>NW_026262745.1:71851682-77012962 GCF_021869535.1 Mytilus californianus | reverse complement strand
CAAACGAAGGTTGGGATTGATTTTGGGGGTTATGGTCCTAGCAGTTTAGGAATTAGGGGCCAAAATGGGGCCCATATAAGCATATTTCTAATTTTCCAGACAATAACTTGTGAAATGGTGTATGGATCTCTCTGAAATTATACCACAAGTTACCATATCACAAAGGGATGGTAAGAATTTGCTTTGGGGGGGGGGGGGGGGGGGGGGGTTATGGCTCAAACTGTTTAGGAATTTAGGGGCAAAAAGTGGGGAAAAACACGGGTTTCCAGATGAATGGACATTTACATAAGTACAAAAGATAATTTTAAAGCAGTGTAAGGGAGGTAATTCAAACAAATATTGTCAAATTACCTACCTTACACTGCTTGTAAATTATGTATAAAGAAATGTATTATATTTAGGTGATTAGCTGTCAATTTATTTTTAGAAGTTACTATTTTAAAAATGTTTAATAAAGGTAATTAAATTATAGCCATAATGATGTATGTGAAGGAATTTTATTTTTAGGTATTACTATTTTATGTTGCAGATGGAGGCTTTTTAATTTTAGGCATGATTATGGTGTCATTTTCTATTTTAAAAATTATTTAATTTTAGCAATGATTATGTATGTGAAGGAATTTTATTTTTAGATACATGTATTACTATGTGATGTTGCTGATGAAAGCGTTTTAATTTAGGCATAATTATGATGTCATTTTCTATTTTAATACTTTTATGGTGTATTTAAATGGGTTTTTATGGTTGCAAAGTCCTAGCTGTCAATTTATTTTTAGAAGTTACTTACTTTAAATGCTGATGAAGGAATTTTATTTTTAGATATTACTATTAAAAGTTGCTGATGAAGGTTTTTTAATTTTAGCCATGACTATGATGTCATTTTCTATTTTAATACTTTTATGATGTATTTAAATGGGCTTTTATGGTTAAAAAAAGCATTTTTTCTAGTTTCCAGACAGTAACTTGTGATTAAGTGTATGGATCTCTCTAAAATTGTACTAAAAGGTTCCATACTACAAAGGAAAGACTGCAATTGAGTTTGATGGTTAATGCTAAAAGGGGGATTCAAAAAGTTTGGGGAGAAGGGGGGGTTCCAATTTTTTTTAAAAGGGTTCATATTTTGTTTTCAAAATTTTCAAAATTTCAAATTTTTGAAAAGTTTCAAGAAGAAATCTTCAATTGCACAGTATTGCGCATTAGATTTGTAAGATCTTTGACCACATTTATTTTGTGTCAGAAACCTATATTATGTCAAAAATTTGATCACAATCCAAATTCAGATAGTATCAAGCTTGAATATTGTGTCCAAATTTGCCCTAACTGTTCAGGGTTTGACCACAGGTCGTATCAGGCTGCGCTCAGCAAAGCATTTTATTTAAAAAAATAAGGAGATATTGTACGATTGCCAAATAGATTTATACAATGTATCCACCAGAGTTCAGATGAAGAAATAATATAACGATAAGAATATGTGGTATGATTGCCATTGAGACAACTCTCCACCAGAGATCGAATGACCTTAAACAAGAAGTAAACAACTAAAGGTCACCACACAGCTTTCAACAATGAGTAACACATACCATATACATGAGATATATATATAGTAAGCTATAAAAGGCCATGAAAGACAATTTTAAATAATTCAAATGAGAAAATCAACGGCCTGATTTATGTACAAAACAATTAATGAAAAACAAAATTATATAATGTATACAGAAACCACTGATTTACAAGCTCCTGACTTGGGACAGGCATATACAGAATGTGACATGTAAAGGGTTAAACAAGTTTGCCAAACCCTCCCTCTAACCTGGGACAGTAGTGTAACAGTACAACATAAGAACAAACAATAAAAAATCAACATCCAATGGATTTAGTGTAAAGACGTCGCTAGCATTCAGAGAAAACATAACCTTATGCAATGCCAAAATAAACATGTATAGTTGAAATGTGTGTACTCACGGTCTTACAATATGTCCCGATACTTGTAAGTATCGCGATAATTGTAAGACCGTGAATACACGTATGTTTAATATTTTTATATAAATGGTATTCAGTTTGGCTTTAATTTACTGATAACAAAATCAATATTTATACCAAGAAAAGCAGTATTCAAAGATATAATTACAGTGAAGAATTGGTAACCTTTTAGATTAGGTTTAGTTAAAGGATCAAAAAGTTTACCTGAATCATATCTAAATATATGGACTTGATAAACAACATCACCGTAAAAATTAAAATGTGATATAAGCATCTTTTGGCCACCGTGCGGTCTTAAATAATAAGAAAAACCCATATAGTATATATTATGTAGTCGTCTGTACAAGGCCCCGACATGAAAAATGTGAAGCAATTCAACAGAGAATACTTATGGTCTAGTTTATAATAAAACAATTTACAAAAAACAAATATGACAGACAAGAACTAACAATAACTACTGAACAACAGGCTCTTGACTTATGACAGGCACTGCTGCACATAAAGAATGTGTGTGTGTGTGGGGAGGGGGGGTTAAACTTGCTTGTTTTGTATAACATATATAATTCTTGAATTTCACTAGGACTTTTTCTTGATAAATATCATCTGCTTTTCTCTATATTTTAAAACTGGTTTATTAACTCAATCACTTTATGAAAAGTAAAGGTAATACTTTTTTCTGTGAGATATATCATTTTGTGATACATTTGATTTTATTTAAGTGTAATTACATTAACAGTAGAAATTTTACTGCACCAGATGCACATTTCGATAATAATTGTCTTTTCAGTGATGCTCAAGACCAAAATATTTAAATGTTCATACCTAATATAAACATCAAAGATTAAAGAGTTAATAATAAGAAGAAACAAGGTGTTTAAGGTGGTACCCAACACCTTGACTAATATTAATTTGGCTCGTTTAATTTTCATAAAAATTTGACAAAATGTTTACTTTGACCCTTTGACAAAAATATAAAAATTTCAAAAAATTTGAACCAACCACTTTATCAGAAAAATTTCATTGGTTATATAGCAGTTTGACAAACACTAATTTTGATCATTGAGAAGCTTAATATTTCCTTAACAATACAACGTAATTAAAACGTTTAGCTGATTTTTACAGAGTTATCTCCCTGTAGTGTTAGGTACCACCTTAAAGGTTAAAAATTACTGTTGTAGGCAAATTCATAGTGAATTCTGCTGATTTCAGGTAATTCACCCAGATAACATTGTACATGTATGTATCTCTTTGCATATTTGATACTTTATGACTATCTGATCATGAGAAGGTCATAAAACAAGGTCTAGGGTAGCACCAATCACCTGGCAACCACCCTGATTCACAGTGAATTACTCAATACAACAGAGTGTGTATTTTTAACTGAATTACATGTACATGGTGTGTAAGAATTCTGTATCTACCATTTATTAGCGGCTACCAAATGAATTATTTTAAACCATGTCCAATGAGGTGAATTACATAAAAATATTACAATTTGATGTGAAAATTGGCATCAAGAAATGTTATTAACTATACACCAACGCTTAATTTTCGTCCCTTTTTCCTTTCTTTTTTGTTAGAAAATGGCAGCCAGCAAGTTGTTCCTAGATACAATTTCACAAATAGAGAAGAAAAATCTACCTCCAAGACTGAAGAGGGAATTCCATGTATGTGATGATAATGATAAGAATGTTGGGCCTGTGATCAGAGTTATGCAGTGGAACATCTTAGCCCAAGGTTTGTGATTATAAAGGGAAAGAGGCTAAACTTGAAATAAGTTACGAGTAAAAAGAGGCATCTCAATAATGAAGATCTGGAAATACAGGTTTACGATATTTTTTCAATTCGTCTGTTGCATTAGACTAAGAGATAATGTTTATTACAATCGAACCCCGTTGTGTCAAAAACTTGGATAGGTTGACGTATTTTGTCAGTTCCGGCAGGATTCTTGTTTGTTCAAAGCATTTCTAACTACATGTATTTGCTAGAGTTGTCATTATTTCAACATGACCAATGTTAATTTTATTTAAATGCTTTAAAACTTTGTGAGCTTATGCCATCACTAGGTTGCAGTTGTCTTAATCTGTCATAATCTTCTCACCTGAAACCACAAAGTGGAATGTTAAAAAACTTGTCAGTGTTGATGTTTGGTATGTCCTCTTCAAACAATCCTCAATTTCTTCTTATCCAATGAAAATCATGCACGTCACAGGTAAAAATAGAACAAAGGGGTAAACTGGATTTTTTCCCCCTTTTCCAACACTGTGCAGAGGACTTAGAAATACTTTCTGTATCTGTCTGTTCTACCAGTCCTGTCAGCTTTATCATGCGTACAGCTGTTGCCAGATATTTAGGACATTTACGTAAAGCATTTGTATCAGCAATGACTTGAACTAGTTGAAAACTACAATTGATAAAGAAACCTGAAAAAAATTGTTTCAACAAATAAGACGTGTGACCGTTGTACCGATGTGTATCATATGTTCATTTATATATATAAACTACACATTTAAAATTGCAACCCATTGGTAGCCGAGAGGTTACATCGATGTGTTGATGTCAATCACACATATCAGATTTCAAGAAGGGTTCGATTCCCAGTGAAGGCATATAAAAATTACAAAATTTAAAGGTAAGTTTTTAAATTAATTCCATTAGTGAACAGAAATCAGTAAATTGACCAATTCAAATTTAATGAAATTAGGCACACAAAGAAAACAATTGAATATAATTTGGTGAGTCCATTTCAGCAACAGATTTAGAAACAGAATCCACAGTAAATGAATAGGCTGACATCACGACAATGGTTCAATTGCCTATTATTCTCTATTCTGTAAACCCCATCCAGACCCTCATTCCTTACTCTGATTACAAAGTTGTTTGTTTTTCTTTTCAGCTCTGTGTCATGGAAGTGATAATTTTGTTCTGTGTCCTAAAGAAGCATTACACTGGGAAAACAGAAATTTACGAGTTATTGAAGAACTTTTACAATACAGTCCACAAATACTCTGTCTACAGGAAGTTGATAAATTTGAATTTGTCAAAGAAAATCTTGGCAAAGTAGGTTACGAGGGTATTTTCTTTCCCAAACCCGATTCACCATGTTTAGACTTTGAACATCACACTGGACCTGATGGATGCGCTATTTTTTATGCCACTGATAAGATTAAACTGATCTCACAAAAATGCATCGTGTTGGAAGACAATGGTTATGAAACAAATCAAGTCTGTGTTATTTGTACATTTGGTATCATTGGAAATGATCATGCTCCAAATTTCACAGTAGCAGTCACTCATCTTAAGGCGAAGACAGGGTTTGAAGAGCTACGTTTTAGTCAGGGATCTTATTTACTTCATTACTTGGAAAAAAAGGTTGAAAGTGGTCCAGTTATCGTGTGTGGCGATTTCAATGCAGATCCAAAGGAGAAAGTTTATGCAGCTTTCAAAGCTTCCGTGTTAGGTCTACAAAGTTCATATACATATCTTTCCAAAACAAAATCAGAGCCAGATTACACCACATGGAAATTTCGCGGATCTAGGAGAAGTCCAAACGGACGAGAAGAATCATGCAAGACAATTGACTATATTTGGCACTCCAAACATTTCCGTCCAAAAGCTATACTGGAAATTCCGACAGGAGAAGATCTAGGGGAGAATAAACTTCCATCAATGGTGTTTCCGTCTGATCATTTGTCTCTTGTCTGTGATCTACAACTTACCAGTTGATGTTGTTGAAATTATAGGTTCTTTGGAACAAAGTAGATGTGATCCAAATTAAATGTACCATAAAGTCCCTCCTTGTTACCTTTAGCTTATTCTATCTTTATACTAGTGTGTAGTTGATCACAAGAGTTATTTAAATTATTTACAGATGGACAGACGGATGGACGGATAATAGTATACCATAATACATCCCGTAAAGGGGCGTATAAAAACTGTAAAAAAATTTTAAAAGATAGGTGAACATACCGGTAGCCGAAAATTGTCCATCAACTCCTTATAGAAGTTATTTCCCTTAAACATGTTAATGATGATTTTAATCCATTTGCCTGGGGGAAACATTTATTTTCAAAAATACAGTTAAAAGATTGTTACATTATTATCCCTGCACATGTACAAACATTTTTTACTCTTAAGTTTTTAGTATTGAAACAAGTATGAGAAGTGTAGCTTGAAGAAAAGCAGCATTATTTAATGTGTACTATTGTATTTTAAAATTGTAATTATGTCACATTTACTGCCTGTTTGATGTCAAAATCCATGTATTCAGAATAAAAGGGTATAATTTGAAATTTCCTTTCAAGTCCAGTATTGTAGGACTTCTTGTCCTAATATAAAACTATTGAAGTATGTCGAGTACACAGGATGTGACTGTGTTATAAATCACTCGCTCTGGTATTGAGTGAATCACTATCAAACAGGGTGATTGCTGGTGGATTAGAGTGACAACACACTGATTTATGAATAAGCAGAGAGAAATTTAAAATGAACCACTATAAAAGTAAATTTTAACACATTCACCTTGTTTTTACTGTAACATATATTTGTAAGACAGAAAACTGATCTGACAGTGGAACTGGAAAGAAACTTAGCGTGATTATATGCTATAGTGCAATAGTTTACTTACTGATATTATAAAATTCCACAGACACACAGAGAAATACTATTATTTGTGTTTGTGTGACACTTATTAATGCCTAAATGATATTTTCTATTTTTAAATAGAGGAAAAAGATCTGTTTGTACCATTTTTATGTTAATGAAAACTTTTTTTCATATTGACAATAAAATATCGGCAGTTTGGGTACCAATTACTTTTTTTATAGATATTTGTATTTGTTATGTTCATGTATAACAAAAGTAATTTGTGATATATGACAGCAAGTTAGTATTATAAGTTTTTTCTTTAAAAAAAGGAAATAAAGGAGTACCTAGATATGCCACCAAATTGTAAATATTATGAAAAAGTTGTTGACTTTTCCAGAAAATGATGTTAAAGGGGAAGGGGTTGTGTTGGTTTTTTTTTAAACCCCTTTGCATCCTTTTATCAATCATCCTTTCATTTTTCCCATTTCTCTTCAGACATTTCAAATATACACTTCAATTTCTTGTCACTAATTATTTCATTAAATTTTTCGTAGTTTAACAATCAGCGCATATGAAAATCCTGAGATTTTCTTTTTTCGCACAAGAATATTCCAGTTTTTCATATACCTTTACATTTTTACCTTTAAAAAAAACAAAACACACAGACTTATATTTGTTTTTCTGTAATTTTACTCATAATAATTTGAATGTATTCTACATTCTCTATTGAAATAGATTTCAGCATTAAAACATAGAAATTCTTGGGTTGACTATGAAAGCTAGAGTGCACATAAGGTATACTTACACTAATACTGGGTGAACGTACAGGTCAAGAGGGGGGAGGGGATGCCCAATTTCTGAATAAAATCTCATGGCCAGTAATTGTGAAAAATATTTCATCCAATTCCTTGTACAGAATTAACTAGGATTTATTGTTCTTCAATTTGTTATTACTAAGACAGACATATAGTTGAGGCCTTTTATTGCTTTTTTCATCAAATTATTTAGTAACCAATGAAATGTAGCATGAATAACTGTATACTTGATAAAGTTTTGGATATTATGACAAGGTACCCCATTTAGGAACCTCATTTTACTTGCATCACTGTCAGCGTTATTGTTTTTATACGACCGCAAAAAAATTTTTGTGGTCGTATATTGGTATGACGTTGGCGTCGTCGGCTTCGTCGTCGTCCGGCGTCGTCCGGCGTCGTCCGAAGACACATTGGTTTTCGCACTCTAACTTTAGTTTAAGTGAATGGATCTTTATGAAATTTTACCACAAGGTTCAATACCACAAAAGGAAGGTTGGGATTGATTTTGGGGGTTATGGTAATAACAGTAAAGGAATTAGGGGCCAAAAAGGGGCCAAAAATAAGCATTTTTGTTACTTCCAGACATAACTTGTGTGTTAGTGTATGGATCTCTCTGACATTGTACCACAAGGTTCCATATCACTAAAGGAATGCTGGGATTGATTTTGGGGGTAATTGCCTCCAAATTTTAGGAATTAGGGGCCAAAAAAGGGGCAAAAAACAAGCATTTTTCTAGTTTCATGACAATAACTTGTGTGTAAGTGTATGGATCTTTCTGAAATTGTACTACAAGGTTCCATATCACAAAGGGAAAGCTGGGTTTGAGTTTGGGGGTAATTGCCCTAAACGTTTAGGAATTTGGGGCCAAAAAGGGGCCAAAAAACACATTTTTTTCTAGTTTCCAGACAATAACTTGTGTTCAAGTGTATGGATCTCTCTGAAATTGTACTGCAAGGTACCATACCACAAAGGGAAGGCTGGGGTTGAGTTTGGGGGTGATGAATCATAATGGGGGTTCAAAAAATTTTGGGGGGGATTTATTTTTTTTTCCTTTTTTTTCTTTTTTTCCTTTTTTGTTCCTTTTAAAATTTTCCATTTTAAGTTGGTTATTTCTGATTTATATTTAAAATCAAATAATAATGATATGGTAGGAGATACACACCAAACAGGATGTGTAAATTATTATATAATAAGTATTGTGCAATAGCAAGAAATTTTCAATTGCACAGTATTGCACAATAGCAAGAAATCTTCAATTGCACAGTATTGCGCAATAGCAAGAAATCTTCAATTGCACAGTATTGCGCAATAGCAAGAAATATCCAATAGCACAATATTGCGCAATAGCAAGAAATTGTCAATTGTACAGTATTGCGCAATAGCAAGAAATATTTAATAGCACAGGATTGTGCAAAAGAAGATACTTCCTATAAATTGCTTATTTCTTGACCAATTTCAATGGGGTTTTATTCTTGATTTCATGGGGTTCTTTAATATGCTGAATCTAACCGTGTATTTAGTTTTTGGATTTTGGGCCCCGTTTTTAAATTGGTCCACATTGAGGTCCAAAGGGTCCAAAATTAAACTTTGTTTGATTTCATCAAAAATTGAATTATTGGGGTTCTTTGATATGCCGAATCTAACTGTGTATTTAGATTCTTAAATTTTGGTTCCGTTTTCAAATTGGTCTACATTAAGGTCCAAAGGGTCCAAAATTAAACTTAGTTTGATTTTTACAAAAATTGAATCCTAGGGTTCTTTGATATGCTGAATCTAAACATGTATTTAGATTTTTGATTATGGGCCCAGTTTTCAAGTTGGTCCAAATCGGGGTCCAGAATTAAACTTTGTTTGATTTCAACAAAAATTGAATATATGGGGTTCTTTGATATGCTGAATCTAACCATGTATTTAGATTTTTGATTTTTGGGCCCCGTTATCAACTTTGTCCACATTGAGGTCAAAAGGGTCCAAAATTAAACTTTGTTTGATTTCATCAAAAATTGAATTATTGGGGTTCTTTGATATGCCGAATCTAACCGTGTATTTAGATTCTTAATTTTTGGTTCCGTTTTCAAATTGGTCTACATTAAGGTCCAAAGGGTCCAAAATTAAACTTAGTTTGATTTTAACAAAAATTGAATTCTTAGGGTTCTTTGATATGCTGAATCTAAACATGTATTTAGATTTTTGATTATGGGCCCAGTTTTCAAGTTGGTCCAAATCGGGGTCCAAAATTAAACTTTGTTTGATTTCAACAAAAATTGAATATATGGGGTTCTTTGATATGCTGAATCTAACCATGTATTTAGATTTTTGATTTTTGGGCCCCGTTATCAACTTTGTCCACATTGAGGTCAAAAGGGTCCAAAATTAAACTTTGTTTGATTTCATCAAAAATTGAATTCTTGGGGTTCTTTGATATGCTGAATCTAACCATGTATTTAGATTTTGGATATTGGACCATAAAAGGTGAATGTCCAATTTAAAATTTTTAAGTTCTTAGACCACATTCAATCTGTGTTAGAAACCTATGCTGTGTCAAATATTTAATCACAATCCAAATCCAAAGCTGTATCAAGCTTGAATGTTGTGTCCATACTTCCCCCAACTGTTCAGGGTTCGACCTCTGCGGTCGTATCAAGCTGCGCCCTGCGGAGCATTTTATTATTTATGTAAAATAGTTGTTGACTTTGTTGTTTATTGTTTTTGTATAGAAGTTTTTTTTTAATTATCCTGTAAATGATTTAAATGCTGTATCTATCCATTTTATATACTATTGAATAAAAATGAACACAGTTTTCAACAAAATATTGAGTTTGAGTTATTCCCCTTTGTATGCTTACAGTCAAACAATAATCAACAATAACAAACATGCACCATTTAACGAACATATAATTTGAGGTTTAAATAATACAATATTTCTTTTTTCTTCGTTTAATATGACCAACAGTAAGGCACAAATGTCAGAAAGTAATAGGTCTAGATTGTATATCAATTTCCTCTTTTGCCTTTTGGGAGGACTGGGAAATGTTTAGTTTACCTTGCAAATTGTTGAAAATAAAGTTTTACATATAAAAAAAAAAAAAAATGGAAAAGATTTCAGGAGAGAAAGTAATATATTCTGACCTTATTTCAGTAAACATGATACATTAATTATTCCCATTAGGAGAGGGGTATACTTGTTTACGTGTATCTGTCTCTGTTTGTCATTCTGTCAGTCTGTTACAAAAACAACTTCCTGTTAACCAAATACTGAAAGCAGGGGTACCATCTGTGAGCAAACGCAAAATGAGTTTTCATGCTACCATGACCAAATCTAAAATAGATATTCATAATTGAGGATAAGTACAATAAGTTCAATAAAACAAAATTGCATTTAAAAAGGCGAAGAAGGGTAGCAATTAAAAACTATATATTAAAAAAAGAATGACAACTCTATGGTAAAAAAGAAAATGAGATGACATCATCTGTCTACTAAAAAGTAAAATCACAAAAATACTGATATAGCTTGCTCTTCGGTGTGAGCCAAGGCTCTGTGTTGAAGACCATACTTTGACCTATAATGGTTTACATTTATAAATTTTGACTTGGATGGAGAGTTGTCTCATTGGCACTCATACCACATCTTCTTATATCTATGAACTCCAAGGAAAATTCAAAACAAAAAGTCCTATATCAAATAGCAAAATCAAAAGCTCAAACACATCTAACGAATGGAAAACAACTCATATTCCTGATTTGGTACAGGCATTTTCTTATGTAGAAAATGATGGATTAAACCTAGTTTTATAGCTAGCTAAACCTCTCACTTGTATTACAGTTGCATAGAATTCCATTATATTGACAACAATGTGTGAACAAAACAAACAGACATAAAAGTTTAAAATGTCAAAAAATTAGGGTACAGCAGTAAACATTGGGTTATAATCTTGATCACTATAATCATGATAATCTACTAAAACAGAGTTTAAGATTGAGCAATACAAAACCCTAAAATCCAAGGGGTGAAATCAGGTGCTCAAGAAGACCTTGTTCACTAGTGAGTCATATCATGCTGCTTATATTAAAACCCATTAAAGTATATTTTTGAAAATAATCTGCATCATATGTAATAAGATCCTACTCAAAATAGCATTACAAAGAATTCTTCCAAACATTGTTGTTTTTGACACATAAACCCTAGGACTTTTACATCTGTATAGCCAAAAAAATGAAAATAACACTAACTGGTATGTAAATTTTATGCATTCACAGCGCTGTTCTAGATTTACACTCAAAGCCAAATATTTGAAAGCCAAGGATGTATTAGTACCGAAACTAGTAAAGAGCTGCATGACAAAAAAATTGATGATTTATGCCACTTTTCTTCATATAAAGTCCATTATCTTCTTTGAGCCTTGGTGAAATTGGTAATTTTGAGCAATTAATCATCAGTGATCACTAGTCAACACTGAGGTTGTGAGCTGGAACCCAGCTTTAGCAAGGTGCTACCAACTCCTATCTTAATTGACTGGGATTGCACGTCAACATGTTGAAGGATGATGGTTCTCTCTGTGTATTATGGCTTCCTCTGCCAATAAAAACTGACCCCCATGATATGACCTTTGTGCCGAAAGTGGAGTTAAACACCAACAATCGATCACTTATCTTCTTCCATATTTGACTATTATACAATGACATATTTCTTGCAAACTTCCATTTTCAAAACTTGGTTAGATTAAAAACTTTCGATCTTAATGTCAATGTAAGAATTAAAGATTCTCCAAAAGATTCATTGAAATTTGTACACTCTTTAGACAAATTCCAGATACGTGAGGAGAATGACATGTCTTATTCCAGTTTCCTTAATAAAATCACATTTCTAATCATGTTTCATTTACTGATGGGTTGCTGTTCTACAAAGAAGCTTATAATGAATTAATGGTTAAGTCTGGTACAATTAACGTAATCACTTTATTCCATTGGTTTTGTCAGTGCATGAAGAGATTTTGTGACATTCATAAAACCACTATATCCCTTCTATTCCGTTAGAAAAACACATTACAGAGCCATCATGATTTGGGTTCTGTCAATTCAAGGAACGTCTGTGATAAGCCTCAAATAAATTGGTCCTAGAATTCCGTTTATGACAGACACATTCCCATACATGTTTGGTATTTTAGACATCCGGTATGTTAGATATTGTTTTTTTTCTTTTAATGAGTTCTTAAAGAGAAATCTTTGATCATCACAAGTAGTCTTCATTTACTTTAAAGCTGAATGTTGGGGGGACATATTGTTTTACCCTGTCCGTCCGTCCGTCCGTCCAATTATGGGTATATAGTTATTCCAGATAACTCCTACAGTTTGAATGCTAGGAAGTTTTCACTTTGCTGGCTGTTTGTATATATATTGAAGGTGTGCATGTGGTCAGGGTTTTGATTTTTATTAATATTTGCTCTTTTGGAAGATAGTTAAACTTTGTCATTTTTTGGAGTATTTATTTGCATAAGAGGTGCATAGCGTTTCCAGATAGCTCCTATAGTTTGAATGCTAGGAAGTTTTCACTTTGCTGGCTGTTTGTACATATATTGAAGGTGTGCATGTGGTCAGTGTTTTGATTTTTATTGATATTTGCTCTTTTCGGAGATAGTTGAACTTTGTCAGTATATACTTGCATAAGAGTTGCATAGCATTTCCTGATAACTCCTACTACCGTGAACCATAGACCTATGTGCTCCCATGCTCAACTTTGTGTATTTTAAAATAACACTTTGCGGGGGCTTATTTTGGGTCTCCCAGATACAATAAGGGAGCTACCATTTGATTTTTATGGGGGGTGGGGGGCTAGGATGAAATTTGAAAAAATGGCAGGACAGGAGTTTTGATTAAAAAAAAGGGCAGGATGAGCAGCTTGGCAAAAAAAAAGGCAGGATGACAATTTATGTAAAAAAAGTCAGGATAAACTAATAAAAAAGGCAGGACCGAATAGATTGAAAAATAAAAAGGCAGGACAGAGATTACAACTAAAACAAAATGCAGGGCAAAATTTTTCATTCAACCCCCCCCCCCCCCCCCCCGCCCTTCCTAAAAATCAAATGGTAGCTCCCTTATATCTAAAAGAAAGTCCTACATTGACTAACTTTATTATAATACAGTTACTTCAGAGAGGACTGCGGGGCATCACTTTGTCTAGTTTGGAATAAATAATAGAATTTATGAAAGTGCTAAACAGTTGAATTTTAAATGATAACTTAATCTTTGCCAGACTAAGGCAAGAAATGTTCAATCCCGATGAGAAAAGAGCTAGAGCATGCTAAATAAGGATAATTTTTACTTGCAACATGCCATCTATGGTCCCATCAACAATTGATGTTGCAGTTGTTATTTATATTACACAGAGAGCGTGGCACTCTCGTAACAGGCTGAGAACATAAAATATTTAGTGGTAGCTGAAGTTTAAAAAAATGATATGATGGGTGTCACTATAGTAGAGCAGGATCTGCTAACCCTTCCGAGCATATGAGTTCACCCACGGTTTTTGGCGGGGCTCGTGTTGGTCGGTTCTCGGTTTTGTCAATATGTTTGTCTGATTTTGACCGACATATTTTTTTTATTTTCTCATTCGTATGGTCTCTCTTTTTTCTTCTCGTTCGGTTTGTATGATCTCTTGCCTAAATTCCGCCTCATGTTGGGAAAAAGAGCAATCTAATTAAAATTAGATTGTAAAAGGACGAAGAAGGGCTCGGTATGCTCCTATTTTTAAAAAGGTCGACTGTTGAAAAACACTTCCATCAAACATAACAAATATACACACAAATAGAAGGATCTGGATGGGGGTTATAGAATAAAGAATAATGGGCAAAAAATAAAGAATAGAGAACAATCGACAAAAAAATAAAGAAAACAGGAAAATGGCCTACAGATTAAGGAATACAGATATGATCAGATATGAAGACTTCCATTCAGACCCTCATATAGAAATTAAGAATATATACTTACAAATCTTAATTACAGATCAGTGGCGGATCCAGGGGGGGTTGGGGGGGGGGGGGTTGGAACCCCCTTTTTGACGATCAACAATGCTTCTAAATGGGTACATATTGTTGGAACCCCCCCCCCCCCCTTTTATCCTGGGTTGGAACCCCCGTCTTAAAAATGGCAGGATCCGTCCCTGCAGACGATGGGGCAAACATTGGTTAAAACAAAATAAGAGATTCACATGTTTAACGAATAACATACTGTATTGAAGAGTTAACAACGTCAAGTGGGTATTAAAAAACAATCAGAATGAGTCAAAAACCACAATTAAACTTCCAAACTAGGAACGGTATATTATGACGTGTAGATGTCTGTGTCTGTGGGTTTTTTTTTTGCAAACCATATTAAAATTATGTTTTGGAGGTGTTTGATTTTTTTCGGGTGGGGTCCTATTGTTTTGTTTTATCCCATTCATGTATGCTCATTAAGAATATACGTACATTAATGTGTCCGCCGATCGGAAAAAAATCTTCATCTTCCCAAATGTAAATGCATTATTTTTTGGATATGCCATCCATAAAAACAATAAGGAATCTGTTTTGTATCTATTTTTAAATAAATTTGACTGTTGGGTATTTTTGCTTTAAATGATGAAGATTGAATAAAATCAAAATATTCTCATATTTTCATCAAATAATGAATTAATAATTTTTGTTATCTTAAATGAAAAAAAAAAACAACGAAAAGTTACCGTGCCAATGAATTATAAATAAATTTATATACATTATATTTGTTCATTTATCAAATACATAATTTAAAATTACATTCAGTAAAGGTTCGACAAGACAGAATTACTAAAAATTACACAAAAATATAACACTGAATATACAACAACAAAAAAAAAGTAAAAAAAAAAGCACATATGGTAAAATATAACTACTCAGAACTCATTACAAATATTCCATCTAATTTTCCACTAATTACGGAGAATTTCTTTTGTGGGAGATGGCCGTGCCATATGTCCCACGTCGTTAACGCCCCAAAAGTGTTAATGATTTAACAGACTTTCATATTTGTATTTTGTTACGCAAGAATTAAAATGTCTAAAAGCTTTTGGTAATAAACATATTACAGCTAAACGATGGTTCAATTTTAAAATCGTAAATAAAAAGTTGAGATTTAAAATTTTGATATTCAGCTCGTGTTTAAAATTAGTGTGTAAAACCTTAAGACGAAATGTCTGGAGGCATATCCAGATCTTTACATTAAACAAATACCAGTATTTACTGATTTTTAAGATTTTTGTTTTCATTTAAACAATTTGAAATCATTTAAATTTAAATGGATCAATTATTGACAAATTTTAAGTGAATTTGTGATACTTAATATTTGTTTTCGCAGCATGTACAAGGGTTTTCATAGTATACTATAAAAATCCTCGACACGAACTTTAAAATCTGGAAGGTTTTTAATTTTTTTAAACAGTAACAAATTCAAAATTTCGAATAGCATGCAAATATATATTTATTAACAATGAATTTTGCTTGCTTTCTAAATTATCTTTAATTATCAAGTCCAATAGGCGGCGAATGAGATAGAGAGAAAAAAATATCTTTAAATCACGTGATCATCTCACATCTGTCAATCATCTTAATCAGAAAGGTAGAAATCAACAACACAGGTGAAAAAGCAACGTGAACACAAGGATAAAAAATATACGAATCTAAAGATACAGAGAAAAAACTAAGATAAGGTAGGTATATCTTAGTGATAATATCTATAGCTTATAAGATATATATATTTTGTAATCAAATTTTGTAGTTAATACACAAACGGTCTGTTTCGCAAGAGACATACATTCGATCTGCACATTTGTTCCATTCTAGTTTTTTGTCTGGAACGAAATGCATCCACCCGATTTTGAGAGAGAACAAATTGGAAAGCCATGTTTTTTTTAAGCTTTAATGATAAAAAGAGTTAGTTTTTATTTGAAATATTATCTCATCAATATTGAAAGAATAATAGTTATTTCCATGATATTATCAAATATAATAGAACTGATCGGTGTGCTTTAAAATATATTTTTTGTTCTCATAAGGGGTGTCATTAAAAAAAATCAGTATAATTTGGGTAAATTTGTAATAGTGCAATTTACATCATTTCAATATTTCATGTGTATCAACGTTTGTATTGTCAGTGCGTGAAAGTTTGGGTTGTTAAGTTTGAATTACATTAAAACATTCTTGGTTTCAAAATTATATAACTTCAAAATTTCCTTATTTATAAAGTTAATCGTTTCCTGTATTTAACAAGATTTTGTAAATTTTGTATTAACACTTGTTTTCTCCAAAAACCAACAGGACACTTTAGAAAGAACAACCTTTAAAGGACTTTAAATACACTAATTTAGGTACTTTTTCATTCGTTTTTGTCCCGAGTCTGACAGATCATTAAACTTGTATTGATGGTAACCCGATGTGAAATGCCCCAAAACATATAATTTTCTTAAATAAACACCTACTACCGCCTTTTAAACCCCTTAAGATATAGTGGCGACTCTCTTACAGAAACTGACGATGCTAATTATAAAATGAGGCACCCCATCTATAATCATTAAAACGGCAAATTTAGTACGAGTTTTATTGGATTCAGAAGTTAAAAATGAAACCCAACACTAGCAGATTAATGGGATTTAGATCACAAAACATACAAACACAACATGACAAAGAATTTTTAAATTACAATTTATACCATTTTGATTGGTTGTAATCGCTTCTAATTTTCAAAACGTGCACAGAAAAAGAGCATTTTTAGAGAACTTGATACCCCTTATCAAACAACTTCTGTACGAAACTGATGATTAGACCTTAATATGTGTCTGTTTTCTGAATGTATAGTATTAATTCTTAGTGCTCATTTTTCGTACAAAAAAAGTAATAGAAAGTGAGGTAGAAAACATGCAAGCAACAAAACAATAATTGTCTCGCCTGCTCGTCAGTAGCATTAATTTTAGTAGCTTGATAGTTGATATGTTACGCCACGACATCATGAAAACTTATATCTAGGCAATAAACAAGAACTTAACAATGGACGACCATGCATTTGATTTTCTCGGGGGGGGGGGGGGGGGGGGGTTAGGATTTGAACTTAGAATATCATGGCCTTGTAAAAACTTAATTAATAGCCAATGACTGTGGATGGAATTGAATAGTCTAGTAGTAGTAGAAATGCAATATGGGTAAAAGTGTACAGTATATATATCAGTAGTGATAGGAGAGTTGTATTTTTTAACCAATTTGACAAACTTCATTTATAAATCTCCTTTGAAATAAAATATACGAACCCACTACCTCACCTCCCAAAAAATTATGTATTACGAAACGTTGATAGCAATCGTGTAAGAAATTGAAACCCCTTCCCTTGCAGAAACCTTGGATGAGGCCAAATTTGTTTTTTTGTTTATTTTGCAATCGACATCTGTTAAGTTATTGTTTTTATGGTCTGAGATCAAATTGATCTTCATGTAAACATTGGTATCCACCCGGAAATTGCATGTTTAGTTACTGGGTGTTTTATTTGTATATGTGTGTGTGGTTTGTTTGCTGATTTTTTTTGTCCAACTACTCGTTAGACTTCGAATATTTGACTTAATTCGATGCAAAACAAGTAAAAAATATAACATGACTATATACCCATCATCTAGAACTTTGATCACTGAACATTTCTAGTGTAAAAAATTATTGATTTAGGAAATGAGCACCTGCTCGTTTGACAAAAAGGTCATTTCTCACTTTGACACGAGTAAGGGTAAACCATAAGGTTCGGAGAGTTCCGACATGTTCCGATCTCAGCAGGTTTGCTATGCGTTCGTTAAATCACCCTCGTTATCCTTCATGTCTGACCCGGCTTGTAAAAATCATATATCATTAGAACCAAATCAATCAGAAATTGGATACGAGATCAGGCAGAAATTACATCGTGTTAAAATACCTTTTGACAACCGTGATTAATGTACGTATGGATTTTCCAAAAGATGATTCTCCGTTGGAACACCGATTATTTTGTTTGTAAAGATCACAAAGGGAAACAATATTTCTCCCATTATTGGTTTACGTATTACATTGGCTAAACTTGTGTATACATTAAGATAAAGGGATATTTTCAGCTAGACCACAGGGGCGAGTCATCGTTTCGGATTTATTGTTTTAAAATGCCCCCATAACGCGATATGATCCTTTATCCTTAACTTATATCTTGTTTTCCGCTTATTTGGATCAAAAAGTGACAAGTGTGTATTTACAATAAAAGATCTGAATGTTTTGGTATCTTAACAATAATGATATTTTAAACATTTATTTTTGAATGAACGTTGTGTCACAAAAACGTTAATTTATTCAAATATAACCACAATCGTATTGAGAGGGGAAAAGGCGCATTTAATTCTATCCGACTGACAGCAACTCCCTGCATAGTTATAACTCGAATTTATCTGTTAGCTATTAAAATAAAATAAATTTCGTAAAAGGACAACAAATAGTTGACTGATGTCTCCAGAGTTGCAGTTTTCACTGGAACCAGATTTACAAAGTGCTCGACAAAGTGGTTGAGTGGTGTATGCCTAAAAAGTATAGATTTGTACTTTAGAACCATACTACTAGAGTGCTGATCGAAAAACCGGTTGAAAAGTGTAAACTGCATTTAGCCCTCGTATTAGACAGTTAAAAAAGAGCAACACCAATGAACCGTGTTTTCTTGTTTAGTGCTCTCAAAATCAGAGACTTATGATACAATTGCATTATATGTCTTTGTCAAAACAAACCGTTTTCTCTGGTGGTGCTTTCAGTGTAGTGTCAACGTATAGCGCCAAATTGAATTTAGTCGATGAAACTTAAAAAACAAAATGTGCAACTAAAACCATAAAAATATAAATACAATCTAAAACAATAGTCTGCTTGCATGTTATCATTGCCACTCGATTGTACGTTGTCTATATGCATTTAATCTGTTGCACTGTCGAACACGACTGCAAATTATAAAAAAATACTAAAACGAACCAATTTTTTCCAAAAGTTATATATGAAAATATAGACTTAGTATAACAAATGTACTTTGTATGAGATCACACTACATGTTAATTCCGGAGCTCATATATCCGTAGCTAAGCTCACTGCCATGTCATCTGACCGGAATAAAAATATTTCTTATACATTAAGACAACATTTGGCATTTTCAAAAAGGTCATAGCGGCCATTTTGAATGTCTTAAATTTGTCATTTTACAGTGTGATTATTGTGTTTTACATCATATGATTATAGGTAGTGCAATAAAACTTTCTTTGTAAGTCTCGTTAAAAAACTTTTTATTGCAAAATGTTTGCGATGGATTAACTTTGCACAGGTGCATTTCAATCGTTTGTTGACTTTTAGTTTGTTTGTAAACAATTCAAGGCTTTTTCGGAGGCTCCATTAATGGATGTTTAAACTTTATCAGTCAAAATGCAATATTTACAAGGGTTTCTATGATTGTGCGTCACAGTATTGAAAAGAAAAATCCGGTAAACAGTTGGTTCCATCGTACATGTGCTGTGCAAGGAAAATTACGACCGACAAATAATTGTTTCGTATTTGTCATTTTTAATCATATTTCTTACGAAAGTTTTCTTCGTCAGAGATCATAATTATACCATGTGGTGTGCTTATGAATTTTTAATGTTGCTTCTATTTCTCCCACAAATCTTACAATGACAAACTGTAGGATCAAGGGCTTACATATTTTTCATTTGTCTTCCAGTATATGTGTATGTTAAAGATTGTTCGAAAGAAGAACATGATTTTTGGCTGTTCTCTACCGGAATGTGCCTGAAATAGATTTATATGTTAATAATTGAAGAGGGCTATTCTTCAGACATACCAAAGCGAGAACAAGTTAAATCATAAATTAAGAGCATGTTCTAAAATTTTTGCATATAAATGGACAAATCTAATACCCTCAAAGGAATCTCATATTATTGAGATGGTTTGGATTTTGGAAATTTGCTTCCGGCAGGTTATATCCAGACCTCTATATAATATAACTCCCGAATCAAAAAAATGAACTTTAAATTGCATTTTTAAACGCGGACTATAGCTGTTTCTTGAATTTAGCTTTTAGCGTTTGTTCTCTCGTTGTTAATATTTTCCACATTTAAGATAAATTATTCATGTCTATAGACTAACAGATGACACTTTGTGACTTGCTCTGTAGACTTGCGTGGTGTTAAGTTTTCACCCTGATCAGAAATTCAAGAAATTTGAAGCCCGCCATTCACACCAATACGACTACTATTAATCTTGTACATTGATTATATATTCTTTTTGTCATGTAAGATTATTTAGTAACCAATCGTTTTATATATTAATCCGCTTTAAAATTTATACAAGTTACAAAACATGGACTGTTACTATGGTAACACAAAGTCTTTTACATACGAGTATTTTGGTCTGTAATATACGTGCACGTGGACGCACGAAAGATTTGAAGTGTTATTTTCATAACAAAACAAACAGTTCTACACTTAACCATGCAGCTACCGTTAGCATTGAGTCATTGTACCTTTTTTTATCTTCAAAGGTTCTGTTCGTTTAATCTCGTTAGACAGACATGGTTAACCTAATACGGGTTAATACTACACTAAATTAAGGGTGCTGATGGGAGGTTGTTTCACGTTTGCTAGCAACATTTTATCTTTTTATTTGCTTGCTCTCTATTAGTTTGAGGATATGAATTTGCACTTTAAACAAAGATTAGTTATTTTCAATTTCCAACTGCTAGTATTTCTTGGCAGGGGAGATAATAAAATTTGCACCGTTTGATCACTGAAAACTTTTTTGTAAGGCTTATTTTTAATGTACACATCAGTTTTTTAATTTTAAGTATTTAAATTAATTGATGAAATTTCGTTTTCATATCGTTTGATGAATGTTATATACAAAGTAATAAAGACATAACGTTTTACGAATTATTGATTTTTTATTCAATTTTTATGATAAATTAATTGTAAAGCTACAAATTTAATCTTTCATTTTTGCTCTTTTAACAATATTTAAAACCTATTTTCGGAAGTAAATACTGGTATTTTTTTCTAAGCTGCTACATAGAAAAGTCAATAATGTCAAGAATGACATATTTACATTAATATTTTGCTATTAAAATACAAATTATATGCTGTTATACTCAACCCTAACAATTAACAGGTGGGTTTTTTTCAATCATTCATGGGAACAGTTGAGTTTTAATTGGTTTATAATAATTTTTTCAAGTGTTTGTAAAATGCCTACACAAAATGACAAATATATTATTTTGACCAATATAGTGAGCATTTAGAAGAATTAACAACCTGCTCACCATTATCTTAAAAATCTAATAAATTAAAATGGGATTGTGAAAGTCGGAAGTATTTATTCTAATATTGAATATTCATATATGCTAAAACTTGTGGGGAAACAGAGATCAATGTATGCTATGTTAGGCCTGAAACGCATTTTTTTTTTAAACTGGCCTTATCATGTTGAATAAAATAGTACAAATGATAATTTGAACTTAGATTGCTCTGACGTTTAACGAAATTTTTAGAACTTTATAGGGCCATGTGATCCACCTATATAAAAACAAGAAGATGTGTTATGATTGCCAATGAGACAACTCTCAAGAAGAGACCAAATGACACAGAAATTAACAACTATATGGGTCACCGTACGTACTTCAACAATGGGTTAAACCCTTATAGTCAGCTATAAAAGGCCCCGATATGACAAATGTAAAAACAATTCAAACGAGAAAACGAACGGCCTGATTTATGTACAAAATGATCAACGAAAAACAAATATGATATATATAGCAACAAACGACAACCACTGAATTTCAGGCCCTAAGGACAATCAGAGGTCAGAGCAATCTCTGACTAATTGCATCCAGCTCTTCGCTTTCAAATTATTGGGAATCCTGGTGACAAAAAAGTATCTCCCTTTCAAATTAAACTCTTTCATGATGGCTACAATGATATATCGATGCTGCTGATAAAACAAAGAAAAAGAGAAACCGAACTGGTAAAAACAATAGTTACCAGATCGGTTTCTATTGTTTGTTTAATTGATAAAATAATTATATAAAAATATAAATATGACTTATCCTATGATACAATTATGCCCTCGAAAGTTTAGTTGTATAAAAATAAGTAGACTCTCAGGACTCGACACTTTGAAAATGGATGTTTCATAGAGATATTAAAATTCTTTGTTAATAATTTTGAATTTTTTAAATCCAAATAAAAAGGCAACATAACAAGCCTGTTTAAACGTTTAAACCCGCTGCATTTTTATGCACCTTTCCTAAGTCAGGAGCCTGTTGTTCATTGGTTGTCGTTTGTTGGTGTGGTTCATAAGTGTTTCTCTTATCTTGTTTTTTATATAGATTAGACCGTTGGTTTACCTGTTTGAATTGTTTTACACTAGTCATTTTGGGCCCTTTATAGCTTGCTGTTCGATGTGAGCCAAGGCTCCGTGTTGAAGTTTGTACTTTGACCTATAATTGTTAACTATATTTATACATTGTGACTTGGATGGAGAGTTGTCTCATTGGCATTCATACCACATATTAAGTTCTTATTTATTTTTAATGGATTTCTCTCGTTTAATGTGGAAAGTAACATCATATTCCATTGCAATGTATATTTCAGATGAAACCTTTTTATAGATAATTAAAAAAAACAGGACAATGCTTGTTAATAAGGACTTGTATTAAGTGTAGCTTCCAAAGTAAACAGTTTCTGGCGCTGCCATCTATCCACATCGCAAAATTTTGACTTTGATTTTAATCATATAAAGAGGTATACGTTTCTGCTGTTCTCCACTCAGCGGATTCATGGGGAGGGTGTACGCCCCCCTCTGCGTCCCCAATGGAATGGAAAATATATCATTTTAAAGCATAAAGTCGTCGATAAAAACTTTTCGAAAATCAAAAAATTCAATTAAATCTGGATGCGCCATTGGGATATCTCACTCAAATAAATCATAACGGCTTGAATAATACAATTTTCCTTAATATTTACCGTATGACGAAGATGGAAGAAAAGAAATAAAAAGAAAAAAAAACCCCACAATTTACATAGATCACAAAAGTTGACAGGTATTTATTTAGCGAAGTATAAGAATTGCATATTACTTTGCAGTGAATTTATTTAATATGCAGTAAGAAATGCTTTCTTTGAAAAGATTTTAAACGATACTTTCTATTTCTATCATGTGAAATTGAACGTGAAGAGATTCTCAGCAGATTTAAATAAATAAAGACGAGCTTGCAAAAGTAAATATTCTATCAATATTTGTCACAAAAACCACATAGATCCATTTGAGAACGTTTTATCATTTGATTTTTCCTTTTTATCAATAATAAGGATACTTATATATCTGCTGAGTCACTTGAAGTAACTGTTGACTTAATGTTTAATGACAAGATTACACAGAATCATAGTCCAATTAGACGTATTTATGAATATTAAAAGGATATAAAAAGTTTTCTTATTAAATGGATACATTTTAGATAAAATAAGTTATCTAATTTAATATTTAAAACGCTCCCGGTGTTCGCCCGTTTTCATTTTGAGTTTGCAAACAGTACAAAACGCTACATAATTAAAGATGAAACATTTAAAACACATTCATTTCAATACAAGAATCGTATGATTTTTTTTAAACAAGTAGTAATGCAAGTTATTGCTCATTAAATATACTCCTATGCTCTTCATATGTATCAAGAAGTTATACGGCTTGCAGTCGCTGTAAAATGGGACGAAATTTTAAAAATGTGCATGCCACATCTTTCTTATTTATATGACATTTTAAAAAATTAAAGTTGCACGTCTTTGTTGCATTCTAAATCAAAAACTTTTTTCCTTTACAATTAGCGTTATAAATTGTACATTCTCCTCATTGGTATATACAGGTAGTCTTTTGTTGTAATATAAGGCTTTTGTGGTTGTTATGATTTATTCACAAATCTGCTTTGTCATACTTTTTTGTTACTATCCCCCACCCCTTCTCTCTCTCTCTCTCTCAAACTCTCAAACTCAAACTCGAATATACGACTAAACGACGTAACAACTTGACAGGTAATATTTGTTAATAGTCTATCTTCATGAGTTGTAAAAAGCCATTATCCTGATGCTATCGGTAAGATCTCATTGATGCACATCTCTGATCACAATAATTGGACAATATTTTACTTTTTACTATACAATTACCTTCCCTTTAACAAAGTGTGTTACAAATTGGACAATATTTTTGAATTGACAAACAACAGTTATTTGTGTGATCGATGTGTATCTTGGGTTTTTTGTTAGATTTAGAATTCATTTCGCTTTTAACTTTCACGACGAGAAGATTGAAAGACTATAGTTATTTTTTGGTGCAGGTAAGCTGTAGTAAAGTTTTATCAATATATTTCTTATTTTATCTACCAAAAAATCGATCTGAACATCAGGGTCATTAATGGATTCACAGCATCACTAATTGAAGTGTCAGGGAAATCGTGTAGGTTGCTTTGCATGCAGATTTGCATAACTTTAATCTTGATATAATAGAAAGACAAAAAGAGCAGAAATGTATACAGGAAATCTATATTTCATTCTAGACATTTAGAAAATAAATGCGTTCTCGTTGCACGAAACATAATGATACACATGTCGAGTTATTTTCTGCATGTTTTCTTAGATATGGAGATTTTCACCTTAAATGAGTACTGTTTTACTTGAACCGAATGTAATGAGTTGACCTATATGTGCATAAAAAATCGAATTTTGAATCTTGTGATACACCTGTCTAGTAATTTGCTGTTTTCTTTAATATGTAAATTTTCATCTTGAATAATTACAGTATATATTACTATAGAAACCGAATCTAATTTGCTGCACTTTATGTCTTGTGAAAACAGACTGTCGAAATCCGAATGAATCTTACACAGCTACACGCACTTTTGCACCTCTGCTTTTTTTATTTTTATTTTAACGTTTTTAAAATGTCCCTGAAAGGGCAAGTTATGTTTCAGTACTTTGCAATAGCTGTACTGAGTTTAATTGTACTACAACTTGCAATTACCAGCTTTATATGTTTAATGAATAGTACCATTTTTTTGTAGTACTATACAATAATAGCAAGCAGGTACTTCAAATCTGTATAACTAATCCTGTAAATGTAATGGTACTACCATCGTACAATTTTTTGAAAGTACTACATCAGGTGCATTTTCATTGATTTAAATACTAAACACTAAACACTAAAATACTAAAAGTAACTGTGTACGTCGATGAGCAATCTTAAGAAAAAACAAGAATAGGACACAAAAAAAAATAAAGATAACAACTGGCACGTTTGCATTATGGTACTATTATCTTAAAGAAATCAACATTTTTACCTTAAAGGATTCATCAGTGTAAAACTATTATCATACAAAAAATGTTTACTTCTATTTTTTCAGTCGAAATGCACATTTGTGCATTAATGAGGTGAAGATATATTGTAACTAAATTTAAAAAAAAGTAAAATGAAATAAATGACAAAAATTATTATAAATATTTGGTTCTTTAAAATTTTAGAATACTAAAGAATTCGGGGTTGCTTGCAGGAGTTTTCATTAAATCCCATAAATGTTTGTTTCCTTGAATGAAATGGGTTTATATATAAATAAATTGTTAAATTAATTTCTTGAAAAAAATAAATTGTCTCCCTTGGCAGGAAATTTCTATTGAAATGTAGTTTTAGAATAAAAATTATTAACAACTTTTTTGTTCTTGTTCCTGTATGTCATTGAAAAATAGTTTTTTTTTATTATTAAGTTGAAAAATGACTTGAGATTTCACCCCACCATTTTCCCCCCAGTAACCCACCCACAAAAACGCTGAATTGTTTCGTTGCCTTAATTACTTGATTCAAGGAATTGTATTCAGACGAAAACACAAAACTTCAAACAAACAAACAACAAAATAAAAAAAAAAAGATATTCGCTTGCATCTGAATAGAACGTATTCAAATGCACTATATTTTAGGTTAATGTTGGGGGGGGGGGGGGGATCTCAAGTCAATATATTACAAAATATTAAGATAATGTTTAACAGTTTATTTTAAATAATAGTTTTTTTAATCATTTCTTTGTTGATATAAAAATAAGAAGATGTGCTATGGTTGCCAATGGGACAACTCTCCGACGTAGGAGTTCACAACTAGAGGTAACCGCACGGTATTTAGCTATAAGCAAAACCCATACCACATAGAAAGCTATAAAATGCCCCGAATTGACAAATGCATGTACACATTTTAATCAGGAAAAAAACGTCAGTTAAAAGATCTGAAGAACTTTACCGTCGTATGATAATGTCAATAGATAACTAAATGTTACAGTTTCTTGGGAAAATCTTACGATTTTATAAATTTAATGCGCCATAAACTTTATCAATATTAATATAGTTTTATACCTAATTATCATGAAAGTAAATGTACAGAAGTTATGTACCATTCAGAGAGGGCGAACCGTTGCATTTATGATTTATTCAAAAATTTGCTTCATCATACTTAACATTTCTCTCTCTCTCTCTCTCTCTCTCTCTCTCTCTCTCTCTCTCTCTCTCTCTCTCTCTCTCTCTCTCTCTCTGTACCATGCATTCAGAGAGGGCGAACCGTTGCATTTATGATTTATTCAAAAATTTGCTTCATCATACTTAACATTTCTCTCTCTCTCTCTCACAAGTGAAGGTGGATCTTTTATTAAAAGTGGGAATTATCTTTCTTGTAAGATTAAAATATTCCAGCAAAGGGCTATAACTTTTTTTTAGGCAAACCGTGATTCTACGAATTGGTTTCGGTAAAGGGCATAGAATAGCATTGACCAATTAAAGATCATCATCTTGTATGCATGGTTGAACTTTTGGAAAATCTCGTTACCATGGTAATATTGGACGATATTTTGTTATCAGCAGTTAAGTGACAGGTGTTTTATTGTGCTCAGTTTCATAAAATGTATGTCAATCGTTTGAATCAGACATTAATAACTAGTTCAATCTTTTTCATGGGAACAAGTTACCAAGATTACAGTCTAGATTGTCCGTCTTTAATGAGACTTTCTACGATATTTTTAAACGTAGTGTTACTGTATGCAATGTTTGTTGTCATAACTAAATGTTTTTAGTTTGATAATTTTGAAAATTTTGTGTTGATGGCAGATCTTTATAGTTTCTATTTGATTTCTTTACAGATTCAGATTCAATAGTTTATTAAAGTCTCACCACATACATACAAGTATAAACACATTATAATATCAAGTACACAATATAAAAATTTAGAATGCATGTGCCATTCTTAAAAGAACTATGAGAGACTGTTATATACAATTATAAAACAACAGAATTAAAACATGATTTTGTTATTTACACAAAACATAAAAGTGCAATATCACCATGCACATTCGAGGATAAAACCTGTTACATGTACATAAAAAATAACAATGATTTTTTAACAGTATAAGATACTATTTCGTCGCACAACTATTATAATCTAATGACAATTAAGGTGGTAAATAACATTACAGGGAGATAACTCTGTAAAAATCAGCTGAACGTTTTAATCACGTTCTATTGTTAAGGAAATATTAAGCTTCCCAATGATCAAAATTAGTGTTTGTCAAAGTGCTATATATCCAATGAAATTTTTCCGATTAAGTGTGTGGTTCAAGTTTTTATGAAATTTTTATATTTTTGTCAAAGGGTCAAAGTAAATATTTTGTCAAAATTTTATGAAAATTAAACGAGCCAAATTAATTTTAGTCAAGGTGTTTGGTACCACCTTAACAGCGTGACATATATTGTATGGACACTTTTCCATCAAGAACACTACAATTTGCTGCTCCCTGGTGTCTCTTTGGTTATTTTTTTTGTAGCACGATTGTTTTCTCATTCAGGATGTATACCTCACGCCTCCGTTTCTATATATATCTGACTGGTCCTTATATTGTTAGTTTTATTTTTGCAAAAATGATCAGGTGTAGCAGAAAACAAAAATCGCATGTATGTATATTATAAACAAAATGAAATAGACATGCATTTTAAAGAAAAGAAAATCTGTCTTTCTTTAATTCAAATGAGAATTAAAATAATATCGGTATTACAAGTATATAAACATTATTGTCACATTCCATGCAGTTGAAGGCTACTTGCAACATGTTTTTGTAAATAATTATCAAGTGCAAATTCTGCAGAAATTTAAACTGAATTTAAAATTGTTGAATTGGCTTTGCATGAGATTCTTTTGATTAATACAATAATTTAAATTTCTTTAACAAAAAGTGTAAAAAAAAAAAACACTGCTAAAAAGAATTTATATAAGTCAGTTGAATATTGGGTCGAATACATTTTGAAATATGACAAAGCTTGTTCTTTTAATGTTTGGTATAATTATTTATGTTTTGTTATTTTTGACAAACTGAGCAACAGGTAATTACAAAGTCTTGTTGGGAAAATTAAAATTTGAAAAAGAAGATATATAATTATACTCGCTACCATATCATATTGTGTTCATCCTTCGTTCAGCTTTTGTCATAAATAATTACTTTCAAAAACTTGCACTTAGAATAGTGAGATTGACAATGGTTCTGATCGAAATAAACAATCGTTAAATGAAATTGACAGTATTTAAGAGAAAGTTACACATAATTTCATTTCAAAATTACACTATAATTAGAGAAAGAATAGAAAAGACTCCCCAAAAGTATTCAGTGGTTTTGTTCTAAAATAAGATAACCCTAAACTTCGAAACTGAACTTAAATAAGTTTTTTTTTGTAAAATCCTGAATCTAATTATGTTTTGGTTTTTAAACAATACGTTTGAAGTGACTCAACAGATGTCAGTTTCATTGTCAATTCAGCACTTTAAAAGTTTACGATTGTTAAATATCTGATGCATTTTACAAAAATTTAAATTTTCTATTCGGTATACAAAATAGCGATAGGTGCTAAATAAATCATTTACCTTGACTGTTTTAGCAAAATGTTAAAATTGAGGATATGAGTAATCTCTTAAACCCTGTCGGTACACGCACCACAATTCTTATCATTTCATTTTGTCAAAAAACGTGAAAAGTATTTATATGCTGATTTTCGAAATATTTCCAAGGATAGAACAATTTTAATATCAAAATTCTTACTTGACATGACATCTTTTGTATACGAATAAAAAGAATATATGAAATATATACATCGAGACAGCAAACCAACATCGGAAAAAAACCAAGACAGAAATATTTAGGTGCCTTTCTTACTTTCCACTCGGTAAAACCAAAATTTCAGTTACAAGAGGCGCAGTCTTGATATATGTTGCAGGGCGTAGCGCGATAAAAAAAAATGCTTTTTTGTCATTTTTACATCCTTCGTTTAGAAGAAATATGTTTTAAACATCTTTATCAACCTCCATGGGAACTCATGATTAAACTATGATGGGGCCACGAATATATGCAGGCTCCGGAGACGGCAGATTACTAACTTTAAGAATAACGAGATTGCTCTCTTAAAGAATTGATTGCCAATGGAAAAAAATTAACCATTGTTGAAAACGCAAGCACAAGCATTCATATTTGTTTTCTGCAATATTTAGGTTATGTGGAATAAGGTAGTCGTTATGCTCAAATCATCACCAAACAGTCACTCCATATCATCCCTACCGGAAACAAGAAAAATCTCAAGCCAAATGAATTTTCCCGCGTTCAACTAGAAGCTTTCTTCTCGATTAAAAATTAAATGGATATTAAACAACACATCAAAGACAGGACATTTAAAGTAATCTCAAGGAAAAGTAAGAAAAAAAATCTGTGCGGGTTGTTTTCATTATTTGATAGTAAAAATCTAACCAAAGACTTTTTTCGCCGATTAAATAGAATTATTATTATATACATGTTAAGTTATTACATCTCAGTTTCCTTAATTGTCATGCACAAGCACAGAATTATAACTTTCAATTAACGAAAATTTATTGGAGCCAATACGAACATAAATTTATAACAATTTATTACTGCAATCCCTTTGAAGATTATGGCTTTTCATTACGGTAGCTGCCATTTATGATCGATTAATTTCATTTTTGATGTGTTCATACCTTCTGACTGAAGAGTGTTTGAGGGTTAGGAAGGATGTCAAAGCTGTTGCTTCGCCGGGGTCTGCAGATTACAAGTAACAAAAAGAGCATCCGTTTGGTTTGAGGGCATATATGTACTGATGTCAAAAAGTGCAAATTGATTTTAAAAAATCTTCATCTGGTTAGGTATGAGTGACGTTCTGAGATACTATTTTCATATTGGCGACTTTTACTATACGGAATATATAATTTTTCGACAGTTTATATACTCTGATGAAAGACATTCTGGTACTCGGTCAAGTAAGAGCAACTAAAAAAAGTTAATTTTGGTCATAGCATTACATAAAATTAAATACAAACAGTTTAATGGAAATTAAAAGATGTTCATCAACAGTATAAGCAATGCAATAAACAAGAGAAATCATGTCATATTTCAATAGCAATTTAAGCCTTGATCCTCTTTCCGAAGTCTTATTGTGTTGATTATAGATCTTAAATATTTTATGTTAAACACATTCACGACTTTTTCATGCTCGGGGCGATAGAATACCGATAGTATAGATAAGTTTTTTAGTTTTAGACTCTTATTCTTTTGTTGAAGACCATGTATTGACCTCTTTTTTTTTTTTGGGGGGGGGGGGGGGGGGGGTCGATGTGTTGCTGTCTCATTGACCCTATATTTCGTTTTATTCCTATTCCTATTTGGTTTTTCAAGATTTTTCTAGTATTGCAAATTAACTGCATCAACATTTCTTCGTTATTCCTTTAAACAAAAACAAGAAAGTTTCAAGTCAAAACAGGGACCATTTGCAAATGGAAATGAATCATATGTATGCAAATTAGGCTGACGTCACAACAATTTCTGATCCGACAGGTGGTTGTTGTAACTTAAACCATAGATGTATAAACCCCATAGTTCTTTAACCCAAGGTGTTAATGCTAGTTTAATCTTACAGAATTAACTAATTCAAGAAAATAAAAACAGCAATTAAAGCCCATTTTCTGACGGACGACCTCAACTTAAACTCGTGGCGGCAAAAGTCATGAGGGACGAAAATGCTCAATGAAATGTAACAACTTCATAAATGAAAAATGAAATAAAATTTCGCATCAATTCCCTTTAAAATTTAAGGCCCATTGTGCGTTTCAACCGAGATAACCTTGTATTGTATATCGAGAGAGTGATGTCTGATCTGAGAGTATAAGTACACGCGGTAAAGCGGCAGGGGTTTCTTCTCAAAGGTTTCCGCGTCTGTTTTGTAGCGAATTTAAAATGTTAACGAAAGTTTTATGCATCATTAAATATTTTGATTGGAATGAATTTATATAAAAATGATTTAGAAGGCAATTGAAGAAATTTGATAATAGACAATTTAATGCTAATGGTGACCATTGGTCTAGAATAAATTGTGAAAAAACTTTTCACGGTCAAGTGAGGATTTTTTTAACTTTCATACTATGTGAAACCACAGAAGTATCAAATACTCTTTAAATGATTTATCATTTGATCAAATTGAGATTTTGTTGTCAGTTTTCATATTTTACCCTGAAATTACTTAACATGAGACGGGGGATCTTCCAGTTACTCTTTGTCCCTTTTGTAGGTTGTACTTTTTCTTTTGCTCTTTTATCTTCATTTTTTTTTACATTGGACAAACATGCACGCTAGTCTTTCATTTGAATTTGATTATAAGAAAAGGAAAATTATATCGTGAGCATTTTACAATTGTGAATATTCTCATTTAACCTGGGTAGTTTCTCTTGCTCTATTTTTTTTTTTGTTGGGGAGGGGGGGTACCAGAATCGATATATGGAAACTGGGACAATTACACTAACAATAATATATCATATACAAATATTATAGCATATCATATAATGGTCCTAGATGAAAACTACGGGAATCAAATTCAAGAACTTATTTTTTTTCAGATATTAGTTTTCCAAGCATAAATTTGCTGATTTTTACCCGATTTTTACCAAATTATCTGAAGAAAAGGAGTTCTATATACATTGAAACTTTAACTTCAGAATCCCCCACTGTCACGTACACACGACTGTTGTGTAAACAGTGTATGTTTTAACTTGTTATAATCTTAATTGGAGTTTAATTAGGGATAAGTCAATAATTGCTGTTTATTTACAGATATGACAGCTGGCATGTCAGTTAACTGCTAGTAGTCTGTTGTTATTTATGTATTATTGTCATTTTGTTTATTTTCTTTGGTTACATCTTCTGACATCAGACTCGGACTTCTCTTGAACTGAATTTTAATGTGCGTATTGTTATGCGTTTACTTTTCTACATTGGCTAGAGGTATAGGGGGAGGGTTGAGATCTCATAAACATGTTTAACCCCGCCGCATTTTTGCGCCTGTCCCAAGTCAGGAGCCTCTAGCCTTTGTTAGTCTTGTATTATTTTTAATTTTAGTTTCTTGTATACAATTTGGAGTTTAGTATGGCGTTCATTATCACTGAACTAGTATATATATTTGTTTAGGGGCCAGCTGAAGGACGCCTCCGGGTGCGGGAATTTCTCGCTGCATTGAAGACCTGTTGGTGACCTTCTGCTGTTGTCTGTTCTATGGTCGGGTTGTTGTCTCTTTGACACATTCCCCATTTCCATTCTCAATTTTATGTAACAACTCTTTTTCTTGTGTAATGTTTATTTTTCACCTTTTTCATACTTATCTCTTTCTTATCCAATTTTAAATAAGCAAACAGCGGGATAATCCGTGGTGTTTAGAGTGGAGTAATAAAGGGGGTATAATAATAAGTCCCCATGACAGTTGAGTGTTATTTTTATGTTATAAGGTTAACAAGATTTTAGTCAATAGTAAATAAAAGGATTACTTAAAAGGTTGTAACGGTTTATCTAAATATACAGTTAGATAGATAATGGAGTAATGGTAACGGTATTTATTTATTATGTTAAATTACGGTACTATAGATGTCCCTAATTTTTTCAATGGTTTTTTGTATTTCTGGAAGTGAAAAATCTATTGGCATAGAGTATAAATATAAAACTTTCATCAAATAACATTTTTTTAATCCTTATCCGAATAAAATGGAGATATTTTATACATTTCTGGCTATCAATCTAGTTTCGAAATTACTGGTTGTATACACACACATCTTAGGCCATTCTCTCAGATAATTTACAATCGTAATTAAAAAATTATTAAGGATAGAATTTGGGATTATTTTTCATAAATACAATTTCATGAATTTTCTGAGAAACTAACGAGAAAGCAAAACTGTCGAAAAAAAGTTACAGTTAGAAATTTTAAGAATTAAAAGTTTTAATTTTAGAAAAATATATATTTTATAAACTATGACTTCTTAACCGAATGTATATTACTTTCTATAGTCACTTCTGTAATTTTTATTATGATGATCTGGGTATTTCGGAAGAACTGAAGCCACAAAGTCTCTTCTGCCTATTTCGCCATTTGGCAACATCCGGTAAGCTATTTGATAATTCATATATGTCCACAAACCACTAAGGTACCGACAGCAAACGCGAACAACTACTGTCTGTTTGCATTGGACCACATTTTGTATACTTAAAGATATCGTTGTAGATACGGTGATAAAATTAAGACAGTTTATATATAAAGGACAAATTGAAAAGATTCGTGTGACAGATATTACTTGTTATAGGATAAATGTTGTTGACTCTTTGATAAGTTGAATAAAGTTTAGATAGTGAAAGGGAAGATATTATGCATATTAAGAGAGACATAAGAACTTGGGGGTATGTTTTGATACAGGTTTTGTTTACATACGAGCTTCGGGTAGAAGAGGATGGGGTTATTGGCTCCAGTAGTAAGAATTCTTTTGTGTAGTTAATGGGATATTACTTGCTTCTTTTTGGATATTTTCTTCTTTATTTTTTTAGGTAAGTTTCCTAGGCGATAAATTGTTGATATATAAAACTGTACACATAAAGTTTTATAAAGTAATAACCTGTGTGATAAAAATAGTAAATAAATTGTACACAATGACTTTCATACAGAAATTATCATAGAAAATTTGAGGTTTACAGTTTCATAAAGCAATGATGTGAAAGAAAATGACCGTCCAGTAATTGTTCAATTAGAATCACTTTGCACCAACCCATTCAAATGTCAATAACAGTCCTCGTGTTTATATTTTTCATTACAGTAGTGTAGAATTTTCAGCAAATGAATTTGAATTTGAACTATCTGCGTTCTAGTTCTATCGAGTGTGCAGGTCTACGTTTGAAATACTGTTCAATAGTCTTAGTATCTCAATCCTTTACAGCCTATTTAATTATAGCATGTATCTCTGCTATTAAAATCTCGACTGTATTAAACTTGATTTATGGATATTCGACTTTTCATTTTTATTTTACGAACATGCTAAAAGATTTTTCGGCATAGAAAGAAGTTTATTGATAAACATATCTACTAATTTACCAAGATTAACTTGTTCACATCTTAATTAATTTCTAAATATCACTTTTTTGCTTACATGAGAACAAGGTGAACGCTTGATTACAAATGACAGCGTATGCCACTTACGACTTACTGGCAAATACAAAACGGCATTGGTTATCGGGTGCTATAATCATTAATAATAAACGAAGAAGAAATATTTGTTTAGAAAACGAAGTATGAAACAAGATCGAATATAGATCGAAAACCGTAGATAAAATTAATATCCTTTAAAGATCAGGTCGAACCAGGGGGAGGTAACTATAATTTCCCGAAATGTTTGTTGTTTTAACAAATGGACTTATGAAATCTGTCGACTGCCTTTCAATAAACGTACAAAAGAGTGTGACAGAGAACTCCGGTGAAGATAATCCGGAACATAAATAAAGTCAGTTTGTTTTGGTCTTGTTAGTACCCCTGCAACATATCCCGAGGGAAAACAGTGTTTTTATCTTGACATTAGAGTTTTGAGTGTTAGGATTAGAAGTAGTTTTTTCTACAATTAACATGTTTTTCTTGGGGTTCGGAGAGGAAGAAATACAAATCTAAAGTAAGTTTTGAAGACATTTGCTATTCTTAATTTGGAAAAAAATAATACTTAATTATATAAAATCTGCTTTTTATTTTGTTATGAATTAAAAACTGTCAACAGATTGAGTAAACCTTTTTTCTTTCAATATTTGTACTGTATTTATTTGACTGATTCGTTTAAACTTTTGATTTGAGCTTGAAATGAGCAAGTGCATTAAATTTCGCGTATAAAAGTGCTTACAATTTATTTTTTCTCTCAATTTCTTATTAATACCTAATAACAAAAATTCAGTATTTTATGTATGTAACGCAACTTCAAGTTATTTTAAAACTGAATCTCAAGGGTAATATTTTTTCCTCATCAAATGGTATTCAAATATCAAGCCAGTTACCCCTTCCCCAAGGACAGCCGCTGAGGTTTACTTCTAGTCATATAATAAATTACGATTTTCATCAGTATGATAATTCCATAATTTAGCACCCCCATATCACCATAGAAATGATCATTTTTCATAATTACAATGAAACTGACAGGTTCCGTTTCGACCCCTATCAAACATTTCTTTGATCCTTAGATTCAATATCAATCGCATGCATTATATATAAGCCAGTGACTGCAACAGTGTGAAGTATTGTCTGACCATCCCTGTGACCAATGTCCACTTTAACACGTTATCAGACAGAATAATTGACCGAGTGAAAGCTTTAATTATTTTTCCCCAGTTCCTTCGCCGTTGTTGATTATTACATCGATATGTTATCATACCTTCATTTAATGCTCATTAAATCAAGAGTTTTTATAAAGCATCCGTGTACTTATGAATCGCCGTGACGGCATGTGGATGTATATTTATAGCTTGAATCTGGATTTTTTTAAATTTTAGGCCTGTTAAGGTAAGGAAATGTATACTTATTTACGCATCAAATCACGTTTAATATATTTTCAATCACTTTGATTAATTTTTTATTGAAAACAGAGATAAATTGAAATCTCTTGTAGGGTAAATTTTGATTTTCGATTTAAAACTCAAAATTACTGCAACAGAAAAAGCAACTGCTTTTATTAACAAGAAATATCATTTCGAAACTTTTAGTACAAAAATTTCTAACAACGAGAGTTGTTATTGTCCACTCCAATCTAAAGATTCGAGTATTGTCATAGCGCTCGTGGAATTTCCATGTTTAAATTAAATTTTCTGAGTTTGAGTTTCACGACTTATTATAGTGATATTTCTTGTATCACAATTTCTCCGTTTTTTGTAAGAGTTTTTTGTTGTTTTTTTTTAAAGGAAAAGAACTGGATGATTTTCATGATGTGTAAATTGAGATGTTTTCGAGAAAAAAAGATATTTTATTAGTTTTCCTCATATTCATACAACGATATCATTTATGCAGGGAAACTGCGAGATTGTGATATCCGGTATCGATTTCCAATCGAATCGTTAGGAATCGGGAGACAGAAATCATATCCGACAAAAAAACGATCTTAAAAGCAAAGTTTGAAAATAGCAACAACAACTTCCTGGTAGAGAAGAGTGTACATATATATAGTGGGATATTTCATTTCGATTCCTTTTCTTCATTTCTTAGACATGGCTCATAAACGATTCTGTTTTTTTTAACTACTTGTTTTTTATTTACAACTTTTAAGACCTTGCAAACATTTAAGGCACTGAGATTAAATATTCATAACAAATATAGAAAAGTGAAATTTTCGAACTAGTTTGTGGATTTTTACATTTTACTATGAATCCTGAAATTATAAATAACAACACGTCATAAAAATATAGTGCATTAAGTGATCATCGAACTTTCATTTTTTTTGTCCTTTTAAGTCGCTGCTAAATCTTTCTATGTGTGTATGTTTCATACGCCTGAGTTGTGAGAAATACATAAATAAGTAAATACATCAATTTAAGTAAGTAAAAAAGGTTCTTAATTTTGGCTCAGCTGTTTCGTACTAAAATGATTAAACTTCAAAATCCATCTGATCCTAATATAATCTTAAATAAAGGCACGAAATAAAAGCAAGTAAGTGAGAAAATAAATAATAATAGTTGTCTCGTTGGCAATCATACCACATCTCCTATTTTTTACTTTTTCATGTTGTTTCAGGGATCAATAATGCTGGCGGACAATTAAAATGAATCCCGGTATTTGTTGTATCCTGCTCTTCTGTATGTATGGCCTGGCTTCAGCAACAGACATTGTGTACCACTTGCTTGAAGAGCAACCGCCACGGACATTTGTTGGAAACGTTGCAGACGACACAAATTTAAGATCAACATTAAATGAAAGTGATTTTAACAGACTTCAATTCGAAATATTAAAAGAGGGAAGCAAATACGCTGACTGGTTCACAATCGACATTAAAAGGGGCCAGTTGGAGACTAGTGAAGTAATAGATCGCGAGAATGTATGCACTTCCCCTCAGTCTTGCATTCTAGGATTAGATATTGCAATTTACCAAGAAGATAAAGTTAATTCACTCATTTTAGATTTATACCAAGCCTTTCGTTTACAAATTATTTTAGACGATTTGAATGATAATGATCCATCGTTTCCGAAGTCCGAACTTAGTTTGACTGTTCCGGAATCTTCCGAGATTGGGTATGTTCTGTTCATAAGCTCAGCGGACGATCCAGACAGTGGTGAAAATAATGGTGTTTCTACTTATGAACTCATAGCAGACGACGATACTTTTACTCTGCAGACACCAGGAGTCGATGGCGGGAATCTTGGCATTGTTGTTAATAAAAACATTGATCGAGAAACGCAAAAGTTTTACCGTTTTCGAGTGGTTGCTAAGGACGGTGGAATCCCAATCCGAAGCGGTAGTGTAATGATAAATGTTACTGTGCTGGATACAAACGATAATTCTCCGATCTTTGAACGTCTAGAATACGCCGTGTCTTTCCCCGAAAATACCCCCGTTGGAACGACTGTACTGAAAGTAACGGCAGATGACGATGATATTGGGGAAAATGGCGAAGTCTTGTATAGATTTAGCGCAAGGGCTTCAGATAAGGTAAAAAACATTTTCGACGTTAATGATATATCGGGTGAAATAAAATTGAAAAAAGACATTGATTATGAAAAAGACAAGTCTTTTCAGTTCACCGTTGAGGCATATGATAAAGGAGCATCTTCCAATAAAGCCCAGTCAATTGTTACAGTTACTATTACTGATGAAAACGACAATTCACCGGAAATACATATCAATATACCACCAAGTGGCTCTGAAATTCCTGAACCAGCTGAAGTTGGTCGATACATCGCTTACGTCGAAGCACAAGATCCCGATAGCGGCGAAAACGGCACTGTGACGTGTACTATTAACAGCGATTATTTCAGACTAGAATCTATTAATACTGGGATGTATAAAGTCAAGCTGAACCGTTTGCTTGACAGGGAAACAGTTCCAGTTCATAACATAAACATTATATGCTCTGATAATGGGAAACCAAAGCGATCTAACACCACCATGCTATCAATTCGTGTATTAGATATCAATGATAAGTTTCCGGTGTTCAATCAATCACATTACGATATAAATGTCCATGAAAACAATAAAATTGGCGATGTTATTGGCATGGTAACTGCGACTGATGAAGATATCGGTGAGCATGCGCGTCTCGCATACCATATAGAACACGATTTTGATGAAGAGTATTTTAAAATCGATCAAAATACGGGTCTTCTCAGTGTAAATAGTGTTTTTGACAGAGAGGAACGATCCTTTTACGAGTTCAAAGTTATAGCAAAAGATTCCGGACAGATTATTCATAGCTCTTCCGCAACTGTTCGCGTTCGAATTGTCGACAAAAATGATGGCACGCCGACGTTTACGGAAGATCGTTATATTTTCTACGTTGAAGAAGGAACGCAGTTTGGAACGGAAGTTGGTAATGTTACCGTGGTAGATCACGATACTGGAGCTAACGGCGAAGTTTCTTTCTTGCAGGATTTTCCATACTCTAATGTTTTTGTAATTGATTCAGCAACTGGGAAAATAACAACAAAAAATATCATTGACCGCGAGACTAATGCAAGTTATATTTTCGACCTGACCGCACAAGACAAAGGAAACCCTGCACTACAAAGTACGACAAGAATAGAAATCTATGTCAAAGATGTCAACGATAATTTCCCGTTAACAAGTTTCCCTACAAATCTAAATAACACTGTATCTGTACCGCAGACAACCACAATTGGAACCATCATCGCAAGAATCAGCGCAACGGACTTAGACGAAGGCGTAAACGCTCAGCTGACGTATCATATTATGCAGGGTGACCAACGTGGAATATTTAGAATAAACAATCTGACAGGTGCGATGATAGTCAATAAACATATCGATGAAAGCGACGCTGGAACATATAAATTGCTGATTGCAGTACAGGATAATGGCATACCACAACGTACCACTAGGACATACCTCGTTCTGATTATTCAGGATGACAATGGCCGACAGAACATGATCATTGCCATTGCCGTGGCAACCGTTACTTTTGCTTTATCAGTGGCGATGATTTTGACTATTTTTGTTATCCGACGACGAGATGTAATGAGAAAGAAACAGAAGGAACTTGAAGTCAAATCTGACAAACAGAACGTCGTTGTCGGATGGTTGAAATGTCTGTCAACATCGCCAAAAGATATTCCGAAAATGAGCATGGGTGAAAAGGTCAAGGACACAAATAAACAGATGGACTATAAGACTGGTACTGATATGCAGCTAATGGTTCCAGACACCGGAAGTACGTCTTCAGAAGACAGCAAATCAATCGGGGTAAGTAATGTATACTAGTTTCTTATTTATTGTTAAAATGGTAACCATGGTAAGCTAAAGTCTTAGAAAGATGCGTTTGTGGACTTTTTTGTTGTCGTTTTCATCTTTTAAAATATTTGTTAGAGGTTTTTTATTTGTGTCAAAGATTGCCGTTATCGTAGATTTCGATTGATTGACTTAGCCACTTGTCGTAACCACAATCCCATCCTCTTTCCTCGATTGTTGAATTACCGAAAGCAACTTATCACTGGATTTTTATTAGCTTGTGCAACGCGACGGCTGCCACATGTGGTGCTGGAACTGCTAACCTTTCCGGAGCACATCAGTTAATCCCTGGTTTTTGTAGAGGTTCTGAAAGGTTTATATAACAAAAAGAACTGGAGCTTGTTCTGTTTCACATTTTTATTGTTACTTTAGCCCATTGAAAGATAAGTTTGACAGATATGTTATTTCAACAATGGTAATTTTATTAAGTATTACAAATCAAAGTAACATTTGACTTTTTATTAACTTTTATTTTTTATAACAAAATACAGTCATCAAATTTAACAACAAAATCAAAGAACTTTGATGTCAATAAATTTTTATATGAAAAAGTTCAAATACTTTATCAAAGAACTTGCGAAGTTCATTTCGACATGAAACTATACATTAATTGTTTTAAATATACTTTCTTTTAAATTTAATGACGAATTTATTCAATTTAAAAATGTGTAACAATTTATTTTCCATATACAAAATACTTGATATACTAAACCATTGTGCCTTGATTACATTTTTGATGACTATTACAAAACCATCATCGATTTGAAAACTTGATTTAAAATAGGTTTTAGTAGAAAAAAAATTTAGATGGATTTTAAAACCGTAAAAATCGGGTTGGGGGGTATTTTAGGGTAAATATGTGCTTGATGCACTATTCGTACACGTGTGCCGAAGTCCGCCTCAGTACAAGTTTAAGGGGATACAGGTCCTCAAAATTATCTTAATATCTTTCGCATGAATTAATTTTGAATTTTCAAACTTTGATCACAAACTTGAAATTTAACAAGTAGCAATTTGATAAACGTTTTGAACTTTCAAATTTCTATTTGAAAAATTTACCTTTAGGGCAGAAAAAATGTGATAAACAAATTGGCTCATTAATTCGACTTTATGATTCTCATTTTTGATGTATCAATTATTTAGAAAAGTGCTAAAACGTCTTAAATTAAACCGATATCATCGTTCTATTCGCATTTAAAAAGCGAATTACTATACAGACGTAGTCAACCGGCAGAACGAGCGCTTACCGAACCATTGATAGCTCTTAACGACGACAAAGGGAAAATATCTAATTATGAGGGAAGCTAAAAGCAGATTCGAAATATGTCTTATTCTGATTATCAAAACCTAATAACTTTACAACACTTTTAAAATATATAGATTTGAAGATCTAATACATAAGCCGTCATAAATCCCAAACCCATATGAGCAAAAATCATTTAAATTCTGAGAGTTTTGATATCTTTGTCGATCAACAACAAAAAGAAATAGAAAGGATTGTGTTCTTTTCAAACCGTCGTTATTGTCTCTAGGATATAGTTTTTGTGATTTATGTTTTTTTGTTTGTTTTTATTGTAAATATTTTGATTCGGAATGCACATATATTTGATGTTGTGAAGATAGAAAGACTTTATACAAATGGCTTTGGTGTGAAAAAATTTAATGAAAACTTATCCCACCTCTTTTCTCCCTTAAACGGGGATAGTTAGCACGTGCATTCGCAAGACTTTCAACCAATATTTTGAAAACTTTATTCAGACTGTGACGATAACAATGTATTCTATACATTTAGTCATTGTAGGTCCATACATAGTAATTAGAAAATAACCATTTATAGTTAGTTACATGTATGCTTTTTAGTAAATAGGTACAGTCAATAATTGACTAATCTTGATCTTTATATTTTCTTTATTTTTACAAAGGAAAACCTTTCTGAGATTTGTTTATCCGGATATGTTTTGTATACAAATTTGCTTAGTTAAGGGAAATGTGTACTCCAACTTGACCTTAATCAGGTTATCCAATTTGATTTCTGTCAAAATTTAAATCTCATACAAAAATATGATGAATCACATCGATTTTAAATCGATCCAAAACGTCAACAAGTCGCTAAATCCAGCTAGAGCCTAAGTGCTGAAACATACGAGGGCTTTTAGTAAATGTTAACATCATGTTTATATGTATGGGGTTAAGAAAACTATTAAATTAGGCATATAAGGTCAGGCTTTAAACCATTTAAATAGATGCACAAATATTGGGATTTGTGATTTTTTGCTTCTACTAATTCAATATACACAAGTGTCCTCGAGGTGATACGAGTGCGGGTTATGTCAACGAAGTAAAGTCGAAAATCAAACCCAAAATGCACATAAACTAAAAGTTAAAGGACAATTGTGCATTTCTATAAAACATATTTTAATATTTTATTTGAATACTATATTGTGATAAATAAAAACGTTCTTTTAGCATCACACTTAAAGTGAAGTGCACCTGTTTAAATACCTTATTTAACCAAGGATTTTAACATTAACTATATGTTCTTTTTATTTTTTATTTTACTATAAAAAAAATTATATTGACTACAATAACTTATATTGACAACAAAATCTTATATTGACAAAAACCCAATAGACAAAACAATGATATTGTTACTCGGCAAAAAACCCAACAACGAAACATTACAAAAGGACAAAAAAAAACTTTTCCTTTCTGTCAGATGTTGCTCCTACCATAATTCTTTGACAAATGATAATTTTGAACAACATTGATTTCATAATAACTTTAAAGGGGTATATGAAGGTGTGGATGGGGGTTTACATAACAGAGAATAATGGGTACAAAATATAAAGAATAGAGAAAAATGGACCAAAAAATAAAGAATAGAGAAAAACATATTAAAAGAATAGAGAATAATTGGCAAAAGTATAAAGAATAGAGAAAAATGGCCTTAAAAATTAAAAATACAGAAATGAAGGACTCCCACAATCCAGACCCTCGTATATTATATGTACACATTAAATGGTGGGAAACGATAACTTAAGTCACATGCACCGTTTCTATTTTTTTTTTTTTTCTTATGTCATCACTTTTTTTATAAGACGATTTACCGGGTTTGTACTAACATGAGCAACACGACAGGTGCCACATGGGGAACAGGATCTGTTTACCCTTCCGGGGTTCTTGTTGCCCTGTCTTTGTTTTTCTATGTTGTGTATTGTGTTTTTTGTACTGTTGTTTGTCTGGTTTTTTTTAGCCATGACGTTGTCGACTTATGAGTTAGAGTGTCCCTTTGGTGTCATTCACCTCTCTTTTACAATTACATTATTTTGTCTATTGGTATTCATAAAACAGATTTAAATATTATAGATACACATAAAGAGGTGACCTATTCCCTAATATTATCTATTTTTTCCAGCCTGGGTCCAATCAAAATTTAACAAAGATTGACAACAACCTGAACGAAAAGAAGGAAGAAATGTCACCCAGAGAGCAGGACAGTGGGTTTGGTGAGAGCCTGGAAAGACGGGGATTGCAAGAAATGAAAGGTGAGCATTTGAGGTTTAGTTGAGACGGGTATTGTTTTTTTAAGATATAGAAAGGATGATTAGACAGAAACTCTTAAATCCGTACAAACATACAAAAAACGTTTTGTTGATAAACAAGTGGAATTATTGTATTCAATAAAAAGAAAGTACTTTTGTCCAGGTTACCCCAGTACATATTGAAGTTTATTTTTTAGACATAAACGTGAAAGTTTCATATTAAAACCTTGGCATTAAGTGGTTAAAAATTATATATTAAAATGACCGGTGGGCAAAAGGTCTATGACAGAACAACCCAACAACCCAAACCAAGTAAACATATAAATGCAGTGCTTATAAAAAGAGGTGTGAGGTGAAACTGAATGAGACAAAAACTTAACTTCACAATAAAATACAAAAGACATTTAGTATTCAACATGTATATACCATATACGGTCACCAATAATAGACCATGCCTATTTAGAAACGAGTATACTGTGTTTTATCTTTGCAATTGTAAGGGTGGTTGAGTTGTTTCAAACAAAGCCAACATTGAATTGAATGTAAGATGCACAGAAACATTATAGAAAAAAAATATGTTATATTAATGATGAATTTCCAGATTACATTTTACAGTTGAATTTGATAAAAAAATACTAAAATATATATCTTTTTGTAGGAGGATTTCATGATGAAACACAGCGGTCGAAAACATCATATTTAGACAGCAGAGGCGTACGGATTCCCTCCCCTTACTTAGATACCTCACTTCCGAACCGATGTTGGAAGAAAAACGACAGGCAGACATATAATCGAACCATAAGTTTCGATGAAGAAGTTTTACGCGAGAGAGAACGAGATAAATCAAATTTGCCTTCTTTTTCAAGTTTTAATTGTCGGTCTATATCCGATTCAGGACAAAATTCAAACTTGTTCACTATATCAGAACAAAAACAACCTTATGGATACCACAGCTTACAAAGGAATCCACCAAACAGTAATAAATCATTGAATTCAAAGTACTCTTTCAGAAATCCACCGCGGAGGGATTTGCCACCGATAAGTGCAACACCTGAACCGGAAGTTATAGAAACTTGTGACTTTGAGCCATATTCATATGGCAACAAACCATACTCGTTAGACAGACATTCTTTTTCAGATAATCATATAAACATTCATTCTGATATTTATTCTCAAAGTCCACGATCAGAAATATATACTCAGAGTCCAAGACCTTATAGTCCGAGGTCAGACATCTATGTGCAAAGTTCAAGATCAGACACATATGTGCCGCTTTCAGGATTAGATACATATGTAGAAAGTCCTAGGTCTGACACATATGCTAATAATTCGAGACTTAATACTCATGCAAACTCCCATGCCAGAGATGGAATCATTTTGGGCAAAATTGACAATAATGATATCGTTGTATAGTTACTATAACAATGAAATTTCAACACAACGAAAATTGTTGAAGAAAAAAAGTGCTACATAAATGTGATATTTTCAAAGCGATGACTGATCTCAGTGACTTTAATGTAATGATACATTTAGTTTAAAAATACCATTGGCAGATCATTTTCTGCGTACATATGTGTTCGTGTGGTTTAGCTTTTTGTTGCTCATTGTTCAGGGAATTTTAACATCTCCTCATTCTTTTTAGAGATTATATTTTCAAAACTAGAAAAAAAATCGATAACAATTTGGATTGATCCCCTTTAAAAATTTCAAAACCCGGCAACAAAGTTAAGTAAATTTCCAGTTTTATATTTATTGACATATTCAATCTTGCCCGATTGACAATACTTGATAGATCTGCTGTCAATCAATCTCAATCAACATAATCTTATACGAGGGGGATACAAGCTATTGTAATGTGGGATATATGGTAAAAAAAAGTATATATGTAGGATAAAGGGGCAAGAAAATTGTGTAATCTGGAAAAAAGAATGAAAAAAAAATAGGAAGTTGGAAAAAAAAAATACAAAAAAGCGGGATTTAGGAAATGAGCACCTCCGTATCACCCCCTCTCATATACTAACATTCTCTTGAGAATTATGAATTGTCAATGGTATTCTTGGACGTAATATTTAGTTTTGTGTGCCAAAGGTTTTATTTGTACTTGAAATTTAGATTTTACTTGTTTTTGTCTTTGTATAGTTTTTGATGGCTGGAAGAATATATGTGTATATTTATATAATACGGTTGCATGGATGAGTGCATGGTTAAACAGAATAAATTCGGGAGTAAATGTGTTTTATGCGTGCGCATGATTTTTAGTTAGGTGATGGGAGAATATTTCTAGCTCATTTTTTAAAGGTACAAATGAAATTAGAAGAAAGATAAAAATGCAGTGCAACTATATTTATATGTGTCGTTTATGGCAGATCTGTAACCTATGCGTCGTATCTCTAATACGGGTAGTTATGAAAAAATCATATTTGGTGGTGTCATGACGCAAGCTAATTTCGCTGCCTTTCATACTCCAGAAATACATTTGACTCTTGTATTTATCAAATAATTCAATGTTTATGTCCTAATGTTTTTTCTTCTTGTTTAATCGTAAGACATAAAAAGGTTTTGTTTTTTTACATGAGTAACAAAAGATTGTTGTGTATGCTTGTTATAGATATTTTTTATAAATTGTTTAATAAATTAAATATTTAAAACTTTTTATGTGTTATTGATCTTTATCTCGATAGACCAGAGGCTACCTCAGAAAGCTTGTGTTCCAGGTAAGCAGTTTTCTGGTAACACACCAAACAACATAACAGCGGGAAAATATACAAATGATATCATTATAAGTATAATAGCAACGAACTAAATTCAGGAAACACACATGTAAATCATTATCGGAGTCATATATACGGTCTTCAAAAATTTTAAAAAGGGGGATTGGTCAATGGCCGAGTGGTCCAAGAAAAAAAAGGAGTTCATGTACATGCACAGCAAAAAACACAAAATGCAAAGGAACAGCGCTTTTATTGCTGTTCTTCATCTCAAAGTCACAGTGAGCCTTCAACACGGAGCAGAAACTTCCACCTCACTGCAATTTTAAGACGTTGTTTCTTTTGCCGGTAAAATTGGTTACTTATGGGAGTTTTTTAGTTGATATTATTTTGAGTGTCTTAATTTGTCTTGGGATTGTCTTGTATTTTGTTGTTTTGTTTTGTGTTTTGTGTTGTTTGATTTTAAAAGAAAAACAAATGATATAGGGTATCTATCCATGACACAATATCAGTTCATGTACAGCAAAAAAAAAAACAAATAATGGAACAGCGATTTTATTGCTGTTCTTCATCTCAAAGTCAAAGTCAGGCCTTCAACACGGAGCAAAAAAAAAAATCTCACCTCACTGCATTTTCGAGTCGGCCCCTAACACCGGTTTGAGCCAAGCTTTCAAATTTCAAGGGAATAAGATATACACCAGTATTAGATCAAGAATTTTCCGGGCCCACATATGAGGGTCTGCATAGGTTTATAGAATAGGGAATAATGTACCAAATCTACAGAAAAATGGACCCTAGAAAATAATGGGGTGCTTGAATTTAAAATTAGAGAATCATGGGTAAAATATAAAGAAGAGCGAAAAAATAACATAAACAAAACACCGAAATGAAGCACCCCATCCAGACCCTAACATTTAAATATATTCCCGAAAAAGAACCCAACGATTTAATGATCGTAAATGGCGCCAACAAATCAATTCCAACAAATTTACAGGACAGGAACTTCAACAAATCTAGAAATTTACAATGAAGTCAGAAGATTCGGAGTAAAAATTATTCTTCTATTCCTAATTTAAAGATTCCGTTCTTTTACATTGTACATTTAAACATGAAAGAAAAACACAGAAAACACAATGTCACTTGTCAGCGGAGTTTGTTTTCTTGTCACTAGGGCGCTCTCTATCACGTCCGCGTCTTTGAAATAAAACGTAGCAACGGTCGCTTGTGACAGTCATTCCCGCCATCGACTGCCTTGGGACATGACGTTGCACGTGGTTCAAAGCATAGTACCTAACCAATTCTGCCATCGGACACGTTGCAAGTCATTGAAAGTATAGTACCTAACCAACTGACCAGTCATAAATTGTGATGTGCATTAGTTGCTTACAGTAGAAATACGACGACTAACAAGTTTCACTGTGTAAACGTGTGGCACTGAGTGCATGCACAGTTTATTCAGCTGAAATATGACAAACGGACGAAAATTTTAGACTGTAAATTACAGCTGCTATTGAGTTAAAGTTTTTTACAAGAGAAATTCGACAAGATTTTATTGTAAACTTATTCTCGATCGCCTGTGTGTATCCTTAGTTACGGACGGTTGCTTACGTACGGTAGATTTTTTGCCATGCCTAGCTTTCATTGTCAACTTGTTAGAGATCGCCTGTGTGCATCTTAAGTTACAATTGAAACACGACAATCTGCCAATACCACAGTCCAACAACAGAAGGAATGATTACCAGTCAAGACAAAGACAATCGGACGCTGCCGACAAAGACGTCTTTTTCAAATAAAGCTTTTGATGTGCACTGTTGTCTTATCTTTTTATCTTTTCAAAGAAAATTTGACCCCCCCCCCAACTCTTCTAACCCCAAAAATAGTTAAAAAAAAAAAACAAAACAAAACAAATAACAAAACAATAAACACTAATCAAATATTAAAACCAAAATAACAAAACAATAAATAAAAATAACAAAAACAATAAAAACAAAATTAAAACACTTAAAAAACAATAAACAAAAAATTAAACAATAAACTGAGAAACAAAAAAAAAAATTATAAAAATAAAAAAAAAAACACAAAACAAACAATGAAACAAAAAAACAAAACAATAAACAAAACAAACACAAACAAAAATATCAAAACACAAATGAACAACTAATAAACAAATTAAGGTTCACACAAAACAAAATAACAAAACAATAAATAAAACAAAACAAAAACAAAACAATAAACAAAACAAAAAACACAAACAAAAACCACAAAAATAATAAATAACAAAATAATAAACAATAAAAACAAAACACAAAACACAAAACAAGCAATGAACCAAAATAGCAAAACAACAAACAAAACACAATTAAAAATAAAATTACAAGAAACAAAACACTAGAAAAAATAACATAATAATTAAAAAATAACAAAACAAAAACCAAATAACAAAACAATAAACCAAACACAATCAAAAATAACAAAACAATGAACCGAACAAAAAATAAAAAAACAATGAAAAAAACATTGCTCAAATAACACAAGTATTAACACAACACAAATGAACAACTAATAAACAAAAAAAATTCACACAAAACAAAAAACAAAACAATCAACACAAAACAACACACAACATAATAAAATAACCCCTCCCCCTAAAAACATACAAATAAATACAAAAACCACCAGCAAAGCGACAATAAGCCGCAATATAATCTATCGGAGCACAAAAAGAAAACAAAAACAAAACAAAAGAACAAATAGAAACAACAACAAAACAATATGAAACAAATAAAATAAATAAAAACAAAAACAAACACCAATTTTAAATCAAAAACCAATATGAATCAAGACAACAAAACCACAGAAAATAGAAGAAAAAACCAAAAGCGATAAAAAAGGATAAAAGCTGTCATGTCCTCCTCCCCAAAACAACACCAATCAAGATAAGATAAAATAAAAGAAGGAAAAGATAACATAACAAAATTACCCCTTCCCCTAAAATACAAACAAAACAAACAAATAGAAAAATAGGAAGAAAAAAAAACAACGTCAAAGCAACAATAAGCCGCAACATAATCTTACGGAACTTTTATTTTTCTCATAAGCTTTCAAATTTCAAGGGAATATGATAAACACCAGTATTAGATAAAGAATTTTCCGAGCCCACATATGAGGGTTTGCATAGATTTACAGAAAAGGGAATAATGGACCAAATCAACAGAAAAATGGACCCTTAAAACATAAGAATAGAGATTAATTGGGTGCTTAAATATTACGAAAAGAGAATAATGGCTGAAATATAAAGAAGAGAGAAAAAAAACATAAACAAAATTAAAGAATACAGAAATGAAGCACCCCAATCCAGACCCTAACATTTAAATATATTCCCGAAAAAGAACCCAACGATTTAATGGTCGTAAATGGCGCCAACAAATCAATTCCAACAAATTTACAGGACAAGAACTTCAACAAATCTAGAAACTTACAATGAAGTCAGAAGATTCGGACTAAAAGTTATTCTTCTATTCCTAGTTTAAAGATTACGTTCTTTTACATTGTACATTAAAAAACACGAAAGAAAAACACAGAAAACACAATGTCACTTGTCAGCGGAGTTTGTTTTCTTGTCACTAGGGCGCTCTCTATCACGTCCGCGTCTTTGAAATAAAACGTAGCAACGGTCGCTTGTGACAGTCATTCCCGCCATCGACTGCCTTGGGACAAGACGTTGCACGTGGTTCAAAGCATAGTACCTAACCAATTCTGCCATCGGACACGTTGCACGTCATTGAAAGTATAGTACCTAACCAACTGACCAGTCATAAATTGTGATGTGCATTAGTTGCTTACAGTAGAAATACGACGACTAACAAGTTTCACTGTGTAAACGTGTGGCACTGAGTGCATGCACAGTTTATTCAGCTGAAATACGACAAACGGACGAGAATTTTAGACTGTAAATTACAGCTGCTATTGAGCAAAAGTTTTTAACAAGAGAAATTTGACAAGATTTTATTGTAAACTTATTCGCGATCGCCTGTGTGCATCCTTAGTTACGGACGGTTGCTTACGTACGGTAGATTTTTTGCCATGCCTAGCTTTCATTGTGAACTTGTTAGAGATCGCCTGTATGCATCTTAAGTTACAATTGAAACACGACAATCTGCTAATGCCACAGTCCAACAACGGAAGGAATGATTACAAGTCAAGACAGAGACAATCGGACGCTGCCGACAAAGACGTCTTTTTCAAATAAAGCTTTGTTGTGCACTGTTGTCTTATCTTTTCAAAAAAAATTTGACCCCCTCCCCCCAAAAGAAAATAAAACAAAAATAACAAATAACAAAACAATAAACAGTAATCTAATATTAAAACAAAAATTACAAAACAAAATAACAAAACAATAAATAAATAAAAATAAAAAAAACAATAAAAACAAGATAAAAACACATAAAAAACAATAAACAAAAAATTAAACATAAAACTGAAAAAAAAAACATTAAAAAAAAAAAAAACACAAAACAAACAATGAAACAAAAAAAACAAAACAATAAACAAAACACAAAACACAAACAAAAATAACAAAACACAAATGAACAACTAATAAACAAATTAAGGTTCACACAAAACAAAATAACAAAACAATAAATAAAACAAAACAATTAACAAAACAAAAAACAAAACAAAACAAAACAAAACAATTAACAAAAATAATAAATGACAAAATAATAAACAATAAAATCAAAACACAAAACAAACAATGAACTAAAATATCAAAACAACAAACAAAACACAATTAAAAATAACATTACAAGAAACAAAACACTACAAAAAATAACATAATAATAAACAAAATAACAAAACAGAAACCAAATAACAAAACAATAAACCAAACACAATCAAAAATAACAAAACAATGAACCGAACAAAAAATAAAAAAACAATGAAAAAAACATTGCTCAAATAACACAAATATTAACACAACACAAATGAACAACTAATAAACACAAAAAATTCACACAAAACAAAAAACAAAACTAAATCAACACAAAACAATACACAACATAATAAAATATCCCCTCCCCTAAAAACATACAAATAAATACAAAAGCCACCAGCAAAGCGACAATAAGCCACAATATAATCAATCGGAGCACAAAAAGAAAACAAGACAAACCAAAAGAACAAATAGAAACAACAACAACAAAACAATATGAAACAAATAAACTAAATAAAAACAAAAACAAACACCAATTTTAAATCAAAAACCAATATGAATCAAGACAACAAAACCACAGAAAATAGAAGAAAAAACCAAAAGCGATGAAAAAGGATAAAAGCTGTCATGCCCTCCTCCCCAAAACAACACCAATCAAGATAAGATAAAATAAAAGAAGGAAAAGATAACATAACAAAATTACCCCTTCCCCTAAAATACAAACAAAACAAACAAATAGAAAAATAGGAAGAAAAAACAAACAACGTCAAAGCAACAATAAGCCGCAACATAATCTTATGAGATTTTTATTTTTCTCATAAGCTTTCAAATTTCAAGGGAATATGATAAACACCAGTATTAGATAAAGAATTTTCCGAGCCCACATATGAGGGTTTGCATAGGTTTACAAAATAGGGAATAATGGACCAAATCAACAGAAAAATGAACCCTATAAACATAAGAATAGAGATTAATTGGGTGCTTGAATATTACGAATAGAGAATAATGGCTGAAATATAAAGAAGAGAAAAAAAAACATAAACAAAATTAAAGAATACAGAAATGAAGCACCCCAATCCAGACCCTAACATTTAAATATATTCCCGAAAAAGAACCCAACGATTTAATGGTCGTAAATGGCGCCAACAAATCAATTCCAACAAATTTACAGGACAAGAACTTCAACAAATCTAGAAACTTACAATGAAGTCAGAAGATTCGGACTAAAAATTATTCTTCTATTCCTTATTTAAAGATTCCGTTCTTTTATATTGTACATTTAAACACGAAAAAAAACCACAGAAAACACAATGTCACTTGTCAGCGGAGTTTGTTTTCTTGTCACTAGGGCGCTCTCTATCACGTCCGCGTCTTTGAAATAAAACGTAGCAACGGTCGCTTGTGACAGTCATTCCCGCCATCGACTGCCTTGGGACAAGACGTTGCACGTGGTTCAAAGCATAGTACCTAACCAATTCTGCCATCGGACACGTTGCACGTCATTGAAAGTATAGTACCTAACCAACTGACCAGTCATAAATTGTGATGTGCATTAGTTGCTTACAGTAGAAATACGACGACTAACAAGTTTCACTGTGTAAACGTGTGGCACTGAGTGCATGCACAGTTTATTCAGCTGAAATACGACAAACGGACGAGAATTTTAGACTGTAAATTACAGCTGCTATTGAGCAAAAGTTTTTAACAAGAGAAATTTGACAAGATTTTATTGTAAACTTATTCGCGATCGCCTGTGTGCATCCTTAGTTACGGACGGTTGCTTACGTACGGTAGATTTTTTGCCATGCCTAGCTTTCATTGTCAACTTGTTAGAGATCGCCTGTGTGCATCATAAGTTACAATTGAAACACGACAATCTGCTAATGCCACAGTCCAACAACGGAAGGAATGATTACAAGTCAAGACAGAGACAATCGGACGCTGCCGACAAAGACGTCTTTTTCAAATAAAGCTTTGTTGTGCACTGTTGTCTTATCTTTCCAAATAAAATTTGACCCCCTCCCCCCAACTCTTTTACCCCCCCCCCCCCCCCCCCCCCAAAAAAAATAAAACAAAAATAACAAATAACAAAACAATAAACAGTAATCTAATATTAAAACAAAAATTACAAAACAAAATAACAAAACAATAAATAGAAATAACAATAAAACAATAAAAACAAGATGAAAACACATAAAAAACAATAAACAAAAAAAATAAACTGAAAACTGAAAAAAAAAAAAAAAAAACATTAAAAAAAAAACACAAAACAAACAATGAAACAAAAAAACAAAACAATAAACAAAACACAAAACACAAACAAAAATAACAAAACACAAATGAACAACTAATAAACAAATTAAGGTTCACACAAAACAAAATAATAAATAAAACAAAACAAAACAAACAACAAAACAAACAACAAAACAAAACACAAAAATAATAAATAACAAAATAATAAACAATAAAATCAAAACACAAAACAAACAATGAACTAAAATAGCAAAACAACAAACAAAACACAATTAAAAATAACATTACAAGAAGCAAAACACTACAAAAATAACATAATAATAAATAAAATAACAAAACAAAAAACAAATAACAAAACAATAAACCAAACACAATAAAAAAATATAAATCAATTGCTTTAAAAAGCAATTGTAAACAGTCTTTCCCCCACCTGAAACATGATTGACTGATATATTTGTATGTTTGTTTTGTTTGTTTGTTTATTTGTTTGTTTGTTTGTTTGGTTTTTTTTTTTTCTTTCTTTAAAGGGTCCATATTAGTGTGTTGGTTAAGTTTCTATATTTAGTTTGGAAAGTTTTTATTCTATTTCAGGGTCCGCGCGCGTCTTTGTCTCGCGCCAGGTTGTGGCGTCACGTGACGAGGCTTTATATTAGCGAAAACTTTTTCTTTTTAGGTGGGGACGTTGGACAGACAACATGTATAGCGACGGAATACACACAATGTATTTCTTTTGTCATTGTAGGTAATTGACGTTTCGATCACAGTTCACGAGCAGTGCATGCTTTGGATTTAATTGATCCTGTGTAACTTTAAAACACGTTTATCGATTATTTTCATACAATGTACATTTTTCAGCAGCAGTTTGTAACACAGATTTGTATTTCAATCTAGGAGCGGACATTTTATTGTAGGATTTCACTGAGATTTACGGAACTAGCAAGCGATTTTTACGGCATTGCAATTTCTTTTCTCTAGGAAAATTCTTGAGAGATATCTGCACCACGTTGTTTTATGAAGATTCAATACATGTATACTATACCCTGCTGACTGCAAAATTTGGGGTCAATTGGACATGTAGTTTCTGAGAACATCTGATAACAAGCATGTGGATTTTTTTTTCAGAAGAGATGTAAATACAATATTAAACACATGAGACGGAAACATGCATACAATGAACGATTGATTGATTGGTTGGTTTATTGATTGATTGAATTGGTTGGTTGATTGATTTGTTGATTGGTTGGTTGGTTGGTTGGTTGATTAAACACGTGGGATAGGGTCTCTTGAAACAAGCGAAAAAAAGAAACAAAGGAAATCTTGGACCCCGTATTAAACACATGAGACGGAAACATGCATACAATGAATCATTGCTTGGTTGGTTGGTTGGTTGGTTTATGGATTGATTGGTTGGTTGGTTGGTTGATTGATTGATTGATTAATTTAACATGTGGGATATGGTCTCTCAGGCTTGAAACAAGCGAAAAGATCTTGGACCCCATATTAAACACATGAGACGGAAACATGCAGGCATGCAATGATTGATTGGTTGGTTGGTTGGTTAGTTGATTAACACAGAGAACGGATCCACTTGGATCCTGCAAAAACGGAATTGAAAGCCTAGATACTATATATCTAAACACATGGGATTTATCTTTTGAGAGATCACTTAACAAGTAGTAAGGTTAAAGGTCAATGTCAACCTACAAAAGCATTAAAACACAATCAAACTCTTTAAATAGTGTCAAAAACACATAATTTGCCTCTTTGTACATGACCTTGACCTTTGACCTTGACCCCAATTTCAAGGTCATGAAACAAGGGCCTCAAATCAAAACACTCTAGGTCTCTACTATATATTGTTAATGAGTTATATTACCATACAGCTAATATTAGATATAAAAGGGGCGAAAACTCCCATTAAATGTCTACGTACCCTTTCAACTAAAATTTACGTGTTACGAAATGTCGCAACTAACAATTCTATAAAAATATGTTGTCGATATCTTATAAGATTTCTGAAAATTAGTGAATCAAAATTTTTAACATGACCTTGACCTTTGACCTTGACCTCATTTTCATTTTTATGGACCAAGGACCTCAAATCAAAAGACCCTAGGCCTCTATCACTTATGGTTTTCCAGTTACAAATACATTTCACATATATCAAATACAAAAGGGGAAATAACTCTCATATGGAGTCTTCGTAAAGCTTCGGTCTAAATAAAACCTAACATCCTGAGGATATAACGAGCAATTTGGAAAAATAAATTTGTCGCTTTCTTTTACGGTTGCGGAGGAGATCTCATAACAAGAAAAACAGTGTTTGGGGAGATAACTCTTACAAAGAAAAGTGTTCGGTTAAACAGGGTCAGTTTCAAAAGCGTATAGACTGTATGATATCATATACCAAAAAACTAAGCGACATCTTTTGAAACAAAAATACACCGCAAGAAAAAAATTAGGCGGAAGAAAAAAAAAATAATCAGAAGAAAACCAATAGGTCTTTCCACAGAAAGGTGGAAAGACCTAATAACAATACAATGAACCGAACAAAAAATAAAAAAACAATGAAAAAAACATTGCTCAAATAACACAAATATTAACACAACACAAATGAACAACTAATAAACACAAAAAATTCACACAAAACAAAAAACAAAACTAAATCAACACAAAACAATACACAACATAATAAAATAACCCCTCCCCCTAAAAACATACAAATAAATACAAAAACCACCAGCAAAGCGACAATAAGCCACAATATAATCTATCGGAGCACAAAAAGAAAACAAGACAAACCAAAAGAACAAATAGAAACAACAACAACAAAACAATATGAAACAAATAAACTAAATAAAAACAAAAGCAAACACCAATTTTAAATCAAAAACCAATATGAATCAAGACAACAAAACCACAGAAAATAGAAGAAAAAAAACCAAAAGCGATAAAAAAGGATAGAAGCTGTCATGCCCTCCTCCCCAAAACAACACCAATCAAGATAAGATAAAACAAAAGAAGGAAAAGATAACATAACAAAATTACCCCTTCCCCTAAAATACAAACAAAACTAACAAATAGAAAAATAGGAAGAAAAAAAAACAACGTCAAAGCAACAATAAGCCGCAACATAATCTTATGGAACTTTTATTATTCTCATAAGCTTTCAAATTTCAAGGGAATATGATAAACACCAGTATTAGATAAAGAATTTTCCGAGCCCACATATGAGGGTTTGCATAGGTTTACAGAATAGGGAATAATGGACCAAATCAACAGAAAAATGAACCCTTAAAACATAAGAATAGAGAATAATTGGGTGCTTGAATATTACGAATAGAGAATAATGGCTGAAATATAAAGAAGAGAAAAAAAAAAACATAAACAAAATTAAAGAATACAGAAATGAAGCACCCCAATCCAGACCCTAACATTTAAATATATTCCCGAAAAAGGACCCAACGATTTAATGGTCGTAAATGGCGCCAACAAATCAATTCCAACAAATTTACAGGACAAGAACTTCAACAAATCTAGAAACTTACAATGAAGTCAGAAGATTCGGACTAAAAATTATTCTTCTATTCCTTATTTAAAGATTCCGTTCTTTTATATTGTACATTTAAACACGAAAGAAAAACACAGAAAACACAATGTCACTTGTCAGCCATGTTTGTTTTCATGTCACTAGGGCGCTCTCTATCACGTCCGCGTCTTTAAAATAAAACGTAGCAACGGTCGCTTGTGACAGTCATTCCCGCCATCGACTGCCTTGGGACAAGACGTTGCACGTAGTTCAAAGCATAGTTCCTAACCAATTCTGCCAACGGACACGTTGCACGTCATTGAAAGTATAGTACCTAACCAACTGACCAGTCAAAAATTGTTATGTGCATTAGTTGCTTACAGTAGAAATACGACGACTAACAAGTTTCAATGTGTAAACGTGTGGCACTGAGTGCATGCACAGTTTATTCAGCTGAAATATGACAAACGGACGAGAATTTTAGACTGTAAATTACAGCTGCTATTGAGCAAAAGTTTTTAACAAGAGAAATTTAACAAGATTTTATTGTAAACTTATTCGCGATCGCCTGTGTGCATCCTTAGTTACGGACGGTTGCTTACGTACGGTAGATTTTTTGCCATGCCTAGCTTTCATTGTCAACTTGTTAGAGATCGCCTGTGTGCATCTTAAGTTACAATTGAAACACGACAATCTGCCAATGCCACAGTCCAACAACAGAAGGAATGATTACCAATCACGACAGAGACAATCGGACGCTGCCAACAAAGACGTCTTTTTCAAATAAAGCTTTTGTTGTGCACTGTTGTCTTATCTTTTCAAATAAAATTTGACCCCCCCTCCCCCCTCTTTTCACCCCAAAAATAATTAAAAAAAAATATAAAATAACAAATAACAAAAACAATAAACACTAATCAAATATTAAAACAAACAAAACAAAAATAACAAAACAATAAATAGAAATAAAAAAAACCAAAAAAACAACAAAATACAATAAAATTAAATCAAAAACACATAAAAAAACAATAAACAAAAAATTTAATAATAAACTAGAACAAAACAAAAAATAATAAACATTAAAAAAACACAAACAAAACAAACAGTGAATAAAAAAAAACAACACAAAACACACACAAAAATAACAAAACACAAATGAACAACTAATAAACAAATTAAGGTTCACACAAAACAAAATAACAAAACAATAAATAAATAAATAAAAACAAAAACAATAACTAAATAAAAAAACAAAAAACAATAAACAAAAAACAAAAACAATAAACAAATAAAGAAAAAACAAAAACAATAAACAAATAAAGAAAAAACAAAAACAATAAACAAATAAAGAAAAAACAATAAATCAATAAAAAACAAACAAAACAAAACAATAAACAAAAAACAAAAAAAAAAACAATAAAAAAAAAACCACAAAAATAATAAATAACAAAATAATAAACATTAAAAACAAAACACAAAAGAAACAATGAACCAAAATAGCAAAACAACAAACAAAACACAATCAAAAAATAACATTACAAGAAACAAAACACTACAAAAAATAACATAACAATTAACAAAATAACAAAACAATAAATCAAAAACAATCAAAAATAACAAAATAATGAACCGAACAACAAATCAATAAACAATGAAAAAAAAACATTGCTCAAATAACACAAATGAACAACTAATAAACAAGAGAGTTCACACAAAACAAAAACAAAACAATCAACACAAAACAACAATCAACACAACAACACACAACATAGCAAAATAACCCCTCCCCCTTCAATATGTCAGGTTGCAATATCCCCACGTCCAGCATTGGAAAGTGGTGAGTAAATTTATTTGATATTATCAGAGACTTATAGGTCTCTGATATTACTGAACCTTTAACTTCAAGTCAGATAGAGTTATCCTTCTTCTAATAAACTACTCTACATATTAAAAAAAATAAATTTGGCATATGAGGGAACATCGGTGGGTTAATCGGTTCAAATGAAGTAATTATGGTGTTACACGGGAGAATAAGTTAAGTTAAAGAGAAAATCAGTACCATATATAAGAGTCGGAGTTTACTTCAGATTTCATAAACTGATGTCTGAATATCGAATATTACTTATTGTTGACATTTGCCGACACCAGGGTATTAAAGTCAGAGTGTTGATTGAAACCATGTTGATATCAATATGTTGGACCAGCCTAGTATTTCGTTCTGATTATGTATATTTCCAATGCTTGTTAAGCAAATTATAATCAATCAATAAAGTCGTTTACCTGACGTAAGAGTTTGAGAGTGAAATATAAAAAGTTTATACCAATAAGTCGAAGTTTAAAACATAAATATGTTTTTGGACCAACAAAAAGATGATGTGTATACCAAGATTGTCCCAATGATATAGAATAACTTAACTGTAACCCAAATGTATGCATTTATATCTCAAAGATTATACATTGTAGCAAGGAATTGTATATTTAAATATACAATTTCTTGATTGTAGTTATAAATCTAAGGCCGTGTCAACGAAGCTGTCCTAAGACTAGGACGTGTCTTAGGATGGTCTTAGGACACGTCTTAGTCCTAAGCCAGGTTAACAAGGGTCTCCTAAAATAAGATATGTCCTAAATTTGGTCCTAAAGTTAGGATATATAAATAGGTGTCTTAGGATAGTCCTAAAAGTTACGATGTCCTAAGTCGAAATAAAAAACGACTAATATGGCATGAAGTCAATAATAAAAATACCAATACAGTATTAAACTATTATACTAATATTAGAATTAAACTAATTAAACAAAATATTTTCAAAATATGTTAAAGATTCAATTGTTATTTTAAATTTTTAGACAAATTTGATCCATAAAATACTTCCAGATATCAACAAAGACCGTTTCTAGTATTCAGTTTGAGTTTTAGGAATAATAAGCATGTTATAAGAACTGTGTCTGTGTGTTCTAGTACTTACATGATGCACATATATAAATACTTTGAGATATTCAGGATTCATTTGGTGAAGTGCTTTAAGAACTAAAATTACTTTTCTCAATACAAAATCACATCAAATGGGCATCAATCGTAGCTCTCCAAAAAGTATGTTTGACGATGTCATACTATTACGCTTATCTAAAATAATTCGTGCTGTCCTTTTGGAATTTGGAAACTTGAAAATTTTATCATCATTAGCAACATTGTTTGCACCTAACCAAATTGTGCAATAATAATTGAAATTTTGAAAACATTTGAATTTCGGTTTCAGAAAAATTCTGACTTCTTTTTTTTTTTTAACTCAGGCTGATTCAATACATGTAATGAAATCGAGTGGACCTAAGGACAAAACTCTAGTTGATATAGATTAAATTGCAGCACGAATATCGCCTCTAACAAAGTGCTGCGACTACTTAGTTTTTGTTGTTGTATGAAATGCATTAAAAAAAATTATAGTCTATAATAACGTATCTATTAGTATTACTGTAATAAATTTTTTTTTGCGTTAATTTTTTTTTCATAAAAGATGCAACCTCCCTCCCTTTTACTGAAATTCAATAAAATATGTGTCATTTAATTCTTTTCATATTTTTATCAATTAAATAAATGTGTTAGGATGGTTCAGGGCAACTGTAGTTAGGACTGTCCTAAGATAGCTTTTTTTTACATCATAAGACATGCCTCAGACACGTCATAAGACCATCCTAAATAATGTCCTAAGACATATCTTAGGACATATCCTAGGATACTTTCATTGACACGGCCCCTGGTTTTGTTTAAGTGGTCTTTGTTAACAAGGTATGGTCTCGTGTTTGAATCCCAGCCGCCTCAAACCAAAGACTTCAAGAATTGGTATTTGCTGCTTCTCTGATACGCATTGTGCAATTTAGGAGTTATATAAAATTTAATAGTGTTAGACCCATCGGCTAGGAGTCAGAAAATGAGGTTGCCATATTTTCCCGAGGACTGTTTCCTTGTGAACTAACACGTAAAAAATCTGGTTTAGCGTTTCGGTCTAGTACAATCAATGCAGGGTTCATATTTATATCCCATTAACACATATTCTTTCTGAATATGCTTTTAATTTGCCTTTGGCATAAAAAAATTATATCCATTTGTCATCAGAACTGCAGCTGACAATTTTGATGAAATATTCCAAAAACGTGTACTGTAAAATTTTGCATTGAAGGACTGTCATCTTTAACTCCAATAGAAATAAGAAGATGTGGTATGACTTCCATAGAGACAACTCTCCATCCAATTTCACAATTTGTAAAAGTAAACCATTATAGGTCAAAGTACCGGTTTTCAACACGGAGCCTTGGCTCACACCGAACAGCAAGCTATAAAGGGCCCCAACAATGACTAGTGTAAAACCATTCAAACGGGAAAACCAACGGTCTAATCGATATAAATTTAACATTGCGTTGTATAAAGCATTGATTGTAGTTGATTCAACTATAATCATGGACAAAGGAAGATAACTCCAATTTTAAAAATGACTTGATAATTGGAAAAAAAAGAAAAATTTAACAATTTTTCCATTTGTAAAGGGCATAACTCTAGAACATTAAAAGTGACGGCACCAAAATTCAATCTTGATCTGTATATTGTAGTAATAAGCATTGTATATAAGTTTCATTACATTTGGTTAAGGCAAACTTAAGTAAGAGAACGGAAACGAAAAATTTAGCAATTTTTCCATTTGTAAAGGGCATAACTCTAGAACATTAGAAGTGACGGCACCAAAATTCAAACTTGATCTGTATTTAGTGGTAATAAGCATTGTGTATAAGTTTCATAACATTTGGTTGAGGCAAACTAAAGTTAGAGAACGGAAACCAACTTTGGGACGTACGGACGGACGGACGGACAGACGTACAGATGGAGAAGTGTAAAACTCAATGCCTCCTCCGCTACGGCGGGGCATAAAAAGACCAAAACTCAAAAACTTAACTTTGACCACTGAACCATGAAAATGAGGTCAAGGTCAGATGACACCTACCAGTTGGACATGTACACCTTACAATCATTCCATATACCAAACATAGTAGACCTACTGCTTATAGTATCTGATATATGGACTTGACCACGAAAACTTAACCTTTTTCACTGATCCATGAAATGAAAATTGTCTGACGGGCATGATGACCTTGCAAGGTAAGCACATACTAAATATAGCTATCCTATTACTCATAATAAGAAAGAAATTAACATTACAAAATATGTTGACTTTTTTTTTCAAGTAGTCACTGAACCATGAAAATGAGGTCAAGGACAATGGACATATGACAGACAGAAACTTCGTAACATAAGGCATCTATATACAAAGTATGAAGCATCCAGGTCTTCTAGCTTCTAAAATATAAAGCTTTTAAGAAGTTAGCTAACGCCGCCGCCGCCGGATCACTATCCCTATGTCGAGCTTTCTGCAACAAAAGTCGCAGGCTCGACAAAAACTAATAAAAATAAAAACTCTGACCACATGCACACCTTCAATATAATTATGTACAAACAGTCAGCAAAGTGAAAACTTCCTAGCTTTCAAACTGTAGGAGGAGTTATCCAGAAACGCTATGCACCTCTTATGCAAGTAAATACTCCAAAAAATGACAAAGTTCAACTCTCTCCGAAAAGAGAAATTATCAATAAAAATCAAAACCCCGACCACATGCACACCTTCAATATATTTTCAAACAGCCAGCAAAGTGAAAACTTCCTAGCATTCAAACTGTAGGAGTTCTCCACAAACACTATGCACCTCTTATGCAAGTAAATACTCCAAAAAATGACAAAGTTCAACTCTCTCCAAAAAGAGAAATTATCAATAAAAATCAAAACCCTGACCACATGAATACCTTCATTATATGTAAAAACAGCCAGCAAAGTGAATTCCTAGCATTCAAACTGTAGAGGAGTTATCTGGAATATATATCAGCTATATACCCATAAAGGGATTGACAGAGGGAAGGACTGAAGGACAGACGGATAGGGGTTAAACAATATGCCCCCAACTTTCAGTTGCGGGGGCATAATAAACTGCTTCGCTGAGCGCAGCTGGATACGCCCGCAGAGGTCCAACCATGAACAGTTGGGGCAAAAATGGACACAATATTCAAGCTTGATACAGGTCTGAATTTGGATTGTAATTAAAGATTTGACATATTATAGGTTTCTGAATAAATGTAGTCAAAGAACTTGAAATTGGTTATATGAATTGAATTTATATTCAATTAAAGATTTCTTGCTGTTGTGCAATACACTGTGCTGTTGCGCAATACTTAGTAAATCTGTTGTCAGACTATAAACAAATAAAGTTCAATTTCTTCTCGATGTCATATTTGAAATTTATGAAAATCAATAGGGAGATTACATCGATTCAATAGCTATAAATAATTCACCAAAGTTTCATGAGAACTGCTGAAAGCATTTTTGAGTTATTGTCCAAAAACTGGAAAATCCCCCCTTTTTTAATGAATAAAACCCTATAACTCAGAAATGTAAAATCTAAAATTTATAAAAATCCAAAAGGGAGCTTACATCAACAGATATAAACAATTCACCAAAGTTTCATGAGAACTGCTGAAAGCATTTTTTAGTTATTGTCCGAAAACTGGAAAATCCCCCTTTTTTTATGAATAAAACCCTGTAACTCGGAAACGTTCAATCTAAAATTTATAAAAATCCAAAAGGGAGCTCATGTCAATAGATATAAACAATTCAACAAAATTTCTTGCAAGTTGGTGAAAGCATTCTTGAGTCATTGTCGGAAAACTGGAAAATCCCCCCTTTTTTAATGAATAAAACCCCAAAACTCGGAAACGGTAAATCTGAAATTTGTAAAAACCGAAAGGGAGCTCACGTCAATAGATATAAACAATTCACCAAAGTTTCATGCATATTGGTTAAAGCTTTTTTTAGTTAATGCCCGACATGTTGACGACGGACGGACGGACAGACGGACGAATGGACGGACGGACGGACAGACGGTCAACGGTATACCACAATACGTCCTGTAAACGGGTGTATAAAAATGAGAAACGAGAAACACTTATGAACCACATCCACAAACGACAACTACTGAACATCAGATTCCTGACTTAGGACATGTGCAAACAAATGCAGCGGGTTTAAACGTTTTAATAGGTACCAACCTTCACCCTTATCTGAAACAATAGTGTAACATCACAACATAGAAAGATGCATACATTTTCATTGGAATGATAATGCACTCAAGCTTTAGTTTTTGTAGAAGTTGTATTTTGGTAAATATTCAAAACTTGCCCAAATCGATCAAAAATTTTCAGTCTAGACTATTCTTATAGGCATTTATAATCATGTACAAAACGTGTTAATGTCTGTGTCATTTGGTCTCTTGTGAAGAGTTGTCTCATTGGCAATCATACCACATCTTCTTTTTTATATTAGAAATCTGTCGTAATATTTTTAGAACCTCAAATTAGACATATGGAGCTGTGATCCTGTAAACTTTTGTAGGATAGTAAGACTTTCTTTTTCATTAGTCATTATATTAATTAATCAGTTGGAAATTGTAATTACCATTTATCCACAACTTTTATAAGAGTCGGGGCATTTAAGAGGGTGGTAAAGGGTTAGTTTCGTGCAACGTGTTTTGCCATTTTTATTTCACGTGCAGCCGTGAAAAAGGTTCGTTATTCACCGTGTTTCGTGAAATCGGTAAAAAGATCAACGTGCAAGAAATCTTTTAATTGTTCGTTCATCGTGAAATGGCAATTTTATTATACCCCCCCCCCCTTTACGCCCCTCATTTAAGAGCATGGCAAATTGTATAGACGATTTGTTGTTCGTCAGTGGTTGATAATTCCTGTTTTTTTTCGGATGAGTTGAATATTGGAATGGTTTGTTGTACTGTCCAAAAATCTTTTGAGAAGACTGTTCCCGTTTTATGTATTATCAGAGACGTCTCTGGTATTATGCAGAGACATATATACTAAATATTTATTATGGAAAATACAAGAAAATAAATGTATAATAAAGTAACAATGTTTTTCCTGTTTTTCATTATTTCGATTTCGATATTAAGATAACAACTGTCACCTAAAAGAACGACGACCTGAGCGATACTCTGATATTCACTGAAAATGTGTGTACCTGCCATAAGCCAAGAGCGTGTATATATCAGGTCAAAGGTGGTCATTTTCTTCGTGCTTAATATTTGTTCTTTAAAAATGATTTTCATTGGTTATATGGTATATGTATCAAATACGCAATTATCAAAGGACGGTAACGATTGTTCCCTTTTTAAAAATAGCAGAGTGTCAAGCTCTTAGCACAAACAAGTCTCCTACAGCATTATTTTTACAGAGGCTTAATTATCCCAACCTTCTCAACTCTCAACAGCATTGTGGCAGTCAAAATTTGTATTCCATCCCATTTCTACTTTTAATATTTGAACAAATAGTCCTGAAAATGCGTGAAATATTTGCCACTGGACAATAAGCAATCGAGCAATCATCAACCAATCAGACAATCATTCACAGGTTGGTATATTATCTTAAATCAGTATATGTATAAAAGACCACTTGAAACGTTAGATTCCCTGCCACTCTACAACGTCAATGGAAAAATAATAATGTAAATATATTTTTTTAAAGTAATCTGTACATAAAATATAATTTTGAACTCCAAAAGCAGGCATATACATATCAATTTTATTGCAAATAAGATTCATAAGCAGTAACCACATGTTAACATCCAATAAAATTAAGACCCAAATCTGAACAAAAAATATATCCTTCCATTGCTTTTTCGTCAGCAAGGAATCAGACTGCCAATGATAAGGGAAGCAACTCTTATGCAGCTCAAATAATTTCAGAATCCGTTGGAAATATGCAAGTGGTCCATTGTTTTCTTTGCCACTTTGATTGAGCAAGCTACAATTGCTCAAATGCACTCTGGGAAATAATTTCAAAAGTGTGCATCCAACTGTTGTGATTGGTTGACAATGTCTTAATCAATGACAGACTAGTTGAACTCATGACACTCATAGTAGCATGTTCCCTTTGATTGCAGAAGGGTTATATCCCGGACTGCTTTAAACCAACATTTGAAAAAATGGTATTTACTGCTTCTCTGCAAAGCATGCAGCATTTAGGAGTTGGAGCAAAGACTAATCAGCTCAGAGTCAGAATAATGTGTTCAAATAAAGGTGACATAGAACATTTTGAACTGGAAATTAGCGTTATCATCTAGTACAAAGCAGGTTTGCAATTCATATCATTTTCACATGTTCTATTCCTGAGAGAAACATATTCTTTGACATAAAAACTGACAATCCTTGTCTAACACACCTGCCATGTGTTGGTTTCAAACTCTCAACCTCACTGTTGACAGGCCAGATGTACTTGACAGTTCCAGACGATGGTGAATTTGGTATTAATGGCAGATCGTTGATATAAAAATAAGAAGATGTGGTATGATTTCCAATGAAATAACTTTTCATCAGAAGCCAACATGTAAAGAACTGTAGGTCTGTTTAATTAATTTTCATATTTAAGAATTTGGGAAATTAGACCATGAAATATTGTATTAACAAGGGTCTGACTGTTGAAGTTTGTATTGTTGACCTTTTGGGTTTGTATTGTTTCCCTTTTGGTTATTTGTGTTGTTGGTTTGTTGCCTCATTGACATATACATCTCCTTATATATTCCAATTGCAATTCTTTTAATGTGGAAACAATTTTCAAATATATTCACATTAATAAATGGTGAATGTGTCCATGGGACACAAATGATGCCCAAGCTTGCATATAACGTTATAAAGGGAAATAACTCAAGAAAGGTAAAAGTGACACTACCAAAATTTGTACTTGATCTCAGTTTCGTGGTAATGAGCATTGTGTATAAGTTTCATAACATTTGGTTGAGGCAAATTTAAGTTAGAGAACATAAACAAAAAATTCTGCAATTTTTCTATTTGTAAAAGGTAATTTAAACTTTGTCTGTGTTTTGTGGTAATAAGCATTGTGTATATGTTTCATAACATTTAGTTGAGGCAAAATTGAGCAATTTTTCCATTTGTAAAGGGACATAACTGTAGAATGGTAAAAGTGATGCCACCAAAATTCAAACTTGATCTGTGTTCTGTGGTAATAATCATTGTGTATAAGTTTCATAACATTTGGTTGAGGCAAACTAAAGTTATAGAATGGAAACTAATTTTGGGATGTACGGACGTTCAGACGGACTAGGGTAAAACTTAATGTCCCCTTTGCTACGGCGGGGGCATACAAATTTTGGTGATCTTTATATAAAACTGTACAATGACCAATGACCTTAGGAAGTTCATCTCCTTTTTCTACTTGTTCTTGTTTGGTTGCTGTCCCATTGTCGTTTACCACCACATTATTTCTGTATTTTCATTCTCAACAAAGCTAAATGAATTCACAACAAAATATTTCATTGTATAAAGATTTATTTCGTTTTTCTGTAAAAAATACAATAATTATGTACAAAATACCAACAAATTGTTTGTACAATTATTCAACATAAATAAAAATCGTACATTATCATTAAAACAACAACCATTTTCAACATTCATACTCTATGAGTTTGATTTAAAATGTATGCCCATTGCAGAGATCTTCTGCTGAAAGCACAAAAATAAGGGACATAACTCCGATGCAGATTTTAGATATCAATTTATCTTTTAAATCCCCAAAAAACTTTAAAGTCCATTTCATTTGTAAAATCTAAATCGAAACAAACAATTAGACGAGTATAAATTAAAATATTTAAAAACATAAAATTTATAAAATCGTTTTGAAGAAATTTTATGTTCTTAAAGCACTCTGGTTTAGACTTTTGATTCATTTTGGAAAAAAACTGTCAAAAACAATTGCACAACTATTTCTTTTAGTACTACAATAGCATTATTATGATAATTCATATTTTATAAATTAAAATGACAAATATTTGATGAAAATGCGATGAAAATGTTTATGATATGAGTAATGACTAGAGTATTTTCATTACCAAATAATATCTGGCTTATCTCCCTTTAACTTTAAAACATTTTGTCATAGTTACATTGAAATGCTTTGGAGTTTTCAGTTTAATCTAACCAAACAGCGATAATCAATTGAGAATTCCACTGAGCTTATTTAAACATTATCTGTTCTATTGGAAATTTTCAAGATCAAGTATGATAAAAATAATAATCCAACGGCCTGTAACTAAACAAATCGTTCTGTAAAAGTTAAAACAACAGGGATTTGATACATTACGCTGAATAAATATAGAAATACAGAGCATTTCGTTATTTTATACCTTGGTATCTAAACAGGATATCATTATACCCGTCAGAGATTTTTGAAGAAAAAAAGCCCTACACATTGTGTTTTTGTCCGAGTAAAACAAGATTCATAAATACAGAAATATTTTTGGACCATGATAAAATTTTAAAAATATTCCTGGAAGTTGTACCCTTAAGTTAAAACATTGCATTTTATATTAGTGACCCAAAAATCTGAAATCCATTTGTTTGTAGTTATGAAGAATTAAGTATTTCTGGTACAAAATTTCTATCAAAAGTTCCTGGTCCGTTTTTTAACTGGCCATGGGCCTGTTGACCCAACAAAAGGAGATACCAGAAATTAAAGATTCCAGACCTTCTTTCACACAAAAATATCTATGTAGCACTATTTTAAATCATAATGGGAATTCTTTTTTGGTCAACAATTCTACCAGTATAAGTCTACTCCTTTAGGAGAAGTGAACAGTCAATAAACAAAATTTAGATTTTGAACATTTTTTGTAGACTGCATAGTCCTTGAAATCTATTTCTAGAATTTTTACATTGACAAAGATACATGTACCAAGGGGAGACAATACAATTATTAAGATTTTGATAACCTGTTCATTCCCATTATTACGTGATAAATGATAAAAGATACAGAAGTCTCATTGTTTAGAGCCTTTGTCAATTCAGAAATGATTTAAAGAATAATTTAACATTTTTTTCTCCTGATATGATAGAGTTGTTGACCTGAATAAAGATTTCTACAGCTCAGTATTTTTTGTTTTCCATGCAAATGAAAAATCACAGTCATAACATTGAGACAACAAAGAGCACCGTCAATGTGCATGAAACACATTTTATTTTGATAAATAGAAATGTTGCTATGGTTACACAAGTTTCCATAGAAACATTTCTGAAAATGAGGCAGTTTGAATTGTAATATTTTGGCACCAAGGACTTAAATAACAACCATACAACAATAATTATACAATAACGTCAGAATTGAAAAACAAATTGTCTATTTCGTTAACTAGCTCGTCTGGATTTATTGTGTAACTTCCTGACGTTGTCGTACTGGCTCCGTCATCATCTCGCGTGGCTATACTGTCACTCATTGCATCAATATCTTGTATGGAGTATCTAAGTCCGTATGCACTGTGAGATGCCTCATCAAGAGTTTCTAAAGTTCTTCCATGGGATAAATTATTCCGTGAAGGAGTCTGAATAGCACTAATTCCACTTTGTGAAAAGTTTGGCAAATGTGTATTCATATATGAAGCCACTAGCGCCTCTTTTTGTCTGGCATATTTTGATTTTAATTCGTCAACTGTTGTATTAGCATTCACACTATCGTCACTGAAGCTAATATTACGAGGATAACTGTCTGATGATTTTGTTTTGATTGGCGTATCAAAACTGGAATGTAAAAGACTGGAGTTCTTAGAAGAATGGTTGCCCGATTTGTATGGCTCATCTGAAATAGAAGAAAGAAAATGCTAGAATTTCTTTATAACATATCATTTCAAATATATTTAATGAAAAAATGATGCCAAGCATACAAAATGTATATATATATAGCTCATCTTTTGAACAGTATATTTATTTGTATTTCTTAAGGAGCTGTTGGATTTATGCAAATGAGACAGCAACCCATAGACTAAAAAGGCTAATACCGTAGACACCAGAACATTCTGCACCAGCTTTGTTGCATGTAAAATTCGTTCATACTATAAACATACCTCATGTATTTTTTTTTAATACCTTATGACATCAATGCTAGCAAAATCATAAGATTGCTGAACTAATTAATGCTTGAATCCATTGCTTTTTGCCTTTCCACACATGTCAACATAATTACTACATGTAAAACATGTTACAAAGTTCACTTTTTTTCACCCAGAAATAGAAACAGCCATGCAGTATAATATTATTGTTATAAATTCCTTTGTACTACAAGTGGTTCATAGAAAACAGATTTCTTCCCATGATATGTACTTAAGTCATGAATTCTTGTACGAAAACCAACTATAAAGGCATTTACAGAAACCGTTAAACAAATTGTCAGAATAGTTTCACATAAAATATCATTCTTAGAGAGGCATATCAAAGACTTATTCACAACAGGAGACTAGAATACTCTTAGTAAATGCATGCTTTTGAATATCTCTGAAGATAAAATGAATCGTCTGACAGTTATGCACAACAAAGAGAATAAAAGGGTTTTTGTTAATTGCGAAGGAAATGTTAATTTATCAAAAATCATAAATCACACGGAAAAAAAAAGCGAAACAACATCAATCTGCATTATATAATTGTAAGTTGTAAATGATATTTTTCTCAAGAGGCAACTTCCGAAGACATCTTGAAATTTGGAAACAAGCATTTATTAATATTTAACATGCTTAAGTAATACTTTCTATATTTCACTAAATGTCTTTTGGTACACAAAACCCACAAGGCAATTAAAAGAGATGTAATTTGCATTATGATGAAAAATTTAAAATTCAGACACTGACATATGCTCAAAAGTTCTTTGTGCCCATCTGTTATATCAGACTATTTAAAGAGTTTTAGTGAAGCAAGACAGTTTGGCTGTCTTTCAATTCCTTAATTACAAAATGTATATTTCAAGGTGAATGAAAGTGACAAGTGTTCTAGGTTCATTAATGAGTTACTTAGCTTCAAAAATGTTGCCACCCAGATAAAAGGATAAAATAAATTAAGATTGAATGGGATTATTAGACAAAAACATACAACAGCCATGCCATCATACTTATCATTTTGATAATTGAACCTAATCTTTTTACATATCAATTTCAGTAGCAACTGATTTTATTATTTATTTTTGTCAGCTTAATTATGTTACATGAAATTAACAAGAATTCCAAATCTGTCAATCAAATTGCTTTTCTGACATACAGAAGCCATGTTCAGGGTTTTTGTTCTTTCAATGTCCAAAAATTGAATTAAAAAAATTGAAAAATGGTAAAGCATTTTTGGAAAAGGGAAAACAATATATATTTGAGGAATTTGGAAATAAAAGCCCCAGGTTTATCCCTAACCGACAATTTATTACTTAATAATTTTGTAAGACCTCTTTCAGTTTCTTTTAATTTTTCAAAAATGCTCAAGATTTGCCATGCAGATTAAAGAAGATTTGAACTTACTCCTTAAACATAGCATTGATAAAATACCACTGTAATAATCAAACAAATGATTCACAATTTTAAAGATCTATGATTTACTTAAAAATATCAGTAAATAAATAAAAACAACATTGGTTTTGTCATCTGTACTTATTTTATAGTATAAGTGTTTATAAAATGATTCATGTCCCAGATCATTAAGTTTGACGTTTATCTAAAATTTCTTACTTGATGACAAGATCATTATCATTTTATCACCAAAATAAAGATATTAACACCTATATGTAATAAGTAAAAATGTTTTAAGTTCTTTTATGAAATCGTAATATGTTGCAATTTTTCTAATTTTAAGTCTGGAACTTTTCTTTTTTAAAATTCCTTGCAATAAAAATAAAACTAATTTTGTTATATGAATTTCTCTTTTTAATATTAATGTTCCACTGTCGCCACCTTAGTTCATGCTATAAATGTTAAATTTATTGCGTCGTATGGTAATTTATTTATAAAATTTACATCATAAAGCAGCAACAAAAAACGACAGACATTGAAACATTTGGAAAATTAGAAAAAAATATTCAACCTTTTTTTTCATCCCAATAAATTTTCTAATAAATACCTATTTTTGTCACAAAGAACATATTAACGATTTTGAAATAACTTGCTCATTTTTCGTCCACCATTAAACACGGTCCCATTATGAACAGAAGATTTATATATTTTTGCTTGAAGGGGTCAAAGTTATTAAAATGTTTGATATCTCAATAACTTTCTAATAAAGTAAACGTCAAAAAATTTACAAATGAAAGAAAAAAGGGTCGGAAATTACAACATTATAAGTACTTTTAAAATGATGAATTGGTATTAAAATCATATACATCTGAACTTTAAAATTATTTCATTTTTATCACCTATTTAATATACGTGCTTAAATTGCACCAATTTGAATTTTTTAAACCAGCGTTAAAGATGACCGTTTTCATCTGAGTTTTATTAAAATAATGTTTAGTTGATCAATGAATACATGCAAAGGTCAATTACCTGTGTCACTGAAGGGGTGACCTCTGTTACTATTTATATCTTCTTCACTGCCCCCTCTTCCGCTATCACTTGTTGCCGATTCTGCAGAAGCTTCACTGTGTGCATCATCATTTTTATGAGGTAATAGTTGCATTTCTCTGGCCTAAAATACATAAATTCATAAATACAGATACTTATTTAGAGGTCAAAGTTTAAAATACTTCTATAGACATCAACCATGATTCAAACAGGGCTGTTCAATTTCTTTTTGTTCACCTCTTTAAAATTGATAATTTATAATCATTACAAAAGATAGTAGATTTTACAGCATTCAAAATCCTTTCCTTCATAAAAGTGTACTGATAGTTGAATTGCATGACTACCCCTTTAACAATTTTGCCTAAGGCAGTTTGTATAACAGCATGTTGTTAGAGATTATTTCAAACAAACATATCAGGTTAAATAATTCAATTTACAAAAGATACAAATTAATTTACATGATATACAAATCTTGAAAAAAAAAAGAATTAAAAGTTAATAAAAAAAAAAAAAAAAAAAAGAGATAATAGAAAAGGGGAAGTAACTCTAATATTTCTTTCACCTACGAAACTTAATATGTTGTGATAACATTATAGATGTCGAAAATGATTTGTGAAGATTTAGTAAAAGATTTAATTTCATTTTGAAGAAAAAAGTTTCTGAATTTCTTTAATATGTTATGATAATATTTATAGTGAAGATGACCTCTCTCTTTGACTAAAAAATTGCCGATGGTTATGTGAACAGTGCGTTTTCTATTCTTTATGGCAACAAAAAGAGTCGCTATGGCAAATCCATTGTTAAGAAATGTAAATAATTATTTCAAGTATAAAATCACTAATTCTGATCCCCATTTAAATCATCAAACATGACTACACTTAAATATCTATTTTCTCACAGCTCATCCTTGCCCACGGCTAAATATTCAACAGTAAAATGAAATAGTTAAAATATTATTTCATACGAACATTTTAAGTAAAACTTTTTACAATTTTTTTACTTTTGATGTTTTTACAATCTATTACCTCCTGGAAAGATTGAAAGCTTCTGACCAAACATGTTTACATAAATATTTTAATTATTGCACCTCATAATGAGCGTCTTATAACATTATTTTTTCTACACTGGTTGACTTGTTATTAAGAACAACTTAGAACTGGTATCTTGTAATACATTTATTGTATAAATGTAAAGCACTTTCTATTTAAAGCAGTGAAACTAGAGTATTTTGTCTTGACACTAAACTGACATGACCCACTGACACAATTCCCATCTTAACTTAAGTTTTCTTGGTCATATTTTGTGGACTTGCTTGTCTTTTCATTGTCTTTCGTTTTTTGCTATGGCGTTTTCAGTTTCTCCGACACAAGTTTTGAATTTTTCCTTGGTATCTTCTGTCAATTTTTTACATTTTGCAATTTTTCAGTGATGTTTTTTTAAAGGGCATAGGGGCAAAAATCCAATAAAATGTACAGCAAATGTTTCAAAACAGGTACAGGAAGAAAATTAAAACTGAACTCAACCAATACATTCTTATGTCCTGTATCCCTGTTTCAGTAATATCACCTACCTCTTGTTCTTTAAGCTGTTGGTACCAGTAACCAGGACTCTGTGGACGGGAATCAGCCTGGTACCCAAGGCAATCAATCCCGTATTGCTTGTCACCATATGAATGTTTGCTGTTTTCTGGATTTTGTGTATTACTGGTGATCAAAGAACTACTGGCTTGTGGATTCTTAAAAAAACAAAAAAAAAACAGTTAAATATAAAAATAAGAAGTTGTGTGATTGCCAATGACAACTCTCCACCAAAGACAAATTGGAGTAGAAGTTAACTACAGGTCACTGTACTGCCTTCAACAATGAGCAAAACCCATACCACATACTTTTTCTATATTTTAATATTTTAAAATTTTTGCATTGTGTATATATTTCTATTATTCATATGCCTTCAACCTCTCTGTATAAATGTGCATTTCTTCGATAAATAAATAAATAAATTGTTGGTCTTATACGAGCAAAACTGAGAATCAAATGCAAGTTTTCTGATATAAATTTCAGAATCTACGGAGGAAAATAGTGTCACAATTCTCTTGGTCATAAATAAATAAATTCAGATTTTTGAAGGTGCCATTTATGATCAATAAAAATTAAAAATTCAGGATTTTGTGGTTCTAAAATTACCAAACAGCAGATGCCCATCAAGTTAAGCTAGCAATAACTGATCGAAGTATCACACATTAAAATGATTTAATTTGCCAATATTTTTATTGTGATTCAAAGTTGACTAATTTGTCCGCCATTATTCTATTAAGGTGTTGATTATTCATTTATTGACTGGTTCGGTGATTTTTGTATTGTTGATTTTGAGGTCAACATTCTGTTTTGATTTCAATACAATCATAGGTCTTATCTATTCCGGAGGTTTTCTCACCCGTAAAAATTATACAGACATACTTGTCAAATGAATAAAACTTACCAAACTTTTTTTGGCAAACAAAAACATAGATATTTAAAATATGAAAATTGACGATAATTCTCAAATTAAAACTTATCTCTAATTAGCGCCACAAACAAAATCGGAAGCAACCATTAATTCTTGACTTCACTTTGTGAGGGGAAAAACTTCATTCAAAATGACCTTAAGTTTTCAATTTAGCATGAACCTAATCTCTTTAACTTGTATAATTATCTAGTGAATTTTGCACCTTTTAAAATTTGTGTTTGGTTAAAGTCTTTCATATGGTCATTTAAGTAACCTCAATAATTACTTTCATTGTACAAGTATATTTCACATGTATAATTTGAAATTAACATGATTGTTTGAAACATGCATCATACCTTATAACAACCAACCCTAAAAACAATATTCATAACTTAAATGTACTTTTAAAGAATTTTTCTAAAAAAAAAATATCAAAATAAAATTTTTCATAAATTAACTACACATAAACTATGACCCTAAATCCAATTAAAAACATGTTATGTGGTTCCAAAAATGACTAAAACATTTTCAAAATTATTTCTGAAGAACATTTTTAGAATGACTTACTATGTCAATGTTTAGACTTAGGATAAGAATACATGTAGTTCTTAAAATGTTTGAACGAGGTGGGTTTAAGAATTCAACAAATATTTGGGAAATTTGTTGATTTTTTTAAATTAAATTTTTGATACACAATGATTTCATTTAATTTGAATTTCAACAAGTTTGTCCTCATAGATAAAAAAATTGAGGTCAAAGTTACAAACAAGAAATTATTTTGTTTTTGTGTGTATTTTTTTAAAAGTATTTTAACAGAAATTGTTATAAACAAAAATGTAAATAATGAAGTAAGTTTCATTAGATTATAATGCCACACCCCTTTCTTACTAAAACATCTTTCTTGTTTATCTTTTTTCATACAGGTTAGATCATTTCTAATTAAAGATGTCAGGACAAATTAATAATTCACGAAATTTATCATTTAATTAGATCTGCTAGAAGGTCTATAGGGTTTCTATTGCATTAATTATTCAAGTTAGCATCTGTTTCCAATCCTAAGAAATTTGTAAATTATACCTTTTTTAACAAAATTGGTATGATGTTGTAATTAATATGTCTCTTTTTTATTTTCTAGCAATTTGTAAGAAAGTTGTTCTTTTTAATTCAATTAGCATTCATTTTAACCTGTATCACTCAAATTTCATCAGAAGTTAGAGATAAAGGTTAGTTTATTAAATGGTAAATAATTTTTTTGTATTGTTATTTAATCCCCACAGCTCAATCTGATTATACAGAAAATGACAAAATTTTGTTCAGACTTTGAAAACAATATTTCAAAAAAGCGGGCCTAAAATTACTAATGATTAAATCGTAATGCAACCATGGATTAAAATTTATCTTTTAAATTCAATAATATTTGTATAGAGATGAAAAACTTTAGCAATCACATTTTTCTCACATATTCCAACTCTAGGCACCACCCAGATTTATGACACACCAAAACGGGTCTTTAATTTCAATTTAGTCCCCCGCATATCTTCTGAATTATGAAATATTTTTGAAAACTTATATCATTAACCAAACAAACTCATGGTTGTATGTCAATTTCAGTATGAAATAGAAATAAAAGATGTAGATTTCATTATACTTCATATTTCCAATGCTAAGCATGGGAAGAAAAGCTTGTCAAGGGGAGGTAATTAATCTTATTTTGTCAAAGAGGATTAATTTTACAAATGATATAGCAAATAGTTAGCCTATCAAACTAAATGATGAACTATCTTATCTCAGGAATATTTTGAATATTGGATTATTATTAAAGCATTTATATCTTAACAAGGAGGAGCTAAGATTTCTTCTTTTTCACCAATTAATTTTAAGCCAGAAATTCTGTATTCAATCTTGACTGAAAGAATTTTTTATGATTTTTGTTTGTTCTTCACATTATCTTTAAAGTAAAGAGACACCCATACCCCTCCCCTTTGAAACTCCTTAGCACCCCTCCCTCCTGCTGACATTTCCCCTATGTCACAATAAAAGAATACTCACATCTATCATTTTTCCATCTAAAAATGTAATACCAGGATGCTTGGATGTTGAGAATGACGTAATGTTCGTAAATGTTGACGTATTGACAGAATCAGATTCTTCACTTAGAGAAAAGCTGACTTCTTTTTTGTTTTTCTTCTTCAATGGTGCATCGGAAAATTGTGAAGATTCTGTTGAGATTGTCTCATTATGGTTTGAATTAAACATTCGTTTCTCATACATTGTCTCTTGGTTATTCTTTTTCTGCTGACGATGACCCAGATCCAAACGCCGAATGACACAGATTGTTATTATAATGGCTGCTGATAGCACAATCGTCACGACGATGATGACTGCTACTATGACAACATTTGTTCCTTGTTCTTCTTTCTGTTTAACAGTAAGACTTGTTTCATTCGTCAAGGTCACAACGACATTGAAACGGAAGTAAGTTACATGTTGACTGTATCCACTGTCTTTCACAGAAATCAAGACTCGATAAGTATCAGAATCGTACAAATGCATACTTTTTGCAACAGATAAATTCCCAGAATGCATATCCAGTCTGAAAATGTTTGGATTATTTGGTGAAATACTGTCGATGCCATAGAGCAGACGGGCATTGTTTCCAAGGTCACTATCTGTAGCATTTACAGTCATGATGACTGTTCCAGCTGCAGCAGTGTAAGGAACGTAAAACGTATCGTTGTTGATATTTGGCATGTGTATAACCGGTGGGTTATCATTGTCATCAAACACATTCACAGTAACCTTCGCAGTTGAAGATAAAGGTGGATTCCCTTTATCAGTTACTTGGATGGTAAAGTTGTACTGTGACTGCACTTCTCTGTCGAGTTTACTGCATTTGATGACACCTGTATTTGGGTCAAGGTAGAACACATTTGGTGCTGGAAAACGGAACGAAAAAGTAAACTGTCCATTGGAACCCGCGTCGAGATCTTCAGCAGTAACAGTTCCAACAGTTGGTTCATTTTCTTGTCCTTCCAAGGCATTAAATATGAATATTGATTTTTTGAAAGTTGGCGGGTGGTCATTGATGTCTTCTAATGTCAACACAACTAATATGGATGACATTTGTTGTGGTGTTCCATCATCGGTGGCATTCACATGAAATCTCACTTCAGAGTCTACAAATGCTTCACGATCAAACACAGCATTTGTTTTAACTACTCCTGTTTCATTGTCAATGATAAAATTATCACCAGCATCTGTGTGTAAAAAGTACGAAACTTTACCGTTTTCCCCACTGTCCTTATCAGTTGCCGATATCTGAACAATTTCTTGAAAAGTCTCCAAATTTTCTAAAATTGTTGCTCTGTACATGTTAGTTTTAAATACAGGTGAATTATCATTCTCATCTTTCACATAGATAGTGAAGGATGTCGTATTTTGCTGTTGGGGAATTCCCTGATCTTGACAAGTTAATGTTATATTGTGAGATTTCCTGGCTTCGTAATCCAGTTTACTGCTGATTACTATTTTATACATATTAGTGTATAATTCTTCCAGTTTGAAATGGTCCCCTAAAATCTGACATAGCACTTTTCCGTTAGAACCTAAATCTTTATCTGATACAGACACTGTGGCAATATATCGCCCCACTTCTGCAGATTCTGATATCAGAGTGCCACCTGGTGGAAAGTTTGTGTTTATTTGAGGTGCATTGTCATTTATATCGACAACATCCACTGTTACCATGGCAGACGATGACAGGGGAATTCTCCCATGATCCACCACCTCAACTAAGAATTGATACTGTTTTTCCTCCTCGTAATCTAATCCTGCTATAACATAGATTTGTCCTGAGGTCTTATTGACTGCAAATACCTCTGTCACTTTCGACAATACTCTTGAATTAAAACGATAAGAAAATTCACCATTTTGACCAATGTCAGCATCGGAAGCTCTAAGTGCAAGGATAGGTGTTTTTAAAGCTGCACTTTCAGGTACACTAGTTTGATATGTTGGTTGTGAAAAAAGTGGACGGTTGTCGTTAAAATCAGTTATGCTCATATTTACTGTCAGTGTTCCAGTTCGCTGTGGAAATCCGCCATCACGAGCATAAATTTTCAACTGATAAAAATCCCTTGTTTCACGATCTAACTTAAAATTCACAATAAGTCCTAAATCAGATGATCCATCCAAATTTTTGGTTACATCTAATCCGAACATTTCATTTCCTGGAACAAGTTCGTAAGTTTGGACGGAATTATTGAACCCTGTGTCCTTGTCGTCTGCTGCACTAGTATATAATATATATCCCACAGAAACTGCTTCTTCGACTGTCAATGCTATTTCTGAATTTGGAAAGACTGGAGAGTTGTCGTTCGTATCCTCTATCGAGACATTTATCTGTATAATTTTGTAGAGGTCTAATAATCCATTGTTTGAATCCCTTTTATACACAGCAACATTGAAATTCAGGAAGCAAACTTTCTGATACGGACATAAAATTTCACGATCTAAAACTTGTTTACTATAAAGTGAACTGCTTGTTTCATTAATTTTAAAAAGAAGTGCATGCTGGTTTCCCTGCGTTAAAATTTGAAATCTCATACGACTAAATTCCTCCTGTGTAACATTTCCATAAAGTAAACTGTCTCGTGCAACATTTCCAACAAACGTGCCCTCCATTTGTTCTTCACGAAAACTATAACTGAGCGAAGTAGATTCCTGTGCAGCGGTAAAGCTGTGATACACGTCCAAAGCTAATAATAGAAACAACTGTCGAACACTTGAACTCGCCATGGTGAAGTTATTTATGACTGATGTGAAAGGTTGAGAGGATGATGAAAATGATTTGAATTAATAAAGTTATGCACAATTTATATAGTTCCACATTCACACTACATGTTGCGTTTATTCCATCCAAAGTGGTCCAAAACCAATCCTGCAAAATATAAAAATGAGGCATTTAATCTAAAGAGTCCACAGTATAAATAACCTATTACTCAGGCTATACAGAAATCACTTTATTTTACCTGTTCAATGAGAAAAATCTAAATATTTACCTAAAGTATCAAATATTTTTCAATTTAGTCAATTTGTTTGTAGAACCAGTTAACTACTTCTCTTGTATTCTGAAGTCAACAGCATGAAATGTACATAGTAGTGGGAGTGAAATATACAACTCCTTTGACAGCACCTATTGTTCATTTCTGACCAATCAGATTAGTCCATTTTCACTGACCAGTGGCCAGATTATGATAAGCTGGACAGTGAGTTTTTTTCATGCTAATTATCCAGTTAATTGACATGATCTAGTGGTCTGAGGGCCACCTGAGGGCTGATATGTCCAAAACATAAATATTAATCTCATCAATATATCTTATTTGAATGAGTTGTAAAAATTGACACATTTATACTATCTTAAACTGATTTCATGTATGAAAAATATAAAATTGAAATTAAAATTATGTTTTTTTATTTAATCTCAGAATTTTACTAAAATTTAATGATCTTTTTATTCATTTCAATATAAAATCTGATTTACATCTGTCATGTAGAAAATTTTAAAATGTTTTTCATCTGTCATGTAAAAATTTTGAATCATCTTCAAAGAAATAATAGATAATCTATTTTAAAAGCTTTGCTTTGATATGAAAATTAATTTCTTTAATTATTCCTTTTGATAATTTTCAACCTATGATCTACTGTTAAGTTATTGTTAAAATTAACTGAGAAAATAAAATTTTTAACCATATTTTGACCCTTTTTTTCATTTTGGAAAGCATGTGTTTTCTCTTTTTATTTGAGAAAATGTTTTGGTGTTTAAAATAAAGTTTTATTCTATTTTCAATTTGGAATGTCATTATTTGTTGCAAGTTTTGTGTTTGTGTTTAAAACATATTTTTATTTTATTTTCATTATAGAAAGCATGCATATACTTTTTTCTTGCAAATTGTTCTTCATAATTTTAGAAAAGTATACTTGTTTCTTCTTTCCTTTCTTTCAAACTTCACAAAATTCAAAATTAAGGAAGAATAGTAAAATGATTTAATTATTAATAGTTAAGGAAATATCACAAATAATAATACAAAATTGGTCAATAATTAATTAAAAAATCTGTTCACAGAAAAGTTGACATTTCGAATACTACAACTCAATGCTGTTGACAGAAAGTTCTCAGGACAGTCAAAGAGGGCTAAAGTAAATATCCTTCTGACTAAATTACAATGAAAACTCTGACAGTTTTTGTCATTTAATCCATTTACAGATATTTGTAAACAAAACAATGACTTGTGTCTACTGTAAACAATCAACAACATCAAAGAAATGTACATTCCTTGTCAATCACTCATTATATCCATTAGGGAAATTATCTCCCCTTAATGGATGATTATTTACTAACATTGTTTTTGTATGTAATTAACAAAGAAACATACATCTAAATGAATTTTTATGTGTTCTGAGCAAGCAAAATTGTTTGTAGCTTTATATCACTCATCAGAAATTCAGATATGCAGATGTTTTCTTTTCTAAATATTGAAAAGAAACATAATTTTTCTTGCATCAATTTCGAGACACAATATTTGGACTTTGCATTATAAAATGATTTTTTTAAATCTGAACTGAAATGAAAAAAAAATCTTTAAATCTATTAGCTCTGCCATTGAAAAGATCAGAATACCTCAATTTTGTCAAAGAAATTGCAAATGTAGCCATCTTTATAAAAGTATAGAAGTTATTAGGCATTTTTTATGTCGAACTTATTTTGTACTATTTTATTTCAATATAATATTTACTTTGTTACCCAACAATTGTTAATTGTGATAACAAGGATAATTCAGTCTCTCAAAACAAAGTGTAAATTGTTCCTTAGGATTTTCTTTTCAACTTTCTTGCAACACTTTCGCCATTCATAAATGTTTTTCACAAAAATGTCCAAGAGAGCACTTCTATTTTTTGACAGCCATTATGGATTAGATCACCTGCATGGTAAATTTCTTAATTAGACAAAATTAACCCTAATATGTCATACTTATCAGATATACAATAACAATACATGGTAATGAGAACCTAATTATTCTAGGGGTGATGAAAATTAGCTGTGATGACCTGGTGTGAGGATAATAATATACTCCCAGCATGAGGAGGGGGATAAGGGACGTATGGACCCTTTCCAAGCTTGTTTAATTCACCACTTTCTCCCAATTAAGGTGTCATAAAGAAAATCTCTCAATGTTAATTTCTATAGTCAACAACAAATTAATTTTCCTGTAATCACGTTAATTTCGTTAATTTCGCTTCTCAAGAAATAAACGCCAAACAAATGTCTAGCAGATCTGGGATTAGGACATATTTTTGTGATTTAAGGGAGAAATTTATCTGAAAATCATTAATACATGTGGAGATAGCAACTTGGATTTTCTGATAATTTTCAAGAATAGAATAGATTATTATGATTTTTAATTATGTACATGTCTCCTACACAAGTGCTTTACATGACTTTTTTTAGAAAGATTGACTATTGTTAGCTTTACGTCCAGTGGCAAATATTTCTAGGTAGAAAGAATCTCAATTGTGAAGAAAACTTACCTGTTGTATTTAATAGGGTTCTAGTCATAAAATTCCTAGCCCTTATGCTAATATTGCTAAGTTTTTGGAAGAAATTTAGTTATGCCTTGTGAATTTTAAACTTCAACCATATTGTTTAGCTGATCCTTTTCCCTACATTATCCTTATATCAAGTAAAGATCATAAAACTAGGATGGAATCAATAGGAATTTTTAGCAGTCATGTGCTTAGAAACATTCCAGAAGTGATCACAATATTAGGCATCTGATTAATTCACTGTAACAAAACATGGGCATTAATGCACTTTTTTCTGTCACTGGGTTGCTGACTCCCCTTTTTCAAAACATTAAATTAATGGTTTTGATGTCAGGTCATGTTTTTTCAGGTGAAGGTTGACAATAAACACTGAGCTTGACTAAAGAGTATTGCTATCACACTAAATATTACAATACATTCTTAAAGTACAGGAAACGCTCACCGTTTTGATCCCTCAAAGAATGCCTTATTTAAATAAATATAACTATTGTAAATTTTGAAAAAATCCTACCTGTTTCCCTCAAAACAGTTCCAGTAATCCCCTCAATATAAAATTTACTCAGCTGCCGATTTCATGCAGTCCATTTAAACACAATAGCCCAAATCAAAAGTTAACATTAAATCTTGAAGAAAAACAAACTTCTTACAATCACTCAGCCACTATCAAAACCAACAGATAATTAAAACATGATTATTGTAAGCTAGGGGATTAAAGAAAGGCAACCCCCAAAGCTCCATATTAGATATATTTACAATTAACCCGGATATTTTATAAATCTTATCAATCAACGAAGTAAACAAATGTAAGAAACTAGCGAGAGTTGTAGATATGGTTAAAATCACGAAAAATTTCCCATTGCTTGGTATTGATAGAATGTTGCCATATTGTGTATAAAATTGCAAAGAAGTTTATTAAACTTTGACAAACATTGTGTTAATATCTTAAGGTAGAGGTTATAAGATCCGACCAGACGTGGACAGTAACGCAGTGTCGTGTCCGGGACTCTGGTATGTCATCAACATTGTTCTGATAAACTGTGTCAAGTGGTTCATCATCTGTGTGATGTAAGAGTAAAACTATTTTGAATCTATAAAGGGAAGCAACTCTCTGTAGAGATTGTCTTTTATGTGATCTCTACCTGTACAATATTTGAGCCGAAACAATTGAAGCTTTTTACATTGCTGTAAATTATCATGCAGGATTTGCTTTCAATACTAGCTATTGATATAAAGATACCTACTGGAATTAAATTTTACTTCAATTTCCCTAAAAGTTACGAGTTTCTGTATTTATAGATAAAGCTTTTTTTTCAATTGAAATTAATAAATATACATAATGATCAGTTGCGAAAACATTTAAAAGACTGAATGTTTCAAATGATATAAATTACATAATGGAGTTCTGAAAAATAAGTATGATATATAGGTTGTGGCAACTCAAATGCAGCTGAATCATTCTGTTCAAGCAAGGCCAGTCATTATTTTAGTAATATCTTAAGGTGTACAGTTTTTATTTTAGGAAAGTGGCTTAATAGCATACTGAACAAAAATGAATTCACATATAGCACAGATATCCAGTATTTGTAGTAAAGCATTTAATTTAATGAATTTCAGAATCAACAGGTCCCGACATATAATGGAATTAAATCTATAATACATTTAAAATTATTTTTATCAAAAATCATTTTCTACTTTAAATCCATAACGAGCATAAATTAAACCTCAATTATCTCGACAGGGCACCAGTTTATGAGATCAGATATATTTTCCCCCTAGCCTCATGATGACAAGACAAGATAATATACTCCCAGGTTAATCCTGTTTCTGCCATCTTATTTTGTGATGGTGTCAACTGATAATACTAATTGTATGTAAATCATGTATTGACACCTATCCATATTCTTGTCCGAAAATATCAGGAATCAAAATTAAAATAAAATTGCAAAATGTATGAAATTTACCATATTTATTCTAAATGAACCGATTGTATATTAATGACTATGGTATGATTCTTTTTCAAATCTTTAAAAAAAGATACATATTTTAAGGTTTCTTTTCAAAATTTATCACTTGCCTTGAAAAGAAGATTTTTTTTATTCTACCTCGAAAAGATTAAATAGAGACATATGAAGAACAGACTAAACACCAATCTTCCCGTCATATAATTTCTTTAAATAATTAATTTCAACAAATTTTAACAAAAAGAGGAAATTTTTAATCAATTAGATATTTATTTATGACTGATTTACTATACATTTCAATTTTCATTTAATTTTTTGATTGTATGATAATTTTTTTTTATAATTATTTAACAATCAAATCGATCAGCTGCAAAAATACTTTTGGTCAGAAGAAAGTTTAAAGTCAAAATAAAGTTGTTCAAATTGCCATGATTTAACAATTTATCACTTCTGATCAATTAAACATCTAATCTTATCTCAAAAATCATTTAAATCAAGGTTGCAGATTTCCCCATACAATGATTTCTAAAATTAACAACAGTGTGAAATTGATTTTTGAAATTAACAACAGAATAAAATTGATGTTTGACCCCATTTCCCTGCATAACAGTTTTATCTAAATTGGTTCGAATTCATTAAACTGATTATGCAGAGATACATTTTTAACTATTTAAAATGGCATTTACTGTTTATTGTACAATCTCTAATCATTTTTGACAAGTTGAGAACATTTTTGAACACCTATGCAGTCAAATCTGCATAATTAAATCAGAAATGAACATGATTTTAATCAGAAATTGACACTGATTATAGGCGATATGCAAAACAGCAGGTATAAAATTGTATTCAAGGAAATGAATTCACATAAGTGAAGTGCAAGTTTTAGTAAAATATTTAAACAAAGTTGTTTTTGATTAGGATTTTGGGTGAAGGGATAAACTACAGAAAAAATCTCCATGAATATGAATAAAACAAGATGTGGGAAATCTTAATACATATAACGTGACAGCAACCCATAGACATCTAGAGGTCAATTTACAGTCTTCAATATCAATTGGTGTTTGAAGCAATTTTTGCACTGCCATATTATAAGTTCATTTTTCCTGAAACACATTGTGCAATGGGATTGAGACCAGCTGATTCTTTAGCCAAATCTTTGGACTGAAAAATCAAAAGTACAAAAAATCCCTTTTCAAACCTGTACAGATGTACAAGAACGTTCAAAACATAACACTGGCAATCAACTTTTGCTAGATCTGTGTATTTCTAATTAATTGTCTTGGAAGGCTTCTCCTGACCAAACATTGGCATTGGCATCTCAAGAACCATATTTGCTTCAGCTTCATCAATACTAAACACATCTATTTACAAATCAACAAATAAAGAAATTACAGAAATCTTTGTTTTGTCCTCAGTTCTAAAACCATGACAGATGCATCTTTAATTTTACAAAACAAATTCTGTGGTCCAAAGTCACAAAGAGAATTGGTCATCCGAAAAATCACTTTTATTTTCATCGACTCATGATCATCCAAGTGACAATAATCAGAAACTGTTTCACAACTAGAATTGCTTGTAGAGTTAAATTGTTTGGCACTTAAGGACCAAAGACTAGGAATTCTCAAATAGTCAATAAAACAGGTACAAATCAGGAAATCGTTTGGAAAGACATGAAGAAATGATGTGAAATTAAGCGAAAGAAGTTTTGAAAGTCAAAAGTTTAATTAGCATATTAATTTTTTTATTTCAAAAGTGTTTGCACTATCATCTTTTTCAAATGAATGATTTAAGGTTTGCAGGAAATAGGATTAACGAACACAGTAGGATTAAATTCCTTTTAAAAGATGGCCTTTGTGAACATTATAACTCTTAACACTTCAATTTTTAAAAATTTAATGAATGTTCTTTAAATCTATTTGCTTTTATAATAAATTGTACTAAATTCATATATTTATATTTTCATCCAATTTGAAATTTTAAAATATTCGATAGGGACATTTTAAATAACATATTGTTACGGGTGTAATACAATTATTAAAATAAATATAAGTCAACACTAAAAGGTGTTTTGATTTCCATTAATTCTGTCTCCGGAACAAAAAACTGGCATACCAAGTTTAATGACGATCTAGCAATGTAATTTGAATTTTAACGTTTTGACATTACAACAGGATTAAGAACTTGTACACAAGTCCTGGGCATAAAATTTATTTCAAATTTATTGCAATGTTGCACCTGTACGTAAAAGACAAGATGAAAACTAGTGATATAAAAATTTAATATTTTTGTAATCCTTAAATTTATTGTTATCTTGTTTTTAAAAATATATAAATACATCTAAAATGATCTTAATCGTGCTATAAATATGCCATTACTAAAGTGTCACTGTGATAAATATTGCTGGGAGCGTACTCAAAACTCGGAAATCACAATCCCTCCAAACAGGTTATTAGAAGAAATAGGTATATTTTGAATGAAGAAATTTTTGACAACAATTCTGAGGTAATATTAAATCATCGATTGTGACATCTAAATCAAATGCTTAAAATATTGAATTGATTTATTTGAATTTTTTGAAAACACATCTGATATAATAGTAAAATCTATGGAAATTGACATAGATAAGATATGTGAAAATGGCCTTATTGTTATATTTGTAAATATTTATGACTACAAATTGTTGAAATTATATTCTATTTCATCATAAAATTTTGAAATTCTGTAAAATTATTTTGATACTTTATCAAAACTGGACAATAATACTTTTACTGATAAAGTACAAACACAGCCTTTTCCTTTAAACTGACATAATTTATTTTCAGTTTACACTAAAAGCTTAGCCCCTTGCAAATTTTCTATTTCCCTTAATTCATTTGCATTGAAATAAAAAGTAGCTAGAGATTAAAAAAAAAATAATAAAATTTGTGACTCAATAATTTACGCTCCCACACTAATTCTAATTATGTAGGTATGCCTTAATATTGATTTTTACCTACATTTTACATTTTAATTCTTTGATCTTTTGTTTTTCACCCAAGGACATAAGTAAATTTACCAATTACCATAAAAACATATACACTTAAACTTGTCAAAATTAAATGATTAAATAACATTCAGTAAACCATACACTAAAACTTACTGGACAATAAAAATTTGTTAGTTTTGCCAAAAAACAAATTTCTTTGATTGATCTTTCAACAATAAAAGTGGTCTATTTTTATAGCAATTTTCTAAATTAGGTTACATAAACTACAAAAAGCTTATATATTCTCTATATATGTATTTACTTAATTTCTGGCAATAAATCCCAAGATTGTAAGTGGGAAATCAAACATCAAAGGTAGAATGCACTATATGAAAGGTGTTATAAAAAGCTGATTGACAAAAGTGTGATATGAAAACTGTCACAAAATAAAGAAATATAGATTCTAATTCACCTCTTTTGTTACTATGGATTTAAAAAGACCATTAATAGTATGTAACACTACATCTACACTCAGTTTAAATTAACCATAGATTTTGGGAGGGGGAAGTAGGGATATATAAGGACAGTACAGTTTGATTAATGACACGTTCCCTACAATTTTTATTTGTATTCAATGCAGCAAACTTTGGAATCCTTGAAGTTTAATACAGTTTACTTATAAATCCCAATTATAGTTCACGATTGAACGGACCTAACTTGAACAACTTAGTGCTGACCAATAGACTTTGTAAAAATAAATTCATGGTAGATATGAATATGTTGCAATGATTCTATAACCAAATAAAGCTATCCTATTACTCATAAGGTGGTACCAAACACCTTGGCTAAAATTAATTTGGCTCGTTTAATTTTCATAAAATTTTGACAAAATATTTACTTTGACCCTTTGACAAAAATATAAAAATTTCAAAAAACTTGAACCACACACTTTATCGGAAAAATTTCATTGGATATACATTTGTATAGCAGTTTGACAAACACTTATTTTAAGCATTGAGAAGCTTAATATTTCCATAACAATAGAATGTGATTAAACGTTTAGCTGATTTTTACAGAGTTATCTCCCTGTAGTGTTATGTACCACCTTATAACAAATGAAAAATCATGTGATAACATACAAATACCAAACAAAATTTCTACCTTCTAAAATTTAAGGTTTCAAACTTGTAGTTTACGTACATTCTGTAAAAGGGTGCCAGAAAAAATTAGATGTTTACATAGCTGACCTTGATTGAGATGCTCAGAGTCAAAGGAGTTTTATCAACTCCTATATATAAATATTCAATATGGGACATTTAATGCAAGATCAAGTTCTTATTATTTTATCTTCTGGAGTCAGAATACCAGATGAACAATCTTCTAAGTGTCAAAATGTTTAACATCATATAATATATATACTGCTTGCCAATACAGATAAAGCAAGGTTGTTTTCAAATAGTTTCTATTTTTGGGGATGCGGGGTTTCTAAGTTTATATAGATTTCCAGGTTGATGTAGTTAAGTACATAGTGACTTATGTTTTATAAACTACGACCTTTATAAATTGGCAGAATTATACAGTCTTATTTCATATAACAATTGGTTCTTGTTGCTCAGTCTTTAGTTATCTATGTTGTGTTTTGTATACTGTTGTTTGTCTCTTGATTGTTTATCTAATACAAAAATACATCTCAATATTTGAGTCATATCCTATGGCAAAATAGCTCAAAGAAACAATTTGATCATATTACATATGAAACAGTATACCAGCAATATCAAAGATAGAACCAGAATTTTAAATGATATAAGAAACTTTATCTGTTTTGCTAAAGTATAGTTTTACACAAAAACTCCAAATCTCAAAACTTTATAAGAGAAACTACGACCTTTATAAATTGGCAGAATTATACAGTCTTATTTCATATAACAATTGGTTCTTGTTGCTCAGTCTTTAGTTATCTATGTTGTGTTTTGTATACTGTTGTTTGTCTCTTGATTGTTTATCTAATACAAAAATACATCTCAATATTTGAGTCGTATCCTATGGCAAAATAGCTCAAAGAAACAATTTGATCATATTACATATGAAACAGTATACCAGCAATATCAAAGATAGAACCAGAATTTTAAATGATATAAGAAACTTTATCTGTTTTGCTAAAGTCTAGTTTTACACAAAAACTCCAAATCTCAAAACTTTATAAGAGGAAGGACGACAATTTTTCTATGTCTGATCCATCAAACTATCTATTTCACAAAAATTCAGAATTTTTCAGCTTGTGGCATATTTCATTTTTCAATAAATCTAGATGAGAACCCCTTAAATATCCCTTTATTAGCACTTATCCACTAATTCCAGTTACTTTTTTTTAAATGTATGCTTTACTCTTGTTTTATTTTCAATATTGATTTGGATGTTTTTATTCAATGACCAGTTAAATTATTTATTACTTTCAAATAATTATTGAAACATCTAAATATACATAGATCTTCTCTTGATGTCATATTAGATCAAGACAATACAAAATATCCTTCATATTAATTTTTTCCATAAAAATATTGTTACAAGTGTGATAAAATTTGATTTTCACAGCTTAACTTTTCTCAAAGATTTGATTATGGTTCTAGTTTACTGAATTTATTAAATTCATTGCAAGAAACAAAAGCACTAGACTTGCTGATCTGGGTTCAATGACATTCTCAAAATGCCTTCTTTCAAAATTTTCAAATTAAGATAAAAATTAAAAGATTCTAACAAAACACTAAGTAGCCTACCTTAAATTTCATCTTTTCAATGTAAAATTAATCCTTAAATTAAAGTTGAACATTATCACAGTATGGTCATATCCCCATATTCGCACTACAAGTCCAAACCATGTTTACGAAAAAATTGGCAGTTAAAACAATTTTCCGATATATGTACAATTATTTTCTTTTGTTTAAAATCCTTGAGTATTTAGAACACAATCTGAAAAGTGTTCTTTCTCTTTTAAAAACATAAGTTGAGTCACACCATTGCAATTTAGAAACACGGCATTTGTATCAAGGAGCAATTTTCGAAATCGCGGAACTTTAAATTTTTTCTTTTAATGTTTTTAATGTTAATGGAAGGTATAAACCCGCTGACGTGTGATTGAAGTTTTAGACTGATATAATTATATGATTGAGTGTTTTAGATGATTTAGGTCTCAACTCTCATTCTTTGATATGGTCCGACGGAGCAAAAAATCGCCACAAGCGATGCGTCCATTAGTAAATTTTTTACCTGAACCTCTTTAGCACATAGTGGAGAATCCCACCTCCAACGTTTATTGACTTGTTTAACATCAATTACGGATGTTTTTAGAGGTTTATGGCTAAAATCTATAATAATATAGAAACTTGTCACCTGTCCATACTCAGGCCACCATATCAAAAGTTCATCAAATATTTAAGGTATTTTAGCCACTGAAACATTAGACAAAGACACACAAATTTTTTTCATCTTTCTAAATTATTTGGTTTTAGCATTATGCAAGTAAATGACTTATATATAAATAAGGAGAAGTGGTATGATTGCCAATTAGACAACTATCCACCCAAGTTCAAATGAAGAGGATGTAATCAATTATAGGCAACTATACCGTGTATATGGCCTTCAACAATGAAAAAACCCATACTGTTATTAGTTTGTTGATGTAAGCACAACTTTAAAAGATTACAACTGTCTACCCCTAAATACTGAAATATTGTGAGGGGCTGATTTAAGGGGGGGGGGGGGGTGTACCTGGGCCCCCCTTATGGAGCTTTATTTACAGTAAATCCAGACTTTTTACCGCTTCCACTACAAATTTCGTCTAGTTTGTGGATCACAGCCCCCCCTTTTTTCAAAATCATGGATCTGCATCTGATTGTCACCTATACTTCTCCAAAATGACAGTAAAACCCTTTACAAAGTAGGGTGTCTAGTTGGCTGTGCTGAATGTATAAATATGCAGTTATGTCCAATTGAAATAGGAAGTTTAATATGATGTCTGGTGCAGAGAGTGCTCTTTTCATGTGAAAGAACCCTTGCAACAACTATTTGAGGGGGTCAGCTGATAACATAAATAGCTTAAGCTTTTTCCCCCTTGTGTCCGACTCCTTGAAGAAAATCTGCTGGTCCTCACTGTTATTTCTATTGCAAAATACTAAAATTGTGATGTTTGTTTGCAAGATTTTGGTGGTCAAAACCTTCGAATCACCACTTATTGAGAACTCAGTACAGTTCACAGATAATGAGATATTTGATTAATTAGTGTTTAACACCACTTTCAGCACTGTAAGCTATTTCATGGTGGCCAGTTTTTATTTGTGGAGGAAGCCTGAGTGCCCAGAAAGAACCACTGACAGTCGGTAGGAAAAACTGACAATCCTTAGTCAATTAAGATTAGAGTAGAACGCACCTGCCACGAGTGGGACTCAAACTCAAAATCTCAGTGTTGACAGGCTAGTGATACAGTAGTTGGACTACTTAGACCAGTCTGCCATAGAGACCCCCCCCGACATATTTCAACTTTATCAAAGAAAAGTTTCATCAAATCTAAAAAAATATAAGTATTTGGAAAATGATGATTACATTGCCTATCCTTACACTAAACCTTTGATGTTTGCATTATCTCTCGGAACATAAACTTCAATGCTCTTCGATTTTTGTTATTGCATAACTATTTATTGGTATATATATTGATCTCAGTTCAGTTGTCGTATCCATGATGTTTTGTTTAATTTCTTCGATTTTATCTGTAATTTGAGTTCTGCAATTATTTAAAACAAACTTGTTTCTCTTTGTTAATTGTTTTTTTTTGTAACAGCATGCAACTTATTGTTACATCACATCCAATGAATCATGGAACACGTAGAAACTGTGATTTCCTGTGGGGCCAAAATTTGCTTTACCATACAGGACATGTTTTCTTTATACCAAAGACAAAATCCTTTGCAAAATTCAAACATTTCATAGCATGCTGCATTTAAAATGTTATTTCAAGCAAAAAGGCGCAAAATTCTTTTGGAAATTCAGGTATACAATGATGAAAAGCTGCAATTTCCGTATAACAATGCACTAGCTAATTATACACAAATCAATACCAAACTGTAATTTTGTTTTATTTAAAATATTTATTTCAAATAGATATGTATTTTAAACTAATGTAATATTTATTTGCACAAAAGCCTTTCTAAATACTGTTCCCATGCATTTGTTGATCCATGGAAACATAATTGGTCATGCAGTTTTTTATAATTTTGCTTTCATCTATTTTGTGAAAGGAGATATAAAATGTACTTACATTAAACTATATATGGCAGTTTGCAAATAAATCCTTTTTCTTGTAAATTTCTATTAATTCCATGTTAGACTGAAACACAGCCATTTTTTATGTTGTTGGACTATCTAATTCTCTTCCACTAACTTTTTGACATATCTCGATTCATGTTTTTCTATCGATCGACCCTCAAACGTCGAAAATTATAACCATAAACAAAAGGTAGGGAAAGGGGTTGATAATTCTTTTGTTTGTTGGTTATTATTGTTAAGCATTATAGCGGGATGGCATATATAGGTATTTAAATCTCTTGTAAATACAAAAGTCAGTGAAAGTTATGCCGAAAGCGTCACACTGAACGGAAACAATAGCAGCGAAAGTGGCCCGAAAAATTGTCTCTTATCTTTTAACAAAACAAACAAGTATAAATTTCTAGCAAGAAAAATTGGTATGAGTCACGAAAGACTTTGCTAATGCCTCATTAATTGCTAATTAAAAGCTAGGATATCGTTAAAATTAAGTCAATTTTTTTTTACTAATTTGCAGATAAGGAAATATTAATTTCTTTGTACTTTTCATTGTAACAAAATTGATTGAAGGCATAAAAGTTTAATTATTTTTAGGCTTATTGAAAACAGATATACACTTATATTCAAAATATTTATACATTTGAGTACTTTTGGTCTTAAATTGTTTCTTGTGATTAAATTTGGAGGAATTTTAATTCAATTAAAGTTTTGAAGTTTTTAAAATAGGAGAGAAAAAAATTATTTCCAATAATACTTTGGGAGTGTTCAGTTTAATCATTTTTATTTCATCTTTTAAATCTTAATTGAACTGTTTGAAGTCCATATTTTATGAGAAAATTGGAGTCAAATTATTGAAAAGCATCAAGTCATAAAAACATATATCTATATTTGATACTAAAGAAAAACAAGGTTACAAACCAATTCTAAATAAATTACATTTATTACATGATACTTGACTTTCACCCCTTTTAATTAAGAAAGTAAAAACTATAAAAGATGTGACAAATCTGAGCGAATACCAACAAAAGATGCACCTAATAACCACTGACATGAAAAAAAAAAGAAAAAAAAAGTAAAAGTGTCTGAAAGATAGGAAAGTATCAAACGAGGCAAATCTGACAGTGGCGCTGACCACAGACAAAGCACACGATAGCCGGAAATTAAGCAGAAGACAATACTATCGCCACGAGTATGATGGCTATCAACAAGATCTCAAATTGATGGTACTCAAAGCTACGAGATAACACCCTTTGTATGGGTTTTGACCTTTTTGCACAATCAATATCTAATCTCTAAACAGAGAGTAAACTTGAAACTGATATTCCGATAAACTCAGATTTATATCAAGGCGAAATTCATTGACTATGGTGTCAATAGCGAAAGATTAAAATACAGATTTTATTACTGAAATGGAGGTTTTTAATTCAAATTGTTAATTACATAAGGAAAGGTGAATTACATATTTGTCCATGGAAATGTCATCTAAGATTATAGGAAATTATCTGACCTGTTATTTAAGTCCAATCTTTTTTATAAATTCAAAGCGGAAATTTTCACATCTTCATTTTGAATATTTACAGTAACAATGAATTCCTATTGAAGTGTAGTCGAATCTTTTAGGTTTTTCTTATTCTGATTCAAAGTAAAATTTTCTTGGAAGTACCTCTAAAATAAACTTCAATGAGAGCAATGGTTGGAAGTCAGAAATTTAGTGACAGTTATTTTACAGCAATTTTACCTTTAAAAAGTAGAAAAAAGAGGGGGTTCAGACAATATTAACCTGCTGCATATGGACTTATACTTCTGTAGATATATAATACTCCCAGTTTTAGAAAAATGAGAAATATAATCCTTACCTTCAAGCAACGAGAAATTTTGGTCTCATTTTCGAAAAAAGCTTCGCTGACAAATTCCTTAATGTCCTTACACGAAAATTCAATTCAACACCTAATGAGCCATGAACAGAACCAAACAAGCTTAAAAATATTTCCCAAAGGTTTTCAACAATAATTATTAGACTAATGGACACCATACAAGCCTTAAACAGTTGAAAAAAGAAACATTTCATCCTTTAAACAAACAGGCTAAACCTTTAAGTAATACTCTTAAGTCACCTGCTGAGAAAGTGTTGTAATGTTGGGTAAAGTTAAGTCAATTCGTTCCTCATACATGTTAATCTTAATCCAATAATTCATGACAATGAATGGTAGGGATTTAATTAATAAATCCAATTAGAATAAATTAGGATTAATTAGTCAAAAGGGAATACATAACTTTCTAAGAAGATTTTGGGTAAATAAGATAAAATTAAGTGGCAAAAAACATTTAAAGACTTATTAAGGCATTTGTCATAGGTTTCTAAATGATCAACAGTAGTCCAGTGTCTTAAAAAATGAAAATAACATGTTATAAATTCCATACGTCCGAGGCCCTTTTCTGGATTTACCTTCATCAGGAACTCTCAAAGCCAAATATTTGAAAGCCAAGGATGTATAAGGACCGAAAACGTTGAAGAGCTATAAACCAAAAAGTACCTAAAAAATAACCAAATCCATCTAAGGCCAACTTTGCCTGAGGGAGTTCAAACCTTAGCTTTTTATAATTTCAAAATTTATAAAAACGGGCAATTTTAGAAAGTTCGTTAAAAATCATGTCAGTACCGAAGTACTGACTACTGAGCTGATGATACCCTCGGGTTAAAGCTTATTTAGAATGTTCTTTCCAGGAACATGCAACTTTAGAACTCAGATAAAATCTTGATACTCTAGGCAAATACAAAAATGTATTTTAGATGAGTGAGAGAACCTTGTATCACCTTATTTTGAAACCCTTGATGTCTTACATAATTTAAAGGTATAATTTATGGAGAGATAATTCCTTGCGGGAAGACTACAAAGTTTTATATGGAATTTCTTTATTATACTGGAAGTATTGGTGCTTTCCAATGGTATTTTCAAATGTAGTTTAAAAACCCCTAAAATTGAGCTTCATAAACCAATCCGCGACTTCAACAAGGACAATCCCTCTTGCTTTGTGGTGCCAGGCTTTACATCATCTCTTATGATGTCAAATCATATGCCCCTATCCCCATCCCTTACTGCATATCCAGAACCCATCATTGGAAAATATTCTGTAGGATCATGAAATTTTATATGTTGGCCATGAGAGGAATTCCGTGATATAATGAAACGTTCCATTGTCATGATAAGGTAAACTAGACTCTAGAAGACATAAAACCATTTTAAACCTTGAGAAAATTATTGAAATATTTTCATAACACTTGAAAGAACAATAAGCCAGCTCTGATATGCCACATCATTATAACGTTTGTGCCCCATGTAAACAAGACTTTGCATTCAAGCTTACCTCTAACCAAGAGGATACCATAAAAGTGATGACGAAAGTCAATTCAGATCATATAAAGTGTCACCGAGGGTCCTTACAATTTATCTGAGTCAACAATTCAAATCGAATTTCATTTCTGCTAATACGTTTCAAGTGTTGAATTCAAATAAATGTTTTTTACAATTCCGAACACTCAAAGATGCCCAATGTTTCGATTTAAAATACTACAATTCAAAAAATTTTCATTTGAAAAGCAATGAACCTGCAATGCATATTAAATGTTATATTTAATATACGACTGAGAGGCGCTTAAGTAAAAATATTTTCAAGTGTTAACTAGGCAAGTATTCACGCCCCTTTTATTGAAATCGAAACTGCGGTATACAAAATGAAATTCAACATTATACAAGAGAACAATTTGCAACAAAAGTGTCTCACTCTGATGTGGTTTAAGTTTGATAGCGCTATTGTCATCAGAAATAGGGGGACGATAAATATACTTCAATTAAGGATGATTCGATTGAAAATTTAATGTTTTTTAAATTACAATTCAGTATCTACAATTAAACTGTCAAAGCGCCACCTATTATTACATCTTTGGACGTTGAAATCAGACAGTTTTTGATGTTGGTGATATTATTATGTTTTTATTCAAAACAACCACCCATCAGACTAAATCTCTCTCAATAATTTGACTTTATTTCTGAAATAATCTAAAATTAAATACAGATAAACCTTTTTGATCAAGTTTACATATTTTACAGTAAAATTTTCCCATGATAATTTGTAACAGCAACCCTTTAAGATTAAATTACCAAAATTTTGCAACAAAAGTAGCACAACCCATCAAATTTTCAAGATGGCTGACTAATGAACAGATCCAACAGTAACTTGGCAGGAATGTAGATCTAGTAACAGCTTGCTTTGTGACAAATTAATGGTCCAAAATTTAGTTGAATTTATCTCTATTAAGCGAATATCCTGGTTTGTCGAAGTGAATTTAAATAATCCATGGTCGATCTATTGCAAATATTATAACAAATTGCAACTCTTTTACAGGTTAAATGATGATTATAAAATCGACAAATCTTCAAAGGACAAATAAACGGCTATTAAATAATATTGAGTTGCACATATGTCTTCAACTTCATAGATTTGCATTTTTTTTATGATCACATTTTTTGAAAAGACACATGCATGCATATCGATCTGAATAAGAAATTTTAAAGATAAACATATTTTCATGATGAAAAGAAGATGCGAGTTTACATCAATGAGATGGCAACCCAAGACAAAAATAAACAAAAGACACCTAAATGGCAACATACGTATAGTCTTGAATAATAGATAGGTGCAACACACAATATGTCAACTTTCTGGTCTACAATAACCATCAATTAGTCATAGAAATTTAGCAATTCTCATAACACATATTTTCTTACTTTTTCCCATCTTCAAAATTTTTTTTTATGCTAGAAATATCACAAACCCCATACATTTTCTGTCTGCCAAAAAATCATAATACATTGCACAAGGAGACATCATATTATATCAAAAAGTTGTAAAAGAAAAAAAAAATTCTTTCTAAAACAAAGATGTTCAACTACAGACAAGAAACTTGTCTTTCAAGTTCTTCTTAAAACCCCAGACAAATATTTGTACAAATACATCAATAACATGCCCTTATTATGAGTGGTGCCGTATGTCTACGTTTGTCTACAGTATAATATAGATACATAAAATAAGTTACTTTTTTTTAAAGTGAAAGTCAATTATGAAAGAAACCCATAATTGCTGGTTTATGTCCCACGTAACTCATTATGTACATAACTATCGAGACTGATTCAACCCTATACTAAATGACGCATGCCATTGCCAAAAGAACTCTTACTTACGAGAAAACAATAAGTATGTACTTCTAAGCTTTGATTGAGATTTATTTCCTTCACGAAAAGTGGATGGTCTTAAGAATTCAATAAAAGATGCAATAACGTTTTTTTGCAATTCCAAATTCGTGTTGAAGAACAATAATATATTTTTCTTACTTCAAAAACAGAAATACTAGATAAAGAGTAACTTTTATCACAAAATCCAATTACTTGTGAAATTAGGAATTCTGTTTTTTTGAGTATTATTGTAAATCAAATTGATTGAATTTTGTAGTGCTGAATTATTTCTTATCAAAATTAATATCAATTTTCTAAATTTTACTTCTGTGAACAAGGATTAAAATAACTCAAATTATGATAAAAATAAACTTTAAAGTAAGACTAATCGAAAAAAAAAAATGTACTTTATTTAAAAACATGCAAGCCATAATTCATGAAACAAAAAAATAGCCTATATTACTTATGTAAGCCTGATAGACATAGCCCTTCACTTTTCTTGAAGTGTCCATTCATACACCAAAAAACTTTAATGGAAAATGACCTGATTTCCATAAATATTTCTTAGAAATCTCTGAATTTCTGGGAAAATTTCAGATACATGTACTATCCATAGATAACTTGAAAATACAAGCCTGACAAGCAAGTACATTCACAGAATTTTAATTTCACTACCACAAATGTGAATGACAATAGGAAGAATGCCGATTCTTGAAAATCAATATATCAGTCCAGTCACAATTATATGCAACCATGATAGAATGATGCACATATCTTCACAGGAATCCTCTTTAATCTTCTATTAAATCAAATTTGATCAATTAAAAACATTTTACTGAATAATAACAAAAACGTAACTTTTGAAATTACACCTGTCCAATTTGTGTCGCTTGGTTTGGTACCGATTCAGATTTGTTCAGATTTGTGGTCGCCTGGGTGGATGGTCAGTTTGTGTCCAGACAGCCATCATTTATTTACTTGATGACCCATCATTGTGGTTTAACAGAGTGAAAGTTTGTCAACACCCACTTTTTTTATCCTGTTTACAATGTTTATTGTCCATTTCTCATTATGTAAGCTGTCACCTAATGAAATATACACCTAGATATCTGGTCAATTACAAGTTTCAAATTTCAATTACAACTTTGGTTCAAATATGGACTTTGCTTTAGCCCATAAATTGTACTTTTAAAAAATTGTGATCTTTAGGTGAAAAGAAATTAGTAAAGCCTTAAAATTTATGAATACAATGTTCATGAAATTTTGTTTCCAAATTTTTCTTGTTATTACGGAAAAGACTATTAAAATGGCCTTCATCAATATCTGCACAAATTTTCAGAAACATTAGTCTTTTTTACTGTAAATTTAGATAACTGGCTTCCAAAATCGATGTGGGACACCTAAATTTTTTGACATTTTCACTTTCAAATAATTTTTTGACTAAAATCAACACATTTTGATAGTTGATTGATCAAGGCATGCCATGTTCACTTAAACATATAAAGACAACATGCCTTTTAACAAAAGCTTATCTTTAAAAAAATTTCTTTATCTAGCATTTTACTAAATGCCACAAAACAATGTCACTTTTCTTTTTTGTATGTGTTTGTTTATCAAGAGGTCTGCACTTATTTGCACCGCTCTGGCCATATTTCACTGATCGCTATCAGAGAAATCACACCCAAATTGTCATTAAAATATTATTTCCTTTCACTAAAATGTACATTTCTCATTTACCTGAAACATACAACCTTAATGTGAATAAAAAAGGGAATATACCTTAGTTAAAAACAAGGAAATAGTTGTTTTAATCTAATATTCCAATAAATTATAGTTTTGGCAATGTTAAATTTTATTCACATTTCCTGAGTTGAAATTTGGGACAAATTCACTAACTGGTACAACACAGATACTGTAAAGCAGAGGAGGTGGTTTGTGTGCATGTAAAAAATAAAATCCTATACACTGTAAATTTCATGAGTTCCTAGTGCTGTTCTGGATTTACCTTCATAGGAACACTTATAGACGAATATATGTAAAACAGGTTTACACTGAGTCACTCATAGCCCAATATTTGAAAAACAGATTTTGTTAGGTCATTTGATAAGTGGTGGAGAGTTGTCTCATTGGCAATAATACCACATCTTCATCATATTTTGTGACATACCAAGTCAGAATTTCCGCTCCATGTGTTGTTGGTTGCTGTATGTCTTTAATGTGTCATTTTTTTTAGGAGTCCAATGTTGTTGACTGTTATTGTCGAGCCTGCGACTTTTGTCGCAGAAAGCTCGACATAGGGATAGCGATCCGGCGGCGGCGTTAGCTAACTTCTTAAAAGCTTTATATTTTAGAAGATGGAAGACCTGGATGCTTCATACTTTGTATATGGATGCCTCATGTTACGAAGTTTCTGTCAGTCACATGTCCAATGTCCTTGACCTCATTTTCATGGTTCAGTGACTACTTGAAAAAAAAGTTCAGATTTTTTGTAATGTTAAATTCTCTCTTATTATAAGTAATAGGATAACTATATTTGGTATGTGCGTACCTTGCAAGGTCCTCATGCCCGTCAGACAGTTTTCACTTGACCTCGACCTCATTTCATGGATCAGTGAACAAGGTTAAGTTTTCGTGGTCAAGTCCATATCTCAGATACTATAAGCAATAGGTCTAGTATATTCGGTGTATGGAAGGACTGTAAGGTGTACATGTCCAACTGGCAGGTGTCATCTGACCTTGACCTCATTTTCATGGTTCAGTGGTTATAGTTAAGTTTTTGTGTTTTGGTCTGTTTTTCTTATACTGTATGCAATAGGTCTACTATATTTGGTGTATGGAAGGACTGTAAGGTGTACATGTCCAACTGGCAGGTGTCATCTGACCTTGACCTCATTTTCATGGTTCAGTGGTTATAGTTAAGTTTTTGTGTTTTGGTCTGTTTTTCTTATACTGTATGCAATAGGTCTACTATATTTGGTGTATGGAATGATTGTAAGGTGTACATGTCTAGCTGGCAGGTGTCATCTGACCTTGACCTCATTTTCATGGTTCAGTGGTCAAAGTTAAGTTTTTGAGTTTTGGTCTTTTTTTCTAATACTGCATGCAATAGGTCAGCTATATTTGGTGTATGGAATGATTGTAAGGTGTACATGTCTAGCTGGCAGGTGTCATCTTACCTTGACCTCATTTTCATGGTTCAGTGGTCAAAGTTAAGTTTTTGAGTTTTGGTCTTTTTTTCTAATACTATATGCAATAGTTCAACTATATTTGGTGTATGGAAATATTTTATGATCTATATGTCAGTCACGCAGATTTTATTTGACCTTGACCTCATTTTCAAGGTTCATTGCTCAGTGTTAAGTTTTTGTGTTTTCGTCTGTTTTTCTTAAACTATAAGCAATAGGTCAACTATATTTGTTGTATGGAAGAATTGTTAGCTGTACATGCCTGCCTAGCATGGTTCATCTGACCTTGACCTCATTTTCATGGTTCATTGGTCAATGTTTAGTTTACTTGGTTAATGTTAAGTTTATGTGACAGTTGTAATAAAGCTTTATATTTAGGACTATCAACATAATATCAATGATTAGTAAAGAAGGCGAGACATTTCAGCGTGTGCACTCTTGTTGTCTCCAATATACTTAGTAATGCTTTTTATTTTTTAATGTATTATCCGATTCTTTTAGACAAAGGGCCACTGGGGTCCTGTTTGGTATGTTTTTCTATACAAAGAACACACATTTTGTATCTGGTACTTACTATTCAAACAGTGTTTCAAATGATGACTGAATGCAATCTATCATATCCGATGTGGTCGTGGATCGTCTTTTCTGACTGTATGCCTGTTTACTACACTCTTTTGTCAGTAGGCACGCTGCATAGGCTGCACACAGATTGGGACCATACAGGGATAAAAGTGCACTGAAAAGAGTAAAAATACAGAACTTTTATAATTTAGTAGAAATTACAAATATAGATCAGATCATCCACTAATACAGAACCTGAGTAACTGTAACACAATTTACAGACCGAGTACTGTAAATTCAGAAATTATTGCGTGAATTTATTATTGCGATTTTTGAAGAATGAACATAAATGCGAGATTAATTATTGCGAGTTCTGGAAAAGTGGCATACAGATATATGCATCATATATCAGAATGCGAGTTCTTAATATTGCGATACTCACCCACTCGCATTATTCGCAATAATAAAACCCTCGCAATAATTTCTGAATTTACAGTAATAAACAGCCAGACAATGTTTGTCAACCCAATATGCATGAGAATACGTAGGGGTATAAAATCTGAATACAGAAACTGAGGAATATTTTTCAGTCAGAGAATGAATGAATGAGAGTCAAGATGAATGCTGTATACAAACCACTCAATGAGTTCAGGAATTTAAAGAAAAATTTATGATTGTGTTTCTCCAAAAAGGATTAAAAGCACCTAAAATAGCATTTTCACAGAAGCATATAGATTTTTTTGGTTTACGTCCTCAGCAATTCAAGTTAAAATCCTTTCTCTATATTTTAGACCATAACTGATCAGAAAGTACTTACATGCTGATGGGCAAACATCTGTTTCATGTTTGTCCACAAATTGTCTTTCAAATTCTTTGTTAAATTGACAGTTTTAAATTAATTCTAAATCACTAAAATAAATGAAATTTTGTCCGTTTCATCATTAACTGTCCTCAACTAAATCATCACGAACAACCCAGTCTTCATCTATTTCATTAAAGAACGAGAAGGCCCCTACTGAAATTAACAAGAACAACAGAGTCTTCGTCTATTTCATTATAGAACAAGGCCACTACTGAAATTAACATGCAATGACTGTTATTCTCTTGTCTCATTTCATTTGATTCTTGATAAAGTTTGGTCTAATAGATTACAAAGCAATGTCTAAACATCTCAAATTAGTGTCAATTTCAATAAACGGACAGGGAAAATTCTATAATTTCTGTATGTTCAGCTGACAAATTGATATTGGCGTAACACATGCTATGAATTTTATTCCTATACTCGTCCATATTAGGAAAGTTAAAAGTCAGAAAAGATTTGGAAATTACATTAGCTAGATTTGAATGTCCCAAATTTAAATCTGGGTTTCCAATTTAATGATGGAAGTCTGTTAGCAGAAGTCACATGCAATTGTATAATTTGCTTGTCAGTTTTAATCAGCAAGTACAATTTGAATATTTCTAATAACATTTGATTTGCTGGAGAAAAATTGAGCACGTCTTGTGCAGTAAAAAGTTTCCATTTCGGCAGAAATATATAAGTATAACTTGTAAATTTTGGCATTGTTTGCAGTGTTGCATTATTTAAAGCGGGTGAATGTTCAACAGTATCTTTTTTCCCCACCTGGTTTAGTTTGTGACTTAGGTTTAGTTTATGCTAAAAGTTTCAGCTCAGGTGTAAATTTCAGAGGGACTTTTGATCTAAGCTTTAGAATACTGTTATTTTTCAGTTGGTAATTCACAGAAAAAAAATGCTTGTCATTTTTATTCTCGGCTTACCCTTTCTTAAAATAAAATGCTCCGCTGGGGCGCAGCTTGATACGACCGCAGAGGTCAAACCCTGCACAGTTGGGGCAAGTATGGACACAACATTCAAGCTTGATACAGCACTGAATTTGGATTGTAGTTAAATATTTGACACAGCATAGGTTTCTCACACAGAATGAAAGTGGTCTAAGAACTTAAAACTTTTTAATTTACCTATTCAAACCATATCATTATTATTTGCTTTTATATATAAATCAGAAATAACCAATTTAAAATGGAAAATTTTATAGAAAAAAAAGGAAAAAAAAATCCCCCCCCAAATTTTTTGAACCCCCTTATGATTCATCACCCCCAAACTCCATCCCAGCTTTCCCTTTGTGGTATGGTACCTTGCAGTACAATTTCAGAGAGATCCATACACTTGAACACAAGTTATTGTCTGGAAACTAGAAAAATGCTTGTTTTTTGGCCCCTTTTTGGCCCAAAATTCCTAAACGTTTTGGGCAATTACCCCCAAACTCAAACCCAGCTTTCCCTTTGTGATATGGAACCTTGCAGTACAATTTCATAAAGATCCATACACTTACACACAAGTTATTGTCCTGAAACTAGAAAAATGCTTGTTTTCTTGCCCTTTTATGGCCCCTAATTACTAAAATTTTGAGGGAATTACCCCCAAACTCAATCCCAGCCTTCCCTTTGTGATATGGAACCTTGCAGTACAATTTCAGAGAGATACATACACTTGAACACAATTATTAGTTATTGTCTGGAAACGAGAAAAATGCTTATTTTTGGTCCCTTTTTGGTCCCTTATTCCTAAACGTTTTGGGCAATTACCCCCAAACTCAATTCCAGCTTTCCCTTTGTGATATGGAACCTTGCAGTACAATTTCATACTGATCCATACACTTACACACAAGTTATTGTCATGAAACTAGAAACATGCTTGTTTTTTGCCCCTTTTTGGCCCCTAATTCCTAAAATTTGGAGGCAATTACCCCAAAATCAATCCCAGCATTCCCTTTGTGATATGGAACCTTGTGGTACAATGTCAGAGAGATCCATACACTTACACACAAGTTATGTCTGGAAGTTACAAAAATGCTTTTTTCTGGCCCCTTTTCGGCCCCTAATCCCTTAACTGTTGGTACCATAACCCCCAAAATCAATCCCCACCTACCTTTGGTGGTATTGAACCTTATGGTAAAATTTCATTGAGATCCATTCACTTTAACTAAAGTTAGAGTGCGAAAACTAATGTGTCTTCGGACAACGACGACAACGACGACGACGACGCCAACGTCATACCAATATACGACCACAAAAATTTTTTTGCGGTCGTATAAAAACTTGCTCTGTTGCCTAATATACCAGCTGACCTTATATGATAAAATAAACAAATAAACATCAGGAAGCAGTCCACAAGTGGTCACTTAACCTGACCATTAATTTCAAACTTTAAGAGATCAACATTGGCCAAAAAAACTGGTATCAAACCTGATGTCCACCCTTGTCCATGATCATGTCATTATATGACTGTTATAACTAATTTGTAAACATCAACAATTAATGATCACATGACATTTGTAGTAGTTATTTGTGATTTAGAACACTAATTATACATCAGTTTTATCTGACCATACTGTGAAGAGATTTTTTATTGGCTGACAACATGTCCATTTCAGTTTCTGGTAATATGGCATGCTGTAAAATAAAGATTTAAGAACTTGGAGCACAATGAACTTTTAAAAATAAAGAAACAAAAGTTCAAATTGCTTCATTATTTCAACAGAAATTTCTTAGCAATATTTTGTACTGTTCGAATACATGATGCTTCAAAATTCACAGCCAGGTTAAATAATGATTGAAGAATCAGAGATGAGCAATTGGGCACGGTCTGAACCTCCTGCCAAAGTCCAATGGCATTTCAAACATTTACAGAAAAAATTAGCTTGGTCTTCAAAAACGTTTCTACATCAGCAATTTATATTCTCTTTAAATGACAGGGCTATATTTGCCACTCTGAATCTGCCACTACAAAGATTTTGTTTGTAAATTACAAGTATGATGCATTGTGGATGACAATATTCTATGACATGTTAGCCTCATTGAAGACAGTAGTCTGCTTCTACTTATGTGGACTTTTTTTTATACACAATTGACACAATTCCTCAAAGCTTACTTTCAGGTATTTCAGCATACGTTGTGACAACCTTTAGTTTCTTATAATTCCAGTCCATTTTTTCACTGAGCCTATAGTTTATGAAAAAAACATATCAGTCCATTTCCGTTTATAAGGTATTAGAATCTTAAAACCACATCCAACAAATCACCTGAAAAACTACTTCCTTACAAGATAATAAAGTCAGTTTCCTTTTCTTCTCTCATAAAATTATCCTTAAAGTGACCAATGACAATCATTATAGAGTGACGAGATGATTCTCTCTAAATGTTGCCAACTAATTGGAACACTAGCATATGATTGAAAAGCATTTTTGTAAAATGTGGTTCAGTTTAAATAAAAATTCAAATTCGAACATGATTAAGATGAGATAAATAAAAGAAGAATGTGTCTGAGGACATGAATGCCCCCGCTCAAGCATGCTTATAATATGTGAAAATACTTTCGGGACAAACGGATGGTCAAGGGTAACACCTAATGCCCGCAGGCAAATTTCGCCGAGCGGCGGGAGCATAAAAACGTTATTAAATGTAGTCTAGATAACTTATATTGACAGGCACAAGATTTTAGTATTGTAAACTAATTTTTGAAGGAATGTAAGGATACCTTTTGGACATCTAGGCAAGGCTGATCAGAGAATACAAATGCAGTTTTAATGGAAATGTAAAACCATAATTACATTGTAATTATTAAAAAAGTTGGATTATAGCTAGAAATTCAATATTTGCTCATTTAAAATATAAATCCTTAGTTACCATAGCTCAATAGTATAGATTTAATAGCAAACAGTACTTCATAAAAAATTACGTTACAAATATAGATAAATTGCATTAGAATTTTAACATATATACCATATTGTTTTTATGTGTGTGTGTGTGTTTATGTTGATGTCTCAAATGAGATACCTAATTTTTTTCGTAACCATTATACATGTATCAAAGTCATGAGGACGTTTGAATGTCGATTATCTCGTGTTTGATTTAGAATCTCAGAAAATATAAGGGATTCGTTTACTTAAGGGGACCTTGTACTTTCTGTTTAGGGTTCAGTTCAGTTCAGGTTTAGGGTTTATTTTAGGTTTGAGTTAGGTTTTAGGACTAGGACTAGTGTTAGCTGGTATTGATGAATGGAGTATTTAATTTAGGCTAGTATGGGTTGAGTCTTCTAATGAAATTGAAGACCACATTCACTATTACTGTGTGCTTGGAAATCTTCAGTTTTCTACAGCAATTTACTACCACTATAGAAAACATGGTACCGATACAAATGGATTATTGGTCACAGAAGGTACTATCTGCCCAGAGTAGACACTGCATCTGTTTGTTCTTGTGGTTTTGTTTTGTTTGTTATGCTCTCAAATGTTTTTATGTTCCTAACTTTAAGGCTTTACACAATGAAAGTTGTTCCAGAAAGAGGAGTTGTGCACACAAACAGTTATCATAAAACTTTAAAAAAAAAATCTCATCCTATTTCCACAAAAACGTAAGTCGACTTTATGAGTTTAAATGTGCTATCAGTATCTTATGTCTCTTTTGCATGGAGATTTCCATCAATTCCTACTAATACTTCAATAAAATATAAAACAAAAGAAAAAAATCTCTGAAACAGAGAATCTAAAAATAAACTTCCTATGACATCAGCACAAACTTTTATTTCACAGATTGGATCTTCATTTCCTGTTTTTGGATGTTACAGAAATGATCCAAAGATCTGACCTGCTTTGAAATTCCGGTGAATTAGAACTATCAAGTCAATTAGCAGCAATCGTTAATCTCATTTAAAGATGAAAGGACCTTTAGTAGAAGTGATAATTCTGCTTTGTTTGGATTAAAAGCTTTGGATCACCAGTATATAAACTAATGCTGGACTGTCATGCAATGTCCTTGGTTAATTGGATAGCTTCATTTAATGAGTCACAAGGTGCGATTAATTATTCACAACACTATATTTAAAATTCTTCATATTTAGCGAATGGCCGATCTGAAACATCCTACACAGTAAAATTCAAGTTAAATGCTTAGAATAGACACCAATGTTAAACAGTGAAATATCTATTTTTGTTTTTTTTTCTTTGTCCTCCCTTCTTCTGTGTATTCTTTATAATACTCTCTATTTTCTTGACTCTTGACTTGAGATCAAAGTTCAATGTCATTTGATTATATTTTGTTTTTTATTTTATTTTTTGACACTAATGTGCATATCTTTCTTTAACTTTTAACTTTCATGCATTAATCAAATACAATAATTATTACAATGTACAACAATTCAAATTATGTCGATTTCAAACTTCTCATCTATCCCATTAAAAATATAAAGATAAACTGCCTTTTTGTATTTTAAAAATTCAATTTTAACCTTGTTACAAATTTCCCCTGAAGAAATAATAAAAAATATTTTCCATTCGTCACCAAGCCCATTAGCATCAGACCAGCATGGACATCATATGAAGATCATATAGATTTGACCAGAAACCAATTAAATACTATCTAACTATGTAAGGGCATTATTTTTATTACTTAGACAAAGATATGTGATTATGAGGTCATGTTTTTCTAATCAGGGGGGCCATGTAAAACATAAACTGCCCATAAAAAGTGACATATCTTGTCAGCCAGTATGGACTGACTTCCCTTTGAAGATAGACACCATCTCCGTTGTGTCATGGTTGATCGCCTAAATAGATGATCATCACTTAATTTATCAAACTTTTTTTTCTGCTATTGATTGATAGAGTTTTTGCTAAATCACTACTACAACTGTATGGTTTTTAGTAGGCCAAAAATTCGTAAGGGTTCCACGGAACCCAGTGTCTCGCCTACTTTTGCTGTTAATCACAGGCTCAACAAAAATGAGGAAAAAAATTAATAAAAATATTCCTCTCTATACTATCTTTTGATTGTAAGTAGCTTCTGTCCAAGTTTGGTAAAAATCCAGGATAGTTTATGAATCTAATAAATGTTTTAAAAACTTAAACTGCAGACTGTATGTAATGTTAACTGGAAAAAAACTAAGTCCATTTATAAGTAAAACACGGAAAAAATGGAACAAAATTTTAACAAAATTTCCTTCTAGATACTAGCTTTTAATCATAAACAAGCTTCTGTCCAAGTTTGGTACAAATCCAGGATAGTTTAAGAAAGTTGTTAAAATTTTAAAAACTTTAACCACAGAGTGAATGTAATGTTAACTGGCAGAAAAACTAAGTCCATTTATAAGTAAAATACGGAAAAAATGGGAATTTTTTTTTTACAAAATTTACTTCTGGATACTATCTTATGATCATAAACAAGGTTCTTTCCAAGTTTGGTAGAAATCCAGGATAGTTTAAGAAAGTTATTAAAATTTCAAAAACTTTAACCACAGAGTGAATGTAATGTTTCCTGGCAGAAAAGCTAAGTCTATTTATAAGTAAAATACGGAAAAAATGGAATTTTTTTTTTACAAAATTTACTTCTGGATACTATCTTATGATCATAAACAAGCTTCTGTCCACGTTTGGTAGAAATCCAGGATAGTTTAAGAAAGTTATTAAAATTTCAAAAACTTTAACCACAGAGTGAATATTTGTGGACGCCGCCGACGACAACGACGACGACGACGCCGACGGAATGTAGGATCGCTATGTCTCGCTTTTTCGACAAAAGTCGAAGGCTCGACAATAATATGAGGGAAAACATGGCCATTAAAATCTCATCTTCTTGTCACAAATAAGATTGATAAATGTAGAAATTATTGGCCATCAGACATAATACCAATAGTACTTTGTAGAAATTATAATTATATTAACAAGTCTGATGAGGATAATGTCATCTTGTGTCACATAATTAGACTATTAATCAACACTAATTTCATGCTTGATAAGAATAAAAATAAAATAAAAATATGGACAAATTTATAGAGATATACTAGTACAGTAAATGTAAAAGAACAATTTAGTGAATGAAAAGTTTAAAAGTGCTGCAAGACGCCTTCTAATTTTATCTAACAACAAAGCGATACCCCTTTTAAAACTAAACTTGAATCACTCTTTTGTGGCAGCAGTGAAACAATAGTTATGTAGAAGATATTCAAAATTAAGAATGAATTAAAAAAAGAAGAAATGTACACCTTTCTTAGATATGATTATATAAGATCATGTTAGCAAAAATAATAATTCTAAAATCTTGGTCAAATATTTTTTTTTTACTTGTATGAAGCATCTGTGTTACACAAACTGTTGTACTTGGCTTACAACTGCCAACACCTGTTGAGAGTTAATATGGGTACACAACAATTTAATCAATAAACGTTGTATTTATACAATTATAAAAATACTATAAGATATATTCTTTATTATATTATATTTTTCATATTTCAGGACAAATTGCACAATTAGTTTACCCTAGTTAAATCTGTATTTCACACATACTTGATTTAGCAGCAGAGGTGTCAATCACGTTTTGTTGAAAAGCCAAGAAAAAAAAGATCTGCAATTAAATTCATCTGCTTGACCAGAAATAAGCTAATTAACCCAAATTGTAAATTTGAACCATTAAATCGACACACACAAAAGATCCCATTTTTAGTATGCAGCCTGATAATATTGATAGAAAGAAAACTATTAAATTTTTATGATTCAAATTCCATGGACAAAATTTTTCGTTCATTTAAAGACGTAAAATTCAGAAATTTGATCATGTAAATAATTTGGCCAACAAAAGTTGACAAAAAATCAGGAGTATAAAACAGCTTGAATGGACTGTTTGGTTGATAGACATTTAGAATATCTAATACTGGACATGGAATAGCAATCATTAGATGTGGAAATTTGACTTCCATAAAACATGAAAATTTAGCCTCCCATAAAGCCAACATGTGCTTGATTTGACCCTAATATTAATAAGAAAGTTATTTTTTACTGCGGAAATGAATGCCCAACTTTGTAGAGTACAATAGATTAAAACTTAATGAAAATACAAGTTTGAAACACGGTACTTGGCAACCAATCAAAAGTTTCAATCTCTAAAACTGCAAGTCAAAAAGATTGTCTAAATTAAGTTTGACATCTTACTTGACAAGCACTGCTTTCTGAAGTTTTCCTTTTTAACACAGCTGAGTAAAATTAAACAGAATGTGGAATGGAAACTCAAGTACAGACACCAACTATTATATCAGCAAATGAAATTTTTAACTTTGAATTTCAGAAGATACACATAAATTCAGACAAAACTCTTCACAATTCAATGCAATACAAGAGCATAATGTCAGCAATAAACATGGACACTTTGAAAATCTGATTTTAATCAAATTGCTCACTTCGTGAACTTGAACTGTTTGCATATTCCCTTGAGAGCAGGACAAGTTGTTACATTTTAACATGCCTGGTTTCATTTGAGTAAAAGTGGTCCCAAGAATACATTATTTCACACTTTCATCTTACAAGGGTATTTCCCAAATGTAACAGAAGTCATATAAATAGTTCACTTTTATATCATTCATGTGGAAATCGGTAAAACTGCACTTATATAAAGTCTATAATTATAGAATTAAGCCATTTTATTTGCAACGTCCCTTTACACAATTTTCTAATAAATTTCTCTCTTTTTTCGTCTGTTCATCAAACAGATCACTTATAATTTGACTTGGGAAGACACCCTTCATAAATTATTGATAATTGTAAGGGCTTAATTAAACCAGGCTGTAAACTGTAGCCCTGTAACTAGCTATGCATGAAGCAATGGTATATTAGGTACAGAAACCAAGGGAAACAGTGTAACAGACAAAGAATCGATTCTCACCATGACGGATATCAAAGGAGCAATCTAATAACTTTGATTTAACCAAAACTTTGAGATATTCAGGGTGTTTTCTTGGAACTTCAGTTCTCTATACACAAACGTTTGGTTTACATTTTTTGGTAGGGGTGAACTTAAAGAGAATGCTTCAACCATTGACTTAAAAGTACATACCATTTGCTGTTAATAATGGCATCATGTGGTTTTGGATTTGTAATTTTCCTCTAATGGGTCAAAATTGAGACCAAAATTGCAAAATGGTGACCATTTATTTTTGTATATATTGTGCAGTGCTAGGATATTAAGCCATTGTCTATAAGAAGCATGAATCTTTTTTTTTTGTGTTGCAAGTAGACTTAAGTAGCAGACATCTGATGGTTTACAATGATGCCTTTTACAAGGTGGGTGTAATGGAAGAGAAACAGTGAACCATCAATGCAAGTTAAAGCAAAAACAGACTTTTCAGACATGCTGTGTTGTGTTAAATTTTTAATAATATCTCCATCAAAAAATTCGATTTCAGAACTTGCAGGAAATTGTTTCATGTTTCCATTTAAATTCCATAATCTTGTTCAGTTTAAAAATAAACATTTATTTTTACCTGAAAATGGTGTTCTTCTCTTCTCCAAAGTAAAATTCATCATTATAATGGTTGTTTACAGGACCATATGATCAATGTACATTAATAGGATCCTAATGTCATCTCAATTGACAAGGTTAATTAATGGCCAAACAATGTTATAAGACATAAGACATAAGACAATCATGTCTAACAAAAGTTAAGTCATCGGTTAAATATTAAAGATTGATTTTTGGTATAATATCTACAAATATTACATATGGCCTTTGACAGATCTTTTAAAACATGTAATTCATTTCATATTACAAGTTTAAAGAAAATTTCATATGATTTATTACTTTTTAATTTTAATCTACAATAATTACATTTGATGGACATTTCGTTAGAATCCGTAATTTTTTATTGGCAGATAACAATCATGAGGAACTCCAATATCAAAATTTTATTTCAGTATTAAATACAACAGCTATGACTGCAAATTAACAGTGATACAATGCAAAGAAAAACAAATGAAAAGCAAAATATAACTCTTAATTTCATGATTGATTGTTGGTTGCTTAATGTCCAGTGGCAAATATTTCATGCATGTTCAGGAAGACTTAATTTCATGGTTGTAGCATGTGCTTTATGACATCAAACAACACTTCTAGTCTTATCAATATTGTTTTGCTGCACATGTTTTTTTTTTATGCACAATTTTTGGCATGTAATCTGTTAAAATCCTTTTTCAAAGGATCCTCAAAGACACGAAAAACTTGTAAAATTACTATTCATGCTGTATTCATGCTGTAATATACCGAAAGTTCTAACAAAAATCCATAAATAGGTGAAGTGTCTAGCTATCTCCCAAGGTGTTTACTTAGAAAAAGCTGTTTGTTCTTATATAAAAAGTTCGTTCATTATAAAGTATGTAACAACAAGTCAAGTACTCAGTCATTGTAATCGATTGATTTTTCACTTCAATGATGACTGCATATAATGTTTTATTTTTCAATCCATTTAAAAGTTACAATTTTGTTAAAAAACAACAAAATAAACTAGAACTGTGAGTGATCTAAAAAAAAAGATACCCAAAGCCCTGCATATTTGATTATCTCCCATTTAACATGTTGGACCATTACTGTATTCCTTTATGCACATTCTCAAGATGGTTTCTACTGCTGTGTACAGTTTCATCAATGCCCATCAATTATTTTAAGAGATGAACTTATAAGTCACATGGACAGACTAACAGAGATTTTTATATACCCCCAAACTATTGTTTATTTTCCTGGGGAGGGGGGAAGGCGTAGGTATACATATGTATGTTTAAAATGAAAAGGAGAAGCCATGAGGAGAATGTAAATAAATATAGGGCACTGTAGACTATAATTCAAATTTGTTATCTATAGATATAAGAAGATGTGGTATGAGTGCCAATGAGACAACTCTCCATCCAAGTCAAAATTTATGAAAGTAAACCAATCTGTCAATTTACTCCATTCCTTTGGTCTTCAATATAAATACAAGAGTGCACACGCTGAAATGTCTCGCCTTCTTTACTAATCATTGATATTATGCTGATAGTCCTAAATATAAAGCTTTATTACAACTGTCACATAAACTTCACATTAACCAAGTAAACTAAACATTGACCAATGAACCATGAAAATGAGGTCAAGGTCAGATGAACCATGCTAGGCAGGCATGTACAGCTAACAATTCTTCCATACAACAAATATAGTTGACCTATTGCTTATAGTTTAAGAAAAACAGATGAAAACACAAAAACTTAACACTGAGCAATGAACCTTGAAAATGAGGTCAAGGTCAAATAAAATCTGCGTGACTGACATATAGATCATAAAATATTTCCATACACCAAATATAGTTGAACTATTGCATATAGTATTAGAAAAAAAGACCAAAACTCAAAAACTTAACTTTGACCACTGAACCATGAAAATGAGGTCAAGGTAAGATGACACCTGCCAGCTAGACATGTACCCCTTACAATCATTCCATACACCAAATATAGCTGACCTATTGCATGCAGTATTAGAAAAAAAGACCAAAACTCAAAAACTTAACTTTGACCACTGAACCATGAAAATGAGGTCAAGGTCAGATGACACCTGCCAGCTAGACATGTACACCTTACAATCATTCCATACACCTAATATAGTAGACCTATTGCATACAGTATAAGAAAAACAGACCAAAACACAAAAACTTAACTATAACCACTGAACCATGAAAATGAGGTCAAGGTCAGATGACACCTGCCAGTTGGACATGTACACCTTACAGTCCTTCCATACACCGAATATACTAGACCTATTGCTTATAGTATCTGAGATATGGACTTGACCACGAAAACTTAACCTTGTTCACTGATCCATGAAATGAGGTCGAGGTCAAGTGAAAACTGTCTGACGGGCATGAGGACCTTGCAAGGTACGCACATACCAAATATAGTTATCCTATTACTTATAATAAGAGAGAATTTAACATTACAAAAAATCTGAACTTTTTTTTCAAGTAGTCACTGAACCATGAAAATGAGGTCAAGGACATTGGACATGTGACTGACGGAAACTTCGTAACATGAGGCATCCATATACAAAGTATGAAGCATCCAGGTCTTCCATCTTCTAAAATATAAAGCTTTTAAGAAGTTAGCTAACGCCGCCGCCGCCGCCGCCGCCGTAGCCGCCGGATCGCTATCCCTATGTCGAGCTTTCTGCGACAAAAGTCGCAGGCTCGACAATAAGACTGTCTCTGATAGCCCTAAGTGTCAGCCATAATATTGATTGCTAGTCTATTCTATACATCTTGAAATTTACATTTGAGTGATTTTCTCACACTTGAATGCCTTTGATGTCCAGTGGTAAATGACCAATGATAAGTAAATTATATGGTCATCCCAGGTTAATCTGCCATCCTTACAATGGTCAGTCATGGCTACAGACACATATTATAGGATTAATGGGCTGTTAGAGGTCCATACAATATGCTGTTATTCACATTCTTTAGGCTTCTATGTCAAAAATGTAGTTGGTTACTGGTATGTCAAAACTGAAAAGTTTTTGAAAAGATGAAAGGAAAAAATGTCCTGTTTAGCTTATAATAATAAAGAATGTATGTTGATCAATGACTTAAAAAGATATTTCTTTTAGATAGTTGTTTCTGAATTTCATATTTGCATAGAAAAACCTCTTATATTGTGAGAAATAATTTCCATTGAAAAAACTTTCTTATGGGGGTTTTTAACAACCTTGACTGGCTATAAAGCCCTCTCATGGTCGGTTTTGAAAAAAAGAATGTATGTGGATGACTTAAAAAAGATATTTCTGCACATGTTTTCATATTTGCATATAAAAACCTCTTATATTGTGAGAAAAAATGTCCTGTGAAAAAGTTACATGAGATAAAACCCTTACAATTAAAGGGAGACAATCTACCAAGTACAATATCACTTTGTAAGGGAAGATAACTCATCAACTACACATTAAAACTGTCAAAGAATTATTATTTTGGATTTTGAATTATTCAAGGGAGATAATTTGTACAATATTACAGAGGTTTTATACTATCAAATTCATTATTTCTGATGATATGATTTACAAAGAAATGAAGCACTTAGTTAAATTTCAAATATCTGACATTTAGTAGGTCACTGACTGAAACAAATTCATATTTTGACCTTTTGTCCAATTTTCCAACTATAACTAGCATTTTGCAAATTGAGCCGATTCTTAACAAGTAGCAATTGACAGATGTGGAACATGGCCTGTAGATTTAGTGAGAGTAATGAGAAAACAAACTCTGTGAGAACTGCCTGATTTAACATTGATCCTTGTTTAGACAGAATTCATCTCAGTCATGTCAAAACATCTCAACTAAAATCATGGTGGGAAACTAAATAAATATAATACCTCTTGCACATGGTGCAGTTGTAGCCAAAACATCAGGTTTTTCCTAACACAAGTGACCAGTATAAAAAGCTTTTTTTAGTTTAATATTTTACAACAATGGCATAATTTATAAATGGAAGGTTCGAATGTATGTTTTGTTATTTGGAAAAATTTGAGTTGGTTGCATTATCTCTTAGTTCTGTGTAATTAATTCATAACTGTTATTAAAATTTGCTTTTACAAAATTTTGGAAATTCTTTTAAATTAAGGAATATATCTCCCTCATACATAGCTCTGATTCCTTGCCTAGCTTTGGCTATATTTTAAAGTTCTTTTTGGTTTATGAGCTTATCATTTTTTTAATAAGTGTTGGATTTTCAAATATTTTTGCCTGGAGCATCACTGAAGAGACATTTATTGTTGAAATGCACTTTTGTGTAGCAAATTGGTAACTTTAATGTATTTTAAGTCTTGGGAAAGAGCTTTTCCTATTGTATAGACACCTATCTGTTGTTGAAGACTATCCATTGCCCTCTAGATGTCTTTTGCTGTGTTGTTAAGTTGCTGTCTCATTGAGGTTAAACCCCATAGCTCCTGTTTACATATTAAATGATCTAAAAAATCATTAATAAACTACAATGCTACATAAATATTGAGGTTTATTGGTGGGAATTAAGAATATATCCTGGTGGTTAAGATCAAGTGAAAAAAAAACTAAAGTCAAATATAATTGTATAGAATGCACATATAATTGTGCATTAAAAGAAAAAAAGAGGAAGAAAACAAGATCTGCAGGATGTCTGGGGCTTGCAATAATCCCATAATTACCAAACTAGCATGTACTTCACCCCTATATTAAATCGCTTATATGTAACATATGGAGACCTGATATGAAATTATCCTGTCAAAATGGCTTTTAATACCCACATGCTGTTACGTAATTGATAAAGTACATCCTAAAAAAAAGTTACTAAATTTCGGTATGTAGTCGAGTATCATTTCCCTTTTATTTTTTGAAATGGCATTTTAAAATGCAGTAAAAGCATTTTTCAATGTTTTTATGTATAATCTGAAACATGTGAAATTATTTTTTAAAAGTATCGTTTCACACCATATGTTTTAAATGCATGAAAATGATAATAAATTCCCCCCAAGACTCCTATATGCAACTTCAGTGTAAATATGAAGTCAAAGTGAGTTCTTTGCTTTACAACCAGTGGCAAATATTTCATGTATTATTAAAGACAATAAAAAGTTAGAAAATAATGAATATTTAATTTTAATGGCCAATTATTGTACAGCTAATTTGCAAAAAATATGAAAGCAGTGTACATGTCCTTAAAAAGTTCTACAGTCAGTGGTAAATAAGCATGCTCAGAAATATTAAGAGCATGCTCAAAAATATTAAGAGCATGCTCAGAAATATCAGGCATAAACCCACTGCCACTCACTTTATATAACAAACATGACAAAGCCCGCCCTTTAAATTTTCTTGTCTGGGCCTTTTAAAGCCGACTATAAGGTATGGGTTCTCCTCATTGTTGAAGGCCGTACTGTTGCCTATAATTGCTAACATCCACTTTATTTGAACTTTGGTGGATAGTTGTCTCATTGGCAATCATACCTCATCTCCTTATTTTTATATTCAACCCTGGTCTTTTAAAGTTCAACATGACCGTAAATATATAAAGTGTGTTGCTGCGAAAAAAAAAAAAAGAAACTGAAGAAACAGATTGGAAGCACTAAAAAACTTGACAAAGCTACACATGCCACTTTCATCTTTTGTCATATGTTAAGTTTGATTGAACTTTTATAAAGTGTGGATGGGTTTTAACAGACCTTAAATCTTCTTAATGTACAAAACAGGTCGAAATCATATGAACAGTATATTAAGGTCAATGAAGATTTGTCTTCTGTTCCTCAGATATGATACTCAAGTTTGAGATGCTAATTTGATATCCTCAGATATGATACTTAGGTTTGAGATGCTACTATGATATCCTCAGATATGATACTTAGGTTTGAGATGTTACCTTGATATTATGATTCTTAGATTTTTATATGCTCTACGAATTGAGATGATATTTTTGAGATGTAACTGAAATTCTGTTATTGCTATCAGTTGTTACACAGATGCAATGAATTATTGAAAACAGAGACTCAGGTAGTATCACCTGTCGCTGCTTTACATGTAACGTGACATTAACTTACATTCATATTCATTTTTTTTTAATTTAATACAACAAAAACTGAAATTACATGATCTAGAGTTGACCTTTCTTGTCCTTTCACCTCCTAAATTGACAAACTGGTTCAGATTGTTTAATTTCTTATATATCATGCCAAGTGCAAAATTATAATGCTATAATAAAAAAGATTCAATAACTTTTACAAGCCAAACATATTGATAAACAATTTGGCCTTTTATTTAAGCTTTCCTGATCAAACTGTTTTTTCAATAATGGAAAAAAAATGTCGTGGGAAATTTTAAGTAAAGTCATATGGAAACTGTCCAGGAAAATTTGTTGGATAGTATAATGTTACGGTTGTTTTTATTGTTAAATTACTCTAATTATAATTTGTAACATGCAAAACGTTTTGGAAAATTGTTTTAACGAGGGAAACATTTTAAAGTCGTACAAAAAAAAATTGCTCTAAAGTATAAATTCTGAAGATTTAAAAGTAAATTGAAAGTAAGGAAAGATTTACTGTTTCGGTCCAAGGAATTATATAGTAAGTATCTTATTATATAAACTTGTTCAGTCTATTTTCTTTCCTTTCAAATTTTAATTAAAAACTATTTCTTCAGTTAAAACCCATAACATCTTTAGCATCTTGAAAAATGCCATCTTTGCTACTTTCAAACACCGAAACATAATCAAATCAATTTTACATAAATTGGATTAAAATTTACTTTTCATTTCTAAACATTCTATTTATCAATACATAATACATTTTATCAATAAATGAAAATATTTTTTGGAATTCCTTCAGACCTATGTGAACATAAACCCAGTGACATTCAACATTTAACAGTTATATATCAAATGAATAGATTTGTATCAATCAGATACCAACATGATAAAATATCCACAATCTTTCTGATCCGTAATAAATACATAAATTTCAAATTAAGATAAAATAAATGCACAGTTGGAATTATTCAAGCATAGGTGTGATACCCCTTCACAGCAGTACCATATTAAACAAGCTAAGAAATTGGTGTATTTTGAAAATGACAATTTATTTAATTTCAACTGAATTAAAATTTCAAAATTCAAACTTACCAAATTGATTGTGTTTAAAATCCTAAAATTTGTCCTTGTTTAAAATACAAACAGAATTTTTACTCCACAAACAACCACAAAAGTGAATTCAAACTGTGAACAGTAGTTCAGGATAGAGTTGTTCATCAGAAATATTTAGCTCCGCCCACCCCATGATTACTTGTCAATCAATCAATTTCTTCAAAGTGAAATGGATTATGTGTATTCCAGGAACTGTTGGAGAACAGATTAGATGCATTGAAAAGTATAATAGTGAAATTAATCAGTTTTAAAAGGAGAAATGAGGCTGAAAATGTGATATCATGATGTATTTTTCAATTTATTGATTCAAACTGATCTTACAATTTTCACCTTTAAAAATATCAAGGATTTGTATAGTTATGAAGACCTTACTATGCAAATCCTTGAAAACATTTTCTACACTTTCGTCCAAAAATTCAATATTGGATATTTTTCGTTTTGTTTACATGTTAGAAAAAAGCTGGATTTGTACTTTCAAATAAAATAAATCTACTCCTTGTAACAATCAATTGTTTTAAGCAAATCACAGATAATTAAAATAATATTCTTATGATTAAATTTCCAAGTCCTTACCTGATAAAACAATACACGGAACAGCAAATGAATTAAATAAATATGGGATAAACATCAGAGAGACAGCAAACCAACAACAATCAAATAGACTTAATCCTTCATAAACAAGCACTTCACTCTCTTCTTAGTCTAAGAGTATCTAGAAAATGTATTGCCTAACAGACTGGAATAGTCTATATAAATGCAGAATATTAGAAAACATGTACAAAAATAGAACCATAGTCAATTTTAACAATGGTAAAATTTTCACAAATATGATAATTGTCTCTATAGTCTATAAACCAATTGTAGTTTTGACAAAAGGTAATTGGCTGTACCATGTAAGTTTCTATATTTGAAAAATTAGATAATACATATGTAATACGTAAATTTGACTAATTGGTAGTTGCATAAACAATTCAAGAAAAAGTCTTTTTCTGAATAAAGCAAATGAATAATTAAACAAGTTAAAAGCATTTGTTTTACAACCATTACTTGTTCTTTTGGTATATATATTGGTTACTTCCTACCATATCATATGATTTTTGTCCTTTAGTATGTTCATCAGATGTTCCTGTCTATCAAATTTGTTTTTTCTGTTTATTGTTTGGTCCATAAATCAGACCATTAGTTTTCTGTTTAAATTGTTCTACAATTGTCATTTTTTCATAGCATGCTTAGCTCATTGTTGAAGGTCATACAGCTGTGACATAGAGTTAAAAAAAAAGTAGCTAGAGTATTTTCATTTACTTATAAATAGAATATATTTATCCTTAATGTGTCTTTCAACAGCTGTATTTTTTAAGATGAAACAGTTTTTTGTTACAAAAAAAAAAAGAAGACTTTACTCTTATTGTAGTTGACTTTGAACTTCAGACAGTATGATATCAAAGAAAAGCCTTTAAGCTTCAATTTGTCTGAGCAATCCATAATAAAATGCATTTCAAATGCTTAATGAACACTTTAATGTGCAACAGTTGCAGTTTAAGGTGAAACATTTTTTTGTAAAAAAAATTCTTATTCTTATAAAAACAAGGAGATGTTGTATGATTGCTAATGAGACAACTATCCACCAGGCTTAAAATCATGTGATACAGTAGGCACTTATAGTCTACTGTTCAGCATTTAACAATGAGAAAAATCCATACCCCAATACCGTATAGTTTGAGCTATAAAAGGCCCCAAAATGAAAAAAATGTGAAACAATGCAAACAAGAATACTAATGGTTTAACTTGCAAATATAATGACCTCAAAAGCAAAGCCTTAAGCTTCAATATGTCTAAGCAATCCAGTGCAAACAAAGCTTATTGGGTATGAAGATCAAAAATCTAAGTGCTTGTCTTTGAACTTGAGAATATAATGACCTCAGCTTCAATATGTCTGAGCAATCCAGAGCATATAAAAGCATATCTTTACATTTAATTATGCCTGTAAGCAATTCCCATTCATAATTACCAGAATCAAATCAGAAAAATTCATTAGTATCCATTCATTCTCTGGAGGAAAAACGGAGGGCATACTGCAATGAGCAATAGATCTGTTAAGATCACAGATTCCAGGAAAATAGAAAAACAAATCCCATAGAAAATTAAAAAATAGGAGGAAAGATTTTCTAGATCAATATGACCTTATGTTGAACTTGGTCTTTCAATTCCCTTAATTTTCTAATTTGATTGTTTTCTCATAATAAATAATTCAAATTTTTTATCTGATATTGAGAACAGATGTATGCAGGTTGCAGTCTTGTAATTGACTGCTCCATAGGCTTACATGCAAAACAGCTCATCTTTGAAAATAAAAAAATAAAAAATGCTACATAGAAAAAAAATTTCATGTTCATATCATGTATGTATTAATGTGAAATTGTGATTTAATCGAAAAAAAAGTGGGTCATGCCACGAAGAATAAAAAGTTATGTAACCCTGTTGTCAAAACAATTTTTTTCTACTTTCTGTTTGCTGTTTTTACTAGGCCGCACCACTTCCAGTAAACATGATATCCTTCCACTTTCTTGGATTGATATCCCCAAAAAGATGCAAGATTTTTTTTAAATCTATATATATGTTTGAATTCAGCATAAACTTTTAATCAAACAGAAAAAATTGAGTCCAGAAAAAAATTCTGAAAAAAATGGACTATTTTATTTACCTCCATGTTTTGACATGCACCGGAAACTGGAGTTGTAATACAAGACTGGTACCTATAACTATAATGACATGTCTTAAAAAAATAAATCATTTACTTAGTTTCATTAAGTAGCCATATTTGAACATAAAAAATGCCATTAAAAGAATTGTTTTGTTGTATTAATAAATATAATCCCACTATTAAAGGAGTACCCCTTTCTGAAAAAAGGCAAAATTTGGAAATAAGTCATGCCTATCAAATGATCTGTAAATCTCATTCTACTCTATCTTTATGAATGTTTTCTTATTATTTGGATACTGTAAAGCTAGAAGAGAATTCTTATCTATTATTTTTATTTTTTTCCTTCTATTTGATTGAACCACATTCAATAGTTTACCCCTCCCCCTTTTTTCCATGAAATCTACCCAAGTGGGCCTCTTGTTTAAGTCAAATTGAAAAACAACCCAAAACTTTTTCATATTGAAGAATTTGTTGCAATTCAACTATCTAAAGACAAGAACGACCATACCTTTCTCTTTTTTGACTATACATGTCTTTATACATGCCTACTATATGATGGTTTTTAGACTGTACTTGACACCCCAATGCATATAAACTTTGCAATAAAATTCAAGAAAAAACAAAATGAATACTCAAGTTAGTGTTTTTGGTAAGAATATTGATTACTTGTCACACCTAATCACAAAAATCCTTGTCATGATGGATAGTTTTAGAAAAATTCTACTTTTTAAACAAATTTTTAACCCAAATATTGAATTTTCAATTAACCATACAGTGCCGCAGACAGGAAAAGAAGTCATAGACTCTTGTAAAGTGAACATTTTGTGAAAATCTTTTCACCAAAAGTTCATTTTATACATATTCTACCTATATGTCAACTATTGAGCCATAAAAATAATAACCCTAAAGAAAAAAGTTACTTTTGTATGTAACTGTCCCTTCAACTTTACACTGATTTTCAATGCAACTGCGCAACTAGAATTTCCATCACAAGAAGAAGATTTTATAGAGGAAAAAATCTTTCTATGTTCTTTTTAATTAAAAATCATGTACGTAATACTACCAGAATCTCAATTTACCTCAAACTGATGTGCTTTATATCTATTTATACTTTTGAATGGTGTCTTGTATAAAAAATCATAATTATTACATAATTTAAGTTTTTTCATTGTAACTTGATACCCCATGATTTTTTTTTCTTAAAAAGTCCTTAAATCATGATGTTTTGTCATTCTGGGCACACAAAAGTCCACATGAGCTACTTCCTTGCAGTGAACATATGAAATAAAATGCTTCGCTGGGCGCAGCTTGATACGACCGCAGAGGTCGAACCCTGAACAGTTGGGGCAAGTATGGACACAACATTCAAGCTTGATACAGCTCTGAATTTGGATTGTGATTAAATATTTGACACAGCATAGGTTCTGACACAGAAAGAATGTGGTCTAAGAACTTCAATTTTTTTAATTTACCTATTATGGTCCAATGTCCAAAATCAAAATACATGGTTAGATTCAGCATATCAAAGAACCCCATATATTCAATTTTTGTTGAAATCAAAAAAAAGTTTAATTTTGGACCCCAACTTGAACAAACTTGAAAACTGGTCCCATAATCAAAAATCTAAACACCTGTTTAGATTGAGCATATCAAAGTACCCCAAGAATTCAATTTTTGTTAAAATCAAACTAAGTTTAATTTTGGACCCTTTGGACCTTAATGTAGACCAATTTAAAAAACGGGACCCAAAATTAAAAATCTAAAAACACAGTTAGATTTGGCATATCAAAGAACCCCAATAATTCAATTTTTGATGAAATCAAACAAAGTTTAATTTTGGACCCTTTTGACCTCAATATGAACCAATTTGATAGCGGGCCCACAAAATAAAAAATCTAAATACATGGTAAGATTCAGCATATCAAAGAACCCCATATATTCAATTTTTGTTGAAATCAAACAAAGTTTAATTTTGGACCCCAATTTGGACCAACTTGAAAACTGGGCCAAAAATCTAAAATCTAAATACTTGTTTAGATTCAGCATATCAAAGAACCCCATATATTCAATTTTTGTTGAAATCAAACAAAGTTTAATTTTGGACCCCAAATTGGACCAACTTGAAAACTGGTCCCATAATAAAAAATCTAAACACATGTTTAGATTCAGCATATCAAAGAACCCCAAAAATTCAATTTTTGTTAAAATCAAACTAAGTTTAATTTTGGACCCTTTGGACCTTAATGTAGACCAATTTAAAAAAGGGACCCAAAATTAAAAATCTAAATACACGGTTAGATTTGGCATATCAAAGAACCCCAATAATTAAATTTTTGATGAAATCAAACAAAGTTTAATTTTGGACCCTTTTGACCTCAATATGAACCAATTTGATAGCGGGCCCAAAAATAAAAAATCTAAATACATGGTAAGATTCAGCATATCAAAGAACCCCATATATTCAATTTTTGTTGAAATCAAACAAAGTTTAATTTTGGACCCCAATTTGGACCAACTTGAAAACTGGGCCAAAAATCTAAAATCTAAATACATGTTTAGATTCAGCATATCAAAGAACCCCAAGAATTCAATTTTTGTTAAAATCAAACTAAGTTTAATTTTGGACCCTTTGGACCTTAATGTAGACCAATTTAAAAACGGGACCCAAAATTAAAAATCTAAATACACGGTTAGATTTGGCATATCAAAGAACCCGAATAATTCAATTTTTGATGAAATCAAAGAAAGTTTAATTTTGGACCCTTTTGACCTCAATATGAACCAATTTGATAGCGGGTCCACAAATAAAAAATCTAAATACATGGTTAGATTCAGCATATCAAAGAACCCCAAGAATTCAATTTTTGATGATATCAAACAAAGTTTAATTTTGGACCCTTTTGACCTCAATGTGGACAAAGTTGATAACGGGCCCCAAAAATCAAAAATCTAAATACATGGTTAGATTCAGCATATCAAAGAACCCCATATATTCAATTTTTGTTGAAATCAAACAAAGTTTAATTTTGGACCCCGATTTGGACCAACTTGAAAACTGGGCCCATAATCAAAAATCTAAATACATGTTTAGATTCAGCATATCAAAGTACCCTAACAATTCAATTTTTGTTAAAATCAAACTAAGTTTAATTTTGGACCCTTTTGACCTTAATGTAGACCAATTTGAAAACGGAACCAAAAATTAAGAATCTAAATACATGGTTAGATTCGGCATATCAAAGAACCCCAATAATTCAATTTTTGATGAAATCAAACAAAGATAAATTTTGGACCCTTTGGACCTCAATGTGGACCAATTTAAAAACAAGGCCCAAAATCCAAAAACTTAATACACGGTTAGATTCAGCATATTAAAGAACCCCAAGAATTCAAGAATAAAACCCCATTGAAATTGATCAAGAAATAAGCAATTTATACGAAGTATCTTCTTTTGCACAATACTGTGCAATTGAATATTTCTTGCTATTGTGCAACACTGTACAATTGACAATTTCTTGCTATTGCGCAATATTGTGCTATTGGATATTTCTTGCTATTCCGCAATACTGTGCAATTGAAGATTTCTTGCTATTGCGCAATACTGTGCAATTGAAGATTTCTTGCAATTGTGCAATACTGTGCAATTGAAAATTTCTTGCTATTGCACAATACTTATTATATAATAATTTACACATCATGTTTGGTGTGTATCTCCTACCATATCATTATTATTTGCTTTTAAATATAAATCAGAAATAACCAACTTAAAATGGAAAATTTTAAAAGAAAAAAAAAAGGAAAAAAAGAAAAAAAAAGAAAAAAAAAAATTCCCCCCCCCAAATTTTTTGAACCCCCTTATGATTCATCACCCCCAAACTCAATCCCAGCCTTCCCTTTGTGGTATGGTACCTTGCAGTACAATTTCAGAGAGATCCATACACTTGAACACAAGTTATTGTCTGGAAACTAGAAAAATGCTTATTTTTGGCCCCTTTTTGGCCCCCAATTCCTAAACGTTTCGGGCAATTACCCCCAAACTCAATTCCAGCTTTCCCTTTGTGATATGGAACCTTGTAGTACAATTTCAGAAATATCCAAACACTTACACACAAGTTATTGTCATGAAACTAGAAATATGCTTGTTTTTTGCCCCTTTTTTGGCCCCTAATTCCTAAAATTTTGAGGCAATTACCCCCAAAATCAATTACAGCCTTCCCTTTGTGATATGGAACCTTGTGGTACAATGTCAGAGAGATCCAGACACTTACACACAAGTTATTGTCTGGAAGTTACAAAAATGCTTATTTTTGGCCCCTTTTTGGCCCCTAATTCCTTAACTGTTGGTACCATAACCCCCAAAATCAATCCCCACCTTCCTTTCGTGGTATTGAACCTTATGGTAAAATTTCATGGAGATCCATTCACTTAAACTAAAGTTAGAGTGCGAAAACCAATGTGTCTTCGGACGACGCCGGACGACGCCAGACGACGACGACGACGACGACGACGACGACGACGACGACGACGACGACGACGACGACGACGCCAACGTCATACCAATATACGACCAAAAAATTTTCAATTTTTGCGGTCGTATAAAAATTACCCTATGCAGGTTGCAGTCTTGTAATTGACTGCTCCATAGGCTTACATGCAAAACAGCTCATCTTTGAAAATAAAAAAATAAAAAATGCTACATAGAAAAAAAATTTCATGTTCATATCATGTATGTATTAATGTGAAATTGTGATTTAATCGAAAAAAAAGTGGGTCATGCCACGAAGAATAAAAAGTTATGTAACCCTGTTGTCAAAACAATTTTTTTCTACTTTCTGTTTGCTGTTTTTACTAGGCCGCACCACTTCCAGTAAACATGATATCCTTCCACTTTCTTGGATTGATATCCCCAAAAAGATGCAAGATTTTTTTTAAATCTATATATATGTTTGAATTCAGCATAAACTTTTAATCAAACAGAAAAAATTGAGTCCAGAAAAAAATTCTGAAAAAAATGGACTATTTTATTTACCTCCATGTTTTGACATGCACCGGAAACTGGAGTTGTAATACAAGACTGGTACCTATAGTAGCCATAGAATGTAAATGGTCATTTTGATCTCTTGACCACAATTGACCAGAGTAATGAGCCATGTGATGAGATCTATATATATGTCAGGTAGATAGATTGGAAAAGGTTCTGATGGGAATTAAAACAATCTTTGCTGCCAAACCTCTACTATTTTTTAAACATATGCAAGATTTTTGTGCTTTTTATCTTTTTCATTCAACAAATGAAAATACAGGCTTAAATTACATTTTAAGTAGTGAATTGTCACATGTAAAGCTTTTTGTCCATGCCATTACATTTAACTCTGACTAAGCAAACTCTGACTGGTTCTAAAGTGTACTCCCAACTTAGTATTTCGCTTTGAGTTGACACTGCATTACCTTTAGTGTTGACATTTGCATTTCATTCTGTGGTAACTTTGCTTTACACTTTGTAGTGACATTATGTTACATATTGCAAGGATATTGCTCTATATTTTGTAGTAATATTTCCTTACCTTTTGTAAACAATCTGCATTCAATTCTGTAGTGACTGCATAACTTTTGTGGTCACATTGCATTACATTTTTTGGTGACATTGCATTACCTTTTGTGGAGACATTGCATTACCATTTTATGGTGACATTATAGTACCCTTTGTGGTGACATTCCATTATCTTTCGAGGTTACATTGCATTACTTTTTACGGTGACATTGCATTACCTTTTATGGTGATATTGTATTACCTTTTGTGGTGACATTGCATTACCTTTCATTGTGGCCCTTGCATTACCTTTTTGTGGTGACATTACATTACCTTTCAAGATGACATTGCATTGCTTTATGTGGTGATATTACATTACCTTTTGTGGTGACATTGTACAAAATTTTATATTGCAAGATATTTTTGTTGACTTTTCATTTCCATTGTAGCAAATTTTCTTTTGCCACTTTATATATTATGATCTTTAATCAAAATAGACTTTGCATGGAGTAAAATATTTTAGATTTTAATGTTTATGCATTTAATTTCTTACTTCTTTAAATAGACTTAATCAAAATTATTTCGTTCTGAACCCAAAATTTGGACTAAATTTGAGATGACAGCGGACCCTGAAGGCACAGTCTATTGATTTTCTCTCAATAATTCATTCCCCCTTTCTGATTTCCTTAAACTGCACTGAATTGAAGATTATAAAGTCAGTCTTCTAATTTCTTCCAATAATTCATTCCCCAATTTTGAACCTCTTACATTGGACTTAATTGGAGATTCCAGTAGCTCACAAAGGTACAGTCCATTTATTCTTGGTAATCTATTGGCATCATTTGTCTGGACATGGCTGTTTGAAGATAATTAGAAAGCAATAAATATACAATATATCAATCTCAGAATAACACTTTGCAAAAATGCTGAATGGAGTTTCAGAAGCACAGAAAAGAAGCTAATAACTTAAGCTGAAATTCCACATCTTAGCATTGCCTTCTGTGGATCAATTTATTTTTTCTTGGGTTGAGGTATATTTTTTTGTGGATATTTATTTTCATGGTTTAGCCAAAGTCAGCATACAATTATTCTATAAAAGAGAAGTCTAAGATTCTGATTTCTGGATTTTTGTGTTGTTGAGTTGCTGTCTCATTGATGTACAACCCATAGATCCTTATATCCAGTGTAATATAAATCAGATTCTGTATACAGTTGGCCCTAAAAAAATTGCACAAGGCCTTTAGAAAATGAAAGTAAAGTTGGGTCATATAACATACTGGAATTTAAGTGTATTAAATCACTCTGAAGACCAAATCTTATTTGGTTATTACAGAAAAAACTGAATTTTCATATCATTTCAGACATTCTGAATTTTCAAGTCATTTCAGATGAATTTTGAAGTTATATCAATACCTGAATTTTTTTGTTACTTTTGACAAAGGGAATTTTCAAAAATTTCAGAAGAACTGAATTTTCATGTTATTTCAGACAATCTGAATTATGAAAGTAAACCTTATGAAAATTTTCAAATGATTTCTGACAATTTGATTGATTCAATTTCTGATATTCTGATTTCTCTTTGATATTTTTAGACAAAATTTCTGCATTTGCGCCAGATTATAATATTTCCATTCACAAGTCCCAATCGATTTGCACTGATCAATAACTGCCTTCCGATCGGTAAAATCATGCTAAGCGATTAAGTATGAATATATAAAACAAATTTTATAACTATTTCCTGATGTTTATTATCCACATAGTATGTCAATACACCTGTTAGGTTTTACCTGCGTTTTTACCTGTAACGAGTTATGAAGATATCATTTTGATCAGATAAAAATCATCTGGGAATATGAATCATTTATAAAGCAGGTATTAAAGCCAAATATTTTCTTAAGAGGGACCAATGTGTGGGGATATCTTTTAAATTCATCTAAATTTTTAAAAAGAATCAAAAAAAAAAAAATCTTTCTTTTTTTAAAACAACTTTTTCCTTTTGGTAACAAATTTATCAAATTTCTAAATAATTGTACATAATATATTTTCAATATTTTCTATGATGTACCAAAAAAAATCAAAAGGGGCCTCAATGCATTTACATTTTTTGAGAACATTAAATCATAAATGTTCATATAATTACTGTACAAATTACTTTCTTAAAATTCACACTTGGTGAAACATATGATATTAAATTGTTATATTTCAGTAATTTAAATATTTGAACTTTTCTGATGACATTATTGCGATAGGAAATGTGTGGATTAGTGGATTAATAATTCAAAAGATATTAATAATTTTTAAAATATGTCTTATTATTATGGATATGATTTTAATTCAAGGGGGATAAATCTCTGTTGAAAATCAAAATTGTTTATAAAAATAAGGAGAAATCGGATGATTTCCAATGAGACAACTATTCACCAAAGACTAAATGAGGTAAATGAAAGCAACCATAAGCCACCATACAGCCTTTAACAAAGAGCAAAACTCATACAATATTGTAAGCTATAACAGAGTCCAGAATACTTTCAAAGACATGTCAATACTGACTGACAACTGGAAAATTCAGATTTTAATGCATTCTGGGTAATATTTATGTATTGAGTTTTATCTCTCTCTATGTATATATAACATGTATATATATATAAATATATGCATAATTACTCTAAATATCAGCACAACAATGTTAAATCTGCAAATTTGCGGAAGCAAACTTTTGTTCTTCCCTCGCCGGGATTCGAACTTATGCTATTTGGATATTGTGACAACACCGCCTGCACTATGTCCAGCACTCTAGACCACTTGGCCACCTAGACTGAACTAAAAATTCAGCTTTTGGTGGCCCAGTGTTACCTTTCCTCATCAGTAGAATCTAGAGTTGTAACACAGTACATGATATATTGGGCATGAAAATGGAATTGATTGCAGATTAGCTAAATTATCTGTCGTAAAGGATCGTAAGATGCAGTCACAGAAATAATTATTTGATAAGTAAGTCTTAACAAGTGACAACTCTACGACATATAAGTATATGTATATAGTATTGTCTTTAACATCAGTTTAAACTGGTAGACTTGTTGTCGTATTTTAATAAAAATGAAGTTGACTGCTTTAATATATTTAAATGCTCTCATTCAATGATATAGCCTTTTTGTGCTGAAAGGATACATTGAGCAATCATCCTAAATAATAGATGATCAAATATAATATATAGATATAAGAAGATGTGGTATGAGTGCCAATGAGACAACTCTCCATCCAAGTCAAAATTTTAAAAAAGTAAACCATTATAGGTTCAAAGTACGGTCTTCAACACGGAGCCTTGGCTCACACCGAACAGTAAGCTATAAAGGTCCCCAAAAATTACTAGTGTAAAACCATTCAAACGGGAAAACCAACGGTCTAATCTATAGAAAAAATGAGAAACAAGAAACACTTATGAACCACATCAACAAACGACAACTACTGAACATCAGATTCCTGACTTAGGACAGGTGCAAACAAATGCAGCGGGTTTAAACGTTTTAATGGTACCAAACCTTCACCCTTTTTCTGAAACAATAGTGTAACATCACAACATAGAAAGACACACTATAAAATATCAACTGCAATAATGTATATCATTTCAATAATGTGTGTTTATACTTTCATTTGGTGAATGGACAATTTGAAATTCTTCCTAATCCTTTCAATTCTGAGATGGCGAATGATACTCCTCAAATAATTAAAAAACGAAAACAAATATGACTAATGTTGGTATACTTTAAATCAATTCTGTTCAATTTAATTTTTTTATTTTTTTTTTTTATTTAACTACACAAATGTTCCTGTCTAAAAATTAAGTGAATCAAAATAGGAATATCCTCATTTAATTGGACTGTGTACCTTCTACAACAAAGCTTTTAAGTCCTATGACTATCAGTAATGTTTATATTTACACGGTACAATTTTTATGAATTTTTAAAGTATGATTTTTTTCATAGATCCAGACTAAGCAAACAGTTTAGAAGCTGAAAATCATCCTGTGGCTTAACTGCTAACATCCTATAATTCCAAACAACATATCACCTTTGCAACATTAAATAATATGTCAACATCTGGATTGAATATTTATGAAAAATAAACATATTTTATACTGAAAATTTTAGATGTTTTTTATTGATTATTTGTATGATCAATGACAATTTAAAAAAAGTTTTGTATCTCATTTCAGCATTTAATTTTTGATACATAATTACATCTAGAGAGATTCAGAAAAGCCTGTCTTGCTCACGTTGCAGTTTTGCATAAAATGGATACAATGCAATAAGATATTTTCCATAATTTCTTGCAAAAATGCTCAAAAAGTGTAAAAATAAACATTCAAGGGCAATAACTCCTGTAAGGTCTAAGTCAAATATTGATCTCCACCATGTTGACTTTAATATTTGTAAATTATATTTTGTTGATCAATTTTGTTATTAACAACTTCATTGACTTTATAAAATTAAGTATTTAATTTCATTTTTTCATCAAACTTTTAAAAAATTGCAATTATCAGAATGAGGCACTGAATAGAAATACAGAAATTTTGTCAACACAATTATTTCTTTCTATTATACAGTTAATACAAAATAAGCTTTTTTATGAACAACAATTCTCACAAAATCTTTTATATTCATCGCATGTTTGAAATCAGTTACTGTTTTGATAAGAAATTTATTAATCATTAATTCTTATTAAATTATAGTTCTATAATTTAACAATGTTACCCAAGGTTCTAGACAGAAGCATAATATGAAATAACCAACTGAGAAAATGTGACCTTTTAATGAATCCCCTATTTATTGAATTAGCACCCAATAAAGGATCAGACATTATGAAATAATACTGTATTAAATTTGACTAGATCATTCAATTCCCTGATATAATATCATAAAAATATTCTGATGTAAATTTAATACATTATCGCCTCATGAATTGTATTGCAAAACCTTTCTTCGAGTTGACATGTGTTTTCAGCTTGTCCGTTCTCTCTCTCGCTCTCTTGAGAATAATTCTTTATATATCATATCACCCTTAATTAATTGAATTATTAAAATGTGCTATATATTGTTATATAATTCTTAATTGGAAATGTCATTTTCAATCACTTTATGTCACAAAACTTTACAGAATTTTAAATGTTGGCTTAACATTGTTTAAGGCCTTTCATTCCTTTATATTGAACTTGAAGCCTGTGAACAATAGATATTACATTACATCATAGAAGAAACCCTGTAAACATTGTTTGTTTATTCTCTTTTTCTAAATAACTTGTTCTAAGGGAAAATAGCTCATAAAACACTGATGCTTTAATATAATGTAATTTTTTTTTTCAAAAATAAATTTAAGATTTAAAATTTTTGACTCATAGTCATACACCCGTGTCATGCAGGTGAAATATTTTCAATAATCTTCTGAAAACATGCAGAGCATCTCCATATGTTATCATGTACCAGCAAATATTAAAATCATAATTCCCTCGATTTATCAGTATGACAGTATCTCTAAAATTAGCATATCAAAGTATTTCAAATCGTATCCTGCAATCGCTAATTATTGGGTCAAAGAAGTCAGCTGCAATATGAATACAGGGGACAAAACTAGCGAAACAAAAGATCTGTTGTGACGATTAAAAGTTCAATTTCGAGACAAGATAGTAACTAAGCTGATTACAACACATTAAATTGAAAAGGAGGCTCTGGACACTGTGTGATGACAAAGCTAAATTCGACACAAATAATTTCCCCGATGAAGACATGAATAGAAATATTTTCGTCAAAACAGCGTCCTACAGAGTCATACACAGTGACACCGAAAATTAAATTTAAATTAGCATTGTCATGGAGTACTGCCGTCTCACATCAGATTTTTTTCGTGGTCAATCAGTGGTTAAGCACATTACGGAGATGTTTTCATGAGGGGAACAATAATTATATACACTCGGTAAACCACTTAAGTCCAGTAAGGTACTTGTTACAAAGACCATACATTGTTGCTTTTATAATGAGAAAGCTTATAAGAGTAGTCTTCAGTCAAAGCTGTAATATCATTTTGTGTATTTACATTTGTATGTCTGAAATACCATGCAGAGATGACAAGATCAGTATCTGGCATATTAACAACTATGAGAATAGTATTTTCCAAAAGTTATCTGCTAAGGACAAAAATAAATAACAAGAAAACTTTCAGAAAATATATAAGGAGCCACTATGGTATCTTAACCTGACTTTCAAAATCTTCTTGCCTCTTCCTCCAATCAAACCTTAAATGATGGGGGTGACACAGGGTACTCATTTCCCAAATCCTTCTATTTGTTGTAATTTTTTCTTAGGACTTCCCACTTTTTTACCTTCTTTTTACCAGATCCCACATTCCAAGAGCATCTCATCCCCCACTTAAATGCTTCTTTCATGTCAAAATATCAGACAAATGTAAAATGTTAATCAACATTTTTATAGCTTATTAAATACTATTTTAAATGTGCCCTTGGAAAAAACTCATGTAGCCTTTTTTTCTTCCTTCTTTTTTTTAACACTAGAAAGAATATTTGCCACAAAGGAGTGACCAAGAATTCATATACTTTTAATTAATTTCTGATGTGACAGGAAGTGTCCATTTAGCTGATAAATTCCTAATGGTTCATTTCGCTTTATAAGATCTAAATTAAACGAACTATTTTCAGGAGCAAAATGAATTTGTTCTGGCCTAAAGATAAGTCTTTTTTATCCAGTAAAAATGAATAATTGATGAAAATTAAAACGTGCATGGGTGACCGGCAACATTGAAAGTTCAGACAATCAGTGTCCATCTCGAGTGTCCATATGGCCGCGGAGTCATGTAGATAAGATGACCAGTGGACATTATGACAAAAAAGAAATTGAAAATGTAAATATCATAATTAGATAAAATTTGGTATTGACAATCATCAATGAAGAATTCCTCTTTATTGAATCTGAGAGGTGAATTTAAGTTCATGATGAGATTTTTTTGGTTTACACAAAAATAAATATGAAAATATCTTTTTTTTATTAAAAATTAATTTCAAACAGGAAATCAATATCTATACTGTTAATTCTTTTTCAATTTAACACTTCTGAGTGAAACAGTTACTGCTTATTTACCTAAAGTACTCTCAAGATTTTGACGGGGTATGTGTCTGTCAATCTTCATTTTTCTATGTATAGTTTTGTGTTGTTTTGTGTTGTTTGTCTTTTCCTCTTTTTCTCTCTATCAATAGTATAATAATTTGTCTCTTCCTTTTCAACCGAAGATTTTTCATTACGTCCTTGGATTCTTGTTATTTTTTCTCTCATTTGATGTTATTTGTGTTTAGATAATGTTATTTCTACATCATTTTATAAATTTTCTAATTTGTATTAATATTCATATGATAATATTTTTTTTATATTTCAAAGCAATTTAAAAAATTTAATGTTGCTTCAATTATGTATTACTTATTTTTATGATTTTTTTCAAAAGGCTACAGAACTTAATTTTATAGCAGAAAACCATTTGCCTTATGGCCATGATCTGAATGCTGAAAAAAACAATGAATAAAACATACCTGATGCTAAATTGTTCTAGCATATTTTTTTCATTTTGGTTCTTAAAATCATTAAAAATCAAGATGGGCATGTCTCAAAATTTAAATATAGTATTAGATCTCAGCAATTTCAAATTCAAGTAAAAGATCACTATACGTCTTTAATGGATATTGAGAAGGTCACCGAAAGGTAGCGACTGCTTTTCCAGGTTATAGTATGGCTCCATTGTTTCATGGTGCAAAAAAATATGCTTAATATGAGGTACATAAAAAATTAAATGAAAAACGATACGATAAAAATCACATTAGAAAGCTTTAAATCTATTTTTAACAAGGTACAGTTTGTTTCTGGCTTTTTTTGTGTTGGGTAAAATGTCTAAACACAAAGCCGGAATGTTTCTGATTGTAATTCAACAAAGAAAAATTTTGTAACTGTTAAGATTTAATGAATAGTAATGACAGACTCTAGGCCAGAAGTCGAATCAACACTTTACAATACAAGACAAAATAACATCAACACTTTAGTGTGATTAAGTGGGAAATAACAGTGTATCAGGTAACATGTTAGTTTAGGGTCACATGCCCAGATCATTCTTGTTTTGAGAGGTGCAACAATAAAAATTGTGGGATCACAAACAAAAATATTTCCGAGGCATTATTTCACATGAGGGGCTATTATAACGTGAAAACATTCATGCAGTTGCTCTGTGGAAATCTTTAATTTATTTTAAATCGAATCGATCAAAATTTGCCGTTACAATTGGGGACAGTCATTATTCAAATTTTTACACCAGATTTGATGTTATTTAGTGTGAACATCCCTTTATGTTGTACAATTTGGTTGTGAAGATTGAAAACATTTCAACAAATTTAACACCACAAAATATTTAGCTGAAAATTAATTAAATTCCCAAAATATTCAAAATTCATTTATTGATTCATCTGTATATATATATATATAAACTAGTATTTTAGACTATGGATACCATTTTTGAAGCTTTAAATCTTTTTTTACATTTTAATCTATCTCAAAGTTCAAAAGTAAGCTTTAATAAACCTTCTGTGCCATTTCAGTGGCTGATCTAGAAATTTTCATAAGTGGGGGCCCACTGACTGCCTAAGGGGGGGGGGGGGGGGGGGCTCCAGTCATGCTTCAGTGATTCCCTATATGAATCAACCAAATTTTTTCCAAACAAGGGTAAAACTTAATGCCCCCACCGCTACGGCGAGGAATAAAAAGGGGGCCCAGGACCCCTGCCCCCCCCCCCCCCCCCTAAATCCGCCTCTGCATTTGGTCTCTGGTGGATAGTTGTCTCACTGCCAATCATACCACATCTTCTTATTTTTATTTTGTCATTTGATAAATCATAGAAACATACATGTAATGTGTCTAAATCTATTATGTACTGTTAAAAGTCTTTTTTAAATTCTGGATTCCAGATTTAAAGTTTGTGGATATTTTATTTTCCTGAAGATCCTAATCACAAACTAATAATACATATATTGTGGATTCTGTAAAATATAAAAATAACATCAGAACTGGTATTCAATGAAAAAAGTACTTTCTAAAAGCTTTTGAACAGTTCAGGTTTTGCAGACAGTAAAACAAATGATGCAGTAAATCATTGTTGAAAGCAACAAGGAAAAGATCGAAAAGCACAGAAAAGTACTTTCTAAAAGTTTTGGACAATTCAGATTTTCGAGACAGTATAACAAATGATGTGGTAAATCATGTTGAAAAGCATCAAGGAAAAGATCTTAAAGCACAGAAAAATGTATGACAAGATACTAAGCTACCTCTTTGTCAAAAGGTGTAATAAAAGAGATTTTAATATACCTATCAGAAGCTAGGTATTAAAAACAAATTAATCTCTTTCACCAGTGTTCAAACCTATCATTTTTTACAGGTATGGACATTTGTTTAAGTAACACCCATTGTCAGGACACCACACCCACTAAAATACAGGGTGCCTTAATACCCTACATATGTCTGCTGATTTGTTTTCCCTGCAGGAAACAGACGCCCTGTCTAGCAGTTGACAAATGGTGTTCTGGAAATTATGGACTGAACATTGGACAAGTGTAAAATGCAAGGATAAAATAAACCACAATCTCAAAATTATCAATTTCTGGGGGGAAAATGTTCTTGTGGATTTCAAATATTCAAATTTCAATTCATACTGCAAGAAAGACAAAACTTCCCATACAATTTTCAAAAAATTTCCAAAATTCAGTCTTTCTTAGGGATTTTCAGTGAAATTTTAAATTCCGGGTTTATTGAAAACTATTTTGATCATAAAAAGGAAACTACCATTTACCCTTAGTGCACCTTTGCTAAAAGCATCAAGTCCATTTTTTACATGATGCCAATAATAATTATAATATTGACCATTGGTCAGCAGGTGGCTGAAGTGAGTTGGTAAGACATGTCCACCTCACATTAATCTTGTACTCTGTAATTACATGGAATTAATCTGGTGTAATCAGAAAAGAAGTGGACAACAAAAGTGGTAATTTTTCTTCTGATTAAAACACATGAGTGACTGTGACAACAAAGTGAACATAGCCATATGTCCTTTGGTCACATGACAAACTTTGTAGCATACAGAACTGTCATCAGGTTTCTTGATGATATATTTTTCCTATGATAAAATTGAGAATGGAAATGGGGAATATGTCAAAGAGACAACAACATGACCAAAGAGCAGAAAACAGCCAATTTAGGCCACCATTATGGGTCATCAAGACAGCAAAAAAATCCCGCACCCAGAGGCGGGCTTCAGCTGGCCCCTAAATAAAAATGTGTACTAGTTCAGTGAAGATGTCCCCTTGCACGCAGGACCTGACAGCTAAGATTATTAAAGGCTCACAGACTTTTCCCCATCACTTTTTGGGGGACATTCAGTTTTGTGCTTTTATGACAAATAGGAAATTCTATAAACATAAAATTATCAATCCGAGAACAGGCTTTTGCCTATTTAAATGATTTGGAACTTTTAAAAATTTTCTATAAATTACAAATTTATCACATACATCCCCCCCTCTTCCCAACCCCTGAATTCTTAAGTTTCTAAATTTATTTCATATTTTATATATCATAAGGCATAGGTCATCTACACCAATTCCAACTATTTTGAATAGGGCCCCACTGATGAGTCTTAACTTTGGAGTTTGACTGTGACTAACAATTTGTCACAAAACTAATTTAAGCAAAAAGAGAATGGTGAGAACATCAAGTATTAACTATTTAGTTTTAGTTTAAAAAAAAGAAATGTTTGAGTATGAAACTAGCAGATCATAAGGTGTTAAAATACTTCCATCAAAACCGATAATAAAGTTTTCTACTACAATGAATAAGTTCAAATTCATTTGTACTCAATTCAAGAAAATAAAAGAAATTCAATTTGAAACATTCTAATGACCTCCTGCTTTGAGCATCATCTCAATCACTTAAACTCTTGGTCCATTACCAGCAGACAACAGACCAATAATGATCTTTTTGCTGAATTTAAACTCAATTTTCTGTTTATTTTTCATTCTGAGCAGCTGTTGAACTGTGAACTATGGGAATTTCTCAAGAGCAACACTTCAAAATATAATGTGTAACAAGTGTCCCATGGAACAGTCAGCATGCTTTAATTTAAAGCACAAAAAGGTGTCATGTGACCAAACATTATGACCAGTGGGAGGAATCTAAGTTTTGCACAAATGGTTACCATGTACCACAACTTAGACTGTGTGTGGTCAGAAACTACATGGTATTTTTAATTAATTTTACAACTTTTAAATCATTAAAGCAATTTGCAAAATGATTGCCAACTGACACTAACTTCAGCAAATAAAATAGTGAAAGCTTTCAACAAATTTGTCACTTTATAGTATCCTCTGTTTTCTTATACTGTCAGGCTGCCAATTTTTATAGACCTCCTTAACTTAAAACAACACAAAGGAGCTGAATATTTTTTATTCATTTTTTTTAAGCTGCAGGCATATGAACACCAAATTACATATGTGGTATGAGTGCCAGTGAGACAACTCTCCATCCAAGTCACAATTTGTAAACTCATATTCAATGAAAACTGGAAACTTTACAAAAAGATAGTTTTTTTTTCACAATATAGTCTATAATCTATAATCAATTAAATTTCCCAGACCACAAATCCTTTTTTTGGGTGTTTTTTTCATATTTTGTCTTTTAATTAAGTTTGAGAGTCTGGATGTGGTCCTTCATTTCTATATTCTTTAAATTTTTTTTACCATTTTTCTCCATTCTTTATATTTCAGCACCCCAGGATTCTCTATTTTTTATTTATTTTGCCTATTTTTCTCTTTTCCTTCATTTTTTTTTTTTTTTTTTGTGGACATTTTACCCATTATTCTATATCCTGTAAACCCCCTCCAGACCCTCATAGTGAGTGGTATGAAACAGAATAGCAATATATATTTAAGTGTAAAGGACTTCTGGCAAGTCCAGATTTCCCATTTATTCTTTTTTTATACTTTAATGACATAACATTTACTGACATAAGAAAAATTAAAAATATATCTTCAAACTTTAAAAACTTTTCTTTGAAGTCAAGATTGATCAATTAACGGTACATAATAATCAATTTTCAGTCCTTTTCCCATTTTGTCATCAAGGCCATAAAACTGATGGCCACTGGTCATCCTAAAAATTTATGTCCAAGCAAAACATAGCATATGTCCAGTTAACAAAATGACCATTGTAAAATTTAATGTCCAGTCTTTGTCCAAATCAATTAGCCCATCATTATGATGGTGTAGGTGACGTAACAGTCACACTATCTCCTCTTTGATATTAATGACCAGTCTTTTAAATGTACATGGTCAATTTAATCATTATATCCATCACAAGTTAACAAGGTATGAACAGTGGACTCAGGCCATCTTGCTTTTTAAACATTTATGTAATATTTTGACATTAATTGAGATTAAATTTAACTGTGAAAAGATCAACTAAAATGTCTATTAAAGATAGGATGAATTGCCCCATCTGTCTATAAAATCATTGATGATACAAATCATTTCTTTCTATATTGTAGACTGGTAATAAAATAAATTTAATATAGTTATTGACAATATCCAAATTTAAATATTTCATTCCTTTGCACAACATACTTAAAGGGATAGTAGCTACGATTTTGACAAAATTATGACCACGTTTTAAAGCTGCTAAAATCAAAGACATGTACTTTAAATTAACAATAAGATTTTATGTCCATCTAATGCACATTAATGAGGTGAGATATATTATGGCATCTAGCTAGCTAAAATCCAATATTTTGCTGTAGCACTGATTAAAATCGTATTTTTTTTTAGTAATAAGTCAAAATCACATGTAAAAGTAAAAGATTTAAATTCCTTACCACAAATATTACAGACAAAAACAGTACTTTAAAGAAAATGTTTTGATGTTTCACTATACATACTAAATGACTAATCCAACCATTACGGAATCATACAGGACTAAAATGTCAGAAGAAAAAAAAATATAATAACTTAGTGTACAGGAAATACTGTTATTGTGTCCAAAAACAACAAAGAATGACTGGTGTGAAAATAAAGAGGCGAATGAGAAAGAGGAAACATTGAAGGCACATGTTTGTTCATTGTTAAGATTTGAATTTTTTTCCCCAATTATTTGTTATATTACACTGTAATTAGATATTTCACATGAGACCTATATTATAATTATTTTCCCAGAAAATTCAACTGTTTTTTTATTATAAGTATAGACACAACTTAAAACTGGTAGGTTAAACCAAATACAGAAAACTTCTGTGTTGTATGACAGTACAACATACTTAATTTAGGTACCGCAAGCCAAAAAAATGTAGAGGATTTTATTCACATTTTACAGACAGTGGTCGAAAAAAAAAAAAAAATTTAATCAGGCCCAACCTTTGAGTACCTGTAAGGCCTTAAAGGGAGAAATTAACTTTTGTTTTCTGAACAAGCTGGGGGTCCAAAATAACAGTTATATTCCAAATCAATTACACTGGCCTCTGGTCAAACTTTAATGTTGTTTTATAAAAGTAACATCCATCACAGCCTTGTTATAATATTTATTTATGTAATTTGTAAATCTATTACCAGATAATGTGTAATTTGTTTAATCTAATGGGTCATTTAACAGCCAACTGACCACTGGAGGGAAGCCACTATCAATTTTAATGATTTTATAGACCCTCAAAAACGTCAAAAAGCTTTTCTTCTTCAAAATACAAAATTTTCAAGTTTAAGCTGGAACACAAATTGTTTTAATTATAAAAGAGCAGGCATTTACACAGGAAATATATTTTTCATCGAGTATTAAACATAATATATAACTCCTCTTTTTAAAAAAATTGCACAAAAAGAAAAAAAAATTATATCTCGATCACTTTCAGTCTTTGCTTGAAAATTCTTTTTAAAATTTCCCCTCATTCCAATGAAAAAAATTTATATTTAAACTCCCTTTAGTTAAGATGGTTTTCAATGAATTGGCCATTCCTTTGAGGTCCCCTTTTGTACTAACATTATCCCCTTTAATTTACAATACAAAATCTTTGATTTTCAAATTTTGCTTATGAGAATGCCTGATGAAATTAAATCTTCGACAGTGACTTGAAATGCATCAAATATGATGTATAGGTTTCATTTCTAATTAGGTAATCCAGTTGCTCAATTTCAAAATGTTTAGTAAATTTTTTACATGTTGTTTCTCTAAAATAAAAATTCAATGACAGGAAAAGAATTTACCCCAACTGTTTGATACCCATTTGCTTAGAGATAACAAACATGCATTCAGTCAAAGTTTAGTTATTGAGTTGATCACTAGATACAGTGTTAATTTCTCTGTATTAACCAAATAATAGGACAAATCAGCTTTCCAATTATATATATCAAATATGATTGATGAAAACGGAAGTATTTTTATAGGATCTCAATCTTAAATAAGTTACAGACGACAAGAAATTCCCATAGGGACAGCAGCTAGTCATGAACTTATATGTGATATATCTTCTTTTCAACAGAAATATATGTCAATGGTTTTATTCTGTCTGAGAGACAAAAGGAGCTATTTCAGCATCCAGTCAATAATACTTTACAACATAGGCAGATCCTGGGATCCAAGAGAGGCTCCTTTATACCTGAAAATTTGTGTTATTTTTTTTTAGTGAATTTCTTCTTATTTTTCAGTGCTTCATATTTATAGATAAACAGATTTTTAACCAAAAAACAAAATGCAGACCAAATATAAAATCATTCCTTTTCATTAGAAGCCAAGGAAACTTGGACAAAATTTTTCTACTTCAGGTCAGACGGACAGACAGAGTCGAGCTGTTACTAGTCCTGGTTTTGCCACTGGCTAAGCAGGTAAAAATAATTCTAATGTTTTTGAGATACAAGCACTTTAGCACAAAAAAAAAAAAAAAGAAACAAAAAAAATTGTTTGACATCAGAAGACAGATAGAGAAAAATATGGCCTAAAAATATGAGAAGGGAAATGAAAGGCATTCATTACAGCGTGCATGTTGTAGATCTTTTAAAAATCAAGTGTGCCTTCAATATTACAACCACACCATTATCAAATGATGAATGCAACCTGACGTAACATGTATTATCCATTAATTCACAGGCATTATGGGTAATTAATGCTCTACGAGATGTATGGTCTGCACAGTTATATCATAAATTAGAAATTAAATTCAAATAAAATCCTGCCATTTCAGTTACTTTTTCATCTGGTTCTAATCAGAGTGATGTAAGCGTTTGTCATTAGCAGATTTCCTAAGACACTTGAAAAGATATTTTTTTCACTCAGTTCCATCTTTTAATAACTTTTTTTGAAGAGCAAATAGAAGAAACCAATTTACAAAACTATTGAGAAATAGAAAAAAATGAAATGATTGCATATTGTAACCACTTTGAAATGATAAAAATTGGAAAATTTGGCAGGAATGAGTTTTAGATGTGTGAAGCATTATGTTATTTGTTTCAAAGTTTGATTTAAAGCAGATACTTTGTGAGATTAGAGTCCTCAGGAAAAAAAAAAACAAAAACCTTGAAATATAGACAGTTTATTAGTTGTTTGAGAGACAAACCTCTAATTTCAAACTACTTAACAATAGAGCGAATCCACCACTCCCACAATTAAAAAAAAAAGAAAAGAGACCAACAAAAAAACATAAGTTGAAAATTGAATGAACAGGTGAAACTGCGAGCTACTGCTCACTGATGATACCCGGGGCTGCCCAAATATTTCGGTAAACAGGAAGTTGTTGAGTGATGATCTGAAAACGCATCACACGGTATAGCTGACTTATATACCAAATTTCAGAAATCCTTATGATGTAGTTCGATAGAAAGAAGCAACAAAAAATATTCATGGGATGGATGGACGGACTGACGGATCGGATGGAATGACGGATGGATGGATGGATGGATGGATGGATGGATGGATGGATGGATGGATGAACAGACGGACGGACAGACAGAGGTAAAACAGTATACCCCACTTTTTTAAAGTGGGGATATAATAAAAAACAACAGTATGGCCAAAAACAAAAGACAAAAAGAAAAACAACAGTTGACAAAACAATACTAGATACACAGAAAAATAAAGATTCAGGGCAACTAGGATCCCACTAAAACTTTGGTGATGTCAGGTGCTCTGGAAGGGTCAGCAGTTCCTGTTGTACAACCACTTTTACTGTTGGAATGCTGACTTTATTTCTTAATTCATAATTGGGATTTTATTAGGATTATAAAAAGAAAAAAAAAATGGTAATGTTAAGGACATAAACAAAATCAGAAGTTCAAGGCCCTCAAGTTTTGAAGATAGCAAATGCATAAGACTATTCATCTATTGGAGCCAAAAAAATATTTGTGAAAAATGACATTTTTCTATAAAGCAATTGAATTTTCATACAATTAGATTGGATAACTTGCTTAAGAGGAAATATCATCTGAATTTTCCAAAAATATCATTTGTTCTTAATCAACATTTAAAAAAATCTAACAGTCTTTAACTTATTATAATCAACTTTTTATTAAGCTTTAAGTGCACATTTTTTTTTTAATTTCAGTGCACCAAAATTTGGCTTTAATCTCAAACTTCACAATTTTGTCAAAAGTACAAATTTAGCATGTAATCATGTAATCATGTCTCATGAAACATGTTTTCCTCAAATGCTTCTGAAACTGATAACTCAATCAACAAATTGCCATCAAATTATCCTGTCAATCATTTTAATAAACATATATATTTTGGTGAGATAACATTTCTCTTTAATGGCAGATCTATCTTCCAAATTTATCAGATATTTCACATTCAGGGGTCAATTAAATAGAAAGATAAAGGCATGTTATCTTCTAAACAAGATAAGGTGATAAATGAGGCTTTGGAGGAGGCAAGATTGACAGATACATTGGTAACACAGTGCAACTAGGTTTTTTGTAGATTCCCTGAGTGAGAGGGAAAGGGATCATCAATGGGGAGGGGGATACTTGAGGGCATAGAGCATGTTATCCTCTACACAAAAATATGTGATAAATGAGACTTTGGAGGAGGCAGGTGTGACAGATATGATGGTAACCCAGTGCAACTAGGTTTTTGTAGAATCTATGGAGTCAGGGGAATTTGACAGGGGGTGGGATAGAGGAAGGAGGGGGTATAAAGGCATGTTATCTTCTAAACAAGAAAAGGTGATAAATGATGCTTTAAAGGAGGCAAGATTGACAGATATAATGGTTACACAGTGCAAATATATTTTTGTAGATGTAGATGCAGATGAGCATGGGGATGATTGAGAATTAAAAAAAACTTGTTACAAAAACTTGTGCCTGTCCAAAGTCAAGAATTTTGTCTGTGTTGGTGTTTGGTTTTCTTGGTTTTGGTGAATTCTGGTACTATCTTTTTTATCTATATTCACACTTACTTTTAAGACTGCAGGTTTGATTTAGAGCTTGACACATGTCTATGTTCAGAAATTTTGGTGATTTTTTTTATTATTTGCGATAATTGAAACAGGACAGGTTTTGTAAAAAATAGAAACCTGCATTTTGAATTTAGATATCAATACTTTTTTACACTTTGTTCAATTTAGAGCTTGACGTATTGATATCTAAATTCAAAATGCAGGTTTCTATTTTTACAAAATCTGTCGTGTTTCAATTATCGCAAATGATAAAAAAAATCACAAAAATTTCTTTTCGTCTTTCGTTGACAACAGTTTGTTTGACCTCTAGATGTTTTACTGGTCATATGTGTTGTTGGGTTGTTGTCTTATTGAAAACTAAATTTGAAGTATACCCCACATCTCCTTCCATTTATAATTTGGATTGTCAAAGTTCTTTGATTATGCAACTAAACATCCCAAGTAACGGTAAATATGTTTTTAGCATTCCAAAAGTTACTTTAACATCTTTGAGTAGGAGAATTATACAGATGATGTTTTAATACTACATAAAAACAGCTGCTATTTACAACTATCACATGCGAGTTTTTCAAGAGCTCTCTGTTACAAAAGTACTTAACATAGAAATGTAACTTCCGAACAAGTTTTACAGAGAGAATGGCAACACTTAGAACCTAAAGTTTGGCAGCGGCATTGATGGAAGGAAAAATGATTATAAACTCATGTGTTGATGTTACAAATAATGTATTTCTTTTTCTTGCAACAGACAATTGAACATTAAGCAAACACCCAAGTTTTAAGAATGCTTACAGATGGAATTTTTTGGTGCAAATATTTTGGAAGACAAATTCAACATGACTAAAATTTTAAAACATCTAAAAGAGAAAGCCCAAGCTTAAATTTTATTGTCATAAAAGGGAATTGATTTTGGTCATGTTAAAATTCTGTTACCTAATATGTTCATTTTATGCTTTTCAATATTTCAATACTTTATTTTAAATAGGATATATAACTTTATTTCCTAAAGCTATATTTTGGTAATCAAAATGAATTGGACTGTTTTTCTTGCACTGCAAGAGAAAATAATTTTGATGATTGTACATGTAATACATTTGGCATGTGTGTACTTTGAACCTTGATGAACTCTACATGTCTTTTGTGAATCTTGTTTTTGGGTTGCTGTCTCACTGACATATGCCCCATATCTTTTCTCAATCATTATGAATTTTTTTATTATGTCAAAAACTACACATTCAAATAATAATAATAAAGTAGAATTTCTCTTTAAAACAATAATTCTTAGTGAATTTCTCATAAAAACCTTAATTTAAACAGTAATTCTAGAAGATTATACAACTACTGCAGATTCTAATCTTGATCAATAACCTAGATTATACAGATCAACATTTTCCAATACAACAGTGCTCTTCTTTCCAGTAAAGAAATGAAACTCTATAATTAATATTTATTATTCTTAATAATTTTATCTAATCATTCTGAGAAAACATTTACTTTCTATCATAAAAATCAAACAGACATTGTCTACACACAATAACATGGAAGAATGTAAACACTCCTTTTATCTATGTCCTATCTTGTAACTGTATCCCTGTATTTATTTACTGAGCATGATTATTGCTAACTTGAGAATGAAATCTGACCAGAGTTAGATCAATGAGACATAAACAAAAATATCACATAATGGCAGGGGCATTTAGGGTGATTAAGACAGAGGATAAAACAGATGGTTAACTACATTTTATTGGCTTCTAGATGATGATTAGGAGACATTGAGAGTTCAAAATGCAACTATTATACTCCATGTTTAAAAATACCATTGAAATAACAGATCAATATGTTACTCAGTCTTCCCAAATTACTACAAGCCCTACCGCTCAGGCCAGTAACATTTTTTCTTCAATTGGGACTTTACAAGCCATATAAATTTGAGAAATTTAATGACAGACTGATTTTTAGGCTCTTAAATCAAAAATGTTTCTGTGGATACTTTACAATAGTTGCACATTTGCCAATTGATTCTGCATTCCGGTTGAAAAGGATTCCGACATCCATAATTATTATGAGTTTTCATGCATATGAAGCTGATTGCAGGACGCAGGTATTTTTGAAAAGCACCCACACTCCTTCAATAAGTTGGCAAGAAAATGTTGAATATAGAAGCATTTTGTCCTCTTCTCAATTTAAAAAGTCTCTTAAAAAGCTGGGTGGTTAACATCAATACACAAAACCTGTTCTGAAAGCTTTGACTTCAAGTTTTTTGGGTCACATTACCATTAGTAAAGTAATCAAAATTGTTGTATTTTTTCAATAAGAAATATTTAACTTAATTGTATAAAACTTTACATTTGCCCAAATGTGTAACAAAAATCATTAGAAATGAAAAATTTTTGTTACACATTTGGGCAAATGTAAAGTTTTATACAATCAAGTTACATATTTCTTATTGAAAAAATAAAACAATCTATTTTACTTTTTTGAATAATTCAATTTAAAAAGTGGTGAACCAACACCTGAGGTAGTAATTCTGCGGTTGGGTAATATCGTTTATTTTTTTGAATAATATAAAGAATTTATATAATCATGAAGACATTCTCAGCTAATGATGTCATGACAGACACTCCAAATGGCTTTTGCACAAAATCAACAAACAAAACATATTTTTGAACAATTTTCTCCTGATTTTTATTTCCATGGTAATTTGGTTCTGGTGAAGCTTGACTTTACAAAATGACAGCAAAACATATGTTACAGAAGTCGTAAAACATAAGTCTACAAGATGTTTGCCAATAATGAGATATTTTAATTACCAAAGGAAACTGTCAGATCTATGTTTTTTGGATGTTTGACAGTAAAGCATCTCCTTTGTGTAATTAAAACATTCATGTAATCATGCATGTTAGAACAACTGTTACAAAATTGGCTTTCTGACCTCTAAGATTAAGTAATTAGCTATGATGAGAAAATCAGGATCCGCTTGTGTCTATAGAATGAGATCTTTTTAAATCTTGTTTAGCACATGTCAAATGAATAAAATGAAGAGAAGGAGATGTGTCAATTTGAAGCAATACAACAACCCAACAAAAAGTTAGAGACATTTAGAGGTCAACATATGGATTTGCTAAACATGAAAGTGTTTTAAATATTACAATAAGTTTATCTTTGACAACCCCAAGTCTTCACAATAATATGCTTTAACACTCAAATGCCTTACATGAAAGTTGAGCATACACATACAAATGAAAGAGAAAAAGAGCTTTAGGACCCCCTTATTTTAGCACCAGGCTCATTAGAGGCTTAACAGGCACAAGAACTGATGACCTCTTAATAACTAAAAATGTAAGCCATCTTATCTAACAACATTTCTTCTATTCAAGAGTGCCTCAGTGGCAGAGTGGTCAAAGTAGTTTATCTACTGTATCACTATCCTCTGTCAACACCGAGGTTGTGAGTTCAAACCTGGAAAGTGACAGGTTTGCGGCTCCAATCTCAATAGTATAGGATTGCTAGTTTTCCAGCCTAAGGTCAGTGGTTCTTTCTAGGCACTTCAGCTTCCTCCGCCAATAAAAGCTGGCCGCCACAAAATAGCAAATAGTGCTGAAAGTGGCATTAAATACCAAAGTTCAATCAATCATATATTCAAAGAACTAATTGAAAGCACTATTTGGTAGCAGTCTTCAATTAGTTCTTAAGTAACTTATGATTATCTTTTTCAATGCTTGTCACTATAAAAATGCAATATTTCATGATGACTATTAGCAAGATATTGTTGAACGTGATGTAGATTTTTTTTAAATGGGCTGATTTTTTTTAAGAAGAAATAAAGTTCCAACCACTGCTACTTTCCCACATTTGTCATTCTTACAAGTTAATTATACAACAGTAACATATACCATTTAATACTACAGCATTAGAAACCAGAACATTCAAAATGTCACTCTAATATAAACCATGGAAAGTTTTATTACATACTTATGTCAAAAATCCATATTTATCAAACAAATTTATTACCAAGGATGATAGTTTTTTTCAACAGATCTTTTACCAGAATAAACATACAAATGACTTCACAGCAGATCAGAGTCTGGTAAGTGCTTTGTTATGAATTTCCAGTGTTAATTTACTAAGCAGTTACCAAGTTTATAACATTTGTTACATGAAATGTTTGTAGTTTTCCTTTCATCAAAGTATTTCTTCTCACCAGGGTAAGATTCCTAAAGAACTTCTACACATGCAAAAATCATTCTGCATGAAGGTCTAATGTTTATAATGGGGGAACCATAAATTTTACTGCTTGGAAGTATAGCTAACAAAAACCCTCAAAACAGGAGCTGTTATTCAAATTCAATGTGTTTGAACCACATTTTAAAATAAACTTTTTTTCTTTATAATAAACAGTTTTAAGTATATTTCAAGTACCCAATATCAAAAGGTTCACCAGAGTTTCTTTTTTGTTTAAAATTAGGTCTCTTGATAAAAATTTATAATATAAGTAGCTATTTACTTTCAGTAGAATTGTATTAAGATAATAGTTTTAGGATTGATTGATAGTTGTTTGTTTAAAGTACACAGTGACAAATAGGCATGAAACATTTGCCGCTGGACATTTAACAAAGTACAATAAAAAAATCAATTCCAATTCATCATCAATTTTTTTTCCCTTAAAGTGGAGGAAGATACCAAAGTGACATTAAAAACATATAAGTCAAAAAGAAAGTGTAGACACCATTGTAATGGCCAAAAACTATAAACACTGAAAAAACAAACAGCAGACTACAATACATTACATAGATAAACTGTTAACACAGAGATATGTCTCACATTTTTATTATTTTGATAGTAAAATGCAAATGTTGAAATCAAAATAGCAATACTTTAATATGTAACTCATGCAAAATATTCAAAGTCAATGAAACCATAAATGAAGGTACAGGGCCAAATAATCTCCATGGAAATGAGATGTGCCAATGCTTATACACCTGCATACCAAATACCATTGACTAATTATAAGTGGTTCAATTTAAACTGACCAAATCACAAACTTTAACATGTAATCTACACAAAAGTTTCAAAGTCAATAGACCATGACTAAGGGGGCAGGGCCAAATAATCTCCATGGAAATGAGATGTGCCAATGCTTATACAACTGCATACCAAATATCATTGATTTACCATTAGTGGTTCCCCTTAAAATGACCTAATAACAAACTTTAACAATTGTTTATGATGCCATCGGAAACAGTATATCTACCAGTAAGTCTAGGTGATCACATTTGCTTTTCAAGGATAATCAGATCCTGCTGCACATGTGGCACCAGTTGTCTTGTTCAGGATAAGTACAAATTTGGTAATAAGTCTCATTCAGTGTTGTCACAATCCAGTAAAAGTAGTCCCAGGACACAGTTATCATCCATTGATTTCCGTTGTCTACAAATATAGTCCCTAGTGTGGACAGTGAATAACTTGCAAATTTTTTGAATACACTTTCCAAATTTATCTCTTCTTTATATTTTATGCATGAAATATTAAGTAAGGGGGGGGGGGGGGGGGGTGAAATTACATGTTAAAAATTTTGGTGATGAATTTTTATGTAAAGTAGTGATTTGGTCCAGTTAAAAAAGGTAAAAAATTAGTATGTCTGAAGCTGCCAAACTGAATTATAGACCCCCTTAACATAAAATTGTCCATATTTTAAGTTAGAGCTGGTAGACTTTTCTATAATTTTGATATTATTTGTCCCAAAAGTAGTACAATACACTTTTTGAGATAGAGCAGGTACAATTCTTTTAATTTGAATCTATTGTCTTAAAGAAATGCACTACAAAATAACTGTGTTCTTGGTCCAAGTGGGCCGGATAATGGTTACAATAATTGCAACATATAATAAAGAGTCTAGCTAAACACTACTCTCTAGAGTTTTCTATACATATTATAAAGAGATAGCTCAACACTACTCTCTAGAGTTTTCTACACATATTATAAAGAGTCTAGCTAAACACTACTCTCTAGAGTTTTCTATACATATCATAAAGCGATAGCTCAACACTACTCTCTAGAGTTTTCTATACATATCATAAAGAGATAGCTCAACACTACTTTCTAGAGTTTTCTATACATATTATAAAGAGTCTAGCTAAACACTACTCTCTAGAGTTTTCTATACATATTATAAAGAGATAGCTCAACAATACTCTCTAGAGTTTTCTATACATATTATAAAGAGTCTAGCTAAACACTACTCTCTAGAGTTTTCTATACATATTATAAAGAGATAGTTCAACACTACTCTCTAGAGTTTTCTATACATATTATAAAGAGATAGCTCAACACTACTCTCTAGAGTTTTCTATACATATTATAAAGAGTCTAGCTAAACACTACTCTCTAGAGTTTTCTATACATATTATAAAAAGATAGTTCAACACTACTCTCTAGAGTTTTCTATACATATTTTCAATGCAATAGTTAGTTATACTAAAAGTTCCAATTTATTGTATGTACTGATTGTACAATATACTAGAAAAATTTCACCAGTTTTGTTATATTCATGGTATAAAGACCTCTATCATAAAGCATTACTGTCAATAAACATCAAAACACTCAAACCTTTTGTTTTATTGTCATTTAATTTAATTGCCCTGTCAGTAGTTACATGAAATTAATGTCTAAGGTACCAAATTGAATTTGTAGTACAATTTCGCATAGAAAGTGTAAATTTTCACAAGTATTTTGTCACAAATTTTCTAGCCTTTTTCCATGAAAACTTTTCTTTTTTTTCTGCATACATGTCCAATTAAAGTTCAAAAGTCAAATTTTTTATTTTTTTTCTTCACTTTAAAATGGTTTCCAGAAATATTTTTGTGATGGGTTTGAACTTTGAACATAGACAATCAGAAAATGATCAGTGAGTGCAAGAGGCACCCCCCTCCCCCCCAAAAAAAAAATCAATATTAGGTTCATAATTTTGCATTTTTAACCTTAAATATAATGATATTTATGTATGAAATTTACTTCCACTTCTTTTTGTATAAAATTGTACATTTTGTTTATCCATATATGTCAATACTTTGGTATTAGTCCTATTAAAAAAATAAACATTCGATAAAAGAAATTATGAATAAAGAAACAGATAATTGATGGTGAAGATTTTAACACATTAGGAGAGAAATCAGAAGTTTTAACAAGTTAATCTAATTTCTGGCTCTAATCAATAATCTTGCTTTTCTGTGAATTTATCAGCCATAAAAACGGAGCATAGTTTTTAATGACGCTGTAATTTGTCAATTGGAATCGCTAAAAAACTCAAAGTGAAACGCTTCTCAAGATTAATAAAAGAAACTGTTTGTGACTCAACGTTACAAATTGGGAAGTCAATATAAATTTAGTGAACATTTTCGGCCCATAAACTTCATTAGATATTGGTTTAATAATGACATTTTATGCCTCGTGAATCTACAAATTTATTTCTCCACGTTCTTTTACTAAATAAGAAGAGATCGGCAGAGTAATAAAATCACCCAAGCTAACACTCGGAGATGATGGCAATCTAATTCCATTATTCTGAACGACGATTTTGGACGTGAAAATCAAGATAGCCTTTTGGTCGACGATCGTCCGATGTTAACAAGACATTTCCGAGCTGGACATTTGCTGATTACCAGAATGAGATTACCCTGACAAATACAATATTCCACAGGAAAAATATTTCTCATCACTGTGGGTGACGATCTTTAATTAATACATGGTCAGAACAATGAAAACTGACCAATTCCAATTTAGCAACTGTTCGGCCATGCGTGTGAACCAAATGCTGTTTTGTTTCTTGTTAAAGAAAAGGTTTAACTCTGCAGGGATGTCGACTGATGAGCAAACAAATTGGCCAAAGTTATTTGAAATGCCTTGGGATCTCTTTCTGAAGACATTAATCCCAAAGGTCTGCATTCATTTGTTCATAAATTAATTATATTTGTTTTTTTCGGAATTGATTCCATAAATAAAGGCCACAAAACTATTTCTTACAAATCGTCCCTAAAGATTACATTAATGAGCTTATGGCTATGAATATATTACTATGAGCTTATGGAAGTAATTTCGAATCACTGCGTTAAAAGGAACCAGTTCTAAAGAGTCTCATTATACAACTGCCTTTCAAGTTCTATAAAGAAAAAAAAATGGATAGAAATTTCTATATCACAAATTAATGTATATCGTTCTAAACTGTTAAAACTCAAAATTTACAAATAACAACAAATTTAAGAAAAAGGCAATTATTTCGTTTGAAGGGTTCTCAGTTATATATGAAAAGTATGGGTTCAACTAGCTCTCAGCTGGATTTAGCTACATATAAATATATCATATATAAATAAAAAATTCAAAGTAAATATATAAAATATCTACAAAGAATCAATCAAACATAAAAAACTAACCATTTTTCTAAACCATAAAAATTGAGTTTCAATACTATTTCAATTCTCAGAATTTTTCAGTATATACAAAACTTTCCTATTTTCATATTAAAGTAAATTTTCAGATTATCATTAGGACTAATTCTGAAGGAGTGACAAATTTGAAAAATTTTGAGTTGAAATGATTGGAAATTTTGAAAGATAAAATATTTCTTCATCAAAGAAGTTACTATGTTACAAAGATAACACACTGATTTTTAAGTTGAAACAGGATGAAATTTAGGATTCAATTAAAGATCTCATCCTAATCCACCAAACTCCTTCTCCAAAAACAGATGGTCATCATACCTCAATAAGATGTCATGTGAAATTAAAGTAAATATATTTTTGGTGAATAAAAATGTTATCATGATGTAAACTTTTTCAATGCATTAATCACTATCAAACATTAGTAAATATAAAATCTATCTTTTATGATGTTATGAAAGAGAGGCAAAAGATACCAGAGGGACATTCAAACTCATAAGTCGAAAATAAACTGAAAACGCCATGGCCAAAAAAAGAAAAAGACGAACAGACAAACAATAGTACACAAAACGCAACATAGAAAACTAAATACTGAACAACACGAACCCCACCAAAAACTGGGTGAACTCAGGTACTCTGGAATTTATAACGGTGACTTCAAGCGCTCATGAAGAAACTATATATTTTGTCTCAATAAAAAATAAAAAATAAAAATAAAAAAAAAACCCCAATTCTTCCAAAATTTATTAGGTTACCTGGCCTTTAACCTCTGACATTGATAGCATGTGCCTGTCCAAAGTCCGGAACCTTTTGTTTATTGTTTTGTTTTGCTGTAAATTTCCTTGTTTGACCTGCTTACATTTGTCATGTCAGCTAGCCTTTAATAGCTTGTTGTGCAGTATGGGTATTGCTCATTGTTGATGGCTGTGCAGTGATCTATAGTTGCTAACTTCTACGTCGTTTGGACTCTGTACCTACAATTTTTTTCACAACAGAATGTTACAATGTATTATAATGTAACTTTGACCTTTGGCAATGATATCAATCAGGGATGAAGCACTAAGGAACCATTGTACCAAGAGCATGAAAATCAAAATGACATTTGGGACCTCTAAAATCCATTTTTGGTAAACTTGAATTTTAGGTAGCTGTCCCACTGATATTTTTAAAAATCAAGTTCTTTAATCAATATTGTAAGAATAAGAGATTATTTTTCTACAGCACAAGCATATAGAATATTTTTCTATTGTAAAAATATTTTACATCAGGATCTTGATTTTTTTCTCCATTTGGCACCCCACCCTGTAAAGTTACTCAGATACCAGCATACTTATTATACAACTGTACTAAAACAACAGTAAACAACATTACTGACATCATTTGCTCCTGAATATTTGATAACCTTACCCAATAAACAACATCAATTATTTACGGAGTCCTCAAGATGGAAATTTCCAATCAAAGGAAGATTTACGTAAGAAGAAATTCTACTTCATGTTATAGCAATGCTTCAGCAATCATAGCAGATACTGAGAGTTGATGATTTTTTTTTATACAAAGGCAGGTTTGTATAATATATAAAATCCAATTAAGATCTTAATTATATAATCTTACAGTAAAAGATCCTATGCTCCACAGATCTATGTGCCAGTCCCAAGTCACGAACCTAAGTCAGTCATGGTTGTCTTTTGATTATTTTCATGTGTTTTGTCTTTTGGAGAACTTGGTGTTGATAGTATAAAGATTGTAAGAATTGTCTTCTATATAGGTACCAGTCTTGTTTTACAACTCCAGTTTCTGGTGCATGTGAAAACATGGAGTTAAATAAAATAGTCCATTTTTTTCTGATTTTTTTTCTTGACTCAATTTTTTCTGTTTGATTAAAAGTTTATGCTGAATTGAAACATATATGTAGATTTAAAAGAAATATGGCATCTTTTTGGGGATATCAAACCAGGAAAGTGGAAGGATATCATGTTTACTGGAAGTGGTGCTGCCTAGTAAAAACAGCCAGAAAGTAGAAAAAATTAGTTTTGACTTCAGGGTTTCATAACTTTTTATTCTTCGAGGCCTGAGACACTTTTTTTCGATTAAATCACAATTTCACATTACTACATACATGATATGTACATGAAAAAAAATTTCTATGTAGCATTTTATTTTTTAAAATTTTCAAAGATCAGCTGTTTTGCATGTAAGCCTATGGAGCAGTCAATTACAAGACTGCAACCTGCATAGGGAAATTTTTGAATATGTTCACTGCAAGGAAGTAGCTCATGTGGACTTTTGTGTGCCCAGAATGACAAAACATCATGATTTAAGTACTTTCTAAGAAATAAAAATCATGGGGTATCAAGTTACACGGAAAAAACTGAAATTATGTAATGATTACGATTTTTTTTATGCAAGACAGCATACAAATGTATAAAAAGATATAAAGCACAACAGTTTGAGGTAAATTGTGATTCTAGTAGTATTACATATATGATTTTCAATAAAAAATAAACATAACTTTGTCAGTCTTGTATTATTTTTAATTTTAGTTTCTTGTGTACAATTTGGAGTTTAGTATGGCGTTCATTATCACTGAACAAGTATATATATTTGTTTAGGGGCCAGCTGAAGGACGCCTCCGGGTGCGGGAATTTCTCGCTGCATTGAAGACCTGTTGGTGACCTTCTGCTGTTGTCTGTTCTATGGTCGGGTTGTTGTCTCTTTGACACATTCCCCATTTCCATTCTCAATTTTATAAAAAGATTTTTTCCTGCATGAAAACTTCTTCTTGTGATGAAAATTCTAGTTGAGCAGTTTCATTGAAAATCAGTGTAAAGTTGAATAGGCAGCTACATACAAAACTCATTTTTTCTTTAGGGTTATTATTTTATGGCTCAATTGTTGACATTTAGGTAGAATATATATAAAAGAACTTTTGGTGAAAAGATTTTCACAAAATTTTCACTTTACAAGAGTCTATGACTTCTTTTCCTGTCTGCGGCACTGCATTGTTAATTGAAAATTCCATATTTGGGTTAAAAATTTGTTTAAAAAGTGGAATTTTTCTAATACTATCTATGATGACCAGGATTTTTGTGCTTAGGTGTGACAAGTAATCAATATTCTTACCAAAAACACCAACTTGAGTATTCATTTTGTATATTCTAGGATTTTATTGCAAATTTTATATGCATGGGGGTGTGAAGTACAGCCTAAAAACCATCATATAGTAGGCATGTATAAAGACATGTATTGTCAAAAAAGAGAAAGGTATAGTCTTTCTTGTCTTTAAAAAGTTGTATTGCAACAAATTCTTCATTATGAAAATTTTTTGGGGTAGTTTTTCAATTTGACTAAAATAAGAGGCCCACTTGGATAGATCTCATTGAAAAAAGGGGGAGGGGTAAAATATTGTATGTGGTTTGATCAAAGCGAAGGAAAACGAAAAAATAAATAAATAAGAATTCTCTTCTTGCTTCACAGAATCCAAATAATTAGACATTCATAAAGATAAACTAGAATGAGATTTACAGATCATTTGGTAGGCATGACTTATTTCCCAAATTTTTCCGTGTTTCAGAAAAGGGTACTCCTATAATAATGGGATTATATTTAATAATACAACTAAACAATTCTTAAATGGCATTTTGTATGTTCAAATATGGCTACTAAATGAAACAAAATAAATGATTTATTTTTTTAAGGAATGTTATTACAGTTATAGAACAGACAAGTTTTGTAAATCTGGACATGGGTTAAATCTGTGGTAATAATTAAAGTCCCTATTTTCTCTATAAAGCCTATAGAATTTCAAGTCACACAAACTCTATGATATTAATAATAAATTTACAGAAATCTTCCTTTTTAGGTCTACTACTAAACTCCTAGCAGGCGCTGTAACTGAAGTGTCTTATAATGTTAAACAAAGTGATAGTAATATTTACTTACTTATCAGTCCCTCTCTCAATGGCCTGGTGTGCCCAGTAACTGAAGGTCCCCATTGCGCCAGACAAAAGGTCACCTTGACCACCACATCTTCTTGGACTTCCCTCACTACAGCATACCAATACTATAATATATATATACATGTCTTGATTAAGATGAAATAGCTAAAAAAAAAATTGCATCAATTTGGACTTTAAAGGAAATTGCGTGAGAATCAGGGACAAAAAAGGTTAAGCTTAACTTTATATAGAGTTTACTTTCTTTCTCTCTCTATATATGTACATGATAAGGAGTTTCAATGTATTTTCCCAAAATGGTCTAAATATTGAATTCTTCAAACATATAATTGACATATGTCATATATCTATACAGAATTGTTGATTTTAATGGATATGATGTTAAAAATAAAGAAATAAAAAGTTTGTTATAATTTTAAAATGTCTGTATGACAAATTTTGCTTTTAAACACAAAATATGCCTGTCTATATTTAAAGACCAAATCAAACTTATTCTGGTGCAAAAACATAAAACATCTGTATAAAATAAAACAGTTTCAACTGCTATATTTGTTCATGATATTATAAATTCATCAGAAAGTGACAAATTTATTTGTTTTTTATTTTTCCTCCCTCCATCTACTTGAAGTGTGTCGGTCTGTAATTAAACAATAAAAGTCCAATAAAATCTTCATACTCAATAAGAGGCCATCCAACCAGTGTTTTTTATGGCGTACATAAAAATCTGGACATGATGTATGACATGGACTCCTAGAGTACTAATTAAGACATGTTACCAGAATCTGTCAAACTTAATTTTTATGACATACAAAAAATTTGGATCATACATAGAGCTGAATACTAGAACTAGTTGCTCCTAACATGCTGAATTGCTCACCAGGCGAATTTATGCAACATAACATCATTTAGCAACAATGGCACATACTGATACAATAACAAGAAGAGGTAGTATGATTACCAGGCCAATGTGACAACTATCAACTAGACTATCCACTCAAGTCCAAATGATGTGCATGTAGTGGTAAGCAACTACAGCATTCAACAATGTGGGCCTCATTGGGGTCTAAGGGTGACGCAGGATTGGCAGATTTTTTGTAAGCGTGACTCATGAAATTCAAATTATTGTGCGTGAAAACGGAAAAAAGTCGTGCGGGACACATGAAATTACAAGCGTTATTATCACAATGATAGGCGGGATATGGGAATCTGATAAAACAACCAGCAGGATCCGGGATCAGACACCCCCAATGAGATCCCCACAATGAGGAAAACCAGTACTGTATAGTCAGCCCAACATGACAAAATGTGAAACAATTTCAATCCAAATCTACTAAGAGAAAATGTAAAAAATAACTCTTAAACTCATTTAAGGGGGTACAGAACACCTAAGGGAGTTAACTTTTTAAAAATCAGCTGAACGTTTTAATCACATACTATTAGTATTTAGAGAAATCAAGCTACTCAATGATCAAAATTAGTGTTTGTCAACCTGCTATACATCTAATGAAATTATTCCTGTAAATTGTGTGGTTCAAATTTCTTGATATTTTTATCAACTGGTCAAAGTAAATATTTTGTCAAAATTTTATGAAAATTATACCAGCCAAATCAAGATTTTGTATAGTGACTATACAAATCCTTGGCCAAATGTATTTTAGTCATAGTGTTGGGTATGCCAAAAATAGAATTGTTCAAGAAATCTTTTATGTATTCTGGACCATTCTTGTGGAATAATTTGCCAATACCGTTAAGAATTATTACAAATGTTAACTCTTTTAAATACAAAATAACAGATCATTTATTGAAATCAACCTGTTGAAAAAAATATTGAATACTGATTATGTCATGATGTTTTTTTTTTCATAACATCTTATCAAGTTGTATTGAACATTATCATCATACTTGACTTTTATACTTATGTATGCCATGTATATGTTTGCATTTTGTTTATGCTTTTCTATGATGAAGGCCTCAGGGAAGATTAGTTAAATAGCTAACTGTGTAACCCTCTTAAAATAAAGTATTGTTGTTGTTGTTGGTATCACATCAGGACAACCAATCCTATAGGAGTCCATTGATGATTTCCTGTAGATCCTGTCTTATAAAGATGCCATACATAATTTTCTGGTATAGAAGTTTGGTGGCAGCTACCGGCAGATCTTTTTTCTGTTGCCTTGTTGACATTTACCAAATGTAATCTTATTCATAAGTAGACATTAATGGCAGGAGTGAGTCTAATTTTGTCACGGACCAGGTTCATTGCTCTACACATAGTCATGAGTTCATGAAAAATTAAAGTCTCATTCACTCTGCAGAATTGAATAGTCATGAAAATGTGATCAAAAATGTTTACATCAGCATGTTTTGTACACAGAATCCTGATTTAGGTACAGGCTTGGGAATAAAGTTTTAAGGCACTTTTTAATGTCTCTGCAGGTAAATTTATTCACAAGTCTTCTAAAATCTAGGGATTTAGGAAATATTGTATAGATATTTGTTGCCCAATTCTAAATTCACCTATAATTGTCTTTGCCATTGAGATCCTGTATCATTGATGCACGCCTCACATCGCCTTTTATTCATATTGAATTCATCCCGGTAATTAAAAAAAGGCTTTTCTAGGTTAAAATTCAATATGTTTTAGCTAAAATCATAAACAAATAAATGGAGAATGCATGGGACACAGATGATGCCCCGCTTGCATATAACGTTATAAAGGGGCATAACTCAAGAACGAAAAAAGTGACGCTACCCAAATTTGACCTTCATCTGTGTTCTGTGGTAATAAGCATTGTGTGTAAGTTTCATAACATTTGGTTAAGGCAAACTAAAGTTAGAAAAAGGAAACCAATTTCAGGACATACGGACATACAAGGGTAACACTAAATGACCCCTCCGGTTCTTAAAGATGCTAGCTCAAAAGGTAGCAGACTAGAGACCTATTCAGATTATGAGCAAACCAGTCTTCTTTTACTTAAAATAGTGCATGCTTGGAGGAAAAGCAGAAAATCCTAATCTAAAAGTCTTCAGTATAAACTGGCATGGGGATCGATCCCAATTTCCCCTCCAATTCAGGTGAACATTTATGTTAAATTTTTCATATCCTTATGTGTCAAAATATACACCAAATAGATATAAGAAGGTGTGGTAAGAGTGCCAATGAGACAACTCTCCATTCTAGTGAAAATTCATAAAAGTAAACCATTATAGGTCAAACTACGGTCTTCAACACCAAGCCTTCGCTCACACCGAACAGCAAACTATAAAGGGCCCCAAAAATTACTAGTTTAAAACCATTCAAACGGAAAAGTTGTTTTGGATTCTAAGTACTCAAGAGAACTGGCATTTTGAAAGAGTTAACAAATCCTGATGTCCATGTAGTAGTACTGCAAGAATTAATTGAGTGCTAAATGGTCAACACCTGCTTTCAGGCTTACTCAGTTTTGAAATACAACTCTGTCTGGGTCCTGCCATCATCTCGTAAATCAAATGAGCGAAATATCAACTATCTAATATAAGATATCAAAAACGAGTTATCATAAAAATACAAAGCAATCAATTTGGAGAATTGTCAAGGCATTGAATGACAGCCAATAACCCTTTGAGATAATGCTGTATTCGTTTCCTTTAATTTGACTTCGTATCAGATAGCCAATACTGGCAAGTCTTCTGATCTTTCCAGTTCCGGAGGTCAATCTTTCAGCAATTACTTTTTCATACAAAAAGATGATGAACTGGGTGAGAAGTATTAGAAAAATTTAGCTTTTTAGTAAAATGGTTCTTAATCTAATGATTAAGTGATGCTATTTCTAGGGTTGAGTATCAATCTGAAAAAATTAGAAAAGATTTTTTTGTCATATTTCATAATCTAAGTTGAAAAATATGATTATTGAGAGATTAAGACTTAAAATGACTGATTGTTTGGTAATCTTATTTTTCTACTCTAATAAGTGATGGCTGTGCAAAAGCTAAGTTTTGTCACTCTGTAATGATGGAACCTCTTCTAGGGTTATTTTCTTCCTACATAAGATTGAATCATTTATCCAGTAAAAATCAACTTCAGGAAAAAATGAATTTAACAGTTTATTTTTTATACACCCTGAAACAGTCAAATTTCATAAAAAGCAAAACAATATTAAAACAAGTAAGGCACAACCATCTGATGCTCCACAAACTGCTTTATTGAGGGGAAACATTTTAATATAAATGGTTCAAAATATTAGTATGCTTGAGGGACAAATAAAACATGTACTATTATTGCTAATTTTTCACCTTTATAAATGTGTTACAATTGGTAGTTGGATACCATTTTTTCTCTATTTTTAGTAACAGTGACCTTGACCTTTGACCTATTAAATCCAAAATTGATATGCTATTTCCCATTCCTTATATCATCCATCTATATAAGTTTCATTCTAATCAAAAAGGGAACTCAAGTTATCATATGGAAACCATTTTCCACTACTTTTTTTATACAAAGTAATGGTGATCTTGACATATTGACCCAAGACTCAATAGGCATCTTTCCTTTGCCTGTATATTCCATTTGTAGAAGTTTCGTTAAAATAAGGAAAGGGAAATCAAAGTAATTATTTTTTAAGATGATTCCATCTTAAGTAGCAGTAACCTTGACCTTTGACATATCAAAATCAATTGTCTCCTTAAACTGTCCATCAGTATAGGAAGTTTAATTCTAATAAAGCATGGGTTACTAAATTTAGCCTCAGAAAACCTTTCTTCCAGAACTTTTCTTTTTGTAGTTACAGTGACCATGATGATTGAACCTTGTGACTCCAAATCAATAGGCTTCTTTCTTCTTACCTATATCTTTCATCTCTAAATGTTTCATTCCAATTTAGAAATGATTCTCAAGTTATCATCTGGAAACCATTAGTTGATCGAGGACCTGGCAAGGGCAGAAGGATGGACAAAGTGTACTAGATGCTCCCAAAAAAGTTTTCATGAGCAAAAAAAAAATATAGAAAAAAGAATATGTAGTTCTATTTCTATAAAAAAAATATATCTTTTATTATCCCGACCTTGCATTTAAAAGTATTTTTTTTATTGTACTGATTACATTATGTAGCAATATTAGTTTCCATTAAAATTGCAATTTTCTTTTGTATGTTAAAAATGCAGTTGTTTTGACTTGCATAAATATTATACTGATCAGAAATCTGGCATCATCTCCAACATAACTTAGTTATAGAATGTAATCAAACCATTTTCCTGCTTAGGAAACAAATAAATTGATCAAAATGAAGTTATTCCAAAAACATCGCTTTCTGCTTTAAATTGATTATGTTTAAAAGAAGTTCCATTTATAAAACTTAATTGTTTTCAACATCATGACTATTTTACTGTAGTTTTCAACAGAAATTCTCCGAAAATTTGAAATGATTACCACAAATGAAATGCCTTAACATGACGGGATTATAAAATGATTTAGGAGAAATAAAGATTCAAATCTCGCCAACTACAATCTTAATCTGAATATTAATGGTAGTTCATGAAATCTGAATCAAAATCAGTCTTTCTGTCACTCAGTGGTTCTCCTTTAATTAAATGCTGTAGTGAATGTGACAAATTTCATCTGACTTCTGTCAATTTTCTTCACAATTCTAACATATCTAATATATTGTTGACAGAATATTTGTTAAAAGAGCTATATCAACATGGCCTGACTCTGACCACAACTAAATTATTTTTATGCAGATTTGGTCAAGAACTGCAATATTTCATTTTTTTATGCAAATGAGTACAAAATTTATTAAGAATTGAATAATTTTTGCTGCATCTGTCACATAGTTTTTATTTCAAACAGAAAATTGCATATATATCCGAAATTATATTGTGAATGAAATATTTCCCTTAAATTTTTTTGCAATATCAGTAAATTATATTCAGCAATATCTATAGGAATCAGTTTTGGAAAGAATTCCTACAATACTGCAGAGGATTGCCAAACTTAATTGCTCAACAAATATTGCACACTTAAAATATTTGCATGTTTATTTTACTTTAATGTCTGGATGCTTTTAAAAAGTTCTGAATTTATGAGATAGAATAGCAATTGTAAACAACTGATAAAAAGGCATTGCACAATGAGAGTTACAATCAAAGATGATGCCACGAGGTATAAAAAAGGGGGGAAAGATACAAAATCATAAGCTAAAGACAGACATAAAAAAAAGAAAAACAAGAATGTGTCCATAGTACACGGATACCCCACTCGCACTATCATTTTCTATGTTCAGTGGACCGTGAAATTGGGGTCAAAACTCTAATTTGGCATTAAAATTAGAAAGATCATATCATAGGGAACATGTGTACTAAGTTGATTGGACTTCAACTTCATCAAAAACTACCTTGACCAAAAAACTTTAACCTGAAACGTGACAGACGGACGGACGAACAGGACGGAGGAACAAATGGATGCACAGACCGAAAAACATAATGCCCCTAGGTGGGGCATAAAAAAGACGAACAGATAAACAACATTCCACTTAACACTGAATAAGAAACTAGTGATTGACCAACACAGACACCTTCATAAACCGAGGGTGAACTCGTGTGAAATGGAATGCTCAGCAGTTCCTGATCAAAAAGTGACAACCAAAGAATTGAACATGTAATAAAACTTTTATACACATTACAAAAGTCAGATAATTCGCATAAGCAGTTGCTTGTTTTTATAATTGAAACTAAAGATTTTTCTATAAAATCTGACAAAACAACATGCATTAACAAATATTGTTTGTTGACACAATACAAAGTGCTTAGCAACCTGAAAAATTGTTTTAGCTAATCAACTCAATTTGATTCAATTGAATGTTTATAGTATTCTTTTTTACCATTTATTTGTTCAACTGCAAGTAAGTTTAAATATTTTGAAAACACAACTGAAATAGGTTTGATAGCATATCTCACTAATTTTACTCAAGGGGATGAACCAATTTGGAGGCTGAAGAAAATGACATCTACATGTCTTAATTAAAAAATTATAAAATTTAATTATTGTCTAAATGTGTGGGTTTTTTTTAACTCTGATACTGAATGTAGCAAAACAGATATTTTTTAATACAAAATTTTCTTTATAAAATAATAAGATGTGGGATGATTGCCAATGAGACAACTATATCCACCTGAGTCCAAATGAGGTAGATGTAAGCAACTATAGTTCACTATAGGACCTTCAACCATAAGTAAAACCCATATTGTTTATTTGGCTAGCTGAAAATTCTCATTTGATGTTTCAATACCATAATTTCTTTTAAAAGTATTCTTGTGGGTGGCTTGCACGGAACATTTAATACAAAATCAGATTACAATTCTAGTGTCAGAAACTTTATTTTTGTTAGGAGGTGATAAAATTTAAAAATCGGCAAATCATCTATCTTGTTCAAAACAACTGTTAAAACACAATGAAAAATGCAAAAAAAAAAGAAATATATTGCCTTTTTTCCCTGAAACATATTGTAGGTAACTCTGGCCCATCATTCTTAATGACAATATCATATGAATCAATTTTAGACAAAAACAGATTGCAAAACATTTTTTGATTGGAATCTTTGCCATTTTGTAATGAAGCAGAACACCTATATGTAAGTAATAGTTTTATCTTTGGAGGGAAGTAGAAAAACACATGCTTTAAAACAGATGTGTAACCCTGAATATTAATAACTCCCTGGAAACCTGAGTGGTTGTACTTGCAGCCAACAAATTTACTTTTAATGTGGTCTTTCTTGTTAATATACAAACGTATTATAGAAGAAAGAAACTTTCATTTGGTGAAGAAAAAAAAAACACACTTTTTTGTGGAAAATCTAATGATGCAAAAAGTGCACAGAGCCTGCAATGACAAAAGAAATTATTCTACTACTAAGGTATAAAAAGAAGATAAATTTAATAATTTATAAATTCAATAATGTTTAAATTAGCTAATAGTATATTCTAGCAGGAAATTAAAAATGCTTTGTTTTATAAAAGTATGCATATCAAGTTTACAAGGAATCTGCCTCCCCATTGCAGATCTTTTTACATTTCCTTGAATTTCTTACATCTGGAACTAATTATATACCAAATTATTTATGAATTATAAGTGGGTTTCCTATATAATATCTATTCTTGAATTTTTCCAGAAAAAAAACTTTGAACAAAAAATAGTCGTATGATGTTGGGACTCAATTAATGGTTTTAAGAGTGATTTTTCTCAAGACTCATTTAAATAGCTACCTGATTATTGTGGAAAAGAATAGAATTAAGTCAAAACGTGGGGAGGTGGCTGGGACAATCTGAAGGCCAAAAATTTGCTGACAAGCTAATTCCACCCCCTTTTTTATATTAAGAAATGCTTGTTCCATCACTGCCAACGTGAAGAAATATGTGACAAAAAAAAAACACTGTTAAATGAGACCTTCCAAATTTCAAATACAAAAACATCACTGCTAATTACCATCTGTTTAATGTCAAATCAAAATATTAACAAAATATGCACCTAATTTTAATCATCATTGAAACAGACTTGTGATAATTTGTGGAAACCTATATCAGAAATAGACAACTTCTTATCTATTTCACAACAACAATGAAGACACCCTGACTAAAACAATACACAGAAAATCTGTTTCTTGTTTATAATGGTCAAAATTGTCACTTTACAAGGTAATATGTTCTTTCAGGTGAAATATTTATGTATTGGTTATCGTGAGGTCAGATATAAGACTGATTTTTATGACTAAAAGATTTTGCAGGTGAAATATTTATGTTTTTATCATCATCAGGTCAAGAGTCTTGTGTATTGTTTTATGGAAAAAGAAATAAACAGGCTGTAAAAATGATCATTGACTCATAAAATTAATGAACAAGATCATGTTAATTTCTGATAAGAAATCAACGACATGGGTGGGGCTTAATCATAAGATATTCTCTTTGATGGGAACAGATATAAATAAAATATTAAAGAATAAATATGGTCTTTAGAGTTAACTTTAATGAGTCTTCAATCCTACTACATTATTTCGCCAAATAAAAATATCAAGATTAAACTTTTAAGGCAAATTTACATATCACCAAATGGATAGTAAGTCTAAAAATAAGAATTTAATATTGCTCACAGTTTCTTAGTTCTCTTAGATACAGAATGGTCAAGACTCTAAGCAACTATGTCCATTGTTGAAGACTGTTGACTTCTTGAAGTTTTTCCTGTTCTTTTTGTGTTTTTGGTTTGTTGTCTTACTTATTCAAACTTTTCTTATGCTTTATAATTAAGGAAACTCAATGATAAAAGCATTGGGGGAAGAGATTGGTCATGTTGGCAAAATCTGTATTTCTTTATTTAGACTAAAATCAATTCACTACTCTGAAAAATATCCACCAAGCGAACTTTACAACTTACAGCCAGAATAATCAAACTTTGATTAAAAGGTATGAAAATTAATTCAAACACAAAAATCTTATACATGACTTAGTGTTATATTTTTTTATTTGGTCACTTCTGAAATTTTTAAAGTTGTATACAACTAAGATATATTTTTTATAAAATAAAATAATCATATCTCAACAGATTATTAAGAAAATATGGATTTTGTTCTAAATGATAATGTCTATTCATATAAATTCCAAACAGGTATTTCTGATAAAAGCTACATTTAAATTTAAAGAATATAACAATTAAATAATTAAATAAATAACACAAAACATGACAAGATAAAAAATGCACCACAGGAAGTTAAAACGACCAAAATATGTATCATCTATTCTAATGATTTCACTAATCACAGGTTCAAATGATAATTAACAAAGTCACACGATCTGTGAGCAAAGGGAGATAATTATACTATCGTATTACTGACACCACAGTTATAGGTAGGTATAATTACTCACATGCTCACACATACAGGTGAAAATTAGTGAATCATTTCTGCACCTTATCAACCTTTCCAATTTTGGATCTGTGTAATGTCGATTTTTTTTTCCAGTTTTGCTAGGTTTTATCAACTTTTTGTATTATTGCCACAGGTAATTTTGTAATTTAGGAGCTACTTAAAGTTATTTTCTTTTTCATCAGACAGAACTCAATTACTTTGAAAATATAATTAAAGCAAGCCTTCTGTATAACATTAATTATTGCCTGACATTTAGTCTACTTTTTTATTTTAGATTTTGATATAATTTATAATCCATTGGATATTTTTTCATTGTGGAGTAAAGTAACATCCGACCTTTTGCCTATCATTTTCCTAATACAATAGATGTCATTATGACCTTTCTTCAACCACAGAAACTGTTGACCTTTAACCTACCATTTTCTCCATCAGATATGATGTCATTATGACCTTTCTTCAATATTGTAACATTTGACCTTTAACTTCCATTTTCTCCATCAGATATGATGTCAATATGACCTTTCTTTACTATGGTAACATTTGAGCTTTAACTTACCATTTTCTCCATCAGATATGATGTCACTAGGACCTTTCTTTACTAGGGTAACATTTGACCTTTAACCTACCGTGTTCCCTATCAGATATGATGTCATTATGACCTTTCTTTACTATGGTAACATTTGACCTTTAACCTACCATTTTCTCCATCAGATATGATATCATTATGACCTTTCTGTACTATGGTAACATTTGACCTTTAACATACCGTGTTCCCCATCAGATATGATGTCATTATGACCTTTCTTCACTATGGTAACATTGCCCAAAGCTCTGGACAGAACTTTTACAGCTAGCACTGGTTCTTCTGGTTTAGGCTTCTCTCCCATCTGTAAAATATTTCAAAACCATCAATATGCATATACATGATATTTGTACACTGATGTCAAAATGCTACAGCATGAGACAGTACCTGACAACTACATGTATAACTGTATTAGAAGTCTAAAATGTATTAGAAATTTGATACAATGTAAACATCACAATTTCGTTTTGGTTTCAGGATTTCAGAAAATACCCAAACCTACTAATATGAAAGTGAATAGCCAATTAGTGTCATTGAATAATCATATAACTAACAAAAGAAAAAAATAAACTAGTATAATATACAATATGCAATTGTTTGCACCTGTCCTAAGTCAGGAATCTGATGTTCAGTAGTTGTCGTCTGTTGATGTGGTTCATAAGTGTTTCTCGTTTCTTGTTTTTTATATAGATTAGACCGTTGGTTTTCCCGTTTGAATGGTTTTACACTAGTAATTTTTGGGGCCCTTTATAGCTTGCTGTTCGGTGTGAGCCAAGGCTCCGTGTTGAAGACCATACTTTGACCTATAATGGTAATCTTTTATAAATTTTGACTTGGATGGAGAGTTGTCTCATTGGCACTCATACCACATCTTCTTATATCTATATATGATTTTTGAAAAGATCACATCTACAAAAACTCAGGTTCTGATCCTGAGAATGGACTGAATAAATTGGCTAATACTTTGTGTTAGTGTTTTGGAATTTTGTACTTCAAGGGACAATTTGGCATTTTAAAAATAAATCTTCAAATTAAAAATAAATTTAATTCTAAAACTTCAACCTAAAGTTCAAAGTGATAAGGAAGGTGAAAATGTAATTTTCGAGATCATTTCAATATAATTGAAAAATTTTAATTACGTGTTAAATTTCTTTGATCATTATATATTGTCTTACAGGAATTAAAGCACTTATCTCACCATGAGGCCACGATAAATTAAATTACCGTCCTGTCTTCTAACAATACTATCAGACCTCGTCATCAGGGAAACACTTTCTCTGCCGACCAGATACAATAACCAAAACACTAATTATGCGACCGAGGGCAATATTTGGTCATTTTGACTGAGTTGTCAAAGTATTTAAACACAACACGAGAAGATTTTATCACGTTGTTTTCCTATCAGTTTGAATAATAGTTACCTGAACGGGACATTCAGAACACCTTGTTAACCCATGGAAGCAGACTTTGTGTCTTTGCTTTTAGTTACTTTTCCAGAGCTATTCCCAAACAATATCTTGGGATTAAAATTGGTTCTCAGCAATAGTGAATGGTTCATAACTTGATATATTAAAAATCATTAGATTTTAACCGAAAATGGTTACAAGTGCAGAAGTTATAGGCTATTTCTCAAATCATGTCTTTCACCGGAAAAGATCGTCAATTATGCATGCCCTTATGACGTCATTTACCAGATAGAAAGCGCACCTGTATCCCTGCACTATTAAAGTTTCCTGCATTTTCAGAATCGTCATTCTGCAAGGAAGTCTAGAAATAATTTATGTTCCAAAAGTATGTAATCTTAAATTCCCATACAACTGAAGGGAGGGTGACCAACTTATAAGATCTTAATTTCCCTAATATTTTGTGCAGTACAGCATCAAACATTTTCACCTGTTGGCTCAACATGTGTTGGACGATGCTTACATTTTGGTCACGTGGTGATGGAAGTCATATGACAGATTCAACTAACTATATCTCGTAACTGGCATTAAGTGCCCACTAATAACAAATGCGATTATTTTCACTTTTTATTGATCACAAATATTTGAATTTCTCTTTCTTATAGTTTTTAACATGGTTCATGGGACCCCTAACAATTTCAAAGATATTTTTAATCAAATTGACCACCCTCTGACTTTAGCAGACATACCATTATAGCAAAATATCTACATCTTTCATCAAAATATATACTAATCTCAATAAATATGTTAATACAAAAATACTATTTTACTCTGACAATTCCCAGAATAAACTTCCCATAGAACACAATAATATTATGTATGCAAGACCAGGTTTCCATATCAAAACAAATTGTCTGTGGTGGTATCTTGGCTAATTTGAAAACAAATAAACAACCATAAAAATAAAATAAAAGTCTGCAGCAAATTAATTAAAACAATAAAACTCTGATCGCCAATTGTGTTCTCAGAATTGTAACAATATAGATTAATTAAAAGTGGAAAGGCCAAGATTGTTGTTATTAAAATTAGTGAATTTCAGGAAAGTGTAGAAAAATAATTGTACAGTAAGATAAATATCTGTTCATCTAGAAGATTTATGGTGGACTTAAGGAAAGGATCAAGCATCTTAATCATGATAAATGTTGCAATTTTCTAGCTTACCTCCCTTTAATTCCCTGGCAATACACTGGGGTCATTAATTAGGTCATTTATAATACAAATGTAAATAAAGTGACAGAAATGGACATTGTTAAGCAAACAGTGATCATAGTTTGTCCTTTGAATTATAGGTAAATAATGAAAATGGCTTCCAGTTTGTTATTTCTAGGGATTCTTTGGTGTCCAGTTAGTTCAAATGGGCTGAATTTAACTAATTATCATCAATAATTAGAGGCCATTTTCTGACATTTTGTTATGAACAGGGGATATGGATGTATTTTTTCCTGTCATTAAGGTCATAACCCTTACAAAAATGAAATATATTTTAGAAAAAAGTGATGGAATTTTAATCATCACCTTAAAGCCCTGATGGGTCATGATTAATGGGTAAGGCAAAACACATAAATATCAGCGCATTTGCTTCTAACCTAACGATGTAAACGACTACGTGCGTAGTGGTTTAATTCATTTGTTTCTTACACTTTTTGGTCAAGGTTGACATCGTTTACATAAACGATGTACGCGCAAAATAGTCGCGTAGTCTTTGATCGTTTATCGTTGAGACGTATAAACGATACATTTGTTTCTGTATTTGTCGTTTGAATAATTACGAGCACGTGTTGTTTTCGCAAAGTCCTGGTCATTCATTTCCCGCACTTTTACCTGTTTGTTTACAGTGCGCGTATATAATCTATTTTTGTCTCACTTCGCGGAGTCGATAAAGGTCATTAAACGATGTATTTGTTTCTAGCAGCTTAACGTTTACTAAACGATAGTCATCGATGACAAAATTTCGGGTTAGAAACAAATACACTCTATGTCTTGAGTTTCCTCCTAAAAAAAGTAGGGTATGTTCGTAAGAATTCTTTTTTCATTTTCCTCAACATTTTGACCTTTAGTATATGGCATGTATGGGGAGATCTGCAATTTTGTCACAATTCACCAAAAACACAAATAAAAAATTTAGGGTAAGCATATTGGGTAATAAGAATTAGGGTAGCTATGAAAAACCACAACACATGTGTGTTTTATCTTTATTTATGTATTTTTCCAATCAATATTCATTATACTTTGAGCAATTTCAAAATAAGTTATAATTCTATGTTCAAGCCTTTTAAATGCAAGCTCCCCCTCAGAATAAAAGTTTTTATAAAGTGCTGCAATCATTTGAAAAAAAGAATTTGTCACTTAAATTCATACATTTGATTTAAAACCATATTTTTTTCAAAAATGATCAAGAGGAAATTTTGAGTTCGAACTTAATCAACTTGGCTGATGACAAATACATCTGTCCAAGCAAAGTAGAAATTTTGACTCCTATCTTACTGACATCTACCTCAAACCTTCTTTTCATTTATATTCAATGGTTTGTTAAGATTTGCTTCATATTCTTATATTTGCCCCCAGAATTTGTCAGCAATCATGTAAGGAAAAAATTCAATCAAAATTATTAAATGTCATATCCATAATTTTTTTTTTAATGTGGAGACTACACATTAATGAGACAGCAACCCCCAAATAAAAAAAAAAACAACACAAAAAACAAAAGAGATGAAAAGGTCAACAATAGATAAGTGTTTCCACAATATCAAGCTCTAAAATGGTTATAGTGGGACAAAAGTTAAGAAACAAATTTATTAGAAATCATCAAATGAAAAAGACAATACCAAAAAAATCAACATTATCATAAACAATTCCATACCAAAGTAACCAACAAAATGTTTACCAACAAAGTAACCTAATTCTTGATTTATATAATCTTCTTCCATAAAAACAGAAAAAAAAAGTTTTTCACAAAAAAAATTAAATTGCTCACATAGATGCCAACCCCATTGAGTGCAATCAGTAAAAAGGCATTCACATTTCCGTAATTTGTGTCTTTTTTCAGTAATATTAACGTAAAATTTTATAATAATCATATGAACAACTGGGCACACAGTGATATGATTGATTATTGATCGCTAAACGTCCAGTGGCATATATTTCATGTATATTCAGGAATAGAACAAATTAACAGTAAATTCAAAAGGTAGATCCTTTAATAGAGGTTGTCCGGGATGAGGGTCGGGAAAATTTACCCTGCCACTGAAAAATGAGGGTATATGGGATATGGGACAGACATTTAGCATTGCAACAGGCCACCTACGGTCCTATCAAAGAGTTGTTTCAACGGTTCTTAACATAGAGTGTGTAGCACTCTTTTTTCAAGAGGCATATGAATTAACGTCAGCATTCCGACCGGACGTGGCTGCGTAATTGTACATCCACCACAGCCAAACGGACACTCAATTTGGCAACAGTATTACAGCCTAATGGAGGAAAACCTGTAGTGACCATATTTCTATTCCTTAGTCACCCTTTTGGGTGGCATTCAGTGACTAAACGATGTCCTTTATTTATCAAAACTACGATTCAAAGTTGATTAGCAAATGACCATCGCGTTAAATGGAAATATTTTTCATAATATTTACAAAAGGCATAATGGTCCGGCTTTCTAGTTTTCTTTTTTTGTTTCAGATATTTAAGTTGTTACACCAGACATTGTAAAATTAAAAACAAAGACTTGTTTCGTTCATTAATTATTCAGAATAAGAGTATCGTTTTTACTGGTAGTCCCGATTGATTGTTGGTTGCTTAATGTCCAATGGCAAATATTTCATGCTTGTTCAAAACGAGAAGTTAACAATAAATTCAATAGGTAGGTATTACAATAGAGGCTGTCGGGATGAAGGTCGGGAATATTGAATAGGGACAGAAATTTAGCCCACCTATGAACCCCTCAAAGAGTTGTTGCAAGGGTTCTTGACGTTGAAAGAGCGTTGCACTCTCTCTCTACACGAGGCATCGGATTTAATGTCTTCATTCTGTCTGGACGTGGCTGCGTACTGGATACATCCCTGACAGCCAAACAGACGCCCCACTTCGGCGAAGGTTCTACTGCCGCTCGGAGGAAGACCAGTGGTGACCATATTTTTATTCCCCAGTCACCCTTTTAAGGTGTCTCAATTATCAAAAATGATTTATAAACGGAGAACTGTTCTGGGCAGGTAATGACCGTAAATCCGTAACAAATAGAATGTTCATCCTAACACCGTAATTTGGGTCCATAAATCGTAACAATTACGGGAAAATCGTAATGGTTGGCATCTATGTGCTCACATATATATATACACATGATATAAAATTTCAATTGGCTTTCTGAAATGCAGAATCAATCAAATAATTTGGAGTGATTTGATGTTCCTGGTTATAAATTTCATGGTATGAAATGTGAAGAAGATTCTAATGAGGAAAACAGTGGATAGAATATCTCCCGCTGAATTATTTATTACAAATTCTATTGAATTACCGTTGTAGTATGTTGAAAAGGTAAAGGTCACTTATAACATAAAATGGTCACTCATCCCGTCAGAATAAGAAAGCCTTGAAAAACTTTTAGTAAGTCAAAGCAAAATTTATGCCCCTAATCAACATACCCTTATTTCCAATTGTAATCAAAATTCCACCCCCACATCCTGGTGAACCAACTTTTTAGAACCAACATATTGTATCAATTGTTAATTTTGTTTCGTCTTGAATATACACGAGATATTTGTCACTTGAAATTAGGCAAGCAACAATCAGTAAATCAGAATTATCAAATATAAATTAATTAAAATGAAAAAGAATATTATGTACTTTATATTCGCTGCCATTAGTAAGGAAATAATTTAGTGAATTTCATTGGTATTGGTGAAACACAAATCGAATTCAAATTTCCTACAGGATACAAAGTAGAATTTGTCACAACTACCAAATTAAATATTCTTGAAATTACAATCTCTCTTCAAATCCTCCAAATTTGTACCTTTTAGATATTAATAAATCCACGATGATAAATAAAAAATAGTTTGACCCTAACACTTGCTAAATTATGTGCCTGCTTTGAGTCAGGAACCTCATCAGTGGCAGTTTTTGTTCATATCTAAGTAAAATTGAGAATGGAAATGGGGAATATGTCAAAGAGACAACAACCCGACCAAAGAGCAGAAAACAGCCGAAGTCCACCAATGGGTCTTCAACGCAGCGAGAAAATCCGGCACCCGGAGGTGGTCCTCAGCTGGCCCCTAGATAAAATTGTGTACTAGTTCAGTAAAAATGGACGTCACACTAAACTCCAAAACATATAAATGAACTAAAATTAAAAAAACATACAAGACTAACAAAGGCCAGAGGCTCCTGACTTGGGACAGGCGCAAAAATGCGGCGGGGTTAAACATGTTTTGTGAGATCTCAACCCTCCCCCTATACCTCTAGCCAATGTAGAATAAAGAAAAACATATTAATACGCACAGTAAAACTCAGTTCAAAAGAAGTCAGAGTCCGATGTCAGAAAAGGTAACAAAAGAAACTAAGCAAAATGACAATGATACATAAATGAACAAAGGACTACTAGCAGTTACTGACATGCCAGCTCCACACCTCAATTAAAAATTAATCTGGAAAATAAGTGTTTTTTGGTCTTAAGACATTTGGTGTTGATGACAGAGCTTTGGTAGTCTCTATCAAATTCATTCATATTGTATAGACTCTGGGTATTTTAAAACTTTAATAATATAAAAGCATACGAAGACTGTTTACTGACCTCTAAACCTCTTTTCATCTTTTATTGTATTTTGATTGCTGTTTCTTAAAAAAATTCACATGAACAAAAATATGTGTGTCCAGAATCATAAAACAATAGTTAATCTATGAAAGTCATAATGTATTTATTTCAAATCATTTTCTCAAGTAATTCCACCATTTTCAATGAAGCTATAATTCATGTTTGTGTCAAGAGTGGTAACATAAAGAACTGCTGGTCAAAGGGAGATAATCCAGCTTTTAAAAAAAATTACAATGTTGAACTTAGCTTATATTCCTGCATCAGTAGAAACAGTCAGACATGGGATCTTTTCATAAAGTTACATTTTACATTTCAAAAGTATTATGGATTTATATTTTTAATTCAGTGACTCTTGCCAAGAAAAAAAACATTTTCACAAAAGTGTTCAATTTAGAATTTAGATGGAGAGGGAGGTAACTAAACACTGAATATTTCTGCAAATCAAACTTTTTTTCTGTTTCATAAAATATCAAGAAAACAAAAATAATAACCCCCTCCCCCAATTAATATTTTATTTTCTAAAAGTTTATAGTCCAAATTCCAAATAATAACTACCAAAGAGAATGTCTAAGGATAAAGTTATTGTTTTATGTATCTAGAAAACATTTCACTTATTAAATCTTAATTAAATAGTTAAACTGAAAACCACATATTTGTAGAATAACAAGTATGGTTGTAAACCTACATTTTTCAAATAAATCTTTGATTGCATATACATTCAAATATTGAAGAAAAATATGTGTTTTAATAATTTTAAAGTTGATCTTTTCTATTGCACCGTGACATAAAAATTATTAGAAAAAAAAAGTTTATTGTGGAATTATTAAAGATCAAACTGGAACTTTAAATTATCTTTACTGTCACGAATCTCTGTAACTAAAAGTCAAATGTTGGCAGCTTCTGAGCTTTCAAGTGAGATAATTAGACTAACCACAAATAATGTAACTTTCATACTGTTTATGTTTTCTGGTAATAAATATCTGATTATACTTACCACTTTTTGAAAAAGTCTTTCAAATTCTACAACATTAGGTGTAAGTATAGCCTTTCCATAAGATTTGATTATGTCTGGATATTCTGTTAATAAGAAAACTCCATCCTGAAAAAATTATGTTATGGTCAAAGGGAGGTAATCATCACTATACCTTGTAAATCTAGCTATTTTGAAAAGACAATCACATCTTGATGTATCTTTATCAATTCATAAGAGTAGGCTTATTATGGTTATTTATATTTTATCTCCTCTGATTCATAAAAGAGGTAAATAAATTACAAATAAAGAATTTAATGACAATTACTTTAGTTATGAATGTTAGTGAAGTAGCATTCCTTGTAAAACAACCGTAGCTTTCTATCGCTAAAAAAATTATATAAAAATGCATTCAGTTCTTATATTTACAGTAGAGATAGCCGGTATAAAATATCTTCATTTAATAGTTACTCATATATTCAAAAGCATTGGTTTTTTTTCTATTTTTGATTGCGCATTGAAGAAAGCACACACTATTAAATGGTTACTGGTTTTCACACAATACAAAAATGGGAGACTTTTTTTTTCTTGAAATTTGTCAAAATTTGTAATTTCAAATATGTCTGTTCAAATTAACCAAAATATATGCCATGAAGATCATTGCATCTTTATAAATAATGTATAAATTGATTTTGTGTTAAAATTTCACGGAAAATCAATAGTAAACATTAATTTTACTGTATCCCTTTAAGTTTATAAACTTACAGCATCTACAACGAGTGGTAGGTTTTTCTTCTTTACTTCTTCTAAGATATTCTGAAAAATAAAATTCTTATCTATATTAACTTCTTTCCATTCATTCTACATGGATTCAACGTAAAATGGACTTTTTGGTACTGTTAAGACACTCTGCAGAAAAACTTACTGAAAATAAGTTTTCTTCTACATGAACTCATATTTTGGAACTTACCGAATTATTTTTTGTTAAAAAATACTGAAAGAACTTTTTTACTACAGTCTACAATTTCATTCATCACAAGAATCTGCTAGCTTAAAGTCAATAAAATGCATGGACTTAGCTGACAAACAAAATTACCAGATTTGACTATGCATATTTGATAACTATATAGATATAAGAAGATGTGGTATGAGTGCCAATGAGACAACTCTCCATCCAAGTAAAAATTTATAAAAGTAAACCATTATAGGTCACAGTACGGTCTTCAACACGGAGCCTTGGCTCACACCGAACAGTAAGCTATAAAGGGCCCCAAAAAAATACTAGTGTAAAACCATTCAAACGGGAAAACCAACGGTCTAATCTATATAAAAAACGAGAAACAAGAAACACTTATGAACCACATCAACAAACGACAACTACTGAACATCAGATTCCTGACTTAGGACAGGTGCAAACAAATGCAGCGGGTTTAAACGTTTTAATGGTACCAAACCTTCACCCTTTTTCTGAAACAATAGTGTAACATCACAACATAAAAAGACACACTATAAAATATCAACTGAAATAGATTAACTCAATCAAAGGACATATTAACACCATTGAACATACACTGAACAAATAAATTTGACCTATGACACAATGTAAATACAAAATAAATAAACTAAGGGAAGAATAATAAAAGTAACATGTTATATCGGTAAGAAATGTTAAACAATTAAAGAAAAACAATATGCTCGAACAAAAATACCATCCATTTGCAATAACTTTAAACACAGGTAAATGAAAATAATTTAGTTGTTAGGTATACCTGTACAGTACCAATAGAGAAAGGAAATATTTTTACAAAATAAATAAACTAAGGGAAGAATAATAAAAGTAACATGTTATATCGGTAAGAAATGTTAAACAATTAAAGAAAAACAAAATATACCTTGTCTCAAAATACATAAAATTAATTAGAAAAAAGTACAATGCAAAGCTTCAAATTCATAACAAATTTCAATGGTATTTTTATTTTTATTACATTTGTTTACCTTAGCTATATCTAAACAGATGACTGGATCTGTACCAAGACCTGGTCCTATTACAACAGCATGCATCTTCTCTAACCATTCACTGGTCTCATGGACGGCAAATTTTGATTCTCTGAAGTGTACATAAAAGATGAAAATTCAAGATATGAGTTGTAAAAATAAATACATACAAAGGATAACAGGAGAACAATATCAAAAGAACAAAGGATAACAGGAGAACAATATCAAAAGAACAAAGGATAACAGGAGAACAATATCAAAAGAACAAAGGATAACAGGAGAACAATATCAAAAGAACAAAGGATAACAGGAGAACAATATCAAAAGAATAAAGGATAACAGGAGAACAATATCAAAAGAACAAAGGATAACAGGAGAACAATATTAAATGAACAATTAACATCATTCATTAAGCTTTTCAGAAAAGTCTGCAATTTTTATATAAAATAATAATTGTTTCATCCTTATTAAAAAAAAATATTGTTTAAGACATGCTTAGCTGATTGCATTGTTTTGGTGCACCTTTTGAAAATATCACTGGTCAACTGAATATAAAACCAGTCATCATGGAATTTAAAGGTTATTTCGTGGATTTCAATTTTCAAGAAACTAGCTGTTTTCAGTAGTCCGATGAGGTGTTTCCAGTTTTGGTAGTTTTATTATACTTAATGTTCTTATTTCCTTTGTTATGCATCATTTTGCTGTAGGTGTAATACAACTTATTTGGGTCCGATCAGAAAGAACATACCAGAAAGTAGTACATATTTAAAACAAAATAGTTCCTACATATGGGTTTAACTTTCAAAATATGTAGAATAATTTGGTAATTTTGATTTCAAATTAAAGCCGTATGACTGGTGATTATTGTAGAAATTTTGTATAAAACTAATAATTATGAATAATTAAAAAATTCCATGAAATTCAAAAAGGAGGGTACATTTTGCTTGTTATTCAGATCTGAAGTACATGTTTTGGTACTTCTTAAGTTCCTGGAACCAGTACATGTATGCTTTTATATGCAATTACAGGTATGCTTTCTTTTTTCTCAGCACAATACAAGCTAAGATAGTGCCTTGACATGAATTGGCTGTCACTTTATTTGAACTTAAGACAAAAGAGCTATGAATGATTGAAACTGACAAATTTCACATATAAAGCACTGGGGCCAAGAATTAGTGGTGTTTCTCCTGTATGTATCTAAAAGATAATGGTGTAATATGATTGAAAGATGATTGGTGTTTGCAGAATGACAACCATTTAAGGTGGCTCGGGTGTCTTCCTCCATCTTTGATTTTGAAGTAGCAAATAACAGTTGGTCTAGATCTTTAATGAAATGTGCAAATTTTGAGAGTAGTATGTGATTCATGTGTAAGTCTTTGATGTTAATATAGAAATTGTGTGTTTTATCATATTTACGGCTGTAATTTCTATAAAAACACCATATTTGTGTTTGATTCAATTTTTTCAACTTTGCCAAATAAGGGGAGATAACTCAGATAGTAGGGGAGATAACTCAGATAGTAGGGGAGACAACTTAGATAAAGTAATTTTATAATAGAAAGTGTTGTGAATTTACCTATTTTAATATGTAGCAAGAAAACAAGTTTGGTGAACATATTTTTTCTTTTTCTTATCTGAAAGAATGTCATAAAAGCTATCTTCTCACATTTTATCTGAAAATTCTATCATGTAGTTTTCTTTTTATCACACAAAATTGGATTTTCCATGTATAATCTATACAAAATCTGACAATTTTGCACAACCTGTAGCGTGGAAAAAAGTCCGGTGACCCATACTTTTTATTATATTTTTGAAAAAAGCATGATAAAAACTTCATTTTGACAAATTATTAAAAATTCTATGGATTTTAATTAAGACGCCCCAGCCACCTTAACCATAGTCTAATCACCAGAATGACATGTTCTAAATATTGAACTGCATCTGGAAAAAGAAAGTATGCTGGATAAGGGTGTAACGAGAACGATTTTCCCAAGTTCACAGAATATAGGTGGAAAATTGAATAAGTTAATGATACTTATTTTCGGCCAAATAAAATAAAATATACAATGAATAATGTAAATGTTTTAGACTAGCAAATTTATGAGCCATTATGGCCGGTCCTACTGGAAGAAGATCGGTAGGCCTGGTAACCTCATAATCAATTATGGCCAATACGGCATTTGGAAGCTATCTATATATGAATGTTATGAGTTAAATATAAGAGAATAATTAAGTTAAAACCAAACACCAAAACAAGGGAAATCGTAAATGATATAAATTTGCATCGAATGAGCAGTATGAAACTATTTAAAACCACTCACAATATTGGATGTACTATTAATTCTGGACTGTAACTTTTGATAACTGGGGATGCTCCTTCGGTGCAGAAAACATGAGACAAATCAGCTCCCTGTCAAATATATCAAAAACATTTTATTACATTTTTTAATACTTAAATCTTTTTTTTAATTCTGAGTGTATTTGTAATTTTTTCTATATGTTGTTTGTTAACTTTGTGTTGATTATTCCAAACAATTAAATTTTTTGGTGTTGCAATGTAATTTTAATCATATACATTTAAACCTTGTTATGTTGAAAACTTGGATGAGAAGAAGTAATTGCTTGCTCTCGGAAAGATTCCTGTTCATGCATTTTAACCTATGAAGAGTCTAACTTCGTTGATTTGAATTCTCTGTTAAGTTGAAAAAATTATATAGTCCTGTTGATAACACTGAATGTTAATGAAAAATTAATGTAAATTGACCCTGATGACTCAAGGTTCTAAAGTAAGAAATTTCGAATAAACATGAGCGCATGATACGCCCATCGCTTTTTCAAAGAATAAAGTTCAATAACTTCTTAATGTCATATCAGAAATTCATGAAAAACTAAAGGGAGGTTATCTTAATAGATATAAACCAGTCACCAAAGTTTCATGATAACTACTCAAAGCATTGACCGAAAACTGAAAAATACCCCCTTTTTTATGAATACAATCACATAACTCTGAAACTTAAAATCTAAACTTTATAAAAATCGAAAGGGAGCTTACATCAATAGATTTAAACTATTCACCAATGTTTCATGAAAACTGCTGAAAGCATTTTTGAGTTAATGTCCAAAAACTGGAAAACCCCCCTTTTTTTAATGAATAAAACCCCATAACTCGGAAACTTAAACTAAAATTTATAAAAATCGAAAGGGAGCTCATGGCAATAGATATAAACAATTCACCAAAGTTTCTTGCAAATTGGTGAAAGTGTTTTTGAGTTATTGTCCGAAAACTGGAAAATCCCTCTTTTTTAATGAAAAAAAACCCAAAACTCGGAAAACTTAAAATCTTAAATTTATAAAAAACGAAAGGGAGCTCACAACAATAAATATAAACAATTCACCAAAATTTCATGCGAATTGGTTGAAGTGTTTTTGAGTTATTGTCCGACATGTTGACGAAGGACGGACGGACAGACGGACAATGGTATATCATAATACGTCCCGTAAACGGGCGTATAAAAATGCATACTTAATGATAACAAGCATTCTGAGAATATTGCATGGCAATACATAGTCCCCTATTGGTTAAAAATTCATTGTATCGGAACAAAATGCTAACTTGATCTATAACTTGTCATGGTGTAAACTATATAACAAACATCAAGTCAATATCTTCAAGCATGACAAAAGTGTGGAAAACTGATTATTTGAGTGAATTTTCTAAGTCCAAGGACAATAACTCTACACTAAATCATCAGACTGGAACAAAATTCGAAATTGATCTGTAACTTAATATGATAAAACTATATATCGATTATCAAATCAATATCTTCAAGCATGACAAAAAAAAAGTATGGAAAACTGATTATTTGAGTGAATTTTCTAAGTTCAAGGAGCATAACTCTGCACAAAATCATCAGACTGGAACAAAATTCGAACTTGATCTGTAACTTGTCATGATAAAACAATACACTAAATATCAAATCAATATCTTCAAGCATAAAAAAAAAGTGTGGAAAACTGATTTGCCAGACTGACAGATGGACAGACAGACGGAGTGCAAACCTAAAGTCCACTTCGATTTCATCCGTAAATTCAAATTGGATGTTTTTTGTATGTAACCTAATCATTTTCACAAGTGATTAAAGCTGTGTAAACATACTTGATTGTATAACAGTTAAAATGGCATATTTATTGTGACCAGTATTTAACACCTTTGTTGATTGTCCAAGCAGAACTTACATGTGATGAACATATTGCACTGTTATGAAAACGAAACGAATTCAAATGACCCAAGCTGAGATTAAATGAAATTTTTGAATGAAAATTCATTGATTACATTTCGTATAAGGCATTGCTTAGGAGGAAGTGTTATCTAAGGTTTCCTTAAATAAATATATTTGAACTCTTATCAATTATTGAAAATTATAATTGATTAATCGAAAATTTTCAATAATCAATTTCCATAAAAATAAAAAATTTAAACCTCAATTCATAAACTATACAAGACAAAATATGAATTAATGAAAGAACCTTTGTAAGCATACCCCACGCCCCACATAGTCACTGGGCGAACAAAATCCTACCAGATTCCTAAGTTTAAAGACTCACGACTCCTACAACATGTACAAGGTCAACTGATAATAATTTCTTGTGTATATAGACATCTAAGTATTATGCCCTCATTTACTACAAAGTTTCATGAAATTCTGTTGTGTGGTTTCAGAGGGGTTGCGCTGAGTTGCAGTAGTAATTTGAAGCCAAAATTCTATGTTCAAAGGAGTGTAACTCTTAGAAAAAATAAAATGCTTCGCTGGGCGCAGCTTGATACGACCGCAGAGGTCGAACCCTGAACAGTTGGGGCAAGTATGGACACAACATTCAAGCTTGATACAGCTCTGAATTTGGATTGTGATTAAATATTTGAGACAGCATAGGTTTCTGACACAGAAAGAATGTGGTCTAAGAACTTGATTTTTTTTTAATTTACCTATTATGGTCCAATGTCCAAAATCAAAATACATGTTTAGATTCAGCATATCAAAGAACCACAGTTATTCAATTTTTGTTGAAATCAAACAAAGTTTAATTTTGGACCCCAACTTGGACAAACTTGAAAACTGGGCCCATAATCAAAAATCTAAACACATGTTTAGATTCAGCATATCAAAGAACCCCAAGAATTCAATTTTTGTTAAAATCAAACTAAGTTTAATTTTGGACCCTTTGGACCTTAATGAAGACCAATTTAAAAAACAGAACCCAAAATTAAAAATCTAAATACATGGTTAGATTTGGCATATCAAAGAACCCTAATAATTTAATTTTTGATGAAATCAAACGAAGTTTAATTTTGGACCCTTTTGACCTCAATATGAACCAATTTGATAGCGGGGTCCACAAATAAAAATTTAAAAACATGTTTAGATTCAGCATATCAAAGAACCCAATATATTCAATTTTTGTTAAAATCAAACAAAGTTTAATTTTGGACCCTTTGGACCTTAATGTAGACCAATTTGAAAACTGGACCCAAAATTAAAAATCTAAATACACGTTTAGATTCGGCATAACAAATAAATAAATGTGGTCAAAGATTTTACAAATCTAATGTGCCATACTGTGCAATTAAAGATTACTTCTTGAAATTTTTCAATATTTGAAATTTGAAAAAAAAATAATATTTGAAGAATAATTCTTTTTAATTTCTGAAATCTGAAATGAGAAAAAATTGACCCCCCACAATTTCTTTTTAACCCTCCCCCCCAAAAAAATTCTTTCCCTCAAGATATGGTCATAATCTCAATTCAAATTTCCAATGGAGTTTGCAACCATAATAACCCATTTAAATTTACCATAGTGCTAACTTAATCTATTTTATAATAGAATTTAAAATATAGTGTCAAATCTTTCATATGGATTTTTTTGTAAAAAAAAAAAAATGCAACATTTGCAGATATTTTTACTGGTCTTCCTTTATAAATATGCATTTCTTTAAACATAATTTAAAAGCAGTGTAAGGGAAGTAACCAAAACGTTGTATTTGGATTACCTCCCTTACACTTTTAAATTATCTTAATTGTTCATTAACCATTACTTTACACATAATTTAAAAGCAGTGTAAGGGAGATAATTTCAATGATGTATTTGATTTATCTCCCTTACACTGCTTTAAATGATGTTTTGTACTAAAGTATTTGTCCATTAACCAGGACAACCTTGTTTTTCCCCCTTTTTTGCCCCAAATTCCTAAACGGTTTGAGCCATAACTCCCCAAAGCAAATCCTAACCATCCCTTTGTGGTATGGAAACTTGTAGTATAATTTCAGAGAGATCCATACACCGTTCCACAATTATTGTCTGAAAACTAGAAAATGCTTATTTTTGGCCCCTAATTCCTTAACTGTTGGTACCATAACCCCCAAAATCAATCCCCACCTTCCTTTTGTGGTATTGAACCTTATGGTAAAATTTCAAAGAGATCCATTCACTTAAACTAAAGTTAGAGTGCGAAAACCAATGTGTCTTCGGACGACGACGACGCCGTCATACCAATATACGACCGCAAAAATTTTTTGCGGTCGTATAAAAATTGAATCATAATTTCCTGTTGAAATGCACATCTACATTGCATGTCCTTATTATCTACAAAGTTTCAAGAAATTCTGTTGTGCATTTTCAGAGAAGTTGCAATGACAAGAATAGGACTGATGGATGGACAGAAGGATCAAAAACATTATACCCTACACAACTTTGTTGCGAAGGGTATAATACAATTCAAATTGGACAACATGTACAGCAGATGAAAAAAATGGTTTCTGCTATAAACATCTGTGTGGACTTACCACTTTTAAAGCTGATATTGCAGCAAAGTATGGAGCTCCTGTATACCTGAAATAAACAGAAATTATGAGTATTGTGTATAGGTTTCATAATGTTTGGTTGGGGCAAACTTAAGTCACAGAATGGAAGCTAAAAATTTTGCAATTTTTGCGATTTATAAAGGGGCATAACTCAATAATGGTTAAAGTGACACTACCCAAATTCAACTTGATCTGTGTTATATCAGTGGAAGGCAAAATTAAACATTGCATTGTATTAAGCATTAATTGCAGTTGATTTAACTATAATCATGGACAAAGAAAGATAACTCCAATTTCAAAAATTACTTGAATAATGACATTGATATTTTTGGAAAAAAAATGAAAAATTTAAAAGGGGCATAACTCTAGAACGGTTAAAGTGACGCCACCAAAATTCAAACTTGATCTGTGTTTTGTGGTAATTAACATTGTGTATAAGTTTGATAACATTTGGTTGAGGCAAACTTAAGTTAGAGAACGAAAACCAATTTTGGGACGTACAAACGGACGTACATACGGACGGACAAGGGTAATAGCAAATATTGATTTCTTCATTTTAGCAAAATTCATACAAGAAAATTGTACCAATGTATGAAGCTTCTCCACTCTTGCTTAAAGAAATGCTTTTGAATAGAGGGAAGATTGCTTATATGTAAATTATTTCACAAACAATAATTCAATCATATAAAGAATTAAAGAACAAATCATAACAACATGTTTAAAACAGTCAAAGTTCGGTGCAATGTTATATTTATCTTAAAAAAGGAATAGTATGTGTCAGTAATACTATGAAAGAGAGTTATAACTTACTCCTTTGATCCTCCAATGACAGCTATCCTCCCTGCCAGACCTTTATGAGCATTAAATGTCAGTGGAGGAATCACAGACTGCGCCATCTCCAATAATAGGCCTGGTTTGTGGTAACTTGTGTGAACCCATTGGAAACTTCCAATTTTGGCTGTAAATAAATGAATATTATATTTGTCATGGAATAGAAGTTACTTTATAATTATAAGTTCCAAAGGGAAGAAATATTCAGAAACAGATATTATAGAATTTTTTATGACATAAGTTTCCATAGGAACTTCTGTTACAAAGAACACATATATGTTCACATAATGCTGAAAATAAACATACTTTTGTTTACTAAAACTATTAGGCTAAAATAGCATAACAATGAAATTTTGTTTACTGTCCTTGCCAGATTCTTCATTTTATTAGATAAATGTTGCAAATTAGGAAATAACAATATTGTATCTTTATCTCGGCCATTGTAAAATTTAGATTTTATTGAGTCAAATCGAGTTTACCTTTTTTTTTAAATTGATTAAATGATGCATTGAATTATAGGCTCCTATTTGGACATAATAACTTACGGTACCATGATTTTCTGAGAACTCCAAAGAACTGAGAACCAATAAATGTTACCTGAAAATCTTTTTTTTTATATGGTGTTATACTGTTTTAATAGATACAAAGTATTTATATATTTTTTTTAAATCTAAGTTCTTCAAATGATGTATTTACTTTTCAAATTTCCATTTATATGTAACAATGTTTAAATGATTAAACAAAACTAATCCTTTGAAACTTTTTTACTCTTATGTTTAAAAACAGGCTCAGTGTGTAAAACCTTCGCTCGCCAACTCGCCAAAGGCAAGTAAGAAACAAATATGGCGAGCACAGATGCCGGGTAACTCCCCAATGTTGCGAGTAATATGAAATACTTCAATTGACCAGAAAAAAAATTCTCTGGCCAGTTGAAGTATTTTGACAGTTGTCAGGCCTTATATTGTCAAAGGTCCATGAATCTTAAGTCTGTTATAAATCTAGTTTCAATGTGTAGTGTTACTAAAAATGATATTCCTAGCTCCTAAACAGTTTATTTATCGCGATTGGCAAACTAAAACATTAATATGATGACTTGACACTTCATTGAATCAGCATGCTAAACCTACTATACTAACCCCACCTCACGGATTTTAATTTCTTAACATGACTGAAATAAACGTATTTTGCATACAGTTGGGTATCAGTGAGTTACAAATAAAACATTTAATATTTATTTTACCTTCCTATGGTCCATGTATGTTTATTTTAAGCAAAATAAAGGATGGACATTGTATTTGTTGACCAGATTTGAAAGCCATTTTTATACTTTTCTGAATGTTCAACAAGTTCAATCGAGAGCAAATTATGAAATAGTAATTTCAAAATGGAAGAGTTTTCAAGGCTAAATAATTTAAACTAACAAAAGGAACTAAAAAAAAAGCAAAACCAGAAACTAAACATAAAAAGGCCTTTGGTGCAGAACAGTGTAAATATTCATGTTTTTTAAATAAAAAATGTGATAATTATAGTAGAAGAGGCTGCTCAATAACTCCAGCATGTGTACTAAGATTTATCCATAATCATGGGAATAAGGAAGTCTGGTTATGACAAAAAAACTTTTGACTTGTCAGTTGTGGTAAAAATGTAGTTGACTGCTCCCTTATATAACTGAGACTACTATATGTAAACAGTAATTTAAATTGTCAAGTTACATGTACCAGTTATATATAGAATAAAATGATGAACATAAGAACATGCATTTAGTAAGTGGAATGGAATAATATGTTTTAATAATTATGTATGTAAAAGACAGCGAATTCCAAAAGTAAATCACTCCCCAAAGTGGCAAGTGGAATTTCAATTTGGCGAGTTGAAATGAAAAGCTGCTCGCCAATTTGGCAAGTAAGAAAAAAAAAAAGGTTTCACACACTGAGGCTGTGTTTAGATATACGCCTAAGGCAGCCTTTGGTTACCTAAAGGTACCTTTGGGTACCCATGATTTGATATTTTAATAATAGGCCGCCTCAGGCATATATCCAAACACAGTCATAGTTATCTACCCATTTAAAAATTACGTCTGCCAGATTGTTATGCAAGGAACTTGTATACCAGACACACACATCGAATCTAGAAGTGAAATTGTACTTTTTTTTTAGTAAAAATGACTTATATTTCAAAATATATACTTTAATATCTATGAAAGCAGTATAACACCATATAAAATAAAGTTTTTCGGGTAATATTTATCAGTTCTTGCGAGTTCTTCGAAATCGTATTACCCAATAACTTAGCATTGTGACATTCGAAAAGTACAGGAAACTGCATGATGTGAAAGTCGTCAATTAATCATTTAATTGAAAAATTTCAGAAGTAGATACATTTTATTTGCCAAATTGATCATATATAGCACAATCTAGATACAAAAGCTAAAATTGTAGATAAACAGTATCTTTTGGACAACTATAAAGCCATTTTTCTCAAAACAATGTCACTCAGGGGAACAAAAAATTGTTTTATGTGAAAACAGCAAAATCATAAACAACACCAAAGATGTTTCAGAACACTTTAACACATTTTTTTCGACAGTTGCAGACAAGATTGGTAGTGATGTGATATACGACCCACAACTCATGCCAGTATCTTGCAAATAAAAGATCAAAACTGCACTAACACAAAATTTGATTTTCAGAAAACAACAACAGAAAAAGTAGCAAAAATTATTAACAAAAATAACATTAAAAAAGCTACTGAAGTAGATGGCATACCAGCAAAAGTAGTGAAATATTGTAAACCGATAATTGTGCCACAGTTAACATTTATAAATCTATCTATAGAAACTGGAGTATTTCCTGATAGACACAAGCAGGCTCAAGTAACACCACTGCACAAGAAAAACAACCAACTTGACAAAGCCAATTATAGGCCTGTCAGCGTTCTACCAATTTTTTCTAAAATTTATGAAAAGGTTTTTGAAATTCAACTTGGTGATTTTTTTGAAATTTTTTTTCATCCCTATCTGTGGGCTTTTAGACGTGGCCATGGGTGTCAGACCACACTGTTACTATTGCTAGAAGATTGGCGTGCAGCATTAGACAAAAACCAGTATATAGCTGCTGTTTTAATGGACCTTTCAAAGGCTTTTGATTGCCTACCACATGAAATTCTGCTTTATAAATTATCAGTATATGGTGTCTCTGCTCATTCTCTTTCACTACTTATATCTTATTTGACAAACAGGAAACAACAAATTAAAATAAATAGTATTCTTAGCAGTTGGGCTGACATTCATAAGGGGGTTCCCCAGGGTTCTATCCTGGGCCCCCTACTATTCAATGTTTTTATCAATGATATATTCTTATCTATAAAAAAATGGAACTCTGTATAATTATGCAGATGACAATACTTTATCTTACTGTAGTCCTGATTATGATGGTTTGATTTCTACTTTGGAATCTGAATCACTCAAACTTATTGAGTGGTTCAAAATAAATAAAATGCAGGCAAACCCCGACAAATTCAGGTCTTAGCAGTTGGGAAAAAGACATATAACAAAAATCCATCTACATGTATACCTATCCAAAGTGCTGATCTTTCGTGTGAGTCAACTATCAAATTACTTGGCATTGACATAGATTATCACCTAAATTTTGATATTCATATTGGTAAAATATGCAGGAAGGCATCTCAGCAACTAAATATTTTGAAACGTTTGGAAGCTTATCTGAAAAAGCTAAGTAAGCTTCTATTTTCCATACATTTATTTTGTCAAATTTCAATTTCTGCCCTTTGGCATGGCATTTTTGTACCGAGAAAAATTAAAATAAAATGCTCCGCTGGGCGCAGCTTGATATGACCACCGAGGTCGAACCCTGAACAGTTGGGGCAAGTATGGACACAACATTCAAGCTTGATACAGCACTGAATTTGAATTGTGATTAAATATTTGACACAGCATAGGTTTCTGACACAGAATGAATGTGGTCTAAGAACTTAAAAAATTTTAATTTACCTATTCAAACCATATCATTATTATTTGCTTTTATATATAAATCAGAAATAACCAATTTAAAATGGAAACTTTTAAAGAAAAAAGAGTGCAAAAACCAATGTGTCTTCGGCTGACGACGACGAAGCCAACGTCATACCAATATACGACCACAAATTTTTTTTGCGGTTGGATAAAAATTTAGAAAAAGTGCAAGAAAGAGCACTAAGGTTTGTGTACGAAGACCATTCAAGCTCATATCAACAGTTGCTTGAAAAGGCTAAGATGCCTTCACTGCATATTAAAAGACAAAGATCAATGGCAATTGAAACTTTTAATATAGTCAATAAATTAGCACCTGTCTGTTTACATGATTTATTAAATGTAAAAGATTGTAAATATTCTTTCAGATATAGTAATATACTGGATATACCACAAGTAAAAACTACACAGTTTGGTAAGAAAAGTTTTAAATTTGCAGCTGCTACTCTGTGGAACAGCCTACCTGACCATTTCAGGACTGAAAACAGTTTTTCTCAATTTAAGAGCCTTATACAGTCTTGGAATGGTTCAAAATGTTGTTGTTCTGCTTGTAGATAAGCTTTTTCATATTTTAGAAGTTGCTCTAACATGTTATTATGCCTTAAAATTTTGCATGTGTGCTATATTTTATTTGGGCTTAATTTTAGTTGTGCTTAAATTTTAGTTGTGCTTCAGCTTTGGCTTTAGATATTTATTTTAGTAGTGCTTTGCATGTATTTCAATAATAATATACCTGTGCTGTTATATATCCTGTCTGCATGTTGTGTGTTTTAATGTTGTGTTTGTGTTACCTTATATTCGGTAAAAAGCTTGTAAGAGCTTATGTTTCTATTGTTATATGTGAACCGAATCAAAATAAAACTTTAGTATTCGTATTCGTATAACTAACTACGAAGTAGTCCAAATAATTATGACGTCTTGAAAGGCTATTATATTTTTTTTCTTTGACGCCTTACATCGAAGGAAGGCGTCAAAGCAAAAATTTAAAAATAGCCTTCCAAGACGTCATAATTATTTGGACTAACTACGCAGTGAAGTATTAGTGCAGTTTTGTTACAGTGTGTTTTACTTCTTAGAAAAAAAAATGGTTAAGATTTATGTCTGTATTTAGAAATAAAACTGTTTTTAGAAGGTAATTGACCAATAAGATAGCAGTGACAACCTGTTGATCCACCACTGGACCTGCTCAAAAGTGAACCTAACAAACTAGCTACGGAAAGCATTTTCCCCGCGGATGGTCCTTGACCTTTTTCTCAACCGTCAGTATAAGTCTAGAGATATTCGAAAGTCTTACTTTTCGGGATGCATCAGGTAGTTAGATCAATTCTCATGTAAAGTCCAGAGAAACAAGAATGAGTCCTGCAGTAAAATCAAGATGGCGTAAGAAACTATAAACAAATGTAGAATTTTCAAACTTAAACTGACATTTTATTGCTTTAGCGCCCTTAAATGCTTGATGCAACTTCTCAGTTGCAAAATTTATTATAGGAGGGTCTTTTGATCATCAGATTTTAGTTAACCTAATGCAAACATGCTGTATTCATTAAGGGTTCTGTTTAAATTCTTGTTCAGACAAGAACAACAGGTTGAGTAAATCTAAATATCGAACATGACATGTATGTCTCGATTGAGCTGAAATGAATCAGGTGTTACATGTTTAAGAAGATATCAGAATAAGAATCATCATACTTTTTTGTAAACATATAATTTATTAGAATTATTATAATATAATTTATGTTTAACTTTCGGTATCACGATTTCCTGGAGGACTCCCTTAGAACTAATTATTGACCCGAGGACCAATAGATTTGACATGAGAACTTGATTTTACATGGTGTTATACTACTTAACAGATATTAAAGTATATAATACATAATATACTGATATAATTTACTTTTATTGAGTAAATACGACTTATATTTTAAAATTATATACTTTAATACTAGTTTAAGCAGTATAACACCATATAAAATCAAGTTCTCGGGTAAGACTTATTGGTCCTCAGGTCAATAAACAGTTCTTGGGAGTCCTCAGGAAATCATGGCACCCTTTAACTTGAGGGTACCTAAAATCTCATCTATTTCGACAGTTTTTTCAACTGCGTTTATTTATTTCAGAAACAGACGAAAGTTTCAATTCTGTGTTTATTTTGTAGATGCATGTATCTTTATTTACTACCTACAACTTACTCTTACAACTGCCGTTAGTGCCAAACATCCGAAAAATTGAATTACTGATGTTTTGTTAAATTAAGTCCCATGTTAGTTGTTTTTCTTAAATTTATTTTATTTTGTTTTGACTGGTTTAGGGATTCATTCCTTTCCACATAAAATTGTATTTAATGTCTAACATTTGCATCTTGGTCAGAATTATTCAGGACGAGAAGGCTTTTCTTTTTTTTTGCCTTTAGACTGTTGACAACATGTTGTTTTTTTCAAATACTAAAGATAACAATCATTATACATACAAAATTATTGAATGATCTTGAACAAAATAAGTGTCGACTACATTTATTATTGCAATTTAAAATCTATATGCTTTCAGGATGAGTAAAGGAAATTTCAGACCAAAGAAAATGGACTTCACAGAAAGTGATGACAGTGATATTGGTAAAATATGTAGAATTATAAAGAATTGTCACAGCTCTGTCAAGTGATTTTATATTTGTAATCATGAATAAAAAGTAGATGTTTCATATATTTTAATGAGACGACTAAACAACACAAAATGCCAAAAGACATCTTAAGGTCAACCAACATAACAATACAGCCTGCAACAAACTATTAGACAAGTGTCTATTACAAATGTTATTTCTAAATATGTCTACTTGATTTAAAATAGCTGTGGATTAATTTATCTGAGACTAAAAAAGATCTGACATCAAAATCCCAAATGACTAAACCATTATTATCGGAGACTAAAAAAGATCTGACATCAAAATCCCAAATGACTAAACCATTAAGATATAATAAAAGAAAAGCACCTACATGTAGTGACAGATAAGCTTGAGTTATTACCTACATCAGCACCATCAGGCCACACCCAAATTTTGGTTTGCCCAAACCCTATCCAAAGGTAGAGACAGTGGGTAGGTAGGTAAGCAGTTTCTTTTTTTTTTCGGCAAAGAGAAATTGAAGTGTCAGAATTTGTTTAGTCTTCATGCCCATCTGATTAAAAAAAACTTTTTCACATCAAGACAATAAAAGATTTTGAGTAGGCAGATATTTTCTGGGTAGGTAGGGTTAGGGCAAACAAACATATTCTTTTTTATGGCCTCAAGTAAAAGCTTGAGTTATTACCTACATCAGCACCATCAAGTAAAAGCTTGAGTTATTACCTACATCAGCACCATCAAGTAAAAGCTTGAGTTATTACTGACATCAGCACCATCAAGTAAAAGCTTGAGTTATTACCTACACCAGCACCATCAAGTAAAAGCTTGAGTTATTACCTACACCAGCACCATCAAGTAAAAGCTTGAGTTATTACCTATATCAGCACCCTCAAGTAACAGCTTGAGTTATTACCCACATCAGCACCATCAAGTAAAAGCTTGAGTTATTACCTACATCAGCACCATCAAGTAAAAGCTTGAGTTATTACTGACATCAGCACCATCAAGTAAAAGCTTGAGTTATTACCTACATCAGCACCATCAAGTAAAAGCTTGAGTTATTACATACATCAGCACCATCAAGAAAAGGCTTGAGTTATTACCTACAGCAGCACCCTCAAGTAAAAGCTTGAGTTATTACCTACAGCAGCACCCTCAAGTAAAAGCTTGAGTTATTAAATAATTACCAACATCAACACCCTCAAGTAAAAGCTTGAATTATTACCTACATCAGCACCCTTAAGTAAAAGCTTGAGTTATTACTGACATCAGCACCATCAAGTAAAAGCTTGAGTTATTACCTACAGCAGCACCATAAAGTAAAAGCTTGAGTTATTACCCACATCAGCACCATCAAGTAAAAGCTTGAGTTATTACCTACATCAGCACCCTCAAGTAAAAGCTTGAGTTATTACCTACATCAGCACCCTCAAGTAAAAGCTTGAGTTATTACCTACACCAGCACCATCAAGTAAAAGCTTGAGTTATTACCGACACCAGCACCATCAAGTAAAAGCTTGAGTTATTACCGACATCAGCACCATCAAGTAAAAGCTTGAGTTATTACCGACATCAGCACCATCAAGTAAAAGCTTGAGTTATTACCGACATCAGCACCATCAAGTAAAAGCTTGAGTTATTACCGACATCAGCACCATCAAGTAAAAGCTTGAGTTATTAATGACATCAGCACCATCAAGTAAAAGCTTGAGTTATTACCTACAGCAGCACCATAAAGTAAAAGCTTGAGTTATTACCGACATCAGCACCATCAAGTAAAAGCTTGAGTTATTACCTACATCAGCACCATCAAGTAAAAGCTTGAGTTATTACCTACACCAGCACCATCAAGTAAAAGCTTGAGTTATTACCTACACCAGCACCATCAAGTAAAAGCTTGAGTTATTACCGACATCAGCACCCTCAAGTAAAAGCTTGAGTTATTACCTACAGCAGCACCCTCAAGTAAAAGCTTGAGTTATTACCCACATCAGCACCATCAAGTAAAAGCTTGAGTTATTACCTACATCAGCACCATCAAGTAAAAGCTTGAGTTATTACTGACATCAGCACCATCAAGTAAAAGCTTGAGTTATTACCTACATCAGCACCATCAAGTAAAAGCTTGAGTTATTACATACATCAGCACCATCAAGTAAAAGCTTGAGTTATTACCTACAGCAGCACCCTCAAGTAAAAGCTTGAGTTATTACCTACAGCAGCACCCTCAAGTAAAAGCTTGAGTTATTAAATAATTACCAACATCAACACCCTCAAGTAAAAGCTTGAATTATTACCTACATCAGCACCCTTAAGTAAAAGCTTGAGTTATTACTGACATCAGCACCATCAAGTAAAAGCTTGAGTTATTACCTACAGCAGCACCATAAAGTAAAAGCTTGAGTTATTACCGACATCAGCACCATCAAGTAAAAGCTTGAGTTATTACCTACATCAGCACCCTCAAGTAAAAGCTTGAGTTATTACCTACATCAGCACCCTCAAGTAAAAGCTTGAGTTATTACCTACACCAGCACCATCAAGTAAAAGCTTGAGTTATTACCGACACCAGCACCATCAAGTAAAAGCTTGAGTTATTACCGACATCAGCACCATCAAGTAAAAGCTTGAGTTATTACCGACATCAGCACCATCAAGTAAAAGCTTGAGTTATTACCGACATCAGCACCATCAAGTAAAAGCTTGAGTTATTACCGACATCAGCACCATCAAGTAAAAGCTTGAGTTATTACCGACATCAGCACCATCAAGTAAAAGCTTGAGTTATTACCGACATCAGCACCATCAAGTAAAAGCTTGAGTTATTACCGACATCAGCACCATCAAGTAAAAGCTTGAGTTATTACCGACATCAGCACCATCAAGTAAAAGCTTGAGTTATTACCGACATCAGCACCATCAAGTAAAAGCTTGAGTTATTAATGACATCAGCACCATCAAGTAAAAGCTTGAGTTATTACCTACAGCAGCACCATAAAGTAAAAGCTTGAGTTATTACCGACATCAGCACCATCAAGTAAAAGCTTGAGTTATTACCTACATCAGCACCATCAAGTAAAAGCTTGAGTTATTACCTACACCAGCACCATCAAGTAAAAGCTTGAGTTATTACCTACACCAGCACCATCAAGTAAAAGCTTGAGTTATTACCGACATCAGCACCCTCAAGTAAAAGCTTGAGTTATTACCTACAGCAGCACCCTCAAGTAAAAGCTTGAGTTATTACCGACATCAGCACCCTCAAGTAAAAGCTTGAGTTATTACCTACATCAGCACCATAAAGTAAAAGCTTGAGTTATTACATACATCAGCACCCTCAAGTAAAAGCTTGAGTTATTTTCTACAGCAGCACCATCAAGTAAAAGCTTGAGTTATTACCTACAGCAGCACCATCAAGTAAAAGCTTGAGTTATTACCTACACCAGCACCCTCAAGTAAAAGCTTGAGTTATTACCTACATCAACACCCTCAAGTAAAAGCTTCAAGTTGCCATCCAGCTGTTTTGATTCAAGCGGTTCAGGTCAGTCATGTGTAGAATAAATGCATGGCCTACCATATTATAAGCCTAGTATCTGTTTCTGTTGACTGGGTCAATAACACTGCTGGTAGACGTTTCATCCCATAGGATATCACAAACCACTTTGTGTTGACATGAAATATCATTTATATATGTTCATTTTCTGTAAATTTACTTCTATAAAAATGTTGAGTTAAATGTTGAGTTATTAGAAACACTAATGTTTTTCTAGCTCCTGATGATGCATAGATTGCCTTTATAGCTGTATTTGGCACAATTTTCAGGAATTTTCTTTTTGTAAAGCTTTTCAACTTTGAATTTGATTAAAGGCCTTCAACTGTGATATGGTTTATATCCCGGAGATGAAGTGTACATCTGATGTACCAAATTATAAGCCTAGTATATCTTTGATGAGCTTTTTCACATACATTTTATACATGTGTAGACCTTTTTCACAATATTTTAGGTCCAAGGTTTAATTTTATATTTGGTTTACCCAAATTGGCTCTATGAATTACAGCAGCAAATTGTTTTTTCTAAAGTTTCTGTTTTCTAGGATTACTTGAAATAAATACATACTCAGCCATTAAGCACTCTATATATTTACAGATTCCACAGTGACCCCTATCAATCCACCAGATGACAATCCACATGGACAGATCATTGAGTCAGACAGTTTGTCAGATTTCTACCTGAATGAAGCAAAACAACGAAAAAATCCAAAACATCAGAGGAAAAAGAGAAACCATTACCACTCTGATCACTCTGCTGATGAAGGTATAGTTAAATTAATGAAAACAATAATAATGTTTTAAATCTAATGACAGCTTTTTTTATATTTTTGGTTTTATTAGACTATAAAAAAACTTGGTGTCTGTGTTTCGTGTATATTAATATTAAAAATTTAATTACACAGAACTTTGTTTATCTGGTCTAGTCAGATTAAATAATTGCAAAACTTGTTGTGTGTTTATGTGTGTGTGTGTTAATAATAATAATCTAATTACACAGATCTGTTTTGATTGGACTATGGCAAAACTTGGTGTTTGATTATGTGTATGTATTGCTACATATGAAATAAGAAGATGTGATATGATTGCCAATGAGACAACTCTCCACCAGATAAAATGACATAATTAACAACTATAGGTCACCTTACAGCCTTCAACCATGAGCAAAACCCATACCGCATAGTCAGCTATATAAGTAATTCTTGACTCCTGCCAACCATGGATCTCCATGAAGAAAGAAAGCTTTGGTGTAATTCTTTAAATTCAGAAATTAAAGCATGCATTTATAATTGCTAATATTTGATTACTGGTAAAAATGGGAGATCTACATTTCAAAACTGAAGTAAGAGAGGTAACCATTGTATACTGCAAACAAAAGGCTGCTGAAAGTAAAAATGAAATACAAATTTTAGAAAATAAGTTAAAATGCTTATATGAAAAATCAAGTAATTCAGAAAATTTTAGAATAGAAATAAATAATGTAGAAAACAATTTACAAAATTTATACATAAAGGAAACTAGAGGTGCACAAGTAAGGTCCCGAGTCATATGGGTAGAAGAAGGGGAAAACAATACAAAATACTTTTTGGGTCTTGAAAAATCAAGACAAACAAAGAAAACTATTTCTGCCCTTAAAAATGATCAAGGTAATATAGTTACAGATTCATCAAATATACTTACTCTTGGAAAAACTACTACCAAAACTTGTATAAAAGTACTGAACCAGACCCTTCCGAAAATAAAAAAATATATTAGTGAAACAAAGATAGATCACTCACTATCCAATAATGATAGTCAACCATTGGGCGGCAACCTAACAATAGAAGAATGCACAAATACTATATTCAATATGAAACTAAATAAATCCCCTGGACTAGATGGTCTAAGTGTAGAATTTTAACGTACTTTTTGGTCAAACCTAAAAGAATCTGCAGTGAAAGTATTTAATACATGTTATCAAAAAAAGAAATAGCATCTCTCCAAAAAATTGGTGGTTTTTCCCTTCTATATAAAAAAAATGATCCATTATCATTAGATAACTACAGACCAATAACTTTATTGAATGTAGATACTAAGCTTATGGCCTATGCCTTAGCGCAACGGTTAAAAGTGGTGTTGTCTAAAGTTATTCATAGTGATCAGAATGGTTATATAAAAAATCGTTACATAGGTTTTAACATTTGCCTGATTCAAGATATTATAGATTACTCAGAAAAATTTAATATAGATAGAGTTTTATTGTTCATCGACTTTTTCAAAGCCTTTGATTCTTTGGAATGGCCCTTCATGTATGAAGCCCTATTACAATTTGGATTACCACACTCCTTCTTAAAATGGGTTAAAACTTTATATAATGATACTAAAGGGTGCCTGTCGAATAACGACTGGATCTCAGAAACCTACAGTCTTCACTGTGGGATAAAACAAGGATGTCCGTTAAGTTCTCTAATTTTTGTCGAGCCTGCGACTTTTGTTGCAGAAAGCTCGACATAGGGATAGTGATCTGGCGGCGGCGTTAGCTAACTTCTTAAAAGCTTTATATTTTAGAAGCTAGAAGACCTGGATGCTTCATACTTTGTATATAGATGCCTTATGTTACGAGGTTTCTGTCTGTCAAATGTCCATTGTCCTTGACCTCATTTTCATGGTTCAGTGACTACTTGAAAAAAATGTCAACATTTTTTGTAATGTTAATTTCTTTCTTATTATGAGTAATAGGATAACTATATTTAGTATGTGCATACCTTGCAAGGTCCTCATGCCCGTCAGACAATTTTCATTTGACCTCGACCTCATTTCATGGATCAGTGAACAAGGTTAAGTTTTCGTGGTCAAGTCCATATATCAGATACTATAAGCAGTAGGTCTACTATATTTGGTATATGGAATGATTGTAAGGTGTACATGTCCAACTGGTAGGTGTCATCTGACCTTGACCTCATTTTCATGGTTCAGTGGTCAAAGTTAAGTTTTTGAGTTTTGGTCTTTTTTTCTAATACTGTATGCAAAAGGTCAACTATAAATGGTGTATGGAAATATTTTATGATGTACATGTCAGTCTCACAGGTTTTATTTGACCTTGACCTCATTTTCACGGTTCATTTCTCAATGTTAAGTTTTGTGTTTTGGTCTGTTTTTCTTCAACTATAAGCAATAGATCAACTATATTTGATGTATGGAAGGATTGTAAGGTGTATATGTCTGTCTGTCAGGTATCATCTGACCTTGACCTCATTTTCATGGTTCATTGGTCAATGTTAAGTTTTCATGGTTAAGTTTGTTTCTTAGATACTAATAAGCAATAGGTCAACTATATTTAATGCCTAAATTGATTGTAAGGTGTACATGTCTGTCTGGCATGGTTCATCTGACCTTGACCTCATTTTCATGGTTCATTGGTCAATGTTAAGTTTTCTTGTTTAAAACTGTTTCTTAGAAACAATAAGCAATAGGTCAACCATGTTTTGTTTATTGAATGATTGTAAGGTGTACATGTATTTCTCGTTTGGTTTATCCGACCTTGACCTCATTTTCTTGGATCATGTTAAGTTTATGTGTTACTTGTAGTAAAGCTTTGTATTTAGGACTATCAACATAAAATCAATGGTTAGTAAAGAAGGCAAGACATTTCAGCGTGTGCACTCTTGTTGTTATAGCATTTGAAATCCTGGCCTGTAAAGTAAGAAAAGATTCTAACATTAAAGGTTTTCAAATTAAACTTAATGATAAAACGCATAGTCTATAAATTTCCCAATTGGCTGATGACACAACTCTCTTTCTCAATTCTAAAAATGAAATTAGCCTAGCATTGAACCTAATAGAAATATTCGGAACACTTTCTGGTTTAAAACTAAATAAATCTAAAACAGAAGGTATATGGTTAGGTAGACTCAAACATTGTAAAGAAAAATTTGAGAATATACACTGGAGCAAAGAACCAATAAAACTTAAGGTATAAACAAGAAGATGTGGTATGATTGCCAATGAGACAACTCTCCACAAGAGACCAAATGACACAGAAATTAACAACTATAGGTCACCGTACGGCCTTCAAAAATGAGCAAAGCCCATACCGCACAGTCAGCTATAAAAGGCCCCGAAATGACAATGTAAAACAATTCAAACGAGAAAACTAATGGCCTAATTTATGTACAGAAAATGAACGAAAAACAAATACTACTTTGGGTTAGATAAAGACAAATGTGACAAATTAAATATTGAAAAAATAATGAAGCAGTCAAAAAAATTAATATTCAATTGGGAAAGAAGAAATTTAACAATGATAGGTCGAATAACAGATGTTAAGTCACTTATCTTACCCAATCTTACTTTTTTAGCATCGGTTGTTTCCATACACCAAATCTACATAAAAGACTTCAAAAAACTTATATACAATTTTATTTGGAACAATAAACAAGAAAAAGTTAAACGTTCAACTCTTAGCAAATATCACACAAATGGGGGTCTGAAAATGACAGACATTGATAATTTCTTAAATGCATTACAAATTTCATGGGTTAAACGATTAACTACAAAGGAATTTGCTAATTGGAAAGTCATTCCAACATATTATTTTAACAAATTTGGTTAAAACTTCCTTATATTTCATATGATGCCAGACAACATAAACTCAATACCCAATTTAAGTAACACAATACCCTCATTTTACTTGAACATATTAAAGAGCTGGTACAAAGCAAATAATACACCAACGTGTATCACACCAATCACACACTTTAAAAATATTAGGCAGCAAATGTTGTGGGGTAACAAAAAATATAAAATTTAAAGGAAAATGTTTAGTTTATCTGAATTGGATAAAAGATGGTATTATTTACATCAATGATATTATTGATTATAAAGGGCATATTTTACAAAAAGTTACATTTATATTGGAGAAATTAACCTCTAAACCTAATTTGATCTCAGAACTTTCAAAATTGAAAAATTCAATTCCAAAGCAATGGCTAAATACATTAAAATCTGATATATCCATGAAAACTTCTGTAAAAACAAATTCAAAATTGTCCTTGACTGTTAACAGAACAACTAAACTAATTGAAATATGTTATCTAAAGAAATATACAACCATTTAAATATCAAGAATGATGAGAGACCTATAGGATTCTTTAAATGGAAAAACATCTTCAAATTAGAAAAAATCACTCCAATAAGTAACATGCTACAATTTACTTTTTCTTATTTAATAAATAACAAATATAAAATGTTAAGATGGAAATTGCTCCATTACATCCTCCCATGTAAACATTTACTACAACAATGGAACATACAAGATACAAGTATGTGTGTCCTGTGTAATTTGACTGAAGACTATGAACACTTTTTTCTTAAATGTCAATACTTTCATGAATTTCGGAACAAAGTTTATGTGCTTGTAAGCAAAACAAAGATAGGGTCACATATATTTAATATAAAAACTTTAGTTTTGGGCTATAAAGTACATGATCCTATGTATCATGATATTAATCTTTTCTTAACTGTCTTAATCTATTCAATTCATAAAAGTACTCATATATTAAATTATAAACAAAAAGGTATAGATGCTTATGCAGTTTTCAGAAATGAATTTTTGAGCACATACGAAATTAACAAATTCATTAATGCTAAAAACAGCAAATTTTTAAATGATATAAAAAGATACATATGATCATAATTAAATAGCTAGATATCTACTATTTTCAGATATACGAAAACTTTTGTAAAATCTCATCATGTATGCATTAAATAGATCTGAACACGTGGTAATAAATTAAAACTGCATGCTTACTGAAAACGAAAGTACAGTAGTTGTCTCCAAACTCATATGCTCATAATTTATCACATGACGGCTCAATCAGAATGTTGAAACTAACTTACGACTCCAAGACTTACCACTTCCAATATTTAATTAAAGTTTAAGTTGTTTGCGAGAACACTCAATAAGACGCATGAATTCATCAGTACAACTGATTAACGGTTCTTTACAAAAGGTTAAGGTCAATGATCATAAAGTTCTAATACTTAGAAACAAAACCAGACAAAACTGTACATTTTTCGTAATCATGTGATCATATATTTTCCAAAAATGTTTGTATTAACTATTTATAAATATGAATTCACTGGGTAATTTCCCTGGTTATTCAGTGACTAATTCACAGGGATACTCGTCCAACTGCTGTTGGTCGAGTAACTTGTCATTACAGCAAAGAAAAGTGCAATAAAGATATTTTTAGATGAAAAAAAAAAAAAAATGGGAGATCTATATTGTAACTGATGCGATGGCAAATATTGCGTGAAGGAAAATCTGCACTTTTAAAATTATGAATGCAAGTTTGTATTAATCCGAAACTGATTTTGTTGCATTTTTGCTTTAATAAAAAGATTGCAATAATTTCTGAATTTACAGTATACAGTATTTTTTTTCTAGATGAGTTCAATAAATCTAAAGAAGAAAACATCAAAGATATATATAAAGAACTGCAAGTTATCAGTGATAAGTTAAAGGTAGTATTACATTTATGTATATTCATTTATTTGAACCTACTGTTCACACATTAAGATGTTTGCTGGTGCTGAAGTATTCACTGTGTAATTTCTGGTCTTTGGAAGATAGAACATTCTGAATTAAAATCGTGTTATACACTATCTCATTTCATAATCACCATCATTCAGTAAATTTCATATTGTATAGGATGTTAATTCATCTATGGAAATGAAAAAGCAGTTATTACATTCAGAGATTTTAATATTGCAAGAGTAACCATTATTTTAGCTATGTTACTTTCAAAGGGTATTAACTCAGTAATATCTAATCAACTTCACCCGTACGAAATTATAAAGCGTATTACGCCTGGAAATCTGGCGTAAACCAGACGTAAGTGGTAGTTACGTGTCCTGATCCAGGCGTAATGGAGCAGGAAACGTAAATTTGTAGCATTTACAGGCGTAGAAAAAAGTGGTAAACCTGGTGTAAATTGAAATAAGCCAGGCGTAAATTTTTCTACGGGCGTAAAACTGTTGGAAGGGCGTCAATCATAATACCCATAATGCTTTGTTTAAAGGATCATGGGAAATTTTTTCAAAATTTGGCTCTCTGGTATTAGCTTGCAAGAGTTGGACATATGGCAGCTTGATATATTCAGGGGAAATTAGCTAAGTTTGAGTGCTTTTTGAAAGAATTTGAAATTGGAATTATGGAATTTAATTGAACGAAAATTGTGAAATGAAAGGAAAGTAGTATACATGGCCATGGTAAATAATATAATTATGTGAGTAACTAAGTTATTAATTTTTGATTTTTTACCATTAATTTCAAATTCTGGAAACCCTCATCCTTGGATAATAACATTTAAATCTTTCACAAGTTGAATTACAGTATTATCATTAATTTTTTTAGTAATTAAATGACATTAATTTTCAAAGCAACTAAGTCAAAATGCTAGTTTTATTTCAAGAAATTTTAATTGTCATAATTCTTATTTAAACTTAAACTTAATTGATCCAGTGTCTGTCTAATATGTATTTATTTATAAAGCTTCTTCAATCATGGTTAATATTTCAAGTTTTATGTCAAACAGTGAGAACTTTAAACAACAGTACAAGTTTGTATCAAATACACAAAGTACATAGCTAGGGTAATACACTGATTTAAATTAAGTGTAGTATTATGTAAGGACATTTTGCATGACCAGGCGTACTCATTTGCATATTACGCCTGGTTTTCTGTCAACCATGCAGGCATACTCATTTAAATATTACGCCTAATTTTACGCCTAGTTTCCGCCTCAGTTACGCCTGGTTTCCGCCTGGTTGACGCCTGTACATGCATTCCTTAAACACTGCAATGACGCCAGGATAAAGTATGATTTCTACGCCTGGTTTCCGTGTCATTTCCAGGCGTCACATTTCGTACAGGATTAATATCGATATAAGCATATATACATGAAAGAAAAATAAAAGGAATTTAAAAAAATATATAGGACCATATAACAGACCAAACAGACCACAAATGCCTGACTCCACCAAAAGTATCAAACAAAGACAAAAAAATATAGTTCAGGAAATCTGATAGTACAGACACAAAAAGTGTTAGAGTTTAAACAATAGTTATGTGTGCACTACTGTAATCTGCCATATACAATCTGTATTGAAATATAATCAACACACCTTTTTTCACCATGGGAATTCATGAAAAAAACCTTTTGTCACTTGTTGAAAACTTCTGGTGAAACTCCAGTAATTTCATGATGTGTGTGATCATTTGGTATTAAATATTTTCTAATCTAAGATTTAATATATTTGATATTCTGTGTAAACCTTTCAAGATGGAAAACAAGAAGATACATGAAAGAGAAGAAAAAGTGAAAGAAAGAGAAAGAATTGTGGCCATATCATCAGCCAATGTTAAAACCATCACTGAACATGAAGTCAGGGAGAAACTGAAAGTGATGGAACAGGTATTTAGATTTGTCATACTTCCCTGCACCTGCATGACATATATCACCCTGCTGAGTCGCTAAATAATTTCAAGGCTTTTATACACGAGGCAAACTTATCAGCCATGTTGCAAATTGTGAGGAGAAATGATAAACAACATCGCTGTAGGAAATCAAAACTAAGAAAGCTAGCTTTCTTTAGGACAACTACAAAGCAAAACTGTCTATATGTGCCTGTCCAAATTCAGAAGCCTTTGATTCAATGGTTGTCTTTTGATGCTGTATATTTTATTTCTTTTTTTTAAAGTTGTTTTGTGTATAAATCAGGCTGTTGGTTTTCTTGTATGAATTGTTTTACATTTTGTCATGTCAGAGGCTTTTATAGCTTACTATGCAGTATGGGTTTTAATATTAAACTATGAGCCTAGGCTTTTACTAAAATGTATGTTGGTAACTGATGTATTTAACTAAGATGCATATGTGTGTAAAATATCTTTTTGGGTAAGATCTTGGCTGATAGCTATTTTGATCAAAAACTTCATTTAAATCGACCAATTAAGATAAACAATGTTGATTTCAACATGGTTATGATGTCATAGCGCCACCTCAAGTGCCCTTTCTGTACTTAAGTTTACAAGTTATATCAGCCTGTTTTTTTGCCCCCACCGCAGCAGAGGGGGCATTATGTGTTACCCTTTTTTACTGTTCTTGAGTTATGCCCCTTTATCATGTTTATAAATGGAAAAATTGCTGAATTTTCGTTTCCGTTCTCTAGCTTTAGTTTGCCTCAACCAAATGTCTTAAACTTATACACAATGCTTATTACCATAAAACACCGATCAAATTTGAATTTGGGTGGCATCACTTTTACTGTTCTGTAGTTATGTCCCTTTATAACGTTGTATGCAAGCGAGAGTATCATCTGTGTCCCATGGACGCATTCTCCATTTATTTTAATTTTGAAAGTCTTCATTTAATTTACTATTTTTATAATGGCTCTTATCATATACTTATAGAAAATAATGGTATAATTGTACCCCTTGATAAAACTGTAATTTGTACATAAATCTGAAGAATTGTCTTAGCCGTGTGATATGACTTTTGTTATCAACTGCTTCTGGTTTATATCAACTACTTCCGGTTATTATCATATGCCTCTCTGTAACGTAATCGCATGGCATTTCGACTTCACTCTGCAAATTCCGGAAAATACACCTCATGGTACGTTTTTAGTGAAAAACTTAACAAAGTAGGATAAAAAAAAAATCAAATATTAGGAAACAGGAAAATATATTATTAAAAAATGCAACAAATAATACAATACATGCATTTTTCAAAGTTTTAAAAATAGTTCTTGTCTGTATATCTTCTGCTGAAGTATATGATAAAAAGAACATAACATGTCATTTTTCATATCAGACTCCTTATCAGCCCATGGTCAAAATCATCCCTCGAGCCTGTCGGCTCTCGGCTGATATCATGACCTATATGAAAAATGACATGTTATAATCGATATTTATCATATACCTTTTTGATTTTTAACGTGGGTTTTAGCTAGCATTTAAAAATTATTTTCAATTTAGTTTTCAAGATTGCTGAACTATTGTTACTCATGAGCAAACAAGACCAAAGTTTATTTCCCCTTTATTTTTTCATTTGTTCAAGTGTAAAAAGTGTGAATGGGTAGGACAACAAAGGCACTGTTGCCTTTAACACTACCAATAATGAGATGTAAGACAGTAATGGTGCTATAGCCAACAATGTCACCAATAATGTGATGTCAAAATGCAATCCCAGATCTTTGAATTACTGGTTAAATGCATGAGATTATTAAATTCTCATGTGGGTTAAATTACAAATATCCTCCTCTGAAATTATTGGCCCAATTGAAACCGATCTTGGTCAGTGTTCCAGCTAGGATTTCAAAAGGGCAGGGTAGCAATCCTGAAAAAGGGCATTTAATGCGTGACATGATAATATGAAAAGGGCATGTTTTAATAAAGATATTAATCAAACATTGTGTTTATTCATTGAATCACTGGTTATATATATACAAGAACAACATCATAAGCCATATAAAACTCTATCTCTCTACTTTTTAGGCTGAAAAACTTGTCAAACACCTTGTCACACAAGTTTTCAAAGCATGCATTGCTTGACACAGTTAAGCTTTATATGCAGTGTGTTTTGAAAGGTGTCCTGGTTCATTCTGTTTCTATGGTCACACTTTACAAGTTTTACCTTGGGAAGACCCTTTCTACCTCTGATGTGCTTAAAGGCAATACAGCACAAAACAGCTGTGCTCAGTAAATGCACAATGTTAGGAATTAGTGAACAGTGAAAATTTGTATTAAAAATAAAGAATACAGAAAAGATGACCAAGGCACCCTATCAACCCTGCTACTAAGACCCTCTTTAACTTTTCCCGTAACGCAAAAGACCTTAACATATAAATTCTAAGGCCAGAAGTATGTAGACATATTTTAGAATATCTTTAGTAAGTAACTCAATGCTAGGAAAAAATTAGGTTGAGTTATCTTTCTTTATTCGAGTGTACTCCTTCTTTGGAGGATTATAAACAGTACGTAGAAAATGGTAAATACGATCAACAATGGCGGTCGATTTTGTTATTTTCGTATAAAAAATGAGGGCAGTCAAAGACAAATACGTCTGAATTGCTATTTTTTTACGGAAAACAAGTAAAACGATGTTTTTAGCAAGTTGATTATGGTTTTCGACTTTCCTGTCAATTATGTTTTCTCCATGAAACTACGGTAAACATTGCAAATATTGTGCCGAAGTTGTCGTATGAACATTTCTTCAAAGACAAATGCCGACTGACCGATTCTCTTTGAATGAATTAATGTTGATGATCATTAATGACCCATCCGATTAACGGATTAGCTGTAACAACAAATTATGACACCTGTTGTAACCGTTGATTAGTTTGGGGTTGTAAACAAAGTCATAAACTTGTCGCCAGCTAAAATTTCGTAATTGGCGGTTCACAACGAACAAAAAAATATGCAATCAATCTTCAAAAAGGCAGGGCGCCCTGGAAACTGTAAAAAGGGCACAGGGCGGCACTCGGGAAAGGGCGGGCGGACCGCCCTGTGAAAACGGCCTAGCTGGAACACTGTTGGTCATAATCATCATAATATAAGTAAAACAGGCAAGACATTTCAGCGTGTGCACTCTTGTTTTCATTTATAATGAAAACTGTTAATAGAAGGTAAAGAGAAACTGTGAACAGCAAAAACAAACAGATTAATTGAGAAGACTTTCTAAGTTGAAAAACTTGTGTCTGATCCTTTTGCTATTGTTTTGGACAATACAATATGTTTATACTTAAACTACAATCAGCAAAACAAGATCTACAAATAGGTCAACACAGTTTCTAATTGTCAGTTGACACCTTATTGGAGTAATTGCCCTTCAATGACAATTTATACCTTTTTTAAAATTTCGGGCAAAAATTATAATAGGTAGAGAAAAACTGTTGACAGCTTAACCCTTGTCACACATTTAAGTGCCTGTCCCAAGTCAGAAACCTTATTGTTGGTTGTCTTTAGTTATATCATCTGAATGTTTTTGTCCTTTGTGAAAAAATGGTGTTGGTGGCAGATCTTTCAAAGTCACTGTCAAGTGGCTGTTAATGTTTTTCATTACTTGTTCAAGCCTGTTTTTTTTAATTTGACAGGTTGTTTGGATTCGAGTGACGAGTGCACCTGCCACATGTGGGGTTCGAACTCAGTACCTCAGTGTTGACAGGCTAGTGATACAGTAGTTTGACTACTTAGACCACTCAGCCACTGAGCTCCCTTGAAATGACTACTTTGCCACCATGAACATTTGGAAATCATACAATCTGACTGAGGTGTAGTGTATAATCTATATTTTAGACTGAAAGTTTTGTAATAAATAGATAAATACAGCTTTAGTTTATAGTACTTTTATTCTTAATATTTCTTTTAGAAGTATGGCAGTTGCAGTTTTGTACTGCTATATGAACTCTAATACATGAATCTTTGCTTTGTAATGACGATACTGCTCTCTGTCTCCCCCTAAATACAACTTTCCGTCTTTGTCAATTGCTACACTTCTTACATCTTTTATTTCATAGCTCAGTTCAGTTTTATACAATTCAGAGTATCCAATAGCATTACCATTTTGTGATATTATGTGGAAAGCAGGCCTTCTGTAATCATCTACAAATTCATAAATTAAAATACATCCAGTGGAATGAATTATAGCTATATCTTGAGGACAAAAAAATATATTTGAATCAATTTTCTGATGCTTAGTACCATTATATGTCCATTTTAATTCCCCCTCTTGATCTATTCCCACAACCCTCCCTTTCATTTCTAAACTTGTTATGTCATGATATTGTCCTTTATCTCTATAATATGATTTCTCAAAAATGTCTATGAAGCAGATTGTATTGTCTTGGTCAGTCACTATTCTGGTAGGACATACAAACCATTCTCTCCAATATCTATCCTTTCCAGATTCGTGTATTCTTTTTACAATTCCTTCCAAATTTAGAACCACAATTTTTCCTGCTTTTGTTTTTATGTCTTTACCAGGAAATCCTTCACTTATTCCAACAATAATTTCATTGTTTTTGCTAACATGGATACCAAATGTTTTCAGTGGGGAAAATGAATGAAATGAAGCATAATCAATGATTTCTTTTCCCTTCAACAGTTTTAGCTCACATTCTTGAATTGAAAGCAGAATGTCCCCATTTGGCATAATTTCCATATCGAAAACTTTTGTTTTTGATAGTTCCTGTTCAACAAATATTTCAAATCCTTCAAACTTATTGTCACTAAAGAGATTGGGCTTAATGTCCATATCTGCATCTTCTGTTTCCAAAAATTCCTGTTCATCTTTTATTTCAGAATTTTTAAATTGATTGTCACAAATGGTATTAGGAAAAATGTCCATATCCCCAAGTTTTGTCTCCAACAATTCCTGTTCATCTTTTATTTCAGATTTTTCAAACGAAATTTTCTGGAGAATTTCTTCTTTATAGCTGGCTATCATTACTTTACAATTACCCACTGGTAAAAGTTTTGAAATACCTTTCAGTTTTGTTTCAAATGAAGTAATATGCTTAAAATCAGGACCTTTAAGTAAATTGCCCCTCAATTTTTTTTCAATTGCATTTCCAAAAAAACTCCTTCTTTCAAATTGAACTGTTATAAAACAAGTTTGCTTAAGTCTTTGATGATAAACAGAATCATTAACTTGATAAAACAGATTTTTATTATATTTTTTTGTGAGCATTTTCAATGGTGTAAGAGCTTGCGATAATTCCTCTTCCTTTAGAAGCTTACTTTTTACGCTATCAACTACTTTAATTTCCTCTTTCACCTTTTTTTCAAAGTAGTTCAACTCTGATTTCATTCTTTTTTCAAGGGATGTAACATAATCTTTCGTTTTAGTAATTGACTCTTTTTCTGTATTCAAAATATTCTCCTTAGTCCTGTTGTATTTTTCTTTTGCCTTTTCAAGCATAAATTCCAGTTCATTGACAGTTTGTGTATAATGATTAATATATGATTCAATTCTGTTTTGAAAATCTTTTCTTTCTGTGATTTTCTCATTAAGCATGTCTTCAATTGATGTCAGTTCATGGTTTCTGTGTGAGTCTGTTGAAACACATATTTTGCAGATTGGGTTATGACAGTCTCTGCAAAATATATCACAGTTTTGTTCCTTATGTAAGCTACAAGTTATGTTCTCAACTTCAGCTTTACGAATTAGCTCAGTGATATTTTCAGTGCTGCAATGTTCAATGTTAATTTTAGTATGTCCTGCCAAAATTTTATTTTTTCCATGGAATTTTAAATCACAGTTGGCACAGAAGAACAAATCACACTCTGAACACATCCATTTTAAATCTGAAGAAATATCACAAATTTGACAATGAATTGGGGTACAAATTTTCTCAGATGTAGAGGAGGCCATTTCAAATATTATGATGAAATTCTTAATTACATATAGATTTATAGTTCAGTATAAATATACAGAAATGTGGGAAAGTCTCAAAACCAAAGAAATAAAGGAAATTTTAAAAGTTTTCTTTGAGCTTAAGGCCCCAATAACTGTCATAAAACACTAATGAAGTAAACAAATAATTAAAATGTCTTTAATTTTTCCTTTTTCATTCTTAAAAATCATACTTCGTAAGAAAAATAAAGTTAGGTACATAAATATTGAAGGCATATCTTTGAAACAGTCCTTCTATAATTTTACATTAGAATGATCAGACAGGTCCAAAGTACAAAGATTTGGTGTGTAATCTTACCAACTATATCATGTACTATGAATAAATCTGTTATCAGTATTTATGATTGAGGTCATGAGATAAAAATACTTGTTGAACAAAGGAGATGTAGAGACATCATATACCCTTTTAAACAAAAAAAGAAAATAGTTATAGTATACAGGTGACCAAACAATATGTCAATATCTTAATCATCTGATGTTTCGAATAAATCTAATAGAAATACTCAAAAGACACTAAAAGATCTGCAATTAACATCAAACTATATAAATATATAAATCCACCCCCCCCCCCCCCCCCCCCCCCCCCCCCCCAGCAAAAAGAAAAAAAAAACGACATTAACACATGACAAATGACAAAGACTGACAAGGTTCTTTATTTTGGACAGCTTATCCATGAAAAGATCAAAATCAGCATGTGTTATAAATGTTTATGTGACAGAAGACCGACAGCTGTCTTTAGAAATAAATATCTCCTGTTAGTATGTAACAAGGACAATCCAAGGTTCCTTTTTGTTATTTATTGTGTAATGTTAGTCAAGGCATGATTTTTATATCAGTAGATTACTGACAATCAGTTTGATTTCAGTTTTCAGTTACTATGATCTGCATTTATATCGTTTAATGTTTAAAGAACACTCAGCACAGAGAAAAGAAATTTACCACCAACATGACCAAGTTCTATACCTCAAAAGGAATGTTGGGATTGACTTTCGGGTTATGACCCTTACCATTAAGGAAAAGGGGCCAAAACAGTCCTTTTGTAATATTTTGTATCAATTGATTAATTATTGATCAATTTCAATAGGGTTTTATTAAAAAGTTTATAGTTCTTAAGGTGTTTTGATATGCTGAATCTAGCCCAAACCTTGTAGGAATTAGGGGCCGAAAAGGGGACAAAAAACTAGGATTTTCCGATTTGTGGACAATAATGTGAGTATAAGTCTATGGGTTGCCATGAAATTGTATCACAAGGTTCCATAATATAAAAGGAAGGGTTGGTTGAATTTTCGGGTTATGACCCTAACCTTTTAGGAAAAAGGGACCAAAAAAACAATACTTATGTAATACTTTGTTTAAATTGATTATTTCCTGACCAATTTCAATGGGGGTTAATTAAAAGTCTTGAGTTCTAATAAAAGAGGGGCGAAAGATACCAAAGGGACAGTCAAACTCATAAATTTGAAAATAAACTGACAACGCCATGGCTAAAAAAAGAAAAAGACAAACAGACAAATAATAGTACACAAGACACAACATAGAAAACTAAAGACTAAGAAACACAAACCCAACCAAAAACTGGGGGTGATCTCAGGTGCTCCAGAAGGGTGAGCAGATCCTGCTCCACATGTGGCACCCGTTGTGTTGTTCATATTATTACAAATCCAGTAAAAATTCTAATTCGGTAGTTCAAATTCGTGAAAAGGGAAGGGGATTGTAGTAACGACATAAGGAACATATCCAATATCATCTGTGAAACGGTTATTCCATAACGATCAACCAACTCATGATGGCGTCCGTAAAATTTACGAAGGGATGATTTCAACTTGGTTTAATAGTTTTCTTGTGAGCAGCAACCCTCTATCAAGGAAATCATGATAGGAAATACAAGCCCGGGAATATCGTATCAATTGGGAGATATATACTCCGTATGCAGGCGCTGCTGGAATGTTGCTACATAGAAATGGGAAGTTCACAATTGGGAAGCTGAAATCATCTCTTTTGTCGAAAAGATTTGTTTTCAACCGACCCTCATTGTCAATTTCTAGATGTAAGACAAGATATGAGGCAGACTTAACTGTATCAGTTGTATCCTTTATCTCTAGTTCAATGGGATAGATTCGTTCAACAATAGTCACCAAAATTTTGAATTATTTAGTGAGAGAACATCATCTATATAGAGGAAAGTAAAGTTAAAGGATATTGCTAACTTCTTATCTTTCTTCCTAAGAAGTTCCTGTATGAAGTCAGCCTCATAATAATAAAGAAACAAGTCGGCAAGAAGAGGGGCACAATATGTTCCCATTGGAATTCTGACAGTCTGTTGAAAAACACGTCCCCCAAACGTAACAAATATGTTGTCAATCAAGAAATCAAGCATCTTGATAATGTCAGTTTCAGAGAATTTTTTGTTTGAATCAGAGTGATAAGGTTGTTTTAATATGCTGAATCTAACCCTGTATTTGGATTTTGAGCCCTATTTTTGAATTGGTCCATATTAAAGTCTATAGGGTCCAAAATTTAACTTTGTTTGATTTCATCAAAATATTTATTATTGGTGTTCTTTGATATGCATAATCTAACCATGTATTTAGATTTTTTTTATTTTTGGGACCTGTCTGTTAATTGGTTCACATTAAAACTGTCCAAAATTAAACTTTTTTTGATGTAAAAAAAACTTAATTCTTGGGGTTCTAGGATATGCTGAATCTGACCTTGTATTTAGATTTTTCAAATTGGTTTACATAGATATCCAAATGGTCCATAATTAGACATTGTTTGATTTTAATAAACAAGTAATTCAAAGGGTTCTTTAATACGCTGAATCTAAGCGTGCAGCTAGATTATTGATTTTGGTTCCAGTTTTTAAGGTGGTCCAAATTGGGATCCAAAATTAAACTTTGTTTGACTTCAGCAAAATAGAATAAATGGAGTTCTTTGATATGCTGAATCTAACTTTGTATTTAGATTTTTGATTTTTCGAGCCTTCTATCAAATAGACTATTTTCATATTACCGACTTTTGACTCCGGATTATATAATTTGTCGACTGGTTACCTTGGACATCATGGTACCAAGTCAGGTAAGAGCAAGCTAAAGAAGTAAAACCAAGCTTTCAATCGGTACAATTTTGGGGGAAAATTACCTGCTTAACATATTTTTTTCACTACAAAATCATCGGAAAACAGTAAACTTTCCCCTCAAATTACACCGATTATATGTTTGATTTTACTTATTTTGGTTGCTCTTACTTGACCGAGTACCATGATGTCCAAGGTAACCGTTCGACCAAAATATATAATCCGGAGTCAAAAGTCGGTAATATGAAAATAGTCTATTTGATAGAAGGCTCGAAAAATCAAAAATCTAACCCCCACCCCCCTTTTTTTGAAGACTTGTAAACAGTCAAGATCCCCACCCCGAAACCATATATATTCTTGTATGGGACAATAAAACAAATCAAATGAAATATAAGGCGAGTCCCCTGGGGTCTCCCCCACCCCCCTCCTGTTTGAGAACTTGTAAACGGTCGAGATCCCCACCCCTAAACCATATATAATCATGTATGGGACAATAACACAAATCAAATGAAATACAGGGGAAGTCCAGGGGGTCACCCCCAACCCCCTTCTTTTTGAAAACTTGTAAACGGTCAAGATCCCCACCCCGAAACCATATATATTCTTGTATGGGACAATAAAACAAATCAAATGAAATAAAAGGCGAGTCCCCTGGGGTCACCCCCACCCCCTCTTGTTTGAGAACTTGTAAACAGTCGAGATCCCCTCCCCTAAACCATATATATTCTTGTATCGGACAATAAAATAAATCAAATGAAATATAGGGGAAGTCCATGGGGATAACCTCCACCCCCCTTCTTTTTTATAACTTGTAAACGGTCGAGATCCCCACCCCTAAACCATATATATTCTTGAATGGGACAATAAAACAAATCAAATGAAATTGAGGGGAAGTCCCCTGGGGTCACCACCACCCCCCTTCTGTTTAAGAACTTGGAAATGGTCAAGCTTCTCATTATTAATAAGATAATACATTTTGTACCACATTGAGGTCCAAAGGGTCCTAAATTAAACTTTTGTTTAATATCATAATTCTTTGGTTCTTTGATATGCTGATTCTAACAATGTATGAGTGTTAAATCATATCTAATTTTAGAGAACTTAGTCATCACTGGTTGTTGTTATTATATTTTTGATTATAATTTAAAAAATTGCGTCATATCTTATTTTAGAAAACTATTTATCCAGTTTTAGTTATTTCCCTTTGCACAGAAAATATTATGAATAAAATTAACCTGTGTTTCATTTCAACATAAATTAAATATATATAGGGTTCTTTCAAATGCTGAATCTAAACCTGTATTTAAATATTAGATTTTTGGGTCCAGTTTTCAAGTTGGTCCAAATCAGGGACTCAAAATTAAACTTTGTTTGATTCATCAAAAATTTAATTTATGGGGTTCTTTGAAATGCTGAATCTAACCATGTATTGAGAGATTTTGGATTGTGGGCTCCTTTATCAAATTGGTCCACATTGAGGTCCAAAGGGTCCTAAATTAAACTTTTGTCTGATTTCATCAAAAATTGAATTCTTGTGGTTCTTTGATATGCTGATTCTAATATGTACTTAGATTTTGGATATTGGACCATAATAGGTATTTAAATGTCCAATTTCAAATATTTCAGTTCTTTGACCACATTAATTTTGTGTCACAAACCTATGCTGTGTCAAATATTCAATCACAATCCAATTTCAGAGCTGTTTTAAGCTTAAATGTAGTGTCCATACTTGCTCAACCGTTCAGGGTTCCACCTCTGCAGGAAAATCCGGTTTGCTGTCACTCTGACAGCCTCTTGTGTTGAAAATGTAAGCAATACAATAGTTTTCAAATCTTTATTTATTGGTTAATTTTCTGGTCTACATGTCTATATTAGCCCACAAATTTGTCTTTTCATTAGAAATTTACATATAATGATACATTTCTGCTCTTTGTTCAAGGCTTCACTTTAACTTTCAGATGTGGAACAGCAATATAAATACTTTTCCTTGAATTTGATCTTTCATGTGAATGTAGGGATTTTTTGGTCAATTTTATAACTTTTGTAAATTTTATTTAATTAGGTGTTCATTCATACAGATTTTACTAGCACAAACTATTTCTCAGACATCTGGCTCTTTTTCCCATGAAATATAAAATCTAATCCTACTAAAACACTTATTGACTTTCTAACCAATTACCGGTACATTTGATATCAACACTTCTTGGTTAAATATTAGGCTTTTGGAACTATTAAAGGGGCACTAGCTACGAGATATGAAAAAATAAGAATATAATTTTCTTTTGTTTCAATCATTAATATAAGTGAAATGATGAAATAATAATTCGTTTTTAGCAACCAATTTGGTTCAATTTTGTCAAAATAATCAGAGAAACATTGCTGATGAATTATTCACTTACAAGTGAATAATTCTACCTCATTGAATCTGTATTCATGTGATCTTCAATTTAACCCAATAGCTAAAGATTGGTTACACATGTATAAATCTTGGTCAGCCGTTAAAAGGAAAAGAATGTCAACATTGAAAGTGAAACAAAGATAATCCATTTTGTTGACTGAATCAATCCACAAAAAAATCATTCTTATACAGGTAAAAACGATAATTAACTTTTTAATAAACTTGTATCATGAAATCAAACAGACCTAGAAAAGTCCAATTGCACGTGGTCACTGTTTGTTTATATTTATTTTTATGTTTTTATTGGGTGAGTTGACAATTGGCATCTCGAAAGTGAATTAGATGGCGTCTAGACTAAAAAACATAAGAAATTCTGATAAATATTATCGAGTACATGTAGAGTTAACAGACTTATCAAATTTTGAATAAACGTTTTAGTGTGTTATAAATCAAATATGAGAATTTTAGTCCAATCGGTGAACATGAATTTGACAGCTAGTGCCCCTTTAAGATACGTATCATTTTCATAGAAAATCTTAAAGGTCAACAGTTTTAATAGAAAAAAACCAACGTAATTTTATTGAGTCTTGAATAATTAAAGGCAACAGTAGTATACCAGTGTTCAAAAGTCATAAATCCATTGAGAGAAAACAAATCCGGGTTATTTATTTTTTTTGTAACCCAAAACAATTACACATGTTGCCTGAATTATTGTAATTACTATTTATGTCAAAGATGTATAGAAATAATTTATAAAAGAAATATTTTGACATTAAATTTAAGTAAATTATTTATCTGTACATGTATATTCCACTAAAACTTGATTTATTCTTAGTTTTATGTATAAAATAATGTAAAAATTCATGTAGCCCATGCATCAATTGAAATTTGAAATAACTCTTTTGATAAATTTTAGAAAACAAATTACCTATATCGGTAAGTACAAAAAAAGCTTTTCTTTTTTTTTAAAGTAACACACCTGACTGTACATTTTTTTTTTTAAAGTAACACACCTGACTGTACATTGGTAAAGTAAGCAAATAGTTTTGCTGTTAAAATTTTAATTCATAATCAAGTTGCATTACACGATTTCAAAAATATGAATTTGAGCAGATTGTCTTTTGCCTTTTTTAATTGTTTTTTCTCCTGCATATAAATTCATGTGTTTGTCAAATGCTAAGCTGCTTATTTTGGTATTTGATTCTAAACTGTCTGTTATCTTAGTTCGTAATTGTGCAATATAAATACCATCTTTGGATAGAATATCAGTGTAAGCATTAGTCAAAACACAAATACATCCAGCAGAATTCATTATTGCTATATCTTCCGGACAATACATATACCTGTCTTCACCAAAAGTCCACATCTGTTTCCCATTGTGATCTATACTCACAATTGAGCCACCATAGGTTCTGTCTTCATTTTTTCTAAATATGTTTATAAAGCATATTGTATTGTCTTGATTTGTGACTATTCTGGTAGGACATACACAGCATTCTTTAGAATGATTATTTTTTATATTTTCATATGTTCTTTTAAGACTTCCTTTGCAATTTAGAACAGCAATTTTTCCTGGTTTTGGTATTTCTTCTTTTTCTGGCAATCCAGTACTTATCCCAACCAGAATTTCGTTGTCTTTGTTTACATGGATACCAAATGCTTTCAGTGGGTAAAATGAATGAAAATTTTCTATGGTATCCTTTTCTTTGTACATTTTTAACTGGCTCTCTTGGACCGAAATGATAATATCACCATTTTGCATTTTCCCCATGTCATAAGTTCTAGTGTTAGGTATTGCTTTTAAAACTTTCATATCAATTCTATTGTCAAACTGAACTTTGATAACATCTTCATCATCTTCACCCCCAATTAAAGCTTGGTTATTGTCAAGTAATAAGATTTTTTGAATGCCTTTCATATGTGTTTGATAAGACTTTTTCAATTTACAATTTTGACCTTCAATTTGCCAAAGAAAATCTAGGAATATTCTTTTCATATCATCATGTGATGTTTTAGATGGTTTATATGAAACCTGTTTTAGAATCATTTCATAAATCGATTTCTTTGGTAAAAGCATTTTTTCAGATGAAGGGTAAAGTTTGGTTAACATGTCAGAAGCAGAACTAACTTGGCAAGCGATTTCTCTTTCTTTTTCCATGTGATCCTTTAATATTTTCATTACTTTTATCTCTTCTTTTAATGTTCCTTCTAAAGTCTTCCATTCAGAATCTACTTCCTTTAAAAGTACCTTTATATTTGATTGAAATTCTGTTATGACATCATCTCCTTTTTGAATCAATATCTGCCTTTGCTCACCGTATTGTTTGGTTCCACTGTCAAGCATGTGTTCCAGTTCATTTTGGATCTTTGAACAAAAAGGAATATTCTGTCCTACCCTGTTTCGAAAATCTTCCATTTCACAGAATTTTTCATCATACACATCACTGATTGAAGATAGCCTATGTTCTTTATGTTTATTTTCTAATACATGTATACATTTTGTGCAGACTGGTTGTTGACAATTTTGACAAAACAGAACACAAATAAGATCTGAATGTACTTCACAGTTCATATTCTTAAGTCCAGCTTTATGAATCGCTTTAGCAATGTTCTCAGTCCCACATTGTCCAATATCAATTTTATCATGTCCTGCTAGGGTCTTACTCTTTTTATGAAATTTCAATTCACATTCTGCACAAAAAAATAAATCGCATTCAATACACATCCATTTTATGTTTGAAGATTCGTCACACATTTGACACAGAGAAGGGATTTTTACCTCCTTATTTAATGGAGATTGTTTCTGTGCCATAATGTAGAAGCAGTCAATGGCAGCTTAGGCAGTCCATGATTGATTGATTGATTGATTAATGACTGCTTAATGTCCAGTAGCAAATATTACATGCACACTTAGGACCATCTCGGGTTTTTTACTGTTTAATCTGAAATTGATTGAAAGTCCTTAACAATACCGGTATTATATATCAAAACATTGTCAGATATAAAAACATTTTGGAAGGCTCAAAGAAGATTTATTTATAAAAAATGAGCTATTTTACTTTTCACTTTTGTATTTGTTATACATGTACTAGGAAGTTGTCTTTGTAGGCATGTCAATTTTAAAATTGAAAATATCATAAATACAATCATTTTCTCCCAACTAAATCAATGAATGGTCAAGCAATAAACTAACAATATGAAAAGAAGCAAGTTCTATAAGCTGTACAAAAAATGTTACCTGTATGAAAATGCATTGCAGAAATAAAGTTAAAAATTTTGAATAGATTTTTCTAAAAATATTTCACAACATCCATTACATAAAAACACACATACCAATTATTGGTTAAATCATTTTTGAGATTTACGTTTGTTGTCATATGACACGGAAGTCCATGGTCCATGACTGGGCTTGATCACATGAATAAGTATATATGACACTGCATGAGGTCCAATTGTGTCCCATGATAATATGATATGTTAAAGTATATTTGTACAATATGTAAGAGATAGTTATTATCATTTATTGATTAAATCAGATGTGTCAAATAAATGCCAATTCAAAAATCAAATTAGAAATGGGTTGACTTTGAAAGGTTAAATTTAGGTATGAGGAAGTTACCGGTATATATAATTACCTGATTCTTTTTCCCAATTTTGCTTGCATCTATAGGGCATCTTGACATGCAGCTTAATCCTCAAATGACAGCATTTTCATGAAAATAGCAACAATTATTGGGATTATTGAAAGAGCTCTATGAACTGGAATTATTATTTAAATGTGTAGTGTAATTTTTCTACAGTTTACCTTATTTGGCCTATTCTTATATAATGTCTTGACTTTTTTCGTACAAATATCATGATATGCCCCTGATAATCTAGATGTTGTATTATGTATTTCATAGGAAAATCACAACCCATTAATTTATATTTCCCAGCTATCCTTTACATGTTATTTATAGGTTAACCACATGGGGATATATGCAGTTCATCATCCAAAACAGTTATCTAAAAAAAAATGATGAATGGCCGATGCCTTATAGTGAGCAATTTCATCAAGATTTTACTTAAGACACCAAAGACAAATAAACTGTAAAAACTAAAATAAATATTCTAGTAGACATGTTGCAAATGTTTGTCCACTTGCATTTTTCAATGGTGCCAGATGCATGTGACCTAAAATTGGCCAATCGGAAATGAACATGTGAAATTTGTCGACCCAAGAAAATTGTCTATTTTTTACAATGATGTGTAAGTAAGATTTTGTGCTTTACTGATTTTCAATTGAAACGATAAAGCACACACATGTTCCTTTCAACAATTTTCTATCTTTTTGGCAATATATTTATTTATATATTTTTTACCAGAACTGTGATGAGATGATAAAGGCTGTAAATTTTCTCCTTGACAACATCTATACGTTTCTGCAATAAAGTTTATTGACAAGTTGTAGGTTTTCCTATGGACACCAATTGCAACCCATTAATAACAGATTTGTTCCTGATGCCTGATGTTAAAAATGAAGGGAAAAAAACATATGTATCAATTCTCAAACATGTAAGAGTAATCAAGAATACTCAATGGGACTCTATATTGAGTACCTATTATTCACTGATATTCTATAATCTAGCTTGATAAAAATTTTAAAGGTGAATACCCTCTTCATCATAACAGGAAGCTTTTATTCCCCCTTATATTAAATTTTGAGGTGAATTTTCTGTTAAAGTTCACATGCAGGTATCCAAAAAATAGAACAAACCACGAAAAATTAAATAACATTCACAAATGACAATGATTAGGATAGATGATTCATGCCAGACAGACATGTACACCTAACAAATTATTCTATGTACCTGATATAGTTGGCTATTGCATATAGTATCTAAGAAACAGACTTAACCAGGAAAACTTAACATTGACCAATGAACCAAGGTCAGATGATACATGCCAGACAGACAATTCACCCATACAATCATTCCATGTGTAAAATATATAAAGATAGGAAGATGTGGTTTGATTGCCAATGAGACAACTATCCTGTTCAAATGAAGTGGATGTGAGCAATTATAGGCAATCGTACGACTTATAGTTTACTTATGCCCCATATAGTATCTTAGAAACAGACATAATCACATAGCTTTAACTGTGATCACTGATCCATAAAATGAGGCCCAGATTGAGTGACTCCCTGACTATCAGACATGTAGACCTTTCCATACCTGTCAACCTATGAAAATGAAAATGCAGGTCATGACCTGCATTGAAGAAGAAAATCTCAGGTCATAACACATACAAAATTTTTTCAGCTGAAGTTAAGTATTTAGGGGACATTTTTTTATATTTTAAATTGAAACATAAATTTAAAGAGTATATTGTGAAAGGTGAAAAAAAGGGGAAGTAACTCAAATTTTTTGTCAAACACTCTGAACTTTGAAATACTCAAATTATTTATGACCTTAAGCTAAGGTAATTTGGTTTAATTAACAGTGTGTTTGACACCAAAGCTGTCTAGTGAAATCATGCACTTAATGGGTCACTTAATTTGACAGTTATCACAGCTAGCTGAACTTCCTGTCCAGAAAGAATTACGCATTTGCTGGTATTTCAAAGGAAAATCACTTATCAAATCAGTCTACAGGCTCAAGAATCTGGTTGAAAACAGGTCAAATTCCTGGGTCATTTAACAACCCGGCAAGTATTTAAAAAATCCTGGGTGGGTGAAATTTCCAGGTGTCACCCCCAGGATACGGGTCAGTATGCCTTTCAAGGTTCCCATGCACTAAATATTATTATTATCATATGATAAAAAAGTAGATGGACATTATGATAGGCTGAAACTATGTGACATAAGGTATACAAGATATATTGCATCAGGTTTTCTACCTTCTAAAAATACATTATTATACATGGTTAAAGCCACTGCTGGCAGATTAGCATTCCTATGTCTCACATCCTGCAACTTTCAACGTGGTAAAGACAAAAAAATTAGAGTTATATTTCATAAGAACTGTTCCCAATCGATTTATGATAATTCATAAAAGTTCTGTTATTGGCCGAGTCTGGATTTGGTTTGGCATAACAGGAGATGATTATCCGGTAGACACATGTAATTATCTCAGTCATGCTTTATTTTTATTGGTATATATTCCAAGTTGATTGTTTTGATTGTTTGTTTTAACTTTTGTTATCTCTTATTTACAATTTTATTTTCACATAATTTGTTTTCAAAGCATTATAATCAGTATAGGTATTTCTAGTATACATAAAGACTAATAGACAGACTGTACTATTTGGCTAAAAAACCCAAAAATTCAAAATTTTAAGTAAAGACTTTAGATGTACAAAACACTGATAAATATCTAAATTTGTCGAGCACCAGAGCCTATATCATCATATGTAAATTATTGTAACAGTTGTATGTTGGAAAGAGTTAGAAATTTTTACATCTGATTACCTTGATTCATGTAATGAGGTATTTGGATCAGAGTGATGTCAACTAATGTCGCATTAAAAACTGTTAATTAAATTAAATGGATAAGTACTCCTTAGTCCTGCATATGTCTGTGTCAATGCTTTGAATTTTGGTTTTTGGTTTTTTTGATATTTTTGTTATAGTATTACATGTGTTTGTCTCTGTTGACACTATTGAAAAAAATGTCTAAACTCAAGGCAAAATAGGGCTTGTCGATCATACAATGTAGACTCTTTTCCATTGTTGAAGGCTATTTTGTGATGTTAAGGTGCCTATCTTGACTTACTAATGTCTTTCAACCTTTTAGGTTTTCCCCACTTTCATATTCATATGATCTCATATGAAAATGTAAAAACATATCGCAAACAACGATTAGCACAAAGTCTGAGTAAAGATTTTAATAAAATGCAAATGGCATCCATAAAACTATGAAAATTTGAATGAATAGATTGTAGTCTTAACTTCTTGATTGAATCTTTTTATTCCACACCCAACCCATAATATCCCTTGATCATCAACATCAAGAGACGCAGGAAACATTGGATGAACCATATTTGGTACCTCAATCCACCCAGCAACATCCCCATCTTTATTTATTGTATGTATTGCATTGTCCCAGTAATCACTTGCCAGAATGAGACCTGCTGAGGTAACTGTTATATCTTGTGGATTAAACCATTCATATATAAAATCTGATTTATCCGAATATGACCACTTTTCCTCCCCTTTATGATTTATTCCAACTATCCTACCATCTAAAAGCATTTGATTTTCTTTATCTCTCTTTAAGGTATCAATGACACATATAATGTCAGAATTAGCTACTATCCTGGTTGGACAGGTAAAGAATGGTTTTCCAGATTTGACTTCTGTTCCAAATGTGCATTTTACTTGTCCTTTCATATCCAATACCACTATTCTACCATCCTGGTAGTTCTCTGATTTTTCTGAAGATTTTGCAATGCCAACAAATATCTGATCTTTATGGACATACACACCAAATGTATTAAAAGGAGAAAATGAGTGAAAAAATTCTCTACCCCCATTCATGTTAATGAGTTCTAAATAAGATGTTTCCTTAGAAAGAAGAAGTTCGCCATCAGGCATCATGGCCAGATCAAACACTTTTGTCTTTATCTCATTTTCAACCTTGTTTTCATCACTTTCAAATTTAACTCTTTGTAATAATTCATCTTTATAATTTGCAATGATGCCATAACTGTTTTGCAAGTGAATAATTTTAGAAACATGTCTATTTTTTGTTGAATAAGATCCAGTCATTTTGTAATAAGGACCTTTGTAGAGGCGTCCAAAGTAATAATTTCTCGCAAGGTCTTTTGATACAGAACCAGGTATAAACCTGGCCTGATGCAATGACATTTGAGAAACATTTTTTGATTGTAAAACTTGAGAGATATGTGAATGATTTGATGTAAGAATTTCTGAGATTTTATGGGGATTAAGAATCTGGTCTATTTTTTTCCTTTGATCTTCCATTTGTTGAATATTTCTTTGGATAAGTTTTAGTTCTCTATTGATTGTCTCTCTTTTTAAATTCCAATGTGTTTCCTCATCTTTTAAAAAGCTGTAAAAATGTTCTTGTATATGATACATAAACATTTTCTGGTTTTGCAAAATTTCTCTCTTTGTGTCATTAAATTGTTGACTTCCTTTGGAAAGCATAACTTGCAGTTCTTGCTCTTCATGTTTGCATATAGAAATGTTTTCATCACTTTTGACTTTCATGTCTTTAAGCTTGCATATTTTTTCCTCAAAAATTTCACTAAGCTTGTATAAATCATGGTCTTTGTGACATATTACTACACAACTGGAGCAGATTGGTTTATTGCAATCTAAGCAAAAAATACTGCATTTTTGGTCGCAATGTTCGGATCCTTCACAATTAATTTCCTTGACCCTTACTTTTAGAATTTTGTCCAACATTTTTCCAGTTCCATATTCGTTTATGTCAATTACTAGATGGTGTGCCAGTGTTTTGCTTTTTGAATGAAACTTCACATAGCAGTCCTGACATAAATTTAAATCACATTCAAACAAGGAATTATTTGAATCTGGAATAATATTGAATTCTGGAAAATTGATTAGAAATGTATGATGAAAAATAACCCAACTAAATAGGGTTAGCCATGCGTGCATGGCTAAGGTTAATTTTACTTTCACTATCATTTCAGTATGAACTAACTAACCCACCTTAGCCATGCGCGCATGGCTAACCCTATTTAGATGGGTTAGTTTTCATCATATATTTCTCATCAATTTTCTAGAATTCAAAATTATTCCAGATTCAAATAATTCCTTGTTTTCAATACATATCCATTTCAGTATTGACGATTCTTCACAAATTCCACACACACTACTCTCTTGTGCCATTAAAGTCTAATAAAGACATTTTCCAAAATGTTTACAGACCCATATAGTCAGTTATATTACAGTTTATGGCATTTACCATGAAAGATAAATTAGAATGGCCAATTGCATACATTATCTTTTCACAGAATAAAGTTGAAGTAACAATGTCTTATGACACATTTTCCCTTGAATTACCCAGTGTCAAATGGGGCAGATCATTCATAAAACCGAAACTGAAAACTCCTCTATGAACAGTCCTGGCTTGTTGAAGTATATCTTCAGTAGAATGTTGATTTCTACAGAGCCACTTATTTGAAATTGATGGAATTTTTAGACCAGTTCTCTTAGTTTCTGTATTGTAAACTTGCAATACTGTAAATTCAAACCAGATTGATATTAAGGTAGATCAGATTATTATTGTCTCTTAATATGTGATTTATACAAATGTATTGGAAAAAAATCAAAGTTCTCATTTTATCTTTAACAGGATGTTTACCTTTATAATTTATCAGCAAATAATATCAACTCTTGATACAGGAGTCCAATTGATAATCTGTATGAAAATTGACAGTTCTTGTTTGTTTTGGTTATTTTTTATGTGACACAGTTCCTCATTGGACTGGGCTTCTTATAATTTGTATGGATTCATAAGTTAAAGTGTTGACAACAAAATATTTTAATAAAACAATACAAAACCCTATTTCTAGAATATTTTTGTGGAAGGCAATATGATCTCATTTAGCATCTGTTATCAAAATTAGGAGGCAGGAGACAGATATTTATTTTTATGCCTATTATATATTTATTATTATTGATTTCATGCGTAATTAAACCAATGAAGTATTGCATACAAAGGAATAATTAAAAATACACTCTTAGCCTATCTAGGTAAATTATATGTCATAAATCTAAAGCAGTTTGCATGTAATGAATCCCGAAAAGAAAAAAAAAAATTTCCACTGTTTAAACAGGGATCTATGAAGGAAACCGGGAAAATCTGCATGTTGTCATATAAGTTGCTGGAATTTGTAGATTTCTGTTCAATATGACATTATGTTTTAACTTTATGGTATGTTTTTACTGAGTAAACACCTTATCACTATTTGAAAATCTGCACCTCTTGATCCGAGAATCTGCTCCTCTTGAACTTTTGATGTCATACAACAATCACTTTTCCATTGTAGCGTCAGATATTTTCTATTGTGACGTCAAAATTTTACTGGAACCTTTGTGATGTCCAGTAATGGCAGACAAGCGATAAGGTGTATTCTTTTATTGGGTTCTGAAAGCATCTTATGAATAGGCCTCCAAGGGTGACTGGGGAATAGAAAGATGGTCACCATTGGTCTTCTTCCGACTGGCAGTAAAACCCCTGCAAAAGTGGGGCGTCTGTTTGGCTGTGCGGGATGTACAAATAAGTAGCCATGTCCGGTCAGAATGGGGATGCTAAATCTGATGCCTTGTGCAAAGAGAGTGCCACGCTCTCTGCATGTTAAGAACCCTTGCAACAACTCATTAAGGGGTCCGTAGGTGACCTGTTGCAAGGCAAAATTTCTGTCCCTATCCAATATACCCTCATTTTGCCAATGGCAGTCCAAATTTACCAGACCTTTACCCAAAACGGCCTCTTTTGCAGGACCTACCTGTATTGTATTTATTGTTAATTTGCTCTCATACTGAACATGCATGAAATATTTGCCACTGGATGTTGAACAGCCAACAATCAATCAATTTATTTCTTGAAAAGAGCTGTAGTAAACATACATGATAAAAGCTACCACATCCAGCTCAAATCAACAATGTCACAATGTGTAATTTTTTAAAACATTTCCCCTAATTGGAATCAAAATGTTTATGTTCACCCGTGGTTTGTTTCAAATTCAGTTTAATTTGTTTTCATAAGAAAAAATACACCTTGCTTTGCTGGGCTTTACTCATGGTAAAGTATGAATATAATGCATGAAACCTTCAACAAACAACATGCTGTCATGAATTATATTGTTTGAAATAAACTATGACTGACACATCCCTATATATTTTGCACAAAACAAATTTGTAAATGGTGTTATTAGATACACTTTGAATCTAGAGAATGATACACCTTTTTCTATTAGATTTTAAATACAGTCAAACCTGCTATAAAGGCAACCTCATTTCAGCGAAAAACTTATCAGGTCCCCTCTTTTTATACTACTGTAATATAACCTATGCTTTGGAACCAAAATTCAAAGGCCACTTCTGTCATAATGTAACTTTTTCTCTGGTCTAAAAATGACCTTTATATACATAGTATTAACATTTCTGTGAATATAAAAAATAGAAGATGTGGTATGGTTGCCAATGAGATAACTCTCCACAAGAGACCAAATGACATAGAAATTAACAACTATAGGTCACCATACAGCCTTCAACAATGAGCAAAATCCATACCGCATAGTCAAGGTCCCAAAATGACAAATGTAAAACAATTCAAATTAGAAAACAAACAGCCTGATTTACTGGTATGTACAAAATAATGAACGAAAAACAAATATAATATATAGCAACAAACAACAACCACTGAATTACAGGCTCATGACTTGGGCCAGGCACATACAGAATGCATGATATATAGTGTGATGTGTTTTCACCATTGCTCTTCAACTTCCTGTTTCCCGAAAAAAAATAAAGTGGGTATCATAAGTGAGCAGGAGCTGTTTGCTTAACTTGTGGTTGATATTTTCAGAAGGAGAGGAGGTACCAATGTTTTTGTTTTTGTTGTTTATCTGTTAACTTTTAATATTATTCTTTTACAGAAATACAAAGAAGAGATAGTAAAAATAGAAATACAATTAAAGGAGAAAATTAAAGAAAATAGAAGATTGAAGGACAACTTTGAAACATTAGTTAAGGCAAATGATGCCATGAAAAAAGATGTAAGTTGTTTGTCAATTTAGAGCTTTTTCTAAATGCTTGTAGTTTAAAGGTTTGTTTGGCTTGTTTGCTATGTTTGTAGAATGGTTGCTCAAGCATTGTAATTAAGATTGACATTGACAATCAATAGATAGGCAGGGCTTACTCTGCATTATACTTAACATCCAATATCATTTAGGTATATTTTATTCAAGCTGAGGCCCCGCCTATCTATTGATTGCAGATGTTAATTCTAATTACAATGCTTGAGCAAATATTTATATAAGCAAGCAAGCCAATCAAACCTTTAAACATGTATTTATAAAATAGCTCTACGTAAGTCCTTATGTGGTTTCAACAAGTTATAAATTCCTATGTATAGCTCCCCTTGCACTATGGCTCATTATGACCAATTGCCATCACTTGCCATCTGCTCACATCATCTGTCATCTTCTGAAAAAGGTCTAAAACACTGCAATTATCACACATCTTCTTATAGGAGTTATTGCCCTTAAATGAGGATTTTTTTCAGCCCCTGTTTGTCTATTATCTTCCAAATTTTATTTAGATTGATAGAAACTTCATCCAGTAAACAGCATAAATGATCAGCTTAATAAGATCTACTAAAACATTTAATAAAAAAATAATGTCAGTCAACTCCTTGTAGGAGTTATTACCTTTAAATTATGAGTTTTTCCCAGAATTATCTTGATTACACACACTGAAAGCAGCAAAGATGATCCTAAAGATTAGACATACAAATAAATGAAATGAACAAAAAAATTGTCTTTCTGTTGGAGCTAATGCCAGTAAATGACAAAGGATTTTGCGATTTTAGATATTTTATTGAAAACTATAAGAGATAGAAAGAAAACAGCAAAAAGGATCACATAGATAAAACCTTCCAATAAGAAACTGTAATTAAGGTGAAAATAGATATCAAATGGGATATTTTTCACCAAATGATCAATTCAGGCTTTTAAGAGCCTCTATAGGTTATTTACATAACAGGGCTCTAGTGTGCTGTCCATTCTAAAGTGGGAAAAAAGAGAGGCATATACACATGCTAATTAACACTCAAGCATTATGTCTAAATCTAAAGGGACAGTAATAATGAGGTAATATGTTATAAAGAGGTTGGAAAAGAGTTATTTTTGTGTAATTAATCACCTTTAATTTTGGTATGATATATCATGAAAAGAAACTGAGAAGCAATGTGTGATTTTTAAGGCAATAAAGTCACTGCCATTCCTATGAGATTGGAATACTGTTCAAACCAAAATGTAATTATCTTTCATGCCTCAGTATTTCACCTAATTAATTCATAGGTGAATGATGTTGTTTAATAATGCTCTGCTAAAGTGTTCATAGTCCAGGACTTTTGTTTTACATACTGTAAACCATTTTACTTTGGCGTGAAATTAATTTTTTGTGACTTTCGAGAGTAGAAAAATAATGGGAATATGTAAAACTTGGATCTTTTCTCATATGAATATGTCAAGATAATAAGAAAATCATGAACAAAAATTGCTGCAAAGGTTAAAAAGGTTAAACTTGAAATAAAGTATCTTGGAAAATAAGTTGGTTTACAGTATTTCTGTATATCAGTATACATATATTTACCAAAAGAAGATAAACTATTTTGTACAATCACAATGTCCACATATCAGGTCTGATTTACATGTTGACATAAGCCTGTGATGTAACTATGATGAGTTTATTTACAACCACTGGGTTGATAAACTATCATAATATTCACATGATGGGTCTGATATATACATGTTGACATACGCCTCTGATGTAACTGATATCAATATACAATATTTACACTTTCAGTCCAATTCGATTTAAACTAGACAATTTTGTCCAGAATGTGCAGATAATATTTGCAACTGAAAATTATGCAAAGAACAATTAATCATTCAGTTACTGTAAATTCAGAAATTATTGCGTGCATTTATTATTGCGATTTATGAAGAATGGACAATAATGCGAGATTAATTATGGCGATTTCAGGAAAATCTGCATACAGATGCATATATCAGATATCAGAATGCGACTTTTAATTATTGTGATACTATCCCAGTCGCACTATTCACATTAATAAAAACCTCGCAATAATTTCTGAATTTACAGTATATATATAAGGAGAAGAGAAAAATATGATTATTTCTGAGGAATCCTAAATCAAGCCATTGGTTTTCTATTTTGAAATGTTTCACATTTTGTTATCCCATGCTTTTGTGACAGTATGGGTTTTCCTCATTGTTGAATGCTACATTGTGACCTTTAGTTTTTCCCCATCCTGGTCCTTTGTTCTCTGGTGGTTAATTTTCTTATTGGTAATCATACTACATCTCCTTATAAAGCATAAAGTAATAGAGGAAAAAAATCATAATTAAACAAATAAAAAAAGTTTATCAAAGACATCTTATGCCCGGTTTTTTATCAATAAGATAAATTATGAAAATCAAATTAAACGGCACATAAAATATTGTGGTATTATCTCATTTTGTATCCTGAACACTTGAAATAAAAGGTTTAAATGCATCAGCTAAAATTATAGACAATTTTTTTTATAGGAATGAAGACTAAAAACTAAAATTATATTGAATATATGTATTAACTGTTTTTTATATATTGATGTCTCATTTCAGTTTGAAACATTACAAAGTCAGCATGACAAGTTGGAGAAACAAGCTGTGAGTGTTCAGGCCAGACTTACTAACCTACAGGTAAGATCTCAATCCAAGTTTTTGGTTAGGAATTGCTGAAGGTGATAGAATTATTAAGATATTGAATCTTACTTCTTAAAGTTCTTGCAAGAAAGCAGTATAGTTACTTTGCTATTGTTTGTCATCGTCATGTTTAAATTGTCTTAGATGGAATTAAATTCATTGTACACTATTTCATTAAGAATAAATATTGTATATATTTGGACAGCATGCTTAGACTATAAATCCCCTTTAACACATAACAAATTACACAATATAACACTATCTTAAAACACATACTGTAAATTCAGAAATTATTGCGAGGTTTTTATTAATGCAAATAATGTGACTGAGTGAGTATTGCCATAATAAGAACTTGCATTCTAAACACTGAAACATAGATCTGTATGCAGATTTTTTCAATTCGCAATAATTAAACTCGCATATCAGTCTATTCTTGAAATTTGCAATCATAAATGCAAGTAATTATTTCTGAATATACAGTACACAAACAAAGACAAAAGTAGAATTTTTGGTGTGTTTCAAGGAAAAAGGCAGAACATTATTATTGAATCTCCATGGATCTTTAACTTATTGTACAGTACCATAACTGTGAATTTTAGTAGACAATAGTGAAACACTACAAAAACCAATATATTCACAGATATAATACCATGTACCAAAAAAATAAGACAATTTTTTGTATTTTGAGATTTTTTGATGATGTAAAGCTTGCAAACACCAAAATTTAGATTTGCTATCTTACACATTGTTTTTTTTTCACCATAAACATGATTAAATTAAATAACATTCAAATTATCTCAATGCAATTATCTATTTTTTCAGAGAAAACAAGACTTTGCAGAAAGACAGAAGGAAGTAGAGCTGGGTAATATAGCCTTATCTACTGCTGTGCCTAAACAGAAGGGACAACAAAGGGAGGACAAAATCAAAGTACAGAAGGAGAAAAAGGTAATTTTGACATGTTTGAGTTAGCAGGGGAAAGTGCATAGTTATCAAAATAAAGTTACTGGAGATGAGGTATTAATTTAGTTGATTTCCTTGATAAAGGTTAACCAAAACTTCAAATGGTCAAAAAAAAAGGCTTATATGTGCAAACTTTGGCAAAACTGTGAAATTAAAATTTTGTTTTATCAGCGAAGATTGGAACCCATGAAAATAAATGAATCCGCAGTCCTTGACTTTTTTTTAAGAATGCAATTAAGAAAATATAAGTCTTCAACCAGAAGGTCACTTTGAACTGTAGTTCGAGATTCATTTATTTTTATAATGGACTTAAACATGAGACATGGTGTGCATTCTCTCAACCTTGCACAGATGCAATCCAGAAATTTACGTTGAGCTTGTCGAAGTACGATTTTACTGAAAATCAGCCAAATTAAAACCTTGTAAATCCGTCATTTCACTTTTAAAGGTGATGTTGGGGTATCGATGAGACAGCAAGCCAACGTAAAAAAATTATCAATGGATATCTAGAGGGCAACATTCAGTTTAAAACAATATGTTCTAAATCATCCTGAGTGAAGTTTGATCAAGGGGAAATAACTTTAAATTAATTTGATCTTTTTAAAATAGTACAATATATGTATTGATGATTAATTTCATTTGATAATACAGATTCAATTGATCAAAGTTTAAGATCAAGATAAAGTACTAAAAATTGGGGGATAAATTGTTTCTAATGAAATCAGATTAAGAAACATATGTATAAATATGTAAAAGTTGTAATTTTCATATAAATCAAATATCACAATATTTGATATAAAATACACATTGAAATAAACTAGTTATTAAAAGATCTCATTTTGGACAGCATAACAGTTCAAGGATTTAATTTGGGTTTAATCTTTTTTATTGCAGTAGCTTGGTAACAAGTAAACAAAAAAATACACAGTATGCATAAGTGTAATTGATCAATGGGAGATAACTCAGAAATAATTTATACTTTTTGAAAAACAATAAAAAATCTATTGAAGTTTAAATTGTTTGCTGCAAAGAATTTATCAGATGTTTTAAAAAGGTGTTTTCGCTCTGAAGCTGCCCAGTGTTTTTCTCTTTTGAAAGGAATACCATTGCAAACTGATTAAATTTTTATTCTCATTTTTTTTCTCTTGAATTGAGTTTTGACTGAAACTTAGTTTAGATTCCTCATATTGATTGATTGATTATTACTTATTTTCCAGTTTTCAACCAGTGCCTGTAGTTATGACATCATGGGTATATTGCTGGACTGGATCTGTGATGCACATCTACGATACGCTGTAACAGACCAACCCACCAGAGCTATAGAAAGGTTTTCTTCAACAGAGTTCATACTGGAAAGAGTTTTAAAGGTATCAAAAGATCTTTTTGAAAAGTCCTATGTATAAAATTTATTGAAGTGGAGGGTTTAAGTCAGTGAAAAAGCAACCCAACACAAATAACCAAAAGACATGTAGAATTTTATTTGAAAATATCGCAGGTGGTTTATTGAATTATAGATATATATTTTAATATCAGTACAAAAAAAAACTACAAAACACATTTGTTTATCTATCTTAAAACTTTTGAATGCCTCATTGACGTCTTCTCAATTTTGATGTATAGGTAAATAATTAAAAATATATAGTCAGATAATATTTTGAAAAATTCAATTCAATAGTAAAAATATGAAAAATTTAAAAAACGTAAATTTTAAAATATTTTTTAAACTTTTACATTAATTGGTTCATTTATATTTTGTAGATTTTACCTACTTCAGTAGATATGTTGAGAGAATTCCCTCCAAATAACTTCAGGATTAGCCTCCCTTGTTTACAATTTATATACTGGTCCCTTGTCAATGTAGAGCAAGCTTCAGGCCAACAGGTAAGTCATAAATATATAATTCATATAGTATTGTATTGTATCTGGCAGAATATTGCTGCACAAATATGTAAATAATGATAATTTTAGTAATGCAGATAACTGAAAATTGAAATAAAGGAACAAAAACTTTGTAAAAAAATAAAATTTAAATCCATTCAAAAAATGTTTTTTTCCCAAGGGATCCTCAATTTTTTTATTGTGGTTGATAAAAGATGTGGATTCACATCATTGGATCTTTGATTTTATGGCTAATGTATTGTACTGCACATGTTTCTTACAACTTTTGAAGACTCACTTTAAAAAAAAAGAGACCATGAATAAATATTTAAAGTAATTTATGTCTCTTTTATGGGTCAAATTTATTTCCTTAAATCTAAACAAATTTTCTTCCATATACTGCCCACATTCAACTTTCTGAATATACTGGCAAATTTGGTTCCGCATGGTTAAAAACAGGATAAAAGCAAAAGTTCATCTTTAGTTTGTAAGGTTGGTCATTTGAGATTTGAATGTCTCAAATGACTGTGCTGTGGTGATCTCCAAGGGAAGCTGGTTCCAGTCTTTGGTGGTGTTCACAAAGAAGGACCATTTCCTGCAGTCTTTGGTTGCTGTTTGTACCATGTATCCATGCTGTTGTGTGTGTCTGGATATTTTAGTTGGTTTTTGGAGGTACATGTCTTTGTTGATGGCTACTTTATTTTACAAATTTGACAATCTTATACATCATTGCGAGCCTGGCCTCTCTGCATCGTTCTTGGAGGCTTTTCCAACCCAATTCGTTAATCATGTCCGTGGCACTTGATCTGTTTCTGTGGCGCTTGGTGATGTATTGCGCAGCCCTCCTTTGAACTTTTTCAATTTGGTCAATATGTTTTTGATGATATGGGTCCCATACTGTTGTGGCGTATTCTATTTGGGGCCTTACTAGAGTTTTGTATGCTTGTTCTTTGATGCTTTTAGAGCCGATGAGTATGTTTCGGTGGAGGAAACCAAGGCTTCTGCTGGCTTTGCTGGTAATGTTGTTGATATGTTCTTCCCAATCTAGTTCGCTTGTGATGGTGCAGCCCAGGTATTTAATTGATGTTCTTTTTAGGTTAGGAAATCAACAAATTCATCATTCCTATTTTTTTGCTGATTTTTCAGGAGTTTCTAGAGCGAGAATCATTAGTAAAAAATTGAAAACAACACGTTAAATAATTTCATGTGTCCGAAGTGTTTTTCTGGATTTACCTTCATCAGGAACGCTCAAAGCCAAACATTTGAAATCCGAGGGGTGTATAAGTACTGAAACAGTTGAAGAGCTATATGACAAAAATACATAAAACAAATAGCCAAATAAAGTAAAGTACCCCCTAAATTGGGGATAAGTGTGTTCAATATTTAAATTAATTTTAAAAAGGGTAAAGCAATAATTCACCATTTTATAATTTTGATGACCTTGATTTTTTTTCAGAAATCTAACCTGTCATCGACACTAAGACGATTAGGAGAGGAATTATACAGATCTAAAACAGTCAAATTTATGGATGTTAGTAGTGACAAGAGTGATTTCCCTTTGTCACCAACAAAGCTAGACAAATCAAAAGATGGCATTTACTTTAGAAGTTCTAACCAACATGTCAGGCTCGTGTCCTCTCTAATTATACTTAAAACTCTATCACAAGGTAAGTTGAGGTTATGTTTGGAAATTTTATTGCTTTATAATCAGTTAGAGATGCAGTATCAAAGAAAATTGAAATTATCTCCCTTTTGTCTTTTTCTGATAATTAGCTTTTATATAAGTTTGATATACATAGAAAAAAGCAAACATACTTGACTATTTGCTGTGATTAGATGAAAATTTAGTATTGACTACTGATACTTTACTGATGGAGAATGACCTTTCAGCTCTGCAAATAACAAATGTTCTGTAGACTTACAAACTAGTATATTTGGGCACATGCCTCTTATACTGTGAATTCATTTGTTATCATGGGTACCAGTTTTCATAGATTAAGGAAATATTATATTTTAGTGGCTATTTGATTTCGTGGTTTTGCCAAAGTCTGCATACAAGCCTATAGAACATTTGAACTTAATTGAATATTTAAATTTGTGGGTCGCATATATCCCTAAAATCCTGGAAATTGGTATCCCACAAATAAATATGAATCCACAAAGGATGAAAGCCTTTAGATGGATAATATAAGTATTACTGAATCTCTATGTCTTCTCTAAATCAAGATCTAATTGTGAAGTTAGAGTTATCTCCCTTAGTCTGTGAAGGAAATTACAAATACTTTTTCAAAGTATCTATTGTGAAAAATACAAATGTAGTGTACAGCTGGTTAGTTTAAATGTTTTAAACATTTTCAATTAGCCTTTCAAGTAGACTGTTAGTAGTAATACTATTGTGTCTTACACTACATGTAACAAAAGGAAAATATTTCTGATAAGAGTATAAAATCCCAGAACAGAGGCATTAACTTTATACTATCAATTTTAATTGATATAACAACTTTTTTTTCCTTTTTGATATAAAAAAAAATCTTTTTTATTATTGCCAGATATTTAATTGTTTTTTTCCGACAAGAAGACTAATATGATTGTGCAACTAGATATGATTAAATTAAACAACTTTGAATTTGAACTGTTACTTTAATTGTATACCCGGGTACAACTTGAACAATATAAAAGAAATAAGATACATATGGCTCTTTGTATTATAGTAAAAACCTCACATTGTAGCGCTGCGAGCGAACGAGCACTTCTCTTTCAAATCTCACCATTTCTCCCTCTCAGTTTCAAAAAAAGAAGTCACTTCTCCCTATGATTCTGAAGTAGTGTAAGCCCTGTATAGATGAAAAAAAATTGTAAATTCACTTAAATAAAGGCAATAGTTGTAAACCACTGTTCAATAGTCATAAATCTATTTCACTGAAACAAATCCAGGTCACAAACCAAAACTGAGGGAAACACATCAACTATAAGAGGGGAAAAAAGGGAACAACAGAAACACGAAACTGCTACAAAAACAAATATCAACATACTTAGAAACAGACTATTTGATAACAACTGCCATGTTCCTGACTTGATACAGTATATATAAGGTGTATTTATGTTTCAAGCAGAATAAGTGGCTTAAAGCACCAATTTTTATGCTTCATTGGCTGACAAAGGAATAAATTGAATGTTTTCCTTATGTGTTTGTAGAAGATTTAGACATTAAAGATGGGAGGACTTTCCTGAACTTCAAAGAAGATTTTGTTTTACTATATGTTAATGATATACTTGTATATTTATCAAACAGTTGATCTGTTAGCTCATGTATTTAATGTTTTGTGTATTTATCAAACAGTTGATCTGGTAGCCCATGTATTTGATGTCTTGAAGAATGATCTGAAGTCAGATGTGTGTAAAGAACTGTTCCTGTATTATCAAGCTACGCCGGTTGTATTACAGTATCTAAAACCTATTAATAAGGTAGGGTAGAAGATAATATAAAGATATTAAAGGATGAGGAAATAACGAGACAGAATTAAAAACCATAAGTCTAAGAAAAAAGCCAACACAATGGTCAAATGTAAAAAGACACACAGTCCACAAAACTCTATAATAAAAAAATTTTAAGCAAAAAAAAACATCGAAAAATCCAGGGGTAAACTTGGGTGCTCTGGAAAAAAATTTATCAGTTAAAAAAAAACTGACAATACATGGCAAGTAATGAAAATCAATGACAAGAAAGACATTTTGATGTGATTCAGTTTTTCAATCAAATATTTCTTAATGCTATCTTTAACAGATAGATAAATTATATATGCATTTGGAACATTTTAAATATATGGAAGCATGTTATAAGATTTGCATAAGAATTCTTAATGTGAAACTATTATGTTTTTACAGATATAGCAAACAACATTGTTATTATTTTTTATACGACCGCGCGGTCGTATATTGGTATGATGTTGGCGTCGTTGTCGTCGTCCGAAGACACATTGGTTTTCGCACAATAACTTTAGTTTAAGTGAATGGATCTCTATGAAATTTTACCATAATGTTCAATACCACAAAAGGAAGGTTGGGATTGATTTTGGGGGTTATGGTACCAACAGTTAAGAAATTAGGCGCCAAAAAGAGGCTAAAAATAAGCATTTTTCTAGTTTCCAGACAATAACTTGTGGAACGGTGTATGGATCTCTCTGAAATTATACCACAAGTTTCCATACCACAAAGGGATGGTTAGGATTTGCTTTGGGGGGTTGTGGCTCAAACCTTTTAGGAATTAGGGGCAAAAAAGGGGGAAAAATAAGGGTGTCCTGGTTAATGGACAAATACTTTAGTACAAAGCATAATTTAGAGCAGTGTAAGGGAGGTAATTCAAATGATGTATTTGAATTACCTTCCTTACACTGCTTTTAAATTATGTATAAAGTAATGGTTAATGAACAATTAAGACAATTTAAAAGCAATGTAAGGGAGGTAGTCCAAATACAATGTTTTGATTACCTCCCTTACACTGCTTTTAAATTATGTTTAAAGAAATGCATATTTATGAAGGAAGACCAGTAAAAATATCTGCAAATGTTGCATCTTTTTTTTTTACAAAAAAATCCATATGAAAGATTTGACACCATATTTTAAATTCTATTAAAAATAGATTAAGTTAGCACTATGGTAAATTTAAATGGGTAATTATGGTTGCAAACTCCATTGGAAATATGAATTGAGATTATGACCATATCTTGAGGGAAAGAATTTTTTTGGGGGAAAAATGGGGGGGGTGGGGGGGGGGGAAGAAATGTGGGGGGTAAATTTTTCCTCATTTCAGATTTCAGAAATTAAAAAGAAAAATTCTTCAAATACTATTTTTTTTACAAAAAAAAAGTGTGTGTGTGTGGGGGGGGGGGTTAATACGCAACAGCATAGTGTATTGCACAAAAGCAAAAAAAAAAAAGGGGGGTAAATTTTTTTATTTTTTTTTGTGGGGGGAGGGGGGGTCAATTAACAACAGCAAAGTGTATTGCACAAAAGCAAAAATTGAATATAAATTCAAATCATATAACCAATTCTAAGTTCTTCGACTACAGTTATTCGGTGTCAGAAACCTTTTATGTGTCAAATATTTAATTACAATCCAAATTCAGACCTGTATCAAGAGCGAATACTGCGTCCATTTTTGCCCCAACTGTTCAGGGTTGGACCTCTGCGGTCGTATCCAGCTGCGCTCGGCGAAGCAATTTATTTTAAAGATGATGAAATAATAAAATGTTAGCACTTGTAAATGAAAGTAGACTGGCAGAGTAAATCTACTTATATTAACCTTATTGAAGAAAATTATTAATAGTTATTAAACAATGGACTGCTAGAGGATATTAAATGATTCTAATTTAAACTTTCAGGCATTTATGGGCGCTGCTATGGATATCTTCCTACAGTTGTCAGCTGACACACCTTTCCAGACTCCATTCCTAGAGAGCTGTGGTAATGAGCAGTGGTTTAGAACTGTTGCTATGGTACTGAGAGCACCTACACAAGACAATAAATTATTGGAAAAACTCAGTATAATTCTTCAGAAATTATCCAAATACAAGTAAGTTTTTTTGAAATTGTTAAGGGAAGGGGGAAACCCTAATTCTTATTGTACAGAAGCTGAAGTTGCAGTTGAATACACATTTTTTTTTATAAATGGACAGTTTTAATGTTATAAAATTTGAAATTTCATGTTGATTTAATGACAAACACTTTTTTTTTAATTTTGGCCTGGTTTTCTTTGCTCAACTGTGTATAATGCATTGTGGTTTGTCAACAACACCTATGAAATAATACTTAACCCTTTTTGGAAGCAATAAGCCCATGTATTAGTTATATAGCGCTATAGAAAATAATTTGATATTTTGGTGTATCCCTGTAAACACTTTATACAGATAATAGACTTTATGGTGCCAAGAAACTGTTTCATGGCTTCACAAAACTGTTTTTCTATTTTCAGAACCAACAAAAGATTTTTTGATGTGTACACAATAGTTGGTATAATTCAGGAGATATTACGTGGATGTTCTACTGACCAAGCATTCCTAGCATTGAATCTGAAGTCTATACTGTTTAATCTATCTTCTACTGGAGGAGTACAATCATAGCATTAGTTCTAATAATAGAAATACTATAAATAGTCACACTGTTACAACATTTTATTAACTGAATGATCAATCACATTTTCTTGCCTTGAGGACAAGGCCTGCATTTCCAAAAAAAAAGATTGTACAATCAATGACAAGATGTAAACCTTAACAAAAATACAGATTATTGTTTTTAAATGACCAGGGTTTCTGCTGGCGGTCACCATTTTCGCATTTTGCCCAAGGGGAATATGTAAATTACCATTGTGAAACACAACCTTATCTATATAGAAACTATTTCCCAAAAAGAAGTTTTCAAGTAAATCTTAATTTAGTTTTATAGTTCATTGAGAAATTTAAATATTTTGATTCCATTGCTGAATGCAGAAGTATACCATTATCAACCAGCAAATGTTGAAGGCATTTGATTTTAGATCTTAGCTTAAATTTGATTTGAAATATTATTCTATATGAATTTAATACATTCTTTAAGAACATCTTAGAAATTACAATTGTTTGAACATTTTGCGTTAATATTCATCATAGTGAAATTTCATAGATAGATTTTATACTTTATTTATTTGAATAAATTAAATTACTGATATTAGTTTTGTTGCGCAGAAATTTGATATAAATATATATATAGATTATTGGCTGAGATATTCATGTTTACTTTTCCACCTGCTCAGACACATAAAATTATGTAGTAAATATTGTTGATTCATTTAATTTCATGGATACCAATTTACATGAATAAGGAAATAATGTTGTTTTGTTGTTATTTGACTTCATTGTTTTGTCAAAATCTGGTAAATTTGTATTTCTTTGCACATTTTTTGTGGTTTTCACTATGTCCACTAAATTTGGTATCCCATGAACAATAATGGATCCAGTATACAATTATTTATCCAGTGTATTCAGTGCTTGCAATGCATATTTCAAGCATCCTTTCATATTATACATTCCTGACAAAAGTTTAGTGGAGGCCATAGCCATAAAAAAAACCTCAGTGGTCTCTCGGTGGTAAGGTAGCCTAGAGATTGGTAGGTTGTGGGTTTAATTCCTGGTCTGGTCAAATTAAAGACTTGAAATTGTTATTTGTTGTCTCTCTGTGGCCATTTAAAGCAGGCATTATTTAGGAGTAAGAACAATAATTGGCCAGCACCTGAGTCCTGTCTACTGTAAGCTTGAGAACTAGCACATTTACAATCTGACTCAGCTACACGGTCTAATAAACAGAAGGGTCATATTCATATCACATTTAAATGTGTTCATCCTGAATCTGCATTAAACTTTCCTATGGATCTTTAACTGCAATCTATCCATTCATCCATCCATCCAAATCATAAAAAAATTAGGAATCACCAAGAAAATACATTTCAATTAAAACTAAAGCTTTGAACAATATAATTCAAATACATTCCCCATTTCAATTCTCAATTTAAATGTATATCAAAATTCAGAAAGGTATCCAGTTTGATCCTGAAACTCATATATGAAGGCATGCTACGGAAATCTTACGCTGCCTGGAAGATCTTTTGAAACACTTTGTGTATGCGCAACTGCTCCTGAACCATTTGATAGAATTTTGAGGTCTGACATATAAGAAAAATATTCTTTAAAGAATTTATAGAACATATGATAACTGAGATGAAGATTAAAACAGTAAACACCACTAAGAACTGAAACTTGCACAAGGTTGATAGAAAATAAAATAAAATTGTTATAAGTTTAAGTTTAAAATACCCAGGACAAGACAAATGTGCAATATGTTTTGTTTCTTGAATGACATACAGTGACCTGTAGTTGTTTATATCCTTGTCTGCTGATTTTGTCTGATAGTTGTCTTTTGGAAAATAAACCACATGTCACTATTTTAATAGACTAAAGTATTAAAGGAATTAATTGATGTCGACCTACTGATACACATTATTTGACTTTGTCTTGCGTACTTTAATTTGCCCTGACACAAAGTATCATTGATACTTCCATTTTATCTGTAAATTCGAATTTTGGTGACCATGCAATGCCTTTCAACTTTGTTATTGATTCGAGCTTTAGTGACGAGCCTTCTTATTTAAGGCAGGGCTTGTTGTTTTTGGTAAGCTTTAGCTCCTTTAAACTCATTTCTTGTTAAATCCGTGTTCGTTGAAATGGAATTTTGTTTTGCTTTTAAATATTAAGGAATGATGCATATAATATTACGTATGTACGTTTTTAGATGTCATTTCTTTGTTTCAGAGCCATAGAATAAAATTTATTAACAATGAATCCACAATTCTCATTTGTTTAATTAATTACTAAGAGAGAAGCATACACATATAAAGGCGTATGGTATAAAGTTTTGACTAGTTTACTATTCATCAGCGTACGAGTGACTTGAAAATCCGAACATTTCAAGTTCCAAGTAATTACTTCAAATCAAAGCACATGCACGAAGAAAGACTAATACCGAAAGACGATCATCTATAATCAAGAAAACAAGGGCATATATGTTAAAAAATTAAAAATATAAAAATTTAAACCCATTAGTGAAACAAAACAAAAACAAAATGAGAGGCAAATTCACGATGGATACAACAGATTTACAGAAAAATTGTTTTCTATTGACATAAGATGCGAAGAAAAAGTATATGTCCCCTGATGAAATATGCGTGTAAGCTCGAAACCCGAAGTCTTGAGACGGTGTGGTCGACTCTGATCTTAATTGAAAATGATATGCCAGTTTTCTGAATACTCCGGCTAACTTCAACCAATTAAAACTTGTATCTTTGACAAAGGAAATTAGCTGGAAATGAGATTAAATACGTTCAAACAAATACAAACGATGTAAATTAAATAGTCGATTACATAGTAGTAAACTTAGAGTTCAAAAACAATTCGCTGTTTCAGAATCTAAAAGACTATAGGTAATTTATTTGCACGTTCACCTGTTAAATGACAAATGCCGCGACACAGTATTGATTAAATATCGATGATAATTTAGGGTCCTGATACCATAATACATAAGATGCTGAGACTCTAAATTTTACACACAATCATCTATAAAGAAACAAAACACACACATTAAAACAAAACCAATAGCATAAAAATATACGACCATTTTTCACTAAGCGGCAGACGTTGCTTATATCAAAGGACAGACAACAGAGTACGGACAACAACAGGGTAGACACCCAATACCATAATGCGTTCAAACACAAATGCTTGACATATACACCACTATGGTTTATAAGTTGAGTTGCACAAAAAGAAAAAAGTTTTTCAAAACATGTGTACACCACCAGGTTTTCTGTAGTTGTGCTGAAGGCCAAGTAGTTCCTTGAACCGGCCTATGCGATCGGCATCAAGGAATCCATTCTCCGTATAAAATCCTCTCAGGTGTTGTAGCATATTGTTATAACTATAGTTAGCTTGAATAAAAGTATCGGGACTCATTGATCCATACAAGTTTTTGATATCGTCCTCTTGTCCAAAGCTGGTGTCAGGAAACATAAGAACTAACCAGGGATTTCCATAGAAAAAGTGTGGCAGCGTTTTGGATCTTATGCATAAATCTAGAAATGACAGAAAATAACCCATGGCCTCTTTGACACCTGACAATGAGTTATGGTCTTTTGGTATTGTAAGTAATGTTATACAATGGAAACATATCGTTTTCAGGTGATTAGAAGCCGCAACTATGTGCAGCTGATTCGTGCCGTCTTGATTGGAAACGTATGTCTTTAAGATTCGACAAGCCGTCATCAAAAACTGTTGACTAGGATTCAACTGGCAGACGTCTAGAATATGTCTCTCATATTCAGACGTGCAAACTCTCCACAAAGAGTCCTTGTCGCTTGTCATGACTGAGTTGGGAGTATGGACCCATTTCATTACGGCATATACAGGGCAGACCATTTGTCGAATCCCATTGGGCGAATTAATCGTATTAGGATCTGGAACATAATCGTGTCGCAAAAGAAGTGCTGGAACAATATCCATATCTAAAGATGTCTTCAATCCTCTTGATTCTAAAGATTGGCTTTGCAAAGTGATGTTAGAAAACGTGTTGAATAAATCGTTTATATCTTTTTCATTATTCAAGGTTATATTGATGTCTAATGTTGGTGGCTTGGCAATTCGTTTAAGAGAATAACTTGTCTGTTGAGCCCATAGATGTTCATTCACCAGTTCACGGGTTTTGTCGATAATAGATTCGAATACTTTTAAGTGTAGATTCCTTGAGTTGATGAAGTATTTGTTCATACCTACTTTTTAAAACACTTCACATTTTCTGATCCATGGGTATCTTTCTAACAAATCTTCAGCATTGTTGACTCGAAGCCTTACCAACCCCAGAGCATTATCCGGAGCAGGTTCTACAATAATTCCATTTATATTGAATATGAGGATGCTATCAAACTCAAGAGCATCAATGACTTTCAATCCCTCTCTTGAACTACCAAACTTTATCAGCTGATCGTGGAGAACCAACCCTTCAAACTGTTCTCCTGAAAATTTACGTATTCCTTGCATTACTACGCGGAGAACTTCATCCGTTGTACGACTGTGATCTTCAAAATTTTCAGGATTGATATTCTGCAAATGTTCATTTCGTGAAATCGAATATTGTAGGTCATGTTCATTGGGACCAAAGATATAAAGCGGTTTTCGCCAGTTGTTCATATTAACACCCACTGATTGCAACATGTCCATGGTCTTATTTGGTCTGAAAATATATTCTATACATAAGCAAATTTATGACCATTTTAGTTAAAGTTAAACAAATCATCTAAACATAGATACCAGGCTTATCATTATGCATCAGACGCGCGTTTCTTCTATACAACACTGACACAACAGTAATACTCGAATACGAAAGATTTAAAAGGAAAACAAAGTAGGAATTTGAACATATTGATATTTTTCATCTAATAAACTGAATTTAAACTACAAATACTTAATCGTGAGGTATTATAATGAATGTAGATTCAAAAGTACGCTTTATATACTCATCAAATTTGGTATGTTCAATAGATCATTTTCATATTACCGACTTTTGACACTAGAATTTTTATCTTTTTTACAGGTTACCTGTCCCGTGGTAGGACATTCTGGTCAGAACTGGGGTCAATTACATGCCAAATAATTACTTACATTTCAATTACATTGATTTTTAAATGTAATTTATTACATTACAATTACATTGATTTTCAAATGTAATTAATTACTAAGTAATTACATTTGAATTACATTGCCAATGTAATTGTTTACATTACAGTTACTTCTATCCAAAGACATGTCAGAGCTATATCATTTAGAATAAAATCATGAAAATGACAACAGGTTAAAATAGAATGAAACTTATGTATACATATATACCGGTACGTTCCCTTTTTAACAAATTAAATATTAGAACAAGATTTGTTTTAAACAAAAGTTTTCAAATTTCTAATGTCATTGTTACACTTTAATCCAATGCTGTTTATGCTGATTATTTGATTGCATTTCTGATTTTTATAGTAAAACTATTGAAAAATATTTAAACAAATATGTATAAAGATCCAGATTGAGATTTTTTTCCTTAAAATTTCAAATTTCTACTAAAAGTGTTCATTTATATGTTAAAAGATTTTTTTGTACCTCATGTGATATTTTAAGTAACTTTCAAACTTCCATTTATTACAGAAAAGTAATGGTAGCATTTTCAAGACTTCTTTTATGACAAGTCAAAATTGTCAAGTTTATTGGACTCCATTCTTGTATGTTTTGACTGTTGTATTTAAGATTTTGTAGAAAGTGTTTAAATGATATCCATCTGTACAGATTTTAACATAAAGATATGATGGTTTAAACAGCATTGCCTATGTCATTTTAATCAAGGGACACGTTTGTGATCAATAATTAGTTAAGTGAGAGGAATAACCTGAGGCAAAGATATATTACTACTAATTGTTAGAACAACATATTTTCACATTGTATGTAAAGAAACTGATATTGTTTTTTTTTAATTTTTTTAATTTTTATGTGAACATGTGAAAAATTAAGGAATTAAATACAAATAAACATTATTATACATGCTATAATGATAAAAAACATATTTTCAGGAATACTAATTTTTTTTCATCATAATAAATGGTGAAAAAGTATTTAGTAAAATGAAAGTACTAAGTGCATACTAAATGAAGGAAAAAAATATAAATTGCATCAGAAAAGCCGAAATGTTTTAAAATTTCAATGCAATTATTTAAATGTAATTCAAATATTTGAAAAGTAATTCATAATTATATGGCAAAAAGGCAATGTAATTCATTACTTTTAATGACATGTAATTGAAAATATGTTCAATTACACATTACATTCAAAAGTATCTTAAGGAATTAAATACAAATAAAGATTATTATACATGCTGTAATGATTAAAAACATATTTTGAGGAATTTATTGTAATTAATCACAGCTAATTTACAATTACATTTTTAATTACCCCTGGTCTGATCCTGGTACTCGGTCAGGTAGGCACAACCAAAAGAAGAAAATCAAACATATAGTGTGTGCAATTTGGGGGGAATGTTTACTGTTTTCCGATGAATTTGTCGTGCGTAGAAAACATATAACATTTAATTTGCACACCCCACCCAAATAGTACCGATTGTCGGCTTAATCAAGTTTACTTTTAAAATTGTTCTGACTTGACCGATTACCAGGATGTGCAACTGCAAAGAAGGTTATCGTTCGAAAAATAGAAAATCCGGTCTCCAAAGTCCATAATATGAAAATAGTGTGTTTAGATTTTTGATTTACCCTCAATCGATGATATTGCTTCGTATAGCTTGTAAAATGAATAAGATATGTTCAGGTTGTACTATTGGTATTACAACAATGTTGTGTAATATTTGTGTTGACTTGAGTTTTCATTGATATGTTCATAATTATACATTAACTGTTTACAAAACTTTGAAGTTTTGAAATACTGAGGCTTTTCTACCTCAGGAATAGATTACCTTAGCTGTATTTGTCAAAAATTTTAGGAAATTTTGGTATTCAATGCTCTTCAACTTCGTACTTTATTTGGCCTTTTTAACATTTTTTTTTATTCGAGCGTCACTGATGAGTCTTTTGTAGACGAAATCCGCGTCTGGCGCAACTATAAAATTTCAATCCTGGTATCTTTGATGAGTTTATTGATGATATGGTTGGTACGATTGGTTAGATTTGTATTGTTTTTTACGATTGGTATAAAAGGCATGGATGGTAGAATTGATATTAAATGTATGATTGGTACGATTGTTATAAAAGATTGGGATGGTACGATTGGTATGAAATGTATCGCTGGTAAGATTGATATTAATGGTATGCCAAGATTGATGTGATATGAATGGTCGGTATAATTGCTTTATTTGGCATGGTGTAATAAATATATATATAACTATAGAGTTGATATTTTAATGGAATATGTACATATATCGAGTTCAATAATCAATTGATATGATTAATATTCGGTGTACGTTGAACACAATGTTGACTGCTGTACCCCTATTTTTGACTTTTGACTTTTGTCTTATGTTTCTGTTTGTTTTGTTCGCACATTGTTTTTGGTATAATGAAATTTGTGTGACTATCATACAGGTGAGAGGTTTGGCTAACTTTGTAATCCCTTCGTTTGATGTGTTTGAGCTCTTGACCTTGCCACTTGATTAGGATTTATATCTAGAAATTGACTATGAGGGTCGGTTGAAAACAAATCTTTACGACAAAAGAGATGATTTCAGCTTCCCAATAGTGAAGCATTGGTAAGCTGAATTCATCACTTCGTAAATTTTACGGACGCCATTACGAGTTGGTTGACCGTTATGGAATATCTGTTATATAGATGATATTAGATATGTTCCTTAAGTCGTAACTGCAATCCCGTTCCCTTTTCCCGAATGTGACCTACCGAATTAGACTTCTTACCTTTATTTGTGACATTTTTACCTATTGTGTCTGTTTGTTTTGTTCACGCATCATTATCAATATTATTAAATTTGATGCGACTGTCGTACAAGTGAGAGGTTTAGCGCTATAAAACCAGGTTCAATCCACCATTTTCTACATTTGAAAATGCCTGTACCAAGTCAGGAATATGACAGTTGTTGTCCATTCGTTTGATGCGTTTTGTCATTTGATTTTGCCATATGATTAGGGACTTTCCGATTGAATTTTCCTCGGAGTTCAGTATTTTTGTGATTTTACTTTTTAGTGTCAGGTTTGGTCCACCATTTTCTGCTATGGGGATGCCGGTGCCAAGTCAAGAATGTGACAGTTGTTTTCCATTCGTTTGATGTGTTTGAGCTATTGGTTTTACCGTTTGTTAAGGGATTTTCGTTTTGAAATTTCCATGGGGTTCAATATTTTTGTTATTTTTCTTTTTGCATGATTAATATTTCCCCTGTTTACATCTTTAGTATTTCTTACATTCGGTCTTCCTGGCTTATACCACCTATTATGAAGATACGATAATTACCAAACTAAACAGATGTTCCGCAAATATAGCAAATATGTTTGGGGTTTATCGTAGTTGATTTAGATTTATTGATCTCTAACAGTTCATTTTGTCAACTTTGCATTTACAAGAATATTGATCAATACCCGTCTGTTCATTCTATGGTCACTTAAATAAAACTAAACAAGCGTTCTGATTGTACTGCTAGGCAATACAAAGTCCACTTCCGGTTCAAAAGTCATTGTAATGGAACAAAATGCTAAATTGATCAATAATATATGATGGTGTAAACTATTTAGCAAATACCAAATCAATATCTTCAAGCATGATGAACAAAAGTGCGGGAAACAAACTATTTGCATGAATCCAAGGACCATAACTCTGCACAAAATCATGAGATCGAAACGGAAAATCAACTTGATATGTAACGAGAAAAAAATGTTATTAAAAACTGATTTGTCGGACTGACAGATCGACAAACAGACAGACGGATGGGGTGCAAACCATTGCCCCCATTAACTTCGTAGGTAGGGAACTAATAAAATCATAACATGAAGGCGTAATATGAGTAATTAATTAATTGATTGATTATCAATTAACGTCCAGTCTCATATATTTCATTAGATAAATCCTGTACTCAGCAGGTAGAGAAACGTGTTGTTTCTCAATCGCATGATTTGGTCCTTTTTGAAGAGAACAGACTAGGTTTTGTCTATAAAAAATACATACAAAAATCGATTCAATAAATAACAAGTATGGATACTTCATGTACTTATAAATGATATTGTTTGACACGTATAGTTTTTCAAAAATAGCTATATCTTATACACCAATCATTAAACTAGTGATTTTGTATAATAAATTGATACACCATGAACTATTATTGAATTTCTTTTTAATTAAAGCAAATAGCGTACAAGGCAGTTAGTAAAACTTAGTTTACAATAGTTAATAGTACAGCTTTAGTGCAATCATGATAAATCAATATACCAATTAACACATACTTTCCAAAAAGTTTTCGAAAAAACAAATATGAATAAAGGAACAATTATAGAAACATTGAAAGCAAATGAAATAAGAAGTAAAACCTGCAGAGTTAGTGTATCACTCTCATGTAAATGTACACGTAAGCCTTATTTCTTCTGACCCAGATATAATGGTTTTTGGAAAACCAGGAATTATAAATAACCGTTACACATCTATAGCCATCGATCAATTTGATGCATTTAAATTCGTTAATAAAAAAAAAGCGATTTCACTTAACTTTTATAAAGTATATCAATATATTCAACAAAGGAAAAGAAGAAAGAATGATAAAAAGATAAAAAATAAAATGCTATTAATGAGCAGTAAGTGCAAGAAACGAGGATTAGGCGTACAAAATTATTAGCTTGGTATGTTTAATGAGTTTTTATTTATATTTTATGCTATTTTAGAGTTGATTACTTTTCTTTTTCGTTAACCGACGTGTTATAAAGTTCCCCGCACTTTATTACCGTATCATCTGTTACAGTAATCATAATTGACAGATCAGCAACTCTCACATGTCTGCACGTTCTTAAATAAACATAATTAAAGAGATCAATTGAAGTTCTTATACACATATTGTCATTCTGTAGTCTGACCATCAAACGATGTACTTGATAATAAATTAGTTATAGAAACTGGATTGTATTATTATATAGCAAATATATTACAAATTTTGGCGACGAGGAAAAAAACTGAAAATTAAAATAAATGTGAATTTCTACACGTAATAATGCCGACTTACGGGAAGTTAGACTCTTTTGATGAATCCGAAGATAGGACACAATATGTAGAACGTATGGAACATTATTTTAACGCTAATGAAATAGACGAAGAAGACCAGAAAAGAGATATTTTCTTAAGTGTATGTGGGAAGAATATCTACAAATTAAAAAGGGATTTATTAGCACCAGCCAAACCAGAAACGAAATCACTTCCCGATTTAACAAAACTAGTGAAAGACCACCGAGATCTAGTACCATCAGAAATTATTCAAAGATTTAAATTCAACAGTAGAACAAGACACGGCGATGAGTCAGTGAGGACTTTTATTGCAGCACTAAGAAGTCTGACAGAACACTGTAGTTATGGTGACACGTTAAATGCGATGCTACGAGACAGGTTAGTCGTCGGAATAAAGAGTGACCGCATACAGAGGAGGCTGTTAGCAGAGCCGAATTTAACTTTTGACAAGGCATTGGAAATTGCTACCGCTATAGAGACTGCTGAGAAGAACCCACAAGACATCCAGGCGAGTGGGACAAATGCAACAATTCAGTAACAAGTCAACAAAGTTTCAAAATCATATACAAGAAACAACTCTGGAAATTCGAAACAAGGAGATTGTTACCGGTGTGGAGGAAATCACTTTGCCGCTGATTGTAGGTTTAAGGATGCAAAATGCCACAGTTGTTAAAAGAAAGGACATATCGCAAAGAAATGCCGTAAAAGATCTGTCAATGGAAATTTAAGTGAAAATCACAGAGAGTTTAAATCACGATTTAAATCACGTGCTAATTTCATGGAGCAGGGTGAAAATAAAAGTGAAAATGAAGTCTATACAGTTTTTCATTTTGGAAATAAATCTAATGAGGCTTATAAAGTGAAAATCAATGTGAATGAATGTGAAATAGCCATAGAAATAGATATCGGAGCGTCAGTTTCTATCATGAGCGAGGATACTTACAAAGAATACAAGTCGAAATTTAGAATCGAACCAACAAGTGCTAAACTCCGAACATACATGGGAGAGCAGATTCCTGTAATAGGACGTGCAATCGTCAATGTAATTACAAGAAGGAAAGCGCAAAATTGCCATTACTGATAGTGTAAAGGTCCAAATTTACCTGGCCGAGACTGGCTGAACAAACTCCGACTGGATTGGAAGGATATTTCTCCGTCGTTGGAAGTGATAATCAGCCGAGTGATTTAAATGTGATCTTGGAAGAAAATAAGCAGGTTTTGAAAGATGAAGTTGAAACTGTAAAAGGCATGAAAGCCAAGATTTATGTTGATGAGAGTGCCGTACCGAAATATTTCAAGGCTCGCCCTTTGCTGTATGCGTTGAAGGATAAAGTGGAGATGGAACTTGAACGACTTGAGAAGGAGGGTCAGATTCAGCAAGTGGAATTTTCCGACTGGGCCGCTCCGATAGTACCTGAAGTTAAGGAGAACAGATCTATTAGAATTTGTGGTGACTACAAGATAACCGTTAATGCCGTGTCGAAGTTGGATAACTATCCGATTCCTAAAACTGAGGATTTATACGCAATGCTTGGAGGAGGACAAGAATATACAAAATTGGATTTAAATCAAGGAATTCGCCGATTATGTAAAATCAAATGGAATTGAACATCCCACTTCCGCGCCGTGGCATCCAGCTAGTAATGGTTGTGCTGAACGAGCAGTTCAAAGTTTCAAAGAAGGTATGAAGAAAATCAAAGAAGGAACTGTCCAGGAAAAGTTGAACCGTTTTCTTTTCAACTACCGTGTAACGCCACAAACAACGACAGGATTGTCATGTGATGTTGTCGTTTTGGTGTTGCGTTTGACGTTGCCATAAACGCGGGAGGTTTGGCATGCCACAAAACCAGGTTCAACCCACCATTTTTTTCTTAAAATGTCCTGTACCAAGTCAGGAAAATGGCCATTGTTATATTATAGATCGTTTCTGTGTGTGTTACATTTTAATGTTGTGTTTTTGTTGTGTCGTTGTTCTCTTCTTATATTTGATGCGTTTCCCTCAGTTTTAGTTTGTAACCCGGATTTGTTTTTATCTCTATCGATTTATGAGTTTCGAACAGCGGTATACTACTGTTGCCTTTATTTGGCACCATCAGAACTGCTGATGAAATGAAAACTCAAGTCCCGTCTAGATTTAGTTTTTCCAAATATCGAGAAGCGAGTCCAGGAGAGACAACAAAAACAAAAACATTATCACGACAAGAAATCTGTGAACAGACAAATCAATGTAGGACAGGAAGTATTTGCCCGAAATTTCGCAATTGGTTCAAAAATTAAATGGATTCCGGGAGAAGTTATAAAAACAATCAGGACCACTTTCATTTCATATCAAATTGCCAGATGGACGTGTCATTCGAAGACATATACATCACATCAGAGTACGAAACTTCGATTGTACAAACAACGAAAATGAAGAAAAATGTGACAATGACAGTGAATTGTTTGAGCCAGAAATAACTATACCGATAAGTACTCCTGAGACCGAACAACCGCAAATCGAGAAACCATCAAACTTGACTGAACAAATCAACTCCGAAGAGAATAAGAAATGAACCATCGCATCCAGGCATAGATAACCTTAGCCGTATTTGGCACAACTTTTTGGAATTTTGGGTCCTCAGTGCTCTTCAACTTTGTACTTGTTTGGCTTTATAACTTTTTTCATCTGAGCGTCACTGATGAGTCTTATGTAGACGAAACGTGCGTCTGGCGTATTAAATTGTAAGCCTGGTACCTTTGATAACAATTAAGAATTTTGTGTTGAATTAAATGGTTGATCTATACAGAGGCATAATAATCCTCACAACAATTTGAAGTGCATTAACTACTTCGCAGTGCATGTGTGTACATATCAATTAGTGTAAGAAGTAACAACAAGACCAGTGCGAACATTTTTATTTTTATTTTCATAGTAGGACATTATAGTTTTAGTGCATACAAACTTTAACGAATGAATCTTTGTGATCTGACATTTTTATTTGTTTTCAAACTGATATGTACTTATCAATCAGTAGCCGTGAAAAGACATTAATTTTCTGTAATTGAGTTAATATGTTTTTATCTTAGGCCGGAGAAGTGTTATAATGTTCACCGCATTTTATTACCATATCATCTGTTACAGTAATTATAATTGACAGATCAGCAACTCTCACATGTCTGCACGTTCTTAAATAAACATAATTAAAGAGATCAATAGAAGTTCTTATACACATATTGTCATTTTGTAGTCTGACCATAAAACTATGTACTTGTTAATAAATCAGTTATAGAAACTGGATTGTATTATTATATAGCAAATATATTTTATTTTTATGCAGTTCATATAAAAAAATGTGCACACGTACAGCCGTATAAAATTATAAAAAGTAAGCGTTCAATTCTGTCAATTTTTTACTTTGAAATAAAAAATAAGAGGTAAGATAAGTTTATCGAATGATGTTTACATTTGCAGAATTTTCTTTTACTCTATATGATTCAATAACATAGCTATTTCTAAAAATCATTTCCTTCTCACAAATTTTACAGCCATATAGTTACTAATCAACACAAATGCGTGACAGTTTAACTCACATTTAAATGAAATGCTCTTGCTTACTTGCGTCATATCAAAAGGAAACAATCCACTGCAAATACAGATATACTATTGGGTATGCTATATTTGACTTATCTATCAAGTATATAAATTGTAATCAGCATTGTTATGTGTAAATAAGGAATGCCTGTCAATACTACATAATCAAGATCCTAAAATAGAATTTAAATGAAATGGGATAACGTAAAATTTTCAATTACATACCCTTTATAAATAAATTCAGACATGGGAGAACAATTTTGCAGTACTTTTATGCGTTCAGTTGATGAAGAAAGCCCTGTTTATAAAGATATTGAAATGTTCACCGAATTCGTAAATGACAGGTCCTGATTTGGTCCATGTTGATTACTATAAATTTGTAAACGAAGAACGTAACGTAATGCGTCAATATTACATTGCAGGATAAAACAGTATACATGTATGCACATTGTCGGTAAACTAAAAATAAAAATGCAAAGTCTCTGCCAAAAAGAAGAAGAAATTATTTGTTGACAACGTCAATTTATTGTGTTGTGTATTTTTACTTAACATACTTGATCTACCTGTGAAGTGGATGAACGGTTACGAAAACATTTACTTCATAACAGTACTGTTCAATACTCATTTAAATCATACGTTATGTGATCATTAGTTTATCACGGGTTACCTGACAATATGAAAATTTGTTGGCATGAAATCAATGTTTTCAAATTATTAACTTTCGGAATGATTCATACTTTTCAACTCCATCGACATGTTTTTGAACAATTTATCAAATTGAGTGTATTTATCTGATGTAATTTTTCAATTAAGGTAAGTTCATTAACTTAACGTTCATTTTAGATGCAAAATATCAATTATATATTGAAATTTATTCCTCGATTTCGTAAAGTTTATTAATCATTTCTTCTTTCATATTTGTTACCTAAGTGATTATGAACTGAGTGCTCATAGAAACACACTTTCAACTTTAAAATTCTTCAGATCTTATTTAGACTTTAACACATTGATTTAAAATAAATGGCTTACTTGTTCGTACTCGCAAAACAAAATTCTTGTATAATTTGCGCGCTTATTGATCTTTCGACTTCTTACATCTCATATTCAATGTTTTTCAGATCAAAACGGAAAACACATATTTCTTATTGTGCATTTATACTTAAAATAACCGTTGAAAATAAATGAATCCACATATGGTGTATTCGCTTTGCACTGCAATCTTGTCGATATGATAAAATCTGTTGGCAAGTCTATGAAATCATGTGAACAATCAGTGATACCAATATAGAACTGGTTGTGGGTCCATGTGGATACCGAAATTTCCAATATACTAGTAATCATTGTTTGTTTGTCATTTCTCTTATATTCGGTAGAGACGCTTAACGTTACTAAGATGATAAAGTACACATATTTATTTTCTCCAAATGCAGAGCTACTTACAAATAAATCTATGGAGTGCATTTCATTCTATATTTGTCATTTCTGCAAAACTAATACACAAAACTTCCGGCTAACGACGGCGCGCTGTGACGATGCTACTATTCGTGTCATGACATAACGTCAAAATATGACTCTCTATCATCAAAACGATATATTCAGTGACAATCACATAAGAATATCTAGATAATTGCGAATTTATTTTTGAGAAATTAAATTGAACAATCGAATTTTTGTAAAAACTATTATTTCAATCCAAAATAAATAAAATAGCTCAGTTTTGAAGGCCTCATTGTAACTTTTTGATGAAGAACTGCAATTCGCATGTTGTTCTGTTGTGCATGTACTGATTTTGTATCATGGATTGATACCAATATCCTTTGTTTTTCTACTAAATAATTTGATACTTCTTATATTATACAATTTTTTAAAACTTGATATATAATTAAGGAAATTATTCAAGTGAATATATTATCATTATCTTTTTAAGGAAGAGCTGACAGTTATGAACCTGATAGGCGAAAAAATGAACAACTGGCGACCACCAGTATTCGCATTAGGTCCTCATGAACAGAATTTGGGTACATTAATACGTGAAAGCAGGTTTTTGAGATGTATGAATATCAACGACACAGAATGGAAGAAACACTGCGAAACAACCGATGAAATATTAAGGTGCGTAATGAAAAATGTCAATAAATTTGCAAATGAAGATTTTGAAGGACTTATTATCAAAGACGACTTGATCCGATTTGGTAGTTCAAGGGATGGATTAAAGGTCAATGATGCTTTAGAGTTTGATTGCATACTTCTATTTGATATAAGTGGAATGCAAGTGTCGAAAGTGTTAGCAAGAGATTATTTCTCTGAGGAAATTCTTGGCATGATGAAACTTCGTGTCATTAATGCTGAATATCTGATCAGAAGATTTCCATGGATAGAAAAGAATGAAATATTTAAAAAGTTTGCAAATGGGGAATACTTCTTAAACACAAAACACTTGCAGGAGAAAGTTTTCAAATCTATAATTGACAAAACGCGAAAAGTTATTAATGATCAATTTCATAATATAAACAGTCCTTATTTTCTACGTCGCACTGCAAAACCTCCTACATTCGATATCAACATAACGCTTAACGAGGAGAAAGATATTACTGATCTTCGTAACGACATCAGATCGGCACAAGGAACGCATGTGACAATAGAGTCCGATAAAAAACCAAGCCTTGATATTGATTTAGTCCCATCATTGCATTTACGGAACGATTGTGTCCCCAACCCATATACTGCAAAATTACCCCATGGATTCGGAATAAAACAGATGAACTGTCAAGTATATGCTGTAATGAAGTGGGCACATCGCAGTACAGAAGCCTCCTCAATGTTTGACAGTAATTGTTTATGGAGAGAATGTACATCTGCATATGAAAAACAGATACTTGATATTTGTAGACGAAACAACAGCCAAAAATACCTTATGACTGCTTGTCGTCTGCTGAAATCGTATGTTGCCAATCAGCATAGAACAAATCAGATTAGATCAGTTGCTGCATCTCAACATTTAAAGACTATTTGTTTCTACTGCGTTACTTTTCTTACAACGCCAAGCGACCATAATTCACTTTTTGGGTTGAAAGAGGCTCTTGGATATTATCTCTATTTTCTGGGTTTATGTATAGAAAGCAAAAACCTGCCTCATTTCTTCTTTGGGAATCCATGGTTATGCACTTGCTTTCCTGATAGCTCGTTTGGGCATGATAAAAAACAGAAGAACCTTTATAGCTCTGTTAAATGGGAAACCTTCCGCCAAGCTTCATTAAGCTATACAAATATGCTAGATGATCTGAAAGGACTTTACACTGAGTCTTGTCAGCTAGATCCTGATCGTATAGGACAGTTTAAAGAACATTTGGGTTTGAAACACAACTACAGAAAGCCGAAATTTGAACTGAGAAAATCAAGTTCAGGATGTAAATTATGCGTTTGCTTAACAATACTATTACCGTTTATCACAGCGTTTACAATTATTTATGTTTTTTCTGGTTCTCTCTTATTTAGTTTTCTTTTTTTCTCACTCACAAAATTGGCATAATACATATATACATATGTAATGAAAGTAATTTTGAAATAAATTGTCTGCGTTCAAAGTTTTGTTTTATATTGATATAAAATTTGGAATGCCAAACAAGTATTTTCCTTTTTTATTTAAAGTTGTCGGCACTTTTCTTCATGTTTAAAGATATTGCCCTGATATTTTCTCAATATAATACGTTACTTTTTGTAGACCGGCAGTTCTTAAGTGCTGTAGATTAGGCATTCTTTTCGGATTGAAAAAAACCCTGTTTTTAATAATCTTCAATTTGCGTCCGTTATAAGTCTGTCGTTTGGAAAATAATATTATTATATTTGCGGTATACCATTTTTTCCGCAAGTTTGTTGTTTTCTGTTTGGTATTTAATTAATAAATTAAGATCCATTTTTATTTTTATTTCGTATGTTTCTCTGTCCTATATGTTCTCACATTTATTTGTATTGTAGTCCTGTCATGTAATGTTGTCATTTTAATGTTATATTCAATATTGCCATAAAAGCGGGAGGTTTGACTAGCCACAAAACCAGCTTCAACCCACCATTTTTTTCCTTAAAATGTCCTGTACCAAGTTAGGAAAATGGCCATTGTTATATTATAGTTCGTTTTGTGTGTGTTACATTTTAATGTTGTGTTTCTGTTGTGTCGTAGTTCTCCTCTATTTGATGTGTTTCCCTCAGTTTTAGTTTGTAACCCGGAATTGTTTTTTTCTCAATCGATTTATGAATTTCTAACAACGGTATACTACTGTTGCCTTTATTTACATCTGGTGATCCGTTTATTTGGCAATCGCCATGGCAGTCAGCAGGGTTTAAGAACATCCGTTGTTCGACCTGCTAGTCAAACGCGTTTTGTTAAAATTTACTTTTTCACTTTTTTGGTCTCTTGGAAAATGTTGTCTGTGCTGTATTTAGACCACTTTACCAAGACATTTGTTTTGCATGCACACGTATAAATATTGCGGTTTTTATCCAACGCAATCATAGGTTTGAACGTTGTTTTTAATTTAGACTTGTATATATATCGACCTGCAAGTCAAATGCGTTTTGTTAAAATATACTTTTTCACTTTTTGGTCTTTTGGAAAATGTTGTTTGTGCTGTATTTAGACCACTCTACCAAGAAATTTGTTTTGCATGCACACGTATAAAAATTGCGGTTTTTATCCAACGCAATCATAGGTTTGAACGTTGTTTTCAATTTAGACTTGTATATATATATATATATATATATAACCAGTCTAAAAGGGTACAACATCACCAATTTTCACAACGTGCTCATACTGATGAAGGATATCTGTCATCCGAAATATTTATAGTTACATTTGTTCGTTTATTGTCATTTTTTGGTGATGTTGTACCCTTTTAGACTGGTTATATATTATATTTTGTAGTGTACTGTATCATATTTATATGATCCATCGCCTCGTAAGATTTATCGTTGGCTATTATTCAGTCATTTAATATATATATATATATATATATTATTTAGGCCACTCTACCAAGACATTTGTTGCATGCACACGTATAAAAATTGCGGTTTTTATCCAACACAATCATAGGTTTGAACGTTGTTTTCAATTTAGACATATATATATATATATATATATAAGTGCCTATAAATAGCAGCACATGACATACAAATCTATGGGAGTGTGGATTAATCAGTACAGAGATTAATTCAATTACACAAATAAAATTATAGATTGCCTAACAATGTAATTTTAACACACTATTTAGTATGTAAATATAAGAATGTTTAAAATATTTACAAAATGATGAAAATAAACGCAATATTTCGCTAGACTAACTAGCTTTATCAAGCGTGCATCTATCCAGGTGAAATCGGATGTAGATGATAAGAAACTTTTGCAGCTCAATGTATATGTTGAACTTGAATTTAGCTGCCTTGAAAATAATACATAATTTGGATGAAGTTCAAGATTTTTACAAAATTGGTAGTTGAAGTTAGCAACGTCCATTGGCCAATATTACAGGATAAAAAGGACGATGCTGTGTACTAAATTATTCTTTATCTTTCCTGTATCTTTTCTCATCTTTTTCGTTAAGACCATCAGGTTCTAAAGTGTGGAGTTGGTGGATCCAAACATTTTCTCTTCTCCTTCTCGCCGTGGTGTCCCACTCGGTGTTGACTTCTATGATTTGGAAGGTAACATTATCAAAAGAATGTTTCGTTGAACGAAGATGTCTTGTGAGAGGACAGTTTTTGTTGGTTTTGTACCATGAACGATGGTTATTGAGCCGAATATTAAATTTGTCCATTGTTTCTCCCACATACTGAATGCCACATGTGTCACATGTTAATATATAAATTGAGTTTTCCGTTTTACAGTTGGAATTTGAGTAGATGGTATAATTTTGTTTAGTAACGGAGCTGATGAAAGAACTGCTTGTGTTGGCAGCTTTACAACACAAGCAGTTCCTTCGACCACATTGTTTGTAGCAACCGGGAGATGGAGTAGGCTGCTTTGTGAGGTCTGATATAAAGTCCTGTATAACAAATACAAGAAATTATAATTTATCCAAGTCAGAAAGCATTGCTTTGAAAACGTTAAAAGATCAAGAGGATATCGTAATAAAACCTGCCGACAAAGGGGGCGCTGTGGTTGTCATGAATAAAACAGATTACATAGCAGAGGGAAATCGCCAACTTTCAAACTCCATATTTTATAAACAATTAACCACAGATCCAACACTAAATACTATTCGAAGGATCAACAATCCTTCAAGAGATGTTCGACAAAAAGCATATAGACAATGACACCTTTGATTATCTCCGACCTCTTGAGAACGAAGCAAAGGCCGGAAGATTCTATATGTTGCCTAAAATGCATAAAACGGGCAATCCAGGTCGACCAATTGTTTCAGCAAATAGTCATCCAACTGAAAAGATATCAGAATTTGTAGACCATCATCTAAGACCTCATGTGAAAGAACTACCCTCTTACATCCAAGATACGACTGATTATCTAAAGAAAATGGAAAGCCTCAATCCTCTATCAAGCAATACTATACTTGCATCCATGGACGTGTCTTCTTTATATACCAACATTCCACAAGACGAAGGAATAGCAGCGTGTGAAGAGGTATGGAACACTCGTAGTGAAAAAAATCCTCCAACTGAGTGCCTTGTTACACTTCTGAAACTAGTGCTAGAGAACAACAACTTCTCTTTCAATGAAAAACATTATCTCCAGATAGACGGTACTAGTATGGGCACAACAATGGCCCCGTCATATGCCAACATATTTATGGGCCAACTTGAAAAACGCCTCTTGGCTAGTGCTCCATACCAGCCCTTATCATGGTTCCGATTCATTGACGATATTGATTTCAAATGGACAGATTCACAAGAACATCTTAATGAATTTCTAGGACACTGTAACTCTTTCCACCATTCAATAAAATTTACATATGAATCATCTATGGAGAAAATAAACTTCCTCGACACTACGAGTTACATCAAGAACGGAACCATTATAACGGACCTTCATACCAAACAAACGGACAAACATCAATTCCTTTCTCCTAAAAGTTGCCATCCTAAACACTGCTCCCGTGGCATCCCATTCAGCCAGGCATTGCGAATCAAGAGAATATGCTCTACTGAAAATACGCAAAATGCTAGACTTGGACAACTACGTAAACATCTAGTTGTTCGAGGATACAATAACAACATCATTGATAGCGCTTTCGCAAGAGCAAACAAAACTAGTCGCCAAGAACTTCTAGAGTACAAAGATAAGAATAAAGCAGCTAACAGAACACCCCTTGTACTCACTTACCATCCTGATTTTAAAAATGTGTCTTCCATTGTTCAGAAGCATTGGAAAATTATAGAAAATGATTCAAATCTTAAAAAAGTATTTTCCTCACCACCAGTCATGGCCTTCAGAAGACCTAAAAACATCCGTGACAAATTAGTGACATCTGTATTAGCAAAGCAGCCTACTCCATCTCCCGGTTGCTACAAACAATGTGGTCGAAGGAACTGCTTGTGTTGTAAAGCTGCCAACACAAGCAGTTCTTTCATCAGCTCCGTTACTAAACAAAATTATACCATCTACTCAAATTCCAACTGTAAAACGGAGAACTCAATTTATATATTAACATGTGACACATGTGGCATTCAGTATGTGGGAGAAACAATGGACAAATTTAATATTCGTCTCAATAACCATCGTTCATGGTACAAAACCAACAAAAACTGTCCTCTCACAAGACATCTTCGTTCAACGAAACATTCTTTTGATAATGTTACCTTCCAAATCATAGAAGTCAACACCGAGTGGGACACCACGGCGAGAAGGAGAAGAGAAAATTTGTGGATCCACCAACTCCACACTTTAGAACCTGATGGTCTTAACGAAAAAGATGAGAAAAGATACAGGAAAGATAAAGAATAATTTAGTACACAGCATCGTCCTTTTTATCCTGTAATATTGGCCAATGGACGTTGCTAACTTCAACTACCAATTTTGTAAAAATTTTGAACTTCATCCAAATTATGTATTATTTTCAAGGCAGCTAAATTCAAGTTCAACATATACATTGAGCTGCAAAAGTTTCTTATCATCTACATCCGATTTCACCTGGATAGATGCACGCTTGATAAAGCTAGTTAGTCTAGCGAAATATTGCGTTTATTTTCATCATTTTGTAAATATTTTAAACATTCTTATATTTACATACTAAATAGTGTGTTAAAATTACATTGTTAGGCAATCTATATATATATATATATATATATGTATAAGTACGTCTGAACCAGTGACAACTCTACAAGATTTATCCATCGGATCACCAGCAATGATGGTGATACATGGCTGTATATATATATATATATATATATATATATATAATTCGTCTAAACAACAGCCCAACAATTTTAGATCTGTAAATTTTTGTTCCTCCCTGGCCGGGATTATATAAGTACGTATTAACCAGTGACGACTCTACAACAGATTTTATCCATCGGATCACCAGTGATTGTGATACAAGGCTGAAAACACATTTATGTATATATAATTCGTCTAAATAACAGCTCAACAATGTTAGATATGTAAATTTGAGTTAGCAAATTTTTTTGTTCTTCCCTGGCCGGGATTCGAACTGATGCTACTGAGATATCGTGGCACCAAATCGCCTTGCACTATACCCGACGCGCTAGACCACTATATAGAGCCTAGGTGGTCGAGTGGTCTAGCGCGTCGGGCATAGTGCAAGGCGATTTGGTGCCACGATATCTCGTAGGTTGATTTTCTAGGCACTTTATAAATATTCTAACGCCTGGTATTTCTTAATCATAAGAAATCCGATGGACAAGTTATAATTTACAGTTGTCACTACACATAGGCAGACATATATATATATATATATACAAGTCTAAATTGAAAACAACGTTCAAACCTATGATTGCGTTGGATAAAAACCGCAATTTTTATACGTGTGCATGCAAAACAAATTTCTTGTTAGAGGGGTCTAAATACAGCACAAACAACATTTTCCAAAAGACCAAAAGAGTGAAAAAGTATATTTGAACAAAACGCATTTGACTAACAGGTCGAACAACAAATGTTCTTAAACCCTGCTGACTGCCATTGGCGATTGCCAAATAAACGGATCACCGATGTAATAAATGGATCTTAATTATAAATTTAATACTAAACAGAAAACAATAAACTAGCGGAAAAGATGGTATACCGCAAACAAAAGGTGCAAAGGTTTTTGTACATTATATCCGGATTTCGACAATTAATGTCTCTTCAGTGATGTTAGGAATCGAAACGGTATTTGGAAAGCCATACAATTTACCTCAATTTAGGATAGACTCTTTAATTTTGAGGAGTCAAAATTGGATGAACGGATCATATAAACCCGAAGGCAAATATAATACAAGCCCAAACGAAAAAATATAAACAAGTCTAAATTGAAAACAACGTTGAAACCTATGATTGCGTTGGATAAAAACCGCAATTTTTATACGTGTGCATGCAAAACAAATTTCTTGTTAGAGGGGTCTAAATACAGCACAAACAACATTTTCCAAAAGACCAAAAGAGTGAAAAAGTATATTTGAACAAAACGCATTTGACTAACAGGTCGAACAACAAATGTTCTTAAACCCTGCTGACTGCCATTGGCGATTGCCAAATAAACGGATCACCGATGTAATAAATGGATCTTAATTATAAATTTAATACTAAACAGAAAACCATAAACTAGCGGAAAAGATGGTATACCGCAAACAAAAGGTGCAAAGGTTTTTGTACACCATATCCGGATTTCGACAATTAATGTCTCTTCAGTGTTGTTAGGAATCGAAACGGTATTTGGAAAGCCATACAATTTACCTCAATTTAGGATAGACTCTTTAATTTTGAGGAGTCAAAATAGGATGAACGGATCATATAAACCCGAAGGCAAATATAGTACAAGCCCAAACGAAAAAATATAAACAAGTCTAAATTGAAAACAACGTTGAAACCTATGATTGCGTTGGATAAAAACCGCAATTTTTATACGTGTGCATGCAAAACAAATTTCTTGTTAGAGGGGTCTAAATACAGCACAAACAACATTTTCCAAAAGACCAAAAGAGTGAAAAAGTATATTTTAACAAAACGCATTTGACTATCAGGTCGAACAACAAATGTTCTTAAACCCTATATATATATATATATCACGTCTAGATATTAATCAACGATCTTTCTTACGAACGTCTAGATATTAGTCAACAATCATTCTTACGAGGGCGCTGGATCGATACGATAAACGACTCATGTACACAATAAATAAATTATATAAACGCCTAAAAAGTGTACAAAACAACACCAATATTATAAAAAGGAAACAATAAATGTAAGTATCTATAAACATTTCGGATAACAGATATCCTTTATCAGTATGATTATGATGTAAAATGAATCATGTCAATCTATTCTGATTTAACTATAACAATCTTGAAATTTATACAATTAAACCGAACACAACAACGCTTGTACATTTCTAAAATTTCCAAAATGACGTAGGTAATATAGGTATTTACAACAGAGACTGCATAGATATGCTTCTAATAGAAATAGTAATGTGCGATATGAACTAGTGCATTTCTAAATTTTCAAGGTGACGACAGTTAAGATATTACAACAAAGACTGCGTACAAATACATTCCCAATGAACCAGTTTGAGCTGGTATAATATTTCAAATTTGACAACGGTAAAGTAATTACAACAGAGGCTGCGTATTTAAACATCCCAAATAAATAGCAGTTTGATAATGATTAAAATAATAATAATATATTAATAATTTTGACAAAGGTTAAGTAATTGAACGTGGCTGCGTACTTATACATCCCAAATGAATAGTACCCTGTGATTTAAACTGGTATAATATTGGAATTTTAGAGTTGACAAAGGTAAAGGAATAGCAACAGAGACTGCGTAGTAATATGTAATATAACCCAAATGAAAAGCACTGCGCGAATTAGAACTACACCTTTTCATTGATCCCATTTCGTGCCATAGTTTTTAATTTTCTTATCCAAAATCTTTCTCGAGTGAGTCTATCCTCCCTTGACCAAACAGTGTTGTGGTCTATGATTGTAATGATCAGTCGATTGGGATCTGCCTTAGCGTGGCCAGGGGATCTCAAATTTCGAATGAGAGGAAGATCTGGCTTGCATTCATTGTCGATACGATGGCTGTTCATTCGTTTGTGAAATGGCTGTTCTGACTCATCAACATACTGTTTACCACATTTACACTGTAGAAGATACACAGCATTTGTAGTCTTGCAATTAACATTGCAAAATATGGTGTATTCCGTACCAGTGGAGTGACTGTTAAAAGTCTGGGTATTCAGTATTTGCTTGCAATTCAGACATCGTTTGTTTCCGCATCCCTTGCAAGAGCCCACAGACGAAGAGCCTAATTTAGAGAATAAATCAGCTCTCACCATCAAGTCTTTAAGGCTTTTGGGCCTACGAAAAGCCAGTACAGGTGGCTCGGGAAAGATCTTGGATAGTTTATATATAAAGTCTCTGATTGATTGTATAATAAAAACTATAACATTGAAAACTATGTAACCTTGTGTTACAGTTTTTATTATATATAACCTTTTTGTTTTTGTGAAATCCAATCGATTAGGGAGGTTCCATTGATTTAATTAATGGACCATGCGTTGTTCGTTTATGTATGTCTTTGTTTGTACGTTATTTTTGCAGAGGGATCAGGTTTTGGTGGTTGCTATGGTCTGTCGCAGATTGATGTCTGACAATCGCCTGCTATGTGATAGTGTGATTACATTTTATTTTCCTCCTCATCCTCCTCCTCATCATCAATCATTTTAAATTAAGAATTATATCTCCATCATGCAAATCTCTGATTGTTTGTCAGGTTTTGGTTTACTTTAGGGTTTTTTTGTTTTGATCAGCTCTTCCAACGTTTTTATTAAGTTTTGGATTTTCAAATATTTCGGCCTCGAATATCACTGAAAGAAAATAATTGTCGAAATGCGCATCTGGTGCCTAACAATTGGTACCGCAAATGTTATTCTTATAATATTCGGGCATCTTCCGTGTAGCATACAAATACAAAATGAAGTCTATTGTCCGTATATCATTCGTTTATCATATTGTATTCGTTTGGTTTACATAAACTTTTCATTTCTTGTACGGTATATGATATAGACGAGCGTTTCATTTATCTTGTGCAGTATAGGATTTCGTTTTAAATGAGCGTATGGTCTAAACCTTGAAGTTTAAAACAAATCAATTGTCAATGTATTGGTTTTGTTTAATTTTCATTCTGTAATTCACTCATCTAGAAATCACAGAAGTTAACTCACGCGAAGATCAAACGAAAGATACCATTCATGGTACAAGACCATTTAAATGATAGTTTGTGTCACCGCAGAAGTTCCGACTATTTGGCTGGTGGTACCATCGGGGAGGAAACCTCCACCAGCAGTGACATCGACCAAGTGGTTAATTCAATTTGTAGAAAAATATAGCATTAGACGACATTGTGTTTCCGTAGAGTTACTATGAACATACTAAAGTAATAAACAATGTATTTTGAAAATTTAAAGAAAATAAGAAATATGAGAAAACATTGAACATTTTGTGATCGGAAACTAAATGCCTATAAATCATGCTAAAACGAAATTGATCGAATACATTATATGTGTATCGTCAATTAAGGCCCAACAGTAGTTAACCGATGTTAAAATCTGATAAATCGATTCAGAAAAAGCAAATGAAGGTTACAACCAGAAACTGGGAGAATCAGACAAAAGGATCGAGACCAAATACGTCGACAGTATAAGCGTTTTGTACTGTGTATACATCACCCCCCCCCCCCCCCATGCGAATCTATACTCATTTAAAATTTCACAATCGGTAAAATTCCAGATCAGACCACATACTGGTATAAAGATCTAAGACTGCGAAAACGTGTCGATAGTGAATTTAGACACCGACACATCGTATTTGACAACAAATTCGTGATGGTGATCGTAAAACGTATGTAGTGTAATTTCAGTCTTTCTTTTTCATATTCTTGTTGGAGATGTTTGTGTAAAGAGCCCACACTGTTTACAAAGTGCATGTATTAACAGAGATATGTCAGGCAGAGCAGATGATAAGTTACTGCTGTGAAAAGGGAAGTTTACAATTGGAAATATCAAAACATCACATCATAGATTTGAAGTCGTCCATCTGTGTCAATATCGCAAAAATTTTCCTATCAATTTATTTTTAAATTCACACATTTTAAAAAATAGTATTTGCTAACGCAAAAACGCCAACAGCATTGGTAGGAGGCAAATGGAATTTTGCATAATTGTTATGCATAAAATATTGTGCATATCATTTCTACCGACGTAAGTCGTAGAATGTCAAACATAAGGTTGCTAATCCATCGACAGTGGCAAAAGCTGAACTATTTGTACGAAGCTTTACAGTTCAGTTGATAGACCTAGATGCTTCATATCTTATTAACAAATGCTTTACGTAACGAAGTCAGAGTCTGTCATATGTCTATTGTTCTTGACATAATTTTCATGGTTCAACGATTTGCAAAACAGCTATAGGTTTTTGTAACCGTGACGTGAACTTAAAATTCATATTAAATAAGATGTACGATAAATATAGGCTTAGTTAATATATGGGTCCCTTGCAAGGTCTTCATATCCGTCAGTCAGGATTCATTTGACATCGTACTCATCTCATGGATCAGTAATCAAGGTTTTCATGATCAGGTCTGTTTCTTAGATAAGCAGTATATCAACTATGTTTGGTGTTCGGATATAACCTCATCATAGATACCAGGACTGAAATTGTGTACTCCAGACAAGCGTTTCTAAATCTAAACCAACGGTCTAAATCTATATTAAAAACGAGAAACGAAAAACACTTATGAACCACATCAACAAACGACAACTACTGAACATCATATTCCTGACTTAGGACAGGTGCACTTGCATAATGAACATGTACATGTCAGTATTACAGGTTCATCTGACCTTGACATAATTTTCAGAATCATCGGTCAACTTTCAATTTTTGGGATAGATCTATTTCTCAGTTCTATAAGCAATGTGCGTTAAACATGTATTTTAGGTGTATGGATGGATTGTAGATAGTTCATCCAGTAGGTTTATTCGGCCTTGACCTGATTATTATGGACTGATGATAATGTTAAGTTTACATGACATTTCTATTAAACCTTAAACTTTTAAACTTTCAATATTGATTCAATCATGATCAGCAAAGCAAGTGAGACATTTCAGCGTTTCCACTCTTCTTGTTTAAAATTAAATAAAGAACAAGGTATGATAAGGAGCGTTTTGCATCCTCAAATAAAAAAAAATGTGTACATAACTAATAGAGAATTACAACATACAATGCTAACAATGATTACCTTTAACCAAATATTGAGATATAATACCCATGATACCTTGAATTCTGAAACAATGACTTGTGTATGCTTGATTTATACCTATAAATCGCATACACACACATTTCTGTTTTTTTTTACGTTGTGTTGAACTTCCAGTAGTTTTTTGAATCGACTGATACGATCGGTATCAAGACATTTAATTTCCGTATACAATCCTTTCAGGTCTAGTATCATCTTGTTATAACTTAAAGTAGCCTGTTTGAACGTTTCGGGACTCATTGATTCATACAAATTTTTGATTTCGTCCTCTTGTCCGAAGCTGCTGTCAGGGAACATAAGAACTAACCAGGGATTTCCATAGAAAAAGTGTGGCAGCGTTTTTGATCTTATACATGAATCTAGAAATGACAGAAAATAACCCATGGCCTCTTTAACGCCTGGCAAAGAGTTATGGTCCTTTGGTATCGTTAGTAATGTTATACAATGGAAACATATTGTTTTCAGGTGATTGGAAACTGCAACTCTGTGAAGCTGATTCGTGTCGTCTTGATTGGAAACGTATGTCATTAAGGTACGGCAAGCCGTCATCAAGAACTGTTGACTAGGATTCAACTGGCAGACGTCTAAAATATGTCTCTCATATCCAGACGTGCAAACTCTCCATAGGAAATCCTTGTCGCTTGTCATGACTGAGTTGGGATTTTTATGGACCCATTTCATTACGGCATATACAGGACATTTCATCAGTCGAATTCCTGTGGGGGAGTCCTTCGAATTAGGGTCTGACACTTCTTCCTCTCGCAAAAGAAGTGCTGGAACAATATCTATGTCTAGAGATGGCTTGGTTGTTCTGGATTCTATAGATATGTTAGATAACGTGTCGTATAAATCGCTAATATCGTTTTCTTTATCCAAGGTTATATTATATTGATGTCTAATGTTGGTGGTCTGGCAATTCTACTTATAGAATATTTTGTTTCGTGAAACTGTTCATTCACAAGTTCACGGGTTTTATCGATAATTGATTCGAAGACTTTTAAGTGATCTTTCCTACTTTTTGAAACACTCCGCATTTTCGGATCTATGGGTACCAGTATAACAAATCTTCAGCATTATTTACCCGAAGTGTCAACAATCCGAGGGTATTTCCTGGAATAGAGTCTACATCCATTCCATTTATATCAAATATGAGGATGGTATCAAACTCCAGAGCATCTACGACTTTTAATCCCTCTCTTGAACTACCAAACTTTATCAAATATTCGGGAAGAACCAACCCTTCAAACTGCTTTGCTGCAAATTTACGTATTCCTTGCATTACTATCCTAAGAACTTCATCCGTTGTACGACTATGTTCTTCCCCCTTCACACAAGAAAATCTAGAACTGTGAACATACCTCCGTTTCTCCATGCAGTCCTTGCTGGTGAAGGGGTTGATCTCAATAATCCTCAATGGACATGAACATCGTCACATGCACACGAGTATCTAGCATACCATATCAGAGGAGTGACAATGACAAGATGTACAGGGATATAAAAAACAAATCTAAGTTTAAGGGTTATAACTTTGGAAAAACTCGATGGACCGGGTTATTCTACCGAAAAAATCTACTAATTTTCATGTGTATCCAAAATACCCTGTCAATGGAGTTGCGATGTCAAGCTAGATCAAGGTGCATACTGGATAACCTCAAAAGTATTGACCAAATGGGTATAACTCGGGGAAAACTCAATGGACCAGAATATTCAACCTCCAGGCACATCACGAAGTTATAACAACCTACTGGATTTTATGTGTATCCAGAAAGCTATGTCAGAGGAGTTGGGATCACAAAGTGCATACTTGATAGGGTCAAACTTTCTAAGTTCAAATGTCCATAACTATGGGAAACCTAATTGAATCAGAACATCTTATCTATACTGAATAAAATTGAGAATGGAAATGGGGAATATGTAAAAAAGAAAACAACCCGGCCAAAGAGCAGATAACAGCCGAAGGCCACAAATGGGTCCTCAACTCAGCGAGAAAATCCCGCACCTGGAAGTGGTCCTCAGCTGGCCTCTAAATAAAAATGTGTACTAGTTCAGTGAAAATGGACATCATACTAAAATCCCAAACATATAAATGAACAAAAATTAAAAAACATACAAGACTAACAAAAGCCAGAGGCTCCTGACTTTGGACAGGCGCAAAAATGCGGCGGGGTTAAACATGTTTTGTGAGATCTCAACCCTCCCCCTATACCTCTAGCCAATGTAGAATAAAGAAACACACAGTGATACGCACAGTAAAACTCAGGTTAAAAGAAGTCCGAGTCCGATGTCAGAATAGGTAACAAAAGAAACTAAGCAAAATGACAATGATACATAAATTAACAAAGGACTACTAGTAGTTACTGACATGCCAGCTCCAGACCTCAATTAAACCGATTGAAAGATTATGTCTTCATCATATGAAAATCAAGTACAATCCCTCCCATTAGGGGTTTAGTATCATATCATCATAAAATATATGAGAAGAACATAACCCGTATCATACCAACAACTGGTTTTAGAATAAATGTGTTTATTTCCGATGCAAAGACCCTATGAGTGAATCAATATTAATACCAAAATATGCAATCCTTAATGACTTGACAACAGTATCGTAACTATATCCCTTCCGAATAAGTCTGTTTAAAGGTTTGGTTAGCTTCTGAGGTGAATGCCGACATTTTTGTGCTTTGTAAAGAATATTACCATAAAAGATTGGATGTGAAATACCTGAACGTATAAGATGTCTGCATGTTAATTTATATTTACGAATGATGTCCTTGTACCGCTGATAAAATTTAGTAAATGTTTTGACTAGTTTGTGATATCGAAAACCCTGGTGTAATAATTTTTCAGTAATACAGAGATTTCTTTCGTTAAAATCAAATACGTTGTTACATACAAGAGCGAATCGAACAAGTTGAGATATATAAACATCATAAGATGGTGACAAGGGAACGTCACCATCTGAAAATGGATAATTAACAATAGGAAATGAAAAATCATCTCTTTTGTCATAAATTTTGGTATTAAGCTTCCCGTTAAAAATATAGACATCAAGATCCAGGAAAGGGCAGTGTCCATTGTTAGTATTAGCTTTATTTAAGGTCAGTTCGGCAGGATAAATCTCTTTAGTGTACATACTGAAGTTTGCATGTCATGGTCAGCAGAAACATATAATGCAAGATATTGGAAAGTCCACTATACGGCTTGTTTTTTCACAATAAACAAGGTACGATCCCCTCCTTACCTTTGTTATGCTATTGTAACTATCATATTTATTAAGTTGGCATAATTTGTTTTGTGTGGCCTAATAATATGTTTACATAATTTGTACTTGTTTACAAAATGATATTGTACATTTTAACTGTGCAGTTTAGAAATCACCGGAACAATCATAAAGACTGATGGAATGATGAGAACTTTCTATTTTACTTAAATACCGTTTCCAGAATGATCATAACAAAAGATGCGTAATTTAAACATCAACAATGTTCTATAAGGTTCCGTTCCAAAGTTTTTTAGTAGTTTCTTTCTACAGTGTTCTAGATATTTCCATGACAACTATATATATACAGACATTAAAGTTAAACTTTCAGACATAGACATAGACATAGACATAGACTTAGACATAGACATCGATAGGCATTAATATTCTCAGCAGTTGGATTGACACTTTTATTTGCAAACAACATCATTCTAGATTGTGACCTATTTGACGTAATATTCTGCGTGAATTCCCGAGAAGATTTCCGAATAAAGAAAAGACAAAAGATCAGACATATATTTTGACAGATAAGTTGACATTTCTTTTTGTGTAATACTTCTTGTAAACTTGTGTATAATAATTCTTGTTAAATTTTATTATTGATTTATGTCTTTTGTTGGCTACAATTAAAAGGCAATTTTCTGGCGGTATTACCTTTGAAACTTCTTTTTATTCATTTAACATATTTCTTAACCAATAAGTGAATTGTTTTTCTTAACTTTTTCCAGATATAGTTTTAAAAAATTTGACTAAAAAATTGAAAAACAAAAAAGATATTAGGGGAAAAGTGGAGACTTGACATGAAAATATTGGAAATTTAAAACTGCGAACTTGTTTGCTTTTGAAACTCCTTTTTTTTTATTTCTGTGAGCACAACTTTCTGGTTTTAAAAACTTAAAAATCTGATAATTTGTTGATTGAGTTTAGAATACTTTATTTTGATTATTTCTGACGTTTTCGAGATATTAGCGATTTAATTTAGAAAATAAAATTTTCTAAACGCTCGGTTTACGTATGACATAACAGAATACACAAATACACAGATGAAAAGACTTGCCGTAAAGTTTGGAACGTGCCAACCAAATATTTAGCTATAGGCCGACTGTTCGAGCAGATCTTTTGAGGTATCAATATATTATCAAATGAAAATTTTTATATTTTCTTATAATTTATTGTTCAAACTTTACAATTAACATCAATAAAAAATAAAGATAACTTTAAAGTCTAAACGTAATAATCTACTGCACTGACAGATTTATATATAAATACATAGATTGATTTTCATATGTCCGAATGTAGAACTGAAAACTTTAAAAAGAAATAACAATTTCATTCCAGACAATTATTTTTAAGAAGATACTGAACTTTGTTTTTCGATTTAAAACAAATTTCTTCACAAGTTAAGACATAATAAGCTACTATCCTGGCAGATTTGTTTTTATTTTGAAAGTGAAAAGTATTGAATTTCTTTATTTTTTTTGATGATTGTGTCTGTAATTTTATAATAGTATCAAAATAGTATATACCAGACAATCGTATTAAAGAAACTATTTTATTTATAGTTAAAAATTGCGTTGTTTATTTCCGCCATTTATACAGAAATTTAACGTAATAGGCTACTGTCCTGGCAGATTTTTTTACCTTCAAAAGACGAAAAAAATATTAAATTATAAATTTTTGATATTATTATTCCCTAAACTTTATAATAGTACAACTGTTTTATGCCAGACAGTTGTTGTGGAGAAATGATTTCAATTGTAAGTAAATTTTTCTCGGCATTTTCCGCCATATTTTTCTTAAAATTTAACTGTCCTGGCATATTTTTTTTCAATTATAAATTTTCTATTTTTACAAACTTTACAAATAATGTAAGTATTTATCCTGTTCTTTATCATACAGTTTAAATTTTAACAATATGTTGAGTAAAACGAAAGTTACAGATGAAAACGTATCGAAAATAAGTTTCCTGGGTTTTAGACCTTCCCATTGGATACAGACACAATACAGTACGGACAAATCGGAAAGTCCGGAAACGTTCTTTTTCGCATGCAATCTTCTGTTAATAATCTCCAAACGCAATAAGATGGTCATAAAGAATAACAACACCTTTTATCGTGTAAGATGTTTGTTTAATACAGCACTGAATCGGTTTCCCTGTTTCCTCGAATTCTTCATGTTCCCGCCCCTTACTCCCGGTTCCCGTCCCCCTTACTCCCGGTTCCCGCCCCTTACTCCCGGGTTCCCGCCCCCTGTCCCTCCCCTCAAAGAGGTTTCCTCCAGTTGTTCATATTAATGCCTACTCCGGGTAACATTTCCATTGTTGAATTTGGTCTGAAAATACATTGCATTTAACTGAATCATTACAATTTATGAAAATTAAAAATTAAAATGTAAATCTTGGAGATGGTTGTAGAGGAGATGATTCAATGAAACGCGTTATATCTATCAATCGTACATATCGGTATCGTACCAATACCAATTGAATACACATATAATTTGTAATTTTTCGATATGAACAACAGCTTTACCAAAAAAGATATTTTGCTATAAAATTTATACGACATAGAAGCATATCTGTGTTAAATATATTTTTGGGTAAAGCTATAACATGTATAACTTATAACTATTTTCTTAAGGTCAACTATGTCAGTTACAACATGTATGTGACGTCAGTGCGACATCGCAAGTGACCTTTATGCACTTATGTGTTAAGATTATTCCAGTTTGTTTAATTATCAATAAAAACATAATTTTGAAAGACTTGAATAAATTTACTATTTAAGCAATTTCAAGTGCCAAAAAAAAAAAATGGCTCTTATCATACCTCTTCTTTTAAGACTTCGAACAATTTGTCGGTTATAAGAAGTTATTGACAATTTCGTTGCTTGTCTCCACAAAGAGTTTTTGTTTGAATACTATGATTTTAAAAGTAAAGTCTGGCAGAACATAATTTATTTATCAGTACTAATTTAGCTTTTAACTAGCTTTCAGTGACTGCGAATGTTCATAGATCGGTATTTTGTGCCTTTTGTGTGCTTGTTAACTGTTTTTCTGCTTCATGTTGACCAAAAAAAAAAAGCATTTTCAGACTGATTTCTGCATTTTTTCTAAAAATGTTGTAACCCAAAAATCTTAGCTTAGAAAAGGATATGCGCTAACAAATATGTTAATCCGCCATACCCTTGACACCTGTGTGTGTCTGTCTCAAACTTAAACTGTAACGCAGTGGTTGTCGTTGGTTACTGTCTGCCATATTTGCATTTCGTTCATTGTTGTAATATGTATCATACTGTTCATTTTTTCTTGAATTGATTCACATTTTGTCAAACAGATCCTTTTATAGCTTATCATAAGCCATAGGCTTTGCACATTGTTACTTTGATACCATAGAATTTTTAAACTGTTTTCTTTTTTAAAGCACCTGGTCGATACCTCTGCTGTAGGACTATAAGTCCCAGAGGGTATCAACAGCTCCACAGTCGGTGCTAGTCAGGTATTGACATGATTCATAACATACCTTTTAAAATGTCCATTTATGAATTTACAAAACATTATGAAATTAAGGTGCAGATTCCTTCTGGCAAAGTTAACCTTAGACTTTATTTGTTAAGTCTGCCTAACGAAGGCCAATACAAAAAAGCATAACTATCAAAACAATTTTTATTTTCATTTGTTTGTTGAAGCTCAAACTGAGACGTGTAATAGTTGAACTTTTTGTAAGGGGTAGTTTTAAAAATTTTATGATGAACATAAACGATATTCCAAGTTTATAACTTGATGATTGATTGGTTTATTGTGGTTTTTTTAATAACAACCCGTGGCAAATATCAAATACATTCTTATTATCATATTAATTTTGATAGTAATTTATTACGAAAAAATAAATAATGACACGTATCATATTGTTCGAGAGATTTAATCGATCTGAATTTAATGAAAAAATGTTGAAATAATTTATTTATGTCATGAATTGATATACTATATCCTTTCTCTCTGTTGATTAAAATCATAGTATTAATACAACACACCTGCAATACCCGTTATACCATATTTTTACACGTTTACAGTTCTTATTGACATAACATTACCAAAAGATCTTCAAATATGCCTAAAATATAAAGAAAAGAAACCAATTGAACGCAAATGAAATAAGTTGTCATACCTGAGAAATTAGTATTCGCTTTTTTTAGTCACATTTAATACACGTAATCATGATATTGACTAATATATCAATTCTCAGAAGATGAAATGATAAACAGCTGTTGTACATCAATCAATCTGATGCAGGCAAAAACAAAATGAAAAAAAAAACCCCATCGATTTCAGTTGATATTTTGGATATTTATTATAACATTAAATGCTTCTTTCATGTGGTTTTATCAGAATGTTCAAGCGCTGAACGACGAACATATTGTCTGCAATTCAAAGTAAAAATGTTTACACTGTCAACGCGTATGGGCCCTATAAAAAAGAAAAAAAAATGTTCAAATTAGAATAAAATTTTGAATCGTATTTCTATAAGAGGTGCATGTAACTAAAAAAATTATAGAAAATAAAATCAAGCTTATCTTTTGTTTTGTATTTAATATTCCCATGAATTTGTACTATTTTTTTTTGTCATGCAGGGTATGTCCTTCTATGTTGTGATTGTTCTGTTAAATAATAATATTAACAACAATCAAAACTTATGAAGTATTTATAGAAAGTATTTAGTAATGATGTCCGATTACGATGGAATAGATACACCTTTTTTCATAATCAGACCGCCGTTCTTCTTTCAACATTCCTGGCCTATCAACTGCTATTTACATGGTTTAAGTTATTTTAATGACAGGAAAACTTTTCTTGGAACTTCAAGTTCCCGCAAAGCGGTTTGTGTTTGTACCGGCCGACAAAACGGCCAAGAATGTGGCGGTGGTATGACGTAAATACTTCACGAAAATTCTTAAGAATGACATTACAAAGTCTTCGTTATTCAGGTCCATGCGTTCAATAGAAAGTCATATAGTAAACTATCACATCATTATTATATCTCAGCTTAGGGCCTTTTCTGAACATTTGAAGGTACCTGCTATGTATTGGTTACCTAAGCTCCACAAGAACCCCGTAAAGTACCAACTAATCGCGGCCTCTAGTGGGTGTTCTACATGTAATCTTTCAGTGCTTTAAACTAGTTCCATAACTACTTTTAAATAACTTATCATTAACTTTTGTAATAAAGCAAATGCCTAAACAGTATTGTTTTTTATGCAAAAAATCATTATTTGAAATATGCAACTTAAACCGGGAATCCCACATGTATCTTAAGTTATTCACGAAAGAGGAGATTTAAAAGAATCACAAATCTACCCTTCTCTCCTATGGTATTAACATAAAAAAGGACGATGACATTCTTCCGTCTTTATACTGGATACGTAGACTTCACAAAAGTCTTCATAAAGAACGATATGTATCCAGCTCGTCAAGATGTTCGACTAACATATTAACTCATACAGATGTCCAAAATACCACCATCTCCACAGCATAACCTTTTAAGCAGTTGTATGTAAAAAATTCTAGAATAAGGTTGAAAAAAAAAATAATCAAAAAAAGATTGAATAATTTAAAAGAGAGACAATAACTGGGAGACTCATGTGTTTGGAAGGAATTTAGAGGCCATAATTTTGATATTGTAATATGTCTTGTTACTTCAAGGATGAAAAAGAATGTTTCGACTTCAAAACAAGAATTATTGGTAGAAAAAAGTAAAATAACAAAAAATACCAAACTCCAAGGGAAATTCAAAACGGAAAGTCATTTATAAAATGGCAAAATTAAAAGCTCAAACACATCTAACGAATGGAAAACAACTGTCATATTCCTGACTTGGTAAAGGCATTTCCTTATGTATAAAATGGTGGATTAAACATGTTTTTATAGCTAGCTAAACCTCTCACTTGTATGACAGTGGCATAGAATTCCATTATGTTGACAACAATGTGTGAGCAAAACAAACAGACACAATAGGTAAAATCGTCAAAAATTGAGTTACAGCAGTCAACATCGTAATATAATCTTAATCACCATAAAAACAAATAACTGTTGCAACAAAGAAACACAAAATGGCATGTGGACAAAGTTCATAAGCAAAAATGAAAGACAAGAACTCAAAATTGGCCATAACACAATTGCGGGATTTATAAGTACCGATCCACGTCATAAGTATATAATCAAAAATGGATAAACAGTAAATGTTGAAAATATACAAGGACAAAAAAGGGGAATTTTAACACGTAATTAAGATGATAAACAACGTCAGTACCTATTATCCAAAATTCAAGACCATCATGTATTATTTGTGAAGTTGATACGGAATATTTATCAACAAGGTCTTGGTGTCTTCCGATGAACTTTTTTAGAAACAGGACGAGACGTTCTTTGCCATAACCTTGGCTCATCAACTTTCTGCTCAGACACTTGTGAAGTTTTTTAAAGTCTGAATAGCAGCTGCAAGCTCTTGAATACCGAATGAGTTGGGAAATGTATATCCCATATGCAGGTGAAATTGGTATATTGCTGCTAAGGTGGGGAAAATTTATAATTTCAAAATTAAAATCGTCTCGCTTGTCATGGTTTTGGTAATGAGATGACCACTTATGTCAAATTCGAGGTATAAGTCTAAATGTGGAGCAGGATCTGCTTACCCTTCCGGAGCACCTGAGATCACCCCCAGTTTTTGGTGGGGTTCGTGTTGCTTAGTCTTTGGTTTTCTATGTTGTGTCATCTGTACTATTATTTGTCTGTTTGTCTTTTTATTTTTGGCCATGGCGTTGTCAGTTTGTTTTCGATCTATGAGTTTGACTGTCCCTCTGGTATTTTTCGTCCCTCTTTTCTAAAAATGAGGTGGAGGACTCCGTGTCTGTTGTTTCTTTAATTTCTAGTTTTGGAGGATATATTAAAGGAACCCAATCAGAAAAGTTTGGATTGTTGATGGAAAACTCGCCTTCGTGGTTGCTGCACATGTATTGTGCATTGTTCATTGTATAAACTCATCAACTTATCAACAACTGAAAAATAAAATAAAAATGTCATTTACTAGAAACTCTTTTCTTGGTTGTTCCTGTTTAAAGTAAGAAACATGATTTTCGAAGAACAGATTATTGAAATACTGCAGTTACACCGACTTTCAGTCTTTATTTTAGATTCTGATATTCTCTGTATTAGAAATAATTAAGAGACTATGTTGCAACTCCTTCAAAAAATTGACTTTAGATGGATTTGGTTATTTTTTGTATTGGTCATAAAACTCCTCATTTATTCAAATACTTGCATGCGAGCAATATATATGGAGTATGGCTTAATACGAAGTAAACAGACAAACGGACGGGCATGTGAATTAAAATATTAAAGACAGACTGGAGTCGGGACGAAATATTTCCGAAAATCACACGAACACGCATATAAATATTTATCTTACCTCCTATACATTTCTAGGAATATCATTGGTTAAAAGCGTCCGCGTGGAGACCGTGTATACTTCATATGGGGTTAGTAGGCGTGGTTTATTATAATTCACGGTTAGTAGTGTTATTACGTCCCTTTATAAAACAACACGACGTTGAGGAAAAATCTGAAACGTTTCGCCCGGACTAGAAACGAAGACATTGATGATGAACGATTGAAATTAATGCAGAAAACATATCAAAAGCTAACAAGTTGTTATTGTTGCCATTTATTTTTGTATAGACCAATGGAAGTAGGTTCTTTATATTGAAGATCACTTTGATATGCCATTAGTGTAAATACCACATGCTAAGTTATATGGTAAGATAAATTCGTTACACAGTGTGCTAGTGACCTAATACGATATATATGATGTCAATAAATAGGTTACTAGCACACTGTCTAACTAATAATGTCGATAGATCATGGGGGTTTTTAAGTACCGTCTTAATTTTATTACACAACAAAACAAAAATGCTTATCTCTTCCTTGTTTGAAATGGAAGAAGATACCAACAGTTTCTCTAGATCAATGAGTCAAAAGAAACACAGATGACACATAACCAAAGCATAGAAAATCTCATGTGATCAGGAAGGATATTTCATCCTTTGCAATATTAATTTTAAGTATGTACTTTTTACATACATTCAAGCTAAGATGTATGTCTCCCAATTGATAAGATATTACAGGGTTTGTATTAAACTAAAAACTGAACAAGATGACACAAACCAGGTGATGCATCATTTCGGGTTCAAAATCTTATTCAAGGTAATCATTTGTTAAAGGAATGAACAGATTAAAGCCTAACAAGTCAGGCCAAGTAGTTGATGCTGCAGGTTAAATACTTCTTTCTGAGTCGTTAAGAATTGATCTAAAATATAAATATGGGCGACAGTGCCACTGAATGTGTAATACATCAACAGTTGTATCAAAACAATTCTTTTTATCAAAACAAATAAAAAAAAGCTAATCAAAAGTATTTTTCGAAATTGTCAGAATGTCATTATAAGTGGACAAATATATGACCAAACTCATTTGTCCATCTAACATTTGAAGCAAATATTGCCATGATTTATCCAGAGACATGTGTTTGATTATGTCTATAGTTTACTGCACATAGTACGATGGCTGCATATTAAAAAGCTACCTGTTTGATTTTTCGAAAATTGATATATATGTCACCGTTAGCGAGATCAATACAGTAACTATCAAAATATTGATACCAGCTAAAGTCAAGGTAAGATAAAAAGTTTATGTACTACCAAATATAATCATATTTTTATTGTATATGACGACTACACTCTTAACAATTAAAACGGACAAAATGACCAATATATTATAGTGCATTCTGGAATTACTTATTGATGAGGTAATGTATTTCAATAAAATTAGAAATACATTCCTATTTATACATGTTTTGTTAAATCCATCAAATTGAAAATTTAAATAGACGTTTATATTTGACTTGTATATATATATTTTATAAAACAGAGTTTTAATCAATCATTTAAAAAAAAGATATAGTTAAGGATTTACGTCTTGGATACTCATTAATACAAAATGTATATACATGTATATATGTTGGCATATACAAGTCGATATACACATGTTTTTGTCTATTCATTCATATGAGGTAGAATTTATACAGAAGATTCCTGGGAAAAATGAAAAGAAGCTAGTAATATCTTTAAATTACACTTTCCGCTATACAGATGATGTTCTGTCACTTAATAATTAAACGTGTTTAACAAGATTCATCAGCGCCTGCATATGAAGTATATATCTCCCAGTTGATACACTATTTAAGAGCTTGCATTCATTTCACGGTTTCCATGAAAGAGGGTTGATGCTTACAAGGAAGGTAGTAAACTTATGGTTCCAAGTGATGAAGTTGAGGCCACCCCTTCAAAAAATGTTACGGACATAATCGCGAGTTGATTGATCCTATGGAATATCTGTTCCACAGATGACAATGGATATGTTCCAGATGTTGTACCCACAATTCCTTCCTCTTTTCCACGAATGTGACACCACCGAATTGGACTTTTCAACGAGTTTCTTACACAAGAAACACGACGGGTGTTACAATGTGGACCTGAGATCACCCCACGTTTTTTTTGTGAGGTGTTTGTTGCTAAGTCTTAAGTTTTCTTTCGTCTGTTTTGTATACTGTTCTTTATCTGTTGGTCGTGTTTCGTTTGTAAAATAATTTAAGCTTTATTTTCATCTTTTACAGGAATGGTCGATATCACTGCTTACGGACTATCAATCCCCGAGAGTATCTTCAACTCATAAGTCAGTACTTTGGTGATCCATGATTTATTAAAAAAAACTTTTCTAAAATTTTCCGATCATAGATTTAGAACTTATTAAGAGACTAAGGTTTCAACTCTTTCAGGGATAGAAAATCCAGATGAATTGATTTCGAAAAATTTCAAATAGAAGGATTTGAACGTTCCTGATGCAGGTTAATCCAGAAAAGTTCTATTCATAAAGTGGTTTATTCATTTTGTTTATCATATGTTTATTACATGTGTATAAACATATAATAGACAAAATGAATAAAACACTTTGTTACTTTGAATATATCAAATGAGAATACTTTAATGAAGAACTTAATGTATAGTAATGCACCAAGGTTAAATAGCAGGATGAAAAACGATATGTGTTCATTGTTGGTTCACTAAAACAAATGCATAGTCAATGTGAAACAGAAAAAGTTCGATGAGCCTAGCTTTTCTTTTTGGTTGGAAAGCTAATGATAAAAAAATCAAATATTTGTCGACAATGACAATTTACTGTAGTGTATATTCTTACTAAATGAACCTACTTGATCTACCTGTGAAGTGGATGAATGGTTCCGGAATTATTTACTTTATACGACTATTCAATATCCATTTAAATCATATTTTACGCTATCATTAGGTTATCTGCTGATACAATTACTGGAATCTGACAATGTGACAATTTGTCGGAATTAAAGTCACATTTGTAATGCAAATTACAACTGGAAGGATTTCTTTTTTTTTCAAAAATCATCAAATTAAGTGCATTTATCTAAATTGATTCATCATCAAGATATTGAAAAATAATTCTTCAATGTCGTAAAGTTTGTAAAGTCATTAAACAGATTGGTCTAAGATATTGCTTACTTGTTCGGACACGCAAAACTAAATTCTTATACAATTTGCGCGTTTACTTATTTTCCGACTTCTTATATCTCAAATTCAATGTTTTTCAAATGATAACGGAATTTATACCTTAAAATAACCGTTCAAAAATGAACCTATACACATAAGGTTTACGAGCTTTCCACTGCAATATTGTCAACATGATAAATCTGTTTGCAAGTCCATGAAATTATGGGTACATTCCGACAGAACAATATAGAATTGGTTGTTGGTCCATGTGGATACCGATTTTCAAATATAATCATCTTTAGTTTGTCATTTCTCTTATATTCTGTAGTGACTGTAAACGTTACTAAGATGATGAAGTATACACAATTTGTTTCCTTCGGAGACAGAGATACTTAAAAATAATTTATGGAGTGCATTTAATTCTTTTTTTGTCAACTCTCCAAAGCTAGTAGACAAAACATCCGGCTAGTGATGGCGAGTTGTGACGATGTTATTATTCACCTGATGACATAACGTTAAACTATGGTTTTTCTATTATCAAAACGATGGGATATATTCAGTGACAATCACATTAGAATATCTAGATAATTGCGAGTTTATTATTGATGAATTAAATTAAACAATCGAATTTCCATCAAAACTATTATTTTAATCCAAATCAAACAAAATGGCTCCGTTTTGAAGGCCTCACTGTGGCTTTGAGATGCAGAACAGCAATAAAAGCGCTGTTTCTTTGCTTTTTGTATGTTTTTTGTTAGTTGTGCATGTACAGATTTTGTGTCATGAATGAATACCCCATATCCTTTGTTTTTTTCTACTGAATGGTTTGATGCTACTTATATTATAGGAGATTGTTTTTTTAAACAAGATTTATAATTATGGAGATCATTTAAGTGAATATATTATCATTATCTATTTTAGAAAGATCTGGAGATTATGGACCAGATAGGCGAAAAAATAAACAACTGGCAGCTACCAGTTTTTGCTTTGGGTCCACATGAACAGGATTTGGATGCATTGATACGTGAAAGCTGATTTTCGAGTAGTATGAATATAAACGACACAGAGGGGAAGAAACACTGCGAAACAACCGATGAAATATTGAGGTGGGTAATGAAAAACGTCAAGAAATTTGCAAATGAAGATTTTGAAAGACTTATTATCAAGGACGACTTAATCCGATTTTGTAGTTCGAGGGATGGGTTGAAGGTCAACGATGCTTTAGAGTTTGATTGAATACTTCTATTTGATATAAGTGGAATGATAGTATCGAAAGAGTTGGCAAGATATTATTCCTCTGAGGAAATTCTTGGCATGATGAAACTTTGTGTCATTAATGCTGAATATCTTATTAGAAGATTTCCTGGGATAGAAAAGACCGAAATATTTAAAAAGTTTGCAAATGGAGAGTACTTCTTAAACACAAAAAAATTGTAGGAGAAAGTTTTCAAATCTATAATTGACAAAACGCGAAAAGTGATTAATGACAAATTATATGATAAACACAGTTCTTATTTTCTTTGTCGTACTGCAAAAAAAAACCTCCTACATTCGATATCATCATAACGCTTAACAAAGAGAAAGACATATCTGATCTTCGTGACGACATCAAATTGGTACAAGGTGTGCATGTGGCAATAGAGTCCGATAAAAAACCAAGCCTTGATATTGATTTTGTCCCAGCATTTCATTTACGGAATGATCGTGTTCCCAACCCATATACTGAAATATTACCCCATGGATTTAGAATTGAACAAATGAACTGTCAAGTTTATGCTGTAATGAAGTGGGCACATCGCAGCACAAAAGCCTCATCAACGTTTGACAGTGCTTGTTTATGAAGAGAATGTACGTCTGGATATGAAAAACATATTCTTGATGTTTGTAGACAAAATAACAGCAAATAGATATAGGAAGATGTGGTATGAGTACCAATGAGACAACTCTCCATCCAAGTCACAATTTATAAAAGTAAACCATTATAGGTCAAGGTACGGTCTTCAACACGGAGCCTAGGCTCACATCGAGCAGCAAGCTATAAAGGGCCCCAAAAATTACTAGTGTAAAACCATTCAAACGGAAAAACCAACGGTCTAATCTATACAAAAACGAAAACACTTATGAACCACATAAACAGACTACAACCACTGAACATCAGATTCCTGACCTAGGACAGGTGCAAACAATTGCAAAAGCTTCCTTATGACTGCTTGTTGTTTGCTGAAATCGTATGTAGCCAATCAGCATAAAACAAATTAGATGAGATCGATTCCTGCATCTCAACATTTAAAGACTATTTGTTTCTACTGCGTTACTTTTCTTACAACGCCAAGCGACCATATTTCACTATCTGGGTTGAAAGAGGCTCTAGGATATTTTCTCTTTTTTTCTGGGTCTATGCATAGAAATCAAAAACCTGCCTCATTACTTCTTTGGGAATCCATGGTTATGCACTCACTTTCCTGATAGCTCGTTTGGGCATGGTCAAAAACTAAAGAACCTGTATAGCTCTATCAATTGGAAACCTTCCAGCAAGCTTCATTAAGCTATAAGGCAATGCTAGATGATCTGAAAGGACTTTATACTGAATTCAATCATCTAGATCCGCATCCTAAAGGAAAATTCAAAGAACACTTGGGTTATAAAACCAACTACAGAAACCTGCCAAAATTAAGATCAAAATTGAAACCATGCATTCGCACAACAATAGTTTGCCTATTCATCATAGCTTGTATAATTATATTCCTTATCCATGACCCCTACTGGATCCTGTTACATGTAATTTGAGTACTTGTTTGTGGTTCATTTGAGATGTTCTGTGACATGTTTTGTCGTCTTATTCTCAGTCCATATATTTGCTTTCCAATACTATATTCAGCATAGCTATTACAATTATATATCTTCTTTCTTGTTCTTTCTTTTTTTTTGCTTTTTTACTGTCATTGATTTAACGTGTTCACTTTCATTTTATGGCCTTCTATGTTATTTTTTGTCATTTTATACTCAGAATATATGGAACATAATACACATCCTCATACATGCATTAAATGCAAAAATTAATATATTTATCAGAACTATTTGAAATGTTTGTAATTATTCGGGCGATAACAAGATGTACAAGATGTATTCATATCAAAGCTTTTCTGACAGATATTCGCTTTACTTGTTCATGCCTTTTCCGATTTCCATGTAATACGATACCTTTTAGGCAAGCAATTCTTGTTTTCAAAAAAATGTGACAAAAATTATTTTGCATCCGTTGTGCCTATGTCGTTAACACAGAAGATAATTGAATCTTCAATGTTTTGCACTTTCTCTTTGAGAAATCTACAGGTTCACAAGAAAACGTTGTGGTAAATGGTCATCATAAAATAATAAAAATAAACCAGGTAATATTATCAGTTCCTTGTTAATGTAGCAATCGATAATTATATAAGTACAGAATGGCAAAGAAGTCTTGTGTAACATTTATTTGAAATATTGCTTTGCACATAAAATTATCGCGTACAAACCTAAATCTTTTTTTCTACTGACTGTAAATATAACTGGGAATATCCCATTCTCCTTCATGATATATAAGCACCTCGTACAGAAAATATAGTATCAACAAAAGCATAGAATAAAAGTCGGCTAATCATTTTTCTTTATTTTCTATAATGTTTTACCTGAGCAAACATAAATTTTAACTCGTTGAATGCACGAAAACATAATATGATGTTTCAGTCAAAGATCACAGCACAATGCTCGAGTACTAAGTTGTGTACAATAAGTAGATTTCGAAAACCTGCATGATATTAAGGACTATGTGGAACACGTTTAAAATTTGTGTATGGAAATGATTTTAGTAGGTGTGTGTACATATTATTTTTTTCCAATGCTTCTGTCAGTGTTTTTGTACTACAATATTATCATTGGTTTCGCCCTGATTCACGTTCGCCCTAGTACCTGTTCGCCCTTATACCTGTTCGCGCAGGGTCCATTCGCCCTGATTTTTATTTTTTTTAATAGATGTTGTCTACTTGCATAATGTTTATTATTTGAACAGAGTATGGTAAAGTATGTTAAAAAATTCGGCGAATATGTGTATTGCTGCAAACGAAAAATTAATTTCCCTTTAATTTTGTTTAAGTGCTTATCTTTATTGATATATGTTAACTATACAATTTATGCAGTATCATAACAGAGACATAAATGTCTCTGATTTTAATAAATGAACTTTTGGGTTGTTGTCTCTTTGACATATTCCCCATTTCCATTCTCAATTTTATTTTAAATCCTTTTCATATTTTACAATTCGTATATGTACATCATTGTTTTTACTCATTTCAAGACTAGTTTATCAAAGCAAAACGTTCTTTATACAATTTTGTGTATTATCATTCCACCAAAGACAAGTATTACAACTATCAGTGAGAACTATTATTATGTCATTGAACCGTGATTTTAAATGCTCCAGAGACATAAATTCACAGAGATTGGCAACTGTAACAGTGTATATATGTCTCTGTCCAAAACAAGCCATTAACTTTTAAAAATTCCATGTTATTTCATGAATTTCTAGAATTTACACCATATAACTATTTGAATAAGTTTATTAAACTTTAATTCCCTTAATATCCATATTTAAAAAAAAAGAAGGGAGAACCAACCCAGGGCGAACGCACACTAAGGGCGAACGAACTCAGGGAGAACGGACCCAGGGGCACGAAGATAAAACCTGCATGCATCTATGATAGGCTATGGTACATATAAATAGCAGTGTGACCTGCAGGCTCCTATGATAGGCTATGGTGCAGATCATAAGCGAAGTGACCTACAGATATCTATGATAACTGCGAGTACTCTCAGATCTGTACTTAGTGTTTTTTTGTTGTTATTCACATGTACAAGTACCCGTCCACTTCCACTTTGTGTTTTTGTTAGATGTATTTCGATTTGTATCCATCTGATGAATTAAGCCTTTTTCAACTGATTTTTATAGTTTGTTCTTATGTTGTACTGTTACACTACTGTCCCAGCTAGGATAGGGGAGGGTTGGCACTTTTAAACTAGTTTAACTCCGCCACATTCTGTATGTGCCTGTCCCATGTCAGGAACCGGTAAATCAGTGGTTGTCATTTGTTGCTGTGTTACATATTTGTTTTTCGTTCATTATTTTGTACATAAATTAGGCCGTTAGTTTTCTCGTTTGAATTGTTTTACATTTGTATTTCAGTCGGGGCCTTATAGCCAGAAATTAGTAGTACTTTTGCTAATTAATATTCATAATATGTAAATGAGAATTGTACCACGTGATCATAGTTTGAACTGGACTGGCTTAATATCATTAAAATCTTTAAAACACGGATATTATAAGTTGCCCGTCACAGAATCTTTGTTTATAATCACTCTGATATTTCCGTAAAGTTGTGAGGGTGCAATCAACAGTTTTTTTCTATGACGTCATATTTTAAGGGACCATGCCGAAGTGACCCTTAGTGGTGGAATGGTTAATAAAGATACTTGTATAAAACTAGATATTAATAGAATCAGAATTTTCTCTAGTTTATATTGAAATAAAAATATACTGTACTTTTAATATAGTAAAAAAGTTTTATCCAGAGAAAATGGGGAAAAAGTTGCCTAATCTGAACATAAAAAACCTGAAATCAGGTCATGTGCATACCCATGTAAACATGATACAGGCACATTTCCCATAATCAAAACTGTATGAAATTCATAGGTTTTTACCTGGCCTTTAATAAAAATCTTGTTTCAGGGTACGGTTTCCTGCTTCGAAAAGAGCTACAGTGGCTGCAAATAAGTTTTCAATTTTCACTGCCAAAAAAACAGGATGTTTACAGTGTTGTCTCCACTCAAAACATGTATATTTAATCTAATTTTTAAAATTATTTTAATCATTCAACCTGTTTAAATTGAAAACTAATTAACTAATTTTTACGATCAAATACCAAAAACATGATACTTTTTCACCAATTATATGAATAAAAAGGGATTTCCCTCCATGGTTATTTTTAGTCGGGGAATAACCCCTAGTTTTTTTTATACGAAACTGTTTATAGCACCCTTAAGCAAAACTTTGTATGCGATATATAAAACATTCTCTACTTTTCTGAATCTGTACATTATGTCGATTAAAATGATGTCTTACTTTAAGGATTGCGACCATCGATAGTGAAGCTACAGCTCATTTTTTATGTCGCATAGTATTGGCATATTGGCCAGTGGCAAATAGTTAAACTGGCATATTCCAAACATTTCCTGTATCACATTTTCATCAGTTATACAAAGAAATCATAAAATTGGGTTTCTATTGAATAAATAGAATAAAAACTGTGAAATAAACATAAATAAAGTTACTTTAAACAGATTTTGTCCCTAGTATTACATGAACTAAGGTTTAGCTGAGTTGAGAAAAATATTGAAATAGTGTATTTCTTAGGAACGGCACTTGTAGCTATTTGACTATAAAAAGTACCAAATATATAATATAATGAATAAAAATGTATGTTACACTGATCAGTAGTAAAGGTCAAAGTAGAAAAAATCTACACTTTTCATGTGCAACTTTTGGTTCCAAATATTTGAGAGAATGAATAAAAATATTATGACGTCGCAAAAAGATGAAAAAACTTCAAAATTTGCACACAGTCTACCCGTACGAAAAAAGAAATAGGATTCCACCTAGACACTAGAAGGAATGTAGTATGAATCCACCTAGAATCAAAGATTCTATATAGAAAGTAGGCGGACATGGAAAATGAACAAAATTCTGACTGGATTTTTTATTTTCTCCACTTGCAAAATCCTACCATCTAGCTGGAATTTTAAAAGTCTGAATGGATTTTTTCTGTTTTGAAAATCTTAAGTGGGAATTTGGACAGAAAATATGATAAGATTATTCATTTTCCTACTACAAGATTCCTACCAGAATTAATTTATTCCTACTAGAAAATCTTTCTACATGGAATCTTTTTAATTATCTTAAACTGGATTCTTGATTGCTAATGATACAAATTTTGCTGTGTTAAATGCAAACAAGTTCCAGTTCACAAATTCAAAAGTTGGAGGGTAGAAAAATGAAAAGTTGTGTTGGAACACAATATGCTGCAAGGGTTAAACAACTACAATATTGAAATATGAGAAAATATGGCTCATGTAGACTGAAGGTAATGTTTATACTTTTAAGATGAAATGTTTGATCTGTTTGCCAATATATTTAGTAATCACTTAATTCAACAATAGTGCATAATTTTACACATTATTTGTTCATAACTCTTCAATGTCATCTAATCAACATTTTTGCCCAAATACATATATAACACAATTTCTAGGTTGGATATATCACAGTTTCATCATACATCAATGATTTCAAAAGTCAACTTTTTTTAAATGAATATATTCCATGCATTTCCTTTGTTCTTTGTTGTTGAGATTCAAACTTAAATGATTGACCCAGTTGTGTATTTGTAAATATACACTTACATTTTGTATATTTTTAGAATCCTACAAGAAAATATTTTTTTCTAGGTGGAATTTTGGAAAATTCCTACCAGGTTTTCTAGTAGGAATTTTATTTTCCCGCCAAATTATTCCTGCTAATTTGAATATTCCATGTAGGAATATACAATATTCCTACTAAGAAATTCCTGCTTATTTAAATTTTTCGGCTATTTTCTGTTTGGATTCCTACTACTGTCTGACTAGAATATAACTCTTTTCTGGTAGGAATTCAATGCAATATTCCTACTATATTCCGTGTACATTCTGTGTGGAATATTTCATACAGGGATCTTAAGGTCAACCAACATAACAATATAGCCTGCAACAAACTTTTAGACAAGTGTCTATTACAAATGTTATTTCTAAATATGTCTACTTGATTCAAAATAGTTGTTAATTAATTTATCTGAGACTAAAAAAGATCTGAAATCAAAATCTCAAATGACTAAACCATTAAAATATAATAGAAGAAAAGCACCTAGTGACAGATAAGCTTGAGTTATCATCCTTCCCTACCGCTAAATTAGCTTCCTAAACATATCTGTAAAACTCGTATCCAGTTAGCGCGTGCAAGTGAGGAGACATTATCAAGTGAGCAGGACTTATCAACAAATTCTCCCAACATATTGCCTTGTATTGTAATGGTGATAAGTCACCAAATAATTTTTTTTAATAAAATAAATTACACTTGCAGTACATTTTTTACAATGAACCATTTCTTTTTTCCTAAAATTACTTTACATTCTGAAACGAGATGTTGATAAAATGGTGTCGACGGCAGTCTTGATAAGCTCTGCCGGGACTACTTTTTTTCAGAACTGAACTATTTGACCTAATTTGAACTATTGATCTGACCTGTATTGAGATCAATCTATCGATACAAATGTCAACAATGCGGGGGTGGCAGTTTAAATTATGAAAAACATTTATAGTGAACATAAAATTCACAGTAAAACTTATAATAAAAATTGATTAATTAAATATATGTGTACTTTTAGTCTTGAAAACAAACAGCATTTTGATGCGTTTCTGGAATTTTTCTATGAAGCGTATGCTGTTCAGCACTCAGCGAGTAGAAATTTTCTTCTTCTGGTGATATGAAATACTACGATCTTTCAATATAATCTTTAATATTTCTTTTTTTTGTTTCATCTTCAAATATTATACTCTCATATATGCATTATCATGTACACGAAACATTTTTCTTCCTCTAGTTAATGGGAATATTTTACCCTGCGTATTTTGGCCACAAGGTGTATGCGCGGTTTAATATTTTGATGACGTGTGTTGCCTAGTAATAACAGAGACACTCTGGTAATAACAATTCCCGCGAAATTATTGAAAAAGGAAATTTTGATAAAAAACATTGCTTTGAAAGATGATAAAAATGTTATCTGAATGTGAAATGTATAGATATTGAAAAATATCAGCCCCCTCGACAGAATATGAAGCTAAATGGCTCGTTCGCTACGCTCACTCGACATTTATCTTCATATTCTGGCTCGCGGGCTGATATTTTTCTATATCTACATATCCACATCAGATAACATGTATTATTACCTACATGAGCACCATCAAGTAAAAACTTGAGTTATTACCTACAGCAGCACCATCAAGTAAAAGCTTCAAGTTACCTTCCAAATGTTTTGATTCAAGTGGTACTGGTCAGCCAGATATTTATGTAGAATAAATGCATGGCCTACCATATTTTAAGCATAGTATCTGTTTCTATTGACTGGGTCAATAACACTGCTGGTAAACGTTTCATCCCCTAGGATATCACAACCCCAGTAGTCATCACTTTTGTGTTGACATGAAATATCATTTATATGTTAATTTTCTGTAAAATTTGCTTCTATATAAATGTTGAGTTATTCGAAACACTAATCTTTTTCTAGCATTATGCATAGATTGCCTTTATAGCTGTATTTGGCACAATTTTCAGAAATTTTCTTTTTTTAAAGCTTTTCTACTTTGGATTTGATTAAAGGCCTTCCAACTGTGATAAGTTTTATGTAGATGAAGTGTGCATCTGACGTACCAAATTATCAGCCTAGTATCTTTGATGAGCTTTTTCACATACATTTTATACATGTATAGACCTTTTTCACAATATTTTAGTTATAAGGTTTAATATTTTATTTGGTTTCCCCAAATTGGCTCTATGAATTATAGCAGCAAATAGTTATTTGTAAAGTTTCTGTTTACTAGGAGATTTAAAAAAAACCGTCTTATTATAATATTTGAAATAGCTCTAGCTGCAATATAGCCTTTTTGTGCTAATGGGGCATAAGGCAATCACCAATCAAGCAATCTGTTTTCTAGAATGCTATTTAAAATAAATGTATACTAAGCCATTAAGCACTCTATTTATTTTCAGATTCCACAGTGACTCCTATTAATCCACCAGATGACAATCCACAAGGACAAATCATTGAGTCAGATAGTTTGTCAGATTTCTACCTGAATGAAGCAAAACAACGAAAAAATCCTAAACATCAGAGAAAAAAGAGAAACCATTACCACTCTGATCACTCTGCTGATGAAGGTATAGTTTAGTTAATGAAAACAATAATAATGTTAAAAACTGATAACAAACAAAAAAGAAGATGTGGTATGATTGCCAATGAGACAATTCTTCACAAGAGACCAAATGACACAGAAATTAACAACTATAGGTCACCATACAGCCTTCAACAATGAGCAAAGCCCATATTTGGTGACACAGCGACCAGAAAGACATCTTGGTACTGATATCAATAAAAGAAAGTTTTGGGTAAATACCATTGAGACAGCAACCAAACAACACTGGAGACCAAAAGTTCTGCAATCATTTGTACCATTATCAAATAGATATAAGAAGATGTGGTATGAGTGCCAATGAGACAGCTCTCCATCAAAGTCACAATTTGTTAAAGTAAACCATTATAGGTCAAAGTATGGCCTTCAACACAGAGCCTTGGCTCACACCGAACAGCAAGCTTTAAAGGGCTCCAAAAATGACTAGTGTAAACCATTCAAACAGGAAAACCAACTGTCTAATCTATACAAAAAACGAGAAACGAGAAACACCTATGAACCACATCAACAAATGACAACCACTGAACATCAGGTAAGTTTTTACTTTATTTATTTTTATATAACGTTCTTTTATGCTCAATTTTGCCATTCTCCTGTTGGAGATTTGAAAAAGAGGCAGGGTTGAGATCTTTAGAAACTCATTAAACTATGACTCTTGTTCATGTGCCTATCCCAATTACAGGTGATTAAAAAGCTTCATATATCTTATAGACACCTACATATAAGGGTAGTAAGTAATGATTGACTCCTGCCAACCATGGATCTCCATGAAGAAAAAAAGCTTTGGTGTAATTCTTTAAATTCAAAAATTAAAGCATGCATTTATAATTGCTAATCTTTGGTTACTGGTAAAAAATGGGAGATCTAACTGATGCAATTGGAAATATTTTGTGAAGGAAAACCACTACTGAAATTATGAATGCAAGTTTTTCTTATTCTGAAACTAATATAGTTGCAGTTTTGCTTAATAAAAAGATTGCAATAATTTCTGAATTTACAATATGTAGTATTTTTTCTAGATGAGTTCAATAAATCTAAAGAAGAAAACATCAAAGATATATATAAAGAACTTCAAGTTATTAGTGATAAGTTAAAGGTAGTATTATATTTATGGATATTCACTTCATCTGAACCTACTGTACACACATAAAATTTTATCAAATATCACTTAGGTATTCAGTGTGAAAAAAGATGATTTCTGGTCCTTGGAGGTTAGTACATTCTGATTAAAATCTGTGTCATATACTATCCAATTTACAATCACCTGCATTCAATAAATTGCATATTGTATAGGATGTTAATTTATCTCCGGAAATGGAAATGCAGTTATTACATTCAAAGTAGATTATTGTCAAAGTCAAACATTATATTAATTATGGTCAATGGGAAATAACTCAGTACTATCTAATAAACTTCAATATTGATAGAAGCATATATAATACAGGGGAAAAAATAAAAGGAGTTATAAAATGATTTGAACAATAAAACAGACCAGACAGACCACTGACTCCTCAAAAATAGGGGAAAGGTACAAACAAAGACAAAAAATAATGAAGGACATATAGTCCAGATTGTCTGATAGTACAGGCACAAAAAGGTGTAGGGTTAAACCAGTTTTATGTGTGCACTACCGTAGTTGACCATGTATAATCCCTATTTGTATGTTATCTGCACACCTTTTTTCACCACATGTATTCAGGGAAGAGTTTTTGTCATGTGTAAAAACTTTTTTTGATCGTTTGGTTTTAAATATTTTCCGATGAAAGATTTATTATATTTAATATTTTGTGTAAACCTTTCAAGATGGAAAACAAGAAGATACATGAAAGGGAAGAAAAAGTTAAAGAAAGAGAAAGAATTGTGGCCATCTCATCAGCCAAAGTTAAAACCATAACTGAACATGAAGTCAGAGAGAAACTTAAAGTGATGGAACAGGTATTTAGATTTGTCATACTTCCCTGCACATACATGTATAGTAACCTACTTGCACCTATATCACCCTGTGTAGTTGCTACATAATTCTTGTATCAAGGCTTTAATACCTGTTGTTCAGTGGTTGTCGTTTGTTGGTGTGGTTCATAAGTGTTTTTCTTCTTGTTTTTTATATAGATTAGACCGTTGGTTTTCCTGTTTGAATTGTTTTACACTAGTCATTTTTGGGCCCTTTATAGCTTGCTGTTCTGTGTGAGCCAAGGCTCCGTGTTGAAAGCTGTACTTTGACCTATAATTGTTTACTTTTTACACATTGTGACTTGGATGGAGAGTTTTCTCATTGGCACTCATACCACATCTTCTTATTTATATTTAAGACATGAGGCAAACCATTTAACAAAGAGTGAGGAGGAGTTATAAAGGACATCACAGTAGTACAGCAAACTTATCAAGCTAGCTTTCTTTAGGATAACCAAGTGCAAAACTGTCTACGTCGCTTGTTTTGAATCTAATCAGGATGTTGGTTTTCTCATTTGAATTGTTTTAAATTTTGGAATGTAGGGGACTTTTATAGCTTTCTATGGGGTATGGGTTTTACTCATTGTTGAAGGATGTATCTTGACCTATAATTGCTGACATCTATGTCATTTGGACTCTAGTGGATAGTTGTCTCATTGGCAATCCTACCACAACTCCTAATTTTAAAAGGGATGGAGGGAAAAACCCAGAAATGGTAGGATAAACATATAATCAGGTTTTTCCCTATATATATCGTACAATAACAGCCTGGTAAGATAAGGTGACTTTTATGGCCCCCTGAATGGTCTGTGATATGTCCATTGTCCTTCACCTTATTTTCATAGTTCTGCAACTGCTTAAAAAACTGTATAGTTTTTTTTTGTAATGTAAATTTCTCACTTATTATGAGTAATAGGATAACCACCTTTGGTATATATGGAATCCTTGCATGGTGTACATGTGCCTTAGACAGTGTTCACCTGACCTCAATTTCATTTTCATGGTTCATTGGTCAATGGTATGTTTTCATAGTATATCTATTCTCAGATATGTTTATTCTATTTGATGTATGGAATGATTGCAATGTGTACATGTCTGTCTGGCAGAGTTCATCTGACCTTGACCTCATTTTCATGGTTCATTGGTCAATGTTATGTTTTCATTGTAAGGTTTGCTTCTCAGGTAAAAACTGTACTTTAAGCATTAAGCCAACTATATTTGGTGTATAAAATGATTTATTGGTGTATATGTCCTTCTGGCAGGTTTGTCTGTCTAATTTTCATGGGTCAAGCATTAGTGTAATGTTTTCATGGTTAAGTCTGTTTCTCAGATAAGATAATGAATAGAATAACTATATGTGGTGTATGAAATGATTGTAAGGGGTACATGTCTGCCTAACCGAGTTCCTTTGATCACTTTAGTTTTGTTGCGTCATAGCCTATTATCTTGAAAACTGTAATAGATAGAGAGAAATTTAAATAACAAATATGTCACCATGGCTGAAATTGCTAGTTGAAGACTTATAGGAGTTGTTGCCCTTAGACGATAATTTTTACATTTTTTTACGTTTGGGACAATTACTATAGAAGATACACAAAAATTGTGAACAGCATAACCCTTGCCACAAATTAAAGTGCCTGTCCCAAGTCAGAAACTTTATTGTGGTTGTCTTTAGCTATATATTCTGAATGTTTTTGTCCTTCATGGAAAGTTGTTGATGTTATATCTTTCGAGTTCAATTTAAAATTTATTCATGTCTCGTTTAGGCCAAGGGTTCCAACTGCTTACTGTGACCTGTCAACTCATATTTAAACTTGGACTTTGTAAAAAAGCTTAACTTATTTTTATCCTGCAATTGGGTGTCTTACTATACAGATACAGCCCTACAGATATCGCTATGCTGTATCTGTATACTATACAGATATCGCTTTAAAGCTCCGCCCACTGCCGGACTACGTTTGTGTATTGCTGTTGACGAGTGTTGTATGAACCTGCGTGACCCCAGAATGTGTATTGCAGTCGCATTCCAATGACGTATTGTTTGACCTTATGCGAACTAACGATCACTTTTATACGTTCTGTTTGTTTTCAAACATATCTTTCAAGCAATAAGAATTAAACGAATTTTCTGATAACAGACAAACATGAACAGCAGTATTTTCTACGACGACAATCATCGATTTCAAAACTTGAATGTGTACATGTGTAACAAAATCAACCATGTCAATTTCAGCATGCATGTTAAGTGAATGTCAAGTTCAGTTCAAAATTCTGAAGCGTAGGACAACTCGTACACTTCTGTTTCAAATTGTACAATGTTTTGTTATTTGTTTTTACTGTTGAAATTAGTTTTTATGTTAAAATAGATAATTATTCACTTTGAGCGATGTATTATTGTTGACCATTCGAGATTCTTCTTTTGCGAACCCGTCTCCAGCTGAATGTGTGATTTTAATATTACAACGTGGGCCTCAATCGAAAATAAATGCAAAAAATGTGAGTTTTTGTGTCTTTTAAAGCACAAACAATATACAGAATTAATTGCAGGATAAAGACAATAAAGCTCGCATTACACCTGTTTCTTAGCCTTGTACAAATACAGCTGATATTTAAAGACACTAAACAGTTATTGTCTATATTCAAGGTATTGTGGGTTTAATTCTCATGGAAGAAGAGGGGGATATAAATGGTTAAAAAGCAGAGATGTTTGATATGTGGGGTAAAAAAATGGAGATGTTTGACACAGGGGATAAAAAAGTGGAGATGTTTGATACAGGGGATAAAAAGGTGGAGATGTTTGATACAGGGGATAAAAAAGTGGAGATGTTTGATACAGGGGATAAAGAAGTGGATATGTTGGATATAGGGGGTAAAAAAGTGGAGATGTTTGATAAAGGGGGTTAAAAAAATAGAGATGTTTGATATAGGGGATACAGTGTTCTCCCCAGGCCGTTTTAGCGTCGCGGCACTGAGACGCTTTATTTTTGTCCCGTGATGCTATAAAAATTTCCACGACGCTATAATTATTTTGAGGATGCTTTTTTTCTTGTCTCTATATCGCAAAACCATGTCCTAAATTTTGAACTTTCATCTAAGTACCGCTTGTGATCATAAAAATTATATCACCTTTAATTGTAATCCCTTCAAATCGGACAATAGAGGCAATTTAGAGTGATTAAATAGGTGTTAATTGCCCTTTGGGTGATAACTGAATGGATACGAATACCCCAAACTGACACTTGTGACATGAATAATACCATGTGGTCCAATCGCAAATTTGACATGGAGAAAATGTAATCAGAAAATCGAAAAACAATGTAAACTCTACGTTTGCATAATCCAAATTCAAAGATACAAACGATTTCTCTCTTTAGAAAAGAGGTTAGGTCGTATATTTTTACAACTTTTAAAAAATTACTTTCTTTCATTTCCGGTACTACTAGTTAATCAAGAGCGTGTATTAAACATTTTGATTTTGAGTTAATTAGGTTTGATACTTCTTTAGCTTTAGTTGATGTTTCATCCATTTAATGCATTAAAAGCGTCATATTCATTCCCAATCTCTTATCAAACATTGTTTATTTTCGTAAATTTTTCTTCTGCCGCCATTGAAATATTTGTGTAAACTATGGATCGGAACCGGACCAGATATGACAAAATTCCGTATTTTTACAATAATAACTACAGATGCACAAATGGCACAGTAGACAGAAAAAAAAAATGATCACAAAAGAGAAAACTACACATTCCACACGCATTAACAGACTATTTATTAGATATCTTTGCTAAATGTATTCTTTTTGAAAATACAACGTTTTAATATAATGACTAAAGTAGCTTAACTTTGTTAAAAATATATATCATTTTGATATAAAGAAACAACTGGAACCAATTCATTGAGTACCATGAAACAATGAATTTCATAGACATGATAAAGAAAAAAGTTTTTTAATTGAAATTGTATTGCTATATGATACTTTCTATTCCCTTTTTGTATAAAAACCAGTTCTTTTTTTTTTGCTAGATATTTTGTAATGTATATATACAGGTTGTACTATAATAAACCATGCATTCATTCATCCATTCATTCATTCATTTAGTTGAGTAGGTAGGGTAACTGGAACCACACACATATTTTTATTTGGCCCAAGAGGAACAAAATAATTCTGTAACTATAAATGAATATAGAAAACATAAACTGAAACAACTGTTATCATGGTTAAAGTTTAATTGTATTCTCAGTTATGAATTGAACAATATAAACATATATAACATAAAGGAAATAGAGCACCACCACGACGCATCAAATGACATTGAAAAAAAATACAGTTTATTTTTTTATGCCAAGTGTGATGCTATCCAAAATTTCTGGGGAGAACACTGGGATAAAAAAGTGGATATGTTGGATATAGGGGGTAGAAATGTGGAGATGTTTGATATAGGGGTTAAAAAAGTGGAGATGTTTGATATAGGGGGTAAAAGCGTGGAGATGTTGGATGTAAGGTGTAATAATGTGGAGATGTTGGATGTAAGGGGTAATTATGTGGAGATGTTGGATGTAAGGGGTAATAATGTGGAGTTGTTTGATTTAGGGGTAAAAAAAGTGGAGATGTTTGATGTAGGGGTAGATTTTAGACTGAAAGTTTTGTAATAAATAAATACAGCTAAAGTTAATAGTACATTTTTTAATTTTTTATATTTCTTTATGAAAAGAAATGGAAATGCCGTTTTGTACTGATATATAAACTCTAAAATATGAATCTTTGCATTATGATATGTGTTATCACTCCCCACATATAACTTTTTGTCTTTGTCAATTGCTAGACTTCCTAAATCATAGCCCAGGTTGATAAGATCCAATTCAGAATATCCAATAGCACTACCACTTTGTGATATAATGTGGAAAGTCTTTCCATATCTATATGGAGCATCATAAATTAAAATGCATCCAACTGAATTAATTACTGCGATATCTTCAGGACATAGAAAATAACTTGATTCCTCTTGAAAATCAGTACCATGATTTGTCCATTTTAACTCTCCATTCTGATCTATTCCCACAACCCTTCCTTTATTTTCTAACTTTTTTCCATAATAGTCTCCATAATGTGCCTTTTTAAAAATGTCTATAAAGCAGATTGTATTGTCTTGGTTTGTCACTATTCTCGTCGGACATACACTCAATTGTTTACGAGATTTATCCTGGTCAAATTCATGTATTCTTTTGATATTTCCTTTGGAATTCAAAACCACGATTTTTCCTGGTTTTGATACTTCGTCCACTTCATTGGGAAATCCAGCACTTATCCCAACTAGAATTTCATTTTCTTTGCTAACATGGATCCCAAATGATTTTACCGGAGAAAATGAATGGAAAGGTGCATGCAATACAATATCATTCTGCTTTAACAGTTTTAACTCACATTCTTGTACTGATAGCAGAACATCACCATTAGGCATGATGTCCATATCGAAAACTTTTGTTTTTGATAATTCCTGTTCAACTTTTACTTCAGATTTTTCAAACTGAATTTTCTGCAGAATTTCATCTTTGTAACTAGCTATTACTGCCTTACTATTATCCATTAATATAAGTTTTGAAATGCCTCTAAGTTTTGTTTCAAACGAAGTAACTTGCTTAAAATTGGGACCTTTCAACAAATTGCAGGTAAATTGATATCCAATTTCATTGGACAGTGTCTTCCTTCTAGTCTCTTCCAATATTGTAAAAAAAGATTGTTGAAGTTTCTGGTGATAAACTGAGTTATTAACGTTATAATACAAATTTTTTGGATATTTTTTAGTTAGCATCTTAAATGGTGTAGTTCCTGAGATAAAATTTCATCTTCCTAAACAAACAGGCCTTTTACTCGATCAACTTCTTTCATTTCATCCTTCACCATTTTTTCAATATTCTCCCATTCAGATTTTATTTCTTCAACAAGCGATCTAAAATATACTTTAGTTTCAGAAAGTAACTGTCTTTCTGTACATAAAATGTTCTTTCTTGTACTGTTGTATTTTTCTGTTGCCTTTTCAAGCATATATTTCAGTTCATTTGTAGTTTGAGTATAATGATTAATATATGATTCAGTTCTGTTTTGAAAACCTTTTTTTTCAATGGTTCTCTCTTGGAACATGTCATCTATTGATGCAACTTCATGGTTTTTATGTGAGGTTGTTGAAACACAAATTTTGCAGATTGGGTTATGACAGTCTTTGCAAAATAGATCACATTTTTGTTTGGAATGTGATTCACATGTTGCGCTCCCAAGTTCAGCTTTAAGAATTATTTCAGTGATATTTTCAGTGCCGCATTTTTCAATGTCAATTTTAGTATGTTCTGACAAAATTTTATTTTTGCTATGGAATTTTAATTCACAGTCAGCACAAAAGTATAAATCACACTCTGAACACATTCACACATCCATTTTAAGACAGAAGAATTGTCACAAATCTGACATTTTGAAGGAATTGTAGAACAACCTTCCCCAGACTTAGAAGAGGCCATTTTTAATTGAATGGAAACATTTTGAGTGACAAACAGTTTTATCTTTCAATATAGGGAGACAAATATGAACGAGGGACAATCTCAAAACTCATGAAAAAATAAAGTAAATTTGTATACTCTTATCCAGGGGTGTTTCGAAGTAACCCCCTTTATAAAAACTTAAAAAATACTTCAAAGATTATCAAACGCAAGACTCAGATGGAGGTTTGACTACATGTATTAAAGTCATCACCACCCCCACCGAAAAAAACAACAAACAAAAAAACCCTCCCTCTAGGTACATCCTGGCTACAGGCTTGATTTGAATATTTTTTTTAGCTTCTCATTTATAACAACAGGCATTGAATACTGTGCAGCTGTCAAAAGATACTAAATCGTTTGATTTCTAAAGAAAGAAAATAATGTTTTGTACAATTATTGACATATCTTGAAACAGTCCCTCTATAAGTTTGTATCATACAGATCCTTTGTACAAAGGTTTAATGTGTAATCTTACAACTTTTATCAGGTATAAATATTTGCTAACTTAGTAATTTTGTTATCTTGATTTTATACTGTGGTTATGGATATAATGATATGTCTGCCACCTAGGTCTCATTTATTATCGAGCCTGTCACATTTATGAGTAAGACACAGCGCTCCTAGATTCCGTTGCCATCAACATATAGGGTTAGTCTGGGGTTAAGTCTTTTTTTAATAATCAATAACATTGTCAAACCTTTATGGAATTTTCCGAAATTTTGATAAGCATTTTTATGACAAAACATGGCTAAAGACAGTATCCAGAGCAAATTTAGAAATTATTCATTTATTTATTTTTGGAATTTTACTGACTTTTTGCAGTAAATATTGACAGACAGTTTGGGATAAGAAATTTTTTGACACGATGAATGTTATGAATTTTGGAGAGAAGCTTATCTGAAAGATCAAGAAATAGCAGCTAAAGAAAATTTACTTTTTTGGTTTAAATTCTGTATTATTAACAGACTCAACATTACACTTTACACTGACAGCAGCAATCACAGGAGAGACACAGGATTTCATGGAACTCTTTACAAATTTTTGATATGCAGAACAGCAATAACAATAATGGTACAAATTTTAATGCACCAGATGAGCATTTTGGCCATCAATGTCTCTTCAGTGATGATCAAGGCCAATATATATTTGAAAATTCAAAACCTTATACAAACAAATGTTGAAGATAGAGCTGATAAAACCAAACAGAATGAATAGTAAAACCAAATCTGAACAAGGAAACAGAGCTATGCATGAGGGAGATCCATTCCTTAATTTAAAATGATTTCCAAAAATTTATTACAGCAAATTTCAATAAAACAATATCAGATTCTGTATTTACATTCCAGTACAGAAGTACATGTACTCGTGATACCCTCTGGAACAAACAGTCCACCAGCAGAGGTATTGACCCAGTGGTAGTTATAACATTACTGGTAAAAATGTTACTGCACCAGATGTGCAATTCGACATTGAATGTCTCTTCAGTGATGCTCGAGGCCAATATAGTCTCTTCAGTGATGCTCGAGGCCAATATAGTTAAAAATCAAAAACCTATTACAAAAGTTTGAAGAGCTGATAAAACCCAAACAGGACGAAAAGTAAAGCCATACTTTCCAAAATTTTGTTACAGTGAATTTCAATAAAACAATATACATATTTACATGCCAGTACAGAAGTACATGTACTGGCTACTGGGTCGGTGATACCCTTAGGGACTAACAGTTCACCAGCAGATCTAGAGGTATCTACCCAGTGGTAGTATTAAATAACATTAATGGTACAAATTTTGCAACACCAGATGCACATTTAGACAATCAATGTGTATTCAATGGCTACTATGCTGTGATACCCTTATCAAGTATTGCACTGTTTCTTTGCTTTGTGATTTGTGGAAGTGAATGAAGGTATGTTGTGTCATTGAATTAAAACAGCATTTCCTTTTTATGTAAAAATAAAAATAAATGGGGAATGTGTCCATGGGACACAGATGATGCCCCTGCTTGCATAAAACCTTATAAAGGGACATAACTCAAGAATGATAAAAGTGACGCTACCCAACTTCATACTTGATCTGAGTTTTGTGGTAATAAGCATTGTGTATAAGTTTCATAACATTTGGTTGAGGCAAACTTAAGTTAGAGAACGGAAATGAAAAATTCAGCACTTTTTCCATTTGTAAAGGGGCATAAATCTAGAAAGGTAAAAGTGAAGCCACCAAAATTCAAACTTGATCTGTGTTTTGTGGTAATAAGCATTGTGTACAAGAATCACAACATTTGGTTGAGGCCAACTTAAGTTAGAGAACGGAAATGAAAAATTCAGCATTTTTTCCATTTGTAAAGGGGCATAAATCTAGAAAGATAAAAGTGAAGCCACCCAAATTCAAACTTGATCTGTGTTTTGTGGTAATAAGCATTGTGTATAAGTTTCATAACATTTGGTTGAGGCAAACTTAAGTTAGAGAATGCAAACGAAAAATTCAGCAATTTTCCCTATTTGTAAAGGGCATAACTCTTGTAAGGTAAAAGTGACGCCACCAAATTCAAACTTGATATGTGTTTTGTGGTAATAAGCATTGTGTATAAGTTTCATAACATTTGGTTGAGGCAAACTAAAGTTAGAGAACGGAAACCAATTTCGTAACGTAGGGACGTACGGACAGACAGACAAGGGTAAAACTTAATGCCCCCCCCTCTGCTACTGCGGGGGCATAAAATTATTGTATAAGAATAGAAAATATTATAAAAGGAAAAAAAAATTGGTGTACAAGCAGAAAACATTGAAAAATTAAGAAAAGAAAAGAAAACTGCCCATTTTTTTAAATTTCAAAATCATATGCATTATGTGAACTCAAGAATGTGAATTTTAACATATGGCCGATATGTGTTACGATGGTTCTTTTCTCCTACATATAACTTCATTTCTTTGTCAACAGCTAAGCTTATTTCTGTAATGTCTTTAATGTTAAAATTATTTGACTTTGTAATAACACTACCATTTTGGGATAGAATATGGAAAGCACGTCCAGCTGACACAACTAAAAGACAACCTGCAGTATTCATCATTGCTATTTCTGTAGGACGAAAACCATATTTCTCTTCATATGTCCACATAAGTTTCCCTTCTTGATCTATATTCACAATTCTGCCATCATATGTTCCATGTTTATTTTTTGTAAGTATGTCAATAAAACTGATTGACTTGTCTGGATTTGTTACTATTCTTGTAGGACATGTGCATAAACAGAATTCTTTTGAATGGGATTTCTTGTCATATTCATATGTCCTTTTAACACTTCCTTCAGAATTCAGAACCACAATTTTTCCTGGTTTTGAGATTTCCTCTTCTCTGTCTGGCAATCCAGTACTTATCCCAACAAGAATTTCATTATCTTTGTTTACATGGATACCAAATGTTTTCAGTGGGGAAAATGAATGAAATGGTTCTATGGTGTCCTTTTCGCTAAACAATTTTAATTGGCTTTCTTGGACAGAGATGATAATATCACCATTTTGCACCTTGGCCATGTCATATGCTCTTGTTTCAGATAATGTTTTCAAAACTTTTATATCCTTATTGTCAAAATTAATTTTCTGAACAATTTTATCTTTTTCACTCGCAATTAAAGCCTGATTATTGTCCAGTAACAAAACTTTGGATACATCTTTTAGTTTTGTTGGATAAGATTTTTTCATTTGAAATGCTAGACCTTTTTCTTTCTGAAGGAAATGTTTTAATATCTGTTGGATGTCATTTTGTGTTATTTCATATTTTGGATTATAAGAAATTTGTTTTAGAATCATTTGGTGAATTGATTTCTTTGGTGAATGCTTATTTTCAGAGGAAGGATAAAGTCTGGTTAACATTTCAGTAGGAGATGAAACATTGCTGAAAGTTTCTCTTTCTTTTTCAATTTGATCCTTTATGGTTTTCATTACATTTATCTCTTGTGTTAATGATCCTTCTAAGGTCTTCCATTCAGAATCAACTTCATCTAAAAGAGCTTTTGTATTTTTTTGAGATTCTGTAATTAAATCCGTTTCTTTTGATAACAATATGTCCTTTTGTTCACTGTATCGTTTCATTCCACCGTCAAGAATCTGTTTTAGTTCACTTTGGACCTGTGAACAAAAAAGAATATCTTTTTGGACCCTTTTATGAAAATCTTCCATTTCATATAGTTTTTCATCATAAACATCACTAATTGAAAAAAGCTTATGTTCTTCATGTGAATTTGTTAATACACAGTTTGTGCATACTGGTTGCTGACAATTTTGACAAAACAGAACACAAATGAGATCGGAATGTAATTTACAGTTCATATTCTTAAGTCCTGCTTTATGAATCGCTTTAGCAATGTTCTCCTTCCCACATTGTTCAATATCAATTTTGTTATGTCCTGCTAAGGTCTTGCTCTTTTTATGAAATTTCAATTCACATTCTGCACAAAAAGATAAATCACATTCGATACACATCCATTTTATGTTTGAAGATTCATCGCACATTTGACACAGAGAAGGGATTTTTACCTCCTTATTCAATGGAGATTGTTTCAATGCCATGATGTAAAAGGAGTCAATGACAGATTTGACAGTCTTCGATTGATTTATTGATTATTTCTTTATTTCCAATAGCAAATATTACATCCACATTGAGGACAATTTCAGTTTTTGACTGTTTAATCTGAAATTGATTGAAAATCATGTTTACAATATTACATATCAAAACATAGTTAGATATAAACATTTTTAAATGTTTCAAAGAAGATTTCTTTTCAAAAAATGTGCTATGTTACTTTTCTACTTAGTTGTTATTTGTTTTACATGGAAGAGTACATTGTATGAAAAGTTGTCTTTCAACGCAAGTTTACTTTTAAATGAAAAACATATCATAAATTCAATCATTTATTTTAACTAAATCAATGAATTGTCAAGCAATAAACTAACAATATGAAAAGAAGTAAATCCTATACTCTGTCCAAAAAAATGTTACCTGTATGAAAATACATTCAGAAATAGAGTAAAAATTTTGATAAGATTTTTCTGAAAAACATTTCACAACATCCATTAGATAAAAATGTGTATATCATTTTCTTATGAAATAACTTTTGAGATTTACCTTTGATGTCATATGACATGGAGGTCCATATAGTCCTTGACTGGGCTTGATCACATGAATAAGTATATATGACACTGCATGAAGTTCAATTTTGTCCCATGAACATATGATAAAGTTTATTTGAAGAATATGTTAGAAATAGTTTTTATCATTTACTGATTAAAACAAATGTGTCAAATTATTGCCTGTCCAAAGAGCAAATTAGAAATAGGTTGACTTTCAAAGATTGAAAGGTATGAGGTAGATAAATATTTTATTTTTATTTTGCATTCCCTATTCCTTGCTCCTTGACCTTGCACGATCACATGAATAAGTATATAGGACACTGCATTAGGTCCAATTTCGTCAAATGATCACATGATAAAGTACAATATGTTAGAGATAGTTTTTATCATCTATTGATTAAATCAGATGTTTGAGGCCAACCTAAAGAGCAAATTAAAATTGGTTGAATTTTAAAGATTAAATTAAGGTATTAAGTAGATAAGGCTATATATAATCTACTTTAATTTTATGTTTATTTTGAATTAATCTCAAGGCCATCAGCTGAACACTGCACAAATTTTATATGTAACACATTTAGTTTTAATACAACACTGTTTTTGCAGGAATATCTGAATTTTCATACTTTTTAACTATTATATAAAATTGTGGCAATGTGGTCACTATCTATCTATTTACTCTTCACATGAAAATCTTATAATATGTCTAACCCCCAATGGTGACTGGGGAATAGAAGTATGGTCACCATTGGTCTTCCTTCGACCAGCATTAAAACCCTTGTCAAAGTGGGGCGTCCGTTTGGCTGTGCTGGATGTATAAATTTGCAGCCACGTCTGGTCAGAATGGGGACGTTAAATCCGATACCCGTGTAAAGAGACTGCCATGCTCTTTGCACGTTAAGAACCCTGGCAACAACTCTATGAGGGGTCCGTAGGTGACCTGTTGCAAGGCTAAATTTCTGTCCCTATCCAATATACCATCATTTCCCGTGGCAGTCTGAATTTCCCCGACCTAAATCCTTGACGCCTCTATTACAGAACCTTAGTAACCTATTGTATTTATTGTTAATTTGTTCTCGTCCTGAATATGCATGAAATATTTGCCACTGGACGTTAAGCAACCAACAATCAATCAATCAATATAATATGTCAATATTCCACAACAGACTATTAATTCTCAAATGACAACGTTTTAATGAAAAAAGCAACAATCATTAGGCTGAATACAACAGCTGCAACTGGAATGATAATTTAAAAATAGGGGTTATTCTACAGGTTACCTTATTAGATATACTGATGTATTCTTACATAATTTCTTGTTTGAAATATATCTTACAAATATGGTGATATGCCCATGATTATCTAGATTTGTTGTATTCTGAATTATGTGGTGAAATTGTATCATATTTAATGCACTTGTTAAATAATTCTCTGCATGTAATTCATATTAATATTCCTGCGTTATATGTATTTTTGTACATTTAAACATTAACAGCAGTTGTTAAATATGCATTCCTGTTTGGCATTTATCATCCGGACATGGCCACTGTGAGTTGTTGTTAGCTGTATTTCTTTTTGTATCCATCTGATGAGTTAAGCCTTTTTCAACTCATTTTAGTCTTGCTTGAAGGAGTCAAAAAGGGTGACATAGGTATGCTGTTTCCGGTGTTGGCTGTGGCGGCGTAAACAATGTATAAGTTTGTGATTAGGTCTAGTTTATGGTAAGTAAAAGATATTTGGTATACAGTTGTATAAGTATTGGCACATCTCATTACCATGGAGTTTAATTGGCCGCCCCCTCAGTTATGGTCTATTGACTTTAAATCTTTTGCTATGTTTTCAAGTATTAGTTTGTGATTAGGTCAGTTTATGGGGAACCACTAGTGGTAAGTTAATGAGAATTGGTATGCGGTTGTATAAGCATTGGCATATCTCATTTCCATGGAGATTATTTGGCCCCAGCCCCTCAGTCATTGTCTATTGACTTTGAAATTTGTGCTTAGTTTTCATGTATTAGTTTGTGATTAGGTCGGTTTATGGGAACCACTAGTAGTTGGTCAATGATATTTGGTATGCAGTTGTATTAGCATTGGCACATCTTATTACCATGGAAATTATTTGACCCCGCCCCCTCAATTAGGGTTTATTGACTTTGAAATTTTGCTTAGTTTACATGTTTTAGTTTATATTTAGGTTTGTTTAAAGGGAACTACTTATGATAAGTCAATTGTATTTGGAATGCAATTGTATTAGCATTGGCACATCTTATTTCCATGGAGATTGTTTAGCCATGTACCTTCAGTCATGGTTCATTGACTTTGAATATTTGTAAAACTTGCATGTTAAAGTGTTGCTATATTATTTTCAACATTTGCAAAATCGAAATTTCAACAAAGCGAGACATATCTCTATGATAACAGTTTATTGTAGTTTGTTCTTACATTGTACTGTTATATCACTGTCACAGGTTAGGGAACGTTGAGGATCCTGCTGACATGTTTAACCCTGCCACGTTATGTATGTATGTGCTGTCCTAAGTCGGGAGCCTGTAATTCAGTAGTTATCCTTGTGTTATATATTTGTTTTTTGTTAATTAGTTTGTACTTAAATTAGGCTGATTGTTTTCTCGTTTGAATTGTTTTACATTTGTAATTTCAGAGTTTTTTTTTATAGATAACTATGCAGTATGGGCTTTCCTCATTGTTGAAGGCCGTACAGTGACCTATAGCTGTTAATTTCTGTGTCATTTGGTCTCTTGGGAGGAGTTGTCGCATTGGCAATCATACCACATGTCCTTTTTTATACGACCGCAAAAAAATTTTTGTGGTCGTATATTGGTATGACGTTGGCGTCGTTGTCGTCGTCGTCCGGCGTCGTCCGAAGACACATTGGTTTTCGCACTCTAACTTTAGTTTAAGTGAATGGATCTCTATGAAATTTTACCACAAGGTTCAATACCACAAAAGGAAGGTTATGATTGATTTTGGGGGTTATGGTACCAACAGTAAAGGAATTAGGGGCCAAAAAGGGGCCAAAAATAAGCATTTTTGTAACTTGCAGACATAACTTGTGTGTTAGTGTATGGATCTCTCTGACATTGTACCACAAGGTTCCATATCACAAAAGGAATGCTGGTATTGATTTTGGGGGTTATTGCCTCAAAATTTTAGGAATACGGGGGCCAAAAAAAGGGCAAGAACAAGCATTTTTCTAGTTTCATGACAATAACTTGTGTGTAAGTGTATGGATCTTTCTGAAATTGTACTGCAAGGTTCCATATCACAAAGGTAAAGCTGGAATTGAGTTTGGGGGTAATTGCCGAAACGTTGAGGAATTGGGGGGCCAAAAAGGGGCCAAAAAAACACATTTTTCTAGTTTCCAGACAATAACTTGTGTTCAAGTGTATGGATCTCTCTGAAATTGTACTGCAAGGTACCATACCACAAAGGGAAGGCTTGGATTGAGTTTGGGGGTGATGAATCATAAGGGGGTTCAAAAAATTTGGGGGGGTTATTTTTTTTTTTTTTCCTTTTTTTTTTGTTTTAAAATTTTCCATTTTAAGTTGGTTATTTCTGATTTATATTTAAAAGCAAATAATAATGATATGGTAGGAGATACACACCAAACAGGATGTGTAAATTATTATATAATAAGTATTGTGCAATAGCAAGAAATTTTCAATTGCACAGTATTGCACAATAGCAAGAAATCTTCAATTGCACAGTATTGCGCAATAGCAAGAAATCTTCAATTGCACAGTATTGCGCAATAGCAAGAAATCTTCATTTGCACAGTATTGCGCAATAGCAAGAAATATCCAATAGCACAATATTGCGCAATAGCAAGAAATTGTCAATTGTACAGTATTGCGCAATAGCAAGAAATATTTAATTGCACAGTATTGTGCAAAAGAAGTTACTTCGTATAAATTGCTTATTTCTTGACCAATTTCAATGGGGTTTTATTCTTGAATTCTTGGGGTTCTTTAATATGCTGAATCTAACCGTGTATTTAGGTTTTTGGATTTTGGGCCCCGTTTTTAAATTGGTCCACATTGAGGTCCAAAGGGTCCAAAATTAAACTTTGTTTGATTTCATCAAAAATTGAATTATTGGGGGTCTTTGATATGCCGAATCTAACCGTGTATTTAGATTCTTAATTTTTGGTTCCGTTTTCAAATTGGTCTACATTAAGGTCCAAAGGGTCCAAAATTAAACTTAGTTTGATTTTAACAAAAACTGAATTCTTAGGGTTCTTTGATATGCTGAATCTAAACATGTATTTTGATTTTTGATTATGGGCCCCGTTTTCAAGTTGGTCCAAATCGGGGTCCAAAATTAAACTTTGTTTGATTTCAACAAAAATTGAATATATGGGGTTCTTTGATATGCTGAATCTAACCATGTATTTAGAATTTTGATTTTTGGGCCCCATTATCAACTTTGTCCACATTGAGGTCAAAAGGGTCCAAAATTAAACTTTGTTTGATTTCATCAAAAATTTAATTCTTGGGGTTCTTTGATATGCTGAATCTAACCATGTATTTAGATTTTGGATATTGGACCATAATAGGTGAATGTCCAATTTAAAATTTTTAAGTTCTTAGACCACATTCATTCTGTGTCAGAAACCTATGCTGTGTCAAATATTTAATCACAATCCAAATTCAGAGCTGTATCAAGCTTGAATGTTGTGTCCATACTTGCCCCAACTGTTCAGGGTTCGACCTCTGCTGTCGTATCAAGCTGCGCCCTGCGGAGCATTTTATTATATCTTAATTCTCAAATACAACATTTTCATGAAAATAGCAACAATCAGTTGGATTATTTCAACAGCTGCAACTGGAATTATAGTTTAAATATATATAGGCTCCCTTATTTGACCTACCGATATATTCTTACATAATTTCTTGTTTGAAATATATCTTACAATGATGTGCCCATGATTATCTAGATTTTGTAGTATTCTAATTTTTATGGTGACTTTATATCTTAATTTATAACAGTAGTTGCAAGATTTGGTTTCCTGTTTGACATTTATCATCTAACCTTTGTTCATTGGACACTGTTAAGTTTTCCTGACTAGGCTGTTTCTTCTATTCTATTTGGAATAGGTCAATTATATTATTCATAAGGTGTACATGTATGTTTGACATGTATCATGTAGTTTTTAATGGTTCATTGATCAATGTTCATTTTTCATGGTTTGGTCTATTTTTTAGATACCTGTAATCTTTAACAGCAAATCCACCTCAAATTTTAATATTAGAGAAATAAAGCTTCCTGTTATGATAAACAGGGTATATTTACCTTGAAATTGTTATCAAGCTATATACTGTGGATTCATTTTTATTCGTGGTATACCAATTTTCGTGGGTTTCGTGGGTCACAGTAAACCACGAATTTAAGAATTCAACGAAGAATAATCCCGAGAAATGTGTATGGGGTCGGATGTTTATTTCTGGTTATGTTATGCAGTTCTAGTATAGTGTTGACTAGCAATAAACATTGTAACATAACACGTGTTTTTATTGAAAGAAGATACAAGTATTTTGATTAAATCAATAATAAATATATGGAATATCAGTGATCATTTACTTTTTAAAATTGATTAAAACTGTTTATGGAAAATAACTGCAAGTTGTTAATTACCGTGTCATAGTTTGGTTTACTGGTGATTAAACATCAATAGGATTAAGTATTGGGATATTGCCCTAGGTAATATTGTTTATGACAGGAACATTTATTTTCACACCTTTTACTTATATGACTGTTTATTATATCGTGATTAGGGAAATGAGCTTTCAATCATAGAGTTTGGAATGCCTTATAAAATTCCGACAAGTATTTATAAATTGTAAAACAAACAAATAATTAGTTGTCTCTGTCCATTATTGTAATAGAAGTTTTCAAAGAAATTTTTAACCTAGAATGACCAAGCGAGGATTTTGACAATTCAAAACTTTTTCAATGAATTCCTGCTTTTTTGTTTGTTTTATTATTGATCAAACCAAGGAGGTTATATGATCACCTAAATCAAAAAGAAATCCACGAATTACGTATCTGAATTTTTTTTTTTGTAATCAGCGATCCACAAATTTACGTATACCACGAAACGTCTTTTTTTCTCTATCCACGAAAATTGATACCCACGAAAATAAATGAATCCACAGTAATAGAATTCAGCAGATTATTGGCACTCAATATAGAGTCTCATTGAGGATTCCTGATATCTTTTACAAGTTTGAGAATTTATTCTTATGTTTTTATTTCCTTCTTTTTGACATCATTAGCATGATAAGTTTGTGTCCATTGTTGTAATTTTTAACTTTTAAAAAATATCTTCATTTCTGAAACTACTTTGCCTAATGTTTACTAACTTAACTATATGTGCTAGAATATTCCTTAGGGAATCTAGTTAAAAATTTAAGAATGAAGGGATGTCAGTCTTAATCTCTTAAAAAATGTTGATTAAATTAAATAAAGTACGCCTTAGTCCTACCTATCTCTTTGCCAAAGCTTAGATTCTTGTTTTTAGTTTATTTTGAGATTTTTGTATTTGTATTACACGTGTTTAATTGTCTCTGTTGACAATATTAACAAAAATGTCTAACCTCAAATAGGGCCTGTCATATAATGTAGACTCTTGTCCATTGTTGAAAGCTGTTTTGTGATGTTTAGGTGCCTATTATGGTTTTCCAAACTGTCAAATTGGTACAAAAATGTAATCACATATCATAAACAATAATAAGCACAAAGTTTAAATAAAGATTTTAATAAAAAATCAAATGGCATCAAACAAACTAAGAAATTTTGAATGAATAGATTTTATGAGTCTTATCTTCTTTTTTGGATGTTTTTGTTCCACACCCAACCCATAAAAGAGGGACGAAAGATACCAGAGGGACAGTCAAACTCATAGATCGAAAACAAACTAACAATGCCATGGCCAAAAATAAAAAGACAAACAGACAAATAATAGTACAGATGACACAACATAGAAAACTAAAGACTAAGCAACACGTAATATACAGAGACATGGGATATATTGCATTACCAATATCTTGTATCCTGACCCACCCAGTAACATCCCCATCTTTATTTATTGCATGTATTGAATTGTCAAAATAATCACTTGTGAGAATTAGACCTGCTGAGGTAAATGTTATATCTTGTGGATAAAACAATTCAAATGGAGATCCTGATTTATCTGACCACTTTTCCTCCCCCTTATGATTTATTCCAACTATCCTACCATTTAAAAGCCTATTATTGTCTTCAACTCTCTGTAAAGTGTCAATTACACATATGATATCAGAACTAGATACAATCCTGGTTGGACAGGTGAGGAATGGTTTTCCAGATTTAAGTTCTTTTCCAAATGTGTATTTTACTTGTCCCTTCATATCCAATACAACTATTCCACCATCCTCATATTTCTTTGATTTCTCTAGAGATTTTGCAACACCCACAAATATCTCATCTTTACTAACATACACACCACATGTCAAGAAAGGAGAAAAAGAGTGAAACAATTCTCTTTCCCCATTCATGCTAAAAAGTTCTAAATCAGAAGTTTCCTTTGAAAGAAGGAGTTTGCCATCAGGCATCACGGCCAGATCAAACACTTTTGTCTTTATCTCATTTTCAACTTTGATTTCAGCATTTTCAAATTTAACTTTTTGTTTTAACTCCTCATTATAATTTGCAATGATGCCAGAACTATTTGGCAAATGAATAATTTTTGAAATGTACTTCATTTTCTTAGAATAAGATTTCATCATTGTATAGTTAGGACATTTGTAGAGGAATCCATAGTTATATGAATCTTTGTACTGATTTTTCAGTTGATAGATAACCAGGTTTAAACTTAGCCTGTTGCAATGACATTTGATAAACAGTGTTTGACGGTAACATTTTAGGGATAGGTGACAAATTTAGAGTAAGAATCTCTGAGATTTGATGGGGATTTAAAATCTGCTCTATTTTTTTCCTCTGATCTTTTGTTTGTTGACTACTTTTTTGGATAAGTTCTAGTTCTCTACTAATTGCTTCTCTTGTAAAGTTCCACTTTTTTTTCCATCTTTTAAAAGGCTGTCAGAATATTCTTGTATACGATCTATAATCAATTTTTGGTGTTTCAAAATTTCACTCTTTGTGTCATTAAATTGTTTACTTCCTTTGGAAATCATAACTTGCAGTTCTTGCTCTTCATGTTTGCATACAGATAAATTCTCCTCACTTTTAATTCTCATGTCTTTCAGCTTGGACATTTTTTGCTCGAAAATTTCACTCAGCTTATGTAGGTCATGGTCTTTGTGACATATTATTACACAACTGGAGCAGATTGGTTTATTGCAATCCAGGCAAAAAATACTGCATTTTTGGTAGCAATCTTCCGTTTCTTCACAAATAATTTCTTTGACCCTGACTTTTAGAATGTTGTCCAACATTTGTTCTGTCCCATATTCTATATGTCCATTACAAGGTGGTATGCCAGTGTTTTGCTTTTTGAATGAAACTTCATATAGCAGTTGTGGCATAAATATAAATCACATTCTATACATATCCATTTCAGTATTGTTGACTCTTCACAAATTCCACAAACATTGCTCTCTTGTGCCATACAAGCAGAGCCGATTGAAGACATATTCAAAAATGTAAACAGACCAATATAGTCCTTCATATTACAGTTTACAGCATTTACGGTGATGGATAAATGTGAATGGTCAAATATCTTCCTGTCACAATGTCCTATGACATGTTTTCACCAGAATGACCCTAGGTCAAGCTGGGCAATTTATTCATAAAATGGAAAACGGACACTCCTCTATTAACAGTCCTCAGGCTTGTAGTATAGAATAGAATAAATTTTTTTTATTCTATTCAATTCTGTAGTATAGCTTCAGTAGAATTTTGAATTTATTTAGGTAGACCATATTGTTATTGTCTCTAAATATGTGATAGATACATTTAACAAAAATCAAAGATCTCCTTTTATTTTGAACAGGATGTTAACCTTTAAAATGTATCCAGCTAGATGATAAAATATCAACAAATGACATCAACTCTTGATTACATGTGTCCAATTGATGATCAGTATACTTGAAAATTTATATTGATGTACTTTTGGGGTTTTCTTTACACCTTATTGGACAAGAAATCATTACAATTTGTATAGAACCATAAGTTTAAGTACTCAACAAAATTTTTTTTAGTCCTATAAAACAACACAGAACGCCAATTCAAGAATAGTGTTTGTGGAAGGCAATATGATCTATTTGGCACCTGCTATCAATATGAGGAGGAACTGGAATCAGATTTTGTTGTCTATTATATATTCATTATAAATGATTTCATGTATAATACCACCAAATCATAGTATGTTACATACGATTGCATGCGAAAAACTATTTTTAAAAATATTCCCTTGAATTTGACAGTTCTAGGTAAATAATCCTACATTTCATTGCAGTAAAAAAATTCTGAATCATAAACATATATCTTGGGTATTTCAAAGCACCAGTAGTTTTTTATTTGGTGTTTCTATAGAATAGTTTGGAAACTTGAGGTTACATGGTCACTCAAGCTTGTACACAGATAAAAAAGAGGTGAAAATTTGATTGGTTAACTTCCACTGATGGTTATTTTCTTATATGCAATGAAATGTTATGTGACATTTTGTCTATAGTACTGGACAGGATAAAACTTTACTCATGCCAAGTATTTCTTTATTTGAAACAGAGATAAATTCTGCACATTTTTTTGAAAATGCAAATTTAACAAAGACTAATAGTCGTAATAGGGGAAAATCAATGGTGGTATTACACCTATAACCAATGAAGTATAACATACAAAGGAATGATTGTAAAAACTTATAGACAGTAGCCTATCTAGACAAATCATATAGATCTGAATTAAAGCAGTTTGCATGTAGGTAATAAATCTTGGAAAACACACAGAAACCTTAATGTCAACTTTTCAACCAGAGTTCTGTGAAGGAAACCAGGAAAATCTGCATGTTGTCATTTAAGGTTTGGAATGTGTAGATATTTGTTCAATATGACATTCTGTCTTTACTTTATAGTATGTTTTACTAAATTCTCTTTTAAGGGGTTCTGAAGGCATATGAATAGAGCTGTGGTAAAAATACTTGATAAAAGTTACCACATCCAGCTCAAAAAATAAAGTTGGGGTCGATACTTTCAGAAGGAGAGGAGGTACCAATGTTTTTGTTTTTGTTGTTTATCTGTTAACTTTTAATATTATTCTATTACAGAAATACAAAGAAGAGATAGTGAAGATAGAAATACAATTAAAGGAGAAAATTAAAGAAAACAGAAGATTGAAAGACAACTTTGAAACACTAGTAAAAGCAAATGATGCCATGAAAAAAGATGTAAGTTGGTTATCAAGATGATAAATTGCTTATCAGTGGTTTTAACAAACTTTTTAGTTCCCAATTTTTTGCTCACCTGGCACAATGAGCCATGAGAGCATTTGTTATCACTTGCTATCTGTTTTAATCATCCTTTATCATTGTTGATGATTCAACTAGTGCATCACTGAAATTGCCATATATATAGAATATTATAAGAGTTATTGCCCTGACAATATATATAGAATAATACATGGCAAAATCCGTATCGCATGCTGTATCACCAGGAGAAACCAATATCAGTCCCAAGTGCAGATATTGGTCGAGTGGTGATACAGCATGCGATACAGATTTTGCCATGTATTATTCTGTTTATCATATATTTAAATAGAATTAGATGTATGATCTATTAAAAGTCCGTGATTTATTCTTTTTGTTTAAATCTGTTAATCGACCAAAAATATATGAGAATATGTAGTTTTCAGCTGACTTGATTTTTTTTCATAAACTTCCTTATTTGCTTATCCCACTCATTACATGATAGTCATAACAAAATTCGGGATCGTTCATATTGAACAATACATCCACATCGTAATGTCTAATAACATATAACATGCTCAATAGACCTATAAAACTGACAAATAATATATTTTTAACCCTGATGTATTTTCATGTACTTAAATACATTCACAAATGATACTGTCAGCTGTAGAATACAACCCATCTTCCCAATATTTGTTGTCAAGTTTAACCAAGTTTCACTGTGAACTTTATTTTCATATTATACTGCAATCTCATTTGTATGCATTAGGGTGTGTATGGGGGTCCTTCATTTCTGAATTCCTTCATTTTGTAGGCCATTTTCTCTATTCTTTATAAATTTTGCCTGTTCTTTATTTTTTATGTTCTAGCACCCTATTAGTCTCTTTTCCTCATTTTCTGGTCTATTTTTTCTATTGTGTATTTTTTTAGCCAATTTTGCCTTTTATTCTCTATTCTGTTAATCCCATCCTGATCCTCCTACATAAATGTGGACAACAATGTTACCAAATATCATCTATTCAAAGACTATGGAGACAGAGGGATTCCTATATATATATCTGTATATGAACTACACATTTTCGACATGGTACTTATTATATAAGCTGCACTATAATATATACTGGTATGCATACTTTATTTACTAAAATTTCTTCAGGTAAGTGCTTGAAGCTAAAATGTGTTTTTTTCCAAGGGAAATATATATATATACTGATATCATGATTACTTTAGGAGTTTGTGCAACCTCATCCTTTATAATAACTAAAACCTTAGACTTGGAATTTCAACAAATGAAACTCTGATGATAATACTAATGAATAAATATTGTAGTATAACGTCTTTTTAATTTGATAACAAAACAATATCACATCAAGGATCATAAAACAACAAAGTTATAGCATGTACATGTAGTGTTAAACAAAATACTTGAAAAAGAAAATGGGTCTTTTGATAATTTTGTAATGAAAATTCTAGTCTGAATCTGTGTCATAAATCACCCATTTTCTCTTGCAAGTATTTCGTTTCTTATTTTCCTTCTGGCCCTCATTTGGATGCATGTAATTTATAATTACGTCACCTTTGATATTTGCATTATTCAAAATAGATGGAAGAGAACATTGCTGTCTATAACCTTGAGCAATATCTATATTAGGAAAATTGTCAACATCAGCAGTAGTGCTAGAAATTGTTTTAAACAGAACTTCTGGAGTAATGATTGTAGCATTTGTATTGCGATTTATTTGTACTATTTCATAGTTAGCAATTTCATTTAAAGCAGTTTCAACGATTTCCTGAGATGTGTGAAATAAGAACTGATCTTCATTATCATTTGGAATATCATCAAAACAAGTTATTGTACTATCTTCAGCAATTGTATTGGTCTTGTTGAAATTTGTAAGGACAGAAGACATTTCTCTCTGTTGATTAATTGATGCTTTAGAATAGTTATTGATTGATGCCAAACTTTTATGACCTGAGTGCTGCTGCACCAATGTATCCTGGACTCCATTGCGTATTAAAGTAGTTATGCCAGTCTTTCTTGCACTGTGGTTCACTTTTCGTCCTTTTATTCCGCCTTCCTCTTCCATCGTCTTAACTATTTTAGCAATTGTGTTTTTACCCATTGCCATATTTTTTAACCATTCACCGCTGGATGCCTTGTTGTTTTAATATTCCCACATAAAACTTTGCCTCATCTCCTTTCATATTTACAGGTTGCTTTTGAGCATACAACAAGTACATCTGGATTGGACATCTTTGATTTCCTGAAATTGAAAATAATAATAATAATCCATATTTAGGCACATTTTAGTATTTAGTTTATGTGCTGTTTTGTTTTGTCCCTTTTCGTCTCTGTGGGGATGTGTTTTTACATCCACTTTATTTGAGCTGATTATACGATATGGGGTTTTGTCATTGTTGAAGGCCGTACGGTCGCCTATTATTGCTTACATCATCTTTTATTTGAACTTTGGTGGATATATAGTTGTCTCATTGGCAATCATACCACATCTCCTTATTTTTATAAGACAAGAAGTACGTTTTGTATTTAAAAACGGTCTATGGTTAAAACATTTACCTTTATCTTCAAACATCTTTGGGGGGAATGCTCTTGAATCACTGTTAACTCCCGTCCTTGTTTTAGTGGCCCTCTCTGAGTATTCCAAATATCGTTCACCTCACGAAGTTGTCTTGAGCTCCAGGTCACCCCATCTTAAATGTTCATGCTCTGTACGAGATCTTATCCCAAAATACATGCTGTTGTTTAGAAATACAGTGTTCGATGAGGACTTTGCATTTCCTGAAAAATAAATGATATATTTAATAAAAATCAAATTGCACATATGAGGCATAGGGTGTATATAAATATACACTATTGCGGTATAACCCCCTTTTTTGTACACAATATTTCGGTATTTTTTAAGAGTATTGAGTATGTGTAGGCGTGTATGGTACATTGGGGTTCGGAAATGAGTATATCTAGAGCACTAAGTACTCCAAACCCTCTAAACCTTAATCATACAAACAGACGGATGGACACATAAACAGACAGATGGACACATCTATGAGTTGTACATAAATATTTCATCACAGATGGCGTTAACATCTTTTGCTGAGGACCAGAAATGTTCCTGTTTGCTTCATGATACTTGTTAAACCAAATGCATAAAACATGGACATGGATAATCATTTTTTTTTTTAAACTACATGTTTTTTTTACCTTATATATCTATTTTTAGTACCAGCATACATGTTTATAAATGATAGGATTTCATAACATGGAAAAAATGTATGTACTTGCCTCCACCCAATAATCCTTTCTGATACAACATGTCTATTTCCTCTTTAGTAAATGGGTCTGCTTGGTTGGGCCGGTTTCCTTTTCCTTGTTGGCGCAGATATTTCCTTTTAGAAGTCAGCACGTCCCTTGAATGTTTGAATTCCTTGTCCTCTATTAAGTTTACTGTCGAGACTTTTCCCCCCAAATATCAATTTTGACTGCCCTGCATAGATTTTAGAGTGTCAGGCTCATATTCTCCACCATCGGCCTTTTAGCGGTCATAAAGAACCTTGCAAGGAACAAATCTAACTCGGAGGAAGGAATGCTTTCCACTTCTCTTTCCTCTTCTGTACAACCAATTTTTGAATTTTCCTACATCTGTTTTTGTTTTTCTGACTGTGTTTCCATTCCACATCTCCGCCAAGAAGGCATTTGTTGCTTCCCTTTCTTCATCACGCAAATTGATTTTATCTTCTAATTGAAGAATGTCCTTTGATAGATCGTTCATTACTCTTTCTCCCATCTCAATTGAATGGGGACTCCTGGACATGACAGTGGTTGTCGTCTGCCACCGACAATAAAATCCCAAAAGTTCCGGATAGTAACATATGAGAAGTTCTGAAAGGGGTACGATACGGGGTATGCGATACAGGTTTAGCTATGGGATATGGGGAATACGATACAGGGTAGGTGATACAGACTAGAAAAAAGAACCTTTTTTAGATATACAAAATTGCTGTATTTAGTACTAAATATATGATAAAGATATTTATCATATATTAAGTAGTAAATACAGTAGTTTTGAATATTTGATAAATAGCCTGCTGGTTAATCCGTATCACTCAACTTTGATGCAGACCCTTTGTCACACCCTTTATCGCATGTCTACCCTTTATTACACCCCTACTCGGAAATATGAAAATGGCACAAAAATTAGAGAAATATTTTTCTTCAATGGGTCCAAAAATGGAACGGTCATTACAGCATTTTTTTTGAATGACGTCATTGTTTTGCATGTGACGTCACAGACGTCGAACTTTCATATTTTCTAGCAGGCACACGAAATTAAATCAGTATAAAAACAATATTAGGTCAATGTCAATTGGTAAAACGCCCTTCCCCAATTTCTCAGCCTCGTACAAAAAAGTTTATATTTTTCTGACATTGACCTAATTTTGTATATATGTATAGTACAACATAACTAAAGTAGGACAAAAAGAACTCTATGAAAACAAAACACAAATAAAAAAAAAAATACAATAGACAAAATATTTCTATGGACTACAGGACGCAAATTGCAAGTTAACCCAGGTGCTTCGGATGAATAATTTTAAAAGCAGTTCCTATATTTGATAAAGCTGTTAAACCCATGGCAAAAATAAATCTGAAGGTAACCCAGGTGCTTTGAATCAGTAAGCAGTTCCGATGTACTCTCCTATTTAAATATATGATAAACAACATGATAAAGTGTATAAAACATGGCAAAATCCGTATCACATGCCGTATCAACATCGACCAATATCATCCCTCGGGCTGATATTGGTATCTCAGGATGATACGGCATGTGATACGGATTTTGCCATGTATTATTCTCTATTTTTCACCCCTATTAGACTATCATCTACCAAATTATAAAATATAGAGAGAAACTGCAAGCAATAAACTGCAAAAATGATCATCAAGATAAGATCTACTTACAAATCATATAGATCTAATAAAGTCAATATGTAAGTGGGCTCCTTTTAAAAGTTATTACCCTTAAATTATGATATTAATACATATTGTGTTTTTGGCAATTATATTGAAAACTATATAAGAGATAGAATGAAAGCAGCAAGAATGATGTGCATTATTAGATCTAAAAATAAAAAAAATGACAAAAACTATCAATTGACTAAATTTAATGCCCTTAAATGATATTTTTTTGCTGTTTTCGATATTTTCTTGAAAATTATAATACATAGAAAGGAAACAGGAAACTGATCAACTATATAAATTCTCCAAATAAACAACTGTAAAAATACATTACAAAATGACATATATTTTCCAGTGTGTGCTTTTGTGTTTTGTGCTCTTTGAAGCCTCTAGTTATTTGCATAGCAGGGCTTTGCATTCTAAAGCGGAAAAAGAGAGTCATATACACATTCAAATTAACTTTCATACCTCAATCAAAACTGAAAAGGGAAAGAAGTAATTAATTACCAACATTATTTTTGTGTAATCTTTAATATTGCTATAATGTGTCATAATAAGAAACTGTGAAGCAATGTGCAATTTTTGAAGACAACACAAATTTTCATTTTAACTTTTCTTATGAGATTGGAATACTGTTGATACAAAATTTTCACCTACTTCAGAGTTAGGTTATATCACTTGTTAATGCTGTGATTAGTGTACATAGTCCAGGACTGTTATTGAACATGAACATAATCCTGTTTATCAGTATACATGTATTTACTGTCAACAGATAAACTATTTTGTACTCTCATGTTATCAATCACAAGATGGATCTGATATGCATGTTGACATAACCCTTATATGTAACTGATATGTCACTAAAATATTTACACTTTCAGTACAATCTAATTAAAAAAAAATTGGAGAATTTCATCCTGAAATATATGCATGAATATTTTTTTCACTGGAAATAAGGTAAACAACAATCAATCATAGGGAGATAAACATGAGTATTTCTTAGGTAGCCTAATTAAATCAGGCAATTGGTTTTAACATTTTTTTTTATTCCTTGGGCTTTATATAACTTATTGCAGTATGAGTTTTCCTATTTGTTGGATCCTACAATGTATAGTTGTTCACATCTTTGTCCTTTGGTCTCTGGTGGTAAGATGTCTCATTGATAAGCATACTATATCTTCTCATATTTACATAAATTAATTAGGAGGAGGGGGGGGGGTTATAATTAAACATATACAAAAGTTTAGCAAAACATCATATGCCATCATCATGATTAATTTCAATCAGATAGATAACCATGAGCAAACTAAAGAAGACAAAAATGACTGCTTAGAATGGCACATGAGATATGCTGTGGTGTTATCTGTTTTATTTCCTGATCACTTGAAATTCAAGGTTTGAATACCACAGCTAAATAACCTGTTTTTGTTTCCTGAACACTTAAATTGAAGGTTTGAATACCACAGCTAAATAACCTGTTTTTGTTTCCTGAACACTTAAATTGAAGGTTTGAATAAAACAGCTAAATAACAGACATTTTTCATAGGAATGAAGCCTAAAACTAATTTTATAAATGTAATAACTATTTTTCATATATTGATACCCCTTTTCAGTTTGAGACATTACAAAGTCAGCATGACAAGTTAGAGAAACAAGCTGTCAGTGTTCAAGCCAGACTAACAAACTTACAGGTAAGAACTGGCGCCAATTTAGGTGTTATGAATTACTGGAAACAGTAGCATTATGCAAATATTGAAATCTTGCATCTTATAGTTCTTGCCAAAAAATCAGTACACTGTAAATTCAGAAATTATTGTGAAAAATGTGTCTAGGTGAGTAGCTCAATAATAAAAACTGGCATTCTTATATCTGATACATACATCAGTATGCAGATATTCCTAAAATCGTAATAATTAATCTTGCATGTTTGTCCATTCTACAAAAATTGCAATAATAAATGTAAACAACAATTTCTGAATTTACAGTGGTTACTTTGCTATCATCATCTTGTTTTTCTCTTAGATAGAATTAAATTCATTTTACACTATTTCATTTTATATGGATATTGTATAGGTTTGAAAAGCAGGCTTTAGACTATAAATCCCCTTTAATACACAACAAATTTCACAATATGTCACTCTCAAAAAATACACACAAACACTAACAAAAATACAAAAAAAGAGATTTTTTTGTGTGTTTCAAGGAAAAAAACAGAAAATGTTTAGGAATAATACATGGATCTTTAAATTATTGTTCGGTACTGTAATTTTGAATTTAAATAGATAATAGTGAAACACTAAAAAGAGCAATGTTTTACAGAATCAATACCATGTACAAAAAAATGTCTTATTTTTTTGTATTTTGAGATTTTTTGTTGTTTAGCTTAGTCATGTTAGTCCTAAAGCTGCAACCACATTTTTCATTTGTTATTTTTCACAATTTTTTTCTAAGCATTAATATGATTAAAGTATAGATATTAGAATCAACTTACTACATATACAATTATCTAATTTTTTTTTTAGAGAAAGCAAGACTTTACAGAAAGACAGAAGGAAGTAGTACTGGGTAATATAGCCTTATCTACTGCTGTACCTAAACAGAAATGACAACAAAGGGAAGACAAAGTACAGAAGGAGAAAAAGGTAACTGACATGTTGAAAGTAGGGAAAACGAATAATTATCAAAAAGAAGTTACTGGGGATACTTTATTATTCATGGGCTATCAAATTCGTTGATTTCCTTGATAAAAATTTATCCACATGTAATATAAATTTTCAACAAAGTTCAAATTTCATAAAGATTATTTGTGCAAACTTTGACAAAACTGTGAAATGAAAAATAAATTGATTGTATCAATGAGACAGCAAGCTAACATTAAAAAGTATCAAGGGACATCTAGAGGGCAATATCAATGTTCTAAATGATCAAGAGTGAAATTTAATCCAGGGGAAATAACCCAAAAAATAAATTTGTAATTGTTGTAAATAGTACAAATTCATTTGCTGATTTAATTCATTTGATGATAAGAATTCAATTGATTTAGGTTTTATATCAACTGTAGCAGGTTGTTTTAAAGTGTGCATCACATTTTTTATGTTATTTCGAATAGTACAGAAAAAATATTACATTCATTCCTTATAATTTAATTATAAACTCGATTTTAAGCTGGAGTAAATCATGAAAAAACATTGAAGACGTCACGGTCACATGACGAAATTACGTCTATGAGCTGCTATACAAAACACTGTCAGCCAATCAGAAGACGCGTTACATCCAAAATCAAATTATTAAGAAATGGGAGAGAATTTGGTTCCCATTAGGTCAAATATACACATATATTAATAAATGTAAACAATAAATTTCTTATTCCAATATCACAATAAATCAACCAAAAATAGAAATAAACATAAACAAATTATTGAAAGCCATGATTTTGGACAGCACAACAATTTGAGATTTTAATTTGGTATGTTTTTATATATATAACCATGGTTACAAGTTAAAAATTTAAATACACAGCAAAAGTGAGTACAAAAGAAATAATGTTTTTAATCAATGGGAGATAACTAAGAAATAATTTCTACTTTTTGAAAACAATGAAAAATTTATTGAAGTTTAAATTTTTTGCTGTAAAGAATTGATCAGATGTTTAAAAAAAAATGTATTTCCTTTGAATCTTATTTGTGTTAAGCTCTGATGAAAAGAATACTATTAGAAACTGATTTAATCTGTATTCCCTAATTTTGTTCTCTTGATAGGAACAATGTCAGAAAGCTGGTTTAGACTTCCTCATATTGATTCTTTATACTTTTTTCAGGGCCTCGGTGGCTGAGTGGTCTAAGTAGTTACTACTGTAATCACTAGCCAGTCAACACTGAGGTTAAGAGTTCGAACCCCGCGCGTGCGGGTGCACTTGACTCCAATCTTATTTGACTAGGATTGTCAGTTTTCCTATCAAAGGTCGGTGGTTTTCTCCGGGAACTCCGGCTTCCTCCACCAATAAAAGCTGACTGCCACGAAATAGCATATTGTGGTGCATTAAAGTGGCGTTAAAACACCAAAAATCATATCAAGTTATACCCTTTTTTCCAGTTTTCCACCAGTTCCTGTAGTTATGACATCATGGGTATATTGCTTGACTTGATATGTGATGCATATTTAAGATACGCTGTGACAGACCAACCAACCAGAGCTATAGAAAGGTTCTCATCAACAGAGTACATACTGGAAAGAGTTTAAAAGTATAGCAAGATCTTTTTAAAAAAGGTCCTATGAATAAAATTTATTGAAATGGAGGGTTTACGTCAATGAAAAAAGAATTTTTCTTAAGACTTTAGATGAAAATATCACAGGTGGTTCATTGAATTATAGATATGTTTTTTAATATCAGTACAATTGGATAATGACGATTTTCACTTTTACAGTTCAGGAGTTATGATTCTTGAAATATTGAAAATATGTTGTGTCTGTACATTTACTGATGAACCGTTCAACTAATGCTTATTAAATTTTAACATGTTGTTACTGATGACAAAATAGAGGTCAAACTGATTTTCACGATTTTCACTTTTACCGATCAGGAGTTATGGTTCTTGAAAGATTAAAAAATTGAGTTACGGTTCTTGAAAGATTATCACAATTCAAATTCAGAGCTGTTTTAAGCTTAAATGTTTTGTCTATACTTGTTCAACAGTTCAGGGTTTGACCTCTACGGGAAAATCCGGTTCGCTGTCTCTCTGACAGTCTCTTATTTTAAATTCAAATCAATAGTAAAAATGTGAAAAAATTGAAATTGAAATTCTTAAATATATTTAAATTTTAACAATAATTGGTATGTTTATATTTTGTAGATCTTACCTACCTCGGTTGATATGTTGAGAGAATTCCCTCCAAATAATTTCAGGATTAGTCTCCCTTGTTTACAATTTATTTACTGGTCCCTTATCAATGTAGAGCAAGCTTCAGGCAAACAGGTATGTCATAAATGCATCATTCATATGTATCTGGCAAGAAATAATAATTACTGCACAACATATGTAAATAAGCAATTGTTCTAGTGATTGAGATAACTGAAAATTGAAATGTAGGGGAAAAAATGTAAATTTGGTTTGATCCATTGCAAAAATGTTTGTTTCACCAGAGAAGCTGAATACCTTTGTTGTGGTTGATTGATTGATTGATTGTTGGTGTTTAAACACCACTTTTAAGCGCCACATTTTGGCTTTTTCATGGCAGCCAGTTTTTATTCGTGGAGGAAGCCAGCGTGCCCTGAGAAAACCACAGACCTTGAATAAAAAAACTGTGCCGTACAGGTCTCTTTCAAGTTATGAAGACTCACATTTTTATATTGCGGTCGTATATTGGTATGACGTTGGCGTCGTCGTCGTCCGAAGACACATTGGTTTTCGCATTCTAACTTTAGCTTAAGTGAATGGATCTCTATGAAATTTTACCATAAGGTTCAATACCACAAAAGGAAGGTTGGGATTGATTTTGGGGGTTATGGTACCATCAGTTAAGGAATTAGAGGCCAAAAATAAGCATTTTTGAAACTTCCAGTCATAACTTGTCTAGTGTAATTGCCCAAAACGTTTAGGAATAAGGGGCCAAAAAGGGGCCAAAAAATAAGCATTTTCTAGTTTCCAGACAATAACTTGTGTTCAAGTGTATGGATCTCTCTGAAATTGTACTGCAAGGTACCATACCACAAAGGGAAGGCTGGGATTGATTTTGGGGGTAATTGCCTCAAAATTTTAGGAATTAGGGGCCAAAAAAGGGGCAAAAAACAAGCATTTTTCTAGTTTCAGGACAATAACTTGTGTGTAAGTGTATGGATCGTTATGAAATTGTACTACAAGGTTCCATATCAAAAAGCGAAAGCTTGGTTTGAGTTTGTGCGTAATTGCCCTAAACATTTAGGAATTTTGGGCCAAGAAGGGGCCAAAAAACAAGCATTTTTCTAGTTTCCAGACAATAACTTGTGTTCAAGTGTATGGATCTCTCTGAAATTGTACTGCAAGGTACCATACCACAAAGGGAAGGCTGGCATTGAGTTTGGAGGTGATGAATCATAAAGGGGTTCAAAAAATTTGGGGGGAGGGATTTTTTTTTCCTTTTTTTCCTTTTTTTTCTTAAAAATTTTTAATTTTAAATTGGTTATTTCTGATTTATATATAAAAGCAAATAATAATGATATGGTTTGAATAGGTAAATTAAAAATTTATAAGTTCTTAGACCACATTCATTCTGTCACAGAAATCTATGCTATGTCAAATATCTAATTACAATCCAAATTCAGTGTGTATCAAGCTTGAATGTTGTGTCCATACTTGCCCCAACTGTTCAGGGTTCGTCCTCTGTGGTCGTATCAAGCTGCGCCCAGCGGAGCATTTTATTTTAAAAAGAGACCACAAAAAATAATTTAAAATTATTTTAAAATGTCTCTTTTAAGGCTCAAATTTATTACCTTAAATTTATACAAATTTTACATAGGTAAGGCAGTCATCAACTTTTGCCCATTTTCAAAAGTTTCCAGAGCCAGAATCATAAGTAAAGCATCTTATGGATTGAAGAGAAGTGTCAATATCAAAATCAATTTTGATAAAGGATAAAGCAATAATTAACAATTTTATAATTTTAATGACCTGTTGTTTTTACAGAAATCTAACCTATCATCAACACTTAGACGATTAGGAGAAGAATTATACAGATCTAAAACAGTCAAGTTTATGGATGTTAGTAGTGACAAGAGTGATTTCCCTTTGTCACCAACAAAGCTAGACAAATCAAAAGATGGCATCTACTTTAGAAGTTGTAACCAACATGTTAGGCTCTTGTCCTCTCTCATTATACTTAAAACTCTATCACAAGGTAAGTTGAGTTTATGTTTGAAAATCAGTTAAGGATAAAAAATCTTAGTAAATTTGAATATTCTGCCATATGTCCTTTCTGATAATTTACGTATACAAGATTTATATACAATGTTAGAAGCAAACATATCAGACTATATGCTGTGATCAAATGAAAATTTAGTTTTTGCTTCTAACTTGTTTAGGGGCCAGCTGAAGCCCGCCTTAGGGTGTGGATTTTGTTGGTTTTTTGAAGACCATTGGTGGTCTTCAGCTGTTTTCTGCTCTTTGGTTCGTTGTTGTCTCTTTGAATAATTCCCCATTTCAATTCTCAATTTAAATTTGACCAATACTTTACTGATAGATAATGACCTTTCAATTTTGCAAATAACCAATGTTCTGTAGACTTACACCTATTATATTTAAGCACATGCCTTTTATACTGTGGATTCATTTGTCATCATGCATACCTATTCTTGTTGGATTCAGGAAATATTGGTTTTTAGTGGATATATGATTTTAGGATTTTGTTTAAGATGCATACTGATAGGAAGATGTGGTATGAGACCACTATCAACCAGTGACAAAAGGATGAGGATGTAGGCAACAATAGGTCACTATATATGTAGTTTTTCTTCCTAATGTTAACTATGTGTATTTATCAAACAGTTGATCTGGTAGCCCATGTATTTAATGTTTTGTGTATTTATTAAACAGTTGATCTGGTAGCCCATGTATTCGATGTCTTGAAGAATGATCTGAAATCAGACGTGTGTAAAGAATTGTTCCTGTATTATCAAGCTACGCCAGTTGTGTTACAGTATCTAAAACCTATTAATAAGGTATGGTTATATGATGTAAATATATCAAAGGATGAGGAGATACAGAGACACAATTAAAAACCATAAGTCTGAGAAAAAAGCCAACACAATGGTCAAATGTGAAATGACACACTGTCCAAAAAACTCTACAATAAAAAAATATTGAGCAAAACAAACATTTTTTGGAGTATGGTGTGACGTCCATTTTCATTAAACTAGTATATATTTTGTTAAGGGGCCAGCTGAAGCCCCCCTCCAGCCTCTGTTGAAGACCCATTGGTAGCCTTTGACTGTTTTCTGCCCATTGGTCAGGTTTTCTGGGTTAAACTTAGATGCTCTGGGAAAAAATTTCACTAGTTTAAAAAAAAAGTGACAATACTGTAAGTAAGGTAAAGCAATGAAATGCAAACAAGACATTTCGATGTGATTCAGTTTTTTAATCAAATACTTATATATGCTATCTTTAACAGATTGAAAAATGTTGAGTTTTCAAATTATTAAAGCATTTGGAAGATTTTAAATATATATGAAAACATGTTATAAGAGTTGCATGATAAGTCTATTATAGTGCTTTTTTGTATGTGAAATTATTAGGTTTTTACAGATAGCAAACAACATTTTCATTATTTTTTCTGAAAGACGATGAAATATTAAAATGTTAGCACTTGTAAATGACAGTAGGCAGGCAGATAAATGTAAATTTAATTATATTAACCTTATTGAGAAAATTATTAATAGTTATTAAACAATGGACTGCTAGAGGATATTGAATGACTCTAATTTAAACTTTCAGGCATTTATGGGCGCTGCTATGGATATCTTCCTACAGTTATCAGCCGATACACCGTTCCAGACTCCATTCCTAGAGAGTTGTGGAAATGAGCAGTGGTTTAGAACTGTTGCTATGGTACTGAGAGCACCTACACAAGACAATAAATTATTGGAAAAACTTAGTATAATACTTCAGAAATTATCCAAATTCAAGTAAGTTCCTTTTAAATTTTTTAGGGAAGAGGAAAGGTCAGCATTATAATTTATACAACTGTAGTAGTAGTTTGAATGCACTCAATTGTTAAAATAAATGGCAGGAAATTATCACTAGAAATTTCATATTTAATTTATATGACAAATTTTCTTTAGATTTTTGCCAGGTGTTTTTTTGCAAAACTGTGTGTAATGTTCAATTATTTTAACGTTTCCTTTTTACATATACTTAATCCTTTTCTGTGCTATAGGCCAATACGTTAATTTTATAAGGAGTTATTTAGAGGTTATTGTATAAATCCTTAAAGAAAGTTTTCATATTTAATTATAATCCTGTAAACAATAATAAAGCTAACTGGGTTTGAATTAACAAGAGCCACACAACAGGTGCCACCTGTACATCAGGATTTGATTACCCTTTCTGAGGACCTGAGATCACTCAAGGTTCTTGATGGGATTCTTGTTGTTCAGTATTTATTTTTCTATGATATGTTTTATGTTCTTGTTTGTCTGTTTTTCTTTTTCAATTTTAGCCTTGGTCAGTTTATTCACCAACTTATGAGTTTGAATGCCCTTTAGTATCTTCTTCTCTTTTTTGACTGCATTTAAGTGCCAAGAAGCTGTGTCATGCTTTCACAAAACTGTTTTTCTATTTTCAGAACCAACAAAAGATTTTTTGATGTGTACACCATCGTTGGTATTATCCAGGAGATATTACGTGGATGTTCCACCGACCAAGCATTCCTTGCATTGAATCTCAAGTCTATACTGTTTAATCTAACTTCTACTGGAGGAGTACAATCATAGCATTAGTCACATTTTCACAATTTTTTGTGTACTGAATGGTTATCACAGTGTATTTTCTTGAAAGCAAAGCTTGCATTTCACAATGGATGACTATATGTATACCTTAACAAAAAAACCAAATTATTATAAGAGATTGTTCTCAAATGAAATTTGTAAAACATAGGCCTTTTCAATTTGGTAATTATTTCATACAAAGAAATTTTCAAATGAATCTTAATTTAGGTTTTATATTTTATTGAGAAATAATAATATATTAAATCCAAAGCTGAATGGTCTAAGTATAACTTATCAACTAGAAGTAATAGTAACTAAGTATTGAAGGCATTTTAGTTTTAGATCTTAGCTTAAATGTGATTTGAAATATTATCAATATGAATTTAATAGGTTCCTCGCAATTACAATTACTTGAAAACTTGCGTTAATATTTGTCATAGTGATATAGATAGATTTTATACTTTATTTATTTGAATAAATTGATCAGATACTGGTAATAGTTTTGTTGATCTGAACCTTCATGACTTGTAGTTGAATTTTATAGATTATTAACTAAGTTATAAAGGTTTGTTTTCCACATACTTGGACATAAAGTATATATGTAGGACTTGGAGGTGCATTGGGGGACGCGGAAGTGCGTTCTATTGGTTGATCTTTCTCATTTCTTGTTCTTATTTGCATCATTTCATTTTTGTCGCGCCTGCGACTTTTGTCGCAGAAAGCTTGACATAGGGATAGTGATCTGGCGGTGGCGGCATTACCTAACTTCTTAAAAGCTTTATAGTTTAGAAGGTGGAAGACCTGGATGCTTCATACTTTGTATATATTTGCCTCATATTACGAAGTTTCCGTCATGACCAATGTCCTTGACCTCATTTTCATGGTTCAGTGACTACTTGAAAAAAAAAATTTTTGTAATGTTTTCTTTCTAATTATAAGTAATAGGATAACTATATTTGGTATGTGCGTACCTTGCAAGGTCTTCATGCCTGTCTGGCAGTTTTCACTTGACCTCGACCTCATTTCATGGATCAGTGAACAAGGTTAAGTTTTGGTGGTCAAGTCCATATCTCAGATACTATAAGCAATAGGTCTAGTATATTCGGTGTATGAAAGGACTGTAAGGTGTACATGTCCAAGTGGCAGGTGACCTTGACCTCATTTGCATGGTTCAGTGGTTATAGTTAAGTTTTTGTGTTTGATCTGTTTTTCTTATACTGTATGCAATAGGTCTACTATATTTGGTGTTTGGAATAATTGTAAGGTATACATGTCTAGCTGGCAGGTGTCATCTGACCTTGACCTCATTTTTATGGTTCAGTGGTCAAAGTTAAGTTTTTGTTTTTGAAATTTTGTCTTTTTGCTAATACTATATGAAATAGGTCAACTATATTTTGTGTATGGAAATATTTTATGATCTATATGTCAGTCACACAGGTTTTATTTGACCTTGACCTCATTTTCACGGTTCATTGCTCAATGTTAAGGTTTTGTGTTTTGGTCTATTTTCTAAAACTATAAGCAATAGGTCAACTATATTTGTTGTATGGAAGAATTGTTAGCTGTACATGTCGACCTGGCATGGTTCATCTGACTTTGACCTCATTTTCATGGTTCATTGGTCAATGTTTAGTTTTCTTGGTTGATGTTAAGTTATGTGACAGTTGTAATAAAGCTTTATATTTAGGACTATCAACATAATATCAATGATTAGTAAAGAAGGCGAGACATTTCAGCGTGTGCACTCTTGTCATGTCATTATGACTAATTAAGTAGTATTTGCATATCAAACATGTCCATGTTTTCTTTATAAAGATAAATTACCTTTGTATGAGGCTTCAATTTTCTAAACGATTGTCAGAAGAACTGCTTGTTTTGATAGTTTAAGCTATTTATTTTTAAGCCATTATTCAACATTATGGTAAGAACGGAAAATGCAATGACTTTAACTATGACTGTTTAAATTTAAACAGGTTATATATACCCTTAATGTTTTACTATAAATAACCGAAAAGCTACATCTGACAAACAAATTTACTTCGATAGAATATCCCTATGATGTGCTTGCTTAAACTTTGTGACTATTAAAATATTAAGTAATCAATTATATTTGCTGAAGTTAATACACTTATATCTGCTAACCATCATTAAATATTTGTTTTATCTATTAAATAATTAACTTCAATTGGTATTACTAATTTAGCCAGAAATGTGTCAACATCAGAACTGAGTCCGTTGAGCACTACACGAAGGTAAACATAGTGTTCAGGGATCCAGTCCTGTAACTCAGTTACATTCCTCCCTGCTATTAAAAAAGATTAGCATAAAAACTAGAGGTTCTTTTCCGAGTCCATTACATGTTACCTCGGACTTCACACGAGGCGAACATTTTACAAATTGGTGGCAGCGGTGGGATATTCCAATTTTTATTGGTGGAGAAAAACTAGAAGTCCAGAACTGTGAAATGGCAACTGGAGGAAGACCAAGACGGCTCAATTTTATGAGAACGGAAGAACGAAGCAGTAAAATAACAACACAAACTGCCCAGGGACACAGCTCCTCGCATCAACAATGGACCTGACCATGGACAATATTGGAGACGTAACACCCTCAGGAGAAGTCCTGATGCGGATAACGAGAGGAATTTTGCAGACAAGACGAGTCATCAAATGTAGACAAACCCATAGAAATGGGGAGATGTAGATCTCAGAAAGAAAAAGACTCGAATGACCCAAAAATCACTGACGAGGAACAACTACTACATGACTTAGAAAATCACAAGAAGGCTGAGCGAGACATATTAGAAAGGCTAAGGGGTTTTAAAAGTAAAGACGAAAAAAGGTTTTCCAATGGAAGGGAGGATAGCTCAAATGAGGAAAACCCTTGGCTGCGATTCCCTAATACTGAAAAAGGAAGGTTGCAGCAGGATAATCCCCAGAGGTCGAAGAGACTCGTGCAACAGCATTGATAACTTTCCATGGATGGCATCCTTTCCTGGAAATAATTATGCTGTAGACGAGACTACACGAGAGGCAAATGAATCTCCCTTCAAGCCAGGGGAGGATTGCAGTATATGTGGTTCTCTCCGAGCAATCTGGCTCCCTCCACTAATAAAAACTTACCTTCACAAAAACGTAAAATAGTGCTGATAATGTAATGTTAAACACCAATTAAGTTTGCTAAAAATATTATGTTTCTATTACTTGTATTTGAAAGTTTCAATGCTAGTTTCATTGGTTCTTCATCTTTTTACAGAAGGTAGACTTATTGTTTTAGTAGAGAAAACTCGTATTTCTACTTCCTTTATCCCAAGGCTAACTGAGGTATATGCATATGTAAATTTGACATTGAGTTGATCATTAAGAATTTGCAGCAAGTAGCTGTTGTGATGGTGATATAAATCTTGGTGTCTTATGTATAGAGAATTCCACCAAACAAACTTGCAAAAACTCTTTCAGGGGTTTGTAAAAAAAAAAATGTGGCCTCCAATTCAATATCTCATTTTCAAGTGGCAGTTTAAAATTACTTTTCATCATGGTCAACCCACTTTGCAGAGCCTATCTTTTACATTAATGACTATTTGCTCTTGTCAAGCAAGCTATAAAACCAGATTTTATCCACCATTTCCTACATAAGAAAATGCCTGTACCAAGTCGGGAGTATGACAGTTGTTACCCATTCGTGTGATGTGTTTGAGCTTTTGATTTTGCCATTTGATTAGGGACTCTCCGTTTTAAATTTTCCTCGGAGTTTAGTATTTTTGTGATTTTACTTTTTACGCAAAGATGTTTAACTTGCGACAAAAAAAAGTTTTTTAAAAACAAGAAAGCACGGCATTCACTTAAGGTTCTTTCTCATAACGGGGTATTACTCAAAACGCACTCATGGGATTACAACATTTCCGTAAGAAGTAGTTTGATGTTTCACTTTCTTTCTTTCGATAACCTGTACAAAAACATCGTAATTTTTTTTCAAATAGCTGTATGAACAAGCACAGATTTGACATGATGCATCTACAAACTGCATATTACAGTTTTTGTCCATTCGTTTGATGTGTTTGAGCTTTTGATTTTGTCATTTGATTGTGGACTTTCCGAATTGACTTTTCCTCGGAGTTCGGTAATTTTATGATTTTACTTTTTATGAAATGATCATCAACGCCAGATTTTTTACTTTTTTTCAATTAAAAGATTACAAATCATGGAGGTCTACCTGAGAACCTCGATAGTGACCATACAGTCGCATTTTTTACTGAAACAACAACAGCTGTCATTCAACATAAACAATTGTAAGCTTTTAATTCTTGAATCAAAATTGCCCTACAATCTTAAAAGTAGCTATTTTAACTTTCTGTCTGTAATTATCCGTACTGCAATCTGCTATAAACAACATCCCCTCACTATCAATAGCTATACTTAAAGGACCATAACCAAAGAGAACTTTGTTGTTAGAAAGTTCTGCTACTGAAATTTCAAAAATGCTTTTACCCTTTTGGTTTAAAACATGAATATTACATCTATAAGAGTAACTAGTAGCTACAATTAACCCTGAAGACAATATTATTGACAAGTCTGCTGGATGGAAAGAACTTCCACATTTAGTGAATGCCCATTTCAATTTTCCTTCTTCATCTATAGTTACTATTGCTCCTGAATTGCCAAATCCATTATTTGATTTTTCAATAAAACATATTGAATTGTCAAAATTTGTAACAATTCTCAATGGACATGAAAATAACTTTAATTTGTCTTTGTCCTTATCATTCTCAAATGTTCTTTTTACTATTCCATTAGAATCAAGCACTACAATTTTGCCATCACCGCCATCAGTACTACTAGCAAGCCCAACTACAATATCATTTTCATTGTTGACATGGATACCAAAGGTTTTAAATGGAGAGAACGAATGAAATGACTCGATAGCTCCTTTTGCACACAACAATTTCAATTCACTCTCCTGTTTTGACAGGAGGATGTCTCCATTCTGCATCACTGCTAAATCATAAACTTTGATCTTTGGGTAATTTGTTTCAACCGTCATATCGTTTTTACCAAAATTGACCTTCTGTAGGACTTCATCTTTCCAGCAAGAAATAATAGCTTGGTTATTGTTCAGTGGCAAAATTTTCTTAAAACCACGTAATGATGTTTCATACGTTTTAACCAGTTTAAAACCAGGACCTTTAGACAAATATCCAAAGATCTCTTCTATCTTAAAACTCTGGAACGTGAAATAATGTTGTAGTAACTTAATTTGATAAACTTCTTCCTCCGGTGAGTAGGTATTATCTACGGTAGGAAATGTTTTGGTTAATAATTTGGATACTGGTAGAGTGTGACTTCTGATTTCTCTTTCTTTCTCAAAGTTTTCTGTGATATTTTTCACTACTGTTACTTCCTGATTGATTTGTTGTTCAATTGTTTTCCAATCAGTTTCAGCTGCATCTAAAAGTTTCTTAGCATAGTGTTTCGTTTCTTTAATTATTTCTTTCTCTTTCCATGTGATATGTTCTTTGATATAACTGTATTGTTTAAAGGCCTTAGCTAGTACATGTTTTAGATTATCTTCAGTTTTCTGATACAATGGAATTTCAGATTGAATTCTTTTCTGAAAATCTTTCATCTCTTGAACTTTACCATCATAAACCTCTTCAATGGAATTAAGTTTATGGTCTTTATGAGAGTTTGTCATTACACAGTTGGTACAGATTGCCTGTCCACATTCTCGACAAAAAAGAGAACATTTCTTATCAGCATGTATGTCACACTGAATATTCTGAAGTTCACCTTTACGAATAACTTCAGCAATATTTTTTGTTCCACAGTTTTCAATGTCAATTTTATTGTGTGCGGCTAACGTTTTGCTTTTGGTATGAAATTTTGATTCACATTGAAGACAGAAAAATAAATCACATTCAAGGCACATCCATTTGATGTTGGAGGAAGTGTCACATATTTGGCACACTGATGGAATAGTAAATTCAATGTCCACTTTTGCTTCTTGAGCCATCATGATCAATGATATGGAAGATTTTGAAATAAAACAATGTTATCCGTTTAATAGATGTCTGATAAATGCTGATTGTAAGTAGAATTTTGTTTAAATGTCCTCATGTTAGAGGGGTTGTCTCAAAAACATTTTATTATCATTTTTACTGTCAGTACTCTACAGACTTTTGTATTTACACATGTATTGATTCTAAGTCTTAAGAAGTATAGTTAAATATAATTATTTGTGCTATTTGTTATGAAGCATCTACAGTGAACAGTTATAAAATAAACTCTGGTATTAGAATATTCATTTTTATTTTGTAACATGCAATTTTCAGAAAATTAATTGAAGTATTGAAGAACTAAAGACGATCAATGTTTACACATTGTATTGTAATCAAGCTTAGATTATGTCTGCCAGTGCATGTTTTAGAGCTTTTTCTGCGGAATAATTAGTTTAATAGATTTTGAGATGACCCTTCCATGATATCAATTGACACAAATGTCTGTGGTCCACATTTGTTTTACCAGTTCAAGTTTATAACATCTGTTTACCGGTTTATATCTGTAATCCTATATTCTGTTTATCAGTATACCTGTATTGACTCATTACAGATAACGTATTTTCTGCTATCATCATGATCACACGCCAGGTTTGATTTAACCTCTTATAAACCTGATATAAATTTACAATAATTACACTGGCTGTACACTTTCGATTGAAATGATTTAGTTATTTAGATACTTTTGTCTTGAATATCCAGGGAATATTAGCATCTTGAAATTAAGCTAACAGACATCAATCATTTAATTAATTAGTTGCAGAAAACATGAGTATTTCTGCAAGATGCTTAGAAATTTGACAATAGTTGATAAGACACCTACCAGTATTTTTTCCTCTAAAGACAAATAATGTAGTTTAACCTTGCTGCATTCTTTCACCGGTAGCAAAAATACTAGAATCAAAACCTTTAAATACAACAGCTTCACTAGGGTACCTCTGACCTTGACCCTATACACATGGATCGTTAATAATGTAGAATTTATATGATACTTGTAGTAAAACCTTTATGTTACAGACTTTAAACACAAGTTCAATCATGATAGGTAAAGTAAGCAAACATTTCAACATGTGAATTCTTCTTTTTATTACAAAATGTCAACAATGAATGGTACAATTTTCAACAAGGATGTTACACATAGGGTTTTGCCAAAAAACTTTGTCAGTTCCAATTTAAACTTAAAATGCTGAAGCAAAGTTATCCATAACATACACAAAACTTGATATAATAGAGCCACATAGAAATCCGTATTTCCCAGTAATATAACTTAATTCATTGAAGTTGGATCTGTCTATATCAACCTGTTCAATCTCTCCACAATCTGTTTGTCATAGCTATGGGACTTAAGCAGAACTTATTAGTGAGGCATATCATGTGTGGAAAACTATAAACAGTTTCATGATATACATGTATGAGAGCAGAATTTATCAAGCTTACTATTATTTTGAATTAGCAATAAACTGTCAAAGGAAGGGGGAAATTACCATAAATAGCAGGATATTCAGATCATTGAGGTTTTTATGTACAAGTATACATAATCGATTATTAAAAAAATAAATAAAACAGTTAAGTTTTTAACCGAAATTCCAAAGGAAAGTTTCGGTTATTAATTATTGAGATGGACGGAAGGCGGCTAAGCGGTCGAACGGACGGCTGCCTAACATTGTCCATGCAATAACTTGAAAAATAACTTGCTCCTTTCCGGAGCACCTGAGATCACACCCTGTTGTAGGTGGGATTTTTGTTGCTTAGTCTTGTGTTTCTTTGTTGTGTCTTGTGTACTATTATTTGTCTGTTTGACTTTTTCTTTTTTAGCCATAGCGTTGTCAGTTTATTTTTCGATCTATGAGTTTGAATTTCACTCTGGTATCTTTCGAACATCTCTTGACGACGGTTGCCACATGTGGAGCAGGATCTGCTTACCATTCTACAGCACCTGGGATCACCTCCAGTTTTTGGTAAGGTTCGTGTTGCTTAGTCTTTAGTTTTCTTTGTTTTGTCTTCTGTACTATTATTTGTCTGTTTGTCTTTGTCTTTTTAGCCATGGCGTTGTCAGTTTATTTTCAATCTATGAGTTTGACTGTCCCTCTGGTTTCTTTCGTCTCTCTCTTGGAAACTCTTTAACAAATTTAAACGTATTGTTTCCAATGATTAAATGAAGGTAAAGTTCCATTTTCACGTTTTTTACAGCTATTACTGTCGTTTTCTTCTTAGTATTGAAAAGTGATACGTACAGCGTTGTCTGTGCAAATTTTTAAAAACGCTTTAAAGAAAGCTTTCAAAATTTAGAAATGGTGTTCCCTGTGACTAAAAGAAGGCCAAGTTCCACGATTTTAGCTTTTACTGTTAAAGCTTTATTATAAGTAGGGTAAAGTGATTTTTAGAACATGCGATAATAATACTAAGGCTTTTCTGCCTCAAGAATAGATTACCTTAGCTGTATTTGGCAAAACTTTTAGGAATTTTGGTCCTCAATGCTCTTCAACTTCGTACTTTATTTGGCCTTTTTAACTTTTTTGAATTCGAGCGTCACTGATGAGTCTTTTGTAGACGAAATGCACGTCTGGCGTAAATACCAAAATATAATCCTGGTATCTATGATGTGTTTAATGGAAAGGCTTAAATGAAAATCTTGTAATACTTTTAACGTTGTATGATAAATAAACTCATCATAGATACCAGGATTGAAATTTTATATTTACGCTAGACGCGCGTCTGACGGAAACTTCGGTTTGCTGTCAATCTTCTTGTCTGGGGGTATCTTGATATTTTTGTTGTCAAGATTATAATGTTATAAACACAAAACAAACGTTCACATTTGCTATCTAAAACCCTTATTTTCCTAGCATTTACATAAAAGTAAATGACATCAGAACCAACTAATCACATTTAACTGTTTCTCAGAGAAAAACAGGACTTTGTCGAAAGAGAGAAGGAGCAGAACTGAGAAATATAGCGTTAATTACTGCCGTACCTAAACAGAAAGGACAACAAAAGGAAAACAACGTGCAAAAGGAGAAAAGGAATACAAGGAAAATAGATATAAATTCAAAATATAAATCGCATTAAGTCATAAACTTTCTGTAAAATTGTAATTAGGAAAATATAACTTTTAATAGGTAAATAAGAGAAAAAAGGGCGACTTTCTGTTTGCAGGTCTTGCTGAATAGGAATTAAAATATGTTTACTTTTATGATAGAATCCAGATCAAATACAGTATGTGCGTTTTCCCAATGTTGTATGAATTTTACTTGAAAATGTATTGAATTTGACCAAAGAAAGATAATACATTTGTCTTTGTTGAAAATAGTACAACATATATTGATGTATAAACCATTTGGTAATTAGAATTCAATGGTTCAAAATTTTATATCAATAGGATATATTGGTAGGAATTACGAGAGATTGTTTCAAATGAAATCAGGTTTACATATGACTATAAAAAATACATAAACACGAGATTAACTTCATATTCTAATATCACAAGGAATGAAGCAAAAAGGACATAGAAATATGGATTTTCGAAAGATCTAGTTTTGGACAGCACAACAGTTTAAAAACATGCTGGCACGCCATTTCTTAATTCAGTACATTGGTTAGGATTCAACAATTACAAACACTGCACATATTAGTACCAAGTTATTATATAGGTGATCAATGTGAGATAACTCAGAAGTAAATAATTTTTTTTTCTGCCAAGAATTGATCAGATGTTTTAAAGGTATTTCCCTCTTGAATCAGCCTTGTGTTACTTTTTCAAACCTTCATGGAATATACAGAAAATTTGAACAGAAGATTGTTCATGACAAAATTACAGTATCCACAGCAAAATTTTGAAATATCTATTTTCATTTTTCTGATTTTACTGATAAATAGACTTAAATCTTTTTCTACTGTCTGAAGTGTTTCAGTCATCATTTTCTTTGACAAACCTTCATGGAATTTTACTAAATTTGGACAGAAGATGAGTTGTGACCAAACTACAAAATTTTGAAAATATTTATTTAGATGTTTCTGTATTTAACTTATAATTGGACTTTAGTTTACATTGTTAACAAATTGATACCGTCTGGACTTAAAGTTTGTTACAGATTAATTACTCTATCAAACCTTCCTAAAAGTCTATGAAACTGCAGAAGTTTTTTATGACTGAAGCTAATTTTTAATTTGTTTTTTAATTTCAGTATTTTTATGATATATGGACTTAGATTTTTACAATTAATATTTACAGACAGTCTGGGATTAAAAATTTATGACATGATAAATTTGTAAACCTTCATGGATTGTTATGAAACTTTGACAGAGGCTAATCCTCAAGACCAAGAAATAGCATCTACAGAAAAAGTTTGAACTGTTTTTCAAATTCTGTATTTACTTGATAAAGGACTCAATTTACACTTCTATAATGACAGCAGCATCACAGGCAATACACAGGGTTCTGTTGAATCCCTTACAAATTTTTTGAAAGGTTTATTAAATCAAATTATTCCAAATGAGTGATATAAGCATGGAAATATCATTATGAATTGAAACAACTAAACTTTTATTATTTGTAGATTTTAATGCTGAGCGAATTCCCTCCAAATAATTTCAGAAATAGTCTCAAAATAGGGAGGGTTGAGATCTCAAAAAAACATGTTTAACCCCGCCGCATTTTTGCGCCTGTCCCAAGTCAGGAGCGTCTTGTATGATTTTTAATTTAAGTTTCTTGTGTATATTTCGAAGTTTAGTATGACGTCCATTATCACTGCACTATTATACATTTTTGTTTAGGGGCTAGCTGAAGCACACCTCCGGGTGCTGGAGTTTCTCGCTGCATTAAGGACCCATTGGTGGACTTCGGCTGTTGTCTGGTCTTTGGTCGGGTTGTTGTCTCTTTGAAACATTCCCCATTTCCATTTTCAATAATATTTTGTTTACAATTCATATATTGTTCCCTTGTCAATGTATAGCAAGTTTTAGGTAGGTCATAAACATATAATTCATATAGTATTTAATGAATCTGACAAGACATCGCTGCACAAATACAAAATTAACCAACATGTCAAGCACTTGTCCTCTCTTATTATACTTAAAACTCTATTACAAGCTTAGGGTATATATGAAAGTTTTCATGCTTCATAACTAGTTAGAGATGAACATCAAAATTATCTTTTGTCTTTTTTGATAATTAACTTATACGCTTTACAAAAAAGCAAATATATCTAATCATCTTAAATTTTATATAAATATTAATACACATTATTTGCAAAGATATACATGTTTATTTCCATCTGCAAAAACAAATAGAAGTATGTAGTATATATTAAGGATTCATTTTTTTTAATTGATACCAATTTACGTGAATTAAAGGGGAAAAGACTCTTCGTGGATATTTGATTTGGTTGTTTTGTCATAATCTGCAACCTAAAGTTTATTAACATTCTTTTGTGGTTTCCCTAGGTTCACGACAATTGGCATTTCATGAATAACAACAAATCCAGTATACATATGATTTTGAAAAAAAAAACAAGTATATCCTGTGATTCCAGTGCTTGCAACACATGTTTCCACTAAGCAGGCAATATTTAGGAGCAAGGTTTGTTAGCGCCAGAGTCTTGTCTACTGTTAGCTTGTGAACTAGCACATTGAAAATCTGAATCAGCTAGCCGGTCTTAAACACAAAAATGTTCATATTCAAATCAAAATGTTATTACCCAGAATAGGCATTTATATTTTAACTTTTCAATGAATCTTAAACCAACATTCATCCATTCATCCAGCAAATTCATAAAACATTAAGAATCACCAAGAAAAAGATATTTCAATTAAAACTAAATCTTAGAACAATTTAATGCACCTCAAAACTTGGGAAAGGTATCAAGTTACCTTTATGATATTAAAATAGGAATTTTCAAATGTTTTAATGTTGTGTCGACTATCATTTCCAATATGGCAAAATTATCACTTTTTTCTTTTTTTTTTGTGTGTACAGCCTGTGGATTTTTGTATGTCATTTGGACTAGCAATATTGTTCAATATTTGTGTAGCATACACGCAACTTTTGTTTTATAAATAAAAAGATGTTGTATGAGTGTCAACGAGACATTTCTACATTTAGGCCAGAATATGTAAAACGTTAACAATTATAGATTAAAGTACGGCCTTCAACACAGAGCCTTGGCTCACATCGAACGGCAAGCTATAAAGGACCCCAAAATGACTAGATGTGTAAATCAACTCAAACAGGGAAATCGAATGTTTGGACGAGTATTGTAAAAAATAAGTTCCAGATTGCATGTTAGTTATATAAGCTTCTGTGTACTACCACATATTATATTAATTAGTATTGTAATTTTCATTGTTATTGATAAATGTTATATGAGTATTATAAACCAAATCTTGAATTCTATCCTTATTCTATCCTATTTTGGGGAAATTTCAGAAATTCAAATGTGACGTCACCTTTTTTTTTTAGCGTTGATCTCTTTGGCTAACTTGGCTGTGAATTTTTATGTGCTGGTTTATGTTGTTTTATGTATCCGTTTTTATTCTGTAGTTAGTCACCACTTCGGTGTTATCATGTATATCTATTATATTGTCATTTTTATAAATTTACTGTTTGCAAAAGTATGAATCATTCTAAATACTAAGGATTTTCTTATCCCAGACATATAACCTTAGCCGTATTTGGCACAACTTTTTGGAACTTTTGGTCCTAAATGCTCTTCAACTTTGTACTTGTTTTGGCTTTCGTACTTTTTTATCTGAGCGCCACTGGTTAGTCTTGTGTGGACGAAACGCGCTTCTTGCGTATTAAATTTTAAACCTGGTACCTTTTGTTAGCTATTATTCGTATGTTTCTCTGTCCTATGTGTTCTCCCATTTATTTGTATTGTAGTCCTGTCATTTAATGTTGTCATTTTAATGTTATAGTTAACATTGTCATAAAAGCGGGAGGTTTGGCTAGCCACAAAACCAGGTTCAACCCACCATTTTTTTCTTAAAATGTCCTGTACCAAGTCAGGAAAATGGCCATTGTTATATTATAGTTCGTTTCCGTGTGTGTTACATTTTAATGTTGTGTTTCTGTTGTGTCGTAGTTCTCCTCTTATATTTGATGTGTTTCCCTCAGTTTTAATTTGTAACCCGGATTTGTTTTTTTCTCAATCGATTTATGAATTTCGAACAGCGGTATACTACTGTTGCCTTTATTTAGCGTTGTTTTTGTTGCACTTCAGTGTTCCTGTTTTTCCTTTGTTTTCATCTAATACATGTAGTTGATGTGTTTCCCTCAATTTTAGTTTGTAACCCGGATTTGTTATCCCTAAATCGATTTATGACTTTTGAATATCGGTATGCTACTGTTGCCTTTATTTATCTATATAAATAACGAGAAACGAGAAACACTGAACAACAGGCTTGTGTACATAAATCCTTCGTCATATCACACATAGTTTTTATCGTATCATTTAATGATTTGTTTTATTATGTGGTAAATAAACTTTATGCAAATAAATATCAACACACCTGTTAACCTATTTCAGGTTGAAATTTAGAAAATCGCAAACAAACGTGCACTTAATGAGGTTAATTTCTATACGACTCAGCAATTATGGAAATTAGATCTTGAAGATTAAAACCAATTGATTGTGGTGGCCTTTAATCTATTTGTTATGCCCCATATATCGGCATTATGTTTTCTGGTCTGTGCGTCCGTTCATTCGTTCGTTCGTTCGTTCTTTTGTCCGTTTGTCCGTCCGTTCGTCCGTCTGTCCCGCTTCAGGTTAAAGTTTTTGGTCGAGGAAGTTTTTGATGAAGTTGAAGTCAATTCAACTTGAAACTTAGTACACATGTTTCCTATGATATGATCTTTCTTATTTTAATGCCAAATTAGAGATTTTACCCCATTTCACGGACCACTGAACATAGAAAATGATAGTGCGGATGTGGCATCCGTGTACTATGGACACATTCTTGTTTCATATTGATTGATAATTTAGATTCTTTATTATTAATTAAGATACGGATTTTAAATGTTGACTCTAACAATAGATTTGTTAAAACTGCATGCATACATTTTTAGTGTCAATATCGATAAACATGGAGAAGACTTACCAGAATTTTTATTTTTTAATGAAGTAAAATGTTTTTTTCTTGTAGAAAATATATCATACTTGTATATAAAAAAATTTCAAAATCTACAATTCTTAATAACTGATATCATAAAAAATGGTTTTCAATTTTATTTTACAAATGAGTTGCATTTCTGTCCCCAAAGGTTCATTTTTTATTGGAAATCTAAAATTATTGTGCTTTGCTATAACCATTAATCCAAGATGATGGAAGATGATGAACCTACATAGATCCAATAACTTGTTTAAGTTGCAATAACTTGTTTCCCAATCCACTGTAAATAAATATGTTTAAACTCAATACTTAATTACAAAAAAACGTCTATACATTAGACCTTCCTTGATATATAGACAACTCAACGAAGTATTGGATATGTAGTTTTTTTATATCTATATGTCCATTAGTTTCGTTTCTGGATACTTAATGACATTGCAACCCTACTTTAATATATATGGTCACATGTTATGAGAGACAGATCCTTTATATTGAATCACCATGCCAAAGGTCAAGGTCAAAGTTACACAAATATAGAACGAATATAATAGTATAGTCATAAACACATGCAATTAAAATTTTACTCCTGGATATTTTGCCAATTTAATGAGAGGATTATTCCTATTGATTTCGAGGCCACAATAAATATCTATGGTCAAGGTCATAATAACTTGAAACATAGTTTTGTAGGACAATATTATTGAAATTATCTTTTGTTCCATAGTCCACAATTACTTTTCAGAAGGGAACCAATTCTATGCGATTAATGTTTACAATGAAGAAGAATAGGATTTAATATTTTTCTTTAATCCTTTGGTCCCGAACACATATTGGCTACGAAATCGTACGCTGAATGGAAGCTCACACTTTTTTGAAACAGTTCTCCCCCTCTGTCCCACTTATGTATGCACAACTGCCGTGAAACCTTTCATAGACATTTGTTAAACTTTCTGAGGTTTGGAAGATCAATAAGATTCTTTAAAGAATGTATAGAACATTTTATAACGGAGAGAGATATATAGATTCCACCACTGCAACAAGTGTGTTACGATATTTCTCCACTCGAGACAGTTAAATGTAAATATTTAAAGCGCGAGGCTTGCCGAGCTTTTGAAATAATTATAATTTGACTGTTGAGAGTGGAGAAATATCGCAATACACGAGTTATAGTGGGGAAATCGTTTCTCTAATGATTTTTATCCATCCTTGTTAAAGATTTGAAGAAAGTTGTGTACTTTTTTATGTGACGTCATCGGGCATGGTCGTCTTTTATCATGACATCACAATAGGAAAGTTCAGAAGAAACCAAGAAAACTCGACGTCACAATTAAATTTTGACCAATCATTTGCCGAGAACAGATATTTCACTAGTGAGGAGAAATATTTTTCTCACACCGATGAAGAAACGTGAAAATAGCACAAAAATTAGAGAAATATGATTTAAAGATTAACACAGTAAACAAAACTAACTTCCGAATCTTATACAAAATTGATAGAACATACTTATCGCATATGAATTGGCTGCAAGCGGATGCCTAGACAACACTGGATTGTTTCTTGAGTGACATGCAGGGACCAGTAGTTGTTTATAAACTTGTCCACTGATCTTGTCTGATAGTCGTCTTTTAGCAACTAAACCACATGTCACTTTATTAAAAGACTAAAGTATAACATAAATTTATTTATGTCGCCTTACTGATACCAATTAATTGACTTCGTCTTGCGCACTTTTATCTGTCCTGAAACACAGCATCATTGAAACCATGTTATCTGTAAACGTGCATTTTTGTGACCAGGCCTTTCAATTATCCTGGATTTCTAACAAACTTGGACAGAAGCTTGTTTATGATCATAAGATAGTATCCAGAAGTAAATTTTGTAAAAAAGAAATCCTGTTTTTCCGTATTTTTCTTATAAATGGACTTAGTTTTTCTGCCAGGAAACATACATTCACTCTGTGGTTAAAGTTTTTAAAATTTTAACAACTTTCTTAAGCTATCCTGGATTTGAACCAAACTTGGACAGAAGCTTGGTTATGATCATAAGATAGAATCCAGATGTAAAGTTAGTAAAAAAAAACAACATTTTAAAATTTTAATTACTTTCTTAAACTATCCTGGATGTGTACCAAACTTCGACAAAAGCTTGTTTATGATCAAAAGCTAGTATTAAGAAGAAAATTTTGTTAAAATGTTGTACCTGTTATTCTTTATTTTACTTATAAATGGACTTAGTTTTTCTGCCAGGAAACATTACATACAGCCTGCAGTTAAAGTTTTTGAAACATTTATTAAATTCATAAACTATCCTGGATTTTTACCAAACTTGGACAGAAGCTTCTTACAATCAAAAGATAGTAACGAGAGGAATTTATTTATTAATGTTTTTCCTCATTTTTGTTGAGCCTGCGATTAACAGCAAAAGCAGGTGAGACACTGGGTTCCGCGGAACCTTTACAAATTTTTCATCTCCAATTTTTTTTTTAATCTAAACAATTTGTTTGGATTCCATTAGCAAATCATGGACTTTTCCATTGCTTTTTTTGGGGGTACTGATACATTTCATATACACAACTCCTCCTTTACCCCTTGTTAGAATTTATTGAAATCTTCTCAGAATTTTAACCATAAAATGCCATTGTTGGCTTCCTAAATGTATTTTGTTAATGTTCCCAAATATTTTTGTGGTTTCTTTAAGTAAATCATGAACAAAATGCCATTAATAAATACATACGTACGTTGACATATAGTTGTTTATTTCTGTGTCATTTGGTCTCTTGTCTTATTGGCGATCATACCACATCTTCTTTTTTATATACATGGTTATCATTTTAAGATCTTTTCCACAGTTTACACAGTCTGTACATCTGGTGTTGTTGTCAGATGTTAAGTTAAGTGTTCTTATTTGATTTTCGGTACTGTATCTGATTGTTCTTAAGTCCTTCAAGTCACAATCGTTTGTGGAGTGGACCCCCCTTTTTATTTGCGTGTTTATATACACGTATTTTATTTGAAAATATGTTTTCATATTTCAACTTATTTTCACTTAGTTTTACTTATTTAAGGTGTCCAAAGTCTTTTCAATGCGATTTAACAATGTTGGTTCATGGAACCCTTTAGAAATTTTTGATGTGCAGAATAGCAATACATTTATTAGTACAAATTTTACTGCACTAGATGTGCATTTAGACAATCAACATGTATTCAATGGCTACTAAACTAGTGATACCCTTCCCAAGGATTGCACTGTTCATTTGATTTGTGATTTGTAGAAGAGGATGAAGATATGTTGTGTCTTTGAGCAGCATTTCCTTTTTATGTAGAAATAAAAAAATATTGTGTAAAAATAAAAAAATATTGTATAATAGAAAAGGTTGTATAAGAATAGAAAAGGTTTTATAGGCTTTAAAAAACATCGGTGTACAATGAGAAAACATTGAAATAGAAAAGAAAAGAACAGAAAAATACTCATATTTTTGAATTTCAAAATCATATTCATTATGTGAACTCAAAAATGTGAAGTTTAACATATGGCAAAAATGTTTCACAACGTTCCTTTTCTCCTACATATAATTTCATTTCTTTGTCAACAGCTAAGCTTATTTCTGTTCTGTCTTTAATGTTTAAATAATTTGACTTTGTAATAACACTATCATTTTGGGATAGAGTACGGAAAGCACATGGTGACACAACTAAAAGGCAACCTGCAGTATTCATCATTACTATTTCTGTAGGACTTAAACCATATTTCTCTTCATATGTCCACTTCAGTTTCCCTGCTTGATCTATATTCACAACTCTACCATCATAGGATCCATGTTTATCTTTTGTAAGTATGTCAATAAAACTGATTGTATTGTCTGGATTAGTTACTATTCTTGTAGGACATGTGCATAAAAACTCTTTCGAACGTGTTTTCTTGTCATATCCATATGTTCTTTTAACACTTCCTTCACAACTCAAAACTAAAATTTTCCCTTGTTTTGGGATTTCCTTTTCTTTGTCTGGCAATCCACTACTTATACCAACCAGAATTTCATTGTCTTTGTTTACATGAATACCAAAAGTTTTTAGTGGGGAAAATGAATGAAATGGTTTTAAAGTGTCCTTTTCCCTAAACAGTTTTAATTGGCTTTCTTGGACAGAGATGATAATATCACCATTTTGCAACTTGGCCATGTCATATGCTCTTGTTTCAGGTAATGTTTTTTAAAAGTTTTATATCTTTATTGTCAAACTGAATTTTCTGAACTTTTTCATCCTTTTCACTTGCAATTAAAGCCTGATTGTTGTCCAGTAACAAATCTTTTGATATACATTTTAGTTCTGTTGGATAAGATTTTTCTATTTGAAATGTTAGACCTTTTTCTTTCCAAAGGAAACATTCAAATATCCTTTTATTGTCATGTTGTTTTATTTCATACTTTGGATTATATGAAATTTGTTTTAGAACCATTTGGTAAACTGATTTCTGTGGTGAATGCTTATTTTCAGAGGAAGAATAAAGTCTGGTTACATTTTTAGTAGGAGATGCATTATGACTTAAAGCTTCTCTTTCTTTTTCAATCTGATCCTTTAAGGTTTTCATTACATTTATATCTTGTTATAATGATCCTTCTAAGGTCTTCCATTCAGAATCAACTTTATCTAAAATTGTTTTTGTGTGTTTTTGAGATTCTATAATAAAATCAGCTTCTTTTAATAACAATATCTCCCTTTGTTCACTGTATCGTTTCATTCCATCGTCAAGAATCTGTTTTAGTTCATTTTGGACATTTGAGCAAAATGGTATATTCTTTCTGACTTTTTTTATGAAAATCTTCCATTTCATATAGTTTTTCGTCATAAACATCACTAATTGAAAATAGCTTATGTTCTTCATGTGAATTTGCTAATACACAGTTTGTGCATACTGGTTGCTGACAATTTTGACAAAACAGAACACAAATGAGATCGGAATGTAATTTAAAGTTCATATTCTTAAGTCCTGCTTTATGAATCGCTTTAGCAATGTTCTCCTTCCCACATTGTTCAATATCAATTTTGTTATGTCCTGCTAAGGTCTTGCTCTTTTTATGAAATTTCAATTCACATTCTGCACAAAAAGATAAATCACATTCGATACACATCCATTTTATGTTTGAAGATTCATCGCACATTTGACACAGAGAAGGGATTTTTACCTCCTTATTTAATGGAGATTGTTTCTGTGCCATAATGTAAAAGGAGGCAATGACAGTCCTTGATTGACTAATTGATTGAATGAGTCCAGTAGCAAATAACACATTTTGGACAGTCTGTGTTTTTGATAATGGTTTAATCTGAAATTGAGTGAAAATCATGTTTACAATATTACATATCAAAACATTGTCAGATATATATATATAAAAACATTTTGTAAGGCACAAAGAAGATTTCTTTATAAAAAATTAGCTATTTTACTTTTCACTTTTGTATTTGTTATACTTGGAAGTTGTCTTAGCAGGCATGTCAATTTTTATTAAGAATAAAGAATATATCATCAATTCAATTATTTAATTTAACTAAATCACAGAATTATCAAGCAATAAACTAACAATATGTAAACATGCAAATCCTATATGCTACATCCAAAAAATGTTACCTGTATGAAAATGCATTGCAGAAATTAAGTATAAATTTTTATAAGATTTTTCTGAAAAACATTTCACAACATCCATTACATAAAAAGACAGATATCAATTATTGGTGAAATCATTTTTGAGATTTACCTTTTGTTGTCATATAACATGGAAGTCCTTATAGTCCTTGACTTGGCTTGATCACATGAATAAGTATATATGACACTGCATGAACTTTAATTTTGTTTCATGATAACATGATATTTGTACAATATGTTAGAGATAGTTTTTATCATTTATTGATTAAAACAAATGTGTCAAATTATTGCCAGTCCAAAGGACAAATTAGAAATAGATTGAATTTGATAGATTAAATTAAGCTATGAGGTAGATAAATATTTTATTTTATTTTGCATTCATCTTTCCATGCTCCTTGACCTTGCACGATAACATGAATAAGTATATAGGACACTGCACTAGGTCCGATTTTGTCAAATGATCACATGATTAAGTACAATATAATAGATATAGTTTTTATCATCTATTGATTAAACCAGTTGTGTCAAATTGAGGCCAACCCAAAGAGCAAATTAAAATTCGTTGAATTTTAAAGATTAAATTAAGGTATCAAGTATATAAGGCTATAGTCCAGTAATCTACTTGAATTTAATGTTTATTTTGCATTAATCTTAAGGACATCTTGACATGCAGCTGAACACTGCACACATTTTAAATGTAACAAATTTAGTTTCAATACAACACAGTTTTTGCAGGAATTTTTGGACTTTCCTCATTTTTGAACTATTGTATAAAATTGTGATAATGTATTCATTTATCTATCAACCTACTCTCTTCATGAAAATCTTATAATATGTCAATATTCTAGAACATATACTTTTAATTCTCAATTGACAATTTTTTGATGAAAAAAGCAACAATCATTAGGATTATTACAACAGCTGCAACTGGAATTATAATCTAAAATCATAGGGGTTATTCTACAGGTTACCTTATTTGATCTACCAATGTATTCTAACATTATGTCTTGCTTGAAATATACCTTACAAAAATGGTGATGTGCCCATGATTATCTAGATTTTGTTGTATTCTGAATTTTGTGGAACATTGTATCTTAATTTTTACCAGTATTTGTTAAATTTGCATTCATGTTTGACATGTATCATCTTGCCATGTCCACTCTGTGTATTTGTTAGCTGTATTTCTATTTGTATCCATCTGATGATATGAGTAAAACCTTTTTCAACTGATTGTTATAGTTCGTTCTTTCGTTGTACTGTTACATCACTGTCCAAGGGAGGGTTTAGATCCTGCTGACATGTTTAATTAAGCCACATTATGTATGTATGTGCCTGACCCTAGCCATAAACCTGCAATTCAGTGGTAGTCCATTGTTGCTGTACGTGTTACATATTTGTTTTTCATTCATTTTTTGTGCATTAATTAGGCCATTAGTTTTCTTGTGTGAATTGTTTTACATTTGTAATTTAAGGCCTTTTATAGCTGACTATGCGGTATGGGCTTTCTCATTGTTGAAGGACGTACAGTGACCTATAGTTAATAATAGTTAATTTCTGTATCATTTGGTCTATTGTGAAGAGTTGTCTCATTGGCATTCATACCACATGTACATCCTCTTTTTTATATTGAACAATGTAAAGTTTTCTGGCTAAGGTTTTTTCTTTGATACTATTTTGAATAGGTCAACTATATTATTTGTAAGGAGTACATGTCTGTTTGGCATGCATCCTGTCCTTTTTTATGGTTCATTTGTAAATGGTCATTTTTCGTGATTTGGTCTTTTTTTGGATATCTGTAATCTTTATCAGAAAGTTTACCTCAAAAATGCTCTTCAACTTGGTACTTTATTTGGCCTTTTTAACTTTTTTTATTAGAGCGTTACTGATGAGGTTTTTGGTAGACAAAACGCGTGTCTGGCGCAAATAAAAAGATTCAATCCTGGTATCTACGATGAGTTTATTTTATAAGAGAAAAAATAAAAGCTTCCTGTTATGATAAACAGGGTATTCACCATGAAATTTGTTATCAAGCTAGATAATAGAACATCAACAGATAATACACACTCAATATATAGAGTCCCATTTAGGATTCCTGATATCTCTTACAAGTTTGAGCATTTATTCTTATGTTTTTATTTCCTTCTTTTTGACATCATTAGTTGGTTGCTGTAAATATCATTTAAAAGTATCTATATCTCTGAAACTTTTGTCTTAATGTTTCCTAATTTTAAGTATATGAACTAGAATATTTCTTCAGGAATTTAGATAGAAATTTAAGAATGAAGTGATGTCACTCTAAATCTCTTAAAAGATGTTAGTTAAATTAAGTAAATCGTAGTCCTGCATTTCTCTGTGCCAATTAAAGTTTAGAATCTTGTTTTTAGTTTTTTTGGAGATTTTTCCTCTTTACAAACGCACACACCAAATGTCAAGAAAGGAGAAAAAGGGTGAAATAATTCTCTATCCCCGTTCATGCTAATTAGTTCTAAATCAGAGGTTTCCTTAGAAAGAAGAAGTTTGCCATCAGGCATCATGGCTAGATCAAACACTTTGGTTTTTATCTCATTTTCAACTTTAATACTATCACTCTCAAATTTAACTTTTTGCACAAGTTCATCTTCATAATTTGCAATAATTCCAGAATTATTTTGTAAATGAATAATATTAGAAACATAATTCATTTTTGTTGAATAAGATCCAATCATTTTGTAAAAAGGACCTTTGTAGAGGCGTGCATAGAAACAATTTTTATCAAGGTCTTTTAACATAAGACCAGGTACAAACTTAGCTTGTTGCAATAACATTTGATAAACACTTTTTGATGGTAAAGCTTGAGAGATATGTGTATGATTTGATGTTAGAATTTCTGAGATTTGATGGGGATTAAGAATCTGGTCTATATTTTTCTTTTGTTCTTCCATTTGTTGAATATTTATTTGAATAAGTTCTAGTTCTCTATTGATTGTATCTCTTGTTAAATTCCACTGTGCACCCCCATCATTTAAAAGGCTGTCAAAATGTTCTTGTATACGATCCATAAACATTTTTTGGTTTTGCAAAATTTCACCCTGAGTGTCATTATATTGTTTATTTCCTTTCGAAAGCATAACTTGCAGTTCTTGCTCTTCAAGTTTGCATACAGAAATGTTCTCCTCACTTTTGACTTTCATGTCTTTCAGCTTGGAGACTTTTCCCTCAAAAATTTCAGTAAGTTCATTAAGAAGATGGTTTTAGTGATGTTTTATTACACAACTTGAGCAGATTGGTTTTTGGCAATCTAAGCAAAAAGTACTGCATTTTTGGTTGCAATGTTCGGATCCTACACAATTAATTTCCTTGACCTTGACTTTGAAAATTTTGTCCAACGTTTGTTCTGTGCCATATTCCTTAATGTCCATTACAAGATGGTGTGCAAGTGTTTTGCTTTTTGAATGAAACTTCACATAGCAGTCTTGACATAAATATAAATCACACAAATATTAAGTTTTCATGCATGCATAAAACATTTGTACATACCACAAACACACATATTAGATATTGATTCAACCACTGCATCAAGTGTGTTACGATATTTCTCCACTTGAGACAGTTAAATTTTTGAATTTAAAACGCGAGGCTTGCCGAGCTTTTTAAATATTTAAAATTTAACCGTTGAGAGTGGAGAAATATCATAATACATGAGAGATAGAGGTGGAATCTGTTTCTCTTATGAATTTTAGACGATATCTAAACAAAGTTTATCCTTCCTTTTCAAAGATTTGCTGAAAGTTGTATTCTTTATACATGTATGAGACGTCATCATGGTTGTCTTTTTTCATGACGTCACAATAGGAAATTAAGAAGAAATCAAGAAAATTTGACGTCATAATTGAATTTCGACCAATCATTTCCCGAGAACAAAGTTTTCTCTAGAGACGAGAAATATTTTTCTCACACCGATCGAGAAATGTGAAAATAGCATGAAAATTAGAGAAATTAGCATAAAAATTATGGGAAAAAATTTAATCAATCAATCAGGAAATGTATAAATTGGCTTTAGAATAAGAGAAATACATATTTTTTGCTTATTGTACATGTACACTGTACATGTGTATAACCAGCATTTTCTTTTAATCACTGCTTTTAATTATAAATACATGTACATGTATCTGTAGGTATTATTAAAGAACACAATCAAAATAATGAGAACCAACCTCTAGATGACAATACAAACAGGCGCCTTACCAACCATTCAGCTAGATGGTTTATCTTTCAGAAGCTTGATGATGAGGGAATTGAACATAATCATACCAAACAGGTTATTAATTATAAAAATATTATTACAACTACTACATTTATTACAGTTTTCATCCACTCCATTTTTGTCATGATTGAATTTTGAACAATCATCTGGCGAGAAAAATGTGTCACTAGAGATAAGAAATACCTTTCTCACACAGATTGAGAAATGTGAAAAAAGCATCAAAATTAGAAAATTATATATACACCCATAAAAATAAAACTTCCTACCTCTGCTTTATGTACATGTATGTGACAGGGTTGGTAATTGCCGTTTTATATTTGTATGGTTGAAAGTGAAAAAAATAAAATTTCATGCTTTTCAAGCATCCAAGCACTTTTCTAGATTTACCTTCATCAGAAACACTCATTGCAAAATATCAAATATTTATATACTCGCCTTTAGCAACCGTAAAACTTCAACCTCTGCTTTACAGTGGATTCAGTAACTTTACTGACTTATAAGTACAACTACATGTATATTATGTGCAAGTCTGTAAGTGTCTTCCAAGTTATTATCTTACGACTGTTTATCTCAATGTGGATTAGCTTTCTGCAGCTCTAACTGAAGTAACCATGGATTGCTCTGTTTGTTTTCAATTTTCAACATTAACGTGAGGGTACCCAAATTGCACCTATTTCGACAGTTTTTTCACCTACATTTGAGAAACAGACAAAAGTTTCCAGTCTGTGTTTATTTTGTAGATGTATCCTTATTTACTATATATTTCCACAAGCTTAAATATGAATCCATACTGATTCATGGAAAAATGGGTTTGAACCAACCTCCAAACGACAAAAAAATCTATAATGAGGAGTACCTGAATTGCACCCATGCTTAACTTCACTTCCGTAAAATTCGAACAACTGATGTTTTGTTTTATTTCTCCACATTTTTAGAACAATTTGACAATAGTCCATGCTTACTTTGCATTTTGTCAGAAATGGATGCCCGTGACATAATTCAATTGCTCATTTATAATAATTGACTTTTTGTGGACGTCGCATGTGACATTTCGGTAAATTTAACTTTTTTCACTGGATACTTCGTCTGTTGATATATATTGTGACCATTTTGTGTAAATTTAACTAGATAGAAAGACGTGCATAATGGCAAATTATAAAAATACGAATTTTCTTGTCCCTCAAAAAACCTATAAGATTTCTGCTGCTAGTTTTGCAAAATAGGTGCAATTTTGGTACTGTGACATTACCATCTTAACTAGGTGGAATAAGTGATATCCTTTGAAAAATTGTCAGATTATTCATTTGTTATTTAATGTTCTTCAATGTATTAATATTTTACAATTCCAAAATCTAGTCCATCTATACTTCATCCTCGGACGCTTGCACGATATTTTCTCACATATGGTTCATACTTGAATGTTTATGATTTTTTTACTGATTTTTTAGATATCTGGACACAAAAACATTCAGAGTATAAGCACTTACTCAAAACTGAACTCTCAGAAACATCAACAGATAGCCCGATGCATCTTAGGTAACCAGGATGAACATGAACAAATACAGTCTTCACAGACAACGAGGTCGGTTACGATGGGACATCAACAACTTCATCAAACTGAGACACAACTCGTGGTTGGGCAAAGTCACGATGCACCGCGTGCAGGAATGGATTATATCTTTGGGGCACCTATTTATGGAGGGACATTTAATATAAACATAAACAATACATCACCATCAGTTCAGCCTCCTCAGATGAAACGCCGATTTGTCATCGAGAGTGACAGTTCGCAAGATGACTAAACTCATGTGGTCAGATATGTTGAACTTCATTCATTCTCCTTCGTGTTTATTTCAGTGAGCAGTGAACTTAATTCTCCGCGAAAAAAGTTCTTTTTTCTTATCAACGTTCAATTGATAAAAACTTTTTTTGATTGTTCTTTTTGTGAAAAAAATATAAATATGTTGGAATTTAAATTGAATTGGATTGTTGTTTTTTTTAATATAATACTTAAAGGTAAACAAAAGACTCATGTGCGTATAAATATGCTGGCGTAGTGAAGGCATGGTTGGGAGAATTTAATTTTTTATGAAACTAAAATAGGTTTTTTTGGTCATAAGAGAAACAGATTCTTACATTGTTAGCAGTGGATTATCGGATCTCTCCAATCTCGATAGTTAAATTATGGAATTTTAAGTTCTCGCCAAGGCTCGGACTTAAAATTCCATAATTTAACTATCTCGATTGGAGAAACCCGATAATCCACTGCTAACAATGTAAGAATCTATATCTTTAGTTCCTGTATTGAATACTTATAATACTGAAAAGGTTAAATCCGATCAATATTTGGGAAGATCAGATTATTTTTGTCTCTGAATATATGATATGTATAAACAAATAAATGTATTTGAAAAAATCAATGTTCTTTTTTATCTTGAACAGGATGTTTACCTTTTATCAGCAAATTATATCAACTTCTGATATTGAGGTCCAATCAATGATCTGTATGAAAATTAATATGTCTGGGTTTTTATGCCCCAGACGTAGCATAGTGGCCAATAAGTGTTACTCTTGTCCATCCTTAGCGTCCTGACTGCTGAATTTTTCGTTTCCGTTCTCTAACTTAAGTTTGCCTTAACCTAATGTTATGAAACGAAATAACAATGCTTATTACCACGAAACTCTGATCAAGTACACATTTGGGTAGTGTTACTTCTACAGTTCTTGAGTTATTCTTTTATAACGTTATAGGCAAGCAGGAGCATCATCATTGTCCCATGGACACATTCCGTGTTTATGAGTTTGAATATCCCTTTGGTATCTTTTGCCTCTCTTTAACTTCCCGTTTCCTAAAAAATAAAATTAGGGTATCATAAGTGAGCAGTAGCTTATTGTTCTACCTGTTGATGATATAATCAGATGGTACAAATGTTTTGTTTTTGTTTTTTATCTGTTAACTTCTTATATTATTCTATTACAGAAATACAAAGAAGAGATAGGGAAGATAGAAATACAATTAAAGGAGAAAATTAAAGAAAACAGAAGATTGAAAGACAACTTTGAAACACTAGTCAAGGCAAATGATGCCACGAAAAAAGATGTAAGTTGGTTGTCAATAAATTAGAGCTTTTTTCCAAATGCTTGTAGTGTAAAGGTTTTGTTGGCTTGTTTGCTATGTTTGAATAAATGTTTGCTCAAGCATTTTATTTAAGATTGACAATTGCAATTAATTGATAGGCAAGGCTTCAGATGTATACATTGTACTCTGCATTATACTTAACATCCAATACTGTGAATTCATTATTGTTTGTTGAATACCAATTTTCGTGGATTTCGTTGTAACAGGTGAACCACCAATTCAAATGTTCAATGAATCACATTTTTTCTATAGGCCTTGTGTGCAGAGATTGGGAAAGCCACAACATCAATTATTTCCATGAAAATGAATGAATCCATAGTATCATTTAAGTATATTGTATTCAAGCTGAGGCCTGGCCTATCAATTAATTGCAGATGTCAATCTTAATTACAATACTATCCCAAACATTTATACAAACAAGCAAACAAGCAAGCCAACCAAACCTTTGAGGAACAAAGTCACAGCTGTTCCTATGAGATTGGAATACTGTTGACAACTTGAAACCCAAATGTGATTTATCTTTCATGATTCAGTGTTTCACCTACTTAATTCATAGATGAATGATGTTGCTTAAGTATGCTCTGCTCAAATAATCATAGTCCAGGAATTTTTGTATTATATTCTGGACTTGGATAGATAGTTGCCTCATTGGCACTCTTAACACTTTATTTTGGGATGCTATTATTTTGGTGACATTTGCAAGTAGAAAAATAAGGGGAATATGTTCAATCCACCATTTTCTACATCAGATTATGTCTGTACCAAGTCAGGAATATGACAGTTGTTATCCATTCGTTTGATGTGTTTGAGATTTTGATTTTGCCATTTGATTCGGGACTTTCCGTTTTGAATTTTCCTCTTGAGTTCAGTATTTTTGTGATTTTACTTTTTATGCGAATATGTCAAGATGATTAGAGTAACATGAAAATAAATCACTGCAAAGTCAGGTAAAACATAAAGCATAAAGGAAAATAAGTTGGTTAACAGTATTTCTATATATATACATGTATTTACCAAAAGCAGATAAACTACTTTTAACAATCACTATGTTCACAAATCAGGTCTGATTTACATGTTGACATAAACCTGATGTATCAATGATGAGTTTATTTACACCTACTAGGTTGATAACCTATCATAATATTCACATGATGGGTCTGAAGTATTAATATTGACATATGCTTCTGATGAAACTGATATGAATATATGATATTTACACTTTTAAGTGCAATTTGATTGAAAATAGATATTTGGACAACGTTTCGTCCCCGAGGGTATCACCAGCCCAGTAGTCAGCACTTCGGTGTTGACATGCATATCAATTATATGGTCATTTTTATAAATTTCCTGTTTACAAAAATATGAATTTTTCGAAATACTAAGGATTTTCTTATCCCATGCATAGATTACCTTAGCCGTATTTGGCACAACTTTTTGGAATTTTGGGTCCTTAATGCTCTTCAACTTTGTTCTTGTTTGGCTTTATAACTATTTTGATCTGAGCGTCACTGATGAGTCTTGTATAGACGAAACGCGCGTCTGGCGTATTAAATTATAAGCATGGTTCCTTTGATAACTATTTGTATCAAAAATGTACATGAACTATTTATGACTGATCATTTAGAAAACAGCAATCAATCAAGCATGAGGGAAAAACCCATCAGTATTTAGGTAGCCTTAATCAAGCTATTGGATATCTTTTTTTGAATTGTTTCACATTTTGTTAATCCCAGTGCCATTTATAAGTTATATCAGTATAGATTTTCCTAATTGTTGAATGCTTCATGGTTACTTAAAGTTGTTCATATACTTGTCCTTTGTTCCCTAGTGTGTAATTGTCCAATAGGTTATCATACTGCATCTCCATATATTTTCATTAGATATTAGGGGTAGAATGTGGTGGGTGGATTTAATTTGTGTTCTAATGATTACAGTGTTGAAGGTCCTGGGATCGATTCTGATTTGGGGCAGTGAAAATTTTCACCCTCCCACACACATCTCTCACGGGATTTTAAAACTAGAATGTGTACTGTAGGAGCCTTGGTTGGTCAAAGTTGCCCCCTTCTTTCACCTGGAGATAAATCTGTTGATATCTCTTTGGTTTGTCTGAGTGTACTGTTGGTTTTCTCTGAAGTACTTTGGCTTCCTCCACCATCATAACAGATTTCAACGTGTCCTAGCACTCCCTTTATGTTGGGGTGGGGATTGTCCTTGTAAATATTGAAGAAAAAAGTAAAATCACAAAAATACTGAACTCCGAGGAAAATTCAATCGGAAAGTCCCTAATCACATGGCAAAATCAAATGACAAAACACATAAAAAAAACAACTGAAGTAAATATGTTGGTGATACATCTGCATTTATCTGCAGTTATCATGATGAGGAGTTCACACTGATTCCACTGTACCGTAGCAGCTTTTGAGGAATCTACTAGTACATACATACAAAAGAGGGGGTGTGTGTCATGGAATCATAACTTAACTACGGTAATAGAAAAGTTTAGTAAAGATATCTTATTCCCTAATTTGTTCCAATAAGATTGATAATGTAAAGCAAATTTAATTTGAGGAAAAAAATGACTGCTTGGCATTGCACATGATATATGTTGTAGAGTAATCTGTTTTTGTATCCTGAACTCTTGAAATACAATGTTTTAAAAATACAACAGACAAAAAACTAAACTAGATATTTAAATATTTATTTAATATTTATTTTTTTGATATATTGATATCCCTTTTCAGTTTGAGACATTACAAAGTCAGCATGACAAGTTAGAGAAACAAGCTGTCAGTGTTCAAGTCAGACTAACAAACTTACAGGTAAGAACTAGACCCAAGTAAGCTTACTGGGCAAAAAAATACTTACAGATGGAATTACATTTCATGACCAAACTCTTACTTTTTACACTTTTTCAAGAAAGCAATATTGGACTGCATACTTAGATATAATCAGCCCTTTACACACAATGAAGAACAATATTGTCCATTCTGAAACAATGAAACATATTCAAACATCCATACAACTAATTATTATTAAATTTCAATACTGTTTTAAAATGTTTATAATAAAGCCATTTGTGCTAATTAACAGAATTTAATTATTGAATTGATACTTCACTGTTTGTTAAATAATTTACATATTGTTTTGCTGATCTACAGCAAAAAGTTCATTATTTTTTATTGCATTGACAAATGTAAAACAATTCAAACGAGAAAACTCAAAACCTAATTTATGTTCAAAATATTAATTATAAAGGAAAAACAAATATGATATACAAAAACAAGCGACAACAACTGATGTACAGGTTCTTGACCTGGGACAGGCACATTCAGAATGTGGCGGGTTGAACTAGTTTGAAGGCCCCATCCCTACCCTAACCTGGGATGGTGGTGTAACAGTACAACAGAAGAACAAACAATAAAAATCAGTTGAAAAGGGCTAAAACCATCAGATCCATACAAAGAAGAAAAACATCTAACAAGAACACAGAAGGGACGTGGCTTCATTCCAAAAACAATAGACACTAAGTACAGATCTGAGGGTACTCACAGTTACTAACAACTAGTTAAAAGCCAATATCAACTAATAAGAAAAGTTTTGAGTCTAAGACTTAACTCATTTTACTGTACCATAACTCTGAATGAACGAAAATGCGATAGAAACAAGTCAACATAATTGATAGTGTATTCAGAAAGAAAATGACAAGTAAAATGTTTTTTGGGTGATTTGAAATTTTTTCATAAAGCTTACAAACTCCAAAATTTACATTAGCCATCTTATGATCTTTTTTCTAAACACTAATATAAAAGTAAATGACATCAAAATCAGCTTACAGCAATTATTTAATTTTTTTAGAGAAAGTAAGACTTTACAGAAAGACAGAAGGAAGTAAAACTGGGTAATATAGCCTTATCTACTGCTGTACCTAAACAGAAAGGACAACAAAGTGAAAACAAAGTACAGAAGGAGAAAAAGGTAACTTTGACATGTTTAAATTAAAACAGTTATCAAAATAAAGTTGTTACTGTGGATTCATTATTATTATTCTTGGAGTATCAATTTGACTGATTTTGTTGATATGGGTTAACAGTTAATTTAAATGTTCAACAAAGTTCAAATTTTATATAGGCGATATGTGTAAACTTTAGCAAAACCATGAAATCAAAAATGTATTTTTTTTAATCCAAGAAACTAATTGAATCCATGGTACATACAGTCATTAGTTTTTATTTAAAGATGCAATTAAGGAAAAAAATAACAGTTTCTCACCAGGAGAAGGTCACTTTGACCTGTAGTTCAAGATTCATTTACATTTATGATAGACTAAAACTTGGTGTTCATTTACTCAATCTTACACAGATTACACAAAACTTTACATTAAGCATTGAGCTAGTCGAAGTAAGAAATTTTAACAAAAACCAGTCAAATTAAAATCTTGTAAATCTATCATCTCAATTTCTAATATGAATTAAGGTGATGTTTGGGGTGTCAATGAGACATGAAAGATGTACAAATTTTTAAGGGACATTTAGAGGACTACATGAAATCTGCAATATGTTTTAAATCATCCTGAATGAAGTGTGAACAAGGGGAAATAACTTTAAATTAATTTGATCTTTTTTGAAACAGTACAGTATGTAATTCATTTGATAATAAAAATCAATTGATCAAGGTTTTATATCAAGATCAAGTACTAAGAATTTGGAAAAGAATTTTTTTCCAATTAGATCAGATTTACGCATGTAAAAATAAATATAATATTTCTGTATCCAATTTCGCAATAATTGAACCAAAAATAGAAATAAACATAAACAAATTCTTGAAAGACATGATTTTGGACAGCACAACAATTTAAGGCTTTGATTTTGGTATGTTTTTTTCTATATATTACCATAGTTACAAATCAAAATTTAAATACACAGCAAAAGTTAGTACAAAAGAAATAATGTTTTTAATCAATGGGAGATAACTCAGAAATAATTTAAACTTATTGAAAACAATAACAAAATCTACTAAAGTTTAAATTTTTTGCTGTAAAGAATTGATCAGATGTTTAAAAAAAAGTATTTTCTTTAAGTCTTATTTGCGTTTAGCTCTGTTGAAAAGAATACTATTAGAAACTGATTAAATCTTTATTCTCTAAAATTTTTCTCTTGATAGGAGCAATGATAGAAATCTGGTTTAGACTTCCTCATATTGATTCTTTATACCATTTTTCCAGTTTTCCACCAGTGCCTGTAGTTATGACATCATGGGTATATTGCTGGACTGGATCTGTGATGCACATCTACGATACGCTGTAACAGACCAACCCACCAGAGCTATAGAAAGGTTTTCTTCAACAGAGTACATACTGGAAAGAGTTTTAAAGGTATCAAAAGATCTTTTTGAAAAAGTCATATGAATAAAATTAATTGAAGTGGAGGGTCTAGGTCAGTGAAAAAGCAACCCAACACCAATAACCAAAAGACACATAGAATTTTTTTGTAAGACTTTATTTGAAAATATCAGGTGGTTCATTGAATTATAGATATATATTTTAATATCAGTTCAACAAAAACCCTACAAAACAAATTTGTTATTCTATTTAAAAATTGTTGAATGTCTCATTGATGTCTTCTCAATTTTGATGTAACAGTAAATAATCAAAAATATAAATTCAGGTAATATTTTTTAAAATTCAATTCAATAAAAATAAATATAAAAATAAAAAAAATGGAAATTTTAAAATATTTTTAAAACTTTTACATTAGTTGGTTCATTTATATTTTGTAGATCTTACCTACCTCTGTTGATATGTTGAGAGAATTCCCACCAAATAACTTCAGGATTAGTCTCCCTTGTTTACAATTTATATACTGGTCCCTTGTCAATGTAGAGCAAGCTTCAGGTCAACAGGTAAGTCATAAATATATAATTCATATAGTATTATATTGTATCTGGCAAGATATTGCTGCACAAAATATGTAAATAAGCAATAATTTTAGTAATGCAGATAACTGAAAATTGAAATGAAGGAACAAAAATTATGTAAAAAAAAATTTAAATCTATTCCAAAAATATTTTTTTCCCAAGGGATCTTCAATTTTTTTTATTGTGTTTGTGATAAAAGATGTGGATTCACATCATTGGACCTTTGATGTTATGGCTAATGTATTGTACTGCACATTTTTCTTACAAGTTTTGAAGAATCACGTTAAAAAAAAAGAGACCATGAATAAATATTTAAAGTAATTTTATTATGTCTCTTTTATGGGTCAAATTTATTACCTTAAATCTAAACAAATTCTCTTTAGGTTAGGAAATCAACAAATTCATCATTCTTATTTTTTTGCTGATTTTTTAGTAGTTGCTAGAGCGAGAATCATTAGCAATTAATTGGAGAGAAACGTGTTCAATATTTAAATTAATTTTAATAAGGATAAAGCAATAATTCACCATTTCATAATTTTGATGACCTTGATATTTTTTCAGAACTCTAACCTGTCATCGACACTAAGACGAATAGGAGAGGAATTATACAGATCTAAAACAGTCAAATTTATGGATGTTAGTAGTGACAAGAGTGATTTCCTTTTGTCACCAACAAAGCTAGACAAATCAAAAGATGGCATTTACTTTAGAAGTTCTAACCAACATGTCAGGCTCTTGTCCTCTCTCATTATACTTAAAACTCTGTCACAAGGTAAGTTGAGGTTATGTTTGGAATTTTATTTTCTTTATAGTCAGTTAAAGATGAAACATCAAAGACAATTCAAATTATTTTTGATAATTTACTTATATAATAAGTATATACAAAAGTAGAAGCAAACATATTTGAGTATTTGCTGTGATTAGATGAAAATTTAGTATTGACTACTGATACTTCACTGATAGAGATTGACCTTTCAACTTATCAAATCACAAATGTTCTGAAGACTTACAACTATAATATTTGAGCACATACCTTTTTGCTTCACATCACGGTGTGGAGTTATTAGTTTCATTGGACATACCCGCCATCTTGAAATAATTACTCATCACAAATATATTTTGATTGGTTGCTTTATGATGCGGAAGAGATACAGCAACAGTTATTGGATTAAATGAGAAAAAGACTTTTCTCGTCTCAGAATAGGACATCAAATGCCGGAAAATTAACTATGTGTATTACAATTCCGATCAACTGTCATTAATTCATAATCGTTTTACTATGCATATACATGTATTGCACACTGAAATTCAATATTGAAATATCAATTATTAATACGTGTTTATTTGCTTTGTTAATCTGAAATATGCACAATTTGTTTTTCTAAACAATGTTCCTATACAATGTTTACAGAAATGCATTATCTGTATTTATAAATTCTGCCAATTTAGGCACACCTCCAGAGAAGCACACTTCCAGAGTCGTGTCTGTTTGTAAATGTATTAATTTTCAACAAGTAAAGTGAACAAATTTTTTAAAGCATGGGTGTGTAACGCACACTCTTGAAGTAAATCCAATTTATATCAATCAATATCTAAAAATACCACATTCCCAATACTAAATCAACAACCGCATGCACACATATTACCTTAATTAGGATAGAGCGAAGCAGTCCTCAGCTTTTAAGAAAGCTCAAACTTTTATACTGTGGATTCATTTGTTATCATAAGTACCAATTTTAGTGGAATAAGGAAATATTATATTTTACTGGATATTTGATATCTTGGTTTTCCTAAAGTCGAAATACAAGACTACAGAACATCTGAAATTTGTTGAACATTTAAACTTATGGTTCAAATAATAAAGCACCCATGAAATCCTTGAAAATTGGTATCCAACAAATATTAATTAATCCACAGAGGATGAAAGCCTTTAGATGAAAAATTATGCTGTTACACCACTGTCCCTGATTAGGGGGAGGGTTGACTGTGTTGTAAATATGGCGCAAACAAAACGCAGGAACGTCACTTATTTCTTATATTGTACCGTAAAGACTTTGTGACGTGTCACTTGTATACTTGGGCATTCTATAGATTGATTACACATATTATAACATGCAACGTTTGTTTACTTAATTCACGTATTCCCGACAGAGTGCTCACAAACATGTTTAATGCCTTTATGTCTTAAGTCAGGAGCGTGTAGTTCGAGTCTGTTATGATTGTGTTTCGTAAATTTTTATGCCTCCGTCGTAGAGGAGAGGGAATTAAGTTTTACCCTTGTCCGTCTATACATCCGTTCGTCCGTACGTACTTTCCAAAATTGTTTTGTTATGACGAATATGACTACTTCAACCAGTTACAAAAGGATGAGGATACAAATAGGTCACTGTATGTAGTTTGATTTCCTTATGTTTTAATGTTAACCATGTATATTTATATTTGACACAGTTGATCTGGTAGCCTATGTATTTGATGTGTTGAAGAATGATCTGAAGTCAGACGTGTGTAAAGAACTGCTCCTGTATTATCAAGCTACTTCAGTTGTATTACAATATCTAAAACCCATTAATAAGGTATGGCAGAAGATAGTGTAAAGATATAAAAGGATCAGGAGATACTGAGTGGTAATTAAAAACCATTAGTCCTAAGAAAAAAGCCAACACAATGGTCAGATATAAAATGATGAACAGTCCACAAAACTCTACAGTAAAAAATATTGAGCATAACAAACATCCCAAAAAATTCGGGATAAAGTTTGGTGCTTTGGAAAAAAAATTCACTAGTTTAAAAAAAAATGATAATACATGGCAAGTAACAAAAAGATCACAAACATGTTTAAACCTACTACATTCTTTATGTTCCTGTCGGAAGTCAGGAGCCTGTAGTTCAGTGGTTGTTATTGGTTAATGTCTATCATATATTCGTTTTTTCATTAAATGTTTTGTTATAAATTAGGCTGTTAGTTATCTCAATTGTTTTTTTTTATATTTTTCATGTCGAGGCCTTTTTCACCAACCATACAGTATGCTTTTTCTCATTGTTGAAAGCCGTACGGTTGCCTATAATTGCTTAAATCAAATTCACTTGAACTTTGGTGGATAATTGTCTCATTGGCAATCATACATCTCCTAAATGAGTTTTATAAGACATTTAGATGTGATTCAGTTTTTCAATCAAATACTTCTATTTGCTATCTACTGTAAATTCAGAAATTGTTGCGTGCATTTATTATTGCGATTTTGTCATTTTGGACTAAAATGCGATTTTAATTATTGCGATATTGAGAAAAATCCTGTTTGATTCATATAAAAAATTTCAAAATGCGAATTTAAATTATTGCGATTATAACCCTGTCGCATTTTTCGCAATAATGAAAACATCGCAATAATTTCCGAATTTACAGTATTATTGATTGATAAATTTTAAAGGTTGAGCTTTGAAATTGAGGCATTTAGAACATTTTAAATATATGAAAGCGTGTTATAAAAAATTTGCGTAAGAATTCTAAATGTGAAACTATAATGTTTTGGCACATGCTAAATGATTCATTGATTGTTTGGTGTTTAATGCCACTTTCAACACTATTGTGCAATTTCATGGTTGTCAGTTTTTCTTGGTGGAGGAAGCATTATTCCCTGGAGAAAACCTCAGACCTTGGATAGGAAAACTGACAATCTAGTCAATTAAGATTGGAGTCGAGTGGGGTTCAAACTCACAACCTTTTGTTACTGGCTCGTGATAACAGTGGTTGAACAACTAAGACCACTCGACCAAGGAAGCCCCGCACATGAAGGTAGACAGGCAGAGAAATGTAAATCTACTTATATTAGACCTTTTAAAGAAAATTATTAATAGATATTGAACAATGGACTGCAAGAGGATATTGAATGACTCTTATTTAAACTTTCAGGCATTTATGGGTGCTGCTATGGATATCTTCCTACAGTTGTCAGCCTACACACCTTTCCAGACTCCATTCCTAGAGAGCTGTGGAAATGAGCAGTGGTTTAGAACTGTTGCTATGGTACTGAGAGCTCCTACACAAGATAATAAATTATTGGAAAAACTTAGTATAATTCTTCAGAAATTATCCAAGTTCAAGTAAGTTCATTTCAAATTATTTAGGGCAGGGGAAAGGTCAGAATTATAATTTATACAACTGAGGTAACAGTTAGATGCACTAAATTGTTTAAATATTTCCAAGGAAATGTTCACTAGAAATTTCATATTGAATTTTTATTACAAATTTTCTTTTGATTTTTTCCAGGTGTGTTTTGGCAGAACTGTGTGTAATGCATTGTTTAATTTTTTTTAGCGTTCAACTTGCCTTTTTACAAATACTTCATCCTGTGTGCAACAGGCCAACATATCAATTTTATAAAAAGATATTCATAAATTTTTGTACAAGTCCTTTAGAGAATGTTTTGATATTCACGAATAGCCCTGTAACTAATAATATAGATGACCTGGTTTGTACTAACATGAGCAACACCTAGGGTCCCACATATAGAGCAGGATCTGCTTACAACTGAATACCCCCCCCCCCCCCTCGTTTTTGGTGGGGTTCTTGTGGTCAGTCTTTGGTTTTCTATGTTATGTTTTTTATATACTGTTGTTTGTCTGTTTGTCTTTTTTCATTTTTAGCCATGGCCTTGGTCAGTTTATTTCTAACTTATGAGTTTTAATGCCCCTTTAGTATCTTTGTTCTCTTTTTTAACTGCCTTTAAGTGCCAAAAAACTATGTCATTCAATCACAAACTGTTTTTCTATTTTCAGAACAAACTAAAGATTTTGACGTGTACACAATAGTTGGTATAATCCAGGAGATATTACGTGGATGTTCTACTTACCAAGCATTCCTAGGATTGAATCTCAAGTCTATTCTGTTTAATCTATCTTCCACTGGAGGAGTACAATCATAGCATAAGTTCTAATTATAGATACACTATAAATAGTTACACTGTTAAAACATTTTATGTACTGAATGGTTATCCACATTTTCGCCTCAAGACGAGGCATTTTAAGAAAAGATCAGGCAATGACAAAATGTAAACCTTAACAAAAATACAGATTACTGTTATTAAATGACCTTTGCCTTATCAATTTGGTGATTATTTTACACAGAGAAGTTTTCAAATAAATCTTAATTTAGTTTTATAGTTCACTGAGAAGTTTGAATATTTTGATTCCAATGCTGAATGTAGAAGTATAACATTATCAACCAGAAAGTATTGGAAGCATTTTATTTTTAAATCTTAACTTAAATGTTATTTGAAATATTATTCAATATGAATCTAATACTTTCTTTAAGAACATCTTGGAAATTACATTTGCATGGTTAATATTCATCATAGTGATATTTGATAGATAGATTTTATACTTTATTTATTTGAATAAATTGAATTACTGATATTAGTTTTGTTGATCTTAAATTTTATAATTTGTAGTTGAATTTAATAGGTTATTGAGAAAGATTGTTTATTTTCCAACTGCTTAGAAAACTATGTACATAGATATAAGAAGATGTAGTATGAGTGCCAATTAGACAACTATCCATAAAATTGAGAATGGAAATGGGGAATGTGTCAAAGAGACAACAACCCGACCATAGAACAGACAACAGCAGAAGGTCACCAACAGGTCTTCAATGCAGCGAGAAATTCCCGCACCCGGAGGCGTCCTTCAGCTGGTCCCTAAACAAATATATATACTAGTTCAGTGATAATGAACGCCATACTAAACTCCAAATTGTACACAAGAAACTAAAATTAAAAATAATACAAGACTAACAAAGGCTAGAGGCTCCTGACTTGGGACAGGCGCAAACATGCGGCGGGGTTAAACATGTTTATGAGATCTCAACCCTCCCCCTATACCTCTAGCCAATGTAGAAAAGTAAACGCATAACAATACGCACATTAAAATTCAGTTCAAGAGAAGTCCGAGTCTGATGTCAGAAGATGTAACCAAAGAAAATAAACAAAATGACAATAATACATAAATAACAACAGACTACTAGCAGTTAACTGACATGCCAGCTCCAGACTTCAATCAAACTGATTGAAATATTATGTCTTCATCATATGAATATCAGGCACAATCCTTCCCGTTAAGGGTTTAGTATCATACATGTACCATCATAACATATATGAGAAGAAAATATATATAGTACCAAAGCATGTCCAATTGACATAGTTTTTTTGTTTATTGCTACTAAAAAATGACATAAAAGAGTTTGAACATATATATTCACATTCTGACTTTTTAAATGCCCATTTAATTAGGTGTGTGAATTTTTTCTTAATGAGAATGTGAGGCAATGTGGTAGGGTAGAAAAATCAAAACTTTGAACAGATTCAAAATCACCAATATATGCATGCAATTTATCAAGTACTTCCAACGAGTTCTTGACACTCCAAAAGTAATTAATTCCACTATTTTCGAAGGCCTTATTTGAACAATTTATTATCAGGTTTTTGATTGTACTAAGTTTACTGGTAAGAAGAATAGACATTTTAGTAGTGGAACAATGGCTTGAAGACGAAATGAATCTATATTTGTAAGGTGTTTTGTGTAGCTTCGGAAGCCAATACAAAGTTGGGACTTTCATTGTATTTGGTTCTGCTTGTAAAGCGGTAGCTAAAAGTTTATGTTTGTTACAGATGTCGTTTTCTGAAAATGGAGTCAGTTGGAATGTTGGTGAATTGGTGATTTCTTTTTTCAGAACCTCAATGTAAAATTTACGTCGAACAATAATAATATGATTAGCAGCTTTATCGGCCGGGACAAAAACAAATTCCTTGGCTAGTTCTTTTAGTTTATGTTTGATACGAGAAATAGGTTTATCGTGGTTATTGTTAAGAGTAAAATGTTCTTTAAAATGTTGAATACGTATATCAACTATGTTCATTACTGAATTAAAAAAAGAGTCTAAAGATTTTTTGTCAGCTTTTTCCCGTTTTATCCATTTCAAACAGTAAGTATGGAGTGAGTCGTGGATGATATTACGACACTCATTCCAATTAATAATTGACGGGGGACGATATTTAGGTCCTTTACTCTCGGTCTTGAACGATGTTAAGATCTCCTGTTATAATATGGGAAATGGGTCCATAAATGTATTCGGAACTACTGCAATTACATGAAGTAGGTGTATTTTCACTGATATTAACATCTTTACACAATTGGCTATAATTAAACACAAATTTCCGGGTAGATTTCTTGTAAATATAACAAATAAGAGGGAGCTCAGTATTATCAAAATATCCCGGAATTTGTTCTTTAACAGAATGGTCGTTAAAAATACCGGCAATATTTACAAAATCAAAACCTTTAATGACATACTTTATTTTAATAAACTGTTTTTTATGATCTTCAGGGCGATCAATTTTGGGAAACAGTTTAGAATAACAATATGCCATTATAATTTGAACGATTTCATACTTAGGACTGCTATATGAAATTGTGTTGCAATCCTCTAAAATTTTATTTAACTTATTAACCGGTAATGAACAGATCCATGCAAGTCACAAGTTGTAAAAAGTAAACCATTATAGGTCAAAGTACGGCCTTCAACAATTAGCCTTGGCTCACACCAAACAGCAATCTATATAGAAGGCCCAAAAAATTACCATTCAAACAGGAAAAACCAACGGCCTAATCTATATAAAATAAACTCATCACAGATACCAGGATTGAAATTTTATATTTGCGCCAGACAAGCGACAACCACTGAATATGTAGTATATACATATATGATTTATAAAGAATAAACAGTGTTTTCAGTGCATGCAATGCATGTTTAATGCATACTTTAATCTTGCACACTTTAAATTTTTTAAAGTCAAATTCATCATAACCGTCTTTGTGATCTCTTGGTGGTAAGCTGGCCTAGAGTGTGGAAGATTGCAGTTTAAATCCAAGGTCTAGTCCAACAAAAGACATGAAAATTGGTATTTCTTGTCTCCACTAAGCAGGCAATATTTAGGAGTAAGAGCAAGACTTGCTTAGGCCCTAAGTCAAATAAGGTATTTTGGTCTACTATTAGCTTATGAACTATCACATTAAAAATCAGGCTCAGCTAATTGGTCTTATACACAGGTTCATATTCATATTGCATTAAAATGTTCTCATCCTAAATATGCATTAACTTTCCCAATGATGTTAGACAACCATCCATTCATTCATCCAATCAAATTCTAAAAACCAGTAAGACTCACCAAGACAAAAATCTAATAATTCAAACCCAAGCTTTGAATTATACTACTCATCAAAACTGGGTTGGTTTTTAATATGTTTTGGTTTAGTATTGATGTATAATTTAGATTTTTTACTATTGATTAAGATGAAGATTTTTGAAATTCATTATATTTGAAAGTCTATATTGATAAAGGAAGGTGAAAAACAAACAAATCATTTCTCTGAGAATTAACTGAATTTTATTATTTAATGAAGTAAAAATATGTTTTCCTGTAATTAAAATGTGAAAATCTACAATACTTTATACTTGATTTTCCCAAAAAAACCGAATTTTCATTTAAATTTTACAAATGATTTGCATTTCTGTCTCAGAATTTCCATAATCTATTGAAAATCTAGAATTCCTTCAATTTATTTCTGTTTGACTTTGTAGAATTGGCATATACCCTACACTTACTTTATTTAAAGCCCACTTGATGAAGTGTTAGGATAAGATATATAGTTTTGTAATTATATTTCAGTCCATCAGTTTCGGTTCTGGATGATTACTGAAATTGGAACTTTACATTGATATATATGGTAATATATAATGATAGACACAGGTTCCTATTGATTTTGATGACACTATGCCAAAGGTCAAGGTCAAAGTTACTCATTTTCGGTTCTAGATTCTTACTGAAATTGTAACCTTACCATGCTTACTCTTAGATATATGGTCATTAATAACTATTAACTTTGATGTCACAATAAATAAATGTAGTCAAGGTCTAATATTTAGGAATTGTGCATATATTATAAGGTACTATTATTTATGTTTTATGTACGTCATTTCTTGTTTTCAGAGCCATAGAATAGAATATAATAATAATGTATACAAAAGATTGATCTGTTTCATTATATATGCTTAGAGAGAATAATGCATACAAAGATAGAGGCGTATGGTATCAATTTTTAACTTGATTACTTTTCACCAACGTCCATGGTATTTGAAAATCTGAACATTTTAACTTCCTAGTAATTGCTTAACGACAAAAAAGGCTCATACTGAAAGACGATAATCTATAATCAAGAAAACCACTAAACATGTATATATTAAACGATGAAAAATATGAAATTTTATAAAGCCAATGATGAAACAAAACAAAAATCCCAATGGTTGGCAAAAAGGAAAGAAAAAAGATACAAAATAAAAAAGGAAACATTTAACGCCTAGACAATATTTTTTCTGGTAACCACTGAAATAACAGATATATGATCTTCAATTAACATGTTTATTGAGGAACAAAACAAACTGTCATACAACAGAAAGACATTATAGATACATAAATCATGAGCACGTTGTTGCTGCGTGACTCCCTGATAAATTTCTGTGAAACATGGATACAATTCAGTACAAAAATTTCCCTTATTGATGATTAAATAGTGGTCATAAAACTGTCCAATCTCTTATTGTAGTTTTTAAAAGAACAAAATTAGATATGCAAATAAATTGCAGTATTAAACTAATCCTACTTGCTTAAAAAATTAAAGATCGTTTGAAAACTATTTAAAGTAAGAATCTATGTACAAGGAGTTCCAGGAAGGTATATCCAGAAAAGCGCTTATAAAGTGTTATTATCATTGTAAACAATTCCATATAGTTATTCTTTGCAATGTTTTCCTTTCAGAACTGTATTTCTATATCAAAATTGTTCAGTATATGGATAGTCATCTGCACATTGCTAGAAATATTGAGGTCGTTAACACGTTAATAAAGTAATACAAATAGACAGGGAATACTAAAAAAAATATAAAAAACATTGATTAACAAATTTTAATCTCCTAACCGAGTCCCTGTGCTTAGAACATTCAAAATGGATACGGCACATTTTATGAAAAAAGTTTTCTATTCTCGGATGACATCTGTTCATCTTCGTGTGAGATTGATCCCAACGGAAGGTATACTCTGGTCTTAATTGATATACTAGTAGATTGCCAGTTTTCTGGATACTCCGGTTAACTTCACCGAATTAAAACTGACATCTTTGATTGATTGTTGGTTGCTTAACGTCCAGTGGCAAGTATTTCATGCATGTTCAGGACGAGAACAAGTTAACAATAAATACAATAGGTAGGTCTTGTAATAATAGAGGCCATCCGTGATGATGGTCGGGGAAATTTGGAAAATGAGGGTATATTGGATTGGGACAAAAATTTTTGCCTTGCAACAGGCCACCTACGGACCCCTCAAAGAGTTGTTGCAAGGGTTCTTAACGTGCAAAGAGCGTTGACATCTTTGATAAAAGGCAACTAAGCTGGAATATCTTCAAACAATGTAAATTAAAAAGTCGATTAAGGTGGCTGGGGCGTCTTAATTAAAATTGATAGAATGTTTTGATAATTTGTCAAAATGAAGCTTTTATCATGCTTTTTTCAAAAAAATAATAAAAAGTATGAGTCGCCTGACTTATTTTCACGCTACAGGTTGTGCAAAATTGTCAGATTTTGTATAGATTATGCATGGAAAGTCAAATTTTGTATGATAAAAAGAAAACTACTTGATAGAATTTTAAGATGAAATGTGAGAAGACAGCTCTTATAACATGCTTTCAGATAAGAAAAAGAAAAAACTGGGTCACCGAACTTGTTTTCTTGCTACATATCAAAATAGGTAATTTCACAACACTTTCTATTATAAAAATTGATTTATCTGAGTTTTCTCACCTTATTTAGCAAAGTTGAAATCTGCTACTTCAAAATCCAAGATGGAGGAAGACACCCGAGCCACCTTAAGTAGTAGTAAACCTTGTGTTCAGAAATAATTCGCTGTTTCCGAATTTAAAGAATTATAGGCAGGGATAAATCCTTCTTTGTTAAAAATCACTGATTCAAACAAAAAGTTATCTGAAATTGACATGATCAAGATGCTTGATTTCTCGATTGATGGCATATTTTTTACGTTTGGAGGACTTGTTTTTCAGCAAACAATCGGCATTTCTATGGGAACCAACTGTGCCCCTGTTCTTGCCGTTTTTTCCTTAATCATTTGAAGCTGATTTTATACAGGAACTGCTTATGAAGAAAGAAAAGAAGTTAGCAGTATCCTTTGACTTTACTTTCCGCTATAAAGACGATGTTCTCTAAAAAAATTATTCAAAATGTTGTGACTAAGTTGAACGCATCTTCATCGAACTTGAGATAAAGGATACACCAAATACAGTAAAGACTGTCTCATATTTTGACTTACATCTAGAAATTGACAATGATGGTCTGTTGCAATCAAAACTTCACCACAAAAGAGATGATTTCAGGTTCCTAAGTGCGAACTTTTCATTTCTATGTAGCAACATTCCAGCAGCGCCTGCATATGGAGTATATATATATCCCAGTTGATACGATATTCCAGGGCTGGTATTTCCCATCATAGTTTTCTTGGTAGAGAAATGCTGCTCACAAGAAAGTAATAAACCACGTGTTCTAAGTGGTGATGTTGAAATCATGCCTTCGTAAATTTTACGGACCTTATCATTAGTTGGTTGACCGTTATGGAATATCCGTTTCACAGATGATATCGGATATGATCCAATTGTCTGAACTACAATCCAGCCCCCTTCCCCCCGAATATGACCTACCGAATTATACTTATTACCGGGTAAGTACTAATATTAGCAACACGACGGGTACCACATGTAGAGCAGTATCTGTTTACCTTTATGGAACACCTGAGATCATCCCCAGTTTTTGGTGGGGTTTGCGTTGCTCAGACTTTAGTTTTCTTTGTTGTGTTTTGTGTACTGTTGTTTGTCTGTTTGTCTTTTTCTGTTTAATTATTCATGGCGTTGTCAGTTTATTTTCGACTCATGAGTTTTAATGTCATTTTGGTATCATTCGCCCTCTATGTAACTAGAAAATCCCGCGCGAGCGCGGCTTGAAGACTACTTGTAATGTTTATGGTAATACACAGCTTGGGTATGTGTTTCTCAAATTGTTTCTATGCACTGATGCATTAAGTTTCTAGTTTTTATTAGTTTGTCAGTTCTTCTTCCGTAGGAGTTTGAATGTCCAATTAGTAGTTTCTGTCTCGGTGTTAAACAAGTGCTCCTAGAACGGAGGAAATAACTCAGAGAAGAGGAAAACAACCTAGAACACTGATGATTAAAACGTTTCGCAGTGGTGCGAGTTTGTAGTATTTTTTTTTTTTCGAAATGTGCGAGTCAAGTTCTGTCTGTGTGGGGTACGGGTGCTCCAAGAACGGAGTCACTAAGAGAAGACAATCTAGAACTTTCTGATGATTTAAAACATTTATTCAGTGGTGCGAGTTTGTAGTATTTTTATACGAGTGAAGCGAGTTCTGTATCTGTGACAAACAAGTGCTCGGAGAAAGGAGAAGAAGAAAACAATCTAAATTATAATGATTAAACACATTTCATCGAGTTTGTTATATTTTTTTTTGTGATGCAAGTTTTCATATTTAGAGAGTATTTTAGTGGTGCGAGTTAGCCATGGGCCGAGTTGTCATAGATTCAAGACAAATTGAATACAAAACCATTTCCGTCTGCTAACAAAACATATACAGTAAGGAGTCAGCTACTGAACTTTACTTGGGGTTTAATTAATTAAGCTATGCTAATCAAAGCACTTACTTTATGAAGTTATAAAGTACAATACATACACTAACTATTTGTTATAATATAATACTTCAGACGATCGTCGGCTCGGAGACAAACCGGCTAAAAAGTTTGGTCTACAAACTTAACATGTTTAAAACTGTAAATTTCTTTGTTTGTTCATCTATCAAATGAAAAATTTCGCGACACACCATTGATTAAATATCAATGACAATTAGGGTCTTGTGAACATAAAACATTATGAAAATCCGAATTTTACACGCAAGCAGCTATAAAGAAACAAAACACACAGCATGATAAGCCGAGTTCTATCTTTAAATTTCATACAAACGCATTTCTGGCTTATCTAACGGTGTGTTGGACGTCCAGTAGTTTCTTGAATCGACTGATACGATCGGTATCAAGACATTGAATCTCCGTATACAATCCTTTCAGGTCTAGTAACATCTTGGTATAACTTAAAGTAGCCTGTTTGAACGTTTCGGGACTCATTGATTCATACAAATTTCTTATTTCGTACTCATGTCCAAGTTGGTATCAGGGAACATAAGAACTAACCCGGGATTTCCATAGAAAAAGTGTGGCAACGTTTTGAATCTAATACATAAATCTAAAAACGACAGAAAATAACCCATGGCCTCCTTGACGCCTGACAAAGAGTTTTGGGTCTTTGGTATCGTTAGTAACGCTATACAATGGAGGCATATCGTTTTCAGCTGATTAGAAGATGCAACTTTGTGAAGTTGATTCGTGCCGTCTTGATTGGAAACGTATGTCTTCATGATACGGCAGGCCACCATCAGGAACTGTTGACTAGGATTCATCTGGCAAACGTCTAGAATGTGTCTCTCATATCCTGACGTGCAAACTCTCCACAATAAATCCTTGTCAATTGTCAAATCTGCATCGCTACTTTTATGGACCCATTTCATTACGGCATATACCGGACAGTCCATTTTTGGAATCCCTATGGGCGAATTCGGTACTGGATCATTCTATTTATATTGAATACGAGGATGCTATCAAACTCGAGGGCATCAATTACTTTCAATCCCTCTCTTGAACTACCAAATGTTATCAGCTGATCGTGAATAACCAACCCTTCAAATTGGTCTCCTGTAAATTTGAGTATTCCTTGCATTATTATCCTAAGAACTTCATCCGTTGTGCGACTGTGATTTTCAAAATTTACAGGATTAATATTCTTTAAATGTTCATTGCTTGAAATTAAATAGTGTAAGTCGTATTCATTGAGACCAAAGATATAAAGCGGTTTCCGCCAGTTGTTCATATCAGCACCTACTCTTTGAAACGTTTCCATGGTTTTATTTGGTCTGAAAATAAATTATATACATAAATATAAAAGCTAATTTATGACCATTTCAGTTTTCATGGAGGTTTGGCATGCCACAAAACCAGGTTCAACCCACCATATTTTTCTTAAAATGTCCTGTACCAAGTCAGGAAAATGGCCATTGTTATATTATAGTTCGTTTCTGTGTGTGTGTTACATTTTAATGTTGTGTTTTTTTGTTGTGTCGTTGTTCTCCTCTTATATTTGATGCGTTTCCCTCAGTTTTAGTTTGTAACCCGGATTTGTTTTTATCTCTATCGATTTATGAGTTTCGAACAGCGGTATACTACTGTTGCCTTTATTTAATTTAACAAAAACCTCATCACAGTTGACAGGTGTATAATTCTGTACGTCTGACGTGCGTTTCTTCTACACAACACTGATAAGTGACACTCGAATACGAAAAATTTGAAAGGACGAACGAAGTAGGAAGTTGAACAATCTTAACTAATTAAAACCAATTTCTCATCGCGCCCGTTTTCTGACGCGACATATCAGAAAACGGGAGCGACGAGAGTCGGTTTTTTCTTAGTTTTGTAGTTGATCATATTGATATTTAACATCTAGTAGACTGAAATCAAAATTTTAACATCCTAATTGGGGTAGACTCAATGATACTCTTTATACTAATCAAATGTGTTATATTTAATAGATCATTTTTATATTACCAACTTTTGACTATAGATTTAAAAAATAGTTACGACAAGTTACCTACCCTTTGGTAGGAAATACTACTGCAGAGAAGGTAACCTGTTGAAAAAAATAAACTCCGGTGTTCAAAATCGGTAATATAAAAAAAGTCTGTGTGGATTTTTATTTAACCAAGCCCACAATCAATGATATTGCTTCGTTTAGTTTGTACAAAGAATACGATAGGTTTGGTTTGAACGATTGTTACGACAACTATGGTGTGAAATATTGGTATTGAGGGCATGGTTGATACGATTGGTACGACACCTATGGTGTAGTACGATTGGTATTGAGGTTAAAGTTGGAACGATTGGTATTGAGGTTAAAGTTGGAACGATTGGTTAGATTGGTATGTTTTTTTTATTTCGATTGGTATTAAAGGCAAGGATAGAAGGATTGGTAGGATTGATATTAAATGTTAGGCTAGTACGATTGGTATCAAAGATTAGAATTGTACGAATGATGTTATAGGTATCGTTGGAACGGTGGACATTCATGGTATGCTTCGATTGGTGTGATATGGATGATTGGTATAATTGATTTAACTGGCATGGTGTTATATATATATATATATATATAAGTCTATAAAAAGGACCAACCAGCAAATTTACTATGTACCGGATTGTCTAGAATAGACGATACTGTGCAGATAAGGAAAAAAATTATATAAGTCTAGAGATTTGCACAACGATACTAATATAAGATGGTATTATACGAAGATGTTGTTGATAAATCGTGTTGACAAATATTTCAGCTTAACAAATAGCCTTCTTCGGTGTCAATTATTTTAACAATACTAAGATTTATTATTGTTAAAATAATTGACACCGAAGAAGGCTATTTGTTAAGCCGAAATACTTGTCAACACGATTTATCAACAACATCTTCGTATAATACCATCTTATATTAGTATCGTTGTGCAAATCTCTAGACTTATATATATATATATATATATATATATATACACGTCTAAATTGAAAACAACGTTCAAACCTATGATTGCCTTGGATAAAAACCGCAATTTTTATACGTGTGCATGCAAAACAAATTTCTTGTTAGAGGGGTCTAAATACAGCACAAACAACATTTTCCAAAAGACCAAAAAAGTGAAAAAGTATATTTTAACAAAACGCATTTGACTAACAGGTCGAACAACAAATGTTCTTAAACCCTGCTGACTGCCATTGGCGATTGGAAAATAAACGGATCACCGATGTAATAAATGGGTCTTAATTATAGATTGAGTACTAAACTGAAAACAATAAATTGCGGAAAAGATAGTATACCGCAAACAAAAGGTACAAAGGTTTTTGTACACCATATCCGGATTTTGACAATTAATGTCTCTTCAGTGATGTAAGGAATCGAAACGGTATTTGGAAAGCCATACAATTTACCTCAATTTAGGATAGACTCTTAAATTTTGAGGAGTCAAAATAGGATGAACGGATCATATAAACCCAAAGGCAAATATAATACAAGCCCAAAAGAAAAAATAAAAACAATTTTAAATTGAAAACAACGTTCAAACCTATGATTGCGTTGGATAAAAACCGCAATTTTTATACGTGTGCATGCAAAACAAATTTCTTGTTAGAGGGGTCTAAATGACTGAAACTGGAACGCCCTATGACTCAGATGAATTGCCCTCGTACTTGAGCCCTAGGCCAAATTGCCCTGTTATAAACGGGCAAAGGCAAATGGAGCTTGAGTCACCCGGGCAAACATCGAAAAACATGGGTTTATCATCAGGACATGTTCAATTGCCAGAGTCTGATAATCGGGAAAATGTATGCACTGATATAAACGGAACGACTACGGAATACCCGTGTATCCGTAGAAGGAATGCTCCTCCATCAAATAAATATCCAGTTCGGAGAACCTTTTCCGGAGCAAGGAATGATGTTGGAATGAGTTTATTCAATACCTCGAGAATATATCCGAGTTAAATGTATGGAACAATGAAAAGTCACGAAGGATTCTACTTAGTACTCTTAGGGGACAAGCAGAGACGTATGCATACGGGATGCCAGTAATAATACAGAGAGATTATAATCGCCTTAAACGAAAGATGTAAGAGAGATTTGGACATACGGCGATGAAAGAAAGGTGTGTGACAGAGGCAAAACTGAGAAAGAGACAACCGGAAGAATCTTTGAGAGAATTTGGTCAAGCCATAGAGGAGTTGTACCGTAGAGCGTATCCGGGCAATCCTGAGAATGTAGAGGAGAATTCTATTAAAGCGTTCCTTGACAAGTGCGGACAATCAGAAGATTTTCGCCTTGCTGTCAAGCGAACCAGACATAATACCCTGCAGGAGGTGGTAAATAATTAAATGCAGGAAGAATGCTTAAGACATGAAAGAGTTGGAGAAAAGGACCTCGCCAAGCATTTCAAACCAGTTCAGCGGCCGATATTTGAAGTTGTAGACGGGGATAGTGACGAAGATGTAACTGTAGAAGCAGAAGGAACACACAGAGAAAATGTTGACAAGACTGAGGTTTCTGATAGGTATCCACGGAATAACGGGATAGAGTCCGGAGGGCGATTCTATTACCGTGATAGATGGCGTGGAAGAGGCAGATCCACGATGTTTGAAAATCGTCCACCAGAATTTCCGGAACCGAGAAGAGGACCGTAGAGATTCTCGAGAGATAGATTTATACAGAGGAGATCGACACCAGAGGCCAGGTGTCGGTCACCCATAGACGGCCTAATGAAAGGAAAAGCAAAAAAAAAAACACACAATTAAAAGGCGGAAGAGTTGGAAGATAGTGATTAAACCAAGTGTCTTTATAAACAGTTGTTTATCTATTGTGTGAACTATGTTGTTTTTACAGAAGTTTGTTTTGGTTTGTTTATGAGTAGAAATTTAATTTGATGCTCGAAACCCTAAATACATTTTTATGGTGTCTCGAAGCCCTTTAAAAGTAAAATTTGGTGCTTGAAACCCTTTATGCATGGTGTCTCAATGCCCTTTAAACAGTGATGTACTGAATTACCGAATTAGACTATTTACCGGGTTTGTAATAACATGAGCAACACGACGGGTGCCACATGTGGAGCAGGATCTGCTTATCCTTCCGGAGCACCTGAGATCACCTCCAGTTTTTGGTGGGGTTCGTGTTGCTTAGTCTTTAGTTTTCTATGTTGTGTCATGTGTACTATTATTTGTCTGTTTGTCTTTTTCATTTTTTAGCCATGTCGTTGTCAGTTTATTTTCGATCTATGAGTTTGACTGTCCCTCTGGTATCTTTCGCCCCTCTTTTACTTGTTAATTTAAAAAAAAACCAATAAACTCTATTGTTTTTCTAAGTTTTAAATCTTAAACTATTTTGTAGACTTTAAATATATCATTGTCAGCACTAGTTGACACATACAATTTTTGGTATTTTTGTTTTATTTCTTATTTTAATAAGTGGTGCTTATATTTTTTTAAATAGGTTTCAATTTTATCTGAAAAATTAGTTTAAAGTCATTATGAAAATTTGGAGCCTGTGGCCCTTATTATTTGCTTGGTGTCACTCGGCCCAAATTATTTTTTGTTTTTATTTTGTCTTTTAATAGTTAATCTTGGATCCCTTAAACTTTAGTGTTCCAGGAATAGTGAGGATATCACTATGAGATGAGTAATTTTTATAGTTTTGTTTTTAAGAGATGCAATATGCTTAAAGAAGCCTAGTCAGTCCAAGGTTTTTTTTTACAAGTGTGACTATTGTTTTTATTATGAAACATGATATGGTTCAGGGTTGCTTTGTTTTATATATGGGTACCTGTGTGTACTGTATTATAAGTTGCTTGAGCTCATTTTTTTTTTATATGATACTATATACTGAACAGTGGAAGTTCATAGTTAAGAGGGGGCTGTGTAACATTTTTATATGTTAGGTCAAGTGTGTTATGTAATAGTATCAGGTTTATATACATTTGTATTTTTTACAAATAGCCATTTAATACAGTTAGAGATCATCAGAGATATTAATTAAGAGTTATATTTAGATTTCTTTGTTTGACTAGTGAGCCCTAATGATTTGCATATGGTGCCCTAGTAAATTTATGTAAGGAGCACGGAACACTAGGAGCCCGGATTACCGGAGCACCCGAATTTACGTAGCAAGGAATACACGGAACCCGGTTGCCCATGTCGTATATATTTGTATCCGGGCTTTTAGAGTGTTATAAAAGAGAGAAAGAGCGTGACATAGGGAGAGAGATAATTTATACAAATACTGACATACCTTATTTATTTATTACAAGCTTGCTTCGGTTTCACGTCCTTTCAGAAGGAAAGTCTGTTTGTTCTCGTTTTGAATTACATTTACGAGAAAAACAGGGGTGGTGTTCTCGATGCTATCTTAGGATTAGGATATGCCATAAGACCATCCAATGACACGTCTTTGTCCTAAGTCGTGTTCTCGAAGCTCTCTTAACTTAGGATATATCGCTTTTTTCGTCCTAACTTTAGGACACCTAAGTAGGTGTCAAAAATCATCCTATCTTCATCTTTTCTTAAGAAAGTTTGGATTTCGCTTTTTGCTCATTGTTTTACGCGAAGATGAACATGAAATAAAACGCACCATCTGTTATTAACTCGTATATAAAGAAACTGTGCATGATTTTATAATTTGATCTTCGTGTTTCATGATTCGATGACACTACAAATATAATTCAATTCTCATTTAAATACAAATCGTTTTCCAGTTTAAATTGCAATTTTTTTTATATAATTTTATAGTTACTTTTGAAATCGTGCATTCATGATGAATACTTTTGCAAATTATGACTTGGACGGGGAGTTGTCTCATACCACATCTTCTTATATCTATTTAATTCTATACATGTAATTATAAAATTCGTAAACAATTCTATTAATTGGCTTTGTCATTAATAAATGTTTTATCAAAAAGCTACTTAAACGATTTAAAAATTTGCACTTAGGATATGTTTAGGATGTCTTAACATAAGATGCATCTGAGATAGCTTCGAGACACAACTGAAATGTGTTCTAAGATGATCTTAAGTCCATCCTAAAATTGTTCTTAGGGCTTGTCTTAGGACGAATCTTAAGATACTTTCGAGAACACCAACACCACTGGTCTCATTTGAAAAGAAAACACGACCAAAAGCCTGTTTCAAACAGGAAGATGTGAATCGTTTATAAATACTTATAAATGATATTGTTTGAGAGGTTTTCAAATTTAGGTATATATTATGCATTTATCATTGAAATAGTGATATTGTATAATAAATTGATACACCATTAAATATCACTACCTTTATGTTGACCTAAATACTAATTGATAGTACAACATTCGTGCAATAATAATAAAACATTAATATCACTTGACACATAATTGCCAAACAGTATTTCAAACATTTAAATTAAACATGAATACAAGATAAATGGAAACATTAAAAGCAAATGAAATATGAAGACAAACCTGCTCAAGTTAGTATGTCGCTCACATGACTGTACACGTAATCATTATTTAAACTGACTTTAAATAATAAATAACCGTTTCACATCAATAGACATCGACCAGTATAATGCATTTAAATAATTTGATTAAAGAAAAGCACTTTAAAAAAGTATATCAATATATTCAACAAAGAAAACAGATAGAAAGATATTTTTTTTATGTTATTTCAGATTTGGTAACTTCTATTTGTAGCTGAATTAAGATGAAAAAGCGTTGACCGACGTAAATTGTTTTGCAGTTCATGGAAAAAAATGTGCACACGAACAACGCTTTAGCCGTATAAAACAACAAAAAGTAAGCGTTCAATTCGTACAATTCTTATTTTTCAAATACTGCAAAAAAGGCATGATAACGATATTGTAAAATATCACATGTATTCATAACATTAAAAACAGGTAAAAAAACATGAGCGAATTTCATAAACTTCAAAAGTGTTCAAAAGGAACAAGACAGGGTTTGTCGACAAAGTAAGCATATCTTGCTATGCATGTGTAACACGCCATGCAAATCTACATTCATTCACACTAACACAATAAGACAAGGCCGTATAAGATTTGTTCATTACTCGTCGTCCGTCGTCTATCGATCAACAATGTTTTTTGTCCGTGATCATTTACAATTTTTTTCTCCTCAGAAACTTTAAGTTTAATTGGAAGCAAATTTGACTACAACATTCTTTCAGGTACATATTATATCAACTGTGTCCGATTACTCCGACTGCAAATCAACATGTCCGCCAAGGATAGAAAAGAATATGATGATAAAACAGAAGAATTGCCTTTTATATGTAAAACCGTTTTAGAGTGAGAAAAATGGACAAAGCCAAAAATGATCAAATTGTCAAGATCTACTTTCCGTCTATTTTGATAAATAAAGAACTGCAACTCCTTGTTGGAGTTATTGTCCTTAAATGACGACTTTAACTAATTGTGTTCGTTTTGACTATTATCTTAACATTTTTAAAGTTGAAAGACAAAATTTATCACCAGGACAAGACCTACACTATGTTGACCCCGTTTAAATTTTCAGTCAAATCCTCATATTTGAGTTATTTCCCTTGTTTTATTTCACTCTTGATATTCTATCATAATCTTTTTTTTTTTTAAACAATCAAATCATCTTTAATGCACTAAATGCTGTTAAACAATTTACTTAGCTTACAGCAATTGTCAACAGACTTTAGACAAGGAAGATATCGTCCGACTAAACCATTTGTTCGTTTTAAGAAATCCATTAAGATTGCAATTCTGCTTATGCTTTTATGGTACTTCAGTAATTTCTGTGGTTATTTTTGTCTTATTATTAACTTGAATGTCAGAAAGAGAAAAGATGATAATTCATATTTATTTTATATCTTATTTACAAATGGAATGCTCATGCGCATCTGGTGCAGAAAAATTGGTACCGTTTATGTTATTGCATACTTGCCTTTTCATCGTAATAAAAGGGAACTGCCCATTGCAAATTCAGAAATACAATTGGATATGCTATATTTGATTATTCTATCAAGTATGTTAATTGTAATCATGATTAAAGAGTTCTTTGAAAATAATGAATGCCTTTCAAAATTACATAATCAAGATCCTAACATAAAATTTGAATAAAATGAGATAACGAAAAATTTTCAATTACATACGCGTCATAAACTCAGACATGGGAGAAAGATATTCATTCGGTTGAGGAAGAAAACTCTATATGTAAAGATGTTGAATGTTCACCGAAATCGTAAATGACAAAACTTAACAGCAATTGATTGCTGTAACATCCGTTCTACTTCTAGTAGCTGAGGCTAGTAGCATCGACCTGGATGTGGTATCACGAGGAAGGCTTAATCCGAGTCTTTTACTTTATCATTATGACCGGAATGTTTTTATGACAGGATACATGACAAGATCTAGAATGGACAAAGTTGAAAAAAAATTATTACAGAACAGGAAAATGCAGAAAAGTTGAAAAGATTTGTTCGTGAGTAATTGTTTTGTGTTTTTTATGAATACTGTGCATATCTATTGTAGTTGCAAGGTGTGGAAAGAGTCAAGGTGCTACGTAGTGTTCATCCCTTTTGCTCGTATAAATATCCGTTGCTAGTATAAATCTGGCAAAGTAGGTTACCAATTTGTTTTATAAATGTCATACGTCTGAGGTTTATTTTTGGATTTACCTTTATCAGGAACGCCCAAGACTTAATATTTGAATGCCAGGGATATCGATATACGTATAAACGTGCGGAGATAATGATCAAATTAGTTCTTAAGAATCAAATTTATCTTAGGTCATCTTTGACTGTATTTATGAGCACAGAGTTTAAAGACTCATGACGTCCCGAAAGAAACTAGTCTAAAAGTATTGAACGGTATCGACACAGTGCATGTAAGTTATCAAAAGAATGTTTCTTATTTCAAACATCTTATTACAGTGTCTAATTAATAACAATTGGGCATGCATTTATCCAAAAGATATGGCTTAAGTATAGGTTTAACAACAACGGCTTGCAATTAGTTCCATATCATTTCATTTGATTTTGTTGGACGAGGTGGAACATATTCGAAACATTATTTAAAAATTATTTACTAAACAATAACCGAAACTGTTTTGATGTTGGAAATTATTGAAAGGGAAATGATAATATTTTGCTAAACTAAAATATCTAGGAAATAATTGTTAGAATTTTTGGTAGGAAAACAAACAATCCTTGTCAATTAAGATTGGAGTCGAGTGCACTTGCCCTGTGCTTGATTCGAACTCACAACCTCACGCGCATTATCAAATAGTGATACAATTTTTGACTACTTTGACCACTGGGCCACTGACACCCTAAATAGCTGAGACAGAAGTTAAAAAATATAATAAGCGCATTATCAAATACATACTTCATGAATACAGTCTCTAAAAGCAACATTTCATTGGATTTCCTTATTAGATAGACATTTTAATAATTGTCCGCCTGCAAAACATCTATTATTTACGAGAACATTTAAAAGTACATTCGGTTGGTGGCATACGACAGTTATCATTTCATTGTTGGCCGAAACTGAATTAAGGAGAGAAAACACCCAAACTACATTTCGTATGATGACACCCAAAAAGTTGTTCTCCTTACTGTTAACAGTTACTACTGTATTGGGTGTAACAGAGAAAACTGTAAAAGTTTTATTTTCACATTTATGTTTGTACTTGAATTTAGCAAGTGTTTTCATATTAACAGTTTCAATTAATGCTGTTACTAATACTTATATACATTTACATTACAAACAGGTAAATACAAAACCTAGGCGAATTTCATAAAATCCAAAAGTGTCCAAAAGGACCAAGATAGGGTTTGTCGACAAGGTAAGCGTCTCTTGCTATGCAAGTGTCACCAGCCATGCACATCCAAATTTATTGACACTATCACAATAGAGAAAAGGAAAAGGTCATATAAGAATTTTTCATTACTAGCGTCCATCGTCTTTCATCAGCCGTCGTCGTCCTTGAACTTTTACAAAATTATTCTCCTCAGAAAATTAGTTTATTTGGAACCAAACTTTACTTCAACATTCTTTCGGGTATCTAGAATATTAAAGGTATCCGCCTGCCAATCTACATGGTTGCCAAGACTAAAATAGCTAATGGTGGTAAAACACTGCTATTGTTTTTATATTTAAAATCTTTTAGGTACCAGTCTTGTACTACAACTCCAGTTTCCGGTGCATGTCAAAACATGGAGGGAAATGAAATAGTCCATTTTTTTCTGAATTTTTTTCTAGACTCAAATTTTTCTGTTTGATTAAAAGTTTATGCTGATTTGAAACATATTTATATAGATTTAAAAAAAATCTTGCATCTTTTTGGGGATATCAGTCCAGGAAAGTGGAAGGATATCATGATTACTGGAAGTGGTGCGGCCTAGTAAAAACAGGAAACAGAAAGTAGAAAAACATAGTTTTGACCTCAGGTTTACATAACTTTTTATTCTTCGTGGCATGACCCACTTTTTTGTCGATTAAATCACAATTTCACATTCGTACATACATGCTATGAACATGACAAAAATTTTCTATGTAGCATTTTAAATTTTTTTATTTTCAAAGATCAGCTGTTTTGCATGTAAGCCTATAGAGCAGTCAATTACAAGACTGCAACCTTTAGAGTGATAAAAACAGACAAAAGCCAAATTTAGATCAAAATGTCAAGATCTATTTGCCGGCTATTTTGATGCAAACCATCGGACAACTCTTTTTCAGAGTTATTGTCTTAAATGACGACTTTTAATAACCAATTATGTGGTTTTGGTTTTTATCTTTAATTGAAATGTAGATGACAAAAATTATCACTAGCACTATCAAACCCTTATATGAGTTATTGCCCTTGTTTTATTTCGATCGTGATATCTTTTGATAATCTCATCTTTTATTGCTATGGATGTTACATATAGCGTGTAGAAAGTGAAAAGTACGCTCGCGCATTGTATTCTAAAATGAAGATTGATAAAGTAATGGTTTGGTCGGTGAATTAAATAGGAAATTGACATTTATTTTGGCCTTATCTTACATAAATTGTCAACAGACTTTGCACTCTGCACTTAAATAAGGAAAACATTCATTAAGATCGCAACTCTCCTTATGCATATATGGTGTTTCAGCAATTTCTGTTCTTATGTTATTTTTATTACTAACTTTAACGTCAGAAATGAGAAAAGATGATAATTCGTTTTATACGATATACGCGTAACAAAATCTGCGAATGTGAAAATCAATATTCAGGAACAGGAACATTCAGAAAAATTGATGAAAAGATTTGTTTATGGGTAAATATCTTGTGATTGTTTTTTATATATACATTGTATAGTGTATTTTCATCACAATTTCTGAAAACGGGTAAATATCTTATGATTGTTTATTATAAATATAGAGCATTTTTATTACAATTTTCGAAAACGCATATCTTTCAGTTTTTTTTTTTTGTGAATCTGTACGTGATTCTAACGAATATTTCATTATAATCGATAAATATCGGTTGTATACCTGTCTATTTTATGGTTATTGTGGAACGTTTTGATATCTATATCAAGTACTAGTATAAACCGCAAGAATATCATAATCATTATTATAGTAATTGAATCAGTACGTAAAAAGCATGTGATTTAGAGGTACCCAATATGATTATGTGGAATGACTTTTTTCAGAGAAGTTCATAAAAGAAACCCATTTCATCTTTACTGACTGAGATATTACTACTAACTTTGTTACTGAAATTTAGCAAGCAACAACTTATCAATAGGGAATTGAAGGAAAATATATTTAAACTCATGTCAGTACAGGAGCAACGACTACTGAGCTGATTAGGCAATCAGTTTTGCAAATGTCAGCAATTTTGACTATAAATTTGAAAACCTAGAAAGTTAATTTTCTTTCAAAGGGGTATGCTTTTGCTACTGAAATATCGGTTTTATTGCTAAAAAGCTATAGGTTGTTAACAAACCTGTGTGTTCATCTAAAATGATCCTAGGATACCGATGCCAAAAACAAAGTTTTTATTAAAGAGAATTAACAATTTCAATTTTATCCTACAATCGACCAAATTTTGTTCAGATGACAGGAACAAACTTACTATTTTACAAATAAAATCACCTGTTGTCCTGATGCTATATTGAGCGAATGGTAAATTAAATATTCAAATCCTCTTCCAAGTCCTCGTTTAATCTTTGTTTTGATTTACAATAATTATATCAAATGAAAACAAAGCACTTAACGTAATGCGTCAGTGTTAAATTGCAGGATAAAAACAATATATGCACATTGTCGGTAAACAAAAAATAAAAATAAAAAAAATGAAAAGTCTCTGCGAAATTGGATAAATTATTTGTCGACAACGTCAATTTATTGTGTTGTTTATTCTTTCTTAACCTACTTGATCTACCTGTGAAGTGGATGAATGGTTCCGAAAATATTTACTTCATGCAACTGTTCAATATTAATCTTATACATTACGTCATCATAAAGTTATCACGGATTACCTGACAATATGCCAACTTGTTGGAAAAAAACGCATTTGTTAGGTGATTAAAATTCGGAATGATTTATATTTTCAACTACATTGACATGTTTTTGAATAATTCATCAAATTAAGTGTATTTTTCTGAATTTATTTTTCGATTGAGGTAAGTTCATTAACTTTATGTTCATGTTATATGCAAAATATAAATTAGATATTAAAATTCTTCTTCGATGTAGTAAAGTTTGTAAAGTATTTCCTCTTTCATATTTTTTTTACCTTAGTGATCATGAACTGAGTGCACATAGAAATACACTGACAACGTTCACATTCCTCAGATCGTAATTAGAATTAAAGAAATGGGTCTAAGATATTGCTTACTTGTTCGAACACGCAAAAAAATAAATTCTTGTACAATTTGCGAGTTTACTGATTTCCCGACTTCTTTCATCTCAGATTCAATGTTTTTCAAATCAAAGCGGAAAATATATATTTCATATTGTGAATTTATACTTAAAATAACCGTTGAAAAATAAACTAATACACATAAGGATTACGCGCTTTCTACTGAATTCTTGTCAGTATGTTCAAATCTGTTGGCAAATCTATGAAATCATGAGAACATGCCAACAGAACAATAGGGAATTGGTTGTTGGTCCGTGTGGATAACGAAATTTCAATATAATCATTGTTAGTTTGTCATTTCTCTTATATTCTGTAGTGACGCTAAACGTTACTAAGATGATAAAGTAAACATAATTTATTTCCTTTAAAGGCAGAGCTACTTAAAAATAATTTATGAAGTGCATTTAATTCTATATTTTTTTAACTCTGTAAAACTAATAGACAAAACTTCCATGATGCTACTATTCACCTGATGACATAACGTTAAACTATGAATCTTCTATTATTAAAATGATGGGAATATATTCAGTGACAATCGCATAAGAATATCTAGATAATTGCGAGTTTATTATTGTGAAATTTGATTAATTAATGAAGTTTCCCTAAAAACTATTCTTTTAATATCTTCTTCTTCTTCTTCTTCTGAATACGGGAGTAAACTCCTAGGTAGGAGTGTAAAACTTCCCGGAACTTGTGTGCTATGTACATATGAAGTTAATTAAAATTAATATAATAAAGAAAATTAGTTTACAATAACATATATACATTATGTACAGTGGCTTGGTAGTTTAATAAGTTGTTGTGGGTCCTTCAAATTTTAGAGTGGATATGCCACTTTTGAAGGATTCCAGAATGTCAGACATACCCATTGCTTCAGGTAGTAAATTCCAATCAGAAATAGTGTGAGGGTAGTATGAAAATTTGTAGAAATCTTTTTTGGTTGCTATTTGCCTAAATTTCCCCTAGTACGTCTATCAGATTTTGTGAAATTGTCCTTTGGAACTTCAACTAACCCCCAATTATTTTATATAGCATAGTTAATCTAGCCTTTTTTCTTCTAATTTGTAAACTTTCCCATTCCAAGGAAGTTATCAAGTTGGAGACTGCTCCATGTGTTCTGTCTTTATAATCGTTATAAAAAAAATCTGGCTGCCTTACGCTGTATCTGCTCAACCTGAGTGATGTATTGCTTTTTGTATGATTCCCAGACAGGGGAAGAGTATTCGACGACTGGACGGACAAGTGATGTGTACGTAAGGCAGTTTTTTTAAGTTTCTAAGAAGAAAACCTAAGGTTTTTTTTGGCCTTACAGGTAATATTGTTTATGTGTGTTCCCCAGTCAAGATCATGGCTTATAGTTACGCCTAAATATTTACTGTCTTTTACTGATTCTAGGAAATGATTGTGCAATGTATAATCAAAAGGGGAAGGGTTAATTTTTTTAGAGATATGTATTACGTAACACTTTTCAGGATTAAAATTCATTTGCTAGTCCTCTTCCCATTGTACTAAACTAGATAAATCTTTTTGAAGTAATTGTGCATCAGAATTATTATTTACATTTCTATACAATAAGCAGTCATCCGCAAAAAGTCTTGCATTGCAAGTTACATGGTCTGGTAAGTCATTAATAAACAGCAAAAATAATGTTGGGCCTAATACTGTTCCCTGAGGGACAACAGAATCAACAGCTAATTTAGAAGATTTAACACCATTTAAGAGTACCTGCTGTTGCCTGTCAGCTAAAACATCATTTATCCAATTTAAGTTTTGATTCCTTATTCCGTAAAAACCTAATTTTTGAGCTAGTCTTTGATGGGGGGCTTTATCAAATGCTTTAGAAAAATCTAAAAGTATAACATCTATTCGATTACCATTTGCCAATGATTTAGCTAGATCTTGTATATTGATAATGAGTTGTGTGTCACAATACCTTTTACTCCTAAACCCATGTTGACTGTCATTTAATATATTATTATTTGTAAGATGTTTTCTGATGTTGCTTGTTAAAATATGTTTCAAAATTTTACAACATATTGCAGTTTATGAAACTGGTTTATAATAAATAGCGTTATTCTTGTCACCTTTTTTAAATATGGGTACAACATTAGCCTGCATCCAATCAGTTGGAATTTTACCAGTATCAATTGATATTTGGAAAAAGAATGTCGAAAATGGAGACATTTCTTCAGCAAAATCATGTAAAATATATGCTGGCAGATTATCAGGGCCAGTGGCTTTATGGAGATTTAAGTTTGTAAGTAACTTTAATAAACCGTTTTTATTATACTGTGGATTCATTATTATTCGTTGGAAACTAATTTTCGTGGATTTCGTGGGTACAAGTGAACCACGAAAATAAATGTTCAACGAATAACAAATTTCCTATAGGCTTGTATGCAGACTTCGTTAAAACCACGAAATTAAATATCCACGAACATGTACGTTTTCCTTAATCCACGAATATTGGTATCCACGAAAATAAATGAATCCACAGTATATATGTCTGACATGGTGGGATGGGGACTTATACCTTTATTTGGCATGAATGATGTATCTTCGGTAGTGAAAGAAAGCCTTTTTAAAATTGTTCATTTAGGATGTTGGCTTGTGTATTTGGGTTACTGTATAATAGACCATCCTTTCCTCTTAATGGCAAAACTGCAGATGTTTCTGTTTTTTTTTTTACTTTTTATGAATTGCCAGAAAAATTTAGGTTTTTCTTCTAACTTGGGGCTAATTATGTCTTGCATATATGTACTCTGAGCTCTTCTTATTTCCTTTTGTGCAGTAGTTTTTAATTTTTCAAATTTATAATTATGATCTTTTTTACCAGTTTTTTAGCTTTGTTGTAGGCTTTATGTTTTTTTTTTACATAAATTATCTATATCCCTATTAGCCCAAGGGTTTGTGTATTTAGTTTTAGTCATTTTGCTTGGAATATTATTAACTATTATTTTGTTACTACCTTCTTTAAATTTATTCCACAATTGATCACGATCAATAGTTAAATTTACATTAACCTGAGATAAGAGATCAGATATAAAATTAGATGTTACATCTTTTATTTTATTAAGATCAACCTTTTTTCCATAAATAAATTTTAAGTTATGATTGTTTACATCTTTGGAGCTTGCAGATTGCATCCATCAATACAAATATTATGATCAGATATACCTGGTATAGATTTTATTTTGGTTATTAATGCAGGTTGGTTTGTATCTTTCCTACTTGGAAAATCAACCATCTGATCAATGCCTAAGTTATTCAGCGTATCTATAAATACTTGGTTCAGCTCCTTAGTATACAATGAGCCAGATATAATTTGCCCAGGCCATTTTATGTCTGGAAGGTTAATAACACCACCCAGCCTGAAGGTGGAATTCTTAAATTTTAATTTAAGTTCATAAATTTCAATGGTCATTTGTTTAAGATAGTCTATATCAGTTTTATTTGGTGGTGTATATGCAGAAACAATAATTAAGGGTTTAGTATCAGTTATATTAATTTGGGCAGCAATAAGTTCTACATTTTTGTTTTTATACACTTCATGGCAAATGATACCTTTTTTTTATGGCAATTAATACACCACAACCTTCCTTTCCGAGCCGGTCATTCCGAAATACGTCTTCAAATAGTGCATTTGGAAAATGTCAGAAGATAAAACATCTTTGTTAATCCATGTTTCATTACTGATGATAATATCTGGTCTAGATGACGTTAATAAATTTTCAATTTGAGGAACTTTATTTTGCAACTTCTAAAATTAATCTGAAGAACTTTTAATTAGTTTTGTCTATTCATATTCTTACTTCTGTTTTGCTTCGTCACTGATGGTTTTGGTGATGACGTAGCAACTGGATCTCCAATATTTTCATGATAATCACTACGAAAGCTTAGAAAAAAATGCTGAACTATTTGAAAGTATTGATTAGGAGTTAGGGTTCAAAATAGAACTACCTGAGGAGAGGTTTATTGAAAAATTGTTGTGGAGTGATTAGGAGTATCACATATCGGGCATATCCAAAGTGCTGATGAATTTCCAAACTTTTCATACATGGATGGACTTATATTTACGCGTCCAATATGACACCATTTATCACAGTTATCACAGACAATAGCATCACTGTCCCAGGTACACTCACGTGAACAAAGTGAGCATGGATAACTTGAGTCATAAAATTTAGTTGAACAAAGTTAGTTTCAACCTGAAAAGAATTCTAATCAAAAGATGAATGTGGCGATCTGATTTGCCAAACACACTTTTATTTTTAAAGTTTGACACATGCAAATGCCAATATTATATCTGGGTTGATACCTCAATGGTGGTATCACATTGAAGGCTGATAGTGAAACCCTCATATTTGTTGGAACCTAGTATTTTACTTGGTATATTTAACTCATTAACCGTGCTCAGAAAAATAAAAAAATGTTGAGGAAATAACGACTTAACTATGTTTAAACATTCTGACAGAGTCTCAGTGTCACAATAATATCAGTGAAGAGAAGGATGATGACTCTCACACACATTCATTACATGTTTAATAAGACAGTTAGTAGTTGATGACACATTAGATCTTCGTTTCTTGGGCGACTCAAGGACACAGAATAATCACACTAGGAAGCCACATTATATAAGGTGTAAGGATTGATAGATAGGATATTATTACCTATTTAATCACAAAGACTCTGTTTATCGATCAAGACAAAAAATAGGTAAACAGGAAATAGTTTACAATGTTTACATTTATGAAAATAATTTTTACCGCCACTGTACAAATGTGATTCAAAAATTTGCGTATAAAATATATAATATTACAAGGAAATATCAAACATTTCGATAGTTTCCATACAAACAAAGACAAATATAAGCCAAATATCGATTTAATAGGAAGTTCCGGGATTAATTACTCTGGCAGTAGCTGCAAATTTCAACAATATCGGGAGCTGCAAATTTAGACATCCATTTTCTAGCACATGCGCACAAAATATACACATTTTTTTCTAGAGGTTTAAAAGTTCGAAGGAAATTTATGTAAAGTTTGTGAGTAAGCGACCCAGTTTACACATCCAAAAAAATGTGTTTAATCCTTATAATTCTTAAGCCAAAGATATGCAATTTTTAATAAACGTTTAATTGCAATAAAATCTCAAATGAAATAGCACCTACCTCAAAACCTTCATTTTCATGAGATGGTATCTGAATTTGAAGCGTACAAGTAACGGAATAATCTTCATCATGAGCATTTTTATGACGTCATGTTCTGACATGACTTTAACGCGCCAAGATCATTGATCATAATTCACTTTATTTTTTTTCAATTTCATACATTTTACAAGCTTTATTAATGCATTATTTCTTTTAGCCATGCGTTAAAAAATGAAATAACAGTTCTGTAATTTGTTTTTTTAATCTCAATTTGCCTAGAACTCCTAGATCACATGCATGTATATCGCGCATGAACAGATTGCAGTGAAGGTTATGAAAGTAGTTTAGGCAACATGGTTTATCGAAGTGAAAACCTAAGCAACCATTTCAAAAAGACAAATCCGATTCGAATATTTGTAAATATGCAAATCACATAAGAATTATTCCACAATAAACAAAAAAGCTCTGTTTGAAGGCCTCACTGTGAGATAAAGAACAGCAATAAAAGCGCTGTTCCTTTGCTTTTTGTTTGTTTTTTGCTCTTTATGTACTGATTTTGTGTCATGAATGGATACCCCATATCCTTTGTTTTTCTACTAAATAATTTGATACTACTTATATTAAAGAAGATTTTCTTAAACATAATATATAATTATGGAGATCTTTCAACATTTTCAAGTGAATGTACGATATTTCTGGGCTTGTATTTACTATCATGATTTCCTTGATAGAGGGTTGCTGCTCACAAGGAAGCTATTAAACGACGGGTGCCACATGTGGAGCAGGATCTGCTTACCCTTCCGGAGCTCCTGAGATCACCCCTAGTTTTTGGTGGGGTTCGTGTTGCTTAGTCTTTAGTTTTCTATGTTGTGTCATCTGTACTATTATTTGTCTGTTTGTCTTTTTATTTTTGACCATGGCGTTGTCAGTTTGTTTTCGATCTATGAGCTTGACTCTCCCTCTGGTATCTTTCGTCCCTTTTTTATCATTATTTATTTTAGAAAGATCTGACAATTATGAACCTGATAGGCGAAAAAATAAACAATGGCGACAGCCAGTGTTTGCTTTGGGTCCACATGAACAGGATGAGGATACATTAATACGTCAAAGCTGGTTTTTGAGTTGTATGAATATCAACAACAGAGAATAGAAGAAACACTGCGAAACAACCGATGACATATGGAGGTGCGTGATGAAATACGTCAAGACATTTGTAAATGAAGATTATGAAGGACTTATTATCAAGAACGACATGATCCGATTTGGTAGTTCGATAGATGGATTAAAGGTCAACGATGCTTTAGAGTTTGATTGCATACTTCTGTTTGATATAATTGGAATGATAGTGTCGAAAGAGTTGGCAAGAGATTATTCCTCTGAGGAAATTCTTGGCATGATGAAACTTCGTGTCATTAATGCTGATTATCTGATTCAAAGATTTCCTTGGATAGAAAATACTGAAATAATTAAAAAGTTTGCAAATGGGGAGTACTTATAATAAACTCAAAAAAACTTGCAGGAAAAAGATTTCAAGTCTATAATTGACAAAACGCGAAAAGTGATTAATGACCAATTATATGATAAACACAGTTCTTATTTTCTTTGTCGTACTGCAAAAAAAACCTCCTACATTCGATATCAACATAACGCTTAACAAAGAGAAAGACATTACTGATCTTCGTGACGACATCAGATTGGTACAAGGAGTGCATGTGGCAATAGAGTCCGATAAAAAACCAGGCCTTGATATTGATTTTTTCCCAGCATTTCATTTACGGAATGATCGTGTTCCCAACCTATATACTGAAAAATTACCCCATGGATTTGGAATTGAACAAATGAACTGTCAAGTTTATGCTGTAATGAAGTGGGTACATCGCAGCACAGAAGCCTCCTCAACGTTTGACAGTGATTGTTTATGGAGAGAATGTACGTCTGGATATGAAAAACAGATACTTGATATTTGTAGACGAAACAACAGTCAACGATACCTTATGACTGCTTGTCGTTTGCTGAAATCATATGTAGCCAATCAGCATAAAACAATTCAGATAAGATCAGTTGCTGCATCTCAACATTTAAAGACTATTTGTTTCTTCTGCGTTACTTTTCTTACAACACCAAGCGACCATAATTCACTATCTTGGTTGAAAGAGGCTCTAGGATATTTTCTCTTTTTTCTGGGTCTATGCATAGAAAGCAAAAACCTGCCTCATTTCTTCTTTGGGAATCCATGGTTATGCACTCACTTTCCTAAGAGCTCCTTTGGGCATGGTCAAAAACAGAAGAACCTTTATAGCTCTGTTAAATGGGAAACTTTTAGACAAGCTTCATTAAGCTATACAAATATGCTAGATGATTTGAAAGGTCTTTATACTGAGTCTTGTCAGCTAGATACTTATTGCATAGAGCAATTCAAAGAACATTTGGGTTTGAAACACAACTACAGAAAGCCAAAATTTGAACTAATTACTAGTAAATTATATTCAGTATGGAAATTATGCATTTGCTTAACTATACTTATGCTCAAATTAAAAACATTTATTTACTTTACAATACTATTACTTTTCATCATAGCTATTACAATGACCTACATTCTCTCTTGTTCTCTTACTGTTCTGTTATTTCTTTTGCTTGCTCATTGTTATTCATTTGACTTGTTCACTTTCATGTTTTGGACTTTTTCTATGTTATCTTTTGTCATTTTATTTGAACCGATTGCTAGTACATCATATTCAGTATGGAAATTATGTATTTGCTTAACTATACTTTTTCTCAAATTAAAACTTTTTATTTACTTTACAATACTATTACTATTCATCATAGCTATTACAATGTCCTACATTCTCTCTTGTTCTTTTACTGTTCTGTTATTTCTTTTGCTTGCTCATTGTCATTCATTTAACTTGTTCACTGTCGTGTTATGGACTTTTTCTATGTTATCTTTCGTCATTTTATACTCTAATAGGGTATAGTATATGCGCGCAAAAATGTGATGTGTTTATTAAAAATGATATAAAATTTGAAATGATTAGTTTTATGCCACCATGTCCGGGAAATGATATATTTCAAAGTTTCCCCGTCAGTTATTCGCTTTTTTTCTTCCAAACTTAAGATATTGCCCTTTTATTGGTATTTGCTGTAGATAAAGTATTCGTGTCGGAATGACTGCAGATCTTGGTTTCAATAACCGTAAATATAACTGTCAAGCAATAACGGCTGTATAGCAATTGATTCACATGGTTTTCGTCTGGCTGAGCACACTAAAGAATGTTCTAGAGAAAGTGTGAGCTTAATATCTATAAATTGATATTACAATTCTAAATATATTTATTTTCGATATTGTTCAACATTTAGTTACTTTAAAACTCAAAAATCTAAAAATTAAGATTCCTGAGACTGTATTGGAAAGGAAAACACCCACCATTGTCCGTGAGGTAATTTTATCATATCTTTGTTAACTGATCAGACATAGCATACGTTTAATTAACATAAGGACAATCTTTTTGATTTTTTATTACTGATTTGTTGTCACCTATCAGAGTCATCACAAGGCATAACAAAAGAACTTAGTTGAAGGCCCTACAGTGACCAATAGTTGATTATTTCTGTGTCATTTGGTCTCTTGTGCAGCATTGTCTCATTGGCAATCATACCACATCTTCTTTTTTTTATGTATACTAGAACACACCTGCGAAATCGCGGGCATTTAGAGCGTTGTTGATGGTATGCAAACTGTTGTGGGATGAACTTTTGTAAAAGATTTTATGACTGTTGAGTATTTCATGAAAGTTATCAAAAGTCAAAGGTACTTGGGGACAGTACAATTTTTTTAGCCCTCCCCCTTATTTCCAAAGTCCATTATTGTTTTGTTGTTTTCTGTTAATTTCAATTATATTAGCGTTTTTTTCTGTATACTATGAACATACATAATAACATATACTATATAAATACAGTTTATTTGGTATTTATTATCAATCCATGGAATTAAACTTGGAATTGATAGCAAATAGCAAATACCTCATATTGATATAGTATATATTTGTGTTTGCTCATAGTATACAGAAAAACGCGAAAATAATTGTCATGTCCCCTTGTACCTATAAGTAATGAAAATAATGTGTAAGTTTAAGTCCTAAACGGAAGTCTTATCTATGACTTAAAAGTCAGTCCGAGAACGGAAACAATATACGGACGTCTTTATTTTCGTTTTTCTCCCAAAAAAACCCAAACGAAATATTTATAAGCGAGGATGACAAATGCGACTATGCATGGTACCTATAGGACATAAAAGCATGATGATTGATTTAATGTGGAAGGAAGAGAAGCGACACACAAAATGAGGTCTTCTCGTTTAATAGTATAGATACTGTATGATATAGGATGATTAAACTAATTAAAAAGTGAATAGATATAAGAAGATCTGGTATGAGTGGCAATGAGACAACTCTCGATCCAAGTCACAATTAATAAAAGTAAACCATTATAGGTCAAAGTACGGTCTTCAACACGGAGCCTTGGCTCACACCGACCAGCAAGCTATAAAGGGCCCCAAAAATTACTAGTGTAAAACCATTTACAAGGGAAAACCAACGGTCTAATCTATATAAAAAACGAGAAACGAGAAACACTTATGAACCACAGGTGCAAACAATTGCAGCGGGTCTAAACGTGTTAATGGTACCAAACCTTCAACCTTATCTGAAACAATAGTGTAACATCACAACATAGAAAGACACACTATAAAATATCAATTGAAATGGCTTAACTCAATCAAAAGACATATTAACACAAGTGAACATACACTGAATGAATAAATTTGATCTATGATACAATGTAAATACAAAATCAATAAAATAAGGAATGAATAATTAAAGTAACAGTATTATACCGCTGTGAAATGTTAAACAATTTCAGAAAAACAACAATAACATTGAACAAAAATCCGTCATTTACAATAATATTCTACACAGGTAAATGAAAATAATTTAGTTGTTAGGTAAACAGTTAAGATGGAGATCGGAAATTTTTTACAAAATAAATAATTTTGATGTTCATAGTACCAAGAAGTGACAATTTATAGTAATACCAAACACTTATCAAAGCTGGTATATAGACAAGATATTACCCTGAATAAGTAAACATTAAATAACAAAAAAGCATTACAAATAGTATCAACAGGTCAAGTTAACAAGAACGTACGATTTGAGAGTACTCGCAGTGTTTTTTTTAGCTTAAGTATTTCAAAGTTTCTGACATGGTATTTTTCTGTTCAAAATCTTTCCAATTATCAGATCATTATTATAGTGGGGTGACATTAACCCTAAAATCTAAAAAACTACACCCAAAAACGAGGCTGATAAGCTGTTGAAAAATAATCGTATTGTGAAATTTCCGACAAATGTAGTTCAACGGTAATAAAAGGATCATTTTGTATTTTTCAAGAAGTCAGCATTAATGCATATCCTGTCATCTAAATAATATTATAGTGGATAAAAATAATGAAAACTTATAGAAGAGAGAAATATTCGATGTAATTAATTTTGTACTATCCACCTTAAATCAAAAGTCAATCATGTTAACTCGTACAGTTTCCTCAAACACTGCTATCTGCAAAAAAAAAAACCCACCGGATTTATTGCGGACAACTATTTTATCTGCTCATACAATTACTGAATACCTGACAATATAACAATTTGTTGGAATAAAAGTCGCATTTGTGAGGCCATTCACATTCAGAAGGATTTCTTTTTTTCCCATCTCAACAGACCTGTCATCAAATTGTGTGCATTTATCTAAATTGATTCCGTAACTACGTCTTAAAGTTTGTAAAGTCATTAAACAGATTGGTTTAAGATATAGCTTACTTGTTCGGACACGCAAAACCAAATTCTCATATAACATCTCACATTCAATGTTTTTCAAATGAAAACGGAACTTATACCTTAAAATAACCGTTGAAAAATGAACTTAGTGTGTCTTTCTATGTTGTGATGTTATACTATTGTTTCAGAAAAGGGAGAAGGTTTGGTACCATTAAAACGTTTAATCTCGCTGCAATTGTTTGCACCTGTCCTAAGTCAGGAATCTGTGGTTGTCGTCTGTTTATGTGGTTCATAAGTGTTTCTAGTTTTTCGTTTTATATAGATTAGACAGTTGGTTTTCCCGTTTGAATGGTTTTACACTAGTAATTTTTGGGGCCCTTTATAGCTTGCTGTTCGGTGTGAGCCAAAGCTCCTTGTTGAAGGCCGCACCTTGACCTATAATGGTTTACGTTTATAAATTGTTACTTGGATGGAGAGTTGTCTCATTGGCACTCATACCACATCTTCCTATATCTATATATTATACACATAAGGTTTATGAGCTTTCCACTGCAATATTGTCAGTATGTTCAAATCTGTTGGCAAGTCGATGAAATCATACACAAATTCCGACAGAACAATATAGAATTTGTTGTTGGTCCTTGTCGATACCGAAATTTCCAATGTAATCATTTTTAGTTTGTTATTTCTCTTATATTATATAGTGACTGTAAACGTTACTAATATGATGAAGTAAACACAATTTGTTTCCTTCGGAGGCAGGGCTACTTAAAAACAATTTATGGAGTGCATTTGTAATTCTATATTTGTCAACTTTGTTTTTGTTTTGTTTTTGTGTTTCTCTTTATGAGCACTCTGACTGTAGGGTTTAGAGATAAATTTTAACGTAATTATCACAATATGACTTAGGTTATAAGTAAAAAATAGGAAGTTATTAGTATAAAATATAATAATAAAGAGTTGTTATAGAGTGTTGAACAAATATGCAAAGAACGAAGCTAGATAATATCTAGTTTATTGATGTTATTATTGAGAAATTAACTGAATTGTCTTAAAAACTATTATTTTGTATCCAAATTAAACCAAACAACTCCGTATTGAAGGCCTCAATGTGACTTTGAGATGTGGAACAGCAATAAAAGCGCTGTTGCTTTGCTTTTTGCAACTACTAGTTTTTGCTTTGAGTCCACATGAACAGGATTTGGATGCATTAATACGTGATAGCTGCTTTACGAGTAGTAGGAATAATAACGACACAGAGTGGAAGAAACACTGCGAAACAACCGATGAAACATTGAGGTGCCTAATGAAAAACGTCAAGAAATTTGCAAATGAAGATTTTGAAGGATGTATTAACAAGGACGACTTAATCCGATTTGGTAGTTCGAAGAATGGGTTGAAGGTCAACGATGTTTAAAAGTCTGATTGCATACTTCTATTTGATATAAGTGGAATGATAGTGTCGAAAGAGTTGGCAAGATATTATTCCTCTGAGGAAATTCTTGGCTTAATGAAACGTCGTGTCATTAATGCTGATTATCTTATTAGAAGATTTCCTTGGATAGAAAAGACTGAAATATTTGAAAAGTTTGCAAATAGGGAGTACTTCTTAAACACAAATCACTTACAGAAGAAAGTTTTCAAATCTATAATTGACAAAACACGAAAAGTGATAAATGACCAATTACATGATATACACAGTCCTTATTTTCTTCGCCGTACCTCAAAACCCCCTACATTCGATATCAACATAACGCTAAACAAAGAAAAAGATATTACTGATCTTCGTGACGACATCAGATCGGTACAAGGTGTGCATGTGGCAATAGAGTCCGATAAAAAACTAAGCATTGATATTGATTTTGTCCCAGCATTTCATTTACAAAATGATTGTGTTCCCAACCCATGTATTCGGAATTGAACAAATGAACTGTCAAGTTTATGATGAAATGAAGTGGGCACATCGTAGCACAGAAGCCTCCCCAACGTTTGACAGTGATTTTTTATGGAGAGAATGTACGTCTGGATATGTAAAACAGATACTTGTTATTTGTAGACGAAACAACAGTCAACGATACCTTATGACTGCTTGTCGTTTGCTGAAATCATATGTAGCCAATCAGTATTGAACAAATCAGATAAGATCACAGTTGCTGCATCTCAACATTTAAAGACTATTTGTTTCTACTGCGTTACTTTTCTTACAACGCCAAGCGACCATAATTCACTTCTGGGTTGAAAGAGGCTCTTGGGTATTATCTCTGTTTTCTGGGTCTATGTATAGAAAGCAAAAACCTGCCTCATTTCTTCTTTGGAAATCCATGGTTATGCACTCACTTTCCTAATAGCTCGTTTGGGCATGGTCAAAAACAGAAGAACCTGTATAGCTCTGTTGAATGGGAAACCTTCCGCCAAGCTTGATTAAGCTATACAGATATGCTATATGATCTGAAAGGACTTTATATTGAGTCTTGTCAGCTAGAACCTGATCGCATAGGACAATTTAAAGAACATTTGGGTTTGAAACACAACTACAGAAAGCCGAAATTTGAACCGATAAAATTAAGTTCAGGATGGAAATTATGCGTTTGCTTAAAGGAAAAGGCCATGTTTATAATTTTTTGTAATTATCTTCTACAAATTAGTTTCAGTTATTATAAAAAAATAAAAAAAATAACTATTTAGCAGTTTTAATTGTAATAGAGGGGTTTTAAATTTTAACATATTTGAATTTCCCGCCCTCACTGCGAGCGGCCATGACCGGTGAACATCTGACGTCACACAGTCGGTTTGTTTAAAAGACAAAAGCACAGGTGTATTTATGGATAGAATATCAACGAGTTTCCGATTAAATTAAAATGTAGAGCGATTGTGAAATGGCAGAAGGCCGGGACAATCTTGGAATCATTCCTTATGATTACGAACCGGAGTTTACACAAGAAGAACTGCAAAATATTAGAGAGACATCGCCGATGACAAATCATGCAACTTTAGAAGATTGGTGCAGTTGTAATGCATGTGAAGAAATGCCTTCGCCGGAGGAATGTATTTGTTGTTGCTCCTCTGAATATGTACAACCGAACATTGATGACTTGGAGTGCATAACAGAACACCCTCAGTTTTAGCTGATCGTCCTTCATTCAGACGTTTTGACAGTAGCATTTATTCAGATATTTATGTTTCAAGGAAATGCAGGTCGTGCCCCTGACAATTTAACTAACCAGTAAGTCAACTTTATATCGAATATTAAGCTTACTAAATTTCTTATATTGCATATAATTCTTGCTATCTTTATCTAAAATTCTCAACAACAAAAAATAGAAAAAAAGGGGGGCACATCTTATGCCTCCTCCCACCCGATAAATGATTTTATTATTTGTATTGGCACTCTAGCATGGAAGTAAAATCAAAGATATGAAACTTTGAAAGAACTAAACTAATTTATATAAAAAAAAATAATTATATAAATAATATGTTTACATTTATATGTTTATGTGTACAAAATGTAACTGTTATGAATAAGAAGGTATTGTGTATTGTTGTCACTATGTCCAGTCAGGGGGCCCTTGATTGGAAAAAAAAGAACTTTGAACTTATATGTAAACACCTATCATTTAACACAGCTAATAAAACTGATTTGACTGTTGTATTTAGTAAAATATGATAAAAGCAATACATTATACTAGTATAACTGTCTTACTTTTCAGGCAGTCGAGGTTGACGGCCTACAGACAGTTTGTATGTTGGAGCTGAGAGGAGAAAAACTTGGAAAAGGAAAGAGAGTAGTTATTCCATCGTGTGTGGTGAAATGCATTCGTGAAGCATTTCCCGAGCCAAATGGACATTACACAGGTTTTAGAACAGTATTTGACAATAGTTCACATTTGTTCTAATATATATATTTATTATGTACAGTACTGATGGATTAATTTTTTGATTTCAATTAAAAAATATTTGCTCTAATTTGACTCATTTATTTATTTGTGATTCACATTCAATCACAAACTTTGTTAAATCTTGAAATAAGATTTTGAACTAGTTCAGCCTTTTCCGGTGCAGGAACAGGTGCAATACTGCCCTGATTTTTGGTGTCAATTTTAGGAAAGATCATCTCCTCTTAGTGTTATACACTGGTTTAGCTACCCATTTTCCCGTTATCTTTGAGTACACTGTTTTGAACACTTCTTGTCCTTGTCCGTCAATTTTCTCCCACGGTTTTGTGACATATTGTGGTCAATTACTGCAAGCGACGTTCTAGCATTCATCTGGTCAAAGTCAAATTCTTGTCGTTTTGGAACATATTTTAAAAGTAAACTATGGTATACCTCCCAATTTCCAGTGTGGCAGAACTCACTTAAATGTTTAATGTCTTTCCTTAACCGTTTATTAAGGATAACTTCTTTCAAAGCATTGTGTGCTTTCGAATCTCTCACAAGCAACCTTTTTTTCTCAGCTATATCTGGTGTTATTTCTTCATGTGCACAGGAACTGACGGTCTTGCCCTCAAAAGTGTGCTTGTTTATCACATGATGAACGATGGAAACCCAACTTTCCTCTAACCATTCCTTATCACCGTTACAATTGCTAGTACACCACCATAGGTGATTGCATATAGCCTTAATCCATGGTGCAAGGTCTTCAGCTCCCCTCAGTTTGGATTTTTGTTGGAGTTTCTTGCGGACATTTTTTGCCGAATGCCATACATCAAACTGGTGTTCAGTTTCAGGATATTGTTTGTTCATCACACTTCTTATCTGGACATGTCTATCAGTTGCAAGAACAGTAATTTGAAAACCTTTGTCTAAAAGATACTCCATACATCGACGGAAACCCTCCACCTCCATCTTAGAGGAACTCCCAGTTTCAGTAACTTTGATAGTGACAAAAGCCAATATGTGTTGTGTTTCAATGTCAAGTAATGAATATGTGCAGTATTTGGCATTGAAACCAGGCGAATCACGCCTACCATCTCCTGCAAGCCTTAGTGGCCTATTTGAAGCTTTGACTTTGTCTAATAATTTTCCCTGTATTACCGTCCATGTATGTGCAATAACTGGCATAAGAATTTCTCGTTGTATGGTGTAGTAAGTTGAACTTCCAATAAATTTTTAATTCATATCCTCAGCAAATTAGGCTATGTGTGTGTAGGTTTGACCACATAACATTGTAGCAGCAGTGACTAGTAAGTTGTCAGCTGGCATGTTGCCTATGAGAGGTTGGGATAACCACTTATAGACAAGATGCCCACTGGTACAGAACACAGAAACTCTCATGATGGTACCAGATGAACAATCTTTTTTAGTGTCTGACAAATCTATTGGACAGTTACACTCATCACATTTGAGTCTAGCAAAGAGTTGGTCAAGTTGATTTTCAAAAACAATGAATTTTCTTTGATTAGTGATGCAAGCTTTAGTATCAGAAGTTGCAGTACTATCATCTGAATCTGTGCTCTCATTTCCTTGATTTTCAAAGTTTTGTATATCACGGTCAATGTCAAAGGTCAAGTCATTTTAATCATCACCGAAAGAATTACTTGCAATTGAGTTATCGAAAATATCATTCTCTTGTTTTATTGGAGTTGAGATTGACGGAGGTATTTTTGGTATTGGGGTTAATGGCCAAATAGCTAAAGTCTTGTCTGTTGTTTCCATGGTTATATCAGTGTTTACTCCAAATGAACAAGTTGATGGTCCAATTCGCATGGTGTAGCTGTGATCTGCTGTTAATATTGATGACTCGACGTTGTTGGCATGCAAACACATCATACAGGGATGACCACATGAGTTTCCTGAATACGTGACAGATAAATGGCTAGAATAAGTTGGTTCCTGACTTTGTAATTCCACTGTTTCAAGAACTTCAAAGTGTCCACTACATTCTCCTTGGTGCTCAGAAAAAATGCTCTATAACAAAAAATGTTTGAAAAAGTATTTATAATACACAATAAAACCTTTTCATTTTTTTGTCTTCATGACTAATAATATTTAATTAGAATTGTTTCAGAACTGAAATATATTTATAAAAGTTGTACCCCAAGCTGGAAAAAAAGATTTACAGATTGAGATATTCAAATTAATAAGAATTGCCAACAAAATATTTTGAAAATTGATTTGTTGATTGTAGTTTGCTTAACACCCAGTGGCAAATATTTCATGCATGTTCAGGACAAGAATAATAAATGCAATAGGTAGTTCCTGTAATAGAGGCCGGCAGGGATGAAGGTCTGGGAAATTTAGACTGCCACGAAAAAAAGAAGGGTATATTGGATAGGGACAGAATTTAAGCCTTGCAACAGGCCACCTATGGAGCCCTCAAAGAGTAATTGCAAGGGTTTTTTAACGTGCAAAAAGCGTGGTACTTTCTTTACACAAGGCTTCGGATTTAACGTCCCATTCTGACCAGACAGGGCTGCATATTTTTACATCACGCTAGCCAAACGGACGCCCCACTTTGGCGAGGATTTTACTGCTAGTCGGAGGAAGCCCAGTGGTGACCATATTTCTATTCCACAGTCACCCTCGGGGGCTTTAAAATTGAATCAAATCATTGTACAAAAAAATGTACTTTTGCATACCTGATCCTGTAAAGTCAAAGTCTCTGAACTGACTGAAGGTGTAGAACATGTTGCCGCTTTTGGTTTTTCAATAGACAGCTTGGTCTCTTCCTCGACCTGAAAAAAAATGAAATGAAATAAATACACGATATTTATTGGAATTGTTGTATTTCACCAACCAACCCCATCCCCCCCAGACCAGACACCCCCCCCCCCCCGCCGTCCCCTATTTTCTCTATGTGTACTAGTTTTGGATACCTGATCCTGTAAGGTCAAAGTCTCTGAACTGACTGATGGTGTAGAACATATTGCCGCTTTTTTTTTTAATTGACAACTTAATCTCTTCTTTGACCTGCAAAAGATAATGAAATAAAATAAATACACGATATTTATTGGAATTAAACTTTTAAGCTGACCCCTACCCATCACCCTTTTCCCCATATTTTTTCCAATTCCTCACGTGGAGAATAACAGTTTTTAAAATATCCGTTGTTGTTCTCTTGTGTTAATGCACAGCATATTTTATTTAAATAACTAGGCAAACGAATGTTTTGCGTTTCAGTAGCACAGACTGAAAAGGGGGTGTTAGAACCTAATCAATATTAGACAACTCCTACGAGACCAGGTTTCAGTACTTTGTTTTTGTTTATTAGTAACTGATATAAGTATTTGACCATCTCAGCAATGCATTATGATAATTGTTTATTATTCCCTGATCTCCGCGAGGAATGTTATATTGAGAACACACCGTGATACCATGATATATATTGTTTACAATCACGCGCATATTAAAAATGACCTCAAACGACCTGATAGTATGATACTACACACACATTACTGCACACGTGGAAATGGTTTTAATTTTGCGTATGACGATAAAACCAAGTACAAGTGATTCTTTTTTTAAATATTATTTTTATTTACTAACCTGTGCACTTCAACGTTTTTGTGTAGAATTGGTCGATCGTTCTTGTGTTTTTCTTGTGTCCATTCCTGTGTTGACAATTGTCGGCACTGCATTTTGTCGCAAATATTTTCTTTTTGGTAAGAAGTTCAAAGATTCTTTGACCAGGTTTCTCTCGAATGAATCCGGAGTGAAATGGTCTTCACAAACAACCTTGCTACTGTTATATTTAAAATTTTCTATTTGCAGTTTACCATTTTTCAAGTGCGAGATCCATTGTTTGCAAAGTTTTTTTATCTGCACTTTTTGAAGGATCAGGGATAAGGAAATTTGTTTTGTACATTTCCCCTTTTCGTTAGTACAATTAAATGCTTGGCAAGACGGCATCTTTATTGAAATATTCAGCGAAACATGTTTAATTTAAGCGAAGTAAAAAAATATTTTAATGATATGTTTATCCACACTGCTTCAGTACCAAACAGACTGTGTGACGTCACGAGACCTTCGGGGCTTATCGGTTTGAAACAATAAACAACGAGAATAATTGGCACTGAATCTGTCTTTTATTAGAAGAGTACTTACAAATGGCGTCTACCATCATATTGTGAAAATGTCAAATTTAATAAACCGTATTTCATTATTAGAAGAGTTACATTAAATCTCGTTGGGTTATTTACGTTTGATAAAACACTTTTTTTCATATAAACTCAGCTTCAGTCAAACCTGGAGTTTTCCTTTATTACCATTTATCACAGCGTTTACAATTATTTATGTTTTTTCTGGGTCTCTCATATTTAGTTTCTTTGTTTCTAATTCACAAAATTGGCAAAATACATGTATACATATGTAATGAAAGTTTTTTTTTAAGTAAACTGTCTGCTAGAAATTTGTTTTTCATAGTAATATAATATTTGAAATGCCAAATAAATGTTTTCTTTTTTATTTAAAGTTGTCAGCACTTTTTCTTCATTTCTAAAGATATTGCTCTGACATTTTCTCAATAAAATACGTTACTTTTTGTAGACCGGCAGTTAAAGTGCTGTGGATAAAGGCATTCTTTTCGTATTGAAAAAAACCCTGCTTTTGATAATCTTCATTTGTGTCCGTTTTAAGTCCGTCGTTTGGAAAATAATATTACATATATATATGCATATAAAGTCAGCACCAACTACTATTTCAAGTGCTCCACCCCTGTATTGATGAACTAATTGGGTATAATATAGAATTTGATTGTCATGAATACAGTTATCAATTTTAGTTTTGAACATTCTGCAGTAAAAAGTCGATTAAGAGATCATTTAGATTTTTGGGATCATATTTCAAAACCTTCTGAGTTTGATGTACGCATCATAAAATATGTTAACGTTATTCCCTTTGTCCAAGAACCTCCAAAATCTTTTATTTGAATAATAGCAGATCTGCTTTTAATAATTCATCTTTGTTTTGAAAACTATTACATGATTTAAAATAAAGGGTTGGATTACTGAAGATTCAAATTAACCCTATGTGATAAATCCTCTAACCGTGACTATCAGTGATCCCCAAAACAAAGATTAGTTTTAGATCTGAGACACTTTACTTAATATGTACAAACAAAGAAAACAAAGTTTGAAGGCGTTAGAGAGGCAAAGCAATATGCAAAAACAAATGTTTTTCATGTTCTAATTCGATTTACGTTCTGGTTATCACCACATAGATACACATCCAGAACTTTAAACATACATAGGTTTACTCTATTGTGATTGATGGACAAGAAAGATGTTTTGTTTTCTCTTTTTAACCATTTGGACTATCTTCTCCTGGACATATTTTCACTGAAGTAGTCCGAACATTAGTTACTTTTTGGAGAACACATAGTTTTCCGAACATAGGGTATTTGTACGACGGATATACATGTGACAACAAAAAAAGGTGTGTTCGTATGTCCAAATCAGTTTTACATACTTAGTGGAAATCTGGATTTTTACCAAATTTTGAAAAGTCTATTTTTTTACCAGTATAAAAACTAGGCTGGTTAGTTTTTTTTCAGGAAATCTACTATCTGGTGTTATTGAATTTCCAAAAAAGAAAATAAATAACTACAGTTTAAAATTGAATTTCTTTTTTTTAGATAAGGCCACACCATTTTGATTTATAGTTCTTCGGACAAAAGCTCCAAAAAATATGGGGCGAGCGAGCGAAATTTGTTTGATTGTATATATTTCTTGAAATTGAGTTTTGATGAGGCGGGGGTCTACAAGTGGAGCGAGCGGTATAATTATTTTTTTAAATTGTGCAATTTAGAATTTTATGCTTATGTTAAAACTGGGTTACTTCAAAGAAAAAAGAGGAGAAACATGATCTTATGCATACAATTAGATGTATGTGTGCCTGTAGTACAGTCTATACCATACTAAACTTTCTGGTTCGCTTTGATTTAGTATAATTTTGATTATTTTCGTCAAATAAGCTTTGACTGTGTGAATTTTCATTTAGATTCATACATGTGTATATACATGTATTAAGGAAGCATAGCGGATGAAGTTTAGCAAAAGGTATTATATAGGTTGAGTAAATTCATTGTGTGGAATACAATTAAAATATGTGTATATTAAAAAAAAAAGCCTTGAAAAATATTAAATATCTTTAATATCGTTGTTTTCATTATATGGTAATGATTGCTTCTTGTCTGCTTGACATCTAGTTGGAACTAGTTATCCATATTATGATCAACATAATGAGTGTCAGAGGTGAATAATATTTCAACAACATCCTGAGTAATAGTTATATTGCTATGCATGTAGATCTCAGTGTAATGAAACATTCCCTTAAAATACCTCAAGTCCTTCAACCATATGCATATGCATTATTCTGACTTGGCAAAATACATTTTCCTTTTGCCCGTGAAACCTTCAAGGTATTTCAAACTGGAAGTGATTGCACCAATAATACATCCCTAATTATTATTGAATCCGGGTCCGTTCGCCCTGATTCACGTTCGCCCTAGTACCTGTTCGCCCTGATACCTGTTCGCCCAGGGTCCATTCGCCCTGATTTTTATTTTTTTCTAATTGTTGTCTAGTCGCATAATTTTAAGTATTTGAACAAAATATGTTAAAGTTTGTTGAAAAATTGACAGAATATTTATATTGCCGCACTCAATTTATCATTTTCCCTTTGATTTACAGAGTAGAATACTGGAATACAATGTATTTATCTTTATTGATATTTGTTAACAAAAGAATTGTATTCAGTCAATCACGAATGTATGCAGTATAACTGAGACTAGTCTCAGAGTATAAATAAATGAACTTGTAAAACCGTTTCATGATTTACAGTTTGTACATCATTGTTTTTATTAATTTCAAGTTGAATATTTTATCAAAACAAAACGTTTGCTTTTATTATTAATCCATCAAAAGACAAGTATCACAATAATCAGTGATCCGAATTATTTTGTCATTGAACAATTAATGATCCTAAACAAGCCATAAACTTTTAAATATTTCCATGTTTCCATAAATTTCAAGAATATATACCATAGAAATATCTTAATAAGTTTATTCAACTTCAATGCCCTGCATATTAATATTTGTTTAGTAGGGAGAACGGACTCTATGGGCGAACGAACTCAGGACGAACGGACCCACGGCGAACATGTTATTACGGCGAATGGACCCGATACCAAATACTAGCATGTCAATCCCAGTATCATTTTGGTCTTGAACGTTGGAACTCTTAAATTTTCCCTAACAAAAGAGCTCTGATGCATGTCAATAGACTTACAAGGGGATATGGAGTTTTCATCAAAATAAGATTAATCTGTCTATTTTTTAAATCATGTGAATTTAATATTAATTTCATCCACGACAGATAGCCTTATCTATGTCAGTTGTCGTTCCAGATTACTCTGACGTCCAACGACTGACAAGCTGGGACCGTGGGACAACACCATATCTTGTCTGGCAAAACAGCTGTTGGACGTTAGAGTAATCTCGGACTATGTCTGTTGAACAGCTGAAACAATGATCGGGGATGAGAATGGATCTAACGAGTACAAATGTGATCGTGGTCATCTAACGAAAGATTTTTTATTTTGTCTCCTAGAACAGGTCTTCATAAATAAAACGAAATGCATTTCAAATAACTGTATGTTTAATAACTACTGGTACTTGTCCACGGCAATGAACTGACACAACTTCATGTTGGCATCCCGATTTTTGACCTTTTATTTACAAATCGATTTATCACACGTGCGTTTGAATCGATTGGAGCAATATGTGCACAAGAAAAACGTCTATGAGGAAAAACAAATGTCAAGGATAAACTAATTTTGGAGCGGCATGCGGCCCAAAAATTTGCAGAAGCGGTAATTATTTTTTTTATTGAAAAGTCAATTTCTCAAAAACAGGAGCGGGAAAATCCAAAAAACTATTAATCAAATTGGTGTGGCCTAACCGTCAACTGCCCGAAATTTGGCATCAGTTATCGGGAAGATAATCCGTTAAATTCATATTAGTATGTTTGCAGTTAGCAGGAAAACTTGTAATTTGTTTTACTATATATCAAATTGTTGTGGATAACAATGTCAAGTGGGCAGCAGGAAGTCTGATTTACATTAATTTGCTATGAATATTTATACACTTTGCATAGTTAACAGTACAACTGTTGAAGTTCAGTGGGTCCCACGATCTGAATATGTACAAGCAGATTACTTTGGCCGACAGTGTACTGCAAATGTTTAATAAAAAGATCGAGGAAATTATCTATTCACAGATTTGCAGACACAATCATCAGATGGATCGGTTTAATTTAAAATTTTTGGTTCCAGGAACCTAAGGATTTAATGCTTTAGCTTGCGACTGGTCCGGTGAAAACAACTGGATTATGCCCCCAGTTGGTTTAATTTGCAGAGTATTAAGTGCCAGATATTTTAAGAATCAGGCCTAACCGACCTATCCAAATTAATCCTATTTCTAAGTTTCCATCATCCTGAGTTAGAAATGGTAGGTCTTTCGTTGCTGCGTGTCTGGTAGTTCGAGAAATCTCTAGATTAATTTTGGTTAGATAGATAGCAAATTACGCAGTTAGCTCCCATTAATTTTTTATTTCTAGTGCATTTCAACCAAATTATAAATTGAATTACTAGAACAGGAAAAGGAAACGAATGTAATGTTCATGCACCCTTATACATTTTTAACATAAACTAATATCAACTTGAGTGGGTTTTTGAAAAATGTTCAGATGGTGGTAAAAGCATCAAACTTTGCAGAGTTATAGTTTAGGTCATAGCAAACATTTATAGCTATGGACCCATTTCAGAAAATCAAAATGGCTTCTCTCGGCTGATATTTTAAAATGGCCGCCAGAAAATTAATAAAAAACATCATAAAAAAATCATGAAAAATAAATGGATTTACCAATTTTGATAAAACTTCGTATATTTATCTCTAATGACAAGAAATATCATCTGAGGACTTCAGATATTAGAGTATTGGTGGCCATCTTGAATGGTGGCCATTTTGAAAACAATAATTTCCAACTTATCATAATTCGCGATTTTTATTATTTTGCTATTTGCATTTATACTAATGTTTTGATGTATTTACAACAAGTTTTGCAAATTACTGTTATAGGAATGTTGATATTTATATCTATTATATTCACCAAGTGGTCAAATAAGTCATGCACATGTTGATGAAATTAAGGTATCTTATGAATAATTTCATTTTATTTACATTTTTGCCTAAGTAACTTTTACAGCAGGAAAGTACGTAATATATGACCACACTATGTCGAAAAGGATGTTTGATATGTCAAGAGAGGACACGTGAGGATTTACATACCCTACAAATAACAAATGAATAGACATAGACATTGGTTCTGGTTATACGTCCTTTGATGCTAGAAAACAAACATGTTGCGCATTGAATTTGGGTTTCCCCATCACTCAACTTGGAACAGTTGAATGATGGCCATGGAATTGAAAAAAAAAAAACATTCCAGAATGACTAAGCAAAATGGCACAAATCATGTCGAAACAAATGATCAGATATCAAAATATTTCGTCAGGAAACACAAACAAAAACATTCTTCTGAAGTCAACGATTGAAAATACCAATAAAATAATCAGACACAGTTGAGGTGAATCAACAAGAACAATGACTGCAGGGTATTTTTTCTGTGGTAATGTATCTGACGATCTTCACAATGCATCCACATTTATGATCGACAGAAGAGTACGTGAGTGTGAACTTTAACTACAAGACACTGTTCTCTTAGCCAAACTAAGTGCTGGAGATTTAATATAACTGGAAGCCATGGAGTATGATTAATATTAGATAAAACTTAACAACAAGGCAAGTAGACAGAATTCAATGACAAAGACAGAAAGCCAGGAATCTGTTATCCATGGAATTGTGCTTGCCGAATTAATATAGTACATTGACGGCTAACGGTCTGCAAAAGATATTGTGTCAATCTTCAAGCTTGCTGATCTCACTAAATTGTACGGAAAACGTCTTGTGCAACTCCCGAGTTGTCATGGAAGGAATGATTAATACAAGGCTTCTGAACAATTGGATACTAGCCTCTGTTGCAGATCTGCAAGCACACAAGCAAGGTCTGTTCTCCTCATTTTCATGTTGGGGAAGTCCTAAAAGAGGCCACATCTGATAGTCTTGATGATGAGTGAATCATCATATATATCCAAAGCAGCTAATATAATTCAAAGAGATATGCTTGATACTAAGAATAGTTTCACATGGACATTCAATGACAGCTGTCAACATGAATCAGTTCAACAGAATTTTTTTCCTTAGTAAGAATGATACTAAGTGGGCCAAACATCGAGATACATGACTCTCTATCTGAGGAGTGATAAGTTGCAATTGTATCCTTCCGACGACGAATTGCGCAATTGAGCTGTAACAGCTGAGAAATGGCTAGTGTTGTCTACGACTCAACGATATAACTGGACTGTGTCTAGATGTTTGGCCAACCTAGAACCATTCTTACTAAGGAAACTAATTCCGTGGAACTGATTCATGTTGCCAGCTGTCATTGAATGTACATTTACTTTTATAAATTGTTACTTGGATGGAGAGTTGCCTCATTGGCACTCATACCACATCTTCCTATATCTATGTAAAGCTATTCTTAGTATAAGGACTTCGAACTATTTGTGCTGCTTTAGGCTATTATAATGCCTTTATCGATACAACTGTAAGATGTTGCCTATTTCATTTCAGAGCTTCACCAACATCTTCGCTGAAAATCAGGTAAACGTCTCTACCTTGCTTGTGTGCTTGCAGGTCTGCTATGGCGGCTAGTATCCAATTTTTCACATGTGTTGTATTAATCATTCCTTCCATGACAACTTCCAGTACCTCAAGGCGTTTATTGTATAAGTTAGCGAGATCGGCAAGCTTGAATATTGGCTTAAGACCTGTTCCAGACCGCGAGCCGTCATCCCCGTCGTCGATGTACTAGTATTCTATTAATTCGGCAAGAACAATTCCACGGATAACAGATTCCTGTATTTCTTTATTTGTCTTTTGATTCTGCCTAGTTGCCATGTTGTTAAGTTTTATAAAACAGTTACCATGATACTTGTCCCGCTGTGATATTAAATCTCCAGCAATTAGTTTGGCTACGAGAACAGTGTCTTTTAGTTCAAGTTCTTAGTCACGTAATCTTTTGTCGATCATAAATTTCGATGCATCGTGAAAATTGTCAGATACATCACCACAAAAAAACACCATGCATCATTGTTTTTGTTGATTCACCACAAATGTGTCTGATTATTTTTCAGTTTGTTTTTTTTTTTCAATCAGTGACTCGTCTTCAACTGCAGAAGTATGTTTTCGCTTCTCCAGACGAGATATTTTGAGACCTGATCATTTGTTTTGACAGAGTTGTGTGGTCATATATTACGCAATTTTCTGTTGTAAAAAGTTATTTAGGCAAACTTGTAAGTAAATGAAATTATGTATTAGATACCTTCATTTCGTCAACTTATTTGAACACTTGGTGAATAAGTCCTCATACGATAGTCCTTGTCATTATTGATAAAAATATGAAGGTTATATAAATTGGTAAAGTCATTTTTTTTAATTTTTTTTTTTTATTAATTTTCTGGCGGCATTTAAATGGCCGCCCAGAGCAGCCATTTTGATTTTCTGAAATGTGTTCATAACAATAAATGTTTGCCATGACCTAATCTAAAACTCTGCAAACATATTGGAACCCTTCTGGACATGTCTGCAGCAATTTTCCTTAAAATCTGCACAAATCGACAGGACTATACTTAAACATTTACATTACAAACAGGTAAGTACAAAACCGGACGAATCTTATTAACTCCAAAAGTGTCTAAAAGGATCAAGACAGGGTTTACCGACATGGTAAAAGTCTCTTGTTATGCATGTGTCAGCCGGCATGCAAACACATATTATCACAATAGAGATAAGAAAAAGGCCACATAATAATTTCTCAATGCTTGTGTCCATTGTCTGTCCTCAACAGTCGTCGTCATCCTCGAACTTTTACCAAATTCTTTTCCTCAGAAATTTGATGTCTAATTGGATTTAATTGCATTATCTGACTTAAAAACCGTCCAAATTTGTTTTAAATATCTTGTGATTGTTTATAATATATACAGTGTTTTATATTACAATTTCCGAAAACGCATATCTTTCAGCAGATATTTTTGGCGAATATGTACGTGGTCCTTACGAATATTATCCAATATTTAAATATATGTTGTATCTGATGATAATTAATAATTTATATATAAAGGTTGAGACTGAACACGAATGCAGCCACATACATTTCAGACAAAAATCATATGAAAATTGACGTTTTATGGCACATTTGATATTTTTGTCATATCTAAGCTTGAATTAGAACGTCCTTAATTAATGAATACATTCATTTTTTTGCATAAACTAATTGAATCGACTAAAGTAGACACAAGTGTTTGAAATATGTTAAAAAACTTTCTTCAGATGTACTTCGAATTTTATACCAAAATTAGCGCTTCCCGGACCTGTCCTTTCAGTTTATTTGGTAAACATGTTCAAGCATTAAAACGTTGAATTTGATCTGGTTTTTACTCGAATCGGGATAATGTTTTTCAACACACCACACCCGAAAAGGAAAACAAGTAAACGTAAACTACATGGAATTCTTTGGTACATTTTAATGTATTACGAGTATTCTAAATAGCTTAATGTCTCACTCAATCAAAGGACATTTCTCTCAAGTACCCTTATAAACACGGAATTGAATGTTCTCGAATATGTCATGCGTTTTTTAATCCTTGTATAAACATAATCACCAAATCGTGAAATCTTCAATATAAAACCTAGAAGAGCAGATAAATACAATTTTTTAACACAGAGTGAAGATTGTAATAAGATATGCTATTCAAATTTGATATGCAATGTCATGACAAACTCATTATAAACCGACCCACGTGATATAATAATGTATTCAAAATTTGTATATCAGCGAGTGGATGAATATTGGTTTATCATAACATGCATAACCAACGCGACTATATTTCACTGAATCTAAAGTAGTATAAGTTTCCAAATTGAGTAGCTGCTTGCCCTTCTACAGAGAAAGAAAGTATGGCATATTCTCAGTCAGTACAAAAAGCACATTCTACAGCAAAGTGCCAAATGTGTGAACAGACTATGCACCTAAAATGGAGGTGTATCGATTGTGACTTACTTTTATGCGACATTTGCAACTTGGTATTCCATTCCAAAAATAAAATGTTATCAGAACATGTTCGCATTGACATAAAACAATATGGATTGAATGGTGAAATTGAATATATCCAAAGGACTGCTTTAAGAAACATTTTCTGTACTGAGCATGTGCATCAAAAATGTAGTTTATTTTGTTACGAATGTGGCACTCAAATTTGCAATACATGTATTATAGAAAATTTTCACAGGGATCATGCACTGTATAAAATAGAGGATATTTACTTTGAGAAAATGGCGATTCTCAAAGAAATGAATACCGAAACAGAATCTGAAATAGCTAAATGCATAGAAGAGGAGAGGCGATTTAAATAAACTTTTGAAGAAGGGAGAAAACAGTATAAAGAAACAGAAAAAGCAATACTTCAAAGAGAGGATGAATTTGTGAATATTCTGAGACGATGTTCTGAAAGACTTCTAGTTGAAATCAGAATGGAATGGGGTGATATTGACGAAAGTATCTCTTGCAGACATAGTAAGGTGAACAAACATAAAAAACATAGAGAAAAGAAAGGACTTCATTAGTAAAACATTAGCTTCGCAACAAGTTATGGAAATCCTGAAGACTACCCGTACTCCTTGTCAGAAAATGGTAACTAAAAACATATTTATCTAACGAGAACTCCAACAGTCAAAAGCTATCATGCCAAAGAATGTAGCTTTATCCCTTGACAACTTATTTGGCTATTTATCTGGAGGTCCAGAATATGAACTCGTCAATTTTGTTACAGTTAATATGCAGGAGATTTCAAAAATACTGTTTTCTGAGAATAGAAATGTATTTTTTCGAGTTTAACCGAAGGAGTTTTGCAACAGGCTAATATTGAAAATAACGATGTTATAATTGAAAGAGAGGTCAAAGGTATAAAAGTTTGTGATATGGCTCTAATGGCAAATAACAAGATTTTGCTCTCATTAAAAAGTACGAAACTAAATGTTTGGAATTTAGAAGGCAAAGAAGGGTTATTTCATTCCGTTTCTCCTAGTTATGATACGTATGGCATTCATATCACCGAAGACAATAACATTTTTGTAGGCTTATCATCATCACATTATGTAAGCGAATGGGACCGGAGTGGGGTAAAATATTAGTTTCAAACGCAAACAATATAATTGAGAATGGAAATGGGGAATGTGTCAAAGAGACAACAACCCGACCATAGAGCAGACAACAGCCGGAGGCCACCAATGGCTCTTCGAAGCAGCGAGAAACTCCCGCACCCGGAGGCGTCCTTCAGCTGGCCCCTAAACAAATATGTATACTAGTTCAGTGATAATGGACGCCATACTAAATTCCAAATTATACACAAGAAACTAAAAATTAAAAATGATACAAGACTAACAAAGGCCAGAGGCTCCTGACTTGGGACAGGCGCAAAAATGCGGCTGGGTTAAACATGTTTTTTGAGATCGCAAACCTCCCCCTATACCTCTAGCCAATGTAGAAAAAACAAACGTACAACAGTACGCACAGTAAAACTCAGTTTAAGAGAAGTCCGAGTCCGATGTCAGAATAGGAAAGAAAAGAAAATAAACAAAATGACAATAATACATAAATAACAACAGACTACTAGCAGTTACTGACATGCTAGCTCCAGACCTCAATTAAACTGATTGAAAGATTATGTCTTCATCATATGAATATCAGGCACAATCCCTCCTGTTAGGGATTTAGTATTATACCATCATAAAATATATAAGAAGAACATAACCCGTGTTATAAAAACATTCGAACATGATCAAAAAACGAAACAAAAACTGTTGAAGTGTCCTTTGCGAATTGTAACCAATTATGACAAAACCATATGTGTCATTGATGTTGAGAGTAATGAAGGAAAGACAGGAAAATTGTTGTGTTTAAGTCGAGAGGGTACACTGAAATGTAAATACGAAGGCTCTTATTCCCCCGTCTTTGAAGTTTGGACATAGCAGGAACATCTGAAGGCCTTATTTTCGTCCTCGATTCATCAAGAAATATACACTGTTTAAATCAAGAAGGAAGTGTCACTTCATATAAACCGTTTCGTTCATATCCCGCGATTTCGTCCGGCTGTATAGCAATTGATTCACGTGGGTTTCTTCTGGATGGGCACACGAAATAACGTTCTAGAGAAAGTGAGCTTAATATTTATAAATTGATATAACAATTTTAAATATATTTATTTTTGATATTGTTCAAAATTGAGTAACTTTAAAACTCAACAATTGTTTATCAAAGGAAAAATCTGAAATAATGAAATCTGAGACTGTATTGAAAAGGAAAACACCAACCACTGTCCGTGATGTAATTTTATCATATTTTTGTTAACTGATCGGGAGTAGCTTACATTTAAATTGCATAAAGACAGTCCTTTTGAATTCTTATTACTGATTCGTTGTCACCTATCAGAGTCATAAAACAGCATTACAAGATAACTGAGTGTATGATATGGGACGATTAAACTAGATTAAAAGTAAATGTTCTTATATCTTAAGTGATTCAATGTTCTGACATGGTATTATCCTGTATAAAACAATGTCCAATTTTCAGATCAGTATTATAGTGGACTGACATTAAAACGGCTTAATTGCGGACGAAGATTTTAATTGTTAATATTCGGTTGACGAAGCACAATTCTCAAAAACGTGAAAACATTTAAAGGAAATATTTCACGTGGGTTTTTTGCTTTTGGTTGGAAAAATGGGTCGAAAATTTGAAATTTCAAAATGCATTGGAACTACTAACCTGAAATTGTTTCGACTTCTCTTAAAACTTAATGTACATTCGATACACCTATTCGGACTAACGCCCTCAAGGTATACAACTAATATTATTTTGACAGTTATTGTTTGTTTGCTTGTGAAGAACTACCTACTTATATTTTTTATTGTTAAATTTTTGCTATTTCTTTAGATTTAAATTGAGTTTTATTTCAACTTTGGAGGGTAGTTGTCTTATTTGCAATCATACCATATCTCCTAAGTTTTTTTATTTATTGCATGGTTTGCATAAACTCAACTTCGACAGAAAAGGATATTATGTAGACAAGTGAATTATATAGGTGTATGTTCGAAGTAAGAAATCATATTCGAATACCAATACGTAATTATAAATCAAACATATTATTGACATGTGAACGATGTCACATTATCTGGTTTTCTTCTACTCGATTGTGACATGGCGATATTTGTACTTACCACGAGCAACATGAAGGTTTCCACAAGTGGAGAAGGATCTGATAACTGTTTCCGATCAACTGAGATCACCCAACCCCGATATTTTAAATACGTTTAGATTAATTAATTAATTAAAAGATCCCAAATTCTTACATAGATACAGAGATTTGCGAGAGAAGTTTGGTTGTACACGTACCTGTAGTGTTGTTATTATGAACGGAATGTCTCATTCTTATTATTTCAATTATGTTGTTTATAAAGCCCGTAAATTCAAATTATATATGATGCATGTACACTAATTTGATAGGGTCTGCTTTGGTGGACCCTAGGAGTTTTTAATTGAATAATTAACGTGCATGACCTGTATTGCCATCTTTTCAGTGCTTCAAAAGGCATTTATTTTGAAATCCATCCAGATTATAATGTTAAGTGTATGTTATTTTGTGCAGTACTATGGGTTTGTAATTATCAGGACAAGATTCCCTGATAGTGATACATTTTGTTGTAAACAATGTCAATATTTGTTTTTGGATCGTACACTGTTCAACTTCTAATCATTTTTATAAATGAAACAAATGGATCGTCAGAGCCGACAATATATTGCTTTCTTGTACAATATTGACTGAAATATGTATCGTAATGGGATTTTACCGTTCCGTATTTTGGTAATGAATTGTAAGGGCACGATAGGTATTTTTTATTAGTCTTTCCACCTTTCCGTGGAAAGACCTTTTGATTTTGTTCTGATTATTATTAGGTCTTTCCACCTTTCCGTGGAAAGACCCATTGATTTTCTTCTGATTATTATTAGGTCTTTCCACTTTTCCGTGGAAAGACCTATTGCTTTTGTTCTGATTATTATTATTATTATTATTAGGTCTTTCTACTTTTCCGTGGAAAGACCTTTTGATTTTGTTCTGATTATTATTATTATTAGGTCTTTCCACTTTTCCGTGGAAAGACCTATTGATTCTGTTCTGATTATTATTATTTTTTTTTCTTCCGCCTAATTTTTTTCTTGCGTAGTATTGTTGTTTCACAAGATGTCGCTTAGATATTTGGTATATGCTATCGAACAGTTTATACGCTTTTAAAACTGACTCTGTTTAACCGAACATTTTACGTTGTAAGAGTTATCTCCCCAAACACTGTTTTTCTTGTGGCCACTACTCCTTCGCAACCGTAAGATTACGACAAATTTATTTTACCAAATTGCTCGTAACATTTTCAGGATGAGGCTGACCATTTGGACCGAAGCTATCCGGAGACTCCATATGAGAGTTATTTCCCCTTATGCATTTGATATAAGTGATATGCATTTCTAACTAGTAAACCATAGGTGATAGAGACCTAGGATCTTTTGATTTGAGGTCCTTGGTCCAAAAAAATGAAAATTAGGTCAAGGTCAAAGGTCAAGGTCATATTCTCAATATTGATTTTGGCTTATTATCACTTATTTTCAAATACCGTATAAGATATCGACAAATTATTTTTACTAAATTGTTAGTTGCGACATGTCGTAAATTTTGATTGCAAGGGTATGTTGACCGTCAATGGGAGTTTTCTCCCTTTTATACATGTATACTTAAAATTATCTGTATGGTGGTAAAACTCATTTACCAAGTATAATAAAGACCTAGGGTAATTTGATTCAAGGTCCTTGGTTTATGACCTTGAAATTGAGCTCAAGGTCAAAGTTGAATTTGACGTTCTAGATTTTGACCTTTGCTTTTACCTCATATGTATACATGATAAAGCCATTAGGTTGCAAGCCATTTGGCCTTGGAAAATCCAACCGGAAGTGACCTTGTGTAAACCAGAAGCTATTTTTTATACTTATTTATTATAAAAGTATATAGAACCATATATTTTTGGAATCAGTGTCAAGTGAACATTCAAATTACACCGGAAGTAACATTTTTCAAACCGGAAGTGACAAATTATCTCCCTTATTTAAAAAAATGTATAGAAACCATATATTTTTGGAATCAGCGTACAATAAGCTATCAATTGACGCTGGAAATGACATTTTAAACCAAAGTTTAATATTTCCATATCAAAATAGATCTTTATGTGTGGAAAGACCTTCAATTGTTCTCTGAACAATTGGTTTTTAATTATTATTATTTTTTTTCTTCCGCCCTAATTTTTTTCATGCGTAGTATTGTTGTTTCATAACATGTCGCTTAGATATTTAATATATGATATCGAACAGTTTATACGCTTTTGAAACTGACACCGGCTTAACCGAATACTTTACGTTGTAAGAGTTATCTCCTAAAACACTATTTTTCTTGTGGCCACTACTCCTTCGCAACCGTAAAAGATTACGACAAATTTATTTTACCAAATTGCTCGCTGTATCTTCAGGATGTTGAGTTTGGTTTTCACCGAAGCGTTTCGGAGACTCCATATGAGAGTTATTTCCCCTTTTGCATTTGATATAAGTGATATGCATTTCTAACTTGTAAGCCATAAGTGATAGAGACCTAGGGTCTTTTGATTTGAGGTCCTTGGTCTAAAAAAAAAGAAAATTTGGTCAAGGTTAAAGGTCAAGGTCATATTCTTAATTTTGATTTTGGCTTATTTTCACTTCTTTTCAAAAACCGTATAAGATATCGACAACATATTATTACTAAATTGTTAGTTGCGACATGTCGTAACACATACATTTTGGTTTAACGGTGCGTAGACATTAAATTAGAGTTTTCTCCCCTCTTGTATTTAAAAATACGCGTATGGTGATATAACTATTTAACCATATATAACTAAGACCTAGGGTGTTTTGATTAGAGGTCCTTGGTTTATGACCTTGAAATTGAGCTCAAGGTCATAGGTAAATTTGACGTTCTAGATTTTGACCTTTGCTTTTAACTCATATGTATACATGATAAAGCCATGGGACTTTTTGCATTAGGTTGCAAGCCATTTGACCTTGAAAAATCAAACCTGAAATGACCTTGTGTAAACCGGAAGTAGCTATTTTTTGTACTTATTTAATATAAAAGTATATAGAACCATATATTTTTGAAATCAGTGTCAAGTAAACATTCAAATTATACCGGAAGTAACATTTTTCAAACTGGAAGTAACAAATTATCTCTCTTATTTAAAAAAAAATGTAAAGAAACCATATATTTTTGGAATCAGCGTACAATAAGCTATCATTTGACGCTGGAAATGACATTTTAAACCGAATTTTAATATTTTTATATCAAAATAGATCTTTATGGGTGGAAAGACCTTCAATTGTTCTCTGAACAATTGGTTTTTAATTTTTTTTTTTTCTTCTGCATAATTTTTTTCTTGCGTAGTATTGCTGTTTCATAAGATGTCGCTTAGATATTTGGTATATGATATCGAACAGTTTATACGCTTTTAAAACTGACAACCACGTAACCAAATACCTTACGTTGTAAGAGTTATCTACCCAAACACTGTTTTTCTTGTGGCCACTACTCCTTCGCAACCGTAAAAGATTATGACAAATTTATTTTACTAAATTGCTCGTTACATCTTCAGGATGTTGAGTTTGGTTTTCACTGAAGCGTTCTGGAGACTCCATATGAGAGTTATTTCCCCTTATGCATTCGATATAAGTGATATGCATTTCTAACTAGTAAACCATAAGTGATAGAGACCTAGGGTTTTTTGATTTGAGGTCCTTAGTCCAAAAAAAAGAAAATTAGGTTAAGGTCAAAGGTCAAGGTCATATTCTAAATTTTGATTTTGGCTTATTTTCACTTGTTTTCAAAAACCGTATAAGATATTGACAACATATTATTACTAAATTGTTAGTTTCGAGATGTCGTAACACATACATTTTGATTTAAAGGGTGCGCAAACATTAAATTAGAGTTTTCTCTCCTCTTGTATTTAAAAATACGCGTATGGTGATATTACTCATTAACCATATATAACTAAGACCTAGGTTCTTTTGATTAGAGGTCCTTGGTTTGTGACCTTGAAATTGAAGTCAAGGTCAAAGGTTAATAGGACGTTCTAGATTTTGACCTTTGCTTTAAATTCATATTTATACATCATAAAGCCATAGGAACTGACATTTTAGACTGATTTTCAATATTTTTATATCAAAATAGATCTTTACTGGTGGAAAGACCTTCAATTGTTCTGTGAACAATTGGTTTTTAATTATTATTTTTTTATCTTCCGCCTAATTCTTTTCTTGCGTAGTTTTGTTGTTTCATAAGATGTCGCTTAGATATTTGGAATATGATATCGTATAGTTTATACGCTTTTAAAACTGACAACTGCGTAACCAAATACCTAACGTTGTAAGAGTTATCTCCCCAAACACTGTTTTTCTTGTGGCCACTACTCCTTCGCAAATGTAAAAGATTACGACAAATTTATTTTACCAAATTGCTCGTTACATCTTCAGGATTAGGATTTTTATTTTGACCGAAGCTATCTGGAGACTCCTTATGAGAGTTATCCCCCCTTATGTATTTGATATAAGTGATATGCGTTTCTAACTGGTAAACCATAAGTGATATGAGCCTAGGGTCTTTGGATTTGAGGTCCTTGGCCCAAAAAAAAAGGAAATTAGGTCAAGGTCAAAGGTCAAGGTCATATTCTAAATTTTGATTTTGGCTTATTCTCACTTCTTTTCAAAAACCGTATAACATATCGACATCTTCTTTTTACTAAATTGTTAGTTGCGACATGTCGTAACTTATAAATTTTGGTTGAAAGGGTGCGTAGACAATAAATGGGAGTTTTCGCCCATCTTATATTTAGAATTATGCGTTAAGTGGTATAACTCATTAACCAAACATATTAAAGACCTAGGGTCTTTTGATTTGAGGTCCTTAGTTTGTGACCTTGAAATTGAAGTCAGGTCATAGGTTAAAAGGACGTTCTAGATTTTGACCTTTGCTTTAAATTCATATTTATACATCATAAAGCCATAGGAACTGACATTTTAGATCGATTTTTAATATTTTAATATCAAAATAGATCTTTACTGGTGGAAAGACCTTCAATTGTTCTGTGAACAATTGGTTTTTAATTGTGTTAGTTTGTGTTCCGGTTTTTCTGGGTCAACAAAATTAACAGAAGTGTAAATGCTACATGTTAAGAAAGATGGTAAGAGAAATTCGTTACACAGTGTGATTGTGACCTTTTACGATATATATATGATGTCAATAAATATTTCACTAGGACACTGTATAACTAATAATGTCGATAGATTTGAAAATGTAAATAGATCATGAGGGTTTTTAATTTTCGTCTTAATTTCATTACATAACAAAACAAAAATGGTTATCTCTTCTTTGTTTAAGATGGAAGACGATACCAATAGTTTCTTTTGATCAATGAGTCCAAAGAAATGAAGACACATAACGAACCATAGGAAATCGCATGTGATCAGGACGGACATTTCATCTTTTACAATGTTTAACATTAACAACTTCTGTACTCTATTTGTGACATGTTTACCTATTATAACGGTTTATTTTGTTCACACATAGTTGTCAATATAATGGAATTTGATGCGACTGTCATACAAGTGAGAGGTTTATCCGCTTTAAAACCAGTTTTAATTCACCATTTTCTCCATAAGAAAATGCCTGTACGTTGTCAGGAATATGACAGTTGTTATCCGTTCGTTTGATGTGTTTGAGCTTTTGATTTTGCCATTTGATTCGGGATTTTCCTTTTTGAATTTTCCTCGGAGTTCAGTATTTTTGTGATTTTATTTTCCACTAATTAGGCAACATTCCAAGTAGGATATAGGTCTCCAAGTTGATAAGATATCACAAGTGTTGTATTAAACTAATAACTAAACAAGATGACATTAGACAGGTGATTTATCATTTCGAGTGCAAAATCTTATTCAAGTAAATCATTTCTTAAAGTATTGAACAGATTAAAGCATAAAATGCCTGGACAAGTATTTGATTTTAAACAAAACAAATCTTTTTATAAAAACAAATATTTTCACAAGTATTTGATTCTTTTTGATGAGTAGGTCCGAATTGATCCAAAATATAAATATGGACGACAATGCCACTGTATGTTTAAAATAAAACAAATCTTTTTATAAAAACAAATATTTTCATTAAAATAACAAAAGCTTATAGTGTATAAAAATGATTTTCGAAATTATCAGAATTCAGTCATTTTATATGGACAAGTATATGACCAAACTCATATAGCAAATATTGCCATGATTTAAATAATATGTCTATAGTTCACTGCACATCGTACGATGGCTGCATTTTAATAAGCTACCTGTTTGATTTTTCGAAAATTGATATATATGTTACCGTTAGCGATATCAATACAGTAACTATCAAAGTATGGATTCAAAGTCAAGGTAAGATAAAGGTATTATGTCCTTCCAAATATAATCGTATTTTTTTTGTACATGACGACTATACTCTGAACAATTTAAACGGACAAAATTTATTACTTATTGCTGAAGTAATGTATCTCAATAAAATTTAAAATACATTCCTGTTAATACATGTGCTTATGGACGTTTATATTTGACTTTTTTGAGTTTTAATCAATCGTTTAAAAAAAGATATAGTTAAGCATTTACCATGTTTACGTCTTGGATACTCAATTATACCAAATGTATATACATGTATATTTGTTGGCATATCCAAGTCGATATATACATGTATATCATTTCGATTTTTCATTCATATGAGGTAGAATTCATACAAGAGGTTAATATTATTTATAAATTACAATTTCCGCCATACAGATGGTGTTCTCTCACTTAATAAATAAAAGTTTTTAACACGATTCACCAGCGCCTGCATATGAAGTATAAAGGTTAAAAAGCAGGTTGAAAAACGATATGTGTACATTGTTGGTTCACCAAAACAAATGCATTGTCAATATCAAAACAGAAAAAGTTCGACGAGCCTAGCTTTTCTCCTTGGTTGGAAAGCTAATGATAAAAAAATCAAACATTTGTCGACAATGGCAATTTATTTTAGTGTACCTGTAGTGTATTCCTACTAAATGAACTTATTTGATCTACCTGTGAAGTGGATGAATGGTTCCGAAATTATTTACCTAATATTACTGTTCAATATCCATTTAAATCATACTATATGCAATCATTAGGTTGTCTGCTAATACAATTACGGGATATGTATTAGATACAATACAAAGGTAACAAAGAAACAGGCCGGTAACAACCGTTGCCGGATAGTTTTTCTGCACGAGTAGTCAGGTCAAGGTCCGGGGCGATAGCAGAAAAACTATACGGCAGGTTGTTTCCGGCCTGTTTTTTTGTTACCTTTGTTTTGTATCTGACCTGTACGACGTTTCAAGAAAGAAGTAGTACATTTTGGATTTAGAAGAGGTAGCAAAACTAAAGATATCAGAAACTTAAATGGTCATATACCAGTTAATGTACGTTACAGTTTAAACATATACTTTCTTCACTTCCCTACAGCCAAGAGTTTTTTTTCACAAAAAAATCAAGAATCTATTAACTTTATGAAAAGAACAATTTCAAGTAAAAGGTGAATGTTGTACACATTGGAGACTTTTTAAAATGCAACTTCGCAAGTGAGTAATGTATTAAAAAGATTTCAGAGGTAAGCAAGCTTCCATTTGATTTTAATTGGGGAAAAACGGAAAATGGGGTGGGGGGTGAAATGAATTTAAAATAAACATGCTTCATCTTTTTTGGTTGAAAATTTCAGGATTTGTCATTCCATCCCACCCTCCCATTCCTCTTTAAAAAAAATCGTTCGTTTGCCGCCAAATAAACGAACTAGTATATATGATGTGTATAAATATAAATGTATCAAAATAATGAATTTACTATCTCATTAGTGAATGATGTGAAAAAAATGGATTTTGTCTTGTTCATTATTAGATATATATGGGCATATATTTTGGATTTTTTTTTTAAGTTCAGTTTTTTTTTTATTCCTCTGATAGTGCTGATCATGATAACAAACACGTGTCACTATATGATCCAATCGCAGCTTACCGTCCAAAATTGATGACATAAGTTGGAAGATCATCTTCAAGATTTGCTGCATATTTGAACATGTATTATGTTCCATGAACACTTTTTATCTATAAGACCAATTGTGCATTGGTGAGTTGATAGGGATTTTACCTTTTGATTAGATTTGATATTTTTATATATATTTCCTTTCTTTTTTATTGGTGTATAATACCGCAGTCACACTAGGCCACGATTGCACTACGATCTATGAAAAAAATTAAAATTTTGACAATCGTAGTGCGATCGTGTAGATCGCAGTAAGGTCGTGGTACGGTCGAGGTACAGTCGCGGGTAGGTCTTCATGATCGTGATGAGCGTGGCCAACTTTGAACATGCTTAAAAGAATAGTGGTGCGGTCGTGTCGAAATCAGGTCGTAGTAGAAGCGTAGTGAGAGCGCAGTAAGGTCGTGGTAAGATCGCAAAGGTCGCTGTACTATCGTGGCGAGAGCGTAGCGAAAGCGCGATTCTAGTCGGAGAGACTTCTCTACGATCTCACAGCGACGTTTCCACGACCTCACTACGACCATCACGTTTTCACCGCGACCCAACCACGCTTCTAGTACGACTATACCATGTTTATACCACGCTGTTGAAGACCTAAATACGATTTTAGCACGCTCATCCCGTCCTCATCACGCTCTTCTTACGACTTGACTACGCACATACTACGACCATTTCGAGTTCTAGTCATTTTCATTGTCATTGTCACATAAAATATATAAAAGCTCTGGTTTTGTTTGAAACATTAATTTCAATTGAACCATGGAACCATGGAACACAAGACCATGTACATGTTGTAATGCTTCTACAATAATTAACACAGATACAAAATCTTAACGAACAGGCCATGATAATGTTATTGAGCGAGCGAAGGAGAAGAAGAAGTTTTAGACGGCGCAGGTCCTGTTGGGTTCATCCTTGGTTATCAACCAAAAGGAGACTCCAGTTTGGTCATTATGATCAGTTGATGAACGAGCTACGAATTAATTTGATCTTGATGGACCAGCAATACGTTGTGATTCATGTTGGATTGGTTGGTACGACATTTTTACTGGATCAGGATTCGTATCAGAGGCCCATCTTTCGATACCGCTACCCCTACCACTACGCCCACGAGTTCTGGTAGATTTTGGTAGGATGACTGTGTTGTTTCCATGAAATCTACGTATTAATGAGAAATAGATGGAATAGAACAGTTTTATATGGAATTTCACGTTATTGCTGAGAGCGTAGTAAGATCGCGCTATACACGTGGTATGATCCTAGTATGGTCGTGGTAAGAGCTTGCTATAATCGCAGTAGAAGCGTGGATAGATCGTATTACTCGGATATGGTCGTAGTGAGAACGTGATGGGCGTAGTAAGATCGTGATAATCGTAGTGAGGTCGCAGAATAAGATAGGTGAAAGCGTGGTATAAACGTAGCGGGATCGTTGTAGAAGCGTAAAGAGGTCGCAATAGAATCGTGAAAACAACGAAAATTTACATTCTCTTGCCGCTCATACTGCGACCTCACCACGATCTGAATTAATTTTAGATCGCGGTGAGTGTGGTGCGATCGTGGTCTAGTGTGACTGGGGCTTTAACGTTGGTACCAGCTTTAATTTCTTTACTTTCAGCATTGTTCAGAATACTATTCATGTCCATATATTGAAAAAACACAGTTACGGACCAACCATTTAGCTTCAAAAAAGGGTTATGTTCTTTTCTGAGTAAGAAAATTATTTAGTTTTTTCAACGCTATCACACATTTTTTTTTTCGTAATAAGCACTATTATATACGGTATTCGAACAATCAGGAATCAGAAAATTATTTTGTCATCTGCTTGACCACATTATATTTTTTCTCATAAAATTGGGGATAAAAATATTTTTTAAGAGAAAAATCATAACCCCTCTTTTGAAGTTAAATGGTCAATCCCTTAGTGTACTGATATGAAGATTCATTTACTGGAATTGTTTTGAATACACTATTTATTGATGCTAAAGAAAATATTTTAATAAAAAAGTTCGAATCTAATTGCAACTTAAAGTGCCCATGATCTCACTGATCATGCACGGGTGATTCTATTCATAAAAAGAGTCCGGTAACAACTAAAAAGTGTCCGTGTATCACCTTAAAAGAGTCCGTGTAACACCCGTTAAAGTACTGTTTTTCTATAGCTCTGCTGGGGGCAAAGTCGTACAAGACAATTTGTCGGAATTAAAGTCGCATCTTTTAGCCATTTACATTCAGAAGGATTTCTTTTTTTCAACTATATCGACCTGTTTCAAACAATTCAAAAAATTGAGTGCATTTATCTAAATTGATTCATGAACTTTACGTTCATCTTACATTTTTTATATGCAAAAATATAAATTAGATATTGAAAAGTATTTCCTCAATGTCGTGAACAGTGGTAAAGTTTGAAAAGTCATTGAACAAATTAGTTTAAGATAGATATTGCCTATTGTTTGGACACGAAAAACAAAATTATTATACAATTTGCGTGTATATATGTTTTCCAACTTCTAACATCTCACAATAAATGTTTTTTAAATCAAAACGGAATTTATACCCTAAAATAACTGTAAAAAATGAACTTATGCACATAAGGTTTACGAGCTTTCAAATCTTCTAATCTGTTGGCAAGTCTTTATAATCATGGGAACATTCCAACAGAACAATAAAGAATTGGTTGTTTGCCCATGTGGATACCAAAATTTCAAATATAATCATTTTTAGTTTGTCATTTCTCTTATATTCTGAAGTGACTGTAAACGTTACTAAGGGAGGGACGAAAGATACCAGAGGGACAGTCAAACTCATAGATCGAAAACAAACTGACAACGCCATGGCCAAAAATAAAAAGACAAACAGACAAATAATAGTACAGATGACACAACATAGAAAACTAAAGACTAAGCAACACGAACCCTACCAAAAACTGGGGGTGATCTCAAACTATACTTATACTAAGATGATAGAGTAAAGACATTTGTTTCCTTCGGAGGCAGAGATACTTAAAAACAATTTATGGAATGCATTGAATTTAATATTTGTCAACTTTTCAAAACTAATAGACAAAACATCCGGCTTGTGATGGCGAGATATGACGATGCTTCTATTCAACTGATGACAAAACGTTAAACTATGGGGTTTCTATTATTAAAACGACGAGATATATTCATATATCACATACGAATATTTAGATAATTGCGAGTTTATTATTAATAAATTAAATTTACAATCGATTTTCCTACTTAAAAACTATTATTTTACTCCAAATTTAACCAAATGGCTCCGCTGTGAAAGCCTCACTGTGACTTTGGGATGCAGAACCGTAATAAAAGCGCTGTTTCTCTGCATTTTGTATGTTGTTTTTGTGCATGTACTGATTTTGTGTCATGAATGGATACCCATATCCTTTGTTTTTTTTTTTCTACTGAGTGATGCTACTTATATTATAGGAGATTATTTTTTTTAAACAAGATTTATATTTATGGAGATCATTTAAGTGAATATATTATCATTATCTATTTTAGAAATATCTGGTGAATATGGACAAGATTGGCAAAAAAATAAACAACTGGCAACTACCAGTTTTTGCTTTGGGTCCGCATGAACAGGATTTGGATGCATTGATACGTGGAAGCTGGTTTTCCAGTTGTATGAATATAAACGACACAGAATGGGAGAAACACTGCGAAACAACCGATGAAGTATTAAGATGTGTAATGACACATGTCAAGAAATTTGCAAATGAAAATTTTGAAGGTCTTATCATCAATGATGACGTAGTCCGATTTGGAAGTTCGAGGGATGGGTTAAAGGTCATCGATGCTTTAGAGTTTGATTGCATACTTTTGTTTGATATAAGTGGAATGATAGTGTCGAAAGAGTTGGCAAGATATAATTCCTCTGAGGAAATTCTTGGCATGATGAAACTTTGTGTCAATAATGCTAAATATCTTATATCAAGATTTCCTTGGATAGAAAAGACAGAAATATTTAAAAAGTTTGCAAATGGAAAGTACTTCTTAAACACAAAAAACTTGCAGGAGAAAGTTTTCAAATCTATAATTGACAAAACACGAAAAGTGATAAATGACCAATTACATGATATACACAGTCCTTTTTTTATTCGCCGTACCTCAAAACCCCCTACATTTGATATCAACATAACGCTAAACAAAGAAAAAGATATTACTGATCTTCGTGACGACATCAGATTGGTACAAGGGGTGCATGTGGCAATAGAGTCCGATAAAAAACCAAGCCTTGATATTGATTTTGTCCCAGCATTTCATTTACGGAATGATCGTGTTCCCAACCCATATACTGAAAAATTACCTCATGGATTTGGAATTGAACAAATGAACTGTCAAGTTTATGCTGTAATGAAGTGGGCACATCGCAGCACAGAAGCCTCCTCAACGTTTGACAGTGATTGTTTATGGAGAGAATGTACGTCTGGATATGAAAAACAGATACTTGATATTTGTAGACGAAACAACAGTCAAAGATACCTTATGACTGCTTGTCGTTTGCTGAAATCGTATGTAGCCAATCAGCATAAAACAAATCAGATAAGATCAGTTGCTGCATCTCAACATTTAAAGACTATTTGTTTCTACTGCGTTACTTTTCTTACAACACCAAGCGACCATAATTCACTATCTGGTTTGAAAGAGGCTCTAGGATATTTTCTCTTTTTTCTTGGTCTATGCATAGAAAGCAAAAACCTGCCTCATTTCTTCTTTGGAAATCCATGGTTATGCACTCACTTTCCTCATAGCTCGTTTGGGCATGGTCAAAAACAGAAGAACCTTTATAGCTCTGTTAAATGGGAAACCTATAGACAAGCTTCATTAAGCTATACAAATATGCTAGATGATTTGAAAGGACTTTATACTGAGTCTTGTCAGCTAGATACTTATCGCATAGAACAATTCAAAGAACATTTGGGTTTGAAACACACCTACAGAAAGCCAAAATTTGAACTAATTACTAGTAAATTATATTCAGTATGGGAATTATGCATTTGCTTAACTATACTCATGCTGAAATTAAAAACATTTATTTACTTAACAATACTATTACCTTTCATCATAGCTATTACAATGACCTACATTCTCTCTTGTTCTCTTACTGTTCTGTTATTTCTTTTGCTTGTTCATTGTTATTCATTTGACTTGTTCACTTTCATGTTTTGGACTTTTTCTGTGTTATCTTTTGTCATTTTATTTGAACCAATTACTAGTACATTATATTCAGTATGGAAATTATGTATTTGCTTAACTATACTTATTCTCAAATTAAAAACATTTATTTACTTTACAATACTATTACCATTCATCATAGCTATTACAATGACCTACATTCTCTCTTGTTCTCTTACTGTTCTGTTATTTCTTTTGCTTGCTCATTGTTATGCATTTAACTTGTTCACTTTCGTGTTATGGACTTTTTCTATGTTATCTTTCGTCATTTTATACTCTAATAGGGTATAGTATATGCCCTCATACATGTTTTAAGCGCAAAAATGTGATGTGTTTATTAAAAAAGATATAAAATTTGAAACAATTAGTTTTATGCCACCATGTCCGGGAAATGATATATTTCAAAGTTTCCCCGTCAGTTATTCGCTTTTTTTTCTTCCTGACTTAAGATATTACACCTGTAATCGTATTTTATGTAGATAAAGTATTCGTGTCGGAGTGACTGCAGATCTTGGTTTCAATAACCGTAAAAATAACTGTCAAGCAATAACGGCTGTATAGCAATTGATTCACATGGTTTTCGTCTGGTTGAGCACACTAAAGAATGTTCTAGAGAAAGTGAGCTTAATATCTATAAATTGATATTACAATTCTAAATATATTTATTTTCGATATTGTTCAACATTTAGTTACTTTAAAACTCAAAAATCTAAAAATTAAGATTCCTGAGACTGTATTGATAGGAAAACACCTACCATTGTCCGTGAGATAATTTTATCATATCTTTGTTAACTGATCAGACATAGTTTACGATTAATTAACATAAGGACAATCTTTTTGAATTTTTATTACTGATTTGTTGTCACCTATCAGAGTCATCACAAGGCATAACAAAAGAACTTAGTTGAAGGCCCTACAGTGACCAATAGTTGATTATTTCTGTGTCATTTGGTCTCTTGTGCAGCATTGTCTCATTGGCAATCATACCACATCTTCTTTTTTTATGCATATACTATATGATATGGGATGATTAAACTAATTAAAAAGTAAATAGATATAAAAAGATGTGGTATGAGTGCCAATGAGACAACTCTCGATCCAAGTCACAATTAATAAAAGTAAACCATCATAGGTCAAAGTCCGGTCTTCAACACGGAGCCTTGGCTCACACCGAACAGCAAGCTATAAAGGGCCCCAAAAATTACTAGTGTAAAACCATTTACAATGGAAAACCAACGGTCTAATCTATATAAAAAACGAGAAACGAGAAACACTTATGAACCACAGGTGCAAACAATTGCAGCGGGTTTAAACGTGTTAATGGTACCAAACCTCCAACCTTATCTGAAACAATAGGGTAACATCACAACAAAGAAAGACACACTATAAAATATCAATTGAAATGGCTTAACTCAATCAAAAGACATATTAACACAAGTGAACATACACTGAACGAATAAATTTGATCTATGATACAATGTAAATACAAAATCAATAAAATAAGGGATGAATAATTAAAGTAACAGTATTATCCCAGTCAACAGACTAACAGTGGGCCAACGTTGGCAAATTGTCGGTTCGTTGGACGATCGTTGGTGTTGACTGCACAACATTAGCCCAACGTTGGCAAATTGTCGGTCCGTTGGTCGCAAATTGATGTTGGCTGCACATCATTGACCCAACGTTGACAAATTGTCGGTCCGTTGGTCGTACGTTGGTGTTGACTGCACAACATTGATCCGACGTTGGCCTGCTGTTGTAAATCCATATTATTATCTCGTGTTGGTTATAAATAATCGGGCTAATGTTGGCATTATGTTAGTAGCAACATAGGGCCGATATGAAATTTTGTTAATAAAAATTGATTATGAAATATTTTACGCTTTATTTCTCTTGGGAGGCGGATAATTTCGTTTGCTGCATGCTTTATGAAAAGTTACTGTTATACCGAAAGTGTTTATCAACTGAAACTACATTTACAACTCTATGTTGGGCCAATGCTGGGCCAACGTTGATCATATATTATACTCTGTATATAAGCCAGGTAAAATTTATACTGTTTATTGCAATCATTATTTATTATAAATTTATTCATTAAACTTTGTGAAACATAATAATTTAGCAATTATATACAGAGTGATATTTGATACAGCCAGTCTGTTAATCAAGCACATTCTGATAAGGTTGACCATATGTTTAACAAATTTCAAAGATAGTTGCTATGGTAATTAAGTTTATAGGAAATCTGAGTTAATGTAATGGGATGGTCACTTTTGTGGTTATTTCCTGTAACAGTTGTGTATTTGTAAGAAAGCAATGAAACGAAGAAAACAATGGAGAAAATCATATCATTTGAGGTTCAAAGAGAAAGAAAGTAACATGTAAGTTGTAACTTTAAAAAATCTGATATATATACAATTATGAATGACAAATACAATATGATTTTTTTATTCTGAGGGATGTTGTTCAAAATTAAAATTTCTAATTTCTATCATTTTAAAATGTTGATCTTGAAGTTTATACGTTTCGGGCGAAATATTTTCTAGATTTTAAATCATTTCAATCCTTTTAAATAATCATGAAATATTTGCCACTGAACATTAGTATCTTCAAACAAATTGTAAATTACCAATAGTTTAATATTTTATTTCTGAAATCTATAACGATAACATTTATTACCATTACTGAAGTTAATGGAAAAAATCAGTCGTAAGATGTACCTTGTTCCGTAATGTTTCAGAAATGTGGTATAATGATTTCTACTTCATTGAAATATAAATGAATTTGTTAGTTTTACTATTTCTAAATCGCATGCAAACATATACGATATAATTGTGAAACCTGATCATATACACACTTGCATGTGTAACAGTGTTTTAGATATCAAATAGAGTATTTATTTCTTAATCTTATTTCTTAATCTTATCTAAATTCATTGCAAGAATGTTGTAATTTATATATAATTATAAGGACTCGGCTAAATTTAGTTTTTTGTCCTCGGCAAAACTTTTGCAAAAATGGATATGTGAATAGTTTATAGGAGTAAATATCAGTCACAAAAAGCTGACGCTTGAAATATAAAAAAATAGAGGGGATGTAAAAAAAAAGACTATACCACACATACGGATATTTATAAAAGAAAAAGACTATAAAGATTATTGTCTGAATAACTTGAAGGAGCTTTTCTTTTTAATATACAATTTTACATTTTAATATAAATTTATAGGTCAGGTATTTGAGTACTACAGAAGACAAAATAAATCAGAATGAAAAAGGAAAAAAACTAGGAATAATAGGAATTATTGACAACATCCTGGCTAGAAAATGCATGGGAATGGGGATGGGAAAAAATGCATTCTACCATTTGAAAGCCCAGAATGAATAACTTTAAGAAAGTAAGTTAACATAATAGCCATCATTTATGCTTTATTCGGATTCGAATTTCCCAGATATACATGCATAAATAGTTTAATACTACCGTGAAGGCTAGTGTATTTAGATTTGACTTTGTATTTTTTTTTCAACTAGTTTTATTTATTTACTTAGAACGTTTTTTGACAAAGTTTACTGTATCCATTTCTACACTCAATTGTCCTGCTTAACCTAGCTAGCAAGGTGAAGTCTAGCCATTATGGTAGAGCATGCAATATGATTTTTTCCTTGGCTTGTATAGGCTAGGGAAAATATTTAAAACAGAGTATTTTTTCTAACTATTGCAATGCGCCAGGACACCGGAAACAATGATTTTTTTGTCTTTTTTTTTTTTTTTTTAGGAGGATTTAATATATTCTAAATATACATACATTGAGTACTCATTCATTCATAACTTTATTACAGAGGCAGTGAAATAACTTTTATGAAGATATGCTAAACTGGATAAAGGATTTAATATAAGACGGAGCCAGAAATAGTGACAAAACAAAGTGTAGCAGAAAACAAAAGGAACACTCTTGTGAATAAAAACCATGTTGGAATACAGAACTAGAAAAATAGCTGTATAAAATGAACTATTAATGCCTTCATACAGAGCTTGGATATTTCTACATAAACTGTAATGATATTATACAAATGGAATTAATGAATTATCATGAATAGGCTTTATAATTTTCATTCTAGATCTGATTTAGCAACGTATAGATACAAAAAAAGATTTTTATAAACTTTGCTGGTTGTCTAGCTAATAATAAATTATATTTAATCATACATTTGTATTTACATTATTTAAGAAAATTAGGTAACATGGATATGTTGATTGAATTCATTCAAATATGGGTAAAATTCAGAAGTACAATTCCTGGAGAGACTGATTGGTTGTTGGTTACTGAAACGTCCATTGACAAATATTTCATGCATGTTCAGGGAGATAGAGAGAAAGTGGCAAAATACAAAATTTTCGGGTAGTATAAAAGACACAACATGGTATAGTGGATCTAAAAAACGCAATAATTGCAACATTTTAAAAAATAATACTTTCGCCATTTTGAACGGATGTAAGAACCAGGAATTATTACAGTTGTTGCCTGGAAGGAATTTTAGTATCCTTCATATGGATAAAAAAAAGTTTACAGATTGAACCAACGGAGTGCCAACGTTTGCTAACAGTTTGTATTACTACGTTGGCCCAACGTTTGTTCAACATCGGCAAGTATTATTCCATCATTGGACCAACGTTGGGCCAATGTATTGTATAAAACCTTAACAATGTTGTGCCAACGGTTTAGTCATCACGTTGGGCCAACATAGGGCCACTTTGCACTTATACATTGGGCCAACGTTCAAAAACAACGTTGGGCCAATGCATGTAGATACGTTAGGCCAACGTTGTGCAAACGTACCAATGTTGTCTGGGATACAGCTGTGAAATGTTAAACAATTTCAGAAAAACAACAATAACATTGAACAAAAATCCGCCATTTACAATAATATTATACACAGGTAAATGAAAATATTTTTGTTGTTAGGTATACAGTTAAAATAGAGAAAGGAAACTTTTTACAAAATAAATAATTTTGATGTTCATAGTACAAAGAAGTGAAAATTTATAGTAATACCAAATACTTATCAAAGCTGGTATATAGACACGATATTACCCTGAATAAGTAAACATTAAATAACAAAAAAGCATTACAAATAGTATCAACAGGTCAAATTAACAGAAACGTACGATTTGAGGGTACTCGCAGTGTTCTTTTAGCTTAAGTGTTTCAAAGTTTCTGACATGGTATTTTTCTGTTCAAAATCTTTCCAATTATCGGATCATTATTATAGTGGAGTGACATTAACCCTAAAATCTGAAATTATTAACTACACCAAAAACGAGGCTGATAAGCTGTTGAAAAATATTCGTATTGTGAAATTTCCGACAAATGTAGTTCAACGGTAATAGAAGGATCATTTTGTATTTTTCAAGAAGTCAGCATTAATGCATATCCTGTCTCTGAACTGAGACTACTATAACACAGAGATTGGTCACTTCCCGTACTGACCAGTCAAACAGTAATTAATTGTAAGTCTTCGATCACGTGACTCGGCACGTGACTCGCAATGATTGACAAGAAGGATTCGACCGCCATTTTTGACAGCGAAAGAGAAAATAATAATTAACAAATGTGGATTTATAAAGAGTGTTATGTTCCGGTAAGTGTGAATATAAGATTTGACATGTTCATAAATGTTGGTTTATAAGCACTTTAAATAAAATAAGTGCAGTTATAGACTTGAATTTACCGACCAAACCGGAAAGTAACCTCGAGTTATTACCAGTCCGTGGGACAGGGTCAATGAGCAACTCACCCATAACTTACATTCAGATGAACAATCTGTTTTCCGGATAATGTATGTGCAAGCCTTAGTAATTAACCGATGTAATGATGTAAAATTTGTAATTATATGAAATTCCAATTTTTCTGTATCAGTAAGTTCCCGCTGCAGAACTGAGAAACACACGAGACAAGTTGCACACACACAACATGAGGAATGATAGGTGAATTTGTATTGTTAGTGAAAGAAATTTAGATTTATATTTGGTTCCCTTGATAATATATATGCAGTCTATACATGCTAGTATAATAATATTATGCAATGAAAATGTGTCACCATGTGAAATACCAGTACATCATGAGTTCCTAAATAGACGTATTTTTTTTAAATAATTGACCCAAACATGATGTAAAAAGTACATGCACCTTTGGTCTGCATCCTTTATCAGTTTAACTATTTTGATCCATATTGAAATGATTGGTCAATTACTGCTGAGTCTCAAGTCTCAGATTACTGTCTTAAAAATTAATGAATTGCCTGTGCTATAAACTTGACAAACATTATTTCTTTTTATTTATAATATATTCTTTATTGTAGGAATACCCCCCAGAAAGAAATCACGCATTAGAAGAAGGGAGAAGTACTACAGGAGAAAATGACTTTTTTTAGTATTTTTTTTAATTTCATTGAATTTGTCATGCTTGTCTTACATGGAGAAATAAATATTTAAGTCTTTGAATATACATTTTTATTATTATATACATTAAAACTAAGACAGGAATGCAGAAATTCACTACATTGTGTAACACGCTCAGTTTGGATAACAGTTCAATGAAAGAAAAAAAAACAAGTAACCGCACATCTTTATAAATTAAAGGAATAGCCACTTGAAGCAAACTTTAAGGAGATTTTTATATATTTTTGCTAATGATCATCAGACAACTCCTTTAGTCCAAATGAAGTTCAATGAAGTGGATGTAAGTTATTGGAATGCACCGTAATTACCTTCAACAATGAGAAAACCTATAACGTGCAGTCAGCTTCAAAAGTCCCCGACATGGAAAATATATAACAATTCACTAGAGAAAACAAAGTGTCTACAATAACAAAGCAATTTACGAAAATTCAAATATGACGGACATGAACCAACAGCAACCACTGAATTACAGGCTCCTGACTTGAGACGGGCACATAAAGAATGACAATGTTAAATATTTTTAGGCGTTCATCACCACCACTAGCATGGGACATTGGTGTAACGACATAACATAAAACAAACTTTAAACATAATTTGAAAATAGTTCATTTCGGTGTAATCAGGCTGACTGTACATGAAATATTTGCCACTGACAAGCAGTTGTGAATCGAAGTTGAATTTACAGAAAGGTGATATCAATAATATGCTATCATATTTAACATTCTTGTTTAGATCTGACATTGCTTCTTATTTATACATTTCGCATTATTTTTGGCTTCTCAGAATTTTCACATGGTAAACTGTCAGCAGTTACCCAACAAAAAAATGTTATAGGAAACCTTTTTACAAAGCATCATGCAGACAACAATTAACATGGTATGTCACCAAACATTGAACAAGCACATTTATATTTGCTGTGGCTAAAAAAACTAAAGCAAATCACAACTCTTTTCATCTGAGTTGCTCAATTATTAGGGTTACAAAATGCATAGCGATATAACTAAAACATACGACACTTTAACAATAGACAATATTCAAATTTTCAAAAACTTTACGGCTCTGTATTGAAGCACAAAATTTCTTGTCTGGGATTTTGAAAGAGGGCACATATTTCTGGTGTTGAAAAAATGTCATCGTAAATTACCCTAATGTGGTTCTATTTATGTTAACATAGAGATAATTTGATTATTCAGTCACATAATTTTGAAGCTTCTTCGTTCTGATTTACATGTACTTGCGGTTGATGCTTCTTTTTGAGTTTTTGTAGTTTTTGCAGTCTTTGCAGCAGGGACGTATAGTCATCCTCAGATTCAAAATCTGATGCAGTATATTCACCACGTAAAAGATCAAGATTGAGATCACTATCATCCCAAGATAAAAAATCAATGTTACTGGACATTGTGAATTGAAAAATGAAAATGCCAGCGATATTTTGGGAACATATATATAATTTGTAGGGCTTATGTTTGCTTTATGTATCTATTGCAGTTATAACCTTTTTGCTGATCTGTTACGTAAGGAAATTACTCATTTACCTTTAATGAAATTGTTTGCAAAAACTTGACCTAATTATCAGACGAAAATTTAAAAAAAGTGGGTGGGGGGTTGAAACTTGTTTGAAAAAAAAAAATTTACGTTGGATAATCTGAATGAGGGTCTGGATGGGGGTTCTTTATTTCCTATAATTTCTTTGCCATTTTTCTCTATTCTTTAAATCTTAATAACTTATTATTTTCTCTTCTCTATTCTTTATTTGTCGGTCCATATTTCTCCATTCTATAAAACCCCATCCACACCCTCCTGAATCCTACCACAAGTGCACCGACGATATTTGACAAGGTTTACTACAATAAACATGTATATTGGGCACTCAGCAGTGAAATACCTTACAAGTATAGAATAAAAGTTTACTGCAATAAACGGAGCCTCGTGTACCTTGGGCACCCAGCTGTGAAACAAAATTCATCTCCCATGCTTTTGAGACTACCTGTCTTTACAGGTAAAATATTTGTATATTAGATACAATTAACGGACGTGTAGCAAAACAATGTAACTGTAAGATTGATAAGATTAATCACATTCACATTTTCAAGAGTGGCCGCATAATAACAAACTATTAACAAATTATTAATGATTAAAAACAAAAAATTAAATATGAATAGAGATAACTGCATTTGAAAGATAAAAACTATATTTTTTTTTTTTTTGATTAATTCAATTTTGTTTTTAAATTATTTTTAAAAGAAAATTAATAATATCCGATAGCGTTATAGTATTCTCAGTGATAGGTGATATATGTCGTCTGCTACGGTCGAATACGAAACTACGTTAAAATAACGTAGCTAACTACCGGAGACTCAGATAATCCGATAAATCTATAGTGACCAATCTCTGTGTTATAGTAGTCTCAGCTCTGAATAATATTATAGTGGATAAAAATAATGAAAACTTATAGAAGAGAGGAATTTTCGATGTCATTAATTTTGTACTATCCAGCTTAAATCAAAAATCAATCATGTTAACTCGTACAGTTTCCTCAAACACTGCTATCTGCAAAAGAAAAAAACACCGGATTTATTGTGGACAACTATTTTATCTGCTAATACAATTACTGAATACCTGACAATATGACAATTTGTTGGAATAAAAGTCGCATTTCCGAGGCCATTCACATTCAGAAGGATTTCTTTTTTTCCAATCTCAACCGACCTGTCATCAAATTGTGTGCATTTATCTAAATTGATTCCGTAACTACGTCTTAAAGTTTGTAAAGTCATTAAACAGATTGGTCTAAGATATAGCTTACTTGTTCGGACACGCAAAACCAAATTCTCATATAACATCTCATATTCAATACTTTTCAAATGAAAACGAAACTTATTCCTTAAAATAACCGTTGAAAAATGAACTTAGTGTGTCTTTCTATGTTGTGATGTTATACTATTGTTTCAGAAAAGGGAGAAGGTTTGGTACCAATAAAACGTTTAATCTCGCTGCAATTGTTTGCACCTGTCCTAAGTCAGGAATCTGTGGTTGTCGTCTGTTTATGTGGTTCATAAGTGTTTCTCGTTTTTCGTTTTACATAGATTAGATCGTTGGTTTTCCAGTTTGAATGGTTTTACACTAGTAATTTTTGGGGCCCTTTATAGCTTGCTGTTCGGTGTGAGCCAAAGCTCCTTGTTGAAGGCCGCACCTTGACCTATAATGGTTTACTTTTATAAATTGTTACTTGGATGGAGAGTTGTCTCATTGGCACTCATACCACATCTTGGCAAGATATTATTCCTCTGAGGAAATTCTTGGCTTCGTTTCATTAATGCTGATTATCTTATTTGAAGATTTCCTTGGATAGAAAAGACTGAAATATTTGAAAAGTTTGCAAATAGGGAGTACTTCTTAAACACAAAACACTTACAGGAGAAAGTTTTCAAATCTATAATTGACAAAACACGAAAAGTATTAAAATGACCAATTACATGATATACACAGTCCTTATTTTCTTCGCCGTTCCGACAAAACCCCTACATTCGATATCAAAATAACGCTAAACAAAGAAAAAAGATATAACTGATCTTCGTGACGACATCAGATTGGTACAAGGTGTGCATGTGGCAATAGAGTCCGATAAAAAACCAAGCCTTGATATGTATTTGTCCCAGCATTTCATTTACGGAATTATCGTATCCCAACCCATATACTGAAAAATTACCCCATGGATTTGGAATTGAACAAATGAACTGTCAAGTTTATGCTGTAATGCAGTGGGCACATCGCAGCACAGAAGCCTCATCAACGTTTGACAGTGATTGTTTATGAAGAGAATGTACGTCTTGATATGAAAAACATATTCTTGATGTTTGTAGACAAAATAACAGCAAATAGATATAGGAAGATGTGGTATGAGTACCAATGAGACAACTCTCCATCCAAGTCACAATTTATAAAAGTAAACCATTATAGGTACGGTCTTCAACACGGAGCCTAGGCTCACACCGAACAGCAAGCTATAAAGGGCCCCAAAAATTATTAGTGAAAAACCATTCAAACGGGAAAACCAACGGTCTAATCTATATAAAAAACGAGAAACACTTATGAACCACATAAACAGACGACAACCACTGAACATCAGATTCATGACTTAGGGCAGGTGCAAACAATTGCAAAAGCTTCCTGATGACTGCTTGTCGTTTGCTGAAATCGTATGTAGCCAATCAGCATAAAACAAATTAGATAAGATCAGTTGCTGCATCTCAATTTTTTAAGACTATTTGTTTCTACTGCGTTACTTTTCTTACAACGCCAAGCGACCATAATTCACTATCTGGGTTGAAAGAGGCTCTAGGATATTTTCTCTTTTTTCTGGGTCTATGCATAGAAAGCAAAAACCTGCTGATTACTTCTTTGGGAATCCATGGTTATGCACTCACTTTCCTGATAGCTCGTTTAGGCATGGTCAAAAACAGAAGAACCTTTATAGCTCTATCAAATTGGAAACCTTCCAGCAAGCTTCATTAAGCTATAAGGCAATGCTAGATGATCTGAAAGGACTTTACACTGAATTCAATCATCTAGATCCGTATCCTATAGGAAAATTCAAAGAACACTTGGGTTATAAAACCAACTACAGAAAGCTGCCAAAATTAAGTTCAAAATTGAAACCATGCGTTCGCACAACAATAGTTTGCCTATTCATCATAGCTTGTATGATTATATTCCTTATCCATGACCGCTACTGGATCCTGTTACGTGTAATTTTCGGTACTTGTTTATGGTACATTTGAGATGTTCTGTGACATGTTTTGTCGTCTTATTCTCAGTCCATATATTTGCTTTTCAATACTATATTCAGCATAGCTATTACAATTATATATCTTTTTTCTTGTTCTTTTTTTTTTTTTTTTGCTTTTTTACTGTCGTTGATTTAACGTGTTCACTTTCATTTTATAGTCTTCTATGTTATTTTTTTGTCATTTTATACTCAGAATAAATGGAACATAAAATACATCCTCATACATGCATTAAATGCAAAAATTAATATATTTATCAGAACTATTTGAAATGTTTGTAATTATTCGGGCGATAACAAGATTTACAACATGTATTTATATCAAAGCTTTTCTGACAGATATTCGCTTTACTTTTTCATGCCTTTTCCGATTTCCATGTAATACGATACCTTTTAGGCAAGCAATTCTCGCTTTCAAAAAATGTGACAAAAATTATTTTGCATCCGTAGTGCCTATGTCGTTAACACAGACGATAATTGAATCTTCAATGTTTTGCACTTTCTCTTTGAGAAATCTACAGGTTCACAAGAAAACGTTGTGGTAAATGGTCATCATAAAATAATAAAAATAAACCAGGTAATATTATCAGTTCCTTGTTAATGTAGCAATCGATAATTTTATAAGTACAGAATGGTTAAGAAGTCCTGTGTAACATTTATTTGAAATATTGCTTTGCAGATAAAATTATCGCGTACAAACCTAAATCTTTTTTTCTACTGACTGTAAATGTAACTGGGAATATCCCATTCTCCTTCATGATATATAAGCACCTCGTACAGAAAAAAAATATCAACAAAAGCATAGAATAAAAGTCGGCTAATCATTTTTCTTTATTTTCGATAATGTTTTACCTGAGCAAACATAAATTTTAACTCGTTGAATGCACGAAAACATAATATGATGTTTCAGTCAAAGATCACAGCACAATGCTCGAGTACTAAGTTGTGTACAATAAGTAGATTTCGAAAACCTGCATGATATTTAAGACTATGTGGAACACGTTGAAAATTTGTGTATGGAAATTATTTTAGTAGGTGTGTGTACATATTGTTTTTTTCCAATGCTTCTGTCAGTGTTTTTGTACTACAATATTATCATTTGTTTCGCCCTGATTCACGTTCGCCCTAATACCTGTTCGCCCTTACACCTGTTCGCCCAGGGTCTATTCGCCCAAGGTTCATTCGCCCTGATTTTTATTTTTTTTTAATAGATGTTGTCTACTTGCATAATGTTTATTATTTGAACAGAGTATGGTAAAGTATGTTGAAAAATTCGGCGAATATGTGTATTGCTGCAAACGAAAAATTATTTTCCGTTTAATTTTGTTTAAGTACTTATCTTTAATGTCTTTATTGATATTTGTTTACTGTTACAATGTATGCAGTATTATAACAGAGACATATATAACAGAGACATATATGTCTCTGATTTTAATAAATGAACTTTCGGGTTGTCTCTTTGACATATTCCCCATTTCCATTCTCAATTTTATTTTAAATCCTTTTCATGTTTTACAATTCGTATATGTACATCATTGTTTTTACTCATTTCAAGACTAGTTTATCAAAACAAAACGTTCTTTATATTATCAATCCACAAAAGACAAGTATTACAACTATCAGTGAGAATTATCATTATGTCATTGAACCGTGATTTTAAATGCTACAAAACAGAGACATATATTCACAGAGATTGGCAACTGTAACAGTGTATATATGTCTCTGTCCAAAACAAGCCATTAACTTTTAAATATTCCATGTTATTTCATGATTTTCTATAGAATTTACACCATATAACTATTTGAATAAGTTTATTAAACTTTAATTCCCTTAATATCCATATTTTTTTTTTTAAAAGAAGGGAGAACCAACCCAGGGCGAACGCACCCTAAGGGCGAACGAACTCAGCACGAAGATAAAAGCTTATGTGAAGGGTTACTGCCAGTCACCCAACGTCAAAACCGTAGCATTACGAAAAGTGTATACGCAAGTTAATGTAGTCCAAGCCAAACAGGTAGATTTAAATACCTACAAGGACACATTGTAATTGAGCATATTTGTGCGGTAAAATAATTTGCTATAACTTCAGTACATTGAAGTGCAATGTTTTTTGATTATCAATACAATAGCCTGTGATTTACAAGTAAGATTAATTCCGGCAAAAAGTTGAGATTAAAATCGACGATGTTATTAAATGCCACGTGACTCAGTTGGTGCTTAACATCATAAATTCTGTCAGTCCACTATAATATGCATTTTTTGTCATTCAATTTCAACTTAAGGTTTCAGATATTCCGTTTTATCTTTTGATTATCCTCTTTGTATTACGTTGAAATTTACTGTTTATTGGAAATATTTAAAATACCGTGACTGCAGGTCATTTACAATTTACAATTATTTATATGAGGGACAAGGAAGAAATTGAAAGGCAAGACCTGGGCCTGGTTTTCGAAAGTATCCTATGACTAAGACATGTCTTACGATGGTTTAAGGACATGTCATAGTCGTAAGATATGTATTCGAAAGGGTCTCAAGTTATGATACTGTGAATTCATTTTTATTCGTGGTATACCAATTTTCGTGGGTTTCGTGGGTCACAGCGAACCACGAATTTAAGAATTCAACGAAGAATAATCCTGAGAAATGTGTATGGAGTCGGATGTTTATTTCCGGTTATGTTATGCAGTTCTAGTATAGTGTTGACTAGCGATAAATATTGTAACATAACACGAATTTTTATTGAAAGAAGATACAAGTATTTTGGTTAAATCAATAATAAATGTATCGAATATCAGTGATAATTTACTTTTTAAAATTGATTAAAACTGTTCATGGAAAATAACTGCAAGTTGTTAATTCAATTATCGTGTCATAGTTTGGTTTACTGGTGATTAAAAAACAGTAGGATTAAGTACGGGGATATTGCTCGTAGGTAATATTGTTTATGACATGAACATTTATTTTCACACCTTTTACTTATATGACTGTTTATTATATCTGATTAGGGAAATGAGCTTTCAATCATACAGTTTTGAATGCCTTATAAAATTCCGACAAGAATTTATAAATTGTAAAACAAACAAATAATTATTTGTCTCTGTCCATTATTGTAATAGAAGTTTTCAATGAACACTTTAACCTAGAATGACCAAGCGAGGATTTTGACAATTCAAAACTTTTTCAATGAATTCCTTCTTTTTTCTTTGTTTTATTATTGATCAAACCAAGGAGGTTATATGATCTAAATCAAAAAGAAATCCACGAATTACGTATCTGAATTTTATTTTTGTAATCAGCAATCCACGAATTTACGTATACCACGAAACGTCTTTTTTTCTCTATCCACGAAAATTGATACCCACGAGAATAAATGAATCCACAGTATGTCATAACTTTTATCGTACACTTAAGACACCTCGCGACATGACTTATGATAGTCTGATGATTGTCATAAATGTAACGACATTACATATTTGTTTCTAAGATGATAAGTGTCATTTACTGCATTTTTATTTGCGCATGCATCATGCAGATCCTGGATTTTGAAAAAGGGTGGCCCAAACTAGGCAACGTTTAGAGTCGCATATGCTAATAGTCTATACATAAACCATATATGTAGCTCCATAGGGGCGAGGCTAAATAGTAAAGATTTATTCTTCTTCACTTCGTCATTTAAAATTTGAATCTCCTGCGACGTAAAAATTTGGAATCCTTTTCTTAGTCATGATTATTTTTAATAAATATTTATAATATTTCTTTCTTTATATAGTAGTTCATTAACGTATTTGTACGGGCATTTCTTTAAGCGGGTACCTGATGTACCAAATCTTAAAAGTATTCCCAATTAGATAACACTTCATTATAATAATACATGAACGCGTAGTTCTAACTAAATTTAAACAAATTATCAACTCAGATTTTAACTCCTTTTCATATATAATTTCATGTTCATCGTGTTCATTATAATGAAAAATATGATATATTTGTATAAGATAAGAATAGTAATAATTTGTTATTATTTTCATTTTTGACTGTCATAAGAGCATCATAGGTATGACTATCTTATGACAGCTATGATTTACATTCTATGACATATCATATGAAAGTCATAAGATGGTCATAAAATTTGTCATAAGATGTATCTCAGGGGCGTAGCCCCTTTGATAATGAAGTGGAATCACAAACCGAAGGGCGAGGGGTCTGGACGCTCCGCATATATAGCGTTTTAAAAAAGTTACGACCGTATTAAAATTTGTACATTTTTGTTGTGTTTTTTTGTCAATTATTTGTTTAACTTCGAAATGTTCGATTCGAATGAAGACTTTTAAAACGTGTTTTTTTGGGTGCTTTTTGTACGCCGTGAGAGCTTTTAAAATCACAGAGATTTTTTTCTATATATAAGTATGTGTAAATTGTATTGAGCAAAGTAGATATAAAAATAAGGAGATGTGGTATGATTGCCGATGAGACAACTATCCACCAAAGTGTAAATGGAAGTGGATGTAGGCAATTTTGTAAAGTTCAATTGAAGTGGATGTAAGCAAAGATGTATAAAAAAAACATAATCATAAACATAAACACAATACTATATTATGTGGAGTTTCTGTTAGCCTAAACATATCAAACGTTGATTCAATCTTTTGAATTTCAAACTTGAAGTCATATTAATTCTGCTCAGAAAAAAGGAATCCCAAACGACGTTTTTTCTTAACAGCAAATCCATGATCGTTCAACTTCCTCAACGTCGCGAAATTGTGCAACATTGTTAACAGTAAGGTCATTTATATACGTCTCAAATAATATGTTGATTGCTTCCTAATTAATCCTATTTGGCTTTGTTGATGTACTGGGCAGAAAACCGCACTTCGTTAGAAACTAATCTACGTGTAAGTTCTTGTATCAGTTAATCAAGAAATGGTAGAAACATTGCACGTTTCCAGTACTGAATGGGCGTTTCAGCTGGTACATTTACGTGATGTCGCTGTCTACCGACAGCTCTCGGCATGGAAAAGACCCAAACAGTTCCGAACAATATCATGTTCATAATAGGTAATAGATGCATCACTGTCCGATTCCGATTGACCAATTCATCTGTCTGTCTCTCTCTCTGTCTCTCTTTCCTTTCTTTCTCAAGTTCTTTCTCTCTCTGTTTTTTTTTTGTGAAAACGACGTGGATGCACGTGCTGTCGTGCCTCCGGGTAGCTACGCCCCTGTATAATCTTATGACATATCTTAGGATACTTTCGAAAACCAGCCCCTGGACTTTTCAAAAATCAACAAAATCAAATGTCTACTTATTAAGTTCGTGAAAACATAGGTACTTACCGTACAGCAACCGAATTTGGAATCCAGAAGAAATCTACAGGGGCATATCTAGGAAGTTAACTGAATCAACAGGTGAACTTCGTCTTAGTTCAAATATTGTTTACTCCTGATAGCATATTAACTATTGCTGGTCATTCCGTACAACATATGAAACTCATTTGGTTTTGCATGTAGGTCATCCTGTTATCGATCTGTACCATAATTATCTGAGTTGCCTGTAGTTCACCCTGCTATTGGTCTGTACCAAAATTATCTGAGGTGCCTGCCGGTCACCCTGTTATTCATCTGTACCATAATTATCTGAGGTGCCTGTAGGTCACACTGCTATTTATCTGTACCATATCCTATCAGAGGTGCCTGTAGGTCACCCTGTCACTGATCTGTACCATAATTATCTAAGATGCCTGTAGGTCACCCTGTTACTGATCTGTACCATATCATTTCAAAGGTGCCTGTAGGTAACCCTGCTATTGATCTGTACCATAATTATCTAAGTTGCCTGTCGGTCACCCTGCTATTCATATGTACCATAATTATCTGAGATGCCTGTAGTTCACCCTGCTATTGGTCTGTACCAAAATTATCTGAGGTGCCTGCCGGTCACCCTGTTATTGATCTGTACCATAATTATCTGAGGTGCCTGTAGGTCACACTGCTTTTTATCTGTACCATATCCTATCAGAGGTGCCTGTAGGTCACCCTGTCACTGATCTGTACCATAATTATCTAAGATGCCTGTAGGTCACCCTGTTACTGATCTGTACCATATCATTTCAAAGGTGCCTGTAGGTAACCCTGCTATTGATCTGTACCATAATTATCTAAGTTGCCTGTCGGTCACCCTGCTATTGATATGTACCATAATTATCTGAGATGCCTGTAGTTCACCCTGCTATTGGTCTGTACAAAAATTATCTGAGGTGCCTGCCGGTCACCCTGTTATTGATCTGTACCATAATTATCTGAGGTGCCTGTAGGTCACACTGCTTTTTATCTGTACCATATCCTATCAGAGGTGCCTGTAGGTCACCCTGTCACTGATCTGTACCATAATTATCTAAGATGCCTGTAGGTCACCCTGTTACTGATCTGTACCATATCATTTCAAAGGTGCCTGTAGGTAACCCTGCTATTGATCTGTACCATAATTATCTAAGTTGCCTGTCGGTCACCCTGTTATTGATCTGTATCATAATTATCTCAGGTGCCTGTAGGTCACCCTGCTATTGATCTGTACAATATAATTTCAAAGGTTCCTGTAGGTCACCCTTCTGTTGATCTGTACCATATTATTTCAAAGGTGCCTGTGGGTCACCCTGCTATTGATCTGTATCGTACCATTTCAAAAGTGCATGTAGGTCACCTTGTTGTTGATCTGTACCATATTCTATCAAAGGTGCTTGTAGGTCATCTACTATTAGTCTATACCATATCCTATCATAGCTGCTTAATACTATATTCCTGTTTATCTTTACCATATCCTATCATAATTTTCAAAAATGCCTGTAGGTCACCCTGTTATTGATCTGTACCATATCATATCCTAGGTGCCTGTATGTCACACTGCTTTTAAGCTTTACCATATCATTTTAACGGTGCCTGTACGTAACCCTGTTGTTTATCATATCATATTATAGATACCCGTAGGTCACCTTGTTATTTTCCATATCATATTATAGGTGTCTGTAGGTCATCCTATTATTTTACATATCCTTTCATAGGTGCCTGTAGGTCACCATGTTATTTTCCATATCATATTATAGGTGCCTGTAGGTCACACTGTTATTTTACATTATCCTTTCATAGGTGCATGTAGGTCACCATGGTATTTATCCATATCATATTACAGGTGCCCGTAGTTCACCCTGTTATGTTCCTTATCCTATCATTGGTGCCTGTAGGTCATCCTGTTTTTTTACATATCCTTTCATAGGTGCCTGTAGGTCATCAAGTTATTTATCCATATCATATTTTGGATTCGACCTTCATGCACCTGTGATACAGATCTAAATGGTGATGTGATCTGCAGGGCCCTATGATGCGCTAAAGTATAGATAAATATCAGTGTGGCCTGCAGGCACATATGATAGGCTATGATATAAATACAAAGCTTTGTGACCTGCAGGCTCCGATTATAGGCTATGTTACATAAACATACAGGGGCGGATCCAGCCATTTTTAAAAGGGGGTTCCCAACCCAGGATAAAAGGGGGGGGGTTCCAAATATATGTCCCCATTTCAAATGCATCGAAAAAAAGGGGGGTTCCAACCCCCGGAACCCCCCCCCCCCCTCTAGATCCGCCACTGACATAGCAGTGTGACCTGCAGGCTCCTATGATGGGCTCTGGTAAAGATCTATGAGGATACGACCTGCATACACCTATGATACAGATCTATGGTGACGTGACCTACAGGCTCATATGATGGGCTAATGTTACATATAAATAAAAGTGTGACCTGAAGGCAACGATGGTACAGATAAATTTTGGTGTGACCTGTAGGCACCTATGATGGGATATGGTACATAAAAAGTGTGACCTACAGGCACCTATGATATGATATGGTACATAAAAAAAACTGTGTGACCTACAGGCACCTACGATAGGATAGGGTACATACAAAAGCAGTGTGACCTACAGGCACCTATGATAGGCTATGGTATAAATAAATAGCAGTGTGACCTGCAGGCTTCTATGAAAGGCTTAGGTACAGACCAAGGCGATGTGACCTGTAGGTACCTATGAAAGGCTATGGTGCAGAAAACAGTAAAATCACAAAAATACTGAACTCCGAGGAAAATTCAATCGGAAAGTCCCTATAATCACATGGCAAAATCAAATGACAAAACACATCAAACGAATAGACAACAACTGTCATATTCCTGACTTGGTACAGGCTTTTTCAAATGTAGAAAATGGTGGATTGAACTTGGTTTTATAGCGCTAAACCTCTCCCTTGTACGACAGTCGCATCAAATTTAATAATATTGATAATGATGCGTGAACAAAACAAACAGACAAAATAGGTAAAAATGTCACAAATAAAGGTAAGAAGTCTAATTCGGTAGGTCACACTCGGGAAAAGGGAACGGGATTGCAGTTACGACATAAGGAACATATCTAATATCATCTATATAACAGATATTCCATAACGGTCAACCAACTCGTGATGGCGTCCGTAAAATTTACGAAGTGATGATTTCAGCTTCCCAATGCTTCACTATTGGGAAGCTGAAATCATCTCTTTTATCATAAAGTTTTCTTTTCAACCGACCCTCATAGTCAATTTCTAGATATAAATCCTAATCAAGTGGCAAAGGCAAGAGCTCAAACACATCAAACGAAGGGATTACAACTGTCATGCATATTCCTGACTTGGTACAGGCATTTCCTATGTAAAAAATGGTGGATTGAACATGGTTTTATAGCGCTAAAATTAACCTCTCACTTGTACGACAGTCTCATCAAATTCCGTTATATTTACAACGATGCGTGAACAAAACAGACATAATAAATAAAATAGTCAAAATATGGGTACAGCAGTCATCACTGTGTTACAATATCAAAACAAACAATCATTTACAAAAAAGCACAAAAGCATCTATCAAATTAAAAACCACATTCATTGCTTTGCGTGTCTGACGTCAGAAAATGTAAACGTCAGATAAGAAAAAATTTTGTCGTTCAATGTTTATTCAACACAATTTTATAATTTCAAATGGGGAATGTTGGTATACAGGGTTAAAAAATCAAACGTTATGTTAGAATTAATTTCAGAAATAGACCGAGATTTAAAATTGTCCAGAAGTTCTTTAGAATTTTTAAGAATCCACATATGGTTAATACCACTACGCGAGTAAAATAAATTTGTCGTTTGTCGTTCAAAGTATTTTCAAATTTATAAAAGAACAATAACATAATGACATATAATAGAACAATAACATAATGACGGGATCTTTTAAAGTACAGAGTCACGTTATAAGAACCAAAAAAACACAAAAAGTCGCATATACAAAACACACCAGCAAAAATGAAAGATAATACAAACACATTGACGGGATGTATAAGTACCGAGCCACGTCAAATGGATATCACAGAAAACAAACCAAACAGTAAAAGTAATATTAATAATAGAACAAAGACAAATGAAAGAACAATATAACACGTTGTTAAGATGATAAACAACGTCAGTACGCAGAATCTATACTTCAAGACCATCATGTATTATTTGTGAAGTTGATATGGAATATTTATCAACAAGGTCTTGGTACCTTCCGATGACTCGGTGACTTTTTTAGAAAAAGGGCGAGACGTTCTTTGACATACCCCTGGTTCATCAACTTTCTGCTCAGACACTGGTGACGTTTTACAAAGTCTGAGTAGGAGCTGCAAGCTCTTGAATATCGAATAAGTTGGGGAAATGTATATCCCATATGCAGGTGAAGTTGGTATATTGATACTAAGGTGGGGGAAATTCATAATTTTAAAATTAAAATCGTCTCGTTTGTCATAGATTCTGGTACTGAGATGACTGTGTATGTCAAATTCGAGATATAAGTCTAAAAATGAGGCGGAGGAAGCCGTGTCTGTCGTTTCCTTAACCTCTAGTTCTGGGGGATACATTAATGGAACCCAATCAGAAAAGTTCGGATTGTTAATGGAAAGAACATAATCAATATATCTGAAAGTGAAATTAAATAATCTGGCTTCTTTGATCTTCTTGTTTTTGACAAGTGTCTGAAGGAACTCCGATTCATATGAAAATAAGAAGAGGTCGGCAAGGAGAGGCGCACAGTTCGTTCCCATAGGAATGCCGACAATTTGTCGAAAAGTCTACCTCCAAATTCAACAAATATGTTGTCGATAAGAAACTCCAGCATACTGATCACTTGTTCTTCTGTGTAGCATGTTTTACCCTTTTGTTCACTATTAACAAAATATGCCTTATGATATCCCAAAGTAATAAATTTATAGCGTATGCTACCATTTTTATGATGAAAAGCATTGTGGATTATTTCTTTCAGGCGATTTTTCAATTTCACATGGGGAATGGTGGTATACAGGGTTGAAAAATCAAAAGTTCTGATAGAACTTATTTCAGAAAAAGACCGAGATTTAAAATTATCTAGAAGTTCTTTAGAATTTTTAAGAATCCACATATGGTTAATACCACTACGCGCGTAAACAGTTTCACAGTATTTCTGAAGACCATCTTTCACTGCGGACAGAATTTTAGTCAATCTAATGGACAATTCTTTGGTGGAACATGCAGATGAGCCGGCAATGTACCGCTGTTTGTACGGAATTTTGTGAAGCTTAGGTATCCAATACAAACAAGGTAAGTCCTCCGATTTGGTGTTCAATGTAATGTTCATTGAAGCCATGAAGGACTTATGATTTGCTAAAATCTCATCCTTGTCAAATGATACGTCTTTGTATGTGGAATTACCTGAGTGCTCATTTATTCCTCATTCTTTTACAAGACATTCGTAGTAATACGATTTACATACAAAGACAATATTATTTGAAGCTTTGTCCGCAGGAACAACAACATACTTATCATGAAGAGATGATAGACATTTCACGGCCTCTTTGTCTCTAAAAACGGACTTTGGTCGATCATTCACACAGTTTTTCAACTTATGAATGCGACGTTTTATCAGAGACCTGATAGTTTTGACCCATTCTGACAAAGTGTCCATGGCAGTTCAACTTCTTCTCGTTTAGTCCATGCTCTGGCGTAGTCCTCAATGGAATCCATAATTATTTTGAAGTTATGGTTCCAGTTGATGTGTTGGGGTTCTCTGAACTTAGGACCATGAGAAATTACCTTTCGGAGATTTTCATGTTGAATTATGTTTAGATCCCCAGTTATAACATGACCAGAGGGGCTGTAATAATAAGGCGAGTGGGAACAGTCACATGTCGGTGGGTTTTTGAGATATTGTTCTAAGTCAAGGTCCTGCAATGCTTGTTTTTAGTTAAATACTTTAGGTGCAATGGTTTTGGTGTAACTGTAGGATACAATAGGAACAGACAGATTTTGAAAATAAATAGGAATTTTAGATGTTACCTCCTTGTGATGTAGAACGTTGCAGATGTTGATTGCATCAATTCCTCTATTGGTAAAGTGAACAGGAAGGAATTTCCTCTTTTCCTCATGTAAAGGTTCCGATCTTACTGGTTTGAAAAGACGGAAAAGAGCTACATCACAAATTATACTGACTAGTCTGTAAAATGAAGAAAATGTATCGATGCATCCTCTGTCAAGTGCATAATCTCTTAAACATTTAAGAAAATTAACAGGCAGTGAAAAAAGAATAGTTCTAATGTAATGTAACCCTAGTGGATGATGAAGATGTGAAAGAAGGTCATCAAAGCTCCCAGAGGGCGATCTGTAGTGAAGTGACCTACAGGCACCTATGATAGACTATGGTGCAGATCTTTAATGAAGTGACCTACAGGCACCTATGCTAGACTATGGTGCAGATCTATGGTGATGTGACCTGTAGGCACCTATGATAGGCTATGGTACAGATAACATGTTGTATGACCTGCAGGCAACTGTAATAGTCTATATTACAGATAAATAGCAGTGTGACCTGCAGGCTCCTATGATAGGCTATAGTGCAGATCTATAGTGATGTGACCTGCAGGCACCTTTGATGGGTTATGGTACAGATAAAAAGCTGTGAGGCCTGCAGGCACCCATGATAGGCTTTGGTGTAGATCTATGGTGATATGACCTGCATGCATCTATGATAGGCTATGTTACATATAAATAGCAGTGTGACCTGCAGGCTCCTATGATAGGCTATGGTGCAGATCATAAGCGAAGTGACCTACAGGCATTTATGATAACTGCGAGTACTCTCAGATCTGTACTAGTGTTTTTTTGTTTTGTTATTCGCATGTACAAGTACCCGTCCACTTCCACTTTGTGTTTTTGTTAGATGTATATTTCTATTTGTATCCATCTGATGAATTAAGCCTTTTTCAACAGATTTTTATAGTCTGTTCTTATGTTGTACTGTTACACTACTGTCCCAGCTAGGTTAGGGGAGGGTTGGCGCTTTCAAACTAGTTTAACTCCGCCACATTCTGTATGTGCCTGTCCCAAGTCAGGAACCGGTAAATCAGTGGTTGTCATTTGTTGCTGTGTTACATATTTGTTTTTCGTTCATTATTTTGTACATAAATTAAGCCGTAAGTTTTCTCGTTTGAATTGTTTAACATTTGTCATTTCGGGGCCTTTTATAGCTGACTATGCGGTATGGGCTTTGCTCATTGTCGAAGACCGTAAGGGGGCCGATAGTTGTTAATTTCTGTGTCATTGCCATTGGGTCTTTTGTGGAGAGTTGTCTCATTGGCAATCATACCACATCTTCTTTATAGATATATATGGTGCAGATCTATAGTGATGTGCCCTGCAGGCACCTTTAAGTTAATAGAATATGGTAGAAATCTATAGTAGTGAAACTAGCAGGCATCTTTGCTAGGCTATGGTACAGATAATTAACGGTAGCACAGTCATTCCTAAATAATGGGTACAATTCGCATGTAGACAGTGTTAAAAAATAAATGTCAACTGAGCAGAGAGAGAGTGCTGTTATCTTCTGTGTCTATATCTAGTCTGTAATTTTTTTAATTATTACTTACACCATTTAAGTGGTTTTCAAGTTTTAGCATTTTTTAAAAGACAAGGTAGATGTGAGCGTATCGGAGGTTAGTGTTGTATAGAGTCACCTTAAAAATCACACCAGAGAGAAACACAAGATGTAAATCAAGGCTCATGTGAAATGGCTTACTTATACCACCATAACAAAATGATTTATGCGTATTACTCTGTATATATAGAAAGTAAATACCAATTTAAAGGTCTGAATTAAGATAGTGTTTTAAAATTAATTCAAATTAGTAGTTTTCACAACTAAATTAGTAATGAATTTAAACTAATGAAATGTTTTGTTGTATAATATTCTAGTTTCATAATACAGCTTTCCAGAAAAAACCCGATTATATATATATGTTGAATCACTGTTATGTATGTTTCATGCTTGTAAATCCACACGCCCAACTTTGTTACGGAGGTTAATATAAAACCATTCTTCAAATGCTGATACAAAGTAACACTCAACTCTTTAATGCTAGCTTTTCACAACAAATCATTGACAATACAAACTCAAAAACTGTTTTCTATCAATTTATATGTGTCTTTTAGTCAAATGGATTTGTTCATGTCATAATCTCCGTAACGATTCATGAACTTCCACCCAGTAATATTTTTTACCTAAACCGAATAGTGTTCACCTTAATTTTATATTACAAGTAACCAAAAAGTAAAAATTATTTACCATATTAGAAAAAAATATAATTGTGCAATGAAATTAAGATGAAATGTGTTATTTACAAATATATTTTCTTGTAACGGAGGTTATACTTTCGCTGAATAACCATTTAAACCTAAAAGAAAACAAAAATACAATAAAATTGTAATATATTCTTCCCCAATATGATGTCTTACACATGTATCACTATTTTTGTCAGTTGACATATCAGGCGAAATGCATGGACAGATTTTAATTTCGTGTTTTAGCAAGGTCCTCTATTTTCTTCAATTCATCAACTGAAATGGTATATGTTTTTATCCTTTTTCCTGATGGGTTGGGAGGAGACAAGATAATACATAAAATGTTGTCCAGCTTTATCCAGATTATGTCATCTTCCTTTGGCCATTTGAAGCTCTCGCCATATCGACCAGTCTCTGTCATAAATTTTACTTTAACTTCTTTGTCATTTTCGTCAATATCTACAACTTGTCCTATGTACCATTTTCGTTCGTACATTGCTGCAACCCAAGTATCTTTCGAAAGTTTATCTAGTGCTAGTGTCTCTTGTCTGTTTATTTCTACTTCTTCTTCTAGATTTTTATCCTCTCCCGTCTCTCTCTCTTGTTCTGAACTTTCTAGAGCTTCTACAACCCCACCGGTACCCACGTCCTTTACAAGTCGATGAAGTGTGTATTCTTCGCAGGTCGATGTGGAAATATCAACAATACATTTGTTGCAATAACATGATGTATTTCTTGAGTACACTTCATTTATTCCATTTCCAATGATATAGTGTATTTTGAATGTTCCTTTGACTGCAACGGGTGTAATTCTTTCGGACAAAAACTTCTCGGAGATATCATAATCCTCCTGGTTGTAAAATATGTATTTCACTCTACTCCCAGATTCCCTGGCTCTACGTGCCCACTCCATAAAATCGTCGGCAGACTGAATAGATGTCTTACCTTGCTTGACGGCATTGTCAGCTGCTCTCTTGACACTTGCACCGAGTCCGTCGCATGGCCCCTTGCCATGACCGCTTTCAAGATAGTTCCATCGAGCAGGCATTCCAAACTCTTCTTCATGCATTGCGATAAACTGGAAAATAGTTTTGTTCCTGTACTGACTCGTCGGGGAATCGCTAAGATAATGCATTCTTTTTAAATTTGGATTTTCTTCTTTCAGGATTCCTATCATTTGATAAAGGATCGTATAGACAGCTACAGCATTGTGGGACAATACATCCGAAGCAGCAACATAACTTTGTATTCTGTTGTCTTTACTCGCGGGATAATAAACTACCATAGTATGTAATGAGACCATGGCAGCATTCCAATATGCTGACTGTACTTCTTCAACTGAGACACAACCAAAATTTTCTGCAAAATCCATCCATATTAAAACCTCATTTTCTGGAAGATTTTCACGAAGTCTTTTCAGCTCACTGTATTGGACATGGACTCTATTAACATGATCTCTAAATTCTGCAAGATCTTTATCGAATTTGACGCAGAAGTCTGCTATCGTTAACGTTTCTTCTATTTCTTTAAACCTCATTTTCGTTCCATCGGGAACTCTTTTCCACTGTGTAAACTTGATTGTTGTTGATTCAAGCAAGTTTATCTGTTCTAGTATCTCTTCATTTGTAGGAAACTCCTTGATGAGTATATCAGGATTTTTAGAGCACCTCAATCCTCCATTTTTTAGACCCTTTATTTTCAAAGCCAAATTCTGGTGTTTCGAACACAGACATGTTTTCCGGTTTGCAAAGTCAGCGAGAATTATATGTGGTGGTAAAATACTGTTCTTGATATATGAATTGTTGGGTTTTCCAGTTTGAACTTTTCGTACAAGTTCATAACATAATCGGACAAGACATGTTTCTGTTTGGTCTCTTTGTTTGTTGTTTTGGTGTCTTTCTTTCCTGATAATGTAGTGCTGTTATCTTCTCTCTCTAAGAATTCTATTACTATGTCTTTCACCTGTTCGGACATAGCTTTGCCTTTCCTCTCTTTTGACAAACCATTAACCTTCTTTCTGTTTACACCAAGTGATCTACTCAGGGCAGATGAACACCGATACTTAGACATTAAGCCTGACCAGATTGATTTAACTCCTTTCTTTTTTTTCTGTTGAACTGCTGACCTTATGCTATGAAGTACTGTGTTAGAAAGTAATATTTTTTTTCTAACTTGTGCTGCCCTCTTCCTATCTAGTTGCAATGAATTTACTTCTGTTTTTGTTTTGGATCTAGGGGTCATTTCATTGACAGATATACCTGCCTCACTATCCATACTTGAAATGTCTGCGTCCTCCGCATCTGTAGATGTCAACATCATCGAAAGTTTCTTTTTGTTCAAACGCTCAATTCTCTTCTGTAACCTTTTATTCTTTCTTTCCAGTTCTATATTCTTATCAGACAGTTCACTATTCTTCCTGTAAGCTGTTCTCAACGATCTTCGGTATGTTTTTCTCACTTGTTTTCCCTTGTTCACGTTGTTGATTGGCAATTTGACTATCAGTGTGGACGAGGTGGAAGGTCCTGCAACTTCGATTGTTTCATTTTGTACTCGTTTGACTTTCTTGTAATGTCGCTTCGACTTTTTACACAGTTCTTCTCTCCTTTTCTTTAAAGCATCGGGGGAAAGTAAATGCGATGGAATATATGCATCTCTCTTTCTTTGAGCATCTTTCTTGAGATATGCAACTGGTTTTTTGGCTTTTTGTTTCTCTCTATATCGTCTCTGTCTTTCTGCATTACTCAGTGGCATTGTCTAGAAAAAATAATAATGTATTGATAATAATAATGTTAAAAAAAGAATGGCAAAATATTGTATTCATACACACGCATGCGCAAGCAAGCTAGAGAACACGCACACAATCCATCAAACACTCGCATACACACTATAATGTATTTATATTATTGTATGAGGCATTGGTGTCAACTAGTTTTCATTCGAAAATTTCTATCCTCCGTAACGAAATTTAACCCTCTTGCTGCCAAAGGGACATTTATGGCTTCTACACACAAATCTTGTTGATTGTGTAGAACGTCAAAGGTCCATGGTAACGTCACAATACTGAGGGGCACTGACAACGTCAAAAGACGGCGCCAAAAGGACGATTTTGGCGGGAATGAAGCAAACTGAATAAAATGTATTATTTGTATACTTAAAACGGATGTCAAAAAATGATACAGGATCATAAGCTTGTTAGTACTATAATACCAACTTATTTAACGTGTTTACTAATTATGTAGTTCGTCATTTTCATGTAAAATGTTGCATACTTTCGAGAAATTTGTTAAACGGTTTTTTCATACATCTTTCAATCAGAATATCTCATATAATAAACGCATTCCTAATAAATAATGATAGAAAAGGTAACTGTTATACTTGATTACGCGAAAAATTAATATTCACAATACACGCTTTATTTAAGAGAACTGGAAAATTTCATTAGGCCTCAAATGCCGCGATTGAATTCTCAGTGAAGATTTTTTTTTGTAAAAGTACACAAATGTTACCCGATATACTTGTATTGCCATACGATATTTCAATACATTTTATACCCGTTTCATCATTGAAGCACTAATCTAAAAATATTTATTTTTATTCGAAATGGGGATGTTAAATTAGTAGGTGACCCAATGATTTTTTGTCCTATCCTACATATCATCCTTTCCCAGTGGCAACCTCAATTTTCAGCCATTCATCACAGATCTTTTACTTTGTATGACCCACTGAGCAACAGATTTATTGTACATTAAATTTCAGACGTCCTTAATATTGCATGAAATACTTGCCACTGAACGTTGAGAAGAGAACAATTTATCAATCAACAGATTTTAAAAGATATTTCGTGTATGCCAATTACAGTGTGTACTTCATCATAGAAAATGAAAATGAATTATTATTGATTCAGGTTCATTTGTAGACAATAGAAATTAATTTTAAAGATTTTTTCCCTCGCTTTTCTGGTTTTTTTTTTTAAATTCGTATTTTCAAACATTACTCTAAAATTTTGAGCAATAAGTGGTCAACAAAATAATAATAAACATGATTAAAAAATAAACAAAATGAATATGGATAATAACGTCTATAAAAATTATTTTCTCGCCTACCGAAACAAGGCTTGGAATGAAAATTTTAATCTGACACGTTTGATACTTTACAACAAGAAGTAGTTCATAGAATCGGCTTCTCGGAGTTTTTATTTATTTTTATTTGTACACGCATTGTTTTTATTTTTATTTTTATTGATGGCCGTTGTTTTGTTTATATAATTATTTGAGAGATTTTTTTACTGTATTTATCAATTATAACAAGGTTTACTAAGCTAATCGGATAACAAGGATAAATATATTTTAGTATTTTAGAGGTGGTTAAGAATCAGTTATGCATTTCACTTGACAAAGATAAAACAAAAGCACTTATAAATCAAGTAGCAATGGGTATATTATTTTCATTTTTTTAAAGACAAGAAAGATAAAAAAAAAAACTATATTTCAAGGTTAAAAGTTGTATTTTTAAATAATATTGTATTAAAAACATCGTTTATAACAATCTTAGAACAATAGTTTTCATAAAATTACTTTTACATCGCTTTTCATAATTACGGCTACATTGACGCGGGAAAAATTATGGACGGCGGGAAAGCGCTGTTCTACAGAGAGGCACAAGTTTTGCAACGTCACAGATATGAAACGTCAAGATGCTTTTGGCGCGACAAAGCAAGAAAAAAACTCGGCAGCAAGAGGGTTAAAACCTCCATAACGGACAATTCTAGTACTTACCAACATCAAACATATAAATGACTGTAAATATTAGAATTAAATGACTATCAAGACAACAGAATCAAATAGTTTTCTTAGTAAATCCTTATCGTAGGAGAGTTAAGTCCTGTTAGAGAAAAAACTTTTTTCTTTTTAAATTTCTATCCTCCGTAACGAATATCAATGATGTCGTCTATGATTGACATCACCTTTTGATATTTATTAGTGGTAATTGATGGACTTAATTGGTATCTATAACAATGTACAAGAATTTTAATTGTTATGTTCGTGCATGCATGTTTGGAGTTATTTTTTTATTTGCATAACCTCCGTTACATTGATGAGTTCTAAATAATCTTGATAATTTTTGCTTTACACCGCTGTTAAAATTGTGAACGTCGTCGTATTTACATAAGTTGTGTTGTAGACTATTTCATATCTAAGAAAATGGCTGATAAAACGTTTATTACACGTTTTAATGTTGCTCACATAATAGGGAAAAAATAAGTTAACCTACCTTTCTCAAAACAATAAAAATATTCTCAATATCTGTATTTTGTTCGTCTGTATCCTTTATAATAAATGCTGTCTGCTACAAAAATGACTTCCGGCGGTGTCTGCAGCCGCTGATACTGATAAAAACGTCCGACAACTAAACTGTAACAACTGCGTCACGGAGGTTATTTAAACGGAGGTTAGTTTTATTTACATTATTTTGGAAACATGTAACAATATTGTTGAGTTGCGTTCACAAAAACTTATTATTGAGAAGCTTTATGGATGCTTTCTATGAAATAATCATCATTTGAGTTGTCCTTCGTTAGTACGTTCCAAAATACGTGTTACGTAGGTTAGATTCTTATATGCGACAATCGAAAAACACAGAAAAAGAAGATTTTTTTTCAATTTTCATTTCATTGTATCAAAAGTTAAAGGCAGCATTTTAAAATTTGATGTATCAACACTGCTTAAAGTCATATTGGGCATGTTTTCCCATCATATAAATATGTTCTGACGGTTCCTAAAGATACGTTACGGTAGGTTATACGTTTATCGGCGACATTGGTTTAATGTCCGAATCAAAGTGTATATAATAACTTTCGATTCTAAAATATTTTTGTGGTTAAAATACAATATAGTGTCAAATAAAAATTGTAAATCTAATCATGATTTAGATGAAATGAAGTATTTAAATTCACACCGATATTCGGAATTTTTCTTGGCGACATGCGTATTTGGTGTGATTTCCGTATAATGAATGTTAAAATCACACAAATATATTTAAGATTTACATCACTACAGAATATAATTTTATCTTAGTATACATTTTAATCTCTAAGAACACGAAAAAGATTATCTGTGACATATGTTAAGCTTGTAATTTGTGGGTATTTGCCGGCGACACTGTAATTTTGTAATTGTACCCATTTTTTGGGAATGACTGAGCAATGTGAGCAAGCCTGAGACAAATAAACAAATGTTAAAAACAACACACATGAAGAAAAGGTGTTTAAATATAAGATATGAAGATCTACATGGGTAGTGATAATACGCATAGGTATATGCAGAACAACTTTTTTTATAAGTGGTGACTGGCAGTAACCCTTCACATAAGCTTTTATCCTCGTGCGACCCAGGGCGAACATGTAATCAGGGCGAACGGACCCGAAACCGGTTCCCCTCCCCCTTACTTATATTCCCCTGAATATGGCATCCGACACGAGCGACTTGAAGAGGAATTAAGCTGGCTACATGTAGACTCTTTTAGTCCGATAGGTAATTCAACTAAAAGTTCTGAATTATCTTACACATCACTCGGTAATGGCAAACTTCACCCGTGTACGTCAAGCTGGCAGATCGTAGACTTAGAAGCTGTTGGCGTTTTTTACAACACTAATTCTCTACCAATATCAACACTATTAGATTTAATTTACGAACAGCCAGGAACGTTTGGAGCATTAACAACGCCACAAAAAGATTTTGTTGAGGGTCTCCAGACAAATATTACGTTTTCTTCATCAATGTTTGCTTTAACAAGAGGAGGCGGATCTGGTTTTATAAGTAAAACCCAGAAAAATTTAGAATCAAACAGGGATATAGATAGGTAAGAATAATGTGAAATTGATTTAAGAGTCTACTGGAACTTGTTTTTGGAGTGATTTATTTGTAAGAAAAAAATTTAATGTTGGTAGGATTATTGACACTGGATTGTCTCTCTTGTAATATAAGTCTTGTGTGTATAATTTTCACTCTGGTAAACAACTCACTTGTACTTTAATTATACATATAGGTGGCAACTGTATTAAAATATTAAGAAACAAAAAAGGAAAAAAAAAAAATATGATTTAACATTTGTAGTAAAAAAAAACTGAAAAAATTTCTTAATCAAAAACAGCGCGACTCGCGGATAAAATCACCCAATCTAATCAAAAGTTATGAGCTTCTTCTTCCGGTAAGCGACCACCATCAACTGGTTGACTATTCTGCCACATTATGGAGTGACACTACACGAAATGGTACCGGATTTGAAGAGGTATGCAAATGTTATGTAAATGTATTCAGAGACCGACATTTACATATATTTACAAACTGCTGCATTTAGTTTATCTTTTCTTTACATGTAGTAAATATCAACATTTCTTGTGCTATAACCTCCTATGGGCGGTTATGAGAGACCGCGGTTTATAAAATATATTAACACCTAATCAAACCATTTTGAAGTTTAGAATTTGCATATATTTATGACCATCTCAAAACTTTCGCAAACTTATGTATTTGTATACCTCTGCAAATGGATATCTTTGTCATGTATTTTTCTATGATGTAAATTTATCCGCAAATGTGTTTCTTTTTCTAGGTAGCAAAGCATCATCATTCAAATAGTTTTATAGGGGTTATAAAGTGTAAGGTGCATCTACATTTGCCTGGTATGTAAACCAATTCAAAACGAGAACTTTATAGAGGGGTGTAAAGCATCATTTCCTTTAATATGCAGAGACCTGTCAAATGTATTGTAAAGGAATATATTTGTTAGTCTTTATAGTCGGCCGAAATGTATGTCAAATCAGAACATATCAAAAGCCTTTGAACATATTCCTAAATGTATGGCAAATAAATAGATTTGCAGACAATTTGTTTAATTAAGAAATGTGGTCAAATAATAATATCAATGACATGTGTAAATATATTGGGCATATGTAACTTTGAATACATATGCAAAGAAATGATAAAGAAAGATATTTCAGACAGCTAGAAATGTATGTGTATAAATATATTGGGCATATATAACTTCGAATATGTATACAAAGATATTATAAAGAAAGATATTTAAAACAGCTAGAAATGTATAGTAAATAGTTATATTTGCTTTTAATTTGCTGATATATTTGAGAGGTGCAGATTATATGGACAAATATTGCCATAGCTTTACTGGTCAAGCTATGATATGACAAATATAGCTGCTTTGGGATTGGTTTTTGCATATTGGTTTTACCATTTATTATACACGTATTTTAATAATTTCGTTTTAATAAAAAAAAAATCGGGTCTACAAATTCGATTCTTGATCTCTTCTCTGTTTGATGTACTGCGTGAATTTCTTTATCCATCAAAATCTTCTATTCTCGGGAAGTTATAATGGTTCATTCGCATAGCATAAAACGATCGTTTTCTTTGAATATCTCTTTGAAACTTCTGGAATTGCAGAGTCATAATTCACTTTGTTTATAAAACATAGAATTTATTTTTTTTTAAAAAGAGACATATACTATAATATGTATTTTATGTTACTGTAGAGACATATATACTATATATATATATGTCTCTGGTTACTGGTAGAAATAATACACATATACAAATTAAGCCTAAACAATACTAGATATGTCTCCTCAGTATCAAATTTAAAATCGGTAGCATTCGAAAGGTTATCGAGTGATTTATCAAGTTTTTATAAAAAGTCCAAGTTTCGGAAATAGTCTAGAAATATTCCTTCATCGGTAGATTAGTTGCCACATAATATTTGACACAAAACACATCTTGAGAGAATGTTTTGTTTTTAAAGAATCGGCTAGTTTGCACACATATATAAACGTTAAATCTATTGACGAATATTTGTAATATTTGTTTTCCTTATCCGTTAAGTCCAGTCACGAGATGTTGAACTCCAGGTGCTTCAAAAAGCGTCCTCTGCAAAAACTTTCTTGTGTGTGAGAAAGAAAGTGAAAAATTACAAACAAAGAACCAATGAGTCACGTGTCATAATTGACACATAATTTACCAATGAAATGAAACAAAATCGATAGATAATATTATTCCATCGACGAGATGTCGCCCTTCCTCCGATCAACGTGGTTTATCAGCAGTTAAGTGTGACAATTATCACCTTTTACAGAAAGATCTGGTCCGAAAAGATCAATAGAAGACCACCGCTAGTATCAATATTTATCAATATAATAAGGCACAAATCATTATCATTTCTTTATGATTTATAAATTGTCTTAAAACAATGCTCCCGTTGTCATTTGATTGTGTTGTTTTTAAATACGCAAATCTAAAATAAGTTATCGAACTATCAGTCATTCGATATCTCATTTACCGCCTATTTTATCCTAAATATTTATAATAATGGAAAGTATTAGTAAAAAAAATACACTTCTTTACATACATAAACGATATCGACAAACGTTTGCAAATATAACACAAACATTTGACAGCATTTACATTGGTTGTAAATGTTTTATAAACCGCGGTCTCTCAAAACTTTGCATACGTCTGTAAATATATGTTGCAAATATCAATATTTATCAAAATAACTATGATAATGGAAAGTATTAGTAAATAAAATACATGTCTTTACATACATAAACTATATCGACAAACGTTTGCAAATATAACACAAACATTTGACAGCATTTACATTGGTTGTAAATGTTTTATAAACCGCGGTCTCTCAAAACTTTGCATACGTCTGTAAATATATGTTGCAAATATCAATATTTATCAAAATAACTATGATAATGGAAAGTATTAGTAAAAAAAATACACTTCTTTACATACATAAACGATATCGACAAACGTTTGCAAATATAACACAAACATTTGACAGCATTTACTTTGGCTGTAAATGTTTTATAAATCGCGGTCTCTCAAAACTTTGCATACGTCTGTAAAGATATGTTGCAAATATCAATATTTATCAAAATAACTATAATACTGGGAAGTATAAGTAAATAAAATACATTTCTTTACATGCATGAACGATATCGAGAAACGTTTGCAAATATAACAGAAACATTTGACATCATTTACATTGGTTGTAAATGTTTAATAAACCGCGGTCTCTCAAAACTGCCCACACCTCTGTAAAACAGTTATGCAAATTTTAAACTTTGCATATATCTCCTATCCTGGAAAGTGCATGTAAATCTAAGGCCTATCTTTACATATCTTTGGAATATGAATAAAGCTATGGAAATAAAATAATTATCTTTAGCATATCTTTGAGGAGTCCTAAATAATGCCAAAGGAATAATACATTTACATATACATTAGTAGGTCCGCAAATATATCTGGCAGAAAAGTAGTTACATTTGTCAAACATTTACATGACTGTCCAAATTGTTGTAAATCTGCCTTTTCGTGTAGTGTGAGCACATGAAATTTTTTGAAATTTAATAAACCAAAAATAGGTGCAATTTAACTATATATACAGCATACAGGTGCAATTAAAAACATGTCAAGCTGAGCCTTAAAAGATTCAGGACATGGGGCGGAGACAGTTGATTGGGCAAGGTGTTCCACTCTGTTCTAGGATAGAACGACTCCTTCCGTACAGTTGTTTTGCATGACGGAATTCTTAAAAGGAGATTCGCTACTCAGTTTCAAAATATCAAGCTTTTAATAACACTAGTATATATTGATAGGGGAATATTAAAGGAACCAAAAAAGCAAAAAAAAAAAAAATATAGGTCAATGTGCTTGTTTTCAAGATATTTGCCATTGAAATTTTGGCGGGAAAATGTTTTCTCTTGATTTTTCATAGCTTTATCATTGACAGGTTTAAGTGCTCAAAAACTATTAAAAAATAACAAGGTTTTTATAAGACTTTTACAGATGGCTTATATTTATACATGTAAACGATTTATAAAAAGAAAGATGGGGGTAAATGGGCAAAATTTTTTAAAGCATTAATTCAAATGGATAAAACCAGAGGATTCTGAAAATCTGACAAAAATTCCATAACATGACAAGCGAACATCCTTACAGGCGTTATACATCTCAAAAATTTTTGAGGGTTTAAGAAAAAAATAACTTATAATACAGGGCTCACACTACTTAAGAATCATAGGGAGTAGTGACTTCTCTTTTTGAAACTGATAGGGAGAAGTGGTGAGATTTGAAAGAGAAGTGCTACAATGTTTGGTTTTTACTACCTATATAGTACAAAGGGTCATATGTAAATAATGTTCTTTTTATATTGTTCAATATCTGAGGATACAATTAAAGTAACAGTTCAAATTCAATGTTGTTTAAGTTTAGGTTCTTGTGAGAAACTACCAACTAAATAATTTAGCACTAAAATTTTTTTTTTTTTATGTCAAAAAGGTAAAGAAATTATAATATATCAATTTCAATTCAACTAAAAAACTATCTTGTTTATCATGTTTATGAAATTCAGTGTTTCTCATCAAAAGATATACAAAGTTAAGCTGGACCATAATATATTGATATAGTAGTATTATAGTCCCAGAGTTATGCAACTTTAATCAATATTTTGAAACAATCCATATGTATGGAATTATATACATTAATCAAGTAGATCTAACCAAAAGTCTGTTAATGCGCGTGGAATGCATAATTTTTCCTCTTGGGATCAATATTCTTAAATACCACAAGTAAATTTTTGAGAATTTTAAGGGCAGATTATTCAAACATTATAATCATGATAATTAACTAATATAAGTATATTTTATTTACTTCTTCAAGATTACTTGCATATAAGTAGTACTGCTGGCACTATTATTTCTAATGCAAAATACTAAAATTGTGTCGCTCCTTTGTAAAATTTTGGTGGTCAAATCCTGAGGACCACCACTTTTTGCAAACTTTTGTTAAAAGTCCCCAAGGGGCAATTTTTGAAGGCCTACTGCAAATACTTAAGATCTTTGCGCAATCGTGTTTTTTTATTGAATTAATGACCACAACATGCACAAGGGAAAAAAAGATTTCCAGAACTCTGTTGTAAATGAGCAGTGTTCTGAAGATAACAGACAAATGAGATTTACACATTGTCCATGAAATTGCACTCAAATACAATCCTTCAAATTTACCTACATGTATATAAGTACATGTATATTAATTTTACTTCTTCAAGTAAATAAAAATTACTTGTACAAGTTGTACCCCTGACTGTCATATTGGATGAACAGTACAATCTGGGACATCCTCTTAATTATGTCCTGGATCATGACGTTGACGCTCTTGTATGGTCAACATCAAATGATGGCCATTTATTGGTGTATTCAATCTTGAGATGTTGGCCATTTATTGGGGTCATAAAACATGGTTGATGTTTTATCTAATTATGTTACCTGTTGAAATCAATCAGGGTTGAAGTTTTCAGCTTGTATGTTTCATTAAAATTTACCTGTACAGGTAACTCAGGTTTCTTTTAAAATTGACATTTCACCTTTTTATACGACGGCAAATTGCGGTCGTATATTGGTATGACGTTGCATGGCGTCATCGGCGTCGTCGTCTTCGTCCGAAGACACATTGGTTTCCTGACAATAACTTTAGTTTGAATGAATGGATCTGTATGAAATTTTACCATAAGGTTCAATAGCACAAAAGAAAGGCTGGGATTGATTTTGGGGGTTATGGTACAAATATTTTAGGAATTAGGGGCCAAAAAGGGGCAAAAACAAGCATTTTTCTAGTTTCTGGACAATAACTTGTGTGTAAGTGTATTAGGTATTGTGCAATAGCAAGAAATCTTCAATTGCATAGTATTGCACAGTGAGTGAGTATAGCAAGAAATCTTCAATTGCACAGTATTGCGCAATAGCAAGAAATCTTCAATTACACAGTATTGCGCAATAGCAAGAAATCTTCAATTGCACAGTATTGCGCAATAGTAAGAAATATATCCAATTGCACATTATTGCACAATAGCAAGAAATCATCATTTGAACCGAATTGGGCAAAAGCAAGAAATCTTTTTTTTGCACAGTATTGCGCAATAGCACAGTATTGTGGAGAAGCACAATATTGCACAATATCACAGTATAACACAATAGCACAGTATTGCACAATAGCACAGTATTGCGCAATAGAAAGAAATCTTCAATTGAAATTTGATACAAATTATATAACCCATTTCAAATTTTTAGATCTTTCCCCCCATTCGTTTGTGTCAGAAACCTATATTATGTCAAAAATTTGATCACAATCCAAATTTAGACAGTATTAAGCTTGAATATTGTGTCCAAACTTTCACCAACTGTTCAGATTTTGACCTCTGCGGTCGTATCAGGCTGCGCTCAGTGAAGCATTTTATTATCCATGAAACAAAAGGTATATACATGATAAAGATTCGATATAAGGCAATAAGGAAAGAACTTGAAATTATGTGTATGTAGGAATGGAACCCAACCATGCCAACAGCTATGACACAGATTGTTTTTTCCTCACATGCTGGTCAAAGTGTTTTAAAATTTTACTTTGTGATAAGGTGAATCATGGAGACATGATAATCTGGTGACAGGTCATATAAGAGGGCAAGGCCTGGGTTCATGTTTTCTCACTTTCTTTTTATAAAGGAAGGCATAATAGATTGGTACATGTAAAGTCTTGTTTCTATACGCCTGTTTAAGGGGGATGAAATTATATCGTTGTCCTACGTCAATATGTCGGACAATAACTCAAAAATACTTAAACCGATTCGCATGAAACTTTGGTGAATTGTTCATATCAAATGACATGAGCACCAATTTGATTTTTATAAATTTTACATTTTACATTTCCGAGTTATGGGGTTTTATTAATTAAAAAAAAAGGGGAATTTTCAGCAGTTTTTATGTTACTTTGGTGATTGTTTATATCTATTGACTTAAGCTCCCTTTTTGATTTATATAAATTCAGAGTTATGTGATTTTAAGGGGTGATAAAAAGTGGGGATTTTCCAGTTTTCGAACAATGCTTTGAGCAGTTATCATGAAACTTTGGTGACTGGTTTATATCTATAAAGATAACCTCCCTTAAGTTTTTCATTAATTTCTGGTATGACATTGAAAAGTAATTGAACTTTATTCTTTGAAAAAGCGACAGGTGTATCATGCGCTCATGATGCAGCTGGTTATTGTTTTTTGTTCTTGCGTCCTAACTCACTGTCAGAGAAGTGTTGTGGGTTGCTAGAGTTAATTTCACGTGTCTGCTTGTGCTGTACAATCGTAGAAATTTCGACTGGTCATCGAATATTTGACTGCAAATTGGAAAGAAAAGACAACCAATTATTTTTTAAAATAGGACATACTGAAATAACAATGTACAGAAAAAGAGTTAAGACTTTGTTGTTTTAAGAATATGCAGTTAAAAATATAATTGCTGACTTCAAAAGTATATTCCCATGGCTATTCCTGTATGAATGTTTTTTTTAAGATCACTTGGCCCAATGTTGCACAGTTTTATCTAAGGTCAATGAAGGTAGAATTTGATCCATTATTAGTAGTGATTTTCATCTGCAGTTAACTGTTTTATTTTCTTTTAGCAAAGTTGAAAATTTCATTGTAAACACAATGCTTATGACACGGTGTGCAATGGACAGACAAATTCCAGAAACACTTACAGAAGCTGTGTTTGTAGATGTCTTCAAATCATTTGCAAGGATGTGTGGCTTATTTCCAGTGTAAGTCGTAATTTATTTAGTTGTGGCAGTTTAATACTTAACTACATGTATGAAATGTTTCCAAAACATGCAACAGAGGGTTATAAAGAACACTCGTTCCTCACTTTTGACACATTGGATGAAGAGCAGGAAGCATTTCTAAATTTATGCAGCTTCATATTTCAAACCATCAGACAGTCAGGGGTACTACTTGAACAAATTATTTCAGAATCACTTTTTCAAGTGATTTTGGCTGTGAAATGTTAGAAATTTTCACAAAAATAGACAGACTTTTTAAAATCACTGAAACAAGTAATTTGAGAAGTTAAAATATATCACTTCAATAAGTGTTATATATATATTGGTATCACGTCGTCGTCGTCATTGTCGTACGAAGACATTTGGTTTCTGGACATTAACTTTAGTTTAAAATTAGTTAAGAAAAATCTATGAAATTTAAACACAAGGTTTATAACCACAAAAGGAAGGTTGGGATTGATTTTGGGGGTTATGGTCCTTACAGTTTAGGAATTAGGGACAAAAAAGAGGCCCAAATAAGCATTTGTCTAGTTTTCAGACTATAACTTGTTGAACAGTGTATGAATCTCTCTGAAATTATACCACAAGTTTCCATACCACAAAGGGATGGTTAGGATTGACTTTGGGGGTTATGGGTCAAACCGTTTAGGAATTAGTGGCAAAAAACTGTGAAAAACAAGGGTTTCCTGGTTAATGGACAATTATTTTAGCTTTGTTTCTTTATGTTGGTACTTTTTGCCATTTGTTTGCTAGTTCTAGTTTGAAATATTTTTTTTTAGCTGTTTCTACATTTTCTAGACACATCAAATACTGTGATTTAAATACATATATTAATATCATAATAGTAAAATTGAGAATGGAAATGGGGAATATGTCAAAGAGACAACAACCCGACCAAAGAGCAGACAACAGCCGAAGGCCACCAATGGGTCTTCAATGCAGAGAGAAAATCCCGTACCCAGAGGTGGTCCTCAGCTGGCCCCTAAATAAAATTGTGTGCTAGTTCAGTGAAAATGGACGTCACACTAAACTCCAAAACATATAAATGAACTAAAATTGAAAAAAAACATACAAGACTAACAAAGGCCAGAGGCTCCTGACTTGGGACAGAGGCTCCTGACTTGGGACAGGTTCAAAAATGCGGCCTGGTTAAACATGTTTTGTGAGATCTCAACCCTCCCCCTATACCTCTAGTCAATGTAGAATAAAGAAACACACAGCGATACGCACAGTAATACTCAGTTTAAAAGAAGTCCAAGTCCGATGTCAGAAAAGGTAACAAAAGAAACTAAGCAAAATGACAATGATACATAAATGAACAAAGGACTACTAGCAGTTACTGACAGCAGCTTCAAACCTCAATTAAACTGATCGAAAGATTAGGTCTTCATCATATGAAGTGTATATCAAAGGGTTCAGTGATAAAAAAAATTTTATACTCAGAATTGGTTATTCTTTGTTTTTTGTTTTTTTTGCATTAGAGTTACCTCCCTTACAATTGTTTTATTATAAAGAAGTGTTATATTCTCTTGAGATGATTTAAGCTGTCAATTTATTTTAAATGCTGATGAAGGAATTTTATTTTTAGATATTACACTCTATAAGATGTTGCTGATGAAGGAATTTTATTTTTAGATATTACTTATTAAATGTTGCTGATGAAGATTTTTGGTAAATGACGCTATCAGCGGCATGTTTCCGATACCATTGACCAGAACTTACGGAAGTCGATTATTGCCTCCGCCTACCGCACTCGGTTTCATATTTACTATTTTACATTCTAACTGGAATCTGCTTGTATTACGCTACACTCAAACAAAGTGTTGTAGTCGGACGGGAACCAGTTTACATACTTTATTTTATTTACCAAAAAGATATCTTGACCTGTCCATATGTTTTTTGTTATTAAATGGTATTTGGAGCTATCTCTTTGTTATATTTTTCATATTTATTTGAGCTTTCACTTTTATGCACATGTCTTACAATCGTAAACAATCGGTATGTATACATGATAAATAGATCCGTTTTGTTATGGTGTTGGACTTTTTACCCTCCAATGATCAGCAATCGCTAGACAAAATAGTTCTCCTAAATAATGTCAGCCTTTCATGCCATTTCAACTTTACAATCATTTAAAAAAGTGAAAATCTGAATCATTTTGATATCCATTGGATAGAATCTGGTCTTTATCCAGATTTACGAAGATTTTAAAAATCGGAAATTAGTCATATGGTTATACCCACGCGGTGCGTATGAATCTTTGTTTACAAAACAGGATATCGGAACGTCTCTAGTTTTTAGATCGTAAGTCACGATAAACTCAAACTGAAAGTAAACAGTTGTTTGTAAGACGCAGGTTTACTCACCATAAACAAGCTGAAACGTTCAGTATGGCATATATTTTAGGTTTAAGATGGTCCCATTCATTTAAAAAGCATTTTGAAAGTAGACGATGGGATTATTTCAGGTTTGGGGAACGAGTAAATTATCACAAAGTTCATTTCTTGACGTACTCATAATTTCATCATGTCGATGGTACAAATCGATTTTTACTGTTTACTGTCGCTTCTCATGTTTTGTATTTAAACGGTCGTTTATTTTTAAACCCGAACCAGGCATATACATTCTGTAATTGTGCAAATCTTCGTTCTTTGGTCAATTGGCTTATGGATAGTTGTATCAATTTCAACTCTTACATTATTTTTTTTAAAAATATATTTGCATTAGACATGCAATGGCAGTACCTTTCCAATTACTATTTATGTGTTGTGTCTAAATTAAAGTTGTAACACTTTATAGTGACTGGAAAGGGTAGAAAAATTCATCAGATGAGAAAAGGCTGAAGATACTTCAAACGGCACCGAATCATTAGATATTGCATCTTATAAAAAGAAACTGAGATTTGGATAGTTCCACTTCAAGGTAAAAATGTTTATCTCTTGTGAAATGAAATAAAAAAAATATTGTAACACTGTAGTTAATTAATAAAGATACTATTACGTGTATTTCTGTATTGGCCTTATTATTGGTTCTCGGCCAGCAGTCAAACGGCACCGAATCATTAGATATTGCATCTTATAAAAGGAAACTGAGATTTGGATAGTTCCACTTCAAGGTAAAAATGTTTATCTCTTGTGAAATGAAATAAAAAAAATATTGTAACACTGTAGTTAATTAATAAAGATACTATTACGTGTATTTCTGTATTTGCCTTAATATTGGTCCTCGGCCAACAGTATTGGCCTTCCGCTTCGCCTCAGACCAATACACCCAAGACATGGACCAATAACAAGGCCAATACAGAAATACTTACACAATGATATTATAGAATGACAGTATGGTTCAACAGCGGGAATCAGCCCCTCAACTACTTTTTACATAAATATTAACTTCTGGCTTCAACGCTTTGTTCATCTTGTCTGGAGATCTTGCTGTAGTTCCAGTTCAGCAAGCATTTTAGAGACGTATCCCGTCCATCCTCTTTTGACTTGTAATCCCTGGTGATAGATTTTGCCGCTTGACATTGTATCCTTTCAAGCTTGTTTTTTTTTGTTACCGTGTAGGGGTCCCATACTATGGCTCCATATTAAATTATAAGATCCATTCCTAAAGATCTAGATCATTGTTCTAATCTGACACAAATTTCAATAACTGGAATGCTACCCAAGTTGAATATATGGTGACCCACGAGAACAGCATTATCACTATTGAAATTGTGTTTAATACCATGATTGTTCAATGTCATTAACTTAAATGGAGACAGACATTTGACCTGAAAGACATGAAAGGTGGTGTGGGAGTGCAAAATCAAAAACTAACTGACTATGATATATGGTTAAAGAATGAATATCAATTACATGGGTCAACATGGTCAAGGGCAGAGTTGTTATAAAATAACAATATGACAGAGAAGTGGTTTCAAGTTTCATATAAAGCGACCTGACTGACATGAAATAAAAAATCGAAGGAGTATCCCTATTTGTCTAATCTTCAAGGTGAAATAAAACTAGTAAAACAATATTATACTATTGTCTAAATATACAGAATATAATTTGCTTCAAGTAACAGAAATAACTAGGTCACTAGTAACTTAATTTAATGAGTATGTGGGGTATAAGAGCTTGCTAACAACAGGCTCTTCATAATCATTTGGTTTGAAAAGGATACTAGTAGTCTATATTCTTGATTTAGAAAAATGTAATTGCAAGAAAAAAATCACATTACTTAGAATACTTTAGATCATTCAGGTAGTCTTTATTTATATGTACAAAAGAACAGCCAGTAGTCATTGGATATTGTAGATCATTCAAATAGTCTTGACCTTTTTATTAGTACAAAAGAACAGCCAGTAGTCATTGGATATTGTAGATCATTCTGGTAGTCTTGACCTATTTATTTATACAAAAAAACAGCCAGTAGTAATTGGATACTGTAGATCATTCAGGTAGTCTTGACCTATACATTTCTACTGAAAAAACAGACACATATACGAATATCAATTATATGCTTCTGAGACATGTTGCAATGTTAAACTTATTACGGTATGTGAAAATCAAGACTTGCATAAAAAATATCACAATATTAGAGACAGTGGCGTCATTTTTCCTCAGAGCTTTCAGCTCTTTTAATTTAGCCATGATTATGAGGTCATTTTCTACTTTATTACTTTTATGATGTATTTAAATGGGTTTTAATGGTTGCAAAGTCTTAGCTGTCAATTTATTTTTAGAAGTTACTATTTAATGCTGATGAAGGAATTTTATTTTTAGATATTACTGTTAAATGTTGCTGATGATGGTTTTTTCTACGCCTGTTTAAGGGACGTATTATGGTATACCGTTGACCGTCTGTCCGTCGTCAACATGTCGGACATTAACTCAAAAACGCTTTAACCAATATGCATGAAATTTGAAGCTCCCTTTCGTTTTTTTATAAATTTCAGATTTACTGTTTTCGAGTTTTGGGGTTTTATAGCTATAAATACGTTACCATCATAAATTCTGAGTGTAACCCCAATTGCGTCATAGGTCAGATGGAAAATCCCGACTAAAAATAAACGTACTCTCACTGGTCTGGACATATACCCCATTCAATTTCCATCTGCGACATCGGTCACACGTGCAAATTATTACAGATTCAACAGAGAAGTGTTTAGTTGTTTGTAAAGTTTTTTGAATAGCTTAATTGCTTTTCATATATTGTGTATATTATTAGAAATTTATTCCCTTGTTTAGTTTGAATTTCTAAACAAATTATTTGTGTTTTTTTGACTAAAGTAAATTTTATTATGGACTTTAATTTGAATAGTCCGTACGTAAATATTCCTGGTTCGGACTATCTCTTAGATGGGTCACTACCTTTAAGTCCCCCCCAAACTACCAGTACATTGACCGGAGTTTCGACAACGGTGTCTGGTAATGCTACCTATCCGACCCTTTCACAAGGTTCGGCCATGCATTTTTTTTGGGGGGGGGGGGGGGGGGTAACCTACGTCAACTTCGGTGACTCATACTTTATCTAGGCCTGTTAATTCATCGGGTACTATTAGTTCTGTCCCAGGTACAGCTATGGGCTTGAACTTGCCAGGTTCTAGACCCCCATTATCCTATTGTGGGTATATGCTTCCCAACTCGGGCACACAACCTTTACCCTCATGGTCTCAGCCACCTTGGCCACAGTCTTACCCTTATGGTGGGTTTATGCCAAACCAACCTGGTTTTTGGCCTTATAGGGACAATTTCTATGGTCCCCCTTCTGGGGTAGCTACTGCACCACCTTTAGCTCCTGCTCCACCCATAGCAGTATCTTTGACTCCTGCAGTAGCTCCTTCTACCACCGTACTTGACTCTCGAGCTCAATCTTCTAGCTCTTCTCATGGTACTCAGGGTTCTGATCATGCATCATCTTTGGATGGTTTTCAGAAGTTACTTTTGGACTTTGGTGAGTCTTTCAAGGCTGAATTTAGTACTCTATCCAGTCGTATGTCTCTACTGGAGAATAGAGTTTCTTCTCATCAACCTTCTCCAGCTAAGTCTGTAGAATGTGATGAGAGGGAGGATGACGAGCTTTCTGTTTCCCCTGGGAGTCATGAAAGGGCTTTCCTCACTGATGAGGATGTTGAAAGTTCTTCTTCTCCCAAGGTATCGAAGACGGCCCCTGAGCCTTCTTCTAAGTCAGCTCAACAACCTCCCACCAAGGAGACTGAGGATCCTCCATCCTTGAAGGATCTTAGGGATAAGGTGTATAGATTGATGAGGGACCAAGCACATATCCCTTTTGCCTCTCCTTCCAAGCCGAAGAAACCTTCTTCAACTTTTGAAGCTTCCTGTGGTATTTCTCAGGATACTGTGACTTCTCACAATTCTTTTCCTGAATCTGGCCATATGGCATTTGCTTTACAATTTATTAATGAAGGTGTCGCTAATTCTGCTAGTGAAAAGGTTGCAAATATCTCTGGATTTGGAATGTCATCCTTTTCTGATCAGGTTAAGTACAAGGATTTTGATATCTTTGATTCTTCACTGGGTAGACTTGTTCCCAGTTGTGACAAATCTATGTCATCTTTATTGGGAAAAAAGCCAGTAGATGGTCTTCGTCTCACTCAACCTGTTTGGTCAAAGACTGAGAACCTCCTTCGTAGTGCTTCTCAAGTTCTTGGCACAGCCGAACATTTTCTAGCTGCAACCGGACATTTGCTTAACAGCGAAGATTCGGTTGTTCCAGCAGAAGTACGATCCTTCTTACTTCAACTGGATAAAGCTCTAGGTTCATCTCAGTTGCTTTTAATGGGTTCTATTGCTAATTGCACCCTATCTAAAAGAGCAGAGTTTCTTGAAAACATTTCTGTTGCTGAGCCTTTGAAAGATTCTTTACTGAAATCTCCACTTACTGACAAGATGTTTGGTTTACCCTTACAGCGGGTTCAAGAGGAACTCAGCAAAAACCCTCCTCCAGTCAAAGTTAGTGTACAAGTTACTAATGGCAAGAGGTCGGTTAATGCTACATCTAGTTCTACTAGTACTTCTGCTTCAGGTGGTCCTCCTTCTTCTGCTAAGAAAAGGAAGAATAACTACGGCAAACCGCAGAACAAACCCAATAACTCCGGAAAAAGCTCAGGTAAGCCTTCTGGTGGTTTTAAGGGTCCCAAGAAACCTGGGTCTAGTACCTAGGTTCTTGCTCCCTCGTACGTTATTGACAGCTTCCCCAGAGGAAAATTTACAAGTTCCTCAAAAATCAATACCAGTAGGGGGGAGGTTAAGTTTTTTCCTAAAGCAGTGGAAGAAAATTACCTCAGACTGTTATGTGCTGTCAATAATTCGAGGGGGATTAACACTTCAGTTCAAGAACCCACCTCCTCTGTCTGCAGTTCCGATAAGTTTGTCTCATACTCAAGACCCAGTCAAGTATCAACTTCTATCAGTAGAAGTGGACACAATGTTACAAAAATCTGCAATAGAAGAGGTGTCGCTCTTAACTCTGTCTCCGGGATTTTATTCCCGTCTTTTTCTGGTTCCAAAGAAGACTGGAGGAATGAGGCCGGTCATAGACCTATCTATTCTGAACAACTTTCTTATTGTTCCCCATTTCAAAATGGAAACCAACAGATCAATCAGGGCTTCAATCCTTCCAGGAATGTGGACTACTTCTCTGGATCTTTCAGATGCTTATTTCCACATTCCCATTTCCCATACTTACAGGAAATACCTTCGCTTCGTTTGGAACAACAAAGTTGCCTGTCTACAGCCCCTTTGGCTTTTACCAAAATCATGCAGGCAGCTATAGCTCACCTACATTCCCTGTCTATTCAGATTCATTCCTACCTGGACGATTCCCTTCTCAAGGAATTTTGCCCAATCAAATTGAGGGTTCAGACAGATTTGGTCATCAATTGTTTTCTGTCCCTAGGCTTCCTAATCTCTTGGAAAAAGTCAGAGATAATTCCTTCTCAAGACTTTGTTTTCCTGGGAGAACATTTCCTAACCAGTGTAGGCCAAGTCCTCCCACCAGAGAAAAAATTTACAAAACTATTTCAGAAAATACATTTATTCCTGACGGTTCAATCAGTCACAGCACGTCAATTCTTGCAACTTCTGGGTCTATTGAACTCTCTGGCAGATGTAATTCCATTGGGACGACTTCACATTCGTCCGCTTCAGTTTTATCTGCACAAGTTATGGATTCCAGCTTCACAAGAATGGGAAGCATTGATTCCAATCACTCAGCCTTTATTTCCACACCTTCAATGGTGGTTACTACGGGAAAATGTAATGAGGGGCCTATGTCTGTCCCCTCAAGGTCCCAGTCTAACATTATTCACAGATGCCTCCACCCTCGGTTGGGGAGCATATCTGGAGGGGCTTACAATCTCGGGAGTCTGGAATCCAGATCTTTTGGAAGAGCATATCAATGTATTGGAAATGAAAGCAGTTCTGTTTGCACTGAATCATTTCCAAATGTCTCTAAAGAATCAGTCTGTCATTCTGGCTACGGACAACACAACAGTTGTAGCTTATCTCAAGAATCAGGGAGGAACTCATTCACTATCTCTTTATCAGATAGCCAGAGACATTCTCCTTCTGTGTTTTTCAACTCCAGGTTCATCTAGTGGTGAGACATATTGCGGGGCACCTCAATATTCTAGCCGACACTCTATCCAGATCCCTTGCTCCAGTAAACACGGAGTGGGAACTACTTCAAGTAGTTTTCAAAGCTGTGACTCTTCATTGGGGGTCACCTCAGATAGATCTGTTTGCGACCAGTCTCAATCACAAACTTCTAACATTTGTGTCTCCGGTTCCAGATCCAAAATCTTTTGCGGTAGACGCAATGAGCCTATCTTGGAAAGGAATGTTCGGGTACGCCTTCCCTCCTTTCAGGTTTCTCTCCCCAGTACTTCAGAAAATAGCAGGGGAAAATTGCAAGATCATAGTTATTGCTCCAGCATGGCCGAAACAGTCTTGGTTTCCAGACCTTCTGCGCCTATCATGTGCTTGTCCTCTAGTTCTACCTCTGAGACCAGACCTTCTGTCTCAAATCAAGGGCAAGGTTCTTTATCAAAATCCAGAAAAACTTCATCTACACGCCTGGCTTCTCTCAGGGTAAGCCTCAGAAAGAGAGGTTTTTCTGAAGGAGCAACCAAGCATCTCACAAAGTCTGTCAGAGACTCCACTAGCATTGTCTATGATGCAAAATGGTCAATCTTCTCAGATTGGTGTAGTGAGCGGGAAATTGATCCTTTCCAAGTCACTGTACAACAATTAGCAGATTTTCTAGTTTTTCTTTTTGAATCCAAAGGATTATGTCCCTCTACTATTAAGGGATATAGATCAGCTATTTCAAGAACTATTCATATATCTGGTGGCCCAGATGTTGGAAACAATGAGCATATTTCTCTTTTGGTTCGTAGTTTTAGTCTTGAAAGACCAAGACAAAAAACTTTAGTTCCTAAGTGGGACCTTGGACTAGTTTTATCCTTTTTAAAACTTCCTCCTTTTGAACCAGCAGAAACAATAGATTTAAGGTTTCTTTCCTATAAATGCTGTTTTCTTTTAACTTTGGCTTCTGGACGGAGAAGGAGTGAAATCCATGCCTTCTCTATTTCTGATGCTTGCCTTCGATTTAACAGGGATAAATCTTCTGTTACTCTTTTAACGGATCCTGCTTTTTTGGCAAAGAATCAGATTCCAGATAAGGGTGCAGAACCAGTCGTGATTCCTGCACTCCCTAGCGATTCTATTTCTGTACTTTTATGTCCAGTAAGAATCCTTTCTATTTATCTGGTTAGAACGAGAAGTTTACGTTCTGTTTCTAACTCAAGACTCTTTATTCCTATTAAAAAAGGAATCTCAGATCTTTCTGTTAAAACTATTTCTACTTGGATATGCAAATGCATATCTTTAGCTTATGGTTCTTCTAAGGCAGAACTTTTAAATAGTTTTAATGTTAAAGCTCATGATGTTAGGGGTATCTCTACATCCTAGGCTCTGTTTAACAGTGCATCTTTAGAAGAGGTACTGTCTGCAGGTTTCTGGAGAAATGAGAACTCTTTTATATCTCATTACCTCCAATCTATGGCTACTTTTGCCGAGAGTTTATACTCTCTTGGACCTATAGTTTGATTGAACTTTCCTCCTGTTTCTTCTGTTACAGGGGATTCAGCTTTACGTTAGATTCTGTTACTCAGAATTTATGATGGTAACGTATTTATAGCTATAAAATATTCAAATTTTAAAGTAAATTTGGATTTTATTAGATAAATTCTTACCATCATAAATTATAGGTCCCACCCACCTCCCCTTCATCCCCTTTCCTTACGTTTCTGTCTTGAGGAAATTGAATGGGAGAATATGGGCAAACAGGGGTATATGTCCGGACCAGTGAGAGTACGTTTATTTTTAGTCGGGATTTTCCATCTGACCTATGACGCAATTGGGGTTACACTCAGAATTTATGATGGTAAGTATTTATCTAATAAAATCCAAATTTACTTTAAAATTTGAATATTTTATTCATTTGAAAAAAGGGGGATTTTCCAGTTTTCAGACAATAACTTAAAATCAATTTCACCAATTTGCAAAAAACTGTGATGAATTGTTTTTATACGACCGCAAAAAATTTTTTGGGGTCGTATAATGGTATGATGTCGTCGTCGTCGTCGTCGTCGTCCGAAGACACATTTGGTTTCTGGACAATAATTTTAGTTAAAGTGAATGGATCTCTATGAAATTTTCTAAGAAGGTTCAATACCATAATAGGGAGGTTGGGATTGATTTTGGGGATTATGGTCCCAACCGTTTAGGAATTAGGGGCCCAAAAGGGGCCCAAAACAAGCATTTTTTCTAATTTCAGGATAATAACTTATGTATAATGTTTTTTATTGCTCGGAAATTGTACCACAATGTTTAATACCACAAGTAGAAGGTTGGGATTCATTTTTGGGGTTATGGTGCCAACAGTTTAGAAAATAAGGGCAAAAAAACGGGCCAAAAACAAGCATTTTTGTAGTTTCAAGACAATAACTTGTGTGTGAGTGTATTGATCTCTCTGGCATTGTACCACAAGGTTCTATATCACAAAGGGAAGTCTGGGATTGAGTTTGGGGGTAATTGTCCCATACATGCAGGAATGAGGGGTCAAAAAAGGGCCAAAAACAAGCATTTTTCTAGTTTCCAGACAATAACTTGTGTTTAAGTGAATGGATCTCTCTGAAATTGTACTACAAGGTTCCATACTACAAAGTAAAGGCTGTGATTGAGTTTGGAGGTAATTGCTCCAAGGAGGGATTCACAAATGGTGGGGCTTCCAATTTTTTTAAGGGCTTCATATTTTGTTTTCAAAATTTTTACAAATTTCAAATTTTTGAAAAGTTACAAGAAAAAAGAAGAAACCTTGAATTTGCTTAGTATTGAGCAATAGATTTGTAAGATCTTTGACCACATTTATTTTGTGTCAGAAACCTATATTGTGTCAAAAATTTGATCACAATCCAAATTCAGACAGTATCAAGCTTGAATATTGTGTCCAAATTTGCCCCAACTGTTCAGGGTTCGACCTCTGCGGTCGTATCAGGCTGCGCTCAGCGAAGCATTTTATTTGCTATTGACATGAGCTCCCTTTTGTTTTTTAAAAATCTTAGACTATATGTTTCCGATTTATGGGGTTTTATTCATTACAAAAAGGGTTTTTTCCAGTTTTAGGACAATATCCTTAAAGTGCTTAAAGCAGTTTTCATTAAACTTTGATGACTGATTATTATCTATTAAGATAACCTCCATTTAGTTTTTGATAAATTTCTGTTATAACATTGAGAAGTTATTTAACTTCATTGAAAAAGCCACGGGCGTATCATGCGCTCATGGCGCAGCTGTTTATTAATTTTAGCCATGATTATGATGTAAATTTCTATTTAATACTTTTATAATGTATTTATATGGGCTTTTATCGTTGCAAAGTCCATTGGAAATTTGACATTGTATGACAAGGTTCCATATCACAAAGGGAAGGCTGGGATTGAGTTTGGGGGTAATTGCCCAAAACATGCAGGAATTAGGCGCAAAAAAGGAGCCAAAATTAGCATTTTTAAAGTTTCCAGACAATAACTTGTGTTTAAGTGTATGGATCTCTCTAAAATTGTACTACAAGGTTCCATACTACAAAGGAAACACTGGGATTGAGGTTGATGGTTAATGCTCCAAGGGGGGATTCAAAAATATGCAAATGCACTCAGAATGCTTATCTTCATATTTTTTGTGTAATACAATTTCTTAGACAATTTATGTTTTTAATTTTAGCTGTGGGTCAGAATGGAGAACAAAGATAAATATACTTAAATGCAGAGTATCTTCAGAAGCAGATGTTATACTTATGAATGCAGATTATCTGAAAAATCCGACAAGTATAATGTCAATTGTTTCAATTGTAGAGGTAAGGGTTAAAAAATATTAAAGTTTTACCCATTTGTCAGTATAGCCCTATAGTAATCAATCAATCCTTTTTTCTGTCTGTCTGCACTTTTATAGTGTAGGATATAAGTCAAGTTTGCCTCAACCTATTTCCATACATTTGGGAAAGTTTGCTATAGCAAACTATATCAATATACCATTAACCGGTAGTTTGACAGACTATCTAACTATATATATATAAATACCGTTTTGATCCCTAACATCACTGAAGAGACATTAATTGTCGAAATCCGGATATGGTGTACTAATTTTTGCACCTTTTGTTGCAGGCCTCCTCTTTCATGGGAAAAATTTGGTTGATTATGTAGGGAATCACTGAAGCATGACTGGAGCAGGCCCCCATTAGGTCAGTCAGCGGGCCCCCCCTTATGAAAAGTTCTGGATCTGCCACTGAAAATGCAGTTTTTGGCTTATATCTCTGAAACCAAAGCATTTAGAGCAACTCTGTCGGTGGGTAAAATTGTTCAATAGGTCAAGATCTGTCTGCCCTGAAATTTTCAGACAAATCAGGCAACCTATTGTTGGGTTGCTGCCCCTAAATTGGTAATTTTAAGAAAGTTTAGCAGTTTTTGGTTATTATCTTCAATATTATTATAGATAGAGATAAACTGTAAACAGCAATAATGTACAGCAAAGTAAGATCTACAAATAGGTCAACATGACCAAAATGGTCAATTGACCCTTTAAGGAGTTATTGCCCTTTATAGTCAATTTTTGACAATTTTTGATAATTTTGTAAAGTTTTGTAAATTTTTACAAAATATTTTCCTCTGAAACTACTGGGCCAAGTTCATTATAGATAGAGATAATTGTAAACAGCAAGAATGTTCAGTAAAGTAAGATCTACAAACACATCACCATTACCATCACCAAAATACAATTTTGTCATGAATTCTATTCCTGTCTTATAATGTGTGTTCTTTGTTTAATATGCACATAGACCAAGTTGAGCGACACAGGTTCTTTAGAGCCTCTAGTTTATTAATAGTGTTTCATCATTTTAAGGCAGTTAAGCTGCCTTATGCTAGCACCCTAGATTTGTGTTTTTCCAAACGAATGCTGAAAAAAGTGCCATTGTTATTAACTAGCAAGCTAATATGTTATTTATAACTAATTGGACACTTTTTCCATACTTTTAATTCTGAAATACAAAAAATATGACCAGAATAACCTTAAATGATCGTCAAACGACGTAAAATATTTGAAGTCGCACATAGGAAATAGTGCTCAATAGAAATCAGTACGTAGTTTAACATTATCCCCTGTGCTTTTGGCTATAATGTCAAAGAACAATTGTATGAAATCTCTAATTACAAGTCGTCTACATTTACCAAATGGCAAAAGGTGCAGGAATATTGTTTATTGAGAACTATATCACATGTACATAGTAGTCTAAGTTGGCGCTAATTTTAACTTACAAGTTATACGAAACGTAAGTTCAACATTAATTCTGATGATATAAAGCCCGATTAAAAGTAAGTATTGTTAATCAAGATATTCTTTTTGTTTAAGAAGATTGTGATTATTTAATTGATTTTAATTTAATGTATGCACATTTAAATTCCTTTCTTTTAACTATATTATTTCGTGTCTCACTGACCTTGCCAAATAAAGTTGCTGATATTTTATGAATGAAATTGAACCTGAAGTCGATATATTTTAATATTTCATTGAATGCAGGACAACTCGGCCCAGAGACAAGTCCGACCGAGTTCACCTGGACCATCAATGAGACAACTCAGACAGAGTATTAAGGTTTCATGAAATGTTAAACTAGCATGTCTAGGGGAGCCATCAATCTTTCGTTTGTGCATTGGGGTCTATTTAGGGGTATTTTGAGGGGCCTAAAGAAGGGAGGGGTTAACTAAAGAACTCTATGGGATTTTATTTTTTTTTATTTTCAAATGACTATAACTTGTAAGTGATAGACACACACGATCTTCATGATCAGTAATGATAACAAATCAAATAAAATATAGGGTAAGTCACACACATAATATAGCAGGGTTGAACATGTCAACTGGTGCCAAACCTTCTCTAAACCTGGGACAGTGTACATACATCTTCTCAGAATTGAATCTTCAAAAGGATACATATTTTAAAGTAATTTAAAGATAAATGATAAACGTTTGAAAACAAAGGTATATTGTTATAGAAAAGTGTGTAGGACAGTGCAGCAAATATATTGAACAAATCTGATACTTGAGATATAACAAGCTGTGATAAACAATTCAAGCAAGACTGCCACAGATTTCAACATTGCAATTGCCTTGGTTTTTGGTTAAGTCTGCCTATAGTGCTTACAGTGCATTGATTTAAATTGGGTAGTGCTATTCCTTCACCCTTAGTAAGATTGGTTTTAGTCCCCTACTGACGAAGTCGAAGGAGACTTTAGGTTTACACTTTGTCCGTCTGTCTGTCTGTCTGTCCATCAGTTAGTCCAGCAAATCAATTTTCCACACTTTTTTCCCCATTCTTGAAGATATTGATTTAATATTTTGTATATAGTTTCTATTGACAAGTTATAGATCAAGTTCGAATTTTGGTTCGGTCTGATGATTTAGTCCAGAATTATGGTCTGTATCTAATGTTATAGTTCTATGTTAAACCATATTTCTGTACAAAGGGAGATAACCTATTTTTTAAAAGACATTCTTTGGTAAATTTTTTGAAGAATTTTGTGCAGGTTTGTTTATTTTGTATAAACTAATTTGTTGAATGCTTTATATATATTATTTTTTTTTATGAAGTGAAATCCTTTGATTAGAAAATAATCTATTTTTATTAAGGTTGATATTTCATAACATTACATTGTGTAGATAAAACATTTTATAGATAAGTTAGTTGTTGACAAATGAAAGAAAAAATATTTGGAACTATTAATTATATTTGATTATAATTTGGAAATAGATATACATTGTATTACATCATATCTAATTTTAGAGAATTATTAATCATATCTGATGTTTTCCACACTTTTTTTCATCATGCTTGAAGAGATTGATTTAATTTATAGTTTTATCATGAAAAGTTACAGATCAAGTTCGAATTTTTGTTTCGGTCTGATAATTTTTTGCAGAATTATGGTCCTTGGACTTGAAAAACTCACACATATAATCAGTTTTCCACACTGTTTTTGGTCATGCTTGAAGATAATGACTTGATATTTTCTTTTTGCTTACACCATGACAAGTTATAGAACAGGTTAGCATTTTGTTCCAGTATAATGAATTTTTACCTGGTAGGGGACTATGTATTGCCATTCAATACTCTCAGAATGCTTGTATACATTTTTAGCTCACTGTTCCGAAGGAACTGTGAGCTTTAACCATCACTTGGCGTCTGTCGTTGTCCGTCATCGTCGTCGTCCGTCTGGTGTAAACTATTTCAAACATCTTCTCCTCTGAAACTACTGAACCAATTCCAACCAAACTTAAGCTGAATGATCCTTAGGGTATCTAGAATAAAGTTTGTGTTTTATTTTCTGTTATTTCAAAAAACATGGCCGCCATGGCTAAAAATAGAACATAGGGGTAAAATGCAGTTTTTGGCTTATATCTCAAAAACCAAAGCAGTTAAAACAAATCTGACTAGGGTAAAACTTTCATAAGGTAGAGTTCTATCAGCCCTGAAATTTCAGATGAATCTAATAACCCATTGTTGGGTTGCTGCCACTAAATTGGTAATTTTAAGGAAATTTTGCATTTTTTGTTTATTATCTTGAATAGTATTAATGATAAAGATAAACTGTAAACAGCAAATATGTTCAGCAAAGTAAGATCTACAAATAAGATTAATATGACCAAAATTGTCAATTGACCCCTGAAAGAGTTATTGCCCTTTAAGGACAAATTTACACAATTTTTTTATTATGTTTTCTAACTTTAAAAAAATCTTCTCCTCTGAAACCACTGAACCAATTCCAACCAAACTTAAGCTGAATGATCCTTAGGGTATCTAGAATAAAGTCAATGTTTTATTTTCTGTTTCGTCAAAAAACATGGCCACCATTGCTAAAAATAGAACATAGGGGTAAAATGCAGTTTTTGGCTTATATCTAAAAGACCAAAGGAGTTAAAACAAATCTGACATGGGGTGAAAGTATTCATTAGGTGAAGTTCTATCAGCCCTGAAATTTTCAGTTGAATCTAATAATCCATTGTTGGGTTGCTGCCACTAAATTGGTAATTTTAAGGAAATTTTGCATTTTTTGTTTATTATCTTGAATAGTATTAATGATAAAGATAAACTGTAAACAGCAAATATGTTCAGCAAAGTAAGATCTACAAATAAGTTTATATGACCAAAATTGTCAATTGACCTCTCAAGGAGTATTGCCCTTTGAGGACAATTTTACACAATTTGTTTATCATGTTTTCTAACTTTAAAAAATCTTCTCCTCTGAAACTACTGAACCAATTCCAACCAAACTTGAGCTGAATGATCCTTAGGGTATTTAGAATAAAGATTGTGTTTTATTTTCTGTTTCGTCAAAAAACATTGCCACCATTGCTAAAATTAGAACATAGGGGTAAAATGCAGTTTTTGGCTAATATATCTCAAACACTTAAGCAATTAGAGCAAATCTGATGAGAGGTAAAAATGTTCATTACGCCAAGTTCTATCAGCCATGAAATTTTCAGACAAATCTAACAGTCCATTGTTGGTTTGCTGCCACTAAATTGGTAATTTTTAGGAATTTTGCAGTTTTTGGTTATTATCTTGAATATTACTAATGATAAAGATAAACTGTGAACAGCAAAAATGTTCAGCAAAGTAAGATCTACAAATAAGTTCATATGACCAAAATTGTCAATTGTCCCCTTAAGGAGTTATTGCCCTTTAAAATCAATTTTTCACAATTTGTTCATTTAGTTTGCTTACTTTAAAAAATCTTCTCCTTTGAAACTGCTGAATCAATTTCAGCCAAACTTGGGCTGAATGAGTTTCAGAGTATCTAGTATAAATTTTATATTTTATTTTCTTGTACGTCAAGAAACATAGCCACTATCATGACTATGGCTAAAATGGAACATAGGGGTAAAATGCATTTCTTTGATTTTGAAGAAAATATGACAGATATTTCAATGGAAGTTTTAAGCCATTCATTAATATATATTGAAAAGCAAAAATAATCATTGATGAAAGATTTAAGCAAAAAATTACAGGTGAGCGATTCAGGCTCTTGAGAGCCTCTTGTTTTCTATTGGTAGAAAAGATAATTCAAGCTTTGTTAAATCGATATAATTTTCCAACGTATGGCACGTAGAGGCAGGTTTATATCCTGTATTGGAAATGGATAAAGATCAGTTTTTTCCTGACTGAACATATATCGACATTGTAGTTTTCTAGGCTAAAAGCTTTGTCCACCATAAAAATTAGCACTGTATTCTATCAAACAGGAAATGCCGATCATTATCAATGCAGAAAATGATTCTCGGTAAGGTGCAGTAGGACAGTTGTCCTTGCAAACATTTTGTTACAATAAAATACCCATGCAACCACAAATCCCATATTGCATGATAGGACCCGACACTATTTTAGTGTTTCCGCAGTTATATAAGCTTGGGATGGTCATTTTAAGGTGCATTAATTTTATATAATCAAATATGAAAATTATTCATGTATATATTGATATATTTATATTTTAATTCTTCTTCAATAGATCTAGTTATTATGACAGATCTGCCATCATCAGGGGTCCAACTGTCAATTTTATGTTAAAGTCTTTACTTTGATCTACTAGGCATATCTCCAATACTTTTATGTTTGCTATACGCATCTATTGGTATGGTGCAGCATTGATTATCTTCATCAAACTGTAATAAATGCCAGTGTTTCATGATACGTTTCTTTATTTTACGTATATATGGGTTATGTTTAGTTATCAAAACGGAATATTTTGTTTTTGTTTTGATTTTGTTTTGTTGTAATAATTCTGTACGGTCAATTGATAAAGCATCAATAATACTATCATCTATTTTGACATTATCATAACAATAATTTGTTATGGTCATTTGTGTTTCTAATTTGCCGTATTGCTGAACCTTTTTTAAATCCCCTGAATACATGCTGTGAGTGACAACTATTTCTGTGCAGATACAGATAAGAATTTGTTTCTTTAAAATGTATTTCAAGGTCAAGAACGTCATGTTTTGTAAATCTTTGACCTTTAATTACATCAACATCTAAGAACAACATTTTATAGTTTGAGATTTCATAGGTGAACTTTTTAAAAAATAAGGGGTTATAATTATTTGCTAGATGAAAAAAATTTATAATTTCATCTGATGTTCCATCATGTATTATGAATTCATCGTTCCTATATCTGCCATGATAGAATATTTGATCTCACATGTATGTTGAAATGCAGAATTATTTAATTCATTATTTCGAACATAAGCAAGTATGTCACAGATTTCCGGTGAAGGCAATGCACCAATTGCCGTACCTAATATTTGTTAATAATTTTTCCATCAATTCAAATACTAGTACATTGTTTTCTAATATGATTCTCAACAAATGTATAAATACATTGACCGATGGAGCATTGACTTTGAAGTTTGTTTTTCATATATACTGTATGCAATAGGTCTACTATATTTGGTGTATGGAAATATTTTATGATGTACATGTTAGTCTCGTAGGTTTTATTTGACCTTGACATTATATAACGGTTCACTGCTAAGTGTTAAGTTTTTGTGTGTTGGTCTGTTTTTCTTAAACTATAAGCAATAGGTCAACTATATTTGTTGTATGGTAGAATTGTAAGCTGTACATATCTGCCTGGCATGGTTCATCTGACCTTGACCTGAGACATTTTTTTATGGTTCATTACAAGGTTCTCACTAAGGTGAGTCCATGACTCCTGGACTCATCAAAATCTGTCTGGACTCACTATCCAAAGATGTATCTAAATTGAAATATTTTGTATAAACTGAACACACATATCATCATTTAATAGCAAAAGTTTAAAAGTAATCTGAATTCAATGTCATTTCATTGCTCTATAAGGTCATGGAGGCTAAAATGATGAATTATATTGCAATAAAATATCTTCTTACTGTTGGACTCACCATGGCCAAAAATGATGAGTCCCTGGACTCGCCTTCAAAAATCCTTAGTGAGAACCCTGTCATTAGTCAATGATTAGTTTTCTTGGTTTTGTCTGCTTCTTAGAAACCATAAGCAGTAGGTCAACTAAATTTGGTGTATTGAATGATTGTAAGGTGTATATGTATTTCTTGTTTGGATTATATGACCTTGACCTCATGTTCTTGGATCATTTTATGTGTATGTGGTAGTAGTAGTGAAGCTTTTTATTTATGACTATCAACATAATATCAATGATGAGTAAAGAAGGGGAGACATTTCATCATGTTCACTCTTGTTTGTCTATATTTTAATTTTTATAGTTATAGTTCATGTATAAGTATTCAAAGATTAAAATATTTATTTCAGGTAAAAAACAAGTTGGAGGAATGTGTCCAATCTCAGAGAACTAGACAAAAAAGAAAAACAAGTAATGATAGCTCATCAAGTTCTGTTACACAAGAAGAACCTGTTAATGAGGAACCAGAAATTTTCAAAAGAATTGAACACGCTGTTCTTGCCCAGCATGGTGGAGAACTTTTAATTAATGCTCATGGAAATCCGAAATGAAGTTTTTTACATAAATCCAAAAATTCTAGATTGATTCCAGGGATGATAATAATTGGGACAGAGGTAAGACATGTTTTATAAGAATCGAAACAATGATAATTTAATGATGGAGGAAATTTCACCATGACAAAATCTCACGTCTACATGGTGGCGTGATCGAAAACAGTCTGATATATATTGCTTATTTATATTTATTTCATTATAGAGTTATAACAAATATTTTCACTAATTGTCATTTGGACACATTTTCAATGCCAAGCCTGCATTACTCCCTCTTAGTCAAGAATGACCATTAGCTGTTCCTTGAGACTTCGTTTTCTTGCTATTTTGGTAATTGTTATAGGGCTTAAAAATTGTTGGATATTTTTTTCACTGTCAAATTCAGAAGTCATTAATCTCTATCCAAGATTTGCAGCATCAACTATCAGAAGTTTAGTACTAGTTTTGAAAATGCTGAAGAAAAAATTTGGAGGGGAAACGTTTACAACTTAAAAAGTTTTAATGACTTCAGCATGTTTAGATAGCTAATTTCATTGTACTATACTATGCAACATTCATCTTTCGATTCAAACTTTGTTCTTCACTTGAAACAGTAGAATATACATGAGAAGGTGCAGAAATATTATTGTTTGTGTTGTCAAACAAACTGTGAGTTGTGATTGATAGTTATCCAATCTGGATTCATTTTGAACTACCTCTCTTGGTCTGGCCATTGTTGCTGATTGTCTAGAATTAACCTTTAATTTGGTGCTGTCGGAATATTATCATTTTGTTAATTCTGTTTTTGCATCAAAGATTGAATGTATATAACTGATTCTGCAATAACATATTGTGAATATCTAGTATAGCTACTTCCGGTGTCTGATTGACAGGAGCATTACCCATAGCTTCGCCTCCTACATTAATGTTTTCAATAATCGCTTGAAAAACACTTTTATTGTTATCATTACCTGTCGAAATAAGTTGCCTGTATTCATTAGTTGGGCTGAAAATAGTGTCACTTTGGGAACTAGTCTTGGCTGTGCCAGACATTTCCATTACCCTGTCAATGCTCAATGTGCAGCCATTTTTATTAACAATTGTTTGCTGACAACGTGACAAAATTATCAATCACAAGCTACATTGTTAGGATACTAATAAATCTAAAAACTATATTGAATCGTAAAGTTCGTATTCTAAATGTCACAAATAAATTAATTTCCAATTAAAAACAAGTAAGATATCATTATTTCCAGCACTGGGTCGATACCTCTGCTGGTGGACTATCAGTCCCCGAGGGTATCATCAGCTCAGTAGTAGTAGTCAGTACTTCGGTACTGACATGATTTATAACAAACCTTCCTAAAATTGTCCGTTTATAAATTTTGAAATTATAAAGAAACTAAGGTTTCAACTCCCTCAGGCAAAGTTGAGCTTCGATGAATTTGGCTATTTTTTTTAGGTATTTTTGTCATATAGCTCTTCAACTGTTTTGGTACTTATACATCCTCGGATTTCAAATGTTTGACTTTGAGCGTTCCTGATGAAGGTTAATCCAGAAAAGCGCTTCGGACATATGAAATTATTAAAAGTGTTTGTTTTCAATTTTGTCCAATAAAGGTACTATGGATGAATTATTTTTCGTTGGATACCAATCTTCATTGATTTTATGGGTACAGGAGAACCACAAATTTTAAGGTTCAACAAATTACAAATTGTCCATAGGCTTAAGCTTGTATGCAGACTTTGGCAGAACAACGAAATTAAATGTTCATGAAAGTATAAGTTTTGCTCAATCCATGGAAATTGCATTTGGTACCCACGAAAACAAAGGAATCCACAGTATGCTATTTTGGGCAGCAGTGGTGGCAGCGGCAGCATCAACAATCTATTAGTTTGTGATTAGGTCTAGTTTATGGTGAACCACTAGTGGTACATGTAAGTCAATAATATTTTGTACGTACTGGTATAAGCATTGGCACATCACATTTCCATGGAGATTATTTGAATCTGCCCCCTAAATCATGGTATATTGACTTCGAAACTTTTCCTTAGTTTACATGTATTAGTTTGTGATTAGGTCTAGTTTATGGTAAACCACTAGTCGTAGGTCAAAGATATTTGGTATGTACTGGTATAAGCATTGGCAAATCACATTTCCATGGAGATTTTTGGCCTGTCCCCTCAGTCATGGTCTATTGACTTCGAAACTTTAGTTTTGCTTAGTTTACATGTATTAGTTTGTGATTAAGTCAGTTTATAGGGAACCACTAGTGGTATATCAATGATATTTGGTATGCAGTTGTATAAGCATTGGCATATCTCATTTCCTTGGAGATTGTTTGGCCCCACCCCCCCAGTCATGGTCTATTTACTTTTAGAATTTGCTTAGTTTTCATGTATTTGTTAGTTTGTGATTAGGTAAGTTTAAGGGCAACCATTCATTAGTGGTAGGCGGGTCTCACTTTTATTAGCAACAAGAAGTGTCAAGTAATGACAAGAAGAATAATTTAGAGACAAGAAAACTAATTTAGCGACAAAAAACAAATTTAGCGACAAGAAAATAAATTTAGCTTCAAGATATTTTAGATAATGATAATTTAAAATAACTAGATATAGAAACATGCATTAAAATGTGTGTGGTTTTGTTTCAAATGTACGCAAATTATCCTTATTTAAGGGATGACTGTAATATTTTTTCTGTCTATGAAGAAATAACATTAAAAAATGTGGTCACACTTAATAACCCGTGTAGTGGATTATTTTAAAGTGTGCACAAGAATTTTATGTTATTTCTAATAGACAGAAAAAATATTACAGTCATTCTTTATTATTTAATTCTAAATTCCATTTTAAACCAGAGTAAATCATGAAAAAAAGTTGGTGACTCCACAGTCACATGACAAAATTATGTCTATGAGCTGATAAACAAAACACTTTCGGCCAATCTGAAGATGTGTTACTTCCAAAATTAAATTATTTAATGATACTGATAGAAGAAAATAAACATTTGTTCATATTTCTAGAAATAGTTATCAAGGACAATTATGTTTAAATAGACAAAATTATAGATATACTTACAGTTTAAGTTTAGTATATAAATGAATGAATCAATTATATATATGAAGAGTTGGCATGGTTGATATATCAAAGGTTCAAATCAAATTATAAAATAAGCTTATATTTTATTAACTTCACTAAAAAGGTCCATATATAAAATATGTATATCATGTATATATAGGATGGGACATAAGATTGTAACAAAATGTTCAGATTGATTCATACTTTAAAATTATGTAATAAAATATCAATATAAAGTTTCGACCATTACAAGACATTTGTCACCAAGGGCCAGTTTGGCATGCTTTTTTGCTAGGGGGGACTAACTATGCATGCTTGACCCAAGGGACAAAAGGTCAGTCTATTAATAGACTTATGACAGACAAGTGGCAAAGTTCATACTCTAAAACGTTTAACAATTTTATAAATAATAATATATGCCAAAGACAAATCCAAATAATTAAAACAAATGCACTATTGATTTAAATGTCACAGTTCTTAAGAATTGTCTAATCACTTTGTCAGCTGGAATTGTCCGAAAGACACTTTTAAGATGAAATTGTCCAAATAGTTATAATCCTTAGATAGAACTGGAATTGGGGTTGAAGGTCTTGATCCGATGAGTTGCATTTTGTTAGTCTCTCCTTTTTTGTCGGGTTGATGGCATTTCAATGTGTAAGATGATTGGTAGACAATCTTTAGTTACTGATCGTTGAAAAACCAAGACTGGAAACAGACGGTACTCTGCAGGATCACACCAACTCCTTCACGCTTCTAACTGTTGTAACGGTTCCCTACTTTAACGGTGACTGTGACTAAGTGTGGTATTAAAATTTCTAAGAACTATTTATACCAAAAACTGAAAAGTGACAAGTAAATTTCAAATTGATTCAAGCAATAACATAAAATGACAAAGTTAAAAATATGAATAGTAAATTAATTAAAGATTTCAATTAAAGGATTAAAAATGAATTATCAAATAATATCTGTCTGCTTAATACGCAAATTGAACAATTACTGTGAATGGAGTAATTCTTAAAAACATATGTGACATATTCAAATATTTCTAATTAGTTTGAAGGTAATTAAATTAAGAAAAGTTCAATTAAGATTAAATGAAATAAATGTTTGACACATAATAGGTTTCTGACACAGAATAACTTGAATTGGTTATGTGATTTGAAATTATATTCATTTTTTTGCTTTTGTGCAATACACTATCCTGTTGCGAATTGACCCCCCTCCCCCTCCAAAAAAAAAAAAAAAAACCAGAAAAGTTAGGATTGGATTGTTTTTAAGGAATTCAAATCGTTTTAGCAGTCTTGAGTCCAAATAAATCGCTGGTTTTTCTTTAAAAATGATGTTAGTGGTGATGCAGTTTTCGCATAGTCATTAACAAATTTTCTATAGAAATTTGCCATTCCTAGGAAGCTTTTCACTTGTTTTACACTAGCTGGTCATCTGTCTGTCAGTCTGTCCGTCCGTCCGTCCGTCGTCAACAGGTCGGACATTTATTCAAAAACGCATTAACCAATATGCATGAAACTTTGGTGAATTGTTTATATCTATTGATGTGAGCTCCCTTTTCTTTTTTATATATTTCAGATTTACTGTTTCCGAGTTTTGGGGTTTTATTCATTTAAAAAGGGGGGATTTTCCAGTTTTCGGACAATAACTCAAAAACAATTTCACCAATTTGCAAGAAACTTTGATGAATTGTTTATTTTTATCGACATGAGCTCCATTTCGTTTTTTATAAATTTCAGATTTACCGTTTCTGAGTTTTTGGGTTTTATTCATTAAAAAAAGGGGGATTTTCCAGTTTTCGGACAATAACTCAAAAACAATTTCACCAATTTGCATGAAACTTTTGTGAATTGTTTATATCTATTGAAGTGAGCTCCCTTTCGTTTTTTATAAATTTCAGATTTACAGTTTGTGAGTTTTTGGGTTTTATTCATTAAAAAAGGGGGGATTTTCCTGTTTTCGGACAATAACTCAAAAACAATTTCACCAATTTGCAAGAAACTTTGATGAATTGTTTATTTCTATCAACATGAGCTCCCTTATGATTTTTATAAATTTTAGACTATATGTTTCCAATTTATGGGGTTTTATTCATTACAAAAAGGGGGGTTTTCCAGTTTTCGGACAATAACTTAATGGAACTATGGTAAATTGTTTATATTTAATTTTGTAAGCTCCCTTTTGATTTTTATAAATTTTAGAATTTAGGTTTCCGAGTTATAAGATTTTATTTGTTTATAGTCTGACAACAGATTTACTAAGAATTGCGCAACAGCACAGTGTATTGCACAACAGCAAGAAATCTTTAATTGAATATAAATTTAATTCATTAAACCAATTTCAAGTTCTTTGACTACATTTATTCAGAAACCTATAATATGTCAAATATTTAATTTCAATCCAAATTCAGACCTGTATCAAGCTTGAATATTGTGTTCATTTTTGCCCCAACTGTTCAGGGTTGGACCTTTGCGGGCGTATCCAGCTGCACTCAGCGCAGCAGTTTATTCATTTGTCAACACTTTCTAGATTAACGCGAATTGCATCTTTCTGAATTATATGTCCCAAATATTTCGCAGTTTTTGTTCCAAATTTACACTTTTCTGGATTTAATTTCAATTTAGCAGCACAAAGATTTGTAAATACTAATCTACAATGTAACATGATGTAAATCATAGTTCCTCAAAAGTTTTAGAAAATATCAAAATGTCATCAATATACATCAACGCAATCTTGAAGTTAAGGTCCTTAAGCACTTATGTCATGAGGCATTGAAATGTCATTGGAGAATTCATCATTCCAAATGGTAGATGATTGAATTCATACACTCTTTATGTGTGTTATGAAAGCACACTTGTGTTTTGTGGCTGGATCTTGTAGGACCTGCCAAAAACCTGACTTTAAATTGATGCTTAAATTTCTTGTCACTTCTTGACACTTCTTGTCGCTAATTAGTGAGACCGGTTGTAGGCCAATGATAATTGGTATGCAGTTGTATATTACTTTTAGCATATCTCATTTCCATGGATAATATTGAATCCTTACCCCTTAGTCATTGTCCATTGATTTTGAAACTTTTGCTTAGTTTACATGTATCAGTTTGTTATTAGATCAGTTTAAGATGAACTACTAATATTAAGTCAATGATATTTGGTATGGGGTTCTATTGGCTACTTATTGGAATTATTGCCCTTTAATGATGATTTTTACCAAAATATCAAAAACAGCTGAAAGTGCTACTTGAATTTTCATTAACATATTGGATTTTGAATAAAAAGTACATATTGATATGGATAAAAATGAATTATAAGAATATTTAAAAAGTAAGTAGTAGAGTGCCCTTTACAATTTCAAAAAACAATATACTGTCTATTTGGTACATATCTTGTATGCAGAACCTGTTGAATTTGGGGGAAAATAATGAATGATTTCAAATCTGTCTTTATTTTAGGTGACAATAACTGTTCTTGACTATACACTAGACCATGAGATGGAAATATATAAAAGCAACAAAAGTATTACTGAAAGAAGTTGCATTTACTACTCTGACACAAAAGATCTCTTAAAGAAAGAAGACCGTGATATGGTTCTTGAGGCTTTAGTTAGAATGAATAATAGGTGTACACCATAGCCATGATGATATAATTGTGTTAAACAGTGAATTCGAATTAGCTAAGAAGTTTACAAAAAATCAACAGAAGATTTTTTTTGTTTCAACCATTTATCATGTTTATAAAAGCAAAATTGTGTATTAATATTAAGGAATTAACTACAAACTTGTGCCAAATATAAACAACGCAAACATAATATTAGTTTGCGGACAGCCTGTCCTGCTCGATGAACGCATTATTGTATTATAAATATTCATAAATATTATTTTCATCATAATTACAATGCATTTATAATTCAACATCATAAAATTCCTATATACAGTCAGGGGACTTATTGAAATAAGTAAGTAGCAAATTCGAAGTTTTGTCACAAATTGTGATTTTGTAGTTTACCAAAATTTTAAACACATAGGTTTAGATATCTTTTCATAAGTAAAATTGAAAAAAAATGATTTTTTTGCTTCTTTGAAGTAGCAATGTTTTCCGCCTTTGATGCAATCATTTAGCTGCAAATTCTATTTTAGTTGAAAAAATGCTATAATAATGGCTTTACATAATGCACTGATACTTTCTTAACAGATTTTTCCCAGCAGTGGGAGTATTTTTCCTGTAAAATTCAAGATTTCATCTTACAGATTATGTAATAAAATTCTACTGTTCGCGATCAAAATTTTACTGTTCGGGGGTGTTGAAATTAGTGGGGGTTATTAAAATAATGATACCTAAAGAAGTGATTTTTTGGAAGGAAATTGAGGTATGATACTTAAACAAGTAATTTTTATGTCATTATCCTAGATTCAGTACAAGGTCATCACCTGACATGACCCGGTCATCATATTAACACAGATGTTGGTTCTGATAATTTTAGCAGAATAATTAGTCGCTGGATCATTAGTATTCTATATTTAAAGCTACAATAAAATTAAAGCACTTAGTCTAGTGATTAATTTGTTCTACTTAAATAGGTGATTATTAAAGAAAGACAACTCTTACATCCAACCTTTATGGACATAATGTTACTTGAATCAGTGATTTAGAAAATCACTCATTTAAGTAAGTCCCCTGACTGATATATGTATATATTATCCTAAATACACCAAAACCAACTTTGACTAAATGCACCCCTTCATAGACGGTCAGGGCCGGCCAGGAACAACTAGACATAAGGTCAAGAGTTTAACCCATCGTCAGCTGCAATGACAGACGGGGATGATTCATTATTGTTGGTTTTATAATCTCTCTTGAGAATTGGGATAACTAGGTATAAAATTTAATGACCAAAGTTGCAAACATAAATACTTAAGATTCAAATTTGTGTTAAGTTATCCTCAAAATTAATGATAAAAAATGATTGTAAATTTTAGTTATTACTTTTATATATACATATATATATCCTCTCAGATTATGGCTGTCAGAGGCCTATGTCCCCATGGCAACCAACACCTAACAAAATCCATATTCACTACACAATATTAACTAAGACCGCAATGTACACAGGATTGAAAATAAAGAGGTCCCTGTCCCCATTTCATTTTTAATCAAAGTTACAAACTTATATTTAATTAAGATGTCTTATGACACTTATATCTACATGTGAATACCCTCTCTTATTATGTTAGATAGAGGCCTTTGTCACCATGGCAACCAACTTACTACAATGTTTAGTTCTCCATGTATAAACGATCGAATGAAAGAGGCCCCCTATTCCCATTTCATTTAAAGACATTTGCCTAATTTTACCGTCTCTTATTCCACGTAACTTCCCAAATACTTCTGTTTAAAATTGATAAAGATCTACATAAAAAATTATCAACCTTAAAACAAAAGGTAATAATTTTTTTCTTAAAATGTGAATTTCTTAACTTTTAGTTACACATAACTTATATAATAATATAATTAAGACTGGCATGATTACACAGGTATGGCACAGTGGCAAGAACAAGGGACCCTCAATGTGTTTCCTTAAAGAGCAGCTTTGTACTGTATCAGAGGTCCCTATCCTCATGATGCAACATTAAAACCACATAAAAACATTCAGATGTTAAGACGAAGCATTGGTTTTCCTGATAAGCCCCATGGCTAAATCCTCATTGAACAACTCCTCATTAGGTATATTTGGCATTGGTTGCCATGGGGACATGGGCCTCTGGCAGCCATTATTTAATCTGTAAATACATTAAAATCATGGGATAGATGATTTGTCAACGTTCTCTGAGCATTTAGTATCCAGAATGAAAGCTCTTAGATAGATGTGGATTACTTAGATTGGTGATTTTTTTTATATAATTTTTTTTCTTATTTTTGGTAGTTAGGACAAATTGTTTATTTTGAATTTTTGATCACTGGCTTGGATGGGGGGTATTGTTACAAGGAAGGCTTAGGGTAACAATATTGTGGCGAATGTAATCCAATCTTTGAAGGGATGGGTCAATAAGGTTATGTCATTATAACCATATATGTTGTTTATAAATATGATTTATTGATTTAATTATACATGTTTTTCATTGTGTTGCTTCTTTGTCATTTTAATAATAAATGACAGTTTTTAATTCATACCTATATGTTTGTTTGTCATTCCTTCATCCCATCAAACAGAGCAAGCCTGTATTGACAAAAATGCTAATTTTTATCAAAAATGATTTTTTGGCAAAGTAGGCGGTAATGTAGAAAGCGGCATAACTCTTTGACTATATGTTGGAGAAATGATAATACTAGTTAGTTCCTTACCCTGATTTTATCAGATCTCAAAAGGCGCTTCAGATGCAGATAGAAAGTGGCAGAAAATTTTTGGAACTGAAATTATACCCACCATCCCTCCCTTGATAACTTATTTCGATAATAAATTATTCTTAAACCATCTTACTGTGACTTGCCTGTTAGTGTTGCTCTCCAACTATAACAACTCATTTAAAATTCTGACCAAATTGCAATTTGTTTTATTAAACCAAACTGTTCAACTGGTCAGAATTTTGAACAAACTGTTCACTCAAAATGTGAAAGTGCAAGGTGATAATATAAAACATACTTACAATCCTATTAAACTTTAGTCCACTTTTATGTTGTAGTGAAAAATCAGTCCTAACAGTTTGTATAGACATTTTATTGTCATTGTCATGCTAAAGGTGATAGGTAGTAATTTTGAATTGCTATAAAAATGTCCAAACTAAGCTTTTATATAGTTTTTCTTTCGAAAGTCTTCTATATTGATAAGAATCAGACACCATTTGAATTAAAACATCTTATATTCAGTAAAATATATGTGAAATAACAATAAGTTGTAAATAAGTTTCCATGGGCAGATAACCTAAAACATTCTTTTGAATAAAGACTTTTTGGAAGAAAAATTGATTATCTCCCATGGAAAGTTCCTAAAAATGTATTGTTATTTCACACTTATTTTACTGAATATGAAATGTTTTAATTCAAATTATGTCTGATTCTTATGACTATAGAAGACTTTTTGAAAGAAAAACTATAAGAAAGCTTAGTCTGGACATTTTTATAGCAATTCAAAATTACTACCTATCACCTTTAGCATGACATTGACTATAAAATTTCTATACAAACTGTTAAAACTAATTTTTCACAACAAGATTAAAGTGGAATTAAAGTCCTATAGGATTGTAAGTATGCTTTGTTTTATCACCTTGCACTTTCACAACTTGACTATGGATTTCTACAGCAGTTTGTTCAAATTTCTGACCAGTTGAACAGTTTGGATCAATAAAACAAATTGTAATTTGGTCAGAATTTTGAATAAGTTGCAATAGGTGGAGAGCAACACTAACAGTCAAGTCACAGTAAATTTGAAATATTTTAATTTTGTTTAATTGGAGTATTGTGTATATTCAACATTCATTCGGTAAGGCACATCAATTTCATATTTTACTTTGTTATACAAGATGTCAGTGTTATATTCGAATGTAACCCCATCAAAGATGGGGTGCAATAAGGTTTTGTCATTATAACCATATATGTTGTTTATAAATATAATTTATTGATTTTATTATACATGTTTTTCAATGTGTTGCATCTTTGTCATTTTAATAATAAATGACAGTTTTCAATTCATACATATTTGTTTGTTTGTCATTCCTTCATCCCATCAAACAGAGCAAGCCTGTGTTGACAAAAATAGCTTCTTCTTGTAAATAGGGGTTTTTACTTCCTACTTTAAGGATATGTGATACATTTTTATATGACCGCAAAAATTAAAAATTTTTTGGTCGTATATTGGTATGACGTTGGCGTCGTCGTCGTCGTCCGGCGTCGTCCGAAGACACATTGGTTTTCGCACTCTAACTTTAGTTTAAGTGAATGGATCTCCATGAAATTTTACCATAAGGTTCAATACCACGAAAGGAAGGTTGGGATTGATTTTGGGGGTTATGGTACCAGCAGTTTAGGAATTAGGGGCCAAAAAGGGGCCAAAAATAAGCATTTTTGTAACTTCCAGACAATAACTTGTGTGTAAGTGTATGGATCTCTCTGACATTGTACCACAAGGTTCCATATCACAAAGGGAAGGCTGTAATTGATTTTGGGGGTAATTGCCTCAAAATTTTAGGAATTAGGGGCCAAAAAAGGGGCAAAAAACAAGCATTTTTCTAGTTTCATGACAACAACTTGTGTGTAAGTGTTTGGATATTTCTGAAATTGTACTACAAGGTTCCATATCACAAAGGGAAAGCTGGAATTGAGTTTGGGGGTAATTGCCCGAAACGTTTAGGAATTGGGGTCCAAAAAGGGGCCAAAAATAAGCATTTTTCGAGTTTCCAGACAATAACTTGTGTTCAAGTGTATGGATCTCTCTGAAATTGTACTGCAAGGTACCATACTACAAAGGGAAGGCTGGGATTGAGTTTGGGGGTGATGAATCATAAGGGGGTTCAACAAATTTTGGGGGGGGGATTTTTTTTTTCTTTTTTTTTTTTTCCTTTTTTTTTTCTTTTAAAATTTTCCATTTTAAGTTGGTTATTTCTGATTTATATTTAAAAGCAAATAATAATGATATGGTAGGAGATACACACCAAACAGGATGTGTAAATTATTATATAATAAGTATTGTGCAATAGCAAGAAATTTTCAATTGCACAGTATTGCACAATAGCAAGAAATCTTCAATTGCACAGTATTGCGCAATAGCAAGAAATCTTAAATTGCACAGTATTGCGCAATAGCAAGAAATATCCAATAGCACAATATTGCGCAATAGCAAGAAATTGTCAATTGTACAGTATTGCGCAATAGCAAGAAATATTCAATTGCACAGTATTGTGCAAAAGAAGATACTTCGTATAAATTGCTTATTTCTTGATCAATTTCAATGGGGTTTTATTCTTGAATTCTTGGGGTTCTTTAATATGCTGAATCTAACCGTGTATTGAGTTTTTGGATTTTGGGCCCCGTTTTTAAATTGGTCCACATTGAGGTCCAAAGGGTCCAAAATTTAACTTTGTTTGATTTCATCAAAAATTGAATTATTGGGGTTCTTTGATATTCCGAATCTAACCGTGTATTTAGATTCTTAATTTTTGGTTCCGTTTTCAAATTGGTCTGATGCTGAATCTAAACATGTATTTAGATTTTTGATTATGGGCCCAGTTTTCAAGTTGGTCCAAATCGGGGTCAAAAGGGTCCAAAATTAAACTTTGTTTGATTTCAACAAAAGTTGAATATATGGGGTTCTTTGATATGCTGAATCTAACCATGTATTTAGATTTTTGATTTTTGGGCCCCGTTATCAACTTTGTCCACATTGAGGTCAAAAGGGTCCAAAATTAAACTTTGTTTGATTTCATCAAAAATTGAATTTTTGGGGTTCTTTGATATGCTGAATCTAACCATGTATTTAGATTTTGGATATTGGACCATAATAGGTGAATGTCCAATTTAAAATTTTTAAGTTCTTAGACCACATTCATTCTGTGTCAGAAACCTATGCTGTGTCAAATATTTAATCACAATCCAAATTCAGAGCTGTATCAAGTTTGAATGTTGTGTCCATACTTGCCCCAACTGTTCAGGGTTCGACCTCTGCGGTCGTATCAAGCTGCGCCCTGCGGAGCATTTTATTATTATCTGTGTGTATTTTAACTGATCTTTAAAACCCTGTCTACCACCTCTAACTCTCTCAAAGTTGAAATCTGTTTCGTTTCGGTACTTGACCAACTAACAAACATATTTTGTTCATCTGATTCATCTGTCGAATCAAAGGTCAAATGACCACCATAGCCTACATCCGAGGCATCACAAAACATCTTCACATTTTCAGATGTAACGTCTGTCAACTGACTCAGTTTAGAACCCTTTTCATTGAACTTGTCTATATTTTTTTAACCAAAACTAAAACTCGGGAATTGCCTCCCTATTCAATACCACCAAAGAATTCCAACTGGCTTTTGCTTAAATGCAATCGTTAAAAAACCGAGTTCTCAAACGAATTTCATCTCCAATTACTGCTTGTGCAGAAATAATATGACCAACTATGGAAGCTAAAAAGCGATCTTTCACCAAAAACGTTCATATTGCATCCTATTTGCAAAAACAAAGTTTTAGCAGTCCTTCAATTTTACGACTCTTTTTTCACTTAATTCTATAAGCTTCGATCAAATTCCAATCAATCCCGAGCCACGTAAATTTTTGTGCCAGTTCCCTAATACATTTTTCGTGTGGTATAACAAAACCAAAACTTTCAAAATCCGACTTGACCTTTTTACTTGCTTTCCAACACTCAGAAGAGGTGTTACCTCCACCTAGCCCATCATCTAGATACATTACTATTTTAAAACCGTCGTTTCTCCAATACCTGACAAGTTCTCTCATGACTATGGAAAAATGTATCCACTTGTTGACAAACCAAAAGGTAATACATTAAACACGTAGTACTTTTTTTCCCACTTAAAACCTAAATATGTTCTATCTGAATGACAAATTTCCACATGATAATAGGCACTCTTCAAATCATATGAAAAACAGAAGTCACACCTTTATTAAAGATTTGTCGAGCTGTGCAAGCATCTTCATATTTATAACGAATGTGTCTTGCATCAAGAACTAATCAAAGTTTGTCTTTTTTGTTTCCTGCCACTGTTAAAGGATTGACAACATGTGGAATATAATAAACCTTGCTTATGCATTTTTTCTGTAATAACTTGTTTATTTCCCATAAAACAAATCGAGGATTATCCTTCGCTGACCTATTGTTTTCAAGTTCAACCTTACCTCTTATTATCATAAACGGTATTATATATGCGTTTTTTTATTACATCTAAAATATTTTCATATGCGCCTATTGATCACCATTTTGTAATGTGAGTTCTAAATCTAACTGCCGGCGCTATAATATGTCAATTTCATTGTTTTGGTTGTTCATTTCATAACAAAGGGGTTGTCTCAAAACCTCTTTGTTGTATGTGTATCTACTATTACTGTTATTAATATCAAACAGAAAAACAGTACTTATCTTATCACTTTGTCGACTCTGACTTGTGTCTCTCGTCACCTCTGGACATTCTCACATCCAGTGGCCCGTCTTGTTGCAGTTAAAGCATTTCCCTGGTCTGTCGATGTGGGTTGTTCTTGTGGGAATAGTGTACGGAGCTGGTGATCTAGGAGCTGGTTTCCTTTTTGACCTTTCTTTATTTTCACCTCCGCTCTAGTTTGGGCTTTGTACATTCTTTTTTCGTCCTCTGAATTTTCAGCTAACTGATTAGCAGTATATTCTGCTACAACATGTACAACTCTCCAACCTGCTTCGGATAATTCCGCTAGTTTTATTAATTTCTGTCTGTCTCTAATTAAACCTATACCTTCCGTAATCCTGTCCTTGACCGACTCGATATTATTCTTTGTGAGATTTTCCTTATTTAGCTCATTGTTTGCTTCCTTGAACTTCACCAAAACTTTACTGTTATGTTTTTGTTGTTCCTCGTTCCCCCTTTTCTTGAACTTATAGTTATCGGACAGTGTATCGTCTAACTTTGCCATTTTGGGTTCTTGTAACGCCTTTTGAGTAGATTGGAAATTCTTGTTGAATTATTGCAGGCGGTTATCTAGAAGGTGGTCAAGCTATTCAACAATGTTGTCTGAGAGTTCTGACTTGCAGCTTGAACTTCATTTTGTATTTCGGGTCGAATTTCGGCGTCCATCTTAAGTTAAGTGTTCACTCGTTGCACGACAGCTAGAAAGTGACCCTATGCTTTATTATCAGAAAGTACACCCATTGGTCACTATACGTGACCCTATTATATATTCATACGACCCGTATCCGTCAATACAATATTTTCCCGCTATGCTTAAACGAAACGCGGGAAAATACAACTATTAGCAGTCAGTTTGGTTCAATTTTGTCAAAATATACTAAAAACATTGCTGATGTATCATTGGATTGTAAGTCAATAATTATTGTCACATTAACCTATTATGTCTGATGGGGTTGCTCGCTCCAATTTTGTCAATAGAAAGGAACTATAACAATTGGCATACAACATGTGCAAGTGGGAGGTTTAGCTAACGATAAAACCAGGTTTAACCCACCATTTTCTTCAGAAAATGCATGTACCAAGTCAGAAACTCCGAATATGGCAGTTGTGTTTCAAATGTTCTGTTGATTTCTAGCATTTGATTATGCTAGTTTTTATGAATTTGCCTTGCAGTTTGGTATTTTTCTTATCCTTTTTTTAATCCCTATTCATGGTTACATCTGTTTTACCCGTAAATGTGCATGTGCTAATTATTTTTAGTTATCATAAAAGAATGTTAACACAGTGAAACAAGATCTTCACAGTGAATAACCTTTGTGTTGCCTGGTTCTGTACACACAAAAAAATTCGAATACAGGTACACCAGATAGAGAAAATCAGACAAGGACTGTGCTGAATGATCAGATCTACGTACTGTCCTTTTACAACACACTGTCAGACAACTTCTTATATATAAATAGCAGTTATTGCCCTCCAGATGAGAATCTTATTTTACCTTTTTTTCTGTTTTGCCTGTTATCTTGAAAACTATAATAGAAAGGTAAAATCTTTCAACATGTTAAAAAGTGAAAATTATGAGCCGGACAACATAAGCAATTTTGTCAAGTGGCAGAAATTGTCAGTCAACTCTTTGTATGAGTTATTACCCTTTCATCTTTCATGATTTTTATGCCCCACCTACGATAATAGAGGGGCATTATGTTTTCTGGTCTGCGCGTCAATTCGTTCGTTCGTCCGTCTGTCCCGCTTTAAGTTAAAGTTTTTGGTCAGGGTAGTTATACCTCACGCAACGGGTTGCGGAGGGTATAATGTTTTTGACCCGTCCGTCCGTCTGTCTGTCCGTCTGTCCGTCCGTCCGTCTGTCCGTCTGTCCGTCCGTCAGTCCGTCAGTCCGTCAGTCCAGTTTCTTGTCATCGCAACTCCTCTCAAACCACACAACAGAATTTCACGAAACCTTTTTAGATAATAAGGACATACTATGTAGATGTGCATATCGACAGGAAATTACGATTCAATTTTTTTTCTAGGAGTTACGCCCCTTTGAACTTATTTGCTTCAATGTACTACTGCAACAGTTTGTCATCGCAACTCCTCTGAAACCACACCACAGAATTTCATGAAACTTTGTAGATAATAAGGGCATACTATGTAGATGTGCATATTTACAGGAAATTACGATTCAATTTTTTTTCTAGGAGTTACGCCCCTTTGAACTTGTTTGCTTCAATGCACTACTGCAACAGTTTGTCATCGCAACTCCTCTGAAACCACACCACAGAATTTCATGAAACTTTGTAGATAATAAGGACATACTATGTAGATGTGCATATCGACAGGAAATTACGATTCATTTTTTTTTCTAGGAGTTGCGCCCATTTGAACTTATTTGCTTTAATGTACTACTGCAACAGTTTGTCATCGCAACTCCTCTGAAACCACACAACAGAATTTCATGAAACTTTGTAAATAATAAGGCCATACTATGTAGATGTGCATATTGACAGGAAATTATGATTCAATTTTTTTTTCTTACACTTATTTTATTTCTCTAATGACAATGTGGGGACGTGGGGTATGTGAGCGCGCTCACTAAGGTTCTTTAATTTTTAATGAAGTTGAAGTCAGTCAAATTATGTTTTTTGGTCTGTTCGTCCGTTCGCTCGTCCGTCTGTCCCGCTTTAGGTTAAAGTTTTTGGTCAAGGTAGTTTTTGATGAAGTTGAAGTCCAATCAACTTGGAACTTAGTACACATGTTTCCTTTGATATGATCTTTCTAAATTTAATGCCAAATTAGATTTTGACCCATATTTCACGGTCCACTCAACATAGAAAAATTATGGTGGGAGTTGGGCATCCGTGTACTATGGACACATTCTTGTTACACATGTTTTGCAATATTTAGGTATACTTTTGCGAGTAAAGAAGAACTGTCCACAGCTAAAAAGATCAGCAAGACAAGATCAACATTAGTAATGAATTATATCCCTGACTACATTTTGAGAGTTGTTACAGTTCAAGATGCACATATATCTTGGTCACGACAAAGGTTCTTTAGAGCCTATAGTTTTTAAACGGCCGCAACAATTTTTGCGGTCGTATATTGGTATCACGTCATCGTCGTCGTCTTTGTCAGCATCGGCATCAGCATCGTCCGAAGACATTTGGTTTCCGGACAATAACTTTAGTATATTTAAATAGAAATCTATGAAATTTAAACACAAGGTTTGAAACCACAAAAGGAATGTTAGGATTGATTTTTGGGGTTATGGTCCCAACAGTTTAGGAATTAGGGGCTCAAAAGCGGCCATAATAAGCATTTTTGTAGTTTCCAGACAATAACTTGTGTACCACAAGATTCCATTTCACAAAGGGAAGGCTGGGATTGAGTTTAGTGGGTAATTGCCCTAAACGTTCAGGAATTACGGGCCAAAAACGCATTTTTCTAGTTTCCAAACAATAACTTGTGTTTAAGTGTATGGATCTCTCATAAATAGTAATCCAAGGTACCATACCACAAAGGGAAGGCAAAGATTGAATTTTGGGGGGTAATTGCCCCCAAATATTCAGGAATTAGGGGTCAAAAACAAGCATTTTTCTAGTTTCCAGACAATAACTTGTGTTTAAGTTTATGGATCTTTCTGAAATTGTACTGCAAGGTACCATACCACAAAGTGAAAGCTGGTATTGAGTATTGAGGTTAAAAAAACTAGGGGGGGATTTTTTTTTCATAATTATTTGTTTTTTTTTTTCTAAAAATTTTCCATTGTTACATTGATTATTTCTGATTTTTATATAAAAGCAAAAAATACTGATATGGCAGGAGATACACACCAAACATGATGTGTAAATTATTATATGAAGTATTGTGCAATAGCAGGAAATCTTCAATTGCATAGTAATGCGCTATAGCACAGTATTGCGCAATCATGCAATAGCAAGACATCTTCAATTGCACAGTATTGCGCAATAGCAAGAAATCTTCAATAGCACAGTATTGCGCAATAGCACAATTATTTATTAATATATATTGTTATTACAAAACTTTAAATACAAAATGTCTATAACAATAAGACATTTTCTTGCAATATGCAACGGGTAAAATATTCTGTACATTTTGAAAGGAGTAATATATATACATCTTGAATTATGGATTTTTCTGCTAGGATGTAATGATTTTAATGAATTGAAATAGTAATTAACATGTTCCTGACGCTAATGTTTTCATCCAAAATGCTATTACTCTTAATACTCCCTCTCAAATTTTCCTGTTTAACATCACTGCAATTCCCTCTGCTGTGCATTAAACCCAGTTCAGATTGAAATTCTTCAAATAGCATTGCTTCCATTCGGTCTGCGACTGAAGATGCGTTTTTATATCTTTAAAATTCAATTCATTCAACAAAATACTCCACCTCTGGTCAAACGTATCTTTTATTGCTTCTTTACCCTGGCAAACTGTTGGGCAAGCTCATTAATTTGTTCTTCGTATTTAACTCTCTCTTCTCGTTGAATCATTTTTGCTTTTATTTCCTCTTTTATACTCTTCATGTCAGTTTTGGATTTTATTATCAAGTGTTTAGAAAATATTTTAAGTTTCATTTTTATTTTAACATGCAAAACGAAAATTCCATTGCTACGTATTAAAGTGAACAAAATTAAGGATGAAAATTATTAAGCCATTTTTCCGTATCAGATTTAGATTTCAGAATGATGCTTTTTTAGACTTGTTGTTTTCAGTAACATAATAAGAATTAAGAATAATCAAAGAAATCCTTGCGCTTAGTCAACACATACGTTATAGCCATTTATACATAAGTCCTTGCTCCCACATGATGCAAATGCTTTGAATCATGATCATGTATCACCATAATGATTTTGCTATGACTCTTTCTTTGAAAATATATGTGGCACATTACTGACTTGACAAATAGTTTCAAAATTGTTTTAATTGCACATATACCAACTTTACTGCATTAACTGTGCATTTCAACAAAGATGTATCTTCGGTGCTCAAAGCCAAAATATTTGAAAATTTCTAATTAAACGTTGTAAATATTTTCAGGTAGTTGATTAACCATGCAGACACATTTACAGAAATATTCTGGACTTAGATCCATCATTTTGTAAAAAAACAAGGTTTTAAGATTGATAAACTCCCCACTTATATTTAAGTTATTTATAGTTTTCTGATAATAACAAAAGTGAGTAAACTACTTAAATAGATACAATAGGTACACTTGACAAGATAGATAACCTTGATATAACTGAACATACGTTGATATCGCATGACCTCCTTGTCATTTAGAGAAACAAAATTGTGTAAAAGTAGAAAAGGATACTTTTAACTAAATTAATGACATTCTTTACGTTGACATTTTCGGCGCAGGAAATTGACATCGTTGATCTGTATACTGATACAGCTTCGATTGGGGTCAAATCCAGCAATTCTGCTTCAACATGTCACTAGCAGTTAACACCTCTTAATGTCTTATAATATGTTTTTTTACGTTATAATAACTTTTAGAGGATAATTATTATCAAGGCATGACTAGCTATCGTGTACTTCAGAAACAAGGTTGAGGGAGTGCCACGCCCCCGTAGTGGGGACATTCAAAGTAAAGATGACCGTTCTCCATTTCTACTTGATAGAAGAGCGTAATTGTCTATTACAAGAGAAACCTGATATACTAGGTTTATTACGTTTGTTGTTAAAGGCAAATGTACTGTACCTTCCAATTGTTTTGTTATATGCTATTCACATGCGAATTGCAGGTTCAAATGAGACTATATAGTATATCATTTATTTCTTCATTGTTAGTTTTCAAAGAGGTTACAATGATACAATGTATTTCATTTGTTTTTTGATAAACAAAAATGTTAGAATTATATTATACATATCAATTATTTTCAATTACAAATGAGGTTTAACTAATATATAACAATTGTTAAAGAGGGGCGAAAGATACCAGAGGGACAGTCAAGCACATAGATCGAAAATAAACTGACAACGCCATGGCTAAAAAATAAAAAGACATGTAACATGATTCTGTTACGAAGTATCCCAAACGAAGTCACTTTACATTATACCACAGTGGATTCACCATATGTATCATTCATTACATTATGACATGAAAAAACAAGAACATTTATGATTTTAGCGAAGCTATTTCAACCATTTTATAAAATATATGAACATAAAACGGCAAGATGGGGTATGGGAAGGAGGGGTTTTGAGTGATTAATCATGGAGACTCACAAAGTATATCATGCAAATCATGTCGGCTTGACAAATTAGAAAAACATAAGTTTTAAGGATAGGGATCTCGCGTGTTTACATATTTGAAAATTCGTAAAAGAGTAGAGAACGTGAGAATACCATTGTTAACTTTTTTCAGCAGTTTCTTATTTCCGGTAGTCTTATTTGTCCAAATAAAAAACACTTACAAAATTGTTTTGATATGTAAACTATTTTTCAAAAACGTTTAAAGAAGATTGACGAATGCGTCTCTTTTTTAAAACAAAAATGATGATAACGTCATAGATCAATGAAACATATTACGACAATCTTCCGGACCGTTTTCGTATTTCTGTTGACGTTTACAACATATATTGTACTTGAAATACATCCATGGACCAACATTAGACCATTGGATGACGCCTCGTGCTAATACGGTAGTTTTTTTTTTTCATTTTTATTCATAAAAAAAGGTTACAATAAAGACAATAAAAGAAAGTTTCCAAGTTATAACTTTAATTCATAGAGTTAAAAGATATTACAGTTAAATAATATAAATAGAATTATTGTAACATCTGTCAATCGAAGTCCTTATACCAAGGTTTTGACCATATATATCATTCAGTTTATAATAACTCGAAAAGCGAGAAAAAAAATATAGTTTAGGATAGGGATTTCAAAAATTTATTAACTTTCATTCGCAAAGTAAATAAAACGTTAACAATACATTCATAAATTGCTTATTTTCTCGAGAACACAGAGACTACAGTTAGTTTGGTAACAATCTTAGCTAACAATCAATAACAATAAACAATAGCACTGACAAAGATATCTTTCTTTTCCCAATAATTAAACGCAAGATGTCTCATAAGTTACAAATTTGAACCTAATTGTATGCATCATAAAAGATAAATACTTTTCCGTTATGAAAGGGATATTAACAATGCTCATGTATCAGTCGATTGATATGTAAATTGTCAGTTCAAAAATTAGATAAAACGTTGAAAATATTACAATGAACTACCAAAACAATATTGGCCAATTGAAGATCTTTATAATTGAAATGAATAAGATATGTTAAATATATGCAAACGTGACTCCCAAAATTTATACTTCAAATAGTGTTGGTTTTCATGGTGGTGATTTCAACCAACTCGTATATGTACGAATAGTAATAAATGGAAGATTAAGATTTCATGCTTTTTTGAAAATTGGAATTCTGTGTATTGTAATAAGAATAAAGATTGATCGATGAACTTCTTGTGCATAGTTAACATACATGTCATTGGAGAAAGTATATGGTTTATTGATGGGGATCTCAGACCATTTACAAGTTATTTGAACATTCTGAAAAGACAAGGGATGGCGATTACCAAAATAACAAACTTCGTTTTGAGACTTAAATGCTATCTTCTGATTAAGTTTAACTGAGCGAAGAAAATAATATGGTATACCTATAATTCAAACGATCGAAGTGAATATTTATTTTTTCAAAATCAATTAAATAACATGTTGACCGAAGTAAAAGTTGATTAAATATTTATTGTTAAAGTCCATATTTCAACAAAAAAAAAAAAGAATTTAAAGAAATTAAAGAAATATGATTTTTTGTAAAGAATAATACGTCAGACAATTAACATAATTTTACATGAAATGTGCTGGGTGAATATAGTTTTTAACCTTTTTTAGCAGTTGTATACATTTTCTTCAGGCGAATAAGCATCTTTAAACATATGAATTTTAATGCAAAACCTACTGAAATCATGCTTATATGGAATAATATCATTTATCACATACTTAAAGAAAATATGCTACATTCTGCATTTGTAATACAAATTGAAGTAGCATCCCTTGTCACCATACCTTGGTATATAATACGTCCTATTGAGGCCCACTTTCGGTCGTTTGATATATGTTAAAATAATAAACAGGTTCATACAAATTTAAGGTTTATAGATTTATTATAAAATCAATATTTTAATATGCATTTTGTTATAAAACGTTAACAATATTGAAAAAACGCATTCCTTTTTTAGATTGTAAATGACGCCATGGATCATTGTTAAATATCATCACAAACTTCAGGAACGTTTTCGTATTTATGTTGATAAATAGAACAATGCATGATCTTATCCATATCTGTCAGGCTATCATCTTACGACCAACAGCAGACCCTCTATTGGCACCTCAGGCTTATACATGTTATATGTAAGTCTCATGATGTTAAGCTCAGCAATATGATATTGGAAATGTATTACATTTTCATTTTAATTACCGAAAGTGGTTACAATTAAGTTACTAAAAGAAATTAAAGTCTCCTACGTTGTTAACATATATATCGTTTACATAGTAAATAAAACATAAATAATTCATTCATATGTTCATTATTCGTGACAAAAATAAAGACTACATTTTGGTAACAATCGATAATAACAATAAAATAAAATAAAAAAATAATCTGATTAACATATCTTCCTTTGCTCATAAATTAGACGAAATGTGTTTTAAATTATTACATTCGTCATAAAAATGATAATACTTTTCCATTATAACAGTTAAAGTGGGAATATTAGTAATGGTCATGTGACAACCGACTAACCATACTATTTCATCAATTTAAAGAATGAATTAAATCTGGAATATAAAACAATTAAATCTCAATAGATTCAACACAATAAAGATCTTTTTAATTAAAACAAATGTTAGTTTATATACAAATCAAATGTCGTTATGAACAAAGTGAATTCTAAATATGCCTAGTTTGACAAATAATGAATAAAAAAATCTAAATATATAATACAGAAATTATCAGAAATCTCATATTACACAGAATGTCTAAAATGAACAGTACATATTCTTTTGCAGTTTTATATATTAAGTTGACAACTTTAATGTCTATAAAAAGTTGACACTACTTTCTTTTCCACCTTCACGTCAAATAGGATTTTTGTGAAACACAATATATATAGTACGTCACATCCGGTTTCATACGAAAAAGGATCGAAAGAAACTATTCCTTGGAATATGACAGTTGTAGGAACTTGGCCCTACATTTCATAACAGAAATTTGTCTTTAGTCATAAACATACTTCTTAATTATTTCAAAGCTCGATGCTTTTTTATTTGGTGTTTCTATTTAGAATGTTGAAACTTGAGGTTTCATGGTTACTTAAGCTTGTAAACAGGAAATAAGGGGCGAAAATTTGATTGGATAATTTGTCTGTAGAACTGGTCAGAATAAAACCATACTCATGCCAAGTATTTCTTTTTTTTAAACAAAGATAAATTATGCACAATTTTTTGAAAACTGTCAATTCAACAAAGACTAATAAGGGAAAACAATAGTGATATTAATCGCTATTTGCAGTTCCTTGCCTGCTATATCACGCACTTTGGGAAAACATTGTTACAAGCTGTTTATGGCTTCTTCAAGTGTTATATCGTACCAAATAGCGGGAATATCGGGAAGTGTCTTCCTTCGATATCTGTCGGTAAGTTTCTGCTGATAAGTGCACATAACGTACATCCAGTATTTTGATGTGTCATGTGTTGGCGGAATGTCCCAGTCTGGGTAATGTTTTTTGTAGTCTTTATATTGTCGTGATTTCCCCTTATATTCATCTATGTCATAAGTTACATAGTCAGCTTCTGTTTGGATTATTTCATTGCAAAAGTTTACTACAAGTGACTTGTTCCACTCGTAAGTGAATCCGCTGATGCCTTGTGGGCGATGTTGTATACATTGGTGCAGTCTTCCATACTTAACATGTTCTTTGTCAGTAATCATGCATGGTTCTGCACAGAACATGCACTTTGCCTCACAGCCCCATAACTTTCCCATAATTAAACTAAGAACATCTGTCTCCCACTTCACGTCATCACTTGAGGTTTCAGCAAATGTTTTGTTGACTTGGTTTTCTACCTTCTTCATTTCCTCGAAAAGAACCTTCGTAAAATTTGAAAGATCGGATACATTTCGGCAAAGTACATGTACAAAAAACTCCTCAGTAACTGGTAAAATATCATATGTTTTCATTTTGCCAACAAAGACACTGATCCATTTAGATGAGCCAATGTTCTTCATTTTTTCTAAGAGTTATGTGGTTTCAGATATCGCCATTGATACCGTTTCAAATAGTTTGGTTGTTCTTGTCTTTGCAAGTAAGCCGTAATGGTGGACACCATCCGTTTTGTTATGGAAAATGTATTTGTACAAAAAGTCCGAAAGCCAATTTCTAGTAAAAGCCGCTGGTTCCTTAACAAAGGCCATGTACCCATCAAAATTTGCGTTTCTTGCTAGTTCGATCATTATTGTTTTCATCACCGTATACTTTTCTTGCGAAAATGATACTAACACCTTGTCTGCTACATCGATAGGAATTAACTTAGAAACATGATCAGTAACTATTTTAATTATTGCGTCTTTGAAAAAGCCAATTAAAATCATATCCTCTGCTTTTTGTTCCACTAAATTTGTGCATAGGGTCCAGGCTGTGTGTTTATACTGCTCCATTTGACCGCGAGGACTATGTTTTGACTCGTATTGTTGATCTAAATCAGTAAAGATATTTACTAAATGTCGAACGACATGTTCTATTATGAAGGCTCTATATGTAGAGTTCAAATTAAAGCTGTAGTCATTGGAAATATGATCGTTGTGGTCTTTAAAGCTAGCAGATATAATGTTCAGGATTTCACGGACGTATATGTTATCAAATCGTACATCAAGCTTGCTGAGTTCCTTTGTTTTTCTATCTATTTTTTCGAAAATTTTATCAGTAATTGACACAGCTTGCAACCTGTGCTCATCAAACGATTCTTCCTCCGGCTCATCTGCATTTAACTTTTTCTTCACGCTAATATGTCCCTCCATAATACTATCACACAAAATGCTCCCTTTCAAATACTCTAATCTGACTTCACAGTAACCCTTCCTGCTGTGCATGAAACCAAGTTCAGATTGAAATTCTTCAACAAGCATTGCGTCAATTCGATCTGCGACTGACGATGAGTCCTTAATATCTCTAAAATTCAACTCATTCAACCAAATATTCCACATCTGGTCAAACTTTTGTTTTATTGATTCAATACTCGGTTGAACACCTTGCATGTCCCTAGCTAATTTTTGGGCAAGTTCATTAATTTTTTTTTCGTACTTTACTCTCTCTTCTGTTTGAATCTTTTTCGCTTTTATTTCATCTTTTATTTTATTCATGTCAGTTTTCGTTTGAACTATCAAGTTTTCAGATAATAGGTTCATTCTTCTAAGTTTTTCTTCTTTCCACTGATTCATGACCTCTGTTAAATTGCTTGTTTCAATGAAAGAAACCAACCTTTCTCTCTGAGCATTCATTTCGGTTGCTAATTCTGTGGAAAAGGTACGAAGACAGTCATTTACGGACTCGTCCAATATATCAATACAGTCCTGACTAAGTTTCCCCATTTCGGCTGACGTTACAAATTTATACTTGAACTTTTCCAGTTCCCATACGATGGCATGATACTCTCTATCAATATCGTCGGAGGCCTTTCGTTCTAAATTGTTACGGAAGCCATATACAAAGTCGTCTTTTAAAATTCCTGTCCAAATGTCTTTTATGCGTGTAATTGTGTCTGAAATAGTAAGATATGTTTTTCTTTTAGCTGCAAGATTGACCAGGATTGTATTCTGAACTTCACCAACACGTTTACAATAACCTGGATTAACGGGTGCCATTGGTGGATCTCCATGCCAAAGATCTGAAAAATACGAAACATTTTTCTCACAGTCGAAATCAATTATTTGGTTAAACGATTGAATATCTGCCACGTCTTCTTGGTCGGCTGCTGCTTTTGCCATTTCGTCCAAACTTTGAACAAATATCTGCCTTTCCTCCAGCATTTTACTGATTGCACCGGCATCGGAAACATTTTGATGTATGAATAAACAGCTTTGTTTAAGATTCAGACTTTTATTGACAAGTTTTAGTCTCAAAAAAGCATGAACTGCTATTTGAAGGATATCTTTAACTTCCGACGTGTTTTCGCCCTTCACATTAACTATTGTTATATCTCCTAAACCTATCACAAAAGTAGCAAGCATATTATCATGTCTTAATTCATCTTTGCCTGCATGTCTTTGAGAACGCAAACCTTCCGTATCAAAGACAACAATATAGTCAAACCCAGAATTTTCCATGCTAACGGGAACCAATTGCATAAAAACACCACTCGTACATCTTCCTGCATTTACTGCGAATTGTAACCCGAACAGTGCGTTCAAAAGTGTTGATTTTCCGGAACTTTGGAGGCCAACTACTGAAATAGACAAGAGCTTTTTATCTTGAATCAATTCTTTGACGTGAAAAAGAACAGCTTCAACCCACATCAATGGAACGTGTGTTGTATCACCATCAAGAATTTCCATGGGCTGACCAAGTAAGAGAAGTTTCGCCGCAATTTTTGGGAGTTGTGTTGTTAAAATTCGAATTTTATTACTGATATCTTTAACGAAACCTTTACATGTTTCAACTGATTCGAATATTTGTCCACATTCTCTAATTAAATGTTCAAACCGAAAAGGAGCATTATTTAGATTTGATCTGCTCTTCTTCACTTCTACTTCTGCTTCGTTTACCTCACAGTTTTCAATTTTTGCTGATTCAAGTCTTTGACAGTCAGATTGGTATTTTGCAAGACAATAAGACGTAACTGTTCTCGATCGATCATTCAACATAAGTTTCATCCACTCAGTGAACAAAACAAAACAATCTTCGTTGTTTGAAAACTCGTCAAATGTATCTAGTGTCTTTTCAATAAACGGATGCATATTCTGTATGGTAGTAAGTTGTATCTGACGCTGTTCTTTCATTTTTTCTTGGTAAGTTGATCGTTCTTTTAGTGAGGTGCATTTTGATGCCCTGTTAACAATTTTTGAACTTTTGCTCCATTCATGCCAAGGTTTTCCTTGTAAGGGAGTTACAAGTCCCTTAACATCGATAACATCTCTAGGAAGGCATTCTAATATATTTTCCACCTTTTCCTTAGCCTTTCTAAGGTAATCGGATTCTTTATTCCGAGTTATATCACTGTCAGTTTCTGCATCTATCCTTGTAGAAAGAGGTTCCACATCGATCTTCTTTAACAGAGATGCTAATTGCAAGTGTAGGTTCTTTTTTATTTCAGATGCGGACGTATTTTGTTTATTTACAGCTAAAAGACACAGTTTAGTTTTCATGTTTTGTACAGGAATCTGTTTTAAATACTTTTGACAGATTTCTCTAGACGTTCTATTGTCATATTTGTATGCATCTAAAGCTAAAACAACACCCCCCGTAACAACATTTTGCAATTCTTTCAACATTTCTTGCGTACTTATGTCCTGAAGATTGTCTAGATCAACTAAAATTACAATCACAGAGGAAAGTCTTGAGAGTAATTGTAGTTGTTTTGGTTCCGTCTTAGAATTCCCTCTTAAATTCAGAAACATCGTGATTTTTTCAAAGTTGTTTAATTCACCCGATGGAAGGAACCAAGCAGCTTCTATAATACCTTGGCTAATTGTTTTTGGTGTAGTTCCTAGGGGACAGTTTTCATTAAAGAATGTTTCATGTGTGCTGTCAGAAAGTATGGTGTTGATCAGTTTCGACTTTGAAATTGATGGTCTTCCGAAACGAACAAAGCTTAAAATATGACAATTGCAATTTATCGCTAATACTTGTCTAACTAGGTTGTTGTCCATTTTTTCGTCCAGGACTATTGAATAAAGTAAAGAATTTGTTAAAGTCAGTTCGTTTATTGCAGATGGAATAACAAGAGGAATTGCTAGTTTGCACGTGAATAATTTTGCTACTAAAATATTCCTGAGGGATTGAGAACTGCAAATGAATAAGGCTACCAATAGGTCAAGCGGGTTCACTTTAATTTGCGTGTCATCTATGTCTGTGTCAAACATACTTAAATCTGACCATGAATCTTCATTTTCAATAGATGAATTGGATTTTTCTTCATTTAAATTTTCTGAAGATATTCTTTCTAGAAATTCTTGCAGCATTTTGTCGCGGCAGGTAGAGTTCATCATCATTAGATTTTTCAAAACCATCCATGGTACTTGGGATAGGGTATATGCTGCTGGTGATTGTATTGTCATCACGTCCAACAGTGTAATTTTCTGAGGATATACTTTATCTAAACCAAATTTACTCATGAAGTCCTCAATAGCTAATTGTCTTTTTGTCTTTGTTGTTTCATATTTAATCGTTTCCTTATATTGATCTTTGACTTCAGATTTTGGGTTATCTTGCTGCTGTAGTGTCTGCAGATATACGCTTAATTGTTCTGGACTTGAATCCAGTTCACTTTGTGTTTTTTCCTCTTTTGTTTTCATTTCTGTTAACGTGTTTTTTTGTCTTTGTAATGTCTCTGTACTCCGTGAGCTATGTGCGATGCCGGAATCAACTATCTTCTTACAATCCTCTTTTTGCGAAATATCTTTGTTTGTGTTTAGATCCTCGTCTGCTTTTTCTGCCTTTGTTTTTACTTGTGTTTTATCAAAATTTTGCCTTCCTTGCGACTTTGATTTATGAAAGATCTGAGCGTTGGTTGTAACTGTTGACTCTAACGACTGGTTTTTATCATTACGATCTGCACTCTCAGAAATATTTTGGGTTGTTTCAGGAAAGTCATCTGATTTTTCCACATTTGTTACGAAAGTTTTTCTGTCAACTTGCTTGGTTTCATTTAGTTGGCTGTCTGTTAAACTGGAATCTAACTTCAAGGTAGTTTTCTGATAGCCATCTGTTCTTTCGTTGATTGTTTTCATATCTTGACTTTCCTGTGTGTGTGGTTCCGCATGTATATGTTCACTGTTTGTTAAGCTGGTATCGGATGTCTCATTATTTTCATTTCTATCCTGGTTTTCCAAAATATCATAGGTTGTGTCCAAATCATCATTTTCCTTTTCAATCTTTCTGTCTAAATAGTGTCTGTCGTAGTCCGTGTTTTGTAGTGACTCTGACGTTTCCACCGATTGTAGATTATATGTCATATTTGAATTGACAGTCTGATTATGATCATTACTATCATTTTGGTAAGAACTCTCATTATTTGGATTTCTCTTGATAGGGTAGTTCATACTTTCCGTCTCTAAAATGTTTTCTGAGCTTGCAGCAATACACATTATATTCTTTTTAGATGCCTCCTCATCTGTGATATTACCGATTATCTCGACATCGGAGACAACCACTTTAATCGATTTTAAATTGAGTGTATACTTATCGTCCTTGATCGTCTCATAATTCAGTCTTGAATCTCTTTTTCTTTCATCAACAGACGATACATGTTTCGTCTGCAAAAATAAACAGTCCGCATTTTAACAGCTATTATTTACATATTTTAAATATCAAAATTGAATCTTGTTATATGAAGCATTAACATATATCACTAACATATACATTTGAGATCTCTATTATAAATTATATCATTCATACCGGAGAACTACTGATTTTTTTTATTCATGATAGAGTTAGACCCTTTTTTGACAATAGTGGAATACCAATGTGGAATGCAACTCAGAATATGGCACTTTTTAAAGCTTCCGATATTACTTAAAAACAATTGTCAGAAAGCTAGAATAAAAGCCAATTGTTTAGAAAGCTAAATTTGTATTATGCAATAACAGCGAGTAATTAACAGAGAACCAATAAACATAGGTCGAAAACAATTAAATAAAATGGTCAAACAGATCAGACGACAAATACCTAACGAATTCCCCAAATCCATACATAGAAACACGACGATTCAGTAAAACAACCAACAAGAAATAGGGGTAAAGGCAGGTGAACCAAAAGTGTAAGCAACTGCTGATCCACATGTATCACCTGTTGTTATACACCTTCTGAAATATCCGTTGAGAAGTCATGGTAGTCATTACACAATAGCGAATCTATCATTGGCATTTATCCGAAGTCAGAAAAAATATAACATGGAATTCTGAAAATGAAATTACGCAAAAAAACATTGAAAATTCAATTTAAACGAAACAAAACTTTATCTCTTTGATAAGTTATTTTACTGAAATTTGAAATTAAATCTTTAGCATTTGAAAAAAACACCACTTTAACATAAATTTGTGGATCCGAAGCATTAATCAAGATTTCCTTACATTTCTAGATTACCTTACATCAGAAACGTTCAAGCCCAAAGAATTGAAGCCACGGATTTATAAAAGGCTAAATACGTTAGAAGAGACTCACATTCTTCCAACATTAACTTAGAGAGAGTTGGGACCTTATTCTCTTGAACTTTACGAAATTCATTAACTGACGACTGAATAAAATATGTAAAAATCATTGCAGAACTGAAGCACTGACCCTATCAGACCGCTTCGAATTTAGTATACCAATAGCGATATGCACACTAATATTCCAGAAATTGTGTGTGTTAGAAGCGGTTTATTAGAATTAAAAATGTGTTCGACGTTATATGCATTTGATATTTGCCACCACAGACGTCGGATATCGACTCATTATCATCGTATATTATCTTCTCATATTATAATTAATTTGTCATGAGATTGTATTACAATAAAAGTCAGAATTGACAGTTATGTCTGACAGAGCTAGGTCCTTATGGTTTACCAAATGAAAAACTAATCAATATGCATTCAACGAAAAGTGCTTATTCTTAAATCAGTAACGTCTATATCATATGAAATAGTTTCATTATTTAAAGATTGAATATTTACTATGTCTGACTAAAAACCCTGTGTAAGAAACGACTAATTTCAAAATAATGGAAAACAGCGATCTTAGAATTACATGATAACCTTTGAATTAAAACTAATGGGTATACCATGTTTTTTCCTGTTAATTATAAGTTAAAGATATATCGTTTAGATAGCATTAAGTATATATTCATTCATTATTCAAACAAAATAAATTGTATTTAAGAAATTGCTTATGAATGAACCCCAATGGTATGAATTGAAAAAAAAACCACATGCCTGTGGAAAGGAGAGTAATTAATATGTTTAGATACTTATCTAAAAAAAAATCCAAATACTTACATCACGTGGTAGTGTTTTATTTTTGATTGTTAGGCCACCAATATAGTCACTACCACATTCTTCCTTACAACTGCCTTGGAGATCTAATGTGTATCTACAGATATGTATTGTAAACGTTAGCTGTTCATTAATCTTTACTAGAATCTATCAATGCTCTTCAACTTCGTACTTTATTTAGCCTTTTTAACTTTTTTGGATTCGAGCGTCACTGATGAAACGCGCGTCTGGCGTAAATACAAAATTTAATCCTGGTATCTATGATGAGTTTATTTACAACCACTGGGTCGATGCCACTGCTGGTGGAGTTTTAATTCCCCGAGGGTATCACCAGCCCAGTAGTCAGCACTTTGTGCTGACATGAATTATCATTGATATGGTCATATTTATAAATTAACGGTTTACAAAACTATTGAATTTTTTGAAATACTAAGTATTTTCTACCTCAGGATAAGATTACCTTAGCTGTATTTAGCAAAACTTTAAGGATATTGGTCCTCAATGATCTTCAACTTCATACTTTATTTGGCCTTTTTAACTTTTTTGGATTCGAGCGTCACTGATGAGTCTTTTGTAGACGAAACGCGCGTCTGGCGTAAATACAAAATTTAATCCTGGTATCTATGATGAGTTTATTTACAACCACTGGGTCGATGCCATTGCTGGTAAAATTTTAATACACAGAGGGTATCACCAGTCCAGTAGTCAGCACTGTGTGCTGACATGAATTATCATTGATATGGTCATATTTATGAATTAACGGTTTACAAAACTTTTGAATTTTTTGAAATACTAAGTCTTTTCTACCTCAGGAATAGATTACCTTAGCTGTATTTGGCAAAACTTTTAGGAATTTTAGTCCTCAATGATCTTCAACTTCGTACTTTATTTGGCCTTTTTAAATTTTTTGGATTCAAGCGTCACTGATGAGTCTTTTGTAGTCGAAACGCGCGTCTGGCGTAAATACAAAATTTAATCCTGGTATCTATGATGAGTTTATTCACAACCACTGGGTCGATGCCACTGCTGATGGGGTTTTAATTCCCCGAGGGTATCACCAGCCCAGTAGTCAGCACTGTGTGATAACATGAATTATCATTGATATGGTCATATTTATAAATTAACGGTTTACCAAACTTCTGAATTTTTGAAATACTAAGTCTTTTCTACCTCAGGAATAGATTACCTTAGCTGTATTTGGCAAAACTTTTAGGAATTTTAGTCCTCAATGATCTTCAACTTCGTACTTTATTTGGCCTTTTTAACTTTTTTGGATTCGAGTGTCACTGATGAGTCTTTTGTAGACGAAACGCGCGTCTGGCGTAAATACAAAATTTAATCCTGGTATCTATGATGAGTTTATTATTCAAACTAAATGACACTCATACAATAGTTATCAAAGGTACCAGGCTTATAATTTGATACGCCAGACGCGAATTTTGTCTACATAAGACTCATCAGTTGCGCTATGATCAAAATAGTTAGAAAGCCAAACAAAAAGTTGAAGAGCTTTGAAGACACAAAATTCCAAAAAGTTGTGCTATATACGGCTCTGGTAAGCTTTGCCTGAACAAAATAGTCCATTTTTACCATAAGTTTATTTCCAATTATAAAGTATCTAATTTTTAAAAAGTATTTGCGTACCTTCAATAATGATTATTTTTTTTTGGTGAAAAATATGAAAGTTTCCTTAAACTGACTTCGTTGTTATTTTGCTGTAGCTTACTTTTTACAATAGATTTCTTAACAGCATGTTTAATTATCTTGGTGAAATGTTATGCATTATACATCAATAGAATATTTGATTTAGTTATGACAACCTCAATTTCTCTTGACAAAAGAGAAAACCACATCTGTTCTTCTGTATGTAACACATGTAACACAAGACTTACTTTTCATACTTAAAAGATTTATCATTTTAAATTCTCCTGCTAAAAAACATTCGACACGTTTTGCTTTTTTTCGTAATATATGAATATAAAAGATAATTCAAGTTTTACCTAAACGCGACGATTTATGCCAATTATTTCTTATCATGAAAGTAGAAAAAAAAAATAACTCGCTCACAGAAAACAGCTGGTTTACAGTTATAAAAGACTTAAAAGTTAAAAACTATTGCAAAGATGATTATTGCAGTCGAGTTGGTTTATAGTCAGAATAATATTCCCCGGGGATGCAAACAAGAGCTCTTTCGAATTATTTTCAGTGCGTAAAATGTAATTATCAGTATAAAATAAGTTGAAGAACAAATTATGGCGTCATATTTTAGCTTTTCACATTATTTATATGATTTGGCAGCTTAACACTTGATTCGTTCCTTACCTTGTTCCATTATTTCTGTCAAGTTTAACGTTTTCGTCTACTGACATTTCTGTTGGAGTTTCATCCGAAGAAGCGTCCATGTTCTCTTGTCTAATCCTAAAATTTAAAGAAAGATATGCAGACATGAATATAATGTATTCTTAAATTGAAACGCATTATCGTTAATATTCGTTGAACTATATTATTAAAAAGGTTAAACATGAAGAAGTACAATGCTTTGACTCTTAAAATCAATGCACATAGATATAAGAAGATGTGGTAAATGTATGAGTGCCAATGAAACAACTCTCCATCCATAGTTTTTATTTTCTATTTTTTTTGTATTTAAAAGCAAAAAAGAGATGGAATAAATAATGGAACACAGAAGTACAAAACAAATAAACTCCAAGTCAAATTGAAAAAAGGGGAAGTCCATAAAAACTGATTAAACCAAATGCAATCAATCAACAGAACAAGTAAAAAACAACTGCTATTTCTGAAATAAAATGGTGGATCAAGCCTTGTTTAACAACTATCTTAACCTCCCACTTGTATGACAATTGTTTATAGTTCCGTTATATTGACATATTGACGCAATTTGCCAACCTATACAGACTTGGTAAATGTTGCAATAATTGGGATACAGGAGTCAAAACTGTGTAAATAAAGGCAATAGTAGTATACCGCTGTTCGAAACTCATAAATCGAAAGAGATAAAAACAAATCCGGGTTACAAACTAAAACTGAGGGAAACGCATCAAATATAAGAGGAGAACAACGACACAACAAAAACACAACATTAAAATGTAACACACACAGAAACGAACTATAATATAACAATGGCCATTTTCCTGACTTGGTACAGGACATTTAAAGAAAAAAATGGTAGGTTGAACCTGGTTTTGTGGCATGCCAAACCTCCCGCTTTTATGGCAACGTCAAACACAACACCAAAACGACAACATCACATGACAGGACCACAATACAAATAAATGGGAGAACATATAGGACAAAGAAACACACGAATAATAGCTAGCAGAAGGTACTAGGCTTAAAATTCAATACGTCCACACAAGACTAACCAGTGACGCTCAGATAAAAAAAAGTTTGAAAGCCAAAACAAGTACAAAGCTGAAAAGCACCGAGGACCAAAACTTCCAAAAAGTTGCGTCTAACACGGCCAGGATTTTCTGCCTTGGAGAAGAACATCCTTATTATTTAGAATAATTTATAATTTTGCAAACAGTAAATATTATAAAATGACTATATAATAGATATACATGGTAAAACCAACACTAAAATACAACATACTGATTAATCTACCAAAGACGCCAACAAAATAGATTAAGTTAATGGTAGTAGGTATAGCAGGAACGAACATAACCCGTACCACGACAAAACTGGTTATTCTGATCGGACGTTGTAAGTTAAAACATCCCATAAACCAAGAAAAAAAATCTGATGAAAACAACAACAGACACGAAATGTCATGCCTTTCACATAATTTAAATCTTTTGATATCTAAAGAACTTGATTCATTTCTTACCGTGTATTATTATGTCTATCAAGTTTTTCGTTTCCGTCTACTGGCAATTCTTTTGAAATTCCATCTGACAAAGAACTCATGTTCTCGAGTCTAAAATTTAAAGGAAGAAATTCAAACATTCATAATTATAATATGACTCTCATATCCGTTAAGATTTGTTAAACTATTTTATAAAAAAATGCTTTAAACATGAAGATATGCTTGCTATGATTCCAAAAATCAATGCAAAGTATTTTTTCCGTTTACAAGCAAACACGCAAGGTTTACAAAATTAACAGCCCGAAAGTAATCTGGTCTTATTGTCCAAAAAGAGGCTATTTATATTAATCATTCTGGTAAACTATTCCACATCTCACACATGCTACAGTTTTGTCTTGCCTTATTGAGATTTGTAATATTGTAACATCGCGGCAACATCACTTACACTGTGTCTATTGCATTAGACTACTCAGACAACTAGTCTCAATACACATTAACTTTCGTACAGTCACAAGAAACCATAAAAAAATCCATGACCACATTGCCATGCATATTTAAACATGGGTCAACTAAAACTAACTGAAAAAGTCTTGATAATCTTATTCAATACTAGCAATATTTAACACGCACTTTGAATGATATGCATTTAAGTCAACAAAGAATTAAGACAGACAAAGATTATACCGATTTCCCTGAATGTTATGTACTCATTTGAAGTGTTCGTAATATCAAAATTAGTCGTTTTACATTAAAATCTTTAAAGTGGATGCATTATCGTTTGTAGCTTATCATCTGCTGTCGAATATTTATAGTGTGTTCATAATAAGGAGAAGTAAATGATATATTATAAAGTTGTTCCAATTAAAGGGGTCGATCATGGTGAAACGAGGTAAAATAAGAGAAAGTTAGACTGCTGTTCCCTGATTTTTGCCATTTTTACCTATTGTGTCTGTTTTTTTTTGTGTTCGCACATCATTGTCGATGTGGTGGAGTTTTGTGCAACTGTCATAAAAGTGAGAAGTTTAGCTAGCTATACACCCAGGTTTTATCCCTAAATATGTACATAAGTATATTTTGATTTTGCCACTTGCTTAAGGACTTTCCGTTTAGAAATTTCCTCGGAATTGTAGTTACGACATAAGGAACATATCCGATATCATCTGTATAACGAATATTCCATAACGTTCAACCAACTCGTGATGGCGTCCGTAATATTTACGAAGTGGTGATTGCAACTCACACTCTTGGTTTAAAAATGAAAAGGTAACAATTGGCAAGCTGAAATCATCTCTTTTGTCGTAAAGTTTTCTTTTCAACCGATCCTCATAGTCAATTTCTAGATATAAGTCCTAATCAAACGGCAAAATCATAAGCTCAAACACATCAAACGAATGGATAACAACTGTCATATTCCTGACTTGGTACAGGAATTTCCTTATGTAGAAAATGGTGGATTGAACCTGGTTTTATAGCGCTAACCTCTCACTTGTATGACAGTCATATATTATATTTACAACGATGAGTGAACAAAACAGACATAATAGGTTAAATAGTCAAAATATGGGTACAGCATGTCATCACTGTGTCACAATCTCAAAACAAACATACATTTAACATAAAAGCACAAAAAGCATCTATCAAATTTAAAAACCACATGCATTGCTTCGCGTGTTTGACGTCATAAAATGTAAACGTCACATATGAAGAAATATAAAATAATTTTGCCGTTCAATGTTTTTTCAAAAAAAATATTTAATCTTATATGGGGAATGGTGGTATAGAGGGTTAAAAAATCAAAAGTATGTTAGAAATAATTTCAGAAACAGACCGAGATTTAAAACTGGCCTTTGTTAGTCTTGCATGATTTTCAATTTTTTTTTTTTTTTTTTTTTTTTTTTTTTTTTTATATATTTCGGAGTTTAGTATGACTTCCATTATAACTGAACCAGTCTACGTTTTTGTTTATGGGCCACATGAAGCACGCCTCCGGGTGCGGGATTTTCTCGCTGCATTGAAGACCCATTGGCGGCCTTCGGCTCTTATCTGCTCTTTTGGTTGTTGTCTCTTTGACATATTCCCCATTTCCATTCTCAATGTTAAGATAAATCTAAGAGTGTGCTAACTCCTATTCAGTATATATGCTTATATCAACTAATCAAGTTAGTAAATGGTTTCTATATATCAAAAGTACATTTATTCATGTGCGTTTTTAAGTATAAAAAGATAATATTGTAAGGTAAACCCACTGATGCTCATATTTTAATTAATATTTTAAATTGTTTAAATTTTGTGATCTTATTTTTTCAGCTTCAAACAGCAGTAGTAACACCAATACCAACACCTTGTATAAATGAATTTAGTGTTCAACATAATTATATTTGGTATTCTTCATCAATCATACAGCAAACAATGGGAACAGATTGAGAAGACTAGAAAACAATAAGAAAAAAGTAAAATAAAAAAAAGTAAAATAAAAAAAAATGCTGATATCCGAGGAAGCTCAATACGAAACGACTCTTTTTAAATGGCAAAATCAAAATCAATAGCTCAAACACATCAAACCCATGGATAACAACTGTCCTATTCCTGACACTGTATAGGCATTTTCTTAAGAGTTTAGTTACCAACAAAACACATCACTGCAGACTTGTCAAAACAATGACGACAGCAGTGAGATTATAAACATATTACAAACAAATTTGCACATTTGAAACGAAATTGTAACGATAAAAAAAAAAAAAATCACTCATAGTCATACAATATATACTTACTACAATATTTTTTTAGAAATGACACCTTCATGTTTCAATTATTTTGATTAGGTTAATGTCATGGCAGCTATTGAAGTGACCTAGTCGCATATTATAAGGTCGGTCGTTAATCGTGGTCAAAGAACATTAATATATGGCTGAAACGTTATAAAGGTACTTTTAAGTTTCCTTCTTTCATGTTTTCAAAAAGGTCCTTCTAGGAAATTATCACAGCATTTGAATCTCTTTTTTATTTTTTACTGTTAAACAGTACTACTAGTAAAATTAAAAAACTGTAGATGCATGCATGGAACCTAAATCCATACTAAAAGCTGAATGAAATTCTGTTCCCTATGTGAATAATATAACTAGCTAATGTTTTATTTCTGAATACGTCGCAGTGTGCGTTTACAGGAAAATAGTTGATATACGATTGTGGTAAACATTATAATAACATTTGTTGAAACACAACGTAGAAAATGAAGTTATACATACTTCATGATACTTGTAATTGATACCGTAACATGATAACAATCGATTACGGTTACGAAAGGTTAAATATCCGTCTATTCAAGTACAATTCTGAACAATATCTGAAAAATTATAAGTACTATCTTCAATTGACGTGATTAAACATGTCTTCTCTTCTCAAGAACACACTGTCATAAATATTGTAACCTTTTTTTGTAAAATGATGTTTTGATTTTTTTTTATCATTTCTATCTGATTTTGCTCATATTGTTCTATTATTATTTTTTAGCACTTGTTAAAGATATTTTTGAAATTGTTCTATCTTCTTATATTGAATGAGTTGAGAGATCAATTAAACTTTACAAAATAATACTAGTTTCGAATAAAAGGAGAAAACAATAAAATTGCGTGTCGTTGTCTACAAAAGAAACTACTAGGTGTTACAGTACACGTTATATGTTTAAAAAATTAAAACTAAAGTCTCATAATTGTTCCCTCACTTAAAATAATGTTTTACAAAGACGTGTTTCTATTGCTTTAAACCTATTAAAAAATTCAAGACAGAAAGAAAACAAATAATTGAATCCCCGCCCACCCCCTCCAAAAATAATTACCCTACTCAAAACAAAAACAAAACAAAAATAATAACATAGTTACAATAATGAAGATATCAGTAAAACGCTGCTACCAAAAATAAGCTCAAATATGAAATTCAATGAATAATTAACAAAATGTTGTAAGTCGAAATAAGGTTACTGAGTTAAATATTTGAAGGAAACTAACCTGTAATGCAGTATAAGGAAACCTTTGAACGAAACAAAATAAAATCCTTGTTTGCTATAGTTTTATTTAATAAGAACTATATCCTTTAATATGTATAGATTTATAGTCTTATAAATGTGCCAACTAAACAAATATTTATATAAATTGCATATATGCATAGCATTAACATAAATCCGAACAAATACAAATAAATACTTACAAAGAAACAGCTATATCTTATGAAAATTTTTATAAAAGTGTACTTGATCAAAATGATCTGTTCACTCAAGAAAACATTATATAGATTGCATGTATGCAAAGTTCAAATCTTTGCCTATATGATAATTATTTACATAGACGATACTATCTCTTTCTTAAATCTATATAATACTGTATTTGATCAGTACAATCTGTTCACTTAAAAATAATTACATAGAAATTACATGTATGCATGAGTTTGTGAAAATTAAATACCGATTTTATGATTCGTAATTCATGTACCTCTTTATATTTCAATAGCTATCGAAATCTACCTATTATGGATAAAATTGTGTTGAAGCACAAACGAACATTAGCCATGCAATGAAATATTTGATGTCATAAAATCATATTTGTAAAGTCTTATGAAGCGTAGCTAACATGTTACACATATTTCAACGACAATAGTAATATCTTGTCTCAAATTATAATTTTGATTCCTAAAAGGGTTATCAGTAATAGTTTCATGTATTACATTTGCAACAGTCACATACAGATTACAGGTGCAGGCTTACTTATCACACGACCTGATTAAGGGCTCCTTTATATCTAATGTAATGTAATAATGGTATAATATTTATAGCAATCATTTCAAGCATATAGAGAGCATATGTTTAATAATGAAATGTTGATATGTACGTCCATGACACAGTTTAACGCAATTTATGTTACAATAAATAGATGAAAACCTAAACAGGTTCTATCATACAAAGATTTGGTTAGACAGTTTGGCTGAATCTGTTCAATTCTTTTTAATACGGATATGACATCCTCATTATAATTTTGTAGTTATTTATAAAGCAGTTAAATTTAGACACGATCTTATTCCTAAAGGTTATCAATTAAAAATAAAAACACTTCAAAATGCATTCCCTAAACAGTGTCTTAAATTAAGTAAAAATAGTTCAGGGCAAACCAATAACACTTTGGGAAACGCCAATTACAGTAAGAACAGATGCATCAAAATTAGGGTAAATCAGGACTTTAAACTATATATAATTTTACAGCGTAGCAAAAAAACAATATCTTTTTTTTATCCGAAGTTTTCGTGAATGAAATATTTCACACTAAATCAATATTGGCAATATTCCAAATGCACTTTAAATGATTAGTTTGCATTTAAGACACCAACGAATTAAGAAAGACACAGATTTAACCGATTACCCTTAATGATATCTACTTATTTGAAGTTTTCTTAATTTTCAAAGTTACTAGTAGTCAATTAACAGTCATATGTTTATTAAGGAAGGTTGATTTATTGATTGTTGGTTGCTTAGTCTCCACTGACAAATATTTATTGCATGTTCAGGACGAGATCAAATAAACAATATTTAAAATAGGTGGTCCAGTTAAAGGGGTCGACCAGTTTGTAGAGAAGGGAAAATGATGATTGATTTGCCATGTTTAATAGGAACTAAACATTACCCTTTCAATAGGCTACTTTCGAACCTCTAAAGGTTTCGTTCAAGGGTTCTCAACCTGCATCGGTCGTGGCAATCTCCACGCACTAGGCACGGGAGTACACTGCACATTCGTTAATATTTGTTATACTACATAATTAAAATGATTGAATTATCATGATTGAAATATGAAAATGTATAATAATATGATCCCAGAAATCAATGCAAGTTATATGTTTTACTTAACATGCAATACGCAATGTATTCAAACTAAATAGAAAGTAGGTAATCTGGCCTTTCTGTTCAGCAAGAGATTATTTTTTCTATTTACATTGGTATATTGTTCCACCTCTCTCTTACATACAAAATATTTTAACACATGAAGATTTCCTAAGCTTTTAGGCACTGAAAACTTAGAAATACCAATAAAATGTTCAGAAAAAAAAAATCAACATGATATATAAAGATACTGTTAACAATGAAAATAATGCATATTATGATAATGTTTTAAACAATAAACTAGTTAAATAAAATAGCAAAATGATTGAAATTATGCTTACTAGCTATTCAATTGCAGGTAACAGGTTTGTAGTGGTGGTTATGGAGATCAATCTACTGATGTAATATATCTTTTAAGTTATATGAATTTGTAGTCCAATAAAATTTTCAATTCATCAACATTTGAATAAATTTCACACATGCAGAGCTTTACCAGATATAAGTAGAAGTATAAAGACTTCTTACGTAGAAACAGCTATCTTTAAAAGAAATCATTATACGTATATAAAATTAAAATCTGCAATCTTATAAAAAGATATATATCTATTTCATGTATGAAAGGTTTAAATCCTTTCAAGCATAATGTTATTTACGAAGACACTGCTATCTCTTCTCTAAAATCTTATCAGAATATAATTGATCATATAATATCTACACTTTAAATATATTTACGTGTATATTACATGTAAGAACGGGTTTTTTCAAAACTTATCACCGATTTACTATGTAAATCCATCCAGTAAACATGACATGCTTGATTTTAATCACAAAAGATGTCAATCAATACAAAAAATGCGAAACGTTTTAGTTATAACTTGTTTTTATCAATTTCTGTTTTTTTTTTTTTATTTCATTTGACTTGCTATATCTAGTTATAAGCACAATATATATATTCTTTTATTTTTGTGTGTGTATCATTGTGTATGTGCAAAACAAACGTTGCAATTTCTCAATCGTGAGTAAAATGCAAATATTCTTATCTGATTCCTTGGTTGAATAAATTACATTTATCATTATCTCTAATTTAGTACATCGAGAATTGAGTTTACTTTATCACAGGAGTCTTTACAGATTATTGTTAACAAAATGCACAATAACTACACTTGTGTCATGAATGGTTTATTTTACACACAGAATATATTCCAGGTTAGAGCTTCATTTGTATGTGTGAACCCTTTGCCATTGGATTTTAAATAAACAATAAATCAGTCAACAACGACAGATCTAAAATGACGAAATATTTCAACAAGATAATCTTGTTAGTCCAATGAGTAGTTAGGTCGGTAGATATAACATGTAACGCCCTTAGATCTAATTAATGAAATGATTTAATAGTTAAATGTAGTATAAATTCCATTTAATTGATAAATTCAACAACACTTACCGTTATTGTGATGAAATATACTGCTGAAATTTACTCAGAAGAACCAATTGAAATAAATCTAATACCAACAGAAGCAAACACTGTCCTTTTCTAGATTTATATATATCAGTATTACATTTTTTTGTACAACAGAAATACGACATAAGTGATACATTTCTTTCTCTAATGTTAATGTTCCCTTAATGGACGGTGAAGTTCCTTTGGCACCGTCTTGCGGTGTTTGTATATCCTAACTGGTTCATTAAACTAATGTTTGTAGTGACGTTTTGGAATTTAATGAGAGTAATATGTGTATTACTAGTACATGTAGTAAGATAGTATGTCAGGGATTTCCTTTCCACGAATTATTCAAAACCGTAACTTAATTCTTTCAAACATTTTAGATACAAAGATTGAATCTGCAAGGTTGGCTGTAACATTATACTAAACGGAATAGCACATCCTAAATTTTAGGGGGATGTTTAAAACCGAGCCCGGAAATTTAGATACAATCCGTGTAAACTTATCAATCCTTTAAAAAAAACTTCTGCCTGTCGATACTTTTATTTTGGCATTGTACAAGTCAAATAGTTTTGACTGCTCATGGCGTTAAAACACGAAATCTCTGGGATATGTTGTAATAGATGCATGATTTTAATTCGACCTGGTAACACAATTTGTAATGCATTTTTGATATTCAATGATTACGTATTTTATGTTATATCTTGTCTCACTATTCTTAATATATAGCACCTTTAATAAGTATTTAGTATAACGATACATTTACACCTATGTTCTCCTTCTATGAATATTTAATATATTTATTTTGTAATACATCGATCTCCTAACAGGAAAATTATTATAATATACATGTGTACATTATTTTATTTAAAGACATTTTGACCAAGGTAAAATTTGTGTTTCAGATATTGTTTAACATCTCTCTTTTTAGCTCACCGGGGCCCGAAGGGCCCCATGTGAGCTTATGCCATCACTTGGCGTCCGTCGTCGTCCGTCGTCTGTCGTCGTCTGTCGTCGTCCGTCGTCTGTCGTCGTCTGTCGTCGTAAACTTTTTCAAAAATCTTCTCCTCTGAAACTACTGGGCCAAATACCTTCAAACTTTAACTAAATGTTCCTTAGGGTATCTAGTTTATAAATTGTATCCGAAGTTTTGATCCATGGACAAAAATGGCCGCCATGGCTAAAAATAGAACATAGGGGTCAAATACAGTTTTTTGCTTATATCTCAAAAACTAAAGCTTTTAGAGCAAATCTGACATGGGTAAAATTGTTCAATTGGTCAAGATCTATCAGCCCTGAAATTTTCAGACAAATCGAACAACCCATTGTTGGGTTGCTGCCACTAAATTGGTAGCTTTGAGGAAATTTTGCATTTTTTTTTTATTATCGTGAATATTATTATAGATAGATATAAACTGTAAACAGCAATATTGTTCAGCAAAGTAAGATCTACAGAAACGTTAAACGACCAAATTTGTCAATTGTCCTCTTAAGGAGTTATTGCCCTTTAAAGACAATTTTACACAATGTGTTCATCAAGTTTGCTAACATTTAAAAATCTTCTCTTCTGAAACTATTGTGCCTAATACTTCTTAACTTTGAATGAATGTTCCTTTAGGAATCTAGTTTATGAATTGTATCCGAAATTTTGATCCATCAACAAACATGGCCACCATGGCTAAAAATAGAACATAGGGGTGAAATGCAGTTTTTGGCTTATATCTCAGAAACTAAAGCATTTACAGCAAATCTGACAGGGGTAAAAATGTTCAAAAGGTCAAGATCTATCAGCCCTGAAATTTTCAGATACACCGAACAACCCATTGTTTGGTTGCTGCCACTAAATTGGTTGTTTTAAGGAAATTTTGCAGTTTTTGGTTATTATCTTGAATATTATTGAAGATAAAGATAAACTGTAAACAGCAAAAATGTTCAGCAAAATGAGATCTACAAAAAAATTTTTATATCACCAAAATTGTCAATTGACCCCTTAAGGAGCTATTGCCCTTTAAGGACAATTTTACACAAGTTGTTTTATGTTTTTTAACTTTAGAAATCTTCTCAAATGAATCTAGTATAAATTTTGTATTTCATTTCCTTGTACGTCAAGAAACATAGACACTATGGCTAAAATGGAACATATGGGTAAAAAGCAAAAATAATCATTGATGAAAGATTTAAGCAAAAAAAAAATAACAGGTGAGCGATTCAGGCTCTTGAGAGCCTCTTGTTAATTAATATAATGATTGTATTCATATTGTGGAAAATATCGAATTTATTCTTTCAGTGTGAGTTTACTTTTTTTAATACACGTATGTCTTTTTGAATGAGTTCAGCCATCTCAATTGATATTCTATTTATACATAAGTGTTTCTCATTTCTCGTTTTTTATCGAGATTAGAGCGTTGGTATTTCTGTTTTAATGGTTTTACACTAGTCATTTTGGGCACTTTATAGCTTGCTGTTTGGTGTGAGACTGATCTCCGTGTTGAAGGCCGTACTGTGACCGCTTATTGTTTACTGTTTACTCATTGTCCTGGATGGGGATTTGTTTAATTGGCATTCATACCACATCTCCTTTTTTCTATTATTCTAAACGGTTACATATTCAACACTGTAATTTGAATATTGTTTATTGTTGTAAATATAGATTTTGTTATCAGTAAATTAAAACCATACTAAACACTTCTTATATGTACCTTCACGGTAGTAGATTCTGTTGATACCTATAGTTTGGCACTGACTGTTAATGACGCCTTAACACTAAATCAATTGGATGTTGGATGTGAACTGATTGAGATTGTAGTCTTAGATACATGATTTTTATAATTAGTTGTTATGAACTTTGAACTAGCTGTCAGTAATTGCAAGTTTTCTCCGATCTGTACTTAGTGTTGTTGTTGTTTTTAGTATGTTTAAGTATTAATACAATGTCACATCTGTGTTTTTGATAGATGTATTTGTATTTGAACCCATTTGATGAGTTAAGCCTTTTTTCAACTGATTTTTATGGTTTGTTCGTAGGTTGTATTGTTATATCACAGTCAGTGGTTGTCGATGGTTATTGTCCATCATATTTGTTTTTCGTAGATTGTTAAGCTATTAATTAGCCCGGCAGTTTTCTCATTTGAATTGTTTCATTTGTTTTAATTCATGGGACTTTTATAGCTGGCCATACGGTTTTGGTAATTCTCATTGTGGAAGGCCGTACAGTTGACTATATTTGCTTACATCTATTTCATTTTGGTGAATAGTTGTCTCATCGGCAATCATACGAGATCTATTTATTTTAAATTAAAACTGTTATACTTGTTTAACTAGCAATTATAACATTTGTTTAATTTCATTATCTTACTTGTTATGGCCTACGATACACTGTAGATATAATTTTCATAGTTGAAATTTGAATCGCGGTAATAATCCTAATCAATCAAACATAAATGACTGATTGTATTATTGATTTGTATATGAGATCTTCGCAGGACTTCAATATGTGAAGTTTTTTTAATGTGCTGGTATGGTCATAAGCGGAACCATGTTGACCTTTAAAATCTGTTACGACCTATGCAACACATTCTAAAAGGTCCTGTCTGATGATTATAATTATAGTTTATTATCAGACTGTAGCTATACATAGATTTCAATAATAACTAACATGGAACCAGTGATAATACAGATACAGTAAAATGTTAAAAATATTGTTATGAATATCAAACTATGAATATTTTTTCTTGCCTGCGGAAATTACTCAGCTATGTCATGTATGTGAAAATATAGTTCCTTTGACTAAGGAAGCAGCCGGTTCTTTCGTGAGTAGTAAATCATCTGACAAGACACTACGCTCAACGAAAAAAGAAAAATAATTTATAAAAATTACCCAAGCATCCCACGAACGTCGAGTCCCGCTGCTCAAACGATGCTGCAAAGGACTTGAACCATCAACAATGAATTCGATGGCAAACAACATTCAATAAAAAGTGGTGTATTATATGACGTTTCTTTATTATCATAGTAAATAAAGAAGGAATTTGTATACTGCTGGGCTCCTGACTGGCTCTTTTGCTTTCTTACGATTAGCAATGATCATAAGTTATACTGCAATTTTTATGACTTACCGGTATTTTTGTAGCGTAAGATTATGAACCTAGTGTCTGCCAGACGTTAAGTTTCGCTTGTATCTTTGTATATCAAAACGTTACTATTCATCGGCATCCAAGGATATATTGTACGTCCAGGACATAGATCGACTATTACGTCACATATGACATGTCCGTGTTGAGCTAGAGGGGTCGTCTCAATTGTATTGATTATCAATGATGTATTTAACCGTTCGTTTTGCTTTAAGGATGGAAATAAAAAAAAACTTTGATAAACGACAATCTTTTTTAAATTTCCTGTTACATGATCACAGAATATAGTCTCATATGATAAAGATTTCGAATGTGTAATGTCCTTTATGGGCTTCCGTTTGACATATGTCAACTTATATTAACGTATGTGCTAATAAAATTGAGAATGGAAATGGGGAATGTGTCAAAGAAACAACAACCCGACCATAGAACAGACAACAGCAGAAGGTCACCAACAGGTCTTCAATGCAGCGTCCTTCAGCTGGCCCCTAAACAAATATATATACTAGTTCAGTGATAATGAACGCCATACTAAAATCCAAATTGTACACAAGAAACGTAATAATAATGTTTATATACTAAAGATTCGAGCCGACATACCTTATCCAGTAAGGGAAACAATAAACCCAGTAAAAAAGTTTATCATATTAAATCATACGGCACTCATACCACATCTTCCTATATCTATCAAAGTCGATTTGACAAAACGTTGGTATATGTAACTAAGAGAGCTACCTTAGGATATTTAAATCGGATGACACCTAGGTTGGTTGACCGTTATGGAATAACTGTTTCACCGATGTGTCATTTTGCCATGATGGCATTGTCAGTTCGTCTAATGAGTTTCAATGTTCCTTTGGTATCCTTCGAATTAATTCGCTTCCTTGATATCAATCAATCAAGTTGTCAAATTATTATTTAGTACATTTATAGAATGACCAGGACGCACGTCAAAATTAAAACAATTTATTTTCACTTCATAACGTTCCCAAACAATCAAATTACCAAAACTTGAAAAGCACTGAGAAATTCAATATTTTCAATTGCAGATATCAAAATTAATTCTGTTAATTTTCAACCTTCAGATCAGCGCGGGATTGCTAAAAAGGAACTGGAATATTGTAGTTGAAAAAATATTACCAAGGGATTATGTGATATTTTTAAGTTCACTTAGAATGCCTGAATGCCGTTTTATTGACAAATACTCAATATGTCATTTTGTTTTACATTATCTTATACAGGTAGAAAATTGACAAAATACTCTGCATTTGAAACCTGTTGAATTATTTTGTTTATATTCATTTTGTGAATTTTTCAATAGACTATTTTCATATTACCGACTTTTGACTCCGGATAATATAATTTGTCGACTGGTTACCTTGGACATCATGGTACCAAGTCAGATAAGAGCAAGCTAAAGAAGGAAAACCAAGCTTGCAATCGGTACAATTTTGGGGGAAAATTACTTGCTTAACATTTTTTTTTCACTACAAAATCATCGGAAAACAGTAAACTTTCCCCTCAAATTACACCAATTATATGTTTGATTTTACTTATTTTGGTTGCTCTTACTTGACCGAGTACCATGATGTCCAAGGTAACCAGTCGACAAATTATATAATCCGGAGTCAAAAGTCGGTAATATGAAAATAGTCTATTGCAAGCCAACACTTTTGTTTATATAATTGAATCATGAAAATGTTAATGTAATTAAGGCTTAAATGAAAGAACACAAAATACCAAACAAAATTTCATATTTGGATATAGGAAATATTATTATAAAAACCAATTGGAATTTAAACATTTTCAAAGTGTATAATGTGTACATAAGACAAATCGAAGAACACTCTACAATTTGTTTTAACTGAATACGGTATAACTTTCCCTGAGCCTTTTTTCCTCGGCTTTATGTTTTGCTTGATAATGTCACTTTACGAGGATGGTAGTATTGTATTAACCTAGATTATCAGATAATTTGTGGCTATATATTTGTATTGATATATTAATTGCGTGAATCCGTCTGCCATGGCATTCGAGGACTTGAACTTCAGTTTTTATTGTGGCCCAAAATGTTTCTCGCAAAATGACAATGCGTTATAAAATTATATTGACGTGGCGTTGTCACTGTATATTGATTTGGTTATGGGTGGTAAAAAAAGGCAGTCTGCTGGTATTGTTGTTGTTAGGACAGAAAGAGAAATTTTTAAGATGCAAATTTTGAAAAGGGATAGCAAAAAGCGTGCATGGTTGACCATGTTTGTAGTGTTGACCAAATCAATGTACATTGACAACGCCACGTCAATAAAACATAACTGGTTAAATGCCATGTCTAAACCCTGTTGAAATTAAACATATGAAATAGAACTCTTTTAGGAGAAGGTGAAAAAGGCCATGTTGGTAAATTTGAATTTGTTACATCTTTTTCTATGGGCTTTAAAAGTTTAATAAATGTACATAATTTAGGATTTTATGCATCTTATTTATGTGTTTTTACCCAAAACATGGTATGGAGCTTCGAAATATTTGTTAACCTTTAAATTATTGACAAAAAAAAACCCAGTCGACTGTGGTAGGTGCAAATACAAGTGGATCTTTTTTGTGCATAAGCATAAATTCCGCTGAAAAGAATTGAAAGAAAGATACTAAATTGATCTTTGTAAAGCTTTAATTTACATCCTTGCCCCTGGTGACAGTTTGTTTGGGCAATTACTTTATTAAAAAGAGAAAATCTATAAAATATTTTAATGTTCAGACGTGTTTGAGGTGTCTTTTCTGTCTTTAAAACGTATAATATTTGATACATCATCTCGCTTCAGATTCTATAATTTCATATATTCAATCTAAAGATTGATATAAAGACAAGATATGTTTGGACCAGCCTTAGTGTTTTTGTTAACGTTCGATTTGTAATTAATAAAACATTTGTTCATTAGTGAATGTTAGTTTATGCAGATAAGTAAATTTAAAAAGAAATATAAATATAAGTTAGCCATACTTGCCATATTTGCAATGATTGTAATGTGTACATATATATTTTATTTATAGTTTTGTCTGACAGGAAAATATGGCCTCGACATTTTTTTATGCGCAGAGGCAAATGTTAGGTTTTTATGGTGGGGTAATTTTCTCGGAAACTATAAGCATAATCTAGAATTCGAGATCAATTTTTTTTATGTACTGGTATTATGGCTAAAACTTAACAAAACATGTGATAGCGAGTTCCAAAATGATGACAACCAATTTTGACCAAGGTAATCAATTTGACAAATATAGAAAGTTAAAAAGAAAACATATTCCACGAACAATAAACAATGGCATTACATCAAAAACATGTTAGGAATCATTTAAAAAAAACGAGCGTAATTAGATTTTTCGTTTCTTTATCAAAATGAAAGTGATGTTACGGAAATTGTTCAATACAAGTAATTAAATTCGTTACTGTTAACCAATTACATGTATTACGTTTTGGTATACGTTTTTGTAAATATATCGCATGATCCCTTAGATCCTGATATTAGTTCTTATCAATTAGGCATGCTAGAGCCTTATCTATAAATTCACACATATACACACACAAATGGCAGTAAGTAACACACACCATAACAATGTAAAAATCATTAGTGCTTATATAAACATTAAAGGACAAATAAATATTGTTCACAATATGGCGAAGAAATCCAATTATTCAATAATGTTAATCCTTCTTTTTTGAAACATAACAACTTGATATACACTCATCTATGATTTACCAATTTGTTGCATAAAAATATTACTAGTATTTTAAAACTTGTACGCATCAATGGGTTTTCTGACGCTGTGTTGGAGGTCTAGTAGTTTCGTGAATCGATCTAAACGATCAGAATCAAGACGAGCATTATCAGTATACAAGCCAAGCAGGTCCCGTAGCATTTTCTTGTAGCTAACCTTAGCCTGATTGAACGTCTCGGAACTCATTGATCCATACATATTTTTGATGTGTTCTCATGCGCGAAACTACATTCAGGGAACATGAGGACTAAACAAGGATTTCCATGGAAGAAATGTGGCAACGTTGCAGAATTGATACATAAGTTCAAAAACGACAGAAAATAACCCATTGCTTCCTTGACCCCAGATAAAGAGTTAAGGTCCTTTGGTATCGTTAGTAATGTTATACAATGGAAACATATTGTTTTCAGGTGATTGGAAGCTGCAACTGTGTGAAGCTGATTGGTGCCGTCTTGGTTAAACACGTATGTTTTCAGGATTCGACAGGCCGTCACCAAGAACTGCTAACTGTGATTCGTTTGGGAAACGTCTAGAATGTGCCTTTCGTATCCGGATGTGCAAACTCTCCACAAAAAATCCTTGTACATTGCCATCTGTGTGTCTTGGCTTATATTGACCCATTTCATTACGGCATATACAGAACAGGACATTTTTGCGCTCCTTGCATTAGGATCTGGAACAGAATCGTTTCGTAAAAGAAGTGCTGGAACAATATCTATGTCCAAAGATGACTTCGATTTTAACGATTCACTTTGCAAGGTGATGATAGACAACTTGTCGTATAAATCGGGTGTACCTTTTTCTTTATTCAAGGTTATTCTAATGTTTATTGTTGGTGGTTTTGCAATTCTATCGATAGAATATTCTGTATCTCGAAGCATTTCATTCACAAGTTCACGGGTTTTGTCGATTATAGATTCGAACACGTTTAAGTGTAGATTCTTCGAGTTGATGAAATATTTGTTCCTAAATACTTGTTTAAATACTCCGTATTTTTTAATCCAAGGGTACTTTTCTAAAAGGTCTTCTGCATTATTAACCTGAAGTCTTACCAATCCCAGAGTATTTCCTAGAACTGGTTCTAACTCCAATCCATTTATATTAAATATGAGGATGCTATCAAATTCTAGAGCATCGATGACTTTCAGCCCTTCTCTTGAACTACCAAATTTTATCAGCTGATCGTGAAGAACCAACCCTTCAAACTGCTCTCCTGCAAATCTACGTATTCCTTGCATCACTATCCTAAGAATTTCATCCGTTGTACGACTATTTTCTTCAAAATCTGCAGGATTAATGTTCTGTAAATGTTCATTTCTTGAAATTAAATTTTGTAAGTCATGTTCATTGGTACCAAAGTTATAAAGCGGTGTTCGCCAGTTGTCCATATAAGCACCTACACCGGGTAACGTTTTCAATGATGGCTTTGGTCTGAAAAAAAAACATTATATATTATTAAAAATAATTCAAAAGAAACCCGGCTTATGATATAGTACGCCAGCAATGACACTAACTATGAAAGATGGTAGTACAAAAAAAAAACCAAATGTACAAGATGATCAAAATGAATGAAACTCTTTTAACCAATCACATTTATCCTTTCAATAATACATATTATGATGGTACCTATAGCTATTTCATACCCATCGAATATGATTGTTTTTTATTCACTTCAACTGGGCGATAACCGCTTGACAACCACCTTGATTATATCTAGTCGATGGTACTTGATATGAATAATGTTGATATCACAATTGGTATGACATGTGAGAGGTATGATAGATGATTGATTGACTATTCATAATAGTTTGGTATAATAAGTGATACACCAATCTAATTACAATACAATGTGTGCTTTCGCTATGCTTATACACGAGTCATGATGAGAACTAATCAGATCGGCTGACATGTATGCTTGTTATGAAAAGCATAATTGATATAATTTGAAAGAATTGGGTATGGGATGATATGTATTAGTAGTTTAAGTATGAGTGAAGTGCTGATATCATAAGTATGAATACATGAATATAATCACAATGATTAATATGATTAATTTGATTGGTATGACAGGATATTAAGGATGTTTGCTCTTCTGTTTCATAATAAAAAGCTTTTTAAAAGACTGTTAGTAAAGGTTTTAAGTAATTTGTGGTAACGAATTCACTTCTAAAAAGGAAAATTAACGATAGGGAATGAAAAATCGTCCCTTTTGTCGTAACTTTAAGTGTAGAGTTTCCCGTGTAAAACTGAAATATCAACATCTACGAAAGGACAGTTATTACGTTTAATGTTTGTTTTATTTAAAGTAAGTTCCTTTTGATACATTTCGGCAGTATATTTAGAAAATTCTGGATTATTCAACGAAAAAATATCATCAAGGTAACACTAAGTGTTGTTTATCAATTAAATGCAATTTAGACGGTTCTTTCCTGAGTTTGGCCATAAACTGTGATTCATAACAGTACAAGAACACCTCCAGTAGGTATATTTAACTTTCTAAGTAGAGAAGAAGGCATTACACGAGTTGCAGCAAATATATTTGCATTCAGATTTACCAAACGACCATTCAATTAAATATGAAAACTTTTGTTTGATAAGATTGTGTTGAAGTGTTGTGTAAAGAATTGAAAAGTCAAAACTGTCAACAGAACCAAAAGGACCATCAACAGCACGTAATTTATCTAACACATCCAAAGAATGTTTAACACTTGAAAAATAACCACTATTTTTTTATGTTTTATTACAAAAGTTAATGATAAGTTATTTGATCGTAGTTAAGGAACTAGTTAAAACACTGAAAGATTAGTTGTAAAACACTTAATAGAGGCAGAGATGAAACGATATTTTACTTGTTTTTGTGTAGTTGAGGTAACCAATACATAGTAGGGACCTTCAAATGTTCAGAAGAGGCCTTAAGCTGTGATGTGGTAATGATGTGATTGTTTACTATATGACTATCTGTGGAGCGCACGGACTTGAATGTGGAAGAATTTAACATTTCATTCTCAAGAAAATCCGTGTAGTATTTACAGCATACCACCACCTCACTGTTGGCTTGTTTGGCAGCCTGTACAAGAATAAACCGCTTTGCGAGTACTTTAAGTTTGATTCTTATTCTAGAAATAGGCGTATTTATGCACTCTTTTTTTTATTTCTAAATTACTTTCAAAATGTGATATTCGAATATCCACAACATTTATACATTTATTTAGATAAGAAACAAGAGATTTTTTATCTGATTTTCCCATCTATACCAATTTTTACAAAACGATGAAAGAGTCTCTTTTGTGACCTGACGACACTGTTTCCAATCTATTTTAGATGGAGGACGATATTTTGGGCCTTTTTTTCTAAAAGTTTACCTCTCTGTCTTGAACGATATTGATACCATGTTCATAGGGATCATATCTAAAATTAGACGATTCACAGTCTCAAGTTAGAGGAGTATTATTTCTACACTGACGTCTGATGTTACTAACGTCTAATTAAAAATTAAACTCCTGCTGGTTTTTTGTATGTATACGAAATAATAGTTGGTTCTGTGTTATCAAAATACGAAGGTATAAAGTTTTGAATGGTAGAGTCATAAAATATACTCGATAAGTTGATGCAATCAATACCTCTGTTAATATATTTAATTTTCAGAAAACGCCGTTTATGATCTTCAAGTTTATAGATACGCGGGAACAGCCTATGGTGGAAAAAAGCTGTAGTTATTCGCGAATATTGAAAAGTGGGCTGAAGAACGAGATTGTGTCACACTCCATGAAAATTTCATGTAATTTACTAATCGGTATTTGACCCAGTTTACATAAAAATTGATGCCTACCATTGTTTTTAAATATGGATAGGAGATCATCAAGTTTATAGATTTTACCATGTTTAATTCGTTGATTTCGACTGGTACGTTTGCCGAAAGACCTATTTTTACGTTGTCTTTTATCAACAATATTCATGATATCAATAGAAGAAGTTTTAGATATGTTCCCTTGTCCCATTGTATTGTGATTTAGACCCAGGAGATATGCAGTTCACAAGCAAAAAATCCTAACTGTAAAATAAAGGGGCATACACTACAGGCACGGGGACACATTCTACTGCATTAACACAGTACGAGTAACAAACCCTGCAGTAAATATAAAAAAAAAAGATGTGGTATAACAGCATTTCTTGGTACAAATTAGACAATTGAGCGCATCCACGGCCACCAAAAACTCTGCTTAAGTTTTTGATATCGGTGTATAGCTAGAGTACAACACATTTGATACTAGTGAAACGTCATTAATAGACACTGCTTAAAACTCTGTTTAAATTTTTGATTTCGGTCTATATCTTGGGCACTATACATCTCATACTAATGAATAAATGGATGCGACTCTCATCCTCTATGAAATTTACTGACCTCGTCTATGTCCTATTAGATCACTAGCACCCTATCTAACTAATAATATTACATGAGCACCCTTTATTAATATAAACAACGAAAAATCACAAAACGCACTGTCACTTTTAGTTTCCAGTCAACATACCATGTTTTTATTTGTGGTTTAATCAAGTTTGTGTTACACAGAGTCCTTGTTTTGCGATGTTTACAAGTAATTCATACACATGCATATGTCTATTCAAAATTGTCACAACTATTGAGAAACCCGTTGTTGTATTTCATTTATAGATGTTTAAAGACTAAACTCCAAATTTTGTCACGGTTGGTTGTCTTTGTAGTATTTACTATCGTTCATTGAAAATTTTTGTACTGTTCGTTGTGCTTTTTGACTATTCATAGGCAATCAATATGGTAGACGTATGTATGTAACTACTGCACGACAACTTTTAAAGCTTATCTAAGCAAGTACCAACATTTTTCAAGGCCAATTCGCCCTGAAAATGCGTTGCATTCATGGATTTTCTACTCCAGAATATTTTTGAATCCAAGACACACTAATAGAAAACTCACCAAAAATATTTGGATATGCATCATATGAACGTGTATCACCTCAAGAAGATGTGTCGCATATATTCGTGACCCTTGTTTTACATTGTCCACAAGATTTGAATATTTTCACGAAACATCTCAGAAACTTGATCGGATTCAAGTGTTCTCGATGAGTTGGCTTACTCCAGCAAGGTCTGTTTCATATGAAACATATACCAAATTCAGGTTTTTCAATTTTCAATATAAAACTGACGAACATCATAATAATTACAATGAACTAGGTTTGCGGGATATACTCCGGAGGAAGATACGCTCTTATCTGCACATATATCAGTTGTTATTCAAAATTATTTAATGTTTGCATTTATGAAGCAGTTTTCAGAGAGTATTTTTATTAGAGAATATCATATATTGGCTTCTCTCGGCTTGTTGTCCAGAATCAACTATACGGCGTTTATACCCCGTATATATTTAAGTAACCATGTACGATAAGTTTGGAGTTTCAATGTAAATATCATCAAAAGCAAAGTCATCAAACAAACGAATGTTGGCACTTTTTGCATGTCCAATTATCACATAAAACCACATTGAAAGTTCATCGCACCTCCAAAAATCCCACATCAGTAATGATCGCATTTACATTGATAATGCATCGCACTTAAATAGTTCAAATGAATCGCTTTTAATGCTGGATATTCTAGATTATGTTATGTAATTACACGTTTTTGGACTTTAATCCTGTTAGTGTACATTGTAAAGTCATATTCTAATAAAAATGTGTTAACATATAGGCTAAATATACCAATGGGACATGCAAACTCATAAGTCGAAAATAAATTGACAACGGCATGGCTACAAAAGAAAAGGACCAACTGATAAAAAAACAGTACATAAAACGCAACATTGAAAACTAAAGACTGAGCAACACGAAACCCACTAAAAACTTGGGAAGAATTCAGCTGCTCCAGAAGTGTAAGCAGATACTGCTTTAAATGTGGCACCTGTCGTGTTGCTCATGTAATTACAAACTCGGTGATGAGTTCGATTAATTAGGTCACATTCGGGGAAAAGGGGACGGGATTGTAGTTACGACAATACAAACATTTCCGTCGTCATGTGAAACATACATTATAATTAAATATTTTGTATTTGCAAAACGTAAACAAACACAGTCTTTCCAATCATCCTTTATTCTATAATAGTAATACTCGCGTATGACAGTGAAAAATGAACTAGCTGGATTCGCACTTTGTATACACTGTAGCTTATTATACGGCATGAGTTTAGCAAATTGTTGCTTTGGATACCCAAAATTAATAAATGTTATTTCCATTTTTTATAGCACTGGGAAAATACCGCTGCTGGTAGATTATCTGTCCCCGGGGATATCATAGGCTCAATAGTTAGTTCTTCGGTACTGTCATGATTTACAAAATACCTATTCCTCAGGCAATTTTCGATGAAGTGGACTTTTTGTTTAGGTCTCTTTTGTCCTATTTCCTTTTACACTGTTTTGCTACTTATACATCCTTGGCTTTTAAATATGTAACCCGCCATGACATTTCCAGGCTTATGGAGATAGAACGTCAATGTTAGAAAAACGCCGTTAACTATTATAATATAAACGTTATGTAAAAACTCGTATGGGGACATACACGTTTATTTCTATACTGAATTAACGTTGTGGATGTTTTTACCATTGTATATGAAATTTATATAATTTAAAGCTTTTAGCTAAAGCAAGATAACTAATCATAAACTTCAAAAATTTTGGAGCCATTGTTTATATAAAAGAAAGGGAGATGTGGTATGGTTGCCAATGAGACAACTATCCACCAAAGTTCAAATGAAGTGAATGTAAGCAATTATATGCAACCGTACGGCCTTCAATAATGAGAAAAACCCATACCGTGTTGTCGGCTATAAAAGGCCCCAATATGAAAAGTATGAAACAATTCAATTGAGAACACTAACGGCCTAATTTATAACAAAACAGTTTACGAAAAACAAATATGACAGACAAGAACCAACGACAACCACTGAACTATGTACATGACTTGGGACAGGCGCATAAATAATGTGGCGGAGTGGGTTAAACATGTTTGAATGGTTTTACACTTGTCATTTTGGGGGTCCTTTATAGCTTGCTGTTCGGTGTGAGCCAAGGCTCCGTGTTGGAGGCCTTACTTTGACCTATAATGGTTTACTTTTACAAATTGTTACTTGGATGGAGTTGTCTTATTGGCACTCATACCACATATTCTTATATCTATTGTGAGCGTTCAACCCTCCCCCTTACCTGGGACAGTGGTGTAAAGTACAACATATATAAGAACAAACTATGAAAATCAGTTGAAAAAGGCTTAACTAATTAGATGGATACAAATAGAAATACATCCAACAAAAACACAAAGTGGACGTGAACGGGTATTTGTACATCCAAAAAACTTAAAGACACTATGTACAGATCTGAGAGTACTCGCAGTTACTGACAGCTAGTTCAAAGCCAATAACTATTGAAAAAAAAATCATGTATCTAAGACTGAAATATCAACCAGTACACATCCAACATCCAATGGATACAGTGTAAAGACGTCATTAACAGTCAGAGAAAAACATGACCTTGTGCAATGCCAAACTAAAAGTATCGACAGATTGTAGTACCGTGAAAGTACATACGTGTAATATTTAGTATGGTTTTAATTTACTGATAACAAAATCAATATTTACATCAATTGAAACAATATTCAAAGATTTAATTACAGTGTTGAATAGGTAACCTTTTAGAATAAGTTTACTATGCGGTATGGATTTTGTTCAATGTTGAAGGCCGTATACGCTGACATATATATATTATAGTTGTTAACTTCGATGTCATTTTGTCTCTGGTTGAGAGTATTTTTCATTGGCAATTATGCCACATCTTCTTATTTTTATTCAGTCATAGCCCCTTAATACACCCCTTCCATCAAATATTATTTTCAACGCTTTTGTCTACATAAATTTGTCACGAACTGTGAAATATTGTAGGTTCCATAAGAATACAATCTTTTTAAATGGATTTAAAGAAAGAAAATGCATTTATCTATACTAGGAACAGTCGGTTGTAATAAAACGATTGACGTGAATATATGCGATGTACAGTTAATCTATGATAGATAAGTAAACAGAAAAGACCAGACACAGTATTTGTCCTAAAAGTCCAAATATGTCGTAAACTAGGTTTGCATCGTAAGTTTAAAATATATTAGTATCAACTTTTATTTGCAGTTCAAGGATTGTGAAAACGGTGGGGGTACCATAAAAACGTTAAAGTGGCATTTGGCAAAAGCTTATGCATTTACCATATATAAAGCTGCGGCCCAGCACCTCCCTCCCCCCCCCCCCCCCCCAAAAAAAAAAAGAAAAAAAAAGAAAACAAATAGATTCCGCCTCTGACTTTATAAGTTAAGGCTCGATAAAAAAAAATATATAAATTAAAAGTAAATCAATCATTTACAAATTTATAACTGTTTTCAAAGTGGTTCCTTCAATTTCCTCGAGTTTCAGATGAACAAGTATATGTGAAGAAAAGATTAACACTTCAGCTTGGCTTCTGTTTTGATGGCACTAAACTATACATCTTATATGAGGTCTGACGAAGTTTTACGTTATCGTTTGAAGTGAAAAATATTTGAATCTACATATAAAATCGATAAAAATATTAAAATGCATTGCTCTATAGATTTTTATAAATGGAGTTTATAATATAAACCTTAATAAATGCACCGTATCAAATGTATATATGAGGGTATGGATGGGGGTCCTTCATTTTCATATTCTTTTTTAAGGCCATTTTTCTCTATTTTTTATATGTTTGCCCATTATTCTCTATTCTTTATATCTTAGTATCGCATTATTCTATATTCTTTATTTATTTTGGGTCAATTTTTCCCTATTATTTATTTTCTTCGCCCATTATTTTCTATTCTGTAAACCCCAATCCGGACCTTCATATATGAGAACAACTACATTTATGTAATTATAAACTGTTACGTGAATCATATTGTGTAGAGACATGCATCATATATCAAAGTTAAATGACAAATAAAAAAAAAATAATTTGACAAATTTTACGCTAACTTCATTACAACAAGTTTAAATTACATTTTCTAAAAAGGAGCTAAGAACTGTTTGAATTTGTAGTACATTTAATTCATTTAAATTTTTATTCAAATAGTTCGAGATTACTAAGTGCCAATTAAATACAATAATTTTGTATTTTATAAATAAGTGCCTTCGATAACAAGAAGTCGTCATCGAATGTTCACATAATACCGTTAATCAATAAGACTCGTTTCATTGTTATTACAACAAATAGGTCATAATAACATGCCAGAGTGTTTTGTTTCAGTATGATCTAGATAAATGTACGAAAAGTCAATTTTAGATAAGGTTCCCCCATACGCCTGGATATGTTGTGGTTTTAGTTGACAACCCCATGTCCTATGGTAAAGATCGTGTCCGCTCTATATCTTGAGAACCGTTACGATTTCAATGTTTATACTTGACATGTATATAAAGCAACACCAGAGGGTGTGTCATAATGTATGTACAACTTCCTAGGTCAAAGGTCAAGGTCATAAACTTCGGTTTCAGTTGACAACCCCATGTCCAATGATAAAGATACAAATTTTTTACCACACATTATTCACAGCGGGGCCCACAGAGATGGCTCCCATCTCAATGATATCTAGTATTTTGTACTCCAGATGCAAGTCTCATCTACAAAGACTCATCAAATGACGCTCGAATCGAAATGCGTCGCTCATGGCTTAAATTTGAGCACCAACATATAAAAAATTGTCCTGCACATCAGTATTGGGATATTTTAAAGCATTTTACGTAGGTTGAAATAAGCGAAAAGAAATTCGAAAATAAAAGCGAAAATGTTTGTACAGTTCACTTCGACAACATTTTTTGGTAAAAATCCTAAATAAAATATCTCTAGATTCTAACATGTAAATAAAAGAAACACATTAAACGTTAATGAAATAACATGCCAAACCTTTCCGTTACATCTAATCCACGTTATCCTAATATTGACTAATATATCACGTTTCGGAAGATGATATTGTTAAACTGCTGTTGTAGATCAATCTCGTCGATGCATGTTAAAAAACGATCTCAGTTGACATTGTGGAAATATATCAATAAATTCAACAACAGAAAATACAAAACAGATACATATATGTATTTTGATATTTATTGAATTCTTAAATGCTTCTTTCATGTACTATAATTAGAATGTTAAAGCGTTGAACGACGTATATCATACACTTGTCCTGGTATCTGGTATTAGAGATTTACTGAAAGTCTCGATTCCGACTGTTGACTCCGACTCTGACAGCAAAAATTAAAGAGGTCGTCTCAAAAGTAAAATACGGGGGGGGGGGGGGGGGGGGGGGGGTAAGAATAAAAAGGCAGTACCAATGTATCAAAGAAGTAACAAATCAAGGACCAGTTCAAGTAAGAAAAAACGTCAGACTCGATATTTGTTGAAAATAAAATGTAGGACTAAAGTTTTCTTCTTATCCCCCCCCCCCAAAAAAAAACAACTAAAAGGTAGCTCCCTAAGTTAAGTTAACAAGTGGTGTGGGAGAAGCGGGAACATGTAATCAGTGCAGACCATATTACTTGAAAATATGTGCCAACAAATTAAAAGCTGGGGCGGCCATTCTGAAAAAGGAAAATGGCAACCCAGGAAAATTTCTGCCAGGTTTGGTTTGAGTGAACAGATTTGGATTTGAATTAAAGGGAGCCCAGAGGGACCTGGTCCCCTTTTCTGGAAAATTTTATTAAAATAACGAAAATGTTTGGCAAAATTTGTATCGTGCACCCCCTTTAAGAGCCAAAAAATGTAGCGGGCCCCCGTTTCTGGAAATTATGAATCCGCCACTGGTCAAACCAAAGACTTAAAAATTGATATTCACTGCTTCTCTACTAAGCACGAAGCATGGTCGGCCCTGAGTCAGAATACTGTGTTAGGGTTGGTTGACATGTTTTACTGCGGACAGTTACCTTTTGAAATGGAACGTTAAAAATTGGTGTGTTGGTCTTGTACAATGCAAGGTCAAATATTCATATCTAATTATGTTCCCTTTCCTGAATTTAGCTTTCCACTTTAAGTTGAACACCCAACCATCCATTCATCAATCCTACATTCATTTTTGGACGAGAGGTTGAACGCTCAATGGCTGCGATGGCTATTTTAAAATTTGAAATGGTTGTCAGACATAGTTCCTGCATCTAAAGATCTTTCGTTTATACCAAGTTTGGTAAAATACTTTTTTTCAGTCGGAAAAGATAACAAACAAAACTACGGATGCCAAGTGATCAGATGTAAATACATGTAAAAAAACTACATTCAGGCAATCATTCATGTTTTTGCCTAAAACATTGCATTTTATTAAGTTCGATAGCTGTAAAAACATGGTATACAGAGTTTTTTTTCGCATGTCTTTTTGCTTATGGTAATCGTATATGCTTCTTGTTTTCATTTTTTTTTGGGGGGGGGGGGGACTTCTTAATTCAATCTGAAATTCTTACCAGATCGATTCATTGGCATATTTTTCTTGTGGAGTGGCCATGAGTTTTGCAAATTTCGTAGAAATTCTGCTTTTTAACTGCTTTAAGGTTGACTGCTCATATAGACGCTTTGCGTCGTCGGGAAGTGAATCCATATTTGTCTTTATAGGACCTATGATTTTGTCCCATGAACAGGGGTGAAGTTGGTAGGCGTTTAACAGAAGGACAACTTCTTGGTCCGACAAAAAAAAACACTTTTTTCTTCCTCATAAGAATGGTTGGTTCTGAAATAAAATAATGTCTTTATATCTTTTTACTTCATTTATATATCATTTCATTTAAAGTAGGGATTTGAACAAATTTTTCTGGAGATTTAATCTGGTACGCACGACTTTGAAACTCGTGAGCTTGACATTTTAAAACTGGTAATCAAGACTTTAAAAAACTGGGCTTGAAGTCATTAAACTTCCGAGTAGGTTTTGTGTACTCAGACTCCAAAACAATTCTCAACCAATCAAAATGCTGGATTTAATGTTTCGAGCATGATTTTGTGTTCAGAACACTGAGCAAAGTTTTATGACTTTAGGCCCTGGTGCGCACGACTGTCAAAATGGTGTGCACGACTTTTAAAATGGAGTGCACGACATTCAAACTAGTTTAAAACTTGTGCGCACGATTTTCAAACTCGAGCGCACGTGTTTAAATGTCGTGCGCATCATTTTTCGAAAGCCGTGCACACCAGTTTTTAAAGTCGTGAGCACCAGTTTAAAAATGTAGTGCGCACTAGTTTAAAAGTTATGCGCACGAGTTTAAAAGTCATGCGCTCGAGTTTAAATCTTATACGCTGGAGTTTAAAAGGTCGTGTGCACGAGTTAAAAAAATTGCGCGCACGGGTTTCAAAATCGTCGATTGACATTCCCGATCTCTGAAACACAAAAATAAAATTAAGCTCGCATATACAATATTTTATAGATAGACATTTTTTGTAAATCATAACTCCAAAAGTACAAAGCAAAATGGCAATTCAATATTTCAATAAGCTCAATTCGATTTTCAAATATAAATTTACGGAAAAAGGGACAGAGGCGGATTAAAATGGGACCAGTGTGCCCGGCCCCCGTAATCGGAAATAAAAAAAGAGGGGGGAGGGAGGGGGGGGGGGGGGGGGGTGTTTGGCCTTAACTCCCTGCTGTCGTCGGTGCAATCGACGGCACTTTTGTAGAGATATATATAGGCCACAAAATGAGCCGCAAGAACTGTATTTTTCCGGTCATCATCACTACCACGCCATAAATACGCAAGTGATAGTTGACAACGAGGGAAACATTAGCCATGTCGAAAGCGGATTTAAGGCCATTACAATGCTGCGCAGCAGTATAAGATGATGAGACAGATTGGAGCCGATGCAACGCTAAATTTTCCAGAAGAATATGTGCTATTAGGAGATAAAATTTATCCAAATCGGCATCCCGTAATTACGCCATTTACGCGACAGCAAATCAACAGAAAACCAGATCACCAGAAACGCAAGAGTAAAAAATTTAATAGAATCATTGCAGAATATAGAATTCTTGTCGAACATGCCATGGGTGACCTAAAAAATTATAAAGTGATGGGTACTTTGTGGAGGCACCCAAGACAAAAACTCAGACAAATTGTGGAGACTTGTGCAGGATTTGTAAACAGTAGACAAACCGTATTTGATTGAATAAATCGTTGTGTAAAATCTTGTTAAACTGTTATTTGCCAATTTTACCTTGAAAAGCTAATTCATTAGTACTGTTTTTTTTAATTTTGAGACGACCTCCTTCATTTTACCTGTCAGCGTCGGGGTCAACAGTCGGTACCGAGACTTTCCGTAAATGTCTATTATTCTTAATCCAGAAATTTACCTTCATCCCATTACCCTTAACCAGAGAACAAACATATATTCTTTAATATTTTTTGAAGAAAGCGAAATTTGTATAATTTTTTTGTCAACAAGATTTATAGTTAACTAATAAATATTTTTCGAAATATAGTATTGTGATAATTTTAGAAAAATGCACAACTATTGAAATAATTCTTAATTGTAAAGGGAGAATTCATTAAAAAATTGTATTTTATCGAAAGGGAGACAACTGCAACGTTTTACTTTTAAACGGAAATGTCTGAATTTCAAAGAAAAAGTGCACACGTCAACGCATTTTTCAACCTTTATAACAAACTAGAAACTTTCAATTTGGATAAAAGTTTGCTTCGTATTTGTATACATGTAACCAGCAAATACCTGCATGTGGTAATTCAAAGAAAGTTTATCATTCCTCTTTTACCTTAGCATCGTATTCGGAATGTTTTTGTGGACGTGCCTAGAAGAATATAAAACTTGCGAATACGAAATGGATTTTTGAGTGTTACGTGCAATTGATTAGATTTTGCGTGATATAAAACAGTTCATTTGTACGTTACTTCCTTCTAAAAGTGCGGTGAAAGATACCAAAGGGTCATTCGAACTCATTAGTCGAAAATAAATTGACAACGCCATAACATCAACAACAATATATAGCTTTCATCTGTTAATAATCACCAAATACAATATATTTTCAAAATACACAATGTGCAATAACATGTCCTTCAGGTAAGTCGTTGAGTTTGTGGAAGATTACACGCTGGTGATTGACTATTGCTTTCGGAGATTTATTAAAGTATGCAAATTTTAGTAATTTACATATTGGGGTAGTGTTATTAACTGTCAATACTGTCAGTATTGTTTTTGTGACAAATACAGACAAAACAATTATAATATTGATTGCGGGTTTAATTGAAATTTATGTATACATTTTTTCCCGTCATATTCTTACAAATACTAACTGTATAATTTTAATCCAAGTAAAGAACACACGCATACTAAATAATGCCGATATGTAAAACTGTTGACATTCGTATGGTTTAACGTCTATGAACGCAATTCAACAATATGCAAGACAAAGCTGCATGGAAGAATTCACTCGTTTCGTTTGTTTTTGAAATGTGTCATACCACAAAACAATACCCTACCTCTGTAATTTGTGACAAAAAATCTATTATGAATGTATTTTATCGATTCAATGTTTTGTTTTTATCATGTTCAAGTAAGCTGATGATGTATGCTTTTCTTACGTAAATCTGTATACTGCTAATGGCGAATTGCTTTTTGCACTGTTATTACTATATCCATAACATATGTTAATATCTTTTATATTGGCATTGATGATTGCCTTCGTATATTTGTATAAGTCTTGCATGAATATTTTCATGTTTTAATTTTAGTTTCATTTTACACAGATTACATCTACAACTAATCTTTGTACTTAAAATATCTCAGATAATCAATCATGTTTGTTTCTACCTTTCTGGTCTATAATTTATATTTAAGTCATGTTTGTTTTTGTATATTATATATCCTTATATTCAATAATCAGAATAAAGTTCAATTAAATCCGTCGTCAAGCATGGTTATTGTTCACTCATAAAAACACAATTTGACAATTATCAAGATTGTATAATAACTTCAATGTTAAGACCAAGATTTTATAAATGGAAGTACTTGACAAAAATTAGTAGTAATACCTTTCGTTTCTTTAATTTTGATAAACAATGTATCATTTAGCTTTAATTGTTTGATAAAAAAAAATAGTGATATTTTTAAAAATCAAATTCAATTTGTTTTAGCTTCTTTCTAAAAGTGCGGTGAAAGATACCAAAGGGTCATTCGAACTCATTAGTCGAAAATAAATTGACAACGCCATAACATCAAAAACAATATATAGCTTTCATCTGTTAATAATCACCAAATACAATATATTTTTAAAATACACAATGTGCAATAACATGTCCTTCAGGTAAGTCGTTGAGTTTGCGGAAGATTACACGCTGGTGATTGACTATTGCTTTCGGAGATTTATTAAAGTATGCAAATTTTAGTAATTTACATATTGGGGTAGTGTTATTAACTGTCAATACTGTCAATATTGTTTTTGTGACAAATACAGACAAAACAATTATAATATTGATTGCGGGTTTAATTGAAATATATGTATACATTTTTTCCCGTCATATTCTTACAAATGCTAGCTGTATAATTTTAATCCAAGTAAAGAACACACGCATACTACATAACGCCGATATGTAAAACTGTTGACATTCGTATGGTTTAACGTCTATGAACGCAATTCAACAATATTCAAGACAAAGCTGCATGGAAGAATTCACTCGTTTCGTTTGTTTTTGAAATTTGTCATACCACAAAACAATACCTTACCTCTGTAATTTGTGACAACAAATCTATTATGAATGTATTTTATCGATTCAATGTTTTGTTTTTATCATGTTCAAGTAAGCTGATGATGTATGCTTTTCTTACGTAAATCTGTAAACTGCTAATGGCGAATTGCTTGTTGCACTGTTATTACTATATCCATAACATATGTTAATATCTTTTATATTGGCATTGATGATTGCCTTCGTATATTTGTATAAGTCTTGCATGAATATTTTCATGTTTTAATTTTAGTTTCATTTTACACAGATTACATCTACAACTAATCTTTGTACTTAAAATATCTCAGATAATCAATCATGTTTGTTTCTACCTTTCTGGTCTATAATTTATATTTAAGTCATGTTTTTTTTGTATTTTATATATCCTTATATTCAATAATCAGAATAAAGTTCAATTAAATCCGTCGTCAAGCATGGTTATTGTTCACTCATAAAAACACAATTTGACAATTATCAAGATTGTATAATAACTTCAATGTTAAGACCAAGATTTTATAAATGGAAGTACTTGACAAAAATTAGTAGTTCTACCTTTCGTTTCTTTAATTTTGATAAACAATGTATCATTTAGCTTTAATTGTTTGATAAAAAAAAATAGTGATATTTTTAAAAATCAAATTCAACTTGTTTTAGCTTCTTACCTATCTGATTTTTGAAATATAATTTTTATTTAAAGTATATGATAAAAAAGGGTCCTTCTTGTATGTTGCTACACTTCAATGATACAATAAAGGCTTTTTGATATATTTTTTTTAAACAGATATACATTTATGACGTTGCTGTATGAAACCATCTCTGCCTTACAGCCACCATCATCAGAGTATAGGACAGCAGGCTTCTGTATAAACAGGTTAGGCAGTACTTGATACAATATTGTTCATTTGTTATAATGGTACTTTTGTTTTGGTATATACTATTGGGCTATTAAAGAGATGATGGTTGCCTCTGTACTGTTGTTTTATTGGTTCTTCATGACCCATTTATTTGTGAACTTATCGATATGATATTATAGGAAGTCTGAAGATATGAATCGTATGTGTCTTCAGGTTGCTGTCCAATTATCGTACATCCCAAATTTCATCTTAATCGTATTCAAATAGATGTATCTTCATGTCGGAATGACTTTCACAAAAATTAGATAGTTGTTTACCCAAAAATAATCACGTCAGCATTGCGTTTTTAAAGATGTAAAAATCGGAGTATAAAACGAATATTTGGTTCAATGGAAAAAAAAAGAAGCAAATAATCCTCGAGCTTCATAAATGACCAGGGACAGCATTCTACTAGTTTCCGGAAAAAAATTATGATTCAGTCATTTGTAGGTCAACATGCAATATGATGTTCTTCTGATACACCATTGAACATAAATAAAAAGCATTTTGAAAAAATCGGTTCTTGTAGAAAATAACAATCATAAATATATACGAAAAATCTATATTATTTTTTTTAAATCGATGTACTTTCAGTGCTTGACACGACACCACAACTAACAAGTGCAGGAGTCATGTCTGAAACAAGGACGGTTACGCAACTTTGATTCATTAAGCGTAAGTACATTACTCAGAGCTCCAGATAAGAATTCACAAATTGGGGTTTTTACCCACTATTTTTTTATGTAATTGGGTGATAAAGTTTTTAAATTGCATTATCAATTCCAAATCACCCCTCAAGCAAATATCAAATTGGGTTTTACACCACCAAGCTCCTTAATGTATTGGGTTTTTTCATCAACACAACATTGAATGTTTAGGCATGTTATAATCACATTATATCAACCCCATGCAGATGTTTTTCCATCTTAAATGTGTTTCTTTCTTTGTATATATGCTAGCTGTTTTATTTGGTTTATTCACTGACGAGCAATTGTACGTTTAATTTGTGTCCGATTTTAAACGTTCTGCCAGTTTTGTATTTTCTCACAACTTATATAAACTGCAGCTGGTGTCACTAGTTGGACAGTTACTAATTACCTTTCTAGATCCCATTTGATCACCCTACAGTTTAGTTGGGGTAGGCGTGGCTAAGTGTTTAGATTTTTATGTAATATATGTGAAATTTAGGTGCTGTAAGAAAGTTTTGCCAGTCCTTTCACCTATTTGCCAGATCTATTTTTTAATAAAAATAATAAGTAGTTCCCAGATTTAAGATATACACAAACAAATGTACCCCAAAACCTTGACCAGGTTTATAGGTTTAATGACGGAGACCACATTCAACTTAAATTTACAGAGTTAAATTTACAAATAATTCTGCAACATCAAATAAATAAATGACAATGTTAAACTGCACTTGCCAATAAGACAACTAGCATAAGCATACAGAACAATAAGACCAAAACAAAGAAAGTGTCAAGATGCATTGACGTAAAAAACGGATATGTGTATTCACTCATCAACTAAAATGAAAAAAATAATATATAAACTAAAATTATACTTGAATGTTTTTGTTTAATTTAATTAACATAAATCTGGGTTAAGTTGTCCCAGCTGATTTGGTTTCTGATGTTTTCCAACTACATATATCATGACATAATTGATTTAGCCATTCACTTTTTCCAACTGATTTCGTTCTTGACAAAACCCCGTGTTTATCGTTCTAGCAATGTTCTCGTTAAGGTACGCAAACGGATCTTGTTATCATCATAATAACTTTCCATAAAGTATCAAAAAGAAGCTGAAAACATGCTTCTATTCAATATTTTTATCGGATATTTACTTTCGTTTTAATTCATTGTATGCTTTGATAAATCCCGAGCAATTCGAAAAAGATATGACAACAAGACAAACGCTAATTGGATAAACGCCGAGAAGATCGAAATGTTTTCATAAACACGTGTACCTTTTGAGCAACGGAAAATTCCAACAGGGACCCATTTCGGCTACTTGATGCAGGGCTCTATTTTTAGAACGAAAGGACATTTCAAATTATAGATATTATAAAAATAGATTTACGCGACGACTGTAATCAGATAAGGGTAAATAACGCAAACGATAGCGAATAAAGCGTTAAGAACTCATGGTTTTGGCATATAATTGGGTTTTCCTTTGAATGAATTGGGTTTTTGAACCCTGCAATTGGCAATTGCATTGGGTTTTTAATTATTTGTATTGCGTGATCACGCAAATACGCAGCTTATCTGGAGCTCTGGTCATTACCAATGTTGTTTTCAATGTGACGAGTTAAAATTTTTGGTGAGAATCCGAGACTCGGCGAGGACTTTAAAATTGATAATTTAACTATCGAGATTGAATAAATCCGATAATCTACGATCAACTATGTAAGAATATGTTTCTCTAATGATCATCAAACAAATTTCATTTTTGATAAAAGAAAAATCCACTTTGAGTGCCTTCCACATTCCACAAAGTTGTCAATTTCTTTTACACCCAACTCAGCCAATCATCTTCTGCGATCATCGAGAACCACACATTGATTATTTTTTTACTCAATGGTGCAGAAAGGGTTAAATTAACACAGAATTAGAGAAATACATTTACAATGTAATTAGGGTATCCTAATAGCATTAAATTAAGGTACATTCAATATTTTATCGAGCTAATAGGAAAAGCGTTTTAACTGCTTATTATTATTGCATAAAATTGAGAATGGAATGCATATTTGTTCAAAACGTAATTGCATCGAAATTCGTCGTTACTCGGTATTTTCCGGAAATATGCGTGATATTACGCTTTTAATGAAGGAAACATCCAACACAGTAGGATACATGCAAATATAATGAAAAGGTTAAATATCTTTTGAAAAAATCCAAAACAAATAACTATTATTTCATTGTTTTCGAATGATTTTTTATCGGATGACTGAATAAATGTCAACCAAATATAAATACAACAAAACACACATACACATTGCAGTATATATTTTATGCAATATAACAAATCTATAAAATGAAAGTTTGGAAACTGCAGAAGCCGATAATATGATTTTCATCATATCAAGGAGCAATTTTATCTCGTGGGCAATATAAAAAAAATGGAGATGGATAACAAAGTCACATACTACAGCTAATAATAAAAATGTCATGTAATAATCTTTTAATCATATACTTCTACTTTGAAATATATCAGCCCCTAAGGGTGACTGGGGAATAGAAGTATGGTCACCATTTGTCTTCCTCCGACCGGCAGTAAAACCCTCGCCAAAGTTGGGCGTCCGTTTGGCTATGCAGGATGTACAAATTTGCAGCCACGTCCGGTCAGAATGGGGACGTTAAATCCGATGCCTCGTGTAAAGAGAGTGCCACGCTCTTTGAACGTTAAGAACCTTTGCAACAACTCTTTGAGGGGTCCATAGGTGACCTGTTGCAAGGATAAATTTCTGTCTCTATCCAATATACCCTCATTTCCCGTGGCAGTCCAAATTTCTCCGACCTTAATCCCTGGCGCCTCTATTACAGAACCTACCTATTGCATTTATTGTTACTTTGTTCTCGTCCTGAATATGCATGAAATAATTGCCACTGGACGTTAAGCAACTAACAATCATTTAATCAATGAAATATATCATATTAAGAAAATATAAACTACGTAATGTATACTGCACGTCAACAGCATAGGCATTTGAACAACATATTTATTTACATTTAAGAAATATTTAACCGTTAAATTTTCAAACGTGTCCTTACTACTAAAGAGTTCACAATGATGGTTTGGTACTAAAAACGAATTTGCACATTTTCGACAAACGATAATTGCAGGTTCAGATATAGATTGCACTTTGATAAGCCTTTATACAGCATACCAAACTGAAACGAAAAAAACAATGCAAATATAGTATTATTTGTTTTGCATTTTTTAATAAAAATTTTAACTGCTCCCTTATACTTGTCTTTCATCCTGCAGTGTTGGTTTATCCTTCATTGAAAACGTGACTTTAACGTTTATATCTGAAACATACCGAGGGTTCTCATCCTATTTTGTTAATTTTACCGGAACTATAAACAACTGTCATACATGTTGGGGATTTAGTTCGCTACAAAACCAGGTTCAACCTATAACTTTGTTCGGAAAATGGCTGTACCAAGTCAGGAATATGACAGTTGTTCAAACTCGTTCCGTTTGTTCGGAACGTTTGATTTTGTCAGTTTTTATGGACTTCCCCTTTATTAACATACCGTGGAGTTCGGTATTTTTGTTATACATTGTTACATATTATTCTGTGCACTTACTACATTGATGATGTTCTCTCACTAAATAATTCAAAATTTGGTGACTATGTTGAACGCATCTATCCCAACGAACTTGAAATAAAGGATACAACAGATACAGTTAAGTCTGCCTCATATCTTGACTTACATCTAGAAATTGACAATGAAGGTCGATTGAAAAAAAAACTTTATGACAAAAGAGATGATTTCAGCTTTCCAATTGTGAACTTTCCATTTTTATGTAGCAACATTCCAGCAGCGCCTGCATACGGAGTATATATCTCCCAGTTGATACGATACTCCAGGGCTTGTATTTCCTATCATGATTTCCTTGATAGAGGGTAACTGCACACAAGGAAGCTATTAAACCAAGAGCTCCAAGTGGTGAAGTTGAAATCATCCCTTTGTAAATTTTATGGACGCCATCACGAGTTGGTTGGCCTTTACGGAATATCAGTTTCACAGATGATAGCGGATATGTTCATAATGTCGGTACTACAATCCCGAACCCTTTTCCCCGAATGTGACCTACCGAGTTAGACTTATTACCGGGTTTGTACTAACATGAGCAACACGGCGGGTGCCACATGTGGAGTAGGATCTGCTTACCCTTCCGGAGTACCTGAGATCCACCCCAGATTTTGGTGGGGTTCGTGTTGCCCAGTCTTTAGTTTTCTATGTTGTGTTTTGTGCACTATTGTTTGTCTGTTTGTCTTTTTCTTTTTTAGCCATGGCGTTGTCAGTTTATTTTCGATCTATGAGTTTGAATGTCCCTTTGAGAACGTGTCAAAGAGACAACCCAATAAAACAGTCCAAGGCCATCAATGGGTCTTCAACGCAGAAAGAAAATCGCGCAACCGGAGGCGGGCTTCAGCTGGCCCCTAAACAATAATGTATACTAGTTCAGCGAAAGGGACGCCACACTAAACTCCAACATATACGAATGAACCTAAATTAAAAAAAAACCACACACACACACAAGACAAACAAAGGTGTCTGACTTGGGCAGGCGCAAAAATGCGGCCGGGTTACACATGTTTTGTGCGATCGTAAACCCTCCTCCTATACCTTTAGTCAATGTGGAATAAATAATCACACAGCAATACGCACAGTAAAACTAGGTTTAAAAGAATAGAATTAGGAATGGAAACGGGGAATGTGTCAAAGAGACGACAACCCGAAAACAAACATTTTTTTTAAGAAAACAGTACCATTTTTTAAATAATTTTTTAACACACATGAAACAATATGCATAGCAAATGGATATACCATAAATTCCTATCAATTCAAGAAATTTAAAGAGGAGTAGGCAATGGTATATATTTTAGAGAAAAGGGGAGGAGTGAAAATATTAAGAAAGGTTTTAGCCGCCCGGACCCGTGTATAAAATAAGGGATTAAGTCCAGCCTTCCATTTTCATCGAAGGAAGGGGAATGGTATATGTACCATTTTTCTTTTTTCCTTGTACTGAATATGAGTAAAATTTGTAAACAGTCAAACAGTCAAACAATAAATCTGAAATAGATGCTGCTGTACGTTAAACAAACAGTCAATTGACCAATCAATAATGTTTGTAAAGATGCAAAGACCTCACATTCGCTCTTGTGGTATTTTTGTTAACTTATATATCTTTTTTTTTTTTAAAGTAAAGGCTTTTTCTGGAGGGATGAAGGGATTGACAATGTTTGTGGAGCATAACATATTTTTTAGTTACGTGTTTTTTGTTGAAGACAATATGTTCTTTTTATTTTTGGTTGTATGTGGCACTGGGTAGCTATCTCATTAGCGTATAGCCTGCAACTTGTCTATTTACATGTATATTTAAGCCTACAATCGACCTATTCTGCATTAATATCTCTATTAAAATAGGGGTTCCGTTCCTCGAAAGCATTGCGTTTTTAAATCAGCCAAATACACATGTACGTTTAAGGCCTCGACAATACAGTTTCTCCAGCAAAAAAAATCAATATAATCTATAACATACATATAACTTGGCGAGTCCATTTCAGCGACAGACTTAGGAAGCGTTGATACTAAAAAAAGAAACCACGATTAATGAATAGGCTGACGTCACAGCAACGGTTTAATTTAACTCAATTCAAATCATTACCTGGAGCAACATTACTATTGCAAATAATCATTGATAACTTTATCCAGTTTTGTTTTCAAGAATTTGCACTTCAATTTAAGTAAAGATCCGTTCATGAATAAACACATAAAATTGAAAGAACATGTAGTTTGTCATATGAATTAAGAATACGTTGTTGCACTTCAGTGTCCCTGTTGTTCCTTTGTTTTCCTCTTATAGTTGATGTGTTCCCTCAATCGATTTATGACTTTTGAACACCGGTATACTACTGTTGCCTTTATTGATCCATATCATTTCCATTACCAGAAATACTATTTTACTATACGCTGATTTCTCACGTCATTTAAACGTTTTATGGGCTAACTGGATCCCTGTATCTTTAAACTGATAAAGTAATTGTGACTGATTGACATTTTTCAAACACCGGTCTTTATTCGTATGTACATAATCCAACCCTCCATAAAGAAATATATTAATTTTATCATTTAAAAACAGTTATCGAAGCAGTCACAAGGAAGTTATCCCCATTATAATAGTCATCACTAAGGTCAACGTACTGACGTAGATTTTATGCTCAAAAAACGCACAAATGACGTCAAATAGCGTAACCTAAAACCAAACACTTTGACGGAAAGAAAACTATTGGAATCAAGCGTATTGAAACAAAGACTATCATTTACTTTAATTTGCAAAAACTAGCAACAAAATAAATTACACATAGATCTTCTTGATATTTTGCGGGCTACTTTTAAAATGATCAGAAATAGTGTACAAAAAACTTAAAGTAATGTTTTGAAACAGTAATGTGCCTTTGAAATATTTGTTAAAAAGAGTTTGAATGAGACCGCACGAGTACGAATTTGCGATTGACTATCGGAAAACATCATTGCATGGATTAGGTCTACAAATTATATCGAATATCCTGTAAATGATGATATCTTCAATGTAATTGCACAATTACATCGAGAACTATGTAACAGGTTAGACCATGAACCTTTCGTCTGCTGAGTTTTTTTTTTTGTTTTTTTTTTGCAGTTCACAATCCCACGAGAAGTAAGAGTTGCACTGAAAATTTCAAACCAAAAATTGTTGACTTGAGCCCTGAAATGACGTTATCCACTAAAACACACTTTAAAAAAAGTGTTGCAGTAGGGTTTGTGACAGGTCGACGATACGATTAACGGAAGGGAGAAAATGTGTATCATCATTGTATACACAGGTAACGGCATTGTACCCAAATTACACCTACAAATAGTACCAAATTTGCGTCTACTTTTCAAAAAGCGACGGAAATCTTATAGATTTTCAAAGAGAATAAACAATCTTCAAAATCGCTTATCTAAATATACTACAATCGCTAACATTTTTAATAATAAAAATTGTGGTTACCCTTCTATCGATAAGTGTCGTGCCAAAAAATTACTTACATGTCCCCGTCTTTCCATCAACAATACGATAAGATCCACGATTAATGGTCGCACTTTTTCCTTAAATTTTAAACTGATATAAATTGAAAAACTAACAGTATTATATATTTACTCACATGAAACAAACCGGGATGCGGTATTCAGTACGTAGGTGAAACTAGACGCTATTTATCAAAACGCACGCAAGAACACCTTTATTATTTTAAAAGACCCCATAAATTTAAAAGTATCATTTATCAACACCTGAAGAAGCGCAATCATCCTATTAAATATTTAACAGTTCAACCTTTAGACGTAGTGAATAAGCAGCCTGGGGAATCTCATTCAAAGTTTGTACGATCACGGAAAATAATTGAATTAAATTGGATTTAAAAATTACAGACAATCTATCCTCTCGATCTTAATGATAATATCATGGGAATTGGTAATATATCAAGAATGTGTTAACATTTTGGATATAGTGTCTAAAACTGTTCGTGAAAACCGTTCTCATGGGCGTAGAATAAATTGCAATCAGAAAAAATTTCGTACCAACAGTACAAATATTTCAGACCTAATTACTATTTCAAAAAACAACGGCAGACATTATCTGTTAACCAAGCTCTGTTCTTTACTTATTAATAAATTACATCAAATTTTAGAGGATTGCAACACAATTCCATATTGCAGTCCTAAGTATGAAATCGTCCAAATTATAATTGCATATTGTTATTCTAAAATATTCCCTAAAATTGATCGCCTTGAAGATAAAAAAAACATTTTATTAAAATCGAATATGTCAATAAAGGTTTTGATTTTGTAAATATTGCCGGTATTTTTAATGATCATTCTATTAAAGAACAAATTCCTGGCTATTTTGATAATACTGAACTCCCTCTTATTTGTTATGTTTACAAAAAATCTACCCGGAAATATGTGTTTAATTATAGCGAAGTGTGTAAAGATGTTAATATCAGTGACAATACACACCTACGTCATGAAATTGCAGCAATGCCGAATACATTTATGGCCCCAGTTCCCATGTTATAACAGGAGACCTTAACATCGTCCATGACCGAGAGTTGAAATCATTCCTCAGTAAAGGACCTAAATATCGTCCCCCATCAATTATTTATTTGAATGAGTGTCGTAACATCATCCACGACTCACTCCGTACTTACTGCTCGAAATGGATAAAACGAGAAAAAGCTGACAAAAAATCCTTAGATTCTTTTTTTTAATTCAGTAATGAACATAGTTGATATTCGTATTAAACATTTTAAAGAACATTTTACTCCTAACAACAAGACATCTGTATCAAACATAAACTTTTAGCTACTTCTTTACAAGCAGAACCAAATACAATGAAAGTTCCAACTATGAACTGGCTTCCGAAGCTGCACAAAACACCTTACAAATTAAATATAGATTTATTTCGTCTTCAAGCCATTGTTCCACTAGTAAACTGTCTATTCTACTTATTTGTACACTTGGTACAATCAAAAACCTGGTAATAAATTGTTCAAATAAAGCCTTTGAAAATAGTGCAATTAATTACTTTTGGAGTGTTAAAAATTCGTTGGAAGTACTTGATAAATTGTATGCCTATATTGGTGATTTCGAATCTGTTCAAAGTTTTGTTTTTCTACCCTATATACCACTTTGCCTCATAATCTTATTAAGGAAAAATTCACACAGTCACCTAATTAAATGGGCATTTCAAAAGTCAGAATGCGAACAAAAAATTATATATGTTCCAACTCTTTTAGGTTATTTTTTAGTAACAACAGACTAAAGAACTAAGTCAATTGGACCTGCTTTGATACGATTACTGCCCTTGAATTTTTACTAGATAACATTTTTGTTCACTATTGAGATTTCGTATATCGTCAAGTTATCGGAATTACAATGGGGACTAACTGTTTGCCACTTATTGCAGACCTGTTTCTGTATTGTTGTGAGTTACAATTTATGACTAAAATCAGCAAAGACCCATCGAAAAAACGCTGATACAAAAATTTGATAACACTTTTAGATATTTGGATGATATATTGGCTGTCAATAATGACGACTGCAGTATGTACACTAAAGAGATTTATCCTGCTGAACTGACTTTAAATAAAGATAATACTAACAATGAACACTGCCCGTTCCTTGATCATGATATCTATATCTTTAACGGGAAGCTTTAAACCGAAATTTATGATGAAAGAGATGATTTTTCATTTCCTATTGTTAATTATCCATTTTTAGATGGCGAGATTCCCTTGTCACCATCTTATGGTGTTTATTTATCTCAACGTGTTCGATTCGCTCGTGTATGTAACAACGTATTTGTTTTTAACGAAAGAAACTTCTGTATTACTGAAAAATTATTACACCAGGGTTTTCAATATCACTACATTTTCAAAACATTTACTAAATTTTATCATCGATACAAGGATATCATTCGTAAATATAAATCAACATGCAGACATCTTATACGTTCAGGTAATTCACCCTCAATCTTTTGTGGTAATATTCTATACAAAGCACAAAAAGGTTGACATTCACCTCAAAAGCTAACCAAACCTTTAAACAGACTTATTCAGAAGGGATATAGTTACGATACTGTTGTCAGGTCATCAAAGATTGCATATTTTGGTATTAATATTGATTCACTCATAGGGTCTTCGCATCGGAACAAACACATCTATTCTAAAACCAGTTGTTGGCATGATACGGGTTATGTTCTTCTCATATATTTTATGATGGTATGATACTAAACCCCTAACGGGAGGGATTGTGCTTGATTTTCATATGATGAAGACATAATCTTTCAATCAGTTTAATTAAGGTCTGGAGCTAGCATGTCAGTAACTGCTAGTAGTCCTTTGTTAATTTATATATCATTGTCATTTTGCTTAGTTTCTTTTTGTTACCTATTCTGACATCGGACTCAGGCTTCTTTTAAACTGAATTTTACTGTGCGTATTGCTGTGTGTTTGTATATTCTACATTGGCTAGAGGTATAGGGGGATGGTTGAGATCTCACAATACATGTTTAAACCCGCCGCATTTTTGCGCCTATTCCAAGTCCGGAGCTTCTGGCCTTTGTTAGTCTTGAATGTTTTTTAATTTTAGTTCATTTATATGTTTTGGAGTTTAGTGTGACGTCCATTTTCATTGAACTAGTACACATTGTTGTTAAGGGGCCAGATGAAGCCCACCTCCGGGTACGGGATTTTCTCGCTGTGTTGAGGACCCTTTGGTGGCCTTCTTCTGTTTTCTGCTTTTTGGTCGGGTTGTTGTCTGTTTGACACATTCTCCATTTCCATTCTCAATTTTATGCAATTTCATCATTTGTCATTATACTTAATAAACTCAAGATATACAATACGGTCACATTATGTATCGATAGATGAAGTATTCAGTACATAAAGTAAACTTTACGGAAACGTCACATGTGACGTCCACAATTATTTTTTTACAGTAAGCAATTAAATATGTCACAGGCATTCATTTTTGAAAAAAGTCACAATAAGCATGGAACAATATCCAGTTGTTCCAAAAATGTGGAAAAAGAAACATCGATTTTTACGGATTTGTAGTTTAATATGATTATAATTTGTACTCCTTACAGAATCTTTGATCGGTATGATTTTTCTTTTTCTCAATTCTTTTCAAGTCATATGATTCTGTATGGATTCAAAATCATTTTTTGGAACTATTTAGTAAACATGTATACATCTTTAAAACAGTCACAGAATGGAAACTTTAGTCTGCTTCTTAAATATACGAAGATACTGTCAAAATAGGTGCAATTTGGGTAGCATTAATGGCTAATTTCAAACTATTGATACAATTCATCTGGTCACGAGCAGCAAATCCATGTTTGTATTTGAATTGACACGTTGAATGAACTCCCTCGAGCTGGCTTTGGACTGTTTAGCTTTACTTGCATTGACTACACACATATATTTGATAATGAACAAACATGCATGTGGCATTTTTTCAAATGAAGGAATAATGAATATATTTATATATTTTACATAGATATAAGAAGATGTGATATGCGTGCCAATGAGACAACTCTCCATCCAAGTCAAAATTTAAAAAAGTAAACCATTATATATCAAAGTACGGTCTTCAAGTTTATTCAAAATGGATGGAACGTAATAATCGGCAGTAGAGTTGTATGTCATTTTTTACTTGTAGTTTTCTATAATGATGCTATTTTCTTTGCTTATCAATTAATATTTTGGAAATATTGTTTTTTTTTAATTCCTTACATATACTATTTCGTAATGTTACAATCATTCGGCAATTTGCAGAAACATTTACTTATTAGACCTCAATTCTTTGCAAATTATTTCTTCATCCTCTCAAATCCGGAAAATGTTGAGCCTAATCCGAAAAAAATATGCTAATTGCAATTAATTACGCCCTTCTGGTTCTCAACCTCAAATTGAAAATGAAAACCATCGATGCTCAACTGGCACATTCTCTAACTATTGGGTACCACTTTGTCATCTTATATGGAGGCACTGCTTTTTAAAATAAATTGATTGATTCTAAATGTCTTTAAAAACTTTATGTTTGAAAAGGGAAGGGGTAAATAGTTGTCTTCTTTAGAAAAAGAGTAAAAAGGAGTAACTTAAAAAACACAAAACATTTTTAAATTTTTGTTAAACAATTGTATAGCCCAATAAAAAAACAACTAATGAACTGCAAAACATGAATGGTTGGTGCCTGAGTATACTTCAACACAGAATCGATCATTTTTTATTTAAAACTACTACAAATATTCATTATAGAACATAGTAATGAGACAAAATCTACTTTAACTCACATTTTCGTATACAGCTTAAAAGTGCATGACTTTTAAATCAGAACGTGCTTGTTTATCCGCAACCAATACCTCTCGAAAAAAAATAAGGGATCAACATTTCTAGTGTTACCTACTTTTAAATATTCTAAAACCATTCATTGGTCACAAGTTTTCAATGGAAAAATAACAAATACACATCGTTTATTCTTATCTTGTATCAAAGCATTAGTTAATTTCGATATCGTTGAAAAGCTGAGTATTGAAAATATTTTGTGTGCGTTTAATCGCAAATGTTATCTTTCATTATTTTTCTGTTCTCGATACAAAGTTATTTAAATATAATCGCACAGACGACAAACAATAGAAATATTTCAGAACAATCAGTCTAAGACACACTATAGATAGTTAACAGAGGTCAACGTATGCTTTATAGGTCCTTAACTTACTTAAATCTCCACATATTCAAAACTTACGATATATTTATTGTAGTGATGAAATTTGCCACTTTCTCCTGATTTTAACATATTTGTTGGTACAAAAAACGTTCATTAATAAATCAAAAACTATTTTGTCATGTAAATCTGTGCACTGTCTTATTACTAATCGTAGATATAACTTTCACAGAAGTTCTACAACAGTAGAAGTTCTTAAATATTTAAAATTAAAAGGGCATTTGCTGTCAAATTCATTTTCACCGATTTGGCTCAAATGTTCATATTTGAATTATAAAATACTAAAACATTTCCTTTTAATAACTGAACACTCCTAGTTCATGCGTGAACTAGCTCCTGCTAAGGGGTTAAATTGACGGTTACATGAATATGGATTCAATGAGGTTAAATTATTGACTTGCAAGTCAATAACACATCTGTGATGTCTTTGGGCTTCTTTTGACCAAGTTGGGCCAAACTAAATGCTTTCAACGAAATATCATTTCAAAATTCTGCATTTATTAATACTTGAAAAAAACATAATCGTATTTTTTATTGTTGTCTCATTTTAACTAATACCCCTTTATTTGTCTACAGTGGAGAAGTGTCGTATTGCACGAAATTTGGTGGTGGAATCTGTTTTTCTAACTTTTTGTGGACGATATTTTATCTTTCTTTTTCAATGTTTGCAAAAAAGATGTGTTCTTTTCTTATTCGGTCAACATGTATGGTCAACTTTTTCATGACACCACAATAGCATCATTGAGCATTGTCAAAGGAAAGCAAGAATATTTGATGTCATCATTGAATTTTGACCAATGAAGAATTGAGATCAAACGACCCACATGATGATTTTGAAGAAAATAATCGACCGGTCGGAGACAATATAAATCGGTGAAGAATTATTAAATATTTATGACGCTTGTATGCAATAATACTACAATTTTGTTTTTATTCTGGATCTTTTTGTAGTATTTTCCATTTTAGATCACTTGGCGTCCGTCGTCTGTCGTCCGTTAACTTTAACTTTGACTGCTGTACCCATATTTTGACTATTTTATTTATAATGTCTGTTTTGTTCACGCATCGTTGTAAATATAACGGAATTTGATAAGACTGTCGTACAAGTGAGAGGTTTAGCGCTATAAAACCAGGTTCAATCCACCATTTTCTACATTTGAAAATGCCTGTACCAAGTCAGGAATATGACAGTTGTTGTCCATTCGTTTGATGTGTTTTGTCATTTGATTTTGCCATGTGATTAGGGACTTTCCGATTGAATTTTCCTCGGAGTTCAGTATTTTTGTGATTTTACTTTTTACAAAATCGTCGTCTATGAAAAAAATTAAAACAACACGTTATAAATTCCATGCGTCCGAAGCGCATTTCTGGATTTAACTTCATCAGGAACGCTAAAAGCCGAATTTTTGAAAGCCAAGGATGTGTAAGAACCGAAACGGTTAAAGAGCTATATATTCAAAAAGGACATAAAAATAACAGCCAAATCCTTCTAAGGCCAACTTTGCCTGAGGGAGTTGAAACCTTAGTTTCTTAATAATTTCAAAATTTATAAAACGGACAATTTTAGAAAGGTTTGTTATAAATCTTTTAAGTACCGAAATACTGACTACTGAGCTAATGATACCCTCAGGGACTGATAGTCCACCAGCAGAGGTATCGACCCAGTGCTGTAAAAAAAATAAACAAGTTAAAAAAATCTTTGCGTCCGAGGCGCTTTTCAGGATTAACCTTCACCAGGAACGCTCAAAGGCAAATATTTGAAAGCCAATGATGTGTAAGAACCGAAACAGTTGAAGAGCTATATAATCAAAAAGGACCTAAAATAATAGCCAAATCCTTCTAACATTCTAAGGTCAACTTTGCATGAGGGAGTTGAAACCTTAGTTTCTTATCAACTTCAAAATTTATAAAACGAACAATTTTAGAAAGGTTTGTTATAAATCTTTTTCAGTAACGAAATACTGACTACTGAGCTGATGATACCCCCAGGGACTGATAGTCCACCAGCAGAGGTATCGACCCAGTGCTGTAAAAAATTAAAAACAACAAGATAAATTTCCATGCGTCCGAAGCGCTTTTCTGGATTCACCTCATCAGGAACGCTCAAAGCAGAATATTTGAAAAGCCAAGGATGTGTAAGAACCGAAACAGTTGAAGAGCTATATAATCAAAAGGGACCTCAAATAATAGCCAAAGCCTTCAAACTTTGCCTGAGGTAGTTGAAACCTTAGTTTCTTCATGATTTCAAAGTTTATAAAACGGACAATTTTAGAAAGGTTTGTAACAAATCTTGTCAGTACTGAAATACTGATTACTGAGCTGATGATACCCTCGGGGACTGAAAGTCCATCAGCAGAGGTATCGACCCAGTGCTTTAAGAAATGAAAACACCATGTTATAAATTCCATGCGTCCGAAGCGCTTTTCTGGATTTACCTTCAACAAGAATGCTCAAAGTCGAATATTTGAAAGATAAAACTGCTCGGCCAAATTTAACCAAACTTGGTCACAATCATCACAGTGGTATCTAGTTTAAAAAAGTGTGTCCGTTGACCTTGCTTGCCCACAAACATGGCCGATATGGATAAAATAGAACAATGGGGGTACAATGCAAATCGTAGACTACCTGATGACTTTTGCCATTTAAACTGTCAGACGACTTCTTATAGGAGTTATTGCCCTATAACGACACATTTTACCTTTTTCCTCTTATTTGCGTATTATCTCCAAAAATAATAATTGATAAAAACTTAAAACATTAAAAATGATCAGCAAGACAAGAGGTACAAATAAGTCAAACATGACCGAAATCGTGTTTCGACACCTTATTAAAGTAATTGCACTTTAAAGACGATTTTCCCCATTTCATGGGCATTTTTGCCTATTATCTTGAAAACTATAATTACAGATGGATAAAATCTTTAAATAGAAAAATAAAATTATCAGCAAGACACGATCTACAAATAAGTCAGCATCACCATAACCGTTATGCGATTCCTTATTAAAGTTATTGCCCTTTAATGACGAGTTTGGCATTTTGCATGTTATCTAATTTTTGTTGGTATTTCACGATTCTTTGTCTGTTAGTTTAGAAGAGTTTATATTTATCTTCTTTTTTATTCTATAAATGGGTTCAATGACCCTTTACTTTTGATATACTCATTATTTTCGTTCTAGGAGCGTAATGTGTTTTAAAGGTCTACGTCGCAACTGTTTCTTGTATACCTGATAGTTACACCTATAACTATGGAAGTAAATGTATGCTTGGTAGACATTGGAATGTTTCACTCATTATGTGGGCCCTTAGGTCTAATACTCCTGATAATTTAAATATACATTTGTATCTGTAAATGTTCCACATGAATCTTATACTACATAAAAATTATGTGAATTGATTAAACGGTGTATTGTATTTGCAATGGCAAAGAATTAATTAATTTCTGATTTGCAACCTGTAGTACACAAATACTCATCACCTGTAAGCTGACAATGCAGTCTTAAACTTGTTCTTTGTCTGTACTTATTTAACATTTTTTTTTCTAAGATATGTAGGTCTATTATATGTAATTTGGGTATGAACCTATCATTTAATACTCATCATTAGTAAATTCAATGTGCTGATTGGTATAATTTATAAGTTTTCAATATTCTTTGCTGGTTTATCTTACAATAACATTGCATTGAATAAGTGGTGTTTGATTTAGTCGGTTTATGTCAGTTTATTTTAAATAACCTAGACTTGTTACACAAAAAAAAAATCACCGAAAACCCGGTCCATCAGGGAGGCCCAATTGGTGTTAATTGTAAATCATAAGACGCAGCAAAGTCAAGTTACGATCTTAAATTTAATTCCCTTGGTATCTGAACCTGGAAAAAGCACTTTAAATAACTCATTATGAGCGGTTGATATCTTGCATGAAACATTTACCCCTACCATCTATACTTACAAACTCCGTGGCTTGTTTGAACGGCTAAGTAAGAAATATGGTTAAAAAGAAGGGAAGATTAAAGAAAACAGGATGTTTACAAACAAGGCAACAAAATTACAAATTAGACATCGGAAAGACTTTCTTTGATATTTTTTGAACAGGGAATTAGCCTTGACATACTTCAAGGGGAAAAGAGGGTGGGGAAGGGGACCGAACCACTTTATGCAAAGGTCGTTAATTATCACAATTGTGTTTTTTATCGTATCTATACAAATATGTCATTTTCTATTGAATTTCGGCTTATTTTTTTAAAAGACATTTCAGACAGAGATTAAAAAGGTTTACTTCGAAAAAATTAACAAACGCTAAATGAAATTTTTATATAATTCCGACTATTAAAGAAAGCAAATGAACTTTGAATAAAATAGAGAGAGAACAATTCACCACGAAAGTAAATAAATCATACTGGATTGAAGTTTCAGAATTAACGAGACTTTTTGAAAGGATGAAATCCTAAGAACAACACATTTTGATGATGTTTCATTTGTCCGTGGTATCTTCCAACTTTCCTCTTTTATTTCTTTCATTTAATTCGACTTATTACAATATGTTTGCAGATCATAAGCAACAAGTGAGGTACTATTAGTAATCAAGGAACAGCTTATCCTTCCATAGCACCAGAGTTCAAACGTTTCGCAGTAATAAATTTGCTCATTTCCCGATGTAGTTTTTTTGTGAATGTTGTTTGTTTTTTTGTTTATTTGTTTTTTTCTTTTATGGTTATAATATTCTATGTCTTTCTTTGGGTCTAATTCAAGACACCCACTTGGTTTTTTTTTTCATTTTTATTGTCGTTTTTTGGGTTGTCTTTGACGAGAGGCTGTGCTGTGATGAGAGGATGTGCTCACATTTTCAAATAAGATCAAAATTCTACCATAACAGCTGTGAGTTATTTCTATATTTCCTGCAGATGATTTACAAATAAGGCAGTTAGAAAACAAATTAACTGTCTACAGAGATTATTATTTCTTGTTGATAATTTTTTGAAACCAATTAAAAATTTGTTTTGTTGAACCTAATCACAGTGCCAAAAGTTAATTGATATTCGAGTTAAATGTTTGACAAAACAATGAACTAGTCGGACAAGCCTTTTAAACATGTATGAAAAGCTAAAAATTTGAATGAAATTCGTATTGACTGCACACACATAATGGGCAGGTAAAACCGTTGAATATTGTGTGTAATTTATATTGATTACGAATTCTTGATGGTAGGATTTAAATCAATAAATATAACGAGACATGTACACAAACACAACACATTAAAACGAAAGTGGATTTGATAGTAAGGTAAGATCAATGATATTTGTTTGTATAGTAAACTTTCTTTAGAACTGTCAGAGTATTTTGTCAGAGAAAATGGTCTTAAATGTTCTGGGCTAGAAATGTCTGAATCAGTTTTTATGGTATAACTATCCAAAACTGTTTTAGGTCAGTATTAATTATAAGGTATAATTCTCAGATTCAGGTCTAAGTTAAACTGCCGAACTCTCTTCTAGTGTACAACTGTCGGTATCTGTTCTAAGATGAAACATCTCTAAATAACGGAAATTATAGCAGCTCTCTTTTTGTAATTTAGAACTAGGGCAATTAGCTGGATTTTCCATGTAATCCATATTATTAACCAATTAAAATAAGTTTTGATGTATGTTTTAATTATGTATTTATGATTATGATAATTTATTTGTTTTTTTTTTTAGTGAAGAAATATACTTTTAATATACATGATATACTAGTCTCGAAATTAGTATCAAGCATTCTTATATGTCTAGTAATATATTCCATTTATACAGATAATTACTCAGGTCAAACACAGGTAAACTATTTAGATTACACAGTGAATATACCACTTTCTAAGGCAGGGTGGAGGGGGCAGGGGGCCAACTCGAGTTTACATGATATTGTACGATCTTATGTAATGATACATACGCGATCTAGTATCAATAAAATTGTGGCACCCGCTAAAATAACTACTGAGTGTTCGTTAAAGTAAAACAACTCATACCAGACATTTAAAAAAATAAAGTGACCATTTACAAAAAAGAACAATACTAATGATTACTCGTGAAAAGTAATAACAATACCCTAGAATAATTTCTTTTTAATTAAATTAAAAAAAAAAATACATTAATAAAGAAATTAATAAAGAAAATAAAGAAAAGGAGTAAATTAGATTAATAAGGTTAATAAAATAGAATAAAAGAATAATAATAGAAAGAGTTGCCCATAACTATTTTTTTCATATATAACTGTTTGGATCTGTACTATATAGAACCGTCAGTATTAGTTCTAGGAGAGAACTGTCCTAAACGGTTCTAGATTTAAACTTTACAAACTGTTCTAGAGTAAAACCGCTTCTGTCTGAAACTGTTCTAAAGGTGCGATGATAATGTTTCTAGGATCTTTTCTTGAACAGTTCTCCTGACAGTTTCTGACTGATTTTGAGAGAGATTAAAACTAATCCCAACTGAACGCAATTATCAAATTTACATTTGTACAATTCGTTATGGAAAAAAATCGTACAAGCTGTTTATGCAGCTCTTGTCTATGTATTACACATTTATCATGTTTCCTATTTGTGTATGCTTTTGAGTTAGGGCAGGACCATATGATAATTTCGGTTATGTAGACAAGATGATATTTCGCAGACTGGATATTCATTTTCACCTGTCGCCAGTTTTATCATTAATTCTGACTTTTCTACACATTTATTTCCTAAGTTTTATTTGCAGAAATTTTTTTTCATCCTGTCTTGTGCAAGATTTTTTTAAAGGGTAAATACCTTGGAGTTCGGTATTTTTGTTACACTTTTTCGTTAAGTTCAAATTGCGTTGCGTTCACGGGATGGATACCTTTTCTCGCGTTTCTCGATTTATCTCCTATAAAGAAAAAATCGTTTATTATTAATGCCAAATCCATGCGAGGTCAAATTTGCTTTCGAATCTTACTTGTTAAAAACAAATGTACATTCTAAATTTATCATCGAAGAACGTTATAAATCATGCCAGTACCGAAGAACTGCATGTGTACAGAACTACTCTTTCTATCAAAATTTGTTATACATTACGTCATCAATACTTACAAAACATAAGTAATTCTTAACAGGGTCTTACCTAATTCCACTCAAGCCATTGGTTGAAATGAATTTGAGGGTGTACACAATGCAGATACAGATTACTAATAAGAGAATTGAGTTATGGTACATTATGTGCGCAGATTTACTCACTTTGTGATATTAAGTATTCTTGTTGCTATATTAAACAGTATTATTTTCATCGATTAAATGGTGTTTGTCTTTATTCACGTTGGCCAAAATCTAAAAAAACAACTTGCCAATGTTATTTATCTTCTAATATATTCATCAAATAAATCCATCAAGCATTGCAAGAAAGAAATATTGTGTTGAAGATATTCTAACCTACTCATTATCAAGACATATATTTGTGCATTTTTGTTTCATTTGCAGATATGGATGCAGCTTATTCAAAACCAGCATGGAGAATGAAAACAATCAGTTTAGAAAAGTATACTTGATAAAAAGCAGCAGGAGCATTAACATATAATGGGAAGTTCAATATCAGTAAGGCATTAACGACTTTTTTTTAATTTATATTCTATGTTATTTGTATATCATTTGCTGATAGGTACAACACTTGACGTTAAACAACCAACAATCAAGCAATCTGATAAGTCGTACTTTAAAGAGGAGATGCATAGAAGATCATATTCTTTAGAACAACGTCTGTTAAATTCAAATGTGTATTCAAATGCATAGAGACGCTTTTCCACTCATTCGTGAAAAAAACGAAAAAAAAAAGATAAAGAAACAACAGGAAATCTACACCATTACAATAAAAAGTCTTTTATGTCAATTTCAACAAACACCTTGACAAAACTGTTAACACAGTATAAACTAAATAACGTGAAATACAATAAAGATGAAATAACATCAGCAAAGAATTTTATTTAGTACCAAAATTACAATTGTTACCCATCACTCTACATAGTTCACTTGGTACAGTATTAATAACTTGGTTTATCAGGGATTCCTTGTTTAATTAAGTCTCCCAAACGAAGTTTGGGAAGACTTATTGTGTTTGCTCAGTTCTTATTATTCTTCTTCTTCTTCTTCTTCTTCTTCTTCTTCTTCTTCTTCTTCTTCTTCTTCTTCTTCTTCTTCTTCCGCCACTTTTAAATTTGAACTTGTCCGCACCCGTTCTCCAAAACCGCTTGTCAGATTAACTTAGGGTTTCACAATATGTTAGACTAACATGTCTAGTGGTGCAATCAGGGTTTTGTTTGTGCAATGGGGTTTATAATGGGGTACTTTGAGGGGCAAAAAGAAAAGAGGGTTTTACTATAGAACCCTATGGGATTTTATTTTTAAAAATTTTCAAATGATTATAAATTGAAAACCGTTTGTGATAAACACAATCTTTTTAATTGAAAATGTTCCAAATGATAAAGCCCATTAAATGAAATACAGGGTTAGTCCCCAGGGGTCACCCCCACCCCCTGCCATTTAAAAAAGTTCTAATATCTTGTAAGTGGTCAAGATCCCCACCCCTAAACCATATATATTTTGGTTTGTCATGCTAAGATGGTTTGAATGATATACAGGGTTAGTCCCCAGGGGTCATCCCGACCCCCTGCCATTTGAGAAAGTTCTAATATCTTGTAAATGGTCGAGATCCCCACCCCTAAACCATATATATTCTGGTTTGTCATGATAAAGCACATCAAATGAAATACAGGGTTAGTCCCCAGGGGTCACCCCCACCCTATGCCATTTAAAAAAGTTCTAATATCTTGTAAGTGGTCAAGATCCCCACCCCTAAACCATATATATTCTGGTTTGTCATGCTAAGATGGTTTGAATGATATACAGGGTTAGTCCCCAGGGGTCATCCCGACCCCCTGCCATTTGAGAAAGTTCTAATATCTTGTAAATGATCGAGATCCCCACCCCTAAACCATATATATTCTGGTTTGTCATGATAAAGCACATCAAATGAAATACAGGGTTAGTCCCCAGGGGTCACCCCCACCCCATGCCATTTGAGAAAGTTCTAATATCTTGTAAATGGTCGAGATCCCCACCCCTAAACCATATATATTCTGGTTTGTCATGCCAAGGTGATTTGAATGATATACAGGGTTAGTCCCCAGGCATCACTAATGCATATAACTTTACTGGACCAAACCAATTTTCATTGGACTTTGCCCAATTTCAGGCGACCATGGGAATTACGAATTATGGGAGCTTCGTTTGGGAGACTTCGTAACAGCATCCTGTTACAATCATTTCTTGTTTTATCTGGTACAATGCAAATTTTAAATTAAACATAAGTGCACGCGTTGTGGCCTGGGCTAATCTTACCCAGACTCGTAATCCAAAGTATCGGAAATCAAGAAGCAGGATCCTGACTGATCAGTTGTTAACTAAATGTGAAGTTATTCTGCTAAGAAGTACGTCAGAAAAGCGTGACTAAAACAAACCACGACAAAAACGTCCATTCAATATTTTGTCTTTTGTAGACTGTTTTTTTTTTCTTTTCGTAGTTTTTCGGGTTTTTTTATGGGTTGTCAGTTTGTCCTAAACTTGTGAGTTACATGTCCCTTGGGTTTTCTCGGCCTTTCTTTTGAAAAAAATAAAAGTATTGGCCAACTGAAATGTTGGTCCTAATAGGCTAAAAAAATGCTTGTATATAGCCAATTCATCTCTGACGAACGATTGCAAACGGACGAACTGAGTGCAGTATAACCCCGCTCTTAGATTGGGGTACAACATGTTGCATATCTCTTTCAATTTTTATGCCTTGTCCTGACTTTCTTCTGAGATTTGTACATGTGTAATCTTAAAACACGATGTACCTGATTAAACTTTTTATTATGTATTCTTATGTGTCAAAGAGTCGCATTATATGCTATCAACGACTGCTGGTTGCACATTTAGTAGTTATAGTGATCACGTAATCTGCTTACAAGGATTTTCACTTTGTCTGCTATCATTTTATACTCACTGAAGAATTTGAATTATTAATATTTATCATTTAAAAATTGCATTTGAATATCAAACACTGAAGTTGTCATATACAACATATTTTTAGAAAAATACTGATAAAGAAAACAAAAAATTGGAAAAAGACCAACAAAAAGTACCAAATGTGACGAAACCAGCAGTAAGTACATGTAGTTTTAATATATTCGTATGAATGTTGGGCCACCTGTTCCTATCCCGCATCATCTTTTTTCCAAGATCGTATAAATTAAAACCTAATCATACCTGAACAACGGTAATCCATACAAGAATGCACTAACGTGCCTTAGTTATTAAAACTATTGATGTTTCTTAAATGAAAAAAGAAAGCCTATTTAACCTGGTTGATTTATTTTGACGATATCATTTTACAATACGATTGCTGATTACCTTTGTTGAAGATTCACACATCCAATGTTGACGAACACCACACAAGAGGTATCGGCATTTTGTTTCAACTCGCATCTTATCCGTACGACAACACAGAGTTAATTTAATCGGATGGCACCAATCACAAAGTTACTTTTAATTCATTTTTTTGTGATTTTTTGTTTTTGTTTAATTCGTTGCAATATCACAATATTTGTACTCAAGGTGTTGTCATATGATTTAAAAAGTGAAGGTCCATATTTTTGATGAAAGGCGAGTTTCATGTGGGCATATGGGTTGAAATGCATAACAAAAAAACTGATATGGATCGTTATACATAGGGTTTTTGCTACTTCTGAGTGGTTGTATACCCCTTCATATCTATAAAGACTTCTATGTAATTTTGTGTTTGTCTCGACTTTGTTGAAAGTCGCGGAAGCATGTCTCAGCGATTATCTATAGGCTGGTCCTCTCCCTTGCAACATACGAGTATCTCAGATACCCTTGTTGTCAGAGCAAAACGGATAAAGGACAGGGAACCAGTCTACTGTTATCTACTCCCTCGTTGATGGCGTTGTCGGCGTCATTAACATTTAGTTGAGATTTATAGTTAAAATATGTTTAAGATAAGTAATTGTGTGAAACATAAGTGGACTGTTATAAACTTTGTCTGAAGTTTTTTAATAATCAAAAGACGATATAAAGAATAAAAAAAAAACAAATATAACACAGTGTTTCCTCTATGGAATTTTGTGAAACTTGGACAAATATATTATTCAAATAAATAAATAACATCTGAAGCAAAAGGTGAAAAAAATGTTTCGTTCTTTTTTCCGTATTGTACAGATAGCTGGACTCTAGTTTCTTTCAGTTAACATTAACATACAGTCTGTGTTCTGTGGATAAATTTTGCTAGACAATTGTTAGACATTTTAAAACATTTTTCGAATTTTCGTGGAATTTTCTCAACTTGAACAGAAGCTTTTTCATGATAAAAAATGCATTTGTAAAGAAAAAGTTGAACGGTTTTTATTTTGTTTCTTAATAATAAATTGACTAAGCTTTCAGCATTTAACGATATACTTTTACACTTACAGCAACAATCACAGGGTCCGCTAAACCCTTTACAGTTTTCATTATTTATTTGCAGAAGCAGAACCACCAACAGGAGCAGCAAGACCGGACAATATTAGGAAACGAACCAAAACCGTCAGTGGTAGTTACAAACAAATATCTTCATGAAAAGAAAAGCAATCTGCAGGTAAATTTTTTCTTATCTCTCAGAAGAAAACAAGATCCCACTTTGATTGACGTAAATTGCAATTCGTGTACATCATGTACATAAGAAGCCCTCTGAACGACGTTGTTTTTAGAATCGAATGCATTTATTGAATAGTTGCTAAAACATGGTACATGTAAGGTAACTGTATAATACAGATCGTATAAACCAGTTGGTGATTCAGTTGTTCAGTATATAAAATAAGGAGAGATGACATGATTGCCAATTAGACAACTAGCCAACAAAGTCCAAATGACGTTGATTCAATCAATTAAAGGTCACCGTACGGCCTTCAACTATGTGCAAAACCAACACCGCATAGTCTGCTATTAAAGGTCGGAAATTTAAATGAAAAAAAAAAAACAAACAAGAACAGGCTGATTTAAGAGAAAACAATAAACGAAAACAAAAATAACTGACAGCAACCAACGACAAGCACTGAATAACAGACTGCTGAATTGGGACAGTAAATCAGTTTTGATTACTAAAGATTGTCTTTGTTTAATTTAGTCTTTGCAGAAGAAACCACAGCAAGACCGCGCAAGATCTATAACTACACCAAAACCGTCAGTGATATTTACAACTAAACACATTTCTCAACAGACAAGCAGTTTGAAGGTATAATTTTACTCGTCAAAATAGAAAAACTCTTCCTAATTTTGCTCAATGCTATTTGCTCTTTATTTGATTAACGTAATTCTTGCTGTCCGACGGTATAGTAGTAGCTTAGAGGTTAAAAACGGATATGTTTGCATCCTATCATCATTGATACATGTAACCACTTTAGGGTCAACATATAAAGAATACACTTTTAGATGACAAAAACACGAAAGACGACTAAATATTAGTATGAAATATTACGAGAACATTCACTGACTGGGAATTTAACGTTTTTAAATTTGGGACATAGTGAGATAAACATTTTTTTGGACTGGAAAACAAGCCCTAGCGGCAATGATAACATCACCAACACCTGTTCCTTTCAACATGTGTTTAGATCGAAAAGAGCAGCTGCCGTTTACAAGAAAAGTGTACGCTAGATTCGAGTTGTCTATACTTTGATCAAGAGCAGGAATACAAAAAAAAAAACTGCTCTTACATAACTGCAATAAACATAATTTTCCATAACCTTTAAGCTTTCCTTTTCCTTATATTTCGAACGGTTATAATATTGACATTAGATAGAAAAATTAATTTAGGGAACTAACCATCAGCCAAAACTTTATATTTTCTCGTATTTTGTTGCAGTTTTTACTTTCTTTTTTTTTTAATTTCATTTAATGAGCACAACTGATTTAAGCAAATTAAAAACCAAAACTTGAGACAATCTTTTATGTGTAATAACTAAACATTACTTTTAACTTGTTTTTTATTTCGCCTTTTACAGACTAAACAAATAAAAAAAGAAGTTATTGCTGCAATAGAAATTGGATACACCCATTCAGGATATGTCTTTTGTTTGGGTAAAAAGTATGCTTTAGAGGGAGAAGGTCTATATTGTCCCAACTGGGAAGCAAGAGACAATGGAGTGGTCAGTTTTAAAACCTCCACGGCGATTTTGTTCCGACCGGATAAATCTATTCATAGCATTGGTTACGAAGCAGAGGAATATGTCAGCAGAAATCAAAATGAATCAGATTCTGCAAAATGGTTCTTTTTCAAAAACTTCATGGTGGAATTTTACAAACTCAAGGTAAATATGAAATCTTTATATGTTAGTTTAAAAAATTGCATCCTGAATGGCAAAGAGCTGTAAGTGTATGGTTGAAAATAAAGCTACAAAAATATTCTTTTGGAAATAGATTATTTCTTTGGTAGACAGTATCTATAGATTTTTTTGTTATAACTTTTTCGACTTAATGCGATTTTGAGTTTGACGTATAAATGTATGTTATTGACATTGCCTTAGTTTGAAGACTGGGTAATATGGCGATCCTCATACGTTTTTTTTCTCAATGTAATGCTAGGTGTTTCATACACGTAAACCAACCATCTGTAATTCAATTCCTAACCAAATTCTACAATTATCATTATAATCATTCTGATTATATCAGAATGATTGTATCATTCTGCGATTAAAGTTGACGAAAGCGTACAATCTTAAATTTACATAGCTAATATAAAATCGCCGTAGTACCTACGGTAACATCTGAATTAAGAGTTGATATTTATTCCATAACTGATCTTCTCTCAGTTTTATGTGATTCATTTAATGGATATATTAATGCCTGTGTGATGTTTAGTCGCATTGTTATTTGGGCGTTTATGACAATCGTCTGTTATAAATACTTTGTACTGGTTCGAGAACTGAGTCAGATTTTCCGCCTGCTAGCTCAAATGGAAAAAGTAGTGAGGATTCATGTCACTCTATTTGCACTGCGATCTCACCACTCTTAACTCTACTCCTAAATGACAAGTGTATGACTGAAATCCCAGTGTTACCGTCTTTGATACAAGAACTCGTGTTAAACAATACGCGAGGTGATCATACTTCAATGAATTGCATGCAAGAATTGACTGGACTTCAGACATGTTGAATCCCCGAACATCACTCATCAAGTAATAAAATCCTTGCTTACGTGGGCCGTCCCTTTTGCTTTCGTGTGATAAATTAGCTCCGTTTGGTTAAAATAAGGACTTTAGAGTCAATGACTCGTGTACTGTGCGTGCCTGGATTTATGCATGATAAAGAAGCCTTGCAGCAGGTTGCGTAAGTTTCCATATGAAGCCTCTTACTAAGAACAAAATATCCTATTAATCAACGATGGCTCTCGGAGTCCCCATTTCTTTTATTTCGATGTATCTACCTCACAGAACCTACTCGTTGTATTAATTGTTAATTTGTTCTTGTCGGGAGCTGACATGTCAGTAACTGCTAGTAGTGCTTTGTTATATTTTGTTGATTTTTGTCAATTGCTTTGTTTCTTCTGTTACCTATTCTAACATTGAACTCAGACTTCTTTTAAACTGAGTTTTAATTTGCGTATTGCTGTGTGTTTGCTTATTCCACATTGGCTAGAGGTAAAGGGGAGGCCGTGTTGGGATTTCACAAAATATGTTTAACCCCGCTGCATTTTTGCGACTCTTCCAAGCCAGGAACATCTAATCTTTGTTAGTTTTTTATGTTATTTTTTTAATTTTGTTTCATTGATATGTTTTGGAGTGTGACGTCCATTTTCGCTGAACTAGTTTACATTATTTTTTAAGGACCAACTGAAACCTGCCTCTGGGTTAGGGATTTTCTTGCTGTGTTGAAAACCATCGACGGCCTTTGGCGGTTTTATGCTCTTTGGTCGGGTTGTTGTCTCTTTGACACATTCCCCGTTTCCATTCTCAATTTTATGAAATATTTGCCACTGAACAATAAACATCAACACAAAAAAGGACAAATAAGTTGGTAGCCCCGAAATTATATATGTTAATGAATGATGGTCGATGGAAAAGCAATCATTGCGAAAGTAACACTACAACTTACTGAAAAATGACCTTTTAACTGTATGTTCAAACTTGATGCGAAAGTTGATAGTATTGTCATAGGAAATATTGTCAATTTTATCAAAATCAATAAAAGGAGATGTTGGTTTCATGCCAATGAAACAGCTGTACAACGACAAAAATGATTAAAATATAGAGAGATGGAAATAAACAACAAAATACCCGTTTTGAATTAAATCGTTTCAAGCTTATACATTATTATACAAGAAGTGAAAAAATCAACACCTCCCTATTCAAATAACGCAAAATAAACATTAAGATATACGACAACTAATGACGAGGTTCCTGACCTGAAACATGTACATAAAAATTGAGGGAGGGGTGTAAGCTACTTATAAATTTAGAATACATAAACATGTAAACATGTAACAATATTTTCAATAAACCCATAAATATCTGAATTATCGTACAGTAGTAATCTTATAATTATAAAACAATGCTGTAAGTTTTCCCTGTGCACAACATATATTTATGGAATAACAACGATCAGATACGATTAAGATCAAAAAGTGTGTACGGCCAACAATTTAAAGCCTGGTAAACAGACTAAACTGTACCACATATACATAATTTACCCAGATATTGATTAATATGTTCACATATGCAAACTTTCGGGTTCAACTCAGGTTGTTGATATGGTTCATAATGCTTAATCTTTAGTTTTCTGTGGTGTATTTTATAAAAGAGAGGCGAAAAATACAGAAGAAACATCTAAACTCAAATGTCGAAAATATTAAACTGACAACGCCATGGCAAAAAGAAAAGACAAAAAGACATACAACAGTATTATTGTTGTTAGTGTTTTCTTCGTTTTTATTTTTGGCCATGTTGTTGTGTCTTTATGAACTTATGATTTTTTAAACTTTTCCATTGGTATTTTCTGTCTATTTTGTTAAAGGATACAGCTATTGAAGATCTCAAGATTAAAGATTTCAGGCAAAATAATGTTACAATGAATGCGGTCGATGTGATATCTAGCTTTATTAACCAAATGAAAGACAAAATGATAAATGAATTAGCAAGACAGCAATTAGGGTACAACGACAATGATATACAGTGGGTGTTAACAACACCGGGAAAGTTGGAACCTTCCACAAACCAGCTGATGAACACCGCCGCAACACAAGTGAATGTATTAAAAATCAAAGTTTGTTTTATACAGTAAAGATTAAGATATTACAAGCGCTTATTTATAGTATTGTCCAACACTGTTTTTTGTTTTTGTCTTAAAATTTAATAATCAACCCAAGTAAGATCGCACCTTAAGAAACTGCTCTCCAGAACTTCAATCATATTTATTATTGATAAAATCATTAACATAAAAAGTGAGTTCACTTAGAGAACGCCGAACATTAATCGATTCCGTTCCGAAACTCTTTCTTTCCTATACGATTACGAATACTTTATTAAACCCATTATCGGTCCATGAAGGACATGTTATATAAAAGTATTGCAAACAGAGTTGAAGCCCGCATCCGGTTGCGGGATTTTCTCGCTGTGTTGAAAAACCCATTGGTGGCCTTGAGCTGTTTATGCTTTTTAGTCGGGTTGTTGTTTCTTTGACACATTTTCCGTTTCAATTCTTAATTTTATTATAAGTAAAAAAGAAACCAATAATGATAATGCGTATGATAATAGAGATTTAACTATACATGCTATAGCAGTTGTTTAATTATTGAAAATGAATTTCAACATCAATTGTATTCAAAGAACAAAACTTACAAATTCTTTTATCTTTGGCAATCTTTCTATAGCGTTCCTGCTCAATAGCTAATAAATTTATTAGCACGAATTCTCATTTTGGGGGGCGGGGGTGCTTTCAAGTTTCCTAACATAAATCAGTTCGCAATTTACCCTTTTTCACTGTAGCATTCTGTAAAAGATTATTGTTCCAAACGTGCATATACATACGTAACATTTGGGAGGAACACGATTAATTAAAACATCTTTAATCTCATGAACATTGAAATAATTGATATCTACAATCAGCTGTTTTGAAGTAGAAACAATAGCATGTTTGTTTACCATTCTGGTGCATATCAATGCTATATGTAAGAGTTTGACTTAACAAATGACAATCATGTATGTCTTTGATTCAACAGAAAAATTTAATAACTGAACAAATAATGTCAATACGTCGTGGAGTAAGACCAAGTTCCCCGTAAACTGCTATATGATTCCTGATATGTATTTGGTTACAACTTCCGGGAATTCGTATGTATAATTGAATAATAAATGTCAATGGAATTTTTTAAAGTCGATGTATATATATTACAGGCTGGTATCACACATGATCAGTTAACTCTTCTACAGGGACCCGAAGCCGAGTTAATGTATAATCGAACGTTTACAGTTCGCCATCTACATTTGGCGAAGAACAGATAGCGCCACTGACAAAATTCTACAGGTCTTTATTAGTACATTTAGGAGGTTGGTATGTTGCTAAGCTGTGTTAAAAAACTTTATATTCACCTTTTTTTGCACACAGACCTAGTTGAGAAATATTACTAAATATGTGATAACTGTTTTATTTATAATAGCTATGGACTAAGAGAGGCAAAGGATACCAAAGGGACAGACAAACTCGTAAGTCGAAAATAAACTGACAACGCCATGGCTAAAAAGACAAAGATCAACAGACAAGCAATAGTACACAGAACACAACATAGAAAACTAAAAGACTGAACAACACGAACCCCACCAAAAACTGGGGGTGACCTCAGGTGCTCAGGAAGGTTAAGCAGATCCTGCTCCACATGTGACACCCGTCGTGTTGCGCAGGGACTAACGTAGCCAATCTGTATTACTTCTATGATATTAATATACAGAGTAGATGAATTTTGATTGTCAAAAAAGACGAACTAAGTTACCCTGGCAAAATTAATACAAATGTAGACTTGTACACACTTATTGGCACTCGAGGGGTTGTAAATAAGAGTAACTAACGATTGTTTAAACACTGTTGTAACAACTCGATTAAATAAATGCGCAAACATATGAAATGAACACCATTCAGCACTTCCTTCTTATTTCAGTGTAGCTTACAATTTGACTGTGGTAGAAGTAAATGAAAAGAAAACAAATATCCTTGAGACAATTTTCAATACAAATGAAAGTGCAAAACAGGAGTTTATAAGATTCTTAACCCGCTTATTTGGAGGGGACGTTTTGAAGTATTTAAGAGATTATCATCCATTGGAGTATTCTGAACTTCTACATAATTTTGAAAAGAAACTGAAATATTTCGAGTCAGATAAAGTAGTAACTATTCGTGTTCCTCCCAAATGGTACGATTCATTTAAAGAATTTACCAGCGACACACTGACTAATTCAATAAACCAAACAAGATTCAGAAACGCTGTGTCATTTCAGAATGATAAAATAAGGATAAGTTCAGAGTTGTTCCACAAGTTTTACGAAAATGCTACAGAATTTACTATTGAAATGGTAGAAAAGACTTTAGCAAAGCAGTCAGCATTAGGAATCGGCATTTTATTTATAGCAGGTGACCATGTAGACCACGTGTTTGTAAATACACTGAAGGAACGATATCCGGCTCATAGGATAATTATTTCAAAGAATCCAGAACTTGTTGTTCTGAAAGGAGCTGTTCTTTGTGAGATATTAGAATAAACGTTGACCGTACGTAATAAATTTAAAAAAAAACACACAATTTAAAAGAGTATTGTGTTTTTTAATTTCTTTCGTTTACTTGACCTTTGAAGATTTCCTATCAATGATTTATTTATGTTTAAAGATAAAAAGGAGATGTGGTATGATTGCCAATGAGACAACTCTCCACAAGAGACCAAATGACACAGAAATTAACAACCATAGGTCACCGTCCGGCTTCAACAATGAGCAAAGCCCATACCGCAAAAAGACCTATTTGATAATTGATATCATATGATATGTCTTTTGAAAAGATAATGTTCTGTTTGTATACCATTGAACATTCTATCACCCTTAAACTTTTTTAAATCCTTGCAAAATGAATAACATCTAGAGGGGCAACCAAAAGTATTATCAATCAAAAGTGAAACACCACATTCAAACTGGACAAATACTCAATAACAAACGAGGAGTAACGGCAATATTCTCAATTGGTACCTATGGAAGTTCTTGTGTCAAATTATAAAATATGGCATTAAGCTTCACCTACTTCTGTGACTGAAATCATGGAAACTCATTATACAAATCAAACTGAACATGAACCAGTTAGCAATATTTGTAAAATTTAAGTCTTCGGTTTATACAGTGAAGAATGTATCAAACAGTCCTCATCACAACAGAAAAACAAAATCATTATATAGATATATTTAAGGATACTTCTTGAGTATTTATGTATCTATATATACAACAGAAAATTTTCATTATTTTTGTTTTCATGCCAATATCAAAGTACCGAGCTAGCAAACAAATCAGCATACCCATCATTAGGTTCTCAGGCCAAAAAAATAACATATATATCCTAACATCACTGAAGAGACATTAATTGTCGTAGTCCGGATATGGTGTACCAATTTTTGCACCTCATATTTGCGGTATACAATCTTTTCCGTAAGTTTATTGTTTTCTGTTTGGTATTAAATTAATAACTAAGATCCATTTTGTTACATCTGGTGATCCGTTTATTTGGCAATCGCCATGGCAGTCAACAGGGTTTAAGAACATCCGTTGTTCGACCTGCTAGTCAAATGCGTGTTGTTAAAATTTACTATTTCACTTTTTTGGTCTTTTGGAAAATGTTGTTTGTGCTGTATTTAGACCCCACTACCAAGAAATTTGTTTTGCATGCACTCGTATAAAAATTGCGGTTTTTATCCAACGCAATCACAGGTTTGAACGTTGTTTTCAATTTAGACTTGTTTATATTTTTTCGTTTGGGCTTGTATTATATTTGCCTTCGGGTTTATATAATCCGTTCATCCTATTTCGACTCTTCAAAATTCAAGAGTCAATCCTAAATTGAGGTAAATTATATGGCCTTCCAAATACCCTTTCGATTCCTAACATCACTGAAGAGACATTAATTGTCGAAATCCGGATATAGTTACCAATTTTTGCACCTCATGTTTGCGGTATACCATCTTTTCCGCAAGTTTATTGTTTTCTGTTTGGTATTAAATTAATAATTAAGATCCATTTTGTTACATCTGCTGATCCGTTTTTTTGGCAATCACCATGGCAGTCAACAGGGTTTAAGAACATCAGTTGTTCGACCTGCTAGTAAAATGCGTGTTGTTAAAATATACTTTTTCACTTTTTTTGGTTTTTAGGAAAATGTTTGTGCTGTATTTAGACCCCTCTACCAATTAATGCAAGAAATTTGTTTCGCATGCACACGTATAAAAATTGCAGTTTTTATCCAACGCAATCACAGGTTTGAACGTTGTTTTCAATTTAGACTTGTATATATATATACAAAGGATATGGGTATCCAACCATGACACAAAATAAGTACATGTACAGCCAAAAAAAAAAAACACCCAAAAAGCAAAGGAACGGCGCTTTTATTGCTGTTCTTCATATCAAATTTACAGTCATTGTGATGGCTTCAACACGGAGCCAAAAAAAAGCTCGCTTGACTACAAGTTAAATATTGCCCTAGCACCGGTTTGAGCGGAATTCTTTGCGAAATAATTTGAATAGACTTTGTAAGATGTAACACCTCCAAATGCGGCGTTGTCAAAAAGAACATACTGGAAAGTAGTACATATGCAAAACAAAATGGTTCCAACGCATAAGGCTGTATTGCAATAATCTTGATTTTAAAAAAAATCAATTATAGAATATTTGTAAAAGGGACGTTAGACATCAAATTTGCAAACTTAATTTGATGACTTGAGAACGCACATTAATGTTACCTTTTTTATTATATTGTAAAATAACTGTTTGTTTTTCATTGCATTCAATCAGCTACATACTTAGGTACACAACGAAAAGTGTTCGGTTCAGCTGGTTTTAATTCAAAAGCACATTAGGTATACGATATCATTCATCAAATATCTTGTCGCGCGACATGTTGGAAAGCAAAATTTACCAACACCGCCTCCCCCCCAAAACACACACACACACACACACACACACAAAAGCACACACACAAACACACACACACACACACACACTAAAAAGAGACACAGAAGAAGAAAATAATTATTTAAATAAGCAGACCAAAATCAAAAGTGAAAAGACCTAATAATTAGAGCAATTTCTAAAAGCTTTTCATGGAAAGGTTAAAAGACCTACTAATAATGATAACAATTTCTAAAGAACTTTTCATGGAAAGGCGAAATTTTTAACTTGCTACATGTCCTCAGAAAGACATGTCACCTTACCCGGACACTTTATGTTAAAACTTAACCGACCTAACTTGACTTATTTTCTATCTACTTTGATTTTGAACAATGGTTTTACAAAACAATACTGTGACGCCCCAAAATAACAAATATAAAACAATTCAAACGAGAAAACTAACGGCCTGATTTATGTAAATAACAATGAACGAAAAACAAATATGATATCCAGTAACAAACGACAACCACTGAACTACAGTATCCTGACTTGGGACAGGCACACACAAAAAAGCATCCCTTAGCCTGGGACAGTGGTGTAACAATAAAACATGAGGAACAAATTGTAATAATCATTTAAAAAGGGGTTAACTCATCAGATCGATACAAAGCAGAAAAAACATCTTACAAAATCACAGACCGGACGTGGCAGTGTATTCATACACCCTAACAACAAAAAAGACAACAATTACAGATCTAAGAGTATCTGAGATCCAATAACAACTAATGAAATAAATCATACATCAAAGACTCATACTAGTATATCAATCAGTACAAACCAACATCCAATAAATTTAGTGTAAAGAAGTAATCAACATTCAGAGAAAAACATGACCTTGTGCAATGTCAGAATACAGGTTTCAACAGATTGTAGAGTCATATGAATGTGCAAAGTATATAGCAATAATAATTAACTTGATTTAAATTTACTGATAGCAAAATCAATATGTATACCAATAGGTAAAAGCTTTAAATAAGTTTTCTACAGGTACAGTCACACTTCAAATCCAAATATTGGTATTTATGGAAGAATTTAATAAAAGATTTAAGTAGTTTGCATTAACGAAATACCTTTCATAATAATTTACCGGAACCACATTCCTTAACTGAGTTTGCACAAGTCATCTGGAACTCCAAGCTGCCTCCATTATATGTACTAAAAATGTATGGGTCAATGTTTTAAAATGGCAGATATTACACATTTATTTTATCCCTTTTGGTAAACATGTATCTTTTAGCATATGTAAGGTTTAATTAAACTATTGAACCCCCCCCCCCCCCCCGAAAGGGGAGGGGGGGGGCAAATGGCTTAACCCGTCGCATAAACATGATAATGTCTTATATATATATTTTACTTTGTTCCACATGTTTGATTGCAACTGGATGAGTATTTTTTAAAATGAACATCAATCAAGATGAACGTCACAATGTTCAATTTTGTTTTGAAATCCCGTTGCTACTTATGTTTTTGATCAGGGCTCTCAGTCACAAAACTTTACTTGGTACTCGGAGAACAAAATTTACATACACATCGAATCCAGTATTTTGATTGGCTGATTTTTTTAGTCTGAGTACGATAATCGTATTCGAAATTTGTATGACCGCAAGCCTAGATACCAAATATTTTATTTGACCTTATATATGAAATTCTGTTAATAAAGCGTTTTCCTGTAAAGTTCAATTTTATAAATAATTGATTGATTGATTAATTGGTGGATTGAATGATGCATAACGTCCAGTTACAAACATCACTTGTAATATAGGTCGACAACACGTTTGAATGGTGTCTTCCCGATTGTCCCACTTTTTGAAATAACAGGTTAAAAGGTAATGAAATTTTGTGGGACAATCGGGAAGATGTTTGTGGGACAATTGGAAAGTTTAATTGTGGGACAATCGGGAAATGTTTTGATAGTGATTAATTTGTTTATATAGTGTGCAGCAGGCAATTACAGGTAACTACATGTAATCATTGTAACTTATAAAATATGAATGAAATACAAACACAAAATAATATTTATATGTAATGCAGAAGATACAACAATAAAGCACACATAATACACAAGTACGTAACAACAACAAAGCACACATAATAAATAAGTACACCAATAAAGCGCGCATAACGCATAACATAAACATCACAACATATCATATGATTTCAACAAATTTAGTCCGAGTGGGAGAAATAAGAGGCAATGTCAGCATACTGAAACACAGTAACTTCACCATTCTGAAATTGATCTTTAAGTTCCTGCAGGCGTTGAATGAGTTGGGTGTATTTCCTTCTCTTTGTTGGTCGTACTCCCCCGGCATGGTACTGGATACTAGTTACTTCGTTTGATTACGGACTTTTCGTTTTGGATTTTCCTAGGAGTTCGGTATTTTTGTTATTTTACTTTTTGCTGCTTGCTCTTCTTTAAGGTAGTTCAGTAGCGTATAGATGTTTGGGTGTGGCACTTGGGTCATCTTCTTCAAGCCGCTGTGCCATCCTTCTAAGTGATTTGTCGTCCTCGGTCCTTCGGTTTGGTAATGGTTCCATAGCTGCCTGTTGCCTTCAACCCAGTATGTTGTGACGTAGTCTGCAACTCTTCTAGTGCATGGAACCAGACGTCTTCTACTTCTGCATGTGGTACTAGAGGAAGAACTGCTGCCCTGTGTATTAGTTGATGAATGTCTGGTTTCCTTTATAGTTGGTGACGAGTCCTGTTGACTGAACTTTACGCCAAATACACTGTGTATAGTGGAAAAATAATTACTAACTTTGAATAGATAATCAAATCAAATTAAATGAATTCATACTCTTTTTTTAATTGTATGCATTATTCTTAAATTTATTTAAAATTAAAAAAAAAAAATGTTATCACAAATGATGGTATTCGTATTTGTATTATAAATAAAAGTAACATTATAGATATATTTTATAAATAAGAAATGTTGTATTATTTGATGAAAAGTGCAATAATATGATGATTTTATAACTCAGAAATGTTATATTTTTATCAATAAAAATGGCATTTAATTGATGCTTTAAAAAAAAATATATTTTATACATAAATAAAATTAATATCAATTATTATTTTGAACAGGCAATAATTAGTTCTTGTTATTTTAACAAAACAAACATCAACTCTCTTGTTTACGTAAGATCATTTCACATCATAAAATAATGTGGAACAATCAGATTCTGAACTTTTCTTGTGGGACAATTGGAAATAAACCGTTTGAATAATAAGAATATAGTTAACCGGCATGCTAGAAAGATAATGATCCGTAAGATGACAAATCCTCTTTTTTGCACATTCTTCATAGACTCTAAGACGACCAGCACATTGGTTATTTTTTTTTTACACACGTTATATATTTTGTATGTTTTGTTTGATCCGAGCGTAACAGGACCGGATGTTTTCTTTTTCAAAAATATTCGTTTGGGCATACAGTTCCTAATTAAATGATTTTTTGCCGGGTTAAATTCCTTGTGACTCGTTTTAACCCTTAACTAGGGCCTGCATCAAGTCTTGGCTGTCATTTGAGTTTGCTCTTAAAATCAGTTGACATCAAATAGTAGTCTGTGCTTTGATATTTTCATGAATTATCACTTGCCTTTCTTAAATGCTGCGTTGCTTCATTTCTAATATTATTAGAAAAAATCAACCTATAAACCAATGAAAACGGTCTATTCAAAATGTCGAACCCTTAATTGTCCCGAGTCTATTATTTGTGAATAAATTGAACAGAAACAATCGAAAATCTTCCATCAAATAACCATAAATAGTATGAAGTGACAATCGATAGCTACCGATGAAGTAACTGACCTTGGATATTCACATTAAATGTGGCGGGTTAGATTTTAATTAGACCGTACCCCCACTCGATAAGGATACTAACAAAATGTATATCAAAGGAAAAAAATAAAAATAAAGCATGTTACGTATTTTACTGACTTTCTTTATTTTTTCTCCTTTCTACTTTTTTACTTTCTTTTTCTGTTTTTGCATTTGAAGCTTTCGACTTATTATTTTTTCGATTGCATTCATTCAGCTTTCACTGTTTTATTTTCTTCAGATAAAGCAGTACTATGTTTTATTTTCCTTTGTAACTTTGCACAGTATGGTAAGTTTTTGTCTTTGTGATTAACATGAAAAAATGTTTGTTATGAAGATGTTCCATGGAAACATAAAACATATTAGTTTCTTCCTATGACAAACAACATTTAATAAACAGATAGATTGCACATCTTATTATCGTAAATACTCTCAATTGGCGAAATTAAATTCAGTTGGAGAATATTTTATTTTTTGTATCTCCCTGCTTACGTTTTTCTGTGAATCAAATTAGCCTAAGAACTTAAGAACTTACGCGCGTTTTTTTTTAGCAGAATTTGTTTTAACCTCCTTCCGCATTGTCACAGGCCAATCTCAAGTGAGGAACCTCTTTATCAATTTTCGTTTGTCATATCTGTGTGTGTGTGTGTGTGTGTGTGTGTGTGTGCTTTGATTTTAGAGTTCCTAGATATTATTTTTTTTGTTTCTGTTAAACTTATTTAGAAAGTTTTAAGACTGGGATGGTAATTTCAAAGAGCTTAGCATATCGGGTTGACTTTTATCTATTGTTTTTAAGATTGAATGATGGTTTTGAGATGTATGTCGTTTATTTTTGTTGTTTGGTTGCTGTTTCATTGATGGATATCATATATCTCCTTTTATTCATCCCAAGAGGGTATTTAATTGAGCTGTGTGTAATGTGTAAGTACGCAGCCATGTCCGGTCAACAACTGGAAGTTCAATCCGATGCCTCGTGTAGAGAGAGAGTGCAACGCCCTTTGCACGTTAAGAACCATTGCAACAACTCTTAGAGGGGTCCGTAGATGGCCTGTCGCAAGGCAAAATTTCTGTCCCTATCCAATATACCCTCATTTTTCAGTGGCAAACCAAGCTCCCCGACTTTTTCTTTGGATGCCGTCTATAACAAGACCTACCTATTGTATTTATTGTTAGTTGTTCTCATCTTGAACATGCATGACATACTTGCCACAGGACGTTAAGCAAACATAAATCAAACAATCAAACCTTTTTATTCAAAAGAAACAAATGTATTTTTAAATAACAAACGGTCATTTCTATTAATAAACCTAACAACTCATGGATTTAATTCTTTAATAAGAAAGAATCTCGTGACAATACTAAACGCAAGAGCAATGAATAAGAAAATTCTAAAATTATTAATGCTATTCTTACCTCTAAAGAAAGTGTCTTACATTATTTTATATTTCATCTGAATCCTTTTCTACTTCCATTACAAACAATTCACTGACGTCATCTCTTTATCCAATATTTCAATTATTGTTAAAGAGATGTTTAATCCAAGATCCAAGGATGCTTGTAACTTTGAATGACAAAAAATATTAACGCACTATCTATTATTACTTTTGTCAAAATGTGAAACGATTTGTTTTTCTTGTACTGGTTTATCAGAAGGGGAAAAACGTCACAATGCTATATTTTGTGCAGAAAACAAGGTAATACTTTCATATATATATTTTTATAATATTAGCCTAATGCATGAAAACTATAATGGCAAAAGTGAAACGAAATGTTTATGACAATCGTTGTTTTTCTTCTGAGATTGTTTTTAAAGTCTTGCAAATTAGAGTGTTGCAAATTGTAAATAATTTCAGTTGAAATAAGATGGATTTGAAATTGAGTTTTACGATTGAATAAAGAACTTTAACTTAGTGTCTTTTTGTTGTTTGGATGTACAAGTACCCGGCCACGTCCACCTGTAATTGTAGTATTTGTATTTTTATCCATCTGATGAGTTAAGCCTCTTTCAACTGATTTTTATAGTTCGGTCTTATGTTGTACTGTTACACCACTGTTCCAGGTTAGGGGGAAGGTTGGGATCCCGCTAACATGTTTAAACCCGCCACATTCTGTATGTATGTGCCTGTCCCAAGTCAGGAGCCTGTAATTCAGTGGTTGTCGTTTGTTTATGTGTTACATATTTGTTTTTCGTTCATTTTTTGTACATAAATTAGGCCGTTATTTTTTCTCGTTTGAATTGTTTTACATTGTCATTTCGGGTTCTTTTATAGCTGACTGTGCGGTATGGGCTTTGCTCGTTGTTGAAGGCCGTACGGTGACCTATAGTTGTTAATTTCTGTGTCATTTGGTCTCTTGTGGAGAGTTGTCTCATTGGCAATCATACCACATCTTCTTTTTTATATTTGAAAAAGATGATTTCGTTTTAGTAAGATAATCATCCCACATGTTAAATCCAACCTGAATCAAAACCAAAAAAAAAAAAAAAAAACCATAAAAATTGAAATTTACAATTGATGAATTATCACTTTTGTCACCTGCTCATCAAAACTGTTCTATTTATGTAATCCACAGTGTAAAAAAAGAAGTAAACAAAATAGATGACAAATAGTACTCTTGATAGTACGTTTGCGTAACCAAAGCCGACACAAAAGGATATTTGTGACTGTCATTGTATCGGACAATCATATGTTTATTTTAAATTGTAAATCTAGATTCTTAACACTTGTCCCTTTGCATATGTAACAGATTTGTTTTCTTTAAGCTATATAGTGTTGTTATTTCAGGTTTGTTTTACACAAAAATACAGGACAACAGATAACATCACTAAATATGACGTAGGATGCTCTTATCCAGAGGTGACAATATACTATTATGGTCATCTTTTTATGAATAATTTTATAATATTTGGAATATATATGTTTTATTTTGTCTTCATTTCCTCAGTACGTTCTTTTTCAAAACTCGCTTAAAATAACATTTCATTTTCTCTCCAAGCATAATAAATATATGATTGATAACGCCAAGTAACGGAAGTGTGGTTCTCGCGTTGACATGCAAGTAATATTTGCGATAAGACGTTATACAGGAATCAATCAACCGTAATAAAAAAAAAATGAAAGTGAATATAATCATACCAATATATTGAACGGATGCAACAATATTGAAATAATAATATTTTACAGCTTGGTCGAAAAGATAGCACGGGGGTTATATTTGGAAAGCGCATGGTTGACCATGGCCATGTAATATGTCATCAATGTTGTCAGGACAACGTTTGTAACTCTGTCTTAACATGTGACGACAATTTCAAAGGTAAGAAAGATTTACAATAAATGACAATTAAACAAAAGCTTAAAGGAAATTGTCTGACAGTTTCGTATGACGATTCTATTCGTTTTTATAGGTCATGAAACAACAGCTGAAAAGATTTGCTGTGTTTTTGGAATGTGTGTCGCGACCCTTTAAAATACGACGCGTAGTAATGCGTTTACACCCGAGGATAGAATACAAAATATGCATGCAATTTTAACTGAAAATAGATTTTGACACCAGCACATGTACATAACAAACGTAAAAAAATTAACAATTCATGTTTTTTTTTTTATTAATATATAAAATGGATTAAAAGAGAGACTGGTACATGTTAGCGTAGCTATTACAATGGGCATATAACTGCAATTCATACAACTATTGAAAAAGCACATTTCGTAAATGGAAATAAATCTACATACACTATAATGAATTGTATATCATATTTTCCAATATATAATGTTGTTAGAAGTACATGTAGTACAAGAAAAAAATTAGTATACTGACAACAACCCACCAATAATGCAACTGCTTGTTTTACCTGGAATTGAATCAATTACTTTCAATTTGTGTCAGATACAAAAAACATATACCTTCATTTATGAATTTAAAAAAACATTTTTTAGAATAATTTATTATGCTTAAAATATTCAGTTATTATTTATTATAGTTCCAAGTCTGAGTTGTTTGTCCTGTAGTGGTGTCATAAGTACAGATCATTGCAACAACATTATTGCATGCAACAAGAATGAGGTATTCTAGTCCGATATTCAAAACTTATAAGTTTTTTAATGCACACTTGTTTGTATGACCGAACAGCAAATCATTGCAAACCAAACCTTGTTAAAATTAATCTGTAGATACTGTTTTATTATTTTTTTCTAGTTTCATCATTTTATGTGGAAATTGAAATGTTGTGTAGATATTTGAAAGCCAGAGACTACAAATATGAAACCAAGACAATTGACACTAGTAATTGCTTTCTTGGTATAATTGCTGTTTGTTTATTAAAAAAAGATTTATTGAAAATTGTATTTTCTTTATCTTTAAAAGGTTTGTTTTACACAAAAATATCGGACAACTCTGAATGAAGAATATTACGATCTCGGATGTAAGAGTTCTTCCGTAAGTTATTTCAATACTACCATATATAATATATTATAGCAAGAAAAGTTTTTGTTTGTTGATAAAATGGCAAATATAAGCATATGAAAAGCAGCAGACAAATCAAATGTTGGAGATCTTAAAACCAATATAAGTAGTTATGTTTTGCCAAGCATGGGTGCCGACAATATGCGGCAACGAACAAAAAAAAATCAAAGATACCAAAAACAGAATAAGAACACACATCCATAATGTCAACAGAAATTTAAGTTATTGATGGATGACACAGATTGTTCAGCATGATTTATTTGAACGTTTTCATTCGCAAATCAGAAATACACTAGTGTAATATGTACTTTATTCGCATTGTATATTGGACACTTTTGTGAGCACTGAAGGTACATGTATGTAAAATATTTTAGTTACATATGCCCTCTTTTATATTATATGCGCTTCAACACAGGCCATGATGTTTTCCTTTCAGCCACAATGAACAACTTATATAGCTTCGAGTGTTAGCACTGAAAATACAATAAAATCAGGATTATGTCATAATGTTTTTAGGTTTGTGATATAAATTTACATAATGCAATATTTTTAGATTTGTATGAACGGATTTTATTCTAACATATTTGGTCGACAATCTGACAATGAGAGACATCTTTTGTGTGAATCTTGCTGCGGAGGAAGCTCTTTCTGCAATCGTGATCTCTCGTGTAATCACCATAACCGTAAGTAGAAAAAAAACCATGAAGAAGGATTCAGGAAAATTCCCCATTTGCTAACAGAAATATGAGATTTTTAACGTTTCGATCAAGCCTAGTACAAGGTTTTGACTTTATCCCGAAAAATAACATCTGACACAAACTGTAAGTAGCATATATCCTTTGTTTTTCTATTATGTAAAGATATTACCTGAAGTTTGACATGTATGCAATAGACCACTTTCGAGTTATGCCCTTCACCAGAAAAAATCGTAAATTATGCGCGCCTTTATGACGTCATTTACCAGATAGAAGCGATCGCCTGTATCCTTGCACCATTAACGTTCATCAAGCATCTTAGTGATCGTCATTGTGCAGGATAAACCAGAAATAATGTTTGTTCCGCAGATACTTAACCACAATTCGCTAATGATAGCAGTTCTGATTGTCAATTATAATAATTTAATTTGGCGAATGATTCGTGCAATATAGGATCATATTTGTCCAACCACTCGCTCATCATGGAAACGGAAGTGACGATGCCCCTAAACGCACGTATGATGTTCACTAAAACCAAAGTTTTTGACGAAAATGCATCGAACTCGATAGTTGTCTATTGGTAGAGCGGCCAATACATTGTCAATCATTGTCAATCAATATAAAATAAATAATTCGAAAATAATATAGTGTATAACATATAGCTGGTATCTATGATGAGTTTATTTATAACAACAAGTAAATAAACTCACCACAGACATCAGGAAAACAAATGTGTACACCGGACGCGCGTTTCGTCTACACAAGACTCATCAGTGAAATAAGCACAAAACGCAAATAAAAGTATAGATTGAACTGGAACAAATATAGTAATTTTAACTTAACCGTTTGCTCAACATAGGAAGAAAAAACCATGAGACTATATTTGTACACATACAAATAAAACGTATCATTATTATTATACATATTATTTGCATGATAAAAAAAACAATAAACAAAACAAATTCTAGATTTGAATTAAGATTTTTTTTTTGTTTCTTAAGGTAAACATAGATTGCATGAAAATAAGGAGATGTAGTATGAATGTCAATTAGACAACTATACATTTGCAATCAAATGACGTGGATGTAAGCATATATCGATCACCGTATGGCCTTCAAAAATGAGCAAAACCCATACCGTATAGCAACAACATGTGAAATGACAATAAAACTACCGACCTAATTCATTACAATACAATTTATGAAAAACAAACTTGATAAACATTGACCAACGACAACAACTGATTTACATGCTCCAAACTTTAGAAAAGCACATATACAATGTGACAAGATTAGATATGTTTTTGAGTTGATTGATTGCACGTTAAACTTAATTACGATTTGAATACCCATTCCATTTTTTCGTATTGTAATTTTTTTCAGAAACATCTGTCAATGGTTCTTGCTCATCAACAAGCGGATGTAAAAGCAATTTGGTTTGCCTTTCTGGAAATTGCCAATGCCCAACTGATGATTATTACTGGTCAACAAATACCTGTACTTTACGTAAGTATATTTATGAAAGTCTTGCATTAAAATGTTGCTTTTGACATGTATACGCGTTGTCATTTTTTCTCTTGTACTACTATGTATTATACTTTTGAAAGATTGCCGATTGTCACTTCTTTGAAAGCACAGAAAAAATATTCATGCAGGGTTCGTGTTTCTCAATTTAATTTTCTAGATATCACTCTTGGACTGCTGTTAATCTTATCATTTGCTCGTTTGACCACTGCGTTGCATTTGTTTTCCAAGTTAAGTTATTATTTTTGACTGTCCGTTGGTTTTTTTTACAGTATTGAATACCAGTTTGGCCTCAGGATTTTCATGTATTTGATATTTTCATACTTTTTGCTTCTTGAATACCTTATGAACGTTGTTCTCGCTGAAAATTTGATTCGTATGGTGAATTAACTATCACATTGTGATTGATTTCTGTAACAAATGTGTGTCATACACTTATCCAGGAAATACCTTTATGCCGATAATTTACTCTTACGAAATACCCTTATCCTGGATGTCTACAAGTATCAATAAGCAGTTATTGATGAATTGTCATGTTTAAGTATATTTTAATATTTAGTTATCTTTTCATTGACCTTATATTGAAATAAGAATAGAAGCTGTCGAGATCTGAAATAATGTTTCCCCCCCCTGTGTCTGTTACATCGCGGTTTTTTTCGAAGTCCGTTTTCAATTTCAAAATGAGGGAGGGGGTGATGATTTTGTAAATGAGTACTTTTGTTCAAAATATATGTATCGAATAAAATAAATCAAACAAATAATGAATTAGACACTAGACATCACTTGTGGATAAGAGACTATGATGTGCTTACGTTTATAACATAAAAAAGGTCGAATTAATTAACAAATCTAACACAAGTGATCCTATACTACCTTTCACTCGATGAAATAAAAACTAGTCTGGGGCCAGTGATTTTAAATCTTAAATGGACAACCTCAGTTCAAAATACTGTACAACTACACAATCATTATCACAAACCTAATTTGAATATATATATAATACAGCAGAAACTCACAATTTAAAAACATGTTTTAATCATGTTACATGTACCATTAAGTATGCATAATATTCAACTTTCAGCATTGGAGACGAGAATAGTAAATATATACTAACATTGTAAGGATACAGTGGAACAGCAGGTAATTATTTTATCTTTTACCACTGACCATAACAACTTGAACATACTTGCTACCTTTGTTTTACATTATTATTTTTACTGTGTACGTTATTTTGAATGTCTGAAAAGATTATCTTCAATCAAAAATATGTGTTTTAGTTAATATGCAATTAGTAATTATGACTCTATAAAAAGTGTGTCAAGCTTTGAGGTTTTGGTATGTATATTGATGATGGGAATCATTGCATTTGTGGAAATGTTTACCCAAATGTTTATAAATAGGAAGTCATTAAGTCGTTCTTTCTTTTGTGTCATGACGGTCTTAATCATACTTTAAGTTTTTTAGCAGATATAAACGATAGTAAAATTTAAAAAGAACAAAACGGTAGGTATTTAGTCATGAATCTGAAATGAAAATGTTTAATTTAAATATGTTTATTAAACATTTACTAAAAAAAAAAATAATAAATAAATAAACTAATGTCAATATCATGAATATTGTTTTTTTTTTAATTTTACAGTTCGCCGGAGTTTTATCTCGAAAAAAATATAAAAGCATTTTGAAATATGAAAACTTAACAATTAACTATTTGAAATTCGCTAAAAACAAAATCTGTTCTATCCAATTGTTGGATTGATAACTTCATAATTTACGCTTATCTTAAAACAACAGACACTATTTTTAGGAAAGTGAACTTAACATATTTAAAGATATTAACATCAAATAGGATTCTACAACTTATAACATAAGAATATAACCATACCACAACATTTTTAAAATATTTTTCTTGAAGACCAGGAAAATATAGTTTTCGGTTACACTTTGTAAATACAGCTATTTCACAAACCACGCCTCTTTTGGGAATATATATAATATTCATAAATAATTTGTTTTGTTGACCCACTGGTTGCCAAATATGATCTCTATGCTTTATGTCGTAGAGACAAAATTTGTGATTTTACCAGTATGACAACACATAAATAGCGGCCAAAAAAAAAAATTAAGGGAAACCCCAAAGTGAAGTAGTACAGAATTTTAGTATAAGTTTGAACTCTTAGAAGTTCGAGGCATATACATGTTAAAAATATGTTGCACAGCCCTATGTTTTGACTTTTGAAAAAAAAAATTGTAGTGCATATGAACTTCTCCGTCGAGGATATATTTTTTAAAAGAAACTTCATAGTAAAAGTGGCACAGCTTTAACAGTAAAGGACTTACTACAAAAAATTGTATTACCTATACATGTATTTACAGAAGTGCAACCCTGAAGAAAAATAATTTACTGTATTGGTGATTGCAATACCGAAATTATAAAAACTGGTTATTGCACATGTTGCACATGTAAATTCGAACTCATGCTGTTGTGAAAACGGATGGAAAGGTGCTTTATTACCATGATTATGCTAATTTCATCTATCTGACAATTTTGAGCATTGCGTTTCAACATATCATTGATCAATTTATCAAACTCAACAGCAATTAATTTTGTAATCCAAATTCAAACGACAACCCGTGGCAACTGGAATGGTATGTCAATTAGAATATGATTTTGAGAGAACAGATGCAACTTTTACTTTTTGTAGCAATGAAGTATCTGTGACTTTTGGCTAACTGGACTCTGGCCTCTCCCAAACAGTGCACTTCAGTTGTGCTTTTCTTTACTTTTTGTTAGTTTGCTATTGTTTATATCGATGCACATCCGCCTATTCAGCAACATAATACATAAAAGCATGTACTGCATACATAATTACAAATGGATATTTAAATTTTGACTTTAGCACCAAAGGGGGAAGGGGTAATTTAAAAATGTTTTGGTAGGGGTATGCCATTTTTGCCTAAAAAAAGTACCCATTTTTATATAGCATTCACTAATATTTGGTACCTAAATTTATATATAAATATATACAAAGAATGACTTTTATACATTATTTTAATTTTTAAATGAATAGATATGTATGTAAATGAAAAAAGTCCTGATTGATTCAAATACCACAATTGGCCATTAATATAAAAATTCCAATAACATATCTATATAAGATATGTAGAACATACCCGAAATCAATATAAAATTATGAAAGAACAATAACAAATTGAAAGGTAATTGCATATATACATGATATATATAATCTCGCAAAATTATAACCCACATTTTTGGCATATCCACGTATTCCCATTACTAGGAAGTTACACCCTTCATAAATATAAGGCTACGTGAATCTATACAAGACTTTAAATACATGCCTATTTTTCTTTCACATTTTACCAAAAATTTAGCCGCGAGTTATAAGTAGATTGAGTATATATTGAGAAATACAATAAATAAAGGCAACAGTAGTATACCGCTGTTCGAAACTCATAAATCGATAGAGATAAAAACAAATCCGGGTTACAAACTAAAACTGAGGGAAACGCATCAAATATAAGAGGAGAACAACGACACAACAAAAACACAACATTAAAATGTAACACACACAGAAACGAACTATAATATAACAATGGCCATTTTCCTGACTTGGTACAGGACATTTTAGGAAAAAAATGGTGGGTTGAACCTAGTTTTGTGGCATGCCAAACCTCCCGCTTTTATGGCAATGTTAAATATAACATTAAAATGACAACATTACATGACAGGATTACAATACAAATAAATGGGAGAACATATAGGACAAAGAAACACACGAATAATAGCTAACAAAAGGCACCAGGTTTAAAATCCAATACGCCCGACGTGCATCTAGTCCACACAAGACTAACTAGTGACGCTCAGATGAAAAAGTTTGAAAGCCAAAACAAGAAGAAAGCTGAAGAGCACCGAGGACCAAAACTTCCAAAAATAAAGGCAACAGTAGTATACCGCTGTTCGAAACTCATAAATCGATAGAGATGAAAACAAATCCGGGTTACAAACTAAAACTGAGGGAAACGCATCAAATATAAGAGAACAACGACACAACAAAAACACAACATTAAAATGTAACACACACAGAAACGAACTATAATATAACAATGGCCATTTTCCTGACTTGGAACAGGACATTTTAAGAAAAAAATGGTGGGTTGAACCTGGTTTTGTGGCATGCCAAACCTCCCGCTTTTATGGCAACATCAAACACAACACCAAAAACGACAACATCACATGACAGGATAACAACACAAATAAATGGGAACATATAGGACAAAGAAACACACGAATAATAGCTAACAAAATGTACTAGGCTTAAAATTCAATACGCCAGACGTGCGTCTCGTCCACACAAGACCAACCAGTGACGCTCAGAAGAAAAAAGTTTGAAAGCCAAAACAAGTACAAAGCTGAAGAGCACTGAGGACCAAAACTTCCAAAAAGCTGCGCCTAACACGGCCAGGGTTTTCTGCTTGGGACAAGAACATCCTTATTATTTACAATAATTTATAATTTTGCATACAGTAAATTTTATAAAATGACTTTATAATAGATATACATGATAAAACCAAAGTGGGGACTAATTACAGAATAAAAACGGATACATTACATGAAACAACTTAATCCAACACATAAAAATACACAGCCGAGTTAGCCAAAGCCGCAACGCACAAAGTGACGTCACATTTGAAATTCTAAAAAAACACACAAAGTGACGTTACATTTGAATTTGTAAAAATATTTCCCAAAAATAAGATAGGATTAGGATTGATTCAAGATTAGATTTGTAATACTGACATTACATTTATTAATAACAATGAAAATTACAATACTTATTAATATTAAATTGTGGTAGTAATTAGATAATTAATTGTATTATCTAGTTATATCGGTGTTTCTTCTGAATCAAACTGTAAACCAAATATATCGTATAAATTTCGTTGAACCAAACTAAAATCTAATAAATGAAGGGGTGATTAATTATCTTTACCATAACACACGAATATAACAGAAAAGACGTTAAGACATTTGACAAAATCCGACGAGAATAACAAATATAACATCAAAATTAAATACATGAATTTGGGATAGAAAAGTACCGTGACACGTCTTATGGCAATGCGGTTTCACACTCAGCAAAACAGTCACAATCGGAAATAAGTCACGTTCGGTAAATAAAAGATCAGACGACGTAATGACAAACCACAATCTAACACGTGGTAAAAATGTCCTTAGTTAGTTTGGACAAAGACACATCAATAAACTATGAGCTTAAAGTAAAATATCAGTCATTTCCAAGATTAAAGTTGATAATTCAAAGATAACAGTTGATAATTCCGAGATTAATGTTGATAATTCCAAATTTAAGCCCTTTAAGTGATTGTATTTTATACTTTATCAATTTTATCACGATCAAAATGAATCAAACAAATAAGTGTATTACATAACCACGCCTGATTTATTTAATGAACGGACAATTTGTTAACGTGTGGAAAATATCTTACTATGGAAAACCACAATGGACATTTTCAACAGGCTTTTATGTTAAAAAAATATAGCAAAAGAAATCCAAAGACTAAATAAAAAAAAAATCAAAGAAAATGGACAGAAATGTGCCACGTTGGATAGACATCCCTAAATCTTCAATCGTCATGAAATGAAAAACAATGTAAGTCAATATGTAGATACAGATATAAGTAAGAGCAAGTTTTGATTTGATGTTGTATATTTTAAATATCAAACTGGCACTGTGTGCCCTCCATAAACATTGAAAACAATTTCATCAAATTCCTATTGATGTCATTTGTTTCGATTTGTTTGCTAACCGTATGCATGATACTATGAAGGTTGAATGATCAAGGAAGTCTAGCTAACGTTGGCCCTTTTACCTAAATATATTGATAAAATCAAGTCACTCGATAATATTATTTTTTTCCTTCTTCCCATGGTTTCTTCTATTTTCCATTTGCTTCTGTTTATTCTATATCAAGTTTTTATAGTACATCTTCACTCGCGAAGTGGTATTAACCATATGTGGATTCTAAAAAACTTCAAAGACCTCCTGGATAATTTAAATCTCGATCTTTTTCTGAAATTAGTTCTATCAAAACTTTTGATTTTTCAACACTGTGTACCACCATTGCCTACATGTATGTGAAATTGAAAAATCGTCTAAAAAAATAATCCACTATGGTTTTTAACATAAAAATGGTAGCACTCGCTATGAATTTATTACTGGGATACCATACGTCATGTTTTGTTAATAGTGAACAAAAAGGTAAAACATGCTACACAGAGTAACAAATGATCAGTATATATGCTGGAGTTTCTTATTGACAACATGATTGTTGAATTATGAGGAAGACTTTTCCAACAAATTGTCCGCATTCCTATGGGAACGACCTGTACGCCTCTCCTTGCCGACCTCTTCTTATTTTCATATGAGTCTGAGTTCCTTCAGACACTTGTCAAAATCAAAAAGATCAAAGAAGCCAGATCATTTAATTTCACATTCAGATATATTGATGATGTTCTTTCCATTAACAATCCAAACTTTTCTGATTGGAATCCATTAATATATCACACAGAACTCGAAATTAAAGAAACAACAAACACGGCTTCCTCATTTTTAGACTTATACCGCGAATTTGGCATACGAGGTTATATCAATACCAGAATGTATGACAAACGAGACGATTTTAATTTTGAAATTATTAATTTCCTCGACCTAAGTAGCAATATACCAATTTCACCTACATATGGGATATATATTTCCAAACTTATTAGGTATTCACGAGCTTGCATCTTCTACTTAGACTTTACGAAACATCACTTGTGTCTGAGTAGAAAGTTGATGAACCAGAAGTATGTCAAAGAACGTCTCGTCCTTTTTCTGAAAAAGTTCATCGGAAGATACCAACCCTTGTTGATAAATATTCCGTATCAACTTCACAAATAATACACGATGGTCTTGAAGTATAGATTCTGGGTACTGACGTTGTTTATCATCTTAATAACGTGGTATAGTATTCTTTTATTGGTCTTTGTGAATATTATTTTACTGTTTAGTCTATTTTTGGTGATATCCATTTGACGTGGCTCTGTACTTATACATCCCGTCATTGTGTTATTGTGCTACGGTAAATTTTTGTATTCTTGTCTTTCATGTTTGCTAATGTGCTTTGTCTATGTGCATTTTTGCGTTTCTTTGTTACATATTTGTTTGTTTTTATAGTGATTAAGATTATAACACAATGTTGACTGCTATACCCCTATTTTTGACATTTTTACCTATTATGTCTGTTTGTTTGGTGTCACATCTTTGTCAATATAATTGAATTTTATGCTACTGTCATACAATTGAGAAGTTCAGCTAGCTATAAAATCAGGTTTAATCCACCATTTTCTACATAAGAAAATGCCTGTACCTAGTCAGGAATATGACAGTTGTTATCCATTTGTTTAATATGTTTGAGCTTTTGACTTTGCCATTTGATTACGGACTTTCCATTTTGAATTTTCCTCGGAGTTCGGTATTTTTTTTTATTTTACTTTTTGATATCATTTAATTGATAAAAATTTATATTTATATGTATCATAAGGAAGAAATTGCAATTTACGTAAGGGTTAATATTCGAGAACAGTGAAACTTTACGAAAACTTGTACGGGTTATAAAACGATTTCCTACATGTCTTTTTTCTCCTTTAAATATGACTGTATTATTTTATGTAATCTTATTATCACATTTTGATGACTTTTGACTAGGAAAATTTGAATATCGAACAGACTGCTAGCAGCCGATGACATTGTGTATCGTGGATTCTAATATGTCGTTCTTCTTTAGCTTTGAATACAAAGCCATGTTCTAATTTCAAAAAAAACATGGGCTGCACGTGATTGACGTCACAATTGAAAGTGCAACGTCAGTTGAATTTTAAACAACAACACCAGAGATCAAAATGGACATTTGTGTTGGTGTTGCTCGCTAGGAAATTTAATAAAATCATTCTAAAAGTAAGTGTACATGTATCTGTTCATTTTTATTAGGCAAACTGATGATTTTCTATAACGTTTTTGGTTCATCAAATCAAAATGGCTGCCTTTCGGAGCGTGTATTATAGATCCGCCTCGAAGTATAAACGTTCAAAATTTTCCTATTAGAATCGATATAATTCTATCATGACCTGCTCTATGCTCATTATATTTGTCAACATTTAACACCTCGCTTACGCTGAGTATTACGATATTGACAAATATAATGCCTACCCATGTTAAAATGAGCATAGAACATGTCATGAAAGAATTATTTCTTAAATAAATATACGTAGCATGAAAACAATAAACACATTGCGAAGAGAATTGAATTATACTAACATATTCACCTTGACTGACGGATATTAACTTTGAAGGTTTTAGTTTGAATGTTTCATGTCAATGTCTTTACTAAGCTTTCAACGCGTAGTGAAACACTGACACCACAATAAACTCTTAAATAATAAATAAATTTTGACTGAGAATCCTTTTTTTTTTTACATACCATTAAGTAGTCTAATTAATGAGTACTCTAACATCACAACATCGCAAACAAAATACATCTTTAACAAAAAGGGCATTGCAAGTATAATAGCAAAAACTCCAACATCACTAGAAACTCATTAACAAATGAAAAGCAACAGAGGAAGTACATAATGTGAAGTGCATTGTATAATATTCTGCCCCTGTCACGCTTCAGTTTTAGTTTCTATGTAATCAATGGCGATGAAGTCGGGAATGTTTTTATATTTACTGTGTATATTGAGGAAAGTATGTTCTCAGATTTTGAGATGACCTGCCATTTAGGTCTTTTTAGTTCTTTTGTTTCAAAGATCAACTGGAACTATGAATATGAAAAAAGGATAAGGGATATACTTATCACCGAACAACTTTTTACTGCTTTTGCAGGACAGGAGGGTGTATATGGGAATGGATGTTTCTTCACAACAATTATATGAGTAGTATATCAAACGAAACACTTCTTACAATGAAAACTAGAAATACGTTGAATATGAAATCAAGCTTTATTTTAAGTTTATAACATTCTGTATAAATTTCCGGATTACATTTTCATAAATCAGATGCATTGTGCTTAACCAAATACTACATACGTAATCATGCCCTATGTTCCCAGGTCAAATTACACATGTAAGTTGAAAGTAGAATCTGATAGGAAAATTCAATTTTGATTATTTACATCATGAACATTAGCAAAAAGCTACTGGATGTTTAGATAAGTATGTAAATTGTATTAAAAGTGGCTTTATGCACACAGTTACAAATACGAATTAGCTCTATTAAGATCTTTATCCGTTTATAGCACATCAATCAGACAAAATAGCATGCATAGAAGAATAATGATAATGATTCTAATAATTAATATTATGACAAAAATGATAACGTATAGAGCTAGAGGAAAATATATCTAACTTTCGTCTTAACCTTAAACGTAATTTCTCGTGGGGCAAGCGACTTTCTATGCACAGATCCTCAGTATTAACAATTCCAATATCAAAATCATGTTTGAATATGCTACACCAACAAAGATATTAAAATCGTGTCGATAATTTCATTTGATTTATGATGCTGCCACAGTCACGAGTAAATATTTAAACTTATACTATTATTTTTTTTTAAATAACGGCTTAATGATATCAGCAGTCAATACTGTTTTAGAATGTCACAAGTTTTAAACTAGAAAAATTTACAAATTCTTGATAATTTTAGGTAATGACTTCAATGTGATATCAAATAGTGTTTAGCGATGCAAGACGAAAGTAGTAGTCCTGGTGAGATCCTCTTTCGGTACCAAAATATAGCAGGTTAACAAATTTGTTTAAATGATAACTTTTAGCTATTTATTGGAAAGTACATAACTATAAATACTAGAAATACGATGAATATGATATCAAGCTTTAAAATTTTAAACGATTAGATAAAAACTGAAATCATACAGTGGTGGAAAGTAAAATCACAAAAATACTGAACTCCGAGGAAAATTCAAAACGGAAAGTCCCTAATCAAATGGCAAAATCAAATGATAAAACACATCAAACGAATGGACAACAACTGTCATATTCCTGACTTGGTACAGGCATTTTCAAATGTAGAAAATGGTGGATTGAACCTGGTTTTATAGCGCTGGTTTTATTATTATGCCTTTCCTCTTTTCTGTGGAAAGACCTATTGTATTTGCTCTGATTATTATTATTTTTTTCTTCCGCCAAATTTTGTTATCGCGTAAAATTTTTGTTTCGCAATATGTCGCTAAGATATTTCTTATATAATATACAGTTTATGCGCTTTCTATTCTCACCCATTCTAAGCCGAACAATTTTCTTTGTAAGAGTTATCTCCCTATTCACTGTTTATCAAGTGTGTGCATCTCCTTCGTAACAAAAAAAGATATGGACAAAATTCTTTTTCTAAATTGTTTGTTACATCCTCATGAAATTTAGGCTAATTTGGATCGAAGCGATTCGTTGAAATTTTATAGGAGTTATCTACCTTACCAAATAAATTTGTTTTTTTAACTCATAAACCGTTAACCGTATAACCCTGGAAACTTTTTATTTGAGGTCCCTAGGTCCTAATTTAGAAAATGAGGTCAAGGTCAAATTCAAAGGTCAAGGTCTAGTTCATCAATTTTGACTTTTCCTTGTTTTTGCATTTTCTCAAACACTTTTAAAGATATATATGAAACAATAAGTGCAACATGTTTGCTTTATTGTAATGAAAAAATGTTACCTTTGGTCTGAAACAATCTAATGGTTTCTTATAGGAGTAAGTGCCCCTAAAATGTCCAATTTTAAGGTTAAATGATTATTACTTCAACTTGGTTCATTATAAAGCCATATGACCTTTTACAAAAGGTTGGATGAAATATGACCTTAAAGAATGACAACCGGAAGTGACCTTGAGAAAACCGGAAGTAGCCGTTTTTGCACTTTCTTCATGGAAAAAGTAATCGGAATCCATATATTTTGTAATTTTAATACATTAACTTATCACTGAAGACTAGAAATGACTTTCGATAAACCAGGAGTGGCCAATTATCTCCTGGTTTACAAGCAAAAGTATATAGAAACTATATATTTTTGGAATCAGTGTGAAAGAAACTATTATATGAGACCGGAAGTGGCATTTACTTCACCGGAAGTAGCTAATTATCTCCCTTATTTTACTCAGAGGTATATAGAAACCACTTGTTTATCGCATCAGTATGAAGAAACTGATGATAAGATGCCAATGTTAACTTTGAGTAAACACAAACTAGCTTCTTTTCAATAAATTCAAAAACTGCTGTGGAAAGACCTTCAATTGTTCTCTGAACAATTGGTTTTTAATTATCATTACACATTATTCTTTGCGGAGTACCAATGTCGTGATTTTATTTTGGTATAGATATACTACGAATTTTAATGTCAAACCAAATATGAGTCTTATATAGACTTGTCAGTTTAATTTGGCTAAACCACGTTGTCACTTATCAACGGAATATAAATCTTCCCAAATCCTAGAAAATTGGTACCGTAGCAAACCAAACAAAAAAACAGTAGTCTAAATTTTCAAATTGGAGATACGTTAAGTATGACCCATTGACATAAATGGTACATGAATAAAATTGTTTACAAAACACCTTCAGTCATCATAGGAGTATAAACGATTCAGGTCTTTTTGTCTCCAACATGAATTGTAGTTCAATATTTTTTCTAACTTGCAGAATGTCATGCTGAATTTATGTAATTTGATGTTTTCGTGTAAAAGTTAAAAATATAATGACTAATGGTACAAAATGTATCATATGTTTTGTTTAAAAACTAACCCATTATTACACAACACTGAAAAAGAGATACCTTCTTCGTATACGAACAGTGATAATTTTAAAGTCGTTATATTAATTATTATTTTTTATATTTTAAAATTATTTAAAATTTCGTCATAGCTCACCTTTCCACAGGAAAGGTGAGCTTTTGCCATCTTTTGCCATCCTTTGGCGTCCGTCGTCGTCCGTCGTCGTCGTCCGTCATCGTAGTCCGTCGTCGTCCTTCCGTCCGGTGTAAACTATTTCAAGCATCTTTTCCTCTGAAACTACTGATCCAATTCCAACCATATTTAAGCTGAATGGGGGTACCTAGAATAAAGTTTGTTTTTATTTTCTGCTTCGTCAAAAACCATGGCCGCCATGGCTTAAAATAGAACATAGGGGTCAAATGCAGTTTTTGGCTTATATCTTAAAAAACTAAAGCATTTAGAGCAAATCTGACATGGTAATCAGTGAAGCGAGTGTTTTATTTTTCCTTTACTCAGAGAACATGGCCGCCATGGCTAAAAATAGAATTTTGGGTAAACTGCAGTTTCTGTCTTATATCTCAAAAACTAAAGCATTTAGAGCAATTCAGACAGGAAGTTAAAGTATTCATTAGGTCAATGTCTACCTGCCCTGAAATTATCAGCGAAATTGGGTATCTGACTTTTAGGTTATTGTCCCTTAATTAATGATTTTAAAGAAATTTTGCAGTTTTCGGTTATTACCTTGGATATTATTATAGATAAAGATAAACTGTAAACAGCAAAAATGTTCAGCAAAATAAGATCTACAAATAAGATAAAAATGACCAAAACTGTCAATTGACCCCTTAAGAAGTTATTGCCCTTTAAAGATAACTTTTCAAAATTTGTTGATCTAGTTTGCTAACTTTAAAAAATCTTCTCCTTTGAAACTGCTGAATCAATTTCAGTCAAACTTAGGCTGAATGAGTTTCAGAGTATCTAGTATCAATTTTGTATTGTATTTCCTTGTACGTCAAGAAACATAGCCACTATGGCTAAAATGGAACAAAGGGGTAAAATGCATTTTTTGCTTTTGAAGAAAAAATGACAGATACAAAGAACATTTAAATGGCATTTTAAGCCACTCATTAATATATATTGAAAAGCAAAAATAATCATAGATGAAAGATTTAGGCAGGTGAGAGCCTCTTGTTTTTTTAATTAGGTCATTTAAGTATAAACTATATATTTATGTATAATGTTAACACAGTTATATCTTTTGCGATTGTTGTCCTTTTTTCCCACGTTGTCGCTTATTCAATTCTCTATGGGTATACCTGAAAAGTAACAAATACACACATGAAACCAACGTAACGTTAAACATAGTTTGCATACAAAAATTATTTAGGGATACATACATGTAAGTTGCATGAATAAATAAAAGTATATTTAAACAGAAGTTTAATGATTGGACATAGAGTCAGAAAAAATATGTCAGTAAAGCTTTACATAATATAAATAAAAGTTTATAAGTAAGCAGGTTTTAAATCTTTCTTGCAAAATTAAGGGATAAACTGAAAGTATATCTGTTTTGCTTTTGTTTGTCTACAACTTTTCTTTTAAATTTGTTAGACCACTGCCTTCTATGTGATAATAGCGAAAAAAAAAAACAAACAACAGTTTACAAAAATAATAAAATAACAAAAACACCGAACTCCGCGGAAAATTCAAAACGGAAAGTCCGTAATCAAATGGCAAAATCAAAAGCTCAAACACATCAAACGAATGGATAACAACCGTCATATTCCTGATTGGTACAAAAGACCGAACAATATTAATCCCACTCAAAACCAGGATTAAAACCAAACGGTATGGTAAGCATATTCCGTCTCATATGTGATATTCGTCGTGTTCTTATTGGTAAGTACATGTTTAATATTAAGTGTCATTTGAAGATGTCGTAATCGAGAAAAACAGGACATGGTAATGGCTACGACAATTGGAACATATCAAACAAGCGTGATGCACATATTTCAATCTTTCCTGGTTCCTATATTTGATATTCTAAACGTCAAAATTTTAAAGCTTCCATAGATGACTTAATTGCTTATTGTTTATTTATTATAAATTCAACTTAATTTCAACATTACACTTTACATATGCGAAAAATTAAACAAAACATACTAGTTTGAACATCTGTAGATATTTACAAGTGTTTTTGTTATAATGTCGATTTCTAGTTTCCCTTTTCAAAAAACTAAAATCAGACAAAACTTTTCATGTCTGAGGGTTTTACCTGTTTTCCTTGTGGACTTAGTCTTACAGATATCCTTGTCCTCTTCGTGTAGGAAAACCGCTGCAATCTGAGCGGTATCGTTTTGGATTCAAAGATTGTCCTTACCGTTCATTATCATTGCAAATCAGTATCAAGGGTGAAGCTTTTGTAAAGAGGATAAGGAATTCAAGTGAGTTTATCATTTTAAATGACCCCATTTACACCGTATGTCATGATCGAGCTCATCAAAAAGATGGCTTGTGCATACCATACATTTATTAAACAAATGTAAAATACAGCAGACAAGAACCAGTTGAAAGCAGGAATGAAATGATATTGAACAAATTCATGAGTCCTCTTTTCTAATGTCTAGTGACAGTTTAATTAACGTTCCTGTGATTTATACTGGTTATGATAAGATGTATTCTAAACAGAAAACTAAGATTAGATAGAAAAACGTATTGCACAGTTATTTGGTCTTTTAAAGCATGTGTCACTGTACTTCACTAAGGTACAATACCAGAATAATTCAGATAGAGATGTTTTTAGATTCATAGTAAGCAAATAATATTTTGTAGATAGTAAATCTTGTTGCTCTTACCAATTTTTATTAATTTTTGTGCTGACCTATCCCAAGAAGCACACGCACCATCGTTTAACGCAGAATCCTGTTAATAATCCGTTTTCTTTGCAACACTGCTTACACGTCCTTTGACCTGGCTTAAATGGGCATGTTCCTTTACACGAGCTTGCTATAAAAAACACACATACATCAAATATTTATGATATCACAGTAAGAATTTAATCGAACCTTTTACATTTTGTATGTATGTTTTATTGACTCTGAAATACTGAATATATCAAATGTATGAATACACCAACGAAAATCGCAAAAGTAACTGTTAACGAAGTCGACTACATGTACGTGGGTGTAAAGCGAAAAACTAAATTTTTCAAAAACAAAAATGATTTGCAGTATTCAAACGAACTCCGGTTTAGTGAAACTGCTTATAATTCTGGAATATTTGATTTCAACCTGGGACTTTCTTTGGCTTGTGATTTATTTATTTAATGTTATTTAATTTACCGTGTTGTTTTTTGTATTGGCTGTTCTTTGTTAACTCCGGGTGATGGTGAAATCTGTATTTTTAGAATTAAAGTAAAATTGAGAATGGAAATGGGGAATGTGTCAAAGAGACAACAACCCGACCATAAAGCAGACAACAGCCGAAGGCCACCAATGGGTATTCAATGCAGCGAGAAACTCCCGCACCCGGAGGCGTCCCTCAGCTGGCCCCTAAACAAATATGTATACTAGTTCAGTGATAATGGACGTCATACTAAACTCCAAATTATACACAAGAAACTAAAATTAAAAATGATACAAGACTAACAAAGGCCAGAGGCTCCTGACTTGGGACAGGCGCAAAAATGCGGCGGGGTTAAACATGTTTTTTGAGATCTCAACCCTCCCCTATACCTCTAGCCAATGTAGAAAAAACAAACGTACAACAGTACGCACAGTAAAACACAGTTTTATAGAAGTCCGAGTCCGATGTCAGAATAGGAAACAAAAGAAAATAAACAAAATGACAATTGTACATAAATAACAACAGACTACTAGCAGTTACTGACATGCCAGCTCCAGACCTCAATTAAACTGATTGAAATATTATGTCACCATCATATGAATATCAGGCACAATCCCTCCTATTAGGGGTTTAGTATTATACCGTCATAAAATATATGAGAAGAACATAACCCGTGTCATGCCAACAACTGGTTTTAGAAAAAAATATGTTTAATTCCGATGCAAAGACCCTATAAGTGAATCAATATTAAAGCCAAAATATGCAATTTTTAATGACCTGACAACAGTATCGTAACTATATCCCTTCTTAATAAGTCTGTTTAAAGGTTTTATTAGCTTTTGAGGTGAATACTGACATTTTTGTGCTTTGTAAAGAATATTACCATAAAAGATTGGATGTGAAATACCCGAACGTATAAGATGTCTGCATGTTGAGTTATATTTACGAATGATGTCCTTATACCGATGATAAAATTTAGTAAATGTTTTGACTAGTTTATGATATCGAAAACCCTGGTGTAATAATTTTTCAGTAATATATAAATTTCTCTCGCTAAAATCTAATACGTTGTTACATACACGAGCGAATCGTACAAGTTGAGATATATAAACACCATAAGATGGTGACAAGGGAACATCACCATCTAAAAATGGATAATTAACGATAGGAAATGAAAAATCATCTCTTTTATCATAAATTTTTGTATTAAACTTCCCGTTAATGATATAGATATCAAGATCGAGGAAAGGACAATGGTCATTGTTAGTATTAGCTTTATTTAAAGTAAGTTCAACAGGATAAATTTCTTTAGTATACATACTGAAGTTGTCATTATTGAGAGCCAATATATCATCTACAAGTATTGTTAAATTTTTGTATCAGATGTTGTTTCGATGGGTCTTTGCTGATTTTAGTCATAAATTGTAACTCATAACAATACAAAAACAGGTCCGCAATAAGTGCTGCACAGTTAGTTTCCATTGGAATTCCGATAACTTGACGATATACGGAATCTCCAAAGCGAACAAAAATGTTATCAAGTAAACATTCAAGGGCAGATATAGTATCAAAGCATGTCCAATTGACATAGCTCTTTTGTTTGTTGCTACTAAAAAATGACCTAAAGGAGTTTGAACATATGTATTCGCATTCCGACTTTTTAAATGCCCATTTAATTAGGTGTGTGAATTTTTTCTTAATAAGAATATGAGGCAAAGTGGTATAAAGGGTAGAAAAATCAAAACTTTGAACAGATTCAAAATCACCAATATATGCATGCAATTTATCAAGTACTTCCAACGAGTTTTTGACACTCCAAAAGTAGTTAATTCCACAATTTTCAAAGGCCTTATTTGAAGAATTTATTATCAGGTTTTTGATTGTAACAAGTGTACTAGTAAGTAGAATAGACAATTTAGTAGTGGAACAATGACTTAAAGACGAAATAAATCTATATTTGTAAGGTGATTTGTGTAGCTTCGGAAGCCAGTACATAGTTGGGACTTTCATTGTATTTGGTTCTGCTTGTAAAGAAGTAGCTAATAGTTTATGTTTGTTACAGATATCGTTTTCTGAAAATGAAGTCAGTTGGTGAATTCGTGATTTCCTTTTGCAGAACCTCAATGTAAAATTTACGTCAAACTATAATGATAATATTAGCAGCTTTATCGGCCGGGACAAAAACAAATTCCTTGGCTAGTTCTTTTAGTTTATGTTTGATACGAGAGATAGGATTTTTATGGGTGTTGTTGAGAGTAAAATGTTCTTTAAAATGTTGTATACGTATATCAACTATCTTCATTACTGAATTAAAAAAAGAGTCCAAAGATTTTTTGTCAGCTTTTTCCCGTTTTATCCATTTCAAAGAGTAAGCACGAAGTGAGTCGTGGATGATATTACGACAATCATTCCAATTAATAATTGACGGGGGACGATATTTAGGTCCTTTACTGAGGAATGATTTTAACTCTCGGTTGCGAACGATGTTAAGGTCTCCTGTTATAACATGGGATATGGGGCCATAAGTGTTTCCGGAATTACTACAATTACATGACGGAGGTGTATTTTCACTGATATTTACATCTTTACAGACTTGGCTATAATTAAACACAAATTTTCGGGTAGATTTCTTGTAAATATAACAAATAAGAGGGAGTTCAGTATTATCAAAATATAGATCTTAATTACTCTTTACTATATGTTTAATATTTTTGCAGACAATGTAAATTAAAGTTTTTATCAATATTGATGCTGTTGGTTTTGGCTTACGTCTTGTTGGAAAATGTGTAGTCTATCGTTCTTTAATTTTAGATATGCATTTCCTCTTCGTTAACCTTTCCCTTTTACCAAAAGAGAAGGAATGATTTAAAGCCAGTTTGTCCCGCATCACAACTGAATTATTTTGCATCCAATATTTTAAATTACCACATACCCTGGTTAGGAAACATACGTGTTGTTACAAATTGTTATTCTAATTATCTTTAATTCATAGATATCATTTACAAAGTTTTAATAGAACTTTATCACATGTAAAAAAGTTAATGTTTGAATCATAATTTTTGTAAGATGGAGGCAAGGATGCAGATAACTTCGAAGACCAATTTTTCCAATGCGTATAGAATACTTGTAGTTGTGATACTTATACATCCATGTACTAAGGTAAAGGTACCATTATTATTTTTTTAGATTTTTGTTTTATGGTTTAGTCCTTTTTTGTACCTTACATTATCATGAGTATGAACAAGTAATAACTTTAAAAAATACATATTTGTGTTAAATAAACAATAAAATGATACCGGCTGATGCTAGATAAAGTCCAAAATTATATCAAATATATCTTTTAAAAAAGTTTGTCAATAATGTGTCTATAAATGCAAGACATATGAAGTACAATTCACTCAGAAAACAACCAAATAAACTATAAAACAGGAAAATTAACGATCAGAAGGTAAAACTTGAAATACAATTTGGTACGAATATCAAAAACGAATAAAATATCAAGGGCTTACAATATCGTCTCAATGGAAATGATATGTGTTATAATTGTCAATTGTGTACCAAGTCAGGAAAATGACAATTGTTTTCCATTCGTTTGGTGTGTTTGAGCTTTTGATTTTGGCCTTTTATAAATGACTTTCCGTTTTGAACTTCCTTTGGAGTTCGGTGTATTTTTTTGTTATTTTAGTTGTTTTATCAAATCTCCACCAAATACCAAATGACAAGAAATTAAGCAACAATGACGAAAACCTATTCCAAATAGAAAGATAAAAAAGGCATAGGCATGACTAAATGTAAAATATTTTAAATGAGAAAACAGTTTTAATGTGTGATTTTATAAGAATGACTTTATACGGATAAATTGGATTTGTTATTGTTGGAGAAATATTATGGAGTTTCGGCAATCTATAAATTGTTTTAAAATCTCAAAGTATTACCTTTTTCAATCCCTTTCATTTCGTTTCTTTTCAAACCTCCTCCCTTTACCCCGAAAAAAATGATGGATTTGTTTATTCATACTTACATATTTCAAACAACCGTGAATTACGTCTTTGTTCTGAAATTAGATTTACTTGTGAAAAAAAAAAAAAAAAAAAATAGAAAATAACGACATTTATGTTTTTGATACTGACTTTATCAGCAAGATTTTTGAGTGCGCTCGCTAGGGCAAAATGATATTTTAGCTTGTGAAGTCAGTAACAAAAAATAAAATTTCATAGATTATTCTTTGTTATGCAATTTGTCGTTTAGAATATGTAATAAAATGTTATAGTTGATTTTACGCGTACACAACTTTGTGTACATAAAGTCGTGTGCACTTGATTGATAAATTGATGTGGATGGACATGAACGCGTGACGTTTCTGCTTTGATGATTTACGTCATTGTCTGACATTTTCTAGTATCAGGACCTTTTCATGATTTTGAAGAATATAAGACAGTGACAACAAAAGGAAAATGTACAGATTGTCGATGAAAAAGCATATAGCACGAATATTTTTTAAACTATGGATATCTGAATATTGCTAAAGATTGTTTTATTGATAAAATAGCATATTTTAAGGCTTGTGAATTAGAAATTTATATTTCATTATGGATGTGGTCTGTTATTGTTTATGACAGACGTGATTGTTCCGGTATCACGTTGACCGGAACAAACAGCCTGAAAAAGACTCAATTTTCTCAATACTGTTAACGGACTTATATTTGGGGTGAAGTTCGCGAAATCATAAAGTTTCCGGCAGAATCATTTTCTGTCAGACAAAAAGGTTTCTCTGATGGTTGTGGCCTGTTTTCTATTTCTTGCATGAAAAGATATTTCTTGTGTCACGCTATACGATAAAATGTATCTGAAATCTACGTTAACTTTATCTTTTCTTCAGTATGCCTTCACCGATAAACATATAATGCATAATACATAACATTACACATGTTACATATGTAAGGTATTTAAATGGAAACAGTTGAAAATTACAAAAGTTGCTATCGGAATTTAATTAGGTGCATGACTCGTTTTTTTTGCATTTGAACGTTTGACTGCTTAATATAGACGGCAAAACTATTGAATGACAAAATAAGAACTGAGTCCGCCCTCAATTGTTCTCGACCGATATGCAGATTTCGATTTTTCATGTTCTAGTTGAAAAAGATATTATCAGTTCGCAGGAGACATATTGCTATACTCGGAAATATTAGTCAAAACTGTTACGATTGATAATGGAAAACAATCTGTAAATATACAGTTAAAGCTGGGGATCGATCCCGCCACAAACTGATTGTTTCTCCTCCTGTTGGGTACTATGACATATACCAATGTATATACAAATGACACTACATATAACAGATAATAAATAAAAAGCAGTTAAGTAGGTTGCAACGTGCTTAACAACCTTAACCCAAAAAAAGTTGAGTGCACAGTCAGTGTATTTATTTATGGAAGATCCCCAGAATCCTCTCGCTTCAAGTGTTGCGCACCAGCTTGTTTTATTGTCTTGGCTGTTTAGTTAGCATTGCCTCTTAAGTGGACCCATGTTTACATATGTATTTAAGTATATAAAGATACACATTTAGACCTGTGTTCACGTAAGAGACAATTACATAAAACTAATGCAGTATATTTTCCAATGTGACTTTAGAAGTACATTTTGTTTATAACTATATAAATGGCTTTTCATTAAGTAATTTTGATAATATAGAAATTATTCTGGTGGTCTTAACAAACGAGATTCATTCAACTTAACTCACTTATAACACGCTTTAACTTTAATCAAAAATGTAGCCATTGGTTAAGGAGATCTAACTGATGTTAAACAAATATCAATATCCTACTTTTTACAAAATCATCTGGACATTTTAAAAGAAAAACCACTTTCATCTTACTGTACGCTCTGACATACTAAAGATTAAATTCCGAATATATCATGATATAAAGATATATATTTATATACCATTATAGATTCAAAACGTGTGTTTTTAGTGATTATGGTATTATTAGTCCCATTTGCCTTTTCTTTAAACAAAAGTACAGCATTCCTCTTTATCTCAGTGTACAGTATTATTGTGCAATATTTGTCGTTTGACAGACCTATTTCTACATTCGGATTTTTTTTATTCTTAGCAAAAGTATTTTCCACAGATTATGAGTTTTCTGTTATGTACTTATCTTTTGTTAGTTTGCCATATATCATTATATTCGTGATTCAATACGGATAACTGAATTAATATCGCAAATTGCCAGAAATGGCGCGTATTGATCAATGAATGCAAACTTGACACACTGAATACTCACCATCCATTCTAGCAACCATGTGTACACGAATATCAATCGTCATTGAAATTGTCTCATTTGTTTCAGTAATATATAACGTTTCCTCATCAAACGTTTCTGAGAATGTTATACTACTTTCGCCTTGAGGACAAGCACACGAAGTCATATTATCAATAGAACCTGTAACAATGAAACACTGAGATTATATCACAAATATATGTAACAGAGATGACAAGATTAGAAAAAAAAAATTTTAATATTTTGTAGGTAGTCTTCAACTTTAAGATGCATATACGCAATTGTTTCAAATACAATGTTTACAATATATAGGTAGGGATGTCAATGAGTACTCTAGTGTATATTTCATACTGGGGTACTTGAATAAGTTGTTTTGACAATTCCGCAATAGGAAATAGTTCCATCTGAATCTACATCGTTTGAAATTTCCCTCTTATATGAAGATCAAAATTTTTTACAATTAACGTTTACAGCAAGAAAATCAGAATACTACAATTCGATTAATTAATGTAACAGTAAACAAATTCGATGTTCAATCTCCTTAATTGAAAAAAGAAAAGAAAAAGCAAACACAAACAGCGGGAATTATAAAAAAATGTTTATTTAAATATTGTAACGAATATTTACTCAGATCAATCAAGAAGGCAATTAAAAAATAAACAAATAATATATTTTTACCCTTAAACTGTTCTTTTCGATACTTGAAGCCTTTAACAGTTGAAACGAAATCAAACCCTTGCACAGCCTTCTTAAATTTGAGAAAATATGCCACGAATAAAAAAATAAATGAGGCAACTTATCTTCAAAAAAGGAAAACTAGATTTCTGTTCCAAATTTCTGACAAATAACTATTCTGAACAGTATCAAGCTGATTTTTATATTCAACAAACGTGCATACATTGTATTTCTATATATAAAAGAACGTTGATAATGTACAGGAACAATGTCTTAAACGCAGAAAGATGTCAACATCTTCATTAGAATCATAACATCATTACATAACCATTCGTTGTAACTGATATTTTTTGCAAAATGTATAAAATGTGTCTGATAATTTCTAACTCATATAAATAAATTAAAATGAATTGATTTGAAACTTTCCATGTCAATTTGGCATAAATTCAAAAAACTTTATATCAATTTCAATGTCCAAAGAGGATTAACCCTTCAACAAAGTGAAATTAATTACATTGATTCTGTACTACCATCAACCCAATAAATAAATATTTGAATTTGAGGTCTTTTCAACTAAAATTTACATTTCAAGGTAAAACACTAGGATAGAAAATAATGCCACCTGCTTGTAAAGACTCTGTCGCTGACATGATAAAATTAACATTATACGATGACTGTTTCTAATACTGCTTTTGAAATTACACATAGTCGTCCTAATTGCAAATTCTAATTCTCTCAAAGTCATTTTTCTCGTCAAAGTAAATGTGCAATTTCACGGATTATCCGCATTTTTGATACGTTCAAATAGTAAATAATGACCATTTTTAACTTCTTTCTCCATACAATCTCACTTTTGCATGTTTGGTGTCGTATGATTCTCATATGATTTGTTGCAAACACCACATCGTCTTCATATTAAGTAAAACTATGAATTCGTTTATGGACATATAGTCAATCACAAAAGATGGTCATCATTTAACACCAAACAAGAATAACTCATTAACCTGATGATTCAACACTTAATAGCTAGTTTAATATATTTTGCGACAATATGTTTGAAACAATTGCAATTATATAGTAAAGATAAAGAACTTACCAGGTGTGATATCTGTTGTGCTAGATACTGAAAAATAAAGCATAGCATGGTACATATAGATTCTACTACTGCGTCAAAGAGGGACGAAAGATACCAGAGGGACAGTCAAACTCATAGATCGAAAACAAACTGACAACGCCATGGCAAAAACAAAAAGACAAACAATAGCACAGATGACACAACATAGAAAACCAAAACCTAAGCAACACGAACCCCACAAAAACTTTGGGTGATCTCAGGTGCTCCGGAAGAGTAAGCAGATCCTGCTCCACATGTGGCACCCGTCGTGTTGCTTATGTTATTACAAATCCGGTAAATAATCTAATTCGGTAAGTCACATTCGTGAAAAGGGAGGGTATTGTAGTTACGACATAAGGAACATATCCGATATCATCTGTGAAACGGTTATTCCATAACGGTCAACCAACTCGTGATGGCGTCCGTAAAATTTACGAAGGGATGACTTCAACGTCACCATTTGGAACTCTTGGTTTAATAGCTTTCTTGTGAGCAGCAATCCTCTATCAAGGAAATCATGATAGGAAACACAAGCCCGGGAATATCGTATCAATTGGGAGATATATACTCTGTACGCAGGCGCTGCTGGAATGTTGCTACATAGAAATGGAAAGTTCACAATTGGGAAGCTGAAATCATCTCTTTTGTCGTAAAGTTTTGTTTTCAACCGACCCTCATTATCAATTTCTAGATGTAAGTCAAGATATGAGGCAGACCTACCTGTATCTGTAGTATCCTTTATCTCTAGTTCGATGGGAAAGATTCGTTCAACATAGTCACCAAAATTTGTATTATTTAGTGAGAGAACATCATCTATATAGCAGAACGTAGAGTTAAAGGATATTGCTAACGTCTTATCTTTCTTCCTAAGAAGTTCCTGTATGAAGTCAGCCTCATAATAATAAAGAAACAAGTCGGTAAGAAGAGGGGCACAATTGGTTTCCATTGGAATTCCGACAGTCTGTTGAAAAACACGTCTTCCAAACGTAACAAATATGTTGTCAATCAAGAAATCAAGCATCTTGATAATGTCAGTTTCAGAGAATTTTTTGTTTGAATCAGAGTGATTCTTTACAAAGTAGGATTTATCCCTCCACAAGACAAGATATATTTATCCACTCGAGACAGACGAATTTTCAAATTTAAAACGCGAGGCTCGCCGAGAGCGGATACATATCGTATTGCAAGAGATTTGGTGGTGGAATCTGTTTCTCTAATGATTTTTAATCGATATACAGACAAATTTAATCCTTCGTTTCGAATGATCTGCAAAAAAGATGTGTTCTTCCTATGTGACGTCATCAGGCATGGTCGCCTTTTTTCATGACGTCACAATGGAGTTTCAGAGGAGAGCAAGACAATTTTGACGTCAAAATCGAATATTGACCAATGAAGAAATGAAATCAAACGAATCACACGTTGATTAATTAAATATAATCAATAGGTCGGGAAAAGGATAAATCGAGTAAGAATTAGAGAAATAGTTATAACAGTACTAATTATAGATAAATTAGCATTTGATGGCTACAAGCGATCATAAATCCACCAAAGCTCTAAATTGTTTCTACATTTACACAACATCAACATTAATTAACACAAACAATATATTAACATATACAAGAACAAGATTGAATTGCATTTTTTTACAGTTGCATGTATGTACCTTATTTGATATGATGTCTTTCGTTCAAGAATACCCCGATTATAAAACAAAACAAAACATTTAATCAAATTAATCAATTTCATTTGACTTGTACAAAAATAACCGTATAGACATAAACCAAGTGTTTTAGAGATTAATTATTAAAGATCTCTCGTCCTAGAATAAACTTCAAGTTTAGTTATTAAAAAATGAAGATGGAAATTATGCATGTTATGTAACATGTGTAAGTCCAAGAAATTAGTTAAAGATTACTACTTCAAGCTAACTTCTAAAACAAAGTCCTTTATGGTTGACTTTGTCAATGGTAACATGTTTATAAAACTAATACGAAATGCCTTATGACTGAATCATGTACCAGTATAAAGGTATCATACTATTATTTAACACAAAAAGGATAAAGTTTATAATCTGATGGAAATTAAGGAAAAAAAGAAAATCTATATTGTCCAAAATAATGCATTTTTAATTTTTTTTTTTATATATTTATATATATAAAATGACTGAATAATAGCCAATGATAAATCTTACGGGGCGATGGATCATATAATTATGATACAGTACACTACAAAATATAATATATAACCAGTCTAAAAGGGTACTACATCACCAAAAAATTACAATAAAATGATCAAATGTAACTATAAATATTTCGGATAACAGGTATCCTTCATCAGTATGATCACGATGTAAAATAAATCCTATCAATCTATTCTGATTATAAAACTATAGCAATCTTGATTTCTATACAAACAAACAGATTTAAATTTCTGACAATTAACTATTCTGAACAGTATCAAGCTGATTTTTATATTCAACAAACGTGCATACATTGTATATCTATATATAAAAGAACGTTGATAATGTACAGGAACAATGTTTTAAACGCAAAAAGATGTCAACATCTTCATTAGAATCATAACATCATTACATAACCATTCGTTTTAACTGATGTTTTTTGCAAAATGTTTAATATGTGTCTGATAATTTCTAACTCATATAAATAAATTAAAATGATTTGATTTGAGACTCTCCATGTCAATTTGGCATAAATTCAAAAACTTTATATCAATTTCAATGTCCAAAGAGGATTAACCCTTCAACAAAGTGAAATTAATTACATTGATTCTGTACTACTATCAACCCAATAAATAAATGTTCAAATTTGAGGTCTTTTCAACTAAAATTTACATTTCAAGGTAAAAACATTAGGATAGAACATAATGCCACCTGCTTGTAAAGACTCTGCCGCTAACATGATAAAATTAACATTATAGGATGACTGTTTCTAATACTGCTTGTGAAATTACACATAGTCGTCCTAATTGCAGTTTCTAATTCTCTCAAAGTCATTTTTTCTCGTCAAAGTAAATGTGCAATTTCACGGATTATCCGCATTTTTGATACGTTCAAATAGTAAATAATGACCATTTTTAACTTCCATCACCATACAATCTCACTTTTGAATGTTTGGTGTCGTATGATTCTCATATGATTTGTTGCAAACACCACATCGTCTTCATATTAAGTAAAACTATGAATTCGTTTATGGACATATAGTCAATCACAATAGATGGTCATCAATTTACACCGTACAAAAAGTACTCATTAACAAGATGATTCAACATTTAATAGCTAGTTTAATATATTTTGCGACAATATGTTTGAAACAATTGTAATTATATAGTAAAGATAAAGAACTTACCAGGTGTGATATTTGTTGTGCTAGATACTGAAAAATAAAGCATAGCATGGTACATATAGATTTTACCACTGCATCAAAGAGGGACGAAAGATACCAGAGGGACAGTCAAACTCATAGATCGAAAACAAACTGACAACGCCATGGCAAAAACAGAAAGACAAACAATATTACAGATGACACAACATAGAAAACCAAAGACTAAGCAACACGAACCCCACCAAAAACTGGGGGTGATCTCAAGTGCTCCGGAAGGGTTAGCAAATCCTGCTCCACAAGTGGCACCCGTCTAGTTGCTTATGTTATTACAAATCCGGTAAATAGTCTAATTCGGTAAGTCACATTCGTGAAAAAGGAGGGTATTGTAGTTACGACATAAGAAACATATTCGATATCATCTGTGAAACGGTTATTCCATAACGTTCAACCAACTCGTGACGTCGTCCGTAAAATTTACAAAGGGATGACTTCAACTTCACCATTTGGAACTCTTGGTTTAATAGCTTCCTAGTGAGCAGCAATCCTCTATCAAGGAAATCATGATAGGAAACACAAGCCCGGGAATATCGTATCAATTGGGAGATATATACTTTGTATGCAGGCGCTGCTGGAATGTTGCTACATAGAAATGGAAAGTTCACTATTGGGAAGCTGAAAACATCTCTTTTGTCGTAAAGTTTTGTTTTCAACCGACCCTCATTGTCAATTTCTAGATGTAAGTCAAGATATGAGACAGACTTAACTGTATCTGTAGTATCCTTTATCTCTAGTTCGATGGGAAAGATTCGTTCAACATAGTCACCAAATTTTGTATTATTTAGTGAGAGAACATCATCTATATAGCGGAACGTAGAGTTAAAGGATATTGCTAACTTCTTATCTTTCTTCCTAAGAAGTTCCTGTATGAAATCAGCCTCATAATAATAAAGAAACAAGTCGGCAAGAAGAGGGGCACAATTGGTTTTCATTGGAATTCCGACAGTCTGTTGAAAAACCCGTCCTCCAAACGTAACAAATATGTTGTCAATCAAGAAATCAAGCATCTTGATAATGTCAGTTTCAGAGAATTTTTTGTTTGAATCAGAGTGATTCTTTACAAAGTAGGATTTATCCCTCCACAAGACAAGATATATTTATCCACTCGAGACAGACGAATTTTCAAATCTAAAACGCGAGGCTCGCCGAGAGCGGATACATATCGTATTGCAAGAGATTTGGTGGTGGAATCTGTTTGTCTAATGATTTTTAATCGATATACAGACAAATTTAATCCTTCGTTTCGAATGATCTGCAAAAAAGATGTGTTCTTCCTATGAGACGTCATCAGGCATGGTCGCCTTTTTTCATGACGTCACAATAGAGTTTCAGAGGAGAGCAAGACAATTTTGACGTCAAAATCGAATATTGACCAATGAAGAAATGAAATCAAACGAATCACACGTTGATTAATTAAATATAATCAATAGGTCGGGAAAAGGATAAATCGAGTAAGAATTAGAGAAATAGTTATAACAGTACTAATTATAGATAAATTAGCATTTGATGGCTACAAGCGATCATAAATCCACCAAAGCTCTAAATTGTTTCTACATTTACACAACATCAACATTAATTAACACAAACAATATATTAACATATACAAGAACAAGATTGAATTGCATTTTTTTACAGTTGCATGTATGTACCTTATTTGATATGATGTCTTTCGTTCAAGAATACCCCGATTATAAAACAAAACAAAACATTTAATCAAATTAATCAATTTCATTTGACTTGTACAAAAATAACCGTATAGACATAAACCAAGTGTTTTAGAGATTAATTATTAAAGATCTCTCGTCCTAGAATAAACTTCAAGTTTAGTTATTAGAAAATGAAGATGGAAATTATGCATGTTATGTAACATGTGTAAGTCCAAGAAATTAGTTAAAGATTACTACTTCAAGCTAACTTCTAAAACAAAGTCCTTTATGGTTGACTTTGTCAATGGTAACATGTTTATAAAACTAATACGAAATGCCTTATGACTGAATCATGTACCAGTATAAAGGTATCATACTATTATTTAACACAAAAAGGATAAGGTTTATAATCTGATGGAAATTAAGGAAAAAAAGAAAATCTATATTGTCCAAAATAATGCATTTTTAATTTTTTTTTTTATATATTTATATATATAAAATGACTGAATAATAGCCAATGATAAATCTTACGGGGCGATGGATCATATAATTATGATACAGTACACTACAAAATATAATATATAACCAGTCTAAAAGGGTACTACATCACCAAAAAATTACAATAAAATGATCAAATGTAACTATAAATATTTCGGATAACAGGTATCCTTCATCAGTATGATCACGATGTAAAATAAATCCTATCAATCTATTCTGATTATAAAACTATAGCAATCTTGATTTCTATACAAACAAACAGATTTAAATTTCTGACAAATAACTATTCTGAACAGTATCAAGCTGATTTTTATATTCAACAAACGTGCATACATTGTATATCTATATATAAAAGAACGTTGATAATGTACAGGAACAATGTTTTAAACGCAGAAAGATGTCAACATCTTCATTAGAATCATAACATCATTACATAACCATTCGTTTTAACTGATGTTTTTTGCAAAATGTTTAACATGTGTCTGATAATTTCTAACTCATATAAATAAATTAAAATGATTTGATTTGAAACTCTCCATGTCAATTTGGCATATATTCAAAAACTTTATATCAATTTCAATGTCCAAAGAGGATTAACCCTTCAACAAAGTGAAATTAATTACATTGATTCTGTACTACTATCAACCCAATAAATAAATGTTCAAATTTGAGGTCTTTTCAACTAAAATTTACATTTCAAGGTAAAAACATTAGGATAGAACATAATGCCACCTGCTTGTAAAGACTCTGTCGCTAACATGATAAAATTAACATTATAGGATGACTGTTTCTAATACTGCTTGTGAAATTACACATAGTCGTCCTAATTGCAGTTTCTAATTCTCTCAAAGTCATTTTTTCTCGTCAAAGTAAATGTGCAATTTCACGGATTATCCGCATTTTTGATACGTTCAAATAGTAAATAATGACCATTTTTAACTTCCATCACCATACAATCTCACTTTTGAATGTTTGGTGTCGTATGATTCTCATATGATTTGTTGCAAACACCACATCGTCTTCATAATAAGTAAAACTATGAATTCGTTTATGGACATATAGTCAATCACAATAGATGGTCATCAATTTACACCGTACAAAAAGTACTCATTAACAAGATGATTCAACATTTAATAGCTAGTTTAATATATTTTGCGACAATATGTTTGAAACAATTGTAATTATATAGTAAAGATAAAGAACTTACCAGGTGTGATATTTGTTGTGCTAGATACTGAAAAATAAAGCATAGCATGGTACATATAGATTCTACCACTGCATCAAAGAGGGACGAAAGATACCAGGGGGACAGTCAAACTCATAGATCGAAAACAAACTGACAACGCCATGGCAAAAACAGAAAGACAAACAATATTACAGATGACACAACATAGAAAACCAAAGACTAAGCAACACGAACCCCACCAAAAACTGGGGGTGATCTCAAGTGCTCCGGAAGGGTTAGCAAATCCTGCTCCACAAGTGGCACCCGTCTAGTTGCTTATGTTATTACAAATCCGGTAAATAGTCTAATTCGGTAAGTCACATTCGTGAAAAAGGAGGGTATTGTAGTTACGACATAAGAAACATATTCGATATCATCTGTGAAACGGTTATTCCATAACGGTCAACCAACTCGTGACGTCGTCCGTAAAATTTACAAAGGGATGACTTCAACTTCACCATTTGGAACTCTTGGTTTAATAGCTTCCTAGTGAGCAGCAATCCTCTATCAAGGAAATCATGATAGGAAACACAAGCTCGGGAATATCGTATCAATTGGGAGATATATACTTTGTATGCAGGCGCTGCTGGAATGTTGCTACATAGAAATGGAAAGTTCACTATTGGGAAGCTGAAAACATCTCTTTTGTCGTAAAGTTTTGTTTTCAACCGACCCTCATTGTCAATTTCTAGATGTAAGTCAAGATATGAGACAGACTTAACTGTATCTGTAGTATCCTTTATCTCTAGTTCGATGGGAAAGATTCGTTCAACATAGTCACCAAATTTTGTATTATTTAGTGAGAGAACATCATCTATATAGCGGAACGTAGAGTTAAAGGATATTGCTAACTTCTTATCTTTCTTCCTAAGAAGTTCCTGTATGAAATCAGCCTCATAATAATAAAGAAACAAGTCGGCAAGAAGAGGGGCACAATTGGTTTCCATTGGAATTCCGACAGTCTGTTGAAAAACACGTCCTCCAAACGTAACAAATATGTTGTCAATCAAGAAATCAAGCATCTTGATAATGTCAGTTTCAGAGAATTTTTTGTTTGAATCAGAGTGATTCTTTACAAAGTAGGATGTATCCCTCCCCATGACAATATATATTTATCCACTCGAGACAGACAAATTTTAAAATTTAAAACGCGAGGCTCGCCGAGAGTGGATAAATATCGTATTGCAAGAGATTTGGTGGTGGAATCTGTTTCTCTAATGATTTTTAATCGATATACAGACAAATTTAATCCTTCGTTTCGAATGATCTGCAAAAAAGATGTGTTCTTAAGCTTCCTATGTGACGTCATCAGGCATGGTCGCCTTTTTTCATGACGTCACAATGGTAGTTTCAGAGGAGAGCAAGACAATTTTGACGTCATAATCGAATATTGACCAATGAAGAAATGAAATCAAACGAATCACACGTTGAATAAATAAAGATAATCAATAGGTCGGGAAAAGGATAAATCGAGTAAGAATTAGAGAAATAGTTATAACAGTACTAATTATAGATAATTTAACATTTGATGGCCTACAAGCGATCATAAATCCACCAAAGCTCTAAATTGTTTCTACATTTACACAACATCAACATTAATAAACACAAACAATCTATTAACAAATACAAGAACATGATTGAATTGCATTTTTTTACAGTTGCATGTATGTACCTTATTTGATATGATGATTGTCTTTCGTTCAAGAATACCCCGATTATAAAACAAAACATAACATTTAATCAAATTAATCAATTTCATTTGACTTGTACAAAAATAACCATATAGTCATAAACCAAGTGTTTTAGAGATTAATTATTAAAGATCTCTCGTCCTAGAATGAACTTCAAGTTTAGTTATTAGAAAATGAAGATGGAAATTATGCATGTTATGTAACATGTGTAAGTCCAACAAATTAGTTAAAGATTACTACTTCAAGCTAACTTCTAAAACAAAGTCCTTTATAGTTGACTTTGTCAATGGTAACATGTTTATAAAACTAATACGAAATGCCTTATGACTGAATCATGTACCAGTATAAAGGTATCATACTATTATTTAACACAAAAAGGATAAGGTTTATAATCTGATGGAAATTAAGGAAAAAAAGAAAATCTATATTGTCCAAAATAATGCATTTTTAATTTTTTTTTTATATATTTATATATATAAAATGACTGAATAATAGCCAACGATAAATCTTACGGGGCGATGGATCATATAATTATGATACAGTACACTACAAAATATAATATATAACCAGTCTAAAAGGGTACTACATCACCAAAAAATAACAATAAAATGAACAAATGTAACTATAAATATTTCGGATAACAGATATCCTTCATCAGTATGATCACGATGTAAAATAAATCCTATCAATCTATTCTGATTTTAAAACTATAGCAATCTTGATTTCTATACAAACAAACAGTTTTAAATTTCTGACAAATAACTATTCTGAACAGTATCAAGCTGATTTTTATATTCAACAAACGTGCATACATTGTATATCTATATATAAAAGAACGTTGATAATGTACAGGAACAATGTCTTAAACGCAGAAAGATGTCAAAATCTTCATTAGAATCATAACATCATTACATAACCATTCGTTTTAACTGATGTTTTTTGCAAAATGTATAACATGTGTCTGATAATTTCTAACTCATATAAATAAATTAAAATGAATTGATTTGAAACTTTCCATGTCAATTTGGCATAAATTCAAAAAACTTTAAATCAATTTCAATGTCCAAAGAGGATTAACCCTTCAACAAAGTGAAATTAATTACATTGATTCTGTACTACCATCAACCCAATAAATAAATATTTGAATTTGAGGTCTTTTCAACTAAAATTTACATTTCAAGGTAAAACACTAGGATAGAAAATAATGCCACCTGCTTGTAAAGACTCTGTCGCTGACATGATAAAATTAACATTATACGATGACTGTTTCTAATACTGCTTTTGAAATTACACATAGTCGTCCTAATTGCAAATTCTAATTCTCTCAAAGTCATTTTTCTCGTCAAAGTAAATGTGCAATTTCACGGATTATCCGCATTTTTGATACGTTCAAATAGTAAATAATGACCATTTTTAACTTCTTTCTCCATACAATCTCACTTTTGCATGTTTGGTGTCGTATGATTCTCATATGATTTGTTGCAAACACCACATCGTCTTCATATTAAGTAAAACTATGAATTCGTTTATGGACATATAGTCAATCACAAAAGATGGTCATCATTTAACACCAAACAAGAAGTACTCATTAACCTGATGATTCAACACTTAATAGCTAGTTTAATATATTTTGCGACAATATGTTTGAAACAATTGCAATTATATAGTAAAGATAAAGAACTTACCAGGTGTGATATCTGTTGTGCTAGATACTGAAAAATAAAGCATAGCATGGTACATATAGATTCTACTACTGCGTCAAAGAGGGACGAAAGATACCAGAGGGACAGTCAAACTCATAGATCGAAAACAAACTGACAACGCCATGGCAAAAACAAAAAGACAAACAATAGCACAGATGACACAACATAGAAAACCAAAACCTAAGCAACACGAACCCACCAAAAACTTGGGGTGATCTCAGGTGCTCCGGAAAAGTAAGCAGATTCTGCTTCACATGTGGCACCCGTCGTGTTGCTTATGTTATTACAAATCCGGTAAATAGTCTAATTCGGTAAGTCACATTCGTGAAAAGGGAGGGTATTGTAGTTACGACATAAGGAACATATCCGATATCATCTGTGAAACGGTTATTTCATAACAGTCAACCAACTCGTGATGGCGTCCGTAAAATTTACAAAGGGATGACTTCAACTTCACCATTTGGAACTCTTGGTTTAATAGCTTCCTTGTGAGCAGCAATCCTCTATCAAGGAAATCATGATAGGAAACACAAGTCCGGGAATATCGTATCAATTGGGAGATATATACTCTGTACGGAGGCGCTGCTGGAATGTTGCTACATAGAAATGGAAAGTTCACAATTAGGAAGCTGAAATCATCTCTTTTGTCGTAAAGTTTTGTTTTCAACCGACCCTCATTGTCAATAGCTAGATGTAAGTCAAGATATGAGGCAGACCTAACTGTATCTGTAGTATCCTTTATCTCTAGTTCGATGGGAAAGATTCGTTCAACATAGTCACCAAAATTTGTATTATTTAGTGGGAGAACATCATCTATTTAGCGGAACGTAGAGTTAAAGGATATTGCTAACGTCTTATCTTTCTTCCTAAGAAGTTCCTGTATGAAGTCAGCCTCATAATAATAAAGAAACAAGTCGGCAAGAAGAGGGGCACAATTGGTTTCCATTGGAATTCCAACAGTCTGTTGAAAAACACGTCTTCCAAACGTAACAAATATGTTGTCAATCAAGAAATCAAGCATCTTGATAATGTCAGTTTCAGAGAATTTTTGTTTGGAATCAGAGTGATTCTTTACAAAGTAGGATTTTTCCCTCCCCAAGACAAGATATATTTATCCACTCGAGACAGACGAATTTTCAAATTTAAAACGCGAGGCTCGCCGAGAGTGGATACATATCGTATTGCAAAGGATTTGGTGGTGGAATCTCTTTCTCTAATGATTTTTAATCGATATACAGACAAATTTAATCCTTCGTTTCGAATGATCTGCAAAAAAGATGTGTTCTTCCTATGTAACGTCATCATGCATGGTCGCCCTTTTTTATGACGTCACAATGGTAGTTTCAGAGGAGAGCAAGACAATTTTGACGTCAAAATCGAATATTGACCAATGAAGAAATGAAATCAAACGAATCACACGTTGATTAATTAAAGATAATCAATAGGTCGGGAAAAGGATAAATCGAGTAAGAATTAGAGAAATAGTTATAACAGTACCAATTATAGATAAATTAGCAATTAATGGCTACAAGCGATCATAAATCCACCAAAGCTCTAAATTGTTTCTACATTTACACAACATCAACATTAATAAACACAAACAATCTATAAACAAATACAAGAACAAGATCGAATTGCCTTTTTTTACAGTTGCATGTATGTACCTTATTTGATATGATGATTGTCTTTCGTTCAAGAATACCCCGATTATAAAACAAAACATAACATTTAATCAAATGAATCAATTTCATTTGACTTGTACAAAAATAACCGTATAGACATAAACCAAGTGTTTTAGAGATTAATTATTAAAGATCTCTCGTCCTAGAATAAACTTCAAGTTTAGTTATTAGAAAATGAAGATGGAAATTATGCATGTTATGTAACATGTGTAAGTCCAAGAAATTAGTTAAAGATTACTACTTCAAGCTAACTTCTAAAACAAAGTCCTTTATAGTTGTATTTGTCAATGGTAACATGTTTATAAAACTAATACGAAATGCCTTATGACTGAATCATGTACCAGTATAAAGGTATCATACCAGTATTTAAAACAAAAAGGATAAGGTTTATAATCTGATGATAATTAAGGAAAAAAAGAAAATCTCTATTGTCAAAAATAATGCATTTTTAATTTTTTTTTTTTATATATTTATATATATAAAATGACTGAATAATAGCCAACGATAAATCTTACGGGGCGATGGATCATATAATTATTATACAGTACACTACAAAATATAATATATAACCAGTCTAAAAGGGTACTACATCACCAAAAAATAACAATAAAATGAACAAATGTAACTATAAATATTTCGGATAACAGATATCCTTCATCAGTATGATCACGATGTAAAATAAATCCTATCAATCTATTCTGATTTTAAAACTATAGCAATCTTGATTTCTATACAAACAAACAGTTTTAAATTTCTGACAAATAACTATTCTGAACAGTATCAAGCTGATTTTCATATTCAACAAACGTGCATACATTGTATATCTATATATAAAAGAACGTTGATAATGTACAGGAACAATGTTTTAAACGCAGAAAGATATCAAAATCTTCATTAGAATCATAACATCATTACATAACCATTCGTTTTAACTGATGTTTTTTGCAAAATGTATAACATGTGTCTGATAATTTCTAACTCATACAAATAAATTAAAATGAATTGATTTGAAACTTTCCATGTCAATTTGGCATAAATTCAAAAACTTTATATCAATTTCAATGTCCAAAGAGGATTAACCCTTCAACAAAGTGAAATTAATTACATTGATTCTGTACTACCATCAACCCAATAAATAAATATTTGAATTTGAGGTCTTTTCAACTAAAATTTACATTTCAAGGTAAAAACATTAGGATAGAAAATAATGCCACCTGCTTGTAAAGACTCTGCCGCTGACATGAAAAAATTAACATTATATGATGACTGTTTCTAATACTGCTTTTGAAATTACACATAGTCGTCCTAATTGCAAATTCTAATTCTCTCAAAGTAATTTTTTCTCGTCAAAGTAAATGTGCAATTTCACGGATTATCCGCATTTTTGAAACGTTCAAATAGTAAATAATGACCATTTTTAACTTCTATCTCCATACAATCTCACTTTTGCATGTTTGGTGTCGTATGATTCTCATTTGATTTGTTGCAAACACCACATCGTCTTCATATTAAGTAAAACTATGAATTCGTTTATGGACATATAGTCAATCACAATAGATGGTCATCAATTTACACCGTATAAAAAGTACTCATTAACAAGATGATTCAACATTTAATAGCTAGTTTCATATATTTTGCGACAATATGTTTTAAACAATTGTAATTATATAGTAAAGATAAAGAACTTACCAGGTGTGATATTTGTTGTGCTAGATACTGAAAAATAAAGCATAGCATGGTACATATAGATTCTACCACTGCATCAAAGAGGGACGAAAGATACCAGAGAGACAGTCAAACTCATAGATCGAAAACAAACTGACAACGCCATGGCAAAAACAAAAAGACAAACAATAGCACAGATGACACAACATAGAAAACCAAAGACTAAGCAACACGAACCCACCAAAAACTTGGGGTGATCTCAGGTGCTCCGGAAGAGTAAGCAGATCCTGCTCCACATGTGGCACCCGTCGTGTTGCTTATGTTATTACAAATCCGGTAAATAGTCTAATTCGGTAAGTCACATTCGTGAAAAGGGAGGGTATTGTAGTTACGACATAAGAAAGATATCCGATATCATCTGTGAAACGGTTATTCCATAACGGTCAACCAACTCGTCATGGCGTCCGTAAAATTTACGAAGGGGTGACTTCAACTTCACCATTTGGAACTCTTGGTTTAATAGCTTCCTTGTGAGCAGCAATCCTTTATCAAGGAAATCATGATAGGAAACACAAGCCCGGGAATATCGTATCAATTGGGAGATATATACTTTGTATGCAGGCGCTGCTGGAATGTTGCTACATAGAAATGGAAAGTTCACTATTGGGAAGCTGAAAACATCTCTTTTGTCGTAAAGTTTTGTTTTCAACCGACCCTCATTGTCAATTTCTAGATGTAAGTCAAGATATGAGACAGACTTAACTGTATCTGTAGTATCCTTTATCTCTAGTTCGATGGGAAAGATTCTTTCAACATAGTCACCAAATTTTGTATTATTTAGTGAGAGAACATCATCTATATAGCGGAACGTACAGTTAAAGGATATTGCTAACTTCTTATCTTTCTTCCTAAGAAGTTCCTGTATGAAATTAGCCTCATAATAATAAAGAAACAAGTCGGCAAGAAGAGGGGCACAATTGGTTTCCATTGGAATTCCGCTAGTCTGTTGAAAAACACGTCCTACAAACGTAACAAATATGTTGTCAATCAAGAAATCAAGCATCTTGATAATGTCAGTTTCAGAGAATTTTTTGTTTGAATCAGAGTGATTCTTTACAAAGTAGGATGTATCCCTCCCCAAGACAAGATATATTTATCCACTCGAGACAGACACATTTTAAAATTTAAAACGCGAGGCTCGCCGAGAGTGGATAAATATCGTATTGCAAGAGATTTGGTGGTGGAATCTGTTTCTCTAATGATTTTTAATCGATATACAGACAAATTTAATCCTTCGTTTCGAATGATCTGCACAAAAGATGTATTCTTAAGCTTCCTATGTGACGTCATCAGGCATGGTCGCCTTTTTTCATGACGTCACAATGGTAGTTTCAGAGGAGAGCAAGACAATTTTGACGTCATCATCGAATATTGACCAATAAAGAAATGAAATCAAACGAATCACACGTTGAATAAATAAAGATAATCAATAGGTCGGGAAAAGGATAAATCGAGTAAGAATTAGAGAAATAGTTATAACAGTACCAATTATAGATAATTTAACATTTGATGGCCTACAAGCGATCATAAATCCACCAAAGCTCTAAATTGTTTCTACACTTACACAACATCAACATTAATAAACACAAACAATCTATTAACAAATACAAGAACAAGATTGAATTGCATGTTTTTTTCAGTTGCATGTATGTACCCTATTTGATATGATGACTGTCTTTCGTTCAAGAATACCCCGATTATAAAACAAAACAAAACATTTAATCAAATTAATCAATTTCATTTGACTTGTACAAAAATAACCGTATAGACATAAACCAAGTGTTTTAGAGATTAATTATTAAAGATCTCTCGTCCTAGAATAAACTTCAAGTTTAGTTATTAGAAAATGAAGATGGAAATTTTGCATGTTATGTAACATGTGTAAGTCCAAGAAATTAGTTAAAGATTACTACTTCAAGCTAACTTCTAAAACAAAGTCCTTTATAGTTGTATTTGTCAATGGTAACATGTTTATAAAACTAATACGAAATGCCTTATGACTGAATCATGTACCAGTATAAAGGTATCATACCATTATTTAAAACAAAAAGGATAAAGTTTATAATTTGATGGAAATTAAGGAAAAAAAGAAAATCTATATTGTCCAAAATAATGCATTTTTTTTTTTTTTTATATATTTATATATATAAAATGACTGAATAATAGCCAACGATAAATCTTACGGGGCGATGGATCATATAATTATGATACAGTACACTACAAAATATAATATATAACCAGTCTAAAAGGGTACAACATCACCACAAAATAACAATAAAATGAACAAATGTAACTATAAATATTTCGGATAGCAGATATCCTTCATCAGTATGATCACGATGTAAAATAAATCCTTTCAATCTATTCTGATTTTAAAACTATAGCAATCTTGATTTCTATACAAACAAACAGTTTTAAATTTCTGACAAATAACTATTCTGAACAGTATCAAGCTGATTTTTATATTCAACAAACGTGCATCCATTGTATATCTATATATAAAAGAACGTTGATAATGTACAGGAACAATGTTTTAAACGCAGAAAGATGTCAAAATCTTCATTAGAATCATAACATCATTACATAACCATTCGTTTTAACTGATGTTTTTTGCAAAATGTATAACATGTGTCTGATAATTTCTAACTCATATAAATAAATTAAAATGAATTGATTTGAAACTTTCCATGTCAATTTGGCATAAATTCAAAAACTTTATATCAATTTCAATGTCCAAAGAGATTAATGCCCTTCAACAAAGTGAATTTAATTACATTGATTCTGTACTACTATCAACCCAATAAATAAATATTTGAATTTGAGGTCTTTTCAACTAAAATTTACATTTCAAGGTAAAAACATTAGGATAGAAAATAATGCCACCTGCTTGTAAAGACTCTGCCGCTGACATGATAAAATTAACATTATACGATGACTGTTTCTAATACTGCTTTTGAAATTACACATAGTCGTCCTAATTGCAAATTCTAATTCTCTCAAAGTAATTTTTTCTCGTCAAAGTAAATGTGCAATTTCACGGATTATCCGCATTTTTGATACGTTCAAATAGTAAATAATGACCATTTTTAACTTCTATCTCAATACAATCTCACTTTTGCATGTTTGGTGTCGTATGATTCTCATATGATTTGTTGCAAACACCACATCGTCTTCATATTAAGTAAAACTATGAATTCGTTTATGGACATATAGTCAATCACAATAGATGGTCATCAATTTACACCGTATAAAAAGTACTCATTAACAAGATCATTCAACATTTAATAGCTAGTTTAATATATTTTGCGACAATATGTTTGAAACAATTGTAATTATATAGTAAAGATAAAGAACTTACCAGGTGTGATATTTGTTGTGCTAGATACTGAAAAATAAAGCATAGCATGGTACATATAGATTCTACCACTGCATCAAAGAGGGACGAAAGATACCAGAGGGACAGTCATACTCATAGATCGAAAACAAACTGACAACGCCATGGCAAAAACAAAAAGACAAACAATATTACAGATGACACAACATAGAAAACCAAAGACTAAGCAACACGAACCCTACAAAAAACTGGGGCTGATCTCAGAGCTCCGGAAGGGTTAGCAGATCATGCTCCACAAGTGGCACCCGTCGTGTTGCTTATGTTATTACAAATCCGGTAAATAGTCTAATTCGGTAAGTCACATTCGTGAAAAGGGAGGGTATTATAGTTACGACATAAGAAAGATATCCGATATCATCTGTGAAACGGTTATTCCATAACGGTCAACCAACTCGTCATGGCGTCCGTAAAATTTACGAAGGGATGACTTCAACTTCACCATTTGGAACTCTTTGTTTAATAGCTTCCTTGTGAGCAGCAATCCTTTATCAAGGAAATCATGATAGGAAACACAAGCCCGGGAATATCGTATCAATTGGGAGATATATACTTTGTATGCAGGCGCTGCTGGAATGTTGCTACATAGAAATGGACAGTTCACTATTGGGAAGCTGAAAACATCTCTTTTGTCGTAAAGTTTTGTTTTCAACCGACCCTCATTGTCAATTTCTAGATGTAAGTCAAGATATGAGACAGACTTAACTGTATCTGTGGTATCCTTTATCTCTAGTTCGATGGGAAAGATTCGTTCAACATAGTCACCAAATTTTGTATTATTTAGTGAGAAAACATCATCTATATAGCGGAACGTAGAGTTAAAGGATATTGCTAACTTCTTATCTTTCTTCCTAAGAAGTTCCTATATGAAGTCAGCCTCATAATAATAAAGAAACAAGTCGGCAAGAAGAGGGGCACAATTGGTTTCCATTGGAATTCCGCTAGTCTGTGGAAAAACACGTCCTCCAAACGTAACAAATATGTTGTCAATCAAGAAATCAAGCATCTTGATAATGTCAGTTTCAGAGAATTTTTTGTTTGAATCAGAGTGATTCTTTACAAAGTAGGATGTATCCCTCCCCAAGACAAGATATATTTATCCACTCGAGACAGACAAATTTTCAAATTTAAAACGCGAGGCTCGCCGAGAGTGGATAAATATTGTATTGCAAGAGATTTGGTGGTGGAATCTGTTTCTCTAATGATTTTTAATCGATATACAGACAAATTTAATCCTTCGTTTCGAATGATTTGCAAAAAAGATGTGTTCTTAATCTTCCTATGTGACGTCATCAGGCATGGTCGCCTTTTTTCATGACGTCACAATGGTAGTTTCAGAGGAGAGCAAGACAATTTTGACGTCATAATCGAATATTGACCAATGAAGAAATGAAATCAAACGAATCACACGTTGAATAAATAAAGATAATCAATAGGTCGGGAAAAGGATAAATCGAGTAAGAATTAGAGAAATAGTTAAAACAGTACCAATTATAGATAATTTAACATTTGATGGCCTACAAGCGATCATAAATCCACCAAAGCTCTAAATTGTTTCTACATTTACACAACATCAACATTAATAAACACAAACAATCTACTGTGGATTCATTGTTATTCGTGGTATACCAATTTTCGTGGGTTTCGTGGGTCACAGCGAACCACGAATTTAAGAATTCAACGAAGAATAATCCCGAGAAATGTGTATGGAGTCGGATGTTTATTTCCGGTTATGTTATGCAGTTCTAGTATAGTGTTGACAAGCGATAAACATTGTAACATAACACGCGTTTTTAACGATAGAAGATACAAGTATTTTGATTAAATCAATAATAAATATATCGAATATCAGTGATACTTTACTTTTTAAAAATTGATTAAAACTGTTCATGGAAAATAACTGCAAGTTGTTAATTACCGTGTCATAGTTTGGTTTATTGGGGATTAAAAATCAATAGGATTAAGTACGGGGATATTGCCCGTAGGTAATATTGTTTATGACAGGAACATTTATTTTCACACCTTTTACTTATATGACTGTTTATTATATCGTGATTAGGGAAATGAGCTTTCAATCATAGAGTTTTGAATGCCTTATAAAATTCCGACAAGAATTTATAAATTGTAAAACAAACAAATAGTTAGTTGTCTCTGTTCATTATTGTAATAGAAGTTTTCAATGAACCCTTTAATATAGAATGACCAAGCGCGGATTTTGACAATTCAAAACTTTTTCAATGAATTCCTTCTTTTTTGTTTGTTTCATTATTGACCAAACAAGGAGGTAATATGATCTCCTTAATCAAAAAGAAATCCACGAATTACGTATCTGATTTTTTTTTTTTGGAATCAGCGATCCACGAATTTACGTATACCACGAAACGTCTTTTTTTCTCTATCCACGAAAATTAATACCCACGAAAATAAATGAATCCACAGTATTAGCAAATACAAGAACAAGATTGAATTGCATGGTTTTTTTTTCAGTTGCATGTATGTACCCTATTTGATATGATGACTGTCTTTCGTTCAAGAATACCCCGATTATAAAACAAAACAAAACATTTAATCAAATTAATCAATTTCATTTGACTTGTACAAAAATAACCGTATAGACATATACCAAGTGTTTTAGAGATTAATTATTAAAGATCTCTCGTCCTAGAATAAACTTCAAGTTTAGTTATTAGAAAATGAAGATGGAAATTATGCATGTTATGTAACATGTGTAAGTCCAAGAAATTAGTTAAAGATTACTACTTCAAGCTAACTTCTAAAACAAAGTCCTTTATGGTTGACTTTGTCAATGGTAACATGTTTATAAAACTAATACGAAATGCCTTATGACTGAATCATGTACCAGTATAAAGGTATCATACCATTATTTAAAACAAAAAGGAAAAGGTTTATAATTTGATGGAAATTAAGGAAAAAAAGAAAATCTATATTGTCCAAAATAATGCATTTTTAATTTTTTTTTATATATTTATATATATAAAATGACTGAATAATAGCCAACGATAAATCTTACGGGGCGATGGATCATATAATTATGATACAGTACACTACAAAATATAATATATAGGTTGCAATTCTGTAAATATAGACAATGCAATTTCCCATAGGAACTCCCTTTGCGGCTAAAACTGTGACACTTTTACTATGAATTTTTCTGAAAAATAATATCCTAGAACGGAAAGTTTATATGCACTACTATTTTATTCAAAGGTCAAAATATAGGGCAGTGCGGCATATTTTCAACATTTATATGCCCTGAACTTCTAAGAGTTTAAACTTATACTAAAATTCTATACTACCCTTACCTCCATTTTTCGACCTCCTAAGAATTAAAATTTAGGCGCTACCATGTTTTTCTATACTGGTTAAATTCCCAAGTGATGTCTCTATGAGATGAAACACAGAGATCATAAATGGGAACCAGTACGTTAACAAATAAGCATATCTATGAATATTATATATCTCCCCAAAAGAGGCGTGGTTTGAGAAACAGCTGTATTTACAAAGTGCAACCTATACAAACATTTATTCAAATAGAAAACTCTCTAAAATCACTTTTTCTCACAACAATACTTATTTATCAGAATTATAGCCTTAAAGAAATCACTGCATATACTCTAAGTTTCCTTTTACAGTACATTTTATACACCTACCCCTGTTTCAATTTTTTAAAGAATTTGAAAACAAGACTTTAATTATTGCCAGCTTACCCTATGTGCATGTTTTCTGACATGAACTGTCTAAAACCTGTTTGAAACTATTTTGATAACAAATTGAAAGCATTTTAAAATACTATAAATGTAATGCTTAGTAGTTAATCATTCCAACATTCAAGATTATACAAAGTATCCAATCCTGCCTGTGTCTACAGTCCACATCTTACTGTATGCCTATTTGTCAATGAAAGTTCTCAATTTCTGCCTCAAATGGTCAGTTTAGAATTCATGTTACAACAGTATCATCCCTAACCATATATCTAACATAAGTTAGTTAATATATGAACTAGAAGTGTTTAAACAAAGCCATATTTGTAAAAGTTGTATTTATGAAGATATCAGTCTGGTGCATAAATTCACTAAAAGTTTGATAGAAATGACTGCTAACATCTGATTTTTGCATAACTTCCTAGCACAGTTATTGTTTTCTTTACAAAAGACCTTTAAAATAATAAAATCATAGCATTTAGAAGTTAGATTATCTGTTTTATGACCCAGGGGGAGGCATTTTTCTCTGTTTTTTGCCCCTGGGGCCTCACATTTCCTAAATTTTTTCCATGTTTCTAGCAATGTGGAATATTTAGTACATATTTTGGATAGAACACACTCTTGTAAGTTTTATTGAGGTCTTTTGTACTTTTTATGCCGCGGTCACAAAAAAGCACATTTAGGTGTTACGGCTTACTTTTGGGTTATCGACAGGACAAAAACACCCCACCAAAAATATGTAAGAAGGATCAATGAGTTGCAATGACTGCGAAGTGTAAATCTAAGCACTTCTAAACAATTTAAATTTCAAAAAGGCATATTTTATGAATTTATTTTTAACTCATGGCTTTAAGTAAACAATGCATACTGTAAACTGTGAATTTATGCTGACTCATCATAGTTAAGGCCCAGGATTTTCTCAATCTTCATGAAATATTTATAAAACTTCATATTTGAGTTAAATTCTCCACAATCTCTGAGATAAACGAGATTTTATGAAATTCTGTATGTTCTAATTTTTAACCCTATATAGGTTGCAATTCTGTAAATATAGACAATTCAATTTCCCATAGGAACTCCCTTTGCGGCTAAAACTGTGACACTTTTACTATGAAGTTTTGTGAAAAATAATATCCTAGAACGGAAAGTTTATATGCACTACTATTTTATTCAAAGGTCAAAATATAGGGCTGTGCGGCATATTTTCAACATTTATATGCCCTGAACTTCTAAGAGTTTAAACTTATACTAAAATTCTATACTACCCTTACCTCCATTTTTGGACCTCCTAAGAATTAAAATTTAGGCGCTACCATGTTTTTCTATACTGGTTACATTCCCAAGTGATGTCTCTATGAGATGAAACACAGAGATCATAAATGGGAACCAGTACGTTAACAAATTAACATATCTATGAATATTATATATCTCCCCAAAAGAGGCGTGGTTTGAGAAACAGCTGTATTTACAAAGTGCAACCTATAAAAAGTCTAAAAGGGTACTACATCACCAAAAAATAACAATAAAATGAACAAATGTAACTATAAATATTTCGGATAACAGATATCCTTCATCAGTATGATCACGATGTAAAATAAATCCTATCAATCTATTCTGATTATAAAACTATAGCAATCTTGATTTCAATACAAACAAACAGTTTTAAATTTCTGACAAATAACTACTCTGAACAGTATCAAGCTGATTTTTATATTCAACAAACGTGCATTAGAATCATAACATCATTACATAACCATTCGTTTTAACTGATGTTTTTTGCAAAATGTATAACATGTGTCTGATAATTTCTAACTCATATAAATAAATTAAAATGAATTGATTTGAAACTGTCCATGTCAATTTGGCATAAATTCAAAAACTTTATATCAATTTCAATGTCCAAAGAGGATTAACCCTTCAACAAAGTGAAATTAATTACATTGATTCTGTACTACCATCAACCCAATAAATAAATATTAGAATTTGAGGTCTTTTCAACTAAAATTTACATTTCAAGGTAAAACACTAGGATAGAAAATAATGCCACCTGCTTGTGAAGACTCTGCCGCTGACATGATAAAATTAACATTATACGATGACTGTTTCTAATACTGCTTTTGAAATTATACATAGTCGTCCTAATTGCAAATTCTAATTCTCTCAGAGTCATTTTTCTCGTCAAAGTACTGTAAATTCAGAAATTATTGCGAGATTTTTATTAATGCGAATAATGCGACTAGGTGAGTATCGCAATAATAAGAACTCGCATTTTGATAACTAAAACATAGATCTGTATGTAGATTTTTCTGAAATGGCAATAATTAAACTCCTATTCTTGTCCATTTTTGAAAAATCGCAATAATAAATGAACGCTATAATTTCTGAATTTACAGTAAATGTGCAATATCACGGATTATCCGCATTTTTGATACGTTCAAATAGTAAATAATGACCATTTTTAACTTCTTTCTCCATACAATCTCACTTTTGCATGTTTGGTGTCGTATGATTCTCATATGATTTGTTGCAAACACCACATCGTCTTCATATTAAGTAAAACTATGAATTCGTTTATGGACATATAGTCAATCACAATAGATGGTCATCATTTAACACCAAACAAGAAGTACTCATTATCAAGATGATTCAACACTTAATAGCTAATTTAATATATTTTGCGACAATATGTTTGAAACAATTGTGATTATATAGTAAAGATAAAGAACTTACCAGGTGTGATATCTGTTGTGCTAGATACTGAAAAATAAAGCATAGCATGGTACATAAAGATTCTACTACTGCATCAAAGAGGGACGAAAGATACCAGAGGAACAGTCAAACTCATAGATCGAAAACAAACTGACAACGCCATGGCAAAAACAAAAAGACAAACAATAGTACAGATAACACAACATAGAAAACCAAAGACTAAGCAACACGAACCCCACAAAAAACTGGGGGTGATCTCAGGTGCTCCGGAAGGGTTAGCAGATCCTGCTCCACAAGTGGCACCCGTCTAGTTGCTTATGTTATTACAAATCCGGTAAATAGTCTAATTCGGTAAGTCACATTCGTGAAAAGGGAGGGTATTGTAGTTACGACATAAGAAACATATCCGATATCATCTGTGAAACGGTTATTCCATAACGGTCAACCAACTCGTGACGGCGTCCGTAAAATTTACAAAGGGATGACTTCAACTTCACCATTTGGAACTCTTGATTTAATAGCTTCCTAGTGAGCAGCAATCCTCTATCAAGGAAATCATGATAGGAAACACAAGCCCGGGAATATCGTATCAATTGGGAGATGTATACTTTGTACGCAGGCGCTGCTGGAATGTTGCTACATAGAAATGGAAAGTTCACTATTGGGAAGCTGAAAACATCTCTTTTGTCGTAAAGTTTTGTTTTCAACCGACCCTCATTGTCAATTTCTAGATGTTAGTCAAGATATGAGACAGACTTAACTGTATCTGTAGTATTCTTTATCTCTAGTTCGATGGGAAAGATTCGTTCAACATAGTCACCAAATTTTGTATTATTTAGTGAGAGAACATCATCTATATAGCGGAACGTAGAGTTAAAGGATATTGCTAACTTCTTATCTTTCTTCCTAAGAAGTTCCTGTATGAAATCAGCCTCATAATAATAAAGAAACAAGTCGGCAAGAAGAGGGGCACAATTGGTTTCCATTGGAATTCCGACAGTCTGTTGAAAAACACGTCCTCCAAACGTAACAAATATGTTGTCAATCAAGAAATTAAGCATCTTGATAATGTCAGTTTCAGAGATTTTTTTGTTTGAATCAGAGTGATTCTTTACAAAGTAGGATGTATCCCTCCCCAAGACAAGATATATTTATCCACTCGAGACAGACAAATTTTCAAATTTAAAACGCGAGGCTCGCCGAGAGTGGATAAATATCGTATTGCAAGAGATTTGGTGGTGGAATCTGTTTCTCTAATGATTTTTAATCGATATACAGACAAATTTAATCCTTCGTTTCGAATGATCTGCAAAAAAGATGTGTTCTTAAGCTTCCTGTGACGTCATCAGGCATGGTCGCCTTTTTTCATGACGTCACAATGGTAGTTTCAGAGGAGAGCAAGACAATTTTGACGTCATAATCGAATATTGACCAATGAAGAAATGAAATCAAACGAATCACACGTTAAATAAATAAGGATAATCAATAGGTCAGGAAAGGATAAATCGAGTAAGAATTAGAGAAATAGTTATAACAGTACCAATTATAGATAATTTAACATTTGATGGCCTACAAGCGATCATAAATCCACCAAAACTCTAAATTGTTTCTACATTTACACAACATCAACATTAATAAACACAAACAATCTATTAACAAATACAAGAACAAGATTGAATTGCATGTTTTTTTCAGTTGCATTTATGTACCCTATTTGATATGATGACTGTCTTTCGTTCAAGAATACCCCGATTATAAAACAAAACAAAATATTTAATCAAATTAATCAATTTCATTTGACTTGTACAAAAATAACCGTATAGACATAAACCAAGTGTTTTAGAGATTAATTATTAAAGATCTCTCGTCCTAGAATAAACTTCAAGTTTAGTTATTAGAAAATCAAGATGGAAATTATGCATGTTATGTAACATGTGTAAGTCCAACAAATTAGTTAAAGATTACTACTTCAAGCTAACTTCTAAAACAAAGCCCTTTATAGTTGTATTTGTCAATGGTAACATGTTTATAAAACTAATACGAAATGCCTTATGACTGAATCATGTACCAGTATAAAGGTATCATACCATTATTTAAAACAAAAAGGATAAGGTTTATAATTTGATGGAAATTAAGGAAAAAAAGAAAATCTATATTGTCCAAAATAATGCATTTTTAATGTTTCTTTTATATATTTATATATATAAAATGACTGAATAATAGCCAAAGATAAATCTTACGGGGCGATGGATCATATAATTATGATACAGTACACTACAAAATATAATATATAACCAGTCTAAAAGGGTACTACATCACCAAAAAATAACAATAAAATGAACAAATGTAACTATATATATTTCGGATAACAGATATCCTTCATCAGTATGATCACGATGTAAAATAAATCCTATCAATCTATTCTGATTTTAAAACTATAGCAATCTTGATTTCTATACAAACAAACAGTTTTAAATTTCTGACAAATAACTATTCTGAACAGTATCAAGCTGATTTTCATATTCAACAAACGTGCATACATTGTATATCTATATATAAAAGAACGTTGATAATGTACAGGAACAATGTTTTAAACGCAGAAAGATATCAAAATCTTCATTAGAATCATAACATCATTACATAACCATTCGTTTTAACTGATGTTTTTTGCAAAATGTATAACATGTGTCTGATAATTTCTAACTCATATAAATAAATTAAAATGAATTGATTTGAAACTTTCCATGTCAATTTGGCTTAAATTCAAAGACTTAATATCAATTTCAATGTCCAAAGAGGATTAACCCTTCAACAAAGTGAAATTAATTACATTGATTCTGTACTACCATCAACCCAATTAATAAATATTTGAATTTGAGGTCTTTTCAACTAAAATTTACATTTCAAGGTAAAAACACTAGGATAGAATGATGCCACCTGCTTGTAAAGACTCTGCCGCTGACATGATAAAATTAACATTATACGATGACTGTTTCTAATACTGCTTTTGAAATAACACACAGTCATCCTAATTGCAAATTCTAATTCTCTCAACGTCATTTTTCTCGTCAAAATAAATGTGCAATTTCACGGATTATCCGCATTTTTGATACGTTCAAATAGTAAATAATGACCATTTTTAACTTCTTTCTCCATACAATCTCACTTTTGCATGTTTGGTGTCGTATGATTCTCATATGATTTGTTGCAAACCCCACATCGTCTTCATATTAAGTAAAACTATGAATTCGTTTATGGACATATAGTCTATCACAATAGATGGTCATCATTTAACACCAAACAAGAAGTACTCATTAACAAGATGATTCAACACTTAATAGCTAATTTAATATATTTTGCGACAATATGTTTGAAACAATTGTGATTATATAGTAAAGATAAAGAACTTACCAGGTGTGATATCTGTTGTGCTAGATACTGAAAAATAAAGCATAGCATGGTACATAAAGATTCTACTACTGCATCAAAAAGGGACGAAAGATACCAGAGGAACAGTCAAACTCATAGATCGAAAACAAACTGACAACGCCATGGCAAAAACAAAAAGACAAACAATAGTACAGATGACACAACATAGAAAACCAAAGACTAAGCAACACGAACCCACCAAAAACTTGGGGTGATCTCAGGTGCTCCGGAAGGGTAAGCAGATCCTGCTCCACATGTTGCGCCCGTCGTGTTGCTTATGTTATTACACATCCGGTAAATAGTCTAATTCGGTAAGTCACATTCGTGAAAAGGGAGGGTATTGTAGTTACGACATAAGGAACATATCCGATATCATCTGTGAAACGGTTATTCCATAACGGTCAACCAACTCGTGACGGCGTCCGTAAAATTTACGAAGGGATGACTTCAACTTCACCATTTGGAACTCTTGATTTAATAGCTTCCTTGTGAGCAGCAATCCTCTATCAAGGAAATCATGATAGAAAACACAAGCCCGGGAATATCGTATCAACTGCGACATATATACACTGTACGCAGGCGCTGCTGGAATGTTGCTACATAGAAATGGAAAGTTCACAATTAGGAAGCTGAAATCATCTCTTTTGTCGTAAAGTTTTGTTTTCAACCGACCCTCATTGTCAATTTCTAGATGTAAGTCAAGATATGAGGCAGACTTAACTGTATCTGTAGTATCCTTTATTTCTAGTTCGATGGGAAAGATTCGTTCAACATAGTCACCAAATTTTGTATTATTTAGTGAGAGAACATCATCTATATAGCGGAACGTAGAGTTAAAGGATATTGCTAACTTCTTATCTTTCTTCCTAAGAAGTTCCTGTATGAAGTCAGCCTCATAATAATAAAGAAACAAGTCGGCAAGAAGAGGGGCACAATTGGTTTCCATTGGAATTCCGACAGTCTGTTGAAAAACACGTCTTCCAAACGTAACAAATATGTTGTCAATCAAGAAATCAAGTATCTTGATAATGTCAGTTTCAGCGAATTTTTTTTTGGAATCAGAGTGATTCTTTACAAAGTAGGATTTATCCCTCCCCAAGACAAGATATATTTATCCACTCGAGACAGACAAATTTTCAAATTTAAAACGCGAGGCTCGCCGAGAGTGGATACATATCGTATTGCAAGAGATTTGGTGGTGGAATCTGTTTCTCTAATGATTTTTAATCGATATACAGACAAATTTAATCCTTCGTTTCGAATGATCTGCAAAAAAGATGTGTTCTTAAGCTTCCTGTGACGTCATCAGGCATGGTCGCCTTTTTTCATGACGTCACAATGGTAGTTTCAGAGGAGAGCAAGACAATTTTGACGTCATAATCGAATATTGACCAATGAAGAAATGAAATCAAACGAATCACACGTTGATTAAATAAAGATAATCAATAGGTCGGGAAAAGGATAAATCGAGTAAGAATTAGAGAAATAGTTATAACAGTACCAATTATAGATAAATTAACATTTGATGGCCTACAAGCGATCATAAATCCACCAAACCTCTAAATTGTTTCTACATTTACACATCAACATTAATAAACACAAACAATCTATTAACAAATACAAAAACAAGATTGAATTGCATTTTTTTACAGTTGCATGTATGTACCCTATTTGATATGATGATTGTCTTTCGTTCAAGAATACCCCGAATATAAAACAAAACAAAACATTTAATCAAATTAATCAATTTCATTTGACTTGTACAAAAATAACCGTATAGACATAAACCAAGTGTTTTAGAGATTAATTATTAAAGATCTCTCGTCCTAGAATAAACTTCAAGTTTAGTTATTAGAAAATGAAGATGGAAATTATGCATGTTATGTAACATGTGTAAGTCCAAGAAATTAGTTAAAGATTACTACTTCAAGCTTACTTCTAAAACAAAGTCATTTATGGTTGACTTTGTCAATGGTAACATGTTTATAAAACTAATACGAAATGCCTTATGACTGAATCATGTACCAGTATAAAGGTATCATACCATTATTTAAAACAAAAAGGATAAGGTTTATAATTTGACGGAAATTAAGGAAAAAAAGAAAATCTATATTGTCCAAATTAATGCATTTTTAATTTTTTCTTTTTTTATATATTCATATATATAAAATGACTGAATAATAGCCAACGATGAATCTTACGGGGCGATGGATCATATAATTATGATACAGTACACTACAAAATATAATATATAACCAGTTTAAAAGGGTACAACATCACCAACAAATAAATGTAACTATAAATATTTCGGATACATTTATCCTTCATCAGTATGATCACGATGTAAAATAAATCCTATCAATCTATTCTGATTATAAAACTATAGCAATCTTGATTTCTATACAATCAAAGAGTTTTACCAGAACATCATAGAGACGCTAGTACAAATCTAAAATTTCCAAACACGGCGCAACGACATACCTTCACAAAATAGTAATAATTTGCGATATGAGCTAGCACAACTTAAAATTCCAAAGGTGACGACGTAAGTCGTCATTTGAGATCACCTGGGCACGCCCAAGCTGAGTTCAAAAACCTTACCATCACAATCATACACCACAACGAGGGTTGGTCAAGGGCCGACAGACTTGCTAGGGAAAGGTTTTGGATAAGCTAAGGAGTTTCCCCAGAGGACATAAATGAAAAAAAAAACATAGAATATTTCACTCATTTTCCCTATCATCACTCTTTTTCATGCCATCACTTGTTTCCAGTAACTCCGGCTTCTGAACTAAACTCCTACATTGTTAAGGAATTTTTTAATTATACTAGTTTTAATTACAGGGTTCTACTCATTTGGGATGGTTGTAAAAGTACGCAGTCACGTTCAATTATTTTTCTTATCATTATCAAACTGCTATTTATTTGGGGTGTTTAAATACGCAGCCTCTGTTTTAATTACTCTACCGTTGTCAAATTTGAAATATTACACAAGCTTAGATCGGTCAGTGCTGTTTATTGGGAATGTATTTCCATGCAGTTGTTGTAACATCTTAACTGTCGTCCCCTTTGGAATTTTAAGTTGTGCTAGCTCATATCGCAAATTACTACTTTTTTTATTTTAGGTATGTCGTTGCGCCGTGTTTGGAAATTTTAGATTATTAGATAATTCAGCTGATCTGTAACAATTCCATCTTCATGCCTTATATATCATGTACTGTATTACGACGCTAGATTAAACCTGACGAGGAAAGGTCACACCCGGCCACCGAAAGCTTTATTATATGTAGAGCCTAGGTGGTCGAGTGGTCTAGCGCGTCGGATATAGTGCAAGGCGATTTGGTCCCACGATATCTCAGTAGCATGAGTTCGAATCCCGGCGAGGGAAAAACGAAAAATTTGCGAAAGCAAATTTACAGATCTAACATTGTTGGGCTGATGTTTAGACGAATTATATATATATATATATATATATATATATATATATACAAGTCTAAATTGAAAACAACGTTCAAACCTATGATTGCGTTGGATAAAAACCGCAATTTTTATACGTGTGCATGCAAAACAAATTTCTTGGTAGAGGGGTCTAAATACAACACAAACAACATTTTCCAAAAGACCAAATGAGTGCAAAAGTATATTTTAACAAAACGCATTTGACTAGCAGGTCGAACAACTGATGTTCTTAAACCCTGCTGACTGCCATTGGCGATTGCCAAATAAACGATTCACAAGATGTAACAAAAAAGATCTTATTATTAGTTTATTACTGAACAGAAAACAATAAACTTGCGGAAATGATGGTATACCGCAAACATGAGGTGCAAAAATTTGCACACCATATCCGGATTTTGAAAATTAATGTTTCTTCAGTGATGTTAGGATTCGAAACGGTATTTGGAAGGCCATATAATTTACCTCAATTTAGGATAGACTCTTGAATTTTGAAATAGTCAAAATAGGATGAACGGATCATATAAACCCAAAGGCAAACATAATACAAGCCCAAACGAAAAAATATAAACAAGTCTAAATTGAAAACAACGTTCAAACCTATGATTGCGTTGGAAAACAACCGCAATTTTTATACGTGTGCATGCAAAACAAATTTCTTGGTAGAGGGGTCTAAATACAGCACAAACAACATATTCCAAAAGACCAAATGAGTGAAAGAGTATATTTTAACAAAACGCATTTGACTAGCAGGTCGAACAACTGATGTTCTTAAACCCTGCTGACTGCCATATATATATATATTTATATTCATGCACAGAGTAAGGTGTTATTAAATAGAAACTACATCAATATCATTAAACAGACAGTTTAAAAATGCTTGCGACGATTTATATCCCATTATTCAATTTAACAATTAATGCCAATAGAAAAAGGCACTCAGGGTAATTGCTTTTCCTCAAAATGTGTACAATGCATATGGCGATTAACTTTTTTGTCAAGATCAGACCTATTCTAAATCCTTGCGTTTAACAAAAACGTTTCGCAATATAAACCCTAAAATTAAAACAAATAAAATAATTCTTTTAAAAAATTAAACAGAGTAAAACAAAACAATTGTGATAAAGATAAATTGAAAGTCCGTAAGAAAGCTTATCTAACATTGCATTCAAAATTGTCTTAGCATTAGAATTAACTCCCTATTGGTTAATGAACCAAAAACCTCATATTTTGAAATAATATAACTGACAGCTTATAAGCAACACCAACAAATAACTTATTGTAAGTTAATCGCAATTTCTGCTGTCAAAATCGATCGGGAAATCATGAGGCTGTTCGAAAACAGTATATCATCTATACTACTAAAGGAAGATACCGATTTCATTGAGCCACAATTCCCCTGACACCATACAAAGTCGGAAATATTTGTGATATGACGTATAAATGTAGTGTTTTGTACTTCATAAATTTGTCCTTGAGACAATTTTTTTTCCACAGAAAACGCAATTTTTTGAGAAAATATCCAAATTCAGAGACCGTTATCGATGTGTGTCTTATACGCTTTCGCGCATGCTCAGTCAACGTACTGCCCGGGAAATTTAAAAACTTAAAAAAAATGTTTCAACACTTGCTCAATTGTACTGCGACTTCGCGGGCATCTTCTAGTTATCCTTGATAGCTATATTATAACTGTATAAATTGTTAATGTAGCAATTACAAAGCTCGGCAAAGAATCTGAAAATAAGTTAACTGACCTTTTTACAGTAGATACGAATATAGCAAACAAAGTTGAAAAAACTGATACCTGCATATGTAGCAGCTAAGGTAAATAGAAACATAACAATAGATTTTGACGACATCTTTCGACAAACAGGTAACCTGAAAATACAAAGAGGGTGTAAAAATAGATAAGAATAATAATAAAAATATTAGTAAAAAATAGATTACAAATAAAGTTTTGGTTATGTTTTTATACAAAATCGTTTTGTACACAGAAAATCAAGAAACAAATCCCACATATTCATATATTACTTATCGTATATAAAATATTTTTCATAGTCAAAATAACAGATTTAATGATATTCTGTCGTCAAATTAATCAAAAATAATAATTTCTTAAATACAAATGAAAATTAGCCGATTTTGTTATAAAGTTGATCTACAACACAAAGGTTCAACAGATATTGATTTAATTCATTTTTAATGAAGCAGAATAGCTGTAACTGTAACAGGATAACGGTATCTCTTCTTAATAATAAAAATGAATAAACGTGGGGAAATGAATGTTATTGTTGCAAATAGACTAGTGTGCGTTTCTTTTTTCACTTATCTATGATGAAAAGCTTCTTATATGAGTAGCAGTTTAATTTCTAATACAATTTAATTTTATAATACATTGTGAAAATTAATTATTTTTTTTTTACCTTTTATTATGACTTAAATTGCCTAAATACAACACAAACTATGTAAAAAGGACAAAATTTGTCCACCCCTTAACGCATCGTTTTGGTTCGGTTTTCTTCAGCAAACAAAACATATATATGTGTTTTGATAGTAGAGTATATACATATGTGTATACATGTATGCATATAATTCGTCTGAAATTTACCCCAAGAAATCTTTATCTTTTAGTTTGCGTTAGCAGATAACTATTCTTTTCTCAGCGGGATTCGAACATTTGCCTCTGTGACATTGTGGCAATACCACCTGCACGGTATCCAGCGCTAAAGACCAATCGACCAACTTTATTACATATAGTTTCAAAAGATATATTTGAAAATGCTGTAAAATCCTTGTTATGTTTTCATTTCATTATTTAATAAGCGAAAAGGGTGTTAATGGTAAATGTATGATAAGTCTTATTTCCCGCCAAATTTTCAAGCACACGGACCCTTCATTTTGCTCTGCTTGTTTATTTCCTTTATTTATATACTATCAATTCATAACATTCTTTTAATAAGCTTGTTATTTTGAAACAGAGTAGCAAACATAATGTGTTCAAATCAAAACAGCGTGAAAGTGAAATCAACCAACATTGAAAATAATTTAAAAGAATTAATTATAAATAAAAAAAAAAAAAATTACCACATCGATGATATTTGGTGATTATCATCTGCTACTGAACTTCAGAAAGATAAATTGATTATCCATTATGTATACTTAAAAAAGTTATATTTGCCGAAATCATTTTTGTTCACTTAATTTATCTTCTAATAACTACCAGTAGTATGGAACAGTCCTACCACAATACCATTACTTACCTATATCAATAATGTATGAAATGCGCTATGTGTCCTACAATTCTAACGTTTGCGCTTTGTCAATCAAACGAGGTGCTGATATTTGTTAAAGGGAACATCAGTTTATATACCCTAAATTATTTTCATGCATATTCATGTTTTATTAAATTGTCAACATGATACAGATGCGTGTAATAAAGAAAAGTAGTGCGTATTTTGATAAATATGAAGTACTTTAAGATTTCTATCTGTCAAATTTGTTTACGTCTGAAACAAGTGAAAAACATTGCTTTACACCAAACGATGTAATCAAGATCCTATGTAAATTTATAAACATTGAGAGTGTCAGATGAACGACAAAAGAAACATAAGTGGATGTTGAAGTATAGAATAAATTATAGTTTTGACTGATATCCAAATTTGCTCTGATTGATTCTATGGGAATGTTTTCTCAATTTAATTGCCTCGATTAAAAACAAATGTTGTATTTAAAAGTGTTATACCTTGTTAAACTATATTCTCTTTTGAAAAAAGGCATCGTCAAATAATCTCGATCAAAGGATCCTTGTTCCAGTGGTAATTGGTACAATACATTTTTTGTCAGTTTGTACGATACGAAAATCAGTATAATCAGGTGTGACATTTCTGTGTTTTTGTATGTATGTGAAGTTAGCAGCCGGTTCGTTATTCGATATTCAATATTCAATATCCAACCGGATATATTGATATTCAAAATATATAGTGAAAACCTACCTGAGACCGCTTAAATGAAGGTGAGACCCCCTGGTCTTTCAATGTCCATGAAATTCAACTAAATCAACTAAAAAAAGTATATATAAAGGTTGTATTAGAAGCAATTCCTAGAATAATGTCGCCTTTGATATCTTCGGAGGGCTTAGATTGTCACTTTTTAGCTAAAAATTGTCAACCTTTCAGGACAAAGGGCATAGGGCAATGGCGAGAGCCCCCTGATCTCTCAATCTTTCTAATATTATGCAGACATTTAGTTAATAGGTAGATACAAACGTAACTAAAAGGAATTTGGGTAAACTGCCTGCCTTCCATATTTCCGGAGGGCCCATAAAGCCAGTTTGATATTCTAAAACTATAGTGAAAACCTACCTGAGACCGCTTAAATGAGGGTGAGATCCCCCTGGTCTTTAAATGTCCATGAGCCCTTTGTCCTGAAATTTTGACAATTTTTAGCTGAAAAGTGACAATCTAATCCCTCCGTAGATATCGAAGATGACATCATTCTGGGAAATCCTTTTGATACAACCTCTATATATACAGATTCTATTATTTTCTTGAATTATATGGACATTTAAAGACCAGGGGGATCTCATCGTCATTTCAGCGGTCTCCGGCAGTTTTTCGCTATATATTTTGAATATCAAACTGGCACTTTGGGCCCTCCGTAAACATAGACGACAGGAAGTCTACCCAGATTCCTTTTAGTCACGTTTGCATCTACCTATTAACTAACTGTCTGCTTAATATAAGGCAGATTGAGAGATCAGGGAGCTCTCACCATTGCCATGTGCCCTTTGTCCTGAAATTTTGACAATTTTTAGCTGAAAAGTGACAATCTAAGCCCTCCGTAGATATCGAAGATGACATTATTGTGGGAAATCCTTTTGATACATTCTTTATATATACAGAGTCTATGATTTCCTCGAATTATATGGACATTGAAAGACCAGGGGGGGGGGGGGGGGGGTCTCATCGTCATTTCAGCGGTCTCCGGTAGGTTTTCACTATACATTTCTTTTTTTGGGGCTTTCCATAAATATTTCTATTTATATTTTTAAATGTTTCTGTAGTGATCGGTTTTTGTTTTTGTATCATATATTATGTATAAAATTACATCTTTGATAATGTTTTACTCATAGAAATCTATATTACATAAAGACAAATATGCAACTTACATAAGGGGTTATATTCGAGAATTTACGACAGCTTAAAAGGGGACCTTAAACGATTTCCTACGTATATTTTCACTCCTCTTAACTCTGAAAATCATGCTTTGAATATTATCAAATATTTGAATTTTCTATGACTTTCAACTAAATTTGAATATCGAACCGACTGCTAGCAGCCGGTTGGATATTGAATATCGAATAACGAACCGGCTGCTAACTTCACATACATTGTTTTTGTTGAATCTCTCTAAAGAATATAGATGCGAATTCTAGCAATATTAGAATTGGACTATTACATTATCGTTTACTGATTGATGGATTGTACTTTTGGTTTGCTAAAAAGAAGCAATAGGGGATACCTTCAGGACATTCTAAGCTCATAAATCGAGATAAAAAGGTAACACAGCGACATTGAATGAATGGCGTCAAAACACGAAAAAAAATTTGAAAACCATGAAGGAGACTTAATACTTAATAACACAAACCTGGATAAAGATCCTGCAATCATATTGACATCAACATTAAAAAAGGAGTCAATATCACTCATTATTCTGAACTGAATGCTTGACTAAAATGCTGTTCCGGAATTTCATGGCTCATCTGTTTTGATTTAAACAATGCTTTAAGTCTTCTTTTCGCAATATGCCATGTAAAGTTTATATTTGTATATAATCAAAGTAAACTTTAGTCTTCAATCAAAATACACACAGATTTATTCGTTCAGTGTTTGTTCGCTCTCCATGCCGATCTCTTCTTATTCTCATATGAATCTGAGTTTCTTCAGACACTTGTCAAAAACAAGAAGTTCAAAGAAGCCAGGTCATTTAATTACTCATTCAGATATATTGACGATGTTCTTTCCATTAACAATCCAAACTTTTATGATTGGGTTCCATCAATATATCCCCCAGAACTAGGAATTAAAGAAACAACAGACACGGCTTACTCCGCCTCATTTTTCGACTTATACCTCGAATTTGACATACATGGTCATCTCAGTACCCGAATCTATGACAAACGAGACGATTTTGATTTTGAAATAATCAATTCCCCCCACCTTAGTAACAAAATATCAACTTTACCTGCATATGGGGTATACATTTCCCAACTTATTCGTAATTCAAGAGCTTGCAGCTCCTACTCAGACTTTGTAAAACGTCACAAGTGTCTGAGCAGAAAGTTGACGAACCAGGGACCTGTCAAAGAACGTCTCGTCCTTTTTCTTAAAAGACGTTCATTGGAAGGTACCACGACCTTGTTAATAAATATTCCATATCAACTTTACAAATTATACACGATGATATTGAAGTATAGTTTCTAGGTACTGACGTTGTATATCATCTTGATAACGTGAAATTATATTCTTTTGTTTGTCATTATGAATATTACTTATACTGTTTAGTCTGTGTTTAGTGATATCCCTTCGACGTGGCTCTGTACTTATACATCCCGTCATTGTGTTATTGTTCTATGGTAAAACAATTTTGTATTCTTGTCTTTTATTTATTTTGCTTGTATGCTTAAATCCTGGTGTAATTAATTTTCAGTAATACAGAGATTTCTTTCGTTAAAATCAATTACGTTGTTACATACACGAACAAGTTGAGACACCATAAACTGGTAAACCTTTTCATCCAAAACAAATGCAACTTCTAAAGCAATGGATTTCCTTATACAAACCTAACAGTATTTGTTTGGCATCTTTCAGTGTCGATACCATTGTGGTTTATGTTTTACGATAAAAAAAATATAGTCCCCTACGGATATCATACTTTCGCATGCTCATACATGTACCATACTTATGATAAAATAAAAGCAAAACTATTCTTTTGAAGTCAATTATATTGTTTTGTGAACATCAGTATATATCCTGTTGGATTGAAAAAAAAGTACTCTAAATAAATCTGTTTTATTACAAAAATATCACATGTTTTGTATTTCAAGGTTTGACAAACAAATGAATTTGTTATAAGATTTGGTTTTTAATTAACAACTTAAGGTGGAGATGCAAAGTGAGTCAACCGTGAACAAACGTTAAAAATTAAAAGTGAAACTTAAAATGGAACGTTGGAAACACTCACACAGTATGTATGCCTTACAAAAAATAACGTGCAACAATGACCACATCTTAATGTCGTTTTAAAAATCCCTCTTTCTCGGCAGGATAGACGAACGCCAGACAATCCCGAAAATGAATTAATAACAAATAACGACCTTCTAATTGTATATACAACATGTAATTATATAGTATATACATTATGATTGCAGCTGACATTTTTCAGGATTCGGGCGGGTTTGCATCTCCATTCTAATACCGTCTGATATGTACTGGATATGATCAACCCAATGCACGTAAATCTTTGAAATGGCAAATCATGATATATTCGCATCGTTTTTTATGCTAGTTTGGACTTCCTCATTCAGCGTGTCTTGTAAGTCATTCTCAACCAGCTTTTAGATATATAGAACCTCAAATTAAAGATCTACAATGGTTTGATAAAGTTGGATTTAAATGAATCGACAAAAGACAACCTTTATGAAATGATATCGTCCCAATTATCATAGGAAATAGTTTTGTATAAGTTTCACGTGTCATCTGATCATGCATTAAATCGGTGTTTTCCGTAATGACCAATACTAAAAATGCAAAGACAACAGTGTCTACCGTTCAAATTTAATTTTTATTGATTTAAGCTATTTTTTCTCTGATTTAATATTACTTTAATGACGAATGTGTCTACAAAATGGAAAGCCAAAAGTAAAGCTATACCTTTGGTAACGTTTGTTTAATTTGAAATTTTAATGTTTGTAGTAGGTTTTTACTTTTCTAATATTTTATCCTCGAGCATCACTAAAGAAATTTGTAATGTCAAAATAAGTTTCATGTTCAGTACAAATGATACCGTGATTATTATTACTACCAATGGGTTAATACCTCTACAGGAGTACTGTTGCATCACTGAAGAAATAATAACTGTTGAAATGCACATATGGTGTAATAAAATTGTAACGTTACTGTTATCACAAATACATATCCATAAGCCATTTATTGTCACGCAATTCCTTAGAACTAACATTAGAAACAAAAACACCTTTATGTATTGCAGATAATATTTCTAAAATAAGTGTTTGTAAATTAAACGGTGAAATATCCTTATTTCTTTGAAAGAACGAACAATATAATATCCCCGTAAACACGAAAGTTACATATGTTGGCTTTTTATAATAAAATATCGTTAGGCTTCTGCTCATTGTTGATTTTTAATTGTTTTGTTTATTATCGTCTCTGAGTCCCAGGTGGATATATAAATCATGCCACAACTTCTTATTTTTATATCGACGACCGCAGTGTGATGAACTGAAGTTGTTTACATACTCGTCCTCTAGTCATTGTGTATATTTGTTTTATATATAATTATACCACGACTCGTAATACTATTGTACGATTTTTGATGGTAAAAGGTAGACAGATTACTTGTCAATTCGTTTTATCAATGTATTACCCCCGCTATGTATTTAAATGATACTGTTGACACATTCTTGATAAACAATCCGTTGTTGCACACATGAATTCTTTCAGAATACCTATTATCTATCAATTGTCTTCTACTTGGACAGACTTCAAGACGATTTTCTACCTCGGTACATTAAATAGAGATAATGGATTTTCTAATTTGGTTAAGGATGTTTTTAATAGCTTGTCATATCTTAGTTGTGAATTGTAAGTTAATCTAAATATTATCAACCATTATTTCAGTATTTAATTCGTTTTGAAAGCGAAATATTCCGAGATATTAACTCTTCATGCCAATTTCGAAGGTCTTTAGGCACATATTACAGTTTTATATTAATAGTCGAGTGACAGTTTTAAATAAAACGATTAATTAAAGACTTTAATGCACCCACTTAACATACAGCTATATTATATATCATTCGAAAACTTATAAACCGTACTTTCTGTTTTGTCCGGTCGTCAATAATTCATACGGTGCAATTTTCGTTAAATCAAGGTCAAAGGTTAAAGTTGAAATATTTTTGCAAGAATTAAACTAAATGCTGTTTTCTGGTACTTCTATGATATTTTTTTTCTAAAAATTATATGAACCTTATAAAACAAAATACCACAATTCCAAAATCAAATGCAAAATAAAATGTTGATTGTTCAATATTTACAGAAAATTGCATTTCTTAAAGAAAACTTCCAAAAATAAAAGAATTGCAATAAAAGCTAAAGTTTTCATGATGTTTGGATATTTATATGTCAAAAATAGAATAGATTTATCATGTATAGGCCAAGGGAATTTTTTCATCATTTTAAACTGCAATCAATATAGTATAAGGAAGCTTTTGCTGTTGCCATAAATAAAAAACAACAACTGCAAATATGGATCATTTTGATTTTTTTGGCTAGATAATATTGTCCGTATCGGCAGAAAATGATTAATCATATTTGAAAAAAGGGAAACGGAAGTACTTTAGGAAACAAAGAAGCTTTATCTATTAAAAATTAGTTTTCAGGTTCAAAGATATGTTACGAAGTTTATTTTTGTTCAAAATTCGAAGAATTAGTGATTGTACCATGCGCTTTTCAATAAAAAAAATCTGGAGAATTCCTTTAAATGATAGCCCATTATTATATACTTAATTAGTTGTTTTATCAAATATGACTGAATATTAATATTGTGGAAGATTGAATAGCCTTTCTGGGCAACTGCGATCACTATCGGGTTTAGGTAGTGTTCGCACAGTTCGATGAAGTGTTTTAAAAAGTGTTGTTTGCCTGTCATACTTTTACGCCTTGGTCATGCTGACTTCTGTTTTTCTTCGACTATAGTTTCAGACTGTCTCCTTGTTATTTGTTCCCTTCTTTCAACCAAAGAAAAGAAAACTAGATGGTTCAAAGCTGACCGAATAAAAGACAACAGAACGTACAACGCAGATATCGATGCAAGATATAAAACAAGAAAAACATAAAAGATACCACTCTCTCTCTCTCTCTCTCTCTCTCTCTCTCTCTCTCTCTCTCTCTCTCTCTCTCTCTCTCTCTCTCTCGGAAACGTAGGTATCATCTGGTCTCTACGTCCTTTTTTCTTTGTTCTTTCCATTCATATACCAATCAGTTAGCCTAAAACAACTTTGTAATGAGCAATATTCCTCCGAAATGGCTTGGTAAATTTTAGCGAAGTTCAAAGTTCAAAAGTGCACGTATGGAGGTTGAACATGAAGTGATATTTTTTCATAATACACATATTCAAATAAAAGGCACTTCAAATTTACCATAACACACCTGCTTTTAAGCTATCTCATGAAGTTAACCACAATCTAAATAAATTTACATCTCTGATTTCGTTATTCCTAAGCTTATACGACATATGAGGATCAACAACAGAGAGCTTAGTGTAGAATAAATATTTGAGTTTAGATGACATATATCAATTAAAAATGTGGATAAATTCAATCACAATTTTCATTTCTCACAATTGTATAGATATTTGAGAATGAAATAACTTCATTTTAACCATATATATATATATATATAGATATATTCTTAATGTACATATACTATCTTTATGATGCAAATGTTGAAATCAATATTTGACAGATGATCTATTAAAATAGCGCTCGTTTTTCTGAATGACTTAAATGAAAATATTTGAGGCACTTCTACGTTGAAATTGTAATGCAAAACCATTTCCAATTAAATCTAAAATGAGAATGGAAATGGGGAATGTGTCAAAGAGACAAAAATCCGACCAAAGAGCAGAAAACAACCGAAGGCTACCAATGTGTCTTTAACACAGCGAGAAAATCCCGCACCCGGAGGCGGGCTTCAGCTGGCCCCTTAACTAACATGTGTACTAGTTCAGTGAAAATGAACGTCATACTAAACTCCGAAACATATAAATTAAATTAACTAAAATAAAAAATCATACAAGACTAACAACGGCCAGAGGCTCCTGACTTGGAACAGGCGCAAAAATACATTGGGGTTAAACATGTTTTGTGAGATCTCAACTCTCCCCTATACCTCTAGCCAATGTAGAAAAATGCCTTTATATTTCAGTTTCTATTTAGCAAACTTATTTGTAACATGTAGCTAAAGAAAACATAAATATCAAAACTGCTTTGTTTGGTAAGATGTTGCCTACTTTTACAAAAGACTATTGCTGCTGATTGGGAGATTTTTTTTGTGACACCTACACAGTAATTTCGTCCTTGATACTAATAAATATAACTTATGTATTTTTGACGGGCATTGCCAGTTTTCCTGCCGAACGTCGGTGGTTCCTTGGGCACACCGTGGACCTCAACCACTAAAAACTGATCGCCGTAAAATACATGAGAACCGAATTGTGCAGAAAATTACGTAAGACACCAACACTCGGTCAATCTTTGTATAACAATGTACTAATATGTTAACTATTCAGGAAGTGTACGTATTGTTATTCCGAATTGCAAGAATTTCGAAATCAAAAATTAATGTAAGTGAATTTAATCGCAACATATCCCCATTTATTTACAAGAAATTACGTAGTTTGATAGGATTAAATACTTGGGCCAGGCATGAAGAACATTTTCAGTGGCTAGCTTATACTAGCTTTCACTTCCTTAGTCAATGCACCATACAGTATAAGCAACCAAGAAAACATATAAATATTGAAATATCAAAGTTTCGTGTTCAAACTTTCCCCTTAAAGTATGAATTTCATGTGTATTATATCATTGATAAAATTGAGAATGGAAATGGGGAATATGTCAAAGAGACAACAACACTACCAAAGAGCAGACAACAGATGAACCTTTTTGTACTTTTAAGATGTGCGGTTTTTTTTCAACCTAATATTGTCTAAATGACTATTTGTTTTAATATAGAACAGCTAAAAAGGCGACCTTTTTGCAGATGGCGGTATTTTGGGCAACTGCATGAGTTGTTATAATTGGCTGTTTATTTAACAAGAAGCGTAATTGCAGTAATTTTATGATGTCAAAAACATCCTTAGCACTAAATAAAATATTTGTTTTAGTTTTATGGTGAATAACAATTGAATCACAGACAAATTTGTTGGTTTGCACGCATTTTTATCATTTTCACTGAAATTTTTGGAAAACGGCACTATCTATTAAAATTTCGACCTTAATATTTCCATGTGCGTTTGATAAATAACTATTAACATCTGTTCTAACAGATTTTCATTTTTCCATACAAAATGTTGTTATTCAGAAGACAGAATATGCAAAAATGCTGACATCTTGTAAAATTCGAAATTTTCTGTCCTTGACCTTTCATCGTGATTTAACGGAAACTGCATCATACGAGTATTTGACGACCGGGCAAAAAAGATAGTGCAGATGATGTGTTTTCGAATGGTATTTGATTTAGCCGTATGTTAGGTGGGTGAATTAAAAATGAAATTTCATAGTTAATGTCACTCGTCTATAAACACTCCAGCCAGAATCATTAAACATAAAAAAGACACAAAATACCGATCTAAGAGTACTAACATCATTAACATATTGAAATCGTTACTGAAATAAAATTTGTCCGGCGCTAAGTTGGCCACCGTATCTATTGTATTTATACTATTAGTTGATAACCTGATTACAACCAAAAGGACTATCCATACTACATAATCAGAAAATATTGCATGCATCTGCAATTATGATTATTAATGAATTGACAAAAATGTGAGATAACTATTTTGATTTCAGTAAATACTGCACAGAAACAGTGTTCAAACTGGTGCTAGGCCCGTGTTGTAGGCCTCACTGCGACTTTGAGATAAAGAACAGCAATAAAATGTAAAACAACTAATATATCTAACTCCTAGGAAAATTCAAAACGAAAAGACCCTTATCAAATAACAAATAAAAATCCCAAACGCATCAAATGAACGGAAACAACTGTCATATTTCTGTCTTGGTAAGGCATTTCCTTTTATAGAGAAATGCGATTTTTTTTATTTCCACAATAAATATTCTGTCGCAATTTTCGCAATGATAAAACGTAGCATACATTTCTGAATTAACAGTATTTAAAAGTGTGCGTTCCTATCTGGTAAATAACCGGTATAGATTTAAAACAAGTCCAGAAAGCTTATTTATTGCTGAGTTGCTGTGATATAGACGTATTCTCACTTCTCTAAATGCTTATGATACTTTTTGTTACATTTGTTGAAGTTCCTTAAAAGTTTATTAACACTGATGTTTTTTGTTTTTGAGTTGGTTGAGTAGCGCTGTTATTTTGGATATTAAAAGATGTGGTATGAGTGCCAATGAGACAACTCTCCATTCAAGTCAGAATTAGTAAAAAGTAAATCATTATAGGTCAAAGTACAGCCTTCAACACGTAAACTTACTTGCAGTTCTTTATTGTCCCATTGTTCTCAGTCATTCCCGGAATAACGTGTTTGTCGCTCCCATTTGATTCCCCCTCAACAATATCATTTTTCAAGTTGTGTTACTCAATGGGTTTTAATTCATTTTTATATTCGTCTAAATACAATTGACTGATGACTATTAGTGCTTAATGTTCCAGATGCTTTTATTTTTGTTTGAGGCATAAAACTCTTAAAATCCTGAATGTCTATTTGTTTATTCATTGTAATGCCTTTCGATAAAGCACAAATTATACATAAAAAATTGAAAAATGTAGTATGATTTTCAATGAGACAAGTTCTCATCAGAGACCAAATGACAGACAATTAGATTCTTACTTACATGTATTTCTTATTGATCAATATATTGATAATAATGAAATGTGCAACAACCATTGAAAATAGTCCCTTTAAAAAATGCTCTTTTCTTGCTGACAAGTTATATCTTAAGCCAATCGGTCCAACTCATTTGACAAATCCTACATTACTAATTTTGTATTTGTTCATGTGTTTGAAATAATTGACATAGGATATAATAATATAAACGGTACCAATTTTACCCCACCAGATGCGCATTTCAACAATAAATGTCTCTTCAGTGATGATCCATGATAAAATATTTAATAATCTAAAACCTAATACATAAGTTAACAATAATAAATCAATCATGAATTAGGACTGGTATTTTTCTTTTGCGGGGCAAAAAATTATACTTATTTTATCCTTTATTACATGATTTCTTAATTATGAACACTGTAAACTAGCTAATTTTTGGGTGCAATTTATTTTCGCGACTTTCGCGAGTTAATGAATAACGCGAATTTAAATCGTCTGAATTTCTAAATTTGTATTTTTTCTTATTGATCTACATGAAGTAAATTTGAAAATCACGAAATTAAATTGCCTCAAAATGGACTAGAGAATTATCTAATATACTGCTGAAATTAACAAAAAGGAACTTACTTTAAAAAAATCAAATATAAACAGTTATAACTGTCCTTTCCTTGATTTAGATATTTCAGTATTACACCAGAATTCTACCCAACAATTTTAGATACGATCCAGGAAAACTTATCAATTTAATAGATAAACTTATTCTAAAAGGAAACCTATTCAAAAATGAAATTAAATCTTTTAATATTGTTTCAATTGTATAAATTTGATTTTGATATTAGTAAATTAGACCCATACTAAATATTACACATAGGTTCGTTCATGATACTACAATCTGTCGATATCAATAGTTTAGCATTGCATTGTTTTCTCTAACTGTTAGAGAAGTCTTTATCTTAAATCCATTAGATGTCAGATGTGTATTAGTTGATATATTAGTCTTAGCTACATGATTTTTTTTATTAGTTGTTTTGGCCTGGAACTAGCTGTCAGTAACTGTGAGTAGGTACTAGGTTAGAGGGAAGGTTTGACACCATGAAACTAGTTTAGCCCCGCTACATTTTTTATGTGCCTGTCCCAAGTCAGGAGCCTGTAGTTCAGTGGTTTTCTGTGGTTCATATCTGTCATATTTGTTTTTCGTAAACTGTTTTGTTATAAATTATGCCGTTAGTTTTCTCAAACGAATTGTTTCATGTTTTTTTATGTTGGTGCCTTTTATAGCCGTCCGTATGGTATGTTTTTTTCTTCTCAATTTTGAAGGCCGTACGGTTGCCTTTAATTGCTTATATCTGCTTCATTTGAAGTTTGGTTGATAGTTGTCTTATTTTCAATTATACGATATCTCCTTATTTTTATATAGAAAGAGCTAGACGTGAAAAATGTTTCCGCGAAAATAAGTTAGTTTACAGTAAAAATAATAACCACACACACTGATACACACGCTGAGTAATAAGCTTTAATTTTCATACATTGTCATAGTTATGACTTCTTTCAGATGGTTATATGTAGTTGATCGCAATTCAGGAATATTTAAGTCAAGATATTATTTAACCGAACAACAGACGATTGTGAATTTTACAGCACAACGAGTTGACTGCATTGATATGGGTATGTCCTTACGAATTTACGAAGATATATATTACTCCTTTATATTGTTCATTTATCGAAAAAAGGCTACATTCATATAGTGCTTTGATCATGTATCGGTATTTGTTAAATAATAAATATAATGTGTACAAACTCTTCTCCAGAAAAAAAACCAGCACTGTAGTCTACATATACTAGTCACAGAAGTATTAATTCACAAGTCTGAACTCATTTTTATCAAAAAATAAAAAACATTGGAAATTAAAACTGTTAAATTATCCAATGAAAAACATTCTTTTGCAAAACAAATGCATATAATTAAAATATTCTGACTAAATCGGAAAGTGAAAAAATATCGTGATATATAACACAGGTGTCTATTTGTTTTGCTGAAAATGATGACAATAGTCGGCTCTTAGTTTCGAAGATGAGAATTAAATATTCAAATATCTGCAAAGACATTCAAAATTTTAAGCAAACAATGTTTGAGTGCAAAGTTTAAAGGATTAATATTGATTTTTGAATAATTAGGGTAAAAATACGGTTTTTGAAAACAAAATTGCAAAAAAAGAAATTGCGCATTTGCCTTATATCGATGGTTTTAATGAGAAAATAATACTCTGTAAATATTAGACAAATTAAACAATTATTTACCTTGGTACAGTGTATCCAATTTCATTATATATGAAAAATACATTGCCTTGTTTCGTTTCTTTTGTTGACTTGTATAGTTTCATGTTCAATGAGCATATCGTTATGATAATTAATTAACGGGAGCAATTGTGTATTACTTTGTTTAGTTGAAGAAAATATCAAAGCGATTGAGTGAGCACTACTTGTGTTAACAATCGTATTCTATTGGATCATTTATAAATAAAATAGTAACGGCATTCTAATGATTTTGATAATATATGCTAGACTCTAATCGATGTCTGGTTTCTAATCGACGTACGTTCCTCAAATCGACGTCTGATGTGACGTCACGTTGTTAAATTAGTGTTTAATATCTATTAATCATAACTGACGTCCAGTGTAAAGTTTAGGTTTCGATCGGTGTCTCTTCTTCGAGGTCAATATAATTTCAGTATCTATTTTTAGTTTCATTTTTGTTTTATTATTTATATCGTTTTGTTTAATGTAAATCTGCTTAAAGAAACTATAATTTCTTCTGAATTTTTTTTATTGAAATAAATGGACAAACATCAGAAATGCCAATAATATTAATTTGAAATTAAACATCCAAATAAGTTCCTATGCTCAAGATAAAAAATAACAAAGAAAATTTTATTTTTTGAATATGCTTTAACATGTTTGTTTAAATCATTGTTAAAGTAAAGTAACTACTAAAGCGCTCAGAAAAAAATAGCAACAGAACACCCACCAGAAGCTAAGATGAAACAATATTTTGCAGATCATTACGTTGTTAATTTGCCAATATACACATGATACAGTAATTCCTTTCAAAAGTGCAAAGGCGGCCTTAAAAAAAACTGGAATGTGGTCTTGACACAACCATTGCCTTGAGTGCAGACACATTTATATAATTTTCTTCTTTAAAATTCAGTGGATTATTTACGTCATACTACTACAACTTTGTTGGTTGCTATGACGACAGGTATGAACACAAAACTCTTTGCAAGTAAGTTAAATGTGTCTTTGATATTAACAAGGGCGTAGGACGAACCCTTATATAAATTGTCAGATTATTTCACAACATTCATACATTCAGGAATCATCTTTTTGTCAGTATTTTCCCGTTGACAATATGTTTAACAAAAAGATGATCAACATTTTATCTAATACTCTTTCTGATTGATGATAATATAGTTTACAAGGTTCGTCACTGATGAGACTTTTGCAGTAGGAACGCACTTCTTTACAAAATTTTAATTCTGGTATCTATTACGAATTCATTATAAACTTCGATAGTTCTCATCCTGATCTTGCATATAACGAAATTTCTGTACTGAAGGCTGATATAATCGACGTATAATTGAAATATAAACTAGACTGTTTTTATGTTGAAGAAACAAATGTTTCTATGTGTTATCAAAATAGAGAGGTATAACGTTTGAATCGGTACATTCATTTTAAATACTAGGTAAGTTGAAATAATCAATATATCTGTTAAAATAATTGAATGAAGCTTTGAATGTTCAAGGATTGTCAAAGAAAAGTATAGCTAAAAGCTCTCCTGTCCAATGATTACCGAACAGCACTATATGTAAAAATACGGCTGCATTAAGAAAGTGTATTTATATTTGTGGTATGTGAATTATGTTAAAAAAAGCGGTTATAACAACATTTGAATGTTCTGGAACTTTTAGATTTTTTGGTATTTTCCCGTTTCTCAATAGCATGTTTATAGCTATTTGATTATTAAGTCTAGTTAAGCAACATGTTGTTGTGAAGATATAATCAGTACAAATATGTATATTCACTGCATGTCAGTAGCTGAAAAACAGAAAATCAGTAAGATAAACAACCATTTCGAATACGTTCTATTTCGTGACATTGTTTGCTGTTACAAATTATTATGTCATTAAGTGATAGTAGTCCTTTGCGAATTTATGTTGATCATTGTCATTTTGCTTAGTTTCTTCTATTACTTTTTCTAACATCGGACTCGCACTGAGTTTTACAGTGCGTATTGCTGTGTGTTTCTTTATTGGCTAGAAGTATAGGAGGAGTGTTGAGATCTCATTAAACATATTTAATCCCGCCGCATTTTGAGCGCTTGTCTTAAGTCAGAAACCTCTGGCCTTTGTTAGTCTTGTATTTTATTTATTTAATTTTGGTTCATTTATATGCTTTTGGAGTTTAGTCTGACGTCTATTTTCGCTGAACTAGTACACATTTTTGTTAAGGGTCAATCTGAAACTCGCCTCCGGAGGATGTATTTTCTGGCTGTGTTTAAGACTCATTGGTGCCTTAGGCTGTTAGCTACTCTTTGGTCGGGTTGTTGTCTCTTTGACACATTCTCAGTTTCCATTCTTAATGTTATTCATAACTTACTTGTATAACCAACGACGATGCACTCAATTATTATTGATGTAAGAATGAATTATTATTTTACGACAAATTATTTCAAAATATTGCAGATATTGATAGGAAAACACTGTATTGGATTAATAGTAATGAAAACATAAAATCAGCTCAATATGATGGTTCTGATGAACACACGATCATTTCGACAAATACTCCTAGATACTACCAAGCTATTAGAGTGTCCGGAAGCGTCATTTACTATGCTAACCAAAGTCAGTTGTTTTTTGATAAATAAAACAAAAGGATCTATGCCGATTGTCATATACAACGATACCGACAGGATTTGGGGTATATTCGTGTTTAATCAATTGGGTATGTACTCGGCCATTAACGTAGACGTAGTATTGGAAACCAACAAAGATATGTGTTATATGCTATACTATTATACCAATATGATAAGAATGTCATCTATTTTTTTGTCAGAACATACACTTTACTCGACGCTGGAACATAATTACACATCCAAAATAAGGATCATAAAAATAATATATAGTTTCATCCGTGAATAACCACCAAATACACATAATTTCTAAATACTTAGTGTGCAAAAACATTTCCTTGCTATTATTCTTTGACTTATTGGTGATTGACTATTGTTTTTGGATATTTATAATAGTAGGCAAAAGCTAGTAATTTACAATTTGGATAATGGAATTAACTGTCAATACTGTAAATGTTTGGTGATGTATATAAGCAAATCAAATAATATTGAATGGGGACTTAATTGAAATATATTTATACATTTTATTCCGTCATGTTCTTACATATACTGACAGTCTATCCCAAGACACAAAACATGCATAATAAATCATGCAGTTATGTAAAACTGTAGACATGTTTATTGTCTATTAACGCGATCCAACAATGTGCCTGACAAACATATTTTGAAGAATTCACTCAATTTTAATATAGACATGTGTCATAACACAAACAGTCCCTATACTTTGGTTTGATAACTGTAATTTGTGAGAAGAAAATCTATTTTGAATGTATTTTATCGATAAAATGTTTGTTTTATTATATTCAAGTACGCTGATGATGTATGCTTGTCTAACATAAAATGTATATGCTGCGAATTGCTAGTTGCTAGTTGCTTTGTTATCAGTATATTCATAACATATGTTAAAATAATTTTTACTGATATTGATGTTTGCTTTCGTATATTTGTGTTAACCTTGCATTACTATTATTTTAGGTTTATTTTTTACAGAGTACACATACTACCCATCTATAACAAATATACGTTTTCAGTTATCTAAGTAAACCATGTATTTTCTACCTTTCTGGCCAATAATTTATATGTAAGTAATGTTTTTTGTTTATAATAGATATCCTTATATTCGATAATCATAGATAAATCTCATTTAAATCTGTCGTTAAAAAGGATTATTGTTCACTAATATAAACATGATTTGACAATTTTTAAGATTGTATAATAACCTCAATTTTATAAATGGAAGTACTTGACAAAAACGAGTAGTTCTACATACGGTAAGTATGTTTTTATGTCTTTTATTTCGATATACAATATATCATTAGCACCTTTGCAATATAATTAAGTATTGATAAAGAAGTAAAATTCAACTTGTTTTATCCTCTTAAATATAGTTGAAAATTTTTTGTTTTTTTGATTTAAGAAATATTATTGGTTATACAAAGTATGTGATAAAAAATGAAAACATATGATATTTTACATACATCTGAAGCGGAAGGATACATTAGGGATCTTCTTCTCATGATGTTACGTTTCACAGGCCCAGGAATGAAGTGACAGTAACAGAGACTACTTCTGAAGAAATACAAAAGAACTAGGAGAAATCAAATCCACCACATACAGGAAAGTTGCGACCAAGAATGGTATGATAATAAGTTCTTGAATAGTTTTAACGTACATGAAATCGTCGTTTAAGAATAACATGATTCAAGAAATTGGTATTGATAAATAAACAACAACAAAAAAAGTGTGACCAAACATCGCAACTGTTAACCATTGATAAATGACGCATGTGCCATTTGTTGGGTCAAGAAACTAACTACATACACAGATACTCTTATCATTAAAATGGAAAATAAAACTTTAGAATAAATGCCATTGACTTTGACATTCCCGTTAAGTAATCTCAGGAGGTAAACATATTCATGTTTAAAATGCCGCGTGCTTCGTTTGTTTAATATCAAAATTTAAACAATTTGAAATATATAATATCAATTTAAACGGAAGACATCGTTAGTGGTAACAGCACCAGTTTTTTTTACATTTATATTATTCATAAAGTCTAACAAAGAAGTGGAATACCAAGGGGACAATTAACACCTATCAGTCCTATAAAACAGGAGAACACAATGCAAAAAAAGAAAAACTAGAGTGTACAAAAGACCACACAGAAAACTTTACTGAGCAACACGTAAGCTGCCAAAAGACCTGATGAAATTGTGTATTTTTGGTTAATTGCAACTGTTTGATTGATAACTGTTAATACAAATTTGGTAATCAATCGCATTCGGTGAGACAGTTGGGAGAAAGAGAACGGAAAGATATTACGAATACAATGTGTCCGTGAGTTCATCTATATTTCATAAAGGTTAAACAAATCACAATGGAGCCCGTAAAACGTTAAAAACTTTTTTATCATTCGAAACACCTGTTTCAATAGTTTTAAAATGTAAGCAGCAATCCTGATTCTGATATAATTGCCTGAAAAGTACTGAATTTACCAGAGTGGATATGATTGAAAATTGATTGAAAGACTGAAAATGATTGAATATCTTAATTTTCGGACTTGGTACCTTTTAAAACGTTTAAACCCGCTGCATTTGTTTGCACCTGTTCTAAGTCAGGAACCCGATGTTCAGTGGTTGTCGTTTGTTGGTGTGGTTCATAAGTGTTTCTTGTTTCTCTTTTTTTTATATAAATTAGGCCGATGGTTTTCCTGTTTGAAAGGTATTACGCAAGTCATTTTGGGGGTCCTTTATAGCTTGCTGTTCGGCGTGACCCAAGGTAAGATCACAATGAACCTTTAAGACTAAAATTCATGTACTAGTATTTTGTTTAGGTTTATACAATTTAGGTATCATAGGGATGGCGGTTTTTTGTACTGTTGTTTATCGTTATTCATAATCTATTTATTTGTTGACTTATCAATAAGAAGTTATGGAAAGTCTGAGATATAAACAAAACTTTTAGATTCGAATTGAATCCTTGCTCGACATATAGGAGAAACATTGTTTATTGTTAATATTAATTTGTATTCTATGTGTTTAGGTTTTCTATGTCTTCATGTTACTGCCCACTTGACATCCAAAATTTCCTCTTGATCATATTAACATGGGCGTATCTTCATGTAAGCATGAGCTGCACAAAAATGTCATGTGATAATTTTTTAATCATATACTTTTACTTTGAAATATATCAAATTTAGAAAATCTCAACTACTTAATGTATTCTGCAAGTCAACAACATAGACATTTATACATTTTTATTCATATTTAAGAATCATGTGTGGTAATATTATTCAATTGACATATTCAAAAAAATTTCTAAATGAAAAGGTAAACAAAGATTGTTGAATACGTGCATATTATTTTTGCAAGTATTTGTTTATCTAGATATTCAATGATTGTTATACAAAATTAATAAAGATATGGTATTTTATCGTGTGTCTTTCTATGTTGTAATGTTACACTATTGTTTCTGGTAAGTTTGAAGGTTGGCGCCTGTTAAAACGTGTAAACCGGTGTTTGTTTGCATCTGTTCTAAGTCAGAAACATGTTGTTCAGTGGTTGTCGTTTGTTGATGTGGTTTATAAGTGTTTCTCGTTTCTCGTTTTTATATAGATTAGACCATTGGTTTTCCCGTTTGAATTGTTTTACTCTACTCATTTTGGGGAACTTTATAGCTTGCTGTTCTGTGTAAGCCACGGCTCCGTGTTGGAGGCCGTACTTTGACCTATAATTGCTTACTTTTTACACATTTTGACTTGGATGGGAAGTTGTCTCATTAGCACTCGTACCATTTTCTCTTATTTCTATACATAGAAAAATCAGTTTGCCTGTACAATTTTGAAGGTATATACATACGTATACTATATATATTTTTGTGAACTAATATATTGATACAGATTCACAAACTGCATCTTCCTTTATTAAAATAGAATAAAGAATGGAATAAGGGAATATGATAAAGAGACAACCACTCGACCAAAACGCAGATAATAGCACAAGATTACAATGGGTCTTCAACGCATAGAGCAAATCCTGGAACCGAAGACGAGGTTCAGCTGGCCCCTAAACAAAAATGTATAATAGTTCAGCGGAATGGGCGACACACTAAACTCCAAAACAGACAAATGAACCAAACTTGAAATAAAACACTAAAAACTAGCAACGGCTAGAGGTTACCGACTTGGGATAGACATAGAAAGCGGCGGGGTTAAACATCGTCTGTGATGTCCCAACCATCCCCTATATCTCCAATGTGGAATAAAAAAAAACACACAGCACAATACACAATAAAACTCGGTTTAAAAGAAAAGAATTGAGAATTGAAACGGGGAATTATTCAAAAAGACAACTACCCGACGTAAATATAAAAAAAGAAGATGTGGTATGATTGCCAATGAGACAACTCTCCACAAGAGACCAAATGACACAGAAATTAACAGCTATAGGTCACCGTACGGCCTTCAACAATGAACAAAGCCCATACCGCACAGTCAGCTATAAAAGGCCCCGAAATGACAATGTAAAACAATTCAAACGAGAAACTAACAGCCTAATTTATGTACAAAAAATGAACGAAAAACAAATATGTAACACATCAACAAACGACAACCACTGAATTACAGGCTCCTGACTTGGGAAAGGCACACACATACAGAATGTGACAGGGTTAAATAAGTAAGCTGGATCCCAACCCTCCCCCTAACCTGGGACAGTGGTGTAACAATACAACATAAGAACGAACTATAAAAATCAGTTGAAAGAGGCTTAACTCATCAGATGGATAAAAATAAAAATACTACAATTACAAGTGGACGTGGCCGGGTACTTGTACATCCAAACAACAACAAAAAAAACTAAGTACAGATCTGAGAGTACTCGCAGTTACTGACAGCTAATTCAAAGCCACTAACAACTAATAAAAAAATCATGCATCTAAGACTAAATTATCAATCCGTAAGACTTTTTTTTTAAAGCAAACAGTTCCGATTTTTTTTAGTTTTACAACAAATAGATATAACATAAATTTCTGTTAATTCCAGAAATTCAAAGAGGAAAAGGCAATGGTATTTATTAAGGGAAAAAGGGAGGAGCGAAATACTTGCCTGTAAATACAAATTAATTTGAACGTGTAATTTAGAAAGATCTTAGCGGCCTAGAACAATGTACAAAATAATTGATAAGGTCCACAGCTTTCCATTTTCATCGAAGGAGGGGAATGTTATATGAACCATTTTACTTTTTTCTTGTACTGAATATGAGTAAAATGTGCAAAAAGTCGACCAATAAATCTGAATTAGATGCTGCTGTAAGTTAAAAAAAACAGTCAGTGGACCACTCAATAATGTTTGAAATGGTGCATAGACCTCACATTTGTTTTTGCAGTATTTTTGTTAATTAATATACCTTTCTTTTAGAGTAAAGACTTTTCCTAGACGGATTTAAATTTGTTTCAGAGCTTCACATATTTTGTCAGTTACTCTTTAATTGTTGAAGACTATATGCTCTTTTCAGTTATGTTGTGGGGTCTGTGGCGCTTGGTTGATATCTCATTGGCGTATACCCAGCAACTTTGATATATACTTACATAGATATAAGAAGATGTGGTATGAGTGCCAATGAGACAACTCTCCATCCAAGTAAAAGTTTATAAAAATAAACCTTTATAGGTCAAAGTACGGTCATCAACACGGAGCCTTGGCTCACACCGAACAGTAAGCTATAAAGGGCCCCAAAAATTACTAGACTAAGTGTAAAACCATTCAAACGGGAAACCAACGGTCTAATCTATATAAAAAAAATACATGTATATTAAAGCCTACAATGTAAATTCGACCTATTCTGCGTTAATATCTCTAAAAAGATTGGGATTCTGTTCCTCGAAAGCATTGCGATTTCAAATCAGCCACATACACATAAATGTTTAAGACCACGACAAAAAAATTTCACCAGTCAATCGATAATTTAATTGGTAAATCAAATACTTGTAAACTTAAAAGATTTATGATAAGAATGCGACACACATAACGATATAAGGATTAATAAAATATCTCAAATTTGACAACTTGATATCAGTCATCAGTATTTATACAACTATTTAATGAAGGACGCTATGTCTGCTCATTCTTTAGTTGTCAACTGTATATATTGATAATATTGAAATCAATAAATAACTGAAAGCACATCATATTGACTCGATTAGGTTAAACAATATATTCGTGATAAGATATAAAGATTTAGTTTTGTAGTTTGGTTGTACCTGAAGAAAACTTTTTTCAACTGGTTAGTGATAACACATCCTCATTTTTACGGAGATGTTTGTTTTCCGAGCACGCAATTTTAGAAACGATCCGGGTAAACTTATCGATCCTGTAAATAAACTAATTCGAAAATATTACTTGTTCAACATTTTAATTAGATCTTTCAATATTGATATATTGGTATTAATATTGATTTTGTTAAATTAAATCAAAGTAAAAATTGTAGTTAAATACATATGCATATTGAATTTCATGGTTCTACAATATGTCGTTACTTGTATCTTTGCATTGCATAAGATAATGTTTTTCTCTGACTGTGTATGACATCTTAACGCTGAATCGGCTGTTTTCTCGATGTAATTGTGCAATTACATTGAATATCATCATACACAGGATGTTGTTATATCTAATAGACATAATTCATGCTTATGCCAAGCAAAAGATGATCGATTGGTGCCTGAGTATTATTTAACACGGAATCGATCATTTCTTTTTTTTTTCCTATCCAGATTTCCTTGATAGAGGGTTGCTGTTTACAAGGTAGATTTTGAAACAAAATTTCCAAGTGGTGAAGTTGAAATCATCCCTTCGTAAATATTCCGGACGCCATCACGAGATGGTTGACCGTTAAGGAATATCCGTGTCACAGATGATAGCGGACATGTTCAAAATTACAAACTACAATTCCGTTCCCTTTTCCCCGAATGTGATCTACCGAATTAGACTTATTATCGGGTTTGTACTAACATGGGCACCACGAGGGGTGCCACATTTAGGGCAGGATCTCCTTATCCTTCCGGAACATCTTCAGTTTTTGATGGGGTTTTTAGTTTTCTATTTTGTGATTTGTTTACTGTTGTTTGTCTGTTGTTTTTTTTTCTTTGTTTGCGTTGGCGTTGTCAGTTTATATTTTTACGACTTATGAGTTTGACTGTCCCTTTGGTATCTTTCGCCTCTATTTGACATATTTGCTGTGATGAGAGGCTGCATGTGCTGTGACGAGAGATATGCTCACATCTTCAAATAAGATCAAAACTCTTAATAACAGTTGTGTGTTAATTACATCTTAGGCAGTCAGAAAATAAATGAACTTTCTGCGGATATTATCATTTCTTTCTGATGAAATGTTTTAGCCAATCAAAAATTTGTTTGGTTGAACCATAGCCACAGTGCTAAAAAGTTATTTAAAATCCGAGTTGATTGTTTGAGAAAACAATCACCTAGTCGGGCAAGCCTTTTAAACAGGTTTTAAAAGCTAAAAGCTTTAATGAAGTTCATATTAACTGCACACGCATAATGGGTAGGTAAAACCATTGAATATCGTGTGTAATAAATATTGATTACGAATTCTTTATGGTAGGAGGTTTCAATAAATAAATATAACGAGACGTGTATACGATAACACCACGTTTAAACGAAAGTGGATTTTATAGTAAAGTAAGATCAATCCCAGCAGGCACCCGATGCTGTAAAGACGTGGATATTTGGTTGAAAATAGGTCGCAACGTCGGCGACCTAAATTCAGCGTCGGTTCAACGTCGGCTGGCAAACGTCTGTCGGACATTATAGAATGACGTCTATATAACCTTGTGTTTTGGTCACGACTTTATACAACGTCGACACAACGTCGGATTCCAAATGTCGGTCGGACGTCTAAATTAATCTAGAATATCGAAATCACAGGTACCTGGACATATAAACCCAACAGGCACGCAACCTTTTATTTATATTGTTTTACTTGTGTTTTTTAATAAATTCAACAATTACTGTTGCTAATATATCAAATTGATATGATTTAAGTAAATGAATAAACTGTTTTTTCGCCGTAAAATATTTCAATTACACGAAATAGATTTTATTTCAATTGGCGCATGCGTATGAGGCCGACATTTCGAATTTATGTACGCCAATTTGATTACAACAATAATTTTAACGACGGATGCTGTAAAAAAGCAAAGTAAGTGTTATTTTCATTTATTGTTTGCTTTAATGGTAGATGTATGATAATTTAGTGTAAACAGTATTGTAGCTGTAATTAGTCGCTGTTCCCGCAAGTATGAGTGAACAGTGATTTGTGCAGAAAAGATCTTGGATCCGATATAATTTATAATTTAAGCCTCAGCGAACAACAAGGTTGACCTTAAGATTTATTTGACTTGTAAATTGAAAATTGGGTGAAGGAACTTGTGTTAAAAAAATTATAAACAATGATTTGGTAAAAAGCATAAGCGTGTGGCAAAGTATTATAATATTAGTTTAAACATATTTTATTGTTCAAAATGGACAAATGGATATCAGATACAAGTTTTTCAACTTAGTAATGCTTTCTCCAAAATTCTATCATAATTGCAGATACAGAGAGGATGGATTAATAATATACTATTGAACATCGGATGAAATTGAAGAATTTATTCGTCTGGCAAGTATTGAAATAATTATTTATAACCCCTTATTGAAGTTATATGCTCCTATGTAAATTCAAACGATAACGTTTCGTTCTTATTTTTATATGTTGATTCAATTACAAGTCAAAGATTTACAACACACGATATTCTTTACCTTGAAATACATTTAAAACAAGCAAATTCTTTCTACTCTAGCTGTCACTCTCAGCATGTATTCCAACATGTTATCGGTGAAGTAATATGCAGATAAGAAACACGTGTGACCATGGCAAATTAATACACAATCTGACTAATTTCAAAGTGGTTTATATGATAACGTCAAAATAGATAATGTATTTAATACTGATGCTTTATCAATTGACCGTACTTAACTATTGCAGCACATAAAATTCAAGGAAAAGCAAATATTCCTATAGTTTTGGTATCTAAACATAACCCATATACATGTATATGTAAAATAAAAAAAAATATCACAAAAGACTGGAATTTATTACAGTTTGAAGAAGAATGTAAACAAAGTTTCAATGTTTAACTACTTCTTGCGTATAGCAAACATGCCAAAAATATCTATTGATGATGAATTTAAATATCAAATAAAATGAATAATATTTGTTTTGAATTATAGTAAAATTATAGGGGTTTATCTGGTAATGTAGGATACATTTTTTTTTCATTATACAAAATGAGTGTTTGTCAAGATCTCGGTGATTGTGGTGCATTATTGTTTCTCAAGATGAGTGACCGTCAAGATCTCGGTACTTGCGGTGCATTAATTATTGTTTCCCAATATGAGTGACTGTACAGATCTCGGTGCTTGTGGGGCATTATTTTATCTAAAGAGTGACTGTCAATATCTTGGTGCTTGCGGTGCATTATTGTTTCCCAAGATGAGTGACTGTAAAGATCTCGGTGCTTGTGGTGCATTATTGTTTCCCAAGATGAGTGACTGTCAAGATCTCGGTGCTTGTGATGCATTATTGTTTCCCAAGATGAGTGACTGTCAAGATCTCGGTGCTTGCGGTGCATTATTGTTTCTCAAGATGAGTGACTGTAAAGATCTCGGTGCTTGCGGTGCATTATTGTTTCTCAAGATGAGTAACTGTCAAGATCTCGGTGATATTTCAAGATTATTTGAAAAAAAAAACTTTATATTTTCCATCATTGATCTGTGTTTGCAATGTATGATCCCTTGCTATATAAAAAAAATATAAAGAATATTTTTACTATACCTAGAACAATTTGTTATTGAAGTCATGGGTTTAACTGTTTGCCCCAAAATTTTCTCAAAACATCGATTATGCAGCACTAGTGACATTATGTTGTTGACACTAAACTGTTTGGTTTTCACATAAATTATACATTTTTTATTTTAGAAACGGTACATGACATACAGGTAACAGCAGCTTACCTGAAGTACCCACCAGGCAGAATTGGAAGAGTGGTCGGAAGAAGAAAGCTGTGACATCAACTGATGGAGCAGCAGACATCAATAGAAATGGAGCAGAAAATTGACATTGATGTTTTTAAAAATACCACAAAAAATATGTAGATTCATTCAATTATTTATTGTTTTGTTTCAACACATATTTCAAGTGTTCAAAGCTCAAAGTTCTGCCTTTTAGAACTAAGCTAATTGATATTTGTTGGTTTCTCCTATATTTACTTGGCAAAACCTTATATGTCCACTTCAGGCTCTGCATATCAAGTCAAAAATATAATGTACTGGTCAAGCCCGGACAATGCGACCATTTTTGAACCACTGGTCAACAGCAGATTGATGTGCAAAGAAGTTGTGAAGACATGAATTATAAGGTTACCAGCCTTTGTTGGAAGGAATGATTTTCTGAGGTTTTAAAGATGTTGAAGCACGTATTCAGGACGTCAACCTGTATGAATTATTGTTTCACTACCTTAAGTTGTCCAATTAAAGAACGTTAATAAGGATTTACCTCGGTCTTTAATTAGCTCTGAAGACATCTGAGGATAATTAAAGAGGAAAAAATAGTGGTTGTTATGACGTTGATTAGACGTTGTATAGATATCTGAGGATATTTAAAGAGGTTTAATGGTGGTTGTTAGGATGTTGATTAGACGTTATGCAGACATCTGAGGATATTTAAAGAGGGTTAATGGTGGTTATTAGGACGTTGATTAGACGTTGGACAGACATCTGAGGATATTAAAAGAGGTTAAATTGTTATTGTTATGACGTTGATTAGATGTTGTACAGACGTTGAACATCCTCATTCGAGTTCATCCTGTTGGTTGATCTGATGTTGTACCATTGTTGTACTAACGTTGTAACTACGTTGTACAGACGTTGAACGGACGTGTGTCAAGACGTTGGGTAGACGTCAGTTTTAGACGTCTAAAAAAGTTCATATACAACCAAAATCTAACGTAGGCGCAACGTTAGGGATTGACGTCGAACTGATGTTTATACAACGTCGAATGTCTGCTGGGATGATATATATTTGTACAATTGGAATCAGTTCTAACCTTTCTTAGAACTGTCAGCATAATCTGTAGTAGAACATTTTCTAAACATGTTCTGGGCTAGAACTGTCTGAATCAATTTTATAGTATAACTATCCAAAACTGTTATATGTATTCATTCTTATGTATAATTGTCAGATTAAGGTCTAAGTCAGAACTCTCTAATCCTCTTTTAGTGTACAACGGTTGTTTCTGTTCTCAGATGAAACAGCTCTAACTAACGTAAATTATAGCAGTTCTCTTATTGTGATTTAAAACTTGAGTAATTAATAAAATGTTCACACGTATCTTGGTTGTGTACTTCTATTTTGCCAAAATAATATATATATAAGTCATTTTCTCGTGATATTTCTTCTAGAAAGTCCTCATCCTGATGGTCACTGATCGTCTCTATTATTGTACTTGCATTTGAAATAATAAGGGATTGTCGAAACTGGTCTACTTTAAATTTATTTCATTTCAAAGTTCAAAATAATGTCAAGCATGTCAACGAAAATAAAAAAAGGCGATAATTCTTTTTACTTTCGCTTTAGATTTACTTATAAAATCTTTAAATAGATTTTGATTTCAAGAAAGTTCTTTGGTATTTTATAAATGTGTGTTAATATATACCCAAAAGAATACATCAAAATGTATTGTCCCTATTCGCAGTATTTAACAGTATTTAACAGCAATCAGTGCAAAGAAATTGTTCTTTTTTTTCTGTTGAATTGTTCATGCAAGATGCGGTTGATTATGACGTAATTACGTAATAAACCAATCGCCGCATTTGGACCCAAAGTCTCATGGGGAATTTTTATGCTTCTTGTGGAAAATATACTCACTGTTTTGCTCAATTTTTATATTTCATGAACATTTTTTTTTTTTTTTTTACAGAAAGAAAAATATATGTCATGCCAGCTCTAGCTGTTGAGCTTGATGAGCCTCATGAGTATTCTCTCTTCTTATGTTTGTCAAGCCCTTGATGAACCAATGATACAACGAATCACCTCATCAGATAAGAAAAGCCATCCAGATCACTATAATAATCCTTATTATAAATGTTATACAAATTGTCTGAACCCAGTTCATACGTTTCGTTCCCTTTAACTCTCGATTGTTCATGTCTATCACATAATGCGATTGATAACCGGATTTAAGTATAAACATAGATCACAGCTACCAAACACTCCTAATCTTTATATTAAGTAAATTTGCCCATTTCTCTTTGTAGTGTTTTTGTTGACAGTGTTTTTGTCTTTTTTGTCTATTTTTCTATTTGCTATATTGTATAACACTGTCTTTCATTTAGATATTGACTCTTAATCACTTTTCTAATGTATTCTTTGACAAATTGAATTGCAAAAGAAGATTAAAACGTAACAGTCCTAAGCTTGCTGTGTATACTTCTGTGGATAATAATAGACCTCCTTTAATAAGTAATGATTTTTACAACACAAGAATTGAATCTGCCTGTGCTATTATTTTTTGTTCTTACAAAATCTCTGTGTTGATATATAGTTTTTAAATGTTACCAATCATTTTTTTTAAATCACAATATAGTGGAAAAAGCAATTTAACTTTTAAGTCTGGTTGGTTTTTTGAATAGCTAGAATTTTAAATGAAGTTCGAATCGACTAAACAAATATAATGTACAGGTGTAACTGTTAAATGTTATGTATGTTAAAATATTTCATGATATGTTGATAACGAATAATTCTCTAATGGTAGGGTATAAATAAATCGATAAGACAAGACGTATATATACAAAAACAACACATTGAACTGAAAGAAGATAATTTTATATAGCGAGGCGAGGTAAGTATTAAATGTACTAATGAACAATTAAATTACAAACTGACTTCTATTGTCTTTTGAAAAGGATGTGTAAATTTAATATACGTAAATTTGACAACAATAGTGTTATCAAATGATAAAGAAAAATCAACATGACTTTTGTTGTGTGCTTTTGGTGTGGTGTATTGAAATACAGTTTCTATTTCGGTATACGTTATTCTTACACACGAACATGTATGTCAAAAAATGAAAGTAACAATTTAAAATGTGTTGTGTTTGAAGATTTATTATAAATTCATCTTCATCAGGAACCCTCAGACATCTCATGACAACGCTGTATAAATAATTGAGGATCTCTATATTTATTATGTTTATTATGTCACTGAGGAACACCCAAATTAAGTAAGACTGGTTTCTTGTCCTTTGTCTCTTTGGCTTTGACAGGTGATATACTGCGTCACTGAAATACTCGTATGTTGCAGTGGGGGGGGGGGGGGGGGGGGAGGGGGGAGAATAAGCCTACCATTATGGGGTTTATGTCAACTTTGTTAAGGTATTTGCAAGTGGGAACTTTGTTTTTAAATACTGACCCAATTTATGAACGGAGAATTTCTAGGTAAATCCTGTCAGTACCGTCGCACTTTGTATTGAACTACTATCTCTTTAATGTTTATTTTTCACATGACGCCATCTTAACTTCAAAAGAAGGCGTTTCATTTCAGAGAAACCACTATCGTCAAATAACAAGTTACAATTATGAGTACTATCATATTTTGTGTGATTTATAAACGATACGGTTTGGACGATGCACACAATGGAGATGTTTGTTTTAAAGAATTCAATGATTCATTCTTTCACAGACAGACTTAATTAAGCTCTGCTATCATCCATTACCAGCATTATAAACAGTAAATAATTCATCGATTTATTTGTTTTAGTGTTTCTACTCCATGAAAAAATGAATTCACAAAAATACTGAACTCCGAGGAAAATTCAAAACGGAAAGTCCCTAATCAAATGGAAAAATCAACAGCTTAAACACATCAAACGAATGGATAACAACTGTCATATTCCTGACTTGGTACAGGCATTTTCTTATGTAGAAAATGATGGATTGAACCTGGTTTTATAACTAGATAAACCTCTCACTTGTATGACAGTCGAATCAAATTCCATTATAATTGCAACGCTGCGTGAACAAAACAAACAGACAAACTAAGAAAAAAAGTAAAAAATAGGGGTACAGCAGTCAACATTGTGTTATCATCTTAATATCTATAAAAACAAACAAATGTAACAAAGAAGCACAAAAAGGCATACATCAAATTATACAACCTCATTTTGCTTTTTTATATTATTTTTTATATGAAGCCAATTTGGAAAAACTGTCTAACTGTTATGTCTTTTATTTTTTGCTTCGTTTTCAATATAAACGATGACAAGTAATAAATTAACAAATCAGTGCAAATTCAGACGCATTTTGTTATGAAATTCAATATACATAACTCCCTTTTAGCCGGAGATTTAATGTTTGTACAATTTTATTTTATTTGCAGGAAAAGATGTGCATAAAAAAAATGAAAACAATCATTGTAATAAAGTATCCATGAGCAAAAGAAATTGAAGCATTAATTCAAATGGGAACTTCAAATTCAGTAAGGCATTAACTACTTTTTGAGTTATAATCCATGTTGACTGCTGATTCTGGTTTCTGGAACTCGACAAACAAAGAGTATCAACTAAAGCAAACGGAATTCTAGGTCTAAAATGCTCTTCAACTTAGAAAATTACTCAAACGTTTTTCTTTTATTCGAGCATCATTGATGCGTCTTTTGTAGACGAAATGACGACGGGGATTGGTTTTAACTATGACTACCCATGATGGTATTGATCGGTCGTTAGACGAAATGCAGTCTAATGTAGACAAGTTAAATTGTTGTATCTCAGATACGTTTTGATTGCCTTTTCTTTACTTTCTTCTAGTAAAATGTCCATCTGAAGATATCTGGTTAAATATTTGTTATTCTTCCTTCTGTGTCAATCAATTAAAAACACATTACCGATATTCAGTGGTTTATTGTTTGGTTATAGAGGTGACACAGTCAATTGTATGTGGATGACATGACTTTTCCTTTATATAAACGGAATCGCTTTGTACTAAAAAGTAAAATCACAAAAGTACTGAACTCCGAGGAAAATTCAAAACGGAAAGTCCCTAATTAAATGGAAAAATCAAAATCTGAAACACACCAAACGAATGGATAACAACTGTCATATTCCTGACTTGGTACAGGCATTTTCTTATGTAGAAAATGGTGAATTGAACCTGGTTTTTTAGCCAGCTAAACCTCTCACTTGTATGACAGTCGCATCAAATTACATTATATTGACAACGATGTGTGAAGAAAACAAACAGACACAATAGGTAAAAATGTCGCAAATAGGGGTACAACAACAACACGAACCCACCAAAAACTGGGGATGATCTCAGGTGCTCCGGAAGGGTAAGAAGATCCTGCTTCACATGTGGCACCCGTCGTGTTGCTCATTTTATTACAAAGCCAGTACGTAGAGTCTAATTCGGTATGTCACATTCGTGAAAAGGGAACGGGATTGTAGTTACGACATAAGAAACATATCCAATTTATCTGTGAAACAGATATTCCATAACGATCAACCAACTCGTGATGGCGTCCGTAAAATTTACGAAATGATGATTTCAACTTCATCATTTGGAACTCTTGATTTAAAAATGAAAATGTCACAATTGGGAAGCTTAGATCATCTCTTCTGTCGTAAAGTTTGGTTTTTAACCGACCCTCATTGTCAATTTCTAGATGTAAATCCTAATCAAATGGCAAAAATTTCAAAATGTCAAAAGCTCAAACACATCAAACGAATGGATAACAACTGTCATATTCCTGACTTGGTACAGGCATTTTCCTATGTAAATATATATTAAGTAATCAATAATCTAAGTAAGTATCAATTAAATAAAAGTATTTCAGAGCATTATGTAATCTCTGTTAATTTGAAAATAATGAAAAAATGTTTTGAATATTCAAAATGATTAATTTAATTGCAATTTTCAGAAAAAGACCGATGCGGCAAATGCAACTGTAAAAGAACAACGCAAATTGTCAGATGCGGCGATACTAGACGTGAGTATTCGCAAGAAATTACATGTTGTTGTTCTGCTATCTGTATATGCACCAATCATCAATCAACTGCATTTTCTTTTCCAATTTTTACAACATCGAAACCATATCTTGTCTTAGCAATTTTTCGTGTTTTTAAATATCGAATTCATTTAGTCAAGTTTTTTTTTTATAATATATTATGAGTTTGACAATTTGATTTCAAATAATGATTGTATAATGTTTCGACTTGCATTTCCCATTTACGAATAAAAACAAAGTCATTAAAATCAGGTGGAATACTGATCTTATTTTTTAAAATTTAGGGTTTACTCTGTATTATAATAAATATGCAATTAATCCATTACACTTACAGAGTATCTTAAGTCAAGGTGTTGTCATTTGATTTCAATGATATATATACACGGTACGAATTGTCATAATATCATATACGTTGACTTGCCAAACGAAATCCACTTTAATACAACTTAATATACAGCATTTTACTACGAGCGTAGCTATTTTATATTGTTGGTTTTAAGATATTTCAGTACATAACTTATGATTGCCACGTCATTTGCTTGTAGCACCATGAGCAGCAACGACATGACCCCACACAATTAAAAAACAGCCCGTGGTAGTTACAAATCAAAACCACCATCAAACGACAGGCATCGTACTGGTTTGTTCCTCAAGTTTTCTTGAAATGTCAACTGACTTGAATGCATTGTAAATGCACTTTCTTCCTAAAACTCTTACCGAATGATGAACCCAGTAACAAGAATCGAATGTATGTTTTTATTTAATAGTTGTAAAGTAATTTTACGGTACATGCATATGCATTATTTAATTAATTGAAGCTGGAATGTGGTTCAATTCCTAAGTATATACATGTAGCATATATATTAATTAAATAGTATTTTTGTCTAAATCAGTCCTGCAGAAGCAACGGAAGCAAGACGGCACATCATTAAATAATGCACCAAAACCGTCGGTGGTATTTACCAGTGAACATCGTTTTGGAAAAGCAAGCACTCTGAAGGTATGTTGTTATTTCACATAAACAAACAATATATAATGTTGTCTTAATGTTGCTTGATTACACTTATTATAGCATTGTGCGAATGTAGCATATGATGCTATTATCAAGTGTGAAGTATCACATGCTTTTAGTCCGAGTATGCTGACTTATGATATGATATGTGCATGTATCTTCGAATGTTTTGTCAATTTATTATGACTGACAGCCTAGACTTGAGTGGATAATACCGAATTGTTTACACTTTCGGAAAACGTAACTTGTATGAAAGAAAGACGAGATATATCTGGAGTTAACGTATTCAAAGTCATTTGAACATTGTGTTTGAACCCATTGGAAACTTTTCATATCACATTGAGAGTTGACTAATTTAACTAATTCAATACAACAAAAAAGCCTTTTTAACGCCGGTACATTAAAATATATACCTTGATTGAACAGAGCTGCCATTTGTAAGTACTCCTTTTGGTCGACAGCTGGAATACAGAAAACACACTATTTACATGAGGAAGTCAACGTATAAATCAGTTTACAATATATTTAACGTTTCATTAGCCTCTTATTGTCAAGAAACAGTTATCGGACTATTCAGCAAACGAGATTGAGATACGTTAAAAACCAATAATTAAGACCGACAATCGTACAGGCGTTAGCATATGGTTATGTTGATAAAGGACTTTTATTTGTAGACAAAACAAATAAAGAAAGACATAATTGCTGCCATTGAAATTGGATACACCCATTCAGGATATGTCTTTTGTTTGGGTAAAAAGTATGCTCTGGAGGGAGAAGGTCTTTATTGTCCAAACTGGGAAGCAAAAACCAATGGGGTAGTTACCTTTAAAACTTCAACGGCGATTTTGTTCCGACCTGATAAATCTATCCATAGTATAGGTTACGAAGCAGAGGAACATGTCAGCAGAATTAAAGGTGAATCAGATTCTGGAAAATGGTTCTTTTTTAAAAACTTCATGATGGAGTTTAACAATCTTAAGGTAAAAATAAGTAATATATGTGAGTTTATAAATAGAAATACTAGCTAAAGAATATATGTTTTAAAATAAACTTTTGCTTTGGTAGACAGTCTAGTAAATCTACGCAGAATGTATTTCTAGCTTATTTTACTCAATTCAATTTTGAACTTGACATACGTATTAATACTTGTTTCGGATATAGTAACAATAATATATTCTAGTTTTGTCAATTTTATGTTGGGGTGGATGTTTCTTGTAGCATACCAGACATCGTTTTTTATTCATATTCATATGATGCCATTAGCTGACTCTGTAGCAGTGAAAAACAGCGTACACTGTAACATTGTAAAATTTTCAACTATAAAAAATTGTTTATCCCGCACAATAATGCATGATCAGATTACGGAATAGTTTGCGTGTAAATACTTTTCACTTGGGCTTTTATCGGCTCTTTGGTCGGGTTGTTGTCTCTGACATATTCCCCATTTCCATTCTCAATTTTATTTTCAACCAGTCTTGTTCCTATGTATGCGATAATACATACTGAGTTCACATTAATTCAACTTAGTTTTAGTATGTTAATAAAAAAAAACTGTTTAATTTCTGCCGGACATTTAGTGACAAAGTTTATAAGTGTATTAAAACTATTCTACTTTATACTACTTTGAATTAGATCTAGAGGCTTGATGAGATTTTTCGCCTGCAGGAATTAATGGAGAGGATGTATGTCCCTCTATTCACTGAAACACAAGTGTTTCGTCTTTAACGTCACTAAAACTTATAATTAACAAAACGAGGTGATCAAACTTCCATAAAACGCATGCAAAGGTTGGCTGTGCTGCAGAAATATTGAATACCTGAACAGCACTCATCAGACAATCAAACCCGTTGCCCACGTGGCGTTTCCCTTTTGATTCATGTGATATACATACAAAGCCCTGTCTACCTTGAATGGAGACATTAACCTCGATGACTCGTGCTACGCTTTCTAAATAAAGAAGAACTGCAGGTTTCCATACATGGTTTCTTTGTAGGAAAAAATCTGAACGGCGTCAACACATACTCATAAACAATGGTAGTTCCAGTCCCAACTCCTTTAATTTTTTAGTCGCTCCATTGATATTGTCTCTCTATTTTAAGGGTGCAGCTGTTGAAGATTTCAAGATAAAAGATTTCTGCAAAAATAATGTTACAATGAAAGCGGTCGATGTAATATCTAGCTTTATTAGTCAAATGAAAGACAAACTGATAAATGAATTATCAAGACAGCAATTGAGGTATAAAGACAATGATATACAGTGGATGTTAACAACACAGGGGAATTTGGAACCCTCACAACTCCAACTTATGAACACCGCCGTTATAAAGGTAATAATTGTATGTATCTAGCTTTTGAAATTGCAAAAATAAAATCCTTTCATCTTTAAGTTGCTTTTCAGTTGGAAAGTCCTTGGAAACGTCTGTTGTCGTCAAGCTCTATTAGCAACAATAGCAGGGGGAATTAATTAGATGGCTCTACAGTCGTCGGTGACGTCAAAAAGTCCGCGAAATAGATCGACTAAAATATCGACGTTTAAACTAATTTTTACAACTTGTCATGCTTTTATTATAATTGATTTTTAAAGTTCGTAGATTTTGTGAACAAAATAGTTTCAATATGAAATTGAAACATTGTCGAAAATAACTTGTATTTGCTATTACTTTATCCTGTCCGTTCTAAAAATTATCAGCCATTTTTTTTTGTTCGCCAAAAACATCGAATTTATATAACTTGACGTTTGCGTATCCAAATACGGAATAGAACGGTAAAAATCTTAAATGAAACCGGGTAACCTATTTCAAATTTCTTCACACCTATGAAGCCATCATTTGTTACTCTAATACAACAATTTTAGTGACCACCAGTCATGTCAATTTGTAGCTGGTTTTGGCTGATTTTCTAGTTCAAAACAGTGAATGTTCAGCTTCTTTTTATTGTACCTGTTTCCAAAGTACTCTAAAATACTGATTTTATTAGAGATATGAATGAAATTGTAATTAAGAATTGTTGTTTTTCACAATTCCATACGATATCTCCATTTCAAAGTGACTAAAACCCTTCTTGATCCCCTACACAAATTGACGGTGACATTGTTTTCTTTTTTCAATATACGTCATATATAACGTTAACAAAATATGTGTCAGGGTCATGTGCATAGTGAAAATTTACACATTGGAAAAGTGAAACAAAGATCATCTTTATTGTGTTTGAAACTGTACGTCTTAGAAAATTTCTTTTTATACTGGAAACAAATCTGACATATCAATAAATGGACAAAAACACACACAAAATAGCAAGGGAAGATGCCTTGCAAAATTTCTGGAGGAAAAAAACATATGAAAAAGGAAATGAAGGTCAGTCAGTTATACTTATTAGTTAAAAACCTTGCTTATTTGATTATCTCTGACTTTATTAAATAAGCTACAGTAGTAAGTGCAAAAACTAGCATATCAGGTCAAACAAGAAATTTAATTCATAGAGATGTTTTCTAACAAAATTGAATTTATTCAAATGGCAAATTCTTATCTTTCACAATCATTATAAGTAAAAGGCACAAGATTTGTTTAACCAACTATCATTTGTGATATAAATTTCCAATTATTAATTAGATAAAACATATCCAATACTTTGTTTTAAAATATGTATACCAGCTGATACAGCAACCCGAAGAGTAGAAGCCCCATTTTTTTCCTCAAAAAGTTTACTTTCTTAATCTATATAATGCCCTCATCAATGTGGCAATGGGCTACTAGCTGTGTTTGCTATTCTAATAATTGAATTTTAAAATAATAATCATTTTAAAATTCTAAATTATGTCACTTATCATTTTAAGTTTTATTTTTACAGAAATGTTTGGGTAAAAGATCCTTTTTCTGTAGGATATTTTCTAGGCAGTACTGTACTGTTCAACTAAGAAACATAGGATTGACCTAAAAGGTTTTTTTATTTACATGTAGAAGAAACTATTGTGACTCATGGTCCCACTTTTTAGAAAATAACATTTAAATGATCAGTATTATTTATTATTTTTATTTCAGAAAGAATATTTAAATTATATAAAGTATGTTTTATTGCATTAAACATTGTTAGAAGTATTTAAAAAATTTCTACTAGGAGTGATCCCATATCCCATTATAAAAATTACACAGTAAAATTTCATCAGCCAGAGCTAATTTATATCAATTCAGCTAGGTTTCTGGGTGACATTTCTAAATTTTTACCAATTTTTTGTCTTCTAATTTTTACCACTAATCCTTTTCTGAAAAGTAGGGAAGTATCTCTTCTTAATATTATAATAACATACTTGTAAATCGAATTTCATTTATTTTCTTCTTGCTTTTTGTAAAGTAAACTCTTTTTTATTTTTTTGCTGGGTTTTTATTTTTGACTAGTGATATCAAGGGGAGATAACCAATTGCACAAATCGGCAAACAAAAAAACCTCCGCTTCGTGTTGAAAATAACTTGACGTTTGCGTATCCAAAACTCTATTGCCTAGATATTCATATCGAGTGTTTGTCTTAATGAGATGCTTTAACAAATTTAAATTAAGCCCATCATTTTTAGTTTCCTCGAAAATACTTAGATTTTTCGATCAAGAGACTTGACAATTTTCACGCAAATTTCAAGCCTGAAGGTTAAATTAAGAAAGAAGGACTTTTAGTTGATGTGTAAGTTTTGTCGAGTGAAAACTATGTATATTCAAGTTTATTTAAATCAATAAGTTTTAATCATGATAGTGGCATTTTATTGAGTAAAAATGAGGTTTGTCTCAGTCGTTGTTTTACAGAATTTGCACGGTCACGTGACTCTATTGTTGCTGATAGACTTGGGGTCAAACCGTGACCTGCTTTCCAACTGTTTTGTGGAATGATTCATAGATTTAACTACTACGTCATAAACAGTAGTATTCTTTAGCGCTGGTACTCCAGACGATGTTTAAATCCATTCACATTTCTTAAAAATGCGATGAGAACAATTACAAACAAGTTAGGTAATCTTTTTTTATTATCTCGCGGTATACATATTTCATATAAAATAAAACATACACCAAACGAAGGTACGATATGCGCGCATCATTGTTATTTTAAAACTCTTGTCGAGAGTGTTTCATATATTTTCTATCCCAATTCAATGAGAAAAAAAACAATGATTAAAGATACTTGTTAAAACTCATTATAAATTACAGAAAACAAACTGGAAGTCGTAGGAATAAATGGTAAATTAATCCAATGGAAAGTCGTTGTTATCTAATAAGACACTGAATAGCCAATGGGATTTAAATATTGTAATTTAAGATACTATAAGCATTTTTATGTAGTATTTCACAACACTGTTGCCTGTTTTAAACCAAATTGTAATATTAGCTCAAGTTAAATCGTATCGTAAAATGTGAAAACTATGTTATTGAATAAGGGCAAAATCCCAGTAGAAATACATTGAGCAAACACAAGAAATTAATCGAGTTTGTTCCGAATATATGATTCTATATGATTCCTAATTCGTATAGAGTGGCATTTGGATTACAATTTGAATTTCCGGGTATTTGGTATGATACGTGCCAATGGAATTTTAAAGTAGATGATTATATTACAGGCTGGTATCAAACATGATCAGTTAACTCTTGTACAGGGACCCAAAGCCGAACTTATGTATCATCGAACATTTACAAGTTCACCATCTACATTTGGTGAAGAACAGATTGCACCACTTCCAAAAAACTACAGATCGATATTAATACATTTAGGAGGTCTGTATGATGCTATGTTGTACTAAGCATTATTTGTTTTCATTTCTTGTATCTCGCCTTCAAATATGTACAGTAGCTGTAGTATTTAAAAGTTAGTTTTCAACACATATCTATCTATATTGCTTAGCTTTTTTTATTCAATTTCAGGGGTCGCACCTATATTTGTAAGTTTGTTTTTCTTTGGCACATAACTACATCTATTTAAATACTTTTATAACTAATTGATATACCTAGACTCTATCACTTTTATATATTCATATAAAGAGTACATGCACTTTGATGGTAAAAAATGACAAACTTCGTACCCCGGGAAAAATTGATAATGCAGATTTGTACACAAATATGGGTACTTGAGAGGTTGTTAATAAGAGCAATTTAAAAATTGTATGAACAATGGTGTAACATCTTGATAAAAATGAATTCAACACCATTCACCGGAGCGGTTTACAATGGTTTAGTTCATATTTTTCCTTCTTATTTCAGGTGTAGCAATTAATTTGACTGTGGTAGAAGTAAATGAGAACAAAACAAAATTCCTTGAGACAATTTTCAATACAAGGGAAAGTGCAAAACAAGAGTTCCTAAGATTCCTAACGCGATTATTTGGAGGGGACGTTTTGACGTATTTAAGAGAGTATCATCCATTGGACTATTCTGAACTTCTACATAATTTTGAAAAGAAACTGAAATATTTCAAGTCAGATAAAATAGTAACTGTTCGTGTTCCTCCTAAATGGTATGATGCATATGAAGAATTTACAGGTGACACACTGACTAATTCAATAAACCAAACAACATTCAGAGAAGCAGTGTCATTTCAGAATGATAAAATAAGGATAAACCCAGAGTTGTTCCGCAAGTTTTACGAAGATGCTACGGAATGTACTGTTGAAGTGGTAGAAAAAACCTTAGCAAAGCATTCAGCATTAGGAAAAAATACATTAGAACAGCGGCCAGGAATCGGCATTTTATTTATAGCAGGTGACCATGTAGACCAAGTGTTTGTAAGTTCATTGAGGGCACGATATCCGGCTCATAGAATTATTGTTTCCAAGAATCCAGAACTTGTTGTTCTGAAAGGAGCTGTTCTGTGTGAGATAGTAGAATAAACGTTAACTGTATGGAATTAATTAAAAAAAATAGATGAGCATTGTGTTTATTCAGTTCTTTTTCCCCTTAAAAGACGGATAATGACCTTTAGAGATTGTACTTTTCGTATCAATTATTTATCAATTTTTAAAGACCTATTCGAAAATTCACATCATATTCTCTTTCTTTTGAAAGATAATCTATTTCTATATCATTGAGTAATCTAGTAAACATTCTAGCGTCCTCCTTTTATATATTGAATCTATGGAAAATGGATATATTTATAATATCAAAGGGGGCAACCAAAAGTATTATCAATCAAAAATGGAAAATTACAATCAAACTGGACACATACTCATAACAAACGAAGAGTAACGGCAACATTCTCAATTGGTACCTGGGGAAGTGTTTGAGTCAATTTATAAACTATGGCATTAAACTACTGTAACAAATACTTCTGTTACCTGAAATCATGGAAACTAATTATATAAATCAAATTTAACATGAACATGTTAACAATATTGGTAAAATCTAAGTCTTCAGTTTATAGAGTGAAGAATATATCTAACAGGACGAAGTCCTCATTTCAATAGAAAACATAAATTATTTTATAGATATATTTAAGGATACGTCTTGAGTATTTATGTATTTATATATTAAACAGGAAATTTTCATCATCCTTGTTTTCATGCCAATACCAAAGTACAGAGCTAGCAAACAAATCAGCATACCCATCACCAGGTTTTCAGACCAAAAAAAAACATATACTAGTATACATTAGAAAACAAAGGATATGGTATCCATCCATGACAGAAAATAAGTACGCGTACAGCCAAAAAACACAAAAAAAGCAAAGGAACGGCACTTTTATTTCTGTTCTTCATCTGAAATTTACAGTGATGCCTTCGACACGGAACCAAAAAACTCTCACCTGACTGCAAGGTAAAAACTGTCCCTTTTACGCTTTGAGTGGAATTCTTTGCGAAATAATTTGAATATACTTTAGACGATATAACACTTCCAAATGCGTCGTTTTCAAAAAGAACATACTGGAAAGTGGTATATATTTAAGACCAAATTGTTCCTACGCATAAGGTTGTATTGCAAAACTCTTGATTTAAAAGAAAAATATCTATTATAGAATATTTGTAAAAGTGACGTTAGACATCAAAATTAGCAAATTTGATCTGATAACTTGTAAACACACATTAATATTCACTGTTTTATAATATTGAGAAATAACTGTTTGTCTTTGATTGCATTTAATCAGTTTCATACCTTTGTACACAAAGATAAGTGTTCGGTTCAACAGTGATTATAATTTCAAAAACACATTAGCTATACGGTATTATATATTGAATATCTTGTCGGACGACATGTTGCAAAACAAAGTTTACAAAATCCCCCTCCCCTCCCCCCTCCCCCCCCCAAAAAAAACAAAAAACAAAAAAAACACAGAAGAAGAAAATAATTATATGAATAATAAAAATTGAAAATAACTTATAATTAGAACAAATTCTAAAAGTCTTTTATAGACGCGTTAAAAGAACTACTAATAATCATAACAATTTCTAACGAACTTTCCACGGAAAGGTGAAAGGCCTCAAAAATACAAGAAACAAGGACACTTTATGTCAACCCTTAAACGACCTAACCTGACTTATTTATTATCCACTTTGATTTTTAACAATGGCTTAACAATTCATTACAATAACGCCAGAAGGTCTGAATAACTAAAAACAATTTAGTTCAATGATCTTTGTTGATTCTGATAATTGGTAATAGCAAAATAACATTAAATATATTATTATATAGTAAAGAGAATTGAAACAGGCAATGTGTCGAAGAGACATCAACCTAACCAAAGGCGTAGAAAACAGCCGAAAAAAAACACCAATTGGTCTTTAACGCAGCGACAACATACCGTACCCACAGGCGGGTTTCAGCTTGCCTTCAAGGAATAATGTATACTAGTTCAGCGAAATGGACACCATATTAAACTCCGTAACATACAAATGATTAAAACTTTAAAAAAAACACACCCAAAACAAAGGCTAGAGGTTCCTGGCAGGCGCAATAATGCGGAGGTTCAAACATGTTTTGTGAGAACAATTGCAAACAAGTTATGTAATCTTTTTTATTATCTCGCGGTATACATATTTCATATAAAATTAAAAACCAATTGTTCAGAGAACAATTGAAGGTCTTTCCACTCATAAAGATCTATTTTGAAATAGAACTATTAAAATTTGGTTTAAAATATCATATTCAGCGTTTAATGATAGTTTATTGTATCCTGATTCCAAAATTACATGATTTCTATACATTTTTTTCAAAATAAGGGAGATAAATTGTTACTTCCGGTTTGAAAGATGTCACTTCCGGTTTTATTTGATAGTTTACTTGATACTGATTCCAAAAATATATGGTTTAATATACTTTTACATTAAATAAGTACAAAAAATAGCTACTTCCGGTTTACACAAGGTCACTTCCGGTTGGCTTTTCCATGGTCAAGTGGCTTGCAACGTAATGCAAAAAGTCCTATGGCTTTATCACGTATACTAACGAGGAAAAAGCAAAGGTCAAAATCTAGAACGTCGTATTTACTTATGACCTTTAGCTCAATTTCAAGGTCATAAACCGAGGGCTTCAAATCAAAAGACCATAGGTCTTAATTATATATGGTTAATGAGTTATATCACTTTACGCCTAATTTTTAACATAAGAGGGGAGAAAACTCCAATTTAATGTTAGCGTACCATTTCAACCAAAATTTATGTGTTACGACATGTCGCAACTTACAATTTAGTAAAAATATCTTGTCGATATCTTATACGGTTTTTGAAAAGAAGTGAAAATAAGTCAAAATCAAATTTAAAATATGACCTTGACCTTATTTTCTTTTTTTTTGGATCAAGGACCTCAAATCAAAAGATCCTAGGTCTCTATCATTTATGGTTTACAAGATAGAAATGCATATCACTAATAACAAACGCATAAGATTAAATAACTCTCATATGGAGTGTTCATATCGCTTCGGTCAAATAGGACAAATCATGCGAAGGATATAACGAGCAATTTTATAAAATAAATTTGTCGCTTTCTTTTACGGTTACAGAGGAGATGCAGTCACAAGGAAAACAGTGTTCGGGGGGATAACTCCTACAAAGAAAAGTTTTGGGTTACGCAGGGTGAATTTCAAAGGCGCATAAACTGTTCGATATCATATACCAAACATCTAAGCGACATCTTGCGAAACAAAATTTATACGCAAGAAATAAAAGTGGCGGAAGAAGAAAAAAAAATAATAGTCAGAACAAATACAATAGGTCTTTCCACCGAAAAGTGGAAAGACCTAATAAAACATACACCAAACGAAGGTACGATATGCGCGCATCATTGTTATTTTAAAACTCTTGTCGAGAGTGTTTCATATATTATTTTCTATCCCAATTCGTTGAGAAAAAAAAACAATGATTAAATATACTTGTTAAAACTCATTAGAAATTACAGAAAACAAACAGGAAGTCATAGGAATAAACGGTAAATTAATGCAATGGAAAGTCGTTGTTATCTAATAAGACACTGAATAGCCAATGGGATTTAAATATTGTAATTTAAGATACTATAAGCATTGTTATGTAGTATTTCACAACACTGTTGCCTTTTTTAAACCAAATTGTAATATTAGCTCAAGTAAAATCGTATCGTAAAATGTGAGAACTATGTTATTGAAGAGGGACGAAAGATACCAGAGGGACAGTCAAACTCATAGATCGAAAACAAACTGACAACGCCATGGCCAAAAATAAAAAGACAAATAATAGTACAGATGACACAACATAGATTACTAAAGACTAAGCAACACGAACCCCACCGAAAACTGGGGGTGATCTCAGGTGCTCCGGAAGGGTAAGCAGATCCTGCTCCACATGTGGCACCCGTCGTGTTGCTTATGTTATTACAAATCCGGTAAATAGTCTAATTCGGTATGTCACATTCGTGAAAAGGGAAGGGTATTGTAGTTACGACATAAGGAACATATCCAATATCATCTGTGAAACGGTTATTCCATAACGGTCAACCAACTCGTGATGGCGTCCGTAAAATTTACGAAGGGACGATTTCAACTTCTCTTTATTGAATAAGGGCAAAATCCCAGTAGAAATACATTCAGCAAACACAAGAAATTAATCGAGTTTGTTCCGAATATATGATTCTATATGATTCCTAATTCGTATAGAATGGCATTTGGATTACAATTTGAATTTCCGGGTATTTGGTATGATACGTGCCAATGGAATTTTAAAGTAGATGATTATATTACAGGCTGGTATCAAACATGATCAGTTAACTCTTGTACAGGGACCCAAAGCCGAACTTATGTATCATCGAACATTTACAAGTTCACCATCTACATTTGGTGAAGAACAGATTGCACCACTTCCAAAAAACTACAGATCGATATTAATACATTTAGGAGGTCTGTATGATGCTATGTTGTACTAAGCATTATTTGTTTTCATTTCTTATATCTTGTCTTCAAATATGTACAGTAGCTGTAGTATATAAAAGTTAGTTTTCAACACATATCTATCTATATCGCTTAGCTTTTTTTATTCAATTTCAGGGGTCGCACCTCTATTTGTAAGTTTGTTTTTCTTTGGCACATAACTACATCTATTTAAATACTTTTATAACTAATTTATATAAAGAGTAGATGCATTTTGATGGTAAAAAATGACAAACTTTGTACCCCGGAAAAAATTGATAATGCAGATTTGTACACAAATATGGGTACTTGAGAGGTTGTTAATAAGAGCAATTTAAAAATTGTATGAACAATGGTGTAACATCTTGATAAAAATGAATTCAACACCATTCACCGGAGCGGTTTAGTTCATATTTGTCCTTCTTATTTCAGGTGTAGCAATTAATTTGACTGTGGTAGAAGTAAATGAGAACAAAACAAAAATCCTTGAGACAATTTTCAATACAAAGGAAAGTGCAAAACAAGAGTTCCTAAGATTCCTAACGCGATTATTTGGAGGGGACGTTTTGACGTATTTAAGAGAGTATCATCCATTGGACTATTCTGAACTTCTACATAATTTTGAAAAAAAACTGAAATATTTCAAGTCAGATAAAATAGTAACTGTTCGTGTTCCTCCTAAATGGTATGATGCATATGAAGAATTTACAGTTGACACACTGACTAATTCAATAAACCAAACAACATTCAGAGAAGCAGTGTCATTTCAGAATGATAAAATAAGGATAAGTCCAGAATTTTTCTGAAAGTTTAACGAAAATGCTACAGAATTTATTATGGAAGGGGTGGAAAAAACTTTAGAAAAACAGCCAACATTAGAAATCGGCATTGTATTTATAGCAGGTGACCATGTAGACCACGTGTTTGTAAATACATTGAAGGAACGATATCCGGATCTTAGGGTTATTGTTTCAATGAATCCAGAACTTGTTGTACTGAAAGGATCTGTTTTATATGAGATCATGGAATAACAAAAGTCTTCTGAAATCAATAAATACGATAAAGACAAACGTTACTTTTATTCATTTTAAAACTAAGAAGGTTTAGGCTATTACGATTGTCAATGAAACAACTTGCAAGCAGACCCCAAATAACTTAGAAGTAAGAATAGAGGTAACCGTACGGTCATTAACGATGAGCAAAGCTCTTAGCGCATATCATAACTGGGGCATGCACATACAGAATGTTGCAGGGGGTAAACATGTTTGCGGAAGCTGATACTTTATCCTAAATTGGCACTTAAATACAAATACACATGTAGGTCGTTAACAGAGAAAACATGACATTGAACAGCGCCTGAATTTAAGTATAGACATAATGTTGGACTGTATGTTTATAGATATAGAGAAATACTGTTTAGTTCTGTTATAATTTATTGATAACAAAATCTATGTTTGTGTGGATAAGATCAATATCAAAAATTTTTATATTATTATAGTGTTGATTTTGTAATCTTTTAGCATAAGTTTATTTTAAGGGTCGATAAGGTTACACTGATCGTAACTAAATTTAATGAATCTGTAAACAATATCACCGATAAAATAAGGGTATGCTAGCCCGTATATATGAAAGTAAAAAGGTGATGTATGATTGTCAATGAGACAACTATCTACACAAGTTAAAATGAAGTGGATGTAAACAATTATAGGCAACCTTTCAAACTTCAACATTGAGAAAATCCAATACCGTATAGTCGGCTACATAATTTAAAGGATCCGACATAAAATCTTGAAAAAAATCAAATAGGAAAACCAACGGCCCGATCTATAACAAATCAATTTACGAAAAGCAAGAACAGAAGACATGAACCAACGGCAACCACTGAACTGCATGCTCATGACTTGACACCGACAGTGGTGCAATAGCACAAAAAAAGAACAAACTTGAAAAGTCAGCTAAAATATTTAACCTATTAGATCGATACAAACCAGGAAAACATCAATATGAAACACAGACCGGACATGGCAGGGTATTAATCCACCCCTCATCCCTAACACTTAGTAAAGATATGAGAGCACTCGCAGTAGACAGCAACTAAAAAAAAAAAGATCATATATGTATTACTAAAGTATCAATCAGTACACATCTAACATCCAATAGATTTAGTATAAAAAGGTCATTAACAATCAGAGAAAAACATGATATTGTCCAATGCTAAAATATAGGTATCCACATAATGTAGCACCGTGAAAGTACATACAGTTATGTGTATAACAGTAATATTTAGTATGGTTTTAATTCACTGATAACAAAGTCAATATGTTTACCAATAAAACAAACTTTTCAGTTATTTGTTAACAGTGTTCAATTGTTAACCTTTTATAATCAGATTATTCAACATGTTCAAAGGATTGATAAATGTACTCGGATTGTATCTAAATTTCCATGTTCGTTAAACACTTCATCGCAAAATTTAGGATCTGCTATTTCGTTTGAATAACTTGGAAACCAAATGTTTGTATTCATGGACGAATTACGAAAAGCTTTTACGTAATGTGTGTTAACGAAATCCCTGACTAAACGATTCTCTAGTAATACTTAAATTCAAAACATCCCTACAGACACTGGTAAAGCGAACGAGTTTGAATGTATAAACACGACAGGGCTAAAGAGACATCACCGTCCAAAAAATGAAAGTTGACAATAGGAAAAGTAATTGTCTCTTTTGTCTTTGATTTTTGTGTGGAGTTTCTGCTGTAAAACTGAAATGTCTAAACCTAAGAAAGAACATGTATTGCTGTTTATTGCTGTTGATATTAGATTGGTTTAAGGTAAGTTCCTTTCCCGCTGTTCCTTTTGTTTAGTGTCAGCAGTATATTTAGAGAATGCGTGATTATTTAACGACAAAATTGTTTTCTACGGGTACATTCAAACTTCCAAAACAAATCTTGCTTTAATAAACGGTTAAAGTAAAAATGAATTATGGTAACGAATTCTCGACTACTTAATTTATCAGTTACAATAAAATACTGTAAACCAACTAATATTCGCCAGCTATTTATTTTTGTGACTTTCGCGAGTAGAAAAATAACGCGAACTTAAATCGTAGCGAATATGTAAAACTTATAACTTTCTGTATTTAATTATATAAAACAATTTGAAAATCGCAAAACTAAATAGCCGCGAAAAGGACTAGTATTGGCTAAACGCGAAATAAAGTATCCGCGAAAATAAGTTGGTTTATAGTATATAACAATAACATTCTGTTATTGTATATATATATATATATATATATATATATATATATAAGTCTAGAGATTTGCACAACGATACTAATATAAGATTGTATTATACGAAGATGTTGTTAATAAATCGTGATGACAAATATTTTGGCTTAACAAATAGCCTTCTTCAGTGTCAATTATTTTAACAATACTGATTATATGTATAAAAATAGGTCAATAATACAGGTAAGTTTTGGTCTATTGATTTAATCCAAAATCCTGAACATCATAATATAAAACAAAACTCAATACTCAAATATACGTGACTGTGTATATTTACATCCCAAAATGAGTGAAAAATAAAACTTAGTATTTTTTATTGATGCCGTTTGGATGATGTACATTTAGTTCCTTTATCCAAAAGCTTTCCCGAACCTGTCGCTGGGCATCACTCCAGTGAATGATCTGTTCAATCACTAGGATCTTCATCAGTATTGTTAAAATAATTGACACTGAAGAAGGCTTTTTGTTAAGCCGAAATATTTGTCAACACAATTTATTAACAACATCTTCGTATAATACCATCTTATATTAGTATCGTTGTGCAAATCTCTAGACTTATATAATTGTTTTCCTTATCTGCACAGTATCGTCTATTCTAGACGATCCGGTACATAGTAAATTTGCTGGTTGGTCCTTTTTATAGACTTATATATATATATATATATATATATATATATATATATATATATATATATATATATACACACATAGATTGAAAAGGGGCCTAGATAAAATGTAAGTGTACTTGTATTGTTTAAATATGTATTCTCATTGTTTGACCTCATGATGTAATGAATCTAACAAATAAACTATGAATCAAAAGCATTAAAGAAAATAAGATTTATTTGGCTGTAAATTTGTCATGGCATTTATTGCAACAAAGAAACACAACCAACTTATCAATCAAAACTTGATGACGATTGAATTACTGAAGGGCGATCCAGCAGTAACAAAGTTAATCAGGAGCCACTGGGTAATCCATAGCAGCTTAAAGTAAATTCGGCCAGTCCATTCACAATACATAAAAGCACCAAACTCAGTCTGTTATATATGCCATGAAGCTGGTTCTATAATCATTCTTCCAAAACTGAAACGATAAATGAAAAGCAGCAGAAAATATTCATAATGGGAAAATGGGAGGGCGGGTAAATTCTATAGCTTTGGTCAAGCTCCGTGTAAGGTTTGATTCCGAATGACCAAACCACACGAGGTAAATTGCACGGACTAACATTTCGCGGGCTAAACTAATTAGCATATGAAAGTGACCAGTAAAAATGAATCGAACACACCGTCAATTAAAATCATACCAAGTTATATAAATACAATAACTGAATTTATTTATTATTGAATTAAATTTTATTATTGTATATATATATATATATATATATATACACACACACATAGATTGAAAAGGGGGCCTAGATAAAATGTAAGTGTACTTGTATTGTTTCAATTTTTATTCTCATTGTTTGACCTCATGATGTAATGAATCTAACAAATAAACTATGAATCAAAAGCATTAAAGAAAATAAGATTTATTTGGCTGTAAATTTGTCATGGCATTCATTGCAACAAAGAAACACATCCAACTTGTCAATCAAAACTTGATGACGATTGAATTACTGAAGGGCGATCCAGCAGTAACAAAGTTAATCAGGAGCCACTGGGTAATCCATAGCAGCTTAAAGTAAATTCGGCCAAAATTACCAGTTGAGTAACTAGTTGCGTAACTGGTAATCCGCCATAAAATTTACCGCATGACAAATTTAACAGCAAGAATCAACAAATGTCAAACAACATCAACATAAACATTAAAATCAACATCATTATCAACTTCAACATCAACATCATTATCAACATCAACTTAAATTCAATACTGTTTACGTCATTAAAATTTTTAATTGATATATCAACATCAACTTCAACTTAAATTCAATGCTGTCAACATCTCAGCTATTTTATTCATTGTAAGGGAACGCCAAACAATGAGGAAATTTAAAAAACATTTCCAGAGCTCCTTGAATCTGATTTAGGAATCTATCATTGCCGATGACAGAAAGATGCACCCCATCGTCACTAAAAAGGCCAACATGTTTATCCGCAAAATCTGTATGTTTTATAACGTATTCTCCTATTTTCAGCAAATATGAACGCATCCCCCTATTTGTTCTCCGTCTAGTAGTTTCAATAGCTACAGTGTTATTGGAGAACCTCCATTTAAATCTAGGTAAAATACTTGACCACACTAATGCAGTTTCAGGTAACATCTTTGAGAGAATGGCTATGGTAAACTCATACGGTAAAGTAATTCCTCACATGGTGTGTCCCCAATGTCATCACCCCCACATGAATAATAACAGCAACGGAATAATTCTCCAATTAATAATACTTTGTACCAAACTAACCAAATTCTGCCATTTCATACCCGACATACCGATCCAAACTAACTGACATCCAATTTTCTCTAATCCGAGCGATGCACCTATAGGCCTAATATGAGCGTGATCACTTGCTCTTGTGACAATTGAAGAGCCAATTACCCAAATATCTTTCTGGTACCCTGAATTTAAGTGTTTTAGTACTATACAAGGTTTGTTCTTATATAACCTTTATAAGCAGCCGATTTCCATCGACCTTCAATTTAATACTATTTTCATCTAAACCATCAAGAAAAGACTGTGTTGCAGCTCCAATACGTAAAAAATGAGTATTAAATTCCGAAGGATTGTAACCTAGAAAAGCAAGGGTTTTCTTTAAAATATTAGAAAACTGGTACCTCGTTAGAGTTTTTTCGTTTGCATGACAAAATACATGTCCATCATCTTTGTGTCTCATGGCAATGTAGTCAGACATCAACTGAACAGGACAAATCGAACTATTTTTATTCCTTTCCAGAACGATCGTGACTGAATTACACAGCTGATCAGTTTTAGAAGACGGAACTATAACATAAAACGACCATGAATTAGTATCAATTGTTATATTGGATCGTTTTACAAGATGATTCTCATTAAAATTTGATTTTGCAATTTCTCCAACACGAAGAAACCCAAAAAATGCAACTGAAAATAAAGCTTTAAATAAACATGTTTCATATACTGAATAACAAACTAACTTCAGTGCATCTAAAAGTCTAGTTAATATATCAATATTTATAGGCTTACGACAGTCGTGTCGCTTATCTTAACGAAGCATGCCACGGAGCATCTTTTGAACAATAAAACAATGAGTGTTGTCCGAAAAACTATTAATCTTATGATAAAAACTAATGCATGAAAGGTACGATTTCACAGTGGAATAAGAATATTCTTCCTTAAAAATGTAAGCTATATAATTAACTAAATGTGAAACAGGGCATGGCCATACGTCATTCAGGTTTAGTTTATGTTTAAAGTTTTGAAATGAATTTAGTCCATTTTGATACGTAAGACAAGTATTTGAAGAGTTTGAGGCGTCTATTGGGCTCAACACTTCTGGTCCAAAATTGACCTAAGGTCCGCTGGAACTAAAGTGGAATATGGTTCTGCACATGGAGCCAATTCCTTGTATTTCTGAAATTTTCCACGAGAGATTAAATCAGCAAAAACATTTTTATAACCAGGAATATGAACGGTTTTAATGTGAAAACTACCCAGCAAGGACCACAATACGATATGTCTAACAAGTGACATAACACGAGGTGATTTCGATGAGCAGGAATTAATAATTTTGACAACAGACTGGTTATCTGAATGAAACATAATTTGCTTTCTTTGCCATAAGTTACCCCACAAATAAATAGCTAATGCGATGGGGATCATTTCTAAATAAGTGATGTCTCTGAAAATGTCTTCCTTCCAATTCATAGGCAAAGCTAAATATGACCATTTCCCATTAAAATATATACCACATCCGCCTCCTATTCCCCCAGCAATATCGGTAAAGAGATTTAAAACAAAACTCGACAACCACTCGTCGTACAAAATATAAGAAATCCCATTATAATTTTCTAAAAAGATTTTCCTAATTGAAATAACATTCAAAATATCTTTTGATATTCTGATTAAGTGATGCGGTTTTTTCCCTCTCTGACATGTCATATAAACGTCTGCTGAAAGCACATCCAGCTGGTAAAGCCCTGGCACAAAAAGCCATTGAGCCACATAAAGATTGTAATTGTCTTAACGTTATCTTTTTGCGTTTACTGGTATCTATTATTTTGTTTTCTGGGATTTACTGTTGATTGCAAGCTGTAAAAAATTATAAAATTTGAAATTATTAAAATTGCATCCGTGGAACGTTTGCCTGGTGACCTGGAAATCTATAATTATTAATCGAAAAACGAGTATTTTGGTTAAACTTTCGTTGTGGATTCAAAAACCTATTTGACTGCGTTGTAGCTCTGGCACTGGACTGATACCTTGGTGCAAAATTGTTTGTAGCAGATGCCCTAGGGTAATTTTGATACCTAGGAGCAGAATAGTGCAAAGTTACAGAACTTTGAGGATTATTCTTGTTAAATGAATAATTTGTACAGTTCATCAAAGGATGGAACTTGCTACATCTTATACATGAATGACTGTATACACAATTCATTCGAGTACACACGCCCTTAAAATTATAATCATAGCAAGGTTTTTTAACTGTGTGAGAAGTATAAGAAGATGTCTGTTGAACATGATGTATGCCTACTGCAACAAACTGAAGCCATAGCTGCCCATCAATGACGTCCTATGCACGCATATGATCTCGAGCTTTTTCAAGTCGAAATTGCTTGTCATATTTATACACGTCCTCAATAGGTACACTAGCCCCCCTAATAATCGGAATGTAGCTAATCAATTCATTTGACAAATCCGGGAATATTTGCAATAAAATGTTCATATGATTTTAAAAAATTCAGTCCCCTCACCTATGTTAGATTATGATTTTTCTTTTGAATATTTGTTTCCTTCAATTAAAATGTCCCCATCTTCATCAAAACCGAGCACTTTTTTCGGTTGATCATTATTTGAAACAAAGTTTTTGTACAGTAATTGGGCCAAATCAACATATTCTAAATTCCAAATTTGGTTTATAATTTTTTGTGGTACAAATACATCAACATTCTTACTAGTAGGTATAACTAAAATATCACCGTTTTGTACAGTATTACAAGCTGTGGGATGCCCTGGATGTACACATCCCTGACCAGGAACATGTTGTTCAGTGGGCTGCTGGGGAACGTTTGGAGTTCCAACCTGTTGTGGTGGTAGAATTGGCTGTTGTGGTACTAACGGCTGTTGTGGTAATAACTGATGTGGTGCAAAAATGGCTGTTCTGGTGGCATTAATGGCTGTTGTGTCATTAACGGCTGTTGTGGTGGCATTAACGGCTGTTGTGGATTGGCTTGATTTTGTCCAATAGTTTCAGCTCTCCTTGGGCGACGCCTTCTGTTTATCGGTAGCTGTACTTGATTTTCCTTCCTACATACATCACGGTTTGGCAGCATCCTCTTCCCTTTACCTCTCGGCATACTGGCTTAAACAAATAATTACAATGTTAGTCAATGAATTAGTAAAATATTATATCATTTGTCAATGTTACACCCCTAAATTAAACAATTGAATCAATATGGAAAAACAAATATTTCAATATGTGCATTGACTAATTAGTATTAAGATACAATGTCAATAACCAAAGTAGAATAAACGAAAAGCTTGATTGTTACTATCAATTTCCAGTGGCAGATATTTCAAGTATATTCATAATGATAATATCAAACATATGATAACGAAAGTCATAAAAGAAATAATTGAGATATCCACCAAATATCAAATGAAGCGGCCTTCACCAATGAGGAATATTCATACCTTATAATCGGCTATAAAACATGAAAACTATGAAACAATTCAATCGAAAGGTATATATATTTATATAAATTAACTAACATCCTTGATGACTGGCAATAGTTTACGAAAATTAATGATTGATAGATGGTTTCTTAATGTCCAGTGGCACCTATTCCATAGATATTGAGGACGAAAAAGAATTTATATATACATTTATGTTGAAATTGATATATGGCTAACTCACCGGTTACTTAGTACTGCAAGATTTGGATTGGATTAAAAATAAATAACATGGGAAATGTTCATTAGCGTATTAGGACAGTTAAACAATTTTATATAACAACTCGCACAATAAGTATAACTATCTACTCAATTTACAAATAAAAATAATATCCAAGAAAAGATTATCGACTAATAACGCAATAACAGAATTTAAATTCAATTATATTAGACCAGAGGAAAAGTTAACTACTATTTAAAGCATTTAACAAAGTTAAATTTATTTAACAAATGAAACATTAACAGTTTGAATTGTTGAGCTACTATTTTTATAAAACATTGCTTAATTCTAAAACTAAAAAAAGAATACTCATCTTTTCTTCTGTGTTTTAAATTCTATAGCTTTGGTCAACTCCGTGTAAGGTTTGAATCCGAATGACCAAACCACACTAGGTAAATTGCACGGACTAACATTTCTCGGGCAAAACTAATAAGCATATGAAAGTGACCAGTAAAAATGAATCGAACACACCGTCAATTAAAATCATACCAAGTTATATAATTACAATAACTGAATTTAATTATTATTGAATTGAATTCTAATATGTACGTATAAAGCAATGAATTAAACATTTTATACGTATGAGCTGATGACATTTCAACGACTTCTCCACTGAGTTTCGATAAAAAGTACTGAGCAGTACGTCAAACCCCGTTATCAAACAACTCCTCCAGAAAATTTCAGTTATACAAACAAAGACGAACAAAAACAAACAGTTCAAGTTTCAGATATTCTGATTTGGTTCAAGAAAATATTGTGGGATTATTCCGTAAGCTAATTACTATAACTTTTTTGTCTCATTATTTAGGAACCATACCAGTGTTCCTTATTTCTATGTAAACAGAAGCTTTCGCGACCAAAGAGTGAACATCTAACAAAACAGTAAATAGTGATTATAAAGATTATTCACAGATAACAACATGATCAAACAATGTAGATGCTTGGCACGTGCAAACTACATGTACTCTTAGAATAGAATTATGTTATTCAACTTAGTGTTTAGCAAAAACACATCAATAAATGAAATTTTTACAGGTATATCAGCTTAACAATAAGCATGGCGCAAATGGGTATAAACAATAAAATAGTATGGTGTCTTTAAATTTTGAACCTGCCGCAAAGTGCGTATTTGACTGTCTAGATTTCTTTATTCGAAAACAAGTACATTTCACTGCGTACATAATACATTTGTAATATGAATGATCAAATCTTCCTCATTTCTAAAAATTGATTTACACACAGAAACTACTGAATGATGAGTTTTACTAAGGATCTTTGATAAGAACTTCATGAAATTCATGTAAGGTGAGTAAGCATTTGTGTATTTCGTGCTTATATTCGTAGTTTAAGATGTGTACGTATCCTAGATTAAACATGTTTATATGACGATAAAAGAACACAAAGTTCATAGATCATTATATGTCTTATCTTCAAAGAGATCTGACATGTGAATCATGTAATATATGATACAGATCCTTACGTACACGAGGGTTAATATGAATTCTGGTAGGTAATTTAAATTTGATCTAACAAACTATAAATACTAATATTTGTCATTTTGCCATAACGATTTATGTCGCAGGATGGAAAACGATTTGAATCCTCTTTGGTTAAAAGTATCCGGTCACGTAACATTACATTTGGTAAAAAGTTTTCATTATTTTGGTGTCCAAAAGACATTTAGGAGAGATACTAAGGAACATACAATGAATCGAACAATTGTTATATTCAAAAACATGTATTTATTTAACCCACTTTGAACTACTGTTCCCCGAGATGGAGTTTCAACTAAATGTATCTATCCGTTTAATCATTATTTTTGTTAAATATTTGAATGCAATCAGACGTATATTTCACAAAGGCTACTAAATGACAACGAACATCTGAATGTTCTGATATGTCGCTTTTTTGTCATGATATTTGTTATCCTTCCATGCATTAATCTACGAACTTAGGTTATGACTCTTATACATGTGTTGACCATTTAAAGCTTCTTATAAGTCTTGAACGCTTGTCAAGTCGTATACAGAATGGTAAAACATAAGTTGTTTCAATAATACTGTCCTTTTCCTATGGTATCTTTCGCTTTGCATTTGGCATTTTGAATTATTTAATCTGACTAAGTGTCTCTTTTGTTCTGTTATTTTCTGTTTGTCTATGTACTTTTTTTGGTACTACTGTTTACCATAAATAACATAATCCCCACCACCTCCTACACTATCATGATATGTGTAATATATAGATAAATGTTATAAGTGTGGTTTGGTAATTCCTGCTATCTTTTCTATGTATTAATTTTTATTAGAAAAACGGCTATTACATAATTAAATCATTATTTCATTATATTTAATCTAAATGTGATCGATGCCTTATTTATGAGATGATTTTGTCTGCACTGAGGTTTCCTGAAATATGTTTTAATTTCTATGTTTTACGCGGAAAATGACTGTACTAAGTCATAAAGTTTTAAAACAATACATTTGCGGATACTTTTATCTCGGGAGGGGGGAGGGGGCACTTCAATACTCAATCGATAGTGGGTGTCGCTGGGGTTCTGTTACCCCACCCTTTTCATATAATTTAGATCATAAAAAATTTGTACCTTTTCATATATTCCGTAGGTAAAATTGTAACCTTTTCCCATATTGGTTGGGTTTCGTGGGGTGTGTTGGAAAAGTGGAATATTTAAGGCTAAGATTCCGAGTTTAATGTTTACTTACGGAGAGACTTTCGGCTGGGAAAAATGACAGGGCTATTCAATTACAAGTAATTGAAACTTTATCGACCTTATATATTTCTGATAGTTTTCCGTACCTATTCCCATATTTTCAAGCTGAAAAAAAGTTACCTATTAGTGGCACGTCCTATCACCTTGTATGTAGGAAGTGGCCTCCCGAGACTTTTATGATTCTTTGTTTACTTTTTGATATGCCAGTGAGTTGAGGTTTGCATGTATCTATTCTAGCTTTTAGATGAGTACATTAGATACACATACAAATATCAAGTACTTTATTTTCTATCAGGTATACCAGCACTATATTTGGTTTTCCTTTCTAATTTTGCACAGTTGGGTAAGTTATATCTCCCTATTTATTACAATAATATCTTATGGGAGACAAAGGTTTTCCTTTGTAATTTTGCACAGTTGGGTAAGTTATATCTCCCTATTTATTACAGTAATATCTTATGAGAGACATATTCAAAAAACATGTACTGATAGCATAAACACGTAACAACAAACGATACTTTTGTTTTGTCTTGTTTGTTTTTACATGTAAATTGAAAGACGGTTGGAAACTAGGAGGAGAAAAATGATTTTTATAACCAAGCGTCGGAAAGTGATATACCGAAAAAATAAGTTAAACCTCTCAATAGAGAATACGATTTAAATACAGGTGACATAATTTAGGCAAACTTACAGCATTTACTTTACATGATAAAAAATCAGAAATCAGAAATAGAAAAACTTTAAACAATTTAGAAAAAAAGTATCGAATCGGACAAACTAGAACAATTCACGAACGTAGTTTATTCTAAAAGACGTGTGATTGCATTAAAGTCGAATACATACTCGATTTACCATGCAACGGTATCTTTTCAGAATGTGGAATAATTTGCCTTTCCTGTACTGGTTTATCAGAGGGAGAACAGTGTCACAATGTTGTATCATGTGCACAAAACGAGGTAATAAACAACATTTTTATTTGGACTTGGAATTCATGATCTTTTATGTTACACACACTTTTTGTCTCACTTTGAGATACAATAAAGACTTCATTACCAAACTGCGTGTACCATATAGATCTGTATATGTTCAACGCATAAAGCTTGTTTTAATTATATGACACAGATATAACAATTCAGCTTTGGATTTGTAAACATGTATCATAAGCATCAATATATTCAATCGAAAGTTGGAAGTTCTCAAATACTTGTTCAAATTATGTGTTATATTTTATTTACCCAATCATGCCCATGTGCATCTTTTCAATTGAGTGCCATTTAGCTTAAACTTATGCACATAAACATGTCATAGATTTGATTACACTGATTCCAAACATGTTGGTTTCTTGGCCTTTTTGCTTGTTAAGGAGATGATTTGGAACTTCTTATTACACAATGGTATGTGCAGTCATTTCCTATATTTCAATATACTGATTCCCTAGTCCAAATAGTTATGAAGTCTTGAAAAGCTATTATAATTTTTTTTTCTGTGACGCCTTACTTCGATGTCATAACGCTGAAGACATTTGTTCCGTCTGGATTTTGAAAGAGTATTTTTTGGGGAACTAAGGGACCCAATTTTGGCATGAAATCTACATTAATTTAACGGTTATAAATGTTTTTGAAAAGATACTGACCTTTTTAGTGATTATTGGTGCACAATATTTCCAGGAATATATACCAGAAATGATAAGATAAGATACTATTCCAATTGAGGTGGGAAAATATTTATTTTGATTTCGAAATGGTTTCCCAGAATTTCAAAGATACGTCACTTCCGGCGAATATAAAATATCTAACTCGTTAAAATTTGGCAGAATCGAATTTCCGTATAATATAAATCGAACGTTCCAGAAATTTGAGACCATTAAATTTTACTATGGCTTTATCATGTTTATTACAATCAATATAAATATAACACAAGACGACATACTTATTTGGACAACTGATTCCCCATAAATATGATTTTATGTACCTTTGTTTTAAATTCCAGTTTGAAAAAGGCCAATTTATGTTGACCCTTTTCAAAGTCACATGTCTCTTTTAAGCAAAAAATCCTTTGGCATTATAATGTTTATTACAATCAATATAACCTAAACATTTTGTATTTGTCCTTTCACATATATTTGTAAATACTTCGGACAGAATAGATAAGATAACAAGCAAAGTTCAAAATTGAATTCATGATTATGAATGTAATTTCTATGACGTGGCTCAATGGTTTAAAATCAAAAATTCCTATGTGTGAACGGCTTTAAGTTTCCGAATTTCATCAGCATACCGCTTAATAAACGAAAAATAACACTGTTATATAAATATATCGATATTTATGAATGGAAGTTAATTATATCATTATATTTATAACAGTTTCTGTTTTGATTTTCCATTTTACCGTGTCTGCAAACATAGAGATGTGTAATGGTGATGTAGTTGGTATTTGTTGTATAGGTGTAACTCAAACTATGAAAAACAAAATTACGATGGGTTTTTTTCATGATATTATTGATTTTGTGATATGAATTAAAACATCAATGCCATATCTGTTTTATATTCTATGAAATGACATTCTAAGGATTACATTCTGTGATCAAAGTGACATAAGTGTTTCAGTGTATTTACAAACACAATACGTTTATGGGATGTCAAATAATTCCATGCCACAAATTTTGTATCTGCCATTTAGACATAACTAATTCACTTGGATGTCATTGTTTTTAATGTATTCGTTCTGTATAAATAAAAGGCAACAGTAGTGTACCGCTGTTCAAAAGTCACAAATTGACTGAGAGAAAACAAATCCGGGCTACAAACTAAAACCGAGGGTAACACATCAACCATAAGAGGAAAACAACGAAACAACAGAAACACCAAAGTGCAACAAAAAACCAAACGACAATGTAACACACACAGAAACGAACTATTTGATAACATCTGCCATTTTCCTGACTAGGTACAGGACATTTTTAGAAAAAATGGTGGGTTGAACCTGGTTATAATATTTTGTTCGGATTGCATAGCTATAACGACCCTTCTTAATACAAAAATAAAGAGATGGGGTAGGATTCCCAATTAGACAACTATCCACCAAAGTTCAAATGACGTGGATGTAAGCAATTACAGGCTACGTAAGGTTCTTCAACAATGGGAAAATTCCATACAGTAAAGTTGCATATAAAAAATCACGACATAAACAAATTTGAAACCTTTCAATTGAGAAAACTAGAGGCCAAGTTCATAAAAAAGAACAATTTACAAGAAACAAGTATGACAAAAACCAACGACAACCACTAAACAACAGGCCCCTGACTCTAGATCAGCACATAGAGAACACACGTTTCTGAGTGCTCAACCCTCCCCTATCCAGGAACATCGTTGGAACAGCAAAAATAAGAGCAAACTATAAAAATCAGTTGAAAAAAGCTTAACTCACGAGATCGATACAAAGCAGAACAATCAAACGAAAGCACAAACCACAGAGTGTAACAATCCCCTATCCCTAACAACAAAAAAGACATTACGTGCAGATAATACCTCATAAAGTTAACATGTATCTTAGACTAAAACATTAATCAGTAGACATCCAGCTTCCAATGAATTTATTGTTAAGATACCATTAATAATCAGAGAAAAACATGACCTTGTGCAATGCCAAAATAAAGGTATCGACAGATTATAGTACTGTTAAATTCTGTTTGCAACTTTTCAAAGCTCGTGAAATTTAGATAAAATAATTAGAAGATGTGGTATGATTGCCAATGAAATAACTTCTCACAAGAGACCAAATGACACATACATTAAAAGCCAAAGGTCACAGTTCGACCTTCAACAAAGAGTAAAACCCATTTTTTCAAATGGTTTTTAAAATGGTTGTGTTAATCTTTTGTCTAATGTTGAGGAACCTAAACTGACTAAAATGTTTTATATAAAAATGTGTTGTAGGGCTGCTGTCTCATTGACGTATATTTCATTTTCACCATAACTTATGAAAGCAGATTAAAATCATGTTTTAGAGAACAAAATCAAACACAATTATACTTTTTAAGCTCTACCGGTTTTTTTTTTTTTTTTATTTTCAGGTTTGTTTTACGCAAAAATACAGAACTCAAGATGACGTCACTAAATATGACGTAGGATGCTCTTACCCGGAGGTGACTAAATACTATTATTCTACTTTTTATTGTCTTGCGTAAGACGAATGTCAACGAATATAATATGGGGATGTTAATCCGGCGAAGATGATTATGAGGTTTTATATTCTTAAGGGTAAACAGCTCAATAATCTATTTCTTATTTACACATATGCCTCTTGGATTGATATTTCCTCGGGCATATATTCGTATGTCTTTAACTTTATTTTCCTGATCCAATGACGACGAAAACACTATACATTTGTTTATATCACATCAGTTTTTTTCTATTTCTATTGATTATAAGGGTAATTTAGCAGGTAATAAAAGCAATTGGTCAACAATATTTTATACTGTAAGGTGTACAAGTAATTCTTACATAGTCAATCTGAACTTTTCACAGTTCATTGGACATGTCGGTGTTTTCAGTTTACAGTACAGCAGACCGACTACTCTACAAAATAAAAAAAAACCAAAATGTTGTACACACAAAGATGAATTCCAACACACAATTGTTTAACTTATTACAGTTTACCTGGTATTGACTAATCGATAGGATGAAAATTATATTAAAATGTAACTTTTTCATAAGTTTTAAATTCATATGTGATATGCATATTCATCTTTAAATAACTGTACCATATTGGTCGATGTTAACACATCTAAACCTTTCCAGCTTTGTCGAAAAGATAGCACAGGAGTTGTATTTGGAAAACGCATGGTCGACCATGGCCATGTAGTGTGTCATCAATGTTGCCAGGACAACGTTTGTAACTCCGTCATAACATGTAGCGACAACTACAAAAGTTAGGAAAAAGAGAACACTATAATGTGTCTTTTAATTAAAAAGAATAAAAAAAATAATGAAATATAAAAGAAAGGAAAAATACTTCTTTATAACAGAAGTTTGTCAAAAATAGAAATAATTGTGATATTACTTTCAAAACAAAACAACTTCGTTTTGGCACATCACATGAAATACTCTTTAAGTATGCATTATTTGTGTTCTAACGTCAGATTTGATCAAATTTTCAATAATTTTCAACCGTTTCCGCATTATTTACTTTACCGCCACCCCTGATCCAGAAAGATTGTGTGTCTAAGGATATGCTATCATCATTGGCATTTTTTGGGTACAGAACATTTTGGATCCTAGGTTGCAGCCAAAGGTATCCTCAAGCTTTGCAAAACAATCATCGCAGTTTTACAATATATCTTAAATGTGGTGATTTCGAAGCCAAGAATGTACTCTTATCAAGGGGAATATTTTAGCAAAGAATTATAATTGGCCTAAAGTGAACCTTCGAGAAAAGAATAATTAATAACTTGTTGCAGTAGTAGTGGTCAATTATTGCATATCAAATTTTACGATTTATTTTCTATTTGTAAGGAAATGGGAATTGTTTTCGTTTGCAGATACAGAATAACCTATGAGAACAAACACACTATATTTTAAACTTGATAAAAAATACATCTGTGTTTCTTTATGATTTTACAGATATTGTTTGTTTTTTTGGATTTAATACATAATAACAGATTAAACTTTATCATTTTAAATTATAAGTGTTTAATATATACATGTACTTTTTTAAAGCTCCAAGGCTGAGTTGTTTGTCCTGTAGTGGCGTTACACGAATAGATAAATGCAACAGCACCATTAATTGTAATGATAATGAGGTATATAATATATTTCGTTTTCCATAATTGTTAACTTTATATTTTGCAAGATGTTTAGTTGTTGGCTTGATTTTATAGGTGTCCACTAAATATCAACGCATGTGGAAAATTCAGTTGGCTTAGCTATTGATTTTTACTACAATTATGTGTAAATCTTAAAAAACTTAAGAATCAATACTCAACAGAATCATTGTTCATACATGTTTTTAGAAATTGTTTATTTCAAAATAGTATTGTAGAAAATACGGTTGTGCTAATATAATATTTCTATTTATCTTGAATAGGTTTGCTTTATACAAAAATATCGGACAGAACTAAATCAAGAACATTTCGATCTCGGATGTAAAAGTTCAACTGTAAGTTTTCTTAATTAATTACAACTGTATGATATAAAATTGAGAAGATATGGAATGACTGTTTATGAGACATCTCTTCAACAGAGACCACATGACATATCAGCTAATAACTATAGATCAGCGTACACCAATTACCAAAACCCTTACTGCATAGTTAGCTTTAAAATGCCCCAAAATGACAGACGTAAAACAATTCAAAGGAAAAAAACTAACCCGTCTGATTTATGTGCAAAACAATAAACGAAAAACAAATATGATATTCAACTGCAAACAGCAACCACTGAATTGCTAGCTCCTAAATAGGGACATGCACCTATAGAATGCTAGCGCCTATATAAAAATTACTTGAAAGTTGTCCTAATATAAAACTCTGTAAGTTGTCCTGATATAAATTGTGTAAGCTGTCCTGATATAAAACTGTTCAAGTTTTCATGATTTAAAGTTGTAAGTCTTATGGGTATTAAAATTCTATTCCATTAAGGGGTCTGCTGGTCATGAATCAGATATTACTGACGATAGACATTTGTTTCTCTCAGTTCAGACAGATACATGTAAGGCCAAAAACATATCAAAAGGTAGGCTGTTCACGATTTTACAAAATTCTTCTTTTCTTTGAAATTTAGGTAATTACTATCATGCTATTATTGAACCGACACGGTGTTTTGTTTCTTGTGGTAACAGAAAAAGTAAAATAAACTAAAGGAGGTATAACTAGTTTGAAAATTAAAAACATTCCAACAATGAAAACATAAAACATATTCATAAAAGATAAAAAAAAAAAAAGATAAATATATATTCTTGATTCGTGATTCATGCATAGTACAAAAAAACCAGTAAATACTGTTTCCTTTGTCTGGTCTGATTTCATACTGTCACTTTAAGAATCAAACACAGAGCTATCAGATAGTGTATTCATGCTAACAATTGGACCAGTACTGACAAATACCAAATAATAGTAATAACATACAAGTATTTCAATACATTTAAAAAAATCATACACACGTGTATATAGCATACATTTATGTAAAATTATATATTTAGATTTGTATGAATGGGTTTTATTCTAACATATTTGGTCGACGATCTGAGGGCAAAAGACATCTTTTATGTGAAACATGTTGTGGAGGGAACTTTTTCTGTAATCGTAACCTTGTATGTAATCACTATAACCGTAAGTACAAAAATAGTAAAATAACAAAAGTACAGAACTCCAAGGAATTCGAATCGAAAAGTCCTTGATCAAATGGAAAAATCAAACGCTTACATAAAATTTCAAACGAAGGCAAATAAGCTGAAAGGATAATTTGTGTTTATAAAACAAATCTAACATTGAAGAGAATCTACTGTTTACAATTAAATAAAGATATAGTAGTTTTCACTAACGCAACAATCCATTTTGATACCACTTCTTGGAGGATTTAAACAAAGTTTTTGATAGACTATACGTACATTCTTTATCAATTATTTAAAATGTAAAGGGGTTTTCATTTTATACTATTTTAACAATGATAACATTTTCCTTTTTGCTATTCAGTTAGAATCCTATGCGCTAAAGTGTACATAGTATTACCAAAATAACAGGGACATAGCCCATTAACTATTCATTGGCCTTCACCTGTGAAGACAGTTAGGTCCTAAATATGTGTAAAACAATGAGCGATATATTTTTGTTATTGCATTTCATTTATTGTATTGAATATAGTATGCAAGAGAATAAGTGTTTTAGCTAGTCTTAATCATGTCTGTTGAGTAGGTTTTATATTTGTATGCAAAAAATACCGAACTCAAGGAAAATTCAAAACAGAAAGTTCCTGAACAAATAGCGAACCCAAAAGCTTAAACACATAAATACATACTTTACACAGGTTGCACACGTATTAATTTGAAAAAAAAATGATAAATTATATCAATCAGAGAGCCTTTAAAAGGAAATAGTATATCGATATACAAATCTAATAAATTCATACTAAGATACAAATTAGGCAAAAAATCTTAATGAATCAAACGATTAATAGAAAATATATTTCGGATAAAACCTTTTGTCAAATCTGTTTTGTTTAAAACTATGTTTAAATTTGTTATTTTTTTAACCTTCCTTACATATGTTTTGAATTGTGGTATCGTTAGGCTCCTGTCTCGTCGACGTATCATCTTGTTGACATCTGCTAAGAACACGAAAACGATAAGCACGATCAATAAGAACTGTTTATGTATTTTATTCGATTTCAAGCATACTTATAGAATATCGTTGATCATCTCAACGAGATAGATTTTCTCGCTTGAGCCGGTACGGCAAAAATTGAGAAAAACAATCGAGTTGACGTGACCACTGATAATCTGTTTATCGCTATTTTACATATGACGACGTTGTTAATTTCTCTGATAATTTTTCTTATCACTCTACTGTGCTGAGAAAGGAAATTATCAGTCAGTAAGATCAAAGGAAAATTTCGTAAAATAGCGATAAATGTAGCTATGTTTGTCAAAATGGTTAGGGAGAGTTATTGTAACTTCTGCAACCAAAAATAAAACTGAACAACACAATTTATGTTTCAAAGTCAAAATGAAACCATGCTATTTGCCGATTATAATTTGTCCCTAGCATGAATACATAAGAAATATAAATATTATACTCCATAAATAGTAAGAACCATGCTATTTGCCGATTATAATTTGTCCCTAGCATGAATACCTAAGAAATATAAATTTTATACTCCATAAATAGTAAATGCTGCTGTTAAAATTATTGATTTTAGATCAATTATTTGCCGTTATATAATTTTCGTTTGAAATCATATTTTTTATGACTGAATATTTTAAAATGCAAACATTATTGCACTATCTACGTCAATCAACATTTATTTTGCAGAAACATCTGTTAATGGTTCTTGTACATCAACAAGTGGTTGTAAAAGCAATTTGATTTGCCTATCTGGTAAATGTCAGTGTCCAACTAATGAATATTACTGGGCGGCAAATTCTTGCACATTACGTAAGTACATACATAGGATAATTAGACCTTTGTACGAGGTAACATGATCAATGTTTTATTTGTTTCCTGTATATGAAATAGCGTGTTGACAACAAGTGATGGTCTTCAGAACAGGTTATAAACACTCTTATCAAAACACTATGAATACACAATAGTACGCATTGCTTCGTTCAGTTTAAGAACAATAATAAAAGCGCTTCTTTTAATACATTATCTAGTTTTCTTTCTGAAACCTTCCCTAGAATAAACTCATCATATATACAACGAATAACATTTTATACGCCAGACGAGCGTTTATATTTATGCTATATATTATACATGCAAAGTAGTTGTCGGCAGTTATCACCCCATGTTGTTTAAATGTCGATATCTATGTATTTCATTTTGATTTTCTTCCCACTGAAATTAATGGGCGCATCCAACTAAAACTTGGTCACATGCATTCATTGAGTATTCAGGCTAGACTACAAAGAAGACAATGTAGAGAACACTTCTTGTAAATGCATTCAATCTTCAGATTGATTATAAAAAGAAAAAAAAAAACATTCGACCAAATGCAATATGAACGATAATTTGATGCACATGTACCCAATTTTCAATTATTGTCACATTAACCCATTAAGTCTGTTTCTGTTGCTCACCTAGTTTTGTCTATATAACGGAACTATACACAACTGTCTCACAAGTGGAAGATTAAACTAGCAATAAAACTTAGTTTAACCCATCATTTTCTTCGAAAAAATGTATGTGCTAAGTCAATTATATGATTAGTTCTAGTGTATGGAATGAATTTACTTAAATAGATTTAAACTTGTACATTGTTTTTTTCTAGATCAAAATTATGTCTAGTTTCAATTTGTTCATTCAGTAGAAAAATACTACTCTGTGCCTTATAAAATAAGTAATGAACAATTCATTGAATGCTTTCCTCACAACGGAAACATAAGATGATAGGAAAATATTTTCTTACAATGTTTCAATATGTTGACAGAAATAATTTTAAAAAACATTACCTATACGTTGTACCATGTTATCATGTCACTCTGTGTTAAACAAGGAAATACCAAAACAATGTTACTCTTTATTTTTCTAAGCTAATTATTAGTTCGATCAATTGTATTCATTATCAAAATGGTAATTACAATTTAAAAGGCCGACTTTTCCACTGTATTTAAATAATAAATATACTATGCATTTTGATTACTCGAAGTGGATGTAGGCAATTTTAGGCACTCGTACGTGCCTTATTTCAATCGATATCGTACGTTATAGCAATACCTGCAACTTCTTACATTGAACTTTTAAAGTACCTGATGTAAATGATATTTCAAACTAATCAATTTACGTCGAAAATGTCTAGGATTTACGAAATATATTATTATAGCATGTTTATTTATTGTCATAAATGTTCATAATATCTAATAAAATTAGTTGATTTAGCTAACAAAGTCCTTATATTTGAATAAAGTAACATTCATTTATAGTGGAAAATTGTTCTAACGTTAATTAAGCTATAATTAAAAATTGTTTGCCAGCCCCTCTCTGTAATTAATGTAAGATAACTCTGGTTAATTTTCCCAACATTATATCATTATCGGGAGATAATATAATTCGGTTTTCATTTATAGTCTTTTTTCAAAAAAGTAAAAATTGTTTTATGTAGGTTCAAATTATAATTGTTCACTAAAGCATTTGGCATAAGTTTGAATAAAGTGGTGGCTATGGTGTTCCGTTTTTATGTTTGTGTTAGGGGGTGTTACACTTCTTTCATGTATTTGTCTCTAGAGATCGAGTAATGCAGATAAAACTAAGTTTTTAGTTCTGACAAACTTGTATACACCATATTATTAAAGCAACAAATGCTTTTACAAGTAACAGGATCAATGCTGTTGCAGGTTAGATATTGTGGACACAATTCAAAATAGTGTATACAGGACAGCTGAATGACTACATGTTTCTATTGACACGCGTTTTGATCACCTGAATATTTTACCTCATATTATATTTAGACATTGTTCCGTCTGAGGTATTTAGCACTGACAAAGACTATTACAGTACATTGTCTCACTACACATCGTATCTTGTGAGAAAGTCGTGCATGTCGGTGTTGTAAATACATTATGATGGAAGTGTTGAACGACCTTGACTAGCTTTACAGCCCTCGCACGGTCGAGTGTAACTGAATAATATTTAAAAAATGATGAACGGTTCTTTATATTGGTATGTAATAACTTTAAACGTTTCAAATTAATAAAATTATATTTATACATCTGAAACAAAAACTGAAATCTATTGAGTTTATAAATTTTATAATTATTCAAAATTAAATCAAATAACCATACGTAAATATAAAATTATGAACCTGTTCAAAGGAGACAATATTCGCATAGCTTGAATTGACTTTTTCGAATCGGAACATAGTACAAATGAATGTCACTCTTGCATACAAATGACACATCAATATAATCAATTAACTGCTCATTCGTTCTCCACCTTCAATGAAGATTCTAAATTATCAATATAACTGTTCCAGACCATATGAGTATTTGGACCGTATGCGTACCTTTTCAAAATACGCATACGGTCGGACTGTACGCGTACGGTCTGCCTGGTTTTAAGAAGTTCGTCAAGTTTAGTAGATACAAGTGTATATCACAGATCAACATAACTGAAATCGTATATGAATTCAAAAAGTTTGATTGTAATTAAAATAAAAACTTAAAATTCTAACTATTTTAAAAAATCACGTTCATTTAATCTGTTAATCACCTGTATTTAGCATGTCAGTAGTACATGAAATTGAATTACAAAAAAGAATGTATGCTCGCTTAAATTGAAATTATTTTAAGTAAACATAATGTGGGAAGAAAATTCTTTAGAATATATAGAAATTTTACTCAAAAATGCAAATGGTAAGGAATATGCATGAAGAAAACATGTAAATGTAAAAAAAATCTGATGAACCCTGTGGACGAGAGTGCCTAAAGGATTCAGATAGACAATTGAATAAATAATTCATTTCAATTGATTGAATGTTCGCTTATTCACCTTATTCATCTATAATTGTAGTAATTTTAATTTGATATTTTGACCAATGCCTGTCTAAAATCAACCCATATGGTCCAAAAACATGTGTGTGGTCGAGCTCGTACTAGACCGTCCGAGTATACGTATACGGTCCGGACCGTACGCGTACGGTCCAAATACTCATATGGTCTGGAACATAACCATAAGTTGTTAATCTATATGACAGTGACGACTAATGAATGCTAACCCACAGTAAGGAATATTTCTTTGAAATTTTTTAATTACTCAGAAAAATGCTCGAGCTACTTGACTTTCATAGCTCAAAATTAACGTTTTTACACAATAATATAATATAGTAGTTAAAGATTATTTGCTTCTCATAGTATCAGATGCAATACAGATCGTATGCTTGCATCAACGTACCCATATACAGTTTTAATTAAAGCCTGAACATTTTGACCATGTTTATGTATTTTTATCCGTACCGGTTTGTAAAATTATCACAATTACCTGTTAAGATCCGACTAAATACCCATATCCCGATATCGTCAGGTAAATACGCTAATTATTATACTGTACAATTTATGATACTTACAGTTCCTTTGCAGAATTTAACTTTTATAGAAAGTGAAATACATCAGATCACCTATAAATTTAAATGTTTGTTTCAAATTTTACAGCCAAAGGAATCAATCATATATGTGCGTCTTCAAATGAATGCAGAAAGCCGTTTGTGTGCCTATTTAATACGTGCAAATGTCCAATAGATACATACTGGGATGGTCTCAACTGTCATTCAAGTAAGATTTTTCTCAAACGTGGCAATATATATTTGTTATTAGTAAAATCATTCCTGCTTTTCTACGTTCATTTTTTTTTATAATTGATATAGTCATTAGTAAGAGTAATTGCTCTTTGAAAAAAAATCAGAGAGATGTGTTTCAATATGTTTAAATCAGAAAATCGTGTTGCCTCATAGTTACATAATCTTCTCTTCGAGACTTTGTTTCAAAATTCGTCTTAAACATGCTCAACTGATTCACCAGTGATAAACATTCAGACAATAAAAGCTAATAACAGCCAAGAAGGAGACACAATAAATTAATACACAATTCAAAATTACCTTGTAAACAAATAAATAATTTAAAATGAATCTGAATGTGTTATAATTCAACATAGTTTTATTAACAGAATATTTGAAACTGAATCTCGAATAGCAACTTATATAAAACAAAGTTCAAAACGTATTATAGGTTGATTGTAGTTTATGAGAAATTGGAAAAAGATAAAGAATATTATTAGTTTATACCATAATATTTATAACAATATCACTACATTCATTGAGTGTATTTAGAATAAATAATTTATATAAAGTAATATGGTCATATGAATGCAATCAGTCATAATTGCATAAAAAGTAATATAACAAAGATCCCTAACTCATAGGAAATTTCAAGGCAGAAAGTATCAAACGGCAAAATCAAAAGCTCAAACGAATAGATAACAATTGTTATATTCCTGACTTGGTACATACATTTTCTTATGTAGAAAATGGTTTCATGGCTAGCTAAACCTGTCATTTGTATGTCTGTCGCACTTAACCCATTTCTCTGACGTCAGTCTATTGTTCTTACAGTAGATTATTTTTCAAGAATCAACTGACCACTGTGTTAACTTAAGATAACTTATATCATAAATTTTAACTTGCGATATTTTATCCTTTAAAAAACGAGTGGCATATGAAGGGTTCGAACACGCGCGTATTTTCTTCATAATCAGTAGAGTCTTCAGTCTATGCATGATACCACTATACCACGAGTGCTGACATAAATCAATATCTAAATAACACTCTTAAAGCACATAACTGTCAATACATGTCAACAAACTGTATTTCTGTCTCTTGGATAATTCGCTTTGGTATCTAATAAAATATACATATTATATCTGGATTTATTCATGTTCTTTTCAAACATATATAAATTGTTTTATTTTGGACGTTATTTTTGTTAAGGAAGATTATGTTCTACATTTGAACATTCTTGAGTATAGCTATATAGCAGTATGGAAATATAAAATTACTACTAGAGAAAAAATAATGAAATATTTTTTCTTTAAAATCATAAAAAAGAGTTTATTCCTGATGTCAGGTTTGAACATTGGTCGATTTTCAACATCTTTATAATAAACTGTTGAATCTTTACACAATTGTGGCTATTACACACTTAGTATAGTTCTTAACACTATAGAATTAAAGAATTGTATATATTAGTACAATTCCTTGATCAAATAAACATCCATATATCCATTACACTTGTCACGTTTAACGTACAAGAACTTTTCCTTTTCATCATAGCAAATGCTTACTTATGGTTTTAGTCTTATAAAGATATCATACTATCAATAATGTTTGCTTTTTTTTTTATTATAAATGGTCCAAATATACATCAACATTGAACGGACTCTAATTTGAATAAAGTGTGATATATAAGCTACGACCGTAAAACTACTTCTCTGACTGTAAAACCAGAAACAAAATCATCGCCTTGAAAATAAAATATATAATACCTCTAAGATTAAAACAATATTTTGGTCGAGAACAAATTACATTCCGGGTACAAGGTTTGAACGTGGCACTGTTAATGTCACAGTTATGTCTTTCTGTACCAACGACTAGACGATCACGGCTATGAACAGCTTGAATGTAAAAGTGAAAAATTGACATAATTATACATTGTACATCTGTAGCAAGAGCAATTCGGCTGGGGATTCAGAATGCGTACCACAGATAATACTAGTTTATTGACTGGTTGACGATGGAAGCCAAATTTAAAAACGTTAAAATAATCTACACTTAATGAAAGGGAAACAGTTTAAACAAAATTCATGTATAATTGTTCAACTAAGACATTAAGCAAATAATTGTGTTTATTTTGGAAAGCAACATCAACAGGAGTATCATGGAATGGTAATATTGTTGCAACTATGTTAAATTTATGTACTTGATTTAGTACGTCTTAGTTGTAGTCAATCTTTAATCAACGGTAAACAATTACAGATTGATAAATTCTATATATGTAAATTTCAAAGGTTTCTAAATTTTGGTAATTAAATTTTTTTAACTTTTCAAAAAAAGATAAATAAATTCGGTATATTAATATATGTCTTTTTGAATAAATCATAAATACCAAAATCTATATGATTTAAATAATTTGTAATGATTAAACACTTCAATGAAATATTTATATACAAATATGAAATCTGGCATTTAAAAGGGGAGCTAACAACCGATTTAAGTTATATTAAACTTATGTTAACTTAAATATAGATGTGAACCGTGTGGATATAATCATTTCAAGCTATTATAGAATAAAAAAGACAAAATACGAAATCATTTTTATGAAATTCCGTTGATTCATTGTCAAAACATAAAACAGCCAGTCGTTTTACTAGAAATGGGTTAAGTTAGAGAATTGATAATAAGTAGTGGATTCGGAAACGATAATCAACTTGCGACTAAAGTCGCTCGTTGATTATTGTTTACGAATCCACTACTTCTTATCGATTCTCTACTTCAGAATTCCATTATACTGATACCACTGTGTGAACAAAACAAACATATTCAATAGGTACAAATTTCAAAAACAGGGGAACATCAGTCAACATTGTGTTATAATCACTATACAAACAAACCAGTTTGTCAACAAAGAAAAACAAAGTGACTGTTTTCTGCCCTATGTTCGGGTTTTTATCTCTTAGACACACTCCATATTTCCATTCTCAATTTTATATAGACAAAGCACATAAGTAAATACGAAAGACAAGAATACAAAAATTACCATAGCACAATTACATTATGATTTAATGTATAAGTACCGAGCCAGGTTAAATGGATATTACCAAAAATAGACTTAATAGTAAAAGAAACAGTTCACAAAGACAAAAAAGGACGTTTAACACGGAATTAAGATGTAAACAACGTCAGTACCTAGAATCTCTATTTCAAGATCATCGTTTATTCTTTGTTGATATGGAATATTTACATGTGCTTTTTACAACGATGTCAAGTTTTACTAAAGAAAATTTCCCTTACTCATTGTCAGACATTCGGAATTATCTAGTTTTATCCACACCGTGCCAATAAAGATATTACCCTCTAACACATACTTTTTTTTCATAATTGTATTGCATAGAGTTTAAGAGCTATCTTTGAAAATCTTACGAAATCCTTGTTACTTTTTAATAGTGTGAAATGTATTAAAAAATCCAGATAGAATCATTTCCTACCATCTTTTAAATTGATAATCTTTAAAACAAAGACGCAGACCTTTTATCTTTATTCCTGTGTTTCAGTTCCTATATTTATAGATCATCAATTTAAAACAGTCTTTTTAACAGAAGAGCCAACATCCTTAAGCTCGCTATGCCATTGATTTTCAACAAAATTATAATTAACAAAAAATGAAATTACCTTATGTTTCTTTTCTTCATATTGCAGTATATTTCAATAAATGCTAGATTAGTTTTGATTTTTTATTAATCAAGAACAGAAATACAAATAGCTTAAAAGTTCAAAAAATTAAACTGCCAGAAAGGCATAGTTAAGACGACTTACCATAGATATTATCTGGTGATGAGGAAGCCAATTTTGAATTAATAAAAATATTAAAACATAATGTAGGCAAATATGTTTAATAAAATGAAATCAAGGCCAAACTGTCTACAAACAAGTTCTTGTAATCTTGTACATGGCACATTTCTTATAATTGTCTATTGAATTGGGCTAATCTGTCTAAAAACTGATACTTTTTATATTTTAGAAAAGATGCACAATGATCCTTGCAAAATATCAGCAGAGTGTTCTGAAACATTATTTTGCACTCATGGGTTATGTAAATGCGATAGAATTGATTACTGGACCGCAAACAACTGCACAGCAAGTAAGATATAAAGGTTTAAAATTGTATGCCTTCCGATTTTAAAGTTCGTCACCTTGGCAATTTACATTATTTTCCCGGACATCCAGTTTTGGCTATGTTTTTACTGATTCAAATTGATGCTAAAGTATAATTTATTATAAATATCAGGCGTCAAAGAGACAACAACCCTACCAAAGAGAAGAAAACAGCCCAAAGCCACCAATGGATCTTTAACACAGCGAGACAATCCAGTACTCAGATGCGGCCTTCAAATGGCCTCTAAACAGTTATGTAAACTAGTTCAGCAAAAATGGATGACTTGAGTCGAGAATTAGCTTTGAGCTTTTTAAACTGTGAAACTGAGAAAAGCCAGAAAAAAAATAGTTTAAAGGTTAGAGAGGTAATATGGCACGCTTTAACCTTTTGTTATTTAACTTTTCTTGTGAATAATCGTATTGGTTTAAAATTTATGATATTAAACATGTTATTGTATTAACTACTTTGAATTGTATTATTTGTAAAGGAACAACCTATGCTCATTCATGTCTTTCAAATGATGATTGTAAATCACAACAGATTTGTGTTGACAATAAGTGTACTTGCCGTATCACTGACCTCTGGAATGGAACAACATGCATAGTTGCACGTAAGAATACTTGCATAACATTGCTATTAGGAATACATCTAAATTTCAAATTTATCAACAGTAACATAACAGAAATACCGTACTCCGAGGAAAACTGTAAACGGAAAATCCCTAAGCAAATGACAAAATCAAAAGCTCGAACACATCAAACGAATAAATAAAAACTGTCATAATCCTGACTTTGTATAGATACTTTCTTATGTGGAAAATGGTGGATTAAACCTGGTTTTATAGCTAGCTAAACCTCTCACTTGTATGACAATCGCATAAAATTCTTTATATTGACAACTACAGACCTAATAGGTAAACATGTAAAAAAATAGGGGTACAGCAGTCAACAATGTGCTATTATCTTAATCATTATGAAACAAGAAAATATGTCAACATTACATGCTGCTTGTGATTGAAACCCAAAAATGTAAGGAAAAATGTAGTTTCATATAACCATCATTTTTTTTAAACCTTAGGTTGATCTTATTTTAATCCAAATAAACTTTATATACCAAATGTCGCGATTCTGTTTATACATTTTCTAATATAGAATCTCTCCGACGGAAGCGTTTACTACTATATGTGTGTGTATCCGTATGAGACAGAAAATATGTCGTGATAGTATGTCATTCAATTTGATATTCAGGTATACATTGGCACTCATAACACATCTTCTTATATCTATAAAAAATTTAAAATGTTCACATATCTATTTGACGTGTAATAAAAAAATATTCAATCAACACAAATAACTTAACCAGCAAAGTTAAAAACACAAATGTTTGAGAAATTAAGGCAATGAACATTAAGGAATCTGTTTGCTTACATATGGGAATACAATAATAATAGCTTAATGTACATGTTTGTATTATAATGTTTTGAACACACATGGTACACAGTTGAACTACATCGATACATATTAATATTGCTGGCAAATGTTAAAAAAAAATTTTGATAGACATGTTTTACGGTCAATAAATTTAGCCAGTCAGATATTTATAACATAAAATTATGATGATGTAAACACAAATAATGAAGTAATTATCCACCAGAGACAAAATGGCATAAATGTATGAAAATGTACGTCACGCAAAGGCCTTTCACATTGAGAAAAATATCATACGGCAAGCTATAAAAAGATCCGACATGACGAATGTAAAAAAAATCCAAAGACAAAAGTAACGGCATTATTGTTTTATGTACAAATCAATAAACAAAATTCAAAAATGATACACAGCAACAAACGACAGCCATTGACATACAGGCTCATGAGTTTGATACAAACACATGCCGGATTTTGCGAAGATAAACATGTTTGTGGGCGCCAAAACTACCCAATACATGGGAGAGTGGTGTAAAAGTGCAACATACATGTTAGAACTAACTATTAAATTCAATTTAAAAGGGGTTGACTCATCGGATTGATACTGACAAAGCTTAACATATATATTTACTATACTTCATACCATGTCACTTAGACGACATTTTTTCAGAATAGACTGTAAACCTTTATGAATATTTCTTTCCGATGGAAGTATGTACCTTTACACACTATATATATAGCTACTAGAACCTGCACAACTGGGATATTGGAACAATTAGTTCTGGTATATAAAGATCCATCTGAAACTCAGTGGGTTGGTTTATCAGGACAATAATAATAAATATAGTTGACGACGCTTTTCACAATTACCAACAAACAAATAAACATACAGGGAGAACATTATTGACATATCTGCTGAAAAATTGATTTTATAAAAATGTTTTTTCTGAGAAATTGGAAGTTAACGCGCAACTCATTTAGTCTCTTTCAAGGAGTTAAAAAATTACCACACACAAAAATAAAGTTGCAACCCTAAAAATACTAAATTTGTTTGTCCTTTAGTCAACTTGTTTTGATCCCATTACAACATGTACAATATATATGCATAATAGAATGGAGAATGGAAATGGGGAATGTGTCAAAGAGACAACAACCCGAACAAATAGCAGAAAACTACCGAAGGCCATCAATGGGTCTTCAAAACAGCGAGAAAATCTCGTACCCGGAGGCGTCCTTCAGCTGGCCCCTAAACTAAAATGTGTACTAGTTCAGTGATAATGGACGTCATACTTAACTCCGAAAAATATAAAAGAAACTAAAATTAGGAATCATACAAGACTAACAAAGGCCAGAGGCTCCTGACTTGGGACAGGCGCAAAAATTCGGCAGGGTTAAACATGTTTTTGAAGATCTCAAATCTCCCCCTATACCTCAAGCCAATGTATAAAAAACAAACACACAGCAATACATAGAGTAAAATTCAGTTTAAAAGAAGTCCGAGGCCAATGTCAGAATAGGTAACAAAAGAAACTCAACAATGATACAAATGGATACATAAATAAATAAAGGACTACTAGCAGTACCTGACATGCCAGCTCCAGACCTCAATTAAACTGATTGAACGATTATGTCTTCATCATATAAATATCAAGCACAATCCCTCCCGTTAGGGGTTGAGTATCACACTAACATAAGATATATGAGAAGAACATAACACGTATCATGCCAACAACTTGTTTTAGAATAAATGTGTTTATTTCCGATGCAAAAACCCTATAAGTGAATCAATACTAAAGCCAAAATATGCCATCTTTAATGACCTGACAACTAAATCGTTTCAACAAAATAAGCTTTAAAACGGCAAGCTTTTTAGAAAAGCTATAACTTTGTTGTTAGAAAATAAATTTAAAATTGAAGTGAACAGGATAGAATTGATACCATGATGAAGTGATCTGATAACAATTTATATTTTACTTCGTAACTGTATTACTCTTTAATGTCTGTTATGTTTTTGTTGTTCGTACATCGTTGTCAATATAATGGAACTGTATGGGACTGTCATACAAGTGAGAGGCTTAGCAGGCTATAAAACCAGGTTTAATTCCCGATTTTCTACATAGGAAAATTACTGTACTAAGTCAGCAATATGACAGCTGTTATTCATTCGTTTAATGTGTTTGAGCTTTTGATTTTGCCATCTGATTCCGGATTTTCCATTTCGGATTTTTCTAGGAGTTCGGTATTCTTTTTAAGTACTTTTTATTGTGAATATATGATTGTAAAATACATGTAGGTGATTATGGAATGAAACTTCATAAAGCCAATAAAACATGTTATCTCAATTGTGAACTGTCAGGTATAAACTATAATCAACTCGTTTTTTTCTCCGTTGGCAAAACATTCTTAAATTGGTAATGTAGACGGTAATCCTGCCATGATTCATGGTAATCTGGAAATTGTCTGTTAAAATAACTGAATCCAAGTTAAGTTACTATCAGAATGAAAATAGAAATTGTTTAAAACGGCATATGGACATATACATACACCATATATTGTAGCAAAGGAATGCTGTGACATCAATTTTAAGGTTGATGGCGTCTACACAATATATCCAACGGATGCATTGCATCCAAAGACTGCCTACTGTGTTATTCAAAACGGAACTAGATGGACGGTACGTTCACTGTATAAATATTCTTTTCATCTATTTACCCATTTAAAATACAAGACAAAAACAAAAATACCGTACGGGGACCTATAGTTGTAAACTTCTATGGTATTTGGTCTCTGGTGGAGAGTTTCATTGTCAATAATACCACATCTTATTTTTATATTTTATCCCTATGACATTGTTATTACATCTTTTAAGATACGGAGGCTAATAACATTCTTAAAGAGACACAATATTTCTTCCACCTTCAAAAGTAAATAAGAAAGATTGTTAAAAAATATCAAAAGTCCTACTGTTCTTTTTAATATTCCTATATTAGTGAATTTATCATTTGATCAAAGTAATCATTTGATGTACATTTACCAAATATCAGAATTAATGAACAAACGACATTGTTAAATTGATTTGTTTGTCACTGCAACAAATAACAAACACTGATTTTGTGTGGATATTGAATTGTCATGGCAACATTTAATCAAAATTCATTCAAACAAAAACAACAACAGTACACAACCAAATTATTTGTCAATCAAAACATTCTTGATGACGATTGAACTAATCACTGTATCAGAGCTTGGCGATCCAAAGCTGGTGTACTAGAGGGCGATCCATTCAGCAATATTTCAGAATTAGCAGCTGGGCTATCCATAGTCTGCATAAAATGAAGTAAATTTCACCAAAATTATCATTCGGACTATAAGTAAAGAATGATAATCCGCCACAAAATTTACCCATGACAATCCAATTATATCCAAATCTATAAGCAATCTTTGAACGACATTTAAGCAATCAAAATAATTAAAGATATTGTGTATCTAACATTCATACAGTAACCAATTTTCACAAATTACCATGTATGTTTATCTAGTGACAACATGAAATATGTTTATGGTAGATTACAGGTGACCATGAGGAAATATAAAACAATGTGGATGCTTTATGAATGTTTCTAGTGCTGATTGTATTTGATTCAAGAAAATATCATTTCCAATTAATGATAGATGTACTCCGTCGTCAGAATACAACACTAGATGACGGTCGTCAAAATCTGGATATTTAATCACGTATTCTCCATGTTTAAGTATATAAGACCTCACTCCCCTGTTTATTCTTTTTTTTGTAACTCCCATGACATGGTCATCATTTGAGTAACGCCATGAACGCCGGGGAAGAATGCTTGACCATATAAGTGATGATTTTGGGAGCATACGAGACAAAATTACTGTTGTATATTTTATATGATAAAGCAGAGCACCACATGGTACATTTCCAATATCATTCACAGCACAATGATATCTTACCGCTTGGTGAATGTTGTTGCATACATTGATTAAGCTGTGAACGGTACCAATAACATCGTCCAATTTTATACCAGACTTGCCTGCCCAGCGCAAAAGAAACAATTGTTACTTTTTAAAAGACATAAATTACTACCTGCAGGTCTGTTCTCCGAGTGATCACAAGCACTGCCTATTATTGGAGAACCAATAATCCATATTTCATTACTAAGACAAGCTGAAAATATAATTTATTTTGTTAGCTCAATTCTTATATAACGTTTAAAGGATGCAGACTTCCAACGACTTAAAAGTCATAATTTCTTCATCAGTATATATGACCGTTCATAGCAAAATGTGTTGCTGCAATTTTTTCAAAATGAATGCGTGTTGTACTCATTTGGATAACAATAAATAAATTTCACGGTCTTACACAATACTTTAGAAAATTGATATCGTGTTACACCGGTTTTGTTAAAATGACGAAAAAGTGGTCCAATGTTTTTTTTATGTCTGATTAAGATAAAGTTTAATAACTATCTCACTTGGCAAATATCTGCTTGATTAAAATTGTCAACTGCAAATGTTATAATTAAACCTTTTTGGTCCGTTTTTGAAAAAAGGAATTGTGATATATGCAAATTGTGAATGTTGTGAAACATTGACATCAACATTGTTAATGATATACTGCGTATTTTTATTAATTGTAATTTCACCGATTCTCAAACCTGGATCTAAATAGCGTACATTTATATACTGAAGAACATACAAAGTGCAAAGGGTTTATTAGTAGGTCTAATATTTCTATAGTTATAGGTTTGCGAATATCTACTACACAGTATAACTTGTCTATTATTTTCAACATCTTTTGTATAATGAACGATGCAGTCAAATCTGTGAGCTCGTTTATTCGTTAATAATAGTTTAAAACTGATAAGTATACCTTAACCGTTGCTGGGGCATACCCTAATTTTGATAAATAAGCAACATAATTTACGAAATGCGAAATACTAGGCAGCCATGTATTTCTTAAACCTTCTGTTAATCTAAATGAAAAAAATGATGTCAATCCATTGTTATAAGTTTTCTATGTATTCTGAGAGTTCGACGCGTCCAATAATTTTACTACTTCTGGTCTAAAATGTTCCAAAATTCCTCCGGAATGGTAGCTGGATGTATATCTGCCAAACGTTAGTATCTCTGAAATTTTCTACGAGAAATACAATCTTCAATTATCTTTGTATAACCAGGAATGAACTGTGCTTTTATGTGAAATTGCCTAATAACGACCAATATACTATATGTCTAACAAGGTTCATTATTCACAAGGTTTTTGATGTCTTCTTATTTAAGATTTCAATCACGGTATTATTATTTGAATCAAATAAAATTTTCTTTTTATGAAATAAGTTACCCATGAGTAAACAAGTAGTGCAAAAGGTATCATTTCTAAATACGATATATCCCTGAGAACATCAGTACCTAACCATTCAAGACACCATTTAAGAAAGGGCCATTTACCTTAGAAATAACAGCCACACACTTTTGATGAACCACCAGTGCTATCAGTAAATATTTGTAAAACTAAATTTGAAGTCTAATCAATATCAAGCATGTAACTTATGCCGTTTCATTTGTCTAATAATAATTCCCATACCAATAAGTCCTGGTATATGCCTTCTGTGATTCTGACATAAAGCTGTTGTATCTTTGCGTTACTACTTGCCAAAAAAATTCGTCCGCTAAATGTTCTGCCTGCAGGTAGAGCTTTTGCACAAAAAGCTAATGACCCGAACAAAGATTTTCGACTTTAACTCCAATTTGTCGTCCGGAATTTGTATTAACATTTTTTCTGTGTCTATGAGCAAGCCTTAATAACTAATTTTGTTGTTGGGCCTTCTGTTTTTTCATGAGCAATTAGGACTTCAAAACGACAACACACTGTATCGAAACTATTCATCAGAATTTTACAATCCTGAGTATTGCTTAAACCGGCAAATAAAAAATCATTCAAATAATGATCAAGATTATCTGAATTGGACTCATTAATGACAGCCATCTGAATAAAAGTTGATTTTTTTCTTCAAATAAACAATTTCATTCTGAATATCCAATAGGCAATGATTTATCTAAGAAATAATATTGATTAAATTAAAACTCTTATAGATAAAAATCCTCTGGATAGGTTTTTAAATAATCTGAAGGCGGACTTAATGTCCGTTTTACCAATTTCAATATTTGAACCCAATCTTTTAATCATATCAATAGCATTGTCAAACGACGAATACTTTACGGTAGTGAATTTTTCTTCAATAAAGTCGTTTACACTAGAATTTGGCGGAAAAGATAAGTGCGTAATCAATCTTAATCCACTAGTGTTTTCTTAGGAATCAAACCTAAGGGCGAACGCCTTAAATAAGATATAGGTCTGGTCAAATATGGACCAACTATGCGCCTATTTTTTGCTTCACTCATGACTTTTCCCACGCGACATCAGGATTTTAGATGACCCATCGTAAATATTTTTATTCAAACGTACATCGTGGTCCAAAGTAATTTAACCTAAAACCTTAAGAAAATCCCTTATTTAAGATCATTGTATCGTGTTCATTTGGATAGTTGAAAAAAGTAAAATCACAAAAATACTGAACTCCGAGGAAAATTCAAAACAGAAAGTCCCTTATCAAATGGCAAATTCAAAAGCTCAAACACATCAAACGATGGATAACAACTGCCATATTCCAGACTTGGTCCAGGCGTTTTCTGATGTAGAAAATGGCGGATTAAACCTGGTTTTATAGCTAGCTAAACCTCTCAATTTTATGACAGTTGCATCAAATTCCATTATATTGACAACGATGTGTGAGACATAATAGGTAAAAATGTCAAAAATAGGGGTACAGCAGTCAACAGAAAAGGAGTTTATTATTAAAATTCTATAACATTTATCGGAGTAAAGCCAAGACACTATACGTCCAACGGATTAATTAAAGATTCTAAAAAATATATAATTTAATTGTTAAATGTTAGTGGTGCAGCCAATCTTAGGGCAGGGAATCTGCATCTTCAAGATCTAAATTCTTGATTCGAATTCGCTGCTCTTTGAAAATGTATTTGAGTGCAAAATTTCTAGCAGGTCTTACTTTATTCTGAGATGTGCCTCGGGTTGCATTTTGAACACGAGGATAGGTCTGATTGTTAATTACTTGTTTTTCACAGAAAGCGAAAGGGTGGCTATTCCGCATTTCAAACATGAATGGGTGTAAAAACAATTCTGTCGATAACAAACTCCCTTAAAATTATAATCATAGCATGGTCGATTCCCTACACTTGTCTGTTGAATTGTATTACATTCTGGTTCCCCATTAGCTATGACAGTGTACCATAAAATGCCGTCAATGGAAGACCAAGATCTCGTAGGATTGTTTGCTGGTCATATCGATTAATCTTCTCAAAACACACATGTGTACCGCTAATAATTGACATATAAGTAGTCAATCCATTAGCTAAATTTAGAAAACGTTGATTAAATATCTTTATTTAATTAATAAATGCATCACTCCATGACTCAATATTTTAAATAGATTTAACTTTGCTGTTTTGTTTGATGTAATTACAAGTGAACCGGCTGTGAGGTCTAACAATTTAACTGATAAAATTTTGGTAAAGAAGTAATGACAAATCTATAAATTCTCTATTCCATATTTTTTCTTTCAAATTTGAGATACGTTAACATCACATTCTGACTGATTAGGTATAAGCATAGGATCATTATTTATCTCACCATTTTGGTTAGCATTGGCACAGAAGCTGGTATCTCAACTTGCGCAAATGGCGCTTGCAAGGTCATAACAGGTGGTCCTTGCATGGCAGGTTGTTTTTGAATTGGCATAGGAGCCTGGATTTGTAGAGTAACATGTTTTGTACCTCATCCACAACTGCCCTAACTTCTTGAATTTCTGGTGCAGCGACATCACGGTTTCTCCTTCCACGTTGTCTCTTTAGGGGTTGCACTTCAACTACGGGCACTAGTGCGCCCCCATTTCCATCTCTTCGTCGACCAATTCTAGGCGACTTGATGTAATATTTCTCTAAATTTTTCAACATCCTCTCCGTTTGGTTATCAAGGTAAAAGTGACTGTTAAAATACAAGTAGTGTTATGGCTCAACTCTCACATGCTAAAATAAGCATAACAATAAGAGTAAAGGACAACTCGATTTGTCGAGTTTCAGAACACGTATGTGCTAATTTAATAAACGAATTTAATTTAATATTTAAAAAAAATCTATTAGATTACAGGGCTATGGTACATGTCGTTCAGTATTTGTCTACGGCCTCTGGTTTTAATGCAAATTCCTGTCAAAATTATGTACGGCTGTGTACGGTTGTGGTTGTTTTTTCAGGAGGAGTTTGAGCAAAATATTTGAAACAGACTGGTAGAACTTTACAAATATGTCAGAAAAAAATGAAAAGCTTGACCTCATATAGTGTGTTTAAACATCGGGTAGGTTAGGGAAGTATTGTCCGACAATAGTTATAACACAAATTGACAATTATCGTAGATTGTGGACTTTGAAATTGCATTTGAGTCTTGTATATTTTTTCAAGGTTATTCAAAGACGGTTTAACGGATCAGTTGATTTTTATAAAAATTGGACAAGCTATAAAAATGGATTTGGTAATGTACACAGTGAATACTGGTTAGGTAAATATATATTCCTACATTCTTTTTATGTAATTTTACCCCATGGTACGTAGTTACAGAGGGGTGTTAGAAAAATTTATGTTGTACCATCCAAATGTAAAATACTTATTTAAGTAAGCTAAGTCTAATGTGCTGCTTTTGCGTCTTTTTTAACAGTTATCACTGTAGATGTTGTCATACGATTAACTAACTAGCGTTATTGGATAACTCTATGAACAACACTTATATCATATTTGTTTATCAATATACATTATATATTTGTAAAGAGACAAAAGCAAATGCACTGTGAAATATATATTTGTTTCATTAGTAATTTAATTTTGGTCATGTGCTATCAAAGCAACGCAAAGTGTGGGACTCTTCATATGTATTAGGGCTAGCAATTCATTTTCAAAAGACACTCAAAGACCAACTATTTTCTTCCTGTTAATATGAGTATTACATTCATTAGGTATAAAAGAGGTATTATAGCTTCGATCTAGACAAACAATTTAAAAAAATATGTTTCAAACATTTATATATTGTTAGTAGTCTTTGAGTAGTCAGTTCAGTTGAACTTTGCGAGAAATAAACACATAAACACCGCTGTTATATTATTAGCAATCAAGTCAATAATTCAACCTCATTTGAATCCGTAATTTATCCGTAAGCATACAAACCTCGCGTAAACCACATTAGATACAGATGAGCGACACAGGCTCTTGAGAGCCTCTAGTTTAAGAGATCGATAGACACAAATCTTGTTGGAATTTAACCATAACCATATCAACAATAATAAACTATGCATATGACTTAAACATTTTGTGCTTTACATTTTAACGGGTCAACATGGCTCGAGGCGAAATCCCCTATTCTTGCAATTTTATAAAGCGGGTAATGTATAGTGACAAGAAAGTCTGTCCGTCTATTCACTTGTTCGTTCGTACGTTTGATCTTCGTTCTGTGTCATATGTGGATATTCAACTTCCCCTGAACCGCTCGACAGAATTTTGTATATATTTTTTTCAACCATTTACTGTTTTGATGTTCTTAGGCACTTGCAGTTACATTTCTTCAACTGAATGATTGTTGTGATTAATTTTCTATAGAATGACATTGACTTTGTCAGATATGCATAATAAAGTACATATATAGTGTCCGCTTTTTATTTTGAACCGGGGCCTCGGTGGCCGAGTGATCTAAGTAGTCGAACTACCACTAGCCAGTCAACACTTAAGTTGTGAGTTCGAATCCCGCACGTGGCTGGTGCACTCGAATCCAATCTAAATTGACTAGGATTGTCAGTTTTCCTACCGAAGGTCGGTGGTTCTCTAAATATGGGAGGTGCACAATTGCATCATATGGCAAATTTTCTTCCACCAATAAAAACTGACCGCCGCGAAATAGCAAAATATTGTTGAAAGTGGCGTTAAACACCAATCAATCAAATCTAAATCATAATTTCAAGAATCTTTTTTCAGAAAATTTACCATATGATGCAATTGTGCACCCCTTATATTTATTTTTTAGTCCGCATTATATATGTTTTGTGTTTTTCCATTCATCCGCAGGGTATTTCCCTTTGCCTTATTTTGGGGTTTATATTTTGAACCTGCAACTCTTCCTTAAACTCTTATCAAAATCTATTGAGACTTTTTCATAGTCTTTCCCGTAAGGTGCTCAATTTAATTAATTCTATGCATTTTCATTAGTGTATATGCCTTAAACATCTAATATTGAACAATTCATTGAAACGGCTTCCACGGATATATTAACATTCATATTATTCAAAAGACTATTTTATCAAATAGGTAATTCTTGTTAATGTGGTAAGACAGCATAACAATAATTCAAATCGTTACTGTAAATTTCCAATGTAGACAAACTGGTCTACAAAGATAAATCAAAGAGTTTGAGAATCGTTGTACTAGAGCAGCTTTGTACAATCAAAATGTTTCTATCAATTCCTGTACCAGAGGCAATAAATGACAAAACATGACCGCCAGGTAACAGAAATAATGCAAACATTCACGAACACTAATAACCCAAACGAATAAAGCGCGGATTTTGGTGACAAAACATTATTAAATTGTATCAATCATTAATAAAATACCAGGTTTGTCATTCATTCCATACTTATATTTTTGGCAATGAATCATGCTTTTCTCAGACTGCATACTAGTATTATGTCTTTATACTGAAGCTGTTTACAAACGTACTTTTATATTTGTAGTATGCGAACACGAGATTTACTTTTGGTTTGACATTGTGCTTTGAAATAACTGTCAGTAGCATGACGAAATCTTACATGTCTAACATCGGATATTTGTGTCATCTTTCTTGTGTTAGTTGTGTGTATGCTTAATACTGGTCTGAATATAAAACCCTTCCGAAATGATTTTTGCAAATTGTTTTAACATGTATGCTGTGCTGCTACATGTACACAATTTTCCTGAATTAGAGGATGCTTCAGCGCTCTCAAACAAGTTCAACCACGCCTCATTTCATTCTATTTATGACTGATCCAAGGCAGTAGTCCAGTGTTTTTAGTTTATTGTTATCTGTCATTATTTTTTCTTTTTTTTTTTTGCTTTTTTTATTCTTCAGTCAGTTGCTTTTCTCTTTTCTTTTTTTTTAATACGTTAGCTTTCTTGAAAAATTACATAATAAAATTTTGATAACCAATAGTTTTCTTAATTTCCAAGTAAATCCATAAAAAATACTGAAAGATTCATAAATAGACATGATGAGTTTAGACACAACGTCAGATATTGCTACTATTAAGTGTAACAGAAAAATGACGTTAATTTGGAACGTCTTTTCGAAAACGCGCACCATTGCACAATGTTCCTATTTTCCTTGTTGGATAAATGTAAAGTATTACACGAAAGTATAAATGCCGTGTAAGGCCAATCCAATATGATTTTTCATTCTAAATCTTAAATGAAAAGGCAGCGGGTTTTTTATACTAAAAGAGAACAAAAAGCTGTACTTTTGATATTTTAATTCTTCAAAGATATTTCTGGCGTACTGAATGCAAAGAAAGAAAGAGTACGGTTTGGTAAACTTACTTTTATTTTGATGGTCTTATACGTGTACATTCTTTGTATGAAATACACTATTCCCTGGAATATTAAGCTTGTGCGGCGGCAAATCATGTTAACGGACAACCTTTTAGCTTAAAGAGTTTTGTGAAAGGCATGAAAATTTACGTCGGACATTTCCGCGAAACATTGCAAACCTATTGTTTTAAATTGAAGATGTAGCTCAATTTATTTTAAAAATTTGAGGTTTTGGAGCTTGCATTTAGTACAAAACGATAGTGCATACAATTTACTAAATTACCTGTTCAAATTTTCATTTTTCAACTGAAATATTTCAAGCTTCCAAACTAAATTTCCCCTGGGTCATTTCACTAAATTATATTCTTTCCCAAATATCTATGCAAATTTTAGAAAGTGGCAGCCATGCAAACGTTACTGGATTATATGACGTCATAGAACGTCCATGCAAAAATTCGAAGAGTTGTGTGAACCTTTCACGAATTTATCGGAAAAAAAAACCTGTTTATGTTTCGAAAATGTTACAAGGGACAACGTTAAGTAAACATTTTCCTGATAATCTGTGACTTCCGATACCTATATACATTATATTTATTTATTCTTTCTCTATCCTAATGTGAAAATTTGAGAAAAAATCTTAATCAACATATAAAATTTGACATATTTATTTCAGCATTTTTCTAAGAAAAATTTCCCGTCAAATGTTTACTTAGCACATTTTTTCGTGGATGTAACAATATTAAACGGGGATTCTTTACAGCTGGTAACGACATTCTCACTAATCAAAAGCAGCATTGGTGGCGTGAAATATAGGAGATATTCATTAAATATTTTGTGTAATTCTACTTTATAAAAATAGCATTTTTGGCCTTCTTTTTCTAAGGGAATGAAAATATTCATATACTTTCTTCAAATGGTCGACACAAAATTCGGTTCCAGCTGGGAAATACAAATGGTACTATTAAGTATGCAGATTATTCGACTTTTGGAATTGGCGATGAGAACAGTAAATACATACTTTCATTAAACGGCTACAGTGGAACAGCTGGTAAGTATTTTCTCATAAAATCATTTAGATATCAATAATATTGTATAGCGTGAAAGCATTGTCATTTAATTGACGGCAATCTCAGATTTAAATGACAGATTAATTAAAACCGATGATATGAATATTTATAGCGTTTTAAAACCGAAAAAACGAAATTGATAAGTATAAAGCTATGATAGTGAAATGAATATTTTCAATTCAAGTATGTTCATAATAAAAAAGTACATTATAAAAAATCCATTGACACTAACTCTGTTGACTGGGAAATACGGAATCTGTATGTCAACTGGTCAATATTCTATTTTAGTAAATAAATAAACTGGCGTTTATCTTACAAATCATACTAAATTATGTAAATTCTCTACCAAACATATTTTATGCACATGTCCAAAGTCAGGAGCCTGTTGTTCATTGGTTGTTGGTATGGTTCATTGGTGTTTCTCGTTTCTCGTTTTTATATAGATTAGACCGTTGGTTTTCCTGTTTGAATTGTTTTACACTTGTCATTTTGGGGTCCTTTATAGCTTGTTGTTTGGTGTGAACCAAGGCTCCGTGTTAAAAGCCGTACTTTGACCTATAATGTTTTACTTTTTATACATTGTGACTTGGGTTGAGAGTTCTCTCAATGGCACTCATACCACATTTTCTTATTTATATATACAATTTGTTCAAATGTCTTATTTTCATATAATTAACACATGAATACTACATTGATACTTTAACAAAGACACCCTAGACTGATTGGTATGTGGAGAAATATATTTGAAAAAAAAACAACTTTGTTCTAATTAAAATGATTGCCATGTTGATTACATTAATTACATTTTAAATGAAAATGTAACTACTCGAAAAAAAAATCAAATATGATTAATAAGAGCCTTGAATTTAACCAAAGCTCTTTTGAAACAATGTTGACGTTCTTTCCCTTAATATAGGACAGGAAAAAAACCCAGTGTATAGCCAAATACTGCATTGTACGCATATATACATTTGTTTAACATTCCGCATACTAACATTACAATTGCCCTTTGCAATTGATAAAAAAAGAAATCAGTAAGAACTGACCCTCAAGTTGTTGTGACTTCAAATGTATTCGCGTTTCACTGTACCAATTGCCTTAGACCACTCAGCCAACTAATCTATAAATGTATGTACATCTATATGACAATGGTAAGTGTTAAGTTGTATAATTTTATCTTGTGTAATGGTTATGTATATTTCCAACATATTTAATCATTCAATCTCTTAGATACTTTAATAAGATCATGTATCAGAAAACGACACATTTAAGTTAATTTCAATATGAGCCATACGTGGACAAAATAATACAACTTTTGAAATAGGTTAAAATCTTAAAAAAAAGAAGGGATGTGTACAGCTAAATCGTATGACGAACAGTAGCGGTGTTTTATTGATCACAAGTCTGCTATCAATACTTATGCACACTTTTTAGAATTTTTCGTTTATATAGCTTTTTCGCATGGACTGGTTCATCATAAGTGATATAAGTCAAAAAAAGGAGCATGCCCCTGATATAGTAAACTTGGTTATTTTGCTATAATATATTTTTTAATATTCAACATATCTTATGTGTTTTTTTGCAAACTATATGTGTTGATAGATGCAGAATCCCCTGGAAGCTTCAAATAGTAAAGTAACGGTCTTTTATTTATCAAACGTCTGCTACCAATAATTAGGCACACTTTTTAGAATTTCGTTATTGTTTTTTTTTACCTTTTTGCATGGACTGGCACATATGACTTTTGTAATGTTTAATACTAGTTACATTATATTTTACATAAACCAGCTAATTATGTTAGCTTCAAATACCCAATCCCCTACCAATAAACAACCACCCACTCCACTACTCCAACCATCACAATACACGCACCGTCAAGCTAAATATCTGATTGTTGTCAAGTAAATTATGATTTTAAGAGTCCAATATACAGAATCGATCAAATATTTCTATTTTTTCAGTGATACACATGTAACGCTTCAACTAAATTTTTTATTCCACCGATAATTTTTATTCCTCTGTAATACTTTTATAAAAATGTAGTCATTTTGGTTTTCTCTGTTTGAAAAAATAGGCGTTTACAGCTCTCAAGTAGTCAATTTTGGTGGAGTATCGCTGGCTTTCTTTGTTTCTTAGACATAACCAAACGTTCAGCCTTGGGTGCATCAAAAGTTTTATCTAGTCACTTCTTAAACTTTTTGAAGATTAAGTGTCCGTCAGTGTATGAAATTGTAGCTTCTTTGATGACCAACAATAATCAAGAAAAACAAAATGCCATCTGCCAAAAAAAATTCGTTTGGGCTCAATTGTGTCAACTATTATTATCGAATACCAGAAATATAAGAAGAAGGCATAGACTCTATTCTTGTAAGATTTCAACCGGTTACCATTTTTAGTTGAACCTCCAAACATTTTATGTAACATAACTTTTGAATCACGTTTATTTAGGAGTCGATATGCCAGTTTGCTCAAGTTTAGCAAACTATTATGGTAAAATAACGATGAATAATTTTACTTCTATTACATATTACTATAACTACTGTTTGGTAACTATTCCCAAATTATCCAAAACCACTTTCATTTCATTTGTATCAGAGTCCCACGTATTACTTCATCTGGATTGTATGGTAAGAAATGTTATCATTATTTGTATCTGCACACGCTATATATTTCGTTTAAGCAATTACATAATTATTTTAACTGGGCAGAAATAATAAGGGCACATATAGGTAAACAATAATTTGTTTGCATAGATCAAATAATTGTGCTGTTCGGTTATCATTTCTAAAAGGGGCACTAGCTGTCAAATTATTTACCGATTTGACTTAAATTCTCATAATTGATTTATAACATACTAAAACGTATATTCCAATTACAATAAGTCTGAAATAAACAGTTACACTGCATGTACTGGATAATATATATCAGAATTTTGTGTGTATTTTAGTCTAGATGCCATCTAATTAACTTTCGAGATGACAACCGGAGACTGCCCATTGTCATATAACCCGATATAAACATAAACATAAATATAAATAAATACCGACCTCGTGCAATTGGATTTGTCTAGGTCTGTTTGATTTCATGTTATAAGTTAAATAAAAAGTTAATTATCGTTTTTACCTGTATAAGAATAATTTTTTGTTAATCGAATCAGTCAACGAAATGGTTCACCTTTGTTTCACTTTCAATGTTGACTTTTTTTCCTTTTAATGGCTGGTCACGATTTATACATGCGTAACCAATCTTTAACTGTTGGGTTGAATTGAAGGTCACATAAATACGGATTCAATGAGGTCGAATTATTCACTTGCAAGTGAATAATTTATCAGCAATGTTTCTTTGCTTATTTTGACAAAATTGAAACAAATTGATTGCTAAAAAAGAATTATTATTTCATAATTTCACTTATAATAATGATTGAACCAGATTGCCCCTTTAAAACACTTATTATGAGAATATCTGGTGGATTGTTAGATATTTCCAAAGAAAACTTTTAAATGGTAAGACCTATTATATCTGATTATTATTTATTTTTTCTTCTTCCACTTTTATTTCTTGCGTGTCATTTTTGTTTTGCTTCGTGTCATTTTGAGATGTCGACGAGATGTTTGGTATATGATTTTGCACAGTTTCTGAAACTTTGAAATTGACCCTGCTCAACCGAATACTTTTCTTTGACGGAGATATCTCCACAAAATTGATCACTATAAAAACAAACAAATATGTAACAAAGAAGCACAAAAAGGCATATAGACAAAGCACATAAGCAAAAATTAAGGACAAGAAAAAACCAAAATTTTCCATAGCACAATAACACAATGACGGGATGTATAAGTACAGAGCCACGTCATATGTATCAAAGAAACACAAAAAGGCATATAGACAAAGCACATTAGGAAAAATGGAAGTTCGCTTTTCACATTCAATCTAATTACTGTTTCTGCCATTTGAACTATAGCAACTTGAAGATCTTCGTAATGCTATAAACATTGTTCCTTGATGGTAACCATCGTTCGCATTAGAGCAAAATTGATAGCTTATTAACATAAATTCATTTTCATACCACGAAATGCAAGTCTAATTAACTGTGATTAAGATGAAATCCATCTAATCGTACTATAAATCAAAGCTCATGTTTGATTTTCATTTTGACCTCATTTACCTCTCTAGAGTTTTGGTTCTTAAAATAGGTAAATCATATATTCTAGATGGTTGATTTGAAGTTTTCCAACATTTGCATAAAAAGGTTGGTATATGGTAACTTTGGTTTGCTTTAACATACGTAGAACTCTATAACTTTGTAGCATTACGTTGAAGGTAGATTATGTTAGATTTTCGCAGCTGTGACAATTATCATTCAGAGATACATAGTTGCAAAAATTGATATTCTACCGTAATATGTATGTCGGTGACTTACTAGCAGTAACGTCGTAAAGCTGGTTCACAGATAATGACGAGCTAGAATATACAAATTTTGTATTACATTTTATACAGTTAATAACCGTGCACATTAGCTTTTATAAATAGTACATTGTACGGAATTAACACAATTTAAAAAAAATGGTCTCGTGATTTTTAATTGTCAGAAAATCTTCATTTATTTAATACTACATGGAAATTGTCTAACCCCAGTCATAAAACTTTCTTTTTGTAACATAATCAAGGCTTTTATCATTTCAGTTCTTATTTCAGGATGCTGTGTTTGACACATCCTCTAATATTTTTAAAGTTAAAAGTAGGTCTGTCTATGAAGTATGTATAAATTACATTAAAGCATTGCACAATATCGTCTTTTTATCCAATTGCATTACTTTTGCACTTGGAAGTACAACAATATTTTTCACAGTGTAGGGTGCAGACTATTTAATAAAGCGCAGTTTAATTACTTTCAAACTGTACATATTCTTTCAATGTTCAACGATATCAGTTGGTGTTGTTGTACGTGTGTGTTTTTTTAATTTCTCTTTGTTTTTTCTACGGTTGATATTATTCTTGTTTATTTGTTGTTTTTTTTTTGCGTGTTTCTTATCCTCTTCGTGCCCGACATAACATTGTTTTGCTTAATTTTGCATTGTATAATTGGTTATTTTTCTTTCGTACCTATCAATTGCTGTTTTGCAGGGGATAGTTTGTTAAATGTAAACAATGCTGGAATGGCTGTAAGCCAAAGATTCACAACATTTGATAATGATAATGATAAACATACATCAGGGAACTGTGCTGAAATTGAGAAAGGTGGTTGGTGGTACAATGCTTGCGACGTGGCTGACCTTAATCAATTGTACGATAAAATAGAGTGGCGTTATAACATGGGGAAGTTAACAGAATCAATGATAATGATTTCAACAGCAACATGAAAAAACTAACAGATATTTCATCACATAGATTTTGAATGATAAATTATGCTGTGAATAAATTATAAAAAACATGAACTTTTAGCACACAGAGACTCACATTATATTTCCACATTGGAAAAATGGTGGTACTAAAAAAAAAATAAAAGTTTACTGAAACGATCAATTTAATTTCCTGATATATAGTTTGAATAAGAGATTCTAAGGGGACATTCAAAACTTATAAGTCGACGAAAAGCTGATAACGCCATGGCAAAGATAGAAAAACGACGAACAGACGAACAATTCCACAACACACTCCAAATAAAACTAAAGACTTAGCAACATGAACCACACCAAAATCCGGAGGTGTACGCAAGTGATCCAGAAGAGTTAACAGTTCCTGCTCCATTAGGGGTACCCGTCGTGCTGTTCATGCAAGTATATATCTGGTAATAAGTCTCGTTCGGTGATGTTACAATCCAGGGGCTATGTCAATGAAAGTATCGTAGGATATGTCCTCAGATATGTCTTAGGACATTATTTAGGATGGTCTTAGGACGTGTCTAAGACATGTCTAAGGATGTAAAACAAAGCTATCTTAGGACAGTCTTAACTATGATGGTCCTAGGATCACCCTAACAGGTTTATTTAATTCATAAAAATGTAGATAGAATTAAATGAAATATATTTTAATGTGTAAAAAGTAAAATCACTAAAATACTGAACTCCGAGGAAAATTCAAAAAGGAAAGTCCCCAATCAAATGGCAAAATCAAAAAACCAAACACATCAAACGAATGGATAACAACTGTCATATTCCTGACTTGGTACAGGCATTTGTGTTTTAGTATATAATTATGTAAAAGGCAGCATCTTTTCTGGAAAAAATGGTTAACGCAAAATAAAGTTTTTACGTAATACTAATAGATACATTATCATATACTATTAAAAAATGATAAATAAATTTAAGCTACATAAGCTATTGGCTAGTTTTGTCCTTAAGTCCACTCGGTTTTATTACATGTATTGAATCAGTCTAGGAAAAGAAGTCCATTTTTTTTCTGAATCCGAAATTCAAATGTTTTTTGAATTACAATTTAAATTATACCGTTTGGTCAGGTGGACACAATGTTGCTTATATTTTTTTAAGCTTCAAAAAAGGGCAGCACGGATTATTTTAAATGCGCTTAATAGTATAAAATCGTCAAACATACTTTTTGGATAGCTGCGATGAATGCATATTATTAAGGAGAAGACATGGGATATTTTTTTTTCAAAAAGTGACGGAAGGCCATATTCGTTGTTTTTATTGGGACTTAGGATATCGTAACTTTTAGGAATATCCAAAGACCATCCTCAGACACTTTTATATTTATCCTAACTTTAGAACCAAACTTAGGATATATCTTATCTTAGGAGACTTTCGTTAACCTGAGACACGTCCTAGTCCTAAGACAGTTTCGTTGACACGGCCCCCGGGAATGATGACGTAATTGTGATAACGACAATTTGAGCATATCCGTTGTCATTTGTGAAACGGATATTCAATAACGATCAACCAACTGATTATAACGTCCGTACGATTTTCGAAAGGATGACTTTAAAGTTAACACACAAAGTCCTTGGTGCATATAGCTATATTGCAAGCTACAACCCTCTATAAATGACATCATGATAGGAAATGCTAGCTATGGAATTTTGTTTCATCTAAAATATATTCATTCTATATGCAGGCGCTTCTAGGATGTTACTACACAGAAATGAAAATTTTACAAGTTGGAAGCTGAAATTAATACCTTTTGTCGTACAGTTTTGTTATCAACAGACACTTATTGTCCACCTCTGGATGTAGATCAAGGTATAAGGGAGAATTAACTGTATCTGTGCTATTTTTTTTTTGTTAAATTCGATGGCATAGATGTCATCAACAAAGTCACCAAACGTTGAACATAAAGTGAAAGCATAATGATAGGTTCTTTTTATTCTTCGTTTGAAGTTCCTGCATGCAATCCGTTTAATATCAATAGAGGAACAAGTCGGTAGGATGAGGAACACACTTCGTTCCAAAAGAAAAGTCGGCCGTTTGATGAAAAACACATCCACCAAACATAACAAATTTGTTGTCAGTAAAACAAAGTCATCTTTAATTAATGATATCAGTTTCTGACAAAAATTGTTTGAATCAGAGTGGTCTATTTTTTTTTTTTTTTTACATTTTACACAGTATGATTTATCCCGTACTTGAACAAGCTATTTGTATATACGTTCAACTTGGCTACTCTTTTTTATGAAGTAAAGTAAGACTTGTTCTTATAATCTTTTTAAGTTAGCATTGGGTATACTAGTGTAAATAGCAGAGATGTCAAATGTTAATATACTATTGCAAGAGTAAGGAGACTTTATTGTAACTCTTAAAAATCGTTCGAATGTTTTGGTATACACGTCTGATTCCCACTTTCCCTAGAGTAGGTTGTTTCACTGTTACTTTAAAACCCGACCTTGATAACATTGATGTCAATAGTTTGGAAAGAAGTCTTGATGAGTAGTTAGCAGACCCAGCAATATGACGTTATTTGTAATGACTCTTATTTAATTTTTGATATCCAGTACAGTAAAGGAAGATTAAATTGAACATTTTTGGTTGAAATGTCAATAGAACATATAACAAACATATGATTGTTCAGGATAACCTCTTTAGGGAAAAGTTAAAGGAGATATATCAACTGTTTCGGCAAGCAAACTAGGCTGCATCTTTCTACAAATGGGATTAGTAATATCCTCTCTTAAAACTGCCAAGAACTGTCAAGAAAACTTTCTGACAGAGGCCTTTATACAATAAGACAGTATAAGACAGTTCTACCTAGAATGGTTCTGGCAGATTTACCCTGGATTAGATTATGACACACAAGTTGTAACGTCGTTATACATGTTATATCGAGAAGCGTTTAGTACAGTGATTTGGATTGATTAGGTGTAGTTGGTGATGATTTGGTAAGGTCACTCCCTTTTCAAAGGAACTCTTGTTTGCCTACAATTATCTCCGTATGTTGGTTACAATTTTTTTCAGGGATGTCTAGAAAAGCAACATTATGAGTCAAACCGTAAAGACTGAAAAGCTTTTGTTTCTTTAATCCTGCATTGTAATGAGAGAATTCAAGGACTCAGAATTGTTTGTTTAAAAGTGAGTTTTTAAACAACAAAACCTTATGCAACTGAAAAGACTTGCCTTGTCTGATCAGTTTTGTGAACCTACAATACCAACCAATGTACGACTGGTCGAATGGTTATGGTAAATTTCACGGTAAAGCGAACAAAGTTGTCGTCATTAACTTTTTTGGCAGACCAGGAGGGGGTATGTTAATCGAAAAAATCTAAAATAAATTTCAAATGAAATCAAATTGGCAGGGGAAAACACACAAATGAACACAAAAACAAAGTACTAAACTAGGAAAAAGCAAAGTTACGACTCAATTTACAATTTCCCATAGAAGTACAATTTTCTGAATTTTTATAGATTTTTTTTTTATATGAACAAAAGGAGATGTTTGGTTAAAGTTATTGACACTGCAATCTAAAGACAAAAATGACAAACAAACATCTAGAAGGCGATAATAGACATGTATAATCTAAATAATAAGACGCGCTCTAAATCGTCCCAAACTATACAAGGGGAAAAATTAAACAGAAACAATCATTAATTATTTATTTACTGAAGTGTATTTTAGTTAGTTTTAATACCTTAGACAAAAGAACACTAGGACTTCAGTTGTTTTACCGTCTCTACACGGAAAAAAGTGATAACGTCAAATCCTGAAGCACTTATTTCACAAATTCAATATGTTCAAGAAGCCTTTCAACATGTTAAATATTTACTCAAATTCATATTTAGTGTCACAGCCTAATGGGTTTTAGTAATATATGGCTTATTTCTAAACAAATCACCAACTGATAAGTGTTTGAAGATACCCAAAACCGCAATTTTGACATTTGTTGGCAGATTTTTAGCATTTATTCCAAAAAAGTATAAGAATCAAAGCACAAAATTTACTGGAAGTAAAGTCAGTTTTGTATTTCTGACAATTAATAATTCATTTTGGTTATCGATGTCATTCGATGCTAAACTAACAAAAACATATAAAATTTTCAATTTGAATCAAAATGACTAGAACAGCTTCATATCGTACTGAATAGCATTTTGAGTTAATGGAAATATAAATATGAATAAAAAAAAGTTTCAAGTGTATGAATTAGACTCTGAATCATACAGTTTCTAGTAAGATTGGACAACTTTTAGATTTTGACCCTTTCAATGAAAAATATACAGGATAAATTTAATCGAGTGTAATTAGACCTTAAATATAAATAAATCTATGTTCAGTTCATAATATTGACAGCAGAACTCTGTACTCAAATAGAAATTTGTAACATTACTTTATGAAATTATATAAAAGATTTGGCATTTTCCAAGTGAAAATCATATCGTTTAAAGCCTTTTAACCTTGTGGTCGTTTTATTATACATGTATTTCGACACCTTTTTAGACTTGAAATTATTCGAATAATTGTGTCACGTTTGTTCATCTGTCTCACTAACATTATTTGAATATGTTTTGATATACATGTAAAAAGTACAGAACTGAACCATGTCGAAGATGAACCAAACCATGACATTACTTAAGTTGAAACCAAACCTTACAACTGAATTTTCATCAATACTAAATTATAAACAAAAGTTTCGACTGTTTTTTAGAATATTTATAATCTATTGCAAGCTGAAACAGATGATGTGTTGTCAAAAGTAGAAAAGGAATTGTTGCATGTGTAAAAAACAATAACACAACTTTTGAAATTGTCGTCAACAAGCGTTATATCATTACCTTTATTATCAAATATTTGCTACTACAAACTAAGCTAGTTCTTAACGTTATGTCGATGTTTGGAATTCACAAACACTGAAGCAATTCATGTCTCACTGCACCAAATCATGACAAAATAACTATATTAAGTTTCTCAGTATGACGACGTTACCACCAGTTTGACAGTTAAAACCTAAAACAGATTCTTACAGTTCTAACCCAGAATAGTTTTGAACATCTCTTTCTACTTAAAAATGTTGTGTGAGATGTTTAACACCTCCAATTAACTAACTAACGATATGGGACGGTATAATTTAAATGTTTACCTTGTTCAGACCTAATACTTACTGTAATTTGTTGTGCTATTGAATCCTGAATTTATTTAGAATATAACTTAAAGAAAACATCCAGCCTCTTGCTCCTTTTCTAATTCACAATCAGAGAGCTCATCTAATGTACGTCTTTTAGAACTGTTCACCTTGAAACTAATTTTAACAGTTTTCGCCTAGAAATGATTTGGACAGTTCTACGTTAGAACTTATTCTGACAGTTCGAACCTAAAGCAACTGTTTGGAACAGTTATTTGACAGATTATTTTGACAGCTCCAAAGTGTTGTTTAACACGAATTTTCCTGATGACGTTGGATCCTCGAACATGTGTTATGTCAACTATAACATTCATTATTATTTTGAAAAAAGAAGTATTAAACAGTCGAACGATTTAAATCCTTAAGTTAGGAAGACATCTTATAATTGCATTAAGTGTTGTTTATGTTAAACGTTTATATCAAACAAATTTCGAGCGTTCTCCCTTTCCATGATTCCCTCTGAAAAATACCAAATAAGGATTAAAAATATATATATATATATATATCACCGTGATTAAAGGCTTGGAAACTGTAGCTTATTATAAGGCGTGTATTTTCTTTATCAGCAAACGTAAATACCATTAGTGTCAACTAATCCTAAATATTTTATCCAGTTCGTCAAATTGTTTTTTTTTTCTACCAATATCGTTGATCCATTCATGTGACGCGCAGTTTATATTTCGTTTGTTGTGTCCTGGTGTGTTGTCGTAAATTTATGGGAGGTGTCAGTTGTTATTTCGCAGTTTACGGTTGTAATGTACTATTATATTTTTTATTTAAGTATTTTTCTGTGCTGAGTGTGTTTGCGTTTGTTTGTACTGTATTCCTGTAACATAGTGTTGTCATTTTAGCGGTATTTCTAACATTGCCATATAAGCGGGAGGTTTGGCTAGCCATAAAACCAGGTTCAACCCACAATTTATTCTTAAAATGTCCTGTCTGTACCAAGTCAGGAATATGGCAGTTGTTATCAGACAGATCGTTTCTATGTATGATGACGTTTGCTTTTATTGTAGTTCAGTGTTTCTGTTGTTTCGTTGTTTTCCTCTTATTGTTGATGTGTTTCCCTCGGTTTTAGTTTGTTAACCGGATTTGTTTTTTTAATCAAATTATGACTATTGAACAGCGGTATACTACTTGCCTTTTTTTTTTTTTATCATTTTCGTAAGTATTTAGATATTAATGACATGTTGAATGAGTACTATACTGCCATTTTGAATGATGATTGAGGTTTTTACGAAAAAAATGCCTATCAATGCATCCAATCACCTCATTGATTATTTTGTAATCGTTGAATGTTTGTTGTTTGAGTATGATGATTCATATTTATATCATTCGGAATACCTTTATTTGTTGAATTTATTAAAACGTCAAAGGGAAAACTAATATGTAAATCTCACGGTCATTAAAGCTCTCTCTGGAAGACTTTTTAGACAATATATATTTGAATATCAAATTGGCACTTTGAGTTCTTCGTAAATATCGAAGACAAATAGTTTCAATCAATTCCTCGTGATATTATAAGTATCGATATGTCAGCAAACTCTGCATAATGTAATGAAGATTGAACGATCAGGAAGGCCTAGGTAATACTCTTGGCCCTTTTGATTAAATTTTCGACGATTTGTTATTGCAAAGTGACACTCAATGCCACCACGCATATCAAAGATGAAATCTTTTCATGGCATCTGTATCTTTACCTAGTTTAAGTGTTGGTAAAATAGAATTGACAGCGGTCTACAGTAGACTTTTGCAATCTATTTTGAATATCAAAATAGCATTTTGAGTCCTTCTTAAATTTCGAAGACAAAAAGTTTCGATCATTTCCTCTTTATCTGATTAGTATCGACATGTTAACTAATTATATGCATGATTTTATGAAGATGGAATGATCAGGAAAGCCTAGGCAATACTCTATGGTCTTTTGAAATCAATTTTGAATATCAAATTGGCACTTCTTAAATTTCGAAGACAAAAAGTTTCAATCAATTCCTCTTCATCTTATTAGTAGCGATATGTTCTGTGACACCCAAAGCCCTTCATACATATCGAATATGAAATGTTTCTGGAAATTTTATTTGATAAACCAAGTTTGATTGATTGGCATCGAAAGATCAGAAGGGTCTCACGGTTATTTATACAGTTTCTCGTAGACTTTTGTAATATATTTTAATATCAAACTGGCACTTTGAGTCCTCCGTACATAACGAAGACACAAAGTTTTGATAAATTCCTATTGATCTCATTAGTATGTATATGTCAGTTTACTCTATTTATGAAGATTGAATGATCAGCAAGGTCTATGCAATACCCTAGGCCCTTTTTCCTGAATTTTTGGGCGATATTTAATCGCAAAGAGACACTATAAGCCCTACTAACATATCGAAGATACAATGTTTTTTTTGGAAATATTTTGATGATATCTGTATCAGTAACTATTTCATTGTTGGCATAACGTTATTGGCATCGAAAAAACCAGAAGGTATCACGGTTATTTATGCAGTCTCCGGTATACTGTTTCCATATATTTTGAATATTTAACTGGCACTTTGAGTCCTCCGTACATTCCGAAGACAAAATATTTCGAAAATGTTCTTTTTATGGTTTTCAAAAGTAAAAGTTATATATTTGCAGATGTTACTACAGTGTCCGTTCGTTTTTGTACGTTGGAAATGTCATGTTTTAATAGAACATCTACTATTGCACTTTCTTGATAACAAAAAACTATACAGTTTAAAGAGACAATTGTGATTTGCGTATTAAGGTTTAAGTCGAGGGCAACGAGAATTTAAAGTATTTAGTATGGGTCCAAAAACTATTTCCGACATCCGGTTTTACTCCTTTGAACCATAACTTTATTTTTGTATTTTAACGAATATTCAGTTTTATATTACTTTTATCTCAGAAATTGAATATCGAACCGACTGCTAGCAACGGTTGGATATGGCAAGTCGAAGAACAAATAGGTAACCGGCCGCGCACTTCACATATTTGACTTATAATACAGGATTTAACGGACCTTTGTGCCTATCTGCTCGCTTTTTCTTTGTAAGTCATACACATGTATGCATAACGTTCAAGATGACTGATAAGTTTTTTACATGTACATACATGTTAATGAACAAAGGAGATTAGATATTTGTTAATATTACAGCAGCCCAACCACACAAACAATTTATATGCGTGTATATGTCATCATAAAATGACGCTATTTCACAATTTCAATACACAATAAATATATTGATTTGCAGTTGTTAACACTTATGGTCATTGTTTGCTTAATTCCTATTTAATGAGTAAGGATTTTCAACAAATTATTATAGTTTGTTATAAAAGCGCACTGTAACACCACGCTGGCACCACTGTTCAAGGGGTTCATTGCAAGCAAACATGAACCAATTTTGATTGTCTTAATTCTTGTTTTTAGGTGATTCATTAGCTTTAATTATTTAGTTGGTATATTCTGAAACTGTTTCATATTGTCCATTGTTGAAGGCCCTGCGGTGACCTATAGTTTTTTGTATCCTTGATCAATAGATTTGACAATCATACCACATCTGTACATTTTTATATCATCGCTCTCTTGCTGTCTTACACAAAATCTGTTAAACTAGTTGATTTGCTATTGTATGAAGTTTTCTCAGAATTTAAATCGTTTGGAACTCCCCTTGGAAAATAGATATTATTTTCAAATCCAGAAATATGTCAGTAAGTAAAGAACAAGATTTTTTTTAAATGAAACAATCTTCAAGAAGAAGGTTATATATATTTTAAACCAGTGCATTTTATCGGCTTTTTTGTAAGTTTTGCCAAGTAAATATTAAGTATTAAAAAAATGTATGACTCTGTTATGTCAAACAAACATCAGAGATGTTAACAATTTTCCAAATTCAAGCCAATCAGTACTGCTTTTTCTAAAAAAATTATTTATAATGAATTTATTGCACATGGATATGAAAACATAAATATTGGGTTAATGCTGTAGCAATTTTACTATTTAATAGCTGTTTGTAAATGAACTCCCTGTGAGTATGTAGCCGTCATCACCCTCTTACAAATGTTAAACGATCGGGATTGAGAGTTATGCTTTTGGAACAATATTCTATGCGGGTCATTTCGTGTTTTAAGAGTGATTGACGACAAAACTACTTTTTTTGACAAATTTGATCAGACTCTGTCAGCCGATTAAAATGACAAATTCTTATGTTTAAAATAAATCCAGGATTCCAAAAATGACGTATTGAAGTTGCAAAAATGGGAAATAGTTTTGACATGAAAGGCAGGATGAATGTATAAATACTACTTGTACTTCAGGCATCAGTACAGCATCAATCGTATCCAACACAGTCATTGTATCCTGTAGGATGTGTGCCTAAAGTACAAGTATCATATTTATCATATCTTTCGTATCAACAATTTTGCCCGAGTTATTTTCTTTTTTGACGGCTCCAATGCGTCATTTAAAATTAGGAATTAGTCATTATATATCGGTAGAGGATGTAGGATTAAAATTCTCTGAAGCAAGAAAGTATGTTTGTTGTCACCCCTCCCTCCATTGCTCTAATAAACCTCATAATGACCTTCTAAGAATATGGTTCCAAAAGTGAAATAAGTAAAAATAGAAATCTGAAATAAAAGGTTATTAAGAATTCAGATGTTTAACATTAACTGTTTCGTAAAACTATGTAACCACCAATGTTGATTTAACATTGTTGTGCTGATATTTAGAGTAATTATGAATATAATATGTGTTTTCAGCCGTGTATCACCTTCACTGGTGAACCAATGGATCGATCTGTCGTATAGTTGTCACTTGTTTAGACTTACTTATATGTAAAACAAAAGTATAGGGGTGGCATGTGAAAACTACCCCCAGATTAAGATTGTGTTAGTTATCACAAAAACACACCAATTAAAAAAAAAAATTAAAAAAAAAGATTTTTTATTGAAATTGCAGGATTCTATTTCCAAGTGTCTGTTTTACTCATTATAACGCAGATTTATAACACGTCCGCCTTTGTAAAGGTATGTCAGTTTCCAAATGCACATGGCACAAGAGTTTGTATAAAAAACATTAAGTGTCTTCAGATTGTACATTAAGCGTAAAGCGCGTATTCGGCTTTCTAGATCATTTGATTCGAACTTATTTAAGAACCTATTTAAAGATAAATTACTTATGAATTACACAAGTTAATGATCATATGATTAAGGTATACATGAATGAGTAAAGAATAGACAGCCACACAACGCTATAAAAAAAGATAGGAAGAAAAAGGAAATACAAAAATGTAAGACACGATGATTTCTCATCAACACAATGACCAGGACCTTAGTATTAAATAGGTCAAGCCATTCCAAAACCCTTTGTAGGAAGAGAAGAAAAATTTCCAGAATAAATATATATAAACTTTTCACACTGGATATTATACACACAATAACATTATTCAAACTTTGAAGTTAAAATTTGTCATTTGTCATATTTCGTTTAAAGATTAAACAGCTGGGTCATATAAATTTGTGTAGGCAATCAATTGTCATAAAAATAAAAAAAAGAATATGTGATATGCATGATTTCCAATGAAAAAATATCCATGATAGACAAATGGCTATAAAATAGGCACAATTAACACCCAAAGGAATACATATTACTTGTCAATCAATTTTATTTTGAGTTGCTTAGGAAATGCATGATCATTATGTGTAATGATATATAAGTATTTGGTAGACAGGAAGTTGATAAGGGTCCGATATCAAACGTATCGCACGGTATAGCCTGGTGTTAATGATACGTTTAACGCAACGCAAAGCTGGATAAAAAGTTCAGAAAACTCTGGCTTGCAGTTCCTGGAATACATGTGACGAAAATCTCATGGGATGGATGGACATATTGACGAACGGACGGATAAAACCCCTTTCCTTTGGAGCTGTGGTATAAATAAAGTATCCTCTAGGATACTTTGATATTCTTTTGGATACCAAAATATCAATATTCAGCAGTTCAATATCTGTATTTTCAAAACCATTCTAACATTCATTCTAATTTTTGCCCACTTCACATGATATACAAGTTAAAACGTCATTAGGTATTATATATGTTATATTTCAAGTTTTAAATTTTCACAAAGTCATATACCGATGCAGCTTGTAACTACATGTTTATAAGAACACTGTAGAAAATGTCATGGGTCCGATGCGCTATTTTCTGGCTTAACCGTTAGCATGGACAACCGTTAGCATGGTTAAGAGCTATATGACCATTAAAGACTTTCATTGTATTAATTATACTTTGAAATCGAGTTACTGATTGGATTGGTACGGAGTTCAACATTCATTTCAAAATGTTACATTTGTATTCAGGCCGTAAATATGCAAATGTGAAATGAGCCTTACTTCATACTAGACCAAAACGCTCAGCTCAACGTGAATACAGACGGACAATTCTTCTTATCTTCTTATCCCTTCGCTCTTATTCTCAAACATGTATCTCATTTAATTAGTTGTTTATTCAGTTGATGATATATTGTATCAATTGTTTTTCCAAATATATCAAACGGAAAATGTGTATTGATTTCCGTTTTTCGAAACTGGGTGCGTGAATTTGGCTGATTAAATTTATCGCTGATATTATACTTGTGGTCATAGTGATAATCTTTTGACCACACAGTGAATCACCCACAGACTACAATGTTATGCTAGTTCCAACAAGGCCTATTCTTATACTCGAAGAGTTGAATTAAGCTTATATCAAAGATCTCGGTTTCTGAAAAGTTCAATGATGCTGTAGCATCACAAAAGAATGATGCATATAATTATATAAAACATATGTTTATTTTAATGTATATATAGGAATAAATGCTGGATATAAAATCACGGAAGGGGGGGGGGGGGGGGGTATTTGATTTTCCCGGACTCCAAACGTAATAAAATCAGGTTGTTATACTTTAATACAGTATATTATGTTATTACTGTCAGCTTTAAATTAATTTCTACTTCAAAAATAAAAGGAATATTCAATAAAGTATGATAACAGAGTGACTTATGTTTGTTATGAAGGGGTCCACCTTTAACATGTTTAAGGAAATTTGATAAACAAAGGTTGAGTTCTGTAATTCCATATTCACACAATCTTTTCAGCACAATCCTTCATAAGTTTTCACATGTCATTATGTTGTTTAGTTTTGTCGTATTACAACATTTATTTAATTGTCTTCTTAATATATTTAGGGTGTGTCAAACAGAACTATTTTCACAATAAATTTGCATTGAATCATATGAAAATAAGAAAATGTAGGATGATTGCCAATGAGACAACCCTCCACTAGAGACCAAATGACATAGAAGTTTACAACTATAGGTCATCGTACGGCCTTCAACAATGAACAACACCCATACCACATAGTCAGCTATAAAAGGCCCCGAAATGACAAATGTAAACAATTCAAGCGAGAAAACTAACGACCTTATTAATGTACAAAACAATGAACGAAAAACAAATTTGATATGCTGCAACAAACGACAACCACTGAGCTATAGCTCCTGATTTTGAACAGGCACATACAAAATGTGGCGGGATTGAAGTAGTTTGTTGGCGTCAAACCCTTCCCCTTAACTCGGACAGTGGTGTAACAGTACAACATAAGAACAAAATATAAAAATCAGTTGAAAAGGGGGTAATTTATCAGATCGCTACAAAGCAGAAAAAAACATCTCAGAAAAACAAATACCGGACATGGCAGGGAATTTACACATCCCCATAACAACAAAAACGACACTAAGTACAGATCTGAAAATACTCGCAGTTACTCATAGCAAGTTCAAAGCTAATAGCAGCAAATAGCAAATCATGCATCTTAGACTAAAATTTCAATCAGTACACATCCAATATCCGATAGATTTAGTGTAAAGACTCATTAACAGTCAAAGAAAAACATGCCATTGTACAATGCCATATTATAGGTATCGACAGATTGTAGAGACATGAATGTGCATATGTTTATAAAAATAATATTTAGTTTGACCAATACACAGGAGAGACCTCTTCTGAACATTTGAAGTTTGTTTCTTATTTTAATTATGGGTGTATTATGTACTCTTTTAATTTTTTTCTAAATTATTTTCAAAATGTGATATTCGAATATCCACAACATTCATACATTTATTTACAAGTACTCGCAAATGTTCAAAATCTATAGGTTGTGTTTGTCGTTTTGTTGTCTCATTGACTTATTCACCATATCGTAATTCATATCCATCTTAGGTATATACTTATCTCCATGTTGAAGTCTTAATAAAATGAATTACAATATAATAAAAAAAATATACGTCGAATACAATTTTGATCAGGTAAAAAATGCATGAAAAACCTAAAAAAAACAAATCGAATGCGTTTGTTAGTCTTTTTTTCTCGTTAAGAAAAGTCTAACAAAGTGATGAACTTTATTTAATAGCGTTCACTCCTTTTTTTTCTTTTTTTTAGGGGGGGGGGGGGGAGAGAGAGGGCCCAAACGTTACACATGTGTAAGCCATATTTGTGTTATAAACACTAAAAAGACTCGATCTACTGTTGGTCATTTGTACCCAAAGTCTTTCTCCAGTTACTAATTGAATGTTGATAGCTTGGGATGCCATATCATAAGACTTTTTAGTGAATAGCCACACCAAAATTTCTCCATTCTTCCTTAGAATAGTGTAAGTGGTTACAAGGTCTGACAGCATAGAAACAGACACCGAGTAAACACTACCCATTCCAACAGTAAAAATACCCGTAGTGGGATTATACTCTCCTTGATTAAGAACAATCTGATTGTATCTAACTGTTCTATCTCCCGACCTTGGTTGGATACCTAAAGGTAATTTCGCTGTAAATGCAGCTGAAAAAAGAATTTAAAATCTTTTAGAAATGAATAATATACACATTAACATAAGCGCATATTCGTTCTTCAGAATAAAAAGGTAATACTCAATCTCTAGGACATTTAATTCTGCAGTCAGCTGTCTGTTGTACTTTCCAATTATTACTGTAAACAAATCCTAGTTCTTGAATATTTACAGTATCTATTCTGTTCGTACAAATACATATTTTGTATTGGCTGCCAGACAAATCACTTCATTCTGTCGAATGTCTCCAATTTTTGTTCAAGCGATCAAATGTGGTATATAATTTGATATATATTTAACGAGCTATACCTTGGTTTTTTTTTTATTTTTAAATCGACAGCTGTAATGTATAATATATTTTAAATGGAATAAAACTGCTTTCATTTCAGTAGACACTTTCTGTCGTAATATTGTGTTAAATGTAGAATTTAAATGCTCTTTTGTTTATAATCTATTCGAAATGAAAGGAAGAAACAATTACAAGCAAGAACACTTCGTGAAAATGTGAAGTCAAGTTGTGTTCATAACGTATCAATGCTAACAGGAACAGCATTTAATTCTATATATATTGACACTAGGTGTTCAATTGATACAAATGCTGATCTTTTATTAACTGGAAGACGAATCATATAATTCCGTCACGCGTTTTCAATTTTTGTCTTACAAATTTGTTGTTCTAATAAATAAATTGGAAACGCGTGACGGAAATATACGAGTCTACAACAACGACTTTGTAAGACAGCAACCAAAGATTATAAAATATTTGCTCAGCTAAACTAATCAATCAGCAATATTTTTCTTCGTATAGCTGTAGTATTTTTTGCTTTTTAAAAATCATCAATTTTAAGATTGTTTTATATTTTGTTAATATCACATATATGAGATGACTGTAGAACAGCTTGTTTCCCGGCCTCGAGAAAGCATTGTCAACCGAGGCGAGGCCGAAACGTAGAACTTTGAAATTGTTTTTAAAATTAAAATATTAATGTAAATTCAAATAATTGTCTTTCAAATTATTGTTTTTCGATTGGTCTGCACAAGAGGGTGACATTCAAAATATTAAGCCATGGGATAGAGCAAAATTCCTCCTTCGTATCTGGCATTTTAACGTGAAGTGTAATAACAAAAAAAAACATGAATAGGTGGTACAAATATGGAACAACTAGTAATTATCATATGTGTAATAATTATTGAAATATGAGAGCTGTTTGACGAGCTTTATATACCTATTGTATTTTGCTGCAGCGCAAAGCTTTTTCAACGGAATGTCTGTGTAGATTTGTACACAACTGTGCTTAAAACATAGAAATGTAGAATTTAAATGCTCTTTTGTTTATAATCTATTCGAAATGAAAGGAAGAAACAATTACAAGCAAGAACACTTCGTGAAAATGTGAAGTCAAGTTGTGTTCATAACGTATCAATGCTAACAGGAACAGCATTTAATTCTATATATATTGACATAAGTTGTTCAATTGATACAAATGCTGATCTTTTATTAACTGGAAGACGAATCATATAATTCCGTCACTCGTTTTCAATTTTTGTCTTACAAATTTGTTGTTCTAAGAAATAAATTGGAAACGCGTGACGGAAATATACGAGTCTACAACAACGACTTTGTAAGACAGCAACCAAAGATTATAAAATATTTGCTCAGCTAAACTAATCAATCAGCAATATTTTTCTTCGTATAGCTGTAGTATTTTTTGCTTTTTAAAAATCATCAATTTTAAGATTGTTTTATATTTTGTTAATATCACATATATGAGATGCCTGTAGAACAGCTTGTTTCCCGGCCTCGAGAAAGCATTGTCAACCGAGGCGAGGCCGAAACGTAGAACTTTGAAATTGTTTTTAAAATTAAAATATTAATGTAAATTCAAATAATTGTCTTTCAAATTATTGTTTTTCGATTGGTCTGCACAAGAGGGTGACATTCAAAATATTAAGCCATGGGATAGAGCAAAATTCCTCCTTCGTATCTGGCATTTTAACGTGAAGTGTAATAACAAAAAAAACATGAATAGGTGGTACAAATATGGAACAACTAGTAATTATCATATATGAAATAATTATTGAAATATGAGAGCTGTTTGACGAGCTTTATATACCTATTGTATTTTGCTGCAGCGCAAAGCTTTTTCAACGGAATGTCTGTGTAGATTTGTACACAACTGTGCTTAAAACATAGAAATGTAGAATTTAAATGCTCTTTTGTTTATAATCTATTCGAAATGAAAGGAAGAAACAATTACAAGCAAGAACACTTCGTGAAAATGTGAAGTCAAGTTGTGTTCATAACGTATCAATGCTAACAGGAACAGCATTTAATTCTATATATATTGACATTAGGTGTTCAATTGATACAAATGCTGATCTTTTATTAACTGGAAGACGAATCATATAATTCCGTCACTCGTTTTCAATTTTTGTCTTACAAATTTGTTGTTCTAATAAATAAATTGGAAACGCGTGACGGAAATATACGAGTCTACAACAACGACTTTGTAAGACAGCAACCAAAGATTATAAAATATTTGCTCAGCTAAACTAATCAATCAGCAATATTTTTCTTCGTATAGCTGTAGTATTTTTTGCTTTTTAAAAATCATCAATTTTAAGATTGTTTTATATTTTGTTAATATCACATATATGAGATGCCTGTAGAACAGCTTGTTTCCCGGCCTCGAGATAGCATTGTCAACCGAGGCGAGGCCGAAACGTAGAACTTTGAAATTGTTTTTAAAATTAAAATATTAATGTAAATTCAAATAATTGTCTTTCAAATTATTGTTTTTCGATTGGTCTGCACAAGAGGGTGACATTCAAAATATTAAGCCATGGGATAGAGCAAAATTCCTCCTTCGTATCTGGCATTTTAACGTGAAGTGTAATAACAAAAAAAAACATGAATAGGTGGTACAAATATGGAACAACTAGTAATTATCATATGTGTAATAACTATTGAAATATGAGAGCTGTTTGACGAGCTTTATATACCTATTGTATTTTGCTGCAGCGCAAAGCTTTTTCAACGGAATGTCTGTGTAGCTTTATATACCTATTGTATTTTGCTGCAGCGCAAAGCTTTTTCAACGGAATGTCTGTGTAGATTTGTACACAACTGTGCTTAAAACATTATTAAGTAAAATAAGAACGAAAAACTCTCCCAATCCCTCCCCCTCCAAAAATTAAACGTCTGTGTGTAAAGTAACTATAACATAACTTGATTACAGTTGCAACATCTATTAATGCTGAGATAATAATTAAAAGAGAGGCGAAAGATACCAAAGAGATATTCAAACTCATAAGTCAAAAATAAACTGACAACGCCATGGCAATAGTATAATAGATGTAGTTATTTTTGGAATTAGTTTGAATACCTTTGAAGCGCTTGTCCGGTATATAAATCCATAAAGAACCAGATTCAATGTCAACAGGTATTTCCAATTATTTTCCTTCCACAATAAGTTGTAATGAAACGTAAATATTTTAAACATTTGCACATGTACGGGATTGCAGGATTATTCTTTTATTTCGACATAAATATCAGGAACAGCCAAGCATTCATATTTGTAGAATAAATTGCAATTTAATAAACCTGAATTCGCAACAAGTAGAAATTATGTTAATGGTGTTAGATGAACAATCCCCTAAACTTTGCCTGGCTGACAGGAAGTAAAATATGACACCCGACTATAATGCATTTAATATGACATAACAAAGGATCGAAATTTTTTAGAACGAACACGTGCGTCCCAGGGTGTTAAATTCGCTCATTATGTCTAATGTAGTGAGCTCTGTGAATAAATGTTTATAAACATAATGATAATTTGCAGTAAAAGAGCATTTTAAGCCTTAATTTGTTTAATTGATTTATTACTGACTTATACATTCTTTATCATACCGGCATATAATTTTCAAAATCAGTGTGAATATGGCCAGTAGTATACCGGTGTTCAAAAATCACAAATCGATTGAGAGAAAACAAATCCGGGTCACAAACCAAAACCGAGGGAAACACATCAACTATAAGAGGAAAACAAAGGAACAACAGGAACGCCGAAGTGCAACAAAAACAAATGCCAACATATATAGAAACGAACTATTTGATTACAACTGTCATATTCCTGACTGGTACAGGACATTTAAGAAAAAATTGTGGGTTGCACCTGGTTTTATGGCTAGCAGTAAACATTTTTGTAATAAACATCCACAGTAACCAAAGAAGTATGTTCAGCGGTTTTTTTGTTATAACGACATAAGTAGCGTACATCTTATTTTTCCACAAAATTCAATACAAAACTGCAAATTTCAATTTGTTGTTGGGACCGGGAAAGGTGTATGCGTCGACAAAAAAATAATAATATACAAACTCTTAAAAACACCTGGGTGAACAAGTTTACCAACTTATGATACAGACATATACTTTTCGTTAAATACTAAATATATGGCATTGTTCATTGATATGGGCAAACATTTCTATTACATAATTTCATAGAAAGTGATCCAATATCGACCCATTTTGGTGCGAATCATATCGCTGGCTTTACATTGATACTGTGATTTCATAGAAATTGATGCAATATCCAACCATTTTGGTGCGAATCGTATCTCTTGCCTACACATAATTTCATAATAGATGGACAGAAAAAAAAAAAAATCTAGATTCAAATTCAAACTAACAAATTAAAAAATAATAATAAATTAAAAAAAAAAAATTAAAAAAACTATTTAAAAAATTAAAACAGTAATAAAAAAGAAATAAATGAAAATGAAAACGAAAAAGGCTGGTCTCTGATGAAGGTGTTCCTGAAATAAACCCGAAACATTACGTACATAACACAGTATATATGTGAGACCAGAGATATGATTCGCACCAAAATGTACGGATAGTGATCCATTTCTATGAAATTAGGCCAGAGATATGATTCGCACCAAAATTTGTTGATATTGGATCAATATCTATGAAAAAAACATCCTGAGATATAAATAGAAAAGAAAGGATATGGAGTATCATTCCATGACACAAAATCAATACTTGCACAGCAAAAAACACATTAAACAAAGAGCAACGCTTTTATTTCTGGTATTCTTCTCCTACCTACTGATTTTATATCACGGTACAGTATTTTGAATAAATGGAGGAAATATTGGCACTAAAGTCATTCTAAGTTTTAATTGATTTATGATAACGGTTAACAATTTTTATTATGGAGTACAAACGTTGTTAGTGTTGATTGATGCTGTCAAACATTGTCTTTAAAAAAAATGATGAGATATCAAAACTACTGTTTATGAGTGTTAGTTCAATATTTGGAATAAAGATGAAAAGTTAAATCTTAAAGCAGACATAATTGTTTAGTCATTCTGTCATTTATATTAGTCAATTCATCATGTGTTTCTATATTTATTGATTAATGATACCGGCATATAAAATACTTTATTAAGTACAGATATCATAAACATTGCCAATTTTGATTAATGCCGGCAAACATTGTTGTTATATAAACCATCCTCGTATATCAAAAATACGGATTTCTAATGCGTTTCATGTTTTCTACGAAATATCGGCACTCTGAATTAAAGAGGTTTTAATATTTGTTCACCAATATTGCTGTCATTTAGCCTATTTATATTATATAATCTACCATGTGATACCATATTTTTAAAAATGCCAGCATCAATATATTTCAATTCATAAACTCATGTAACCATTATTAATCGATGATATCATAACCAATGTGTAAGCTAAATAGATATATAATGGCTGCTGCATTACAAAATAGATTAGACCTTTAACTTCGATTAAAACGTTACAAGACTTGAAGAATGTGATCTTCATTTAAATGTGCAATATACGTAACTTGTTTGTTTATCAAAAGTGTTGCCAAAATTGATTTAGATGTTTTAAAAGAAAAAATCTGAACTTTTTTCATTCCAGTGAAAATTGAATACATACTGAATTGCTTATATCAAGAAACAAGGAAAGTTAAAACATATTTTATCTACCGAGGCTATGCGGTGCCTGGCAGAAGTTGAATAAGTGTGGAGTTGGCTTGACCAGCAGTTAACAGGTATGGTTTAATTCAAGATGTGCAGGTCAAAGTGAACTTTGTGCAGAACTGGTTTTGAAGTTAACTTTGGTAGCGGATCTGTCTAAAGTTAACTTTTTCAGCAGTAATACAATTGTCCAAGTACCAAGTCCGCTAGTTAATTTGATTCGTGTACTATAACTTATCGGAGCAGTTTTATAGGACCTGTCGGAGGTTAAATTTGACCAGTCAAATATGTCTAGTAATAAAATTAATTTGTTGTACAGGTTAGGACCACTTTCACATGATTTATTAAATTAACCCAGTTTAGAAATGAAAAAAAGTATTATTTAAGGTTAGAAGTTAAGACTAAAAATAAAGAACATTTTTCTGTTCTTACTACTCAAGATTTACAACCAGCAATTTTACATTTTGTCTGCTTATTTCTATTTTTTATATATGATTATGCATTGTTGAAATATTATTAACAACATAAAACAACATGACTCCTTGATATTCAATTATATTATTCAAATTAAAGCAACTCATACAAACATGAATAATTGCTCAATATTTCGTAAAGACCATGGTAATTGGGTTTTTTGGCATATATTGTACCCCGGCATAGAGCTTTTTCCTTTTTTTACTATAAGATGCATTCAGATAAGTCGGAATACATGCATCCAGACTTTTTTCAAATAGGTTAAAGACTGTTTCGAACGTGTTAAAGAAATACCAGACTGGGTTAAGACTGTTAAAAATGCATTTAGAATTTGAAGAATGTTCTGAGAGGAATTGAGTCATTGATATGAGTGTTAATAATGAGTCGACATAATTAGACGGCGTTGAGACTGTTAAGAAACAAAATTCCGATTTACAAGAAATGGAAACACTAAATTATAGACCTAAGAGTAAAGATATTGAGAAAACATTGAAGAGTTAGTCAATCAAATACATATCTCCAATTGTAAAAATTACTATAATTAAAAGTCTTGTAATTTCAAAGCTAAATCACTTATTTTTAACATGATTAAAGCCACACAATGGGTTACTTACCCAATTTGTTAATAATTGATTTCTTTTATTTGGAATGGTAAACCTGACAAAATAAATTTCTCATATAAATTTTATGAATTGGGTGGACTTAACATGTTAAACTTAAAAACAATACATAAAAGGATTACAATCAACGTGGATATGAAGAATGATTAAACAAACTAAAAATTATTGTAAGTTACTGACTTACTTGGAAAAAAAAATGAATGAACTGCTTTAAGTTGGTCCTAAAAGACACGTTAAAAATTCCTTTTTGGCAACAAGTTTTTAATGCTAGAACAAAACTCCAACTAAAGTAGCTGTTAACAACGAATATGATTTTATTTATCACATCTAATTTTTGGAATAACAAATTAAGGTTGGGAATCAAATCCCTCTGTACAAAAAAATGGACTGAAACGGAGTCTTGTTAATTAAAGATTTAATTACTAATGATGGACATTGATGAACTGACAAGAATTTCAAAAAACATATAATATTGATACCAATTTTGTTATATACCCGGGTGTAATGTCAGCAGTTAATTCTTATATGAAAAGTCTTGATATTAAATGTAAGCAGATTTTTAGGTTTATGGGCCAATAATACCAAATACTATTTCAATATATTTGTACAAAAGGACCAAAAGACATGTACAATGTTTTAAACGATAAAACAACATATATCTCATCACAGGAAAAGTGGTCATTAACCCTAAATAAACAAAATATTATCTGGAATAAAGTGTAAAAAATACCATTATACTTTACTAAAAATTCTAAATTACAGTGGCTCTAATACAGGATCAGTTGTAGAATTATATGGCCAAGATGAATTCTCTACAAAAATAAAGTTATACTAAACAATAAATGTACTTTCTGTATGGACTCAATAGAAACCGTAGAACACATTTTCGGGACTTTTTTATTTGACGTATGGAAAGAACTTAATAGATGGATATATACAAAAGTGCAACTTGAACTACTACTTAACTTAGACATAGTTTAATTTGGGATATTAGAAAAAAAACTGAAAAAAAACATTATTAGAAACTCATATTATTGCTAATTGAATATTATATATACAGAACAACAAGGCAAAGCAGACAAATAAATATTGTAGCTATAAATTATCTTAAAGAAAATTTACTATTTGAAAACATAATGCATTGCAAAGAGCGAAGAAACCCTGGCTCTATCTAATAGAATGATTATACAAGTACACTTTTAAATAATACTCATATCCTCCCAATCTAGACTGCCTAGGTTTGTTTACCTTATAATTTATTCATAAGCGTGTCAAATGATTCAAAGATCCAACTATATGTATTTGTCTTGAATTTACCGATGTAACAATGAACGAATTACCCTAATTAAAACATAAAACATTGATACATGTATTTTGCCAACATACAAAAATAAACCCATTCCAAAAAAAGAAAAAAATAACTAATAAAACCTATGTAAAAAAGACACTAACACACAGTTTCACATTTGAAATAGTTTGCAATAGAAATATACTGGCTTAGGTACTGGCATGATATATAACTACCTTTTTTCCCAATTTTCACTTGATAACTCAAGAAATTATTCAGAAACTAAGGTTCCATTTGGTAAACAATAAATTTTGTTTTCATGTAGTCAGCTTTTTAAACGCTATCACATAAATCAACTATCTATACATACATATTTTGACATTTTGGCAACTTTAAATCCTGATTAGCATAAAAGCTTACCATTACTTGTACGATACATCAACAAAAACAAGATGCAAGTAAAAATATGTGTCATTATTGTTATTGTCATTGCAATTGACAGTTAGTAAGAGTATCTGCAAAAAATAGATATTGAATACTACATATACTATTAACATAAATAAATGCAAGAATTATTTCACCGTTATGAAAAACATCGTACACGAATATGTTTAAACATACATACATCTTATTCAGTAAAAAAAGTATTTACAAAAAAAAAACGCAAAGATGAATTAAAAAAAAAAAAAAACGGAAAGTCCATAAAACCTGACAAAATCAAACTCTCGACTATATCAAACAGCGGAACGAATGTATGAAAGTGTCAAATATTTGACTTTGAGCGTTCCAGATGAAGGTAAATCCAGAAAGGCGCTTCAGACGGATGAAGTTTTTCTTTCTTTACAATAAAATCATTTTAACACACTATCACGCAATACAAATATCGTTATGTAAGTAACAAAAATATTTACATTGATTAAGGCCATGAGTTCTACATTGTAAATGAAAACAAACAATATGTTATTAGACATTTTGATTTCTAACACACCTTATTTCTTCTTATATGGTTCTTATTGCGGTCTATTGACATAAGATGTTTGACATTCATATTGTTGTCTAATTTCGTTACAAATATGGCCAGATTAACGGAGAAGTATTGTCTACGATTTTGTCATTTCATAAGGGACTTTTCGTTTTAATTTTTTCTTGGATTTTTGTATTTTAAGATGAAGAGCAATGAAAACCAAAAAGTTCAAAGAGATGTGCCAAATTAGCAAATTCAATCTTAGCCACGGGTACAAAGACCATCGGGTTTTGAATACTGCGTGTGGTTTATCAACAGTAAACGTACCGTTAATGAGCGTATCAATGATATTTTATGTCAACGCAGGAGCACTGACACTTTGCTTGTGATAACCTTGTAGACAAAACGTAAACCAGCAGTGGTATCGTCTAAGTGATTGATAAATCTTAGCAAAGATGTCAGACTTATAATTTAATACGTATGACGTGCGTTTATGTTACAACAGTCTTCAGTCAGGTTCGTGTCGCTAAGTCTTAAGTTTTCTATGTTGTGTTTGTATATTGGTGTTCGTGATTTGATCGATTTTCGTTTTTTGCAATGGCGCTGTCAGTTTGTCATCAACATATGCGTTTAAATATCTATTTGGTTTCTTCCGCCTCTTTTGAACAGATTAGCATGCAATTTTTAATCTCAATTGACTGAGTTTGAAAAGGGAGCTAATCGATAGTGTAAAGGGGCAGACGATACTGTGTAATAGATTATACAAGTATTGTTTAACAGCTATATGGAATATAATTGATTTATTGTTGGTTGCTTTACATCAAGTGCTAGAGCTAAATCAATTACAAAAGCATTTACAACCAATAACTCAAAAGAGTTTCAAAGATTAATTATAGATAGAAATATGTTACCACATCGATGATATTTTGTGCAATTAATACTGAACATATGTATGATAAATTAATCAATATACTATTCGTGTAAACAAAATAGCACGCTGGTATAAAATATAAAGGAATAATAAAAATAAGTAAAAGATATATTTTCTAAAATAGTTATTTTTGCTTAATCACGTATGTCCATTTTATTTCAACTGTAAGCAATTAAGGAAGAAAATTCCTACCAGAATACAAACCCTTACCTTTGTCAATAATATATGAAATGCGCCGTGTGTCCTACAATTCTAAAGTTTAGGTTTTGTCAAGCAGAGGGATGTGGATATATGTTAAAAGGAACACCAGTTTATAAATCCTAAATTATTTTCATGCATATTCATTTTTCATTAAGTTGTGAACAGGATGCAGATGCATGCAATTAAGAAAAGGTATGCATATTTTAATGAATATGAAGACTTTCAGATTTTTATCTGTCAAATTTGTTTACTTCTGAAACAAGTAAAAAGCATTGCTTTACACCAAAAGATACTATCATGATCCCATGTAAATGTGTAAATGAACATTGAGAGGGTCAGATGTACGAAACATGAAGTATAAGCGGATGTTGAAATATAGAATGGATTATAATTTTGACTGATATCAAAGTTTGATCTGTTTATTTTGTTGGTAATGTTTTCTCATTTGAATTGCATAGATTAAATACAAATATCGTATTAAGTGTTATACCATGTTCGACTATATCTTCTTTTGGTTGAAAAGGCATCATCAAATAATATCGATCAATGGATCCCTGCTCCAATTTTTATTGGTACAATACATTTTTCTAATGATAGACGGTTCATACGATACGAAAATAAGTATAATCAGGTGTGAAATTTCTGTGTGTTTTTTGTGGAATATCGCTGAAGAATGTTAATATGATTTCTAGCAAAATTAGATAAATTAAAGCATAGGGCAATTACATTATAGAAAAAGTGTTTTAGAAATGTAAGGTTTTTTTACTGATATCACTCATTATCCAAACTGCAGATTTAAAAAAAAGTGAAACCCAATTCTAAAATGCTACTCCGGCTGAAATTGACCCTCCTGTTTTGATTTACTTAAACAAACAAATAAAATAATTTCTCTTATACAATACTTCAAGTTCTCTTACACAATATTCCTATATGAAATTAATATTATTATCTTAAGCAATCTCTTAGTCTTTCATCAACATACACACACAGACTAATTTTTTACTGGGCGTTAACAATAACATTGTCCTTGTATCAGGTATAAGCATTACGGTTTTATCATTTATATATACTTTATTCCAATAAATTGAATACATCTTATTATGATGACACACAACTGTTAATAGGAACCAAATTAGATGTATTTTCTTCTGCAATTAGCGTGAGTATTCCAAATGAGAACTTAATTAAGAATTGTATGTTATGTTTTTATCATCATCATCATCATCATCATCATCATCATCATCATCATCATCATCATCATCATCATCATGCCAGTTGAAATTACTCTGCTTTTGAAAAGAAGAATCATAATTGTGTTTATAAACTTGTTAGTGACCTTTTTTGTCAGTTGTAATAGCGTGTATTGATTTGACCGTGGATATCAGTATTAGTACTTGTCGGTGCTACTACCGTTTGACTTCTAGCTTGATAATCACCAGGTTCTCAGAAGCTAATGTTGTCATATTTTTACCCAATTTTTTATTAAACGTTCTCATCCAAAACAAATGCAACTTCCAATGGAAAGGCTACCCTTATTCAAACTTGACTGTTTTTCTTTCAATTTCGAAACTTTTGTGGTTTATGTTTTAACATAAAACATGTAGTCCATTACACATATTATTTTATAAACAATGTTCTTTTCAAGTTTATATATAATGTTCAGTGAACATCAGTCACTATATATCCTGTTGATCATTACATCTTTGTTTGAACAACATGTACGTTAGATAAATCTGTCTTTTTTATTACAAACATATCACATATTTTCTCTATTGAGGTGTTGACAAACAACCGAATTTGTTATTGGATTTGTCTGTAATACCGGTTTTGACATAAGTAGTTGAGTTATTTAAGTTTGAATGCCGACCTTATATCTTATAGCTATGTTATGGAGGCAATCTTAAAACGTAAACTAAAAATACAATGAAAAAAAACAAAAAAAAACGCAAGGCATAAATTTTGTGTGGTTATCAAGTAAAGTGACGCCTTTTATTTTTATTGTTTTCGAATGTGCTAGCTATAAGAAAATACGACTATTGACCCAAGCAGTCATGGATTACCGACGAATCAAACAGAAAGGTAGACATTTTAGCTAAGGGCTTCTGTTATAAAAAGGTTACTGTTTGATTTAAGAGTCTTTATTATTTGCCCCTTTCTACATAAACAGAGTATACACCACATACATTGATGCAAATATTGCCACATAACTTGTTTGCGTAAAATCTTTGCATTTATATAAAACATATACTTTTGTATTGCTTTCATTTATTAAGTACTTATATGACACCAGAAGTATCAACGGAGGAAAGTCCCTGTTATGGTTTTATGCCCTGAGTTAATTTGATAATATATCATCAAATGAAACTTTACTTTAAGAAATGCGTTGACTTTGCTCATCTGTCAGTATGTCTTATAAAAAATCCATGTAATGCTAACTTTGGTCGAATACTATTTACTCTGACTACAACAAATGCTGTAAGAATTAACAGCTACGTTTGTTTGTAAGATACAGTTAATTTTCATATGTTTAGGGTCCGACTAATAACTATATCAACGTACAGACAGGTATAATCGCCTTTATTGTGTATGTAAAATTTCAGGCTGGACTTTGAATAGTCATTGATAACAAAAACCAAAGCATATTCATAAACCATCTATGTTATTCAAGTCAAGGAATACTACAGTGCTTGCAACCTTAGGCGTTACTGTTTGACGCGAACTTGACTGATCGGTTAATGATTGGTGACAGATGTTTGACCGATCGATGAATGCATATTAAGTTAATTTTTGCAATCGCAATAAACACCGTGTTTAGAACTCATAGGGTTTGATCATAAAAAATGTATATATATTAACGACAATCGCAATTCTTAAATAACATTTAAATTTTAATTCTATCTGACTGCATATTTCTCTTCTCTTCTAACAAATATAAAATTATAGTTTGTGCTGAATGATAAATAATGAACGATTTGTATTTTCCTATGCACCATTTAGATTAAATGAAACGAAACTAAAATCCGTAATTTGTAAGAGTTCAACATGTGACGTAGCAGTTCAATCCGTTAGAAAGGTCAATCCGTCCGATCCGTCCGATCGGTCTGATCAGTCATATATTTTCCCTTTAAGCGTCGGATTGCTGACGTGAGTTTGACGCGACCTTGACTGATCGGTGACTGATCGATGATTGCTGACTTATCGCTAACATAGTAACGCCTAACGTTACAAGTACTGTAAGAACAAGTTAAGAGAGGATTACATACAGAGGACAGCTTTTCCTGCACATTAAGGTTGCTCCATAACGGATTGTAGGTTGCACTTCTGAAAATATAGACAATACATTTTCCCATAGGAACTCCTTTTACGGCTAACACTGTGTCACTTTTACTATAAAGTTTTGAAAAAATCACATCCTAGAATGGAAATTCCATATGCACCACTATTTTTTCAAAGGTCAAATCATAGAGTTGTGCGGCATATTTTCAAAATTAATGTGCCTTTAACTTCTAAGAGTTTAAACTAAAATAATAACTACCCCTCCCTTTACTATGAGTCTTCCTGAGAATTCCATGTGTCCGCTATCCAACAGTATGTATAGTGGTAACATTTCCAACTGTGTCTCTATGAGATGAAACATGGAGATCGTATCTGGGAACCAGTAGGTGACCAAAACAAAATGTCTATGAATATCAATTATCTCCTCAAATGAGGCGTGGATTGAGAATCAGCTGTATTTACAAAGTGCAGCTTAAAGTGTATCACACATTAAAAAAAGTCTTCCAAAACATTTTTTTACAATTGATCCTTATGAAAGCTTTTCCAGAAACACATGTTGTTATTTCCATTGTCATCTTATTATTTGTTTTTATGGTATCCGTTTATATAGGCCTGAAACATTCAGTTAATATGAAGCTGAATACATGTTGTCTGAACTTGTTTGCAATTAACGATTATAGCAATTTACGTTTGCTAGCTCTCGGTACGAAGGATATGCAATATCTGCAAAATTTCATGTAAAAAGTAAAATCACAAAAATACTGAACTCCGAGGAAAATTCAAAAAGGAAAGTCCCTAAAAAAATGGCAAAACTGTTTCTTGAATGTATCATTAAACCCGATGCTGTTATTTTTTTATCAAAGTAAATAGAGGGGAAAACTCGCATGTATATATAAAATTTGCACTATATTTTTAATTATGAAAATTAATAAAATTATCAATTGTTTTCTGATTTGTCAACCTTAAATATCATTGAATATAATCGACATGGGTGACATAGAGTATATTGCATTTACATTGAATATCGTGTTTCTCATTCTTATTCTAAGTGTTTGATCAACCAAACGATGATTAGCATTTTAGAAAAGCTAAGGCTTGATAGTACATATATTGATATTTGAATTACAAAAAAAAATGTAGCTTACTGATTTTTTTTTAAATTTGTGATTAGTTTCATTACACGAAAATACATAAATCAAATATTTTAAAGGGTACATAATTTTATCTAATCTTTAGATTCAATAAGTAAGTATTCAGTGTTTTTATTTATGATTTACATTTGTTAAAATATAACAGCGATTTTAATTTGAAAAGTAACTCCTAGGGATGTCAGCGAGAATTTACCTTAAAGGATATTGAAAAGAAAAGCAAATCTTAAATACCCTTTCCTGTCGCTTTTGATTAGTTTTATTTATATTTATAATATACATGTATCTATACATCTATATATCAAATCTCATATTTGTAACATTAAAAGTAATTCCCTAATCGACAATCAAGCTATTATAGACCAATATATGTATATTTGAAGGTTAACTTTTTTGTATACTATTGTTTGTCTGTTTGTCTTTTACTTTTTAAGCCACGGCGTTGTCAGTTTATTTTCGACTTATGAGTTTGAATGTCCCTCCGGTATCTTTCGCCTCTATTTTACAGGTAGTAAGAGCTTTCATAATGAAAGCGATAACAATAAACTTATTGTTCAATAAAAACAAAAAGTACACATGTACATGTAAACGGGAGCTTTCTACATAACTTGCACTGAATCATCATTCAGGAGATTAGATGCGCATGCGCAAGATAATGGTCGACTTTTTGTGACTGCTTCAAATTTCTGAGAGTTTGCAGGATAAATATCATATCTTTTATTAGTTTATCGTAATTTATTACTTAAAACATTGCTACACATTCACATTATACCATATATAACTTTTCCTGCGGAGAAACTAATTATCAATAGGTGAACAACAAACCTTATTTTGACACTTGCCGCGTAAATTTATTGTTTACATTAGAGACATTCCCACACTTCCGGTACGAGGTTAACAACTATACTGATCCGCAAATGAGCAGCAAACTGAGGAAATACATAGGCCAACAAACTCAAATTCAACAAGGCTTCAGGTATAGAACACCCATATTAGTATCCGAAAGTAAAGGGTATACATTACGAAACGCCTGTACACAATACAAATTTCCCATCGAATCTTGGTGTGAAGCAGCTGCCCGTATATCAGAGTTAGTTGAAATCATTCAGGAACGAATAAACAAGGCCACAAAACGTCATAAACAAATCATTTTATATTTATGGGCCGGTACCTGGGACTTGACTGCTAAGAAGGGTAAATAGAACTGAGACATAGAGACAACAAAAACACCGATCAAATAGTAAAACAACTCAACAGAGCCATAAAAATAGTAGAAAAATATCCTACAGCAGAGATCAAATTTATCGACTGCCCAATCCTCTGAATTGTGAACTACAACAAATACAAAGGTCACAATAAACCAGAAACATACAAATTAGATGATTTTCAGATAACAAGACAGATTAAACTTCTTAATACACAAATTGGTGAAATAAATGAACGTATGAACAAGAACACAATCAGCGTCAGCAAGTATTTTTTTCGAGGCAAAAAAAAAAAAAACAAAAAAGGTGGCACAAGAAAATCAATCAAAATATCAATAAACAAGAGATACGATGTACATCCAGGACAACTTCTTAGTCTAGCAATTGCTAAACAAATCTTACTAGACACGTATAGTGAATGTTACCATTTCACACAAAAGTCTGAGCTTTTACAACTTCAAGTGGAGGAAGCAGAACTCATGACTCTTTTTTTGAAGATAACCATATGTAAGATAACCAACCAATCACTAGAGGGAAACATACTGGAAGAGGGATCAACCAATCGGAGAATCTATAGTAAATAGTTTAGGTGAGTTTATCTTATCAGTCTTTACTGTAATTCTCAGAAACGGACGAAGTGATAACATATTACAATAATATAACATCAGCACTCATTTTCAGATTTGCCATTCCAAAATTTGGTTGGTGTAATACACAGTCAACTCAGATCTCAACAACCAGACGTAAACTGTAAACAATAATCATCATACTTTACATAATCATACTTGCCAACATATCAGAACAGATAAACACTAATAGCAAATCGAGCAACAATGATACATACATCCCTGTACTCGTAGATGTGATTCCGAACGTAGCAAGCAATATATTTACCCTAAATACTTACAACCTATTTAGGAACAAATGTTTAGATAAAGTCGAGACCATCAGACAGAGATCACTACTAGCATACCTAGCAGTAATACTGATAAAAACATCAAATGACGTCAATTTAAACCCAGGACCTGAATCAACGGTGTATCCATGTGGCACATGTGACCACCCAGTTACATGGAACGACAGAGGGATAGTATGTAACACGTGCAATCAGTGGTACCATGTCTCATGCCAGTCTATGACCACTAAATCATACGACGAGTTTGCAAATGACAGTGAAATTGCTTGGGACTGTATCATGTGTGGTTGTCCGAACTATTTATCATTATGCTACTCACAAATTCTTAGCACATCAAATCATTTCAGCGTTCTGTCTGACACTTCTCTTGCTAGTCCAACGCCTTCAAATAAGATAAGACCTTTACATGCATCGACTCCAGATAAAAATAAGAATAGAAAAACTCCAAAGAAAACTGAAACACCTATAAGATTACTAAACGTTAACTTTCAATCCATCAAAATTAAACAAGGCCAAGTACATAATCTCGTATACAGCATGAACCCAGATATAATATTTGGTACAGAAACATGGGTAGACGACAAGATCACTGACAGTCAAATATTTCTTCCTGGATATAACATCTTCCGAAAGGACAGAAACTGTAGTGGAGGTGGTGTATTAATTGCGATTAAAGATACTTACATTACAACTGCCGTCCCTGAACTACATACAGACTGTGAAATTGTTTGGTGAAAACTCGAGTTTATTGGACACAAAGCTGTATTCTTGAGCGCATACTACAACCCAAAAACATCCAATGAAAATGGGTATCTAGAACTTGAGAAGAGCCTAGTGTATTTGAGATAATTACCAACTACTCGAACTGCTTTATCAGGGTTGAAACAATATCTGGCATATCTGACCATGACATATTTTTTGCAGATTTAAAAACCATTCCATCTAAACAAACGCAAAAACCACGAAAAATTTCATTATACAAAAAGCAAAGTGGGATAACATCAAAGAAGATCTTAAATCAATAAATGAAGAAATAACCTAGATGAACCATCACAATTGTTGGACCATCAAGGGTACTAAAAGAACTTTCATCAGATATTGCGCCAATACTAACAACTATCTTCAGGCAGTCCTATGAAACAGGTGACTTACCAGATATTTGGAAAAGAGCAAGCGTAAGTCCGATATTCAAGAAGGGAAAACGGTTTGACGCAATAAACTTCCGTACAGTCTCACTTACCTGCATTTGCTGTAAAATCATAGAGCACATTGTAACAAGCCACATCATGACCCATGCTGACAAACATGATATACTTTTACCCACTACAACAAGGGTTCAGGAGAAACCTATCCTGCAAAACACAACTGATAGACTTCATCAATAACATCACCATAAACATGGATACAAGGAAACTAACAGACTAATTATGGATTTTATAAAGGCATTCGATAAAGTAAGTCACAGTCTACTAATACACAAACTGGATCACTATGGCATCAGAGGTAAAAATCCAACAAATGGATACAAAATGTCCTTTCTGACAGGAAACAAGTGGTAGTTGTAGAAGGGGAAAATCTGATACAATCAATGTAGAATCAAGCGTCCCAAAAGGCTCAGTACTCGGACCAAGTGTGTTCCTCTTCAACGACATGCCAGAAGGTATTCGCTCAAGGGTTAAACCTTTTGCAGATCACACCATGGTACAGCTGACCATTGCATCAGACGCATACAGTGAGAACTTACAAGAGGACCTCAACAAAGTAGCAATCTGGAAAGAAACTGGAAAATGGCCTTTCATCTCGATAAATGCAATGTACTAACAATTACAAGAAAACGCAAACCTATTGTTAGTGAGTACACACTGCATGGCCACACCCTGGAACCTGTAAAATCTTCTAAAATTTAGGTTGTACCATTAGCTCAGACTTGAAATGGAACGAACACATCAGAAACATCTGTAACAAAGCAAACAAGACCATTGGATTTCTTTATCGAAATATCAACATCAACAACAGCACTATAAAAGAAACTGCATGCAAATCCCTAGTCAGACCAACCTTGGAGTATGCATGCAAAGTATCGGACCCTTTCCAGCAGAACAACAAACACCGGTTAAAAAGTACAAAGAAGAGCAGCAAGATATGTAACTAACAAATATCACAACACCTCATCTGTTAGTAACATGCTTACCGTACTCGAATGGAAACCCCTTGAAAATCGGAGAAAAGCAGCAAGACTTGCAATGATGTACAAACTTGCCAACAGGATGATAAATGTTGAAACAGAAGACATTTTCATTCCACGGGACAGAATATCCCGTAACTTAAACAGCAGCGGTTTCCAATTTCCAACATGTAGAACAGAAGTGAGGCAAACATCGTTCTATCGAACAACAATAAGGGACTGGAACGCACTACCACTCACCACCACCAGTGCAGGTAGTCTTGAATGTTTCAAGACTCACCTATGTAAAGAATTAAGTTCTTTGGATTGTCAAGTGGCCAATGTTATACAAAACTAAATTTAAATATAAATTTAATAAACAAAACAAAAGTAAAGTAAATTCAACATAAATGAAATAATGAAATGAATACATGCAAATGTAACTAAATAAACACACACAAAACGGAACTAAATATAATGTTATGAAATAAACAAAATGAAATTAAACAATTACAGTCCGCACACCTCCATCCACTCTGCACACTTCCCAGTAAAGGTTGAACGTTGCACGTACTGTAGAATAACTTTGGGTTGTTCCCCTTGAATTTCTTTTAATATAAAACGGACAGAAAATAACTATTTTCACACATTTTTGGTTGATTCTAAATTGATGAAAAGAACACTAGATTTTATACTTTTACTGCAATGATAACTTCAATGAGCAATGACGACTTGAAACTGCATAATACTGCACGGACTGCTCGATTCGTTTAACATATATTTAAACGGACTTCTTTGTATATTTATAACGGATATTTTCACCGACTCCAGGCGTTGTAATTGATATCAGCAAACATCGAGTTGTAACCATATTACTAGTAACACCCTTTGTATCTCCGACACCATATATCACCGACCAGTCGACAGTATTTACTACGTGCTGTACGCACACCAAAACCGGGCCTAAAAACCCCTGAGTGTTGTAATAATAAGCCTTGGGATATCCATGTCCTAAACTGACAATTATAATACCCAACTGCTACTTTTACCAACTCTAGACTCCGCACAAGCGTGTGCTTTATTCAATGGCCATGTGTCGACTGATTTCAAACTCACCTGTGAAATTTCAATAGGTGCCTAATCACGTGATACACATGAAAGGTCTGCTTGACTATATTGTCCGGTGTTAACGAAAATAAGCCCTAACATAAAATATAGTCCTAAGTGAAATAGATATATATAAATAAATAAATGGAGTTTGTTACAACCTACATGAGATGATTTAGACCGCCGTCAAGGATGTTGTAGCCTCACTGTTACTGTAAAAAGAATGTATATAACAGATTTTTCACTTAGTTTAATATAAAACATTTACATGCGCAAAAGTGGCAACATAATCAGTATATTGATGGTGGCCGCAAAATGGTAGAAGAAGAACCACTGTTTTGATTTTATTTTTGTCTCAGGATTGAGTAGAATAATTCGATATCCGATTCACAACTTTACCCAACCACCCTCCCCATCGCTAATTCTTGCAATCCAAGTAGCATTTTCTCACGTCTAAACTCTTACATTATCATCAATACCCGCCAATGAGACACCAACGCAAATAAAGCAAATCTTTACCTCCTGTATTCATTTACCCTATATCATATGTAATACTTTGATTGCATTTGCTACAATGATTTCATCCCAATGCTAGTCCGTAGTCGATGTTTTATTAATATTCTAGGTGTAACTGTGTCTAATAGATCTTAAATATATGTCATTGAATGCTACAATGTAACAAGCGCAAGAACCAAAGATCCATCACTAAAATTAGACGTATGCGCAACATGCTCACATAATGTTTCAAAAAAATGTATATAGAATCTCCGCCCAACATATTATAAGCCTGTTTTCGGTCATGAGTTTTGACCTCCACTGGGACGATGCCTCTGCTGGAATACGTTTCGTCCAAGAGGTTATCACAAGCCAAGTAGTCAACAATTTCGTGTTGATTTTCGATATCATTTTTTTTGTATTTTTACTTTTTATCTATATTTAACTGTTTGAAACACTAAGGTTTTTCTACCCTGAGGTATTGATAATCTTGGCACCGATGTTTGATCTCTTATAGACGAAACGCGCGTCTTTGTTACAAAATTTTAAGTCTTGTTCCTTTGGGAATTGTTTAAAGAGCAAGCTACGAAGTTCTTAATCTGTATTAAGAGTAACTGCACAGCAGTTTTCTTTCGACAACACTAGAAATTGAAAAAAGTAAAATTACAAAAATACCGAACTCCGAGGAAAATTCAAAACGGAAAGTCCCTAAGCAAATGACTAAATCAAAAGCTCAAACACATCAAACGAATGGATAACAACTGTCATATTCCTGACTTGGTATAGGCATTTTCATATGTAGAAAATGGTGGATTACACCAGGTTTTATAGCTAGCAAAACCTCTCACTTGTATTGTAGTCGCTTAAAATTCCATTATATTGACAATGCTGTGTGAACAAAACAAACCGACATAATAGGTAAAAATGTCAAAATAGGGGTACAACAGTCAACATTATGTTATAATCCTAATCACTATAAAAACAAACAAATATGTAACAACAAAAAAGCACAAAAAGGCATATAGACAAAGCACATATTAAGCAAAAATGAAGGACAAGAATACAAAAATGTACCATAGCACAATAACACGATGACGGAATGTAGAAGTACCGAGCCACGTCAAATGAATATCACCAAAAATAGACTAAACAGTAAAAGTAATAATCAATAAGGCAAATAAAAGAAATCTATAACACGTGTTTACGTTGATAAACAACGTCAGTACCCAGAATCTATACTTGCATGACACGGGTTATGTTCTTCTCATATATTTTTTGATGGTATAATACTAAACCCCTAACAGGAGGGATTGTGCCTGATATTCATATCATGAAGATATAATCTTTCAATCAGTTTAATTGAGGTCTGGAGCTGGCATGTCAGTAACTGCTAGTAGTCTGTTGTTATGTATGTATTATTGTCATTTTGTTCAATTTCTTGTGTTTCCTATTCTGACATAGGACTCGGACTTCTCTTAACCTGAGTTTAACTGTGCGTACTGTTGTGCGTTTGTTTTTCCTACATTGGCTAGAGGTATAGGGGGAGGGTTGAGATCTCAAAAAACATGTTTAACCCCGCCGCATTTTTGCGCCTGTCCCAAGTCAGGAGCCTCTGGCCTTTGTTAGTCTTGTAACATTTCTAATTTTAGTTTCTTGTGTATAATTTGGAGTTTAGTATGACGTCCATTATCACTGAACTAGTATACATATTTGTTTAGGGGCAAGCTGAAGGACGCCTCCGGGTGCGGGAGTTTCTCGCTGCATTGAAGACCCATTAGTGGCCTTCGGCAGTTGACTGCTCTATGGTCGGGTTGTTGTCTCTTATACACATTCCCCATTTCCATTCTCAATTTTATTCAAGACCATCGTGTATTATTTGTGAAGTTGATACGGAATATTTATCAACAAGGTCTTGAAACCTTTCGATGAACATTTTTAGAAAAAGGACGAGACGTTCTTTGACATACCCCTGCTTCATCGACTTTATGCTGAGATGCTGGTGACGTATTACAAAGTCTGGGTAGAAGCTTCAAGCTCTTGAATACCGAATAAGTTGGGGAATGTATATCCCATATGCAGGTGAGGGTGGTTTATTGCTACTAAGGTGGGAGAAATTGATAAATTCAAAATTAAAATCGTCTCGTTTGTCACAGATTCTGGTACTGAGATGATCGTGTATGTCAAATTCGAGGTATGAGTCTAAAAATGAGGCTTATGAAGCCGTGTCTATTGTTTCTTTAATTTCTAGTTCTGGGGGATATATTATTGGAACCCAATTAGAAAAGTTTGGATTGTTTATTGAAAAAATATCATCAATATATCTGAATGTGAAATTAGAAGACCTGGCTTCTTTGATCTTCTTGTTTTTGACAAGTGTCTGAAGGAACTCCGACAATTTGTTAAAAAAATCTACCTCCAAATTCAACGAAATATGTTGTCAATAAAAAACTCCAGCATACTGATCACGTGTTCCTCTGTGTAGCATGTTCACCTTTTTTGTTCACTATTAACCAAATATGCCGTATGGTATCCCAAAGTAATAAATTTATAGCGTATGCTACCATTTTTATGTTGAAAAGCATTGTGGATTATTTCTTTCAGACGATTTTTCAATTTCACATGGGGAATGGTGGTATACAGGGTTGCAAAATCAAAAGTTTTGATAGAACATATTTCAGAAAAAGATATCTATACTACTAAAGGAAGAGACCGATTTCATTGAGCAGAAACTCCTCTGAAACCATACAAAGTCGGAAATATTTGTGTTATGACGTATAAATGTAGTGTTTTGTACTTCCTAAATTTGTCTTTGAAACAATCTTTTTTTCCACAGAAAACGCAAACGTTTGAGAAAATATCCAAATTCGGAGACCGTTATCGATCCGTGTCTTATACGCTTTTGCGCATGCTCAGTCGATTTTTTCCATTGTGTTACCCATTTTGATCACTTTCGGTAATGTCAACGGATTTTACGTAGCTCATACGGTTATTAAGTTAAAAGGGTAAAACACTACTGAAAATCACTCTTTGCCACACTTTTCTTAGGATTTTCAATATTTGTATTTTCCAACTGAGATTAATTGGGTCTTTTGCATTATGTTCCTCATTTTGATCTCTTTACAGAAATAGAATTAAATGCATTAACCGTGTCCAAGTCCTTACTGTGTCCAAACTCTTTGTTTCAATACATGCCCAATTGTACCGCAATTTCGCGGGCATCTTCTAGTAGATTTAAAGTTATCCAGAAGTTCTTTAGAATTTTTAAGAAACCACATACGATTAATAACAATACGGGAGTAGAAAGTTTCACAGTTTTTCTAAGGACCCTCTTTCACTGCGGACAGCATTTTTGTCAACCTAATGGACAATTCTTTATTTGACCATGCAGATGAGCCGGCAATGTACAATTGTTTGTACGGAATTTTGTGAAGCTTAGGTATCCAATTCAAACAAGGTAAGTCCTCCGATTTGCTGTTCAATGTAATGTTTGTTGCAGCCATGATTCGCCAAAATCTTATCCTTATCAAAGGATATATTTTTGTATGTGGGATTACCTGAGTGCTCATTTATCCCTTATTCTTTTACAAAACACTCGTAGTAGTACGATTTACATACAAAGACAATTTTATTAGAAGCATTGTCCGCAGGAACAATAACATACTTATCATGAAGAGATGATAGACATTTCACAGCCTCCTTGTCTCTGAAAACGGACTTTGGTCGTTCATTCACACAATATGTTTAACTTATAAATGCGACATTTTATCAGAGACCTGATTGTTTTTACCCATTCTGACAAAGTGTCCAGTTCAATTACTTCTCGTCTAGCCCATGCTCTGGGGTAGACCTCAATGGAATCCATAATCATTTTGAATGGTTCCGATTGATGTGTTGGGGTTCTCTAAACTTAGGACCATGATATATCACCTTTCGGAGATGTTCATGTTGAATTATGTTTAGATCTTTAGTAATAACCTGGCCAGAGGGGGCTGTAAATATATGGCGAGTGGGAACAGTCACATGTCAGAGGGTTTCTTATGTATTGTTCTAAATCAAGGTCCTGCAATGCTTGTTTGGTGTAAATGTAGGATACAGTAGGAACAGACTGAAAACATATCAGGCATTTTATTAAATTAGTCATTCTAATTTGGAAACGGTAGTGATTAAGACAATACATGACTGTCACGTTATTTTAGCTTAAGACCAAGTAGCTATGAATGCTTGAAATTGTTGAATTTAACATCAATCTAACTATGAATTAATAGTTTTATTCCTGTTGTTGGGGAGTATGTTTTGTTTTCTATGGAAACATATTTTGTTCCTACTTGTTTATTTTCGACCATGATTAAACTAGAAACTTAGAATATTTTAGATCTCAGAAAAAAAAAAAAAAAAAAAAAAAAAAAACAATCAATGGGCGATTATCAAGGTAAATTACACACGGAGCGGAAGTGTATCAAGTAACGGAAACTTGGTTTTTTCTATCTCCGTAATATTTTCCCAAGTGAAATGATAAACATACAGATTTATAAATAAATAAAATGTATCATCTTTTATTCATATACTTACACTAAATAAAGGCATGCACCATTTTGAATGGTAAAACAAATATTGATGATTTTTCATTATGATCGATGTGAATGAAATGATATCATTTCAGATATCATCTCCTCGAACAGCTTCCTACACTAAACTCAGGTATATCTCTGATGATATATTGATTTCACTGTTACTAAAACTGATTTTTTTTTTTTTTTTAATTAAAAACATAGCTTGGTATCTATTGGTGTATGCGTACAGTCATACGTCGTCCTGTCGATGATGTTTAATTATATTTTGGTATTGCACCGGATCTTGCGATTCTCAGAATATTGGTGGCGTCATTGCAATGTGTCGGTTGGATGTGTACTGAATGATACCTGGTATGGGACAGTTTGATTTATTTATTAGTTGTATGTTGCTTTAGGTCGACTTTCGGTGACTGTGAGAACGCTTGTGTCGGTGCTTTTTGCCTTTTTTTGATGATGGTTGTGTTTTGTGCTTCGTGTCTGTCTGTTGAGTTAAGCTGTTTTCATAGTTTGTTCTTGTGTCGTATTGAAGTACCGTTGTCCCGGCTTGGGAAGGGTTGAGCGATCACGGACATGTTTATCCCAGCCGCACTGCTTTTGAGCCTGTCCAATGTCTTGAGCCTGTGGTTTTGTTAAATACTACGCCGATATTTTTCTAATTTGTACTACTTCACATTTTTTTTTTTAGGTCGGAGCCTTTATAACTGACTTTACGGTTTCCAGTTTTCTCATTGTTGAAAGCCGTACGGTGATCTGATATCCATGTCATTTGAACTCATAGTTTTCTCAATGGTATCGACACCGCATTTCCTTATTTTTTCATATAGATTTGGTATTTGATTTCTTGGACATTCGCTTAGGATTGAGTTCACATACCTCATGTTACATTGATCATCATGGTGTTTGTATTAATAGGAAAGTCTAGTTTCTTTAACTTGCATACATACACTGACATGTATTATTATTCAATTACCAAGTATTTGTTTACTTTGATCCGTGTACACTTGAATAAGCATTATATTGTACAGGTTTTAGTATGGTTTAATATTCCGACATAAAACTTTAACTAGTTTTCTCACAACGTTGAGTACATCATAGATGCATGTGTGACATATTATTTTGATTGTTACAGTAATAAAAAAAAACTGCAGAATATTACGTATACACTGTTAAACTTGGCATGTTATGTGTGGTAGAGACATGCATGATGAATATAAGTTCAATATTCTACACATACTTTAAAACAGCAATTTTTGTTAGTAGATATTAGAGAACTGGTAGTATTGTAGAAAATATGATACATTTGAAATGTGTATTCAAATATGCCGTTGGATATTATTGAGTGCTAATGAAATACATTAATTTTCTAATTTGAATAAGTGCGTTCATAACTTAAAAAGTCGCCAGCGAATACGAAGTGTCCTTATGCCGATATTCGATATTACAAAAGACTCATTTTATTGTTATTTAAACAAATATATCAAAATAAAATTTACATAGTGATTTGTTTGAGTATATACGGGATTAACATGCAGCAATCATATTTGACCACCATAAGCCAGGAATTCTCATTGCTATTCACAATTATTATAAAACGTATTATATATTTGATGGTTTCTCAGCGTGTATGATACAAAGAAAACGTATTGAATATGGAATTTTATTCTATCAAATAGTATTCTCTATAACATGATAATACCCTCACTGCTTTATTTATAAAGCCCAGAATCCACATATGGAACTTCAAACACAAACTTTAATTGCATATTTCGATTTCTAAATCTTATTAATGTACTTCGAACTCCAGAATTATGCCTCAATACCAAAAATGATCAAGAATTAAATTGTTTTGGAGCGCCTGAGATTCCGACAGGTTTGGTATGTCGTTTAAGTTTATCAGTCTTTAGTTATCTACGTAGTGTTTGTAGACTTTTATATTTCTTTTCATCGTTTTTTTATTTTGCTATGGAAATTGTCTTCTACTAATGAGTTTGAATGTCCCTTTATGATAACCAGCCTCTGTTTAGTCAGGTTGTGATCGATTGTTTGGTAACTGTTGATGTAATGTTGGTACAGTATATCAGTAACATTGGCTATAAAGATATTGACCAACCAATTTTGCTCAGGTTATGTCTTTTTGAAAATATATCATATGTTATCTTAATATATTCAATGATATGTTCAGTTATTGACCAATGATATAATATAAACATGAGGTCAATAAAAAGTATTCAATGTAATCTGTATAGTACCCGACATATTCATTTAGGAATCACACAATTTACCATTTGCATGTAACTAACTCAGTTCTTAACCTATACACTTTTTTGTTATTGCTTTATTAAAATGCTCTTCCATGGCTAATGATTTTAATACATTCAAAAGAAAAAGGCACATTCGGCAAGAGTGACGACCATAATGAAAAGTGGAAATTTAGACAGCCGCTAGAAACGAGAATATGTTTGATGGGAAGCAAAAACATATCGACCTCTCAAAGCGTTGCTGCAAGGGTTTTTTTTAACCCGATGAGAGTATGGTACTTCACGAAGCTTCATATTCAACGTCCCAAATCCCAAATCAGAATAATTACGTATTCATACATCACGCATAGCCGAATGTATGACCCACTTTGGCAAAGAGTTTACTACTAGGACATATGTATAGGTGAGCATATTCATATAATGCCGTCAACTATTATTCAATTGAAAAGTTGATCTTGGCTGTCAATGATCAAAACGACGTACTTCCCGAGTAGTCCATTTCCCGTACATGGCATATTATGTCTATAACATTGTTTTATGTTATTTATGGATGCTTTTTCCTCGTGGATCTTCATAAATTGTTAATGAAAGTGAAAACGTAACAGTCATAGTTCTGGCCCGTTCCTGGTAAAGATACATCCAATAAACCTCTTAGAACGAATCAAATGTGTTGTTTTAAAAAGACATGTCTTTACTCGTCATTTTTCTAAAAAGAACATCAGAAAATACCAAGACCTTGTTGGTAATTCGTATTTACTTCACAAATAATACATAATGGTCTTGACATTTGGATTCTAGGTACTAACATTATTTATCATCTTAATTACGAGTTATAGTGCTCTTTTTTTTTTTGTCTTTGAATATTTTTAACCTTTACTAAAATTAAAATTGAAAATGGAAATGGGGAATGTGTCAAAGAGACAACAACCCGACCATAGAACAGACAACAGCAGAAGGTCACCAACAGGTCTTCAATGCAGCGAGAAATTCCCGCACCCGGAGGCGTCCTTCAGCTGGCCCCTAAACAAATATATATACTAGTTCAGTGATAATGAACGCCATACTAAACTCCAAATTGTACACAAGAAACTAAAATTAAAAATAATACTTTACTGCATTTTTGGTAATATCCTTTTGGCATGGCTTGGTATTTATAAATCCCGCCATTGTGGTATTGTGCTATGGTCATTTCTTGTATTCTTGTTTTTCATTTTTCCTTATGTGCTTTGTATATAAATTGTCTATATGGCATTTTGTGTTTCTTTGTTTGCATAGTTGTTTGTTTTTATATTGATTAAATGAAAACACGATGTTGACTACTGTACCCAAATTTTTGACATTTTTTCCTATTATGTCTGATTATTTTGCTCACACGATGATTTCAATATAAAGGAATTCTATGCAATTGTAATACAAGTGACAAGTTTAGCTAGCTATAAAACCAGGTTAAATCCACCATTTTTTACATAAGGAAATGACTGTACCAATTCAGGAAAACTACAGTTGTTTCCATTTGTTCGATGTAATTGAGCTTTTGATTTTTAAGGGACTTTCCGTTTTTGAATTTTCCGTTGAGTTTGGTATTTTCTTATTTTACTTTTTGGAATAATTTTTGAGTAGAATATTCCAGAACCTCATTATTCTAGAATCAGTGAATTCAGCAGATTACAAAGACACGGGTACAAATAAGTGGTAAAAAGTACATGCCGTTTATCAACTTATATCAGCTATCAAACTATCGAGTCAATTTTTATATATTTCAATATTCAAATACAGGGTATTGGTAGTACAGGAATTCAATATTCTTGTATGTTTAAATTTGAATGTGTGTACAGAATTGCAATGGGAAAAGGGTAATAAATGATTTACTAAATTAAGTCTCATTTAATTGATGAATAAAATGTATATCTAATAATAATTTCTTATTAAATACTATATTAATAACACTCATGCTACATTTACTACAGACAAAAAAAAAAACAACAACAACCATATTTAACATAACTTTAATGAGAACAGTAATCATCAGTTAGATATTGGGAATAATTTTTATATTTACAATGAATACCATTGGAAACTAAATAACATAACAGTCACACTTGTTTCAACGAAACCATATTAATTGTTAAAGCAACAGGTACAACACAGCAGATTAACAAAACTTGCCTATTTACTATTATCTTTTAGACATGATTTGAATTAGAAGGGTAGGCAGTTTCGTAGGAACCCGGAAGTGATAGCGGTTGCATATTTGCATGCTCGATTCCGATCTGTTGTTGTCTCATTCCTGTATGAGTATTTCCATAGTGCTCTCTTGTCAAGTCAATTGATTGGACTTGTCCTGTTTTTGCTGAAAAAAATAATCATATATGTTCAACGAAGATCTTTATCGGCTAGAGAGACTCCGATAATCAATTCAATTTATATTTTAAAATAATTGTGTTGATTAGCTACTATAAGTACTTTCTGTGTAATTAATAGGCTGACATAACTAACTCGTTTAAAGGTTAAAACCGTACGTTGTTATTTTCAAATTAACAAGTTCCGTTTTTCACAGTATTCTGGGCTTAATACATATCTTGTGCATCTTTGCCTGCACCCAAAACAAAAGATGCAAAAGGGTGTAAAGTTGTTTTATCTGTCTCCTTTAAGAATACACCAAGAAGATTAAAGTTTTTTTAACTCATACTGCAAATCTTCCAGTGGACTGTTCAATTAAAAAATTATTCGTCAGCCATAAAATAAAACAAATCAAAATAAACAACGAGACAATAATATCACCGACATGTTATTAAGAGGGGAACATCGTTGAACAAATAATTGATACTGTACACTTTATGGTTATCCTTAGGCAGTATTCTTTTTTGTCATAACATTTTTATTGTTCCTAAATTCAGTTTGTAAAAAATAAAGCTTACCATGGTCTTTGCAATAATTAGCAAGGTAACTACACAAGAATACAAAAGCAACAACACTACCTATTGAAGCTCCGACGATCGTCCTACAAACAATGCATATTGCTTTCAAATACGACGACATTTTACAGTAATATATAAATATATATATACAAAAAAAGATTGTTGTACATTTTCATCTTTAAAACGCAAATCATTACCCGTACTGCTGTTGGTCCGTTAGATTTCCTGTAATGCTGTTCGTTTAAAATTATTTGTTTTCTGTGTTTAACGCATCCTATTTGTTTATTTGTCGTAGATATACCTGGATGTTTGATTGGTTTGGGTATGGACAGCATTACGTTTTTGAACGACGAATATTCTCTTTGTTGTGGTAAAATGCATAGTTACAACTCTTTTGTTCTAACCGTGGTATTCAAATAATTTACACTTATGTGATGTTAAATCAACGTCCTTGTCATATTTGCATTCATAACGTCTTTATTGGGATGAATACAAGTTGTATTTGCAGAAATGGGGGACAAAAACTTGTCTTTCCAAACTGTACTATCGGATTATTACATGAAAGTTTTCATTTCAGAGGTATTATCAGCCCAAGGTTCAATATCAGCCTAAGAGCCGAAGGCTCGAGGTCTGATAAAACATCTCATATGAAAAATGAGATTTTATGATCTTTTTATCATATGCTTCAACAATGGAGAACAATAGTTAAATGTCTAGGTCACACATTCACGGATTTGACGCCTGATTAGCTATGGATACGATCCGGCATCATTCGTGGTAATCTGTATTGGTCCGTAGATTTCCGTATCGTAGCCGTAGTCACACGTAGTTGAATTTGTATATCCTTGACAAATTTTGAACATGCACAAAATTTGACCACAAACCAAGCAACCGTAGTATATCCTTACTAAACCGTATAAGAACGTATTGATCCGTTTTAGTCCCTATTAAAACCGTATTAATCCGTTCTTATTCGTAGTCCCGAGGGATTTCTACGGTTAGTTCCGGAGAACTACGTACTAGTGCGGTTACACCACGTATTTGTTAAGGATAGAATACGTTTTTTACGAATTTGTCACGGAACGGCACGATCTCATTACGGAAGCTAGGGATCCTCCCTACTTATAGGCCCGAACCTAGTCTGTGTATACATAACATTATCAAACATGAACAATCAAAAAATGATGCTTGCAATTAATTGGCTGGAATTGGATATTGATATGGCACAAAATGCTAGGGCGGTATTTGAGCTATTTGATGACAGACGTAGAATTGACCGCTTGCAGAGGTGATGTTTGTCTGTGTCATGGCAGAATAAAAAAACGTCCTTTAAGAGTGCAGAGCTTTGTTGGATATTATCAAATATTACACTTTGGACTTCGTGTTGTTCCTTGTTTCTATTTACGTATTCCTCATTGCTGAAGATAAATACCTAATTGGAATGTGCACAATATAAAAACACACACACATATAATTTATAGCTTTAATTAAGTACCACACAAGTACTATAATGTCAATGATATGCAAATGACAACATTTTTTATGATCCACGACTAAGCGCGAAAATATTAAATAAAAAATTTGATAAAACAAAACAAAAACTTTATCGATTCACTGCCATGAAGAGATGATAAATTACAAGCTTAATTTTTTTTCCGGAATTTTTCGAGTATCGCCGGAATGCCTTGCGATAACGTTACGAAAAGGCATGTGATAATAGTCGAAGCATGTAATAAATTTTTCATATCAGCCCGCTAAAAAACCACTTCGGAAAAATATGGAATTCACGTAAATTTGATGCTATTATCATACTGTCAAAATTATATGTTATTTGCTCTAAGTATATGATAAATGTCGTTTTAACTCTGTATAGAGATATAAACTGCTAGACAAATTTAAAGATTTGGTGCTTGTGTGTTTCAACATTCTTACTTGGAACTATTTAACAATACCAATACGAAGAGAACCTGATTAACATAGTATTACCCGTACTCGTGTTGGTCCATTTGATTCCCTGTTCTATTCAATACGCACAGAACCTGATTAACGATACTGGCCGTAAAGTGTTGATTGCTTTTTTAACAATACCACAGAATAGAGTGATATCGGGTAGACCAACAACATAACTAATAGTTGACTATGGTATAATAATAAAAAAAAATATTAATAATGTCATCGATAACAGAGTTGCAACATATATATTAATAATGATCAGTCCTGATTAAAAATATATACATTTCCAAGCTCGTATTCTACTAGATACTATATATAACTATATCAACTTTTTATATTAATCAAAAAGATTAAATAACTTACCAAGTGGACGAGCTATTGGATACGTCTATATTTGAGGATGCATCATCATAGCTGTAGAAACTATAGTTACTGTAGTATTTATAACACGTCGGGTAACCAGCACAACTGTAACCAACAGGACAACACCAATCATATCCAACACAGTCATAATATCCTGTAGGGTGTGAGCCTGAAGTACAAGTATTACATTCATTACGTCTTTCGTGTAAACAAAAAGTGCAAGAGTTATTTTCCATTTTCGTGATTTCAACAGAATACTGAAATCCTTAAAAAATTACTGATAAGTCATTTTTTTATCGGCTGATGAAGTCGGATCATGATTCTCTCAAACAAGGTTTTTTCACCCCTTCTTCCATTATTCCTATAAACCTCATCATGACCCTCCATCGAAAATGGTGTAAAAGTGAAATACGTTAAAAATATAAAAATAGAATTAAAGGTCATAAAAATTTCAGTATTTTAGCATTAAATATTTCATTGAATAATGTAACAACAATTTTTTTAAATTTTTTTTATACATTTTTTTTTTGTTTTCCAATTTAAAAAGAATCTTACTTCTTCTAGTATTAATGCGGAAATTATAACCAAAACCTGAAAGTTCAAAATTTTTAATGATGTTTAAAAATATCTACCTATGAACTGTACTAATTAAGATTGAACAATCTGCATAAAAAGAATTGTACTAGTGTCAAAAAATAAATTTAGCACATATCAAATGCACATAGGTATCTGGTCTGACACGTGCAATCATCTTATGAATTCGTTGATCGACTATAATCATGATTTATGTAGTTATATTATACCTACCCATTATAACGATAATCAATTCACATATTATAATCATAAAAACTGTTATTTGAGCCATTTTAAAACAATTCCTACTCCCAACTAATTTTCTGCTTTTCTCAATATATAGTGTTTAAGATAAACTTTTGTCCTTTTACATACTCAAAAAGATATACAATTTGCAAAGGGGGTCTAATTGTATAGCAATCGTTGCCTAATATGACATTTAAAGGCAATAAATAACCATGTTATTGTTTTTAAACTCGAAGAAACTTTTCATCTTATGTACTTAAACTGTATCACATAATCGGACAAAAGTTATACACTTATCATTTTATAAATAGTTTAACAAAAAGAAGAAGCTATAAAACCGTCTTAGTTAAAATATATCTTACATAATTGAAAAGTGTTTGAGTGTAGTTGCAATAAACGTGTTCATTAAAACGTACAGATTAGAGTGACTTTGCTTATAATAAATTTATTGAACAAAGGTTCGTTATGGTCAAGTTGAAGGCATCAGTTCAACAATTTAACAACAAAATCATGATTTGGTTGACCATGATCTGGTTGACCGCTATGGAAGACATGGGACACAGATATGTTTAAATTTTCGTAGCCCGTCGTCAAGATTCGGATATAACCGAATGCGATTTATCATCGACATGTCGATTGCCAGGAGTAAAATGACGGTAGTAAACTGTTAAAGCAGTATGTTCTCACCCTTCCGGACCTGAAATCAGTTCGTGTTGCTGATTCGTTAGTGTATTTGTGCAGTGATTTGAAGACTCGTATTATCGTCTCTATGTCTTTTTTTTTTGCCATCATATAAAGTGTTCTTCTTCGTTTTATGTTTCATATATATATAACACGGAACAAATGCATTGATTTTGATAAAAAATGTGTGTTTGTTTACATCAACACGTGTTTTACGATACCTGTAATGTTAATATTGGTTTTCATTGGACGTAATTTGTAACATTACATGTGTAATTCTCCAAAATATACAAGTGTCCAAGGTATCCTATGATTTAACTCCATTTTATGTGCTGGCCGTTTCATATAAATTTAATAAAATTTATAATGTAATCTTTTGAAGTTCTGACTAACTCTGCGTATCATATTCCGTAAAACGGACTTGCATGTATTCCGCCCCGCCAACCCATCTTTATCTAGACAGTCTTTTGTGCGTGTGTGAAAGTGAAAGATATTAATGATGCTTAATAAAGATATCATATTTAATGTTTTGTAGATTGATGTATATTTATGTTTGACTGATTGACTGTGTGCCTAACTGTACTATATAAAGACTAAGAATGAGCCGTAATGTATTTTAGCCGATCACCGAGAAAAATTATTATTTTTTTGCGAATATTAATACGTGTTCCAAAGAAAAGTATGCAACACTCACAAGAAGTGCTCATTTGTGATACATGTATATATTGCATAAATGAATATTGAAGTCTGGCAAACATGAAATTATGCTATGGTGATGTTGTTATAATTTATGCACATCTTTTATCTATATTTCTTTTTCTATTTCTATGTGTAGGACGGTTCTGCCATCTATATATATAGTATACCTTTATATGCCTTTTTATATAAAATTGAGAAACATGCTTATGAATTAGCTTAAAATATAGATATACTAAGATAGATACATGTAAATGTTTGACAAACACTAGACAGAATCATTGCGTTTGCACGTTCTGTGACTTATAGCAATTAATTTTGTGGTGATCACATATTGTCATTTGCCTGTCATATGTTGTTGACTTACTGGTTATTTATTTTTTTTTCGATCGCATAAAAAAGTCTTAAAATATCACAGAAAATGTATCTGAATATAGCATCTAAACTTTCTTGGACGAAAACACGACGGGTGCCAGAAATCAAGAAGGAACCTAAACTTATCAATATTACGAGAATGAATGACTAACCTTTTGCATTTAGTCTACATTTAATCGACCCTTTGATATAATGTAAAAGTGCACCTGTCAATAGATTGTTAACAAAAGAAAAATACAAAAGGAGACCAATTAATCACTGGGGTAAAGCTGATGATCGTAATTCGATTCACGGTCATCCCAAGATGGTGGACGTAGAATAAGGTCAGAATCGGTATTGTCTGTTAAAGTGTTTCTATGATATATTATATATAAAGCATACATTGGTATGATATAAATTTATAAAAGGTTCACACGGAAATCATAAAATCACTACCAAGAAAAGTATATAAAAAACAGGAAATTCGATTTGAAAAAATCGCTAAGATGACCGTACTTCATCATCATTATTTTTTTCAAGATCACCGTAGCATATAACAAGGATGACCGTGATTCCATAATCCAAGCAACAGATAATGTTGAGTTTGTCTCAATAGATGCTCGGTTAGCGGATATAAACATGTTTAATCGATGTTTTTTTAATTTTTTGCCTTTTTTTTCAGTATAGAACATAGATAGTAAATTGCTTATTGCAAGTAAACAATGAAATATTGATAACAACATTAAAATCTTAATACAAATTGACAGAGATATGACAAAAAGTTAAAAAAAAATATGATTAAACATATTTATATCCGCTAACCGAGCCAATGCGTATGTGCCCACAGGATGCAGATTAAATGCTAACATTGTCTTGATATATGAATAACATTTTTTATACAATTTGAAAAGGTTCCTCTTTGTAATACGCTATTCGTACAAGACTATTTCAAGGATCTAAGTGGTAGACTCAATTAAGTCACCTTCATTAGTTTGATCGTTGTCTTTTTTAAAATCATGTCCTGTTAATATAGATGTAAATAGATAGCAAACTCGACCAATTGGATTTTTCTAGGTCTGTTTGATTTCATATTATAGGTTAAATCAATATGTTAATAATTGTTTTTACCTGTTTAAGAAAGAGTTTTATTAGATCGAATCAGTCAACCAAATGGTTTACCCTTGTTTCACTTTCAATGTTGACATTCTTTTCCTTTCAATAGCTGAACACGCCTAGTTCACGCGTAACCCATCTCTAGCTAAGGGGTTCAATTGAAGTTCACAGGAATGCGTATTTAATGAAGTCGAATTATTCACTTGCAAGTGAATAATTCATTAACGATGTCTCTTTGCTTATTTTGACAAATCTGAACCAAACTGTCTGCTTAAAACGAATTATTATTTCACCTTCATTAATTAATGAACAAAAAAAATCATATTTATTTTTTTTCTATATCTCGTAGCTAATGCCCCTTTATCATTTTATTGAAATATTTCTTAGATGTTTGATGTACTTTCCAAATTATCTAATTATCTATAAATTAAGTTGCGAATAGCATGCAATGGATAACGACAAATGAACAGTAATCAATTAGTATTCCTTTTCATAAAGAAAACGATTATTTGTTTTTAAAAGATTTGTTCAATCTAATTGAGATATTATTAATTTTTAAGGATATATTGTTGAACACCATCGATGGTATATATAGTTTAATTAACTTAAGTTACTTGAAATGTTTAAAACATTTTGTGTCTGGGCACTTACACATATATAGACATGAACAATTCATAATTTTAGCAATTTTATTTTTGCTATCAATTGTGCAGTATCACTCTGAGGATGTAAACCTCAAGATTTGAGTCATTGCAAAATTTTGACTCACTCTGTTGGTTTTCTTTTATTAACCTTTTTTTTTCATACATGTCATAGTGAAAGTGCCCGAGACAGATTCATGTAGGAGTTATGTTCTATTGGTATTTTAATCCTCGGCAATTTGGATTTTTCTTGCAAAGTACTTTACTTGGTAAAACTCCAGTGGGGGGCTGGCAGATTTTTCATAAAAATTTAATGACCTCGATAAAGTTGAAAATAAATATTCTGGTTTAACCTCCCAGAAAAATATTCCTACCGCCATGTATATATTATATAAAAAAAAAAGAATCTTGCTCTAAAGTGGTTGAAATAAATATTCTGACCCGCAAAATTTTTAAAATAAATATTCTGACCCGATCAAATCTGCCCTGCCCTCACCTCAGAATCAAATGATCGTTCCCTTACCTGAAAAAAAGTTTGCCTAATTTCAATATTTAATTGTTCGGGAAATTCATGCATTAACCCTGAACAGAACACATCTTTGTTTATAAGGCAGACTATAATTTGAAATCATCTGGATTTTATATGGTAAGGTACTTTAATTAGTCCAAGGGTATAACATTTGCAACATGATCAGTGATAAACCTTCTGACTACCTTAATATGTTGTTTTTTTGGTTCATTATTCATGAGTTTTCATTCGTTTCGTTTGTTTAGAAAAAATAGTCCATAATTGAGATTTCTGATGAAACTAAATAATATAATTTATTATTTATAACATGCATTTAACAGTTTAAGGAAAATTTAAAATCAAATTAGTAGTTTTCTTTTTGTTCCTTCATAAATTACGGTAATCGTTTACCAATTACGGTCATCCCTGTTTTGAATCGCTGGTACTGTCACGGTCATCTCAATTGAGAATTACGGTCATCTTAGCGATTTTTTCAAATCGAATTTCCTGTTTCATATACATTTCTCGGTAGTAATTTGTGATTTCCGTGAAAAACTTTTATAAATTTATATCATACCAATGTATGCTTTATATAGAATATATCATAGAAACACTTTAACAGACAATATAGATTCTGACCTAATTCTGCGTCCACCATCTTGGGATGACCGTGAATCGAATTACGGTCATCAGCTTTACCCCAGTGAATTAATATAAGTTCTTTTTGTTTCCAAATCCCATTATTTCTATTGTATAGTTGTAATTTCTGCACTTTTGAAAAAAAAAATATTGTTTAAACTAAGAGAAATTAGAAAAAAAACATTGTAGTGGTTTTATACTCGGCTATCTGTCAAATATAGTTGATGGATTTTCAATGGCGATTTCAACTGGTTAACATTTTTTAGTAGGATTTAAGACTTAGTTCATTCTAACTTGCTATCTGAATATTTGTTAAAAAGTCCACATGGTTACTTATCGAATACCAGATACTTACGAAGAACAACATCGTGACGTAGTTGATGGAAAAAATGTATCAGTTTCATTTTAAAATTTTTGTCATTTCGTTAGGCCACACCAATTTGATTAATAGTTCTTTTGATTTTCCCGCTCCTGTTTTGGAGAAATTGACTTTTCAATAAAAAAAAAATAGTTACCGCTTCCGCCAATTTCTGGGCCGCATGCCGCTCCAAAATTAGTTTATCCTTGACATTTTTTTTTCTTTTAGACGTTTTTCTTGTGCATATATTGCTCCGATCGATTCAAACGCACGTGTGATAAATCGATTTGTAAATAAAAGGTCAAAAATCGGGATGCCAACATGAAGTTGTGTCAGATCATTGCCGAGGACAATATAAGTAGTTATTAAACACACAGTTATTTTAAACGCGTTCCGTTTTACCTATGAAGACCTGTTCTAGGAGACAAAAATAAAAAATCTTTCGTAAGTTGACCACGATCACATCAGTACTTGTTAGAAGTTAGAACCATTGTCATACCCGATCATTGTTTCAACAGACATAGTCCGAGATTACTCTGACGTCCAACGGCTGTTTTGCCAGACAAGATTGGGCGCTGTTGTCCCTTGTCCTGGACGTCAGAGTAATCTCGGACTACAACAGACATAGAAAGAGCTATCTGTCGTGGATGAAATTAATATTAAATTCACATGAGATTTTAAAACATGACAGATTAATCTTATTTTGATGAAAACCTCATATCCCCTTGTTAGTCTATTGACATGCAATCATAACTCTTTTGTATGGGAACATTTAAGAGTTCCAACGTTCGAGACCAAAGTGTAGTCCTATAATACAAGACTTCGGAGTGTCATATCATTTACATTCAAAGTTTTTTATCGGATATTTTTTTTTACTATCAATGTTGTGTTTCAACATTGATAGTAATTATCGGATACTTTTTTTTTTACTATCAATGTTGTGTTTCAACATTGATAGTAAAAAACCAACATCCGATAAAAAACGTTGAATGTAAATGATATGAAACTCCGAAGTCTTGTATTATAGGACTAGACCAAAGTGGTGGTATTGGGATTGGCATGCTAATAATAATTAGGGATGTGTTATTGGTGCAACCACTTACAGTTTGAAATATATTGCAGGTTTCAGGGGCAAAAGGAAAAAGTATTTTGCTAAGTCAGAATAATGCATGTGAATGTGGTTAATGGTATTTTAAGGGAATGTTTTAATAAATTGAGATCTACATGCATAGCAATATAACTATCTTGCTGAGGATGTTGTTGAACTATTCACCTTACTCATTATGTTGATTCTATTATGGATAAATAGTTCCAACTGGATGTCAAGCAGCCAATAAACAATCATTACCATATAATAAAAACAACTATATCAAAAGATAATTAATATTTTTCTAGGGCATTTTTTGGAATACATACACATATTGTAATTGTATTCAACACATTTCATTTAAATTTACCTCACTAACATAATTCCTCTTGCTAAACTGCATCTGCTATGCTTCCTTAATATATACGCATGTATGAATTTAATTTCTAATGAAAATTCACGCAGTCAAAGATTATTTGAAGAAAATAATCAAAATTATACTAAACCAAAGCGAACCAGAAAGTTGGGTATGGTACAGACTGTACTACAGGCACAAATACATCAAATTATATGCATAAGAGCATGTTTATCTTCCTTTTTCTTTGAAGTAACCAGTTTTACATGTACATAACATTCTAAATCGCACAATTTAAAAAAAATATTATATCGCTCGCTCCACTTGTAGAGCACCCGCCTCAACAAAACTCATTTTCAAGAAATAAAAAGATTCAAAAAAATTTCGCTCGCTCGCCCCATATTTTTTGGAGCTTTTGTCCGAAGAACTAAAATCAAATTGGTGTGGCCCTATGTATAAGATTTCATAAAATATACTTACCAGAACAACAGTTAGCAATGCAACAAATTAAGATAACCAGACCAACAAATCCGCCTTTACAACCTCCGACAATCGCCCTAATACAAGATACATTCTACGGATAGTTTCCTATTCATTTAATCAATAGCAAAGACAAAATTTAAACAAAAACACAAACAAAATAAAGTCAGTAAAACTATGTTGTATTACAGAACTTTAAACAACTGTCATACAAGTAGGAAGGTTTACTTGTCTATTTAACCAGGTTAATTAACCCACCATTTACTTTGGAAAATGCCTGTACCGAGTCAGGAATATGAGTCGTTTTTACTCGTTTCGTTGGTTGATAATGCAATGATTCTGTCTAGTGTTTGTCAAATTTTACAAACTTTGTCAGTTTGTGTGGACTACCTCTTTTTGAATATACATTATAATTCGATATTTTTGTTATACTGTTGTAGAACATAATGTTTGAAAAACAGTTTTGATCCCTTCAATTTCTTAATTTCTTTGGTGATTTTTCGGCAAGTTCTGACAATTTATTTCTGTGTAACTTCTCCATGCACTCCTGCTATTAATCCGGAAGCTTTGTTCTGAACAGCGCTGCTGGACTACCTCGTATTTTTCTTAACTTTTTTCTGTTAACTTTATAGCCTTTTGTCTTAATAACTCTTCAGCAACACATAGATGGTTAATTAATCAATCACTGCATCTATCGTATTGTTGTTATAAATATCAAATTCATAGACTAGTTTGCATATTAAATCGATGATAGTCACTTACAAATAGGTGAAAATGCGTAAATTGTCTCTTTTAAATAGAACTTTCATATATTTTTTATTAAGCGTTGATTAAGAAAAATAGCAAAGTGATATAAACAATGTACTCATTGGTGGTTCCTTCGCCATTATCGACCCGATGAGATCTTCGTTTATGTTGTACAATTCATAATCAAGGATTTGTGAGATGAAACTTGTTTGATCTGGCCTAACTAACTGTGACCCGGTCTGATCCCGACATCAAAACGTTAGATCTATCTATGATACTAAAATAACGAGGTCCAATTTGTTAGCCGGCATGACAGAAAAACGACGAATCAAAACATTAAACTTTGTATATAACTAATATAGGACAATGGTGTTGATTTAAAATTACACCATTCCAGACCCATTTCAGCTTTCTTTTCCACATGATTAATATTACCAATAATTAACAAGTTCCGGGTAGAATCCGATACCAAAAGTATATGTCACAAGTAGTTTCCGGTTGTCTGTATGATGTATGTTCTGTATCTACCTCCTTTATTAGGAGCACTACAATAGGTTATGATGTAAAAGAGGACATTTAACACACTGTATCAGTACAGATTTAATGTAAGTGTTTGCATAAACAGCTTCCAAGCCTGGCCGTGACGGGTCTTACTACCAGAAAGTTCATAAAAACAATAATTACAATGCAATAAAACATACGAACACACACTTACCTGATTTGCTTATCGTCAAATATAAACAAATGTAAAACATAATACAAAATAAGGGATAAGGTCAACAAATGTTATGATAACAAACGGGAAGCCGGTTAGGACATATTGTAGTAAGAATACAAGGATGGGTTGAAACAGAGAGATTTTGAAAACAGGGAAAACTGTGCTCCTTATGATCAGCATGACTTTATCAGATGGCATACTAAAAATCTAGGCTAAAAATAAGGCGTAGGTACTTTAATTCAGTCACGGACTCGGATATTCGAAACATTTAATTTCATGTTATTTAAAAGTACCTGTGCGAAAAAAGATGATTTTTTAAAACTTTTAGAACGGTGTAGTTGCCGGTCGTTTAACGTTGTCCTCATAACTTGTACAAGATAGGTAGCGGAGATAATCAAAAATGCTATACTTTATATGAACACAGTTGCACTCGCATACTCGCCCAATATATCATTCTGTTTCTGGACTTACCTAGACAGTACAATTTGCACAGCAGCCCTATATATTATATACAAGAGTCTTTGATGAATTTGAAACCACAGAGTGACGTTAACAAAATGTAAGTAATTGAATTATAAGACAGAAACCGGTTTAGGTGTTTCTGTATACGTTATTTGTCTGAGAAGAGTATCAAATGTACATATTAATTCTATTACCGAACGTTTAACGAGTCATCGTTGCTTCCTGTATTTGAAGACGAATCATAATCATAATAATAGTAGTAGTAAAAGTAGTATGTGTAACATGTTGAGTAACCAGTACAGCTGTTACCATAACGACAACACCAATCATATCCATAACAGTCATGGTATCCTATTGGACATAACCCTGAAGAACACATTATGCACATTTTTACTTTAACATTATGTCTCATATAATAGAAAAAAGAAAATTATAAGAGGAGTGTATAGAATGTATAGAATGCAGACAGCTACAATGAGGCGTTTCCTGAATCCAAAATCCGTTCTAAAATAAGTTTTGGATACCGACCGACCAAATTTTTGAGCATAAATACTAATTGGCGGCAATTTGGAGCTTGGTGAATATTGAATTTTAGTATGCCGTTCTTCCTTTAATCGATTTGATTATATAGATTGAACATTAAAGTAAGATAGCCTCTGGTGCTGACTCTGAAAATATCACTTATTGAGACCGCCATCTCGTTTTTGATGTTTGTGTATTGGAGCCGAGATGAAATGATATTTGGCTTTTTAACACGTAGTTTAGGTAGCAAATACATAGTAAGCACGTTTGAATGTTTAGAAGAGATCCCAGCTTTCAGGTGGTAATACTATGATTGTCTGCTATCTGACTCCATGTGAAACGAACGTCCTTGACGGTTGAATAATTGATAATTTTAATTTTAGGAACTTAAAAGAGGGACGAAAGATACCAGAGGGACAGTCAAACTCATAGATCGAAAACAAACTGACAACGCCATGGCCAAAAATAAAAAGACAAACAGACAAATAGGAGTACAGATGACACAACATAGAAAACTAAAGACTAAGCAACACGAACCCCACCAAAAACTGGGGGTGATCTCTGGTGCTCCGGAAGGGTAAACAGATCCTGCTCCACATGTGGCACCCGTCGTGTTGCTTATGTTATTACAAATCCGGTAAATAGTCTAATTCGGTAAGTCACATTCGTGAAAAGGGAAAGGTATTGTAGTTACGACATAAGGAACATATCCGATATCATCTGTGAAACGGTTATTCCATAACGGTCAACCAACTCGTGATGGCGTCCGTAAAATTTACGAAGGGATGATTTCAACTTCACCATTTGGAACTCTTGGCTTAATAGCTTCCTTGTGAGCAGCAATCCTCTATCAAGGAAATCATGATAGGAAACACAAGCCCGGGAATATCGTACCAATTGGGAGAAATATACTCCGTATGCAGGCGCTGCTGGAATGTTGCTACATAGAAATGGAAAGTTCACAATTGGGAAGCTGAAATCATCTCATAAATGTACAAACGTTTAATCCGCTGCAAATGTTTGCACCTGTTCTAAGTCAGGAATCTGATGTACAGTAGTTGTCGTCTGTTTATGTAGTTCATACGTGTTTCTCGTTTCTCTCGTTTTGATATAGATTAGACAGCTGATTTTCCCGTTTGAATGGTTTTACACTAGGAATTTTTGGGGTCCTTTATAGCTTGCTGTTCGGTGTGATCTAAGGCTCCGTGTTGAAGGCCGTACCTTGACATATAATGGTTTACTTTTTATAAATTGTTACTTGGATGGAGAGTTGTCTCATTGGCACTCATACCACATCTTCCTATATCTATATACAGAAACCACTTTATTATTGGTTGCTTTGTCAGCTGCTACGACATAAAACTTGATTTGCAAGAACTAGAATAAAACTGAGAATGGAAATGGGGACTGTGTCAAAGAGACAACAACCCGACCATAGAGCAGACAACAGCCGAAGGCCACCAAAGAGTCTTCAATGCATCGAGAAACTCTCGCACCCGGAGGCGTCCTTCAGCTGGCCCCTAAACAAATATGTATACTAGTTCAGTGATATTGGACGTCATACTAAACTCCAAATTATACACAGGAAACTAAAATTAAAAATGAAACAAGACTAACAAAGGCCAGAGGCTCCTGACTTGGGACAGGCGCAAACATGCGGCGGGGTTAAACATGTTTTTTGAGTCTCAACCCTTCCCCTATACCTCTAGCCAATGTAGAAAAAAAAACGCACAACCGTACGCACAGTAAAACTCAGTATAAGAGAAGTCCGAGTCCGATGTCAGAATAGGAAACAAAAGAAAATAAACAAAATGACAATAATACATAAATAACAACAGACTACTAGCAGTTACTGACATGCCAGCTCCAGACCTCAATTAAACTGATTGAAATATTATGTCTTCATCATATGAATATCAGGCACAATCCCTCCTGTTTAGTATTAGTTTCAAAACAAATTGTGTGTGATACATATGAATGTTGGCAACAGACGGTAATACATATGCATGTAGGCAACAGACGGTGATACATACGAATGTAGGTAACAGACGGTGATACATATGAATGTAGGCAACAGACGGTGATACATATGAATGAATGCAACATATGGTCATTCATATGAATGTATGCAACAGACGGTGATTCATATGAATGTATGCAACAGACGGTCTTTCATATGAATGTACACACCACATGGTGATTCATATGAATATATACAACACATGGTGGTTCATATGAATGAATGCAACACATGGTGATGCATATAAAATTGAGAATGGAATCGGGGAATATGTCAAAGAGACAACAACCCGATCAAGGGCAGACAACAGCTGAAGGCAACCAATGGGTCTCCAACGCAGCGAGAAAATCCCACACGCGGAGGTGGTCCTCAAATGGCACTCAAATAAAATTGTGCACTATTTCAGCGAAAATAGACGTCACACTAAACTCCGAAAGACATATAAAGGAACCAAAATAAAAAAAAACACACACGACTAACAAAGGCCAGAGGCTCCTGACTTGGGACAGGCGCAAAACTGCGGCGGGGTTAAACATGTTTTTTGAGATCTCAACCCTCCCCCTATACCTCTAACCAATGTAGAAAAAACAAACGCTTAACAGTACGCACAATAAAACTCAGTATAAGAGAGGTCCGAGTCCGATGTCAGTATAGGAATCAAAAGAAAATAAATAAAATGTCAATAATACATAAATAACAACAGACTACTAGCAATTACTGACATGCCAGCTCCAGACCTCAATTAAACTGATTGAAATATTATGTCTTCATCATATAAATATCAGGCACAATCCCTCCTGTTAGGGGTTTAGTATTAGTTTCAAAAAAAATTGTGTGTGATACATACATGACATATGAATGTAGGCAACAGACGGTGATACATATGAATGTAGGCAACAGACGGTGATACATATGAATGTAGGCAACAGACGGTGATGCATATAAATGTAGGCAACAGACGGTGATACATATGAATGTAGGCGACAGACGGTGATACATATGAATGTAGGCAACACACGGTGATACATATGAATGCTTGCAACACACGGTGATTCATATGAATGTACACAACACATGGTCATTCATATGAATGCATACAACACATGGTGGTTCATATAAATGAATGCAACACATGGTGATGCATATAGAACTGAGAATTGAAATGGGGAATGTGTCAAAGAGACAACAACCCGATCAAGGGCAGACAACAGCTGAAGGCCACCAATGGGTCTCCAACGCAGCGAGAAAATCCCGCACGCGGAGGAGGTCCTCAACTGGCACCCAAATAAAATTGTGTACTAATTCAGCGAAAATAGACGTCACACTAAACTCGGAAAGACATATAAAGAAACCAAAATTAAAAAAAAACATACAAGACTAACAAAGGCCACAGCCTCCTGACTTGAGACAGGCGCAAAAATGCGGCGGGGTTAAACATGTTTTGTGAGATCTAAACCCTCCCCCTATACTTCTAGCCAATGTAAAATAAAGAAACACATAGCCATACGCACAGTAAAACTCAGTTTAAAAGAAGTCCGAGAAGTTCATATGAATGTATTCAACACATGGTGATTCATATAAATGTATGTAACACACGGTGATTCATATAAATGTGTAAAACACATGGCGATTCATATGAATGTATGCAACAGATGGTGATTCATATGAATGTATGCAACAGACGGTGATTCTTATGAATGTTTACAACACATGGTGATTCATATGAATATATACAACACATAGTAGTTCATATGAATGTATGCAACACATGCTGATGCATAGGAATGTATGCAACACATGGTAATTCATTTGAATGTATGCAACAGACGGTGATGCATATGAATGTATGAAACACATGGTGATTCATATGAATGTATGCAATAAACGGTGATTCAAATGAATGAATGCAACAGACGGTGATGCATATGAATGTATGAAACACATGGTGATTCATATGAATGTATGCAATAAACGGTGATTCAAATGAATGTATGCAACAGACAGTGATACATAGAATGTATGCAACAAATGGGGATTCATATGAATATATACAACACATGGTGGTTCATATGAATGAATGCAACACATGGTGATGCATATAAAATTGAGAATGGAATCGGGGAATATGTCAAAGAGACAACAACCCGATCAAGGGCAGACAACAGCTGAAGGCAACCAATGGGTCTCCAACGCAGCGAGAAAATCCCACACGCGGAGGTGGTCCTCAAATGGCACTCAAATAAAATTGTGCACTATTTCAGCGAAAATAGACGTCACACTAAACTCCGAAAGACATATAAAGGAACCAAAATAAAAAAAAACACACACGACTAACAAAGGCCAGAGGCTCCTGACTTGGGACAGGCGCAAAACTGCGGCGGGGTTAAACATGTTTTTTGAGATCTCAACCCTCCCCCTATACCTCTAACCAATGTAGAAAAAACAAACGCTTAACAGTACGCACAATAAAACTCAGTATAAGAGAGGTCCGAGTCCGATGTCAGTATAGGAATCAAAAGAAAATAAATAAAATGTCAATAATACATAAATAACAACAGACTACTAGCAATTACTGACATGCCAGCTCCAGACCTCAATTAAACTGATTGAAATATTATGTCTTCATCATATAAATATCAGGCACAATCCCTCCTGTTAGGGGTTTAGTATTAGTTTCAAAAAAAATTGTGTGTGATACATACATGACATATGAATGTAGGCAACAGACGGTGATACATATGAATGTAGGCAACAGACGGTGATACATATGAATGTAGGCAACAGACGGTGATGCATATAAATGTAGGCAACAGACGGTGATACATATGAATGTAGGCGACAGACGGTGATACATATGAATGTAGGCAACACACGGTGATACATATGAATGCTTGCAACACACGGTGATTCATATGAATGTACACAACACATGGTCATTCATATGAATGCATACAACACATGGTGGTTCATATAAATGAATGCAACACATGGTGATGCATATAGAACTGAGAATTGAAATGGGGAATGTGTCAAAGAGACAACAACCCGATCAAGGGCAGACAACAGCTGAAGGCCACCAATGGGTCTCCAACGCAGCGAGAAAATCCCGCACGCGGAGGAGGTCCTCAACTGGCACCCAAATAAAATTGTGTACTAATTCAGCGAAAATAGACGTCACACTTAACTCGGAAAGACATATAAAGAAACCAAAATTAAAAAAAGACATACAAGACTAACAAAGGCCACAGCCTCCTGACTTGAGACAGGCGCAAAAATGCGGCGGGGTTAAACATGTTTTTTGAGATCTAAACCCTCCCCCTATACTTCTAACCAATGTAAAATAAAGAAACACATAGCCATACGCACAGTAAAACTCAGTTTAAAAGAAGTCCGAGAAGTTCATATGAATGTATTCAACACATGGTGATTCATATAAATGTATGTAACACACGGTGATTCATATAAATGTGTAAAACACATGGCGATTCATATGAATGTATGCAACAGATGGTGATTCATATGAATGTATGCAACAGACGGTGATTCTTATGAATGTTTACAACACATGGTGATTCATATGAATATATACAACACATAGTAGTTCATATGAATGTATGCAACACATGCTGATGCATAGGAATGTATGCAACACATGGTAATTCATTTGAATGTATGCAACAGACGGTGATGCATATGAATGTATGAAACACATGGTGATTCATATGAATGTATGCAATAAACGGTGATTCAAATGAATGTATGCAACAGACGGTGATACATAGAATGTATGCAACAAATGGGGATTCATATGAATGTATGAAACACATGGTGATTCATATGAATCTATGAAAGACATGGTGATATATATGCATGTATGCAACACATGGTGGTTCATATGAATGTATGCAACATACGGTGATTCATATGAATGTATGAAACACATGGTGATTCATATGAATGTCTGCAACACGTGGTGATTTATATGAATATTTGCAACATATGGCGATTCATATGAATGTACGCAACACACGGTGATTCACATGAATGTATGCAACACAAGGTAATTTGCATGAATATAAATTAAACATGAATTCCAGAATGAAAATTTTATGCGCCAGATTTGCGTTTTGTCTTAAAGAAAACTCATCAATTACGCTCGAATTGAAACAGTAAAAAGGTAAAATAAAGTACGATGGTGAAGAGCATGTTAAACGTATACAACAATATATGGGCGATTTATATAAATTTATGTGATCATTTAACGCTTTTTAGACTGACAGTATACGCATTATCTTAATTTCTTTTTGCGTGAACTGTTTTGTGTAAATGTTACCCCTTCTGTTTTATATAATTATTGACAAATTGTATTTACTTAGAAAGAAGTGGAAGTTATCGAAGGAACAATCAAATTAACTAGTGGACAGAAACCAACAACACCAAATGAAAAAGAAAGGCAAACGACGAAAAACAAGACAAAAGTCTGCAAATACAAAACTAAACAGATTTGATCCTGAAGGATAAGCAGATCATGCTCACCATTTGGCACCAGTCATATACAAATTCGGTAATAAGTTTCTATCAGTTATTGTACACTTAAGGATTGTAGCTACAACAATTGTAACAGCTTCGTGTTCGTATGTGAAACAGAAATTCTATTACCGCGAAACAACTAATGACGACGTCTGAAAATGCCGTTTTAAAAGCAGGTGGTGGAGAACATATATTTTTTTTTTATAAGGAATAAAAATAAGTCTTTTTTCATAAATGTTTGAAATTAATATGATCCCGAAGAATAATAATAAATGCTTCATTATACGAAAACACTTTGATTGGGATATATGATGTCAAATGTAAGATATGAACATAAATAGTTTATTTTGTCACACATTTGGATAATTCAAGTGATAAATGACCATTGTGTTTGAACTCTTGTTGGCATTTTTGCATATTGGCTATAGTGGTCGACTTGTTATTGTACTTATCAAATCTAAACCACACAGTGAAACAAAACCTTCTCAAAGACATAAAGTAAAGCATCTTAGAAAGCTTTACATTTCTCTATGAAACATTGATTATATTCTGTCACTTCACAATGCACAATACTAGTGGATGCTTGCATCTAATATATCATGCATTTACCAGTAAATTTGAGCTAAGAAACTCTACTTAAACGAGACAGTCTGCTTCATATTTCTTTGTATTACTTGATATGGACACAGATTGGAGACTAGAATCTATTACAAACTTGATAACCTAAACTTGCTAGTTGTCAACTTCACATTTCTCTGCAGTAACATACCTCATAGTATGGTGAATATGTATCTGATAGTCATAACTTTTTTCACGATCGTTCCCTCTAAAACTGCTGAATCATTTTCAACCAAAATCGTGGTGGTTGGTTCTTATGGTATGCATTTTGTGTTTTCTTATCCATGCAGTCAACACAAATAGCTGTCATGGCTACAGATAGAACATCAGGTTAAAACCATTAAGATAGAAAAATTCAGTTAGGGCAAAACTGTACAGAATGAAAGATCTACTATCACTGATAGTAATAACTGCCCTCAATAAGCATGACAAGAATAAAATAAATGCCAAAACTACTGAAACTATTGACCTAAATTTACTCGTTAAGCAGTAAACAACACAAACAACGATTTTTGTGTCGGTCAGTCGTGATTTTTTTCAAAGATCTTCTCAACTTTATTCATACTTTGTGTGCATTATTATTACGGTTTCTAGCATCAAGCCTGTTTTTTTTTCTGGTCAGTCAGCAATTCTGGCCGCCCAAATGTTCATCAAAATTAAAAGAAAGGAGTTATAGATAGCCTTTAAAGAATGATTTTGGGCTCATGTTTTTGTCTATTATCTATAAAAACTATAAAAAGATAGATAAAAATGCTAATAGCAGAAAAGGATTTGCAGTACAAAATCTACATAAATGCATGTAGAAATATGACCAAGCGATTAGAAGAAATCGTGTATAAACATTTTATTTTCATATTTTTCACAGCTGCAAAATATTGATGATTTCTTTTTTTATTTGGTTCCTGATAATATTCATCGTTTAGTTGCGTTTTTTTAACTTGTGAATTTTAAATTTTTACCCGATAGATAAGTTATTTTGGGTACAAAAAGGCTTTTGTCCAATGAATTTTAATTCCGTATCGTTTGATAGATAAAGAGATAATTAAACTTTTGCCAATTAAAGTTTCTGTATTATGAGTGAAGATCCAGTTTCTTATTATAAAGGTTTTTCAAAAGGAATAATTCAAAACACTCGATTGTACAGTGTTTAAACGTAGATTACTATTTTTACTTTTAATGAATACATTGAAAATTCAATTATTAGGAATGAACGCAGTTGATATAATTTTATTCGTTGTTGGTATATGTCAGGAGTTAGGAAGAAATTAAATTTTCATTTGTGGGTAGAAATTGTTCTGATACATTTGGAAAACTATTTACTTCAACATGAGTGTAAGTGATTTTATACTTGTAAACAAATAAAACAAAATTGAGATAAAATAGGAACATTTAACTGAAATGCATTTATTGATTAATACAAAATAATATCCCACCTTTTCATTGGTTTCTTTTTTAATTAAACGTTTGGTGGGTCTGTATAAGTTTCGAGGGGATAACTTCATTTTGTGCCACTTTATCTAATAACTTAATCGTAATCAGTAACCTTCATTTAACTGATTCAATAGTTACCGTTATGAAATACCTTTGTCTGCTTTCGTTTCAGATAACCAAAGATTTCCCCTTTCGTGAACAACACAATTAATGACACACCTGAATTATGTACTTCTTATTCTTTTGGAGGTCTTGAGTTCACCCAATCCGGATTTTGTGATGATGGGGGTTCGTGTTAAATATCAACACAATAGTTTGCTGTGTAATACTATGTTACTGTTTTGTCAAATTAATTTGTTGGCCATGGTGTTTTACGTTTTATTTTCAGATTGTTGTTTTTGATTGCCTCATTGGTATTTTTTTTTCATTTTTAAACCAAGCGCCATGGATAAATTTTAAGAAAATTAAACGGGCGCCTTAAACATTTGATACATTGTCGATCGTTATTTTTCTATAATTCCTTCAGTGTTCATCTTAACAGTTTTGTATTCGTTTAAATCATAAGCGTATTGAAAGAAAAAAAAATCATATATTTGTTTTCCTTTCACAAAAAATCAGCTCTATTATATTCAGAATAGAACCTTGTTTAAATAGTAACCAGGTAAATTGTTGAGTCTCATTTATTTAATGTACCGTTAAGTTCAATATTATAGTGAGGGGAAGTGGTTGGCCTTTAAATTTTCAACATATTTTCTTTTAGGAAGTTGTTTATGTTAGGTCTTTTATCAATATTATTGAGTGCTGATTTGATCAACTAATAGTTGTTTTTAATTGGGGGAAAACGATCTCTTCGAAAAAAGTGACAAAAGGAGATTCATAAAAAAAAAATCTATTGAATGACTATTTGCATGCATGTCATAAGTTTCTATATAATTGTTAAATGTCACTCAAGTATGTTATCAGTTAAAAACTAATGGAACATTTTGTGTTTTAATTGGGTGATAGTGAAATAGTCAAGTCTGAAACAATTCAAAAGAAAAACAAGTATTCTAATTAAGGCGAAGTGTACGTAATTAACTACTCCACAGAATTTTTTTAAATTTTACATGTGGATTCTGCTTGTAATAATACATCAGACAATAAAATAAAAAAAGGGGGTAACCGTTTTTGTTTTTCAGATACAAGCTGTTGAAATTAACAGCATGATACGCCAAAAATACAAAGGATATATAGGGAAAATCATAAAAATCGGCAGATATTTTTACTTTATCAAGATTTTCTAATTCGTTGCTCCACAGAATTTTAAAAAATAAATCGATATGCGATTCAAAAATGAACGACGAACCCATTGGTGCAAAGAAAGTCCTTAGCAACCGTGCTAGTTTTCAAGCTATATCCTGTGGAAGTTTGATTTTTAGCGGAAAGAATAAAAACATTCGGCGACGTTATTGATGTCTACTGTAACGTCATCACAATTTCTACTCTATAACGCTATTATACCGTACAGTGTCGTAACAAAATCGTGAGTGTGTATAACCCATTTTCCTAATTATTGCAAATGCTCAAGCGTAATCAATTAATAAGGAAATAAACTGACTATTTTTTAAGGATATTTCTGCTGCCAAAAAAAAGGCAAATTGGCAAATAAATAAACTGCAAGTGAAAGAAAGTTACTATATAGACTTAAACTCCATCTTTTTTTAATTAGACAGGGTTCCACTTCTTTTTTCAAATGCTTGTACTTAAAGCTGACTATGGGCGTTGATCATTGTTGAAGGCCGTACGGTTACCTATAGTTGTTAATTTCTGTGTCATTTGGACTCTTGTGGAGAGTTGTCTTATTGGCAATCATGCCACATGTTCTTTTTTTATATTGTATTATTCTAATAATTATGAATCAAATATCAAGTTTAAAGTTTTCCCAGTGAACACAGCGTTGACAGAATGATTCTATACGTATTTAAATAATAAATAATATTGGGATCGCGTATACATCTTTTTTTAAATCTTATTTTTGCATGTTTGTATTTTAAAAAAGTGAATATAATTTGCTGCGTCTTTTCATCCTCACCATTTCCGGCGCTATTCGAAGGATTGCGCACAAAGCCCATTTTTTTGTCAAATTCACACACGTGCACGTGACACAACTCTGCAATTTTATTTAAAAAATTTCCTGTCGCGATCGCTTTCCCTTTTCTTTAACTACACGACAAAGCATGATATAATGTTTGCTGGAGATTTTAATTAAAAAAGGAAATAATTTTTTGTACCATAATTTGTTAAATATCCACATGCACGACTCCCAAAAAAATAAGAAAACTGCATCTGCATATTATCTTGAGAATTTGTATGGCTGTAATAAGGTCAAAAGAAGAACCCGCATATGAATTTTAGCAAAGTAAAACAGATCGGAGTTTTAACTTCACGTAGCACAGATCATTCCCAGCCTTAGCATTGTGTATATTGTGTATGATGCTATAGCATTGTGTATTGTGTAATGCTAAAGCTTTGTGCATAGTGATATGCTATAAATGTACTGGTGTAATGCTATAAGAATGTACCAAGAGCGATGCTATACGAGTTTACCTAGTATAGTGCCATACAAATTGTTCCTTTATATAATGCAAATGAATTGCAGTTTTGTTAATATAATATGAACATAAGGAGCTGTGGTATGATTGCAAATGAGACAACTATCTGCCACGTTTAAGGTAGATCGGGTGTCTTTTTCTGCGCGTCCGTTCTGATCATGTTAATTGCAAAAACTCTTTTGTTTTAAAAATATTTTACCAAGTATCATTTAATATACAACAAAATACCTAAAACTTGGAGATTAAAGATTGAACTATCAAAAAATTAAGTGTCGTAAAGTATATTTAAAATTTTTGGGGATTTTTTCAAGAAAATAAGGCCCGTGACCCCTTATTTTTATTTGATATTTCGGAGTTATTAATGAACAGCAATTCTCTCATCAAATTTTAGCCAATTCTATCGTTTAATGTTTCCGCAATAAGGAAAACTTAAGTTTCCCCTATATCAACAATACAAAATAACCCAAATTTCGTTAATTCCAATGTGTTATTACAAAAAAACAAGGTCCGTGATCCCCAGTTTTTATATTGAAGTTTAAAATTACATTGACACAGAAGTCTTACAGAAGTATAAAAAAAATCTATCGTCCAACATTTAGACACCCCAGCTACCTTAAAGGATGTGGATGTAAGCAATTGTTATAGGCAATCATATGGCCTTCAACAATGAGAAAATCCATACCGTATATAGTCGCCGGGTTATAAAAAGCCCCGACATTGTAGAACTATTTTTCCTCACCCCTACCCCTTCTTCCCCTACCTTATACTACTGCTGAATGATACACAAAAGCACAACAAAAGAGAACAAATTTCGCTATCCTTTCGAAATCGGAATTTGATTAAGAAAAAATAACACGTTCTATTTTTATCATACATGTGTAGTTTCAGTTTCAACCATGGTTCTAAATTTAGATTTTACTTTCCCCAGAAATTGCGGACGGAATAGAAGACACCTGTTTATTTTCTGCACCTTGAAAACTGAGATTTGGATGACATAGGTTTTACTTATTCAGAGATAAATGTAATAGTGAACAATTCTTAGTTTCTGAGTGTGTAATGTTTTGTGGACGGAATCTGATGTTTTTTTTTTTTTTTTTTTGCTGTTGGCTTTTTCTTCGGCTTATAAATGTTGTACTAGTGGTCGATTACCCCTTAGTATCTTTTATACTTTTTACACAAATTATAAAATATAAAACATCATAAAATTTTCAATTGCATAAAAACGGACATGCCAACGTCTTTCTTGTTCAAGACACAAATTCACATGCAATATAATTATTCGTTGACTACAATTTTACGCTACAGGATCCTACAGTACACTGTGCATTTCATTCAAAACTACGGTTTTTCAAAAAATATTGTGGGGTCAATTCAGGTTTGATTTTAATGAATTTGATACGAATAGAAGCAGAATTGTCACTGGTTTATTTTTTATTTGGTTATAATTTTGTTGTTTAGGCGTTTTTACCTTCTGTTGAAATCAACACGAGTCGTATACACCTTATCGCTATTCCCGCTTGACCTGAGAATCTGTCCCGCTTGAACTTTTGACGTCATACAATAATCACTTTTCCATTGTGACGTCAGATATTTTCTATTATGACGTCAAAATTTTACGGGAACTTTTGTGATGTCCAGTAATGGCGGACAAATAGCGATAAGGTGTATTGTGTACCTGCTCTTGTGTGTCTAAAACAAAAACAGTGGTAATAGAGTCAGACTTACTCACAATAGGATACTCAGATTTCTGATTGGAGTCATTCTAATAATTTCTTTGAAGTTTTGAGATAGCACATGAATACTTGTTTGAATTCATGATAGACCGCACGAAGTCATTTCTCTTTCATGTGCCCATTTTTCCTTTCTTGGAGTAGGGGAGATAACCCGCGTAACTAACGACGCACGTTTTGTATCCTGAATTCCGCTAGAGGCGTGCAATTAAGTACACTTCGCCTTAAACGGCATACTTTCGAAACACACACATGGGGCTAGTATCTTCAACATAGTATATTTAAAATCAAACAATATCTTAATTTGCTCTTTTAACAGGTTAATTTGTTTAGGGGCCAGCTGTAGGACGCCTCCGGTTGCGGGAGTTTCTCGCTGCATTGAAGACCCATTGGTGGCCTTCGGCTGTTGTCTGCTCTATGGTCGGGTTGTTGTCTCTTTGACACATTCCCCATTTCCATTCTCAATTTTAAAGTTGTTTGACTATCAAATAAACCGATATGAAACTATTTCCAAGTCATTTATATTCCAATCTTATTATACTTTAAAGTCAATTTACGATCTGATTTTTTAGAATGGGAAAATATATTTCTAATTGAGTACGTACATAAAAGAAAAAAAAAATATATTTTCCGATATTTATGCAAGCAAGATAATTTCAAACAAAATTTCCTCAAGCAAATAACAACATGATAATGCTGTTTTGTAGTTCAGAATGGCTATTGGATGTTTACCACGTAAAAAGTAAAATTACACAAGGGAATTTCAAAACAGAAAGTCCTTTATAAAATGGCAAAATCACCTGTTATATTCCTGACTTGGTACAGGCGTTTCCTTATGTAGAAAATGGTGGATTAAACTTGGTTTTATAGTTACTTATACCTCTCACCTGTATGACAGTCGCATAGAATTCCATTAAATTGACAACAATGTGTGAGCAAAACAAACAGACATGATAGGTAAAAACGTCAAAAATTTGGGTACAGCAGTCAATATTTTAATATAATCTTAATCACTATAAAACAAATAACTGTTTCAACAAAGAAACACAAAATGACATTAAGACAAAGTACATAAGCAAACAAGACAGACAAGAACACAAAATTGACCATAGCACAACAACACAATGGCGGGATGTACAAGTACCGATCCACGTCATAAACAGTAAAAAAAGTCTACCTCCAAATTCAACAAATATGTTGTTAATGAGAAACTCCAGCATACTGATAACATTTTCCTCCGTGTAGCATGTTTTACATTTTTGTTCACTATTGACTATGCCGTATGGTATCCCAAAGCAATAAATTTATAGCGTATGCAGCTATTTTTATATTGAAAAGCATTGTGGATTATTTCCTTTAGATGATTTTTCAATTTCACATGGGGAATGGTGGTATACAGGGTTGAAAAATCAAAAGTTTTGATAAAATTAATTTCATAGAAAGATCGAGATTTAAAATTATCAAGAAGTTCTTTAAAGTTTTTTAGAATCCACGTATGGTTAATACCACTACGGGAGTAAACAGTTTCACAGTATTTCTGAAGACCCTTTTCATTGCGGCCAGTATTTTTGTCGATCTAATGGACAATTCCTTTGTAGAACATACAGATGAGCCAGCAATGTACCGAATATATGATCATGATCGTGTATAAACCTGTTCATATTTTATTACAGCTGCAAAATATTGATGAATTCTTAATTTATTTGGTTCTTGATAATATTCGTGGTTTACATTTGTAGTTGCACTTTTTTAACTTGATAATTCCAAATTTTAACTCGATTGATAAGTTATTTCGGGTGCAAATAGGCTTTTGTCCCGTGAACTTTTATTCCGTATCGTTTGATAGATAGAGAGATAACTAAACTTTTGCCAATTAAAGTTACTGTATTATAAGTGTAGATCCAGTTTCTGATTATAAAGATTTTTAAAAGGAATGATTTAAAACACTCGATTGTACAGAGTTTAAATGTAAAATAAATTATTTAATTTTAATGAATGCATTGAAAGTTCAAATATTAGGAATGAACACAGTTAATATATTTTTTATTCATTGTTGGTATATGTTAGGAACAACTTAAAATTTCATGTGTGGGTAGAAATTGTTCTGATACATTTGGAAAACTATTTACTTCACCATGAGTGTAAGTTATTTTAAACTTGTAAACAAATTTAGAAAAATGAAATAAAATAGGAACATTTAACTGCAATGCATTTATTTATTAATACAAAAAGTCCCCCCTTTTGATTTGTATTTGATTTCTTAAAAGTTTGTTCAGTCTGTATAACTTTCGAGGGGATAACTTTCCCACTTGGAACTTTTATTTAAAAGCTTTCTCGTAAGCAGTCTCGATCAATTAACTGATTCGATAGTCACTGTTATCGAATACATTTGTCTTGGTTCGTTTCAGATGACCACGGATTTTCCCCTGCATAAACAACACAATTAATGACACATATGAATTATGTACTTCTTATTCTTTGGGAGGTCTTGAGTTTATCCATTCAGGATTTTGTAATGGAGTTCGTGTTAGATATCAACATAATAGTTTGCTGTATAATACTATGGTATTATTTTTGTCTTATTAATTTGTTAGCCATGGTGTTATATGTTTTTTTTTTTCAGTTTTTTGTCTCTTGTTCCCTTATTGGTATCTTCTTTTCATAATAAACCTAATGTCATGGATGATTTTTTAATAAATGAAAGGGTTGCCTTAACCATTTTTTACATTGTTTTGTTTTCTATAAATGATCAGTGATCATCTTAACAGTTTGTATTCGTTTTAATCATAAGCGTATTGAAAGAAAAAAAATATCATATATTTGTTTTCCTTTCATAAAAAATCAGCTATATTATATTCAGAATAGAACCTTGTTTAAATAGTAACCAGGTAAATTGTTGAGTCTTGTTCATTGAACGAACCGTTAAGTTCAGTATAGTAGTTAGGGGGAAGGATTGCCATTAAAATCTTCAACATGTTTACTTTTAAGAACGCGCTGATGTTCGGACTTTTATCATTATGAGTGAGTGCTTCTTTGATCCACTTATGTCTTTATCTAATTGGGTAAAAACTATTACTTTGAAAAAAGTCACAAAAGGAGATTCATTAAAAAAATTATTATTATGTAAATATTTGCATGCATGTCATACATGTGTATATATGTTAAACATCACTCAAGAATGGTATCAGTTTAAAAAAATGGAACATTTTGTGTTTCGATTTGGTGAAACTTAAACAGTAAAGTCTAAAACAATTTGAAAGAAAAGCAAGTATTTTAATTACACGACATACTTTTGAAACATATACATGGTGGTAGTGCTCCAATACCAGTTTGTTTTTTTCAATTTTGATAGATACTATCCTTTCCCGATTTGCGCACTTATACAACTATCACAAATATTGCAAACATTTCTGAAGTTATAGTGAGTGTTTTATTTTATTTTACTTAATTTTTTTTTTTTTTGCGTAAACCACTCCCAAAACGAATATAAACTGGTTCTACTGTATACATACTTCCCGCGGTAACACATATTTTAAATTTTAATGCATGAAATTGTTGCTAATCAAATCTGATATTTTATAGGGTCCTGGAAACTAATGTTTCTACGTCTTTATATGCACATGCTCCATCGTGTGATGCAGTGTCAGGTTTATCTATTACTAACTTCCTGTTTATCAAAAACTTATATATTCTAACATATACATGAGATAATGTCCATGTATAAAAATTTCGTCGCATATTTCTAGGACACTACAGATAAGAGCTGCCTGACATGTGTTGTAAAGCGTCATGTGAACATGCTGCTTTACAGTGTAATGCATTTACCGATTTATAGTTCATTAATTTCCTGTTTCCTGGTTATCGAATACATGGTTATTCTAAAACCTTATCATGAGTTTGGTCATGTATATAATATTTGTCAATGTTTTCTAGGGAACTACAAAAAATAAGAGTTTCCTTAATTGTTTTGGCAGCTTGGATTGAAAAATGCTTTACTGAGTGATAGGTTTTGACATTCAATGCTCATCAACTTCATTTTTACTGAATTTTTAAGTCGGGGTATCAAAAGTAATCTTACAATTTTTACCTTTTTTTTCATTGCAGTTGTATCTATTTTGGCTTTTTGTTTATGGAGTTTTTACATTTGAATTTAAATGTCCAGTGGAATTGCATAGACAGATGAGGGTTAATAAAATATGCACTGAAAAGTCACCAGAACACTATTCATGTTTATTGGACCAACATACAAATACATATAACGAGTCGTGCATTGAACCTGCTGATTTTGTAAGACCTGGTAAGTCGTTTTATATTGAACAATTTTAATATGTTAGCAAAGCATTAGTTTTTTCTTAACATATGTAACTCTGAGTCCTTAGTTGTTAAAAAAATTACTTAATTGTTTTCTATCACAATCGAATTCAATGAAGAATATAGAGCCGTTTGATATTTATAGGGGTATCTTGGATATAATTGTGTGTATATTAATTGTTTTATTATATAGTAAACTTTCGGTAAGTTTTGAATGCACTACATGTCGTTGAAGATCCGGTAAATATGATTTATTATGAATTATCTGCCACTTTTATCTTTTAATTTCAAAAAGTCTGGCTACATTTTTGCTTCTATTTGAAATATCATAGCATCTAGCAGGTTATTTCTATCAAATGCTTACTCCTGATAAATGTGAGTTTGAAAGTTCCATGTTTTCCATTACTATCAAGTATTAAAACATACAAATCTAAAATCTGATGTGAGATAAAAGGATCATTTGGTTTTTTTTTTTAGGACAAAACAATTCTCCCAAACCATTTTTAATGTGAAGGGTATATTTTTTTCGTTATATTGTTAAACGAAAACTAACTACTTCATGGTTTATTTTCAAAATATTTCAGCCGTGAGCAGATATGAGATGTTAAAAATCTTTCAAAGTAATCTTCTATCTTTCATTGTTTGTTTGTCAATTGACTTTATGAGATTGTATCTTAAAGATCCGCAATTATTTTCAGTTATGCAAATCCTTGGCAGTCACTACTTGAAAGCTGCATAGAATTTACTACGTATTACTCTCTTCTTAATGTGTTGTACGCAAGCATATAACACAAGAATATCTATAAATCTTGAATAACTCTTAATTATCATTGAGAGGGATGTAAACAATCTCAGAACTTTAATTTGACCATTTTACTGCTATAGTAGAAAGTTGAAATGTTGATATTCATTTTTAATTGTATACCCACCTTATACATGTACAGGTCACTCAAATTATTTATCATTTATAATGCATCAAATCATTATCAAAATTAAAAACTTCAAATATCCAGTAAATATTTCCTTGAAATTTAGTTTGGTTTAGAAACAAGGGTCGGTTTCACAAAAAAAAGCATACGACTAAGATTAATCGTAAGTATACACAATTGTTAATGACTTTCGGTCAATCATTGTCGTAAGTTTTTTTGTGAAACCGACGCCAGATGTCTAACGAGGGGTAAATCTTTAATTAGAGCAACTATAAAAGATAATGTAGCACAATGCTTAGTATCTTTGCTTTTTTAATTGAGAAAAAGTTCAGTAAATGGTGTTGAATATTCTATTTAATTCATATCTGTCGAACGAGGCGTTGCGATATGAACTATTTCTTATGTAGTCACAAATGTCTATAATTTATATTTTTATATAGGACAAAAATATGTGATCGGGGTCTATCGAAAGAACACTCCTTGCAATTTATGGCGTTATCAACCTTTTAAGTTTTGGTCAAATGAACTCAGCCAATGTGTGTTTGCCAAATCAGGATGTTATGAACTTGGACAGATTATGTATGATATCGGTTCAGCTTCGAGTGACAATATTTGTCGATGTGATCATGCTCAAGGATACGCTTTTTTACACATTCCAAGAAATCATTGCTATTGCATACCAACTACGGAAGACTGCACATGCTATAAAAAGATATGCTTATCGAATTATACTCTTTCATCAGGTAACGAGAACATTCTTAAATTAATGGAAAAAACAAACACACATTTCATGTAAATGATACATACATTGAGGAAAAAGGTACGTGTAAGTTAATACAGCCGTAATTTATAGATATTTTTGTTGATAATTTTGCAATCAATACTTAATTATTTGTTTTAATCCAATTAATTTTTACTAGTTGTCGATTAAGTATAAAAAAAACACACCGGCAACATGCATTCAAACGTGTCTTTATGTCTTCTAATTAATATGGTGTACAATTTGCAATTATACTAAAACATACATAATTTGTAGATTTTGCATTTTTTCCCTCGAAGTGTTCATGCAAAAAAGCACAATTTGCTTCATATTATTTATGATATATATTCTATAACAGAAAAACGTTTGTACTTCAATACTGAACGACGTATTGTTCAATATACAAGAAAACTTGTTTGTGTAGTTCAATAATCAGATAACTGCAATAAGTTACTCTATAACTGCACACGGTTGCGTTCTTGTATTTTAGAAAATGCAACGTGATGATATACTGAAAATGTTTAAATATTTGTCTGTGATATTAATTGCTCATCTTTTATTGTTTTGAAATTAATGTATTCTGTTTTAGATTCGAATTCATTACTTTTCTTAATCTACTTATTTTACTCATTCATGTTGGCCACCACCAACTCAATGTGTAATGTGGAGGAATCATTGTGTTATAAAACAAATTAATTGTATTGAATACATTTCTTCTTTTCCTCTGTATCGTCCCATTTACGTATTATTTTTTTTAGTTCTCGTTTACTCTTTTTTTTGTTGCATGTATCAATTGAAGATTATCAATGTAGTCATGCAATATCAGGTAATTCGTCTTGCACAGATGATAACTCCGTCTTGTAAGTATGCAGTTTGTTTTTATTTTAAACTATCGTTCTGTAAAAGAAACAAAAATAACACACAATTAGCGAGATCAGTGTCTTGAATACACATTTTTTATACTTAGATGTAATGTCTATTTAAATTGCAAGACATACGGAGAAAATATAATTTGAGCTCAAATTAATAGATGGTGTTTAAGGGCAAACGATACAGTTTTGATCACACGGTGAATTTTTGACAAAGATGTGCATACAAGCTATTTTTCACCTAGTTAATTAAAATATGTCATGCGCTACTTTTAGAGAAAAATGGGGTCGAAATTTTGGACATTTACTGGACATTTTGGTTTCTTGGATATTTCTATCGTTTCGAAAGACATTCCAAACTTTTTTGTTTTAATATATATAACGCAAGCGGATGTTTGTAAAAACATTTCGAATATATTCTCTATATACGTTGGCTATGAATTTGTGTAACAATTCTTTGGAAATAATTCATTTTTATCACAATTTCCTGATTCTAGTAAAAGCAAGCTTTAAGAAGTATTCAGAAAATCCCCAAAACGTTATCAACTTAATTACACCAATAAAAATATATGATAGCAAAATTTTCAGTATCATATAATGCAGAACTTGTTAATTTGTCTAATAATTGAGCTAAGGTTGAAGTCGCAAGAAAAGGTTTATGTTTTATGCGAAAAAATGCAACAACTTACATTTGCAAAAACTAACATTGTCCTTCATACATCTTCATGCAAATCGATTAAGTTGAAACTTGTTTATCTGAAGACATATCGTAGCGAGGATCATATCGACAGTTATAAACACTTAAGAGATGTAAGATTTGTAATTCAGTTTATTGATAATATTAGTTCCATAGTGTGCTAGTGACCTAATACGATATATATAGTGGGTAACGAATTTATTTTACCGACTATCTTAACATGTTGCATTTAGACTAGTCGCCTATCAAAGTGTTCAAGTCTTCAGGTAAGACACTACTTCCATATGTCCATTGCTACAAAAAACAAATGCCAATAATACTTGTTAGCTTTTAATGTGTTTTCTGCATTAATTATAATCGTTCATCACCAATTTCTTCATCTGTTGTCCTGGTGAAACGTTTCTGATTTTTCATCAACGCAATGTTGTTTTTATAAAGGAACATAACACTACTACTAACCGTGTATTAAAATCGACCTTGCCCTACTAACCCCATATGAAATATACACGGTCTCCACGCGGTTACTTTTAACTAATGATATCCCTAGAAATATATAGGAGTTCAGATAATTACTAATATGTTGTGTCGATTCTTATTTTTTTACAGAAATATGACGAAAATAATGAACAAATCTATGCATTTCAAAGGTAATACATATTGCTGTTGTACCGATACATATTCTAATAACAATTACTGTGCCAAACGTATTGTGAGCAGACAAAAGGATGCATCTTAATTCCAATGTAAAGTATACAGTTAATAATTATTCGTTTATTTAAAAAAGATATGTATGGTGTTTTAAGGAATTTATATCTGTGGACATAACATATAATTTCCCTGCATGGGACAATTAAAAGAAGGATTCACTTTATTCACAAAATTATATCTTATTAGTTTACGATAACACTATGCCTGCTGACATCATATCTCTGTAAACAACCAAATAAATATTTATCGGTGTAGGTTCTTCGAACAATTCAATTTACCCTTTTTCCAGTTTTATATACGAGTAATTTGAATTTTGAAAGAAAAATGATTGTAACCCGATTTGTTCTATACTGTTGAAACAAAATTCAAGGCTGTCATTGAAAGACCATGAAACATTTTTAATACTTCCAGAATCCTTTAGCTGCATTTATGAAATCCTAACCGTATGTCTCTTCTTGTGGTGATACCTGTTGATCAAATTGTAACATAACTAATCTGCCTTTTTTCAAAACTACAAAAAGATATTTAGACACAATAGACATGTAATACATTTATATATATCATATATATATTGATAAACATTACTCACGATACGTTGTGTCTGTGTCTCAATACGTCATCGTCATGATTTTGTTATTGTTTACCTCTATCATGTGTCTATGTTAGTAAAATCATGTAATAGGTAAATTTACCGGTTGTTTTCTATTGTCAAATGTGACACTTTGACTAAGTGTTGATTCGAATGACGGATGCTGCAAGCATAAAAGGAGCCGCCTATCTTGTAAAAGTAATCAGTTTAATTTCGATTGAAGTTGATGTTGAGGATCAAGCGTTAGGATGACCAAATGATCATGGTATAATTCAATCACCCCCGATTTTTGTGGGGTTCGTGTTGCTCAATCTTTAGTTTTCTATATTGCAATTTGAGTACTTATGATTTATTACAAACCTTTCTAAAATTGTCCGTATAGAAATTTAGAAATTGTAAAGAAACTAAAGTTTCGACTCCCTCAGGCAAAGTTGACCTTTGATAAATTTGTCTATTTTTATGTACTTTTTGGTTATATAACTCTTCAACTGTTTCGGTTCTTATACATCCTCGGCTTTCAAATATTCAGCTTTGAACGTTCCTGATGAAGGTAAATCCAGATAGCGCTTCGGACACATGAAATCAATAATGTTTTGTATTCATTTTTTAAGCTGCTCTTTTGGTCTTTTTTCGTTGGTTTTGTTCTTGGCGTTGTCCGTTTATTATTACAAATTTGATTATCCTCTTTTAGAGTGTTTTAATAAATTGCAATTTTAACTGCACTTCTTGTTTTACTTTCCCTGATTGTATTCGTATTTATTTGTCCCACATTTCAAAAGAAAACACTTAATTTTTTTGGCAGAATTAGAGTATGTTCCCTCCATCCAAGAAGCTGGAACACCTAAAATATTGTTATCCACATTGATTGTAGGTGAGATAATATTTTTCTACCTTTGTCATTTCTGATATTCTGGATGCTCAAGTATTCAGGAATCAGCATTATGCTTTACAACATGTAAATCTATTTCTGTTTTTAGTTCACCATGTTTATTAAAATGCAATACTATACAATGAATATTTACTATGATAGTCCTGTCTGTATCACGTTTGAAAAGGTATATTAATATCTACATTTGTAATTGTTGATAGATAATAAATGAATAAATGACAATTGGTAAGAGAAGATCGTGACACAACATATATCTATATTTCTGATATAGTTAACCTTTCTTTTATGAATAAAACAGGAGAAGGAAACAAGCAGAACAACACTTTATGATGTATCTTGCGAGCAACCTAAAAGTAATTATTCATTATTTGATGATAGTATGCAACATATCACGCTTCGGTTAGAAAAATGGCGTAGTTGTATGTATGCTCATACTGTTATCCATGTGTATTTTTTTGTTTTTTACATTTTCAGTCGCAGTCATTATCATGGCTTTAACAGTGACGAATAGTAAGTCATGATTCTGATATAATAAACTTAGCATACAGCTACAAAAATTGAAAATATCAATGTTTAACGTCTTTACTGAACTGTTCAGACATTGTATTAATATATTCAATATGTTTAATTTGCTTTTGTTACTTTATTTAATGATTACATGTAAAGCTATGCTATGCGGTTTTTAAATTGTGAGTATTTTGTGGTTGAGTAATCATGATATGGTGTCATTTTTATGTCGCGGTAATATTCTAAAATCTACTGCATTGTATCTGTGATATTCGGTACTTTTTGTATAGTAAAAGAAAATTGTTTATCGTTAAGGAGATCAGCTGCCTTATACCTTATAATTATCTTCATACGTTTTTTTTTTAAAAGATGATGTTACAAAGGTTGAAGCTATTCGTTAAGTGTTTCATGTGGCATATGCCAATGGCAATTGATGTGTTTTAAGTATTGTTTTTTATGGCATTGTGATATTGTAATGATACGAAATAATACATAAACAATTAAATAAAATGTCTTACAAATTAATATGAGAGAACAGTTTGGTGACTGTGAAAACGACAACAGATGATAAAAACTCTTTCTTCGGCCGTTTGTTTTAATAAGTCAATACTCATGATACTGATACTTCAAGACGTTCAATACACATAAGATAAGCATTTTATGTTCTCCTTACAACAAAAAATAAATTCAACTGATTTATTGTAAGATAAGTTTTTCCTTTGTATTTCTTTTGCATAATTTATAGTTCTGAACAATGACAAAGGGGACGAAAACCTAACATTATCATCAGTAAACAACTGGATAAGTACAACGACCCCTTTAGAAAGTGAATCAATATATCGAAACCCTCACTTCATAGTTTTAAAATTTCCAAATAACCATAAATCAAACACTATTTCTAAAGTCGAATCATGACCAGGAAAAAAAGCGAAAATGGTAACAGCTATAGGTCATCATATCGCCTTAAACAATGAAAAAATCCTATACCTTATAGTAAGTTTTAAAAATCTCGAGCATGACAAAACATGATACAATTTAGAAGAGACATCCAACGACTTAAATCATGCAAAAAAAAAATTAAACAAAATCAAATATTCAGACGATAACCAACGATATCTTAATAGGATGGATCGTTTTATTAGACAGATATATTTAGAGAAAAATATCAAAAGAACTTGTCTTAACCGCCACTCTTTGTAAGCGGTGTAACGCTACATAAATGCAGAGTTATTTAATTAAAAAAAGAAGATCATTGCAGTGTATGAAATGGATATACGATTGGTATCTAGTTCAGTGTTGCCTAATTTTAAAAAAAAAGTATTTCCATAACTAGTACTATTTGCTGTTTGAATTTTGTTTTTTTTTTAAATTAATACTTTACATTATTTGTTAAATAAACCAGAGTAATTTGTTTTTTTTTTTCTATGTAAAAAGAATTAACTGTTTGTTTTATTTCATTCCACATATTTGCCAGTCAATAGTTTCAAAGACTCATTGGACAATAATAATGTCATTGACTATTACTGCTGCCTGAACATTTGCACATGAGAACGTAAATCTCCGAAATATCTGAAACGGTATAATTTGTATGTGTCTGTCGGCATAATTTCAAATTAACATAATACTCAACAGGAGCAATTAAAAAGAAAAAGGAAATCACCGTAACATAGTTAAAGAACTCTAACATTATAAATGTATGATATGGGTCTGTCGTGGTCTGCGAAAACACCCAATGAATACACAACTTTCCTTTAGCTGTTTGTTTTGACCTGTCTACTCCCCGACTACTACATGTTGTATACACATTAGATCAGCATTACGTTTTTTTTTTTTGTTGCATATTTGATAGTTCTGAGCATAGACAACAACTGTCAAAATACAAAGACTACTGTGGAAGGTGAGTCAATATATCAAAACCTAACTATGCAGTGAATTTTTAAATAAGGATGAATCTTACGTTATTGCAAGCTGTCGAATTATAATCAGAAATCAATGTTTCAAGAAATTATATAAGGAAATCGTATACGAAATTTTGTTTTACATAGAAACTTCAACGAAATACGTTTCACTTACTCTGAGTGTTCATGTTTATCAAAATACAAACAGTAATGCTTGTTGCTCTTGTTTAACAGCTGTCACACACGTTAATTTGAAACTAAACGACAGCTAATATTTGCTTGGTGATCATCGATCACAAACTACACTGCTTTGAATCCAGAAAACGGACACACATCTAGAATTTAGTAAAAGAGGGACAAAAGATACCAGAGGGACAGTCAAACTCATAGATCGAAAACATACTGACAACGCCATGGCCAAAAATAAAAAGACAAACAGACAAATAATAGTACAGATGACACAACATAAAAACTAAAGACTAAGCAACACAAACCCCACCATAAACTGGGGGTGATCTCAGGTCCTCCGGAAGGGTAAGCAGATCCTGCTCCACATGTAGCACCCGTCGTGTTGCTTATGTTATTACAAATCCGGTAAATAGTCTAATTCGGTAGGTTACATTCACATAGTAAACAACAATGGCATGCCAGAAAAACGTAACAAAATTATATAAAACCTGAAAGTTTACAGAGGATTTAAATGTGTGTACGGTTGAATGTAATGTGAATGAAATTGTGTTTGTAAGCGGACATTATCTTATATTTTTGTACAACATATTTATAATGACACCAACTTGTAATGCAATACACAATATCTCTATGAATGCGATGAAACAATTCTGAAAACTTGAATTTAAGGTTTACAGAAATTATTTTGGTGTATAGATACGTTTTGAATTCACGTTGCTATTCTAGCCTAAAGCTATTTGACATAATTTGCATCTTATAGAATCTGAAAATAAACAGTATATAGAAAAAAGAAAAGTATATAATGAGGATGAACAGGTAAGGAGATAGTAAACAACAAGAGTGTATCTGAATTTGTAGTTATAAATGCCAACTAAATATTTTGCATAATCACATATATTTGGAAACGTACGCAATGTATGCAATACAGATTCCTAATTTAGGAAACTACATCTTGCATGACAATTCGCAATGACAAACCACAAACAGACCTAAGCTATATAATCATTGATAATATTGAAGGGGAGTATACAACTAATTCATTTATATTGCTGGTTCGAATTTCTTGCTTTTAATATGCATTCTTGTATTAATTTGAAGACAGTAATAATTTCCGCATTAGTTATCGTATATGATGTTGTGGAGAATATGGAAGAAAATTTTTCAGCAAATGACACCGTGACGGTAAAAGTATTAATATTTCCGCTTCATCAAAAATAAGAAGCGGTTTTTATCTAACGTAAGACTTTAAACTCCCCTTATGCAAAGTAAGGCATTGACATTATACTGAAGTATTCTGGCTGTTAGTTTAAAGTTTTATGCACTAAAATATTGCATTTCCCCGGTCTCAAATCGTTTTGTCTGCAAATTATTCTACAAGCTTGTAGGTTTCCTATTCTCAATAACTGCATATTTCAGACGCATTTGAATTTAAACGTTGGCCATAATGGAATATAACACACAATTATTTGAGAAATTAGGCGCTTATGATCCCATAGAATGTAATAAGCTTGATACATAATCTGGCGTAAATGATCATCATCGTCAATTTTATGTTTGTAGGAAGAATTTTAAATTAGATCAAAAGTAAATATGAAATCGCATTTGGAAGACAAATATTTGTTATGTTTTTTTTATGCTCTATACGGACACTGTGACTGCAAATAAATCAAACAAATATCAGAAAATTCAATAAATAATCTGGAAATAATGTGAAAAGATGATTGTTTTTATTCTTATACATACATAGTCGATCAACCGGAAAATTACTAGTGATTACCACGTTCGCGCATGACTGTCATCGTTACTTTTGTAGAACATGCGAGAAATCTTGGAAATATTATATGAAGGATAAATCAACTCGACCGTATGACTTTCGTGTTGCTCTGTTTAAATTTTCTATGTTGAGTTTGTATAATATTCGTCTTTTGATTCCTTTTCGTTTTGAGCTATATAATTAATAGTTCGTTATCATTTGATGCCCTTGTACCAAGTCAGGAAGATGACAGTTGTTTTCCGTACGTTACGTTGGTTGATATAGTCGAACTCTGACAGGTTGTATGAACTCTTTCTTTTTGAATTTACCTCAGGGTTTGATATTCTTATTGATACTTTTTTACAGTCTGCTTAAATAATAATATCCTTATGACAAAATGAAATAAGCACACTCTTTGCACAAGTTATGTATATGTCTACAGTACTCACCAGGAGATTATAACACGCATTGACTGTGACAAATCAACACCAAGAGTAATTGTTGACCGAACCACCTTATGATAACTGTTTATAAGCATGTTCCTACATTGATGCATTAATATAGTGTGTTTGATAACTGCAGGTTATACTATTACATGAAAAGAAAAGTGGCGAATACATGACAGATTCTTCAAAGGTAATATTAAACACATTTCACTTATGTCTATTATAATTGATTCGTCTTCTATTATATTTATGACCAAATACGTAGCAAATCGAAAAAAATAAGAACAAAACACTCACAACATAACTATATATTTTGTAGTAAGAAACTCCAAGCAATACATGATCCAATATCATAAAACGACAAATCCGTCTTCGTTTAAAAGTAACAAAATACTTCAAAGGGACTCTACAGAATAATAAAAAATATTTTGAAACAACATGTTTTTCATTCAAAACTATACGTTAGCTTCCAAATTACAGCTATGTCATATCTATATATGCCAGACATGCTGGTCTTTTTGTCCATCTTTCTTCAAAATTCATTTTGATTCTCCATTGATAATTGTTATATTGATTATATTTGTTAACTGTGATGTCTACATTACTGTCAAGTGTTTTTTGGTCAATAATTAAAATATGTATGCTGAAATTTTAAACCAAATATTAGTGTAATGTTTTTTGGATGAGTAGGTATAAAAACAAAAAAAAGCATCACTCCTCACAATAATAGAAGTAGATAAACAATGTACAATATGTATATGATTGTATGTTTGTTTTCTAATTGAACCCGTGTATCAAATCTAAAAAAAAAATCAATAATACATTAGTTTAATTCTAACACTAAAGACGTCTTGTTGAGAGTTTATTTGTTGTTAATTAAGTACCTTGCGGAAATTTGCTGGCAGTAAATCCGAGTATGTTCTGTAGCTTTGAAAACAATTGAGTGTAGTTTTTTTTGGAGGTTTCGTACAGATAAATTACATTCTACTAAAGAATTGGAACATAGACGGACACATTTTAATTAACTGAAAACGAATTATACTTATGGTACTAAATTCACCGAAGTGAATAAGACCGAAATTGATATCAAAGTTTGAAAAAAACTTTTTCGAGTTGTTTAGATCAAAGCGTACGGTTAAGTTAAAAATTGGTTTACAGTGTAATCAGGTTTTAGTGTCCAAATCCTTGGCACAAAAGTCATAACTGATTATTATACCCTCATTTCTCTTATGATAAGGATACCTGAAGCAAACTTTGCATATCCTCACAGATCTGAAATCTTACAAGATAAGGAAATCAAAATTATTTTAAAATGGATTTTCATCGACCATTTTTCGAATTAAAGGTTATAACTTGCAAATAAATTTATTCGCAAATATTATGATGCTTGCATTCGATATGTTATCTTTATCCTAAGGGAAATGTTAAGTGGTTGCTTTGAACCGAAAATTTCTTCCCCATCCCCATCAATAATTAAACATTTGAAATAATATTTACAAAGAATGCATGTTACTAAAAACATCATAAAATACATAACAAACAATTTACTATTTTGAAATGTTGGTGCAACAATGTACAAAGCTCCTCATCATTGCAATTATAATTCGAGCACAATTTGTGAATCGTATAATACACAATTCGATATTTTTGAAATGATTTAATACAAATAGTCAGAACTTAAAAAATGGATTGAAACGCATATCTATGTTTGATAGTGTTTATGAATCTCATTTGACTTGCATGGGAGAGATAAAATAATTAAAAAAAATCACATATTGTTTCAAAAGACAAATTACGGAAACAAATTTTTCACAACGTTATCCTTCATTTGTAGTTGTAGTTTGTAGGACGGATAAGTTCTAATTCCAATTGTCGTAACCCCATTCCCGTCCTCTTTTTCTAGAATGTGACAACGAATTATACTTATCCCTTTAATTTGAACTAACATAAGCAACATGACGAGTGCCACAAGTAGAGTAGTGTTGGTCTACTTTATTGAACCCCCTGTGATTAACTCCGATTTGTATGGGTTTTGTGTTGCCTGGTCCTTTATTGTGTAGACTGTTTTATGTCATTTGGTAGTGTTTTGTTTGTTTAGGCTATTGCGTTGTCATTTTGCATTTGATTTATAAGTTTGAATTTTTCTTTGGTATCTTCCACATCTCTAGTAAAATTTAAAACAAACAGTTTTGTTTTTCACCATTAAGTTAAAAAGAATAGTAACATTTTGCAAATAATTCGTTATGCACAAATACATGTACAAGAGTAAGAAGATACGAAATATTGGTAGTTTTTTTAATTACATTTATAATTATAGTCATTTCGTACCAAAAATTACCCATTTCGTACCCAACATTTACTATGTCGATCCAATGATCAAAACCATTGCATACCGTATGGACGAACTGCATAAACCATTTCGTACATTATATAAGTAAATACATGTAAGTAAGTAAATAAGTATATACCAAATTCGTGTTTACTATTTTGTATCATATATTTTCAAAATTAACATCGGTTTTAGTGATATTTCTAGAGATGAATAATTCAAAAAAGGAAATAACCTTCATACTTCCTCGTTATAAGTTTATAAAATGTTTAATATTCAAAGCATACTGGTCCATTCAAACAAAATATATTAAAAATGTTAAAAGTGTTGTTTAAGGTAAATAGGTTAACTATGTTATAAAACATTTTGAAATTATTTCAATTTTTTGTTGCATCTTATAACATAAATGAAATATTTTCGGTAGTACAATTTTCCAAAAATTGGTTGATTTAAGCAGTACATCGAAACAAAATGATTTTGATATACTGATTTTCGCAGTGTGTATTCTTAACTATTTTTGTAGCTCTCAAAATATGAAGTTAATTAACATTCAAAGGAATAATTATCAGCAACTGTTTTTATAGTTATTATCAGTTAATTTTTCCAGGACATGCAATGAAAAGTAACACAAGAAAAAAAAAAGCCATGAACAAAATTGTCTACATAAGAATTTGCATCTTATGTGATCAATCAAAGAACCTGCTCTGGTTTTTTTCAATTTGACAAATATATTAGGAAAAAGCATAAGATATAAATCTTCCATGAGGTACAAAATGGCACACATATAAATACGCTGTGAGGAAATAGATATATCTTCCATAATGTACGAAGTTGCATACATATAATTATTCCATGATGTACGAAATGGTATACATACGAATCCTCTATGAGGTACGAAATGGCATACATATAGATATTCAATAAAATATGAAATTGCATACATATAAATATTCCATAAAGTACTAAATTGGTATGCACATAACAATTCCATGAGATATGAAATGGCATACATAGATATATTACAAAAGGTACGAAATGGCATACATTTAAATATTCCATGACGTTCGAAAGGGTCAAGGAACTATGGTCAGGCTGCGAACTAACTTTGCAAGGGTATGGAATGGTAGGGATACGAAATGACTATAATTATAAATTTTAATGTTATTCAAAAATGTGATTACGAAACAGGAGCAGATCTCATATATAAACCCATCTCCTTACTTTGAAGAATACTTTCATTAGCTAATATAAGTTGGTATCAAGTTATAAATGTAGTATTATAATCTGCTCTAAAACATCACACACCAAGCATTACGGAATAACAGAAGCACAGAAAAAAGATGCGATTTACAATCAAAGGAACATGTTTCTTGGTTACCATGGTAACGGAAAAAGAAAAATAACAAAAATAGCAAACTCCTAGGAAAATTCAAAAAGGAAAGTTCTTTATCAAATGGCAAAAACAAATGCTCAAACACATCAAATGAATGGAAAACAACTGTCATATTCCTGACTCGTTTCCTTATTTAAAAAATGGTGGATTTAACCTGGTATTATAATTAGCTGAAAATTAACGCAAATCATTGTTCGGACTGTACAAAAAGAGATAATAAAACTTTAAAAATCGTATTCGTCCGAAGCTTTCGTTTTACCTACCTTCACCAGGAACGCTTTAGTCCAAATAATTAAAGTCAATGATGACTCGAAATACGCGAAGAGCAATATGAACAAAGGGGACCCACTAATTATAGTTAAATCTTTCTTACATGTCTAAGGTCATCTTTGACTAAGGGAGTCGGAACCTTAGATTCTCAATAATTTGATAATTTATTAACGAACTTTTTAAGAACGCGATGTGATAATCAGGTCAATATCAAATCAATGCAAGTGAATAGTTATATATTTCAGCTTATACATTGTTAATATTTACTATAGTATACCTAAATAACCTTGAAGAACATGTCATCCAAAAGTGATACATTAATTCATTACGAAAGGTACTCCATCTAGAAAACCTGACAAATACTCCAACATTGGATACAGTAAATAAAAAACGGCCAATATCAAAATAAATAAATAATTAAAACCCATTTGAATAATTTTTTTAAGAATTTTAACTGGATAAAACAATAACTAAACAATTACTTTTTCTGAATATTTAAGGTACTAATACCCATCAATGCAGTAGTCAATATTGGTTTGACTTATTCGGCAAGTGCCTTTTTTTTACCTGATTCAACAAAGGAAAAAAGAAAATCTTCCCTGCTAACATGGTCTACAAAAGAACGAGGTCAACTCAAGTATACGTCTACAGCAATCTTATTCAATAAAGACAAATCTACTCACAGCATTGGATTCGAAGCAGAAGAATATTTTTATAAGAAAATACAAAAGAAGGATCGTAAAAATTGGTTCTTTTTTCCAACCTTAGTGTCGACACTTTGGGAACAAGAGGTAAACATTCTTTACCAGATATACTCATGCTTTATTATAGGGTTTGAAATTTAAATCAATTGTGTAGTTTAAAAAAAGTGATAAACATACAATTAATTAAATGAACCAATCGCACTGGCACGAAAAAAAATGTAATAGTATGTGTCCAATAGCGTGAAGTTTTAAAGTAATCAGAAATTCAGTGCGGTTTGGCGAAATGCATATATTGTTTGTGTAGCACTAGATAAGTTCCTTGTAAACTTGTCGATCCTTTAAATAAGTTTTCTTCATAAAATTGAAAAATTATGAAAAAATAACCAAATATATAGACACATGTAGTTATTGCTATATAGTTGACACAAGTAACTGTTCTACATCAGGTCGAAATTTTTGTTTTGATACTTCATAAGGTCATGTTGTTTTCAGACATTTATTACGAAATGGACTACTGTAAATTCAGAAATTATTGCGTGCATTTATTATTGCGATTTTAGAGGAAGAGACAAAAATGCGAGATTAATTATTGCGAATTCAGAATCATCTGCATAAAGATATGTGTATAAGATTTCGGAATGCGAGTTCTTATTATTGCGTTACTCAACCAGTCGCATTATTCGCATTAATAAAAACTTCGCAATAATTTCTGAATTTACAGTATATCCATCAGATGCGTGCTGATTGATTTGTGGTCTTGACAGAATTATTCTTTCATTAGTTGTATTAGACTGTGAACAAGCTATCATGAACTGTGAATACTCTTAGATCCACACTTTGTGTTTTCAACGTCTTGTTAGCTGTTTTTGTGTTACATGTCGATCATATGAGATTAGCTTCGCTAGGGGATGGGTGGTATAAAATTTGCAACACCACCACATTTAACAGCTCATTCAGTGGTTTATGTCGTTGTCTCATTGACAATCATGCCACATATATATATATATTTGCCTTAGGGTTTATATGATCCGTTCATCTTATTTCGACTCTTTAAAATTCAAGAGTCTATCCTAAATTGAGGTAAATTATATGGCCTTCCAAATACCGTTTCGATCCTTAACATCACTGAAGAGACATTAATTGTCGAAATCCGGATATGGTGTACAAATTTTTGCACCTCAAGTTTGTGGAATACCATCTTTCCGCAAGTTAATATTTTTCTGTTTGGTATTAAATTAATATTAAGATCCATTTTGTTAAATCTGGTGATCAATTTATTTGGCAATCGCCAATGGCAGTCAGCAGGGTTTAAGAACATCTGTTGTTCGACCTGTTAGTCAAATGCGTTTTGTTACAATATACTTTTTCACTCTTTTGGTCTTTTGGAAAATGTTGTTTGTGCTGTATTTAGACCCCTCTACCAAGAAACTTGTTTTACATGCACACGTATAAAAATTGCGGTTTTTATCCAACGCAATCATAGGTTTGAACGTTGTTTTCAATTTAGACTTTTATATATATATATATATATATAATGTCTGAAAAATCCACCCCACTGGGTCCGTATACACTATATATTGCAATGTAATTTTCAAAACCCAGAATGTTGTATACCTTCTTCAGTGTCGATGTGGCATGCAGTATGTTGGCGAGACATAACAGCCATTCAACCAACGCATGAATGGTCATCGAAGTGACTTCACCTGCAAACCCGACCTCCCCATAAATCGTCATTTGAGATCACCTGGGCACGCCCAAGCTGATCTCAAAAACCTTACCATCACTATCATAGACCACAACGAGGGTTGGTCAAGGGCCGACAGACTTGCCCTGGAAACTTTTGAATTAGAAAGTTAAGGACAGTTTCCCCAGAGGGCATAGATGAAAAAAAAACATAGAATTAGTCCCTACCATCACTTGTTTCCTGTAACTTAGGCTTCAGTACAGGAATCTTACAGTATTAAGGAATTTATTCATCCTCCCAAACATCAATATTGAAAAAAATTACCAGCGTATTGATTCGTGATAATTTATATAACGATCAAGATTATTAATTCAGTTTGACTACCACATGTCAAGATAAGAATTATTTGACATCTTATTTATTAGTTCTCCGAAATATTTAACATTTGTTCATGATGTTTTTTTGGTTTTTTTTTGGTGATGTTGTACCCTTTTAGACTTGCTTATTATATATATATTTATATATATTTCATTCATTTTATCATGATTTATATGAATGTCTTTTTCGTTTTATGATAACTATTTCATTCATTTTATGATAAATATGTCCTTCATTTTATAATTATATATAAAAATGTCTTATTCATGTTATGACATATATTTCGCGTAACTTTCTATAACATGTATAACATGAAATGTTCCTTCTTCTTCGAAACCCAGATGGTATGTAGGTTTTAAATTCCATGGTGACAATTAAAGCATTGTTTTTTACGATACAAAATGAATTTTGCCATGCTTCTAAACAGTATGTTTAGAACTTTCAGCTTGTTTTTAGTTACCGCGATTATTCATTAATTTGATATTATTTACTATTCATTAGCTGTTTTGTCATCTTTTATACATTTGTTGGAGAATCAATGAACTCTTTTGATTTTTATTGCTCTTTCTTTTTAATATCTTGATTAAGATTAAAATATCTTTGTGTTTTCTTAGAACATTGTTTTAATTGAAAGAAGCATTTTAGATTGTTAAAGTTTTGATATTCATTCCTATTTATTATCTATATTAAACTAAAACTTAAATCAAGGAAATAATGGAGGGAAATATCAAAATAAGAATTGCACAGAACAGACACAAAATGAAAGCTGTTGATGTTATTGCTGCTTTTATCAGCAAAATAAAACTCAAGTTTCATACAGAGCTAAATCAAGAATGTACCACATTTACAATTGACATGTTGACGTTAGTTGTACCAGCTATTTTGAAAGACAAGGAAAAACGTCTCATTACGAAAGCCATTGAAATGGTAAGTGTTACATCGTTATTGTTTTGCTGTTCAATTATGAAAAGGAAATATGAGACAACAACCATACACAAAAATACCGTAAAGACATCTAGACGGCGACAAACATTTGTTTACATTAAGTTTTCCGTACGTCAACACATTGTAAAGCTTTAAATAGTTCCCCATCCTGAAAAAAAATATGAATAAATAAGACAGTTCCCTTAAAAATAACATCAGATTTTATTTGTACTTTACATTCTACTTCTAATTAGTATGGCGACAACAGAAATAATAAAACATTAAAACACTTAAAAATTCTCTCATTTGTTAAATGCCTGATTGTCAGACTATTTAAGATACCTTCTGATCGCCCTTTCTAACACTACCTTTCATATCAAGAACGGTCTATTTTCAGTTGTAATCGTCCTGATGGTACATTCAGTTATAATGTGCAATTTTTACTTTTATCACATATTCTGTGGTAACCGTTGTAGCCTGTTATATATTTCTTGTATGAAGAAATTTTTCTTATATCACACTACACTGAGTGTGATACGAAAAAGTGGTACGTAAATTGCGTTAATTTTATTGACTGATCCAGCATCATGAGACGATTCTACAATATTTCCATTGGCTATTCATGAGAACATTGATGGATTTCAAAGGTTAAGTTGATGTACATTTTGTCCATGACTCGGACATAATAATTTGATTTCTTCAACATTATACAAAAACTCAAACATTTCACCTGCAAATCTTCTTTTTGTCAAATGTTGAAGCATACAAAAATTTTTCAAAATGTCTGATAATAAAGCTTGACACCGGAACAGGACATATGGCGTCATACCGGTACATGTATGTGCAAACGACTAGATAAATGATTCGCGGAATTTTTAATTTGACACAAGGAGAGTGTCACCATAAGAGAAAAGGGGTTTACCAATAAGTGAGAATTGGATATCGCTTGATTACAACTCTCGTTGTTTGGCATAGATAGTAATAATAAACTCGCCGAAGTCTCGTTTTTTATTAATCTGAAATGAAATAATTCGAGTTGATATCAAGCGATATCCAATTCGCATTCGTAATGAAACATATGATGGTATTATAAGATATATTGGGAGGTTTGTGGGATCTTGAAACAAGTTTAACAAAGTTTTACTCCTTGTTTGAGCCTGCACCATAACAATCAAAATGGACCATGTTTTGTTTGTGTTGTTGTTCGTCATTGTTTCTTAGAATGTGTTCGTATGCGTAGGGTCTCAATGGATGTTCTGGTTTGTTGTATTATTCATAATCGTTAGTTATTCGTGTTGTCCTTGTTTATGTTTTTATGTGTATTTGTTTTTTAGGTGGGAATCTCAAGTAATTTTATTTTATTAGAAGCACCTGAAGTTGTACTTAAATTTTACACTCAACATTCTTCAAACTTATTTAACAAAGAAGGCCCTGAATTAAAGAAGAGCTATACGTGTGTTGTTCTGGATGTTGAAGGTAACTCATTTTCTCCGACAACGTTATTTAGTAGTCTATATAACATTATTCTTTATCGACTTAGAACTTATGCGAAATTTCTATTGCCTGCAAAACAATATAAAATCGCTCGAAAAGATAAAGTTTTCATCGTTTTAAACATTTATTTAGGATATCCATATACACAAAAAAAGGGGACGACGCAGTGATATTTAACATTGAAGAAAATGCAGAGCAAATAATCATGATTAAGCCTTTGCACACCAGTTGCTGATCTTAAATATGTATTACTGTTGATTCATTATTATTCGTTGGATACCAATTTTCGTGGATTTCGTGGGTACAGGTGAACCACGAAATTAAATGTCCAACGAATAACATATTTTCTATAGGCTTGTATGCAGACTTCGGCAAAACCACGAACTTAAATATCCACGAACATGTAAGTTTTCCTTAATCCACGAAAATTTGTACCCACGAAAATAAATGAATCCACAGTATCTGCATTTAGGTAAACAGTGTGCCGTGTTTTAACTCTGTATGAAACCGACATGGGAAAATATCAATTCGACCAAAGGGAGCTATCTCTTTTGAAGAGCCTATGTAATCGAGGGGTGTTGGATACGATGCAGGTAGTTTTGCATTGATGTGATAGAAACATCTCATTGAAGAACCAAAAAAAAATGTTTCCACTTGATCTGTAGAACTTACATTGTTAGGCTTAATTTCAGACAAAGTACAATTTATATTTATCATACAAGTATATATATATATATATGTGTTTCAGTAATTGTTCGAATACTCTCATTTTCCAATTCTTGTCTCATTTGGACTGACAAATAGGTTTTTTCAGATGTTCCATAGTTTTCGACTTTCCTAAGTATGCATGTCAATTCCGTGTTATATACTTATAATCACTTAATGTGTCTCTGATGCCGCAGTGTTCCGTACTTGACATCTAAATATGTATACCTTTTAGATTAAGTTATTGAATATTTATTCATTAACAGCATACACCATGGTGCACTATATGACTTGTCCTCCTTCAATCTGTGCTATAGTGTACATTAATTTGTAATAGAAAAACATACACATTTTGTGTATCAGGTTAAATATTCTAAGATGCCCGTGATTATAAAAATTAGAAGATGTGGTATAAATTTCAATGAGACACTTCTACTTCTCCACAAGACACCAATTGACACAAAAATTAACAACTATAGGTTACCGTACGGCCTTCAACAATGAGCAAGGCACATACCGCATAGGCAACAATAACAGGCCCCGAAATGACAAATGCACAACAATTCAAACGAGAAAACTTACGGTCTAACTTATGTAAAAAGAATGAACGAAAAACAAATATGTTACACAGCAACAAACGACAACCACTGAATTACAGGCTCCTCACTTGGGACAGGCACATACAGAATTAATTGCCGGGGTTAAACTCGTTTGAAGACGCCAACCACCGTGGTGTAGCAGTACAACATAAGAACCAACTAAAAAAATCCGTTGAAAAAGGCTTAACTCATCAGATGGATACAAATAGAAATACATCTAGCAAAAACACAGAGTGGACGTGAACACCACAACAAAAAGACACTAAGTACAGATTTGATAGTCATGCATCTAAGACTTAAATATCAATCAGTACACATCGAATATCAAATGGATTTAGTGTAAAGACGTCATAAACAGTCTGAGAAAAACATGAATTTGTTCCATACCAGGATACAGGTATCGACAGATTTTAGAGCCATGAATGTGCATATATATATAGAAATAATACTTAGTTTGATTTTAATTTACTTATAACAGAATCAATATTAATACCTATAAAAACAATATTCAAAGATCTAATTACATTGTTGAACTGGTAACCTTTTATAATAAGTTTATTAAAAGGATCGATAAGTTTTCCCGGATCGTTTCTAAATTTCCGGGATCGGTATACAACATCTCTGTAAAAATGAGGATGTAATATCCCGTTTGAAATAAGTTTTCTACAGGAAGAAACAAACTTCAAAACCAAATCATTATATCTATGGAAGAATTTAGTAAAGGTTTCAAGAAATCCCTGACTTAATAATTTATCAGTAATACATAGATTACGTTCATTAAAATCTAAAACGTCATAACAAACACAGGAATAGTGAACGAGTTGTGATAGATAAACACCGTAAGATGGTGCCAAAGGAACACCACCATCCTAAAAAGAAAAATTAAAAATAGGGAACGAAATATCGTCTCTTTTGTTGTAAATTACAGTGTAGAGTTTTCCGTGTAAAACTGAAATATCTAAATCTAGGAAAGGATAGTAATAACCGTTAATATTTGATTTATTTAAAGTAAGTTCCTTGGGGTGAATTTCGGCAGTATATTTAGAAATTTCCTGAATATTTAACGAAAAAATATCATCAAGATAACGGTAAGTGTTGTTGAATTTATCAATTAAATGCAATTTAGACGGATTTTTACTGAGTTTGGTCATAAACTCTAATTCATAGCCGTACAAGAACAAGTCTGCTATTAAAGAGTCGCAATTGGTGCCCACATGAATACATACAACCTGTCGATAAATTGTATTGCCGAAACGTACAAAAACGTCATCGGTCAAACTTATTCGTTCAGTGTATGTTTACTTGTTTTTGTTTAAATGTCTTTTTGATCGACTTAAGTCATTTCAGTTGATATTCTAAAGTGTATCCTTTTATGTTAAAATGTTACACTACTGTCACAGGTTAGGGTGAAGGCTTGCGCCTGTTAAAACGTTTAAATCAGCTGCATTTTTATGCACCTTTCCTAAGTCAGGAGCCTGTTGTTCTGCGGTTGCCATCAAAAGAACGTAATTTATCTAAAACATCCAAAACTAGTTCATTCCACTATTTTCATATATTTCATTATAAAAGTTAACTATAAGTTCTTTGAAAGTAGATAAGGAACTAGTTTAAAGCACTGAAAGATTAGTAGAACACTTAACTTACCAGAGGCCGAGATGAAAAGATATTTTACTGGTTGTTTTGTGTAGTTTATGTAACCAATGCATAGAAGGACCTTCAAATGTTCAGAAGAGGCCTTAAGCTTATGTATATTAACAAAGAGATTGTTGAAGGCATTTGTCAAATAAATTTGTCCGTTATAGCATGTTTTATTTACCAGCAGCTATGTAGTCAACAGTATTTGTAGCAAACAATCCTATTAAAGCAAGTGCTTAGTGCCATGTAGAGCTTTCAGTGAGGTTGGTCTTTGTATCAAATTTTAAGTTAAGCAAGAAAAGAAATCGACAAACACCTATTGCTTCTCATAAATATTGTCAAGTGTTTGTAGATTATGTTTCAAGAATAAATATCGCATATAAGAGTAAACAACGAAAATTTTAACACACCTACATGTTTAAAATGTATAATGCTTCAGAACGGTACGTTATTTCATCTTAGCTAGTACCACTATAGTCATTTAGTGAATATATTTATGTGATGTAAATACTAGAAAAATTGTATTTGGCAGTCATAAACGAGAAAAAACGACACGACAATAGCTACTAAATATATATTGAGCATGCCGTGGTCAATATCATCATTTGTGTCTATGTAATATTCCCAAATTTAAAATGCATGTTGAATTTCATCTGTACAGATTTATCATTCTCGTTTCTTTGCTGCCACAGACGACTTTTCAAGAACTGAACAGTGTCAATTCCTAATTATATGCATGTCTGTCTTTATGTTGATGTTCCAAAGTTCCATTTTGTTTCTTATTTTTATATTGTCTCTTAAGTACATTTGGGTCAGCTTCACTTTTTTACAATTTCAGATACATCATTTACCTCAACTGTAATGGAAGTTAAACAACATACTTACACAATGAAAACTACTGTGTTTAGTCAATATGGAGGTATTTCTGAGGATTTGTTTGGATTATTCACTTGTTTATTTACTAAAGAGGTTACACAACATTTAAAAAAAAAACATCCGTTTGACTACATGAAACCCCTTCACAATTTTCAATTGCAATTGGAACATATTCAAGGAGACGAAAAAGTTAAAATACGAATTCCGTGGAAATGGTTTGATCGTTATAAACACACCAAAGGCACTTCAATAATTAAAGCAATAAAAAAATCTACTTTCTCGTCTGATGTAGAATTTGTATCAGACAAAGTGAAGATAAGTAATGAACTATTTAAGGAGAAATTCGTCAATTTAACAACATATAGATATCAAGTATTAGCAAAGATTCTAGATGAATCGGTTTCTGAAATTGGCGTTTTGTATATTGTTGGAGAACATATTGACAATATGTTTGTTAATGATTTGAAAAAAAGATATCCTAACTTTACAATATTTGCAGAAGATCCAAAAGATGTTATTCTAAAGGGTGCAATTATGTTTTGGAATGAATGATTGTCGAAATGTATAAGTGCACATTCTATATTTAAGGGAAATTCTTTTTTTAAATTGCTGTAACAATTGTCAAACTTAGCAAAACATTTTAAATTACGGAATGCATATCACGTATGTATGGCCCTTTTTTATTAACAACGTTTAGTAATGTTTTCGGTCCTACACTATTCATTCTATTAAATTGTTAATTTTATGATTTTTAGTTTTCAAAACTTTTAATCTCGAGAAACACAGGTGACACGGTCAATGTCGAAATAGAGAGAGAGACCGACAAAGTTAAAAAAAAAAAATGTTGATAGATTCCGTGCTTCCAGAGTGCATTTCTATAAACTAGAAACAGTCACACCTTAACATTTTGAAAGTCAGTGATGTATCTAAACCTATACAAACTCATTAACGATACCAGGCTAATAAACAGGTACGTCCAAAGCGCTTTTCTGGATTTAAACATCATTATGAAACATTTGGAAGGCCAATAAGTTGGGAACACTAAACCCATCAAAATCAAAGAATCGCCGTTCTTTATCGCATTTCTGCACTATAAATGAGTTTGATGTTTCTATGGAGTTATGCAACTGATATAACAGCGTATTTGGGAGTAATATCTCATTAATAGTCTAAGTACATGGTACAACTTGATTGTAACTTGTTTAATGAGTACGAACTTGCATAGCGGGTTATGCATGGATAACAGGAGATACTTAGTCTTTTCACGGCTCGCTCCTTTTATTTCACAATCAAAGAGATACTTACTAGTTTAATAGACACATATGTATTTCATTAAATCGCATCACCAATTACAACAGGCCACTGGGCTCTGCACTAAAATCATTCGTTCAAATGTTAAGAATATAATAAACCAAAAACTTTCTTTAGCATTAATGTTGTGTACGATATTTTAAACAATAAAGTATTTATACATGTTTGGCTATCAAATGTTTGCTTTGTGCGTTCTCGATGTAGGTATTTCTTGAAAGGTGCTACGGACGTTCAAAACTTATAGTGTTGTTTTATTGAAAGTTTGCAAATTTTAAGTTTGAATCAGTTATGTACCAAATACAATCTTTGCTTTGATCATTGCGTTTACATCTTAATAAAACTCATAAAAGAAAAATTCCATTCATATATTAGACTCTGAACCTCGATGGTAATCTGACCCTCGATGCTAATCTGAACTGCGATGGTCGCGCTGCAATGCGATAGTTTAAAGCTGACGTGCTTTTTTTTTTTTATCTCGCAGACGATATCTTGTTGATAGTTACGCCGAAGTCCAAAGGGGATAACACTGAAGTGCGATGGATTAAATAAAAGATATATTTAATGTTTTGCATGATCAGATGTTGATGAAGAAGACAATTTGTTTGAAAAGCAGCTTTTAAAAACTTAGTTTTTATTCAAAACAGTCATAATAAATAGTCATTGCATTTTCAGTCCTGTTACGTTGTAGTGTACTTTGTAAATGTCTTCGACAAAAGTAAGCAGTCGTTCATACTATCGTAAACCACTAAAGACGCTACATACAAAGGTTATTTTCCTTTAAAACCAGTCCTAATGTCAAAAGACTGAAAAACGTTTAAGTTGTTTGAAATTCACATACTACTTGATGAGTTAGAATGAAACAGAATAAGCTAAATAAAATCTATTCTGCTGCTGTAAATGAGAGCAAGGAATAAGATAGATCACCGTAGATGGTTTGTTTTGCTCACAAATTATTGTCAATATAATGGAATTCTATGCAACGGTCATATAAGTGAACATTTTAGCTAGCAAAACAACCAGGTTTAGTCATTCATTTTCTATATACGGAAATGCCTGTACCAAGTCCGGAATATGGCAGTTATTCTCCATTCGTTTGATGTGTTTGAGCTTTTGATTTTGCTATTTGACAAGGGACTTTCTGTTTTGAATTTTCCTTGAAGTTTGGTAACTCACTAATAAAAAAGCAATTTCTGATAATAATTGAACATATGTAGATTTTAAACTAGCCATCACGCGTTATCGCACATCACCGAAAGGACCATCGCATTTCGGCACAGACCATCGCATTTAAGCGTGACCATCGTACCTCCGAATCCTTCACATTTATAAATACGGTGCTAGAATACATTACACTATAAAAAAAATGTGAATCTAATACTTTCAAATAATAATTATTCACGACCATCGTATATCTCTTCCACATTAGTGTGTCACTGTTTGTATCAAACTTAAATGGGACAAAAACCAAATAATAAAAACAAAGACATGAAATCCATGCATCCATAATCCACCGAAATCAAAGGCGAGAATTTTAACGTCCGCTTGAATATGGTTTTAAGTTGGATGGTCGAAGAATGTTTCAAGGATTTTTTTAACATGCATAGAACGCTAGATTCTGTTATATGGAAAAAGAGTAATAATAACCATAGTATTGTTCCCCTCAAAACTTTTGTAATACATTTGTACTCATTGGAATAATCAATATTTTGTATTTAAAATTCAATGCAAACACTTTGATTTTTAAAAACCAAATATGATTTTGACTTTAATTGTAACTAATACAAGTTAAAACGGCTTTACTCATTGTATCAGTTGACAAAGGTTGCTTTGAACTTAGGACTGTTAAGAAGCTTCGTAGTTGTAATTCGAGATTAAAGTTTCGGTAGGACACTCTATTGAGAGTTTTATTCAATTGTTTTGAATGACATTTAATGCATGCTGATATAATCCGAACGCTTCATGTCTGTTTTCTTGTCTAGAAATGATGATGGGGAACTCGTAACAGAAGTATTTTGTTTTGCGTCATTTTCTACCAGTCTGTGAAGAGAAACATGCTCGCCTTGGACATTGATGTATTGTGGTGGATCAGTTTCGCCTAAAGGTTTGACTTTGCTATAATCATGGATTAAGGGGTCAGGTTCCATTGGTTGATAAGGATTGAGATATCCATCAGAAGGTTTGATGTCGTCTTGAGTTAAAGAACTTTCAACACTATCTGGATGTCGAGTTGGCATTTCAATTATTTGCGACTCATCGATTGTATCATAAACTCTTTCATTATAATCTTGCGCTTGGTTTGGTTCATTGGCATTATTCTCGTTCTTTGCACTTTTGACAACTATCTGCATGCTCAAGTTTGTTCTTCTTTTTCTGTAACGTTTCAATGTAACCAAACACATGGTCAATACAAACGTAACGACACTTGTACAAACTACATATAAAGCCGTCTCCTTTTTCAGTGACCCTACAAAAAAAAACTGGACAGAATGCACAAAAATTTGCTGTTTGAATTTGAACACGTTGCGTTTTGTATACTTTCTAATAAACCATTTTTTTTATGGTCAGCACTTTCTTGTCCGGAATTCAATTGTGCATTGATTATTTAATGAAAAAGGGGGTTTATATGCATACAAAAGAGATTTAAACCCACCACGTGCATAAGTAGTACATAGTCAAACATTAACACTCACCAAGCAAAGCATTTCGAAGTATTGGTTTTATTTGTATTGTTTGTATTTAGCGATACAGAGTTAAACATGTTGTGAAAACATGTGTCTATAGTTTAAGACTGTATATTGTTCATTTGATGCAATGTATGTATTATGGTTAGTTGCATCGTTAATGTGTTTGTTTTATTGGCATTTAAGTTATATTTCATGTTGTTCTCATCATGAGTGCGAAACCAAATTACTCAAATATTAAACATGTTGAGTATTCTAACTTTGAAATTTCTAAGTTCACAATAATAATACCTGGTTGTCATAAAATATAACATGTATTTATACGACCTAGCGAAACTGCAATAAAGCGAGACTGACAGAGCATTCCTTTGTTTCGTAGCGAGTACATATACATTTGATACTTTCCGATTACGTCAATTTTAGTTTTGTATAATAATATGTAATTGACATAAACTATGTTGATCCAATGAATAATGAAACAAACGAACATTGAAATTATGATTTTAAATGATAACGGTTTATTGTATTGTTCCACTTTAAAATACATATGTAAGTATTAAAAAAAAGAGTTGTAAGATACCATGGGGACTATCAAAACTCTATATACAATTATTTTAACAACGGTTTAACTAGAATAATACACATATCTATAGAAACCGATCTATTAGAATAACGGACAGTGTATAACATGTCGACTATCATGTATAGCCTTCCTTCTTACAGGTTTAATGCATTTTATTTTCGATAACCGTATGAGTACTATTTTTGACTGCAATCAAAATTTTTTTTGACCCATAACTGACATTTCTAGACTTGACTGGAGACATTATACAATAATGAAAAATAGTAAAACCTATATACTTAACATGTTGCGATATTAGAAAGGAGGTTGTTTTATAATTGTTTCTGGTTAAAACATCAGTAATGATTGATAGAAAAGTGATGTATAAAATATATTCTGTGCGTCAGAGAATTTTGATTCCAGACAAATCAAGCATTTTCTGTGTTTGCTATAAACGTGACAATGGTTAATGTAATATACCTATTTGGTCAGGAGGTGTCTTTGCATTATCTGTATGTCCACTCCCTGTTTAAAGTTGAAAATAAAAGAAGAAAGGAAACAGATGACATAAATTTTCTAATTGAATTGTTATCAAATGAATCTTTTTTAGCCTTCTTTTTTAGGTTACTTATGTCTTAAAAAAGCAATAGTAGATGATATAAATTCATTGGCAACTGCTTTAATTTCAACTCTATTTTTCACTTTATGTGGATATACTCATATAAGGGATATTTACCATTAGCTAGTGTTATGACAGGAAATAGTCTTATTTACCACTCCGCACAGCTCGACAGTCGCAGCATAACTTAAATGGTAGCTTCGAATACAGTTTAAAGCATACATGTTCAAATATTAATTTTAATGTATTTCTGCTAAATTCAAAATATAAACTTGGATTTCAAATGTGTACCTTTACATTCCATATAATAAAGAAATGATCACTTCTATTATAAATGTTCTGGTTGCTTCGTTGAACGTCAGCTATAATTAACAAGGAGCGAAAACAAATGGAGAAAACTCTGTAAAGGGAAGGCCTTAGTCCAATTGACCAAGGTCCAAACCTTTTATTTGTTAGATATAGTCTATCTTTCAATGCTTTTTAATGTAAAAGAGGACATTTAAACCAGAGAATAGTTAGTCTTTCCAAATATATGTAAGAGATATAGCCCGAAATAGAATATGTGCATTTTTTACAATTATGTACACTTTTAATACAATACCAGCATAAATTATAACGGGCTAACTGACCAGTAGACTATTGTGTCAATGCAAACATAAAAAAAAACTTTGTAGACCTGCAGTTTAATAATTAACGATTTCATTCATATTATGCTACAATGTATCTATTCAAGTTTAAATCTAATATTTACCTGCAATTAGTTTTGTACTTGACACTTCATATGTAAAATTTAAACATCCTATGACATGATTGCATCTGGAAGGAAGTCGAAACAGTTATTGTTACATGTATGTCTGTGAAATCGGAAAAAAAAACAATTCTTAATATAACTCTAAAATAAGGTTTATCAATACATAACGAATGACGAAAAAATAAAATGTTAAGGCCAAAACAATTACTTCAGCGTTTATTTGTCTACAATGATTAGTTATAACTGATTGATATTGTTATGTCCTTTTTCATGTTTATTGTGATTCATAGTACAGCCATAATATTTTCATTGTTTAAAAATTTCTTTTTTAACATGGTTAAGTACAACCAACAAACTATTACATTTATGAGTAGTAAATGAATTTTAGGTTTTCATATCAAAATGACCGTTTTAAAAGTGATTTACTAGTGTATTATAGTATTAGGGTAACACAAATCACAAAACATCTGGTTTTTTTTTAAAGTAAAGAGTTATCAGGGAGCATGTGCATGATATACAGAACTAACGCATGGCATTGTAGATGTGAATTTGCACATTACTATACTTTCGTACACCGTACATATAAACATAACCACTGAAAATTACGAAATTAAATGCTTACATCTCATATGCGTTACATTTGCATATGTCGCCACATTTTCTGCCGTACAACCCAATACCACATTGCTGGCAAGGTTCACCCATATCAGATATAAATCCAGTAGTACATTCTAGGGTATAATATGGTATAGTATATTATTGTTCACATCGATAGTCATTATGATAGTGTTTCTATATCATAAGATAGAATTGTTTCAGAAATACTTTTCTCAACATTTAACTGTGCAGCAAATATAGAACACAGCTTCATAAAATAGTTAGGTTGATTGTTGAGTTCAAACATTCACAAGAAAACCAGATTTTGTTCATACTGTTATACTCGCGGAACAATGATATTTTCGATTCCAGTTCACCTGAGAGATGCCAGAGTTTTGTGCATTTTTGTAAACAACCGCTTTTTTTTTGTCTTACGGTATAATCATATCTTGTTTCAATGATTTTTTAACCTCACATTTTCATATGTCTTCTTTTTTTAATTAACCGGAATGAATTAGTTGAATAGTATTATTAATTGCCTTAATGAAGATGGAAAGTCTGTCACAATACCAAATTATTTCTTATCAGCTGAAAATAGTATCGTCATCGGCAGATATACTTTGTTAAAATCTCATACATGCACTTCAAATCGATGTAAATAAACACAGAATCGCATTAACTTAAAAAACGGAGACCAGGTTCCCCGACATGACAAGCGTCTCCTGTCGTGCATACAATATACCACCTTAAACATTCCTTGCTTAGTAAAATGTCACAAGTGTTTAACAATACAGATCGGACAACTTTGCTAGTATAAAATCTTAGATCTTTAAACGTGTTACTTGTTAGTTGAGAAACAGATACATTGTATTTGTCAAAGAATTTATAATGGTTAACGTAAAAATTACAATGTCAATTTCAGCATTGAAATAGTGACACAATTGCGACAAAAAATGCAGTATAGCATTCAAAACATGTACAGTTTTCTAGAATATGATGAAGTGAAACTTATTTTAACGAACGTTATCAAACGTTATCAAACGTTATCATTCGTTTACACAAAAGCTACCTTTACAAGGTTGCATATACCAGAGACTTTTGAACACTCTCGCAAAATGTGGAAGTATGCAACAAACGGATGTAGCTTACTGTATTAGAAACTACATTTTGTACCCGCCTTTCGAAATCACATATCTTGTTTTTTTAATTCCTTGTTCATTTTCTCACAGGATCTAATAACCTTTCTGACACATCTGAAAGCAACCTCGTATTTTCTATGGTTCTTGTTGTTTCGTCTTCAGTCTTGTGTTTTGTAGATTATTGTTTATCTTTTCGTGAGGTTGAAACTGGTTTATCGCCACCTAATTACGTGTTTGCAGTTATTCAAAATATCAAGGTCATTTGTTGTCTTTTGTCTTTGTTTGTGTTGTACTGTGAACTATTTTTGTCTCATGTATTGTTCACAAATAGTAAAGATAAACATCAACTGCAAATGTATAAGTCGTTTATTACTTACCAACACATAATCCATTTTTGGTTTCGTGATTATCGCAACAGTGGACCTTAATCGTACCATTCCTTCAATGAAAATAACCAATGATTTTAAAATAATAAAGGATTATATATGTGATTGATTATTATGTCAAGCTTGTCACATATTTTGTTTAAAAAACAAAAGTAAAAATAATCACCCAAATTTTGTTTCACATCTTCTGTAGGTTGTGTTCGTCCCATTCAAGCGAAAGAAATTGACCGATAATATGACAAGAAATATATAAGTCTGCACCATAATTAATAAATTGATAATGCGGAAATATTGTTAAAGCGTGACATTAATAAATAAATCTAGTTTCATAAAAAAAAGATCGCAATCCCCTATCTGGTCAATGAAACTATAACGGAAGTTATTGATTGAACGTGGACAAAAACATATATTGTTTTAAAAATCACTTCCTGCGTCGCATGTTAAACATTATTTCCGCATCATTATTAATTAAATGATTAATCATTTATATATCTCAATGTAGTTAAAGCTCCATAATTATAATGCTATTTTTCATTTTGTTTTCCTATGGTTGTTTTTTTTTATTCCATTGATACTCATCAAACCTTTGGCAAATTTGGTATATAAAATTTTAAACGAAATAAGTTGATTTAATAAGAAGTTGTGCGCACGATACATTTCTGTTGCATGACAGTGAATTTCAGTTCCGTATTCAATTTAGAATTAAAAGAATTTTTATCCCAAAATGAACATCACTATATATTTGATCTTAATAATAATAGTTATTTTGCGAACTTTCTCGAAAAGTTCTCGTTTTTGTCTCGTTTGCGACGGAAGTCGCAGTAGGCGATACATATGGATTAATAGCCGGTTTTATCTGACCTTGACCTCATTTGCATGGTTCAATGTTTTTGTGTTTTGGTCTATTTTTCAAATACTAAGAAGAATAGTTCATCTATATTTGGTGTATGAAGTAGTTAGAAGATGCACATGCCTGTTTGGCAGATATCATGTGACCTTGAATTAATATTCATGGCTCATTGGTCAATGTTAAGTTTTTTTTTGTTTTTGTCTGTTTTTCAATTATAATAAGCAATATGTCAACTATATTTGGTGTATGAAATAATAGGTCTACATATCTGTCTGACATGATTTATCTGACCTTGACCTCATTGTCATGGATTTTTTAAATGTTCAATTTATGTGATACTTGTAGTAAAACCTTTTGTTGAGTTTATCTTGTAAATAATTTATAATGTTCGTCTGAACTTATGAATTAGAACATAATAATGTTAGGTAAAGGAGGGACGAAAGATACCAGAGGGACAGTCAAACTTACAGATCGAAAACAAACTGACAACGCCATGGCCAAAAATAAAAAGACAAACAGACAAATAATAGTACAGATGACACAACATAGAAAACTAAAGACTAAGCAACACGAACCCCACCAAAACTGGGGGGGATCTCAGGTGCTCCGGAAGGGTAAGTAGATCCTGCTCCACATGTGGCACCCGTCGTGTTGCTCATGTTATTACAAATCCGGTAAATAGTCTAATTCGGTAGGTCACATTCGTGAAAAGGGAAGGGTATTGAAGTAACGACATAAGGAACATATCCGATATCATCTGTGAAACGGTTATTCCATAACGGTCAACCAACTCGTGATGGCGTCCGTAAAATTTACGAAGGGATGATTTCAACTTCACCATTTTAAACTCTTGGTTTAATAGCTTCCTTTATTCATTAGAAAGGTATTTTACTTGACCCATATTTTGCATTTCTTGATACTGTGTTCATGTGTTTTTAATGTAATAATATCAACATGTAGCCTGCATATATAAATTAAATGGAATCTTAAGCGAGATGATGCATCTAATATTTTTGCTTTATACGTTTTCAAGACACAACATTCAACTCAAACACGCCTGAACATAAAAAGGTGTAACCGACTTTCTCTTTTCGGTGAGATTATTGCTCATTTTTAGAATTTTTTGCTACAAACTAATACCGGAGTCAAAGATGCAAAAAAAATGCTTTAAAAAGATCAATCTCTTAACTTTCTGTTACATTTTTTTTCGCCGGAAGTTATGCTTTTGCACAGTAAAGATCAAAATGTATTTGCACGTATCTCAAGCCTGTTTTGTGAAAATTTGTCTTTAATTCAAAAGTTTACAAATATCTCGAAGCTTCATACTATTAGAGCCCATAAAAACAGATGTAATCAATTCAAATATACCAACTTGACCATTTTTACCTTTTCTTATAAAGAATTCCATTTCTTTTGTTTAATTGGATATCTGCCTGATCAATCTTCTGCAACACTTTAAGCCGAAATAAACCCAACTGGTCCCTTTGTGCTCCTTTCAATTTCTCCTGCAAAATCGAGAAGAAGCTTATTTTACAGTTTTTGTGAACCACACCATGCACATGAACACGCCTTATTATAAGTCAAGCATAAATGAACTTGACGGTTTTTATTTCTGTAACACTATTCCGATATCAGATGAATGAACGAGTGATTGTTGTTAACGCTAAATGGGCCATTTCTCGGCTATGTTACGCCGAGAACAAGTTATATGTGATAATAGAGATTTCCAATAAAATGACATTACTCGACATAACCCATACTTTGTTGGAATAGATGCTATTTAAAAACTAGCACAAACTCAAATGCACCGATCATTACTTCGTCATTTTACTTGACCCATATATGTATCTCAAAATTAAGTTTGAAAAAAATAAAAATAAAAGAATCTGAAGCGAGATCATATTATCATTTTTTATTTAAAAGATATAAAATTAAAACAAGAGTTTCAAACACGCCGGAATTTAAAAGGTGTACACGACTTGCTTCTTCTTTTTTTTAGCATACTTTGTCACCTTTCCGTTGAATTTTATCAAATGGAAATTATGAGGACGCATCTTCAATGAAAAATATGATTACACTTTACTGAATCAGTTAATTTATAATATCTTGTCTTCAATTATATTGATGCATGGACTCTAGGAAGAGCCCATACAAACGAATGCATAATTTAAAGTCTTTGCTCTTATATTGTTTCTCTAAAATGTTTGGCGTTTAACTTATACAAATACGTATGAAAAACTGACATGTACGGAATATTTTATTGAAGTTTTGTTAAGTAGGATGATCATTTTAGTTTTATGACAAACTTATATTAGCAAGGGGATATTATATTTACTGGTCTGTGCATCCGTCCGTTCTTCCGTTTTATTCAAAATATAAATCGTTTAAAATTATATACCAAATTAGAGTTTGACCCGGATTAAGTGGTGCACTGAACATAGAAATATGATCATGTGAAGAGGCACGGTGTCTTGAGGCCACACATTCTTGTTGCAAATGTTTTGATTAATACACGTACATGTATATGTATCTTCCATATTCATAACTGTCTTTTTGCATTTGGTCGCGCGCTCGCCTCGACAGTAACCCCTCAAAGGTGATCGGGGGAATAGAAATATGGTCACTATTGGTCTTGTTCCGATCGGCAGTTAAACCATTGCCAAAGTGGGAAGTCCGTTTGGTTGTGTGGGATGTACAAGTACGCAGTCCCGTCCGGTCAGAGTGGGAACGTTAATTCCAAGGCCTCTTATAGAGAGAATGCTACGCTCTCTACACGTTAATTATGCATGAAATAATTGCCACTGGACGTTAAGCAACCAACTATCAATCAATCGACAGTAGCGTAACTTGAACTTTATTTCTGGTGAGGCAAATTATTTGAATCTTGGCAGTCAAAGTCTTACCTTGGTTAAAAGACGTCAAAGTCAACAGGGAGTGGACGGTTAATTGAAAATATGAATCGTAAAATAGGTGTAGGTGATCATACTCTTGATAGGTCACACACTGGCAAAACGATCCTGTCTATGAAAAATCCAGATTTGTGGAATTTTATCACTAAATAATATTTCTAGTGCGCATAAAACAATATATTTCAATGAAACTGCTTAAAAAAGATATTTGCATCTACCTTGTTCATTTTATGAAAGAAAGTTTTCAAGACGTTAATAATGAGGAATGAGTGAGTAAAGAGTAAAGCAGTCAACGTTTTGAACCGTCGTCACTCAGTATACTTTATACTATGACGTACATGGTATATAATTCTCTTTATCTCTCTTTTTTCAATGGTCAAAAAAATGAAAGCTACACCACTGCTCGAGTGCGGGAAGTCTTGGGCTCGATCCTCGCCCGTTTCAAATCGAAGATTGGCTGCCTCTCTGCCAAGCACGCAATATTTAGGAGTTAGAGCATAGATTGGTTGGTCCGGGGTCAAAATCATGTGTCTGGGTATCAGATAGATTGACATGTCTTACTGCGGTATTATACAAAGTCTGGTTCATATACATCTTCTCGTCCTTAATATGCATATGTAAAATAAATATGCAACGAACACTTATATGTATGCCCCTATATCCTATTAACACTTCTATTTTTGTTCCACTTCTAATGTGCCTATACCCCCCGCCTTCTAAATATTTTCCCGCAACAAATATAATAAAAATATAGATAAACTATAAAGAAAGACAGAAAAAAGTATAATGAGGCGTTCATCTGCAAAGTATATTGAAAACTAATTGTCATAATCAAAATCATGAAAGATAACTCAAATCGTAAGTATAATAGGAATGGGATACGTGTGTTTATACGTGACCTATTGTCAGTGAAAATAAAGGCGGGAATCTCGAAAACCACGTGATAAATAACAATGCAAGATTTCTATCATTTTTTGTCATGATAAAATTATTTTATATGGACAAAAAATTCCACTGTGTGATTTTAAAAGTCTTGGAATACCCTGTTTAAACTTGAGAGACGTATTTAATCAAATTCAATGGTTGGCAATAACCAGTCCCATTAGGTCCGTACGTCGAGTTACGTACGTATGTAATTTTATTGGAAATCTCTAATATGAGATGGGGCCTGCTTAATAGTACTATCTATACCGATACGCTAAACCCGTTTTCTATTGGACTTGCACGCTGAAGTAACAGTTCGAATAAAGACATGTAACCCAAATCGAACTCATTATACTTATTCTGAAATACCTAGTCTATTTTCATACTGCTGCTTGTTAATCGAAAAATCAATATAAATTTTAAAGTCATTGGTTTGACCTGACCAAAAATCAAACCTCTACTTTCGAATGCTAATCAAGCACGCTAACAACTTTCCCACCAAATTTAATGTGGTTTAAACTCCTGACTATCGAATTTTGTCTAGTAAACACTATCACACTTCATCAGACCATCGCACTCCAGCGTAACCACACACTCACGTCGGTGTATCTATCAATAACACCATTGCACTTCAGTGGGTTTATCAACGCACTTCAGCGCGGACCATCGCACTTCAGCGTGACCATCGCGGTTTGGAGTAGAAAAAAATTGTACCATCGACGTCCTACATTTATAAAAGTATTTAATATAATCATCGATAAACAGTTATCAGAGTAAAAATATAAGAAACTGTATATATGCAACAATGCAATAGTCCACAAATTCAAATACATATAGTAAAGGCAATACAAGTGCATGACTTGATATAAGGATAGAGCTTCCATTCCTGAAAAATGCGAGGCTCTACATAGTCATATTTTTTTACGTAATTCTGCATTATAAAACAGATTTATACCAATTGAATGTTATATTATTTTTTTTAATATTTTTAAACTATTATCAAAATATCCAAATGAGTATGGTTAATTGTAATCTTTTTATTTATTAATTCATTCGAATTAAATGCAAGTTGCCTTCACATTTTGAAAGATGCGCGGAAGCTCTTCCTGTTACAGATGGGATTGTCACTTGCATTTATTTTCAATAAATTTTCAAAATAATAGTATTCAAATATGACTTCGAAATAAAAAAAATGTTATCAACATTTTAGACCTGAAGTTAAACTGTTAACACAAAATGAGGCCATAATTGGACCTTTATCCAAGCACTACTTGGACGTATAGGATGAAATCATTCTGATAATGGAACCTGGGACTCAGGAAGATGTAACAATAACACTTATTTCCCGTGTCGCAGCGAGCCATCTCAGTTTGAAGAGGTCAAAATCTGCAAAGTTATCATGTGCTATCGATACTGCGGCGGTTACCTGTTCCAATCTTAATTCTAAGTTTGTGTGTGTTACAAAATCATGGGATGGACAAACAATACCCATCAAACTGTAAGGGTACATTGTTATATCTTCTTGTGCTTCATGCTTTACTACTGAAACGACTTTTATCCTTCACATTCAAAGGAATGCATGGATGAGAGTCTATTGTACTAAATATTTTCTAAGATGCAACAACAGCTTATTCAAAGTGTTAGCTAAGCACCTGAGATCATCTCTAGTTTTTGGTGGGATTCGTGGTGCTCAGCCTTATGTTGTGTTTTGTAAACGGTTGTTGGTGTTTTGGTGTTTTTTTCTTTTTTTGGCAGGGTGTTGTCAGTTTAATTTCGACTTATGAGTTTGAATGTTCATTTGGTATCTTTCGCCTCTCTTCAATAAAGTGTTATTTGATTAGAAACAACCAAATGTATAATTAAAGTAACACACATACAGGCATATGTTGACAAATAGCATATACTAATGTACTTTATTTTATTTAACTGGAATTAGAAATTTTATTCAGACTAACAACATTTTAAGACTATATAAGTCGGTAATATATTTCATGGGTACATTTTCGTAATTGCCTTTAAAATCAATATAGTTTACTCATATAATTTCTATAAAGGATTTTCCGTTTGCAATTGATTTCGACAATATTTTTACAATAACTACAAAAATTACAAGGTAAACACGTCCGATCAACAGTTATGTGTTTCAAACTGCAGTACATGCGTGTTTTAAAAGGGTAAAAAAAAGAAGACATCGATACAATACGTTATAATTCAACTTACTTGGGTAATATTTTAGATTAAAACGAGGTAGACATCTCGCTATTAGGAACATCATTTTGATTGACACAGGTTACCCCGCAGGATCTTGACCTCTTCTAATTGGGATACATCGTCGCACCACGGAAAGTAAGTGCTAGTCTTACATCTTCAAAGGGCAAAAGAGCGTAATGAGTAGGGTTATACATCATAAATCTGATTTTTGCATGATAAAGATATCGATTTCAAAGTAGATAGCACATTTAACATCGGTACGAAATCAATTATCATAATGCATGCACTTAATAGAAAAAGTAATTATTGTTACATAGTTTTATCAATAACTCATATAAATACTGTAAGATGTATAAAAATAGGGATGATCAATATGGAGGGCGTTGCAAATAGTTTCGTTCTTAAAGTGCTTTGACATAAATCGGAGCAATTTGACAGAATGAGATGATTTGTCTTGCAGACAACAAAATTAGATGCATGCTGTTAAGATAGAAAAATGGATGCAATATTTCGGTTACTTTTTGGTAGAAAAAAAAAACATGAATAGGTAAGACCTTTAAACCACATTTAACATCCCACTAAAACTAAAGATTAAAATGTCTTTCGGGAGTACACTGTATTAAGTGTATCATTCAGCAGTTCTGATATTTAGTTATATAATATCTAGTACAATTTACAACAATATGCAGATTTTGACGATGTTTATGAACGAAATACAGGGAAAATTGGACATACTTTTTCCACAAAATATATTTGACAAAATAGGTTTCTTTTAAAGCATTTTTTTGCGTAATAGATTTTGATCTAATTCTAAATAGTTATCATGGTTATGAATTTAAAACTCATCAAAATTGTTTATACCGCGTGAAAATATAAATTATTGCAGATGCATTTGGAAAATCTTGTGTTCCATTCTCTATGTGGGTATTTGTTTAAAAGATCAATGATTTTTCAAATGATAGCTGAACTAAGGGAAAGGCATTTTGATTCATTTACTTCAAAACAAAAACAAAAACTGATAAAATTTGCGTTTACGACATTTAAATTTACAAAAAATCAATTTGAGATCAATTAAATACGGGTTTTACAATACCTTTGCAGAGCGTGGTGTGTTTATCGGTTGAATAGACAAGTATGTATTTAAAGATATATAACTAAAGCTTGATGATCAATTCGGTCGACATATTTATTTTGTGGATATATTGGTTTTTTTTCGAAAACTGTTTAAACCCGCTTTATACTACTAGGAAAGAATTATTTTGAAGACTTCTTGAAAATGTTTTATACCACAATGCATGTAAGTATTTATACAAATTTTCATAAAATTTACTTTACCAAAGCAGGAGGTGTATTCAATCTGCTGTTAAAAATGGGTTTCCTATTTCTCTTCTTTAATACTGTACATAGTAATTATCGCATAGGATAGAGGAAGACACTTAGCTTACTCTTTGGCTGCATGATTGCACTAAGAATGATTTAGTTTCACGAAATTTACTGATAAAACTGAGCCGACTTAACGTAACTGGACTAAGCCACTTCCTTCTAGCTAGAGTGGAAAAGTTGGACTTCTGTTTTCATTCGATATAAAAAAAAACTCAAAGAAAAGAATGCGAACAAATACAGGTCTACCATCATATAATAAAGTATGCTACATGGAACTACGGGAGGGCACAATGTGAATTGTTAAAACGTGAAAACCAAAGACTTAATTCATACTTAAACAATAAAAATAATCTGGCAGACGAGGACCGATGACAAAAACTAGAATATAGGATTCTGGTTTGGATAAGGGGCATACAGAGTATGACGAGGAAAAACAAATTTGTGAATCTTTAAACCCTCAACTGAAACAGTCATATGGACAAACTTCTTTAAATTTCAGGAAATAAGGACTTAGTTCAAGATTGGTACTTAACACTAAACAACATTATCAAGTAATGATCAACAAAATGTTTGTACCCGTAGTTATTAATAGCTAATGCACAGATCTTTGTAGACTCCACACAATAACGTACTATAATTTTTTTTTGGGGGTGATTTTTATATTGAAGGTGTCTTGTAGTATAGGTTTTCTGGTTTGTATCATTATTTTAAAATCAAGTTTAAATCTATGTTTGTATGTCCATAAATTAAACCCGTCGAGCTAATTCTGTTGGTTGATATTACCCACTAGTAAATTATTACTGAATACATTATAAAGATAAATACCGTTAAGCTAGATGTTTGACATTACAACCTGAGCTAACGTTTCGAACTTAACCCTTTAATTTGTAAAGAACTAAATGATCTTGTTGTATAGATCAAATCTATAATTGACGATATGCAACGACTGGTTTAACGCTTTTTTACAATGTATGTACTCGCATACAAATGTAAACAGTCGTCATATAGCTTAAATGTTGCTGTAAACAAAAATACTGTAGAAAGCGTTAATATAATTTAGCAAGAACCAACCTTTTTTGTACAGTCGGTTTGTATATTACGTGGAATCAAAATCATCAATTGTGTACACAATAAAATTGAGATATGTTGGGAGAAAAATAAGTTCGTTCTTTATATACACTATGTAATTTTAATGACTTGAGTAAATTGAAAATTTGGAAATTCCGTTTAGTCACCGAAAAAACCAAATTTTATCTTAAATTTTATCATGTAATATGCTTTTTTCTGGTGCTAAAAAACTTTTTACATAATTGCTACACAGAAAAAAGACTGACTATACATAAGGACTATTTATCTATCATACACTATTTATCAACTGCTTGATTGCAATGTCAGGTTTTGCCTCTTTCAGGGGAACATGTACAATCAATCTTCGACAGGATTCTTTCTTTCACATGTCTACAGGGATTATATATTTTGAAAATAGAGTTACGGTATTTGCAATGTTGAAATATCTCCAAAGGAGTAAGTGTAACATGCAGCATGAACAGTAATAAATATTAAAAAAAACTTTGACTTTTGACACAATCAAGTCATAATAGTATCTTCTTTTCATTTAGAAAAATGAGGGATTCAGTTTATTTTTACTTGTTTGTCTTTAGATAAAATCGAATACTTGTAGTCTTTAAAATAAGGGCTTCTATCACAGGCCAAAGTAATATTATATGCAGTTCCAAATAATAGTTATACTAGAGGCAAATAGAAACTATTCGAAATGTCATGATTTTCAGCCATTACATCTTTAATCACGGGTTTTTTTCGATACTGCATTGGGAGTTTAGTTTGCATTAATACTCCATCAATGATTATAGCACTTAAGAAACAGACCTTACCATGAAAATGTAAAATTGGCCAAGGCGTCATGAAAATGATATCAAGTCAGATGAACTCTGCCAGACAGACATGTTCACATTGCAATCATATATAGTTAACCTTAAATTATAGTGTTTAAGATGAAAACTTAATAATTAGAGCATATACTTGACCAATGAACCATGAAACTGGGTCAAAAGTCAGATGAAAGCTGCCAGACATACTTTAACACCTTACTATCGTTCAATGCACCGAATATAGATGATCTACTGCTTATACATGTTATAGTATCTGAGATACTGACTTGTCCCCGAATACTTAACCTTGATCACTGATCTATCAACTGAGGTCGAGGTCAGGTGAACCCTTTCTGATGGATATGTTGTCCTTGGGAGGATCTCATATACATATTTTCATAACCTAGTTATCATATTACTCATTATTACCGAAAAATTCATATTACAGACAAACTATACATTTTTTGTAAGCAGTCGCTTAACTATAAAAACCAGGGCAAGGCCATTGGACAAATAATAGACGGAACCCTCATAATACTTTTCATCTGTATACTGACTTTATTGCATCCAGATCTGCCATTCCCTAAAATATCTCGCAGGAGAGACAACAACTTACTTTTTGCAACACATTTTACAGGAGGAACAAATCTGATATGCAATTATACCTATATATTAATTTTTTTTAAATCAAAATGGTGTTTCTATAGATTTTTGTTTACACAAAAATAAATATTGTATTCTAAATTTTACACCTGGAATCAAGTCGGAATAGTTTAAATTTTTATTGAATTTTCTTTGAAAAAAAGTTGATTCCAAAAAAAATCTGATTTTGCAACATATAGTTGCTTTTTACTCTAAGCTGAAATCAGTTCAGAACAGCTTATTAAACTTACATATAAGCTGTTTGTCATTATTTCTTTCTCCAAATTTTCGACTTTTTTTTAACAAAAGCACAGTTATTACCATTTTAACGTTCCAAGATGCAATAACAGTAAATGGCATCCGTAATTTGGATGAAAAATATATAAACTAAATCTAAATTTTCATTTTAATGATATCAAAATACAGTTTCTTTTAATTTGAAAATCTTATCGAAAACCAAATTTCCATCATAATTTTCACAAACGTCAAATCTTAATAAATGGAGTAGAATACCATACTACATGTACTAATGTATAAATTTTCAATGCAATTTTTTGACACAAATGATTTCTCACAGCATCAAATTAGGGGAATCGGTTTAAGCAATCTTAACTTATTGTTCGACATAGGAGTTCTGACTGAAGGACGGACATACAGACAGACATATTATTGTAGGACACCTCTGACCAGTCGTCGAGCCTTCATCATTTTCTTTTGATTATTGTACTATAAAGTCCCTCTTGTGGACACTGTAACATGTGTAATGTATTACATTCATTATTTCAGACACCTTTCAAATTTATGTCTTTTACGCATAAATACAACATGTAGGGGAATTCAATAATACGCTTTAAAAAGGGGGCACTGACTTGCAAGGTAAAGAAAGGATTAGATCATGTAGCAAAATATAATAACATTGTACATCTGACGGTGTCAAGCTTTATTAAGACACTTAACTTAAAACATCAATATTTATGCCAAGGGCTGATGAAATTTTCTAAATTTAATTATAATGTTTCTTAAATATTTACCAGAGGTAGTACACTACCCTGTACAAAGTTTATTGAGAAACACTCGTGGGATTGGTTTTTGGTATGTATTGTTCAAAACTAATATTGTGATCTCTAGCTTAAAAGATTTATGCAGTAAATATAGAATCCGTACTTCGAACGTTCCTGGATTGGTTAATGGCGTAAAATAAGTCAAACGGAATTTAACTGTTAAGCGTTTCTACCTTTTTTATAATAATTAAAACAAAATGCCATTTAGGCATTAAATGCTTTGAAGCGTTTAAAATCTAAAGTTAGATGACTTACGCAAAGAAAATTTGCAAAATGTGTTGCTTTCATTTATCATGTTTATAGACCATAAAGTACATTTGTTATAGCCAATTTATAGCAAGAGAAATTGGAAGAACATGCTAGCTGAAGTCCTTCATATATTTTCACAAAATCTACATAAAAAGCACTTAACGGAGAATGTTTTACCTTATTTGTTTTTGAACTCGCCTTATTTTCTTTACTTGGCTAGCTCGTGGTTCAAATTTCATATGCCTATTAAAGCTAAATTATATACATATTTTTTTATGCTATGGCAAACGATTGTTTTATGCTGATGCGGTGCGCATTTGTTACTTTCCCATGTCTAATAGATTAAAGATACAAAGAAGGATAATTAGAAAAAAAAACAACTTTTTAACTATTTTTGGATAGATTTTACATTTTCTTATGAGGGATTAAATTTTCATAATTTGAAAAACTCGATTTTTGTTATGTCAAAGACTCATGAATTTGACTTTGAATCTTTGACCTGAATTAAATCATATGCATCAAATGATTATTTAGCGTCTTGAAAAACACTTTTTTTTTAATTAATTGAATTTATTTTCTTCAAACTGGATAAATAATTTTTTTCATTCAAAATGTAATTAAAACATAAAAATTGATTACCCATAATTTGAAGGAAAAAATTGCCACTGACATCTGTTTCATAATTTATTTATTACAATTCACCCGCAATTTTTTTTTGAACTTACTACCAAAAGTGTTCAAACAAATTTAAAGTTAGTATTACGATCCATAAAAATAGAAATGTCTTGGGAAAATATTTTTTATTTTGTCTGTCGTGAATAGTCGTTTTCTTTCATTGTTTACAAGGGTTTTAAGTAGTGGTTTGTGGCCTTTAATTTTGTTTATGGATCAAGTTCACTGACTTTCCAAACCGGTATAAACCACTTGGATTGGCTGCTTAAACTCATTCTCTGCAAAACAAATATACATATAATTCATAATTTATAATCAAAGTTTGTTGAAACAAAAATAAAGTATTAATCAAATCTTTCCACAGTTTTTACTAAAATTCAAACTGAATGCTCTATCTTTTGTTAGCTTACATATATTTTTCAAAAGTAAACATAAGAATGCAGTACAAAACGCTTAATGTAATTTTTACATACAATATTCGGAAATGTTTTTAAAAATTACTGAATTTGTGATTTGCAGTTTTTATAGATACTCAAAATGAACACCAAAAAAGAAAGAAGTCATTATGTGAATTGAAAACGGAAATGTTAAATTACTACATAATTTAAAATATATTTAAATCTTATAAAATAAGACTTTACACCAATTCTTTTTCAGAATATTTTTGAGTATCTATAAATATATAACTTTTGAAGACTTTAACACAAGGGATAAAATCCCATGATCTCATATGTATTAGAAGGCTTAAGGTTCAGAATGACCCGAACTCCTGTATTTTAAAATCAGGGGCCTCTTAGACCGAGTGGTCTAATAAAATTTTATCCAGAGAAAAGAAGAACTACTGTATCACTAGCCTATCAACACTGCGGTTGTGAGTTCAAATCCTGCACGTGGCAGGTTCGCTTGACTCCAATCTTAATTGACTAGGATTGTCAGTTTTTCGTCCGAAGTTCGATGGTTATCTGCGGGCATTCCGGTTTCCTCGACAAATAAAAACTGATGATACCCTCGGATTAAATGGATCAGCTGGACTTTTTGGAGATAGATCTGTTTCTTTTGCAGTTTCCTGAGTAACATTGGAAGATACACTACGTTGTACTGGATTGGGTGCAGTTTTTGAAAGTAAAACTGCCTCATTATTGTGTCATCTGTCTTGAGATGACATTTTGCGAGACAACGTTGTTTGTATTCTGTATTCAGACTTGAACATTTTTATTTTGTTTTAGTAAACATGCAATACTATTTCAAAACTTTATATGATGTTTTCATCTTATGTTGCATTCATATATATTAATACAGAGAAAAACATTGATCATCATATTGAAATTAAAATTAGTGTTTATCTGAATGGAATATACACTTGATAAAAGCAAATTCTTAATGTATTCATTCACAACAAGCACACGCCTTTGTTTTGACTTTCAACATATGTGCCGCAGACTAGATAAAAATCTGTCTGTTGTCATTATTTATACTAAACAACACGATAAATCATTGCCACAGGATTGTATTGTGTGGCCAGCACATTTTTCTCAGAATCACAATCATTTCTTACTTTTTAAGGGTAATAGGTAATGATTTACGCTTTTAAAGTCGATGCTAATATATAACCAAACCAATGACAATTGAACGAGTTGCATAGTTTGTAGATATATGTGTGTACTTGTATGTTGTTTAAAACTGTATTGCTCTTCTAGATGTAGGTTTTTTTTATTGTTTATGTTGTAATGGCAACAATACATTTTACATCAATGGAGATGATGCCTTAAAACAAAATATTTAAAGACTCAAACTAAGAACTTTTCCAAAGGAATATAAAAAAAAAATGACGAAAAACCTTACGAAAAGAAATCTTGGTATCCGGAGAAAGACCTTTGTTATACCAAAAACTAAACTTCAAATCATCGCGTTAATTGCAAGAATTTGAAGTATCAAGTTTTATATTTCAGTACAAAGCAATCTCTAATCAGATACAGAGCATTTGAATTTAGAACCCCATTTGTAATAAATTGAAACAATATTTCGACGACTTCAAGCAAACGTTTTACACAATAGTTAGTTTGTGCAATACACTATAAAATTTTCATGCTGATGTTAAATATTTTTAGGTAGAAATCATACTAATACGACAACATAAATGTTATCATTTTATGTCGGTACAAAACAGATTTCTTTTCATTATTTTGTTTGTGTTTTTTGTTTCAGTGGCGTCTGTGTTGGCTTTCTGTGTATGGAATTTTAACATATGAATTTATGTGTCCAGGGCAATTGCATAGAAAATTAAGAATTCAGGAAATATGCAAAGAAAAGTCACCTGATCATTATTCGTGTTTGTTGGACGAACAGTCCAATACATATCAAGAATCATGTATGGATTCTGCCGATTTTGTTAGACAGGTACATGTAATAAGTGTATATAAGTAACTATTGTTGTTAATTTCTGTGACAATTTGGTCCCTTGAAGAGAGTTGTCTCATAGGCAATCATACCACATCTTCTTTTGTTTCTATTTATACTCAATTTTAGATTAGCAACTACACAAATAGATAATTTTTTTTATCTCTAGAAACTTTTTTTTCAATGAAACTTAAAATCGTGTGTAGAGTGTTGTCGCGCTAACCTACAGGTCATGTTGATTTAATAAGCTCTTGTTTGAATAGGTTAAAATATATTTCGGTGAAGCTGTATTCATCTTAGTCATGCAGAATACGAAAATTATTTACCGGTCATTATTATCATTCAATAACAACTGAAATGAAAGGACTTCCAATACTTATTAAGTTTTCGTCAGTTGCGCGTTGATGTCTTATATTGTTGATATGTTTTACACTTGTTACAAATACTGAAACATATACTGGGTTCTACTTTAATAAAGTGAGTATTGTTTTCTTAAGCTTAACATACAGCTCCTAATGTTTTTACGTATTGCCCTCCAATCGTTACAGTTTTAGAGTTCCTGATTATGATAAACCAAAACAGGCGTTTCTGACATACGTAATGTATAAAGTGTAATTTTCATTTGCCATTAAGGTAGATGGGGTGTCTAAATTATAATCCATAGAATTTTTTAATAATTTGCCAAAATGTAGTTTATATCATGCTTTTTAAAAAAAAATAATAAAAAGAATGGGCCACGGGGCTTATTTTCACGCTATAGGTTGTGCAAAATTGACAGATTTTGTATCGATTATGCATGGAAAACCCAATTTTAAGCCATAAAACAAAAACTACACCATAGAATTTTGAGATAAAATATGAGAAGATAGCTCTAATAGTATGCTTTCAGATAAGAAAAAGAAAAAATGGGGTCACGGGACCCGTTTTCTAGCTACATAATAAAATAGGTAAATTCCTAACACATTCTATTGTAAAAGTAACTTTATCTGAATTATCTGCCCTTACATTTGAGTTGCCTCCCCTTATGTGGCAAAGTTGGAAAAGATAGAATCAAACAAAAGTATTCTGTTTTTTTGTAAAATACAACCATGAATATGATAAAATATGTCATTTTCTATATTGAAATGAAAATTCTTACACATGAATTATCTACTACTCTCAAAATTTGCACCTTTTATTATAGTTCTAGACCGATTGTTTTCTGGTATTTCAAAATCCAAGATGAAGGAAGACACCCTATCTACCTCAAAGGTCAAAATGTTTATGTAACAATATTGCATAAGCTTATAATATACACAATGAAATATATCATCATAGTATGTTTTACAACTTATTTTGTAGAAAACAAACTGAAAGTTTTAAAATTAACTCATAAAGAATACCAGACTGATAATTTATTTTGTACGCCAGACAAAAACATCATCAGTGACGCTCGAATAAAATAAATAGTTAAAAGTTCAAATAACGCACGAAAGTTAAGTGAATAAAGGGCCCAAAGTTCCAAAAAGGTTTCGCTAAATACAGCTATCATAATCTAACGACTACTCATTGATAAGAATAATAATATTGATACATAAACTATTCTAATGTTAATATTTATATTCACTTTTTATTCGACAAAAAGGAGTTACAGGGATTTATACGCCTGAACATTTTGTATTAATTATTTCTCATTTTTTTTTCAAAATATTTGATTTTGTAGAGTAAGTATACTATCCGGTGAAGTAAACAAAACCCTTCTAGTGTTAAACCAACTTAGCTAAAAAAAAACTAGTATTTGAACGGGATAAACTCAGATACATGATTATATAAAATGATATATCAATTCTATAAAAAACAATATAGAAAAAAGCTGATGGTTTATGTCAATTAGACAACACTCATTTTTTAGAATAATAACAAATCAAAGTTGTTATCAATAGTTTAACATTTTTTTTTAGGACAGAAGTATGTAATTGGAGTTTTCAGAAAGAACACTAAATGTGAATTATGGCGGTATCAACCATTTAAATTTTGGTCACATCAGCTCAGTCGGTGTGTGTTTTTGAAATCTCCTTGTAATGAAATTGGACAGATTATGTCTGATATCGGTTCACCTTCTGGTGACAGTGTTTGTCGTTGCGATCATACACGAGGATTTGCCTTTCTTAGCGACCCAAATCGTCATTGTTACTGTACACCATCCAATGAGGACTGCACCTGTTATAAAAAGTCATGTCCTTTAAATCATACTCTTACATCAGGTAAGGCTTACATTTCAGAAAGAAGGATAGTGTTTATATACATATAAATAGAATAATATTTTATAAAATGATAGAAAGGTAATACGTCAGCAAGACAACAACACTTGTTGTTGGGGTTTGTTTTGCTGTCTAGTAACCTTAATGATTTCTGTAATTGTTTTTATGTTTTATTTATCAAAAATGAGTATATGTAAGTTCAAAGTTAACGGAAATGCAGGCAATTGTATGCTCTAGTCGTATCTTCCTCTCAAATAACTAAGAAACCTTACTTGGCATAGTCCTTAAACACGTTTTTATCCACAGGTCAATAATAATAATGCTGTCGGCTTTAAATGTGTTCAATTTAATCCATTTATGAAAATACCGATGATGTACCAACGAATGGTTATTTTTCACGATATGTTGCTAAATACTTGACATATCTCTATAACACGTATGTTGTTATACCGATTACTGTCTCTTGCCATATATGCATTACATGTACCTACAATGTGACTGATGACTCAGTCAGATATGAAACAACAGGGAATAGGGGACGATCATGAAAAGTATATATCATACTTTCTGCTGGTTAAATATCTACGAACGCAAAAGCATGAGTTTTCAGGAGATAACAAGATTCATCACATATTTAATTTTGAATGGCGTAAATTCGTATGCAATGTAGATTTAAGTCGTTTTGTATAATTCTTCTCGTGCAGTCTATGTGATAGAACAATTCATGTTAATGAAGTCCGAGATGAATTAACATGCACGCGCATAACGTATCAATTGAACATATGAGACACATAAATGTCATACGCTTGGACAAAAGGTAAACTGCTAATGAGAAATTGGATACAGACAATAGGAATACTAGAATCGCCACGTAGAGATGAACTTTTGAGTGTGTAATTTTACTCGCAGATAGGTATCAATCTTCTTTTACTGTACTCAGTTCGCTAAAAACTAAAGTGTTTCTAAAACAATATTACAAACGTGTAATCATGTTTACCGCTACATTGTACACAATACCAACATCTTTAATTTGATCAGAAATAATAATCGTGTTTTAACTGAATTTAGTTGCATGATTGATTAAGATGTTGATTTTGTGGATTTTTATTGAATGCTCTCTTAAAGTTATCCACAACTATAATACAATAAATAAACTAGTGCTGTCATCATTATTTGGTTCCATTATCAATATTATATTTGAAATTCGTCATCATAATCGGAATGCATTCTTCTTCTGATACACAATTTTATACGCATTCTATATATATAAATATATATATGTATATTACTCAAGCCGTGTGTTGCCGTAACAATATTTATGTGATATTTGATGCAATGGTTTGGTCGCTCAGTTATGTTTCAGAATTAAAAAAATGCATCTATACTAAAAGGAAAATAATTTAATATAATCTATTTTTTTTTTAATCACGAAATTCGTATGATGTTAAACATTTGGTAACGATTTCATTGGCACCAGATTTATTTCTTCATGCAACTCTTAAACAATGCCCACTTACAAAATGTACATGAAAAATAATATGAGGAAATCATACAGTCCTTTTCCTTAAGGTTATTTTACCAGCTTCATAACTTATATATGACAAGTTTCTTTTATTTTCAATATGTATCTACTGCAGATTATCAGTGTAAGCCTTCAATTCATGAAATCTCTTCATGTCAAGATGTATCACCTGTTTTGTAAGTATTTTAAGATAAATAATTATAGGTAGAACTCAACCCGTGTTTTGTAGTTTACGGTGTAGCGTTTTTCATCTTAGTTTGATATATGAAAGGGAGACGAACGATACTATAGGACATTCAAACTCATAAGCCGAAAATAAACTGACACCATGGCAATTAAAGAAGACCAACGACAAACAACAGTATACAAAACACACCGTACAATTAAAACTAAAGACTGAGCAACACGAACCCCACCAAAAACGGGGGTTATTTATAAAATAATCAAATACATCATGTTAGTCAACAGATAATTTGCATAATGTGAACATTTAATTTCGTGGATCAGAAATACTAACGAAAACAACAACAGATCATTAGGTATGAATAGTACATTATATATAAATTCAGCAAAATAGTTCAGATTCATTTTCACGCCTTCTACTATATGTAATCTGATAATGTTTTATTCACAGAGACACAATTTATACCACCTATATAACAACGGATGTCGAAGGTATTTGAAATTATGTTATTTCTGTTTGATGGAAAAAGATGGGTTTTTTTTAAATTCTTTTGACCTTCCGTTCAAAAGTTTTGGAGCTCCGACTTTTATAAAAACATCATTCAGTTCAAAATTAAGGATAATTCAGAACAAATGGTTTGGAAGTCTAATAATTAGAATAATATGAACGTAAAACACGAATCTGAGGTAAATTTTCCTTTACTAGACTAAATCTTTGTTCTAATGCTTAACAGATGAAAATTACCATTCTTAATTTGGTTATTCAGCGTAATGCATAATGTTAATAACTCTAGCCAGAAAAACAGTTAACGAACGATTACTACACAATGACCATTCGATAAGATAAATATAAAGGAGGAGGGAATAAAATATATCTCTGAACATCAGTCGTGCGTTATTTATAGTTGTATTTTTATTCGATGTTTAATTAAATTTAACAATTAAATTTAAACAAAAAGTTCACCGTAACTGACAATTTAATGATCCTCGATTTTTTTCCTTGACAACGTATTTGTAACGTTTGAAAGATGCGTTTGAATAGACAAATGGCACGATGTTCCTTCGAGGTATACTTTATACATTTAATACAGTTCTTCTATAAAAAAAAGAAAAAAACAGGCATGAATCATTAATATCACGACTTGATGTAAAAATTATCTCTTTTCATTAATTTAGTAAAGGTTCTTAGAAGCTCTTGACGGAAATGATTTACAGGAGAGAACATTGGTTAAAAGCTTTAAAAATGTTTGCTGCTTAAAATAAATGCATTTAAATAATGCATTGCTAAAATTATTGTCATGTGAGATTCCATGATATTATTTTTTTTATTTGCGGCTGTTTGCTTTATGTTGTTCGATATTCCAAATAACAACAAAATATGCTGTGTTATTTATATTGGGGTTTGTTTTCTTATCTGCAGCCGTAAAGGATTCTAACAGCACGCAAGTGGCAAACACCTCGACCATACCGTTGTTTATATTTCTAATAATAGGTAAGTCGTTTATATTTTTTTCGTTCCTTTTTTGGGAATTTTTACAGCTTTTACGTTGCTTATTTTGTGTTTATTTTTTTATATGAATTGTGTTACGTATTTATAATTTGTTAAAGACTTTGAAAATAATATTTTGCTACTACGATGACATATAGATGGTCATGTAATGCATAGTATATGCATTGTTGAAGGTAAACACATTGAAGATTATTTCGTGTGTTTCGTTAAATTATTATGTATTCAAATGTCATGCTAAAGAGCGTGGTCATTTGTATACTGTGAAAGTACTTTTATTCGTGATTATTCATTTTCGTGGTTTGAGCAAAAGTTGCATGTTCGTGGGTTCTTTAATTCGTGGATTTGAAAGAAAAAAAATTGGGTGAAGAAATTGAAGCCATCTGAAACGAAAACTCGTGAAAATAATTATATGTTGTTTTATAATAATTTCTGTGACATCGCAAATTGAGGTGTTCATTTTTGTATACTAGTATTGCTCATCACGCACATGGTGCACTACAATGCAAACTATAGGTTAATACTTTAACTGCATCTCAAACAATTAAATCTAGCAGTAAACATATCCGCTGTTTATCCAAACCAAACCAAGTGTTTAATGTTAACAGAAAACAACACAAAACAAAAAGGATTCAAGCTTCAATAATACTTGACAAATGTGACAAACATAGTATGAAAAATTCAGTGATTGCAATGTATTCACTCTTCAAAATATTTGTTTATTTCAACATATATAAACGTTTATCAATTTTATATTACACTTTCAGTCTTGGTTTCTGTCATTGCCATACTTTGTATTCTGGGTAAGTAGAGACTTGCATTTTGTACAGTAACATAGATATTGCTATAAATATATTAGATTGATATTCAAAAAAAAGACTCAGTGCTTCACCACGGAGCCTATATTGCTCACCTGTTAAATTTGCATACAATTGATTTAATGCAATGTCGATTTTTTCAAATCGTTTCAAGATGAAACGCAAAAAATGCAATATCATTCTTAAAGGACAGTTAATCATATAAGGAGCAGAGTGACGATTTCAGGCACTTTGACTGATTTTATTCATCTCCAGCTGAAAATTTCCAACTTTTAACAGTTTCTCTCCATCTATTGTAGTTCACGCACACATAAACACAAAGTCAGTCGGTAAAATCGTCATTCAAGTTTAATTAAATTTAACGTATTTCTTTAAAGAGAATATTTTTGTATAAGTAAAAGTATAACGTACGACAATAACGACGACAGATGACAGTCGCCAATTTATACGAACGCCATCACGAGTTGGTTGACCGTAATGGAATATCCGTTTCACAGATGATAACGGATATGTTTCTAATGTCGTTACTTCAATCCTGTCCTCTTTTCACGAAACTGACCTACCGAATAAAGACTTATAACCGGGTTTGTACTAACATAAGCAACACGACGGGTGTCACATATTGAGCAGGATCTACTTACCCTTCTGGAGCACCTGAGATCACTCCCAGTTTCTGATGGGTTCCGTATTGCTCATTCTTTAGTGTTCTATGTTGTGTTTTGTGTATTATTGTTTGTCTGTTGGTCTTTTTCTTTTTTTAGCCATGACGTTGTCAGTTTATTTTCGACTTATGATTTTGAATGTCCCTCTGGTATCTTTCGCCTCTCTTTTACAAATGGAATTTATAATTAATTAAAAGGAATTACTGTAATATTTGTTCTGTCTTTTCGAAATAACCTCAAAAATGTGGTAAACACTTTTAAATAAGCCACACGTTTTTCTAATTTTCTTTTATCGAAGCCATCTACATTGATTTGTTATAGATTTCAAGAATAATGACATATGTCATACCTTGTTTGAGTATCAGACATTTTACAAATAAGGAGGAAGACACTGACTGGTTTAGTTATATAAAATTCAAAACTTATAGGATTCAAAAATATATTTTCCCAGAAAGTTTATCAAAAAAATGATTAGACACTTAAAAAGAACTATGTGTAATTGTTACAAAACACGACGAAGTGATAGGATTGCAATGCATGTTTTAAAAAAATTCTTAATAAGGAAATGCATTTTTTTTTTAAATGAGAAAAAATTTAAAATAATGATTCATTGATATCGTTATTTTGTTATTTATTAGTCTAGAAAGTACTTATAGTTTTACTTTTGAATTATGTGTAAATAGATTTTTAAATATGTTCATGTATTGGTCATGATATCTTAGAACACGGTGGAATAGTTTTAGAATTATTGAAATGTTTACAGCTTTGACACCAATTCAGCCATGGCGTTGTCAGTTTATTTTCGCCTTATGAGTTTGATTGTCCCTCTGGTATGTTTCGTCCCTCTTTTAAAAGGAAATTTAGTGGACTGATGATATACAAATAGTTTTCTCGTTTGAATTGTTTTACATTTGTCATTTCGGGGTCTTTTTAGCTGACTATGTGGTATGAGTATTGCTCATTGTTGAAGGCCGTACGGTAACCTATAGTTGTTAACTCTATGTCATTTTGTATCTGGTGGAGAGTTGTCTCATTGGCAATCATACCACATCTTCTTATTTTTATGATTATATAATATATAATATGAAAAATATATTGGATTTCAGTGTGGAATGAACGTTTAAGAAAATTCTGAATATCAATTAAACTGTGGAAAAAAAGGTTATTAAAATTGAAAAAAATCTCTGCTCTAATTGATAAAAGGGAATGACATGTAATGTCTATTGTTGTGAGCTGTTTCAATTCTTATTCTTCCATCAACATCCTTTATATCATAATTTAAAAATAAGAAGATGTGGTATAAATGCTAATGAGACTACTTTCATCACGAGAGACAAAATGAGACAGGAATTATCAACTATAGAACACCGTATGACTTTCAACAATGAGTTAAACCCATGCAGCATAGTCAGTTATAAAAGGCCCCGAAATGACAAATGTAAAACATTTTAAACGAGAAAACTGATACACAGCAACAAACGACAACCAATGAACGGCAGGCTTCTGACTTAATAATAATACATAATGTAGCTTGGTTAAACTAGTTTGAAGGCGACAACCCCAACCCAACCTGTGACAGTGGTGTAACAGTACAAACTAAAAAAATCAGTTGAAAAAGGCTTAATTCATCAGATGGCTACAAATAGAAATACACCTAACAAAAACACAGAGTGGACGTGTGTCTATAATGCAAAATTAGTAATTTAAAACTGTATATTTTTTCATCAGTTTTTGCTGAATTCCCAATCATTGTTGAGTGCACAAATGTCTCATTTTCCTCAGCAAAAGATAAAACAGAAGTGATTTTTGGAGAATCAAACGATAACGTGTATCTAGTAAATCAAGAAAAAACACTTGACCAAGGTAAAGTAGAATACTTGCTATCTTTTGTGTTTCTTCTTAATAATGGATGTTATTAGATGTGAAATAATATGATGTCATTGTGAATATATACAAGTGATCAATATAAATAGTTGCTACATTGACATATTTTGGCCTATTCAAACTTAGCTTCAAAGCGATAAAATACACAAAAACGTAATATTTGACGCATCATTTGACATAATGGTTATTAACATTTTTCACAACAACATGGTAGTATTAGTATGTGGCGTGGCTATTGCTGACAGCCGAAGAGATATATTGTTATGATTATGAAAGCAAACAACAAAAGAACTATTCTATAGCATAATCAATTTTTATTAGGAAACGGGAACAGATATACTGAAAAATCAAAAGAACTAGCATTGACGGTTTCATGAATTGATATACCACGACAGTTTTTAAATTAAGTGATTTAGATTGCATAAAAAGTATAAGAATATTACCAAACTCCAATGTAAATTCAGAAAAAAGGGGGAAGCATGTATGTTTCCTGTCTATACAGTCCGCATACATAAAGGTTCTTTGCTGTGGTCGTTGATTTAAAAAAAGATTAAATATACACCTGAAATATTTGATGTAACCTTTATTGTAGTTCAAATAATATATCATATCTTGTAGTTATATATAAGCTATAAAGTTATCGTACATTGATCATTCCCAAAATGCTCAATTTTCGTATTTTTGATATTTCCATTTTAAATGCTATAAAAGGTACAACAGGTGCATTCAAGGAAAAAAGAAAGAAATACATCAATAAGAAAGAGGTAAGAAAGCTAAATGTTGGAGCAGTGATTGCAGTTGTAAATTACGGTAAGACTTTGTTTTTGTTAAGTGCATAAAGCCACCTAAATAAAGCTTACGTTTTACTTTCACCAAACATGACTAATCATCATGAAAGTACAACAGATGCTAACAGCTACATGTATACACGATTCATTGCTTTTCTACATTTATACCATGCTGACTTTAATGTGACCAGTCGCCCACTATTCGATCGTTTTTCGATCATTATACTACGAACAAACTTTGAGATCCTGTTTTTTAGAATTATATTTAATTTCTATTTGTAAAAGTGTCTTTGTATAATATGATTAAATGATAGTATGTAGTTAGAGTTGACACACCGAAATGCCATTATCGATTGCAAATGATATAATTGAACGCAATATGATATCCTTCTTTTAAAATTGATAATCAATTATTCACGTTTCTTTGCTGTAGTTACTTATGTGTTCTCTTTTAACAACAGGTAGCGCTACTGCTACTGAGGAACAGACTCAGCGAACCGTTAATTCATTCAAAGGTAACATACACATGTGTTTTTAGTTGATTGTACTAATGCTTGGTATCTTAATTTATAATGTAAAAGCCCCTTAAACACATTCGCGCGGATAATAATTCAATAATTCAAACGCGCATTTTTTCTCCCAGGGAGACACAAGTTATAATCTAATCAAAACATTTATAAAGCAAAATCAATGCTTAGAGTTAAGAGCGCTTAAAAAGCCCATAATTAAAAAAATTTGTCAAATCCAAGGAAAAAAATATACATTGTTGTTTTGAATTAGTAAACTAACCGCATATAACAATATTAAGGAGCTTTCATGTCAAAAATGAAGTACTTACTACTTACCTGGTGATACTCCTGGGTAGGAAACATTCAAAAGCAGTGCCATCATCGACACAACAGTTTGGAAACTCATCATCATAACAGGGTCTATTCATTAATACGCCACTCATGCACGACGCATATCAGATATTGCATAAATATTGCCTATACTGATGGCTTCCAAACTCTTGATAGCAAATTCTACATTAAAAATATAACATGTTTTATTATCCTTGGAAGAATTTGTATCCATAATGGAAGTTTGTTTTTTAGCCTCTTGGAATAGTAAATTGAGCCTAAATATAGTTGCGGATAAGAGTTAAGGTCAAATGGTGCTGTTTTAGGGTAGAACTGTTTAAAAATAGCAACTTTATATTAATTTCGTTCGCCCGAAACGTTTTTTGTCTGGATTTACCTCTATCAGGAACGCCAATACCCAACATTTTAAAGGGTGTATAAAACCTTAATATGATAAGAGGTATATGACAAAAAAGGGACCTGATGGAGTTGAAACCTTATTTCTCAATAATTTCTGAATTTATCAATTGAGAATAAAATAAAAATTTGTTAAAAAACATGTTAGTGACTACTCAATTGATGAAACCCTCGGGGATTGAGAATCCACCAGCAGTGTAGTATCAACCCTGTGCTAGTAAATGAAGACAATATTTTATAAATTTCTTGAGTCATTATTCTATGAGTTCTAATGAGAGAAAATAACTGATTCCAACTGTATTGCATATATTTGCGTTGGTGTCTCGTTTGAAATATGTATAATGCATGATGTTAACAGGTAGGCCAGTAATAACGAGTGTCATACGTATTAATTACGATCATGTGAAATCGTAATGCGTTAACCACATGATCTTCATATGTACTTTTCAGAGTTTTATTAACCCGTTTGTATCGCATAGTCTAGATATCATAAAATCAAAAAATAGGTGTAACGTCGTTCCCGGTTGCTATTCAAATAGTTATTTGCTTAAGGGTATAGCAAAGTTTTGTTTGTCTTTTTGGATCTGCCAATACAATCGTGTACAGTAGATTTTTTATATTTATCGTCAATTACATCTGCCACCCCGACAGCCGGTAATACAATGTGGAAAATAAACATCTTTTGGTGTGAAGACAACGTGTAAACTCCAACTACTGGAAGCAGATAAAGAGAAAGCAGATGACGTCATGCAACCCGTTATTGTTTTATTGTCATGTATAATACGACAAAAATGAGTCTGGAATTAGTCATCTTTTTGAAATGAAAACATTTACCCTTGCATTCTATACAGAATTAGGATCACCGTCTACATAGGTATCTCTATCAAGATCTAATAAAACAATTTTATCGTATTTTTTTTTAATATTTGTGCGTATAAAATTAATCTAAGGTCAACTTTGTCTTTGAGAGTTTCTGAATATTTTTTTAATTCACCAAACGTGCAATTTAAAAAAAAGTAAGTTATAAATTATGTCAATACCGCGGATCTACTTATGAGCGTACGATACACTCGGGGACTAAATATTCCACCAGCATTAGTATTGACTTTTAAAAAATGAAGGTAAAAAAATCTAAAGTTTATGCATCCGATTGTCTTTTCTGGATTCACCAGCATAAACACCGTTGCTTTACTGAGCTAGGACACATTTGGATAAACAACTAAGATCAAATCAAAGAAACCAGGCTTATACAATGTCTGACTAAACACTACAATACAAACACAATGCATAAGGCAATGAAAGAACAAAATAGGTAAATTCTGTCAAAAGTAAATTTAGTTCAAGGAGTTTAAAACAGCTAAAATGAATGTTGATCCACTGTAAGGTACAAATACAGCATCAAAATCTTATAATATGCAATAAATTTCGTGCTATGTGTAATTTTTATGTTTGATTGTTGTTTTTGTTTTGTAAAAAATATATAGACAAAAATCCTGTTTGATATTTATAGGGCAAAAATGACGTAATTGTTGCTTTAGAAATTGGCTTGACATGTTCTGGAATTGCCGTTTGCCTTTGGGATTCCCACCAAGAAAAGCTTATGTTTCTTCTAAAATGGAAGTCAAAAGAGCAAAGCAGAGTCAGTAATAAAACATCTACGGCAATTTTATTCAGACCAAATAAAACCGCTGATAGCATCGGTGACGATGCAGAATGGAGGCATTGTGGACGAAATCAAGATAATCTTGATGAAAGGCCATATTACAAAAACTTTATGCTAACATTATGCAAGGAACAGGTTAGTCAATTAAAATTATTGATACTATTAATTACACAGTAGTCACATTTTTAAAAATATTGTTTTTATTGGTACTAACATTGATTTTGATTTGAAAAATTAATACATAACTAAATATATATTGTCTAATATGAACAGCTAATAGAACACTGTATATATCCTACATCCTCTCGATATTGTTTACTTATTTTCATGCCTTGCACAATGTCATGCGATTCTCAGAATGTTTATGACGTCTTCACACTAAATCATTTGGATGTGTACTAACTGAAACTTTCGTCTGGGAGAAAATAATTTATTTATTAGTTGCAATTGGCTTTGAACTAGCTTTAAGTAACTGCATGTACTTCTTATTTCGGTGCTTAGTGTCTATTGTTTTTATGTTAGTTGTTATTGTGTCGCGTACCAATCTTTTCAGTAAGAGCAATTGCTACTGATTTACAGTTTATTCTTTTGTTGTTTTGCTACACCACTGTTCCATATTAGATGAGGGTTGAGCGTTTACAAACATGTTTAACCCCGCCACATTCGTTATGTGCCTGTCCCAAGTCAGGCACCTGTTAATTCGTAATTGTCGTTGGTTAATGTCTGTCATATTTGTTTTTCGTAAATTGTTTGTTTTAAATTATGCCATTGGTTATCCCGTTTGAATTGTTTCACATTTGTTGTGTCGAGGCTTCTCATAGCCGACTATACGGTATGGGTTTTTCCTCATTGTTGAAGGCCGTACAGTTGCATATAATAGCTTATATTTGAACTATTGTGGATAGTTGTCTCATTGTCAATCATACCAAATCTCCTTATTTGTATATCTATGATATTGTTGCGAATTTTCACTAAACATGTGGCATAGTACATATGGCAATACACATGGCATCTTTCGTGAGCCTGGATTTTTAGCGGTTTGAAACTTGTTAAAGTATGTGCGTGGTTGCATTGTAGTCTCAAGGTCGTATCTCAATGGACGTTTATGTTCATTACTAAAATGTGTGACGACGTTGACTAAAATTATATCCCTTTATAAGGCTTTATTGTGAAAGAATGATTCCACATAAAACATTATGTAATGTTACACTAATGTCTCATGTTAGGGTGAAGGTTGACGCCTGTTAAAACGTTTAAACCCGCTGCATTTGTATGCGCCTGTCTGAAGTCAGGAGCCTGTTGTTCAGTGGTTGTCGTTTGTTAGTGTGGGTCATAGGAGTTGCTCTTTAACGTTTTTATGTAGATTAGACCGTTGGTTTTCCCGTCTGAATTGTTTTACACTAGTCATTTTGGGGCCCTTTATAGTTGCTGTTCGGTGTTGTCCAACTCTCCATCCAAGTCACAATGTGTAAAAAGTAAACAATTATAGGTCAAAGTACGGCTTTCAACACGGAGCATTAGCTCACACCGAACAGCAAGCTTTAAAGGGCTTACAATGACGTCTCGTGGGTCTGGTTGATAGTTCCATTTTTTTGTTATCATACCACAACTCCTGAATTTATATTTATTGCAAAATCATTTTGTCTAGATAAACATAGAACACGCGGAGTGTGGCCCAAAACTTATTGTTTTGCTAGGTAAAAGATAAACAAAAAATAAACTTATTGTTAAATATCTTTTTGTGCGACGGTTGTTTTCCTGATTAAGGTACACATGATACATTTTGTAAACGAAAAGTGCATCGAACGCACTAAATTTAAAAGGTATTATTTATTTTTTTGTGCTTCATATTATATTAGAGCGTGTTCACATCATTTACTCGTAGTCAAGAATTTGCATAATTAAACAATATTTCTTAAATTCTGAAATTGCATGGCTGTATAACTCATGAAAAAGTTAATTTTGAGATTTAAAAAAATATCTTAATATATTTTAGAGTCAATTTACCTTTAAATCGTACATGTACCAGCAATAAGTTATATCAATGATGTAAACATTCTAACAGTTAACGGGAATTTGGTTAAATATCAAATTGCATCAAAGTATGAAAATATTCCTTCGTCATTTGCTTGAGTTGTGAAAATTAAGTGCATCATACCTATTTTGTTTTACATTTTGACTTATATCAAGGAAATGGATTGGGAGGATATAGCGATATGGGATGTGCAGAAGAAAAGCAGGATGAAGGCTGTTGATATTATCACTTCTTTTATCAAGAACATGAAACATAAACTTTTAAAAGAAATATTCAATGGTGAATCAAATACTGATATTCAATGGGTATTTACTGTACCAGCTATATGAAGTGACAAAAGCAAGCAAATTATGTCTAAAGCAGCTGAAATGGTATGTTCTTTGATGATAACATTCCCATCTGACGTATTGGTGTCCTTTTGACGATCTTTTAATGGAAAAGTTTTAAATAAAATTGAGAATGGAAATGGGGAATGTGTCAAAGAGACAACGACCCGATCATAGAGCAGACAACAGCCGAAGGCCACCAATGGGTCTTCAATGCAGCGAGAAACTCCCGCATCCGGAGGCGTCCTTCAGCTGGCCCCTAAACAAATATGTATACTAGTTCAGTGATAATGGACCTCATACTAAACTCAAAATTATACACAGGAAACTAAAATTAAAAATGATACAAGACTAACAAAGGCCAGAGGCTCCTGACTTGGGACAGGCGCAAAAATGCGGCTGGGTTAAACATGTTTTTTGAGATCTCAACCCTCCCCCTATACCTCTAGCCAATGTAGTAAAAACAAACGCACAACAGTACGCACATTAAAACTCAGTATAAGAGAAGTCCGAGTCCGATGTCAGAATAGGAAACAAAAGAAAAAAAACAAAATGACAATAATACATAAATAACAACAGACTACTAGCAGTTACTGACATGCCAGCTCCAGACCTCAATTAAACTGATTGAAAGATTATGTCTTCATCATATGAATATCAGGCACAATCCCTCCTGTTAGGGGTTTAGTATTATACCGTCATAAAATATATGAGAAGAACATAACCCGTGTCATGCCAACAACTGGTTTTAGAATAAATGTGTTTAATTCCGATGCAAAGACCCTATAAGTGAATCAATATTAAAGCCAAAATATGCAATCTTTAATGACCTGACAACAGTATCGTAACTATATCCCTTCTTAATAAGTCTGTTTAAAGGTTTTGTTAGGTTTTGAGGTGAATACTGCCATTTTTGTGCTTTGTAAAGAATATTACCATAAAAGATTGGATGTGAAATACCCGAACGTATAAGATGTCTGCATGTTGAGTTATATTTACGAATGATGTCCTTGTACCGATGATAAAATTTAGTAAATGTTTTGACTAGTTTATGATATCGAAAACCCTGGTGTAATAATTTTTCAGTAGTACATAAATTTCTCTCGCTAAAATCTAATACGTTGTTACATACACGAGCGAATCGTACAAGTTGAGATATATAAACACCATAAAATGGTGACAAGGGAACGTCACCATCTAAAAATGGATAATTAACGATAGGAAATGAAAAATCATCTCTTTCATCATAAATTTTTATATTAAGCTTCCCGTTAATGATATAGATATCAAGATCGAGGAAAGGACAGTGGTCATTGTTAGTATTAGCTTTATTTAAAGTAAGTTCAACAGGATAAATTTCTTTAGTATACATACTGAAGTCGTCATTATTGAGAGCCAATATATCATCCAAATATCTAAAAGTATTGTTAAATTTTTGTATCAGATGTTGTTTCGATGGGTCTTTGCTGATTTTAGTCATAAATTATAACTCATAACAATACAAAAACAGGTCCGCAATAAGTGGTGCACAGTTAGTCCCCATTTGAATTCTGATAATTTGAAGATATACGGAATCTCCAAAGCGAACAAAAATGTTATCAAGTAAAAATTCAAGGGCAGATATAGTATCAAAGCATGTCCAATTGACATAGTTCTTTTGTTTGTTGCTACTAAAAAATGACCTAAAAGAGTTTGAACATATGTATTCGCATTCCGACTTTTTAAATGCCCATTTAATTAGGTGTGTGAATGTTTTCTTAATAAGAATATGAGGCAAAGTGGTATATAGGGTAGAAAAATCAAAACTTTGAACAGATTCAAAATCACCAATATATGCATGTAATTTATTAAGTACTTCCAATGAGTTTTTGACACTCCAAAAGTAATTAATTCCACTATTTTCAAAGGCCTTATTTGAACAATTTATTATCAGGTTTTTGATTGTACCAAGTGTACTAGTAAGTAGAATAGACAATTTAGTAGCGGAACAACGACTTGAAGACGAAATAAATCTATATTTGTAAGGTGATTTGTGTAGCTTCGGAAGCCAGTACATAGTTGGGACTTTCATTGTATTTGGTTCTGCTTGTAAAGAAGTAGCTAATAGTTTATGTTTGTTACAGATATCGTTTTCTGAAAATGAAGTCAGTTGGAATGTTGGTGAATTCGTGATTTCCTTTTGCAGAACCTCAATGTAAAATTTACCTCAAACTATAATGATATTATTAGCAGCTTTATCAACCGGGACAAAAACAAATTCCTTGGCTAGTTCTTTTAGTTTATGTTTGATACGAGAAATAGGATTTTTATGGTTGTTGTTAAGAGTAAAATGTTCTTTAAAATGTTGTATACGTATATCAACTATCTTCATTACTGAATTGAAAAAAAGAGTCCAAAGATTTTTTGTCAGCTTTTTCCCGTTTTATCCATTTCAAACAGTAAGCACGAAGTGAGTCGTGGATGATATTACGACACTCATTCCAATTAATAATTGACGGGGGGCGATATTTAGGTCCTTTACTGAGGAATGATTTTAACTCTCGGTCGCGAACGATGTTAAGGTCTCCTGTTATAACATGGGAAATGGGGCCATAAGTGTATTCGGAATTACTACAATTACATAACGTAGGTGTATTTTCACTGATATTTACATCTTTACAGACTTGGCTATAATTAAACACAAATTTCCGGGTAGATTTCTTGTAAATATAACAAATAAGAGGGAGTTCAGTATTATCAAAATATCCAGAAATTTGTTCTTTAACAGAATGGTCGTTAAAAATACCGGCAATATTAACAAAATCAAAACCTTTATTGACATACTTTATTTTGATAAAATGTTTTTTATGATCTTCAGGGCGATCAATTTTGGGAAACAGTTTAGAATAACAATATGCCATTATAATTTGAACGATTTCATACTTAGGACTGCAATATGAAATTGTGTTGCAATCCTCTAAAAATTTATTTAATTTATTTATAGGTAAAGAACAGAGCTTGGTTAATAGATAATGTCTGCCGTTGTTTTTTGAAATAGAAATTAGGTCCGAAATATTTGTATGGTTAGTCCGGAATTTTCTTTGATTGCGATTTTTTTCTACGCCCATGAGAACGGTTTTTACGAACAGTTTTAGAAACTATATCCAAAATGTTAACAGAATCGGTTCTTGATATATTACCAATTCCCATGACATTATCATTAAGACCGAGAGGGTAGACTGTCTGTAATTTTTTAATCCAATTTAATTCAATTATTTTCCGTGATCGTACAAACTTTGAATGAGATTCACCAGGCTGCTTATTTACTACTTGTAAAGGTTGAACTGTTAAATATTTAATAGGATGATTGTGCTTTTTAAGATGTTGGAAAATGATACTTTTGAATTTATTGGGTCTTTTAAAACGATACAGGTGTTCTTGCGTGCGTTTAGATAAATATCATCTAGTTTCACCTACGTACTGAATACCACATCCCGGTTTGTTTCATGTGAATAAATAAATAATACTGTTTGTTTTTCAAGTTATATCAGTTTCAAAATTTAAAGAAAATGTGCGACCATTAAACGTAGACCTTACCGTATTGTTGGTGGAAAGACGGGGACATGTAAGTCATATTTTGGCATGACACTTATCGATAGAAGGGTAACCGATTTTTATTGTTTAAAATGTTAGCGATGGTAGTATTTTTAGATAAGCGATTTTAAAGATTGAGACGTGTAGATACCCTTTGAACGAGTTAAGTATTTAATATTTTTCCATTTCTAAGCTTCATATTTGTTTTTTATTATGTGGATTTTATTAGAAAGGAGCAAAGACTGACGTCCAGAATATGAACCAGCACACAATAAATTGAATTATGTGAATATGATAAAACTGTTCGGCTAAAGACGTCAAACGCTATCCGTCATAAATTACCCGAAAAATAAAACAAAAGATAGGGTATATCAGGGTAGCGACTGACGTCTGACTAAATAGAAGAATGGGTCTGAAAGTTGAAATACTACTTTTTGATAAATATTCCTAAAGTAATGAACATAGAGAAGTTCTCGCTCGGACACACACTCTATAATCTAGTATGTTATAAGAGCATAAACCTGAAGCACGGGGAGGCACTTTAAAGCATGGGGAGGCACTTTAAAGCATATGTTTTGAAAAATTGAAAACTTAGCTGATTTTGTTTTGCACTTTTTTTCGTCCCTGCAACGGATGATAAAATTGGAACACAACTGGGTTTCACTTGATGTGGTCTACTCAGTGACACAGTTTAACAACCTAATATTGTCATATGAGCTATCGTTCTTCTTGTGTCTATTGTCAATCAATACAGTTCACTTCAATTATTACTCATGGGAAAGTTCTCAGTCTTCTTTCCAAACATTGTTTATTTTGGCACCTTCTGTAGGAACGAGAAAAGGGCATTGCAGTTGAGTTTTACATTTTCTGAAACATAAATGGCATTTTAATTTTATCTATCTCGTTCATGCTATACCTAAACTTTTTCCAGATGCACAGGTTTGTCTGTACTCAGAATATTTGTTGAGGTGTAAACACAGCAATTTAAAGCAAAAGGTTCACTTCAACCTTAAACCATGCACTGACATGCGTTTTATACCAGGGCCCGTATGCATTAAGCTACAGAAGTTAAGGTTTTTCATAATAAACACGTAAGAAATTCTGCCTTTTCTAATTAAGCGGTGTGCATAAAACATTAAAAACTAATGGATGTATTAAAAATTGGTATGTAAATTTGCATTTCAGTCATACTTTTCAACAGACCGTTTGCTCATAACCATATTAACCACAGAACGAGACTACTGTGGTTAAACTTGTATTGATTAACACCTTTTTCTGAATAATTCAATGTTAAGTTTTTGATTATTTCACTGCTATTAACATGAAATCCAGGTTTCAAAAAGTCAGGCTATAAATGTGTTTTCCTCCTTGATACGACCACTGTAGGTAGGTCAGGATAGTTACATTTTATCCGTCTGTTCATTACACCTACTAGTATATCAATGGTTGGTCTATAACACTACCCTAGTTTATATGTTTATATTTTACTCTGAAACTAACTGTAAAGTCCGATTGAAATTGGACATCTGAGACTTAGCTTTGATTCTTGTAGCATGCAACTAACGATATAGATAATTTACTTAAAACTTGTACCAGGACACATGAAATATTGACTACTATCGATAACTTTTTTTGTTACACAGCCAGGTCTGTCCAGACCTAATTATAGTGAACAAGACTTTATCATATATATATATATATATAAAGTATAGATAGTCTGGTACTTTTTAAGTCGGACTACAGCCAATGATTAGCATCTAGTTGTAAAAGCAGACTGGTCACTCTTTATCGCAATTGTTTGATAAATATTCTAGAACCTGCATATGACGTAGATGAAACTTAATGTATTGCATCCAGTAGATATTTGTTTCAATCGTAAACAAACACGGGATTAACACATTTATAAACTCGTGGTATAAACCAGTTAATAAATTACCAAATAAAACGTTTTAAATATTTGACATACAATTGTACTTGTAGTTATAAAATCCTAGAGCGATAGTATAGGCCAAACCCTATCCTAGAGTTATAATATAAGAAATGTGGGTTGCTGTTTAATAGATACATGTATACAAAATTCTATTAAAGGTCCGTAGACATTGCCATCCTTTTTCCAATATAGACAATCTCGCTGGAAGTAGCGTTAAACACAGTTTTCCTTTAGATTTCCTTGATCAATTTTACAAAGAACACATGTTACATGTTTTGGACAAATAGCTATGAAGCATTTAAATAAATAAGGAAATTCAATGTCAAAAACTGTATTTTCTGAAAAGTTGGTTGTCCTGCAATAAGATGAATATTGTATTCTTCAGGTCGGATTATCGAGGGACAAATTCATGCTTTTAGAGGAACCTGAAGCTGTATTAAAGTATTATTCAATAAATGCCAACGAGTCTTCGACAATGCTACCTGCGAGCTACAGGTGTATTGTTTTACACGTAGGAGGTATACATTTATAATACTCTTAATATACGTGTAATATGAAAATGAAGATTAATTTTATAGAATCGGGTGAGAAAATGGTCTTGAGAATGTTACTTTCTGATAGCATAAAGAACGTTTCATGATCTGTTGATGCTATCTCATCAGATAGGTTTAAGACAAAATATCACAAAAAATACCAAAATCTAAATTGTATACGTATGTGTTGCATCCTTTGTATAAAATTGATTGTTTTTCTAAATACCTTATGTCGGTTCAAAATCAAAGCTCAATGCGAGGTTATGTTGTATCCTGTACGTAGTGTTACCAATGTGGCCGACTTTGATTAAAGCGTATTTGATTCTATTTGTATATTCAATGGATATAGACCTAAAACTTATTAGTTGAACCGTAAGCTACTCATAAATGGATCTTTCTACAAAATATGAAAATACCATTTGATTTCGTTCTGATTAATTTTTTGTCACCGCCTATTTCGTCAGTCGCTGTTTTGTTGTTCTGCTAGATGTCGCTTAGATATTTGATGTATGATTTCAAACTGCTTCCGCTTAAGCGAACACTGTTTCTTGTTAGTGTTATCTCCTTGAAATCTATTTGTCTTTGCAAACTACTCCTTTGTAACCTTGAAAGATACCAACAAATGTATTTTGCCAAACTGATTTTTACATCCTGAAGGTATCGATATTTTTGAGCGAAGCGTTTCGGAGTCTCAAAAAAAGAAATTCATATCACTGTACGAATACGAAAACTTCATTAAACCAATTTTCGGCTCATAAAGGGCATGCTACATATAATGATTGTAGATAGACATAAGTAAAGAAACAATAATGATAATGTGTATGATAATATGGATTTAACTATAGCAGTTGTTTTCTTTATTGTATACATGCATAACAAATTAAAGCCACATTGTTGTATATTTCATATTAAATAGAAAGAAACCAAATAAATCTGTTTTCTGTTTTTAGTTTTTGGAATTATTACATAATTCTAAAAGCAGAATTTAACATAATTTGTCGTTGTTGTTCGAATGATGGATATTCCATAAGAAATAAGATTTCGTCTTCAATTGAATTTAAAGAGCAAAATTGACAAATTCTTCTATCTTTGTCAATTTTTCTATAAGACCCTGCTAAATAGCTAATTTATGATTTATTAATTTACTTATTCTCATTTGTGTGAGGTGCCTGTGTGTACACTGTGTTTGACATAAATGTATTTGTAACACTTAAACTGTAAGTGGTAGAGACCTATGTTTTTTTTTATTTGAGGTCAAAGGTAAACTTTACGTTCTAGATTTTGATCTTTCTTATAACTTCATATGCATACATGATAAAGTATTCTTATTTTTATGTCTTTTAAACTTGATAAGGTTTTCACTTATTTAATATAAACGTATTTAGAACCTTATGTTTTTGGAATACGTTTGCCGTAATCTATCATATGAAACAATGAGTGACATTTCAAAATCGAAAGTAAAAAATTTTCTACATACTTATAGCTTAAAAGAATGGAGATAAATTTCTACTTCCGATTTTAAAATGTCACTCATGGTTTCATATGATAGATTACGGCAAACGTATCATATGACACTGGAAGTTCCTGTTATCTCCCTTATTTAATGAAATCAGTTCCAAAAGTTATCAAAAGGGTGGAAAAACTTTCCATTGTCCTCTGAACAATAGACTATTTTCATATTACCGACTTTTGACTACGGATTATATAATTTGTCGACTGGTTACCTTGGACATCATGGTACCAAGTCAGGTAAGAGCAAGCTAAAGAAGTAAAACCAAGCTTTCAATCGGTACAATTTTGGGGGAAAATTACCTGCTTAACATTTTTTTTCACTACAAAATCATCGGAAAACAGTAAACTTTCCCCTCAAATTAAACCGATTATATGTTTGATTTTAAATATTTTGGTTGCTCTTACTTGACCAAGTACCATGATGTCCAAGGTAACCAGTCGACAAATTATATAATCCGGAGTCAAAAGTCGGTAATATGAAAATAGTCTATTGCTTTTTAATTATTATTAGTATTCTTCAAACATTGATATATTTATGGTCACTTCAGAAATAGTCAGAATCAATATGTTGTCCGAAACTTCGTGCTATAAACAAACATTATCCATTTTAACTTAAAGTCATACGAAACGTGTTTCTTGTAATTCTTATGTTATCGAATTTATTGAACCAATGCATGCATATAAACTTAACTAAGTCCTGTATGCAAGTTTTTTTTAATATTTATTACGAATCTAAATCGTATTATCGACAAATTATATTTTATTCAGTGATGTTGATCGCAAGTTTATTAACCTTCGAGTTTGTTGCCGAAGTTTACAAGATCGTAATACTGATAAACAATTAAAAAAGTGCACGTGGTGCACGTGATAAATAAGTGAATTGATAGAGCCATGATATATGGGTTAATTTTATATTTTCAATGCGCTCCCATTTGTTAATCAGGAGAGGCAATAGATACGAAAGGGACATTCAAACTCATAAGTGTAAAATAAAACTGAAAACGCCATGGCTAAAAAAGAAACAAGACAAACAGATAAACAACAGTACACAAACACAACATAGAAAACCACAGACTGGGCAACACGAACCCCACTAAAAACTGGGGTGATCTCAGGTGCTCCGGAAGGGTAAGCAGATCCTGCTCCACTTTTGGCACCCGTCGTGTTGCTCATGTTAGTACAAACCCTGTGATATGTCTAATTCAGTAGGTCATATTCGAGGGAAATGGGACAAGATAGTAGTTACAACAATTTGAACATATCCATCGTCATCTGCAGTTGTTAAATGATTTGTTGTATCAAATTTGTTCTTTACGAATCAGTTATTACTATTTACCTTCTAGTGCACGTTTATTTACATAATTGCACGGTTTTCCCTTCGCACTTGCGCTGTCCAACGAAAGGTCTCGTTGTTAATGTCACATATTCAACTTTTTTTTTGCAATTTGAAGTTGCATGCGATCTCAACTTATTATATAAATATGAAGTTATAAACGAAACTGATCACTGTGAAAGATGTGAATACTAGGTTTGCTATACTTTTCGTAAAGATAAACTCACTATATATACATTAACTAGGATTAATATTTTGCAAGAGTTCTATATTTTTTTTAGTATTTCATGATACAGATTACCTTTATGTCAATGTTGGCAAAAATCCTTTTTTGAAACGATCTGAAAGACAATTATACAAGAAAAGAAATGAAAAAAGAGTACAGCCAGTGACACAAATTAACAGCCCTGTAAAGGGTTTTTTTTTAAACTTCAGTTGTTTGGGTAAATCTTATGTAAAATTGAGAATGGAAATGGGGAATGTGTCAAAGAGACAACAACCCGACCATAGAGCAGACAACAGCCGAAGGCCACCAATGGGTCTTCAATGCAGGGAGAAACTCCCGCACCCGAAGGCGTCCTTCAGCTGGCCCCTAAACAAATATGTATACTAGTTCAGTGATAATGGACGTCATACTAAACTCCAAATTATACACAGGAAACTAAAATTAAAAAAGATACAAGACTTACAAGGGCCAGAGGCTCCTGACTTGTGACAGGCGCAAAAATGCGTCGGGGTTAAACATGTTTTTTGAGATCTCAATCCTCCCCCTATACCTCTAGCCAATGTAGAAAAAACAAACGCACAACAGTACATACAGTAAAACTCAGTGTAAGAGAAGTCCGAGTACGATGTCAGAATAGGAAACAAACGAAAATAAACAAAATGACAATAACACATAAATAACAACAGACTACTAGCAGTTGTGTATGTATTGGTCAATGGATTATATTTGAAGTATAAAAAAAGAAAAATAATGTTGTATGTCTGCTTCATATATTATAAATATATAAGCCTGTAATAGAAAAACAAATTCATTTTAGGTTATTTGTTCTTGAAATTGTCACCTTTATCACCTTATTTAGTGTTTTCATATATTGCGCCACCCCTCGCTCATTAAAATTTTTATTCAAAAGTAAAGAATATGGTATATAAAGAATAATTTAGGTAAAATATTTGTGGGTGAGTGGTGGCGCCACAGTTAATTTTGCAAAAAACTGAAATAAATTTTGCCAAATTATGCAAAAATCTGGTTTAAATGAAAGTCACCTACATGGATGACGTCACAAATACATCACTTATGACGCAATTGGTGAAAATCTTCTTTTCCTGAAACAATTGGACATTTTAACATACGTATTCTTCAAGTTTTTACAACCTTATCGCATTTAAAAAAACATCATTAGGGCCAAATTTCTTGGTTAGTGAATCAACTCCTTAGGAAGTCAAATGATACATGAGACAACAATATATGTTTAAATAATTGTGAAAGCCAACATATGGATATTTTCTTTATTATTTTGGACTTTAAAGTGGAGACAAAACATAACCTGATCCCTTTCATTCTAGAAGCTTTCAAACATTCTTCCAAACCGTTTCGTTTTTTTTTAGGGGGGAGATTGTACCTTATGGGAGATTTTGTATTTAAGAATTGTAAATCTTCCTTTCAAATTTGATCCCAATATCTATTACAACAAATTTTAAATTAATTTTATATTATTGTTATTACATACTAATCGGTAAGTGTTATTACTTTTATTATAGATAACGCAATTAACTCAACAATAATGAATGTTGAAGATGATACTTATACGATGAAGACTACTGTATTCAGTCAATATGAAGGTGTTACTCAAGCGGTTTTAAAATTTATTTCCGATTTATTTGGTAAAAAAGTTACAAAGCATTGTCAAAAAAATCATCCACTGGAGTACATGACATTATTTTACAATGTCGAAAAGGAAATGAAATGCGTTCAACCGAAAACAGATATCAAAATGTGTATTCCACGTGTATGGTTTGACGTTTTAGAAGACTTTAGTACTTTACCTGAAGCACACATGGAATCTCATTTACAAAAAGATGTTGATTTTGAAGGAGATGAAATGAAAATAAAATATGAACTATTCTGGACCTATTATGACAACTTCATTCAATGCAGACTTCAAGTTATTGATCATATTTTAGCAAAGGAATCGGTTGCTGGCATTGGTGTTCTATTTCTTGCTGGGGACTTTATTGAACAGGTTTTTGTTGACGCTTTGAAACGACAATATCCTGAACATACAATACTTGTAGCAAGTGATCATGATCCAGATGAGGTTATTCTAAGGGGTGCGCTTATGTCGTGGAATGAACATTTTTTACATCCCAGCTTAAAGTAAAACAAACTCTCTCATTTACATATTTATTTTCATTGGACTGGTATGGTGTACAAAGATATAGTTTACAGTTTAACATGGCATTCCTCCTGCCAAGAAAATACTACATTATATATAAATATTTATGTGTGTCCATGGTGCATTTAATAATAAATAGTTTTACTGTTATTTTCAACTTGGTTGAAATATGTATTTTCCTCCTGCTGGGTTGTCAGTTACGTATCTAATCCAGGAAAAAAAGCACACACCGTCACATTATAATACATTGTTCCCCAATACAGGATCCTTGTTCCTTCAAATTTGACAGACGAATGTTTGTTAAATGTACAAATTAACAACTAGAGCGTCCTAAAATTTTTCAGATAGTCACTGCTCATAGGTAGAAACAGAAACTATTGAGCACGAGTCGCTTACCTGGATCTATGTGCATTTTCAACAATGGCCGCTCGCCAACATTAAAGATTTGGGTGCAATTCATAACCGGATTCTCTTTTATGCTGATTATTTTTGCTGTTTACAGTTTCTATCTTTCTATAATATGTTTGGCAAAAGACAAAACAAAATAGGTAATAATATCGTCTTTTGAGGCAATAACTCCTACAAGAAGACAATTTCGTCGATGTTGTCGTATTTGTAGATCTCGTCACGTTGGGTGCTACAATGTGAAACAGGATCTGCTTACCTTTCAAGAGCACCTGATATCACCCCCGGTTTTTGGTTGGGTTTGTGTTACTCAGTCTTTATTTTATCTATGATGTGCTTTGTGAACTGTTTGTTTTTTGTCTTTTTCTTTTTTCCATTGTGTTTATTTTCGACTTATGGTAGGAATAAGAAGATGTGGTGTGAGTGCCAATAAGACAACTCTCCATCCAAGTCACAATGTGTAAAAAGTAAACCATTATAGGTCAAAGTACGGCCTTCAAAACGGAGCCTTGGCTCGCACCGAACAGCAAGCTATAAAGGGCCAAAAAATGACAAGTGTAAAACAATCCAAACAGGAAAACCTCTATGCAGATTGTATTTAGGATGTTCGCTGCCATCTGTTTAAAAAAACAAGCGTTTGAAAAGATTGTTATAATTTGATACTATATAAATAACGGAACTAAAAAGGCAGAAAATGAAATATACGTGTCCTTGTTTATGGTATACAAGCCATTGGAAATTGGGCTGGGAAAATTCTATATATTTTTTTCATACATTTAAGATTGGCACTTTTTATCTTAAACAATATATGAAAAAAACAAGGATTTTATAAGATTAGAAAATGTTTTTTTAAACTATGATATTAGAAAACAATGAAAAGAATAGTAAGGGTTAGTGGCTTATTATTGATTGGCACTACATGGATATAAAAAACACTCTACTAACTAATGATTGATTAAAGACAGTTATTATTTCTGATCACAGATTGGGAAATCGAGATCACAGATTGGGAAAACTATATCACGTGTTAGGAAACCGAGATTACAGATTATTAAACCAAGATAACGGATTCGGGATCCGAGATCCTAGATCATGGATTAGTTTATTGTTTATAGGTCTCTTTATGGCTTCCGTACCAAACCAATGATAAAGTTATAAATTTTCGTAAATAAAATCAATGTTCAAAATAAATAACATTGGTATCATACAGAAGAAGTCCTATATATGATGAGAAGATGGTGGATGTCCTGGTTCGAATGAGCCCGGAAGTGATGGTTGTACATGAATGGGCTGTCTTGTCCCGAACCCGTCACTAGCATTTTGTTGTTGGTTCTCAGTTGTTGTGTTTCTATTTTGACGACCTGAATGTTTGTTAATTGATTGGACCTTTCCTGACTTTTCTGAAATAGAATACGAACATTGATTTATATTTTGGTGTGCAAAGTTCTCAGTCCCTTTGATTATTTTATTAATAGTTGTTGTATTAAATAATGCAGCTCATTTTTATATAATCAATTATTAAAATTTGAAAATTAAAAATATGACATTATTATACTGTTTACTTTAAAAAACTATCTGAAGAGTCAAGTCCTTTTTCACCTGAATTTTAATGTGTGTTCTGATAGAGTGCTATTACACAGCTGTCCGATGTTAGGGGAGGATTAGACACTAAGTAACATTTGTAAACCAGGCATATACTGTCTGTATATGTCCTAAGCCAAGAGTCTAATGTCCAGCTGATATCATTTTCCATGTTTTGTTGTTTCTTTACAGTTAATTACTTTAATGCGTTTCTGAGTTTTTCCTTTGAATTTTTCAAATTTTATTAACTGACACCATTTATTCCCTAAATCGACTTCTTCTCGTGAGGTTACAACTGTGACTTTAAACAAAAACTATTGTATAATTTACGAAACATCGACAAACTGTCCCAAAAAATTGAAATATTTATTATATTTCACGGGCAATGTGATTCACTTTTCATTTACACACGAAGGATCAATTTGTGTTGATAACAAGATAGGAGTATACTAGTTTAATGATATTTTATTTGACACATGGCTTTTGATATTTTAAAAGAAGTATAACTTACTACATTTTTCACAACAGCTGACCATGCAACAAATCAGGATAAAAAGTCCAACTAAACCACCTATGCAGCCTCTAACTATAGCACTACAATAATTAAAAAAACAATGAAATATTGAAACATTCTTGAAATCCAGTTATCTGATATTTTCGCTCTCAACGTAGTTGTTAATTCTACATTCTACTTAATGAATGTTTGAAACCAAACAAAGTATTTGTGTGTCTAATTCGTAGCTTATGCCCCTTTAAAAATAAAAATAAACTGAATTTCGGTATTTCTCCTTCCATTGACACAAATTTTACTCAACTTCACTTAACTGGATTTAACTTATCTTTTTGCGTATTAAATATTTTTTCGAATACGTACCCAACATTTGACGATCCCGAAGAATGATGACTTTTAGGGCACCTTGAGTATCCAGTGCATGAATAACCATAAGGACAACACCATGTATAACCCGTACAGTGATAGTAACCAGAGTGACACCGTCCTTAAAGATGAAACACACATTCTGTACTGTTTGATTTAATTTATTTATAATGGAATGCTCTTAATTTTATTTATAGGTTTCATAACGAGTGAGAATTGGATATCGCTTGATATCAACTCGAGTTATTTAATTTCAATATAATAATAAACGAGCCTCCGGTGAGTTTATTATTACCATTTAAATAAAAGAAAGAGACGAATGGGAACACATGGAAAATATAAAAAACAAATGTCATGGCTCTTTCTATTCAATTATCTGTCACGCTTTCCACGTGCTCTGTTTTCATTGTTTATCAATGTCACATTCCGGTAGACTTCGGTAACAAACTCGAAAATTAATTAGCTTGCGATCAACAACCACTGAATGAAATATTATTTGTCGATAATACGTTATTGATGAGTAATAAATGTTTAAAACGTGTATGCAAGACTTAATTTAGTATATATGCATGCATTGGTTCAAAAATTTTGAGAACATTCAAATTTCAAGAAACTCGTTCCATATGACTTTAATATAAATAACAACTTAACCATTATTGGTTATGATATAATAGCGTACCTACCCATGATAACGACGGTTAGATCACACATGATAATAACTAAAAAAGTAAGTTTAACCATTTTTTTTTTTAATTTCCTATATCCAACTGTTCTCCTTCCGCACAATGTCTTTTTGAATAAAATCTAAAGTCATAAGTAAACGTATATTTTCTAGAGGGCAAAAGCATGCAGAGTAGGTATTTTGATATTGATAATAGTTATGGTAATAAATAATGTTGTTTATATCTTTAACGATTTATGTTTTCTACTGTAAATGAGTATCAAGTACTTCGATAAACATATAATTCCATTTTTTTTTTATCAAACAAGTTGTAAAAACATAACACGATTTTATATTGATAATAGATTATATATTTAAGGAATGACTGTAATATTTTTTCTGTCTATGAAGAAATAACATCAAAAATGTGGTGCACACTGAATAACCCGCGTAGCGGGTTATTTTAAAGTGTGCACCACATTTTTTATGTTATTTCGAATAGACAGAAAAAATATTACAGTCATTTCTTATAATTTAATTCTAAATTCCATTTTAAACCGTAGTAAACCATGAAAAAACGTTGATGACGTCACGGTCACATGACAAAATTATGTCTATGAGCTGATAAACAAAACAACGTCAGCCAAACAGAAGACGCGTTACATCCAAAATTAAATTATTATTACATAACGTTAGAGTGTTGGAAATTGATTAATTAGTAAATGTACATTGAAATGTAATTGTTTGCACCGTCCACGAAATTTTGATTACGTTTACAAATAAAAACTGGAGGATCCGAGAAGCCTGTTTCGATTATCTGGCACTTTTGCTTTAAATTGATACAATGCAGTAAGCATAATTCTAATAGTTTCTTGCAAAAACAATAAAAATTGGTCAAAATTGTCATTCAAGGACAATAACTCTTACAAAGAGTTGCCAGACGATTGCGACAATTTTGACTTAAAAGGTTTATAAAAATAAGATGTGGTATGCTTAGCTAATGAGACAAATCACAACAAGAGACCAAAATGACACAGAAATGAACAACTATAGGTCAACGTATGGCGTTTAACAATAAGAAAAACCCATACCGCATAGTCAGCTATAAAATCCCCCGAAATGAGAAATGTAATTCAAACGAGAAAACTAACGGCCTGATTTATGTACAAAATAATTAACGAAAAACAAATATGATAAACAGCAACAAACGACAACAACGGTATTACAGGCTCCTAACTTGGATCACGCACATACAGATTGTGGCGGGTTTAAACTAGTTTGAAGGCTCCATCCCTCCCCTAACCTGGGACAGTGGTGTAATAGTAAAAACATTAGTTGAAAAAAGCTAAACTCATCAGATGGTTACAAAGCAGAAAGACATCTAACATAGACAGATACCAGACGTACATAAGTACTGTTTAATTTACATGGCGGAAGATGTGCAAATCAGATTATATCAAAACAAGATAATAATAAAAGATCTAGTGCGTGTAAAAAAGGAATTTCTGTATTATCAACTTGTTTTCCACATTAGTTTGTTTGAAGTTAAAAGATGTTTGGTTATTTTTTGCCCCGTTTTCTATCCATGTCGATTACAAATATTGATTCTAAAAAAAAACCAATAATTTCAAATTGGCATATTTTAGTAGTTTAGGTAGTGTTTATTCTATTATTGTTTTATTATGAATACAGATCTTATAATTTTTTTCTTAACTTAGCCATTTAAACATGTTAAAGACAGATAGCTAAGATAACCCAATATTTATGCAAAAACATTTTTTTTTAAAGCGCATCGATAGCTACATATGCATCTTCTCATGTTTTATCTTAAAATCAGAACGTTTAGGTTTTTTAATCCCACATGTGTAATCTATACAAATTCAAAAAACTTTGCACAATCTGTAGAGAGTAGCCCCGTGACTGATCCGTATCATGATATTGTGTTAAAATCATGAAATAAATTACATTTTGGCAAATTGATCGAAAATTGTATCGATTTTAATTCAAATCTTACATGTATCCTAAGTTAATGTATATACAAAATATAATTTGTATGCATTTTAATATATATTTTTTTTTACTTTTGAATGTTGTATATTATTCATGCTTGAATAATAATTTAGTTACTTCCAGTTTTTAATAATTGAGAGATGACTTAAATTGCTCAAATACAACACGAACCAAGCATAGAAGTAATATTTTCGAATTTGAAGTAAATGCGCATCAGTTTTGTCCGGATTTTGTATGCAAAATAAATCTTATTTATTTCAACATATATATTTCGATATGCATTTGAGTTGTTTATAAAGGTCTAGGCTGCATTAGGCAATAGTACTTTCTAAAGACTACGACTTCTAGTATTCGTTTCATCAAAGAAGCCAGATCATTTAATTTCACATTCAGATATATTGATGATGTTCTTTTCATTAACAATCCAAAATTTTCTGATTGGGTTCAATTAATATGTCCTCCAGACCTAGAAATTAAAAAAAAACAACAGACACGGCTTCCACTGCCCCCAATATATATAGACCAACTTCACCTACAGCTGCTTCTCAGACTTTGTAAAACGTCACCAGTGTCTGAGCAGAATGTTGATGAACAAGGGTTCTGTCAAAAAATGTCTCGTCCTTTTTCTAAAAAAAGTTCATAGGAAGAGTTGATAAATATTCCGTATCAACTTCACAAATAATACATAATGGTCTTGAAGTATATATTCTATGTACTGACGTTGTTTATTATCTTAATTACATATTATTGTGTTCTTTTATTTGTCTGTGTAAATTATGACTTTTACTGTTTAGTCTATTTTTGGTGATGTCCATTTGTCGTGGCTCGGAACTTATACATCCCGTCATTGTCTTACTGTGCTATGGTACATTTTTGTGTTTTTGTGTTTCGTTTTGGCTGGTGTGCTTTTTCTATATGCTATTTTGTTTTTCTTTGTTTATATATTTGTTTGTTTTATAGTGATTAAGATTATAACACAATGTTGACTGTTGTATCCCTATTTTTGACACTTTTTCCTATAAATAAAATTGAGAAGGAAATGGGGAATGTGTCAAAGAGACAACAACCCGACCAAAGAGCAGAAAACAGCCGAAGGCTACCAATGGGTCTTCAATACAGCGAGAAAATCCCGCACCCGGAGGCAAACAAAAATATGTACTAGTTCAGTGATAATGGACGCCATACTAAACTCCGAAATATAAAAGAAACTAAAATTAAAATCATACAAGACTAACAAAGGCCAGAGGCTCCTAACTTGGGACAGGCGCAAAAATGCGGCGGGTTAAACATGTTTTTTGAGATCTCAACCCTCCCCCTATATTCTCTAGCCAATGTATAAAAAACAAACACACAGCAATACGCACAGTAAAACTCAGTTTAAAAGAAGTCTGTTTGTTTTGTTCACACATTATTGTCAATATAATGGAATTTTATGCGATTGTCATACAAGTGAGAGGTTAAGCAAGCTATAAAACCAAGTTTAATCCACCATTTTCAACATACAAAAATATCTGTAACAAGTCAGGAATATGACAGTTGTTATCCAATCGGTTGTTGTGTTTTAGGTTTTTATTTTGCCATTGGAATATGATCTTTCCGTTTTGAATTTTCCTTGGAGTTCGGTATTTTTTATATGTATTTTTTTCAATGTCACCTAAATGATTTTCATGTGGTATATCAGAAAGTACTCAAGAATACAAGTTGCATATCATCGCTTTTGTCACAAGTACTTCCTAGTTTAACACTTGTTCCCCATGTTAAAGAAAACAAACTCATCATAGATACCAGAATTGAAATTTTGTAAAAAGACAGACATGTCTCTAAAGTATTATGTAAATGATATTAGTATCAATATGTTTTTTTGTTGTATAGTTTTCAATGATCTTCAACTTAGTTTTTGATTTTGCCATCCAACAAATATTTGTTCAAACTCTACTGATGAGTCTTTTGTAGGCGAAACGAGTTACTGGTGTTATAGTTAATAAGCCTGGTTTCCTTGATGAGGAAATCAGAGCGTGTGCTCTCCCGTCAGAAAAAGTTTCACATTTTGTCATGTAGGAACACTAAAGCTAACTATACAGTATGCATTTTTCTCATTGTTTAAGGTCGCACGTTGACTTATAGTTATTTACATGCACGTCATTTGGTCTCTGGTGGATAGTTGTCTCATTTGTCATCATACCACATTAAATACAATAACAAGGAGATAGTTTGTTTGAAATTTCCTCGAGGGAATGTTTTAGATTATAGATTTCATTGAGGTAAATTTTGGAGTATTTATTTTGCTTTGAGAAAAATGTCTAGGCAAAACATTTCCCAAGGATAAACATTTTCCCCTGACGCTAGTTTTTCTCCAGGGAAATCTGAAAAATGCTCCACTTTGATTTATTTATAGTATCGCCAACTGAACAAAATTCTTTTCAAGAATTGACAATTCATCTTTGAAAAAGAAAACTATCTGACTCTTATAAAAAGTTTACTGAATCTGACATCATCAAGACGTGATGTTTATTATTGACAATACACGTGTTACGTTTGGAGTGCGTTATTTTCAGTAGATTTAGATCTGTAACATCGACATTTGCAGCTATTGTTTTGATCTGTTTTACCCGCTATTAACTGTTATCTTGACAAGAATCGCATACAATAAGTAGGAGATAAAGACTATTTTTTTTCATTTTGACTATCTCGATTTCGTACATAGATGTGTGTATTTGATTCAATTTTGTCGATTTGATTGTCTTGGTGGCTTTTCAAACGTTTGACACTAGCTCTCTTGGTTTTTTGGATCTAAAATTAAAATAGCATAAAAATTGTAAAGATCACGTTGTCTTTCTCAGCAACCCCACCCGACTATATCAGCACACAAAAAACTCTCAGATCGTGAACATGCATCTACATATTACTTTAGTACGTTAAATGTAAAACCAAAGATGAAGCCCTGTCGTCCGTCGTCTTATATAGAAATATTTAGATGTGAAATGATTGAAAACGAGAAACTATCCATAGACTGAAGGACCTAGATTTTAACAATTACAGGTCACTGTGTGGTCTTTATCAACACCATACAGTGAGCTAATGAAGGCATCGACATGATAAAATATTAAACCATGCAAAAGAGTAAACTAACGGCCAGATTTATACCTCATAACAAATGTGGCTGCTGTGAATATTAATATAACATACTAACATGTTTTTCTTGTTGTCCTTTGTGTAGGAATACCATTGCTTATAATACATTCATGTCAGTCTAGCAACTAAGTACCACTTTGGCACGCGGGAACCACATTAGACATTCATAATCATAGATCACTGATTGACGGCGTAAAGTGTACTTTAAGGTCGACAATCATAAATGGACTGGTTAGCATTACTCCCGCGCAGTGAGTGTGAGTTAAGTTTTCAAAGCGTTTACGATAATCGCAATTACAATAGATACAAAGGAATTATACGAATAGTAAACAGTCAAAATGAAACTTTCATGTTTCACAGGATTTGTACTTGCATTAGCAATACGAGGGTGACTACATGTAGAACAGGAACTGGAGCACCGATTTCACCCCAGGTTGTTGATGAGATTCATATTGCGAATTTTTTTAGTATTTTATGTAGGTGTAATACCAGCATTGATTTTCCCCTATTAGTCTTTGTTAAATTTGCACCTCTCAAAAATTTGTGCAGAATTTATCTTTGTGTCAAATAAAGAAATACTTGGCATGAGTAAAGCTTTATCCTGTCCAGTACTTTGGAAAAATTTTTACATAACATTTCATTGCATACAAGAAAATAACCATCACTGGAAGCTAACCAATCAAATGTTCACCTCTTTTTTACCTGTGTGCAAGCTTTAGTAACCATGTAACCTCAAGTTTCCAAAATATTCTATAGAAACCCCAAATAAAAAAATAATGGTGCTTTGAAATATCCAAGATGTATGTTTATGACCCAAAATTTTTTTACTGCAATGAAATGTAGGATAAATTACCTGCAACTGTCAAATTCAAGGGAATATTTTGTACGATCCTTGTTCGTATGCAACCGGATGTGACGTACTATGATTTGGTGGTATTACACCAGTAGTGTTTTGTGGACTTTTTTTGTCTTTTTTCGTTTTTTTTTTAGGCCATTGCTCAGTCTTTGAATTCCCCCTTGGCACATGCATCATCCGTCCCTTTTCACAACTAAATAAAAATATAAGTTAAAAAAAGGTCTTTCAAAGTATTCGCAATCTAATTCAATGTTATTTTCTGATTTGTTTTCTTAAAGCAATACGATACTCTAGTTCTATATATATCTCTGTATCTCATGTATAGTCAATCATAATTTTGGTTGTTTAATACTTTGATTTGAGTTGATAAAGAGTTCCATTTGAGTTAAAAGTTTGCTGATTTGTTCTTTTATGAATACCCTTTTTTTTCGTATATTTGAATCTGTTTCAAATAAACTCATCATAGATACCAGGATTGAAATTTTGTATTTACGCCAGACGCGCGTTTCGTCTTCAAAACACTCATCAGTGACGCTCGAATAAAAAAATGTTAAAAAGACCAAATAAAGTACAAAGTTGAAGAGCATTGAGGACCAAAAATTCCTTAAAGTTTTGCCAAATACAGCTAACGTAATTTATTCCTGAGGTAGAAAAGCCTTAGTATTTCAAAAATTCAAAGTTTTGTAAACAGTTAATTTATAATTAGGACATTATTAATGATAATTCGTGTCAACACAGAAGAGCTGACTACTGGGCTGGTGATACCCTCGGAGAATAAAAACTCCACCAGCAGTGGCATCGACCCAGTGGTTGTAAATAAACTCATCTCAGACACCAGGATTGAAATTTTGTATTCACGCCAGACGCGCGTTTTGTCTACAAAAAGTTAAATCACAAAAAATACTACAAAAGACTCATCAGTGACGTTCGAATCTAAAAAAGTAAAAAAGGCCAAATAAAGCACGAAGTTGAAGAGCATTGATGACCCAAAATTCCTAAAAGCTTTGCCAAATACAGCTAAGATAATTTATTCCTGAGTTAGAAAAGCCTTAGTATTTCAAAATGTTCAAAGTTTTGTAAACAGTTAATTTATAACTATGACCATATCAATGATAATTCATATCAACACAGAAGTGCTGACTACTGGTCTGGTGATACCCTCGGGGATTAAAAACTCCACCAGCAGTGGCATCGACCCATTGGTTGTAAATAAACTCATCATAGATACCAGGGTTGATTTTTTTTATTTATAGTCCGATATAAACAAAAAAGCTAGGAGTTCAATCACGAGTAAAGAGAAATAACTATTATAAGAAATCGTCTTTTCATTGTATGGTGGATTTTCGATAGATCTTTTCTTTCCAATTAATTATGCACCTTTCATATTTTCCTGGGCGTATGTATCATGTGTATTTCCATTATAAAGCCATTAGACACGTATTTGCATTTCACCCGTTTGTAATATTTCAGAAGTGTCGATCATGTTGTAGATAGACCGAAATATGATGCAAAGTTTAAAATTCAGTCAAAATAAAGATATTTCATTTAAATGTTGGAATAGTCATATGGGTGTTAGAGAAGTTTTTCAGAAAAGTAACGACAGTTGATCATGGACGACAATACTTAAATGATCTACATGGTCCAGGTGACCAAGGTAAATATGCGGAAGGCATTCAGATGTGTTGTCAGCTGGATTTGTAGAACTACTAGTAACTGTTTTATCAGTAAAAATCATTACTTAAAAAAGCGCAGAAGCAGGCACTTGAAATTCGATGTTTTTTTTTATTATAACTTTTCTCACTAAGTACAATATAACAGACCTTTACTTTTAATTAACATAACCCTTTTCATAGTAAAATAGATACATAAAAAAATAGTCAGTGACCTCTTTATCTTACAGATAAAACTTCCCCTTTTTTTATCTTAATCTAAAAGCTACATGCATATCTGAGTAATAGTTAAACTTATACAGTTTTAAACCATTTACTCGATATCATCTGTATCATCATTCATATTTTCTGCTACTCCCAGCCTCATTAACAATTTATACATACAATGACATAGCCGTATCTGACATTTTAAAATTTTAGTTATATGCATACCTTTACGAATAGTCTTGGCAGAGTCATAATATGCAACATGGTTACTTTTCAAGTGTAAGAGGATTTTATGTTATAGGAACTTTTGGCTAAGATATATAGCATGTAATATATATTGTTTATCATCATTATTATCAGAGACATTAACTATAATTTCAACTTAATTATTCTGGAAAATAATGACAAAAGAGTCTATAGTGTATTTGAAAAATGATATTTTGGTTTCCTGTTTTCGGAGATATCTTGATAAAAGTTTTTAAATTCTTAGAAGACTTTATGTGGAATGTTATCCTTCTTTTATCCCTTTAATGTAAATAAAATATTATGTTGAACTGCATAAAATTGCATAAATAGAATTGTCATCAATGCATTTCTATTTTTATTTCGAAATATCCTTAAAAATAGACATTACTGATGAAATAGAGTGTATAAGAAGTCATAATCTGATTTTTATTACTTTTTGTATTCTAGGTGTCACCGATTAGCCAAGTAGTGCTTAGCTTTTTTAAAAAGCTATTACTTTGTATATTAATTGGCTGGTTGATTTTCGAGTCATGTGATTAGTTTTATTGAATATCAATACACAAAAGAAATATTCTGAAGCGTTTATAATTTTACTGATATTCAATTTACTGGTTAGTACATTTTTAAAAGTAATATAAATTTGTTAAATTAAAATATATGCGTACAGTTTTAGTTTGAAAAATGAAATATGGACTTCGAAATTGGACAACAAGAATCTACTTTCGTTTTTAAATGAAAATGGTCCACGTAAAAAAAGTGAATCAGCTTTGTCTGTTCCTGTCTCTTTTACTTTCTTTTATTTGCGTTGTTTAAAATCTTTTTCTGATATCTATCTATACTATGTTATAGATAATGCATATTTAAAGGTTTTCCTTGTCGTAGAACACACCTCGGGGTGTCAGGGTTGCCCAAAGAAAGACCTTCTTACGTAGAACACACCGAGGGGTGTCAGGATTGATCAAATGAAAGACCGACCGATCATGTGTTCTACCACAAGAAAAACCTTAAATGATGATGGAAGATTTTAACGACCTTGACTGGCTATACAGCCTTAAAATGTGCATTTTCTGACTTATATACCGTCAAAAAAAATATTTATTTTTTACAAAGATTTGCAGGATTAGCATCCTATTTTACCGACCACACTAAAGTTCCTCTCTGATCCGTTCAGGTTTTAATACGCCCTACGGCTCATTTAGAATGTGAAATAAAACTCACTAATTAATCTAGATATAAACGTTTGAAATTATTATCCAGACACAATACAATTATTACTGTAAGTATTAGATACGTATATGTAAGAGAATGATAATCCCTTTCTTCATGATTAAGTACGAGCGTTAGCGAGTACTTATCATGAAGTAAGGGATTATCATTCTCTTACAAACTTAGAATATTGTAAAGTGCTCAAGGCTCAAATTATCTCTTAATTGGTTGTATTTAAGAATTAGTTTCATTGTCAGTGCAATGTTTATAATTAATGCATGACATCCTTTTTAGGCATTTCATTTATGAATTAGTTTTAGTGGTGTAAGGACTTTCTTATCATTTGAAAATATTTTTTAAAAAAATGCTTTATACATATAAGCTGACACAACAAAACACAGAAAATGTAGGAATTGTATATGTTTTCTGATTGTGAGTATGAATGTAAATCATGTAATATTTTAGTGAGGAAGTATCCTTTTTTTATATTTACAGTTTAAATCAATTGATACATTTGAGTTACAACAAAATTGTATTTAAGCCAATATTTTGGTCCAGCTTTTTACATTTAAATACTATTTCATTATGTCAGGGAAATGTTCAAATAAAATGCCTTTAAAAGTTTTTTTATATGTTCAAGACTTAATTAAATTCCTGGGTTTATTTTTAATTTGATCGGAATATTGGAAATAATTATTCTTCCAAACCGCTGATCCAGTGATCAAAGTTTTGGAAAGCTAAAGATTAAGGTATCTTTTTTTTTATTTTAAAGCTTTTTTTTTCTTGCTTTTTTTCAAATGCTTTGGTATTGTTTACTTCTGTAATAATTTGAAGTTATTAATATTTTCATTATATTTATTAACATTCACGGTATCAATTTTACTGCACAGAAAACTTCAACTTATTTTGAGTTTATTGTTTGTTTCGCAATTCAACTTTTAGTCAGTTTCAATCACTGTATGATAAATCCTTTCAATCGGATAAATGTGCTTCGGGGCAGTTGTGACTCATTTATAGAAACTCTTTGTTTTGAACTGTAAATAGACCCAAATAATAGGATAATCCCTTACTAAGAACATGATTTACATTCATTCTTCACAATTAAGAGGCATCAAATTCTACAATTTCATTGGTCGAGAGCACTTTGTTATATTCTAAAATACATTAGAATATAGCAAAGTGCTCTCGACCAATGAAATTGTAGGATTTGGTGTTTCTTAATTGTGAAGAATGAATGAAATCATGTTCTTAGTAAGGGATTGTTTAGGCCTACTTACAGTTCAAAACAAAGAGTTTCTATAAATGAGTTACAAATGCCCCGAAGCACATTTATCAGCTTGAAAGAATTTGTGATTAAAACTGACTAAAAGTTGAATTTTGAAACAAACAAAAAAAATCAAAATTAGATGAAGTTTACTGGTGCAGTAACATTGGTTACTGGATCCGCGGTTGGTGAGAATAGTAATTTCCAATATTCTGATAAAATTCTACAAAAAAGGAATTTAGTTTAACTTTTGAATAAATTTCAAACTATTTTAAAGGTATTATATTTGAACATTTCCCTGACATAATGAAGTAGTATTTGATGTAAAGGACTGGACTAAAATATTGGCTGTCAAATTTTGAATTTATTGATTTGAAATGGAAATAAACAAAAAGATAATTTATGATCCAATCGCAGCTTACCGTCCAAAATTGGTGATATAAGTTGAATGATTTTCTTCAAGATTTGCTGCCTATTTGAACATGTATTACACGGACACTTTTATTTATAGGATCAATCGTGCATTGGTGAGTTGATAGGGATAAAGACCATAACCCATTGAAGGGGTTGCTAAGTTTTTTTTCTATTTGCAGTGGCGGATCCAGAAATTTTCGTAAGGGGGGAAGGGGGAACTGCCTAAGAGGGGGCCCATTCCAGTCATGCCTCAGTGATTCCCTATATAACCAACCAAAGTTTTCTAACAAAAGAGGGGGTGTCGGGCACACCCCCCTAAATCCACCTCTGATTTGTAATGACATTTTAATCGCGGAAAAGAGATTATTTTTCAACACTTTTTAACGAATGAACTATTCAGAAAATTTTCTGTTTAAATGGCAATACATTTTTTTAAACAGAGAATCGGGATTTAATTGTATACTCCCCGACCCCATTGTGAGGTACTTGGCTGTTATTCAATAGAATATAAGAACTTTTATCTGTTGATCATTTGATAGAGTAAAAAGTATAATATAGATGTAAAGAGTTTAGACCTGATACGAAGAGAGTACGAACTCGTGGTACATGTACATGTAACACGAAAACGAATATCAATACATGTAGGTCACAGTATGCTTTCCTATTCAGTGTGAATCGATAAGATTTTCATCTCAGATATATGATAAATGTCCCTTTAATGTAGCGATAAATTACCAAATCGTCACATTATTTGTTTTAAAGTTAAAATGCGCGTCAATGAAAATTTTTTGTTAAACCTATCGAAGATAGAACTTTAAAAAAATAAATTCCCCAATTGGCAACAACAAACTATCAAACAAATTAAATGTTGAAGTATAAATAATAGTTTGTGTTTTTATCAAAGAAAATAATGACCTCACACAGGTCATAATTTTATGCCTTGACGCATATTTCATTGAAACATGGTATCGTCCGGGTTAATTCCTCGAAAGAATGACTTATCGTTCTGAAAGAAAATAACTCCATATAGGTATATAATAAATGAGAAGACCTCATTTTGTGTCTCACTTATCTTCCTTCCACAAGAAATTAATCATCGTGCCTCTGTGTCCTATAGGTACATGTACCATGCATAGTCGCATTTGTTATCCTCGCTAATGCTTATTTCGTTTGGGATATTTTGGGAGGAAAAATGAGGCGTCCGGATATTGTTTCCGTCATTGGACGGACTTTTAAGTCATAGACAAGACTTCCGTTTAGGACTGTTTAGAATTACACATTATTTTAGAATAATAAATATAGATAAATAAGTAAATAAATAAGCGTTATTTAGAGTTGACATAGTGTACAAACAAGGACATAACATACGCTCTAATGAGCTTTTAACCGACATGGGTACTTGGGGACAGGACAGTTATTTTCGCGTTTTTCTGTATACTTTGAAAACTGATACATATATACTATAAATATAGTGTGTTTGCTATTTTATCAATTCCAAGTTTACTATCCACGGCGGTCAATGATATATTAAGACAGCCTCTATATAATATATCAGTGACCACCGTGGATAGTAAACTTGGAATTGATAGTAAATAGCAAATACACTTTATTTATAGTATATGTATGTTCATAGTATACAGTCTACAGAAAAATACGCAAAAATAATTGAAATTATAGAAAACAAAAAATTACGGGTTTTGAAAAAAGGGGGGGAGGGCTAAACAAAAAATGTCCTGTCCCCAAGTACCTATGACTTTTGATACCTTTCCCGAAGTTCTCCAGTCATAATCTTTTACAAAAATTCATCCTTACGTTTACAAATACTTTCAACCACGCACTAAATGCCCGAGATTTCGCGGGTGTGTTCTAGTTATATTCAAATGACTTCAAACATGGAAAATCTGTACGTTGAAGATTCTTTGAAGGGATTCTATTTGTATAAAAGGAAAATCAAAGGACAATAACTGTGTCCCGGACCATAACTTTAACAATACTAATTTAAGAGCACAAACCTGTTCATTTAAGTATTGTCTCCTAATTTCTACACCATTTACGTAGCATTTTGTCACGTCTTGTAGGTTAAGGAGATTAAGGAGATGCGGAATATCAATTAATGAGACCAAATATTACACATGCCAGTTCAAATTCATATTGACAAACCCGATGTCATCCAGGCATATTACCTACAGTTATATAGGCTACTTTGGTGGCCTTCGGCTCTTTGGTCGGGTTGTTGTCTCTTTGACATGTTCCCAATTTCCATTCACAATTTTACATTAAATATAAAACCTACTTTATTTTTATATACTAGTAGAACATTAAAATAATAATAAAAAGAGAAAAACACGTATCAAAATTTGACAAAAATTGACGATTGGATAAATAAATCAAGGCATCTTTCTTCAATTTACTTTAGATATGAGATTTGTTCGCTAAAGACATTAATTTTATGTTTACCGAGGTCCTTGCCCGACGGAAATATGACTTTTCGAGGGCAAACAAATCTTCATATCTCCCTAAGCCAAGGGAAATGAATGTTTTATTCCACTGTCTATACTTCGTTTGCTACTATGTAACTTCACATAATATATTAATTTACTTACTTTTTTCTTATCTGCTTGTTTTCATATAACTAAACACGACTTTCGTTAAAACATTGATCAACAGTGCCGAACAAAAGTTAATTCCTGTAATTACTATTTTTGTTTTGATTTTACGTCCTAAATAATTTTGAACACTATAATGATTTTACTATCGCAATTCGCCGTTTCAGAATCTAATGCATTCTGGGTAATATTTCCAAAAGCGTACACCAAAACGTTGTGATTGGTTTAAAACGTGATAAACAATAGAAATTCAACCAATGGCGAAACATTATTTTCATTTTTGTGTACAAACAATGCGATTACCCATAGTCCTTTAGATTCTGAAAAGGCGAATTACAAAACGTTCAAAATGTAATGTACATTATTCGCGCTTCCCGATGTTTGGTGGAATATGAAATTTTGTCCAATGTCACGTGAAATTGTACTCAACCAATTAACTGCAAAAAATGTATATATTATTGATTAAGTTATCAAATTTAACATACAGTGGAATAGTATTTTTCTTCTATGTGAAATCGAAACAATTGTTACTTTGAAAGTTTAACATATCTGTTACATTTTGATTTATGTTTCTTAACAGCTTTCCACCTACATAAAATGGCTACAGAAAGGGGAACTCTTTGTGGTGTTTGCACGTCCCTCTCAGTGTCTAGATCTGCCGACAAATGGTGTCCTGAATGTGACGAGGGATTTTGTTCCACTTGTCTTAGTCATCATAATGTTGCAAAAGCTACACGTGAACATGAAGTGATCAATGTAGAAAATTATGAAAAGCTACCTGATTACGTATTGAAAATTCGGCAGACGTGTGAAACTCATGGAGCAAAGTATCAAAATTATTGTCGTCTGCATGAACGCCCATGCTGCCGAAAATGCATCGACACAGCAAACAAGAAATGTCAGGATCTTCCCCCTTTAGATGAGGTTATGTATACTGCTAAGTCTTCATTTGTTTTGGATAACCTGATGGAACGCATTGGAATTCTTAGAAAGTTCTATTCATGCGCACAAAAAGTGATAGAAAATACTACCAAAGATCTGAAAAAAAATGCAAAGATATCGAAAAAGAGATAAAGAAGATTAGACGAGAAATCAACAGTCATTTGGATACAATGGAGACGCAATTACTCCAGAAGCTGTCAGAAATCGACAGTACAAATCTACAACGCAGTAATAAATGGATAAAAGAAATGATGACGAAAGAAAACAAAAGTGCTAAATTAGAAGAAAATCTTCAAACAATAAAACAGTATGGATCCGACATGCAAGTATTCCTAGGGGCTAAGCAGATGGATATAGAAGTGATCGAAGAAGAACGCAATGTCCTAAAAATGAGTGAAGATAGAAATTTAAGATTAACTTCGGTATCATTTCCAATTGACAAAGCACTGCAAAATATTATTCAAAATGTCGAAAAGTTGGGAACAATTTGCCTAGAAGAAAAACCAAAATGCGTAGTTTTTCAGAATTTCATAAAACAACAAGCCCAAGCTGTATCATTAGAAAATCGTGATGAACAAGGCAGTTTTCAAGCTTTTCCACAAGTACAAGGGTATGCAAAGAGTCGCAGTATGCCGCAACCTGCTGATTTTCTTACTCACATTAGAGTTGATCCACGCTTTATAATTAATACCGGAAATGGCATATTTGCTCTTTACAATGGCCAAATGTATCAATCGTGCAATAACGGATGGATTCGCACATCAGGTACATATACCAAAAAGAATCCGTCTCAACAGTATTAAAGTTTTTAAACTGAATATGTCTTCTAAATCCCTGATGTTGTATTAAGGAACGTTTTTGTTTTTAATATGATGCTCTCATTTGCGAGTGTACCAGTACATATATTATGTTTGCATGCTTAATATATACATCTGCTCTTTGGTCGGGTTGTTGTCTCTTTGACATATTCCCCATTTCCATTCTCAATTTTATCTGTGCGGACATGATCTATCATTGGTTTGAAATACTACGGATATTTTACCCTAAGAATGAATTACATTTTTTGTACCATAGCTGTCTTGTAAAACCTTTCGGAATTTTAGGTCCTATATACTCTTGAACTTCTTTAATTCGAGCGTCACTCATGAGTCTTGTCGTTTAGCGGTATGGGTTTGATCATTGTTGAAGGTGACCTAATCATGGTTGCTAATTTCTATGACATTTAATCATTAACAAATTATTAATCATATAATCCATTCAGTATCTCAGAAATGACAAAAAAGATATCAAAAACTACAATAAAGAAAACTTGCTGTCCCAAATGAAGTATTAGAATATTCTTACCCATTTATGATAAAAAAAAATTACCTGGAAATAGGAAAATACCCCAAAAAGATTCATTGCAGGGACTTCTCTTTGATTGCTAGTGATCGATTGTCTTGCAAACTATTTAATGCACAAGTAACAGCCAGTTTGGTTTCATAGAAAATCACAGAAAGGCAGATAGTATTTTTTATAATCAAATCATATAAATTTGAATTACTATTAAGTAAACAAATGATGACAAAACCCCGTCATATGTATAACAACCTTATTTGGAATATAATTTAAGGACATCAAACTTTACGTATGCAAAATAGATAACCAAAAAAAATCAGTGACCATAATCTTAATAAGTTTATAGAAATGACGAAAAGTTTATATCCATATAGAGGATTCTGAATTAAATTTAACATGTATATAAATATCAATTTTCATTTTTTTATGTTATTATTCTGTACTAATATAATAAAAAAAGATGTGGTATGAATGCCAAGGAGACAACTATCCATCTAAGTTCAAATGAGTGGATATATTACATCATAGGCAAGCGTATGGCCTTCAACAATGAGAAAAATTCATACCGTGTAGACGACTACTAAAGGCTCCGACATGAACAATATTAAACAATTCAATAGAAAAACTAACGGCCTAATTTATAACAAAATGTTTTACGGAAAACAGACATGAACCAACGACAACCACTGAACTTCAGGCTCCTGACTTTGGCTAAGCACATAAAGAATGTAGCGGGGTTAAGCATGTTTGTGAGCAATCAACCTTCTCTTAACCTGGGAAAGTGGTGTTACTGCACAAATCGGGACAAATTGTAAAAATCAATTGAAAAAAGGATAACTTATCAGATCAATACAAAGCGGAAATACATAAAACTTAAACACCGACCGGACGTGGCAGGGTATTTATTCTAAAGCAGGTCTTTGACGATCTGATCAATCGACAATTACAAAACCACTTGTTGAAACTGACTCGATATACTTTACATCGACGTAACAGCACGACATAAGACACACTATAAAGTTTTGTTGGAAAGGATTCGACTCAGCAGAGGGCAACATGGCACACACAAAATCTGTAACGAAAAGTTAAAATAGAAAAAAAGTACCGATCTAACTTCTACGTCATTTGGTCTCTGATGGGGAGTTGTTAAATGTACATGGCAAAATCCTATGTACTTTATTCATTTGAATTGCACCAATACACTTTGGCCCTTTTGATTAAAGATTAAATGATTCCCTTAGTTGTAGATTGAAAATAAAAATTTTAAACTACATGTATATGCCATTTTGTTTTTCTTTGTTGACATATTTGTTTTTATAGTGATTAAGATTATTATACAATGTTGACTGCTGTATCCCTATTTTTGACATTTTTACCTATCATGTCTGTTTGTTTTGTTCACACATTGTTGTCAATATAATGGAATTATATGCGACTTTCATATAAGTGTGAGGTTTAGCTAGCTAGAAAACCAGGTAAAATTCCACCATTTTCTGCGTAAGGACATGCCTGTACAAAGTCAGTACAGTATTCATATTGTTTTATTGCATAACCACTGAATGTAGATATTAATAATCTCAATGTTAATGAGATTAAAGATGGTTTAATTAAGAGCTATATGCAATTTTGAAAGAGTTGGTATTACTAAGTTTCATTAAAAAGAATAGCGAACGTAGATACAAGTATCTTGTCTTGGGGAGGGATAAATCCTACTTTGTAAAGAATCACTCTTATTCAAACAAAAAATTCTCTGAAACTGACATTATCAAGATGCTTGATTTCTTGATTGACAACATATTTGTTACGTTTGAAGGACGTGTTTTTCAACAGACTGTCGATATTCCAATGGGAACCAATTGTGCCCCTCTTCTTGTGGACTTGTTTTTTATTATTATGAGGCTGACTTCATACAGGAACTTCTTAGGAAGAAAGATAAGAAGTTAGCAATATCCTTTAACTTTACGTTCCGCTATATAGATGATGTTCTCTCACTAAATAATACAAAATTTAGTGACTATGTTGAACGAATCTATCCCATCGAACTAGAGATAAAGGATACTACAGATACAATTAAGTCTGCCTCATATCTTGACTTACATCTAGAAATTGACAATGAGGGTCGGTTGAAAACAAAAGTTTACGACAAAAGAGATGATTTCAGCTTCCCGATTGTGAACTTTCCATTTCTATGTAGCAACATTCCAGCAGCGCCTGCATACGGAGTATATATATCTCCAAATTGATACGATATTCCTGGGCTTGTATTTCCTATCATGATTTCCTTGATAGGGGATTGCTGCTCACAAGGAAGCTATTAAACCAAGAGTTTCAAATGGTGAAGTTGAAATCATCCCTTCGTAAATTTTACGGACGCCATCACGAGTTGGTTGACCGTTATGGAATAACCGTTTCACAGATGATATCGGATATGTTCCTTATGTCGTAACTACAATACCCTTCCCTTTTCACGAATGTGACCTACCGAATTAGACTACTTACCGGATTTGTAATAACATAACAACACGACGGGTGCCACATGTGGAGCAGGATCTGCTTACCCTTCCGGAGCACCTGAGATCACCCCCAGTTTTTGGTAGGGTTCGTGTTGCTTAGTCTTTAGTTTTCTATGTTGTGTCATCTGTACTATTAATTTTCTGTTTGTCTTTTTATTTTTGGCCATGGCGTTGTCAGTTTGTTTTCGATCTATGAGTTTGACTGTCCCTCTGGTTTCTTTCGTCCCTCTTTTGGAAAGATAATCTTTTACAAAATGCTAAAGTGAAAAAGGGCAAATTAGTGCGGTGACTGAAGGCAGTGTTTTTGAAATTTAATGTCCCCACTGAACACACACCTATATAATATATCATTCGAAAGAATGATCCTTGTACTATCACAATATGCCTGTCATAAGGACCTGATATGGTCACATTTCTTTTAAATTGAGGTCAAAGATTATCTTAACAAATCTGTGAAAATTTTGAAGTGTTTCAATTTCGACATTTTTTTCTATTTCTAATCAACGGTACAGTTTTGGCTTTAACAATGTTTCTTTGAATACATATACTTCAATCATAAATACTTTTTTCACCAAAAAAATCCCAAAACGACGTTTTAAAAACAAAACTTCAAAAATCCTGTTTTCAAACTATAAAATGTTTAGGTCACCTTTAACCCTATAAATTATTTTAATTTCCAGTAAAAATCAAGTGTCATGAAAGACAATAGTCAATACTTCAAAATTATTTTTACAACTAGAATATTGGGTGAGGTATCAAACCAGAAGCAAAAGAACACTACAGTCAAATATGACTTAAAATTGAATTTGCGGATACTTTTTGTTTATAGACTACTCATTTCTTCAGGGGTTTTCTCACAATTATTAATGCTTCCAAAGTATTATTTACTGCTGTATATATTGTTCTGGTTAAATGTCTATTACATTACACCCCCTCCTTGTTTTCCCTTGCAACGTACCACATACTTCAAAAGGTATTCAATATAAAGAGAAGAAGATGTGGTATGATTGCCAATGAGCTAACTCTCCACAATAGACCAACTGACAAAGAAATTAACATCTATAGGTCACCGTACGGCCTTCAACAATGAGTAAAAGCCATCCCGCATAGTCAGCTCGTACAGTCCCCGAAATGACAAAATAATGTAAAACAATTCAAACGAAAAATCTAACGGCCTCATTTACGTAAACAAAAAGGAACTAAAACAAATGTGATATACGGAAACAAACGACAACCAGTGAACTTCAGGCTCCTGACTTGGGACCGGCACATACATAATGTGTTTTCCCATACAGTTGTTGGTCAAATGCCTGAATAGCATGATTTTGTCAAATAGACTTGGTCATGTCCAAGCATTTTTTCATGGTAGTATATACTTTTGACATTGAAGTCAATAATGGTTGGGTATGAAACATCTGAAAATTCAGGCCTGACATCTGAAAGAGTGCTATTGTACCCACTCCAGGAAGGAAGTTGGGGAGTGTAAGATGGTAATGCAAAAGGTAATTAAAGAATACCTCTAGATAAATATCTCAATAACACTTATAACATATCCAGTGAATTTGTTCTTTCAGTAGCACAAAATGATGTTTTTCCATATGCATTATGAACTCTGGGTGGTTCTGTTCGAATTTTTGGTTTTTGGACATGGCATCCTCGGTCATTGTTACAGATCTCTCGTCACCTTCTTTATTTTTTTAGCTTAAGGTGGTACCAAAAACCTTGACTCAAATTAATTTGGCTCGTTTAATTTTCATAAAATTTTGACAAAATGTTTTCTTTGACCCTTTGACAAAAATATGAAAATTTCAAAAAACTTAAACCACACGCTTTATCGGAAAAATTTCGTTGGATATATAGCAGTTTGACAAACACTTATATTGATCATTGAGAAGCTTAATATTTCCTTAACAATAGAACGTGATTAAAACGTTCAGCTGATTTTTACAGAGTTATCTCCCTGTTGTGTTTTTTACCACTTTAACCGGTTCAATAGATTTATTCGCATTAAATACTTGAAAAACTGCCCATGCCATTTAATGAAAGGTGTTTTTTACATCTTAGTCTATGAGTTCCGTATTCAAATAAATGTTATCAGCACCTTCTTTAACAAGACCCCCATCCCGCCAGAGAAACATTATACAGGACATACACAGCATCTTGAATTCGTTCAATTGTATGGTTGGCAATACTTGATAGATAGAGCTGCACTCCACTGTACAAAGCACACAATCCATTGGCATTTACTGTTTCAACAAGTTGTTCAAACTCATGATACATTTGTAAAGTAAATCTTAAATGTAAAGCAGTAAAACTGTTTTTGGTCACAAAAACAATTGACTCAACAATTGCCAAGCATTTATACAATTTCTCGGGTGCCATGTCCTGATTATAGACTTGGTTGTATGCAGTATCATCCAGTAACCATGAAATGAATTGCAATAAAGACGAAAGCATAGAATGAATTGAAGGAGGAAGAGACAATTCATCAGAAGTTGGATATTCTTCTGTGGAAATCTATAGAGTTTCGATGTTTTTTTCTAAGTATACTTGCAGCGGAATGCAATATATGTTCCTTATTTGTGTCTATTACTGTTGACATTGATGCCTGCATCTCAGAGATTTTGACGTCAGAATTTAATTGACTAGCAGCTGATATGGTATCCCTAATAGTTATGTTTCTACTTAATATTATGTTAGATTTACCTTAACCTTGTTGTGGTTGTATGACAACTGAGTGTCTATGCAGTTTCCAAATAGAATATTTCAACTTAGAATCAGTAGGAAAGAAAGATTTATATTCACCAAGTAACGTTGTCATGAGGAATGCTTTTTTTTCACAATAAAATCGTTGTCAATAGCCAATATAAAATTAGTAAAAGCAGTTTCGTGATCTGTGATTTCTCCTTCCAGGGGTTTAGGTTTTTTTTCGATTTTAGCAAATATTTTGTAATGCAACCAGAAAGATATAGTGCTTGAAGTTTAAAAGATGGGTGATGAAACTATTTCTACTTTCAAATTATCGTCATTGCTTTCTGCTACGGCTAAAATATTCTTGATACGCCTATCTGATTCAAACTTGCAGAGATTCAGATCTTTTTTAAATGTTTTGTTGCAACAAATTATACAAGAACTCCAGTCGAATCTCTGACTTCTAGAACGCGTACAAACACCCGATTCATGGGGACATCATGTCAGTCATCTGCAGTCCGATGATTGTCTGTCGCCAGGTTAGAATCTTCCTCACTCTTAAAGGGAGAACCATTCTGATTACTGTTGTAACTTTTGTATCATGAACGATGGTATACTGCCTTCATTTCTTTAAATTCACAACTATCAAATGAAACAAATTCATTTATAACATTGATGTAAACCTCATCCAATCGATTGTGCATTGCAGATACAAAAGTCGACTTCCCTTTAATTCCTAGTAAATTGACTCAAACTTTCGGTCGATGTTTTTTTTTTTTGCATTTTATGCAATGCATGAAATTAACAACTTTTGTCTTTTCTTTGGACTTGAAGGAGCAATTTTCAACGGACTTGACGAATCGTACATGTCGCGGAATTTTGACTGAAACTATCTGCCAATTATTTTAATTTTATACAATAAGACTTTCCTACAAAGTGTATTCGACGGATTATAGCAAAAAAATAAAATATGAACATATATATATATATACAAACTTTGTTCATATATTAGTGCACTTAATTGAAAATATTTGTATATAATAGTGAAAAAGGTAGTAATTTCATATGTCAGTTGAGTTTAATAATACACAAAATGTGATGAAAGGGAAGTGATTAAGTTCCGTGATGAAATTGCAGTTTTTTTACATTATTCTTTTTCCGTTGATATCTTCGAGCTTTTTTATATCAATGTTCTGAAATTCTTATCAGTAACAAGTTTTATGAAGTACTATATGCTTAAACTATTATGGGATAGTTTTGACTACTACTATGAAGAAGAAACTAAAGTTTGTGTCTGAATTTGCAATAAAAATGACTTCATTTTTAAACAGTCAAAACTTTACTAATTTTATAGATTAGAATAAAATTAAATACTGAATAAAATATTTTGACATATGATAATAGCGGTTGCAAACTTTCCAATATACTACTAGTCATTAAAACGATTTTTTAGAAACATATGACCATACGAAATTTTTACGACAGGGTGGACAATAAATAGGATATATTTGTATTTAAGTTAAGACCATTTTTAGCCGTGTGTTATTTGGGGAGATTAAACTCGAAATCTAAACGACTTTTTACACTTCTGTCACCGCACTAAATTACGAACCTTTTTTAAATTCAAAGAGATTTTCAAAAGAGACTCTAACAAAACCTTTAAACAGACTTATTAAGAAGGGATATACTAGTAGTTACGATACTGTTGTCAGGTCATTAAAGATTGCATATTTTGGCTTTAATATTGATTCACTTATAGGGTCTTTGCATCGGAATTAAACACATTTATTCTAAAACCAGTTGTTGGCATGACACGGGTTATGTTCTTCTCATATATTTTATGACGGTATAATACTAAACCCCTAACAGGAGGGATTGTGCCTGATATTCATATGATGAAGACATAATCTTTCAATCAGTTTAATTGAGGTCTGGAGCTGGCATGTCAGTTACTGCTAGTAGTCTGTTGTTATTTATGTATTATTGTCATTTTGTTTTTTTTTTTTTGTTTCCTATTCTGACATCGGACTCGGACTTCTCTTATACTGAGTTTTACTGTGCGTACTGTTGTGCGTTTGATTTTACTACATTGGCTAGAGGTATAGGGGGAGGGTTGAGATCTCAAAAAACATGTTTAACCCTGCCGCATTTTTAGTTTCCTGTGTATAATTTGGAGTTTAGTATGACGTCCATTATCACTGAACTAGTATACATATTTGTTTAGGGGCCAGCTGAAGGACGCCTCCGGGTGCGGGAGTTTCTCGCTGCATTGAAGACCCATTGGTGGCCTTCGGCTGTTGTCTGCTCTATGGTCGGGTCGTTGTCTCTTTGACACATTCCCCATTTCCATTCTCAATTTTATCTTATCTAAATGTAGTAAAAAAAAATGAAACTAGAAAGTACATCACAAAAATGAGAATTGGTTCATAAATTAGCCATTGAGTAAGGTCGTTATAGAAAGACTAGTACTGACAAAGATCAAATAATTTGTAAATTTTGTTTTTTTTTTAAATTCAATTGAATGTGATTTTCAAATGGAATATCCAACAATCGAACCATAAAGAAAGTAATGATGAATTCTGCTTTAAAAATATGTTACAATTTCAAAAAAATTAGTTTCTGTAAACTGATTTATCAGTTCAGCTTCTTTCTTGTGAACATGACGAAATATACAACACTGTGACTTTGATTTGTTATTAATGTTTTACAATAAGAAAACAACAGCTATAGCTAAATCCATATTATCCTAAGCATTATCGTTATTTTTTCTGTTTGAGTTTGGTTTTTTTTGCCTACGTGTAGAATGTATGTCTATTTTCAATCATTATATGTAACACGTCCTTTATGGGCCGATAATTGGTTTATAAAATTATTCGTATTCGTATTCGTTTTAAATGCTTTGAATTTCTTACCATGCATTAAGGTTCATCTTAACAAACGGACAAATATGGCTGTATTTACATGCCAAAAACTACTCTTAGTACAGACTTACCTGTCCAGTTGGGAAAGTTTTAATGCCTGGCATCCACTAGATATATAAAAGTTAAATGCATTTTGTGTTTCAGAAAGATAAAATCACTTTTGGATTTTGATGGGCATTTTTTTTCCTTCATGCAGAAGGTGTAAAAATTAACTAAGTTGTGATACAACTTTGAGATGCTCCCTCTCAGGTAAAAACTGTATTGTATTGTATTGATTGTCCTTGATTGACATGGACAACAGGTATCTACGTATATGTAAGAGAATGATAATCCCTTTCTTCATGAATAAGTACGAGCGTTAGCGAGTACTTATTATGAAGTAAGGAATTATCATTCTCTTACAAACTTAGAATATTGTAAAGTGCTCATGGGCTCAAATGATCTATTCAAGAATTAGTTTCATTATCAGTGCAATGTTTATAATTGATGCATGACTTCCTTTTTCGGCATGTCATTTATGGATTAGTTTTAGTGATGTGAGGACTTTCTTATCAGTTGGGAAATATTTTTAAAGAAATGCGTTATAGATATTAGGTGACACAACAGAAGAAAGAAAAGGTAGGAATTGTATGTTTCCTGATTGTGAGTATGAATGTAAATCATGTGAGGAATTATCCTTTTTTTATTTACAGTTTATATCAATTAATACATTTGAGTTACAACTAAATTTTATTTCACAGCCAATAATTTGGTAAGGATTTTTACATCAGATACTGTTTCATTATGTCAGGGAAATGTTAAAAAATAATGCCCTTAAAAGTTTTTAATATGTTCAAAATTAAATTCCTGTTTTTTTTTATCGGAATACATGTATTGGAAATAACTATTCTCCCCAACCGCTGATCAAGTAATCAAAGTTTTGGAAAGCTAAAGATTTAGGTTATTTTTTATCTGAAAGATTTTTTTCTTTTTTTTTTTACATTGCTTTGGTATTGTTTAATTTTATAGTAATTTGACGTTATTAATATTTTCATAATAAAATTCACGGTACCAATTTTACTGCAGTAAACTTCAACTTATTTTGAGATTTTTGTTTGTTTCACAATTCAACTTTTAGTCAGTTTCAATCACTGTGTGATAAATCCTTTCAATCTGATAAATGTGCTTCGGGGCAGTTGTAACTCATTTATAGAAACTTTTTGTTTTGAACTGTAAATAGACCCAAATAATAGGATAATCCCTTACTAAGAACATGATTTACATTCATTCTTCACAATTAAGAGGCATCCAATCCTACAATTTCATTAGTCGAGAGTACTTTGCTATATTCTAAACAACTATAGGTGAGTTAAAGGGTTTAACTGAGTGGACAGTATCAAAGTAATTTAGGTGTTTGTTTATTTTTACACTTTCTGCAGAAAGGAAAAAAAATGCCCATCAAAAACAAAAAAAGATTATATCTTTCTGAAACACAAAATGCATTTAACTTTTATATATCTAGTGGATACCAGGCCTTAAAACTTTTCCAACTGGACAGGTAAGTCTGTACTCAGAGTAGTTTTTGAGCGTAAAATACAGCCATATTTTTCCGTTTGTTATGATGAACCTTAAATCAAGTAACAGACAACTGATTATGATTTTAAATATTTGTATAAATGAATACTGTTAGGCAAACTTGTGGATATACATAAGAAGATGTGTTATGAGTGCAAATGATACAACTCTCCATCCAAGTCACAATGTACACAGGCAATTTTTTCCAACGTGTGTTTAACGTTTGTGCTCATCACGTGAGAACTATGTTTTCCCCACGTGTGTATCACACCGGTTAAACGTGTATATCACATGTATTTTACACACATAAGGTTTAATCTGCTCACGTGATTTTCACGTTTAAATTTAACATTACTATCACATGTAAACTTTTTAACGTGATTTTAACGTGTTAATATTGTGTTAATTTCACATGTAAATTTTTTCACGTTATTTTAACGCATAAAAGTTGTGTTATTTTCAAGTCTATTTTTTCACCAGATTGTTATGTGAATTTCATATTAATATCACATAAATTACATTTGTAAGTGCAAGTTGAACTTGTATTGCATTGGCCATGTTGGATGTCCATGTGTTAAGTGAATATTTAAGGTAAATTAATGCATCTGTTATATAAATTTTACCTTAAAATATGAGATATTTTGCTGAAATTTGATTTGATATGTGCTGATACAGTAATTTATTCATGGAATCCATTCCACAACTAACAGAACATTGTCTACATTTCAACAGCATATTAAGATTATTTTACACTTAAAGCATAACTTTCAATATACTAATGTCACACAGGAACATATATACTGTTCCCAGTGTCACAAGAAAAGTAATAATCTACATGTACATGTACCTCAATTTTCAGTTCAAGCAAGACTTGTACAGTTATTATCACTAGTGCTGTGTTGATTTTAAGCAAAAGTTTAAAATTCTGAAGTTTTATTAGTATTTAATCGAAAACAGACTCAATTGTAACCATAGTTATGATAGTACAACATAAAAATTCTCCAATTGCAAAAAACTAAATTGTAAGTTATTGTATGTTGTTTACTTTTACAATATTATTCCTTCACATGAGTTATTCTGAATTAACAGACTAATTAGAAATATACATTGTGCTTTGTTATGCTCTAAATGATTGAGTCTTTTTCTTCATTTCCTGCTCTATTTTTTTAAATCTTCCTTTACTTGAAGTTGACAATGGTCTTCAAAAGAATCACAAGAGGTATATTCTGTAGCAAGTCTTTTTAACTGAACTAAAAATCATTTCATGTTCTGATATCGTCTTTTCAGTCTTGTTGTTATAATGATTTACTGCTTAAGACACTTATTTCCTCTTTTTATTCCTAGAAGATGTTTCACTCTGCCAATTTCCCCTGCAAACATACGAAAAGTAGTAAGAACAAAGAAATTGTAATAATAGCTTATTAATTTTGTAATTGAATTCTACTGGTACTGAACATGCTCTAAATAGAAGATGCAAAACTACATCATATAATATTATATGTTTTAGTTTATGAATTTTTTATTTGAACAATTGACTTAAATAGGATCAGACAAAAGTTTAACTTCTGTATACAATAGGATAATAATATTTCATTAATACATACAAAATTATTTAATTCTAACATGAGTATAATTTAACCAATATGAAAATAAAATACAGGGCTCAGCTTGATATGACCGACTGCAGAGGTCGAACCCTGAACAGTTGGGGCAAGATTGGATACAACATTCAAGCTTGATACAGGACTGAATTAAGATTGTGATGAAATATACGACACTCAGAGCTCCAGATAAGAATTCACAAATTGGGGTTTTTACCCACCATTTTTTTATGTAATTGGGTGATAAAGTTTTTTAATTGCATTATCAATTCCAATTCACCCCTCAAGCAAATATCAAATTGGGTTTTTCACCACCAAGCTCCTTAATGTATTGGGTTTTTTTCATCAACACAATATTGAATATTTAGGCATGTTATAATCACATTATATCAACCCCAGATGTGTTTCCATCTTAAATGTGTTTCTTTCTTTGTAGAATATGTGCTAGCTGTTTTATTTGGTTTATTCACTGACGAGCAATTGTACATTTAATTTGTGTCCCGTTTTAAACGTTCTAGCTGTCAGTTTTGTATTTTCTCAAAACTTATGTAAACTGCACCTGGTGTCACTAGTTGGACAGGAACTAATTGCCTTTCTAGATCCCATATGATCACCCTACAGTTTAATTATAGTTGGTGTAGGTGTGGCTAAGTGTTTAGATTTTTGTGTAATATATGTGAAATTTAGGTGCTGTAAGAAAGTTTTGCCAGTCCTTTCACCTATTTGCCAGATCTACTTTTTAATAAAAATAAAAAGTAGTTTCCAGATTTAAGATATACCCCAAAACCTTGAGGTTTATAGGGTGGTTTATAATGACGGAGACCACATTCAACTTAAATTTACAAATAATTCTGCAACATCAAGTAAATAAATGACAATGTTATACTGCACTTGCCAATAAGACAACTATCTTGAGCATCTAGAACAATTAGACCAAAACAAAGAAAGTGTCAAGCTGCATTGACGTAAAAAACGGATATGTGTATTCACTCATCAACTAAAATGAAAAAAATAATATATAAACTGTTTTCGTTTAATTCAGTTTACATAAATCTGGGTTAAGTTGTCCCTTATCAGAACTTTTGGTTTCCGATGCTTTAAACTACATATCATGTCATAATTGATTTGGCCTTTCACTTTTTCCAACTGATTTCGTTTTTGACGGTACCCCGTGTTTATCGCTCTAGCAATGTTCTCGTTATGGTACGCAAACACGCCCGTGCGTTCAATGGCCGCTTCCTAAAATCACTAGCTGAGTCTTCTTATCATCATAACTTTCCCTCAGCTATCAAAAAGAAGCCGAAAACATGCTTCTATTCAATATTTTTACCGGACATTTATTTTCGTTTTAATTCATTGTATGTTATGATAAATCCCGAGCAATTCGAAAAAATGTGACATCATGTCACACGCTAATTGGATAAACAAGAGAAGATCGAAATGTTTTCATAAACACGTGTACCTTTTGAGCAACGGAAAATTCAAACAAGGACCCATTACAGCTACTTGATGCAGGGCTCTATTTTTAGAACGAAAGGACATTTCCAATTATAAATATTATAAAAATAGATTTACGCGACGACTGTAATCAAGTAAGGGTAAATAACGCAAACGATAGCGAATAAAAGCGTTAAGAACCCATGTTTTTGGCATATAATTGGGTTTTCCTTTGAATTAATTGGGTTATTGAACCCTGCAATGGGCAATTGCATTGGGTTTTTAATTATTTTTATTGCGTGATCACGCAAATACGCAGCTTATCTGGAGCTCTGCGGCGACACAGCATAGGTTTTGGACACAGAATGAATGTGGTCTAAGAAATTAAAAATTTGAAATTGGACATTCACGGTTACCTATTATGGTCCAATTGCCAAAATCTAAAAACAAGGTTACATTCAGCATATCAAAGAACCCCAAGAATTCATTTTTTTATGAAATCAAACGAAATATAATTTTGAACCCTCTGGACCTCAATGTGGACCAATCTGATAACAGGGCCCAAAATCTAAATACACGGTTAGATCCAGCATATGAAAGAACCCCAATAATTCAATTTTTGTTAAAATCAAAAAATAGTTTTAATTTTTGACCCTTAGAACCTTATATAGACCAATTTAAAAATGCGGCCCAAAATCAGAAATCTAACAACACGATTAGATTCAGCATATCATAGAACCCAACAAATTCAATTATTATTGAAATCAAACAAAGTTTACTTTTGGACCCTTAGGATCTTAATGGGGACCAATTTGAAAACGGGGCACACAATTAAAATTCTAACTTTACAGTTAGATATGTCATATCATAGAACCCCAATAATTAAATTTCATATGAAATCAAAGTAAAATTTGGACCCATTGGACCTCAATGTGGACCATTTTAAAAATGGAGCCCAAAATCTATATACAAGGTTTTGTTAAAAAAAACATCAAGACTTTGAATTAAACCCAATTGAAATTGGCCAAGAATAAGCAATTTATACAAAGTATAAATAAAGTATTATTTTTGGCCCCTAATGCCTAAACGGTTAAGGCCATAACCACCTAAATCAATCCCAACCTTCCTTTTGAGGTATGGAACCTTGTGGTACAATGTCATAGAGATCCATTCACTTATAATCAAGTTAATGCCTGGAAACAAAATGTCTTCAGATGACAACGCCATACCATTGTACAGCCGCAAAAATTTGCGGTTGTATAAATATATTATACAAATAAAAGCTATGTTTATGGGATTTGAAAGTAAAAGTGATGAAAAAGCAAATGAGGAGGAAAATTGAAGTACTGGAGGTTGAATGCAGGATATTTACTGTACCCAATGAAATAAGAAACCGCTTAGACCTTTATATATCTAAATATATATACTAGTATATACAATGTACATGTGTACAATCACACCACATCTTCTTATTTTGATATTTGTATTGACACTTATATTGAAGTCTTTGTATTAACCAACAGATGGTTTTGTTGTTTGTTGTTTGTTCCGGTGCTGATTCATTAAAATATAGACAACATTTCTTTTCATTTATTTATCTGAATCAATTGACTGTTACACCCAAGTCAATCAAGTCTAAAATAAGTACATAATACCTGCTGCTTTTACTTCTTCTCCTTATTGAAAAAGAACATTTCCTTTGTTAATTTCTTTTTTTTCCCAATAAGCTCCTCAACAATGTTCTCTGTTCATTAACTAAGGACTTGAGGACTTGCTGTATCCCTAAAAAACATATCAAAATATTCAATTGATGGAAAAAATTCTTTCAATTTTTATAATTTGTTGTAATGTCATTACTACAAATGATGTAAGCTAAACATACAGTAAACGATAGCTGACATAGGTATAAGTTTGCAGTTGTACAAGGTCTTTCATGGCATACTTCAGGGGAATGTAAGTAGAGCGGTAGTCGAAATAATTATGACGTCTTGAAAGGAAATATTAATTTTTTGTTGTGGTGCCTTCCTACAACAGTCCAAAAGTTATGATATCTTCCCAAATTCTGCTTTTTCTTCCTTTTCCCAGATCCTACTTTTTTAACCCCTGAAGTACAAATTAAGGAGAAACTACAATTGAAAATATCGTTAAACAAGAGAAGAGAATTTATTCTGTCATCAAGACATTGATTGAAGAATCCACAATATCCCACATCCCCTTTTTCACCCCTATATCCAAAATCCCCACTTTTTTTTACCTTCTATGTCCCACATCGCTATTTTTTTTTACCTCCTATATCCCACATTCCGAAAGCGTGTCATTCCCTAAGTGTCCAGCTGTATAAATATCAAAGCGGATTTAGGGGGACAAGGGGGAAAATTTGGTTGATTTGTTAGGAAATCACTGAACGGGCTCCATCTTAGCCTCAGGCAGTCAATGCCCCAAGCGTTATTCAAATAAAATATGATTAAACTAAACTCTAGTTTCTTAATAAAAAAAAAAACCTCAGAAAAAGCGGTAATTTTATCGAACTTACCTGCACTGCCTATTATTAAAGTCACATGTGCACAGTACAGTAGACCCGAGATAGAACTTTTTTACTGCTAAAGTTCCGTCATTGTACAGTACACAGACTCTATCAATTTCATAGGGACAGGTATCGCATGAACAAGGAGATTGGCATTGCTAGCCATAAATAACCGCGGGAAATACCGCACACCTTGAAAAATTTCGGAATCCGTGTGTAATCCAGAAGCGGAGGAATCAATTTATTAACATTGTTTTGTTATCCAACTGGTAGCATAATATAATTAAAAGATTACGACACATTTGGACGACACCAATATTGACACCACAGTAGTGGCGGTTTATTCCCGATTGTCCCACTTTTTAATTTTTTAGAGTTCTGATTGTCCCACATGAAAAGTTCTGATTGTCCCACATTATTTTAGGAAGTAAAATGTTCTTAAATAAACAAGGTAGCTATTGTTTGTTTTGTTAAATAAACAAAATACTGCATGCTCAAACTATTTTAAAAGTATAAAATATGATTTTTTTGTAAATCATTAGATTAATGCTATTTTTATTAAATAATAATAACATTTATGAAATATGAAATATATCTATAATGTTAACCAGTTAAATATGTCAAGATTTTTTCACAGACTGACACTTGAGTTATCAGGCAATTACCTTTCATTGTCCCACTAATTACCACAAAATTTTGGTTGAAATTAAATTATGTGATGACCAAATTGCAACATGGCTATAGTTATCAATAATGGTAGTTAACTGTAATGTTCCCAATTTAAAGTTTGACAGACTATGACAATAACTGTATGTGTAAAAAAAATACTTAAAATGTATGCGTTTCTTTTTTCTATATGACAGTTAATAAGCAGGGCTTGAACGAAGTATGGAGGATCTGTTTGAAAGTTCATGACACGAGAAAGAAAATGACAGGGGGAGATGTCCGGTTCAATGTTACAAGGACAATTCAGCAAAGCTCCAACAGATATGTATGCACTATTTCCATTTTTTTAAATGTTATAATGCATGATTTAACAAAACAGTGTGCTTTAAAAAAACACAACATTCCTTTTGGCTTGCAGAGGAAGAATAAATATCATTTGTTACATTAATGCTACATATGATATCTAAATAACTTTGCAGAACAAAATGGTGTGAATGTTAGCATGAAATATTTGCCACTGGACGACAAGGACGTTATGTAATGCATACAAAAATTGATAAATCAAATGTAAAAGGTGATAAGAATAGAATAATTATATAACATGTATAACTATATATACATATATACAAAATGTACCTAAGAAGTGACAAAACAATAGATATGACTTAGGGCTGTTCAGGAATTACCTAACAGGGAGGCACTTTTTTTTTTACACCAACCACCCGTAATATAAAATTTTTATTTTACTTAATGACGTATTTTTCTAAGGAAATTCTAAGGAAATTACAACCAACCCAAAATTCATGATATTAGTTAATTTGAGTGTCTCCCGTCCCAACCACAATTAATTTTGGAACAGCCCTTATCTTATTCAACCCTCACTCACTGAGTAGGTGGTATGCATTAAAGACTGTCCAATGATGTATCTGTCCATCTGCCCATGATTTCTATTACAAATTACTCCAGTTCTAAGAAATTATTTGATAATTGGTATGGAAATTCTGTCAATGTTTAATAACAAATGGGGGTAGACAATGTACTTGGCATGATATCAAATGCAACTCATTGTTACCTTTAAAAAAATAAATAAAATAGGTCTTAAATCATGTCTGATTATTATGGTACATGTATACATGGTATTTTTCTGCCTTCTACAACATTTCATTTCATTCTTGAAACAAATTTGATATGAATTTGGAGGGCTTATTAATCGTTCACTCCTATTGCTGCTGTTTATTTAATTTTTAACACACTGTACAGTATGCTTGCATAATTGGAATCATCATACAAAAAAAACTACTGTTAATGCTAATAATTAAAAAAAAAAAGACAACTAATGGACATTTATTGATTCATTCATGTCTTTATTTCCTCATTATTGAGATATTGAATGATTGGTGTTTAGGGCCACTTTTAACCTATTGTGCTATTTCGTGGCGTCCAGTTTTTTTTTATGGAGGAAGCTTGAGAAAACCACCGACCTTCAGTAGGAAAACTGACAATCAAAGTCAATTAAGATTGCCCCGTGTGGGATTCGAAGTCACAACCTCAGTGTAGACTGGCTAGTGATACAGTAGTTTCACTACTTAGACTACTTGGCCACCAAGGCCCCATATAATCGAGATAAAATGAATATATATACAAAATTAATTAAATATCACACAACAAAAGGAATGTGAAAAAAGAAAGAAAAAATAGAAAATTTTATACAATCATACAAAGAAATATTTTAGTCATTCAGCATAAACATGATAAAATCCCTATGCATGATGCCAATCTTTAATGATAACATGTTATATATGTATATACTTTTCATAATATTAACATTACTAAAGATGATTATGTGATATTTGTTTTTCAGTCAATAGAAGGGGGCATAATATGTGGACTAAAGGAGTAAGTTTGGTAAGGGCCATATTTGGCCCCGATTATAAAGTTCAATTTTACAAGATAAAAAATGTTTTAAGTTGACTATAAGACATGTGAGAAAGTTAAATAGAACTATTTGTGTCAAAGTTTTATTCTAAAGCATTGATTTGTACATCCCAAATAGGTCAAGATAAGAGATTTTGGCAAAATTTGACAAAATCGGCCTGATTTCAACCAAATTTAGGACAAGGAAACATAGAGCGCAGGCGTCGACAAACTGAATATTCAAGTCAGACATGTAAAATGTCTTTACAAACATTATTTTAAAACATCTTTTTTGTCGACGTATGCGCTCTATGTTTCCTGTCTAATCATCAATGGAAATTTACCCATTTTCATTTATTTTTTCGAGGAAAAATCAAAATGAGTACTATTTGTGACATCATGAATAAAACGCAGGAATGTAAACTTTCAACAGAAAGTCTAGTCACTGCATTAGCTATGATTCTTTGTAATATTGGTCAATAAATCCTAATTGAAATTTAAGCTAAAAAATGGGGGCCATTTTTGGGCCTTATCGAACATACACCTTTCATGTACATGAACATGTATTTGAATATTTATTTTTCCAGAAAAAAATCTGAATATTAGGCAAATATATACTGATATGTGTATATATGATGAGTAGAAGATATGATACTTTAGCAGTGCTTCAGAGTCACATTTGGTTACAGAAGTTTGTAGAATTTTGATTGTAATCAAGTTTAGCTGAAGGTAATTTAATAGTAACACAAGAAAACATTTCCTATTCAAGTATACTAAAATAAATTGTTGATGTTTATGTCAGTTCTTTTTATGCCCCACCTACGATAGTAGAGGGGCATTATGTTTTTCGGTCTGTGCGTCCGTTCGTTTGTCCGTCTGTCCCGCTTGAGGTTAAAGTTTTTGGTCAAGGTAGTTTTTGATGAAGTTGAAGTCCTATCAACTTGAAACTTAGTACACATGTTCCTTATGATATGATCTTTCTAATTTTAATGCCTAATTAGAGTTTTGACCCAAATTTCACGGTCCACTGAACATAGAAAATGATAGTGGGAGTTGGGCATCCGTGTACTATGGACACATTCTTGTTTATGTCTCCCTTTCGATTTCCTTTCATATTTTCTGGCATTTTTTTGTAAAGTACTGTTAAAAGTCAAAATTTGTTTGGTTAAGCACCATTTAAGTTCAGAACATATTGTATATAGTTTATTAATAATTTAGATAAAAGAAAAATCAAAAATATAGTTATTTTATCTACCTACCCTATCTTTCTGCCAGGAGACAGCACACACGTGTTTACATTTTTTTGGCTTTCTTGTTCAATAATGTGGTTGCAAAACATAACCAAATATTGATTAAATCCTTCATACTGCAGGTTATTTCTTTACTTGCATGTCCGAAATTAAGATTAAAATTTCACCAAACGTTACTTTTCAAGTAGATTATATTATATTGTCAATTATATTATAATAATTGCATATTTAGAGTTTCAGTAATTCATAAATTGTATTATTGACAGCTCATTCAAATTGAAATTTAAAGTTATGACTGGGTAATTGTGGATTTGACCATGTTGACCGCAATAATAGCTTAAGAAAAAGCTTCTGACATAAAAAATTGAACAGCAGTCTGAAACTGATGCTCAGAACCATGAGGAATATCTAGAATTTCATTTTGTTCATAAAAACTGTATAATATACTTTTTGATAACCCTTGGTATCGAGTTAAAGTAAAAACTTGTCTTAAACTTATTTTCATTTTATGAACCATTTCTTAATTCATTTACCCAGATTTAAAGGGGAAGGCTCAAAGGATTGAGATCTAAGAAAAATCTTTTAGACTGCCAGATGTATGTATGCCTTTTTTCTAGTTATTGCTCTGTACGATCCTGTTCTTAAGCACATATTGACATAATGATATTTTATGTTATTTTTTTAATTTACAGCTTCAAGAGTAAAACAGATCTAGGCTACACCTTCACTATTGAAGGCAGACTTTGAAAGGAAGCTTTTTTGTTGATAGCTGAACTTGTAAGTAAATGCATTAATACGTTATTTGTATATTGTATATTGTACAAATTAAACAAAGAAAGAATAAATAAGAAATAATTAAACAGATGATAATAGAAATATTAAAATGAGGAGATGAGGTATGATTGGCAATGAGACAACTATCCACCAAAGTTCAAATAAAGTGGATGAAAGCAATTATGGGCAACCGTATGGCCTTTAACAATGAGAAAAACCCATACTGTATAGTGGGTTATAGAAGGCCCTGACATGAAAAATAGGTAACAATTCAATTGTGAAAACTAACGGCCTAATTTATAACAAAACAATTAACATAAAACAAATATGAGAGACATGAACCAATGACAACCACTGAACTACAGGCTCCTGACTTGGGACAGACACATACAAAATGTGGCGGAGGTAAACATTTCTTTGAGTGCTCAACCTTCCCCTAACATGAGACAGTGGTGTAACAGCACAACATAAGAACAAACTATAAAAGTCAGTTGTAAAAGGCTGAACTCATCAGATCGATACAAAGCAGAAAAACATCAAACATAAACACAAACCGGACGTGGCATGGTATTTATCCATCCCTCATCCCTAACAACAAAAAGGACACTAAGTACAGATCTGGGAGTACTCTTTGTTACTAACAGCTAGTTCAAAGCCAATAACAACTTTAAAAAAATCATGTAACCAATACTAAAATGTTCCTCTTTAAGCAAGTGTAACTAACCAGTGATGTGAAAATATCTATTGTGCACACTTGTTCCGAGGCAAGTAAAACTGCAAATTTTTCTTGTGCAGAATAATTTTTACTTGCCAGGTGAATTTCCCAATGAATTTTTTACTGTAAACTTGTATGATTCTTAAAAAATGTTTATAATACAGGTACAAACAACAATAAACATGATAAACATGGTAGTTGTGATAATTTGTTTATCTATAGGAATAAAAGCAGATGTGGGCACACATCTATGAGATAATAACCCAAGAACAAAACAACCATTTTTCTTCAACGCTAGGCTATATTTTCTATATAAAGTCAACTGTTATTTGCCTACAAGTTAAAGTTTCGGTGGGCTAAGTGTGGATGTTATCAACAAACTAAACAAACATTCATAATATTTCAAAGTACCTGTATTTTTCACTAGAAAGCTATGGGAAATCAGAATTCCATATATATGTTACAGTGAATTTGTATAATCAGGGATTATGTAGAATCCCTGGTTTTTCAGGGATTATGTAGAATCACTAAACTCATTAGTGATTATATATAATCCCTGAAAATGACCAGTGATTTTACATAATCACTGAACATTTTACTAATTATTTTACAAATTCCCTAATATGATTTCAGGGATTATCAATAATGAAAAAAAAAAAATAAGGGAAAGGTTTTACCAGGGATATTTTATTCAACTGTATGTTGAACCGCAATATTTCACAAACAAATAAGTACCCCGGTATGGCAGAGGAAAATACAAAATGCAAGCTATGGACAAGGAACAAAAAATGGTATTTTTACTTTGATGACAAAAGAACCAAGTAAAAAAGACTAAAATCCTGCTTAATTCTATCTGCTAACAAAGTATATATTTAAATTGTTTTAAGGCTGCTATTATCCTATATATTTCATACATATTACACTCTTTACAGCATTATGCAGTACTATAGGAGGGGACGGGGTTGGTGGGCGTGGATCTAAAAATAGATAGTCTTCAATATTTGACGAAACAAATATATATTTTGTGAAAAGCAAAAGTTGCCAAAATAGATATACAAAAAACAGAAGTACCATTTATATGATTTGCGTCTCATAAGTATACTAGTTTTTATAACAAATCAGTGGTTGATTCGAGTTGAATTGAGGGCGTTGTCCCTAGAGGGGATAAAGAACATGAAATTCAGTTCTGAGAGAAATAACGCAACAGAATTCTGCTAGCATCAGCAATCAGTTCACGGCTGCTGATTCCCTTTTTGGGGTACCTTCAGATGATTGTATTACAAACTTTATTTCTCTTAGACATTCCGTAAAATCTGATTCGATATGAGAAAGACAAGGTTTTTTTTTTAATGTGGATAGTGTAGTAAAACAGATGCGAATCAGGTAGATGTGCCTGTAGAAAAACAGGGCAAATGTGCAAAAGTTTCTGCCATCCAAATTTATTTAATGAATGTTTTAATATATTGTGCTTAACATTTTTGTATTTTGTGTAAAATATATTGAGGTTATCATTTTAATATATAGTGCTTAATATTTTAATTTTGTGTGACATTTTAAAATATTATGCTTAACATTTTTATTATACTTTAAGGTTATCATTTTTGTCGAGCCTGCGACTTTTGTCGCAGAAAGCTCGACATAGGGATAGTGATGCGCCGGCGTTAGCTTACTTCTTAAAAGCTATATCTTAGTTACTATAAGCAATAGGACTAGTATATTTGGTGTATGGAAGGATTGTAAGGTGAACATTTGCAACTGGCAGGTGTCATCTGACCGTGACCTCATTTTCATGGTTCAGTGGTTATAGTTCAGTTTTTTGTTATGATCTGTTTTTCTTATACTGTATGCAATAGGTCTACAAATTTGGTGTATGGAAATATTTTAGGATGTTTATAATGAAGTTTTATTATGATTTGATATTATAAATTATTTAGTTTAACTTACATTCATTTTCTTCATACACAAAACTGTTTCTTCATTTCAGTTATTATGCATAATCACTGACGTCTTTTCTAGTGATTATACATAATCCCTGAAAATTTCAGTGATTATATATAATCCCTAAACTAACCAGTTATTTTACATAATCCCTGAAAATTTCAGGGATTATGTAGAATCCCTGATTATACAAATTCACTGTAACATATATATATATATATTTATTTATCATGTTTATAAAGAACTATGAAATTCTGTCAGTCATTTATTTTTATACTCTGTGTCTATTTAGCCTGTAATTTATGTTTTTTGTTAATATTAAATTTATTTCCTCAACATTTTATTGTAAAACCTAAGACATTTTGTCTCGGAAGCAAAACATAATGAAACTACATCAATCGTCAACAATTTGTTTCAGTCTGTGGTTAAAAGTTATCAATATCTTTATTAAACCTTCATCATGGATCATTTAATGACATTTGAATAGTAGATTTTTACAAGAGCCTGAATCTCTCACCTGTATTTCAGAGGAGAAGATTTTTAAATGTTAGCAAACTTGATGAACAAATTGTGTTAAATTGTCTTTAAAGGGCAATAACTCCTTAAGGGGTCAATTGACAATTTTCGTCATATTAACTTTTTTGTAGATCTTACTTTGCTGAACATTATTGCTGCTTACAGTTTATATATACATTGTATCTATAATAATATTCAAAATAATAACAAAAAACTGCAAAATTTTGTTAAAACTACCAATTCGGTGGCAGCAACCCAACAATGGGTTGTTCGATTCGTCTGATAATTTCAGGGCCGATAGATCTTGACCAATTAAACAATTTTACACCATGTCACATTTGCTCTAAAAGATTTAGTTTTTGAGATATAAGCCAAATACTGCATTTGACCCTTATGTTCTATTTTTAGCCATGGCAGCCATGTTTGTCGATGGATACAAACTTCGGATACAATTTATAAACAAGATACCCTAAGGAACATTTAGTTAAAGTTTGAAGGTAATTGGCCCAGTAGTTTCAGAGGAGAAGATTTTTAAATGTTAGCAAACGATGAACAAATTGTGTAAAATTGTCTTTAAAGGGCAATAACTCCTTAAGGGGTCAATTGACAATTATGGTCATATTAACTTTATGTAGATCTTACTTTGCTGAACATTATTGCTGCTTACAGTTTATATATATCTATAATAATATTCAAAATAATAACAAAAACCTGCAAAATTTTGTTAAAACTACCAATTCGGTTGCAGCAACCCATTAATGGGTTGTTCAATTCGTCTGAAAATTTCAGAGCCGATAGATCTTGACCAATTAAACAATTTTACCCCATGTCACATTTGCTCTAAAAGATTTAGTTTTTGAGATATAAGCCAAATACTGCATTTGACCCTTATGTTCCATTTTTAGCCATGGCGGCCATGTTGTCGATGGATACAAACTTCGGATACAATTTATAAACAAGATACCCTAAGGAACATTTAGTTAACGTTTGAAGGTAATTGGCCCAATATTTTCAGAGGAGAAGATTTTTAAATGTGAGCAAACTTGATGAACAAATTGTGTAAAATTGTCTTTAAAGGGCAATAACTCCTTAAGGGGTCAATTGACAATTATGGTCATATTAACTTTATGTAGATCTTACTTTGCTGAACATAACTGCTGCTTACAGTTTATATATATCTATAATAATATTCAAAATAATAACAAAAAACTGCAAAATTTTGTTAAAACTACCAATTCGGTGGCAGCAACCCAACAATGGGTTGTTCAATTCGTCTGAAAATTTCAGAGCCGATAGATCTTGACCAATTAAACAATTTTACCCCGTCACATTTGCTCTAAAAGATTTAGTTTGTGAGATAATAGCCAAAAACTGCATTTGACCCTTATGTTCTATTTTTAGCCATGTCGGCCATGTTTGTCGATGGATACAAACTTCGGATGCAATTTATAAACAAGATATCCTAAGAAACATTTAGTTAAAGTTTGAAGGTAATTGGCCCAATAGTTTCAGAGGAGAAGATTTTTAAATGTTAGCAAACTTGATGAACAAAGTGTGTAAAATTGTCTTTAAAGGGCAATAACTCCTTAAGGGCTCAATTGACAATTATGGTCATATTAACTTTTTTGTAGATCTTACTTTGCTGAACATTATTGCTGCTTACAATTTATATATATCTATAATAATATTCAAAATAATAACAAAAAACTGCAAAATTTTGTTAAAACTACCAATTCGGTGGCAGCAACCCAACAATGGGTTGTTCGATTCGTCTGAAAATTTCAGAGCTGATAGATCTTGACCAATTGAACAATTTTACCCAAGTCAGATTTGCTCTAAAAGCTTTAGTTTTTAAGATATAAGCCAAAAACTGCATTTGACCCCTATGTTCTATTTTTAGCCATGTTTGTCAAAGGATCAAAACTTCGGATACAATTTATAAACTAGATACCAGAAGGAACATTTATTTGAAGTTTGAAGGTATTTGGCCCAGTAGTTTCAGAGGAGAAGATTTTTGAAATAGTTTACGACGACAGACGACGACGACAGACGACGGACGACGACGGACGCCAAGTGATGGCATAAGCTCACATGGGGCTCTTCGGGCCCCGGTGAGCTAATAATCTAGAGATGTGGAAGATACCAATGGGATATACAAACTCAAAGATCGATTTACAATCTGACAAACGCCATGAAACAAAAACCGACCAAAAGACAAGCAACTGTATACACAACATAGAAAACTAAAGACTGAGCAACACAACTGCACTAAAAATCTGGGTTATCTCAGAAAATGCAGAAGGGTTAGTAAATCCTGCTCCACATGTGACACCCATCGTGTTATTCCAAAAAATATCTAGCCAAGTTATACCAAGTAATTAGGCATCAGGCAACTATCAGATTGGTTATTGACTCTTATCTAACCTTTAGATATTACCATATTCATCAACCATCGGTGATGTAAATTTTTAACCATAAATCTTGACCAAATGTGAAGTTTTGAAATTGAAACAAATTTTTAATGAAAAGAATAGACCAGTAAAAACAACACAGACATTGAAAAATTAAGAAACACAAAGAACAAAATATGTTCTTCTCTTTTACTTTATTTGTGTCTTGCCTTGAAAAAGCTAGACCTAGGAGTGCTGTTTCAAGTAGCGGCATCAACAATGTACAAGTTTGTGATTAGGTCAGTTTAAGGGGAACCTTTAGTGATAGGCCAATGGTATTTGGTTTTCAGTTGTATTAGCATTGGCACATCACCACCTTTGGTAGGAAAACTGACAATCCTAGTCAATTAAGATTGGAGTCGAGTGCACCTGCCCCGTGCAGGAATCAAACTCATAAGTCTTGACTGGCTAGTGGTACAGTAGTTCGACTAATAAGATTACTCGGCCACCGAGGCCCCATATAATTGATATATAATGAATATATATACAAAATTAATTAAATATCACACAACATAAGGAATGTAAAAAAAAAGAAGAGAAAGTTTTATACATACAGACAAAGACATACTTAAGTCATTCATCATATACGTTTGTGATTCGGTCAGTTTAATGGGGAACCTAGCATTGGCACATCACATTTCCATGGAGGTTATTTGGCCCTGTACATTCAGTCATGTTTTCTTTTTCATTTCAATTTTAACACAGGGAAATCACCTTAGTGTTTGCACGTTGGTTATGATACATGTTGATTTACTAGGGTTGTAAACTATTAACTATTACAGCCATATATATATGTACATCTGTGAGTCTGCTCTAAATATAGATATATTGAGGATTTTATCACATTGTTGTTTACAAAGCAAAAGCAACGTTAACGTCATATTAGAAGTAAAATAAAGCTTTCATTATGTATGCTAGCATAAGATAATACTATAATAATAAATGAAATTCTTTTTTTATCCTTTCAGAGGAAGAAGCTTTCAAAGAGAGGAACATTTAATAGAAGATACAACTTATCAAATGTTAACTGTTTAAAATATTCTTAAATATAAATATAATTGAATTTAATGTTGGAAAGCGTTTTTTTTTTTTTTTTACATTTGGTAACATATGTCTTTAATACGGAAAAAATATACAATTTTTTAATCATAAGCTGATTTTAGATTTGTCATGGTAAACCTGCAAGGGACACAACTCTTTTAGAATGAACATTGTAAAATAGCTAGTAGTCTGTATTGAATTGTTGTTTGGTTTACATTTGGTTTTGCATTATTTGTTGCAATTTCAAATTGACTTCTTTTCAAACATTGTATAAATTTTAAATGTAGCTGACTTTGACATGAATTGCCATTAGTATCTATACCTTTTAGCTTTTATATTAGTTTCAAACAAACAGGATGATAAAGCAAGAATTGAAAAAGAATGGAAGAAAAAATTGCAATTTCAAAGAAATACTAACATGAAGATTCGAAAGGTTACACACATGTAAAAATAGGTTTCATGGTTTAAATAAGATTTGGATTTTAATTTATTGTAATGATAGTTAAGTATCAGGATGATAACGGGTAAATAAAACATGCATATGAGGTAGCTGATAATCAGTTATAACCTAAAAGACAATTTATTGATGTTTAAATTTACTCACTTTTACAGTACTTTTACCATAAAGAACCAGAAAAACATCTTCAAAGAGAGATGACCAAGAAAAAAAATGATATGTCAATGAGTGCAACAAAGACAATATTTCATTTTTTTCAGATCGCTTCTTCACATAAATTTCTTATTGTATTATCACGTTGATATCACGTGGCTTTATATTTAATGTGAATATCACGTAGCGATTATCAGGTTGTCTGCATATTGATATTGTAAAATATCAGCTCCGAGTCACAATATGAAGCTTTTTGTCGAGTGAGTGCAGGGACCTTCAACACCAAGGGCACCAACATGACTAGTGTCAAATAATTCAAACAGGAAAACCAACGGTCTAATCTATATAAAAAACGAGAAACACTTATTGCCACATCAACAAAGACAACCAGTGAACAACAAGCTCCTGCAAAATACTGCAAAATTTCACCAAAATTATCAGAAGATTTCTCAAAGAGTTAGTGCCCATAAATGAGAAGTTTGACTTCTTTATTGTCTATGTATTTGATCTCTAGTCATATGGACCACACTAACAATCGACAACAACTGAACAACAGGCTCCTGGTTTAGGACAGGTGCATAAACATGCAACGGGTTTAAACGTTTTAACAGGCGGCAACCTTCACCCTAACCTGAGACAGTAGTGTAACATTACAACATAAAAAGACACATTATAAAATATCAATTGAAATGGAAAAAGACTGTAAAAACAAAAACAAGTAAACATACACTGAACAAATAAGTTCGATACCTCCATTCCCAATTGTTACATTTGTATCATTAACAATAAATGACCATACAGTACTAAAAAAATACGGAACAAATATTACAGCATTCTCCTGGACGAATAGTTAAAATTGGCACTATTCTTAATATACAACGAAAAGTACTTTTTTTCTTCCTCAGACTTATCATGATTCTGTTTTATAATTTTGTGTTCAATTCATGTTATTATACTGCACATTTCACATTCGCATATATTAACATTAGGGTTTTGATTGGGGTACATAATTGAGAATAATTGGCAAAATGTTAAGAATGTAGGCGACAAAATAACGAATATAGATGAAAAGGCAAAACAGACAACAATTGGGTGCTAAATTATATTAAGAAAATTATAGACAAAATAAATAAATGATAGAGAAAAATGGTTTAAAATATTGAATAATAAAGACCTCCATCCAAACACTCCCGAAGCATACACTAAAAAAATAATATATAGTAGAATTGCGAATCTGATCAAAATAGATATAAGAAGATGTGGTATGAGTGCCAATGAGACAACTCTCCATCCAAGTCAAAATTTATAAAAGTAAACCATTATACGTCAAAGTACGGTCTTCAACACGGAGCCTTGGCTCACACCGAACAGCAAGCTATAAAGGGCCCCAAAAATTACTAGTATAAAACCATTCAAACGGGAAAACCAACGGTCTAATCTATATAAAAAACGAGAAACGAGAAACACTTATGATCCGCACCAACAAACGACAACTACTGAACATCAGATTCCTGACTTAGGACAGGTGCAAACAATTGCAGCGGGTTTAAACGTTTTAATGGTAACACTGTTTATATAAAAATAAACAAATATGTTCCAAATTATCGATATCGCAATGTTCCCATATCTCAAACAAAACTACAGATGGTAAGAAGACGGAGGATATTCTGGATCGGATGCACTCGGAATCGACGGTCCTATTTGAGTAGGATGGCTGGGTTCTAATCTTGTATCAGTTTGTTGACGATTTTCCGTTGCTCTTGTTGTATTTTGACCATCTGATTGCGAGTTTGTTGATTCAACCTTTCCTGTGCAACATGCATCTGAAAATAAAGCATGCACAATGACCATCACATTAAGATATTTTGACATATATATATATATACAAGAGTCTATAGAAAACAACCAATTAGTAAACTTCATACAGATCGGAAATGAAATGGACCATAACTCCTGAGCGGTAAAGGTGAAAATCGTCAATATCGAACTTGACCTCCATTTTGTCAACAGCAATATCAAAATTTAAATGTATTGGTTGAATGGTTATTGTATGGAAACTTTTGGCTGTCGACTGCCCTTCGGAGTACCAGTTAAATACGTAATTTATAACACTTTATAAATTCCGTGCGTCCGAAGCGATTTTTTTCATCAGCAACGCTCAAACAAAAAACTATTTGAAAGCCAAGTTATTTTCTAAGTGGGTATTTGTGAATAAACGGACGCAATAAAAACAATAAGCATGAAGGTGTCATAGGATATTATGAGTCCTGTTTGGAAAATCTGTTTTATTTTACCTTTTAAAGAGAATTTTTTTAATCTCAAATTTCTTTTAAAAAACGTTTCATTATACTGAATTATTTCTGCCAAATTACAAATCATTTCAAATAATTACAATACATTGCAGTAAAACCAAGGTCGATCAAATCAGAGCATAGAACTAATAAAAACGTATCTAATTCTAATGCTTATGATTTTCTCCTTCCATCGGATATAATTTTGGACTATTTCCATAATTTTTTAAGACCATTTTTTTATGCAAATATAACGGCGAACAAACTAACGGTAATATCCATCTACTAGTACACACCAGAAATGATGAGATACTTATGCTACAAAGCTAGTCAAGTTTAAGTAATAAAGTTCAGCACTAATTTTCTAGCTCCGTTGTGTGTTCAATTTTCAAGGGTTTAATTACCTTAGCTGTATTTGGCAAAACATTGAGGAATCTTTGGTCCTCATTGCTCTTCAACTTCGTACTTGTTTTGGCTTTTTGAACATTTTTTTATTCGAGCGTCACTGGTGAGTTTTTTGTAGACGAAACGCGCGTCTGGCGCAAATACAAAATTTCAATCCTGGTATCTATGATGAGTTTATTTATGATGAGTTTACCATAATTTCAAATCATTGATCTTTTATTAGTTCTGTATTTTCAATACATTCTTACCTGATAATTTTGAACAACATGCACACATACAACCACAAAGAAAAACCAGGCCAACTAGACCACCAATTACTCCTCCAACAATTGCACTAAGATAACAAAAAATGAAACAATATACCAAAACTACTTCTTATACTATTACTACCACTATTGTAGCTGCTGCTCCTACTAATAATAATACTACAATTCCACAACCACTACTACTACTACTAATAATAATAATACTACTACTGCATATACTTTCACTGCCCGTCCACTGTCGCTACTACTACTTCTACTTCTACTTCATCTTCAATGTACTACTGCTTTTTGTTCTGTTGCACTTTTCGCCTTCTATCGCTACCTCTATCACGAAACATACCAATACCACCAATATGTGACAACAATGATTTGTATCTTACTATACAAATCATTGGTGACAACAAAATTTATATTTGTCTGAAATGGTAAACAGGTAAGAGTCGTCCATAATTATCATACTTTTTTTCCAAAGTCTGGAAATGTACTCAAAGTGGGAGGAGTGAAAAGAAATCTTCATTTTTACGAACTTATTTCAGTGCTCGTTCGTTGTTTCATTATTTGCATTTAGTATTATTTTACAATGAATTACGTTTTTGTACTTACCCAACATTTGATGAGCCTGATGAATAATATATTCATTTGTAGCAATCTGAATAACCGGTGCATTTATATTCGTCAGGACAGCACCATTTATAACCGACACAGTCATAGTAACCATAGCCACATACTCCTTCAAAAATAACACAAACGAAAAGAATTTAAACTGATATCTTATTTGTAACACATTCGTACCCCCAGATATTGGTGGCATAAAATAATTGAACTCACTTTTATTCATTTTTTAATATTTTACTAACAACTTATCTACACAAATATAATAAACGGTAAAATATTTTGCAAATTGAAAGCAGTATAAATGAATGAAAACTGATGTCTAAAGTAGTATTTGTCCTGAATCTATATGAAATATTTGAAGTCATCAATCTATAAATCAAAACATTTTAATATTGTCAGCAACAAAACAAAAATAAAACAACGAATAAAACGACAACATATATAATGTTCAACACTTAAAAAAACTTACAATTTGAACATTGTAAGGGGACTACTAATTGGTATTTGGGAGGAAAGGGGATGGGGGAGGGGGGTTTTCTTTTTCATCCTATCTTATGCAAGGTCATTTATTTTCAGCTTTTACCAGGACAAGAAACTCATTTTCAAAATCCTCTTGTCTCATCAGAAAAATCAAATGATAGTCACTTAATAAAATTCAGCTTCAATTTTAATAAACATATCCACAATAACACTTTTGATAAAGTGGAAATTCCATCGTTTGGTTCGAATGAAGTATTTCACTGTACCTAAAGTGTACGGCTGTGTACGTTTTTCTTTCGAGAGGTTAAATTTTTCCCGGATGTGACCAGGTTTTTTTTTTCATAATTACAATGTATGATGTAAATATGAACAAACTGTTTTTTCTTGTGCGATGTGAAACTGAACCTTGAAATAGTATATGTGAACTGTCGGAAAATATAAAAATCTTGGGCTCGTAGGAAACTGGGGCAAATCTCGGCGAGACGTTCTTTTCTATCTGTTTCCCGTCTGCTACGGTTAAATACGAAACTAAAATTCATAGCTGTTCATTCGAAACTACGTTAAAATACGTAGATAACCAGTATAGTCACGGTTTTATTGCGAAATCGCGAGTGACCAATCTCTGTGTAATAGTAGTTTCAGACATGGATTCGTGATTCCGCTGACTTGTTTCTTACATATTCACTGTACATATACTAAATGACTTTTTTCGTGTGACTTATTTCCGTTTACCTTATTTTTGTTTTGTTTTTGTTTAACCACATTTTATTTCCAAAAGTAGCAAATGAGATTGAACACAAGTCAGTATTACAACATAAGTGAAGTCCTCACCCTATGCAAATTTAAAAACAAAATACATTGGATAATGACGAAAAACAAAATAGGACTGCATGTAATACAAACTTAAACAAAACAAAAAAAAACAATTTAATATTGTTTTAACGGGGATATGGACTGGCGTGAAGTGTGAGAAAGTAGGAATTCAGAATTTTAATTGTATGTTCTGAATCTATGTGTTATTCTGATATAAGATTGTACAGATTAAAAAAAATATTTATTTTGCTGAAATGTACGGTCACCGTCATTAGCCAGTACAGAAGCTCAACTGATAAAGCATATCTTTTTAAAATCAAAAACAATATTTCTCTTGCTTCATTTAAATAAGTCACTCGAAAAAATAACGAATTCATTCCTCAACAGCACGGCCACAGCTGCATGCGGGAATAAGTTTAATATTAACACGGTGCAGATCTGCATTTAAAGAACTGCGAATAAATTTCAACCGTGTATGAAAAATATTTAGTTTTCTATCACCACAACAAAAGTAGAAGGGTGGCTGAATTAATATATTGGGCAGTGCGTATGTCGGGGTTTAGACTATTCCATTCAGTAGTAGATGGGGAAAAAAAGATTTTCTGGTTATATCTAGTCTATAACGGGGTACTACATAGTTGTTACTATTTTGCAAATCATAATTAAATATTTGACCAACAAGTGGGAGCATTAAATCACAGAGATAATCAAGAACAGATTATGTAAAGAAAAGAGTCCATTTTAGCGCCTGGAGTCGGTTTCACAAAAAAAAAACTTACGACCTTGATCGTAAGTATACTGAATTGTTCAATCTTAATCGCAAGTTTTTTGTGAAACCGACTTCAGATTTTTAACCCAATTTACCGTAAAGTGAAATTATCAATGACATTTTAGAAAATGTTATTTATTCATTGTAGAATAACATTTTAATATAGTATCATGATAGCACAATAAAAATATATCACGTCCAAAAAATGCAACAATAAAAGTCTAAAAGTTGACTAAATTTTTTAATTGTCAATTTATTACATATATATAATTCAAGAGTCTATCCTAAATTGAGGTAAATTATATGGCCTTCCAAATACCGTTTCGATTCCTAACATCACTGAAGAGACATTAATTGTCGAAATCCGGATATGGTGTACAAAAACCTTTGCACTTTTTGTTTGCGGTATACCATCTTTTCCGTAAGTTTATTGTTTTCTGTTTAGTATTAAATTTATAATTAAGATCCATTTATTACATCGGTGATCCGTTTATTTGGCAATCGCCAATGGCAGTCAGCAGGGTTTAAGAACATTTGTTGTTCGACCTGTTAGTCAAATGCTTTTTGTTAAAATGTACTTTTTCACTTTTTTGGTCTTTTGGAAAATGTTGTTTGTGCTGTTTTTAGACCCCTCTAACAAGAAATTTGTTTTGCATGCACACGTATAAAAATTGCGGTTTTAATCCAACGCAATCATAGGTTTGAACGTAGTTTTCAATTGAGACTTGCATATATGCAAGTCTAAATTGAAAACAACGTTCAAACCTATGATTGCGTTGGATAAAATGGATAAAAACCGCAATTTAGACTTGCATATATATATTATATATGCAAGTCATAATTGAAAACAACGTTCAAACCTATGATTGCGTTGGATAAATCCGCAATTTTTGTACGTGTACATACAAAACAAATTTCTTGGTAGAGGTTTCTAAATACAGCACAAACAACATTTTCCAAAAGATCAAAAAAGTGAAAAAAGTATATTTTAACAAAACGCATTTGACTAACAGGTCGAACAACGAATGTTCTGAAACCCTGCTGACTGCCATTGGCGATTGCCAAATAAACGGATCACAAGATGTAACAAAATGGATCTTTATTATTAATTTAATACTAAATAGAAAACAAAAAGCTTGTGGAAAAGATGGTATACCGCAAACATGAGGTGCAAAAATTTGTACACCATATCAGATTTCGATAATTAATGTCTCTTCAGTGATGTTAGGAATCGAAACAGTATTTGGAAGGCCATATAATTTACCTCAATTTAGGATAGACTCTTTAATTTTTAAGAGTCGAAATAGGATGAACGGATCATATACACCCGAAGGCAAATATAATACAAGCCCAAACGAAAAAATATAAATAAGTCTAAATTGAAAACTACGTTCAAACCTATGATTGCGTTGGATAAAAACCGCAATTTGTATACGTGTGCATGCAAAACAAATTTCTTGGTAGAGGGGTCTAAATACAGCACAAACAACATTTTCCAAAAGACCAAAAAAGTGAAAAAATAATTTTAACAAAACGCATTTGACTAACAGGTCGAAGAACGGATGTTCTTAAACCCTGCTGACTGCCATTAGCGATTGCCAAATAAACGGATCACAAGATGTAACAAAATGGATCTTTATTATTAATTTAATACCAAACAGAAAACAATAAACTTGCGGAAAAGATGGTATACCGCAAACATGAGGTGCAAAAATTTGTACACCATATCCGGATTTCGACAATTAATGTCTCTTCTGTGATGTTAGGAATCGAAACAGTATTTGGAAGGCCATATTTACATATATATGCATTTAAATCAGTTTATTTTTTGTTGTTGTTATTATTTGTATTTGCCTAAAGTAAGTATCATGTTTTACTTATATGACAATAAAGAATTATATATTACTACTACTACTACTGATGCTACTATATACTTTTACTACCTTTCCTCTGTCGCTACTAATTCTATTACCACGTCTACAATACACTCCAGCTATTTAGGTGTTTTTTCTGTTACAACTTTTCGCTACAAGTTCTACCTACTACCTCTATTACTGATAATACAAATACCATCAATCTGTGAAAACAAACTTTATATTTGTATTAAATGGTAAATAAGTAAGGGTCGTCCATAATTATCACCCATTTTTCCAAAGTTTGAAAACGTACATAAAGTAGGAGGAGCGAGAAAAAATCAACATTTTTTCGCACGTTTATTTCAGTGCTCGTTCGTGATTTCATTATTTGCTTTTCGTATTTTACGAATAATTACATTTTTGTACTAACCCAACATTAAATGAGCCTGATGAATGATAAGTTCTTCTGTAGCAATATGAAGAACCGCTACATCGTCCTTGAAAAATAACGTATTGTTAAACGAAAAGAATTGAACCTGTTATCTTATTTGGCACACATTCGTACCCCAAGAGATTCGTGGCATACCATAATTGATTGATTGATTGATGGTTAATGCCATTTTCAACAATATATTGCACTATTTCATGGTGATCAGTTTTTGTTGGTGGAGGAAGCCAGAGTCCTCAGAGAAAACCACAGAACTTTGGTAGGAAAACTGACAATCCTAGTCAATTAAGATTGGAGTCGGAATAATAATGCGTGATTTCGGTTTCCAAAATCGTGATCATGGGTCATTTTTGTTGATAGTTGAAATCTGATTTTGTCAACAACAACAAAAAAAAACACTCTACTTATTAATGAGTGATTAAAGAAGTTCCTTTTTTTTTCGCCTTTTGTTTTCGTTATTTATATCTTTCAATATATAACAGTCTTTTAAAAAGCTTGTTATTTTGAAACAAAATAGCTTACATCCTCAACAGCATATAGATATAAGAAGATGTGGTATGAGTGCCAATGAGACAACTCTCCATCCAAGTCACAATTTGTAAAAGAAAAACCATTTTAGGTCAAAGTACGGCCTTCAACACGGAGCATCATGTTTATTTGACAAATTAAACTATAGCCGTCCACATAGAGGAACTGTTACCTCCCCCCCTCCCGTACATATGTTTTAGTAGCTGCTTGGAAATTCGGTATTGGGACAATTAGATTTTGGAATTTTTGGCTTTCAGCCATATCAATATTAAAGGTCAAAATTTTTTGGGGGATCAATGACAATGTTTTATATAATGGGGGTCAAGATCAAAGTCAAGTTCAGAGTGACCTGATTTTAATATTTTACACATCCCTTACCCATAATGCATCAGCATACCAAGTTTGGCCAATCTAAGTTCTACGGTAAAAATTTAATTAACATCAGAAATCAAAAGATTTTACTATCATAGGGGTCAATGTAAAGATCAGAGTGACCTGATTGAGAAACCTCAATAATGAATAAGTAATTCAATATCATTGATCATTATTAATTCGAGATCACATATTGGAAACCTATATCACGGATTGGAAATCGAGCTCACGGATTACGAATCCGAGATCACGAAAAGGGAAAACGAGGTGATAATTCGTGATCACGGCTGATTGATCCGAGATCAAGGATTAGAAACCGAGATCAAGGATTGTAAATCCAAGATCACGGATTACGAATCCGAGATCAAATAGGGGAAACCGGGATCAAGGATTATTAATCTGAAATCACGGATTGGAAACTGAGATCACGGATTGGGCAACCGAGATCAAGGAATATTAATCCGACATTAAGGATTAATTATGTTCCTTTATGGCTTCCGTGCTTATGACTTTAAATTTGGTAAAATAATTATATGTTTGGGTCTGTTAAAGTTATATCTACCAGCCTGCAAGCCTATAATATTTTAGAAAACACCTCCTTGGCACAAATGACTGAAAAAGCTGGATCTTTTCTGTTTCTGGCAGAGTCATGGTAACCATATTATTTCGTACCCTCTCAATATTGTCATGAAAAATCAATAATTTTCAGTGCTTTGGGGAAATGCGGACGAAATATTACTATCGCCTTTTCTGTGTTCCGTATGGACTTTGTATAGTGTTCATCAGAGGCTCCTGACTTGGGACAGGCGCAAAAATGCGGCGGAGTTAAACATGTGTTGTGAGATCTCAACCCCCCCCCCCCCCCCCCTATACCTCTAGTCAATGTAGAAAAAAGAAACACATAGCAATACGCACAGTAAAACTAAGCTTAAAAGAAGTCCGAGTCCGATGTCAGAATAGGTAACAAAAGAAACTAAGCAAAATGACAATGATACATAAATGAACAAAGAACTACTAGCAGTTACTGACATGCCAGCTCCAAACCTCATTTAAACTGATTGAGAGATTATGTCTTCATCATATGAAAATCAAGTACAATCCCTCCCGTTAGGGGTTTAGTATCATACCATCATAAAATATATGAGAAGAACATAACCCGTATCATGCCAACAACTGGTTTTAGAATAAATGTGTTTATTTTCGATGCAAAGACCCTATGAGTGAATCAATATTAATACCAAAATATGCAATCCTTAATGACTTGACAACAGTATCGTATCTATATCCTTTCCGAATAAGTCAGTTTAAAGGTTTTGTTAGCTTTTGAGATGAATGCCGACATTAATGTGCTTTGTAAAGAATATTACCATAAAATATTGGATGTGAAATACCTGAACGTATAAGATGTCTGCATGTTGATTTATATTTACGAATGATGTCCTTGTACCGATGATAAAATTTAGTAAATGTTTTGACTAGTTTGTGATATCGAAAACCCTGATGTAATAATTTTTCAGTAATACAGAAATTTCTTTCGTTGAAATCAAATCAGTATTAGCTTTATTTGAAGTCAGTTCGGCATGATAAATCTCCTTAGTGTACATACTGAAGTCGTCATTATTGAGAGCCAATATATCATCTAAATATCTAAAAGTGTTATTAAATTTTTGAATCAGATGTTGTTTCGATGGGTCTTTGCTGGTTTTAGTCATAAATTGTAACTCATAACAATACAGAAACAGGTCCGCAATAAGTGGTGCACAGTTAGTCCCCATGGGAATTCCGATAATCTGACGATATACGGAATCTCCATAGCGAACAAAAATGTTATCTAGTAAAAATTCAAGGGCAGTTATAGTATCAAAGCAGGTCCAATTGACATAGTTCTTTTGTTTGTTGTTACTAAAAAAATGACCTAAAAGAGTTTGAACATTTATATTCGCATTCCGACTTTTTAAATGCCAATTTAATCAGGTGTGTGAATTTTTTCTTAATAAGAATATGAGGCAACGTGGTATATAGGGTAGAAAAATCTAAACTTTGAACAGATTCGAAATCACCAATATAAGCATGTAATTTATCAAGTACTTCCAACGAATTTTTTACACTCCAAAAGTAATTAATTCCACTATTGTCAAAGGCCTTATTTGAACAATTTAATACCAGATTTTTGATTGTACCAAGTGTACTTGTAAGTAGAATAGATAGTTTAGTAGTGGAACAATGGCTTGAAGACGAAATAAATCTATATTTGTAAGGAGTTTTATGCAGCTTCGGAAGCCAGTACATAGTTGGAACTTTCATTGTATTTGGTTCTGCTTGTAAAGAGGTAGCTAAAAGTTTATGTTTGTTACAGATGTCATTTTCCGAAAATGGAGTCAGTTGGAATGTTGGTGAATTCGTGATTTCCTTTTGTAGAACGTCAATGTAAAATTTACGTCAAACAATAATGATATTGTAAGCAGCCTTATCAGCCGGAACAAAAATATATTCCTTGGCGAGTTCTTTTAGCTTATGTTTGATACGGGAAATTTATGGAAAGCCAACGGGGTCAAAATTCTTAATTCGTAAATTGTCAATTTGTAACTTGTATCTTTGTAATTTCAAAATTCTTAATTTGTAAATTGTCAATTTGTAACTTGTAACTGTGTGATTTCAGAATTCTTTATTGGTAAATTGTCAATTTGTATATTGAAGTTTTGTAAGTTGTAACATGTCGATCCGTGAAATGTGGATGTGTGAAATGTCGATGTGTTAAATGTCATTGTTGTATTATGCTAACGATCATTATGACGACAGATGGCGCTCGGTTTCTTCTTCGACGTATAAGCCTCCTATAAGTAGGAGCACCTTCACATGGAGTATATACCCAGTAATTAAAATCAATTATGAACAGCAAATGCATCTAAAGGTTGAACTGTTAAATATTTAAAAGGATGATTGTGCTTCTTAAGGTGTTGATAAATGATACTTTTGAATTTATGGGGTCTTTTAAAACGATAAAGGTGTTCTTGCGTGCGTTTTGATAAATATCGCCCAGTTTCACCTACGTACTGAATACCGCATCCCGGTTTGTTTCCTGTGAGTAAATATATGATACTGTTAGTTTTTCAAGTGATATCAGTTTCAAAATTTAGGGAATATGTGCGACCATTAAACCTGGACCTTATCGTATAATTGTTGTTGGAAAGACGGGGACATGTAAGTCATTTTTTTGCATGACACTTATAGATAGAAGGGTAACCACGATTTTTGTTATTAAAAATGTTAGCGATTGTAGTATTTTTAGATAATCGATTTTGAAGATTGAGACGTATAGATACCCTTTGAACGAGTTTAGTATTATGTATTTTTCCATTTCGAAGTTTCGTGATTTGTTTTTGTTATCTGTTTTACCAATTGAAAGGAGCAAAGAATGGCGTCCAGAATATGAACCAGCAAACAGGAATATAAAAAAGTAAAAACGATAAAACTGTTCGGCTAAAGACGTCAAACGTTATCCGTCATTAAGTACCCGACAAAATACGTTAACGACAAAAAACAAAAGACAGGGTATATCAGGGTAGCGTTTGACGTCTGACTTAATAGTAGAATGGGGCTGAATAGTGAAAACTGTGTTTTGAATAAATATTCCTAAAGTAATGAACATAGAGATGTTCTCGCTCGGACGCACACTCCATTAACTGGTATATTATAAGAGCATAAACCTGAAGCACGGGGAGGCACTCTACTGTCTCCACACGGCACTAAAGACAAACTCTATAAAAAATAAAATTGAGAATAGTAATGGGGAATATGTCAAAGAGAAAACAACCCGACCAAAGAGCAAACAACAGCCGAAGGCCACCAACGGGTCTTCAATGCAGCGAGAAAATCCCGCACCCGGAGGTGGTCCTCAGTTGGCCCCTAAATAAAATTGTGTGCTATTTCAGTGAAAAAGGACGTCACACTTAACTCCAAAACATATAAATGAACTAAAATTAAAAAACATACAAGACTAACAAAGGCCAGAGGTTCCTGACTTGGGACAGGCGCAAATTTTATAACTATTTTCTTTCAGCCACCATCTTAATTTGCATATCAAAATAAAGTATTTCTTGATGAAGATATAAAAATGCAATCGTAGTTATGTCTTACAAACTATTATTATTGATTAATTTTTTTTTTATATGGTGCAATATTTCGTGTATTTTGTCACAATTTTCAGAAGAAATACCGATACAACATACTTCTATATACATACTTTCTATCTGATTCTTTTGTTTGTACCAATAAGTACCTTATTTACACAAAAAAAAAATTTCAAAGATTGTACAAATGACCACCAGTAATGCAAAATTTGATATATTAGCCATTCTTTATACTCTTTGCTGCTCTTTTGAAAAGTAATAGAACTGCGTGCACGTTTTGCATAATGATCTTGCATATATACAGGTAATTTCATGTAATACCTATCTTACCTCCGATGGATATCTATCGATACCATTGGTTAATAGTGAACACGTGGAAATCGTTTATATCTAATACAGCGACAGTCAGCGGGCGTGTTTATTATGATTTATTGATAAGCGTATAATGTTTTATGCTTTAACTCTATGACCATCGTGTATACAATGATTTTAAAATCTTGTCTTGAAAGTGGATTCGTTAACTGTTATATAGTTAAACAACACTTCAATGCAATTCAAAATGATTTGTCGATTTTCCATATTTTGTATTTGTGTTGTTCGTGCAATTTGTATAAGTAATTAACGCTCGTGATATAATTGTGCCTATAAAATAAAGATATGTTTTGATAATTTTTAAACTCAACTTGGTAAGGCAATATAATAATAATCCTACATGTAACATGTACGTTTTTTTTCCTGTTGCCAGTTTTATTTTTTAGATAATTTTTACCAATGAACAGTAGCACATATTATGTTTAAATAATTGTCAGGCTAGTGTAAATCGTAATTCCTATTGAAGAAGTTTCAAAATAAAAGTAGTCTACCCTCTTGCCGAATCTTTACTTTTCTTGTATGTTATCCATATATAGTATGGACAGCATTATGATGGACACATTTCTATATTTATGGATGTTGTTGTGAAATACTAGTAACTGTTAAAATATATGTTGTCCCTGTAACAGTTGTGATCTTGGTTTCCGAAACCTAATTTGCCTTTTTACAAATATATTATTAATTTCATTTATTTATTTATTGGCGACTTTCACAAACTTGATAAATTAAAGAGTTTGGCGTCCACAAATACCAAAAAAACTTCAGTAAAATACTAGAAATTACATTTAGCATTGTAAACAAACACATACAGGGAGTTATAAATACATTTAAGAATTGCTCATTTAGAGAGCACACAATCAATGTTAAAATTGTAATTATCGTAATAAAAATCAATGTTAAAAAAAATTAAACATTTCTAATGGAAATCAATTTTCATAACAAAAAAAAACACATGCGAAGCCAATCCGTGATGTCTACTTTTGTTAGGAGGATGATCTTGAATTAATGATTGTACGTGAGAACAAGTAGAATTTCTATCTGGATACAGTTTTTTTAATATCGTATTGCCGTTGCTGCTCTATTCTGACCACCAGACTGTGTGTCCATTGCTTCAACTTTTCCTGGTCTTTCTGAAAAAAAAGCGTATAGTGATCTGGATGCGTTTAATTCGCAATCTTTTCTTTGGTCTTTTGTTGAAATTCATATTACATCTTTTATTTATCTACATATTACCCCTAATCCTTTGATAGTTTGAAAAAAAGTCAAGATATATTGATCTTTGCTGGTCTCATATAAACTTGGTGATATATTAGTATAACTTACCACATGTACACTTTGCACAACATGCCACACAAAAAGCAGCTAGGAAAAAGAGACCAACTAGACCTCCTATGCAGTATCCAATTATTGGTCTGTAAATAAACGTCTAATAAATGATTATGCATAATGGTGAAAATCAATCAATCATTAAATAAATAGATAGATAGATATATATATAATTCTACTACTGCTACTTCTACGTTTTTTTCTCATTATACTATTTTTAATGGAAATATAATTGTGAAAGTTTGTAGGAATTTATATGAGTCAAAACATCAACAATAATCACGATTCAGGCGTCCGTTGTTATTCTGTGGTTTTGATGTTGTAATGTACTATAATTATATTATTTATTTATGCATTTCTCCGTCCTGGGTGTTCATGCGATTATTTGTACTGTATTCCCGTCACATAATGTTGTCATTTTTGCGGTACCTTTAACATTGCCATATAAGCGGGATGTTTGGCTAGCAGTTCAGTGTTACTGTTGTTCTGTTGTTTTCCTTTTAAAATTCATGTGTTTCTCTTCGGTTCTGGTTTGTGACCTGGATTTGTTTTCGTGTTATCGATTTATGACTATTAAACAGCGGTACACAACTGTTGCCTTTATTGATAAGATTAAGATTATGAAACTGTACCATTAGAGAACGACCATTTTACTTCAACTAGAGGCTCTAAAGATCATGTGTCGCTCACCTTGGTATATGTGCATATCAAACAAAGGACACTCTCGAACATTGTAGACGAGAATAAACTTCATGTCAAAAATCTCTATTTTGCTGATCTTGTATTATTGATCTTTTAGTCTGTTTAGTTTCTCTCCATCTTCTATAGTTTTTTTGGTCCAAAATCCTCGAGTGACAGCTGTCTACTAACTATATAGGCAAAATTTGACTTTTTAATAGAACTTCCTTGCTGATCATTTGTTTGATTTAAAGTTGTCATTTATTATAATTTATAATATAACATAGTTTTCATGATAATAGGCATAAATGAAAAAAAATATAAAAAATGTCATTTATAGGCAATAACTCGTAAAATAATTCGTCTTACAGTTTTGACGTACACGGACAATAGGTAGAGCTGATTATTCTGAAAATTTCTGCTCTTTTCAGATTTTCTCTATTAAAAACGGTTAAAAATATAATAGAAAGCAAGAATGTGACATTAGTACACGGATGCACCCCACTAGCACTATCATTTTCTATGTTCAGTGGACCGTAAAATTGGAGTCAAAAATCTAATTTGGCATTAAAATTAGAAAGATCATACAGCTTCAACTTCATCAAAAACTACCTTGACCAAAAACTGTAACCTAAAACTCGCACTGTCATGTTCTATGTTCAATGGACCGTGAAATAGCAGTCAAAATTCTAATTTGGCTTTTGAATTAGAATGATAATATCATAGGGAACATGTATACTAAGTTTCAAGTTGATTGGACTTCAACTTCATCAAAAACTACCTTGACCAAAAAATTTAACCTGAAGCGGGACAGACGGACGAACGAACGAACGGAGGGACAAAGGGACTATCGTAGGTGGGGCATAAAAATGCATTTTACCCTTATTTTCTATATTTACCCACGTTGGTTGTCAGGCCGGGACATCGGACACATATTTTAAACTAAATAATTATGATTGTGACCATGTTTGGTTAAATTTGTCTCAGTAGTTTCAGAGGAGAAAATTACAAAAAATTACATAAAATTGTTAAAAATTTACTATTCAGGGCAATAAATCCGGAAGGAGACAATTGACCTTTTTAGACATGTTGACTTATTTGTGTTTACAGTATATCTCTACCTATAATAATCTCTAGATAATAACGAAAAACTGCAAAATATCCTTAAAATAACCAATTTAGGAGCAGCAACCAAACGACGGGTTGTCTGATTTGTCTGAAAGGCAGATAGATCATAACCTGGTGAATAATTTTACTCAATGTCAGGTTGACTCAATGCTTTGGTTTCAGATATATAGGCCAAAATCTATATTTTATCCCTATATTCTTTTTTTAGCCATGTCAAACATTTTGGTTGGCAAGCATGATCATCGGGCACATTTTAAAAAAAACTAAATACAGTAATAATTAATGTGACTAAGTTTGGTTAAAATTGGCCCAGTAGTTTCAGAGGAATAGATTTCTGTAAAAATTACAAAAATATACAAAACATTGTTTAAAATTGACCATAAAAGGCAGTAATTCCTTAAGGGGTCAAAAGGCCATTTTTATCATGTTGATTAATTTGTATATCTCACTTTGCTGTACATTATTGCTCTTTACAGTTTATATATATATCTATAATAATATTGAAGATGATAACCAAAAACTGTTTTAAAAAAAAAAAAAAAAAAAAACCAATTCAGGGGCACTTTTTATATAACTTTTATTTTTAGAATAAGGTAATTTGGTCACAAGATGGCTCTATTCATAAAAGTGTCCGTGTAACACCCGTGATTGTGCTGTTTTTCTATTGCTCTGCTGTGGGCAAAGACGTACAAACCGTATTATTTACATTAACAGTCTACAATATTACAAAAAATAAAAGAAACTAGCATACATCGTTCCAAGAAATTAACGGAGTTTTCTTTATTCAATGTTAAAATAGAACAGATATATAACTAACCCTACATTTGATGAGCTACCAGATTCTGACGAATAATAATAAACTGTTTTGTAGCACTTTGAAGTACCGCTGCAGTCATAACTATCAGGACAACACCACATATATCCTGTGCAATGATAGTACTTATAGGAACATGTTCCTAAAAAAAGATTATGTAAAATGTGTTTATTTTAAAGACACATTTGATTCTTGACTACGGAAATGACGGCTAAAAATGAGGAACACAAAACAAAAACGAATAAAGGCTTGAAGACGTTTTTGATGATCTAAAGTCGAAATTCCATTAAATGATGGAAAGTTATATGTTAGTTTTATTTGTACTATGTACATATACTAGTAAAATTGGGAATGAATTGGGTCCACTAGTAATTGTAATGTGCAATTGGATAATGATTTAAATGAATTATCTCACGATTAGACCAACACTATCTATTAGAACAACTCCCAGTTTTCCAATCTAATTCACCAAATGAATGCGGGATATATCTGATACCTACCCTCCACCCTTCCCGCTTAAAAATGGATCCTTTTAAATTTCTAGACATACCGTCCCGTGTTAATTTATGTACCATTGCCGTTTCGCTTAGTTTCTTTTGTAACCTTAAAACTTAAAACTGTGCGTATTGTTGTAATGCTAGAAGTATAGGGGAGGGTTGAGATTTAAAAAAAAACAGGTTTAACTACGCTGCATGTTTGCGCCTGTTCAAAGTCAGGATCCTCTGGCCTTTGTTAGTTTTGTATGAAAAAAAATCAGTGTATCTAAAGGGTATTGGTTGAAAATTCCAACAAAATGTATGTTACTGGATGTTCTATCATTTCCCCAAAAACATGTTTTGAATATTTGTCCTTGGACCTATCCCAACCAACAACCAATGAATCAACTTGAAGTGTTCCTTTTGTTGGATTTAAAAGAAGATCTTAAAATAAATTCATCATAAATACCAGGATTGAAATTTTATATCTACGCCAGACGCGCGTTTTGTCATCACTGACGCTCGAATCAAAAAATGTTAAACAGGCCAAATAAAGTACGAAGTTGAAGAGCATTGAGGACCAAAAATTCCTAAGTAGTTTGCCAAATACAGCTATGGTGATCTATTCCTGAGATAGAAAAGCCTTAGTTTTGTTAACAGTTAATTTATAATTATGAACATATCAATGATCACTCAAGTCAACACAGAAGTGCTGAATACTGGGCTGGTGATACCCTCGGGGAAATAAAACTCCACCAGCAGTGGCATCGACCCAGTGGTTTTAAATAAACTCATAATTGATACCAGGATTGAAATTTAATAAATGGTTTAAAACCATGTTTTCCTATCACCACAACATTAAAGCCTCTGCAATTGTCAGTTTGATGAACTGCTCCTTTTTACTATATTGAAATTCGATGTTTTGTTAATACCTTTTCAATATCTGTTTTTCTAGGTTTAAGCGAATTATATACGAAAGGAACTTGTTCATCTGACAATGAAAATAAGTGTCAAAATGTATAATACATAGTAAGACTGTTGCGTTGTTAGCCACATGATGAAGTTTATACGCAAACATATGTAATATTCTCTGACCAGAAGATTGACTCTCGGACAATGAACCGAAGGAGCAGACGAAAAGGTTTAAGAATGCCCACAAGATAAGAAACCACACACGAAATAGATTCTATGATGGATTGATATTCATAAGGTGCTGTCGCGTTGATTTTTAAGAAACGCTCTAATCTCAATTTAAGCATGCATTAAACTGGCGCCAATTCCTAACGATATTTTGACAATTTTTGTTTGGTTCAAGCACCACATCCAGATATTTCATAATGCAAATCAATATGTTCATGAAAATTTTATCTATTTATCTCAACAACTCGTCAGTAGTTTTCTCTTGTAATATCTCTTAGTTTTTGTCACTTATAATTATGCTAATTGTAGATCTTAAAGGTTGATAATGTTAAATTTAATTTCAAAAAAATTCTAGACCTTGTAGATTTATAGCTTGGCATATCGCATCGAATTGTTTCAAAACAAGCGCGCTACTTCAATAATTGGTATGTAAAAACTATAAAACTTTTGACCATTGCGTTGAATCTACATTTACTTACCATCGAGGGCAAATGTAAAGTCACAAACGAGAAGAATTACTATGACAATGTACGATTTTGAATTGTCCTCCATTTATCTCTTATATTACACGTACACCGTGCTGCATGAGTATAACTATATTAAATGATCGTGGTAGGTTTTATAATATTCAAACAATTACATAATACTGATATTGCAAAATTGATAATGTACTATGATCCTAGTGTTTCATCATATCTTTAATAAGAAGAAAAGGAAATTATGTGTTGTACATTCATGAACAAATGTGAAAATCCTAGAGACATTCAGTCCGGTAAATATTTAAGCCAAAACAAACATACAAATGTAATATATGTATATAGTATATAGAACTTAAATAATGCAATATTGATTGTAGATGCACAATATTCAAATACTTATACCATGACTAAACATATCTCTATTGATTCATCGTAAAATTCCAGTGTACATGTACCAACGCAAATACAGTGAAGAAAAGGATAAGCACCTGTATGTAGGTATTGGTTCCAACATGGAACTATATGATTTCAATCCCAGGATTGTCCTGAACATGCTTGAAATGAAATATTTGCCACTGGACCCTAATGAACCAATTATCAATCAATCAATCACAAGGAATGTTCATGTTTTATGTCCATTAGTTATTGTAAATCATTTATTTTTTGTGAACGAAATGGGTTTTAAATGTAAGACAAAACATAATAGACACCTGTTCAGGGTCCCTTGCGAATTGTGTTATTACCATATTATAGCTATTGTGCGAATGCAAAAAATATCGGATTGCAAATGATTTTTTTAATAAGTTGCCGACCATGAGTATTTCAACCATACGTGCATGGTCTCTACTGTATGCGTATACTCATATGGTCCGTCTATACGCGTATGGTCAAACCATATGAGTATTGTACTTGTTCGGTAATTAACGGTCCGGATCATATGTAAATTGAGACCAAATAGGTATTTTTCAATTAAATACTAACTTCCTACAAAGGCACACGCATTTCATTCTCTTAACTCAAAAGCACACGTTACAAATTGAATTCCTTCATCTATTACCACTGATTACATATTGTCTTAATCTTGATGTATCTATCATCTAGCCTTAGCTATGGTCAATTTAAAGTGCCTGTATCTTTTCCACTTTCTAGTCCGTAAGTGAAAACACGATGTTTAAAGCATGATATTTTGTCCTCTCTTCTTAGTACATGTAAATTATTTTTCAGAAAATTTATTTTAATTTTCAATACATTTATTTTCATTCAATTGATGTGTAACCTTTATTGCTCATTACGATTTTAAAGTTTTATAGAATGCATGAATGAATGAATCTTTATTTCCTCCATGTATATGAAGATTTTGAATACAAATAGAAATAAGTAATTATTTACACAATAAACAAAATATCATACATTTTGAGATAAATACCCAATGAAAAAAAAAACATATTTAGATAAACACACAATACACATATTCTAGTATACACAACAAAAACACAATGTTTTTCAATCAAAGTCTATTCAAAATTCAAAATTAAACCTGTTTTCAATTAATACATGTCTGAATTTTTTAAACATGGGGTAAACATGTTTTGCTATGTAATACATCATTCTAGACCAATCTATAGGATCGAGATCGTGTACTGTACAATTAACAGCTCCTGATATATAGTACTTCAAGGAGGTCATCGTCGTCTAAATTGAAAATGTCCACGGACTTTTCAATGGGAAGTTCATCCACAATTTTATAAAACATAACATTTCTTTCTGTTAATAGAACATGACACTCCATAATTAAATGTTTAACGATATCAAAAGACTGTTTGTTACATAGAGTACATGTAGCTTTCTTAATGGCTGCCGATCCTAAAGCCACAAGTACTAACAGTTCGAGTTTTGCATCGGGATATAAAACTGCCAACCGAATTAATCTATGTTCACAGAGGGTAGGATGAATTTTGGAATACCGTTTGAGTTCATTTCTATTTTCTAAATTACTTTTCCATCTGTTCTCTTCATAAATGTCAATAGACTGACGGACAATTTTCGACCACAGCACTTTTTCTGGTATGTAATCCTCATTTACATAGGTTTCAAGGAAAGAAAATAGATCGTATTTAACAAGAGTTGTTATAAGATTATAGGTTATAGAGTGTTCGGCATTTTCATTCAGAATAAATTGGCTGATGCACATGTTGAACAATTTTTTATGAGTTGTACCAGATTTACTCCTACATAATCGCCCAAACAATAAAAGCTTGAATTTGTCGATTACAGCTTCTAATGACCATAAACCAAGGTTACATGTAGTTGAGTCCGTTGGTGAATATTTGTCCATGCACTGTATATATCGCGCAGCATATCGTTGTGCTCTTTCTAAAAGTTCTATTTCAGAATTTGCGAGTTGTCCCCATACTTCACAATAGCGCAATGCTGTAGGAAGAACAAAACGCTTCCATATTAACGTGTTTGTAATCGGCGTAAGGCCTTTCGGGTTTACTCCAGCACTATACAATGAGTGTAGATTTTTCTGTAACTTCTTTGCCGCATTTTTTGACCTTTCAAACGTTTTATTATTGTTTGTTATCAATGTACCAGCATAAATTGTATCAGTTTTACACGCTATTTTTATATTTCCAAGCTTAATGTCAACATCTGTATTATTATTAAAAGTCAAGACAGACAAAAAAATTGAAATAATTCAGAAATTTTATAAATAAAAACAAATTTAAATACCAACATAGATTAAAATTACGATTTTAAAGATAGTTCAATGACCAAAGTTTATATGAGTTAAGCAGTTGTCTTGTTTATCAATTCACTCAGCTATTTCTGGGAGTCTTTCATAGTCGACATATCATTATTGTGCTTCGAAAGGTCGATAATGATCATGTAATTTTTACTATAATTCTTACTTGTTTGTAAAATTTGCTTTATTTCTAAATCATTTAATAATGATTGTTTGAGTTATTTTTTTTAAACCCTTAATTTATTAGACACCTTTCGATTTTCATCTTGTCAATAACCCGGACCATATATGTACGTGTATGGTCCAAATACTCATATGGTCCGGAACATCTCCATTATCGATCGATAACATGGTTTTTATGTTCATTGTAGCACCACAAATTAACAAATTTTGTTTTGGTTTATTATCAAAACCTTTCAATCTTTTTAGACATGCGTAGTAGCGTTATAACATACCAGCGTTAATTTTGCCCAATATGATTAATATCCCACCGATTTTCCCACTTTTAATCTAAGATGTTCAACACTGCAACTGTCCAACCTTAAATATGTATATTTAATAGAGAGAAAACATGTCAGTGTATATAAAAGTATTTATATCCGAAAATAGCAGACTTTATTGTGTAGCGAATAAATATTTTTCACAGACCATAACGAAAATTAGCGTGCAGTATGCTGTCATTTTGCACTAGTGCAACTACAGCTACAAATTATCGACAACATCCATGACAAAAATATGTATCAAACATTCTTTCAAGTTGATCTATACAATAACAGGAGTCTTTGTATGAATATGTATGGATTTAATCCCTGACAAACTCCTGCAATATAAACCTCTTATTGGGCCAATTTTATTTCAATATCCCTGTTATAGTACCTCTGAAAGATCAAGTGTGGTATAGTCTCTTTGTACATATATATGTAGGCACCTCAAATAAAACAAAAAGATATTGATTTGGATACTAAAACAAAATTCACATATGGATATGTATACAGTGATTTTCATCTTCTAAGGTTTTACAAGTTGGACATGTTCTATTGTCTCGAGGTTTTTTTTTAGATATCTACCCTTCTCTATGAGTCAATTATGGTCATTAATTCTAATTTTTGTAAATAAACGTTTAGTTTCAAAATTTGGATATCTTGGATAAAATTCTTGGTCTTGTTTGACTTTAATATTTTTGTAAAGTTAAAGTTTGTTATTTTCGTTTAAACTGTTTATTTTATTTTCAGTAATTCTGAATAAAAGTTGCTTGAAATATTCTTAATCCAAATCTTTAGTTTTTTTACTTGTTTCATATTTTATAATCCTGGTACCTTTGATAACTATTGACAGGAAACTATTTTTTGTATATCAATATTCATTTCTTGTGTAGAATCTTTAATAAAAGTGGACCAAGTATAAATTCCTTGTGAATCAAGGTGTTTACTTAATGTATAACTTTCTTTTAGTAATTGGTTTATGTTTTCAGTATTTAATCTAGCCCAATAAAGAATTGCTTGTGTTTTTATATGTTTTTCTATTGATTGTCTACCAAGTTCAGCTTTAACACCTCAATTAGCAGATGTTTTTAAGTACCTAGAATATATTAACAGAAATTAACATGAACCTTTTCGAAAGGAGTCTTATCCAAATATTAGTTTCCGGAACTTTTTTACACTTTTTACACTTTTTACAAATACATTATTAAGTTCATTTGTTTATTTATTAGCAACTTTCAAATGCTTAAAAAATTCAAGAGTTTGGTCCTAAAAATATTGCTATATTATATGTTTTTCTGTAACCGTAAAAATCAGAGTCTATCTATAAGTTAAAAAAATAATTCATATATATAATTGGTGCAATTAGGTGATTTTTGTTAAGAGCGCAAATGATACCTTTAGTTTTTAAAATGAAGTGTTCGGGTTCTATCAGGCAATATGAAATGTGTGGCTGCAATGAAAAAGATACAGAAGAACCTGAATACGTAAAGTGCTAAAGCCTGTTTTACAAACAATATCAAGAAACATATTAACTATTTGGACAACCACTAATATGAATCGTATTACCAGGAAAAAAGTGTTTGTTGCATGCTTTCAATGTTTGTGAATGTCTCCTCACGTGAGACCAAAGCTTAAAGAAGTGATTTTTTAAGAAGTTTTTGGTATTATTTTTAACTGTTTTCGATTTTTATCGGACAACCGATCAAATAGATAAGCTTTCAATGTATCAATTTATTAAACCAAATAATATTAGATAAACACATGTATGCTAAAGAAAGATGTGTCTCGAATCGTAGGACATTGTTATCGATGAAAAAAGGTTGGTTCTTTATGTATTAAATGTACATGTATGACAGACATATCCATTTCTCTGTAGAATTAGTGACTCGTTACGATCATATAACATTTTCTTAATTCAAATTTATGAATAGCGTTCAAAATACTATCAATTGTAATGTTTAATATCTGCGATTAATTGTGTATCATATCTGAAATGTTTTCGTTATTTGTAGAGCAACACTAGTGCTACATGTAATTATGGAACTAAATTATTTACATCTTATTTTAAAGTAGTGGTAAATTCGGAGGTTGGCATATTGTGTAGACAGACTTCGATAATTCAAGACTGTATGTTGCCGTTTAGATGTCTTTTGTTATTTTTATTGTTTGGTTGCTGTCAGATTGATGTTTAATCGACATATCCTTTTTATCAAATCAAGTATCATGGAAAAATAAAATTATGGTTAAATTTGATAATGCTGAAATAAAGCAATGTTATATTGATCTTTGCTCGTCTCATAATTTTTGATATTAGATAAGTATAACATACCACCTGACTGTTTACACTTTGCATACATGTAGCCGGTCACCAAAAAAGTAGCTAGGAAAATGAAGCCAACTAAACCACTTATGAAGTATCCAATTAGTGGTCTATAAATAAATTTCAAACAAATGATAATTCATATTGTGGAAATCAATAAGGTATAAAACCACTAATTTATAGCCCCATTGCTTTCTATGTTAAATTCTGCAATTTCAAGCATAAATGGCTACTTTATCTTAAGTTCAAATAAAGTGGCAGTTATTTCATTCAAAACTGTACCTTATGCTGACTTGTGCTGAAAAAATCAACATACCTTTAATTGCATATTAGAGCGTACTGGTTCCTGGAAGTTTGATAGTACAAAAACAGGAACTTCTGATCTGAACAACAGGCCAAATGAGCCCTCCTATTAAAATTTCCTATACTTCTTTATTATTCAAATAAAACTTTCAACAATGGTTCAACAGTGACCCCAAGTCCCCAAGCTTTCATTTGATACTATAACTACCCAAATATTCCCACTATTGACAAAGATACAGCTATGCGTAGGAACTATATTGTTTAAAATATGTACTACTTTCTTGTATGTTCTTTCCGACCGGGCCTGAATTAGTGGTTCTATACCATAAATGAATAAATAAATAAAAAATTGATAAATAAAAATAATTCTATTGCTATTGCTATATTACTTTTCTTGCGTTATACAAGTTTTCAATGGAAAATGCAAAACATCAACAATTAATACTATTAAGGTCTGTTACCAACTTCACCTGCATACAGGATATACATTTCCAAACTCATTCGATATGCAAGAACTTGAAGCTGCTAATCAGACTTTATAAAACGTCACCAGTGTCTTAGAAGAACGTTGATGCGCCATAGAATAATTTCTTATATAAAAATCCTATTTTTCGTTAATAATAAATCGGTCATTTCTAAATTTGCCCGTTTATAAATTTCGAAATTATTAAGAAACTAAGGTTTCAACCCCCTCATGCAAAGTTGACCTTAGATGGATTTGGCTTTTTTATGATTTTTTTTAATCAACTTACCCAACATTAGGTGCACTTTTATCTGATGTTGATGTATAATAATTATCAGACTTAGTGCATTTTGTTGCAGTACAATCGAAATCATTAGGACAACATCCCCATGTACTTACACAAGCATAGTAACCAGGCGTGCAATATCCTTGAAAATAGAACAAATTATAATTATATCTTTGAATGTTTTTCACAAACAAAAAAGGTTAAAATATTTCTTAGCAATGCTTCATTAATATCATGACAATATCAATTTACTTTGCACTGCTACAGTGATGTATGATATTATGTTTTCCATCTCTTCCCTCTTCCTTTTCTGTGACAACATTGGTGCAAGATATATTTATGGTATACTTTTGTACAAATTATAATTTCAAATTTGACTTTGAACAAATTGTAATTTGTACAAAATCGCATTTACAAACTACAAGTTGTACAACATTTAACTAAAATTCACTTATAACGGAAGGCGTATAATAATTGATATACTGAGTATGAATTTTATTATAAAACAAGAATGTGTTCATAGCACACGGATGCCAAATTCGCGCTATCATTTTCTATGTTTAGTGGACCGTGAAATTGGTGTAAAAACTCTGATTTGGCATTACAATTAGATTAGAAAGATCATATCATAGGGAACATGTTTATACTAAGTTTCAAGTTGATTGGTCTTCAACTTCATTAAAGCTACCTTCACCAAAAACTTTAACCTGAACGAGACAGACGGACGAAAGAATGGACGCACAGACCAGAAAACATAATGCTCGTATACTATCGTTGGTATGGCATAAAAACTTGACACACTCTAAAGATTTTTTAATCACTGACCACACAATACACCTTATTTATAAAATACAAAAATTCTGTATTATTTGTTTTATCATGTGAGTGAATTATGGCATCGGAAATGCACAATATATTTTGCTTTTTACATTAACATTTAGAAGTGCTGCACACAGCAAGTTCTGATTACTTCCGTTTCTTTTTCTTGGTAAAATATTTGGCTTGGGTCCGTTGCCAGACAGCACATACGTCCTGGCACGTGTCATTAGTATTTCAACGTCAGTGTCATCCTAATTGTCACTCAGGCCAATTTCATTTTAATTTTCAGAATTATCACTGATGTTAATTTCTATTATCCTATCAGAATTGTCAGACGACCATTTGTTATGTTTGTTTATGTGTGCGTGTGTGTGTGTGTTATTTAGGGTATACGTCTTCAACATCTGAAAATATTTAGTCTGCCTTTCCACAAAATATTTAGTAAAAAGATTTCTAAACGTTTTTGGGACTTTCAAAATTCCATCAAACAATAGTTTTATGTTGATTATATGCAGAAAGGTACATTAAAAGGTGCTCAAAAACTAGAAGATACATTTGTCTTTAAAAATATATCTGGCATATAAGGATGGTAATGGTGCTATGTGGATAAATTTATCTGTTTTCAAGAGCTAAATTAGTAGCGCATCATCCCTAAAATACTGGCGAAATGGGGAAATAATTTTGACAAAGTTCAATTCTGACAGTTCTTATGATCAATAACAATCTAATTACAATTACATCTCCGCACTCGCTCATTTTTTAAGCTCCTTGGTCCCTGATGTTTGGAGAATAACATCACGACAAATTATCTGTACAATCTACACACACAAGTCGTGTATTGAATCTGTACAATTACTTCCTTAAATAGTAGATAATAGTAACAGATATTTAATATTATAAAATAATGTATCTATTTAATCTTTCGTCTCTATTGTAATCTTTCAAAGTTTTTGTCAGTTAGAATGAAATGTTACTGATACAAGTAGATCTGTGTTAAATTTAATTTCATAAACGTTCTAGACCCTGTGGATTTAGAGCTTGATATATCGTATCAATAAATTTCTATTGTTGAAGATCATATTATGTTGACCTTTCGTTTTGTTGTGTCGTTGAGGTGCTATCAACTGGGGATTTACTTACTATCAGCTCATTTATTAACGTAAAGCCTTTTGCACAAAGCGACGTACATAAATCAATACGAGAGTTCCGTATTTGGAAATTTTGTCTTTTTATCTTGTTTATTAATTTTTTAATTTTTTTTTTGCATAACATCCTGCGTCAAACAGTCAATGCATATTCACGATGAGAGCATTGTCAAATGGACAGCTACTTCGAAAGATAGAATATACAAATCCAATCGATAAGAAGGAAGGGTAGGAAATTTAAGATAAGCTTCAAGAAAAGATACGTTGGATAAAGCCAGCAAAATTGTCTTGAAAATGTACGTTTCGTACCAACAAAGATTTTTTACGAAACATGTTTGACATGATGAAATTTCCCCGAAGCGGTATCGGATTTATGATAGTTCGTCATGCTCCGAATCTTTATTTAATTGTTTTGATTATTATTATGTTTTCAACAAACCTTTCATTTTCAATTTCGAATTTTATAACTATACACATTAATATTAATTAGAAGATGTGGTATGAGTACCAATGAGACAACTTCCCATCTAGTTAATATAATTGGTATGTAAAAACTATACAATATAATTAAAATATTGATCTCTGATTTCGTTATACCGAAATCAGAGATCAATATTTTAATTAGATTGAAACTATAAAACTTTTTACCATTGCGTTGAATCTACATTTACTTACCACCGAGGGCAAATGTAAAGAAACAAACGAGAAGAATTGCTATGAAAATGCATAACTTTGAATTGTACTCCATTTATCTCGTATTTCACATGCACACCGTACTGAGTATAGCTGTATATGTATTAAATGTTCCTGGTAGGTTTTGTACAAATAATTACATAATACTACTGATAATATACCCTGCATACACTGTTTCATCACATCTTTAAGAAAGAAAAGGAAGTTATGTGTTTTACATTTCTGAACAAATGTAAAAATCCTAGAGACATTAAGTCCGGTAAATATTTAAGGCAAAACAAACACAAATGTTATACATGAATATAGTAAATAGAACGTAAATAATGCAATATTGATTGTAAATGCACAATATTAAAATACCTACACCACGACTAATTATAATACAATTGATAAGTCTGTAAATTACCATTAACATGTACCAGCAGATATTATAGTGTTGTGTTTCTGTTGTTGTCGTTGTTCTCCTCTTATATTGGACGTGTTTCCCTCAGTTTCGGTTTGTAACCTGGATTTGTTTTTTTCAATCGATTTATGAATTTCGAACAGCGGTATCCTACTGTTGTCTTTATGTAGTGGAGAAGAATATTAGAAGAGTTGTATCGCTGTATTAGTTCTAAGATGGAACTATATGAATTCAATCCAAGGGATTATTCATGTTTTGTGTCAATAAATAAAGTAATTGGAAATCATTTATCTTATGCGAACGATATGGGTTTTAAATACAAAGACATAATAGACATGTGTTCATTATCCCTCTTGGATTGTGTTATTACAATAAAGCTATTGGCCCAATACCAAAAACGATTCGGATTATAAACTGACTTATTAATTTCTATTCATGCCATATCAATATTTAGACATTACGCCCATGGTCATAATCATATACGTATCCCATATGGTCAGACCTAACATGTATGGTCGGACAAAATTTGTATGATACTCATTTGGTTCGGACGCGATCCTATTTTTTAGACCATATAGGGTTTTTTCTCTATAGATAAACTTCCTACTGAGTTAAGCAGTTGTCGTGTTTAACTATTCACTTACATTTCTGGGAGTCTTTCAAAGTCGAAATGTGGTGCTTCGAAGAGTCGATAATGAACATGCAAGAATGATTATTTTTCTATAATTCTCACTTATTTGTAGAATTCTCTTTATTTCTTAATCATTTAATAATGATAACCATGATAATGATAGTTAAAGTCAATTTTTTTAAACTAATATTTATAGAATACCTTTTCGATTTTCATCTTCTTGTCAATAACCCGGACCATACGTGTATGGTCCAAATAATCATATGATCCGAAATATCTCCATTGACGATCGATAACAGGCATGTTTTTATGTTCATTGTAGCACCACAAATTAACCAATTTTGTTTTGTTGATCAAAACCTTTCAATCGTTTTAGACATGTGTAGTAGCATTATAACATACCAGCGTTAATTTCGCCCGTTATGATTAACATCCCACCGATATTTTAACATTTAATCTAAAATTTTCAACACTACAATTGTCCAGCCTTAAATATGCTATATCTAATAGTGAGAAAACATGTCAGTGTATATAAAAGTATTTGTATCCGAAAATAACAGACTTTATTGTGTATAGCGACTAAACATTTTTCGCACACCATAACGAAAATTAGCTTGCAATATGCCGCCATTTTGCACTAGTGACACCACAGCTACAAATTATTGACAACATCCATGACAAAAATATGTATTAAACATTCTTTTGAATTGATCTATACAATAACAGGAGTCTATCTATGAATATGTATGGTTATAATCCCCTATAAACTCCTGCAATATAAAACTCATATTTGGCCAACTTTATTTTAATATCCCTGTTAAAGTAACTCTGATAGATCAAGTGTGGTATAGCCTCTTTGTACATATATATGTAGGCATCCAAAATAAAACAAAAAGATATTGATTTGGATATTAAAACAAAATTCACATATTGATATGTATACATAAATAGGTGTATCGTAATCTTGCAGAAAACCAGTTAAATTTTCACATAAATTTCAGATGCAGTTAAGGATTATAACAACAAGGAGTGGTGGGACAATGCAAGGTTAAGATACGAACATGTTAAAAGTCTATGAATTTGTCATACATGTAGCTCAATAAGGAAATAACCCGACCCCTCCCCTGACATTGACCTGTGAACTTGCCCATATATATGAATATATACATATAACAAAAGAAGATGTGGTATGATTGCCAATGAGACAACTCTTCACATGAGACCAAATGAGACAGAATTTATCAACTATTGGTCACCTACGGCCTTCAACAATGAACAAAGCCCGTAACGCATAGTCTGCTATAAAAAGCCCAGAAATGACAAATGTGACACACGAGAAGACTAACGGCCTATTTATGTACAGAAAATGAACGAAAAACAAATATGTAACACATCAACAAATGACAACCACCGACTAGGGACAGGCACATACATGCACAAAGTGGAGGGGAAAACATGTAAGCGGGATCCCAACCCTCCTACGAACATGGGACAGTGGTGTAACAGCACAACATATGAATGAACTATAACTAGAGGCTCTCAAGAGCCTGTGTCGCTCACCTGTATTTACTGATGCTTTGGAAATCATGTAAAATAAGGTTAAAATCATAATTAATAGTATTAGATATTAGATATTATAATGATATCTAAGATAATAACAAAAAACTGCAAAATTTTTGTAAAATTACTAACCCAGGGGCAGCAACCCAACAACGGGTTATCGGATTCGTCTGAAAATTTTCAGGGCAGATAAATCTAAATCTGATGAACTTTTTGCCACCTGTCAGATTTGCTCTAAATGCTTTGGTTTAAGAGATATGAGCCAAAAACTGCATTTTACCCTATGTACTATTTTTTAGCCATGTCGGCCATCTTGGTTCACGGGCGGGGTCATCGGACACATTTTTTAAACAAGATACCCTTATGATGATTGTGGACAAGTTTGGTTAAACTTGTCTTAGTAGTTTCAGAGGAGAAGATTTTTGTAAAAGATTACAAAAATTTACGAAAAATGGTTAAAAATTGACTATAAAGGGCAATAACTCCTTAAGGGGTCAATTGACCATTTTGGTCAAGTTGACTTATTTGTAGATCTTACTTTGCTGAACATTATTGCTGTTTACAGTTTATCTCTATCTATAATAATATTCAAGATGATAACCAAAAACGGCAAAATTTCCTTAAAATTACCAATTCAGGGGCAGCAACCCAACAACAGGTTGTCCGATTCATCTGAAAATTTCAGGGCAGATAGATCTTGACCTAATAAACAATTTTACCCCATGTCAGATTTGCTCTAAATGCTTTGGTTTCAGAGATATAAGCCAAAATCTACATTTTATCCCTATGTTCTATTTTTAGCCATGGCGGCCATCTTGGTTGGTTGGCCGGGTCACCGGACACTTTTTTTAAACTAGATACCCCAATGATGATTGTGGCCAAGTTTGGTCAAATTTGGCCCAGTAGTTTCAGAGGAGAAGATTTTTGTAAAAGTTTACGGACGACGGACGACGGACGCAGGACGACGGACGACGGACGCAGGACGACGGACGACGGACGCAAAGTGATAAGAAAAGCTCACTTGACCTTTCAGGTCAGGTGAGCTAAAAATCAGTTGAAAAAGGCTAAACTTAACATGCCGGTTACGGAAAATTCGTAACAGCATAATACTAAGTGTTTCTTAGTTGTATTGCTTCATAGTTTAGTTCCATTCTTATTAACTGCCGTAACGGATTATTTCATACCATTTCGAATTATTTCATCTTTTCCTTTATCTGTGTCCTGTTTCTTACACCAGGGGAATTTTTTCGTATCTCAATCTACATGTAGCATGCGTACGAAGGCCAAACGATTGAAAGGTTTTGATAATAAACCAAAACAATCTCGCTTTTCACCCTTTTTATGTGTAACTTTTCGAAACGTTTTTCACAATCTCTTCATTGCCCCACCTCTTCTGTACCGAGAGCAAAATCTAACGTGTAACCGGGCGGGGACGTATAGATATTTTTATCCTCGGGTTTGTACCAGTATCCTGGCATTTGAAAAGCAATTTAAAAGTTCTAAAGTCAATAAAAAATTTACACTATCACTACCAAATATAAATCAAATACTACATGAAACGAATTTCAACACCTATCAACCTAACCCGAACCTGATAAATTAAAACTGTTTAAAACCCTTTCAGTCCAATATACTTGTCTTATGTAGACGAAACGCGCGTCTGGCGTATTAATTTATAATCCTGGTACCTTTGATAACTATTTACACCACTGGGCCGATGCCACTGCTGGTGGACGTTTCGTCCCCGAGGGTATCACCAGCCCAGTAGTCAGCACTTCGGTGTTGACATGAATATCAATTATATGGTGATTTTTATAAATTTCCTGTTACAAAACTTTGAATTTTTCGAAAACTAAGGATTTTCTTATCCCAGGAATTATAGATTACTTTAGCCGTATTTGACACAACTTTTTGGAATTCTGGGTCCTCTATGCTCTTCAACTTTGAACTTGTTTGGCTTTTTAACTAATTTTGATCTGAGCTTCACTGATGAGTCTTATGTAGACGAAACGCGCGTCTGGCGTATTAAATTATATTCCTGGTACCTTTGATAACTATTCAAACCATTGTTTGGAACTATAGTCTGAAACCTCAATGTATGGATCTGGTCTGAAACCTTAATGTATGGAGCTGGTCTGAAACCTCAATGTATGGATCGGGGCTTAACATATATGTATCAAACTGGGCTGCAAACTAAAAGGTATGAAACTGTGCTGAAACCTTAATGTATGCAACCGGGCTGAAACCTAAAAAACGATTGTACGGATGCTTTTTCAACTGGTGTAAACTTTTGACGTATGAAACTTTATTTAAATGTATGTATAAAACTATTGAAAAAAAAAACAGGGTAGCACTAAGGTATGATTTAACAGCAAACACTCACTGCAATAGTGAGAGATGTGGAACGCAAATCCTTAGAACTAGCTCCGTTAAGACAACTTGTCGGAACCAAACTTTGTTTGACTAATCCTGCTACTCGTCGTAAACAATTACCTGTCCTAATCTTCTTCTTGCAACGTCTCCGGTACAAATGACAACTTGAACAACAAGTTTTTCGCAAGATCAACAAGATGTCTTGATGGATTTTTCCGCAAATTGATTAACATCTCAATGTTGTGTGTGTTTGTGTGTAAAGTGTGGGGGGGGGGGGGGGGTAATAGTATTTATTAAAGTACAATTAAAATTAAAATTAAATCCGATGCCTGGTATAGAGATAGTGGCAAGCTCTCTGAATGTTAAGGAACCTGTGTGATAACTTTCGAATGAGTATATAGGTGGCCTGTTTCAAGGTTAGATTCTGTCCTACTCCATTTTGCCAGAATTATTTCAAATTTCTAGCCGATTATCCCGGTCAACTTATATAAATATATTGCTTATTTGTTCTCGTCCTTACCTTGCATAAAATATAAGCAGTGGACGCAGAGTTTATGTTTGAAAGGTAGAACAAAAATTGCCTTGCAGCAGTCCCCCGAGTTATTGCATCGCTTCTGTTTAGCATACACATATCACTATACTCGACTTACATTTTAATGGAACCGAATTCATAAAGGGTAAAAATACACGAAACTAACCATTATCTGTTCAAATTGTTTTTTCTTATGTGGTTTAATTTTCTTAAACTTTATTTCACTTATATAAACGTATCATTGTAAATTAATTTCAGTAATTATCACATTGCTATGGTTGGCTATAGTTTTATCATTGGACACAGTGAAACGGTTACTGAAATAAAAAGGTGTTCGAATGCCAGATGTGTTGAAATCCGTTGAAGAGAGAAAGTATCAAGCACTATTCGAAAAAAATATCCAATACAGACTAGAGAATATGCAAGTCAACATTCCCTCATATGTATTAGAGTTATAAAAAAGAAAAGGTAATCAAAACATGATGTATATTATAACATAATATATAGTATCCTAATACTGAACGCACATATACATTTTACAGGTTGAACATAACACTTGAAATAAGAATTTTCATTACAATCAAATCGTATCAAAAATATATGTGTAACGTAAATCCGATAAAAGTGACCAATAAATTGCTACAATGATAGTTTTAGGTAAATTGAAAACAACACGTTTAATAATTCTATGCGTCCAAAGCGCTTTTCTGGATTTACCTTCATCAGGAACGCTCAAAGCCAAACATTTGAAATCCGAAGATGTATAAGTACCGAAAACCGTTGAAGAGCTATATGACAAAAATATCTAAAAAAAAAATACCTATAATAAATAACACCAATATTTTTATTTTATTATTGGCTCGTTATAATTAATATCTAATGCTGGTAAGGAGGTGGTGGATATCCTGGTTCGATTGAGCCTCGAATTGGTATTAGTATGTAAGAAACATTTCCGTTTTCTAATCGAGATTCAGAACCAGTTTGTTGTTGGCTTTCTGTTTCTTTTATGCTATCTTCATCTCCTGGTATTGTGTCCGCCACTGTAATAAAAATGTTCCGTAATGAGTTTTAAAGTCGGAGAGCAAGCCCTTAAAAACAACTGTTATAATGCTACTTTATAAAGATCACAATGGGACTGATAGTTACGCCCGCCATTTTAATTGTAATTGTGTGAATTGTGCGGGAAAATGAAATTGGCGGCAATGCAGAAATTTTCTGTTTTCTATAATTTCTTACTCGCCATTATCATTTTTGTAATAAATTGGAGGAATCATGAAAAAATAAATGCAGCAAGAACTAAATGTACAATGGAAACATAAAAGTACTAAGCTTGTTCTCTGAACTGTTAAAGCTAATATCTATCAACATTTAAATCACTCTGATTTAAAGCATTTCAATATATCATTATACCATCATGAATCATAAAACTCCAACCATATGTCGACTTAACCAAGGTAAGTCTCGTTTAATTTTAGGAATTCATTATTTTGATTATTTTCAATAGTAAATTACAGCAAGGGGTGCTACATATATATAACAGTACAAATAAGTTTGTTCATGAAAATTGTCAACATTAGAAAGTACCTCGTAAAATTACTATCGGAACCGCTTTGTCAGAATTCACACCTCAAAGTGGCACATTTGCGTATTACAGCGTATTTAGTGGCACAACTTTAACACAGGCTAAATCATATAAAGCTTCATCACATATTTTAAGTTCAGCATAGCTTCCCCAGAAGTTCAGAAAACATTTTCATCTTATGTGTTGAAAACAATTGTCGCGACGAGTGACAACCTAGGGTTGAACGCTTCTCATTCGAATTCAGTACGCTTACTCGAAATATAAGTATACATAGTTTGCATTTATAACGTACATCATGCTTTGATTTCATTTGATATGACTTCATAGGATACAGACTCGTGTTTGTTGAAAAAACGTGACCCATAAAATTACCAAATATGGTTGTCAAATGACTTCTTTTTTTGCCCAAAGAAATGGGGTCAAACCGGAGTCAGCTTTTTGGCTGTTGATATGTATTTTATTTTATTTTGGTTACCTTTGTTAAATACTTGTATTGTTGAATCGCACACTGCTTATTTCTAAGCAAGTCTATTATTTATTCGCTATTCGCCATTTCATAATTTATAACATCAAACAACAAACTTTAAAAGCATTTTAACTTAATAACTTACCACATATACAACAGTGCAAAATGCATCTAATGAGGATTAAAAGGACAAATATACCACTTATTAAACCTCCAACTATTTTTCTAAAATAGAACATTTAATTATTCAAATAATGTTATCCTACATTAACGGCTACTGCTTCTTTTCCCGTTATTAATTTTTCTGTAAATATTTTATTTGTTTTATTACAGTAATTCATTCCTCCGAAAAAAATTTCGGACGCCATCACGAGTTGCCAACAGGTACTATATATATAATAATATATTTTTAGATTTAAATTTTGCAGATTTAACTTTGTTGTGTTGATATATAGAGTAGTTATGAATGTAAAATGTGTTTTTAGACATGTTCCACCTTCACTGGTGATCCAATGGATGGATCTGTCGTAGAGGTGTCACTTGTTTAGACCTGCATTCTTATCAATATGATTGGGTTTCTGTTTTTTTAAATTACGATAGCTGATTTATCACTGCAATTTTCTTTTTCGATATAATAACCCTAGATATAATAGATGACCTCGTCACCCTCGTGGAATTCTCAACATCCTCTAATCCCGTAGCTGCATTTTGAAATTCTGCGGGAATAAAGCCGCTTGCAATTTGAAAAATAGTGAAATTATTGTGTTTTTATCTTATATAGAAAATGATAACTGAGGTATAATAAAGTCCACTATCTCATACTCTTCTTTTTTTCCAATGTGTCATCACAGAATCTCGACCTATCACTGCATGTGTACTACATAAGAAACATTACGAAGCAGGATTTGCTTATCCTTCCGGAGCACCTGAGATCACCTCCGGATTTTGTTGTGGTTCTTGTTGCTAAGTTTTTACTTTTGGTTTTACTTTAAACAATATACATTCAGATAAATCATCACATAACGATATATTACATTTTAAATAAATATCAAGGATTCAGAAACAAACAAACATGCTTTCACAGATCTGGTTCCTTTTACACAAATAATACACTTTTTGAACAATATATAATAAATAAAAATACTATATAGATATAAGAAGATGTGGTATGAGTGCCAATGAGACAACTCTCCATCCAAGTCAAAATTTATAAAAGTAAACCATTATAGGTCAAAGTACAGTCTTCAACACGGAGCCTTGCTCACACCGAACAGCAAGCTATAAAGGGCCCACAAATTACTAGACAAGTGTAAAACAATTCAAACGGGAAAACCAGTCTAATCTATATAAAAAACGAGAAACGGGAAACACTTATGAACCACATCAACAAACGACAACTACTGGACATCAGATTCCTGACTTAGGACAGGTGCAAACAATTGCAGCAGGTTTAAACGTTTTAATGGTACCTAACCTTCACCCTTTTTCTGAAACAATAGTGTAACATCACAACATAGAAAGACACATTATAAAATATCAACTGAAATAGCTTAACTCAATCAAAGGACTAGCATGTTCTGTAGCAAACATTTAAATATAAAAAACGATAAAAAAAAAAAAACAATAGAGAAAAAATATCAACATGATTTTTTATGTATCCAGTGTGAAATGCTTGGGTTTTTCATAGTTTTTTTTTCCATTTTTGTCATTAAGTTGTCATGGTGTCCTCGAATTATGCGTTCAAAATGCCCTTTTGTATGACCAGACTCTCCTTAACAAGTGAAGCAAGGACATTGTATCGAGTATGTATCTAAAAATGTATTCAATTAAAAAAAAATGTATAATCATTATGGCATTAGGTTAACCAATTCTCCAAACTATTGAAATTTAATCTGTTGATCAGATTTTTTTTTGTGCTTTCAGGGTCTGTACACTTCCGGAGCACCTAGGATCATCCCCGGGTATTGATGGGTTTCCTCAGTCTTTAGTTTCTATGTTTTGTTTTAGCCATGTCGTTGTCAGTATATCTTTACAAATGAAATTGCCCTTTGGTATCTTTTTCCTCTCTTTCACATCCTATAACCAGTTAAAATCAGAACAGATACTTAAATATCGGTGTTTTCGGTTAACTTTAAAAAAAAAAACAGTTGTTTTTTTATGTTATTATGTATAGCAAGTTTTTTTTCTGTGTTACCTACTGTATCGGCAGTACCAAAAGTGCGATTTTATTTATGGTAGGTCTTTCAATGCTCGTTGATGTGCACTCATTAGGAGCGAAATGTACTTTACGATGATGGTGTATACTTATAATTTTCCGCGTTTCGAAGTATAGAGGAAAATTATTGTACTAACGGTTCTTTCAAATATATGTATGGACACGTGCTATTAATTGAAGTATCACGTGAGTGGTCATTTTTCGCGGGTTAATTTCCCAATTAGACCATTCTCTCGCCAAACTTCGAACTGGTCAAGTTCAGATATAATGTTGGTTCATTATTGTTTGATTTTTTCTTGTTTTGTACATTTTGTTGTATTTTTTTTATGTAAACATAAGCTAATTTTCAGTACTGTCCAATGTACACCTCTCGAGACGATCTTCCGAGCATTAGGGTTTGGACACAGGTTTCCATATCGACTAAGGTAACTTCACGGTGGGTAAGGTTGTCCTGAGAGAGAACGTTCTGTGCTGGTGTTTCGTTGATGTGCACTCATTAGGAGCGAAATGTACTTTACGATGATGGTGTATACTTATAATTTTCCGCGTTTCGAAGTATAGAGGAAAATTATTGTACTAACGGTTCTTTCAAATATATGTATGGACACGTGCTATTAATTGAAGTATCACGTGAGTGGTCATTTTTCGCGGGTTAATTTCCCAATTAGACCATTCTCTCGCCAAACTTCGAACTGGTCAAGTTCAGATATAATGTTGGTTCATTATTGTTTGATTTTTTTCTTGTTTTGTACATTTTGTTGTATTTTTTTTATGTAAACATAAGCTAATTTTCAGTACTGTCCAATGTACACCTCTCGAGACGATCTTCCGAGCATTAGGGTTTGGACACAGGTTTCCATATCGACTAAGGTAACTTCACGGTGGGTAAGGTTGTCCTGAGAGAGAACGTTCTGTGCTGGTGTTTCGGTCCTGACTGGTGCTGGTGATCATTGAAAATATGTAAACAAAGACGAAAATGATGATTTTTGACGTTTTCTCGCATAAAAAATGGAAGGAAACAGTTGAGATGTTTTAATTTTGTTTCTTATGGGTTCATAGGCAAACAATTAAAAATGTGACCCTCTAAACTGTTTCAGTAAGCGTAACACAAAAGAGCAAACACATTGAAGAAGGAATATGAAAAAAATCTGTCAGAAAAAGCTAAAGAAAACCCTAAAGCTATCGGGAGTTATATCAAATCAAAAACAAAAACCAAAGAAGGAATTGGGGATTTACACACAGATCCAGAAGATGCAAAATCAGATAAACTGAGGACAACAGCAAGAAGGCAAAGATACTAGTATACTACTTTTCCAGCGTATTCACCAATGAACCTGACGGAGAAGTGCTATCACCAAACCAGGTACCAGTAATTAATGAAATGTCAAAACAGAAAATAAAGGAAGAAGTAGTGCTGAAACACTTAAATGCATTAAAAATAGATAAATCACCAGGTATGGACAAACTACACCCTAGATTACTAAAAGAGATAGCTGAGTCATTAGCAAAACCTTTATGTATTATCTATAATCAGTCACTTGAGAGTAAGACAGTACCTAACGACTGGAAGAATGCAATTATAAGTGCAATATTTAAAAAGGGAAATAAATCACTAGCCAAAAATTATAGGCTCGTTATTTTGACATCGGTAGTATGTAAAATAATGGAGAAAATATTGTGCGAATTTATTATAGAGCACATGAAAACGAACAACCTATTCTCTAAAAAACAATACGGATTTATTGCAGGAAGGTAAACTGGTCTTCAATTATTAGAAGTGATTGATAAGTGGACAGAGGCGTTAGATCAAGGTTTAGACATAGACTGCATATATACTGACTTTATGAAGGCCTTTGATAAGGTACCTCATAAAAGATTGATAGCCAAAATTAAAAATCTAGGTATTAATGAAGATATAGTAGGGTGGATCACAAATTTCTTAGAAGAAAGGAAACAAAAAGTCATAGTGAATGGTGAAGAATCAGATTGGGCAAATGTTACATCTGGGATACCCCAAGGATCAGTACTAGGACCACTACTATTTGTACTATACATAAACGATCTTCCAGACCAAGTGGATTCTGATGCATACCTATTTGAAGATGACACCAAGATCTTCAGAATAATAAAAACCCAGAATGACAGAGAAATTCTACAAGAGGATCTACACAAGATGGAAGCCTGGAGTGACAAATGGCTACTCAAATTTCACCCTGAAAAATGTAAATACATGAAAATACGTAAGAAATCTAACAGCACTGATCACTCATCAAATTATAGTCTACTAAATCACCAAATAGCACAGGTTAAAGAGGAAAAAGATATAGGAGTTCTTATTGCCTCAGAACTCACTTTTGAGAATCACATAAGTGAAAAAGTGAATAAGGCCAACTCCATATTTGCAGTTCTCAGAAGAACATTTAAATACTTGGGTACTGAGACATTCATACCATTGTATGAAACCATGGTTAGAACTCATTTGGACTATGCTAGTTCAGTTTGGTCTCCACACAAGAAAAAAGATATTTACAAAATAGAAAGAGTCCAAAGAAGGGTAACAAAACAACTACCAGGTCTCAAAGACATGAGCTACATGTATCCAGAGAGACTTAAAAAACTAGGCTTACCAACATTATCTTATAGGAGAATAAGAGGGGATATGATTGAAACCTTCAAAACAATCACTGGATACTAAGAAGTAAGCTCATTTTTAAAAATGGTAGATGATTCTCAACAAAGACATAATAGTAGCAGGACAAACAGTAACAAAAGTCATTCACCAAAGATTCCAATCTAATATCCGTAAACATTCATTCTCTTTGACTAGCAGGAACATTCTGTTGTCTGTTCTATGGTCGGGTTGTTGTCTCTTTGACACATTCCCCATTTCCATTCTCAATTTTATCTGTTAGAATTGCTAAAACCGGGAACAAACTACCAGACAAAATAACAAAGGCCCCATTCATAAATGCATTTAAAAACCGACTAGATAAATATTGGTCCGACGAAGAGCTATATTAAAATGCCTATAGAGCAGAAATATCCGGAAGTCACGGACAAAATAGTACTAGAAAAAACTTAAATTACGAGTCTGGTGAAGAGGAACCTTAAGGGATCCTGTACTGGAAATCAACTATAAGTAACTATAAGTAAGTATTTATGACTGATAAAAACTTACTAGATAAATATAGAATGGAACAAGATGTGAACAATTGCTAGTCAAAGTATGACCTTCAACAACGAGCAAACACCATAACGAATACTAGCTATAGCAATGTAACTATTTCAGATGACATGGATTTCACACCCTGGTGACCCTACTACCCTTCATATATTCATCTACATATATAAATAGACATACTAAAGGCTGCAACTGGTATTTTTGCATTTAAAATGATTCATTGCACGAGAATATTCGTGTTTAATCGAAACTGCATGTGTGGGACAAAATCTTGTATTGATGATAAATGTTGCTGGACCAAGTTTCAGTATCTGATCTGAATTTTCTGAAAAGTGCAAGGTAGATAGACATTGGCCTGTTGAATATTTTTACTCGGTAAGTTTTGCTCTAACTGCTTGAACTTTTGCGATATAAACTAAAAACTCGAATATATTTTAACAGACAGTGGTCATGTTTGTTGATAAATATTGTTTTTCCTAGATTCACTCAGGAAAAATCATTTGGTAACATTTGGTCAAGTAATTTTTTTTAATTACGGACGCCAAGTCACTGGCCCACACGGCCCCTCGATTCAGGTGAGCTTAGAGCGAAACGGGTTGATAACCAGTTGAAGTTAAAACAAGTGTTGTAAAGTTTGTATATTTTGGATTGTTTAAGACTGTTTAACTGTTTATTTCTTTTAAAAGTTAAATGTAGGTGTATAATTTAAGATTTTTTGCATCTTGTATACTTGTTTATACTCATTTGGTAGTAGGAAGCTACGATATATTGTAATTTTTTTAATTAAGGGCACATTTAACAAAACAGCCGATTTCGGTAGGTGCAAATACTTCTGGATTTTTAAGATGCATAAGCATAAATTCAACTGAAAAAAAACATACACGAAAAGATAAAATATTGATGTTAAAATGCATTAATTTGCATCTCTGCCCGCCGGCAACAGTATTTTTTTTTTTGGGGGGGGGGGTCTAATAAAGGACAATTATATTATCGCAAAGAGACAGTCGAGTACTCATTTTTCTTTCAAGGCTTGTTTGAGTTGATTGATTTGTCCTAAAAACGTATCAAATAAAAAAAAATGTTTGATATATCTGGCTTCAGATTCGATTTTTTAAATATATATTTAAGACCAAACAGCCTATTCAGTTCTACCAGTGATTTTTCCTCAAAATTGTGTGTGAAGGTATTTCATGATTTGAGGAACAAAATATGATAAAAAAAATTGGGGGTCACCGACTTAGTTTTGTCACTATAGCAACCTCAGTTTCGTGTTTTCCCGAATATTAACATGATATTTGCTTGTTATTTAAACTCTCAAAAAATCCCATTATATCAAACCTACAAGCATAATTCTTGTTTCATGTTAAAGAGTAGATTTGTGTCTATCAAATACAGGTTCAAGAGTTTAAGATTGTTTTGATCTTAAAAAATATGATTTATTTCATTCCCGCCAAAAATAAAACGCAAGAATGAAAAACGTTTCAAGTATTAAAAAATATCTACCAGTGATTTTTTCATAAAAATTTCAAGAAGGAAAGTGCCATGTGTACTCTTGAAATAAAGCAAAATAATGTATATGTCACCGACCTTTCAAAAAAGTTATGATTAATTTTCATGTTTTTTTCTCGTTCGTTTTGAAGAAAAGAGTTGTCTTTCTTCAGAACATTGAATCTGACGTCATAGTACAAGTTTTCCTTGCTGGCGCACTATTTGAAAAAAAATGCAAATTGGACGTTTGAAACCCACATTTAAATTTTCAAGAATCTAAAATAACAACTATATTAACCTACTTTATTATCCAGTAATACAAGAGATCACATGTATGTATCAGTATCAGATCTCATGATGTTGTTGCCGCACAAAATTAACCTTCAGAAACACCTTCCGTCGGAATGAAAAATTGTTCGAAATAACCTTTTACGACGCTTTAGAAAGGAAAGTCTGTTTTTGTCCTCTCCCTCTTATAAGCAAAATCATTGAAAACAAAAAGAGAAATGAAAGTTGACACTGGTTAACTTACAGACTATTTGACTATATTAAACTAGATGTGTGGGGTTTTTTGTCGCGTCAATTTCAGAACTTTGCCCTAGCGCACTCTTTCGCTACTGTTGACAGACGGACACTCATTAGCACGGACGGACTTCTTTATACCATTATCATGATTATGTGTCCCGACTAGGACGAACGTATACAAATTATTCCATCTAGTGTGTGGATTCATTATTTCTGGATATTTAAAATATAAGAAAATTAAAATTATAGGTATAATATATCAAGGATTTGTATAGTGACAAATATATACAAATCCTTGAATATATGAATCAAAGTTTTTGATCCTAAAACGTTTTACATCCATTTAACCTATCATAAAATACAATCCCCGTTATTACTACCTCACGTGTTTTGAATAAACGTGATAGTAAATACAAAATACAAATAAGTTTTTAATGCAAACATTGATTTAGAATCTAAGAAATAATTTTCCGTTGAAAACTATAAAGTATTTCTCAAAACAGGATGAAATATTATGAATCTAAATAGCTCATTTTGGAAATTAAAACAAAGACAAGGTATGTATAGATTGCCGGCATTGAAAATCGAAATTTGTTTCCAATCTTTCCGGTCATTGTAGCTTTTTGAAAGTGAGAAATTTTATGTTGGATCTTATTCTTGAAGCAATTGTTTTTGTCATAAGTTAAATTTACAACAAGTTTAGTTTTAAAACCGTAAATTTTGATTTTAATTCACATTTACTGAGTATATTAATTTCTTATATTTTTTGCCTTATTAAGCTTCTGTGAGATCAGGCGAAATTTTTATCATTTCTCCTTGAGACAATTTGAAATGAAACAAATGACAAAAGACAGTGAACCTTTATCATTTTTATTTTTACTATAAGATTTTGTCAATTAAGCAGTATAGATAATATTCTGTTACGCCTTTCCTCAATTTATATAGTTCGTTTGATTATATTCTTAATCTGTTTATGTGTTTCAGTTTAGGAGGATTATTCATCTTTAACCTTATAAGAGCTTGAAAGAACTTTAAACATCGTATCATCGTTACCTTTCCCTTTCTTACACGTATCTCGAACTGAATATTGCAAGGTCATTCCAGAAGTGGAGAAGTACAAACGTCTTCTAGGACACAATTCGTGGCTAACCACAGAGTGAGTTACATTTATAACTTTGTATTTGATGCCTTCAAATCGTTCTTCACATAATTGAACTCTTTATCCGTGATATACTGGAAACGTCACCTTTATAACTGCAGACTTATTTCGCGTTCTATGGACTGTGCCATTGTCTATATTTGACATTCATACATAATAACATTAATTCAACACGTTGTAAAATTGTATTTATTTTGTATTTTCAGCTTTTTACCATTTGTTTTGATTGGTTTGAGAATAAATTGTCAGCACCTGATAGTCTTATTGCTTGAGCCCAATCGTGGTTATACTTAGTGGTCAGACCATTACAGATAAAATTTAACTTCATTGCAAGATCACCATTATTTTACGAGAATCTTAAAGAAATAAGTTAATCTCAACATTCATACGTTGCCAGTATATCGAAACTTCTAGAAAGTATTGTTTATTGGCCTAACCTTCTGAAAATTCAATTTTGAAAATCACATATTAAGTTAAAATTCTAAGCGTAAGTCATATAAATTTACCAGTGTAAAGTTACACGGGCGTACGAGATTTGCGTTTCGATCTTTAATTTGCTCCGATTTGATTTTTTCATTAGCGCCTATTTTATTTGTTTATCACTAGCCCCGATACTATATTTGCTATACGAGTAAATACATGTACATGAAGTAAACCTAGAATGTATATTGCATGGTAATATAAGGATATAAACAGTGTTCCCTTATGTTTAAGATAATTTTGGTCATATTGTTCGAGAACTTCGTTTTGACACGAGAAAGAGAAGATGGACTTCGTTGTTGGCAAGTACAACAAGTATAGAAAAGATGAAATGACAAGAAAGGAATAAATCAGATGTGTGGCATATACATTCTCGACAAGATAATAATTCATTGTACTAGTATTACGATTTTATTGTGGTGCTTTGAAATGCTGTAAAAAGAAATTTTACTCCGTGATTTTAGTGGATGTAAACAGAGTGCACAAATATCTTTTAAATTGACTTATCCTGCTCGAAATTCTACTCCCACCTCCCCTTTGTGAGCAGGGGACAACAGTTATATACATGTTGTAATTGACAATTCATAACATATGTACAACAGGCTAACGGAAGAGGTTTATATGATAAATAAAAAAAATAACTTTCACCTATAATTTACCTGTACACAATCGGCGCAAATGAAAGACAAAATCAGCGCAAGTGAAAGAAAAAAAGTGAAATGCAGATCGGCGCAAATGCAAAAAGCCGAGTTCAAAATTTATATTTTTATTATTATTTTTATTAGAACGGAGGTTACAGATAGTGTAGTATCTTTTGTGTCCATTTGTGTTTAATTTCCACTAGGTATCAGCGCGACGCTTAATTCCACTTTTCTTGGAATACGTAGTTTTAAGCGTACACCATGTTGGAATCCGTGAAAAACGCGAAATAGGACGTTATAATTTGACGTATTTTTCATGGCTAGAAACAACGTCATAGAGCTTTTATGTCACTACCAAGTGGCGTTAGTTGATGCGCTACATGTTATTAGAATAATACTGAGAATTCACAGTATCAAAAAATGAAATAAATGGGTAAAGTGAAATACCTTTGTAACAAGTCATTACTAAAGAGTAGGTGTGCTTGAAACACAAAAATTAAAAGCTTCGTGCTATTACAAATATCTAGCTAAAGTGCATTTCTTAGTCTGGTTTTTTTTTCGTTCACTCATTTTTCACTCATTTTCAATTGCAATTTAGGAATATTTTATTTTCATTCATGAAATATATTTAAAAAAAGGAAAGTAGGACACATCGTTCACTTACTCCCCCTTAATTCTTTATAAAAAATCCTTGACAACAGACTTTACTTTTGGATCTTTAAAATGCATAACTTAAAAAATCTTATTTTTGTGTGTGTTATCTAGGTTATCTAGTCTTCATTGATGATTCTCTGACAAATTCTAATCTGCCCTTCCATGAAACATTTAAATATTTTTTTAGTGTTTTATTGAACTTTCGAAAATTCCCTCTGACAACTGATCAGACAATAATTTTATGTTGACAAAAGGTACAGCAAATGATACTTAATAGCTAATAGATACATTTTCTTTTTAAAGTACAACTTTTAAATCTTACGGGAACCCCCCTTCCCCTCTTGGAAATGTTTTTATGGTAAAATTATCATCCCCCCCCCTCCAATCGTCATCCTTTTAGTAAACACTAAATTGTTACAAAGAAATCTGAGTTTAGCTGCTGAGGACACATGATTCTTACGCGCAGAAAGAAGGCTGAGATTCATTTTGTTGAATAAAAAGAAAAGTATCTACAGTATCTTACAAATTTGTCAGAGAAACAATATCCAGGATGCTTAGGCTATACACTGAATATGTTATCAGGATGCTTAGGCTGTACACTGAATTTATTATCTAAATTCATCTAAGAAGTGTTCAGGCTCACCTGAGAATTTGTTTGATTGAGGTTCTGGAGCTGGCATGGGAGTAACTGCTAGTAGTCCCTTGTAAATTTATGTATCATTGTCATTTTGATTATCTTCTTTAGTTACCTATTCTGACACGGACTCGGACTTCTTTTACACTGAGTTTTACTGTGCGTATTACTGCATGTGTTTGTTAATTCTACATTGGCTAGAGGATTGAGATCTCACAAAACATGTTTAACCCCGCCGCATTTTTGCGCCTGTCCCAAGTCAGGAGCCACTGGCCTTTGTTAGTCTTGTATGTTTTTTAGTTTCAGTTCATTTATATGTTATGGAGTTTAGAGTGACGTCTATTTTCATTGAACCAGTACACATTTTGTTTAGGGGCCAGCTGACGCCCGCCTCCGGGTGCGGGATTTTCGGCTGTTTTCTGCTCTTTGGTCGGGTTGTTGTCTCTGACACATTCTCCATTTCAATTTTCAATTTTATTAGAAAAAAGTCATTTATTCTATATTTATTCTCTCCATTTTTATGCAAAGCCTTTTACATTTAGATTTTTCGGGTCATTGTTGAAGGTCGTACGGTAACGTATAGTTGTTAACACCTACTTCATTTGGTTTCTGATGGAAATTTTTCCATTGGCAAACATACCACATAATCTTTTTTTATTGGTATTGGATATTTTACTCCGTATTTTGATGGTCATGCAAAAGGATCGTGATCCCGAAAAACGTATGCATATTTTCTTATCTCAAAAGGGGGCAATAGGGGTTCCATTAACAGGTCAATAATTTTTTATTTTGCTCAAATCAGATTACAGTAAATTTAAAATATTGATAATCGATAACAGCATTTTAAATCATCTTAAATCAGAAAACAGAAAACAGTGAATTCAAACATAAAAAACAGTAAACAGGGGTAAATTTTTTTTCATAATAACAGTTCACAACAATGTTAATTTTAAGAAAACAGATAACAGCTAATTAGTCAATAACAGTTAACTATCTTCAAAATAACAGTAAACAAAAGTTTTAAAATGCCTAAAACACCTCAACAGAAATGATCTTGCACCCCCTCTCAAAATTCAAATTAAAACAAAATAGACTCAACTTTGCTGATATGAAATATCCAGCAAATATATGCTAGGTATTTTTTCTATCAATAACACACATTTTCTGCATCAATAATCTTGAATATTTGCCACTTTTAACTAAAATATAAAGGCACAGAACCAGGACATAGTGCACAGAATCAGGACCGTTTTTGAAATCACCAGCACGTCGTCTGGACAATTTCGTTTCGCGAATTTGCACGACTTTTGCAATAAAAAATCGTTGTAATATTCCTCGCATGGTACGTAGGACGTATCAGAGAAAAATTAAACAACAGAACGGTTGTGTTATTGCCGTTCTGATACAATGTAAACAAACCCACCAGCACAGAATCAGGACACACCAGCACCAGTCAGGACCGAATCATCAGCACAGAACGTTCTCTCGCAGGACAACCTTACCCACCGTGAACTTGGTTGTTGGTTTTTCCTGGCCGGCGGGTTCGTTTATGACAGAGTGATTTTTTTTCAATTCGTATTGAAAGCTTGAACATTGTTTATATGTATATAGATATTATTTGCATATATTAGTATTGTATTAATGATAGATTATAATAAAATCCGGTGTCCTTCTAGTCTTGTGGGCGATCGGCAATTGTAGAATTGTGTTGGAGATATTTTTGCCATATATTAGTATAGTGTGTACTAGACAATTGTCAGTATTAAAGACCTTTGTACATGTTATTCGGTTTTCAGTGTAGTTTTGTTACTTTTACTTTGTTGTTAATATCAAAGACGGGTATTCGTCTTATGAAATCAGACATGAACTATCCAATTTGATAGCTCAGTCAGCATTGAATATTTCCGCTTTCACCATTGACATTGTTTTATTATTTTAATTTTTGCATAAAGCGTTTTCGAATAATTGTATTTACCCAATATCCAATGAACTTGATCCTGATGAACCTGAAGAATAATAAGTTGTATAGCTATAATAATCTATATTATAACCGGTACATTTATAACCATGTGGACAACACAATTCATGACCTACACAGTCATAGTAACCAGAGTGACTGTTCTTGAAAATAAAAATATTAAACATAAAAATGTACTGCTAGTAAAAATGACTTCTTTAGGCAAACATGTTTGTGATATTTTATTGTAATTTTTTTTTCTAAATTGATCCTGGTCTGATATTCCTCTTACATTTTACATCAAATTTCAAAAGCGCAGAATGTTATCGTTGATCGCATGGATTACTGAAACGGCCGAATTTGCGAAAAATATAATAATATCATATACATGCGGTTATAATTGAGTAAGCTGAAAAACTGAGATATGGCGTAGAAAAGGGATAAATCAAAGACCGCAATTACAACATTCATAACTTCAACAACAACGCACTACTTACTTGTACGTTTTTCAAAAACCACACCGTACTTGAACTAAGATCCTTTAGGTTTAGGTGAATTTTAAAATACTGAATATTCTGTCCTGGAAAGAATTGAAAATCTTATCATGATAAACAAAGATGGATCAAGAATATTATGTCCTCCAAAATACGGCATAATTCGCGCAGCATAGCCACCCTAGTCACACTTAAAAATGAAACCACCGTTCGGCAAAAAAAAAAAACGCCTAACAAATACGAATAGTTGTCTTTGATGACTGATACAAGATATAGCTATCAGATGAATATAAAGCATATGCAAATGTAATGTACTCTGATATCAGTCGATAAAGGGTAACATTTTCTCGGCAAAAAGGTTCAATACTACATTGTATATATCTGTTCATAATTAAACCATATATAAGAACAATGGATTTAGATTAGTTAAAAGCTAGTATATATTGATGTGGTCTTTTGTCAGTCGAGTTTGGTGCGTATATCAGTATCACTGATAAAGATGTACAAGTATATGCATTTTTTACCTGCGCTAGATCTGTCGTGGTATTTGCGAAAACGTACATGTTTTTACGTTTTTGTGGACAAATTCAAGTCTTTCCTTAGACGGTTGTTTTTATTTATGCATTTTATCAAATGCGGCTGATTTCACTATTGTGTTGATAGAAAATGATAAAGGAACAAATTTTCAAATTCAAAAAAGAAAAATGAAAAAAGCAGTAACTTAATTTCTTAAAAATCTCGCACCTGGAGGTGGTCCTCAGCTGGCCCCTAAATAAAATTATGTACTAGTTCAATGAAAATGGACGTCACACTAAACTTCAAAACATATAAATGAACTAAAATTTGAAAAAACATTCAAGACTTACAAAGACCAGGCTTGGGACAGGCGCAAAAATGTACATATGACAAAAGAGAGTCAGAAAAAGGAAAGCCAAATTCAATGAAAAAGAAGATGTGGTACATGTATGATTGCCTATTAGATTATGCTATTTAACTGAACGATGTCTATTGATATTCGGTGTAATCTAAAATCTTTGATATTCCGACACCCAAATTGTCAACCGGTCCATTATTCCAACATCCCATTGGTCCGGCACCCTAATAGTCCGTCACTCCAATGGTTAGACACCAAATATTTGAACAATTATGATTAATATCTTTTTATATTAAAATCCAGATTACGTGTTCATTTTACATTAAAACTGTGTTTAGAACAAAAGACCTTGTCCATCAACTGAACAAGAACAGGTAATGCAAGCTATCAAGTAAGTTGGTAGATTTATGAATATGTATGATTGAAAATAGTGGAAATATTCACACAAACAACACATAAAATGAAATAGACGCGGACCTCATGTCTTGCGTGACAAAACAGTGAATGGAATAAGTACTCTAAATTCAGAATTCATTGCGAGGTTTTTTTCTTTTAGGAATAGTGCGGATGGGTGAGTATCGCAAAAAAAAGAAATCGCATTTTGAATTTGTTATATATTTGTATATCTGTATGCCGATTTTCCTGCAAAATATAATGTCGTATTATTGTTCTGTTTTCAAAAATCACAATGTTAAATAATTTCTGAATTTACAGTTTCAATCTGTTAACTACAATGAACATAAAACTGAAGTATTGTCGAGTTAGTTCCTTGCATGTTAAAACGTAACTATGTAGCTGTCCAAAGTGGAAAATAAGGACAAAATAAGTCTTGTGTGATGCGTTGCTGCAACTTGAACATATGAAACACCCTTTTCTATGTAAAAGTCTAAGAATGTTTGATAGAAGTAACATTAATATTATTTTTTAGAAAAAAAACGTCATGCAGTTTAGGCTTTATGTACCTATGTTTGAACTTAAAGAGCGTGATTTATCTTATAGGTTAATTATTTGAACTAAGACAGTCGGAAAACTGGTTGAAAAGTATCTGCCTTCTAAATAGATATCTGTAAAGTTTGACGCGTTCTCCGTCAGGAATCTGTTTTGGCTAAACAAGTTCACCTAAAAATGACTGGTAAATAGTAATGATGGAAACAAGAAACAATTAAATCTGGGTTAACATATAAAACTATTTTTTTAAACATCTAACATCAGAAGTTAATGGAGTTTTGTATGAAATCCGTATGTTGCTATACTACTAGTATAAGCAATGAACAACTTTTAATCCCAGCGGTATGTATTTCTCTAGTGACAGCATATGACATAGAAACATGTCAATATGCCATATGAAGCTAGAGCAGATAAATTTAAGACTAAAACTAGCAGAAAAATTAAATAATCTGAAGCGTTTATTTTTCTGTTGGGATAAAGGCACCAAGGCAAATTCAAAGACAGTGCGAACACACCAGGACATTTCTGACCGGACAATCTTCCCACAAAAAAATATGTTGTAACAATTTGACATTGAAGTCAAAGTCAAAGGCTATATATCAGTTATTGTGACAAGCCACACATTTTCTTATTAGTTGATAGATCCACGTGCTTAATATTGAATTTGTGTCAAAAGACAACAAAATTCTGCAGCAAAGATAACTGCACAAGACAAAGAAAGAGCATGTGTCTCTCATCTATGTCTATGTGCATATTCAACAACTTTGTGGACCCGGTTGATAAAGAAATAGAAGTATCGTATTAATAGCTGTCTATTGGTTATAATTAAGGTTATATAAATATGTTGACCACAGTTTTGTTTGTGTCATTGAGTCCAATGGACGAAAACTCACATTTTCTTAATTTACTGAAAGTCTTTTGCAATAAAGTGGCGATAATCAAATAGCAATCAATAACGGAGTTTCGTAGTAGACGTATTGTTTTTTTTTTGCATAACGTCCAGTGACAAACGGTCCAGCAAGAGAGCATTATCAACTTGACAACTAATTCCAAAGGTAGAATATGAACATGCAATCGATCGGAATGAATTTTGAGAAATTAAGATTGGTTTCAGGAAAAGAAATGTTGGAAAAAGGTTCTAAATTTGTCTTGCATTTGGTGACAACAAAGAGTTGCCTCAATGGTTCTTTGACTTTTAGAAATCTCTCCCTTGAGGTATCGGATGAAGGATGTTCGCTACTCTGTTTCAAAATAACACGCGTTACATTTTTAAAAGACTGTTATGAATAATTAATTTATCGATGATATAAAAATAACGTAAGTACATAACAAAAAAAAACATAAAACAAAGAAGGGTTGATGTCCTTGTTTTCGCCATTGAAAAATTGGCGGGCAATTATTTTATACATTTAACACTGACATTTTTTTTCTTTAAAAAACTATGAAACAATAAGGATTTTATAAGATTTTCAAATATGTTTTTTAATCTATATGTAAAACAAGAGTGCACACGCTGAAATGTCTCGCTTTCTTTACTAACCATTGATATTATGTTGATAGTTCTAAATATTATTATAAGCTTAACTACAACTATCACATAAACTAAACATAATCCAAGAAAATTAGGTCAAAGGTCGGATAAACCAAACTGGAAATACATGTAAACCTTACCATCATTCCCTACACCAAATATTCTTTAAATATACATGTAGTTGACCTATTGCACATCTAAGAAACAAACCTAACCAGGAAAACTAAACATTGATTAATGAACCATGAAAATAAGGTCAAGGTCAGATGAACTCTGCTAGACAAACATGTATACCTTACAATCATTACATGCTTTAAATATGATATTTGGCCTTTTGCATATAGTATCTTAGAAACAAACTAACCAGGAAAACGTAAGCTTGACCAATGAACCATGAAAATGTGGTCATGGTCAGGTGATAATTGCCAGACAGACATATACACCTTACAATAATTCGATACACCAAATATACTTGATCTATTGATAAAAGTATTAGATTAATAGACAAAAAAAAACGAAAACTTAACATTGAGCAATGAACCGTAAAAATGAGATCACGGTAAAATAAAACATGCCAGACTGACATATATACATCGTTAAATATTTTCATACACCAAATATAGTTGATCTTTTTCATACAGTATAAGAAAAACAGACCAAAACACAAAATCTTAACTTTAACCACTGAACCATGAAAATGAGGTCAAGGTCAGATGACACCTGTCAGTTGGACATATACACCTTGCAATCATTCATACAACGAATATTGTAGACATATTGCTTATAGTATCTGAGATATGGACTTGACCATCAAAACTTAACTTTGTTCACTGATCCATGAAATGAGGTCGAGGTCAAGTAAAAATTGTCTGACGGGCATGAGGACCTTGCAATGTACGCACATACCAAATACAGTTATCCTATTACTCATCATAAGAGAGATACTAAGAATACTAAAAACTTAACTTTTTTTCAAGTAGTCGCTGAACCATGAAAATGAGGTCAAGGACAATGGACATATGACAGACGGAAACTTCAAAATATAAGGCATCTATATACAAAGTATGAAGGATCCATGTATTCTACCTTCTGAAATATAAAGCTTGTAAGAAGTTAGCTAACGTCGCCGCCGCCGCCACCTGATCACTATCCCTATGTCAGGCTCGACAAAAGTCGCAGGCTCGACAAAAAATTATGAAAAGTATTGGTGACCGGCCAAAATTTTGAATGACCTTGCATGACTTAACCAGACGATTCCGAATATATGACAAAATTTAAAAACCAAGAAGAGCGAACATCCTTAAACTGTCATCATGCTTCGAACCACTTTGATTTCTCATCCTTTTTCTTTTCCTTTCACTGCCCAAATTTGAATCAATAATTATGACGCTAAGTGCAATATCGTATATTACTTGTTTCAAAACAAACGAGCCACTTGAATAATTGGTATGTAAAAAGTATAAAACTTTTGACCATTGCGTTGAATCTACATTTACTTACCATCGATGGCAAATGTAAAGTCACAAACGAGAAGAATTGCTATGAAAATGCATAATTTTGAATTGTACTCCATTTATCTCGTATTTCACACGTACACCGTACTGAGTATAGCTGTATTAAATGTTCCTGGTAGGTTTTGTACAAACAATTACATTATACTATTGATAACATACCCTGCACACACTGCTTCATCATATCCTTAACATTAAAAAGTAAATTAAGCGTTGTACATTTCTGAACAGATGAGAAAATCCTAGAGATATTCAGTCCGGTAAATATTTAAGCCAAAACAAACATACAAATGTATACATGTTACTTTTATTATTCTTCCCTTAGTTTATTTATTTTGTATTTGCATTGTATCATAGGTCAAATTTATGTGTTCAGTGTATGTTCACTGGTGTTAATATGTCCTTTGATTGAGTTAAGCTATTTCAGTTGATATTTTATATAGTGTGTCTTTCTATGTTGTGATGTTACACTATTGTTTCAGAAAAAGGGTGAAGGTTTACCATTAAAACGTTTAAACCCGCTGCATTTGTTTGCACCTGTCCTAAGTCAGGAATCTGATGTTCAGTAGTTGTCGTTTGTTGACGTGGTCCATTAGTGTTTCTCGTTTCTCGTTTTTTATATAGATTAGACCGTAGGTTTTCCCGTTTGAATGGTTTTACACTAGTAATTTTTGGGGCCCTTTATAGCTTACTGTTCGGTGTGAGCCAAGGCTCCGTGTTGAAGACCGTACTTTGACCTATAATGGTTTACTTTTATAAATTTTGACTTGAATGGAGAGTTGTCTCATTGGCACACATACCACATCTTCTTATATCTATGTATATAGTATAAAAAAGAACGTAAATAATGCAATAATGATTGTAAATGCACAATATTAAAATACTTAGCCTATGACTAAACATATTTCAATTCATTCGTAAGTAAAATACCATATGATTGTACATGTACCAGCAAATGACCAATGGAGAAAACTATAAGAATAGTTGTATGGGTACTGGTTATAACAGGGAACTTAATGTATCTGTTACATGTATCTAGCCCCCGCTAAAGTAAATTTAAAAGTAAATTTAAAGCACCTGTATTCCGTCGACTCTTTCGTCTGTTTGTGAAACCACGACGTTACTAGCATGAGCGTTTTGTTTTTTTTTGTAGTGATATACATTAACAATGTATGTGCATTGTCGGAAAATATAAAATTTATTTTTATGAGCTTTCGAAACAGGACAAAAAGCAAGGTAGCGAGTACAAATTTATCTTATATTTTCTGACAATGTATATTTATTGTTTTATTCTGCAATTTACACCCGAAATTTGAAATGCTAGTTGTTAAAATCCAAATCGTTGTCTAAAATATTTTAAAGAAATAGTTTAAAGCGGACCGCGAAGAGGACACCAAAATGAACTGTTACGCAAAAAGAAATATTCACATTACCGCTTGCTCAACATGGAAGCGGGGTAACAGGAGACATTTTTGTACAAGTATAAATAAACAAACATTTATTTGGGTACCTGTTATTTTAGTGGAGCGGCGAAGAGGACAATTTTAGAAATTTTAATTACCTAAACACCTCATGGGATTTTAATAGCTCATTGGAAATCTGAAATTGTGTACTTTCTTAAAATATGTGTCGTAAATATAAAAGCTGGTACAATCTTGCCGTAAATCAAGGTCAAAAGGCATCACTTAAAAAATTCCTATTTTCATCTGGAGAAACAAACCATTGATATTTTTCAAATTAATAACCCATGAAATAAATTATATAAGTAGTATTATGTATCAATACTTCAGTTCATACTAGATATTTTTCGATATTTGCAAATGACGTCATTACAACGTTTTGCTTAATTTTTTGAAGGAAACTCGTGTAATTTTACTTTTCAAAACCTATTAAATAACAGTAACAGAATACCTTGATATTTGACCTCGACAAAAAGCATTTCTGGAATACTTCAGAATATAAGTTTTTAAAAGTGTATCCAAAATGCATTGTTGATAAATCAAACAAACTTTGCAGTCATGTAAAATTTCGTTTACGTTTTCCAGGATTCGACATGTCACTGAGTTTTCATAAAATGAATTTCAACTGTCTCAGTAAATGATAACTTTTCAAATGATGCCAGTTTAATGTTCATTCGACATTACTGCAGGAGTGCAAGCGTGTTATATAACAATTGCAAAAAGTGAGACATGCCCGTGTCCATACAAAATTAAACGTTGAAAAAATCAAATTTAATTTACTAAATATGTAACAAAAAAAAACAATTTTCATGATAATTCATCTATGTCATTAGCTAAGTCGGCTGATACGACCAGGATATTGTTGCAATTAGCTACATTTTGACAAAAGCACAAATAAGTGCAAGGGAGACCCTGCTCCTTGCAAACACATCAATTCTGGTATGATTGTTCTCATTATACGAACAAATAAGATATTGTAGGATGTCTGATGCCATTTTGTCCCTCAAAGAGAACTGGCTCCACCTGTCATTTTGCACAATTTTCCGACCAAAGGCACACGGTCAGCCATTATTTGAGTTTGCCAAATTTGCCGCCACCAAAACTATGCTTTGCCGCATAGCACGAAGTACGTGTTGTTAAAATACTGATTCACATGGCGGAAGCTTTATAATACTTTTATCTATAACTATAGTCAACTGATGTCTCAGCAAATTCAAATTGTTGGGCGATTTCGTATAAACCAGTATTAAACACCAAAGCATGAACGATCGACAGAATACCGATGACAACTTGATCAAAAGACGAAATAATGGCGTAAACTGAACTGAATTGTCTGTTATCCTTCAAGCTGTTAATTCTAATTCTGCATTGACGTTATTTGCGGCCTTAACAGCATCTATAATAGAAATAGCGCTATAAATACAACGCTAGATTAATCTTGTCCTTGTTCAGCAGAGAACACAATGGCAGCCCTGTAGTGTTTTAGTGTTTCTCAAATTTAGGTTTTGCTACTTTTATTTTGTAAAAAAGACTGGTACATTGTCAAAATTGATAACATTACAAAGGACTGTGCTTCTGATTTCAAATTCTGCTCACTTGTTCAGCTTTATTACACGACCTATAAAACTAAATACGATTGATGCAGTTACTGTAACATTACAGAATTCATTTAAAAAACGAACAAATCATCACGTCTCTTTGCTGCAGCATTTATCGAACATGTTTCGTCCAGATTCTGTTGATATAATTAATATTTCATCAACACCAGAATCTCAGATAATGCATTTGTCAACACCAACTACAACTCGCCTTTTCTTTGCATCGGGCGGAGCCAGTTTTAACGAGACAGTGCAATTGTCCATTTACTTGAATACAAAACAAATCAAACACACCTGAAAACCAAACGAACCCTACAATAATATTCACTTTCTCGGTTAAATTCAACATAAACGAATAAACAACAATACCAAACAATATAAAAAAAAATCACAAAGCCGGGGGCTTCGGAAATTCTAACATGAACAAGAAATCAGCTTGATAATGACTACAAATGACCTTCGTTTAATCGCGTATAACTAGAAACCACAACAGTGTAGGGTAATGTGTGACAAATATCCGGACTCGAAATCCTCATAAAACACAGATACTTAGCCAAATATTTATCTTTTTACTAATTAACTTAAACAAGTAAATCGGGTCGATTGAAGTATTATACGGCGGCTTTACTGTTGTACCTTTGAAACACACATATATACTGCACGTGCAAATCATGCTAGGTAAAAAACGAGTATTTTTCGGTGATATTTTTAACAATTATAGATGTATTATGCTTTATATATGGGACTACTTAAAAATGCCGTTATAGTGTATGAGGTTCAAGAGTAACTGTATTTACCAATTTCGTTCAAAAATTATTTTTAGAAGGTGTTAGTTATGAGATTTGTCTACCGAATCAGTAGTGGGGTATTCGTTGCAAGTTGGGTAACGTCAGTTACGGCTGTTTTTAACGTCATTTGTACCACATTTGATATTTACGACAATTATTATTCTAAAGCTGAATAATCTATAGACAATTTAAGACATTAAGATTCCATGAGGTATTTAGGTAATTTAAACTCGTTAACTAAGCGACTTTTCAACATTCGCCGCTCCACTATTTGTACAATAGTTGACTGATTGCAGGATAATGTTAAAAAGTATTTCAGAAACAGAATTTATTCTAATTTCAGTCTATTCATTTTCATTAAATTGAGGTGTTATAGTTCATACTCCTTTGTATTATTATTTTAAGATTTTGTGAAGTGGAGTACATTTTTGTAAGACCTCGCTAATAAGGAACAAACATTTTGAAATTAGTCAGAAATTCAAAAATAAAAGCAAATGAGTTGTCTCGTTGGCACTCATACCACATCTTCTTATGTCTATTAAATGCCAAAAATAGATTAAGATTAAGAAAAGAAAGAGGGTTAAATGACTAAAGTTTATGTCAGTTGAATAATTGTCTTTTTGTTTAACTATTCATTAATTTTTTCTTTAAGCTATTTTAAAGTCGACAATGGCCATGTAAAAATGGGTTTACTATAATTCTTACGTGTTAGACTCTAGTAAAATGCAATTTATTTCTATAATCATTTAAGTAAACAGTGATTGAATAAGTTTGTTTTTTTTAACTCTCAATTTATGGGACATCTTTCAACTTTTATCCAGTCAATTACCCAGACCACACGCGTAAGTAACATATCAGTTTTTATTTCGCCCATGTACCAATGTTCCCGCCTTTAATCTAAGATGTACAACACTTCTTCTGTCCAGCCATACATAGGCTATCTTTAAAAGAGAGAAATCATGTCAGTTTCTATAAATATATTTGTATCCGAAAATAACAGACTTTTTTTGTGTAGCAACTTGATATTTTTTACAGACCATAACGAAAATTAGCTTGCAATATGCTGTCATTTTACACTAATGCAATTACAGCTTCAAATTATCGACATCATCAGTGATAAAGATATCTTTTAAACAGTTTTTCAGTTATACAATAACAGGGGTCTTTGTATGAGTGTGTATGAATATAATAACTAGCAAACTCCTAAATGTAAAACCCGTCTTGGTACAATATTCGCCACTATTATTTCAATATCCCTATTATAGTATTACTGAAAGATCAAGTGTCATATAGCCTCGTTGTGCATATATATATATGAAGATTCATATCGGCACCTCAAATAAAACAAAAATATATTGATTAGGATATTAAAACAAAATTCACACATGCATATGTATACATAAAAGGTGCATCGTATTCTTGCAGAAGATCGGTAAAATTTTAACATAAATTTGAGATGCAGATACTAACTAACTGGGACAAGGCAAGGTTAGGAGAGGGACTTATTTAAATTCTTTGAATAAACCATATGTGTAGCTCGATCATAAGGAGATGTGCGCCCCTTTCATTTGCATGTGTATAATTTGCACATATATATACGTGCATGGTAAGAAAAAATTCGTAACAGTATAATACATTTTTGTACAAATGATTCTTAGTTTAATGCTGCACAATTCAGTCTCAATCATAATTCATTTGCATTAACCATGTTAACAGTTTTCTTCCTACTATTTCCATCTTTTCCTTTCTCTGTGTTCTGTTTCTGACACGAGAGGAATCATATTAAGGCTCAATTTTAACCGCTACATGTAGCATGCGTACGAAGGCCAAACACATGTTAATCCCCCTTTTTACCCTTTATATTTCTAAATTTTTCAAACGTTTTTTCACGAACTCTTTATTGCCCCACCTCTTCTGTCCTTATGAACACGTTTTATGTCTTACAGATTCCAGTTGCATACAGACTCGAAGCCAGGATTTGAGGTTTCGCTATTTAAAATGCACCGAGCGGACTCTTAGAGAATACAACAAACTGTTTAAGTTCAATCGGAGAATAAACAAGAATATAAGTATAATGCCAGAAATTCATTTTTGCAGAACGGATTTTTTTAAGAAAACAAAACAAAACTGATCCGAATTAATAAAAGTGAAAGGACATTTTTTTAATTAATAACAGATTGAATTGTTCCCTAAGTCAGAGATCGACACTGAATCTTATATGAATTTATTTTTAAACAATTCAATATAACATGAAAGTATCCACTTTACTATTTTATGAATGAGGAAATGTGTGCTATCAAATATCTATAAATATACTATTTTATAGTTGAAAAATCACGTGATGAAAAAGGAAGTAATATCTCATATCAACCAAATAATGTTTGTTGATTCATAATGTTCTTTATTTTTACATATTACATAATTTTATTATCAAAAGTCTTTGAAAAGTCGGATTATTGATAACAATAGCCAGCTACAGAACCTAAATGCTTTTTATTTAGGCGGAGATAGATATATCATGGGTGGCAAGCAATCGGTAAGTAAACATTCCTTATGTTATTTTGTTGTTTATAATTACCGAATACACAAAGTGCATAAACTATGACCTTACTACACACAAAATATATTTACGTCTTGCATTTTGTATGTAAAGTACGATGTTTGGTATTGTTTTATTGCGTTTGCAGGACACTGCCCTATTGCCCTAAATACTTGTTAATGTTATCTAGAATGAGATCATTCCCCCATAGTTTGAATTTTCATCAATGATGTACATTTTGTACATTTAGTGTTTAGCTTGTCTTCAAGTGGGAAAGCAGTGCTCTGTTCATTAGAAACAATAATAGTTAACTAACATTTACTGTAAACAGTTCATACAAAATTAAGGTTGGGGGGATTTAACAGAAAATAAAAAAAGGGGGGGATTCATTCGAAACGTTTCTATATATATACTACCATCTATAAACTTTTTAACATCAATCTGACCATAAAGATATTTCGTCAACATGTTCGAATCAATATAGCCTTCTTTCAAATTATGAACTGTTTGTAATTATCACTCCTTGGTCATGTTGGTTACTATACATGCACATTTGACCTCAAAAAGTAGAAGTCACCCACCCTTCATATAACAGTCTTAAAAACAGACATTTGTGCTTGATTTTTTATGAGGAGTGAGTATTATTTCATTCCTATTGTAATAAAGCTTGTTTAAACATTATATGTTTACAATAACCACTCATTATTTACATTTGAACCCAACAAGCAGAAGTCACCAGCCCTTTAATAAACAGTTAAATACTGGGACTCATGCTTGATATTATACAAAGAAGGTGTATTATTTCATTTCTATTGTATTAAAGCTTTTTTTCAAATGATGTTCTGTTTGCAATTACCACTCATTGTGTACATTTCACCCCAAAAAGCAGATGTCACCAGCCCCTCAATAGCAGAGTTGTATAAAGAAGTACATGTAAATAGAGAAGTGGCATCATTTCATTTTTTATAATAATAGAAATATGATAAACCTGATAAAATATTGATTTATCATAATGTTTTTATTTGGGTTTGTTTGCCAAAAATCTGTTTTGCATATAGATATGACAGTATGTTGTATTCGGTTCTAAGATTTATTGATTGACTTTTTCAATTATATTCCTCATGGTCTATCTACATATTTTTGTACGTGTGCATGCAGTAGCTTTCTAAGCAGCTAGGTCTTCTACGGCTGGGACCGACCACCTTTCTATGGAACATATACTATGCTAGAAAGTTTATGAACATGATACTGAAACACTAGAGTTTACCCAGGCATTTTCTCAGTACTACATACAGCCTTGGTGGTCTCGTGGTAGCGTGTTTGCCTCGAGTGCGGGAGGTCGTGGGTTCGAACCCCGGCCGGGTCAAACCAAAGACTTTAAAATTGGTATTTGCTACTTCTCCGCCAAGCACGCGATATTAAGAGTAAGAGCAAAGACTAGTAGGCTCGGAGTCAGAATAATGTGTCCGGGTAAGGTGACTGGTCTTCCTGTGGACTGTAACCTTGTGAACTAGTACGTTAAAAATCCGGCTCAGCGTATAGGTCTGATACATAGCAGAGTTAATATTCTTATTACATTATCATGTTCTTGTCCTGAATATGCATATGAATTTGCTGCTGGACGTTAAGCAGCCATCCACCATCATCATCATCATCTCAGTATTACAAACATACATGATAGTACAAAGAGAAGAAAGATACCAAGAGAAAAATGTACACTACGGTATTCTTATATCAGGTGGAAAATATAAGTAAGAAAGGAGTTTGTTTAATACACGTATGATATTCGTTTGTTCCAACCGTTTATGATGTGCATAAACAAATTATAAAATTACTAAGTACGTTTTACACAAATGCAATGTTGATATTGCAGCATGTAAGCGCTTCAATAATAATAATAATAATAATAAATAATAATGATTTGCCCCAAAGGTATAAAAAGAGGTCCTGTGTCAATCCCCAAAAATGTCGGTCTCTAGTGTAACTTTACAATCAGTGTGCATTTACCAAAGGAATTTCTCTACTCTGACTTACAGAAGTTTACATGTTGTCGCCGTAATTCACACGGATTGGCAGAAAATAGGTCAATTAATTATGGAATTAGCAAGAAGATCATTAAAGTTGCACGTTTCATATTCGGATATACATGTATATCCTTATGTATATCCTTAATCTTATAATTAACTGGCGGTTGGTTATCTATACCCCTCATATCATTGTTGAAATATTGCAAGTTAATGAGCTACACAAAAAAACCTATAACTAAACGATATATTTTTACGTGATTATTAGTTTCAATATCTATCTATTGTTATTTTTTTGCGATTTGTAACATTTGATGTTTGGAGTTTGATTGTCTCTGCTTAATGATTAAATTTATTCACAATTTTCAAGCTCGGTGGATTTGGAGATCAATATATATTGTAAAGACACCTTTATATTATTGAATATGAAAATAAGATGTGGTATGATTGCTAATATGACAACTCTGCACCAGAGACCAAAGACGCAGAAATTACAACTATAGGTCACTGTACGGCCTTCAACAATGAGCAAAACCCATACTTCCTATTAAGCTATTGAAGGCCCGAAATGACAATGTTTAAACATTTCAAACTAAAAAATTAACGGACTGATTTATTTACAAAGCAATAAACGAAAAACTAATATGATACAGAGCAACACACGACAACCACTGAATTACAGGCTCCTGACTTTGGACAGGCACACACAGAATGTGACGGGGTTAAACAGACTATTTTTATGTTGAGCTCTAGATGCGTGTGTTTTTGTGTGTCAGTTTGATTGATGTCTCATTGTTGAATACCTCAGATCTCCTTTTTCATGTAGGATAAGGCATAATTAGCAATACAGTCTCAGCAGTCTGTATTAACACATATGAAACATTGTCTTTTGTGGTACCATTTATCTTATGTTGGCGGTGGGGTATAGTTTTTTTGTTGATTCCACATATCTTCAGAAAGAAATGTGTGAAAAGGGAAGCAAACAAATAGCTTGTTTCCATTTAGGACACATGACGATACGTAACTGAGTTTCACCCAAAACAATCTCGTTCCTGTAACTTATTAAAAAAATGGTGTTGAATAAAGTTGCCAAACATATTCTTGTAAGGCATTGTGACCTACATGTATCATTACTTACTTCTAAAGTAGAATGTTGTATCAATGACAATCATACCACATTTATTTTTTATATACGAATTTGGCACTCGTATGAAAACTGTCGAAATCGGACAAACTTAAAGCGGAATGACACTATGTGTGTGTCAACAGGGTATACTTCCCTCGCCAACTTAACAACCAACCAGTTTAAAAAAAATTATCAAATGCAATCAAAAATTAAATATATCGGTAGATATTTACTTAAAGTCCTAGTTAATGACCCTTATCAGCAATCAATGTTTTTAAAATACGTACCCACGCAATATGCGCATTTTAAAATTTTAAAGTGTTTTGTAAAGATATTAGCGTATCGTATGTCGTTTATGTGCAATGCAGATTTATTTCCATATTAAGTATTAAGAAAATGTTAGGAATAAGGATGTTCATAAGACTATTTGAAAGTTATATTCATGTTTTTTTTTTCATAGTTACTGAACGTAGATCATATTATTTTGCAATTAAAACCAAAAAGATTACAGTGATATGTGTAGGGACAAAGTGATACCTATATTATTTATATTGAATCAAGAGTATTGTATCATTAAACTCTCATCTCATATAAGAGGGTTTGGATGGGGTTTACAAAATAGAGAATAATGGGCAAAACGTTCAGAATAAAAGGCAAAGAAAAAAAAAAGAATAGAAAAACACGGGGTGCTTATATATGAATAGCAGAGCATAATGGCCCAGACAAATAAATAAAGAACAGAAACAAACGGTATAAAAGAAATTAAAGAATAAAGAAATTAGGGACTCCCATGCACACCCTCATATAAAATCTTGTCCAAAACCCTAGCAGATATAATTTTTATATTAGACTAAAAATCGTTTTGTTTCAAGTAAAATTGCAGGAAGTGAAATAAACCAAAAGAAAAGGGTAAGCATCCATGATACAAAGAATGCACCTCATAATATAAACTACTTAAAAAAAAAACCAACGACATGTCGTACTTGTTCAAATCTTCAAGGTATATGACCTTAAGATAATATTTGAACGACTTCTGACAAGTTCAATGACATTTTGTGTGTACATGGTTAAAATAATTTATATCTTCGGTTTTAAAATGGTCGGAGATCATTAATAGACTTTAAAAAAAATTTATAAAGATGAGTTTCTTTTAAATCACATATAATTCTTTGATTTTGTTATACATAAATATTAAAACGATAGACAATATGAGTGTACTGTTTGCCTTTTGATCTTTCTCAACTGATAAAGAAAGTGGTATATCATTCACAAGTCAATTAGACAGAAATCCAACGACACTCAAAAATATATAAAGAAGACCAGTAATCATACGGGCTCAATATAAATGGCTGCTTTACAAAATATGGATGTCGAGTTCTTTATCTCTCTATCTCTATGATAAATCAAGTTGTGACATAAATTAAGCAGCTACTATCAAATACACATTAAATCTACCCTACTTCTATCTGATTATTATTATTATTACTATTATTATTATTATTATTATTATTACTATCTTTTTTATAATTATTATCATGAAATCATCTTCTTTATCGGGTTCCTTCTTTTTTGTTCCCTGTTTCCTCTGTTGTTTTTCTTTTCTTTTTATATAATATATATCTTCCTCTTCAATATCATTATACTATTATTTAGAATTCCTTTATTTTTCAGACGAGTGCGGAACAGTCGAGGCCTAGTACAGCACCACCAGCATCACGGGTAATTTTAAACTTTTACTTAACAATATAATTGGGTTGATAACCATGAGAGGGCGCCAGAAAAAATGTTAAGATAAAAATCTTTCGATGCAATAGATATATTGTATGTATAGATAAACATTTTCTATATAAAAAAAAAACCAAAACAACACCGACAAATAAATATTAAACATATTAAAGGTGGTCATAAGAAATGGGATGTGCGGCTTTGTCATTGTTTAACCCAGCTGTAAAACTTGCGATTAAATTGGGAGTCCCTTTGGCTATGTTGGATATATAAATATGCAGCCTCATCTGATTGGAATAATACCATGGAATCCAATGCTGCGTTTAGAAAAAGAGAGCTCGCGTGGTTAAAAACCTCTACGACAACTTCTTGAGGGATACACAAATGGCCTTTCGTAAACAAACATTCTGACCCCCTAGCTAAAACACTCGCATGTAAAGTTGAAGTCAATATGCTAAACATACATCACCATATATTATCCTTTTTTGCTGAAATAACCATTTTGGATTTCTTATTAATTTGTTCTCTTCCGGGATATTTATTCAATTAACGAGGGATGTGCATGCGTATCAGATTGCAACTTATTAATCTTGCAACGATTTCACATAAATTGAAAAGAAAATGACCAATAAATCAAATGAAAAATAATAGTAACTTAATTTCAATACGGTACATGCAAATACAAAATACCATTTAATGACAAGTTCGTAAGTCAATTAGTTACTAGTATAAGATTTGGATAGCCTTTGACCTTTGAGTATGTTTCGTTTCTCAGTATCATTAATTTATCTTTGTTGCAAAATTACACCCATAAGGATCAAGCAATACAAACAAACAATGATACAACTAAATACAATACAATACGATACGATACGATACGATACGATACGATACGATGTATTCTAAGAAAGAGTTCAATTAAAACATTTATGTAAAAACACAATCATAAACTTGTCTGTCATGGGTCTGGGTCTGACCCCCTCAGTTCTAAAGACTGCTTAATGAAGAATCCAATATGACAAACAAGTTCAGGGGTGGGGTTTAGAATGTGTTTGAGTTTATTAAATGCATCAAGATGTTGAAATAATGGCACATAGTCTTTTAGATAAGCAAAATAATTTGAACGCAATGCTATGTTGATGTCACAATGAGTGTGGTGTGTCCGTTAAAAGCTGCAAATATTCCTATAGGTGACTGTTTCTTTTTATTAAAGGGAAGTGACAAGAAAACTCCTGCCAAAACGCCAACCAAAACATCACAGGATGATTCGAAAACAACAACAGCCTCTAGACATCACAGTGAAAAGACAAAAGCGTCTGACAAAACAACGTCTGCTGAACCTTCGAAAAGATCTTCCAACAAAACAGAGGTATAGTTTTAAGTTAAATAGACAATAATTAAAATAGATTATAAGGAAGTACAAATGTTAACATGTATGTTTCTGATGTTTAATTCGGACTTTGTTGTTGATCCTCTGTAGATTTCGGGTTAGGGGCTGGGGGGTGTCCTAAAAGGGAGCGTAATTCCATAAAATTCCATAAACCTGAAGAAATACCGATAAACGAGGAGAGACGAATAATTATTTTTACAATTCTTTGCTAAAAATGATAAATGTTCCAATCAAAAGGGGTGTACGTCTTTAACCCCCTCCCGAATCCGCCACTCTGGATTAAGAAGAGTGGAGGAGTAAGAGTGTTTTAAGCAAACCTTTTGGTCTGATTAAGGTTAAAGTATTCCGGATAAATGACTCTCATCCACTGAAATCTTCACACTTACTTCGTGATTTTACTAACAGACAAAAATCTGCGTTTTGTATACTTTTTTTTATGTAGAGTTGTCTCTCTTGAAGTGTATATTAAGTTTATATTTTGTTATACAAGTTTCAATATATGTATGTGTACTTTCAAATCATAAACTAGAGGGCTGAAAAAATATTCAACTCACGGGTATTCATGTTCAGGATGTCTTGAACTCTCAGACGGCTTTACACGGAATCACAAGACAAGAAAATTTGTTCAACCAAAATTTAAAAAAAAATCAAATACTAAATTCCAAATTACATTAAGGGTAGACTAATCTGTTCATCATTTTAAAATTACATCTCATGAAAGACAATGCTGCATTCTTTTCTGTTTTAGTATAGACGAGGTCACATGATACATTAATCTCCTAAGCCCGGTTTACTAAAAAATGACTGAAGTATTGAAATACAACATGATGTTTTACATCGAATTTTTCTCGTATTGCAACTTTGTAATTTTAAGCTTAAGGAAGCTTTAAAAAGATCATCTTTGCATTGAAAAAATGTTCTACTATCAACAATACGGAGAAAGTAGTCACTATGTATGATGGATCAATTGTCATAAAATTCGCAGTGTTTTAATTACGAATTTCAGTCACCACCACCACACAGTCGCAGTGCAGACTTGTCAAAGAGAAACACAACATCAGCTTCCGAGGTAATCGAAATTATAAGAGAATTTTCCATGAACTAAAGAACAGCCTTTTTAGTGGGTTTATTTTGTTTGTTTGTTCATTTGAATTTGTTTGCCCACGTTCATGACGTTTTGAGGTGGACGTGGTTTTTGTTAAAATTATAAAATTATAGACACAATGTTCTTTTTTACTATTTTTTTTTCGAACGTTCCCATCTGATTTGATGATTTGAAAAGATGTATGCTCGTTAAAAGTTAACGACAGTGACAAAAATGTGCAGCATGCAAATTACAATTGATGTAATTTCTTTTGAAACGTTCGTCATGGAAACAATATTACATATCAGTACAATAATGTAAATGCTAGTACATCGCGTCTTTCCTCTGAATAGGAATGTTTACACCAAACTTAAATTTTGTCTTTGATTTTATATTTTTCTTTTCAGGCGAAACATGATGGTGCCAATATTGTCAAAGACATTGAGGTAAGTCAGAAAAATTGATGTATTGTTGTGTTCTTAACTTTCAGTGGTGAATAGAGCATGCATTTTAGGAAGGGAACATATAAATGTAATATGAACCCTGCTTTGTACGTGCCCGATAGACAGAGCCGGATATAGCTAGTTCACAAGGTAACAATTCAAAGGAACACGTTATCTTTAGTGGGCACAGTGTTCTTACTCCCGACCAACTAGTCTTTGCTCTTTCTTATAAATAACTTTGAGAGCATAAACGCCTATATATAGAACACTTAATCATAAGGCCAACATTGCCTCAGAGTACAGGATCCATAATGTTTTATAATTATGGCAATTGGATATTGAAATAAAAGAGAGAGTCTTTTTCATTTTAAACATGAGGGAATTTTACCATTTATACACGAATCCTTGAATGAAAATTAGCAGACGATTTGAGTTTTTTACTGTGCAAGAAATCTTTCATTTCCATTGTGAAATATTTGATTTTAAACTTTTTTGTCAAACCCAAGAAAGGGTTTATAGATATAAGAAGATGTGGTATGAGTGCCAATGAGACAACTCTCCATCCAAGTCAAAATTTATAAAAGTAAACCATTATAGGTCACAGTACGGTCTTCAACACGGAGCCTTGGCTCACACCGAACAGTAAGCTATAAAGGGCCCCCAAAATTACTAGTGTAAAACCATTCAAACGGGATTATACATGTTTTCAATTTTTCAGAATAAAAAGAAAAATAAACTTCTAGTCGCTGCAATAGACTTTGGGACAACATATTCAGGATATGCCTGCTTGACTAAGGACGAATTTGAAAATAATAAAGGCGACAACTCTAAAATACATTGTCCGACCTGGGAACGAGATGGAGGATTAAGTTACAAGGCACCTACGTCCGTTTTATTTCGTCCTAATAAAACCTTCCATAGTTTCGGATTTGATGCAGAGAAATTTTACCACGAAAATTCTGATAATATTGACTTCAAAGAATGGTACTTCTATAAACACTTTAAAATGAAACTCTACACAGATAAGGTAAGCTTATTATAGTCTTAATATAAGCATCTATTCTACTGAAATAACGAGGTCCAATTTGTTAGCCGGCATGATGTAAAAACAGCGAATCAAAGAATTCAACTTCATATATAACTAATATAGGACAATGGTGTTGTTTAAAAAATACACCATTCCAGGCCCTTTCGTTTTCCACATAAATAATATAACCAATAATTAACAAGTTCCGAGTCGAATCCGATACCAATACCAATAGTATATATATGTCACATGTAGTTTCCGGTTGTATATACCCGTTACCCACTGTAAATCCCTCCTCTATCAGGAGAACCTGGAATTCTTCCGGTAGTTGTTTTAAATCTATAATACACTACAGTACACTATTTAACAAGTCTGTTTTCTTCCACCTCAGTACCACTATTTATTTTGGTTAATTAGTTAAAAAAAGATAGTATATAGTAATTAAGTTTATTGTTGCAAGTAAACCAGGACAGGTTCTAACAGAAAAATTTGGAAAGCATAGAACACTGTGCACCTTTCAATCAGCATGACTTTTTCAGATGATTATAGGATTACTACAAATCCAGGCTAAAAATAAGGCAAAGGTACTTTAGTTCAGTCACGGACCCATGTCGCGGGTGTGTTCTAGTTTCTTTATATTTTCGAACTTTTGAATTGAGTTGCACACATATATACTGTTCCCAGAGTTGCACTTTGTAATGCACAAAAGGAGATGTAAGTATACGCATATGAGACGGCAACCAGGCAACACAAATACTCTTAGAGACATCTAGAGGAAACATAAATTATTCCTTAATATAATTGACCTGGTACGATATGTAAAGCCCATAAGGGTTGCGAGTCTAAAACATAATAATTACATTAAACTGAAAGTATCAAAAGAAAAACAAAATTCTCCAAATAACAGGCAGCACATGAATATATATATATATTATTCTTAAAATAATTGGCACTGACGAAGGCTATTTGTTAAGCCGAAATATTTGTCAACACGATTTTATAACATTATCTTCGTATATTACCATCTTATATTAGTACCATTGTGCAAATCTTTAAACTTATATAATTTTTTCCTTATCTGCGCAGTATCGTCTATCCTAGACGATCCGGTACGTATTAAATTTGCTGGTTGGTCTTTTTTATAGACTTCTATATATATATATATATAATGTACACAGCCATGTATCACCATCACTGCTGGTAATCCGATGGATAAATCTGTTGTAGAGTTGTCACTGGTTCAGACGTACTTATAAATATAATTATTTCTGTGACTGTATCTTGCATTAATTTGTAGGATCCTTTACAATAGATATTTCAGCTAATCTATAACAAGTCCATCTTCATGCCTTATATATCATGTACTGTATTACGACGCTAGATTAAAACTGACGAGGAAAGGTAACACCCGGCAACCGAAAGCTTTATTATTGTGAAGCCTAGGTGGTCGAGTGGTCTAGCGTCGGATACAGTGCAGGCGAATTAGTGTCACGATATCTCAGTAGCATGAGTTCGAATCCCGGCGAGGGAAGAACTAAAAATTTGCGAAAGCAAATTTACAGATCTAACATTGTTGGGCTGATGTTAGACGAGTTGTATATATATATATCCAACGCAATCATAGGTTTGAACGTTGTTTTCAATTTAGACTTGTTTATATTTTTTCGTTTGGGTTTGTATTATATTTGCCTTCGGGTTTATATGATCCGTTCATCCTATTTTGACTCCTCAAAATTCAAGAGTCTATCCTAAATTGAGGTGAATTTAATGGCTTTCCAAATACCGTTTCGATTCCTAACATCACTGAAGAGACATTAATTGTCGAAATCCGGATATGGTGTACAAAAACCTTTGCACCTTTTGTTTGCGGTATACCATCTTTTCCGCAAGTTTATTGTTTTCTGTTTAGTATTAAATTTATAATTAAGATCAATTTATTACATCGGTGATCCGTGTTATTTGGCAATCGCCAATGGCAGTCAGCAGGGTTTAAGACAATTGTTGTTCGACCTGTTAGTCAAATGCGTTTTGTTAAAATATACTTTTTCACTTTTTTTGGTCTTTTGGAAAATGTTGTTTGTGCTGTATTTAGACCCCTCTAACAAGAAATTTGTTTTGCATGCACACGTATAAAAATTGCGGTTTTTATCCAACGCAATCAACGTGGTGTTATTACTACGTGACAAGACTCGTCAGTGACGTTCGAATAAAAAAAGTTAAAAAGGTTAAATAAAGTACGAAATTGACTAGCATTGAGGACCTAACATTCCGAAAAGTTTGGGCAAATACAGCTAAGGTAATTTATTCCTGGAGTAGAAAATCATTAGTATTTTGAAAAATGCAATTCTGAATTCAAGTTCTTTTCGATCATAGGTCACAATTTATATAACATCAACATTTTAAATTATACAAGGATGAGTTAACACAAGATACAATCATAGAAGACAGTAGGGAGGCTGGGAACAGAATGAATGCTGTGGATGTATTTGCCGCCGTCATAAAATACTTTAAAGAACATCTACTAAAGTACTTCAAAGACAGAAATGACGACAAAGAGTATTTTGACAACAATGACATTCATTGGGTGATTACGGTACCAGCTATCTGGGATTTAAAGGCAAAGCAGTTTATGAAAGATGCAGCAGCAAAGGTAATGGTTTCACGCATGTGTTACAAAACAAAACAAAACAAAGCAAAACAACAAAAAACAAAAAAACAAAAAACAAAAAACAAAAAAAAACAAAAACAAAACAAAACAATGGTGGCATATGGACAATACAAATCATAACTACAAAATGTAGTAGCAGTAGGCAGTGTTAACCAATTATTGGAACTTAATTTACATTTCTTTTGTCAAAAATTAAAGAGCAAATTCGATTTTTAACCTAACAGACGTGTAAATAAAAAGATGTGAGATATTCATATATGAAACATCAACCCAACAACACAAACAACCTGCAGGTCAACATAGAGTAATCAGGTATAGACCGGTATATATATACAAATAATTACATTATATGTATGTTTCATTGTAATACGTTATTTTGATTGGATAACAGCAATTTCGCGTCATTCTGAAATTAACCTTCATTTCAAAATGAAATGTAACATTCATGATGTCACGAGCTTTTTTCATGATCCTAGCAAAAAAATGTAATTATAAGTATTGAATGCTTCTTTTAGTAATTTTATTGCGCTTCATACAAAATGTTCTTCGGTCAACGCTTTTACACCCCAATAAATTTACAAAAAGAAGTATTCAATTCTTAAAAGAAAGGCGAGATACTTAAGGGACTTTTAAACTCATAAGTCGAAAATAAACTGACAATGCCATGGCAAAAAACGAAAAATACAAAAAGACAAACAACAGTATACAAAACAATACATAGAAAACTAAAGACTGAGTCACACAAATCCCTCCAAAAACCGGGGAAAATCCCAGGTGCCCTGGAAGGGTAAGCAGATCCAGCTCCACATGTGGCACCTGTCAATTATTTCAAAACAGTCTATAAAAGATCAATCATCAACACATAGTTTCTCATATGACAAAAAAAAAACCCGCATAAAATCAACATTAAGATATAAGAAAGATGTTTGCACATTTTCCAGCAACTTTGATTTTGATCTTTTTAATGATAGGCAGGGATATCTGGTGATCAGCTGACTTTAGCGTTGGAACCTGAGGCAGCATCTTTGTATTGTCGAAAAGTTCCTGTTTCAGTGGAGACAACAAAGGATGGTGGAAAAGCTATTGCAGCAATGCAGAATGGATCACAGTACATCGTTTTTGACCAAGGGGGTAAAAACCTGTTATATTAGAACAGCAGAGCCAATGTTTTAAAACCCTAAGGGTTGACTAAGGTATAGAAGTACGGTCATCCGATGGTCTTCGTCCGAATGGCAGTAAAATCGATATCCTTGACGAAGTCGGTCGTCCGTTTGGCTGTGCGGGATGTATAGATTCGCAGTCACATTCGGTCAGAATGGGGACGTTAATTCCGATGCCTCGTGTAGAGAGAGTGGCATGCTCCCTTCACGCTAAGAAACAAGGAACAACTCTTTAAGAGGTTGATCCGTAGGTGGCGTGATGAAACGCTAAATTTCTGACACTTTCCAATATATCTTCATTTTCCAGTGACAATTCAAATTTCCCGCCAATCATCCTGCTGTCGATGCCCTATTGCAGGACCTATCTGTACTTATTGTATTTATTGTAGGGATGTCAAAAGATCTTTATACTCGAGTACTCGGTCATGATACTCGCGAGTACTCGAGTACTCGGATAAATCATTAACGTCTGGTTAAAAGTATTGATTTTTGTTGGGATGCGGTATTTTTGTTATTACTTTTCATAAACCAAATTATAATATGATGACACTGCTTGACATATTAACGAAAGACATAAATTGTACATATTACTGCAGAACTCGAACTGTTTGCATGACAACAGAATATAAAGTCTGTTTTTAAGTTTTGTTACAACAAGTCCTGCTCATGAATAAATCCTCATGAAGGAACAGGCGTTGCTAGTACTGCTAAATAAAATTGAGAATGGAAAAGGGGAATGCGTCAAAGAGACAACAACCCGACGATAGAGCAGAAAACAGCCTAAGCTAAACACTTTTTGCGATTTTAGATAATCAATACGGCTGATTTAGGTGGAGGCATTTTTACCGTACTGCATTTAAATGAAAGACGTTAGATTTGAGGTGAACTTTATTTACGTTGTTTTACGAAGGGGATATTTCAAAGGGAACGAAAGTGAGCGGAAATGCCTCAAGGTTTTTAAAGGGAAACGAGTATCCGAGTACTAAAATTGTACTCGAGTACTGGACCTTCTGAGGGAGTAATGGCCATCCCTAATTTATTGTTAATGTATTTCGTCCTGAACATGCATGCATTATGAGCAAAAAACAACTGGCTGTCCCTTAATGAGCACAGCTGGTAAATGTCTTCTAAAAAGCGACTTGCAAGCAGATATATATACCGGTATGTGCCCTTTTAACTAATATAAATGCTTTTTTGTAGGTGGCACAACAGATATTACAGTACATGAAGTAACCGGTCAGAATACACTGAAGGAAATTCACCAGGCTTGCGGAGGTCATTATGGTGGTAACACGGTCAATGCGGAATTCTTCAAATTTTTGACGACCCTATTAAGTGGACCGGTGATAAAAGAGATTCGCGATAAGCATCCCTCCGAATATTTCGATTTTATGACAACTTTCGAACACAAAAAGACATCATTCACCGTTGACGAGAAATCCATGGTAACAGTACGGATTCCTGTTGTCTGGATGGAAGTATTTAAAGATAACACAGGTGAAACTTTAGAGGAAGCTCTCCTTGATTCTTCCTACAATGGTAAAGTCACTATAAACAAAGATAAACTAAGAATGAAATATGAACTTTTCCGCAAGTTTTTCGACTATTCAATTAACAATGTACTGAAAGTATTCGAAGACCTGTTTAAAAAACCAGCAATAGCAAATATAAGAACATTGCTGGCTGTTGGCGGTTATTCTGAATCCTCTGTTCTTATAAACGCCATAAAACAGAAGTTTCCAAATCTTACAGTTATAGTTCCGAAAGACCCGGGGCTCGCCGTGTTGAAAGGTGCAGTTTTGTACGGATTCGAACCCCATGCAATTACCGAAAGGGTATCACAATATACGTATGGTGTAGCAATGCAGAAACCGTACGACCCGGATGTTTACGACGCGAGCAAAATTGCTACCGTCCGTGGACGTGGTGGTAAACGTATGGTTGATGACGTTTTTGATAAACATATCGAAATAGGGAAGGTTTGTAAAATTGGAGAATTTGAACAGGAGCACGATTACTACCCATTAGTAAACGAGCAAAAAATTGCTCATTTTGAATTTTATGCAAGCGAACTGAAATCGCCAAAATATACGACGGATACAAAATGCCAAATGATAGGAACTTTTTCCGTGGAACTTTCAAAAGCTGGTAGAATTTTTCTGAAGCTAAATGCCAGCGGTACAGAAATAATAGGAATAGTCCGAGAGGAAGAGACAGGGAAGGAATGTCGTGCTTACTTTAGTTTGATGTAGTGGAATAACTAAAAAATGTAATATATAATACTAAGAGTCCCGAGACTTTTCTTTGACTTACCTAAACTTTGCGCCTGTGGACCTAATGAAGTTTGCACGATAAGTAATTTCGGTCTGTGAGTTTTCATTTGTAACACTAAAAATAACAGAATGGAGTGCAAATTAAAAATCGGAAAAGAATTTTGAATTCTGATCTTTGATTGAATAAAAAAATCTGTAAATGTACTGTAATGTCAAAATGATAAAATTTATAAGATTCAGAAAGTTGTGGTGATTCAGAAAGCATTTATCGAATACACAATTCAACCGAGTTCTGCCTGTCCTGCAAATATTCTGCCTAAACGCAAAAGTATATATTAAATTAAGTTGCTATTATCCTTTGTTAAATTGTCTTGAAGAAAATCCTAAATTTGTTTTGAACAGGTAAATGAATTTACAAGTAGTGCTTGCCTATTGTGTGATATTGAAATGACATAAATTGCCTTTCAACCGTTGATTAATAAATTTCCTAAAATTACACAAAATACATGAATATCCATGTCGTATCCTGCTCGTGTCATAATCGAAGTCACCTTTTATTATGGTTTCCTCTTTGCTGTCCATGCAAGAGCAATATATATATTTCTTAAAAAAGGATGAAAATTAAGCAAAACAAAACTTTTGTCAAATTCCATATAGAAAAAAAAAGAGAAAAATGGACCAAAAAAATAAATAATAGAAAATCAAGGGGTGCTAAAATATAAAGAATAACTGCAAAAATTAAATAGTTGGGTAAAATATACTGATTACAGAAAAAAAATGCCCAGAATACAGTTATCAAGTAATTACAGAATAGCCATTATTTTTAAAGATAAAGAATAATGAGCGAAAAAAATTAAAGAATACAGAAATGAAGGACCCCCATTCATACCTTCATGTATGACAATAAACTTTCTTATAATAGTTCATCGAAATAGAATGACAATATATAATCGCGTACCAATGGAATATCGAAGGTTGACACGAGGGATCTATGAATATAAATTTGTTTGTTTTCATAAACTCTCAAAATCCAGCATCTTAAATTTGAAGTGTTCAGATCTTTTTTGAGGACTGTAAAATAATTCTGAATCAATATTGCGGTGGATTAACATGAATGTATAGAGTTCAATCTTTAAAAGGTAGGGTCAATTTCTTTATAATCTTTACTAATAGTTGCAGAATCACAAAAAAGTGTGTATACGCTGTGGCTGTAACAGCATAATGTTGTATTCGTAATTTGAAATGCGTATTTATCCAAACAACAGTTACTGAAAAAACGGACAAACGTCTATCGGAAGTATATGCAACCAGTTTTTATGACGGTGCCACATGTGGAGCAGGATCTGCTTACCCTTCCGGAGCACCTGAGATCACCGCCAGTTTTTGGTGGGGTTCGTGTTGCTCAGTCTTTAGTTTTCTATGTTGTGTTTTATTGTTTGTCTATTTCTCTGTTGGTCTTTTTCTTTTTTAACCATGGCGTTGTCAGTTTAATTTCGACTTATGAGTTTGAATGTCCTTTTTGTATCTTTCGCTTCTCTTTTTAAAAGGTAGGGTCAATTTCTGCAGAAATTATTTCACTCTAGGGCCATTTTTAATGTCTTATAATCTTTACTTACAGTTACAGAATCACAAGTAAGTGTGTTTACGGTGTGGCTGTAACAGCATAATGTGTTATTCGTAATTTGCGTAATTTATCCAAACAACTGATACAACGGACAGTTATGTCTATTGGAAGTATATGCAACCAGTATTTTTTTCAGGTACAAACCCATTCATGTTGTATATAAATTTCCTCCGATGTAAAGATATTAATTTCTCCCGTAATAATTACACACCAGAGTCGTTTTGAAGTAGTCGTCTAATCTTCAATTAAATTCAAAGTTTGAAAGCTCCATATATGTGCTAATTTATTCGTTCATTGTGTTTTAATTTACGTTTTTTGATTGGGTTAAGCCTTCCAATTGATATTTTATAGTGTGTTTTTCTATGTTGTGATGTTATACTATTATTTCAGAAAAGGGAGAAGGTTCGGTACCATTAAAACGTTTAATTCCGCTGCAAATGTTTGCACCTAAGTCAGGAATCTGATTACAGTAGTTGTCGTCTGTTTATGTAGTTCATACGTGTTTCTCGTTTCTCGTTTTTATATAGATTAAACCGTTGGTTTTTCCGTTTGAATGGTTTTACACTAGTAATTTTTTGGGGCCCCTTTTTAGCTTGTTGTTCGGTGTGAGCCAATGCTCCGTGTTGAAGGCCGTACCTTGACCTATAATGTTTTACTTTTATAAATTGTAACTTGGATGGAGAGTTGTCTCATTGGCACTCATACCACATCTTCCTATATCTATTTGAGGTTCTAACATTATTATAGTATGTCTTAATACAAACAATTTTGAATGACTAAAGATTGCTCAAACTCAATGTTGATAGATCTTGGCAAATGTTGAACATTTGTCACAAAAAAAGGTTTAGCAGGAAATTTCTAAATACAAAGCAACATTTCAATGAATGTAAATTAAATGCTACAGTTTGACTTTTAATAGGAATCGATTAATGTTAATGATAAAATCATGTGAAATTGGTAGTGACTGTCTTCAACGTCAATGTACAGCGCTGAACAACGTTTTTTTTTTTTTAAATCTATGGGTATCATTATGTAAAACTACTGTATAGTATTTATGCATTATTTTGACTTATCGGTGTTCAACTAACAACTTTCGGACTTCGGCTATGCGAATCGAAGAAATTCAGGAAAAATGTGCCCTATGTATTTATGTTTTTATCAAGACCGGTCAAATCCGAAATACTGCATCAAACATGAATGTCTTTATTCATTCTGCAATATACAATGATGATTTGATCTAACGAATATGTTTTAAAATGTTGCAAAATCATAAAAATGGTTATAGTAAATGTATATATAAAACGACACAGCAACCCTGCGATAGAAATGAAAAAAAATAATTTAGACTTTTTTGTTATCAATATTTAACAACGTTTGGATTTTGACCTCGTTAATTAAGAAATTAGCCTCTTGTGAAAGTTTTGTGCATCAATTGATAACGAATACAAAAAATCGCTGTAATATTTAATATTTAAAAAATAGACAAACTATAATTGTAAATTGTGAATCGAATCTATCGTTCTATTACCGGCTTTTTACATCGCGATGACCATAAGGTCATTTCGATGTATTGCTATCGCCTAAATTTCCATTATGCAAATTAGTTTTGGGTTTTCAACCGATCTATAAAAATTATAGATCCGCGGTCATTACAAGTGAAAAAAGTTCATTTTTATACCTACGATTCCGTTCTCCGTTCGTACGATGTTTCAAAAAAATATGGAATCATTTCAGTTGTTGATTTAATACTGAAAATTTGACTGAATTATCTCTTATTAAATACGGTTTTATATGTTTAATTGGTGTTTACGAAAGAGGTCAGGTGCTCTAGTTCATTCATAAAATTATCGTTCATTCATAAATTTTATCGTAAAATCAAAATCACTACACAGGTCACACAGGTTATACGTAGTGTCAAATGATTACCTGTAATCTAAAAATAAACAAACTTAACTGACTCCCCTTACTAATGAAATGGACCTGAAATTTATTTCACATGTTTTCGAAAAATTGAAGATAATAATAATAATAATAATAAAATTCTTTATTTAACGAAGGTAACACATTTAACAAGATCATATTTCGCAATGTTTCCTGAAAATTAATAAATATCAAAGCAACATAGAGCTGTTCGTTCTTGTTCGTATAATGACGATTTAATGTCATGTTTGTCTGTGATGACCCCCTTTTCGGGATTGCATCAGAATTATAGTTATCTCGTATCGCATGAGGATGACACATATCAACTGAGCAATTATGTTCGGGACTTAGTTTTAAGAAATGATGTCAAAGTAACATTATGAAAATATTTTTAGTAAGCTGAAATATATATTATATTTTACATGTTTATGTCTCGTAAGATATTTTATTTCTGTCCCGTTTTTCAACATTTGCGTCTGGAAAGTTGAAATGTTTTAACTGAATGGTTAATTTAAATTTTAAAATTATGAAAATTGTTAAAATTAAATCAATACAGGAAATTATTGCCCAGTTACAAACACTACCAGGGGATAATCCATAATGATTTCTTTTTGAGTTATATGTTTCAGCACATGTATAATTAACCCCAACTTAACCTGGTAAACTTGTTGTCTCCTTGTGAAATATAAAACATATTAAAAATGTGTTCCTGCTAAAGTCTTTTATTGATATAAAGTTAAAACCTTCTTGCTTCTCACTAGACAACACTCCTGTCCTGTCAGGTTTAATTCTTATATATGTGGATGAAAAATAAAAGTCCCCAAAACATTAACATGGCAGCAATTGCTTTTACAGCCTTCAAGGCTTTGATTTTTTTACAGAAGAGTGTCCACCATGCACTTACACTGCACTATAATAATAGTAATATAGAATGATATACAAATAGATGAAAATTATATATACATGCAAACGTAATATTAATATAATATATAACAACAAACCAGTGTATTCTCTGGGACTATTATTATATTAGTATAATAGTCAAAGGTATACTGATTTGTATCACTACAATATAATAGTTATTATGGTGAGGTTGAATTACCTGTCATTTATTCATCATCCAAGCACGAACTTGTATCAGAAAAAAATATCTCTGTAAATTAACCTCAGTTTCAGGTATAGAGATGTGATCTGTTTCTGTGACATGTGCTTTTGACCATCCACAAGAACCTGCGGTCATCCGATGTTCAGTACTTCAGTACTTTGATTTAATAATATTATATGATAAAAAAAAATTATGATTTATTGTGAAAATTGTTTTTTTTTATAAAATACTGTAAATGATGCAATCATGATTCTATGTCAACATTCTGTCCCTTCTGAAATCTCGGTAGACATTTTCACAGCCCACCACCATCACCAGCACACACACAACATATCTGACCAGGAGTCGTAGTTCAAAGACATACAATTTGTTTCAGAAGAGAAGTGAACAAAATGAGTTTTTCCATTGAATATTTTTTGGGGGGAGGGTATACGACATTGAATTTAAAAGAAAAAGTCCTCTTCCTGTATGGTATTGAATAAAATAGTTCGTTTCTGAATGAAGTCGAAATAAGAACTGTTTAAACCGAGATAAAGAAAAAAAAACGAATGCGCACCTCTTCTCCCCTACAAAATCTCGAGATAAAGAAAACGATGCCCACAACTTCTCCCCCTATAAAATCCCGAGATAAAAAGAAAACGATGCCCACCACTTCTTCCCCTACAAAATCCCGAGATAATGAAAAAATAAATTCCCAACACTTCTCCCTTAAAAAATCCAGAGATAAAGAAAAAACGAATGCCCACCACTTCCCCCCTACAAAATCATGAAATAAGGAAAAAACGATGCCCACCACTTCTCCCCCTAAAAAATCCCAAGATAATGAAAAAACCAATGCCCACGACTCCCCTTACAAAATCCCGAGATAAAGAAAAAACGAATGCCCACCACTTCTCCCCTACAAAATCCCAAGATAAAGAAAAAACTAATGCCCACTACTTCTCCCCTACAAAATCCTGAGATAAAGAAAAAAAAAACCGAATGCCCACCACTTCTTTCCCTACAAAATCCCAAGATAAAGAAAAAATGAATGTCCACCACTCCCCCTACAAAATCCTGAGATAAAGAAAAAAACGAATGCCTACCTCTTCTCCCCTATTAAATCCTGAAATAAAGAAAGAGCGATGCCCACCACTTCACACCTATAAAATCCCAAGATAAAGAAAAAACGAATATCCATCACTTTTCCCCGTACAAAACCCTGGGATAAAGAAAAAAAGAATGCCCACCACATAATTCCAAGATAAAGAAGAAACGAGTGCCCACCACTTATCCCCTACAAAATCCCAAGATAAAGAAGAAACGAATGTCCACCACTCCCTTACAAAATCCCAAGATAAAGAAGAAACGAATGTCCACCACTCCCCCTACAAAATACCAAGATAAAGAAGAAACGAATGTCCACCACTCCCCCTACAAAATACCAAGATAAAGAAGAAACGAATGTCCACCACTCCCTTACAAAATCCCAAGATAAAGAAGAAACGAATGTCCACCACTCCCCCTACAAAATCCCAAGATAAAGAAGAAACGAATGTCCACCACTCCCTTACAAAATCCCAAGATAAAGAAGAAACGAATGTCCACCACTCCCCCTACAAAATACCAAGATAAAGAAGAAACGAATGTCCACCACTCCCTTACAAAATCCCAAGATAAAGAAGAAACGAATGTCCACCACTCCCCCTACAAAATACCAAGATAAAGAAGAAACGAATGTCCACCACTCCCTTACAAAATCCCAAGATAAAGAAGAAACGAATGTCCACCACTCCCTTACAAAATCCCAAGATAAAGAAGAAACGAATGTCCACCACTCCCCCTACAAAATACCAAGATAAAGAAAAAACGAACGCCCACCACTTGTCCCCTAAAAAATCCCAAGATTAAGAAAAAAACGAATGCCCACCAATTCTCCCCTACAGAATCCCAAGATTAAGAAAAAAAACGAACGCCTGCCACTTCTCCCCCGCAAAGAATGAGTGATGCTTTTAACGTTGTGTCTCAAAATTCGCGGTTGAAAAACGACACCATGCAACGGAAATGAATGTAACAGGTCCCAGGTTAAAGGAAGGTTGAGCGCTATAAAATCTATAAAATCTTGCAAAAGTGTCCTGTTAAATACATAATTATATGATTATCGACTGGTAATACAATTTCAAAAACTATTCATGCTTCCACATGAACATTGTAATTGTACTTCTTTGTTTTAATTATAAAGAATTTTGTTAAGGAAATATTTTTTTTAAATATGGGTTTGTTTAATTGTATATACATTCTCAGCTGACATATACAATTAACTGTATCACGAGCCTCTTGTGTCATATAATGCCAACGGGATGTCAATGAAATCGTAGATGTGAAGTTGATATCCCTCCATAGTATATCGAGTCTATACAGCAAGATCACGTTTGTGGATTAATTATGATTGTAAAAGCAAATTGTACAAGCAACAACAAGAGGCTCTCAAGAGCCTGAATCGCTCACCTGTATTTCAGAGGAGAAGATTTTTAAATGTTAGCAAACTTGATGAACAAATTGTGTTAAATTGTCTTTAAAGGGCAATAACTCCTTAAGGGGTCAATTGACAATTTTGGTCATATTAACTTTTTTGTAGATCTTACTTTGCTGAACATTATTGCTGCTTACAGTTTATATATATCTATAATAATATTCAAAATAATAAAAAAAACTGCAAAATTTTGTTAAAACTACCAATTTGATGGCAGCAACCCAACAATGGGTTGTTCGATTCGTCTGAAAATTTCAGAGCTGATAGATCTTGACCAATTGAACAATTTTATCCCATGTCAGATTTGCTCTAAAAGCTTTAGTTTTTGAGATATAAGCCAAAAACTGCATTTGACCCCTATGTTCTATTTTTAGCCATGGCGGCCATGTTTGTCGATGGATCAAAACTTCGGATACAATTTATAAACTAGATACCCTAAGGAACATTTAGTTAAAGTTTGAAGGTATTTGGCCCAGTAGTTTCAGAGGAGAAGATTTTTTAAATAGTTTACGACGACAGACGACGACGACGACGGACGCCAAGTGATGGCATAAGCTCACATGGGGCCCTTCGGGCCCCGGTGAACTAAAAAATGGCAGGTAAGAAACTAGTTGATCCATATATGGTTAATTATACTTTCATGTAGTCTAATGATTTAACAATGAAATTCTATCAAGGATAGTAATAATTGTTTTAAAGGTTAAACTTTTTATAGTTAGTGTTCAATGGCTTTTATCGTTGCGATTCGTCACCGCACCGCCAAGATTGATAAAAATGCAGGTTGTTAAAAAGATACCTGGAGTGCATGTAGTTTAAAAAAGTTTTAAGATTTAAATCATTTTTTATGCATTTTTCATGGGCACATTATTATAATCAGAATCAACAGACCAGTTTATCACACTCCGGAAAAAATTGTTTAATTCTATAATAAAATATCTATATCTATATATGTATCTAGAAAGTTTTATTGAAAATTGGTTCAACAATAATTAGTTACTTAAATAAAAATATTGTTACTAGTAGTATTATTATTATTATCACACAGGGTAGTCATAATGTAAAATGTTTGCCACGTTTCCTTCATGACTGTATGAAGATATTAAAATTATGTAGTAGAGAATTGATAAGAAGTAGTGGATTCGTAGACGATAATCAACGAGCGACTTTAGTCGCAAGTTGATTATCGTTTCCGAATCCACTACTTCTTATCAATTCTCTAGCTTAACCCATTTCTATTAAAACGACTGTCTGTTTTACGTTTTGACAATGAATCAACGAGATTTCATAAAAATAGTTTAGTATTTTGTCTTTTTTATTCTATAATAGCTGGAAATGATTATATCCACACGGTTCGCATCTATAATTAGACATTTGACAAGTTAACATAAGTTTAAGATAACTTAAATGGGGTGTTAGCTCCCCTTTTTAACACCAGATTTTAGTTTTGTATATACATATTTCATTTAATGTTTAATCATTACAAATTATTTATATTGAATAGATTTTGGTATATTTAATTTATTCAAAAAGACATATATTAATATACAGAATTTATTTATCTTGTTTTGAAAAGTTAAAAAATTTTAATTACCAAAATTTAGAACCTTCAAAATTTATATATATAATATTTAGCAACATGTTTTGGTTAATTGAAGACTAAACACCGTTAAGCCGTTCTTAGTCAAACAAATGTTGATAAGGTAGATGCCATAAATCTGCCATTTCATAATGCTCAAATTCATGTTGCTTTTCTAAAGTATTAAAATAACGATTGTGCTTATGATTTAAATTGAACAATTATATTCAAATCTGTTTAAACTGTTTCCGTTTCAGTAAGTTACGATTATTTTAACGTTATAATTACATTTGGCATATATCGTTCACCGGTAAATAAACTAGTTTTATCTGAAGTACGCATTCTGAATCCCCATCAGAATTGCTCTTGCTACGGATGTACAATGAATAGTTATCTTGATTTCATAAACGTACCATCAAGCTGTTCATAGCTGTGATCGTCTAGTCGTTGGTAACGAATGTCATAATGGTGATATTAACAGTGCAAAGTTCGAACCTTGTATCCGGAATGAAATTTTTTCATTGTAATTTTTTTCTCGATAAAAATAGTTTTAATCTTAGAGGTATTATATACTTCATTTTCATGTTAAGGCGATGATTATTTTTCTGGTTTTACAGTCAAAGAAGTAGTTTTACGGTCGTAGCTTATATATCACACTTTACTCAAATTAGAGTCCGTTCAATGTTGACGTGATATAAATAAATTTGAAAAGAACATGAACAAATCCAGACATAGTATATATATTTTGTTAGATAACAAAAGCGAATTATCTCTGAGATAGAAATACAGTTTATTGACATGTATTGACAGTTGTGCGCTTTAAGAGTGTTATTTAAATAATGAGTTATGTGAGCGCTCGTGGTATAGTGATATCATGCATAGATTGAAGACTCTACTGATTATGAAGAAAATACGCGCGAGTTCGAACCCTTCATGTGCCACTCGTTTTTGAGAGGATAAAAAATCGTAAGTTAAAAGTTTAAAGTTATAAAATAAGTTATCTCAAGTTAACGAAGTGGTCAGTGGATTCTTGATAAATAATCCACTGTAAGAACAATAGAATGACGTCAGAGAAATGGGTTAACAAACGAGCTCTATCATAATGAATATCACAATGTTGTCTGATGATAGGTTTATATATGACGGTTTGGAGAAAACAAAATATAAATCTACCAGATAACTTTTTTTTACTAATTACTAATAAAGTACAGCAACTGTATGAACAAAACAACAACAAAAAAAAAAGACAAAGACCGGTATAATTCTGTTAAAATCCGGTCATTTGATAGTACAAATTATCATGTTTTTACGTGATATATTACTTCCCTGACGTTTATTTGATTGATTGGATTTGAGCAATATGATTAAAGAAAATCTTACACAACACGATTTTCTTTTCGTATGATTTCTATGTCGAGAAATGAATAGCGTAACGGAGATGAAGCTGAACAATAGGGACAATCACATTTTGTGGTGTACAGGCGTTATGATACAAAGTGATAACGAAACAACATGACTGTCACTTTATACAAAATATTTTTTCTCATTTTATGTTTTCATCTTCCGTCTTCCTTCGAGCAACTTAATCTGTCGAAAGGTCTACGAAAGTCAGATGCACTGATGAATTATTTATACAACGTATTTAATCTTGCATAAAAGTATTTTGTTTTGTCTTTGGGGTACATTTTAGGGTGCTTGTAAAGATCAAAGGAAAAGCTCGGTTTACTATAAAATTTTACACGAAAATATGTTTTGAAATATTGTAATGCTACAAGATTGTAAATTAATAAATTATCCCAAACATTTGTGAGTAAATTTACATGTACCCTTCTTAAGTGCTTTGAAAAGGGATTCAAATAAGGGAACGACCATTTAACTTCAAGGGGGGAAAGGGGGAGGAGGAGGGGTGTTTTGTTTTTTCTTTTGTAAAAAAATATTCTGATCCCCAATTTGATGAAAAAAATCTTCTGGTCAAGCAAATGACAAAAAAAAATATTCTGAATCCAGATTTCCCCATACCTTATAGTGTTAAATATTGAAAAAAATAATTTGATTGATAGCGTTGAAAACTAAATAAAATTGATCGCGTATCAATGGATAATGGACGAATCTTTTATTTTGGTGTAACCCATACACCCCCCCCTTTTTTGTGTTAAATAGTTGCTCCTTAAGTTTAAAATGGGATACATTATTGGACTAAAGGGATGTGAAACAATGGAATACCTACCTATGGGGATTAAGGTTAACATGTTTCGTTATGTGTATGAATATCTTAATTCATAACATGTTTAATTAGGAAAAACTTATTTAGTAGTTTAGTCTTTGTGCATTAGGTTCAAAATGTTTTCAGTGGATCTGTATTGCAAAAAAATTGCTCTGCATCTCAATCGATTGGCGAAATAGTTTAAGAAAGCAAACTGGTCTTCTTTAATAGCAGATTTACAAAGAACGAAAGTTGGGTTATTTTTTAGGGATAGGAATCGTACTAAAATACATGCTTGTCCTTATTTCCAGTTGAAAATTCACAAATGTGTGAAGAAATATTAAAGAGGGTGTATGAACAAACACACAAATACAACATACATATAACTAGGTAGTTTCTTTTAATTGTACAATCACATTTGTTTAGACTTCGTGTCAATTAAATCAAAGCATTTGTTTTTAGATTCAATATTATTAATGCTATATATGTAACCCGGATTTGTTTTCTCTCAATCGATTTATGACTTTTGAACAGCAGTATACTACTTTTGCTTTTATATATAATCACTATAGATTAACGGGTTTTCTACACATTGAATTCTTAAAATATCAGTCGCGATCTACAATGTGAACCTTTTTGGCGAGTGACCGCAGCGAACAAGATATAAAGCTTCACTTGGTTTTGAGCGGCTAATATTTTACGATATCAATACATAGAAAACCAAATAATCTGTTAATCGTCATATTACTGGTCTTTTCCTTCCTCCGGTAGACTGTTTGACGGTTGACAAACACAAGCTTGATGACGTCTTCTCACGCATTGTGACATCTATGACACATTCTCATCATTCATTGTGACGTCGCTGATAATGCCTGTTCACGTTTCAAAGCCGTGATACGAGAATTACGGAGCGACTGAGCAGGATGAAGCCTCTCGTGGGGGTGTCAAAGTAATCACATAGTCACAATTTTTTTGACAATATAATCACATAATCATTAATTATTTGTTTAAGCAAGATAATGAAATAATCCAAACTACAGTCCCCAGATTATCAAATAATCATGAAATATTTGATCTGGTCATCAAATAATCACTTTAAGGTCCTACATGTATAAAAACTATATAAAAATCACATAATAAAAAAACCCACGAGCAAGGCAATCTAACCTAGCTAGATGAAGGAAACCAAATGATATAGTAAAGATAGAAAAGGAGGCATATTTTGCTAGAAATTGTTCAACAAGTGTAGTTTCTATAAATAAATACTTTCCACGTATTTTGCTGAAGTTTGTAGGGCAGTGGAATAAAAACCATGAATTTTAATGCACAAAGATACCGGGTGCTACAGACATACACAATTTATAAAATCATTTGAGTGCAGCACACATGCTGTAGAGACGAAAAAGTGATGAAAGTTAATTCATTTATATTTCTTTCCTTAGTAGTATGTATATTCGAGTTCAAACAGTAAAAAAATATATTTTTATTCACTAGAAAAAAACCGCGGCTTGAAGACTACTTGAAATGTTTATTGTGATACACAACTTTGGTTTGTGTTTCTCAAACTGTTTTTATGCACTGATGTATTATGTTGATAGTTTTTATATGTTTGTCAATTCTTCTTGCATAGGAGTTTGAATGTCCAATTAGAAGCTTCTGTCTCGGTGTTACACAGATGCTCAGAGATGAAGAAGACAACCTAGAACACTGATGGTTAAAACAATTCTCAGTGGTGCTACATGTAGCTTGTAGTATTTCTTTTTTTTTAAATGTGCGAGTCAAGTTCTGTCTCTGTGTGATACGGATGCTCAAAGAACGGAGGAAATAACTAAGAGAAGACAATCTAGAACTCTCTGATGATTTAAAACATTTCTTCAGTGGTGCGCGTGTGTAGTATTTTTTTTCAAGTGGTGCGAGTTCTGTCTCGGTGTGACACGGGTGCTCCGAGAAAGGAGGAATTTACTAAAAGTAGAAGAAAACAATCTAATGATTAAAAACATTTCTTTCAGTTTGTTATATTTCTTTTTTTTTTTGAGTGGTGCGAGTTTGATTAAGTGATGCAAGTTGTAATAATTAGTGAGTGTTTGAGTGGTGCGAGTTGGCCGTGGGCCTAGTTGTCATAAATGCCAAAAACAGATACAAAACCATTTCCGCCTGCTTACAAAACGTAGACTGTAAAGAACCAGCTATGGAACTTTATTTGGGGTTTAATTTATTAAGCTACGCTAATCAAAGCAATTACTACATGTATATGAAGTTATAAAGTACATCACATACACTAACTATTTATTTTTATATAATACTTATATATATATATCGTTATTATAACACGATCGTCGGCTCGGAGACAAACCGGCTAAACAAATTTGGTCTACAAATTTAATAGTATAGATATTGTGGTAATGGATCTTCAGAATCGTTTTAGAAAAAAAAAAAAGCTCAAGCGACGTTTTTCGAAGTGTGCTGATCTAAGACCAAATTCCGTAACACATTTTAACTGATAGTTTAGAGGTAAGGGTACGGGGTACACTCCAACTTCAATCCTATGTGGTAGGGGTGAGCAACTTAGATATGACATTTTCCCCACCATTTTCATATATTTTGAATATATAAAAATGCATCTTTTCAGATGCTTTCATAAATTTATTTGACATACAATAGACCTATTTTATAGCTATACTACGCAAAAACTTTATCAGATATTTAATCGGTTTTTCTCGCCCTCATCATATTTTGTGAAACTTGAAATATTGACTAACTAGTATTCTAGAGGCTCACCCATACCACTCAGTATATAGTGAGTGCTTCCACCAAATCCCTAAACAATTGAAAAGTTGTTTTTCCACTTAATCTTACCTCATGGGTTAAACAAGCAAAACAATGGATAGCGCGATCAAATAACCCGTGGCCGGAATTCGATGTTAAAAAGTCTATCATAAACCACGGCGTTCTGTTTGTTCCAATTGTTGATAAAGGATCTATCTTAGGTACATCTTTTCAATTAGTAAAAGACAAAGAATCAGCGAGAAATTCATTTATGCAATCAATGCTATTACAGCCAGACCCAAACATTAATAATGCGTTCCAGAAATTTTCTTTGTTAGATTAAATTATCTATTAAACCAAAAATATAACTTTAACATGTTTAAGATTTTTTTATCTTTCATTGATGGTAGGCTTTTGCCAATGTTGTATTTGCAGATTTTAGTTCTAGGCCGAGAATTGTGATACAAATTTATATGATATTATTTGTTTGTTTTTAAATTCCTTTTTGTATATTTTGTACGGGCTGTCAAACACATATAACCAATATGCAAATTTGAATATATGAATCTACGCTATAATGACACAGAAGCATGGGTTCAAATCCCGATGAGAACAGAACAAAACTTTCCTACGGCGCATATCTCCGAATCTTTAAATTTAACATTGTTTAACTAAAATTCTAACAAAGTATTTCATTTGTGACGTTAATCCTGTATAACCCTAAGTTATCTGATCGCGAATGGCGGTCGTATAGTTTGAATATATTTAGACGTATGAATTCAAAAAAATGAAATTGACATGCTTGTTTGGTTACAGTAGTATTATCCTTTACATCTGAAAAAAACAGCTGATCAGAAGGTCATTAAAACTACATGCTACAATATGTCATTGGCATAAACTGTGTTACAACTCCTGCATGAGGCAGAAGAGTGAAATACCCACTGACAACCAACACACACACACACATCGATGTGTTACATATGTGTACTATCGTCAGTTTTAATTCCATTGTTTTATAATAGAATGTAACCACACACTTGATCAATATTGATTGATTGATTGTTGGTTGCTAAACATCCAGTGGCAAATATGTTTATACGAGAACAAATTAACGATAAAAACAATAGGTAGGTCATGTAAAAAGTAGAATCACAATAATAGAGGCCGTCCGGGATGAAGGTCGGTGATATTTTAACTGCCTTGGGAAAATTACGGTAAATTGAAAAATGGGACAGTAATTTAGTTTGCCACAAGCCACCTACAGATCCCTAAAGGAGTTGTTGCAAGGATTCATAACGTGCAAAGAGGGTGGCTCTCTCTTTTATCGAAGAATGTGTGAATGTGTCCAAAACGTATGGAGTTAAACAAGAGTGCACACTCTAAAATGTCTCGCCTGCTTTACTGACCATTGATGTTATGTTGATAGTCCTAAATATAAGCTTTACTACAAGTATCACATAAACTTAACATGACCCAAGAAAAATGAGGTCCAGGTCAGATGATACCTGACAGACAGATATATACACATTACAATCATTGCATACACCAACTATAGTTGCTTATAATTTAAAAAAAAACACACGAAAACATAAAAACTTAACACTAAGCTATGAGCAGTGAAAATGAATTCAAACATAGTTGACTTATTGCTTATAGCTTAAGAAAAGAAGACCAAAACACAAAAAACCTAACACTATACAATGACACGTGAAAATGTGGTCAAGGTAAAAGTAAACCTGCCAGATTGAAATGTACATCGTAAAATATTTCTATGCAAACAATATAGTTCACATATTGCGTATAGTATTAGAAAAAAACAGACCAAAGCACACACACTTAACTTTAACCACTGAACCAAGAACATGATGTCAAGGTCAGATGACACATAATAGTTGGCCATGTACATTTCACAATTATTCCATACACCAAATATAGTAGACCTATTGCTTACAGTATCTGATATATGGACTTGACCATGAAAACTTAACCTCGTTCACTAATCAAAAAAAATGAGGTCGAGGTCAGAAGAAAACTGTTTGACAGGCACGGGGGACTTAGAAGGTACGCAATATAAATATAGTTGTCCAAATACTCATAATAAGAGAGAAATTGGCATCTTAACTTTTTTCAACTAGTCACTGAACCATAAAAATGAGGTCAAGGACAAATGACAGACGGAAACATAAGGCATCTTTATACAAAGTATGAATCATCCAGGTCTTCTACTTTCTGTGATATTAAGCTTTAGTGTATTTAGTTAAAGCCACCGCCGCTGCCGCCGGATCACTATCCTTTTGCCGAGCTTCTTGCAACAAAAGTCGCAGGCTCCACAAAAATGGTTCATATCATGAATTTTATAAATAAAGTCTTTTATTTAAATTTTGGCTAATCAATAGTTTTCTATTTTCATAATATGTTTTTCAATACCCTTTGAAATAATTTAGTTTTAAAGATAACTACATAATTGAACAATTCGGTTATAAAGAACATAATATCTCTATGAGGACGGCATGTGCTTTAGATTTAATTATGACATAATACATGTTAGCATAATACATCAATGTTTTTAGATTTACTGAGATGAATTTAGATCACGTTCGAGAAAAAGAGGACGTGATTGTGGTTACGACATTTAGAACTATACGTCGTCATATATGTGAAATCGGTATTCCATAACGATCAACCAACTCGTAGTGGCTTCCGTAAAATTTTCGAAGGAATGATTTTAACTTCACCACTTGCAGTGTATGTAAAGTGCGGTTCCTAAATTACCATTTTCAATGTATATGCCATAAATTTCTGATGTAGAATGATAAATAAACAGACGAAAAATTTAAGATTTTTGAAGAAAATTAAGAAAAATAGTTCAAATGTATATGTTTAGAAATTAATAATACAAGAAAGACAACGTGAGAGATGCGGACGGGTTTTTATTGCGCCTAGAGCCATCCAGGTGTGAAATATATACCGAAATAGGTGAATATTTAGGACGTTTCACGAACAGATCGTGCAGGTGATTTAAAACTAGTAGGTAAGATGTTGTTGCAGAAAAATATTCATTTTCAACACAATTATTAATGTTGTATAACGAAGAATAGGTTTTGTTATTCAGTTTGTTCATATTGAACTAAATTCCACTATGATGCTTTCTTTATGCCAGTCATGTTTACTGTCGAATAATGATACTTACTTTCATTTTCACTGTATGGCGATTCATTAGTATTGTATATGCGGTGCATTTTCACTGTATGAATTTTATTCATTTTTATCTATTAAAGTCTTAATTTAGCCGACTTGCTAAAAAAATAGTTAAGGCAAGATAAGGATTTGATAAAGCTTACTTTGTGAAGGAAAGTTTGATTTAACACTCCAATAAATTCAATAGAAATAATATTTATTTCAAATGTATTCCATTAAATTTCTTATAATTCGTCGGGATCTATATGTGTGGTTATATTTATCCAATTCAATGACACTTCATCACTAAATACGTACATTTATGGCTCAGACCGAAATGGGATGGGACAAAAAGGGATAAAAAACACTACTTTTCTAATATTTTTGATAAAGTGCTTCTTGACCAATTTCAATTGGGCTTAATATGTTAAATCTGACCGTGAAGTTAGATTTTTGATTTTGGGTCCGGTTAAAATTTTTTTTATTTAAAAAAAAAAGAGGAATTCTTGAGGTTCTTTGATAGGCTGAATCCAAACATGTGTTCAATGTTTTTTTTTGCCCATTTTTCAAGTTTTTGGGGTCCAAACTGCCAAGTTATCGAAATGGTCCACATTGAGGTCGAAAGGGTCCAAAATTCAACATTTTTTTATTTTATCAAAAATTAATTCTAGCTTGAATGTTGTGTACATACTTACCCCAACTGTGCAGGGTTCGACCTCTGCGGTAGTATCAATCTGTGCATTACGGATCATTTTATTTAGTTTTTGTTTGCTTCTCAATGAGCATAAAAACTGCAAGCATGGAGAGGGCCTGATCTGTACTCATTGTTCCAAACACTTCAAAAGCAGAACTAACTGGCCTGGCTTACCATATGAAGAAAGTAACAGGAGCTTTTAATCACACCTGCCAGTTTTGTAGTAAAACATTTGTACAAAAACAGCACTTTGATGGCCATGTCAACAAACACCTGAACAACAAGACATATAAATGTGTGAAATGCGAGAAGTAATTTTTGTACAAACATAATTTGAAACAACATGCACCAAGTTGCCAAAATGAAAACAAAAACAAGTATCAGTGGGATTTATGTAAACAGGAGTTTGCAACTTCAAAAGGCATAGCGAATCACAAAGCAGGGAAACATGGCAATACAGTTCACACATGTCAATACTGTGGGAAAACGTATAAATGGCCATTCAGTTTTTATAGACATATAAAAAGTCATAAATAGATATGAATAAATATATTAAGAAATAAATGTCTGTTATATTAATCGTCTATGTTTTCAAGTCGTCTAGGTTAATTCCAGCTCGCACATGTGGTAATATTTTTGACTCATTTAGTTTGTATCGCTCTTCTCTTACACTTTTAGTTCCCTTTGATGGCTCCCCGAGACTGCTTATTGTTCCTTTCCTTCTTTTTGGATTAGCGTGTTTCCTTTCTGACTGGTCAAACACAAGATCCCTGTATGCGAAAGGAAGAAAGTATATTTTTGATGATTTTCAATGCAGTTTTCTAGTGCACATGAGTTGATAAATTTGTTATGGGTCAGTTTTCGGTACGTCCGTTTTGTAATTGACACTAAAGTTCGTTTTATACTTTGTAAATTAACAACATAACTTGGTGGTTTATTGGAATTAATACCATGCATATCTGTCCGTTCGTTCGTCCGTCTGTCCGTTAGTCCTGTAAGCACAAATATTCCTAATAAATGATTGGATATCAACGAAACTTTTAAGGATGATAATACCATATAACCATGCGCAGATAAGTATTTGTTTTCTTTTCTGTCTTCAACGAGAGATAATTCAACTTGCTACCATTTCTAGAATTTAATGGTATCTAAATTCGGAATCGTCAGCAACTTTTCAATCAGAAAATTTCCCTTTTACGTGTATCTTATCATGCTTATTACCTCATAACAATTTTCCCAAGGCTTCGAATATTGTCCTCTGTTGGCAAGGTATATGTTTCAGTAGTTAAGATATCAAGATGTTAAGTCATTGGTGGAACAGGATAATCTCTAGCGGCAGATGTGTGCATGTAAAATCCTCTGGAAATAAAATGCAGAAAAAAGCAGTTATATATTGAGATAGATGTGTATGACGTTAAAAAGACCTTTGTATTACAGATTTTCATTTTTCAACATTTATAAAGTGTTTATTATACCTCAAAAAATATATATCATCTTAGAATTAATTATATTCTGAGGTAGATCTGCCTGACGTTAAAAAAAGTTTTCTTTTGCTGATTATGTATTATTGTAAAGAAAACATCTTAGGAATTATGTTTAGCAAACGTATAGCTGCTTTTAAAATGATCTCTGTTGACCAGCATGTACATCTGCCCGATTCTATCTGTTCTCAATTGTATACCTTTATTTTAAAATTTATTTAGATTGGACATGCCTTGCTTCATTCAGTCGAGTGTTGTACAGATCACAAGCAGTAAGCCTAGCTTCTGGTACCTCATCAGCTCGTAGAACACCTGTACCTTTTGCGTCCCAATCTTAAAATGCTCCAAAGAGGGTTTCAATGCCCAAGGTTCCTATACTCCTTGCATTGTATGCTCCATTTGTGAAAGCGTAAAGTTGCGATCGTCGGTCAATATGTATCAAAAGTTCTTCGTATAGAACAGTTGGAATGTCTTTAACATATCTTCCAGGTGGAGGGAACATGTCAAATCTAACATCTTCTCACAACCATTGTCTGAGGTTTTGTTCGTACAAGTGTCTCTCATAACATGACAAGCCAGGTTCATCTTGAGCTCTGTACCAATTTCGAATTAAGCTACAAAAGTTTGCCTCTGTATGGTACCAAGCGTTCTTCATAGCAATTTCAACTTCTTCACTTAATGTGTTTTTTTGCGAATGCTACGTTCTGCTTATCCAGATGATGTTATACAAGTGCAAGACTAAGATTAGACCCATTCTGTTTTCCATATTTTGCCACTTGCATCCAGGCCTCTGTTTTGATTCTAGCTTTATTTATTCCAGTTGTACAAACCTTGGTTCTCATGTTTGTCAGTAAATGTTCAGGATCTAAAAAGTCTAATAGATACCGTAAGTCAGAATAAATTAACTTTGGTTTGGCATACCAATACTGTAGAATTCGTGTACCGTCAACTTTACATTCGGTACCGAAAGGAGACGAGGATACCCATCTCTGATATTCAGTAGGATAACGTAAAGTAGCATAGGCAATACTGTAGTGGTTTTCCGCATCCAGCATACCAAAATTGCAGTGGAAACTTTCAAAACAAACATTTCCATCATCAATTGAAGTACATATCTAACTGGGACTCTGTAGTATGGTTCTTCAGAATTCAAATTTTGTGGACTTGGACATTTAATTTCCACAGCAATAACTGGTCTTGCGTTCATTCGTAGACTGCTATCTGGACTGACAACACAAAATGTCGCAACCTGATTATCAATGATATAACAACCTTCCTCATGAAATGTCATTGCTGAATAAAATGTAGGCAAAACTACTGATACCAGCGTCGCGATAGCATCAATTTCATTCCTTGTACCATGTTCCATTCGCTTTTGCACTTCATCTGATGGTATTTCTTTTGGCTTTCCACGTATAACTTCGTCGTAATGTCTTTGTTCTGCTTTTAATGAATCTAGTCCAATTGCACTATATACTGTACTTCCTGTCACCATTTCACTTGATCTAATGTTAAACCATTCTTCTGATCTCTGTTTGACGAATTGACAGTATACCTTAGTTGGAATGTTGTACTTTATTTGCATATCCTTGTCCATACCAATTAGACACTTGTAATGTCGTTGCTCTGAAAGGTCCACAGATGATAAGTCCGGGTATGCAAATCCAGAAAAATATGCTCCAATCTGAAGGAGACTTTTAGTTGTTGACTGTAAAGCTGTTATTGTCCTTCGTACCTCATAGAGCGAAGTCTACTTAGAATGAAAGCATATTTCGAATCTCTCCATCGATCACCAGCTTCTTGTTTAATTTGGTCTAATGCGTACTGACGTTTTTTTCTCAAAATTTTCAAATCTTTCTGCCGAAGCCCTAGACATTTACCTATACTTTGTATACAGGAAGATGGTTTTGAATTTTATTCCACTGCCGTTTGAAAAGACTTTATATACTGAAATTCTTTCTGTAATCGTGCCTCTCTTCCGTCAAATGTAGGTGTATTTTCAAACCCAAAGCAATTAACATCTCCAAATTTTCCGCCAGGGGTTTAGCTTCTTTAAGTCGATGCTTAGTTTAAAAGGCATGTATATGTGTTTTCGTTTTGTTGCAATATTTTCTATCAGTGGTATCATTATGCCTGGTGTTTTACAGCTACTTTTGAGACAGTTGTCATCGGTATCCAGTATGGCCCTGCTAGGAACAATGAAATTGATTTTTGAAAGCGACGTACCATAATGTCCTAAATTCGTTTCATGACATAAAACCTGTCCGAAATGCTTCAAACCAGACATAAATCTAAGGAACTTGCCTTTAAACAGATGCTTCCCAGTTCTCTAAAATCGCTTCACAGTATCTGAGTACCGCATACCATAGGCATCGTCACATAAAAACCAATTAACAACATCCAGAAACAGGTTATATGCTATGTTGTCCAATGGAAAAGTTCAATTTGCTAAACATTTAAACAAAATGAACCACACAGCCAGCTGGTTATTCTCAGGCAAATATTGTAGTGCCATCGGTATGAATGGTAAAATATCTATAAGGAATTGCTTCTCAATTTTTTCCCAGATTGTTTGTGCCTATTGACACTACATCTTCATTGATATCTTCTGTTTGAGAACATGTTTCAATTGTCTTTTGTGGCTCCTGATTTTCGTCCTTGTTCTTACTATCTGTTTTACATTTGTTGGCCGGTAAAACCAGGTACTCATCTAAATCAACAACGTTGATGGTTTGTTTTTCATTATTTGTGAGTACAATATTTCCTTTCTTATACTCCACTTCAGGTACAACTGGGAAAGTTAATCTTTTATAAGCTTTTCTGTCACCATTGCGTTTGAAGATGCATATTTCTCTGTTTGCATGTGTATGTATTGTATGGAAAATAACGTCCTCAAATTTACTTGTCTCAAATATACACAGACTGCACTTAAACTCCGCCATATCAATCTTTAACTGGAAAAAATATAAAAAGATGTCTTTTAAATTTTGGTTATAAATAAGAAAATACGTAATTTTAAGAATACAATGACATTTTGAGAACCGTTTTTGTTACAAGTTTTAAAAGTTATATATTCGAGAAAGAATGAATGAGGAGTTTGCATTTCAATTTGAAAATATCATAAATATTTAAGTAATAAACTAAGTTTTTTCATTTGTTGCAGGTCCATTTATCACATAAATCTACAAAAAAATTCATCGGATCTTCCAAAATTCTTCATCAGAAATGATTGCACATACAGTGATAATTCATCGCATCTAAAGTTAAAACGAATCGCTTTTAATAATCGATATTCTTTATTATGTTGCTTTTATAACACATATGTGAACTTTAATACTGTTATTGTACATTGAAAAGACATATCACAATGAAAATATGTTAAAACTTACCTTCAAATCAATTTTTTTTGGTATTTTCGAAACGTAAACAAATACAGTTTTCCCATGATCCTTTATTCTACAATAGACATACTCGCATAGTGAAAATGAACTAATGCAAAACAAGATAACATAAAAACCGGCATTTTCAAGAAAGTCTACAGTCGCTACCATTGTGTAAATAATATAGGTGAGTCAAACAAAATACACAATGTGTGATCATGTGTAATATGGAATTCTAACATGACGTTCTTCAAACGCTTTAAGTACACACCCGTGGTAAAATATGAATATATTGTTTGGGCTGTTCCGATCATAATCCCACGTCATATGCTTTTTTTATGAATGAGCTACCTGACGTCATTGAACGATGACGTAAGTCTATAAGCATTTTACGGGAAAATACACGCTTGTGAAACCGAAAATCATCACAACAAAGAAAACGTAAACAAACGATGCTAAAATGTGTTATAAGCCAATTTTTCTTTTTTACATATGAGTTAAATTATCATTTAAATTCATTCAAACCTATCTAAATAGGTTATTGTAAATAGTTTAAGCATGTCACTAATTCAGTTTGCTCCGTTCTTTTACGTCAATGTAATAGTACGTTTATTTACGAGAACGGCAAATATTTGCCTTCGCCTAGAGCGCTTCGATCCAAAACAATAGCCGTATTTGTCCTATTAGAAAAGAAATAATTCATGGGTAAAATCAGTATAAATTCAAGCCCCCATGAATTATTTCCTAATTAATTTTTTTCCGGGAATCGAGGTTTCATGATTGAGTAAAAATACATTTGCATTCATAATTGGTTACGTGATTTCGACATAGGTCATCGTCATATTTTTTGCACGAAACAATATTCTGGGATATGACATACAACAAAGAAATTACTTCTACCGAGAAAAATTCAAAAGTGTCCTGCTTAAAACATTTTAAGCATGTTTAATAAGAGACATGGTTATGCTATTTCAAATAAAATGTGCATATGCAAATAAACAAATAAGAGTCAACCTGGGGGCATTACATGGATTCTTTCTTTTCATATGTCATCGTCTGTTTATAATACAAAATCAAATAGTGAGAAGGAAACGAAATCAAAGAAAAACTTCCCAAAATGTCCTGTTTAAAAAATACTTACTATGAAAAATGAGTGGAAATGAATGTTAAAATTTTATGCAGTAACTTTGACTTTCTGTTTCTAGATTTTTACGATGCAAATATTGTGTATTGATGTGTATTATTTTTCAAAAGGTTCATTATTGATAGTTAACGTAAAACAAATTAACGAAGCAATAAATGTTTCCACGGAATTCCTTTCACTTACCTGTACATATATTAAAATTAAACTGAATTTAACATTTACCTTAGTAACTTTTTTTTTATATTAAATTTGATTGTTGGTTGCTTAACGTTCAGTGGAAAATATTTCATGCATGTTCAGGACGAAAACAAGTTAACAATAAATGCAATAGGTAGGTCCTGTATTAGAGGCCATCCGGGATGATGGTCGGTGAAATTTGGACTGCCACTGGAAAATTAGGGTATATTGGATAGGGACAAAAATTTTGCCTTGCAACAGGCCACCTACGGACCCCTCAAATAGTTGTTGCAAGGGTTCTTATTGTGCAAAGAGCGTGGCACTCTCTTTACACGAGGCATCGGATTTAACGTCCCCATTCTGACCGGACGTGGCTGCAAACTTGATACATCCCGCACAGCCAAACCGACGCCCCACTTTGGCAATCGTTCTACTGCCCGTCGGAAGAAGACCAAGTGACCATATTTCTATTCCCCAGTCACCCTTAGGGGCTTTATTAAATTTGAAATTAGATAAGGTAATTATAGTTCTACATTCAATCACCCTAGGTCTTCTTTAAAAGTAACAACAGACTAAATACCTAGATAGCAGTTTTAAAAACTTTTAAATCTTATCACTCCAACAACAAAAAAACAGGTCACTCCGGGTGCATTTGGTGGCTTTTTTTCATATTTCATCGTCTGTTTATAATACAAAAAGATAGAACAGGAAACAAAATTTAAGAAAAGTTTGCCAAATATCATGTTTTAGAATACACAAAGAATCTTGACTGGAAATTAAACTGTTTATGCAGGTACAATGGCTTTCTGTTTCCTTGTTTAAATTGGGAAAAATAAAGGTAATTCTAGTCCATACTAAAGGAACATGAGAAGTAATATACAAACAGTAACAATATTAGAAAAACATGGTTTTGTGTCTTGTATAAATGTGTAGTTTTATAAAATTATCGTTACAGAAACCAGCTTATCATTTACAATTCTTTCATAAATATATTCTCTAAAAAATAGTTAAATACAGTTTTGACAAAACTAAACTTAGTTTTATACCAGTATCTCATCATGACTGTAATATGCGTCAGTGACATTGTACCGTTTATTTTTGTCTTACATTTCTTACGATGTCCTGATATAAGATCCATGCGATATTGTGTAATGGTGTGTATTAAATTTCACCATCATTAAAGACAGCTGAATAAAATAACAAATTGATGAAGTAAGACATTTTTACAATTGAAAGAGAAAACATCCATGGAATTGAAAGTAATTGGAGAGTATGTCAGTATTACATGGTAAAATGGCAATGTGCATGTAGTTCATTATTTTCAATTACATGTATTAAAATTAAGCTCAATTACACATTAAGATTTACAATAAAAAGCTTTTGAATTTGTAATTAAATAAGGTAGTTACATTTTTAGCTCACTTTTCCAAAGGAAATGTGAGCTGTTGTCATAACTTTGTGTCCGTAATCGTCGTCCGTCCGGTGTAAACTATTTCAAACATCTTCTTCTCTGAAACTACTAAACCAATTCCAACTAAACTTCAGCTGAATGATCCTTAGAGTATCTAAAATAAAGTTTGTGTTTTATTTCCGTTTCGTCAAAAAACATGGCCGGCACGGCTAAAATAGAACAAGGGGGTAAAATGCAGCTTTTGGCCTATATCTCAAAAACTAAAGCATTTACAGCAAATCTGACATGGGATTAAAGTGTTCATTAGGTCAAGTTCTATCAGCCTTTAATTTTCAGATGAATCTAATAACCAATTGTAGGGTTGATGCCACTTAATTGGTAATTATAAGGAAATTTTGCATTTTAGTTATTATCTTGAATATTATTAAAGATAAAGATAAACTGTAAACATGGTAAACAGCAGATATGTTTAGCAAAGTAAGATCTACAATAAGTTTATTTGACCAAAATTGTCAATTTTTATGTTTGTGTTTTAGTTAAAGCCCTTTCAGGACAATTTTACACAATTTTGGTTTATCATGTTTTCTAACTTGACAAAATCTTCTTCTCTGAAACCAAACTTAAGCTGAATAATCCTTAGGATATCTAGAATAAAGTTTGTGTTTTATTTTCTGTTTCGTCAAAAAACATTGTCGTCATGGCTTAAAAAGAACATAGGGGTTAAATGCAGTTTTTTGGCTTATATCTCAAAAACTAAAGCATTTAGAGCAAATCTGTTATGGGGAAAAATGTTCATTAGGTCTAGTTCTATTAGCCCTGAAATTTCCAGATGAATCTAATAACCCATTGTTGGGGTGCTGCCACTAAACTGGAAATTTTAAGGAAATTTTGCAGTTTTTGGTTATTATCCTGAATATTATTATAGACTTAGATAAACAGTAAATATTGTAAACAGCAAAAATATTTAGCAAAGTAAGATCTATGATTAGTTTATTTGACCAAAACTGTCAATTGACCCCTTAAGGAGTTATTGCCCTTAAAGGACAATTTTACACAATTTTTTTATTATGTTTTATATCTCAAAAACTAAAGCATTTACAGTAAATCAGACAAGAAGTCAAAGTAGTCATTAGGTCAAGGTCTACCTGCCCTGAAATTATCAGACAAATCGGGTATCTGATTTTCAGGTTATTGTCCCTGAATTGATGATTTTAAGGAAATTTGCAGTTTTCGGTTATTATCTTGAATATTATTATAGATAAAGACAAACTGTAAACATTCAGCAAAGTAAGATCTACAAATAAGTTTCATATTAACATAATTGTCAATTGACTTCTTAAGGAGTTATTGCCCTTTAAAAAAAATTTCACAATTGTTCATATTGTTTGCTTACTTTAAAAAAATCTTTTCCTTTGAAACTGCAGAATCAATTTCAGGCAAACTTGGACTGAATGAGTTTCAGAGTATCTAGTATAAATTTTGTATTTTATTTCCTTGTACGTCAAGAAACATAGCCACTATGGCTCAAATGGAACATAGGGGTAAAATGTATTTTTTTTTTTTTTTGCTTTTGAAGAAAATATGTCAGATACAAAGAACATTTAAATGGAATTTTTAAGCCACTCATTAATATATATTGAAAAGCAAAAATAATCATTGATGAAAGATTAAAGCAAAAATTACAGGTGAGCAATTCAGGCTCTCGAGAGCCTCATGTTTAATTTCCTTGGGTCATAATAAATGAAACGGATGGCTTTATATATTGAGAGTTGTTTACCGATTTTAAAATTTTGTCAATCAAAAAGGAGCGATATCGGATGTGTCGACAGAGTACGCGTCTCCTATTTGCATGAATAACCCGCAATCAAATCAATCTTCACTTCAGGCACCATTACAACCTAAACCATTCATAAAACTACTCCTAAATATTGATAACTACACTTTCTAAATGTATTAGCTGCAGTACTAGCTTAAATTGGGTAAACATGTCTGCTTCAGTCGCAGTCGGGAATATAACACAGTCAGTAAATGAATAGTGCAGACAACTATTCTGATACTTACACTGCTAATGTATATTTCAGACAGAATTTTAGTAATGTGTTTACACAATACCAGTTATTAATTTCAAAAACTGTTGAAGAATTGTAATATGATATGTGTTGCGCATAAAGTTCAAAAAGTTCAAATGTGAAAACAAATTGTGCTTTAAGAGAAAAAAAATCACTATGCAATAAAATTTATTACAAATGTATGTTACTGTAAGTACATTTACATTTAAAAAGCGCGAGATCAAATGTAATATAAAATCTAGGAGATGTGGTATAATTGACTATGAGACAGTTCAGTTTCAAATACCATAGACCAAGGGCAAATGTAATACCTAATTCATTTAATTTTTTATTGTTTCTCAATGCTTAGTATTGAGTATCAAAAAATAATTCTTTCAGTGTTTACTAAACATTCGTCATTGTCATCATTAATCATTTGTTATGAATTGTGGAATGGTGTCTGTTTTAAAACCCAGTTTCGTCAATATAATGGCTGAATCTGTCATTTTACCAAATATATTATCCAAAAACAAAAGATGAGAAAATTACAAAAACAAGTACAAAAAAATAATATTTCATATTAAGGAAGCAATTCTAATAATGATTCATAATCATATTGATTTAAATTAAATTTGAGATGTATTATAAAATGTATGAGAAATATTGACCTTTAAATTTATTTTGTAAAAAAAACTTCAACCACGCAAATAGTGACATATGTTTGAAAGAATACATTTTTCGGGGAAATAGTTTGAGATTTTTTTTGAAAAATATAGTTTTGTTGAAATGTTTCCTGCTTGTCTTAATTTGATAGAAATGATAAATTCTAAAAAATCAAACTTTCTTATAATAAGAACTACACCTACGTGTAACCGGACATATGAACTAATCAGCTGATATTGGCCAGTATATAAGGAATACTATAACGAACTTGTTGTGACATTAGATGTCAATAAACACCGAGGATGTGAAGTTGATATCCTTCCCAATCTTGGCGATTTCCTTATGGTATTTATTGCAATTCAATACCAAGCAAGGCTTCTCCCGGATTCCATGGTTATATTAGCTGAACAACATGGAAGGTAAGAAAAGAATGTAATTCATTTGTAAGACTTTTTACTAAAATGAAGAAATTATATGTGTTTTATCATATCTTTAAAATACAGAATGTATTTTGCTTGATTAAAGTTTTTTTCCAACTTTCATATAAGGGAAGATAACTCCGATAATGTTACTGTTTTTAAAGGAATGGGTTTGAATTTACTTATTTTGTTTTGAACCAAGAAAAGAAGTCCCGTTACCCCAATTTTTATTTTTTATTTTCTGAAAGCACATTATAAGAGCTACCTCCTGAAAATTTATCTTACAATTTTATCGTTTAGTTATCCGGCTTTCTATCAATAAAAGTTTATTTTCCACGTATAATTAATACAAAATCTGACAATTTTGCAAAACCTGTTGTTTGAAAAATAGCCCCATGACCCATCCTTTTATTAATATTTGAAAGCAGCATACTGTAAGCTATCTTTTGTAAATTATTAAAAAAAACTATCGATTCTAATTTAGACCACCATCTACCTTAATGCTGTTAAAAGTCATTCGGCTGAAGTCACCAATGTTATTATTTTGACTGTAACTTCTCGATAGAATGTGTTTTGAACCAGTATGCATTACAACTGTGTCCTTAATTCGTGTTACAATCGCAAAATGATATAAGCACAATGGTGAATTGAAGGTTGTTAAGGAAAATAAATAGTTTTCAAAGTATAAGGAAGACATCAAATTAAGTCGGGTCAGAACACCATTTGTAGTTTTGAACCGTTTATTAAAAAGGTATAAGCAATACACTTAGCGATTGCAAGATTCGTTATCCATATACATGATATATGCCGTCGCAAGTTTAATGTTTTAACAATTCTAAACTCAAAGGAAGGAATGGCTATTTTTGAGCGTTAACTGACTTCCGATACAATGCGTGAAAGGGTTTAATAATTCCTTATTGTATTTGATTGATTATTTGATTGCTGGTTGCTTAACGTCCAGTGGCAAATATTTCATGCATATTCAGGACGAGAACAAATTAACAATAAATACAATAGGTAGGTTCTGTAATATATTAAGGGATTAAGGTCAGAGGAATTTAGACTGCCACGGGAAATGAGGTTATATTGGATAGGGACATAAATTTAGCCTTACAACAGGTCACCTACGGACCCCTCAAAGAGTTGTTGCAAGGGTTCTTAACGTGCAAAGGGCGTGGCACTCTCTTTACACGAGGCATCGGATTTAACGTCCCCATTCTGACCGGACGTGGCTGCAAATTTGTACATCCAGCACAGCCAAACGGACGCCCCACTTTGGCGAGGGTTTTACTGCCGGTCGGAAGAAGACAAATGGGTCAATGTTCGCAATTGTTTCTCCATAGGCGGTAATGGTAACGTTTTCTTCTGTTGCTCAGTCCATATCGTTAACTTGAATATGTATGATGGCTAGTTTCGAAGCTTAGACGTTTTCACATAATGTGGTTAAATTTTCGGAGTACGAAGTGAGATTACTTTTTCCGTAAATTAGCATACCTCGAAAATCCTTTCGTGATGCTGCTCCTCGTGGTAAAAAATCCAAACATATTTCTGCAGATGAAGTAGACTTTAAACATCACACGATCTTTTATTCCGCAGATAAACTATTTACAATAAAAACGAATGATTAAAAAACAAATTGTGACTTTATCTGAAGTTTATCTGATCTTAAAATAAAATCCGACTTAATTAAACATCAACATTGATCAGCAGTCTATGCATCGGGGGACTGTCCTTAGTTTTTTCTGTTAATGTTTTAAGCAAATGTTTAAATTTCTCTTATTCATGAATTGAATTTTATTACAGAAACACCTGACAATGCATCAATAGCTCTGTATAGGTATATGTGTCGTAATATTGTTGGAACAGAAAAGCACGTAAAAACAATCAGAATGATGAGCAATGTCAGAGACAATTTACAATGCGCCGACCATTGGACAATTATCACTAGTGGAAGTCATGGAGAAGGACTTGTAATGCGAGGCAGTGATTTAGATCTCATGCACGTTTGTAAAATTGCCGAGGTTTGTGAAGACACAAACATTAATTTCAATCCAAATACAACGTATTTTACAATAGAAGAAGAAGATACACAGACAGGTTTCCCTCTGCTATGTCTTCGGTATCATAAAGGTCCATTTGTCTTTGAAAACTGTTTAGAGGAGATAAAAGGTCGTTACTACCTTTCAAATGTTACATTTAAACAACAATTTATAAACAAAATGTATCCGACTATTCATGGCCCATGTTTATCCGACAAACATGGCTTATTTGACTTTGCATACTGCCTTCGTTGTAAATCATGGGTAACACAATCGAAGCAATGGATAATACGATCAAACAACTCGTGGCCAAGTGCCGATGTTAAGGCGTCAATTATAAAACACGGTGTTCTATTTGTACCAATAGGTGTTAAAGGGTCTACAAAAGAAGAATTAGAATGGCGAATTTCGTTTTCTGTGGGAGAGAAACTTCTCATTTATACTTTTACACATACACAGTTACTATGTTATGCTCTTATGAAAATTCTTCTCAAAGATGTTATAGCTATTGACGTAAATTGTAAAGATTTACTATGTTCATATTTCATGAAAACTTTAATGTTTTGGATATCGGAGGAATTACCTACATCAATATGGGAACCCGCAAACTTGATATCTTGTTTTTTGAGATGTTTTCGTAGACTTCTGTATTGTGTAGAATTTTCAGTTTGTCCTCATTACTTCATTCCTGAGAACAATTTATTTGAAAATAAGATAAAAGGACGCGCACGTGAAACACTTTTAAGTAAGTTGTATATTCTAAATAGTTATGGTTGGCAATGCATCATCTTTTCAGACCAAATCCCGAGTTATCACAGATTATCCACTTACATTAACAAGGAACCAAGTTGTTTAAATGTTGGCATCCTCAAAAAATTATTTAGTTTTTTAAATTATAATGCAGATTATTTTCTGAATCCTGATATCAAACTGGAAAACAGAGTACATATGGTGTTACCTATTTTGAGTTCCAAAATAAAATACCTTTACTTGTACTATATGTCAAAGTTTTGTAGCAAAAGTAGCCATTTTCCAGCATATAAAAATAATTTCGGTAATAAGTCAACGTATAAACAGTACAATACATGTGTAAGTACTCTGCTACAAAATACACGACATGATGCTGTATCTGGATGGTTGATGTTAGCTTCTTTTTTCTACGGGACAAAACAGTACAATTTAGCTCTCGACATCCTCAAATATTCTCTATCTAAATGTTCACCTGAAAAGCTAAACCTAGCTGCGAATTGTTCGTCCTTTAAGCGTGAAGTACTAAATTTGAACTTATTCAGGAATATGCCATATGATCAGCTATCAAAATTTATGATGATAAATTTATTAGATATTCCAATCAACTCTATTTTGATACCTACGGAATTGATGATTGAGGCAGAGGAAAATTTGATTCCGCCTGTAGTTTATGTACATGCCCTTCGATTCCTGTGTCATTACCATCTTATGAATACAATAGAATGTTCTAATTCTCTCCGAGATCTACAATTGACTATAGAAAAAGACTATTTCATAGGACATGCGTATGGGAAATCTGTATCTTACAACATTTTAGGTATAACTTTTCAATTAATAGGAGATATAGAATCAGCAAAAAAGGCATTTATGCAATCGATACAAATTAGACCAAGACCCGATCAAAATAGTGCGTTCCAGAGACTGTCGTTGATTAGTCCAAGGCAAATGAGATACAATTTAAAAAATTAAAGTTGTCACTGTTTTAATTATTGTTTTCCTGTGCTATTTTCAGGATTTTTTCTTATAGCGCAACAATCCTTGTTTCATATCATCTCCGGTGTAGTTTGTTCCGTGCAAAAATAAGAAAAGAAGAAAACACTTTTTTTATATTCTGTTTTTGAATCTGTTGGTAATCTAACACATGTCAATAAATGATGTTTTAACAGAGGATGATACATATGACTTATATTTTATGAGGCAAATATTACTTGCATGTTCAGGACGATAACAAACTAACAATGATTCTAAAAGGAGAGCCCTGCAAATTTAGTCTTACGGGTTGAAAGTCAGCAAATTTTACTGGAATGATGTTATGTTAGATACAAATGTAAGGACATCCAGGGCCCCTAGCATGCATTTAGCATGGTACATTTGCTACACGAGGCACCAAATTCAAATGACATAGTTGCGTATTGATATATTCATGTGCCTCATAATGAAGGTGACACCCCTTGCCATACACCCGGTACTGAGATATATTACCATACCTGAGGTAGAATTGGAGATGTACTATATAATGTTTTGATCAAATATTGTTTAGGGGGCAATTACAAAATTGAAACCCGAAGAAAAGTAGTAAAATATGACGGAAGATACCAAAGGCAATTTTTAAACTGATAAGTCGTAGACAAACTTACAACACCAGGGTAATGCAAACTTGGGATTGACTTCCGTATAAGCATTTTAATTACAAATAAGTATTTTCAACATCGCGACTGCATATTGATTTCTTGGTATAGGTCTCTGCCGATAATTGACTGACCGATGAATATTCAATTACTGCAATTATGTATCGTATGGTTTACTGTCGCATAGATAAACACACAGGCCTCCAAACACATACATATTTATATTTCAATATATAAAAAAGAAGATGTGGTATAATTGACAATAAAAGAACTATCCACCTGAGACCATATGACGTAGACATAAGCAAGTATAGGTCAATGTTTTCATTTTGTTATATCAACTATATACTAGCATAGCAGTTATCAAGTGTGCAATGTATTGAAGGATCTAAAGCAAATATTTTTTTAAAACTTGTTTCTTCATATCAACAACTGAATATCACCATCACCATAATTAGGAGAGGAGAATTGGTAATGAAAAAAATAAAATAATCTAGTTTTTATCGCATTTATGAAGTTTAAATCGCCGGTTTTAAATGTGGAGAAAACTGAAAGAGGACAGGTATTACTTTTATCGTTGGCTTTGGAAGAGAATATTATGGGGATACATTTGATTGATGTATTTAGAAAGATCTAGATTATTGACAGTTGAAATGATGTTTATACATCCATATTATTGAAAATATTAACCAAATGGTGTTTTCCTCTGTCTTTATGAAAAAAAAAGACACGAGACTGTCATCACGTGATTATTGATTTTATGTCTCTATAAAGTGTTTTACGTTTATTGTTGAAGTATTAATCAGGCTGTTGATTGTCTTTTTTAAATTGATTCAGAAGTTGTCATACCGGAACCTTTTATAGCTTACTTTGTTACTGGTCTTGCGGGGACCTGTAATTGTCCGCACCTCTGTCCTGTCGTCTTTATAGGTAGTTGTCTCATTACTGAAATCATAGGAACACATGTACTAGAGAAAACTTGGTGTCCATTGCAATATCAATAAGTATGTAAAGTTTAGACATAATTCTTAATTAAACGCATTTGTTGAAAAATATTTTTCCTGACAAAATAAAAGAATGTAGGTCTGTACAATAGTGTATAATGCAAGTGTACTTCTAAAATTCTAAAACAAACTTTTAGATATCAACAACAAACAATCCGAAAAAAAAAATGCATTTATCTCTATATATCTTCTAGATCGTAAACTGGATATGAAATGAGGATAAAACAAGAGTTTTGCTTAATGAGGCAGCACCTCAACAAAAAAACAAAACAAAAAACAAAAAACAAAAAACAAAGACAAACTTTCGATATCAGCATCACATCTATGGCAATAGTTTTAATGTCGTCTGTTCTGCAATTGGTCATGCCATTACCCATCGATTCAAATTAATTCTTACAACAAAAAACACTACTCGTTGTGTCTTTTTATTCACAACTAATCAATTGAAATTACATGAAACGTTCAGACTGGTATATCGTATACAATTCTGTATTGGGTAATGAAGGTTTGGATGAGGGTATTTCATTTCTGTATTTTCTTTTTCTTTATCCTATGTGTTTTTATTCCTTATAGTGTCTTCAACACCATGGCCAAAAAGAAAATCAACGAAAAGACAATAATAATAACAACAAAGCCCCCCATTGAAACGAAAGATTAAGCAACACGTATCACACCACAAACGCGTGGAGTTCATGGGTTCTTTACATCTTCTATTTTTCACTACGAACAAGGAAGGCGGAAAACGAAAATAATAAAAAAAAAACAAAATAACAACTATAGAATTTGTTTTTAAAGTATCCTGTTTATAACTAATATAATTTTATAACTTTTTAATCAATTTCAAACAGTTTACTCATTCAAATTCAGGATCACCTTGGGATTATTATCGTCTGTTTATGATACATAATAGAACCTGAAAAACGAGACAAGGAAACGAAATAATAATAAAACATGTTAAAGCGTCCTGCTTAAAGAAAAGTAAAGAAAAGCTGACTGGAAATCAAGATTTGATTTTTTTATTCAGGTAAAAGGGCTTTCGTAATGAAATCTTTTTACAGGCCGTATTTGTGAAGGTAATTCTAGTCCATATTAAAGTGACCCGTTCAGAGCAGGTAAACAATAAAATTGAGAATGGAAATGGGGAATATGTCAAAGAGACAACAACAAGACCAAAGAGCAGATAACAGCCGAAGGCCACCAATGGGTCTTCAACGAAACGAGAAAATGTGTACTAGTTCAGTGAAAATGGACGTCATACTAAACTCCAAAACATATAAATGAACTAAAATTAAAAAACATACAAGACTTACAAAGGCCAGAGGCTCCTGACTTGGGACAGGCCCAAAAATGCGGCGGGGTTAAACATGTTTTGTGAGATCTCAACCTTCCCCTATACCTCTAGCCAATGTAGAATAAAGAAACACATAGCAATACGCACAGTAAAACTCAGTTTAAAAGAAGTCCGAGTTCGATGTCTGAATAGGTAACAAAAGAAACTAAGCAAATTACATTTAATATTTAGAGAAACATTTGCAAAGCTTTATAGAATATTATTTTTAAAAACACGAGATTTGTTAAAAAAATATATAAATCTTAAATAATTGTAGAAGATTCCTCGGAGACCCGTGTCTTGCTTATGATTTAAAATCGAACTTATCACTTCAGATGTTATTTTTTTTAATTTTGAAGAAGCTTATTACCATAAATTAAAACGTTCCATGAACTCAGGGTAATTGATGTCTAAAATGTAATTTGAAACTGTTTGTAACTGTTAAGGTAGCTGGGGTGTCTTCCTTCATCTTGAATTTTGAAATAACAGACAATAGGTCTACATCGTTAATGAAATGCGCAAATTTCTAGAGAAGTATGTAGTTCATGTGTAAGACGTTTCCTGCAATAAAGAAATTTATCATCTTTATACGTTTTATCATATTTACGGCTGTATTTTATAAAAAACAAAATATTTTTGTTTGATTCATTTTGTATATAAGGAAAACTATAATGTACCTGTAACGCAATTAAAACGAATTATAAGTGAAAATATGTTTTTGTTGATATGATTTCCAAATTTATCGAATATAATAATCAAGATCACATTATATTCAATAAACAAGCAAGGCTTCTACCAAGTACTAATTGGATCATGGAAGGTAAGGTCAAACCTGTTAGTTTATTCTACTTATATTTTTATGTCGACCTAATTGTGCTACGAAATTGTTTCATGAATGTTATTGTGGTTGAAGGATAAGGCACTAATGACCTGTATTAGCCAAGAAAAATTTTTCGAGAACTTTTTCCAAATTTGCACATATGTTTTGCACAGTGTGGGAACGGAACTGTACGTTTTTTTTTAATTTAATGGTCATTTGGGAGACTGTCAAGCGGGGCTCCGACATTCGAATAAATAGCAAGTTGCTAGATGGAAATTTTTTGGACTCAATTGTCACTATATAACGGTTCTGCTTCAATATGTGGTAACGAAAACATTCTATATGTAAATTCGAACAAACAAATATGATAAAAACGATATATGCATCCAAACGTGTTCCTTAGAATGGTGGCGCTCCGAGTAGATCAATCAAAACTGTCACACAAAGAGATAAAAACATGTCATTAAAACATTGGAAAACCAATCGTTGCTACTAGAATTTTCACATTTACCTTTTCTGATATATAGTCTTACCTGCCTGAAAGTTTAAAAGGCATGGTCCCAGAAGAAATCCACATATATTCATTATCTAAATGTCGGATATTTTAATTGACTGTACAATCGCTTGTGAGTTTACAGTACAATCACTTGGGCCTTTCCTACACAATCACGTTGGCCAACTTTATAAAATACATTGCATATGCATTTCATTTTTTGTTTCTTGTCTGTCCGATTATACTCATCTATGGGATTTGAAAACAAAATGACCACAAATTCAGTAATTTTGGCGACTAAGTTTCTAGTAAGGGCACCTTTTTAAGCCATACTCAGTGTCTATATCAGAGACATAATCAAAATTCGAACAAGTTATACAAGACAAAATAAAAGGACAATACAAATGTAACAAATCACTTGCAAGCAAAATAATGCTCGTTCAAAACAAATAACCGAAAATGGACTAGTTGCTACGGAAGCGTAAGAATATTTTGAAGTTTACATGTACTTTATTTGTTATAAACTAACAGTTTAAAAGAATAGTATATACGAACATAAACATTCAACACAGAATTTTTCACCAATAGACCGGTATATTCTAACTTACTACAGGCATTCGAATTTGGAATGGTGGTAGCAATTCACGGAACCAAGAAAAGACACGTATATGTCAACAAACAAGCTATATATATATATATATATATATATGTTTTCAATTTAGACTTGTATGTATATATATATACAACCAAGTAACAGATCTACTCTAACATCGTTAGTTGATTTTCTAGGCACTTTATACATATTCTAACGCCTGGTATTTCTTAATCATAAGAAATCCGATGGACAAGGTATAATTTGCAGTTGTCACTACACATAGGCAGACATATATATATATATATACAACCAATATATATATAGATTCTTACATTGATACCAGTGGATTATCAAATTTATCCAATCGAGATAGTTAAATTATCAATTTTAAAGTCCGAGATTGGATAAATCCGATAATCCACGAGTAACTATGTAAGAATCTGTTTCTATAATGATTAAAAATAAATTTTCTTTTTTTGTTAAACGAAAATCCCCTTCGTGTGCCTTTCACATTCCACGAAGTTGTCAATTTCATTAACACAAGTTAGCATATTTTGATTCATCCAGATAGCTAAAAAGGTTATGACCCTTAAAATCATCCAATGATCTTTTGAGATCACCGGAGACCACACGTGAATTAAATTTTTTTATACTATGGGTTCGGAAAGGGATAAATTTCCATAGCATTAGAGAAATATATACATTTATATATAAATAAGGAGATGAGGTATGCTTGCCAATGAGACACCTATCCAAGTTCAAAAAAAGTGGATTTAAGCAACTAAAGGCAAGCGTACGGCCTTCAACATTGAGAAAAAGCCATACTGGTGGTACAAAACACCTATATGGTAAATTGTATCAAGGATTAGGGTGTGAGTTGTTATCTGAAAGACAGAGAAAACACAAAATCCTTAAACTTCATGAAATGGTATCACCATCCAGGAACTTTTCAATATTAATAACTATGACATCCGACGAACGAACGACACACAGTTTATTCATTAGACCAACATTTTATCAAAGCTCATTTCTATCTTCAATATAAAAAAAGAGATGTGGTATGATTGCCAATGAGATAGCTATCCACCAAAGTTCAAATGAAGTGAATGTAAGCAATTATTGGCAATCGTTTACCTTTTAACAATGAGAAAAACCCATTCCGGATAGTCGGCTATAAATGGCCTTAAAAACATGAAAAATATAAAACAATTACATTTCGAAAACTTACTGCCTAATTTATAACAATTTTCGAAAAACAAATATGACAGCCATGAACCAATAACAAACACTGAACTGCAACCTTTGACTTAGGACAGGTACATAATGTATGGGTCAGGGTTAAACATGTTTGTGTGCGCTCAACCCTCCCTTTACTTTGGACAGTGGTGTTACAGCAAAATATAAGACTAAACTTTAAAAAAATCAGTTGAATAATCAGTTCATCATGGAATACTATCACGGAAAATATCAAACTAGGCGCAGATCCAGATAGCACACCACAGTTAGGTGTGTAGTTTCGCATTTTGACCCCTGTAGCTTTTTCAAATATGAGAGCTAGTGTGCAATAAAATTTATTTTTGGATAGCTGAAGATTAAAAAGGCCTTCATAGTGGGTTTATAGGAACATCAAGATTATGTAATGTATGTAATATGGGCTGTTTTCTGTATGACAGTCCGTATTTTCATATCCATACCAAACATTGGTCCGGCAATTATTGTATGTTTTTTTTCCAACCTTTTGTCGCACGAACTTTGTGATTAAATTTTACGAAAAAAACTAGGCGAAAGACACCCATTTTTTATTTGATCATTTGGTAGATTAATGTCAACAGTTTCAGAAAAGGTATCGCTCAAAGGCATTGAATATGTGACATTTTCATCCCCCTTTGTCAATATTTTTAGTAAATAAATGAAGAATGTTGCCATGGATACACAACAAAGGAATTCTATTTCACCATTTTAACTTTTGAAAATGAAATCTATTGAAGATACTGATTACAAACATATGCACATGTATGACACAAACAGTTTGGCTTAATGTATTACAAAGCCAGGAATAGAAGACGATTAAACATTTTGTGGTTCAATTTTAAATTTATTTTCTAACTGTGGTGTGCTACCCCCACCATTTTAAAAAGGAGATTTCAGTGTTTTCCCCGGAACACCATGAAACATTTACATAAGAAAACAAATGGGGTTTCAACAACAACCGAAACACCCCCTTGCCCACCCCGGATCTGTTATACAGACTTCGTCCATTAAAATAAAACCTTCAAACATCATTCACAATATCGAATGTGTAATTGAAATTTAAATAGAAATTTGATAACAAGACCAAATTACTCGAAACATATACAAGGAAAAAACTCATGCCAGACATATGTTTCATTGGATTGCAGTAGTTTAAAGGAACATTTATATGATTGAAATCTCATGGAAAGTAAAATCTGTTCATTCATGTGGCAGAATAGATAGCAATAAGAATTTCCTACTTGAGTGTCATAATTATTCACATGCCCAAAAACAAACGTAAACACTAGAAACTCTTCCGTTCCATTAAAATATCAAATCACTTTTTGGCCTATATTGACTTCCTCTTTATCTTTGATTTGATAGGTAATGCCTTGAAACCCATATCCTGCTGAATTTTTTTACCATTTGAATAGCAGTAATTTCCTTTTTTCTTTTGACAGGGAGACAGATTAATATAAGACCAATATTATTTCCGAATCTCTTTGTGTACAACTGTAATCATATTTTGTGTTTCATGTCTTTAAAAACAAATATGCCATTTTACGAAAATTAATGATTCAAATTAATTTTGTCATGGATTTAACCTGCAATCAAAAATATCAGTTCTAAGCTTGTTTTTATTTAGAATATTTTTAATCATTGCATTACGAGTCAAACAAATCAAGCAAACTGAGATAATTTCTACATCCTTTCATCTTTTTGTTTGCCAAATTTTTGAAGTTGGACAAGCAATTGTACTGGAAAGGCCCAAGTGATTGTACAGTTAACTCGCAAGCGATTGTACAGTGAATAAAATATTCAAAAGTGAGCTAATGAATATATTTGGATTTCTACTGGGACAATGCCAAGCTTTTAAACTTTCAGATAGGTAAGACTATATATCAAAAAAGGTACATTTGAATTTAAATTTAGTAGCAACGATTGGTTTTTCAATGTTTTAATGACCTTTTTTTTCGCTGTTGTATGACTTTTTTGATCGATTTACTCGGAGCTCCACCATTCTAAGGAAAACGTTCGGATACATACATACATTTTCACTGAACTAGTTCACATTTTTATTTAGGGGCCAGCTGAGGCCCACCTCCGGGTGCGGGATTTTCTCGCTGCGTTGAAGACCCATTGGTGGCCTTCGGCTGTTATCTGCTCTTTGGTCGGCTTGTTGTCTCTTTGACATATTCCCCATTTCCATTCTCAATTTTATTATCGTTTTTATTATTTGATTGGTTCATAATTACTAATATAATTTTTCGTTACCAAATCTTGAAGCAGAAACGTTACATAGTGACATTTGAGTTCATCAAACGTTCCATCTAGAAACTTGTTATTTTTTCGAATGTCGGAGCCCCGCTTGGCAGTTTTCCAAATAACCAAAAAATAAAAAAACCCGTACAGTTCCGTTCCCACACTGTGTTTTGGATATGCATAAAATCAAGAAATGTAAATGAATAATATCAGATTTTTTTATTCCATGACATCACAATTATGTCATAATATAAAAACTAATGCAAATGCAGAATTTTGCAGTTTTCAATAGTTTTTCCTATTGTGGAAACACCATGCACAGCCTAGAACCAACAAAATAATGTTAATGAAGCTTTATGACAACTATTTCATTATTCTCACCAAATATAAAGTTGCTTCTAGGGTGAGCACATACTTTTCATCTAATATATACTGGAAATGTGAAACAATGAAAATCAAGAAATTTTACAAAATCGTTATGACTTGTTGTCCTGGTAAGACGTTAGATTTGTAATTTTTTTATTTTCTTAACACCTTAAACCGTAGTGAAGTTGGGACAAATATAAGAAATATGTACGGTAACTTTTCGATAGGCACTAATATTTGGGCGAAATAAGAGCTTTATTGCTCCTACTCCATTGTTTTTTCTATAGACCGTGTGCGATGCACACTTTCGTTACAAGTATTAACGACACTGCCGTCTCGAAACCATTTTTCACAATCAAGCATTATAAACATTATTTGCAATCGATGGTTGTTGAAAAAACCCAAAAAGTTAATAGAAAATGCTATATAAATCGCTTTGTTCCCATTTAATTGATGCGTGAACTGGATAATTCACTTGCAAAATGGTCAAGTTGATAAAAAATACTCAAAACGAAAATGATTGAAAATTTTTAAAAACGAGAGTTTTCATGGAGGGATGTTTCCCACAAATGTGATTATCTTATCATATATATCTATAAGGAATGTTTAAGGCGGCTATTGTGTAAGTTTTGTATTATATATCACAACTTTTACCGCTCATTTATTTTGAGCTTCTCCGTCAATATTTTAATTGATTGATTGATTGGTATTTGCTCTACGCCGCATCAGCACAAAAAGGCTTTTTCGCGACGAGAGCTATTTTAAATAATATAACAAGATGTGTTCTTTTTCTAAATCAGACGAAAAGTATTTCAATCTACTAAAACTGGAGTTATAAAGCGATTGATTGATTGATTGTTGTTTGCTTTACGCCGCATTAGCACAAAAATGCTATATCGCGGCGAGAGCTAATTCGAATATTTTTACAATTTAAAGCATATTTCAGAGCTCCAGATAAGAATTCACAAATTGGGGTTTTTACCCACCATTTTTTTTATGTAATTGGGTGATAAAGTTTTTTAATTGCATTATCAATTCCAATTCACCCCTCAAGCAAATATCAAATTGGGTTTTTCACTACCAAGCTCCTTAATGTATTGGGTTTTTTCATCAACACAATATTGAATATTTAGGCATGTTATAATCACAATATATCAACCCCAGATGTGTTTCCATCTTAAATGTGTTTCTTTCTTTGTAGAATATGTGCTAGCTGTTTTATTTGGTTTATTCACTGACGAGCAATTGTACATTTAATTTGTGTCCCGTTTTAAACGTTCCGTCAGTTTTGTATCTTCTCAAAACTTATGTAAACTGCAGCTGGTGTCACTAGTTGGACAGGAACTAATTGCCTTTCTAGATCCCATATGATCACCCTACAGTTTAATTATAGTTGGGGTAGGTGTGGCTAAGTGTTTAGATTTTTGTGTAATAGATGTGAAATTTAGGTGCTGTAAGAAAGTTTTGCCAGTCCTTTCACCTATTTGCCAGATCTACTTTTTAATAAAAATAAAAAGTAGTTTCCAGATTTAAGATATACCCCCAAAACCTTTAGGTTTATGGGTGGTTTATAATGACGGAGACCACATTCAACTTAAATTTACAAATAATTCTGCAACATCAAGTAAATAAATGACAATGTTATACTGCACTTGCAAATAAGACAACTATCTTAAGCATCTAGAACAATTATACCAAAACAAAGAAAGTGTCAAGCTTCATTGACGTAAAAAACGGATATGTGTATTCACTCATCAACTAAAATGAAAAAAAAATATATATAAACTGTTTTCGTTTAATTCAATTTACATAAATCTGGGTTAAATTGTCCCTTATCAGAACTTTTGTTTTCGATGTTTTCAAACTACATATCATGTCATAATTGATTTGGCCTTTCACTTTTTCCAACTGATTTCGTTTTTGACGGCACCCCGTGTTTATCGCTCTAGCAATGTTCTCGATATGGTACGCAAACACGCCCGTGCGTTCAATGGCCGCTTCCTAAAATCACTAGCTGAGTCTTGTTATCATCATAACTTTCCCTCAGCTATCAAAAAGAAGCCGAAAACATGCTTCTATTCAATATTTTTACCGGACATTTATTTTTGTTTTAATTCATTGTATGTTATGATAAATCCTGAGCAATTCGAAAAAATATGACAGCATGTCACACGATAATTGGATAAACGCCGAGAAGATCGAAATGTTTTCATAAACACGTGTACCTTTTGAGCAACGAAAAATTCCAACAGGGACCCATTACAGCTACTTGATGCAGGGCTCTATTTTTAGAACGAAAGGACATTTCCAATTATAAATATTATAAAAATAGATTTACGCGACGACTGTAATCAAGTAAGGGTAAATAACGCAAACGATAGTGAATAAAAGCGTTAAGAACCCATGTTTTTGGCATATAATTTGGTTTTCCTTTGAATTAATTGGGTTATAGAACCCTGCAATGGGCAATTGCATTAGGTTTTTAATTATTTTTATTGCGTGATCACGCAAATACGCAGCTTATCTGGAGCTCTGTAATATTTTTAAAATCAGACAAAAGGTCCTTCAATAAACTAAAATTCTAGACTAAAGCAAATTGATTATTTACAAATAAAAATCAACAGTAAGATAACGTGATAAAAAATAAAATCGTTTTAAATATAATAACATTTTTATATTTTATAATATATTCCAACTTATTTTAAGAATGAAACAATATTTGTAATTGGAACACTATTAAATAAATCATACATATTACTGACATTGAAATGCATCCTACGAATATCAGCAAAGTCAATACAATTAATTAAAACATGTTTAATAGTATACTTGCAGTTGCAAGGTATACATTGTGGTTCATCTTCATTTTTTAAAAGATACTCGTGTGTTATTCCAGTATGACCAATACGACATCTAGAAATAACACACTGATCTTTTCTGCACATAAAATTATTGAAAGGTTTACCCAAGTTAGGTTTAATTTCATGTAATTAATTATCATCTTTTTTACTCCATTCATTTTTCAATATATTAAAAACGTATTCTCTAATATTAGATTTAAAATCGGTATATGGTATATCACGGTTAGATAAAGGGTCATCCAGGGCATTTTTAGCTTCCTGGTCTACAACCGTGTTTCCATGGATTCCAACATGACTCCCATAGAAATAATATCTCTTTATGAATTTTTAAATTCTTCATTACTGTTAAAAACTTGAGAATTATCGGGTTTTTAATTTCAGTATGTTGTATAGCTTGTAAGCATGAAAGTGAATCAGAACAGATTATAAATTTGGATTTGTCTGAAGTAGCAACAAATTTCAAAGCCAAAATTATTGCCTGTGCTTCAGCAGTAAATATGGATGCGTCAGATGACAAACGGAGAGTCGCAGCTCTGTCTCCAAGGACAGCAGCAGATGCAACTCGGTTACCATCATTCGATCCATCAGTATAAACAGTTGAAAAATTTGTATAATTTGCTTTAATTTCAGCAAATTGTTGTTGAATTAAAAAACAAGAGTGTACACGCTGAAATGTCTCGCCTTCTTTACTAGCCATTGATTTTATGTTGATAGTCCTAAATATAAAGCTTTACTACAAGTAACACATAAACTTAACATGATCCAAGAAAATGAGGTCAAGGTCAGATAAAACCAAACGAGAAATACATGTACACCTTACAATCAATCATTCAATAAACCAAACATAAATGACCTAATGCTTATAGTTTCTAAGAAACAGTCTTAACCAGGAAAACTTAACATTGACCAATGAACCATGAAAATGAGGTCAAGGTCAGATGAACCATGCCAGACTGACATGTACACCTTACAATCAATGTATGCATTAAATATAGTTGACCTATTGCTTATAGTATCTAAGAAACAAACTTAACCATGAAAACTTAACATTGACCAATGAACCATGAAAATGAGGTCAAGGACAAATGACACCTGCCAGTCAGACATGTACACCTTACAATCATTCCATACACCAAATATAGTTGACCTATTACTTATAGTATTAGAAAAACAGACCAAAACACAAAAACTTAACATTGACCAATGAACCGTGAAAATGAGGTCAAGGTCAGATGAAACCTGCCAGACTGACATGTATCCCTTATAATCATTCCATACACCACATATAGCTGACCTACTGCTTGTAGTATCTGAGAAACGGACCTAATCACGTAACTTTAACCTTGATCACTGATCCATGAAATGAGGCTGAGGTCAGGTGAACCCTGTCTGATGGACAGGTAGACGTTGCAAGGAACCCATATACCAAATATAGTTATCCTATTACTCATAATAAGTGAGAAATTTACATAACAAAAAAACTAAACTTTTTTTTCAAGCAGTCGCTGAACTATGAAAATAAGGTCAAGGACATTGGACATATGACAGACGGAAAGTTCGTAACATAAGGTATCTGCATACAAAGTATGAAGCATCCAGGTCTTCTACCTTCTGAAATCTAAAGCTTTATACAAATAGTTTACGCCGCCGTCGCCGCCGGATATTAATACCTATGTCTCACTTTCTGCGACCTTCGTCGCAGGCGAGACAAAAATGGTTAGTTTCATTTTTTTGGTATTTACGGAGATCAAATATCATTTTAGGTTTGAGAAGTTCCCATGGAGGGCATTTACAAGTTTCTACATGTGCAACAGATTTTAAATCAAAGTTGGTTAAATGTGCTTTTAAACGAATTCCTAGTGGAGGAATTTTATTTTCATGTTTTGCAAATATATCTTCATAAATGGGATTAAAGACACAGTCGTAGGCAGGGTTTTCTGAATATGCTTTTAGCGTGACAGCGTATTGAAGTCCAAGATTCAAACGTCTGTTGGAGAGTGAGTGCTGGTGAGGTTTTAAAGGCGCCAAGACAAAGACGCAAACCCTGGTGATGAACAGATTGATTGATTGATTGATTGTTGGTTGCTTTACGCCGCATTAGCACAACAAGGCTATATCGCGGCGAGAGCTAATTCGAATATTTTTTACAATTTAAAGCATATTCTTAAAATCAGACAAAAGGCCCTTCAATAAACTAAAATTCTAGATTAAAGCAAATTGATTATTTACAAATAAAAATGAACATTAAGATAACGTGATAAAATTTAAAATCGTTTTAAATATAATAACATTTTTATATTTTAGAATATATTCCAACTTCTTTTAAGAATGAAACAATATTTGTAAATGGAACATTATTAAATAAATCATACATATTATTAACATTGAAATGCTTCTTACGAATATCAGCAAAGTCAATACAATTGATTAAAACATGTTTTATAGTATACTTGCAGTTACAAGGTATACATTGTGGTTCTACTTCATTTTTTAAAAGATATTCGTGTGTAATTCTAGTAAGACCAATACGACATCTAGAAATAACACACTGATCTTTTCTGCACATAAAATTATTGAAAGGTTTACCTAAATTAGGTTTAATTTCATGTAATTTATTATCATCTTTTTTACTCCATTCATTTTTCAATATATTAAAAACATTTTCTCTAATATTAGATTTAAAATCGGTATATGGTATATCACAGTTAGATAAAGGGTCACCCAGGTCATTCTTTGCCTCAAGGTCTACAGCTGTGTTTCCAAGGATTCCAACATGACTCGGCACCCATAGAAATAATATTTCTTTAAGAAGAATTTTTAAATTCCTCATTACATATAAAATTTTGAGAATTGTTGGGTTTTTAATTTAAGTATTTTGTATAGCTTGTAAGCATGAAAGTGAATCAGAACATATAATAAATTTGGATTTATCTGAAGAAGCAATAAATTTCAAAGCCAAAATTATTGCTTCTGCTTCAGCAGTAAAGATCGATGCATCAGATGGCAAACGGAGAGTTGCAGCTCTGTCCCTGAAGACAGCAGAAGATGCAACTCTGTCACCATCTTTTGATCCATCAGTATAGACAGTTGAAAATTCTGAATAATTGGCTTTGATTTCAGCATAGTGTTGCTGAATTAAAAGAGGATTTGTTTTATTTTTATTGTGTTCACGGAGATCAAATATAATTTTTGGTTTGGGAAGTTCCCATGGAGGACATTTGCAAGTTTCAACTTGAGCAACAGATTTTAAATCAAAAGAAGCTAAATGTGGTTTTAAACGTATACCTAACGGAGGAATTTTATTTTCATGTTTTGCCAAAATATCTTCATAAATTGGATTAAAAACACAGCTGTAGGCAGGATTATCTGAGTAGGCTTTTAGTTTGACAGCATATTGAAGTCCAAGCTTCAAACGTCTGTTAGAGAGTGAGTGCTCATCAGCCTCTACATACAGACTCTCAACTGGTGAGGTTTTAAATGCGCCAAGACAGAGACGCAAACCCTGATGATGCACAGCATCGAGAATCTGTATGTAGGACTTCCTTGCAGAGCCATACACTATAGAGCCATAATCTAGTTTAGATCTAACTAGAGATCTATATAAATTAAGTAAAATGTTGCGATCAGCACCCCAGTCGGTGCTGCCGACAACTTTTAAAGTATCTAATGCTTTTAAACATTTCGATTTTAACATTTTGATATGGGGTAGAAAGGTTAACTTTTTATCGAAATTTAACCCAAGAAATTTGGTTTCATCAACCATTTTAATTGGGTTGCCGTACAAAGTGAGTTCTGGATCAAGATGCAATTTCCTTTTGTTACAAAAATGCATCCCGACCGTTTTTGAAGTGGAAAATTTAAACCCATTTTCCGAGGTCCATTTTTCAATTCTTCCAAGACATAACTGTAATTGTCTTTCTATGTTATTCATATTTTTGCCTCTATAACATATTAAAAAGTCATCAACATACAATGAACCTTCAATATTACTTTTTAAAACTTCAACAAGGCTGTTGATTTTAAGACTAAATAATGTAACAGATAAAATACTGCCCTGAGGGACGACCATCTCTTGATCATACAGATCAGACATGGTTGAATTTACTCTAACATTAAATTGTCTGTTAGATAGAAAATTCGAAATAAAATTTGGCATATTGCCTTTCAACCCCATATCAAAGAGATCTTTTAAAATGCCATACTTCCATGCAGTATCATAGGCTTTTTCTAGATCGAAAAAGACCGACACTACATGTTCATTTTTCGCAAAACCATTACGGACAAATGATTCGAATCGAACAAGATGGTCAAGAGTACTGCGACCTTGGCGGAATCCACACTGGATATTGGCTAAAAGCCCATTGGATTCCAGGAACCAAACAAGGCGATCATTGACCATCCGTTCTAGTGTTTTACAGACACAACTGGTAAGAGCAATTGGCCGATAATTAATAGGATCCGTGTGATCTTTACTTGGTTTTGGAATAGGCACGACGGTTGCAAGCTTCCAGATTGATGGTAAATCACCAGATTCCCAGATGTTATTCATAAGCTGCAAAAGAGCTTCCAGCGAGGAATCTGGCAAGTGTTTTTTAACAGTTGGTAGTGAATATTATCAGGCCCACAAGCTGTATCATGGGCTTTTGACAGAGATGTTTTAAGTTCTTCAAGAGAAAAGAGTTTATTATAATTTTCACCATTTTTTGATTTGAAGTTTAATTTAATTTTTTCTTTTTGTTTTTTAACTTTTTTAAAATCTTCCCTGTAGTTGTTAGAAGAAGAAGATTTCGCAAAAGTTTCACCAAGCTTGTTGGCAATATCCTTTTCAGATGTTAATAAATCATTGCCATTTTTTAAATGTTTAACTGTGGCTTTAGAATTTTTACCTTTTATCTTTTGTATCATGTTCCATACTTTTGTCATCGGAGTGCGAGATGTTATCTCCGAGACAAATTTCTTCCAAGACGTTCGTCGTGCTTGCCTGCAAGTCCGCCGTGCCTTAGCGCGAAAAACACGGAAATTACTCAAGTTTTCCGTCGTTGGTTGTTGATTGAACCGTCTTTCAGATTTTTTACGGTCACCTATTGCTTGATCACAAGCATCATCAAACCATGGTTTGCTGGGATGTTTCGGATTTGCCGAGGTCTTAGGAATAGTTCTGTCAGCAATTGACGTTAAAACTGTATTAAAAGTTAAAATTGGATCTTGTACAGTCTCAAACATCTTTGACTGAAGTTCCGCTTGACAGAGATTCTCAAACAAGGACCAGTCCGCCTTGTCAAGTTTCCAACGTGGTACTCTCTGTTGGGCAGAAGTAAAAAGATGTTCAAGTACTATTGGAAAGTGATCACTTCCACATAGATCATCATGAACACGCCATGAATAATCCAGAAGAAGAGAGGGATCGCAAATAGTGATATCAATAGCAGAATAAGAACCGTTTCCAGGATGAAGATAAGTATTAGATCCATCATTAAAAATGCATAATCCTTCTTGAGAGACAAAGTCCTCAATGATCTTACCTTTGATATTATGCGACTTGCTTCCCCACAAAGGGTTGTGGGCATTGAAGTCGCCCATAAGTATAAATGGCGAGGGTAATTGATCAGTGAGGTTTTTGAGTTTAGCTTTATCTATAATTGAATTGGGTGGAATATATATAGAACATAATGTAATTATTTTATCTAATGATAAACGAATTGCAACTGCCTGCAGATCCGTGGTGAGTTGGACTGTGCTATGAATGACGTTGTCCTTCACAAAAATGGATGATCCGCCTGCAGCACGTTCGTCTACCTTAGAAAATGTGCTATACATGTTGTATCCTTTTAAAAATACATTGTCACTTTCTTTTAAATGAATTTCTTGAAGACAAAATGCAATAGGTAAAAATGACTGAACTAGAAGCGTTAACTCGAGAAGATTTATTTTAAGACCTCGGCAATTCCATTGGATGATATTAGTCATGATTTGATAATAGAAAGGCGAATGCTGTCGAGTTTGCCAGCATTCTTATTTCGCTCACCCTGAGATTGTGATCTTTCGGGTGGCGGAACACTTTCGATTTCCATTTCAGTTTCGTCGATAAGTGTTGAAAATCTGTTGTGTGAGGAGAGTCGTCGATCTCCAGGACCACACGCGGCTGCTTTTACTCCGCCTCGACCCCTACCCCGCGACTTCGAATCAAAAGACTTCTGAGAGGATGTATTTACTGGCTTCTTTTGGACATCCTTCTTTTCTGGAGAACGAAGAGGAGACGGGGCTCTAGTAGACTTTGTACTGGATGTAGAAGCTAACGTTTTAGATGCAGATAAAGGAAGACTATTGGAGATGGAAGAATCATCTATGTCACTGGGAAGATCCCAGACAGATTCAACGCCCCAACTGTCTGATTTAACTGCATCTTTTTTATTTGATTTCTTTTTTTCATTTTTTTTAGGTGATGACATTGAGCTCTGTAAGGAAGATTGAGTTGACTGAGTACTGGTTTTAGAAGGTGTTGGTTTTCTTGGAATTAATATTTTATCGTTAGGTTCTGTTTCAACGGGCAGCATTGTAAATGTCTCAGCATCAATTGGCCAGGTCATGCGAGTTTGTGTATGCTCGTGACTGAATGAACGGACAACTTTGCTGGCGTACGATGGTCTGTTCGAAACGAGGAGATCATTCGAAACAGAAGCTATCTGTTTAGCTTCTGGGTAACTGATGTTTCTTTCTGTTTTAATTAGGTCTTTCCACTTTTCCGTGGAAAGACCTATTGGTTTTCTTCTGATTATTATTTTTTTTTTTTTTCTTCCGCCTAATTTTTTTCCTTCACTGTTTTTTTGTTTCGCAAGATGTCGCTTAGATATTTGGAATATGATATCGAACAGTTTATACGCTTTTGAAACTGACACCGCTTAACCGAATACTTTCCCATATAAGAGTTATCTCCCCGAACACTGTTTTTCTTGTTATCTCTAAGGCTTCGCAACGGTATAAGAAACCGACAAATTTATTTTTCCAAATTGCTCGTTGTATCCTCAGGATGTTCTGTTTTATTTTGACCGAAGCCGTATAGAGATTCCATATGAGAGTTATTTCCCCTTTTGTATTTGATATAAGTGAAATGTATTTTTAACTGGAAAACCATAAGTGATAGAGGCCTAAGGTCTTTTGATTTGAGGTCCTTGGTCCAAAAAAATGAAAATGAGGTCAAGGTCTAAGGTCAAGGTCATGTTCAAAATTTTGATTTTAGCATGTTATCACTAATTTTCAGAAATCTTCTAAGATATCGACAAAATATTTTTACAGAATTGTTAGTTGCGACATGTCGTAATATGTAAATTTGAGTTGAAAGGGTACGGAGACATTTAATGGGGGTTTTCTCCCCTAGTATATCTAAAATTACACATATGGTGATATAACTCATTTATCATATATAATTAAGACCTAGAGTCTTTTGATTTGAGTTCCTTGGTTTATGACCTTGAAATTGAGCTCAAGGTCATAGTTAAATTTAACGTTCTAGATTTTGACCTTTTCTTTTACCTCATATGTATACATGATAAAGACATGGGACTTTTTGCATTAGGTTGCAAGCAATGTGACCTTGAAAAGCCAACCGGAAGTTACCTTTCGAAAACCAGAAGTAGATATTTTTTGTACTAAATTAATGTAAAAGTATATAGAACCATATATTTTTGGAATCAGTGTCAAGTAAACTATCAAACAATACCGAAAGTAACATCTTTTAAACCGGAAGTAAAACATTATCTCCCTTATTTATATTTTTTTGTATAGAAACCATATATTTTTGGAATCAGCGTTCAATAAGCTGTCATTTGACGCTGAAATTGACATTCAAAACCAAATTTAAATATTTTCATGTCAAAATAGATCCTTACTGGTGGAAAGACCTTCAATTGTTCTCTGAACAATTGGTTTTTAATTTTGATAATATTTTTTCTTTAAGGTAAACAGGGCAGTCCCTAGATGATGAAAAATGGGATTCACCACAGTTTACGCATTTAGAAGATTCAGAGTGACAGGTTGTTCCCTCGTGTCCTTCGTCAGAACACTTGAAGCATCTCTGCGTACCACGACATTGTTTGCTTCCATGGCCGAACTTTTGACAAGTGAAGCATCGAATTGGGTCAGGGATAAACCTGTCAACTCTGATTCCGAAGCAACCTAAAGTAATAGATTGGAGGAGTTGGAGTTCTAAAGATCAAAAGATATGTATTTAATTTGATTATATTTCCATTCTTTTTTATTTGACATCTAACAACATCAGTTACACCTTGGCTTAAAAGTTCCTCACTGATTTCTTCCACGGTAAGGTCACCAAGGTATTGACTTCTGTCTCGAATGATCCCCTTACAGCTGTTCAAACTGTTGTGAGGAGAGGCAGAAACAGGAAAGTTTGTAATTGTTGTCATTGTAAGCAAATTTGTTGAATGACTTTTGTTGGAACATTCAACCAACAAATTGCCTGATCTCATTTTTGAATCTTTTTTTACAGTACCAGCAACGCTTTAAATTTGTTTGTGAATCACAAAGGGAGATATTTTGGAAATTGGTTTTTCATCTGTTCCTTTTATTACAATAAATCTGGGCCAACTGTCATCTTCCTGACAGGGCACTGATTCATCACATTTTCTTTTTTTATGTATTAAAGCTGATTGAGAGGGTTGGTTTTGTTGTGCCATAGGAAATGAGAAAGATTCAATATTCTTGCCATCCACCCACCTCGGAGTGCCTACAAGGGCGATGCTGTGTTTCCGTGGCGAGCCGGGGTCAAGTGCTAATGCTGAAAACGAGCTCCAAGTATAACATGTATAACGTAGCTGGTCCCCAAAATTAGCACCAAAGATCCACTGCGGAAAGCACCAGATGTTCCAAGAATAGTATACTCAAGCAGAGCGTATCCATCAAGCGAAATAGAACGCGTACCACTTGATTGACCCATGAGCCATCGCCTTCTAAATATAAATAGCTTAATTTAAAACACATGTGTATATAATGAAAATTGTTACAAGAAAGCTTATTGTTGAGGATTAACTGAAGGGCTCGACATGACCAGCCGATTGATCGAACCGGGTCCATCCGACCTCCCGTTTAGATGATATTGGAGCCAAAGCAGCTTATTGAACTATAGTCTCGTCCGTCCGGGTATTTTCTGACCGTAAGGAGTCTGGCTACAGCCCTCATCCGCAAGGATCTCGTCAACCACCGACACGGGTAGCAACCCACGGCAAACGGGTTGGAGAGCCTATTTTTTTCAAAACATCGGGCAACTCGTACGATGTTCGGATCACTTTAGTCTGGTCTCTACCCTTCGACCTGTCCAGCATGGGTAACCCTACCAGGAGACGAAGCTCCAACTGGCATAGCTCTCGGGGTCACTGAGACACGCAAGCCCCCCGACCACGGCAAGGATAGCGATCCACCGGGGGGCAGCAAATAGTAAAAAGAAAATAATTCATATCTCGACACTGTTGTACATTATCTACAACATTATTACCTTGTTTTCTTTCTGTGCTTTAAGTCATGCCTCAATCATCTGGATTATGCTGTTTTGCATACAACAAGTTACACCAACGAGATAACTTTCGAAACGCATTAGTTGTGGAGGTGCGAAATATACCATAGAGACAGTCCTACTCATAGATCAAAAATAAACTGATAACTCCATGGCTAAAAAAAGAAAAAGACAAACAGATAAATAATAGTACACAAGACACAACATAGAAAAATAAAGTTTAAGCAACACGAACCCCACCAAAAACTGGGGGTGATCTCAGGTGCTATGGAAGGGTAAGCAGATGCTGCTCCACATGTGGGACTCGTCGTGTTGCACATGTAATTACAATTTTTATAGAATTGTCTTCTCCAAAAAGTCCAACATAATTGTTGGACAGGAATTTTGTCATCATATATTCCAATTCCCAAGAAAGACGAATGTCAACCATAAACGTATTGTTCACAGCATTGTTATTTTCTAAATCAAGCAATATCGGAACTAACTGCGGTACGAGCTAAACTATCATCAAACGTGAATCAAACTATTAATACCTTGTTCGAAAAAAAAATCTACTAATGCCGTTAAAGATAAAAAGCAAAAAGTCTTCTGCTTGAATTTATAGGTTCCAATTCAAAGAGTTTGTTTGGAATGGTTACAGTCAAAGATGTCAATCGCCTTGCCCTTCATATGAACATTCTTTCCAGAAAGACAAAATCAAATGTAGGAAAACTAAAAAAATTACTTATTTTAACAGAATGAGTATAATTTTTTTGATTTTTTTGAAATAGAAGAACAAAAGTTCATTTGAATGGAAATTCTGTTCTAGCAAGTATAAATATAAATTTAGTCAACTGTTTAGTGGACAGTTGTGCTTCAGTCAGCTGCTGTTCTGTAAGTTTGTAAGAAAATTTAGGCATAAAGAGTAAACATTTCGTAAACCATATTTCAATGATGTTATAGGTGTTGATTGTGAAGTATATAAAATGTTAGGAGTTGTTAGGAGTTGTTACCGTACTTGGTAATGTAACAAGTAAACAGAAATTTCATATCTTAAATCAAATGCAACAAAAAATATATATTAGTACTTGACTTTTTAAATCACAACAAAATCCATCTTGACTTTGACGAATAAACCTTGTTTATTTCTGAAACAGGAAAAAATAATTACACCGCAGTTGAAATAATTCAGGTTTAGCAATGACTATTTCTTCTGTCACTATTCCACCTCTCTCTCAAATGGACATTACCATTAGATCTTTAAGGGGTAAAGGTAAGGTTGCCATTCTGGATCATTTTTCAAGTTTGCTTCAGCAATACCTAGCTGGTGCAAAATGTTGCATTTCTCTTACCAGTCGGAATGAGTTTCTCATGCGAATTACACTAATAAAGGAGTTTTCTTACGTGCAAATTCTATAGTAGCTTCTGTTTCTCCTGTTAACTCAGATTCTGTTACTTCACTTAGTCATAAAATGGACAACTCTGAACATAGTCAAGATACTTCTTTGGTTGATAAGAACATGGACCAGGACACATTAAACTTTATCTTAGACAATTTGATCTAACAGATCAACAAATATCAACTCTTACACACTTTTTCAATAACAACAGGAAAGTTTTTGCCACAGACATGAGTAAGGAAGACCAACACAAAAATGACCCCGGGAATGCCCCAACCATCAGACAGTTATTTTATCATCAGTCACCTCGTGTTTAGAGGAAATGAACATGCAAATTGCAGAGTAACTCAAATATGACATAATAGAGGAATCTAACAATGAATGGGGCCACCAGTCGTCATGTATCGACCGAACAGGGCAGCTTTTTTGTTGTGATTTTAGATCCCTTAACCAGGTCTCGGCAACAATATGTTACCCTGTGACTTGTCTTCGACTCTATTCGTAAACGCAAGGCTCAAGTTCTTAGTACGCGAAACCTTTTCGCTGGCTATTGACAGTGCGGCATTTATCATTCGTCTGCTCACAGGTCAGCCTCCGTAAAGCCAAGTGGTGTTTATCAATGACAGAGTCTTCCTTTTGGAATAGCATCAGCACTTGCTTCATCTCATTATATGATCACTCATGTGTTTCATGGTCTGAATTATGTAGATGACATTTTGGTATTCAGTAGAAACTTTGAGGAACATATGAAACATCTTCAGTAAATTTTTGATAGATTCGTATCAGCATGCTTAACTCTGAAACCAAGCAATGGTGATTTTGCATAAAAAGAGGTACTTAATTTCAAGGGAAGTTGTCAAGGTTGATTAATCTAAAGTTGAAGCTGTCATATCCTTCCCAGTGCCATAAACTTATACAGATCAGAAGCTTTCTATGTCTCTTCAACCACTATCGCAAAGTCATTAAAACTGGCATACATAGCCAAACATATCTTACAAACAAGGATGTTCCATTCGAATGGTCAAATATTCACTCTGTAATTAATTTATGCAACAAAATTCCGCTAGCGTTGATTATGTATTGTGCTGGGAAAGATATTGGAAATGTACCATGTGGTGCTCTGCTTTATCGCATAAAATTTACAATAGCAATTTTGTCTCGTATGCTCCCAAAATGCTCACTTATATGGTCAAGAATTCTTTACCGGCGTTCATGGCGTTAATCAAATAAGGACCATGCCATGGAATTTAAAAGAAAAAGAATAAGCTGGGAAGTGAGGTCGTATATACTTAAATATCGAGGATACGTGATTAATTATCCAGATTTTGACGACCGTTCAACTCATATACTTGCATATCCGGGCTAATTGTAATTATGTAAGTCAAACATTTTGAGAAATCATTTCATGAAAAGATCAAGTTGTGTTAATTATGAGTAATTATATATCATAACCCGGGCTTGACTCGGGTTAAAAGTGAACCTTTTATTATGTGCCAGCCACACGCATATTTTACAGTTGAGTGATTTTCTGTATGTCCAGGTGGTATATCAGCACAGGTGACCTGAGTAGTATCCTCTTTTATTTCAAGGCCGCCCGCTTTTGAGTGCGTATCAAGCAGACCCTGTTTGATCGATACACGTGTCTATACTACAGATTTTCAAATGGCAAGGTCTCGTAGATTGATTGATTGTTGGTTGCTTAACGTCCAGTGGCAAATATTTCATGCATATTCAGGACGAGAACAAGTTCACAATAAATACAATAGGTAGGTTCTGTAATAGATTAAGGGATTAAGGTCGGAGAAATTTAGACTGCCACGGGAAATGAGGGTATATTGGATAGGGACAGAAATTTAGCCTTGCAACAGGTCACCTACGGACCCCTCAAAGAGTTGTTGCAAGGGTTCTTAACGTGCAAAGAGCGTGGCACTCTCTTTACACGAGGCATCGGATTTAACGTCCCCATTCTGACCGGACGTGGCTGCAAATTTGTACATCCCGCACAGCCAAACGGACGCCCCACTTTAGCACGGGTTTTACTGCCGGTCGGAGGAAGACCAATGGTGACCATACTTCTATTCCCCAGTCACCCTTGGGGGAAGGTCTCGTAGACCATTTTCCTCAGAATCTGAAGATGAAAGAAACTATCAGGAGATTGTGAAGCTTTTTGCTTCCGAGGATGAGTTTGACGCAGGTTTCTTCGGGTTTTCAGAAAATATAAGTGTGAATCACGCTTCAAATACACCGGAATGCATTCAGGTTTAAGATAAACCGGCACAAACTGTGTGTACAAACGTAATCAAAGTGATGGATATCACTCATGGAAAGATTGGAAGAGTAGTTTGAATAATTACATATCAAGGTATGGTGGTGACAAAATAAGAACATTAATAAAGCACTAATGCTGAAAATTAGATAAACAGCAGGTCTTTAGGAGGAAAAGTGCTTTTCCAGTATTTCAATAAATCGTTGTCAAAGCCTATCCCAGCACCCCAACTCCATAGATCATAAGGTGTTTCGAACATCTATTTAGACCAATTAGAATTAACTAATTGACCATGGCCATGTCCATCGTCAGGAGCCCAAGCCATTGCATAGTGACACTTATAAAAATACTGTAATTTTTATTAGGGGCTCGACACCTCATGATCTGTTGGACTAATATTTTTCTATACTCTTTATCTACTTAACCTTGTTTATCCATTTAACGAACAAAGTATAGAATCTATTTTCATAATCTGCAACATGTTAATTACCCAGAGTTGCTGATGTTACTGTGTCTTTCAAGTTTTTATGCCTACGGAAAGCAAAAAGAGGTCGTTTATCAAATAAAAGTTTTGCCTCTTCGTCATCCTTTAATTTATCCCAGTGTTTTAAGATATTGTTCTTTATGTGTGATTTCTGTCTTGAAAACACTGTGGAGAATACCAATGGAGGCGACTGTAATACAGAGTTGGGTTTTATCATTAATGTGTCTTCTCTTTGTTTTGCAGTCACTTCCTGCATAACAGTTTTAATTTCATTTTTTGGATATCCCCTTTTAATAAGGCGCTCAGAAAATAACGCATATTGTGTTTGCAAATCTACTGGATCGTTCGTACATCTCTTAAAGCGAAGCATTTCTCCTTTAATTATGCCTCTGAAAGTAGAGGATGGGTGGCATGAGACCCTCTCTAAGTACTGATAATTTTCAGTCTTTTTTCGGCATGTCGTGAGGTCTAAGATTCCCGTTTCTCTAAATCTTGGGCCTTTGAATACCAACACATCTAAAAACTGCATTTTAGTTTTTGATTTCTCGTGTGTAAATTTTAGTAGTGCATGTTGTCTGTTAGCATGTTCAAAAAATTGTGCTATTTCATCATCTGTACCTTCATTGTAAATAAAAAAGCCAGCGTCCCTAAACCTTTAGAGCTTGATATTTTCCTGTTAAGGATGGAAAGTCCTTAAAATACTATTTAGGACTTCATAAACTCTCAGATCCGTAATTTCAGGTGATAAACTATTTCCCATTGGAACTCCAGTTGAAGTTTTATAAAATTTACCATTGAACATAAATTCATTAATTTCAAGAACTATCTTTAGAAGTTCCAATATATATCGCAGCGGAGGCAATAATATCGTATGTTTACATTTAATTATCGTAGGCCAAGCATGCTTGACTGCGTCAATCATTTCTACATGGGACATATTGTTGTACATTTCTTTTATGTCAAAACTGACTAAGTAGGCGTCAGGTTTTACCTGCAATTTCTCAATAATATTTATAAATTCTAATGAGTCTCTTAAATGTGTTTCTTGTTTTACTACTGCTGGAAGCATGAATTTATCCAAATACTTCCCTATTCTCTCTAAAACAGTACCCGATAATGAAACAATAGGCCTTCCTTGAATTCTGACATTTTTATACAGCGTAGGCTTCTGTTGAACACTTTCTATTAGTTAAGGATCAAGTTTGTGCAATTTAGGCAGAAGATACAACCTTCCTGGTTTGAGATCTCGCTTAGCAGAAAGATATTTAAACGTGATTTCATCCATGACCCCTTTTCTATGCATTTCGATTGATTGATTGATTGTTGGTTGCTTAACGTCCAGTGGCAAATATTTCATGCATATTCAGGACGAGAACAAGTTCACAATAAATACAATAGGTAGGTTCTGTAATAGATTAAGGGATTAAGGTCGGAGAAATTTAGACTGCCACGGGAAAAGAGGGTATATTGGATAGGGACAGAAATTTAGCCTTGCAACAGGTCACCTACGGACCCCTCAAAGAGTTGTTGCAAGGGTTCTTAACGTGCAAAGAGCGTGGCACTCTCTTTACACGAGGCATCGGATTTAACGTCCCCATTCTGACCGGACGTGGCTGCAAATTTGTACATCCCGCACAGCCAAACGGACGCCCCACTTTAGCACGGGTTTTACTGCCGGTCGGAGGAAGACCAATGGTGACCATACTTCTATTCCCCAGTCACCCTTGGGGGTATGCATTTCGAAGATAATAGTATTGATTTTCTGGTTGGTCTCTATTATGTTTAATTTTGCAATTTCTATGAAGTGAGTAGCACTACTCAATTGCCTCAGTCCTTCATTTATGTATTCTGTTTTATCCAAGATCACTGTGGTGTTATTTTTATCTGCTTTTCGAATAACTATTTTTTCGTTTCGTTTCAGGGAAGAAATTGCCTTTCTTTCCAGCGTTGTGAGATTATCGTGTGCTTTTTTAATTGTTATATTATCTATCTCAATCTTAGTTTTGAATATATATGTCTCAATGGCATTGTTTGCAAGTTCCGGTTCATATCTGGATTTTGTTAAAAAGGGATGACGTTTAAAAATATCACCCTTGTCAAAATGATATTTACATCTTAGTTTTCTTGCAAATTCATTGAAATCTGATGCAATGCAAGATTTTGCAAATTTCGTCGAGGGAGACGGTATATATTTTAATCCTTTACTGAGTAACAAAATCTCATCGTTTTTTATTTTTTCAGTGGTGAATATTTTAACATATTCACGTGCTTTTTCAATTGATTTTTTTCCTCTTGAGAGAGCGAATCTTTATCTTTCCATTTTTCTGATCGAAGGCCTTTTTCATGATAGCCTTTTTTGTTTTTTTCGCTCTCTTAAAGTGTCTGTTAGCCATGCTTACAGATCGGAGGAAATTGCCAGAAGAGCCCCAAATAAAAATTACAGTATTTTTATAATAAGTGTCACTATGCAATGTCTTGGGCTCCTGACGATGGACATGGTCAATTAGTTAATTCTAATTGGTCTAAATAGATGTTCGAAACACCTTATGATCTATGGAGTTGGGGTGCTGGGATAGGCTTTGACAACGATTTATTGAAATAAAATGAGCTCATATTAAATAACATAGGTCTCAAAAAAATCGCAAATCTAAAATTATCCTAGTAAATTTCACCAACAATCCTTGTAAGACATAAGACCAACAGATAACTAAGAAAGCCAAGAACTTTAAAGTGTCAACAAAAATAACATAAAAATGTTGTTTTGGAGCATTTTGTAAGTTGAAACATAGGTTATATGACATTGAAGATTAAAAGTTGTAGAGTGCCTTTTGATCAAGTTATAAAGTATTTTTCAGCACAGAGCATTGAAAATGTACTTTTTCAACGTAAACAAATTAAAAAAAAATTATTTTATGGAAATGTGGATTTTATCTTTCGTATATATTCACTTCTTCTAAATATTCAACTGACTAAAATTGTTAATAGACATTTGAAGGGTAATAAAATTTAAAAAACAAAATGTTTTGTTATACACGTGTACATGTAATTAAAAGTTTTCAAATTTTACTAACTGTTTCAAGCCAAATACTGATAAAAACAAATAAGTGAATAAACCTAAATTGTTGATTAATTACAGATGATTATTGGAAATTTATCAAGTAAATTATATACCTTACTTGAATACCTTTTATATATTCATACTTATATTTACATGTTTTTTAAAGATCTTGTTAATTCTTAATTAATCATTAATTTACAGAATCACTTTATGTAGTGAGATCAATAGTAATAGGCAATGGATAAATCTATCATCCTTATTTATTATACTTCACATTAAAATGCCATATTTTGATTGGCTAATACGAGGGTGTTAATTGACTCTATCACATGACTAAGAGGGTGACAATTTTTTTGAATGTTACCCTCTCGTCGCGACCAATCAAAACTCGATAATTTCAATGACAATTAAAAGGACAATGAATTGAATGTACCTCAAGTTATTAAAGACAATGTTTAAGTTCTACGTTTTGACTCAGATTCTATTATTTGACTGTCAAAATAAAAAAAATAAAACATATTGCTTCACTTCTGTTGGTTTTTCTTATACCCGTAACGTTGTTATGTACGTGCTGTCATAGAAAATACTTTTAAATAACATTCATCTGTAAAAGACAATAATGATTGGACATTCAGTATAATAAGTTAAATAACACACAGTTAAGAGGGTGATAGAGCAGATTGGTACCCCTTCGCCGCGGTTGACAATGTTTTCTCGGGGTACCAATCTGCTCTATCACCCTCTCAGCTATGTGTTATTTATATAATATCAAACACCTAATATATACATTTGTGTATTCAATTATGAGGTCAAATATTTGTGTATTGAGATGTATATTAGGGTCTGTATAATTATGTAAGACTGAGGTTGATTAGTAATGTGGTCAATTTGATTGGCAGTTTAGGAGGTGGGGCATTGTCATTAAAGGTCCACCTTGTCTCTGATTGTTTGGTGATAATGACAGTTGTCAATCATTCTAGTATTGTATCAATACTCAATTACTTAATCAAGCTAATTAAAAAAGCCTGCACATGAACACACCTTAATGACATACATTCTTGAATGAACTGCTCCAAAAATATACCAATTTTTCACAGTTTATATGTGTATTATGTGCACATACATGAGAACTATAAGGAACTATATTTCAGTGCAGTGAATACATTTAGTAGCTAACCTGTCGTGTTGTTAGGGAAGCCAGTGTCTTAAGAAAGATTTAGAACAAGTTCCAATCTTTCCAAAAACTAATAAGAAAACATTGGTTGTGCCTACAGAAAAAGGACCTGGAAAAGGTCCCGGCAAAAATAAGAAAGGCAAAGCACCTTTGAAACGAAGTATTCAAACTACGCAAGAGGACGAACCGTCCGCTAATTGTAGTACGCCAAAGGTTCACTTATGGCACAAAATGGCCTAAAATATTAACTATATCATAAAACACCAAAAAGGTATCAATTTGATTAGTAAATGGGTCTATTTCAAAAGCCTTAATGCTAAATTAATCAGTTCTTTTCATAAAAGTACACAATATTCTCCAAAGTGGGCCCATTTTGGACGATTTGTTAAAATATGGCGATTTTGTGCAATTTTCTGACCTAAAAGCTTTAGGATTGATTGATTGATTGTTGGTTGCTTAACGTCCAGTGGCAAATATTTCATGCATATTCAGGACGAGAACAAGTTCACAATAAATACAATAGGTAGGTTCTGTAATAGATTAAGGGATTAAGGTCGGAGACATTTAGACTGCCACGGGAAATGAGGGTATATTGGATAGGGACAGAAATTTAGCCTTGCAACAGGTCACCTACGGACCCCTCAAAGAGTTGTTGCAAGGGTTCTTAACGTACAAAGAGCGTGGCACTCTCTTTACACGAGGCATCGGATTTAACGTCCCCATTCTGACCGGACGTGGCTGCAAATTTGTACATCCCGCACAGCCAAACGGACGCCCCACTTTAGCACGGGTTTTACTGCCGGTCGGAGGAAGACCAATGGTGACCATACTTCTATACCCCAGTCACCCTTGGGGGGAAAAGCTTTAGGATAACCTTGGCCGCCACCTACGATCCAAAATGTTTTGTAACCAAAAGTTTCCAATTTTGATATAGAATTCATCAATATAAAAACTTTTTGGATCGTGGATGTTAATAGTATTATTACAAGTATTTCATGCAAAATTTGTAATTTTGTGGGCCGATGTCAAAAGCGTCAAAAATTTAGGGCCAATTTCAACCCTTCGTGAACCGTCTCCTTTGAAAAAAACAAATCTGCCGGTTAAAAATGTTATTTTGGAAAGCCGAGTCATATGTCTCATGCACACTTCAAATTTTAGTTGACATAGCAAGAACAGGTTCTGGATAAATAATTGACAACATGAACATTTTAATGACGGATAGAAGCAGTACAAAAAGCATAGCAAACATGTAAATTAAAAAAAAATGTAGTATTTGATTTAAAATGTGCAATGCACCCCTTACTAAGTTTGGACCTTTTAAAACAAGTATTATTAGTATAAAGGAGAAATCTGATTGTAAGATTGAAACTTTGTATTAAAGATTTGTATCAAATCTTTTCTACAAAGACGGATAAGGTGACCCATTGTACACTGCTACAAACTTAAAAGACAATGGGCTACCATATATACCTATAATGAGAATGAGAGGATCGAGATTTAACACTTAGTTTTATAATAGTGCCGGAACATTTTATTTGTCTCGACATCTAATTGATTACTTTGTTTATTCAAAAAGAACTTTGAATTTTACGAATAACTATATTATAAAAGCACTTCAGTGAGACAAAGACAAATGACTACTAGGTAAAATTTCAATGAAGATAACTGAACCTTACGTATATATATCTTCTGATGAGACATTATCTGCAATTGAAATGGAAAGCATTTACGAACGCAGTATATACCTTCTTAGTTCGCAAAATCCTTTGTTATCAAATTAAAATTTCAATAACTTTTGGACCGTGTTAACCTATTTTTCCAGTATATCTGAATCATTATTCAAGATGTCAGATAATAGAATAAAAACATTAAAGACTCCGTACTCCAGAATGTGATGTTATCCACAAAGTGACAGAAAAACCCCTGCCTACAATACTACTCATACAAGACAACTCTGTACAATCAGGGATCTCTGATAGATATAAGAAGATGTGGTATGAGTGCCAATGAGACAACTCTCCATCCAAGTCAAAGTTTATAAAAGTAAACCATTATAGGTCACAGTACGGTCTTCAACACGGAGCCTTGGCTCACACCGAACAGTAAGCTTATCTGTACTTACAAATACTACTTTTCACGCAAACCGTCATGATAAATGGTGCATAACAAATATTGGACATCAGTTTCTCCTTGCTATCGATAACATCTACCCGTTAATGCTCATCTCCAACCCTACTGAAAATCTTCAACTACTAACTGCTGCAATTGGAACCTTCTACTCTTGTCCGACCCTTTTTCACCAGATGTTCACCATTCATGCCATAGTTAATCATGTTAATAGACCCATGATCTCATTACCCTGACGTTTCTAAATTTCAAGTGTCATAAAGAAGAGGTATATAACTAATCCTTTCCAAAGAATCATCAGAACTTATTTCAACTCTCATAGTGCTAACAACTACAATCATGAAGGCTATAGTACAAATGAGAAACCTCAACAAGAGGTCTAAACTGGTTGAGAATGAACGTCGATTCAAGAGAGCACTCTTTAGGTGCAATTCAAAACAGGTACAACAAAGCCAAGACTGACAACAAATCTTGCGGATACTCGCTACGTCTACGTATAGCAGTTGTTGAAGGAATGCGCAACATGTTCTACGTCTACGCTCACCGGAAAGCAGAATCCGTAGCCAAAACTGAGGCAAGAACTGTTCGGTGAAGTTGTCGACATTATTTCAGAAGATTCTTCAGCAGACATTGAGTTGTATGAAGATAAAGTATGATTTTATTTGGTTTTATTTATTTATTTATCAAACTAAAGTTAGAAAAATGGAAACCAATTTTTGGACGTATGTCAACATTTATTTATAGATGTATTCGCAAAATATTTTTCTTGTAAAGACGAATTTCAAAAACATAAAAAATGGTCACATTTTGGAACTTGTGGATATGAAAGTAAAACTACAACTACATCAGTTGCAAAACTGCATATATTGCTATTCTATATAATGTTTTGACACTAATAGGTGATTAGAAATCAGTAAACACATCTTCAAATAGACTGTCCTTATGCTAATTTAAAAGTACGCTCCGCCCAATCAGTTGAAAACACCATGGTAATACGTGCAAATTATTGTTAGAGAAAGGAAACGAGAATTTCAGCAATTTTTCCAATTGTAAAGGGACATAACTCTAGAACAGTAAAAGTGACGCTACCAAAATTCAGTAATTTTCCCATTTATAAAGGAGCATAACTCTAGAACTGTTTGAGTGACGCCATCAAAATTCAAACTTGATCTGGGTTTTGTGGTAGTAAGGATAGTGTATAAGTTTCATAACATTAAGTTAAGGCTAACTTAAGTTAGAGACCGGAAAAATTCAGCAATATTTCGATTTGTAAAGGGGCATAACTCTAAAACTAATAAAGTGACGTCACCAAAATTCAAACGTGATCTGTGTTCTGTGGTAATAAGCCTTGTGTATAAGTTTCATAGCACTTGGTTAAGCCAAACAGAAGTGGGAGAACGGAAACAATAAATCAGCATTTTTTCAATTTGTAAAGGGGCATAACTCAAGAACGGTTAATGTGGCGTCATCAAAATATGAACTTGATCTGTGGTTTGTGGTAATAAGCATTTTGCTTAAGTTTCATAACACTATCGATTGATTGATGGTTGCTTAACGTCCAGTGGCAAATATTTCATGCATATTCAGGACGAGAACAAGTTAACAATAAATGCAATATGCAGGTCTTGTACTAATAGAGGCCATACGGGATGATGGTCGGGGAAATTTGGACTGCCACTGGAAAATGAGGGTATATTGGATAGGGGCAGAAATATTGCCTTGCAACAGGCCACCTACGGACCCCTCAAAGAGTTTTTGCAAGGGTTCTTAACGTGCAAAGAGCGTGGCACTCTCTTTACACGATACATCCTGCACAGCCAAACGGTCGCCCCACTTTGGCAAGCGTTTTACTGCCGGTCGGGAGAAGACCAAGTGGCCATTTTCGTTTCCCCAGTCACCTTGGGGGAGATCACTCTGTGAATGATTGTGAGAAGATGAAAAACGCTAAGGGAAAATAATTGTTTCAGTTTTGATATCTAGTTTGCAACATTTTTTATATATATTTTGTTTAAATATTAATGCTATGAATTATAGTTTTGAATCATGCTTAACAACTTTATGTGTATGTTGAAGCCAGCAACTCTGTCCGGGGACACTAATTTCATAGTGATTTAAAGACCACGTACACAAGTAGGTGCTACATGTAGGACTACACTTTTTCTTTATTTAACTGATTTCCATTATATTAGTTTAACATTTTGGGATAGATATTTTTTCTGGATTCCAGGATGTTAATTCACATAATTCTGGTTTCCCTTACACTTCTACTTTGTTCTAGACGAACTACCACATAACCATCCTTCTGCACCTGGTTCGTTTGTTTCGGTTACTTTTTTAGGAAGTGTCGATGCATAGGCTGTATTACCAGCCTATGCCTTTAAAAGATCGTCCGATAGTCCTGTCATCACCAAATTAAAACATGCATTGCAGCCGTAGACACTAAAAAGATCGTCATCCTGAACACACACTTAGATTTCATTCTTGCAGACTAATAACTGCCTGACAACTTACTAAATGCAGATATAAAAAAAGAATGGTGAAAGACATGTAGTCCTAGCCACAGATCAGCAATTGCAACTACTGACAAAGTCTAAATGTTGGTTTAAGAACGGCACCATTTATGTGGGTTTCCTCGGGTTACACTATTGACAGGATAATTGACCGGAAAAGATTTATATGGTAATGGCTATTTCCAAGATTTTCTTTTAATTTGGAACCTTTGAGATACTAAAGTATATTTTATGAAAATGTAATTAAAATTTGAAAAACAATATTTTGGAGCAAAATAGGTTGACCGGACAGATTTCAGTGACTGTCGCGAAAAAATGACATACTAACGCATAGAGGTAAAAGTGCAATTCATATATACAAAATCCTTTATTCTACATTTTCTGGTATAATTAATAGTGAATGTGAAAGCATGAACGCCGTTAAAAGCGGCTTTATACACGTATACCAGTTGACTGCTTCGTGCTTAGAATATTTTATTTGCAAAATAAGCCACCACTGAGGTTTAAAGGGAACTAGCTGGCATTGGTAATTATTCATTAGGCAGACACTATTTGATTTTCTTGGGGGGGGGGCTCTTGTTTTTTTTCCGGAATAAACATTTTTTTGGCGACAAGTCGAAAACAATTTTTTTCTTTCAATTTTAGCATTACATACAGGGTCAAATACAAATTATTTTTTTCTCCAAAAACTGGAAACAAACTATTTTTTTCCAAAAACATCCATAGCCCCCCCCCAGAAAATCAAATGGTTGCTGCCTTAAGAACCAAAAGATAAATTCAATATTCTAAAGCAGTTAGTTCAACCTGTCGACATTTTAAAGCATGTGCTGTTAGAAATAGAAAACATACGAGCCACACGCTCTAAAGATCATATTTCAGTAGGGAAAGGATCTTCCTAAATACAGGGAGCAGATACATTGCCATTAGTATCCAATTTACAAACTTATTCCTCTGATGAGACTGAAATCCATTACAAATGTTGACGAAATAACAGGCGTTGGAACTATTTTAAATGTCACAAATGGCTTCATATTCAATTTTGAACTGACCGGTGTTGACGCAGACGTTTCTGGTACATTTAGCTGTTGATATAGATCATGTGTCATTTGTTGAACGTCACAAGGCATTTATGGTCATAGGAATGCAAGGAAATGTTCATGATGCAGCCCTTTTTCCTAAAGTACTTGCAAGTGTCCATCGTGTTCACAATGCTACCCTTGTTACCAACTGGCAAGGACGTATATTAGAAGGATAGGAAAGTCCCGATACCGCCTTGATAACATCCGAGAAATACCGCGTGGTACGAGAAAACACGAGATCTTGCAGAAAGCTTCAGCGGGAATTGCCGCTTCGAGATTTCTACATCAGTTTGTAAGTATACAAACATTATACGAATAATTAAAAACAGATTTAGTAGAAGTTATTTTAAGGTATTTAATGATATTTCACTACAAAAACAACATAAGACACTTATAAGCTTCATAATTAGTGATCAACAGTAAGAATGCCAGATGCTGCCCATGATGCTGGGACCGAACCGAGATGGCATGACCCTGTCATGTTGCATTGAAATTATTAAATTTTATTGCATTTAGTTGTACAAGTGTTTTTTGTGTATTTCACGTGTAATGTAATATATCAACCAGCCCTTTTCGTAAACAAAATGGCGACTTACATGGTGAATGGCCTTGTATTTGTGCAGCTAAATTTTAATTTTTGGTGTTAAAAGACGCTCTTAATTGAATGAGTTCTTTTTGGTATATAGTTTTACCCTTTGCATATCAAGTTCCAACTTCATTTGTTAAAAGATTAGTCAAATATTGAAGTTATTTCGCCCCCCTTTTTCTTGGGTCAAATGTTTACCTATCAGAGCTGAGATGCTATTTTGCAGCTATATCGTTGAATATATGCTACACAATCACATATTGCATTATTTGTTAGACATTTTTACACTTGCATAGAAACTTTAAGCTTCCTATGTTGAGATTTTGATAAGATATTGAGCTACAAAATGAACTAATTTTAAACAGCTCTAATTTGTTTCATAATATCTACCTATCAGAGCAGAGCTGCTAGTTTGCAGATATATGGTCAATGCACGTTGCACAAAAATGCAAAAAACTGTATTTTTTTTTCCATTCTAGAGACCAACCTTGTTGACCTAAGGGTTTTATTTATACTTGCGACGGTGCGTCATCAAACAGGAGGTTTTTAAAACTTCACGGAGAGGACAATGACTTTGTACACTATGCAGATAACCCGTACTCATCTGATAGATAACAGAGTTATGTATTTCATTTCGGACGTACCCCATCTTAGTTAAACCACACGCTTCTGTTTTTGTAATTCATTCTCTCATAAAAATACTCGAAAAATGTAGAAAGACGGTAAAGACGTCTCTTGGCTTTATTTGCTTAATTTATTTGAAAAGCATTGCGAACTTTCATTATACAGCCTATTTCCCAAATTAACAAGAAAACATATCGACATGTCAATATTTGGGTGCATGCTGGTGAATTTTGAGAGTAACTGTAGCTTATGCATTGGAAATGCTTGATGGAGACAATGTTACAGAGACAGTGAACTTTATAAGGGTTATGAACAGGTTTCCTGACTGTTTGAATGTGCGAAGCCTGAAGGAATGTCGAATATCGTTAGGTTCTGTTTCAACAGGCAGCATTGTAAATGTCTCAGCATCAATTGGCCAGGTCATGCGAGTTTGTGTATGCTCGTGACTGAATGAGCGGACAACTTTGCTGGCGTACGATGGTCTGTTCGAAACAAGGAGATCATTCGAAACAGAAGCTATCTGTTTAGCTTCTGGGTAACTGATGTTTCTTTCTGTTTTAATTTTGATATTTTTTCTTTAAGGTAAACAGGGCAGTCCCTAGATGATGAAAAATGGGATTCACCACAGTTTACGCATTTAGAAGATTCAGAGCTACAGGTTGTTCCCTCGTGTCCTTCGTCAGAACACTTGAAGCATCTCTGCGTACCACGACATTGTTTGCTTCCATGACCAAACTTTTGACAAGTGAAGCATCGAATTGGGTTAGGGATAAACCTGTCAACTCTGATATCGAAGCAACCTAAAGTAATAGATGGAGGAGGAGTTGGAGTTCTAAATGTCAAAAGATATGTATTTAATTTGATTAGATTTCCATTCTTTTTTATTTGAAATCTAACAACATCAATTACACCTTGGCTTGAAAGTTCCTCAGATTTCTTCCACGGTAAGGTCACCAAGGTATTGACTTCTATCTCGAATGATCCCCTTACAGCTGTTCAAACTGTTGTGAGGAGAGGCAGAAACAAGAAAGTTTGTAATTGTTGTCAGTGTAAGCAAATTTGTTGATTGACTTTTGTTGGAACCTTCAACCAACCAATTGCCTGATCTCATTTTTTAAACTTTTTTTACAGTACCAGCAACGCTTTGAATTTGTTTGTGAATCACAAAGGGAGATATTTTGGAAATTGGTTTTTCATCTGTTCCTTTTATTACAATAAATCTGGGCCAACTGTCATCTTCCTGACAGGGCACTGAATCATCACATTTTCTTTTTTTTATGTATTAAAGCTGATTTAGAGGGTTGGTTTTGTAGTGCCATAGGAAATGAGAAAGATTCACCATTCTTGTCATCCACCCACCTCGGAGTGCCTACAAGGGCGATGCTGTGTTTCCGTGGCGAGCCGGGGTCAAGTGCTAATGCTGAAAACGAGCTCCAAGTATAACATGTATAACGTAGCTGGTCCCCAAAATTAGCACCCAAGATCCACTGCGGAAAGCACCAGATGTTCCAAGAATAGTATACTGTAAATTCAGAAATTATTGCGAGGTTTTTATTATTGCGAAAAATGCGACAGAGTTGTAAACGCAATAATTTAAACTCGCATTTTGAAATAATTTATTTGAATTAAACAGGATTTTTCTCAAAATCGTAAAAATTAAAATCACATTTCAGTCTAAAATGATTAAATTGCAATAATAAATGCACGCAATAATTTCTGAATTTACAGTACTCAAGCAGAGCGTATCCATCAAGCGAAATAGAAAGCGTACCACTTGATTGACCCATCAGCCATCGCTTTCTTCAGTTATCCGAAATATAAATAGCTTAATTTAAAACACATGTGTATATAATGAAAATTGTTACAAGAAAGCTTACTGTTGAGGATTAACTGAAGGGCTCGACATGACCAGCCGATTGATCGAACCGGGTCCATCCGACCTCCCGTTTAGATGATATTGGAGCCAAAGCAGCTTATTGAACTATAGTCTCGTCCGTCCGGGGTATTTTCTGACCGTAAGGAGTCTGGCTACAGCCCTCATCCGCAAGGATCTCGTCAACCACCGACACGGGTAGCAACCCACGGCCAACGGGTTTATTCAAAACATCGGGCAACTCGTACGATTTTCGGATCACTTTAGTCTGGTCTCTACCCTTCGACCTGTCCAGCATGGGTAACCCTACCAGGAGACGAAGCTCCAACTGGCATAGCTCTTGGGGTCACTGAGACACGCAAGCCCCCCGACCACGGCAAGGATAGCAATCCACCGGGGGATTGACAGATGATGATTCGTTTATCAGCTCATAGACATAATTTGGTTATGTGACCGTGACGTCATCAACATTTTTTTCATGATTTACTCCCGTTAAAAATGGAATTAAGAATTAAATTATAAGAAATGACTGTACCAATTTAAAAAAAAACAGTTGGCAATTGAAATAATGACAGTTCTTTAAGGCATGATGTTAGCAATAACAAACAGTTATAATAAGTATAAGTACCAATACTAGTCTTATAGAAAGAAACATCAACACCATTTAATAATTATACTATATGTGTGAAATTATATATATTTGATTTGCAAAGGACCATTTAATATATTTATATATATGAATGGCATACATGTACAAAAACTACAAAAAACACTTGATCAACACATGAATATTTGATAAAATTGAAATGAAATTGAAAATTGAAAATTATATTTTAGATGATGTTAACAGTTCATGAAATCAAGACATTGGAAGAAATTCCTTCCTGTCCCAGTACAAAATTGACTGTGCTGAACGTCAGTGAGTTGGAATCAGCAAATGACAGAAAAAGGTTCTATGCTGTTTTAGCAGATACAACAGGGGCTATTTCAGCAACTATTTACAATGAAAAAGATCATGGCAAATTCATTGAGGGCTTTAGTGTAACCCTAATGAATGTCCTATGTAAGAAATCTTACATATGTGTCACTATCAAGACGGAGGTAGCAATGTGCCAGGCTATTGAAGTGACTGAAGAGGTGAAGGAGAATGCACCCAAACTACCAGGCAGCACGGTTAATAGCATTGAAGATGCCCTAGGGTCTCCTGGTAAAACAGTGTTGACTGTGAAAGGAAAAGTCACAAAGGTAAAAATAAAATCGTGGGGGTATTGTTGAAAATGACTATAAAATTAATTTTGTTATTATAAAACACTCATGCAACCACGCATCGCATATTGCATGATAGGACCCGACACTATTTTAGTGTTTCGGCAGTTAAGCTTGGGATGGTCATTTTAAGATGCATTATTTGAATATAATCAAATATGAAAATTATTCATGTATTATAATATATTGATATATTTATATTTTAACTCTTCTTCAATAGATCCATTTATTATGACAGATCTGCCATCATCAGGGGTCAAACTGTCAATTGTATGTTAAAGTCTAACTTTGATCTACTTAGCATATCTCCAATACTTTGCAATGGCTTGGGCTCCTGACGATGGACATGGCCATGGTCAATTAGTTAATTCTAATTGGTCTAAATAGATGTTCGAAACACCTTATGATCTATGGAGTTGGGGTGCTGGGATAGGCTTTGACAACGATTTATTGAAATACATGATACTTTATTTGATCTATCTCTTGTTTCTGCACCCCCAAGGGCGACTGGGAAACGAAATGTGGTCACTTGGTCTTCCGACCGTCAGTAAAACGCTTGTCAAAGTGGGGACTCTGTTTGGCTGTGTGGTATGTATCAATTTTACAGCCACGTCCTGTCAGAATGGGGAAGTTAAATCCGATGTAAGAGAGGACCCTCATTTTTAGTGGCAGTTCAAATTTCACCAACCATCATCCCGGTTGGCCTCTATTTATACACGACCTACCTATAGTAATTATTATTCACTTGTTCTCGTCCTTTGCTTGGTTTGTTTTAGATGTACAGATTTCTGTTTAAGCGTAGCGGTATATAGTTTAAGTGGGATTCCAAATCTGGTTAAGAATGGAAACACAACGAGGCATATCAATCCCGGGGTGTTTTTCCATAAATAATATATCTGTTATAAGACGAGGATGAGCACTGAGCCCAGATACTGAACACATACCAAATAGTTGTAGCATGCAGGATGTCAATTCTGGACAAAGTTCAGCATAACCTGACAATATTCCCATGAACCGCTGATGCTTCTAACTCTCGAGTGACAACTGTAATTATACAGGTAATCAAAGCCAAAAATACTGCGACTTTGTGGCGATAATAAACATGCCTCGACAATCTACCCGTGTTTTTGCCTCCTCAAAAGACATTTGCTCCAGTGGTGATTTATAATGTAGATGCGATTCGAAGAGAACAAGGTTGAAATCCTTATCATACAGGATTACAAATGATTTATCTGGGTTGACTATCAAGATTTGATTTGATTGTTGGTGTGTTAACGCCACTTTTAAGCAACGCCTTAAGGCTTTTTCGTGGCGGCAAGGTTTTATTGGTGGAGGAAGCCGGAGTGCCCGGAGAAAACCACCGACCTTCTATAGGAAAACTGACAATACTAGTCAATTAAGATTGGAGTCGAATTCACCCGCACGAGCGGGGTCCGTTCTCACAACCTCAATGATGACTGGCTAGTGATTACAGTACTTAGACCACTCGGCCACCGAGGCCCCGACTGTATCAAGAGTACAAAGACAAGTGCTCATTTGCGAATGTTGCAACATGTTATAACATGAGCAACACGACGGGTGCCACATGTGGAGTAGGATCTGCTTACCCTTCCGGAGCACCTAAAATTGCTAAAATTATACACATAAACGAGGTAATAGTATTAGTACATTTCAAGATGCAAAGCAAAGCTAAATAAAGGCAACAGCAGTATACCGCTTTTCGAAATTCATAACTCGATTGACAAAAAACAATCCCGCTAACAAACTTAAAATGAGGGAAACACATTAAATATTAGTGGAGAACTACGAAACAACAGACACACAAACGTCAATGCAACTCACACAGAAACGAACTATTAGCCATTTTCCTGTCTTGATATAGGACATTTTAAGAAAATATGGTTGGTAGAACCTGGTGTTGTGGCTAGCCAAACCTCCCGCTTGTATGGCAAGGTTAAATATAACACTAAAATGACAACATTACATGACAGGACTACAAAACAAATAAACGGAAGAACATACAGGACAAAGAAACACAAATGAACAATACAATAGAATATTACGACATGCTAATAGTTATCAAAGGTACCAGGCTTATAATTGCATACGCCAAGACTCGAGCTGTTTGGCGACATGTCCAGGAGTATGGTTTGGTTAGAGCATATCGACATCAGCAAGCTATCCATTTTTACATCCGTCATCTTGTAGCATTGCCATTCCTGCATTCGATGCATATCAGGGACACATTCATCACACTCCGTGACGGTGCCAACACACCTCAGCTACAAGGACTGGTTGCCTACATCAACTGCCAGTGGTTTAACAGCGCTGTCTTCAATGAAGCAGACTGTTGCATCTTCAAAAGAACAGTACGAACTAAAAATGACGTTGAAGGTATGAATATGTTTTGTCACTTTTCTTATTTAAACATATCATGTAGTATAAAGTGGTATTATTGTTAATGAGACAGATAAACATACAATTTAGAAGGATATATTTGACAAAGAGAGATCTATGCAACTTTAATTTTTTAATTCATCGTATATATACTGTATATCTTTACTTTTTCGCAGTTATATATTTTTACTTCATATTATTAATTTTCTTCAGGTTGGCACAACAGGATCAACACGGCAGCCAAGCATGCAGGTTTCCCCTGTTATGTCTTAGTTCCTGATCTTATGACAGAAGCCGAAGTCGTCGACTACGGTGTCCGTGTCGACGAACTAGAGCTGGACATTCACAGGAAGTATACCATCCTGGAGCAAAAAATTCAGACAGCCTATGGACCAATGTATAGACAGTGTGATGACAACGACCCACTTCCTGAAGGTTATTGCCAAATTGTACAAGCAAGGTGACAATCCACGTTCAGCCGCTGCAGCAAAGAGAAAGACTGACTTTCGAACACTTTTGATATAATAATAAATTGCTTCGCTGAGCGCAGCCTGATACGACCGCAGAAGTTGCACCCAAAACAGTTTGGGCAAATTTGGACATTCAAGCTTGATACTGTCTGAATTTGGATTGTGATCAAATTTTTGACTTAGTATAGGTTTCTGACACAAAATAAATGTTAAGATCTTACAAATCGATTGTGCAATACTGTGCAATTAAAGATTCTTCTTGAAATTTTTCAAAAATCGGAAATTTGTTAAAAAAATGAAAAAAAATTTGAACCCCCCAAATTTTTTGAATCCCCCCTTTGAGCAATTACCCCCACACTCAATCCCAGCCTTTCCTTTGTAATATGGAACCTTGTAGTACAATTTCAGATAGATCCATACTCTTAAAAACAAGTTATTGTCTGGAAACTAGAAAATGCTTGTTTTTGGCCCTTAATTCCTGCATGAATTGGGAAGTTACCCCCAAACTCAATCCCAGCCTTTCTTTTGTGATATGGAACCTAGTGGTACAATGTCAGAGGGATCCATACACTTACACACAAGTTATTGGCCAGACACTACAAAAATGCTTCTTTTTGGCACTCAATTCCTAAACTGTTTGCACCATAACCCCCAAAATGAATCCAAACCTTCTACTTGTGGTATTAAACAATGTAGTATAATTTAAGAGCAATTGAAATACTTATACACAAGTTATTATCTAGAAAGTAGAAAAATGCTTGTTTTTGGCCCCTAATTTCTTAACGGTTGGAACCATCATCCCCAAAACCAATCCCAACCTTCCCTTTGTGGTATTGAACCATCTTATTAAATTTCATAGAGATCCATTCACTTAAACTAAAGTTATTGTCCGGAAAACAAATGTGTCTTCGGACGACGACGCAGACGACGACATCATACCATTATACGATCCCAAAATATTTTTTGCGGTCGTAAAAAAATCTGTATTGTCATATAAACAAATTAAACATGTTTGTGACAATAAGTGCAATCAATATCATGAATCTATTATTTTAGTGTTGCTTTATTTATTAAATCAAGATGTGTAAATGTAAGTGAATGGATGTGTCATGGTGTCTTTTTTATTTTTTATTTTAGTGCTCTTTAAATTGTAGTGTTATGCCTAAGTTCAAGATATTTGGTAAATCTTAACCCTCTGCCCATTCGTATGGTGTTTACATATCTCTATTGATACGTTATTCTCGTGCATGTTCACACTATACGGACTTCATATACAGGAGTGTGCTCCGAACGCAGAAACTGCTCCAACAAAGTTATGAGGAGGACAGATTAAAAATGACACTCCGTAAATTTTACGGACACATCACAAATTGGTTGATCCATACAATGTATCTTTGTCCAAACTAACTATGGACATTTTTACCACGTGTTAGATTGTGGTTTGTCATTACGTCGTCTGATCTTTTTTTTACCGAACGTGACTTATTCCCGACTGTGACTGTTTTGCTGAGTGTGAAATCGCATTGCTACAAGACGTGTCACGTTACTTTTCCATCCCAAATTCATTTATTTAGTTTTGATGTTATATTTGTTATTGTCATCAGATTTAGTCACATGTCTTAACGTTTGTAGTTGTAAATCTTATTTTTATTCTGTTGTATTCGTGTGTTATGGTAAAGATAATTAATCATCCAGTTCATTTATTAGATTCATTTTTAGTTTGGATCAACGAAATTTACACGATATATTTGGTTTACAGTTTGATTCAGAAGAAACACCGACATAGCTAGATAATACAATTTATTATCTAATTACTACTACAATTTGATATTAATTAGTATTGTAATTTTCACTGTTATTAATAAATGTTAGATAAGTCATACAAATCTAATCTTGAATCTCATCCAAATTCTTTCTTAATTTTGGGAACTCGTTTTAAAATTCAAATGTGACGTCTTTTTGTACTTTGTGCGTTGCAATGGCTTTGGCTAACACGGCTGTGTATTTTTGTAATATATCCGTTTTTATTCTGTAGCTAGTCACTACTTCAGTTTAATCCTGTTTATCTATTATATAGTCATTTTATAAAATTTGCTGTTTGCAAAAGTATGAATTATTCTAAATAAAAGGTTGTTCTTGTCCCAGGCGGATAACCCTGGCCGTATTGGTCACAACTTTTTGGAACTTTTGGTCCTCGGTAATCTTCAACTTTTTACTTGTTTTGGCTTTCAAACTTTTTTCATCTGAGAGTCGCTGGTTAGTCTTATGTGGACGTGGCGCGCGTCTGGCGTATTAACTTTTTAACCTGGTACCTTTTGTTGGCTATTATTCGTTTGTTTCTCTGTCCTATATTTTCTCCCATTTATTTGTATTGCAGTCCTGTCATGTAATGTTGTCATTTTAATGTTATAAGTAACATTGCCATTAAAGCGGGAGGTTTGGCATGCCACAAAACCAGGTTCAACCCACCATTTTTTTTCTTTAAATGCCCTGTACCAAGTCAGGAAAATGGCCATTGTTATATTATAGTTCGTTTCTGTGTGTGTTAGATTTTAATGTTGTTTTTCTGTTGTGTCGTAGTTCTCTTTCCCTCACGTTTTCCTCAGTTTTAGTTTGTAACCCGGATTTGTTTTTTCTCTATCGATTTATGAATTTCGAACAGCGGTATAATACTGATAATGTACAGAGTGTGACTGTTTTTGTTAAAAAAAATGATAGTAATTCAATTTAGTGCTTTTAAATATTCGTTTTGGAAATAAATGTATGTTATGTGCAGTTCGAGATTGGCCTTGTTATAACTGTTAAAGAATGCTTTTTATATTGTTTAAATGTATCAATAAAGATAAATACATAGATAACTTAGTCTTCAGTTATTTTATATTATATACCTTGTAGTCCGAAAATTCACAGAAACTTATTTCCAGGTAGCAGCAAGACGGCATAATACAACATAAATAAATATTCGGCGAAATTGTAGACTTCAACATATTCAAATACATACAGATAACTTAGTCTTCAGTTGTTTTTAATTAAATACCTTGTAGTCCTCAGTGAAATTCACGGGAACGTATTTCCTATTACCAGCTAGACAACATAATACATCATAAATAAAAATTCGGTGAAATTGTAGACACACTTTAATATATTCAAATACATACACACAATGCAATGTAATAAAATATAAATCGGGGCGAGCATTAGGGCGACCGGTCTCAAGGCGAACATGTACTAGGGCAACCCGGAATCCGGGCGAACACCCAATTTTTTTAACAAACACCCAAATACAAAAGTTTTCTTTATATTCGCACAAGCACGCACACATCTTAGTTTTTGAAAACTATACATTTTTTTGTATAAGCTTGAAAGATTTTCAGAGCAAATAAATCATAAACCCATAAAATTCTAAAGATTTTTTGTAAAATAACTGGTGTTTGCCATCTCGATAAAATTACTTACTTACAAGCAACGACACATTTATTTACACTTACATGTACAAAAATTATCGTTGCTAGTACATGCACACCACTCAATTAATACAAGTACCTCTTCAAAGTAATCTTGCTGTAAATAATATAAAAACCGATATCAAGTGAAATAGTTTGAATATTATAAACATAGCGTCGTAAAGTATAAATGAATTGATGTAGATGCACGATTGTTAACAGTTATTCATCGGGGGACATTTTAGGTTCCAACTAGTTAGATCACACAAAACAATTGTCGTTGCTAGTATATAGAGTTCAGTGACACATGGGATAAACGGACAAAAAGTCACAGGACATAAAGTTACAAATGTTATATTCTCCCTCACTACGTTCGTCCGAATATAAAGTAATGATATTCTATGGTCTTAACAGAGAACATAATGTAGGTGTGCTACTCGCTATAACCTTTAATTCTAAATATTACATGTATGTATCAAATACAAACATAATAACAATAATATCATAATTCCAATTACAAATTTTCATTAAATCATCCGTGAATACACGTGTCTCTTCTTTAGGCTATAGCGAGTGTCGATGGTCAGAAAGATGACCGCACGGGTTTTAAGTGCAAATACATGGTCACATGTCATGAATATTCATGAACGTACAACGAACTAAATTTTATTTATGTTCTCCCTCACTACGTTCGCCCGAATATAAAGTATTATATTCTATGGCCTGAACAAAGAAAAAACGACATAATGTAGGTGTGCTACTCGCTTTAAACTCGAGACAAAGAGAAAATAGTAAATATATAGTAAAATTGAGCTGAATAATATAAAAAAATTAAATGTCTATAACCCGTTATATACCAAGATTTGACGAAACCGCAAGTTGCTTTTTAACAGAATCTTTGATATAACCATCTTTAGCAAAATCGGTAAGCCACCTTCCATGTTCTCTAATTAAACGATCAGAAACGCCATTTTTTGCAGCAGCAGTGGCACCACCACTGCGCAAACTATGAAGACAAAAAAGTTTACAATCAAGACCAATCGCAGTTAATGTGCCCAAAAGTAATTCCCTAGCTCTAGTATAAGATAAAGGACGATTAACCTCTGCTAACTTATAAGAATTTACTGACTTAAAAAATCTAACAAGCGAAAAAAACATATTGATTAGAATCCAAAGACAGTTTAGCTAAATTAATGTATGTCAATAACCAAACTACTGGACAGGTAGGCAAAATTGTTTTAGAAATTATAACATTATTACCCCTTCTATATACATCAGTTTTCCCCGATTCAATATTCAAATTAACATAAAAAATTTTGACACTTATGTTTCATAAGTGTCAAAATTTTTTATGTTACACATCTTTAAATTTGCGATTTCCCTGTAGCGAAAAAAATCCTGCATAACCAACTAACATCATTGCACAAATTCTAACATTCGGTAAATGAGAAAGATCACTACCAATTTTGTCCACTATCTTCTGTAAATGATCTGCTGTAATTGGTTCTTTTTTCAAAACTGGTTTACTTAAAATTCTATTAGCTCCTTCAATCATCATCTGCATAAGCTTGTCTTCACACGGATTGTACACTAAACTGAAATCATGATACCACTTTATGCTATAAAAATGAGCTAATAAAACTGACTCAGATACGGACTGCTGCACAAAACCACTAATATAAACTGCAACGGATGATACACTTGAGGGCAACGGAATAACTTTATATGTAACACACCATTCTTTAAATTTTTTGAAATACACATCATACTTTTTATTTGTAGAAATTGCTTTACTGCTTCTCACAATATTGAAAATGCTTTTTTTCACATCCGGTAAACTGTTGATTTGAATTCGCAAACTGAGAAATTTCCCTCCATGTTGCACTATCCTGTAATAATGAAACAAATAAAACTAAGCACAACTTAGCTAAATAATAAATATATATATATATCACTATAACATAACAATCATGCAAAGTGCATCTTAAACAACAGCACAAGGTGCATATTTCATTTTTTTAAACCGCACAAGGTGCATTCTTGATGTTAAACCGCACAAGGTGCATTTATATTCTTAAATCGCACAAGGTGCATTTTTGTATTTTTTATTTTTTTTTTATAATTTTGCATTCAAACTGCACAAGGTGCTTCGCAATTATAAACTGCACAAGGTGCTTCTCAATTATATCGCAATTACAAACTGCATCCCACCACTCCGTGTAAATATCTGTGTAAATATTCGATTAAGCATTAAACCATATATCCCAAGTGGGAGTGCTCCAATATATATATATATAACAGAAGTAAATACCTGTGAAGAACAAAACATTGGCTTTCTTCCCCCTTACGTACTTTCCCCATCAAAATCATGCGGATTTGCGTTGTTAAAATAAAGTACGCAGAACTTCTGAAGTAGAATAGATGCCTTCAACTGCAATTATATTGTATGCTGGCGGAACAAAACTGTCCATACCCGCGGCATCTTTATGCACCTGTCCCGATTTAGGAACGTGTTTTTCAGTAGTTATCGTTTGTTGATGTGGTTCATACAGATCAATAGTCACCCCTTTTCTGCAATTTATCGATTTGTTTTCAGAATTAACCATTTTCAACGGATACCAGTGCATCAGTTATATTGTACAAAATATTGTGCATAAGCTACTTCATAATATCCATGTATATATTTATTTGCATCTACTTTTAAAATTAGTTCATTCTGTTCCTTCTTTGATGTTTTAAATCTTATATTGGCCTCAATTTGATCAATAATCCTAATTAATTCCTGATCTGTGTTCTGATTTTCTTCACTGTCCTATAAATACATGCATATACATCTTAAGAATACCGTAAAGCAATATATTTTATTATGGCTTTATGGCTGACCACTCCTCCGATTTCCCCTGTATACATAATATAACAGGTAAAATGACAGACTGATTTGCAATGGCTAAAAGTATCATAAAAAATTCTGAAAGGCTCATTAGTCATTTCCACATAGCTAAACATTTCCAATAGACATTCAACGATGCCCTTATACAAAACTGTTTGAAATAAATGGCATTGATACTGAAAGCTGATCAGATCTGGTTTAGCCGTTTCTAAATGTACAGGAGCTAATGTTAGTTTTTGCTTGGAATTTAAGAACAAATCATTTATGATATAAAGACTCGGAGACTGACATGCATTTCAAAATGAAAAGCTGCCTAACATAAATGTATATTTACCTGATCACTACCCTCAAACATCTTGTTTAAAATGTCAAGAACATCTGTCCTGCAATACATCCTTCTTTATGTCAGGTTTCATCATTTCAAATTCTTTTACTATCTGTTTAAAAAAAACTCATGGAGTACTATTTCTTAAATGACATCTACATTAGATAATTAACCAATATATAATATATTATTATACCCCACGCAACTAGTTGCAGAGGGTATAATGTTTTTGACCCGTCCATCCGTCCGTCTGTCTGTCCGTCCGTCAGTCCATCAGTCCTGTTTCTTGTCATCGCAACTCCTCTCAATCCACACAACATAATTTCACGAAACCTTTTTAGATAATGACATACTATGTAGTTGTGCATATCGACAGGACATTACGTTTCAATTCTTTTTCTAGGAGTTACGCCCCTTTGAACTTATTTACTTTAATGTACTACTGCAACAGTTTGTTATCGCAACTCCTCTCAAACCACACAACAGAATTTCATGAAACCTTTTCAGATAATAAGGACATACTACGTAGATGTGCATATCGACAGGAAATTACGATTCAATTTTTTTTCCAGGAGTTACGCCCCTTTGAACTTATTTGCCTAATATACTACTGCAACCTTTTGTCATCGCAACTCCTTTCAAACCACACAACAGAATTTCATGAAACCTTTTCAGATAATAAGGACATACTACGTAGATGTGCATATCGACAGGAAATTACGATTCAATTTTTTTTCCAGGAGTTACGCCCCTTTGAACTTATTTGCCCAATATACTACTGCAACCTTTTGTCATCGCAACTCCTCTCAAACCACACAACAGAATTTCATGAAACTGTGTAGATAATAAGGACATACTATGTAGATGTGCATATTGACAGGAAATTATGATTCATTTTTTTTTCTTACACTAATTTTATTTCTCCAATGACATTGTGGGGACGTGGGGTATGTGAGCGCGCTCACTAAGGTTCTTTCATTTTACCGGTATGTGAATAATCATTATACCCAGGCTAAGTATTAAACTGTTGTAAATATATAAATTGCCAATCATAGTACAGCTCTATTGGTGTTTTTCGACTATATGTTGATTATTAGTGTGGTAATATAAAAAGTTATCAAAGGTACCAGGATTATAATTTAGTACGCCAGACGCGCGTTTCGTCTACATAAGACTCATTAGTGACGCTCATATCAAAATATTTATAAAGCCAAACAAGTACAAAGTTGAAGAGCATTTAGGATCCAAAATTCCAAAAAGTTGTGCCAAATACGGCTAAGGTAATCTATGCCTGGGATAAGAAAATCCTTAGTTTTTCGAAAAATTCAAGGATTTTTGAACAAGAAATTTATAAAAATGACCACATTATTGATATTCATGTCAACACCGAAGTGTTGACTACTGGGCTGGTGATAGCCATAATCATTTCCTCCTTTGTTCTACCATAATTTAAATTGTGACATTTTAAAATGCTACGACGCCTAAATATGGAATAGTTTGAAAGATTGCTTACATCTGCTGCAACATTTTTTTTAATTGCAATAATATATTTCTTTCACCGATGGAATGCATAGTTTCTTCTTTTCGGCTATCTGCTGCACGATATCTGTTCTTGTGTATTTGTTGGCATATGTGATATTTATGTTTTTTGCAATATTTTGAAGGTGTGCAAGAGACATTTTGAATAGTTCATGATCTATCCATCGTTCCTTGATTTCATCAGCTGCAATCTAATGTTCTTTTTTCTCTTATTTTTTTCCCAATTTAAATAGGAGTCAACCAGGACAGTAAAGCATCCAATGATATGACAGGTATACTCACACACACATGGAAGAAACAATTCTTCTAAATCCATATCACCGAATATACTTGCTGTCGAGACAACACATGTAGTGTAAATCAGAGGAAACTAATGTAATTCTAAAATTAGATATGATGTTTTTCTTTTACTTTTTAAATTATGATAAAATTTAATCAATACTAGTATTTTTCAAATAAATCTGTCACTCAAATGATTGACAATTACCAGATGGTGTGTGTTATCAAGGTAAAAGGTGAAACTAATTTTTAAACACTAAGTGTAAACAAACTTTATATATATAGTTGGTATTTAAGCGCTATAAAACCAGGTGCAACCCACCATTTTCTACATAAGAAAATGCCTGTACCAAGTTAGGAATATGACAGTTGTTGTCCATTCGTTCGATGGGTTTGTGCTTTTGATTTTGCCATTTGATTAGGGACTTTCCGTTTTGAATTTTCCTCGGAGTTCAGTATTTTTGTGATTTAACTTTTTATTAGGATAAAAATGAAAGTAATGCGAAAAAAAAGAACTGACTGTTACTTAAAACAGAAAACATTAATAAAACACTAGTTCTAGTGTCTGAGCACAGTCTATGTTCACGGATTGTTGTCTTCTGGTGAAGGGCTATTTAAACGCAGTCTGATTAAGAAGTTCTGCTGCGGTGATGGTCTGAGTTGTATCCTTTTCCCACAAGGTGAAACTCTGTCCCTGACCAGAACAGAACGGACCTTCTTGCGTTTGCACCTTTTCAGCTTGCCCTCACCAACCATTTTCACTTGAAGTGGAACCTTCGTAGTTGCAACATGTAGTAACTCAAATAGTTCATAAAAGGGTGTGTTTGCCTTGTTTTTGATACGTTTGTGCCAGCCCTCAACGTCATTGATGGTCCTGACTGGTCTCATGAATATGCTCCAGGATGGTACAAGCCAAACGGCGAATAAAAGCCAAACGTTCTTCGCATAATCACACACGGATCTGCCTGTCTTGTATACTTTGTCTTTGTTTTTAGCCCTGGCGTTGTCAGTTTATTTTCGATCTATGAGTTTGACCGCCCAGAGTTGTTCTTTGAAAAAAGGTCACATTTTTTGGTATAGATGTTTTTAAAGCAACTTTCTTCGTGTTGGAATTTGGTTAAGTTTTTCCATCATTGCTGGTCACATTCTGTAGTTCACACATTCAAAATCTCTGATGATTTTTTGTATGCTTTATTCCAAATTATTTCCCTAGTAAAGCTCGCTTTCCTCACCAGTTGTTACTTTTAAACCTTTGCATAGTAAAGAGTGCTTTGAACATTAAAGGTGCCAGTCCTGATAGCAATCAACAATTGCATCGGCCGCAAATGTTAATTTATTTCTTATCATTGATGGATTGATTGTTGTTTGCTTTACGCCGCATTAGCACAAAAAGGCTATATCGCGGCGAGAGCTAATTCGAATATTTTTACAATTTAAGGTATATTTTTAAAATCAGACAAAAGGTCCTTAAATTAACTAAAATTCTAGACTAAAGGAAATTGATTAATTACAAATAAAAATCAACACTAAGATAACGTGATAAAAATTAAAAAAGTTTTAACTGTATACAACATTTTTATATTTTATAATATATTCCAACTTCTTTTAAGAATGAAACAATATTTGTAATTGGAATGCTATTAAATAAAACATACATATTATTGACATTGAAATGCTTCCTAGGAATATCAGCAAAGTCAATACAATTAATTAAAACATGTTTAATAGTATTCTTGCAGTTGCAAGGTATACATTGTGGTTCATCTTCATTTTTTAAAAGATACTCATGTGTTATTCTAGTATGACCAATACGACATCTAGAAATAACACACGGATCTTTTCTGCACATAAAACTATTGAAAGGTTTACCTAAATTAGGTTTAATTTCATGTAATTTATTATCTTTTTTACTCCATTCATTTTTCAGTATATTAAAAACATATTCTCTAATACTAGATCTAAAATCGGTACATGATATATCACAGATAAATAAAGGGTCATCCAAAATAACAAGATTATAAAATTTCCCCCATTTTTTCCAATTCTGACAATGATGTAAAGAATTATATTTATGATCAAGTGTTACTCATTTATATTTTAAACGAGTTTTAATTACATTTCAATCTCAGCTATTTATCTAGGTCATATATGGTGATCCCTGATAAATGTATACATTGTCACACTTTTTAAGGGATTATTGGTTTTATCTACCAGAAATTCTGTCTGAAAAGCTTTTGTATACATTTTGTACATTGTGCAACATTCAGTGTCTATTTGTGCATGCTCTTTATATATTTACATGTATTGCAGACAAGCATCAAGTTGTTTCTTTGTAGAAAAATGTATAACAAGACAGCCCCAAAAAGAAACAGGGGCAGAAAATCAAAGGAAGAATCTATGGACAGGCCAGTTGTAAAGGCCAACTCAGAAATAGAGAACAAAGATCCAGAAGTCAATACACCATTACCACTTCCGGCCAAGCCTTCAAAAAATGACATGGTAGCAGCATCATCCACTGAAGTTAGAGTTGATTGATTGATTGATTGTTGGTTGCTTAACGTCCAGTGGCAAATATTTCATGCATATTCAGGACGAGAACAAGTTAACAATAAATACAATAGGTAGGTTCTGTAATAGGAGCTTCCGTGATTAAGGTCGGAGAAATTTAGACTGCCATGGGAAATAAGGGTATATTGGATAGGGACAGAAATTTAGCCTTGCAACAGGTCATCTACGGACCCCTCAAAGAGTTGTTGCAAGGGTTCTTAACGTGCAAAGAGCGTGGCACTCTCTTTACACGAGGCATCGGATTTAACGTCCCCATTCTGACCGGACGTAGTTGCAAATTTGTACATCCCGCACAGCCAAACGGACGCCCCACTTTAGCAAGGGTTTTACTGCCGGTCGGAGGAAGACCAATGGTGACCATACTTCTATTCCCCAGTCACCCTTGGGGTGAGTTAGAGTTGAACCCAAATCCAAAAAAAAAAAAAAAAAAGGAAGGAAAATCCTGAAAATGAAAGGTATCAACCTATTCCATGAAAAATAATCATCCTTTCCATCATCCCTCATCTTTTTCCTGAATTGAAACAGTACTTGTTAATTTATGAAGAGGTAATTGATTTTTTTTTCATGTTTAAGGATGAATTAAATATTTTAGGCCCCAAAATTGCAATTTATAAATAAACAAATTTAGTAGACATAATTAAATCTTTATTGGTATATAATATAATGTATATTCATTTATGCATCATGAAGTGAATCAAATATAAGCTTTTTGCTCTCTTTCAGATGTGAAGGTGCTTTTAGGTTTAGTACATCTTCCTCGTATAACATCAAAAAAGGAGGAAGCAGGGAGTGGAATGAAAACTCACCAAACACTTGTCCATGCAGTGAAGGTAAGACTTTTCAAAATAGTCATTTTATATAGATCATCTTCATTCCTCAAATAAATATTATACGCAAGGTATAAGATTTTAAGTAGATTTTTTTCACCATGAATGTATTTGAACTAACTGCACTTCTGCATGGTAATATTCACTTTTAGCAAGGGATAAACAATATGAAGTCTGCGTAAGTTAAAATTCTTCCAGCTTTTTTTAAGTGCACATGCAATCGACTACGAAGAGTATATAAAGGAATTAGAGAAAAAGTTTATTATAATATTTGCCTCCAAATTGAATGACAAATAAACAAGTCCTTAAATGGATGAAAATGCTAGGCAATACAGTAATGTAAAATCTTTTCTTGCTTTTTAAGTTTTATTTATATATATATTATATAACAGTAACAGATGTTTGATAAAAAGAAATTTCACAGAAAGCTTCTATGATACACATGTCATTTTTTTTGTGTATTTGCAGAAAGATGAAGTGTGGAAGGATGTTGCCAATAAGCAGAAAAGTATCAACACGCCCTGGATTTTGCATAATAGGTTGGGAGATGAGTCCACCATCATGGTAATGTTAAGAGAGAATGTAGTACCAAACGCCATAACTGCACTGCTCACGTTAATGGGACTATACTATTGTGCAGAGCTGCCGTATCCACAGAGTTTGAATGGAGCACTCCTGTTCGTACAGGCAGAAATTTTAATAGATGATGTTCATGAAAAGGACATGAATGTTCTTACCAAATTTAAAAAAGAACTTGCTAAATATTCTAAAAAGGTTGACAATTTAGATGACTTCTAATAGATCATGCATATGCATATGCTTCAATTTCAATTCAATTCATGCAGTTTTAAAGTTATTTGTGCATTCAAATTAAATAGTTGTTATTGAAATTTTCTTCTTTGATAATAAACATGCACATAATTAAATGTAAAGAAGATTTTTTGTTTTATTTTCTTTAGTGGTATTCCTTGCTTAGACTGCATGATGTGTGAAGGTTCTGGAAGTCAAAAGGAATTAGTTATTTTTCCCTGTACAAAAGGAGTCATTTAATGAGTCAATATATGTCATAATGTGACAGAGGAAGAATATACATGTTAAACTTTCTTTAGAGTTCTTAAAACTATTTTGATATTGTGTTGTTACAGTTGTATAATTATTTTATTGATACCCCTAAATAATCATGCAAAACTTGCATATTGGACAAGGATGCATGGTTGGTTGGTTGTTTAATGTCCAGTGGCAATTTTGATGCAAATTCAGGATAAGTACATCGATAATGAAATAAGAAAACTAAGCTTGTTTAAATAACTTTTTTGCTGTACTGATTTGCTGAGTCATATTTTTAATGTGCTAGCTTGAGGCACAAGAAAACAGTTCACAGGAAGACATGTCACCTTATTAAGAAACATTCTTCGTTTGAGTCGACTTATTCAATGCTTGTGCTTGACAGAGAAGCAGCAAATATCAAATCTTTTGTTTGAACCAAGAAGTTCCCATATTCAATTAAGATGTGTACTCTTAACAACATGTATTACACCATTAAGGTAGATGGGGTGTCTAAATTATAATCCATAGGATTTCTTAATAATTTGCTAAAATGTAGTTTATATCATGCTTTTTAAAAAAAAATAATAAAAAGAATGGGTCACGGGGCTTATTTTCATGCTACAGGTTGTGCAAAATTGACAGATTTTGTATAGATTATGCATGGAAAACCCAATTTTCTGCCATAAAACGAAAACTACACCATAGAATTTTGAGATAAAATATGAGAAGATAGCTCTAATATTGTGCTTTCAGATAAGAAAAAGAAAAAATGGGGTCACGGGACCCGTTTTCTTGCTACATAATAAAATAGGTAAATTCCTAACACATTCTATTGTAAAAGTAACTTTATCTGAATTATCTGCCCTTACATTTGAGTTGCCTCCCCTTATATGGTTAAGTTGGAAAAAGTTAAATCAAACAAAAAGTATTCTGTTTTTTGTAAAATACAACTATAAATATGATAAAACATGTCATTTTCTATATTGAAATGAAAATTCTTACACATGCATTACCTACTACTCTCAAAATTTGCACATTTTCTTAAAGATCTAGACCGATTGTTTTCTGGTATTTCAAAATCCAAGATGGAGGAAGACACCCTATCTACCTTAAGCAGGCAATGAATATACGGACAGGAAATAATTAAATTTGAATGTTGAAGAATTACTTAAATCCTACAATAAAATACTAATTCAAGTGATAAGTGTACCAGAAATTACTTGCCATAAGGAAAAGAATGACTTACAAGTGCTAAAAGAATTACTAAGGAAATATTAAAAGAATTACATGTAATATATAGTAAAATAATTACTCAATGTGTATTAAAAGAATTACTTACTTTGCTAAAAATAATTACTTATGTGTATTAAAAGAATTACTAACTATTATTAAAAGAAATACTTAATGTGTATTAAAAGAATTACTTACTTCTATTAATAGAATTACTCACTTGTATTAAAAGAATTACTTACTACTATTAAATCAAATACTTAATGTGTATTAAAAGGATAACTTACTTGTATTAATAGAATAACTTACTTTTATTAAAAGAATTACTTAATGTGTATTAAAAGAATTACTTACTATTATTAAAAGAATTACTTACTATTATTAAAAGAATTACTTACTATTATTAAAAGAATTACTTAATGTGTATTAAAAGAATTACTTACTTTTATTAAAAGACTTACTTATTATATAGGAAAAGAATTACTTAGTATTTATTAAAAGACTTACTTAAGATACATTGAAAAATTACTTACATTTAATTACTAGGCAATTACTTACAATTACTTGGTATTACTAGCAATTACTCATTTTTGACAAACATTTTTACTTGTTTTTTTACTTGATTTGAGTAAATTCAATACTTGTTTCAAGTAAATTCAAGTAATTTTTTTTTTGAGTGTAAAAGTCACAAAAGGAACACCATAACCAAACTAAACAAATTTAAGACAACAAAGTTTGTTCAGAAAGGTTAAAAAAAATTCAAATAAATGCGCAAACTCATAAATAAATCTATTCAAACAAGAAACTTAGCAACAAACCAGTATCTAAAGAAAAACACACAATCAAATCAAACAACATTTTTGAGTGTGGTTTTGATGGCAAAATCGGCTCAAAAACGCGACCAAGAAAAACAACAAATCCAATCAAAACTTTGAAACGATACCTACTAAACAATATAAACTGACAAAATATTAAAGTAAAACACTAAATATACAAATTAAAACTCGTAAAACATACTATATCAAAACTTTAACTGGCTTATTCATCAAACAAGAAAATTCATCCATGCTTGTAATCAAATAATCAGAAAAATAGTTTCCCAAATCAGATGGAAACAAACTTTTTTTTTCTGTGTGTGTTACATTTTAATGTTGTGTTTTTGTTGTGTCGTTGTTCTCCTCTTATATTTGATGCGTTTCCCTCATTAGCAGCTCTTGACCCCGGATAGCCGCGGAAACACAGCATCGGCCTTGTAGGCACTCCGAGGTGGGTGGATGACAAGAATGGTGAACTTTTCCTCCTCTTATTATGGCACTACAAAACCAAAACCCTAAATCAGCTTTAATAAATAAAAAAAGAAAATGTGATGACATTGAGCCCTGTCAGGAAAATGACAGTTGGCCCTGATTTATTGTCTTAACAGGTACTGCTGACACACCTATAGCTAAAATTTCTCCTTTTGTGATTCAAAAAAGTATCCAGGGCATTGCTGGAACTGTTAAAAATGTTTCTAAAATGAGATCAGGAAATTTGTTGGTTGAATGTAACAACAAAAGTCAATCGGCAAATTTGCTGAAAATGAAAACAATAAATGGCTTTGCTGTTTCGGCTTCAGCACATGCTAGCTTATACAGTAGCAAAGGAATCATTCGAGACAGAAGTCAATATCTGTCTGATCTGACTTCTGAAGAAATTTGTGAAGCACTTTCAAATCAAGGTGTAACTGATGTAGTAAGATTTCAAATTAAAAAGAATGAGCAAATAATTAAAATAAATACTTATCTTTTAACTTTCAAAACTCCGACTCCTCCTTCGTCTTTGAGATTGGGATGCTTTGGCATCAAGGTTGACATTTACATCCCTAACCCAATACGATGTTTTAAATGGGACCAAACAATGTCATGGTAAGCAGAAATGATTCAAGTGTTCTGGAGAAGGACACGAGGGAACAACTTGTCAACCTGATTCTTTAAAATGCTCAAATTGTGACGGATCCCATTTGTCATCTTCTCGGGACTGTCCAGTTTACATAAAAGAAAAAAATATCATTAAAATTAAAACAGAAAGAAACATCAGTTACACAGAAGCTAAACAGATAGCTTCTGTTTCGAACGATTTCCAACCTACGATTTCGAAAAAGTCATCGTAAGCCAGCAAAGTTAGCTGTTCATTCAGTCACGAGTCTACACAGACTCGAATGAACTGGCCCATTAATGCTGAAACGTTTACGATGTTGCCAGTTGAAACTCCACCATCTGACAGAATAATAATAGCAAGAAAACCACATCCTAATAACACCAGTACACAGTCAACTCAATCTTCCATGAATAGCTCAATGTCATCACCAAAAAAAAAAAAATAAAAAAAAACAAATAAAAAAAAAATGATAAAAAAAAATCAGGCGATTGGGGCAAAGGATCTATCTGGGACTAGGGTCTTCCCAAAAACCTAGATAAATCATCTGTTCCAAAAAATCGTCCTTCTTCTGCATCAATTGATCAATCTTCTGGTTCCTCAGCTGATGCAAGTTAAAAATCTTCAAAAGTTCCCTCTCCTCTTCGTTCATTGGAGCGAGATGAAGAAAGGAACACGCACAGAAAAACTTCCCCTACGAAGTCTCCTCAGAGAAGATCACGAGGTAGGCGTCGGGGCGGAGGCACATCAGCTGGGTCTGGTCATGGAGAGCGGAGACTCTCCTCAAAAAAAAAGATATTCCACACTTAGTGATGATTCAGCGATGGATTGCGAAAGTGATTTGCCACCTGAAAGATCACAATCTCAGGTTGATCGGAGTAAAAATGGTGGTAAATTCAATCACATTCGTCCTCCAATTAACCAATCATGACCAATATCATTCAATGGAATTAACGAGGTCTTAAAATAAATCTTCTCGAGTTAACGCTTTTAGTTCAGTCTTTCTTACCTGTTGCATTTTGTCTTCAAAAAACTCATTTGAAAGAAAGTGACAAAGTAACTTTAAAGGGATACAACATCTACAGCACCTTTTCTAAGGAAGACGAACGAGCTGCAGGTGGATCAACCATTTTTATAAGGGATAACGTCATTCATAGTACAGTCCAACTCACTACAAATCTGCAGGCAGTTGCTATTCGTCTATCATTAGATAAAACAATTACGTTATGTTCTATATATTCCACCTAATTCAAATATAGATAAAGCTAAACTAAAAAACTTAACTGATCAATTACCTACGCCTTTTATACTTATGGGAGACTCCAATGCTCACAATCCCTTGTGGGGAAGCAAGTCTTACAATACCAAAGATAAAATTATTGAAGACTTTGTCTCTCAAGAGGGTTTATGTATTTATAATGATGGATCTAATACTTATCTTCACCCTGGAAATGGTTCTTATTCAGCTATTGATATAACTACTTGTGATCCGTCTCTTCTTCTTGATTATTCATGGCGTGTCCATGATGATCTCTGTGGAAGTGATCACTTTCAAACTATTCTTGAGCATCTTTTTACTTCTGCTCAACAGAGAGTTCCTCGTTGGAAATTAGACAAGGCTGATTGGCCCTTGTTTGAATCTCTTAGTCGAACAGAACTTCAATCAAAGATGTTTGAGGCTGTACAAGATCCAATTTTAACCTTTAATACTGTTTTAACGTCTATTTCTGACCGAACAATTCCAAAGACCTCGGCAAATCCAAAACACCCTAGCAAACCATGGTATGACGACGCTTGTGATCAAGCCATTGATGACCGTAAAAAATCTGAAAGACGGTTTAATCAACATCCTACACAAGACAATTTAAATAATTTTCGTATTTTTCGCGCTAAGGCACGGCGGACTCGCAGGCAAGCCCGACGAACATCTAGGAAAAAATTTGTCTCGGGGATAACATCTCGCACTCCGATGACGAAAGTTTGGAATATGATACAAAAAATAAAAGGTAAAAATTCTAAAGCCACTGTTAAACATTTTAAAGACGGCAATTCTTTATTAACATCTGAAAAAGATATTGCCAACAAGCTTGGTGAAACGTTATCGAAATCTTCTTCTACTAACAACTACAAAGAAGAATTTAAAAAGGTTAAAGAAAAAAAAGAAAAAATTAAGCTAAAATTTAAATTAAAAAATGGTGAAAATTATAATAAACCTTTCTCTTTGAAAGAACTTAAAACATCTCTTTCTAAAGCCCATGACACAGCTTGTGGGCTTGATAACATCCATTATCAACTGTTAAAACACTTGCCAGATTCCTCTCTGGAAGTTCTCTTGCAGCTTATGAATAACAGCTGGGAATCTGGTGATTTACCATCAATCTGGAAGCTTGCAACGTCGTGCCTATTCCAAAACCAAATAAAGATCACACGGATCCTATTAATTATCGACCAATTGCTCTTACCAGTTGTGTCTGTAAAACACTCGAACGGATGGTCAATGATCGCCTTGTTTGGTTCCTGGAATCAAATGGGCTTTTAGCCATTATCCAGTGTGGAAGTATGGTATTTTAAAAGATCTTTTCATATGGGCTTGAAAGGCAATATGCCTAATTTTATTTCTAATTTTCTCTCTAACAGACAAGTTAATGTTAGAGTTAATTCAACCATGTCTGATCTGTATGATCAAGAGATGGGTGTCCCTCGGGGCAGTATTTTATCTGTGACATTATTTAGTCTTAAAATTAACAGCCTTGTTGAAGTTTTAAAAAGTAATATTGAACGTTGATGATTTTTTAATATGTTAGAGGCAAAAATATGAATAACATAGAACGCCAATTGCAACTGTGTCTCGGAAGAATCGAAAAATGGGCCTCAGAAAATGGTTTTAAATTTTCCTCATCTAAAACGGTTGGGATGCATTTCTGTAACAAAATGAAATTGCATCTTGATCCAGAACTCACTTTATATGGAAACCCAATTAAAATGGTTGATGAAACCAAAATTCTAGGATTAGTTTTTGATAAAAAATTAACCTTTCTCCCCATATCAAAATGTTAAAATCAAGATATTTAAAAGCATTAAATATTTTAAAAGTTGTCGGCATCACCGACTGGGGTGCTGATCGCAACATTTTACTTAATTTATATAGATCTCTAGTTAGATCCAAACTAAATTATGGCTCTATAGTGTATGGCTCTGCACGGAAGTCCTACATACAGATTCTCGATGCTGTGCATCACCAGGGTTTGCGTCTCTGTCTTGGCGCCTTTAAAACCTCACCTGTTGAGAGTCTGTATGTAGAGGCTGATGAGCATTCACTTTTTGACAGACGTTTGAAGCTTGGACTTCAATATGCTGTCAAACTAAAAGCCTATTCAGATAATCCTGCCTACAGCTGTGTTTTTAATCCAATTTATGAAGATATTTTTGCAAAACATGAAAACAATATTCCTCCGTTAGGTATACGTTTAAAACCACATTTATCTACTTTTGATTTGAAATCTGCTGCTCAAGTTGAAACTTGCAAATGTCCTCCATGGGAACTTCCCAAACCAAAAATTATATTTGATCTCCGAAAGCACAATAAAAATGAAACAAATCCTCTTTTAATTCAGCAACACTATGCTGAAATTAAAGCCAATTATTCGGATTTTTCAACTGTCTATACTGATGGATCAAAAGATGGTGACATTTGCATCTGCTGCTGTCTTCAGGGACAGAGCTGCAACTCTCCGTTTGCCATCTGCTGCATCCATCTTTACTGCTGAAGCAGAAGCAATAATTTTGGCTTTGAAATTTATTGATACAGCAGGTAGGTCTTGCAGTGATAGAGGCCATCCGGGGTGATGGTCGGGGAATTTGGACTGCCATTGGAAAATGAGGGTATATTGGATAGGGACAGAAATTTTGCCTTGCAACTGGTCACCTACGGAACCCTCAAAGAATTGTTGCAAGGGTTCTTAACATGCAGAGAGCGTGGCACTCTCTTTACACGAGACATCGGATTTAACGTCCACATTCTGACCGGACGTGGCTGCAAACTTAATACATCCCACACAGCCAAACGGACGCCCAACTTTGTCAAGCGTTTTGCTGCTGGTCGGAAGAAGACCAAGTGACCATATTTCTATTCCCCAGACACCCTTGGGAGGAATTCGAGGAAGATGTTTTTGAAATTTTGAGTTTCTTCTATTCTGAAAAGCTTACAGCTTGAATAAAAATGAACTAAATGTTCACCGACAATGAAATCAACTTCATTTTGAAAGTGGGTATCACAAACACTACTTTGTGGATTATAAATGAAGTTTGCCCCTTATGAAAAGGAACACAGTGATGAGAAGAAAAAAAATAACATTCGGTTTCTAACTATCTGTTCAAAATGAGGTCAACTCAACGTAAAATATTTGTAACTTGATTGTTGTCAGTGAAATAAATTCTAGAAGGATTATGTCAGTTTCACAAGTTTTAACGTCTTGAATATTGCCTGTAATTTATACGTTGGTATCTTATTGTGAATAAGTTTAGTCATGTTGCTCAATCTCTAATATATCAACGAGGGGCATGCTTGTTAAAGAGCGAGAACTCTGTTATCTTTATACAGTGGAAGAAACAATTTTTTTTCTCATTTTATCTTTCATTTTTTTTCTTGGTAAAAACTTCTTGTGTATTTCCAACCTTTCTAAATTAATAGACATAACATTTTTGAGAGCATTGAAAAAATATATGAATCATAAAAAAAAATTGAAACATGTCATGTATGTAAATAACTTTGCATGAACACAAATTAAAATGTATTCAACATGCTCAGAATATCATGCCGTCTTGTTACATCTTGAGTTTGTGTTTGTGTTGCTCAACTATTCTGTCTGTGTGATGGGAAGATGTATACTTTTGTGTTATATATCATTTCAGGAAATATTAAATTATGGCATGGAAAAGTGGACATCATCTTAAACAGAAACATTGTGAAAGTCAGTTTAGAAGATGATTTATCCAAGTTACAATTAAGTGATGATGAAAATGAGGAAAACATTTCCATAAACAGACAGTTTGCAGTTGTAGAGGTTAAATTTAAAAACAAAATGCAAAAACGCAGCAGATTAAGTCACAATTCATAGCAGAGGGTATAGTGAATGCCTTTTATGTATCAAACCAGGAGTCCAATGGTAACCAGTTTATTCCATCATTTCTTGTTTCAGAGAAATACATAAGAATAATGTTTTATAATGTAGAATAAGATGTTTTACTAAAGAGTACCAAATTGCCTAACTGGTTAAATGAAGATGGTCTTTGGGTGTCATGACTTAAATAAGAGTTTAATTAACACTTTATTATGCAAGTGAATTGGATAAGTTAAAAGACCGATATGATTTTATTCTGAAACATACAGAAAAGACAGCATTTAAGGCAAAAGTATGGGATGCTTTTTCTGAGTACTTACGTGGTGTAAGTACTCAAAAAAGTATGGGATGCTTTTTCTGAGTACTTACGTGGTGTAAGTACTCAAAAAAGTATGGGATGCTTTTTCTGAGTACTTACGTGGTGTAAGTGTGAGTACTCAAAAAAGCATCCCATACTTTTGCCTTACATCCTGTCTTAAATTGATCAACCACTGAAATTATCAAGACCCCAAAAGAAAAGACAAGCACAGCCTATAAAAGCAGATATTGAGTTTAAAAGATATAATTTAGAAGAACAACGGGTCATCTTGGATTTCACAAGTGAAATTATAAAATAAGTGTGTCATGTTTGTCGTGAACACTTCCAAAGCAAGTTCTGGAAAGAAACTTTGCAAGGTATTTTGTTTCTAATTTAGATAATTGTTCACTATGCCTACACCAGTTTCCAGTTGTTGATCAGCTTGTGAATATTAAGAAGTGTAACATAGAGTTTAATTTGTTTCATTGTAACAAAATTATTTCATTACTTACACATGACATACATGTAAAAATATGTACAAATAAGACAATACAGTTTTGTTGCAAAATTATGCAAAACTGTGATTTAAAGATTGGTACCTTACTTAAAATGTAGCATCAATATTAAATTACTAATACTATTTTACTGGAAAATTGGATTATATTTATTACTGAAAAAATATAGAATGTTGTTATTCTATCATCATTGACCATACATGTACATTTGAAGTTCAGAACAAGTGATTTTTTCATGTGCCAGATTTTTTTGGACTTTTTCTAAATGTTTCTGAAAAGTTACTAAAATTTTGGATTCCTGATCATGATGTGCAAGATTTTTGTTTTTACAAACATTTGTTAACACTTTGGTGTGCTAGAACTATTGGTGTTTTCAAGTTTTATTGATTGATTGTTGGTTGCTGAACGTCCAGTGGCAAATATTTCATGCATATTCAGGACGAGAACAAGTTCACAATAAATACAATAGGTAGGTTCTGTAATAGATTAAGGGATTATGGTCGGAGAAATTTAGACTGCCACGGGATATGAGGGTACATTGGATAGGGACAGCAATTTAGCCTTGCAACAGCTCACCTGCAGACCCCTCAAAGAGTTGTTGCAAGGGTTCTTAACGTGCAAAGAGCGTGGCACTCTCTTTACACGAGGCATCGTATTTAACGTCCCCAATCTGACCGGACGTGGCTGCAAATTTGTACATCCCGCACAAGTTTGATTGTATTAAATGTTTTTATCATAAAATAAAAGTGTTTATAAAGTTGTTTCAGAGATATGTGACCCAGACTTTATTAATTCTTAAAAATACTGGATGCCGTAAATAAAGCACCACTATTCCAAGACATAACTTTTGCACATTTTTTTTTAATTAGATAACCATTTGGATTTATGAAAAAATAAATATCTCTTGACACAATTAAACATGTTAAAGTCTTAACTGTCAAGAAGCAATGATCAGTTTAAAGGTTTTGTAGCAGAAAAATGGAAAAAAAACAAGTCTTAGGTAAGCACTTTTCAAAATGAGTGCACACAAAAACTGTGGCTTAGCATTACAAAACAAAAACAAACTTATCATCAAATCTGAGTAGGCGATGTTCAAAATTAATTACATCACTTTAAAAGATTTATGTAATGCATAGTTATATGTTGGCAGATGAACTCATTCATACTATAAGGAAAACACAAAATGTTTGCAACATCAGCCTAAAGTTGTAACAAGCAGTTTTGCTGATCTGATGAAACTGAACTGATGGTATTGATATATAAGTTGTTGTTACTGAACAATAAAATAATCAATACTGTTTTTTAGGTTGATGTATGGCCCTATGTTTATTTCTACACTAGCAAGAAGGAGGACTTGTGGATAAGTGCCTCGATACGCCATTCCATAATTTCATCAGAGGTGGTCAAACCAATAGACCCTCCAGATGTCTGTTTGATCGGAACTAGACGATTTATGTACAAATTCAAAGGTAGATAGGAGATTATTTATTTAACATAGGTTACATTATCTTTCTAAATAATTAAATATAGTGTTTAAACTCAGATCACCCAAAGTAAATAAAGTCAGATGTTTGTGAGTGATTAGGCCAAGTCCACACATAAAAAAGTCATAAATTATAATTCCAAAAAATGTTCAGTGATGCTTCTGAATTATACCTTAAATTAAATTGAAGATGATCTATAACACATACATTGACACAATTTTGAATGTGATTGAATATTTAATGGTTTTGTCAGACCGGATTTATTGATGTGTAAATTTGTGTCTTGGCTGATACCAATTAAAACGAATACGAATAATTGAATGTACATATTTCATGCAATTTTTTTCACCAAGTATGTGGAAATTTATGTAAATGATACATGTACCTGTAGATAAAGTTATAAATCTTTCTGAGAACAACCAAAATATATACATCGTTTGTACTTTACAATGAAGGAGTACGTGTGCCTTAAAAGTTCAGTTGTTCACACATTCAGAATAATGTTATTTTATTCATATAAATTTATTAATTAGGTTTAAATAAATATTTTGCTACACTTGTATCATAGCAAAATGTGATATATATATTATCCATAACCAAGATTTTATTGGGTCTTTTTCAGAAGGATTGAAATGCATCACTTAGAATAAAGGGAGAAAACACAGAAACAAGACCAGAATAATTTCAAAGACAAAAGTCAGATCAGTAATTATTTTCATCAGTCCATGAATTGAAGTTCCATTAAATACCTATAGATATTGAAACCATTATCATGGCAATGTTCTGTTCCATATACAGTATGATCACACAATGCTGGATGATAAGAAATAATTATTTTTTTGGGGTAGAGGGATATCCTTGAAAAAAAATTATTTATGTAAAAACTGTCAAGCCTTAACATAGAGTTTAAATGTTTTCATTGATTTCAAATGTGAAATAATTGAGTTTCAAAAAAGTATTCTATAATTCACAAATAAACATATTGATAATAAGATAATTTGTTTTGTTTTTTAAATGTTTAATTTTGAACAGTTATAGAATAATATATTGCATTAACTTTTCCAAGGATTAAAAGATATTCACCGAAAAAAATCATCAACCGTAGAAGCAATACTAGGAAATTGATAACTAAAACACAAAAAAAAACCACTGTACTTAATTTCATTGATGTTAAAAGGGAATCAATCTTCCCATGGGATTTTTCAAAATGTGTCCGATGACCCTGCCTACCAACCAACATGGCTATAAATAGATCATAGGGGAAAATAAAGTTTTTGACTTGTATCTCTGAAACTAGATTGATTGATTGTTGGTTGCTTAACGTCCAGTGGCAAATATTTCATGCATATTCAGGACGAGAACAAGTTCACAATAAATACAATAGGCAGGATCTGTAATAGATTAAGGGATTAAGGTCGGAGAAATTTAGACTGCCACAGGAAATGAGGGTATATTGGATAGGAACAGAAATTTAGCCTTGCAACAGGTCACCTACGGACCCCTCAAAGAGTTGTTGCAAGGGTTCTTAACGTGCAAAGAGCGTGGTACTCTCTTTACACGAGGCATCGGATTTAACGTCCCCATTCTGACCGGACGTGGCTGCAAATATGTACATCTCGCACAGCCAAACGGACGCCCCACTTTAGCACGGGTTTAAATGCCGGTCGGAGGAAGACCAATGGTGACCATACTTCTATTCCCCAGTCACCCTTGGGGGGCTGAAACTAGAGCAATAGTATAACGGTTGCAATATTTCATGCATCTATTGTAAATGAAAATATCATGTGAGCGACACAGGCTCTTTAAAGCCTCTAGTTTATAGTTTAAACTAATTGTTGTTACTGTTATATATACTGAAAAGGGGACTTATTTAAGAGTATCTCAAAAGTTTTGTTTTACACATATATACAGAAATATGAAAAAAATAACCAAGTATTCGGTACTATTCAAGTATAAATAAAATATTACAATTTTGATGCTTCATCCACATATTAAGCCTTTGTCTTTTATCTTTTGATCCTAGGCCCTGACAATTCAATGGACATATATGTACAGTTTCACTCATTATTTGTCATAAGTGTCATAATGAAATTGCAATGTTTACTCAAATCTGATGTTAACAACATAATATTAATAAATGCATAGTCAATATGTATTTTTGTAAATCTATACATTATGCTCCTTCTACATTAACTTGTTAATCTAATAAAAAAAAATATGCCATTATGTAAGTAATATATATGTATACAATCTGTAAATTATCATTTTAATGTGTATCGCACAATATTGTGACTGTAATAATTGTTGTTTTATTGTTTATTTTCAGTCGATGTTCGGCCTTGACTTAAATAATAGGCCCAGTTTCATCTCATCGAACTGACGTGATAAATTTAAATACCACATGACGTTTACAATATGTTTTGATAGAAAAGTTATGTGATACTAGTAGTGGATTTGTAAAAATTCGAAATCCATGTGTTATAGGAACTTGAAACCTGCACGTATTATTCATGGATTTACATAGGAATACTAGTACTGTGTAAACTCGTGTTACTAAATATTGCGAGTCATTGATTTAAAAAAGAATTGGACTTTCCCTTGCTATACATCTTTTACATAGCGAAGACTTATGAGACATACTATCACGTTTGATAATAAATGTGTTTTCAGTGGATATTTGAATTCTTTTCACAAGGACAAATAGAACAAGATGAAGTGTTGCACATTGACAGTTGTACTGTTGATCAGTCAGATAATAATACTAAAAATACTTGGTTTAAATTGAGGAAAGGTAGAATAACTGCTTTAAATTTCTTTAAAGTCTGCTGAGCTGTTGACAAATTAAAATAATCTCCTTTATTATTGAAAAGTCGTCTTGGGGAATATGATTTATCCCATTATGAAGTACCATCTGTGTGTGGTGTGTGGAGGGGGGGGGGGGGGGGGGGGGGGGGGGGAGGAAGACAAAGCTGCATTGGACTTTTACTTTTACATACGTGTTAATAGACATAACCATAAAGACTGTAATTTTGAGAAAAAGGGACTTCGTATTTAAACAAGATTGCCTTATGTGGGATGTTCTGTTGATGACCTGTTTTCAGAATCCTTAAATTCTTAATTACTGAAACAATTATCTCTACTTTTATCAAATTATGATGGAATTAATCAATAAAATCAACTATGCAATCAGCAGAATGATCAGCATAAAATTGACTGATCCAAGGCAAATGCCCTGTAAATACTGCGTTGCACTGGTGGAAATTGCACAAGTAAACAAGGTTTTAAAGGACAAAAACAATTTTTTTCCGAAAGAATTAGTTGCGACGTATCATACGCTGTTACACGCAGACATTAGTAATTGATTACATTTACTTTATTTTAAAGACATTAAATATATTATTGGTATACAAATAATGGCCAAAAATGTGCATGGAAGGGATGGAGACCAGGAGGATAACGTAATTCATTTAATGGTGACCCTGCGGGAAGGATCTTTCTGGGAAAATTTAGGAAAGATCTCAACATGAAGTATTTTAATTTCCAAAGATTAGAAACCTACCGACCTCCGTTTCAGACATTTTCACTTTGCTTTATTTTTGCGATTTTCATCGCATTCAGGTAAGAGACAGATGGTGTACGACCTCTTGTCACAAAGTCCCGCAGGCTCAGAAGGACACATGGTTTAACTGATGAAAAATATAGCAGATTCTGAAAGCAAAGATGGGCTGGATGTTAATGTTAATACACTGAAGAATAGTAAAGTATAGGAGATAAATGGTAACTTGTTGTCGCCTCAATACTGGTTGGAGAAAGTAATCTTATAAATCAAGCAAGTAATGCGGTTGGGGAAGAATATTGTGAGATGATGGGTGCACGACCCATCATCTCACAAAGGAATATTTATTATAATTCTATTATGAATATTTTCTAGATTGTTTATTTTACTTCCAGACAGTTTATAAACTTAAAAAAAAAAAAAAATATAATCTACCACACTTGCTATTTTTGAAATTCTTGTCGAAGGAATACAATTTTCTTGGAATACATTGAATGTAGTAGTTTGTCATATGGGCTTCTTGTTTAAAATACTTGTTAACTATATGAACTTAATGGTATATATACTCATTTCTATAAAAATTGTATTGATATTGGTAAACTTGTCTCGATACAAAACATTTTACAACCACTCCGACATGTAATGTTCATGTATTCATCTATGAACTGGAATGAATTGCATCAATATTATTTTTGTAGCTATATAATCCCATATCACACAGTTATCAGCAAAGAGTGCAAGAGCATCCTTTTCCAGATTGGTTCTACCCAAGTACCGACTAACACCAAGGGCGGCAAACATTACACGCTCACTTAATTTCTTTTTCATAAAAAAATCTAAGAAAATGTTTTGAATGACCATAATGTTCAAACCTATGACTTTATACTATTGTACACTTCACTACAGAAATGTTATTAGCTTAACAAATTCCAGACTACTATGATTGGTTTAGTTGACACATTACTTTTATTTAAACTTTCCCATCCAGGTCTGAATTCATATTCAAATTTGCTTGAGGCATTTATGGGCAAGACATATGATGCCCACAGTGCTGATCAAGATGTTGAGCCACTCTGCACACTTACAGATACAAAATGTCAAACATCCCATATTCGTTTCGCAATGTTGTCAGTATTTTTTATTTAAATGTATTTTGTCTATTTATGTAGTAACCGATGTCTAGTTCGATCGTTCGTTATATATCTCAATCCAAAGTGTGATACACTTTTTCAACAGCCAAAAAACCGGAGATAAAGATGGGATATATTATGTCAACATTCCGCTTAGACATAACAAGCTAGGAAACTACATGAATGATATAAGTAAGGTAGGCAATCTAGTATACCAACCATTCTTGTAAGCCCACAACCGTCCATATTTTGGAAGACAAAAATTCCCAGTCGACACATTAAGAATGTCACTGTGCATAAATCTGTGGCTTCCATAAAAACATATAATGGTAAAACCTGTAAAACTAATAAAAATAACCTACCAAATCAACCTACGGAAACAATCAACCTTATTGGAATTTGAAGTCAGCCTTCCGCACCTATAAATTGTAGATGATTACGGCATATTGTATATAAATATAAATGTTTTTATGATGAATTGTAAATATTTGATTATATAGATGTTACAAAAAGTACATCTGAAATTTACACCTGACTTAGTTATCATTTCAACCTTATACCAACGCAAAGGATCCATGCAAATTGTGTTCGATCAAGCCTCTTATTCAATATAACCTACCAGTCGGTTTAAGGGGCGAAATCGTTCCATTTATGTAACGATTTCGCCCCTTAAACCGAGTGGTAGATTAAATAGGTTCAATAAATTATTAAACAGCAAGAGTTCTCTAAAGCAAATCACAAAGTCACTTATTATATTGTGGTTAACATTTATCAACCCTTGCTTTTTAATAACTTATTACCTTGAATTTGGCTGTCTGATTGCGTTCCCATTAAATGATGACACTCTCCTTGAGTTAAATGGCAGCATCATATACTTCCACAATGAAGCTGGAGGGCCAGATTTAGACATATACACAAACCATGTGTACATATCAAACGCCTTTCCGGGTGCTAATGACTGACATCTTTTCTGCACGGAACCTCAAACTGGAAGAGGCAATGAAAACCAAGCCATAGACCTTACTGCAGCTGCGACACGCACGTTTCTAGCAGATCAGTTTGTTTACTGAAGAAGGTTATGTGATATACAGGTTGCAGCCATAGCAGATGCTGCCCTATATAAGATATGTCTATTGAGATTGCTCTGTTATAGGCATCGTCTGATATCTCCAACCGTCAATCCTAATACATACCATGTCATGTACAATGACTGTAAACTATCTGATCCAACAAATCCTGGCACTATGCTACATATGATGGTGATACAGATGCCTTCGCTACACATTAATGACAAACAGTGCGTAAAGTAATAAACTCCTCCAGCAATATCGTTTGCACATTAGCATACGTTTTCCGTCAAAGGAACATCACGTTATTACGATGCGACATATACTCGTGTGTGGGCGAAAGTGGACAAGGAAGGGGCGAAATCGTTACAGTATTTTAATTTCATTGATTAGAGAACTACCGACCTTCGTTTCATATATTATCACTTAGCTTTACTTTTACGATTTTCATCCGATGGTTTACGACCTTCCACAGGCTCAGAAGGACACATGGTTTAACTGATGAAAACAAAAGCAGATTCTGAAAGCAAGGATGCGCTTACAATAATCCAGCTCACCATGCAGAACTTATCCAATGACTTACAGGATGAACACTTTTTACAGGTGAGAGATCCATGTCCATTGTCGGATGTAAGTTTTGAAAATCTTCAGCAAAATATCAATCTCAAACGCCATTTAACATCACATGGTAAGGACATATATGGGGACGTCTTGCAACTTGTTAAGAATCAACCCACTTCAAAGATCATCTAATGTAATATTATGAAATATGCTGCAATAATGCAAGAGTCAATGTTTTTCTCTTCTTTAAATAATAGAAATTGTATGAAAATTTCTTAAACAATGTCATTCATTACATGGAACATTCACATAAGGTTATATTCAACATTCTGTTTGAGGCAGCACAGATATGAAGTCGGGCTTTTCATCATTTATGTTTTTAACTGCACTTTAATTAAAAAAAATCATGAATGGACATTTATTTATCATGTAATATCTCATCTCGTCAAAATAACACGCAAATGTTTCTGTAATTCGTGTTCCCATAAAAATACCCGTAAAGGTGAAATGACGATAAAGACATCTCTTGGATTCATGTACTCAATTCATTTAAGCAGAATTGTGAATTGTTATACAGCCAGTGTTCCAAATTAACATGAAAGCATATTGATATTCGTCTACATTCGGGTGCATAAAGGTAAATTTTGCAGCACAGATCTTTAGGTCATCTGTAGTTAGTGAATTCGACATGCTATATGGAAACAATGTTACTGAGACGGTCAACTTTATCAGGGTCATATATAATGAAATATACTTGAACATGTTTTGTCTTTACATGATCTGTAGTTGAAGTTTTTCATGAAATGTTTGATTATGTTTGATCTTTGTTGATGACTTTGTTGTTTTCAGCAAAGTAAAATCTACAAATAAGTCAACATGACCAAAATGTTTAAGTGCCCTTTAAAGTCAAATTTAATCGTAAATTTTTGTAATCTTTTACAAAAGTCTTCTCCTAAAACAACTGAGACAAATTTAACCAAACTTGGCCATAATCAGCATTAGGGTATATAGTTTAAAATATGTGTCTGGTGACCCTGCTTGCCAACCAACATGGCAGACATGGCTAAAAATAGAACATAGGGGAACAATGCAGTTTTTGCCTTATATCTCTGAAACTAAAGCAAAATTATAACGATTGCATTATTTCATGCATCCATTGGAAATAAAAATATCAGGTGAGCGACACAGGCTCGTTGGAGACTAGTTTTTTTTCTTCAAAACAACAACATTAAATGCGATTCAAACTCTATACCCTCATTTGTTGGTTATTTTAATTGTGTAAATACCTTGAAATTGATGTTATTTGCTTATATAAGTGTAAAATCTGAATCCTCAAAAGAACTAAAAAAATGATATTGAAAGGCTGGAGGTAGGAACAGGGTTAGGATTAGGCTTAGAATAACCCGACCTCAATGTTACCTCTAACCTTAACCTTACCTCTAACTGTAGCCCCTTCCCTACTCCTAACACAACCTCTCTATCTTACCCTTATCCAACATAAAAACAACATTCATTACATGTCAAGTAATTAACCTGGAATAGGTTTTGAACAAACAAAACTCTCAAAACTGGGACACAAATTTATCAATAAGTTTGGATTGATATCCTTGATGGCATATTTTCCAGGATCTGTTTGGTTTTCAGTAATGTGAGAATAAACATTGTTGCTGTTTGTTTTTGTTATAACTGGTATATCAGCAGGTCCAACTTTCTGTTTAAATTTTTGAGCATCACTTTCATTGGAAGCCACATATGATTTAAGTGTTTTCTGGTCAATGAACTGGTGGTATCTTGCTGGTAATAATTGTGATATTGGACCATTAACTTCCTTTAAGTCGCCAAAGAATTTTGATATCGCTAAATCTCGACATCCGACTGACTTCTTAGCGAGGTCAAATTGCTATCAAACAATTTGATCCTTGTACACTGTATGATCGCCTTTTTGCTACAAGTCATCGTCTTCAGACCGAACAAGCGGGGTCAGTTGGGCCTTGTCTAACACGTTTTTGCTGCACATGAATGTCTTTGGCACGCAAATGACCTATCATCATAGTAATTCCACAGTAAGGGTGGTTATGATATATGCTATGGACTTCTCTGAGCAACTGTTCATCATCTAAATCAGAGTATTGAGTCGTAGTAACATTACTTTCCTCAACCTTCTCCAAAATGTGGTTTTACTAACCAAAACATATTTGATATATCTACCAGTGTGAATCCTTGAGAAGATAAGAAGACAGCTTTTTCAATCTCTTATTGAATAAAGGGTCTACCTGGACCATTAGTATGAATATTTGATGTACTATTTAATCTTGCAAGTAAAGTGGTCAAAGTACTACCAGCAGGTATGCACATAGCATCCCATGTAGATTTAAGACGACGGAAAGCAAGCAACAGTGTTGGTGTAGAATTCAGCACTTTACTACCTTCTTGATCATATTGACAATTGTGATTATCTCACATCTCACTCACATTAATACTTATTTATCAGAATTATAGCCTTAATGAAATCACTGCAAAAACTCTAAGTTTTCTTTTACTGTACATTTTATACCCCCTCCCCTGTTTCAATTTTTTACAGGATTTGAAAACAAGACTTTATTTATTGCCAGCTTACCCTATGTACATGTTTTCTGGCATGAAATGACTAAAACCCGTTTAAAACTGTTCTGATAACATATTGAAAGCATTTCAGAATACTGTAAATGTAATGTTTAGCAGTCAATCATTCCAACATTCAAGATTATATAAAGTATCCAATCCTGCCTGTGTCTCCAGTTCACATTTTACTGTATGCATATTTGTCAATGAAAGTTAACAACTTCTGTCTCAAATGGTCAGTTTAGAATCCTTGTCACAACAGTATCATCTCTAACCATATATCTTACATAATTTAGCTAATATATACAATTATCTTTTTAAAGTTTTCTAATTTATTGTAAAATGATTAACAAAGAAAAATGATGATTTAATGTGTCATCCAATAACATTATCTAATGAAAAAGTCCGATTGGAGTTTTTTTCCAAACCAGTTATCTATAAGAAAAAATGAAGAATGCATAGCAAAATCATCAATACAGAAAGTTGCCAATTTAATAAAAATATTTGAAAAATGACCATTTTCAGGTTACATCTAATCGATTACCTATAAAAAGTTATTCAATTCATTGTTAAATGAGCAACACAAAAGTGACTGATTTAAGGTAACATCCCATACAGTTATCTAATAAAAGTGATCAATTTAAGGTTACATCGAATACAATTATCTATAAAAAGTTTTTGAATTTATTGAAAAATGACCAACAAAGGAAGTGACTGATTTATGGTTACATCCAATAAAACAAATAATAAAACAATATTTTCTTATGTAAAGTTTGAGGTTTGTTCAGGTTTGTCGTATACTATGCGGAGATCAGTTTGTTTGCATCATTTAGTTATAAATTTAACGTAGTCTTAGGGGTAACGGATTGTATTTTCGCATGAAGTTTTTTAACGAACTTATCAAAACTCACAGTTTTGAGTTTTGGAAGGGTGGGGGTCAGTTTATGGTTTTCGGTACTTTCCAAGATCTCGGCATGAACTTGTGCCATGATCGGATTGAAATTAAGGGAAACCAAGACTATGGTGAAGACTGTATGTCTTTATCTTTTGTAGTTAAGTAGTTGAAGTTAATGTCAGGGTAAGGCTTTACTCTCACACAGACGTTTCTTCAGTGAGCTCGGAAAGTGCGGCCGTACACCTCAGTGTTACCAATAAGTTGCCGTCCTCTAGATCGCCTTTTCCGCTTTAAAGAACAGTTAACTTTCAGAAAATATCTCTACTCGAATCAATTCTTCACATGTTTGACCATTGAAGTCAAATGCATTTTTCAAACACATAAAACAGAATAAAGACAAAGCTTTATTTAAAGTCGGTATATGCATTACAAGTACAAACATAAGCTCTGAAGAGCTTTTAAAACCGACAGATCACTGTACTAAGAAATGTTTTGGGAAATACCACGCATGCGTTGTCACAACAATGAACACACATGCGCAGAACTGACAAAGGTTACTTTAATTGTCAAACACTCGCTCAAGTCCCCTTACCATAACCTTGACTTGGTACAGGCGTTTCCACATGTATAATTATAAGTTTACGCTTCAGAGATGCTTTGAATGCCAATTATATGTATTTACTATACTATATTTTGATTAAGAAAATAAATATATACAGCTTTCTGTTTGCAATTAGTTTTAAGCCATCTTTATCACAAAACCCTTTCATACCATAGGATATGTAAACCCTTTAATCGTTATACAGATATATAAAATTGCTACACAAGAAACACACAGAGACAAAGAATACCATTCACGAACAAGATTTTAGCAGGTTTTTCATGACTTATTTCTCGGAAAACAGATGAATTGTTCATGTAGAAATAAGAACAAAGCAGTAATGGATCTTTTATTTGCAATCTGATATTCACAACAAAAACTGCTTACATACATGTATGTAAGTAGTTTATAAATACAACAAATAAAAAAAAAACACTAATACATTCACAGGTCACCTACGGACCCCTCAAAGAGTTGTTGCAAGGGTTCTTAACGTGCAGAGAGCGTGCCACTCTCTCTACACGAGGCATCCGATTTAACGTCCCCATTCTGACCGGACGTGGCTTCGTACTTGTACATCCCGCACAACCAAACGGACGCCCCACTTTGGCAAGGGTTCTACTGCCGGTCGGAAGAAGACCTGTAGTGACCATATTTCTATTCCCCAGTCACCCTTGGGACTTATAAAAATATACTTAAAGTCCTTATCAGTTAGCACTAAATACCTTTCCTTTCACAACAAACACACATGCTTTATAACTAACAAATACAAACTACTACACACACATATAGCAAAAGTAGACCTAAAAGCTTTTTGACAAAGCAAGCACTAAAAACTATTCTTTTTGCATTAATACATCACACATTCCAACAACTAAACACTGACATAAATTAATAAAAAGCACTGCAAAAAAAGTCCTACCACATATCTGCTCAATGTCCTCACACACATCCACCCCTACATCTTTTTTCTGTTGTTTTTTTTATGAGAACTGTAAAAAAAAGAACCAGAATTACTAATAGTTACTACCGTGTCTCCTGTTACTAGTGGTATGTACGTGTATTTGTTTTTTTTTTTCTTTCTTTTTTTTGGGGGGGGGGGGGGGGGGGGGATCATTGAAGGAAAATTAAAAAGAATGCATGGTGTGATTTTGTTTTACATCTTGATCATTACGGATTCCATCAAAAAAGAATGTAAAGAAAGTGACTTTTTATCAACGTGCGGTAAGTTCCGTGCAAGTAATATGTGTTTATTGCATAATTTTATTCGTGAAAACGATCTTTGTAAATATAAAACCAAAAGTTATCCAATTTGTTCTGCACTGTCACCAACTGAGTAAAATACTTACCTATAACGGATTGCCTCCATCTCCAGTCTGTAGTCAATTGACATTATGTCTTCAAAATCATTTATATCTACTTTCCGATCGTGCAAGGGCTGAATAGCCAGTCAAGGTATTTAAAACTTCCATTTGTTGTATCTACTTGAAATGCACCTAGTTTTGGTGAAGGTTCTTGGACTTGTGTTCCTGCCTGTATTTATATGCAAATGAAATATAAGTTGTTATCTTAAAATTTATTGAATTGGTAATCAATTAATATTTCTGATATAATCTTACAAAAACAAATGTTCATCAACACGTCGGTACATACGATAGTGCCATTTTATGTGTGACCTGAAGTACCGGGTTTTTGTTGGCTACTATACTGAACTGTTTGTCATCGAGTGGTGTTAGGCACATTATATTACCTGAGGATTTCTTGAGAGATGGATTTTTAAGTCCTCTTAAATTCAGTACACTGTCTCGCATATGTCACAGGAAAACAAGCCTGATCGCTGCTGTGTCGGCTGCCTGCGTAACTATAACAAAAACAATAGAATTGTCTACAGATCCGTCCTTATTTTAACTTATAACATAGTATATCGCGTATTTTAGTTTCTATTTAATTTGGTATAATCCATAGTCGAAGAACTGAATATAGATTAACTCATTATTGAAATTTGATAACTGCTTGAACTCGAATAACCACTTGACGAAGGTAGGCGCAGAAAGCGCTTTGCAGATGCAACAAAAAATATATCTATCATTAACATTGTCGATAATAAAATCAGAAATCTCTTTAGTATTCATACATTCTGCATGTGTATGTAACAATTACATGATGCAATTACATTTCACTTGTATAACACAAATTACCATAATATAAAAATCGACTCATGTTTAATAATGCTCAAAGATTTTGTGCCAAATAAAACTTACCTTATGTACTTTTCGTTCGTGCCTTCTCAAAGAGTCTTAAAAACGAAATGTGTTGGTACATTCTCCACACCCTAATTGATACTTTGTATGGACAAATCGGACGTGCCTTGACCGGCCCGATCTTGAAACAAGTTCCTTGTCATAAATATTGCACGTGTAAGACTGAAATATAAAAAGAAAGCATTTAAAATATATGATCACATTTTTGGGGGACATATTCAACCACTACATGTTATCTAACACTCAGTATATACACAAGTCGAAGTGTTGAAGTGAACAATAAGTAAAATAAAGAACACAGATGAAATAGTGTGTTTTATAAAGCCGTATGTACTTAATATTACGAAGGCTTAATTGTAACTTTTTTTATTACACTAACATTCCCAATATTTTGAATGATATACAAAATATTCTAAAGAGTAAAATCACAAAAATACCGAACTCCGGGGAAAATGGCTTCGTATGTTTGTATTTCTTATTACAAAGTCTGGATTTTAGAAATGAAGGTAAAGAAATTCAAGTCTAAAATTGCAAAATATGTTGTCACACGCAAAAAAAAGTGCCAATATTTTCCATTTTGTTAGTATATTATACAACGGCATCTAAATTGGGTTTTTTCCCTAATGATGAATGGTTTTATTAAAATCGAAGGCTGTATAAGTCTACGGTTACCACTAGTTAATTTGACAATGATAAAAGGTGACAATATTTCTATTGTTCATTACTATTTTTGTACTGGCCTAATATTTGAGTATATTTTTTGGTTTGCCACAAATAAAAGTAAATAATTTTAGTTTTGAATTGCAAAACATGTTGTACAAAATACCTTATTAACGAAATTACCATCAATCAACTCTGCAATGTGTAAACCTCTTTCGGCATACTACAACTGTCTGCAGTCAATGAAATAAGTACAAGGCAACTGTAGCTTCCTTAAAACTGATGTTGTTACAATCACAGAAAAAGGTCGAAGTTTGGTGGATCGTTAAATATGTATACCCTATATCAGTTGTGTCATTTGTTTATATCAGTATTTGTATTAATATTTTAATGTTAGAAATCCAACTAAAAAAACTTACATCTTGCGAATCATTTGAGAGTATATAAGTGAAGGCTTCCCGACTGGGGCTTTTTATATTATTCATTCTTAAAGAGGGCTTAAATTTATCCTTAATAATGTATTTCCTCCCCTGAGTATGCGACCCATAACGAAATCAGCGGATATTGATAACATTGTTGTTTATCTACGTTACCAGACGACAACAAAGCTGTTACCTTGATATCGAAATATAGGCGATATACAATGACTTAAACCGTTAACCAGTCTTAAATCAGTAAAACGTTCTCTCCCTTAGTACTATGGACCTATTATAGTGTATTTGCATATAAGCTAAATTAGTAAATAAAAAACCAAATAAATGTACTAGAATGGGAAATAATTTCACAAATTATAAATAGAAACAATATCCTGAAATATTAAAGGAAATATCAATCTTTTAAAAGATATAAGTATCATGAAACATATGAATTAAAACCAGAAGTAGTTTCACAGATCTTAATTGAGAAATAATATCATGATCAATGTAATATATGCAATAAGGTAACAAGTGAAAAACACAGGTAAAAGTTGTTTTCCGATCTCAGTACAAATAAAAAAAGCCATTGAAACAGACATGAGATTAGAAAACCAAAAATAATATCAGTATATAGTAATTCTTCTCTGATATTGATAGATTGGTTGTTCTTAGCTTTACGTCAAATGGCATATATTTTAAGCATGTTCAGGACGAGAACAAGTTAACAATAAATACAATAGGTAGGTCTTCCAATGGAGGCCATTCGGAATGAAGGTCGGGGAAATTTGGACTGCAAGTGGAAAATGAGGATATATTGGATAGGTACAGAAATTTTGCCTTACAAAAAGTCACATACAGACCTTCAAAGAGTTGATGCAAGGGTTATTCGCATGGAGAGAGCGTGACACTCTCTTTAAACGAGGCATCGGATTTAACGTCCCTATTCTGACCGGACGTGGCTGCAAACTTGTACATCCCGCACAGCTAAACGCACGCCCCACTTTGGCAAGCGTTTTACTGCTGGTCGGAAGAAAGACCAAGTGGCCATACTTCTAGGTAAACGGACAGAAAGTCACATATTTGATAGGACAAAAAGTCACAAATAATGTGTTGACAATTGTTTGAATATATGAGAGAAAGATCTTGAAATATTTTCTTTTGTTAACATATATTTATCTTTAAGTTTAGGCAACTGTTCATAAGCCTTGATAGAGGAAAATTTATTAAAATTTAATCATGCAAAGGATATATTTCCTGGCAAAATGAAGCTATTTTAGTACCAAGCCACTTTAACATTTTGTTTTCATAACAAGTATTTGATCATTATTGATATTTGTTGAATAAATTTTAATAACAACGTTGGTTCATATATAATAGTTTAAGAAAAAAACAAAAACATATTTTTAAAATTAGTGTTTTCTTGTTCAAAGAAAATAATCTCAAAACTGAATTGTGACTTTTAGTCCTGTGACTTTTTGTCCTGTCACTTTCTGTCCTACACTCTACTTCTATTCCCCAGTCAAAATTCGGGACAATCAGAAAATAAGGAAGTGGCAAAGTATAGAAAAACACACTAAAACTTCAGACCAAGTCAGTCATGTGTTTATATGGTGATATCCCGTTAGTCCGACAACCATTATTCCGACAGCCCATTACTCCGACAGCCCATTATTCCGACAGCCCTTTAGTCCGACAACCCATTATTCCGACAGCTCATTATTCCGACAATGCATCTGTCATAAGTGTATGGGTAAATTTTCTCAAATAAGACCAACTCCGTTCTCTATAATATGTGTAGTTGTCCGTTTAGATTACTACTATTCTTCTCATGCGGGAAATGTGTCTCAGTATATTGGAGTTAATACATATTCTTATTGCAACTGCTCCGAGTCCTTTTCCTCGTCCCTCTATTGTTTTACGGGTCTGGGTATTTTTATTTTTCTTTATATTTCGGTGTGTCTACTATCATTTTGTGCTGTTTTAGTTTAATTGCTGTTGGGTTTTTTTTTGGTCATCTTTTTACAAGATCTTCGGTTTCCCCCTTTCATAACCCCAAGGGTGACTGGGGTATAGAAGTATGGTCACCATTGGTCTTCCTCCGACCGGCAGTAAAACCCGTGCTAAAGTGGGGCGTCCGTTTGGCTGTGCGGGATGTACAAATTTGCAGCCACGTCCGGTCAGAATGGGGACGTTAAATCCGATGCCTCGTGTAAAGAGAGTGCCACGCTCTTTGCACGTTAAGAACCCTTGCAACAACTCTTTGAGGGGTCCGTAGGTGACCTGTTACAAGGCTAAATTTCTGTCCCTATCCAATATACCCTCATTTCCCGTGGCAGTCTAAATTTCTCCGACCTTAATCCCTTAATCTATTACAGATCCTACCTATTGTATTTATTGTGAACTTGTTCTCGTCCTGAATATGCATGAAATATTTGCCACTGGACGTTAAGCAACCAACAATCAATCAATCAATCCCCCTTTCATATCAAGGGAGTGAGGTTTCACCACTATTAACTACATAAATAAATGTATGAGACTTGGATAACCCTACCCTCCTGGTTAATTGTAACAAAAATATTTACGAAAAAAAATATGACAAACATGCATAGTGTTGTTTATCCGTTGATTTTTTTCTCTGTTAATAAAATTGAGAATGGAAATGGGGAATGTGTCAAAGATACAACAACCCGACCATAGAGCAGACAACAGCCGAAGGCCACCAATGGGTCTTCAATGCAGAGAGAAACTCCCGCGCCCGGAGGCGTCCTTCGGCTGGCCCTTAAACAAATATGTATACTAGTTCAGTGATAATGGACGTCATACTTAACTCCAAATTATACACAAGAAACTAAAATTAAAAATGATACAAGACTAACAAAGGCCAGAGGCTCCTGACTTGGGACAGGCGCAAAAATACATATTAAAAGATTTTTGTATATACGAAAAGGGTGCAAAAATTATTACTCTATATACACAAATAGTAGATTTCATTATTTTGCGGTGAACTTATCAATATTAAAATATCGATAGACTAGTACGTAGGTTTGAAAGATAGAATATTATATGATGCATATAAGTGTAATAAACAGTTATATTTTTTTTATGGTCAATACATGTTTTTTTCCAATATAGAATTTCTACAAAAAGAGATTCAATTATCTAATTTTATTCAAAAACTTAGTACATTATCATGTGATTATGTGTTTTGGTTGAGTATAAATATTGAAATCATCTGTTAAAAGTTTCAAACAATGAACACTCGTCTGACAAAGGCAAACTTGACACTTATTTTTCATTTAAAGATTGTTTTTAAGAAGAAAACTATTTATATATCATTGATTTTAAGAAAGGCAGTTCATATGTTAATTAAGAATCAGTGCTCACCCATTACATTAGGAATTAAAAATGCCAGATACTCAAAAAATCGTATTGCAAGATTTGAGCGCTACTGTTTAAATTGTACAGCTTATAAAGTTGAGAATGGGTGTCATTTTTCAATCGAATGCTCACTTCATAATAATTTGTGGGATGAACTTTTTCAGCATATTTCTGGCACTTTTCAGAAAAAAGTTAGATGAACATGATAAATCTTCGAAATTCGTTTTGATGTTAACACAAGAAAACTTTACTATTATGGGAAAAAAATTGATTTTATTGTTAGTTCTTTTGACTTATGTACATGTAGAACAGATACTGTTTTTTTATATAAATGCGTTAGCTGTTATTTCTATTTTGTTGTGGCTCCGATTCTGACTGAAGCTTATGGTGATATAATGATAACTATTTTATACTAGTATTGTAATGTCTTAATGTTGACCCAATCAATTTACCGCCGCTTCTAAAAAAAAGTTGGGGTATACTGTTTTACCTCTGTCCTTCCGTCGTCTGTTAGTCAGTCCGTCAGTTCGTCCATCCGTCCCATGTATATGTATGTTGCATCTTTCTCATAAACTATATTCTGAAATTTGGTTTCAGGGTTTATTGAAATCAGCTATACCGTGTGATGCTTTTTCAGATTCATAACTCAACAACTTCCTGTTTACCGAAATATTTGGACGGGGTATCATCAGTAAGCAGTAGCTCGCACTTTCACTTGTTCTTGATTTATATGCTGTTTATAGACCCTGTAATTTGGAAAATGAAATATTCTATTCTGTTCAATTCTATAAACAGATTTCGAATTGAGTATATAGAAAGATTCGAACTACCTATGTAATATATACGGAGTTATTTCTTAAATTGTGTTATAACATAAACGTAATAATACAGACAGGCAAATTTTATTTCACCCTGATACCCTAATACCTGATAAGTGTCGGATTAATGGGTTGTCAGATTAATGGGCTGTCGGAGCAATGGGTTGTCGGAATATTGAGTTGTCGGACTAATGGGCTGTCGGAACAATGGGCTGTCGGTATAACGGCGTGTAACCATTTATATAGTAATGATTAGTCTATATTTAAAATATCATGTTATCTATTAATTGTTTCTGCAAACATCTCGTTGCCACAGCCATGTGTCAACTCTGGATACTAGCAACGACAACATTATTTACCTGTGTGACCTAACGGGTTGGAACCTACATACAGTGCCCCTATCATACTTTACTTGTTGTTTTCTGTCAATTACAAGTAAAATATGATATAAAACATAAAGTGCCCCAATCATACTTAACTTGCAATTGTTGCTTTCTGTCAATTACAACAAGAATAATGTGATATAAGACATGCAGTGTCCCTATCATTAAATAAGTTTACATACTTTAATTTTTTTTGGATATGTTTTCCGACCTGAAAACCACACTTTTATTGATAAACGCCCATAGAAGCTTGGAAGATCATCAAGCGAATTCAATCATAAATCCATAAATTTCTCAAGATGTAAAATAACTGGTTTCTGCCACCTTCTTCTTCTTTATTCTTTCCTCCACTATCTGGAGTACCACTACTTTTGTAGTGTAGCACGGATAAGCAACTGATTACTGTAAGCAACTGTGTGCATGTGCAGGAATAATTTAGTGAATATATTCGGTGCACAAACCAGTATAATTTCGCCTATAATCAATTGGTCAAGATACTGGTATAAAGGATATCAACACTGCCTGGCGTACCCACCACCAATTTAAAACGCAACGGCAGTTGGTCTTATCCAATACGAGCTAAGGATGCTATCCTAGCAGGGTGCTCAATTAAAAAAAACTTGAGGCACTAGTAGCTTTAAAGTAACTTAATGTCTAATTCACTTTTATACACGTGCAGGGAACTGTTCCATCATCATACTATATACATTTGTACTCCATTTAAGGCACACATGTTATTGCGTCAATAATGCACTAATCTATGTATAGTACTGTAAAAGTTCATGCACTGTGGCATATACTTAAATCTAAAAACACTTCACGTACCACCAAGATATCAATGTTACTGTGACAATTTGTAACTCAGCATATAACTCAACTTCCTATTGTTCGTCCTAAATTAAACCAATATGCACACCTTTATTGGTACTTCTCTTAAGTCGCCTTGTAACTCCTACTTCAATAAAGAGAAACAAAAAATTAAGTTAGGGAGAAAGTCAGTTGAGCTTATCACAATAGTTACTTAATCACTTAATATTGGGACATATATTTCTATTAGCTATGTAGAATTTTCCTTATACCTTAATAACAATTTTAATTGGATCGAGTTTTAGTCAGGTATACCTATCTCACTTAATAAAACAACTTAACAATTTATATCACCCCTTAAGCTTCATCCTTACAGACTGAAATATAAGTATTGTAAATAAAATGCTCCGCAGGGCGCAGCTTGATACGACCGCAGAGGTCGAACCCTGAACAGTTGGGGCAAGTATGGACACAACATTCAAGCTTGATACAGCTCTGAATTTGGATTGTGATTAAATATTTGACACAGCATAGGTTTCTGACACAGAATGAATGTGGTCTAAGAACTTAAAAATTTTAAATTGGAAATTCACCTATTATGGTCCAATATCCAAAATCTAAATACATGGTTAGATTCAGCATATCAAAGAACCCCCAGAATTCAATTTTTGATGAAATCAAACAAAGTTTAATTTTGGACCCTTTTGACCTCAATGTGGACAAAGTTGATAATGGGGCCCAAAAATCAAAAATCTAAATACATGGTTAGATTCAGCATATCAAAGAACCCCATATATTCAATTTTTGTTGAAATCAAACAAAGTTTAATTTTGGACCCCGATTTGGACCAACTTGAAAACTGGGCCCATAATCAAAAATCTAAATACATGTTTAGATTCAGCATATCAAAGAACCCTAAGAATTCAAATTTTGTTAAAATCAAACTAAGTTTAATTTTGGACCCTTTGGACCTTAATGTAGACCAATTTTAAAACGGAACCAAAATTAAGAATCTAAATACACGGTTAGATTCGGCATATCAAAGAACCCCAATAATTCAATTTTTTGATGAAATCAAACAAAGTTTAATTTTGGACCCTTTGGACCTTAATGTAGACCAATTTGAAAACGGAACCAAAAATTAAGAATCTAAATACACGGTTAGATTCGGCATATCAAAGAACCCCAATAATTCAATTTTTGATGAAATCAAACAAAGTTTAATTTTGGACCCTTTGGACCTCAATGTGGACCAATTTAAAAACGGGGCCCAAAATCCAAAAACTTAATACACGGTTAGAATCAGCATCTTAAAGAACCCCAAGAATTCAAGAATAAAACCCCATTGAAATTGGTCAAGATACTGTGCAATTGAATATTTCTTGCTATTGCGCAATACTGTACAATTGACAATTTCTTGCTCTTGCGCAATATTGTGCTATTGAATATTTCTTTCTATTGCACAATACTGTGCAATTGAAGATTTCATGCTATTGCGCAATACTGTGCAATTGAAGATTTCTTGCTATTGTGCAATACTGTGTAATTGAAAATTTCTTGCTATTGCACAATACTTATTATATAATAATTTACACATCCTGTTTGGTGTGTATCTCCTACCATATCATTATTATTTGCTTTTAAATATAAAACAGAAATAACCAACATATGGAAAAGAAAATTTTAAAAGAAAAAAAATAGGAAAAAAAGAAAAAAAAGGAAAAAAAAAAATCCCCCCCCCCAATTTTTTGAACCCCCGTATGATTCATCACCCCCAAACTCAATCCCAGCCTTCCCTTTGTGGTATGGTACCTTGCAGTACAATTTCAGAGAGATCCATACACTTGAACACAAGTTATTGTCTGGAAACTAGAAAAATGCTTATTTTTGGCCCCTTTTTGGCCCCTTATTCCTAAAAATTTTGGGCAATTACCCCCAAACTCAATTCCAGCTTTCCCTTTGTGATATGGAACCTTGTAGTACAATTTCAGAAAGATCCATACACTTACACACAAGTTATTGTCATGAAACTAGAAAAATGCTTGTTTTTTGCCCCTTTTATGGCCCCTAATTCCTAACATTTTGAGGCAATTACCCCCAAAATCAATCCCAGCATTCCCTGTGTGATATGGAACCTTGTGGTACAATGTCAGAGAGATCCATACACTAACACACAAGTTATGTCTGGAAATTACAAAAATGCTTATTTTTGGCCCCTTTTTGGTCCCTAATTCCTTAACTGTTGGTACCATAACCCCCAAAATCAATCCCAACCTTCCTTTTGTGGTATTGAACCTTATGGTAAAATTTCATAGAGATCCATTCACTTAAACTAAAGTTAGAGTGCGAAAACCAATGTGTCTTCGGACGACGCCGGACGACGCCAGACGACGACGACGACGACATACCAATATACGACCGCAAAAATTTTTTGCGGTCGTATAAAAATAAGGATAGAAGGCCTATTCTTAACATTAAATTGTCACGTTAAACCTTAACTTTCTAATTAATAAGTAACTTAATAAATTACTTTCTTTTATAAGCTATTAAATGATTTTAAATGACATTGCCATCCTAGCTGCCAACTAAGTCCAGTATAGAGCATCTTTTATGGTGTAAGGCATATACCATTCCTCTTGATATGGCCTCAACTTCTCCATTAATAATAATCACCTCAATAAAATTTTTTACTTACTAGCAACGACAAAATTATTTACACTTACAGGTAACAATACTAATCGTTGCTAGTACATACACTAGATTATTTAATTTCACTTTCAGATATATTGATGATGTTCTTTCCATTAACAATCCGAACTTTTCTGATTGGGTTCCTTTAATATATCCATCAGAACTAGAAATTAAAGAAATAGCAGACACGGCTTCCTCCGCCTCATTTTTAGACTTATACCTCGAATTTGACATACACAGTCATCACAAGAATCTATGACAAACGAGACGATTTTAATTTTGAAATTATCAATTTTCCCCACCTTAGTAGCAATATACCAACTTCACCTGCATATGGGATATAAGTTTCCCAACTTATTCGGTATTCAAGAGCTTGCAGCTCCTACTCAGACTTTGTAAAACGTCACCGGTGTCTGAGCAGAAAGTTGATGAACCAGGGGTATGTCAAAGAACGTCTCGTCCTTTTTCTAAAAAAGTTCATCGGAAGCTACCAAGAACTTGTTGATAAATATTCCGTATCAACTTCACAAATAATACACGATGGTCTTGAAGTATAGATTTTGCGTACTGACGTTGTTTATCATCTTAATAACGTGTTATAGTATTCTTTTATTTATCTTTATTAATATTACTTTTACTGTTAAGTCTGTTTTTTTTTTTTTGAATATCCATTTGACGTGACTCTGTGCTTATGTATCCCGTCATACTTTGAACGACAAAATTATTTTATTGATTAATATTACTTTTACTGTGGAGTCTGTTTTTTGTGAAATACATTTGGCGTGACACTGTACTTCTGTATATCGTCATCTTTTGTACCACACTATTATTTTATTTTATTTATTAATATTACTTTTACTGTTGAGTCTGTTTTTTGTTATATCCATTTTACGTGACTCTGTATTTATGTATCCCCTCATACTTTGAACGACAAAATTATTTTATGTCTACCTGTGCGAATTTCAAACGCGCGATTTTACGCCAGTACTTAACCCGAATAATCCAGTCGTTATATTACGATCACTCCATTAACGCCTGAATGCACTTACAGTCAAAACGCGTCAACCGGAAGTCAAAGAAACGAGCTGCATCATATGACGTATGGCGCGAAATAGAGGAGGAGTTTAAAATTGTTTGTAAACATGTGCAATGGAGCAAGAAACGTGTTTTCATTGTACACATGTGTTTGATCTGAAGAATTTAACGAAGGAATGTAGGAGGAATATTAATAAGATTCACGGTGAAATCAATATATTAGAAACTTTGGAGTCAGTTTACTGTGGTGTTGAACTGCATGATTTCAGTGGTTTTGAACAAGACTGTTTTGTTTGCAGTAAGTGCTATAATGTTATACAGGGTATATATAGGAGTCAGAAGAAACTTTCTACTTTGACAGACTCTTTGAAAAGTGTAGCATCTACAAAATTTTCATCGCTGAATCCTGAAAACACAACTGTAGTAACGCCATGGATCAAATCATGTTCAATTGCACAGGAAAAACAATCTCCAACCAAGAAAAGATCGAGGGAATGTTTGACTCCAGTGAAGTCGGGATACACACCCCATGGAAAGAAACCATTGACAGCATCATGTCAGACTCCAAAAGCAAGAAGAAAGAGATTAAATTTCAACAAAACTCCACGACAGACCCCTAAATCTACTAGACAATCTCCTGTCAGTCCAGGTCCAAAAGTGAAAGTTAGTCATTTTATAATAAGATAGAACCATATTCTACATGGTATTAAAGTTAATGTGTTATCAAACAGTAAAAATGAATACTTGTTTTTCTAACATAATTTTATTGCTACTGCTTATTCATGTGTTATCTGGACATGAAATTAATCACAGCTGGATTTGACTTCTTAAATCAACTGTTAATTAATCCCATCTTCTTTGTGTGTGATTTTGACAACTTATCTGTGGGTGTTTAAATATTGGCACCTATGTGTAATATGTCACTTTGATCCTTTAATGTAAACTACATGTACATGTACATGTTGATTAGAATAGTATGAATATTTTTATTGGTTTTTAATTTCTATAGGCATGATAGGTACAGATCAAAAATTTTGAACAGGTTAAATCTTCTGACCAGGAAAATAAAAACCAACTAAAATCTGTTTTTTAAGAATAAATAGAAATAGATGTTAAGGTTGGTATCAATTTATGAAACGTGTCTTCATAACAAAATACTCACTTTTCAATTTCTTGTGAACATATTTTTTTTTTTGTAGAAACTTTTTTTTATCTTTTATGTGACTTCCTTCAACAACACAACATTTTTTGATATCATACAATATTTTTTTTTAACTGAATGTTGGAATGTTCAGTGGCGGATCCAGAACTTTTTGTAAGGGGGGCCCACTGACTGACCTAAAAGGGGGGGCTGCTCCCGTCATACTTCAGTGATTCCCTATATAATGAACCAAATTTTTCCCACAAAAGGGGGCCCCCTGGATCCACCTATGATGTTGATTTTCTTATCCATTACCACTAACACTGACATATATACATCTCTAAAGAAACATATAATGTTGGCTTTATGGTGCTCCAAATTCAACAAACTTCTGGATCTGCCCCTGAACACATGCAAATTAAATTACTCCCTTCTTTGTTTACATGTTGGTATTGTCTTCACAGGTACATCTGGGATTTGAAGGAAGTTCAAGACAAACTACATTGAAAGGTTCAAGTAAACTGGCTTGCAGAGCAATTGTGCTGAAGCAGTACAAAACAGCAATTAACCATTTACTCCAGATTGAGGATTTAAAGAAGGACATTTTTCAAATAACCAAAAAAAAAGATGAACCAGGAGCTGCATCAAATATGTCAAGCAAAGGAGAGTGTGTTAAGAACAAAGAATCTAGAAAAATTTTCATGCAAGAGAGCTTACAATGAACTCAAACAAACATGTCCATTGGTAACAGAGTTGATGTTGTCAATTGCGGGAAATAAGAATAAACAGATACCAAGAATTGTATCCAGCATAGCCATATTGCTTTTCAACAGATGGGTGCAATAATAGCCATTAATAGTATTCTGATGTTCAGAGGTCACATTCGCACCAAGGTAAATATATCTTTACATGATAACATATGCATGTACAATCTAGAAAGTTTGGACCAAGAAATGTTTTGTGTTACAGATCTAGAGGAGGTTTTTCACACACAAAAAAATATTCAAAATGTTCATGTATATAGATTAAAAAGATTGGTAATGAGACAGTTCTCCACAAGACGAAATTACATAGGAGTTAACAACTATATAGGTTACTGTATGAGCTTCAACAATAAGCAAATTCATACTTCAAAGTCAGCTATAAAAGGCCTGAATATATGAGAAATGTTAAAATAGTTTAACGAGAAAACTTGTATATATATGTAAAGTAAAATGAGTTTCTGTCGATCTGTATTTGTACTGTTATCGTTGAATTATTTCAATTTGAACATTTGATATGTTTTGTTTTTCAGATTTACACTACATTTAACCGTGCAGGCTTGTGCAGCTCATACAAATCAACTATCAGACATATTTGTCTTTCAAGAAAAACGTTTTATGCTGTCATACAGGAAATCCTTTTAATTATTTATTAAGCCACCAAAGGTCATAGTAATGTACATGCATTTTATAAAATGTATGTTGAAGAAATAACCACATTTGTTGTTGTGATATTTTTAGTGCAGTACATGTATATATATAGCACAGTACATGTATATATATAGCAAACTCTTATATGAAAGGCTTTTTTTTTCTTTATACTGTCATCAAAAGTGTGCATTTCATACTCTAGTGCAATATCGTTATGGTTGGAGCCAATTTGTCATATTTTTATAGTGCGATATATTTAGTGCAATAGAGCACTCTAAAATAAAAGTTTTTTTTGTTGATGTGTATTCATATATCATGTAAATTCAAACATTTGTTTTAGTATAAGTGTCTGATAAATTTAGTGCAATAACAAATGCTCAAATCTAAGTTAATGTTTATGATAATGATGAATGTGCATATCATAAAGAGACATATATCAGTTGCTGTCTAGTGCAATAGGTCATGTAAATAACTGCATTTGTTTTAGTATGAAGTCAGTTTTTGTGATGAAGTGCAATATGTTGAGTATAATACCAAAAGCATTCAATAACCACTTTGTTTTTAATTTTGTTGTTCATGAAAAATGTACAGTTGATGTTTGAATTTAGTGCAACGTGTTCATGTAAATAATCAATTTTGTTGAAGTGAAATGTATGCAGAGGGTACCTGGTATTTTTAGAGCATCTTTTTACATGTCTTTAGTATACCATGATTTCAACTTTTAACTGTTATTTTATATATACCATGGCATGTGATGTTTTGTGCAAGTTGTTGACATATAATGTTTTAAGTACATTGAAGGTGTTATTTTATATGCCTTCATTACACACTGTGCAAAAGTTTATTTACATTAATGATTGTTGTTATAGTGCTGTTTGTGTCTATGTGTGTATAAAATGTACTTATCAGTTAAGAACTATGTTTTATTAGTGCTTGTGTTCAAATATCAAATAGAAAATTTTATTAATGGATTGAAATGTCAAAATTACCCCTTGTCTTTTCAAATTACCTATTCCTCAGAAAGACAACTCTTCCACAGGGGAAGTAACTATTGTAAATAACTAAAGAGATGTGTGGTAGAATTCACTTTAAATTGGAGGAAATCTGTTAATTTTTTTTCTCACTATTAGTAAAGAATGCACAAGTAATACGAAATTGAGTACATTGATATATTGTTTGTACAAATGTTTACTGCCTGATTATTGTTTGAAAAATAAATACTTTTTATTGATAACAACTTGCCTTATTTCCTTAACTTCGTGTTCTTTCTGTGCAAAAACAGTATTATTACTTTGGAACTTGATTGATTGTTGGATTAACATCAAGTGGCAATTATTTCATGCATGCCTTTGAAATTTGAAAAGGTTAAGCAGTGATCAAAACCAAAAACTCCTTGAAAAAAACTGGAACTGCTCACAATAACTATACTAGAAATAGGAATATTTGATTTCCCAGCCTCCCACATAAATCTTATACTGACTGTTGACTATTCTGGATACATTGATACCTTGTTATCCAATTCAGGAGCTTGTCATTCAGTGGTTGCTGTCTTTCATATCATTTGTTTTTTTTTTTTGTTTCTTATTGCTGACTCAATTTTTACGCATTAGTTTAACTAATTGTTGGAGGCTGTACAGTAGGCCATAATATTGGCTTATGGTTGAATAAATTCATGCCCAGAGACAAGACTGACACATTAGAAACAAGCAAAAATGGCAATAGGACAGAATGAAATCATGTATATATATATGAACCTGTTAAACCATGACACATGCCTTATGTACATACATGTACCTGTTACTTGTACCAAGTCAGGAGCCTGAAAATTCAGTGTGGTTTGTTGTTGTTTACTGCATTTGTTTTTCTTTTATTGCTTTGTAAATCATGGACATAATGTAATGATAAATTAGGTAATTAGTTTTCTTGTTTGGATGGTTTTACATATGCCTCTGAAGTCTTTTAAAGTCTGCTTGTTATGGGCATTGCTCATTGTGGAAGGCATAACAGTTGCTAATTACTTTTATGTCATATGTTCACTGGTACCAGGAAGAGAGTAGTCTCATTGACAATCATACCACATCTTATTTGTAAACAAGCATACAACAAAAAAGTAACTGCACTGCACAAGTCAAAGCTTGTCTACTTTGAATTGGAGGAATTGTAAAAAATACTAGAACAGATATTGGTAGATCAGAAACGTTAGCCTGCATTTTTAATTGCAATTGTTGAACATTGAAGAGACTATTAAATACATTATTGATCAAGTAAAAGCTTTTACAAACTGTGCTATACAAAATTTAAATGATAATTGTTATTGTTACAAAACTGACCCTCTTGCAATTATACCAAATTGCATTTATATTTTGAAATTTCTTTACTAGTATGCAGTTACATGTATATATAGAACAAGGCATCAAAGGGCTTATTTAAGTCTTAAGGATCATATATAACAGCTTTAATTTAAAATAGTAATAAAGTCAATCTTGAACTTCTGCAATGAGTTCTAGAATATCTCCTGCCAGGTTATGATCTATAAGTCCAAGAGACACAATGTCGTCTTCACTGAAAATGAAGTCTGCATTTTCTACAACTGTTTCTATCATAGATCTATTAGAAAGAAGATGACGTCCTTCTCCTTCTTCTACAAGGAACTCACAGTAATCAAGTAAGTTTTCCCTCACTGCTTCATTAAGAAAACCACAAAATTGTCCAAGCAAGAAGTCGTCTTCTCTAGAGACTAGGTCATTGGAATTGTTTTCATCATTAAAGCTGAAGCAGTTTCCACATACACAGTTGACTTTGCAGTTACTGCAGCAGCGACACAATGATGTTGGTTGGCTTGAAATGCTCCCTGATGATGGTGATGCAATGTCGTCTAATTGAAAATGTGAAGTCAGCTGCATACATAAGCATTTTGTTGTTGTACAGAAGTCCTGCACTGATTCCTTGCAGCGATTTTTAGCTATGTCATAACCGGAATAATAAATACAAGAAACTGATTCTCTACCGTCTCTACCAGCTCTCCCACTTTCCTGAGAATATTGTTCCAGACCTCGAGGTGCACCCCAGTGTATAACACGTTCAATATCTGGAATGTCCACACACATACCAAATGCGATTGTTGCAAATATAATTCTCAAATAAGTGTCATAAGAAGGAAATTGTGAAAATACATGGGTTTTGTTTGTGTCTGCTGTTGAGCGGTGAAACATTGCAACCATTCTTTTCTCAAGATCACTGCCTTGTCCTATTTCATTACAGAAATGTTCGTATAGATCAGCACAGGACATTATGTTTCTACAGTAAACAATTGTTTTTTTTAGAACTTTTACCATTTGTCTTTAAATCATTAAGAAGCCAATTTAGTTCCTCTTTCTTCTTGCAGGATTTCTGCATATGATATATTACATTTGGTCTGTCAGGGAGAAGTGATACCGTGCATGTGTCATATCGTATCATTTGGAGTTTCTTCATTATTTCGGTTCTCATGGCTTGTGTTGCTGTTGCAGTAAGGGCTACAAAGGCTGTATTTTCTGGAAAAACTGATCTCAGTTCATTAAGTCTGTTATATTCTTTTCTAAATTCACCACCCTTGAAATAAGAGTACATTTAAACTTAAAGGATAATTATAACACAGATTAAATCTATTTTAAAAGAAGCAATTCAACATAATTCAAACTCAGTGTTGCCTATTTTATTTAAGCAAGTGACATACATTACTGTTAATTCAGAAATGTTTGCAAGGTTTTTATAAATGTTGATAATGTGACTACCCGAGGACTGCAATAATAAGAACTCTCATTATGATATATACCAAAAACATATATCTGATGCAGCTTTCCCCAAAATCGCAATAATTAAACTCTTAACTTTTATTATTTCTTCAAAAGTTACAATAATAATACATGCAATGATGAATTTACAGTATTTCATTATCATGTGCAATGAAAATTTATTATACATGACCAACAACATTTAGAATTTATCATTAAAAATTTAATTAAGATCAGTATTTTTATTTTTTTCATTTTTTTCCTCAGTATATGCATTGTATATACATGTATGGAACAATTCAGTAAATTTATAACAATTTAATCCAAAGCATCCATTAATATATATATATTATATATGGACATTAACCAAAAATGTCCATATATATATATATCAGAGTTTATGTTAATACAAACAATTATGAATCGCCAATTTATTTTTTGGCAGTGATCCCTTCCTTTCAAGACTTCATAAATACTGGGACCAGGTACTACATTGTACATGTAAGAGGGTCTTGATGTGATTCCTCAGTTCTTTGGTCTTTAATATTTTATACCATTTTTCTTTATACTTTTTTATAAAATGATTCCCATCATTTTCTTTTCTAAAAACCCAATCCATCCTCTAATGAGGGTAGGTAGGTAAGAAAATGAATTACTTTTTTTGGCATAATGTCAATTATGATAGATACAGTACAAGGATGAATATACAGTAAAATTTAAAAGGGGGTCCCATTGTATGTCCTCATTTATAAAAGCATTGATCATAAAAAAGGAGGGTTCAAATCACCAGACCCCCACCCCCTTATCCTGGATCCGCCACTGCTATAATACAATCAATAAGAGATTAAACCCACCATTCAGTTATACAATGTGCTTCATCAATGACCACTGCCTTTACACGATCATGGAAAACACCTGATGTCAGACTCTTCCTCCACATTCCAGATGTCAATGCAGCCTCCGGCGAGGAAAATACTATTGAAAATTGTCCTTCTGATATTTTCTGGCCGACACTTTTATCTTTCTGACTTTCACCAACCACAACTGATGTTATTGACAGTTTTTCCAGTTTTTGCACTTGGTCCAGCATTAATGCTTGTAGCGGTGAAATGACAACATAGACGATTTCTCTGCAGTCAAGGTCTCAAATATCTCGGGCTGATAAAAATAAATACTGGACTTTCCATAACCCGTCGGCAGAGTAATGAATGTATCATTCAATTGGACAATTGCTTTAATAGATTCTCCATGTTTTTCTTTAAATCTGAAGTCATATTTATCTTCTATCATTCGGAGGCATTGATCGATGTCCATTTTGAATTTTGTAAACAAGCGGTATTTACCACGGAAGTAATCTTTGCGCAGACTCGCCATGGGATAGACTCTGATTGGTCTACAATTTGTACAGGGCTGACGCGACCAATGGTCACTATGCCTTCAAGCCCTCGAGAAAAGTAGTGGATAGAGGGCGCTGAATTATTCGAGTTAGCCAGTACTTAAAACCTTCCATCCTTTATGGGTGGATTTTACATAGATAAATAAAATCGTATGATATAAGCAGAATGAGGATGTTAAATTTGATGTATGCCTTTTTGTGCTTCTTCGTTACATTTATTTGTTTTGATTGTTTGTTTTTATAGTGATTAAGATGATAACACAATGTTGACTGCTGTACCCCTATTTTTGACATTTTTACCTATTGTGTATGTTTGTTTTGTTCACGCATCGTTGTCAATATAATGGAATTTGATGCGACTGTCATACAAGTGAGAGGTTTTGCTAGCTATAAAACCAGGTTCAATCCACCATTTTCTACATAAGAAAATGCCTGTACCAAGTCAGGAATATGACAGTTGTTATCCATTCGTTTGATGTGTTTGTTTGTTTGATTTTGCCATTTGATTGGGGACTTTCCTTTTTGAATTTTCCTCGGAGTTCAGTATTTTTGTGATTTTCCTTTTTTCTACACAACACTCCATAAGGTCAATCTTAAGACAAGTAATCTCAAGAGGGGCCAAAGAGTTACTACAAGAGCTGAAGGAGTTGAATGATATGGAAGTCGAGTACCTTACAACTGATCCCGACAGTGCTGCATATCAGGCTACTGATATACATGAAACAGGTTCAACACAAACTAAACCGACGCACCAACTTGCTACCCGGCACATTTCAAACAACCACAGTCTGTTCATAAAGAAAAAAAAAGTTATCTGATATCTATAAAGGGGATACTGCTAAATTAAAGACTCAAATAAAAAAAAAGACTTGCATTTGATCTCTCTCTCTGATTGTATCACGGTGACACATGTAAAGCGTTTTGTCAAATATGGGAATGATGTAAACTACATTTGTGGCCGATATAATAGTTGATTATTATCAGGACTGGCGCCTCAAATGTTGTAAAAGATTACATAAACTTACGAACAATTGCGAAAATTTCACCTTTTAGGACAATAATTCCTTAAATGATAATTTTGGTCATGCTTACTTTTTTGTAGAATTTACTTTGCTGAACAATTTTGCTGTTTACAGATTATCTTTATCTATTATAATATTCAAGATAATAACCAAAAACTGCAAAAATGTCCATTAAATTACCAATTCAGAAGATATTGTTCTAAAGACATCGCCAATGAACATGTCAGTAAAAATACTGGCTCCGTCTAAGAGGAAGTGACTATCAAAAGCTGGTGAAACTAGTGAAATTCTTTGAACAGTTCCAATATTGTTCAAACCATGTGTACTTGCTGGTGGCACTATCGGATAAGTCCTCCAGAGTTTATTCCCTTTATCCTCTGAATTTACAGTATTCGGTCTCTTTCTATATAAAAATTCCCTGGCATCAACAGGTCTTCCAGCAAGCCGGCTCTGTAAACTGCTGAGAATTTTTGCCACAGTTCTAACTGTGGGTGGATTCACTTCACGGGCCCTGCCCGATTGAGTTACCATATGTCGTCCCTCAGTTGGACGATTACTCTTGTACGATTTTGGCAGTAGTAGGTTGGCTGACATATCTTCCTTCCTCTTAACTGGAGATTGTTGTTGTTGTCTTGGGGGCAACACATACCCTGTTCCTATTCTACGGAGTTCCGCCCGCCTACTGGGAGATAACTGCGAAAGTAGTGTAATGAGAATACGCCACTGCATTAAAACTGCTTGTGAGTTCACCGGGTTCATCGTGTATATGTCTATGCACTATTTAACTTGTTACCAATTTCAACAATGTTAAAAAACAATACCACAGAGTCGGATATTAAAGGTCCTGGCATAAAAAATATGACAATTCAATTGAAAAAACTATCAGTTTAATTTAGAACAAAAGTCCGCTTCACTAATCGGACATATTATCGTTGGAACTATGACGGTATTTGATTCGGTTTCTTGCTCTAGGCCCTTCCAGTCTACCGTTATTTTCAATATCTACCATTTCGTCATGTCAAAGGAGGTCATCCGTACCGCGGTGCCCCTGTCCTGCTTGCTATAGCACATCAAGAACAAGCAAATTGAGCCTACTGCACTCATCTTACAAACCTGAAGTGCGGCATTGATACGTGGAACATAAATGTATTGCATACACCATAAATGCATTTCATTGGTAACATCAAGACATGTATTTCTCTTTAAGAAATAAAACAGTTGGTGGAAACACATGTGCATGATTGAAACATGATCTTGCCAAAAATGCTCTATTCTCTGGTTGTGAACACTTCGCCCCGTTATAATTGATCCTCTGTCTGCACCTCTATGGGCAATCATGAATGTTGCAATGTCTAGATTACCCGTCCATGCACTGTCCTCACTCTGGATGGTACTCCAAACTCCTGACAGGCGTTTGCAAAGGGTTGTGTTATCTTTATTGTCAAGAGCAAGATTTAAGAAAACGAGCATTCTGCTGTACCCATCAATTCCTCCATGGATTTCCTTACCCTATCTGCAAAATTGGATAAATATATTCGTATGAGTATGTGTGAGATATCAACTATAATTTCAATCGTCAATGAAATACACCCGATGGAAAATAGCTAAAATTATTATATTAGTTATGCGTGACATGAATTCACCGGTATAGAAGGATGTGTCCCAATGGCGTATGCGTAGAAAAATGAGGGTTTAATTGGTACTTCCTAAACAACAGTTCCAACTTATTAGTCGCAAAAGTATTATTAAGCTTGTTTTTATCTTTGTTTATATTATACTCCAATTTAAGATTTATTTGTTTCAATAATAACTATTGTGAATTTATAATCGGTAGCATTTTTGCGAAGAAAATGTAATGCACTTAAGAGTTCTTCCATTTACTCCGTTTTTGCAGGGCAAGTACCATTTTGCCGTTATTTTGACGATTTTGTTCTATCCGCGAAAATAACCCGCTATACGGTATTTAACGTGCAGTTACCCTCCTGTATACATTTATTATGCATTCTTTCAAATCAAAAGCATTCTTTGGCATGAGTTCCCTTGTACAAGACATCTTTTAGTTGAATAGTAGATAGATAGATAGTGTGATGAGTTTGGTATTGCATTGTAGATTTGTAGTGAGATTGGGAGTGGTCTTTTCTTCGAATGGCCGTTCTTCGCCATGTAAATTAATTATTTATGATGATTTTGTCATAGTCTGACCATCTCACATTTACGTTTGGGAATTTTTCTTAGATCTATATAATATCTCATCAGCAATGCCCTTCGCCAGTAGCACACATATTTTTACTCAAGATCGAAGGTGATCTGTTTGTCATCACACGTGTTTTGGAAGTTGCTCGTTTTACTTTGTGTCATTTTATGTTTAGTAGATCCATTGGGCTTTTTAATTAGCGAAATATTATAGAACACTATTGTATGTGTGTTAGCTATAGCTAGTTTAGATATACATTTTTCATTGCATCAAAAATCAGATTTTTCCATGGGCTCCGCCATTAACCGGAGTATACATACTATTTCGACGACGCCACACATTTAAACGTGAACCCTTTCCATTGGAGTGATGGATACAATCAGTTATGATGAACCATTTTATCAGTTATATGATTGATTGATTGTTGTTTGCTTAACGTCCAGTGGCAAATATTTCATGCATATTCAGGACGAGAACAAGTTACATAAATTCAATAGGTAGGTTCTGTAATAGGGGCGTCCGGGATTAAGGTCGGAGAAATTTTGACTGCCACGGGAAATGAGGGTAAATTGGATAGGGACAGAAATTTAGCCTTGCAACAGGCCACCTACGGACCCCTCAAGGAGTTGTTGCAAGGGTTCTTAACGTGCAAAGAGCATGGCATTCTCTTTACACGAGGCATCGGATTTAACGTCCCCATTCTGACCGGACGTGACTGCGAACTTGTACATCCCGCACAGCCAAACGGACGCCCCACTTTAGCGAGGGTTTTACCGCCGGTCGGAGGAAGACCAATGGTGACCATATTTCTATTCCCCAGTCACCCTTGGGGGTTTATCAGTTATAAGTTCCTTGTCTGTTACAGTTTTAGCAAATCTTCCCTTTCAGGAAGAATCCCTACAGATAGCGAAGGACTGGTCAAATGAAGAATCCCTGCAGGCAGCGAAAGACTGGTCAATGTAGACAATAAGGAACTGCATCACTCATTCACTTGCAATTTCTAATTCGGTTGGTAAATTTGTAATCAACACAAGACGGAAAGCATTTGGAAAAACCGTAAATTTATTTATTTTAAATTGTTATAGGTCTTCTGGTTGTGCCTCTGGTGCCCTCTTTGTTTTCGCTGCTCTTGTCATTGTTGCTACCTTGCATTCAGGGCAAATATTACATCCTTGCTGTCCATTGACAATTTAGATAGTGCAAATGCTAAAAAGAAGAAAAAACATGTATCAGTTTAGCTGAGTTATAGAGCTGACATGCATAGGTCAAAACTTGCTAGTTCTTTGTTAATTTTAGTTTATTGAATGAACTGATTTTAAGAATTACTTTAAATTGTAAAAATATTCGCATATCCTTGCTGTCCATCGTCCATTTAGATAGTGCATATCCTGAAAAGAAGAAAAAAAACATGTATCAATTTAATGCAGTTCTAGAGCTGGCATGCATATGTCAAAATCTGCTAGTTGTCCCCGTTGTTAAACATAGCGTCACTACCCTGTCTGTTCAGACTCATCCTTCAATTCTTCATTAGATGCAGGGTAAATTCATTCCTTGTCCATATTAAACTAAACATTGTACCAACTTAGTAATTGAATACATTAAAGAATGCATTAATTTAAAAAAAAGAGTCATTTTTATACGACCGCAAAAAAAATTTTGTGGTCGTATATTGGTATGATGTTGGCGTCGTCGTCGTCGTCGTCTGGCGTCGTCCGGCGTCGTCCGAAGACACATTGGTTTTCGCACTCTAACTTTAGTTTAAGTGAATGGATCTCTATGAAATTTTACCACAAGGTTCAATACCACAAAAGGAAGGTTGGGATTGATTTTGGGGGTTATGGGACCAACAGTAAAGGAATTAGGGGCCAAAAAGGGGCCAAAAATAAGCATTTTTGTAATTTCCAGACATAACTTGTGTGTTAGTGTATGGATCTCTCTGACATTGTACCACAAGGTTCCATATCACAAAAAAAATGCTGGGATTGATTTTGGGGGTAATTGCCTCAAAATTTTAGGAATAAGGGGCCAAAAAAGGGGCAAAAAACAAGCATTTTTCTAGTTTCATGACAATAACTTGTGTGTAAGTGTATGGATCTTTCTGAAATTGTAATACAAGGTTCCATATCACAAAGGGAAATCTGGAATTGAGTTTGGGGGTAATTGCCGAAACGTTTAGGAATTGGGGGCCAAAAATAAGCATTTTTCTAGTTTCCAAACAATAACTTGTGTTCAAGTGTATGGATCTCTCTGAAATTGTAATGCAAGGTACCATACCACAAAGGAAAGGCTTGGATTGATGATGGGGGTAATTGCCTCAATAATTTAGGAATTAGGGGCCAAAAAGGGGCAAAAAACACATTTTCTAGTTTCCAGACAATAACTTGTGTTCAAGTGTATGGATCTCTCTGAAATTGTACTGCAAGGTACCATACCACAAAGGAAAGGCTGGGATTGAGTTTGGGGGTGATGAATCATAAGGGGGTTCAAAAAATTTGGGGGGGATTTTTTTTTTTCCTTTTTTTTCTCTTTTAAAATTTTCCATTTTAAGTTGTTTATTTCTGATTTATATTTAAAAGCAATGATATGGTAGGAGATACACACCAAACAGGATGTGTAAATTATTATATAATAAGTATTGTGCAATAGCAAGAAATTTTCAATTGCACAGTATTGCACAATAGCAAGAAATCTTCAATTGCACAATATTGCGCAATAGCAAGAAATCTTCAATTGCACAGTATTGCACAATAGCAAGAAATATCCAATAGCACAATATTGCGCAATAGCAAGAAATTGTCAATAGTACAGTATTGCGCAATAGCAAGAAATATTTAATTGCACAGTATTGTGCAAAAGAAGATACTTCGTATAAATTGCTTATTTCTTGACCAATTTCAATGGGGTTTTATTCTTGAATTCTTGGGGTTCTTTAATATGCTGAATCTAACCGTGTATTTAGTTTTTGGATTTTGGGCCCCTTTTTAAATTGGTCCACATTGAGGTCCAAAGGGTCCAAAATTAAACTTTGTTTGATTTCATCAAAAATTGAATTATTGGTGTTCTTTGATATGCCGAATCTAACCGTGTATTTAGATTCTTATTTTTTGGTTCCGTTTTCAAATTGGTCTACATTAAGGTCCAAAGGGTTCAAAATTAAACTTAGTTTGATTTTAACAAAAATTGAATTCTTAGGGTTCTTTGATATGCTGAATCTAAACATGTATTTAGATTTTTGATTATGGGCCCAGTTTTCAAGTTGGTCCAAATCGGGGTCCAAAATTAAACTTTGTTTGATTTCAACAAAAATTGAATATATGGGGTTCTTTGATATGCTGAATCTAACCATGTATTTAGATTTTGGATATTGGACCATAATAGGTGAATGTCCAATTTAAAATTTTTAAGTTCTTAGACCACATTCATTCTGTGTCAGAAACCTATACTGTGTCAAATATTTAATCACAATCCAAATGCAAAGCTGTATCAAGCTTGAATGTTGTGTCCATACTTGCCCCAACTGTTCAGGGTTCGACCTCTGCGGTCGTATCAAGCTGCGCCCTGCGGAGCATTTTATTCAGTTTTTATTTGTCAAACAATTACACAAATCTCCCTAGGAAAAATGTTTAAAAGCAATTAAATATATATTGAATAAGTACAAAATCACACACTTTTGTCATGTTTGTGAGTTGAAACCTGTTTATTTTTGTTGTATTCACAAGGGATAAAAACCATTATGACTCTTCTTCCTCTGTTTTGCTGGGAGTAGTAACGTTCTCATTTTTCTTCTCAATTATTTTGTTCAGAGACTTCCCAATAATTTTTACTTCATCACTTAGATTCATCTTGCGTTCCAATCTTTTATAATTCTCACTTTATTCTTTACTGGTGACATATCTGCAAAACTTATAATGAAATACACAATCCAAATTTTTTTCTCGGGTTAACTTTGATTATACTGTTTTTGAAATATATTGAATTTTCCACTTGTTTCACATGTTTTGGAAATAATTCAAGAACGATGTTTAAATAAGGTATTTAATGTCTTTAAAATAAAGTAAATGTAATCTTTTACTAATGTCTGTGTGTAACAGCGTATGACACGTCGCAACTAATTCTTTAGAAAAAGTGCTTTTGTCCTTTAAAACAGAGTTTACTTGTGCCATTTCCAGCAGTGTAAACCTCTCTTCAACGCAGTATTTACAGGGCCTTAGATTAAGGTACATAAAAACATGTACGTATTATCTATTGGTAATTTACCGAGTAAAATTAAGCTTGATTTCAGGCAAAATCTAAATATATCTTTGTTTGCTGTTACCGACAATAATCAACAGTCGATGGGACGGTAGGTAGGCTAAAAAATCTTGTTCATAATGGTGGTATTCAAGAATATCTATAATTTGTGCATGTCATATTTTGCTTGGTATCCAACTGAATATAGATTAACTCATTATTAAAATTTGATAAATGATTGAATTTGAATAAACATTTGACGAAGGTAGGCACAGAAAGCGCGCTGCAGATGCAACAAGAACGATATATATCATTAACATTGTCGATAATAAAATCAGAAGTCTCTTTTGTATTCATACATTCTGCATTTGAATGTAACAATTATATGATGTAATTACATTTCACAGGTATAACACAATATCTCTATTCAAATCTCCCCCCAGGGTGACTGGGGAATAGAAATATGGTCACTACAGGTCTTCTTCCGACCGACAGTAAAACCCTTGCCAAAGTGGGGCGTCCGTTTGGCTGTGCGGGATGTACAAAATTGCAGCCACGTCCGGTCAGAATGGGGACGTTAAATCCGATGCCTCGTGTAAAGAGAGTGCCACCCTCTTTGCACGTTAAGAACCCTTGCAACAACTCTTTGAGGGGTCCGTAGGTGACCTGTTGCAAGGCTAAATTTCTGTCCCTATCCAGTATACCCTCATTTTCCAGTGGCAGTCTAAATTTCTCCGACCTTAATCCCGGACGCCCTATTACAGAACCTACCTATTGTATTTATTGTTAATTTGTTCTCGTCCTGAATATGCATGAAATATTTGCCACTGGACGTTAAGCAACCAACAATCAATCAATCAATCTATTCAAATCAAATCTACAACTGGTTGAACATTGAAGTCAAAGGCAATTTTCAAACAGTGTACTAATGGGAAAAAGTAAAATCACAAAAATACAGAACTCCGAGGAAAATTCAAAACGGAAAGTCCCTAATCAAATGGCAAAATTAAAGGATAAAACACATCAAACGAATGGACAACAATTGTCATATTCCGGACTTGGTACAGGCTTTTCAAATGTAGAAAATGGTGGATTGAACCTGGTTTTATAGCGCTAAACCTCTCGCTTTTATGACAGTCGCATCAAATTTCGTTATTTTTACAACGATGCGTGAACAAAACAGACATAATCGGTAAAATAGTCAAAATATGGTTACAGCAGTCATCACTGTGTTATAATCTCAAGATAAACAAATATATACAAAAAAGCACACAGGCACTTATCTCAGATTCCCCCCCTAATATACCTTAATATAATACAAGGTACTTAACCCGCATTTTTGAAAAAATGTCAGCCGGTCGCGAAATTCCGTTGTATGCTGATTTCTCAGTTGTCAACCACACTAAAACTTGATATGTCGTACATATAAATTGATTGTCAGAATGATCTGTAGCATGCATGCCTACCGAAGTATGTCAATCGTAATTATTTCGTCTACCGACGATGGATCGGAAACACACTACTCGCAGTAAATGATTAATTATAAAAATTGTTTCAGAAAAAAAATCTGTCAGTTTTTGTCTGAATAGAACTTATCATCCAGTTAGTAAAATTGTATAAGATACCGTGAAAAAAATCTAACAAGTGTTATTTGTGGTATGTCTAATAAGTTACGAGTTTCCTTTTTTAGACACAAATTTTCCAATTACGTCAATGTCATTCAGACGCCCTCTTGACTTTACGTATGAAATGAAATAAGATCAGAGAATCATTTAGACTTTCCCATAAAATTTGACCAATCAGAAACCGACATATATAGAGAGTTGGGAAGATGCCTTTTACTGCGAGACGTTTAATTCCAATTTGGCGTCGGTAGGCGAAATAATTACGATTGACATACTTGGGTAGGATTGCTACGGATGATTCCGACAACAAAAGTAGGCGTGTTATACACCCTTGTGTAGATAAATTAATTTAGATTTACGACATAACAAAGGTTTTATTGGGATTGACAGCCGAGAAATCGGCATATAACGGAATTTCGCCCCCGGCTGACATTTTTTAAAATGCGAGTTAAGTACCTTGTGTTATATTAAGATATGTAGGGGGGGGGGGGGGGGGGGGAATTCTGAGACAAGTGCCCGTGAAAAAGCATCTATCAAACTAAAAAACATTCCTTGTTGGGCGTCAGAAAATGCAAACGTCACAAAAACAATTTTTGTCGTTCCATGTCTATTCAAAACAATTATAATTTCACATGGAAAATGCAGGTATGGAGCCTTAAAAAATCAAAAGTTGTGTTAGAACTAATTACAGTAACAGACCGAGATTAAAAATTATCCAGCAGTTCTTAAGAATTTTTAAGAATCCATGGGAAATATCACGCATGCATTCACAACAAAGAAAACGAATGCAGAGAAGGGACAACTGTCACTTCAATTGTCAAGCACTCGCTGAAGTCCCCTTTCCCCAACTCCAACGTTCACACAAACACTAACCCTAACCAAACCCAAAATTCGTTATCGTGTACTATGAACACATTCTTGTTTCAAGTTGTTTACCAAATGTTTGTCTCTTGCTTGGTACATTATCTACCAGAAAAGAAATTAAACTTTCACTATTTCGGAAACACAAGATATTTGCACTTTTAGACTCTTATAGGACAACAAATGAAAGTTGAACTCTTCCTACATATATTAATAATTTTCAGGTAGAAGTATGTTGAACAGACTGGACAGGACTGCAAGTCAAGTTCACAATTTGGTCAGGAGGATGAAGAACGAGGAGACAGAATATGATGGAGCGGATGATGATGATGATTTTGTGCATAAATTATCGTCGACCTTTCAAAGACAAAGAAGTGAAAGCAGCCCAAGCTCCAAAAAAGAGGAAGAAAAAAACAAGCAGAGGGAGGCCAACAGACATGTTGTCAGTAAAACTGACCTGTCTTGTCATCTCCAGAAACAAGAATCACCAGTAATTTAGATGTAAATCGTCTGAAGAGAATGGGACTTGGTAAATGTTTTATTTATGGGATTTTGTCCAGTGTGAAGGTAAAAGGCCACTTAGGTTTTGCTTTGTCTGACGACTGTATCCAGTTTGAAACTTTGGAACACCTTATCCCAACACTACAAAACTTTCAGATGGTTATATTACTTTGGGGGCATCCATGGGTCTATAAAGGAATATTTTGCACGTCCCAGTAGCTTCAGGTAACACTTAAACTTTTTTTTTTGGAACACTTTATCGATTTTCTAGAGCTAAATACTTTGCTAGACAATGAAACTTATGGAAACTTCTTTTGTGGTGAAAACTGAGATGGCATGGTAATTAAAAAAAATGGAAAATAACCACAAGGTGATTTTTTCGTCATCGGTCAGACTGAATATATTGATTGATTGTTGGTTGCTTATCGTCCAGTGGCAAATATTTCATGCATGTTCAGGACGAGAACAAGTTAACAAAATATACAATAGGTAGGTCTTGTAATAGAGGCCATCCGGGATCATGGTCGTGGAAATTTGAACTGCCACTGGAAAATGAGGGTATATTGGATAGGAACAGAAATTTTGCCTTGCAACAGGCCACCTACGGACCCCTCAAAGAGTTGTTGCAAGGGTTCTTAACGTGCAAAGAGCATGGCATCGGATTTAACGTCCCCATTCTGACCGGACGTGGCTGCAAACTTAATACATCCCAAACAGCCAAACGGACGCCCCACTTCGGCAAGCGTTTTACTCCCGGTCGGTTTACGCTTGGGAAATGTTCTTTCAGACTAAATATAGGGACACGTCCAAAGTATTACCCATTTTGATTGAGGGCTATTCCATTTAAACGTAGCTCATACCCACGGACGGCAAAGAAACAAATCTATCCCTGGCTGTTGTCTGAAATAAATTTCTTCTATCTAGTGGTGTGTATTAAAAAAAATTGCATCTCTACATTGTAGAAAACATAATCTTATCACTAACTACTTTTCTGGGTGATTTCAATAGGAATCATTCACGACTTTTCACGCGTGGCGGCGCTGCGGTTTTATAAGTGGTTACTTGAACGCTTCAATCACGTAAAACGCTTGCATCTGTATTTACAACGTTAACAATGGCATCCGATGATTACATAACCTGTTCTGTTCCAGAACTAACGTTACGTGGAGCTGTCACAAGAGACAGAAATATAGATCTTATAGAAAGGTAAACGATGTATTTAAACAATATTGAGATTTCTTCTATTATAGGCGGGAACGCCGTTACAGTACATGGCCAAAAAGATTTCGTCACCTACATTTTTGGGCTATATATTTCATATAAAAACACGTTTATTGGAGGCATTTATGGTTGTATTTTTACAAATAATGTGTTGAAAAACGCTGAATTGTATATAAAGAGTATTTGTTTGTTTTGTCATAGCTCTGTCATCAGTTGTTTTTATTTTCTCCTGATGTGAACACATATACTCATATACTATTTTTTACAATTTAATTTGGTTGAAATATAAATATATAGCAAGATTGTTTATAATAGACAATAATATTTATGTTTATCTCAGAAGAAAATGAAAATAAATAAATAATTATTCTGCTGTTGGTACCAAGTTGTATAAAATAAAATCAGAAATGTACCCTAAATAATCTTTTGAAATGCAATTTTATATGAAATATTTAGTGTGAAATACCAAGTGACAAATACAAGTTAGAAACAAAAACGAAAAACAAGCACTGAACATATAAATAGTCATGAATGTATAATTAAACTTTTTCTAGGATTCATTTAAATGATTTTTTATAATAAATTTAATAATAATATCTGTATTTTTAATTATCTGTTGGCCATGAAATGTGATACAGACCATGCAGACTGGGCAAGGGAAAATTAAATTTAACTTGTTATATACTGGGACTATTATACTAATAGTATAATAGTCCCAGTTATATATAAACAATTTATTACTTTTGAAAATGGGACAATTACACAAGGAAAGTATTAAATCCTCCCAATACCACTTTTAAACAAGACATGATTCTACATTTTTAAGCTTTAAATCTTTTATTATGTCTCAGCTTCATCAACTTACAAAAAAAAACACTGTAAAAAAAATAAAAAGGCCCTTCTCTGCAAACTTTTTACATATAACATGATGGGGCCATTTTTGGAAATTTTAAAAGATATGTACATCTATAATGAAGTTTTATTTGCAATTCAAGTTCAAACAAGGAATTATTTAAATATGGAATAATTTCAAATTCTGCTAAATTGATTAGAAAATAAGTATGAAAACTAACCCAACTAAATATTTTTTAAACCCTATAGTTCTACGTCCTTTTTTGAATCCTATCTGTTCTTGGCAGATAATCTTATAAGATTCTAAATAGTTTTCTAAACTACTATACTCTAGAAAAAAATGTTCCTAAACTAGTAAAAAGGGTTATTAAAACATCTTCCTTTGAATATCGGTTAAATAAATTTTCTCTCCAATAAGAACTTCTTCCTGGAGAGAAAATTTTATTAATTTTTAAGAAAAAAGTAGTGTTTCATAATTTATATACATATCATGCCCAACATTCAGCATACAAGAATTTTTCAAAATTTCATTAGTTATACCATTAAATCCACTTGATATCTTGTTTTTCAAATATTTCATGGCAAGCAGAAACCTCCTTTGTAATCCTAACCTTTTAATCTATGTAATAGTACTTTAAAATTTTTTTACCTACACGTTTTAAAAAAATTCAAACCATTCCTTAGCTTGTTTAATTAAACTTTGGCTGGAACATGCATTAAATATTTGTCACTGGACATTAAGATTCCAACAATCAATCAATATATTTGAACTTGAATCATTGATTTCTTTCCTTTTTGTCTTGCCTTGACAGAGTCCAAAAGCAAGACATAGCATATATTAGGTATGCTGTTTTCAGCGTCATCAACAATGTATTAGTTTGTAAAGTAATATAAAATAGTGAAATATTGCAGACATTTTCTACTGGTAAATATTTGTAACCATGAAAGACAATATATTCATTATACAGTTTTCATGATTAATCGCACAGGCACTTGTCTCAGAAAAAAAATTTCCTATATACTTTAATATAACAAGTGTTATATTAAGGTATATAGGAAAAATGTTTCTGAGACAAGTGCCTGTGATTAATCGCTAGTCCTTCAGGCCAGGCCAGATACCTTTTTTGTAAGTATAGATAATTGTTAATGTGTCAATCCAAGTCAGGAGCCTTTAATTTAGTAGTTATAGTTGGTTAATTTCTGATATATATACATATATATTTGTTTTTTATTGTCTTATTTTATAATTTAAAATCAAGCCATTAGTATTCTTGTTTGAATTTTCTTTCATTTTTGAATGTTGTGACCTTTGTAGCTGACTAGTACAATGTGATTTTTTCTTGACTGTATTTTATTTAATATTTTGACCTTTTTTATCTTTTGTAGAATCAATTAGAAGAGCCAAAATTTATAAGCTTGGATTCAAAACATTCTGGAGGAGCAGGTTGTGTGAAGGTATTTATTCTTTTATAGCCTCAATCTATATCACAAAAATGTATTTGTGTTACAATATACAATTACCATTAAGAGAGTTGATTTTTTGTAAGACCAAGTAAAGGTTACAGGTCCTAATCTCAGTTGGGAAAATGGTACTGTACAGTTTTATTTTAGAACTGGTAAACTTTACCGTTACAGACTTGTATGATAATAATACACCTGAAACTCCACAGATGTACGTGTATATCTAATAGCTATAAATATTCCTTCTGAATCCAGCCACACTGATTAGATGTCGCTTTTCAATATAATTTTTTATGAAACCAGACTGGATTAAAATAAAATATTCTTGTGTAATTTGATGAAATTTAAATTATCTCCACTAGTTTACTCACTAAACAACAGCACTAATTTGTTAACATTTTCTTTACAGAAGCCAGCAGAAGTCAAGAGAAATAAAAAGAATGGAACAAAAGAAAATTGAAAAAGAACAGTGAAATGACAAAATTAAATAAAATTTTTGCATTTCTTATTGTTATCTTGTGTATTGTTGACCAAAACAGAAAAGAAAACCACCAAAAAGCTGTTCAGACAGAAAATGACAGATGCTACACATGATCAAACAAAAGGTAAAAAAAAAACTTCTAAGAAAAAATTTGTTCAATGCTGGACCAAATGAAATGCATGAGGATATTTATAATCTGTAAAAATTAATACCTCTATGTAAGTGAAACAAATTATGCGGTATGGGCTTTGCTCATTGTTGAAGGCTGTAAGGTGACCTATAGTTGTAATTATTTCTGTGTCATTTGGTCTCTTGTGGAGAGTTGTCTCATTGGCAATCATACCACATCTTCTTTTTCATATGTGTTCAGTGCAAAATACAAAAATATGGACTATTCAATAAAATTGATATCTAAGACAGGAAATATTGGGGTTTGTCAATGAGACATCAACCTGACAAAAATAGCCAAAATATATGTAGAAAAATGGTGATTAAGCCGGCATCAACAGCATGCAGACAAATGTAAAAGGAGATGTGGGGTAAAGATCAGTATGACGGCAGTTGTTTTCTCAAATGTGGATCCAGGATTTTGAATCTAGATAAAGTGATCCCCCCCCCCCCCCCCCCACACACTCCACTCTGAAGTAACTGTATTTAAACAAAGTCAATGTAGGTCTTTCTTCAAGATATTATTGTGTCTGGGAGACACAATTGATGCCCCGTAGATGCAAAGTGTTATTTTAAAATAACTATAACATTGAACCGCTTATACCCCAAAAATGACAAAGTATAACTATCTCCCAAAAGAGCAAATATTAATAAAAATCAAAACCCTGACCACATGCACATCTTCAATATATGTACAAACAGACAGCAAAGCTAAAACTTCCTAGGATTCTTCCAGTAGGAGGAGTTGTGCTGAATAACTATATACCCATAATGGGACGGACGGACAGACAGACAGAAGGACAGACAGGGGTAAAATAATATGCCCCCCCCCCCCAACTTTCAGTTGCGGGTGCATAAAAAGGGGTCATCAGGCCCCAAACTAGACAAAGTTTTGAGAGTAATAAAAAAATCTGGATTAACCATAAATGTAGCTCCATAAGGGCCATAAAGGGGGGACCCAGGCACCCCACTCCTAAATCTGTCTCTGATATTAAACATTGTTTATATGTTTCTGAATGTTTTATAAAAAGACTTGAAAAATTATGTTAGAAAACATTTTTATAATGATATTTCGTGTAACATTTAAATGATTGTTTTTAAAGATTTTTTTGAGAATATGAAGATTATTAAAACATTTTGTTAAAATATATTTTTTTGAACTTTTTCAAAACATTTTATCCTGCAGAAATTTTTATATATTTTCAAATCATTTATAAGACATTTTACAAACATTGTCGTCAAAATTCAGTAACATTTTAATGGTGTTTTAAAAGTATCATGAACTTCAAAATGTTTTGAAAATATTTTTAACGCCATACATTTTTGCATGATTTTGATATTTTTCTACAATATTTTTTCAACATTTTTCTATTTTTTTTGTGCTAACTGGGAAAGCAGTGGTAAAACAGCACCACATTAGAACAAATAATAAAATCAATTGCATGTAAATCCATTTCATCTTTTATGCATATTTATTTACAATGTATTTTTATGAAATTAGAAAGAACACAGCAAACACAGATAATTCTGGAACCAAGTTGAATTAAAAGTTTCCACGTGGAATTACATGTTTCAGATTTTTTATTCCCCTGCCACAGCGGAGGAGGGGCATTAAGTTTTACCCTTGTGTAACTTTTAGACAATACAAGGACTCTTTTAATGTGAATTCGGTTGCACAACACTTTTCTATCACAAACTACTTTCGTCTGATCTAGTTGGAATTTCCCTTTCAGAAAAGTTGGTGTGTTAATATAAGGAACTGTCTTGGCTAGTAAATAAATCCTGTTCCATAATTCCACTATTTGCCATTTGTTGTCACCTGTGTCAAATTTTTTTTTACATCTGGTTCTGACAGAAGTATTGATCCTCGCACTTGCAGCCACTTGGATTTTAACCATGAATTCATTTCAAACATAAAGATGTATCCCATCCATCACTTCATGGTTGGGTAAAAAGTCTGTTATCCATGATGGCTTCTGAAATATTAAAACAGGAAACCACAAAGCATCATGTTATTTAATAAACTGCAGGTTCAGAAATTTTTCTTATCATTCATAAAGGACAAGCGTTTAATGCGGTGATGTGTGTGATGTTTTTTTCTCACAAAAATACTCTTGATTTCCAACTTTGAAGAATTAAAAAAATTTGTTCTGCAGCTTTTGCCCTTAGTTTAATGTAAAGTCCTTAGAAAATACAGACTTTATTGCGACAAACAAATAAAAAAATTATGCTCATGTGTACCATGGTTTTTTTTAGAATGCAATATAGGGATTGTCATATTTCCCAATACATGTAGTTCTCTTCCTTTCATGCATTGTTTTGTCAGGGAAATATATTTCACTTGCTATAATTAAGTGCACAACATAATTATTATTTCTTATTTACAATGCAAACAAAGATAAAAGGGTGAAAAAATGTGAAGACTAGGAAAAAACTTACAAAGTGTGAGGGTACATGTGTATATTTGAAGAATAAAATACATCTCTGTGTCATCCCCCTATTTTAATAAATAATAACCTGTCAAATTATTGGGCTGTTTAATCGAGAAAAAATAAAACAAAGAGGTTTAATAATGTATAATAAGAAAAATTTAAATACATAATAACCTAATCCCGTTGTTATATAATCTCCTGACATGGTTATCAGCTGGTTATGGCAAACTTGGTCGAATTTTCCGCCGGGTTTCCCTAGATATTTTTGATGGGTGGATCAACTCTCTTGATGCCTTCTCTCCATTTCAAAAGAATTTCATTGTCTTTTGGGAATCTGTGGTCCCCCTTCAGAATAATTGCAGCCGGGGACACAACAATTTTGAAGCTTAGTTTGGTGAAATTAGCGAGTGTCGATTGTGGATACTAATGTAAACATGTGCAACGTAATGCGATTCAAGCGTCCAAGTGATTAAACCGTTTCCGACAACCACTTATGGAACACCAGCGACGTCTACAGGAAGAAATATTACGAATGATCCCTATTGAGCTGCCCCTCTCAATTGAAATATGCTGCAACCTTGTAAATAAAATCATCATAGATACCAGGATTAAAATTTTATATTTACGCCAGACGCGCGTTTCGTCTACAAAAGACTCATCAGTGACACTCGAATAAAAAAAAAGTTGCTCCTTTGCTATCTCCTTCGATTTTCCTTGGAGGAAGGGATATGTGTATTTATCGGATGTCATCTTTAGGGGAGAAATTCTTTTTTCTGACATGAATGTCTTGTACCTTCTGAAGACCTGAGAACGGCTATCTGTTAGTGCCGATCCTCTGAAGAATGTTATCATAATACTGCCATACCCCATATATTTAAATTTTGCATTCTTTTTTTCTGGATTAAATCAAGACTTCCACTGGTTCAATGGTAAGAGTTATCAGCCTTGATACATTTTTTTTTTGTTTGTTGATGGTTTTCGCCTGTCTTTCTGCATTTCAGTTTAAATTAAAAGTTGACCGGGTTTTAGATTTGATTCGAAATTTAAATGATTAAAATTGTTGTAGGGAATGACATCTGATTCACTGGAGCTCATTCTAATTTCGTCTATAAAAAAAAGAAGAGAAAAACAGTTTATTTAGACTTATCATAGTTATTCGCATTTAACACACCATACCTGAAAAATTTTTCTACAGGCTTTCTTTATAGACAGACAGTCTTCAAGTTGCATAGATACGCTGAGTGCTTTGTCTCTCCTTCTTTTCAATGCATAGTATTTGTCCGCTGTTGCAAGTTTGTGTGTCATATGGTCTGCTAGTGACTGTGCCAAATCTTGCTTTTTCTCCCGAACAAACGTTGTCACAGCTTTTCCTAATCTCATAGCAGTGGACTTTTTCTGGACAGCTTTTTCGAACAAATGGTAAACCCCTGCCATTATCTCCAACTTGTGAGGGTATTCGTCCTGTCCGGGCCATGTTACGAAGACGGGACCTGTTTTTCTCGGAGTCCCTATATTGGGGACTTGATTACACAATTTCAGGAAACTTTTTACATGAAGAAACACAGACAGACTAAGTCCTAAATAGGCTGGTAAAACATAACCAGTTTTATGTTCTGTTACCTGCAAAAAAGTGTTAGAATGATGGATTGATTGATTTATATACTTTTTATGTCAATAAGACTTTACAGTCCGACAACTCTTTCCGCTTTTATTATTAAAGTACACAGTTGCGATAGGAGGACATATTACCGAACTAAAACGAATTATTCCTTTAGAATCCAAGTCGCTGTTTAAACCATTGCGTCCCACGTTTTCAGAGTAACTGCCAGCTCAACTGCCAGTCAACGTATGTTGTTCGACTATGCAGGGGGTTTAACAGGCAAAGATAACACATATCGAAAATATTTCCTGGAGAGGGTTTTATTAGAAATCTTGAATTATGTACTTTTGTATATCCCTGATAATGTCTGTTGTCAGTTTATTTTCTATCTAAGAGGTTAACTGTCCCTCTGGTTTCTTTTCTACCTCAGGAATAGATTACCTTAGCTGTATTTGGCAAAACTCTTAGGAATTTTTGGTCCTCAATGCTCTTCAACTTCTTACTTTATTTGGCTTTTTACATTCAGCATTACAACATTGCAAGATGGGCATGTGTGCACACACCTAAAGTATTGTAATATTAATATCAAAAAGATACATGCATATGTAACTGACTTTAAAAACACCAAGATGACCACTGTGTATTTTCGGAACAGCGGATATAGGTACTAACCAAGCGGGCGTGATCGATTTTGACCGGACATTGGGTAAGACGATCTTTGTTTTGTTTAAATAATATAAAAAAAAAACAAAAACACGTTGAATAATTTAATTCGGCCGAAGCGCTTTTCTGGATTTACCGTCATCAGGAACGCTCAAAGGTAAACATTTCAAAATCCGAGGATGTATAAGAACCGACACCGTTAAAGAGCTATATGACATAAATAGCTCTAACTAATTGCCAAATTCATCTAAGATCAACCTTGCCTGAGTGAGTTAAAACCTTAGTTTCTTTAACATAACAAAATTGATAAGCGGACAATTTTAGAAATGTTTATTAAATGATGTCAGTACCGACTACTGAGCTGATGATACACCTCAAATCAAAAGATCCTGGGTCTCTATCACATATGCTTTATAAGATAGAAATGCATATCACTTATATCACATGCATCAGGGGAAATAACTTTCATATGGAGTGTTCGTATCGTTTCGGTCAAAATAGGACAAATTATGCAAAGGATATAACGAGCAATTTTATATAATAAATTTGTCGCTTTCTTTTGCGGTTACGGAGGAGGTGTAGTCACAAGGTAAACAGTGTTCGAGGAGATAACTCTTACAAAGAAAATTGTTCGGCTATGAATGGGCGAAAATACAAAGGGCATAAACTGTATGATACTATACAGAAATATCTTGGCGACATATTGCGAAACAAAATTTGGCCGAAGAAAATAATATTAATAATAATAATAATCGGAACAAATACAATAGGTTCCATCCACAGAAAAGAGGAAAGACCTAATTTCCGGACCCGTCATAATGATTGGTTAAAATTCTAAGTGAGTCTGTAAGTCATGAAACAAAAGTACGAGGTGATAGACAAAAAAACTATCAACCTTTCAGACAACATGGACAATGTGTGATATCAAAAATTACATTATAGAAAAATATATATTTTCTTCTCATAACCATAAACTGGTTATTCCGATCATTCAATATTTAGTAAGTAATGAATTTGATGAACAGAAGTAAGAACCATTTTTAAACATGATACTTGGTATATGGACACTTGAATATTGCTGGAAATGTCTTTTCTTTTTTTAAATGAATTGTTCTCTCTATGATTGATTGATTGTTGGTTGTTTAACGTCCAGTGGCAAATATTTCATGCATATTCAGGACGAGAACAAGTTCACAATAAATACAATAGGTAGGTTCTGTAATAGATTAAGGGATTAAGGTCGGAGAAATTTAGACTGCCACGGGAAATGAGGGTATATTGGATAGGGACAGAAATTTTGCCTTGCAACAGGTCACCTACGGACCCCTCAATGAGTTGTTGCAAGGGTTCTTAACGTGCAAAGAGCGTGGCACTCTCTTTACACGAGGCATCGGATTTAACGTCCCCATTCTGACCGGACGTGGTTGCAAATTTGTACATCCCGCACAGCCAAACGGACGCCCCACTTTAGCACGGGTTTTACTGCCGGTCGGAGGAAGACCAATGGTGACCATACTTCTATTCCCCAGTCACCCTTGGGGGGGGGGGGGGTGTTCTCTCTATGATTTATCCACCTGACAGTCAAACATCTACAACCCCCCAAAATAATAAAAAGGTTTTGTTACTCTGTAAATCATTTGTCAATAATTGACATGATCGAAATATTGCTTGAAATATAATCTTTTGTGCCATCCACTTAGACTAATACTAATTTAACTCGCCCTTAACTATTTTTTGTCATAGATATACTTTTAGACCTAGTAGAAACCAATTCACTTTTCAAACCACCAGGGTCACGCTCTTTACACGTTAAGAACCCTTGCAACATCTCTTTGAGGTGTCCTTAGGTGGCCTGTTGCAAGGCAAAATTTCTGTCCCTATCCAATGTACCCTCATTTTCCAGTGGCATTCAAAATCTCCCCGACCAACATCCCGGATGGCCTCTATTACAAGACCTACCTATTGTATTTATTGTTAACCTGCTCTCGTCCTGAACATGCATGAAAATTTTGCCACTAGACGTTAAGCAACCAACAATCAATCAATCAAACCACCAGAAAAAATATAACAATCTGTTTCCTTTGGTGAGAAAGTGTTATTTTGAACTTGATCATGTTGATATGATGCTACTTTTTGGAATTATAATTAGATATTCTAAATCTACTTCTAAATTTGCTTTCTTTAATTTTTCATTGACCATGTCATCGTCAGAAATTTTTAGGACCAGATTCTTTTGTTTCATCTGGAGAGGTATAGTCCACAGAATGGTATAGTTCTTGAAACATTTACATTGGCCTAACGAAAGCAGTGCTGTATTGTAACTTTTACAGGTAACCATTTTTCTTGATGTGTCAATAGTTACTATTGTACGACCAGCACTAGACAAATAACGTTGTACACCATTGTAAATTGATAAGTAGAGATACTTCTGTGATGAACCTAGTTTCTGAGGTATTGTATCCGCTAATGGCACTCTGGTACATTTAAGCGAGACTGTTTTTCCATGCAAGTAAATCATTAAACCTTGCATCTGTATTAAAGTTATTGTCTTTCAATTCTTGCAATGATTTTGATGTTAAACTTATTACTTTTCGAGGTACAGCATATGGTGTGGACATTCAAAGACGGCCCCAAGAGTGACTGGGGAATAGAAGTATGGTCATCATTGGTCTTCCTCCGACAGGCAGTAAAACCCTTGCTAAAGTGGGGCGTCCGTTTGGCTGTGCGGGATGTACAAATTTGCAGCCACGTCCGGTCAGAATGGGGACGTTAAATCCGATGTCTCGTGTAAAGAGAGTGCTACGCTCTTTGCACGTTAAGAATCATTGCAACAACTCTTTGAGGGATCCGTAGGTGACCTGTTGCAAGGCTAAATTTCTGTCCCTATCCAATATACCCTCATTTCCCGTGGCAGCCTAAATTTCTCCGACCTTAATCCCGGACGCCCCTATTACACAACCTATCTTTTGTGTTTATTGTTAGTTTGTTCTCGTCCTGAATATGCATGAAATATTTGCGACTGGACGTTAAGCAACCAACAATCAATCATTCAAAGATGATGTTATTTCCTCTTACTGCACTCCTTTGTTTCAATACCTGACATATGTTCAGAGAAACGTTCTGTACTATCTCCTGCTGTTTTCTTAATCAGGTGTACTGGATTGATTGATTGATTGTTGGTTGCTTGAGTGACAACAATCCTGGTCCTCTGATATTAATGGTGGACCACAATATGCCTTCATTTGTACTAACAATGACAGTATTATGTTGGTGGAATTTCTGCCCGACCCTCAGAAACATTATCAATTTTCCTCTTTCTCCTTACGTTTTCCTTACACTTAACATTGGTACTGACTGTGTCAAAGTTATTGTTGCTGTATGAATGTTCAAAATGACTGCTACCTAAATGAAGATGTTGACAGCTCTTTAACCATACAAGACTGAGCATGATGAACCATACATAGTGTGCTTCTTTTTGATAATTTGACAGCAAGTTTAGTGATAGTGTCTTCCAGTGAGCTCACCATGCTGCAAATGGCAAATATCTGAGGTCATCCCTGAAATAAGTCAAAATTAAACGGATTATTTAATCTCAAACATGATTTAAACATACTATCGGTAGATACAATTAATGTTATGACTGTAAACACAGGTGCAAAACAGTTTACTTTATACTTTGAACTGGAACATTTTAGCGGATATTAAATAATGAAAAAATATAATTGAGAAATTTGAGATTTTTGAAGAAAAGATATTATTTTTTAATACTTGCCTTTTTTAGTACTCCTTATAAAACTACAAATTAGATTAAAAATTCTACACGGAAGGTATGTGGATTTTTCCTCATTTAACCTTTATTTTTTAGCCTGTATTTGACACAGACGAAGAATCCATTTGCAACAGGTAAAATTACTACCTCAAATTCTTTTTGTTGTTGACAGTAAGTAAGTTTTTAGAACATCTTTTCATACACAAAGGTTTTAGGGTAATGCACATAGACCATGGCAAAATACAATTACATGGATGCTACATTTTTCATTAACTAACTTTTTAGCAAGGTGGCAAACAAATCAATCTACTTACAAGAAATGATTTGTAATACCAAAGAAGGATATGATAGAAAGAGATGTGGGAGTATACAAGTAAATAGACAGCAACCAAAAACAATGTAACACAAAAATTGCAAAAGACATTTAGAATGTTTATAGGAGTCAACATAATTGCTGATACATTCTGGTTTCTGATGTGGCTGTTGATGTTGTTCTTTTTAGTGGTGTTGCTGTTGATCATAAGATTTTGACATTAGCAAATTGTATATAACTAACATACTAAGTGAACATTTCAACAATAATTTCACTTAAAGCAAGTTGATTACATAAATGTTTGGCATTATTTCTACCGTTGCCAATCTCATTATCATGATAATCTGGAAAACAATATTATATTGTAAATAGTTACTCTGCGGTCATGGATACTGGTTTTAAGAAATTAATGTACATACCAATTATACTTTATATTGGATTGTCCGCTCTCGGCTATCTTCGTTTCCATTACTTTCAATTAAGGCTTCTTCGTCGCAATTAAGGTTAGTTTCTCCACTTTCATGCTCTGGATTCACATTGTCATTTCCAACTGTATTAATGGTCTCTCTTATCATTTGAATGGCTGGTTAAACTACACTCATGACCATAGTATTGGTATTGCCTTCCGTTTGAGCATCTGTTTCAATCATACTCCCAACCGTATGATTAGTCTTCTGCAGTTTGAACGAATGGCTCAAGCATACCTCCAACCTTATCATTGGTCTTGCCTACAGTCAGAACTGCTGGTTCAACAACACGTCCATCTATAGGATTGACCAATCCCACAGTCCGGTTATCTTTTTTTTTTAATTTCTGATACTATAACTTTTTACCACACTAATTTTATTCAAATCCTCTGATAGCTTTATAAACTTTCGCAGATTTTGTAACTTTGTCTCATCGTCAGAAATTTCAACTGTAGTGCATTTTTTATTGTCGTCTCTTTCTTCTTCTTCCTCTTTTATTAACAGTTTACTGATGACATGATTGTAGGCATACTGTCAAAAATGTGTCATCTTCACTTGAAATAATCATTGCCCTAATTCGTTTCCTTGTTCCTTTTTTGTAAGTTTGTCTCATTGTCAGAAATTTCAACTGTAGTGCATATTTTATTGTCATTTTCTTCTTCTTCCTATTTTATTAACCTTTTTCGTTTTCAAGTTTTCGATGTCCTGAAGTACCTGGTTCCTCAGGATTTTCTTCTTTTACCCCACAGGTCTCTTCATCCGAAATAATCATGACAATGTCTTCTTTGTTGTCCTCTTTTTCGTTTTCTTTTTTGTCTTCTTTTATGTCCTCGGTAAGAGGTTCTGCTTTCGCTAGCAATCTTTTGAGTAGTGGTGTTCTGTTCTGTATATGATGTTTTCTCACAAGTTACATACCTTTTAGCATACATTTACTATGTTTTCAGGCATGAATCTATAGAGTGCAATTAATTTTTGCTGATGTTGAATCACACAATTGTCATTTGTATGAGATTTCTATGGTCAACTGAGAAACATCCAGTTTCAGCATCCTTTTTCCTCTGCTCCCCTTGTTTCCTGCCTCCCTCTCTATCTTTTGCATATCTCAGTCAGTCACGTATTACAATTCCTATGTCTTTGTCACTTGCTGTTGCAGTTAACCTATTTTTTCTTTGTCACTTGCTGTTGCAGTTAACCTATTTTTTCTAAGTAACGGAATACCATGCTTTCATTTCATCATTTGTGTTAAAATGGTTAGTGGCATATGTTTAGATGGCATCGAATATTTTGTTTTCCATACAAAACAACACTCCGTAATAAACATTTCAGAAACAAAAATGAACATAGTGATCGTTTTTATTGTCGCACTATGTTTTTGAAGTCTATCATGAAGAGATTATAATGTCCAGATATCTTGCTGCAAGAACATTTTGACGCACGAGTTCAACATATGGACGAGTTCAAAGGTTATTATACTGGAGTGGCTGATTTGTCAGCAGGGTTTAAGAGGTATACCTCAGTCATTTAGCGCTTGAGAGTCTCTCTAATGCCGTATGGTCACCTATCTGAAATGTTTGATCACTGAATTTTGTTCCTGCTTTTAAAGATGCATTTTCCGAACATTTTTTATACAAATCCAGTATTCCTACAACATCTTGATCATATTGCTGTTTTTACAGAACAAGGAAACATGTGATCATAATCCTCTGTGGGGTTGCAATAATGACAATTTGAAATATTGCTGATCTTGCACTTTTCAATAAAAACCTCACCAGTTGAGAGTCTGTATGTAGAGGCTGATGAGCACTCACTCTCTAACAGACTTCAATATGCTGTCAAACTAAAAGCCTACTCAGATAATCCTGCCTACAGCTGTGTTTTTAATCCAATTTATGAAGATATTTTTGCAAAACATGAAAATAAAATTCCTCCGTTAGGTATACGTTTAAAATCACATTTAGCTTCTTTTGATTTAAAATCTGTTGCTCAAGTTGAAACTTGCAAATGTCCTCCATGGGAACTTCCCAAACCAAAAATGATATTTGATCTCCGTGAACACAATAAAAATAAAACAAATCCTCTTTTAACACTATGCTGATTGACAAAGCCAATTATTCTGATTTTTCAACTGTCTATACTGATGGATCAAAAGAGTTGCATCTGCTGCTGTCTTCAGGGACAGAGCTGCAACTCTCCGTTTGCCATCTGATGCATCGATCTTTACTGCTGAAGCAGAAGCAATAATTTTGGCTTTGAAATTTATTGCTTCTTCAGATAAATCCAAATTTATTATATGTTCTGATTCACTTTCATGCTTACAAGCTATACAAAATACTAAAATTAAAAACCCAACAATTCTCAAAATTTTATATGTAATGAGGAATTTAAAAATTCTTCTTAAAGAAATATTATTTCTATGGGTGCCGAGTCATGTTGGAATCCTTGGAAACACAGCTGTAGACCTTGAGGCAAAGATTGCCCTGGGTGACCCTTTATCTAACTGTGATATACCATATACCGATTTTAAATCTAATATTAGAGAATATGTTTTTAATATATTGAAAAATGAATGGAGTAAAAAAGATGGTAATAAATTACATGAAATTAAACCTAATTTATGTAAACCTTTCAATAATTTTATGTGCAGAAAAGATCAGTGTGTTATTTCTAGATGTCGTATTGGTCATACTAGAATAACACACGAATATCTTTTAAAAAATGAAGTAGAACCACAATGTATACCTTGTAACTGCAAGTATACTATTAAACATGTTTTAATCAATTGTATTGACTTTGCTGATATTCGGAAGAAGCATTTCAATGTCAATAATATGTATGATTTATTTAATAATATTCCATTTACAAATATTGTTTCATTCTTAAAAGAAATTGGAATATATTATAAAATATAAAAATGTTGTTATATTTAAAACGATTTTAATTTTTATCACGTTATCTTAGTGTTGATTTTTATTTGTAAATAATCAATTTGCTTTAGTCTAGAATTTTAGTTTATTGAAAGACCTTTTGTCTGATTTTAAAAATATACCTTAAATTGTTATAATATTCGAATTAGCTCTCGCCGCGATATAGCCTTTCTGTGCTAATGCGGCGTAAAGCAAACAACAATCAATCAATCAATCAATAAAATTTTACAAGGTGAAATTATGCGTAAATCTGAACATTCATATCGTTGCTTTTTCTTTCAATTTTAAAACGGCCTTTCGGTATGAAACTCCATTACAGAACCTACCTATTGTATTTATTGTGAACTTGTTCTCGTCCTGAATTTGCATGAAATATTTGCCACTGGACGTTAAGCAACCAACAATCAATCAATCAATGAAACTCCAGAACAGAAACTTAAATGAGATTTAAATACGAATCAACTATAAATTAGTATGTTATTCATGAAACTCCAGAATCGAAACCAAAATGAGATTTTAATTCGTGTCATCTATAATTTGTATGATTTTCAAGATTTCGAGGTCTTTTATCTCGAATTAAAACCGGTTTTTGTCTTTAAGAAACAGGTTAAACCCCGATTTTCAACTGAAATATCGTGTATTAATTCAGGAATATGGCAGTAGTTTTTTTCCCCTTGCTTAATTGTGTTTGATTTGGTCAGTTTGTATGGACTTCCACCTGATTGCATATATAGTTGTATAATTCAATCTGATTGTACATGTAGCGTCGAAATGTCTTAAAATAGTCTCAATACATTATGTACAAAATATCCACAATGACTAAACAATGTTAAACAACGTTTCGTCCCGAGGGTATCACCAGCCCAGTAGTCAGCACTTCGGTGTTGACATGAATATCAATTATATGGTCATTTTTATAAATTTCCTGTTTACAAAACTGAATTTTTCGAAAAACTAAGGATTTTCTTATCCCAGGAATAGATTACCTTAGCCGTATTTGGCACATTATGGAATTTTGGGTCCCCAATGCTCTTCAACTTTGTACTTGTTTGGTTAATATCTTTTTTGATCTGAGCGTCACTGATGAGTCTTATGTAGACGAAACGCGCGTCTGGCGTATTAAATTATAATCCTTGTACCTTTGATAACTAATTATAGACTTCTGCAGAATTCTTGGTTGTAATGCTGGCTATTTCCCCAACACTACGCAAGACAATGTTTGCCCATTACACATATACCTTTTATCATTAATGGCGAGCTAGATTCTTCTAACTCTGGATGTAGATATCGTACATCTGTCTCTAATATTATATCATCCAGTTCCATGTTGCACACCAGAGACTCAAATTTGGGATATTATCGGTCATTCTGAATGAAAGGTCAAATACCGCAATTGCAATACCTAGTTTCCTTTCCAGATAGTTTATCTATAATCGGAAAGGAGAAGTATAAGACTACTCGTGTGGTGCAAAATTTTCTCGTTTTCTCGATGATGCATACATGTACTTTCACAGATTAAGGATGATCATGGTCTTGGATTTTTAAATGGTAATAAAGAACCCTTAATTGCGGATCTTTATTATCAGACCGGTGTTGATTCGTCCTTATACGCAAAGTTGGTCGAGTTCCAACAACACAAAGTATATTAATTTCCATACACGGTTATGTCCATGGAACAGTCCAGAGGCTCAATTGATTGATTGATTGTTGGTTGCTTAACGTCCAGTGGCAAATATTTCATGCATATTCAGGACGAGAACAAATTAACAATAAATACAATAGGTAGGTTCTGTAAAGGGGGCGTCCGGGATTAAGGTCGGAGAAAAATTTAGACTGCCACGGGAAATGAGGGTATATTGGATAGTGACAGAAATTTAGCCTTACATCAGGTCACCTACGGACCCCTCAAAGAGTTGTTGCAAGGGTTCATAACGTGCAAAGAGCGTGGCACTCTCTTTACACGAGACATCGGATTTAACGTCCCCATTCTGACCGGACGTGGCTGCAAATTTGTACATCCCGCACAGCCAAACGGACGCCCCACTTTAGCAAGGGTTTTACTGCCGGTCGTAGGAAGACCAATGGTGACCATACTTCTATTCCTCAGTCACCCATGGGGTACCAGAGGCTCAAAAGATTTAGTATATGTTTCTGGTAGAACCAGGAGTAGTGATGAACACATTACATGTCTTACATGTGCTCCTTTACATTTTTATGTTTATATCAACACATAGATTGAAGACCAACATAAACTACCGCAATATAAGTAATTGGAAGAATCAGTCGGATTCCACTGGGTCTGGTACAGGAATATCGTACATGTGCGCGACGGCACGAAGGAAGGAGGTGGCGAGTAAAAAGGCGTCCGTATCACCGCTGGTGCTTTGTCCATTGCCAACGGGCAACACTGCTCTTGTACAAGACGCAGTAGCATCGAGACAGTCTTTGCTTTAATAAATGCCCCCCCCCCCCCCCCCCCCCCCCCCCAAGGGTGACTGGGGAATAGAAGTATGGTCACCATTGGTCTTCCTCCGACCAGCAGTAAAACCCGTGCTTAAGCTTAAGTGGGGCGTCCGTTTGGCTGTGCGGGATGTACAAATTTGCAGCCACGTCCGGTCAGAATGGGGACGTTAAATCCGATGCCTCGTGTAAAGAAAGTGCCACGTTCTTTGCACGTTAAGAACCCTTGCAACAACTCTTTGATGGGTCCGTAGGTGACCTGTTGCAAGGCTAAATTTCTGTCCCTATCCAATATACCCTCATTTCCCGTGGCAGTCTAAATTTCTCCGACCTTAATCCCTAACACCCCTATTACAGAACCTACCTATTGTATTTATTGTGAACTTGTTCTCGTCCTGAATATGCATGAAATATTTGCCACTGGACGTTAAGCAACCAACAATCAATCAATCTTAATCAGTGCTGGTACTAATTGTAGAAATGCGGTTTGTTGTCATTATGTTTCCAATTGAACCTGCGATTCCAACCTGATATAAGTTAAAGGAAATGTTAAGTACATTTCTACCAAGTTATCTTGAGATAAATCATGTCCTGTATTGCCATGCATATTGGCAGTACACTTCCAAATGTATTCATAAGCCATTATAGGTGTTAACAAAGAATAACAATAAGCCATTAATCTAAATATCCACAGTTGGTATTTTGTAGGATTTCAAATATTGAACGTGTGTAGATACCCTGATAGTTCAGTCCATCTTTACACTTAAAAGTTAATATATAAATATGTACATTCAAATTTAATGTAGTACACTTCCTTGGTTAATGGAGTATCCTGTTGACTAATGTTTAGTAAAGATGATGGCTTTGTTGTTTTTCGAGATTTGTTCTGGATTGGACCCATAACAGTTAATTAATAATGGCATGTTTTCGTTTTGGTGACGGCTATCTTTCCCTTTTTCCGCTGTAATTTCTCCCATTTAATTAGTCTACTGTGTACAGCTTCTTGGCTAGTCTACGAGCGAAATTACCTACACTGCAACTGTCTGCTTGCACTTTCCACATGGTAGTCAGAACTACTAGTACTCTTAATTCTGTATATTGATTGCTGGACATTGTTAATAAATCAGAAGCACATGTTAGCTCCAAAATGCTGCCTGTAAAACAGGGTTTGAATATTTTGTGAGTTGACTGGGATGTTGGAATTACTAAAGTGGAAGTCAAGTTGTTTGCTGTATTTGCAGTAGGTTTTTTTTTTTTTATTTATTGTAATTAAAGTTAGCCTCTTGTAGAAAGCAGAAACCAAATATACTAAAGGTGTTGGTTCTTGGTTCCTTTCTTGTAAACTGATTTTTTTGTCAATGAAGAAATTGTAACCATATTTTGACTATTTTACCGATTATGTCTGATTGTTCCATCGTTGTAAAAATAACGGAATTTGATGCGACTGTCATAAAAATGAGCGGAGGGACTTTCCGTTTTGAATTTTCATCGGAGTTCAGTATTTTTGTGATTTTACTTTTTATTTTTTTTTAGCATTTCTTATGCCACTATGGCTTGTTCTTAAGCTGCGTACGTTGACGTACTCACGGTACATCGAACATCCCAACCCTCCCCTAACCTGGGACAGTGGTATAACAGTACAATATTAGATTTTGGTTTTGTCAAAGTAATTGCAATGTAATGCTTTGCATTGCAATGTAATTCACCCCATGCCTACATTATTGCAATCATAACAGTGTCTGTTTTAACTATTCACTGACAGCAAATTATACTATGAATTGCTTAACGTTATGTAAGAATAATAAATACTATATTTACGCTAGGTTCATAATTTGACAAATTAAACTTCAGAAACTGCCAAAATATCACTTCACTAAAATATTCTTAATTTAAGTTAATAATCAAAATTAAATAGAACACATGTACATTAATTTGATTTGTATTTCTTTGGATTTTCCCTCATCAAATTTGAAGAGTTTTATTCCCTCATAACAGTTTATCTGTTGTTAAAGTACAACTTTGACATAAATCTGGAATAACAATTAAAACATTGTTTGGCTATCAACTGTAAAAGGTAAAACATGTTGTGTGATTATTTGAGTTAAATGATCAATATCCATTTTAAGGTTATTTCTTATTTTCTGGAGTAAACGTCTTGTGACATGTTAAATTTTTAAGGAGGAAATGAAACGACATGGGACATGATAATTAATTGTATTTTGATGAGTAAATGAAAACGTTATAATTATTTTTAAATCACAATCAGTTGCCAAATTCTCAAAATCAATAGGCTGTTTGGTCTTAATAATATATATAATCAAGCAGTGTCCCTGACCAATCACTGCATTTCCTCAGGGATCTCTTGGATGGGCTTTCTGGACAGATCTATGGTGTGTTTCATCAAGAGTCTTCGCCTTTTGTTTGAGCAATTTTCAATATATTTTATATCAAGTTTTGATTTATACTCCTTGAATTTCAAGGACTGCCAAGATGGCTGGTGGGTAATGAACTCCACTTCCGATTCTTCATCTGATGTCATATATTTAGAAATGACTCGAATTTTTCTTTCCTTGGCCCTAATTCCATTATCTGTATGACAATAGTTCTTCGTTTTGCTTTTAAAAAAAAAAAGAAATGCAATTTTATTTTTATTTAAAGATTGTGCATACTTAAAATATATGAATGGGCTACAACCAATTATTTCAGTTTATACATGTTCTATAAGAATTGCCCTTTCATTAATGTTATTTTATTGTTGAATAACAATTTTGTTTTATGATATTTATATATAAATTTTAACTTAATTGATAACTAAATCAAATGTATAAAAGTAATCTCATTTTTAGCTCACCTGACCCAAAGGGCCAAGTGAGCTTTTATCATCACTTGGCGTCCGTCGTTGTCGTCCGTTAACTTTTACAAAAATCTTCTCCTCTGAAACTACTAGGCCACATTCATCATTAGGGTATCTAGCTTAAAAAAGTGTCCGATGACCCCGCCTGCCAACCAACATGGCCGACATGGCTAAAAATAGAACATAGGAGTAAAATGCAGTTTTTGGCTTATATCTCTGAAACTAAAGCATTTAGAGCAAATCTGACAGAGGTAAAAATGTTCATCAGGTTAAGATCTATCTGCCCTGAAATTTTCAGATGAATCAGACAACCTGTTGTTGGATTGCTGCCCCTGATTTGGTAATTTTAAGGCAATTTTGCAGTTTTTGGTTATTTTCTTGAATATTATTATAGATAGAGATAGACTATAAACAGCAATAATGTTAAGCAAAGTAAGATCTACAAATAAGTCAACTTGACCAAAATGGTCAGTTGACCCCTTAAGGAATTATTGCCCGTTATAGTCAATTGTTAACCATTTTTCGTAAATTTTTGTAATTTTTTACAAAAATCTTCTCCTCTGCAACTACTAAGACACATTTAACCAAACTTGTCCACAATCATCATTAGGGTATCTAGTTTAAAAAATGTGTCCGATGACCCCGCCCGCGAACCAAGATGGCCGACATGGCTAAAAAATAGTACATAGGGTAAAATGCAGTTTTTGGCTCATATCTCTGAGAGCAAATCTGATGAAGATAAAATTGTTCAATAGGTCAAGATCTATCTGCCCTGAAACTTTCAGACCAATCAGGCAACACGTTGTTGGGTTGCTGCCCCTGAATTGGTAATTTTACGAAAATTTTGCAGCTTTTGGTTATTATCTTGAATATTATTAATGATAGAGATAAACTGTAAACAGCAATAATGTACAGCAAAGTTAGATCTACAAATAAGTCAACGTGACCAAAATTGTCAATTGACCCTTTAAGGAGTTATCGCCCTTTATAGTCAATTTTTTACAATTTTCATAAATTTACAAAATATTTTCCACTGTAACTACCGGGCCAAGTTCATTATAGATAGAGATAATAGTAAGGAGCAAGAATGTTCAGTAAAGTAAGATCTACAAACACATCACCAAAACACAATTTTGTCATGAATCCATCCGTGTAATATGCACATAGACCAAGGTGAGCGACACATGCTCTTTAGAGCCTCTAGTTGGTTATTATCTTGAATATTATTATAGATAGAGATAAACTGTAAACAGCAATAATGTTCAGCAAAGTAAGATCTACAAATGAGTCATCTTGACCAAAATTGTCAGTCGACCCCTTTAGGATTTATTGCCCTTTATAGTCAATTTTTAACAATTTTTGGTAAATATTTGTAATCTTTTACAAAAATCTTCTCTGAAACTACTGAGACAAATTTAACCATACTTGGCCATAATCATTATTATGGTATCTAGTTTATAAAAAAATTGTCCGATGACCCCGATTTCCAACCATCATGGCCGACTTGGTTAAAAATAGAACATAGGGGTAAAATGCAGTTTTTGGTTTACATCTCTGAAACTAAAGTATTTAGAGCAAATCTGACATGTGGCAAAAATGTTCATTAGATTTAGATTTATCTGCCCTGAAATTTTCAGAGGAATCCGAAAACCCGTTGTTGGGTTGCTGCCCCTGAGTTAGAAATTTTGCAGTTTTTTGTTATTATCTTAGATATCATTATAATATCTAATATCTAGTACTACTAATTATGATTTTAACCTTATTTTACATGATTTCCAAAGCATCAGTAAATACAGGCGAGCGACACAGGCTCTTGAGAGCCTCTAGTTTTTCATAAGCAGCTGCGTGCAACCTTGTGGATATTGAAATTGTGAATACAAGTGATATAGATTATTACTTTGATACTAGTGGATTATCGGATATATCCAATCGAGATAGTTAAGCTATCAATTTAAAAGTCCGAGCCTCGTCGAGGACTTTAAATTTTAAAATTTAAATAGAGATAAATCCGATAATTAACGAGTTACTAATAATCAGTTTTTCTCATGATTAAATTCTTTTCATTTTTCGTTAACAAACATCCCCTCGAGTTCAGTTTAAACATATTTATTTATAGTGGATTGGGATCGGCAATAAAAAAACTTAACAATGTATGACGACAGATCGTAAAATTACGACGTTACTAAGGTGGACAGAGTGCCTACTAAATGTAAGGAATACTCAAATTAAGCATTTTTATAAATATAAAAATAAATATATTGATTGAAGACATGCATGTACTTACTACTAGTAATACAATTCATCAATCACTGAACGTCAAATGAATCCCCCGCTGTTGGTGTCTGCTTTCTCTTGGTCTGGCACAGGATTATCGATCATGTGTCCGACAGCTTGAAAGCAGAAGTAGGTGCTGAAGGTCTGGATTGGCAGCTACTCGCAGAGTATAGAAAGGCGTCCCTGTCCTCACTGGTAATTGGTTCGTTGTCAAACGGACCGAGACGCTCTTGTCTTCCTAGTGCAATTATCAAATAGTAAGTACATATATAGATGAACATGTTGATTAACCCCAGGTACAAACAGACCACCACGTTGCATTACTGTTGACTTACGCTATATGGTCTTGCTTCTGACACTAACGCAATCGGAGGTCGGATTGACCCGGTTCGATCAATCGGCTGGTCATGTCGAGCCCTTCAGTTAATCCTAAACAATAAGCTTTCTTGTAACAATTTTCATTATATACACATGTATTTAAATTAAGCTATTTATATTTCGGATAACTGAAGAAGGCGATGGCTCATGGGTCAATCAAGTGGTACGCTCTCTATTTCGCTTGCTGGATACGCTCTGCTTGAGTATACTATTCTTGGAATATCTGGTGCTTTCCGCAGTGGATCTTGGGTGCTTATTTTGGGGACCAGCTACATTATACTTGGAGCTTGTTTTCAGCATTAGCACTTGATCCCGGTTCGCCACGGAAACAAAGCATCGCCCCTGTAGGCACTCAGAGGTGGGTGGATGACAAGGATAGTGAATCTTTCTCCCTTCATATGGCAAACAAAAACCAAACTTCTCAATCAGCTTCAACAAAAAAAAAAAAGAAAATGTGACACTTTATCTAACGGTGATATACCATATACCGATTTTAAATCTAATATTAGAGAATATGTTTTTAATATTTTGAAAAATGAATGGAGTAAGAGAGATGGTAACAATTGAATTGACTTTGCTGATATTCGGAAGAAGCATTTCAATGTCAATAATATATATGATTTATTTAATAATGTTCCATTTACAAATATTGTTTCATTCTTAAAAGAAATTGGAATACATTATAAACAAGAAATGATTGTAACAGGATGCTGTTACGAAGTCTCCCAAACGAAGCTCCCATAATTCGTAATTCCCAGGGTCGCCTGACATTGGGCAACGTCCAGTGAAAATTGGTTTGGTCCAGTAAAGTTATATACATTAGTGATGCCTGGGGACTAACCTTGTATATCATTCAAATCATCTTGGCATGACAGACCAGAATATATATGGTTTAGGGGTGGGGATCTCGACCATTAACAAAATACTAGAACATTGGGGGTGGGGAGGAACCCCTGGGGACTGACCCTACACGTCATTCAAATGTTCATTACATGACGAACAGGAATATATATCGTTTAGGGGTGGGGATCTCAACCATTTACAAGATATTAGAACATTGGGGGTGGGGGGAACCCCTGGGGACTGACCGTATACGTCATTCAAATGTTCGAGACATGACAAATAGGAATATAGATGGTTTAGGGGTGGGGATCTCAACCATTTACAAGATATTAGAACTTTCTCAAATGGCAGGGGGTCGGGATGACCCCTGGGGACTAACCCTGTATATCATTCAAACCATCTTCGCATGACAAACCAGAATATATATGGTTTAGGGGTGGGGATCTTGACCACTTAGAAGATATTAGAACTTTCTTAAATGGCAGGGGGTGGGGGTGACCCCTGGGGACTAACCCTGTATTACATTCGATGTGCTTTATCATGACAAACCAGAATATATATGGTTTAGGGGTGGGGATCTCGACCATTTACAAGATATTAGAACTTTCTCAAATGGCCAGGGGTCGGGATGACCCCTGGGGACTAACCCTGTATATCATTCAAACCATCTTAGCATAACAAACCAAAATATATATGGTTTAGGGGTGGGGATCTTGACCACTTACAAGGTATTAGAACTTTCTTAAATGGCAGGGGGTGGGGGTGGCCCCTGGGGACTAACCCTTTATTTCATTTAATGGGCTTTATCATTTAGAACATTTTCAATTAAAAAGATTGTGTCTATCACAAACGGTTTTCAATTTATAATCATTTGAAAATTTTAAAAAATAAAATCCCATAGGGTTCTATAGTAAAACCCTCTTTTCCTTTTGCCCCTCAAAGTACCCCTTTATAAACCCCATTGCACAAACAAAACCCTGATTGCACCACTAGACATGTTAGTCTAACATATTGTGAAACCCTAAGTTAATCTGACAAGCGGTTTTGGAGAACGGGTGCGGACAAGTTCAAATTTAAAAGCGGCGGAAGAGGAAGAAGAAGAATAATAATAATAATAAGAACTGAGCAAAAACAATAAGTCTTCCCAAACTTCGTTTGGGAGACTTAAATATAAAAAATGTTGTTATATTTAAAAAGGTTTTAATTTTTATCACGTTATCTTAGTGTTGATTTTTATTTGTAAATAATCAATTTGCTTTAGTCTAGAATTTTAGTTTATTGAAAGACCTTTTGTCTGATTTTAAAAATATACCTTAAATTGTTATAATATTCGAATTAGCTCTCGCCGCGATATAGCCTTTCTGTGCTAATGCGGCGTAAAGCGAACAACAATCAATCAATCAATCTGTAACGCAATCGGGTGACTTATTGTTGATCTCTGTAAAAATAAATATTTTATAGTATAACAATACCGCTATTAAACAAACAAATATTATAAGGTCAGTTTTGTTCATGTTGTAGACCATACATAGTTTTAAATTTTGCAATCTGTTGGATAGTTATATTAGTTTCATTTGCAATCATGCCACATCTTTTTTTTATTAGTTTGTGTTTTATAAACATGTGTACCCTTACCGAAAAAAGTCTTGCGGCAAATTGTTGCTACTTTGCATTCAGGGCAAAAATTACATCCTTGCTGTCCATTGACAATGTAGATAGTGCATATGCTGAAAAGAAGAAAAAACATGTATCAGGTTCATTGAGTTCTAGAGCTGGCATCGTATGTCAGAATCTGCTAGTTGTCTTTTGTTTATTTTAGTTTATTGAAGGACCTAACTGATAATGTAATTTCTCACTTTTGCATATCAAGTGGTAAATGGGATAAAGAATCTAGATCGTTTACATTATTAGCTTATGTCTCTCTTCTTTTGCCATCAGCTCATTAATAATGAGTTGCAGCTGATTGTTTTCCTGGTCCATCTTAAATAAATTTTCATGTTCTCTTTTTTCCGGAGCTTGATAGAAATCCACCTTAATGGTATGTCTTTGTTGTATGATAAAGTATAATTGATATCTTAAACTCTACGCCTATACTTTCAAGATTCAAGATACATTTAAAGGTGAAATATATCAGGTCTTTTTCAATAAAAAAAAATTAAGCATGAGCCGGAAATTCAATGATGTTTAAATGTTTACCAAAACCTATTTTTTAAAGGGGCATGAATAATTAATAAAACAATAAGATATACTCAATTATACAACCAATCAGTAGATTTATCTAAATCATTAAAAAACATCCTCTTCAAACATCCTGTAAAGCACTATTATCAATAAAAAAATAACATCACACATTAACAATCAAGAAAGCACCAACAATAAAATTCATCTAAAATCTTAATTTGTAAACATATAAATTTCTTCACCTATTTATAAAAGTAAAGAGGCTTTTGGCTTCCTTCTGTATGTTCGGGGGTTTATAACAAAATAAAAAATATTGCACTCACTAAAAAAAAGTATTTCAGGACTTTAATAACATCAGGCAAAAATCCACTGTCACTTCTTGTGTAATGGGAATAGTCAAACGAGGTTCTGGAACTCGGAAGAGTTATAAATCCGTAGTCCCTCATGGCATCATATGCTGCAGATGACTTTTGGTGGGGATAAGGACACCATCTGAAAATCATTGGCTGCCACCGCATACCCTTTGTTGACTGCAGATTCATGCACTTCATTTGTTCAGTCCAGAATACATGATTTACGTTGTTTTTTAATTAGATATATTTTTTGTTGGTTTTTACAACTTTAACTGTTTTTTTAATTGATAGTTTTGTTATAATTGTAATATACAAATCAAATCCTTCGTTCACGATTCAGACCCGGAATATGGCACACATACACAGTCATGTTAAACTATATGCCACTCAAGCCCGAAACGAAGAAGGAATAAAATACAATGGGATAAGTGTGTTATATGTCAGGGTTCTTCTACTTAATTGCTTATTAATATGCGAGGAATTAGCACAAACAAAAACTTTATCGAGGCTATGGGAGCACGGAAAGATTTTAGTTTATTGCATAATGCTTTAGACTTAGACAATCTTCGTACTGGTTATTACAAAATGTTTTACCACCATTCTTGCTATAAATCTTACACTAGCAGACACAACTGCAGTTATTTTAGAGCTGAATCAAGTTCTTGTTCGTCTGTAAAAGTGTTTCAGGTCGTATATAGAAGGTCGTCAAATTCCTGACTGGAAAAAAGTTTCTTTGAGTCAGTGAGAAACAGCAAGCCTTAATCAGATTTCTTGGCGAATCGATTGTTCAGCATCATGGTAGAAAAACAGTCACTATGATGCATGAGGAAGTCAAATTGTAGCTAGCACTTCCAAGGACCCCAAATCAGCTCAGAAGGAGAATTCAGGTTTTAAGAATTATTTTGTATGCCCAATGAAGTAGATGCTCGCATGATTTTACATGCTATTCATGTAGACAAAAGAGTTCGGTGTGAAAGAAATCAATGGTAGGACAATAATAAAGTCACAAGATACAGATATTCTGATCTTATGCGTTCAATACTTCCCTTCCATGCAGCATACACATGAGCTATGGTTTCAAACAGGCACCATAACTTGCACACAAGATTTGCGCCTCTATATACCTGTCCACGTAATATGTAAAAGTCTCGGGTTTGCCATCTGTAACATTCTACCAGCCGCACATGCTGTAACATGATCCAATACAACGTAATTGGCCCTGTTTAGGATCGGTAAGCGCACTGTTTTTTATACGGCCGTCAAATTTTTGACGGGACGTATTATGGTATACAAATGTCCGGCGTCCGTCCGTCTATCCGTCCGTCTGTCTGTCCGGCGTAAACATGTCGCACCGTAACTTGAGAATGACTTATCCAAATTTCATGAAACTTAACATAGTTGTTTCTTATGATGGTCAAACGATCTGTATACTTTTTGGTGAAAATAAGATTAAAACTTTTTGAGTTACTGGACTTAGTAACTAAAACAGGTGTGTGTTTTTTTTTCACATGTCGCGCCGTATCTCAAAAACAATTTATGATTATTGCTTAAAACTTTACACACTTCTTAGTTATATTAATCTTAAGATCTGTATACTTTTTGGTGATGATTCAAAATTTTAGTTTAGAGATATTGAGTATTTTGTTAAAAAAGGGGGAGAGGTTTTTCACATGTCGCGCCGTATCTCAAAAACAGTTTATGATTATTGCTTAAAACTTTCCACACTTCTTAGTTATATTAACCTTAAGACCTGTATACTTTTTGGTGATGATTCAACATTTTATTTTTGAGTTATTGAGTATTTTGTAAAAAAAGCGGAGGGGTTTTTCACATGTCGCGCCGTATCTCAAAAACGATTTATGATTATTGCTTAAAATTTTACATACTTCTTAGTTATATTAATCTAAAGATCTGTATACTTTTTGGTTTTGATTCAAAATTTTATTTTTGAGATATTGATTTTTTTTTTAAAAGGGGGGTTTTTACATGTCGCGCCGTATCTCAAAAACGATTTATGATTATTGCTTAAAATTTTACACACTTCTTAGTTATATTAATCTAAAGATCTGTATACCTTTTGGTTTTGATTCAAAATTTTATTTTAGAGATATTGAGTTTTTTGTTAAAAAAAAGGGGGGTTTTCGCATGTCACGCCGTATGTCAGAAACTATTTATGCTTATTGCATAAAAATTCACACACAAGACGACGGGCGTATCATGCGCTCATGGCGCAGCTGTTTATTTAGTCTTGAAGGACAACCCAGATGATTTCACCGATTTGTCAAAAATTTCTAATTGTGACATCGATGAACCTATAGATGCAGCTCGATATCTTGTTGTTAGGTTGAATAATCTCAAGTCAAAACTAAAAATAAATCATTGTGACCTAAACAAATTGAGTGTAAAATTGGCCACAATTTAAAATTTCTCCCTTGTCAAACGTCTTCCTTGTGAATCTACTTTTAAACAATATGTAATAAGAGCTTCAATCCAGACATAAATTTGACGTCTTCCCATATAGCAAAACTACCCTAACATTTTCCTCTTCAGTTCAGATGGGAAAAGAAGAATGACTTGTTTCTGTCTATCTCGAAGGTCAGATGTTATCCGAATTTCTGCAAGATTTAGTTTGCACTTGTAAGGGGACATCTGTGTTTTCGATGGGTTGCATTTGCTTCGAACAAAATCTATCATGTACAGATTTATTTCCATGTCAGACAAATGACATGTGTCAAAATGTAAATAATCGTCTGGTTGCAGTTAGAAACATTGATGACGACGAAGATGACGATAAGATTTCGTTTTTCTGTATGTACCTTATAAATCATTGTTAGCTATTAAATGAAAATTAAGCAGTTCATAATATTTAACATACTTAATAAGAATATATCATTTCTATCGATTATCGCGGTGGGTTTTCGTCAAGAACACAGTATTATTTTATTTAGGGGGTTCACTCGATACACGCAAATTTTTATTAGTCTTAACTTCAAGGTTAATCGAGCAAATTTATTAAATAATGATTTTTACAGTTTTTTTTTACTTTTACTACGGGCTCATGAGGGTCTTATATCTAATCTTATTGCTGTGTCCACAATTATGATTCTACGTATTTCACCTGTATCGGTTTGGACAAGTCCATGGACTATTCCATACACCATTATGCTTAAGGGGTTTTCATATGTCATGTCAAGATAATATATGCTATTTACCGTTGTCTGCGACAAACATTTTTTTTTCTGATAAAAGTCACTTTTCTGAAAACCAATATAAATATAGTTAACATATATATATATATATATATATATTATCTAACTGTGTTCATTGACCAGGATGTTAATGACAACACACATCTAAAATTCGTTTTGGTCTATCCCGTTTAACACATGACATTTCCGCGGGAAATTTTCTATTGAGACGTAATTAATGGACGTACATTTGGAATAATGCCTATTTAATGTGAAAATATATTGTTCTATGTGTTTGTATTTTTCATGAATTCAAATGATTGAATGTGATTACATTTTCTACATCTTAATTTGACGTCAGGTTTGTACACATTTAGTCTCTTCTCTAGTCTATAATCAAAACTGAAGGGATATATGTGCTGCATAATCCCATCACATTTCAACCAACAAAAAACTATTGAATAGACTTTTATCAGCTGTTTATAGACATATCTATATTTATTTCATCTAATGTCAGTCATGACAACTAACATTATCAGCGGAAACTGTGTATTCGCGAATTCTATGTCGTTCGTCTGCTATGGACAATTCCATACAACATTGTATTTTAGGGGTTGTTTACATTATGGACGATTCCATATAACATTGTATTTTAGGGGTTGTTTACATGTTGAGTCGTATGATACACGTATGTAAATATGTTTGTATGTGTTTCTTAGCGAAAACAGCTCAATTTCATGATACTTTACTATACGGAAACATGACACAAGTTTTTTGTACACTTTGGTGTGTCTAAATGACCTACATTACAGTCCTGAAAATGGTATATCCCAATTTACTCATGGCATTTACCTGGGAATTCCGGAAATACAATACTGCCACATGGCATTTACCAACAATTTGAAATAAACATGATACTGTCATACACCTATAGTGTTTTTTCGTTGTTACAAAACCAATATATATATATATATATAGGCACAGGAGTTTGAAATCTTAGCAATGACGTTGTATATCCCTCCTGTACATGTGCTTTAAACTTTGGTGTATCTAAATGATATTATTCATTTATTTTTAAAAAAAATGGATCCCTCCTGAAAATGTGCTATAAACTTTGGTGTATCTAAATTACTTAAAGTCATATTAAAAGAGTGACTGGTGAATAATAATGAGTATCCAATTCTCGAACCAATACATGTATATCATAAGCTTAGTCTTCTGTGTATGATTTTATCATATTTTACACAAACGTATCGTACAATTGTCATTTTTTTCTCTATGTCTGTTGTGGTGTGAAAAAACGGCAGCTCATAAATTGCCATGTTTTGAAGCTGTACTTTACTGATTGTCACATATTAAACATTTATTTTACTTTCAATTGAATTGATCTTTCCTTAAATATTTTTCATCTTGCTATGTTATGTTTTATCATACATGTATATATGCAACTTACTTCATTCTGCATTATCGCATCATTTTCATATAAATCATTGGAATAAATTACAAAGAATTTGAAAATTTAGTTCACCTTTATTTTAACTTTTTTCATAATGTTCATTTATGAAATCTCTTGTTAGGGATGGTTGTATTAATACACAGCAAAAAATATGGTCAACAGAATACATTTCGCTGTAAACAGACATTATTGTTGTATCAATTCGTCCCTTTTTGTTGTCTAACTCATCCCATACTAAGTCACAACTTTGAAAATTTCGCTACATCTACTTTCAGATTAAATGACCTTTTCAATAAGATATTACCCAAGACCCTCCCCATAAAATTTATAAAATTGATAATTACAGGAAATGTTAACCTCTTCTACAGACCAGTTATTTTGATTGATTGATTGTTGGTTGCTTTACGCCGCATTAGCACAACAAGGCTATATCGCGGCGAGAGCTAATTCGAATATTTTTTACAATTTAAAGCATATTCTTAAAATCAGACAAAAGGTCCTTCAATAAACTAAAATTCTAGATTAAAGCAAATTGATTATTTACAAATAAAAATGAACATTAAGATAACGTGATAAAAATTTTAAAACGTTTTAAATATAATAACATTTTTATATTTTAGAATATATTCCAACTTCTTTTAAAAATGAAACAATATTTGTAAATGAAACATTATTAAATAAATCATACATATTATTGACATTGAAATGCTTCTTACGAATATCAGCAAAGTCAATACAATTGATTAAAACATGTTTAATAGTATACTTGCAGTTGCAAGGTATACATTGTGGTTCTACTTCATTTTTTAAAAGATATTCGTGTGTTATTCTAGTATGACCAATACGACATCTAGAAATAACACACTGATCTTTTCTGCACATAAAATTATTGAAAGGTTTACATAAATTAGGTTTAATTTCATGTAATTTATTACCATCTTTTTTACTCCATTCATTTTTCAATATATTAAAAACATATTCTCTAATATTAGATTTAAATTCGGTATATGGTATATCACAGTTAGATAAAGGGTCACCCAGGGCATTCTTTGCCTCAAGGTCTACAGCTGTGTTTCCAAGGATTCCAACATGACTCGGCACCCATAGAAATAATATTTCTTTAAGAAGAATTTTTAAATTCCTCATTACATATAAAATTTTGAGAATTGTTGGGTTTTTAATTTTAGTATTTTGTATAGCTTGTAAGCATGAAAGTGAATCAGAACATATAATAAATTTGGATTTATCTGAAGAAGCAATAAATTTCAAAGCCAAAATTATTGCTTCTGCTTCAGCAGTAAAGATCGATGCATCAGATGGCAAACGGAGAGTTGCAGCTCTGTCCCTGAAGACAGCAGCAGATGCAACTCTGTCACCATCTTTTGATCCATCAGTATAGACAGTTGAAAAATCTGAATAATTGGCTTTGATTTCAGCATAGTGTTGCTGAATTAAAAGAGGATTTGTTTTATTTTTATTGTGTTCACGGAGATCAAATATCATTTTTGGTTTGGGAAGTTCCCATGGAGGACATTTGCAAGTTTCAACTTGAGCAACAGATTTTAAATCAAAAGAAGCTAAATGTGGTTTTAAACGTATACCTAATGGAGGAATTTTATTTTCATGTTTTGCAAAAATATCTTCATAAATTGGATTAAAAACACAGCTGTAGGCAGGATTATCTGAGTAGGCTTTTAGTTTGACAGCATATTGAAGTCCAAGCTTCAAACGTCTGTTAGAGAGTGAGTGCTCATCAGCCTCTACATACAGACTCTCAACTGGTGAGGTTTTAAATGCGCCAAGACAGAGACGCAAACCCTGATGATGCACAGCATCGAGAATCTGTATGTAGGACTTCCTTGCAGAGCCATACACTATAGAGCCATAATCTAGTTTAGATCTAACTAGAGATCTATATAAATTAAGTAAAATGTTGCGATCAGCACCCCAGTCGGTGCTGCCGACAACTTTTAAAATATCTAATGCTTTTAAACATTTCGATTTTAACATTTTGATATGGGGTAGAAAGGTTAACTTTTTATCGAAAATTAACCCAAGAAATTTGGTTTCATCAACCATTTTAATTGGGTTGCCGTACAAAGTGAGTTCTGGATCAAGATGCAATTTCCTTTTGTTACAAAAATGCATCCCGACCGTTTTTGAAATGGAAAATTTAAACCCATTTTCCGAGGCCCATTTTTCAATTCTTCCAAGACATAACTGTAATTGTCTTTCTATGTTATTCATATTTTTGCCTCTATAACATATTAAAAAGTCATCAACATACAATGAACCTTCAATATTACTTTTTAAAACTTCAACAAGGCTGTTGATTTTAAGACTAAATAATGTAACAGATAAAATACTGCCCTGAGGGACACCCATCTCTTGATCATACAGATCAGACATGGTTGAATTTACTCTAACATTAAATTGTCTGTTAGATAAAAAATTCGAAATAAAATTTGGCATATTGCCTTTCAACCCCATATCAAACAGATCTTTTAAAATACCATACTTCCATGTAGTATCATAGGCTTTTTCTAGATCGAAAAAAACCGACACTACATGTTCATTTTTCGCAAAACCATTACGGACAAATGATTCGAATCGAACAAGATGGTCAAGAGTACTGCGACCTTGGCGGAATCCACACTGGATATTGGCTAAAAGCCCATTGGATTCCAGGAACCAAACAAGGCGATCATTAACCATCCGTTCTAGTGTTTTACAGACACAACTGGTAAGAGCAATTGGCCGATAATTAATAGGATCCGTGTGATCTTTACTTGGTTTTGGAATAGGCACGACGGTTGCAAGCTTCCAGATTGATGGTAAATCACCAGATTCCCAGATGTTATTCATAAGCTGCAAAAGAGCTTCCAGCGAGGAATCTGGCAAGTGTTTTAACAGTTGGTAGTGAATATTATCAGGCCCACAAGCTGTATCATGGGCTTTTGATAGAGATGTTTTAAGTTCTTCAAGAGAAAAGAGTTTATTATAATTTTCACCATTTTTTGATTTAAAGTTTAATTTATTTTTTTCTTTTTGTTTTTTAACTTTTTTAAAATCTTCCCTGTAGTTGTTAGAAGAAGAAGATTTCGCAAAAGTTTCACCAAGCTTGTTGGCAATATCCTTTTCAGATGTTAATAAATCATTGCCATTTTTTAAATGTTTAACTGTGGCTTTAGAATTTTTACCTTTTATCTTTTGTATCATGTTCCATACTTTTGTCATCGGAGTGCGAGATGTTATCTCCGAGACAAATTTCTTCCAAGACGTTCGTCGTGCTTGCCTGCAAGTCCGCCGTGCCTTAGCGCGAAAAACACGGAAATTACTCAAGTTTTCTGTCGTTGGTTGTTGGTTGAACCGTCTTTCAGATTTTTTACGGTCACCTATTGCTTGATCACAAGCATCATCAAACCATGGTTTGCTGGGATGTTTCGGATTTGCCGAGGTCTTAGGAATAGTTCTGTCAGCAATTGACGTTAAAACTGTATTAAAAGTTAAAATTGGATCTTGTACAGTCTCAAACATCTTTGACTGAAGTTCCGCTTGACAGAGATTCTCAAACAAGGACCAGTCCGCCTTGTCAAGTTTCCAACGTGGTACTCTCTGTTGGGCAGAAGTAAAAAGATGTTCAAGTACTATTGGAAAGTGATCACTTCCACATAGATCATCATGAACACGCCATGAATAATCCAGAAGAAGAGAGGGATCGCAAATAGTGATATCAATAGCAGAATAAGACCCGTTTCCAGGATGAAGATAAGTATTAGATCCATCATTAAAAATGCATAATCCTTCTTGAGAGACAAAGTCCTCAATGATCTTACCTTTGATATTATGAGACTTGCTTCCCCACAAGGGGTTGTGTGCATTGAAGTCGCCCATAAGTATAAATGGTGAGGGTAATTGATCAGTGAGGTTTTTGAGTTTAGCTTTATCGATAATTGAATTGGGTGGAATATATATAGAACATACTGTAATTGTTTTATCTAATGATAAACGAATTGCAACTGCCTGCAGATCCGTGGTGAGTTGGACTGTGCTATGAATGACGTTGTCCTTCACAAAAATGGATGATCCGCCTGCAGCACGTTCATCTACCTTAGAAAATGTGCTATACATGTTGTATCCTTTTAAAGATACATTGTCACTTTCTTTTAAATGAGTTTCTTGAAGACAAAATGCAGTAGGTAAAAAAGACTGAACTAGAAGCGTTAACTCGAGAAGATTTATTTTAAGACCTCGGCAATTCCATTGGATGATATTAGTCATGTTTTGTTAATAGACGGGCGAATGCTATCGAGTTTGCCAGCATTCTTATTTCGCTCACCCTGAGATTGTAATCTTTCGGGTGGCGGAACACTTTCGATTTCCATTTCTGATTCGTCGTTAAGTGTTGAAAATCTGTTGTGTGAGGAGAGTCGTCGATCTCCAGGACCATGCGCAGCTGGTTTTACTCCGCCTCGACCCCTACCCCGCGACCTCGAATCAGAAGACTTCTGAGAGGATGTATTTGCTGGCTTCTTTGGGACATCCTTCTGTTCTGGAGAACGAAGAGGAGACGGGGCTTTAGAAGACTTTGTACTAGATGCAGAAGATAAACTAGTTTTATTAGATGCAGATGAAGGAGGACTATTGGAGATGGAAGAATCATCAATGTCACTGGGAAGATCCCAGATAGATTCACCGCCCCAACTGTCTGATTTAACTGTATCTTTTTTATTTGATTTCTTTTTTTCATTTTTTTTAGATGATGACATTGAGCTCTGTAAGGAAGATTGAGTTGACTGAGTACTGGTTTTAGAAGGTGTTGGTTTTCTTGGAATTAATATTTTATCGTTAGGTTCTGTTTCAACAGGCAGCATTGTAAATGTCTCAGCATCAATTGGCCAGGTCATGCGAGTTTGTGTATGCTCGTGACTGAATGAGCGGACAACTTTGCTGGCGTACGATGGTCTGTTCGAAACAAGGAGATCATTCGAAACAGAAGCTATCTGTTTAGCTTCTGGGTAACTGATGTTTCTTTCTGTTTTAATTTTGATAATATTTTTTTTCTTTAAGGTAAACAGGGCAGTCCCTAGATGATGAAAAATGGGATTCACCACAGTTTACGCATTTAGAAGATTCCCTGAGATTGTAAACTTTCGGGTGGCGGAACACTTTCCACGACATTGTTTGCTTCCATGACCAAACTTTTGACAAGTGAAGCATCGAATTGGGTTAGGGATAAACCTGTCAACTCTGATTCCGAAGCAACCTAAAGTAATAGATGGAGGAGGAGTTGGAGTTCTAAATGTCAAAAGATATGTATTTAATTTGATTATATTTCCATTCTTTTTTATTTGAAATCTAACAACATCAGTTACACCTTGGCTTGAAAGTTCCTCACAGATTTCTTCCACGGTAAGGTCACCAAGGTATTGACTTCTGTCTCGAATGACCCCCTTACAGCTGTTCAAACTGTTGTGAGGAGAGGCAGAAACAGGAAAGTTTGTAATTGTTGTCAATGTAAGCAAATTTGTTGACTGACTTTTGTTGGAACATTCAACCAACAAATTGCCTGATCTCATTTTTGAAACTTTTTTTACAGTACCAGCAACGCTTTGAATTTGTTTGTGAATCACAAAGGGAGATATTTTGGAAATTGGTTTTTCATCTGTTCCTTTTATTACAATAAATCTGGGCCAACTGTCATCTTCCTGACAGGGCACTGAATCATCACATTTTCTTTTTTTATGTATTAAAGCTGATTTAGAGGGTTGGTTTTGTTGTGCCATAGGAAATGAGAAAGATTCACCATTCTTGTCATCCACCCACCTCGGAGTGCCTACAAGGGCGATGCTGTGTTTCCGTGGCGAGCCGGGGTCAAGTGCTAATGCTGAAAACGAGCTCCAAGTATAACATGTATAACGTAGCTGGTCCCCAAAATTAGCACCCAAGATCCACTGCGGAAAGCACCAGATGTTCCAAGAATGGTATACTCAAGCAGAGCGTATCCATCAAGCGAAATAGAAAGCGTACCACTTGATTGACCCATGAGCCATCGCCTTCTTCAGTTATCCGAAATATAAATAGCTTTATTTAAAACACATGTGTATATCATGAAAATTGTTACAAGAAAGCTTATTGTTGAGGATTAACTGAAGGGCTCGACATGACCAGCCGATTGATCGAACCGGGTCCATCCGACCTCCCGTTTAGATGATATTGGAGCCAAAGCAGCTTATTGAACTATAGTCTTGTCCGTCCGGGTATTTTCTGACCGTAAGGAGTCTGGCTACAGCCCTCATCCGCAAGTTCGGATCACTTTAGTCTGGTCTCTACCCTTCGACCAGTTATTTTGAAATGTTTCATCTAAATATACTTATTAGTCCCCTCAAACACCTAAAACCTGATAGTTAAAATTGTCTTTTAATTCTTTTAAAATTTAAACTATTGCCTGCATCAAAATTCAACACAGTTTGTCAAATCTTTCAAATAATGTTTAAGCAATGATCAAAATAGATACATTCTACTAAATGAATGATTAAAGATATATACTTCAAATTTGGATAAATAGTAGAAATTTATATATATATATTTTGATAAAAAGTCTCAAGGATTTGAACCTGGCAACAAACAATGCATGGGAAACAAGGCAAAAGTTCTTCAATTGAGAGGGCTACCTTAGTAATCAATTACCATTTACAAGTTTACAATCTAGGCAATAAAACTTTAATTTTTCTACCTCCATTTCTTGACTTATTATGGAATGTCATCCTCTGTCTTCAAATTGTCAGACAATAACCCCAAAACCCCTTTAACCAATGTTTATGTAACTTTGGTGAATTGTCTATATTAAAGGGAAACTTCGCAAAAAAAATAAAAATTGATATTATGTCCATTCTGTATAAAAATGCTCAAATTCATAAATATTAAAGTTTTATTCTGCTAGATAAGAGATCACCATCGATTTTAAATTTAAAGAGATCACCATCGATTTTAAATTTAAAGAGATCACCATCGATTTTAAATTTAGAGTATCAATTCTCTGCGTGCGGCCATTTTGACATCTCCTCCGATTAGAAACCACGATATGTCTATAAACCACAAAGGACCAAAACAACAGAAACCTAATGTAGTCGTAATTGCATGTCGATATCTGGTCAATGATCTCGTATGGTTGTTTTATTCGACTAACTAACTTGATACGGAAAATGTTACTATTTTTTAAATAACCATGGTCTGTCGTTTTAAAACTGTTTATATAGGAATTAGTTAAAAAGTCAAAGTTCAAAGTCATAAATGATCACAAATAAGTGTTCCGTGAAAATTGTTTTCGAAAATCTAATTTGTTCATAATTCTTTTATGTAATAAACTTATTTAAATGAATTCGGACCTTCCCTTATCTGATCACCAGCATGGCTAAAGGTATTACTCCCAAAGGTATTGTGAGGTGACACGTCCAGGTATTCAAGCGATTTCCTATCGGGCTTGTAAGTTCATGCATCGTTTCACTTCTGAGGGTATTGATCAGTGTACACGGCCGATAACTTGTAACTTTCCATTTTGAACTATCAGGTGTATAATATACATCTCTGTCTTGCGTGTCCGATAGTGATATACTAGTCATTACTAAACTTATACGCTTGTTTATAAATAACATTTCTGGTGTAAAGAATATTATTTATAAAAATTAAATAATTCAAAAAAAAAAAAAAGATTTGATAAAATAAAAATCTATTCACATATTTTTTCCCAGGGTAAATTTGGGAAAATGTAAGTATATACTCGTTGCCAATATACTTGTTGACGAAGGACAGTTTGAAACATAAAAGAAATATTGATTTAACAAAAATGTACGCACTTGTCGATCATTCGTTTATACGCCTGGATAGAAAGTTACGGAACTATAGATAATCGCAATTTAAAATACATACACGAAAACATTGAACATAAGAAAGAAACATACAGTTTGTTTAAATTGGGATAAAAATTTTGTAAATAGACTAGTTCACGTATGCCAACAGTATGTAATCATCGGACGTCGATGGACTATTCCCCCCCGGTGGATCGCTATCCTTGCCGTGGGGTGGGGGGGGGGGGGGGCTTGCGTGTCTCAGTGACCCCAAGAGCTATGCCAGTTGGAGCTTCGTCTCCTGGTAGGGTTACCCATGCTGGACAGGTCGAAGGGAAGAGACCAGACTAAAGTGATCCGAACATTGTACGAGTTGCCCGATGTTTTGAATAAAATAGGCTCTCCAACCCGTTGGCCGTGGGTTGCTACCCGTGTCGGTGGTTGACGAGATCCTTGCGGATGAGGGCTGTAGCCCGACTCCTTACAGTCAGAAAATACCCGGACGCACGAGACTATAGTTCAATAAGCTGCTTTGGCTCCAATATCATCTAAACGGGAGGTCGGATGGACCCGGTTCGATCAATCGGCTGGTCATGTCGAGCCCTTCAGTTAATCCTCAACAATAAGCTTTCTTGTAACAATTTTCATTATATACACATGTGTTTTAAATTAAGCTATTTATATTTCGGATAACTGAAGAAGGCGATGGCTCATGGGTCAATCAAGTGGTACGCTTTCTATTTCGCTTGATGGATACGCTCTGCTTCAGTATACTATTCTTGGAACATCTGGTGCTTTCCGCAGTGGATCTTGGGTGCTAATTTTGGGGACCAGCTACGTTATACATGTTATACGTGGAGCTCGTTTTCAGTATTAGCACTTGACCCCGGCTCGCCACGGAAACACAGCATCGCCCTTGTAGGCACTCCGAGGTGGGTGGATGACAAGAATGGTGAATCTTTCTCAATTCCTATGGCACAACAAAACCAACCCTCTAAATCAGCTTTAATACATAAAAAAAGAAAATGTGATGATTCAGTGCCCTGTCAGGAAGAGGACAGTTGGCCCAGATTTATTGTAATAAAAGGAACAGATGAAAAACCAATTTCCAAAATATCTCCCTTTGTGATTCATAAACAAATTTAAAGCGTTGCTGCTACTGTAAAAAAAGTTTCAAAAATGAGATCAGGCAATTTGTTGGTTGAATTTTCCAACAAAAGTCAATCAACAAATTTGTTTACACTGACAACAATTACAAACTTTCCTGTTTCTGCCTCTCCTCACAACAGTTTGAACAGCTGTAAGGGGATCATTCGAGACAGAAGTCAATACCTTGGTGATCTTACCGTGGAAGAAATATGTGAGGAACTTTCAATCCAAGGTGTAACTGATGTTGTTAGATTTCAAATAAAAAAGAATTGAAATATAATCAAATTAAATACATATCTTTTGACATTTAGAACTCCAACTCCTCCTCCATCTATTACTTTAGGTTGCTTCGGAATCAGAGTTGACAGGTTTATCCCTAACCCAATTCGATGCTTCACTTGTCAAAAGTTTGGTCATGGAAGCAAACAATGTCGTGGTACGCAGAGATGCTTCAAGTGTTCTGACGAAGGACACGAGGGAACAACCTGTAGCTCTGAATCTTCTAAATGCGTAAACTGTGGTGAATCCCATTTTTCATCATCTAGGGACTGCCCTGTTTACCTTAAAGAAAAAAATATTATCAAAATTAAAACACAGAAACATCAGTTACCCAGAAGCTAAACAGATAGCTTCTGTTTCGAATGATCTCCTTGTTTCGAACAGACCATCGTACGCCAGCAAAATTGTCCGCTCATTCAGTCACGAGCATACACAAACTCGCATGACCTGGCCAATTGATGCTGAGACATTTTAAATGCTGCCTGTTCAAACAGAACCTAACGATAAAATATTAATTCCAAGAAAGCCAACACCTTCTAAAACCAGTACTCAGTCAACTCAACATTCCTTACAGAGCTCAATGTCATCATCTAAAAAAAATGAAAAAAAGAAATCAAATAAAACAGATACAGTTCAATCAGACAGTTGGGGCGGTGAATCTGTCTGGGATCTTCCCAGTGACATAGATGATTCTTCCATCTCCAATAGTCCTCCTTCAACTGCATCTAATAAAACTAGTTTATCTTCTGTATCCAGTACAAAGTCTTCTAAAGCCCCGTCTCCTCTTCGTTCTCCAGAACAGAAGGATGTCCCAAAGAAGCCAGCAAATACATCCTCTCAGAAGTCTTCTGATTCGAGGTCGCGGGGTAGGGGTCGAGGCGGAGTAAAACCAGCTGTGCATGATCCTGGAGAACGACGACTCTCCTCACACAACAGATTTTCAACACTTAACGACGAATCAGAAATGGAAATCGAAAGTGTTCCGCCACCCGAAAGATTACAATCTCAAGGTGAGCGAAATAAGAATGCTGGCAAACTCGATAGCATTCGCCCGTCTATTAACAAATCATGACTAATATCATCCAATGGGATTGCCGAGGTCTTAAAATAAATCTTCTCGAGTTAACGCTTCTAGTTCAGTCTTTTTTACCTATTGCATTTTGTCTTCAGGAAACTCATCTAAAAGAAAGTGACAATATATCTGTAAAAGGATATAACATGTATAGCACATTTTCTAAGGTAGATGAACGTGCTGCAGGCGAGAAGACAGTGTTCCGATCCGCCACCCGAAAGATTACAATCTCAGGGTGAGCGAAATAAGAATGCTGGCAAATTCGATAGCATTCGCCCGTCTATTAACAAATCATGACTAATATCATCCAATGGAATTGCCGAGGTCTTAAAATAAATCTTCTCGAGTTACCGCTTCTAGTTCAGTCTTTTTTACCTATTGCATTTTGTCTTCAGGAAACTCATCTAAAAGAAAGTGACAATATATCTGTAAAAGGATACAACATGTATAGCACATTTTCTAAGGTAGATGAACGTGCTGCAGGCGGATCATCCATTTTTGTGAAGGACAACGTCATTCATAGCACAGTCCAACTCACCACGGATCTGCAAGCAGTTGCAATTCGTTTATCATTAGATAAAACAATTACATTATGTTCTATATATATATTCCACCCAATTCAATTATAGATAAAGCAAAACTCAAAAACCTCACTGATCAATTACCCTCACCATTTATACTTATGGGCGACTTCAATGCCCACAATCCCTTGTGGGGAAGCAAGTCTCATAATGCCAAAGGTAAGATCATTGAGGACTTTGTCTCTCAAGAAGGATTATGCATTTTTAATAATGGATCTAATACTTATCTTCATCCTGGAAACGGGTCTTATTCTGCTATTGATATCACTATTTGCGATCCCTCTCTTCTTCTGGATTATTCATGGCGTGTTCATGATGATCTATGTGGAAGTGATCACTTTCCAATAGTACTTGGACATCTTTTTACTTCTGCTCAACAGAGAGTACCACGTTGGAAACTTGACAAGGCGGATTGGCCCTTGTTTGAGAATCTCTGTAAAGCGGAACTTCAGTCAAAGATGTTTGAGACTGTACAAGATCCAATTTTAACTTTTAACACAGTTTCAACGTCAATTGCTGACAGAACTATTCCTAAGACCTCGGCAAATCCAAAACATCCCAGCAAACCATGGTTTGATAACGCTTGTGATCAAGCAATAGATGACCGTAAAAAATCTGAAAGACGGTTCAATCAACAACCAACGACGGAAAACTTGAGTAATTTCCGTATTTTTCGCGCTAAGGCACGTCGGACTTGTAGGCAAGCACGACGAACGTCTTGGAAGAAATTTGTCTCGGGGATAACATCTCGCACTCCGATGACAAAAGTATGGAACATGATACAAAAGATCAAAGGTAAAAATTCTAAAGCCACAGTAAAACATTTAAAAAATGGCAATGATTTATTAACATTTGAAAAGGATATTGCCAACAAGCTTGGTGAAACTTTTGCGAAATCTTCTTCTAACAACTACAGGAAAGATTTTTAAAAAGTTAAAAAATAAAAAAAAAAATAAAGTTGAACTTTAAATAAAAAATGGTGAAAATTATAATAAACTCTTTTCTGTTGAAGAACTTAAAACATCTCTGTCAAAAGCCCATGATACAGCTTGTGGGCCTGATAATATTCACTACCAACTCTTAAAACACTTGCCAGATTCCTTGCTGGAAGCTCTTTTGCAGCTCATGAATAACATCTGGGAATCTGGTGATTTACCATCAATCTGGAAGCTTGCAACCGTCGTGCCTATTCCAAAACCAAGTTCCCCCAAGGGTGTGGAATAGAAGTATGGTCACCATTGGTCTTCCTCCGACCGGCAGTAAAACCCTTGCTAAAGTGGGGCGTCCGTTTGGCTGTGCGGGATGTACAAATTTGCAGCCACGTCCGGTCAGAATGGGGACGTTAAATCCGATGCCTCGTGTAAAGAGAGTGCCACGCTCTTTGCACGTTAAGAACCCTTGCAACAACTCTTTGAGGGGTCCGTAGGTGACCTGTTGCAAGGTTAAATTTCTGTCCCTATCCAATATACCCTCATTTCCCGTGGCAGTCTAAATTTCTCCGACCATAATCCCTAATCTATTACAGAACCTACCTATTGTATTTATTGTGAACTTGTTCTCGTCCTGAATATGCATGAAATATTTGCCACTGGACGTTAAGCAACCAACAATCAATCAATCAATTATTACAGAACCTACCTATTGTATTCATTGTTAATTTGTTCTCGTCCTGAATATGCATGAAATATTTGCCACTGGACGTTAAGCAACCAACAATCAATCAATCAATCTAAACCAAGTAAAGATCACACGGAGCCTATTAATTATCGGCCAATTGCTCTTACCAGTTGTGTCTGTAAAACACTAGAACGGATGGTCAACGATCGCCTTGTTTGGTTCCAGGAATCAAATGGGCTTTTAGCCCATATCCAGTGTGGATTCCGACAAAGTCGCAGTACTCTTGATCATCTTGTTCGATTCGAATCATTTGTCCGTAATGGTTTTGCGAAACATGAACATGTGGTGTCGGTCTTTTTCGATCTTGAAAAGGCCTATGATACTGCATGGAAGTATGGTATTTTAAAAGATCTGTTTGATATGGGGTTGAAAGGCAATATGCCAAATTTTATTTCGAACTTTCTGTCTAACAGACAATTTAATGTTAGAGTAAATTCGACCATGTCTGATCTGTATGATCAAGAGATGGGTGTCCCTCAGGGGAGTATTTTATCAGTTACATTATTTAGTCTTAAAATCAGCAGCCTTGTTGGAAGTTTTAAAAAGTAATATTGAAGGTTCATTGTACGTTGATGAATTTATAATATGTTACAGAGGCAAAAATATGAATAACATAGAAAGACAATTACATTTATGTCTTGGAAGAATTGAAAAATGGGCCTCGGAAAATGGTTTTAAATTTTCTACTTCAAAAACGATCGGGATGCATTTTTGTAACAAAAGGCGATTGCATCTTGATCCAGAACTCACTTTATATGGAAACCCAATTAAAATGGTTGATGAAAATAAATTCTAGGGTTAGTTTTTGATAAAAAATTAACCTTTCTCCCCCATATCAAAATGTTAAAATCAAGATGTTTAAAAGCATTAGATATTTTAAAAGTTGTCGGCAGCACCGACTGGGGTGCTGATCGCAACATTTTACTTAATTTATATAGATCTCTAGTTAGATCCAAACTAGATTATGGCTCTATAGTGTATGGCTCTGCACGGAAGTCCTACATACAGATTCTCGATGCTGTGCATCACCAGGGTTTGCGTCTCTGTCTTGGCGCCTTTAAAACCTCACCAGTTGAGAGTCTGTATGTAGAGGCTGATGAGCATTCACTTTTTGACAGACGTTTGAAGCTTGGACTTCAATATGCTGTCAAACTAAAAGCTTATTCAGATAATCCTGCCTACAGCTGTGTTTTTAATCCAATTTATGAAGATATTTTTGCAAAACATGAAAACAAAATTCCTCCGTTAGGTATACGTTTAAAACCACATTTAGCTACTTTTGATTTAAAATCTGTTACTCAAGTTGAAACTTGCAAATGTCCTCCATGGGAACTCCGTAAACACAATAAAAATGAAACAAATCCTCTTTTAATTCAGCAACACTATGCTGAAATTAAAGCCAATTATTCAGATTTTTCAACTGTCTATACTGATGGATCAAAAGATGGTGACAGAGTTGCATCTGCTGCTGTCTTCAGGGACAGAGTTGCATCTGCTGCTGTCTTCAGGGACAGAGCTGCAACTCTCCGTTTGCCATCTGCTGCATCCATCTTTACTGCTGAAGCAGAAGCAATGATTTTGGCTTTGAAATTTATTGCTTCTTCAGATAAATCCAAATTTATTATATGTTCTGATTCACTTTCATGCTTACAAGCTATACAAAATACTAAAATTAAAAACGCAACAATTCTCAAAATTTTATATGTAATGTAAAATTTAAAAATTCTTCTTAAAGAAATAATATTTCTATGGGTGCCGAGTCATGTTGGAATCCATGGAAACACAGCTGTAGACCTTGAGGCAAGGAATGCCCTGGTTGACCATTTATCTAACTGTGATATACCATATACCGATTTTAAATCTAATATTAGAGAATATGTTTTTAATATTTTGAAAAATAAATGGAGTAAGAGAGATGGTAACAAATTACATGAAATTAAACCTAATTTAGGTAAACCTTTTAATAATTTAATGTGCAGAAAAGATCAGTGTGTTATTTCTAGATGCCGAATTGGTCATACTAGAGTGACACACGAGTATCTTTTATAAAATGAAGATGAACCACAATGTGTACCTTGCAACTGCAAGTATACTATTGAACATGTTTTAATTCATTGTATTGACTTTGCTGATATTCGGAAGAAGCATTTCAATGTCAAAAATATGTATGATTTATTTAATAATGTTCCATTTACAAATATTGTTTCATTCTTAAAAGAAATTGGAATATATGATAAAATATAAAAAATGTTGTTATATTTAAAACTATTTTAATTTTGATCACGTTATCTTAGTGTTGATTTTTATTTGTAAATAATCAATTTGCTTTAGTCTAGAATTTTAGTTTATTGAAAGACCTTTTGTCTGATTTTAAAAATATACCTTAAATCGTTATAATATTCGATTTAGCTCTCGCCGCGATATAGCCTTTCTGTGCTAATGCGGAGTAAAGCAAACAACAATCAATCGATGGACTATTGTATACCAAAAGAAGAAGAAGAAGAAAACCAATTTGATTTAAATACAGGTCGATATTTAACTTGCTTTGGTCAGAGACATGTATATATTTACGTAAATATGTCTCTGCTTTGGTTCATCGAAGTTATGGACATAGTAAAATCACAGATTTATATTTCAATTAGACTGTTCTCGAACAAAGGAAGAAATTCGTCATCATCACAATTGTTGGGTATAATGTATAAAAATGTGAACATGGTTCTGAAAGTGCTTTATGCCATATTTCCTGTTCCGATATGCATGTAATATATATATATATGCCACTGGACGTACACTAATTATCATGGCTCTAAGGGATGTGAATATTTTCCAGGAAAACTATTGAGTATCAAAGTTGCAAATTAATTTCGGGAATTATTTCCTTTCTTGGTATTCAATAATAGAAATTTAAAGAAAAAACTGCTTGTCCGCTTTAGGGGTATTCTTGCCAGTTAAAACAGACTTATGATTATATTCAAAAATAGGGAAAGATGACATTAAATTGGTTCTGTCTTTTATTTAAACCCCCCCCCCCCCCTAAGGGTGACTGGGGAATAGAAGTATGGTCACCATTGGTCTTCCTCCGACCGGCAGTAAAACCCTTGCCAAAGTGGGGCGTCCGTTTTGGCTGTGCGGGATGTACAAATTTACAGCCACGTCCGGTCAGAATGGGGACGTTAAATCCGATGCCTCGTGTAAAGAGAGTGCCACGCTCTTTGCACGTTAAGAACCCTTGCAACAAATCTTTGAGGGGTCCGTAGGTGACCTGTTGCCAGGCTAAATTTCTGTCCCTATCCAATATACCCTCATTTCCCTTGGCAGTCTAAATTTCTCCGACCTTAATCCCGGACGCCCCTATTACAGAACCTACCTATTGTATTTATTGTTAATTTGTTCTCGTCCTAAATATGCATGAAATATTTGCCACTGGACGTTAAGCAACCAACAATCAATCAATCAATCGTGTAAAGAGAATGCCACGCTCTTTGCACGTTAAGAACCCTTGCAACAACTTTGAGGGGTTCGTAGGTGACCTGTTGCAAGGCTAAATTTCTGTCCCTATCCAATATACCCTCATTTCCCGTGGCAGTCTAAATTTCTCCGACCTCAATCCCAGACGCCTCTATTACAGAACCTACCTATTGTATTTATTGTTAATTTGTTCTCGTCCTGAATATGCATGAAATATTTGCCACTGGATGTTAAGTAACCAACAATCAATCAATCAATCATTATTTAAAACATTGTTGGTCAAATAGCTAAAGTATTATACGTTGTGAGACGAAGACTATTTTAATAAAGACATTCCCGATTATATATAAATTTTGTTTATGTTTTTCACACCTGAAAAGAATATTTGTTTGTAATTTTTCGATTCCATTTTAAGAAGATCCTTGAATTTCCTGTCAAACATTAAACATCTTTTTTTTTCAAATAGCTAAAGTATTTATGCGTTGTGTGATTTAAAATATTTTGATGAGAACATTAATTCCTGAATACGTAAATATAAAGATCGTTTTGGATGGACCAAATTATATAATTGCAATTTGAAATGATCTGTTTCAAATATTCAAGGTTACCAATTCTAATTTAAAATAGTACAATTTTTAGTTCATACACTTTATATAATAAAATATTGAATCTACACTAGTGTTTAGAAGGCTGTTATTATTTATAAATTTATTCAATTAAATTAATTCAGTATTTCATCGTTACAAAAGTAATCAGCAGTCATAATTCATTGAAAAGTGAGCTTACGTAAAATATAAAAATATACAACGGCTATCATGTTATTGTGCGACCTTATTTCTCCCTTAAATTAATTTTAATTCTTTTTTACATTTTCTGTGTCTGAAACTATCACTCCCGTTTATCATTCATACGAAATGTTGTTCACACCTGGAACGGTGAACCTTGACGGCTAGAATTCACTGAATGAAGATCAAAAGATTAGAATAACAGAATGCTAATCTTTTAATTATCTTGAGTTTAACCACGCATTCAACATTCACTAAGTGTCACATAACAATACACATTGTATTTCCACATTGCAAGCTGGAAATGCTTGCTGGACTGAAGCAAAAGGTCAGAATACAAACATGTATTTTAATACACTATCGATCATGTCAGTTTCATATGCGAGTTTAAAGTATTTGTCGGGAAAAAAAACCATAAAAATGTTCTATTGTATGATTTACTTTTACTACTAAAATTCGTATCAGAAATCGTTAAAATATAAATCCTACAATCTAAATTTAAAAGTTGCATGGCTATCACCTATTTTTAGTTGGTTAATAGCTACACCAAAAGTCATCGATGCGCTTTAAATCGCGTTATTAGATGGTTGACGAACAACATTTAAATGAGATTAATTCCACTCCCGGCATGCAAAAAGACTTAAACTACGTCACATAAGTCAGGAAGTTTGAATAAATAAAATTAATAATTCCCAATTTTCTTCTTTATTTGTTTTTTATATCAAAATAAAACTTGGTGAATATGTTTTTTAATGGTATTATGAACATAATAAGATGGTAAGTGAAAAATCGCGAATTTTCCCTTTAATATGAAATAAAAAGAGGTCGGCAAGGAGAGGCGCACAATTCGTTCCCATAGGAATGCCGATAATTTGTTGAAAAAGTCTACCTCCAAATTCAACAAATCTGTTGTCGATAAGAAACTCCAGCATACTGATCACTTGTTCTTCTGTGTAGCATGTTTTACCCTTTTGTTTTTCACTATTAACAAAATATGCCTTATGATATCCCAAATTAATAAATTTATAGCGTATGCTACCATTTTTATGTTGAAAGGCATTGTGGATTATTTCTTTCAGGCGATTTTTCAATTTCACATGGGGAATGGTGGTATACAGGGTTGAAAAATCAAAAGTTTTGATAGAACTAATTGTAGAAAAAGACCGAGCTTTAAAATTATCTAGAAGTTCTTTAGAATTTTTAAGAATCCACATATGGTTAATACCACTACGCGAGTAAACAGTTTCACAGTATTTCTGAAGACCCTCTTTCACTGCGGACAGAATTTTAGTCAATTTAATGGACAATTCTTGAGTGGAACATGAAGAGGAGCCAGCAATGTACCGTTGTTTGTACGGAAATTTATGAAGCTTAGGTATCCAATACAAACAAGGTAAGTCCTCCAATTTGTGTTCATTGAAGCCATGAAGGACTTATGATTTGCTAAAATCTCATCCTTGTCAAATGATATGTCTTTGTATGTGGGATTACCTGAGTACTCATTTATTTCTAATTCTTTTACAAGACATTCGTAGTACAGACTCTTGTTTTTATATTTTATAAAAATTATAATTAATTTAGCTTTTTTTTTAAAATTAAGACCTTAAACAAAACAGGAAACAGTTCTGGGGAAAGATGAAGTGATGATAATTGATATGGATAAGGTAAATTATACATTTACTTAGATATTTGAATTCTCACAATACAATTTGGTTGTTATTTGCAGTCTGATTTATTATGCTGTCAAAAGTGTAACTAAATTTAGGGTAACAGCTTAGTATTAATAGTAATTTGTTTTGTAGATCTGACACAAACATTTATATGAGTCATGCTGCAGTATTTCATTTGAATCTCGACATCTGAAGTAATAAATATTTAAGGTAGTTATCTTAGAAATAAGTCTCATGTTGTACAGTACATTTGGAGACTTACTACGACGATAGTCGGACATCTTACCTGTCCGTCATCTCATCTCTGACATCTCGGACATATGTCCGACAGTCATAAATCAATTATTTGTCAGGTACAGCTACCTACATGAGCCCTTTCATCCTTAACCGACACTAAAGACCAGCACGTGTTAATCGATCTGTTACGGTTGAACGCTTTTTATCTACCTGTGTTAACCAGGTAATGGTTTTTAAACATGATCATTATCTTTTCTGATGCAATTGACGGAAAATGATATAGATGTATTGTAACTTTATTACAATATATTTTAGTTTTGTCGTGTGATAATTTGTTTTTCTTTTTTCTTCTGTTGGTAACACTTTTAATTGTTTTCTATTTTGATTTTTTTTTATTTAAATCGTACTCTTCAACTTCATGAACTAAATGTACTTAATGTCTTTTTACGTTTTATACCAATAATAAAGGCGATTTTGTTTTGCTAATTTATATTTTGGAAAGTACACAATAAATTATGTCCATGAAATCTATTATTCATGAATTAGCCACACTCTATTAACTATAACCGTGGGAAAATTACGGAAATATATTTACATTGAAATTGGTGCTGACTAGTCGAAAATTTTAAACTAATGGATTTTATAAATTTCAACTTAAATATTAAGAATTCGACATATTTATGTCAATTAAAAAGACAATTTAAAAACATTACTTTCGTGGTCTATAAATCACCTCGGTGTAGATTATTAAATCAGAATTTTGTTAATTCGGGATGAAAATATAGATTGACTCGTGTAAATAATTCAATGTCCATTTGAATAGATGGAAATAAATCATCATAGTTAAAAATGTCAAATCTAACTTTTAATTAACTTGTACTTTTGCTGGTCCTTGAATTTTACGATTGCATACTATGCATATATTATAATAAAACCAAGGTGTTCAATTGACACAAGTTGTCGATCCCCACATAATTAATTTTATGACCGGATGTAGAACAAAAACATCGTAGTATTGTAATCCTATAATAAATAGGTGAATTTCTTTTCATACAATGTGTACTGGTAATGTTTGCGATGTTGCAAAAAAGTTGCTGGAATTTAGCTTCTGATCAAAATAATAGTTATATTAATATATTGTACATGTTTTTATCGTTTTCTTTGTAAATTTAAAACCAGAATTTAATTGGCCTTTTTTGTATTGGTTTTTTTTTCTCGGAAATACATTTAAATTGAGAATGGAAATGGGGAATGTATCAAGAGACAACAACCCGACCACAGAACAGACAACAACAGAAGGTCACCAATAGGTTGTTTGAATAATTTTATTGTGGTTTTCGATTGAATTGACTCAAAATGCAGAATGGTCAGAATATGGATGAGAATATGATGTCCAGAATACAGAATGGATATTCTGTAGCACCAGAGGAGTAAACAGAAAGCACAGAGACCAAATATATATCAGTGACTCAAGTAGCAACGACGATGAAAGTTCTATTGAACCAAAGAGAAAAACTAGAAAAAAAAGTATTAAAGAAGAGAACACTGAGAAGACCATTAATCCTAGAAGGAATAAGAAATACAACAGATTGACACGATCGAAGCCTCCAAGAGAGAGGGAAAGCATGAAATGTGGTGAATGCGGAATTACAACAAAAAAAATTTGGAGGCACATGATCAACTCACACAAGAGGAACTAGACGAAACGGATTGATTGATTGATTGATTGTTGGTTGCTTAACGTCCAGTGGCAAATATTTCATGCATATTCAGGACGAGAACAAGTTCACAATAAATACAATAAGGTAGGTTCTGTAATAGATTAAGGGATTAAGGTCGGAGAAATTTAGACTACCACGGGAAATGAGGGTATATTGGATAGGGACAGAAATTTAGCCTTGCAACAGGTCACCTACGGACCCCTCAAAGAGTTGTTGCAAGGGTTCTTAACGTGCAAAGAGCGTGGCACTCTCTTTACACGAGGCATCGGATTTAACGTCCCCATTCTGACCGGACGTGGCTGCAAATTTGTACATCCCGCACAGCCAAACGGACGCCCCACTTTAGCACGGGTTTTACTGCCGGTCGGAGGAAGACCAATGGTGACCATACTTCTATTCCCCAGTCACCCTTGGGGGTTAGACGAAACGGAAACGATGCGGTTACATCGGGAGGATATGTAACATATATCTACCCGGCACCAATAAAAAGGAGCCCCCACACGAAAATGTGGGAAGGTCGAAAAACGACTGACAGATCATTTGGCAAGGTCGCATAAGATAAATAGGGCTCAAAGAGATCCAAACCAGTAAGAAGCCCGATTTGTTTTTTACCGAAATAACGCAATTCGTAATTTATGTGACTATTTGACAGAAACAGGTATAAGCAAGGCCGATGCTTTACAATGCGGGGCACAGGCATTCTTCATCTGGAAGGGACTGGATCCAGATAAGACTTTTCGTGGACTGCTAAACGAAGATGCCTTGGACAGATTCTATGAAACAGAAAGAATCAGTGTGTCGAGAATGATTCAGTATTTGATGTCTGATGTGAAATTCATCCAGTTCCTCATCAAGAAAGCATATGTCCTGAATTATGATATTATCTTAGCCAAGCTAATGATTGGCAAGATTGCAAGATCAATCATATCCTTAAGAGAGACAATAACAAGAGGATGAGCATTCGTCTAAAGAGCCAGAATAGTCGGACATTCAGACTGCTGATTCAGACTGTGACCCTGTCGAACAACAAAAATGAAGCAGAACAGTCGGACATTCAGATAGGATATGTAAGTATTGTATATTGTTACCCAAGGGTTAGGGTTAGAAACATGTTACACTTGTTACGTTGTGAGAGGGTTACTTATATTTCTATTTATATGTTTTTATTTTTTCAGAAAAAGATGAGTGACCCAGCATCAACAGACTCCGACGATAGTACTGAAGGTACTGGTATATCCGAACAAGAACAGGTGAAAGTATCATGGATACAAATGACGAAAGAGATTACGGCACGCCGGACAATGAACGGGAAGATGGCAGATCTAAGGGCAGAAAGCATTTACTTGCTTCGAAGATCGATAAACGAAAAAAAAAATGGCTAAACAAGCCGAGAAAAGTAAAGACGACGACAGAGATTCTGGCACGCCAGACAGTGAACGGAAAGAGGGCAGATCTAAAGTAAGAAAGTGATTACTTTCAGAGTTTGCGAAGAGCGATAAACGGAAAAAAAATGACTAAACTAGTCGAGAAAAGAGTTGATGTAAAAAAACATTGCATTGGTAACAGAAATCCAAAGAAACCACACAAAATGTTAAAAAAAATGAAAACACTGATTTTGAAGCCAAGAAAAGTAAACAAAAGAGGGACACCGACGACCAACCGGTCGGGAAAAGAATTGTTGTAAAAGAATATTCCATTGGTGAAGGAAAATACATAGAAAACATTTTAATGGAAAGGCAAATGTGAGAAAAGGCCCATGGAGATGTCTCGTTTATAGAGAGTACCACGCTCTTTGCACGTTAAGAACCCTTGCAACAACTCTTTGAGGGGTGCGTAGGTGGCCTGTTGCAAGGGAAAATTTCTGTCCCTATCCAATATACCCTCATTTTCCCGTGGCAGTCCAAATTGCCCCTTTTGCCTTAGCGCAAAAACTACGGAAATTACTCAAGTTTTCCGTCGTTGGTTGTTGATTGAACCGTCTTTCAGATATTCTACGGTCACTTATTGCTTGATTACAAACCATGGTTTGCTGGGATGTTTTGGATTTTCCGAGGTCTTAGGAAAAGTTCGGTCAGCAATTGACGTTAACACTGTATTAAAAGTTAAAATTGGATTTTGTACAGTCTCAAACATCTTTGACTGAAGTTCCGCTTGACAGAAATTCTCAAACAACCAGTCCGCCTTGTCAAGTGTCAGAAGTGAAAAGATGTTCAAGTACTATTGGAAAGTGATCACTTCCACACAGATCATCATGAACACGCCACGAATAATCGAGAAGAAAGGGGTCGCAAAATGGTGATTTCAATAGAATAAGACCCGTTTCCAGTATGAAGATAAGTATAGATCCATCATTAAAAATGCATAGTCCTTCTTGAAAGACAAAGTCCTCAATGATCTTACCTTTGGCATTATGACACTTGCTTCCCCACAGGGGTTTTTTGCCAAATGACTTGCAACGCATATTAAGAATTACAGATGTTTTATTGCGAAATGTAATTTTGATGTCTTAGATTAAGATGATAAAGCAAAAAAAAAAAAACAGGGTTTACTAAACACTAATTTAGATGTTTTTTTTTACACTTGTACAAACTTGTGATGTGTCATTCAATGTAAGGACCCCTAAGGGGTGCACTGAAATAGAATTGTCAAGTTTCTTGACAGTTCTTGACAAGATAAAAGTATTGAAATCTCTGCCGGGAAATCATTTAGAAAGTGATACAGTAAATACTGACACTAAGAAAGATGTTGTTAAGTTATGGACAGATTTTTATAGTGTATTTTTTACTGGAGTAGAAATATTTGAAAAGATACAATTATAGTTGTTAGACTTTTTAAGTCTAGGTCAGAAAAGAAAGGATATTTGAAAATTAATGTCACGCCCTATATGCATTGTTTGGCATATCATATTCCAAGCTTTATTACAATGCATGTATATGGTTGTTTTTTAAAGTTTTCTGGGCAAGGTGTGGAAAAAAAACAATGACGTCATTAAAATGATACATCAGAGGAAGTCTTCAAAATGGGATGGTCCGATGGAAGCTTTAAAAGTGCGAAAACGTTTAGAGTATGCCCATCAAGAGAATATCGGTCGATCTAAGAGAGTATAACAAACAATCATACTGGTGGGATAAAGAAATCTATGAAACACGTTTTGACAAAGAGGGAGGACAAAAGGGGGGTCCGTTAACATGTCACCTCGATTTTGGCAAAAACAACAAATTCAAAAATGCTGATAACAGTTAACAGACAGTGGGTTGAACACACATCATCCCGAATGGCCTCTATTATGAGAAGACCCACCTATTGTATTTAATGTTAACTTGTTCTCGTCCTGAACATGCATGAAATATTTGCCTCTGGACTTTAAGCAACCAACAATCAATAGAATTCCGCCTCTACAACAGCCATCTGTAAGTACAAAACTTGAAGAAAAAAAAAAACGAATTAGTTTGAAATGTTGCAACTCTTAAAAGTAGATTTCGACTGAAAACATCCACAAAAATCATGAAAATGAAAGGAAGGAGACAGGAATGATTTCAATGACTTCATTGTAAAATATGCATATTGTTCTGAGTAGTCTTCCCAAATATGCAATCTTAATGCAAACAATAACTAAGACCATAGTTATTTTGTTTTTAGTTTTACGAAGTTTTCTTACAATACCAAAAGGGTAGGAGAACGGGAAAAATCAATAAGATTTTCTTTCTTTTTTTATTTTGTTTACAGACACAAATGTAGAAAATGGATACGATGAAAAATACTAGATTTTGATTCAAGTTTTAAACAACATTTAGGGACAGATATTTAAACTTGTAACAGGCCATCAACGGATTTGTTTAATGGTTTGTAACGTGCTGGGAGCGTGTCAAGGGTGTTACTGCCATTAATATTACTTTGTACACTCCGCATGAATGTATCCCTTCTGGAAATACTATGATGTTTGATCTGATACATAATTATACGATGCTAATTAAAATGCACACAAGCACAATTGTAAACATCTAATAAGAGAAAATAGTTATCAAAGGTACCATGATTATAATTTAATACGCCAGATGCGCATTTCGTCTACATAAGACTCATCAGTGACGCTCAGATCAAAATAGTTATATAACCAAACAAGTACAAAGATGAAGAGCATTGAGGACCCAAAATTCCAAACAGTTGTGCCAAATACGGCTAAGATAATCTATTCCTGGGATAAAAAAATCCTTAGTTTTTCGAAAATTAAAATTTTTGTAACAGGAAATTTTGTAAAAATGACCATACAATTGATATTCATGTCAACACCGAAGTGCTGACTACTGGACTGGTGATACCCTCGGGGACGAAACGTCCACCAGCAGTGGCATCGACCCAGTGGTGTAAATAGTTATTTAAGGTACCAGGATTATAATTTAGTACGTTACTTCAGTCAACTTCAATTAACGACAGTTTTACATTCTTTTTGTATCTTTCAAGGACAAGCATTCAGTAATTGTATATAATCTTTATTTGTGATATAAGTAACATTACACTTGTGACATAAACAAAAGTAACAACAACAATAAAATAACTGACTTGAACACACACATATCTATATATATACAAGTAAAACTATTTGAGAATATAAAATTATATAATATATTGTATAATACAATATATACATTTGTAATATCATATTTATGAAATACATTTTAATTATTTGATAAAAAGAAAATGCACTTGATTTTTTGTCATGTTTTACACTTAAAGCAGTGAAACACTGTTTTCAGCCCCTGATAGAGATGCGTCTCTCCGTTTGTTACCTGACGCATCCATATTTACTGATGAAACAAATGCAATAATTTTGGCTTTGAAATTTATTGGTACTTCAGACAAATCCAAAGTGATAATATGTTGATTCACTTTCATGCTTACACGCTATACCACTAATCTAAAATTAGAAACCCGATAATTCTTAAGATGTTATATGTAATGAGGAACCTGCAAGATAAATAATTTATTAAAGATAAAGTCCAATAAAGGATTGATTGATTGATTGTTGGTTGCTTAACGTCCAGTGGCAAATATTTCATGCATATTCAGGATGAGAACAAATTAACAATAAATACAATAGGTAGGTTCTGTAATAGAGGCGTCTGGGATTTAGGTCGGAGAAATTTAGACTGCCACGGGAAATGAGGGTATATTGGATAGGGACAGAAATTTAGCCTTGCAACAGGTCACCTACGGACCCCTCAAAGAGTTGTTGCAAGGGTTCTTAACGTGCAAAGAGCGTGGCACTCTCTTTACACGAGGCATCGGATTTAACGTCCCCATTCTGACCGGACGTGGCTGCAAATTTGTTAATCCCGCACAGCCAAACGGACGCCCCACTTTGACGAAGGTTTTACCGCCGGTCGGAGGAAGACCAATGGTGACCATACTTCTATTCCCCAGTCACCCTTCGGGTACAACATATAAAAGAAGACGCAATGAAAGTATACCAGAACAGGTCACAGCACCTTGCAAACCTTTAGCTGAGGCCAAGCTTCTCCTAGTGGCTTCATTTGTGTCAATTAAAGGAAAAATAACAAAGGTAATATTTTGTACATAGTAAGATTCCCAAAAAGACAACTTTCCGTCAGAGACCAAATTAATGACATAGCAGTATAATAGCTAACAGACATTCTTCCAGACAAAATGACATGGCAGTTGATTTATAATTCTATTTATAATGCAGATTCCTAAAATATCTGTTATGCTATTTTAGTTTCAGTTAAAATACTGTTCACAGCGTAATCTTAGTATTAGATAAAAACAAATATTAACCATAACTAATGAAAGATATTATAAAACTCTAACAGAGAGCTGAAGACAAACAAAAATAATGTGATTTCTAATCATACCTAATTTTATGATAGTTTTGTTGGACATTTAATGATAGTTTTGTTGGCGAGAATCACAGATGACAAGTCTATAATTTTGTGTTCACAACTACTAAAACCATATCAGGCGAGAATCACAGATGACAAGTCTATAATTTTGTGTTCACAACTACTAAAACCATATCATTTACCTAGTATGTACAATTTGAAAATAAGACCTCACTATGACGTATGAGAAAGACAATTGGATAAAAGCTTTATTCACAATCATTAATTTAACCAATAGATTTATATATCTGGACTTGCTACAATCTCTATATTTGAGCTGATCCAAGGTAAAGCTATCAGCAATCAATCAATATAGCATGACCACTGTTTATTGATCTATTCATAAATTTTGATCATTTACCTTACTTTTTAGAGACTACAGACCACTATCAATTTGTTTTGTTTACTGTTAATTTTATCACAGAACAGTGAAATCTGGTGTAAAAAAAAATGATGATGTGCAGCAAAGAAACCTACAGTCAGGGGAACAGGTTCCTGTTCGTAACAACTGGATGAAAGAAAAAAGTGTGGGAGGAAAAAAAAACTCTTTGGTTGAATCTCACACAATTGCCATTGACATTGGGATCTTATATTTGTGTGGCCCGTTTTAATAGTCTTTCCAACACCACTATCACAGTGAGAAGTTTAGCAAATTTATTTCAACCCTCTAAGACTAGACATACCTTGTGTTCAGTTGACAGTCCTCACATTTGTGTTTTGTATGAACACTGTATGTTATCTAAAATTAATGGGGGGGGGGGGGGGGGGGGTAAAAAAAAAAACAGCTTCAACACAGGGAAAATGGTAAAGCTTGTCTAAAGGTAGATCATAGGTATATGTTTCCCGAGATAGAATTTTCTTATACTTTGCCAAAATGAAGATTTTACTATCATGCTCTTTTCAAAAATATAATAAAAAGGATGGGTCACCGTGCTTTTTTTCAAGCTATGAGTCGTTGAAAATTGCCTAAATTTGGTTAGAATGATCATGAAAAAATACATTTTTGTGCATAAAAAGAAATCTATGAGATAGAATTATGAAATAAATTGTGAGAAGAAAATAAAAAATATAAAATGTTGTCACCGAGATTTTTTTCTTGCTACAAGTAAAAATTAAAAATTTCCCTATCAGTTCAGAATAATTTTTTTACTAAAAGAATTATCTCCCCTAAAATTGCTTAGTTGAAAAAATTTATTCTTAAACAAAAATATTTGTTATTTGTTTAAATATTTTAGATAATGCAATAAATCAGCAAGTTTTCTTCATATACATAAACTGTCTAATCAATAAAATTGCACATCTGTCTACAAATTTCCAGATTTGGGCAAATAACTAGACTGATAGTGTACTGCGATAGTACAATCCAAGATGGCGGTATACCATGAATCTACCTTAAGTAGTGTCATAAGGACAAAAAAAAATAGCTTGTGATCTTTCCATTGAAAGTATAAGAAAGACTGTGAAAGGTAAGTGAGATTAAATGAGGGAATTTTACCTCCAGTATAATAATGTGGAAGTGGAAGATAGGATAGAACCTAGACGCTGACAGCATTATGGAACTGGATAAGCCAGATAAGTACTTAAATGTGAAAGTAGTAGAAAAACCTGAGAGTACAAAAGCACTACAGATCTTAAGTTTTCTTTAGCTGGGTTTGTTAAGCTAAGCATAACAGCAGACTTTCTGTATCCAATAATCTGAAAAGCAATAGTATATTAAAGGCAAGTGACAGCGCTTCAGCCAACCGTAAACCATTCAATCTCCATGGATAAGTGAATGACTTTGTGTACTTTACAAAAGAATCCGTTGCCAGAAAATGGCAGGAAAATCTACTTTGTATCAGAGGTTTCCCTTTTGATAAAGACTTCACGAAACTGTTTCAGCAATTCCTTTTCTCACTTGAATACACGTAAATTGTGGAATAATGGAAAAGAAATGTCACTTTTATAATACGCTCTTGTTACAGTAAGGCTTCAGTATTTACACCAGTATGTCAGTCAGTTCTATCCTGATTGATTGATTGATTGTTGTTTGCTTTACGCCGCATTAGCACAGAAAGGCTATATCGCGGCGACAGCTAATTCGAATATTATAACAATTTAAGGTATATTTTTAAAATCAGACAAAAGGTCTTTCAATAAACTAAAATTCTAGACTAAAGCAAATTGATTATTTACAAATAAAAATCAACACTAAGATAACGTGATAAAAATTAAAATCGTTTTAAATATAACAATATTTTTTTTTTTTATATTTTATGATATATTCCAATTTCTTTTAAGAATGAAACAATATTTGTAAATGGAACATTATTAAATAAATCATACATATTATTGACATTGAAATGCTTCTTCCGAATATCAGCAAAGTCAGTACAATGAATTAAAACATGTTTAATAGTATACTTGCAGTTGCAAGGTACACATTGTGGTTCATCTTCATTTTTTAAAAGATACTCGTGTGTCACTCTAGTATGACCAATTCGGCATCTAGAAATAACACACTGATCTTTTCTGCACATTAAATTATTAAAAGGTTTACCTAAATTAGGTTTAATTTCATGTAATTTGTTACCATCTCTCTTACTCCATTCATTTTTCAAAATATTAAAAACATATTCTCTAATATTAGATTTAAAATCGGTATATGGTATATCACAGTTAGATAAAGTGTCACCCAGGGCATTCTTTGCCTCAAGGTCTACAGCTGTGTTTCCATGGATTCCAACATGACTCGGCACCCATAGAAATATTATTTCTTTAAGAAGAATTTTTAAATTCCTCATTACATATAAAATTTTGAGAATTGTTGGGTTTTTAATTTTAGTATTTTGTATAGCTTGTAAGCATGAAAATGAATCAGAACATATAATAAATTTGGATTTATCTGAAGAAGCAATAAATTTCAAAGCCAAAATTATTGCTTCTGCTTCAGCAGTAAAGATGGATGCAGCAGATGGCAAACAGAGAGTTGCAGCTCTGTCCCTGAAGACAGCAGCAGATGCAACTCTGTCACCATCTTTTGATCCATCAGTATAGACAGTTGAAAAATCTGAATAATTGGCCTTAATTTCAGCATAGTGTTGCTGAATTAAAAGAGGATTTGTTTCATTTTTATTGTGTTTACGGAGATCAAATATCATTTTTGGTTCAGTTCTATCCTGAGATTACTCACTAACTATCATGGAAGCTGATCGTGGTGACCAAGATTTAAGAAACTTTAAGTAGACCCATTCCAGGAAAACAGAAGAAAACTCTTGAGTGACAACAATCCTGGTCCTCTGATATTAATGGTGGACCACAATATGCCTTCACTTGTACTAACAATGACAGGATGATGTTGGTGGAATTTCTGCCCGACCCTCAAAAACATTAGCAATTTTCCTCTTTCTCCTTACACTTAACATTGGTACTGACTGGGTCAGAAGATATGGTGTCAAATTTATTGTTGCTGTATGAATGTTCAAAATGACTGCTACCTAAATGAAGATGTTGACAGCTATTTAACCATACAAGACTGAGCATGATGAACCATATATAGTGTGCTTCTTTTTGATAATTTTGAAGCAAGTTTAGTGATAGTGTCTTCCAGTGAGCTCACCATGCTGCAAATGGCAAATATCTGAGGTCATCCCTGAAATAAGTCAAAACTAAACGGATTATTTAATCTCAAACATGATTTAAACATACTACCGGTAGATACAATTAATGTTATGACTGTAAACTGCAGGTGCCAAACAGTTTACTTTATACTGGGAACTGGAACATTTTAGCTGATATTAAATAATAAAAAAATATAATTGAGAAATTTGAGATTTTTGAAGAAAGATATTATTTTTTAATACTTGCCTTTTTAAGTACACCTTATAAACCTACAAATTAGATTAAAAATTCTACACGGAAGGTATGTGGATTTTACCTCATTTAACCTTTATTTTTTAGCCTGTATTTGACACAGAAGAATCCATTTGCAACAGCTAAAAATATTACCTAAAATTCTTTTTGTTGTTGACAGTAAGTAAGTTTTTAGAACATCTTTTCATACACAAAGGTTTTAGGGTAATGCACATAGACCATGGCAAAATACAATTTCATGGATTCTACATTTTTCATTAACTAACTTTTTAGCAAGGTGGCATACAAATCAATCTACAAACAAGAAATGATTTGTAATACCAAAGAAACATATGATAGAAAGAGATGTGGGAGTACACAAGTAAATAAAACAATGTAACACAAAAATTGAAAAAGACAGTTAGAATGTTTAGGAGTCAACATAATTGCTGATACATTCTGGTTCCTGATGTCGCTGTTGATGTTGTTCTTTATATTGGTGTTGCTGTTGATCATAAGATTTTGACATTAGCAAATTGTATATAGCTAACATACTAAGTGAACATTTCAACAATAATTTCACTTAAAGCAAGTTGATTACATAAATGTTTGCCTTTATTTCTACTGTTGCCAATCTCATAATCATGAAAATCTGGAAAAAAATATTATATTGTAAATAGTTACTCTGCGGTCATGGATATTGGTTTTAAGAAATTAATGTACATACCAATTAGACTTTATATTGGATTGGCCGCTCTCGGCTATCTTCGTTTCCATTACTTTCAATTCAGGCTTATTCGTCGCAATTAAAGTTAGTTTCTCCACTTTCATGCTCTGGATTCACATTGTCATTTCCAACTGTATTAATGGTCTCTCTTATCATTTGAATGGCTGGTTCAACTACACTCATGACCATAGTATTGGTATTGCCTTCCGTTTGAGCATCTGTTTCAATCATACTCCCAACCGTATGATTAGTCTTCTGCAGTTTGAACGAATGGCTCAAGTAAACCTCCAATCTTATCATTGGTCTTGCCTACAGTCTGAACTGCTGGTTCAACAACACTTCCATCTAGATGATTGACCAATCCCACAGTCCGGTTATCTTTTTTTAATTTCTGATACTATAACTCTTTACCACACTAGTTTTATTCAAATCCTCTTGATAGCTTTATAAACTGTCGCAGATTTTGTAACTTTGTCTCATCGTCAGAAATTTCAACTGTAGTGCATTTTTTATTGTCTTCTTTTTCTTCTTCTTCGTTTTTTATTAACAGTTTACTTGTAGTTTGCATCTCCATGTGTGATTCGTCATCTGATGACATGATTGTAGGCATACTGTCAAAAATGTGTCATCTTCACTTGAAATAATCATTGCTCTAATTCGTTTCCTTGTTCCTTTTTTGCAAGTTTGTCTCATTGTCAGAAATTTCAACTGTAGTGCATATTTTATTGTCGTCATTTTCTTCTTCTTCCTATTTTAATAACTTTATTCGTTTTCAGGTTTTCGATGTCCTGAAGTACCTGGTTCCTCAGGATTTTCTTCTTCTCTTCATCCGAAATAATCATGACAATGTCTTCTTTGTTGTCCTCTTTTTCGTTTTCTTTTTTGTCTTCTTTTATGTCCTCGGTAAGAGGTTCTGCTTTCGCTAGCAATCTTTTGAGTAGTGGTGTTCTGTTCTGTATATGATGTTTTCTCACAAGTTACATACCTTTTAGCATACATTTACTATGTTTTCAGGCATGAATCTATAGAGTGCAATTATTTTTGCTGATGTTGAATCACACAATTGTCATTTGTATATATTCTATGGAATAGATTTCTATGGTCAACTGAGAAACATCAAGTTTCAGCATCCTTTTTTCCCTGCTCTTTGTTTCCTGCCTCCCTCTCTATCTTTTGCATATCTCAGTCAGTCACGTATTACAATTCCTATGTCTTTGTCACTTGCTTTGCAGTTAACCTATTTTTTCTAAGTAACGGAATACCATGCTTTCATTTCATCATTTGTGTTTAAATGGTTGGTGGCATATGTTTAGTTGGCATCGAATATTTTGTTTTCCATACAAAACAACACTCCGTAATAAACATTTCAGAAACAGAAATGAACATAGTGATCGTTTTTATTGTCGCAATATGTTTTTGAAGTCTATCATGAAGAGATTATAATGTCCAGATATCTTGCTGCAAGAACATTTTGACGCACGAGTTCAACATATAGACGAGTTCAAAGGTTATTATACTTGAGTGGCTGATTTGTCAGCAGGGTTTAAAAGGTGTACCTCATTCATAAAGCGCTTGAAAGTCTCTCTAATGCCGTATGGTCACCTATCTGAAATGTTTGATCACTGAGTTTTGTTCCTGCTTTTAAAGATGAATTTTCCGAACATTTTTCATACAAGTCCAGTATTCCTACAACATCTTGATCATATTGCTGTTTTTACAGAACAAAGAAACGTGATCATAATCCTGTGGTGTTGCAATGTTGACAATTTGAAATATTGCAGATCTTGCACTTTTTCAATAAAATTTTAAAGGTGAAATTATGCATAAATCTGACATTCATATCGTTGCTATTTCTTTCCATTTTAAAAAGGCCTTTCGGTATGAAACTCCAGAACAGAAACTTAAATGAGATTTAAATACGAATCAACTATAAATTAGTATGTTATTCATGAAACTCCAGAATCGAGACCAAAATGAGATTTTAATTCGTGTCATCTATGAATTGTATGATTTTCAAGAATTCGAGGTCTTTTATCTAGAATTAAAACCGGTTTTTTGTCTTTAAGAAACAGGTTAAAACCCGATTTTCATCTGAAATATCGTGTATCAATTCAGGAATATGGCAGCAGTTTTTTTCCCTTTCTTAATTGTGTTTGATTTGGTCAGTTTGTATGGACTTCCACCTGATTGCATATATAGTTGTATAATTCAATCTGATTGTACATGTAGCGTCGAAATGTCATAAAATAGTCCCAATACATTATGTACAAAATATCCACAATGACTAAACAATGTTATACAACCGTTTCGTCCCCGAGGGTATCACCAGCCCAGTAGTCAGCACTTCGGTGTTGACATGAATATCAATTATATGGTCATTTTTATAAAATTCCTGTTTACAAAACTTTGAATTTTTCGAAAAACTAAGGATTTTCTTATCCCAGAAATAGATTACCTTAGCCGTATTTGGCACAACTTTTTGGAATTTTGGGTCCTCAATGCTCTTCAACTTTGTATTTGTTTGATTAATAACTTTTTTGATCTGAGCGTCACTGATGAGTCTTATGTAGACGAAACGCGCGTCTGGCGTATTAAATTATAATCCTGGTACCTTAGATAACTAATAATAGACTTCTGCAGAATTCTTGGTTGTAATGCTGGTTATTTCCCCAACACTACACAAGAAAATGTTTGCCCATTACACATATACCTTTTATCATTAATGGCGAGCTAAATTCTTCTAACTCTGAATGTAGATATCGTGCATCTGTCTCTAATATTATATCATCCAGTTCTATGTTGCACACCAGAGACTCAAATTTGGGATATTATCGGTCATTCAGAATGAAAGGTCAAATACCGCAATTGCAATACCTGGTTTCCTTTCCAGATAGTTTATCTATAATCGGAAAGGAGAACTCTAAGTATAAGACTGTGGTGCAAAATTTTCTCGTTTTCTCGATGATGCGTACATGTACTTTCACAGATTAAGGAGGATCATGGTCTTGGATTTTTAAATGGTAATAAAGAAGCCTTAATTGCGGATCTTTATTATCAGACCGGTGTTGATTCGTCCTTATACGCAAAGTTGGTAGAGTTCCACCAACACAAAGTATATTCAATTATATACACGGTTATGTTCATGGAACAGTCCAGAGGCTCAAAAGATTTAGCATATATTTCTGGTAAAACCAGGAGTAGTGATGAACACATTACAAGTCTTACATGTGCTCCTTTACATTTTATGTTTATATCAACACATAGATTGAAGACCAACATAAACTACCGCAATATAAGTAAATTGAAGAATCACTGAATATTAAATGAATCAGTCGGATTCCACTGGATCTGGTACAGGAATATCGTACGTGTGCGCGACGGCACGAAGGAAGGAGGTGGTGATGGTCTTGATTTACAGCTTCTCCCAGCGAGTAAAAAGGCGTCCGTATCACCGCTGGTGCTTTGTCCATTGCCAACGGGCAACACTGCTCTTGTACAAGACGCAGTAGCATCGAGACAGTCTTGGCTTCCTTAATAAGTGCTGGTACCAATTGTAGAATTGCGGTTTGTTGTCATTATGTTTCCAATTGAACCTCCGATTCCAACCTGATATAAGTTAAAGGAAATGTTAAGTACATTTCTACCAAGTTATCTTGAGATAAATCATGTCCTGTATTGCCATGCATATTGGCAGTACAGTTCCAAATGTATTCATAAGCCATTATAGGTGTTAACAAATAATAACAATAAGCCAAAATCTAAATAACCACAGTTGGTACTTTGTAGGATCTCAAATATTGAACGCGTGTAGATACCCTGATAGTTCAGTCTATCTTTACACTTAAAAGTTAATATATAAATATGTTCATTCAAATTTAATGTAGTACACTTCCTTGGTTAATGGAGTATCTTGTTGACTAATGTTTAGTAAATATGATGGCTTTGTTGTTTTTCGAGACTTGTTCTGGATTGGACCCATAACAGTTAATAATGGCATGTTTTCGTTCTGGTGATGGCCTTCTTTCCCTTTTTCCGCTGTAATTTCTCCCATTTAATTAGTCTACTGTGTACAGCTTCTTGGCTAGTCTACGGGCGAAATTACCTTCACTGCAACTGTCTGCTTGCACTTTCCACATGGTAGTCAGAACTACTAGTACTCTTAATTCTGAATATTGATTGCTGGATTGATTGTTGGTTGCTTAACGTCCAGTGGCAAATATTTCATGCATATTCAGGACGAGAACAAATTAACAATAAACACAATAGGTAGGTTCTGTAATAGAGGCGTCCGGGATCATGGTCGGAAAAATTTAGACTGCCACGGGAAATGAGGGTATTTTGGATAGGGACAGAAATTTAGCCTTGCAACAGGTCACCTACGGACCCCTCAAAGAGTTGTTGCAAGGGTTCTTAACGTGCAAAGAGCGTGGCACTCTCTTTACACGAGGCATCGGATTTAACGTCCCCATTCTGACCGGACGTGGCTGCAAATTTTTACATCCCGCACAGCCAAACGGACGCCCCACTTTAGCAAGGGTTTTAGTGCCGGTCGGAGGAAGACCAATGGTGACCATACTTCTATTCCCCAGTCACCCTTGGGGGTTTGATTGCTGGACATTGTTAACAAATCAGAAGCACATGTTAGCTCCAAAATTCTGCCTGTAAAACAGGATTTGAATATTTTGTGAGCTGACTGGGATGTTGGAATTACTAAAGTGGAAGTGAAGTTGGTTGTTTTTATTTATTTATTGTAATTAATTGATTGATTGTTGTTTGCTTTACGCCGCATTAGCACAGAAAGGCTATATCGCGGCGAGAGCTAATTCGAATATTATAACAATTTAAGGTATATTTTTAAAATCAGACAAAAGGTCTTTCAAAAAACTAAAATTCTAGACTAAAGCAAATTGATTATTTACAAATAAAAATCAACACTAAGATAACGTGATAAAAATTTAAATCGTTTTAAATATAACAACATTTTTATATTTTATAATATATTCCAATTTCTTTTAAGAATGAAACAATATTTGTAAATGGAATATTATTAAATAAATCATACATATTATTGACATTGAAATGCTTCTTCCGAATATCAGCAAAGTCAATACAATTGATTAAAACATGTTTAATAGTATACTTGCAGTTACAAGGTATACATTGTGGTTCTACTTCATTTTTTAAAAGATATTCGTGTGTTATTCTAGTATGACCAATACGACATCTAGAAATAACACACTGATCTTTTCTGCACATAAAATTATTGAAAGGTTTACATAAATTAGGTTTAATTTCATGTAATTTATTACCATCTTTTTTACTCCATTCATTTTTCAATATATTAAAAACATATTCTCTAATATTAGATTTAAAATCGGTATATGGTATATCACAGTTAGATAAAGGGTCACCCAGGGCATTCTTTGCCTCAAGGTCTACAGCTGTGTTTCCAAGGATTCCAACATGACTCGGCACCCATAGAAATAATATTTCTTTAAGAAGAATTTTTAAATTCCTCATTACATATAAAATTTTGAGAATTGTTGGGTTTAATTTTAGTATTTTGTATAGCTTGTAAGCATGAAAGTGAATCAGAACATATAATAAATTTGGATTTATCTGAAGAAGCAATAAATTTCAAAGCCAAAATTATTGCTTCTGCTTCAGCAGTAAAGATCGATGCATCAGATGGCAAACGGAGAGTTGCAGCAAATTTTTACATCCCGCACAGCCAAACGGACGCCCCACTTTAGCAAGGGTTTTAGTGCCGGTCGGAGGAAGACCAATGGTGACCATACTTCTATTCCCCAGTCACCCTTGGGGGTTTGATTGCTGGACATTGTTAACAAATCAGAAGCACATGTTAGCTCCAAAATTCTGCCTGTAAAACAGGATTTGAATATTTTGTGAGCTGACTGGGATGTTGGAATTACTAAAGTGGAAGTGAAGTTGGTTGTTTTTATTTATTTATTGTAATTAAAGTTTGCCTCTTGTAGAAAGCAGAAACCAAATATACTAAAGGTGTTGGTTCTTGGTTCCTTTCTTGTAAACTGATTTTTTTTGTCAATAAAGAAATTGTAACCATATTTTGACTATTTTACCGATTATGTCTGATTGTTCCATCGTTGTAAAAATAAGGGAATTTGATGCGACTGTCATAAAAGGGAGCGGTTTAGCGGTAACTAGGTTCAATCTACCATTTTCTACATTTGAAAATGCCTGTACCAAGTCAGGAATATGACAGTTGTTGTCCATTCGTTTGATGTGTTTTATCCTTTGATTTGGTCCACTGGACGTTAAGCAACCAACAATCAATCAATCAATCCTTTGATTTGGGACTTTCCGTTTTGAATTTTCCTCGGAGTTCAGTATGTTTGTGATCTTACTTTTATCTTTTTTTTTTAGCATTTCTTATGCCACTATGGCTTGTTCTTAAGCTGTTTACGTTGACGTACTCGCGGTACATCGAACATCCCAACCCTCCTCTAACCTGGGACAGTGATATAACAGTACAATATAAGATTTTGATTTGTCAAAGTAATTGCAATGTAATTCACCCCATGCCTACATTATTGCAATCATAACAGTGTGTGTTTTAACTATTCACTGACAGAAAATTAAACTATGAATTGCTGAACTTTATGTTAGAATAATAAATACTATATTTACGCTAGGTTCATAATTTGACAAATTAAACTTCAGAAACTGCCAAAATATCACTTCACTAAAATATTCTTATTTTCAGTTAATAATCAAAATTAAATAGAACACATGTACATTAATTTGATGTGTATTTCTTTGGATTTTCCCTCATCAAATTTGAAGAGTTCTATTCCCTCATAACAGTTTATCTGTTGTTAAAGTACAACTTTGACATAAATCTGGAATAACAATTAAAACATTGTTTGGCTATCAACTGTAAAAGGTAGAACATGTTGTGTGATTATTTGAGTTAAATGATCAATATCCATTTTAAGGTTATTTCTTATTTTCTGGAGAAAATATACATAAAAAAAACGTCAAATATTCTTATTGTTATTTCTGATTTCCAACATAAATCCAGACATGAGAAGTTCATACCTTATTAAATCCGCTGAATATTCTCAGTATTATCACTACCGCACCGATATAATTTAAAAGATTTCAAATTTGGATTTTTTGTTTAAATAAAAAAGTACTGATTTCAGTATAAACATTATTAACAAAATATTTGAAACTATATACAAGGTAAATACTTTGTAGGCCTTTTAACTGTTCTTCCACATCTGGTTCTTTGTGGGTTAGAGTTACAGTGATTGATTGATTGATTGTTGGTTGCTTAACGTCCAGTGGCAAATATTTCATGCATATTCAGGACGAGAACAAGTTCACAATAAATACAATAGGTAGGTTCTGTAATCGGGGTGTTTGGGATTAAGAACGGAGAAATTTAGACTGCCACGGGAAATGAGGGTATATTGGATAGGGACAAAAATTTAGCCTTGCAACAGGTCACCTACGGACCCCTCAAAGAGTTGTTGCAAGGGTTCTTAACGTGCAAAGAACGTGGCACTTTCTTTACACGAGGCATCGGATTTAACGTCCCCATTCTGACCGGACGTGGCTGCAAATTTGTACATCCCGCACAGCCAAACGGACGCCCCACTTTAGCACGGGTTTTACTGCCGGTCGGAGGAAGACCAATGGTGACCATACTTCTATTCCCCAGTCACCCTTGGGGGGGAGTTACAGTGAGTTACATCTGTAATAATGGAAATATCATTTTCATTATATGACATATTCAAATCAAACGATGGGGGTTTTATGTCAGATTCATCCGACTGAATTCTATTTCAGGTAGTAACCGTGTGACACGGACATTCCAAAGATGGGGTTTTGAATGATCTACACGAACCACTATATCGTTTGCAGTAGGGGTTTATTGAATTCTGTAAGTCACAGCAGAAAGTTGGGCTTTTATTTTGATATGGACTTCTCCAACCTGCAGTACAAAATTTATACAGGACATATAGGGAATTTTTCATTTTTTACTTGTAGCAAGAAAACAAGTTCGGTGACACCAGTTTTTCTTTTTCTTTTCTTAAAATAAATAATAAAACCTATCTTCTCATATTTTATTTCAAACTTCGGTCTCGGATATCTTTTTATGCACAAACATGTGTTTTTTCTTGAACAATCTCAGCAAATTTTGGCAATTTGGAACGACTCGTATCTTGAAAAATAGCGCGGTGACCCATACTTTTTATCATTTATTTTTTAAATTCAATTCTTTTTGTTTTCAATTCAAATATTTATTGTCATATAAACTCTGAACAATAAGTTTGTGACAAATAATATGAACATACACAAAATACATTTAACAAACAAAACCATAAGAAAACAAAAGTAACAAAAGCAAAACAATCTTTAAAGCATTCTTTAATGCATTGCAAAATCTTCATTTAACCAAAATATAAAAAAAATTCTTGTCAATTTTTTTCTATACCCCTGAACTACCTAAATACTCGGTTTCGTATATTTGGAGATGTATGACAGTCAGGTGGTATAAGTGGAGTGTCAAAACATTTAATGTAATTGCCATTCATGTTTTGTTTATGACAAAAAGTAATGAAAGTTCCAAATAGTAGGGTCAATTGTTTTGGCAATATCAACGAAATCCAAATTACATAAATTAACACTTTTGAAGACGTACTTAAAAAGTTTAATCTCAAATCTCGGAATTTTGTGGACAAGTCTTGCAAGACAGTTGAATATTTACTATATGGCCTAAACTTGCTAAAGTAGTTTAAATCTTGAGATCCTATATGTTCAATGGGCGAACCTGAACCTGTCCGCTCTTTGTATCGTAAGTTGTCTAGAAAGATATCGTGTAGTATAGTGACTAGACTGGCGTCTTTTCTCAAGATGATAAGTTCCCTTTTTCTTGTTTACAACAAAGGACTTACTCTTGTACGAGTGAAACTCAAGCAAGTTGTCAAAGACGTCTCCAAGAACAATTTTAAGCCAAGCCGCTGTTCTTTACAGCAACGTGTTAGTGACGGCATCGTTGGTTGTGCTGTTTTCGGTGTAAAGATAATCAAAGGCTTGGGATTGAAACATTGGTTTATTAAGATACCAAATGATCCAGTACAAAGAGGTAAGTATGTGTAAGTGCAACGTTTTCTAAATTGGTTTGAACATTGCGAAGGTCGTTTTGGAATGTAGAAAAAAGTGAATGAATGTCAATATGATGGTTATTTACAGAATTGAGGGTACAATCTTTCCTGTTCACTCTCTTAATGTACCCAAACTGAAATGGGCATTTAGAACATTACGAAGACACCCTGAGGCACAACAGAACACTCTCAAAGCGTCAGCTGATTTGTCCTTAGCAATGTCTATACCGGAAAAGTTCAACACACATACACACTGTCTACCATCTCTTCTTCCACCACGACCGCTTTCCTTAGAATATTGCTGTAAACTACGAGGGGCACACCTATGTACAAATTGTTGAATATCAGGTATATCGACGCCAAACCATAAGCCATAATTGCAAATACCAGACGTAATTTACTGTCCTGTTCTGTAAACTCGGATAGCACTTGCTCTTTATTTTCTTCTGCTGTGGAGTGATGCAACGTGGCAATCGGTCTGCTATCAACTCGGATTATCATCAATGTTGATATAAAAAATAAACATTAGAACACGCAGCTATATGTCTACAATAAATTATTATTTCATAGATAAAAAAAAATTATTAGTAAATTTGACTGTGCTTAAAGCAAAGACGGTATTTCACATCCAAAAATTTTACGGTAATATTGTACTAAAAGCGCGGAAATCACTATGTGATCATAGTTTTCATTGGCTCAAATATCTATTTTGTTATCAGCAGATAAAAACAACTAAATGTGTATTATATTCATACGATGTTTATTTTTTGGGATGATAAAATACAAATCCACGTTCATTTTCTATATAGAGATTACTCTAGGTATTAGTTTATACTTATTTATTAAAAGTTTTAATTATTAACAAATCTACTATCTGTCGATACTTGTACTTTTGCCATGGCACAGGTCTTCTTTGGCTATCCGTGACGCTAAAATACTAAATCTATAACGATTTTATATGTGTATGTATTAGGTTATACCTGAATGTATCTGTTCCAGGTTTGATTCACTATCTCGAAACCCGCTTATGTATTTACAATCAAAGCACCAAGGGTGCTATAGGCAGTTAATTAAAAAACCAAAGGCAAACTTGGCAGAAGTTCAGATGAATATTGTGGAAGAATTAGTGGAAATATTTATCTCAGGCATTATTCTCAGCTATTTCTGAAGTATCAAATAATGTTTGTACAGAAATGTGTACGCTATCCAATCCTACCACTCTCAAGTTATTTCCAATTTATATTTTTAAAGATTCAATGTCTGAGATTATGCACATACACTGTCCCATGTTAGGGGAGAGTTTTGTGCCAGCTAACATGTTTAAGCCACCACATTCTGCATGTACCTGTCCATAGTGAGGACCCACTAATTTGTTGCTGTATATCATATTTATTTTTCATAATTGTTTTGTACATAAATCAGGATGCTTCAGTTTTATTGTTTGACATTTGTCAATTCATGGTCGTTTATAGCTTACTATGCAGTATAGGTTTTGCTAATTGTTGCAGGCTGCATGGAGGAATATTCTTATCAGAATAATAATTTCGATAATGGTGTCCAACAGTGGTGTATATATGGTTTAATTCCACTATGTACTTGAGTTTGAATATGCCATATTAGCGGTTTTAGTTGGATCAGCTGGTGCCACTAGTACTATGCACAATTATCAAATCATACCTGAAACTATCTGAAGTGGTGTAATTTTCTTGTATATTATATTACAATACATGCTTATGTTGTAAAAATGGCCTAGCAATGATGCAACATATGTTTTGGAAGGCTGTACGGTTGCCTATAATTGCTTACATCCACTTTATTGAAATTTTTGTGGATAGTTGTCTCATTGGCAATCATTCCACATCTTCTTATTTTTATAATAATTGTACATGTCTAATCTATAATAAGCTGTTCACACATGTTTTGCCTATTTGTTATCTTGATAATGCAAATGTTACAATTAAAAAAGGAATACTTTAACATGTAAATTATATTTAAAGACAAAGAACCATGACTGATGGTACAGGGCTGAACAATCTCCATGGAAATGAGATGTGCCAATATTTATACAACTGCTTACCAAATACCATTGACTTTTCATAAGTCGTCCCCTTTAACAAACCTTAACACAAATATAATTTCTAAGTCAATGATCCATAATGAGGAGGTGGGGTTAAATAATATCCATGGAAATGAACCTTTTAAATACCAATACGTTTGCATACCAGATTGCGTTGACTTAAGATTACTGGTAATATTTGACTGACATCATCATAACAATCACAAACTAATTCATGTAAACTAAGTAAAAGTTTCAAAGTCAATAGATCATGCATATAACTGAGGGGTAAGGACCAAATATCCACTTTGGAAATGAGACATACTAATGCTTCTACACCTGCATGCCAATTATCATTGACCTACCACTATTGGTTTTCCTAATACTAACCTAATCAAAAGCTAATAAATGAATTTTCAAAGTTACATATGGTTCCAAGTAAAAAGAGCATGATTGAGGGGGCGGGCCAAATAATCTCAATGGAAATTAGAAATGACAAAGTTTATACAACTGCACACCAAATAGCATTGGCCTAATACTATTGGTTCCCCCTAAAATGACCTAATCACAAACTTATACATATGTAAACTATGCAACGTTTCAAAGTCAATAGACCATGACTAAGGAGGTGGGGCCAAATATTCTCCATGGTAATAAAATGTGCCTGTGCTTACCAAATATCATTGACCTACCATAACCTAGACCTTATCACAAAATCACAAGCTAATACATTGTTGATGCTGCCAAAACAGCATGCCTATATATATATAGATGTCTCTCTTTTCGACTCTGTCAAGGCAAGACAAAAATTGCAACAAAATTAATACAAATATTTGGCCATCTTTTTTTAATAATTTTATATTCCTCATTTCTTAGATATATTAATGCTGTGTGCACACATAATTCGAATTCGATTTGCATTAACTGATTTGAATTTATAGTTTAATACCCATTCGAAAAGTTAAACATGTTTAATGTCCAAATGTAAATTCTACTTCAAATTGCAATAACCCCCAAGGGTGACTGGGGAATAGAAGTATGGTCACCATTGGTCTTCCGTAAAACCCGTGCAAAAGTGGGGCGTCCGTTTGGCTGTGCGGGATGTACAAATTTGCAGTCACGTCCGGTCAGAATGGGGACGTTAAATCCGAAGCCTCGTGTAAAGAGAGTGCCACGCTCTTTGCACGTTAAGAACCCTTGCAACAACTCTTTGAGGGGTCCGTAGGTGACCTGTTGCAAGGCTAAATTTCTGTCCCTATCCAATATACCCTCATTTCCCGTGGCAGTCCAAATTTCTCCGACCTTAATCCCTTAATCTATTACAGAACCTACCTATTGTATTTATTGTGAACTTGTTCTCGTCCTGAATATGAATGAAATATTTGCCACTGGACGTTAAGCAACCAACAATCAATCAATCAATCAATCAAATTGCAATACACATCAAAATCGCTTTACTGTCCAAATGACGTTAACTTTTAATTCAATTTATCAATTAATCTATTATAGTTTAATTTGAATTACAATTTAGAAAGTGTTCACACCAAAGTTTAATCGAATTAACTCAAAAAGGTATTTCTAGTGAGATTTGGATAATGCAAATTAGCCAATTTGAATTAGATTCGAATTGAAAAAAGAAGAGTGTGTGAACGCAATTAGCGAATTCGATTCGCATTAGATTCAATTCAAAATGAAAAAAAGAATATTGTGTGAACTTGGTTCGCATTCAATTCAAATTAAACTAACGTTTGAACAAGGCATTAAACAAGTGACAAATATGCAATCAGTAAATAATAAAATTGAAAAGAATCCACAATCAAAATACTGCTGCGTAATTATTGTAATAAGTAATTCTCCTTGGTACAATTTAACCTTACTCTTGGATTGTTAAGAATACAAACTAAACTATTTCATGTTTCTGCACAATGCATCAATATCATGAATTCCAACTATCTTTATATAACTTCATGCAAAAAGTTTTGGATTACTAGGCATACTTCTTAGTGCACAATAGTAAAAATTGCTAGACCGATAGGCGCACTTAATAATAACTAATATCCATGTGTTGTTACTGCTGGCAAGTTTATAATTATTCCTGTCAGAAAGCTGAACCAAAACTTGTCGGACTAGTCGACATGATGAGACCTGGCATAAACAATCTTCAACATTGATCATATATGTAGATATACATGTACATAACATCATAGTAGTCTAGAGTTTCATTGCTGTTATGGAATTATTGTGGATAATCCAGGTGCTACAGAGAATCATGTATTGTACATGTACATGTATGCCTTGCCTCTTCTAGTATTTGCCATTGCCAAAGGTTGGAATCAAGCTGAAACAGAAACAAATACAAATACAATGTAGGTATAACATTGCTTATTTTGACAAATACAATGTAGCAAAAAAACATCATGTCTAAAATCTTTATGTATTATCATTGTCCATTTTCATTGATGCTGCGATAATTAATGTTCATATTCTCTGGGGTCCCAAGTCAGGAGCCCCTGGCCTTTGTAAGTGTTGTATGATTTTTAATTTTAATTTCTTGTGTATATTTCTGATTTTAGTATGAAGTCCATTATCACTGAACTAGTATACATGTTTGTTAAGGGACCAGCTGAAGCAAGCCTCCGGGTGTGGGAGTTTATCGCTGCATTGAAGATCCATTGGTAACCTTCGGCTGTTGTCTACTCTTTGATCGGGTTGTTGTCTATTTGACACATTCCTATTTCCATTCTAAATTTTATTTGAAATTATAAGTGAATTAAAATATCTTGATTACGGTTTCACTGTCTTCCATTACTAATATCATAAAAAAAAACCATTTATTTGAAATTTAAATAACTGTAATAGGAATTAAGAAAAAAAACTGCTTATTGACAACGTTACCTTCTTTTCGTATCATGCGATTTCTTTTTTGCAGTATTTCCATGGAAAAGTCGTTTACCAGCACCAAGTTGCTGAAGGAAACGCATAGAAATGATTCTAGAACACTTCACGAGTGTTTATATATGAAAAATTCAAAAAATGAAACATCATTGTATTTTTTTAAACCGGAAATTGAAAAATCCTTGTAAATCAAAAACAATTACGGTGTGAGACGCGTCACAAATTCGGACTTAATATTTTACAAAAATATGCGACTTTCGAAGTTAAATAATGCCGTCCTTTAGAAAATAATTGTTAGGGTTTTAATCTCAATATTATTTGAAGCACATTAAGCTAAATCAAAGCACATGTAGCAGTCTGTAACACCAAAGCCTGAACTAAAAACACAAAGGAAACCATCTTGAAATGACCTTGACATCGACCAATCAGATCTCTAGTTTTATTTTATTCAATAACAATAACAACAACTTGAAGCTCACGGAATAGTGTTAACAAGAAAACAAATGAGCATACATTTAATTAAGATGATTTAAATAATCACAATCATCTCAGACAAAAACGAATAAAATGATTCATATTAATTACCTTCGTATTATCTGAATCCACCAAATTTAGAACGTCCTTGATTTACGTTTTGTCGACGAAGTTAAAATTACCGCCAACTGATACTGAACACTGTGTCATATTAGTCACAGCCGTTATACAATATTCCTGCGCTTTTTGCCATTTGGCAAATGTAAACGACTTGTAATTAGAGATTTTCGGCGATTAAATATTTCATACAATTGTTCTTTGACATCTTAGCCAAAAGCACAGGGGATAATATTCTACATAAGGATTTCAAGCGAGCACTACTTTCTATGTGCAACTTCAAAACTTTTGGGTGGTTCGACGATCATTTAAGGTTTTTCTGGTCATATTTTTTGTATTCCAGAATAAAAAGTATGAAAAAAATGTTCACTTAGTTATAAATAACATAAAATAGCCAGCCAGATTATAACAATGGCACATATTTCAGCATTTATTGGGTAGAACACAAATCTAGGGTGCTCGCATAAAGCAGCTTAACTGCTTAAAAATAGATTGACAACAAGTGGTACTGTATTGTCAAATTTAGGGTCCAATAATTCAAATGTCGATTCACTATGTGTCTCGATAGAAGTTGTACGTCCCATTGCTGATATTGAACATTAATTTCAATCCGAGGTCATCTTCTAGTAATTGTATAGCTTTGTTATATATCTAGTTGTAAAATGTGCAGGATATTTAAAGTCAAACGCAATTCCTCTCACCATTATAACAATGCTATAATTTGCGAGCTATATCAGTTGTTATGTAAGCTTAGTTTATTCAGCTAACCTTACAAAAGTACACAGAAAACTAGATGAATATCTGTCCCTGAACAGCACGGACCTTCCTGTGTTTGCATCTTTTCAGCTTACCCTCACCAACCAGTTTCACTGTGAGAACTTCATTGTTTCAGCATGCAGTTACTCAAATAGTTTATACAAAGGTTTGTTAGCGTCTACTGCCTTGTTTTCGATATGTCTCTGCCAGCCCTTAACGTCGTTGTTGGTTCGTGACTGGTCTCATGAATATGTTCGAGGATGGTAAAAGTCAAACGGTAGATGAAAGCCAAGTGTTCTTCACATATGTTGCAAGCTCCTTTGGCTTTGGTGGCAATGTCAAATGTTGCTGTAATGTGTTCTGCAGGTAGAAACGATAGGACCGTTTGCTTCTTGACACTGTCCTTTCATGTAGTAGGCTGTCTGAAAGAATATCCAGTTGCTGTATGGCTGGTCTCATTTTCTGTCAGACGAACTCCATCTGGGATGTCGGCGAACAAGTACATTAGTACAGATCTTACTGTTGTGTGTGAAGTTGGAGTTGAAGGCATAATTAATAGCATATCTGGCGAAATTGAATCACACATTGTTGTTAAGAATAATGTGCTCCATTTTTTACCCTTATGCACATGTATCTTCTTTTATTAGTATCGATGTTAAGCAGGCAGAAACGTATCTTGTCCGCCACATTTAGTAGTTCTTGAAGGTGTTTTAATCTTCTCTTGCGATACCTTCAATTTTTCTGGCCTTGCCTTGTCAGAATCCCAATCCTATCATCTAAAGAGAACTTTTGATTACAGGATGGCCAATTGTTTTAACGCAAAGAAATAATCACTGCTGGCAAAAATGATTTGGTTTTCACATGAGAAACAAACATGCAGAGGGTCGATTACTGGGTTTTAGCACAAATTCGCTTATTTTCACAATACAAGTATTGCAACTTTCCGGGTTTGAACAATTTACTGAGAGACCGAGTGGTTAATGAATTAAAATCAGAGCTTCCTCAAAAGATACGTTTGTCAATCCCATCATTATCGTTAAGAGAAATCTATACAGTAGCAATGGATATATCTACAAAATACGCTATGGAGTTACAAGGAAAGCAACCCGAGTCTGCCGCATATAAGGTGAAACTATCAGAAACTGAAAGCTATGTTTCATCACCACCACATAAAACATTTGAAGAACTATAGTCTCGTCCGTCCGGGTATTTTCTGCTATGTCCTATAACAGCAATGTATGACACGTTTGATGGAAGTTCATTTGATATATGGAACTCATATGAAGCACAACCATCAAATGTGCTAGTCGTTTTTTCAGTAAATAAGTTTGGTGTCCAACATTCTTTTTTTGCCACTGAATTCCTGGTAAATTTCAAAACACATGCAGGATTATGCTTCTTAAACTTTCCATACAACCGGTCAGTAAGGCATTTTGCAGTATGTTTCCCTTCTGACTTAATTTCCTGGATGGTTAATCATTCCGAAGAGGAAATATATGTCAATCAAAATCCTTAAGAAAATGTCGTATTTCCTTTGTTTGGAAACTCAAACTAGAGGGTCTAAAGAGCCTGTGTGTCGCTCACCTTGGTCTATGTGCATATCAAACAAAGGACACCGATGGATTCTTGACAAAATTGTGTTTTGGTGATGGTGATGTGTTTGTAGTTCTTACTTTACTGATCATTCTTGCTGCTTACAATTATCTCTATCTATAATGAACTTGGCCCAGTAGTTTCAAACAGTGTCAGAAAAATTATTGGGACAATTCTTGAAAATCGCATGACAATGAAAAAAAATGACTTAGGAGGGGCGATAAGTGTTCGAAATTGTTTAATAGTATATACATAGATATCATATACCCAGTAGGGAGTCGGTACACACACAGACACCAGGGAAATACAATTTTCACATTTACTTATACTTTTATTACATATTCAGTGAGAACAAAACTGTTTCCGCCTAGACTTTTCGGAAAAAGGCAAAATTCATACAAAAAATCAAGGTTATCTGAAGCCTTGGCAGTTTGAAACAAAAACAAAATCATGTCGTGTGCTCTGGAGGACGTATCATATCTATGTGTGGTCGTTGCGTAAAAATATAGGTAGTTTTGAATAGTTTTCATTTCTCAGAGAACATCTATTGTACATATTATCTTGCCTACACATATATACTACTGGGACAAAATTAGCAGTACGAATAAGCAAGCATTGTTTATTTATGATGAATGTAGAACTACAGGTGCCTCTGTTTTCAATGAGTACAAGTTCATTACAGTAAATTTTAAACATCAATATCATTAAAATGAAAATCATAATAATGGATAAAAAATGCCACAAAAAAATCGTATATAATTCAAATGAAATTTTAATATAATATTGAATCTAATAATTATACCAATGTTAATATATTAATTAATTTATAATTTTGCAGTTCGGAAATACGTACAATATGCAACAAAATTTTAGTTGATTTAAATTAAAGAAGAATGCGCAATATAATAATAATGCATAATGTGTGTGTCATACGAGTTTATAATCCACACGAAATCGCGTCTGCAACACTGATGTTCACAGGTGCTTGGAACATAACATTATTCATTACTTGTCATACCTCTATTAGGTCACAATATTCAGAGATCTATTTTTTCTTCCTCAAATAATTGATTGATTGATGGTCGATTGGTTGCTTAACATCCAATGGCAATTTTCCTGCTATCAACGGTTTAATTATATTTATTTGTTTTGAATAACCATTATGTCAGTAATCTTGAACTTCATACGAAATAAATTTAACAATACAATTTCTTATATTCTGTGTAGTTTTATCTCGATATTTCAAACGGAAACAATACATTTTTTACTTGTAATAATTTAGTGTATTTTCATAGTAAGATTCCACAAGATTAAAGATTGTTCCATTGCGATCAGAGGGACTGAATTGTACAGAGACATGAGAATGGTACACATAGGGCTAAGTTATCGTATTTGTTCGCAGATTAATTTATTTTTAATGGGGGAAACGATATCTTCTCCCCGACACGTTTATGTGTTGTTCGTGTGAACAGTCGGAGTGGAACAGACATCGTTTGCCCTCTGAACACTTTATTTGCCAGACGTCACACCGGTAAATGTAAAATAGTTTTGTCTTTGGTATTACGAAGTATTCCTAATGCAATAGACGGATTTATTCAATTATCGCCCTTTGATAAGATAACTACCGCTTGCGCGTCACGATAGCAGACCGCCATTGCACTAGTGAAAGAAATTGTAAACAAAGCGAATCAGTGCGTAATAATTGTTGGATTATTACCTGTATTATGACTACTCAGATGAAAAGATCAATGCCCTCAGAATTAAATAACGTAACGGAGTGGATTGACGACATGAGAAAGTGGCCAAACATCATGTACGGGGACATTTTTAATTATTTGATATCGTCAAAAGCCGTGGATGGTGCAGAAATGAAAAACTTTAAAAGTCTCCAAAGCTACAACTATTTTCAGAGCGGCAATGTTGACAAAGTTTTGCATAACATTCTCTCGGATGGCAGAATGTATTTGAAAGCAGACGTTCGTGCTTCCCAGACAGTAAGTAGGGTGAACGAAGCCTATGTAATTTGCTCCATGGACGGAACCGTTGAACAAGGCTGGTGTACTTGTATGGCAGAACAAAGGCTATCCTGTAGCCATGTAGGTGCAGTGCTTTGGAAGGTTGAACATGCAGTCAGGAATAACATGACTGGTGCTAGCTGTACAGATGACAATGCCATGTGGAACAGAGGTATCAAGAGAAACATTGAGCCAAGGCCTTTGTCAAACATAGTGTTCAAAAAACCAAAGCAGGGTGAAAATTTACTAGAAGATTTTAATGTAAATGCTCCAGGTGTTCGTGACACACCAATGTATTGTTCTTCCCAAGAACTTAGAACAGCTGTAGAACAGTCTCCCCTTCTCCCCTTGTTCAAACTAAAAGGAACAACAATTAATAAAAGTTTCGTCAGCAAACCAGCCGTTAAGGAGAACATTCCTAAAGACCATGGTGAACATGACTCATTAAGTTCTTGTCAAAGGTGCTCATCCTTTTATTCTAAATATCTTGCTGTCGACTTCGCCCGTACTAAAAAATTACAAACTGACACTATTAACCAGAGCAAGAGTGTTCTATGGAAAGACGCAAGAAAAATTAGAATAACTGCAAGCAGCGCAAGCAAAGTTCCGATTAAGGAAACTACAGACTGTACTAACTTTATTCGTGAACATCTTCATCCAAAGTTTGTAGGTAACAAATTTACAAAGCACGGCCAAGAAGGTGAAATTGCAGCTAAGGAGTATTTATTGACAAATGGATACCATGTCGTTGAAAAGGGAACGTATGTATCATCAGAAGAGAACTGGTTATCTGCAAGTCCGGATGGCATTTTAAATGACGACACATTGCTGGACATTAAAAGTCCTGTACCTTCTGTCAAGTGGACAACATTGAATGAACTATTCACAGGTCAAAAATATGATGTTTATATGAATAACAATGGTATTTTAGTTTTAAAAGTGAAAGGGAATCGAGGATTTTTTATGCAAATTCAGTTAACTATGTTTTGCACTGGACTAAGAAAATGTAAACTTTTAATTTGGCTAAATCCTGATGAATTTAAGTTCATTGAAGTACCATATGATGAACAACATATGTACGTGAGCATGTTGCTAGACTGCGTACATTTTATTTCAAGAAAATGATGAATATTATTGTTGATGAAATTGAAGATGATAGATTAGTTTTCAGCAAAGCTTTTAAAAAATTTATGCGATTGTGATATCATACACATTTCATTAGGATTTTAATATTTAAAGACATTTAGTATTTTCATTATGTTTACTAATCAAGTAGAACATTAATACCAAGTTCTTTTCTATATTTTGCTTGAATATACATGTAAATGTATAATGTAGATACAACATTCTTATTTATTTACATGTATGATTTTTAATTATTTCAATGAAAAGATATGCTGATAATGAAAATCCTCAGAATTAAAAAAAATATATGAACCCCCTCAAAGTGTTCTTGTTGCTAATCAGGAAAATCATTTAATACTGTAAATTCAGAAATTAATTAGTGCATTCATTCTTGTCATGTCAAATTTCAATATTAAATATACATGTATATGTATCTTAAAGCTGCTTTACTTAATCAATAATATTTTAAAAATAAATAAAAACATTAATTAATATCTGATTTTACAGTAGTCAAGTTTCTAATGTGAACTGCCCCCAGTTAACACAACTAAAGATACCAATCAAGCTATCATCCTGAATATGCACGAAATATTTGCCACTGGACGTTAAGCAACCAACAATCAATAAATCAATCAACTAAACACTAGGTTATTCATGGTATCTTAAATTCTTGAACAATGCAAAATTTGCATCTTCTAAATGAATAGATGCCTATATTCTTCCATTTGTCTTCATACAAGTTGCAATTTTAAAATCATGGCATTTTGTTTTTCCATTGATAATCGAGTATGTAAGAATATACATGTAGATCAATAATGTTTATCTTGGAGATCAAATGGTACACAATGTTTACACAGTGTTGATATTTATCATGGGGTGATGAAGTATAAGTTTTACAAGTAACATTTTATTATGTCATGTCATGTCATAAATATCTAAGATCTAAGGTGTCTTGTGGTGAGAATATTGTAGTTGAAATTTTATCTTTTGGTAATTGGCTCATTATTATTATCCACACAGTGGTTGTTATATTTGGTACATATTACACACATGTATGCATCTTTTAAAAAATGTTTGGTACACTAGTCATTTGTAGTACATGTATATGATGTGCAAGTACCGAAAAATTTTAAAACAACTATATCTATACACAAAAAACAAAACAATACAATTAATTGGACGAAGTCATATTTACTAGAAAATTATATACGGTACAACATTGGTTTTGCTATAATTTATTCAGTGTCCTCCTCTGTACATGTATCTCTAATGAGATCAGATTTTAAATTCACAAGTGCAGCACAAACAATAAGAATGTCGTCAAAAAGTTTTAGTGAAGACACAGGTACTGTACCACTCAAGATTTTAAACACTTTCAGTCGCCTGATTGCTCTTTCTACATGGATTCTAACACGTGCAATCCTCCGTGTAGAAGTGACGTCCTCAGCACTCAATTGTGGCTTACCCTTAGTAAAGGACGGAATATTAAGTTTAACCCTTCGGGGGAAAAGTAAATCCTCTATTGTAAAGCCTCTATCAGCCATTATTTCATCACCAGGTAACAGATAATTAAGGAAACCACTTTTTTCAACAATAAATTTGTCACTTGCACGTCCACCAAACGCTTTTGATATTAACATAATTTGTCCATGAGGTGATATCCCTACCATGTACTTAGCCGTATTGTGCGATTTATAGTTGCTATATGTCTCGCCCTGACTTTTCAAATTAGTAGGTCTTTGGATAAATGTCTCAGCACAATCTATTATGCACGTTGTTCGAGGGTAGTTTTCTCTGAAAGATTCTGGGCAGCAGTCACTTAATGTTTCCCTTGGAAGCCAAATTATAAGAGCTTGCAACTTATCTGCCAACAATGGGATCCAAGAGTTGAACATTTTGCATGCTAGGCTATCAGAAATTCCAAACCTACGGCCTATATCTTGAAATATCAAGTTAAGTTTTAACCTCATTAAAACTAACATTATTTGATCGGCAATATCGAGTTGAAAGCTGAAAGTGTTTAACTGGGACATGCACTCGACCAAAGTGAAAAAAACTTCCTTCGTTACACCAGTATAAAGTAAGGAGTCACTATCAGTCACAATATGTCGGGTAGCTGACATTGTACCTCCATCTAATTTTATTTGCACTCCTTTCTCCTCAGTTAATGTAAGGTTTGTTTGAGCAAATTTATCCTGTAAGTCAGTCCATGCGTGTGCATATGAATGGTCGTTGTGGAGTAAAAAGTCAGTTTCTTCATATTGGGTTGACGCACATGTAGTTATTGGGTTGACAACGTTAAAACTACAGACGGCTTCGGGTAAAGATTGGTCAGTTACTTCAAGACTTAAATCAAGTTCTTCAAAATCTGAATTGTCATCATCACAGTCAATCAATTTACGTTTTTTAACATCTGATTCATGTTTATGAATTTTGCGCCGGCGAGGTGTTACTTTCGTTTCATAACCCATTTTAAGTTTTGGAAATGGATTTCTTTCCGTCGGCAATCCATCTAGAAAATGTTCCAAGCAAACGAAAACTGTTTTCGGCAAAGTTTTTCTATTGATTGCCTTCGTCCATTCTGCTCTAATTGGACCATCCGACGGCATTAGATGAAATTTATATGGAATTAAACACGCACAGTCTTCGTGAAATTGTCCGTGTATTTCACACATTGATTCTTTCCATAAATTTAATTTTCGACGGTTATTAGAGCAACCATTGACTGCACAAGAACTTCCACCACCTTTTTTTATATTTTTTCCCACTATCCATTACTTAATTAAAGAAAAAACGGATAAAATAAAAATGTAAACAAAAGATCGATAATGTTGTTGTTGATGCACGTGCGTTATCTTTCACTACTGTTATGGCTGACGTACCACGTGACGCCTTAATGGCAGCGCACATGTTTTTGAGGTCAGATCTTGATAAATGTGTCTATAACTTCTTTGAGTAGCATCTGAAATCGAAAAGAACGTAATTATTATTGAAGACCGTAACTGTCTCGAAAGGCGTACACAATGTACGTTTTTAAAAACTTGAATGCATAGTTAAAATAGAATACAACAAAATATGTGTTATTGTAATTCCCCTCTTCTATTCATAGACAGTATATATAGTTTTCGCGGCGATCGTTTTTTTCTCGTGCTTGAGAGTCAATGTCCAGACTTGAATTAAGTAACGATCAATAGAAACTATTCTTTATATTGGTATAGGTTGGTACATTGTTCAGTTTAATATGGACAAGGAATTAAGTTACCATGTATCTAATGAAGAATTGGAGGATGAGTCTGGACAGAGAGGGTGTGACGCTGTGTTTAACAACGGGGATGCTTGCAGTGCAGTGTGGAGAGATTGAATCACTTATGATGGAACAGTTGTATTTCAGTCAGGTTTGTCTAATCAGATGTACATTGTTGGTGTCTTTCTAACACAGTTTTATTTTAGCTCTGGCATTGGGCTTTAAGACAGGTCATTATGACTGTATTTCAGTAGTAGTAATTGGTTCATGTCTGTCATATTAATTACTATGCGTATCATAAGGGTCAAAAGTATTTTTTTCATGCAAAATCACTAATTTATTGCAAATGCTATATAATTGTAGCTTTCGTGCTTCTTGCAATATTTCGTAGCAATTCCGATCTGCTAACATACCATTAGGCTCATATATTGATTTGGTGCATTTGCGGTATTTAATGTAGCATTTGCTGTAATTGTTACCGCATTAGCTTAATCTTAACACAAAAATATACAGAGAAGAGCAATTGTATATTTCTTTCTTCCAATACCAAGAGGTTCAAAAGTATAAACAGCAAATGCAATACTTAATTCTAAAGCATATACAGCAATTTTAATTAGAAGGTTGTTTCTTCTTTTCGCTTGATTCCCCGCCCATTTGTACTCAAATCTCCGCCCACTTCATATATCGAAACACCCACTCAGTTCACAATGTGTAAAACCTGAAAAGCGTAAATTATGTGCATAATCATTGACGTTAATTAATAGTTTTTTGTGATTTTTTTCTGCTGATCCTCTGTTATTATACGTGAATATACCTAAATATTTGTTAAAAATGGCGTATAATGACAATTTGAATGGCTTTCTAAGTGTATTTCAAACCATTGTTAATGACATCGTACGAACTTTATAAAATCAATGACGATGCTTCGTTTGATTTTATGGATGTGGCATTGAATCGACAATTCTATCTGAGGATCCACCTAAAATTAATCCACATGCTCTACATGAAAAACTTACATAATCTTGTTTCAAGAGATTTATGAGTATACCTGAACATGTAAAATTAAGAAGATGTGGTATGAAAACCAATGAGACAACTCCCCACCAGAGAACAAATAACATAGAAGTTAACAACCATGAATTACCATACGGAAACAATGAGCAAAACACATACACTCATAGTAAGCCACGAAAGGCCCCGAAATGACAAAACGTAAACAAATTCAAATGAAATCAAATGCTTCGCTGAGTGCAGTCTGATACGACCGCAGAATTCGAACCCTGAACAGTTGGGGCAAATTGGGACACAATATTCAAGCTTGATACCGTCTGAATTTGGATTGTGATCAAATTTTTGACATAATATAGGTTTCTGACACAAAATAAATGTGGTCAAAGATCTTATAAATCCATTGCGCAATACTGTGCAATGGAAGATGTCTTCTTGTAACTTTTCAAAAATTCGAAATTTTAAAAATTTTGAAAAAAGTATGAATCCCTTAAAAAAAAATCCCCCCCCCCCCCAACTTTCTGAAACCCCCCTTTGAGCAATAACCCCAAAACTCAATCCCAGCCTTTCCTTTGAGGTATGGAACCTTGTAGTACAATTTCAGAGAGATCCATACACTTACACACAAGTTACTGTCTTGAAACTAGAAAAATGCTTGTTTTTGGCCCCGAATTCATACATGATTAGGGCAATTAACCCCAAACTCAATCCCAGCCTTCCCTTTGTAATATGGAACCATGTGGTACAATATCAGAGAGATCCATACACTTACATAAACTAAAGTTATTGGCAAATTTCCAATGGAATTTATTAATAATAAAGTTTTTGGCAAATTTCCAATATACATAATTTAAAAGCAGTTTAGGTGAGATAAACAAAAAAGCTTCATCAGCAACATTTTATATTGGCAAATTTCCAATGAAGTTCATTAAACTAAAGTTATTGGCAAATTTCCAATAGAATTTATTAATAATAAAGTTTTTGGCAAATTTCCAATATACATAATTTAAAAGCAGTTTAGGGGAGATATTCAAATGAGTTTCAATTACCAACCTTACACTGCCTTTTAAATTATGTTTTGTACTTAAGTAATTGTCCATTAACCTGGAAACCCTTTCCCCCCTTTTTTGCACCTTATTCCTTAACGGTTTGAGCCATAACTACCAAAGACAATTCTTACCATCCCGTTGTGGTATTCCAATATCCAAAATCTAAATACATGGTTAGATTCAGCATATCAAAGAACCCCAAGAATTCAATTTTTGATGAAATAAAATCAAGTTCAATTTTGGACCCTTTAAACCTCAATGTGGACCAATTTGATAACCGGGCCCAAATATCAAAAATCTAAATACATGGTTAGATTCAGCATATCGAAGAACCCCATATATTCAATTTTTGTTGAAATCAAACAAAGTTTAATTTTGGATCCCGATTTGGACCAACTTGAAAACTGGGCCCATAATAAAAAAAACTAAGTACATGTTTAGATTCAGCATATCAAGAACCCCAAGAATTCAATTTTTGTTAAAATCAAACTCAGTTTAATTTAGGACCCTTTGGACCTTAATGTAGACCAATTTGAAAACGGGACCAAAAATTAAGAATCAAAATACACGGTTAGATTCGGCATATCAAAGAACCCCAATAGTTTAATTTTTGATGAAATCAAACAATGTTTAATTTTGGACCCTTTTGGCCCCTAATTCCTAAACTGTTGGGACCAAAACTCCCAAAATCAATCCCAACCTTCCTTTTGTGGTCATAAACCTTGTTTAAATTTCATAGATTTGTATTTACTTATACTAAAGTTATTGTGCAAAAACCAAGAACAATGCTTATTGGGCCCTTTTTTGGTCCCTAATTCTTAAACTGTTGGGACCAAAACCAATCCCAACCTTCCTTTTGTGGTCATAAACCTTATGTTTAAATTTCATAGATTTCTATTAACTTATACTAATGTTATAGTGCGAAAACCAAATGTCTTCGGACGACGACGATTGATTGATTGATTGATTGTTGGTTGCTTAACGTCCAGTGGCAAATATTTCATGCATATTCAGGACGAGAACAAGTTCACAATAAATACAATAGGTAGGTTCTGTAATAGATTAAGGGGTTAAGGTCGGAGAAATTTAGACTGCCACGGGAAATGAGGGTATATTGGATAGGGACAGAAATTTAGCCTTCCAACAGGTCACCTACGGACCCCTCAAAGAGTTGTTGCAAGGGTTCTTAACGTGCAAAGAGCGTGGCACTCTCTTTACACGAGGCATCGGATTTAACGTCCCCATTCTGACCGGACGTGGCTGCAAATTTGTACATCCCGCACAGCCAAACGGACGCCCCACTTTAGCACGGGTTTTACTGCCGGTCGGAGGAAGACCAATGGTGACCATACTTCTATTCCCCAGTCACCCTTGGGGGGGTGGACGACGACGACGACGCCAACGTCATACCAATATACGACCGCAAAAATGTGCGGTCGTATAAAAACTAACGACCTGATTTATGTACAAAACAATAAACTTAATTGATTGATTGATTGGAAACATTTGGTTCAGTATTTTTCGGGGGAAAAGTTTACGACTATTAAATGCGATTGTTTTCGCGCAAAGACGGCGTTATAAAGTGATTTTGGAAGCTGTCCGTCTGTCCGTTCGTCCATGCACGTCAATTTGATCGTTCGTCACTCGATTTTAATAACAGATTATATTAACGGTCACTTTTCGGGATTATATGTGCGTCTCATTTTATACCGGTGCGATATTTAAAAAGCCTTACCATACAATATTCCCTTTATATCAAAATGCAATAAAATATGAATTTTTATCCGAAACTTTGTTAAACAAGTTTATGTGTCTATATGTGAACCTTGAAATATCGGTCATATATAGATATAGATATTAAACAGTTCACTTCAAAATATACATGTGTATTGAGTGTGAAGTTGTTATAACCAAAAATACTTCAAACCAAAACTTTTACTAGATAAGTGGCGAACAAAGGGACGGATGGGTGGACACCAATACCTCAAACAGTGTGTCCCTCTACTGTCGTAGGCGGAGAATAAAGAGTTTTGTTATAGACTCTCGACAGGACTCGACTTCACAAAAAAAACTGTAAATGGTAAAACGAGAAGAACGATCTAGATACTAGATTTATTCATCACTCTTTTACAGGTCGGAAACAGAACATATTGGAATAAGGCTATCTCAATATGGCGGAATGGGACGCCCTATATACCACATCTCTTGTGAACAATTGGAATTTTTGGTTGAGATTGGATTTTCTAGAAAATGTAAGGCAAGTCTTCTACATGTATCAGTATCTAGCATAAAGCGTCGATTGAGGTAAATATCAAACTCAATTCTAACAATTTTATTAATACAGCAAGCAATCTTATATTTTGTTTCTTGGTTTTTTGTTGCACTTTAGTGTTTCGTTGTTTTCCTCTTAAAAGTTGATGTGTTTCCCTCAGTTTTAGTTTGTAACCCGGATTTGTTTTCTCTCAATCGATTTATGACTTTCGAACAGCAGTATACTACTGTTGCCTTTACTTATATCTCAAGATTATATAACTAAATAGAGAGAGAATATAATAAGGGGCGAATAAAACAAATCGTAAGAAAAAAAAAGAAAACACCATCTCCAAAGTAAATAAGGACAAACATGCCAACTGCAATAACAAAACATTTAAAAGAAAAAGTAACAACACTTACCGAACGAAAAATCGGGTATAAATCATTTGCAACAGAAGGGTTATCAGTTTTTGATACTCTAGTGCAAGTGGTATCTGTGGAGTTACTCATTACAAGTAAAATACTCTGACAGATTAAACATTCGATAATAGAATAGACTTATAAAAAGAATTGGTATATATAAAAAAGAAGATGTGGTATGATTGTCAATGAGACAACTCTCCACATTAGACCAAATGACACAGAAATGTTCGGTGACACCTAAGTAAACTATCCCGAACATACTCTAAATAACATAAAAAAATAATTATATTCAGGGACTACCGAATACTACTGAGGAGACGTTATACAGTCATTAGTAACACTGATTTAGATAATCATGTAAGGAGGATAACACAGTTTAACAGATCGTTAGGTCAACGAATGTTCCAAGGCATTTTGAAAACAGAAGGAATCGTTTTGAAAAGAGGAAGACTAGCAGAATCCCTCATCAGAGTTGACAAAGCCGGAGTAGCAATACGATGGTGCCGAACGATACTTTTCTGGTCCAAACGCTTGATGGCCATGATACCTCTGGCAGGTGTCACCAAAGTTCATTTCCTCTTCCAGATTCCAGTTGATGCAGCAGAAAGCAGAAAAAAAGTGTCGGCCAGAAGTCAGTTACGATTGATTGATTGTTGGTTCCATAACGTCCAGTGGCAAATATTTCATGCATATTCAGGACGAGAACAAATTAACAATAAATACAAATTTGCAGCCACGTCCGGGATTAAGGTCGGAGAAATTTGGACTGCCATGGGAAATGAGGGTTTATCGGATAGGGACAGAAATTTAGCCTTGCAACAGGTCACCAACGGACCCCTCAAAGAGTTGCAATGGTTCGTAACGTACAAAGAGCGTGGCACTCTCTTTACACGAGGCATCGGATTTAACGTCCCCATTCTGACCGGACGTGGCTGCAAATTTGTACATCCCGCACAGCCAAACGGACGCCCCACTTTAGCAAGGGTTTTACTGCCGGTCGGAGGAAGACCAATGGTGACCATACTTCTATTCACCAGTCACCCTTGGGGGCAGGTCAGTTACGTATCAATGCAATGTTTTTTTTTCTTTCTATAATTTTTTCCTTTAATTATTAGTTTTGTTATTGTAGATAACTTTATTTTTTCAGATGTACAGATGTAACCAGTGTCAAAAGGCATATACTTACAGGGCCACATTGTTTAATCATCAGAAGACTCACCAACAGAACGAGGTAACCTCTCCCAAATGTCAGAAGAAGTTATCCAGACAACAGAGACTGGATTCTCATCGGGCAACAAAACACAGGGCATCGAAAATGAGGACAAGAGAGGTAAGCTTTAATCAGTACCCATTCAAATAAATCAGTGAAATGCTAAACAAAAAAAGTATGTATGCTGAGGGTTACAGTTAGGGATAGGGTAGGTTGAGGGTTAAAAAAAATAGGAAAAACGACAGACACAATTACAATTTATCAACTTGATGGAAATTGGCTTCTTTTTCTCTCTCTGATAAACATACAGGAAAATAATGGACAAATGGAAGTAAATAGCCCGAAGACAAATCAATGAAACAAGAGGCTTTCAAGAGCCTGAATCGCTCACCTGTTATTTTTTGCTTCAATTTTTAATCTATGTTTTTTTTTTTTGCTTTTCAATATATATTAATGAGTGGCTCAAAAATGCCATTTAAATGTTCTTTGTATCTGTCATATATACTTCAAAATCATAGAAATGCATTTTACCCATATGTTCCATTTTACTCATAGTAGCTATGTTTCTTGACGTACAAGGGAATACAATACAAAATTTATACTAGATTCATTTGAGAAGATTTATTAAAGTTAGAAAACAAACAGATTGTTTAAAATTGTCATTAAAGGGCAATAACTCCTAATGAGGTCAATTGACAATAAAGGCCTGTTGTATAAGCACACTTTTTGGAGATCATGAGGAGCCTGCTGTGGAAGGCATACGTTGTTATTTTACATTTCTAGGAAAACACGAATCCGGGAATACAGTTTAAACTTCAAAAGCAGCAGAACTAGAAATGAAAAAGTATCTGATATAAAGTTAACGCCAGATTCTTAGTATGGAAAGGATGAAAAGGTGAAGTACCTAAAGGGATTTCCTAAATATCTAGCACTTATAAATGTATTTAAGCTTCTGGAACCTCATGTCTAAGAATATTCAAGATGTCCTATATCTAAATTTGAAAAGTTAATACTGATTTCAATGAAATTGAGACTGCAACTTGCCAATACAGGATTTAGCATACAGGTTTGAAGTGTCTAAGTCAACAGTTTCAAGACTTAGTAGCTCTGTTATACATTTTATATGTTTGCCAGACAGGGTACAGTTGAAATTGACAATGCCAATGGAATGTAGCAACTTTTTGGTCTTAAAGTTTCAATAAAAGCATAGACTGTTTTTATTGAGAGACCGTCCTATTTACTTACTCGTGCTGAAACCTGGTCAAGTTACAAACACCACAACACAGTCAAGTTCTTGACTGGAATAACACCTCAGGGAGAGGTGTCATTCTTGTCTTAAGGTGTAGTTTATTATTATTATACCTCAAACAGTGTGTCCCTTCTATACTTTCGCCAGGAGATAATGTTTAAGCACATAGGTTTGACATTCCAGAAAGTGTTGGGCTTTTGTGCGCTGAGGTTACAATTCCAGCAATTACCAAGGGAAAAGTTCGCTATCACTACATGAGATAGAGTCAACCAGAAAAATTGCAGAGATATTGGACTTGTAAGAAACAAATGCGCCATTTTGCAAGATACATTGCCAATTGACTTCACAGCTACTTTTTGATAATTGCAAGGGTGGCGTATTCTACCAAGTGTCCTCTGTCGCTTGTAAATTACCTGAATTAGGCACATGTACATAGTACAAAGAACAAGATATCACAGAAACAGGGACATTGAAGGAATGACAATACTCTTGGGAATTACTATGAATGCCACAGATTTCCAGTTTGATATGAATGACACAGATTTCGAGTTTGAAATGCATCAGGGTGGTTTGTCCGCAAAGAAGGACGATGGAATTTTGAATGTTATTCTCACCCAAAAGATATCGTACCTTCAACTAGGATAATGTTCTACATATATTTTTCGTGTTAAATAAATGAGGGAAATATCCATTTGACAGCTCCTCCAACATAAAAGCGTCTGGTATTTTAGAAATAAAAAAAGTAAAATTAACATAAAAATACCGAACTCCCAAGAATGTTTCTTCGGTTAAAAAATGATGTGAATCTAAGAAGGTGAAATTTAGATTTTTCATCCCTGGTATAACATCTTATTAGGACGAACTGCATGACATTCTATCAAAGTCTGTAAAATTGGATCATTACTGTACCCCTTCGCATAATGTGCCAAGAAAAAAACATTCTTGTAGTGACGGGTCATCACAATGTGGCAAAATTTCTTAACAGCGTGGTCACCACTAAATACTCTGTTTCATCGGTTAAAAAATGAGGTGAATCTAAGAAGGTTAAATTTTGATTTTTCATCCCTGGTATATCATCTTATTAGGAAGAACTGCATGACATTCTATCAAAGTCTGTAAAATTGGATCAATACTGTACCCCTTCGCATAATGTGCCAAGAAAAAAACATTCTTGTAGTGACGGGTCATCACAGTGTGGCAAAATTTCTTAACAGCCTGGTCACCACTAAATACTGTCTTGTTTGAATCCACATTTCTCTTTACATGGAATCAAGTTGGACGTTTTCTTTACAACACTTGAGAATTGACAACGGCTTCCACGATAATTGCAAGTCGATTCAGAAGTCAATGGTTGATCTTCACATTTGGCCATGTCTATTGTAGAACAGCGAAATCTACTAAGGCTGCACTAGGATAATACAGTTGACGCCACAATGTCAGATGGTTTATGTCCTTCCTGGCATTCCAAAACATAGTCTTATCAACACAATAAGTCGTAAAACATAAATATCTTGTTTAATATTATAATTGGAAGATAGAGGGTCTTTGACTGAACGTCTCTGAGTGATTGATTCATTGTTGGTTGCTTAATCGTCCGGTGGCAAATATTTCATGCAAAATCTGGACGCTATTAAATTATCAATCAATACAATTTGTAGGTTCTGTAATAAGAGTCGTCCGGGATTAAGGTCGGAGAAATTAAGCCTACCATGGGATATGAGGGTATATTAGATAATCTTGCAACAGGCCATCATCGGACCCCTCAACTATTTGTTGCAAGGGTTCTAAACGTGCAAAGCGTGTGGCACTCCCTTTACACGAGGCATCGGATTTAACGTCCCCATTCTGACCGGACGTGGCTGCAAATTTGAACATTCCGCCTAACCAAAATGTTTTACTGCCGGTTGGTGGAGGATCATACTTCTATTCCCCAGTCACATTAAGGGTTCTGCACGTCTCTGAACGGTAGTTTCCGTCGTGTAAAAAGAAATGGTTACGGATCTAACACTGCCATTCTCCGCAACGATGGCCTTCCGGTTTTCGTTTTTAATAATCTATTTAACGTTTGCATATGGTTCAAACGTATCGAAATTCACATAATGATTTCTTTTCAAGTTTTTTTCTTCGATGTTTTATTTCTGATCAGTTATTATTTATCTCTGACGGAAACGCAGAATGGTGCAGAAACATGCAACTTAACCTCAAATTTAGTATGTAAAGATTTTAAACCAACGAAAAACTATGACAAGAATGCTAAATGGTCTTAGGTTTATTCTGGTAACATGGTTAAGGTATATTTCCTCTTTAGAATCCTGGGCTTGTCGGTGTGTGGCCCATAACAGATTTCAATGATACTTTAAAGTGTCGTATACACAGTTAACTGGAGGGGTGAAGTCATTCATGTCAATAGAATGCACCCTTGTCCAACAAATGTCGTATTGGTCGGACTTGAATAACACATACGAGTATCTTTCAAACAGGGAAATTCAGCCAGTATGTATAACTTGCAATTGTTAGTATATAATATTATCATATTTTATATGAATTTAGACTCTTTAGATATCTGGAAAAATGCTTTTTAATGTCAATAGTATTTATGATTTATTCAATAATATTGTTGTTGAAATGTTAGTTTCATTTTCAAAAGAGATCGGAATATATGAATTTGTTGTATTACTACAATTGATTTTAGGTTTTTATAATGTTATCTTATTTTTCATTTGTAAATAAGTAATTTCGCTTTAACTAAAATTTTCGCAAATTGAAAGACTTTTTGGTCGATTTAAAAAAAATATCTTTGTTATAATATTTACATGATTTACTACATGCCTAGCTCTTGCTGCCTTATAGCCTTATTGAGCTGACGCTGCGTAAAGTAATCAACAATCGATCTATCAGAAAAAAAATCTATATAACCTGATAGTTTGTGGTTCATAAGGTGTTATAAATGTATGACATGCGACGTAAAGACAGAATGCATTGAGAAAAATGTTGTCAAAACGACTACTAGTACATCTTTAAGGGCAAAGCAAGAGACGAGATCAATAGATGTCTTTTCTGTGAAGAAAACAGGGCTGCTAAAGTACTATGTCACAATTTTAAAGGATATGTTAGCAACCCTATTTAATCAGTATTAATACCAGAACGGAGTTTACGAGTGTATCAAAGTTCATGACTAAAGATGTACCAAAATGCAACATCGGATTCATAGATTCAATCATTTTTTGTTTAACCATGGCAGTTGACAAGTTCCTGAAGCATTTCGGTTTGACGGAATCATGTAAAGGGTGCTTCCCGCATCTCTTGAACACTGAAGATAATCAGACTGCAATACTCTAGGGACTGTCTGATATGAAATATTACATTCCTGAAGGAATGCAACCAGACAAAAGAAGGGAATCTGTGACATGGTACAAGGAACATAAGTATGACTCAGTACCATAATGGTTTGCATTAACCACTTACCGTAAAAATGGCTGACCGCATTGTCGATAAAGTATCACAAAATGTTGTTATACTGCTCCCTTAGGGCGTCCGTGATTGACAATAAAAATATTGTATTGTATTGTACAATATTTATTTTCCAAAGTGTCCGAGGATCGAACTTGAAACCTGAACTGCTAGTATAAAACACTGACTGAACATGATTGATTGATTGTTGGTTGCTTAACGTCCAGTGGCAAATATTTCATGCATATTCAGGACGAGAACAAGTTCACAATAAATACAATAGGTAGGTTCTGTAATAGATTAAGGGATTAAGGTCGGAGAAATTTAGACTGCCACGGGAAATGAGGGTATATTGGATAGGGACAGAAATTTAGCCTTGCAACAGGTCACCTACGGACCCTTCAAAGAGTTGTTGCAAGGGTTCTTAACGTGCAAAGAGCGTGGCACTCTCTTTACACGAGGCATCGGATTTAACGTCCCCATTCTGACCGGACGTGGCTGCAAATTTGTACATCCCGCACAGCCAAACGGACGCCCCACTTTAGCACGGGTTATACTGCCGGTCGGAGGAAGACCAATGGTGACCATACTTCTATTCCCCAGTCACCCTTGGGGGGGGGACTGAACATGAATGTAGGACAAAAAGTCACAATTCAGTTTTGAGATTATTTTTCTATGAACAAGAAAAAACTAATTTAAAAAGAAAATTTTGGTTTTTTCTTAAACTATTATTTATAAAGCAACTTTGTAATTAAAATTTATGCAAGAAATATTTATAATGATCAAATAATTGCTATGAAAACAAAATGTCAAAGAGGCTTGATCTTTAAATGGCTTCATGGAATGAAAAAAAATGCCCATCAAAATCCAAAAACGATTTTATCTTTCTGAAACACAAAATGCATTTAAACTTTTATATATCTAGTGGATGCCAGACCTTAAAACTTTCCAAACTGCACAGGTAAGTCTGTACACAGAGAAGTTTTTGATGTGAAAATACGGCCATATTTGTCCATTTGTTATGATGAACCTTAATAGACAGTAAGGTCATCTATCGTATTTCAATTTGGGTTTAAAATATAAACCCTTCCGCTGGTTCATGCCAAAGTCTGTAGATGTGTGCTTTTGTCGGGCAAAATTGACGGTAACTTGAGTAGTAAGTATACGTGAATCGACACCTAGACATCAAGCTGCATTGTTGCAGCAGATACTAAAGTTGTGAAAGTGTAAACGTAATCCTTTGCCTCATATTTCAATAGCTCTGCGTACTAGCAACGACAAAGTTATTTATCATACATGTAAAATAATTTTGTCGTTGCTTGTATACATTTCTCACCACTCTATTAAGTTCAATCCTTAAAGACAATTAGTCCTTTAAAGTAATCCTGATCTAATTTATATCAATAAAGATATCAATTGAAATAGTCTAAAAACATAAATATAGCGACGTAAACATCATGAAATAATGTCGTTGCATAATTGTTCATCAATGACGCGTAAGTCACACAGGTAGATAAATTTGTCGTTGCTAGTGTCAAGAGTTGTACATACAGTATGAACAAAATTGATTGTTGCAGCGAGATCCTTCGGCAACTGATTTCAAACTGTCAATCTTTAAATGAAAACAGTACTTAAAAATATGAACAGTTACCTTGACTGAGTTGGTCTAAAGTTGCAATGTGTAATTCTATATTTTGTCACTTCCCCATTTAATGATTGTATTTCTTCTTTATTCAATTAATATTTTAATCTTATTTTATAACTTTCATACTGTCATGCGTAGGCAATTATAATGTTACTTTACTAAGTTCAAAATGTTATTGTATAATGTTTTGAAATAATGACAACTCTGCTCTTTAAATGCAGTAGAGATTGGCGTAATAAAGTATTTCACAAGGTTATAGAAATATGGTCAACATTAGTCTTCCTCGACCGGAAGTATAGCCCTCGCTCGTTACGAACCATTGAAATTTCCACCCCATCCAATATACCCGCATGTTCACCGACCTTCATTCTGAATGGCCTCTATTACAGTATCCACCTTTTGTAATTATATATAACATGCCCTGAACATGCATGAAATATTTGCCACTGGACGTGTAACAAGGACTCAGAAAAAAGGGCACCACCATTTAACTTGAAGTAAAAGTTATTTAAATATTTCATGAAGATTGAGATATCCCGGGCCTTAACATTTATAAAACTGGTATACGTTCATTAGTAATTTAAATTGCTAAGCAGTGGTTAATTTTACTCTGAAGTCATTTGAAACTCATAGATCATTGATGAATATTGTTGATGGGGTGTTCTGGTCGTGCCGGAAAAACATTAAAAAAAGCTGTAACAACTGAATGAATAAATTTGAGGTCCAAGTGTCATACTTAGCTTTTGGGTGTTGGTTTGTTTTGTGTGGTAGAGCAATGAGCAAGCGTGACAGACAAATGCAAGGGTTGGTTTTGACTTTGTGATTTCTAGCTGTGACAAGATATAAGTATCTTGATGACGTGAGTCTTTTGACAGGCCTTAAAAATAGTCAAATCTGTTTTCTGAGAATAGTCTTTATTCACTGCGTTCAATTTGAAAAGTGATAATAACAATATTACATAATAAAATATAAAGTATAACAATGCAGTCAAGAAAACAGATACAATAACAAATCATGGATTATTAAAACTATAGATATGAACTTTGAAGTTTCTGGCTATTTCACCTTGAACGGTGTGAACTCTTGAGCGTTTGTATGGTTTCTGAATTGTGCAGCCAGATATGCATGGGATTTGCAGTGAACAATTAAACAACTAATAAACTTTTCATTTGTACTTTTTTAACAACCAAATATCTCTCTAATAATAATTTCAACTTATTCTCAGTAACTATAACCATTAAAAACATGTATTTACGTTTTAACATAGCTGTAGGCTATTATTTACAGAGAAGCAAACAGTTGTAAACAAATTTGCATATAAAGGGGGAGATAACTGTGTAAGTTAAATCTTGGGACAAGCTCACATACTAAAAATAAGAACAAGGGGTACTTTATACATCTAGCATATAACACAATAAACGAAGTTCAATAAACGCCTTTACTTTGAACGGGAAAACTATAAAAACAAACAGGGAATCTTACTAAATAAGAAAACAAGTGCAACACTGGGCTTGCAATGGGATAAATAGAGAACATCAGTTTACTAGCTTCCGAGAGCTTTTTGTTACCTAACAACCATGAGAACTAATACACGAAGCTTTGAATAATAATGTTCTTACACCTACCATTGTTCACAAATAATGGATAAACTGTAAATTGAGACATATTATTTGCTAATGAATTGTCGCGGTAAAAACCAGAGTTTTGTTATTGATCAATAACAATAAACATTGTGTAAAAAGAGAACTTTCAAGACTGCTTGATGACAAACCTAAACTTAAATGGAAAAGATTCAAATTGTAATATCCTTTCTAATGTTTTTTTTTATTGTATGCTAATAAATATAGAATAATGGTTTGTGTTGATTATTTATTTTAACTATCAGACTAAGGTGGTTATTTTTTGTTTGTTTAATGATGTGATGATGTCAATCAATGAAATCCCTTTTCCAGACAACTTCCTTAAAGCATAGACTAATTCTTAGCAATAGCAAATAAAGGAAAAGTAAAAATTTTATAACATTGAAATCACCACCAATTAAGAGCTCACAATATCCTGAAAGTATGTGTTTCTCTGCAGTGAAGATTAACTACTAACAAAAACAATGAGATAAAATATCCAACACACAAAAGTATAATTGTTATCAACTTATTTTATTAATATAAAAAATACTGTATGGTGGTATACTTTATGAATTTGCAAAGTGAAAATAAAAGTTTTATTTTTTCCAGTCTAAATTATAATAAAGGAGTAGGTCCAGTAAGACCCCTTTTTGGCCCCAAAATATAGCAGTTTTACAAAATTGTTACAATGTAAACTTTTCGCTATTTATTGGAAAGTATAATACTTCTGCTACATAAAAATGGGCTGTTTTTGACAATACAATGCACGTATATCGGGCACTAGCATCATTAAGTCATGCTAAATTACTGAAATCTTCACAATTTTAGAATTTGAGTTAAATTTTAGACGGTTTCCGTCTTAAATGGAAGTGGCCGCATTTGTGTTCATTCTTAATATTTAAATATAAGTTGTATTTGATGATAATACATAACATATATAAAGGTCGAGAGTGAACACGGATGCGGCCACTTTCATTTTTGATAAAAACCATCTGAAAAGTGACACATTATGGCATATTTGATAGATTTTTCATATTTAAGCTTGCATTAGAGCGTCTGAAATGACTAATTCAGTTAAAATCTTTCACATAAACTAATTGAATCGACTGAAGTAGACACTTAAGTGTTTAAAAAGTGTCCAAAATCTTTCATCTGATGAACGTGAAATTTGAGGCCAAAATCGGCCCTTACCGGACCTACTCCTTTCATCAATTAAATATTTTTTAATTTTTAAAAATACATTAGTACTATTATTTTGGGTTTTACATAGCATATAACAATGTTTTTATATTAAAAGTAACATATATACAAAAAAAATTCTTTAAAGACAAATATGTTTTTAAAGTGCACCATGATTGTAATAACATATCACATAAGAACATTTTTAAAATGCAACACTATCAATAAACATAAACTTTACTGGTTGGGTGTAACATATTTACATAACTTTACATATACAAACAAGATATATCTTTCCAACATTGTGTATTATAAAAAGTAAAAAAGAAGATAAACTCTATCATTTTTTTTACAGACATTTATAATTTAGTTTTAAAACAGTAAATTAGACGCACACACACAAAAAAAAAATATCAGTTTGAGAAGTTAATTATTAATACATTATCGATATCATATATCTTTCTTTTATAGCACTATACAAAAAAATACAAAAAAAACATGTATATTACATAACTATATAAAAAAAAAAATGTTTCCCTGAGTAACATATTACTATTGCAAGTTTAAATAGAAAAACGCACACAGCCTTAAAGGGAGACAACTTTATGTGTTAATAAAATGTTTGAGTAGTTAATTATCATTGCAATATAGATATCATATATCTTGTTTATAACACTATACAGAAAAGAAAAAAAATCAACATGTATATTACATAATTATATAAAAAAAACTTGTTTTCCCTGAGTAACATATTACTATTTCAAGATTAAATAGAAAAAAGCACACAACCTTAAAGGGAGACAACCTTATGTTTTAATAAAGGGGTGAGGAATTCATTATCATTGAATTAGTACCCCAAGGGTGACTGGGGAATAGAAGTATGGTCACCATTGGTCTTCCTCCGACCGGCAGTAAAACCCTTGCTAAAGTGGGGCGTCCGTTTGGCTGTGCGGGATGTACAAATTCGCAGCCACGTCCGGTCAGAGTGGGGACGTTAAATCCGATGCCTCGTGTAAAGAGAGTGCCACGCTCTTTGCACGTTAAGAACCCTTGCAACAACTCTTTGAGGGGTCCGTAGGTGACCTGTTGCAAGGCTAAATTTCTGTCCCTATCCAATATACCCTCATTTCCCGTGGCAGTCTAAATTCCTCCGACCTTAATCCCGGACGCCCCTATTACAGAACCTACCTATTGTATTTATTGTTAATTTGTTCTCGTCCTGAATATGCATGAAATATTTGCCACTGGACGTTAAGCAACCAACAATCAATCAATTGAATAAGTGATATCATATATCTTTTTTTTTATAGCACTATACAACAAACTTGTTAATTATATAGATGTATGAAAAACTTTCCAAGTTAATAGTCTTCAGACAATTTAATTCTTAAAAATTAATTGACTAAAAGTGTAAACAAATGAGGGAGGGGGTATTTCTAATCAATCAATCACCTTGCTTTCAAACAATAATTTAATCTTTTATCATAATAAACAATGAGGTGTTTTTTCACAACAGCAAATGAAAGATTGAGTAAATAAAATCAGACCCCACCTACAAATAACAACTTGTATTGTTTCTTTCAAATACAAAGAGATTAGTTAATTGATATATGAAAAAAAAATGAGGATTAAAAAAAAAAACATCTCCATTATTCCACCCTTTGTATAGATAATTCCTTATACCCCTCCCATTCACTTAATCCAGGATGTGAAGTACTAATAAATACACCTTAACACTTGTTTGATAATCATATGTTAATAAGTTGCAAACTGTAAAAGAAAAAAAAAAGAAGAAAAAAATGAATTCAAATAAGAACCTCATCAAAATAGTTATGATTGAGAAATGTCTGTTACAGCTGTCGTCATTGGTTCAAGATATTAAGGTAAGTTTTTTTCACAGTTTATAAAGAATAGATTTTTTTTTTGGTTTAATTCCAATGAATACTTTAATAACTTTTGAAATAGTAGGAAAGTAAATATTTATCCATGAAACTAGAATTGAGTGTGTACACTATAATATTTCAAAACTCAAAACTGATTATACATTAATCTATTTGGAGCAACACGACGTCTGTTGCTCCTACGTAAAGGTTTTCTTTTCTGAATAAAATAATGAAAAATATAATTAAGTAACTGATATAAAAGATTGATAAATGTATTATAGTTCAAATTTCTATTAATAGCCATTGTAAAAATCTTTTGTATAGAATGTATTAGCAAGTCTTTGACACTCTGCCTCATAGGGATAAGTCCTAATATTATTACTGTAAAGGATGACAAAATATCTGAAATAAAAAGAAGTTTAACTGTGAATAAAGCTAACCTAATTAATATAAAAATATCTTACTTACATTTTCGTTCCATTTCACACGAAAACACAATTTCATTATCACTTGTCAATGAAGTAATGCTAGGCATTCTTCTAAGTGAAACTGTGTCTACGTGTGAAGGAAGAATATTATGACTATAACATTTAAAACATATATGTTTCCTATACAATATGATAAAAACAAAAATTATAAATATACAAACAAATGAGAGTACACCTAATAATATAACATAAATTTCATTATCGTTTCCCTCTGTATTTTCCACATCTGAAAAGTAAATTTTTTTGTATGAAAATACATGATTTTCACAAGTAGTTCACTTAAATCTATTTTTCTTCTTTTCTTACACTCAAAGCGATTAACGAAGAGTTTTCTCAATCTCATTACACGATATCACATTTTTTATATTTCAAATAATATAAATACAATTGTTATACATATAATGTGTACACATTACACTTTTTATCAACGTGATTAATAGAAATTTATATTTATAATTTCAAAACTAAAAATACTTACATCCAAGAATTTCTAATGTAGTAATTTCTCCCTCATCTTTACTGTTTGAAAATGTCACTGTAAATAAATACAAAAAAAAATTATAATATCTTTAAAATGATAGGATAGGGTTCTTTGAGATTTCTTATTACATGAAAATAAAAGTATTTTACATTAAGATTACAGTTACAGGAAAAAACAGAAAAGTTTCCTTTATACAAGTTTCTGATTTATTAAAGTATTCATTCTCACTGAGGAGGAAATTAGTTATCATTTCAATAAAAAGACAAAGAAAAGAAAAAAGGAAAATTACCTGTATCTGTTATTAGTTCATCGTCAATACTCCAACTTGACTCAGCGAAAGAATTAGTTGATTCAGTAATCTATTAAAAAAAAGTATATATAAATTCTTTTATTTTACAGATGCAGGAGAGAAGCAACCCCCAAGATATAGTAAGTATGCATATTCATTCATTTTAATGAATGAAAACTATATATAGATAAGCAAATCTGTTCTCAACTCCATATGAATTAATTATAAATTTAGTATTGCTTGTAAATATCAGCTTTCAGAAAATTAATATGTCAATTTAAAGTATATGTGTAAAGTTAATTTTCATCATAAAAGATTGTATATTCTTATTTTAAAGCTATACATGTTTATTTTGTAGATGATAGACTTAACAAAAGATGAAGAAAAAGATCCTTACTGTGTATGATTTAACTCATTATAAGTTGCAAATCGGTTTTAAACTCCATATGTATTATTTATAAATTTAATATTGCTTATTACGTTAATAATATATATATATATGAGCTTTCAGAAAATTAATATGTCAATTTAAAAGTATATGTGTAAAGTTAATTTTCATCATAAAAGATTGTATATTCTTATTTTAAAGCTATACATGTTTATTTTGTAGATAATAGACTTGACAAAAAATGAAGAAAAAGATCCTTACTGTGTATGTATAGATTTAACTCATTATAAGTAATACAATTTATACAATGTTAACAATATAATTAAGAAAGGGTTAAAGTAAAAAAAAAAATAATAAAATATCCATTGCATGCTTTATTGTTTTTTTTTATCATGTGTAAATGTTTAAAAGTTTTTTTTATAAATTTCTATTCAACAGCTTGATTTAACCAACATGAGTCAGCCCAGAGGGGGTCAAAATGTAGACGCCAAACCATCATTAGTAAGTACATCTTGATTTTTGGTAATAAGTAATAAAGAGAAAGGAGAAAAAAACCAGATACATCCAATAAACAAATAATTGTAAAGCAAATAAAAAAACGAGTAAATGAAAACAAAGATGTTTTTAATACCTTACTTCCAAGGTTTATTTTTTTTATATATATAAATGTTTAATACATTATAGCTAATGATGATACTTTTTATTCTACAGAACAAGAAGAGAAAGTTGATAGACATCACTTCCGATGTTGAAAATGATGTAAGTTATGAGTTTAGAAGTAGAATATGCATGTATACTCTTATAAGAGAAAGAGAAATAACTGGGAAGATGAATAGACTTGTTATTAGATGAGGAATAAGGTATATAAACTCCGTTATGAAGACAGTCATCGTTATTAATAACGGTTGAAGTTTAACCATGTTGTAATTTAGATATTTCATTCACTGATCTACTATACTCGACAACCGAGGAGATTCATATTATTTCTAGAAATGTTTACTTATCACGTGACTGAAATATAACTTGAAGTCTTTCATGAATATTCATGTATGCAAATTTTTTTATTGTGTTATATTTTTACTATTCAAATAAAATGAATGTAGACTTACTGTACACGTTTTCCCGTCTACCATCATCAGTTTATGATTAATATCATCACACAAATTCAAAGATTCTTCCAACATTATGATAACATGCTTCGTAAATTTAACATCTTCAATTTGATGTTTGCTCTGTATATGGTTGAAGCGAATGTTTAAAACGTCATCTGCTACCTCTCCCTGAAAGCTCTCTTCTGTTTCCCTCGAACAATCTATAAAATCTTCAACTCTGTAGCAAGATGATATATGTACAGCTCCTACATTTACAACACTTTGAATGCAAAATAACAAACTCAAAAGCAACATGGCGACCATTTTTTTCTTTCTTTTTCCGATTATGTCATGTAAAATGTCACGTGATTTAAATATAATACTATAGTGTTGATTTTTGGTAAAGTGATGATTTTTGACTAATTAATTTTGTTGTGTTTTACAGAATATTGAAATAGACCATTAAGCATTTGAATAAAAGATGGATCGGAATGATTAAAAGATGAAATGGAATGAATAAAAGATGGAATTGAATGACAGACAATATTTAAAGGACATCATCATTATTTTTGTGATAAATTTTATAATAAATTATGTAAACATATTTTTTTTTGTATTTCTTATTTATTGATGTAGTGGTATTGTTTTTAGGTAGAGATTTATATAAGAATCGAATAGAAATGAAAAAGATGCAAATATTTACATTCCTTAATGAAAAGTTGTTTTTTTTTTTTCTTAACTTTTTTTATATCTTAAATCAAAAGACAAACTAATTTCAGTTATTGAAACACTGTTTCCCCCCCCCCCCCCCCCATCTTTTTTACTTCTAATCCGATTCATATGTGAAACTTTACTTAAAATTAATTTGCGAGATATACATTCAGTTCAAATTGAGTTAAGTATGAATGAGGAACTAGATACTCTCCTAAGTAAATACTATTATGATGTTGGTGGACCAGCTTCATATGCTTCTACCGAAAAACTGTATCATATCGTAAATGCAGATGAGAAAAAAGTTGGTAGACATCGAATTAAACGGTGGTTGCATTCACAAGAATTTACAAGATAATTACAGTTTACAAAAAACACCTCGTCGTTAAAAGAATAAGAGTGTATACCACGGGGTTGAATAATTTATGGGACGCCGATTTAATGGATCTTAAACAATTTTCACAAGAAAATGAAAATTACAAATACGTGTTAGTTGTTGTTGACTGTTTCTCACGCTATCTTTGGTTACAACCATTGAAAAATAAAACGGGAGATGAAGTCACCTCTGCATTTAAAAAGATTTTTAGTGAGGTAAAACCGGAAAAAATTCGAACAGATAAGGGACAAGAATTTCTAGCCAAAAAGACACAGTCATTATTTAAAAGGAATGGTGTCCGCCATTTTTCGGCTCAAAATGAACTTCACGCAAATTATGCTGAAAGAGTCTTTCAAACTATAAAGAATAAAATGTTTCGCTTTTTCACAAAGAACAGAACACATAGATATATTAACAACTTGCAAAATTTTGCAAAAAGCTATAATGATACTCCTCATAGAAGTTTACAAAACATTGCACCTAAAGACGTTAATTCAGACAACGAGAGTGATATCTGGGGGAAAATGTATTTAAGTAAAACAGAGAAAAAAATGAAAGAAATAAAAGTACAAACAAACAAAAAGAAAAGGAGAAAAAAACAATACAAATACAAAATCGGTTCTTTAGTTCGACTCTCAAATATTACTCATATTTTTGATCGATCGTATAGTCAAAGATGGACGGAAGAGATATTCAAAGTAGTACAAAGATTCAGACAACAAAATATTGATCTTTACAGGGTTTCAAATATAAATGGAGACGAATTCATAAGGGGAACCTTTTATGATAGTGAACTTCAAAGAGTAGACAAAGACGAAAATAGTCTTTGGATAATTGAAAAAATTTTAAAGAAGAGAAAAAGACGAGGAAAAACTGAATACTTAGTTCGTTTTCAAGGGTGGCCTCCTTCGTATGACGAATACATACCAGAAGAACAGATTCAATCTTTATCATAATGGAACATATAATTTTCATTCGAAGTGATCAATCTGATGCATATTACCCTAATAATTCACCGTTCAAGTTCAAAGTGTGTTTAAATGAAGTTTTACAATTACAAGGTGAATGGAAACTAGGAATATTAGATTTTTACTCTAATCAAAATGTTACAAAAAAGAACAATCATCAATTATACTTGTTTTGTGATGTATGTAGTGGAGTGAATGTTTTTCCCCATATACAATATTCACTTTTACGAAGAATATTTCCCACGGATATGAATACATGGAATTATTTATTTTCGTCTCCAATTTATTTACCGGTAAAGAAAAACGATTGATTGATTGATTGTTGGTTGCTTAACGTCCAGTGGCAAATATTTCATGCATATTCAGGACGAGAACAAATTAACAATAAATACAATAGGTAGGTTCTGTAATAGGGGCGTCCGGGATTAAGGTCGGAGAAATTTAGACTGCCACGGGAAATGAGGATATATTGGATAGGGACAGAAATTTAGCCTTGCAACAGGTCACCTACGGACCCCTCAAAGAGTTGTTGCAAGGGTTCTTAACGTGCAAAGAGCGTGGCACTCTCTTTACACGAGGCATCGGATTTAACGTCCCCATTCTGACCGGACGTGACTGCGAATTTGTACATCCCGCACAGCCAAACGGACGCCCCACTTTAGCAAGGGTTTTACTGCCGGTCGGAGGAAGACCAATGGTGACCATATTTCTATTCCCCAGTCACCCTTGGGGGTAAGAAAAACGAAATTCAAGTCTTAGAATTTCTTATAAAAGATGAACACGGAGAAAACGCTTCATTTTTGAAAAATAATTTGTCTTTTACACTACAATTTATACCAAGCGTATTTTAGCGTAGATATGTCGAACATTGATAAAATGTACATTCCTAATGTTGATCTATGGTCTAGATATTATCAGAATGTAATTTCTGGTCAATCGAACGCTTACGTAGCTCATATGAAAAATGGACATAATAAAGGATCGCAATCGGGATCGTTTATGATTCCAATTTCGAATAAATCTTATCCAATTCGTGTTGAAAAAGAAAAAAACTTTGAGGTACGATTAGTGTCGCCTAGTGAACAAATTGTTAATCAAGCAAAAGAAGAGATAAAAAATGACGGTGAGAGTATAAATAAAAAGAAAAGAAAGCGAAAAAATCATCATTCGCCACAAAGCAGAGGAGGTGAAAAGAAGACGAAAAAATCGAAAAAAGATAAAACTGTTAAAAAATATAAAAGGGATATATTTTCAACATAATGTCTTTGTTAACTAAAGAGAATTTTATTGAAGCACAACCGTCAGAGTTGCAGATTTTTAAGATACCTCCATATCAAGTCGGTGTTGAAAGTATAACATACGAGGAATGCAGACCTGTTAGTCAAATAACAGCTTACAATCCTATAGAATTCGATCTATGTGCAAACAATGGTATGGATTATATAGATCTTAAAAGATCGAAACTATACGTGAAATTAAAAGTGAAAAAAGCAAATGGTGAAGATTTACAAGATGGCGATACGGTAGGACCTGTGAACTTATTTTTACAATCGCTTTGGTCGCAATTGGATGTTTATATACAAGGACAAATGGTAACGTCTAGTAATACGTATTACCCGTATAAATGTATGATGAAAACATTACTGCAGTATGGCCAAGACGCAAAAAGCCCACAATTATCTTCTAGTCTGTACTTAAAAGACAGATATGGTCACATGGATGAAATATCGACTAACACTGGACTGTATGAACGCAGAAAATTTATTTCTAATTCGAAAACATTAGAAATGGAGGGACCAGTTTTTTCTGATATCTTTGAGATGGATAGATACCTGCTAAATATGTTATCCCTTAAACTAAAATTATACCGCAACGATCCAAGTTTTTGTTTGATGTCTGGACAAATTGAAACTAACTATCATATTTCTTTGGAAGATGTCGTGATAAAGCTTTGCAAGATCAGACCTAACCCAGCTATAATTGTCGCTCATTCAGAAGCTTTAAAGACAACAAATGCTAAGTATCCTTTCACAAAAACCATGATGAAAAACTTTACAATAATGCAAGGAAGTACCTCGTTAATCGTAGAAAATGTTTTCCAAGATGTGAGACCGAAAAGTATTGTGCTTGGATTGGTTTCTTCAAATGCTATGTCTGGAGCATATACAAAAAACCCATTTAACTTTAAGAATTATGATTTAAAACAGGTGACTCTGTTTTGTGACGGAATACCAGTTGATGGTATACCACTCAAACTTGATTTCAACGAGAATAGCGGTGCATCGAACGTTTCTCCTTATGTAAAAATGTTTGAAACAGGAGAAAAGTGGATGTTGGATACGGGGAATGAAATAACAAGGGCTGAATTCAACAATGGATATACGCTTCTATGCTTCAACTTAGAACCATTCTTTTCGGATACCAAATATCTTTCACTACTGAAGCAGGGGAAAATACGATTGGAATGTCAGTTCGGTACTCCATTACCAGAAACAGCTGCCTTACTGATTTTAGCTGAAAACTATGGATACTTTGAAATAACCGAGAATCGACAAATAAAGATTGAACACTAACATTTCCATGTAAATTGTAAAATCATGACTATGACTGTTTGTTTATTGTGTACATCTATCTTTTTTTATAATGTGTGTTTTACTACAATATATTCAAATAAACGAAAACAAACAACTGGATTCATTGATATTTTATGTTTTATTTCAATCAGATAGGATGCGAAAAAAAAACAGGAATAAATAAAACATAGATGTAAAAGTAAGTTACAAGAAAAAAGTAACTAAATTACCCACAAACAAATTTTGTCATACACAAAATAATAAACTGAATAAATACTATCGAATACAATATACAATAAATTATAATAAAAATATGATGCATCTACATTCTCCTTCACTATATGTAACAATCGTATTTAAATCACCACAAATTTTTGATATACAAAAAAAATCCCACTTTGCTCTAGTTATTAATACACATTTGACAAAAAGAAAACAAACAAACAAAAAATTAAATACATATACACAATAACCCTCAAATGAACAAATAATAGTTTCCCTCGCTAAATGTTTAATTATTATTTTAATCACCCCAAATTTTGATATAGAAAAAAAAAATGAACAAAATAATAATAAAAATACGAAATAGTTAAAACAAATAGGAAATAACATATAAGACTTGAACGTTTTACATGATAAAAAAAAAATGTCATTTGTTTATATGTTGTCTCTATGTCCAAAGGCTCTCGTTGTCACACCATCATTTAAAATCCATCTTTTATCATCAAAAGGAACTAATGATTTTTTATTAATAGTTTTAGTATATAAAACATGGCTTTCGCTTCTTATTATATTCATTTCAGAACGTGTAACAGTTTTATCGAAAAGGCAATTTTTGTACATTTCATGTTTAAGTTTTCTGGATGCAGTTTTTGTTACTCCTTTTGCAGTATGCTTTTCTCCGCCTTCAAAAGAAAATGAATACATCTTCGATCTCAGTCCAACAAATTCACTTATGGGGATTCCACTTGTTTCATCCTTGAATTTACCTATTACTTTTTTATTTTCGGTGTCATGTAAAAAATGTTCTGGAGGATAATCACTCGTATCGTAAATATCTTGATATTGATGCATATCTTCATACACATCTTCCGTTTCAACGTGATATAAAAAGCTATCAGTATCGGAAAAACACACACGAATTTTATCACCATACAGAGACTTCATATGGTTATAAAATCATACATCAAAAACTTGGATAAGTCTAAAATGCAAAAACCTACGTATATTGGTTGTTTCATTAAAACATTCACACGTTTTTTCTCCACTGCTACCAAATTTTCGTTAAATATTTTGCAAGATGCGTAGGATGGTTTAGCTGTTTCTTTATTAAGTTTCTCTTCCGTGTGACAAAGTTTCACATCTTTATGCTTGCGTTTATTGAGGAGGGTCCGACCAAAAATTGAATTATTCAACAGCTTATATAAACATTTCTCAAATTCATTCTTTGCATTTTTCCTTTTTTTTGTGTTAAATTCTATGTTCTTCTTCAACCAGGGACTTTGTTTAAACTTGAGTACTCTGTGTATCTTTTTGATCTTCATTCCTTTACAAGATCATACGTAGGAGGGTAGGGGGATTAAAAACACTTCCGTTAATTTTCCACCACCGGATTTTAACCAGGATGTTAAGTAGCAGTTAAGAGGATTACAAGATTAATCTACTTCAGTTAAGAGGATTATAACCAGGATGTTAAGTACAAGTTAAGAGGATTACAAGATTAATCTACTTCAGTTAAGAGGATTATAACCAGGATGTTAAGTACAAGTTAAGAAGATTTAGAGATTAATCCACTTCAGTTAAGAGGATTATAACCAGGATGTTAAGTAGCAGATAAGAGGATTAAGAGATTAATCCACTTCAGTTAAGAGGATTATAACCCGGATGTTAAGTAGCAGTTAAGAGGATTAAGAGATTATAGACCGGATACTACGTCATAGTTAAGAGGATAAGCTGTGACGTGGCTTCCTGTGGCGGACTGACCCCATTTCCTACTACTTGAATAGGCCCAATCCAACGGTTGATAGGTTGATACGGAGTTCCAAGTAAATTGATGTGTATCCCGGAATGATGCATTTTATTCACAACGGTATTTGTCGATGGTGCCTACTTTTCAGGTTGGTGTTGCCAATGATGCCAATAGTTCTATATAGATATATATAAACCAAATAATGCAATACCAGAAGTATATTAAAACAAAATTTGAATGCAAGTCATGCTCATCAAGGTCATAATATCTGCCATAAAGGGGGAGTTTGAATAAAGTCATATCTAATAACCAAAAATCAAGGGGTCATATTTACATATATATATATACATTTAGAATAATTGAATTGTGTCAAACAGGGTACAATTATAAACGTGTTTGAAAATTTCTCAAATCATGGTAAAAGACTAGAGTAAAGTGAATCTGAATCAGCTGCTGATGCTTGAACCGTTTGCTTAGAAGCATTTGCTGGCTGACTCAATATAGTAGCGAAACTTTGATGTATCACATAAATATAAGCATTAAAAGGTTGTGCCAAAACTTTCTTAATTCTATAAGATTGGAGAAAACTTAGGGTAAGTGTGGTCGGGATCTTGATAAACTTTTGGGTTAGCTTATTTGTAACTTCAAATAATGACCACACTGCAAACATTTTACATGAGGGTAATAAGGCAACAGTCAAATCTAAGACCGATGGTCTTGAAAATTCGTAGTAAGATGGGCACAAGGATAAATCTAATATTGGGATGACAATAACACCCAAGGGTGACTGGGGAATAGAAGTATGGTCACCATTGGTCTTCCTCCGACCGGCAGTAAAACCCTTGCTACTAGGGCAAAAATGCCACACATGTGTCACGCATGTACCTAAAAACGCATGTGTCACAGGTGTGTCACATGCGTAATACACATGTTTCTGGCCACGCATGTGAATCATGCGTGGTACACATGCGTTCACATGCGTAATACACGCATGTGAATCGCATGTGTCAGAAAAACACCTGTGTCACGCATGTGTTGGAAAACGCATGTGACACATGCGGTATTTGCATGTGTAACACATGTATAGTCAAACGCATGTGTAACGCATGTGTTACACAGGAAAATTTTGTTGATATGAATTCAAGTTAAATTTTTCACGTGAATTTTACGTAAAAATTTTTCATGTGAAATTCACATGAAAAAAAAGTTAATTGTGTCCAAGTTGAAAAAAATTAACATCAAAATTAAAACTTGTTTATTAACATCTAATACCTTGTAATTATATATTCCATTGAAAATCTTATTTTACTTTTAAAAAATTTATTTTCACATGAAACCCCCCTTTTTTTGAATGATCAATGCATTTAAATGGGGAAACATAATTGGAACCCCCCTTTTATCCTGTGTTGGGACCCTCCCCCTTTTAAAAATGGCTGGATCAGCCCCTGATTATCCTTAATTGTCACCATAATAAATGTTATTTTATCCAATCAGCTTAGGAAAATAATCGCAGGAAAAAAAAGGCAAAGTAAATAAAATTGCAATAATTGTCAGATATGGGTCCAGGATCCTGAAAAAAAAAGTGAGACTAGACTTGTAAAAAGTCTCTCTCTATATATAATTCCTAAAGGGAGTAGGCCAGGGGATTCTGTGAATCATCCCCCTTCCCCCATAAAATGTTCTTCTTATTTGAACAATTAAAAGTTTAATCTTTAAGCATTTATTTTAATTAAGATTTTCATTGGTATTTCTTTTAATACATATACACAGGTAAAAGAAGTATGCGTTTATATTGGGAGAATTTGGTGTTAATTGCAGATCTTTTGATCTTCACCACTTTGAAAAAAAATGATTTAGAACTTGGAATATCTAGATGTGTTGTGTTGTGTTTTTGTTATTATTGTTTGAATAACTTTCTCAAAGGTGTGTTACAATAACCTTACATCTCTTTTTATTCCTATATATCTGCCAACTATCTTGGACAAAAGACAGACAGATACACCCAGTAGATATATTTAAGTCTTAGGTGCCTCATACAGTTATGGAACTAAATTATACATTTGCATATTTTATTTAGTATTTTCTTATTTGTAACCCTTGTGTTACAAAAATGACTGATTGTATGTAACATTGACATTGGGTTGTACAAGTGTAAATTTAAAAATTACCTGGTTTGGTAGTTCAAACAAACGTGACCAATTAACATTGTCAATACTTGATTGTTGACCATTCTGATTATCTGTCCAAGTACAAAACTATGCTAACAAGATAATACACATGAGCATATAGAAAGTACTTGAAAAGTTTCAGAGTGTTTGGGGTAGTCTGTCCTGTACGGCTCATAAGATAAAGGGGAAAGCAACACTATTATCGTGTTTAAATCACGACAAACAATAGTCACTACATACTTTCGTCCCTTTAATTTTTAGGCTTATACAATGTACAGAATAATATACCATTATAACTTTATCATACATTTCTTCATCTTTGGTGTGGAATAAAAGCAAAGGATATAATTACCTGTTTATATTTTACTTGTGTTTCAAGCAAGCATTTGGTGGGTTGAGAGGGGTTTACTGTAACGGCGGTTATAAACTTACATAGGCAGATCCAGGGGGGGCCTGGGCCCCCTTTTCGTGGGAAAAATTTGGTTGATTATATAGGGAATCACTGAAGCATGACTGGAGCGGGGTCCCCTTAGGTCAGTCAGCGGGCCCCCCCCTTATGAAAAGTTCTGGATCCGCCACTGACTTACCACCACCCAGTGACGTGCCACCACATCAGTGTTCTGCAGGCACTTGCCCGCAGGTGGTGTCAAAAGTTACATGTGCTTGTGTTTTTTCAAAGTTCATAAAATGTGGAACAAATGTCCTCAATTTCTCTATTCTATTTTTAAGGGGAACATAAATATCAATGATCAGTGTTGGAGCTGGGACTATTGTATAATAGTCTCCATAATAGTCCCAGGTTGGAGGCATTGATGTCATTAATACCATTGTGAGGGTACTACTGGAAAGAAGTTGTTTAAGAATAGATCAACCAAGGATTTGTTTATTGGATCAATGGTGATAACATTTTAAAACTGTGATACCCAAACAACCTTGGTATGAAATACTGGACAGAAATTCCCAGTAACCGTTGGGCTTAACATTACACAAAAACTAAAGATTGTGCCATTGACGGATCCAGAAATTTTCATAAGGGGGCCCACTGACTGCTAAAGAGGGGGCCTCCCTAGTCATGCATCAGTGATTCCCGATATAATAGATCAAATTTTTCCCACAAAAAGGGGAAGGGCAGGGTGCTCTAAATCCGCCTTTATGTGCAACACGAACCTCCAAAATACATGGGTGAACTCTAGTATTGTGAATGATAAAGTTAGGAACTTCTGCTCAACATGTGGCAACCTAGGTTTGAGTATACATGTAATTGCCAAATTAAGTAAGTAAAACTTTGATTTGATTCGCCATATTGGCAAACATGTGAAGATAAGATCTGGTGAGCTTTTCGTCGAATATCATGAGGAGATAGTGTTAAAAATATTTGCATAGTTCATGAGTTGAAAATAAAAAACAAAATATATTGTTTAACCTTGGACAAAAAGATCAAGTCCAAAACTGGCTGTTATTTGTGTAGGCTACCTTAATCTTGAAGAGTATGCAATTTTAAATCAAGGAGGCAGTAGGCAATTTCCTAATAATATTACAAAAGAACTTGTCACAGATTCTTAACTAAACGTCTATCAGATTAGTAAAATTTCTAATTTACTGACATCTGTTGGACATAGATACTCAAATTGCAGAATCTTATTAGTAATAAAAAAAAATCTGTGTTTTCTGTGACATCATTTTGAAAAATATATGTTTATATTATTTTATGTATTACACTCTAACTGTCTAACATTTAATTCTCCTCTGATTAGAGTAATTATCGTTTGTCAATTTTCCAAACTTCCCATGCCCCCCTCAGCAGAGTTATTTAATTCTGAATGGAACAAAATGTGAATGAGTTATAAATAATATATAAATGATTGAATATTCTTTATTTAGTTTTTCTTTATTCTCAATTCTTCCAGAGACATGTATATGCTCTGATAAAAATGTCTTTGCATGATTCTTCATAATTAAGTATACTCCGGCAATTATTCTCTAGGATCCTTTATTCTATATTTTTGCTTTTCAACTATCTGTATATTTTTTTGTGTCCTTATTTAAATCCCCATTCTTGATTCCAGACTAACTCTCATATATATACGTAAATGTACGAAAGCTTGGCACGTCGAACACGGAAACCCGGAAATCTTTTCACCGTTGCCGTTTTTATACTATGACGCAAAATCCATGGACGCTCGTCTGCTGCTGAATTCATGTTTTACTGTTTAAAAAGAATGGACAAAGATAGTCAGATAGTTGATACAAAGACCTTTGATTTTTCAAACTGATGGATCAAAAAGTTATTATAAACAGATATATTGAAATGGGTTAGTAACTTACATTGTCGATTAACTGAATCCGGGGAACGAAGCAATACATTAGAAAGTCAACGCAAAGAAAGTGTTTCGTTTTGATGGATTACGTACCAACTTATTGTACTTGGAAAGCGCAATGAAATATAAATATAATCATGCGCATTTTTAGGAAGATGCTAGTGCTATACTTTTCACGAAAAACCATTTGACTTTATCCATGTCATGCATGTAAACCCGAAAATCAGTCAAAGATTGGCAAAAACGGAAGCAAGTCAACTCGCCCCATTGCAATTGGCAAAAACGGAAGCAAGTCAACTCGCCCCATTGCAATTGGCAAAACGCCCCATTATTTTAAAATCGCTCCACTCTTGTTTAGGGAGCTACCATTTGATTTTTATGGGAGAGGGGGCTTTGACGGAATTTGAAAAAATGCTGGACAGGAGTTTTGAGTAAAAAAATAAAAGCCAGGACCGAAAAGAGTGAATAATAAACTGTCAGGACAGATATTACAACTAAAAAAAATTTGCCTAACTTGGGTAAAATCCAAATGAATATAATCATGATAATATATAATAAATATATTATAAACAGATAAAGGTCTACCAACTCGCCCTACATGTACTTTAAAAAAATGAAAACTTATCTACCCAGAATTAGAAAAAAAAATTGAAATTTAATATATGATATTTATTGAATTTAAATGATGTTTCACTTCTTAAAATATAATTGTAGATTCATTATTTACTATTATTTAATTTATGTATTTATTGGAAAATAACTTTATTCTTGCATTAGCTTAGTTATTTGCAAAATAATTGCAAAGAAACCCGTTAATTGTATCATAATCTATCTGATTGTTTTTTAGCCGACTCAAAATCATGCTGTTAATTAGGGCCCCCTGTTGTACATGTACTTAGGAATCGGACACCTCCAGAAGATGAAAGATCTACTTTACATGTACGTAATGTAAATGTAAAAATAAGAAAATGTGGTATGATTGCCAATGAGAAAAGAGAGGAATTGGTAAAAGTCAGTGAAAATTCACTTGTTTTCCAATCCTAATAAAACTGTCATATTGTAATGTTTAAATAACCTAATTATTTTCAAAATAAAATCTTGTTTACACTAATGAGAAAAGACAACTCTCCATCATATTAATGACATCAAAGTTAACAACTATAGGTCACTGTACATCCTTCAACAATAAGCAATCCCCATACCATATAGTCAGCTATAAAAGACCCCAAATGAAAATGACAAATTTGTAAAATAATTCAAACAAGAAAACTAACATGAAAATGACAAATTTGTAAAATAATTCAAACAAGAAAACTAACAGACTAATTTATATACAAAACAAAGAACAAAAAACAAAATATGATACACAGCAACAAACGACAAACTGAACCACTGAATTACAGGCTCCTGACATGGGACAGGCACATACATACAAATATGTACAGGATGGGGTGGGGCTAGACTAGTAGTTTGTGGTGCCGAACCCACTTCCTAACCTGGTATATTGATGTGAAAAGGGCTTAACTCGTCAGATCTATACAAAGTAGAAAGACATCTAACAAAACCACACACAAGACGTGGTGGGTACTTATACATCCCCACAACAAAAAAGACCAAGTTCAGATCTGAGAGTACTCCCAGTTACTAACACCTAGTTCAAAGCCAAAAACAAAGTACATTGTACATGTACAATGTATTTACCACCAAACCTTGCCTGGTTTAGTCCATTTCTCAGATACTACCTTATATAAAATAGTCCAACTTTTGGTGTAATTTAAACAACTTTGAAGGACTTAAAATTTCAAAGTATCATGATTATTAATAACTTAATCCCCAAAGATTGGCATTATAAATCATGACAGATTCAGAGATCCTGTAATAAATACATGTAATCACTTTTGTTCATCCCTTCATTCAAGGGTCATATGGAATTTATATGATGGATTAGAACATTAATAAAATGATTAAATACTTTTTTGTAGTCATTTTTTTTTTCAGGGAAAGTTTGTTGGTCTAGTTTTAAAAGATCAAAGCAAGCCAATCTTGCCAGATCAAAATATTAAAGGCAATTTTGGCAGATACATTGTATTATAACTTCATTTTATTAAACATTATTTATTTTAGCTTTTTCAACGAAAGTACAATTACTTTGAGAAGTAGGAGAAGCTAAGCAACAGGACAGAATTCATTTGAGGCATTGCTTTCTAGATTATAAAGTGGAGTCATAGATTGTCCTATTGATAATGATTTATGTGCATATGAGGAGCAGTAGTCAATGAATAATTTTGTGATGAGAGGTATGTAATGAAAATGATAACTATGTTTGAATAATTTTTTCTTGTCAGACTCTGTACATGCAGTTTCGAAGATTTTTTTAAAAGTTTGAGGTCAAAGAGTTTAAAGTTTAATTCTTGTAATGTTGTGGGCAAGTTCGAAAATTATCCTTGTTAGAAGTGACAAATTTATTTTTTTTACAGGTCAATTTTATAGAAAATTGCATTCAAAGCTCTCTTGATCGCTTGTTCTTTTTTGTCTAGCCATAACAGTTATGAAGCTGTGACTTAGGCAGGCTGTTTTCAATAGAGGCATAGTCGTAAAAAAATTGTTGATATTCATGATGAGGTCAGTTTAAGGAAACCAAGAAATAAAACCTTTGCACCTTTTGTTGGCGGTATACCATCTTTTCCACAAGTTCATTGTTTTCTGTTTAGTATTAAATTTATAATTAAGATTTATTATTACATCGGTGATCCGTTTATTTGGCAATTTATACAGGAATAATGTCACTTTGAAATGTACGAGTTAGAAAGTAAGTGCTATTAAAATTTAGGTTTACAGAAGTTATTCCTTGGAAATATACATTGTTTAATGTAATGAAAATTGCATTGCAAGCAATCCCAAACAGGTCTACATTTCTGTTAGATTATTTATGAAAATGTTTAAAAGAACAACCATATTGTATACTACAGCAAAAAAGTTTTGAGGTCGTATATTGCTATCAACTCGTTAGAAGACATTTGGTTTCAGGACAATAACTTCAGTTTAAGTGTATGAATGTCTATGAAATTAGATTTAAAGGTTCAATACCACAAAAGGAAGGTTGGGATTATTTTTTTGGTGTCATGGTTCAACCAGTGTAGGAATTAGGGGCCAAAAAAGGCCCAAATCAAGCATTTTTCTAAATTCAGGACAATAACTTGTTTATAAGTATTTTGATTGCTATGAAATTGTACCACAAGTACAAAATGTAGAAGGTTAAGTTTCATTTTGGGGGTATTTGCCCAAACCATTCAGGAATTAGAGACCAAAAAGGGTCTAAAACAAGCATTGTCAGACTGGCCTATATTATGAATTGATCATGATAAGTTGTTCTCGTTTAGAATACATAAAGTATTTGCCTCTGGACATTAAAATAAGAAAAAAAGTCAATCAATTTATGTTTTTGCATTATCAGAATGAATTTGCAAATATATAACAATTAAATTATGTTGTATCCTTGGAGCTTTTTCAATGACCTAGCATATAAATATAAAAAGATGAGGTATGATCCTCAGTGTGACAACTATCAATTAATAGACCAAAGGACAAAGATGTAAACATTTACTGGTCAATGTACAGCCTTAAACAATGAACAAAATCAATACCATAAAGTAACCTACAAGGATGAAAAATATAAACTACATACAGTAATGGCAACATAAGAACCAACTTTCAAAATTAGCCAAAAAGGACTGGATTCATCAATAGGTCTTATAATAAAAAAGGTGCAAAAAACATGTTTTCCCAAACTAAAATATCTATCAGTTTACATTCAACAGATTTAGTGTAACAATGTTTCACAGTTTGTCATTTCATGCAGTCTTAAGAAGAGTATGACTGTGTAATGTCAAAATATTCAATATATCAAAAGGGTATAAAACCTATTTCGCAATGCAAGTATGCAAGGATGTACAGACAGACAAGTGTAAAACTTAATGCCCCCTCCGTTACGACAAGGGCATAAAAAAGAGATGCACAATGGGACTATGTCGGAAGTTTTAATAAATTATGAATTACATGTTTATGCAGAAAAAACACATACAAATGTGTGTTCTTGTGTGCAGATATAACTAATTCCATGTCAAAATTCCATGTATGTTTGACAAAGTTGTTGATATCCAAAAAACATTAAAAAACTTTAAAGGGGGATTTTCCAGTTTTGGGACAATAACTCAAAATGTGTTCACCAAATGGCAAGAAACTTTTGTGACTTGTTTGTATCTGTTGACATGAGCTCCCTTTCGATTTTTATAAATTTAAGATTTTATGTTTCCAAGTTGTGGGGTTATATTCATTTAAAAAAGGGAGATTTTCCAGTTTTCAGACAATAACTCAAAAATGCTTACAGCAGTTTTCATAAAACTTTGGTGAATTGTTTATATTTATTGTCGTAAGCTCCCTTTTGGTTTTTATTAATTTTAGATTTTATGTTTCAGACTTATGTGATTTTATTCATAAAAAAGGGGGATTTTCATATTTCAGACAATGCTTTGAGCAGTTATCATGAAACTTTGGTGACTGGTTTATATCTATTAAGATAACCTCCCTTTAGTTTTTCATGAATGTCTGATTATGACATTGAAAAGTTATTGAACTTTATTCTTTGAATAAGCGATTGGTGTATCATGTGCTCATGGTGCAGCTGTCTATTTATTTTGGGCCAGGTTTTCAAATTGGTCTACATGCAGGGGTTAAAATTTGCATTAAAAAATGAAAGGTCCTGGACTATTTGAAATTTTCAGTCCAGTGAAAGGTCCTCCATTCTTTTTGTCAACATTGAAACCATTCTGAAGCGTACGAAAGGTATAAATAAAATGTACTTCTAGAATTTTATGTTTGACATCATGAGTACGCATATGACGTCACATTGTTTAGTTGCTAAAGACAATGCAACAGTTTCACAGACTTTTTCATTTATTTCATTTTACGCCAAAATATTTGTTAAATGGAATTTATTTTAATATGCTGCATTAGAAAGTAGATAACTGTATTGTATTTTAAGCTTGGCCTTCGTTAAACTTGATTTTACCATAGGCGGATCCAGGGGGGCGGGCCCCCCTTTTGTGGTAAAAATTTGGTTGATTATATAGGGAATCACTGAAGCATGACTGGAGTGGGCCCCCCCTTAGTTATTAAAAGTTCTGGATCCGCCACTGTTTACTGTCACATCACTAGGTAAATACAGAATTCTAAATGTGTAAGCTAATTGTTTGCAAAACTCTTTGAATACTTATTATAGTCTTGCATCCACATGCTATTAATAAAGTACTGTTTTCTCCCTTTCAGCTGTACATTGTATTACAACAAATGGACAGAGGAGTTGACTATTGATAGTGACTGATAATGGACTGGAGTAACCTAGGGTCCAATGACTCCATGCCTGACAGTCCATGTGTACATGTATGTCAACAGCCAATTCCAAGTAACCTTAAACATATATATACAAAAGACCTAAAATAATAGTATGTGCATTTATTTATAACTTATATATATAGGACAATGGTGTTGATTAAAAATTACACCATTCCAGGCCCATTTGTTTTCCACATAATTATTACTACAGATAATTAACAAGTTCTGGGTCGAAGGGTTCAAAAAGAAAGATTTTGAAAGCAGAGAAAACTGTGCACCTAATGACCAGCATAACATTATTAGATGACAAAACGAAAAATCTTAAAATCCAGGCTAAAAATAAGGCTAAGGTACTTTGCTTCAGTCACGACACCATGATGTCCCGGGAGTATTCTAGTATATATTATATATACAGGTAATGTGTAGTACACATGCATGAATAGAGTTAGTTTTCATTATTACGGTAATTTATGTTGATAAAAATGATAATATGTAGTATTATTGCCAATGAGACAACTATCCACCAGAGTCCAAATGACTGAATGTTAGCAACTATAGATCACTGTATGAACAGCTTTCAACAATGAGCAAAACTGATACTGCATCTAGCAAGCTATAAAAGGTCCTGAAATGACAGATGTAATACAATTCCAATTTACGAAAAAGACATTAAACGAAAAATAAATATGATAAACAACAACTATTATATTCCACTCCAGTTGTTCACACGATATATATATATATATATATGTAAGTTTGGTAAATCATTGGAGATTAAATTGATGTTATCATTTTTTGCCTGATTGGTAAGCAAATATTTGATGAATTTTTATACAAAAAATATATGCTGTTTTTGTCTCGCTTGACGGAGTCAAAAAGCGAGGCATAGGTATGCTGTTTCTGGCATTGGTGACGACAGCGGCGTCAACAATGTATTAGTTTGTGATTAGGTCTAGTTTATAGAGAACCACAAGTAGTAAGTCGAAGATATTTGGTATGCAGTTGTATTAGTATTGGCACATCTCATTACCATGGAGATTATTTGGCCCCTCCCCTCAGTTATGGTTTATTGACTTAATTTGAAATTCTTGCTTAGTCTTCATGTATTAGTTTGTGATTAGGTCAGTTTATGGAGAACCACTAGTGGTAAGTTAATTATGAATGGTATGCAGTTGTATAAGCATTGGCATATCTCATTTCCATGGAGATTAATTATTTGGCCCCACCCTCTCAGTCATGGTCTATTGACTTTTAAATTTTTGCTTAGTTTCATGTATTAGTTTGTGACTAGGTCAGTTTATGGGGAACCACTAGTGGTAAGTTCATGATAATTGGTATGCAGTTGAATACGCATTGGCATATCTCATTTCCATGAAGATTATTTGGCCCTGCCCCCTCAGTCATGGTCTATTGACTTTGAAACTTTTGCTTAGTTTTCATGTATTAATTTGTGATTAGGTCGGCTTATGGGAAACCACTAGTGGTAAGTCAATGATATTTGGTATGCAGTTGTATTAGCATTGGCACATCTAATTTCCATGGAGATTGTTTAGCCATGTACCTTTAGTCATGGTTCATTGACTTTGAATATTTGCAAATCTTACATGTTAAAGTGTTGCTATTTTAATTTCAACATTTGCATTATCGAAATTACTAAAAAGCGAGACATATCTCTGTGATTACAGTTTATTTTTTTTATTACAGCAACTGTATTCCAAGAGTCTGATGGCTGATAATGTATTACAGGATTTTACCATTCAAGCAACATCTTAGAAGGATAAGTGCAAATGTATGAAGGAAGCCTTGGGTACAAATAGCAATTACAGCAATTACATGCAGGAGAGAACTCTTAAACATTACTAACAGACATGTAGTCATTATATGGGAGTGGTGTATTTAAGAAATCTAAAACACCTGAAAATAAATATTGTGTATATTATTTCAACCACAAGTACTCTCAGAATATAATACAATTCAAATTCAAGTTATTGTGTCAACATGACAATTATAGTCTAAAAATGGAAAATGCATGTTTATACTGAATTTTATATAAATATTTGAAATAACAAGAATTTTTAGTCTATTGTGCAGCCAAACTTTGAGATCTTCTAATGGTATATGCCTGTTGTTTGTCAACATTTGTTTTCTTTTTGCCTTAACCTTATTAAGATTGGTGTTGAAATGAAAAAAACTGAAATACATATATGAAATAAAAAGGAAATGGTTGTAAATAACAGCAAGACTTTCAATATGGTATATGTCATGATCTACTTAATTAACCAGAGTCTATACCAATCAAAGAGCTTCCATCAACACCAAATTCTTTAAATATTTTTTTTTATTAGGATGAGACTTAAGACAACCACTGAAAAGGTTCCTGGCTTGAAACAGGCACATGAATATGTGGCAGGGTGAACTACTTTTTTTCCTAAAAACTTTCAAAAGAAAAATTGGCATCTTTTGCAAGTGAGACAATTTCCACAATATGATTGCATTGTCTCATGACTGATAACCACAAAATGACTTGTACATACATATTAAAAATGAAATACACATCAGTGCATACATATTCTATAAATGAATCACCAATCCTTACATCACTTTTAAAAAAAAGTATTGAGACTTGACCATAACCGAAAAAGTTCTAGGAGTGAACTAAGGTGACCTGGATATTTGCTTGCCTTCTTTGTTTTATTGCATCCTATCTCTTGCATTGGAGATATTGTGAGTTGGGAGTTGATAGATAAATATTTTTTGTATTGTTTAGGATCAAGAAAGTAAAATATAATGGAAGTATGAACACATAGTCAAGACCAAGAAGAATATTTATATATATCAAAATAGAATGTGTACTAGATTAGCATTAACTTATCTAAAATATGCTCAAATACTGTGAATTTGTGTGATTGATGCTCAATTCACCTTAATTTCATTTTAGAAAAATTAACATGAAAGCTTGATTCATGTTAGTTTCACATGAAACATTTAACATGAATTTCACGTTAAAGCTCAATTCACATTAATTGCACATGAGTTTCATGTATAAGCTTGTTTGAGGTGAATCTCACAAGAAATTTACGTGAACAAAATTTGCCTGTGTATATATATAGAAAACACATGTATAACGCATGTGTTACAAAACGCATGTAATTCACTTGAGAACTAAGATACATGTCAACAATCATGGTAATTGGACAAATAGGAGGACATTTTGAAAAATATTTAATACAGGCACCATGCCTTTTAAATGCAGTAATCACGCATGTATCACAGGTGTATTTCCTTACACATGTTATTCACATGTGAAACGCATGATCACATGTGTGTATCATGCGTATCACATGTGTTTTCCACACATGTATCACATGCGTGGCATGAAACGTCTCTTTCACATGCGTGTGACACACATGTGAAACGCATGTGTCACACATGTACACATGTGTGGCATTTTTGCCAGTGTAATGTGGGGCGTCCGTTTGGCTGTGCGGGATGTACAAATTTGCAGCCACGTCCGGTCAGAATGGGGACGTTAAATCCGATGCCTCGTGTAAAGAGATTGCCACGCTCTTTGCACGTTAAGAACCCTTGCAACAACTCTTTGAGGGGTCCGTAGGTGACCTGTTGCAAGGCTAAATTTCTGTCCCTATCCAATGTGCCCTCATTTCCCGTGGCAGTCTAAATTTCTCCGACCTTAATCACGGACACCTACCTATTGTATTTATTGTTAATTTGTTTTCGTCCTGAATATGCATGAAATATTTGCCACTGGACGTTAAGCAACCAACAATCAATCAATCAATTGGATGACAACATAGTCGCCGCCACAGGCTACTTCCAAAACTAATGAGGTACACCGATTGTGCTTTGATTTGTAAAAATAACATATCTAAGGAACAAAAAGATCAAAACTAATATACTTAAAATAACCGGAGCGTGTACCCATAATAATTCTGACGAAAAAAAAAATGACTTAAGGTAGCACAATACAAAGATTTTTTCACCCCCAATCAGACAACTTTAAACTGTTGTAATTTTTTTCATCCAGCTTTAAATTTTATAAATGAGGTACCAAAAGAAAGAAGAAAGATTAATCTTTCAAATGGTGATTATTTCATTATGACATGATTATTACATAATTAGTTGATATATTGTGATGTCCACACTTGAATGAAATTAGCTTCTTTGTTATTCATACCATCCCAAAATATTTTATAGATTCTTGTGCAACACAGTTTGACCTCCAAAAGGGTGTCTCAGACTTTTCCTATTGTATTTCATTCTCTCATAAACCTTCAATGAAGTTTGCAACCTCAATTCATAAGAGATAACTAAATTAAATTGGGTATAACATTTGTTCTATTGATGTTTTTGGAAATCTGAGACACCCTTTTGAAGATAACTGGTCAAGGAACAACATGTGTGAAAATCAAGCATATAGAGGCACCCATCTAGGAGCTAATTTCATTTAAAACTAAATTTTCATGACAAAAATGAATGTGTCACAATTGAATAAATAAGGATTTTCCTACTTGTACCCCTTTAACTTCAATATAATTCACACATGTATCATGGGAATACTTCAGGATTGGCCTTTAATCATAAATCAATTAGGTTTTGACCAATAAGAAAGCATTCCAATTCAGCAATTCTAAATATATAAAGAAATTGCACACCCTATGCATCAACAATCACATCTGGCGGGAGATGTTATATCATTATTGACCTTGCTGTAAGTCAGTTGCTACTGATATGGTCAAAACTCCGCCAACCATGATAAACCTTTACAATTAATGATCTCAGAAGTTTAATTACACATTGCATTTACTTTTTTCAATATGGATTTTATTCTTTTAGTACATAAAATGATATATTTTGTTTTTTGCATTGTTACAAAAAGTAAGTTATGCATGTGTACACAAAATGATCAGTTGGTCAGTCTAGAGGATCCTTATGGGGGATTTCTAGAATTATAATTGTATACAATGACAATATGGTGTTTTACACAAAGTAGATTTTTTTCATTTTTTGCAGTTTGAAAATGAAGTATTTAATTTGTATTTTCTTTTTAAAAGAATTCACATTTAAACATTCTCCTCAAGAAATTCTAGTATAAACATCAGCAACATTTATTGTTGTACAATTATATTTGTTTAATATCTGTACATTTATACTTTGATTCCCTCTTTAGCTCCAAATAGTTGTTTTGTTTTTTCTCCTGACATCTCCAATACAGAAATGTATTTTTATTTGGAATTCATTATCTTTCATTTTTCCATAAATCCCTAATCCACCTCTTTTTCATAACTGTTATTTTTATTACTGGTCATGGGTTGTAAAGCTATCAAATGATTCTATTGATTAACCACATAGTACTGCCCACATGTTCTTATCTTGTATCAGTCAGACACGTGCATTTGTTTATAAAACTAATTATCATCAAAACTCATTAACACTGCAAGATATGTAAATAATGTTTTCTTCTGTGGTTTTTGAATATTAAAAAGTAACAAAAACAGCCGAAAATGAATTTTTTATAAAATTTAGTTGCTTTTGTATTGTGCTACCTTAACTCTATTAATAATATCATCTTGGTCCGTTTGAGGGAGCTGAGTGGGTTTAACATAAATAAAAGAAGGTACACTCTGAGACTTGGTGTGTGACATTTGTTGCATAATTGTCATGGTCATTGCTATCTTTCTTGTTTTACAAAATAAAAATGCGAAAGCGAAAAGTGAAAGAATAGCAATGCCAAGTGAACAAAAACTCACAATAGTATTTGTATCCAACCAAGAAGACTGCAAGCTTGTATCTCCAGACAACAATGGTTCAGTTTACGTTTTAAAAATCATACTATCCTGTTTAGCAGCAACAGCTATTTTCTTTAAACTTAAATAAATTTTTGCATCTGCTGCTAAAATCTTTGACATATTATGGTTGTAAAAAGAAATATCTGGGATTGCTAATTGTACAGGAGTGGTAAAAAGTGAATCTGCTAAAAGAGAGGCAAATCGCTTTTCATCAAAAAAATTCCTGTACAAGGGCTAAATTAACTGGATGTAAAATAGAAAAAATTGAACTTGACTCATAACAATCAATTAATCTAGGAGAAAAATATAGTTTCCTTGTTGATTGATTGATTGATTGATTGTTGGTTGCTTTACGCCGCATTAGCACAACAAGGCTATATCGCGGCGAGAGCTAATTCGAATATTTTTTACAATTTAAAGCATATTCTTAAAATCAGACAAAAGGTCCTTCAATAAACTAAAATTCTAGATTAAAGCAAATTGATTATTTACAAATAAAAATGAACATTAAGATAACGTGATAAAAATTTTAAATCGTTTTAAATATAATAACATTTTTATATTTTAGAATATATTCCAACTTCTTTTAAAAATGAAACAATATTTGTAAATGAAACATTATTAAATAAATCATACATATTATTGACATTGAAATGCTTCTTACGAATATCAGCAAAGTCAATACAATTGATTAAAACATGTTTAATAGTATACTTGCAGTTGCAAGGTATACATTGTGGTTCTACTTCATTTTTTAAAAGATATTCATGTGTTATTCTAGTATGACCAATACGACATCTAGAAATAACACACTGATCTTTTCTGCACATAAAATTATTGAAAGGTTTACATAAATTAGGTTTAATTTCATGTAATTTATTACCATCTTTTTTACTCCATTCATTTTTCAATATATTAAAAACATATTCTCTAATATTAGATTTAAAATCGGTATATGGTATATCACAGTTAGATAAAGGGTCACCCAGGGCATTCTTTGCCTCAAGGTCTACAGCTGTGTTTCCAAGGATTCCAACATGACTCGGCACCCATAGAAATAATATTTCTTTAAGAAGAATTTTTAAATTCCTCATTACATATAAAATTTTGAGAATTGTTGGGTTTTTAATTTTAGTATTTTGTATAGCTTGTAAGCATGAAAGTGAATCAGAACATATAATAAATTTGGATTTATCTGAAGAAGCAATAAATTTCAAAGCCAAAATTATTGCTTCTGCTTCAGCAGTAAAGATCGATGCATCAGATGGCAAACGGAGAGTTGCAGCTCTGTCCCTGAAGACAGCAGCAGATGAAACTCTGTCACCATCTTTTGATCCATCAGTATAGACAGTTGAAAAATCTGAATAATTGGCTTTGATTTCAGCATAGTGTTGCTGAATTAAAAGAGGATTTGTTTTATTTTTATTGTGTTCACGGAGATCAAATATCATTTTTGGTTTGGGAAGTTCCCATGGAGGACATTTGCAAGTTTCAACTTGAGCAACAGATTTTAAATCAAAAGAAGCTAAATGTGGTTTTAAACGTATACCTAATGGAGGAATTTTATTTTCATGTTTTGCAAAAATATCTTCATAAATTGGATTAAAAACACAGCTGTAGGCAGGATTATCTGAGTAGGCTTTTAGTTTGACAGCATATTGAAGTCCAAGCTTCAAACGTCTGTTAGAGAGTGAGTGCTCATCAGCCTCTACATACAGACTCTCAACTGGAGAGGTTTTAAATGCGCCAAGACAGAGACGCAAACCCTGATGATGCACAGCATCGAGAATCTGTATGTAGGACTTCCTTGCAGAGCCATACACTATAGAGCCATAATCTAGTTTAGATCTAACTAGAGATCTATATAAATTAAGTAAAATATTGCGATCAGCACCCCAGTCGGTGCTGCCGACAACTTTTAAAATATCTAATGCTTTTAAACATTTCGATTTTAACATTTTGATATGGGGTAGAAAGGTTAACTTTTTATCGAAAATTAACCCAAGAAATTTGGTTTCATCAACCATTTTAATTGGGTTGCCGTACAAAGTGAGTTCTGGATCAAGATGCAATTTCCTTTTGTTACAAAAATGCATCCCGACCGTTTTTGAAATAGAAAATTTAAACCCATTTTCCGAGGCCCATTTTTCAATTCTTCCAAGACATAACTGTAATTGTCTTTCTATGTTATTCATATTTTTGCTTCTATAACATATTAAAAAGTCATCAACATACAATGAACCTTCAATATTACTTTTTAAAACTTCAACAAGGCTGTTGATTTTCAGACTAAATAATGTAACAGATAAAATACTGCCCTGAGGGACACCCATCTCTTGATCATACAGATCAGACATGGTTGAATTTACTCTAACATTAAATTGTCTGTTAGATAAAAAATTCGAAATAAAATTTGGCATATTGCCTTTCAACCCCATATCAAACAGATCTTTTAAAATACCATACTTCCATGTAGTATCATAGGCTTTTTCTAGATCGAAAAAGACCGACACTACATGTTCATTTTTCGCAAAACCATTACGGACAAATGATTCGAATCGAACAAGATGGTCAAGAGTACTGCGACCTTGGCGGAATCCACACTGGATATTGGCTAAAAGCCCATTGGATTCCAGGAACCAAACAAGGCGATCATTAACCATCCGTTCTAGTGTTTTACAGACACAACTGGTAAGAGCAATTGGCCGATAATTAATAGGATCCGTGTGATCTTTACTTGGTTTTGGAATAGGCACGACGGTTGCAAGCTTCCAGATTGATGGTAAATCACCAGATTCCCAGATGTTATTCATAAGCTGCAAAAGAGCTTCCAGCGAGGAATCTGGCAAGTGTTTTAACAGTTGGTAGTGAATATTATCAGGCCCACAAGCTGTATCATGGGCTTTTGATAGAGATGTTTTAAGTTCTTCAAGAGAAAAGAGTTTATTATAATTTTCACCATTTTTTGATTTAAAGTTTAATTTAATTTTTTCTTTTTGTTTTTTAACTTTTTTAAAATCTTCCCTGTAGTTGTTAGAAGAAGAAGATTTCGCAAAAGTTTCACCAAGCTTGTTGGCAATATCCTTTTCAGATGTTAATAAATCATTGCCATTTTTTAAATGTTTAACTGTGGCTTTAGAATTTTTACCTTTTATCTTTTGTATCATGTTCCATACTTTTGTCATCGGAGTGCGAGATGTTATCTCCGAGACAAATTTCTTCCAAGACGTTCGTCGTGCTTGCCTGCAAGTCCGCCGTGCCTTAGCGCGAAAAACACGGAAATTACTCAAGTTTTCTGTCGTTGGTTGTTGGTTGAACCGTCTTTCAGATTTTTTACGGTCACCTATTGCTTGATCACAAGCATCATCAAACCATGGTTTGCTGGGATGTTTCGGATTTGCCGAGGTCTTAGGAATAGTTCTGTCAGCAATTGACGTTAAAACTGTATTAAAAGTTAAAATTGGATCTTGTACAGTCTCAAACATCTTTGACTGAAGTTCCGCTTGACAGAGATTCTCAAACAAGGACCAATCCGCCTTGTCAAGTTTCAAACGTGGTACTCTCTGTTGGGCAGAAGTAAAAAGATGTTCAAGTACTATTGGAAAGTGATCACTTCCACATAGATCATCATGAACACGCCATGAATAATCCAGAAGAAGAGAGGGATCGCAAATAGTGATATCAATAGCAGAATAAGACCCGTTTCCAGGATGAAGATAAGTATTAGATCCATTATTAAAAATGCATAATCCTTCTTGAGAGACAAAGTCCTCAATGATCTTACCTTTGATATTATAAGACTTGCTTCCCCACAAGGGGTTGTGTGCATTGAAGTCGCCCATAAGTATAAATGGTGAGGGTAATTGATCAGTGAGGTTTTTGAGTTTAGCTTTATCTATAATTGAATTGGGTGGAATATATATAGAACATAATGTAATTGTTTTATCTAATGATAAACGAATTGCAACTGCCTGCAGATCCGTGGTGAGTTGGACTGTGCTATGAATGACGTTGTCCTTCACAAAAATGGATGATCCGCCTGCAGCACGTTCATCTACCTTAGAAAATGTGCTATACATGTTGTATCCTTTTAAAGATACATTGTCACTTTCTTTTAAATGAGTTTCTTGAAGACAAAATGCAGTAGGTAAAAATGACTGAACTAGAAGCGTTAACTCGAGAAGATTTATTTTAAGACCTCGGCAATTCCATTGGATGATATTAGTCATGATTTGTTAATAGACGGGCGAATGCTATCGAGTTTGCCAGCATTCTTATTTCGCTCACCCTGAGATTGTAAACTTTCGGGTGGCGGAACACTTTCGATTTCCATTTCTGATTCGTCGTTAAGTGTTGAAAATCTGTTGTGTGAGGAGAGTCGTCGATCTCCAGGACCATGCGCAGCTGGTTTTACTCCGCCTCGACCCCTACCCCGCGACCTCGAATCAGAAGACTTCTGAGAGGATGTATTTGCTGGCTTCTTTGGGACATCCTTCTGTTCTGGAGAACGAAGAGGAGACGGGGCTTTAGAAGACTTTGTACTAGATGCAGAAGATAAACTAGTTTTATTAGATGCAGATGAAGGAGGACTATTGGAGATGGAAGAATCATCTATGTCACTGGGAAGATCCCAGACAGATTCACCGCCCCAACTGTCTGATTTAACTGTATCTTTTTTATTTGATTTCGTTTTTTCATTATTTTTAGATGATGACATTGAGCTCTGTAAGGAAGATTGAGTTGACTGAGTACTGGTTTTAGAAGGTGTTGGTTTTCTTGGAACTAATATTTTATCGTTAGGTTCTGTTTCAACAGGCAGCATTGTAAATGTCTCAGCATCAATTGGCCAGGTCATGCGAGTTTGTGTATGCTCGTGACTGAATGAGCGGACAACTTTGCTGGCGTACGATGGTCTGTTCGAAACAAGGAGATCATTCGAAACAGAAGCTATCTGTTTAGCTTCTGGGTAACTGATGTTTCTTTCTGTTTTAATTTTGATAATATTTTTTTCTTTAAGGTAAACAGGGCAGTCCCTAGATGATGAAAAATGGGATTCACCACAGTTTACGCATTTAGAAGATTCAGAGCTACAGGTTGTTCCCTCGTGTCCTTCGTCAGAACACTTGAAGCATCTCTGCGTACCACGACATTGTTTGCTTCCATGACCAAACTTTTGACAAGTAAAGCATCGAATTGGGTTAGGGATAAACCTGTCAACTCTGATTCCGAAGCAACCTAAAGTAATAGATGGAGGAGGAGTTGGAGTTCTAAATGTCAAAAGATATGTATTTAATTTGATTATATTTCCATTCTTTTTTATTTGAAATCTAACAACATCAGTTACACCTTGGCTTGAAAGTTCCTCACAGATTTCTTCCACGGTAAGGTCACCAAGGTATTGACTTCTGTCTCGAATGATCCCCTTACAGCTGTTCAAACTGTTGTGAGGAGAGGCAGAAACAGGAAAGTTTGTAATTGTTGTCAGTGTAAGCAAATTTGTTGACTGACTTTTGTTGGAACATTCAACCAACAAATTGCCTGATCTCATTTTTGAAACTTTTTTTACAGTACCAGCAACGCTTTGAATTTGTTTGTGAATCACAAAAGGAGATATTTTGGAAATTGGTTTTTCATCTGTTCCTTTTATTACAATAAATCTGGGCCAACTGTCATCTTCCTGACAGGGCACTGAATCATCACATTTTCTTTTTTTATGTATTAAAGCTGATTTAGAGGGTTGGTTTTGTTGTGCCATAGGAAATGAGAAAGATTCACCATTTTGTTATCCACCCACCTCGGAGTGCCTGCTGTGTTTCCGTGGCGAGCCGGGGTCAAGTGCTAATGCTGAAAACGAGCTCCAAGTATAACATGTATAACGTAGGTGGTCCCCAAAATTAGCACCCAAGATCCACTGCGGAAAGCACCAGATGTTCCAAGAATAGTATACTCAAGCAGAGCGTATCCATCAAGCGAAATAGAAAGCGTACCACTTGATTGACCCATGAGCCATCGCCTTCTTCAGTTATCCGAAATATAAATAGCTTAATTTAAAACACATGTGTATATAATGAAAATTGTTACAAGAAAGCTTATTGTTGAGGATTAACTGAAGGGCTCGACATGACCAGCCGATTGATCGAACCGGGTCCATCCGACCTCCCGTTTAGATGATATTGGAGCCAAAGCAGCTTATTGAACTATAGTCTCGTCCGTCCGGGTATTTTTCTGACCGTAAGAAGTCTGGCTACAGCCCTCATCCGCAAGGATCTCGTCAACCACCGACACGGGTAGCAACCCACGGCCAACGGGTTGGAGAGCCCATTTTATTTAAAACATCGGGCAACTCATACGATGTTCGGATCACTTTAGTCTGGTCTCTACCCTTCGACCTGTCCAGCATGGGTAACCCTACCAGGAGACGAAGCTCCAACTGGCATAGCTCTTGGGGTCACTGAGACACGCAAGCCCCCCGACCACGGCAAGGATAGCAATCCACCGGGGGGGGTTTCCTTGTTGACAATGAACATTTGCAGGGTATATTTATGACACAGAATGTTCACCCAGGTATCTTTCTTTGGCTTTGAGGACAAATTAAGTCCAATTCTTCACTGTCATAAACAAGCACCGATGTTGGTGTTAACTCAATAATATGAGAAAGGTGATTTTCTAGAAACCAAAAATTACAAAGTCTTGAAACCTGTTTGACATTATTTTGGAACAATGCAAGGAAACAATCAGAAACAGTTATAGGAATGAGTGCCTTATTGAAAGTACAGAAAACAATAGGTCCATGCACACAATTAGTTAGGTCATCAGTTGATAAGGGGAGATAATAATCATGCTGATAGGTCAGTGCAAGGTACTGTGGTAAATCTTAACAATTTAGTAGCATGCTTAGTAGTCTTATTAGTAGGGGTTGGTTCAGGTAAAGATATGATTTTATAGAGTTGTAGAGGTTGTGCATGCGAAGATACTGGAAATTGCACCGTGATGAAAAGAGAGGAGAAATTACGGGTAAACATAAAGTTAGATGTAGTGTAATAGTATGAAGAATATGAATGTGTTAAATAGAAACCAGGGTACTTCTTGTTTAATGTGCTCTGAATTTGGTAAAGTGTGCGAGAAAAATCATACTTTGGAATGAGGAATGGAGAAATGCGACCTTCGACCAAGGATTGAAAAGCATTCTGTAACTGAAGTAAGTTAGATTTCAAGACGTTAAAATTGTTAGTTAGGGTGATAAGAATCTGTGAAATATTCACCATGGATTGTTCCGACGAAACTATTGCTAGTTGAAATGAATGGGCAATTGTCTGAATTTCTAATGAATTGTCTTTAATAACCTGCATTAAATTGGATGTTCTTTTATCGATCACTTGCACAAAAGATGAAAGGTGATCACTATGTTGCTGGAGAGCTTCAGTGATACTTCTTGATTTTGCATTTAAAGCATTAATGTGATTGGCCAACAACTGAACATCACTCATTGTAGCCAATCCAAATACTTGTAAACCTTTGGCCATTGGGCCAATAAAAGGGAGAATGGCACGACCATTTCTACTTGACTCGAATAATTTATTCTGAGGAACTAATATTTTAATTGCTTGTATTGTTTCTTTCAAATCATGTTCCATGGAGTCATGTAAATGTTGAATAAAATGTCTCATATTCATGGATGAACATATATTTGAGTAGTTCTGTAGTGACATTTGTAAGAACAAATTGGCAATTTAGTAATGTTGATTTCTCTGGGTCTTGGAATATCTATCTGGAAGGTGTGTAGCCATGCTTCCTTTGCTAGGTACAACTTAGAATCTGGGCGAAACACTACTCCATAGTTGAGTCTTTGGATGACATCTTGAGGGGACGAGGTTGCCGCACCAACAGAAAACATACTTAAAAGGACTATATAGGTGAGAAGGAGACTGTTCCAAATAGTCAGAGAGTGGCCTACAACGATATCAAATGCCGAAAGTTAGACATACCAATTTTATAGGTGACTGAAAGTTGACGTCTCAACATACAATCTAGCACTAAGGACTACAGAAATAACTATAACATAACATCAAAAGAAAATCCAAATTTCGAGATCTGAGAACAAGTAAAGGCACTTATCAGAATAGATAATAAACTAAGACATATACATTTAGAACAATAATCTCAAGCTAGCATTTCTTCAATCTATTATTACCAAAAAGGTATATGAGTCAAAAGTAGTAATAAGTGAACCTCATAAGACATTAAATAATATACAATAAAAACTAAGGTGAAAATTTCTTTTCATACACTTTAAAAAGGGGTGGGGTGATACTGATGTATCCTTCTATGAACACGGTGGTGATACTGAGGTATCCTTCTATAAACAAGGTGGTGATACTGATGTATCCTTCTATAAACAAGGTGGTGATACTGAGGTATCCTTCTATGAACAAGGTGGTGATACTGATGTATCTTTCTATGAACAAGGTGGTGATATTGATGTATCTTTCTATGAACAAGGTGGTGGTACTGAGGTATCCTTCTATGAACAAGGTGGTGGTACTGATGTATCTTTCTATGAACAAGGTGGTGATACTGATGTATCTTTCTATGAACAAGGTGGTGATACTGATGTATCTTTCTATGAACAAGGTGGTGATACTGATGTATCTTTCTTTGACGTGTATTTCCTGGGTCATAGTCATGTTTGAATAATGAGTTCAAGTAGAGACTTATTTTCATGAAATGTATACAAACAATGAACTAAAACATGACCAGAATGGGGAATAAAATAAGGGTTTCAGAGTGAAAAAAAGGACTAAATAGATAGAAAACAGTTTACAGGTATCAATTAAAGTAAGATTTCCTGCGTTTTGCTTGTTTTGTCCATCTACTGTTAATGAAATCAGACATTTCTTCGTCAAAGCATGTATCTGGTTCCCAAGTGCATGAACCATCAAGCCATTTAATATACATCTCTCTGCGTCCGTGTTTTCGTCGACCTCGTAAAACGTTTTGAATTTGGTACCTTTTAGCAGGGTCAGGAGATTGCTGAGGGATGGGGATGGGTTGTTGGGTTGCTTCAACTTCTACATTTGGGGTTGCTTCATCATCTTGGTCAACTTATGGGTCTGAGTCTGGATGATCTGGTGGAATATTTTGAACTTCTTGAGCGAGTCTCTGCCGAGTAGGATCAGGTCGTATATATGGTTGCAGATTGGTAGCATTGACTAAAGAAGCTTGCTTTTTGTGATCTGAGATTCTCCTGATACCATATGTGTAATTTGGGCCAATTTCTTCTATTCGATATGGGGTCCGTAGGTGACCTGTTGCAAGGCTAAATTTCTGTCCCTATCCAATATACCCTCATTTCCCGTGGCAGTCTAAATTTCTCCGACCTTAATCCCTTAATCTATTACAGAACCTACCTATTGTATTTATTGTGAACTTGTTCTCGTCCTGAATATGCATGAAATATTTGCCACTGGACGTTAAGCAACCAACAATCAATCAATCTATTCGATATGGACCAGAAGCTTTGCCACAAAGCTTTCGTGACTGACCTTTGGGAAATTTGTGTACCTTTAGTAAAACAAGATCTATAGCAAATGTGCGTACTCTAGCTGTCTGATCATGCCTCACTTTGTCTTTTTCTTTTTGAGCTGCTTCATTCTGAAGAGCAATCTTGTGTGACATCTTTATGTTTGACAGGAACTGGTGAATGTACACTCGTGTGTCCTGTGGCAAGGAGTCTTTTGGCTCGAAGGCAATATCAAATGGGATTTTAATCTCTTGGCCAAACAACATGTAAAATGGAGAAAAACCTGTGGTTGCACAAACCGATCTACGAAAAGCCATCATAATACCTGGGATGAGAGAAGTCCACTTGTCATGGGTATCATAACAGTAAGTTCGAAGTGACTGAGCAAGTGTGTGATTTTGTCTCTCGACAGTGCCATTTGTGTTAGGGTGGTAAGACGTGGTATGATGTTGAGTGATTTGGAGGAATTCACACGTGGCTTTGACATGAACGGCTGACCACGGTCACTTAGCAAAACTCTTGGGCAACCAAATCTAGAGACAACTCCTGTGTATGGATTATCAGCTATTTCCTTTGCAGTTTGGGTTTTCATGGGAAATGCTTCACACCATCTACTAAAAGCATCAATGACCAATAAGATGTACTCGTAACTTTGTGAGTTTTAGTAAGGGGGCCAAGAACATCTATATGCCATCTATCAAAGCGATCAACTTGGGGCATCTTGGTAAGAGGGGTTTGTTTGGATTGCAGGTTTGCTTGGCTCTTTGACACCGATTTAACATAGTCTGTGATATCTTGATGCATACTTTTCCACCAATATTTTTGTATTAGAGAATTGCTGTTGGTTTGAATTTGAACTAATTGCTGCTATAGAGTCTAATCTCTGCGATATTTTGTCCATAATTTTGTCTTCAATTGAGGATACTGCTTTAAGAATTGAGCTTTCGACGTTGGATTGTTGCGGTTGTATCATGTTAACGGTCATCTGAGCTGAGTAAATCTGACATCGATACGGGATTTTGAGGTACAACAATTTGTTGTATTTTTGAATTGCTTAAACCTCTGTAAGCTAGTTTAACCAAAAATTGTTCTGACACACTATTTGTCTTGTTGTAATTTAAAGCTCCATGCAAGTATTGACCAACCGGTTCATTTTCTTGTTGTCTAAGATATGTTAAACCAATATCTTCTTGTTTGTGCTGTTTGAACCGGTTTAAAATGATATTTTAATGTTAGCCGAAGATGATTTTGTGGTGGTGTCTATCATTTCAAACCATTGTTCCGATATACTACACAAATAAAAGGGTAAGACAAGAATTGCCTCCCATTCTGCCATTCTTTGAAGGGTTATGTAGGCAAGAAAACTTCGCCACCATTGAACAGCATCAGTGTCACCATTGTAATGTTTTAAGTTTACCATTATTTAACTATTAGTAAAACCTGGGGGCGAGGGTCTATGAATACCCTGCTCTGTAGCTGCGGCCTGAACTGGTGGCTGCTGCACTGCAACTAGTGGTGGTTGGTTCTGCTGAACTGGTGGCTGATTCTGAACAGGTGGTGGTGGTAGATTCTGCTGAGGTGGTGGTGGAGGTGGTTGATTTTGTTGAGGTTGAGGTGCTGGATTCTGCAGAGGTAATGGTGGAGGTGGTTGATTTTCCAGCTGCAGTTCTTCAACTATAGGTACCCCCAAGGGTGACTGGGGAATAGAAATATGGTCACCATTGGTCTTCCTCCGACCGGCGGTAAAACCCTCGCTAAAGTGGGGCGTCCGTTTGGCTGTGCGGGATGTACAAATTTGCAGCCACGTCCGGTCAGAATGGGGACGTTAAATCCGATGCCTCGTGTAAAGAGAGTGCCACGCTCTTTGCACGTTAAGAACCCTCGCAACAACTCTTCGAGGGGTCCGTAGGTGACCTGTTGCAAGGCTAAATTTCTGTCCCTATCCAATATACCCTCATTTCCCGTGGCAGTCTAAATTTCTCCGAGCTTAATCCCGGACGCCCCTATTACAGAACCTACCTATTGTAGTTATTGTTAATTTGTTCTCGTCCTGAATATGCATGAAATATTTGCCACTGGACGTTAAGCAACCAACAATCAATCGATAACGGCGTTCTGTGGCTGCATATCTGCTGAACTTAACCAGTATCTCATATATTACTCTTACTTGGTTCGAAGTTGCGGTCTGCTGTCTTCTTGCTAGGATCTTTAGGTCCTCCGTCAATTGTCAAACTTAGGTTTTGGGTGTTGGTTTGTTTTGTGTGGTAGAGCAATGAGCAAGCGTGACAGACAGATGCAATGGTTGGTTTTGACTTTGTGATTCCCAGCTGTGTCAAGATATAAGTATCTTGATGACGTGAGTCTTTTGACAGGCCTGAAAATAGTCAAATGTGTTTTCTGAGAATAGTCTTTATTCACTGCGTTCAATTTTAAAAGTGATAATAACAATATTACATAATAAAATATAAAGTATAACAATGCAGTCAATAAAACAGATACAATAACAAATCATGGAACAATAAAACTATAGATATGAACTTTGAAGTTTCTGGCTATTTCACCTTGAACGGTGTGAACTCTTGGGCGTTTGTATGGTTTCTGAAATGTGCAGCCATATATGCATGGGATTTGCAGTGAACAACTTAAAACTTTTAAACTTTTCATTTGTACTATTTTAAGTCCATTTGTAACAAAACTTCAAAATGTTTTTCATTAAAAATAAGATTATTGCAATAAAAAAATTCAAATATTAAAATAAGGCTTTTCTTTATAAAAATTCAAATAAGGCTTTTCTTAATAAAAATTCAAATAAGAATTTTTATCCAAAATTACATTGTGACACCAGGGTAAAGAAAAATAGAAATGTGTTTGTTTGTTGCTTAACGTCCAATGGTAAATATGTCATGCATAGTCAGGACGTGAACAAATAAACTGTAACGGAAATAGATTTTCCCAAGTTCACGGAATATAGGATAAAAAAAGAAATGCTTTCAAGCTAGAATAATTTATTCTACGTGAATAAAATAAACATCAAGTTACAAATTGTAGCAATCAAATTTACAAGTATAATTGATATATACGGTTAGAACAGTATATCACCTCAATTAAGTGAATTCAAAGATCAAGCACCCCCAAGGGTGACTGGGGAATAGACGTATGGTCACCATTGGTCTTCCTCCGACCGGCGGTAAAACCCTTGCTAAAGTGGGGGGTCCGTTTGACTGTGCGGGATGTACAAATTTGCAGCCACGTCCGTTCAGAATGGAGACGTTAAATCCGATGCCTCGTATAAAGAGAGTGCCAAGCTCTTTGCAAGTTAAGAACCCTTGCAACAACTCTTTGAGGGGTCCGTAGGTGACCTGTTCAAAGGCTAAATTTCTGTCCCTATCCAATTTACCCTCATTTCCCGTGGCAGTCTAAATTTCTCCGACCTTAATCCCGGACGCCCCTATTACAGAACCTACCTATTGTATTTATTGTTACTTAATTCTCGTCTTGAATATGCATGAAATACTTGCCACTGGACGTTAAGCAATCAACAATCAATCAATCAAAGATCAAGCAAGTTACGGACAGTAGATTCCGTCTTATTCCAATTGCTTTGCCGTTGAGTCTGACGTCATAATGTTCCGTGCAGCACGGGCCGGCAGAACGAGGGTGTCCCGGCCGGTCCTGTCGGAAGTGGACCGACAAACCCAAATAGCAAAACGACCATAAAGCCGTGTAAAATCTATTTCAATATAATAAACGCGACATAAAAGCAAATACCATTACATTCCCCCTCCCTTAAGACATGATGTGGAAACCAAATTATTCTAAAGCGACAATTAAGGCTGAAACATATCATAATATTAGTATAACATATAAACACAACAATATTTAATATAAAATTCAACCCCCCCCCCAAAAAAAAAATAAAACAACAAAAAAACAACAAAAACGCACCTTCTTTCTTTTCTTTTTTTTCTTTAAACAAAAAATAGTTGTGAGAATTTTTTTTCCCACTAAATTGACGAAAGAAAATTCTATAGAGCATAACTCTCCTTTCTTTAATAACAATGGTTATAACTTACCTTAATAATTATAATCTAAAATAACATTTGGACAATTCATTGTAATTCAAATTCAAATTTCTCAAAAATTCAGTTCCAAGTTACCCATTCATATCAGTATTAATTCAAAACTCAAGTCAAGACAACATAAAAAAACAACTCGAATACTAAGTATGGCACAAGAAATGTTCAAAGTTACTGTTCCATATCCTGGAAAAGATTATCTCTGTTCTTATATCTGCTAACTGGGTCCTCAACCTTCTGTTTTCCGCTTCCACAGTTCTTCTTTACTGGCGTTCTCGTTCGATTCGAGTCCCTTCCTTCCTAATACTTTTTAGTCTGTCCTTGGCAACCTTTCTCGTTCTACCAATGCAGTCAATAGCATTGCAAATGTAGGCTACATATTCCTCTAGCTCTTCTTCTCTCTTAGGAATGAGAGGTACAACAAATGGCGGTAAATCGCGGCAGGTGGTCTGAGTACTGGAAGATTGAAAAGCAACGGCAGAATACCCAAAAGAGGTATCTAAACTCCTGGATGACAATAAAGAAGTATCTGAAGATGTTGAAGGTGGTCTCTGGCGATATTCCTCCAAAGTTATGGTGGTAGCAGGTTTTCTTGCAGGTATAGACACTGTAAACTGAGGTCCGTCAGAATCATCTACAGGGTTGGCCACAGAAGAGGCAACAAAAGAAGCAGAAGGTGTAGGAGCCGAAGCAGGACAAGAAGGTAAAGTTGAAACGGTTAAACTGGCAGACACGGTAGATAAGACATGAGCTGAGGTTACAGGTGACAGTACACATGCAGAAGTTCTCTAGAATGTTGTAGTGGAAGAGGTACAGATGATGGTACTAGCAGACGTTGAAGGTGTTGCCGGCTGATCCATTCTATTCTTGTATATCCAAAATCCAGGATTAATAAATCCTCTATTATCTTGTACTACTTTGTTTATTTTAGCTACTGATTCCTCTAAAGTAAGTTTATCATGAACCCCGTGAATCCTGCTAAGGTGAGTTTTGATGTCATGCCTCCTCTTACATGTTGCCTGACAGCCATTCATAGAACATGTATACGTTACACATGTTTCCATGTGTTATTCTTCCCAATGTCTGAGGTATTTTGTACGGGAAGCAAATTTGTTTGTCCCACACTCCTCTACAGGACACTGCATCAAACCCCTAGGCTTGAAAAAGAACTCAACCTTGTCCGACTCACTCATATCCCCTCCCTGGTTCATTACACTAATTTCCTGGTCCATCTCTTCATCATTGTAATCTAAAACGTTGGCGTCAGCCATAGTACCGAAAAGAAAATTTACAAAGATCTCCAAATCGAAGATTCAAGAATATAAATTGGTCACCTAGGACGAGTGGCAGTTCCTACTATTCAATGCCAACAATTGCTTAAACAACCAGGGGCCGGTTGTTCAACTTGTCGTTAACTTAACGCTAGTGTTACCCTTAACGTGTCGTTAAAAAGTCTAACGTGGCGTTACTTAACGGAAGGTTAAAATGCTGTTGTTCAACTTGATTTAACGGTAGCGTTAGCTAACGAGAGCGTTAGGATATCTTAACCAGTCGTTAAATTTTAACTATAGTTTAGAAGCTATTTTAGTTACCCATAATTCAGTTTTTCTAAACTTACTCCATAAAAAAATATGGCTGACAATGCATCTTCTGCTGCCAAAAAACCCAGGGAAAGAAAGCCAAATTTTTCAGAGGCAGAAATTAGTGTCCTACAGGATGAAGTTGAAAAAAGTTATGCTATCATCAATGACAAATTTAGTTCTGCTGTAAGTAATAAGAAAAAGTCTGCTATTTGGAATAACATATCCATGATATTGTCTGCTCTTGGTGTTGCCCATAGATCAGCAAAGAAGTGTAGAGACAAGTGGGGCAACACCAAGAAAGAGGCAAAGAAGGTGTTCTCAGTCACCAAAAAAGACCATGCCAGAACTGGGGGTGGACCACAGGCCAAACCGTTAAGCCTTGCCATTCACAGAACGATTGACCTGTGCAAAGATTCTGCATCATTTAAGGGCATTGGAGGTGTTGAAAGCTGCATTAAAGGTATGTAGTATTTTATCTTATCAAATAAAAGTGTTTCTACTACTTTGTCTGGAAACTTACTATTAAGTTTTGCTATCAAATGTACCCTAGTTGAAGGAATAACATCGGCGTAGTGGCATCAGTTTGTGTACGCCGGTATCATTAATGACATTATGGAACCAAAATTTCGTTTAGAAACTGCTGCAATTAATTTTTCCCAGTTTCCTTGTTTACACGTGGAATTGTCCATCAAATTATTTAAGACAAAGATATTTTTCATAGTAATTTATATTTTGGCAAGGCATTAAACCAATATTTATTTCTATAACGATCAAATCGTCTGCATCGGTGTTTTGCACTTACATGTACTAAATATTGACCTTGCCCTCACAATCAGTGACAATGTAAACATTACATTCCGCATTGTTAGGAAATACAAATATACCTTCTTATATATATCATTGAATCATATGTGCGTCTTTCCTTTCAATATGCAAATAAAGAAAAGGTTTTAACCATATTATTTCTATCAATCTCTATCACTGTTCCATGCCATGATATCCGATAATTTGCAACAGGTGCTCACCCTTATTGTTGTTGGCGCCTTATCATCACTTAGTAATCTCGGCCCCATTGCAGATCGTACCATAACAATATTCGTCCCTATCTCCTGTCATGCGAGAATTTTTTAACTGTCCAAAACAACATCGTAATAACTTGGTTCCAATTAACAATTTCTTACAATATGTATTTTTTTTTTATGAGAATTAAATTGAAGGTTTACACTTATGTATATTGAGGGTTATCAAAAGTTAAAAAACATTGCAGCATATAGAACCACCTTGCATAACCGAATAACTCAACTGTAGTTCACTTTTTATATGTTGCCCCTCATATAACTACTGTTATTGTTAAATCGCATTGATAACAAATTGAATACTTTGAATAAATAAAAATTAGTTAAAATAAATTTAAAATATGAAAGAATATTTTCAACAACAGAAAGGGGGGAGGGGGGTCTACTCCATCAGTGCCTGTGATCTACATCAAAATATGTCTGCCATCTTCGTTTATTGGTGAAAACCCCAGATCATGTCAACTGCAAATTGAAAATTAACTAATTCAACTATTTTTTTTACATATAAATACAGGTTTGATAAGTTTGATCATGAGCATCTTTGCTAGCAAAGGGTTACAATCCAGTCCCCTCCTTGGCTAGCAAAGATGGATCATGAGATATTCCTCAAACATACGCCTTAGCACCACTCTTGAAAATTGCTGTATGTGTTATTTTGATTTATTACTTTGTATCTTAAAACTTACTTCTTGCGACTTGTTTAATTTAAGGGATAAAGAAAATGCACTAATTCAGAAAGCAAAGGATATGCATCTTGAAATAAAAGAATTTCTGATTAACTACCTGCCATCCAAGTCCTTGCCAAAAATAGGGGGATAATGTATCAATTAGCTATGAGGATAAAACAAGGGATATCACAGAAGATGATAGAGATGAATTGACACGGTACTTGTGTACTTTCAAAGAGATTAATCTTACCATACCAGATATTCCATCAATGTTGCATGATACCATTGCATTTATTCTTCAAAATTCAAAGAAAACAGGTATTTTTTTCAGCATCATGAAATATCTATAAGTTTAAAATGTAAAAAAAAGGGAGATGTGTGGTATGCTTTCTAATGGGAGAACTGGTGGTATACACAGAAGTGCCACTGGAATAGGTCCTTTTTATTTTGTCAAATATACCAAGGGGATGCAATTTCACCAGTGTAAAATGTAGATGGGCCAGTAACTTTCAATATTTACAATTTATAGCAATATATATATAGCCATTGAGTGAGATTGTGAGTTTAAATCCAGCACTGGCAGGTGCACTCCAATCCTATGATAATTGACTAAGGATTGGAAATTGTCCTACCGAAGGTCGGTTTTTTACTCCAGCTTCATCCACCAATAAAAACTGATTGCCACAAAATAGCACACTAGTGTTATGCGGCGTTAAACACCAATCCATTAATCCATCAAAGCCAATAAATTTACTAGAAAATTACTTTAAATGGTGCAATACTGCCTTATAATTAGACAGAAGTTTGTCTTCTGATATAGTTCTGTTACTAACCATCTCATTTTGCTTGGCATTGATGCATATGGTTTGTCAGGTAAAGTCAACGACCGCAGAGGTCCAACCCTGAACAGTTGGGTCAAAAATGGACACAATATTCGCGTTTGATACAGGTCTGAATTTGGATTGTAATAAAATATTTGACACATAATAGGTTTCTGACACCGAATAACTAGTCAACCACCCCCCCCCCAAAAAAAAAAATATTTACCCCCCTTTTTTTTGCTTTTGTGAAATACACTATGCTGTTGCGTATTGACTCCCCCCCAAAAAAAAAAAACAAATGTGTACACCCCCCTTTTTTTGCAAAAAGAAATGATATTGGAAGAAATTTTCTTTTTTATTTCTGAAATTGGAAATGAAAAAAAAAAAATTGCCCCCACAACTTCTTTCTTACCCCCTTGCCCCCTAAAAATTTTTTTCACCTCCCCCTTCCTTTTTCCCCCAAAAAAAAATTTTCCCTCAAGATATGGTCATAATCTCAATTCAATTTTCCAATGGAGTTTGCAACCATCATTACCAATTTAAATACATCATAAAATTAAGTCTTAAAATAGAAACCCCCCCCCCCCCCCCCCCAAATTTTTTAAACCCCCTTATGATTCATCACCCCCAAACTCAATCCCAGCCTTCCCTTTGTGGTATGGTACCTTGCAGTACAATTTCAGAGAGATCCATATACCTGAACACAAGTTACTATCTGGAAACTAGAAAAATGCTTGTTTTTGTTCCCAAATTCCAAGGGCAATTACCCCCAAACTCAAACTCAGCTTTTCCTTTGTGATATGGAATCTTATAGTACAATTTCATAAAGATCAATACACTTACACACAAGTTATTGTCCTGAAACTAGAAAAAATGCTTGTTTTTTTTCCCCTTTTTGGCCCCTTATTCCTAAAATTTTGAGGCAATTACCTCCAAAATCAATCCCAGCAGTCCTTTTGTGATATGGAACCTTGTGGTACAATGTCAGAGAGATCCATACACTAACACACAAGTTATTGTCTGGAAGTTACAAAAATGCCTATTTTTAGCCCCTTTTTGGCCACTAATTCCTTAACTGTTGGTACCATAACCCCCAAAATCAATCCCCGCCTTTCTTTTGTAGTATTGATCCTTATGGTAAAATTTCATAGAGATCCATTCACTTAAACTAAAGTTATTGTGCGAAAACCAATGTGTCTTCGGGCGACGACGACGCCAACGTCATACCAATATACGACCGCAAAAATGTTTTGCGGTCGTATAAAAAAGTAAGAAAATTTAACAATAGACACACATGACCACCATTCATGCTCCTTTATAACAACCACCGTAATATTATATTTTCTAGTTGACAACTCAGCAGCATTGCCAGAGGAGAGTGCAACAAATTCCCAGGACCTGTTTGATACCCCTCCAAGCCAGCCACTTTCCCTATCTGCATCTGATTTCACTCATCAGCCATTACCACTTCTACCAGCTGTAAATATCCAGGTGCCATGCCCAGCAGCTACAGTAGTTGAGCTGGGGACTCTAACAACAAAGAAAATAGAAAATCCAAAGAAGAGGAAAGCAACTGCTGATGATGTTTATGAGCTACAGGTAAAATTACACAATTGCATTAATTTTAGAAATAATTCAGAATAAGTTAGAAACGATTGACAAACCATTGTCTTAGATGAATGACTTGGTAGGTTCGACTCATAACTTGGAAAACTGAAAAGGTAAAAATCAATCATCAACACTTACAAAAATTGACCTTTTGGGTCCCCATCGATTGGTATGTATAGGCAATGATGTGAGACCGTGAATCGATCTTAAATTACACTTAATCAACATTTCATTTTCAAATGTTGCAATTTTCATCTTTATGAATATCTTCCAATATAAATAACTTAAATTTATGGTCTTCCAGCCTCTGGACAAAGCATATGTCCAGCGGGTCATACACTATATCTGGAACTCTTAATTAATTTCATGCAATACTTCTGTAAATTCCACAAGAGTTGTAAGGTATACAGACACATCACAGGCACTTGTCTCAGAATCAAGCTTGAATGTTGTGTCCATACTTGCCCCAACTGTTCAGGGTTCGACCTCTGTGGTCGTATCAAGCTGCGCCCATCGGAGCATTTTATTATTTTTCTTATCAGTCAACAATTATTTGCCAGAAAAAAATGCATGTGTACGGTACCAAGTCACAAATGATGTTAAGGACTCAATTTCTTCGTTCAATACTATTTTGCATTTTTTGATTTTGATATATATATACCACTTTTGAGTCTCCTTGTGTTATTTTTTGGTGTATTCGAGACAATTGAATTTTACAATTTGTATGTTATGTTTTTTTTAATTCTGGCTATGCATTTATTGGAAATGTTTAAATTTTGGCACTGTGTTCTGACCTTGGATTTGATCACTCTATTTGTATAAGGGTCATTAATTTTGATCGTTTGCTTTGCATCCAGTGGCAAATATTTCATGCATGTTCATGATGAGAACAAATTAACAAAGAATACAATTGGTATGATCAGACCCCTCACAAATTTTTGTAACGGTTCTTATAATATGCATAGCGTTACACTATTTCCACACAATGCAATCATATTTTACATCCCCTTTCCAACCGGATGTGCCGGCGTATTTACACATCCAACAGTCTATGGAATACCCACTTTGCGGTAAGGGTTTTATTGATTGGACGAACAAACTCCAAAGGATGACCTTAAATCTATACCTTAATCAATCCTTAGGTAAAAAGATGTCGACGACGGACACCTAGTGGTGCAAATAGCTCACATAACCGTATGTGTAATATGACCTCATTATTTGCTTTCAAGCACCTGATTTTATATGATGTTGAACTTATTCAGGAAGTAGGAAAAACGGTTGCCAATTTTTTTTCTCGGAGGAGCTTTTTTATGGTTGTTGATGTGGATTGTGTTCATGTCCAATATGTTCTGTGATTTTTGATATATATCAAATACGTTTGTATATATAGTGTAAAATGAGAACTAGATAATTCTGACGAAAAAAATTAGAAAATGAAATTGTTCTTAGACATGAAAAGCATAGAAAGTTTACTTCTGACTGAGTCAATAGTCTAAAGAGTTTGATTTCATGAGCAATAATTGCTTCTTTTACTTTAAACTTAAACTGTTATCTAATACAGTTACTATATTATTAAATCATTCAAAATATTGTCTCACAGAGATAATAAACCTTCGTTGTTGAAGGCTATACGGTGACCTAAAATTGCTTACATCAACATCATTTGTACTCTGGTGGATAGTTGTCTCACTGGCAAGCATCCCTAGTCTCCTTATTTTTTATTAACAAAAGAAAGTCATCAAAATGAAACAAGGTTTCCATTAGGACCATGGTGAAATGAAACAAGTCTTTGATTAATTAGGATCATGTTTCTATGAAAAGATAAGAAAGCATAAGTGATAATTAAATATATGTATTTCAGTTGCTCAAAAATACTCTGGCAACGTGTTCTCTTGTGTTTCTTCCATCTTGCACTCCTACAAATGCTGGTACTTGCACGGGCTGATCAAGTCGAACACCGGCACCGTCATCATTCACCAAAGGTTCATTTCTAGACAGGGCAATGTTATGCAACACTGCACAAGCACCAAAAATTCTACATACTTTTTCTGGTTTCATTCTGACCTTAAATAGGAAAATAATATGCTCATTTAAGTTTTATGTAGTGTAATTAAATAGTACATGAAAAATGTGTCATGCATACAGAAATATATATATTATATTTTATATGTCTTGATTTATAGACAATAGACAATAGACATATAAAATATCTTTCAATGTTTTGAAATAGTAGTTAGATAACTGTTCTAGAAAAGTGATGGTGGTGATACCAAAGGCATATTCAAAATCCTAAATCGAAGACAAATTTACAACGCCTGACAAAAATTCTTTATCGGCACCCTTTTGTTGTTGACCTCAAGGCACCTTTTTCCAATTTTATATATTTGGGTTGCTGTCTCATTAACGTTTACCAAACATCTCTCAGCCATATTGTTGTAGATATTACATGGAAATTGTTCATTATGTATTATGTATGTGTGAATTGCAATGCTAAATCTGTATTTAGTATCAATATACCTCAGAATGCAGGACATGAAACCTTCTTTTCAATATACCAAAAGTCCTCTCTATAACGGATCTAGAACTGGCATGGAATCCGTTGAACCTTTGCTGGTGTCTCTCTATTGGATTGGCATATGGAGTAAGCAGGAAAGGGCGAAAAGCATATCCACTGTCCCCAAGAATAACACCATCTATCAATCCCCTGTGATTTGTCTGGAGGTAATTAGACAAAGTTGATGTGTTAAATATGTGTGAATTGCAATGCTAAATCTGTATTTAGTATTAATATACCTCAGAATGCAGGACATGAAACCTTCTTTTCAATATACCAAAAGTCCTCTCTATAACGGATCTAGTACTGGCATGGAATCCGTTGAACCTTTGCTGGTGTCTCTCTATTGGATAGGCATATGGAGTAAGCAGGAAAGGGCGAAAAGCATATCCACTGTCCCCAAGAATAACACCATCTATCAATCCCCTGTGATTTGTCTGGAGGTAATTAGACAAAGTTGATGTGTTGAATATGTGGGAGTCGTGAGTGGAGCCTGGCCAGTTTGCAAATATATTGGTAAACCTGCCTGTAAATATGAATTCAGTGTTTTTAAAAAACAGACAATTGCTAAAAAAAATAAAATAGCAGATTTTTTAATTATGCAAGTACAACAACGCACCTGCTAAAAAAGAATTCATCCAAAGTACTACGCAGTTATTCCTCAACAAATTTCGTTTTTAAAAAAAGGAATCGAATCAATTCAGTTTATTATCTTATAACATGTCCATTAGTGGCATTTAATTTTTTAAAACAAGAAAATTCGGGTATAGACAAACATATCAATATTCGTTTTAAGACATAACATGTAATAAACATTGCTATTATTATATGATTACCAAAGAGAATTTGAAATTACAAAGAGTAAAAGAAATAAATGCAAATCAGACGGTATCTTAGACAAGTCCTATTAATTTAACTAGAGTTATGCCGCTTTGTACCGTGAATTGAAGTTCTTTGTCGTATAAAGCAAAATTACAATGTTGCACAGCGAAACCGTCCCTTCATGTTTTTACCTTTCTGTGTGGACAAGATGAATAAAATGGAAACCTTTAATCTTTTTCAAATGTTATAAAGACCGGACTCAAGTTAATCGAACCTCCGAAATTTGGGTCGAAACAGAAGGACCTAGTTGTCTATATCGATAGTGTCAAGGTGATTTTATATTAAAGGGAGAGAACAATTTAAGATCAACAACGACGGAATGGAAAAATACAGATTAAAATACCTTCAAAATCACAGACAGCTTGCACATTTATGCTGTGGTACCCCTTTCTGTTGACATAGGATGGTTCATCATCTGATGGTGCCTGTATCCTCACATGCGTGCAGTCAATGCACCCCAAAACATTCGGAAAGTTGCATTGCCTGTAAAACCCACATTTTATCCTATTTATGGAATCTACATCTGTAGGCCAACTCACAAAATCATCCTTAATGTCAATCAGGGCATCTGTCACATCACTAACAACACGAGAAACTGTTCCTTTGTCATACCCCAAAGTATCTCCTATAACTTGCAAGAAGGAGCCGGATGCATAGAAACGCAGTGCAATGCATACTTGCTGTTCAACGGTCAGTGCTGTTGCTTTGTTAGTGGGCCTGCTGAGCCTGTCTTGGAGAAGATTGCAAAGGTATGCAATTGAGTCCTTGCCAAATCTATACCTCCTTCTAAGTTCATCGTCATTTAAATTTGTTAAATGTGAAATAGTTCCCCTAAAAACTCTGTCCTTCCTCGGTCTTGGTGGTAGCATCATGAAAGCAGCCATTTTCTAATTATACCCTGGTTAAATGATTTAACGCTGCTACCTACCATCGTTAAATTTCACTCAAGTTAAGAACATTATAACGGAGCGTTAAAACTAACTATGAGATGAACAACAGGATTAACGAGACGTTAAATTTTATCGATACGTTAGCAAAATTTAACGGAGCGTTAGTGCTAACGATAAGTTGAACAACCGGCCCCAGATCACATACTAGTAATCTATAAACCATGAGTCAAGTCATGTAACCCTACCATATATAATGGTAATAAATTTATTCCGTATATATGTACACCACCGAAAGCTCTTGTTACGTAGCCCATGGTTACATCGAAAAATGAACAAATATACTCTATGGCATTCCTGAATATCATAGGTATTACAATACGTTAAAGGGACAAATTTACACACCATAATAAAATTGTTTTAAAATGTGTTTTGTTTAGAAGGAAAAAATGTACTAGCGTCTTATTTAACCTAACCACCCGTTCATACATGTACATGAACTTTTAAGGTGAATATGGAAGTCTGGGTCGAATAAGTCGACCACGAGAACTGTATTTAAGTGAGTCTTGATGGTAGTTAACGCCAATTGCGTCACTATCCCTTACAAAAAAAGTATCTATTGCTTCTATCTCTGTGTCGTTAGATTCCTGAGATTCAGACTCAAATAGTGTTTTGAGAGACGAATCAACATTTAAGAGCTGATTTTCAATTCCGTCCCCTTCCACCCTTTTTACATGGTCAACGTGTACTATTTTCATTTTCGAGTTATGACACAACTGAATTTGATATGTGACATCCGCAATTTTTCTTATTATTTCAAATGGCCCTGTCAAGCCAAGTCCTAATTTTTGTTTAGCATGCGGCTGATACCAATTCCAGACTAATTGGTCCTTTGCGAAATTCCGCGGCTTTAGTTTAACATTGTAATAATGTTTTTGCCTATGGAAGCTGGCTTCGAGTTTTTCATGCGCAAAATCGAAAGATCGTTGCATAGGTTCTTTTATCCACTCTATGTACATGATATATTTAATCGGGCAATCAATTTTGCCTTTATTAGGTGGCGAACCAACAATCACGTCCAATGGAAGACGTATTTCCCGTCCTAACATGAGAAGGTTAGGAGTACATTTTGTGCTTTCATGAACAGCGGCACGGTAAGCCATCATTATAGACGGAAAATGATCATCCTTTTTTGAAACTCCAATTGTAAGAAAATTCACAAATCTCCAAACTGTCCGTATTTAGAATTCATTTTAACTAACAGAGGTAAAAGCTCTTTTAGATGGTAAACATCAACTTCAGTGATACATGATGATGAACAAGAAGCTAAATTGTCTAGTTAATTTTCCTCTGTCTCTCAGCATCAAAACACTAAATTCCAATTCATTTGGTCTTGAAACAGTCAATGCTTAGGTGACCTGTTGCAAGCTAAATTTCTGTCCCTATCCAATAAACCCTCATTTCCCGTGGCAGTCTAAATTTCTCCGACCTTAATCCCGGACGCCCCTATTACAAAACCTACCTTTTGTGTTAATTGTTAATTTGTTCTCGTCCTGAATATGCATGAAATATTTGCCACTGGACGTTAAGCAACCAACAATCAATCAATCAGAAGGCCCAGCAATAGCCGTTTGGGAACAGATACTGATGCTGGGCCCTCCTTTGAAAAGAATTTGGGCCTGAGTTTAATGTTTTTGCAAATGACTTCTTATTTTGACCTGAAAATTCAGTTTGTCTGTCAAGTAAAGCTGCAGATCTCCAAAGTTCATCATTGATTTCATCCCATTTCAACCCTAAAATTTTCCTTATCTTTCTAAATTTTTCGTCATTTAATTTAGCGGCTGGGAAACCCATGGACTTCCATAATGACTGCACATTAAAACCAAACTTGATCAATGCTTTAGCAGACCTCAAATTCTTTTTAAGATATATTGACATAAATATATCAAAAGCATTTAGCCATTGGTGAATGGACAAAAGCTCTGTGTTAGGTTTCCTATTGAAATTGTAATATTAAAATTTTCAAACAATGTTGATTTATTACATGTATCATCAATATTAGAAGGTAACAATAGAGCAAAATTTACACAATTGCCACACCAAACATCAGATTTAACCTTATTGCTGACATGGTAATCTAAAGGTATAGTGCGTCTCAAAATTTGACATGCATATGGATTTTCTTCATTTGAGTTACTTGAGTTTAACAGCTCACCATCAGAAGGAGTGTTGAAATTAGGATCAGAGGAAATTGGTAGTTGAAAAACAACTAACATTGGTCCCTGGGAGTCAGTAGTTGACGAATTTTCTGGTTGTATAGATGACGACAGCATACCAGTTACTTCATTAATTGGGACTACAGTATTATCTTTTACCAGTTGAATGCCAGTATTTTGGAACTTCAAGAACAAAGCATCAGCCATGTCATTTGCGGTTTGAACAGACGACTGTTGAGTATTCGTTTCACGATCTAACAGATTTCCAGGAGCTTCTTGTCTGGACTCGCGTCTCCGCACTGGTGGCCTGTATATTGGTGGTAACTCCTGACTTTGTTCCTCCACTAAATCTTGAACATCCTCTGCCAGGTTTTGTGGAGCAGCCTTTCTTTTTGTTCTGCTTTTCTGATGTGGCATTTTGCTCTAAATACATAAAACAAAAAAATAAAAATCCTGTATTATCACAGAATTTAAAGAATGTTACTATACATGTACAAATTTAAACGAAAATGCTTGTCCAGCAAATTAAACATAGTTGATATGATGATATATCTAACAAAATGTACTCGTGTTTTAAATGAAGTTTGACTATGATATGCTAATTATTAATACTCCAACACCAATTGTTAACCAATCAATATGTTAGTACTTCAATTGTACCAAAATCGATTCCTATTGTGACACAACCATTATGGGGAAAGACGTGATTTATTCTCTTGATTAAATAAACTAATAATATACTAATATAATTGTATATAAACCATGATTATGAATATAATATTATATAACTCTAATATAAATGATATAACCAACCATAATAAAATATAAATAAGACATTTTTCATGTCACCAAGTGTCACAACCATATGCATATAAGCAAAACCACTCAGAGATTTTTTAAATTATAAAATTGATAAGGTGATGGAGTAATATTATGCAAATAATTCATAGATAACTATTTAATTGTATTGTATGCTTCTTCTTCTTCTTCGTATGTCCTTCCAATTAGGAACAATAAGTAATAACAATCATACACGGCAGTTTGCAACGCAAGTATGCTCGACACTACATGTACGTGAAAGGCTACCAACAGCAGCACGAACACTTCTAGCGTATATTTCCATACCTTCATCATTAAGATGAACTTTATCTTTAAATAATAAATCTGGGGTGATCTTCCACAACCCCCTATGATGCCAGAAAGTCGCATTATCTCTTTATTTAGTAAATGACTAAGTTTTTTGTTTACAATGTAAACCTTTTTGTTATAATTAGTTTCCGAACTTTCGAAATGCCTCGGGAGAAGTTGACCAACAACCACGTGGTTATCATGGTAACAATTATTTATGTAATCGGCAAAAACGCTGATATCTCTTACTAATTTTATGGGCTCATTTTTCAGACGATACATCGTTGCCTCCAACCTGAAGAAAAACCGAATGTGGCGTATATTCTTAAATTATATGCATATATTGTTGCTTTTGGACACATTTTTTATCGGGGCGAAGAGTACCTCCCCCAAACCAAAATATTCCATCTGAATATCGGTTCCGCCTAAACCTAAATTTAACCAACCTCGATCACAGTTTTCATGAGTACATGATTCTAACCGACGAATAAAAGAATTACCAAAAATTAAGTCACGCCGGACCTTGGTTCAAAAGCAACTAATCTATTATAATATCAATAAATTAAAAATTAACCTATCAAACATATAATAATAATAGTTAAGGTTCGCTTTTACCTTATAATCTGTAGGTGGATTCTTCGATGACATCTGGTAAGCCCTTTTTACAGAACTGTTCAGTTAAAATTCAAAAACGATCTTTTCTCTCTCCCAAAACAAAGGCGAATGACCGCATGTCCGAGCACATGTAGACATATTATATCAATTTCCAATCTACAGAACTGAACAAACAGATTATGTAATTAGATGATCATGCATTGAACATGCAGCCCTTGACCTCATGTTGATATACTTAAACAAAGACATCCCTTCTTACACACATGACATTATGAAAATCGATATATCCGGAAATTCCAGCCAAAAAGTATTTTATTGTAATAAATGTTATTTCGTTATTTCTAGATAATAGATAAAATATGTAGAAAAGTAAACTATAATTTTGAAATTCCTTTTTCCTATTTATTACCACAGTGTGTTCTTGTACGGTCTTTAGCATTTAAATTAAATATTAATTATTTTATACAGTTGCAAAAATAAACCAAAAGATATAATAAATAATAAGTCAATTATAATAAAACGAATACTCAATTTGTCTTCAAATGCAAGTAATTGTTATAATCCTCAGATAATTATTTTAGTATTGTTAAACTTATAAACTGTTGAATTTAATTTACCTTTTAGACAAGTTTACATTTGGTGGTGCTTTATATTGTTATTGTTACTTTACACCATGTGTATTTAATACAAGTATAAACATCTTTATTATCTTTTAATCCTACTACCATAGCCCAGTTCCCTGAGAAGAACTTCAAGAACTGAGATAGTCTCATTATCTCACTTGACATCCATCGTCAATACAAAATTTATATATTTGTTGAATAGAGGCACGTCTCAGTAATTTACAGGACAGAATAAAACTAACAAGAGGGGACGGAAGAATCTAAGCCCAACCCTCCTGTTACACTAGCAACGACTTAATAAATTACCTGTGTGACCTAAAGAGTTAGAGCATAGAATGTCCCCGATGAACAATTGTGCAGCGAAATATATTCATGTCAGTTTACAACGCTATGTTCATAATATTAAAACTATTTCAGGGTAGGATTACTTTGTATGGCTACTCGTTTTAAAGATTGACTTTATGGGATGATGTGTATAAACTACGACAATTTGTTTTACCTGTATGTTTAATGCAAAATTCTATATAAACCGATGGAAAAAATGTTACAGAAGTTGTTATTTTTTTTCATCCGGCAGAAAATAATTCACTGTGATATCTTATCCATTGCCGTGAACATTCTATCTGGGAAGTTGAAATATCGAATAGGTAATAAAAAAAACTTAATCTTTGCAAATATGATGGACTTATAATAGTGTATTTGAATATAAGCTAAATTGGTAATTAAAAAACCAAATAAATGTATTACAATGGGAAATAATTTCATAGATTATAAATGGAAACAATATCCTGAAATATCAAAGGAAATATCATTCTTTTAAAAGACATTATGAATCAAAACCAGAAGTAGTTTCACAGATTTTAATTGTGAAATAATATCATGAACAATTTAATATATACAATAAGGTAACTTTTCAAGTGAAAAACAGGTAAAAGTGAGTTGTTTTCAAATCTCAGTACAAATAAAAAAGTAAAGATAGAAATATAGTTGCATTACTACAGTAAACAGTAATGGAGGAATCTGTGTATGATGATATTTTTAACTATCTATATACACATGAATATTTCATTGGAGCAAGTGACATTTCAGAAAGAAAAATAAGAAACAAAGTGAAGGATTTTATGATAAAAAATGGACAACTTTATCATAGTATTTACCTATGAAATATTTACTGTCTTATTAAATCATGTTTTAAGGATGTACACCTCTGAGGAGCCAAAAATTTCTAAGAATTAAACATTTTTCTGAACCTGATTTTTGAGTTTATATGACTATAAAAAAATAATTGGTGAAGAAGAAATCATATGGTTGTGCACTTCTTTTTTTGCTACGGCCCTTTGAAAGTACGCAATATTGATGATTTTCCATTTTATCATCAATTTTTACCTATTTTCGTGAAAAAAAAATCACAGTTCCACTATTTAAACTTTTTTTTCATACTTTCAATAAAGATGAAGTGGACCAATCTGAATAAATTTAACTTACAACAACTATAGGTAGGTGTTAATATAAGAAAGTTTCATCATGTTTTGATGCTTTTTTGTGTCAAATTTACCATGCTGTCAATTTCGTAAAGTTGTGATTGTTCGCTGTTTTTAAGAACAAAATGCATATTATTTCAACTTTTTTGTGATAAATGATTAAAAATTTCATATATAAGAAATTTTAAAAGAAAAAATGATACGGTATGTACATGTTTCTGGTAAAATCATGTTTTGTACTTCTCACCCATTTTCTCAAAATTTTGGCTAAAAAGACTGACTTGATTGGTAATAAAATTTGAAAATTAAATTATTCAAAAATTACTCATTGTAAATACACAATTTTTTCACAGAGTTAAGTTTGATTATTACATTTTTAAAATTCTTTTATATTTTCCACTTGTATCACATGTTTTGGAAATAGTTCCAGAACGAGATTTCAACGAGACTGAAACGTCAGTAGAATACATCCTTAAGTCATCTTTTTATATAAATTAATATAAAAAAAATAAGAATAAAGGAAAAATTTCTCTATGAAATAGATTTTGGAATATAATATCTGTAAAATGTAAATGGCTCATAATTACCTACCTTTGCTTGAATAATTATGCAAATGTGTTCTACCTTGATAAAACATTTATAATTATGGTCAGGTATATATCAATTGCGAGTACCATACATAGTAGACATTGGGACTCTATTTCACAAGGTTCTGTGAAATATGGAATGGAAAATATTTACTGATAAATACTATCCGCAATACAACAGATATAATTTCACTCTTCTGGATAAAATCTACCTGTGAAATACTATTGTCTGGAAAACAAATAATGTGACAAATTATCCCCAGGAAAAAATATCACAGAGGAAGAAATTAACCGTTACATATGTGTAAAAAGGTTTGTCGTTGGTAGTAAGTAAGTAATTTTATGGAGATGGCGGAAACCAGTTATTTTACAATAAATCTAGACATTTATGGATTTATGATTACATTTTTTGAAAAATCTTTCAAGTTATATACAAATAAAATGTATGGTTTTGAATAACTAAGATGTGTGCATGCTTATGTGAATATATATAAAATCCTTTATATTTGGGTGTCTGTCCAGCCTTGAGATTTTATATTCATAAATGCATTGCAAACAAGGCAGAAAATATGATACTCGGATACAAATCTAATCCTCATCTTCAGAATTCTGCTAAAAGCCGAGAAGAATTTTAGGCAAATCTTAAGAGATAAATGATATTCAATGAATTAGAGCCTTGTCCGTAGCTACCGTCACCATCAAAATCTCAAGATATGTTTGTTGACATAAAAACTGAATTTTCTCCCACCTTTGATTTGATGTTTGACATATTTAATCTTATAATAATTAAGAGAGAAAAAACTCACATCTTCCATTGCAAGAAACTTGATTTGGGACTACTCTCAAAACATCTCCTTTTTTGTAGGCACCAGACATCAGTCAACATTTCATGAACGAAGGTGCAATATGGTAAATCTTTGAAGAGGTTTTAAGTTCATCGTCGGCAAAGTCCCACTAAAGTTACATTTTCAAGGGTTTCTCTATGTCCCTTTTGTTTTGTACTGCCTGTTACATAAATTACAATCTGATTGTCAAACATTGATTCTATTTGTCTCATCTGTGTATTTAATGCAGAAAATTGTTAGGTGTAGGAAATTTTCGGGTTACCCACAAGAAAATGCCGCTATATTCCTTACTGAATTCGAATCTTACTCAACTCTGTATGATCTGCAAGATCCTAAACGAAAAATTGCAGCTTTTCACCTGCATCTCAAAGCGCTGACATGGTTTAATGATGTAAAAAGGGCTTCCAATTCTGATTGGACTGTATTATTTAGGTGTAATACCACCAAATCATAGTACGTCACATCCGGTTGCGTACGAAAAAGGGTCGAAAAAAATATTCCTTTGAGTTTGACAGTTGTAGGAAATTAATCCTACATTTCATTGCAGTAAAAAAATTCTGAGTCATAAACATATATCTTGGGTGTTTCAAAGCACCATTATTTTTTTATTTGATGTTTCTATAGATTATTTTTTGAAACTTGAGGTTACATGGTTACTAAAGCTTGTACACAGGAAAATAAGGGGTGAAAATTTGATTGGTTAACTTCCAGTGATGATTATTTTCTTATATGCAATGAATGTTATGTGAAATTTTGACTATAGTATTGGACAGGATAAAACTTTACTCATGCCAAGTATTTCTTTATTTGAAACAAAGATAAATTCTGCACAATTATTTGAAAAGTGCAAATTTAACAAAGACTGATAGGAGAAAAACAATGGTGGTATTACACCTTATCATCTTTGTTTAAAACACAATATAAGGATTTTGCAGGTCAAAGTTCAACAATGCTGATGACAAATGAATTTTTTTAAACATTCGGCTAAGTTCAGGTCTAGCTATTGAAGATTTTTACTATAATTTAGTCGAAAAACCAAATTCTATCAAAACCAGAACATGAGGTTTTATCGAAATTTATTAATGGTCTTCCGAACAAGATGACGTTTGTTCGTGCGTGCCGGAAATCCAACTACACTACAGGCAGCATTGACTTCATAAAAAATGGCAGAGGCGTGTGGGTATCGAAAAGAAGGGGTTGTCACACAAGCCATTAAGACCGAGGTTACGCCAAGACCTGATCCCACCACAAAAAGTGAAATGGACGATATTAAAGAGCAAATAAAGAGCCTTATATCTATGATTGCTAATATCACCGTACAGAACAACAGTTCAAATCAAACACCAAATTACCGACGCCAAGACTACCCCCAGTCACCAACCCACCCACCTCGGCAACAAAATTCTCGTGAATGCTACGGTCGCCAAGGGCAAGGTCACATTCATCGCAGCTGTAATTGGACAGGACCTGTCAACACATCAGCCACATGTCAGTTATGTTCCCAGCAAGGACATACTGCACAGTTTTGCAATACCCTTCAGCAATTTCAGTCGAAAAAAGGTTAAAACCCGAGGGACAGGCAAGGTCGTTCGGTCAAAATTTAGTTAGTGCCAGCATAAATAAAAACAATGGAACTTCTTTTGTACATTTGCAAATTTCAGTTGAAGATATTCATGAATTAACAGTGCAGCATTGGTAGATACTAGTAGTTCAATTAATGTTATTTCACAAACTTTGCATAAAACTCTTCCCTACAAATCTGAATTGAGTTTTGAACAATTTCCGTCTGAATTGCGACTTGACGATAATACACAGGTTAAAGTTTTTGGTTACGTGTAACAATATTATTATTGATTTTAGCAATTTTCCGCTAATTTTAAGTCAGTCAAAGTACAAACGCACAAGAAACTAACAATTCCTTTTTATTTCGAATGTATTGTATGGGAACATGTTCCTACTTATGTTCTGCTTGGATTAAATGGTATATGTTCGAATCATTAGTTCATACTCGAAAACGGTGTAAAGGACACCGACCACTTCAACCAATCATTTGTAAAATTAATCGTAAAGGGATGTTAACATCGTTAATTTCGTAGATTAGTGTGTAACGCATATCGTATGTCTATACAAACAGGTTGTATCATCTTGAAATAACCCTTTTCCGGACATTACCGACAATTAATAAGCATCTTCCCGAATGAGTGCGTGACGTCATTTGTGTTGTTTACATCCGCCATTCCACGAGAAACACAGCTATTTTCAACTCAAATTAGACAAAGTATTCAAGTATCAATGGATTACGACGGACAGGACAGCGGTTATGAGCCATTTATAACTGGTTGTGATAATATTCAACCGTATCAGTTCGAGCCAGTTCATATTGGAACAAAACGAAGTGAGCAGTCAAAATCATTCGGACTCTGAGGAAAATTCTGAAGTCGACAAATCTGACCTCTGCCGGATAAAACAACTTGGCATGGTATGGTTGATTGTCTAACAATAAAATACACAACATTACCAAGCATCCGTAGATGTAAATGCGTTTTAGCCCGTTTTCTGTCATTTATTGAAAAAAGGGGGGGGGGGGCATGTATATCATACATATTTGCCTAAACTCGTATATTTAACACTCCCTGAACTACATGTACAGAGTCAAATGAAATGAGAGAATGCCATACTTTAATTTTCAAAGAGGATGATGAACAAGACCTATAGTTTAAATTATTTTTTTTGTTGTACATGTACTCACAATGATATCATGGAATCAATGTTATTTTTTATAAATTATTTATAAAATGCACGCTATTTATTCACATTGATGCATTGTTACCTTTTTATTTGATCGTAATGACATTTTTCTTTACAAATTAACATACATGATAATGGATTTTAGATTGATTGATTGTTGGTTGCTTAACGTCCAGTGGCAAATATTTCATGCATATTCAGGACGAGAACAAATTAACAATAAATACAATAGGTAGGTTCTGTAATAGAGGCGTCAGGGATTAAGGCCGGAGAAATTTAGACTGCCACGGGAAATGAGGGTATTTTGGACAGGGACAGCAATTTAGCCTTGCAACAGGTCACCTACGGACCCCTCAAAGAGTTGTTGCAAGGGTTATTGGCGTGTATAGAGCGTGGCACTCTCTATACACGAGGCGGCGGATTTAACGTCCCCATTCTGACCGGACGTGGCTGCAAATTTGTACATCCCGCACAGCCAAACGGACGCCCCACTTCGACAAGAGTTCTACTGCCGGTCGGAAGAAGACCAATGGTGACCATACTTCTATTCCCCAGTCACCCTTGGGGGCAATGGATTTTAGAGATTTATTGTAAAATATATGCAAGTAAAATCTACATTGTACATTAAATTTCCCAGGTGTGACTGTAACAACTACACTGTAATGCCCACTGTGGATGAATGTATTTGTTGCAAGGAAGTTGGTCCGGTTGCAGAAAAGATAAAAGATGGGGCCCTTGATTGCATAACAGACCATAAAGGGTTCACTGGAAACTGTCTAAATAGACATGTCATTGAGTTCTCTTTGTATGACTTTGTTGAAAGACAGGTACCAGAAAATGATAATGAACTAATGCATTAGTATGTTCAAAATAATATCGACGATTAAACATAAATTTAACTTCACAACTATAATTTTTCAATTACAAATTCAATCAGAAACATAAAAAAAAATGCCAAGACCAAGCTGATGATGAAATTCAAAAAAGGCAAAATAATTAAATCTGGATAAACACATATATCATCATGAAAATATGAAATCATCTTAAGTAATCATTTTTTGTTCAGCATACTGACATTCAGTTATAATTATATCGTTGTTCAAGCTTTGTGTATCACTTTGTATACAGAATTTCGAATAATCTGTTAAATATGTTGTTTTTTTTCAGATTATATAGATATATTGCGTACAGACGGTTCACTCGCTGGATCTGGCATATTCTTGGGAAAAAAGAAGAAAAGTGATACCAGCATGTGCAGTTATACATATTCGGGAGGCATTCCCGTCTTAGGACTTTACTGGTTTCCAAAATGCCAGGCCATGATAATATGAAAAAAAATAGTTCATGAAGCTGTCAATTTTTACGCCCATACCTTTGGTTAAAATCTTTATATTTCACATTTCCACCACTTAGCATTGAAAGATAAAACACTTAATAACATGGTGTAAACTGTGGTGAATACAAGGATAATGGTGAAGAGTTATATTGAACAATGATCACAAAATATTATGGATACATAATAAAATATATCAACAAATGTATAAGTATGCAAAGTTGCGAAATGATGTCAGTTTCTAGCAAAACGACTTGTTCTAGGTCTTATAAGCTCCTCCTTATCAAAATTAGTATTTGATGCTGTTAGTAGAAGAAGTCTCTTGTATACAACTGCCACTGGACGTTAAGCAACCAACAATCAATCAATCAATGTATACAACTGTAAGGTCCTCTAAAGCTTCTTTAATGCTTGACAAGCAATTTCATCTGTCAAAAGATCTTTTCTGAAGAGCTCCAACATAATCTACAAGACAAATAGAAACAATATACAATTATTGTCAAAAAATTGTCAACACGAGAAGGTTATTTCATTGGGTGCGCAGCTTTTAAGGGGCCACAATTGTTTTATTATACCGAACTAACAGTGGAATGGCATGTTTGAATTATTGAAAAAGCACTAACCTTATTTTAGTAACACACACAAGTTGACGTTCGAAAATACATTTGTGTCATAGCTACAGGCGTGGAAGTTCTTGTATGTACAACAAAGGTTGAATATTTTTGTAAAATATCGATGGCCCTGAAAAGGACCGTTTATAAGAGATACCATTGGCACTAGATGCATGTCAAAAGTCTTATTTCCTCGTCTTTCGATGGGCTTTCTGTAATGTGAACGTTGCCATATTGTTTATTTACATCTGTGACGTCATTTTCATGGGAAATAACTCGAGTACAAATCAAGGAACTGAAAAGGTTATTCGCCGGTGAATAATAGGGTTATTCAACGCTGGTGTAAATTTTAAGGGTTATTCGTCCTTCCTTGCAATTGAATGAAAATTAACTGAATTATTCCATGCCACGTGATAACGTATTGCCCAATAGAATTGTTTGTAATATATGTAAGGTATAATAATATGTAGTAGCTCAGCCTCTAATTCACATAACTTAACGTGCAAATTTATAGATGCACTTACATGCATGTACATGTGCATTATGCATTTCGAGAATATAAACATTTTCAATTTTAATTGTACAATAAGAGACTAATTCTACTGTAAATAAACCTTTATAATTCCCATAAATAAAAATAAACTGCTAAGAGCAATATTATTACAAAGTAAGTGTATTGCACAGTGCTTTTTATGTTTTTATTATTGAACCAGAAACTTTTATGAAATCTTACTATAGGTTGCTTGTAATTTCTGCGGTTTGACAAAACATTGCTCTCATTCTTTTTTTTGGCTTTAGGTCACGACTTTTTCCATTTCAAGATTCCTGCTTTTGTGACAGCTTGCTGTCTATTTCCCTTTTCATTGTAATGCATGCAATGTAGCAATGAAAATCCTGATGAAGAAAAAAAAACGAGGTACAAAAGCATTTAGATCTTATAAATTAAGAACCTACTAAACGTTTAAACTTATTGCTTCGATTGATTGATTGATTGTTGGTTGCTTAACGTCCAGTGGCAAATATTTCATGCATATTCAGGACGAGAACAAGTTCACAATAAATACAATAGGTAGGTTCTGTAATAGATTAAGGGATTAAGGTCGGAGAAATTTAGACTGCCACGGGAAATGAGGGTATATTGGATAGGGACAGAAATTTAGCCTTGCAACAGGTCACCTACGGACCCCTCAAAGAGTTGTTGCAAGGGTTCTTAACGTGCAAAGAACGTGGCACTTTCTTTACACGAGGCATCGGATTTAACGTCCCCATTCTGACCGGACGTGGCTGCAAATTTGTACATCCCGCACAGCCAAACGGACGCCCCACTGTAGCACGGGTTTTACTGCCGGTCGGAGGAAGACCAATGGTGACCATACTTCTATTCCCCAGTCACCCTTGGGGGGTATTGCTTCGAAGTTTAAAATTATCCACTGATGAGGTTATATGTATACTATTTGGTGACCATTAAAGTACAGGTACACACCATTCATTTTTCTGTTTGGTATTGGTTATTTTAACATACTGTACACAATAAATGACCTTGCTTTCATTGCATTAATGGTTGCTAAAAGTTTTACATGCATGGAAAGCATGATTGTGAGTGAGACCTGTTTAGTGCCATTTGATAGCCAAGTAAGCCTTAGTTTTTTCTAGTAGTCTATCCAGTCTATTTACTTTATCTTATTTTCTTTGGTGAGGAATCTATAAACATGGAGGAATAGATAGTCATAGTCGGCTTATGACATTAGTGAAACCAGATATATATATATATATATATATATATATATATATAATAAGGCAACAACAGTATTGAGCATTTATGCAATATATAGTTCCTTCTGAGGTTAGATCTGATCATGGTGGAAAAAATGTAATGATTGTCCTATTTATGAACTTGATAAATGGACAGGACAGACTGTCATATCACTCAAATCTGCACATAATCAAAGGGTAGAAAGGTTAGGAGGGATATATTTAAGGAGGTAATACAGAAATTCTATGACCTGTTTTATCTGATGGGAGATACAAGTACTGTGGTTAGAATGCTCCTGGTACGTTTGTCGAACTTTTTAAATGGGAAAAAGCTACCCAAATCTCATGAAAAGTAAAATTATAAGGACAACCAAGCAGAAAGACCACATGCATCTCAAAACCTTGCACTAAAGTAAACATGGTCCATTCAAGAGTGCTTAAATCTTTCCACATCATAAAAATGCTAAACCGGGTACACCAAAACACCTTGCAAATAAGGAAGTAATGGCTGAACAAGTAATATCGTGTCTAAGATCAGGCAAATTTGGCCAAAATCAGTTTCATTGATTTAAAGGTGTGAAAGATAACTTTCAGATGATCTGCGAAATTTTATAAAGCTATCTATTGGAAAAATTAGTGTGGTATAGAGTTTAAAATTGTTGAATGTCCTCTCCTTGCAGATATAAGTTTGACGAGTGAATTAAGATTTCAGTGGTTCATATCTAGAAGACTATAACCACTTTAGCAATTCACTGGTTGAAAAATAATGAACGCATGGCTGACAGAATATTGAGCAACTGTCTACACAAAAAATACTGAAATGACTAACCGATATGTGGAGGAACCACTACCAGACTTTGTGTGGGGGATAGAAAGCAATGGTCAACTCCATTATCTTTGCTTTGAAGCACGTGATCAAATTCCATTTGGCGATTGGGATTCAGAAGAATTATGGCTCCCATCCAATATCAAATCATGGTTGAGTGAACTTTGTACAGACATTCCAGATTAAGTCTTTGCTTACCTCTGTGAAGCTTAAAGATGAAAAGGCTAAATCATGACAAAATGGATCAAGATCTTGATAACGACAAAAGTAAAAGAAGGTGAAAAAATCATCCATTACAGCCAAACGGACGCCCCACTATGGCAATCGTTTTACTGCAGGTCGGAAGAAGATCCAGTTGTCATACTTCTAGTCCCCAGTCACCATTCGGGGCAATCAGATTGATTGATTGTTGGTTGCTTAACGTCCAGTGGCAAACATTTCATGCATGTTCAGGACGAGAACAAGTTAACAATAAATACAATAGGTAGGTCTTGTAATGATAGAGGACCTGGATGATGGTCGGGGAAATTTGGATTGATTGTTGGTTGCTTAACGTCCAGTGGCAAATATTTCATGCATATTCAGGACGAGAACAAGTAAATACAATAGGTAGGTTTTGTAAAAGGGGCTTCCGGGATTAAGGTCAGAGAAATTTAGACTGCCACGGGAAATGAGGGTATACTGGATAGGGACAGAAATTTAGCCTTGCAACTGGTCACCTACGGACCCCTCAAAGAGTTGTTGTAAGGGTTCTTAACGTGCAAAGAGCGTGGCACTCTCTTTACACGAGGCATCGGATTTAACGTCCCCATTCTGACCGGACGTGGCTGCAAATTTGTACATCCCGCACAGCCAAACGGACGCCCCACTTTAGCAAGGGTTTTACTGCCGGTCGGAAGAAGACCAAGTGACCATACTTCGCTTCCCCTGTAACCCTTGGGGGAATCAGAAAATAAGGAGGTGGCAAAATATAGAATAAAGGCAACAGTAGTAAACCGCTGTTCGAAATTCATAAATCAATTGAGAAAGAAAAAAACAAATCCGGGTTACAAACTAAAACTGACGGAAACACATCAAATACAAGAGGAGAACAACGACACAACAGAAACACTAAAATGCAACACACACAGAAACGAACTATAAGATAACAATAGCCATTAACACACTAAACTGCAGACCAAATCAGTCATGATTAAAATTGAGAAAGGAAAGTCGGGAATATGATTCCATGTGTTAATAAAGTTAGGATTACTTTGTGTTTAAAAAATTAATATATATCGTTTAAATTTTGATAGTTCTGTAGTCAGTTGCTGAGGAATCTCGTTGCCACAGCCAATTTCCTTCATACTATGGTGGTAGAATCTGAAATTGTCCAAAATACCTGGACGACTATAATTTGTCTGATATGTTTTAATCATTGCCAGATTAACTATATTTTAAACAATACAAAATAATAATATAAAAAAAACATTGCAAATTTTGTATACATAAGTTTTTAAAATTAAATAATGGTAATTGTGTGCATCCAGTATGGCAAAAAGTTGGAAGAATGAAAAAGAAATGGAAGAGGTCTATAGGCAATACTATGAGAATCTAGATTATGATGAGAATGAAGATAAGAAGAGAGCAGGAGGAAGATGTAAGGGTGTTGAATGGTGAGAAGATCAGGGAGAGTGAAAAAAAGAAGCAAGAGAAAGAAGACGAATGATACCAGCTAGTGATGAGGGAAGCTGATGAAGACCTTTGTGTTCCACTTGAAATTACAAAGAGGCAGGAGCTTGAGATTGATCAAAGAAAGTATCATGAAGTACTAAAAGAGGCAGACGAGGACAAAGGTATACCAATTGTGGCAGGAAGAAGTAAGACAACAGATGAGGAGCAATATCATCCGATATTGAAGAAGGCAGATAAAGACCTCTGTGTGCCTACTACATCTAAGGTGCCAGTGGTATGTCCTGCAAAATCTTTTCCCAGTTTTATTTGTCAGCTGCCTATGATACATCATTATGGACATGCAATTATGATTCATCTTTCATGGTAAATGGCACCTGAATCTGCTTGTTTTCATTGTAAAAAGTAAAATCACAAAATTACTGAACTCCGAGGAAAATTCGAAACGGAAAGTCCCTAATCAAATGGCAAAATCAAATGATAAAACACATCAAACGAATGGACAACAACTGTCATATTCCTGACGTGGTACAGGCATTTTCAAATGTAGAAAATGGTGGATTGAACCTGGTAAACAGCAGTTTGTTCACATTATAATGCTGAACCACCATATCATTAATGTACATCCAGATGTGGGTACAGCTTCTTAATAGTCTGTTGAGGGAATTCAGTTTTGAGATTATTATTTTTTTGTTTTTGAATAATAAAACACTTATTTAAAAAATACTTGTTTGTACTTTTCTTGATATATTAAATATATAGCAACTTTGTAACAAAACTTATTAATTCAATATCGATTATGATCAATTCACTTTGACGTTACATAAAACAATCATTTGCTTCTTTTTTTCAGAAACCACATTTGTGGATGGTTCTGGATTTGGCACAGGATCAGATTTTGGACTCTCTTTTATATCTCAGAGTGCATGCATAGCACAGATCTTGCCTAGACAGGAAATACTAGAACGAGATTAGTAGAACAGCAAGACTTCTTTCTTATAGATTAAAAAGAGTAAAACAAAAATATCGAACTCTAAAGGCAAATTCAAAAGTGGAAAAGTCCGTAAAAACTGACAAAATCAAACGCTATCAATCAACTTAAAAAGTGGACAAACTACTGCTCTATTCCTGACTTGGTACTGAAATTTTCAGAATAAAATTATGGGTTAACGGACTCTCAAGGGGGACCATATATATGCACAGGTCGTGGTATTTTCTTGTACATGGGACCTCGGATTTAACGTCCAAATCCGAAGGACACATAAAGACATCATTTAACTCAATATACAATCTACACACTATGAAAACTGTCTATATACACATATGATATATTTGATCATCTACTATATACAATGATCTTTAACCCCAAACACTTCCTTTTTTCAGGATCAAAATCAAAAGCTCAAACGAATGGACAACAATTGTCATAAAAGCGATCTTGTTAAAAACTATATATTGGTCAGTAGTAGCTTGAAGTACTAAGTTGTATGCACGAATACTAGTATTAACTGGAAATTACAATTTTGAACCCTAACATATATTATATATGCATTTACTGTTATATGATTAAACATGTGAACATTAAACTGACTGCTTTATATTAATCATGTGTCGTGGTCGACCATAGTTACGTTGAAATATATCGTAAGTGAGTCTCGCGAGATTTGACCAAATACAATCAGTTTGGCCGCTGCTATCAAGCGTGAAGCACGGACTTTTACTGCTCTTGAGTAGAGCGTGGTTGGACTTCTCTTAAGTAGAGAATTTTCTTACTGTGGAAGTAAGTTTTTTAATCTTTGTTAAATGTAATGAATGTTTTTAATATATTTTGTTAACAACAGCTTGGAGATTTGGAAGCTGTTTTGTAATTAATGTACTTTAATGGAGTTTGCGTCTGCATTGGTTGCGACGCGTGTTGAGGAAATGTCCTGTAAGTCGGGAAGTTTGTTTTAGCTAAATACATGTACATGTTTAAAGTGGCGTTTGCATAGGTTGCGGCGTTTTATTAAGAAGGTTGTGGCGTTTTATTCAGAAGGTTGCGGCGTTTTATTAAGAGGCTGCCAAGATTCTGCCAATTGCAGGCTGATTTTGTATTGATGTAACTATTTTCGACTTGCCACTTTTCTGACTTATCTGAACTTATAGTTAATGTAGCTGTTTACTTTTAATTTTATTCTCTTTGCGTTTGGTTTAAAATTTAGTTAATTACGGGTCTTTGGTTAATATATCTCGGATAAGTAGTTTCCGTATTTTGTGTCTTTGTCGAAGTAATGAAAATAATAAGGAAAATGCTTTGCTTAGTCCAGTTAGCAATTTTAAGACTTTGAATGCATTTATTTTTATGAAATATATCCATCAAAATGTTCATAAGTCTAGGTAATTTTTATCCTTACTTTTAAGCGAGGACTGCCCGCACTGCACGATTTTTAAATGCTATTTTAATGTTGTTTTTTTTTTCAGATATGGCTCAGGTGTTAAAACCTAACTGTTCCCTTGTGGGTAAAAGTCTTATTCCTATAATATTGAGAGTTAAAGCCGCAGACGCTGACGTAGATGTCGTAGAGTTGTCCCGGTTTAAGAAGGACGAACCCCTGGAGAGTTTTTCTAAAGCTGCGTTGATAGCGGAATTTGAGAAATTGACGGGTAAGTAATAATTGAGGGTGGTAAAGGGGGGTCTGAGAACGGAAACACATAAAATAAAAACCTCAAAACGTTGAAGCGCGAAGCACGAGAAATAAGGACAAGAAAAGTAATAAAATTTAATAGTCAGCCATCCGTGAAGTTATCACAAGGTCCATTTAGAAACTGTTAATTGCGTCTGTTATGTAAATGCATACAGATGAAATTTAATCGATGTTATTACATCGGTTTAGTTTTTTACACGAAATACAGGTCAAGCACGAGAAATTAGATGTCTGGGCATGAAGCACGGGAAATAAATTAAAGTAAGCACGAAGCACGTGTATACATGCAAACACGAGAATACGAAGAACACGAAAGCATGGAAAATTAAAAAGGCCGAACATTTTGCACGTATATAACCCTTTACCATGCAGCCTCATAATTTATTACGTTTTTCTAAGACTTTTTCAAACCTACAGTTTAAAGTTTATATAGCTTTAAAATTTGATGTTTGGCTATCGCATTGGCTGATAATGTTTCAGTTTTAGATATGTGACAGTTTAATTTTGAAATGTTAAGTTGATTCTTGTTGTTGGATGTTATTATATAAACGAGTTGCCAATGAGTTTTTTCGTTTTCGCGGTTCGTGATTTTACACATAGTACTCTATCAGTTGCGTTTAATTGATCAATGATTTTATTTATATCCAGGTGAATCAGCTAAGGATGTATCAACTCTGTGTGGAAAGAATGATTCTATTGAGAATGTGAGATTACTTGTGCATGAGAGCATCATTTTGGCCAATTCTTTGGGGGCTAGAGGTCAGAGGTTGAGCAGTCAAAACACTTCACCAACAGAAACGCCAGCGGCTAAAGGTATAGAATGTTTCTTTTTTACCTTATTCGTGTTAATAATTTTGTGCAGGTTAGGTTGTTTGTCTGCCCTTATTTAGCCTTTTTATTAAGTGTTTTTGTGAAGGTAGTCTCACTTTAATTTGAAACTTAAGGTTTATGAACCCTTATGTAGACCTGTGTATTTCTAAAGGGAAATGTCCTTCACAGCAATAATAATTATTTCTGTCAGAGACATCATTGCATTTAATAGAAAATGTGGATTTTGTGGCTAACAAGCCTATATTTTTACAGAATACAGACTTTACAGAGATTTTCGTTATAGCATTTTAAACATAGATTACTCACTTCTCTGTCCATGATGTGATAGACTGTTTATTGTTTACAAAGTCCTTTATTATCTTTATAATCAGCACACATTAGAAGGTGTACTTGAATAGGTCTACATTTGTATTTATTTTAACTATTTTTGTTATTTTAAACTTCATTTAGGGAAATCAGTGTTAGCACTACTTGCATGAATCTATTTATACAGAATTGTCAAACATAAAGAGTACAAGGGGAAAGGCTGTGGAATTTCTCTAAATTTCCATATGTTTAGCATTGAAACAACAAAAAAGGTATATAATTTTTATTTGGTTTTACGCACTTACCGTTTACAGCTTAGGCATGTAAATGAGGTCAAGGCATTGTCTTGTAGTCATATTACTTGTATTTGTTAATTTGACATTTTGAGTAAGCTATTGTTAGGATGTTATATTAATTTCCCTCTTGTTTGGCTGTTGTAGGAAGTGGTACTAAAGCTGTCCCTGGTGAACCATGTACTAATCAGCAGCTGCAAGCCATGAGGCAGGATTTAGATGAATTAAAGAACAAATCAAAAGATATACAGGTAGATGAAGCACTATCTTATGTTAGGACATTGGCAGCAAGACCAAAACTTACAACACCGGGAGTATTGCTTGCGGCCATCGAAATGTTGGTTGATGCAGCTAACAAAGCGAATCATAAAGACTGTTCATTATTTTCAAAATCCTTTGCCATGTGTAAAAAATTTGAAGATCATGTTGATTTTTGTGGGCTTGTGTTAAAATTGTTTGGTTCCCAGGAGGACAAGAAGATTTCCTCCTTAATTTCAGACTGGGCAAAATCTAAGAAATACGAGGAACCATCAGGGTCAAAGGAGAGGCAGGAAAAATTAGATGCACCCCCTGCTTCAGCTTCTGGATTTCCATTTCCTGGATATGGGTTTCAAAATCCAGGTTTTGGTTTTCCATATCCAAATTTGTATCCGGGGCCAAACTTTAATACTGGTGGTTTTCGGCCTCCCAGAATGCAAGGAAGTAGAGGTAGGGGAGGTTCTAACGGTGTTTGCTACTTTTGCAAGGAGTCAGGACATTTTATTGCCAATTGTCCAAAAATGAAGAAAGATAATTTTTTGTATTTTGTGTATTTTTGTATTTTGTGTATTTTTGTATTTTGTGTATTTTTGTATTTTGTGTATTTTGTTTTGTTATTTTATTTTATTTTATTTTTTGATACCTTTCCCTTCCCAGGAGCTTCGATCTCCAGTGAAATTTTTCACGCGGGTAAGGGTTGAGTGTCTCTCCTTTAAAATAATTTGTAAATACTGAGCATTTTTTAGATGTGAAAGGATATTTTTTGTTAATTTCAGAATATCAGGGATCATGAACCTTTGGTTAAGAAAGAAAAGTTTGAGCCAGAAATTCCAGATTGGGAGTTAAAATCGGGTTTCGATCCATCACGAGTTAAATTAAGAAAGCAAGGTGACATACTTTCAGTAAATTATAAAGGAGAGATCACCCAACCCTCTGTTTGTTTGCCTAAGGCTGAAGAGGTTGTAAATGGTAGTGACTTTAATTTTGAGGATCTGTCTTTTTTAGATCCTAATTTTTTCAAAGCAGGAAATTTGATGTATTGTTCAGAACAATGGGAGCAAATAGGTTGTCCTGATGAAATTTTGGACTGGATTAAAAACGGGGTAGATATTCAGCCCATGTTTAAACATTTTAAGGGAAATTTTAAGGGGCATAGTTATGATTCAAACCTTCCTCAACCTGTATATTTTCAAAACTCTGCTAGTTGTAAAGGATTTGAGAAATTTGTCTCTGACACTTTATTAGAAAGAATAGCCAATGGATCTTTAACTGTACTTGGTAGAGTTGGAGAATGTGATCCCCCTTTACTTGTTTTACCTATCACCATTGAACCATCAAAACCCCGTATGTGCCATGATGAAAGATACCTGAACTTGTGGATTAAGGATCTCCCTTTCTCTTTAGATACTCTCAAAGAGGTTCCTAGATTATTAGAGAAGGATTCGTTCATGGCATCTCTTGATGATAAGTCTGGTTATGATCATATACTTTTAAATCCTAATTCTAGACAGTATTTCGGAATCCAGTTTGCAGGCTGGTACTTGGTTTTCAACTCCCTCCCATTCGGCTTCAAAGCCAGGGCTTATATTTATCACACTACCGGTCTGGTTCGAATCAGCTATTGTCGCTCCCTTGGTGTACCTTCTTTATTGTATATAGACGATAGGTTAGTTTGTGAGTTTAAAGGTACTAATTTGAAGATAGGATCGGGACGTGCAGAAATGGCAGAAAAAAGTCTGTACATTCTATGTCAGGTTCTTGTTAGATTGGGATATTTCATGAATTTGGCTAAGTGTTGTTTTATACCAACCAGGTGTTTGAAATTCTTGGGAATGTTTTGTGACTCAACTGAACTGGCCTTTATCTTGCCGGGGCCGAAAAAAGAATCGTTTAGAGTTTTAAGGGAATCTATCCTTGATGGCAATGAAGTGGGCATTAAAACCCTGCAACGTTTTGCAGGAAAATGGGTTTCATTTTTTCTTGCTATCCCCTCTGCTAGATTGTTTTCAAGGGAAATCAATAGGGCCATTAGCCTTGCTTCTAGAAATAGCAAAAAAACTTGCATTTACAAAGAGTTAAAGGACGAGTTAGAGTATTGGCGTTTTCTGGATAACTGGGAGGGAGCTGCCTCCTGGAGATTAGAAACCCATTTACAATTGATTTTAGCAACTGACTCGTCGCTTTTTAAGTGGGGTGCCTTTATGATTTTCAAAGGGGTTTCAGTAGAATTTGGTGATTTTTGGAAAGACTACGATAACGCTCCTATCCATGTTAAAGAGGCAAATGCCCTACTCCACTCTCTCTGTTCTGTTAAGGAGAAAATTGTTAATGCTCGGGTAGACGCGTTTTGTGATAATCTTGCTGAAGTTAATGCTTGGAGTAATCAAGGTGGTAGGGACCCCTCTTTGAATGCAGTTTTGCGGAAAATATTCACTCTTTCAAAAACGGTTAATATGGACCTACGTCTTGTGTATGTTAATTCTAGTAGAAACCCTGCTGACAGGGAGTCCAGAAGGTTAAGATTGTCAGATGCTATGTTGTCTCCTCTGAAATGGAACTTTGTTGAACAGAGGTTTGGTCCCCACACTACAGATTTGATGGCTTTAGATTCCAATGTTATGATTGATAAAATTGGTAATCCGTTAAAACATTTTACACCATTCCCCACAGTTCTTTCAGATGGTGTAAATGTTTTCTCTCAAGACTTGAAGTTAGAGAAAAACCCTTATGTGTTCCCCCCTTTTTGTTTAATTTTTGCAGTTTTGAAGTTTTGTGCTCAAATCGGGGTCAGAAGTTGTACATTTGTGGTTCCTGAATTGTTCCCAAGACCAGTTTGGTGGCCTTTTTTCTGGGAACATGTGTCAGAATGGAATGTTTTAGCTCGACAAAATGAACTTGAAGCTCTGTTGTACCCATCTGCTAAAGGTTTTAAGATAGACACTAATGGTTTACCTTGGCGTTTAATTGTCGCACGACTTCATTTTTAGTTTAACCTTTTTGTAGAAGGCTGTACCACGAGTTTGGCTTCCAGCAGAACAGTGTTTAGTGTGTGGTTATGCAAATGATGTTGGATATCAGTTTTGCCAGTCATGTGGACAAAAACTTGTTATGATTGATAGTTCTGAAGAAAGCACAAGTGATTGTGCAGTTGAAAGACGTCTGCGATATTTAGACAATTTGCTCGGAAATACTAGTTATAATAGGAAAAAGCTTTCGCTGGAAAAGGCGTTTGAGAAGTTTTTGTCTGAAAGTGTACCCGTTAAATGTATAAAGTCTGCTTCCCCTTTAGATGTTAGGCGATTTATGGTCATGAAGGATTCAAAGGGAAAAACTCAAGTACATGACTTGTCTTGTGAATTTCTTGGTAAGTTAGGTATTTATTCATGTCAGTGTCCGTTGAGGTTGGCGGCGGGAACTGTTCAGTCTATGCTAGGACAATTAAAGGCTATATTTGAATCTAATGGTCGGGGTTCTGCGTGGAATGCAATAACTGACACTGGTAATCCTGTGTGTAGTCCAGAAGTAGAAAAATATTTGCATGCTATTCAGTTTGAGCAGTCAAAATCACATGTTGTACAAAAACAAGCAAAGCCTCTGTTTTTAGACAAACTCCGATCAATTAGTGTTCATATCGATGATTTGTTGATGAATCCCGATTTGAAACCATCCGAAAGATTCATATTTTTAAGGGATCAGGCTTTCTTCAAAGTTCAATATTTTTCAGGAGATAGAGCGAATGACTTGGGTTTGTGTATTTCACAAGAGGTTAAGTTATTACCAAAAGGTGATGGTTTTCTTTTTTCACACACTGTAGGCAAAACTCTTGGAAAGGGGAAGGTGAATGAATTTTCCATCTTGAGATTTGATGATACTTTGATTTGTCCTGTTGAAGCCCTGGAAAGGTATGTTAAAAGTGCCAGGGCGCTTGGGGTTGATTTAAGGTTTGGTTATTTATTCCGTACTTTGAGTAAAAATAGAAAAGAGGTTACTGACAATCCTGTATCTTCCAATGCTATGTATGATCGCTTGAAGAAATATTTAAAGAAACTCGATATTTACGACGGCGAGACCCCTCATGGAATTCGGGGAGCGTGTGCTATTACTTTGGCATTGTCTGGGGGGCCTGCAAATGACGTCATGCAGCATATAGGTTGGTCTTCCTCATCTTCTTACCAAAGGTACAATAGAATGTCCAGTATAGTAGGACGAGGGTCAGTCAGTTCCATCATGGCGAATAAGGGGGCTTCTGAATCTAATATTTGTAGATCTATTTTTGAGTCGTATTGTGAGGTCAATAAACTTTCCAGTGCTTTTCAGTGACAATTTGAAGTGTTTTGGAGTAACAGTTTGTTACTATTAAATGCATTGTTAAATTTGATTTTGTATTTTTGAGGGACTTTATGTATTACTACTATTTATGTATGTCGAATATGACTTGCCTGTATTTTGAGGGATATTATGCATCGCCATTATTTATGTATTTTGAAATTGAGAATTTGTTTAAATAAGACTTGCCTGTATTTTTGAGGAATATTATGTGTGACTGTATTATCTATGTTGAAATTGAGAATTTGTCGTGTAAGGATTGTATCGAATACACTTTTCTTTAATAAATATTTCTTTTCTTTAATTCGTTTCGAGGAAGTGTTTCTATTCTAATTAGAAATCATGTTGACAACAAATTACACATGTCATATTAAGTGAAAATTCATATTTATTTGCGTAAGCCTTAGGGTAGATATTTGAAGGACATTTCCTGATGATGAAAATGAACGGATAAAGGGCAAGGGCACTAAGACATTACTTAACCACCCGATGTTATACATAAAATACATCTAGAGCTTCCAATTTGATTGTCAATGCAGCAGAAACTACCACATAACAGATAGTACACTCTGGATGTCCCCAAACAACAGTTAATCCGAATATATTAACACTTTACAGTTAGGTCATAGGTTATATGTGTATATTGAAGAATTCACGATTTAGACCGTGAAAGTCAGAAAAACATAAAAGCAAGAGGTCAATTCAGGTGCACGAAAGATGATTGATTGAATGGGGTTTAACGCCACTGTCGGCAGTATTTCAGCTATATCGTTGCGGTCATTTTTAGTGGCGGAGGAAGCCGGAGTACCCGGAGGGAAACTACGATCTTCGGCAGGTAACTGACAAACTTTATCCCGTACGGTTGCAAGTCGAGTGCACCTTTTTTGTTGTTGTTTACAAAGCGAGGTGCGAACTCGCAACGCAGAGGTGACATGGTACAGTGATTTTACAGGTAAACTTAACTACCTTAACCACTAGGCCACCCAGGCGCCCACTGAAGAAAAAGCAGTCGGCATATCCTGCTTTGATCAGTTTTCTGTATGAGATTTCATAACTGTGGTTTGCTTGGATTGGCTTCGTTTGTGATATTTCAATTATTTTTGATGGTTTCGAAAATAACTCATTCATTGAAGAATTTGACGTATTTATTTATACAAGACAATATTTAAGTTTTGGGTGAGTATTGGGAATGTTGAGGGTTGTAGTTAGGAATTGTAAGAATATTGTCGTTATAGTATTGAGGTCTGCTGTGAAACCCAATTTTCGCCCAATACTTACAGAAATTTGGTCATATTGAGCATGGACTTACTTATGATATTATTATATCGTAAGTGAGTCTCGCGAGATTTGACCAAATACAATCAGTTTGGCCGCTGCTATCAGAGCAAAGTGGGACTTGCACATGCTCTGTGTATGATATGGGCACAAATCAGGACTTAACATGCTCTGTGTATGATGTCGGTACAAAGCGGGACTTTCACCAAAAAAAAAAAAAAAAAAGTTCATGTATCTCGATATGGCTAAGTTCAAACCCAATTTTCGCCCAATACTTACAGAAATTTGGTCATATTGAGCATGGACTTACTTATGATATTATTACGACGGAGTGTACTGAACGACATTTTACTTGTTGCATTTGTTGCTGGCAAGACAAAAACTAGTTTCAAGACTGTAACTAATTCTGAAAACAAAACTCGTTCTCTTAATGTAATTCCTCTGATCATGATGATATCTGCAAGGACTATATTTTTTCTAGGTGTTATTGATTCAGATAATTAAAAAAAGGCAATATAATTTGTATGTGAATGTCATTCCTATTTTGATGGAGATGTGTGTTAGACAGCTCAGAATGTTCTTCTACAAGTTGTATGCATAATGACTTTACAGTTCTCTTCTCTATGCATCATTGCTTGAACATCATAGTTGCTTGTGAATGCAAACCGAGCGAAGAAATGGTTTGGTTTGTCTGATAGCAACCTGTATATTCATTGCGTATCTTGACTGAGTGTACTTTAATTATGTTATTAACACGTGGATCTTTTCTGGAGTTGGATTCTCATTCTGTAACGTACTGATGAACACGACCCCGTACATCCAGTGCTGGATCGATTGACGTATTTGCACCCTTGTGTCTTTCTCGTAGTATGATTGGAATACCCCGGTTCATGTATCTCGGGTAGCAAAGTTTGGAACCATCAGTGTTTCTTTTGATAACTTCGATACTTAATTATATCACACTTTATATTATATTGATTGTTGATTGTTGGTTGCTTAACGTCCAGTGGCAAATATTTCATGAATATTCAGGACGAGAACAAATTAAACAATAAATACAATAGGTAGGTTCTGTAATAGAGGCGTCTGGGATTGAGGTCGGAGAAATTTAGACTGCCACGGGAAATGACGGTATATTGGATAGGGACAGAAATTTAGCCTTGCAACAGGTCACCTACGGACCCCTCAAAGAGTTGTTGTAATGGTTCCTAACGTGCAAAGAGCGTGGCACTCTCTTTACACGAGACATCGGATTTAACGTCCCCATTCTGACCGGACGTGGCTGCAAATTTGTACATCCCGCACAGCCAAACGGACGACTTTGGCGAGGGTTTTACCGCCGGTCGGAGGAAGACCAATGGTGACCATACTTCAATTCCCCATAAGGGTAATTGGGGGACTTTATATTATAGTTACAGGTAATTTGTACAAATGAGGAACAGGCTAAACATTTTAGAGGACTACGTTATCGTGTACTCATGTCCTTAATCACCTTCCTTGAGCCACATATAAGCCAAAGGTCAAAAAGCTCTCTCTCAAAATTTCAGAAGCTGGTGTTAGTGTTAAAGAAACTGACTAAACCTTGGAATTCAGAACTTCGGGTATAGATTTAAAGTCACCCATAGTAGTGAGTCAAAAGTATTTTGGACACGATACACGTTAAGTGTATACGCTTAAAATGCTTGGTTTGTGGTCAGAAAGACCAAGAGTTGCAGACATCAATCTTTGGGGTTAAATTATCTAAAATTATTGACTTTTTGGTTGTATTAACTACAGACGGTCAAACCTTTTATGAAGAGCTGCAATATGGCGTAATGTTATTAGATTATAAAATCAATCTTACCCATGAGGTCAATATAGCCTCATTTACTTTTCAAATTAAATTTAAATCTCATATTTTTATAAATGATACTGTAAGTCATATTAAAAGCATTCTAGAAAACTGTTTATTGTACATGGGACCTCGGATTTATCTGATCATCTACTTTATACAATGATCTAGATTTTCTTATCATCTCATGTTTTACCATTTTTTTTTCTCTCCAGAACCAGGGTATTTAAGCAAAAGTAAGCTAAATATAATTGTTATATACATATACACATTCATGGATCTACAAGCTGTCGATACCTGTATCTTGGCATTACACAAGGTCATGTTTTTCTCTGACTGTTTATGACGTCTTTTAAATAAATCTATTGGATGTGTACTGATTGATAATTTAGTCTTACATACATGATTTGTTTTATTAATTGTTAGTGGCTTTGAACTAGCTGTCAGTAACTGCGAGTACTCTCATATCTATACTTAGTGTCTTTTTGTTGTTGGAATATACAAGTACCCGGCCACGTCAACTCTGTGAAGTATTTTCACCATCTGAAGAGTTAAGCCTTTTTCAACTGATTTTGATAGTGCGTTCTTATGTTGTACTGTTACATCACTGTCCTAGGTTAGGGGATTGTGGGGATCCCGCTGACATGTTTAACCCCGCCACATTCTGTATGTATGTGCCTGTCCCAAGTCAGGAGTCTGTAATTCAGTGGTTTTCGTTTGTTTATGATTGATTGATTGATTGTTGTTTGCTTTACGCCGCATTAGCACAGAAAGGCTATATCGCGGCGAGAGCTAATTCGCGTTTGTTTATGTGTTATACATATTTGTTTTTCGTTCATTTTTTGTACATTAATTAGGCCGTTAGTTTTCTCGTTCGGATTGTTTTACATTGTCGGGCCTTTTATAGCTGACTATACGATATGGGCTTAGCTCATTGTTGAAGGCCGTACGGTGACCTATAGTTGTTAATTTCTGTGTCATTTGGTCTCTTGTGGACAGTTGTCTCATTGGCAATCATACCACATCTTCTTTTTTTTTATATATATAAGAACTAATACAATTGAATAAATTGACACAATGAATAAAGAAGGTTGATTCAATGAACAAATTTTTATATATATACATGACCTACCTCATCACTATGTATCTAATCATTTTAACGGGATGAACCCTGACAAACTTTCTGATTACAGCCATTATATTGCAGACCGACAAACTTCAACCTCCTCTTGTGTGTCCTAAGCATTGAGAGCTCTGCATTTTATGGAAAAGGTTGATAATGATGAAACGTTTAATATTGAGGAAAATATTGAAAAGAACATAAATATTTGTAATGAGGAATGCTAAGATTGTATATATATTTTATAAATAGACTACTGAAGTGATGCCTTAGTAAGGGAAAGACAACTTAACTGATGCCTTAGAAAGGGAAAGAGGAGACAAAGCTGGTATTCAGGATTAGATACCTAGAGGAAAATGTATATTTACATCTGCAGTATTTCTGATTTCTATGAAAGGCAGACAAGAGGGAAGGAGATGCTATGGAAAATATGTCTATGTGTTCCTCGTGTCAGAGATATTTTGAACACTTGGACATTCACAGAGCAGCCGAGGGAACAACAATTGTACCAACTGCAATTCCTATTCCTGCTGTTAAAGGGGATAGTTATACTGCAGTTTATAAGGCTGATATTTGAATCGGCTTATTATATGCCAGGAGTGAAAAGGTCTGTAAAACTGATAAATACCTAAAAAATTTTGGATTTCACAGTTACAGAAGATATGCGACAAGGAACCCACATAATGTAGCACATTTGAATGCTTGCAAATTTTTGTCTTTTGACTAAAAGGCAAGGCAGCTGAAATTGGCAAATAAATGCAACATTTGACATGTTTAAATGGATCATTTTACCACTTTCATGGATGCTTTATAGCTGTAAAGGTCGGTAATGGAATGTAATTTGGATAAAAAAAAACGTTATCAGACACATAAAAGGGCAGCATTTATGTCAGGGTAAGAAAGATGAGCTGGTAAGAATTGAGGAATGTAAAACATTAATTGATTATTACAGAAAGAAGATATTCGATGGAGCTGAGAACAATTGTGTTAACAATAGACAGAAAAACTTGAGGCGGTCACAATATTACACTCTTGATGATATATGATGTTAAAAGATAGCAAAATTACATTCTTACTTGAATTGCTCAGATGGATGACCCATATCAAATTTAGATGTGAATCAATATCCCAGGCTCAGCTAACGTGTGGTAGCCAGAATTACAATTGCCAATGCTAAGAGGGGAGAAGAATCAAGAAGACTTCCCTGATATCATTGGTTTGTATGGTGTAGAAAGATAGTACTATGATGTTGGACAGGTCTTTTAATAGAGGTGGATCGGGGTGATTGAGACTATAATAGATAGAAATTATATCTGAAATTATCTGATTTGTGTTTCAACAATGATAGTGATTATATGATAACAACTTGGTGTTATATTAGTGCATATATAAATATGCATGTAATAATACTGCATATTCATTTGTAGGGTATTGAATGCCCCAAATTAATAAATGTATTTTTGTTTAAATTAATATTTCTATTATAGAATGAGTGATGAAATAATGCAGATAAGGGCAGACGAGCAGGAACTGCAACAGTTCCACCATCTCGTCATCCGCCCTGCAAAACCCATATTCCATCCGTTGGGCCAATACTGTCCAGTGAGAAGATGTTGTACTGTGTATAAGTACAGCACTCTTAGGGAAGTCTATACTCACTGGCAGTATCTACATCAACCAGACAGGGAGTTATTCAAGTGTAGTAGATGCAGAAATATGTTTGGAATTAAGTCTCGTTTGATGCGTCACATATCGTACCGTCATTGGGTTAATGAAGAGCATTTGGAAAGATTATGTGCAAATTGTTATATGATTGATTGTTGGTTGCTTAACGTCCAGTGACAAATATTTCATGCATATTCAGGATGAGAACAAATTAAAAATAAATACAATAGGTAGGTTCTGTAATAGGGGCGTCCGGGATTAAGGTTGGAGAAATTTAGACTGCCACGGGAAATGAGGGTATATTGGATAGGGACAGAAATTCTGACCGGACGTGGCTGCAAATTTGTACATCCCGCACAGCCAAACGGACGCCCCACTTTAGCAAGGGTTTTACTGCCGGTCGGAGGAAGACCAATGGTGACCATACTTCTATTCCCCAGTCACCCTTGGGGTGCAAATTGTTATAACACCAAATATTGATTACATAGAGGCAAATAGAGCGATGCTGCTAAGGATAGGCACACAACTCAAGAAAGCGAGGATATAATTGCAGAAGAAAAGGGATGGCTAAACGGAAACGTGAAGAAGAAACTATGGCTTCACCGGTGCAATACTTAGTGAGCGGTTGGAGGCAGCTGAAAGTATGGAAAGAGACTTTTTTTTTTATTCTAGTTAACTTTAAATATTCTTTTTGAATGAACATTAATTTATTTTGTTTAAATATATATGCATTTACAACTGTTGAATGTTCTGATTTATAGTTTATGACTTTAACTTAACCCTTAAATTTCAAATTTGAGCAAGTTTAATCTACTAGATGCCTTTTATTAAATTTAAAGTTATATCAATTTTTCAGAGTAAAACTAGTATTTCCCCAGCTAGGAATTTGTTACAAATTTATAAACATGTATAAAAGGGATTATTTGATTTAAGAATCTACACTTTCGGACCATTGCTTCTTTGCTTCAAGTATATTTTATTAAATTTCTTCCCTACTTCCGAAGCATGTTGATCGGAAGTAGATGGACATGCGCATTTTCTATTCTTTAAATTTACTGGTCAACTTAAGCCAATGCTGTCCTTGGGTTCAAAGTTAATTCAAAGATCTCGACATTATCTCCACACTTATGCATTAAACTTGTTGTTTTTCACGGTGTTTGCTTCCATTGTTCAAAAAAGTATAAATACTGGAGAGTTTTGTTACATTCTAGGAGTGGCTGTATTGAGCCGGCTTGCATCGAGCCACCCTCAAACCATCCAGACGGTATCAGTCTACTTGGGCGAAAAACGTTTTTAGTGTACAAACACTCTAGTGGCCTTGACCTTAAAGGTATGTAATTATTGTTAGATAAATGTGAGGGACCGTCTCTAGAGACATAGATATTACTTTGCCGACACTATTTGATAGGTTCGTTTAAGATAAAAAAAAAAAAGTAATTACAATTGATTTAAGGACAAGTTATTAATTGAAGACCCTTTTTAAAAAGGCTTTTTTTCAGAACAGTTGTCTGTATTCTGTATTGTTAATACTTTACATTGTTGAATTTATATGCAATTTATTGAACTTTACTAATGTTGTTGGTAAATAAATATTATATTGGAAAAATTCTTGTTTAATTACATTAGTGAAACATTGAAAAGAGAGACCTTTAAGGGTAGAATGTATCCTGCTGATCGAACCTAAGCGAAGTACTACCACTACATCATGTACATGATGTCCCAGGGGGCCTATATTATGGCATTGTTGATCCCCTCCTGCTACAATAGTAATGAGTACTATACATTTAAAGATATAATATTATCTATTAATTTTCGTTTATAGTTTGATATAGACGAGTGACATTAACCATAAAAAATTATGGTTATATACATATACAAGGCGAAAAAGTAGGTCAGACAAACAAAACTTCTCAAAACACTATATCGAAATGTGCTAACACTAAATAAACCAATATAGTGATAACAGTCGCTCAGGAAGGGTATTCCATCTTAATCAATCTGAATTATTATTTTCAGTCATATTTAATAAAACAACTAATAAAGTATATAATAATGGTTTAACATTAAAAGGATTTCGCCGTATTTGATAATGAAAAGCGCATGGTACAATCAGTTTTCATTCGATTATTGAACAAGGATAAACTTCGTAACATGTCTTTACACATCGGAAAACTATTTTTTTTTACCAAATATACCTTTTAGTTCCTTTATTCAATTACGTTTTTTTTCTAAATATGTTTGATCCTTATATGCCGATATTGACAATATTATCTAGCCAATAAAAGCAAAATGATCCTCATTTGCAGATGGTGTTTTTTTAGTGCAAAAGCTTCATAAGAAGGCTGAATCTGGACCTATATCATATAAGTTGCAGTTTAAAATGATGAAAAATTTCCCTCGGCCTATAAACGATAAAAATATTTAATTTTTGACATACAAATATTCAAACTTCAGAAAACAATTAGATTTTATTGCAATTTTATCATTTTTGGAAGTTTTTTTTAAGAAATGCAATTTTCTGTAAATAAAGCGCAATCATCATTTCAGTTTGCATTTGATTTGGAATTATGGTAATCTGTTTTATAAGGTCAAGATAATTTTTAGAAAAAAAAAATCCATAAAAGTACCAGAAAATGGCATTTTGTTTAATTCTGGCAAAATTACGAATGATCAATTTTAACCTTTGACAATTTGCACCGTACGAATTATTGACGACCGGGCAAAACAGAAAGTTCAGGTAATAAGCTTTCGAATGATATATATATAATATAGCCGTATGTTAGGTGGGGTGCATTAAAGTTGTTAACTAGGTGTCTTTATGAAAAATGTAACTCGCCTAATAGTTCTGTAGTCAGTTGGTGAAAAATCTCGTTGCCACTCCCATGTGTTAACTCTTGATACTAGCAACCACAAAATTATTTACCTGTGTGACCTACCGAGTTGGAACCTAAAATGTCCCCCATGAACAATTGTGCAACGACATAAATTCATGTAAATTTACGACGCTATGTTTATAATAAAACTATTTCACTTGATACCGTTTTCTTTAAAAGTTAGGGCAGGATTACTCCGAAGAGCTACCTGTCTTTAGATAGACCTTCTGGAGTGGTGTGTATGTACTAGCAACGACTATTTTTTTTTGTTATCTGTATGTGTAAATAGTTTTGTCGTTTCTAGTAAGTAAGTAAATTTATTGAGGTGGCAGAAACCAGTTTTTTTTTACAATACATCTTTAGATTGTTATGAATTTATGATTTAATTTTGCTTGAAAAATCTTTCAAGCTTACATACAAATAAAATGTATGGTTTTGAATAACTAAGATGTGTGCGTGCTGATGTGAAAATATAGAAAACCTTTAAATGTGGGTGTCTGGGTGCTGGCAGTCCCTCAAAACTCAAGGATTCATCTTCTTTTTATAAACTATGTAATGATTTTATACTTGAAAAATTGAATGTAAAAAGTTGTAAATATATACTTGGTGTGAACATAAAGAGCACAAACAATGCTGTCATGGCAGAAGTGGGACATTTACCCATACAATTGCCTATTTTAATAAGCATCCTTAAATATTTGATAGCTTTAGAAAAATCTGAAGACATTTTATTAAAAGAAGCACTGGCACTGTCTAAAAACCTACATGAAAAAGGTCACACTTCATGGTATAGTTATATTATTAAAGTTTTGAGCTTCTGGATCTCACTCCCAACAGTTTACTACATAAGAGTAAATATTGTATTAAAAATATAGTCATGGGAAAACTTAAAGGATTGTATATAAAAGAATGGAAGATTAACATTTTTAATGATGTAAGAAGTATTAATAACCAAAAAAATTAACTTCGTACATTTCGTTTATTCAAAACAAATTTTAATTTTGAACCCTATTTAAACCTGCTAAACTTTAAACAAAGGCAGGCATTAACAAAACTCAGAATTGGGGACCATCAGCTTGAAATTGAAACAGGGAGACACAAAAACATCCCAGCTCCTGAGCGTATTTGTAAACTTTGGGAGGAGGAGGTGGAAGATGAGATCCACTTTCTCCTTCAATGCAAAAAATTAGAAAATTATAGAAAAACATTTATAAAAGAACTTTGTATTTCTTATCCTAATCTAAAGAAATGTAGCACCGAAAATATGTTTATATGGCTATTGAGTTGTGAGAATCTAGAAGTTCTAAAACGCCTATGTAATTTAATAATCAGTCTCTGGACTAAGAGGGATAATATTATGTTAGAAAAGGTAAATGATGCCGGTTAACTGACCCAGTGAATCACTCATAGGCCAAATTTGAATTTTATGGCACTAATGATATCCATAAACAGTTGAATATATGCCTCAACATTTCTATATGTTAAATATATATACATATCTGGGGTTTTGCTTTTTCTTTTGTGTTTATTTTTTCTCTATTCTATATTTTGTCATTATATATCATTAAGAATTAATAATAATCATTGTAATAAATTATTTGTAATTATACTGCTCTCTTAGGGCGTCCTTGATTGACAATAAAAATATTGTATTGTATTGTATTGTACAATATTCACGTTTCGTTTCAGTTTCTGTCCAACATGGAGATTTTAAAATTCATAAATGCATTGCTAATAAGTCTTAAATATGATACTCGGATACTAATCTAATCTTCACCTTTAGAATCATGCGAAAAGGCGACAAGACTTCTATTCAAAACTCAAGAGATTAATGATATTCAATTAGAGCCTTGTCCGTACCTATCCTTACTATCAAAATCTTAAGATATTTTTGTTTACATACAACTGCATTTTTTCCCCACTTTGATTTCATGTTAGACATATTTGATCTTATAAGGGGACGACCATTTTGCATTTTTTACATCACTGGGTCGATACCTCTGCTGGTGGACTATCAGTCCCCGAGGGTATCATCAGCTCAGTAGTCAGTACTTCGGTACTGACATGATTTATAACAAACCTTTCTAAAATTGTCTGTTTATAAATTTTGAAATTACAAAAAAAACTAAGGTTTCAACTCCCTCTGGCAAAGTTTACCATAGATGAATTTGGCTATTTGTTTTAGGTAATTTTGTCATATAGCTCTTCAACTGTTTCGGTACTTATACATCCCTGGGATTTCAAATGTTTGGCTTTGAGCGTCCTGATGAAGGTAAATCCATAAAAGCGCTTCGGACGCATGAAATTATTAAACGTGTTGTTTGCAATTTTTTGATATTTTGGGGGCCAGGAGGATTTTGAAAATAAATAACTCAGCCTTGATAATAACAAAAATAAATGGTTTGTTCTAGGGTAGTTTGAAAATAAATAACCTGACTTACGATGTATTGAAAATAAATAACTCGGCAGGTCTTTTAACCCATTTTATAATAAATGCTATTCTTAAGTATGAGATGGCACCAGATTCTTCCAAAATTCGTCTTTTTAAATATTTTTTTCGGGAAAAACGTCCCAAATCTTTTAATAATACAATGTATAAATATTAATGTACTTGAAATTTCAAAACATGGGTTTCATTTAACTTAAGGTATATTGTCTCAGGAACATTTACCTTCCTTTTATTACAGGGCTGTAAATACATCAAGGCAACCGCCTCATGTAGGAAATTTAAAAAAACAAAAGATTGTCTTCATATCAAATTGTTTTCACGGCGAGTGTCTTGCAAGAATCAAGTTCTGTTCACCCTCTGACGTAGCCCCCGTTTTACGGGATCCATGTTTCGCATTTCTTTTAGTTTTCAGTGTTATTTGTGTTTTGTTTGTTGTTTTGTATTTTATCTGTTCTAGGGTTGTCTTAGTTCATTGATTGACCTTCTTAATTATTTTCTTTGTGTTGCATCTCCATTTGTAATTTAGTAATTTTGTTTTAAACTTGAGTTTTATTTTATTTTAAAGGACTTTTTATCTAATTTTGCAAACTTCTTTAAATTGTATCTCAGTTAGGAACTACATCAAGTTGTAATTGAAATGTGTTATAAAAACTTACCTGACATAGTTATATCAATGATACTCAGCCCCTTCTTAACTTAATTTTTAAAAAAAAAACAAATAATTGACAGTTATAAAAGATTTTCTGCAAGCCAAAACACCACTAAAAAAAAACAGCAGCCACATACTTAACTATGTGAATAACATTTTTTGCTTTATCCTACATATTGGTGTTTTGATGTTGTTCCTAAAAACTAAAAGTCTAACGCTGAATATATATTTTTTGCTTTGAGACCAAAATATTGTCGAAAAATAATTAAAACAGAACTTGTTTTTCAGATTAAGAAAGGGTCTGGGAAACGCACAGATTGCATGATTTTGCATCATTTTTCTATACCTTCTTGAGGCCTTCAGCGGCCTCCAAACCTTTGGCCGATTTTTTTTTCTCGCCTCGCTCTGCTCGGCAAATATGTGCCATTACTTTTAAAAAGAGGCTAGATACAGCCCAGCTTTAATACCTTGTACTTATGCAATATATGCAGTTTGGAATTCAGAAGATTCACTTCCAGCATGTCCAGAGGAGGAGGATTAATTATGATTTAATGGTACATAATCACTTGACTATACAAGTATTATTTATTTAAGAAAAAAAAAAATGAATTTAAAATTTGTGTGTTTTCAAATATTAGAAATATAATTGTGAAAATAAATAATCGGTCCCTTGTTTTAATGAAAATGAAAAATCATTCTTCAACAGTGCAGAACATAAATAATCTGTCCTTTTAGTCCACAAAAATAAATAACTGATCCAAAACTTTTAGTCCACAAAAATAAATAACTGATCCAAAACAAATCTTCCTCCCCCCCCCCCCCCCCCGAATATCAAATGGTCGTCCCCTTATAATTCAGAAAAACTCACATCTTCCATTGCAAGAAACTTGATTTGGGACTCCACCCTTACCTAAACAACAGTCAACATTTTATTGTAAAATCTTAATAACCTGCTTATAGTATGTAACTGACCTGTTGGTTATTGTACAAAGCGATATGTCCTCAATGTATACTGTAAGGTTTTCCAATTACGTCTTGTCCCACTGGCTGATGCAAATGGAATGGCTGACCAGGGTTCCGCATGCAAATCACGTGCCTTCTTTTTCCCGCATCAGACACTGGGGAAGCAGCGTCTATAAATAGCTTACGGAATCCCGGGATTAGTGCCCAATTTCACTACATTCCTCCCCACTTTAAAAAAGAGGGAACCGCTATAAATAAACGATGAAATATATTCTTAAACCTATCGGCACCTCTCTGCGGGATTTAATTCCCAAAACTATAGGTTACCTAACTTTAACTTTTAGTCCTCAGCAAAGCCAAATGCCGAAGTTCCCATAACCAGAACTCAAACCCCAACATGAAAAACACGTGAACTTAACATGATATAGACTAACACTAAACAAGTATTATAAAATGATCTTAATGCGACCCAAGCACTGCTATCAGACTGTCTAGCGACATACGCAATTACAAGTCCTTTAATCTCAGCTATCTGGTGACAAACACAAGTAGCCATACAAGTAATTAAGTACAATTCAAGTGTACACAATATTCACAAGTTCTGTCCAAACAGAGACTTACTCTGCAATCGCGACTTATTTATGCTAAAAGGGTAAACATATTAAAACAATATAAGGGCAATATTTACCATAAAGTTTTCTTGGTTATATCACGTTCCAACCCTGGGGTTTACATCCATCCAATGAAGCAACTTACTTAACATAATTAACTTAATACTAATCACTATTCCTTAGCATATTAGCACAGATACTATCTCTGTTGTATCACTGTCCACTATGCACAATCCAAATTCATTCTGCTGTACATAATTTCCTATTTCTATGTGACTGGCACATCCCGCGCTAAAGGGGGTACAATGGTTCCCAACGATATAACACTATAAACAGTTCTTGGATTTTTTCAGTAAATCCAAGACACTCTTCCGGGAACATTTCGCTAACTGCTGTTCCAAATATCCAAAAACATATAAACAGATGACTCATTTGTCAATGATCACACGTACCATACATTTATACTCTATTCCAGAATACCGGAGAACTATAACCCCAAAGGTGACTGGGGAATAGAAGTATGGTCACCATTGGTCTTCCTCCGACCGGCAGTAAAACCCTTGCTAAAGTGGGGCGTCCGTTTGGCTCTGCGGGATGTACAAATTTGCAGCCACGTCCGGTCAGAATGAGGACGTTAAATCCGATGCCTCGTGTAAAGAGAGTGCCACGCTCTTTGTACGTTAAGAACCCTTGAAACAACTCTTTGAGGGGTCCCGCAGGTGAATATGCATGAAATATTTGCCACTAGACGTTAAGCAACCAATAATCAATCCGGAGAACTATGTCCGTGTCCATACATGCTCCTTTTAGACCAATTTAAATGGGAAATCACAGTTCGTATATTTATATAAAGTCCACAATAATATTCACATCACAGTTCTGTATGTGACGGGTAACTGGGGGTAAGCAGTCACCCAGTCGTCCCTGTCACACACCCAGTATTCGGTGAAGTGCGGGAGAGATATCAAAAAGAATATCCACTGTCTCCTGATATATTAACACCGGGTCGTACCTGAAGTTGACCTCCTCATCATCACTGCTGTAATTTCCTTTGTATTCTGCCCTACTACTACAAAATAAAGAAAAGTTATAAGTTTAATGTCAACTGCACATATTCCACTTCTCCTTACTATGAAAAAATAACCCCTTCCCTATCGGCTCACTTTATTACAGTGTGGACACACATAAGTGTCTAATTCATCAGCCGCTACTTGTGATAAATTAACACATATAGACCCCTCAAAGAGTTGTTGTAAGGGGTCGTTTCGTGCCGAGAGCGTGGCAAAGGTATTCCTGCCCATCGGAAGAAGAGATGAAGTGACCACATTTCTATTCACCAGTCACTCTTGGTGTTTCCAGGTTTCAAAACGGAATTCACTTCATGGTTATTGCAGCAATAATGATAAGGTGCAGATTATTTCGGATGGAAGGGAAATAGTTTGAACTCTTGAAAAACCTATGCATGTTTTCAAGCAACTGTTCTATTTGAATTATGAATTTCCTTTTTTGTCCCAGCATTTTCATCTCAAATATAAACAGCTGTCCCCTTTTCAATATGGCAGCAATAACTGTTCTAGTTCTGACTGCGGACAATTATAAGAGATATTTTCATGAAGTAAAATGCTAATAACACCTGAGGACCATTACAATTTTGTTTGACTTGAAATGTTAATGGTATTATCTCTATAGATATAGTTCCTTATCATGATCTTGCTACCTTCTTTTAGCATATTTATCCCCCCCTAATCGTAGCTTAGAGCTAGCATGGCTCTAGTTACATCTGCTAGTCAAAAATTTGCTGTGGATTTGTTTCTAACAATCATGTTGGTAATGTCTTGTATGGCTAGAGTTGCCTTTAGTGGAACATGGTATGGTTGGTTCTTTCCAGTTGACATTAGGAACTGTATTGCGTTCATTCTGGAAGTAAAATGCAAGGTATTAACTCAGCTTGTAAAATTTTAAGTTTTATTTTAACTGAATATTTACACAAGGTAAATATTTAGCCGATAGCTTGGATATGGATTCAGTAATTTAAGAGATATACTACTAACTTAATAGAGTTTGTAAGTTGGTCTGACAATTAAGAATATGTTGAAGTGGTGTGGTTGCTATTTAGACTACTCTCCTCTAGAGACAATTTGACATAGAAGTTTACATGTACAAATGGCTTTATACTTACTTTTTAGCGTGTCAATACTGGCTGCTGGAATGCAGAGGTATTGATTTGTATATAGGTCAGGTCAATGACCTGAACCTGACGCATAATTTAATTGTTGATAACATCAAGGAGTGAGCAGACAGTAGGGACGAATTTAAAAAAAAAAATGAAATAAACATGTAACATGTGAAATAAAATGATAAACATATTATGCATATTAAAACAAAATGTAATAATATCTAGTGTAAAATCTAAAGCATATAAAAAAAACCATCAGGAATGTTTTGAATATCATATGATAATTACATGATTTTGTTTTACATCTTGATCATTACGGATTCCATAAAGAAGGAATATAAAGAAAGTAACTTTTTATCAGTGTGCGGTAAGTTCTGTGCAAGTAATATGTGTTTAATGCATAATTGTATTCATGAAAACGATCTTTGTAAATATAAAACAAAAATTTATCTAATTTGTTCTGCACTGTCCTCAACTGAGCAAAAAACTTACCTAAAAACGCATTGCCTCCATCTCTAGAAAGTCTAGTTTGTAGTCAGTTGACATCATGTCTTCAAAATTCATTATATCTACTTGAAGTGCACCTGGTGTTGGTGAAAGTGCTGGGGCTGGTGTAACAACTGGTGTTGGTGAAGGTACCTGGTCTGGTGTTCCCGCCTGTATTAATATGCAAATGAAATATAAGTTGTTATCTTAAGATTTCTTGTATTGGTAATCAATTAATATTTCTGATAGAATCTTACAAAAACAAATGTTCAGCAACACATCGGTACTTGTACATACGATTTTGAAAAGTTGAACATGCTTTACAAATAGTGCCATATTATGTGAGACCTAAAGTAAAGGGTTTTTGTTGGCTACTACATTGAACTGTTTGTCATCGAGTGGTGTTAGGCACATAATATTACCTAATGATTTCTGGAGAGATGGACTTTTAATTCCTCTTTCCTTCGGTACACTCTCTGGCATGTGTCACAGGAAAACGTGCCTGCTCGCTGCTCTGTCTGCTGCCTGAATAACTATAACAAAAAACATTGGAATTGTCTACAGATCCGTCCTTATTTTTTACTTATAACAAAGTATTTCGTGTATTTTCGTTTCTGATTGATTTGGTATAATCCATAGTCGAAGAACTGATTTATTCATTATTGAAATTTGATAAATGATTGAACTCGAATAAACATTTGACGAAGGTAGGCGCAGAAAGTGCGCTGCAGATGCAACAAAAACGATATCTCTCATTAACATTGTCGATAATAAAATCAGAAATCTCTTTTGTATTCATACATTCTGCATTTGTATGTATCAATTATATGATGTAATTACATTTCACTGGTATAACACAAATTACAATAATATAAAATCGACTCATTTTGTACTTAATAATAATAACCTGATGTACTTTTCGTTCGTGCCTTCTCAAAGTCTTTAGAACGGAATGTTTTGGTACATTTTCCACACCCTAGTTGATGCTTTGTATGGACAAATCGGACGTGCCTTGACACCCGATCTTGAAACAAATTCCTTATCACAAATATTGCACGTGTAAGACTGAAATATAAAAACAAAGCATTTAAAATATATGATCACATTTTACTCGTTGCCATCCCTACTAAATATAGGACTTACTATTAAAAATCAGATTTAGCAAACAATTTACTGCATGAAAGTTGCCGTTCAACAATATGAGATGCATAAATAAAAACCATAATAGACTTTGATGAGTTACACAAGTTCTTTAGCGCCATTATGATTGTCTACTTTTTAAACTCAATAAACGAAAACAGTTGACTTAAAGCTTGTAACTTGCCTATTATTTTGTATACATGCTGATAATATTCATAACCCCGATAAAAAAAGTATTACACGAAGTTTATATATTAGTACATGCAAAAATGAAATGTTTGGTATATAGGTAAATGTGTTAATATTGATGTACAACACTTCTTTTCAGATTGGCTTCCCAATATCCCACTTATGTGCTTGTCAAGGAAATGATAATAGGAATTGACATTGCCGCAAACTACTCGCCTTATAAGTTAATTAATGAAATCTGCCAGGACACTGAAAAATATTTGACAACTGAAAATAGAAAGCGAAGAAAACAGAGTGTAAACCAAGAATGATGTTCGCTGTTGTTATTTTGTGAAGAATGTAATTATATTATAGTTGATGAGGAATTGTTTTCTGTTTTTGTTCTCGCAATTTAAAAGATAACATTTATTTTAATTGTACGATATCGACTTGATAGTTGGTATACAGCTACATCTTACAGTTTAAATTTAAATTTCGTTTTGAATCAATGATTTATGGCTCATTTATGCGCCTTTAACTTGCATGTGTTGTTCAAATTTGCAATTGTTAACATGGTATTTCGTATGTAGCTATATCTTGACGAGTTACAGTTTACGTTCGAATTTCGTTCTGCTCCGCTGTTCCTTTAACTTCTATATACTGTTCAAATTTCCAATACACAAATTATATTGGCATGAGTTCTAGCCAATGAATTATTACTTTAAAAGGAAGATGATACTGTTTTATAAAAGTTTCACTTATATTTGCAGCTAGTAGGGAACACTATATTGCTATGTTCAATACTACATTAATACATACACTCTCCTCCACTTTTATATAACAACATCAAACATATACACCCCCAAGGGTGACTGGGGAATAGAAGTATGGTCACCATTGGTCTTCCTCCGACCGGCAGTAAAACCCGTGCTAAAGTGGGGCGTCCGTTTGGCTGTGCGGGATGTACAAATTTGTAGCCACGTCCGGTCAGAATGGGGACATTAAATCCGATGCCTCGTGTAAAGAGAGTGCCACGCTCTTTGCACGTTAAGGACCCTTGCAACAACTCTTTGAGGGGTCCGTAGGTGACCTGTTGCAAGGCTAAATTTCTGTCCCTATCCAATATACCCTCATTTCCCGTGGTAGTCTAAATTTCTCCGACCTTAATCCCTTAATCTATTACAGAACCTACCTTATTGTATTTATTGTGAACTTGTTCTCATCCTGAATATGCATGAAATATTTGCCACTGGACGTTAAGCAACCAACAATCAATCAATCAATCAAACATATACTTAAAATCCTATCAGTTAGCACTAAATACCTTTTATTTAACAACAAAAACACATGCTTTATAACTAACACATACAAACTACTACACACTCATATAGCACAAAAAGTAGATCTAAAAGCCTTTTTACTTAGCAAGCACTAAAAACTATTCTATTTGCATTTAAACATCAAACATTCAAACAACTATACACTGACATAAAATAATCAAAAAGCACTGCAAAAAAGTCCTACCACATATCTTCTCAATATACTAACACACATCCACCAGAAGAACCAGAATTACTAATAATTACTACTGTGTCTCCTACTACTAGTGGTATGTCCGTATATTTGTTTTTTTCTTTTTTTTGGGGGGGGGGGATGGGGGGGTTTCATTGAAGGAAAATTAAAAAGAATGCAAGGTGTGATTTTGTTTTACATCTTGATCATTACGGATTCAATAAAGAAGGAATATAAAGAAAGTAACTTTTTATCAGTGTGCGGTAAGTTCTGTGCAAGTAATATGTGTTTAATGCATGATTTTATTCATGAAAACGATCTTTGTAAATATAAAACAAAAATTTATCTAATTTGTTCTGCACTGTCCTCAACTGAGCAAAAAACTTACCTAAAAACTCATTGCCTCCATTTCTAGAAAGTCTAGTTTGTAGTCAGTTGACATCATGTCTTCAAAATCAATTATATCTACTTGAAGTGCACCTGGTGTTGGTGAAAGTGCTGGGGCTGGTGTAACAACTGGTGTTGGTGAAGGTAGTTGGTCTGGTGTTCCCGCCTGTATTAATATGCAAATGAAATACAAGTTGTTATCTTAAGATTTCTTGTATTGGTAATCCACAAATACACAAATTATATTGGCATGAGTTCTAGCCAATGAATTATTACTTTAAAAGGAAGATGATACTGTTTTATAAAAGTTTCACTTATTTTTGCAGCTAGTCGGGAACACTATATTGCTATGTTCAATATTACATTAATGCATACACTCTCCTCCACTTTTATATAACAACATCAAACATATACTTAAAATCCTATCAGTTAGCACTAAATACCTTTTATTTAACAACAAACACACATGCTTTATAACTAACACATACAAACTACTACACACTCATATAGCACAAAAAGTAGACCTAAAAGCCTTTTTACTTAGCAAGCACTAAAAACTATTCTATTTGCATTTTAACATCAAACATTCAAACAACTATACACTGGCATAAAATAATCAAAAAGCACTGCAAAAAAGTCCTACCACATATATTCTCAATATCCTAACACACATCCACCAGAAGAACCAGAATTACTAATAATTACTACTGTGTCTCCTATTACTAGTGGTATGTCCGTATATTTGTTTGGTTTTTTGTTTTTGTTTTTTTTTGGGGGGGGGGGGGATGGTCATTGAAGGAAAATTAAAAGAATGCATGGTGTGATTTTATGTCCGTATATTTGTTTGTTTTTTTTGTTTTTTTTTTGAGGGGGGGGGGGGGGGGGGGGTCATTGAAGGAAAATTAAAAAGAATGCATGGTGTGAATTTTACATCTTGATCATTACGTATAAAGAAAGTAACTTTTTATCAGTGTGCGGTAAGTTCCGTGGAAGTAATATGTGTTTAAATAATTTTATTCATGAAAACGATCTTTGTAAATATAAAACCAAAAGTTATCTATTTTGTTCTGCACTGTCACCAACTGAGCAAAAAACTTACCTAAAACAGATTGCCTCCATCTCTAGAAAGTCTAGTTTGTAGTCAATTGACATCATGTCTTCAAAATCAATTATATCTACTTGAAGTGCACCTGGTGTTGGTGAAAGTGCTGGGGCTGGTGTTGGTGAAGGTACCTGGTCTGGTTTTCCCGCTTGTATTAATATGCAAATGAAATATAAGTTGTTATCTTAAGATTTCTTGTATTGGTAATCAATTAATATTTCTGATAGAATTTTACAAAAACAAATGTTCAACAAAACGTCGGTACTTGTACATACGATTTTGAAAAGTTGAACATGCTTTACAAACAGTGCCATATTATGTGTGACCTAAAGTAAAGGGTTTTTGTTGGCTTCTATATTGAACTGTTTGTCATCAGTGGTGTTAGGCACATAATATTACCTGATGATTTCTGGAGAGATGGACTTTTAAGTCCTCTTTCCTTCGGTACACTCTCTGGCATGTGTCACAGGAAAACGTGCCTGCTCGCTGCTGTGTCTGCTGCCTGACTAACTATAACAAAAAACAATGGAATTGTCTGCAGATCCGTCCTCATTTTAACTTATAACATAGTATATCGCGTATTTTCGTTTCTGTTTGATTTGGTATAATCCATAGTCGAAGAACTGATTTATTCATTATTGAAATTTGATAAATGATTGAACTCGAATAAACATTTGACAAGGATAGGCGCAGAAAGTGCGCTGCAGATGCAACAAAAACGATATCTCATTAACATTGTCGATAATAAAATCAGAAATCTCTTTTGTATTCATACAGGACTCGGAATGATTTTTAGCCCTTTTGATAATATGTTAATATCTGAATCAGATAACTTTTCTCTTGTGAACATTTTCACATAATTTTCTGCCTTTCGATGAGAAAAGTTATCTGATTCAGATATTAACATATTATCCAAAGGGCTAAAATTTATTCCGAGTCCTGTTCTAAAAAGAGCAAAAATGACCTTCTGTGTGACTGGGAAAATTTATCTCGTAGAATGAGATTAAATTACTCATTTAGAAACACTGAAAATTCTTTTGAAAAACATCCTTTCAAACTAAAGTCACAATTCACTCCTGAATTTGCAAATAACGCTGTTAAAACTTATTTATGGAAAACCAAGGTAGAACTTGAAAGATTACCTATGGTTAACAGTAGAAACAACCTGACAAAAAATGAATTCAATTCATTAATTTCGCTAAAGATAAACGAAAACATAATAATTAAGAATGCAGATAAATGCTCCTCGATAGTAGTATTAGACAAACATATGTATATCAAACAGGCAATGACTCAACTCTCAAGTGAAATCCATTATCATAAGCTGTCAGAAACACACAGCCAAGATATTTACAACAAGATAATTGAAATAATTATTCCTCTACACAACATGGGTCATATAGACAAACATTCGCTAGATTATTTGACATCTGGCAAGGAGTTCAAACCAGGTCGTTTATATATGCTTCCAAAAACACATAAATTAAGCATTGATCAAATAAATGACATCGAAAAAGACAAAAATCTCATTAAAGATATAAATATACCCGGAAGACCAATTATATCTATGTCAGGCAGTCCTACAGAGACAACTGCACATTTTATAGATTATTTCTTACGGGAAATAGTCTTTCAACAATGGACATACACGAAAGACAGGACTGCGTTTATAAATGAGATAGATTGATTGATTGATTGTTGGTTGCTTAACGTCCAGTGGCAAATATTTCATGCATATTCAGGACGAGAACAAGTTCACAATAAATACAATAAGTAGGTTGTGTAATAGGGGCTTCCGGGATTAAGGTCGGAGAAATTTAGACTGCCACGGGAAATGAGGGTATATTGGATAGGAACAGAAATTTAGCCTTGCAACAGGTCACCTACGGACCCCTCAAAGAGTTGTTGCAAGGGTTCTTAACGTGCAAAGAGCGTGGCACTCTCTTTACACGAGACATCGGATTTAACGTCCCCATTCTGACCGGACGTGGCTGCAAATTTGTACATCCCGCACAGCCAAACGGACGCCCCACTTTAGCAAGGGTTTTACTGCCGGTCGGAGGAAGACCAATGGTGACCATACTTCTATTCCCCAGTCACCCTTGGGGAATAAATGAGATAGAAGAACTTAAGCTTCCATTTGAATTTATCATGGCATCATTTGATGTAACAAGTATGTACACAAATATGGAACATTCCGAAATTATTAATGCCATTGATAGAGCTTGGAATAAGCTAAGATCATGCAATTTGAAAATAAAAATTCCGCTTAAACAAAGTATGTTAGAACTTATAAGAATCATACTAAAAAATAATGAGTTTGAATTCAATGGTGAATTGTTTCGACAGAAAATAGGGGTTCCGATGGGAAGTCCTCTATCGCCTTCTCTCACAGATATCAGGATTTTTGAACTTATCAATGAGATTTTAAACAAGTTTACGATGAGAGACAAAATCTTGCACTTATCAGTGTACCGTGATGATCCATTCTTGATTTTCAATAAACTAAAGCAGAATTAACTGAATTCTTTGACATATCGAATAGCATACATCCTCTCCTTAAGTTCACTTTTGACATTAACGAGAGTCACATTACATTTGTAGATGTGACCGTATTTAAAGGAGAGAAATTTAAGAAAGAGAGGACTTTAGATTTTCAAATATACAGAAAACCAACAAAAAATTTCAATATTTGCATCAAAGTTCATCGCACACAAAATCAGTTTTCAAGGGACTGGTTATAGGCGAAACTGTCAGAATAATTAGATGCACCAGTGAGTCAAAAACTAAGGCCGAAATTAATTTCTTTAAACAAAAATTAATAGAAAGAGGTTATAAAAACGACGAATTGACTAACTGGATAGCGAAGGCAACAACAATTAAAAGATCAGAAGCTTTTAAATATAATCAACGCTCCAATAGCAAAACTGCTCCTTTGGTATTTTGTACAAAATACAACCCAATGTTTAAACAATTGAACAGAGTAATTAGAAAGCATTGGAACATTATCGAAAAAGATGCAACCGCTAAGAGTCTTTATGAGAGACCCCCCATGATTGCATACAAACAACACAAAAATCTCAAAGAATACCTGACATCTGCTAAACTGAAAGAAGAGAAATAACTCTAAAAAGTTATAACAAATGTATAACATCATTTCAAATATGTATATAAGATCACCTAGTGTCCGACTCCTTATACCTCTCTGTGTAATAACAATTGATTACTTTATTTCTGCATATAGGAAGAACAATAAAACCTATATACAAGGCTAGAGTCGCTGATGAGGGTACGGCCTCGATCAAATTAAAATATATAATTGATCTAAATAGGTACCCGAAACACTTTGGCTGGTCGAATATATTGGAACGGATTGGGAGTGATCTCATTTCAATAATACTCCACGTCAGGGTGGTTCAACACGCCGTCTTCTTTCTTAAGGTGCTTCTTCGTCTGCATCAACTGGGGGACGCCTTCTCAAATTCCTTACAACTGGTTGTGGCTGTTGTGCTTCTTTCTTAGGAGCCCTCTTGACCCGTTGAGGCAATTAATCCGACTTCCTACAGGGTCCTGTCGGCGACGCCTATCTCTTCATCCTGGCATTGTTATAAACTATTATAATTATAAAATAGACAGAATAGATACATACATCAAGTCTTTAAAGCCCGGTTCATATTCAAAATATGAATTCAACTTGATTAAATTGAAATACCAATATATATATATATATACACTACATACTCTTAAAAAACTTTAAAACTTGTTAAGGCATTAAAACATACGAGGTTGATTATAAAAACATCGTTAATTAACGGTATATTTCCTTCTATTACCAAGAACTACTTTCACTGACGCATGTTATTGTGTCGGTCATTTACAGTTCGTCTATCCATTTATAAATACCAAATATGTACATGTATGACAAATTAGTTTAGAAAAACATGGTGAAATATAAATTAACTCGAGGGTTGATATTTTTGCCTCAATAATGCCATGTGAAGAACCATTTGAACTTCAAAAAGACACCACTCGGTACAATACACAGTACAAAGTTGAGTGAACTTGACTAAACTATTAAAATAAAAACAAATAAAAAAAACAAACGGTAAAATAATATAAATTGAATTTAAATACAAAACTTAGGACAGGTGCATAAAAAAACAGCGGGTTTAATCGTTTTATTTTGTAAGTGTACTTTATATTTTATACAAACAATATCGTGTACGACAAGACAACCTCATCAAAATACTTAACTTAACATGATTAAAGAACTAAGTGTGGTAAACATTCGATAACTGTAAAAAAAAGTATTTTCAAAAGTGTCCATTACATATAGATATTCTAACCGAGGGAAGAAACACAATTGAGAGGTTTAGCTAGCTATACAACCAGATTTAATCCACAATTTTCTACATTAAGAAATGCCGGTACTACGTCAGGAATATAACAGTTGTTTTCCATTCGTTTGATGTGTTTGAGCTTTTGATGTTGTCATTTGTTAATGAAAGGACTTTCCCTTTTGATTTTTCTTTGGATTTTGGTATTTTTGTTATTGTACTTCTTTTGATATCATACATTAAGGAAAATTCAAAAAGATTTAAGAGAATGAGCAGTATTGGATTCCATTTTGAAAGAGAGTTAAATGTTTTACTTCATAAATTATTAGTAAGATTGAATTTTAACAAATGTAATATGTTTTGTCTTCTTATTATATTTCAAAAAACACTCAACATGATACGACAAATCAATGACGAATCATGAACATAAAAGTTTACCAAAAAATCAATTATATTTCCCAAACAGAACAAAGAGTCGCATCAAAGCAAAGCAAAGCCTTTTATTTAGGCGACTTGACTGTTATTGAATGCTATGACGGTTCTTTCTGCTTTACAAATATGTTTGATGTCGATGTCTGGTGGGTTTGGATTTACAACTGTGTGCCATAAGAATAACTTAGTCTGTTGGAAACAAAATATAAGGCAACCGGGTATTTTACAGTTTGAAAGATGCCAATCTGCTGATATACTCCGACGATTGAGTCGTATAAGTATCCTGGAATGTGTGAAAGAATGTATGGTAACCTCACATTGTACTGGCATAAATTATAGACATTTCTGGCTGATGTGTGATATACTTGGGGATTCAAAAGATCTGACTTCTGAGATCAACTGTGTTTATAGCGCAATCAAAACATGGGACCAGGTAGTCTTAAATAATTTTAGATGAAGGTCATACTTAATGAGGTCAAATCAAACTAAATTGTCGATGTCTCCGAAGTGAATAGAAATCATTTGTGCAGCATTTATCTTTTTTATTTTATTTGTTTTTTTTTGTTTTTTTTTTCCGTTTTACCCTTTTTTTATTTGAATAAGTATATGTAGTTGTCTTATTTGTATTGTGATTGGTGTTTCTTTTGTGTATCCTGATGTTTTTTTTTTCTTTCTTTTCAATGTAAACACGAATGGCTTTTAAGTCAGTTAAAATTTAACTTTTAGTTTGATTTATTACATAGAAAATGGGAAGGAAGATACCAATGATTCAAAACTAAAATCGATAGATTAGCAAACGACAGTTCACAAACTATGGTCAATTTTGAGTTCTTGTCTTTCATTTTTGCTTATTCACTTTGTCTTTATGCCATTTTGTGTTTCTTTGTTGAAATAGTTATTTGTTTTATAGTGATTAAGATTATATTACAATGTTGACTGCTGTACCCTAATTTTTTGACATTTTTACCTATTATGTCTGTTTGTTTTGCTCACACATTGTTATCAACATATTGGTTTTCTATGCGACTGTCATACAGGTGAGAGGTTTAGCTAGCTATACAATTAGGTTTAATCTACCATGTTCTACATACGGAAATGCCTGTACCAAGTCAGGAATATGAAAGTTGTTTTTCATTCGTTAGATGTGTTTGAGCTTTTGACTTTGCCATTTTATTAAGGACTTTCCGTTTTAAATTTCACTTGGAGTTTGGTATTTTTATTATTTTACTTTTTACATAAAACACTACAAACTGTACAATTCGAACTAAAAAAAGACAAAAGAATGAAGGGTGCTTCACGAGGGTTAACATATTCTGCTTCACATGGTCAATTCAATTAGCTTCATGTTTTTATGCATGCTTCTTAAACTTATTTGGCTGAATACATATATCAATCTAAAAGGAATTAATCAAGAGTTCTTAGTATACTTATCGAACTTTTTTAATTTAATGTAAAAAGTAAATATTAATAACTGTTCATGTTTCAAGATATAGAATGCAACGTAACAGTTCAAGATTTTAATCAGATTAGTGTCACAGTAGATTATATTTTTTTTTCTAATTGACATTGAAACTTCAAATGCAATTTTTTTTATTTTCCAGAAGACATGACAAATAAGATGTTAACATCAGATATTGCAAAGCCTGATGTGTCTGTGACTCGAATTAAAAGCGACACGTTTTTGCGGTATTCTACCTTTTTTTCTACGATTCATTCGTATTTTTTTATATTCTTTGGAATCAAAATAATAAGTGGAACAACTTTTAACACAACGTATTAATACTAAATGCATGTGCATTAAGAACAATGAAGAACAAGACTAATGAAATAAGAAATATTTTAAAAAGTTATATTACAGATGACAAGGGGTCTTCGATTTGAGGTAGACAAATGTTGTTGTGGTTTTTTTTTTTTGGGGGGGGGGGGGGGGGGGGGGAAGTTATGCATGTTATGTAAAATGTATTTTTTTTATATTTTGGCTTTTATTTTTATTTTTATCCGACAACATATCATTTTGATACATATCAATTGTGTCAATTGTATTGAAAAGGAAACATGTAATTTGGTGTGAAGTTATCTAAAACACTTCAAACTAATATATTCAGTATTGCTACATTGTATCTTGTTTTCATTTTTATTTAGGTCCTTCAAGATCCGTCCTTTTCCTTTGATCGATCGACTCTGCGTTAATACGATATATTATTGGCGACTTCGAATATTGTATCAGTGTGGGACTAAAACAGGTTGTAAATACAATAATCGGCATTTTTTTACATATAATGTGCAAAGTCTCGTTACAGGCAGGACATATAATGTAACATGATTGTTTTATCTTTTGTTGAAGACATACTGTGTTTTGTTACCATTGTCAGATACGCTTTTATATACTTGATAATCTGCTTACCCTTCCATGGCACCTGTCTTCTTCGAACGATGCTTATTTCACTATCAATATTAAATCACGTGATTTGTCTTTTGTTCTCCAAGGTTGTGTTAAATCTAAACCAAGTTTTGTTTAAATAATGATTGATTAATTGATAAGTATTTAAAGCCTTCTTCAGCACTATTGGCTAGTTTGTGGCAATCAGTTTTGCATTGGAAGAGGAAGCATGAGTGCCCAGAGAAAACCATCAATCGTTGACATTGGCAGAAAAAACTGACAATCCTGGTCAATTAGGATTGAAGTCAAACACACCTGTTATGTGCGAAGTTCGATCTAACAACCTTAGTGTTGACAGGCTAGTAATACTGTTGTTGACACACTTAGACCACTCGGCCACCGAGGCACCGATTGATTAAGGAATCACCTGTTTTCTTGAATAGCATATGCATCATTATTCAACTATGATTAAATAAAAATGAAACATTTTAGGGATTTTCAGGTGAATGTGAATTTCATACCTGTAACAACGGAGAGAAATGTTTTTTGACGGTGAAATTCCGAAATGTGAACCTGTATGTAAGTAGCATACCTTCACGTTAATATTTAAAAAACATAGAACATAATTATACAAATACATAATGGATTCTAAAAAACCTACATGATCATTTTCATTTACATTAGTGTTGCAGATCGTCTTTACGTTAAGGTGTACAGAAGAGAAGAAGAAATAACTCCTATTCATTTTTTGCATTGTCGACCCTGATTTTATTTTCCTTTATTAAAATCAGGTACAACATACAAAATTTCCAGAATGTCATGAAAGTTTCACCTGTATTTAAAAACATTCAATATGCGTATGATAGCAAATCTATGAAAGATCATGTATAAATATCCATTTACAGAAATAAAAAAATAAAAAAACATCATAAATGGCACTCTCTCAAATGTTTCAATTTGTTATGCATGTCAATATTTTAATTGAAATTAAATTATAACAAGCCTGTTATATGTTAATGATTTTGCATAAAAAACACATATGTATTGACTCCCGTTGACATCTTCTTCCGAAAACAAAATAAATGTTTAAGTTAATTTGGGACGATGATTGAAGAGGACGGGTGTAACATGTGGAGCAGGATCTGCTTACCATTCCGGAGCACCTGAAATCACCCCCAGTTTTTGGGGGGGTTCGTTTTGCGCAGTCTTTCGTTTTCTATGTTGTGTTTTGTGTACTATTGTTTGTCTGTTTGTCTGTTGGTCTTTTTTTTCTTTTTTTAGCCATGGCGTTGTCAGTTTATTTTCGACTTGTGAGTTTGAATGACCCTCTGGTATTTTTCGCCTCTCTTGAAAGCATGTGATATAAAAGTTATGGTGTGGATAAATAAAGATATTTTCACTACCAATAAAACATAAATCCTTTTTAGTCTAGTTTTTTTCTAAAATATGTATCCCTACATTCACACGCTTTGTGTCTATTAAACGAGCCTTTAACTATTGTTGTCATTTAAAAACAGTTAAATGATAAGCTATCCTTTAAAACAGTAGTTAAAGCGAGTGAATTGCTACATAAATCAAAAAGGGGAGGTAACATGTATTAACATGATTGTTTTAATAATCATTTTTTTTATTTGAAAATTGTTTTAATTTTTATTAACGAGTTTGCTTAATCCAAAATCAAGCGTTTTATCATTTTATAGAGGCATATTGTTTCTATTCAAAAGACGGGACTAATAATGTTGATAGTGTATTGACATAAACACCATATAATAAGGTTTATAGTAGTGTTCCCCCCCAAGGGTGACTGGGGAATAGAAGTATGGTCACCATTGGTCTTCCTCCGACCGGCAGTAAAACCCGTGCTAAAGTGGGGCGTCCGTTTGGCTGTGCGGGATGTACAAATTTGCAGCCACGTCCGGTCAGAATGGGGACGTTAAATCCGATGCCTCGTGTAAAGAGAGTGCCACGCTCTTTGCACGTTAAGAACCCTTGCAACAACTCTTTGAGGGGTCCGTAGGTGACCTGTTGCAAGGCTAAATTTCTGTCCCTATCCAATATACCCTCATTTCCCGTGGCAGTCTAAATTTCTCCGACCTTAATCCCTTAATCTATTACAGAACCTACCTATTGTATTTATTGTGAACTTGTTCTCGTCCTGAATATGCATGAAATATTTGCCACTGGACGTTAAGCAACACACAATCAATCAATCAATATAGTAGTGTTCTGTTTTGCATTGATGTTAAAATTGTGGCATTACTATAAACTTGTGTATACTTAATTTTATATTATATATATAGTTTGCGTAGACAGTCCATATGCCCTAAATGCAGTCAGTGCTGAGAGATTTGGTACATATAGAAATATTGGAGCCGCAGTTAAATTCAAATGTGAACATGGTTATGAACTGAAGGGACAACCGTACTCAGAATGTCAGCCTACAGGGCAATGGGAAAACTGGTTTTCATGCGTGAAGAAAGGTAACATTGTAATGCAAATTTACTAGGGAAAAATGCGAATCTTTTTATGTTAAAAAGGAGAAGGGCTAGAAACCCCATTATATGGGCCTGCAAAGGTGTTTTTTTTTACTTCAATAAAGGCAACGGAAGTATACCGCTGTTCAAAAGTCATAAATCGATTGAGAGAAAACAAAGCCGGGTTACAAACTAAAACCGAGGGAAACATCTCAACTATAAGAGGAAAACAACGGAACAACAAACACTGAAGTGCTACAAAAACAAACGCCAACATACACAGAAACGAACTATTTGATAACAACTGCCATATTCCTGACTTAAGACATTTTAAGAAAAATGGTGGGTTGAACCTGGTTTTATGGCTAGCCAAACCTCCAGCTTATATGGCAATGTTAAAAAATATCGCTAAAATGACAACACTACGTTACATAAATACAGCACAAACAAACGCAAGAACAGTCAGTACAGAGAAACGCACAAATACATAATATAATAGTCGTTACAACATGTAAACAGCAGAATAACAACAAACATCTTCAATTAACGACAGCACAGGACATCACAAACAGTGACGTTTTTTTGTAACGAATATATAATCTTGAAAATTACACAATTATTTTTTCAAAAATAGTCCAAAAATTTGTCATGATTATGACGGTATTATAAGACTATTTTAAGTAGATGCTGTGACGACGTTATAATTATTTGGACTAGCACAATACTTTATTCATGGAAAATGGAAATTAATTCGACTATACTGAAAAATAAGACATACGTGAAATATACCGAAAATACAGAATTCAAACCACAAACGATAAGACATAACACAACATCTAACCGAAACAACAGCAGAAACATCATAAATGAATACATGAGTGTCGGATGTATAAATACCGAGACACGTCGTAAAGCACTGCAAATTCACACTCAGCAAAACAGTCATATTCGGGAATAGGTCACGTTCGGTACTTATAAGACAGACGACATAGATGTTAAACCTATTCATACAGTAAATCTAACGTGTATGTATTGCTAAACGTATGAAATTTAAAAGTATAATTAGAAAAATGGTATATCTGCTTCATATTTATGAAGATGTCAGCCTAAAATTGAAAAAAAAAATATTTTCGTCCATTTTCCTAAATATGTTCAATTTTTTCCTTCTTTTTTCATGATCTTATATTATTTTTTTGTTTTTTAATTAAGGAATATTGTATATAAAGAAAATTTTATTTGTGGGCAAAGGGTAGCGCCAGAGTTAATTTTTCAGAAAACTGTCATAAATTTTGCAGAATTCTGCAAAAAAATAGGATTTGACGAAATTCACCAACATAATGACGTCACATATACGTTATGCATGGCGCAATTGGTGAACACATTTTTTTCGCAGCAAAACTATTGGACATTTTAGCATATGTTTTCATTAAATTTTCACTAAATTTTTGGAGTGAATTTTTTTTTACATTTTTATGGCCAACAATTTGAGTTAGTGAACCAACTCCTTTGAGATGGCAATAAGAGGCCAATCGATAATCACAGTATCATAAACAAAGTGAAAGGTCACAAACTGTTTGAACCATTACCAAAAAGAATTATCTTTTGAACATGCATTGCGGCTGATGGATTAAACTAGATTGGTCCTTATGATTTTAGGGGAAGTTTGTGATTTACGAAAGATATTTGGTAGTCTTGAAAATATATTCCCATCTTTAAAACACAGGATTGTTAGAAGAGCAACATATTATGCATGCATTTCTCTACTGTAAGAAATAGTGTGTGTCTTATTTTAATTCTATGTCGTGTTGACCCGTCGTATGCATGTATACATTGCATATAATTCCACATTTCCTCAATTTAGGTACACGGAAAAAAAGCATAAAAGAGAGGCAAAAAATACCAAAATAATATTTAAACTCACAAGTCGAAAACAAACGGATAGCGTCATGGCAAAATACTAAAAACGATCAAATGGCAAATGTTATGCAAAACACATCACAGGTTAAAATATGTTACAGTGTATAACATGCAATAATAACTCATCTACTAACGTCGTTTCATGGTTTTTTATATGATGATATTATATGTATATATTATTGATTGATCATGATTACTGTATGTACGAATTTACCAAATTATCTGTTTTTCTAAATCAAACTAATAACCATGATAATTTTTTCAGAATCATGTCCTGATAAATGGATCAGTTTTTCAGACACATGCTTTCTGATTGAATATGAAAAGGTTGAATGGAAACAAGCTGTAGTATGTTGTTTTATTCGGTAATGCCGTATTTATAGAAAGCATTGTTTATTATCGATCATCTCATTCTTGAATTTGTTTGTCTGTGTTTATCATTCAACATACACATGAATAAAAAAAAAGAGTGTATTAATCAATAATTGATTTGCGTCAAGAGCTGATACTCGATGTTTAAATTAAAGTTAGAAAGTATAGGTGAATTTAGTAAAATTTAAAATGTGCAAGTCAAGGAGCCAGTGCAATGCAAGCGTTTTCTGTTATGAAATACATCTCCAACTATGCATATCGGAAAGCAAATCTGAAATGAAACAGTCACCAAACGACGACAAAATAGAAAATAGAAAACATGGAAAATAGACAAGTTTCTACACACTATTTGAGATTGATTTTTTTTTAGTTGTTCTTGTTGAAAACATTTCAGTTCTTAAAACTCATACGTTAATCACCGTAAATTATCAATATAACATAGCATGACCAACTTAATATTAAATAACATATTTGTGACATACATTAGATAGCTTTCATATTGGCAACTTCCTATTTCTCAGCAGCAACATATCCGCTGTCCATTGTATGGCGTTACTTTGTTTACAGGTAAAGGGTGTTCCTTACACACTAAAAACTGTACCTGCATAGAAATGAGGAAGAACGACTTAAATTGATACTACATTAGTCTTAAATCCAAATGTGTTGGAGTCTCAACTCATAGATATACATGTTGCATTTTTAGATCTTTAGATACTAGTAGAGTCGTTTGATATTGATTTTAACCACGCAATCGATTTTTTTTTCTTTTAACTTTTGGAGTTCCAACGATTCTCTCATAGTTTTTTTTTTTTTTTACATTTCTTTGTCTCTTTTTGATCGATGTAGGATATTTGACCATCACTTAATTACTGTCGCCTTAATCTACATACGAACAATATAAATACAGATCGATGTTTTTAAATTATAACTGAAAAATATTCAACTAATTTTCAATTGACTGGATTTGGTCTTCACTGGACATTGTGATATATCATTTGAATCAACGTTTAATGCTTTAGTTTTTGAAGAAGAAAAAAATCAATGCTTACGTAATTGTACAAATATTACGGTATAAATTCAGGTCGCCTTTTGAGCTTTTTCAAATGTTTTGTTCTCCTACTAAACAAATGTTGAATACAATACATGTAATCTTCAACAAATTAAACACGTTTAATATTCCTAAATTTAGCATGTTAATACAATTTTTTTATACGCCAGTTCAGATTAGCTAGATTAAAAGCATTTATAAATATTGTTTGTGTTTTTTTTTTTTTTTTTTTTATTATTATTATTTGTTTTGTGTTATTAATCAAGAGCTTTGCTTCACCACATTCTCAGACACATTTAATTTAATTCACCGTGAAGGAACACATTTAAGTTAGAAAATCCCTCCATGAGCTGCATCTTTATTTTTACAGATGAAATGTAAAGAATATGGTGGACATTTGGCAAAGATTGAAAATGACCTCGAACACTCGTGGTTGATTTTTCAATTAACAGGTACAACCCTCTCGTAACTGAATTCTACACATCTAATTCTTTTTTTATAGTAAGCTATTGACCAGTTTAACAAATGGCATATAATGTGTATGTTTTAATGTATGTAGAAGAAATATGAAGTGAACATAATGAAATATATTATTTAGGCAATAACACACATACCATGCTTGTATAAATACATATTCTGGGATTTTTTTTCATACGGCAATACCAACACGTGTATGTACAACAATAATGCATACAAACAGTACTTCAATTGTCTTCATTTTTTGAATTCCTGATACTATGTATACTAGTCAACAAAAGTAACAATACACAAGTTTGAACTCCAATTTATCATAACATATTATAAATAAGACAAAACTGTTAAATTATCTGATTAAAAACATTCATTTGCAAAGCAAATCCATATGATTAAAAGAATCTGACCAAATTGGAAAGTGAAACAATACCGTGTTATTCAACACAGGGGTCAAATTTATTTTGCGGAAAATGATGACAAAAGTTGGCACTTAATTTCGAAGATGAGAATAAAGTATTCAAATTTCGGCAAAGACATTCAAAATTTTAAGCAGACCATGTTTACGTTTAAAGTTTTAAGTTCTAATATCGATTTTTGAATTTTTGGGTGAAAATACGATTTTTGAAATAACAAATATTGGAAAAAAATAGTAACGTTTTTGCCTCAAATCAATGGTTTTGATAAGAAAATAACACTCTGTAAATATTAAACCAATTGGGCAATTATTGACCTTGGTACAGTGTATCCAATTTTATTATATATGGAATTTACACTGCCTTGTATCGTTTCATTTGTTGACTAGTATATAATGCTTTATACTGAATCACACACATTTCCACAGAATCTGTAAAGCATTATCCGATAAAGTAAAATATCACACGGCTGACACATGCTGTGTTGTCGTTTGTTTTTGTAGCAGTTCAGTGTTTATGTTGTTCCGTTGTTTTCCTTTTATAGTTGATGTGTTGCCCTCGGTTTTGGTTTGTGACCCGAATTTGTTTCAGTTAAGACGATTTATGACTATTGAACAGCGGAATACTACTGTTGCCTATTTTTACGTAATGTAACATTCATGACGTTATAATATAATGTCCGTCTAAACAACAATATCAGATAAAAATGTTATTGATACGTGTAATAGTGTTGAATAAAAATTGCAAAAACTAATAATGAATTTCCGATCAATTAAGTGATTGTTACAACTGCAAGCGTCTGTGCCTAATTTCGAAGAAAATAAGGGTTTATAAGATATCTGGACCAATATAACTTGTTTACTTTATAGCGCTACCTTACTTTCGAAAACGGATATATATTATTTATTGAAAGCAATTGTTCAAGAAAACAAGTACATTTCACACCGATAAAAAGGTTCCGTTTAATACAGCATGTGTCAAGCGTGTAATTTTTTTCCAGATGGTGCATGGATTGGATTAAATGATATTGAAAATGATGGCCAATGGCGCTGGATTTCAGACAGTTCCGGAATTAACTATACCGCCTGGCTACCGGCTGAACCTAACGGTGGAACAACGGAAAATTGTGTTAATTACTGTAAAGAATATTGTGGAAAGACATTTTATGGATGGAATGATACAAGGTGTAAAATGCTACTAGGATATGTATGCCAACGTAATTTAAATTAAGTGTTCGTCTGTTGACTATCATTAGAAAACAAATTGATTCATTCTAAAATAAGGAGAGACATTTGAAAAAAAAATGACGTAAGTGATACAATCTACTAAAATCAAACTTTCCACTTTGTCAACAAACGGAAAGAATTGAAAAACTCTGACGATGATTTTTTTTCTCGATTATGGCAATTATTACTAATCATATTGAGCTTAATATATTTGAAGGATGCTTCATAAACTTGTTTGCTGCATAAATATATTGGAACGTATTAAAAATTAACTATTTAAGAAAAAGATTAAATTGAAAATTATTATTGCCGGTAATAGCATTTAAAAGTAATACTAAAAAACTCATTTGAGTTTAACTTTCTTGTAAACTTAACAACAAATAAGAAGGTATATAGATAAATATCCCAACCACAGCCAAATATAATTTGGTACCACGAATGTATTTTGCAACAAGACCTTAATAAATTTATATATTGTTGAATGTCTGCCGTCACACAAGAAGTTTCATATGAAACGAGTTTCTTGTAATTCAAATTTTAAAAACTTAGTGAACTAATGCTTGCAAACTAAGACCTCTATACCCATGTTTTACATTTATGATAAATCTATAACGTAATATAAACAATATATATAGTGATTGTAGATCGCAAGCTCAGTAACTTTCAAGTATGTTGCCGACGGTTGGCGGAAAGTGACATTGATAAACATTCATTCAACACAGAATCGTTGAGCACGTGTAAAAATAGTATCGATTGTGAATTTGTAATAAATCATTATCATTTCATGTGCTTACATGGTTCTTAAGCGGGAAAGATTTTGGAAAGCATTTGCACCGATATCTGTTCTACTATTTCCATAAAGATTCCTGAAAACAAAAATACTCCAATTTAATGTGATCTGTAAAAGTATGATGCAATTGTTCCATTTTTTGTCAGAAATAAAAATTTTCGACGGTATATAAGTCAGATAATTCACATTTTATTGTGTTTCTTGTCGTTGTCAGGATTGTCAATCGGTGTTATACGACACAAAATTAAAACGTTTATATATGCATTATCTATAACATAAGTTACTGTATGTGTTAAAATTGATGTTTTTTGTAGTAGAATGTGGGGAAATAAGACATCAATGTAAAACGAACAGTTATATTTCATCAAAACACATAGAGGTACAAGCTACTGGATTGTTAAAACTGGCATAAACACAACATTTAATCGTGATTGGACATGCAAGAAGAAAAACAAATTCTACTTTTATTAGAAATAAAAATATATTAACTTTAAACATCAGAAGGTATGCCTTCCATATTCAACTGATGTAATTTCAATCACGTTCGTAATGAAATAGTACTATCGAAACGTCAGGAGTATCGTTTTTCATATTAAAAAGGTAGATATAAATAAATAATACTTCAGGCTAAAGCGTAAATAACGATCGAACAAATGAAGAAAGATCATTTTCTTATGATTTATTCCATTGTTCATGCTTATCATATTATCAACACATACGCAGACATACACACATATCCACGCAAGTTTATAATTAATTGTTGTGTATGCTAAATTTGAAAGCTGCTACATGATATCTTACAATTCGTACAAGTTTGGCATGTCTTTGATTGCTCCACTTTCAATCTGTTTCACTTTACTCTGTTGTAACCGTCTACGTGGTATTCATTAAGACAAAATATAAGTAATAACCAACTTTGATTAAGTGCGGTACAGCTGAGATATCAAAATAAGAATTAAAACAGGACAAAACGATTTTCGACTTCTGGTTTTGTGTATGGGCGGTTCTCCATTCAGCTAAAAAGTCAGTCATGTCTTTTTCTGATTGGAAATCCCTCATTTGTACATCACAAAATGAAAAAAAAATCAGAAATTAGGTTATCTTGATTCCTTAATGTACACGTCTTTTTTTTTTTACTCTTTTTTCATATGTGTTCTATCTTGTCCTTGTTCTGATAGGTATAATTTACTCTGGCCAATAACGTTTATATATGAATATGAATAAATAAAACCTAAACAAATGACCGAAAATCTTATATGTATTAATAATTGGAGATATCAGTAGGAATTACTGTATTCTTCAAATACAATATTCTATCAAGCGATAACATACATCGTGTATATGCTTTCCAGTCCCACAAAAGTTTCTGCTAATATAGTACTGATACTGTTATAATGTAGATCTCTGCAATGACAAAACGGCAATATTATTTCAAACATGGAACAAGAGCATTTATTTCCGTTATACACTTAAAACTAATGTGGAATATATGTAAGAATATCTCGGACGTCGGTTGCCGAGTGGTCTTTATAGTTCATATACTGTTTCACTAGCTTGTCAACACTGCAAGTTCCGTTATACACTTTGAACTTATGTAAATTGAATGTAAAATTATCTCAGACGTCGGTTGCCGAGTGGTCTAAGTTCTTCGTATACTCTTCCAATAGCTTGTTAACACTGCAAGTTTTGAGTTCGATCACCGCATGTTTCAAGTGCGTTGGACTCCAATCTGATGTGATCAGGATTGGTAGTTTTTCGTTAGAAATATATGATAACAATGGCAGAGATATTGTATAAACATTACAGCACCAGTAATTTACCAACGTTTAAATGTCGTTAATCGATTAAGAAGAGAAAGGTCAAGATAGAAAAGAAAACCTGAGGAAATCGCATGAACTTCAAACAACCGACACTGGTGTGCGTTTCGTCATTTCATCAACATTGGTTTTACGGAAAATCAACATACATGTATCAACGATATAGTTCATGTCAAACAAAAGTGCTGACTTCTGAGCTGATGATATCCTCAAGGCAACAATGTTTGCTAATAATAGAATAGTATCAGTTGTACTGAAAACTCATCAAAGATAGCAGGCTTAGTATTTTGTACCATGCACGACTTTTTTTTTCTATAGAGCATTCGTAAGTGACGCTGTAAAACAAGACAGTGGGTACAAAGTCTAAGTTGAAGAGCTTTAAACTTCAAAAATTTCAAACTGTTGTGCAAAATAAGACTACGGCATTATACATTTGGGGCTAAAGAAAACATAGTGTTTTAAATTTCAATATTTTATTAACGGTATATTTTAAGAACATGAACATATACAAGATAGTTCATGTCAACACACAAATTATAATTAATAATCTGCACTAGTTAATGAATTCTAATCACAAAAGGTCATTTATATCTTAAGATCTTCTGATGAGTATAGAAATACATTATTCGGTCATGTTCAGTCTTGCAGTCTATTTATAGATTTATCCATTGCCAAAGATGCATTACTGTTCAGACAAATCGCTGACTGTTAATTCAGTACTATTCAGCAGCTTTTCGGACAACTTAGTATTATGTTGATGTGTAACGGTTAATATCTACTATTGAACAGTCCGAACATAGACTGGGCAGATCTTAGATGACCGCAAGCGAACAATCTTATTTGTCTGCAAGTTTAGATTTGCCGAAATGGACAGGTCTGAAAATTTACTGCATGGCTGAAAATTTACTGCAAGGCTGAAAATTACATACTTATTTATTGTAACGTATTTTAAGAGCTGTTCGTACCAATATGACCGTTTTAGATCAAAATTGGTTTAGTAGTGCTTATTTCGCCCTTGGGACTAGCAGTTGCACCATCCGAATTATTATTAAACGTCATCAAATATACCGGACGCATGTTTCGTCTACACAAGATTCATCAATGACGCCCGAATTGAAACAACTAGAAGTGCAAATACTAAACGAAAGAGCATTAAAAACCAAAAACAAGAGTAAATTTACAAAAGTAGAAGTATTGTTAATGTCAAATCAACGTTTATAAACTATATAATATTACAGTTTTTTTTTTTTTTTTTTTTTTTCACTCTGAGATATATTAAAACACATATGCATCTCCATTATTCCCAAATCATACGTTTGCATTATATGGTCAAGAGGTTAGGATTTGACATAATGCAATCATCCAAGTCGGATATTTTGTGTGATGTCAAGTTAATTATGTCTGTATGGGTTGTTCACGCCATTATTTGTCTTTATAACAAAACTAAAGACAACTGAACTGTTATACCTGTGGGAGGTTTCGACATTATAAAACTATGTTTAACCCGATATGTTCTTTTGAAAACATATTTACCAAGTCTGGAAAATGACATTTGTGTTCTAGTCATTCCATTGGTTGTAATAGTCGAGTGTTTGGTTTTGTCAAGTTTATGGAGTTCTCCATTTTTGACTTTAAATTAAGTTCTGTATTTGTAATATTAAATGTATAGTTATTACCGATTAAGATACTAAAATGTTCCTAAGATTATAATGTATAGGTTATGAAAAATATATGTATATTGATAACAAAACATGTGTATTTATCAGTAATTTAAAAAACAGATAAATTGAATTTCAAATTAGGCTTTAGACTAAGGTTTAATGAAATTGTAAACTGATATTATCCAATTTCTTGGACAGCGATGAAATCAGTATATAACTCAGAAAAAATCATGCTATAAAAATAACCATTCGACATGTATCTTAAATTCTTTGGTTATCTTTGCATATAACATTCATCTATATAAAGTATTTATATTTTTTTTATACTTATTCTTATTTTGTCAACTAACGTTTAAAGTATTTTAATTAAAGGCAAATACATATGCAAATGCGACGAATTCAATGTTCCTGTCTGATCTTCGAATATGACGACATCAGTTAACAACAATATTACTCAAGAATCAGAAGGTTACCTTAAAAAAGAAGTGTAAAGAAAAAAACAAATATGAAACAAAACTGTCAGAATAATGAAAGAGAAAACAGTATGTAAACGGTATGCTTCCGAAGCGCATGTTCTGGATTTACCTTCATCAGGACCGCTAAAATCAAAATAAATGAAAGCCTAGGATGTATAACAGTTAACATGCCATTGAAAAAATAAACTCAAAATGAGAGCGTCAGCACCTTTTGATTATTTATAAGTGTAACAAATTCAATAAGTGATGTGTTTTTAACGAAAAACGACAATTATATTAAAATCTTTTTTTTTAAAAAGAAGATACATACTTTAATAACATATATTTTCTGGCAACAACTAATCTGTAGTAAAACCTGAAAATAAATATTAACAAATGAACCAAACAGCATACAACTAGGCATAAAAAAAGGGTAAAATAATATCGTGAAACATGCGTGAAGAATAATTCATTATATTTGACAATATCAAAAACATAAAGTTTATGTTTTACTTTGTAGCGGCATTAGCCTCATGATATCTGTATTGTTATTGTACTTGCATAATTAGTATCCAAATATTCACATACTATGGATTGAACGTGTTAAACATGTGAAATCAACATACTAAATATTTAAAAAAGGGTAACAATTATAAATGCTTATGAATGGATGTGTGCTTGCACTTTTAGTTTGTTCAATAAATAACGAATCTCTGTGTGATTAAATATACTTACATAATCGTCAACTTCGAAAGATTTTTGAAGGCATTCCCGTCAATTTGTGCTATGCTATTACTATATAGAGATCTGGAAATTTTTTTATTCATATTTGACTTTTTGTATCAATAGTTATTATTATTACTGAAATGCATGCACACAAAGACGACAAATTGATCAGCATATTTATAACTAAATAATATGAAATAAGGTTTAACACCAAAAACAAGACAGCAACATATTGTCCGTCCTGTTACACAATTTGGTGTATACATGTATAAGTATATTAGGCAGCATGATGTGTTCAAAGTATTAGTAGTAAACACTGATGATATATATTATATTATTTAAACATTGTATAATAATTAATTTCAGGCAAAACATGTAACAAGAAGACTGATTTATTTGAGAGAAAACAATCGAAGTAAATCAAATAAAAGATGACTCCTTCAAAGTTTTCTGTTGCAAAAATTAACATTAATATTACAATAAACACGAATGATTAACTGTTTTTATTGTGTAACCATTTTGGATCTTATTTTGACCTTTTGCTTCTTTTTTTTATAATTCTGAATGTTATTTTGCTGTACGTCATTCTGTAATAACTATCCATAGATCACCTGATTCGATATCGTTAAACAAATCCTGTATATTTTGTTATGCTATGAAAGTACAAGAAGACAGCTTCAAACTAATTTTAAGGGAACTGAAGTTAAATCAGTTAAAAAAAAAGAAATATGTCTTTTGACATTTCCATTATAGATTAATATTTTACGAATAAAACGTAACATTGAAGCCATAAGCGTATTCCACATGTGCTTCCAAGCTTTTTGCGGCTGTTACTTAATGCGTAAAAAAGAATCATAAATTTGAATTCTATTTGACAAAGTTTGAAATACATATATTTCAATAATACTTAAGCAACCAAAAGTATCCTTGAAACTGTTTATTTTAAATTGAATATACATTGCACTTTAAATAAAACAGTATATACTTTAATAAGAATGTATAACCATCGGTAACAGATCTTTTTCGATAGTAACTACTAAGTATGCTAACAGATGAAAAACTTACATGTAGTCCAAGTTGGGCAAGTCTTTGAAAGCTCCAGTTTTCGTGGCTTCGGTATAGTTCTCTAAATAGTCAAGGTAGTGTCGTGGTATACGAATATTAAAGATTCAAATGATAATGATAAATTGATGAAACATGAATAGATATCACTGAATTGTTTTGTAAATCATTAAAAAAAAAAACCCCAAAAAAACGCATAAGGTAAAAAATAATAACCTTGAACACCGAACAAGTTTTGTTTGATTAGTATACCTTATACAAAGCTTTGAATATTTCGGAAATGTCGGACTGTTTCTATGATATGACTTGTCGGGGCTATAATCAAAATTTTTTTTTTCCAATTAGACCTATTTACACATATTCCGCCATAAATGCATCCCCAAAAATGGCGATTGGTTGCCTTGTGTTTTCGAACCCCTCATGTTTCATAACATTTCGTCTTATCATTTGAGTCTGATATCGTTTGTAGTGAACCGTACAAACATCATTCCTAAGGAATTGGAAAATGCAAACACGTTTAAGAGGGGAAATATGTATATATAAAACAGACGACATACTATTCTCCATGACGATAGACACGAATTTTGTAGGCCAAGTAATTTCAATATCAGTTACAGGTCCTATTTGAGTACTTCTATATCAATTTACTTTTGAATTTTAAAGTGCATTTGCTTGACCTATTTTGTTGATTTGTAAGATTACAAACTGAGACTGACGAGACTAAAAACCAAATATTTAGTTAGGTTTTAATGCGGGTTAGAGAGGTCATTTGTTACTTCGACAGCACGGTTTCTTTTCAGTCTGTTTACATAAGTATCATACGTAACTGTTAACTGCAGATCAATCATTTGCTTAACACAATTATGGTACCTAATTCTTGTAATAAATCTTTGATAAAAAAATACGTTTCGTTCAAAATAATTATTTAAAGAAAAACTTCAACCTGACTATTTTGATAACCAAACAATGATCAACCAATTTTGATCTAAAACGATCATTTTGATCGTAATATCTTCTGAAATGGCTGAATAATAATTTATTCCGTCTTATTGAGTGAAGGTTCAAATCTATCTACTGTAAATTCAGAACTGTTCATATAATTTGCTTGCAGTCAATTCGGTACTGTTCGGTAGTTTTTCAGACGATTCCGTATGTTGTTGATCTGTACAGGTATATAACAACTACTTAAAATTCTGAACATAGACTGAACATATTGACTGCAAGCAAATTGTTTGAACTGTACTGAATTTAACACATTGGATTCAACTGAAAATTGACTGAAAGACCAAAAATTATTTCATAATATAATGTACAGTCTTTTAATGGTTGTTCAGAACAAAATGACAGTTTCAGATCAAAATGCGTGTACTAGCCGAAAATCTTGATAACTATGATGGTCAATAGATAAATACATACGTTCCATGAATGTTTTTCAGATCAACGAATGCTTCAGCTTCTATAGTTTGGAAATTGTTGTAAGACAGATCTCTAGAAAGAGATCAGCAATATTCTGCAATGGAAATTACAATTACATTGTACCAATTTTCTGTAAAGTACTTGAAACAATACACCAAGCGCAATTTTTTGTTCATGAATATTATCTTTTATTTCAAATCACCTGGAATACACAAACCTTTAGCAGTCCCTGCTTTTATTGTACATATCCCATTTACATTTTAATTCCCTATCTCCGTAAGCATAATAATATGCTATAAAATTTCCTATTTGAAGAAGTAGAAAAAGCAGAAGTTATAAGCAATAACTTGAACACTCGTAATTAAATAAATTTATTTCACATACGACCCATGTAATGTATGTACAAAGCATATAATAAACGTTTTTCTACAGGATCTGTTTACGTTACTTGTTGACTAAACTAACGCGCTTAAATTATGGTTTTCATATTAATCTTATGATTACTCATTACTACCGTAAAGTTCATGAAATACCTTTCGTATAAGTTATGTGTGGGAAGAAAAATTACAAAAATTAACTTTCATAAATCGTTTAGTAAGATCGTTACATGTGTTCTTGATTTCTCCACATTTTCTGTTTGGCATGATGAAATGTAACAAGCAAATGCAACAGATTATTTCGATTTTTTAATGTATGCAGTCACGATATTTGATTAAAAACCGAAAAAAAAACATAACGTTTTAAATAATCTTCTTTTTTTCTTGGGACAAGATAACAATACCGAACAAGCTCTTGTAATTTTTTTTCATCGTGCAATATGTTATGGAAGGTTTACTTGAGAAAAAACGTAAAAAACACCAGTTTTCGTTTGACTCAAATAGTCTTTGTAATTCAATAAAACGTCAAGAGTTTTTTAAACACTATAATGATATGAAAAATGCATAATAATATAACAAATATTAAACAAGTCAAATAGAAATCAAGTTAATGTTTTACTATAATTCGAATTTTACCTTTTGATTACTGTTAATCATAATTATAATTTTAGTTTCGTCTAACGGAGATAGCGGGAGCGATATGCATGGCTCAAAACCGCAGAAATAGTTGCCTTAAAAATTTGTTTTATCGTTTATAGATGATTCTCTCGTGGTGACAATGACTGTTCTGTTATCACTCTATTTTATTCATTTGGCATACATAATCGTTAGTTTTACTTTTATGTCAATGCGTACTAGTTCGCGATGCTGCCTTTGTTGCCAGAGATTTAGGATAGTGAAATATTTAGTAGTCAGAGTTTTTCACATTTCCTTATTTTTATGGCATTATTATGCATGTCATTTTGTTATAATTTAGCAGTAGTTTTCAAAATGTAATAAAAAGAACGATGATCCCGATATAATTTTTTTTTTTGTCAAAATGAGAAATTTGATTTATATTTGATTTCTAAAATTAAACTCTTCCTTTTTATAGGTGACTTTTTCTACAACTTATATTTCACACTTTTATTAGAATAAACTAGAAACAAATAATCAAAATATAAATGTTAGAACACGAACATGACATCAACAACTTGTGCGGACGTTATTACAAAACGGTTATAGTTCTTGATACGATCTGCAAATCTTGTTTCCGAACAGAAAAAACTTTATAAATCATTTCATTCATAAAAGAAGATCTTAAGTACTTTTACTACCAATTTTTATTTTCTATGATCAAACCATGCTTATCTGAAATATAGCCGGTCTAACCTTAATTTTGTTTAACTGTTTTGTTTTCTATTGTGACAAGATGGAATTACTTTCTGGAGGGATTGCGGTATTGACTATACTCATGTATCCGGCAAAAAAAAAATATCATGAACCAAGAATAAAGTACATGTTTTTAATACACTATTTATACCATTCCTCTCACAATATCTCAGCTTGTCCTGTTTCACGATATGAATGCAAAAACATGAAATATGCTTACTCTGCGTATACTTGACTATTTTTCAGACCGTTTTCAAACAAGCCATTTTCCGGTTAATGATTTCAGCGATGTTGATTTTACTTTAACGTGCCAAATACTGTAACATAAGCAATATTTTTACCGAGTTTTACGACGATTGGAGAAACAAAATACAATATAAAGACATAAAATTCTGATCTTTTGCACACAAAAATGAAACGTTTGACATACCGTTTCTGAGTTTACGCCCCTATACAATTACAAAAAGACAAATTCTGAATACGATAATTTAATCATTAATCGTAATTGATGCACATTTATTGAAGTTCATAAAATTAATATGTACACTAACAATATATATATAATATACGATAATTATGTTTGTAAGTGTATTTTATATTATGTACATGATGTATACAATATCGTTTATGACAAAACCACCATATCAATATAACTACTCAACAATATTATTTGTTTTCTATTTCTATGTCGAATTGCCTATTATAATGAACTGAACCCACTGACGTGATAACCCAGGTGTGTATATTCAATGAAACAAAACAGAATAAAATATATATTTTAATCATTAAATGACATCTTAAAAATCAATTTGTCGCACCATTCTATATCTTTCTGTCGAAATGTAATGTACTAACAACGACAATGTTTCAAATAAATTAGAGATTTATAAAAGATTGGAAAAACATATTTAGTTTATAATGATTTACTTTATACATGGTAAATGTATAAATGATTGTTAATGTTTGTGTACTGGAACTACCAATTTGTCATAAAGGGAGGATTTCCAATAGATAACAAAATTAACATTTATAAACAAAAGAACAATATATGCTGTATAGTTGTGTTGATTGCTATATTGGTTTTAAAACTGATAAGCTTTTATACCGATTGAAAGTTTCAAAACAGAAGTAAAATAACAAAAATACAGAACTCCATCAGTTCAAAACGGACGGTCCCTTATCAATTTAATATTACATTTAACGTTGTGAAAAAAAAAATGTACTTAAAGAACTGAATGTGATTAACATTCTATATAAATTAAAGCAAAACATGTATGAGGAATACAGTTATTTTGGATGACAGTTTCTTGAATATTAGTTCAAAAATTAAAATGAAAATAAAGTATTGAGTCAGACATAATTTATTCAACAACATTTTATGGGATCAGCTAAATTATACTTCATTATCAAACGTAAAAAGGGAAAGTATTTTTCAAAAGTTGATTGTATAAAAAATACAAAAGTAAATATACAAAACTCTAACAATTTGTCAGCTTAGAGGAAATTTCTGTTATGTTTAACACATAGTATCATATACCAATGCAATATGTAGACAGCTCCCTCACAAGCCAAAAAATCTAACTGTAAATTATAAGTGCAAACACTACAGGCACGGGGACACACTCATCTACTGCATCCACACAGCACGAGAAACAAACCCTGCAGTAAATATGAAAAAAAGAAGATGTGGTATAATTGCCAATCAGACAACTCCCCACCAGAGACCAAATGACGTACTATGATGGAATATGTAGACAGCTCTCTCACGAGCAAAAAAACCCTATAAGTAAAATATAAGGACATCAAGGAAATTACAAAAAGATTAAAGAATACTAAACAGTATTGGATTCCATTTTGAAAGACGGTTAAATGCTTTACTTCCATCAATTATTAATAAGATTGATCTACAACAAATGTTATCTTTTAATTTTTTTTTACACTTAACATGATATGGCAAATCAATGACAAATCAAGAATAAAAGGTTCACTCAAAAATCAATTATATTTTCCAAACAGAACCATTAGTCGCATCAAAGCAAAGCAAAGTTTTTTACTTAGGCGACTTGACTGTTAGTGACTGCTATGAAGGTTATTTCTGTTTTACAAATGTGTGTGATTTCCATTTCTGGTGGGCTTGGGTTAAAAGCTGTATGTCATAAGGATAACTTAGACTGTTGGACACAAAAAATAAGGCAACCGGGTATTTTACAGTTTGAAAGATGCCAATCTACTGATATACTTCGACGATTGATTCGTATAAGTTTGCTAGAATGTGTGAAAGAATGTATGGTAACGTCACATTGTACTGGCATAAATTATAGACATTTGTGGCTGATGTGTGACATACTTGGGGATTCTAAAGATCTGACTTCTGAGATGAACTGTGTTTACAGTGCAATCAAAACATGGGACAAGGTTAGTTCAATAATTAAAGATAAAGGTCATACTACAAGAGGTCAAATTATAATAAATTGTCGATGTCTCATTAGAGAATAGAAAGCATTGGTTTAACATTTCTCTTTTTTGGATTATATTTGTCATTGCTTGAATTCATTTTCTCTTTTTTTTTTTTTCGTTTTAGCCCTTTTTTTTTAATTAGTGTTTGTCGTTGTCTTATTTGTATTGCTATTGGTTTTTCTGTTGTGTATCCTGATGTTTTTTTTCTTTTCTTTTTCAATTGTTGTATTAACGTTTAAAATGTAAAAACGAATAGTTTTAAAGTCAGATACAATATAAATAACTTCTAGTTTGATAAATTGCGTAAATAAGCGGGCGGAATATATCAATGACCCAAAACAAAACAAAAATCAGATTATGACAAACAACAGTCTACATAAACATTACATAAAACCCTATAAACTGTGCATCTCGAACTCCAAAAAAGACAAGGGAGTTAAAGGTGGTCCAAAGGGTTAACATATTCTGCTTCGCATGCTGCAGCTTTCCCTTGATTCAATTACATTCAGGGTTTTATGTGTGCATCCTAAACCTATTTGGCTAATTACATTGAGAAATCTAATAAAAATTAATCAATGGTTCTTAGTGTATATATTGACGAAATAAATGTGAAATATTTATAAGTGTTAAGGTTACAAAAGATGGATTGCAACGAAAAAAACTCAAGTTTTTAATCAGATTCATGTTACAACGGATATATTCATAAAATCAAAACTGGAACTTTAAATGCCACAGTTGTTAATTTGTGAATGACAAAAAAACACAAGATGCTAAATTCAGACATTTTATTTGCGGTCTTCGACCTTTTTTTTCTTCTTCGGTTTATTCGTGTTTTTATTTATATTCTTCTAAATAAATGTAACAAGTGGAACAAAAGAACATTAAACAAGAAGTAGTTATACCAAGTGCACGTACATTAAGAACACGATTAAAGAAATAGGAAATGTTTAAGAAAATTGTATTACATATGAAACAGAGTCTTTGATTCAAATAATAAAAAAAACATGGTTTTAGTTGTTATGGACATCACGGTGTTGCAACTGGATTAGCACGATCTACCTATCGTTAAAAGATGCTAATATCTTCCCCGGATATCTGTCGCATTCTTTGTGTTCTTGTGCAGTGTGCAGTTATTTATTATTTGTTTATGTTTTGGCTTTCTTATCATCATTTTGTCAATGGTCCTTCGTGTCAAGTTTACTCAAGTGGAATATAAACATAAATTTCGACCTGAAGTTATCTGGAAGACTGCAAACTAATATATTCAGTATTACTACATCTTGTCTTTTCTATCACTTATTCCTTTTGTTTGATCGACGAAGGGGTTTTAACGACCTTGACTACCCATGAGGGTCTTGCACTGTTCGATCGACTCTGCGTTAATACGATAGGTTATTTTCGAGTTATACTATCGTATAAGTTTACGAATTTTGCTGATGAAGCAATCGGCATTTCTTTGACATATAATGTGCAAAGTCTCGTTACAAGCAGGACACATCATACTGTATCATGATTTTCTTATCTTTTGTTGATAACATAATCGTGTTGTGTTAACATTAATAGATACGCTGCTATGTACTGGATTATTAGTATAGTGGAATATAGTAAATATGTTCATCCTTAAATCAAATCCATGTTATGCCTATCATTGAACGTTTGGAATATGTAATGGTCTTGTTGTTGGCTTATACTGTTGGTTTTTTTTATATTTGCAAAAGCCTGAAATAAAATTTGCACCTAGTTTTTTTTTTCCTTTTACGAATTATAAAATGGAGTGCTAGTTACATTATAACATACTTGTTTGGAAGCTGAGGGTTAAACCCTTATGAATATTTTATTATTCACAAATATTATATTTCACCAGTAAATGGTAATTGCTCCATATACCTAAAAGACAGATTCTAAATTCTAATTTCGTGAAAATCAAATGACTGATTTATTTTTTTTTTATATATATAGGTCAATAACTATTGAAAATACAAACGAAAACAAAATTGAGTTTGAGTTGACATTTTTCAAAATAGCAAGCAATCACTTTGAACCAAATATGATTATCAAATCAGTATACAGTACATCTCTCCGTGGGTATAAACATAAACAATAGGTGCAAATCCTCCGTTTTTATACTAGATACCAACACTTGCAAAAATCATTATCAGGCACGATATTTAACCGTGTCCTCAACGTATCATTCTATAGTCCTACCTAACTCCAATATAGTTCTTAAGATCAATGACAAATGTGATGATTTTACTTTTTATTTGTCAGCATTTACATACCCTCTGGCCCATCATATAGAGTTTATATATTTCAGTTCACATCTTACGGACTTCCTTACCAGGTACTGACAAACAGTATGATCCAACCGATGTAACAGAGGAATATCGACTAAAATCGACACTTCATACGTTTTGGGGTCAACATGACAACTACGTTTAACCAATACAATGTGTCAAATTGAAAATCATTGAAAAATATATTTCCGTATATGTTCTACCTTGTATGAATCCCCAAATCAACGTAATAACAAATAAAAAATCCATTTATTCAAATATCGAAAAATATTCAACACTTGACAGGAAAACACTGATAAATTAACCGTTCGTGAATAAATGTTTTGTTCGAACACTTGTTGAATCTTTTTCCATATTTGAACTTTTGGATTAGTTGTGTCTTTGAGTTATTAAATTTAGTATCTTTTCTCCTTGAAGCTCACTACATTATCTCTGTTTGTATCTTAATCCTTTCCATTTCACACAATTGATACAAATTTTAAGACATTTTTGTTGCGTTAAGTATTGTTTTTGTCGACATACTTTGACGTAGAAATGGTGTTAAGGGCTCAAATTAATCCTCAAAATACAAGCAATGTGATTTGATCAAACGTCTATCATTATCTGTTTAAAGTCGATTTGCCTCTTAATGACAAGTTTTTTTTTTTGTTTTTTTTTCTGTAAAAACCATCTTGTTTACCAAATGTTTACCCTATTAGCGCAACAATATGTCTCCAGACGAATCCCCCTCCCCCACCACCACCCCTTCCCCCATCATGGATATTGTACTTTTTTCACATTTTCCCCTCAAGTCACGTGACTTTTGGAACCACACCAGAATTATTCAATCAATTATCTTTCATATGCAATATGACCAGTGTATGACCTTTGGTGCGAATGCAGTATTCAATTGAACTTGGTAGTGTATTTTCGATAGGTAAAGGTCTAAAATGCATGAAAGAGAAAGGGTTAATAAGAACAAATCAAAAACAGTAATGCGGTAATGTTCGCACTCTTTCTATAACACAATTGATAAACTTGCCAGACACTCTTTGTTTTTATTAAAGTTGTTTGAACTCTGTATCACAGTTAAAAAAAAAACAAAAAACAAAAAACCAACACTTTATAAATGTCATACGTCCGGCGCGCTTTTCTGGATTTACCTTCATCTTGAACGCTTATAACCAAATATTTGAAAGCCAAGATGTATAAGAACCCAAACAGTTGACATACATTATAAGTAAAAAAAAACATACAAATAATAGTCAAATCCATTCAAGGTCAACTTTGCCATTTCAGTCAATGAATAAGTTATATTGTTTTTAATGTGTTAAAAAAGGGCATTACCATAGGAAAGAAATAATATAATTTTCTGGTTTTAAATTCAAAGTCCCAATATTAAATTACATGTATTCTTCGGATAATGCTTATTTCACTAACACTATTAAATGCACGTGATTTTAGGTTGCGGGATATCTTTTGATTGAATCGGGATTGATTGAATGATTAGTATTATACGCCACTTTCAGCCTTATTGGCTATTTCGTGGCGGTCAGATTTTAATTGTTGAGGAAGCCAGAGTGCCCGGAGAAAACCATCGACCATTGGCATCGACAGAAAAACTGTCAATCCTTGACAATTAGGATTGTAGTCGAGCACACCTGCCACGTGCGGGGTTCTAACTCACCACTTAAGTGTTGACAGGCTAATGATACAGTAGTTGACCAACTTAGATCACTCTGCCACCGAGGCACCGATAGAATAATGAAGGGAATTACCTGTTTTCCTAAAGAGCATGTCCATCATTTTTTAGCTATGATTAAATGACAATCAAACATTTTAGAGCATGGCAGGTGAGTGTGAATATCATACCTGTAACAATGGAAATAAATGTTTTTTCGACGGTGAAAATCCGAAATGTGAACCTGCATGTAAGTATCATATCTTCATCATATTCATATAATATTAAAAAAAAAAAGATTATATATAATCTTACAAATACATGCATGTAATGTATTTAAGAACCCTCGCACGATCCTTTTTATTTATGCAGTTGTGACAGATCGTCTTTACGTAAGAAGACATAATTCCAATTTATTGTTGCATTATTGACCCTGCATTATTTTTGTTAATAAATGTCAGGTATAACACACAAAATCTCCAGCATGTCACGAATGTTTTACCTGTTTTTTAAAACCTAAAATATGCGTATGATTGTGAACCTGTGAAAGATCATATAGTAATATGTTTAAATGAAAAAAAAAAATAAAACATATGCTATGCATTGTTTCGATTTATTTCAATTTGTTTGATAAATGTCAATATTCCGAATCAAAATATGATTATTGTATATTAATGATAATGCATAACAACATGTATGTACTGACTCCTGTTGACAATTTAAAAAAATGAGCAATTTAAAGTAACTTCGGGACTATTTTTGAAAACATGTGATATAAAGGTTATGGTGTGGATTCAACATGAAGATATTTTCACTCTCTAAAAAAAAACAGATTCCGTTTTAATCAAGTATTTTCGAAAAGTGCTAGCGTTTTCTCTACACTCACACGGTTGTTGTTCATTAAACGAGCATTTAAATATTCTTGTCATTAAAAAAAAAAAAAAAACAAAAAAAAAAATAAACATGTAAATAATATGCTTTTCATAAAAAAATACTAGTTAAAACGAGTGAATATGTACCTAAATGTAAAAAAGGAGGTAACATGTAACACCTCAAACTGATTTATATGATAGTTTTTATAACCATTTTTGTATTTGTAAATTATTTTTATTATTACCAAATAGTATTCTTGTTTGCTTTAGCTCAAAATCAAGCATTTACCATTTCAGGGACAGCTTCGTGAGGCAGATTGTTTCTTATCTGCTGTATTAAAAAATGCACCGTGTAATGCTTATAGTACTGTTCTATTTTTTACACATGTTAATAGTTATCAAATGTACCAGGATTATAATTTAATACGCCAGACGCGCGTTTCGTCTACATAAGACTCATCAGTGACGCTCAGGTCAAAATAGTTATAAAGCCAAACAAGTACAAAGTTGAAGAGCATTGAGGACCCAACATTCCAAAAAGTTGTGCCAAATACGGCTAAGGTAATCTATTCCTGGGATAAGAAAATCCTGAGTTTTCCGAAAAATTCAAAATTTTGTAACAGGAAATTTATCAAATATGACCATATAATTGATATTCATGTCAACACCGAAATGCTGACTACTGGGCTGGTGATACCCTCGGGGACAAAACGTCCACCAGCAGTAAGTTGTGGCATTACTATATCAATGTGTTTACCTATTATTTTACATTTTTATATATAGTCTGCGTAAACAGTCCATATGCCTCCAATGCAGTCAGTGCTGAGAGATTTGGTACCTATAGAAATATTGGAGCCGCAGTTAAATTCAAATGTGAACATGATTATGAAATGAAGGGGCAACCATATTCAGAATGTCAGCCTTCTGGGCAATGGGAAAACTGGTTTTTATGTGTAGAGAAAGGTAAAATTGTAATGATAATTCTACTGTAAACCAAATAATTTTTGCAAGCGATTTATTTTCGCGACTTTCGCAAGTAGAAAAAATAACACGATCACAAATCGTCGCGAACACGTAGAACGTGGATCCTTCCTCATTTAACTACATTAATAAATTTTAAAATCGCAAAATTAAATTTCCGCGAAGTTGGCTAGTAAGGGATAAACGCGAAGTATAGTATTCGCTAAAATAAGTTGGTTTAGAGTATTTACCGCGATTCAAAGGGGAAAATAGCAATGCAAATAATAATCAACAAAACATACAAAAAATTAGAAAAAGTCATCATCACAAATCAAATCAAATATGCTAAACTTTCTGAATCAATAAGACATCGCATTACTTTTTAAACATGAAGTGTTGTTGGTGGTTGGAATTAGGTTTGTCTAAATGTTATAGGGGAAATTTGTGGTTTACGAAAGATATGTGAAAACCTTGTAAATTTCAAATTTTAAACACAGAACAATTAAACAAGTTACAAATTGTGCAGACATTTGTCTATTGTAAGAGACCGTGTGTTCTTTTTTTTTTTTTTGTTTGTTAATTCTGTGTCGTTTTGACCATTATTATACATCCATATGTCACATTTCCTTCATCGGGATACGAACAAAAGCCCAAGCTATCCAATTGGCATAGTTAGAATGGTGTACACAGGAAAATGTATAACATTCTTCCATAATTTGTTTGCACACCTCGTTTTATGGTTTCTCACACATGCACATGCTGTTGTATAGATTAGTGTGTTATTGATTTGTCTCAATTATTGTCCGATAAATTTACCAAAAAAAGTTCTTCTTCTAAATAGAATTCTTTTTTTCAGAAAAATGTTCTGATGAATGGACATTTGTTTCAAACAAATGCTATCTTATTGTATATGAAAAGGTTGAATGGCAACAAGCTGTGGTAAGTTGTTATATTCGGTACTGCCGTATCCATAGAAACATGAAAAATGAGCTTTTATTATCGATGATCTCATCCGTGAACGTGTTTGTCTGTGTTCATCATTTCAACGTAAACATGAATAAAGAGTGAAGTATATAAGAGCAGATACTTGATGTTTAAATCTAAGTTTAAACACAAAATATAAATGAATTCAGTAAAATTGAAAAAGTTCATTTCCAGGAGCGTGTGCATTGTAAGCGTTTCCTGTTATGCATACATATTCAACCATTCATATTGGATAACGAATTTGGAATGAAACAGTCACCAAAAGACGACGAAGACGACAAAAAAGAAAATAAACAACATAAACAATGGGCAAAGTTTCAACACACTATATGAGATTTTAACCGCGCAAGAATATTCCTTAATCTTTAAACGAACGATATAAATAAAGATCGATGTTTTCTAGGTAATAACAGAAAAAGAATCCATTAATTATAAACTGACTTGATTTGGTATTCACTGTATATTGTAATATATTATCTAAATCATAATTCAAGGCTTTAGTAAATGAAAAATATTTGATTGTTAAAATAACTGTATACACTCTTAGCAAACAAATAGTATTGAATAAATTCAAGGCGTTTTTGAGCTTTTTCTAATGTTTTGTCCTCCTTCAAAAAATGTTGAATACATTTTAGCTAAAATACACGTTCAATATTCCTAAATTTAGCATGTTAAACTAAATTTTCGCGATACGGCAGTTCCAATTAGCAAGATTAAAAGCAATTATACATGTTGGTTGTGTTCATTGCCATTTAATACTTAAAACATGTGTGTATCACGTTTCGATCACCATAGATGAAGACACAACTTCTTAAATGGCTCAGGTTTTTTTTTAAATGTATCAATTGTATTTTTTTATAAACAAGTTTTGTTTAACTATATTCAACGAAAGGTTTAATTTAATTCACCGTGAAGGAACAATTAAAAGCTAGAAAACTCCTCCATGATCTACATCTCTATTGTTGCAGATTAAATGTGAAGAATATGGTGGTCATTTGGCAAAGGTTGAGAGTGAGTTAGAAGACTCATGGTTGATTTCTCAGTTAACAGGTAACTGAATTCTACACTGAATTATTTAATACTTTAGTTATGTCAAGCTATTGATCAGTTTCAAAATAGCCACAACACGTGTATGTGGAAGACATATGAAGTGCATATATGGAAAAATTGGGTAAAGGCAATTACACAAAAAAACATGCAAGTTTATAAACACATGGAGTTCATAAATAATTCAGCATACGTCAAGATCAACACGTTAACATGGAACAGTCAAACATACAAAATATACTTCAATTGTCTCCTTATTTTGAATTCCTGATATAAATATATCATGTATATGATGCATTATACTGAATTACATTGATTTCATCAGAAAGTGTAAAGCATTCTCTAAGATCTTATTAAGTCAGATAAGTTATAACTTAAAATACACCTGTGACGTAAATCTTTTGTTCAAACTCTCCATTATTTTTCAGGAGTTATTTTCTTTTGTTCATCTTCATTCATTCGGACGTTTTGCCCTTTGGGTACTTCCATGGGCACTTTCTTCAAAAGTGTTCACCCATGGAATAATTCTAAAGGACGTAAAAATGCGATATAGAATGAAGATGAAAACTTACTAAAACGGCTGATACTGGAGTTTTTTTGTTTTAATTGAGATCGTAGTAATACAATGAACACCAAATATCTCATTATTAGTAAACAGCTTCTGTGTGCGAAATGTAATTCCATCATATAACATATAGTATCGTTTTCACTAAAATTCCACAACATTATCCACAATGTGTTTTCCGATGCAAATCTTGGCTGAATTTCAGTCACGGATAGTATCCAAGCGGGTAAAAACGAATATTTCCCATTGAGTGCCATTCCTCTTGTGTGCATCTATAAAATATTAAATGTGCTAACTCAGTTGAATTCTTTTGTAATATTGAACACATTAACATTATTCAATCAGGAAAATTAGAGAAAAATATACTTCACTTACAGATTTGATTTTATTTTTCCCGTTTAAGATATCATTTGCTTGAAATTCAAAGTGTTGTATTTTTATTTTGTACAGCAAAAATCGTTTGTTCGATTTTAATATGTACATTAAAAAATGAAATATTACTCGGATAGTTTCTACAATAATATTGTGGTTAAATAGAATAAATAGATGAATATAACATTAATAAATAGAATTTGAGGGGTATGGATAACATTTGAATAACTTTAAGACTTAAGTGAAATATTGGGTGGAATTTTTTTTCAATTTTCAACAGAAATGCCTCCTTTCTGGTAATAGGGAAGAATGAAAAATATTTTCAGTTTGCTTGTAATGCTATTTAAAACTCATCTAAAACATGTATAACATTTTTTTCGTTGTTATAAGCAAAAAGAAAGAAAAAAATGTTGGGTTATGCATGAAACATGAAACACTGTTTTCTTGTTAAATTTTATTTGATCTAATAGAATGGTTTGAAATATAGAATCATATTTTGTTTCAGATATGACTTATAATCGAGCACACCCTTATTAGTTAAATAACCTATACTAGAGTGTTACATACCTGGAAATTTATTCTAGTTGTACCACGTCATTTTGATCAGACGATTCTACATCCAAGATTTATCAAACAAAAAACACACATAATCCATTAACATATATGCATGAATACTTGTTTTTTCTCTCTCCCGAAATACCACTTAAAGACAAAAATAAATATCCTTTTAATCCCACTACAAGAAAGACGTGCGTATCCAACGACTTAAAATATAAATCGGGATAAACTGTATTCAATATCTTTTTATAGTAATTATTTTACTGTTCATAAATACTTCGCTAAGTGAGTAGATTGTCAGCTTGACCTTAAATTTTGCCTGTGGATTATTGGGTACAACACGGGGGAAATGAAAAGAAAACAATTACATAATGAAATAAAATTCTTTAAAAGGTTATAATCTGAAGATTCGTTCTTAAAATTTAAGGTGTATTTTAATTTAGCGAAAGTCCATATAACTGTCCATTCCTGGAAAATAATGGGCGTCGGCACTACGGGCCTCCGCTCCTTTATTTCCAAGGAATAGACAGTTATTTGGACTTTCTCTATAACATAATGTTCCTCTAAACAACGTTCAGATATAAATGTCATTGATATATGTAACAGTGTGAAAAAAATGCAAACATAGGTAATATATTTTCGATAAATTGTGTTATTCTTACAACTGCCAGCGAATGTGCTATATTTCAAATAATGGAAAATTGTGTAACATATCGAAAACAGTAAAACATATTTAAATTTATAGCGCTACTTAACTTTGGAAAACAGATATTAATAGATTATACCACTGTAGCAAGTGTGATACGATATTTATCCAATCGAGCTTGTTTAATTTTCAAATTTAAAACGCGAGGCTCGCCGAGCGTTTAAAATCTTTAAAATGTAAGTGTTGAGAGTGGATTCATATCGTTTGACAAGAGATTTGGTGGTGAAATCTGTTTCTCTAATGATTTTTAAACAATATACAGACATTCCCAATCCATCTTTTCGAATGATCTGCAAACAGATGTTTTCTTTCTATGGGACGTCATCAGACAAGATCGCTTTTTTCGTGACGTCACAATAGGAAATAGGAAAATCAGAGAAAAGTAAGAAGATTTGACGTCATATTCGAATGTTGACCAATGAAGAACTGAGATAAAACAAACCACACCTTGATTCAATAAAAATAATCAACCAGTAAGGAAAAGGATAAATCGCTTAAGAATTAGAGAAATATTGTTTCGTGAAAGCAAAGGTAAAAGAAAACAATGCACATCTTACATTTTACTTGTAAAATGGAATGCCCGTTTTGTATCTTTTGCTTTTCTTAAACACTGCTTTAAAGGTTCCGTTCATGACTTAATACAGCATGTATCAAGCGTATGTTTTTTTTGTTCTTTTTTTTGTTCAGATGATGCATGGATTGGATTGAATGATATTGAAAATGAAGGCCTATGGCACTGGATTTCAGACAATTCCGGACCTAACTATACCAACTGGTTACTAGCTGAACCTAACGGATTTGAAACAGAAAATTGTGTTAATTACTGTAAAGACTATTGTGAAAAGAAATTTTATGGATGGAATGATGGAAAGTGCAACAGGCTGCTAGGATATGTATGCCAACATCACTTCATTTGAGTGTTCGTCTGGTGACGTTCTTTAAACAATAATTAATTCATTTTGAAATAAGAAGAGCCATTTTAAAAAAAAAAGTTTAGCAGCAGTTTTCAAATTAACATTTTTATTTCAAGAGGACTGTTTGAATTTGCTGATATCATTAGAATTAATCATGATTAATACGAATGGGTTGTCATAATCTAGTTCATTTCTATTACAAGAAAATGTCGTTTTAGAAATTTGGGGTATTTGTTGCTCTAAACTTGATTTACGATATAACCTTCAGTATGTCAAACCCAAAACTTTGCAAGCCATGAATGTATATCTACTTAAAACTACTTTTGGAACTTTATGAGTTAAACTAATATAAAACCCCTAGTCAAATCTCAAATACACATGTCCTGATGGACATGGAGATATAATTTCTTAGACATTTCTAAATTTGTCAATGTTATCATAAGCAACCGTGTAAAAAGGTTACATTCTGATGAATTTTATAGTGTTTAAATATTCTACCCCTGTGTTTTTAATTAATTGGGTTATTTGAAAAGTATTAACAACTCCAAGGTAAATTCAAACAGAAGGAAGTCCATAAAACCAGACAGAATCAAACGTTACACTATATCGAAGAACGGAATGGAGGATGAAAAACAATTGTCATATTTCAGACTTGGTACAGAAACTACCCGGGGAAAATGTTGGTAAAACCTAGTTTTAAAGCTAGCTTAACCACCAACATGTCTGCCAGATGTTATTGATGTCGTTATATTGTGACAATTGGATGAGCAACCAAAACAGACATAATTAGTTAATGTGACAATAATTGGGATCCAGCAGTTAAAATAAACTGTATTGGACATTACAGTTTTAATTTTGTGTATGCTAGTGGAATTTTGTATGTTTGATTAGCCATTTCTTCTCGTTTTCACGATTGAAGACCCTTAGGTCAACGGTACAGGGATTCGCTCGTTTAAGCAAACGTCAGGTGTTTAATGTATAACTCTTTAAAATGCACAAATCGTTCCTGTGGATGCACAATGCTAATCTTACTCTTAATTGTACGGTATTCTTCTTAACATAATTTAAAAGTTTAAAAGGCTGATAGACATTTGTATATTAATTTGCTTTGTATATATGGTATTGTCAATATTTTATTAAATAATCGTTTATTTATCTTTAACGCATTTATACACAACACTGATATATCATTTTTTTATTTATTGATATGTCTTTCATCTGTTGGTAATTTCGAAAGGTGGCACAACTTTGATAGTGTCTGTCAACAATGGTAGACGTGTATCAACACTTTTCATATTAACATGAAGTGATGCAGGGCTTTCCACACGGTATATATAGTTACATCTGATTGAATTGTGTGATGAACATCAGTTTACGTCACCGCTGGGCATGTGTATTGAGAATATGAAATAATAATAATAATAATAATAATAATAATAATAATAATAATAATAATAATAATGTATACACTGAAGCAATCCAGTTGAATGATAAGATAATTGAATCCCATACGTTGTAGAAAACAAGAGAAAGCACCGTCGGAGAAAATATAAGTTATGGATCCACAGTATTATATTTTTGAATAATTGTACTTGAAATGTTCATAGTTTTTAGTCTTAGCTATTTCGATGTGTTCAGATTGATTGGGTTTTTATTCTTAAGAGTTAGGTTAGCCGTAGAAAGTATTCAAGCTACAATTTTGGTCTTTTCTTTTGAATCATTTTACTAGTACTTGGAAATAATTGTAATATAGGAACATTTTACAATTTGGCAAGTGCAGTTGTTGCATTAAATGCATAATTCAAAACACAAAGCATGTGTGGATGATTAATTGTTAGTGTTCAACGCCACTATCAGCACTCTTGGCTTTATCGTGGCGGTCAGCTTGTATTGGTGGAGGAAGCCGGAGTACCCGATAAGAACCACCGACAATGACACATGCATTGTATGTACCTTGACGACTTTTGCGTCGATGGCATTAACATGTTAGTGTATTGGTATCCATGGGGGATAGATTCAATGAACGTTGTAACTAAGTTATTTGATCAGTGACAGGACGTCATCTTTATACCGCAACTTGATGTTAAAGGTTAATGCTAGATTCTTTTCGCTTGTGTTGAGAAGTTCTGGTATGAATTGTGCCTTAAAAGAACTAAAGAACGAGGTCTGCATATGGCCGCAATTTAGAAGATGCTGTATACTTTCATCAAAGACTATATTGAAACGATAACATACGGGTTGGGGACCATTGAAGTCACTTCTTTATTGAACTTAGTTCTTTTTTCTTGCAACTTTGTTTGGTTAGTTGAACAGAGAAATAATCTGTGATTCAATCAAAAGAAAGAGATAAGCATAGAGTTTTTTTTTCATGCTACATTGTAATCAATATTCATATCCAAACAGATCTGGAATGAACGTAAAAACATGAACTAAAATATACAATTATCTAGAAGAAACTTTAATTGAATACAATACATGTTACATTGTTTAATACCATCTAAGGTTAAGTTTTAACAAAATTGATTTTAACTGAAGATCCCATGGATAACAATAGTAAATTGTAATAAAACGTTATTTTGATATTCATATTTTACGTGTGTAGCCATTAGTTTTAAAGAATCTTCCTTGAGTGATTGATGACTGGTGTTTTACACCACTTTATGTGTCAGACAACCAATTAAAAATCCTTATCTATTCAACCATTTTTTTTTTAATGTCCACAAGTTTCTAAAAATTTTACATTCATTTTAACTTCATAGAAACCAGGTATAACCTGAATTTTACAGCTATCCCCTTTCTACATGCCCATTTTCAAGCAATGTTTAAAGTTTTGTAATGAAGAATGACCGTTCGAAATAGAACTACTACTGGAAGTTACCCCTGGTTTTCTGGATATCTTCAATAAGTATACTATGGAGCGCATTATTCCCCGATTTTTAAAGCAAACTAAGGGACAAGTAAATGTTCTAAATATATTTCACTTTCACCAAAAGTTTCATTTCTGCAAATTTGTTGGTTAGTTTAAGTAAACAATGACATCAAAAGCACTATTTTTGTCAGGGAAGAGATACTTTCACATACGTTCTAAATTGGAGTCGGTGAATTGGTGGTCTGACAACCTTAATGACTACTGGCTATTTGAAGGCGGTCGGATTTTATTGATAGATAGCCTGGAGAGACCCACCGACCTTCGGCAGGAAGACTAACAATCCTTGTCAATAAGGATTGAAGTCGAGCACACCTGCCATACGCGTGGTTTGAACTCACAACCTCAGTGTTAACAGACTAGTGGTACAGTAGTTGAACTACTTAGTCCGCCGGGCCACCGAGGCCCTACAAATAGCTTCATAATAGTGATATAATCGCCAAAAACAAACAAATGAACAAAAAAACAAAATATAAAGACAAAAGACATTAAATTTGTACATTAGAAAACAAGCAATACACATGTATCAGCTTTACTTAATGATTGAAAAAAATTGGAATACTAACAATCCTTGTCAATTATGATTGAAGTTGAGCACACCTGCTACACGCGTGGTTTGAAGTCACAACCTCAGTGTTAACAGACTAGTGATACAGTAGTTGAACTCCTAGTCCGCCGGGCCACCGAGGCCCTACATATAGCTTCATAGTAGTGATATAATCGCCAAAAACAAACAAATGAACAAAACAAAAAATATTAAGACAAAAGACATTAAATTTGTACATTAGAAAACAAGCAATACACATGTATCAGCTTTACTTAATGATTGAAAAAATCGTGTAAAATCGGGTCGACTTAAGGTTGCTTAACAATTTGCTTTGTATGTTTTTAGTATATTTATTATGTAAAGATAGTTTAAAACATGTGTATCATGTAACAATTAAAACATCAAACTATCTAGCAGAGCACTATTTATGGTGTGCAACGTACTGAATGGTTTGTATTTATTCGAATTCATTTTTTGCACCATTGGGAAATGGGTTGATCTTAGGTACAGTAGCATCTTGATGTTAAGTAGCATTACATGTCTCCCCTTGAAGTTTCCAATTGGCACAAGTTAACATTGATAACGAACGAATACTTACTCGTACACAAACAATTTGAACATATTGATTATTTAAATCATGAATACTTAACAACACTGCCTCAATTCGTAAGCATGACGCTCATAAAACATACGCACAGTATGTCAAAAATGAGCATTAAAAGTATTGAGCCATAATAAATGTATAAATATATCATGTATATAGATATATAGCATTCTAAATTGTAGACACCCATGTCTCTGTATCAATTTAATATAAATGTAATAAAGATTAACATATATAATGAAAAAAATGCTTTACATATATAATGAAAAAAAATGATAATATCTGTGAATAAGATTTCATTTCGCTATTCATACAATGAAGCTTTAAACACCTATTGTAATATATTGTCTTATTGCACTTCGTAGTCATTTCTGGGTAGTTTGTACCTGTAACCATCCTCTTTTATCAGATGTTTCGTTGTCCTTTTTGGTCTGTTTTCCTTCGTTTTTATCGTCTGTTTGTGTTAAAAAAGAGACATAGCATGACTTTGCATTGCATAGAGAATGGACATAAATTTCAATGTCAGTAGGATTTTAGTAGTTTTCTCATCTATAGCGAAATAACAATTAAGTGCAAAACCATACTGCAAATGACTACAAAGAATAAGAATAAAAAAAAGAAAATTAACGAATAGTGTATATATATATAGAAGGATGTCGTGTGGCTTACAACACAAGACGACACCAAACTGACAATCAAAACTCACACTTCGAAGATAAACAGTTTAAAAACAAACTACTTAGAGATGGTTTCAGCTTCCCAATCGTGGATTTTCATTTTTAAACCAAGAGTTCCAAATGGTGAAGTTGAAATCATCACTTTGTAAATTTTACGGACGCCATCACGAGTTGGTTGACCGTAATGGAATATCCGTTTCAAAGATGATATCGGATGTGTTCCTTATGTCGTTACTACAGTCCCGTTCCCTTTTCACGAATGTGACCTGCCGAATTCGACTATTTACCCCTATTTTTGAAATTTTTACCTATTGTTTTTGTTTGTTTTGTTCACACATCGTTATCAATATAATGGAATTTGATGCGACTGTCATACAAGTTAGAGGTTTAGCTAGCTTTAAAACCAGGTTCTATCCACCATTTTGTACATAAGAAAATGCCTGTACCAAGTCAGGAATATGACAGTTGTTATCCATTCGTTTGATGTGTTTGAGCTTTTTAGGGCTTTTGATTTTTCCATTTGATTAGGGACTTTCCTTTTTGAATTTTCCTCGGAGTTCAGTATTTTTTGTGATTTTACTTTTTGGAATACTAAAGACTGAGCAACTCAAAAACCCAACCAAAAAAACAGGGATGCTCTAAGGTGATCCGTAAGGGAAGCAATTATTATATAACAAGAGAACTATGTAACGTACAAATTTGTATATCGTTATTAACCCGAATAAATCTAATTGTGTAAGTTTTCAATGCGCTAAGTTAATATCCCCCATGTTCACAATCCAGATAGATAACACATGATAAATTGAAATTAGATGAGATATAAAAATAACTTTGAACCCATTCATTACTATCTAGCCCCCAAGGGTGACTGGGGAATAGAAGTATGGTCACCATTGGTCTTCCTCCGACCGGCAGTAAAACCCGTGCTAAAGTGGGGCGTCCGTTTGGCTGTGCGGGATGTACAAATTTGCAGCCACGTCCGGTCAGAATGGGGACGTTAAATCCGATGCCTCGTGTAAAGAAAGTGCCACGTTCTTTGCACGTTAAGAACCCTTGCAACAACTCTTTGAGGGGTCCGTAGGTGACCTGTTGCAAGGCAAAATTTCTGTCCCTATCCAATATACCCTCATTTCCCGTGGCAGTCTAAATTTCTCCGACCTTAATCCCGGACGCCCCTATTACAGAACCTACCTATTGTATTTATTGTTAATTTGTTCCCGTCCTGAATATGCATGAAATATTTGCCACTGGACGTTAAGCAACCAACAATCAATCAATCAATCATTACTATCTAACTTGATAAATAGAAAGTTCACATCTAGATAAACGAGGTTAGTATTAACAATTAAATATATTTAAACATTTGCATGTTTTATATAATAATGGTATTTTAAAACACAGCTACACCATAACTTTTATCTCACAGGTTCAATTTCAACCTACCTGAAATGTTTAAGTCATTAGCAGAAAGGAGTCTGCGTGTTTTTACGTTATGAATTAATACGTTTTGCATAGTTTGAGTTAATATTGTAAGACATGGAAGGTTCTCCTGACAATTTGCTTGTTTCATATCGTTACTTACCAAATGTATCAAATAAGTCATAGTATGTGCAAGTCAACAAACACAATAACCAGTACCTAAAAAAGATCCGTTGAAAATCAATATAAATTTCAACTTCTTTACATTTTTAACGAAACTAGAATATGAGGTAGTATCAACAATAGTGTAACTAGGTAGTATTATGACTGCTTTAATAATTTGTATCTTCAAACTACATAATGTGTAATAGTTGTGTCCCTAAAGACAAGGAAAATCATTTCAATATATCTTATGAGTTTGTTTTCATTTTTTTCTTTTCCTTTTTTGAATCAATTTTCAGACTGTAAGTGAATTATATACTTGATGGTTTCAATATATTATGAGTTTGTTTTCATTTTTTTGCCATTCCTTTTTTGAACCAATTTTCAGACTGTAAGTGAATTATATACTTGATGGTTTCAATATATTATGAGTTTGTTTTCATTTTTTTGCCATTCCTTTTTTGAACCAATTTTCAGACTGTAAGTGAATTATATACTTGATGGTTTCAGTATATTATGAGTTTCCATCTGTTCTTATGAGACCTAAGGGATTTGTACTCGTGTTTATTTGTCGATCCAATGTGTTCATAACTGTATATAATTAGATCATACCTGGACTGTATTGACTGTTTTTTTTTTTTTTTTTTTTTTTTTTTTCTCGTCAAGCATATTGATGTTGTATATACCACTAGAATTTACGTTATCAACATTCAATCAATCATTCTGTTTGTTAAGAAATCATTTAAATAGCTCAAAGTTTGTATAGGGTTTTGCATTTTGTGGGTAGGTCTCTTTATCGATTAGGTAAAACGTGACAAAAATATTATAGGAAATATCATGGGAAACCAGAAAAAAAACAATAATGCTACTGTTTTGATTCATCGCTAACATTTTAGCGACAGTGGCGTTGTGGACTGAAAAGAAAAAAAAATATGAAATTATTCATAAAAATATTGATATTTAGCAAATTAAAGGCTTATCAATTTCATATTTAACAAAATACCTCAGTAATAACAAAATTGGGATCTTTATAATGAATGTTTACAACCACAAAAAATCAATGAGAATTCAGTATTCCAGGTACATACATTTAACTTTACATAAAGGATTATATACGAACAAAACATAATCGGTTATTGATTTGACGATCTATCAAAATCGAAAATATATCATTTTAGATTTTAAAAGTTCAGTAGCAATAATCTAATTATTGTAAGATTTTAACTTAAAATTGTTATGAATTCAAACGGATAATAGGTCATGAAAATAAATTGTAAATTAGAAATATTCAATTTACATTTGCTTTTCATGTAGTTCTTGTACTTGTTTACCTCTTAAATTATATTGAATAACATAAATTATTTAAAATATTTTCCGGCCGTTTATTTGATAACAGCAACAAAATAAAATAAACAAAAACGTCATAAATAATCATAACTGATACAATCAATACAACAAAATATACTTGCATCATACAAACGCAGCCTTTATCGTTAATGAAGCACATGTATAACTCTAATACTACAACTATGCATGAGTCAATTAAACATAAAGCTACAACAACTAGAAAACACCAAACACCAAACATGTGCACATAACGTATATAGTAACAATAAATATAGATTGAAATATAACATAATTTATATTTGTAGAAGGTGAATTCTTTCCAAAATGTACGTCATATGTGTACTTATTTTTTTATTTTGTGTGCTACAAAATAGAAAAAGGAGATAAAATAAAAACATTTGCTTACAAACGTTTTAGCACCCAAATATTTGACACATTTTTGTAGTTTTAAATTCGGTTTTACTAACTTGATATTTTGTATTCTGACATAATACTTTAAAACTACAATTGTTCATATATACATAACAACTTATATAGTAAAGGATTTGAATAACAGTTCAATGTATCTACTAGTGCACTGGAGGTCTTGTTCGTTCCGGCATATGACATCTCCTGTATAGTTATAATAGCACATGCTCTGGTTGCATACTATCGTTGAACATTGAGGTCCTGTAATGTGTTATTTAAAAGTATTTTAGTTTCCTACAGTTGTACATGTATATATCATAAAATGTATATATCATAAAATGTATATATTTTCCTGTGCAATGTATTGTAAGTGTCATTATCTTTTCCATTATCAATTTTTCATATGCCTTTATTATGTGTGCCTGTAGAAGTTACCATTAACCAAAAAAGTAGACATGTCATACATGTTTGTTTATATGTAAAAGCTGTTTGTTTTTCCGAACAAAATTGTTGTTAGAAAAGTGTTTAGCACCAAAGAATGGTATCTCATTCATATGTATATTCACATTTCTAGAGAAAATTTGCCTGATTGTTTCAAGTGTAGGGTTCGTTTCCACAGTTTTTCTGCATGTACTATTAACATTGACTACTGTCGCTTAGCATGTTTAGCCTTGTGTTTATTTTTCTTTTTTAATTTGATACGAAGACACGCAATCGTTATTGTTATTTTTACTTTAACATGTGTCGATAAATATAATATCTGGTTGATAATTGTACAATATGTATATTCAAATATATTCTTAAAAGTATGCATTTACCATTGCATTTGTCGAAAAAACAGGAAGACAAACTTGTAAGAAGAGCATCATCTAGATACATTTTACAGATGACTCATACCTTTCGACCAAATTTAGCCAATTCCTGAACGGCTTTATGTTGCAGTCACAATATACGTCAAGAGTACTGTACAAGATGTTTTATGTTCCTTTAGTGAACACTTATATGATTTGCTCTTTGTAACCATACGCAACGTTCGGGTTTTATTAGAGAGTCAATGTTATTTTGTTTGGAATGCTATGCAAACTATGCTTTTTTATGTTAGTTGCATGTGTCTTTTTTTATTTAAACATAATGTTTTCTGTCATGAGACATGTGTACGGGCCAATCTAAACAGGTGACTTCGAACATCTGTTATGACAAAAGGCAAGCTCTTTGAACAAACAAACAAATCAGTGTAGCCATCCATGAGGTCGAGAAAGATGCTTTTCACTCTTAAGAGGTTAGAATCGTTGTCACCTGTTATCAACTCAGGTTAGCAATATTGGCGGAATAAGTATTTTTGTGCAAGTTGTTTAAACGGAATTAAAAAAAAATATATTCAGAGTAGCTATAAAAACACACATTTTGCTGTTTATCAATAATTCATTTTCTCAGAAACAAATTTTCGTAAATTGCGGTATATCGTATTTTCGTAGATTTTTAATTTCGTGGCAACAAGACGCTGCATACAAACAATCAGATAATTCCCTATTCGTTTAACATTTACTTTCTTGTTACACCTTCACCTACGAAATCATTGAAAATGAGTATCCCTCGAATATTAATGAATCCAAAGTACTGATTATCTCGTGGAAAATCATTTTCTCAAAGTTATAAAGTATTATTGTATCGTATTCATAAAGCTGATTTGTCCCTGTAATTATCATATATCGAAAGTATATCCGAATTTGATGATGTTGTTTTTATTACTTTTAATGACGAATAAACCCTCATCTGTTTTTTTTTTTTTTTTTTTTAAGTATATGTCTTTTGTCTTTCTGAGTGATTTCTTTATGCAGAAATTGTTCTTTTATGGCAATTATTTCATAAATTCTGTTTTATTCATCCATTCATTCATATTTTTACCAAATTCTGAGACGTTTTTATTTTCAGACTAGTTTTCTTTATTGCGTTTTGTATACTGTTGTTTGTCTTTTGGTCTTTTTTTGCCATGACGTTGTCAGTTTATTTTAGACGTATGAGTTTAAATGTCCCTTGGTATCTTTCGCGTCTCTTTTATCAGATTGTCATGTTTGTTAGTCATTGAGGAAGCATAATGACACCGAATATCATTTTTTTATAAGTAGGTCATTTATTCATGGTTTGTATATTTTTTGGGAATATTGTTAACTCGATTACTTTATGTCTAAAAGGAAGATGCCAATTTCGATAAACAAAACAGATATATTAGAAAGTATGTCAAGTAAATAATTTAAGGAACAAGCTAATGCATACATGTACATTGTTTTATATATTCATAAAAGGAAGCGAAAACTTACACCGTTGAGTATAAACTGTCCTACTTTTAGCAACAAAGAGTTTAGTGCCAGTTTTAACATAGTTTTGACATTCGTAATCTTCAGTTTTTTTGTCTAGTTTTGTGTCGACCTGTGTATCTAGGTAAACTTCTGTCGCCTTAAATTATACATTGCTCGTTGTGTTTCTGCTGACCAAGAGTCATTGAATACACATCATTTGTGTTTTCGTTATCATCATGTAAACTTACAGAGCAGTTAAGTTTGTCATATTTCGAAACGCTCCGTCCTCAACAAATGTTAATTTATTTCCATTCCATTGTTTGTATATATAAATTTCCGTTCAAACAACACCAAACCAAGTAATAAAAAATAAATGAGTTTGAATAATCCTCTGGTATATTCTGTCTCTCTTCTGAATTTTTGTTAGTTATCTTTTGTATTTATACCTTGATATTTTGTCCACTTAGAAAATCAATGTGTTTTGAACAGAGGGTCAACTGAAAATGCTGCTTACCAAAACAAATTGTAAACATTGATTTGTATAGATTTTTACAATGATCAACCATCGTCTGTTAATAACCTAAGCAATCTGTTGTTCCGGTTTTTCATATAGCACCATCGCTGCATTTTCAACATGTAAGCATTTTATTTTATTTTTTTATTTATCAACTGCAAAAAAGTGCTACTTTAACATTTGATTCATAATTATCATAATTAAATAAAATGTGACTTAGTTAAAGGATTGCAGGTAAATATTTTCCTTGTAATTAAGTATTTTTTTTTGTCATACAGCTCCTTCAGGATTGGATTCCATGTATTTATGAATCCTAGGTTTTCGTATGTTTCGGTTTTAAAGCTTCTGATAAACGTAAATCCGGGTGAACAATTCGAACACACGAAGTTATAAAGTGTTACATGTAGTTTAAACTCAGAAGTTTTAAAATTAGAAATGAACTCATATCGTTCTTCGTTTTTCCGTTAGACTTGTTGACATATCTTCGTCAAATTCACCAATATCGTGTTATTATATTTTACATTTGCCACCGGAACATGTTGGGAACTCCCTGCGGGTAAGAATCTATCAAAAGCAATAGGCAATTTGATATTGAATTATTTCAGTGCTAACGTGATCAGCTGGAAAATTGCATAATGTATATTTGTTTTATATTCGTAAATAATTTTTGATTTCTTTAGTTGATGTCATAAAATGACATATTAATTTGTTTTTCTCAACCACTAGTACATAACAAAAGCGTTGAACGGCAGTTTTGATCTAAGAACAATCAGTAAAGAATGAACTTCAGTACGTTAATTCTCGTAAAGAGCTTTCCTAGTGATCGTGACGCATGTGAATACATATGTTGTTCACTCTTTTCCTATCATTTTGCGATGATTCATTTTATATCTTATAAATAGATAATACCTTACAAACTATACAGGTTAGGCAAGTCTTTGAAAGCTCCACTTTCGATATGGTTCACTTTATTGTTTTGTGGGTTTCTAAGTCGATAAAACAATATAAAAGTATCCAATTTAATAAAAGCAGGTAAATATTATCGAATACATGGATTTGTGTATAGGTCCTTGATTTTTTTGTCATATATAAAAGACAACCAAAGTTTGCCGATGTTCAAATCACATCAACTCCTTTTTCATTATTGAAATCAAATGAGAGAATTACATTAACTCAAAAAAGGACACGATTCGTAGATCCGTTGAAAATGTACCATGTACTAGGCGAATGTTCAGACCAATTCTCATGTATCGTTCAAAGACTGTTAAGTTATGAAGTTTAAAAGTTAATTTATATTTAAATCTTTGACTGAGCTTTTTGATAAGAATTTCAAAAACTTATATATGTTTGTCCTTTTTTTTAATTTAAAGAAACACATTGTATTGAAAAAAAATCGTAAAACATAACGGGACTGACTTATATCTCCGGAAGTTAAAACTGCTTACTTATCATTAATCTATTGATTTGAATAAATAGAGAATATCATATGGCTTTTTTCGATATCACATCTGTATCAACACGAGACACCAATATAATCCCAAGAGCTCTGCCCGAGGGATTATATTGGTTGAGGGTTGATACGGTATATAATATTGAAAAAGCCGTATCATATACACTTTATTATATACATTTGAACCTCAAGTAGATGTTATTCACATGACATGACGTAATACAAATTAGGTATTTGATAAAGTCTTCACTGATATTGATGACGTGACGACATACAGATTAAGAGTGTAATAAAGCCTTTTCAACCGTGACTGATATCGATATCATCACGGATGGTTGATAAAGCACGATTTTACACATACAATTTATCTGTATTTACTACTTATTATATAATAAATGAAAATAATCATTATCATAATAGATAAATATCATAAGCACAATACATACATCACTTTTAGATATGCGTGTCCTTCAAATGAGCCTGCTGTTAGTGTACTGATATTGTTAGTGTCTAAACCTCTATGAAAACAAACAAAAGGTATTGTCAGTAGAGGAAACGAAATGAGTTTATATATTATTTTTATAAATCAATATAAAGAGTCGAGCGCGGTGCAGTTTATGCATAACTTAAATAATATGTATTGCGCTTGCAAAGTTACTGTCAACAGATACTGTTTAAAATCATGTTGCAGCTTTTCAAGGTAATATTGACGTTGGACAGTTCTATATGAGTAATGTATCGATTTGTAGACTGGCAAACGTGTTATAATGTTAGCTTCAAAAAATATAATATGATTCTGAATCCACTTATCCTTATTGGTTTTACTTAACCCAGTTTCTGTAAAACAGTCGTCTAATAAACGTTTTGAATCAAGGAAATTAACTTGAGATAATTCTTTGTTGTCTATTTATTCATATAAACTCGTAAATGGGTGTACCGATAGCCAGGATCGTACAGGCGTTGGTAATAGAAGATAAATGTTCAGGTACGGAACTCGATTCCTAAACCCGGATAATAAAATGTTTGGAATTATTCTTAGCTTGAAAAATTTAATTATAATCACTTTGAATATAATCTTTTTTTTTGTTCACCATATTGGGATATTGGTCTTCATTTTAACTGCCAAAGAAGGCAGTGTACAATTTACAAAATGTAGGTGTCATATAAAAGTTAATTTTATATACTTTCATTTTAATGTAAACATGATGTTCATTCGGACAACTTATGTCAGTTGGTAAACGGTGTCTCCCTCGAGTTAAATATATAAGAGCCATAATAAATTAAATCAACAAGCAAATGAAAATATTGATCATGCTATTTATTGTTCGGAGAGAATGTTCAATAAAAGTCTCTAAAAATAACATATTAACAAAATTACAGCATGTGTTAGCTATACTAAAAACTATTTTTTATTTGAAAGTGAAGAAGTAATTGAGCTTAAACATTTGGAAGTTTTAAAATGTTAATTTTCCATGTATACGAGTAAGGCATCAATAGCCTTAATCGTATAGGCTTTGTTAATGCAAAATATTGTAAAAACTGTTTAAGGTACGGTATTCAAATCCCACATCCGGAATGAAAAAAAAAGTCTGATTACTTTTGTTTTCGAGATCAATTATTAATCACACAGAGTATAAAGTATTTCTATATTCACCATGGAGTGAACAAACAATGTTCTGTTTGACTCTCGAAGGAGTAATTTCACCATTGTACCTGGTATGTTAGACTTTATTTCATTTTAATGTCGACATGATATTTGTGGACCACTAATGGTCATAAGAAATAAAAACGATTGATAACATGTATCATAAAACTAAAACCATAATTAAAGGACAAATATTGTAGGTACAAATTTACGCTTGACATCAAAGCTGGCGAGGTCAAAAAGTCAAAATATTTCAGATCAATTAAATGGTCCACGGAAAAATTAAAGGGTGTGTCGTCAACTTTAATTTGTGTACTGAAGTTATCATCTTCGGTTTGAATCAAATTTAAATCCATACTAATGCAATCATAATCATAAAGATGCTACGATTCCAGTTTTATTACTTTGCACCAATGAACACAAAGAGACATGTAATGACATTGAATGAGAAAAACAATCCTTCGAGACAAATATATGTTTAATCTTATTGCCTCTCGTTCCAATAGCACATTCAAAATATATCTAGCGGATCTTAATAAAACATGGTATACCTCAGTTATATTCAAAATAGTGTACATGTAATGTATGGACGACCAAACAATGCATACTTAAATTTACTTCTAAAACGACTGACAATCTAACTATTTTTTTTTTCATATAATTTTAAAACTTAGAGGCTTTCTTCATGTCCGAAATACTCCAAACATATTTGTTGAATTTGGAGCTAGACTTTTACAACAAATTGTCGGCATTCCTATAGGAACGAACTGTGCGCCTCTCCTTGTCGACCTCTTCTTATTTTCATATGAGTCGGAGTTCCTTCAGACACTTGTTAAAACAAGAAGATCAAAGAAGCCAGATCAATTCATTTCACATTCAGATACATTGATGATGTTCTGTCCATTAACAATCCCAACTTTTCGGATTGGGTTCCATTAAAATATCCTCCAGAACTAGAAATTAAAGAAACAATAGAAACGGCTTCCTCCGCCTCGTGTTTAGACTTATACCTCGAATTTGACATAAATGATCATCTCAGTACCAGAGTCTATGACAACGAGACTATTTTAATTTTGAAATTATCATTTTTCCCCTCCTTAGTAGCAATATACCAACTTCACCTGCATATGGGATATACATTTCCCAACTCATTCGGTATTCAAGAGCTTGCAGCTGCTACCTGTTTGGTGCTTATCTGTGTTCTTAACTGTAAAACTATTAGACGTATTGTTTTCCTCCCGTGGACATTCGTCTTCCATATCTGGTTGGTTATCACTCAATGCTAGCTTGTAATTTCGGACGAACGAAATGAAGCGTCTGTTCAACGAAATTGTGAGACTTATCGGAGTACATGAATATATATCTATACTGATACTGAAATATGTAGGATAAGTACTTTAAAGACATGTCATCTTTTCTCCTCACTCCCCCCCCCCCCCCCCCCAAACCCCCAACCCCCAGTTTCCCTCCCCTAAATCCAAAACCAAAAAATGTACCGAAAAAAGACATCTACACGGTAAGCAACAGACTAATGACTTTTAAAATTAACAGAAATTTGAAAAAGCCATTTACACTCTTATTGAATTAGAATTTTTTCGAAATACTAAGGATTTTTTACCCCAGGAATAGTTTATCTACATCTTTCAAATGTTGAGTCCATTATACTGTTTAACTTCTTAGTTTATTTGGCCTTGCATTTTTTTTTTATTCGAGCGTCACTTATGAGTCTTTTGCAGAGGAATCGCGCGTCTGGCGTACACAATTTTATTCCGGGTATCTATGATGAGTTCATTGAAAATCAAAGAATACGACTCAGTACATCCATGATATCGCTATGCAATTAACTTTAAAAGAACCCATAGATTTGGTGTAAGAAATTGTTTTATTCTTTTTACGATCTTATATCTTATATAAGTATAATGTCAAGAAATATACATAGTAAATTGTTTCTTATAGTATGGTAATTTCAGTGATATCGGTGATCCTGAATTTGACAGCTAAGGCCCCTTTATTTATTCATTAGAATTATAATACATGCTTGTACGATTTTTTTTTTTCGTATCTATTTCTTATATAAATGTCTTCCTGACCATATGAGTATGTGGACCATACGCGTATGGTTGGACCATATGAATATTTTACTCGTTTGGTTATTAACGGGCCGGACCATATAAGTATTTAGACCACATACATAATATAGGTATTTTTCTAATAAATTCGAACTTCCTTCGCAGGAGCACACAACTTATTCTCTGAACCCAAACCGGCACACGTTACTAATTTTAAATATTGTCTGAATCTTGGTGCACCTGTTATCTTGCCTTCGCTAGAATCATTTAAGAGTGTTTTATCTAGCATGTTTATCTATTGTCATAAAAAGTCATAATATAAGATAAAATTATTAGATTTGGCTAAGTGAGTACTTCTAATTGAATAAAGTAACATTCATTTTTAGTGGAAAATTGTGTTAACGTTAATTATAAAAATGAAGGCTTAAATTAATAATTGTTTGCTATCCCTGCTTTGTGAATAATGTAAGATAAGTCTGGCTAATTTTCCCAACATTTCATCATTATTGGGAGATAATATATTTCGGTTTTCATATATAGTCTTTTTGAAAAAAGTTCAGATGCTTTATATAGGTTACAATAAACCATAAGATTTTATGGGCGCAGCCATTTTATGAAGATAACATGGTATTCAGAATTAAGAGTATGCTTTAAGAAAAGCAACGGGAACCTATATTTTTTGGACTAGAAAATACTGTTCGAATTATTTTTCTTTATTCTAGCAAGGATTCGTTCTAAAAATCAACTTGCTACGGTCTGTATCTCGAAAAAAACTACTATTGTCGCCTTTGGGGAAATCAATTTTTGTTTGCAATCTGTAGGTTCCAATCCTAATTTCTCACTAAAGGATTCGACATAAGTTTGAAGTTTCTGGATTAAGAAGGTGGTTATGGTGTTCTGTTTTTGTGTTTGTGCGTATGTGTATCTTGTGTGTATTTGTGTTTGTGTTGGGGGGGGGGGGGGGGGGGGGGGAGTTACAGAGTAAACATGTTTTTGTCTTTAGGGAATCAAGTAATGCAGATAAATTAAGACAATATGTCTGCTTCGTTTTAATTCTGACATGATTATATACACCATATTATGGATGTCACTCTTGCATACAAATGACACATCAAACGAATTATTTAACACAATATTCGTCCTCCAGCTTTAATGCAGATTCTAAATGATCAATATAGCCAACAGTTGTTAATCTATAAGATAGTGACTGCTAACGAAAGCCAACGCACAGTAAAATATATTGGTTTGAATTTTTTAAACCTACTCAGAAATATGCTCATAGCTCATAGTTGTGTACAAATTTATATAATATAGTCGTTTACATTATTTGCCTCTATTAGTATAAGACGCAATAAAGATCGTATGCTTGCATCAACTTAACCAAATAAAGATTTATTTACAGCCTGAATATTTTGACATTTTTATTTTTTTTTATCCGTATCAGTTTTTTAATATTATCACAACTTCCTGTTAAGATTTGACTAAATGTCCTTATCCCGATATCGTCAGTTAAATACGTAATTTAATCTTGTCGGCGTTTTCGTCCGCAAGTGAAACCACGGTTTTTTGTTTTTTTTTGTTTTTTTTTTTTTGGTAAGGACCTATTTTTCTTTTTTCTTAGTGTTTAAATTATAATTTCTGAAACAAAATTTCTTCTAATCTCAACTTATTTCCGTTTAATTATTGTGTTTTTCTCCCATTTATACTATTTTTCTGTTAATTTTAGATCGTATAAATAGGAGCAAGAACTCATTAAAACATTAAAAACAATTTGAAATATTTAAGAAATTTTGATTTAATAAAAACACAGAAAAGAAAGAGGGGATAAGGACCAAAGTTCCTGTGAATGAAGCAATTGGCGCCTTGTTTAACAGTTCATTTAGTTATTTCTTGACGTTATTCGACATATTGAGTTTCAAACAAATGAACAGACAAAGCAATGATGACCATGTAAAATTGATTTTACTATATTTCTTATTTGTAAGTAAAATTCACTTTATTTCATTAATCATGTAACAATGATAACAATATGATAGAATAAGTAAACATTTCGTTTTTAGAAGCTCTTAATTTATGGGAAACCTTTTCAACGTTCATTGTGTTAATTAACCGGACCATATGAGTATATACGCATATGGTCATGATCATACGCGTATGGTTCAAATACGCATATGGTCCGGAACAAATACACAACGTATATTCTACTACTTGTTTTTTAATTGTTTTTTTAACTGCATGTAACATTTAAGAAAATTACTAGATTATATGAGAAAATCGCTGTCGCTAGCGTGAGCTCAGGAATTCAGTCAACAGATGCTAGTAATTTACTAGACGAAGGGGCACTGAGGGCATTCGTCACAGAAGCACTCTCCAAAAAACTAGATATAGGTATAAACGGGACCGAAATAGTTCATCTTTCTGGATTCGGAAAGCAAAACAAACAAGTAAGGCATATGCAACTGGCAACGATATACTTAAAAACTGACGATGGAGAAAACATACCACTCGATGTACTTATCATACCTGAAATAGCACTACCGCTGCAGACACACATTAAATCAGTAGTTAAGATGGGACATTTGTGTGGTTTGAAATTAGCGCATTCAATTACCGAAGATGACATGTTTGATATCAATTTACTTATTGGAGCAGATTATTACTGGAGTATAGTTAGAGATAAAATCATAAGAGGTATCGGACCGACTGTCGTCGAATCTAAATTAGGATATTTACTTTCTAAACCAACGACATGTATAAGAGGATCAAACAGAAATACAATATTGAACGTTATTGTGTCTCATCAAGCAGAGGGATGTAACTTATCAAAGTTTTGGGAAATCGAGTCCCTTGGTATAGAAAGCAAGAACACTAATACAGATATAGACTAATATCAAACGATGTAAGAAAACTCATCAGTGTCATTTCTTGACAACAAGTATAATGCAAAACTACCTTGGAAAACCGGGGATCCGCCATTACCGACAAACAAAGCAGTTGCCTTGCGTAGGACAGAAAATGTTATTAGACGTCTTAGTAAAGAACCTCAATTATAACAAAAGTATGGAGAAATCATCGAAGAACAGGAAAAGCGAGGGTTTGTATAGAAGGTCGACAAAGATTAAGTTAAACCAAATACCAAGTTACATTATATCCCTCATCATGCAGTGATTCCGCAACTACACCTATCAGGATCGTGCATGACTGTAGTTGTAGACAAACTACGAACACCGCCAGCTTAAATGATTGCCTACTTGACGTACCTCCAAAGTTGAATGATGTAACCGCAATACTTTTAAAATGAATAAATGAATAAATACGCCGTATGTACAGATATTGAAAAGGCCTTTCTCAATGTTGGACTAGATATTGAAGATTGTTCTGGTTAAGCAATCCAACAGACCTAAGCAGTTGTATTACGACTTACAGGTTTAAGTCTGTATTATTCGAAGCCACGTGCTCACCCTTTATATTAGATGCTGTTTTATCAAAACATATCAAAAACCACCAGACAGAATTTACTGACAATTTAATGAGAGATTTGTACGTATACAATATTGTTTCTAGTTTTAATTCCGCAGATGAATTGTCACGATATTTCAAGGTTATTCGCTAATCATTCACAGATGGTGGATTCAATCTACGCGCGTGGGCATCAAATAACAAGTTATAACAACCCACAACTTGCAGAATCTGAAAGAGTTCTCGACACAGCACAGGTAGTCAAAATATTAGGCGTGCGTTAGAATACAGATCACTATACACTAAATTATGCTGAAAATATGCTAGATACGGGAATAGACCTCATAACGAAACGCGAAGTACTAAGAGAATCGTTCAAGATTTATAATCCACTCGGGATCATCAGTCCAGTAACTTTGGAGCGAAAATATGAAATGGGACGAGCCATTGCCTGATCATATGATAACAGAATTGATTGACATCAGACGAGATATTAATGAACCTACAAAAGACCGTTATACATCGCAATTACTTTACAAAACCTCTTGAAGTGTCAACAAATATAGTCTTTATAATAGACAATACTTGTGATTTCAATTATCCTTCTACTTCTAGAAGCTTAAAGTGTTGCCATGGAGGACATTACGAAATGGACAAACGAAAATAATTCATAATTCAGAGACTTTAAATTCAATTTTATTTAGTTTTTCATAGAAGTTAACTCATTTCAGAGATTTTAGAGTTTCTCAATAATTTTCTAGTCAAGTGTCAGATAATCTTGTAGCTTTAATATTTGTAATTTCATCTTTTGCTCGGCCCCAGGATGTTGTGAAGTCCGCTTACTAGACGTACAGTATAGCGTGCCGTTCAATTATAACGTCACTATCGTTGACGTACTTCCTTTGGCTTTTTTAATACATTCATCAAACTAGCAAGACGTCTGTTCTTTAGTTCATGCCATTAGACGATATCTTAGCCACTATACGCAGTACCAAACAAAATTGGCTACGTTTTTTTCGAATTAGTTTGTTTGTTTTTTTTTATCATTAGTCATTAGTCCTTGTCACAACTGTTTGTCCGTAGACATTGATAAACAAACTAGTGCTGAGAAAGAGTGACATTCAGAATTGCAAAACATAAGTATTCCCCTTTTGCCTATAAGCAATAAACATAAATAAAATATAAATACTAAGACCAATCCAGGCCTCAAACTATATTCAGATTTACGTTTTTACACGAATTTCAACCTCTTGATTTTGCATAGACGCTGATTTAAAATCTATTGTTACATAAAATTGCCTTAACTTGATTCATTTTTCTGACATACCACTGAAATTTCTAAAACCTTACTACCAATATTTCTATATTGACATAACAATGGAAGGAAGACACAATTTAAGTTGAATTACTTACCTAATATAAGGGAGGTCCTCCGTGCAAGAAAGTTGTGTTTAAATGAATAACATTTGCAAAGATTAAAGTATGTTAACGTATTTGGTTGTTAGTTATAAGAAGGCTCTTTGATTTGGGATAAAAGAACATTAACAAGTTTGTGCTCTATTGATTAGTAAACTCTTCCTGGTTCATATTTTACCTATTTCATATCTTTTATTCCTCAGACTAATGTATGTAAGTGAGCAGCCATTTTGTTATTGACTATTCGATATATTTAACCTTCTTCCGACTTCTAGCTAGAAGTTGATTCGATATTTAGTTTTTCTTAATCATAAGAAATATGATCTCGAATAATTATTCACTTAAATTTGAAATTCATATCAAAACCAGTAATTGTATAAGCAGGAAATTCTTTTCTTTCTGGAGAATTAGGCGAGTGACATTTTTCAAAAAGACGCTTAGTTAACGACTTTAATGCATACACCTAACATACGGCTATATTGTATATCATTCGAAAGCGTATTACCTGTACTTTCTATTTTGTCCGGTCGTCAATAATTCGTACGGTTCAATTTTCGTTAAATCAAGGTTAAATGTCAAATATGAATATTCTAAAATTTTGCTAGAATTAAACACAATGCCCTTTTCTGGTACCTGTATGATATTTTTCATCTAAACATTGTCTGAATCTTATAAAATCTTATAAAACAAAATACCATAATTCCAAATCAAATGCAAACTAAAATGTTAATTGCGCAATATTTACATAAAATTGCATTTCTTAAAAAAACTTCCAAAAATGATAAAATTGCACTTAAAGGTAAATAATTCTTCAGGTATCAATATCTATATGTCAAAAATATAACTAATTTATCGTTTATAGGCCGAGAGAATTTTTGCATCATTGTAAACTTAATTAATATGATATAGGTCTAGATGCAGCCTTCTAATGAAACTTTGCAGTTGCCCTATAAAAACACCATCTTCAAATATGGATCATTTGGCTTTTCTTTGGCTAGATAATATAGTAAATGTTGGAAGAAAATGATTAACCATATTTGAATAGGTGTAATGAAAGTGCTTTAATGAATAAACAAGGTATATATAGTAAAAATGTGTTTCCGATGTCGAAAGACGAAGTTTATTCTCGATCAATATTCAAACGAATACTGTTCGCACAATGCGCCTTTTCAATCACAAATCCAGCTGATTCTTGTAAATGTTAGTTCATTATTACATATGTTATTAGTTGTTTTACTAAATATGACAGAAAATTAATATTGTGGAAGATTGAATATATTCTTACTGAGCAAATGCATTTACCACAGGTGTAATGTAGTGTTCGCACATTTCGGTATAGTGTTTTAAAAAGTGTAGTTTGTTTGCCCGACTTTTTTGCTTTGTTCATGTGTTATCTGTTTTTTTTTAAATTGAAAACCAGCTAGATCAGATATCGATGTATGATATAAACCTTGCGTCTATACGTCGGTTTGTCTTTAAAGTGAAAATATGGAGATTGTACATGAAGGGATTTTTTTCATGATAAAAAAATAGTTAAATAATAAGCAAATCAAATGTACCATTACATCTCATAATCTTACCTTAACACAATCTTATTACTATATGGATCTCTGATTTCGTTATCCTCATTTATTAACATGCGAGTTGCAACAGATCTGAATTTTAAACAGATTGTTTTAACCAATGTTATTTACACTTATGCATACCACTTGGTATGTTTTGTTTCACGCCAACTAATATCACGTTCTATTGATATGAAACCTATGCACGAAAAGTTATGACTATAGTTTTAGACTGCCTCATTCTTATATATGCCAATGTATAAGCAATGCATGGCAGATGATCTACTAAAAAGTAAAATGACAAACATACCGTACTTCAAGGGAAATTCAGAACTGAAAGTCCTTTATAAAATGGCAAAATTAACAGCTCAAACACATATAACGGACATGGAAAGCAACTGCCATATTCCTTACTTGATACTACATTTTCTTGCGTATAAAATGGTGCATTAAACCTGGCTTTATAACAAGCAAAACCTATCACTTGTATGAAACGGCGCTCTTGTTTTCTGATGTCTTAAATGAGAATATTCTGTGGTACAGTTACAATTAGATTTAAATGCAAAACCATAGGCAATTGAATTTAGAATAAAATCGGTTTAAATGCATATTTATACATCAGTTTTTATTAAGAAAATTTACTTGCAACATGTAGTTGTAGTAATTTATTTAACAACATCTACATCAAAACTGCTTTGTTTGATTAGAGGTTGCCTACTTTAACAAAAGGCCATTGATGATGGTTGGTTGCATTTTTGTATGACACCTACACAGTTATTTCGTCATTCATACTAATAAATATAATTAAAGTATTACTAGACGAAAAGGCAGATTTACAACAATTTGGGCAATCATGTAAATGTTTGACAAATGTAACTACTTTTCTGCCAGATATATTTGCGGACCTACTAATGTATATGTAAATGTATTATTCCTTTGGCATTATTTAGGACGTCCTCGAAGATATGCTAGAGATAATTATTTCATTCCCATAGCTTTATTCATATTCCAAAGATATGGCGGATTTACCGGGGGCACGGGGGGCACGTGCACCCCCCCCCCCCCACAGTCGGGGTCAACAAAAAATTGTCTGACAGAGTTTTATTGCTATTGTATCTGCTTATCTAAATTGAAAATCAAGACAGCTTGATTTGACTTCCTAAACCGGCCGTTAATTAACCCCAGCTTCAACATGTGTGACTTATGACAACTTATCGATTGGTGTGTAAATATTGACACCTTTGTTGTGGTAATGTCTATATCCAAAAGCATTTATGTAAACTACATGTACATGTACATGCTGATTGGAATTATTACGAACATATTTATTGGTTTCTAATATACAATATTACAGGATCAAGATCGATTAACAAGTGAAATCTTCTGATCAGGAAATAAATTACCAACTAAAATCGGTCTTAAAAGAATATGTAAAAATAGATGTTTAGTGACAAGAATGTTAGTTTCGATATGAGATAGGTCTTTTTTAACAAATACTAACATTGTATACGGTTTCTGGGGAAGGTGCCTGTCTCAAAACAGCCTTTTTCATACTTTATTAAACAACAAACGATTTTTTTCAATGCATACAGCATTTTTTTTTTAAAACTGAATGTCGTGTTTTTTTCCTCTTATTTTGTTTATGGAAACAAAACCTTCCCCCTCCCCAAAACATGAATGGTCTGTGCCTTATATATAATCATTAATAAAATTATATTGTATCATAGAAAACCTACTTATATTTGAGATGAAGAACAGCAATGAAAGGTTATTGCGTGTTTTTTAGCTGTGCATGTACTGATTTTGTGTCATGCATGGATGAATACCCCATATCCTTTGTTTTTCTATTATAGTACAGTAATATGTTTATATTTTTTTCTTGTTTTAATTACCATGTATGAGGGTACGAATAGGTTAAAAAGTTAAGGCTAGAAAAAAAAAGGGCCCAAAAAATATAGAAAACAGATTAAAGCTGTGATGAACTGTAAAGAATAGACGACAATTGGCAACAAATAAAAGAGTAGAAAGAAATGGACCAAAAAATAATGAAAAGATATAAAAATGAAGACACGACCCCACCCCCCCCCCCCCCTAACCCCTCCCCCATACGACCACCATCATCCCCAATACATGACTCCACCACCACCCACACTCGCATATATGCATATATAAAAAAAATCTTTAATTTTGGTTTCATGGTGCGCCCCCCCCCCCCCCCCCCCCAGACATCGACGTCCTGGATCCGCCCCTGATAGTTCTAGTCTTAGGTTATTTTTTACTTTAGTGGACCATTTTGTTCATGGTATTCATCCGCTGGCGTTGTTGCATGTCTCCTCTCTACTATGACGTCTTGGGTAGCATTTTTCATTTCTGTACTTTTGTCTTTGTGTTGTAAACGTTTACACTTAATTTTTTCTGTAAATGGTTAATGAAACTTGGTTGATAAAAACGAAGCACTTAGTCTGCCATAAATTAGTTTTGGCACAATCTTAGTGCTAAAGATTAATCGCATCTGCTAAGAGTGTCTCTAGTAGCAAATTTAGAAGGATTGGCAGCCTTTAAACTCATGTTGCGCTTGCAACCCTTAGAGTACTCTTTATCTTCCTCGAAACGCTCGGTTAATTTTTATTTGATCTACTTGAATCGTCATTTAATTCTCATAGCATATGATATGTGTCAACATCCTTTTTTTACTGAAAACTTTACAGAAAATTGTAAGAGCGGTCAGGGCACCTTTTACACCTAGACTATGACCTGCAACCCCCAATGCTAGTTAATACGGGTGCAGTACTAGTCCATAACTTATGTGCATTGATTAGTAGATACAATCATGAAATGAGTGTGCGTCTCTTGCCAAAAGCAATTCACTTTTACATTCTTTTTGCATTTTTTACAATGACTATTAATTTATGAACTAACCTCACATTTTGAATAGTCATTTGAATATATATAGGCATTTGCATTGATAGATTCTTGCAGATTTGCAACTTGCATAATTAACTAATTACAAATTAATTAAATTATTAAGGTCACGTTTGGTACCCAAAGAACTAAAACTTCAATAGATAAACCTTTAAATTGAAGTTTAACCTGCATAGGTATTACAACATCGTGAACGGAGGAGTTGTATGTAAGGGAGGAATACTTATATCCGCCAGGGACCAAAGGAATTGATATTAACAGCTTCAACGATAAGCATGATGCGAGTTAAAGATTTTAAAATCAAAAATGTGCCTATATATATATATATCATGTATATTGACACAGGGGCTTCTCACCTTTTTTGTTTTTTTTATTGGAAAATACTTTTTTAATATTTCAACATATTAGAGTTTTAAACACTTATCAATGCGGTTTAACAATAACGGTAGTTTATGTATGTTGCCCCTCTTTCCTTATTTTCCGCCTGTGTAAAAAGCAAGTACAATGATACATGTTGTAGACTCGGCTGTTAAAGGACAAATAATACATGTAGTTATTTTAAGACTTTGCGTAAAATATGTATAAGAAAGAAGCGCAAGATATTCCATTATTCAAACACAAGTCATATACATTTCCGCTAAAACTATAAGTCTAGACTTCGTCTTGTTGTACAGGGTACAATTGCCTTATATTTTTTAAAGATAGGTTTCCCATGATACGAGCCCCTATCAACGTTAGTGTAACATGTAATTGTCGTTTACAAATCTTCTTGAATTATGTTAAAACAAATTTATATCAATTTTGTGACTTATGTAACCTTCAATCTTGTTTCAATGTTATTTCAATTGAAATGTGTGCAAAGTATGTAAAAAAAAAAAACAAAAAAAACAACTTATTTGATCATGATAGAAAAAAAAAGATTCCTGTCAAAGTACATATGAAAGCTGTAAAATTTTAGGATAAAATAGGCGGTAAATGAGATATCGAATAACTGATAGTTCGATAACTTATTTTAGTTTTGCGTATTTAAAAACAACACAATCAAATGACATCGGGAGCATTGTTTTAAGACAATTTATAAATCATAAAGAAATGATAATTATGTGTGCCTTATTATATTGATGGATATTGATGCTAGCGGTGGTCTTCTATTGATCTTTTCGGACCAGATCTTTCTGTAAAAGGTGATAATTGTCACACTTAACTGCTGATAAACCCCGTTGATCGGAGGAAGGACGACATCTCGTCGATGGAATGATATTATCTATCGATTTTGTTTGATTTCATTGGTAAATTGTGTGTCAATTATGACATGTGACTCACTGGTTCTTTGTATGTAGTTTTTAACTTTCTTTCTCACACACAAGAAAGTTTTTGCAGAGGACGCTTCATGAAGCACACGGAGTTAAACATCTCGTGACTGGACTTAACGGATAAGGAAAACAAATGTTACAAATATTCGTCAATAGATTTAACGTTTATATATGTGTGCAAACTAGCCGATTCTTTAAAAAAAAAAAAAACATTCTCTCAAGATGTGTTATGTGTCAAATATTTTTTGGCAAATAATATACCGACGAAGGAATATTTCTAGACATTTTTCAGAAACTTGGACTTTCTATAAAAACTTGATAAATCGCTCGATAATCTTCCAAATGCTACCGATTTTAAATTTGATACTGAGGCCGCATATCTAGTATTGTTTAGGCTTAATTTGTATATGTGTATTATTTTTACCAGTAATCAGTGACATATATATATAGAATGTATGTCTCTGCAGTAACACATAATACATATTGTAGTATATGTCTCTTTTTAAAAAAATTAATTCTATGTTTTATAAACAGAGTGAGTTATGACTCGTGCAATTCCAGAAGTTTCAAAGAGGTACTCAAAGATCGTTTTATGCTATGAGAATGAACCATTATAGCTTCCCGAGAATAGAAGATTTTTATGGATAAAGAAATTCACGCAGTACATCAAACAGAGAAGAGACCAAGAACCGATTTTGTAGACCCGATTTTTTAAATTTTTTTTTATTAAAACGAAATTATTAAAATACATGTATAATAAATGATATTACCAATATGCCAAAACCAATCCCAAAGCAGCTATATTTATCATATCATAGCTTGACCAGTAAAGCTATGGCAATATTTTGTCCATATATATACTCTGCACCTTTCAAATATATCAGCAAATTAAAAGCAAATATAACTATTTAACATACATTTCTAGCTGTCTTAAATATCTTTCTTTATAATATCTTTGCATACATATTCAAAGTTACATATGCCCAATATATTTACACATACATTTCTAGCTGTGTGAAATATCTTTCTTTATCATTTCTTTGCATATGTATTCAAAGTTACATATGCCCAATATATTTACACATGTCATTGATATTATCATTTGACCACATTTCTTAATTAAACAAATTGTTTGCAAATCTATGTATTTACCATACATTTAGGAATATGTTCAAAGGCTTTTGATATGTTCTGATTTGACATACATTTCAGCCGACTATAAAGACTAACAAAAATATTCCTTTACAATACATTTGACAGGTCTCTGCAGATTAAAGGAAATGATGCTTTACACCCCTCTATAAAGTTCTCGTTTTGAATTGGTTTACATACCAGGCAAATGTAAATGCACCTTACACTTTATAACCCCTATAAAATTATTTGAATGATGATGCTTTGCTACCTTGACAAAGAAACACATTTGCGGATAAATTTACATCATAGAAAAATATATGACAAAGATTTCCATTTGCAGAGGTATACAAATACATAACTTTGCGAAAGTTTTGAGATGGTCATAAATATATGCAAATTCTAAACTTTAAAATGGTTTGATTAGGTGTTAATATATTTTATAAACCGCGGTCTCTCATAACCGCCCATAGGAGGGTATAGCACAAGAGATGTTGATATTTACTACATGTTAAGACAAGATAAACTCAATGTTTTGTAAATATATGTAAATGTCGGTCTCTGAATACATTTACATAACATTTGCATACCTCTTGAAATCCGGGATTTCGTGTAGTGTATAATTGACGGGGATTGTCAGCTTTCTGCTGAAGGTCTCTCAGAGCACTCCGGCTTCCGCCTCCAATAATAACTGATCGCCACAAAATACTGTGTAATTGTGATGACGATACATGATGTCTGGAGTTGGCATGTCAGTAATACTGCTGTAGTCCTTTGTTAATTTGTGTATCACCGTCATTTTGCTAATTTCATCAGTTACCTATTCTGACATCGGACTCGGACTTCTTTTTAACTGAGTTTTACTGTGCGTATTGATGTGTGTTTGTTTAGTCTTCATTTGCAAGAGGTAAAGATGATGGTTGAGATCTCACAAAACATGTTTATCCCCTCCGCATTTTTGCGCCTGTCCTAAGTCAGGAGCTTCTGGCCTTTGTTAATTTTAATATTCAATTTTAGTTCATTTATATGTTTCAGAGTTAAGTGTGGCGTCCGTTTTCACTAAACTAGTACACATTTTTGTTCAGGGGCCAGCTGAAGCCTGATTCCGGGTACATGATTTTTTCGCTGTGTTGGAGACCCATTGGTGGCCTTTGTTTGTTTTCTGCTTTTTTTCGCGGGTTGTTGTCTCGTTATAACATTCCCCATTTCCATTCTCAATTTGATTTAGTAGCCAGTAGTGCCGAAAGTGGAGTTAAACAATCAATTATTCATCTTTACACTACAGTGTAATATTTTAACTACTAGTACTCAGGAAGTGAAAGTGTACTTATAGTGAACTGCTAGAATTTACATAAGTATCATACGTAACCTTCAACTGCAGATCAATCATTTGCTTAACAAAGTTATGTTACCTAATTCTTGTAATATATCTTTGATAAAAAAATACATGTTCGTTAAAAATAATTGATTAAACAAAAGCTTCAACCTGCCTATTTTGATAACCAAACAATAGTCAACCAATTTTGATCTGAAACGATCATTTTGGTAGTAATATCATCTGAAATGTCTGAACAATAATTTATTCCGTGTTATTCAGTGAATGTTTAAATCTGTCTACTGTAAATTCAGAACTGTCCATCTAATTCGCTTGCAGTCAATTCAGTAATGTTCGGTAGTGTTTCAGACGATTCGGTATGTTGTTGATCAGTACAGGTAAATAGCAACTACTTGCTATGCATATAGTACAAACTATGCGTATCGATAAACGGATTGGGACTAAAACATTCACCAAACAACGCCCAAAAACGAAATTATAGCAAAAGAACAATAGGTAAATTTCCATATAATATGTGAGATGTTAATAGCTTAAGACTTGTTTTCTTGAAGGCGTCATTGACTAACACATTTAAGTTTGTTATACTCGCATGTTGATCACTGTTAATGACCAAAGTAACATATCATAAGCTATTTAATATTTAATCATATATTCGTGATATAGATGATGAGTAGATCTTGAGATGCTTCCAGTATCGTCGTTTGGTATTTATCTAAACCATGTGTGTTCCTTTCCTGAAAGTGATATAATAATTATGAATGAATGGGAATTTGCAAGGCATATAATGAATACATGTCAAGAGAAGCTTACCCTATACGCACACTCGGTTTGTCTACTTTTGTGATTCAAGCGATTCCCTCATGTGTTATGTTTTTACATTGATTTTCACTTTGTTAAAGACGAAGAAGATTTGAACATCGGTAAACTATTGTCGCCTTAATCCACAAATAAACAATATGCATACAGATCACTAGTGTTAATGTATAACAAATAAATTATAAACAAAATTATAAACTGACCTGATTTAGTCTTTATTGAACAATACAGTATATTATTTAAATAATTATTTAGTGTTTTAGTACATTGAAAGTTATTCTTATGTGGAAGTAATTGTATAAATTTCTTAGTATAAAAATATTACTGTATAAATTTACGGCGCTTTTGAGCTTTTTCCATGTTGTAGTCCCCCCATGAAATAACTTGAATATATTAATAGCTTCAACAAGTTAAAACACATTCATTATTCCTGAATTAAGCATTTTGTAACTTAACTTTTACGATACACTATTGCAGACTATCTTGATTAAGAGTATTTATACATAGTAATTGTGTAAGTAGCTAATTAGTATTGAAAAATGTGTTTTTCACCAGAGATGAAAACATAACTTAGCAATGCGAAATATTGTCCACGTTTTTTTTTACCATATTCACAGAAAGGTTTCATTTAATTCATTGTGAAGGAGCAAACTAAAGTCAGAAAATCCATCCATGTGCTTCATCTTTATTGTTGCAGATTGAATGTGAAGAATATGGTGGACATTTGGCAAAGGTCGAGAGAAAGTTTGAAGACTCATGGTTGATATCTCATTTAACAGGTACAAACCTCTCGTAACTAAATTCTACAGATCTAAATCTAAATTTACATTAATGTATTGATCAGTTTCAAAATATGCACATAACGTGTATGTTTTAATGTATATGAAGTGAATATAAGGGAATATTTGGTAAGGTAAAATACACATGGAGTTCGTCATACAAAATCGGCACGTTAACATGAAACAATAAAATATACAAACATACTTCAATTGTCTCCTTTTTTTGAATTCCTGATACAAATATATCATGTATATCATGCATTATACTGAATTACACAAATGTCATTAGAAAGAGTAAAGTATTCTCTGAGATCTTATTAAGTCAGCTAAGTTAAAACATAAGGTTCCTCGAAACAACGTTTAGATAGGAATGTCGTTGATATATGTTATAGTGTGAAAACATGCATGCAAAAATAGATAATATATTTTCGACGAATTGTGTTATTCTTACTTCTGCCAGCGAATGTGCTAAATTTTAAATAATTTAATATTTGATAACATATCGAAAACAATATTACCTTTTCGATTGTATAGCGCTACTTATCTTTCGGAAAAAGATATATATTATTTCGTGAAAGCAGGGATAAAAGAAAACAATGCACATCTTACAATTTACTAGTAAATTTGAATATCCGTTTGGTAGCTTTTGCTTTTCTTAAACACTGCTTTAAAGGTTCCGTTTATAACTTTATACAGCATGAATCAAGCGTGTAATTATTTTTTGTTATCAGATTTTGCATGGATTGGATTAAATGATATTGACAATGAAGGCCAATGGCACTGGATTTCAGACAGTTCCGGACTTAACTATACAAACTGGTTACTAGCTGAACCCAACGGTTCTGAAACAGAAAATTGTGTTAGTTACTGTAAAGACTATTGTCTTAAGACATTTTATGGATGGAATGATGAAAGCTGTAACTTGTTGCAAGGATAGGTATGCGAACGTCAATTCGACATGTTCAATTGAGTGTTTGTCTGTTAACGTTCTTTAAAAAAATATTAGAATAAGGAGAGACATTATAAAAATAAATGTGTAGCAGCAGTTTGAATTTTCTGTTGTTATTAGAATTAACCATGATTAATACAAATGAGTGGTAATGAATTTCTCGCTGCATTGAAGACCTGTTGGTGACCTTCTGCTGTTGTCTGTTCTATGGTCGGGTTGTTGTCTCTTTGACACATTCCCCATTTCCATTCTCAATTTTATAATCTATTTCCTTTTTGTTTTATTATTTGGGTTACTAGAAAAGTATCAACAACTACAAGGTAAATTCAAAAAGGGGAGAGTCCATGAAACCTTACAAAATTAAATGTTACAGATGGGTGTAGTCCTAACCTGTACACAAGTTAACTTGGAGCAGACTTTTTGATTGCTTTCCAAGTTAACTTGAGACATTTTTAGCAGACAATCAAGTTAACTACGTCGTTGGTATACCAGACATAGGTCTGCTTTTTTAAGACTGCTGCAGACCTATTGAGAAGTCTGATCCAGACCAGACCTGTGGACACGTCTGCTATGGACCTGTCCTGAGGACAGGTCTGCCCCAGACCAGACATGAGGACAGGTCTGCTCCAGACAAGACCTATGGACAGGTCTGTTTATGACAGATTACCGTGTTTAAGACTTTTCATATTAGACTTGAGCTTTTATTATGTAAACAAAAATCACATTGTTCTTTTTTTTACAGTATAGCAAATTTCTATACCGTACTCGTAAGTGACTCTGTGTGCATATTATACACATTAAAAATTACTTTTTTCATTTCATTTTCTAATATACATTAAATAATGGCAATAAAATTACACACTTGTGATCGACAAATCTATCATGCAGCTATCATGAAAGAAATTATTATTGTTTTATCTTTTTTCAATAAATAGACTCGTAAAGTATTGTATATTTTGAAATATTGCATTCTCATATTAATAATGTATTGTTTTTTATTGTTATTCGGAGCGGACTTTATAAGTATTGTTTACTTAAACATGTGTCCAATCCGTTTTACTTTGAGTAGATAAAATATGTTTAAACTAAAACTTTGAATTTATATATGGGCTTATCATTTGTTGGTAATTTAGAAGAATGACACAACTTTGATAGTTTCTGTAAACAATGTTAATTTTTTATCATTTTTTTTAACATGGAGTAATGCAGGGCTTTCTTCATGGTGTATATAGCTACATCTGATTTAATTGTGTAAGGAACATCGTCTAAAGTCACCGCTTGGCATTCGTATTGATAATAATAATAATAATAATAATAATAATAATAATAATAATAATAATAAAAATAAAAATGATAACAATAATAATAATAATAATATAATAACAATAAAAATAAAAAATATAATAATAATAAATAATAATCTATATACTCAAAAAATCCAGTTGAATGAAATGAAAATTGAATTCCATACGTTGTAGAAAAAGAGAGAAAGCACCGACGGAGAAAATATCAATAATTAATCGACAGTATTATGTTTTTTAAATAAGTGCAGTTGCAATGTTCATAGTTTTTAGTCTTAAATATATCTATATATCTATATGTTCAGAATGATTGTTTTTGTTTTCTTGAGAGTAAAGTCATGTCAGTTTAATTCGAAAAGTAACATTCAAAATGTTTGATTTTTATGAATAAAAGACATCTATCAGATTTGTGTAGGGCAGCAATTACCTTTTGCTTGTTTGTATGCGTTTATTTATTATCTTTATATGAATGACAACTGCAATTTAGTTATTAGGAAAATAGCCGTAGAAAGTATTAAAACTACAAGCTTGGTCTTTTTCCTTGAATCATTTTACTGGTACTTGGAAATAATTGTAATATAGGAAATTTTACAATTTGGCAAGTGCAATTTTTGCATCAAATGCATAATTCAAAACACAAATCATATGTGGATGATTGATTGCTGGTGTTCAACGCTACTACCAGCACTCTTGGCATTATCGTGGCTGTCAGCTTGTATTGGTGGAGGATGCCGTAGTTCCCGATAAGAACCACTGACACTAACAAATGCATGTACCTTGACGACATTTGCATCGATGGCATTAACATATACGTGTATTGGTATCCTGTCTTACAAGTCCATGGGGGATAGATTAGTAAACGTTGTAACTACGTTATTTAATCAGTGAAAGTACGTCATCGTTACATCGCAACTTGAAGTTAACGGTTAATGCTAGGTTCTTTTCGCTTGTGTTGAGATTTTCCTGTGTGAATTTTGCCTTATGCGAACTAAAGAACAAGGCCGCAATTTAGAAGATGCTGTATACTTTCATCAAAGACTGTATTATATTCTTCTTGAAATGATAACATACGGGTTGGGGACCATTGAAGTAACTCCTTTACTGAAGCATTGTTCTTTATTCTTGAAACTTTGTTGGTTAGTTGAACAGAGAAATAATCTGTGATTCAATAACATGAAAGCGATAACTATATAGTTTTTATTCATGCTACATTGTAATCAACATCCATATCTACACAGATCCGGAATGTACGTAAAAACTTAAACTAGAATATACTATTATCAGGTAAATTTAATTAAATACAATACGTGTTACATTGTTTAATATCATCTACGGATAAGTTTTAACAAAAGTTGATTTTAACTGAAGATCCCATGGGTAACAATAGTAAATTATAATAAAACGTTATTCTGATATTCATATTTACGTGTGTAGACGGTAGTTTCTAAGAATCTCCCTTTTAGTGATTGATGACTGGTGTTTTACGCCACGTTATGTGTCAGACCACCAATTTAAAATTCTTATCTATTCAACCATTTTTTTTTTCAATTTCCACAAATTTCTAAAAACATTAACTTAATTGTAACTTCATTGAAACCAAGTATATCCTGAATTGTATATGTATCTACTTTCTACATGCCAATATTCAACCAATGTGTAAAATCGTGTAATGAAACATGACCGTTCGAAAGGCAACTACTACTGAAAGTTATCCCCGTTTCCGGATATCTTCGATAAGTATAACACAAGGTACTATGGAGCGCATTATTCTTCAATTGTTAAAGCAAACTCAAGGACAAGAAAATGTTCTAAATGTATTTCGCTTTCACCAAAGTATCGTTTCTGCAAATGTGTTGGTTGGTTTAAGTCAACAATGACATCAAAAGCATTATTTTTTTGTTAGGAAAGGGCTACTTTTACACACGTTCTAAATTGGAGTCGGTGAAGTGGTGGTCTGTAACCCTTAAGGACTACTGGCTATTTGAAGACGGTCAGTTTTTATTGATGGATAGCCTGGAGAGACCCACCAACCTTCGGATGGAATACTGACAATGCTTGTCAATTAAGATTGAAGTAGAACATACATGCCACGCGCGTGGTTCAAACGCACAACATCAGTATTGGCAGACTAGTGATACAGTAGTTAAACTACTTAGTCCGCCAGGCCACCGAGACCCCACAAATAGCTACATAATAATGGTATGTTCGCCAAAAGCAAACAAATAAACACACAAAAATAAATCTTATGACAAAATACATTAAATTTGTAATAAAGGAAAAAAAAACAATACACATGTATCAGTTTTACTTAATGATTGAAAAAAATACAAATGTAAAATCGGGTCGACTTAAGGTTGCTCAACAATTTACTATGTATGAGTTTAGTGTATTTATTATGTAAAGATAGCTTACAACATGTGTATCAGGTAACAATTAAAACATCGAACTATCTATCAGAGCACTATGTATAGTATGCAATGTACTGAATGGTTTGTGTTTTTTGTCGAATTCATTGTTTTCTCAATTGCCATTGGGAAATGGATTGATCTTAGGTACAGTAGAATCATTGATGATCAGAAGCATTAAGTGTCTCCCCTTGAAGTTTCCAATTGGCACACATTTACTTACTCGTGCACAAGCAATTTGAACACACATTATTTAAATCATGAGTACTTAACATGTCTCTGTATCAAATTAATATAATAATGATTTACATATATAATGAAATCAATGATAATATCTGTGAATAAGATTTCATTTCGCTATTCATTCAATGAAGCTGCTTTAAACACTTATTGTAATACATTGTCTTATTGCATTTCCTAGTCATTTCTGTTTTTTTTTTTGTACCTGCAACCATCCTTTTTTATCAGATGTTTCGTTGTCCATTTTTGTCTGTTTTTTATCATTTTTATCGTTTGTCTGTTTGCCATGTAAGCCTTGATTCTACTAATAGAAAAAAAAAAGATATGGGTATCAATCCATGATACAATATCAGTACATGTACAGCAAAAAAAAACCCACATAAAAAGCAAAGGAACATCGCTTTTACTGTTGTTCGTCATCTTAAAGTCATACTCAGACCTTCAACACGGAGCCAAAAAAAAAACCCAAAAAAACTATCGCCTTACTGCAAGTTTAATACGGCAAGCAGGACCGGTTTGACCAGAATTCTTTGCAAAATGATTTTGACAGACTTTGTGAGATGTAACACCACCAAATCGGGCCCGGTAAAAAAAGAACATACCCGAAAGTAGTATATAGATTAAACAATATAGTTCCTACGCATAGGCGTAAATATAAAACTATTTAGAATATATTTAGTAATTAGGTGAGTATATGAAATATTCAAATTGCAATGTGTTACGCCATTGATAGGCATGCATATAGCTAGAACCATTTTAACAACCTCCATTGTTTAGTAAAATCTTCTACCATGTTTCATTTGATCACAATAAAGCAGTATCAAAACTTCCGTGTGGGCTCGTCTCATGTTAATCGTTCACTTAATTAGCTGTAGTTGTTTTAATGTCCTTGTTTTAGTTTTCAGCTAGATGTATTTTGTCTTCTGTGTTAAAAAAGAGACATAGTATGACTTTGTATTGCATAGAGAATGGACATATATTTCAATGTCAGTAGGATGTTAGTAGTTTTACCATCTATAGCGAAATAACAATTTAGTGCAAAACAATACTACAAATGACTACAAAGAATAAGAATGAAGAAAAGAAAACTGATTAATAGTGTATATATATTCAGAAGGATGTCTTTCGGGTTACAAAACAAGACGATACCAAACTGACAATCAACACTCACACTTCGAAGATAAACAATTTAAAAACAGTTAGAATACTAAAGACTGAGCAATTCAAATCCAACCGAAAAACAGGGGTTCTCTAAGGTGATCTGTAAGGGAATTAGTTATTATATAACAAGATAACTATGTAACGTACAAATTTATATATCGTTATTAACCCGAATAAATCTAATTGTGTAAGTTTTCAATGCTCTAAGTTAATATCCTCATGTCCACATCCAGATAGATTACACATGGTCAATAGAAATAAGATTAAATATGAAATAACTTTGAACCCATTCATTTATATCTTACTTGGTTAAACAGAAAGTTCAAATCTGGTTAATCGAGGTTAGCATTAACAATTAAATACATTTAAACAATAGCAATTTTATATCATAATGGTATTTTAAAATCCAGTTACACCATAACTTTTATATCACAGGTTCAATTTCAATCTACCTGAAATGTTTAGGTTATTGGTCGAAATGAGTCTGCGTGTTCTTACGTTAAGAATTAATAAGTTTTTTGCCTAGTTCGAGTGAATATTGTAAAACACGAAAGGTTTTCCTGACAAGTTGCTTGTTTCATATCGTTACTTACCACACATATCAAATACGTCATAGTATGTGCAGGTCTACAAACACAATAATCAGTACCTACAAAAGATTCGATGAAAATCAATATAAACTTCAACTTTTTTACATTTTTAACGAAACTAGAATATGAGATAGTATCAATAAAAGTGTAACTAAGTGGTATTATGACTGCTTTAATAATGTGTATCTTCAAACTACATAATGTGTAATAGTTGTGTCCCTAAAGACAAGGAAAATCAATTAAATATATTTTATGAGTTTTTGCTTTCCCTTTTTTTAATCAATTTTCAGACTGAAAGTGAATTATATACTTGGTGGTTTCAGTATAGTATGAATCTTCATCTGTTGTTATGAGACCGAAGGGATTTGTACTCATGTTTTCTTTTATAATCCAATGTATTCATAAGTGTATATAATTATGATCATACCTGAACTGTATTGACAGTTTTGTTTTTTCTCGTCAAGCATATTGATTTTATTTATACCACTAGACGTTACGTTATCAACATTTAATCAATCGTTCTGCTTGTTAAGAAATCATTTAAATATATCAAAGTTTGTAATGGGTTTTGTGTTATATTGGTAGGTTTCTCTCTGTTTATCGATTTGGTAAAACAGGACAAACATTGTAAGGACAAATCATAGGAACCAGAAAAAAACATAATTCTAATGTTTTGATTCATCGCTAACATATTTCCGACAGTGGCGTTATGGACTGAAAAGAAAAAAATATCCAATTAATCATACAAAAATTGATATTTAGCAAATTGAATAATTATCAATTTCATATTTAACAAAATACCTCAGTAATAACAAAATTGGGATCTTTATACTTAATGTTTACAAAAAAGAATCAATGAGAAATTAGTATTCTAGGTACATATATTTAGCTTCACATAAAGGATTATATACGAACAAAACATAATCGGTTATTGATTTGACGATCTATCAAAATAAAAACTATATCATTCTAGATTTTAAAAGTTCAGTAGCAATAATCTAATTATTGTAAGATCTTATCTAAACATTGTTAAGAATTTGAACGGATAATAGGTCATGAAAATAAATTGTAAATTAGAAATATTCAGTTTGCATTTGTTTTTCATGTAGTTCTTGTACTTGTTTATCTCTAAAATTATATTGAATAACATAAATTATTTAAAATATTTACGGCCGATTATTCAATAACAGCAACAAAGTAAAATAAACAAGACGTCATAAATAATCATAACTGATACAATCAATACAACAAAATATACTTTCATCATACAAACGCAGCCTTTATCGTTAATGAAGCACATGTATAACTCTAATACTACAACTATGCATGAGTTAATTAAACATAAATCTACAACAACTAGCAAGCACCAATCACCAAGCATGTACATAAAACGTAAATAGTTATAATGAATATAGATTGAAATATAACATAATTTATATTTGTAGAAGGTGAATTCTTTCCAAAATGTACGTCATATGTGTACTTATTTTTTTATTTTGTGTGCACCAAAATAGAAAAAAGGAGATATAATAAAAACATTTGCTTACAAACGTTTTAGCACCCCAATATTTGACACATTTTTATAGTTTTAAATTCGGTTTTACTAGCTTGATATTTTGTATTCTGACATAAAACTTTAAAACTACAATTGTCCTTATATACATAACAACTTAAATAGTAAAGGATTTGAATAACAGTTAAATGTATTTACCAGTGCATTGGAGGTCTTGTTCGTTCCGGCATATGACATCTCCTGTATAGTTATAATAGCACATGCTCTGGTTGCATACTACCGTTGAACATTGAGGTCCTGTGATGTGTTGTTTAAAAGTATTTTAGTTTCCTACATTTGTATTTATCATAACATGTATATATTTTCATGTGCAATGTATTGTAACTGGCATTGTCTTTTCCATTATCAATTTTTCATATGCCTTTATTATGTGTGCCTGTAGAAGTTACCATTAACCAAAAAAAAGTAGATATGTCATACACGTTTGTTTATATGTAAAAGTTATTTGTTTTACCGAACACAATTGTTGTAAGAAAAGTGTTTAGCACCAACGAATAGTATCTCAATTATATGTATACCCATATTTCTAGAGAACATTTGCCTGATTGTTTCAAGTGAAGGGTTCGTTTCAACAGTTTTACTACATGTACTATTAACATTGACTACTGCCACTCAGCATGTTTAGCCTTGTGTTTATTTTTCATTTATAATTTGATACGAAGACACGCGATCGTTATTGGTATTTTAACTTTAACATGTGTCGATAAATATAATATCTGGTTGATCATTGTACAATAGTTTTATTCAAATATATTCTTAAAAGTATGCATTTACCATTGCATTTGTCGAAAAAACAGGAAGGCAAACTTGTAAGAAGAGCATCATCTAGATCAATACATTTTACAGATGACTCATACCTTTCGACCAAGTTTAGCCAATTCCGGAAAGGCTTTATGTTGCAGTCACAATATACGTCAAGAGTACTGTCAAGAGAAGGTACAAGATGTTTTATATTCCTTTAGTGAACAATTACATGATTTGCTCTCTGTAACAATACGCAACATTCGGGTTTTATTAGAGAGTCAATGATATTTTGTTTGGAATGCTATGCAAACTGTTGCTTTTTCATGTTAGTTGCATGTGTCTTTTTCATTTAAACATAATGTTTTCTGTCATGAGACATGTGTACGGGCCAATCTATACAGGTGACTTCGAACATCTGTTATGACAAACGGCAAGCCCTCTTAACAAACAAACAAATCAGTTTAGCCATCCATGAGGTTGAAGAAGATGCTTTTCACTCTTAAGAGGTTAGAATCGTTGTCACCTGATATCAACTCAGGTTAGCAATATTGGCGCAATAAGTATTTTTGCAAGCCGGTTAAACGGAATTAAAAAAAATATTCAGAGTAGCTATAAAAACACACATTTTGCTGTTTATCAATAATTCTTTTTTTATCAGAAATTTTTATTCGTAAATTGCCGATAATCGTATTTTCGTAGATTTTTTATTTCGTGGCAACAAGACGCTGCATACAAACAATCAGATAATTCCCTCTTCGTTTAACATTTAATTTTTTCTTGTTACATCTTCACCTAAGAAATCATCGAAAATGAGTATCCCTCGAATATTAATGAATCCACAGTACTGATTATCTCGTGGACAATCGTTCTCTCAAATGTATAAAGTATTACTGTATCGTATTTATACAGCTGATTTGTCCCTGTAATTATCATATATCGATAGTATATCCGAATTTGATGATGTTGTTGTTTTTATTACTTTTTAAGGCAAATAAACCCACATCTTTAGATTTTTTAAAAGTATATGTCTTTTGTCTTTCTTTGTGATTTCTTTATACAGAAATTGTTCTTTTATGTCAAATATTTCCAAAATTCTGTTTTATTCATTCATTCTTTCATATGTGTACTTAATTCTGAGACATTTTTATTTTCAGACTTTAGTTTTCTATGTTGTGTTTTGTAAACTGTTGTGTGTCTGTTGGTCTTCTTTTTTTTAGCCATGGCGTTGTCAGTTTATTTTTGACCGATAAGTTTAAATGTACCGTTCGTCTCTCTTTTATAGATTATCACGTTTGCCAGTCGTTGGGGAAGCATTATGACGTCGATTATCACTATTTTATAAGTAAGCTAATGGTTCATTGCTTGTATATTTTTTTTTGGAATAGTGTTAAGTCGATTTCTTTAAGTCTAAAAGAAAATGTCGATTTCGATACCCAAAAAAATATATTAAAACAAATGTCAAATAAATGAGCAAGGGTCAAGCTAATGCCTATATTGTTTTAAAATTTCATGAAAGGAAGCAAAAACTTACACTTTCGCAACAAAAAGTTAAGTGCCAGTTTTTACATATTTGTTTGTTTTTCTAGTGATTAAGATTATAACACAATGTTGACTGATGTACCCCTATTTTTGACATTTTTACCTATCATGTCTGTTTGTTTTGTTCAAACATTGCTGTCAATATAATGGAATGTTGTGCGACTGTCATACAAGTGAGAGGTTTAGCTAGCTATAAAACCAGGTTTAATCCACCATTTTCTACATAAGGAAATGACTGTACCAAGTCAGGAATATGACAGTTGTTTTCCATTCGTTTGATGTGTTTAGGCTTTTGATTTTGAAATTTGATAAGGGACTTTCAAATTGAATTTTTCTTGGAGTTCGGTATTTTTGTTATTTTACTTTTTTTACGTGGTTTTGAAGTTCTTAATCTTCAGTTTTTTGTCTGATCTGTGTCGACCTGAGTATATAGGTAAACTTCTGTCACCTTAAAGTATACACATGCCCATTGTTTCTTTTGACCAAGAGTAATTGTATACACATTATTTGTGTTTTCATTATAAATATTTAAACTTACAGAACAGTTAAGTTTGTCATATCTTGAAACGCTCCTTCTTCAACAAATGTTAATTTATTTCCAGTCATCCATCTGCATGTACAAATACATGTAATTGTATACATGTATTGTAATAGTATTGAAAAAAATGTTGCATTTATACATTTATACATTAATTTTATAGTAACAATAAATTAAGGTGATGTGTACCGTATACATCTACATTGTGTGCATGCATATACATTTATTGTTTCTTTTGACCACGAGTTATTGTATACAAATTATTTGTGTTTTCAGTATAAATATTTAAACTTTCAGAACAGTTAAGTTTTTCATATCTTGAAACGCTCCTTCTTCAAGAAATTCTTATTCCTGACTTGGTACAGGCATTTCCTTATGTAGAAAATGATGGATTAAACCTAGTTTTATAGCTATCTAAACCTCTTACTTGTATGACAGTCGCATAACATCTCATTATATTGACAGCAATGTGTGAACAAAACAAAAAGACATGCTAGATACAAATGTCAAAAATAGGGGTACAGCAGTCAACATTGTGTTATAATCTTAATCACTGGAACAACAAACAAATATGTAAAAACTGGCACTAAACTCTTTGTTGCGAAAGTGTAAGTTTTTGCTTCCTTTTATGACATTTTAAAACAATATAAGCATTAGTTTGACCCTTTGCTCATTTATTTGACATTTTTTTAATATATTTTTTTGTTTATCGAAATCGACATTTTCTTTTAGACTTAAAGAAATCGACTTAACAATATTCCAGAAAGTATATATTTGTATACTTCAATTTATGCTCAAACATCAAAGTTTCAGCTCTCACCTATTACATATGGACTTTTCCATGATTATGTATTTTATTCAGTTTAGAATGACACATTTGTTTTTATCTTAAAAAAATCGGTAAAATTGTATAGTCGCAAAGGCAAAATTGTAATGTCCAATGTAACACTTCTATCGAAAGTTTGACATAGATGATAGCCATCAGTCTGTTGATGAAGACTGCTAATTCTTATATGTCTTCCTTTTGTGTGTGTCTCAAATTCTAATAAGTTTTTTTTTTTTAACCTATTTTATTATATCACACCTCATATTATTCAATGCATTCTATAAAATTGAATGTACTCTTTGAGAATTGTTTAACAATTTTAACACACATGTGTATAATGTTTATCGTTAACTCACATTTCCTGTATATTGTCTAAGCCATTGAAATAGACCTTTTTCACATCACTTATTCTATTGTCGGATAATTTCCTGTAAAGATTTTAAATTTAAGTTCTCTTTTTTTTTTAAGATAATCCGAATAATTCAGATCCTCCCAGGTACGCTTGACTCCATTTCTAATTGACTAGGATTGTCAGTTTTTCGGCCGAAGATCGATGGTTTTTCTCTGTGCACTCCGTCTTCCTCCACCAACAAAAACTGAATGCCAGGAAATAGCACAACAGTGCTCAAAGTGGCGTAAAACACCAGTCAATCAGTCCCTCTCATGATCAACTCTGCCATTTGCGAGGTCCTGTAGACTTTATACGACAAAACGCGTCATGAATCCAGGATTTTGATTGCAGCTCTCCGGAGGAGAGAACCAATTAGTGTGTAGCTTAATGTTATCGAAATAGGTAAATCCCGAGCTAGTTCCGAAAGAATATTGGACACTTGTTTTTTAACCAGCATTTTTGGTGTAAATTTAACCATAGTTGAGCAAAGGAATATAACGAATGAAATTTTCGTGTTTACTTTTTAGTCATAATCAATATATATTTAAGCTTTTAACATGTATACAAAAGACAGAAAATATATACAATACTAAATATTGATGTTCGGTTATTTCATTAGTCTGGGATTTTTAAGTTATAGAGCAAATTAATAAAATGGCATCACTCTATATAAGATGTGTCAGTCTTGTCGGAAACACGACGCATGTATTTCTTTTTTCTTACTTGAATATTTTTATGTTAAACCTGCAACATTGTTTTGAAAAAATTATCAGGCTATCTTGGATTAATGTTTTTTTGCAAGCGAACTGCACCAAACACTTGAGTGCTTTATATGTTTAATGATTGTTGTAAAGTAATCTGTTGGTGGGGTTTACCAAACATTTCACCGTTTCATAGTCACTGTGATGATACACTTCCTTTATTCCACGTTTTTTTTCATTGCATTTTGTAATTATCAACTAGATTTAACGTGTCTATAAACTTACAAAATAACCAAATTTGTTAAATGAGAAAACGAATTTGGCTGTATTACTGCTATACTATTAATTTGTAAATCCCTGCAAGAATTAAAAACATGAACTATAATTTATGATTACAATATATATATAAACATGAATAATAAAAAGAAGAAAACAATGATATTACTTTAAAATAGTTTTGCTAGTTTATATAGTACGTATTTTCTGTATGTCTTTGTTTTTTTATTCATCACACCAAACTTACGTTCGATACCGTATATCTTTTGATTTTGTATTTATCATGTTTATCAAAATTAAGTTACACTTTATGTGTTCCTATACTTTGATGTGATTAAATATTATATTATGCTATATGATTTACCTTTCTACATTTCCTACCGTGAAGATGGTCTTTTGTCTCCTCTTTACCATTTAGATTTTTCAACATTTTGAATCTGTGGATGCTTTCTTACTATATAGTTACTGTAAACCAAATATTTTTTTTCGACCGATTTATTTTTGCAACCTTCGCGAGTAAAAAGATTATGCGACAATGTAAAACTTTGATCTTTCTTTATTGAACTTCATCAAATAAATCTAAGATAGGAGAAATTAAATCGCTGCAAAGTGGACAACAAAAGACAAAGCGCAAAATAAAGTATCCGCAAGAATAAGTTGTTTACAGTACCTCAATAAATAACTAATCGAAGCATTTCCACAAGTACCTAATAACTAAGATGATTTTTGTTTTTGTCATAAGCTAACGGTGTAAACTAACCAGATTTGTTTGGTAACAAAATAGAATTACTACTAAATATTACTTGTGATTCGTACTTACAGCATGAACAAATTCGGTAAACCAGCGAATGTTGTATTTCCAATAACTGATATAGAATTTCTATTCAGGTCCCTACAGGAAACAATGCAATATAAAAGTGCAAATATTGATAACTTCTTTTTCATTAATATTTCGAAACTTAAACAACTTTAATATTGTGTCGTATTCATGTTTAAACATGTTCACTATTGGGTGAAGAAAAACCAATGGAAAATTGGAAAATAATAAGACGAAATATCGCTATTTGTCATTTGAGTAACGTGAAACATGAATAGACTATGAAAACATTTTCCTGGTAGACAACATTCTACCACCAATTATGCCATCCGCAGTTCATTTTCATATCAGTATTTCAATACGTACAAAGTAGGTTTTAAAATCAGTCCAGTTTATAAAACCCAAGTTTCCAATCCCTAGGTCAATGTTCATTTTACATAACATTAGCTGTAATAATTGTGTTGTTGTATTTTATTTTACTTATTTATTAACTCGTTCAACTCCAATCATGGTGATGTATCTGGTAGTATTTTTCGGTTGTATTGTATTTACTTTTGGTTAATATTTCCTATTAGTCCCAATCATGTTCTTCCTATAGATATCTGGACTATTACTATTAGTGTAAATGATATGTACTTGATGGATAAATAATTCATGTGTTTGCTGCACAAATAAAACGCAATACTTTGTAACGTATTTTGATAAACTATTTAAAACATTAAACTAAAAATTATTATTGCATAAATAACATTTTTAAAGTAACCCTAACACTAGCTACCTTAAATTTTGCGTTTTTGTAAATTACACAAAACGACGGTACTTAAATAAATATCAGATACAAAAACCAAAGCACAATACCACAGCAAGTCAATTGATGGAACAGAATACCGTTTGTAGAATCAAGTACAATAATCAACACTTCAATAATAATACTGGTAAATTAGATAGCAAAATATGTTGCCCAAGCCTAATAGTTTTATAAATATCAACCAAAGTTGATAAAAAGTAACTGACAGCACGAGTAAATTACTTGATGAACTTACAAAACAGTTAACAATTCAAACCTGTTGTATATAACAGTATTATTTATGAACGCAATTTCTCTCTCTCTCTCTCTCTCTCTCTCTCTCTCTCAAATTGGTCAATACGTTTATTCTAAAAGTTCAGTAATGGCTTGGTATCGATTATGAATTTGTAATGTCATCATTATTTCTATCATTTACTTACATGTTTCTTAAACTGGTAAGATTTTGGAAAGCATTTGCACCAATATCAGTTATACTATTTAAATAAAGGTTCCTGAACAAAAAATATTCCAAAATTATGTGATCGGTAAAAATAAGATGCAAATCTGGCAATTGTTTGCAAAAGATAATATGTTGATGGTATATAAGTCAAATAATGCATATTTGAATGTGTTTCGTGTCGTATAGCACACCTTCGGGTGTCAGGATTTCCTAAGGTTTTTTTTTTATTTGATTAATCCCGAAACCCCTCGGTTTGGCATGCGACAAAAACACCCTTGATAAATGCTGTATCTATAACATAATTGACTGATACTGTATGTATTTAAAGTATTGCTTACTTTCAGTAGAATGTGAAGAAACAAAAGATCAATAAATAACGCACAGTAGTATTTAATCAAAACACTTAGAGGTACAAGCTAGTGGATAAAGTGTGATTGTTAAAACTGGCATACACAGTTAACTTTGATTAACAACGCACGTAGAAAAACAAATCAAAGTAAAATTTTAAATTACAAAATACTAATTTTAAAGCTATAAAGAAGTATGCATTATACCTCTTTATTCAACTGATATAATGTAATTCAAGTTTGTAATGAAATAGTACTATAGAAACGTTAGGGGTATGTGTTTTTCATATTTAAAGCCTAATGAAAATAAGTTATACTTCGAAAGCTAATGCGTGAATAACGAATGAACAAAATAATGAAAAACAATTTGTCAATGATACATTACACTGTTCATACTTATCATATTGAGTTTTTGGCACCAGTGCTTACCAACGCACACGCACATAAACAACCCTATCCACGCAAGTGATTATTATTTTGTGTGTATGCTAATTTTGATAGCTGCTACATGATATCTTACAATCCGCCCAAATTCGGAAGGTCTTTGAATGCTCCACTTTCAATCTGTTCCACCCCACTTTGTTGTAACCCTCTACGTGGTATTCATAAAGAAAAAATAACATGCAGTAATGATTAAGTGTGGATTTAGAGTATGTCTTGTTTATCTGTAAGTGTAAATAAATAGTAAAAAAAATAATAAAGTAAAAGAAAAAAGTCGTGTATATGTAATTTTGCTTATATTGATGAGTTAAATTAATCATCTTATGTAAAACACATGAGGAAATCGAAATTAATTTCAGCAAATCCAAACGCGGAATATTGATTGTTTATACATCTTAAAATCAAATACAGTTGAGATATAAAAATAATAATCATACCAGGACAAAACGATTTTCGACTTTTGAGTGTTGTGTGTTAGGTATAGGCGGTTCCCCATTCATTTAAAAAGTTAGGCACGTGTTTGTGTTTCGAAAACTCTCATTTGTACATCACAAAGTATAAAAGTCAGGAATCCTGGTTTAATTGATCCCTTATGTGTTCTATCTTGTCCTTTTTCTAATACTTATAATTCATTTTGGTCAATAATGTTTTCTTATGAATATGAATAAATAAAAACTGAACTATGTGCTAAAAATGTTATATGAATTATTGGTAGGAATTACTATATACTTCAACATGTTCAAATACAATATACTATCAAGCGATAACATACATCGACGAAAGGCTTTCCAGTCCCACAAAAGTGTCTGCTAGTATTGTACCGATGTTGTTATAATGCAGATCTCTGTTAAGAAAAAAAGTCATTGTTATTTTAAACATGGAACAAGAGCATTTGTTTCCGTTATACACTTATAACTAATGTAAATTATATCTGAGAATATATCGGACGTCGGTTGCCGAGTGGCCTAAGTAGTGCATTTACTCTTTCACTAGCTTGTCAACACTGCAAGTTTGGAGTTCGATCCCCGCATGTTGCAAGTGCGTGGGACTCCAATCTGATGTAATAAGGATTGGTAGTTTTTCGTTAGAAATATATGATAACAATGGCAAAGATATTGTTTAAACATTACAGCACCAGTAATTGACCGAAGTTTAAATGTCGTTAATCGATTATTAAGAGAAAAATCAAAATAGGAAAGAAAACCTTGAGGAAATCGCATGAACTTCAAACGCCCGAGACCGGGTGCGTTGACAAGGTAAGCGTCGTCTGCAATGCATGCAACACCTGCAATGCGAGTCCACACTTAGTAAAATGTTTCACTATCAGGAATAGGACAAACTCAGTAAAATAACAGATCAGACGATTATACTTCAAAAAAATTGGTACGTCAGACGTGCGTTTCGTCATTTCATAAACAGTAATTTTATGGAAAATCAACATACACGTATCAACAATATATTTCATGTCAATACAAAAGTGTGCTGACTACCGAGCTCTTGGTACCCTCAAGGCAAAAATGTTTGCTGATGGATGCATAGAATCAAATGTAGTGAAAGCTCATCAAAGATAGCAGGCTTATCATTTTGTACCATGAACGACCGTTTTTTTTTCTTCTTTTATAATGCATTCATCAGTGATGCTGGGTACAAAGTCGAAGTTGAAAGGCTTTAAACTTCAAAAAGTCCAAAATGTTGTGCAAAATAAGACTACGGCAATCTATACTTGGGACTAAAGAAACTAGTGTTTTAAATAATTCAATATTTTATAAACGGTACATTTTAAGAAAATCGACATATACAAGAAATTTCAGGTCAACACACAATACTAATTAATGACCTGCACATCAAATATACCGGACGCATGTTCCGTCTAAACACGATTCATCAATGACGCCCGAATCGAAACAACTAGAAGCACAACAAATAAATTAAAGAGCATTAAAAACCAAAAACAAGAGTAAATTTACAAAAGCAGAAGTATTGTTAATGTCAAATCAACGTTTATAGGTTGCAATTCTGTAAATATAGACAATGCAATTTCCCATAGGAACTCCCTTTGCGGCTAAAACTGTGACACTTTTACTATGAAGTTTCGTGAAAAATAATATCCCAGAACGGAAAGTTTATATGCACTACTATTTTATTCAAAGGTCAAAAAATAGGGCTGTGCGGCATATTTTCAACATTTATATGCCCTGAACTTCTAAGAGTTTAAACTTATACTAAAATTCTATACTACCCTTACCTTCATATTTGGACTTCCTAAGAATTAAAATTTAGGCGCTACCATGTTTTTCTATACTGGTTACATTTCCAAGTGATGTCTCTTTGAGATGAAACACAGAGATCATAAATGGGAACCAGTACATTAACAAATTAACATATCTATGAATATTATATATCTCCCCAAAAGAGGTGTGGTTTGAGAAACGGCTGTATTTACAAAGTGCAACCTATAAACTATAAAATATTACAGGATTTGTTTTTGTTCTCTCTAAGATATATTAAAACACATATATATCCCCATTATTCCAAAGCCAAACTTTTGCATTATATAGTCAGGAAGTTAGGATATGACAACATACAATCATTAAAGATGGACATTTTTTGTGATGTCACCTTCATTATGTCTGTGTGGGTTGTTCACACCATTATTTGTCTTTATAACAAAACTAGACAACTGAACTGTTATACATGTGGGGATTTAGATATCTATAAAACTAGGTTTAACCCAATATTTTGTTCTGAAAATATCTGTACCAAGTCGGGAATATGACATTTATGTGATGTCATTCCATTGGTTGATATAGTCGAGTGTTTAGTTGTGTCGAGTTTATGGAGTTCTCCATTTTTGACTTTGAATTAAAGTTCTGTTTTAGTAGTATTAAATGTGTAGTTATTACTGATTACGATACTAAAATTACAATGTATAGGTTATGAACAGCACATGTATATTGATAACAAAATATGTTTATGTATCAGTAATTTGAAACACAGATAAATTGCATTTCAAATAAGGCTTTAAACCAATTCTTCATGAAATTATAAACTGATATTATCCAATTTCTGGGACAGGGATGAATACAGTGTATATCACAGAAAAAAAAACCATGCTATAAAAATAACCACTCGACATGTATCTTAAATTCTTAGGTTAGCTTTGCATATAATTTTCATCTATTTTAAGTATTTATATTTTATTATAATTCTTATCATTTTGTCAACTAACGTTTCAAGTATTTTAATTGAAGGCTTATACATATGCAAATGCGACGAATTCAATTTCCCTATCTGATCAAAATGATGACATCAGTCAACAACAATATTACCTAAGAATCAGAAGTGTATCTTAAAAAAGAAGTGTGTAAATAAGAAAAAACAAAATATGACACAAAACTGTAAAAAAAAAAAATGAAAAAAAAAAACACTATGTAAACGTTATGCGTCCGAAGCTCATGTTCTGGATTTACCTTCATCAGGAACGCTAAAATCCAAATAAATGAAAGCCAAGGATGTAAAACAGTTTACTTTCAATTGAAAAAAAAATTAAAGTAAGAGCGTCAGCTCATTATAATTTTTTATAAGTGTAACAAATTAGATAAGTGATGTGGTTTTAAAAAAAAAAAAACGATAATTATAGTAAAATATTTTTAAAGAAACAAACATACTTAAACATTTTTTAATAACATTTATTTTCTGGCAACAACAAATATGTAGTAAAATATGAAAATTAACATTAAGAAACAGCATACAACTATACATAGGAAATATAAAAGTAAAAGAATATAGTGTAACATGAGTGAAGAATAATTCATTAAGTTTGGGAATACTATAAGCATATAGTTTCTTTTTTTTTACATTGTAGCGGCATTAGCTCAATGATATCTGTACTGTTATTGTACTAATATAATTAGTATCCAAATATTCAGATAATATAGATGAACGTGTTAAACATGTGAAATCTACATCATAAATATGTAAAATAAGGGTACAAATGTTTATGAATGGATGTATCCTTGCAATTTTAGCTTATTAAAAAAATAATGAATCTCTATATGCATAAATATGCTTACATATGTGTCAACTTCGAAAGATTTGTGAAGGCATTGGCGTCAATTTGTGCTATTATATTACTAAAAAGATATCTGGAAAATATCAACATAATGTTCACATTTAATTCATATTTGACTATGTGTGTCTATAGTTATTATTATTAAAGAAATTCATATAAACAAAGTCGACAAATTATTCAGCATAAACCTAATATTTATAACTAAAATATTATGAAAATAGGCTTTGCAACAATAACAGCAACAACATAGTAACCGTCTTGTTACGCGATTTGATGTATAAATGTATAAGTATATTAAGTAGCATAATGTTTTCAAAATATTGATAAAATAAAATACTGATGATATATAATATATTATTTAAACATTGTATACCACTTAATTACAGGCAGGACATGTAATAAGAAGACTGATTTATTTGTTAATCAAATTAAATATGATTGCTTCAAAGTTGTTTTTGTTGTTGGAAACATTAATATTAATATTATAATAAACATGAATGATGAACTGTAATTATTTTGGGTCGTATTTATAACCTTCCTTCTTCTTTTTTGTAATTGTTAATGTAATTTTGCTGTACGTCATTCTGTTATAACTATCAATATATCACCTGATTTAATATCGTTTGACAAATCCTGTATATTTTTATATGCTAGGAAAGTACAGGACGACAGCTTCACACTCATTTAAGGGAAGTAAAGTTAAATCAGTTTTACAAAAACACATTATTAATGAGAAAGAGGGGACGTATTCATTTTGAAATATGTGTTTGGACATTTCCATTATAGATTAATATCTTACAAACAAAACATAACATAGCAGCCGTTAAAGTATTCCATATGTGCATCCAAGCGTTATTCGGCTTTTAGTTGCTTATTAAAGTATCATAAATTTGAATTGTATTTGACAAAGTTTGAAATACATGTTTAACAATAATACTTAAGCGACAGAAAGTATCCATGACACTGTTAATTTCACATTTAATATGCATTGAACTTTAAATGAAAAAAATGGATACTTTAATAAGAATGTATTTCCATCGGTAACAGATGTTTTTGATAGTAACTACTAAGTATGCTAACAGATAAAAAACTTACATGTAGTCTAAGTTGGGCAAGTCTTTGAAAGCTCCAGTTTTAATTCGTTCCACATGGCTTTTATATAGTTCTCTAAATAGACAAGTAAGTGTCGTGATATACGAAGATTAAAGATTCAAATGTTAATGATTAATTGAAGAAACCTAAATAGGTAACACGGAATTGTTTTGTAAATCGATTTCGCTATATTGATAAAAAACATAAGGTAAAAATTAATAACCTTAAACATCGAATAAGAATTGTTTAATTAGTAGACCTTATACAACGCTTTGAATATTTCGGAAATGTCGGACGGTTTCTTTGATATGTCTTGTCATAGCTATAATCAAAATGTTGTTTTTAAATTGGACCTATTTACACATATTCCGCCATAAATGCATCACGAACAATGGTTGTTTTGTGTTTTCAACCCCCTTATGTAACATTTCGTCTTATCATCTTAGCCTGAGATCGTTTGTAGTGAACCGTACATACATCATTTCTACTGAATTGGAAAATGCAAACAAGTTTTAGAGGGGATATGCATATATAAAATGCAACAGACGGCAGACGATTATCCACGACGATAGACGCGAATTTTGTAGGCTAAGGAATTTAAAAATCAGTGTCAGGTCCTGTTTGAGTTCTTCTATACAAATTTACTTTAATTTGAATTTTAAAGTGCATATGCTTGAACAATTTTATTGACTTGTAAGATTACAAACTGAGACTGACCAGTCTAATAATTGGTGTTTGAACCTAAAATTTAGTAAAGTTTTCACGTGGACTAGAGAGGTCATTTGTTAATTTGACAGCATGTTTTTTTTTTCTTCATTTTGTTTACATAAGTATCATACATAACCCTCAATTGCAGATCAGTCATTTGCTTAACAAAGTTATGTTACCTAATTCTTGTAATATATCTTTGATAAAAAAATACATGTTCGTTAAAAATTATTGATTAAACAAAAACTTCAACCTGCCTATTTTGATAACCAAACAATAGTCAACCAATTTTGATCTGAAACGATCATTTTGGTAGTAATATCATCTGAAATGTCTGAACAATAATTTGTTCCGTGTTATTCAGTGAAGGTTTAAATCTATATACTGTAAATTCAGAACTGTTCATCTAATTCGCTTGCAGTCAATTCAGTACTGTTCGGTAGTTTTTCAGACGATTCGGTATGTTGTTGATCTGTACGGGTAAATAACAACTACTGAAATTTCCGAACATAGTCTGATCAGATTTTAATTGACTTAAAGCGAATTGTTTGAACTGTACTGAATTTACAACAGTGGATTTAACTGAAAATTGACTGAAAGACTGAACCTGACTTCCTACTATAAAGTTCAGTCTTTTAATGATTATTCAGAATAAAATGACCGTTTGAGATAAAAATGCGTGAATTAGGAAAAATCTTAATAACTAAGATGGCCAATAAATAAAAACATACATTCCATGAAGGTTTTTCAGATCGACGAATGCTTCAACTTCAATAGTTTGGATGTTGTTGTAAGACAGATCTCTAGAAAGAGAACAGTAATATATTGTATTAGGAATTACAATTATATTGTACAAATTTTGGGTAAAGTACTTTGACCAATACACCAAGTGCAATATTTTTCATGAATATTATCTTTTATTTCAAATCACCTGGAATACACAAACTCTAAACAATCCCTACTCTTATTTTACATATCCCATTTGCCAGGGAAAATACAAATGGGTGAAAAAATTACTCTCTTCATCATGCATTCTATATTAAAACTTACATCTGTTTTCAATTAGTAGTCTACACACTTTGCGAGTTTGCATAAGAATATACTATAAAATTACTTATTTCAAATAGTAGAATAAGCAGAAGTTGTAAACAATAACTTACATCATGAACACTTATAATCAATTTAATTTGTTTCATATACGATCCATGTAATGTATGTACAAAACATATAACTAAACTCTTTTTTACAGGATCTGTTTACGTTGTTCGTTGACTTGACTAACGCGATTAACCTATGGTTTTCATATTAATCTTATGATTATTCATTACTACCGTAAAGGTTATAAATAAAGGCAACAGTAGTATACCGGTGTTCAAAAGTCATAAATCGATTGAGAGAAAACAACTCCAGGTTACAAACTAAAACCCAGGGAAACACATCAACTATAAGAGGAAAAAAAAGGAACAACAGTAACACTGAAGTGCAACAAAAACAAACGCCAACGTACATCAAAAACGAACTATTTCTTAACAACTGCCATATTCCTGACTTGGTACAGGACATTTTAAGAAAAATATGATGGGTTGAACCTGGTTTTATGGTTAGCCTTTCGGGAAGTTATTGAACTCAATATGTTTCCTATCTAATGACATTGATTTCTATTGAAATAGCGATAACACTAAAACAATAAACAAAAGTTTGAGATCCAAGAGAGCGACACTGATGCACTTTTTTATTTTTTTATACCATTTTGATAACACTGGAATCGGTTGTTTAAAGTTATGAGTGAGAAGAAAATTACAGACATGAACTATAATAAACCGTTAAGTAAGATCGTTGCATGTGTTCCAGATTTCTCCACATTTATTGTTTGGCATGATGAAATATAACAAGCAAATGCGACAGATTATTTCGATTTTTTAATGTATCCAGTAACGTTTTGATAGTCTTCTTTTCTCGTGGGAAATGACGAGCAAGTCAAATAGATGTCATGTTTATGTTTTACTATAATTCGAATTGAACTGCGACTTATTTTAGTTTTGTCTAGCGGAGATAGCGGGAGCATCATGCATAGCTCAAGACCGTATCATATGTTACCTTTGTTTTATAGTTTATAGATGATTCTCCCGTGGTGACAATGACTGCCTTGTTATCACATTACTTTATTCATTTGGCATACATTATCCTTAGTTTTTGATATAATTTTAATTCAGATACTAAATAAGTGTTAGTTCAATGTAAATTACTCAAACACACAATTACTCACATTTTAAACGTGTCATTCGGAAAGTTCAACGGAACTTGCGTAAGTCCTCTACTTTTACAGAATACTGTTAATTCGCTATTCAAATTATATGAACAGGTACATTTATCAGGACACGATCCAACTAAGGTAACATGAATAAAGTAGATTAAAAACAAGGTCGATACATAAAACATCTTCATCACGGTAGAACTATACTAAAACAATAATTAAGACTGATTAGTTACAGTTTAGTGTTCGACAAGGTCGTTACACAGCTCCAGACTAGCAGTTCGTGTAGTTCCAATAATACCTGTAAAAACCTGCATAACGTTAAAAGATTTATCATTTTAATACGTAAACATATAATGAAAGAACAAAATAACGATACTTTCAAGATGTTTTTATATATATATATATATATATATATATGATCTCAATGTTTTAATTCTTTTTTTTTTCAAACAGATCAATTTACAAAAAAAAAAAACATGGAACAACGTACAAAAAAAAGTCAAGAAAAGTTACATAGCCATATAATTTATGTATACTAAAAAAAAAGATACAAACAACCCACAATAATTTACTCCGTTACCTTTAAAACTCAATTATCTCAACCAAACGCCGTAATGCGGTTAATAGCCCATGGTTTGCACACTGCAATGTTATGAACAGTCCCGGCAGATAAGGACTACACGATCTTGTTCTCTGATTAAAACATGTTTGTTAACATTTTGGATGTAGACAAACAGAATTATATATATAAATACAGAATTCGTATCATTACCAATGCTACAACTATTCACCAGAGATACTTAGATGTTATTACTGTAATTCAACGTACGATTTTCAACAATTAGCAGATCCATATCGTATGTTCAGCTATAACATACCCCCAAAAAGACGATATTTCAAACAATTAAAGCAACAAAAAAAACCCAACAAAGACCTGATTATTGTTTTAACAAAACTTGGAAATCAAATATGGCACACAGCAACCTAAGCACGGAAAAAACTTAAGACAAGACAAAATACAGAACGTAGGAATTATAGAGTACTTGCAGCTACTGAAAGCTAACGTTATTGCAACCATTGTACCTATGAGAATATTTATTATTGGTTATTATGGTTATGGAATTTCTGGTAACGACTTTGAAATTACCAGTTATAGAAAGATTACGTTTCATCAAGTCTATATTGTCACAACATACAACGGCATAGCAAACGGGAATGGAAGGGAAATATACACACAATCAAGAGGGCTCAAAACGAACATCGCCTCTCTTTTTTTGTTTGTTTGTTTATATGCAAATAAGAAGATGTGGTATTACCAATGAAGCACTTTCCACTTCAGACAAATGCAAACGTTACCAACTATAAGTTACTGCACAGCTTTTAACAAATGTTCAACGATGAACAAACCCATACTGCATAGCAATCTAAAAAAGGCCCCGTCCTCATCAATATAAAACCATTCAAATATGAAAACTAACAATATCATTTATGTATAAAATGATAACGAAAATTAAAGATGATATACAGCAATAAACGACATCAACGGATTACCATTATCCTGACTTGGGACAGGCACATACACAATGTGGCGGGGTTAAACATGTTAGTGGACGCCCATCCCTCCCTTTCCTAAGGACAGTGTTACAAATAAAGGCAACAGTAGTATACCGCTGTTCGAAACTCATAAATCGATAGAGATAAAAACAAATCCGGGTTACAAACTAAAACTGATGGAAACGCATCAAATATAAGAGGAGAACAACGACACAACAAAAACACAACATTAAAATGTAACACACACAAAAACGAACTATAATATAACAATGGCCATTTTCCTGACTTGGTACAGGACATTTTAAGAAAAAAATGGTGGGTTGAACCTGGTTTTGTGGCATGCCAAACCTCTCGCTTTTATGGCAACGTCAAACACAACATTAAAACGACAACATCATATGACAGGACCACAATACAAATAAATGGGAAAACATATAGGACAAAGAAACACACGAATAATAGCTAACAAAAGGTACAAGGCTTACAATTCAATACGCCAGACGTGCGTCTCGTCCACAAAAGACCAACCAGTGACGCTCAGACGAAAAAAATTTGAAAGCCAAAACAAGTACAAAGCTGAAGAGCACCGAGGACCAAAACTTCCAAAAAGTTGCGCCTAACACGGTTAGGGTTTTCTGCCAGGGACAAGAACATCCTTATAATTTAGAAAAATTTATAATTTTGCAAACAGTAAATTTTATAGAATGACTATATAATAGATATACATGATAAAACCGAATGGGGACTAACTACAGAATAACAACAGTAAAATAAACGGACAAATTGTACAAAACAATGAACGAAAAACAAATATGATAATCAGCAATTTGTTTTATCAAACTCTCGAAGTGCAATGAGTATTCTGAAAAATACTAGAGGCAATGTTTAAACAGCAACATTATAGTTAATTCAACTGGTTAGCAGTTTACACACACTTCTGAAGAATCTATTTGTGATATCATTTTTGATTAAACTTATCTTCCCTTTTGATTAAATTCCCTAAGGTGGATTCATACTTCCGTAGAAAAAAACATATAACAGTTGATATACTAATTGACTTATTTATGTTATATATATATTCCTTATAAAATGATGAAAGGGATATGATAGCTGATTAATAAATGCAAATGTATAAACTAGGGTTAAAAAAATGTCCACTGGAAAACATCAATTGCACGTTGCACTTATATTTTATAACAATTATTTGATGGTATCTTCAAATATTAAAATTGGAAAAATGCCATTCATGTAGAATCGTATGTAACTATAAAGAACAAAAATGTCTATTATCTGCCACTGTAAACTATATATCACAACACAAAAACAAAATACAGGTATTATTTTTCAATATACATCTTGTGCCAATTCTTTTATATTTTGAAAGGCCTCTATAAAGGAAAGGCGGGTTATTGCGAGGAGAAAGCAAAGAAATAATATGATAACAATAAATTTTCGAAAGTACATTTAGTCATATATCAGAAATTTAAGAGAAAATGATAAATATGCCATTGACTTTTTTTCTACATAACAAAACATGAACAGCAGTGCTGCACATTTCATTATAAGAGTAAGTATTCTGAATAATCTTTCATGGTGAACCATACTCTAAAATCCAAAGCAATTTTCGTAATTGGGAACAAATCACCATAAGACATATTCATTTTACAATGAAAAGTCCAACGTGTAAATGCCCCTGATGTTTATCACTAAATTGAGAAAAGTGCAACTAACGCTGGAAATTTTTAACATATGTTCACAGTTATTAACTTCTTAAATCAATAAAGTTGTATACAGGTTGATGAATAAGTTGTATCAGTACAATTCAAACGTATACTTATTGTAATGAGTGATTGTTTTAGATTGATTTGGACAGCTTTATTAGAAATATTTAATATTATACAGTTTCTATAAATGTTTCTTTTATTCTATGTTGAAAATCAGATTCTGTAAAGGTTAAATCATTTTATTGGGACGATTCGCTTATCACTTGAGTTGATTGATGAGGGTCTGAGGTAGCTGGTAGTCTTTTGTCAATTTTCCAATGATCTAGGATGCATGTGTTCAGATTTGTAATGTTTGACAGCTTCACTTCAATCAGTTGTTTTCAGAATTTATAACCAACAGTTGTGCAAAATTAAAAAAATTAACCACCAGTCTCCCCGTCAATTATGTATTTTTCTATCACGTTTTGTAAAATGATTAATTTTTTAGGCCAAAACACTCATTTTCCAGAATAATTAGGGTGCCATCGTACCTTACTTAAGAAAAACTCTGATCTTGTATGCTCAGCAGCTCTATTTCACATTGGTTTATGCCCACATAGATCGATCCTACTGCGGTACTCCGTGAAAATCAAGTTCGGCTATACAGACCAGGAACCGATGACAAAATTATTCTGCAAAAAATAGGCAAAGTAGCAGTACATTTTTCTTCAATGGTTGGTTAAATAATTTCTTTTTAACTGAATTGATCAAGCGAGAGTATACAAAATCATTTACCATCTATGATAATTGAGACAACAGACGAAATGGAATTGTACTTAGATATTAAATCGTACACCGAAATACTAGGGATTTCCTACACCTGAAATAGATTATTTTAGCTGTATTTGGCAAACATTAGGAAGTTGGGGTCATCAGAGTCCTTCAACTTCGTTATTGCATGGCCTTTTAACCGTTTTTTTATTCCGGCGTCACTGATATTTTATTTTTCGAAACGCTCGCCAGACGGCGTCAGGCATACATAATCTCAAGCCTGGTATCTATGATGCATTTTTCTTATGTTAATTTACTATAGTTCAAAAGTTATGATGCAGAGTTATACGTTCATTTTACTAATTCTTTATGACTAACTACTGAAATTTCAAAACGTACGCATCACGTTTAAAAAATTACTAACCCACCATTGTGAAATTTTCCCACAAAACATACTGAAATGAATACAAATTTTAAAGTTTAAAGCTGATAAACATATTCGGTTTCACAACAATGGTGGTTCATAAGATGCATTTTTAACACGGACAATGAAACAAAGACTTGTTTGTGCCTTTAATAATGCGGACGTTTTAGTCATGTCGTCTTGTTAAAAAACAAGACTTAAACAAATTATAATATTCACTGTAAAGCTACATAATTTAAAGGCGAAAAATCTATATTGTATTTACGAAGGAATAATACATATATGCGTATGTAACTCATGTTTTAAAGAACTAAATCATCGATGTATCATACATAATATCTCAATCACGAATACATTATAACTGTTGCAGACAAAAGCCCGAGAAATATGTTTTGCGACGCAAAATAACTAATTGTTATGATTATTCAGAAGAAGCAATATTTGTTTATACGAGACAATACAAAGGGTTTCAGAGTATAAACTAATGGAATCAATTCTGTCCAGGTTATTCTTCAAATTCAAAACATGCACGATTGCAATTACACAGTATGTTTGTTTTAATAGGATGTTACGATCTAGTAGTGATGTAAGTTAAGTAGTAAATATTCCGGTTTCCTTTAAAACCAGTGATTTTGAGACTGAAAAACAATCTCAAGTGTGTCTTTTTAGTAACAGAGTAATGCGCTTAAAAATGTGATTCATTTCTGTTAAGATAGGAATAAGTTATTCTAATTTGAAAAAAAAAAACACTGAATGAAGTTTGTTTGCCCAAGGGGATTTTTATATTTAGTAACACTAGAAGTTGTTATGCTGTGAAAATATAGATAACAAATAAGATCACCAAACTTACTGTTCTTAATGGATGACTACTGAAATGTCCTTCCAATTGATTTTGAGTCCTGAAATAGTCAATACGTAATGTACGTGAGGCAATTCTTGATATTCATCTCATTATAGACATAGTAAAAGCATCAGATTTAAAGTAAAAAAAATAGTCGCTCGAGAGCGCATGAAAAGAAAAAGATTAAACAAATCCAATATGTTCACAACATTTGTCATCTCATATACGCTGTGTTGGAGCAAGTAGTTGTGTGTGTAAAAAAAACGAAACTTTTTTCTAATGTATCTGGTAAATGCATGTCTAACATGTATTTAAAGGGTAAAGCTTAACTCGCTGATATATACTAATACATTTTCTTCGACACTACACATTCAGTTTTTTTTCCGTTTTATCATTAGTCCTTGTCACAACTGTTTGTCCGTAGACATTGGTAAACCAAATAGTGCTGAGAAAGGAGGACATTCGGAATTTGTCCGTCACTGGTAACAAAAAAAAAACATAAATATTCCCTTTTTGCCTCCAAGCAATAAACATCAATAAAATGTAAAGGCTAAGACCAATGCTGGCCTCGAATTATATTACGATTTACGTTTGTACACGATTTTCAATTTCTTAATGTTCTATATACGCTAAGTTAAAAGCTAGTATTACATAACCTTACCTTAACTTGATTCATTTTTCTGACGTTCATACCACTGAAATTTCTAAAACTTCCTTTTCAATATTTCTATATTGACACAACATTGGAAGACACAATTTCAGTTGAATTACTTACCCAATATTTAGACGTCCTCCATAAAAGAAAGTTGTGTTTGTATGAATACAGTTTGCAAAGTTTAAAGTCTGTTAACGTATTTGGTTGTTTGTTATAAGAAGGCTCTTTGGGATAAAAGAACATTAACATGTTTGTGCTCTATTGATTAGTAAACTCTTCCTGGTTAATCTTTTAACTTTTTCATATTTTTTGTTCTCCAGACTTTTTGTTATTGACTATTCGATATAGTTAACATTCATCATCCGACTTCTTGCTAGGAGTCGGTTCGGTATTTATTTTTTGTTAATCATAAGAAATAAAAACTCGAATAATTATTCACTTAAATTTGGCTCTCATATCAAAACCAGTAATTCTATATGCAAGAAATTCTTTTTTTATATAATTTTACGACAGAATAGTGAATAAAGTTTCATTTGGAATTTGTTTATATCGTTTGTCTTGTAAACGTTGATAATTTGCGGTCGTATTTTTCACCTAAACATTTCGCGTTGTTATTTAACATTGTCTGTTCTAAATCAGGTAAGATTGGTATAAAATCAAAATAATAATATTAATCATAAAAAAGTGCATTTATTGCAAAATCTTGGTTTTAATGGAAAATTTCGTACTTTGTACCATTCAATTTTGCACATAAAAATAAATCAATTTCCGTCTGTTGTTTACAAAAAAATATTTTCATACAAAATTAGCTTCTCCTATTACTACACTAGTATTAAACGGCTGTTTTGATATGATCAGGTCTTAAAACATGTTAAATACCGAACAAAAATATTGAGTCATTTATAGTATTTCGGTCAATTTTCAGGCTTATCCATTGATAAATTCAGTGCTGCTAAGACCATTGATTGTAGTCAATTAATATCTGTTCAGTCTATGTTAAGATTTTTCAGTAGTTGTTATTTACTTGTTCACATTAACATCATACTGATTTGTCTATAATGATATTGAAAAGTAGAAAATTTACCGCAGTGGATAAGTCTCAACAAGTAGAATAACAAAATGGCATAAGACACTCTATAGACAAAGCACTTAATAAGAAATAAAAGACAATACTACAAACATGAACTTGGCACGTTAACAAAATGGTGGGATGTATAAATACCGAGCCACGCCAAAGTATATTACCAAAATAAGCTAAACAGCAAAAGCAAAAAATATACAAAATTGGCCGAAAGAATTGGCATAACTCAATAATATATTGCTCAGATTTTTTCTAATGATGTAAAGATCAAAATGATCGTTTCCAACTTATATCTGATTCGTTAGCTAAACAAACGAATAACACCCTCAATTTTTATCACGATTACCACTCAATTTTGATCTAAAAAGCATAAGTATAAGGTCACGTGAACTCAAGTTTGATATAAAAAAAAAAAGAAGTTTTGAATGCATGTTATTCAACTATCATGTCAAAAGTTGGGGTACAGCAGTTAACATAGTATTATATTCCTAAGCATCTTTATCAAAACAACTATGTCATCAAAGAAAAAACAAAATGGCATTTAGACACTCTTTAGGAAAACAACATAAGCAAAAATTACGGACAAGCATAAAACAATGACCATAGAAAAATAACACAATGGCGGACTGTATAATCTATACGTCAAGACCATCATGTATTATTTGTGAGGTTGATATGGAATATTCATTACCAAAGTCTTGGTTTCTTCCGATGAACTTTTTTAAGAAAAAAGACGAGACGTTCTTTGACATACAGGACTCTTGTTCGTCAACTTTCTGCTCAGACACTGGTGACGTTTTATAAAGTCTATGTAGCAGCTGCAAGCGCTTGAATACCAAATGAGTTCGGAAATGTATATCCATATGCAGGTTAAGTTTGTATATTTTGCCTCAAAGGTTTGGGAAATTTTATAATCACAATCGTCTCGTTTGTCATATATTTTGTGATCGAGATGAGGTATAAGTCTAAAATGAGGTGGATGAAGACTTGTTTGTTTTCACAATTTATAGTTCTGGACAATATACTAATTGAACACAATCAGAAAACATTGCATTCGTAATGGAAATAGATATAAGAAGATGTGGTATGTGTGCCAATGAGACAACTCTCCATCCAAGTCAAAATTTATAAAAGTAAACCATTATAAGTCAAAGTACGGTCTTCAACACGGAGCCTTGGATCACACCGAACAGTAAGCTATAAAGGGCTCCAAAAATTACTAGTGTAAAACCATTCAAACGGGAAAACCAACGGTCTAATCTATATAAAAAAAAACAAGAAACGAGAAACACTTATGAACCACATTAACAAACGACAACTACTGAACATCAGATTCCTGACTTAGGACAGGTGCAAACAAATGCAGCGGGTTTAAACGTTTTAATTGTACCAAACCTTCACCCTTTTTCTGAAACAATAGTGTAACATCACAACATAGAATATCAATAGTATGTCTGGATGTGAAATAAAATAATCTGACTTCTTATATCTTCTTATTTTTGAAAAATGTCTGAAATATGAAATCCGACTTATATGAAATGCCAAGATGTCGGCACTGAGAGGTGCACAGTTCGTTCCCATAAGAATGTCGACAACTTGTTGAAAAAGTCTACCTCCAAATTCATCAAATATGTTGTCAATAAGAAACTTCATCATACTGTTCACTTGTCCCTTAGTGTAGTATGTTTTACCTTTCTGTATATTATTAACAAAATAGGTCGTATGGTATCCCAAAGCAGTTCATTTAAAGCGTATGCTACCATTTTTATATTGACAAGCATTATTGATTATTTCTTATAGAAGATTTTCACTCTCACGTGGCGAATGATGGTATAATGGCTAGTGAAACTTACCTCTTTGCTATTACAGTGCAACTTACTTAATCAGACATCTGAGTATTCCGACAACTCGTGACATGCGACAAAAATATCCGGTCCCCAAAAATATATTTAACAATCCTTGTTAAAAACATGTGTATTCCAAAAACTGTCACTTCCGTAATCCGACACTGTGTTCAAGTCCCGAAGTGATTAGTTATCTCTAATTAATTCTGTATAATCCAACTCTTTGATCTGCTGATCAATAAATTAAACTAAATATTTATCACATGTTAGTGTGTAGTATGATCACTGAACCGTCAAACAAATTGACATGATTGTGTACATTAAAATTTATAGATCGGAAGATGAGTTGAGGCTCGTCAAGGGTTACAGGTAAGTTTACATTTTTGGAAAAATAAACTTTAATTGTGAGTTGTTTTTAGTTTCTTTGTAAAAATCATCAAATATTATACAACATGGCTACGGCACCTAAATCTAAAAAGAGAATTTTTTAAAATGACTCTGCTTCGTCTTCACTAAAATGGGCTAGAACGAATTTAAGGTAGATCATAGGTATATATTTCTTGAGATAGAATTTTCTTATACTTTGCCAAAATGAAGATTTTACTATGCTTTTTTCAAAAGTATAATAAAAAGTATGGGTTACCGTGCTATTTTCCAAGCTATGAGTCGTTGAAAATTGCCTAATTTTGGTAAGATTGTTCATGAAAAAACACATTTGTGTGCATAAAACAAAATCTATGAGATAGAATTTTGAAATAAATTGTGAGAAGATAGGTTTTATAATATGTTTTCAGAAAATAAAAAGAAAAAATGGTGTCACCGAACTTGTTTTCATGCTACAAGTGAAAATTAAAAATTTCCCCATCAGTTCAGTATATATTTTTTACTAAAGGAGTTATCTTCCCTGAAATGGCGTATTTGAAAAAATTGATTCTAAAAACACAAAATTTGATATTTGTTTAAATATTTGAGTTATACAATAAATCACCAATTTTTATTTACATAAATAAACAGTCTAACCAATAAATTGTAAATCTGTCTCGGAATTTACAGATTTAGGCAAATAACTAGACTGATTTTGTACTGGAATTGTACAATCCAAAATGGCTGTATACCATGGATCTACCTTAAGTTTGGAAGAAAAGTTAAATTTGATTGAAGACTCCGATGAAATTCCAAAATTAACCCAAAAACAACTTGGCGAGAAGTATGGGATCGGACGTGCAAAAGTATCGGATATTTAAAAAAAAAAGAAGGAGTTTTATAACCAGCAATATGCCGATAATTCTGCAGGAAATAAAAAATGGTTTACGATTTCTTCGAAATATGGAGAATAACACGATCTGTTTTTCAAATGGTTAACACGAGTTAGAGCAAAAATCGTTCCTCTTAGCGGTCCATTGTTACAGGAAAATGCTTTAGATTTCGCAAAGGAATTAGACCTCAAAGATTTTAAAGCCTCTAACAGATGGCTAGACAATTGGAAAAGTAGATTTTCGATTGCACATTTGAAAGTTTGTTGCGATATGTGTTATAATAAATGTATTTCATCCTATAACTTATCATATTGTTGTGCATACTTGTGCTGTTCAAGAGTGAAACCTGAGTATTCCGACACCCTGTACAATCCGACATAATTCTCTGGCCCCTCATCGTGTCGGATTGGACAGGTTGCACTGTATTACAAAACTAAAGAAATCGCAATATTTTTTTAATTCACAGGAGTTACTTGTGATTCGTAACATATTTGTTATGAATTTAAAACCTTTTTACTTTAGAAAAGCCTATAAAACGTGAAAACAAGTTAAGCTACAATTATATTTTCTGATCTAAGGTTTATAGATTCGATTTTTTTTTTATAATTAAAATGTCTAGTCATGTGTTTCAAAAATGACATGCACTCATCGGTATGTGTGTGTTTTGAAGATGCACTATTGTACCCTAATTTGAATGATTGATTCATTGAAAGATCCAAAATGTCCATTTGACAAATATAAAAGACACAATCAATGTGCCAATGTGAAGCAAATATTACACTGCTTCTACTTGACGAACACAATGAGTCGAGAATTTGACATGCAAGCCCACAAGGTACTGAATCTATGACCTGTTATCCTTTTTATTTTTGGCGAAATTTGACAATCATTAATCTCAAATCAGCTGTGGAGAAATAAAAGCAATGGAATTTATTGATGTTTTTTTTATAACTCGGTTTTTTTTTCTTTTGAAAGAAAATCCATATAAATATACATACTCTCTTTTTCGTCTCTTCAATTTCCTAAGGTTAACAAGTCAACCAAACATGTAAAGGACACTGATAAAACCACATTGAGAGACTTGTTAAAAGAATGGGTTATTCAAACAAAAAATATGAAAAAAAAATCTCTTGTTAAATAAGGATGATGATTACAGTTAGAAAATATAACATGTATAATGAGTCTCTTAGTGATATTTCAATTGTGCAGAATATGATATGTTTATAAAAAGATAAATATCTTACTTTACATTATAGAAAATCTGGCATCTCATTAGTTACATGTCTTGAGAATATACGTCGCAGCTATTCGAAATCTTTTAATTAAAATTTATATATAAAAATATGTACAGTATACACCATAGAATTGCAAAATACTAAGGATGTCATATACTGATGTCGTTAGTTAAGAACGAAGTCTTTTGTAAGTTTCAGTGTTGTCATTTCTAAAGATTTCATGTATTGAATAAAGACGATGAAAACAATCATAAAATCCATAAGTCTCTGTGTGTGAATTTAATTATACTGCATGTGATATGTAATAATAGATAAATATATGAAGTAAAATTTAAATGAAAATTATACATCGCATTTGTTATTTAGAAAAATGCGTCATCGCCTGTCAAAACGCTCTTATATGTATAATAGCTAGGTCATTGATGCACAAACTCATTAAATAATACTACGCATTTGAAATACAAATAGGATAATTATTTTCGAAAATAAAATTATGCTTTACATCGTGAACACGTAGTCGTATAAATGTCATTTAAATGGAAAATAGAAAAAGAAATACTTTTGCGTCGTAATTTTAACACTGTTAAATACTTTGTGTAGATGTTTCTGCACCATTCAAGGTAGTGAAGTTGATGTAATAGTTATTACCAATCAATTACTTTATCTTGCTATGATAAGTTAATTGTAAGATTTTTAATGTTTTTTAAAGATATAGGTGTTGTAGTGTTTTGGTGTAATTTCTTATGTTGGATAGGGCTGTTAGGAGGTTGTATCGTGCACCTGTGTTACACGTCATGTACCCGCGGTAACCTTCTTGGACTGATGGATTAATTATCTGGAACTGTCTATCGAGTTATCTTAGTATTTTCTACCAGTACAGAATTTTCTTGTTAACAGGTATGATTTTCATCAAGATGATGAATTATCTATTGATTGATTGATTGACTGTTAATATTTAGATTTTAGAATTTTAGAATTATTGGTTATATCACGGCGGTTATTTTATATTAGTTGAAGAAGCTTAGGAACCACCGAACATCGACATGAAAACAAACTGACATTCGTAGTTAATTAAAAAAAGAGTTGCACGCACCTGCATCTTCAGTGAATCAAACTCGCCTGTAATTCAGTGGTTGTGGTTCGTTGCTGTGTAACATATTTGTTTTTCTTTCATTATTTTGTACTTGAATTAGGCCTTTAGTTTTCTCGGTTGAATTATTTTACATTTGTTATTTCGGGGCCTTTTATAGCTGACTATGCCGTATGGGCTTTGTTCATTGTTGAAGGCCGTACGGTGACCTATAGTTGTTAATTTCTGTGTCCTTTGGTCTCTAGTGGAGAGTCTTCTTATTGGCAATCATACCACATCTTCTTTTTTATATTCACAACATCAGTGTTGAGGCTAGTGATGCAGTGGACGAACTATTTAGTTCAAACAAGGATATTTAAAATACAGTATGTTTTGGTAAACGTAACCATTATACAAGTAAAGCATGATATATTTCAGTAGTGACATTCTTACAGGTTAATAATTTGTTGAAAGGAGATCGATATCATTAAGCATGATAACATTAAGGTTAAAACCATTGGGGACAGTTTATAGTATCTTCTATTTGAGATGTACTCACTTAGGCACTTATCCAAATTTAGATTTTGAATATAGTAAAATCGTCTGGAAACACATTATTTAAAACAACGTTGAAAAGATTACAGAAATAAAGTACCCCCAGCCAGATCATGTCCAACAGTATATTGCATGATAAATATGGAGCAGGAAGATAGTACAGTTCCCAACTTCCAAACTTTAATATTTCAAAATTTACTGTTTCCAACTGAAAAATATTTCCTAAACTTAAAGTAAAAACTAATTTATTGTCTTGTCTTCTTCGCAATACACTGTTGATCGTTAACATTATGTAAGTATTATCAGCTGTATTATGTCACTGTTTCCTTTAATTTTACTACTAAGTTCGTTTCTTGAAAGGTATACGTCGTTGCGCTAGCATCTATAACGACTTACTCATCGGTTAGAGACACGATTCAAAAGAAAAACTTTTAAAAGTTATTATTTAATTTATTAAACCGTGTGTAGACTTGACTTATATAACTCTGCTATACTTAGAATCATGATAAGTTTAGTGTTTACATTCATATGTGTTTGTTTTGTTTATAGACGCCTTTCCATTTTCCCTAAGTCTCAAGTACATTCAAGTCTATTCAAATAATGTTGATTTAAAGTCAGTACAATATTTATACAAATAACATAAGCTGTCTTTAATTGTTTGTACCGTCATTCAAAAAAGTATAATGATTAAACAATATATGATTTGCAACAGTAAGCAAACTTGATATTACCATGACAAAGATCAGAATTAAATGCATAAGATGTTAAATCAGGAATTAAAAATATACATATACCTCATCAGAAGCAAATATTGCCAGCTCTCTTGTATGTCTTTTACTGAACATACATCAAAGAAATCAAGGTGCATTTAGATCAGTGGGATAATTCTTCGTATTACCACACATTAGACAATGCATTCAAATAGCTGTGTAGTAATGGATAACAAAAATAAACATGATGAACAAGCAGTGTGTATTGCAACGTATATATAATAAAACCTTTATGATCGGTTGTGTGTTATATATTAACTATAACCTACCTTTTGTGGTGAGTGTCAAGAACAGCGCTACATAGAACTAAGATACCGATACTCTCAATGAAGTTAATTATGAAAGATGTTTTGGTGTATGGCTTGGACTCAAAGAACGACACAACTTTTCACATGAACTGAATGTTAAAGATACTGTCTAAATTATATCAAAAATGCAGTTGTATGCTTGATGTTGTGTCACAATAAAACTGTCGTTTCTTACATTTTTATTTCTATGTACTTGTTTATGCAAATACTTATGCTTTCTATATTTTGTCAAATGATATAGATTTAATTACCGTAAGTATAAACAATATGTGTGTTTGACCAGCCGCTTCAAACGAAGATCGGAAGTATGCCAAACACTATCAAATACTGTAATGTGATTTTATTAGTTGATTGTTGGTTTTTTTAACAGTCAGTTACAAACATTACAATCTTAAACGCATAAATCTTCCCCGTACCTGATACATGTTACTAATAATCTCATTGTCAAACCATTTCATGGTCTGTTGTTATATATCGGACTTATCTCTTCAATCAAATTTGTTTGTGATAACTTGCTTGGACATAATTTGACTCGTGCAAATATATGATTTTAAAATTCCGAGATCGATATGGTAGGAAGAAAGTACATATATATATATATAGCCGAATTCAACATACAAAAATAGAAGTGTTTAAGATTGTATTTGCTTTATTTAAGTATTATGACTTTATTTATTTTGTATTAGGTACATGTATGATACACAACATTTCATACAAGTGTCATCATATATTAATGGCTGTATGGTTAATGCAACCAATGTTCCTCTGTAACACTCAGAATAAAAAGTTGTCAGGACAATATTTTATGACATTTATTCTGTAGACCAGCATTCCTTAAACGGAGAACGAAATAAGATTAAAATTCCAACCTTTTCTGCAGATAATACAAATTTATTTATACAAAAAAGTGCTGAAACTCGGGACTCCTACTCCTAAAAATTTAAGGAAAAGAAAAACTTGTAATGCGAAATATTAAGAAAGCGGACTTATCAATGATTTTTTCTGCATTTGATGAGTAGCTGTGTACATACTTCAAGACCATTTGGTAGAAGACTGAAAGGTATGAAAAAGATTGTAAGTTTCGTTGATTTTATTTCAACAGGACGATGAATACAATTATATAATATATGAGTTTCTGTGTGGTAATTAAATTATACAGGAATTGATATGTTTTTCAAAAGTTGAATATTTTACGTTTCATTATTAAAACTTGGACATCTAATTAGTTATTGAGAATATGCATCGCAGCTATTTAAACTCTTTCAAATAAGATGTTGTTTGAAACCATATGTCAGCTAGGCCATTTATACACATTATAATTGTACAATACTAAGATTGTCAAATACTAATAGCGTTATTTGAGAAAAATGTCTTTTGTAAGTTATAGTGTTATCATTTTAATAAAGACCATTAATATAAACAGAAAATAAATTCAAAATTCCCTGTATGTGAATTTAATTATATTTAACGGATATGTTTATACACATATAGATATATAATACATCACTGTAAGTATAACAAATTGTACACCTCATTTGCTAATTAGAATGATATGTAATCATGGTAATAGCTATTTAAAACGCTCTAATGTTTTGTCGAAACCATATAACTGCTGGGTTATCTATTCACAAAAGAATAGCATAATATTACGGATGAGAAATTCTTATCGGTCCATTATGATCGAAAATAAACTATTGCTTTACATTGTAAATAAAAATATTTATTTCGTATTAATTTCATTTGAATGGAAAAGAAAAATAATATAATCATTCGCGTCGTTATTTTCACAAGAAATGAAAATTCAAGTATTTCAGTTTTCCGTGTGTTTTGGTTTCTTTTTGTTTTTTTTTTTTTTGTTGGTGATGTAGAAGGTATAATTTGTGGAATATTTGACATACATAAACCAACACTGTCAGTCCTTAAAATGTATTAGTTTAACCTTTAAAAATAATATATACACGCTTGAAGAGCAGGTTATGCGTTAGTTGCCCTTGTGATTTCAAATGAAACATTGTGTATTCCCATACACAAGCAGGCAGTATATTAAATGTAGTGGTCACTTCAGGTCAGATATCTTATATATATAATATAAGTCAGATCGTTCAGTGAATAAACAGGTTTTCACTGTCAAGTATTTTATACAAATGTTTCTGCAAAAAAGTCAGGTAATACAGTAGTTGTAGTAATTATTACCAATCAAATACTGTATCTAGTTATGAAAGATCATTTGTAAGATTTGTATATGTCTTTTAGAAATGGATGCTGTTAGGTTTTGTTAGAATTTCTTATGTTGGATAGAACTGTCTTGTCGTTGCATCGTCCCCTTGCGTTATACATTTAAAACAATGTATACCCGGTTACATTTTTTACTAAATGATTACTGGAACTGTTTATCTAGTTATGTAAGTACTTTCTAACAATACGGAAATTTCTTGCAAAAATGTATGATTTTGAGCAAGGTATTGATTGATTTATTGATTGATTGATTGATGGATTGATTGACTGTTGATATTGAACGCCTTTTTCAGAATAATTGGTTTTATCACGGCAGTCAGTTTTTATTAATTGGGGAAGCCGAGGAACCACCACATTTCGACAATAAACTGACAACCACAGTCAATTAAGATTGAAGTCGAACGCACCTGCAACTTCAGATGTTCGAACTCATAATATCCGGGTCGACAGACTAGGGATACAGTAGATGAACTACTCGAACCAACCTGCCCCTCAAGATTATCTAAAATAGAGCATTGTTGGTCAAAATGACCCTACTGTATAAGTAAATAGATATAAGAATATGTGCTATGAGTGCCAATGAGACAACTCTCCATTCAAGTCACAATTTGTAAAAGTAAACCATTATAGGTCAAAGTACGGCCTTTAACACGGAGTCTTGGCTCACACCGAACAGCAAGCTATAAAGGGCCCCAAAAATATGTTGTATGATATACTCCAGTAGTGAAATTCACAAAGGTTAATGCATTGTTGAAAAGATATCAATATCATTACAATTAAGAGTGAAGACATTGGGGACAGTTTACAAAGGCTTCTATTTGAGATGTAACAACTTCGGCAAATTTGTAAATTTGGATTTTTAACTATAGTGAAATCGTAAATACAAAAATCGTTATCAACTACAATGCTGAAAAGACTGAACTGTTTGTTTTTTCTGAAATTACATATTATATGTATATAATATAGTTGTGGACATTTTATGGAAATTAATACCAGGCACATTGTATTTAGTATTTGTTATTGTTTATTTTCAAATATTAATAGGTAAATTGCCGTTATTTTCGTTACTGTTTGGATTCACTTTTGCATTTTGCTAAAAATAAATCCTTAGTAGTAAGATTACTTAGTAGTAAGATTTTTTTTCTGAAATTTTAATATGTAAAATGTTGAGACTACATACATTCGTCTGAGATATAAATTTCTTAAGCAGCAGACGTTTACTTATTTTCTAATCTCATCAATCGATTAAGACAATAATTCAAAGGAACATAAATGATGGATGCTACTCACTGGCAAAAGATGCTGCTCACCGTCTATGATTCTTATTTTAAAATGTCAAGAAATGTTTGTTCTTCTCATAACAGATAACACACATACATTGGTCTGTTACTTTTTCCAAAGACATGTGCGTTATCAGAAACAGATAAAATTTAGAAGTATTTATATGCTGTTCTTGGAATATGGCAAATAACATTGCATTACTTATTTCATTTCAATTTGACTATAATTTACAGAAATCATTTGATTTATCAAGTTAACAAGATAACAACATTTATTCTATGTTTATGTTACAGTGTGTGTGTCCGTTTCACCACTACAGAACTACAAATCATCATAAGTAGCGGAAGATATTCCTGTTCCAAACATTAATATTTAAAGGTCATAATACTGTAACAAACAGTATTGTCTTCAACTGAAAAAGCAATTTCCAACTTTGAAGTATAAACGAATATTATTGTCGTGTCTACTCCGCAGTTAACAATATATCTTGAAGGTTATGCAATTCTGATAGTAAGTAAAACATCATGTCATAGGTATAATCTGGAATTAATTATTTCCCTAACGCAGAGGGAGATAACAATCTATATACATTTGAAACTTGGGAATGAGATATAAAATTTAAACTAAGACCCAAATTTTGAATCGAAATAGTAAATACAATGATTGCAGCTGTAGTCCTAAGTAAAAATAGTAAACAAAAAACAACTATCATGTGTTGTCAGTAAATACTTTTATTCTCTTGAATGATTTCACAACTTGAAACTGGGCTTTCCTCAATATATCAGTTGTAGACTGTATATATCTAATATAGCAAACTGAGGACCATCTACCTCGAAAGTAGAAGGCTTAAAAAATTTAAAACAAACTTACCTCAAAATATCAACAACATCCTTCTATAGTAACGTATTTTTGTTGGACGGTTGACACTGAATTCTATCATAACAAGGTATCCGATCAGCTGTTTGTGATAAGATCAAACTTGTGGTCGACGAAACTTTTTAGCCAATCACGTGTCGCATAGTTTAGAAAAATGACCTCAGATTTAGATTTCGATGCTTGCGTAATACAGTTCCTAACTTCCAAACTTTAATATTTCAATCTTTACTGTTTTCAACTTAAAAAAATAACTCCCAACCTCAAGGTGCAAACTAATATTATTGTATTGTCTTCTTCGCAATAAACCGTTGATCGTTTACATTATGTAAGTATTGTAAGTTGTATTATGTCACTGTTTCCTTTTAAAGTACTAATAAATTCGTTTCTAGAAAGGTATACATCGTTGCTCTAGCACCGATAACGCATTACACATCGGTTAGAAACACGATTTAAAAGAAAAACCTATCAAAAATTATATTATTTTATGTATTAAACCGTGTGTAGACTTGACTTTTTTTTTTAACTCTGCTATGTTTAGAATCATGATAATTTTATTTTTTACATTCACATTTATTCTTTTAACTTTTTTTCTGATAGATGTTAAAGTATCTATTTTATCATATATTCGAAAACTTTGTATAAAATGTTTAGAAAACAATATCATGCTTACCTGAAATATATAATGAAGTTCGTAGACTACTTTGCAATGAATGGTAATACATGTTAGTACATTTTGTATCTTAATATATTCCAATCAGATTTATTCCGAGAAAGAAAAAAACTCTGTGATTATAATATTTACAGTTATCTTATATATATACTACGATTAATGCGGATGGACTAAACATAGCCAAATAAAACATGTTTTGTTTATAGACGCCTTTCCATTTTACCTAAGTCAATTCAAATAATGTTGATTTAAAAACAGTAGAATATTTATACAAATAACATTAGCTCTCTTTAATTGTTTATATTGTCAAAAATATAATGATTCAACAAATTGTTATTTGCAACAGTAAGCAAACATGTATATTACCATTACAGACAAGAATAGACATATGTAAATTTTCAAGATTGTATTTGCTTTATTAAAGTATTATGATTATAATTATTTGTATTAGGTATGATACACAAAATGTCATACAAGTGTCATCATTTAGTATTGGCTATATGTTTGATGTCGTTCCTCTGCAACACTCAGAATAAAAAGCCGTCGGGGCAACAATTTATGATAATTTATTCTATAGATCAGTATTCCTAATACGGATAACTAAATAATTCGAAATATCAAACCTTTTTCTGTAGATCATATAAATATAATAATAGACAAATATAAGTGCTATATCTATGTCCGTCACTCTGGACTCCTACTCCTAAAAATATATATATACTTTTAATGAGATGTATTTGAAGAAGCGGAATTATCACTGACTTTCTTTCCATTTTATAATTAGTTGTTTACACATTTCGAGAGCGTGTGGTAGAAGTCTTGAAGTTATAATAAAGTTTTTAAGTTTCGTTGATTTCATTTCAACAGGTTTCACTTTTTTTAATAAGGACGATGAATACAATTATATAATCTATGAGTCTCTTGTGTGGTAATTTAATTATGCAGGAAATAATATGTTTTTCAAAAGATAAATATCATACGTTTCATTATAGATAACTTAACATCTAATTAGTTATTTAGAATATGCATCGCATATATTTAAACTTTTTCAAATAAGATTTTGCTGAAACTATACATCAGCTAGGCCATGTATACACAATATAATTGCACAATACTAAGGCTGCCAAATACTTATAGCGTTATTTTAAGATAAATGTATTTTGTAAAAAATTTCATTGTTATCTTTTCAATAAAGACCATGAATAAAATAAGAAAATTTCAAAGTCACTGTGTCTGAATTTAATTATATTTAACAGATATATTTATACAAAGATAGATATATAATACATTACTGTAATTATAGAAAATTGTACACTTCATTTGCTAATTAGAATGATATACAAAAGCCCATTAAAACGCTCTTATATTTTGTTGTAACCATATAACACCTGGGTTATCTGTTTACACAAGAATAGCATAGTATTAAGTATGTTAAATAATAATCGGTCGATTACGATCGAAAATATACTATTGCTTTACATTGTAAATTAAATATCTATTTCGTATTAATTTTATTTGAATTGAAAAGAAAAATAACATAATCATGTGCGAAGTTATTTTCACAAGAAATGAAAATTCAAGTATTTCATTTTACCGTGTTTTTTTTTTTTTTTTTTTTTTTTTTTTCTTTTTTTTTTTTGTCCTGGTGATGTAGAAGGTATGGTTTATGCAATATTTGACATTCATCAACCTAGACTGTCAGTCCTTAACATGTATGAGTTAAACCTTTGAAAATGATATAAACACGCTGAAAGGGCAGGTCATGCAATAGTTGTACTTGTGATTTCAAATGAAAGATTGTGCCTATACCCATACACAAGCAGGCACATTAAATGTAGCGGTCAATTCAGGTCAAATATTATGTTTGCGGTATACCATCTTTTCCGCAAGTTTATTGTTTTCTGTTTGGTAATAATTTAATAATAAGATCTATTTTATTACATCTTCTGATCCGTTTATTTGGCAATCGCCAATGGCAGTCATCAGGGTTTAAGAACATCAGTTGTTCGACCTGCTAGTCAATTGCGTTTTGTTAAAATATACTTGTTCAATCATTTGGTCTTTTGGAAAATGTTGTTTTTTGCTGTATTTAGATCCCTCTACCAAGAAATTTGTTTTGCATGCACACATATAAAAATTGCGGTTTTTATCCAACGCAATCATAGGTTTGAACGTTGTTTTCAATTTAGACTTGTTTATATTTTTTCGTTTGGCTTGTATTATATTTGCCTTTGGGTTTATGTGATCCGTTCATCCTATTTTGAATCTTTCAAAATTCAAGAGTCTATCCTAAATTGAGGTAAATTATATTGTTTTCCAAATACTGTTTCGATTCCTAAAATCACTGAAGAGACATTAATTGTCGAAATCCGGATATGGTGTACAAATTTTTGCACCTCATGTTTGCGGATACCATCTTTTCCGCAAGTTTATTGTTTACTGTTTGGTAATAATTTAATAATAAGATCTATTTCATTACATCTTTTGATCCGTTTATTTGGCAATCGCCAATGACAGTCATCAGGGTTTAAGAACATCAGTTGTTCGACCTGATAGTCAAATTCGTTTTGTTAAAATATACTTTTTCACTCATTTGGTCTTTTGGAAAATGTTGTTTGTGCTGTATTTAGACCCCTCAACCGAGAAATTTGTTCTGCATGCACACGTATACACATTGCGGATTTTATCCAACACAATCATAGGTTTGAACGTTGTTTTCAATTTAGACTTGTTTATTTTTTTTTTGTTTGGGCTTGTATTATATGTGCCTTTGGGTTTAAATGATCCGTTCATCCTATTTTGACTCTTTCAAAATTCAAGAGTCTATCCTAAATTGAGGTAAATTATATAGCCTTCCAAATACCGTTTCGATTTCTAACATCGATGAAGAGACATTAACTGTCGAAATCCGGATATGGTGTACAAATTTTTGCACCTCATGTTTGCGGTATACCATCTTTTTTGCAAGTTTATTGGTTTCTGTTTGGTAATAATTTAATAATAAGATCTATTTTATTACATCTTGTGATCCGTTTATTTGGCAATCGCCAATGGCAGTCATCAGGGTTTAAGAACATCAGTTGTTCGACCTGCTAGTCAATTGCGTTTTGTTAAAATATACTTGTTCACTCATTTGGTCTTTTGGAAAATGTTGTTTGTGCTGTATTTAGACCCCTCTACCAAGAAATTTGTTTTGCATGCACACGTATAAAAATTGCGGTTTTTATCCAATGCAATCATAGATTTGAACGTTGTTTTCAATTTAGACTTGTTTATATTTTTTCGTTTCGGCTTGTACTATATTTTTTCGTTTGGGCTTGTATTATATTTGCCTTTGGGTTTATATGATCCGTTCATCCTATTTTGACTCTTTCAAAATTCTAGAGTCTATCCTTAATTGAGGTAAATTATATGGCCTTCCAAATACCGTTTCGATTTCTAACATCACTGAAGAGACATTTATTATCGAATTCTGGATATGGTGTACAAAATTTTGCACCTCATGTTTGCAGTATACCATCTTTTCCGCAAGTTTATTGTTTTCTGTTTGGTAATAATTTAATAATAAGATCTATTTTATTACATCTTGTGATCCGTTTATTTGGCAATAACCAATGACAGTCAGCAGGGTTTAAGAACATCAGTTGTTCGACCTGCTAGTCAAATGCGTTTTGTTAAAATATACTTTTTCACTCATTTGGTCTTTTGGAAAATGTTGTTTGTGCTGTATTTAGACCCCTTTACCAAGAAATTTGTTTTGCATGCACACGTATAAAATTGCGGTTTTTATCCAACGCAATCATAAGTTTGAACGTTGTTTTCAATTTAGACTTGTATATATATATATATATATATATCTTTGCCGCAAGTTTGTTGTTTTCTGTTTGATACTAAATTTATAATTAAGATCCATTTATTACACCTTGTGATCCGTTTATTTGGCAATCACCAATGACAGTCAGCAGGGTTTAAGAACATTTGTTGTTCGACCTGTTAGTCGATCACAAGATTTAACAAAATGGATCTTAATATTAATTTAATACCAAACAGAAAACAAAAAAGGTGCAAAAATTTGTACACCATATCCGGATTTCGACAACTAATGTCTCTTCAGTGATGTTAAGGATCGAAACGGTATTTGGAAGGCCATATAATTTACCTCAATTTAGTATAGACTCTTGAATTTTAAAGAGTCGAAATAGGATGAACGGATCATATAAACCCGAGGGAAAATATAATACCAGCCCAAACGAAAAAATATAAAAAAGTCTAAATTGAAAACAACGTTCAAACCTATGATTCCGTTGGATGAAAACCGCAGTTTCTATACGTGTGCATGTAAAACAATTTCGTGGTAGAGGGGTCTAGATACAGCACAAACAACAATTTCCAAAAGACCAAAAAGAGTGAAAAAGTATATTTCAACAAAACGCATTTGACTAACAGGTCGAACAACTGATGTTCTTAAACCCCGCTGACTGCAATTGACGATTGCCAAATAAAATGATGACAAGATTTAACAAAATGGAATTTTAATATTTATTTAATACCAAACAGAAAACAATAAACTTGCGGGAAAGATGGTCTACCACAAACATGAGGTGCAAAAATTTGTACACCATATACGGATTTCGACAATTAATGTCTCTTCAGTGATGTTAGGAATCGAAACGGTATTTGGAAGTTCATATAATTTACCTAAATTTAGGATAGACTCTTCAATTTTATAGAGTCGAAATAGGGTGAACGGATCATATAAACCCGAGGGAAAATATAATTCAAGCCCAAAGGAAAAAATATTAAAAAGTCTAAATTGAAAACAACGTTCAAACCTATGATTGCGTTGGATAAAAACCGCAATTTCTATACGTGTGCATGTAAAACAATTTCTTGGTAGAGGGGTCTAAATACAGCACAAACAACAATTTCCAAAAGACCAAAAAGAGTGAACAAGTATATATCAACAAAACGCATTTGACTAACAGGTCGAACAACTGATGTTCTTAAACCCTGTTGACTGCAATTGACGATTGCCAAAAAAATTGATCACAAGATTTAACAAAATGGACCTTAATATTAATTTAATACCAAACAGAAAACAATAAACTTGCGGGAAAGATGATATACCACAAAAATGAGGTGTAAAATTTTTTATATACGGTTTATATGATCCGTTCATCCTATTTTGACTCTTTCAAAATTCAAGGATCTATCCTAAATTGAGGTAAATTATATGGCCTTCCAAATACCGTTTCGATTCGTCACATCACAGAAGAGACATGAATTGTCGAAATCCGGATATGGTGTACAAATTTTTGCATCTCATGTTTGTGGTATACCATCTTTCCCGCAAGTTTATTGTTTTCTGTTTGGTATCAAATTAATAATTAAGATCCATTTTTATATCTGGTGATCCGTTAATTGGCAATCGCCATGGCAGTCAGCAGGGTTTAAGAACATCCGTTGTTCGACCTGCTAGTCAAATGCGCTTTGCTGAAATATACTTTTTCACTTTTTTTTTTGTCTTTTGGAAAATGTTGTTTGTGCTGTATTTAGACCACTCTACCAAGAAATTTCGATTGCATGCACACGTATAAAAATTCCGGTTTTTATCCAACGCAATCATAGGTTTGAACGTTGTTTTCAATTTAGACTTGTTTATATTTTTTTGTTTTGGCTTGTATTATATTTGCCTTCGGGTTTATATGATCCGTTCATCCTATTTTGACTCCTCAAAATTCAAAAGTCAATCCCAAATTGAGGTAAAATATATGGCCTTCCAAATACCGTTTCGATTCCTCACATCACTGAAGAGACATTAATTGTCGAAATCCGGATATGGTGTACAAGTTTTTGCACCTCATGTTTGCGGTAGACCATCTTTTCCGCAAGTTTATTGTTTTCTGTTTGGTATCAAATTAATAATTTAGATCCATTTTTACATCTGGTGATCCGTTTATTTGGCAATCACCATGGCAGTCAGCAGGGTTTAAGAACATCAGTTGTTCGACCTGCTAGTCAAATGCGTTTTGTTGAAATATACTTTCTCACTTTTTTTGTTCTTTTGGAAAATGTTGTTTGTGCTGTATTAAGACCACTCTACCAAGAAATATCCTTTGCATGCACACGTATAAAAATTGCAGTTTTTATCCAACGCAATCATAGGTTTGAACGTTGTTTTCAATTTAGACTTGTATATATATATCTTTGCCGCAAGTTTGTTGTTTTCTGTTTGATACTAAATTAATAATTAAGATCCATTTATTACACCTTGTGATCCGTTTATTTGGCAATCACCAATGGCAGTCAGCAGGGTTTAAGAACATTTGTTGTTCGACCTGTTAGTCAAATGCGTTTTGTTAAAATATACTTTTTCACTTTTTGGTCTTTTGGAAAATGTTGTTTGTGCTGTATTTAGAACCCTCTAACAAGAAATTTGTTATAAAATTTGCGGTTTTTATCCAACGCAATCATAGTTTTGAACGTTGTTTTCAATTTAGATAAATCGAACATTTCCGGTAGGAATAGTTTTATTTCACAAGTACTTTCATGATACGGCAGCCAGAATACAAAAAAAAATCCCCCTACATGTAGACGAATGTGGCGGGGGATTTTTTTTAAATATTCCCATTTCATAAAATGAATATGGGATTTGACATTACACGGGAAGTAAATGAAAAATATTTTATTTCAAAATTCAAATCACGATTGAATGCAAAATATGAATTTTCTATTGTGTGATCATGACGTTCCGTACTTCTATATATAGACTAAGGGTAATACGATTTATCTCCCTTTTTATAATCAACGACAACTATGACGTTACATACATGTACCTACCGTTACATAGTTACGTTAATCATGTATAGTTTCACCTAAAGATTGTTATGTAAAAACATGAAAGTACTTGTGAAATAAAACTATTCATACCGGAAATGTTGGATTTATCAGTAATCTATATATATAGATTCTACCACTGCATCGAGTGTGATACGATATTTATCCACTCGAGACAGTTAAATTTTCAAATTTAAAACGCGAGGCTCGCCGAGCATTTTAAATATTTAAAATTTAACTGTCGAGAGTGGATAAATATCGTATTAGACGAGATTTGGTGGTGGAATCTGTTTCTCTAATGATTTTCAAACAATACGCAGGCAATTTTATTCCTTCTTCTTGAATGATCTGCAAAAAGATGTACTCTTTCTATGTGAAGTCATCAGGCATGGTCGCCTTTTTTCATGCCGTCACAATAGGAAATTCAGAGGAAAGCAAGAAAATTCGACGTCATAATCGGATTTTAACCAATAAAGAACTGAGATCAAACGAACCACACTTTGATTAAATTTTTTTTATACAATGGGTGCAAAAAGGGATAAATTGACGAAGAATTAGAGAAATATATTTCTATACACAAGAAATCTTTATATATATATATATATATATATATATATATATATATATATATATAAGTCAGGTAGTTCAGTGAATATACAGTTTTTCGCTGTCAAATACTTTATGTACATGTTTCCGCACCAAGTCAGGTTTGACTGTCCCTCTGGTATCTTTCGTCCCTCTTGTATTACACACAAGTTTATAATCTTTTTCAATGTTTACCATAAATGAATGCAGGTTTCATTAGGAAACACACAATTTTTACCATATTCCATATTTTTATTATTATAATTGACAAACAGATCTGAAACACATTTCGGGAAAAATCCCCCCAAAAAATAAACTAAGTGCAAACTTTATAACACAGATGTCTTTAAACATTTCGGGAATTATCCCGATAGCCAAACGTATATGCTAGAACTCATGACTAATAATTTCTTTTCACATTTCGGGAAAAATCCCTAAAATATAAATCTATTATCAGGTACACACTTGTTACATGGTTTTTTTTTACCCATTTCGGGAAAAATCCCGAAATAAAATCTACAGGAAAAATTATGTTACACATTTCTTAAACATATCGGGAAAATTCCCGAAAATCAAAATCTATATGCAAGATTTTACAACACAGAATTTTGATACCTTTAGAAAGTTTTCATGTAAATTTGATTCCAACATTTGTTGAAATTTTATGATTATTAAAAAATATGTGTCTAACTGAAAAAAATATGTATTTTATTTATAACCATACTTTTCATTACAGTTCCGAAAAAAGTATTTTCTAAGAAATATAAAGGTTGCTCTCTACAGCATCTCTTTTGCAACATACTATATTTGATAAAGTGCATATTACAGTTTAAACATAGAAAATAAAATTCCACTAAAAAAACTGTTAACACAGATATTTATCTCACCTACATGTACATCTATTTTTTATTGTATATTTCAAATGTGGAAATTAAAAGGCAGTACTTAAACTTGTAAACTATGCAAAACAATCATAGTCAATAACAAAATAAAATGAGATTTCAAATGCTAATATACAGCTGCATACCAACTATTATTGTCTTACCATAAGTGGTCCATTTTAAACTGGCGTAAGCATAAACGTTAACATGTAAACTATGCAAAAGTTTCTAAGTTATTAGACCATGATTGAAAAAGGGTAAAAAATCTTTAAGCACATGCGTTGTTCAAAAGCTTATTCAACTGCATATAAAATATCCCTGACTACTATTAGTGGTTCTCCTTAAACTGACCTAATCGCAAACATTTCAATGTAAACTAATGAAATTTTCAAAGTCAATATACAAATACTGAGAGGTGGAGGAGTACGGTGCTCTATAGAAATGAGATGTGTGTCCATAACACATTATACCCTGCTCCCACAATCACATTTCCATGTTCAGTAAAAATCGTATTTGTAATCACTTTAAAAAAATGACATCATAATGAACACTTGTAAGTACAAAGTTTTAAGTTTATTTGACCATAACATCATAGTAAACTAATGTACACCAAAAACTTAACCTACTGTACTGTTTGTACATCTTGAAACAAAATGATTGATAAAAACTGATTTCAACTCATTACTTCAAATACCAATGAAATTTTAAAACAGGATGTAAAAAAACCCTCAAACTCAAAAATATTTAGTAATATAGCTTCATTTCATTTTCCTAATTTGCACATTTTCTTTTGTCACAGAAAAAATGGAAGAAACTATCTTTTTTTTATATTTTCATAAATTCCTTTGATGATCTCCACAGCAAAAACAAATAAAATACATGTATTATATAATACTACAAATACATACAATAAAATATAACTACAAATCAGAGTAGACATGTGAATAAATCTTCATAACATGTGCAATGTTTGTTATATTTAGATGGAATTATTACATGTTGTATAAATTGATCTGTTTCTTTACTGATGGCTGGTTTTTTCCTTCCTGTCACTCCTGCCTATAAGAGGAAAGTAAAATAACATATAATAAAAGATAACAAAAACATTCTATACCACTGTACATGCTAAATGTAAATATCAATAGTGAAATCAACAATTTTGATAGGTTGAGACTATCCCACTAGACATTAAACAAAACTTCATTTCCCTTTCAGAACATTTTGACTGCCTTGTGTGACGTTTCACACAATCAACATGATCAATGTTCATAAATTTTCAAACATTTTTAAAATAAAGATAGTATAGCCATTATAGTTTTCAAAATTATTTCAGTGTAGAGTTGAGTACTTTTCCCTTTCCCCAATTGAATGTTACTGCATTCTTCTATGTAACCTTTTTTCATTGTATTATACTGATCAAGATTTAAAAGGGGAGCAATATTGAGTTTTCAGAAACTACTGCAAGTTCATGTGCCTATCCAAAGTTAAGACTTTTCCAGTCACCTAAAGTTGAATCTTAAAGCTTTTGTGTTTAGGGAACTTGGTGTTGATAGTAGTTGTTTGTTTGTTCTTGGCTTTTCAATTGACAATTGAGATGTGTATTAAATTCTACAATGACCTATAACAATATGATGAAACCTTTTCAACTGATTTTTAAAGTGTGTTCTTATGTTGTGCTGTAACACTACTGTACCAGGTTAGGGGAGGGTTTAGTACTCAAAAATTTGATCAACTTGCCACATTCTTTATGTGCCTGTCCCAAGTCAGGAGCCAGTAGTTCCATGGTAGTCGTTGGTTTATGTATGTTATATTTAATTTTCACTACTTGTTTGTTTTATAAATTATGCTGTTATTTTTCTCAATTGATTTTTTTCATATTTTTTCTTATTGGGGCCTTTTATAGCCGACTTTACAGTATGGGTTTTTCTCATTGTAGAAGGCTGTACAGTAACCTATAACTGCTTACATCCACTTTATTTAAAATTAAGTGGATAGTTGTCTCATTGATAATCATGCAGCATCTCCTTATTTTTATATAAAAATAGGTCAAAACTTCATCTATGCTGTTTAGTTATTTTTGGGTTGTTGAGTTGCATTTCATCTGTAATAAACAGGTATAAATTCTTGAAACAATATGTGTTATCTATGGGAAAATCGTGGATTATTTATTCCTTTCAAAAGTTTATGAATACATAAATGGGGAATGTGTCCATTGGGCAGAGATGATGCCCCGCTTGCATATAACATTATAAAGGGTCATAACTCAAGAACGGTAAACGTGAGGCTACCCAAATTCAAACTTGATCAGTGTTTCCAGGTAATAAGCATTATGTATAAGTTTCACAACATTTAGTTGAGGCAAACTAAAATTGGAGAAAGGAAACAAAAAATTCAGCAATGTTTCCATTTGTAAAGGGGTATAACTCAAGAATAGTATTGTGACGACATCAAAATCCAAACTTGATCTGTGTTTTGTGGTAATAAGCATTGTGTATAAGTTTCATATTTGGTTTAGGCAAACTAAAGTCAGAGAACAGAAACAAAAATATCAGCAATTTTTCCATTTGTAAAGGGGCATAACTGAAGATATAGAACGGTACAAGAGACGCTTACAAAATTCAAACTTGATCTGTGGTTTGTGGTTATAAGCATAGTGTATAAGTTTCATAACATTTGGACGAGACAAACTAAAGGTGGGGGGATATATCATATCATCAGTCATTACATATATTAAATGAAAATGGTATATTTGTTCACTTATGCTTAATAAGATAATTACCGATATGTAATTAGTAGATGCTTATTTGTTAAAGTTGATTTGTGAAACTATCAATACAACACAACAACCAACAACCAAGTGTATATCATCAACATTATAACTTTATCCTTTCAACCAAGGTCAAATTAAAGCATCAATCTATGGGTAACTCTCGCTGCGTTTTTTACTTGATCATTAAGTCGAGAGTATCAATGTTACTTGTACCTGAAAACATTTGAAAGAAATAGTAAATAAAGTTAGGTAGAAATAACGGTGTTTGGTGTCAGTATAGTCAAAGATCAGAATATATCCTGCCTCGTCTTATATATAATTTGTTATTTTTACAATTTCATCTTACATTTTCCATCTGAACGCAGCACGTTCCGTGTAAGGGCAATTTGTATCTTTTAATTATGAGTAATGAAACTGAAAGCCAAATAAAAGTATTCGGAAATTACTTCTGAAAAAAGTTTGTTTTCTCTAAAAATCATAAAAAAAACAAATATTGAACAAAACAAAAACTAAAACAGTATTGACGTTAGTTCATGATACAGCAAAGCATTCCTAAGCTTTTTATGTAAAGTTAAACTTGTAACTGTTATCAATACTTACAAAAAATATCAAAATAGTTTTTTTATGTCCACTCGTCAAAGACAGAAAACACACGTCATAAAATTATATTTAACTTCCATCTTGAACGCAAGTAAAATTTGGTTTAATTGAATAGTATAATTACGTACTTAAAGAGATTAAGGTAGATTTTAATATGACTGTGTCATCGTGTTTTTAAAAGGATAATCAATAACTAGGAGGAATGAAACTCGAATTCCGAAGGCAGCCAATGCATACATAAATTGGTGACAGTGTAGTATTTTTCCGTTTGAAATACGATTATCAAGTTTGCATAACCATATAAATATAGTAATCTGCGCTAATTGGATTTCTCAAAAATATACATATATGCTATATATTTTTCTTATCATGTTTTTAGGTTTATGTCCTTGTAGCAGTTATGTAAAATGATGAAAGGAAATGTCATAGAAAACTAAAAAAACATAACGATTCTGAGTGTTACACATGAAAATATAGTGCTTGATGCAAATTGTCAAAAAGAGTTTTGGCCAATTAACAGAAACTTTTGGGGAAACTTAGAAGAGTATCCAGTTATTCAGTGATCGTTGTGTTCTGAAAAAAAGAAAGTTCATGAAGTTAATATAAAATCATTATGAATCACTATCAAAAGTAATACTACTCAACTTCATATATTTAAAAAAAAAATAGGTTTAACTTGGTATTCAAGAAATTAAATGAAATAAAAAAGATACGTTAAGTAAATAATATCAAGAAATACGTACCAAAACGGACAGAAATGTAACTTCATATTAAAAAAATAAAGATTGAAAAACAATGTGTTTTTTTAAACAATCAATTTAATAAAGAAATACATACTACTATAAGTATTACACGTTTAAACTCAATGATTTCAAGATTTGTAATTGATTTGATATGAATATAATCATAACATAGCTCATGTAAAGTATAGGTTATGCATAGTTTGGTTATGATTTAATTTATAGTTTCAGTACTTTTTTTTGCGATAAAAAAGTAACGTAAACAACATTATTTCCTACATATACTTTTTTTACAAGGCTAATCGTTTAAAGGAGATGAATTAAATAAACATAATGCCTGTTAAATCAAAAAAGGATCATACTAGCACATACATGCAGCTTCAGCAGCAAATTAAGCACATATATATCAATATAAGACACCTATGCTTATGTTTTTTATATACAAAGCTGGAAAAACCTAGCATCTACAGTCTTTTAAAAAAACAAACAGCAGTAAGTTGAATACATTAAAAAATCACATAATTGTTATTTGTAGAATAGAATAAATTGAAAAAAAAATAATCGAAACTTGTGTTTTATTTGTTCACCCTTGTCATAACTGTGCAGTTATGCATACATTTATACTATTAACATGCACATTACTCAAAAAGATGTCGATACAATTTAGAATACTTGCTTTTTCACATCAAATTATAAATGTTGTATGTATTCTATTGTAGTTTGCAAGTTATATATAATTTGTTAACATATCAATACCATACTGTTATTATATGTATGAAATTAGAACTTTAATAATGGGTTTGTACACATATCAAATGTACTTACCAGTACACTGGATGTTTTGTTCGTTTAAGCATATAGCCACTCCTGTATCGGTATAATAACACATGCTTTGGTTACATACTCTTGTTTCACATGGACTTCCTACAAATTTATATATATACTTTTATATTTCTGCATATATACATATTCACAAAATGTTGTATATTTTTTAATGTCTTGCTATATTGCAATATAGAAAACATATTTCGATAAAGATGTCGTGCAATTAAGTTGTTTTCAATGTGTCCTAGCATTTTATAATTATGACCATGTCTCAATCTCTTAAAAATAAATATTATTAAAAACAGACAACAATTTAATTTTTGAGAGAACGGTTTAAAATATGCTCACGTTAATCGGTTTTTAACGGACAGGCAATCATACCCCGTCTATTGCTATGCTGCTATGATACACTGGACATACAACGGAAAAAGATCAATTCATTGAATATCGGTCTTTGATTATGAATACTGAATGGTTCCATTTCACTTAGTAGCAATCGTGTCATACTTTACTGAACAGCAAGTTATAAATTCATTGGTGTTAATTTCTAATAACTTGAACATAATTGGGGATATAAATATCACACATTGTTGAAGGTTGAAAAAAAAAACTCACTTTCGCAGAATTTCCCCGTCCAGTTTCCATTACACTGACAAACAGCATTTTTATAAAAATCCACTTCACATACACCATTAATGCCACACGGATTATTATGACAGGGGTTGACTGAAGAAGAGAAATTATTTTTGTTTTTGTTTGGTTTTAGCTTATTCACAAGTTAATTGTTTACAATTGACAAAAAATGAATCCACATTGTGTATTAGATATTGAATAATTTTACAGACTATGACTAGTCTAAATGTATGATGTTTCTCTTATTTCGTTTACGTTTCAAGGAGATAACTGTTTTTTATAAATTGAATAAAATGATAAAAAATTCTAATATGTATGATTGCCAATACCAATTGTGCAGTGTTCATGATTTTTCCACAACTAAACCACTAGGTTGTTTGCTTTGCATTCACACAACATATAACAGATCAAATGGAATGCAAATAATATGGTTTTTGTAATATAATTCCATGTTGAAGAATTCTTGGATACAAATTTAATTACACGTGAACAAATGATTACCGGTTTCTTAGGAGACAGAGCATTCCAGAAGGGAAACACATAACAGAAGTTTGTAATAACCTGAATGGGTTTAAACCTAAAAGCATCAGTTTGCGCTACAACCTTGTATATTTGCTTCAGTACACGTAGTAACTGCTTGAATGTGACGATTTAGATAAGTGGAGTATCGTTACAATAACTCTAGAATTATACATTTTTGAACTGATGAATTAGAAGCAGTGATTGCAAAACAAAATCATTAAATTTTTCAACATTCAAATTTACCTAAAAATATCCTGTTACAAATGGCTTTTCCGTTTAGTTCGTTATTATAATGTTGTGTCCGATTTAGATTAGTTGTTCACTTCAAACATGTATGTATTTTGTACTTATTAAATGTAAAAAGTAATTCCACTGGGATTATCAGACATTTTATGTGTTATTAAATATTTGATTTATAGTTACCATTGCATGTTACCCCTGTCCAATCTCCAGGACATAAGCAAGATAGGTCACCAAAACTGTTTACAAAGCATGTTCCTCCATTCGTACAGAAGTTATCGGAACAAACTAATCATATAACAATTTAAAATAAAAAGATGAATAAAACAGCTACTGTATCAGAAATAATTTATAACAATACAATGTTTTATATCATTCGATATAAGCAACGCGTTTTGTTGAATGCATTTTGGTCGCACTAAAACATTCACAGAAGTAATTTTTGTTAATTGTTTCTGTCAAATGTGTCACAAGCGTTGAAATTTGAAAGTTATATTTCACGGGTAAATAAGCATTGAGAACATATTTGTTAATAACAAAGATTCAGTCTGAATATTTTACAACAGATAACATGTCGTTGTCTATGTTATTTTGTCAATTTGTAATATTGTTTTAAGTAACGTGTGATATCCGCTACAAGTCAAAATGATAATACTTCAAATGTTTGGGTTTTTTTTTTCATTTGTTTATTTTTTATTTCTAACATGAATTTTTGATTGAGGCTTTTTTTTTTTTAGTTTGTCGTTATATTTGTTTCCATATTTAAATTTTGCAGATTTTTTTATAATTTCTATATTCAAAATATCGTCTGTTTACCTTTGCATTTGTCGAAAGCACAAGTAGGCAAATTTTGAATAGATGAGCCATCCCGATCAATGCATGCTATAGTTGACTGGTGCTTCTCTACCAATTTTAGCCAATTCCAAAACGGAATTATGTTGCAGTCACAATATAGGTCAAGAGTGCTACAAATATGAAGTAGTTCCATAATATAGTTACAAGTTTTTTACCGTTTTGTATTGCAGACAAAGTAAAGATATCATTTTCTTCTGATTTAAATGATGGCTATGAACAAAAATACTTAATATCCGATTTTTTTTCGGCAATTGATGATGGTTTTAGTTACAGCAATTTATTATGTCGTGTTAAAAGTTAAAGCTAAAAACGACTTGTCATTTGAGCTGCGTCGGATAGAAATCAACCTTATGCAAGAACCCTACAAAACGGACCAACCAACATTCATGTTTTATTTCGTATTTGAATGTTCCAAACTCAATCAAAGTCTTAAACATGTACATATATACGTGTACTTGCATAATGTCGATTTCTATCCGACGCAACTCATTTATTGTTTATCAAGCTTATTTCATGTACGATTCATCTATTACCTTTACAATGCTTTGTAGACCTGTGTTTGTATTTGCATTTTTTCTTTGTTAATAACCTTTGTCACCAGTTTATTGAAGTTTCTTGTTTTGTATCTCTACCTGTATTATCGACACCAAAACTTACAGCTCAGTTAAGTATTTCATGTTTTGAAACGCTCCCTCTTCAATGTATGTAACATTATTTTCGGCCATCAATCTAAAAATTTAAATCACAAATCACTTCGATAAGAAGTGTTGAACAAAACTTACTAAAGGTTGATTTGAAGCAAAACATTCTGATAAGCACATTTTGTATTTATGATTGTGTAAAAACTCCTTTACACGTAACGAATAACAGCTATCTCTTTATCTCTCTATCTCTCTCTCTCTCTCTCTAGATAATGTGTTTTGTCTGAGACAAAGTACTTCTGAAAAAAAAATCGTTTACTTTTCTGCTTCGGCTATACTTTGTTTCCTTTATATAGATAGTTTTGAGCAATATCGGATTAAAATAAATAGTTTAAATGAGCAAGTCTGTTAAATTTAAAATATATATAAACACTCAAACAAAATCAAATATAATTACATTCTTGTCAATGCAAATTTGCAATTCTAATTACGTTTGAAAAAATGAATAAATCTACCGTTTCTTACATATGTCTAATAGAGTTCAAACCATTGAAATAATCTTGTTTTACATCGCTGATGCTATTGGTTAAAAGTGTTCTAAAAATATAAAAAATGAGAATGAGCTATTCGGGGAAATATATCACCAAGATCAAAAGAAGTAATATACGAAATAAGAGAAATAAATAATGCAAAAATCGAACGCGTTCACATTAACTTAGTGTACTGAGAGAGCATAATATAACGGATTTCAATTTTCAAACTCGAGTGTGATTTTCGCATTTTTAGTTTTAGCTTGGATAGCTATAAACAACTGTCATGAAATATATACAGCTTGTAGCAGTCCATCGTACGTTCTAATGTGTGCTTTTTAGTTTTAGATCCAATAAAATGTTTGTGCTACCCAGACATTGCATATCATTTAGGAGTAATTAACGGTGCATTTTCTGCACCAGGTGCTCATTTCGACAACAAATGTCTCCTCAGTGATGGTCTAGGCCAAGATATTTGAAAATGCAAAGCTTATTAAAAATTAAGATCTTGTATCAACTAAAAAGGATCAAAAAAGTTTAGTCAAAGACGGACAAGGAATCATAGCTTTGTATAAAGGATATATATTCTTTAATTTAGAATATTTCCAAAATTTTGTAACAGCAAATTTTAATAAGAGATATTGTTCTAATGTATCTTGCACAGCGGTATACGTGTTGACATGGTTAAGCTGATTAATACACGTTCACCTAATTTGTTCGTGGTTTAAAATATAAAATATTTTTTTGATGGACAATGTTTGCGGCTATTTTGTCGTTTTTAGAGTTGTGAATGATACGTGTTGTTTGTTAGTGTTATGTTTTTTATGTCCGAGTTAAAATCATCTTCACTCTCTTTAAAACAGACAAATTTAGAAGTAAGTTTCATCAATTAAAAAAACTTACAGAACCCTTAAATTTACTAAATTGGCAAACGAATTGGGCTGTATCACTGATATATCGTTGTTCTGCAAAGACCTGTAAAAATTGGAAGTCAAGATTAGGTTTTGTTCTGTTTATCTTAATACCGTATATAAAGACATAGCCCTATAAAAATAAATGCAAACAGTAAAACGGACTGAAATGATATGAATATGGTGTTTCAAACATTTGTTAAAAAGCATCTTTCAAAGTCATATTGCATTTAGTTTTAAATTATGTCGTACTAGTACATGTTGTACCTTTATTTGAAAGATCAGTATAGTCAACCTTATTTAGTGTGTGTTTGACTAAATTTGTATATGAGTATGACGATATGGACTCTTAATTGTTGTCTTTTTCTTGATTCGGGCACATATAACCTTTAATTATTTCAATGTTTTCATTTATAATGTATACCAGTTTTTCAGTGTGAGTATAAATTTGTGTAACTTCTTCCTTAAAGTCATTTGAGACAAGTTTTTCATGCTTATAATGTTAAGTAAATTTTGCTGCTTATTAAATTACGGACTGAAGTTTACTGATCCTGATCTTGGTACCCTATCAACACAGAATTGTGGAGTACGGGATGACAATATTTCAACGTGTTCAATAGCAGTTCGTTTTTTAAGAGAAAACGAATAATTAAGGGTTTTTGTCTTTTAATAGGACGTCTTTGTTCACGAAAATATGTCTATAAAAAAACTTAGCCGTTCGAGTGTTTGAAACATATTTAATTTTGTTAGATTAAAAGTAACATTTAACTTCAATATAATGTGTTATTCCTATAACTTGACACAATTACACATGTATATACACATGTGTAGTATCGAATTTAGGAATGTTGATACCAATTGAATAATTGGAATAGAGAACCATTTAAATCACCTAGTATGATGCAATCATCGCATATTTCGGTTAGTTATACTTACAATTGGTTAAGACTGGGTAAAACGGGAAAGGTGGTATTTTCAATCACTGATATATCATTACTAAACAGGTACCTACAATGTATTTTCAAAAATCTATAAAACCATAGAAAGTTAATAAACTGCTTCGCTCAATTCTAATTTCAAATTGTTTCTTGGCAGCAGATATTGAAGTCTCTGTTACAAAAGTGTTACACTTTAGTCAAATTGTAAACACTGTCCGTTTGTTTGTCATACACATTGCAAAATTATGTCAACAACCATCTCTCATTAAATGCTGCATACGAACCCGCATCTATTCTTTTGTTTTTGTTCAATAGCACCGCCGTTGCCTGCTTATCATATCTTACTCTTATTTTTCATATTTATCAACTGAAATAATTGCGACAGTAGGAATTGAATGTGTGTTTAACCTGCTTAGATATACAACGACTCAGATATGGAAAATAAATTGCATAAAACTTTTCTGAAGTGCTTGAATGGATTAACCTTCATCCGGCACGAAAACATCAATATCTGAAAGCCAGGGAAGTATATATACGTAGAAAAAAGGGAATTTTATGACTAAAAGGAATCTTAAAAGACTAGCCAAATTCATCTGAGGTCAATGTCGCCTTTGGAACATAGATTCAGCAATGAGTATATTATACTTATGGTAAAAACAGGTTTTAATCCACTTATGTAACTTCATACTTAGGGTACTTTGAAGTATTAAGTTCAAATACTGCGGATACATTTATTGTCGTTGGTAACAATGCCTGTTGGTTGATATTAAAAACGTTATGTTGATGTTTAATTTCGTGATTATGACATGATTTCACACAAGCATATGGTATATTTCTATTTTGTGTTTAACACTTTAATGCTTTCTTTTCTTTTGTAAATACTAACGATATTGATATAATACGACATATATACCAACAGTGGACAAATATACGTCAGTATATAACATGTATATACAAAATTGAAGACATTCTTAAGCAATTTCAAGCCCCATCTACATTTTAATTAAATGTCGATTTCTGATTTAAAGCACGAATGAGTTGTTAAGGACTATTGAAGATATAGTATTGCAGCTTGGTTGCATTTTGTACATACGAATTAATGTTATTTGTTTCAATCTATTGAAATATCTCTTTCAAATTCACCAATATATTCACATAATTTTACAGTAAAATTATATGACTACCAACATATGACTAACAACATTATGATTACTCCCTATGATAATACTTTCAAATAGGCGAGAACTTGGACGATAGTTTGACACATACAAAACGATTATTTGAAAATTTGTGATTTTTACGTTTAACAAGTGTTCTCGCCTTTAGTTGATGAATATATCCTACCTTGAAGTTTTGAATTTTTTTCCATTTATTAACGAATTTGAATACATGTATTTTTCAATCTTGTGTCAGATTCTTTTCAATGATTCACTTTTTTTATTAGAATTATATTATATCTTACAGAGTATAGAGGTTAGGCAAGTCTTTGAATGCTCCACTTTCGATTTGGTTCACTCTATTGCCTCCTATTGTTCTAAGTTGCAACAAAAGTTTACATTAATACAATCAAATAAGTATGTGTCAATTATACAGAATACATGATCTTTTAAGTGCATTTACATTATTGCTATATATAAAAGACAATAATAGTTTGCCGAAGTTGAAATCTAATTAATTCGTTTTTGAATATACAAATGTAATGAAAATAACTGCACGAATCGCAAAAACTAACTAAAAAGCGAGATCGAATATATCGACAAAGTAAACGATTGGAAATACTAAACGAATCGGTAAATGTTCATATTAGACCACTTTTCTTGTATTTTAAGAGAAGTAGTTTAAAAACTAATAAGTATTCAACACTCAATTGTCATCTCAAAGTATTTGAAAATAATTATTTTTTTTTATTAATATATTATTTTGTATAAGTTTGTATTCACAGTGGAAAGTGCATTTTGCAAAACAAATATTAAAACAGTACAGTACTTACTTATATGTACTCTTATGGTAATTAAATATGTGTATTCATTTTATTAACAATTGTTTGTAATAAATAGCAATTTTCCTGATGATAATATATATAGATATTAGAACAGGACTACTCACAACCTCCTCAGATTTTCAAGTCCAACAAATGTGCCTGCTGTTATTATACTGATGTTGTTAAAGTCAAGACTTCTATAAAAAATAGTTAGGTTGTGTCAATGACTAAAAATATACGACAAAGGTAATAAGTTGAAACTGAATAAATAGTAAAATTATTCAAGATTTTCCCCATAGTATTAATTTTGATTGACAAAAGAATAGGGTATTATAATCTAAATGCCTAAATGCGAATAAGGTCAATTTTAATGTCTATATTCTGACATGAACATTTTCAAATATTCATGTTTGATCACAATTGCTACTTTCACTTAAGGTTTGCCCAACATACATAAAAACCAAGTCCTTCCCCAAAATGATATTGTGCACAGTCACATAAACGCCTTAACGATGTTGAACTTAACTCATATTAAAATGGGATGAAAATATCTCAAAATGAGTTCATATTGGAATTTTCTGTAACGTAGCAAAAATACAAGAAATGTATACCTCTTATGCAAATAATCAATACAAAACTTTACAACTATATACAGAAACATAAGGGCTGTTATTCAGTAGATTTTCAATACGTTTTTATTATGTTACTCATGTACTTGGATGAATCAATAAGTACATTTGGTATGCAGTTTACTTTAAATAAAATTAAAACTCTCAACGTTGAAATTGAGTGATTTATGCTATTTTGTGTAAGGTTTTAATGAATCTGTATGCTGCTCAATAACTGATAATTTTGTTAAATCGTTCATTTATGATATCCTCTTGGTCTGAATCTGAAATAAGTTTTTATATCTTCAAAAGTAATCTCATACGTAAGTATTTCGTCTCAATCTTTTATAAATACAACAGTGGAAAAGATAAGTGGAACAGATAAGACGTAAACGTACAAATGTTGAGCAAACTGAAATTCATCATGTTGCTGACCGGCACACAATGAATACAAATTTGTGTCCATGTCTGTTTAGAGTACCAGCATTTCCTTGTGTATTCAAAATACTGAACCGTCACTGCAAGCAGCAGTTTGCATGGTTTTCATAACAAAAAAAAGTTTATCACATCTACATGTTAGTACCAAAACTGCCTATATGTGTACTTCTGAAAATTAAATAGCGGTATCGTTAAACAGTAAATTTATTAATTCAGGATGGATTGCATAATACAAATGAAAGCAAGAATTGGAACAAAGTGATTTCAAAAATGTATATGGCGGTATCATGAAACAGTGAATTTATTAATGCAGGATGGATTGCATAATACAAATGCCAGCAATAATTAGAACAAAACGATTACGAAAATTTATCAGTATCAATTTAGTGTATCAGGATTTCCTTTCTTTTTTTAATTCCAAATACAGAACAGTCAATACAAGCAATTGTTTGCATACATGTCTCTCAGAATGTTTATCATGACAAAATTGACATTATTTGTACTGTATGCTGAAAGTTTAAAACTTGTGCCATAAAAAGCCGAAAGGAACGAAATCATTTACAAATATTACTATTTACAGCGAATACATTTAAATGTTACCTGCATTATCGTGAAGACACTTTGTTTATCAGCTCGAGACAAAGTCTTAAGTAAACATAGTGTGTATACAATGTAGTTATGTAACAAATATACATTCAACAGTTAGAAGCTGATACATTTTAATGTAAAAATGCAAATCATCCATATCTTATATTTATTTAAAGCTTAATCATAATTCAAACGAAACGCTGATTCAAAAGTTGAGAAATAAAAACTAAGTGTATACCATGTATACAGGTCGTTTCAGTATCATGCAGACATAAAATATACAAAATCTTTTAGGAAAAATGTGTAATATTGAACTATAATACATCATATTATATAACCATTCACCGTGGTTGAGTACTGCAGACTTTTCTTTAATATGTTGATTGATTGTTCCTTACGTAAAATCACAGTGGAAAATGTTTCATACAGATTCAGGAAAAGAACAATTAACAATTAATTCAATAAGCAGGTTCTGTGATATAGGTGGACCGGTATGAAGGGTCAGACATTTGAAATGCTGCTGAAACATGAGGTTACATTTGTTAAGGACCGAAATTAAGCCTTGCAACAGGCCACGTACGAATGTTAGAGTTATTAACCTGCAAAGAGTGCGACAAGTTTATTACACGAGGCATAGGATTAAATATCCCCATTCTGAAAAGATTTTGTAGCGAATTCATACAACCCACACAGTCAAAATGACGCCTGAATTTGGCAAGTGTTTAACTGCAGTTTGGAAGCAGATCAAAAGTGATCATCTGTCTTAACCCCAGTCAGCATAAGGATTTATTTTCTTTGAGCAATAACTTTAATACCGGCTTATCGTTTATCTGTCTGAAGATTATCCGAATAATCGGTTAGGTAAAAATGTACAATTTGACAATACCACACATAAGTAAAACTCAGGAAAGATTGCTCAAAACGAATCACAGCAATACTAGTTCACAATTACTACAACATTTTGTCTCATCAATTGAGAATGCAATACTTTCCGTTTTTTATTCAAAAATTATGAACCGTCACTGAAAATAAGTAGTTTTCATATCTCATGGCTTGTATAACAAAAATATGTCCTTCCAACAAAACTGACCATATAATGCAAATGAAAAAGGCAATGTCATACATCAGTAAATGTGTTATATATTCGGACGGATTGTATATTTCAAATGAACGAATATTGGTAGACATTGACTTAAAAAAAACAGGATCAATTTAGAGAGCCAGCATTTACTCTTTTTATTCAAAACACTGAACCGTCACTAAAAATCAGTAGTGTTCATATTTCACAATATTTGTCCTCATCATTCAACATTGACCATATTTATACTTTATAATGATTTTTTTTCTAATTATCATAATTGAGCAAAATTGACTGCAGAAATATACGACAACATTTAATAGTGCTTCAGAAATTATACAAATATACATTATATATTCGGACACTATACAAATTTCATTTCGTCGAAAATACAATATTATAATTGTAGATCAAACATAATTGCACCCATCTATATTTTTTCATTGCACTTAATATCGCTACATTTGATAGTATTTCCGTATCTTATAATCATTTTTACTTATTAAAATCAAAGATACTTATCCCGTCTGGGGACGTGCTAAATCATATTTTGTTTCAGCAAATTATTATGATGAAGGAATCCAAATTAAATGCTTTACGTAAGCGAGTACTAAAAGATCAAATGGACGAAAATATTGAAACAACGATCTTTATATAATACACAGGTAAATTAGCTTCAGACGTAAAACGTCCGTATTAAACGGATGTTTTACAGACGTATTATTTTATTTGTCTTTGTAAATTATTACTTTTACTGTTTAGTCTTTATTTGGTAATATCCGTTTGACGTACTAAAACATCCCGTTATTGTGTTATTGTGCTATGGTAAACATTTGTGTATTCTTGTCTTTCGTTTTTGCTAATGTGCTTTGTCTTATTGCCTTTTTGTTTTTTTTGTTGACATATTTGTTTGTTTTTAAAGTGATTAAGATTATAACACATGTTGACTGCTGTATCACTATTTTTGACATTTTTACCTATTATGTCTGTTTGCTTTGTTCACACATCGTTGTCAATATAATAGAAATTTTATACGACTGTCATACAAGTGAGAGGTTTAGCTAGCTATAAAATCAGGTTTAATCCACCATTTTCTACATTAGAAAATGCCTGTATCAAGTCAGGAATATGACAGTTGTTATCCATTTGTTTGGTGTGTTTGAGCTTTTGATTTTGCCATTTGCTATTGGACTTTCCGCTTAGAATTTTTCTCGGAGTTCAGTATTTTTTTTATTTTAATATTCAGTACCACGTCTATTTTACGGACTTTTGAATAATAGTGCCATAGCTCAGTATAAACACTGTATGAAACACAAATATGATATAAACATAGTATTTAAACTTGTGTAATTTGTTTGAACAAAGAGAGAGCCATAACATATGTTTAATTTGTGTTTCTTATTCCTCGGTTGTTCACAAACAACCTTGTCCGGTTGAAAACTGTTTTATCTTTTCACCAATGTTTGAAGGTATATTACTACAAGACGGTGTGCATATCATTATGATCGTCATCTGACCTTGACCCCTAACATCAATTTAAAAATACTTGACTTTTGTTTTCACATTTTTTGTCCGTAATATAAATTTTTAATCCTTTGCTTTTGATAATTGATATATGATGTGTCGCATACTATTGAAGGTGACATCATAGGTTGATCTCTTTTAATGTCAAAGTATTGATAACCTTCGCCCGCCGGTAAGATATCGTGAAATATTTAAAAAAAATATGATTCATATACCTTGTAATAAAAAAAGTATCTATTCTTAAGCATGATGTCAAAACCGTTCAATACACCAAAGAATTTCATGGCCCCATTGACTTTCTTACGGGTGGCCTATTTTGATCAAAATGTCTGTCTGTCCGTTCAACACATCTATATATTTTGACACGTCAAGATTGTATCAACAGCTATTTTAAATCTTTATGCAAAGAGTAAATATCTGTAAAAGGAAAGAACCACATTTTTTGTGAAATTTATACAATAATTGTAAAGTTTGAGAAAAAAATCTTTCAGAAGTATCTTCTTGCTCAATAATTTCATTGAAAAACAAGTTGTGATGTAGGTTTCATATGCTTTCGAAAATTGTTTCCCACTGTCAAATTTAGTGTTTTAATTATAATATAAAAGAAAGGGATAAAATTTAGGGAAATACATAATATTACTTACAATATTTATTTAAAATTTACAATGAATATATAAGTACCGTAAAAACTTAATTGTCGTTACAAATAAAATTCTTGGAAATTTCTTTTAGTCATGTTAGTGATTTGATTTCAAGAAAAGTTAATGTAAATATGTATAATATGATATTCAAGATTGTATCCAGGTGTCAACATTGTTTTGTTTTTGTTTTTATTTAAAGCAGGGGATAATATTTAATGTTGGCTACTTATGTTTTTCTCAAAATTCACAAATTGTGTAAAATGTCTTCTCGTGTTAGGATTTAAAAAAAGTGATATACAGGTACAATACATTATTTTAAAGTGATCGAAGGTACCAAAAATTATAAAAGAGCTGTATGAAAAACCTCTTTCCTAAAAAATCTCAAATTCAGGGAATCGTCTGTTTAAGTAAGGATTTAAAATTGATGTATATATATATAAAATTATATTACAAATTGTTATTCAATGTCAAATATAGGGTAAGAAGTTAGTTTTTGCGAGAAAGAAAAATCGCAAATTTCGAGCATTTTTGTGTTTGGATGTAAAGAGATGATAGACTTTAAGATATATCATTATATATCGTATTAGGTCACTAGCACACTGTGTAACGAATTTATCTTACCGACTATCTTCACATGTGGTATTTAGACTAGTGGCCTATCAAAGTGATTTAGTCTTCAATACTTAGTATTAAGAACCTACTTCCATTATATTAAATTTGTCTATACAAAAACAAATACCGAAAATAACAACTAATTACCTTTAAATATGTTTTATGAATGTATTTCAATCGTTTATCATCAATTTCTTCGTCTGATGAAACCTTTCAGATTTTTCTTTAACACCGTGTTGTTTTTATAAAGGGACGTAACACCACTACTAACCGTGTATTGAAATAAGCCCGCCTACTAACCTAATATGAAATATACACGGTCTCCACGCGGTTGCTTTTAACCAATCATATACCTAGAAATGTATAGGAGGTAAGATAAAAAATTAATATACGACCTCAAACAACGTACGACTCATTCCGTATAGTAAGCTATCAAAGACCCCAATTTGATAAGATGTGAAAGAATTCAAACAATACAATCGGCATCTTCATGTACAAGACAATAAACAACATTAGGTAGAGAGCAACATGCGAAAAAAACAATTATTAACAAGATCCCGAAAGAAGACAGGTACATTTAGAATTTGGTGGTGTTAAACCGCCTATTATTATCCTAATAATGGACAGTTTTGAAACAGCAAAACATAACAATAAACTGCCAATTGCCAGTTTAAAAAGGCTTAATCATTCAGATCGACACAAAGTACAAACCCAACACAACTGATACAAAGACGGATGTCACAAGGCACCAATCTAAGAGTACTCACAGTTACTTAGAGCTAGCCCAAAGCCAATAACATCTAAAATGTCAATTATAGTAGTTTAAAACTTATTACCAATCAGTGCACGTTAAATGGGTTCAATATTTAGACAGCATTAACATGCTTAACACATGTAACAGTTTAGGGAGAAATACATTGTATAATGTTGAATAATGGTATACGTGTCAAATACATATTTAGTCGTGTTTCAATTGAATGATTACTAGATAATGTTAATTCTGATGACAACAAAAGTTACAGTTCTTCCTGACTGCCGCACCACGATGGTTGACACCTATTATGTTTGTTTAATTTGCTCACACTTTGTTGTCGATATCATGGAATTATTTTCGGCTTTCATATAAGTAAGAGGTTTAGCTAGCTATAAAACCAGGTGTCAGCATGTTCTTAAAAAAGGAAATGTCTGTACCAAGTCAGGAAGATGACAGTTGTTTTTCCGATTCGTTTAATGTGTTTGAGCTTTTGACTTTGAGATTTGAAGTGACTTTCCGTTTTGAGTTTTCATTGGAGTACGTTATTTTACTTTTTACAGTGTAAAATGATCACAAATGTATTCAAATGATCGATAAGTTTACATCGACCGTATCCTTATTAAGGTGCTCTAATTACAACATCACCGTAAAATTATGACTTGTAATTATAGTTTCTTACAGGTGCAGCAAAACTTTCTAATGATTCGGTTGTGTGTAATAGAGAAAGTCCAAATAACTGTCCATTCTTGGGAAATAATGAAGCCTGAGCTTCATTATTTCCCAGGAATGGACAGTTATTTGGACTTTCGCTAACTTAAAATACACCTTAAATTTAAAGAACAATTTTCAGTTTATAACATTTTAAAGAATTTTATTTCATTTTGTAATGGTTTTCTTTTCATTTTCCCCGTGTTGTACCTATTAATCCGCTGGCAAAATTTAAGATCAAGCTGACCATCTACTCTCTTAACGAAGTAGTGATGAACAGTAGAATAATTACTATAAAAAGATCTTGATTAAAGTTCATATAGATTTACAGATGGGAGCAGTCCTAACTTGTACAGCAAGTTAACTTGATAACCAGTCATTTGGACTGGTCAAAGTCAACCTGTGACAGGATTTAGGAATGCTCTAACCAGTCCTAGGACCACAATCTAGTTAACTTGAAAAGCGAACTTGGTCCTAGGACTGTTTTTATGTCTGCCGAAAAAGTTAACTTGGAAATAGGTCCGCTACTGATATAAGTTAACTTCGAAATCAGTCCTGCCATAAGTTAACATAAGTTAACTTTGATTTTGACAACTCCGATTGAACCAGACCTGACCACACCAAAGAGCAGAAAACAGCCGAAGGCCACCAATGGGTCTTCAACACAGCGAAAAAATCCCGCTTCAGCTACGTGCCATACCAGAATACCGCCATCCCCTACTCTCTTCTGTCACGGTCATAAGGGTCTACGGTATAAGTGCTATAGACCCGTTCAGAGGCCATATCTACCTTTATTTCTGGCACCACGGTCCACACGAATAATGTCTTAGTTTGGCTAGCGGAAAATAGTAGAGTTGGACTTTGTGCCATACTAGGTTACCCCAACCCCCACTGTTTGCCCTCAAATGCGTTAGGGTCTAATGTATAATTTTTTCATAAATCCATGTTAAAATTTGAAAATTTAAAGAACTTGCGACAGGTTTAGGATATCTTTGCTATGATAACCCTAAGGCAGCTTCGAGGCGAGGTCTGAGATTTGTCCTACGATAGTCATAAGAGGATCATTAGACATGTCCTAAGATATATCTTATGACAGGTCTTAGGATAGCTTCGTGAAACCGGCCCCTGTATCTTATTGTAAATGTTATACACGTGCTTACCTGAATATCCATGCTTCTTTGTTGATTGTTTACAAAGGTGACAATCGGTAAACTTCGGTTTCAAAACACGACCATTAATTAGCTGCCATATTTTCACAACTTCACTGACCAAGTAAAATATTTTTTTGACGATAATACGATATGGATACGTGAAAAATGAAAAAAAAATCGTGCACAGAAGACTTAATTTATGGTAAGTGCATGCATTGGTTAAATCATTGGATTAACATTATTTTTCACCAGTCACTCGTTTCATATTACTTTAAAGAAAACAAAAATTTTGAATATAAATTGCCAAATTGTGTGGATGACGCTTTAGTTATTTGCGTTCATGTCACCTCTAAAATTTAATAACTGTGTTTAAAAACTAATATCAAAGTTTTAATACTTAAAAAAGTCGAAATTTCAAGACTTCAAAAGTTAAGAATTCGAATTAAAGTCGAAATTTTTAGATTTTGAAATGTCAAAAGTTCGACTTCGAAACAAATGTGCACATTTTATTTTTTACTATGACCCTATATTTTTCGCATTGTTGATTAACGTACAGTTGCCTATAATTGCATACACCAACTTCATTTGAACTTTGGTGGGATAGTTGTCTCATTGGCAATCATAGATTACCACAAAATATCTCCTTATTCTTTATATTGCTATGAAGAAATATCGTGTCACTGTAATACTAGTTTAACCTAGACACGTCATTTTTTTTTTGATAGAAGAAACAAGGTAACTGTATGCATGGTACTAAAAGTTTGTATGTTCGCATAGTCCTGACTCCAGGTTAGGGAAATCGTATTACAAAAATTTGAATGTAAAAAAATGGAAGGATGGAAATTCCGTGTCTTATTTGACTAATAAAAAGATACCTACAAATCGCTTATGCGGCGACCCAAGTAAAAGAAATAGATCGGGGATTTAGACGGTGGTAAACATGAATGTGACACACTACGTTTTGATTTTTTCCTGAACTTTAATTCTGATATGAAAAGATCTTTTCAAAGCTCTGATAGGGGCAATGCAGAATATTTAACCACGTGGCTATCGGCAAAAGAGTAAAAATGTCACATTATGTGGTATGATAAATTCCACAACGGCTTGCCATACGAAACAATTGCTTAGTCTATAGGTTTGCCTCTGGGGACCTATAAATGTGAGTCAATGCTAATTTGTTTTGTCCCTAATACGCTTCTGTAGGATTGAGTCCATTCACATGGATCAAATTATCAATTATTGAAATTATCAGCAACATTTAAAAGATATTTTAATTCGAAATTCAATATTAAATGGTTTATAATCATAAAATAGTTCAAACTTTCTTTAAATACTTTTCTGGGTCGATAAAAGATGGTCCGAGTTGACTTTACATTGTCGGTCCAAAATTTCTCCGGACCGACTTGACCAATAATCATCATTAGAGCGTTTGGCAGATATTGATTGGTTTGCCTTATATTAAACGCTAAGGTAACATTAATGTTGATTTTTTAATATTAAAAAATCAGCATATTATTTGATATTAAAAAATCATTTATTAATATTAAAAAATTCGAATGAATATTTAATATTAAAAAATCCGAATGAATATTTAATATTAAAAAATGATTTTTTAATATTAATAAATGATTTTTTAATATTAATAAATGATTTTTTAATATTAAAAATTCATTTATATATATATATATATATATATATATATATATATATATATATATATATATATATATATATATTCAATATATTGATACGTAACCTCAGGTTGACTTGTACAACAAAATTATTTGACCGCATCAACCAAAACTGACCATATTTGCACTTTATTATGTTAACCTATATAGCCGCATAGTAAATCAGCAATATGTTTATGTCAGGATAGAATGTATAATACAAATGACAGCCATATTGGAACACAATGACTACAAAATTTTGTCCACATAAATTTAGAGTGCCAGCATATCCTCCTTTTGTTCAATATATTGATACGTAACACAATTTCAGTAGTTTTGATACCTCAGGCTGACTTGTACAACAAACTTATTTGACCGCATCAACCCAAACTGACCATATTTGCATTTTATTATGTAAATCTATATATAGATATAAGAAGATGTGGTATGAGTGCCAATGAGACAACTCTCCATCCAAGTCAAAATTTATAAAAGTAAACCATTATAGATCACAGTACGGTCTTCAACACGGAGCCTTGGCTCACACCGAACAGTAAGCTATAAAGGGCCCCCAAAATTACTAGTGTAAAACCATTCAAACGGGAAAACCAACGGTCTAATCTATATAAAAAACGAGAAACGAGAAACACTTATGAACCACATCAACAAACGACAACTACTGAACATCAGATTCCTGACTTTGGACAAATGCAAACAAATGCAGCGGGTTTAAACGTTTTAATGGTACCAAACCTTCACCCTTTTTTCTGAAACAATAGTGTAACATCACAACATAGAAAGACACACTATAAAATATCAACTGAAATAGCTTAACTCAATCAAAGGACATATTAACATCATTGAACATACACTGAACAAATAAATTTGACCTATGATACAATGTAAATACAAAATAAATAAACTAAGGGAAGAATAATAAAAGTAACATGCTATATCGGTATGAAATGTTAAACAATTAAAGAAAAATAATCTGCTCGAACAAAAATATCAGCCGTGTGCAATAAGTTTAAACACAGGTAAATGAAAATAATTTTGTTGTTAGGTATACGTATACAGTTCCAATAGAGAAAGGAAATATTTTTACAAAATAAATAATTTTGATGTTCATAGTACAAAGTGAAAATTTATAGTAATACCAAACACTTATAAAAGCTGGTATATAGACCAGATATAACCCTGAATAACATTAAATAACAAAAAAGCAATACAATTAGTATCAACAGGTCAAATAAACAAGAAAGTACGATCTGAGAGTACTCGCAGTTATTGACAGCTAGTTAAAAGCCAAAACAATTAATAATAAAAAAATCATGCAGCAGAGACTAAAATCAACTAAATGTATATAGCCGCATAGTAAATCAGCAATAATTTTATGTCAGGATAGAATGTTTAATACAAATGACAGCAATATTGGAACACAATGACTACAAAATTATGTCTCCATAAATTTAGAGTGCCAGCATATCCTCCTTTTGTTCAATATATTGATACGTAACAAAATTTCAGCAGTGTTGATACCTCAGGCTGACTTGTATAGCAAAATTATTAGACCGTATCAACCAAAGCTGACAATATTTGTACTGAATTATGTAAATCTATATAGCCGCATAGTAAATCAGCAATATTTTTATGTCAGGATAGAATGTATAATACAAATGACATCAATATTGGAACACATTGACTACAACATTTTGTCCTCATAAATTAAGAGTGCCAGCATGTCCTCTTTTTATTCAACATATTGATATGTAACAAAATTTCAGTAGAATATGACAGTTGTTGTCCATTCGTTTGATGTGTTTTGTCATTTGATTTTGCCATGTGATTAGGGACTTTCCGATTGAATTTTCCTCGGAGTTCAGTATTTTTGTGATTTTACTTTTTGATACCTCAGGCTGACTCAAATAGCAAAATTATTTGACCGTATCAACCAAAATTGACCATATTTGCACTTTAATATGTAAATCTATATGGCCGCATAATAATTCAGTAATATTTTTATGTCAGGATGTATTGTATAATACAAATGACAGCAATATTGGAACACAATGTGAATACAAAATTTTGTCCGCATACATTTAGACTACCAACATGTCCTCTTTTTTTTCAAAATATTGTCTCGCAACAAAATTTCAGTAGTTTTGATACCTCAGGCTGACTACTATAACAAAATTATTTGACCGCATCAACCAAAACTGACCATATTAGCACTTTTATTTGTAAATCTATTTAGCCGCATAGTAAACATGGTAAATCAGCAATATTTTCATGTCAGGATTGAATGTATAATACAAATGACTGCAATATTGGAACACAATATGAATAACTACAAAATTTTGTCCGCATAAGTTCAGAGTCCCAGCGTGTCCTCCTTTTTGTTCAATATACATGATATATTGATACGTAACAAAATTTCAGTAGTTTTGATACCTCAGGCTGACTCGCATAGCAAAATTATTTGACCGTATCAACCAAAACTGACCATATTTGCACTTTAATATGTAAATCTATATAGCCGCATAATAATTCAGTAATATTTTTATGTCAGGATGTATTGTTTAATACAAATGACAGCAATATTGGAACACAATGTGAATACAAAATTTTGTCCGCATAAATTTAGATTACCAGCATGTCCTCTTTTTATTCAAAATATTGTCTCGCAACAAACATTTAGTAGTTTTGATACCTCAGGCTGACTCCTATAACAAAATTATTTGACCGCATCAACCAAAAGTGACCATATTTGGGGTTACACTAAAGACCTGAACGTGGACCTGAAAAACCTGAATAGACCTGAAGATATACTACTCGATTTATTCAAATTACAATTACTTTTTTATTAATTCAAAGGATTTTCTCTAATTAAGAATTTTATAAAACGTAAAGATTCACGTGATAATAAAAATAAATGTTTTAAATAAAAAACAAATTTTTGATTCCAAAAATCGAAACTTAGCGGAGAAATGAAAAGACCTGAACGGACATGAAATTCTACGATCAGACATATTCAAACTTCACTAACTGTTTTATTTTTGAATGGAATTCCTTCACGTTTAGATTTTGTGAAACAAGAAATTCAATAGATTAATAATATCTAAAAACGAATTATAAAAAATATTATTGAGGTGTCAAAACTCGGACCTGAACGAGAAATTAAATTACCTGAATTGACCTGAAAATCTCTGGTCAGATTTTTTCATGTTCTATAACTGTTTTAGTTTTCAATCAATCTCCTTGTAATTTGAATTTTGTTATAGAAAATGTATAATATTTTATTGAAATGATAAAGAATTTTATGAAAACCATCTTTTTAGTTCCAAAAATCGGACCTTAACAGGGAAATAAAAAGACTTGAAAAAATACGGGTAGATGTATTTAAACTGACAGACATTTTTTTAAATTTTTTAATTGATTTTATTCTAAATTAAATTATATTGAAGAGAAAGACTGATTTTATGTATACAGGAATATTTTTAAGTAACAAATACCTTGTTGATGTTAAAACCTGAACCTGAAGGGTACACAGGTTTGTCCGAGGAAAATTATTCAAACTACTTAACTTGTTTGAACTGTAGCTATATAAACTTCTAAAAAAACAGGTTTTAAATTGTAATATTTATATATTGAAATAAAGTATCATTTGCACATGCATAAACCATGTAATCTAAAGACATGTGTTCGTTGATTGGAATGTATTAATTACATAAACGTGTGCCAGCTTTAATTCACACCTTGTATTAGGTGATAACTGGATCTTTGATCTAAACAAACATTTCATTTTAATTTTTTAATTGGATTATCAAGTAATCTTGTTCAAAACCAAAACATTGCTCAGTTACAAATTTTACTATGAACTTTTTCTTTTGATAAATTATTACAAAGGCTTTGGCTATACTTTAAATTTTGTCCTATTTGGTTAATAGCTCTTCATCTTTTAAATAAGCTTAGGATTTGCAAATGTTTTGGCCTTGAGCATCAATGAAGAGACATTGATTGTCAAAATACGCATCTGGTGCAGAAAAGAAGGTACCGTTTATGTTCTTATAAAAATTAGAAGATGTGGTTTGATCCCAATGAGACAACTCTCCACAAGAGAGCAAATGACATAGAAGTTAACACCTATAAGGTCATCGTACGGCCTTCAAGAATGTATTTTCAGTTTATGCATGTCTTTTAATTCTCAGGTCCAAGTCTTGTCACCAAAATAATATTGTACATTAATATTTTTTTTTTTTTTTTTTTTTTGGTAAAATATTTAATTTGTACTTTAACAAAATCTAGATTTCAAGAAAATTCTTTGAAAAAAAGTAAATGAAGTTTGAAAATTATATAAGTTGAATTTCAGGTTCATTCAGGTTTCTAATTCTCCGTTCAGGTCCGAGATTTGGCACCCAAAACATATTTTTCATTATTTAATTTTTGATTTTAACAAAATGTACATTTTTTTCATTTTACAAAATCTAAAGTTGAAAGAATTCCATTGAATATTTAAAAAGTTATTGAAGTTTGAATAAGTCCAACCATATATTTTCAGGTCGTTCAGGTCTTTTCCTTTCTCCGTTCAGGTCCACGTTTTGGCATCAAAAAATTGTTTTCTATTTGAAACATTTTATTTTCAATAAAATGTGGATCTTTACCTTTAATAAAATTCTAATTTGAAAAAAATCCATTGGAAAATGAAATAGTAATAATTATTGTAATTTGAATAAATCGAGTCTTACATCTTCAAGTCTATGCAGGTCTTTTCAGGTCCACGTTCAGGTCTTTATTGTAACCCCCATATTTGCACTTTAATTTGTTAATCTATTTAGCCGCATAGTAAATCAACAATATTTTTATGTCAGGATTGAATGTATATTACAAATGTCAGCAATATCGGAACACAATATGAATAACTACAAAATTTTGTCCGCATAAATTCAGAGTCCCAGCGTGTCCTCCTTTTTGTTCAATATACATGATATATTGATACGTAACAAAATTTCAGTAGTTTTGATACCTCAGGCTGACTCGCATAGCAAAATTATTTGGCCGTATCAATCAAAACTGACCATATTTGCACTTTAATGTGTAAATCTATATAGCCGCATAATAATTCAGTAATATTTTTATGTCAGGATGTATTGTATAATACAAATGACAGCAATATTGTAACACAATGTGAATACAAAATTTTGTCCGCATAAATTTAGATTACCACCATGTCCTCTTTTTATTCAAAATATTGTCTCGCAACAAACTTTTAGTAGTTTTGATACCTCAGGCTGACTCCTATAACAAAATTATTTGACCGCATCAACCAAAAGTGACCATATTTGGGGTTACACTAAAGACATGAACGTGGACCTGAAAAACCTGAATAGACCTGAAGATATACTACTCGATTTATTCAAATTACAATTACTTTTTTATTAATTCAAAGGATTTTCTCTTATTAAGAATTTTATAAAACGTAAAGATTCACGTGATAATAAAAATAAAATGTTTTAAATAAAAAACAATTTTTTGATTCCAACACTCGGAACTTAACGGAGAAATGAAAAGACCTGAACGGACATGAAATTCTACGATCAGACATATTCAAACTTCACTAACTGTTTTATTTTTGAATGGAATTCCTTCACGTTTAGATTTTGTGAAACAAGAAAGTCAATAGATTAATAATATCTAAAAAGAAATTATGAAAACTATTATTGAGGTGTCAAAACTCGGACCTGAACGAGAAATTAAATTACCTGAATTGACCTGGAAATCTCTGGTCAGATTTTTTCATGTTCTATAACTGTTTTAGTTTTCAATCAATCTCCTTGTAATTTGAATTTTGTTATAGAAAATGTATAATATTTTATTGAAATGATAAAGAATTTTATGAAAACCCTTTTTTTAGTTCCAAAAATCGGACCTTAACAGGGAAATAAAAAGACTTGAAAAAATATGGGTAGATGTATTTAAACTGACAGACATTTTTTTAAATTTTTTAATTGATTTTATTCTAAATTAAATTATATTGAAGAGAAAGACTGATTTTATGTATACAGGAATATTTTTAAGTAACAAATACCTTGTTGATGTTAAAACCTGAACCTGAAGGGTACACAGGTTTGTCCGAGGAAAATTATTCAAACTACTTAACTTGTTTAAACTGTAGCTATATAAACTTCTACAAAAACAGGTTTTGAATTGTAATATTTATGTATTGAAAATAAAGTATCATTTGCACATGCATAAACCATGTAATCTAAAGACATGTGTTCGTTGATTGGAATGTATTAATTACATAAACGTGTGCCAGCTTTAATTCACACCTTGTATTAGGTGATAACTGGATCTTTGATCTAAACAAACATTTCATTTTAATCTTTTAATTGGATTATCAAGTAATCTTGTTCAAAACCAAAACATTGCTCAGTTACAAATTTTACTATGAACTTTTTCTTTTGATAAATTATTACAAAGGCTTTGGCTATACTTTAAATTTTGTCCTATTTGGTTAATAGCTCTTCATCTTTTAAATAAGCTTAGGATTTGCAAATGTTTTGGCCTTGAGCATCAATGAAGAGACATTGATTGTCAAAATACGCATCTGGTGCAGAAAAGAAGGTACCGTTTATGTTCTTATAAAAATAAGAAGATGTGGTTTGATCCCAATGAGACAATTCTCCACAAGAGAGCAAATGACATAGAAGTTAACACCTATAAGGTCACCGTACGGCCTTCAAGAATGTATTTTAAGTTTATGCATGTCTTTTAATTCTCAGGTCCAAGTCTTGTCACCAAAATAATATTGTTCATTAATGTTTTTTTTTTTTTTTTTTTTTTGGTAAAGTATTTAATTTGTACTTTAACAAAATCTAGATTTCAAGAAAATTCTTTGAAAAAAAGAAAATGAAGTTTGAAAATTATATAAGTTGAATTTCAGGTTCATTCAGGTTTCTAATTCTCCGTTCAGGTCCGAGATTTGGCACCCAAAACATATTTTTCATTATTTAATTTTTAATTTTAACAAAATGTAAATTTTTTTCATTTTACAAAATCTAAAGTTGAAAGAATTCCATTGAATATTTAAAAAGTTATTGAAGTTTGAATAAGTCCAACCATATATTTTCAGGTCGTTCAGGTCTTTTCCTTTCTCCGTTCAGGTCCACGTTTTGGCATCAAAAAATTGTTTTCTATTTGAAACATTTTATTTTCAATAAAATGTGGATCTTTACCTTTAATAAAATTCTAATTTGAAGAAAGTCCATTGGAAAATGAAATAGTAATAATTATTGTAATTTGAATAAATCGAGTCTTACATCTTGAAGTCTATTCAGGTCTTTTCAGGTCCACGTTCAGGTCTTTATTGTAACCCCCATATTTGCACTTTAATTTGTTAATCTATTTAGCAGCATAGTAAATCAACAATATTTTTATGTCAGGATTGAATGTATATTACAAATGTCAGCAATATTGGAACACAATATGAATAACTACAAAATTTTGTCCGCATAAATTCAGAGTCCCAGCGTGTCCTCCTTTTTGTTCAATATACTTGATATATTGATACGTAACAAAATTTCAGTAGTTTTGATACCTCAGGCTGACTCGCATAGCAAAATTATTTGATCGTATCAATCAAAACTGACCATATTTGCACTTTAATGTGTAAATCTATATAGCCGCATAATAATTCAGTAATATTTTTATGTCAGGATGTATTGTATAATACAAATGACAGCAATATTGTAACACAATGTGAATACAAAATTTTGTCCGCATAAATTTAGATTACCACCATGTCCTCTTTTTATTCAAAATATTATCTCGCAACAAACTTTTAGTAGTTTTGATACCTCAGGCTGACTCCTATAACAAAATTATTTGACCGCATCAACCAAAAGTGACCATATTTGGGGTTACACTAAAGACATGAACGTGGACCTGAAAAACCTGAATAGACCTGAAGATATACTACTCGATTTATTCAAATTACAATTACTTTTTTATTAATTCAAAGGATTTTCTCTTATTAAGAATTTTATAAAACGTAAAGATTCACGTGATAATAAAAATAAAATGTTTTAAATAAAAAACAATTTTTTGATTCCAACACTCGGAACTTAACGGAGAAATGAAAAGACCTGAACGGACATGAAATTCTACGATCAGACATATTCAAACTTCACTAACTGTTTTATTTTTGAATGGAATTCCTTCACGTTTAGATTTTGTGAAACAAGAAATTCAATAGATTAATAATATCTAAAAAGAAATTATGAAAAATATTATTGAGGTGTCAAACCTCGGACCTGAACGAGAAATTAAATTACCTGAATTGACCTGAAAATCTCTGGTCAGATTTTTTCATGTTCTATAACTGTTTTAGTTTTCAATCAATCTCCTTGTAATTTGAATTTTGTTATAGAAAATGTATAATATTTTATTGAAATGATAAAGAATTTTATGAAAACCATTTTTTTAGTTCCAAAAATCGGACCTTAACAGGGAAATAAAAAGACTTGAAAAAATACGGGTAGATGTATTTAAACTGACAGACATTTTTTTAAATTTTTTAATTGATTTTAATCTAAATTAAATTATATTGAAGAGAAAGACTGATTTTATGTATACAGGAATATTTTTAAGTAACAAATACCTTGTTGATGTTAAAACCTGAACCTGAAGGGTACACAGGTTTGTCCGAGGAAAATTATTCAAACTACTTAACTTGTTTAAACTGTAGCTATATTAACTTCTACAAAAACAGGTTTTAAATTGTAATATTTATATATTGAAAATAAAGTATCATTTGCACATGCATAAACCATGTAATCTAAAGACATGTGTTCGTTGATTGGAATGTATTAATTACATAAACGTGTGCCAGCTTTAATTCACACCTTGTATTAGGTGATAACTGGATCTTTGATCTAAACAAACATTTCATTTTAATCTTTTAATTGGATTATCAAGTAATCTTGTTCAAAACCAAAACATTGCTCAGTTACAAATTTTACTATGAACTTTTTCTTTTGATAAATTATTACAAAGGCTTTGGCTATACTTTAAATTTTGTCCTATTTGGTTAATAGCTCTTCATCTTTTAAATAAGCTTAGGATTTGCAAATGTTTTGGTCTTGAGCATCAATGAAGAGACATTGATTGTCAAAATACGCATCTGGTGCAGAAAAGAAGGTACCGTTTATGTTCTTATAAAAATAAGAAGATGTGGTTTGATCCCAATGAGACAATTCTCCACAAGAGAGCAAATGACACAGAAGTTAACACTTATAAGGTCACCGTACGGCCTTCAAGAATGTATTTTAAGTTTATGCATGTCTTTTAATTCTCAGGTCCAAGTCTTGTCACCAAAATAATATTGTTCATTAATGTTTTTTTTTTTTTTTTTTTTTTGGTAAAATATTTAATTTGTACTTTAACAAAATCTAGATTTCAAGAAAATTCTATGAAAAAAAGAAAATGAAGTTTGAAAATTATATAAGTTGAATTTCAGGTTCATTCAGGTTTCTAATTCTCCGTTCAGGTCCGAGATTTGGCACCCAAAACATATTTTTCATTATTTAATTTTTAATTTTAACAAAATGTAAATTTTTTTCATTTTACAAAATCTAAAGTTGAAAGAATTCCATTGAATATTTGAAAAGTTATTGAAGTTTGAATAAGTCCAACCATATATTTTAAGGTCGTTCAGGTCTTTTCCTTTCTCCGTTCAGGTCCACGTCTTGGCATCAAAAAATTGTTTTTTTATTTGAAACATTTTATTTCCAATAAAATGTGGATCTTTACCTTTAATAAAATTCTAATTTGAAGAAAATCCATTGGAAAATGAAATAGTAATAATTATTGTAATTTGAATAAATCGAGTCTTACATCTTCAAGTCTATTCAGGTTTTTTTTAGGTCCACGTTCAGGTCTTTGTTGTAACCCCCTTATTTGCACTTTAATTTGTTAATCTATTTAGCCGCATAGTGAATCAACAATATTTTTATATCAGGATTGAATGTATATTACAAATGTCAGCAATATTGGAACACAATATGAATAACTACAAAAGTTTGTCCGCATAAATTCAGAGTCCCAGCGTGTCCTCCTTTTTGTTCAATATACATGATATATTGATACGTAACAAAATTTCAGTAGTTTTGATACCTCAGGCTGACTCGCATAGCAAAATTATTGACAGTATCAACCAAAACGGACCATATTTGCACTTTGGTATGTAAATCCATATGGCTGCATTATAAATCAGAAGGTTTTTTTTTATGTCAGGATGGTTTGTATAATACAAATGAGGTTTCGGGTCCGTTCGCGCCCAATACACGTTCGCACCCTACACGTTCGCACCCCACATGTTCGCCGTAGGTCCGTTCGCACAATACCGGTTCGCACCCTTTTCTTTTATTCTAAAACCTGATAAATTTTTAGATGTTTTGTAGATGTTTATATCAAAATATTTTTATTTTCATAAATATAAATTCGGGAATTTTTAAATGAAATATTGTTTTAAATTGATTTGATGATTAATTATTAAATGTTAATTATGTATGATTACTGCTAACTGGTATTTATACACAGCCTAATTTGGTGTTATTGTTGAGTGTTTAAAAATCATGATTGTTGTTTTAACTTGCTTTGATGTAAATACTGCATGTATTTAGCTTGGTATGAGTAAAACTTTGAAGATTTTAAATAAAAACATGAAAGATAATTGTTTTTAACAGCTTGGCTCCTTTGATCTCATGTGTGTTTGGACAAGTATAATATATATGATGGCTGAATACCACTATGAAGCATTTGTCAGAATCCCAATAGACCAATTTCACATAAGCGACTTATCAACGCTGATCTCGAAATTATATGCGCGTTTTAGTTTAAATCCCGCGATAATTAACGATATCATACGTGACCGGGGGCTACATCAGATTGACTCTGATATTTAGCAACACAATAATAAATCAATCGATAATAAACATCTCTCTCTCTCTCGTGGTGTATGCTGGAGATTATTTAACTTCAAGATATTAATGATCGTTTATTTAATATATTCAGAATAAATAGTTTGACCGTTTATACAGAGAATAACATAAACTTAAAATAAAAAGATGTGGTATGATTGCAAACGAGACAATGTTCCACCATAGCCAAATGACAGATGAAAGCAACCATATGTCACCATACAGCACTCGACAATGAGAAAATCCATACCGAATAGAAAGCTCTAAAAAGTCCCGACACAAAACAATTCGAACGAGAAAATAAGTCTTCCTGTAGCTGTAAAGAGTTCATAACAGTTCGGTTTATGAATGAAATGGTTTAAAAAAAGTATTTATCTTGCAATTGCTTTCTTTTGCTTACTGTGCTACATTGCTGTATGTCAGTTTGATTTTTCGCGAAAAGAGAAAAATATTTTGTTTAAAAGAAAACAACCTACACATCAGAAATTCATTTAATTTTAGTTCTGTTTTAGTATCAATTCGCAGTTTTTCTTAAATATTTTTTACATCTTATTGTGACATGTAAAGGGTTACGGCCTACAGTTATGTTTAGTATCATAGACTCGAACTTTTAATTTTCTTTTAAACAAAAACAGGTTACTGTTATGGTGACATTTGCGTGAAATTTTATGGGTCACAGGGACAAGTTACCGGCACTACTAAAAAATCGAAAATTTCCACTAATGGTAGTATGGAAGTATAAACGAAAATTGATAAAAAAAATTCCTTATATCCTTTGTCAAAGGTGTAGTATATATTGTGATATGTTAAAAATTTGAAAAAAAACAATTATAGGTCACCGAATTTGTTTTCAAGCTACAGACCGTGAAAAAATGAAACATTTTGTATGGATTATACAGTGAAAAAGTTATCATTATTCGAATATTTGAAGGTAAAATGAATGATAGAATTTCAAAACAAAATGTAAGAAGATAGCTCTTATAAAATACTTTCAAAATATCAACAGAAAAAATGGCCACTGAGTCACCATGCGTTTTATCCTGTTTAGCAAACATGGCATATAAAATAGAACACTTTCCTGTTAATTGTAATAGACATGTAGTAGACAGGGCCCTGGCTCCGTATTGAAGACCGTACTTTGACCTATAATTGTTAACTTGTTATACATTGTTACTTGGATGGAGAGTTGTCTCATTGGCACTCATACCACATCTTTTTATTTGTATGTACATTTGTTTCAAATATTTCTGCTTCAGTGATGTTTTAGACTGTTATGATAATGAAGTGAGATATAAGGCAGTTTTAAAATACGTATCAGAAATACAGGTTTATCTGTATGCATTCCGTACCATCTTAATTTCTAGGCTATGTTCATGATCGATTTCGTCTAAGCAGAGGTTCAGTGCCAGCGGCCAGTGTAATTTTCTACATATAATACCAAATTTAACATTTTTCATGTCATTAAAAGTAATTGAATATCCTGTATTTACCACGCTTTACCATAAAATAAGATCAAATTGCTGAATGACCCCCTCCTAAATTATTAAAATATTCCCAGTGACATTATCCGTAAAATAAATAATAATAATTATGAGAAAGAATAATCTGCAACACAATATGCAGGAAATAAGTGTGTGCAAAAGTTGAATAACTTATTCAAATGTCGCCCTTTTTCAGTAACTGTATGTAGAAAAGGGAACTTTTTTTATCAATTGTCACCTGGTGAGATTGTACAAGGTAAAACGCGGATTCCACATGGCTAATGTGTTAATTGACTTCTTAATTTAATATGACATAATACTATGTATATGAAGTGAGCTCCGCTTATTGATCTAATTTATTCTCCCCGTTAGGTGAACGACCTCAGCTTGAATCCAAGTACTTCAAGGTACAATTAAAGCCATGCGGCGTATCAGATTGTATATTACTGCAACCAACAACACAGCAGTAGTCCGTCTTAAAATCTTTTAATGTGTCATTGTTAATAAAGTTGTCTCGTCAATATATTTTTTATATTTTGATTCAAATGATGCTCATGTTGCTTGTACATGTAAACGCAAACACTTGATGATAAATCGGGTGATTGTTTTTCCAAGTCTGCATGGTCACTGCTTATCAACCGTAAGCCCCCAGTTGATGAACTCTCGGGCATTATCGCGTGATTTCATAGTTTGGCTAATTAGATTAGACATGTGCAGTTGAATGTGAAACTGGTGTATTCCTTTGAAACAATGAAAAAGAAATATTTATAGCAATTCACTAACCAAAACATGATTAAGATTTTATCAACACATAAAAAAACGTTGTCAGAATCTCACTTTATTTAGAAACAATGAAAAAAAAATCTTATATAAATATATATATGTATATATATAAACAAGTCAAAATTGAAAACAACGTTCTAACCTATGATTGCGTTGGATAAAAACCGCAATTTTTATACGTGTGCATGCAAAACAAATTTCTTGTTAGAGGGGTCTAAATACAACGCAAACAACATTTTCCAAAAGACCAAAAAACCTATAAAAATTGCGGTTTTTATCCAACGCAATCATAGGTTTGAACGTTGTTTTCAATTTTGACTTGTTTATATTTTTTCGTTTGGGCTTGTATTATATTTGCCTTCGGGTTTATATGATCCGTTCATCCTATTTTGACTCCTCAAAATTCAAGAGTCTATCCTAAATTGAGGTAAATTATGTGGCCTTCCAATAACCGTTTCGATTCCTTACATCACTGAAGAGACATTAATTGTCGAAATCCGGATATGGTGTACAAAAAATCCTTGAACCTTTGTTTGCGGTATACCATCTTCGCCGCAAGTTTATTGTTTTCTTTTTGGTATTAAATTTATAGTAAATATTTATTACACCTTGTGATCCGTTTATTTGGCAATCGCCAATGGCAGTCAGCAGGATTTAAGAACATTTGTTGTTCGACCTGTTAGTCAAATGCGATTTGTTAAAATATACTTTTTCACTTTTTTGGTCTTTTGGAAAATGTTGTTTGTGCTGTATGTATATATATATATATATATATATATATATATATATATATTGTTTTCTGTTTGGTATTAAATTTATAGTTAAGATCCATTTATTTCACCTTGTGATCCGTTTATTTGGCAATCGCCAATGGCAGTCAGCAGGATTTCAAAACATTTGTTGATCGACCTGCTAGTCAAATGCGTTTTGTTAAAATATACTTTTTCACTTTTTTGGTCTTTTGGAAAATGTTGTTTGTGCTGTATTTAGACCCCTCTAACAAGAAATTTGTTTTGCATGCACACAATTAAAGAGTTTATTCTAAATTGAGGTAAATTGTATGGCTTTCCAAATACCGTTTTGATTCCTAACATCACTGAAGAGACATTAATTGTCGAAATCCGGATATGGTGTACAAAAACCTTTGCACCTTTTGTTTGCGGTATTTATCTTTTCCGCAAGTTTATTGTTTTCTGTTTAGTATTAAATTTATAATTAAGATCCATTTATTACATCGGTGATCCGTTTATTTGACAATCGCCAATGGCAGTCAGCAGGGTTTAAGAACATTTGTTGTTCGACCTGTTTGTCAAATGCGTTTTGTTAAAATATCCTTTTCTACTTTTTGGTTCTTTTGGAAAATGTTGTTTGTGCTGTATTTAGACCCCTCTAACAAGAAATTTGTTTTGTATGCACACGTATAAAAATTGCGGTTTTTATCCAACGCAATCATAGGTTTGAACGTTGTTTTCAATTTAGACTTGTATATATATATATAGATATATATAGAGCAATACACTTACCTAAACATGATTTATTCAACACATTAAAAAACGTTGTCAGAATCTCACTATATTTAGAAACAATGAAAAAAATATATTTTAGCGATACACTTACCGTGCTTACCATTTATTCAATACCAAAATAAAGTTGTCAGATTCGCATTTTATTTACTAGAAACAATGACAAAAAATATTCATAACAATACACTAACCAAAACATGATTAAAAATTATTCAACACAAAACCAATAAAAATTGGGCGCGAACGTGTAGGGTGCGAACGTGTAGGGTGCGAAAGTGAAAGGGGCGAACGTGAATGGGGGCGAAAGTGATTGGGCGCGAACGGACCCGGATTTTACAAATGAAAGCAATATTGGAAAACAATGAATGCAAAATCTTTTTCTCATCAATTTAGATTGTCAGCATTTCATCTCTGTATTCATAATATTGAACTGTCACTAAAGTTAGTAGTTCAGGATGGTGTGTATAACAAAACTATTTGACCGCATCATCCAACACTGACATGTCTGATTTCATTTGTACTTTATAATGAAAAGTGTAAGAAGTTCTCTTCTTGGAATAGTATAATGTTAATATATTATGTCAGTTTATTGATTTTGTTTGTAGCTAAACGTCAAATGGCAACTATTTCATTCATGTGCACAACGAGTATATTTTTCTGACGTCCCATATATAAAGACAAATCTGACGAAATTGACGAGATTGTTCATAATTATACACCACCGTATGTATCCGGACACTGTACCCTTTTCGTAAGAATATTTTGTCGAAAACAGAATCGTAAATCCTAGGCAAACAAGGTGAATTACGATGAAATATCCATGTAATGCATAAAGTTAATTTAGGAAGAGACTGTAAAAAATGGGGAACGAAGCAACATCGACAATGATGTTAATATCCCATGATTTAAAAATATTGTTCCGATGCGTTGGATAACCTTTCTATCCGCCTTTTAATTAACAAAAACTTTCCTTTCTTTTATGATAGATGTATGTGATCACAAACGTGTAATGTTATAGCCATTGTTTGATGTATATAAGAATATGAAATGAAAAAAAGATGTGTATAAGGGGCCGTTCAATATTTACCAGATGGATGGGCCGGTGCATTCTTAATATTATTTCATTAAAAAAGTTAATGCCCATCCTTTTAAATTCTGCAAACAAGTCTTTGCCCATCTAAAAAAACTATAAAAAGAGTCCTTGCCCCTCTAAACTTAAAGACAATCAAACATGATTTAGGTTCTTTTTCTATTTTAATATTTGCATGTTTATGTCTGGAAATCAAAGAATAGACTTTGGTGTATAAATACAAACTTCAAAATGTGCTAGTTAATTCCACATCTATATATATTTATGTGAGTATCAGAAACATACATTTTATTAATTTTAAAACCATTATGAATATACATGTATAGATTTGATTTTATATGTGCAGCCTCAGATACAATATCATTATTAAATCTCAAGACATAAGTAATAGCATACCTTATCAGCCAGCCTTTCATGCAAGTCATAAAACATATGAAGAAATATTAACCATACTATTAAATGTACTTTGAGTTTATATTTTTCTGAAATCATCTGAGGTCATCTTAAATTTGAAACAGTTTAATGTATCTCTTCTTACGTCTTTGTTCTATTAAGTCATTGAGGGTCACCACTTTTTTCCCCTTTTGTGACCATAGGACTTAAAGATGTATTCAAACTATTGTTAACAATCAAAAAAATATTAACTAACTATCCAATTTGTATACAATTTTTAAAATACCATATTAATCTAAAAAAAAAAGGGAATAATTTAAATGAAGGGACAATAACTCTTAGACTAGTAAACATATTTCCATATGTTGAATTACCAATTATTGTCTTAATAATAGAGCATGCATATATTTCAAATATGCAATGTCCCTTTATCTATTCTACTTTTCAAGAAAGAAATTATGGTCTTTTTAAAGCAATTTAGGCAGACATGTTTTTGACTTTGATGCAGCTTTTTTTACCTATTAATTAAATCCCAAAGGGGGATTTAGCAGGAGTTGGCTATGGGGCCCGGGTCCCCCTTTTTGTGGAAAAATTTAGTTGCTTGTAAAGGAAATCACTGAAGCATGACTGGAGCGGGCCCCTCTTAGGCAGTCAGTGGGCCCCTTCTTATGAAAATTTCTGAATCCCTAAATTTGTCAGCAATACATGTACACCAAACTACCAAACAACATGGCATTCTGTAAGATCAATATATAAATGATATGGCTGTAGAGTTTTATGAAAATCAAAGTTGATTTGGAAACGTTACACCAATTTTTAAAGATGTCTATCTGAATTTAGCCTAAATTGAAAATTGTAGCTTTTTTTTAACTTTTAACTAAATCCATAAAAATGACAACAATAATTTTAAACCAAAGTACCAAACAACCTGGTATTCTGTAAGATCAATATGTTAATGAGATAGTTGTAGAGCTATATAAAAATCCAAGTTGATTTGAAAACTTTATACCAATTTTTAAAGATGACTATCTGAATTTAGTCTAAATTGAACATTTAAGCTTTTTTAACGTATTTATTAAATCCATAAAAATGACAACAATACACCAAAACTATCAAACAACCTGGCATTCTGTAAGATCAACATATACATGAGATAGCTGTAGAGTTATATATGAAAATCTAAGTTGATTTGAAAAAAGTTATAAAAAAGTTTAAAGCTGACTATCTGAATTTAGCCTAAACTGAAAATTGTAGCTTTTTTAACCTATTAACAAATTCATAAAAATGACAGCAATAAACCAAAGTACCAAACAATCTGGCATTCTGTAAGATCAATATGTTAATAAGATAGCTGTAGAGTTATATGAAAGTCCAAGTTCATTTGAAAATGTTATAATTGTTTTTAAAGATGACTATCTGGTATTAAACTAAACTGAAAATTTAAGATTTTTTTTAACCTATTTATTAAATCCATAAAAATGACAGCAATACACAAAACTCCCAAACAACCTGGCCTTCTGTAAGATCAATATATGAATGAGATAGGTGTAGAGTTTTATGAAAATCCAAGTTGAATTGAAAAAGTTATAAACAATTTTAAAGGTGACTATGTGAATTTAGCCTAAACTGAAAATTTTAGCTTTTTTTTCTTACTTATTAATTATTTGCCAGCAATACACCAAACTATCAAACAATCTGGTATTCTATAAGGTCAAAATACAATTGATATGAAAATCCAAGTGGTTTTAAAAATCTATATAAACTTTTAAAAGTGACAATCTGAAATTAGTCCGAATAGAAATTCTAGCTTTTGTATTCTTTAATTTAATCCTTAAAATTGACAGAAATGAACCAAGCTACCAGTTTATTGAGACCATGTCTTTTATGTTTTGTGTGCCTGCAAAAGAAATTTCCTACACACCGATAAAGTTGATAGCAAAATTGTTCCTAAAAAACAAGTTCCGGCCCATCCACTATACATGTAAAACAAAGTTCTCGCCCAAATATTTCCACAAAAAAAGTGCTTGCCCCGCCCCATTTTGCACCGGCCCATTCATCTGATAAATATTGAACGGTTCCTAATATCTATAGAGTCTAACGAATAAAGAAATTTGCTATACTGGGAAAAAAGAACAATGCGATTATTGTTTACATAATAAAAGCTCAGGTCTAATATGAAAAGTCTTAAACACGGTAATATGTCATAAGCAGACCTGTCCTCAGGTCCAGTCAGTAGCAGACTTGTCCACAGGTGTGGTCAGGAGCAGACCTGTCCACAGGTCTGGATTGTGGCAGACCTGTCCTCAGGACTGGTCAAAATCAGACTTGTCCACAGGTCTGGTCTGGAGCAGACCTGTCAATAGGTCTGCAGCAGTCCTGAAAAAGCAGACCGTAGGTCTGGTCTACCAACGACGAAGTTAACTTGCTTGTCTGCTTAAAATTTCTCAAGTTAACTTGGAAAGCAGTCAACAAGTCTGCTCAAAGTTAACTTTTGTACAGGTTAGGACTGCACCCATCTGTACGTTTAAAGTCATTGGATACGCATGTCGTTCTTGTAGTGGGATGAAAAGGATATGTATTTGTGTCTATAAATGATATTTCGGGAGAGAGAGAAAAAAACTAGTATTTATGCATATTTGTTAATGCATTATGTGTAATTTTCGTTTGATAAATATTGGATGTATAGAAAAATAGGAAACGGTACCACTAGAATAAATTTCCAGGTATGTAATACTCTAGTCTATGTTATTTAACTAATAAAGTTTGCTCGATAAAAAGTCATATAAGGAACAAAATGTGTTCCTAAATTTCAAAATATTTTATTAGATGAAATAACATAAAACAAGGAAACAGTGTTTCATGCATAACCAACAATTTTTCTCCCCTTTACTAATAACAACGAACAAAATCTATATGCATTTTTTAGATGAGTCTTAAAATTAAGTTGAAGCTACTTCTTAATTTCATTTAAACATTTCATGATAAACGACGTCATTTGCACTGTCGATTCAACTGTTATATTTTCCACTGGACATTTAACAAGATTTAATTGATCTATTTACGTTACGCGTTTTTGTTGAAAATTGAATAAAAACCCCGTCCAATATTTAACACAAGCATTATTCAAATGTTATTCATACCCACTCAAATTCTGTTCACTAGTATTATATTCAAATTATAACAACAACCAATCAAATAATATACCGAATACGCCATTTTGACCTTTAAAGTTTCATGAACTATAATTTATTCTCTGCTGGTGGACTGATAGTCCTCGAGGGTATCACCAGCCTAGTAGCCATTACTTCGATACAGGCTTGAAAATGCGGTTTTTGTGGTTTTAAATTGGCTGTTACAAAAATTTGGAAATTATTTTATATGAAGGAATGTATCTCCCTTATGCAAAGCTCTGATTCCTTGCCCGGCTTGGCCAAACTTGTTTGTCCTTTTTTGTTTATAGCTCTTCATCTTTTTAATACGCTGCGGGTTTTCAAATATTTTGGCCTCAAACATCACTGAAGAGACATCGATTGTCGAAATGCGCATCTGGTTCAGAAAATTTGGTACCGTTTCTGTTATTCTATTAAACCACAATATTATTGTAGAATCTATCCGAGTAATTTTCTGTTTTAATGTATAAATCAAATTGCAACAAACGATGTTTTGCTGTACAAAATCAAAATACAACATTTTAACATCTTTATTTACGCTCTATTTAAAAGCAAATCTTTAAGTGAAATATATTTTTCTCTAATTTTCATTAAGGAATAATGTTAACTTGTTCAATATTACAAAAGAATTCAACTGCGTTAACACATTTGATATTTTGTAGATGCACAGAAGAGGAATGACACTCAATGGAAAATATTCGTTTTAACTCGCTTGGATACTATCCGTGAGATACATTCAGTCAATATATTTGCATCGAAAAACAAATTGTGGATAATGTTATTAAATTCTAGTGAATACGAAACTATATATTGTACGATGGAATTACGACTCGAAATATGTTTTTAATAATGAGATATTTGGTGTTCATATCATTATTGCGGGCCTAATTTAAAAACAAATCCAGTATCAGCCATTTTAGTAAGTTTTCATCTTCAGTTAATATTGCATGTACTTGCTTTACAAGTATTTCTATGGGTGAACACTTTTTAAAAGAGAGTGCTCATGGAAATATCCAAAAGGCAAAACGTCCGGATGAATGAAGATGAACAATAGAAAATAACTTTCCTTTCTTGAAAAAAAATGGGGAGTTTGAACAAAAGATTTACGTCACAGGTGTATTTCAACTATTAGAGAATTTAGAAAAAGTTTAAAGAAATATGTGGTATGAAAATTCGATACATACCGTATAAGGGCTTATTTGTGTGGGGATGATTTTTTTTTTTTTTAATTTTTTCAATTTTTTTTTAAATGTTAGCGGAAAAACTATAATCGCAAACATAATGGATGCCAATTCATATCATCATATACGGGTCCGGATTAAAATGATGTTCTCAAATGCCACGGTACAATTGAGTGTTTAAACATCATGAATTCTTTAGAGAACATCTCCAATTAGCTAAATGCCGTTGTCAGTTCCTTTAACCTGACTCATCTTATATAAATAATCCTTTTCCCGGTCATCTTGAGTTTCTATTACATGGCTGTAAAGAATGTAAGCCTTCATTACACTACAAACAAAATATATTGGTAATCTTATTACAGAAATCAAAATAACAACAACGGGATGATGCCAAAGTAATCACAAGTTTAAACGTATTCTGAAGTAAATGTAAACTATTGAATAGTGTTTTGTACAGGTTATGAAGTTTACTGTAACCGATTTGTTCACTCTATTATCTTTATCAATGCACCTTTGTTTTCGTTTGTATTGATAACATAAACATTTATTTGTTTATTTGAATAATGGATTTATCCAGAACTCTATCTATATCGAGAGGATCTTACAATCCATTGTAATATGCTTATTAGCTTTAAGTTTCACATACACTGAAACATTTATTTAGAAATTTTCAATATGCCAAAAAAATTAAAATAAAACACCAAAAGACTTCGTATACTATTTTCAATCTAAACCAGCTGAATTTAACACCTGCGAAAAAAAGCTTATACAGTTATGTTTTACTATTGATATATAGATAACGTTCAGTAAAATCTATAGCGTCACTACGGAAGCGGGTATAGTGAACAAAGTGGGTTATACAATGAAAAATATAACCAAAGGGACGCCATCGTCTAAACAAGAATTAATTATTACAAAGAACGAAAAATCATGCATTGTATCGTACGTGTGTGTTGGCTTAGGGTTTCCTTGTGAATCTGTAATATCTAAATCGAAAGGACAGTAACTGTTGTTTATAATAGATCTGTGTAAGTACATTGATGAAATTACTCATATTAAACATGTTAAAAAAAACACAAATATAGCTGTTTGGGTTTCGTTAATATAATAGCATTCTATCAAACACATTTGGTGAATTGGGTTACAGTTGAGGATAGACATTACTGTTCAACTGGTGGCCCATTGCAACATTCTTTTTGTAAAATTTCTGTATGTTTTAGTCACTTATTCAGTCAAACTGTCAAACTAGCAGTACTTAACGGAGTTTTTGAAATAGGATCTCCTCGATCGAAAAACAATCCGCACCAATATTTATAACACACAAATTATGTAACATTGCTTATTGGGAAAAAACAGTACGTACATTGTATGTATTTGCTTCAGCCCTGCAAATGCATCTGCTGATATTGTACTGATGTCATTAGAAGGCAGAGATCTACAAATAATTTGAACATCTAAAGAGAGTATACTGAGATATTACATCCCAAATATTTAGAAAATTGAAAACTGCAGGCTATGGCATTGGCAAACGTGTATTGTATATACATTTAACATTGTCCGAAAAATTATAATAGTACCGTATAAATTGTGATTAAGAAAACCGACTTGTTATTAGATAAATACCTGCGGACAAAATAAGACTTCCCTTAATAATCTGTATGTTTTTAAAACAATTACTTTTTGTCAAGATAGTTGTATATGTGTTGTTCATATTTATAAAGTAACATATTTGTCAAAGTCCTGTCACTCTTCTGTTGATAAAATATATACCTAAGATCTATCTTATATGTGCATATATATTAATTTCTTATGATAACTATTTGCAAAAGCTATAAACAATATCCAAGGTAACTACATAAACATCAAGTAATAATACATACAATTGATTTAGGTTTTCCAGTCCAATAAATGTTCCTGTGGCTATGGTATTTATATTGTTGTCTGCTAGATTTCTAAGAACAAGAATATTGACAAGGTAAGGGAACAAAAAAAATGTGTTTTTATAGTTACTTTTATATAATATTTTGTATGTTGAAAGGTACCTTTACCCCATAAACTGTAAATATCTCCAAAAAATTCAGTAATGGGGATTCCATGAAAATTGACAAAACGAAATGCTCGATTAAATAAACCAACGATGGAAAGGATAAATATTATTTGAGCGATTAAACAGACATTATTCATTTGATGAGTTCAATTGATTTGTATAGTTCGTTCTTATGTCGTACCGTTATACCACTGTCCCATGTTAGGGGGAATTGGGATCCCACTATCAGGTTTAACCCCGCCACATATTTTATGTATGTGTCTGTCCCAAGTCAGAAGCCTGTAATTTAGTGTTGCTTTGCTACGTATTTGTTTTTCCACCATTTTTTTGTACATAAATTAGTCCGTTAGTTTTCTCGTATAAATTGTTTTACCTTTGTTATTTCGGGGCCTTTTATAGGACAAACTGTTATATGTTGGCCAATAAAAGGCAAACCTACAGATAATTTAGGATAAACGTCAGCAACACGATAACGAAAATATTCATTATGCTAACATAAAGAGGTGAACATTCAAGACTTGAAAATAGCAGGTTTCATGAGAGCAGTAGCCAGTCCTTCGGTATTGACATGCAATACAAATACAAAAAAAAAATTAGGAGATATTTCTCTCTCATGTAAAGCTGTGATTCGTTGCCCGACTTTGGCTGTATTTTTTGACATTTTTCTGTTTATAAGCTTTTCATTATTTTTTGTTAATTAGGTATTAGACTTTCAAATATTTTGACCTCGAGTATCACCGAAGCGACATTTACTGTCCAAATACGCATCTGGATCAGTACGATCGGTAGCGTTATTGTTATTAAGATATATTCACTGTATAAAACAACAATTGATGATATATTCCGATTGTCTTCACCACTATCTCAACCATATTTTCTCGAATCTGACCTTCCAAATTAAACTATTCACCGGTTTTGTACTAAAAGTAGCAACATGACGTGTACCACATGTGCAGGATCTCCTTATACTTCTGTGCATTTTCAAAGCAATTTTGGAAAACCTGAATGTACTTTTCCTTGTGAACGTTTCATAAGATTTACTCATTTAAAAAAGTCCAGAGTTTTTATCTTTGGCAGTAATTATGCGATATTTTCTTCTTATCGGTTAGAACTTCAAATGAAATTTCGGTATAATTGCTTTACATATTAGCAGGTGTTGTGAAGTCGAACGAAGTTATTGCTTAAGTGCATGCTCTTCAAAGATCGGTCCCTTGGCAAGGTTACATCAATTATCATCAACGTGTTAAGAATATAGAGTGGTTAGTTGTCAAATGGAAATTTTACAGCACTTTAATGTTTGTTTTGATTAGCCACAATCAATTTTGTTGATATTAAATGCAACAATCTACTGATTGTTTTTCTAATTATTCATGTAAATAAAACTTGATTTTTACACGACGAACTCTGTAGATTGTTTGGGTTGACAATGATCATCAACTCATTCTTCATTTTGCCTTTCATCTGTTTACTTTCTGAGGGTATCTTAAGACTCTAAAGTAGACTAAAGGTACGCCCGTCTTATTACATTTTAGGACTTATACCTTTCAACCGGATTTTGTTTTAGAATATGTATGCAGTATAGGAGATGTTCACTCTGTCGATGAAACTCGTTTGATTTCTAACTAGTACCATTTCGAGGTTGAAGCACATATATTTCCCAAATATAAGCATAAAAAACGTTATGCATGCATTATATAGATAGTATTAAAGTCACATTTCTAACTAGAAATTTTATTGTAAAGTGAAAGGACCAATTGCATCTGTATATATTTCACTCAATGGTCAAAATCTAAAAATCCTACTTGAAATTAAATATTAAAGTGTCGATTTGATGAACATAAGATATTTTTTCACAATTAAACATTTATCCAGCAAAGCAAAACTTATTCAGTGCTGGTATGTTGCTGTCGAACAATATTTTAATTCGATATTCCAAATTTGACAGGTTTTTGTCAAATTTGCATCGAAGGGTATCGCTTATCACATTGATTTAATTGTATCAGAATGACAATACATAGCTTTTATGTCCCACAGAGTTGTGTTTTGTAAACTTGTCTGTCAGATAATTTCTTTTATTAATTCAAACATTTGCAGAAAATTATCATGGTTATTGTTTGTTTTACATGTAGGTCATGAATTTACATCTCATACATCCCATTGAACTTAAGATTAGGTATACTACCGAAAATAGAAGGTATCTTGATCTTTTTCACTATATTTACCAGAAGGTCGACTACAAACTAGAATCTCTCAAACTTGTAAAGTCAACTCCACAATTGTCAACTTTCCATTTCTCAACAGTAGCATACCAATTGATACATCGAACGGCATTTACATGTCTCAGTTGATATGTCAGTACTACATAGTACTAATCAACAAGGCTTTGCTTCTTACACATAAACCCCTCCACCAGAGTCATGAAGAACACCGACTGAAATCGACACTACATATGCATTAATGTCACTTTTACGAATTTTATATACGTCAAATCAAATACTTACAAGTGTCGTAGCTTAAACAAGTAAGCAAAAGCCCCTGACTGGATAACATTAATTCTACAACCAGCAAGGACACTGAAAATATAATGAACATATTAGTCATTTTGCTTGGTACAAAATGTATATTGATATCCCAAAATTTTGAAAAAGGACTGCAACTGCATTTTAAATATCCCTGTTTACACTTGTGTAGGATAAATATATCCTTATAGTTTCAGTCAAGTTAAAATGCTTTTTATATCTAGAGTTAATGGGTTTAGAGAACATAGAATATGGGTTAAAATATCTATTTAGAATTATGAGGTGCTAAAACATGTGTTTCGTCTGCGATTGCTGCTGTCAGAGCAAAGGTGACAAGCTGGTTGCCATAAACAATGTCCATTTACTGAAAAAATATTAAAAGATTGTTTTTTTCTGAAACAATCAAATTTTCATAATGTTTCGTTTTCTTTAAAAAAAAATTAAAATATTTTTACCTAGACTCCATATACATGTAGATGCTAACTGCAAAAAATCCAGAGATGGTATCCGTAATAATCTTTCTTGAGAACATTCCGAAAACGCCCCTTTGGCGTACCTTAGGTGATTTGTTTTTATAGAGCTAGCATAAACAGACACATACCACTCTAGTGCTGTCATGATTCATTTTAGTGTCCTGTACATTGTTCTCGAATAGAACTGTCCTGGATTGTGCCAAATTACATTTATATGATAAACATTTACCGTTGTTTTGGTGATATTTGTTTGTTAAATTACCAAGAATTTTCTAGATATACTGCGAAATTTACCCAAATGAAATTACTCTAAGTAAATCAAATATAAAACGGCTTTAACTGTTCTTCAATAAATTAAGATTTGTCAGTTTAACACGGGAAACTCTACACTAAAACTAACGATAAAAAAGACAATTTTTCGTTCCCTATTGTTAATTTTCCTATGTTGGACGGTGATTTGCCTTTGTCACTATCTTACGGTGTTTATATATCACAATTCATTAGCTCTGCAAATGTCTTTTGTAACGTTTTGGATTTCAATGAACGTATTCATAACTGAAAAAAAATTCAGTCAGGGATTTCGTTACCAAAAATTACTTTCAACCTGAACTAAATTCTTCTACGAATACAGAGATTTGTTTTTGAAGTTTGATAATACCTGTAAAAAACTTATTTCAAACGGGATAGCACATCCTCATTTTTTCGGAGATGTTGTTTACCGTGCCAGGAAATTTGGAAACGATAAGCTAGGGTAAAAATATCGATCTGTTAAATAAATTACTCTAAAAGGTTATCAATTCATCACTGTTATTGTATCTTTGAGTATTGTTTTTATTTGTATTAATATATTGATTTTGTAATCAGTAAATTAATATCGAAATAAATATTATTTCTATTCATGCCTCTTCAATCTGCCGATACCTGTATCTTGGCATTGCACAAGGTCATATTTTTCTCTAACTGTGTATGATGTCTTTAAACTATGTTCATTGGAAGTTTGATGTGCACTGATTGATATGTTAGTCTAACAAGCATGATTTGTTTTATTATTTATTATTTGGTTTTAACTAGTACTCTCAGGTCTGTACTTGGTGTCTTTCTGTGGTGTGTAAGTGTAAGTACGTTTCCACGTTTTCTCTGTGTTGTTTTAGAAGTATTTCTATGTGTATCTATCTGATGAAGTAAGCCTTTCTCAACTGACTTTGATAGGTTTGTCTTATGTTGCAGTGTTACACCTTTGTCCAAGGTTAGAGGGAGGGTTGTCGCCTTCAAACCCCGTATGAATGTGTTAGTCCAAACTCAGGAGCATGCAATTCAGTGGTTGTCGTTTGTTGCTGTGTAACATGCTTGTTTTCGCTCAATATCTTGTACATATATTAGGCCGTTTTTTCTCGTTTTTTTTGTTTTACATTTGTCATTGTGGGGCCTTTCATAGATAAGCTTTGTTGATTGTTGAAGGCCGTACGGTGACATATAATTGTTAGTTTCTGTGTCATTTGGTCTCTTGTGGAGAGTTGTCTCATTGGCAATCATACCACATCTTCTAATTTTTATATAATATTTGACGCTTACACTGTCGACGCGCACGATCTGGCGTTTTTAGAGTTCATGCAATGGCCCCGAATTGTGAGTGCATATGCTCAAATTTCTTTGCTTTGAAGGCTTGAAAAAGGTATTAATGTCTTACACTGATACCATTTGCAAAAGGTGTATAATACCACATCTTCTTATATTTATATTAACCATTGATTGTATTATCTCAAATTGTTTTCATGAGTCAATCGAAATCGTGTTAAAGGTATGGTATCTCATATGTACAGGCAGACGGGGTTTGCTAATGATCACTAATGACCATACCAACCTATTATGTCAAAGAAATATCATGACACAATGCAATTTTAGAGACAGGTTTACTACTGCAGCTTTTACTGTTAACCAAGAACTGGTTGACTATTTTGTCAATCGTATAGGTCTTCGTTTCAAACAGTATATGGTTTCGACGTTTACACACCCTTTGACAAAGAGTGTATATCACCTGAGTGAATATAAAACATTACCTAATCAATTCAACTTTACAGCTGAAAATGTGATTTAGACTATGAAGTAATGAATGCATTGTATACGTTTATAATTAAATATTTGGAAATAAATAATCTAGTGTTGCGTTTGTAAAATCTGGTAGTTCATATTTTTTAAACAACCGTAGAACTAATTGATATTCCTTGTACTTGTACATACATGAACAAACAATCTTAAACTTTGAAATGAAATAACTAAACTTACATAGTTTCAAGAACAGAATAATTTTGGAAAGAACCCGTTTCCACAATCGAAAATTCATTTCCTGCAAGGACCCTGAAGAGAAAATTGTCAATTGATTGTGTTTAAAGTATTTACAACAAGATATACATAACTTTAGGTACATATAAATTGTTGTTCTAAGTGTGAGCATGTTGAATTATCTTTTTTATTTTTACCAGTTGCGCTTTATATTTATTACTTTGCAATTATGAGTCATTGGTAAAGTAAGTTCAGTTTTATAAGTAACGTATTAACTAAACTGAACGACTGTTGATATTTGATAGTTCAGATGTAGAATCATGGTGCATTAACCTTATTGCAACAACGGCTCATGCGTAACATTGTTTTTTTGTTTAAATTATGTTCTTGAAATTCGTCAAAATTGATTTAATGTGTTTTGTTTTGTTAACTGATTTTTCTTGTTGTCGTATTTTATTTCGAATAGTACTGGCTGGGTTTGTATTGCCCTTTCGGTATGTTTTGGCACGTTCGTAGCATGATTATATCACAATAACGTGTAGAGCCATTTTCAAGAAAATCCGATTGTGTATTAACAAATTATCAAATATAGTTGAATAATAAACGTCTTAATTTTCTTGGGAAAAAAAGAGTACGGCAAATTTTATCTGTATTTGTTTTGCTGACTTTGTCATCAATATAAAGATATGAAATCATATTGATATTGAAATTTGCATCAAAGGGTTTTTAACATTAACTTGGACATTTTCTAAAATCTTAACATTTTGTCAAGAAAACAAAATTGTTATTCAGCGCTGTACGCTGCTGATGAAAGCATTTCAATACTAGAAAATCAAGTGTATGCATGTTTGCAAAATATTCATCAAAATACGTGTTTGATCCGTCACATATAATGCATAGTTGTGTTTTATATTGAACTAAGGATATTTTTTTCAGAATATCGTTCGCATGTATATATTGGGGAAGTTCTTATCATTAAGTCATCATAGTGGTCATGGTGGTAGATGTACCAAGTAAAAAATATACTGAAATACTGCAAAACTAAACTGAAAGCTTATTGAAAAAGGCGTTAGTGTACTTTACATAAAAGTAAAATTGGCCACATCTTTTTTAATAAACATCATCATAATTTTGGGACTGCTATAAACAATCTGTATCATTCATCTCTTACTTCCCCTTTTTTTTTGGAAATGTGAAATTTTGGAAGTGTTATACTTAATTTATTACCGGAAGTTTTTTAAACAGGTTTATCATCTGTTTAGGTGAACATAACATGTTATATACTACTATGTAATATTCGTCGCATGATAGTGTATCACATATATATTAAGATGCGACTCAAAGTCATTCAATTATCATGATGTAGCCTTTCGTTGCATGCTATACATAACAATGATCATATACTCACATGCTAACCGAATCGCTTGGAAAGTCCGACGGAATGCTTGTCAGTCCTTTATCTAAACAATCCACAGCAATTCCAAACGTTCTATTTGAACATGTACATTTTTCTGGACAGGAGGAAGTCATATTAAATTGCACGGACGTTTTTATAAACAGGACCAAAGTCAACAAAATCTGAAACCTAAAAGAACTTAATTCAGAAAAACTGAAAAACAAAATGTGCTTTCGGGATAAAATCATAACGAGTTTCCTTTGTTTGATTATAATGATTACATTATTGTATATAACGACCATTACAGAGGCACTAAATACGAGATATATAAAAATTTCAAAATATGATTTGTTTTTGTTCAATCATTAATGAAAATGAAATAGTGAAATAGTAATTCGCTTTTAGCAGCTAGTATGGTTCAATGTTGTCAACTTAAGCTAAAAAACATATATAATGAATTATTCACGTGCAAGTGAATCCTTCGACTGCGTTGAATCCGTATTCATGTGAACTTCAATTTAAACCCTTAGTTAGAGATTGATAACTCATGATTTGTGCGTGTTCGAGTTATTAAAAGAAAAGAATGTCAACATTGAAAGTGAAACTAAGGAAAATCATTTGATTGACTGATTCGATCCACAAAAACTCATTGTTATACATGTAAAAACGATAATTAAAATATATGTTTAACCTATAATATGAAATTGAACAGGCCTAGAAACATCCAATTGAACGAGTTCGCTATCTATTTATATCTATATTTATGTTTATATCGTTTATATGACCATTGGCAGTATTCAGAGGTCAACTATGTAGTTGATTAGATGGCGTCTTATCTCAAATACACACGAAACGATGAAACATATTATCAAGCCCATGCCTTGTAAATTGTTTATTTTAGACTTTTTATAATTTGAATAAATGTTTCATTATGTTATAAATCAAATTTGAAAATTTGAGTCAAATCGGTGAACATGAATTTGACAGCCAGTGCCCCTTTAAGTAAAATCTTACAATTGGCATGTGAAGTTTGAAGGTGTACATACACGAGTACACTTACACATGTACGTTATCACGGCTTGATGTCAGAAAAAATATACCATTTAACTCCCAGCCGCCTAAAAAATGGCTTATGCTATAATTTTGTATTTTATTTTTTTTTTTAAGCTCTTTATTTTCATAATAAGGAATGGATTTGCATATGGTTTGGTCTATGGTATCCCAAAAGAGACATAAGTTGCTGTTGAAATGCGCAAGTGGTTCTAAAAAATAGAACCTTTAATGGTTTGATTGTAAATGATAATAACATATTTTACAACTATCATGACTATAGTATTCGTATTAAGGTGGCTCAACCCAATAAGGACCCCCGGTAGAATTTTTTTATTTTCACTTATTTTGTAGATTATTTTATGCTGAATCCAAAAATGAAAGGAAAAAAGGGGGTCACAAACTTTTCCACCCTTAAAACAATAACGACTACATCAAATTCAAAGACTTTTAGAACCATGTCAGTATAATTATTATGTGAAAAAACAATTAAATTTGAAATATAAACGTTCCCCTTGGTTGTTTTAGACTTTAAAATCCTTTTATTTTCAGATTTATGTCTAAATTTGGCATTTTCTAATTTCAGTTTAAGGCTAAAAATATTGGTTAAATTGATTTTTCGTAAAATTTCCCCGGTAGATTTTTTTAAAAAACGTATATGTCAAAGCTATGAAATTTTTGAGCATTTTAAGGTAAAATAAAATGGGTGTCACCAGGCTTTTAAAAAAGTTACGAGCTTTTGTTTAACCCCTCTACCCCATGAGGTCTGATTTCAGTGCACTCCATTAATTACTTTCTTGTGAATTTTTATTGATGTCTTTAAATAAAATAATGTTTGTAATTATATCATTGAACCACAGCAGAATATAAATGTGATTAACATTTTACTGTTTGTTATAAAAAAAGCGAAATTTTGATTATTTTGGTGAAATACGGTAATTTTTTCTGGCGCGAGTTGCTTCCCTGTAATTTGGCGCCATAATCGGACAACAGAAATTTCAGGGTCGCCATTGCTGAGCAGCATACTGCACTGATAAATACGACCATGTGCATGAATAACAGACATATTGGCGAATAGTCAACGATAAAGGTAGAGTCATTACATAAGAAAACATAGATTTCAATATATTAGACAACCAAATGTTATCAGTAATACCGAAAATACAAAGTGGGGGTTATCTCAAAATACTCGCTACTGTAGAAAATCACTGCGGCTGAAACCTTGCATGTGCTAAATTTCTGTTCTATGTATAATCGTTATGGCTGGTATCTTATGTTTGTGTTTACTTGACCCTTAACATGTTAACTGGCAAGATTTGAACATGTATAGCTTGTTTTGAAAAATATCAGTGTCAAACAGTCAAAGTGGAGGGGATGGTCATTTTCAGCATCTCCCGTTAGCGTCAAATGAGTCTTGATTTTATATCGTCATTCGTAAAATCTAATTTTGTAGCCACGTTAGGGTCAAATGGAGTAAAATATTTATCGTTAACGTCTATAATGACTAGTAAAATGGTGTACCCCATAACTTCCCTCGGACAGGGCCAGGGGTTCATGTAGTCCAACATGATTCCCACTCCCCATCCGCACCTCTATTTCTCTTCCCTTTTACTCTAAAATTTTCTCCCCTTACTTCTACTTTCATCCCCCTTGCTCCCAGACAAAAAAATGGCAAAATATATTTCCCAGATTATTCATCCCCCTCTTTTCGAATTCTTGTCTTTTCACCCAAAATCATGTTCGCTCCAATTCACGTTCATCCCTTTTACATTCGCACCCTGAGTCTGTTTGTACCCTTCCTTTAATCTAAATCATGCTTTTGTTAGTATAGTTCTATAACACAATAAAATAAAGATATATTAAGTTTTTTTTTTTTTAAATAAAGTGACTCACACGAGATCAAATGGTGTTTCTATTTATAATCTTCATAAGATTTACTTCTACCAAATTAGTTACTTTTATTCTCACTTACTTACCAGGCTTACTAACGGACATGCACATAATACCCCCTTTTCTCACTCCTTGATCCCTCATTCCCATCTTCCCTTACCCCTGTCCACCCGCTCATGGGGTTCGATGGTTTCGTTTTTTTTTTCTGAGAATATGAATGGCCTAATTTGTAAACATTTTATTGATGGATTTGTCTTGATCACAATTTGTTTACAATTACAAAAATTTGTGTATTCCATATTCCAAACAAGGTACAAGACACCTCAGCATAATTTTGTTGACGAGTAGTACAAATGTAGCTCAGCTGCATTTCAGAATTTTTAGGGAGAGAAATAACTTGTCCCTGGCAGCGAAACAGCATGCCCTGAAAAGCCTGCATTCAACATATAAAAACAAAATCACTATTTACACTTGCTGTGCATGTAATTTTATTTTGTTTGCTCAGTATTGTTGCCACAAATTCTTCTTTTTTTTACGCCGTAGCGGAGGGGGCATTAAGTTTTACCCTTGTCTGTCTGTACGTACATGTACGTCCCAAAATTGGTTTCCGTTCTCTAACTTTAGTTTGCCTCAACCAAATGTTATGAAACGTATACAAAATGCTTATTACCAACAAACACAGATCAAATTTGATTTTTTTTGGTGGTGTCACTTTTATTGTTCTAGAACTATGCCCCTTTCAAATGGAAAAATTGCTGAATTTTTTGTTTCCCTTCTCTAACTTTAGTTTGCCTCTGACATCCAAATGTTATGAAACTTATACACATTACTTATTACAACAAAACTCAGATCAAGTAAAAAGTTGGGTAGTGTCACTCTTACCGTTCTTTAGTTGTGTTCCTTTAATATAACTTTATATGCAAGCGGGGGCATCATCTGTGTCCCATGGACACATTCCCCATTTTATATGTAAAATATGAATTAGATTGTGCTTTTAAATGTCAATCATGGTTGATTTTCTGACAGAATTACTCTGACATTTAATTTCAGGCTTCAAGTACATGTAATAGGAAGGAGTGATGTGTTGTGAAAGGTCCTGGAATGTTCAACTTTACTTGGAAACTATTGGCAAAGTACTGACAGAATTTACAGGAGAAGCCAGTATCATCTTGTCTTGCAATTAGGAACTAAATGTAAAGTGCTGAAACTTAAGAACAACCAACATTAGAAGCCAATATCAACAATACTTGGAACTACATGTATAATCAAAGTACTGTCAGAATCCATATGAGAGAACCCAAGATCATCTACACTTGGTGTCTACATGCAATGTGTTGTCAGAATCCACTTAAGAAGCAAAGATCAACTATAATTTGGAACTATATCATGCTTTGGTGCTGTCAAAATCCAAGATCAAAAGGACCTACTTTACCTACATGTCCCAATGATGAATACAGATTATTGAGTCTCATAAAAAAACACTGAAGATTAATATTGATATAAAGATATTGAAAATATAGAGCTAATGATTGTACATGTACATGATGTATACATGTCAACAATGACTAGTATATTGAAATTAACAATGCTAATAAATGTTTTATAAATTTGATCTCATAGACATTTGAGGAATAAAAATAAAAAATGTTTCAAAAAATGAATTTTAATAGAGCTGAATTAATTATTTTTTTTGCTGTCTGTAGTGAATTTTGCTGCAAACACAATCATTGATATGCAAACTGCAATATATGCAGTTGTCTTTATTACAGAAGGTAGCTATGAGATTTGTAAATTTTGGAAAACATGATACCAAGTGGCAGTTGTGGTAAATGCACATGCCTTTGCCTCATCTTTTACCTCACCAACCCCTGCAACTTGAATTATTTTACATCATTTGGCATTTGTTTTCCATCCATATGCTATTCAGTTTCTATTTCAATAGTTATATTTTCTGGATAAAAGGAGAAATAAAATACAGTTTTGTTCACTGAGACAGCACCCAAACAAAAAAAAAAAAAGAATTATATATTGTCTGGGAAAACTTGTGTCTCACTATTAACTGACAACATTTTACCAACTGTAAATTCAGAAATTATTGAGTGCATTTATTATTGCGATTTTTGACGAATGGACTAAATTGCAAGTTTAATTATTGCGATTACAAAACAAATCTGCATCAAGATCTATAATTGATTAATTCAGTTTTCAGAATGCAAGTTCTTATATGTGATATTCACCCTGTCGCATTATTTGCATTAATAAAAACCTCACAATAATTTCTAAATTTACAGTATCACAATGATCCAGATTAATATTGTTTTGTAAATTTAGATATGCACTCAAATTGATATAGATTGCTACAAAGATCTCAACCTCATTTCATGGATCAATGATCAAGGTTAAAGTTACCTGATTAGGGTTGTTTATCAGATACTGTTAGCAATAGGTCATTTGTCAATGTCATTTTTTTTTTGTGATTTTGTCTGTTTTTTTCTAATACTAAAAGTAAATGTAGTAGATAAACTATATGTACTATGCAATGATTCACAAATGTAAGGAGTACATGTCTGTCTGGCAGTTGTCATTGACCACATTTGCAAGGTTCATTGGTCAATGGTAAGTCCTCTTTTAACATGCTACATTGTATAATCAATAGGTTATTATATTGGTGTATGGTATGATTATTAAATGTATATATTGAAATATTAAGTAAAAAGATGTGATATGATTGTAAATGAGACACTCCACAAGAGACCAAATAACACAGAAATAAACAACTAAATGTCACCATACGACCTTTGACAATGAGTAAAACCTATACTGCATAGTTGGGTATAAAAGGCCTCGAAATGACAAATGTACAATTTAAAACAATTCAAATGAGAAAACTAGCGGCATGATTTATGTACAAAATAATGAATGAAAAACAAATATGCCTGTCTTGCAGGGTCTATCCTAACTTAACCTCATGTTCATGGTTTTGTCTGTTACTGGCATACTATATATATGTTTCAAAATAGTTGGTTGATGGGGTGATTGTAACAGAGGCGGATTTAGGGGGAGGGACCATTTGTTGATTAAATAGGTAATCACTGAATCGTGACTGGAGCAGGCCTCTCTTAGGCAGTCCCCCTACCCCTTTCATGAAAAATTGTGGTTCCGCCACTGTGTAAGGCTGGCTTGGATTGGTTTATCTGATCATTTTCATGATCATTGATAATATTAATTTTTTCTGATACTTGTAGTAAAACTTAATCTTTAGGAATATCAACCTTAAAACAATCATGAATGGAGATTAGTAAAGCAGGTGAGACATTTAAGCTTGTGCACTCTTGTTAACACAAAAATTATATGGACTGCTGCCACTAGAAAATGAATGGACAATGCATGCTTGGTATGGACGAAGTTCCACCTTTTTACCCTACGAGGCTGCGTATTTATCTCGGGGTGAGTGGGTGTATTTACTATATTCAAGGTGATAGGACGTGCCGCTGGAATAGGTCACCTTTTCAAGTTTGAAAATATGTGAATAGGTCGAGAAAACTATCAAAAACATATGATAAGGTCAATAAAGTTTCCATAACTGTCATCTTTCTTGGTGTTCCCGGGTGTGATTTTATCCACCAAATTTTCTCTTTTAACATTTTGGTATTCTTGTCTTACATTACACTACATAAAACTCAAGCATTATAGGGAAAAGATTACATTTTTACCTACGCATTATATGAAAAGTTATACATTTTTGAAATATAAATTATATGCAAAAGGTGGGCCTAAGCGGCACCCCTATCAATTAAGTATTGAAGTGCCCCCCCCCCCCCCCCCCCCCCCCGAGGTATTTATACATTCATCTGTATGAACACCCTGTCATAGCAAGGGATTATCTGTCAGATTAGGAAAGTCATATTTTCATACCCTACGATATGAAAATAAGGAGATGTGGTATGATTGCCAATGAGACAACTATCCACCAAACTTCAAATTTAAAAGTCATCTCCATATTATCATCATAGGCCGATAATTACGTTTCTTTGCAGCTAGCAGGTGGGTCAACAAGTGTTCACACATCATTAAAAAAGTCAGTTTCATATATATTTCTTGTCCCAATGACACACTGCGTTTTATTTTTTTTTAAATCGAGATCTTCCCTTATTAGCCTCCCTTTTGAAAAGAACGCATGTCAAAATGTAAGACAGAAGTTAAAAGTTTGCTAATATCACCGACTAATATAGCGTCCCTGTGTACTGGGCGGAGTTTTTAAATTACAATCCCAACTTTTCCTGAACCTAGTAAGTAGTATAGATTTTGTTTATATATAATGTCTTTAACTGGTAGTGTTTGGAACTGCCCGGTAGACTGCGGATGTGTGTCCTAGGCAATATCCCGACTTGATCAAACCTAATATTTTGCGCTTCTCCGCAAAGCATGCGGTATTGAGGGATAATAGCATATACCGATTTATAAGGTCAGAATACTAGTAAGGTCCCGGTTGCTTTTGACCAATTTTCATCTACATGATCAAAGGTGGAAATCTGCAAATTATTGAAGTGTCCGGTTTTTTTTCTGCGTAAAACAAAAAATGTGTTGCTCCAGTTCCGTTAGACTATTATAATAACTCATTCTTAATCAATTATTTTAGTTTTTATGCTGATATTTCCTCTTTTTTTTAATGCGAACTCTGTTGGCATATTGAAAGATACAACAGAAAATAGAAAATTAACAAATTAACAAATATCGAAATAAGTAAAAGGAAAATATCATAAATAGAAAACATTGCCCCCGAGGTCTCATATTATAGGACTAGAGTTCCAAAAATCATAGAATCTTGATACGAGAAAATTTGTAAGTTATATTTTCGTGCCCATTATTTGATAAAGTATATAAATCTTAAAATAAAAATGTTATGTGTGACTGTCAAGTATTTAGTCTTTGTTTGAAAATTGTAATGTCCAATTTTTTTTTTGGATAATAAGAAATACTTAACTATTATCAAAATTTTGCAGTGTTAAAATATTTCACATACTCCGGAATTGTTATGTTCAAAAATGTATGGCAAATAAAAAATACGTAACTATTATCAAAATTTTGCAGTGGGAAAATATTTCACATACTCCGGAATAAGATCCTACCAATTCTTGGAAATGAAGATATTTCAAGTAAAAAAGAAATTTATGACAGTAACAAAATGTTATAATACGCCAAGCGGATAAAACGGTTAAAAGCTCATTAGAGCTTATTTTGACTCGATTTGTATACTTTGCCGACTCTAAAAAAACGCTTATTTACTATTATTTATTTATTTATTATTTATAGCGTGCAGATGATACCCGATGCCTTTATACTATAATAGCATACTATATGGGTTTTACTTGTTTTTGAAAGCCCATAGGCGGATCCAGGGGGAAAAGGGGGGCTGGGGGGCCCGCCCCCCTCCCCTTTGTGGGAAAAAAATTGGTTGATTATATAGGGAATCACTGAAGAATGACTGCAGTGGCCCCCCTTAGGTCAGTCAGTGAGCCCCATATTACAAAAACTTCTGGATCCGCCACTGAAGCCGTAAGGTGACACTGACGCATTTGTTTACATCGCTATCCTTTGTTTACGGTTAAACGTTGTGTCATTGGCAAAATATTTGATATATATATATATATATATATACAAGTCTAAATTGAAAACAACGTTCAAACCTATGATTGCGTTGGATAAAAACCGCAATTTTTATACGTGTGCATGCAAAACAAATTTCTTGTTTGAGGGGTCTAAATACAGCACAAACAACATTTACCAAAAGACCAAAAAAGTGAAAAAGTATATTTTAACAAAACGCATTTGACTAACAGGTCGAACAACAAATGTTCTTAAACACTGCTGACTGCCATTGGCGATTGCCAAATAAACGGATCACCGATGTAATAAATGGATCTTAATTATAAATTAAATACTAAACAGAAAACAATAAACTTGCGGAAAAGATGTTATACCGCAAACAAAAGGTGCAAAGGTTTTTTGTACACCATATCGGATTTCGACAATTAATGTCTCTTCAGTGATGTTAGGAATCGAAACGGTATTTGGAAAGCCATACAATTTACCTCAATTTGGGATAGACTCTTGAATTTTGAGGAGTCAAAATAGGATGAACGGATCATATAAGCCCGAAGGCAAATATAATACAAGCCCAAACGAAAAAATATAAACAAGTCTAAATTGAAAACAACGTTCAAACCTATGATTGCGTTGGATAAAAACCGCAATTTTTATACGTGTGCATGCAAAACAAATTTCTTGTTAGAGGGGTCTAAATACAGCACAAACAACATTTTCCAAAAGACCAAAAAAGTGAAAAAGTATATTCTAACAAAACGCATTTGACTAACAGGTCGAACAACAAATGTTCTTAAACCCTGCTGACTGCCATTGGCGATTGCCAAATAAACGGATCACCGATGTAATAAATGGATCTTAATTATAAATTAAATACTAAACAGAAAACAATAAACTTGCGGAAAAGATGGTATACCGCAAACAAAAGGTGCAAAGGTTTTTTGTACACCATATCCGGATTTCGACAATTAATGTCTCAGTGATGTCAGGAATCGGAACGGTATTTGGAAAGCCATACAATTTACCTCAATTTGGGATAGACTCTTGAATTTTGAGGAGTCAAAATAGGATGAACGGATCATATAAACCCGAAGGCAAATATAGTACAAGCCCAAACGAAAAAATATAAACAAGTCTAAATTGAAAACAACGTTCAAACCTATAATTGCGTTGGATAAAAACCGCAATTTTTATACGTGTGCATGCAAAACAAATTTCTTGTTAGAGGGGTCTAAATACAGCACAAACAACATTTTCCAAAAGACCAAAAAAGTGAAAAAGTATATTTTAACAAAACGCATTTGACTAACAGGTCGAACAACAAATGTTCTTAAACCCTGCTGACTGCCATTGGCGATTGCCAAATAAACGGATCACCGATGTAATAAATGGATCTTAGTTATAAATTAAATACTAAACAGAAAACAATAAACTTGCGGAAAAGATGGTATACCGCAAACAAAAGATGCAAAGGTTTTTTGTACACCATATCCGGATTTCGACAATTAATGTCTCTTCAGTGATGTTAGGAATCGAAACGGTATTTGGAAAGCCATACAATTTACCTCAATTTGGGATAGACTCTTGAATTTTGAGGAGTCACAATAGGATGAACGGATCATATAAGCCCGAAGGCAAATATAATACAAGCCCAAACGAAAAAATATAAACAAGCCTAGATTGAAAACATCGTTCAAACCTATGATTGCGTTTGATAAAAACCGCAATTTTTATACGTGTGCATGCAAAACAAATTTCTTGTTAGAGGGGTCTAAATACAGCACAAACAACATTTTCCGAAAGACCAAAAAAGTGAAAAAGTATATTTTAACAAAACGCATTTGACTAACAGGTCGAACAACAAATGTTCTTAAACCCTGCTGACTGCCATTAGCGATTGCCAAATAAACAGATCACCGATGTAATAAATGGATCTTAATTATAAATTAAATACTAAACAGAAAACAATAAACTTGCGGAAAAGATGGTATACCGCAAACAAAAGGTGCAAAGGTTTTTTGTACACCATATCCGGATTTCGACAATTAATGTCTCTTCAGTGATGTTAGGAATCGAAACGGTATTTGGAAAGCCATACAATTTACCTCAATTTGGGATAGACTCTTGCATTTTGAGGAGTCAAAATAGGATGAACGGATCATATAAGCCCGAAGGCAAATATAATACAAGCCCAAACGAAAAAATATAAACAAGTCTAAATTGAAAACAACGTTCAAACCTATGATTGCGTTGGATAAAAAACCGCAATTTTTATACGTGTGCATGCAAAACAAATTTCTTGTTAGAGGGGTCTAAATACAGCACAAACAACATTTTCCAAAAGACCAAAAAAGTGAAAAAGTATATTTTAACAAATCGCATTTGACTAGCAGGTCGAACAACTGATGTTCTTAAACCCTGCTGACTGCCATTGGCAATTGCCAAATAAACGGATCACAAGTTGTAACAAAACAGATCTTATTATTAAATTATTACCAAACAGAAAACAATAAACTTGCGGAAAAGATGGTATACCGCAAACATGGTATACCAGCGGTATACCATCTTTTCCGCAAGTTTATTTATCCAACGCAATCATAGGTTCGACCTGTTAGTCAAATGCGTGTTGTTAAAATATACTTTTTCACTTTTTTGGTCTTTTGGAAAATGTTGTTTATGCTGTATTTAGACCCCTCTAACAAGAAATTTGTTTTGCATGCACACGTATTAAAATTGCGGTTTTTATCCAACGCAATCATAGGTTTGAACGTTGTTTTCAATTTAGACTTGTTTATATTTTTTCGTTTGGGCTTGTATTATATTTGCCTTCGGGTTTATATGATCCGTTCATCCTATTTTGACTCTTTCAAAATTCAAGAGTCTATCCTTAATTGAGGTAAATCATATGGCCTTCCAAATACCGTTTCGATTCCTGACATCACTGAAGAGACATTTATTGTCGAAATCCGGATATGGTGTACAAATTTTTGCACCTCGTGTTTGCGGTATACCATCTTTTCCGCAAGTTTATTGTTTTCTGTTTGGTAATAATTTAATAATAAGATCTGTTTTGTTACAACTTGTGATCCGTTTATTTGGCAATCGCCAATGGCAGTCAGCAGGGTTTAAGAACAAGGTTGTTCGACCTGCTAGTCAAATGCGTTTTGTTAAAATATACTTTTTCACTCATTTGGTCTTTTGGAAAATGTTGTTTGTGCTGTATTTAGACCCCTCTACCAAGAAATTTGTTTTGGATGCACATGTATAAAAATTGCGGTTTTTATTTTTCAAAAGACCAAAAAAGTGAAAAAGTATATTTTAACAAAACGCATTTGACTAACAGGTCGAACAACAAATGTTCTTAAAGCCTGCTGACTGCCATTGGCGATTGCCAAATAAACGGATCACCGATGTAATAAATGGATCTTAAACATAACTTTAATACTAAACAGAAAACAATAAACTTGCGGAAAAGATGTTATACCGCTAACAAAAGGTGCAAAGGTTTTTGTACACCATATCCGGATTTCGACAATTAATGTCTCTTCGGTGATGTTAGGAATCGAAACGGTATTTGGAAAGCCATACAATTTACCTCAATTTAGGATAGACTCCTGAATTTTGAGGAGTCAAAATAGGATGAACGGATCATATAAACCCGAAGGCAAATATAATACAAGCCCAAACGAAAAAATATAAACAAGTCTAAATTGAAAACAACGTTCAAACCTATGATTGCGTTGGATAAAAACCGCAATTTTTATACGTGTGCATGCAAAACAAATTTCTTGTTAGAGGGGTCTAAATACAGCACAAACAACATTTTCCAAAAGACCAAAAAAGTGAAAAAGTATATTTTAACAAAACGCATTTGACTAACAGGTCGAACAACAAATGTTCTTAAACCCTGCTGACTGCCATTGGCGATTGCCAAATAAACGGATCACCGATGTAATAAATGGATCTTAAATATAAATTTAATACTAAACAGAAAACAATAAACTTGCGGAAAAGATGTTATACCGCTAACAAAAGGTGCAAAGGTTTTTGTACACCATATCCGGATTTCGACAATTAATGTCTCTTCAGTGATGTTAGGAATCGAAACGGTATTTGGAAAACCATACAATTTACCTCAATTTAGGATAGACTCCTGAATTTTGAGGAGTCAAAATAGGATGAACGGATCATATAAACCCGAAGGCAAATATAATACAAGCCCAAACGAAAAAATATAAACAAGTCTAAATTGAAAACAACGTTCAAACCTATGATTGCGTTGGATAAAAACCGCAATATTTATACGTGTGCATGCAAAACAAATTTCTTGTTAGAGGGGTCTAAATACAGCACAAACAACATTTTCCAAAAGACCAAAAAAGTGAAAAAGTATATTTTAACAAAACGCATTTGACTAACAGGTCGAACAACAAATGTTCTTAAACCCTGCTGACTGCCATTGGCGATTGCCAAATAAACGGATCACCGATGTAATAAATGGATCTTAAATATAAATTTAATACTAAACAGAAAACAATAAACTTGCGGAAAAGATGTTATACCGCTAACAAAAGGTGCAAAGGTTTTTGTACACCATATCCGGATTTCGACAATTAATGTCTCTTCAGTGATGTTAGGAATCGAAACGGTATTTGGAAAGCCATACAATTTACCTCAATTTAGGATAGACTCCTGAATTTTGAGGAGTCAAAATAGGATGAACGGATCATATAAACCCGAAGGCAAATATAATACAAGCCCAAACGAAAAAATATAAACAAGTCTAAATTGAAAACAACGTTCAAACCTATGATTGCGTTGGATAAAAACCGCAATTTTTATACGTGTGCATGCAAAACAAATTTCTTTTTAGAGGGGTCTAAATACAGCACAAACAACATTTTCCAAAAGACCAAAAAAGTGAAAAAGTATATTTTAACAAAACGCATTTGACTAACAGGTCGAACAACAAATGTTCTTAAACCCTGCTGACTGCCATTTGCGATTGCCAAATAAACGGATCACCGATGTAATAAATGGATCTTAAATATAAATTGAATAATAAACAGAAAACAATAAACTTGCGGAAAAGATGTTATACCGCTAACAAAAGGTGCAAAGATTTTTGTACATCATATCCGGATTTCGACAATTAATGTCTCTTCAGTGATGTAAGGAATCGAAACGGTATTTGGAAAGCCATACAATTTACCTCAATTTAGGATAGACTCCTGAATTTTGAGGAGTCAAAATAGGATGAACGGATCATATAAACCCGAAGGCAAATATAATACAAGCCCAAACGAAAAAATATAAACAAGTCTAAATTGAAAACAACGTTCAAACCTATGATTGCATTGGATAAAAACCGCAATTTTTATACGTGTGCATGCAAAACAAATTTCTTGTTAGAGGGGTCTAAATACAGCACAAACAACATTTTCCAAAAGACCAAAAAAGTGAAAAAGTATATTTTAACAAAACGCATTTGACTAACAGGTCGAACAGCAAATGTTCTTAAACCCTGCTGACTGCCATTGGCGATTGCCAAATAAACGGATCACCGATGTAATAAATGGATCTTAAATATAAATTTAATACTAAACAGAAAACAATAAACTTGCGGAAAAGATGTTATACCGCTAACAAAAGGTGCAAAGGTTTTTGTACACCATATCCGGATTTCGACAATTAATGTCTCTTCAGTGATGTTAGGAATCGAAACGGTATTTGGAAAGCCATACAATTTACCTCAATTTAGGATAGACTCTTGAATTTTGAGGAGTCAAAATAGGATGAACGGATCATATAAACCCGAAGGCAAATATAATACAAGCCCAAACGAAAAAATATAAACAAGTCTAAATTGAAAACAACGTTCAAACCTATGATTGCGTTGGATATATTCAACCAGTGTTTAGATGAAATAGGGTGCGAACGGATCCAAGGGGCGAACGTGTAGAGTCAGAATTTGTTTTTGGAGCGAACGCACCAGATATAGTCGTACATGTCAATATTTATATATTCTTTTTTTTTAATGTTACGCTTTAATATATCATGTATAATTCTGTCCTTTTTATATGAAAAATAAACAAACCACTGTGTAGTCCTAACCGTACGTATAATTTCATGTTTTGTAGAACGTTTTGCATGGTTTGTTGACATCGAGGAAAGGGTGCTTTCATACACGCCCGCGTTCCAATGTCGTCAAAACTTTTTTTGAGAAAACCCCTCAGAGCAACCGTTTCCAAGGCGCTCGTCGTTAGAAACATGCGTTAAAATATGCGCACTGTTAAAGGGCCGAGCCACCTTAAGACACATAAAAACAACAGCATTTTAAAAGTAAAAAAAACCAAACAAACAAATATAGTACAGTGAACAGCAATATCAAAGATAAATCTTAACATATTAAAGAAAAACAGCAAAATTCTTACCTTTGTCTGTTCCTCATAGTTGCTTGCTCTAAGTTCTAGTAATAAAGTATGTTTAAGTAAGTCACTTGTCTTATTCACTACTTTGTGTACTTAAAAGATAAATCATGCAGTAAAGTGTGTCATTTTGGAAGGTTTAAATAAATAAACGGTTATGTAATACAGCAGACTTGAAAGTCTTGGTAAATTTTTACTAACTACTATATTACACGCAAATGTCACATGAAAGGAAAGTAAATAATTAGCGTTTAAGGTATGGTCATGTTCTGAAGGAGATTTACAACTTATTTATTGCAAAAAGAAGAAAAAAACGTTTAAACGATACGTTTTTTCCGATATTGGTTACTCAATTGTTTGCCTTTGTATTGAAAGTGATAATATTGATCTACAGTTTACACCTTTGAAATTACAAATACTTTGAATTTGATATATGATAAATATGAAATTATATCTCCTATTACATGCATTTTATTTTTTGTTTGTTTTCAAAGTGGAATTGAATAAGAATATCCTTGAAGTGATCAAAAAAGGTCTAAAATAGTCCAACTAAATTCAAATACAGCTGGCGAAAAGGAAGTGATTAAATAGTAATTATCTTTCGCTATAGCGAAGCTCGAAATTACATTTATTCGATGCAACAACAAAAAAGAAATCTTCATCTACATTCTCTAGTGCTTTTAACATGTTCAAAGCCAGTTGTTCCATAAGATAAACTATGTCACATTTTACCATACCGTTATATTTGTTTTCTTAATTATTTCTAGATATTGTACTCTGATTGTTTATAACATATAACGTCTTGCAATTGGTTAGCATTACAAATTTACAGGATACAATAACTATTTTCAGATTTGTATTTTTTATCCGGTTATTTTAATTTTGAGAAAAAATAGTAAGTTCTTTTTCTTTTTTAGTTTTATGTATTTATTCCTAAAATCTTTTTTATTGATAAGATGTATAATTATGTAAATGTCTAAATTATAATTAGGTAAACCAATTTCACACTCTTGATTTTAAAATTGATCAGGTTTTCTTCAGTAAGATTTTTACTGAGGAATTCAACGGTTAATAAGTCAAACGTTTACCACCCACAACACACCCGTATATTGTGCAATTAGTGCTCATAACCACAAGTTACTTTTTAATGGTGCAGTTGCACATCAGCAAATGAACTGTCAATAGTATTTTAAACGTAGTGTGAAGCAATATAGTTGTAATGTTCAAACATTATGAATGTGTCAATAAAAATAAAAAAAGTAATCGCATTCTTAACTTTGTTTGGTGCTTAGCTTTGTTTTTAACTGTAAACCTATCAGACTTATTGTTCACATCTAGTGCACATTGATCTTCAGTGTCTCAATGGTAATCATACAATGCTAGTCGTAATTATGTCCGACACGATACGTGTAACGTCATTGCAACGAAATTGGAAGACCTTTTGGAAAAACGATCATATCGGAGTAAATGAATATATCTATCATTTCTATACTGACAATGAAATATGTATGATAAGCACTTTTAGTATATGTCACTTTTTCTCTTTGCGCCTCCAACCCCCCAACCTCCGACCTTGAAAGTACCGACAAAAGACATCTTCAGCAAACTAAGGATTTTCACAATGACGAGTTGGGAAAAGTCATGTCTACTCTTACTGAACAAGTAGTTTTTGAAATTATAAGGATTTCAGTACCCCAGGAATAGAATAGTTACCTTATCTGTTTTTGGCAATATCTGTCGGAATTATGAGTCCGCGATGCTCCTTAACTTCTTAGTTTATTTTGTGGTAAACTTTTTTTTTCGAGAATCTCAAATGAGTCTATTGCAGAGGAAACGCGTGTCTAATTATAATCCTGGTATATGATGAGTTCATTTACAAAATGTACGACTCATAACATCCATAATATCGATATCTGTATAATTTTTGAAGAAGTTCTCGCTTTCCTTAGATTTGGTTTAAGTAAACGTTATATATTTTTACGATCTCACATCTTATATTAATATAATGTCAAAGAAATTCTGCATTTTATTCTTCTTTTGTGATATCTAATCTTTATCATTTCATGTGAGCATTTGTAAACGGTAAAGGTATAAAACATGTAATTCATATCCTCATTGCTTTCTATGTTTAATTTTGCAATTTCAAGCATTAATGGCTACTTTGTCTTAAGTTTTAATAAAGTGGCAGTCATTTCAATTCAATACTATACCTTATCCTGACTTGTGCTAAACAATTCAACATACTTTTAATTGCATATTAGAGCTTACTGGTTCCCGGAAGTTTGACAGTACAAAAACAGGTACTTCTGATCTGAACAAAAGAGCAAATGTGCCATCCTCTTATTTTGACATACTTTGTTATTATTCAAAAGAAACTTTCAACAGGCGTTCTACAGTGATCCCAAGTTTCCAATCGTTCATTTGATACCAAAACAACCCAAATAGTTCACCTATTGACAAAGATACAGCTATTCGTATGAACTATTTTGTTTAAAATATGTCATTCTTTCTTGTATGTTCGTTCTGACTGGGCCTAAATTAGTGGTTCTATTCCTTACATGACTGAGCACGGCAAACCATACAAAATAAATACTTACGGACAAACTACCTGGATCAAGTACAAATTTAACACTTCAAACAAACCTCTATCATATTATCACTTGAAACTTTATATCTTTACTGTACTGATTATGTATAGTAACTTTTTAACCTCCAGAAGAGCAATGCTTTTTATGGTTTTACACCAACCTAACGGAGCAATAGAACTACACCAACAAATATCGAATAAAACCAAATAGACAAACGCTTCTGATTTTAATTATACATTTGTAATTATTAAGTGGGATTTTGCAGTTGACCGATCTAAGACTTAATGAATCGTCAGTTATGTTATTTTAGGTTTATGCCCCACACATAACACTTTTCATAGCGTTTGACCATACGTATTATTCACGAAATACTTGTTGTTCGTTCGAAAATTAAAAACTTTGTCTTATCTTCCTCTTTCCAAGATTGCTGCTAATACGTATTCGTATAATACATATAAATCATTTGTCTGTAATTTACAAGGCATATAATTTAAACATACAGATCTTATACACTTACATTTTTGCAAGATGTAGCAAATTCATGCTTTTAGCAGACAACAAACGGCAAATGACACTTTATCTGCTGATTGATATTGAAGGCTGGGAATACAGGATTTATTTACTAGTTGTTATTGACTTCAAAATAACTTTTATGAAATGCAAGTACTCTTAGATCGGTAATTCGTGTATGAGAATTTCAGTCAAATCAGCTGATGCCCCTTCAAATTTTCATTGCAAATACTAAGTGAAAAAAATGTATTATAATACATGTACATGATTGCGCAATTTTGTTTTTTAATTATCTTTTTCTTCTATAAATGCACTACGTATATTATACTACTTTTTTATTTAATGCATACACCATTTAGGAAAATTACTCGTTTTTCGAGTTGTTATTGTCATTGATTTCCTTCTTCCTCTCCTCACCGACCTCTCTAGTTCTATCATTCACTCAATGACATCCAATTTCTCTTATTTCACTATTCGTTAGTTAACTAATTTACCCACTCAATATGTGTCGTTTGCTCACTGTCATTCACTATTTCTCGTTTCTTCGTACTGTTTCTCATTCACACCCTATCAATCACTTATCTATACAAAAACATTTTTCACTCAAAATCCATAATTCACAACATTAATTCACAATCACTCACATATAACTTGTACAACCAATCTGTTACACACAATCACTCGGTCATACATTTTACTCAGCCACACATAGTCTCTAAGCCAGGCATAGTCACTCATACATACCTAGTCATTAACTAAAAACCAATCATTCACACCCCATTACTCACTCTCACCAATTCAAAATCACTCATTCATACATATTCACTCATTCACAACCATTTATTAACAAACAATCACTAAAACAAAACCATTCATTCACACATAATCCCTCATTCGTAGATACTCACATACAACAACTCATTAAGACACAAACACTCATTCACAACCAGTCACTCACTCAGTCATACCCTATCACTCATTCATTCCTAGTCACTCACATCCTGTCACTCCCCCATATTCAGTCAATCACTCACTCACATCTAGTCAGTAATTGACACTCAGTCAACTGTTCACAAACAGGCACGTATTCACTTTGTAGTCATTCACTCACATCCAATGACTCAATCATATCAAACTCATTCACATTCAGTCACTTTTTGACCAATTTACTTCACTCTGAATCTAACCCAGTTATGCAAGTTCACTCACTTACATCTTTCAATGTCTTCAAATTATTTCTCTCAATACTTTTCAAGTGATTAGAATATCCAAACGACTACATTATTATAGAACTTATTCTGCTTCAGGGCTGTTGATGCCACAGTCACTCTAGAAACACCATTGTCTACCATTAACTTGGATTCCTTGGTACACATACCTTCAGTTTTCTTTATGAGGCATGCTGCCGACGTTTGTAGATATATGTTACGGTAGATTTTTCTATTACAAAATAAAGTAGATATAATGTGGTATTTTAACATTTCATATCTGGTAAATATATTCGAAATTAAGAACAAACTTTGGATTGATCACATTTGCTCTTCGCTTGATAAATAATATATTACTTTCTCATCTTAGTTAGCGTTCTATATTTCGTGATATCTTGTATCATTAAATTTTTTTATCAACACAAGGGTGGTATCTTTTTTTTATATTTCATTGTTTTTCAACATGTTCAACAACACAACAATGAAGGGCGTCTAGCTTATACTTTAAATAGTTTAAACCAGTTCAATGTAAGCAGCCAACATCTAAACATAAATGCCTATTTTAATTCATATCATAAGATTTGTTTTTTATGGATGAAAGGAGTCAACATCAATCGTGTAACTTCTTCTTAATCTCTCTCTGTTGACGGTAAAGCTTCAAACTCACACAAAAAGGGTTTGGACGTTATCCTTGCAGTAAAAACGGAGTATTTTTTTATTACAAAAAAAAAAAAAAAGAAAGAAAGAACAGAAAAAAAAAACATTAGGCATGACACCACTCGTTTTAGTTACGAATTATGAGATTATACTAAGTCTAGTATTTAGTGTTCGCATTTCAGAAGAACATCGTCTCAGACAGCTAGATCTTCTTTAACAAGGTAATCAAATATAACTGACTCCAATATAATTGACTAGTTAACACTCGGTTATCATAACATTTAAAAACAAAGTATGATTTGTTTAGTTGTTAACTTTGTTTACAGTGTGTACCAGTATTGCAGTTAATTTTACTTACATAGTTTAAAGTTAAATGCTAAAATTTTCTCACATTCCATAAACAAACTTAACATCATGGCTAGGTTTGTTCATTAAACGGAATAGCTTAAACTTACTGACAAAGCGGGTGTAGGACGACTGTATTATCTGTTATGGCGTTTGTATAAGTACAAGACCACATCCGGTTTGGATGTTGACAAAATGACAAAACAAATACGACTCGTGTGTGAGTTATATGCTCCCCAAAGTACCCAGGTATCCTTGTCGCAAGTCCTTTGTGGATATTGTTTGTTTATTCCTTTCTTGTCAAAATATCTCAACTCCATCGGGACTACCAACTTTACAATACGTGTGACATATGTGACACTGAGTGTTAAGAAATCAACGTCCAACAAAAATATCAAAGTATTGTCAAAGTACCACTTATGAAAATGTACTATTTTTAAATTATCAAATGCATGTATCGGAAATAAACACATTTATTATAAAAACAGTTGTTTGCATGATACGGGTTATGTTCTTCTCATATATTTTATGATGGTATGAAACTAATCCATTAACGGGATGGATTGTGCTTGGTTTTAATATGACGAGGCCATAGTCTTTCAATCAATTTAATTGAGGTCTGGAGCTGGCATGCCAGTAACTGCAAGTAGTCCTTTGTTAATTTATGTATCATTGTCATTTTGCTTAGTTTATTTTGTTACCTATTCTGACATCGGACTCGGACTTCTTTTGACTTCTACTGTGTGTATTGCTGTGTGTTTCCTTTTTCTACATTGGCTAGAGGTATAGGGGGAGGGTTGCTATCTCACTAAACATGTTTAACCCCGCCGCATTTTAACGCCTGCTCCAAGTCAGGAGCCTCTGGCCTTTGTTAGTTTTGTATGTTTGTTTTTAATTTTAGTTCTTTTGTATGTTTTTGAGTTTAGTATGCCGTCCATTTTCACTGAACTAGTACACATTTTTTAATTTAAGGGCCAGCTGAAGTCCGCCTCAGGGTGCGGGATTTTCTTGCTGTGTTGAAGACCCATTAGTGGCTTTCGGCTGTTTTTTATAGACTTTGGTCTTTGGATTCTTGTCTCTTTGACACATTCCCCATTTCCATTCTCAATTTTTTTAATGTAAATTAACTTATAAAACAAATCGACATTGTTTTTGAATAGTTTCATAATCAAATTTTTTAATGCTTTTTAAATGAATCACCAAAAAAAATCCCCAAAGCAAAGTATACCTTTATTCAATTGTCTTGTTTTTTTAAGTCAACATGTTGAACACATGTTGACCAACCTGACATCTATCAACAAATCCAGATGAGTTTCGGTGATTAAGAAAGTCAATTCAAAAGAAATATTGTCTAAGTGTCTAAGACTCCTTTAACATTAACCTTTATGCAAGCGAGACACATGTTATTAATTTTATTTAACCAGTATCCTCATACATGTATTTGTTATTTACTGTCATCCATCTTTCTTTCTCTGCTCTGTTTATCTCTTGGTCTGTCCGTCAATGTGTATGTGTATAGGTCCCTATTGTCCGTTCGAATTTATGAAAATTTCTGTAAATTATCATTTTTATGTAATATATAACATTTAATTTTTTTTCTTGACAGCGGAAAATTGATGACTCGATTGCTAGCATGCGGTTGGATTTTGAGTATAAGATAATGATCCAGGTGCTAGTTTCACATTGGCTAAGTCAGGAGTCTGTAACGCGGTGGTCGTCCTTCGTTGCTATATATCATAGTTGTTTATCGTTTGTTGTTTTGTACATAAGTCTGACAGTCAGTTTTCTCGTTTGAGTTGTTTTTAGTGTTTTTCAAGATGCCTTTTATAGCTTACCATGTAGTATTGGTTGTGCTCATTGTTGAAGGCCTGCGGTGACCTATACATATAGTTGTTAACATCTACGTCATTTTGTCTATTACTGGCGGAGAGTTGTTTCCTTGATAACCCTACCACATCCTTCCATTTAAAGAATTATCCATTGGCCAACACGTTGCGAAAAATCATAGGTATAATAAAGACTCATATAATCATGCCAAAGTGGTAGTGATTCATATTAATTTGGTATTGTACAATATAAAAAAAAGATGTGGTATGATTGCCAATGAGACAACTCTCCACACGAGACCAAAGGAAAAAGAAATTAACAACTATAGGTCACCGTACGGCCTTCAACAATGAGCAAAGGCCCCGAAATCACAAATAAAAACAATTCAAACGAGAAAAGTAACGGCCTAATTAATGTACAAAACAATGAACGAAAAACAAATATGTAACACAACCACTGAATTACATGACTTGGGACAGGCACATACATACAGAATGTGGCAGGGTTAAACATGTTAGCGGGATCCCAACCCCCTCCCTAACCTGGGGCAATGGTGTAACAGTACAACATAAGAACAAACTATAAAAATCAGTACAAAAAGGCTTGACACATCAGATGGATACAAAAAGAAATACATATAACAAAAACGTGTGGACGTGACTGGGTACTTGTACATCCCAACAACGAAAAGATACGAAGTACAGATATGAGAGTAGTCGCAGTTACTGACAGCTAGTTCAACGCCAATAACAACTTATATACAAAAGCATGCATCTAAGACTAAATTATCAATCAGTACACATCCAACATCCAATGGATTTAGTATAAAGACGTCATAAACATTCAGAGAAAACATGACCAAGATACAGGAGTCGACCGATTGTAGATCCACGAAAGTGCATATGCATATAACAATAATATTTAGTTTGTTTTGAATTTTCTGATAACAAAATCAATATTAATACCAATAAAAACAAGATCTGATGACAGTGTTGAATTGGTAACCTTTTAGAATAAGTTTGTTTAAAGGATCGATAAGTTTACCAGGATCGTTTCTAAATTTCCGGACATGGTAAACAACATCTCCGTAAAAATGAGGATGTGCTATCCCGTTTGAAATAAGTTTTCTACACTACAACCGAACTTCAAAATCAAATCTTTATATCTATGGAAGAATTTAGTTAAAGTTTTAAGTATTTTTTGGTAATTTCAAAATGTTACTAGGCAAAGGAGTCTGATCAGTCATTCGACAAGGTAGCTCTAGAAATGGTGGCACACATTTTTAAAATCATTGGAATTTTTAATTTAAAAAAGGATGTGTTTATAAAATAAAAAAGTGTTACAACTCGTGAGAATTTGATATCATTATTCCATATAGATAGAAATAAAGACAAAAACATTTCTTTTTTTTACATTTATGATTACAAAACTACAAGTTACTGATATGTGTGTACATATATCTTGTATATTTGGACTGGTATTCATACGAGATCATTACATTATGTGTCTGTAATGTCTGAATTTGTACAGAAATGAATAAACATTTCAGCAGCACGTTTGTTTCTTGAAAAACATGTCCTTAAATGTATGTATATTCTTAGTACGATGACATATGAAACATATTGAAATTTGAATAAACAAAACAAAGTTCGAACAATTAATAACTATACAAACAACTAATGCATAAATGTACAACTGCTTAACCATGTTAACATCATCAAAACAAAAACTAGTGTAAAACAGAGCAATAACTGTTTGATTACCTACAGAAAGAAAAGAAAAACTGTTTGGATATAATTAAGAAGATGTGGTGTGCTTGCCAATGAGACAAATCTTCACAAGATACCAAATGACACATACATTAATCATTATAGGTCATCGGTCGGCCTTCAACAATGAGCAAAGCCAATACCGCATAGTCTGCTAGAATACATATTTTATTGGATTGCTGTCAAAGTCATATGAGAAATGTATAAATATATTTTTAAACGGTTTAAATCATATACAGTTTTCTTACTTGTCGAGGTTATTTTTAAACTCAGTATAGTATACGTTCATGATGGACTGACTCTTTAATGTACATGTAAAGATTATGAAAACACCACTTTTTATACATGTTATTTCAATTTGAATACTTCGAATACATGTCATAGACTGAAATGATGGACAGTACATAAAATGAACAGGAAGAATGTTGCTGTACAATTCATTTTTTCTGATGATGAATAGTGATTATCGGAAGCTATTGAAGATAACTCCTGAATAAAAGAGGTACATTGTTGACATTTCCAACTAAAGCGTCAAAATATAAAACCAAATCAAAAGGTTAACATGATAAATCAAAATAGGAAGAACATAATTATTGTTTTTCGGATATATGAAAATGCATCTGTTAAATCTTTTAACTATTTATATGGAGCACTGGACGCATTTGACCTAATATCAGACAATATATACATTGTAAATTGTAAACTCAAACAAAGTAATTGTTCTTAAAAAGACGATATATAAAGATATTTACATAATTGAAATTTCTCAATATGTGAATTATCGCTTATATACATATATGTATATATAAACGAATATTAAATAATTCAATGCACATATGAGTTTATCAATTACTTTACAAATATTTATAGTTTCAAAACACTGCATTCCAAATCCAAATAAGGCTATTTGGAAAAAAATAGCGGCTCTGGAGTTTTAACATTGTTACAGTGAATGGTTCTTCTGGAAATTGTTTTTTTTCATAACGTATTATTCACACATCAACAAAAACAATAACACGTATCCAAATTTACAGCGTTGAAATGCAAAGAAAAAAAATAGAATAACAGATATACCGAACTCCAAGGTGAATTATAACAGGATAAGTTCATGAAAACTGCAAAAATTGATTGGTCATAGAAAGAACATCATTAATAGACAGGTATATACAATTTAATAATTTAGTTTGTTTGATATTACTGTTTTTACAAGTGCCCGATGGTAATCCGACTCAAATGAAAAGAAGAAAACGTCGACCAGTAGAGATGTACAGTGGATTGCTATAAGAAAATTAATAGAAAATTCTACCACCAAATTCAACAAAATCAGCATAATGATCACTTTTTCTTCGGTGTGCCATATTTATTTTTGGACTAAACAAATATGCAGATTTATATTGTAAACACATTTTTATTGATCAAAGAGAACGATTGAAGTATAATTTGTTTGCGATAGTCAGTAGAAATGATAGCAATAAAAAAACATAACGGTCTGGGTTAGTTCTTAATTTATATTTGTGATTTCTGTTATCTGACAATCTATACTCGCTATAAACCGGTTTTTTTTTTTAAACAGAGAGCAGTAAATCACAAAGAAAGTAAACTGCATCATTCCTAAGAATGTGTGCTAACAAATTCGAACGTTGTCACTAATAGTTGTGTTAATTTCTACCATGTCTATACGTATTTACACTTGTATTACATTTATATCAAACAATATTGTCATAGTCTCGAATGCATTGAATTGCATCTTGTTTTATATATACATGATAAGGTTGACGTCAGTCTAACATTGCTTTACTTACTAAACATATAAACATAGTGTTAATATTTCCACTAGGTACTAACGTCTGCGAATATACCTAAATTACATCTATCAATTCGAGTGCAAATAAAATGAGTAGTAGCGTTAGAGTGTAAAAATGATTGAGAATTAAGTTTTGTTACGTTATGAGTTAAAGCACGAAAGGAAGTTTGTAAAGGTAGACAATGATTGCATTCATTGCTGACATATCAGTATAACTTCGTTTGATACTTCTACTGGCAGTTCTAACTATTATATGTGTAATTGTCTGCACTCATTGACCTTTAATACTGTTGTTAATCTAAATACACTTGCTATAAATATATAGATATATTTTTGATGACTGAAATGGTTGACGTAATAAATATCTGCTAGATATATATGCATGATGAAGTCCGCGTATGTCTAACATTGGTGTACATATACTTACAAAACATATAAAAAGTCTTGATATCTCAACGATCATATCACGTCTGCAAACAGAACGAAAACACATACAATATTTTAACTCATATATTGTTAATAGCAAAAAATTAGTGGTGCCGTGATAGCGTTAAAATGTAAATTAATTGAGAACTCAACAACGTTAAGTTCTGAACAATAGACGAAAGAAGATTGTGAAAGGAGACGATTAATGCATCGATTTCTGACATATAAGTATGTTTGTGTTTTATACTTTAAATAGCTGTTCCCATGACGACATGTTCAAGTGTCTACACTTATTACCCCTTAAGTAAATTGTCATTCTAAATAAATATGCTGTACATGTTTTTAAGACCGAAATAATTGACGTGAGTATTTGATTGTAGGTATTCCTGAACTCGTGCAAAAATACCTGTTACACAGGGAAGTTCATATTGCTGCGCAGAACATATACATATTCGGCAATTATGAGACAATAAATATGATGTCTAGTGAAGGGTCAAGTTGAAATTAAGATGCATTTTAAAATTGTCTCTCTGTGGTTTGGAAAATTGTGTTCTACTTTGTTTATGATTATCAGTAAAACTTTGATATATCAACAAAAAATACATATAGATTAATACATGGCCTTTTCCATATCGGCCAGGGTATCATCCCGAGACCCCGATATCAGCCCGAGACGTAGTCGAGGTGCTGATATGGGTCGAGGGATGATACCCGGGCCGATATGGAAAAGGCCATGTATTAATCTCTTTATCATATACTTCCGACAATTGTTTTATGTAAGGCAAATAAACAAATGAAATAACTAAAGCAGTCAACAACTTTTTAAAGAAGTTAAATCATGAATCCAACAAATACACTTGTCCAACAATAGCATCACTACCTCCATATATATTATGGAACCATTTCCTATAGAGACATTTTTGAAACATTAAAAATTTGGAAGCTGGAAGCATGGAGGAATTATTTACAGTTTTATGATCATTATTACTACATGTTGTACTATATGAGATGATTCATAATTGTCAAAGCCATTTATTCGCAAGTATTAATTGTAAACTAGCATCATTTTGAAAATCTATATCATCGGTTTTAGCCATGTTAACATCTTTTTTTTTCAATAACAGCTGGTTCTGTACAAACAGATTTACCACTGGATCCAATAAACCTTATCGCCATTACTGAACGTCCCAAAAGTTCCCGTAAAATTTTGACGTCATAATAAAAAATATCTGACGCCACAATGGAAAAGTAAATATACGATACCGGAAATACAGGAAGTAGCTTGCACGAGAGGCACTGTTATGGGGTTTTTGCACGAGACGCCCCTGATATGGGTTATCAGCCCTGGTAGGAAATTATGGCTTGTGTACTTCCGTTCATTACACATATGCAAAAACTATCATATTAATGCTAAGTATATGATAAATCAGAATAAACAAAATGCAAGGACACAACATAAAATTGTTTCAAATTCGCAGGAAGATCTGACACATGATGCGCATTGAACAATGAGGAACATTAATCAAATATTTAAAAAAAGAACTGCAACGTTGGTGGTCATTTCGTTATCTAATTATGTACGTTGACTCTGTATTCTGAAAGAAGAAGGTCATAACATTATTAATCGAAAACTATTTGTTTTTTATGAACAAATGCTCATCAACTTCCAATACTTTACAAACAGCGTATTAAGTAATCAAGAAGAATCAGTTGTTAAATGGGTGGATGGTATCGTGTTACAGCAAATATGTATGAAACACCATCAATGATATAAAAATGTTTATATAGCCCATGTTGTTTGTAAATTAAAAAAAAAACAACAGGAAAACTGTAAAATATTTAAATAGTATTTCAAATGTTATTAATCATATCAAATTTACTACTGACAATATGTATTAAACAAAACGGAAATTATATGTAAAGAACAATTATAAAAACTAACAACATGTATTGCATTGTTATTATAAAATGGTAAACTAAACTACATTCATATAGTCTTGTATCATTGTAAAGCTGGAAAATATAATAACATTTACTATAAAACTATGGTTAAACGTAAATTGCAATACAGCATATATTGCAGCAAATGAAGCATGCAGCACATAAATATATAACAATAGCACTACTATGATTGTATTGTATATAAATAAGCTGTAACACATTAGCAACTACATGCATCAAGTACACGTTCATATAAATTATTATACTGTATGCAAACTTTTTATATCATCCATTATTTTTATTGGACACGCGGCATTTTTTACTTTTCACTAACGTTTCATAAGCCCCTGCCCAAACATAGCAACATTTGATAATATAAGCAACGGGTGTTACTTCCTACAATTGACACCCGCCAGAGCCCGATGTTTGCCGATCCGATTCGGAACAATTAAAGGTTTAGAGGTTTACAGATTCTTATTTCTGCATTATTTGTGTCGTTTTGTTGTTGTTATCGAAATAACATAGAAAACAACAATAGCAGTGGAACGTAAAATACGAATCAATATAAGAAGGCATAACAAAGCAAACAAGGATGTGACATGTATACGGAACCCTCAAGTATAACTTTACGTTACGTGTAAAGTAATTACAGTTATTGGTTATAAACTATTTTAATTTATGACTTTCCTTTTTACAATTGTCCTTCTAATAATATAGTGAACACTTTGAACATAATGCATTCAGTATCATAAAAAAAAACATACAAGGCCAGTATGTTTATATAACAACCATAGTTATAAGTTTGAATATGATATAAATATTTGTTTTAGAAAGGAACGTTTTGCTGAATATACAGTCATTTTTTTGGCGTTATATTTTGCTGATATTAACTACGTAGCTATGATTGATAAACAAATATATATTGCTCTGTGTCTATGTTATAGAAAAATTGATAGTACGGATTGTCTTAACTTAGATTGCTTATTAAAGTGTTGTCATATGTTATGTTAAATCATATTTTTAGATAACAGATTTAAACAAATCAAATTAAACTGACCAGTGCACTCGATGTCATGTAAGTTCAGACATATCGACGCGTCTGTATCGTTATAATAGCATATGCTTTGGTTGCATACCTGCTTTTCACATGGACTTCCTGCAAATAAATAAAATATATTTTTTTTGAATATTTTCCTTATACTTTTATGAATAGTTTAATAACGTTTATTTAAAATGTGTATTGAATTATCGTATGGTATCAAATCATGAACAAGTGGGTTGACGGATAATTAGATTCTACTGTCTAGTGTGTGTTTGCTGCTTGTGGAGTTTTTATTCCCCCGAGGGTATCACCAGTCCAGTAGTCAATACTTCTGTGTTGACATGAATTATCATTGATATGGTCATAATTTTAAAATAACTGTTTACAAAACTTTGAATTTTTGAAAAACTAAGGCTGTTCTACCTCATGCATAGATTACCTTAGCTGTATTTGGCAAAAGTTTAAAGAATTTGTGGTTGTCAATGGTCTTCAACTTCGTACTTTATTTGGCCTTTTTAACACTTTTTGATTCGAGCGTCACTGATGAGTCTTCTGTAGACGACACGCGCGTCTGACGCAAATATAAAATTTGAATCCTGTTATATATGATGAGTTTATTTGACTACCAAAAGTAGGTTTGCTTACCAGAACAGAAGGCAACAAACAAAATTAAAACAAATATACAAATTATGATGACGTGTTGTTGCATTGACAATCATACAACATCGCACTTTGCTGCTGCATGTATAATTTCGATAATCCTTGTATTAAAAGGACAAAAACTATATGAAATACATGATATCAAGACCTTATAATGTTCTTGCACACGGAGTGCTTTTGTGTGTTTACCTTCATCAGGAACGTTAAAGGTCCGTGTAACACTTCAATTCAAAAGTTTTCAAATTTTAGATTTTTGGAATTTTGATCAAAGTTTTAAAATATCAAAATTCCAAAAATCTGAAATTAGAAAAGTTTTAAAATGTTGTATTGATAAGTGTTACACGGACCGTTAAACGCTGAATATGCAAAGACAAACAAACAATCGAAAACGTTGAAGAGCAATATAACAAAAAATAAAATTCAAAAATGTCGAAATCTACATAAAGTCAACTCTACGACAAGCAATATTATTATGACTGATATAAAAAGGACGGCCACAACGTATTTCATATTGCTAATAATAAATGGTCATTACTAGTAATAGGTGTCATTCCGGGTGATTACAACTCGGTCTTGCAAAACATCTTGTCGAACAATATAACTATTGAGACAAGTATCAAATAAGGCAATTTTGCACTAAATGGTATCGAACTGACTGCATATACATACCGGTTAACACATAACTTACTTTCGCAGAATTGCTCCGACCAGTTTCCATGAAACTGACACGTAGCAGTTTGATAACCGTTAATTTCGCAAACTCCATTTGTTCCACACGGATTATTATGACAGGGATGTACTGAAAAAACAATACATTTGAAAGAAGACAAAAACAGATTCTTTTACTGTTTCAAAATTAAAAACATTTCAATATAATAATATCTAATAACATCATCAAATATGTGTATTGGGAACGCGTCAAACCAGCATAAAGCCAGGTTCGACCAATCATTTTTCTAAAAATGTCTGTACTACATGTAAGTAGGGAATATGACAGTTGTTATCTACAGTCCATTTCTTATTATGTTGGCGTTTGCTTTTGTTGTAGTGTTATGTTTCTGTTGTTACGTTGTTTCCTCCTATAGTTGTGTGTTTCATCGTTTTATGTTTGTTACTCTGATTTTGTTTAGGGGGTGGGGGAGTTAATTGAATTATGACTACTGAACAGCATTAAACTGTTGTTGCTTTTTTTTTATTATTATCAACGGGATACCATACAAGACAGTTCTCGGAATAACCTTGCACAAAGGATCGAAACGGAACAAATATATACTAAAGGACCGCACAAAATTCTTCTTGGGGAAATCTTTTGAGACACAGCCAGTGTAACTGCAGCGTTAACGACTTAAACATGTATTTTATGTGCGGTATAATCATAATCATTAATCTGATTCTATCAGGTAATTTGTTTAAGAATATAGGGTGCGTGTTGTTTTTAATTGCATAACATGCGGTCAAATATGATGGTAAGTTAAGATTCATGACAAAGTGGTATGATAGCACTCCTTCTTAGAGTAGTTTCTGTTTTTTTTATCTCGTTTGTTTGTTCTCATGATGATCATTCCAATAAAAGATTGGTTACAGAATAGTCTAAAACTTTTGTTTATATTTAATTTATGAATTTACCATTGCATTTTGCACCTGTCCACTCTCCGGGACAGAGACATGTAGGCTCACCAAAACTATTTACGTAACAGGTTCCTCCGTTGTTGCAGAAATTGTCGGGACAAATTGTTCGTAAGACAATTATAAAGAAATATAAGAATAAAATAATTGTCACAGAGATCAGAGCGCGTGTTGATAAACCATCTAAAAACAGTAGTGTTTTTAAATATTTCGGTATTTTATAAAATATTTGTAAAATATTTATTTGTATATTATAATGGATTCAACTTGAAAATTGTGCAAAGTACTTGTGAAACAAAGTTGAGTCTGTATTTAAAACTATAATATCCCCAACTTCTATAATATTTCGACTTTTTTATTTGATCTTTTATCCTTCTTATCATATTTTCATATGTTCAAAAGTTCGGCCTCATGGTTGAAACCTCGGAATGATATTGATCAAAATATAAAGAATGGAAATGACGCAGGTATCAAATAGACAACAACCCGACCAAAGAGTTAATACAAAACCGAAGGGCACCAATGGGTCTTCAACACAGCGAGAAAATTCCAAACCATGAGGCAGACTTCAGCTTGCCCCCTATACAAAAATGTGTACTACTTCAAAAACATGAACGTCATACTAAACTCCTAAACATATAAATTAACTAAAATTTAAAAAAAACATATATAACTTACAAAGGCCAGAGGTTCCTGACTTGGAACAGGCGCAACAATGCGGCGGGGTTAAACATGTTAAGTGATATATCAACCCCTTCCTTATATCTCTAGCCAACTAACATTAAACAAACACACAGCAATACGCACAGTAAAACTCAGTTTAAAAGAATTCCGAAGTCAGAATAAGTAACACAAGACACTAAGCAAAATGACAATGATACATAAGTTAACAAAGGACTTCTATAAGTTTCTGACATGCCAACTCCAGACCTCAATTAAACTGATTGAAAGATTATGTCTTCCTCATACATGCATGCATTCATAATCACTGTCAATAAAGAAATTCAGTTTTTGGAATCACCAAGTTTTTTAAATCCGTACACTGGAGGCCTTTCAATTAGGCGTTTTTTTTTTTTTGCGATTGAGGGGGGGGTTATCGTTTGGTATCATACAAGTGTTAATACAGATAATACTTGCTAAATCTCACAATTTTGTTTTCATAGCACAATCTTGTAAATATGTAATTTACCGTTGCATTTGTCGAAAGCGCAGCTAGGTAAACTTGGCAAAAAGGCACCATTTCGCTCAAAGTATGTAATGGTTGACTCGCATTTGAATTCTTATAGGAAGACTTAACTAGAATGTCAACTTCTCGACGCTAGCAGTTTTCTTTATTGTCAACTTGAAAGGGCATAGTAATGATCTAAAATCGGCATTTTTGCAGGAATCTAAGGTTCTAGGGGCTATTATAATGGCAGGTGCGTGCCTATTCTGTTTTATCATACGGGATTCATGTATGACGGAGAGGCATCGATACTTTCAAAAGCTGCACAGGTAGTTCAAAAACACACAATGGAAACGAAGTATACAATCTAAGGAACCTAAGAGACAGGATGCTGGTAAAAGTCTTTCCCACAGTCATTGGAAAGATTAGTTGAACATCGTTTGGCCACATATCGAAGCAGCATCAACTGAGCACAAGAGTCTGAAACCTTTTCCAGAATCGTATCCAGTCGTGTTGCTTGCTATTCTTCCAAAGAAACCAGCAGATAGACCAACTGTTCATGGATATGGTCTAATGATGAGTAACGGCGACAACATTATTGGTGCTTTAAATTTGGGTATAGGTTTGTTCATTCTTCAAGGTGTATTCTTATTGCTAGGTCATGTTGAGAATCGTATTATGATGTTAGCGGTAAATACTAATTATATAAAATAGGACCTTGGCAAGTGTGTAATAACCTTATGATTTGAAATATATTTACGTAATGTATATCATGTGGTACTTTAGCCAATTATTACGTTTTAGGAACAGATTTTTGTCACAACGTTTCGACAACCCATGATTATAAACAAGCAATTTAGATTATTAGAACTCAGCTTTCAACAAATAAAATCATCATAGAAATTACCACTAGTAGCAAGATTTGAGTCTGAAACTGTTATTTTGGTCTGATCAAGTCTTAATCGATTGAATGTACCGCAAAGAAAAAACGTTAAGACTTTTTCAGACTTTCAGACGCTGTTCCAATCAATAGTGAACAGTCCGTTTAGTCGTGTCCAGATAAATAAGACGGAAGGCTCTAGCGTTCGATTAAGATCTGTTAAGACGGTTTGGACGAATTCATACCAAACATAAAAAATAACGTTTAATTTTTCAAGATCTATTTTATTATAAAACATTTATACATGTATTTTAACTGAGGGTTTCTAAAATTACCGTTTATAACATATTTACAATAAACGGTGTGGATTGGAGTAATCGGTTAACTGTGCAATCGTTAATCACAAAACATTTTTTGTTGTACTTTTTAATTCAAAATGGCGTTAACTCGGTAAAAGTGAAGTCCTTAATAAAATGTGTATGATAATAGTTTTTCGTCTTTGAAAAGAAGTAATTGCTAATTCTTAACGTAACAACAACAAAAAAGTGATAATAAAACTTTATAAATTTTATGCGTCCGCAGCACTTTTTTGGATTAAACATCATCAGGAACGATCAACGCCGAATACAAGTATGTTTTATGTCAGATAATTCATTTGGTTAATTTCATTTTCTTTCGATACTTTCCACTTACATGTCTTAAACTAAATAATTACTTCTGAAACTGCACTTAGACAGTGACGGGACAGTTAAAGCTATAAATAACATACAATCGGATAGAGATTTTCATTAAAACAATTTAACTTTAATCTTAAGTTTAGTATCGAGTATAAATCGTATAACATCTGTTTGTAAATGCGTCTACCTTTTCTTTCATTTTAGTAACAAACTTACATTTTGATTCCAAAATTAATTTTCATGATTTAGAATAGACTATTACTCTTAGAAAGTGCATCATACGCCTATTTGACTAGCTGATTATTTTGTATTATAAAACATGCATTTATTTGTTTTTTTCAGGTTGCACTGTAATAAATAATTCTTCTTTGTCTTCTTCTTCCTATAGTAATTTTGGCGTTATTTAATATTTTCTATCTTTAAAGATAGAGTTCAATGGCACGTTCCAATAATCAACATGTAATAGAATCAATGATCCATAAAATATTATGGATAATATAATATTATAATAGTATATAGTCAAATACTATTACCAATAAGTCAGTTATATTTGGTGTATGGAATGGTTAGAAGATGAACATGTTTGTCTGGCAGGGTTCAAGTGACCTTAACCTCATTTTATGGTTCATTAGTCAATATAAAATGTAGGTGATACGTGTAGTAAAACCCTCAAATTACAGTTATAAGTAAAACCGAGGCGAGACATTTCAGTGTCTGCACTCTTGTATGATTTTGATGATCAGCAATGAGAATATGTATAATAAATAGTAGCTATAAGAAGATGCACAGGAAATATCTGCTGTGAATTATTTTCATATTTCATTTTCAAATTGTATGACATTTTTTTAAAGATTCAATACAATTTATTTCCAAATAGCTGTTACGATTACGAAAAAAAGAACAATGTTACTGATAATAAAATGAAGATTAAATGTATAATTGGCACACCGTTAAATTAATTATTTTTTGAAAGGTTTGAAAGATCAGTTTATCAAAGCAGTATAAAATGAACTAAGTTAACATTGATTGAATCATTGATTGATTGTTGTTTATGCCACATTCAGCACTATTGTGATATTTTGAGGCGTTCAGTTGTTTTTGGATGCAATACGGTGCCCAGAATGTCAGATGTCAACCAATCAGAATCAATATTCAATAGTATACATTTGTTTCCCTTGCCCGAGGGAGATATGTAGATGTGTTCACCTGATAAAATTGATGTTTCCCGAGGGCAATGCCCGAGGGAAATATGACTTTTTTAGGGTGAACAAGTATTTATATATCCCTCAGGCAATGAAAATAAATGTTTTTATCGATTGTCTCTATTTTTGTTTACTTTTTGAACATAAAGAATCAATTCATATACATGAACAATGTTTTATCTGCTTGCTTTAATAAATAAACATGACATAAACATTGATCAAAAGTTAATTATTCATTCTAGTATGACAAGTATTTCTCTGAATTGTTTTTACGTCTTTTATGTTCTTTGAACACAAAAGTAATTGAATATCGCTATATACAAAGTAGTCAAAACGTTATGTATATTAACCGCTTGTTACGTCTAACGAGATATTCCCGATCTTCAGAGGAGAATATGAAGTTTTGTTCAATGTCACATGTGATCCTGACAATCAAACTAATGTTGAATTCGTTATCAATAATTACATACAGTGGAATGATATTTTGTATGAAAATGTGTATTTGTTCAGGAAACGTAACCCAGAAGCCGACTGATTATAGTGTGCATGTTCCTTCTTTGCAAGACCAAGTAGTGAATATTCATAATATGATGACAGTGTCACTAGACCGACAAACACATCTTGAGTAAAGATGTTTCTGTTTGCTCCAGCGATCATGACATGACTTTTTTCTAAATGCATTGAATTAGGAGAACAGAACTATAGATAACTGTCAACTTAAGCTTGAGAAAAAACAAAGTTGAAGCAGTCAACATTTGTGTTAATATAATTACGAAAACAAATAGCAATTGCCTCAATTAGTGCACCATTTGTTTTATCAACATATTACCGATGGACGATCGAATTGAAGGGAGGTAGACAAAAATGTGAGATTCCCTTACAAAAAAAATGGAATTTTTTATTCCAAAAAATAGCAATGGAATATTGTGTAGGTACCAAGGAGACAATAAAAGTGTATGAAAGTACTTGATATTTTCGACAAAGCTTGAAAGCAGTAGAATATTTGATATGGATGAGTTTATAACATTTCAACAAATAATTATCCTGTTTTCCCGTCATGCAAGAAAATGTGGTGCGACTAGAGAGCAATATATTACAATACTTATCATATATTTATCATATTTGTGTCAAGTATTTTAATCAACAAACTGTCAGGCATTTTTTTATATTAAAACAGAAAATCCCACCCCCACCCAAATAAAAAAAGAATAAAATAAAAAAAATAAGCAACCCACTTCGATTAAATAGATTTATAGAATGTTACCTATGTTAGTCTTTCCACTTAAAACTCCAAAATAATTATAAAGTCATAGCAAAGTTGTTTTATTGTTTCACATCAAATAGTTTAGGAAATGAAACCAATGTTATCGATATTCATTTCTTTGCCTGATATACTTGTTATCTTATTATAATCATTGCTGCATCTACGTTTGTAGAACTTGAAGTATGTCTTTAAATTTAAACTTCAATCTCTTAATTTTACTATGTTGGATTTAAGCTTAGTAAAGTATTTGGATCGACAAATGTATGCATTATACGACAGAGATCAGTGGTCAATAGCTCAATTTTTAATCATTTCTCGTATCTAAACATGATATTTATATTTAATTATCATTGACTACATGTATGTAAGGTATCAGAGTGTGTGTAGTTTAATTTCGTAGTATTGCTGGAACATAACTAATCATTTAATATGAAATAATTGCCTAAATAACATGAATGTCTGGAATTTTTTTTTAAATCAAAAGTGATCTTTTTCAATCAAAATCTAAAAAAAAAACTAAAAAAAAAATACCCTCTTAGATTTTTTTTGTCTTGAAAGCATCAGATGCAATATTTCTTAATGGTGATATTCGTTTTTTGCCACAAAATCCGGAATAAAAAATTTCGGAGCCATAAAAATGGGTTATTTGTGAATTTTTGCAAATCATGATTTTAGGAAAAACTTCCAATTTAAATTTTTTTTTTTTTTTACTTTAGATGAAAGAATTTTCCAAACTTTCAAATATATTTTGAAACACTAATATATAATAATTTAATAGCAATAGAAAAAATAGGGATCCATGTTTCCATTCTGTTACATTAAAAGTGGGACAAACACGAAAAAATTGACTTTTCATCGAGCATTTCTGACGTTTTTCAAGCAAATTCAAAGTAACTTGTTTCCATGGCAACCAACACTTCAACTTTTGGAATGATTATTATTTTTGTTGTCAGTGCACCATGACAAACCTATGATAAGAAAACAAAGGACATCCCGGAGTATGCATTTCTGATTTTCTATGAAATTCTATGAAGCTTACAGAGAATAACTCTTAACGCGTTGATTATCATTTTTAACGCGTTGATTGTAAAAACTAACGCGTTAATTCGTAATTCATATGGTATGAAAAATCAAAGCGTTCTTTAAAAGTTCGTCCAAACTGGTTTTTATATCAAGTCTATACTGAAAAAATATGTTTATTTTTTATTTATTGTATATATTATTATAATGTCTATACAGAATATATATCGTTTATGCAATGTTCAAAATGTTGGGAATTTTTGTCCCTTCATTATATATAACATGGATAAATCTGTAATAAAAAACTGATATCAGAACAAGTCATGCATTTTCACTCGTAGTTTGTTATGAAAAATAGATACATATGGGTGCAGTACTAACCTGTACAGCAAGTTAACTAGATAACCTGTCATTTGGACTGGTCAAAGTTAATCTGTGACAGGATTTAGGACTGCTCTGACCAGTCCTAGGACCACAATCTAGTTAACTTGAAAAGCGGACTTGGTCCTATGACTGTTTTTATGTCTGCCGAAAAAGTTAACTTGGAAACAGGTCCGCTATTGATATAAATTAACTTCAATACCAGTTCTGCCATAAGTTAACACAAGTTAACTTTGATTTTGACAACTGTAAAAAATGAGGAACGAAGCAACGTCGACAATGATGTTGATATCCCATGAAATAAAAATATTGTTCCGATGCGTTGGATAACCTTTCTATCCGCCTTCTTATTCAATAAAAACTTTCCTTTCTGTAATGATAGCTGTATGTTATCACAAGTGTGTAATTTTATAGCCATTGTTTAATGTATATAAGAATATGAAATGAAAAAAAGATTTTTTTTTTAATGTGTATAATATCGATAGAGTCTAACGAGTAAAGAAATTTGCTATACTGGGAAAAAAGAACAATGCGATTATTGTTTACATATTAAAATCAAAAGTCTTAAACACGGTAATCTGTCATAAGCAGACCTGTTCCCAGGTGTGGTCAATAGCAGACTTGTCCACAGGTCTGGTCAGGAGCAAACCTGTCCACAGGTCTGGTCTGGGGCAGACCTGTCCTCAGGACTGGTCAAAAGCAGACTTGTTCACAGGTCTGGTTTGGAGCAGACCTGTCAATAGGTCTGCAGCAGTCCTAAAAAAGCAGACCGTAGTTCTGGTCTACCAACGACAATGTTAACTTGCTTGTCTGCTTAAAATTTCCCAAGTTAACTTGAAAAGCAGTCAACAAGTCTGCTCAAAGTTAACTTTTGTACAGGTTAGGACCGCACCCATCTGTAATTATACTGTAGACAAAAGAAAACAAATATTAAAAAAATAAAAAAAATGTTATTTCTACTTTGCTCAGATTTCAATCTTAACTTATTCTATTATAAATTTTTGATTTTCATACTTTTAATATTTTGCTGGCTTTCAAAATCTCCTTTAATACTAGAAACTTGAGACAGTTATTCTTTAACTTCTTCGTATGTGATACAATTTCCGTAACTTTTCTCTATATATCTATATGTACAATTGACCATTTTCATTTTACCGACTTTTGACTCCGGGTTATATAATGTTTCGACAGGTTACCTACTTAAAGGTAGGACATCCTGGTACTCCGACAAGGAAGAGCAATCAAAATAAGTAAAATCAAACATATAATCGGTGTTATTTCCTGGGAAATTTTACTGTTTTCCGATGATTTTGTCGGGTATAGAAAACATTAAACAAATATGTTCCCCCAAAATTGTACCGATTGTAAGCTTGGTTTTACTTCTTTAAGTTGCTCTTACATGGCAGAGTACCAGGAAGTTTTTCTACAGAAAAGGTTACCTGCCAACAAAATTTAAACTCCGGAGTCAATAGTCGGTACTATGAAAATGGTTTATTTAACAGCAACTGCCAAAACAAGCAAGTCATAGTCCGTGTTATACCGATACGTGGCATCTCAATAATGCGATAAGAAATAGTCCTCCAACTTCAAAAGCTTGTTCTTCCACTATCTAGATTGTGCCACGCAATAAGGTTTTTGCAAACAGTCTTTTTCACATACAATTATAGGGGCCTGGAAGGGGGTCCTTCATTTTTGTTTTTTTAAATTTTCTAGACTTTTGTTCTCTCTGTATTCTTTGTTTATTTTGACCTTTATTCTCTATTTTTTTATATTTCAACACCCCCGTTATTCTCTGTTCTTTATTTTGTTGGTCTATTTTGAACTATTTTTTGTTTATTCGGACCTTTATGAAACCTCCATGAGCTACATCTTTATTGTTGAAGATTAAATGTAAATATAAAGAATATGGTGGACATTTGGCAAAGGTTGAGAATTAGTTAGAAAACTCATGGTTGATTTCTCAGTTAACAGGTATGACCCCCACGTAACAGAATTATATACTGTATTATCTCATAATTGAGTTTGTTAAGCTATTGATCAGTTTCAAAATAGCTACAACACGTGTATGTGGAAGACATATGAAGTGCATAGAAGGAAAAATTGGGTAAAGGCAATACAACAAAAAGCAAACAAAAAAACACGCAAGTTTACATAGACATAGAGTTCATCATACGGCAAGATCAACACGTTAACATGAAACAATAAAACATACAAAATATACTTCAATTGTCTCCTTATTTTGAATTTCTAATATAAATATATCATGTATATAATGCATTATACTGAATTATACTGATTTCATCAGAAAGTGTAAAGCATTCTCTAAGATCTTATTAAGTCAGAAAAGTTATAACATAAGGTTTCTCTAATCAACGTGCAGATAGGAATGTCATTGATATACGTAATAGTGTGAAAAAATGCAAACATAGGTAATATGTTTTCGATAAATTGTGTTATTCTTACAGCTGCCAGAGAATGTGATAAATTTCAAATAATGTAAAACTTTATATAACAAATCGAAAACAATATAACCTTTTCTCATTTATAGCGCTACCTAACTTTCGAAAACAGATATATTTTATTTCGTTGAAGCAAAGGTAAAATAAAACAATGTACATCTTACATTTGAACTGTAAATTTGAATGTCCGTTTTGTATATTTCGCTTTTCTTAAACACTGTTTTAAAAGTTCCGTTCATGATATAATACAGCATGTTCCAAGCGTGTATTTTTCAGATGATGCATGGATTGGATTAAATGATATTGCAAATGAAGGCCAATGGCACTGGATTTCAGATAATTACGGACTTAACTGTATCAACTGGTTACTAGATGAACCTAACGGTTTAGAACAAGAAAATTGTGTTAATTACTGTAAAAACTATTGTGGAAATACATTTTATGGATGGAATGATGAATGGTGTAACACGCTGCTATGATATGTATGCCAACGTCACCTCAATGCATTGTTCGTCTGTTGACATGGTTGATGTTCCTTACAAAATAATTGATTCATTTTGAAATAAGGAGAGGCATTTGAATAAATTGTGTAGCAACATTTTCAACTTAACATTATTTTTATTCAAGAGGACCTTTTGAATATTCTGTTGTCATTTTAATTAACCATGATTAATTCGAATGTATGGTCATAATCTAGATCATTTCCTTTACAAGAAAATGTTGTTTTAGTAATTTGGAACATCCGATGCGCTAAACTTGATTTACAAAATAACCTTCAGTTTGCCAAACCCTAGACTGTGCAAGCCAAGGATGTATAGTTACTTAAACTTTTTTGGAACTTTATGAGTTTAACTGACCATAAATGCCTAGTCAAATGTCAAATACACTTGTCCTGATGGAGTTGGAAATGTAATGTCTTAGTTGTTTCTAAATTTGTCAACGTTATAATACGCAATTGTGTAAAAAGGTTACATTCAGATATATTTATATTGTTTAAATACTATAGCATTTTTTTAATTAGTTTGGTTATTAAAAAAAGTATTAACAACTCCAAGGCAAATTCAAAGAGAGGGAAGTCCATAAAAGAGGTACGAAAGATACCAGAGAGACAGTCAAACTCATATATCGAAAACAAACTGACAACGCCATGGCTAAAAATAAAAAGACAAATAGACAAATAATATTACAGATGACACAACATAGACAACTAAAAACTAAGTAACACGAACCCCACCAAAAACTGGGGGTGATCTCAGGTGCTTCGGAATGGTAAGCAGATCCTGCTCCACATGTGGCACCCGTCGTCATGCTGATGTTTTTACAAATCCGGTAAATAGTATAATTCGGTAGGTCACATTCGTGAAAAGGGAAGGGTATTGTAGTTACGACACAAGGAACATATCCGATATTATCTGTGAAACAGTTATTCCATAACGGTCAACTAAATTGTGATGACAAAATCAAACGATACACAAATCGACCAACGGAACGAATGGAAAATATCTGCCATATTTTTAACTTGGTACAGTCAATTTACAAAGAAATATGGTGGTTAAACATGGTGTTATAGCTAGTTTAACCACCCACATGTATGAAAGTTGTTCATAATTCCGTTATATTGACAAAGTTGTGAGAGTTACAGATATAATAAGTTAATATGATAATAATTGGGATTCATTCATTAAAAAAAAAACCGAATCAGGCATTGTTGACGTTTTAATTTTGTGTATGATAATGGTGCTTGGTATGTTTCATTGGCCATTTTCTTTCGTTTACACGATTTGAGACGCTTAGATTAACAGTTAATTGCCACGCTCGTTTGAGTAAACGCAAGGTGTTAGATGTATAACTCTTTAAAACCAACGAGAAACGTCGAGATGATTTGTTATGGGACTTCCAGACTTTGATTGAAATATATATTTCTGTAAAAGTAATGTATATTTTTTACATTTGTAGAGAAAATAACAACAAAAAATGTCTATAGTATGGAGGTGCATAATAATCTATTCTGTTAATATCATGTTAAACATATATGAATATTAGTTAATGTTGATTCTTATAGTATACAGTTATATTACAGTAACGCTGAAACTGACAGGTCAAAATTATAAAACATGTATTGTATCCCACTTTAATACCATTGTATGAGGTAAAGAAAAACAAAATGAAGAATTATAAAATAAAATCATATTTTACATTCATTTGTTATTATATTTGCACCTTGGATAAGCATTTTAAAAGCACCAACCTTAGTATTTTCAACACTATTTGAGTTTTCACATACATGACATAAGCTTAGTATTACTCTTGCATATGAAGAACACATTACAAATGGATTTTTTTAATTAAATACTAGGGTTTTATTATGCCTCATTTATGTACTATGTTTAACGCACTATTGAATAGTGGGTATTTCCGATCAGCATGGTCTGATGCAATCCCTGTACCAATTTTCAAATCTGGTGAAGTTAACGATGCAACAACTATCGTGGTATAAGCCTTGTCAGCAATGTAGGTTACTTTTTTTTGTAAAATTCTGAATAGAAGATTGTTAACTGGAGCAGCTTGTAATGGTATATCATCTGACGCTTAGTTTGGTTTTCGTGTGGTCACAATTGATGCTGGTTTGTTTGGAAAAACAAGAGATTCTATTGATCCTCTTTTTACTTCTTGAGAGCTTGTCAATTGATCGATTGCTTATGTTGTTTAAGGAATTACTTAATCTTTCGACATGTGTCTTGATATGATATATTCGGCTGACTGTTTTAATCAATACGCTTGTGTTAGTCAGCGATTGTATTTAAACAAAACAAGGTTCTGACAATATAAATAAGAAGATGTGGTATGAGTGTCAATGAGACAACTATCCATCCAAGTCACAATGTGTAAAAAGTAAACAATTATAGGTCAAAGTACGACCTTCAACACGGAGCCTTGGATCACACCAAACAGCAAGCTATAAAGGGCCCCAAAATGGCTAGTGTAAAAGAATTCAAACCGGAAAACCAACGGTATAATATATATATAAAACGAGAAACAAGAAACACTTATGAACCACACCAACAAACGACAACCACTAAACAACAAGCTCCTGACTGAGGACAGGTGCACACGAATGCAGCGGGGTTTAACGTTTGAACATGCAATAACCTTCACTCTAACCTGAAACAGTAGTGTAACATTACAACATTAAAAAGACACACAATAGAATATCATTTTAAATGGCTTAACTCGATCAAAAAGACATATCAACAAAAACAAGTTAGCATACACTGTACGAATAAGTTTGATCTATGACACAATATAAATACAATATTAATAAAAAAAAAGTGTAAAACAATGTCATAAAGACAACTTTAACCTGGGATAAAATGGCGTTAAATAAAGTAACGTACAATGGTAAATTTAAACATAATAATTTTGTTGTTAGAAGTACAGAAACATATTTTACAAAGTAAGTAAATTTATTGTTCACAGTACGAGTACAGAAGTGAAAATTTACCGTTATACTAAATACTTGTCAAAGGTGTTACATATCAAATATAGTGAGACGAGATACACAAAATAAGTAAACATTGAATAACAGACATGTATTATAAATTGTGTAAACAGGTAAAAAAAAAACACGAACGTGCGATTTGAGAGTACTCGCAGTTACTGAAAGTTAGTTAAAAGCAAACAACCATTAATAATAAAAAAAACATGCTTCATTAATAATAGAAATTATGCATCTGACAAGTCTTTTTAATGCCGTGAAGTTAAAAGTCATGACTCCGGTCACCTGTATCTGAACCAATTTAGCGGTTATTCTGTTTCCCAAAAGAATCAGTGTTGTGCTTTTGCAATTACACTTCATTTTTTCTATGGGACACTATATCTATACGAAATGTTAACCCTTGAACTGTCATCAAGTCACGCGCAACTGGGTCAATATCGAGAAAAACTAGTCGAGATATGAAGTAGACCTTCTACTTTTTGAAGCATTCATAATGTCATGTTTCTGTGAAAAATTATATCCAATCCTTAACCCATATGATGGTTGTTGAGTGACAGGATATCATCGACATAACTGAATGTCCAATTATAGAACTGTACACTATTTTAATTATTGATTGTAATGTAAAGGTTCCGTATAAACTGTATATGAGTACACAAGCAAGTTGGCAAGTATATTTGTCCAACAAATACCACTTGGAAGACCGTCTGTCTTTAAATATATATTTATATATATATATACAATTCTTAATTTAAAACAACGTTCAAACCTATATAATTATATATATATATATATACAACAACATCAACAAATAGTACATATGTTTTGTAATGAGCGATGGACCATAGTTCAAGTTGAATTATCACCATTCTACATGAAAACAATCTTGAATTAAAGATAACGTAGCTTAACAATTGCATTATATTTGTGCAAGATTGTTTCCGGGTGTCATTAGAAATGTGCATTGGTCAACGCGTTTACACCCCAAGACAATTAATATAATAAGCAATCAATTCTTAACAAAATCATAAAATCGTACTTTATGCACCGATATTGAAGTTCAAAACATTAAGATATAAAATACATTTACAAAAACGATTTTGATAAGTGTAGGTTATGTTTTGTATACAACCTCATATAAGTATATGTAAAAACACCTTATCAATAAAAGAACAGAACCAAAACATTGTTTGATTAATTTTTCTATTTCAACGTCAAATTGTCTATGTTAATTCACTTAATCTGTCATTATCTAACCCAATTGTATATATCCATTGATGCAAATAAGAATTAGAAGAGTTGTAAATTTTCAAATGACATCTAAACAATCAGTCCGTCACATTATTCTATAAGTGTCCGCATATAATGTATTAACATCGACAACGTTTCGAACTAAATAGAAATTTAAAACAGATTATATTTTATCATAAATAACCTAATACATAATCAGTATATTATGTGTATATATAATTGTTCATTTACTAAAGAGAGGATTTTCAGTAAATATTAAAATGATCATTGGTAGATACAAGAACAGTATATGCTGTAAAGTTGTGTTCGTTGATATGTTGGTTTTAAAACCGAAACGTGTTTATACCGATAGCTTGTTTAAAATCAATTTAATATGAGATTTAACGTTGTGAAAAAAAAAAAACACTTAAAAAACCGAATGTGGTAAACATTCGTTTTCAAAAAAAAAAAATATAAGGCAACCTGGTATTTTAAAGTTTGAAAGATGCCAATCTACTGATGTACTTCGGCGATTGATTCGTATTAGTATGCTAGAATGTGTGAAAGAATGTATGGTTACGTCACATTGTACTGGCATAAATTATAGACATTTATGGCTGATGTGTGACATACTTGGGGAATCAAAAGATCTGACTTCTGAGATGAACTGTGTTTACAGTGCAATCAAAACATGGGACAAGGTAAGCTTACATAAGTTTAGATAAAGGTCATACTAAAAGAAGTCAAATCACAGGAAATTGTCGATGTCTCATTATTGAATTGAAATCATTGGTTTAACATTTCTCTTTCTTTTATTCTTTTATTATATTTGTTATTGTTTGTATTCCTTTTCTCGTTTTTGTTTTCGTTTTTGACTTTTTTCTTTTGAATTTGTGTTTGTCGTTGTCTTATTTGTTGTATTGTTATTGGTTTTTCTCTTGTGTATCCTAATGATTTTTCATTTGTTTTTCAATGGTTATACCTTGTTATAACTTTTGAAATTTAAAAAGGACTACTTTTTAAGTCAGATAAAATTTGAATAACTTCTAGTTTGATTAATTGCATAAAAGGGGAGATACCAATGATTTATAACAAACATACAACGATAAAATAACAAACAACGACACAATAACAAACTACGACAAAATAACAATCAACAGTCCACAAACCATTACATAAAACACTACAAACTGCACAACTCGAACTTAAGAGAAACAGGATGGAAAGGTGCTCAATGACAGTTAACATACAATTATTCTGCTTCAGAAGCTGCAGCTTTATCTTAATTCAATTAACTTCATGTTTAAACGAGTGCATCTTAAACCTATTTGGCTGATTATATTAATAAATCTGAAACAAGAATTAATCAATGGTTCTTATTGTAAATGTTGTACATAATGACCTTTTCGAAATTAATATGACATATTGATAGAATAACTAATCGAATAATTTAAATATAGAAAAATATTCAGCGAGTGACCGAACAACACATTAGTTCACGAATGCGCGTAGTGCATGAGTTAAATATCAGTGTTGTTCGGTCAGGAGTTGAATATTTTTCGATATTTTAATTCTTCGATTAGTTATTCTTTTTATTACATTGACAATGGGCTTTTTTATCAAATTGAAGTAGAAAATGTAAGGAACTATATCTTTTGTTATGCATTCACCATTTGCTTTGATGCGACGAAATTGACAGCACCTATTGTTGTATGACGTCAGAGGAGTAAAATAACCAAGTTTATTTCACAAAAGAAATTGTCGGTTTTTATTTCACTGGGAAATCACGGTAATTCATTGCAACCAATGTTTTAACAATATTTATAAATGTTTAGAAAAAAAAAATGACTGCTACGTGGTAACTCCAGTCTTTAATGAGATTCATGTTACAAAGGTTATGGACTGTGAAATTTTAAAAATTGATACTGGAACTTCAAATGCCACATTTTTTGTTTATATATGAATGAAATGACAAATCAGATGCTAAATTCAGATATTGCAAAGCCTGATTGTTCTGTGTCTTGAATTACAAGCGACCTGTTTTTGCGGTCTTTGACCTTTTTACTACGATTGATTCGTGTTTTTTTTATCTTTATTCTGTCTAATCCATGTAATAATTCGAACATAAGAACTTTTAATGCAAAGTATTTATACTAAATGCAATTACATTAACAACACGAATAAAGAAACAGGAAATGCTTAAGACAGTTGTATCACATATGAAACATGGTCTTTGATTCGAATTTAAAAAAAAAAAAACTGTTTAAGTAGTAATGAACATCACGAAGGGTGCCACTGGTCAAGCAGAATCTGCCTATCTTCGCAAGCTACAGATATTTTCAATCGGCTTTTTTTACATATAATGTGCAAAGTCTCGTTACAAATTGGACATGTACTGTAGCAAGGTATTCTTATCTTTTGTTGATAACATAATCGAGTTTTGGCACAATTATCAGATACGCTTTTATATACTAGATTATTTGTATATAGTATAGTGAAATATAGTAAATATGTTTATCCTTAAATTAAACCCATTTTATGTTTGTCATTGAATGTTTTGCTTTTGCACTGGGCTAGTCGTTGGTTTATACTGTTGGTGTATTATATTTGCAAAACCGTGAAGTAAAATTTACACCTAGTTTTGTCATTTGACGAATTATAAAATGGATTGCTAGTTATATTAAAACAAACTTGTTTCGAACCTGAGGGTTTAAACCCTTATGAATATTGTATTACATGTATTATTCACAAATATTGTCTTTCACCAGTAAATAGTAATTGCTCTATATGATTAAAAGACAGGTTCTAAATTTTAAGTTCGCTAAATTCAAATGTTTGATTTTAATTGTTTTCATGATTTAGGTCAATAACTATGAAAAATATAAACGAAAACGACATTGATTTTGATTTGACTTGTTTCAAAATAGCTAGCAAATACTTTAAACCAAAGATGATTATGAAATCCGTATACAGTACATCCCTTCGTGTGTATAAACATAAATAAATGATGAAAATTTCCCGTTTTTTGATACTTGATACCAACACTTGACAATAATCATTATAAGGCACGATATATAATCGTGTCTCGTCGTATCATTCTACAGACCTACCTAACTCCAGTATAGTTATTAAGATCAATGATCAATGTGATGATTTTACTTCTTATTTGTCATCATGTTGGCCCTTATATAAAGTTTACATATTGCAGTTTACTTCTTACGGACTTCCTTACCAGGCACTGATACATAATATCATTCAAATGATTTAACAAAGGGGTGACGACTTTAATCGACACTGCATACATTTTAGGGTCAACATGACTTCTACGTCTACCAATACAATGTGTCAAATTGAAAATCACCGAAAAATATATTTCCGTATGTTCTACCTTGTATGAATCTTAAAGTCAACGCAATAACAACTGATAAATTCACGTATTCAATTATCGAAAAATATTCAACACACGACAGGAAAACACTGATACATTACTATTCGTGAATAAATGTTTTGTTTAGACACTTGTTGAATAACTTTCCATATTTGAATGTTTGGATTAGTTTTGTCTTTGCGTTATTATATTTAGCATGTATTTCTCCTTTAAGCTCACTCTACATTATCTATGTTTGTATATTAACCCTTTCCTTTTGTCACAGATGAGACAAATTTCAAGACATTTTTGTTGCGTCAATTCTTGTTTTATCGACATTCTTTCACGTATAGCTGTGGTTAAGCTCAAATTAATCCTCAAAATAGAAGCAATGTGATTTGATCAAACGTCTATCATAATCTGTTTTAAGTCGATTTACCTCTTATTGACAAATGTTGTTTTTTTGTTTGTAAAAACATTTTTTTTCTAAATGTATACACTGTTAGCGCTTAAATATGTCTCCACACAGTATCACAGTTAGAAACAGAAACAAAACAAAAACACGAAAAAACAACACTTTATAAATGTCATAAATTCAGCACGCTTTTATTGGATATCCCTTTATCATGAACGCTTATCACCAAATATTTGAAAGCCAAGATGTATAAAGCCGAAACAGTTGAAGAGCTTTATACATAAAACGGACAAACAAATAACAGCCAATCCATTCAAGGTCAACTTTGCCATTTTAGTCTTTTTAAGGGCATTGCCATTGGGAAGAACTAATATAATTTTCTGGTAAAAAATCAAATCAATTATTTTAGAGCATGGCAGGTGAGTGTGAATATCAAACCTGTAACAATGGAGATAAATATTTTTTCGACGGTGAAAATCAGAAATGTGAACCTGCGCGTAAGTATCATATCTTCATCATGTTCATATAATATTTAAAAAAAAACCTATTATATATAATCAAATACATAATGTATTTAAGAAACCTTGTATGATACTTTTTAATTATGCAGGTGTGACAGATCATCTTTACGCTAAAGAAAAAGATATAACCCCTATTTGTTTTTGAATTATTGACCCTGCAAGAATGTTTTACCTTTTTATTTTAAACCTAAAATATGCGTTTGATAGTGAAACTGTGAAAGATCATATAGTAATATTTTTGAAAGAAAAAGAAAACTAACACATAAGCTATGCACTGTATCGATGTATTTCAATTTGTTTGACAAATTTCAATATCTCAAATCAAAACATACCAATTGTATATTAATGATAATGCATGGCAACATGTATGTACTGACTCCAGCTGACAAATTCTTCTCCAAAAAAAAAGCAATTTAAAGTAACTTCGAGACAAATTTTGAAAGTATGTGATATAAAAGTTATGGCGTGTATTCAACATGAAAATATGTTCACTCTCTAGAAAAAGCAGATTCCGTTTTAAGCTAGTATTTTCGAAAAGTGCTTGGTTTTTCTCTACACTCACAAGTTTGGTGTATATTAAACGAGTTTTTAAATATTCGTGTCATTCAAAACAAAACATGTGAATAATATGCTTTCCATACAAAATATTTGTTAAAGCGAGTGAATTGGTTCCCAAAAGTAAAAAGGGAGGTCACATGTAACACCTTGTATTACCAATTAGTATTCTTGTTTGCTTTAGCTGAAATACAATCGTTAACCATTTCAGAGACAGCTACGTGAGGCAGATTGTTTTTATTCAATAGATAGGACGAACTCAAGTTACTGTTATATTAAAATAGGCACCGTTTAATGCTTATAGTACTGTTGTTTTTTACACATGTTAAATTGTGGCATTATTATATCAATGTATATAACTATGTTTACATTTTCATATACAGTCTGCGTAACAGTCTATATGCCTCCAGTGCAGTCAGTGCTGAGAAATTTGGTACTTATAGAAATATTGGAGCCGTAGTTAAATTCAAATGTGAACATGATTATGAAATGAACGGACAACCATACTCAGAATGTCAGCCTTCAGGGCAATGGGTAAACTGGTTTTATGTGTGGAGAAAGGTAAAATTGTTAAGCAAAATCTACTGTCAAACAACCGATTTTTGCGAGCGATTTAGAAAATAATACGAACACAAATCGTCGCGAATATGTAAAACTTGGATCCTTCCTCATTTAACAATATTAAGTACATTTTAAAATTGCAATATTAAATCGCCGCAAAGTTGGCTAGTAAGGGATCAACGCCAAGTATAGTATTTGCTAAAATGAGTTGGTTTACAGTATTGAAGTTAACATTTGAAATAGTAACAATAATGCAATAAAGGGCAAATAGATATTCAGACTAATAAGCCTTTACAACAATTCAAAGTGGAAAAATAGCAATGCGAACAATTATTAACAAAACATACAGAAAATTAGAAAAAGTGATCATCATAAATCAAATAAATGCGCTAAACTTTCTGAATCAACAAGACATCGCATTATTTTGTAAACATAAAGTGTTGGTGTTGGTTTGAATTAGGTTTCTCTAAATGTTTTAGGAGAAGTTTGTGGCCTTAAAAATATATTTCAAACTGTTAAAAAAGTTACATATTGTGCAGACATTTGTCTATTGTAAGAGACAGTGCGTTTTTTTTTTTTTTTATTTATTTTTCTCAATTTTTATCCGATAAATTTACAAAAAAAAAAGATTTTGTTCTTAAACTAAAATATTAAATTCTTTTCTTTTCAGAAAAATATTCTGATGAATGGACATTTGTTTCAGACTTATGCTATCTTTTTGTATATGAAAAGGTTGAATGGCAACAAGCTGTGGTATGTTGTTTTTTTCGGTAATGCCGTATCCATAGAAATGAGCTTTTATTATCGATGATCTAATTCTTGAATTTGTTTGTCTGTGTTAATTATTTTCAACATGAATAAACAGAAGAGTGGATTATACAAGAGCAGATACTCGATGTCAAAATCAAAGTTTAAACACAATATATAAATGTATTCAGTAAAATTGAAAAGATGCAAGTCCAGGAGTGAGTGCAATGTAAGCGTTTCCTGTTATGCATACATCTTCAACCATGCATATTGGATAACAAATTTGAAATGAAACAGTCACTAAAACGACGACAAAGATGACAAAAAAGAAAATAAACAACATAAACAATAGTCAACTTTCAACACAATATATGAGATTTTAACCCTGCACAAATATTTTTTACATCTTAGTTATCAATACTCGCACGTGTATCACCGTAAATTATCACTATAAAACGTCATGAGGTACTTGATATTTGTGACATACATTTAATAGCTTTCGTAGTGTTAATTTCCCGTTTCACAGCAGTAATATATCCGCTGCTCAATTGTATGGAGTTTACAGTTAAGACAAGTACAGAGTGTGTTTCCCAAATCTGTGCCTACGTAGTTACGAGGAAGAACGAATGAAATCGACACTACATTATTTTTAGATTCACAATTATAAATTGTTTGACTGATACGATACTTTGGAATGTCAAATCACTAGCGGTACATGTTGCAGTCCTAGATCTCTAGATACTAGTACAGTCGTCTGTTGTGCATTTTAACCGAGTGTGTCTTATTTCCGAATGTGATATTATGACTGAGTGTGAATTTATAAGGCGGGTTATACATGCATATCAAGAGACGCTTACTCTGGCCACGCACTCGTTTTTTTACGCTTCCCTCATGTTTTTTGTTTTTCTTTTTTTTTACATTTTTTGTTTCTCTTTGATCGATGTAGAAATTTTCAACATTTCTAAATTACTGTCGCCTTAATCTTTAGACGAGCAATATAACTAGAGATCGATGTTTTTTTTTTTAGGTTATATCAGAATGTTTTGTCCTCCTGACAAAATGTTGAATACATTGTATCTTCAACAAATTAAAAACACGTTCTATATTCCTACATTAATCATGATAAGTTAAATGTTCACGATACGAAAGTTCAGATTAGCTAGATTAAAAGCGTTTGTACATATTGAGTGTGTGTATTGCTATTTAATATTTAAAAAAGTGTGTATCATGTTTCTATCACCATAGATGATGACACAACTTATCCCGGAAATGGCTAAGGTGTTTTTTTTTCTTAAATGTATAAATTGTATTTATATAAATAATTGAGAGCTTTGTTTAACTGTATTCACCGAAAAGTTTGATTTAATTAAACGTGAAGGAACCAATTAAAGCTAGAAAATCCCTCCATTAGCTACATCTTCATTGTTGCAGATTAATTGTAAAGAATATGGTGGGCATTTGGCAAAGGTTGAGAGTGAGTTAGAAGACTCATGGTTGATTTCTCAGTTAACAGGTATGACCCCCACGAAACTGAATTATACACTGTATTATCTCATACTAGAGTTAGTTAAGCTATTGGTCAGTTTAAGAATAGCCACAACACGTGTATGTGGAAGGCATATGAAGTGCATAGAAGGAAAAATTGGGTAAAGGCAATAAAACAATAAACAAAATACAAAAAGCACGCAAGTTAATAATCACATGGAGTTCATCATACGGTAAGATCAACACGTTAACATGAAACAATAAAACATACACAATATACGTCAATATTCTCCTTATTTTGAATTCCTAATATAGATATATAATGTATATAATGCATTATACTGAATTATACTGACAAATTTCATCAGAAAGTGTAAAGCATTCTCTAAGATCTTATTAAGTCAGAAAATTTTTAACATAAGGTTTCTCTAAACAACGTGCAGATAAAAAATGAAAAAATGCAAGCATAGGTAATATATTTTCGATAAATTGTGTTAATCTTACAGCTGCCACAGAATGTGCTAAATTTCAAATAATGTAAAACTTTATAACAAATCTAAAACAATATAATCTTTTCTAATTTATAGCGCTACCTAACTTTCGAAAACAGATATATTTTTATTTCGTTAGAGCAAAGGTAAAAGAAAACAATGTACATCTTACACATGTTACGTTTGAACTCTAAATTTGAATGTCCGTTTTGTATATTTCGCTTTTCTTAAACACTGCTTTAAAAGTTCCGTTCATGATATAATACAGCATGTTCCAAGCGTGTATTTTTCAGATGATGCATGGATTGGATTAAATGATATTGCAAATGAAGGCCAATGGCACTGGATTTCAGATAATTACGGACTTAACTGTATCAACTGGTTACTAGATGAACCTAACGGTTTAGAACAAGAAAATTGTGTTAATTACTGTAAAAACTATTGTGGAAATACATTTAATGGATGGACTGATGAATGGTGTAACACGCCGCTAGGATATGTATGCCAACGCCACCTCAATTGATTTTTCGTCTGTTCACATGGTTGATGTTCCTTACAAAATAATTAATTCATTTTGAAATAAGGAGAGGCATTTGAATGAATTGTGTAGCAATATTTTTAACTTAACATTATGTTTATTCAAGAGGACCGTTTGAATATTATGTTGTCATTGTAATTAACTATGATTAATACGAATGGATGGTCATAATCTAGATCATTTCCATTACAAGAAAATGTTGTTTTAGTAATTTGGAACATCCGATGCGCTAAACTTGATTTACAAAATAACCTTCATTTTGTCAAACCCTAAACTGTGCAAGCCAAGGATGTATAGTTACTTAAAATATTTTGGAACTTTATGAGTTTAACTTACCTTAAACGCCTAATCAAATATCAAATACACTTGTACTGATGGAGTTGGAGATGTAATGTCTGAGTTGTTTCTAAATTTGTCAACGTTATAATAAGCAATCATGTAAAAAGGTTACATTCAGAAATATGTATATTGTTTAAATACTCTAGGTTTTTTTTTTAATTATTTTGGTTATTAAAAAAAGTATTAACAACTCCAAGGCAAATGCAAAAAGAGGGATGTCCATAAAACCTGACAATATCAAACGATACACAAATCGACCAACGGAAAGAATGGAAAATATCTGCCATATTTTTGACTTGGTACAGTCAATTTCCAAAGAAATATGGTGGTTAAACATGGTTTTATAGCTACTTTAACCACCCACATGTATGACAGTTGTTCATAATTCCGTTATATTGACAAAATTGTGAGAGCAACAGACATAACAATAAGTTAATATGACAATAATTGGGATTCAGCATTTAAAATAAACCGTATCAGGCATTGACGTTTTAATTTTGTATATGATAATGGTGTTTGGTATGTTTGATTGGCCATTTTCTTTCGTTTACACGATTTGAGACGCTTAGATAAACAGTTAATTGCCTCGCTGGTTTGAGTGAACGCAAGGTGTTAGATGTATAACTCATTAAAACGCACGAATCGGTCTTGTGGATTCACAACGAGAATCTTTCTATTGAATGTACAAATGTACGATAATCGTCTTATAAATAAGAAGATGTGATATGAGTGCAAACGAGACAACTCTCCATCCAAGTCACAATGTGTAAAAGGTAAACAATTATAAGTCAAAGTACGACCTTCAAGACGGAGCCTTAGCTCACTCCGAACAGCAAGCTATAAAAGGCCCCACAATGACTAGTGTAAAACGATTCAAACAAGAAAAACCAACGGTCTAATCTATATAAAAAACGAGAAACGTTGAGATGATTTTTGTTATGGGACTTCCAGACTTTGATTGAAATATATATTTATGTTAAAGTAATATATATATTTTCTACATTTGTAGAGAAAATAACAACATAAAATGTCAATAGTATGTAGGTGCATAATAATCTATTCTGTTAATATCATGTTAAACATATATGAATATTAGTTAATGTTGATTCTTTTAATATTACAGTAACGTTGAAACTGACAGGTCAAAATTATAAAACATGTATTGTATCCCACTTTAATAGAAGGAATGCATATAATTATTGTATGAGGTAAAGAAAAACAAAATAAAGAACTATAAAAATAAAATCATATTTTACATTCATTTATTATTATATTTGTACCTTGGATAGGCATTTTAAAAGCATCAACTCTAGTATTTTCAACACAATTTGAGTTTTCATATACATGACATAAGCTTAGCATTACTCTTGCATATGAAAAACCCATTAAAAATGGATTTTTTTAATTAAATACCAGGGTTTTATTACGCCTCATTTATGTACTATTTTTAACGCACTATTAAATAGTGGGTATTTCCGATCAGCATGGTCTGATGCAATCCCTGTACCAATTTTCAAATCTGGTGAAGTTAACGATGCAACAACTACCGTGGTATAAGTCTTGTCAGCATATAGGTTAACTTGTTTTGCAAAATCCTGAATAGAAAATTGTGAACTGGAGCAGCTTGTAATGGTATATCATCTGACGCTTAGTTTGGTTTTCGTGTGGTCACAATTGATGCTGGTTTTATGGGAAAAACAAGATATTCTATTTGTCTTCTTTTTACTTCTTGTGTGCTTGTCAACTGATCGATTGCTTATGTTGTTTAATGAATTTATATAACTATGTGCAGTATTCTTCTTTTTGCAACATTGTTACTTTGGGTGCGTCATTACACGTGAGTATCTTTACTTAATCTTTCGACATGTGTCTTGATATGATATATTCGGTTGACAGTTTTAATCAATACGCATGTGTTAGTCAGCGATTGTATTTAAGCAAAACAAGGTTCTGACAATATAAATAAGAAGATGTGGTATGAGTGTCAATGAGACAACTATCCATCCAAGTCACAATGTGTAAAAAGTAAACAATTATAGGTCAAAGTACGGCCTTCAACACGGAGCCTTGGATCACACCAAACAGCAAGCTATAAAGGGCCCCAAAATGGCTAGTGTAAAACAATTCAAACCGGAAACCAAAGGTATAATATATATACAAAACGAGAAAAAGAAACACTTATGAACCACACCAACATACGACAACCACTAAACAACAGGCTCCTGAATTAGGACAGGTGCATACAAATGCAGCGGGGTTAAACGTTTTAACAGGCACTAACCTTCACTCTAACCTGAAACAGAAGTGTAACATTACAACATAAAAAGACACACAATAGAATATCAATTTAAATGGCTTAACTCGATCAAAAAGACATATCAACAAAAACAAGTTAACACACACTGTACGAATAAGTTTGATCTATGACACAATATAAATACAATATTAATAAAAAAGATGTAAAACAATGTCATAAAGACAACTTTAACCTGGGATAAAATGGCGTTAAATAAAGTAACGTACAATTTTAAATTTAAACATAACAATTTTGTTGTTAGAAGTACAGAAACATATTTTACAAAATAAGTAAATTTATTGTTCATAGTACGAGTACAGAAGTGAAAATTTACCGTAATACTGAATACTGGTCAAAGGTGTTACATATCAAATATAGTGAGACGAGATACACAAAATAAGTAAACATTGAATAACAGAAATGTATAACAAATTATGTAAACAGGTCAAAAAACACGAAGTTGCGATTTGAAAGTACTCGCAGTTACTGAAAATTAGTTAAAAGCAAACAACCATTAATATTAAAAAACCATGCATCATTAATAATAGAAATTATGCATCTGACAAGTCTTTTTAATGCCGTGAAGTTAAAAAAATCATGACACGCGTCACCTGTATCTGAATCAATTTAGCGGTTATTCTGTTTCCCAAAAAAATCAGTGTTGTGCATTTGCAATTACACTTCATTTTTCTATGGGACACTATATCTATACGCAGTGTTAACCCTTGAATTGTCATCAAGTCACGCACAACTGGGTCAATATTGAGAAAAACTAGTCGAGATATGAAGTAGACCTTCTAGTTTTTGAAGCATCCTTAATGTTATGTTCTTTGTGAAAAATTATATCCAAGCTTTAACCCATATGATGGTTGTTGAGTGACAGGATATTATCGACATAACTGAATGTCCATTTATAGAACTGTAAAATATTTTAATTATTGATTGTAATGTAAAGGTTCCGTATAAACTGTATATGAGTACACAAGCAAGTTGGCAAGTATATTTGTCCGACTAATACCACTTGGAAGACCGTCTGTCTTTAAATATATATATATACAACAACCTCAACAAATAGTACATATTTTTGTAATGAGCGATGGACCATTGTTCAAGTTGAATTATCACCAGAAAACAATCTGAAATTAAAGATAACTTAGCTTAACAATTGCATTATATTTGTGCAAGATTGTTTCCGTGTGTCATTAAAAATATGCATTGGTCAACGCGTTTACACCCCAAGATAATTAATAGGATAAGCAATCAATTCTTAACAAAATCATATTATCGTACTTGATGCACCCATATTGAAGTTCATAACATTAAGATATAGAATACATTTATAAAAACGATTTTGATGTGTAGGTTATGTTTTGTTTACAACCTCATATAATTAAATGACAAAAACACCTTATCAATAAAAGAACAGAACCAAAACATTGTTATGTTTGATTAATTTTTCTATTTCAACGTCGAATTGTCTATGTTGATTCACTTATGTAACCCAATTGTATATATCCAATGATGCAAATAAGAATTAGAAGAGTTTTTATTTTTTTTTTTAAATGACATCTAAAAAATTAGTCCGTCACATTATTCTATATGTGTCCACATATAATGTTCTAACACCGACAACGTTTGGAACCTAATGGAGATTTAAAACAGATTATATTTTTTCATAAATAACGTAATACATAGACTGTGTATCATGTGTATATATAATTGTTCATTTATTAAAATGGATTTCTCGATTGTTCATCAAGAGAGGATTTTCAGTAGATATTAAAATGATCATTAATAAACAAAAGAACAATATATGCTGTATAGTTGTGATGTTGGCTATGTTGGTTTTAAAACAGTAACGTGTTTATACCGATAGCATGTTTAAAATCAATTTAACATGAGATTTGACGTTGTGAAAAAAAAAAAAAAAACACTTCAAAAAACACTTCAAAAAACCCTTAAAAAAACATTCGATATCAATAAAAAAAAAAGTTTTTGAGGGAATACAGGTATTTTGAATGACTTTTTTTTACAATTTTATATCAAGAATTCAGATGAGAAAAAGTATTGACATAAATTATTTAACACCTATTTATGGGATCAGCTCGCAAGACAGTGTGCACCTAAATTATAATTCATTATAATACGTAAATAGGGCAAGTATTTTTTAAGAGTTGAAATACTGCGTAACAAAAAGTTATAGAGTGTAAATCATATTTTAAATGAGGGAAGAAACACAATACTCCACATCAGGACATCAAGGAAAATACAAACAAATATTAAAGAATAAAAAGTAGTATAGGATTTCATTTTGAAAGAAAATACATTTTACTTCATAAATTATTATTCAGATTGATTTTTTTATACATTGAAAATGTTTAATCTTTTTTTTATTTTACCTTACAAACATTTAAAATGATATGGCAAATCAATGACGAACCAAGACCATTAAATGTTGTTGCCCCAGAATCAATTATATTTCCCCAAAAAAAAAAAACAGTCGCATCAAAGAAAAGCTTTTAACTTAGGCGACTTTACTGTTACTGAAGAATATGAAGGTTCTTTCTGTTTTGCATTTATGTTTGATGTCAAATTCTGATGGGCTTGGATTAAAAGCTGTGTGCCATCAGGATAACTTAGACTGTTGGAAACAAAATATATGGCAACCGGGTATTTTACAGTTTGGAAGATGCCAATCTACTGATGTACTTCGATGATTGATTCGTCTTAGTATGCTAGCATGTGTGAAAGAATGTATGGTAACGTCACATTGTACTGGCATAAATTATAGACATTTATGGCTGATGTGTGACATACTTGGAGAATCAAAAGATCTGACTTCTGAGATGAACTCTGTTCACAGTGCAATCAAAACATGGGACAAGGTAAGCTTACATAAGTTTAGATAAAGGTCATACTAAAAGAAGTCAAATCACATGAAATTATCGATGTTTCATTATTGAATTGAAATCATTGGTTTAACATTTCTCTTTCTTTTATTATTTTATGATATTGGTTATTGTTTGTATTCCTTTTTTCGTTTTTGTTTTTGTTTTAGCTTTTTTTATTTGAGTTCGTGTTTGTCGTTGTCTTATTTGTTGTATTGTTATTGGTTATTTTGTTGTGTATCCTGATGATTTTTCATCTCTTTTTCAATTGTTGTATTAACTTTTGAAATTAAAAAAAACGAATAGATTTTAATTCAGATAAAATTTGAATAACTTCTAGTTTGATTAATTGCATAAAAAGCGGAGTACCAATGATTCAAAACAAACAAACAACGACAAAATAACAAACAACAGTCCACGAAACATATTACATAACACATTATAAACTATGCAACACAAACTTAAAAGAACAGGAATTACAGGTGCTCAATGACAGTTAACATATATTAATCCGGTTCAGAAGCTGCAGCTTTATCTTAATTCAATTAACTTTATGTTTAAACGCGTACATCTTAAACCTATTTGGCTGATTATATTGATAAATCTGAAACAAGAATGAATTAATCTATGGTTCTTGTTGTACATGTTGTACATAACGGCCTTTTCGAAATTAATATGAAATATCAATATCATATTTAAAATTGATACTGGAACTTCAAATTCCACATTGTTTTAATATGTGAATGACATAACAAATAAGATGCTAAATTTAGTTATTGCAAAGCCTGATTTTTCTGTGTCTCGAATTACAAGCGACCTGTTTTTTTGGTCTTTGACTTTTTTTCTACGATTGATTCGTGTTTTTCTTTATATATATTCTGCAAAATCAATGTGATAAGTCTAACATAAGAACTTTTAACACGAAGTATTAATTATAAATGCAAATACATTCAGAACACGATTAAAGAAATAGGAAATACTTAAGACAGCTGTATTACACATGTTACATATGAAACAGGGTCTTTGATTCGAATTTAAAACAAAACAAAAACAAAAAAACAATTGCTTCAATAGTAATGAACATCACGAAGGGTGCCACTAGTTAATCAGGATCTGCCTATCGTCGCAAGCTATGGATATCTTTCCCGGATATCTTTCGCATTCATATTATTCTTGTGCAGTGTGCAGTTGTCTGTATTTTTCGATTTATTTGTTTTTTTATATATTTTTTTATCCTTTATCCCACAGCATATCATCATTTTGACAAAGGTCTTTTTTCCAAGTGTATTCAAGTGGAAACATAAACTTCGATATGAAGTTATATGGATAACTGCAAACTAATATATTCAATATTGCTATATATCTTTCTTTTCTATTCATTATTATCTAAGTTCGTTCAAATTCCCACTTTTTCTTTGTGTTTGATCGACTCTGCGTTAATACGATATGTTTTTTTCGAGTAATAAGCATGATAATATCGTATAAGTTTGCGACTTGAGAAAATTTGCTGATAAAACTATCGGCATTTCTTTTACATATAATGTGCAAAGTCTCGTTACAAGCAGGTCATGTATTGTTACATAGTGTTCTTATCTTTTGTTGATACTATAATCGTGTTTTGTCACAATTATTAGATACGTTTTTTATATACTGGATTATTTGTATAGTATAGTGAAATATTGTAAATATGTTCATCCTTAAATTAAACCGTGTATGTCTGTCATTGAACGTTTGGAATATGCACTGGGTTAGTCGTTGGCTTATACTGTTGGTTTTTGATATTTGCAAAACCGAGAAGAAAAATGTGCACATAGTTTTGTCTTTTGACGAATCATAAAACTGATTGCTAGTTATATTATGACATACTCGTTTATAAGCTGGGGTTAAACTCTTATGAATATTGTATAATCAAATAATAATGTATTTCACCAGTAAATGGTAATTGCTCCATATAATTAAAAGACGGGTTCTATATTTTAAGTTTGTGAAATTCAAATGATAGATTCCTTTTTTTTCCTTGATTTAGGTCAATAACTATGCAAAATATAAACGAAAACAACATTGATTTTGAGTTGACATGTTTGAAAATAGCAAGCAATCGCTTTGAACCAAAGAAGATTATCAAATCCGTATACAGTACATCTCTTCATGGGTATAAACATGAACATAGTTGAAAATCTCCCGTGTTTTGATACTCGATACCAACACTTGACAACAAGCATTTCACTGCACGATATATGACCGTGTCCTCCATGTATCATTCTACAGACCTACTTAACTCCAGTATATTTATTAAGATCAATGATAAATGTGATGATTTTACTTCTTATTTGTCATTATTTTGGCCCATTGTATAAAGTTTACATATTTCAGTTTACATCTTAGGTACTGACACATAATAAGATCAAACCGATTTGACAGAGGGGTAACGACTTAAATCGACACTGCATACATTTTTGGGGTCAACATGACAACTACGTTTACCAATACAATGTGTCAAATTGAAAATCATCGAAAAATATATTTCTGTTTATGTTCTACCTTGTATGAATCTTAAAGTCAACGTAATTACAAATAATAAATTCATTTATTCAATTATCGAAAAATATTCAACACTTGACAGGAAAACACTGATAAATTACCATTCGTGAATAAATGTTTTGTTCGGACTCTTGTTGAATATTTTTCCATATTTGAATTTTTGGATTAGTTTTGTCTTTACGTAATTGTATTTAGTATGTGTTTTCTTCTTGAATCTCATTCTATATAATCTCTGTTTGTATCTTAATCCCTTTCCTCTTCACACATATGGTATAAATTTTAAGACATTTTTTGTTGCGTTGAATCTTGTTTTATCGACATTCTTTGACGTACAGATGTTGTTAAGGGCACAAATTAATCCTCAGAATACGAGCACTGTGATTTGATCAAAATTCCATCATTATCTGTTTGAAGTCGATTTGCCTCTTACTGAGAAGTGTTTTTATTTTTTTCTGTAAATAACAATATTTTCCCAAGTGTATAACCTATTAGCGCAACAATATGTCTCCATACAACCCCTATCCCCCATTGATATTGTATTTTGTCACATTTTCCCCACAAGTCACATGACTTTTAGAACGACACTACATGCCCAAGAAAAGACAAATTATCTTCAAATTTGATTTTCTGAATTATTCAATAAAGTATCTTTCATATAAGCACAATACGGCTAGTGTATGACTTTAATTCGAATGCAGTATTCAATTGACCTTTTGTAGTGTATTTTCGATAAGTAAAGGTCTAAAATGCCTGAAAAAAAAAGTTAATAAGAACACAATCAAAAACAGTAATGCGGTATTCGCAATGATCGCTCTCTGTTTATATACATGTATAACATAATTGATAAACTCGTCAGACACTCTTTGTTAATATTAAAGTTGTTTGAACTCTGTATCACAGTTAAAAACAAACACACAAAAAAAAACAAAAACAAAACTTTATAAATGTCATACGTCCGGTGCGCTTTTGTGGATTTACCTTCATCAAATCCATTCAAGGTCAACTTTGCCATATTGTCATGGAATAAGCTATATCGTTTTTAGTGTTTTAAAAAGGGCATTCCCATAGGAAAGAAATAATATAATTTTCTGGTTTTCAATTCAAAGTCCCAATATTAACATGCAAATATTCTTCAAAAAATGTTCATTTCAATAGCACTATAAAATTTACAAATTTTGCAAGATATCTAATTTTTGAATTGGGATTGATTGAATGATTAGTATTTTACGCCAATTTCAGCACTATTGGCTATTGTGTGGCGGTCAGTTTTTGTAACCCAGATTTGTTTTCCTTCAATCGATTAACGACTTTTGAACACCGGTGGTATGTTGTTTTATTTGGTAATGCCGTATCCATAGAAATGAGCTTTTATTATCGATGATCTTATTCTTGATTTTTTTTGTCTGTGTTTCAACGTAAACATGAATAAACAGAAGAGTCAGTTATACAAGAGCAGATACTCGATGTTTAAATACAAAATATAAATGAAATCAATAAAATTGAAAAGGTACAAGTCAAGAAGTGTGTGCAACGTAAGCGTTTCATGTTATACTTATATCTTCAACCATGCACCTTGAATAACAAATTTGAAATGAAACAATTACTAAAACACCGACGAAGATGACAAAAAAGAAAAACACCAACGTAAACAATAGGCAGGTTTCAATACACAATATGAGATTTTAGCCCCGCTAGAATATTTTATTTAAGTTGTCCTTGTTGAAAACATTTAAGTTATCAGTAATCGCACGTTAACCACCGTATATTCTCACTCCAACCTATTATAAGGTAATTGATATCAAATCATATATGTGTGACATACATTTGATAGCCTTCGTATTGTTAGCTTCCTGTTTCTCAGTAGTAACATATCCGCTGCTCCATTGTATGTCGTTTACAGTTAAGACAATTACAGCGTGTGTTCCTCACACACACAAATCTGTGCCTAAATAGTTACGAGGAAGAACGAATGAAATCGACACTACATTATTTTTAGATTCACAATTATAAATTGTTTGACTGATAAGAAACGTTGGAGTGTCAAATCACTAGCGATACATGTTACAGTCTCGGATCTTTAGATACTAGTATACTAGTGTATCGGGTTTCTATCACCATAGATGAAGACACAACTTGTTCCGGAAATGACTAAGGTGGGTTTTTTTTCTTCTAAAGGTATCAATCGTATTTATATAAACAATTGAGAGCTTTGTCTAACTATATTCACCGAAAGGTTTGATTTAATTCACCGTGAGGGAACCAATAAAAGCTAGAAAATCCATAGCTGAGCTACATTTCTATTGTTGCAGATTAAATGTAAACCATATGGTGGACATTTGGCAAAGGTTGAGAGTAAGTTAGAAGACTCATGGCTGAGTTCTCAGTTAACAGGTATGACCCCACGTAACTGAATTATACACTGTATTATTTCATACTTGAGTTATGTTAAGCTATTGATCAGTTTCAAAATAGCAACACGTGTATGTTGAAGACATATGAAGTGCATACAAGGAAAAATTGGGTAAATGCAATAAAACAGAAAACATGCAGGTTTATATACACATGGAGTTCATTATACGGCAAAATCAACACGTTAACATGAAACAATAAAACATACAAAATATACTTCAATTGTCTCCGTATTTTGAATTCCTGATATAAATATATCATGTATATAATGCATTATACTGAATTACACTGATTTCACCAGAAAGTGTAAAGCATTCTCTCAGATCTTATTAAGTCAGATAAGTTATAACATAAGGTTTCTCTATACAACGTTTAGATAGAAATGTCATTGATATATATAATAGTATGAAAAACTGCAAACATATGTAATATAGTATCGGTAAATTGTGTTATTCTTACAGCTGCCAGCGAATGTGCTAAATTTAAAATAATGTAAATCTTTATAACATATCGAAAACAATATAATCTTTTTTTATTTTTTCTCTTATGTGTAGCGTTACTTAACTTTCGAAAACATATATATATATTATTTCGTAAAAGCAAAGGTAAAAAAAAAACAATGTACATCTACGATTTTACCTGTGAATTTGAATGTCCGTTTGGTATATTTCGCTTTTCTTAAACACTGCTTCAAAGGTTCCGTTCATAATCTAATACAACATGTATCAAGCGTGTAATTTTTTTCAGATGATGCATGGATTGAATTAAATGATATTGAAAATGAAGGCTTATGGCACTGGATTTCAGATAGTTCCGGACTTAACTATACCAACTGGTTACCGGCTGAACCTAACGGTTTTGAAACAGAAAATTATGTTACTTACTGTAAAGACCATTGTGAAAATACATTTTGTGGCTGGAATGATGGATGGTGTAACACGCTGCTAGGATATGTATGCCAACGTCACCTCAACTGAGTGTTCGTCTGTTGATGTTCCTTACAACATAATTGATTCATTTTGAAATAAGGAGAGGCATTTTCAACTTAACATTATTTTTAATCAAGAGGACCATTTGAATATTATGTCGTCATTATAATTAATACAGATGAATGGTCATACTCCAGATCATTTCTATTACAAGAAAATGTCGTTTGTAGAAATTTGTGACATCCGATGCGCTAAACTTGATCGACAAAATAACCTTCAGTTTGTCAAACCCTAAACTGTGCATGCCAAGGATACATATTTACTTAAATATTTTAGAACTTAATGAGTTTAACTGACCTTAAACGTCTAGTCAATTATAAAATAACTTGTCCTGATGAAGTTGAGGATGTAATGTTTTTAAGTTAGTAGTTTCCAAATTTGTCAATGTTATAATAAGCAATCGTGTAAAAAGGTTACATTCAGATAGATTTATATGGTTTTAAATACTCTTTCATTTTTTTTCTCAATTATTTGTGTTATTAAAAAAAGTATTGACAACTCCAATGTAAATTCAAAAATGGGGGGGATCCATAAACCGGACAAAATCAAACGGTACACTATATCGTCCAACGGAACGAATGGGAAACATCTGTCATATGTTTGGCTTGGTACTGACAATTTCCAAAGAAACATGGTGGCTAAACATTGTCTGATACATGTAGCTAGTTTAACCACCCACATGTATGACATGTGTTTACAATTCCGTTACATTGACAACATACAGTAAGCAACATACATATTAAGTAATGTGACAATAATTGGGATCCAGCATTTAAAAAACCGTATTAGACATAGAAGTTTTAATTTTGTGTATGATAGTGGTGTTTGGTATGTTTATTTGTTTAGGGGCCAGCTGAAGGACGCCTCCGGGTGCGGGAGTTTCTCGCTGCATTGAAGACCCATTGATGGCCTTCGGCTGTTGTCTGATCTATGGTCGGTTTTTTGTCTCTTTGACACATTCCCCATTTCCATTCTCAATTTTATTGATTTGCAATTTTCTTTCGTTTACACGATTTGAAACGCTTAGATTAACAGTTAATTGATTCGTTCATTTAAGTGAACGCAAGGAGTTAGATGTATAACTCGTTAAAACGCGCGAATCGTTCTTGTGGATTCACCATAATAATCTTTCTTTTGAATGTACGATATTCTTTTTAACACATTTTGAAAGTTAAAAGAGACGGTAGACATTTTCTTATTTATGTGCTTGGTATTTCTGGTATTGTCAACATTTCATTTAATAATCGTTTATTTATCGTTAATGTAGATCTCTAATTTCTTTCTCCTCGTACGATATATGAGCATCTATATTTCAGTTTCTATTAAGCAAATTAATTTGTAACATGTAGCTGAAGTAAATATTAATATCAAAATTGCTTTGCTTGGTAAGAGGTTGCCTATTTTTACTTGATACGGATTGGTAGATTTTTTGTTGTGACACCTTCACAGTAAGTTCGTCTTTGATACGAATAAATATAACTAATATATTGTTGACGGGGATTGAAAGCCGAAGGTCGGTGGTTCTCGGGCCCTCTGTTGGTCTCCGCTTATAAAAACTGATCGACGCAAAATACTTTAGAAAATTGCGTTAAACACCAACAATCAATCAATTATCTTTATATCACAATGTACTAATATGTTAACTATTCGGTTATTTTAAGTATTGTTATTGCGAATTGCTATAACTTCCAAATCTAAAAAATGAATGTCATTAAAAATAATTACTAGATGTCTCAATGTATTTACAAATTACGTAGTTTGATAGGATTAAATACTTCGGCCAGGCATGAAGTTTTCTGCTGTTAGTCGATCGTACTGACAAATCAGACGAGTCTTTTTAAACTAATTCTGTAATTTTGTTCTTAAGTTGTGCTTTACACCATTGTCTCAAAACATGATAACTCTGGCCCATACAGAATGTGGTCGTTTTAAATAATTTTGTATTACAAGTGAAATGCCCGTATTTCACTGGTTTCCGTTCGTTGGTGATTCATTTCTCATATTATTTTTTTTTCTCGTTCATCGTTTATCGAAACAATCGGATTTGTTTTTATTTTCATTTTCACATTGTCGTGCTGGAAACTTTTGTGGCTTTCTACACGGTGGTATTGCATTTTCTGGAAGCCGTAATGTTAGTGAAATTCGTGTTTTTATTAACGGGTGTATAATTGGTCTGTTTGCAGTCATTTAATTTTTTCTTATTTTCATTTAAACTCACCTAAACAATTATAGTTAACAAATACACCTACTTTCGCAGAATATCCCAGTCCAATTTGCTTGACACGGATATTGAACATGTTGGTGTACATCAATTGTGCAAATACAATTCCTACCACACGGGTTATTATGGTACGGATTTATTTCGCATGGTGAATAGCTTTTTTTTTAAGTTCATGTGGCCTTTGTTTTCACATATATCTTATTGCAATTATATCCCAGTGTGTTTACATATTGTGACTGATTTTCCTTTAATGAAATTTTGAAATCTCTAGTCGACAATATTTTAAAGAAAAACTTCACATGAATAAAAGTGACTCTTCAATTCAATAACACGTGTTTCCATTTGACCAAAAAAAAAAACAGTTTAGTGTCGGTCTTACGAATAACTTATTGTTTAAAAGGGAGTGAAACAGACAAAACAAAAGAAATTTAAATAAACTAAGCACATTTAACATATAACACATCCTTTTTTTAACAGTGTTGTTGCTTACTGGCCCTGTAAATTTCCATACGATCTGGATAAATTTATCGATCTTTTAAATATTCTTCTGTTAAAAGGTCACCCATTCAACACTGTAACTAGATCCTTAAAATAATTTAAACTGTATAAACATTGATGTTGTCATGAAGGTCGTTCGGATACCTATTGTATTACATATCTACGACAATTGGTATCTGATGGAGAGATGTCTTAATGACAATCATACCGCATCTTTTTATCCTTATATACAAGGTTGGCGCCTGTTTTTTTTTTATATATATATAGATAAGACTGTTGATCACCCAATTGTATTTTAAATGTGTTTGTCTGATTAGAGTTGATAAAAGTAAAAATGCAAAAAATACCATCTTCAAAGACAACAAAAATGTGAAATTCCGTTATCAAATGGTAAAATTAAAAAGCTAAAATACATCAGCAGTTGATATCTTCTCCGATATTCCGTCGCATTATTTTTTAGTCTTTCGTGTCTTGAACTGTATGCAGTTGTTTGGTTCTTTTTCTTTTCATATTTTGGATTTTTTTGTTCTACAACATATTATCATGTTCATAACTATCGTGAGTGTCAAGTGTATTGAAGTGGAAACATGTACTTTGGTATAAAGTTACCTAGAAAAATGAAGACAAAATATTTTCAGTTCTGCTACATTTATTTTAATTATTCGTTGTTTAAGTTCACACTTTTTCTTTTAATAGACCAATACGCTAAAACGATATGTTTCTTTTTGAATTCGAATATCGTACTAGTATGGAACTTTAAAATGTGTGTTGATATAATAATCGGTACTAGTATTTCGTTAATGTAAAATGTGCAAAGTCTCGTTACAATAATGACATATACGGTGACATTCTGTTTACCTGTTGTTGATAACATAATCTTGTTTCCTTACCATTATCTGATACGGAATATTTGTAATTTAAGTAGTATATAGCATGTATAGTAAATATGTTAATGCTAGAAATAAATTCATTTAACGTCTGTCACTGGAATTTGGGATATTTAACGGGATTTGTCGCGAGATTTCACTGTTTTCTATAGGCCTGAAATAAGAATTGCACACAATTTTGTTATTTGACGAATCATTAAGTGGCGTGTTAGAATTTTTTGGAAGGTTAGGGTTAAACGTTAATGATTATTATATTAGTCACAAATACTTTAATTCATGAGTTAATGTAATTTTTCCATAAAAATAAACCGATGGATTCTAAATTTAAATTTGGAGATTTTTGTTTGCTTTGTTTAGGTCACTTACTATATATGATAGAAACGATTTTTGTTTTGTAAGCATATATTTTTTTCATGAAATCATTTTGAACCAAAGGAGAGTGTTAAGTCAATATAAAATGCATCTCTTCATGAGTATCAGCATAAAATAGACGAAAATCCCCCTTTTTGGAAGATGGATATCAACACTTGACATCAATCAGTAATATGTACGATATATAACCGTCTCCTCCATGTATTGATCTAAATATCTACTGAAGTCTAGAATATGTATTAATATCAATGACTGCTGTGATAATTTTATGTCTTATTTGTTAGCATTTACATTCCCATTGTAATGTTGTATAAGGTTTGTAATATGTTAGTTGATACATAACGCTGATTTGAATCTGTGTCTTATGGACTTCATAACGAGGTTCTTTAACGGAGGAGAAACGACTTGAATGAACACTACGTTAATCAATGCGATGTGTCAAAAGGAAAATAATTGCAAGAAATGTAGTTCCAAATAGTAAATGTCTTGTATGCTTTGTGCCGATAATTACATGATTGTAATGAACATGCTAAGGCTTCTGTTATTTTAAAAGGAATGGGGCTAATCATAAAAATAACGGAATTACAAATAATGCATCTAATAATTCAATTATCAAAAAACATTCAACACTGAAAAACACTGATAAATCACCATTTGTCGGATACTTTCGAATATTTTAAATAATTATTGTGTTTGATAAGTCATTCTATGTTATTGATAAATGTATTTTTTTATTTATTAAATTTAGTTATTGTTTTCACATTATCTCAGGGTCTCGGTGTTCGAGTGATCTAAGTAGTCGAACTACTGTATCAGTAGCCTGTCAACAGAAGGTCATTGGTTCTCTCCGGGCATTCAAATTTCCTCAACTAACAAATACCGACGACCACATCATATCACAATATAAGTTAGGAGCTTTAAACACCATTCGATCATTTAATCAATCGTCGTGACTCTCACTCTGCATCGAAAAAAATAATGACAGTCCTTGTCAACTAAGATTGAAGTCAGATCACGTTTGTCACGTAAGGGTTTCGAATTCACAACCTCAGTGTTGACAGGCTAGTGATACAGTAGTCGACCAACTTATAACCACTTGACTGCAGAGTCATTGAATGATTCAGGAAGAACATTACATGTTAACTTCAAAAGCATGTGCATCTTTATTTCAATATGATTAAATGTCAATAAACAATTACACAGCTTTGTCAATATAATGGAATTGTATGCGACTGTCATACAAGTGAGAGATTTAGATGGCTTTCAAACCAGGTTTAATCTACCATTTTCTACATAAGATAAAGCCTGTACCAAGTCAGGAATATGGCAGTTGTTGTCCGTTCGTTTGATGTGTTTGAGCTTTTGATTTTGCCATTTGAATAGAAACTTTCCGTTTTGAACTTTCCTTGGGGTTTATTATTTTATTTTACTTTTTACAGAGCATGGCAGGTGAATGTGAAAATCATACCTGTAAAAATGGAGAGATATGTTTTTTTTTCGACGGTGAAAATTTCAAATGTGGACCTGCGTGTAAGTTTCATAACTTCCTGTAAATATTAGAAAAACAATTATTTATAATTATACAAATGCATGATAAGTTATGAAAACTTACACGATCCTTTTTATTTACACAGGCATGACAGATCTTTTTTGTGTCAAAGTGTCACCTGTTTTCCAAAATCTAACATATGCGTATGATGGCGAACATGTGAACAATCATGTACATGATGTAGTAGTATTCTATTAAATCAGAACATAACTTTGACGTATGCTTAGCACTGCCTCGATTTGTTTCAATTTATTTGAAAAATGTCAATATTTTAATAGAAATTCAGTTAAAAAGGGCAACACTAAACCGCTGTTCAAAAGTCATAAATCAATTGAGAAAAAACAAATCAAGGTTAACAAACTAAATTCGATAAAAACATATTAACTAAAACATACATGTGATATAATTATGATATTGCATTAAAACGTGTATGAAGGAGAGTTGTCTCATTAGCACTCATAACAAAATTTTCTTATATCTATTTACCGATTAACGTTAAATAATTCTCCTGAAAAGGAATTTAATGGTACGTTGGGACGATATTAGAAAATCGTGTGATATTAAGGTTATAGTGTGGATTAATAATGAAAATAAATTGATTATCCAGAAGAATGATGCACGTCCTAGAGCGTTTTCCATGTAGAAGTTATTGCTATGCGTATAGGTGAGTGGATTTGGACTGAAACAGTAAGCGTTTAACTTTATCAAAGAATGGAAAGCATGGATAAAACTGCCGTATTACTGTCTTGGTACATACAATTCCCGAAGGAAAGGTTTATTTAACCTCATTGTAAAGCTATCTGAACTACAAACATTTCTCACAATTGTTTATAATGTCTATTTATTGACAAAATATAGTGAGAACTGACATAATTGGTTAATGTAATAAGTTAAAATATTAGCTTTTTTGGATATTGAAGTTTTAACTATGTGCCTATTATTGGTGTTTTGTATATTTTATTAGCCATTTATTTGTCTTTACATGGTTTAAGACTCTAAGGTCAACGATGCAGGGATTCGATCGTTACAGCAAACACAATGTGTTAAATGTATAATCCTTGAAAATGCTCCAATCATTGCTGTGGAGGTACAGTGTTTATCCTACCTTTAAATGTACGTTATTCTTCTTAACATATTTTTCAATTCTAAAAGTCTGATAGACATTTGTATATTAATTTTCTTGGTTTTGATAGTATTCTACTACTAATAAACCTACTACTACTACTAGTACTACTACTACTACTTCTACTACGATTACTACTACTACTACTTCTACTACTACTACTAATTCTACTACTTCCACTCTTACTATTAATACAATTACTGCTACTACTACTGATGTTACTACTACTGTTACTACTACTACTACAACTACTGCTACTATACCTACTACTACTACTACTGCACATGTTACTACTACTACTAATAATACTACTAATACTACTGCTACTACTACATCTACTACTACTACTACTACTACTACTAATAATAATAATAATAATAATAGTAATACTACTACCAATCTACTATTACTATTATGACTGCTACTGCTACTTTTACTATTTCTAATAATAATAATAATAATAATAATAATAATAATAATAATAATAATAATAATAATAATAATAAATAATAATAATAATAATTTCTTATGATAATAACAATTATTATAATAATATTAAATAATGATAATAAAAAAAAAGAAATAATATTAATGTATATACTGAAGGAATCATTTTTTAGTTAATTTCAGGTAACATTTAAAATGTTTGACAATATGAATGAAAAGACATCCGATTCGTGTAAATATTTTACCTTAATCAAGTTAATGTTCGTTGCATTAAAACTTAATATATTCTGAAATTGAAATGTATCCCTTTTTACATGTAATTTTTTCAACCGATGTTTATGTTTTGTAATACAATGGAATAATATAGAAAAAATCTGTTCGGAAGGTAACTACTTCTGAAAGCAACCACTGGTTTCCTGGAAATCGTCGATATGTATACAATGGAGCGCATTATTCGTCAGTTTTCAAATTCATGGACAGGTACATTATAGCTCAAATGGTAAAAACATATATTTCAAGTAAATGATAATATAAAAAACAGTAATATTGTCAGGAAAGGGCCACTTTTTCATACGTTAGAGTCGAAGAGTTGGTGTGACACCTTGAAACACTACTTGCTATTTGAAGGCGGTCAGTTTTTTTTGGTGGATATCCTGGAGAAATTTAGATTGAAGTGTCAGGCTCTAGGTTTGCACTTACAACTTCAGTGTTGACAAACTAGGGAAACAACAGTTGAACAATTCAGTAGCCGGTCAAAAAGGTCCTACAAATATCTTCATAGTTATGTTATGTTTGCCAAATAAACAAACCAAACAAAAGATCAAGACAAAACACATTAAAGTTGCATTTTATATAAAACCAATACAAATGGGTTGGTTTTACTACATTTTTGTGTAAATGTTGAAACAAATATATGTGTAAATTTCGGTTTACTTAAGGTTGTTCAACAATTTACTGTGTCAGAATAGCTTAAAAATCTGTATCATATAACAATAAAAACATCGAACTATATATCAGAGCACTAATTCCTTTTGAGTACTGTAGCATATTAATGTTAAGTAGCATGACATGTCTACTCTTGAAGTTCACAATTGCCACACATAAACATTGATAACAAACGAGTTCTTATCCGTACACAAATAATCTTAACACAAATTATTTAGATAATGAATACTTAACAACTTTAATACTGCCTCAATTCGTAAACATGACTTCGTAAACAATACGCACAGTTTATAAAAAAATAGCATGAAAAGTATTGAGCAAAAATGAATATATAAATATACGGATATACATTTCTAAAATAAAGGCACCAATGGCTGTGTTTCAATCTTATATAATAATGATGTGATATACATTGTGATACAATATACTTGTCTATGAATAAACTTTCATTTCGATATGCATACATTGAAGTTTCAGACACCTATTGAAACATATCGTGCAATTGCACTCCTTAGTCATTTCTGTCTTTTTGTTCCTGTAACCATCATCTTTTAGCAGATGTTTCGTTGTCTCTTTTTGCCTGTTTTCCTTCCTTTTTTATCATCAGTCTGTTTACAATATAAGTCGTCATTCTAACAATAAAACACAAAGAATTATAGGTATCAATCCATGACACAAAATGAGTACATATACAGTAAAAAACACAACAAAAGCAAAGGAACAGCGATTTTAATGTTGTTCATCATATCAAAGATTTACTGAGGCCTTCAACAGGAGGCAAAAGAATATATTTATACATACCTGACACCTCATAATTTCGGACGACCTAGGAAGGGTTTGACCGGAATTTACAGCAATTTTTCTCTGATAGACTGTGCCTGATGTAACACCACACATTTGGGCCCGGTAAAAAAAGAACAAACTGGAAAGTAGTATATAGTTAAAACAAAATAATTCCTACACATAGGTGTAAATTTAAAACTTTGTTTAATATATTCAGTAATTACATGAATTAGGTGATTATGAGATATGTTTAAATTGCAATGTGTTATGCCATTGATAGACATAAAACAGCTAGAGCCTTTCAAATAACCTACTTTTCTTTTCTATCAGGTACCAATTGATAACAAATGAAGCAGTATCCAAACTTCCGTGTGAGCTTGTCTCATGATGACCATTCACATAATTAGCTGTAGTCGTTTTAGTTTCCTCGTTTTACTTGTATTAGATAGATGTATTATTTTTTTTAAACAAATGACATAGTATAACTTTGCATTGCACAGATAATGGACATATATAATAATGTTATCAGGATTTTAGTACTTTTTTCATCTATAGCTTAATAACAATTTAGTAAAAAAAAAAATACTACAAATGACTACAAAAAAATAATGTGAAAACACAAAATTAATAAATAGGGTATATATATATTTTCAGAAGGATGTCGTGTCGGTTACAAATCAAGACGATATCAATCCGAGAATCAAAAATCACACTTCGCAGATGAACAGTTCTAAAAAACAATACTGTAAATTTAGAAATTATTGCGAGGTTTTTATTATTGCGAATAATGCGACTATGTGATAATCGCAATACTAAGAACTCGCAGTTTGATATCTGATACATAATACTTGTATGCAGGTTTTCCTGAAATCGCAATAATAAATCTTGCATTTTTGTCCTTTCTTTAAAAATCGCAATAATAAATGCACGCAATAATTTCTGAATTTACAGTACTTAGAATAATTAAGACTGAGCTACATAAACCCAACCGAAACATGGATTATCTAAGGTGATCCGTATGGAAATCAGTTATTATCTAACACGAGAACTATGCAACGTACAAACTGTGTAAATCGTATCAACCTGTATTCAAGTAGTTGTGTATGTTTTCAATGCCCTACGTTAATATCTCTCATGTCCAACACATCAAGATAGATAACACATCTGAAATAGAAATAAAAGAAGATTGGAAAAAAAATTTGGAACCTATCTATTATTATGTAATTTGCTTATTAGTAAACGGAAATTCCACACATTGTTTATCGTGGGAAGCATAAACAATTAAATGCATTTTGCATCTTCATATCATAATGATATTTCAAAATCCAGTTACATCCTATAAATGTTATCTAACATGTTCTAATTAAACCTACCTGAAATCTTTAAGTCAATAGCTGAAAGGAGGGTTTTACGCTATGAATAAATAAGTGTTTGCTAGTTCGAGTGAAATTGCGCAAATACAAAATTTAAATCCAGGTATCCATGATGAATTTATTGTAAGACATGGAATGTTCTCCTGACGATTTGCTTGTTTCATATCGTTATTTATCAAATGTATCAAATACATCATAGTATGCGCATGTCACCAAAACAACAACCAGTACCTACAACAGATCTGTTCAAAATTAATATTAACTTACATATCTAACAAAACTATAATATGAGGTAGTATCAATAATAGTGTAACTATGTAGTATAATGACTACTTGAATAATTTGCATATTTAAACTATTAAATGTATAATAATCGTTTTAAATCATTTCAATATATTTTATGAGTTGTTTTCATAATTTTGCTTTCCTTTTTTTTTTTTGGAAATATTTTCAGATTGTAAGAATGGTAAGTGGATTATATACTTGATGGTTTTAAGTATATTATGAGTCTTCGCCTGTTCTTATGAGACCTAGGAGATTTATACTCATGTTTTGCGTTGTTGATCCAATCTGTTCACAACTATATATAATTATGATCATACCTGGACATTTATTCTATCACGTTAGAAGTATAACAGTTGTTATACATTCGTTTGAAGTGTTTGAATTTGCCATTTGGCTTGGGACTTTCCGTTAAGAATTTTCTTCAGAGTTTGGTATTTCTGTTATTTTACTTTTGACTGCTGTGTTTTTCTCGTCAAGCATATTAGTGCTGTATATAACACAAAATGTTACTTTATCAATAGTTTTTTTTGTTTTGTTTTTGTTAAGAAATCATTTAAATAGCCCAAGGTTTGTATAGGGTTTCTCTCTGTTTGTATCGATTTCGTAAAACGGGACAAAAATATTAAAAAAAACATAATGCTAATGTTTGGATTCATCGTTAACATACACCCAACAATGGACTGAAAAGATAAAAAAGATATGAAAAAAATCATCAAAATATTAATATTTAACCAATCGAATGCTTAACAATTTCATATTTAATAATATACCTTAGTAATAACTAAATTGGTTTCTTTTTTATGAATGTGAACAAAGTAATATTCAATTAATTCTTCTAGGTATACAGATTTAATTTGACATTAAAGAGCACATGAAAACAAACGTGTTTATTGATTTGGCGATATATAATAATATTAATATATATCATTCTATATTTTAAAAGCTCCATAACAATATAGCAATGAATGCAAACAGATAATAGATTATGAAAATAAATTGTAAATTATAAATATTCATTTATCATTGGCTTTCATTATTGTATATTGTAGTTAATATAGCTTTTGAACCTAGTTTATCTATAAAGTAATATAACATGTCTTTTTTAATACATCATTTGATAACAGTAACTAAATTAGATAAACGAAACATTACTAATAATTATGTTTGGTACAATCAATACCAGAAAATATACTTTCATCATACAAACGCAGTTTAAATCGATAATCAAGCACATATCAAACTCTAATATTACATCAATGCATGGGGTGATGAAACATAAAGCTACGACAAATAGCAAACACCAAACATCAAACTTGCACATATAACGTATATAGTAACAATAAATTGAAATTGAAATATAACAAAATTATTATTTGCAGAAGGTGACTTTTTTCCGAAATGTTTGTCATAGGTTTTTACTTATTGTTAGGAGATACAATAAAACATTTGATTAACAACGTTTTAGCACACCATTATTTTACAGTTTTAAATTCGGTTTTACTAACTTGGTATCTTGAATTTTGACATAATACTTGAAAGTTGTCCATATATACAAAACTACTATTAATGATAAAGGATTTAAATAACAGTTAATTATATTTACCAGTGCAGTTTATGTCTTGTTCGTTCTGGCATATGACTTCTCCTGTATAGTTATAATAGCACATATTCTGGTTGCATACAATCGTTGAACATTGAGGTCCTGTAAAGTGGTGTTTTAATGTATTCGAGTTTTCTACATTTTATTAAGGAATGACTGTAATATTTTTTCTGTCTATGAAGAAATAACATAAAAAATGTGGTGCACACATTTTTTATGTTATTTCGAATAGACAGAAAAAATATTAAAGTCATTTCTTATAATTTAATTCTAAAAAGGAGTAAATCATGATAAAAACGTTGATGACGTCGCGGTCACATGACAAAATTATGTCTATGAGCTGATACACAAAACACTTTCAGCCAATCAGCCAATCAGAAGACGTGTTACATCCAAAATTAAATTATTATATCATAACATGTAAATATTTACATGTGGAATGTATTGCAAGTGTCACCTACTTTTCCATTATCAACTTTTCATATGCCTTTATAATGTGTAAATGTAGATGTTACTAACGAAAGTAGTTATAAAATACGTGTGTGTATATATGTAAAAATAGTTATTTAAAAAGATGTGTGTTTACCGAACTAAATTGTTGTTAGAATAGTATTTTGCACCAACAAATTGCATCTCATCTATACTATATCTAAAATATACCAATAATTAGAGAGAACATTTGCCTGATTATTGCAAGTGTAGTGTTCTTCTATAAACAAGTTTACTATTAACATTGACGTCTGTCACTTAGCCTTGTTTTATTCATTTCTTTTAATTTTATACTAAGACACGCAATCCTTATTTGCACTTTACTTTAAAATGTGTCGATACATATACAATCTGGATGACATTTATACAATAATTTACTTAAAAGTGTGCATGATTTACCATTGCATTTGTCGAAAAAACAGGAAGGCAAAGTTGTCAGAAAAGCATAATCTAGATCAACACATTTTACAGTTAACTCATGCATTCCGACCAAGTTTAGCCAATTCCGGAACGGTTGTATGTTGTAGTTACAGTATACATCTAGAGTCCAATCAATAGAAGGTACAAGATACAGTATATTCCATTCTCATTCATTTGCACTTTCCTTCTATGTGCAACATCCGGGTTTTATAAATAAGTCGTTGTTGCTCGTGTCTAAGTTTTGTCTTACGTACTATGCGAACTGTTGTTTTATCCAATGTGTTGCATGCGTCTTTTTTTTTTTTTTTTAGTTTACACATAATGTTTTGTCATGTGACATGTTTACGGACAAATGAGTTCGAACATCAGTTATGACAAAATTGAAGCTCTTGGTCTAACAAAATCAATTCAGCCATCGATAAGGTCGGAGAGATTATTGTTTCTTTTAAAGGTAAGGATCTTGTCATTTGATATTAATTTTGGTTATCAATATTGGCGCAATAAGTATTGGTTGCAAGAATTGGTTAATTTGAATTTGAAAATAGATTAAAATAAAACACACAATTTAGCTTTTTATGAATGACTGGTGTTGTGTTGAACTGTGAATATTGGTAAACTAATGTTGCCTTACTGTATATCAATGCCAGTTGTCTTTATGTTTACAATTAGCCTCTCTGTACACATAATCAATGCTATTCATTATCAATATTTAGACTTACAGGACAGTTAAGTTTGTCATATCCCGAAATGCATCTTCTTCCACAGATGTTAATTTATTACCAGCCATCAATCTGCATTTACAAGTACATTTTATTGTAAAGATGTATTGTGGGAGTATTGAAAAACACATATTTTGACATAACATTTCATTGCATCTAAGATAATAACCAACACTAGAAGTTAACCGACAAAATTGTAATCCCTTTGTTTTTGTTTAAAAGCGTTAGTAACAATGTAGCCACATATTTTCAAACTACAATTAGTCTCTCTGTACACATAATCAATGCTATTCATTATCAATATTTAGACTTACAGGACAGTTAAGTTTGTCATATCCCGGAATGCATCTTCTTCCACAGATGTTAATTTATTACCAGCCATCAATCTGCATTTACAAGTACATTTTATTGTAAAGATGTATTGTGGGAGTATTGAAAAACACATATTTTGACATAACATTTCATTGCATCTAAGATAATAACCAACACTAGAAGTTAACCGACAAAATTGTAATCCCTTTGTTTTTGTTTAAAAGCGTTAGTAACAATGTAGCCACATATTTTCAAACTACTAGTATTCTACAGACACACCGAATAAAACAATAAAATGGTGCTTCGAAACTCCAAGATATATGTGCATGACTCGTATATCTTTTTTCTGCAATGTAATGCAGGGTAAACTTCCTACTACCGTCAAATTCAAAGACATATTTTTTTAATCCTATTTTGTACAAAACTGGATGTGACGCACTATGATTTGGTGGTTTTACACCTAGATTATAGCCATCAGTCCATCCATAAAGACTATGATAATTTCTTGATATCTCTTTTTTTTTGTCTCTATAACAAGTTGATCTTTTTTTTTCAATTTAATATTGCACACTTCATTTTATTCATTCATTAATATTACTGTACTCTTTATAATTTGTTAAAACATTTAATAAACATATACATACTTTATGTAGTGAACTCACATTTCCTGTATACTGGCTAAACTATCAAAATAGATCCTTTTCACATCAATAATTGCATTGTATGGTAATTTCCTGTAAGTATTTAAAATTAACGTATTCTGTTTTTAGATCACATAACAATTTCACGCAGTCAGGAAATAGCGTAATAGTGTTAAAAGTGGAAAAAAAAACACCAATAAATCAATCAACCAATTAGTCACTCCCTCCTATTATCAACCCATTTGCAAGGACGTGCTACTATATACGATGAAAATGCGTCACGACTCCAGGATTTGCTCTCTGGAGGAAAAAGACAATTAGCACGTAGCTGACTGCTTTTGATATAGGTTTGTCCCAAGCTCAATCCGAAAGATTATTAGACAATTGTTTATTAAACAGCCATTAATGAAGCCATACAAGAGCAGCGGAATATAATGACTAAACTAATCAAGTCATCTTAAAAACTTACTTTTAGTCATTACCAACTTATAAATCAGCTTTGTAAGAAAAAACACAGAACATTTAAATGTTGTTGGTGCTTTTTATAGACTATTTTTGTTTTGTAAGCGCACTTTACCAAAAGGCTTCAGTGCATAAAGTGTAATATATGTAATAATGATTGTCGGAGAGTGGTAATCACCATATCTTTACCCGTTTGATTGTTACTATGTTGATATAGTTATTGCATTTTAAAATTATTAACTAGATATAAAGTGTCTATAAACTTACAAAATAACTAAATTTGTTAAATGGGAAAACGCATTTGGTTCTATTACTGATATATTATTAAACCCTATGTCCCTGAAAGAATAAAAAAAAACGCTATAATCTATAAATACAATTAGGTATGAATGTGAACAATATCAACCCAATGGGTATAGAAAGTATTTTCGCAATACAAATGAATGATAAGAAGCAATACACAATAAAATTAATGTTGAATAGTTTTGCTAGTTTTTGCTGATATTTCCTTAATATCTTTTCTATTTTATTCATCATTATCAATGTTCATTCGTTACCATCTATATTTTGATGTGCTAAAATATTAACTTCTGCTAAATTATTTACAATTCGTATATCGGTCTTTCATTCCATATAGTGAGGATTGTCTTTTTAATATTGAGATTTTTGTTAATTTAGAAATTCTCTATGAGTTATGCATTGTCGAATATGTGTGTTGTGAAATATCTGATACCTATCCAGTTACTGTTAAATTACTAATTTTTACGACCGATTTATTTTCGGTAGTAGAAAAATAACGGGAAAATGTAAAACGGGTTTTTCTTATTTATCTGAATGAAGTAAATTTAAGAAACGACAAATCAAATCACCTGCGACATGAAAACAAAGGGCAAAGCGAAAGCATTTCGTTAACAGTACCTAAATCAATGAATAGAGAATGGAAATTGGGAATGTGTCAAAGACAAAAAGAACCAAACATAAGAAGAAAACAGCCAAAGGCCACCAATTGGTCTGCAACACAGCTGTCCCTTAAACAAAATTGTGTGATATTTCAGTGAAAATGGACGTCAAACTGAACTCAAAAAGCATACAAATAAAAAAAATATAAAACAAAATCATACATTAAGATAAACGAAGGCAAGAAGCTCCTGACTCGGGACAGGCGCAAAAATACAGCGGCGTTAAACATTTTTTGTGAGATCTCGACCCTTCCCCAATACATCTAGTAAATGTCAAATAAACAATCACACAGCATTACGGACAGTAAAATTCAGTTTTAAGAAGTCCGAGTCCGATGTCAGAATAGGTAAAAGAAACTAAGCAGAATGACAATGACACATAAATTAAAAAAAAAACTACTAGCAGTTACTAACATGCCATACCATATTAAATTATACCACCAGGTCCCGAAAATTAAGATGAAATTACAGATTATTTTTGTTTTTGCAATATACAAACCATGTAACTGACCACATTGTTTTGATTATAAAATAAAATTACTTACTACTAATTATGACTTTTAAGTCGTACTTACAACATAAACAGATTCGGTAAGCCAGCGAATGTTGTATTTCCAATAACTGATATAAAATTTCTATTCAAGTCCCTACAAGAAACAATCAAATATAGATGTCGAAATGTTTATTACCAGGTTACTAATGTTGTGATGATATAGCAAAGCTTAATTAACGTTAACATTGCATCGTATCAATGTATTAAACATCCATTCGTTTGATGTGTTCCAGCTTTTGATTTTGCCATTTGAAGTAGGATGTTCCATTTTGAATTTTCTTAGGTGTTCGGTATTTTTGTTACTTTTTTTTACTACTAAGTAATGAAAAAAACATTGTTTTGTGCTATACTGGTTGTCTTATTACGCATAGTTTGGAAAGTAATAACATGGATTAAACGAAATGCCTGAATTTTAATTTGAGTGACTAGATAACGCATTTTGCCAGAATGGAACAAGGGAACATATTGCCGCTAGACATCATTCTGACATCCTTTATTCAATGTGCATACATTTTCTTATCAGTAGTTTAATACATTTGTTTAAATTTCTATGTTGTGATGTTACACTATTGTTTCATATTTTCAAACTACAATTAGTCTCTCTGTACACATAATCAATGCTATTCATTATCAATATTTAGACTTACAGGACAGTTAAGTTTGTCATATCCCGGAATGCATCTTCTTCCACAGATGTTAATTTATTACCAGCCATCAATCTGCATTTACAAGTACATTTTATTGTAAAGATGTATTGTGGGAGTATTGAAAAACACATATTTTGACATAACATTTCATTGCATCTAAGATAATAACCAACACTAGAAGTTAACCGACAAAATTGTAATCCCTTTGTTTTTGTTTAAAAGCGTTAGTAACAATGTAGCCACATATTTTCAAACTACTAGTATTCTACAGACACACCGAATAAAACAATAAAATGGTGCTTCGAAACTCCAAGATATATGTGCATGACTCGTATATCTTTTTTCTGCAATGTAATGCAGGGTAAACTTCCTACTACCGTCAAATTCAAAGACATATTTTTTTAATCCTATTTTGTACAAAACTGGATGTGACGCACTATGATTTGGTGGTTTTACACCTAGATTATAGCCATCAGTCCATCCATAAAGACTATGATAATTTCTTGATATCTCTTTTTTTTTGTCTCTATAACAAGTTGATCTTTTTTTTTCAATTTAATATTGCACACTTCATTTTATTCATTCATTAATATTACTGTACTCTTTATAATTTGTTAAAACATTTAATAAACATATACATACTTTATGTAGTGAACTCACATTTCCTGTATACTGGCTAAACCATCAAAATAGATCCTTTTCACATCAATAATTGCATTGTATGGTAATTTCCTGTAAGTATTTAAAATTAACGTATTCTGTTTTTAGATCACATAACAATTTCACGCAGTCAGGAAATAGCGCAATAGTGTTAAAAGTGGAAAAAAAAAAACACCAATAAATCAATCAACCAATTAGTCACTCCCTCCTATTATCAACCCATTTGCAAGGACGTGCTACTATATACGATGAAAATGCGTCACGACTCCAGGATTTGCTCTCTGGAGGAAAAAGACAATTAGCACGTAGCTGACTGCTTTTGATATAGGTTTGTCCCAAGCTCAATCCGAAAGATTATTAGACAATTGTTTATTAAACAGCCATTAATGAAGCCATACAAGAGCAGCGGAATATAATGACTAAACTAATCAAGTCATCTTAAAAACTTACTTTTAGTCATTACCAACTTATAAATCAGCTTTGTAAGAAAAAACACAGAACATTTAAATGTTGTTGGTGCTTTTTATAGACTATTTTTGTTTTGTAAGCGCACTTTACCAAAAGGCTTCAGTGCATAAAGTGTAATATATGTAATAATGATTGTCGGAGAGTGGTAATCACCATATCTTTACCCGTTTGATTGTTACTATGTTGATATAGTTATTGCATTTTAAAATTATTAACTAGATATAAAGTGTCTATAAACTTACAAAATAACTAAATTTGTTAAATGGGAAAACGCATTTGGTTCTATTACTGATATATTATTAAACCCTATGTCCCTGAAAGAATAAAAAAAAACGCTATAATCTATAAATACAATTAGGTATGAATGTGAACAATATCAACCCAATGGGTATAGAAAGTATTTTCGCAATACAAATGAATGATAAGAAGCAATACACAATAAAATTAATGTTGAATAGTTTTGCTAGTTTTTGCTGATATTTCCTTAATATCTTTTCTATTTTATTCATCATTATCAATGTTCATTCGTTACCATCTATATTTTGATGTGCTAAAATATTAACTTCTGCTAAATTATTTACAATTCGTATATCGGTCTTTCATTCCATATAGTGAGGATTGTCTTTTTAATATTGAGATTTTTGTTAATTTAGAAATTCTCTATGAGTTATGCATTGTCGAATATGTGTGTTGTGAAATATCTGATACCTATCCAGTTACTGTTAAATTACTAATTTTTACGACCGATTTATTTTCGGTAGTAGAAAAATAACGGGAAAATGTAAAACGGGTTTTTCTTATTTATCTGAATGAAGTAAATTTAAGAAACGACAAATCAAATCACCTGCGACATGAAAACAAAGGGCAAAGCGAAAGCATTTCGTTAACAGTACCTAAATCAATGAATAGAGAATGGAAATTGGGAATGTGTCAAAGACAAAAAGAACCAAACCTAAGAAGAAAACAGCCAAAGGCCACCAATTGGTCTGCAACACAGCTGTCCCTTAAACAAAATTGTGTGATATTTCAGTGAAAATGGACGTCAAACTGAACTCAAAAAGCATACAAATAAAATTAAATTAAACAAAATCATACATTAAGATAAACGAAGGCAAGAAGCTCCTGACTCGGGACAGGCGCAAAAATACAGCGGCGTTAAACATTTTTTGTGAGATCTCGACCCTTCCCCAATACATCTAGTAAATGTCAAATAAACAATCACACAGCATTACGGACAGTAAAATTCAGTTTTAAGAAGTCCGAGTCCGATGTCAGAATAGGTAAAAGAAACTAAGCAGAATGACAATGACACATAAATTAAAAAAAAAACTACTAGCAGTTACTAACATGCCATACCATATTAAATTATACCACCAGGTCCCGAAAATTAAGATGAAATTACAGATTATTTTTGTTTTTGCAATATACAAACCATGTAACTGACCACATTGTTTTGATTATAAAATAAAATTACTTACTACTAATTATGACTTTTAAGTCGTACTTACAACATAAACAGATTCGGTAAGCCAGCGAATGTTGTATTTCCAATAACTGATATAAAATTTCTATTCAAGTCCCTACAAGAAACAATCAAATATAGATGTCGAAATGTTTATTACCAGGTTACTAATGTTGTGATGATATAGCAAAGCTTAATTAACGTTAACATTGCATCGTATCAATGTATTAAACATCCATTCGTTTGATGTGTTCCAGCTTTTGATTTTGCCATTTGAAGTAGGATGTTCCATTTTGAATTTTCTTAGGTGTTCGGTATTTTTGTTACTTTTTTTTACTACTAAGTAATGAAAAAAACATTGTTTTGTGCTATACTGGTTGTCTTATTACGCATAGTTTGGAAAGTAATAACATGGATTAAACGAAATGCCTGAATTTTAATTTGAGTGACTAGATAACGCATTTTGCCAGAATGGAACAAGGGAACATATTGCCGCTAGACATCATTCTGACATCCTTTATTCAATGTGCATACATTTTCTTATCAGTAGTTTAATACATTTGTTTAAATTTCTATGTTGTGATGTTACACTATTGTTTCAGATAAGGGTGAAGGTTTGATACCATTAAAACGTTTAAACCGGCTGCAATTGTGTACACCTGTCCTAAGTCAAGAATCTGATGTTCAGTAGTTGTCGTTTGTTGATGTGGTTCATAAGTGTTTCTCGTTTCTCGTTTTTTTTTTGTATACAGATTAGACAATTGGTTTTCTCGTTTGAATGGTTTTACATTAGTAAATTTTTGGGGCCCTTTATAGCTTGTTGGTCGGTGTGAGCCAAGGCTCCGTGTTGAAGACCGTACCTTGACCTAGAATGGTTTACTTTTATAAATTATGACTTGAATGGAGAGTTGTCTCATTGGCACTCATACCACATCTTCCTTTATCTATACAAAGAACACTATCCGAACATTCTTGTACTAAAGATGACTTATAGTTACTGACTGAGAACACGAGTAAATTAGTTATTGAACTTGCAATTAATTTCTCTCTCTTTTTTTTTTCTCTCTCTCTTTCTGTCTCTCTCTCTCTCTCTCTCTCTCTCTCTCTCTCTCTCTCTCTCTCTCGTTTGCTAACTCGTCAATCGACATGATTCTTTTAATTGTTTACATGTTTCTTAAGCTGGAAAGATTTTGGAAAGCATTTGCACCAATATCCGTAATACCATTTGAATAGAGGTTCCTGAAAAATAGATTCTAATAAAATGCACATCATGAAATTTGTACAGACAGTAATAAGTGTTGACAATATATAAATCAGTTAATGCTTATTTATTGTATTGTTGGTGTCAGTATTGACACTTGACGTGTTATGGGACAACAAAAACCTTAATACATGCACTATCCTCAACGATGAAATGTAAAGAAATGTAATGTCATTGTAAAACACAAATTATCATTTAAAACATACAAAAGGTACATGCAATTCGGTATAGTGCGATTGTAAAAACTAGCAAAACAATTTAGTGTAAGTTTAAACGCGCGTAGAAAACACACATCATATTTACATTTAACAAAATACTAATTTCAAAACTATAAAGGAGTATACATTATACTTTTTATACTGTGGATTCCTTTAATTTCGTTGGATACCAATTTTCGTGGATTATGTGGTTACAGGTGAACCACGAAATTAAATGATCAACGAATGACACAATTTTCTATAGGCTTGTATGTTGACTTCATCAAAACCACGAAATTAAATATCCACGAACATTCAAGTTTTCCCAAATCCACGAAAATTGGTTTCCACGAAAATAAATGGATTCATAGTATTCAACTGATGTAATGTCATTCACGTTCGTTATTATATAATACTAAAGGTACGTTAGAAGTCTCTTTTTATAATTTCAAAAAGTGAAATAAAAAAGTAATACTTCGAGTAAATACTTGAACAACTTCCAGACACATAACGAAATTTCTTTTTAAAAACGTATTACAATATTAATATGTATCCTATTTGAGTTTCGTGCGCCAGTGTTTACCAACACGCACACAAACAAACTTATTCACGCAAGTTTATAATCATTTATTTTGTATGGTAATTTTGATAGCTTCTACATCATATCTTACAATTCGAACAAGCCCGGCAGGTTTTTGAATGCTCCACTTTCAATATGTTTCACCCCACTGTTGTGTAACATTCTATGTGGTTTTCATAAGGGAAAAAATACAGTAGTAATTAATTTTGAGTAAGTGCGGTTTTATCAAGTACAGCTGAGATTTCAACATACGAATGATAATAGGACAACAAGATTTTCGACTTCTAATTTGTAGTAAGTTACGCATTACAGATGAATTTATAATTCGTTTTATAACCTTCGAACCATTCAAGTTTTTTTCTGATAGGAAAATTCTCATTTGTGAACCATAAAATGGTTAATGATCTCAAATCCAGGTTTGCTTGATCCCTTTATGTACACGTATTGTTTTTTTTTTTTTTTTTTTATTTTTCTCTCATATCTGTTATAATATACTTATTATTTATTTTGGTCAATAATATTCATATACGAATACGAAAACGTAAAAACTTAACTAATTACTGAAAATGTTGAATAAATTAATACTTGCTATATACTTCAAATACAATATACTATCAAGTGATAACATACATCGTGGAAAGGCTTTCTAGTCCCACAAAAGTGTCTGATGATATAGTACTGATACCGTTATAATGCAGATCTCTGTTAAGACAAAACATTATTAGTATTCTTGACATGGATCAAAGACAGTTATATTCGTTATACAATTTGGACTAATGTGGAGTATATGCTAGAATATTTCAGACGTTGGATGCCAAGTGGTCAAATTCCGTTTAACCTGTCCATCCCTGCAAACATAGAAATTGTTTTCTTTTGTTTTTTTTTTTAAATCAGCGAAATAATCCTTTCTAAGGTATAAACAGATAATTGACCTGACCAAAAGTTTACCCGCGAAAAAATTAACCATGTTTACCGTGGACTTTAAAAGCTATCAGTTTGTGTAAGTGTGTCCCCCCTTTTGTACCAAAAGAACAGAATTATAATAATGTAACATAAAATATTTTTACAAAAGATAAAATAATCACACCTTATTTTGGTGCAATATTGTGTAATTTTAAACGTTAATTTTTTTACTTTAATGTCTAACAATCCATCCTGAAGTATACAAAATACTCAAATATGAGGCCAGTACAAGGAATCCACATACATGTATCAACGATATTTTATGTCGTAGCAAACTTGGCTGCTGTTACCCTTAACAACTTTTACAAGCAGACATAGTTCATGTTTTCATGCTACCATTTTCGTCTTAAAATACCTCTACCAAGTAAGGAATATGACAGTTGTCTTCTTATCATTACATTGGTTGATAAAGTTGTGTGTTTGTTTTTTTTTCATGTTGTTTGTCTATCAATCTAGTTTAATTTACATGATAATTTAGTGCTTTTGTTATGACATTTTGAGTTATGTACGATAATTATAATAATGTGATGAACTTTACTTTGAATCAAGCCCTGAATGTGTATTGATTACTATTTTAGCCTCAATGCATGCTGTTTGCATTAGTTGATATTTGCTTTCAAGTCTGTACTCAGTGTCCTTCTGTTGTGTGAAGGTATATGTTCCCCTCAGGTTTACTCTGTGTTTTTGCTAGATGTATTTCTATTTTTATTCTCCCGATGAGTTGAGCTTTTTCCAACTGATCTTATTGTTTTTTCTTACGTTGAACTATTACACTACTGTCCTAGATTAGGAGTAGGGTGTGTGCCTATAAATCAGTTTCATCCGCCGCATCCTTTATGTGACTGTCCCAAATTATGAGTGTGTAATTCAGTTGTTTTCGTTTGTTGCTGTGTATCATATTTAGTTTTCATTCATTAGTTTGTATATAAAAAAGGCCGTTAGAATTCTCGTTTGAATAGCTTAACATTTTTCATTTCTTGGCCTTTTACAGCTGCCTATGCGTAATCTGATTTTTTCATTTTTAAAGGCCTATTGTGATCTATAGTTGTTAATATCTGTGGTATTTGGTCTTTTGTTGAGGGTTGTCGCATTTGCAATCATACCACATCTTCTTATCTTTTTAAATGTAGATTGAACTTTCATGAAATCGCAATCATATCCAATGTCTAGATCACTGATCAAGTCAATTTTTAAAGTTTTAAAGGCAATCATGCTATTGTAAAAACCAAACTGATATCTACTTTGAATTATTATGCCATCGTTGCATTTAACGTACATCTTTTGAAGGTTATTGTTTTTTATAATAGTGCTCTTTAGTATATTTGCGTATAAAGTGTTTATTCATAAGAAATGTAGTTCGATGTGCAAATGCGATCAATTCAATATTCAATATTGGGTTTATCAGACGGACAACATCTATAAACAAGATCACTACACTGGAAGCGAAAGTAAACCTAACAAAGAGGAGTCGGAAAAATAACATATGGTATAACACTGTCAAACAGTTAACTTTCATTTCAAAACAAAACTAAAAAAATTCATTCAACACATTTAATATGTACTAGATAATTGGTAAATGTAGTGGATTCGTACGTAATAATCAACGAATGACTGTTGTCGTAAGTTGATTATCGTTTCTGAATCCACTACTTTTATCTAGATTAACCCGTTTTTAGTAAATCAACTGTTTGGTTTACTTTTGACACTTAAACCACCGAAATCTTTTAAAGATAATTTCGTATTTTGCCTTTTTTATACTATTATAGCTAAATATAATTATATCCACACGGTTCACATCTATATTTAGCATATGCCAACGATAACTTGAATGGGGAGTAAGATCCCTTTTTTAATACGAAATTTCATATTGGTAAAAGACTCTCAAGAGTCAGGGTCGTTACAACCACCCTTGTCGTAATAATATTAGATTGTCTGAGTGCAGGCTACTTTTAGTCGTACTTATCCAAAATCTATAAGATTAGGTTAATTGCCACTGATCGTTTTGGTAACGAAAGTCATAACGGTGAAATAGACAGTAAGAAGTTCAATTCGTATATCCGGAATTAAGTTTCTTTCATCATCATTTTGTTCGCAACCAAAATAGTGTTTTCACATAGTATTACATATTTCAAAATGGCGTTGATTTTGCTTCCGTGTTTTACTATTAAAGAGATAGTTGTACGGTCAATGTTGACGTGAATCATATTTAAACCATTCATAATCAAACAACGATTAAGTGATGGATTGAATGATAATGTTATATGCCTAAAACCATTAATACTCATTTGCAATGATGAAACGGAAAACTGAAAGTCGTTGTACGTCAAATGTGACAAGTTTAATGGGCATATGGATGTTTATTATATCAAGGAATGTTTCTAATATATACAATCCCTAGGTTATATGGTGGTTACAACTATTGTGTAATAGCCACAATCGAATAAAGGTTTATCAGTGTATTATAACGATGTCCAAAATCGACCAATATTCAAACGTGATATTCGGAATAAATTCTATTTTATGATTTTAAAGAAAATATTTAACTATTTTTTCTCTTGTAATTCTCTATTTGATATAAAGTTATACTAAAGAGCGTTCAAATGTTGAGCATATACTTCCTTCAAAAATAACACCAATATAAAACACATAAACTACATTTGAATTAAAACAAGCCAATACATGAAATAAATATTTCCAAGATTACAAATTTAATCGAATTATCAATGAGACAGAACTCCAGTTTATTGACATGTATTGACAATTAAGCGCTTTAAGAGTATAATTTAAATATTGATTGATGTCAGCACTCCGTGGTTTAGTGGTTGCATGCATAAACTGCAGACTCAACTGATTAACGATACTAATACGCGCGAGTTTGAACCCTTCATATGAGAATCGTTTCAACAGGGTAAAAGGTCGTAAATTAAAAGTTTAAAGTTAAAATAAAAATTATCTTAAGTTAACACAGTGGTTAGTGAATTCTTATGACAATTATATACAGTAAGAAATACAGTCTGAGAAATGGTTTAAGTGTACCTCAAATTGGATGTTTCAACTGAAAACGACTGGTAGTGTTAATCATTTATAAAATGAACGAATTTGCTGTAAAATTATTTGTTTTCTACCAACAACAAATATGTAGTACAGCATAATACTAAACATTTACAAATGAAAAAAAAAAACATCATGCGACTAGTCATAGGAATAAAGGAATAAGCAAGTAAAAAATATCGTGTAAAGAGTAATTGAAACATGGTTGGAGTCCAATATTATATAGTTCGAATACATAAATACTTGGTAGTAGTCTTAGACTGTCCCAAATTATGAGTGTGTAATTCAGTTGTTTTCGATTGTTGCTGTGCATCATATTTAGTTTTCATTCATTAGTTTGTATATAAAAAAGGCCGATAGAATTCTCGTTTGAATAGCTTAACATTTTTCATTTCTTGGCCTTTTACAGCTGCCTATGCGTAATCTGATTTTCTCATTTTTAAAGGCCTATTGTGATCTATAGTTGTTAATATCTGTGGTATTTGGTCTTTTGTTGAGAGTTGTCGTATTTGCAATCATACCACATCTTCTTTTCTTTTTAAATGTAGATTGAACTTTCATGAAATCGCAATCATTCACTGATCAAGTCAATTTTTAAAGTTTTAAAGGCAATCATGCTATTGTAATAACCAAACTGGTATCTACTTTGAATTATTATGCCATCGTTGCATTTAACGTACATCTTTTGAAGGTTATTGTTTTTTATAATAGTGCTCTTTAGTATATTTGCGTATAAAGTGTTTATTCATAAGAAATGTAGTTCGATGTGCAAATGCGATCAATTCAATATTCAATATCGGGTTTATCAGACGGACAACATCTATAAACAAGATCACTACACTGGAAGCGAAAGTAAACCTAACAAAGAGGAGTCGGAAAAATAACATATGATATAACACTGTCAAACAGTTAACTTTCATTTCAAAACAAAACTAAAAAAATTCATTCAACACATTTAATATGTACTAGATAATTGGTAAATGTAGTGGATTCGTACGTGATAATCAACGAATGACTGTTGTCGTAAGTTGATTATCGTTTCTGAATCCACTACTTTTATCTAGATTAACCCGTTTTTAGTAAAACAACTGTTTGGTTTACTTTTGACACTTAAACCACCGAAATCTTTTAAAGATAATTTCGTATTTTGCCTTTTTTATACTATTATAGCTAAATATAATTATATCCACACGGTTCACATCTATATTTAGCATATGCCAACGATAACTTGAATGGGGAGTAAGATCCCTTTTTTTAATACGAAATTTCATATTGGTAAAAGACTCTCAAGAGTCAGGGTCGTTACAACCACCCTTGTCGTAATAATATTAGATTGTCTGAGTGCAGGCTACTTTTAGTCGTACTTATCCAAAATCTATAAGATTAGGTTAATTGCCACTGATCGTTTTGGTAACGAAAGTCATAACGGTGAAATAGACAGTAAGAAGTTCAATTCGTATATCCGGAATTAAGTTTCTTTCATCATCATTTTGTTCGCAACCAAAATAGTGTCTTCACATAGGTATTACATATTTCAAAATGGCGTTGATTTTGCTTCCGTGTTTTACTGTTAAAGAAATAGTTGTACGGTCAATGTTGACGTGAATCATATTTAAACCATTCATAATCAAACAACGATTAAGTGATGGATTGAATGATGATGTTATAAGACTAAAACCATTAATACTCATTTGCTATGATGAAACGGAAAACTGAAAGTCGTTGTACGTCAAATGTGACAAGTTTAATGGGCATATGGATGTTTATTATATCAAGGAATGTTTCTAATATATACAATCCCTAGGTTATATGATGGTTACAACTATTGTGTAAAAGCCACAATCGAATAAAGGTTTATCAGTGTATTATAACGATGTCCAAAATCGACCAATATTCAAACGTGATATTCGGAATAAATTCTATTTTATGATTTTAAAGAAAATATTTAACTATTCTCTATTTGATATAAAGTTATACTAAAGAACGTTCAAATGTTGAGCATATACTTCCTTCAAAAATAACACCAATATAAAACACATAAACTACATTTGAATTAAAACAAGCCAATACATGAAATAAATATTTCCAAGATTACAAATTTAATCGAATTATCAATGAGACAGAACTCCAGTTTATTGACATGTATTGACAATTAAGCGCTTTAAGAGTATAATTTAAATATTGATTGATGTCAGCACTCCGTGGTTTAGTGGTTGCATGCATAAACTGCAGACTCAACTGATTAACGATACTAATACGCGCGAGTTTGAACCCTTCATATGAGAAATCTACATTTGTAGAGAAGAATGAAATGCCTATAAACTTCAAATACTCCCAAAACGTATGCCTGTACATTAATGCGTACACGACGGAAATTTGTTTTATGTTTCAAACTTAGCGACAGATAAAACATCAATAGGCATAGTAATAAGTTACAATAACCCGTAAAATAAACCTAATTTTACATATTTTGTCTAGTAGAGGTTGACCAAAAGATTACGTCTCTGATAGTCATTGTTAAACCGAAAGATAATAAAGAAAAGGTTCCAGGCAAACTATGCTTGCATCAGAATGTAGACGCTTTTAAATGGAAATTACAAAGACAAATATTTTTATACTTAGATACAAGCAACATAGGTACTATTTGTGCAAACGCCCAAGTTTTATGAGTTTTAGTCATCTAGATGTGAAACGATTTGTTGTAATGCATGAGTCATAGAAAAATGGTATACCTGATTTTGTTTAAAAATTAATATTTTCAGTCTATTTGACTGTTGATGCGTGTTTGTAACATTGTATATTTTTTAAAAATATAAATGTGTATGTAAAATTTAAAAAACGTAATACTTTTGTCATCAAATTTTCACCGTGCGATGAAAAGGATTTCAATGGATATAAGGTTGGAATTATGGTGTTTTCTGATCAACTGGGGTGGATGTTCTTTTTAGAAAAAAATAAGTATAATAACTTTCAACAGTTATAAATGTATGTACTATCATTCAAATATACAGAAAAGTGAGTTGATGGAATAATTATCAAAATACGCTAGTTATTCGCAGCAGGCTACTAGCCATCTAGACGCACTAAATATGAAATTAAAACAAACCTTACACATTTATAAACTGTATATAAAACTGGTATATATCCCTAACCACTGAAACATTTTAATGGATTTTATTTAATCAGTATATGGTAGATGTGTTATGAAATCAGTTTGTTCAGATATATTGACCTCAGTAAGATTCGTCGACAAATACTCAAGAACAATGAAAAAAAAAGTTCACCATTCTATCCGAAGAGGCGAGTTTGAAGACCCATTGGTGACCTTCGGCTGTTTTCTGCTCTTTGGTCGGATTGTTGTCTCTTTGACACATTCCCCACTGTCATTTCCAATTTTACCTATATTGTAATTTTGCCATGTTGCAAAGGTCTTTGAATTCCCTTGGGTTTCGGTATTTTTTTTTTATTTTTTTATTTTTGAATGTGTAAACAGATGAGGTGAAAATAATTAATATGTATAAAAGGTAAGAATGTACAAATACTTATAAACACAATTTTCATAACGAGTATGTGCTGGATTGTTCAGATCTTTACAATATTAGTATGTATTTATATGTATAAATGTGCTTACATAGTTGTCAACTTCGAAAGATTTGAGAAGGCATTCCCGTCAATCTGTGCTATGTAATTTTTTCGTAAGTATCTGAAAAATATTGTATAATGATAGAATTGAATACATAACTTATGTACTCCATCAATAGTTACTATTTCGTAAGGGAATACGTCCAGAAAAAGTCGAAAGTAGTAGCAGCATACGCAAATAATTATGACAATAACAATAATAGCGACGAAATAGCGATTCAGTCTCAATACTTAATATGGTGTTTACTTGTGAACATAGTGTACATTTTGAGTCAATGGTCGTTTATATCAATCTATGTCGTTTTTAGGTAAAACTGTCAAATCATGTTCTTTAGTATGGGGTTACAATCACTGGCAAAACTTGTAATACGACTAATTCATCAAATTTAGGAAAGCGAATTATACGGAAATCCACAGCTGTTTTACATGGTTCTCTGACACTACCAGACCTTATGCGGTTTTGCTAAAACTCAATATGGAATAGTCATTGCGTACATTTTGTATTATATTTTTGTCTTAATTTAATACAGTTTTGTATTGACTGAGTGTGATTTCATTATTACTCCATGTGGTTGTGCCATAAGTTAATGTGTTTTTGACATTTCATGATATGAATGTGGGTTAAAGTAATGTAGATGATCCAGTTTTGTTTTTGGTAATGATGATTTGCCAATTCTTTACATAGAAAATAAAATGTTTTTATTTTTAAAACCGATTGACGTATGTTTAATGATGCTAGAGTTCAATTTAAAGTTCTGGTTACTGTTTGCTTTAAATATCGTGTAAGTCTTTGATTTCGATTAATATTGCAAGCCATACTTATAATTAAAGTTGAGTTAGCATTGAGTTTCGAGTTGAACATCGAGCTTAGTCCGATTAGAAATATAGTGTTAACTTTAACTCAATGAATAAGACACTCATCTGGAGCACATTAAACAATCGAGATATGGAAATCTCTTTGAAAATTGAACTCTTTTTATCCAATATGGTCACGTGGATTCACTTCTCCAAGTAATGAGATAACCACATCAAAGAATGGCATACCAAATCACAGAATAACAGTACCACATCAAAGAATGGAACTAACACATCAAAGAATGGAACTAACACATCAAAGAATGGAACTAACAAATCATGTAGTGTGAAATCGTCAAATTTGGAAACATTATTATGTAATATTAAAGTCATATAAGATGTATAAAGAATTAACAAATCATCATTGCCAAATAACAAAACAACTCATGTAATGAAACAACTACATTACGTTAAGCCTTACATACATTAAGTAGTGATTAAACCACCTTACCTAATGACACAACCACATTGAATAATGGTGAAACCACATTGAGTAATGACAAAACCATATTAAGTAATGACAAAAAGATATTAAGTAACATCAAGTAATGACAAAATCATATTAAGTAATAACAAAAAGATATTAAGTAACATCAAAACATTAGTAAGTTATGTAAAATACATATAATGTAAAGACTTATATCATCAAATAAAAAAAACAATTTTATATCGCTGTGGTGTTCCATAGAAAATGGCACTGTTTTTAGTTTTAGTTTTTTTTTATTGCTTTTTTTTTTTGGTGCTGTTAATTTGTTTCCAATAACTATCCAAAAACTCCACTGATTCGATTTTATTTTAACAAGCTATGCACACCATTTATATTTCCGAATGTTAAGGGATATACAACAAGGATGATTCAAACTCATTTACAAAATAAAGTAAATTTAGATATTTAGTTTAACAACATAATCAATTAGTAAAAGGGTAAACATTTATTTTCAAATGCCATACATTAAAATTTTACAGATAAAACATAATAATAAGACGTTAGATTATCACCAACTGTTTATCCCAGCCTTTTTCAGCTCTTTATAAATTATAGAATCATAAAATATTGAAATACGGTCAATAATATATACAGACAATGATATACAGCCACATTTAATATCCATGACACTGTGAAGTTCACATTGCATATTAATTGAACTTTGAATAACATTAGATATAATGTAATAAGAATAAAATAATATCGGTCAATAATTACTCAATTTGCTTTCAAATGAAAAACTTACATGTAGTGCAAATTTGGCAAGTCCTTGAATGTTCCAGTTTTAATTCGTTCCACTTGGTTATTGTATAGATCTCTAAATAGTCAAGGTTGTGCCATTATAATCATGTACTTTATTGATTTGATTCTTTTATAACTGTTTTTAATTTCTTTTATCAAAAACGGTGATGTTGATATGAACAGCTCTTAAAAGACGGATCATTATACTGTAAATTCATTTTAATTTTTATGCGTATCCACTGCAGAAATTTAGTACTTGTCAGACAATCCAGATTTGCTTAGTCTATGTCCAGTCTATTTAATGTTTTTTTCTTTATCGGTACATACCCGTATTAATAACAAACGGAAATGTAAAAAAAAACACTGCACTGAAAACATTGCAAGAACATTTTGTCTAGACAGTACTAATTTGACCTTTGGTTGAACGGTATATACATGTAATAGAGCTATGAATACTTCGCATAATTATGTCTAATAGTTTCTGTGATTGATATGTCTGGTAAAAAAGAAATCAAAACTTGGCTTGTGGTGGGAACTCTTTACATTAATGCCACCTTGTTTCCAAAAAACATTTCGTTTAATAATTTGAGTTCGGCATTGTTTGTAGTAAACTTATTATGCATTATTCTTCCGGTTTAAATGAATAATCAAAGAGTATCAGATAAATATGCAAAATCTAACGGACGACTATCGACGATAGTGAACGCAAGGTTTATAGGACAAAAAAGTCCTGTTTTCATGAATTCATGTTTTTAATGATTTGTAAAACTGCAGAAAAATCATAGTCTAAGAATGAAAGTTTGAATCAAAAATTTCCAAAAATGGGAAAACATTTATAAGAGAGGTAATACATTAGTCGGAAACTGTGTTTTATCAGTTTGTTCATATGAGTCTCTATGCATATATCTGTTACATAATTCTTAATATAGAATTATAAAATATTTCCGTGATTAATAATACCTTTTCGTGCAACTTAATCATTAAAATAATACGTATTTCAAAAACATAATTGCGTTTACTATAACAATAGCTATGTTAACTAATACATACATTTGATAAAGGTTTTCTAAACCAAAAAATGCCCGGGTATCTATGGTACGGATAGTGTTGTAGGACAGATCTCTAGAATGACAAGAATATTTTCATATTATACGAATTAGAGGACAACTGTCCAATATACATCTGTGTTCAAAGTATTTTGAACGAAACATTTAGAATGTATTCATAAATTCTGATAATTTCGTTAATATTTTTCTCGATACATACATTTAGTTCGCTAATTTGACTTACTATCTACGCTACAATCAGTCTACTATTGGTGTTATGTTTTACAGTTACAGCGACACCTATTATACATACTGAAAAATATGTCCTTATCAATTTCATTGAATACTACCTAAAATGGCTTTAACGTTAAAACGAATAAAGTACTCGATAAATTAAAAAAGAAAAATTAAGTTTGACCTACATAACCTATACAAAATAACTCTGGTTACATTAATTGTATTGTTTTTCTACAAAATATTAAGGTCAGGTGGCCCAAGTTTCATATTGAAATTTGAAAGAACATTGGCCCATAAATCTTTTACAGAAGTTTAAGAAGAACAACTCTATCGTGGAACATTGAGGCACTACATATATCTTATTAACGAATTACTTTACTTTATATATCTGAAGAGATGGTTTATTGACAGGTACGGTGTTGTAACATTTGTATATACAATAAAAATGAGAATGGAAATGGGGAATGTGTCAGAGAGACAACAACCTGACCAAAGAGTAGATAACAGCCGAAGCCCACCAATGGGTCTTCAATGCAGCTATAAAATCCCGCACCTGGAGGCGTCCTTCAGCTGGCCCCAAAACAAAAATGTATACTAGTTCAGTGATAACGGACGTCATACTGAACTCCGAAATATTTAAAAGAAACTAAAATTAAAAATCATACAAGACTAACAATGACCAGAGGCTTTCACTTGGGACAAGCGCAAAAATGCGACGGGTTATACGTGCATATCACACATCACTCGTACACTTTGTTTTTCATTTTTGTTCCTTTTGAATACTCGAAAGTATCATTTATATAACAAAAACTGCATCAGCCCAGTGGTTTTATTCTTCTATAATAGTTGTTTACATACCAAGGCTCCGTGTTGACGACCGTACTTTGACTTATAATGGTTTACTTTTACAAATTATGACTTGGATGGAGAGTTGTGTCATTGACACACATACCACATCTCCGTAAATCAATTGACTAAATCGAAAAAATAAAATTGTTCTGTCATCACTTGACTTTTATTTTTTTAGCAGACATCCTTTTGGTTAAATACACTAAGACTTTTCAGTTGCATTCAGTTCGAATGCATATTAGTTAGATGCAAATCTAACCTCAATCCTTCTTTAACCGATTACTCTAATAACCCATACATTCAATTACTTACATGGTATACGTGTCATTTGGAATGTCCAATGGAATGTGTGTAACTCCTTTACCCTTACAATAAACTGCTCTTCCGTTTTCGTTCAAATAACAGGAACATTTATCAGGACATGGTTCAACTATGGTAACCAGCATACAGTAGGTCATAAGCAAGCTTGGTACATACAACATGTGCATCATCGAAGAACTATGTTAAAACAAGAATAAATACAGTTTTATTTCAGTTTCCTAGGAACCAAAGTCGTTAATATTTCCATTAGTAACATTGACATCAGTAACAGTTATATCAAAACTTTTAATTTTTAAACCCTGTTTACCACTATTCCCCATGTGAAATTGAAAACTTTTCTCTAAATGAAATAATCGACAATGCTGTTCAACATAAAAATGGTAGCATACGCTGTTAATGTATTACTTTGGGATTGCATACGGCATATTTTGTAAATAGTGGTCAAAAAGGTAAAACATGCTACACAGAGGAACAAATGATCAGTATGCTGGAGTTTCTTCAATATAAGGGGATTTTTTGCGACTGGCATACAAGTGAGATGTTTAACTAGCTTTAAAACCTTTACATACCTGCTTGTGCATTGTTGATTGTTATTCAACGCAAAATAATTATCTTCGATACCTGGGACGATCTCATTTTACAAAGGATTTCTATTGTCTACTTATTGTACCTCGAACTTATTTACCCAGTGTAGGTCTTTCAGTTGAGATTCAATTTACTAAAAGTTAATCGGGCATGACTAATCAGATACGTCCTCTTTAAATCAAGGGGTACGAAATAGGATTGGGAATAAACACCCAGCAAAATACCATTATTTACAATTTGTTTGATTCAAAGTGCTGTTGGTTGCATTGATATCTCCGGTCAAAACTCAAACGGCATTTTAGTGTAAGTACTAACCTGTCCCTAACCGGGAGATGTTGGCTGTAATAGGTATTTATGTACCAAAAAAGTCCATATCTCATTTACGTGTAGGGACCGTTATTGATTGTAAATTCATGACGTTTTGTTTTTTGCATTCGTCTACCGTGTAGAAAAAAAGAGGGAAGGAGGGCTAATAGCTTTACTTACGACTCCGATCAGGGTTCAACTTTATTCTATTACGGCATACTTTTTGCCTTTAGCGAACGCTCTGCCTTATTGTAAAAAGTGCCACTCTAAAATTGTTATCATTTGCTTCAGGTTGATCCGCTTCGCATCTTGTCGTGAATATGCATAATATATTTGGTACTGATCATAAAGGAGCAATTAATTAATCAGCTTCATTTAGTCATGTATAATCATTTGTCTTTAGTTGATAATTTTCCCAAACAGTTTTTCAATTTTTATATATTTTATTTTTATTTGCAATTTGAATTTTTAAGTGTAAATAAATCTTAGCATTTTTTCCAACATTTTTCTCTTTGCATTTAATCTTTTTTTTCTAACATTAAAAAACGTTGTCGTAGTACACATAAGAGTTACATTGTATTCTTTCCATAGTAGAGGGGATACGAACAGAAAAAAACATCTTCTTTGAGTGGCAATAACTCATATATTGCAGCGTACAATGACAACGGTATCGTCTAGGTGACAATTGTCCTAGCAAATGTCGCCAAAAAATCAGCCATGCGACTTATTTTAAAAGATTAAGCTGACCGTTCTTGTTGTTTACACATTTCAATCATTCAACTCGGGCGTAGATCGTATTTTCCTCTAATGTTTTTTAACGTATAGATAGCGTAAAATTCTCAATACACCAGGCATCAGATATACATTCCTATGTCGATCGGACACAGTTGCGTATTTATATATCCGATAAGCCCCCCCCCCCCCCCCCCCCCCATCCCCACCCACCCCCTATTAACAAGGGTATACTGTGAGACGAGAGTCTAGAGATGTCATTATTTCTTAACCCTAGTGAAACATTTGGTTTTGAATAAAAGGAGACAAAGGTATACATTAATGCGACAGCAACACAAAGACACAGACTTATATTGAGAGTCATCATTTATGCCTTTTTTTTAAAATATGCGTATACAGAATAATAAGCTCAAAACCGCCCCATGACTAAATAAAAGTTACCCGGAGTTAATTCAATAATTTTTACCGTCAAATATTAAATATATATCCCGAAAGGCACATTTGATTTGATATTATTTACCGTCAAAGATATCCTAACAATAAAGTGTTTGGTTGAAAAATTTCACCTGCCCTATTTTAATTTTGATCGGTGAAAATTTAAGAAGTTGTAATATAAACAAGTAGAAGAAAAACACTTCACTGTTTACAATAACGGTAAAATAAATGATGATAATGGATGACGAACAGCGGCAAAAAAATTTGAATATTTAGGACGACAATATGTAAATATAATATGAGTATTAACTCCGCTTTTTACTAGACTGACATGCTGAGTCGGTTTTTCTAACGTGTAAGTTTACAAGATATTAGTTCGTAGGAAGAAAAGTCACCCGACCCGGACACATTTCCGACTTTGAGCCGACCAGTATTTGCTCTTACTCTATGATGCCACGTGTTTAGCGTTGAAAAAGCAAATACCAATGTTAACGTCTTTGTTTGACCCAGTCGTGATTCGAACAAATGACCTCCCGCTCTCGAGGCAAACACCCTCACACGAGACCAACAAGGAGAGCGGTAGTACAAAATATCATACTAAGTACTCAAGTACAATTATCAATACAGTTTCACAGAATTCTCACAGTTACTAAAGCGAGCTAAATTAAAGTATCTAACCTAAATTGGATGCGTGAAATGATATTGTAAACTACACATAAACATCGAGGATCGACTTTAGAGTAGATTTCATGGATCAACTCTCTCGGCAAATTAAAAACTCTTGCACCTATTGTTTGAGTGGTCCGAATGTGGCCAGCTGTTGCAAGTCTAAATGTCTGTACTTATTCAATATGCCCTCATTTTCCAGTGGTATATTAAAGTTTCACGTCCAACCTCACTGTCAACCTCCTATTGCACGACTTACCTATTGTATGTAATGAACATGCATTAACTGTTTTCCTCTAGACGTAAAACAAACAACAATCAATCAACTTAATAAATTGTTCCATGTGCTAGTACTAAGCACAAAAAGACAAGATATTGTAAAATACTAAAATGTACAATGTCCATAAAAAAATTTATGTTTTATTGTTGTGTTTTTTTCAGTTTATTACATAACTGACTGCTTATAAAAATGTTTTAGTTATTTTTTAATTTAGTTCTTATCTATGTTCTGATACGATTTATACTATATCATGTATATGTTTGTTTGTCAGGCAAGAATAAAACAAAGAAAGGTAACAGTTTTCTCAGGTATTTTTGCTTCATTTAGAAATGGAATTGGTATAACGAGCAACTAAACTTAAAGAGTTTGATTTCATATAATATATTGAACTTGCGAAAATATCTCACTTCAACACGTTTTGATCGGGCCAGCGAAACCTAGTTTAATACGATTTTATTCATTGAGGTTTGCATACAGAGTTTTTTTTAATAAAAAAAAATAAAAGCAAGATCTATTAATTAATTGGACTGAACAGACACCACATTTTGCATTCGCATGTAGCTTAGTGTAGGAAAATTACCGAATCAACAATAAAATGAATTTATGACCTAATTTATGTACAAAAAACGAACGAAAAACAAATATGTAACACATCAACAAACGACAACCACTGAATTACAGGCTCCTGACTTGGGACAGGCACATACATACAGAATGTGACGGGGTTAAACATATAAGCGGGATCCCAACCCTCCCCGTAACCTGGGACAGTGGTGTAACATTACAACATAAGAACGAACTATAAAAATCTGTTGAAAAGGCTTAATTCATTAGATGGATACAAATAGCAATACTACACAGAGTGGACGTGGTCGGGTACTTGTATATTCCAACAACAAAAAGACATAACGTACAGATCTGAGAATACTCGCAGTTACTGGCAGCTAGTTCAAAGCCACTAACAACTTATAAAAAGAATCATGCGGCTAAGACTAAAATATCAATCAGTACACATCCAACATCCAATGGATTTAGTGTAAAGACGTCGTAAACAGTCATAGAAAAACATGACCTTGTGCAACGCTAAGATACAGATATCAACAGATTGTAGATCCATGAATGTGTATATGTATATAACAATAATATTTAGTTTGCTTTTAATTGACTTATAACAAAATCAATATTAATACCAATAAAAACAATATTCAATAATCTAATTACAGTGTTGAATTGGTAACCTTTTAGAATAAGTCTATTTATAGAATCGATAAGTTTACCAGGATCGTTTCTAAATTTCCGGGCACGGTAAACAACATTTCTGTAAAAATGAGGATGTGCTATCCCGTTTGAAATAAGTTTTCTACAGGTACAACCAAACTTCAAAACCAAATCTTTATATTTATGGAAGAATTTAGTGAAGGTTTCAAGTGATTTATGGTAACGAAATCCCTGCCTTAATAATTTACCAGTTATACATATATTACGTTTGTTAAAATCAAAAACGTCACAACAAACACGGGCATAGCGAACTAGTTGTGAAATATAAACACCGTAAGATGGTGCCATTGGAACATCATCATCCAAAAAGAGAAACTTAACAAAAGGGAACGAAAAATCGTCCCTTTTGTCGTAAATTTTAGTGTGGAGTTTCTCGTGTAAAACCGAAATATCTAAATCTTGAAAAGGACTGTTATTACCGTTCAGATTCGATATATTTTAAGTAAGTTCCTTTGGCAGTATATTTGGAAAATTCTTGATTATTCAACGAAATAATATCATCAAGATAACGGTAAGTATTGTTGAATTTATCAATTTAATGCAATTTAGACGGGTCTTTACTGAGTTTGGTCATAAACTGTGATTCATAACAGTACAAAAACAAGTCTGCTATTAAAGGGGCGCAATAAGTGCCCATTGGAATACCTACAACCTGTCGAAAAACTTTGATGCCGAAACGCACATATATATTATCAAGGAGAAAGTTAACAGCTTCAATCATCTCATTGCACCTCCAGTAAGTATATCTAGCATATTTACCTTTCTCATTAGAGAAGAAGGCTTTAAACAAATTGCAGCAAATATATTTGCATTCATATTTACCAAACGACCATTTAATTAAATAGGAAGACTTTTGTTTGATAAGATTTTATGGGAGTGTAGTGTGAAGAGTAGAAAAGTCATAACTGTCAACAGATTCATTTTAGATTTTGATTTTTTGGTGTTTTAACGCAACTTTTAAGCACCGCTTTTTGGCTATTTCGTGGCGGCCAGTTTGTATTGGTGGAGGAAGCCGGAGTGTCCGTAGAAAACCACCGACCTTCGATTGAAAATCAACAGAATTAAAAGGACCATCAAAAGCACGTAATTTATCCAAAACATCAAAAGAATTTTTTAAACTCCAAAAATAGTTATTTCCACTATTTTCATATATTCTATTACAATAGTTTATGATAAGCTCTTTGATAGTAGTTAAAAGTACTGAAAGATTAGTTGTAGAACACTTACTAGAGGCCGAGATGAAACGATATTTTACTGTTTTTGTGTGTAGTTTAGGTAACCAATACATAGACATTCAAATGTTCAGAAGAAGCCTTAAGCTGTGATGTGTTGTTATGATATGTTTGTTTACTATATGACTCTCTGTCAAGCGCACGGACCTCAATGTAAATGAATTTAAAATTTCATTCTAAAGAACGTGCGTGTAGTATTTACGGCATACCACCACCACATTGTTGGCTGCTTTGTCGGCCGGTACAAACACAAACGGCTTTGAAAGTATTTGAAGTTTATTTCGAATTCTGGAAATAGGCGTATTATGTACTCTTTTATTTATTTCTGAATTATTTTCAAATTGAGATATTCTATTATCTACAACATTCATACCTGTATTTAAATAAGACTCAAAAGATTTTTTATCAGATTTTTCCCGTTTACACCATTATTTACAAAACGAGGAAAGAGCATCTTTGGTGACCTGACGACACTATTTCAAATCTATTTTAGATGGAGGACGATATTTTGGTCCTTTTTTCAAAAAGATTTTAACCTCTCTGTCCTAGACGATAATGAGGTCACCCGTAATAACATGGCCATAGGGAACATATCTAAACTTCGACGATTCACAGTTTCAAGTTAAAGGAGTATTATTTTCTACATTGACGTCTGATGTAACCGACGTATAATTAAAAATTAAACTTCTGCTGGGTTTTTTGTATGTGTATGAAATAATAGGAGGTTCTGTGTTATCACAATAGGGAGGTTTACAGTTTTGAACGGTAGAGTAATTAAATATACTAGATAAGTTGATAAAATCAATACCTCTGTTAATATGTTTAATTTTCAGAAAGTACCGTTTATGATCTTCAGATTTGTCGATACGTTGGAACAGCCTATGGTGGCAAAAAGCTGTAATTATAAGCGAATATTCATAGAGAGGTCTGAAGAAAGAGATTGTGTCACACTCCTTGAAAATATCATGTAATTTACTAATTGGTATTTGACCCAGTTTACATAATAATTGATGCCTACCATTGCTTTTAAATATTGATAGATTACTAAGTGTATAATTTATACGATGTTTAATTCGTTGATTTCGATTAATACGTTTGCCATGGGATCTATTATTTCGTTGTCTTTTACCCATAATATTCATGATATCAATAGAAGAAGTTGTAGATTTGTTCCCTTGTCCAAGTATATTGCCATTTAGACCCAGGGGATAAGCTGTCTGAAGTCTGTTTAATCCAAGACAGTTCGATAATTTTACGGGAATCTTCAAACTGTTTATGCGATTGCCCTTGTTGTTTCTGGATCGATTCGAGTGGTTGGAATCTTATAAATTTAATCTTGTGGTTGTGTTTACCTAAATTTTGAGAATTTATACTTTTGAATTTCTTAGGTTTTCGGAAGCGGTATAGATGTTCCTGTGTTCGTTTAAAAAAAACTCCAGTCCTGTTTGTCCTACATATTGTATACCACACTTTGGCTTTGTTCATGTAACCAGATAAATGAGGCTTTGGGTTTTTTATGTAATGTCACAGGAAAAGGAAAGCGAAAAAGCTCTTCCGTTTACTGTTGACCTTACAGTATTATCAGAAGATAATCTAGAATAGGTTTGTCATTTTCTGGCATTTCACGGGAATATTTGTAGATATCCACGTGCATTTTTTTAATAATCTGTCTCAATTATACTTTGATCTTAACATAATGCCAGGTTGTTTGGTAGTTTGATTTATTGCTGTCAAATTTGAGGATTTAATTAATAGGTAAACAAAGCTAGAATTTTCAGTCGGACTGAATTTAGATAGTCAACTTTAAATTTTTTTATTACTTTTTCAAATTAACTTGGATTTTCATAAAACTATACAGCTATCTAAGTTACAAAAATGTATATATTGATCTTAATGAATCCAGGGTTGTTATGTAGTTTGGTGTATTGCTGTCAAATTTAAGAATTGAATTAATCTAGATCAAAGAAGCTAGAATTTGCAGTTCGGACTAAATACAGATAGTACTCTTTAACTGTTTTTATAACTTTTTCAAATCAACTTGGATTTTCATAAAACTATACAGCTATCTCAGTTATATATTGATCTTACTGAATCCCAGGTCCTTGTGTAGTTTGGTGTATTGCTGTCAAATTTAAAGATTAAATTAATCTAGGTCAAAAAAGCTAGAATTTGCAGTTCGGACTAACTTCAGATAGTACACTTTAATTTCATTTTATACTTAATTTTCCTCAATTCCTAAAACAAACTGCATAGGTTTCATGGTTACATACAATAGTTATATAGTTATCTTTTTGATGAGGTAACAACAGCCAAAAAAAATCACTGAAACTGTGTAATTAACTTTATATTAGAAATGTATCTATTATTATAATTTGGAATATAGTACATAAAATATATATCAAAAAAAAGGGATAAAACATTAAAGAAATTATTAAAATTGTTCTTCTGATTAGTGGTCAAGTATAACGCAATACCTCCTGATTGGGGAAAACTCATTAAAATAATCACAACTGGTCAGAGAGTATTAAATTCTAAATGACATTCATTCAAGATTGCAACATCCTGTTAAACTTAAATCGCCAAGCCTTTTGAATTCACTAGATAAGTAATACACGAGTTTAAGAAAAGTAGGGCTTTCTTTTTACTTGTAACACAAACATGTACTAGTGTAATTCAACCTTATTAACGTGCTTCTTATATGCCATGTCATTAATTTTGACAAAAATTATTTTAATTTGAATAAATTAAATTTTTACTGTAAACTTTGGAACACATTTCCTTTTTTAAAAGGTTATCAAGGATTGCTATGAAAGTTCTATTATCATGATTATATTAAATTCATGTTTTAACAAAACAGAGGTGTCATTTTTAAAATGTCAGAACTTTTTCAAATCAGCTTGGATTTTTACAAACTTTTCAGCTATCTTTATTATATTTATCTTACAAAATACTTGGTTGTTTTGTATTTTGGTGTATTGCTGTCAAATTTAAGGACTAAGTTAATAGGTAAAAAACCGCTAAAATTTTCAGTTTTGACTAAATTCAGATAGATACATGTACTTATAAATTAAATGTTTAAATTTGACAGCAATAAACCAAATTACCAAATAACCTGTTTTTTTTGTAAAATACATATATAATGGAGATAGCTGTAGATTTCGAAGAAAATTTAAGTTGCTTTGAAATAATTTAAAGAATACTATCTGAATTTAGTCCGAACTGAAAATTCTAGCTTTTATTTTTACCTTGATTAATTAAATCCTTAAATTTGACAGCAATATGCTAAACAACATAACAACCTGGGTTTCAGTAAGATCTATATACAACTGAGATAGCTCTATAGTGTTATGAAAATCCAAGTTGATTTGAAGAAGTTATAAAAAAAATTAAAGTATACTATATGAATTAAGTCGAAACTGTAAATTCTAGTTTTTTTTTACCTAGATTAATTTAATTCTTGAATTTAACAGCAATACACCAAACTACACAACGACCTGGGATTCAGTAAGATCAATATATAATTGAGATAGCTGTATAGTTTGATGAAAATCCAAGTTGATTTGAAAAAGTTATAAAAAAAATTAAAGTGCACTATCTGAATTCAGTCCGAACTGCAAATTCTAGCCTTTTTGAACTAGATTAATTTAATTCTTAAATTTGACAGCAATACACCAAACTACATAACGACCTGGGACTCAGTAAGATCAAAATATAATTGAGATAGCTGTATAGTTTGATGAAAATCCAAGTTAATTTGAAAAAGTTATAAAAAAAATTAAAGTGTACTATCTGAATTTAGTCCGAACTGCAAATTCTAGCTTTTTTGAACTAGATTAATTTAATTCTTAAATTTGACAGCAATACACCAAACTACATAACGACTTGGGATTCAGTAAGATCAATATAAAATTGAAATAGCTGAATAGTTTGATGATCCAAGTTGATTTGAAAAGTTACAAAAACAATTAAAGTGTACTATTTGAATTTAGTCCGAACTGCAAATTCTAGCTTTTTTGACCTAGATTGATTTAATTCTTAAATTTGACAGCAATACACCAAACTACATAACGACTTGGAATTCAATAAGATCAATATATAACTTAGATAGCTGTATAGTTTTATGAAAATCCAATTTAATTTGAAAAAGCAATAAACAAATTCAAAGTTGGTTTTCTAAATTCAGTCCGACTAAAAATTCTAGCTTTTTTTTTTAACCTATTAATTAAATCCTCAAATTTGACAGCAATAAATCAAACTACCAAACAAACTCGCAGTCTGTAAGATCAAAGTATAATTGAGATAGCGCTAGAGTTTTATTAAAATCCAAGTTGATTTGAAAAAGGTATAGAATTAATTAAAGATGATTATCTGAATTTTATCAAATTTATTGTTATCTATTAATTAAATTCTTTAATTTCACAGCAACGAACCAAACTACCAGATAACCTGGATTTTTGTAAGATCTTTATTTAATTTAGTTAGATGGGCTGATTCAGACCAGTCAAGACTAATCGTGACAGGTCCAGACTGAGTCGAGACTGGTTAAGACAGGTCGAGACTAGTCGAGACAGGTCGAGACCATTTCAGACTAAACCAAGATCATGAAGATCATGAAGTACTGAAGCAGACTTATTTAGTAAAATTGAGACCAAAGTCGAGTACAGTTAAGTACTGTCGAGACAATATCGAGACTAGTAGAGTAAAATATGTGCTCGATTTTACTGATCGAGCACAAAATATGGTCTTTTCATACTCTGAATAGTTTGTAGTGTTGAAAATCATACCACATATTTTTTTTATTTATATATGTACCAGATGAATAATGTGAAGGACCTTATGCATCTAGGTTCGATTAGAAGTAATGAAACAAGCTGTTTAAAAAATTGTGGAAGAGTTTACTTATTGTTTTCTAATGTCTGGTCTTTACGATTCTATTTCATGATTACTGACAGATTAAAATCATCACATATATATAACAAGAAGTTGTTGTGCAGAATATCCATTGTCAGTTATAAATGAGGTCTGTGTAGGGTTTCGATTGCCTCATTTATTAAACAAGAAATCGTTATTCTGAAAATTTGGATTCAGAAATATAAATTTACCCCCCTAATCTTGTAAAACTATCCCTTGGTGTTTTTCTTTTTTTTTTTTTTTTTATTTTAATGCTAAACAAATTATAATAAATGCATAACTAAATGATCTACTGCGATGTAATCGGTCCGTTTCCATTGCAATTTGGTAACTGTTAATTGTATATATCAGTCTGAGTACTGTTTAACTATTATTTTAGTTGAACATATTTAGACTCGTCCGATTCAGGGAAAATAGGTTTCTGCAAGTGCTTTTGTGTACTTTTCTTATATTTGTGACGGTTTGTAAGTCAGTAAACGTTCAATGATTAAGTTAATATTGCCATTAAAAGACCATCTCGTAAAGTGGGCTGTTCAAATCCCTTTTTGTTTGGAGGTCTTTTAATATCAATATTAACTTATCGTTGAACTTTTACTATTACGCATTTGTCTGAAGGAGTAAATTACGAATTCTTATACTTTAATCGGCAATGGTGTTTTCTTCAATTTACCTATCTTTTCTTTGCATTATGCTGTCTGTAATCATAATATAACCTTCATAAGATAACGGTTCTCGTAAAAGAAAATTAAATGGCAATTCAATTTAGTGTTTTAGAACTGATTAGAGTGGTTACATTCCTTTCTTAGAATGTTTGATTATGTTGATACATAATTTAAAAATAAACTAAGTTTCAACTTCTTTAAAAAAGGTTGATTGTAGATGAAGTACACTTATATTGTATTAACAGCTCATATTTTATTACTATAAGTGTTAATGACTTTTCAAAGGAGTGGATTTTTTAAATGAATATATCTCAATATATATATTTAAATATAGCATGTATATAAAACGTCTAGATTCTAGTCTACGACCTGGCTTGCGATGTATTACCGCTCAGTGTTATCATGACAAAACGTTCGTCCCATATAAAATGTTATGTTTGTACGAGTTCATATCACACTAAAATAATGTGTTTTTAAATGCACATCTATGCAGTCTCTATATTGAATATCAAAGCATGATTATTTTTTTATTTTACTTTATTGATTATAAACCGTTAAAAAATGTTTTACTTAAATCAATTATGATTTAAATGGTTTATTTACATCATCATACTCATTCTCATGACGTTTAAAAAAATGTTGTTTTGTGCACTTTTTCTGCACACGTATATACGATTTATTTAATGTGTACGGAATCGTTTTTTTTTTTTACGATTCATTGCCCTCGACTGTTAACTTAGCCCTTACTAAGTACATATCTATAGATGTTACAATACAAGTTGTAATTGAGTATGATCAAAAATCCTCTGAGGAATAATTTGAATTTTAGATATATGCAAGTGACAATTAAATATCTGATTTATTCTAACAAAACTCCAGTTGAAATCAGAATTCCAAAACCTACTAGTAGATATTTGAAATCAATTTTTTTTTTTTTTTTTTTTTTTTTGCTTTTTTCACAAAATAAATCATTTGTTGTTCGTCAAAATAAAATGTTCATAACTTAAGTGAAATGTTTTCGTTAGATTGCTGGTGACATTGAGTTGAGAAGGGATAATATATTCCCTCAAGTGTATAATAAATAATCATACTCATCTAATTGTATACCAGGCGTTAATGAACAATTGTTTAAAAAGTGTGTCTCAATTATTAGCCTTATGACACACTATGAAGCTCTTCATGTTATACGATATGCATGCAGTTTGGTAAATAACCTATAACATGTTAGTTATTGTGATGTAAAGGTTTACTTGGCTTGAATATCGCAATTTTCACACCAGGAAATATATAATGAAACATCTGAATAATGCTAGAACATGTAATTATGATATCTGAATATTAATATAGACGACAGTGGTTTACCAAATTACAAATCTTTTCAATCAATTACGAAGCAAAAAATCAAGTTAACAAACAAAACTGGGGGTGGGGATTTAATCAATTTATAACAGGAAAAGACCGCATTTGTCTACAGAGTAAGAAAGCATCGCCTGCTATGCATGCATAATCCTCAATATGATTTCAAAATCAGAAAAAAAACCAATATAATATATTAGTTTGCAGTAGGTCAACAGGATATCCTGATATAAATAATTTCAACATGATTGATATTGTGATGTACTAAACATGAGTGTTCACTTTTAAACAGAGCATGTGAGGAAATGTCATGAAATAGACGTTCCTTCACAATATAAGTGAGTATAAGTGTTAGGTGGAACACTTACCCGTTATTTTTTATGTTCTTTAAGAAATGCGAATATTTTTAAAGAATATGAGGATCGACATCCTCTGGAGCTTAATCTCAAATTGTTTTATTTATTATACATTTTATACATGTTATAGTTTGTTCGAAACAAATTTCGGATCAAAAATAAGAAATTTGTGTAAACTATAGCTATAAAGTCAAACTCAATGCCACTTCTTATCAGAATACTAGAATTATTTAGATATAATGGATAATGTTGGCAGCTACATTTGTAAACGAACAAAATCCATAAATCGCATTATTATCCTTTCTGTCTCTCTTTATGATGTGTTTTGTTTTAATCTAATTAATAAACTCACCGACGTCTGTCGCAATGAAAAAAGTGGAAAAAGTAAGATAACAAAAAATACTGAGCTGCGAGTAAAATCCAAAACGGAAAGTCTCTATTCAAATGGCAAAATCAAAATCAAAAACTCAAATACATTAAACGAATGGAAAACAACTGTCATAATCCTTACTTGGTACAGACATTTTCTAATGTAGAAATATTCAGTTCAAATGGTAAAATGAAGCTTAATTCTCACCTTATCGTGTGCTTAATATCTTTGTATCTAACCATTAGCAAATGCTGTCTTGATTATTTTGTATTATTTTATGCAAGTAAGTGCAAAACAATTATTTACTACAGATGATCTTATTCACTACTTTTTATCAAGTAAAGCATTACTCTTTTCACTTTTCCTTGTCATTATTGGAGATTTAAACAAATATGATTCTACAAGGTACAACATAGATATTTAACCTTTACATATATCCCTCGTTAATATTAGTTGATATTTTTATATCGATACCTATTTTGAATTGTAATCTAAATTTTGTTATGTAACAACATCACATAATACATATTACGGTATATATTTACAATACTCTAATGTTGCTCTTTTGTATGTACATAACATAAAATATAAATTTGTCAAACATTAGATGAGACTTACTCTTTGATATCAACGAATGATTTAATGTATCCTTCAAGTGTAGAGAAATGAAACTGTTATCGACTTGTACTGAAATATTTATTGAAATATTTATTGGTTTGATATAACTACTAATAATTCTTACAGTTCGCACGGTATTGGTTTTGTCGATGTTGCCTGTCTCTTTAAATTGTGAGAAGGGAAATACCGTAAAGCAAATAAGTTCATATCGTTTTAGATTATTTACAACTAGAATTATTTCAATCTGGTTACATACCGCTTTAGTTTGCAAAAATCAGACGATATCGAGGGGCAAAATGAAATGATATGAAATCGAGCGGGGAAAGGGGGCATCCAAAAAATTTAATAAGAAGAACGATCGGTAAACACACCAAAAGTTAAAAGAAAGACGTAATAAGATATGATTATTCAAAATAACATACGTTATTGAATGGTTTTATTATTTCTGTTGTATGCATGAAGATAAAGAAGGTAAGATTCGTGTATCAGTATATATAAGCATTTGTCCAGAATCAAAGGAGAGTATTATTGCCAATGAGACAAGTTGGCATCGAATGAAGTATGGATCAGCAGAAAGAGATCACCGTACGACCTTTAAAAGTTATATGTTTCTGATATGGGACAGGCATGTAAAGTATGTAAAGGGGATACAGGTGCAAACTCCTCCACTTTCCCGGCTAGGAACACAGTGATAATATCACAAGATCAAATCAAATAATAACAGTCAGTTGAAAAACAGCTCTTATCTGCAAATAACAAAACATCTAATAAAAACACCAACGACACAAAGAACAGATATATGTCCACCACACTTAAAGAACATTAGTTCAAAGTCAATAACAAACCGATAAAACAATTATGTAACTTGAACTAGATATCAATCAGGACGCGCCCAGCATTCAATGGATTAAATGTAAGGACGTCATTTACATTCAAAGAAGCAAAAAATTGTTTTAATGACATCGGTACATTGATAAATTATAATCATATTACATAATTTTGAATTGTTTCTGGAGTAAGAAAAAAATTCCGTTTTCGATTTTTTTTTTCTTCTATTTGTAAGCTCTGAATATATTCTACAGTTTTCAACAATGCAAAAGATAACGCACTTGTTAAAAGCTGTGTGGTTTACTTTACTGGTCCCGCAAATTGGTATCTTTATATGATCAATACATATTAACCACATATTACCCTATGAGTCATTTGCACCTAAAACGGAAATCCTACGAGCACATTTTAGCATGTAAAATCTTATGATTTAAAAAAGAACATATTATTTATTGAACTATCATATGTTTTGATTATCTTTTTCAGCCATACTTTGGTACTGCGATAACACTCTAAACACCACCAATGTTGACAAGAAATTTGTTCAGTTAGCTTTTTTTAATAATTGAAAAATAACTAGCACAACATTATTATTATATTAAAATTAAATTTTCTTATTGTGTCGATATCAAATATAGAGAGTCAAACACAAAATGGAAATATAAACGTCAATAATTTGGTTAAAATGGCATACTATTGAAAAACAAGATATCTTCAACCGAATTTAACAATTTTCATAAATGACAATTTATTTTTACATTATTGTGTATTAGGTGTTTAATTTAAAAATATTTGCATTGGACAACACGGCAAATAAATGTATGCTTTAAATGGTCAAGACTGCTAAATGAAAGGAAACATGATTGTTCAGTTGTTTTGGTGGCTTTTTAGATTAAAATGATCCTGATACTAATAGGTTGATTGATTATGTCGTACCTATATAGTATGTTTGTCTATATGTTTTTTTATATATATTTTAACCACTTAAGTATATATATAATTATATTAAGATTTTTTTCACGACATTCTTTACGGTAAGGGTTTTCTTCGTTATTAAATGTCGTATGTGACCATGAACTAGACATTGCAAAAAAATCCTTCTTGTGTTACTATATTTGGTAGATATATATAACAGGAAGCGTTCTAGCTGTAATATAATAACTTTTTATAGCATTTCTGCCATCGCCATTTATTATATAAATATATAAGTTTGTTTTTTCTAGCAACGACTTAAAAGAGAGGCAAAAGATAACAAAGAGACATTCAAATTCATAAGTCGAAAATTAACTTACAATGCCATGTTACCAGATTATGTCGCAACAAGAATTATTTTGCATCAAATCTATAATAACTGAAAATTTGTTTCACACTTTACAGTAAAAAAGGCATTATATAATTTCATAAAACGGGTTCTCTTATTTTTTACTATTTTTTCGGTCCTTCACGTTCGCTTGAACTAGTAAAATGTAGAAAATAAAAATAGTTGTCAATTGCTAAACAAAAGTCTAAATAAGGATAACAGAAATATACACGCTAGTTGGAACACTATAACTATCTGTAGTTGCTTCACTATATAAAAAATAGTTTCCAGTTTTTTTATTTATTTAAAGTTTTTTGACTAAATGTGTCTAAGTTTTGTGTCATTTTCTTGGTCTGATTGTACTGTTTAAAAGTCCTCAGAGGTACATCAAATAAAGACGAACAAAATAATATTTAAGTTATTAATTCGTGAAATATGCCCAAGCTTGCAATACTGTTTTGTTCGTCACGGATAATGTATTCAAAATGATTGATATAAAATGTCAAAAACAGATACATTTGTAATATACTACACCAAAAAACTCCCATTGTTTGACGTATTTTTTTTGTTGCAAACGACATCAGCAAAAATATAGTTTTGTGTCAAAACAAAGTCGTTCTAACTGATATTCAAACTTTAATTGCCAAACTTGAGAAAAATGTCTATTTTGTACAATTTCTGCATTTATATTTCCTCTCAGATGTCTTCTTTGAATAGCATGAGTATAAACGAAAATAGTCAAACGTAATTAAAGTAGTATTCCAACCGCTGAGACCAATCCTCGTAATATGAATAATTCGCATTATTTAACATAGTCCTGATAGCTTTAGATTTAACAATGCAATTACAAACGTAGTTAAGTGTTCGCATTTCGATGATCATATATAATGTTGAACCATGTAGACCCGTGGTTTACGTTCTTATCTTTTTGGTCTTCTGACCTAAAATAGAAAGACGTGTCATTTTTATTAGTATTGAAAAATAAATTTGAATTGATTTGATAAATAGATTTATTTACATATCTGTTGCAGGTTTGAATACAATTATGCGCCTGTCCCAAGTCAGGAGCTTCTGGCATTTGTTGGTTTTGTGTGTTTTTTTAATTTTAGTTCATTTATATGTTTTGGAGTTAAGTGTGACGTCCAATTTCATTGAACTAGTACACATTTTACATACTTTGTTAAATGTTTGTTTGTTTTGAGATTGTGACACAGTGATGACTGCTGTACCCATATTTTGACAATGCTACCTATTATGTCTGTTTTGTTTACGCATCGTTGTAAATATAATGGGATTTGATGCGACTGTCATACAAGTGAGAGGTTTAGCGCTATAAAACCAGCTTCAATCCACCATTTTCTACATTTAGAAATGCCTGTACCAACCAAGTAAGGAATACGACAGTTGTTGTCCATTCGTTTGATGTGTTTTATCATTTGATTTTGCCACTAGATTAGGGACTTTTGAATTTTCCTCGGAGTTCAGTATTTTTGTGATTTTACTTTTTGATGAGGGGACAGCTGAAACCCTTCTCCGGGTGCGGGATTTTCTCACTGTGTTGAAGACCCGTGGTTGTCTTCACCTGTTTTCTGCTCTTTGGTCGGGTTGTTGTTCTTTGACAAATTCCCAATGTCTATTTTCAATTTTATTTTTATTTATTTATCTGAAAAGTCTGAACAGTACAGTATTAAGTCATGTTTAGTCTTTTAGCCAATTTGCAGACTCATACACTGTGGTATGACAATTGATCGAAATACTTAAAATGACCTAATAATGTACTTTTCTGTCTGTTGAGAGCTTTACAGATCAGGATGACCGTTTCAGATCAGCATTGGTTAACTAGTCAGATATTCAAATGGAACATAACATGATTTTCCTTTTTTTTTTAATTCCAACAAATGAAATGCTATATAGCTTTATGATAAAACTAAAATAAAAATAAAGTAATGCTCTTATCAAAGTGTTATTATATTTGAACTATTAACAGTATAGATAAATGAAATCTGCTTTTACTGTAAGATGCATAAGGTATGACCAGTCAAATTAAGGGATTATGTATTATCATTACCTTGAAGTATTGCTTTTTTGTTCTGCTAATAGTGAAGTCATGATGTTATTGTTGAGAAATGCATTCTGAAAAAAAAAATGTTGTATTGACTTGTTTATACTTAATAGTGTTTTAGTCATACTATCATTGGTGACCAGAACATAGAAGACGATGGTATTCGTCAATGAACAGGCCTGATATATGAAAAATACATTAACAGACAAAGAGTGCCGGATCTGCTACAGGGACATGATGTTATCTTCATATGAACACGAAATGTGCAAAATGTTCCATTTGTCATCGGTAAGAATCGTCAAAGTTCCATGTCTAAAAAAGTTAAATTGAATATACTTTCTTTGTTTCTTTGACTAACTTTCAAGTATTAGGTCAGAGTACTTGAAAATAATATGTATAACACATGTTCTAATAATATGTGGGTTTAAGTATATCAAAAAAGAAGATATCTTGTCATAGAAATGTAAATGAAATTCCTTCATCAATAGCTTCTGAAAAAGTTTTAAAAATAAGGTATTGTTACCCAAAGATTTAAATACAAATGTTGATATAAATCAAGTTAGTTTATAGATGTTGTAGACACATCATACAAGTTGGCGAAAGCTCAAACGTTCGTTGATTGATTTGTAATGGCTTAACACCCAGTGGCAAATATTTTATGTTAGTACAAGACAAGAACAAATGAAGTATTGGAAATATGGACGGCTTCTAGAAAATGAGGGTTTAATGGATCAGAACAGACATATCGCCTATCAAAGGCCAACTTACGGAGTTTTTGCGTGGAATCTTAACGTCTACAGTTTGCAGAACTTTCTCTAAATGAGGCATCGCATTTAACATCTGACCGAACGTGGCTGCGTACTAAGCTTGCTGGAAAAATACCAAAATTGCCCTATTCTGAAATCATCCTGGGGTTCAAATAATTCTTATATGTTTAACAGATTGTTGACATATATAATTCCTGTAATTTCAACCCAAACAACATTCTTGAAAATATATAAACGAATAAGATAAGGAATAAGATTTAGAGCCGATCGGAGTAAGATATTTTTGTTTATCTTTAACATGTTAACAAATATAATGAAAGTAATAAAAAACAAATCAGTGAATCATGCGATTGATGGTATTTGCATTTTTGACATATTAATAATATATTCTGTTGAAATATCTATTAAATAAAAGCATTACAAAAATCAGTCGCTTTCTTAGACAGGTACATAGTTTTAATAATATCAACGTATACACATACAAAATCTTTGTGATCTTACAAAAATGATTGATTAAGATGTAAACATATAGTTATAAGTTTTATGGAAACTGGTAGCATCTCCCGTATAACAGTCAAACTTTGGCTTCACAAAAAAGTCCCAATGACTCTGGACGTTAAATGTGATCCATATTAGCCCTTCATTTTCTACACTCGAAGCCATATCATGACATCAATATTCCTTAAGAAATCATAAAAAAAACCGGACAGAACCGCTGATCATGACAAGAAAACTGGTAATCTAAGTCAGTTAATATCGAAATCAAACGCACATTGCCACGAACGAGGTTTGAACTCAAATCCTCAGAGACCACTGGGATATCGATTAAGTATAATGAACCATTACAATAAATACAAAAATAATTCGTAATAATTCCCCCTTTTTTACATTAGCAGTTCAAATAATTTCTCACATTCTCTCGGTTAATTTATTTTACAGAACCTACTCATGTAACGATTGTTTACTTGATTTCGTCTCGATATACATGACATATTTGCTACTGAACATTAATAAATTGGACCAATCCGTCAATATTGTTGTTTTATGCTGTTTTCAATGTTTTTCTTTTTTTATTATTGTTTGTTTCTTTCTTTTCTTTCTTATAATTCATTGTAAAAAGATGAAACATAGCTTAAAAAAGAAATACCATATCATAAAAGGAAACATAACTATGTTATTTCAATTTTGCATATGTCTCTGGTACTTGATGCCAATTGCAAAACAATTTTAACATTAAGTTATATAGAACCTTCCAAGGTAAATTAGCTATTTATTCGGTAATTACTGAAAGACGTGTTTTCTGAAAAATAGAAAGATAATAAAATAAGTACTCAAAATTGGTATTTCTGCAAAAACGAATGTTGATCATGTTTTAAAAAGTACGTCAGCTGCCAAGAAATGAAGAACACATAAAGTATTACGTTGAGGTGTAAATGGTTGATATTTATTTGCACCTATCATGAAAGTAAAAACAGTATGTTTGTAAATTGTCCAATCATTTGAATATACAATATTAGCTATTATTAATAATGAAAGAATATCAAGATTATCATAGATATGTTTAATCCATTAAGATTTAAAATCGTCAGAAATTCAAACTGATTACTATTATAACATGTATAACTTATGATCATTTTAAATTCAAATATGCAAATTAAACCAGTATATGTTGATGAGTTATTATTGTTATTTTATCCAAATAGTCCCGAAATACATATACAAGACAAGACAAGACAAGACAAGACAATATTTTATTTAAGTCTCACCTCTTCATTATATAAAACATACAAATAGTTAATAAAACAACATCATAAAACATACAAGAGCCACTCTAAAAAGATTTATGAGAGACTATCTAAAATGTATATACATTATTTACACTAAAATTAGCTATATAAAATACATTTTCTTTTCAATAAAATGTCATTGCAGATTTTGGCGTGTATACATGTACACGTTATCTAAAATAAACACAACAAATCAAAACAATTAGAATTAGTATGTGTGAATGTTAGTTCGGTTTGTTTGCTATACACATAGCATACAATGCAGCTTATCAGCAAATTAAGCAACTATGCTTGTGTTGATTATAGTAAAGCTGCTACACACTAGCAACTACACACATATATTAATTATTTATGAGGAATGGTTACAGTAATAACAATTGAAATCCAATTTTATAGTGATATCGAGTAATACAAATATTTTATAAACTTGTATTATCTTAATTCTTATTTTGGTCTAAAGAATGTTGCTTAGAATGTTAAAATTACATAACTTTAAACATAAACCCATCGATCATGTCGATAGCAGTTAAACACTCTACTTCTACAAATCGAGTTCTGAATCTGAATGCATATTGTCCTCTATTCAAATTAACAAATTTAGAATGTGTTCTCAAATAAAATTATCGGTACATTGTATACGAAATAACAGAAAATAATGGTACTGTACATATGAAGATAACATTAACACATTTACCTGTACACTGAAAATCTAGCGTGTTCAGACAAATTGACGCTCCTGTATCATTATAGTAACACATACTTTGGTTGCAGATACTCGTTTCACAGGGACTCTCTGAAAATCATTGTAAGGTTGTTTTTCTTTAGTTTTCTACATACTAACATATCCAGATGTTTTGCAAAATGTTTCACTCAAAAAACGTCTTTCTACATTTATATTGTAATATAAGCATGATTGCATTAAATGTTAAGAAAGGTATTTCGTCAAATAAAGCGTTGATAAGAATATGTATTAACTTGCTTATTTTTGCATATATAATGTATATTTGAGATTCAAAGATTATATCATGAAAAGAGATTATTTTTACCAATTTATTTTAAATCATCGTTGATATTTTTGGTTAAAAACACAAACTTACTTTCACAGAATTGCCCCGTCCAATTTCCATGACATCGACAGGAAGCTTTTTGATAAATGTTTACTTCACAAACACCGTTCACGCCACATGGATTATTATAACAGGGATTAACTGAAGAAGAATTCGAAAATGTTACTTGTTTTCTGTTAATGATTCTCAGTACTTTGTTACAGAATGCATTTTCTGTGTCATATTCATATATGATTTGATCAGTGTTAACTAATTCAAACTCATCAAATGTGTTTTATTACACGTTAAACACTTGCCCTAGAGACAATTTAATTTAAGAAGGGAAGTGTATCAATCGTTTGGGAAATTCAAAATGAAGAGCGTCACAACAGCATAACAGCTAAAATATGTCGTACGAACATTTTTTCTTAATTTAGCTCGCTCGCATTATTGTGAACTAAAGATTAACATCGCCGTTAATCGAATAGCACTCGGAAGTTATAAAGTGTAAGTAGTGGATAGGATGCAAAAGGATCAAATTGTTTATGTGCTGTTACTTGGCAAAAGCAATAATTATTGTGTGCAATTAACATACATAAAAAGTGTTTTGATTATGAATTGTTGCGTTATAAATTTTATCCTACGATCATAATTCATCGAAAGCGACTTTTTGTTTACTGATTTTGAATGATCGACCAATCAATAACATTAAAAATATTTTACATGTTCTAGTTCAAAATTCATTTAAAAAATTACCGTTACATTTTGTCCCGGTCCAATCTCCAAAACAAAGACAGGATGGTTCTCCAACACTGTTTACAAAACATGTTCCTCCATTAGAGCAGAAATTATTTTGACAAACTGTTTCTTTTGAAATGAACAAAAAACAAGAATAATATATACAATAACGGAAATATCAAAGTTCCTTGCTTTTAAAAATTACACAACATATATTGATTATAGGGCTTTTAAATTACATTCTGTCAAAGACAGGAATAGTTTATATGTAAGTTTATCATGTTTATATATGATATGAAAATATAAGCAATGCGATAGACAACATTTCAGAACTGTCTATCTGTTTGGTTCAGTAAATGTCTTGAAGGAGTAATGACTAATTATCATGAGACATATTTTGAGGCAAACGTTATACTTCAATTGCTGTTGATACAGAGGTAGTAAAAAAGCTTTTTGAAAATATACAAAGCTTCAAAGTGATGCTGCAATGACACGTTTTGTGTTCATTATGGAATAGCTAACTAATGAAGTGGTGATTCCCTCAGTGTGAACAGTTCACCAGCAATGGCATCGAGAATGTTGGTGGAAAACACTCGTTGATAATAACAGACTAATAATAAAGAAAAACGTGTTTGCATCACTAGGCTGTTGCACTCATATCAATACGGTTTGCTGACTAAATTAGTAAGAACGTTGAAGAACATTGCAAAACTTAGTTGCTACATCATTGTTCCAAATCAGTATTAAACAGCACAAAATTATCTACGGACCAGTTTCCGAAATTATAAACAAATTTCAAGATTGTCAGTCGTAACGATAACTTTAACTTATCTTCATGTTTACGTTTTGTTTATTTATTTTACATTTTTATAAAGGTAAACCATCGAGATTTTGTGCAGGTACATTATGGTTGATATTTGCACATTATTCTTTCCTAGCCAAACATATAAGATTTACCATTAATGCATATGTCAAAAGCACAGATGGGCAAGCTTGCCAGAAATGCATCGTTCCGATCAAAGCATGTTATAGTTGACTCAAACTTCCCAACACTAGTTAACCAATCCCAGAACGCTAGTATGCTGCAGTCACAGTAAACGTCTAAGGCGCTGTTGATGTTTGTAAGATAGAAATTAAATAGTATGGCAATTAGTTACACTTTTTGTTTGAGACATATGATACGAATGCAACATTTTGCAGAAATAATGTATTTACGAAGGAAGCCAATGCATTGTCACATCTTAAAAGTCATTTTGTTGTAGGCGTATTTTGTTTCCATTGTTTAAGTAAAAAGTAAGATAAAGTGTTGTTTTATGAAGCTGTATGTATTTGCTTAAACATTTATATTCATATCAAATCTTGTATTCTTTTCCGATTTATCCTTTTCCTGACTTGTTGTTAACGTTTATGTCAATTTGTCTTTGGTGGGGAGTAGTGACATTGGCAATTGTACCAAATCTTCTTATTTTTATAGTTGTGTAAATAGGTTATTTACATAAGTTGGCTTCGGTTTTTTCTTTGGTAGTTTGTCGTAATATCCATATACTCGTAATTATATAAGTTGAGAGCTGTTCAATAGAATATAATGTATACATTACTTTAATATCGATGATGTTATGGTCTATGTTTTGATCTACTCATTGATTTTGTTTTGATAAGATGTGTGTGGTTAATAATTAGACTACGTTACTTTCTACTTATTGAAGATTTGTAATCTAGAAGTACACAAAAACGATAGTATTCCGAAATTGTCAACAAGAATAGTTTCTGGTTGTATTTTTGTCATTCTCATTAGGTTTTTTTTTATCATGATATTCTTTTTTTTATTGCTATATTCTCTTCTTGTTCAATCAATTTCATCTATAATTTAAAAAAAAAACTTACAGAATTTCTAAATTAGGCATATTGTAACCATGATGAAATGTCCCTGGCTCTATGTATGTAACATTATTTTTGTCCATCCGTCTATAACATGTATAAGGATATATTGTAGAAATAAAATTCTGGGCTAGATATTGACATGAAAAAGAGTTTTAACCATATATATGTATTGTGTTGCGTTTGCCACATCTTTTATTTTTAATATCATCAATACAATGACAATAATATAGTACTATGGCGTACAACTACTATGTATGAATGGCTGCTGGCAAATTTTCATTTGCAATAAAAAAAAAACATTTTACAGCATAGGACATGTCATTGACGTGGCTTTGGTACATTTTAGTTTTAAGATGATGCGCAAAATTGGCAATTCATATATTGTCTGCGTAACTATCGGTGGTAGCATGCCATACGTAGTTTATTTGAACACTGATCTGACAAATATTAGTTTAGATATTCAGTTGATTATTGGATGAGGGATAGTTCATCTAAGTGAATGTTGTGTTTGTCAAATTTTGTAATATAAGTTTGTACAAATATGTATTAATATCATTAACGAATTCATTGGTACATAAACAATTTCTTAGATATTTATTTGGTATATATCTTGGTGAAGCATTGCTAACGGATACCATTTGTTATTTGTGATTTATTACGACACATTACGATACATCATCACTATTCTTTGATAAACGAAGTAAGAAATATCAACTAAATTCATTAAGTCTTACTTACATTTCTCGAATATTGGGTAAAATACCGAAATAATCGTGTCTTACATCGATGAAGCTATTGTTCGTTAGTACTCTGAAATAATTATTTTATTACATTATTCTAAAAAGTTCGATTAAGAAGTAAAAAGGCAATCAGAAGAGGAAACAAACAGAGTATAAATCAATTGACATTTATTTTGCGTTATTGTGTTTGATCAGTAGGAATTACATGCATAAGCTATAATATCTATTCATTGATTCCGACAAAATGATTACTCTGTCAGTCTCGGAAGATGTTGCAAATTTTGTATGAATATAAATGATTAGTATTATTTTTTTTACATCTTACAAATATCAGCAGCGCATTAAACTTATACTGTTGCTGTAGCATATTTCCGTTCGGGGACTTATAAACATTTGTTGAGAAGTATGATTCAAATATAATTTCTACTGCAATACTTTTTTTAACCAAGAGAAATAATTTACATTTGTATTTTAATAATCTATAAAGTCTAGTGTATTTGCTTTAAAGTTTTGCATACAATAACATTTTATAGCACCTGAGATCACCGCAAGTTTTTGGTGGAGTTCGTGTTGCTTAGTATTTAGTTTTCTATGTTGTGTTTTGTGTACTATTGTTTGTCTGTTTGTCTTTTTTTTTGTAGCCATAGCGTTGTCAGTTTATTTCCGATTTATGTGTGTGAATGTCCCACTGGTATCTTTCGCCCCTCTTTTATATGTGTTGATACTTACAGCGAATATAAATCAATCAAATGTGTAAAGGAATTTGGCTGTATCACTGATATTCTATTGTTCCCTAAATACCTGAAAGTATAGAATAATTTATTAATTTTAGCTAATGCTGATTATGAACTCTAACACTATAATAAACTGTGATATCTATACATTGAAATATAAAAATAAGAAGATGTGGTAAGATTGCCAATGAGACGGCTCTCCACCAGAGACCAAATCACATAGAAGTAAAAAAAAATAAACAATAAATTTCACTGCCTGATTTATGTATAAAATCTGGAGAGAAAAAAAACAAAAATGATATACAGCAACACACGACAACCACTGAATTACATGCTCCGGACTTGGGGTGGGCACATACAGAATGTGGCGTGTTAAACATGTTTGCCAGCGTCCAATCCTCCTCTAACCTGGGACAGTGGTGTTACTGCACAACATATGAAAAAAATATAGACATCAGTTGAAATTGAAAGACTGGTTGAAACCATGTTGATAAGAAACAAGAAAATGAAAGAACAAGACGTTAGTAATTTTGAATAATAGACTTTTTCTTCGGGTAATTCAATTAGAAGTACTTCGGTTCAATGATTATGTGTTTCTGCTGAGTGTATGAGATATACACAGCTAGTTAAATTCAAAGGAATTTTAACATGTTTAATCTTAAAAAGACTTAAGACTCTAAATGACAATATACCTGGACAAGGGAACATATCTACAACTTCTTCTATTGATATCATGAATATTGTTGATAAAAGACAACGTAATAATAGGTCTCATGGCAAACGTATCAATCGAAATTTACGAATTAAACATCGTATAAATTATACAATTCTCCTATCTATATTTAAAAATAATGGTAGGCATCAATTATTATGTAAACTGGGTCAAATACCAACATTACCAATTGGTAAATTACATGTTATTTTCAAGAAGTATGACACAATCTCTTTCTTTAGCCCACTATATGAATATTAGCGTATAATTACAGCTTTTTGCCACCATAGGCTGTTCCCGCGTATCGATTAACCTGAAGATCATAAACGGCACTTTCTGAAAATTAAATATATTAACAGAGGTATTGATTTTATCAACTTTTCGAGCATATTTTATGACTTTACCGTTTAAAACTTTATATCTCCCTATTTTGATAACCAGGAACCACCTTTTATTTCGTACACAAACAAAAACCCAGGAGAAGTTTAATTTTTATTATACGTCGGTAACATCAGACGTCAATGTAGAAAATACTACTCCTTTATCTTGAAATTGTGAATCGTCGAAGTTTAGATATGATCCATATAGCCATGTTATTACGGGAGACATCAATATCATCCAAGACAGAGAAGTTAAAAACTTTATGAAAAAAGGACCAAATTTATCGTCTTTCAGCTCAAATAGATTGGAAACAGTGTCGTCAGTTCACAAAAGACGCTCTTTCCTCGTTTTGTAAAAATTGGCGTAAACGGGGAAAATCTGATAAAAAATCTCTTGATTCTTATTTTGATAAATGTATGAATGTTGTGGATATTCGAATATCACATTTTGAAAATAATTCAGAAATAAATAAAAGAGTACATAATACGCCTATTTCCAGAATAAGAAATACCTTCAAGAATTTTCAAAAAGCGGTTTGTGTTTGTACCGGACGAAAAAACAGCCAACAATGTGTTGGTGGTATGCCGTAAATACTACACGGACGTTCTTAAGAATGACATTTTAAATTCATCTACATACAAGTCCGTGCGCTCCACAGAGAGTCATATAGTAAAGAAACATATCATAACCACATCACAGCTTAAGGCTTCTTCTGAACATTTGTAGGTCCCTACTATGTATTGGTTACCTAAACTACACAAAAAACAGTAAAATATCGTTTCATTTCTGCCTCTAGTAAGTGTTCTACAACTTATCTGTCAGTGCTTTTAACAAGTTACTTACCTACTATCAAAGAACTTATCATAAACTTTTGTAATAAATATATGAAAATAGTGGAATATTTTTGGAGTGTAAAACAATCTTTGGATGTTTTAGATAAATTACGTGCTTTTGGTGGTCCTTTTGATTCTGTTGACAGTTTTGACTCTTCTACTCTTTACACTACACTTCCACACAATCTTATCCAAAAAAGTTTTCCTATTTAATTAAATGGTCGTTTGGTAAATCTGAATGCAAATATACTTGCTGCAACTCATTTAAAGCTTTTTTCTCTAATGAGAAAGGTAAATATGCTAGATATACTTACTTAAGGAGTGATGAGATGATTGAAGCTGTTAATTTTCTCCTTGATAATATTTATGTACGTTTCGGCAACAAACTGTATCAACAGGATGTATGTACTCCTATGGGCACTAATTTCGCCCCTTTAATAGCAGACTTGTTTGTGTACTGTTATTAATCACAGTTTATGACCAAACTCAGTAAAGACCGGTCTAAATTGCATTTAATTGATCAATTCAACAACACTTACCGCTATCTTGATGATATTTTTTTGTTAAATAAACAAAAATTTTCTAAATATACTGCCGAAATTTACCCAAAGGAACTTACTTCAAATAAACCAAATGTGAACGGTAATAACTGTCTTTTCCTAGATTTAGATATTTCGGTTTTACGCGGGAAACTCCACACTTGAATTTACGACAAAAGGGACGATTTTTCGTTCCCTATTGTTAATTTTCCTTTTTTGGATGGTGATGTTCCTTTGGCACCATCTTACGGTGTTTATATTTCACAACTCATTCGCTCTGCCTGTATCTGTTGTGACGTTTTATTTTAACGAATGTAATCTATGTATCACTGGTTAATTATTAAGCCAGGGATTTCGTTACCACAAATTACTGAAACGGGATAACACATCCTCATTTTTACGGTGATGTTGTTTAGCGTGCACGGAAATTTAGTCCGGAGCCTGTAGTTCAGTGGTTGTCGTTTTTTGCTGTGTTACATATATGTTTTTCGTTCATTTTTTTGTACATAAATTAGGCGGTTAGTTTTCTCGTTTGAATTGTTTTACATTTGTCATTTCGGAGCCCTTTATAGCTGACTATGCGGTATTGGCTTTGCTCATTGTTGAAGGCCGTACGGTGGCCTATAATTGTTAATTTCTGTGTCATTTGGTCTCTTGTGAAGAGTTGTCTCATTGGCAATCACACCACATCTTCTTTTTTTATATTTTCCAATGTTGTTGTGAAGATGGTATACATTTAGCGTTTAAATATTTATACAATTTTCTAAAAAGAAATATCAAACAGTTCTATAAGCCTTGTCTGATAATATTTATTTTAGCATAACATTTACATCGACTGCCATATCGCACCGATAGCTTCATAACAAGAGCTCACTATATAATTGATGAATTGTATCTAAGCTGATATTCAAAATGTCATGTAGTGCTCAATCAGAAGGTTTATCTCGTGATTAACCTAAGAAATTTAAAACTCTAGTAACACTATGTTATTAAACTGATTCATTTATTCAAAGTGTGTGGCTGTACTCTTGTTTTTACGTGTTTTTGGTTTATTATAAATTATGCGTCGTTACATGTATCAAAGTAACTCACAATGAGTTTTGTAACTTCATCGGATCTTCTTTGACTTATCAACAACACGTATAGTTTCTTACATCAAGGTGAACAAGTCGGAAATTATTTCTATATAAAACACTGCACTGTTCATTTAGCTGTGTAATCTGCAGGATGAATTCAGTGTGTGAGAATCTGGCAAAATGTGCATGGCTCTTAACAACGGCAGAGGGATGATACACATTTTGCACTATTTACATTATACTTCCCCTTAAAGGCCAACTGGTATTTTATGTGTTGTTTCTTTAATACCTTTAAGTTAAAACAAGGTCAACATGTACAGTGATAATTTTCTTTATATTATACTTGAAGTAAATATCTGAAATCTTAAAAACTTGAAAACAGTATTAAATTTACTTGGATGCAGTAGTTTCTGAAATGAAGATTAGCGGGCTGATCGAAAAAATGTATAAACGACTTACGGTTGTCATCGCATGCTTTTCTGTTACGTTATCGCATGGCAATTCATCGTCAAAATAATATATTTTCAATGAAAAAAGTAACTAAGTTGGAAGACAACTATTAGGAAACAGGAAAAATATATGTTATAATAATGCAAAACAAACTATGTACATAAAAATGCTTTTTTTCTAAACTTCGGTTTTAAAACTTTTCTCTATACAGGCACTGCAAAATATAACTTCAATTATAATAATTAAGGTATTTCTATTATGTTTTAATACAGCTTGTATGTTCAAAAACGTCAATATGAATCTTTTGAAAATGTAAGTACATTTTAGCACTAACGGTCAACATGGTTAAATATTCCTTATTATATTTGTTTAACAAACTACTGCTTATGATGTTGTCTTGCAGTACAATCCGTAATCGAGATTAACTTGTTCTGAATAAAACAAAATTACAATGCTCTTTTTCGAAGTGGAAGTTTATGATAAAAAGATCATAACATGATATTTTACTATCAAATTCATGACAAGCCATCGTTCGGTTCTATGGACTAATATATTCAATAAATAAGAGTTGACATTACATCTGATGTGAAAACTATCAAGTTATAATCTAATATTATGAAAGACGTTTTCACATATTCTTTAACTCATACTTACAATCCATTTAGTCTTGGTAAATTATGAAATGTTATATTTTCAATCATTGATATTTCATTATTTTGCAAGGACCTACAAAATTAAGACTTATGTAATAAATGTTATATCTGTCTCAAAATTGTAATTGAAATATGATTTCCCGATTTTTATAAGAAAATGTATCGTCATGAAAAGTGTTCAATAAGTACCAATTATATGTTTAAGAAAATAAAACACAATCGCGTTTAGGATCTCTATATTCAACCAAGCGTGTTTTAAGATGAATGTGGAGAACTTGGGAAAGAAGTTTTTTATTGAACATCACATGAGATCGTCCCAGGTTGCTGATTGGGTTGATATTTCTCAGATTTTGGAGTTTTTCTATATTGTGTTCTGTTGTTTTTGCTTTTCCATTCGTCTTTTTAATTGTCGGTCATGATGTTGATTTTATCTTACGGCATGTGAATGTGCAAGTTCAAACACTTAATTCTGTCTAAATCCATTTTTTTCAGCATTGTGTTTTGATCGGCAAGTCTCCAATGTTTTTTCTTTGCTTTTTTTAAAACATCTTTATTTTTCCGAGCTAATTTATTGGTGGTTTCCCAATATCAACAAAATGTACGGTTAATATCCTGTATCAGTCCTTTTTTAATCAGCTCTTCTTCGTTTCAATTAAGTTTTAGATTTTAATTATTTTTTGTCCTCAAACATTACTGAAGAGACATTGCGTGTCTGAAAGCGCATCTGGTGCAGTAATATTGGTACTGTTATCGTTATTACAACCACTGATTTATGCGACTGGCATACAAGTGAGAGGTTTAGCTGGCTATAAAACCAGGTTTAATCCACCATTTTCTAGATAAGAAAATGCCTGAACATAGTCAGGAACAAGACAGTTGTTGTCCATTCGTTTGATGTGTTTGAGCTTTTGATTTTGCCAACTGATTAGGGACTTTCCGTACTGAATTTTCCTAATGTTCGGTATTTTTTTTTTTTTTTTTTTTTACTTTTTGATACATCTGTTGGTGGACTGTTAATTCCAAAGTGTTTTAACTGCCCAGAAGCCAATACTGCGGTACTGGCATAAACTTACGAATAATGTTTTATTGAATTTTGCTGTTAAAAAAATTGAGGTATTTTGAAAAGTGGAATATGTATTCCTCTTGCAAAGCTGGGATTCCTTGTCTGAATTTAGCCTTTTCTTTTTGCTAACCTTTGGTTTGATCAGCTTTTCATCATTTGAATTAAGATTTGGATTTTAAATATTTTGTTCTCTAGTATCACGGTAGAAACATGGATTGTCGAAATGCGCATCTAGTGCAGTAAAATCGGTACCCTTATTGTCATTACAGCTAAGATTTGGTTATCATTAGTTAAAGTATGATAAGAGGTCATTCATTATTTTAGCGTTTCTTGTTTTTCAATTTGTTTTCAGAGATGTTAGATATATATTTATAAACAAAGTTCAATTACCCCCCTGATTTTTATTTAGAAATGAGCAGTTTACTTTTCTTCAATTGAAATTACTTTTTTTTAGACAAGAATACCTTTTTTTTAACTATTTCTACGTAAACAAAAATCATAGTTTTAAGACGTTGTAAAACGGAAATTATCGTTTATTACAGTAACCAAATTATCCTTCACATTCACAAATTCATTGAAAAAAAACAAATATCAGAAGCACAGTACATACAGGTGCAAAAGATTATCCAATCCAACGAAAGTTTCTGCTGATATGTTTCTTATATTGTTGTGTCTCAGGTCTCTACAAATTATTATTTGACAACATTATTATCTAAAAAGAAAAACTATCTATGATACAATGTTTTTAATGTCAGATAACTTAACTTTACCACAACATTCATAGTCTAGTTTGTGTTTGACATTTGATTTTTCTCAAACATTGTGACAAAAATATTATTAAATGTTATATTCATATTCATCGATGCAATAAGTGTTAAAGATATTCCAACACACTATTTCTACGTCAACAAAAATCATAGTTTTAAGACGTTGTAAAACTGAAATTATTGTTTATTACAGTAACCAAATTATCCTTCACATTCACAAATTCATTGAAAAAAACAAATATCAGAAGCACAGTACATACAGTTGCCAAAGATTATCCAATCCAACGAAAGTTCCTGCTGATATGTTTCTAATGTTGTTGTGGCTCAGGTATCTACAAATTATTATTTGACAACGTTATTATCTAAAAAGAAAAACTATCTATGATACAATGTTTTTAATGTCAGATAACTTAACTTTACCACAACATTCATAGTCTAGTTTGTGTTTGACATTTGATTTTGCTCAAACATTGTGACAAAAAATATTATTAAATGTTATTTTCATATTCATCGATGCAAAAAGTGTTAAAGATATTCCAACACAGAAGTGATATATTTTAGTTACCGCATAATGATTCATCTCAAAAAATGTGTAATCCATTAGTTATTACTTCATTGAAACAAATCATTTAAGCTATCACGCTTACAATTGGTTACTCCACACGCCCGTTGTGTCTTCAACAGTCTCACAGGTGGTCTTGTAAATAATCAAGTTATACCCAAAATTCGTTATGTAATTTGAACGCCTGTTATCTTTAACCGCGCAATGTATTTTAGATCTAAACTTTAAACAAAGAAAACAAAGCTTAAAGAGGACAAAAATTGAGCAAAACCAGGTTGAAAATTATGTATTTTATTTTGGTCTAATCGGAGGCAAGTGTCTTTTATAAAATATGATATATATACTTGGAAAGGATGTACATGTATGTAGGCTTAAGCCTGCTACCATTTTAGTTATTTGCTAAATTGTAATAGAAGTCATAAATAAAGTTTGTTTGGATTTAATACCTTCTTTGAATGTCATCAGCCAATATTACATGTACAGTTTAGTTTCTGTTTTTTTTTTTTTTTTTTTTTTTTTTTTTTTCAAATTGATACGATTTTTTTTTTGCGGCACGTTTTCACATGAAAATTTCATTGAACAAAAAACAATCTAAATTGCGACTTATTTTGACGGTTTAAAACTTGACATTTACATCAAGTACAAAAGGATTATTTGGCTAAAATGGTTCATTTAATTTGTTAGTGAAACTCTTATTTATGTCGCAAAACACTTTATATAACACAACTTTCATGAACAATCAAAGAAATCAAAGAAATCAATAATTCTAACAAAATATTTACATTCTTGTGATATATATATTTTTTTTGTAATTCAGCAAAATTATTAAGCGACAAAAAGAGGCAGAAAATATTAATGGACGTTTAAAACGGAGAAAGCAAACAACGCCAAGGCAAAATAAAAAAGTTAAAAAACGAAAAAAAAACACGAACAAATTCACTAGATAGAAATTAAGACTATGCAACATTAAACCTAATCAGAACCTGGATTAACTCAAGTGCTCCTTAAGATATATCAGTTTATGTTTCACATGTTCCATCCGTAGCGTTGCCTATGTATAATATAAGTATAAATCCGTCGGTGATGTTTCAATCGAGGAAAAGAGGACAGAAACGATGTATTTATGTTGTTCCCTGTGGTATCCCTTTATTTCAAGAAAGTTGAGATATATGCATTCAACATATTCAACAAATCTGGAAATACTAATATATCTACATGTATTTTATGATGTCTGATTTAGATATGTGTAAACTATGCTTTAATCATTCCGTTTTTATCCCTTCCTTATCTAAAATCTTTGGATCCACGTCGCTTATTCTTTTTTTTTTAACAAAGTTGGATATCTCCTTAATATTTCTCTTCAAGTCATCTAAGTTAGAATGAGGTACATTAGCTTAAAGAATGAAAACGTCAAAGTGTTATTTTACTATCGCAAGAGAAAAGATACTAGAATTGTATGGACCCTTATAGCTCATACGAATTTTTGGTATCAACATCTGATTCACATTGTTGCTAGGATATGTAGTTTTTTAGTATGGCACCTTATTTTGATAGTACATGTCTGAATTTTCCAGGTTTATACAAGTTATACAATTTTGCGTGTTGAAAAATCCAACTTTAGTAGTTATAACATAAAATAGGAAAATATTAAAAGATCTAAAGAGCCGGTTTGTTGAAATATGGACATAAAATGTCTGTTTTCATATCATTTAAACGTTCCAGTATGATATGATATGTTTTCCCTTTTTTTTTAAATACTCAAACTTTGTAATAAAAGTCAAAACAAAGAAAAAATGTAAAACGAAAGCTGAGAGAAATTACCTGAGTTTAAAAGTCTCACTGAGAATACCAAAATTCTTTTCAATAAGTCGTTCTTACAAACATGTTTCAAATTTCCATTCAGTGAAGTAATTTCTTTTAAAATTTCATGTTCGCCCCGGCACTGTTCGCCAATATTCATGTCCAGCTTTATCATTGTTGTGCATGGAGTGTTGTGTTGCAAAACCGTGTCGTTATATTCAATAAATGATAAGTAATGAAAGGAAGTGAAAAATGAACAAAATACAGTTTTTTATTTAAATGACAAAAAATATTTGATAAACTTAGATCAACTTGAACATGAGTTGTTTTTGTGTTTTTATTAATCATTTATTCTGTAGAGCTAGTAATTGTAATTATCACGGAGATCAAATACAGTATAATTCATATTTGACATTATATTTATCAATCAATATTCACAACAATTCATAATTATGAAATACAAATGTCTCATAAAAGATAGACACTTTGCATTTTTCTGTTAATTTTAAATTTGACCTGTTATTTACACGAAACAAAATGAATAAACCAAATATAGTTGAAAAATACGATATGTTTATAGATTATCAATGATGGCGCACGAATTCTTTCGGCGAACGAAACCGGGGCGATTTTGTAATGTGGCCGAACGGACCCGATATATAAATGGGGAAACGGTGTAAGAGTATTATCAAAAACTCTGTTGAGTCTAAAATTGAGCTTAACAACAAAGCCAATAATACAAACCATCAGGTTGTATGTGTTCCAATGACCATCAATACGACCCTGTAATTGCAGACTTGTCCCTGTGTTACTATGATTCACAGTGATGACTAAACTCAGTGAAGACCAATCTGAATTTCATTTTATCAACAACATTTACCCTTATCTTGATGATTTTTTTTCTTTTGGATAAATCAAATGTACACAGTAATAATGTTCTTTTCTAAAATATAGATATTTTAATTTTACAAGCGAAAACCCTTTACACAAATCTACGACAAAAGTGACGATTGTTTGTTCCCTATTGTGATTTTTAATCTTTTTTTGGTCCGCCCTGACGGTGTGTAGTTTATATAATCAAATCCGTTTGCTATGCCCGTATCTGTACAGATTCTATTAGATCACATAATTTATATATATCACTGGTAAATTATTAAGTCAGGGATTCGTTACCACATATTACTTAAACCCTTTCCCTAATTATTTCATGCATACATGTATTTGGTAGGTTTTTTTTGGTGTACTCTTAGAAATCTTATTTCAAACAAGATATGTATGCTTAATTGTACGGTAACATTATTATAGAGTCAGTTTTTTCGAATACAATCCAGGTAAGCTTATTGGTCCTTTAAATAAAGATTATTCTTAAAGGATGTTAATTTAACACTGATAAATATATATATATATATCTTGCTATAGACATGCTAAAATAATTAACACTTACGTTCTTCTTCCCATCCATACTTATATTTGTCATTGCACAATGTTATGTTTTCTGTGACTACTTATGACGTTTAACACTAAACCCATTAGACGTGTACTGATTGATTTCTTGTCTTGGGTACAAAGTGCTATATGGGTGTTTCTCCTTTACAATGGTCGTATAGTTTTCTATAGTTGTTAACACCTACGTCACTGTGTCTCTGTTGAGATGATGTCCCATTGGCAATTACAACACACCTTCTTATATTTATAGAAAACAAAGATTTACGTTCATTAAGTATAAATGTTCCTGTTTCACAAGGGGAACCCGTTTCCATACTAAATCTAAGTAACATCAAAGTATGTTTCTTGTTTTGTTAAATGCATACATATATACATATTCTCTAATTCTTACGCAATTTATCCTTTTCCTGACCTGTTTTTCATTGGTCAAAACTCGATTATGACGTCAAATTTTCTTTCTTTCGTCGGAATTTCCTATTATGACGTCGTGCAAAAAGGCGACCATGCCTGATGACGTCACATAGAATAAACACATCTTTTTTACAAATCATTCGAAAGGAAGGATTGAATTTTTCTGTATATCGTTTAAAAATCATTAGAGAAACAGATTCCACCACCAAATCTTGTGCAATACGATATTTATCCACTCTCGACAGTTAACATTTAACTATTTAAAACGCTCGGCGAGCCTCGCGTTTTAAATTTTAAAATTTAACTGTCTCGAGTGGATAAATATATTATCACACTCAATACAGTGGTAGAATCTATATACATCAAGCAGATACTTACAAGTATCTAAGTGTTGATAATAAAGCAAACGCTCCTGGTTTGATTACGTTTATCTTACAATGTGAAAGGTAACTGAAAATGTAATGTTTGATTTATTACATAACATATAGCAACCTATCTATAAATGGTTCAATACAATCAAAACACTTTTGAATATCAGATTAATTTGTTTTGTGTGTGTCTAGCTCATTCGTTAGGTAATACAACTCTATGATTTTTCGCTGTCGAAGTTTTGCAAGCTTATTATCAATACCAGTTTCGCCAACAATCTATGATACGTGCTTTTGATATATTTAAACATGCTAAACTAACGGTTCAACATGTTTTTATAACCATATTTGGGAGGTGATGTTGTAAACAATACTTGCAAATTAAAGTATTCTCACTTGCTTATATGCATGTGTATTAGGTATGGCGCGCATTTAAGAATGTATTTTTCGCTGGGAGTGTCTGGAATTATTTTCTTAATTTGTGCTTTACATTGTAATATTTTTTTCCTGTTGTATTTAAAAGATTATTTCAATAATGTTGTATTGATGATGTACCTTCTTTAGTTCAAAAGAAGTAGGACCAATCATTAACCATTATAAGATTCACACCTTTTTGGTGGGGTTCGTTTTGCTCAGTCGTTAATTTTCTATGTTGTGTTTTGTGTACTATTGTTTGTTTGTTGGACTTTTTCTTTTTTAGCCATGGCGTTGTCAGTTTATTTTCGTATTATGAATTGGAATGTTCCTCTGGTATCTTTCGCCTCTTCTTAGCATTCTGTAAACGTTCTAAATATTGATAAGAATTCATAATATCAGCTTCAAGTATGTACTTTATCATGTTAATACAGGGCGTAATTAGATGTTCAAATTAACTTAATAACAGTAGATGGTAATTTCTATAATTATAATGGATTAGATTGAGTTAATTTATCAATCCTAATACTCCAGTGATGTTCCCAGTGGAAGTTTAATATTTGTGTTGAATTTAAAGGTGATAAATGGGATATTATGGTTTTAGTTTGATTTAGTCAGCTAAACGTTAGTGTACGTAATAAGAGGCAGTACCTCACAATCATGTACTACCTTAAATTTTTTTTTTTTTTTTTTTAAGGTGAAATAACGTTTGGCACCTAGAATTTATAACAATATTCCTTCGAATTGGAGACAAATAAAAATCTGAGACACGATTTTGCAGCTTTTGTTTAATCAGTGAAAGCGATGAAAACAAGTTGTTACTATTATTTGACCTGCATATACTATGTTTATCCAAATTGACGGAGCAATTCTTTTGGCGTTTAATAAGCTATATTCTAAAATTGAAATTTTAGATTTACAAAAAAGAATATTTTAGCTTTAAAATAAGTAATAAATTTCTAAACTCCATTATGTATATTTGATGTACGAAAACTCAGACTAAAGCGCTACATAATCAACAGTTTTCACATCTGACAGAATCAAAAGTACCACCAAAAGTACCATCAAAAGTTCGTAGCACAATCCCATTCTTTCTTCAAATTGTGACATCGCCTCTTAAGATTGATCACCGAGTCTGTAATTGCCATGAGCAACAAAACAGATACCACATGTGGAGTATGATCTGTTTACCTTTCTACAAAACCTGATATCATCTCTAGCTTTGGGTGGTGGTATATTGCTTTGTCTTTAGTTTTGTTTAAGTGTTTTGTAGACCAACAATCGCATTTTTTCGCTAGTTTTGCCACGGCGTTATCGGCTTATTTTCGACAGAATCTGAATCGACATTAGGTATTGTTCGCATTTTGTTTGCATTGCAAGTCTGGAAAATGTCGTCATGACTATCATTATGTAGTCCGTCAACATCTAAGACTTAACAGCGCACTATTTTGGTTTGAACGTTCTAAAGAAAGGTATGAGAATTTAACCTTCTTGTTAAAACCAACAAAAAAACTTCATTTTGGAACCAATCTCTCTAATTTGAGATTGTAAAACACTATGTAAATTAGTTTATGATATACTAGTCTATGTTGCAAAAAAGACTAGGATCTATTGTTTACTTTTTTTTATGTTAGGTGTGTATTGGAAATGTAGATGTATTATAAGGTTGATTAATACTTTCATTTTATACAAGTACCTGGAATATTTCTTCCATTCTTTGCGTTTATTCTTTTTTAACACGCAGAATTTCCTATTTCCAAATTGAGGAAATGCAAAATGAACATGAAAATATCATTCTTTGAAAGAGAAAATTACATAAATTATAAAGAGCAGTTAATGGATTTGTATACTATTAACTAAACTTACAGCGAATCCAAAACAGAAAAGTTTTGAAAAGAACCTGTTTCCACTATCGTAAATGTGTTGCTGTTTAGGTTACTAAAAAATAAAGACAGATTTTTTAGCAACGTGCTGCTTTCGCATTTTAATTAACGTCGTAATATAATTTTCAATATACCTGTATCTATACTTAGCACATACTACATATGTACATATTTATGGCTTTATCAGTTTATATCATACGTAAATCCTCGGTGACATGTATCTTACCCCATGTTTAAATCTTATGTCGATTACCCTGTGTTATAATTGCAAAATGTAAAGAACTGTTATCACTAGTACAAAATGTATGCGTAGAAGTAATGCATTATAGATGGGAAACATGTATACAATTTAAATCAAAATCAAAACATCATTATGCATGCCATTGTTTATAGCGCTTTGAAAACAACGACGTGATCAAATTCTCGATATATCTATTTTGAGCGCAGACTCGGAGATGTACATATCAACGTTTGTTACAATTTACCTCCAAAGTAAATCCACATGTATCGTGACCATTGTGCAAACACAATCATGTCAATTTCGCTGTGTTTAATTGAAATAGTTAAAATACTACAAGACCGCTTTTCCTTTTATAATGTATAAAAATAAAATGCATTACAGCTTGAAAAAAATGTATAAAAACAAAATGAATCAAGGTTCCGCGAAATTCCATAAATGATCTTGATACATTTACGTCATGTCAATTTCAGGTCAAAAATAACGTTTACAAATGTTAACTATCAAGCTGGAGAATATTCAGTGATGTGTACGCCCCAAACTCGGATACAATCGCATTAAAATGAAGTTATGGGGTAGGTGTTGCTTCATATTTTATTGCATTATTCGCACGTTTATGGATTTCAGCAAATCAACATGGCAGTTCACTCCTAAATCAGGATCTGTCAACTGTGGAATTGTCAGTAAATAGTAACCAAAAAAAAATGTTTGAATGGAGAACTGTAATGATTAAACATGTTTTCTGGAGGTTCTTTCAGAAATAATGTATGCAAGTCATACATTTATTTATATGCATAGCTTTATCTTACATGGGTTTAAATAGAACAGCCAAATAAAAGGCACACTTATCTTTGTTTTATATTTTTTTTCAATCACTGTATATATCTTATCAGAATCAAAATGATTCATGCAAGACAAAGATTTGTAACATTTTAAATTGCCTGGACCGTAATATTCGTTAATTTTAATTTTGTTCCTCGCTAACGCTCTGAAAGATAAACGGCCCAGGGCATGTGAAAATATGTGAGAATTTCCAACAAATGTATTACTAGCATAAAAAATTTCATGCAGGATGTAGAAATTCATGACACAAATAATTAGGAAATACAGTGAGTGTTTAATACATTAACTGATCGTTAATTGGACGTCAATTTATGAAAGCGTGATCAACAGTCACTAATGTTCAGTCAATTTTTCTTTTGTACAATATTACAAATGCGGTAATGTTGAACCTGCTAATGACAATGACTGGCAGGTACATAGTTTATAACTGTAGCCTTCTAAAAAAAAGACATTGATTTCGATATCTTCACAGACTGATACAGCTTGTGGATATTTGTAATCGGCAGAAAGATTTTTTTATGTAGGAATCTTTACTGTTCCTGAAAGATAGTTTCAACTCATTTCATTTGTAAAAGCTTTTTTTAAATCCATGAAACCAATGAAAAGTTAGCTTTTTACAATTTAAGAAATTTAACATTGCTCACCATAAAGAGATTTAAAAAAAAAAGACATCATGTAGCATTTATTTCTTGAATTAAGGCAATTATTCACATTGTATTAAGAAAGGTAAAATTTTGAAAATATCGTAGACTAGATGATGCCGTAACCGTTATCTATATGAATGGGGTCTACAGCCGTTAAAGGGAAAATTAATGTATTTTCAACTATTTTAAAACAGCATTCTCTGATTTTTTACCAGATTTGTGTTGCTCATTTTGCTTTGGTTTTAAATGCAGTGCTTAGTTGTTGTTGTTTTTTTCTTTTCTTGTCGTTTTGTTTTGTTTTGGAATGCTGCTTTTTATTACCACTTTATCTTATCTCTCGTATGCCCTGATAAAATGCATTCCACGACTATTTAATTCAATATTTAAAGTTTTTAGTTACTTGCTTTAGATGGTTAATACATAATGATTTAGATTACTCACATGCTGTATGAATCAATTGGAAAGTCCGATGGAATACTTGTCAGTCCACTAGAGTAGCAGTCAACATATATGTAATTCGAATAACATGTTTCATTGCTACACGTACAGTTTTCTGGACACGATAAAACAACATTTAATTGAATCATCGTAACTGTATAAAATATGATAGTCAATACAAACCGTAACCTGAAAGAAAGAAAATCTAGCAAATCGAGGGTTCTTCAAGGACAATAATAATAATTATACAACATGTTTAAAATGTGTATGATATCAGGTAGTGCTGGTCATCAATTTTAAATGAAAAAAAGGCTAGCATGTATGATTGTTGTTTGTGTCACGTCCACTTGCACGTAAAAATATTTAAAATTTACCCCTAAAAAAGAAAGCTCCGTACATAAAGATAATGAATGAACGGATCAACATTCTTACCTTGTCGTGTTTGTCATTGCGGATTTTTTTTCTGTCAAATATTTTAACTAATGCAACCATTCATCTTCATTTTAACGTTTGAAAAAGAATTTTCATTTGACTGGTCTTATATGCATATGTGTGCATGAAAAGCAAACAAAAAACGGAATCATAAATGACATTAATTGTAAATTACAATTTAGAGTGGAAGTTTTTATGAATATTAACACATACATTGTCATATACTATATATGAACATTAAATCGTCAGTGATCACAGTATTGTTTTCGTGGCAATTTAAAACTTTGCAACACCATAATTTTTACAAGAAGGGTTTTAAAGTATTTCGTGCAAGTACATTGTCGGTTATAAAATGTTCTAGTGGTTAACTTGTGTTGACATAAATATGTCAACGGGTAAACTATATATGACTGTGTTTGGTCCTTTAATTTACAATTTATCTTGGTTATATTGCAAACCTTGAACAAATTTTCTAAAATAGATGAAAGTAAATTTATGAAGATCATAGCATAGATACAGGTTACGAAAATTAGTGTAATGGGAAAGTTGTCGTTTTGCTAGCAAGTTTTCCATCCTTAGTAGTGCTTTACTGCAACAAATAGCATGTTTTGCTTCCTCGATTCCACAAGAAGTCTTCCAAACTGCTATGATTATTCTAATTGGTCTATGTTATAATCTTAAAACCAGTGGCTACTTAAATCAAACGAGCTGATCCATAATCTATTCTCATCCAAGGTATAAAACAAAGGCACAAGTAAATAGTTATTAAGCATGTCCTTCTCTATTCAAATATCCAGTTATATCTTTACCGGCTAGGGAAATCACTAAATATACTGTCATTATTTTACCGGCACACACATCACTTGTATCTGCAGTTTATCATCGAACTATAACAAATCATAAACAAATAATGCCGTTGAAAGTCCGCGTGAGTTTCAAGATTAAGCGTTATTACGCTCGCTATAAACTTAAAGATTATAAATGAAATGAATGAAATGTTTTAAACAAAATAGGATATAAGAGAGTATGATTAAAGATAGACTACATCTTTGCATAAACAGGACAATAAATAATGAAATGACAACCAGACAAAACACCAACATATGAAAATTAATCAGATTCAGGTAATCCAGAAGGAACAGGATTAATTATGTGTGATCACCTAGTTAATCTCTTCTTATTAGCATGCCATTAAATTTCGCGGCTAATGAAGGAACCTAGGTTAAAACGATCTTTTTAGAATGAGGTATTTCAGACCCTGGTGAAAAACCAGAGCTGAAATAGAGATTAAAGAAACCACAGATACTGCGTCCTCCGCCTCATTTCTAGACATATTCCTCGAATTTGACTACAACAATTATCTTAGTACCAGAAGCTATGACAAACAAGATGATTTCAATTTTGAAATTGTCATCAACTTAGCAGCAATAAACCAACTTCACTCGCGTACAGAGTACACATTTTTCAACTAATACGATATTCAAGAGTTTGCAGTATCTACTCAGACTGTGAAGAACGTCATCGGTGTCTGAGCAAAATATTGATGCGCCAGGGTTTTGTCAAAGAGCGTCTTATCCTTTTTCTCAAAAAGTTCATCGAAAATACCAAGACATTATGGATACTTTCAGTGTCTACTTCATTGATGATACAAGGTGGTGTCGAGTTATCGATTCTTGGTGCTAAAGTGATGTCTTTTAATTTACAAAAGACAAAAGAGAGAGAGAGTTTTTATGCACCAGTTACGAACTCTTGAACCTGATGGACTCAATGAGAGAGACGAAAAAAGATTTAAAAACAAATCAAAACAATAATCTTGAAATCATACAAATTAATTTATAGAAATTCATACAATTTATAGAACATCAATAAATATGTTAAACTTTTACTCCAACTTTATGTAGTTGAAGCTACAAACATATATATTTTTTATAGAACATCAATAAATATGTTAAACTTATACTCAAATTTTGTGTAGTTCAAGCTAAAAAATATGTTTGTGTCATGCATCCGATTTCACCCTGAGAGATGCACACGCTTGATGAAGCTAATTTGTTTAGCGAAATATTGCGTATTTCTATTTAAAATCTAATAGAACTTTTTAATGTATTAATTAGTTAAGTTATATTCTTAGACATTTATATATATATATATATATATATATATATATATCTGGCATGAGAAAATATCAAGGAAGCCATCGAACTATATATGGAGATTGTTCTAAGTTACTCACTTCTTTCGTTTTCGTGGTTGATAGAAGTCCCTTCTCCAGTTCTTTTCTTTGTGTGTGTCCTTACTTCGTTTAACCGCCTAAATCGCCAGCCGATATCTGTTTCCGGTATTTGGTATCCTGGTATATTTTTTTTAACTCGAGGTGTTCAAAATTTCGAGCGAATTGAACACTGATTGAACATGTAATGTTAAAAACTGAACGGATCATGAAATAAGATAAACATCGACATATTTTTATTACGATATTATCATAACAGGCCTCATTGATATGCATAATTATGTCACTTATAAGTAAAACTTGTAATACATTCATAAACTATACAAGTATGCCAGCTTGGAAGTTTTATATTTCACAATTACTAAAATATTAACCAAAAATTCACAAGATCAAAATCCTGCGTATACATTCATATTTTTTAAAGAATTTCTTTTTGAATATGCCAATTGGAAGGATAGAAAATCGGACAAACGACTATCCTCATTTTTAGAACAGAACTTGAACACCGGTGTTCTTTGCGTCTGAACACAGGTGTTAATATTTTGAACACAAACGTTCAAATTTTGAATACGTCTCTAAGCATGAACATATGACGTTAAAATATTGAACATTCGGTGTACAAGTTTTTAACGCGTCCGGACGCGTCAGGCGTCCGATATATTTACAGTGTAGTTAGTTAATATATAGATATAAATGACATCAAACAGAATTTGGGTAAACTTTTCGTCTTCTAAGTTTATGGAGGGCTCAAAGTGCAAGTTTGATATTCAAAATTTATAGTGAAAACCTACCGGAGACCGCTGAAAAAAAAAAACAATGAAAACCCCTGGTATTTCAATATCCACAAAATTGAATACTATTGTAGACTTTGTATATATACAGATGCTATAATTAAAAGACTTTCCAATAAAAATGTCATCTTCGATATGTACGGAGAGCTTAAAGAGTCACTTTTCAAATAAAAATCGAAGATGACATTATTTTGAGAAATCCTTTTGATACAATCTTTATATATACAAAGTCTATGATTTCGTCGAATTTTATGGACATTGAAAGACCATGGGGGTCTCATCGTCATATAAGCGGTTTAAGTAGGTTTTGACTATATATTTTGAATATCCAACTGGCACTTTGGGCCCTCCGTAAAAATAGAAGACAGAAAGTGTACCCAAATTCCTTTTAGTCACGTTTATATCTATATATTAACTTACTGTTGGCATTATATTAGGAAAATTGAGAGATCAGGGGGGTCTCACCATTGCCCTGTGCCCTTTGTCCTGAAATTTTGACAATTTTTATCTGAAATGTGACAATCTAAGCCCTCCGTAGATATCGAGTATAACATTATTCTGGGAAATCCTTTTGATACAATCTTTATATATACAGTCTATGATTTCGTCGAATATTATGGACATTAAAAGACAATGGGGGTCTCATCGTCATTTAAGCTGTCTCTTGTAGGTTTTGACTATATATTTTGAATATCCAACTGGCACTTTGGGCCCTCCGAAACATAGAAGACAGAAAGTGTACCCAAATTCCCTTTAGTCACGTTTGTATCTACATATTAACTGACTGTCTGCATTATATTAGGATGATTGAGAGATCAGGGGGTCTCACCATTGCCCTGTGCCCTTTGTCCTGAAATTTTGACAATTTTTAGCAGAAAAGTGACAATCTAAGCCCTCCGTAGATATCGAAGATGACATTATTCTGGGAAATCCTTTTGATTCAAACTTTATATATACAAAGTCTATGATTTCGTCGAATTTTATGGACATTAAAAGACCATGGGGGTCTCACCGTTATTTAAGCAGTCTCCGGTAGGTTTTCACTATACATTTCTTTTTTTGGGGGGGGGGCTTTCCATTAAATATTTCTATTTATATTCATATATGTTTCTAGAGAGTGATCGGTTTTTGTTTTGGTTTTAAAAAATATTATATATAAAATTACATCTTTGATGTCGTTTTATTGATAAAAATCTATATTACATAAAGACAAATATGCAACTTACATAAGGGTTTATATTCTAGGACAACGAGAATTTAAGACAGCTTGAAGGGGTCAAAAAACGATTTCCTACGTATCTTTTCACTCCTTTTAACTATAAAAATCATGCTTTTAATGTTATCAAATATTTGAATTTTTTATGATTTTCAATTAAATTTGAATATCGAACCGACTGCTAGCAGCCGGTTGGATATTGAATATCGAATACCGAATAACGAACCGGCCGCTAACTTCACATACATAGTATGATGAGTATGACGACATAATCTTTCGATCATTTTAATTGAGGTCTGTAACTGGCATGTCAGTAGCTGCGTGTGGTCCTTTGTTAATCTATGTTGATCATTGTCATTTTGCTTAGTTTTGAGATCTCACAAAACATGATTAACCCCGCCGCATTTTTGCGCCCTTCCCAAATCAGGAACCTCTAGCCATTGTTAGTTTTGTGTTTTTTTGGTTTTTTTTAATTATTTTGGTTCATTTGTATGTTTCAGAGTTTAGTGTGATGTACATTCCGCCGAACTAGTATATATTATTGTTAAGGGGGCAGCTGAATTCCGCCTGATGATGGGGGACTTACTCGCTGCGTTGAAGACCCATTGATGGCCTTGTGCTGTTTTCTTCTCTTTGGTCGGGTTGTTATTTCTTTGATGCATTTCCCGTTTCCATTCTCTATTCTAGTATATCACTTAACTACCTTAAACTATTAGAAAAATATAAATCACATGTATCATAAATTAAGCTATAAAAGAACACGGAACTAAACAAATTAAACAGCCTGATTTTTTTACTACAGGCTACTCTATTGAAAAAAGTAAGTAAAGAATGTGACGCAATTAAAGTGTTAAAACATGGATGAAACAAGGACGCAACGACCAAACAGTAGAATCAGTCGAAGAAAGGCTAGACTCATCAGTTTGATACTACATGTACTATTGACATAACAACAAATAATGAAAAAAAGAAAATAAGTTACAATCCAAGGTTACTAATTTAACTCTGTCAATCTTTGGATATTGTTTTTATTGGTATAATGAGCAAAGTCTCGAGTGAGCGTCTGGTAAAAGGCGGGAAAAGCCTTCAGAGTGAAAATAAACGAGTTATTTCTTATGTGAGATTATCAGAACTTATCACAATTGGAAATTCATATAAACCACATTTATAATAAAACATAATAGATCAATGCAATTTAATATTATGTATTTAACTATTTATCAGTTAAGTTGCTCTGTTAGTTTCATTGGATATATCATCCTCAGAAATCTTTAAGCATTATGTGTCATTATGTGACTGAAACAATATTGGGGATGAAAAGTCAAAGGAAACCTAAGCAGAATAGTTATTCATCAAAAGCAGACAATACACGATAGTGATGCAAACAACAGTGTCTCTTTAAGATATAGAAGTAAGCAAGGAATTTCTGAAAATGTACACAGATAGCGATGGCCATTCGATTGACTACAGAACAGTGCATTTCAGTCGAATGTACAACTATATCCATCCAGTGGTGATTTATCAACGTACAATTGGTATTTTTGTTATTCTGATAATTTGTCTTTATATACTAATCCTTTACAATTGATTACATGTGTTTCAGTTAATCAGTATTCATTCACTTGTCCTGTTTTCAAAGACTTGTTTTTCATTTTTTCCGTTAAATACAAGTTATTGGGATATTCTCCTATTTTATTATTTTCTTTTCAAAAAATTTTTTTTTTTAAACTTTAGATCTAGCATCCTTGTACCCAAACGTCTTTGAGGCTCAACGTTGATCAGGAATGTTCGGAGCCAGAAGTGCGAAAAGAAAACTCATCAAATCACCACACTTATTACTAAGATCAAAACAGCCTGGTAGCCAAATAAAATACGAAACATTTATAAAAAGGAGGCAAAGTGAAAAGTTGAAAATATTATAATCTGAACAACGAATAAGCGTGCAAAGAAGTTTTACATGAGATAGTCGCAGTCTTGGTATAATTTAGTATATAGCATAATCCCACAAATCCCACAAATCCCTAAACATGAAATTAGATCAAGTGTATATTTTTGAAGTCATGCCATCAAAGAAGGATTGGTTATTTAGTGCATGATATAAAATGTTGACAAAAAAACAAAAAAAGTAGGTGTTGTTAGGGTAAAGTAGTATATAAATTGTTCAAATAAGGCCTTTGAAAATAGTGGAATTAATTACTTTTGGAGTGTCAAGAATTCGTTGGAAGTACTTGATAAATTGCATGCATATATTGGTGATTTTGAATTTGTTCAAAGTTTTGTTTTTTCTACCCTATATACCACATTGCCTCACATTCTCATTAAGAAAAAAATCACACACCTAATTAAATGGGCATTTAAAAAGTCAGAATGTGAATATATATGTTCAAACTCTTTTAGGTCATTTTTTAGTAGCAATAAACAAAAAAACTATGTCAATTGGACATGCTTTGATACTATATATGCCCTTGAATTTTTACTAGATAACATTTTTGTTCGCTTTGGAGATTCCGTATATCGTCAGGTTATCGGAATTCCAATGGGGACTAACTGTGCACCACTTATTGCGGACCTTTTTTGTATTGCTATGAGTTACAATTTATGACAAAAATTAGCAAAGACCCATCGAAACAACATCTGATACACAAATTTAATAATACTTTTAGATATTTGGATGATATTTTGGCTCTCAATAATGACGACTTCAGTATGTATACTAAAGAAATTTATTCTGTTGAACTTACTTTAAATAAAGCTAATACTAACAATGACCACTGCCCTTTCCTCGATCTTGATATCTATATCATTAACGGAAAGCTTAATACTAAAATATATGATAAAAGAGATGATTTTTCATTTCCTATCGTTAATTATCCATTTTTAGATGGTGACGTTCCCTTGTCACCATCTTACGATGTTTATATATCTCAACTTGTACGATTCGCTCGTGTATGTAACAATGTTTTAGATTTTAACGAGAGAAATTTATGTATTACTGAAAAATTATTACACCAGGGTTTTCGATATCACAAACTAGTCAAAACATTTACTAAATTTTATCATCGGTATAAGGACATCATTCGTAAATATAGCTCAACATGCAGACTTCTTATACGTTCAGGTATTTCACATCCAATTTTTTATGGAAATATTCTTTATAAAGCACAAAAATGTCAGTATACACCTCTGAAGCTAACAAAACCTTTAAATAGACGTATTAAGAAGGGATATAGTTACGATACTGTTGTCAGGTCATTAAAGATTGCATATTTTGGCGTTAATATTGATTCACTTATAGGGTCTTTGCATCGACACTAAACACATTTATTTAAAAACCAGTTGTTGGCATGACACGGGTTATGTTCTTCTCATATATGTTATGATGGTATGATACTAAACCCCAAACGGGAAGGATTGTGCCTGATATTCTTATGATGAAGACATAATCTTTCAATCAGTTTAATTGAAGTCTGGAGCTGGCATGTCAGTTAACTGCTAGTAGTCTGTTGTTATTTATGTATTATTGTCATTTTGTTTATTTTCTTTGGTTACACATTCTGACATCAGACTCGGACTTCTCTTGAACTGAATTTTAATGTGCGTATTGTTATGCGTTTACTTTTCTACATTGGCTAGAGGTATAGGGGGAGGGTTGAGATCTCATTAACATGATTAACCTCGCCGCATTTTTGCGCCTGTCCCAAGTCAGGAGCCTCTAGCCTTTGTCAGTCTTGTATTATTTTTAATTTTTGTTTCTTGTGTACAATTTGGAGTTTAGTATGGCGTTCATTATCACTGAACTAGTATATATATTTGTTTAGGGGCCAGCTGAAGGACGCCTCCGGGTGCGGGAATTTCTCGCTGCATTGAAGACCTGTTGGTGACCTTCTGCTGTTGTCTGTTCTATGGTCGGGTTGTTGTCTCTTTGACACATTCCCCATTTCCATTCTCAATTTTATTTAATCGCCATTCCTGAACTTTCCTTGTTCCGGCAGTAAAAAATGGTCATCGCTAACATGGGGTTTACATTTTTACTGTGCAGGATGAACAATCTCGCAGACACGTTTGGTCAGAATCGTGACGTTAAATCAGATGCTTCGTGCAGGTATATTGCCACACTCTCTGTACGCTAAAGAATCCTTGCTACAACGCATCAGGCGGCTCTCGCCTGCCTACTTAAAGGATCAACTTATGCCCCCATTCAAATATTTTTCTAGCGGTAGTCCAATTTCTATTTCTTTATCACACCTTGTAGAACCTACCTATTGTACTAATAGTTGATTTGCTTTTCTCCTGAATGTGTATGAAATAATTTCCGATGGACGTTAAGCAGCAAGTAAACATCTATCAACCAGTTGAGACAAGAATCTCGATTTAATCTTTTTTAAGACTAATGATAATGTATAGAATATAAGCATAAAGGGAGGTTGTATGATTGCCAATGAGACAACTTTCAACCAGAGATCATATGACGAAGACAAATGCATTTATAAGCTCCATGTTCTCATTCTTTGTAATTGTACATATAATTTATGTAAGTACACAAAGAGAAACAAACAATTTGATAACTATACGCGATGCGTCTAAAGTATTGACATTTTTATTATACATACTATTACATGAATATCGTGGGAATTAACTCCTCGAAACGTTTAATATAAATTTAAGCACTTCTGTATTTTTTGTGAATCTATTAAGTGTCATTTGTTTTCGTATTGAGCTAAGCCTATTTAATCTAAAACGACATTAGATATGAAAAGGTGAAGTGTTCCAAAATCGATCGTTTGTATTTAACATTATCAATTGAATTTAAATATTGATGTTTGCATACACCTGCTGAGATTTTCACATGATTTTGAAACATTCTTTAGTTTATCATTTCTTCCGCATTGATGTTTATTCAGTTTACAAAGATTTTTAAATAAATTATATATATACCACAAATAATTAAAAGATGCCAAGAGGTAATTAGAAATCATCAAATGAATACGGGTAGATCTTCAGTTTACAAAACCGAACATAAAGAGTATAGAATTAGTCCGACGGTTGATAATAACTTTTGTGTTTGACTTGTGTTACCGATAATGTTGCTTTTTACATTTTTTTTGCTCTTCAAATAAATGTGTATATGTTTCTGCACTACACATGTTGTTTTTATCTTGCAATTTAACATTGAATGTATAGTTTTATCCATCCCAATCGTTGAATTTGTTTTTGAATGAAATCGAAATGACTTGAAAGCAGACCGCAATAAGGGCCCATATTGAACTGTTATGTAAAAAGTAATTTGAACTTAACCGTTCGCTAGAAAGGAGCAGGTTACCAGGAGACTTCGTGTTGTCTGTACACCTGTATTTGTATATTAGAAAAAATTCGATTGCAGAATAAATAAATTTTACGATTCATCGTAGTCCAATGGACTCATATATCTTATGATCTAGAGCAGGGATGGAATCGGGGATGTTGATCTTGTGACACAATTCTTAATGCATTTTTTGTTATTCAATGTTTACTTCTTTTGGTGTTATATCTCGTCTCACAAGTACCACCTTTGATAAGTATTTAGTATGACGATACATTTTCACTTCGGTACTCGTACTGTGAACAACAACAAAATGATCAAAATATTGATGTTTGCATACACCTGCTGAATCTTTTGAATATTCTTTATTAAAACAGCTTTTCACCACTGATGTTTGATCAGTTTCAAAGGTTTTAAAATAATTTTTTTATATACCACAAATATTTAGAAGTTGCCAATAGATAATTAGAAATCATCAAATGAATGAGGGTAGTCAATGTGCAGTTCACAAAACCGAACATAAAGACTATTGATTAAGTCCGAAGGTTGTTAAAACTTTTGTTCTTGACTTGTGACACCTATAATGTTGCTCTTACATAGTTTCTCTCTGTTTCTAAAGCTCTTCAAATAAATAGTATATCTTCCTACGTATACACTGTACGAATATTGTTTTATCTTGCAATTTCTCATTATACGGGGTTTTTTTTCATTCCAATCGTTGAATTTGTTTTTAAAATGGAATCGAAATGACGTAAACGCGGACCGAAATGAGGACCCCAAATTGAATTGTGATGTCAACAGTTACAGTAATTTCGTGTTATCTGTAAACCTGTATTTGAATAGAAGAAAGGTCGATTGCAGGATGAAATTAAATGTTACGATTCATCGTATGCTATGGTACTCATTAACGAAGAGATTTAGGGCAGGGCTGGAATTGTTGTTTTTGCAAAAACCAATGTAATATATATGTGTTCATCTGCAATATAAAATTAGAAGATAACTGTATTGTAGTTTAAATTCTAACGGCATCAATTGGTGATTTGATGGTCGCAAATTTAGTTTAATAGCGACGCGTTAGCGGTCACAGTAAACGGGTATTTGCGACCATCAAATCACCAATTGATGCTGTCGGAGATTCAAATACAATATTGTTATCTCCATTCTGATGAAACTGACAGAAAACAACATCAAATCATACATTTAAAATCAGTCATACATAGTCTGCTCTTGCGCGTACGTTTTCATAGCATCCATTGTGAATTGATGCCATGAAAATTGGTGACGTTATTACGTCGGCTTTGTAGAACTTTCGAGAAATAGTGCATTCTGCTTCCCTGAACAAGACAAGTTATGATAAGCAGATTTTCAGCATACAAATATCATACTTCGTATTTTCCATTTGATAATTTGTTAAACTTAACAATCAATTTACCGGGATTCCTTATTTTGGTTTTAAAAGTAAAAGCTGAAGTATTTGTTTGGGTTTTTTTTCAAATGCAAACCGGATGAGCGTCTTCAATAAATTCGGGTCAGATATAACATTAAACAGGTAAAACATTACGTGTAGGTGAAATTATAAAGGTAATGCCATGTTCGTTTTTACGAAGGCTAATATCTTACTAACAGTTACCTAAAGTTAAATGTCAATGAGACAGCAACCAAAAGACTGAAGTTAAGCGTCAATTAGACAGCAACCAATAGACTGAAGTTAAGCGTCAATGAGACAGCAACCAAAAGACTGAAGTTAAGTGTCAATGAGACAGCAACCAAAAGACTGAAGTTAAGCGTCAATGAGACAGCAGCCAAAAGACTGAAGTTAAGCATCAATGAGACAGCAACCAAAAGACTGAAGTTAAGCGTCAATGAGACAGCAACCAAAAGACTGAAGTTGAGAGTCAATGAGACAGCACCAAACAACTGAAGTAATGCGTCAATGAGACAGCAACCAAAAGACTGAAGTTAAGCGTCAATGAGACAGCAACCAAAAGACAGACATAACCAAACTCCTTCTGAATTAAAGAAAAAAAAGTTACAAACAAAAAAAGCATAGAAAGGCTAATGCATTAAACCAATCAATTGCAGTAAATACAAATGAGTTTAATTCCATGCAAAATTGTAGGTCAAAATTTTTTATCAAATTATTAATGCCACACTAACTAGAATGCAACACAGTGATTAGATGTGACACAAAAGATATTGGATGTACTACTTTAGACAGCTTCCTACCTACATAAAAACAACAATGTAAATCTAGTTTTATTGTGTTTCTGTAACAAATTCTATTCTTACATTCATGTTTACAAAACTACAAACTATGGATATATTTGTACATACATTTGGACTGGTATTGATAAGAGAACATTATTTGTCTATTTTTGTACATATTAAAAGGTTAAATTTTCAGGAGCATTCTGCTACAAAATACAAAATACGAAATTGAATTCTTTAAACACATGCATATAAAAGTTTTTTTCTAGTACATTGACAAATAAAACAAATGAAAACTTGAATACACATGAATAACTTTTGAGAAAAATGAATAACTATCAAATTCTTATGACCAAATGTTGAATGAACAATAAAATATGTTTAACTCATTCATAACACTACTGGACTTTATGCTAAAAATGCTTCTATAGTACATACAAATAGTTGGTTAGATACATATGACTAAAGGTCAAAGTCATTGAGGAAATACATTCTCAATCCTATTTCTAAATTCAGTGTAATATCTGTTATTGATGGACTGACGCTTACAAGAACATGCATAGATTGTTTCTTTAAGAATTGAAAATCGTCTACATTGTGCTCCAAACCAGATAAATAATCAAATATCAAAGAAATTGTCTCCAAGCAAAGTCAATAATAAAACGTTTCCCAGCCTTTACTGAAAGTCACAACAACGCAGCATCCTTTTATGGACTTTCAGTTTCTTACATTCATGTTGCATATCTCTGGACAGATTTATCAAGTAAACATTTTTGAGAGGATCCCAGTACTTTTATACATATTTCAACATTTTTAAAAATAATAGTGAAAGAGCAGGACTTTGCTAACAGTGAAATATGATAGACGTAATATCATGTACAATTAATACTATATATATATTTCTCTAATTCTTCGTCAATTTATCCCTTTCTGCACCAATTGTATAAAAAAAATTTAATCAACGTGTGGTTCGTTTGATCTCAGTTCTTCATTGGTTAAAATCTGATTATGACGTCGAATTTTCTTGCTTTCCTCTGAATTTCCTATTGTGACGGCATGAAAAAAGGCGACCATGCCTGATGAAGTCACATAGAAAGAACACATCTTTTTGCAGATAATTCAAAAAGAAGGAATAAGTTTGCCTGCATATAGTTTGAAAATCATTAGAGAAACAGATTCCACCACCAAATCTCGTGTAATACGATATTTATCCACTCTCGACAGTTAAATTTTAAATATTTAAAACGCTCGGCGAGCCTCGCGTTTTAAATTTGAAAATTTAACTGTCTCGAGTGGATAAATATCGTATCACACTCGATGCAGTGGTAGAATCTATATGTATATGCTCGGAAACGGTCCCTTTAATTGCTTTCAATAAATATTCTTATTCTTCTTCTTCTTCTTCTTCTGTATAGTTTGTCAGATAAAAAATATAATGTATGTGTGTTAAAATACGTTTTGATGCAATGAAAATCTGTACATGTATTAATTGGACTCTTTTCTTTTAAAACCAAAATGCCAGAATGTTTTATTAACTTCAAAATATGCCGTTCGAACACTTATAATTAATTATTTATATATATTTCTCAAAACCATAGTACATTGTTATATACGTTTGTTATAATTTGCGAGTAAGAAATACAAAAAATGAACAAATGCTACAACACCTTCCTTGTTTATACAATGTAAATAATCTTATATTCAAAAAATTAATCGAGGTAGATAGCTAACGGATAATTTGATTGAAATAAACATGAAAAGCATATACAAATACCAAATCTATTTGCCAATTACCAATGTTGATTCTATTATTACACACGTTTACCAAAAGATGTTTCCCTCTGCCAATGGTAATCTGGTTCGAAACCGGACATAATGAGATGTTGCCCAATACATACTAAGCGTGAGAAGTACACATTGATAAATATGTTTAACCAATTTATATAAAAAGTATAACTATGAACATTGTTTAGCTTAACAAAATATTTAAAAGAATTAAAAGATATGAAAAACAATATAGAATACATGTATTACACACAAATACATTTGCTCTTTCCACTAGCTCTTTATTTTCAATTCAAATCTGTGTCCCTCCTTAGGAAAATATACATATACATGTATTTCTGATTCAAGGTCGATTACAGTCTGCTAGTAGACTAGTTAGAGCTGCTGGTTTGTTTCCTTTTTTCTATAAAATGCACTTGCTACATAGATTATTTTTTTATAATGTATTTTAGAAAGTACGGTATTAAAGTGCGTGATCGAGGGATACAAATTGTTCTCTCTTATCAGGATAATGATAATCACTTTGAATTTCAATGTTAATTTAATACGAAAAAATCAACAGCTTTGAAGTTCATTTAAGTAAAACCACAACAAAAATTTAATTATATATTAATATTTGAATTTCTACAAACTATTATTTTCATTAGTATTGTCATTATATAGTCATATGTTTTCTAGTTACAAACACTCAGCAAATCATTACACTAAAAAGTGCATTTATTACGATTGCTACAAAAAAGGACAGTTTGATTCATTGTTTACATGAACAAAATGCATGGTTTATTTTTGTTATAATACATTTTTTTCTCGTATACTTATTGATTTGGATCGTCTATCCAAAAATCGCTGATATAAGTGCATTCTATATAAATCATTACGATTATGTGTTAACGACCTACTTGAACGTGGGGAGAAAACAAATTTGTAGGATGTCACCTTCTTTCCATATAATGACGGATTATCATTAAACCTTAGTTGGGACACTATTACTATCGGTATGTGACTTGTCCTTAAAAATAACTTCGTTCATTACAATTTTATCATTGATATTTCCATTCGACTCTTGCCTCCTTTCTTTGTTTTTGCGGTACTGTTTAACAATTCTCCGAATTTCTTCAAATGGAGGTGCAACGATAACTATAACCGCCATTACTACTGCCCAACCTTGTGTAAACCACACCCATACTTTAAATTGGGTTTCACTCATAACGGTGAAGGTAGCCATTATCCCTGGTATCAAAATGGCGAATAAAAATATACTGCAAAATCCCCCTACGTATGCTGTAATTTTTGCTTTTCTAAAGGTAGTAGACATCTGCTGAAATGTTGGTTTCGTATCAAAATGGAGTCCTTCTAGCTCCTCTTTAAAATTAAGCTCCCAAGGATTAAGAGGATTATCTATGTTGTACATTTTCTGCCATTCCATATCTTCGTCATGTTTATTTTTAATCTTATGTGTGAAAAGGGAGATAATCAAACATCCAGTCAGGCTAACGCCAAAACTAAAGCATGTTCCAGCTAAAATACTGTAATCTCTCACAGTATTTAAAAGAAAATCATTCAATCCATTCGGGTACATACTAGCGGCTGTAAGTGTTGCAGCTGATCCACAAAAAAACCCGGTGACTGCACCTGAAAAGATAAAAAGACATAATACAATTCGTTGAATATCACAGTCGATCGCCTCAAACATTAATCGAAGCAAATCTTAAATTCGAAATTACCAGGCAATTTACTTCAAGTACATACATGTATTGAGGATAAAAAAGATAAAATAATGAAAAAATTATAATGATTAAACAACACATTCATTAGGTTTGAAGCGCTTTCCTCTGTCGGCTGCCATTATATACCTTGTTGTAACCAACGACATGTTTCTGGTCTTATGAAATAATTCATTTCAATCTGTATCAAATTAAGTCCATGTGTTCCCCGAGATTGTTCAGGAATGTTTTATCGGTATCATTATCACAAAGAAACAACTTTAGATTTATGTGTATGTAAAAACACATTAGTGTTATTTAGAAGCTGTGACAAAGAGCATTCATATATATCTAATTGTTGTCGTTTTCCGATACCACTCAATATATCGTCTCACTAATTAGCAAAAAGAAGCGACAATAAGCATTAAGATATTTAAAATAAGCTGTTGGCCTTAAAATGCTGATGGTACTTTGAAAATGTAGTTATAAAGTCACCGATTCAAAATCGAAAAAAAATGTTGGTTATTTGATTGTTCGTATTCCACAATGAAAAAAGCGTTACGTCATTGGTTGAATGTCCATTTGTTGGGACATTAACATCCAAACAAAAAGTGCTCTTTTGAAAAAAATACTAAATACCAATATGAAATGGCGAGTTATCATGATCACATTTAAATGCAGCCGCGCCAAAAGTAAAATGAGCAAAATTGTCATCGACAGAAATTGCTCCATAAATTTTGTATTTACTTGGAAACAGATAAATAGCTAAGTCAACTTACCGACCATGAGGCCTTTTGAGGTTGCTTTTACCCATATAATAGAAAGCATCACTGGTGGAAAACATGGAATCGTTATAATGGCTCCTACGTAAAATATCCAGTTAAGGTCGATACCGGACTCAAAAATTATCAAACCCAGCGGAATAATCGCCAATGTAACCCAGATGATACACCAGTTCTTAAAAGTGATAAGATAATCTTGGTATTGACGATACTGTCCGTGTATTGGACACATATACGGTGGTTTGATACCAAACAAGTTCGGTCTGTGTCGTCTTTGTATATCCTCTAAGCAATTATGACACTTGTTGACACTTCGACAGTGACACAAAATTTCCCGGTCCTGGTCATTTGCATAAGTGGCAGCAACTGTCTGTTTCTTTAGCTTCCCGCACAAAACACAATCCGTTCTCTTTAAGTCTTTTCTAAAATATAAATTTGTCAAAAAGGTATTTATTTGAAAATTTTATTCAAAGAGAGATAACTCTAAATGTACATGTCTAGCTAGCTATGCAATTTGTCTGGCTAAAAATAGTTTAGACAATAATATGAGTGTATCGGCATTTATCTAATCTATACTAAGACAATACAAATCTTAAAACTAAATTATATGATTTCAAATAAAACATAACACTTTTAATATTGTTAAGGGTCATGTTATAATTTGGGGGAATGGCGGACTAGCGATAACTAACAATAAACACTCGACCTATGAATGTGTATGTTAGAGTCGGAGGAACTGTCAAAGTATAAATTTGTTTGCCTTATCCCTAAGCATCGTTATAAGGAAATAATACTAAGCTGTGTCAATTCAATTGTAATGCACAGAAAGTGTCTCCAAACCTGCAATTTAACATAGATACCATATTGAGATAATTGTCTAAATAGCTTGTTTATCTAACTTATGTTCTCATTGTTTAATAGGCAGGGATATTGCGATGAATTCAAACGAGATTATCATCATAATTAAGTCAACACAGGAATGCACGTTTAGTGTTGTTTTGTTTTTAGTCAAATACATGATTGTGTGTGTGCCGTTGCGAAATATTGGATTTACTATATTTGCACAAAAAGTGGGGATAGCGTCAGTATTTGTCATCTATGCTAAAAGATATATTCTTGAATTTATTCTCGTTAAATTCCATTGGTTCTTCCTATTCAAAAAGAACTCATTCAACACACCTGAACGGACGTATATATGTTTGATAAATGTCATAGACGATGATGGAGGATATCGCCATGACCTCTCCTGACCCTGTCGACATTAGAGCCATGGCACCCATGGTCAGAATGAGTATTCCACCAGACGAACCAAGGACCTTCTCTGCAATTAAAGGTGTCACCAAACCTGAAATATAAAAAAATGCTTAAATAACTCATAGATTGTGGAAATAAATGTTGGTCCAATACTACCACTTACACAAATTGAGCCTGAATAAATGATTTTTCGGTTTTCAAATCGAAACAAGGAATCTTTGTAATGATCTAACTGACTGCTACTCGCTCCCCTTGTTTTTGAATTTTTGTCAGATATTCGAAATCCTCTGGTTTTATCCATGTAGTGCTAATAAATATTTTGCCCGCTAACTCCTACTTTTCTATTCATAATTTAATTACATATATTTTAAAAGGCCATATTTGAAAATCTTATCGAATCCTTGTTATTTTTTCATAGTTTTTGAAAGAAAAAGGTGCCAATGTTAACTGTATGAAAAATCTATAGAGAATTTTTTCCCGCCAAATGTTCAATAGCTTATATCTGGAAAACCAGCACACAGACCCTTCATTTGTTTTTGCTTTTTTAGTTCCTTTATCTATATGCTGTCAATTTATAACAGTCTTATACAAAGCTTGTTATTTTGAAACAGAGTAGCAAACATCCTTTTAAAGGTCAAAACAACTGGGCGATGAAATAGGTTATCATATATTTTAAAATCTAGATATAAATGCGTTCCTCGTATAAGCTTTGCCATGCCTATAATATTCGTGAGGAAGAACATGTCACCACTGCATTATCTTTTATGTCGTCCGTCTTCAGGAGCACCTGAGATCACGCCCGGTTTTTGGTGGGGTTCGTGTTACTTTAGTTAGTCTTTAGTTTTCAATGTTGTGTTTTGTGTACTGTTTTTTTGTTTGTTCGTCTTTTTTTATTTTTTTTTTTCTTGCAGTGGCATTGTCAGTTTATTTTCGACTTATGAGTAAATGTGTCCCTTTGTTACCTTTTGTCTCTCTTTGTCATTGTATAGCCCAGTTACAGTTAGTTTCTTAGACATACAATTGAAACTTGGGATAAGCAAACATTAATCACGTTGTAAGAAAATGTCAAAGTATGTCAAAGTATCATTATATCAATTTTTAATATTAGATTCTGTGATATTAAAATAACTCGACTCTTTCGTTAAGAAGTTAATAGATTTAGTTGGATTTAGAATATTGAATCTTGGAAACAGTTCACACGGACTTAATATCTATTCATTTTCTATGTATTGTGCAAGTATTATATTGTAAAATATGTGTAAATGCACTTGTGTCATTTTTCTTTTTCAAATCATATCGAATATCGGACGTGGGAAAAGCAAATTTATTCATAATTTATCTATAAAAAGTATGACAACACTAACTACAAAAGCTACGACCATGGGTGGTTTATATTCCTATCTATGTAATATGTGTATGTTGTATATTAGTAGATATATACCACCTGTGAAGTATAATATAACATGAAAGTATAACAGTTACTCTCTTATATATAAGAAAATTCCATTAGATACTTTCAATATAATCAAATACAATGTATTGAAATAGGATTTGCCCATCCTCCTCAATATAAAAGCATCCACCTATACGGCACTTGATTTTTTTTTAAGAAAAGAATTTGCGAAAAAATCAATTTAACGCAATAATGCATTCATAAAAAAATGCATTCATCGCCTTTTCACACTGCAGTGAAATTCAATTATCATTTTTAATCAAGTATATAATTATAATCTGAAGTTTAAAAGTCGATCTCAATTCAAATATTTGTTTCTACTTGACTGATATCCAAAATATTTATTTATTTCATTATCAAAATAATTTTTTTAAAAGATAAACTTACTGACTTATTTGTATGTGTTTTACTTAGTCTGAGATTATGTCTTTTAAAGTGTTTGCCTCCGAGTAAGTTGAAAATGAGAAATGATAGATTGATTGATTGTTGGTGCTTAACGCCACAGTCAACACCACTGGCTATATATGGCTGCAAGTCCTTTTTATTGGTGGAGGAATCTAGAGTGACCGGAGATATCTACCGGCTTTTGTCAGAAAGACTGAAGTCAAAACGTAGATGTCACGTGTATAAGTAATGTGGCTATTTGATACATGTACTACCATATTACATGTAGATAATGATATAAGATTATATATATTGTGTACGTGTTTAATAGAAATATGGGGTATCCATCCATGACACAAAATCAGTACATGCACAGTAAAAATACACGCAAAAAGCAAAGGAACAGCGCTTTTATTGTTGTTCTTCATCTCAAAGTCACAGTGAGGCTTCAACACGGAGCAAAACAACTCTCACCTCACTGCAAGTTTAAGACGGCCCCTAGCACCGGCTTGAGTGGAATTCTTTGCAAAATTAATTTGGATAGACATTGTAAGATGTAACACCACCTAATCGTGTCCGGTAAAAAAAGAGCATACTGGAAAGTAGTACATATAATACATAATCGTTTTTCCATGATACGGTTTTAGAAATTGAGTTCAATCTTTCATAAACAGTAGTGTTTCAAACAAAAGGTTTTAAACGGATCGAGACAAGGGTTTCGAAGGGTTTCGACATGAAAAGCGTCTCCTGCTATACATGTACATGCTTAACCCACCACGCGAAAGTAATTACTGACTTTTAAAAATAAAGTCAGAATGATTATTGAATCTCTGAAAATTCGTTCCATAAGCCCATTGTATGTCAATTATGGACGCTAAAAAATGGTTGCAAAATGACCTCTGTTGCAATTTTGTTTAGACAATACTAAGCATTAATTATAAGTAACGGACGATTTTGCAGAATTTTAATTTGAATGTTTTGTCAGTGTGATACATTTTGTACTTGGGAGGAATGACATATATATCAACGAGGCAACAACAATATTTCCGTCCTATATGTATTCTAACCAATCTGCATCAGAAAGCACATCTTGGGGGGGGGGGGGGGGGGGGGGGGGGGGGGGGGGGGCGGGGGGGGGACGTTTTCCAGTCATCAGTTTTATCAAATCTAAACAAAAAATCACATAGGGGATTTTAATAATTGTCTAGGCAGAACATAACCAAGACTGTCTTTGGTCGTGTATGCGGTTATAATTTTTGTCTGGAAATTAAAACGATATGTTTTTCTGAAAATGCCTGAACCAAGACAGGAATACGACATTTGTTTTCCATTGGTTGATAAAGACCAACGTTTGATTTTGTCAGTTTTCAGTACTTCTCCCTTTTTGAACATCTCTTTGAGTTCGGTATTTTTGTTATAATTTTTTAAGTACACAAAATTATTTCCGATCAAGATTGGAGTAGATTTTCCATTCAATATAAAAGAAGAAAATGTAACTGTTATTTTTTATAGACAAATGAAAGATGTCGAACAGATCCAACACGAAATCAAAACTACACCAAATGAGAAATTCAACCTTATAATTGGCAAAGAGCATTTGTGAAAAATTAGTATTTATTCTCCAAGGATGATAAAAATTTATACTTATGTGGCAGTGTCCTAAAGGTTAACTAACAGGGAGCATGAACTAATTTCTTGGGTTTGTAACTATTATAAGCACTAGCAACCGAGCAAAACACAAAATGTGGACCTTTTTTCTGACTAATTGCTTAATTGACTATTCAATACGTTTGTGTAAAGTCCAGTGGCAAGTATTTCATGCATATCTATTAAAGACTTGGTGTACTTTATATATCTAAGTCAATTGAAATAACGGAATAACAGAAACACTGAACTGCAACAAAAACAAACACCAACATACATAAAAACGGACTATTTGATAACAACTGCCATATTCCTGACTTGGTACAGGACATTTTAAGAAAAAATGGTGGGTTGAACCTGGTTTTATGGCTAGCCAAACCTCCCGCTTATATGGCAATGTTAAAAATATATCGCTAAAATGACAACACTATGTGACAGGAATACAGTACAAACAAACGCAAGAACACTCAGCACAGAAAAATGCATAAATAAATAACATAAAAGTACATTACAACATGTAAACCGCAGAATAACAACGGACATCTACCATGAATTAACGACACCACAGGACACCACAAAAAGTGACGTATTTTTGTGACGTATATATAATCTTGAAATTCATACAATTATATGGAACGAGCTACAAAAATTCACAATTATTTTCACAATACTAGTCCAAATAATTATCATGATTATGACGGTCTTGAAAGGCTATTTTGAAATATTGCTGTGACGACGTCATAATTATTTGGACTAACACAATACTTTATCCATGGAAAATGGAAATTAACTCGACTATACTGACAAATAAGACATATGTGAAATGTACCGAAAATACAGACTTCAAACCACAAACGATAAGACATAACACATCATAACTAAATACATGAATGTTGGATGTATAAATACCGAGACACGTCGTATAGCAATGCAATATACCTTTAATTATTTTTTACAGGGTAGATGAGAAAAAAAATTAAAAAAACAAACCACTTGCCATTTTAAAAAACAAGTTCAAAGATCTTGAAATTATGGAGATCTTCATATTATGTAAAACTTCTCTTGGTAATACTCGAGCAGATGATGATTATCATCTTCTTTTTTTTTCTTAATAAAACCAGCAGTTTATTTACCTCAAAATTTTAACGGATTAGTTATTTATTTTAAATCAATGTTTTTGTAATTTAGATGTACATTTTTCCCTCTTTTAATATTTTTTTTTTATCTCCCCCATTCAATTTTAGTGATAGATAGAATACAAACAATTTAATTATAACCATACAAACAGTATAATTATAATCACTGAATGTTCATTGTCCATCTTAAGATAAGCATTAGAAAATTGTACTTATATGATACTAGTTTCTGGGTTAGATCTTAGGACGTTCTATATTGATTGCAGTAATTGTTGTTTCATAGGTGTTACATAAATGTTTCACGTGTGTTCCAGTGTGTTCTACGCGGAATCAAATTCGATAGAACATCTGTCAATCAATATTACAGTAACTTGTCAATTTTAACTTTATAATGAAAAGAAAAACCTATACTACACTTTTTGGTCTCTGATATAGTAAAAAAAAAAAAAATACCAACGGTATTTTCGAACACGATGTAAAAAGATGGGATTTAAAAATTAATGTGTTAATTTTGTGACACGGATAGAAAAAAAACAAATAAAATTGAGTCAATTCGTACAGTTAATTATAAATTGCGTGATAAAAACACTTAGATTAAACACTGACATTTTAGATTTGTTTGCTGTCCATTTAGTGTTAATATTGTTGTATTTTTTTCTCATAAATTTTAAATCAGAACGCACTAAAACGAATAGAAACAACAGTTAGGATACTGGTTGTGAACTCGTACTTTGGAGGCAATTAAACTCAATTGAGAATCGTTAAATGTCTCTTCTGTTTTGTTTATCACATATAGATTGATAAGTATCTAAATTAATGTATATGCAGTATCGTTCACAACTAGGAATTTGATGATCAAAAATAAAAGAAAAGTTACTAACGAACAGTGTTTCTTTTAAAGAACAAACATTTTTTTTATACAATTTTCTCCTTTCTGGTATGAGATTTGCATATAAACCAAAATAGCATATAAAGTTTCAATTTGATTCATATATAGCTCTTAATGTTTCTACGTATTTATACATCCCTGGGCTGATATGCATAAAACCACTCAAGTTAAGATATCCAATCGTAGTTCTAATTTACCGTAGGATATGTAGAAAAATCCGTACGTTCGGAACAAATTTTAACTTAGTAGTTTTATGCATATCAGCCAAGGCTTTCAAGCATTCAAGTTTGAGCGTTCCTGACGAATACAATCCAGTAAAGGGCTTCGGACGCACTTAAGGATGTTCGCTCCTCTTGCTTTTGAACTTTTGGCAGATATTCGGAATCCTCTGGTTTTATCCATGTACAAAAATGTAGTACCATTAAAAAATTTCTCTCAATAACCTCTACTTTTTTTTTCATAATTTTAATACATATAGTTTAAAAAGCCATATTTGAAAATGCTGTTATTTTTTCATAATTTTCTAAAGAAAAAGGGTGCCAATGTAAAATGTATGAAAAATCTATAGAGAATTATTTCCCGCCAAATATTCAATGGCTTATATCTCGAAAACAAGCACACGGACCCTTCATTTTTTTCTGCTTTTTTAGTTCCTTTATTTATGTACTATCAATTCATAACAGTCTTTTAAAAAGCTTGTTATTTTAAAACAGAGTAGCGAACATCCTAAATCTATAAAGTGCTATATTCAGTAAATTTGAGACACATTTTACAAAATTAAATGACATTCACATTTTTTTATAAATTCGGTGCTATTTATTTTTGTATTGAAATAATGCAAAGATATCCGTTTATTGTAGAGTAGAGCTTGTTGACTTGTTTGCTGACTTTTATTAATTGACCCCTTGGATTGATGTTTCATTGACTGATTGGTGTTTAACGCCACTTTCAGCACTATCGTGCTATTTCTTGGCGGTCAGTTTTTATTTGTGGATTAAGCCGGAGAGAACCACCGACCTCCGGCAGGAAAACTGACAATCCTAGTCAATTAAGATTGGAGTCGAGCGCAGCTGCCACGAGTGGAATTCAAACTCACAACCTAAGTGTTGGCAGGCTAGGGATACAGTAGCTCGACTACATTTTTTCTCTTGATAAACTAATTTATGTCGAATAAAATTTATTGCACATATTATTATCTACAATATTCTACAATCTTTTATGGAAAACATATAGTTTGTATACAAACTATCAGGCTATCTCATTTACACAACTACCATTCAGCACATTCTACCATTATTTACTTGAAAAAAGAAACTGCTTAGACCACTCGGCCAACGAGGCCCCTGATGTTTAATTGATATGTTCCCAATATCTCCGTCAAATTAAGAAATTTTATTTAATTTTTTCGTCATATTCTCTAGATCTGCATGTTACCAGTTCGTTGCAAAATACATTGCGTTCATGATTGAAAATAGTTTATATTCAACAGATTGGTAAAACAACTATCAACCTAATCGTATTAATGATGTAGGAAGACGGCATTTTATTTTTCGATTAAAAATGGGGACATGATAAGCTTACTAAATAGCCTACAAATGTAAGTCAATATGCCGTTAGGGTGTAATATGTTACATGTATATATTTTAGTGTGTTCTATATTTTAGCAGTTGTAATCTAGAATGAAGTTGTTCTAAATGTTGTATCTGTAAAGGTCATATTTAAATAGTACGTACAAATGGAGATCTTCCCCTGTAGTATGGCAATATGATTAAGATTATCCGAATAAGTGATACGTACAAATAGATTACAAATTCAAAAACTTTACTTCGAAATGAAGGTAATGAATGTCCAATATTAGGAGATTGCTATGCTTCAACATACAAAAAGACCCCTCCAATATCATTAATCAAGAGTAGCATCATTATGGGACCGACGGCGAGACTACAGGTTTTCATATTTAATTTCAACTGTCTACATTCAAAATTATTTCCCCTTTTGTTCCCCGTCTTAACATCTTTTCCATTCTATGGTAATAACCGCAATACAATCCGTTTGTACAATTTGAGAACAAAACATCAACACTATTTAGATGGTTTCCTTTCTCATCGTTCTTTCTATTGAAAAATATCAAGTTCCTTATAATAAAAACATATTACCGTTCTTCCTGCCTCCCTACTGACCCAAAATGTCCATGCCTACCGTAACACATTGCCATTTTTTTTAATTAAGCACTGTTAAAACAAGTTTACCTATCTGCCTACTATTTTTTCGGCAAGGAGACAGGAAGCAAGTATCTTTTTTATTTTGGCCTTAATGAACACTTAACTACAATATATGGAAATGTGTTTGTAAGCATGTTGATCAACAATATAATTTAATCAACGTTGAATGGAATGTGCCGGTTTTAATTTCTACGGAAAGCTTTTTTTATCATCCGTTTAACAACCATCAGACAATAAATTAGAACACAAGAGTGCGAGAACGCTGCTATTTATATTTCAAACTCATAATTGGAACACTTTAATGCCTGTACTTTGCACAATTTAACATTAAAGTAGTTGTTTTCGAACAATAAAAATGCAAATATGTGGGAGGATAATAACTTTCAGAAATGTCGTTACACTAATAAGACACTGTTAATTATTCTACAATTCAATGAACTTTCACTACAGTACAGAACGCTCGTAAGTTAACATAATCTTCGGTAAAATGGAAACAAATTATTTCGCTTATTCAAGTCTTCGCTTTTCAAGATCAGTCTCATATTGCCCAGACGTCCGCCGGTCTTATTGAAACTTCTAATTTATATGGGCCAAAGCAAGTCTTAAAAAGGCCATCAGACGCCATTGTAATCTATAAAATTGAGAATGAGATCGGGGAATGTCTCAAAGAGACAACATCCCGACCAGAGCAGAAAACACCACAAGGCCATCAACGGGTCCTCAACGCAGCGAGAAAATTCCGCACCAGGAGGCGAGCTTCAGCTGGCCCCTAAATAATAATGTATATTAGTTCAGCGAAAATTGACGTAACACTAAACTCAGCAACATATAAATGAACCAAAATTAAAAAAAAAACGTACAAGACTAACAAAAGCCAAAGGTTCCTGACTTGGGACAGGTGCAAAAATGCGGCGGGGTTAAACAGCTACTCAAAATGCACTTTGCACTTGTTACATATGTATCTGAACTGGAATCATAGACAACCGATCCATCTCGACAGCTTTCCATGCAACTACCGTGAAACATTAGTTCCCGTACAATATAGCTTCTGAAGTGGTTGATGTTAGTATCCTATATGGTGGTTATTAGAACAGGATGATAAATTTTATACAGATCTTAAATTTATATTATGCTGTAGTCAACCTTAAGCATACATTTACGGTTTACTATAAATGTTGATTTTTCCGATTGCACCGAATTCATACTTTTATACTTACATCCTGGTCTTTTTTTTTAGCGATTACGTGATCTAATATGGCGCATTGACTCAACTGACCCTGGTCTATAATCTATTTTTTTTTTAAATTGGAGGGATATTTTTGCTTTTAGAATGAAAAAAACTGTAGATCACACATCTAAGAATATTTGTAATAGAAGAATAAGAAGATGTGGTATGACTGCCAATGAGACAACTCTCCATCAAAGATCTAATGACACAGAAGACTAGAAATTATAGGTCACCGGTACGGTCGACACCAATGAGCAAATCCGTACCGCATAGCAAGCTATAAAAGGCCATGAAATGACAAATGTAAAACAATTCAAACGAAAAATCTAATGGCATGAATTATGCACAAAACAAGAATCGAAAAAAAAATATGGTATACAGCAACAAACGAAAACCACTGAATAACAGGCTTCTGACTTTGGACAGGCGGAGTTAAACATGGTTGCTATATAAATATATGATTACAACAATAATTTTTCTGTTGAAGTTTGTAACTATACTTATAACTTAGATTTCGATTCATCTAGATTATTTTATAAACCAGTCGGATTTCTAACAATTGTTATAAGAAGTATTTATTGGATTATTTGCGCTAACACCAATGAACAACAATCAAACATAAATCATACTAGAAAATGACATCTGAAGGACAATGTACCGTTTTGAAGGTCAGTCATTTGTCAAACTATTATTGATCCCTAAATTTAATCACGTTTAAATAATATCAAAGGAATATCATCAATACCAAATTAGATTATTATGTAACTCTCGCTGTTAACGTGCAAAAAAGACGATGGAATTAAAGAACTAACCTTCGTCTATCTGACCAGCACTCAAGTAATGCGTCCCATTTTCTGCACTGAGAGCTATATAAGCCATACCAGTCGTTGTTGCCATAGTGGATGGAATAGAGAACCAGATGAAACCAGCCAGTAAAAATCCCCATACTCCTTGAACTGGTTTCGCTGCTATTCTACTCTGCCATGATGCTTGGTCACAATACGTCACAGCAGACGACACAAATACTTCAATGACGCCATATAAAAATGCCACACCTGATCTGAATGTCAGATAACTGTGGTTTTCGTTCTCAACGGGACCTTCTACGCACGAAATTGATTTGTACATGCGTGAAATGTCTCCTATAGATGCAAATTCGGAGTCTGAATTGTGTAATATTTTGATGACAAATACAATTAACAGAATGAAAACGAGGCACGCGTTGAAGTATGAAACGTAAAACGTCGTGCCTATTCCACCAATGAGCGAGTAAGAACCAAAAAGTATCGCCATTACGAATAAACAAAATTCATCGGAAGCATCTCTAGTCAGTGACTGTATAGTTGCCCGACCCGCCAAAAGTAGGCCTATCATGATTACAAGGTTTGTCACAAGGGCAAAAACGCAAAACAGAGCATGTGCCGATTTGCCAAATCGTGCATGGATAATCTGAAAATAAAGGAAAGTGTATGACAATATAATTATAATAAATAGGATACATGTAATGATTTTAATTGAAAAGACAGACGAAGATATAACAGTATTGTAGCTCAAAATTGTACTTGATAAATTATATGAAATTAACCGGGTTTGAATTGAATACAATGCGTTTAAAAATACAAATGTAAGTAAGAAACTCTAGAAATTTGTCCGGTCTTACTAGTTGTACTCGTTTAAAAGAAATTTGAAACCAAACTTGCTGTACAATAACTACATTTATTAATTAACGGTCACAATATTTGATTATGTGTGTCATAGGGTTTTTGTTTCAAGAACTATAACCCATATCTTTCTTTATGCATTCATAATTTATTTAAATGCATGTGCCAGTCGATTCGAACGTCCATGATGTGCATTCGTCCTTGTAACTTGAACGTTCATGATGTGGATGCGTCCTTGTTATTCGAACGTCCATGATGTGCATTCGTCCTTGTTATTCGAACGTCCATGATGTGCATTCGTCCTTGTTATTTGAACGTCCATGATGTGCATTCGTCCTTGTTAATTAAACGTCCGTGCTGTGCATTCGTCCTTGTTATTTGAACGTCCGTGCTGTGCATTCGTCTTTGTTATTTGAACGTCCGTGCTGTGCATTCGTCCTTGTTACTTGAACGTCCATGATGTGCATTCGTGCTTGTTATTTGAACAAAAGGTATACAATGCATTATACAACTATATAGTTTAAGAACGCAATGTCTTATATTTCGAACCGTCTCGTGGTAGCGTGCTTGCCTCGAGTGCGGGAGGTCTTGGGTTCGAACCCCGACCTGGTCAAATCAAAGACTTTAATTTTAATATTTGCTGCTTCTCCGCTAAGCACGCGACATTAGAGAGTAAGAGCAAAGAGTGGTTGGTTCGGAGTCAGAATATTGTGTCTGGATAAGGTGACATGTCTTCCTGCGGACTGTTACCTTGTGAACTAGCACTTTAAACATCCGGCTCAGCGTGTCGGTCTGGTACAAAGCAGGGTTAATATTCATATTACATTAACATCTTCTTGTCCTGAATATGCATATCAATTTGCCGCTGGACGCTAAGCAGCCATCCATCATCATGATCTTATATTTTGAATACATACATTTATAAAAATTCTAAACAAAAAATTTCACTGTAACAAATATTTTATTGATATGTGTACATGTTTGTTTCAATTTGTATAATACACATTAGATCAAACTGTTTTTGCTATTATAGCTACTGACAAAGTACATGTTTATGTTTCAGTAATAATGTTATTGCTTGCTGGGTTAAAATACTAATTTAATCAAATCACTACATTAAATATTATACAATTAATAGCTTTTCCAGAATTTATTTCTTGTTGTAGACTGAGTAACTGAGATAATAGATTTTATTCAATTTTATATAAAAATTAATGTGTTTGTGTATAAAATTAGCTAATCTGGTTATGTTTTTATCTATTTTTCTATGTTATCAATTACATATTTATGATCCAGGTTTGATGATACTTCGTTGATCAGGTTCATAAATAGTCTGCAAACGAAAAGTGCAGGTATTGAAAACAGCGTTAATATATAGGAAGCTTATTCAGTCTTCATTGTTTTTTTTTTGTTTTTTTTTTAACGGGGGATGTTTTTTATTGCGGGAGTTGTTCAAGATCTCAGCAGTGAGCAGATCTGTAGTTATTTGTCAAATCTTATGCACAATTTTGTAAAAATCAAAATGTAGGACCTATTTGCTTTTTGTAAATCTGCGACCCTTAAACTTTTTTTTCACGGGAAAGCCTGTCTTTGAGACAAACAGCTACAAGTTGTATGAGTCATTAGGGGTGTGGTCTACGAAATAACAAAAAAGACAGTACAATCTAGGTATACTAGAGCATTAAGTTCTATACCTGTAAATAAGTTTTAGCACCTGGTGCTCTTGTTTTAAACTGGACAGAAAATATTGGAAATATGAAAATGTTTATCATTATTCCAACTGCATACCAAAACGGACCAGCTATCCCATTCTGAAATAAAAGAGAGAAAAAACATCGCATTAGTGTTGATTCAGATAAGCCTAAAAATAAACAATAAATGGAGAATGCGTCCATCTGACACAGATGATGCCGCCGCTTGCATATAACGTTATAAAGGGACATATCTCGAGAACGGTAAAAGGGACGCCACCCACATTCGAACTTGATCTGTATCTTGTGATAATAAGCATAATATTGTGTATAAGTTTCATAACATTTTGTTGAGGCAAACTGAAGTTAGAGAACGGAAACCAACTTTAGGGCGTACAGATGGACGGACGGACAGACGGACAAAGGTAACACTTAGTGCCCCATACGGGACGACGGGGGCATAAAAATGGACGACGTCGAACCGTTAGATTTCTTTCTAAATAAAATTTCGCCACAATTTTGTTTTTGTTTTGTTGTTTTTCTTTTCGGCAAATCGGAAACCCTTGGTTTCTACCATTTCAATTTAAAACCGCTTAGGCACGCCAGACCAATTTTATGTAGTTTGTCGTGTGCACTTATTTCTGGAGGGGGCAATACAATCCTTTTTGGTCGGAGTTGACAGATGATACATCCAATATCCTACGAGCGAGTAACAAAAATATATACCCGATCTTATATCTTTTGGATAAAAATATACCAGTCCTATAGCTGTTATAACTACGCTACATGTATTTTATGGAGAGAAATTCAAAATTGGCAACCTTTTTCTCATTGTTGAAGGCTGTACGGTTGCCTTTAATTGCTTACATCCACTTTCTTTTTAACTTTGGTGGATAGTTGCCTCTTGGACAATCATACCACATCGCCATATGTTTATATTATATATATTTCATCTTAAATTCGTGAACTTACCATATATACAATGAAGCTTGAAATAGTAGCCTATTCAAACAGACTCATCCCTATTCACTCATTACATGGTAAATGCCCTTCCGCCGACCTTTTTTGTAGTCTATGGGATATTTTTAACAATAATATGTGTCCACAGAATGCCATGCCCTGCACGCACTATCACATTTCCATGTTCGTTGGAACGCCAAATCTTGGTCAAAACCCTATATTTTAAGAATTCCCCCAAAAAAAGAATAAGAATGTGTACTAAGCGGTTGGTAAAAGTTTATTTTCTTGCAATGTATTTTCAAATTTAGTTCATTTTTTTTCGTGCTTAAAATTCAATTTTCACCGTGTTTTGTGCACATTGATAAAAACATCAACGTGGTAGCTAATTATTTTGCGTTCATCGAGATATTGCCATTTTATTTCCCATTCATCCGTGCACATACCCCCGACTTTACGACCTTCTACGATTGATTTCCATGACTTAATGGTAAATTACATGGATTGATTGATTGTCGGTAGCTTAACGTCCAGTGGCAAATATGTCATGCATGTTTAGGACGAGAAAAAAAATACATTGAACCAAAACTAAATTGGAACGGGATGTTCGATGTATGATCTGTAGTATCTATACTCTAATCATTATAATATATATTCAATGGTATTTTTCAACACGGTGTAGGATTAAAATAAAATTGAATTATTAAAAATAATCTAATACTTATTAATAAAAACACCTGATGATGGAATTAATGAAAAGGTCTCTGCAAATTATGTTAAGTGTTGTCAATATTCATTATAATATGTTGCATCGGTTGAGATTAGCATATGTTGCACTTTAAAGATAAAGATGGGGATATTATTTTGAAATCTTGTTGCTTTCACATTCCATCCTTTCAAATTATGAACGTAATAAGATTAGTTATTAAGCTAAGTTCTATATTTATTGGATTAATCAGTTTTCGGTACGCTGGTATTGACCTTGTGTAATGAAGTAAATTAAATTGATAGTACAATTTCAAATTAAACTGTATGAGGAAGGTGTATTAATAAGTGCACCCGCGTAATAATTTGTTATTAAAGTCAACAAGCAAAAACCTCATTAATTTCATGAAAGGTTTAATCGAGTCCTGAATCTGAGCATCATCCCACATGCAAGCATTGCATGTATAAACTTACATATATAATATATTTCACGTCTATCAAATTAAAAAAAACAATATCAATTTAATTTATACTGACTATAAATTTCCGTGTTTGTATATTCAATATTGCTACAAACTTTTTGCCGGCAGCTAAAGATGTACGGCATATTTCTCCTGAAATTGTTTTGACCAAGGGGTTCAAATCGGAAAGTTGACGAAACCTAGTGGAAATTTGAAGGAAAATAGTTTGAATTATACTGTACATGTATGAGTATACATTAGTTTTAAGTGGTGTTAATGTTCATACTAGTATGTTGCATCGGTTGACATTATCACATTCTAGAGATAAGGACAATGTTATAATTTCAAACATGTTTTTAACGAAACCTAGTGGAATTTAAAAAAAAAATAGATTTATACTGTATGAGTACAGGATTTTCAACAATTTTTCATAATAATTTATTATATTCATAACATCAAGTTGCACATGGCATTCAGCGCTATATACTGCTGTTAAGTATGTCTTGTCACAGTTGAATTTCTAGAGCGGATAAGAACAATATCATAATCTGAAACTTATTTCCAATTATCATTTTGAAATTTTGTATATTCCGAATATATCTGAAATCTCATCTAGTTTAACTTGGTACAACAAAGTTATGAACTGTCAGTGGTTAAATGACAAATTTTAATTTGATTGTAATTCTAAATTAGGCTTACTCTAATTCGTAAGACATTTATATTGTGGATATATTCACAGATGTATTAATATGACGTCTTACATACACTTAAAACTAATATTTGATTGAGAAATATGATATAGATCTATTCTGTAAATGTAAGCAAAATGTTCGGAAGACTTATTAAAATAACGGGTTAGAATTGTTGAAATGAACGTTCATATTAAATATATCTGCTTTGTAAAAAAAATAAACTCATTACAGTTATATAAAAACATATTTTTATATATATTCATGATAATGTTCGTGTCCATAATACATGTTTCTGGAAGTAACTTCAACAGGAGCAAATACTCGTGACCACAAATCTATAAAAGGTCTCATAGGCAAAACAAAACAAACAACAAAAATAATAACCGAATATTTTAAGGATCCACTCTTGCATTAATGTTTGTATTTTAAAGGCTACTTGAAAGTATTTGAAGCTAAGATGAATGACGCCTACAAATCCCCATTTTAACTCACTGGATTTATTCATAATAAACAGTCTTGTTTTATACAGGAAGGTGGGACAATTGTGATTTTTAAAATATGACATGTCTTTTTTTTTGTAGGATGAATGAATAATTAATACATCCAGAGGGATTTACCGGTAAAAAAAAAAACAAAGTGAAACATTTCATTCTTAAGAACCTAGCGCCTATTTTCGATTTCACTGCTTTTGTTTTTGTTTATAAATTCCATTTTTCGAATGCAGAAAAGATAAATTACGAGATCAGATCAAATACTTAATGGAAACATTTATAAGAATTCCAGATAAATTAATTAGACATCAAGTATGTTTGCCGTCAATAAATAATCACATGTTTTCCCATCCCGTTCACGCGAGATGTCATCTATGTGAAAACATTTTGACGTTAAGTTGAAAAAAGTGGAATCTGAAAGTCTTAAAGAGTCTTCAGTTGTTATCTACTCTTCTTTGTAAGACAATATTTATTCTTTATATTTTTATCAGTGACAAAACTTGCTAATTGAATTGTTCAGCAAATCCTCAGTTTCGATATTGTTTCCTTACGATAAGCTTATTAACTTGAGGTACCAATTACGACAAAATTATTTTGTGTCTATGCAGAGTTCGAGATCAACTAACGGGCCACGGCTACCAATCAACATCTCGCATAACCAATCATTTTAAGTGTTATTTAACTATCGCTCTAATTATGACCCTTGACTGTGACAAATGATATATTTTCTTTATTGATTCAGTGCGGGATATAATACGACATGATGGATGGGGTCTGGATGAGAGATTCTGTCATTTCTGTATTCTTTATTCTATCTGCCATGTTTCTCTATTCTTTATATTTTAGCACCCCATTTTTCTATATTCTTTATTGTGTGTGTCTTATTTTTCTCTATACTTATTTTTCTTGTTATTTATTCTGCACTTTTTTTACATTATTCTCTATTCTGTAAAACCCATTCAGACCCTCGTGCATGATGTATTCGCCAATCATCGGTGGAGGAATGTATTGAAGACGTTACCAGAGCTCAGTTTTTATTGTTTGCAACAGTTGAAAACACTTTTTTTGACATTTTGCTTAAAAATATGCGTTGCTGATATTCAAAATACACTATTTTATTTTATTAAAAATCTTATGAGTTTTTACTTTTAAACTATTATAGTATTTTTCTTGTATGAAAGGTATTACAAAGTTCAATTTTTACTTTTAAATATAAAATCTTAATCAAGGATTTGGTTATTGAAAAACCATTAACTTGAAAAATTGAAATATCTAGATGGAAAATATAAAAGTGCTGTAAATGTGTTATGTACGTTTCTGAAAACCTTGGAAAGCCTATGGACTACAGAATCATATATGAACATAAAAAATCATGTCTAAATTGAAGACTATGTAATAGAGAAGATACACTCACTATCTGATTACAGTAGTTGTCGTCTGTTTATGTAGTTCATACATGTTTCTCGTTTCTATATAGATTAGACCGTTGGTTTTTCCGTTTGAATGGTTCTACACTAGGAATTTTTTGGGGCCCTTTATAACTTGCTGTTCGGTGTGAGCCAATGCTCCATGTTGAAGGCCGTACCTTGACCTATAATGGTTTACTTTTATAAATTGTAACTTGGATGGAGAGTTGTCTCATTGGCACTCATACCACATCTTCCTATATCTATCTACAGACCTTGCAGACATGAAATACATGTTACTATGACATTAGTACACTAGTAGTTTATAATAAACAGTGGCAGTAAATCTTCATAAAAGGGGAGGGGAGGGAGAGGGGGTGGGGGGTCACTGACTGCCTAAGAGAGGGCCCGCTCCAGTCATGCTTCAGTGATGACCAAAATAATCAACCAAATTTTTCCCACAAAAGGGGCCTGCCCATCCCACCCCATCCTTCCCAAATCTGCCTCTGATAAATGATGTTCATTGATTTAAAAAAAAAAACAAACTAAAAGCAAGTTTTGACTCATCGGTAGCAAAAGTCCTTCTCCAGGGACTACCATTCTATTCAAAGATACACTATCCTTCCACCAATGACGTGCTCAAACTAGATACACATTATTCCAACCTGTTTCCAAGAAGAGCGTCAACTTTCGATTAGCTAGTCTGATACTTTACCTTAGTCGTCAGGGTGGCACTGTGTAGAATGTCACCTGGCCAAAACAGTTGGGAAGCAACAGTAACTGCTGTTAAACTAAGACTGACGTTTCCGCCGGCATCAAACGTTGTGTCCAGATTGTGTTCATCGTGGAATATATGCTTCCGAACGGCATTGTGAAACAAGGCAAGGATGATCGAAAAACCACCAAATCCTAGTAACATAAGCAATGCTGACTCGTATCTGTCTAAAACTGGTTTCACCCTACAAGAAAAAAGTTGTAGTTTAAAAGTCTGTTTGTATTCCTTGCACTTGTTATAGTTTTAAAGTCTGTTTGTATTCCTTGCACCTGTTATAGTTTTAAAGTCTGTTTGTATTCCTTGCACATAGTGTTGTTTGTCTGATATTACACAAAATGTCTGATAATGGTTGGTTTGTTGCGCCTGATAGACACTGTTTCATTAATGTCTAGCTGCGCCTAATATACATTATTTCATAAATGTCGAGCGAAAGAAAGTGATGACTGATTTGTATTCAAAAAGAAGTCTTCGAAAAGGGTATGAGAAAACAATCTCTCACTGGAGAACGAGGATGTTTGATCACTTTGTGATATCAAAAGAAGTTCTTTCCGGACAGAAACGTTAGTTTAGGGATTGTTAAAGAATAGAAACAGAAAATACGAGGTTGATGGCAAAATGAACTGACGACACAAACACCAGTCCAAAAAACACTGCTCAGACTTCGTCGACAACTGTAATCAAAGTTAACTCCCTAGAAAAGTGGTAACTTGCCGCAGAATTATATTGCACGGTCGACTCTGAGTTTAAAGCTTTGAATTCATCATCAAAAATACATTTTGGGTAAAAAGATACATTTTGTTAAATAGCAGAATAACTGTTTATGTGTATAAAACAATGCAATAAGCTAGACAAGCAGCAATAAGTATACACAGAACAATTCACTCAAAAATCACTCATTGATGGTGCTCAGTGATTCACGGTGAAACCGGGAGATTGTTAGTGATTGGAGATGATAACACTTAGATTTGGACCATGTGATATCGTATATAAAGAATGTACCAGAGATATTTCATAGTGATTCTCCTTCCAATTCACTCACCAGCATTCACCTTGAAAACTCCTCGCATACATTTAGAGTGGTTTTCCACTGAATCACCTAATGCGTACTGCACTACCAAACAAAAGAGAGATTTTTTTCGCATTTATTTTAGCTACGTTTTGAGTTATACGATTGTGTTTACAAAGAGGTACGGGTGGTATTGTACTGTTTCACTCAAAAGGAAAATATTTGAACAATGCAAGTATACGTATGAAATGTTATTTGGTACATGTTTGGGTGTTTTAAGGAACATTGATATCAAATATTATTATTTCATATTATACATGTCATAGTCCATAAGGGTGTTAAATATTATATATCATATGACATATCAGTGTTGAAATTTTGTCGATTTATAGTTTCCACTATTTTTACCGCAATTGAAAATACCATATGGCATAGAAAGTTCATTTTCTTACTACAGTAAGCGTATCATAGATACGCCAGACGCGCGTTTCGTCTACAAAAGACTCATCATAAACGCTCGAATCAAAAAGTTAGAAAGGCCAAATAAAGTACGAATTTGAAGAACATTGAGGAACCACAAATCCGAAAGGTTTTGCCAAATACCAATCACGCGTAGTTGGCACCTTTCCCCCACGTTTAGGGAGCTATCATTTGATTTTTATGAGGAAGAAATTTTTTTTCCTGCATTTTTTTTAGTTGTAATCTCTGTCCTGCCTTTTTATTTTTCACTCTATTCGGTCCTGCCTTTTTTTTTAAAAGTTTATACTGACTTTTTTTTCCCTAAATTGTCATCCTGACTTTTTTTTTGCAAGTGTCTCATCCTGCCTTTTTTTTTTTTACTCAAAACACCTGTCCTGCCTATTTTTTTTAAATTTCATCCTAGCCCCCCCCCCCCCCCCCCCCCCCCCCCCCCCTTCCCATAAAAATCAAATGGTAGCTCCCTTGCATTGATTTTCTGGTAATCTCAGAATTTTGGCTTATTTTTCAGTGTATGAAAAAAAAATGAAAATTTCAAATTCTGGTATCACTGTGTTTTAATGCCATGTCTACGATAAGCAACATGCATGCGTGTATATGGCTGAAACATGACTTAAAGTCAACTTCTTTGAGCAGTACATATATAATATACGTGCATTGTTGTGAAAATAGTGAACTAATTTGATTGAGCTTTAAAGACAGGAAGAAAAACAATACTCACGAGCTTTTCTCCTGTGTCGTCGCAAGTATACAGATCCACATATCATTTCACAGTTATATAAGTATATTTTTATCCCGCAATTTCAGTTGTTTTCTTTGGTTTTAAAAGGTGTCGATATTTGATTTAGACTAAATGGATAATTTTGGTGTTGTTGTTAGTCTGAGATATTAAGTATGGATTATTTCTGATAAATATATTCATAACTTGAGTCGATTTAGAACTTGACCGTCACATTGTGTACCACTATGATCAGTTGCCCTTTAGATGTCTTGTAGATTATTTGTGTCGTTAGAATGCTGTATCCTTGACGCATACCAAATATCTCCCTTTATTCATACGTATCGCGAGGAGGACACTAATATTGAGTAAATAACAATTTGAATATAACCGTTCATAATAAAAGGATACCAGGACACGACATGCCAATACTATTTACGAAAAGCCAATGTGTGCCGTACATGTGTTGAAAGCTGTACGGTGACCTATAGTTGTTAATTTCTGTGTCATTTAGTTTCTTGTGGAGAGTTGTCTCATTGGCAATCATACCACATCTTCTTGTTATATGTACACCGGATAGTTTTTGTGTAGTAAAATAACGGTTGGAGGGTAAAAGACCTAGACATTATGAGGTTTAGCAATACATTGCTAACTAATAAATCAGACGTATTTCAGATTTACGTAATGTTTTGCTTTTAAAACCTAATAACATGTAAAAGAAAAACTCCGAGGGCATTATGCAAGGAGTCGATGCAATGACATGTTTAATGTCTTCGAAGGATAATTTCTTGTTATAATGTAACACTCGAATAAGTGATTTGTTTATTCAAAGATTCATTATCTTAATATGTGAAAGAAATTAAGGTTTCTTATTGACTGTTTATTGAATTTCCACAAGATCTAATTCAGTGTGTCATATGTCTTAGAGTACTGACCTCGATTACAGTGCTCTGACCTTGATGGAGTGCTTTGACCTGAAACCCCGGTCTCCGCGTCTAGACCGTGTGTACAATTGTCTTAATCTAGAAACTCAGTTAAAAAACAAAGGAACATGTCATGTGCCTTGTTCTATGTGTCTGAATTAAACGTACACAGAACTCCCCTGTAAAATAACCTAAAAAGTAAAATAACAAAAACACCGAACTCCAAGGAAAATTCAAAACCGAGAGTCCCTTATCAAATGGCAAAATCAAAAGCTCAAACACATCAAACGAATTGAAAACAACTGTCATATGCATTTCCTTATGTAGAAAATGGCACAATTCTTTTTATGTGAATGCAAAGATGTTAAGGACTTTGCTTCACATCGATTTTATTTAACAATTTGATAAATTAAATACAAATTATGCGATCACATTTGGTTTGTAAGCAAATCATGAACATACGATCAATTGTTTAATCAAATTGATTTTATCAATAAAAGTATGATAAATGATCCAATTTGAAAGCTAAATCAAAATAAATCAAATGAAGAGCCCTAGACTTCCAAGTATCCAACGTTGCTCATGCAATTTTTTAGAAACACAATGCACAGAATTGTATTAAAAGTTCAACATCCTATTCAGCGAATCAGTTCACCAAAATTCTAAAGAGATAAAAATACTCGTAAGTTTAGAACATTTCAATGTACCTTACAATCAATGTTAGTGGTAAGAGATTATGGGAAAAGAGCCCCCTGCATCTTTCTCTTCTGTCGCATTGCCAACTCCAGTAAGAGGAAATTGATAATATTGAAGTAGAAATGACACACCGTGAATTCCCCTAAAAACGATAGCTGTAATACGAAATCCACATAAAAAACACGTATAGACAAAACAAATAGCAAAGACAACCATGGCATACACATATATATAAAAACTAATGATTTAGAAAAAGCGTTTTAAAATATCCAAGAAGGTTAATTACAGTTTTGTTGATGTGTTGCTGTTTCATATCATTGACGTATACGGCCCTTAATCTCCTTATTTTTATAAAGCTTCCATACTAGAACACCGGGCAGAAAAATATAACGATATTGCGCAAATAAATCCAGATATTTCAATTTAGAATGTGAATCTACTTTATCACTAGCCTGATGTTGTGAGTTCGTACCCTGCGTATGGCTTAATCTTAATTGACTAGGATTGCTATATTTCCTGCACAAGGTCGATGGTTCTCTCCAGGCACCAGGCTTCCATCACCAATAACAAATGGCCGCCACGGAAAAGCCAATAGTGCCGAAGCTAGCGTTAATCACCAAACTCCAATCAATCAATTTATAAAAATATCAAATATGCAATAGTTAATAGTTTGTACAGTACCAACGCCTATGGCTTTCTAAAGCTTGTAACTGTATGTGAAATATGAGTTTGGCTGCAATAGAATGAAAGGTAATTATCCTATTCGACATCTATGTTTTAGAAACACCTTTTTTCAGTTTCTCGAGAGAAAAAAAGTCACAATATTTACACGAAACATACAGTTTTCCAATTACACCTAATCAAAACTAGATGTTTTACAGATGTGTTAACATAAGCATGTGTTGTAATGTAAACATAGTAAAAGGTGGACAATTTCTTAATTTGTAATTAACATGTTGAAGATTAACTGTACATCAGAATTCAAATATATACTAGTCAACAAAAGAAACGATACAAGGCAAAGTATTTTCCATATATAATGAAATTGGATACACTGTACCAAGGTAAATAATTGCCCAATTGGTCTAATATTTACAGAGTGTTATTTTTTTTATCAAAACCATTGATTTAAGGCAAATACGCGATTTTTTTTTATTTGCAATTTTTGTTATTTCAAAAATCATATTTTCACCCAAAACTTCAAAAATCGATATTAGAACTTAAATCTTTAAACATAAACATGGTCTGCTTAAAATTTTGAATGCCTTTGCAGATATTTGAATACTTAATTCTCATCTTTGAAATTATAAGTGCCGACTTTTGTCATCATTTCCCCCAAAATAAATTTGACCCTTGTGTTCAATAACACAGTATTTTCTCATGTTTCTCAATGTTGTGTTAACATGTGATATCAAATTGACATCAGTGCAAGTAGGTTCTTGATATTAAATACTCGAGCGCTGCTCTAGCAGACAACAAATATAGCTTAGATTAATCGTATTGAACACTATAGCAACAAAATCGTTTTGTTTATAAAGTACGTCTAAATTCCTCATATTAAGATAGTCGGTAAGATAAATTCGTTACAAAGTATGCTTCGCTTGCTTTCGTTCCATATTGAATCAACTGGCACCGTATCCATCGTATTGGGTCACTAGCACACTGTACAACTACGACTCGTGATCCGACTCAGATCACCCCTGTTAGAACAAAGTTGGGATGTAAAGCCACTTATCAATTATTATAATGACGAGTAAAAATCACCAATAAAAAGTATTTCAATGTATTAGATCTTTTGAACAAAAGCATACTTTTAATTATGTAATAGAATGATAATGATAATGATTTCATCAAGGCTACGTAAAAAAAATACAATTAATTTCAGATGGGATTTGTTTCTGTTTAATAACAATTAAGAATTGTAAATAATAATAAAAATGACATTGAATGAAGTACAATTTAAGTAGATCCATGAAAATTGCACTCAGACATGCATTAGATTGAAGTAAGATCTGGTATTATTGAGTTTTTGTAGTAATGCTACTTGCAACAAACGCTTTAAGTACAAATTAGAAGGAAAGAAATAATTTTTTTTTAATTTTATGCGACGGTCATACAAGTGAGAGGTAAAGCTAGCTATAAAACCAGGTTTAATCCACCATTTTCAACATAAGGAAATGCCTGTACCAAGTTAGGAATATGACAGTTATTTTCCATTCGTTTGATGTGTTTGGGCTTTTGATTTTGCCATTTGATAAGGGACTCTCGGTTTTGAATTTTCCTTGGAGTTCGGTATTTTTTTTGTTGTTATTTTTACTTTTTTCGTGCAGACTATGCATATCATTTTACAATATAGTCCAATCGTTTATTTTTTTAAATTACTGGGCATTTAAAGTATGAATCCAAAAGAATTACACAATTTTCAAAAATGATATGGTGACTTCATCAATGACACAAAATGAGAGCAGACACAGCAAAAAACACAAAATCCAAAAGAATTACACAATTTTCAAACATGACAAAACATGTGAATATGAAGATTTAAATGTGTGAATCTTGCGAAAAATACTGGACAATTTGTCGCCTAGTTACAAATTTACAAGGGTGACTGTGGGGTGAAAATGTGGTCACTTTCGGTCTTCTTCCTATCGCAAATAAAACCTTTGTCAAAGTGGGCGTTCGTTTGGCTGAGCGGTATAAAGGAATAAGCAGCCACGTCCGGGCAGATTTGGGACGTGTAATCCGATACCTCATGTATAGAAAATACCACGCTCTCTGCACGTTAAGAATCACTGCAACACCTCTTTGAGGGTTTCGTAGGTGGCCTGCTGCTAGGAAAAGTGTATGTCCCTATCCAATATACCTTCAATAACCTGAAGAATTCCAAATTTTCCGACCTTCATCCCGGACGAATCCTATTATAGGACCTACTTAATTTATTTATTGAAAATGAGTTCTAGTCCTGAATATGCATGAAATATTTGCCACTGGACGTTAAGCAGCCATCAATCAATCAATATAAATGTACCTTTATTCACGTAAAAAAGGATTTTAAAAAATAAGACATTTGTTGATATTCTGCGCATTAAAATTTCCTTGTATTTAGGAGTTCATAGTTATTCACTGTATCATATTTTATCGTACTAAAATCAACCAGTGTATGTTGAAATATTGGTATCAAAAAATTTTTTTTTTTTGTATCAAAACTGCTTCTATGTTGAGCGACCAGTAATCTTTACATTACTATGAACATTACAGTTTTTCTTTGGGTCCTCTTCGCAATGTCGATCTCTTGAAATACATAAGACAAAGATTTTGAATTTAAACACGAAAAGTTTTTAAGCGTTTATGTTAAATTCCAGGAGAAAATAACATATCAACATTTTCTAAACGATATATATATAATATATCCGATACATGATATAAAAAAACAGCCTCGCTTTTCTATCCTTTACTTTTATACTTCGTACCATGCATTAATTCTATATTTTCCGAACATGTACATGAATTGAATAATTTTCATATCTGTGTTACAAAACTGCCGAGGTGTCATCGTGATTGCCAATGTAACAGCTTTCTACTAAAATCCAATAAACTCGAATGTTAAAACAAATACAGGTCACTGTATAGCCTACAACAATTGTCTGGTGTATTTTCATATGATAGCCTACAGCAATTGTCTGGTGTATTTTCATACAATAGCCAACAGCAATTGTCTGGTGTGAATGGCCTACAACAATTGTCTGGTGTATTTTCATATAATAGCCCACATCAATTGTCTGGTGTATTTTCATATAATAGCCCACATCAATTGTCTGGTGTATTTTGCTGTCAGCAATTTTCTGGTGTGAATGGCCTACAACAATTGTCTGGTGTATTTTCATACAAGTCTTACAATGTATGAGCATAATATTCAGTACAGTGCGCTATGTAAGCAACTATGACTCCATAAATATCAGAGAAAAAGCATATCGGCACTTACCCGTAATCACGTTCTCAGTACTTCAAATATTTAAATCGTCCCGAACATGCATGAAATATTTGCCACTGGACGTTAGACATTAAGGTGGTACCAAACACCTTGACTAAAATTAATTTGGCTCGTTTAATTTTCATAAAATTTTGACTACATATTAACTTTGACCCTTTGAAAAAAATAGTAACATTTCAAAAAAGTTGAACAACACTCTTTTTTCGTAAAAATTTCATTGGATATATAGTAGTTTGACAAACACTAATTTTGATCATTGAGAAGCTTAATATTTCCTTAACTATAGAATGTGATTAAAACGTTCAGCTGAGTTTTACAGAGTTATCTTCCTGTAGTGTTATGTACCACCTTAAGCAACCAACAAATGATCTATAGACAATATAAAACAATCGTTCTCTTTCCAACTGACTGGCTTCATCCGACCTGTCATTCGCACTTCCTTGGCATTATCAGCATATGAATGCAAAACATCAGACTCAACACAAAATAAACATGCCAAGTTATATTTACGTAGTCTTTGTAGGTAAATGTTTTCACGTACTGACCTCATCTGACCGATTGTTTACTTGTAATTGCCAAAAACCTAGTACCCATTCTAAGTCAAATATCTGGAGAACTTATCAGAGTAGAAATGCCAAAAATATCACACAAATATTTTTTTCTTATTTACCTTCAATGTAGATTGCATTGACACTGCAATAATACAAGTAATATTCACAATGCACAAAAATATGCATATAACTGCTATGTAACAAGATTTATTGTGCAGTCGTTATGGGTGGAATGTGGTGATTTAGTTTATTTATATAATAAAGTACATGCGTACTTGCAATAGTATCAGAACGCACAGCACTGGTATGGAGAAGTTCATTGGAAATTGACGACAAAGAGACAAAATTAAAATCCAATTCCATCTCCCAGTTAGATAAATAAATTACAATTTCAAGTAATTAGAATTGAAATATTATAATTTCCTGATTAAAGAACTGCAATTTAATTTCAACTCGATCCTTTATGTAGCGAAGCTCGAGCTCTCTTGCTATAATGATGTTTGATATTTTTTCTGCAATAGTGCTTACGACAAAACATAGCTTTTAACAGGCACAATTGCCATTAGATTACAATTTTATAAAATAATTATGATAATAATCATAAACTGCATCAGGGGTATTGTGGGAGCGTGCTCGCCAAAAATCCTGGGGACCGAGGGTTCGATCCCTCAAGGGCTCAAACAAAAGACTTGGAAAATTGATAGTTGCTACTTCTCCGCTAAGTACACAACATTTACGGTTAAAATAACAGAATAATGTCCCCAGGTAAGGTGATATTTTTTTCAGGTGGATTGTAACATAGTTAACTACCACGTCCAAAATACGGATCTGTGTGTCTGTCTAGTAGAAAGCAGGTGTCACTAATCATAATGCATAAGCATGTTTTCGTTCCGATACGGAAGTGATATTTGCCACTGGACGCTAAACACCTTTCTATCGTCATCATATAATAATTATGTATGTTCATCAGTTTGGTCAAAGTCTAGGTATAAGAATGTGTTTTAATATCTTAATGCCACATTTTAGTGATAAATGGCGGCTAGCATTCTACTAAATCTAAATTGATATTAAAGAGATTTAACTTTGTGTAGAACGAAATATTTGTAATTAATCCAATCCACCTTAGAATAGAATGTACCTTTTGGCTGAAATTGGGTTACTTAAATGTCACATATACAACAATTAAACAACTACATGTACCCAGTAAAGCATCGATGCGGAGAAAATTATTCACATTTGTAAGCCTCAATAAACACAGTAATCTCTCTCTCTCTCTCTCTCTCTCTCTCTCTCTCTCTCTCTCTCTCTCTCTCTCTCTCTCTCTCTCTCTCTCTCTCATAAATACGAAATCGGAGTAAGATTGTAGTAGAGATGTTGTGCAATTTAAAGAATACCTAACATTGGTGAAGAAACATTGTTACAATTGATTGGTGTCTAACGCCACTTTCAACACTATTGCGTGGCGATTATTGATGGAGGAATCCGGAGTGCCCTGAGAGAACCACCGACCTTCGGTAAGAAAACTGAAAATAGTCAATTAAGATTAGAGTCGAAAGCACCTGCTACGTGTCGGATTCGAACTCACAACTTGAGTGCTAACAGGCTAGTGATACAGTAGTTCACTATTAAGACAACTCGACCACCGAGGCCCCTGTTACAATTGAAAGTTAAGACATGAATTATATTGTCACAAACTGTCTAAACGAAAATAAATATCAAGATGTTTCTTGGTGTTATTGTTGGTTGGAAAACAAAAATTCAGAGAACGTTTCTTATCCGAACAACAACAATAAATTCAACCAAATGTTTAGATTTGTATCGTAAGTGACTTCAGATAAATCCATATGTCATCCAAGTTGATGTCTTTCTTGACAATTGCTATGTAAAATAGGATTTAAAGTCAAAAGATGGTATATATATATTTATTTTAATTTGTAGTTTATAGCAGTAACCACCATTGTAAGACCGTTGTTATTATCAAATATACATAAATTATATCGATGCAAATATGACTATTTATATTATGAAAATAGGAGAAAATCAACAATGTAAAAGGCGTGAACATTGGTAACATTTAAGAGTTGTGTTATTTCTGAATGAAAAAAAAACACACTAAAATGTCTTTAAATACGGTCATTTCAGTTACAGAAAGACTTTATACAGTTTGATGCATAAGTTTATATTGACAATTGATACGCCAAATCGGATTTAAAGTATCAATAAATAAATTCAAAAGATTCTTCATACCTTATCCAGTTTGTAATTTATAGCCTTGGTACAATTGGATATAATACATAAATTACATCGACATAAACACATCTATTTTCACTATGATATAATCATTCAAATACTAGTCAGAAAACAGCATCGATAAAAATATGAACCTTGGTCGTATTGTTAAAAAGGAATGAACTAAACGTAAATAAAATTGAAAATGGAAATGAGGAATATGTCAAAGAGACAACAACCCGAACAAAGAGCAGACAACAGCCGAAGGTCACCAATAGGTCGTCAACGCAGCGAGAAAATCCCGCACCCGGAAGTGGTCCTCAGCTGGCCCCTAAATAAAATTGTGTACTAGCTCAGTGAAAATGGACGTCACACTAAACTCCAAAACATATAAATGAACTAAAATTAAAAAACATACAAGACTAACAAAGGCCAGAGGCTTGGGACAAGCGCAAAAATGCGGCGGGGTTAAACATGTTTTGTGAGATCTCAACCCTCCCCCTATACCTCTAGCCAATGTAGAATAAAGAAACACATAGCAATACGCACAGTAAAACTCAGTTCAAAAGAATGCATTTTAAAAGAGTCGACCGAATAATTAAAAAAAAACAAAAAAACGCAAATCTTAAGTAAGTTCAGACTATAACGCAATAACAAGTTAAAGACTTACTTTATAGCAGTAAATAAAATATAAAGGAAAGAGGGGATCAACGTCAAAAAGGAAAATAAAAAGGAACGAGGAGATCAACGTCACGAAGACAACGATCTAAAGCACCTATATATATATATAACAAGCTTTAGTGTCAACAATATTGTATTGTATTAACAATCAAAACATCAACAACAAAAATAAAAGTCACCAAAGATACAAACAAGACCGTTAAAAGGGACTTGGGGGAAAAATATGAATTGCCACTTTTACTAACATTTCTCGTAAACAAACCACACACCTAGTTTAAATTCGTCTTGTAGTACAAATATACTAATAATTAACTTAACAAACTTAAGACTCGGACTTCTTTTAAAATGAGTTTTACTGTGTGTATTGCTGTGTGTTTTTCTACATTGGCTAGAGTTACATGTACCGGGGGAGGGTTGAGATCTCACAAAACATGTTTAACACCGCCGCATTTTTGCGCCTGTCCCAAGTCAGGAGCCTCTGGCCTTTGTTAGTCTTGTATGATTTTTAATTTTAGTTCATTTATATGTTTTGACGTCCATTATTACTGAACTAGTACACATTTTTGTTTAGGGGCCAGCTGAAGCACGCCTCCGGGTGCGGGATTTTCCCGCTGTGTTGAAGACCCATTGGTGGCCTTCGGCTGTTTTCTGCTCTTTGGTCGGGTTGTTGTCTCTTTGACACATTCTTCATTTCCATTCTCAATTTTATTTTACATATATAGAAATACGGACACTTGTAAATAAGTTTGAAGCATTTTACAAAATATTTTTTTGAAAGCATTAAAATTTGTTTTCTTCAGGGAATTAACATGATAAAAAAGCCTTTGATACATGTATGCTTTGGGTTTCTGTCAGATCTTAAACAAATATCAAATCATAAAAAAAAATCATTAAAGATACCAATATTTTAATGCATGGCACTAGACACGCGTCTCGTATACACAAGAACTACTTTCAATCACTTTGATTCGTACAAGTTTTATAATCTGGGGATACATTACACTAGACACGCTTTTCGTATACACAAGAACTACTTTCGATCATTTGGATTCGTATTAAAATCTGGGGATACATGGCTTTGAAAATATTAACGGTCAAGACTAGCAAGTAAGTACTCCAGGTAAAAAAGATGCAATCGCTTCCGTAATATGTAGGTTGAAACAAAACACAAAATACTGCAACAGATGACATAAATGTTTTGGTAATTACAATTAGTGAACACTGAAATATAAAACTCTGGTTAATGTGAACAACTGGTGTTTTAACGCCACTTTTAAGCACCGCTTTTGGGCTATTTCGTGGCGGCCAGTTTTTATTGGTGGAGGAAGCCGGAGTGCCCGGAGAAAACCACCGACCTTCGATAGGAAAACTGACAATCCTAGTCAATTAAGATTGGAGTCGAGTGCACCCGCACGAGCGGGGTTCGAACTCACAACCTCGGTGTTGACTGGCTAGTGATTACAGTAGTAACTACTTCGGCCACTCGGCCACCGAGGCCCCAAGATGATGAGAGATGATAGGTACTCCGTTATAGTAAAAATGATTGCCAAATCAAGTAACGGGTTATTGTTTGCACCTGTCTTAAGTCAGGAACCTGTTTCAGTGGTTGTCGTTTGTTGTTGTGGTTCATAAGTGTTTCTCGTTTCTCGTTTTTTATATAGATGAGACCGTTGGTTTTCCTGTTTGAATTGTTTTACACTTTTCATTTTGGGACCCTTTATATATAGCTTGCTGTTCGGTATGAGCCAAGGCTCCGTGTTAAAGGCCGTACTTTGACCTATAATTGTTTTCTGTTTAAACATTGAGACTTGGATGGAGAGTTGTCTCATTGGCACTCATACCACATCTTCTTATTTCTATATTACATGTTTTTTTGTTTTGTTTTTTCCCGTTATTTTGTGAAGAACATTATCACCAAGTACATGAAGGCTGTATGTAAATGCATTCTTATCATCACAAGTAAACCTTCCACCCATCTAACACCTCAACAAAAGAACATAATTATTGTAACACAATTTTTTTTTCTTCAAAAGAGGCGAAGGATACCAAAGGGACATCCACACTCACAAGTAGAAAATAAACTGACAACGCCATGGCTAAAAAGAAAAATACATAAATCAAATTTCACATTTGAGTGTGTTGATCAAATCTAAGATTCTAACCAAAAAAAATAATGAATTGTACATCGATTGTGATCGGACTTAGTTAGAAACCTTCGTCTGTTCTGACATAAGCCAATGCAACAATTATTCTGACAAGGTTGGGTTCATTTTTCATTGCATACTTGTGTTTAGATATTGGCAAATAAGCTTGAATTTACTCGTCCTATCAAGTATACGTATAAATTGTATACACAGGTATGATATTGGTGTTGGGGAACATAAAATAAATCCATTATTGAAGGGTCCCACAGGAAGACAATATGTTTTCTTTTTCTAGTATCTGATTGGCCAAGGAGGACCGGAACTGTAGGAAAATGTCCTTGATTTCGTCTCATTGTCCTTTACGTTTGGTTTAACTTCCGGTCCACATGTACTGCATATCTGTTTGATTCGTTTTCATTAAAAGATAAGCATCAGAAAACAACTATTATACTTTTGGGTGAAATATTGTCTATTATGCGTGCAATTTTAAACATCGACTGTATTAGTTTTGTTGTGGGGGGGGGGGGGGGGGGGGGGGGGGCAGGGGTGATGCGGTTACGTTCTTAACTGTAATTATAGCTACCCTTTTCTAGTACATTTATAGTTCTGAATGTGAGTAGCTGCCATATTCATGCATGTTCAACACTCAAAAGAAAACCGAAAAGCCCTTGGATAAACGGAAATACCGGACTTTTACGAAAACAATACTCCTTCAATATAATATGAATCTTACATGTTATCTTATCACCGTTTGATACAAATTAAAGCATATGTATACCCTATTTTAATGAGGTATTGTCATATTTTACACTCCGATTCAGTTCCAAGCATTGAACAGTATAACCAATATTAAAAACCGAAGGACAACTTACATACAGCTCCGCCATATTAGCCAAATTAGGAACTATTTATTTCGCATCCTGAAGCTGAGAGATGACCATTATTTTACGATCTGTATATCGCTGATGACTTTTATTATGTAGTTTGCTGAATGATTCTTTATGATATTTTCTACTTCAATACCTTGTCTAAATGGTTTTTGTTGTAACAAACGTTATATGTGATCGGAAAATAGAAATATGTCGTGAAAGAAAATATATCATTTACAATAAATTCCATTTCGGAGTCGACCATTTGATTTTCTGGGGGAGGATTTTGAAAAAGAATATCCTGGCCAGGTAAGAGCAGGAAATAAATACAAGATGAAAAAGAATATCCTGGCCAGGTAAGAGCAGGAAATAAATACAAGATGAAAAAGAATATTCTGCAACACAATATGCAGGAAACAATTGCAAACGTGAAAGTAAAACAGGAAATTTGATGAGGCCCCTCATGGGGGTGTCCAAGTAATTACATAATCACATTTTTTTTTTGCCAATATAATCACATAATCATTAATTATTTTTTTTTAAACAAAATAATCAAATAATCAAAAATACAGTCCTAGATTTTCAAATAATCAAATAATCATGAAATTCTTGGTCTGGTAATCAAATAATCAATTTAAAAATGGCCAAGTAATCACATAATCAGAAACCCCATTAGGAAGCTCTTTAATGCACACGAATCTATAATGTATGTCGACTTTGACAAAGGAAGTTTTTGTATAAATTATAAATATTAGAAGCAATCATTTTAATAAGTTCACCATGCAGTCGTCCTGAATAGAGATAATAATTTGACAGCGGACACAAACAAGAATAAATTAATCAATACTAACTTCGTTCGAATTAGTGCAGCTTTTATATTTAATGTTCTATATGTGGGGAGGGGGGACTTTTGTTCCAACGGCACTAAACATTTGCGATAGACTATACTAGTATGGACGTAAATATCTTATGCGAGAAATACTGAATGCATATTGTCATTTATGGGTAAGAGTTGCCTATAATTTTGTGATATTTTTAAATGGTGAACACTGCAATCCTTTAGTTTTACTGCTGTGTCAAGGTTTTTGGGCAATTTGAGTGCAATTGTTTTATCTATTTCAATACCTTCAGGTTTTTAATCAGAGGAAAACAAATAAAGTTGATAGTTAAAAAGATAGATTGATAAACTTGTGTTTGCTTAACGTAAGATATCAAACAAGTCACGCACATTCAGGACGAGTACAAAGTAAAGAATATAACACATAGGTACGTTCTGATAGTGGATGTAGCTAGGTACATGGGTGACAGAAAGGTCTGTAGGTCATCTACGGACCCTTCAAATACGTGTGTCAGGAGTTCAATGACCCACAGAAAGCATTGCATTCTCCAAGAACGTGGAATTAAAACAAACGTCATAGTTAGATAGTGAATACCTTCCGTACAGTCAAATGAACGCCCCCCTTTTTTAATGGTCTTATTGCTATTGAAAGTACTCAGAAAGAAAGCCAGGTGACCATAATCCAATACCTTAGTCAACCCTTGGAGAAATGTAAAAATTATTTATGCAGCCAAATGGACGCCCCTCTTGAACAAGTAATTTACTGTTGGAAGGAAAGAGTCCATGGAAGACCCGATTTCTATTTATTAAGGGTTGACTGTTTATTATATTAAAGATGTCTAAATCTCTCAAGGCTACATACATTGTAGAACTTCTTTATTGTATGTATTGTTAAATTGTGTTCATCCATAAAATGCCTGAAATATTTGTCGCTGGACGTTCAGCAAAACACAATCAATTCATTCTATTAACCGCAAGCAAAATAGCAAAATGTGTACAATTTTGGTCAAATAAATATAATACCCCCCCCCCCCCCCCCCCCCCCCCCCAAAAAAAAAAGTTTTAAACATAATTTTGTTCCCATTTTAAGGCGTCGGATATCTTTTTAAGATAGTTCTAGACTTTATCTTAACAGTGCATAGTAAAAAAATGCATTGAAATCACAGGTGAAAAGACTTGTTCTAATGGTGATATTGTTCATTTTGTTTATATATTTAATTCAATTGTATTATTGCTTTAAGGTATGAATTCAAATATAGGAAAAAGAAAAGAGAAAACGACATATTAATGAATAAAATTATAAATCTATACCTATACCCACCATGCATGAAATTAGACAGACGTCAAATAGAGAAAGTTTTGTACAAGTACACATGTTGTTCAAAAAAGAAAATTATAGACAAACAAAAGTTTCAATTCAAGAAGTCAAAATTTAGCTAACATCTGTTGTAATAACTTACTGAAAGAAATTTGCAAAACTTGATTTTTTATTTAAATGAATCTGATCTACTACGTATTAAAAATTGCCTTGTAAAAACTCCAGCGAGCTGTCAAAACAATAGGAAATAAAAAACAAACTTACCCAGTTTTTCCAGAAGCAGGGTTCAGATTCTGGGGACATGTTTGCGTAGTGTTGCATTCTGCATACCAAAAGTTAAGTCCAAAAACTAAAAAGGTTATAAGACAAGTCCGCGTACACATTTTCACACTCTTTTCACTCTCAGCATATCAAAACAATGTCGATTCTTGCCAAAATCTGTCACATATCAATGGAATAAAATTAATTAGTACTGTGTCATTAATCAACTAAGAATGTATAATACTTTCGGTAGCAAGTGTAAGATAGTATCGCAAATCACACACTTTTCTTGGTCTCGCACGTTACTTTACCCTAGTTTGAAAAACTCCATAATATATATAGAGCTCTATAACGTGTGTAAGTTGATCGATATCAAAAGGTAAACTGATCGCTATTCATTCGTTCATTCTATCTATAAATACAAAAAGGTAATATATGTATCTATATCTCATCCCTAAGAGACTGTCAATAAAGATTTTTGAATGTTAAAATTTCAATCCATTCAAAAAATTGTCCGCGTGAAATTGATATTAACTTACAAAGATATTATTTAACTATGTTTCAATTATGTCTGTCATTTTTATGATAATTTATACCGTATTTAATTTATTAATTTACATTTACATTTAAGAGTACTTAGAAAAGTTAAAAAGGAGAAAAAATCGCATAATATTTTTTCATGCTATCTTTGAAAAGAAAAAGAAGAAATTGAGAAGGCAATTGGATTTGCATTTAAATCGTATGAAATTAATCTAACATTTTTTATTCTATGTATGTATGTATGCTAAGACAGAGATGGATTATCCCTTACAAATAAATTCATGTTAAGATAGCGGCAGTATCAAGTTTGATTAATTGGTTGGTGTTTGGTGATCGTCCGTTGGCAAATAGTTCATGCAGATTCAAGAAAGGTATCGAATAGCATATATGTACGTTTTGCAATGTAGGTTGACAGAGATGAAGGGCAAGAATCATTAATGGCATTGGGAAAGAGGGTATGTTTGATAGGGCATAACATTCGTATTTCAACATATCTCTGAAGAACCCCTAAAGAGTTGTCGCAGAAAGCTTGACACTTTCCCTGACACAGGCATCTAGTAAAATACGTTCATATTCTGACAGGACTTAAATCCCTATTTATGCAGCCAGACGGACGCCCCTCTTTCCTAAGGATGGTATGGTCGGATAGAGGGAGTCAATGGAAGACCATATTTCTATTACCTAAATCAACAAAGATGTCCATTTGCTTAAATTGTGTAAGAGCGGGACGAAAGATACCAGAGGGACAGTCAAACTCATAGATCGAAAACAAACTGACAACGCCATGGCCAAACATAAAAAGACAAACAGACAAATAATAGTACAGATGACACAACAAAGAAAACCAAAGACTAAGCAACACGAACCCCACCAAAAACTGGGGGTGATCTCAGGTGCTCCGGAAGGGTAAGCAGATCCTGCTCCACATGTGGCACCCGTCGTGTTGCTTATGTTATTACACATCCGGTAAATAGTCTAATTCGGTAAGTCACATTCGTGAAAAGGGAGGGTATTGTATTTACGACATAAGGAACATATCCGATATCATCTGTGAAACGGTTATTCCATAACGGTCAACCAACTCGTGATGGCGTCCGTAAAATTTACGAAGGGATGACTTCAACTTCACCATTTGGAACTCTTAGTTTAATAGCTTCCTTGTGAGCAGCAATCCTCTATCAAGGAAATCATGATAGGAAACACAAGCCCGGGAATATCGTATCAATTGGGAGATATATACTCCGTATGCAGGCGTATGTAAATTGCTCTGTCGGGGCATCCTTCGAAACTTCTCTCATATCTAAAAGACAAATGAGATGATATGGTTTCCAAGCGTACAACGCGTGTTTCTGGTTTAACCGCCATTACAGGTACGATCGTGAATAACAAATAGCAAAAAGCATAGAACGTTTGATAGCATAATATAAAAAGGGTCCGACATAGAATAACAAATGATTGAAAATAACTCTATACATTCCGTAAGTCCAATTATAAGTTTCTAGTAATCGAAAGAGGTAGAGGTTGTGGTGATATTAAGGTAATAATGGGAACAGATAGTGTTGTGTGTGTTTTATGGGTTGCTGTCCTATCAGCGTATAACTCACATCTCCCTATTTATGTGTACAGGAAGGATTGTTTATTTGGAGGTCGTTTATATAGTAAGTATGAAATCCTACACGACCAATTCTATAAATGGATGTTTGCACATCCAAATAATGGAATCGCATCCTCTACCAATGAGGTTTCGGCTAGGTTTATAACCTACTCCACGACAACAGAGATTTATGTACCCGTGAGTCAAGTGTGCATTCCGTAATACAACGAAATTACCAACAAAGGCAACAGCGTCCGTGTTTAGAAATATATTGCCTTGTTTCCAATTTCTAAATTGATCCAAACGGATTTTCTTAGATTTGAATTTTTAATTGATTGGTAAATTTCACGAATCAGTGAAAGCATTCCAGTTTATCGTAAAGATCATACAATAAACTCGACATAACAATTATTGAATAAGGGAAATACAAAGGACATGTTTAGATTATTGGCTCACATCATCAAAACAAACAATGTCTAGTGGTAAAAATTTGTTTAAAAAAAAAGTAATAAAGTAGCGAGAAATAAGATCAAAATAGGTTACATTGTCAATATAATACGACAATTGAAAAAGTATTCATAAAAGTGATTTGGTTCTAATTAAGTACGGACGTCTGGAGGTAATATGGGGTTGAATGAGGTCATGATCTGCCGATTAATATTCCGAATGCCTAATGAAGTCTCGATTCTGTCGATTTTATTTTGTATCTCAACTTCACTTTACTTTGACGAAAACCTATGTGTGTGCTTGTTTCTTCTCATATTATTTCAATACCTCATGAATAGAATTTGGTTTAAAAATATGACAACCTGGACTTCTCCCATCAGGCTGTGAAGCCATGCTAACAAATGACGTAAATGAATAAGCTACATGTATGTGGAATAAATAAATTCGAAGACATGTTTCCGGTCGAAATCGGGACATTTACCAAAGGAGTGTCATGCTTTCTCTTCCAGTAACATTTGAGGGAATGCAGGTGGTTCGCTGAGAGATAACTGGGTTCACATGTTTAAAATTACTTTTTTTCTTACAGATACGGTGAAAAGTTTCCTCCCTTCATCCTGGTAGACCAACTTTGCAGAACATATATATGCTGTTGTGTAATTTTTCTCGTCTTGAATATACATGTACATGATGTATTTGCCACTGAACGTTAAATAAACACTAGCTAATGAATATATTCTGCTTCATACTGAGATGTGTGTTTCCAAACATTAGCGTCGAAGGCAGAATTATTTGATTTAAAAAGATCTTTGAAAGTAGATAAACCATTTAGAGACTTGGCTAAAAAGGTTTTTAAAAATGTGTGTGTGTGTGTTTGTTTTTTTTTTTTTCGTCTTTGTGTCATTGTTTTAAAAAAGGCCATTATTTAAATAAGGAGATGTAGTATGATTGCCAAGGAAACATCTATTCATTAGAGTTCAAAAGACGTAGAAGTAAGCAACGATTGGTCCACGCAAGACCTGCAACAGTTAGAAAAACACATACTGTATAGTCAGCTTTGGAAGGCTTCGATAAAAAAAGTTATGAAACAGTTCAAACAAGAAACGAGAAAATTTATTTATAACAATTCCATTTACGAAAAAGAAATATGACAGGCCTGAACCAACGACAACCACTGTACGTATAACAGATTCTTGATTTGAGGCACCCACATAAAGAATGCAGCGGGGTTTATTATGTTGGCAAGCACTCAACCACCCCCACCTCTTTACTTGGGTAGATCAAAACAAATGATATAGGTACATTGCAGAAAGTAAAAGGCGTATTTTATGATTAAATGAGTCTTTATTATATATATTTTTTTATTAAAAAAATCAAAATCAATCAAAATGTTAGTCAGTGCAAAAAAAAAAGATGATGTTTAAAACAATGTTGATAAAAAAAAACATGTGTTTGAAGGAAAAAAACGCAGAATCATCGAAGTATAAATGTACGACTAGATTGATTCTGGAAAAAATAATCATCAAGTAATGCAAGGTGTTCTCTAGATACAATCGTAACTACTCGGCTATTCTCGCTACGAATTCCTACTCCATACAATAACTATATCAATAACTATTGTAGGCGTATCGAGAATGGCCGGGCAGTTACGATTGTAGGCGTAGCGAGAATGACCGAATAGTTACGATGGCTGTAGATACTCTTTCGGTTATGTGTTGATATGTCCTTAACACTCAGTTTCGAGAGAAATACTCAAACCGTAATAAAAATATTTTAAAATAGCAGTTTATAGCCAGTGTTTAATAATCATATAATAATTGATTGGCAGTTTGCTCAACGCTGACCTAGCTTAATATCTATATCGCGGCTGCTTCAGGCTACAGTAGAAATCTGTTTTGCAAATTCTCTTAATTGACCCTGTGATTAGAGAACCATTTTTAGTTGTCACCCTTAAGAGGGACATAGATTTTCATTGACCATAGAGAGCTAGCAGAAAGAGCAAATGTATTTGTGCATAATGTGTGTAACCCAGCTTTACGTTTTTTCAAATCTTTTCAGTACATTAATATTTTTGTTACGCTCAAAACTGTTGATACCAGTAGTTATTTTTTTTACTATAAACTGGTTAAAAACGCCGATATATCATTTTCAATTGATCATGTTTTGCGTGGGTAAAAGCCAATTTTGTCCGGTATAGAGACAAAGGGAAGCAATTTGTGAATAAAGTGTGTAATAACAGAATAAAATCGGTTATTGGCAAACGGTCTATTTGATAATGATTCAGAAATAATATCAGATATTGTTAGGAGCTCGAGTTACACACACCTAAAACTTTGATAACTATCAAATAACTATTGTAGGCGTATCGAGAATGGCCGGGTAGTTACGATTGTAGGCGTAGCGAGAATAGCCGGGTAGTTACGATTGTAGACGTATCGAGAATGGTCGAGTAGTTACGATTGTAGGCATAACGAGAATGACCGAGTAGTTACACACACCTAAAACTATGAAACTGAATTATAGCATACACCATTTGATTGGTTGATTGTTGGTTGCTTCACGTTCAAAGGCAAATATTCATGTTAGGACGAGAACAAATTAACAATAAATACAAAACGTGGGTCCTTCAATATATGCCGTCCGGGATGAAGGTCAGGTATATGTGGACTGTATGCTGCCACTGTAAAATGAGGCCGCAGGGGTCGACTTAAACACTGGCCCAAGGCCAGTAGAATTTCGATAGAGCCAGTTGAACATAAAGACTACTGGCCCCATTGGCCATTACATTTGACTATATTTTCACTTAGATAGTATTATTAGGGCAAATTTTATTTGAGTTGGGCCAGTAAACTTACGCTCTAACTGGCCCTATTGGCCATACTTTTAAATTTTGTTAAGTCGACCTGTGGAGCCTCAGGGTATATTTGATATTTGTCTTGCAACACTCCACCTACACCTAAAGGTACGGACTACTTAAGAGTTGTGAGAAGGATTCTTAACGTGCAGAGAGCGTGCACCATCTCAAAACGAGGCTTAGGATAAGACCCTTTGAAAACGATCCTTCTGCGAATTAAATTCGATGAGAAATTGACTGTCCTCATTTCAATGTCCTTCTTAACAATAGTGTACCGTGCTCATAACTTTTGCTGAATAGGATTTTTTCTTATTGGTTATGTACATACATACAGACATACGAATACCTAGTAAAAAGTAATTTATCTTCAAGTATTGAAACTAATAAATTACATTTTGTTCAATAACAGTAACACATGCTACAAATGTAAGCTCGAATGACATTGACAAAATCATATGATTGACGTTTTTAGGTGAAATACATTGAATGAAATCATCAGCCTTTAAGAGGTTAAGAATTTCAACAAATAACCTCTTGCTTACCCTGTAAAAGCACCAGGTTCCGATTTTGTTTTCTTTTCTTTATTGTCCATACATCAAAATCGTGGCAAATATCTTAGCTGCCCGAGCCCTTTTTTCTAGTGTACTAAGATAATAATTGTTATTTTTATAATGTATATTTTTCGTTACTTTAGATACACTGTACATTTATGCATTTAATTCCCTGAAAAGCGCTGTTCTTTTGTTTTGTCTTTTCTCAAGTGCGTGTATTTTATTTTGTCATAAATTAATCCACATATCGCTCTTTTATATAAAAAAAAAAATGAATATTTGTATAAAAAAGATATACATGACACAAAAAATCTGTTGAACTCTTAACCGAATGATACATGCGATCAATGGGGGAAAAAATCTTAGTACGAACAAAAATGAAAAAAAGTTATGAACGTTTAAGTTCAACTTAAGATCGATTTTAGTCGTAACATTTTTTGCTCCAGATGCGCCGACATGATAAGCACCTTCTGCTTATAATGTATCACCTGTCACATGATTCCAAGGTCAAATTGTGTGTCAAAGGTGATATGGGGACAGGACACATTTCTTCAAGCCGTCCCTCTTTTTTCCGAAATACTTTTTTTTTTTTATCTTTTTTTTTTTAATTTCAATTAGTTTTGCATTTTTCTGTGATATATTTACATATATATGCTAGAAATAACATGTATTTGCTATATACTATCAATTCCTAGTTAACTACACACAGCGGTCACTGGTTATATATCAATTTCCGTACAGCACTCGTTTCCGTTCCGTAAACTCAGTACACTACACTACAATGGGGGCTTCGGTGGCCAAGTGGTCTAAGTAGTCGAACTACTGTATCACTAGCCAGTCAACACTGAGGTTGTGAGTTCGAATCCCGAACTGGGCAGGTGCACTCGACTCAAATCTTAATTGACTAGAATTGTCAGTTTTTTCTACCGAATGTCTGTGGTATATCCGGTCACTCCGGCAACATCCACCAATAAAAACTGACCGCCACGAAATAGTTAAAACACCAATCAATCAATCACTACAATGACGTCATATTCAGTGTAGTGAAACGAAGTAAGTACGGAGTGGATGTGAGCTCTGCGCCGGAGATTGGTAATACATATACCTATGACAATATCAGCCAATTTCGTAGGCTTGTCTTCTACCTTGCAACATACGGGTATCTGAGATATGACAGAGCTCAACAGATAAAGGACAGGGAAACAGTCTACCTATCTCGGAATTTGACGGTAGATGAAACGAATTTAGTAATTACTTTCTTCCTCTTAACCTTGATAAATAGGTTTTTGAATTATGATGGTACTATTGCATGTGAAAAAGACAAAGAGGTGTTGTGTTTGAAGCAATGATCCTTAATGGTAGGATTAATACTGGATTGACATTTTAATAAGACTGTGATAACATTCCCCATGATGCATCACCAAACATTTATGCAAATACTAATTACTTCAATAAAACTTTTATATATTTTACATATTTTTTAAGCGTTTGTTTGTTTATTTTTTCTTGTCATAAATTGGGTTGCTGTCACTAACTCAAAAATTCAAACTATTGAGTTATTGTTGTTTATTTTCAAATCCAGTGGCAAGAATTTCAAATATGTTCGGGACAAAATGAATATAAAATTAACTCAGAAGGTTTTGCTAAATAGCAACAACAAGACAAATTTTCTGTTACATTAGAAGAAAATATGTTTAAAAGTTATTTTGACAAAACGTCCGCCATGGTATGCTCAGCAAAATAGACGATCTTTTAACATGGTTTACTCTGGGATGAAAAACACCAGTCGTTAGGAAAATCAAAATAGTCTGTCTAAGGGCATTAGCAATGCTGAATGGAAATACATTTCCAGATGTGGTTTTGATTGAATTGTTATATTAAATTGTTATATAATCCAGTGTTACATCTAGGACACAACAACTTCTTGTAAATTAATCCAATGTCTCGAAATTTTATAAACGTAGTGAAACAAGTTATTACGCCTGTACTTTTTATCTTCGATTTTTTCAGTGCTTTGTTTCCTATTATCTCGTGCAATGCACACTTTTTGAACTGTTTACACGCACTTTTTTTCTTCAAACAGCTACCACACACTACCTTGTACTTTCTGGTTAGCTATTATAATACGGTTTTGCGATATTTAGGGATATTTTCAGGGATCATTCTTGTAATGGATTAACAAATTATACCCTTGAAATCAAAATCTATAGATGAATTATTCAGGAACTAAATACAATAAAAACTCACTCAAAATAACATCGGAAAGAAGTAAAGAAACATAAACCATAAACTATAATTAACATCTGTAATCCGATAAGGAACTTTCAATTGTATTTTTAAATGTAATGTAGTATTATGTTAAGGGGAGATGAGCAAGTTATCACAATACCCTGTAAATTAGAAATGTCAAAGCGAATAACATGCGTATCGATCAGATATTTAGTTGTTGTTTGTTAAAGTTAGAATTTGTCATAATTTTATATTAAGGGTCTTTGTAACAGGTAGTGATTGCGGTCGTTAAGTGTGTGTAAATAACTGTTAATTTAGTCCCGTTTCATCAGTTCACCTGAACCTAACATAAATGATAATGCAACACATCATTCTCACAACAAACTTCCGTAGTCCAACGTTGAATATGCGCATTCAACTTCATCCCTGAGAGCACTCGAAGTTTGTTAACTTAAAAATACATCATGTACTGATTTTCAACCTAAGTCAAATAAGTTTTTTTTCCCTAACATGTGCTCGCCGCCACGTTTATAAGCAATTTTAACAATACCAAAAATAAAAAATAACTTCTTGACTACAGTTATTGTAGAATGGTAAAACCAGAATTAATATTTATACTGGAAAGCGATATACGTAACCACGATCGCAGTCTTCCGCTTTTGATATTGTCAAGACTGTTATATGGTGATGCATTATATAATGGAACAATATCACTAGTTAAAAATAGTTCAAAATAGTTGATGATAATTATACTGCGGTAAAACATATCGTTGAAAGTCCTTTTTTTTTATATACACTGTATTTAATAGCAATTCTCTATAGCTACCAACCAAGTTGCGACACGCATATTCTCAGATTTATTTTTTTAACTTTGTTTGTTGGTAGCTATAGACAAACATATAAGACATATATTGACAAAAAATGTTATGTTCCCGTTGCATTGGATTTTGGCTCAAAATTGCAATTTTTGGGGTAGAAAAATTACCATTTTCAGGCAGTTATCATGCACTCATTTCAATTTTGATGAATATTTTGATATTTGTTCAATAAAATATAGCATTTAATTAGTTAGATAAAAGACAAAATACAGCTCTAATGAAAAAGGGAGAAGGTGGCAGTACTGATTAAAATAAGGGAGTTTTCATTGTATTCAAGAAGGCAAATTATAGGTATTTTGCATGAACTAATAACACTCTTTTACATCCACAACCATTTACATTGAAGTTATTAACGTAACCTAACACTGCTGCCTAGTAATTTATAACTAAAGGTTTTGGATTCGGCATGCTAGGGTGGTTGCTAAATGAACCTACAAGTGAAATTTTTGTTATTTTGTAAAATAATTTTGACCTTGTTATTAAGATACATGTGTATCTCATAAACTATGACAGATAAAGGATGGAAATCAATTGAAAAATACCTTAAGTTTGATCAAAAGGTTAAAGGTTATTGATGACCTTGACCTTTGACCTTGAGTTTTTTTTTATTAGATTTTGTCAGAAATGGTTACAAATATACCAATACCTTGAATAGAAACAAATTTTAGAACGATTATTGCTTTTATTTGGAAACAAGGTTAAATGCCAGAGGTCAAGGTCATGTCAAAAGTTCTAAGCAACGACCCTTACTTGATATAAAAGTACCTAGCAACCATAGACTTAAGTAGCCATTCTCATATAGTTTGAAACTGCCTTACAATCATCAATGTGATGATCCTTTGTGACAAAATTCTTTCTTTCAGTTAGAATGTCAAATTCCTTTAAAGAACAGAAATAATTTACTGGCAGGATCATGAGTATTACAGTTAATCATAAGCCAATTTGTCTCCTGTTCTGACTTAAAACATCATAGCTAAGTTTTTGTGTGTATTTAGTGTTCATGAAATTAGAAATAAGTACTAAGGCTGTTTTTCCCAGGCATATATATAGGTTAACAACAAGGGGATAAGTGGTCAATATCATCACAGTAGTCTTTAATAGCCATTCTTATATCATGGAAAATGCATGGCAACCATCAATTTTTGCAATGCTAATGAAAAAATGTAAAACAAATCTTTCTGATCATGATTGAAGGAACTTTCTTTTAAACTCACCTGGCTCTTAAGAGCTTTATGAGGTTATACAAACACTGGGCGTTCGTCATTGTCATCATTTTGTTCCATTGTCCATCTAAAATATTTCCCTTTGAAACTGCATAATTAAATGTTATTAAAGTTAACAATAATTAATAATTCATAGCATATATTCTGTAAGAAACCCGTATTATGTTGCCACCTGATAAAAGTTATGGCTGGTAGAGGTAAAAATAGAACACTGCATACACTATTTTCATATTACCGACTTTTGACTCCGGAGTTTATATTTTGTTGACAGGTTACCTACTCTGCAGTAGGACATCCTGGTACTCTGCCATGTAAGAGCAACCAAAAGAAGTAAAACCAATTTAGCTAACAATCGGTACATTTTTTTTTGCGGTGGGGAGCGGGGGGGAGGGGGGTAACAACATATAATGAGTGTCCAAATAACATTTTAAGTACAAAAATATAAATTTTCAGTATGAGAATTCAATAGTTACATTTAGTTATTCTGTTAATACCATGTATTTCATTGATTTGAATAGGAGATACTCAATAAACCACACCGAATTATGTTTTTTATGCCACTACGAACAGCTGTTTGTATAGCTTGACAAAGCTGACAACAGAATTGTTGTGCTACTTCCTAGAGTGAAATAAACACTGATTTTTCATATGTGAGATCACTTCCAAAATAACAGCGTTTTAGTCGCTATGAATGTAAATCAATTAAATTTAAAGCTTTTACTAGAGTGAAATGTACTGTTACACATGCATGGTAATAAATCATTTGATTTTTCTTTCCTCCAGCTACTGTAATACATGCATGGTAATAAATCATTTGATTTTTCTTTCATCCAGCTACTGTAACATATGCATGGTAATAAATCATTTGATTTTTCTTTCCTCCAGCTACTGTAACACATGCATGGTAATAAATCATTTGATTTTTCTTTCCTCCAGCTACTGTTACACATGCATGGTAATAAATCATTTGATTTTTCTTTCCTCCAGCTACTGTAAAAGAGAGACGAAAGATACCAGAGGGACATTCAAACTCAAAAGTCGAAAATAAACTGACAACGCCATGGCTAAAAAAGAAAAAAAGACCCACAGACAAACAATAGTACACAAAACACAACATATAAAACTAAGACTGAGCAACACGAACCCCAACAAAAACTGGGGGTGATATCAGATGCTCCGGAAGGGTAAGCAGATCCTGCTCCACATGTGGCACCCGTCTAGATGCTCATGTTAGTACAAACCCGGTTGTAAGTCTAATTCGGTAGGTCACATTCTTGAAAAGGGGACGGGATTGTATTTACGACATAAGTAACATATCCGCTATAATATGTGAAACGGATATTCCATAACGGTCAACCAACTCGTGATGGCGTCCGTAAAACTTATAAAAGATGATTGCAACTTCACCACTTGGAAGTCTTGGTTTAATAGCTTCCTTGTGAGCAGCAACCCTCTATCAAGGAAATCATGATAGGAAATACAAGCCCTGGAATATCGTTTCAACTGGGAGATATATACTCCGTACGCAGGCGCTGCTGGAATGTTGCTACATAGAAATGGAAAGTTGACAATTGGGAAGCTGAAATAAACCTCTTTTATTGTTCAAGTTTTGTTTTCAACCGACCCTCATTGTCAATTTCTAGATGTAAGTCAAGATATGAGGCAGACTTATCTGTATCTTTTGCATCCGATGGAATAGATGCGTTTAACATAGTCACCAAATTTTGAATTATTTAGTAAGAGAACATCATCTATATAACTATTAGTTAAAGGATACTGCTAACTTCCTTTCTTTGTTCCTAAGAAGTTCCTGTATGAAGTCAACCTCATATGAATAAAGGAACAAGTCGGCAAGAAGAGGGGCACAGTTTGTTCCAATGGGAATGCCGATTGTTTGTTGAAAAACACGTCCTCCAAACGTAAAAGATATATTGTCAATCAGGAAATCAAGCATCTTGATCATGTCTGTTTTAGGGAACTTTTTGTTTGAATCAAAGTGAGTGTGTTTTTACAAAGTAGGATGTATCCCTCCATAAGACAAGATACTTGTATCTACGTTGGCCATTCTTTTTATGAAACAAAGAATGACCAACTCTTTCAATTTTTCTTTTAGTTTGGAATGAGGAATACTTGTGTAAAGTGTAGAAAAGTCAAATGTTTTAATACTATTGCAAGATGAAAGAGTATTTATTAGATTGTATGTACTCTAGAAGATCTTTGGAATTTTCTATTATCCAAATCTGATTCACGCCACCTCTAGAAAAGGTTATTTCACAATAACTTTGGAACCCTGCTATTGCTGACAAAATTGATGATATTAATCCAGAAAGAGGTTTCGTGGAGAACTTGGAAGACCCAGCAATATACCGTTGTTTATAAGGACACTTATGTAGTTTAGGTATCCAATACAGCGATGGAAGATCCAGTCCTTCATCTTTGGTTGAAATTCCCAAGGAAAATAGAACATACCTATGATTATCCAGGATTTCCTCTTTAGTAAGTGTCACGGGGGTATATGTTGAGTTTCCAAGTGAACAAATTATTGTCATCACCTAATTCATTTATCAAGCAGTTTTTTTGTGTAATGAGATTTACATACTAAAACGATGTTGTTTGGGGCGTTATCTGCGGGGACAACAACACATTTGTCATGGAGGTAGGACAAGTGTTTTGCAACATTTGGGTCTTTAAAGATTAATGTAGCATGGGTATTAATAGACCCATTCAGTTTCTTAATTCTGATTTGTATCAACGACCTCAGAGCCTTAATCTATTTGGAAAGAGTATCTACGTCTTCTTTTTCGCGTTTAACCTATTGCCTGGCTGAATCCTCATCTGAATCCAACAGTATTTTAAAGTTGTGTTTCCAATTGATGGATTTAGGCTGACGATATTTCGGGCCTTGGATAACACATTTCGCATGGAAGTGTTATTGACAATGTTTAGATCACCGGTAATAACGTGGCCAGCCGGATTATATATGAATGGGGAACTATCACAGGTACAATCAGGAGGTTTAGACTTGAAGTCGTCAATATTGAGATCCTGCAACACGTGTTTGTGATTGAAAATTTTAGTTGCAATTGGTTTGGTATAGGTATAAGAAATGATAGGTACGGTCTGATCTTTAAAAAAGAGAGACATTTTCGAGTGAACTGATTTATGTTGAAGGATATTGCCAAAGTTGATGGCTTCGAGACCTTTGTTGGCAAAGGAAAGTTTAAGAAAGGATCTGTTCTCCTTTTCATCTTTTCCAATGCTAACTGGTTTGAAAAGTCTGTGATTTGCAATATCCTTAATGATAACTGTAAGTTTGTATTGGGTTGAATGAGTGTTACTGACAGTGGTTTTCAAACATAAGTTGTACAGAGAATGAAGTTTTGAAAAGGGTAATGAATAAAACTTCGTGCGAATGTGAAGAATACCTAACGGCTTTTATATAAATGGCAGTAGGTCATTACTAGAAACATCATGGAGAGTAGGTGATGTATAATGACGATGACCATGACTGCGTCTACATAGAGGAGTAGAGTTGAAAATGTTCATCACATTCACCGAGCTACAGGAAGGACTAGATAGATTACCTATACCATACATTTTTTTCATTGCAATCATATGGTGTCGCAGTTCCGAATTGTCGAATCCATTAGTCTTCTTTTTGTCTAAGGAGAGGTGTAACACATGCATGGTAATAAATCATTTGATTTTTCTTTCTTCCAGCTACAGTAATACATGCATGGTAATGGATCATTTGATTTTTCTTTCTTCTTGCTACTGCAACAAATGAATGGTAGTAAATCATTTGATTTTTCTTTCTTCCAGCTACAGTAACACATGCATGGTAATAGATCATTTGATTTTTCTTTCTATTTGCTACATTAACACATGCATGGTAATGAATAATTTGATTTTTCTTTCTTCCAGCTACAGTAACACATGCATGGTAATGGATCATTTGATTTTTCTTTCTTCTTGCTACAATAACACATGCATGGTAGTAAATCATTTGATTTTTCTTTCTTCCAGCTACTGTAACACATGCATGGTAATAAATCATTTGATTTTTCTTTCTTCTAGTTACTGTAACACATTCATGGTAATAAATCATTTGATTTTTCTTTCTTCTAGTTACTGTAACACGTGCATGGTAATAAATCATTTGATTTTTCTTTCTTCTAGTTACTGTAACACATGCATGGTAATAGATCATTTGATTTTTCTTTCTTCCATCTACAATAACACATGAATGGTAATAGATCATTTGATTTTTCTTTCTTCTTGCTACTGTAACAAATGAATGGTAGTAATTCATTTGATTTTTCTTTCTTCCATCTACAATAACACATGAATGGTAATAGATCATTTGATTTTTCTTTCTTCTTGCTACTGTAACAAATGAATGGTAGTAATTCATTTGATTTTTCTTTCTTCCAGCTACAGTGACACATGCATGGTAATAAAACATTTGATGTTTCTTTCTCCTAGTTACTGTAACACATTCATGGTTATAAATCATTTTATAATTTTCTTTCTTCCAGCTACAGTAACACATGCATGGTAATAGATCATTTGATGTTTCCTTCTTCCAGCTACTGTAACACATGCATGGTAATAAATCATTTGATTTTGCTTTCTTCCAGGTACTTGTGTATCATGATCGAAGAGTCAAAAGTAAAGATATTGATGAGAACCTTATATATGTAGAACTGCACTGGTAGGTATATTTATAGGATTAAAATTGAGAATGGAAATGGGGAATGTGTCAAAGAGACAACAACCCGACCATAGAGCAGACAACAGCCGAAGGCCACCAATGGGTCTTCAATGCAGCGAGTGAGTGACTTGGTCCAGTTTATACACCAATAAATTCCTTTTAAAAGGCGTTTAATCCTTATAATTCTTTAAAATTGGAGGTAATAATTTAATTTCCCCACCCGTAACCAGGGATGGGCACGATTACTGACAAATGTAATCGATTAATAATCGATTACTTGGGGGATTTTTGTGTATTCGATTAATAATCGATTACTCTGATTTTTGTATGTAATCGATTGCAATCGATTACTTTATCAAAAGTAATTGGATTACTTTTCGATTACTGTCAATTACATGCTATAAAATTACAAAAAAAATAATAAAGTAAGTTAAACACAAACATTTTGTTATGTATAGGGGAAATTTATAACTTGATCAAAACTTCATTGAAAGCATTGTTTTCAAAGTTTAAGTTGACAGTTTGTTTCTAGATAGAAGCTCTCACTGAGGATTTGAAATATTCAAACATTCTTTAAAATCTGGTTATCTTCATGAGTGAGATGTAATAAAGTTCTTGCAATGACACCACATGGCTTCAGTCACTTCTTTATAGTCTAGTTTATTTTCCACATGTCTCTATATTTTTCAAGTTTTGCTGTCATAATGACTTAAGTTAGGTATTTTGTATTTATTAATTTTCAACTATATTTGATATAGTATATATTACAATTAAAATGTAAAAAGAAGAATAATTAACTAGTTCAGCTGATTTCAAAGATGTAAATTTATTATATTTATAACTAATACATGTATGAATTAATTATTTTGTTTGGATAATCTCCCTAATTACAGGTTATAAAACTGCCAATGGAGTACATTTCATAACCTGGGGAAATATAATGTCAATCTCCTCTTAATTAGACATAATTGAAATCAAAACATCTTATTAATTAGAAGTCCTTGATCATCTGATAAGTAAACACAGGAATTTGTTGGGATTTTTCTATACTCTATTCAAAATCATGATATTTAACAAGATATATTTTAGTGTCAATATGGGATACATGTATCTATTTCTGAACAAGAATTTCAATGCAAATCAATTGGTACGTTGTGTACTTTCTGATTTTTATATCATAATATTATAACGAATCCACTGAGTATCTAGTTTAGCTAAAATTCCAAATCTTATTGAAAATTACACTTCAATGTCAAAGTAGTACAGAACTTAACATAAGACTCATTTCTTATTTTTATCTATATACTTATTTCAAAATAAAAGGTCTTTAAATAATTGACAAGCATTGAAGACAGTTAAGTCAATTTTTTAAAAAGCTGGATATACAGTAAAATTGGTAGGAGTTCTGGTTGATCATAATGCAGCTTGAGACGATAGATACAAATAAGGCATTTGATAAGCTCTGAAGTCTAAATACTTTCAATTTTATCTGTACTATAAAGTGATGAATGCATATATTTTCATTTAAAATAGGTTTGATGAATATTTCACTAAAAGTAATTGAAATGTAATCAAAAGTAATCGATGATTACATCCTAATTTTTGCTGTAATCGATTAAATTACGATTACATGTAATCGAAAATGTCTTCGATTACAGATTACTGTCGATTACTGGGAAACATGTAATCAATTACAATCGATTACGATTACAGATTACGATTACCCCATCCCTGCCCGTAACCTCTATAACGCGTAAATTGTATATTTGGGTCATTGAATTGGCCTGGCGCATGAGTATATTTTTTGGTAATGCAAAAAGATGTATTTGATGAAATTTGCTTTCTGATAAAAAATAAACTACAAAAATATCTTATTATCATTCAAATGAATTTTTTGTATTTATTTTGTAATTTAACGACAAACACGAAGTGAAAATAAATGTTAAACCTCGAGCTGGTTTGTGTTATCATCGCCGCCATCTTGTTTACATTGGTTACGAAAAGTAGTTCCGAATAATATCTTGTATTAATATGTGTACATCTTTTTCAGGAAACATATCCCAGAAGCCTGATGATTTTAGTGTGCATGTTCTTTGCAAAACCAAGTAGTTGAACATTCATAATATGATGTCAAAGTCACTTTCACAGTGTATCTAGACCAACAAACATATCTTGACTAAAGATGCTTTTGTTTGCTCCAACGATCATTGTATGACTTTTTTCTAAACACATTGAATGAGACATGCCAGAACTAAACTATAATTGATAACTGTGAACTTCAGCTTGAGAAAAAAACAAAGTTGAGGCAGTCAACCTTTATGTTAATATAATAAAGACTAGACAAAGTGCTGCCCCCGCACTCCACTCTGAAGTAACTGTATTATAACAAGGTCAATGTAGGACTTTCTTTGAGGCAGTATTGTGTCTGGGAGACACAAATGATGCCCCCGCAGATGCAAAGTGTTATTTTAAAATACACAAAGTTGAGCATGGGAGCACACATGTCTATGGTTCACTGTAGGAGGAGTTATCCGGAAACGCTATGCACCTCTTATGCTAGTATATACTCCAAAAATGACAAAGTTCCACTATCCTCCCAAAAGAGCAAATAATAATAAAAATCAAAACACTAACCACATGCAGACCTTCAATATATGTACAAACAGCCAACAAAGTGGAAACTTATTGCATTCAAACTGTAGGAGGAGTTATCTGGAAACGCTATGCAGGGGTAAACAATATGCCCTGCATCTTTTAGTTGGGTGTGGGGGGATAGAAATAGATAGCAATTGCCTTGAAAGGAGGGAGACAAAAATGTGAGATTCACAAACAAACAAAAGTATTTTTTTATTTCAAAATTTAACAATGGAATATTGTGTACGTACCAAGAAGACCATAAAAGTGTATGAAAGTTCTTGATATTTTCGTCAAAGCCTGATGGCAGTAGAATGTTTGAAATGGATGAATTTTTAACATCTCAACAAATAATAATCCTTTTTTCCCGTCATGCAAGAAAACGTGGTGGTGGTAGAGAGCAGTTTATTACAGAACTTTAACAAAATTTGCAATGACAATCTTTATAAACAATAAAATGTATTGATCATATTTGTTTCAAGTTATTTAATCAACAAACTATTTGGAATTTTATGATACTAAAACAGAACCCCCCCCCCCCCCCTCCCCCTTTTAAAAAAAAAGAGGAATAAGATTAAAGAAATAAGCATCTCAATTGAATTAAGTAGATTTTTAGAATGTTGCCTATGTTATTCTTACCACTTAAACTCCTAAATAATAATAAAGTCATATCAAAGTTGTTTTTATTATTTTGAATTAAATAGATTAAGAAAAGAATCCAATGTTATCGATACTCTTTTCTATGCCGGACATACCCAAACAAAAAACAGTGAGGAACAAATCATGGTAACAAATGATAACCAAATCGTATGATTTCTTTATGATTTGAAAGTGATAAAATTTCACATGCAAATGAGCTAACAAATCACAACAACAAATCACAAACAAATTGCTTCCATTTCATAAGCAAATCATAAACAAATTGTCAAGAAATTGTATTGAAATCATTAACAAATCAGAGGATATTGCTTTCCTACTTTAAGCAAATCACAAACAAATTTGTTTCAAATTGTAAAGAAATTATAAAGAAATTGTTAACAAATCTTTAACAAATCAGAATGAAATCATATTCCTACCTCAAGCAAATCGCAAACAAATTGTTTTCAAATTATGAAGAAATTATAAACAAATCGTTATCAAATCTTTTACAAATCAGAAGTAAATCATATTCCTACCTCAGGCAAATCGCAAACAAATTGTTTTCAAATTATGAAGAAATTATAAACAAATCGTTTTCAAATCTTTAACAAATCAGAAGTAAATCAAATTCCTACATTAAGCAAATCATAAGCAAATCGTCAATTAATTGACATCATCATCGATTCACAGATCAAATCATTTACATCTGGATCAAAAATCTGTTCTGCCCCTGAGACCCCCAAACTTTGAAGTACACTTGTCTTTATTTTACCTTAGCTACTCCTCTGATTGTTAAGGGATTATTATTTCGGTTGTCATGAGCGAGCAATTGTTCCCTCTGTGAAAAGTTTCTCTCACTTCTCCAGAATTTGAATCTAACGAGATTTGACAACATGGGCAACCACGTTTACTAGAAGAATGTCGAATACTAGTAGGCGATGGGTCTTAGTCTGGGTCCAAATCTGCTACAGCTCTATACCTGACCAGTCAACATCATGAAAAATTTAAACATAAAACTTGCCAGTGCATATTGTCTGCTGACTCGGGAAGCTACTCTTTAATTGCTCGTCTCGTTCTGTTTACATGTCTTTTACACATTTTTTTTTGGAAATTTATCCAGACAGTACACATAACGAGATATTGAAATGCACAGATTCCGAATATAAAAGTTTAACACCTTTGACATGTTTGAATAGTTGACTTACAATTGAATTCTTGAAACAATAAGTTAATGACTAAGATACTTACCACTGTCATCATTGATAGTATATCTTACTCTTCATCTTGCAACCTTCTTTGTTCAGTTAATGTAGAACAGTATTTGAAATTTGAATTTGACCTCAACCGGAAGTCAGAGATAAAGACAAACCCAGAAAATCTGAATGCAATTACATTGTTTTCATTGTAGCAAATCATCAATGAATCACACCATGATAGCTAACAAAGTTAACAAATCATTTTCAAATCATTTCCTATGATATTCCAAGTAAACAAATCATAACGAAATCACACAATTTTAGCGAATAAAGTTAACAAATCTTTTTGAAATCATTTCATACGATATTCTAAGTAAACAAATCATAAAGAAATCACACAAAAACAGAAACAAATTGCTAACAAATCACACATTTGAAAGAAATCACAAAGAAATCAGTTTTGGGAATTTGTCGAATTCTGATTTGTTTATAATTTCTTTAATGAATCGCAAGCAAATGGTACTAACAAATTGCAGAATTACGATTTGAAAGAGATTTGAATACGATTTGAAAGCAATTTGTTCATTTATTTTTCTGTTTGGGTACTTGTTATCTTATTATAATTATTGCTGCATCAAATATTTGTAGAATTTATTTATTTTTTAAATTAAAACTACAATCTCTTAATCTTACTATGTTGGATTTAAGCCTAGTGTAGTATTTGGATCGACAAATGTATGCAGTTTAATCCCGCCGCATTTTTGCGCCTGTCCCAAGTCAGTAGACTCTGGCCTTTGTTAGTCTTGTATGTTTTTTTTTAATTTTAGTTCATTTATATGTTTCAGAGTTTAGTGTGACATCCATTTTCACTGAACTAGTACACATGTTTGCCTAGGGACCAGCTGTAGCCGCCTCCGAGTGCGGGATTTTCTCGCTGTGTTGAAGATCCATTGGTGACACATTCCCCATTTTCATTCTCAATTTTATTATTCGACAGAGATCATTGGTCAATAGCTCATTTAGTAGGTTACCCTTACACTGAAATTAATAATGCAACATTTAGCAGATAGCCAGATTCTAAACTAAATTATTCGCAAGCACCAAAACGTACATGTACATGTATATTTATATATAATCTAATATTTGAAAATTTTGTATACTGATTTTATTTTTTTGTCAACTTCCATCAATGAATTAAGGCAATTTTATGATTAAAATACGAATAATATAAGATATATAAATAATGATTTAGCTGTACGCTGGATCCTCGTCTATGTATTGTGGCTTCTATTTTTAATTATTGTTCAAAAATCATCTAGGCAATACCAAACACATCATATACAGGCAATTATAATTAAGCTGTTTGAGATGGTCCCCCTTTAGCCTGTAGAAGTATTCGTATTTAACATCAGCGCCAGAAGTCGTATTGACTTTTACACGTCTATTATAATGGTAAAGTTAAGCCAGGGTTGCGTTCAATATCGTAGCAGCTAGTATAGCCGCTGTCTTCGATGTCTATCTATGTTGAACTATATGCTATGTAGCTAGTAGTATGAAAATGACAATTCTACACCACCCACACTTTTCAAGGGAAAATCCTGCATAGAACCCCCAACCCCGACGGCCAAATGCAAACGGACGGCACCCCCATTGAGCATAGGGTAAATATAAGAATGGCATATGTATTCAATGGTAGAAAAGTCGATCCAGAGGATAGTGGGGATCATGATACCTTAAAGGGAAGGATGTCACAGATTAAAATAAATAAAGATATGACATCTGAAAGAAATATGATGGATTTCTTTCTGGAGAATGAAGAAGATTTGGAAGATAACACCCCATCCCCCCAAAGGCAGCAGCAGTGCTGCAATGCTCCAAACATAGTGCATATGGATGAGCATACCGATCAGTGTCAAAATTGCGGTTCACAATCCACCAAGCCACGATTTGAGCATCATCAACCAGGGGAGCAGAAGACCACCTGCGGCTTCCCACTCAAGAGGAAGAAGGGTCAGTTGTGCAAGAGCAAGCCTGGGAAGGATGGCCTCTGCTGGAGACATAGTAAGCAACCACACCAGCAGGAGGAGGAGGAGACCATCCCAGTCGAGGGTAAGATGGTGGTCAAAGAGACCATGAAGACCCTCCGTCAAATAGCTAAGGATGAGGGTCTGAGGGGGGCTAGTAGGAAGAACAAGGAGGCCTTGGTGAAGCTCATCGAGGGGAAAACCACCCATAAATTTGCCCGCCAGGAAGTCTTCAGCAAGAAGCAGCTCAAAGCGCTAGCAAAGAATCGCGGTCTCACCAATTACTCCCGACTTAAGAGAGAGGATCTTCTCCAGATGGTGGAAGAGGACATTAAAAACGCTCCAGTCGAGGATGAGATCAAGGTCATCGATAGGCGGGAAGCTCTGAATGGTGTATTTGGCACGGTCGTCATCAAACCCGCGAAGCCACACGATATAACCACTTTTCTGAAGGTAAGTCGGAGCATCATCACCAGCGCCATCTCGAATGCACTCATCCAAAAGAAGGGATTGAAGGTGCACTTAGTGCTTCTAGCAGAGCTGGTGAAGACCAACCTCGCGACTGGAGAAAATACCTACATCACCCCTACCTTCAGATCACGCACGACAATGATCACGGAATCTGACGACCTCGAATTGGAGATTGCTTTCATGATGGAGAAGGTCAAGGAAAATATGGCAAAGTACATGCGGGAAGGGAGCGGGTGGACTTTCAGCAGCGTTGAGAAGCTAGAAATCCACCTCAACCAATTCAGACCACTCAAGGGGGGCTCCTTCATATCAACCCCATCAGCTCTCGCGAAAAAGAAGGCGATCGTCAATGTGAAAAATGAGGATGATCGCTGTTTTCAGTGGGCGGTGCTGGCGGCCCTTCATCAGGATGAGGTAGATGGCAATCATGCCTACCGCGTAGCTCAGTACAAGAAATGGGAAGAAGAGCTAAAATTCGAAGGCATCGACTTCCCAGTCTCAATCAAGGCGATCGATAAATTTGAGAGGCAGAATCCCACCATCAACGTCAACGTCTATGGATTTGATGGCGTAAAGAAGGGTGAAGATGAGGAAGAAGATCTTCAGATCTACCCCCTCAGGATATCTAAGAATACAGGTTCCACCCACGTAGATCTCCTCTTCCTAACCCGCGAAGGCAAGCAGCATTACTGCTGGATTAAGAGCTTATCACGTCTTCTGAGTGCGCAGGTCACAAATCACGATGGGCAAGCTTACTTTTGTCGTAGGTGCTTGTGCCATTTTACCAGACAGGATATCTTGGACGAGCATATGGAGTACTGCAGCCAGAAGGAAGCTGTCAGGATCGATATGCCGGAAGAGGGGTCCACCATAGCCTTCCATAGCATCAAAAAGATGATGAGAGTCCCCTTCGCGATCTACGCGGATTTCGAGTGCTTCACAGAGAAGCTCGACACCTGCCAACCGGATCCATCCCACTCCTACACGAAGGCCTACCAAATTCAGCGACCCTCAGGATTCTGCTATCACGTGAAATATGCTCACGGAGACTACAAGGATCCGTTCGTCTACTGCGGGGAGGATGCGGCAAAGAAATTCGTGCAGTGCGTGGAGGAAGAAGTACAGGCCATCGCCAAGCTATACAAGGAGAATAAGCCCATGGAGCTGACTGACGATGATAAGGTGAGCTTCGCAGAAAGCACGCACTGCTACATTTGCGGAGACGAATTGGGAGAGGATAAGGTTCGGGACCACGACCATCTCACCGGGAAATATCGCGGTGCAGCACACAATCAGTGCAATCTAGATTTCCAGCTTCCGAAGCATGTCCCCATCCTCTTCCATAATTTGAGCGGGTACGACGCCCACATCTTCGTCAAGGAGCTTGGTCACACCGAGGGTAAGATCAACTGCATCCCCAATACCGACGAGAAGTACATCAGCTTCTCCAAGCAGGTGGGCGATCTGGAGATGAGGTTCATCGACTCGTGCAGGTTTATGCTCAGCAGCCTGGATACCCTAGCTAAGAATCTCACCCCCGACCAATTCACAACCGTGAAGGCGAGATTCGGCGATCGTCACGAGCTGATGATTCGGAAGGGGGTATTTCCCTACGATTATATGGATGGGCCAGCCAAGCTGGAAGAGACTCAGCTCCCACCTAAAGAAGCCTTCTTCAGCACGCTCTCTGGAGAGCATATCAGTGATAAGGATTACGCACACGCTCAGAGAGTCTGGGAGACCTTTGAGTGCAAGACCCTACGCGATTATCACGACCTCTATCTCGAGACTGACGTGCTACTGCTGACCGACATCTTTGAGAATTTCAGGGATATCTGCTTGACCAACTATGGGCTTGATCCCGCCCATTATTTCACATCCCCCGGATTGTCCTACGATGCCGCCCTCAAAACCTCTGGGCAAAGATTGGAGCTTCTTTCTGATTCAGATATGCTGATGATGTTTGAGCAGGCGACCAGGGGAGGGGTGGCCATGATCTCTCATCGTCAAGGTAAGGCCAACAACCCATACATGGAGAGCTACGATAGCTCCCAGCCCACCAAGTATCTCACCTACCTCGATGCCAATAATCTTTACGGGTGGGCGATGGCGCAGCCTCTTCCCACAGGAGACTTTGAGTGGGTTGAGCCGGAGGAGATCAACGAGATCCTGAGCTATCCCGACGACCACGAATATGGCGCCATGGTAGAATGCGATCTCGAATATCCTGAAGAGCTTCACGACATCCACAATGACTACCCTCTCGCGCCTGAGAACGTGGAGATTGGTAAAGTGCGCAAGCTAGTGCCTCACCTGGGTAAGCGTGAAAAATATACGCTCCACTATCGAAATCTCAAGATGTATTTGGAGATGGGTATGAAGCTTGTCAAATGCCGACGGATCATCAGGTTCAAGCAATCCCCATGGCTCAAGCACTACATAGATCTGAATACTGCTCTTCGTGCCAAGGCCAAGACCGACTCCGAAAAAGACTTCTTCAAGCTCATGAATAATTCGGTCTTTGGCAAAACCATGGAGAATATTCGGAAGCGCGTCGACGTCCGGCTGGTCACCACCGAGAAGCAGGCCCTGAAGCTCGTGGCCAAGCCCAACTTCGATCGCCGCGTCGTCTTCACCGAGAATCTAGCAGCCGTCCATATGAAGAAGACCAAGCTGAAATTCGATAAGCCCGTCTATCTTGGAGCGTGCATCTTGGATATCTCGAAGCTCCTGATGTACGATTTCCACTACGGATTCGTGAAGAAGACATACGGCGATAAGGCCCAGCTGCTTTTCACTGACACCGACAGCTTGGCCTATGAGATCCAGACCGACGATTTCTACCAGGATATCACCCCGCACGTCGAGACTAAATTCGATACATCCAACTACGCGGCTGAGCATCCCTCCAACATCCCCACCGGCGTGAATAAGAAGGTCGTCGGGAAATTCAAGGACGAATGCGGCGGTAAGATCATGACTGAATTCGTGGGGCTCCGGGCGAAGCTATACGCCTTCAAGATGGATGACGGTCAGACCACCAAGAGAGCGAAGGGAGTCACCAAGAGCGTCATTAAGCGCAGCATCGCCTTCGAGGATTACAAGCGATGCCTCAAGACTCAGCAGGAGATCCACCGACCGATGAGCATCCTCCGCAGCCATCTTCATCAGATCTACGCCGAGGAGATCAACAAGATCGCTCTCTCTGCCAAAGACGACAAGCGTCACATCCTCCCCGACGGCATCAGCACCCTCTCACACGGCCACTATCGAATCACTCACGGGTGAGGGCACTTAGCAGACTCTGACGGGTGCGGATGCCCATCCCGCACTTGGCCCATACCTAGATAAATGAGCATCATTCGCGTGCACAACATAACCCTTCCCAATAAACCTCTTTCGAATGTAGACCTTGTGAAAGCCACCAAGGACCTAGGAATCCCATGTTTCAGAGGGGTATTCATGCGAGATACCCTACCACCCAGCCCGCGCCGCATCGAATGTGGAATCTTGAATCACGATAGCTGGGAAGGTCCTGGAACGCATTGGACCTGCTGGTATAAACGTGGGCCGGTAAAGTATTACTTTGACTCCTATGGATTGCCACCGCCTGACGAGATGGTGAACTACTTACAGCCTGAAATTCGATATAGCACGGATGAATTACAGCAGCGAGGCTCGGTGGTGTGTGGTCACTTTTGTTTGTACGTGTTGAATATGCTGTCGGCGGGGAAGTCGCTAGAGGACGCGGTCTTCTCACTCTATAAATAAATGGATAAGTTTGGATCTCATGCAAGAAAGCGCGCATCCCTTTGGCGAATGCTGCAGGATTTGGATATGAACGACAATCGCATTACTAGCCTAGGACATCCCAAGGACAGCTCGGATGCTGTGACAAAACGGTGGGTAACCCAAGAGTTGAAAGATGGTATAAAAGACATCAATGACCTAGAGGCTGCGCTCGAAGCAATCTCGAAAGAGCTCGAGGCGATGAAAAAACACCTGGACGGTATCGAGAAAAAAGTGGCGAAATGTTTGCCTATGGCCGGCGGTATGATGAGTGGTGTCCTGGATATGCAGGGACACTCGATCGTCAATCTTCCAGAGGGGGTGGCGGCACATGAACCGGTGACCAAAGGATGGTATGCAAAGAACTATGTGGATCTAAGCATGGCGGTTCAAGAGAAAATCAACACCATCGAACAGAAGGTGAAGTCTTATCACACGACGGACAGGAGCCGGCGCGAATTGGATTCCATATCTGAGGAGGACGGGCGCATCGACAGACTCAAGGCGGAACTCATGAAATTATAAGGTAACACAGCAGAGTTTTCCTGTCCTATGAATTAGGACAAGAAAACTTGACTAGTCTATTGCACATCTGTGGCTTTGACCCAAGAGTTGAATTCCGTGGGATACCCCCTCCACTTGACGTAGAGCTCTTTCACTCCTCCCCGGGTTCTCCGACGCAAGACCTTCTCGATGCGGTAGATGTTTTGATCAGTCTTTTGAAGTTCGGGCTCATAGAAGGATCCCTGAATTTCCTCGCCACTAAAATCCTTGAGGCGATAGGTGGGCGGCTGAGTGTTCAACACTAGGGAAATGGTGAATACTTCCTCGGTCCAGCGGGGTGTGTATCCCTTCTCGAATGTACCTTTCTTCTTGGTGATTCGGACTTTGTCGCCAACACGAAATCGTGGTGGTTTCATGGGAGGTATGCTGCCATAAAGGTTCCAATACACCTTGTTTTCATGCTCCTTGTGACTTGCGGCGACAGGGGTCATTTTGATGGATCGGTGCTTGGTGGTATTGTACTGGCGAACAAGATTATCCAAAACATTGATGTAGGTGCGTGTAGAGTTGGCCGAGAAATATTTGAACATTTTCTCTTTCATGGTGCGATTCCAGCGCTCAACCACACTCGACTTCTCCTCATTTTCGGTGGAGTAGAGCTCAATATCATGCTTTTGAAGCAACTGATTTACATCCTTGTTGTAAAACTCAGTGCCTTTGTCTGTCCAAAGCTTCTTGGGCATACGCTCCTTGAACACCCCTTGAAAGGCATCCCGCACCGTCACCCCCTTCTTGTTTTTGAGTGGTATCAACCAGCCATATTTGGAGAAGACATCGATGATGCTCAGGATGAACTTATTTCCCTTGTTGTCCCTGGAAAAGGCACTCATATCAACAAGGTCGGCCGCCCAGGTCTCATCCACACCACCCACTACCACACGGCGTTTCTGAAACTTACGTCGAACTGGTTTGTGCAACTCCTCAGCTAAATCATCAGTCCAGCGAACTTTTTTTTTTAATACCCAGACCGAATCGAGCTTTGGTACCGATGATGGGTCCGACGATGCTGCGGTCCATGCGTTCGCGTGTGGTAGGGTTGGGAATGGTGTTAAGCGAGGCTAGCATAGCTTTGTCACAGATGGAGTTGCGTGAAGCGGTATCCTTATGCTGGGCATAACAGAGATCGTGGTGATAGGCAGCCTGGTCCACTCGATTAATGGGTTTTGACCAAGCCTTCGGGGTGCCATCGGGGAGTAGTCGCTTGCTAAGTTTAGTCCCTGGCCCGGTAAAGTTGTGTCCGGGCAGATGCATTTCCATGGGTAATCCGTTGATTAGTTTGTTCATGAACCCTGCACCGGTTGTAGCAGCAAACTGAGACTTCTTGGCACCGCACACCTTGCAGTTGCCAACCTTCCTCCGTCGCCCGTTGATGGTATTTGTTTCACCAGGGTTAACTGTGTCCGTCTTCCTACGACATTTCACGCAGAAGATCATCGTTATTTTATTTAAATAAATGAACGTTGAAGACATTTCCTACAGTGCCAACGCCCCCAAGAGGAGCAATCACTACCTCCTACCGCAGCGGTCGATCAGAGGGTTGATCATTGGGAAGTCGGACTGTGGTAAGACAACGCTGTTGAACAACCTACTCCTGCGCGATGGATGGCTCGACTACGATCGATTGTACGTCTTCGGAAAATCGCTTCACCAGCCCATCTACCAGCTGTTGCAGCAAGCGCTGGGAAAAGGCTTCCCTAAGGAAGATATCCGAGACCTCCTACAGTGTAAGAGCAATTCACCCTACTCGTTGATCGATGTGGTCGACGCCTTACCACCACCACGACACCCGAGTGGTATCAACACTTTTTTCTTCGAGCAAGGGAGCGATGTACCAGACCCCCGGGAACTTGATCCCAGCCGAAAAAACCTCATGGTGTTCGACGACTTGATGCTGAGCAAACAGAACACGTGTGAAGACTACTACGTGCGCGGTCGCCACAACAACGTCGATTGTTTCTACCTGTGTCAGAACTACTTCAAACTACCCCGACAATCGATCCGAGAAAATGCAAACTTCCTCTGCCTCTTCCAGCAGGACGCAAAGAATCTCGACCATATTCGGCGCGATCACTGCAACGATCTTACCAAGGAACAATTTGACGCTCTGTGTAAGCATTGCTGGTCCCAACCCTATGGATTTGTAACCATCGATCTTACAAGCCCCAAGTCAGCAGGGAAATACCGATGCAAATTAGAAGAGTTCTATGAGGTATAAAATAAAAAAAATGGATCACTTGCAGGAATTTTTCCTGGAGAATCAACGGGACTTGGATCGGGAGTTTGAGAATGCTCCCAAGCCCTCACGACCACCCCCTGAATGCAAGCACGAGTGGGACTCGGTCGATATGACAAGTATGTGTTGGAAATGCGGTCGCACGATCATCCGCCCGATCGATAGCAGTAGAGGTGATTTCGACGCATGGAACTCTGACCGTCTGTATGGTAAGGTGCAGCGTCCCCCACAACCCCAATGCCCTGCCAAGACGATTCGAGGCCACCAGTGCACAAACCCATGCCAACCGCGTAAAGACCTCTGCCTAAGACACTTGAATCTTTCGAAGAAAAGGGATCCGTATCAGCTGTGTAATACCTTCATGTGCAATTTATCGCGTAAAGACCTTTGCCTAAGACACTTGAATCTTTCGAAGAAAAGGGATCCGTATCAGCTGTGTAATACCTTCATGTGCAATTTATCGCGTATGGACGTTCGAACCAACGCTTCGGGGCGTTCACACCAACGCTTAAGGGCGTTCACACCAACGCTTAGGGGCGTTCACACCAACGCTTAGAGGCGTTCACACCAACGCTTAGGGGCGTTCGATCCAACGCTATGGGGCGTTCGATCCAACGCTATGGGGCGTTCGGACCAACGCTTAGGGGCGTTCGACAGCGTTCGATCAAATAAATAAATGACTTTTATCAAGATTACCGACCCTAAGCAGCGTGAGGCACTTGCTAGGGAGTTGCAAGACACCAAGCGGAAGATTCAAGCCAGTAATATGCAACATCGTCTCGACAAGATTGGACTCAGCCGAGACCTTTCCAGGGTGTTCAAGCCTGTGGTTGAGGCTCAGCGGGAAGCAGCTTCAAAAATCACCAAAACAATCGAAGATTTACCTGCAGCAGTGCCAGCCCTCCCTCCTCCACCGCCCGAGTTTGCCGACCCACTACCCATCGCACCACCTACAGACACCGTCCTCGGACCTCGAGCACAGCAGTATTTGCAACTCAGTATGACTCCTTCCGCCGACCATACCTTTGGATTGCGATCTGAAAACGATGGTATCTTCATCGGAAGCTCACCAGTTACTTTTGACGATGATGATATTTTCGTAGATGGTGTGAGGTACAAAGGAACCCTTGGCCTCTGGGAACTCATGGTGAAAAAGAAACCAGAATCGTTTGAGCCCGACGACCTTTACGACTATGCAGAGATCCTGAAAAGTTCCGGTGCCATGTATCAAGGCAATTCCACCCTCTCGAGAACCCCGAAGGCGAATAAGAGTTACAAGTGGAAGGAAATCGTATCCCACATCTACAAGAAGGATAAGTTTGGCAGTGGGCTGCAAACCGTGTTTCTTCCTTCCAACTTCAAGCAGCTTCTCGATCGCTTGGAACTGTGTGCTGCAGCATACCGAGCAGGAAACAATGGTGTGCGCAACGAAATTGTGTCGATTATCGATGCTATGAAAAGGGGTAGACATATCAGCATCGAGGAATATAAGGCACTGCATCGTAGCATCCTATAAATAAATGTTGCAAATCAAGAAAGGTTACGCTCGAAAGTACGCCTACGGTGGTAAAGGACTGTTTGACACAATCGCCAGTTTGGCTGGACGCATGTTTACTTCCTCTGCCGCACAAACCCTAGGAAGTAAGGCCATGAACGCTGCCACCAATGCAGCCTTGAAAGGTGTTGAAAAAGGGGCTTCCAAAGCCGTCGACCATGTGGTTGATAAAGTGACCCGCCCCAGAAAACGCAGTAAAACCCCTCAACAGCCTAGTGTTCAACGCAAAAAGCCAGAGCAAGTTCGGTTAAACAATCTAATCTCCGGCTCTGGTATCAAAACCATCCACGACTTCGTCCAACGCTATAAATAAATACATTATGTCTAACATTCTTACAATCACCGAAGGGTTGACCTTCGACGAAAGTCTCCAGGAATATCAGGTTCGAGAATACGAACCACAAGCCGGTGCCCAGCTGAACAATCCCGGTGCTGAAATCCGAATCAACATCGAAACCCAGGATTTGTTCCTACACCCCGCCGAAAGTTATCTCGTGGTAGAAGGTCGACTTCTCAAGAATGATGACACAGCATATGCCGATGGCGATCTTGTGTCGCTCACCCATAATGGTATCATGTATCTCTTCAAGAGCATCAGTTACAGGCTTTCCGGTCAGCAGATCGAACATATTAACGACCCCGGCATTGCCACCACTATGCTGGGAATGTTAACCTACCCCGACGACTTCTCCAAATCGCAGGGTCTCAACCAACTGTGGTATAAGGATTCTTCCATCGATGCTGAGGCTGAGAACACTGGATTTGCAGCCCGCCATGGATACATTATCACCAAGCCCACCAACAAAGGATCGTTTTCGTTTGCCATCCCCCTAAAACATATTTTTGGATTCGCAGATGATTACAACAAAATAGTGTACGGGTTCAGACACGAACTCTCACTCGTTCGCGATTCAAATGCTAATGCCATTTTGAGAGCAGCTGCCGTCAACGATCCGGCAAAGATCGTCCTGAGTAAACTATCGTGGTTCGTCCCTCACATCACCCCCTCAGACGAAAATAAGATGCAACTGTACAAAACCATCCAAAGTAAATCCAAGATCCACTGTGGATTTCGCATGAGACAGTGTGATTCCATAGCCGTTCCCCAAGCCTCACAGTTTAACTGGCGCCTAGCTGCCAAGAGTGGTCGCGAAAAGCCTAGATATATCATTGTTGCCTTCCAAACCGACAAAAGTGGTGACCAAACCCATAATGCTGCCGTGTTCGATCACTGTCGATTGCGAAATATCCATGTCACCCTCAACGCTGAACGTTATCCAGCAGTCGACTATAATGCAGCTTTCAACGAAAATAGGATCGCCAGAGTGTTCAAAGAGGCCTCCGACTTCAGAAAGAAATTCCATAACATGGACAGTCTCCTCAGTAATGGTGGGATTAATCCCTCCGATTTCATCGACTTGTACCCCTTGTTTGTGATTGATGTGAGTCATCAGTCTGAGCGTCTCAAAGAATCCACGGTGGATATTCAGATCAGAGCCGAATTCGCCCGTAATGTTCCAGCCAACACCGAGGCGTTTGCACTTGTCATTTCCGACAGAATCCTACAGTTTGAATCCGATGGTCAAAAGATGAACGTTGTGTACTAAAAGTAAATGGATAAAATTCACCTACAACTACTCTTTGCCAGTCACCCCGCCGAAGTCTATGCGATCGTAGTGAAGGCTAGTAAACAACTCAAGGAGCAGTATGACGGTATCGAAGAGTGGAAGCAAAAATATGTGACAATGGTCTACCATAAATAAATGGATAACACATTGTTGCAGCAAATTGCTAATAACACCGACCCCAAGCATGGGTTTTCCTTCATCGTCTCTGGAAACGATAGCCAAATCCTTACCCGGTTCAACCCCCCACTACAACTCAAGGAATCTAAGACCTACGAAATGGCATTAGTAAACCTCGAAACCTATAACTCCATCCCCAACATTCATACAGGTAACAATTCCTTCCGCTACTCCCCCGACGATGGTGCCAACTGGTTTCCCATCGCACTAAGCACAGGTTCCTATGACATCGAAGACATCAACAATGAGATCCAGCGGCGGCTGCGGCTCAACAAACACAAAACGAAGATCATCATCGATGCCAACCGGGCAACCCTAAGAGCAACGCTGACCCTCGCCAGACACTATCAAGTAGACTTCAACGTTGTCAATAGCATCAACACCGTCTTGGGATTCGAGCGGCAGATTTACACGTTCGATATGATCACAAACGGCTATACGGAAGGGGAACACATTGTAAATATCATCAGCATCAACAGCATTCTGGTGAATAGTGATATCATCCATGGAAGTTATGTAAATGGTACACAGCAGTCTACCATCTACAGCTTTTTTCCCGCAGACGGTCCTGGTATGAAGATCATTCAAACCCCAAAGAATCTAGTATACTTGCCGGTGACCTTGCGAACCATCAATCGCATGCAAACGTATCTCACCGATCAAGATGGTAGGCCCATCGATTTCAGGGGTGAACATCTCACCATCCGCTTTCATCTTCGTGAGGTATAAATAAATGACTTATCACGAACATGGTTTGAGTTTGACAAAAGGTCAAGCTGATAAACTACAACGGGCTGCCAAAAAAGGTTGTCCGGTCTCCATTCGTTTGTCCCACGCAAACCTGCAAGGTGAACACAAGATGTTGCTCACCACCCGCCAGGTTCAAAAGATCGCCAAGCTCCTACAAAAGGGTACTGGTGGTATGGTCCTAGAGTTGAGTGCGACCCAATTAAAGGAAAACATGCAGAAGGTGGGTGGCTTCCTACCCATGTTGGCGGGGCTGGCAATGAGGGCACTCCCCATGTTAGCAAAAACCATTCTACCCGCCTTGGGTGTTGGAGCCTTGAGTGGTCTTGGTGGTGTAGCCGTCAACAAGGCCTTAGGGTCTGGATTGTACCTGAAACGTGGTGGATGCGTTTGCACCGTGAAACCTAGTGGCAACGGTCTCTACCTCAAACCTTCAAACGCCCGGATCACCTATGGTGATGGACTCTACTTGAAGCGTGGTCAGCAATTCCACGACGGAGCTGGTCTAATCTTAGGTGCTAACAGCCCCTTCAAAAATATTCCCCTCCTCGGTATGCTCCTATAAATAAATGGATGATATAGATTCTGGATACCGACAGACCAGAGTCGAATGTATGGAAGATCAACTCAACGCGGATATACATAAGTATCAACATACCTTGAAGATCTACAAACGTCTGGACAAAGTTGTATCTGTAGCACTGGGTGTTTGTTCTGTGGGCAGTTTGGTGTTAACCAGCTGCACCATGGGTTCAGCTTTGACCGGTATAGGTATTATAGCCTCCCTTCCCCTAGGATCCCTTGCGTGCTTGAGTGCCACTGGCGTGATGGTACTCACACTAATCTCAAGGCGTATCATGAAAAAGAAGAAAAAACATCGCGACACCTTGCAATTGGCACAGTCCACAAAATTTTTGGTTGAACAATATATTAGTACTTCTTTGGCTGACGATGAACAGATCGATAATGCTGAGTTTGGGAAGATCGTTACCTGCCTCAAGAACTACTACAATGAGAAAGATCAGCTGCGACAACCCCTATCCAGTTTCAGTGAGGAGCTTTCGAAGTGTGCTTCCTAATCCCCAAAAAAGGCTTTCCAATGGGTAAAAGTCTCACGCCGTAATACTACTTTCACGCTATAAAACGTCTCACGCCGTAATACTACTTTCCCGCTATAAAAGGTCTCACGCTGTAATACTATTTTCCCGCCGTAAAAGTCTCACGCCGTAATACTCTTTTCCCGCTATAAAAAGTATCACGCTGTAATACTATTTTCCCGCCGTAAAAGTCTCACGCCGTTATACTCTTTTCCCGCTATAAAAAGTCTCACGCCGTTATACTCTTTTCCCGCCGTAAATGTCTCACGCCGTAATACTCTTTTCCCGCTATAAAAAGTCTCACGCCGTAATACTCTGTTGCCGCCATAAAAAGTCTCACGCCGTTATACTCTTTTCCCGCCGTAAAAGTCTCACGCCGTAATACTACTTTCCCGCTATAAAAAGTCTCACACCGTAATACTATTTTCACGCTGTAAAAAAAAAAAACCTGTGATACAAGATTTAGACTCTTTTTTAATAATGTGGGTGGTCCTTAAAAGGACCGAGATATTCATGTATTGATTTAATCAAAAGTCACCATTCAAGTTCAATACATATTTCATGTAACATGTCGAGATGTTTGAAAATGTCTCTTACTGGTAAGTTACATTTCAATATTTTCTGATGTAGATCAGCAATCTGGTAAAATTTGACCAGTTTATAAATATAACTAGCAGAATACACAAGTTCGTGCTTTGCGAAGTAGGGACACAACTCATCCTTATGTAGCTTCAATTTTTGTTTCAAAACAAAAATAGTTTCTCCTTGTCCGAACGTATAGAACAGTACATTTCGTCTTGTGTGATCGATTTTCTTCTGTAGATTTTTAATTCTAGTGATACAGTCCTTTTCATTTCGCAAATCAGGCGGTAATTCTGTTAAATCATCATCTTCTTGTTCTTGGTAACTTTCCATCAATTTTCGTTTGAACATTTCCCTTTCTTCCTGCTTCGTTCGTTTCTGTGCATTTTTTTTCCTCTCTTTTTCACATTTCGATATTTTCGCTGATTGCTCAGCAAAGCGCTCGAGTTTTGTCCAGTACTCGTTCAATTCCTGATCGCTAGGATAAGCGTTGCATACGTAGTTTCTGAAATCATCCATGATTGTACAAAATACCTTCCAGTCTTCTTCGTTCATTTCTGTATAATCCAAACAAAACAACGTCACAAAGGCAGTTAGCAACACTGCAAAACGATAACGTCTTAAAGCCCGCGTAAAAAGGACTATTGACGTACTGGCTATACAATAAGGGCATTACTAAAATCTTGTGCGTATCAAATGCGCATGCGCCGTAAAAAACGTCACACATCATTCCGTTACACTTCATGATGTGCTCCGTTTCAAGCATAAAAAAAAACTTTTCCAATCCGGCAGAAATGTTGGATCGGAAAAATTTTTTGTACCCCACCCGGCCCATTATTTTTTTTTTTTTGGACTTAATTTCTCACAAGGTCGTAAGAGAAGTACTCCTGCTTGGTCTTTTTGCTGACTTTAAAGCCTGTACTTCTCACGAAGGCTCCTACCATGGGTCCTGTCTCTCTGTTCAGTCCACTACAGGCCCACACCCTATTCGTTTCTCCTTCTCTGTTTTTCAAGGTGAGGATCTTACTCTTTCCAAACTTACCATCTACTTCCACCACTTCCAGGATTTTATAGATCACACCGGTTGAGAGTTCCTTCCATTTCAGGGTTTCCAGGCTCTGATCCTTTGCCTTTTCCTCGAAAACATTATCGTTCATAAAATCGTTGTCTACGATTTGTGGACTTCTGAGTTCCTCCATCTTTTGTACGAAAGACATATTTGTATTTACCCTAGGATTACATCCTTCTAAGGTGTTTGGGTTTTGTGCTAAACTGAAAGACATTCTTGTATTTACCCTATGCTCAATGGGGGTGCCGTCCGTTTGCATTTGGCCGTCGGGGTTGGGGGTTCTATGCAGGATTTTCCCTTGAAAAGTGTGGGTGGTGTAGAATTGTCATTTTCATACTACTGTAGCTAGCCTATCATGAGTAATAAATTTTCCGATGTCATTTTGGATTCTCTAGATAGCATACATTTTTTTTGGCTATCTGGATCTATTTAGCGGCTAGGCTAGCTACACTTTCAGTAGTCAAAATATACGTAGCCCTACGTAGCAGCTACGATATTGAACGCAACCCATGTAACATTGTTCAAAACTGAATAATTACATTACATAGAAATAAGAAGATGTGGTATGAGTGCCAATGAGACAACTCTCCATCCAAGTACGGCCTTCAACACGGAGCCTTGGCTCACACCGAACAGCAAGCTATAAAGGGCCCCAGAAATGACTAGTGTAAAACCATTCAAACAGGAAAACTAACGGTCTGATCTTTATAAAAAAAAAAACGAGAAACGAGAAACACTTATGAACCTCATCAACAAACGACAACCACTGAACATCAGGTTCCTGACTTGGGACAGGTGCATGTATATTTTACGAGAATCCGTTAGTTTGATTGGCTAACAACAATCCCGCGCCATTCAAAAATTAACCTTCATATCAAAATAAAATGGTGCATTCGTAATGACACGTGCTTCCATAATACGTGCACAGGTAGATAAAAGAAAAAACTGGATAAAACTTGTTATCATGGTCTTAGCATAAAATGTAATTATAAGAAATGAGTACTTCTTTCAGTAATTTGATAGGATTGTAAAAGTGTTGATCGTGCACACATTTTTTTAAAATGAAGTGCTTCCGCGCTTCATACAAAATACTATTGCACCCCAATAAAATTACAAAAAGAAGCATTCATTTCTTATATGAAATGTAACGTTCATGACGGCACGAGCTTCCACAATAAAGTGCACAGGTAAATAAAAGAAAAACTAGATAGCAATCGTGTTTTCATGATCCTAGCAAAAAAATGTAATTATAAGCATTGAATGCTTCTTTTAGTAATTTTATAGGGTTGTAGAAGCGTTGACCGTGCGTATATTTTTAGAATGAAGCGCTTCATACAAAATGTACTTCGGTCAACGCTTTTACACCCCAATAAATTTACCAAAAAAAAGCCTTCAATTCTTAATTGAACAATGTTCCCTGTCAAATAATTCAATTTTGAATGTAACAAGTCTTCTGTTTGGCTGAAAGTGTTTTTCTATCAGATCATAGACATTATTTTGTCATCTGACCGTGACGTCACCAACGTTTTTCCTGATTTACGCCTCAAAATTTAAATACATATTCAAATTATAAGTAATGACTGTAATATTTTTTCGGTCTATTCGAAATAACCTAAAAAAAAGTGGTGCACACTTTTAAATAACCCGCGTAGCGTGGTATTCAGTGAGCACCACTTTTTTGATGTTATTTCTTCATAGACAGAAAAAATATTACCAGGGTAACAGTTATTCCTTAAATAATGTACTACGGACATGAGATATCTGCAAATCATATAGAAACAGAAGCACAGAAAAGGTGTGGTTAATACGTCTATGAGATACCCAACGACAAAAATAATCAAACGACACCTAGAGGGCAAGATATAGTCAAAAAACTTTACATATGTGTCTGCATAATGTGCCAAACTCTTGCATGTAATTTTCACATGTCTAAACAAGTTGTGAATGAATTGAACAGAAGATATCAAAGATCTGTAATTAACGTTAACCACGAGAAGCAGTGGCAAAGAGGTGAAACTGCTGACTTGTAACCAGAAAATAAGTTTTCAATGGAATTGAAAACTTGGGAGTAGTACTAAAATCTTCGTAAAACAAACAATACCCTGAATGTCATTGACCTTTCGCAGATTCATGCCAGACAGTCGTGGTTCGACCTATAAAAGTAATTGATGTGGTGAATTGTACCGAATGTCGTTAAGAAAATGAATTCTAATAATGAATTTATTCCTTTTTCTTTGATGATTTTAACAAACTGAAAATTACATTAAGATTTCACTGCCGATCTATTAAGGCTTTTAAAAGTTTGCACCGAAAAAAAGTCGAGTATTTAGAAATAAAATAAAGCGTTCATGGCATTATTAGTTCTAGAATTTATACAACACGCCAAATACTCATTTTTTGTAATGACTAACTGTCTTTTTGATAATTAAAAATAAATTATTAAGCTTCAAACAAATGAGTTGTTGGATTGTCTAATTGTCGATGGTGCTTTTATTGTCCTTTTGCGACATAAAAGCGCAAAATGACCACACGGTTGAATATCCGTTATGCATGTAACTTTCTGGCAAGCAAATTCCCTCTTTTCAGTGACGGTCTGGATGGGGCTTACAGAATGTAGGATAATGGACAAACAGTCCAGAATAAATGGCAAAAAAAAAATAAAGAATAGAGAAAAATATACTAAAAAAATAAGAGTAGAGTATATAGGGGGGTAAAATATAAAGAATAGAGAATAAAGGGTAAAATAGATAAAGAATAGAGAAAAGGGTATAAACAATTAAAGAGTAAAGAAATGAAGGACCCCCATCCAGACCCTCTTCTATGTATGGAACAGGCTCAACTCCTGATTCCTTAGCGTTTAAATTAAGTAACTTCATGATAAAAACAACTTAACTTTAATGAAGGTGGTCACAGCTTTTCTCATACATGTTTGAGATGTATGCAACGGTTACATCAGATATTTACTTGTATTTCCTTTTTAAGTTGTAAAATACTTTAATTTATACAATTTCGACATTTTGTGTCTAAGTTTGAAAATAAAACCATAAATGTCTATAATAAATACAATCCTTGATTATCTTGATAACAATTTAATATGTGTTTTTTTATTGACACTACTCATGCAGACTTTCGTGTCGTCAAGTTTTTACGATCAAGATTATTTGTAAAAAAGCTTGATGCAACTAATTTTACAACCAGGAAGTTGTACATGTCATTGGCTGTTAATTTCTTTGCGTTGAACTTAAGCACTTATATGACGTAAACAGCCATCTTTTGTTTTCATCTTTTAATTACACATAGGTCTGTCGAAAGATAAACACAAGCTGGTAAAAAAGGCGATTATTTAAAAACCATTCATGATATGTGTTGTCAGTATGTAAGGTAGCATGGCAGAACGATAATATATAAATGAAAACTCATCTAAAACTGGGAAGTCTAGAAATGTAAACTATCTACTTAAAACATTTACTAAATTCTTCCATAGATATAAAGATTTGGTTTTGGAGGTTGGTTGTACCTGTAGAAAACTTATTTCAAACGGGATCGTACATCCTCATTTTTACGGAGATGTTGTTTACCGAGTCCGGAAATTTAGAAACGATCCGGATAAACTTATCGATCCTTTAAATAAACTTATTCTAAAAGGTTACCAATTCAACACTGTAATTAGATCTTTGAATATTGTTTTTATTGGTATTAATATTGATTTTGTTATCAGTAAATTAAAATCAAACTAAATATTATTGTTATATACATATGCACATGCATGGCTCTACAATCTGTCGATACTTGTATCTTGGCATTGCATAAGGTCATGTTTTTCTCTGACTGTTTATGACGTCTTTACACTAAATCCATTGGATGTTGGATGTGTACTGATTGATAATTTAGTCTTAGATGCATGATTTTTTATATTAGTTGTTATTGGCTTTGAACTAGCTGTCAGTAACTGCGAGTACTCTCAGATCTGTACTTAGTGTCTTTTTGTTGTTTGGATGTACAAGTACAATGTACCCGTCCACGCCCACTCTGTGTTTTTGTTAGATGTATTTCTATTTGTATCCATCTGATGAGTTAAGCCTTTTTCAACTGGTGTTTATAGTTTGTTATTATGTTGTAATGTTACACCACTGTCCTAGGTTAGGGGGAGGGTTGGCGCCTTCAAACTAGTTTAACCCCGCCACATTCTGTATGTGCCTGTCCCAAGTCAGGAGCCTGTAATTCAGAGGTTGTCGTTTGTTGCTGTGTTACATATTTGTTTTTCGTTCATTATTATTTAGTACATAAATTAAGCTGTTAGTTTTCTCGCTTGAATTGTTTTACATTTGTCATTTCGGGGCCTTTTATAGCTGACTATGCGGTATGGGCTTTGCTCATTGTTGAAGGTCGTACGGTGACCTATAGTTGTTAATTTCTGTGTCATTTGGTCACTTGTGGAGAGTTGTCTCATTGGCAATCATACGATTGCTTCTTTTTTTATATCTAACTGTCACTATTTTTTGTATTACATTTACATGTCAAACAATTATTTGAAGAACATACATAAAGGATTATTATGGGTGATGCAATACATGGTTGTGCTGTTAAACCACTGCCCAGGTTAGAGGAAGGATTGTGCGCCCGCAAACATGTTTAACCCCGCCACATTATGTATGTGCCTCTCCAAAGTCTGAGACCTGTAATTCAGGGGTTGTCGCTTGTTCCTGTATAGCATATTTATTTTTCGTTTTTTTGTTTGTTTTGTACATGAATCGGTTGGTTTTCTCGTTTGAATTGTTTAACATTTGTCATTTGGGGCCTTTTATAGCTGGCTATGTGGTATGAGTTTTGCTCATTATTGAAGGCCGTAGGGTGACCTATAGTTGATAACTTCTACGTCATTTGGTCTCTGTTTGAGAAATGTCACATTGGCAATCATACCACATCTTCTTTTTTGTGGATATTCAATTGAAGAAGATCCCCACCTAGAGAAGGTATCTATCTACCTTTGTCACTGAAAATGGCAAAGCCTTTGATTTCCATAAAAGACAAGGATGAATTATATATATTTTTTAAAGTTATGTACACCGGTATGTAAACATCACCACGTGTATTTGTTTATAATTGATACACGTGTTGAATGTATATAATAGGTTAAATGTTTTTTATTGGTTGAGTTAGAACTTACCATGCATTTTTGAATAAGGCCAATTCAAATATTTTGTGCTATACTTTTGGGGGTTGTGTGTAAGATATTGTCATTCGAGGTTCGCTTTTGGTGCCGTAAAGTTTCCCACCCGCACACCCGACAAACATTTTTTGTGTTATTTTTTATTTATATTAATAGTAATGTGTATAAGAACTGAATCTTTAATTTGATTCATAATTTGTATTTCCGTATACAATGAAAATTGTTTTTATTCTTGTAGATTGGTTTTTGTGTTTGTTACCTGCAGCGGCCTAGGCAGACAGTAACTGATGAACTTTCGTTTGCATTTGTCTTTAATAAAATTAAAGCTTTGCTGCACACTGTCAGACGAACTGATCCCATACAAAGGTGTTGAGTTCATTTTGTAAATAAATTATGTTCGTTTGAATTTATGAATTAAAACAAAATGACAATTATTGTTATACAAAAACGTCCGTTATGAATCTAAACCTAATCATTGGTACATGAGGATCTCGATGGGGTCCTTTATTTGTCTTTTCTTTAACTTTACAGACCGTTGTTCTACACTCTTTATTTTTTTACCATTATTTTCTATTCTTTATATTTCAGCTTCCCATTATTCTCTTTTCTTTATTTTGCCTATGTTTCTTTTTTCTTAATTTTGTCGATTTTTTTTCCTGCACTTTTTGTCCCCTATTCTTCATCCTGTAAACCCCCTTCAGACCGTTATACATGAAGTGATAGGGGTTCAATTTGGTGACGGGGATTAAAATGAAAGAGACAGACAAACATTTCCTTTACTCGGTAGAAATGCTTGTCCAGCCCATCTACTATTTTGAGGCTGTATGATCTTCTTACTTTTGCGTAACTCATACTGTATACATGGTATAGCAGATTGACGTTGACAAGTATGAAAATCTTACAACATAGATATAAGAAGATGTAGTATGAGTGCCAAAGAGAAAACTCTCCATCCAAGTCACAATTTGTAAAAGTAAACCACTATGGTCAAAGTACGGCCTTCAACACGGAGCCTTGGCTCACACCGAACAGCAAGCTATAAAGGGCCCCAAAAATGACTAGTGTAAAACCATTCAAACAGGAAAACCAACGGTCTAGCCTATATAAAAAACGAGAATCGAGAAACACTTATGAACCACATCAACAAACGATAACCACTGAACATCAGGTTCCTGACGTAGGACAGGTGCAAACAAATGCAGCGGGTTTAAACGTTTTAATAGGCGCCAACCTTCACCCTGAAACAATAGTGTAACATCACAACATAGAAAGACACACTATAAAATATCAATTGAAATGACTTAACTCAATCAAAAGACATATTAACAAAAACAAGTGAACATACACTGAACGAATAAATTTGATCTATGGCACAATGTAAATACAAAATAATAAAGCAAGGGGGTTAGATGTAAAACAATATCAGAAAGACAACCATAACCATGGACAAAATGCCGCCAAATAAAATAACGTACATGGTAAATAAAAATAATTTTGTTGAAAGGTATACATGGAATACGGAAATAACTTTTACAAAATAAATAATTTTGTTGTTCCTAGTACGAGAACAAAAGTGAAAATTTATCGTCATACTAAACACTTATCAAAGGTGGTCTATATTAAAAATAGTGAGACTAGATATAACACTGAATAAGTAAACATTAAATAACAAAAACACATTACAAATTGTATCAACATGTCAAATTAACACGAAAGTACGATTTGAGAGTACTCGCAATTACTGAAAGCTAGTTAAAAGCCAAAAACAATTAATAATAAAAAAAATCATGCATCAGAGACTAAAATCAACTAAGACACATCCCAGGGATTTAGTGTTTTAACGTCATGGACAGTCAAAGAAGACATGACTTGTGCAATGCCATTTTGACGGGCTACACACGAAGCAACGGTTATTTGTCTTCATCAATCAACTTTTCATGTTTTGCAAACATATTATATAATTGTAATCAATAAAACGTTTCATTCTTAAAACAAACGCTGTGTTTATTAATAATTTACTAACAGTACCAAAGCTTGCATCCTAGCTCTAATCCCCGACGCGTTTACATTTATTTATTTTCGAAAACTTTCTATTCAAACTCCAAAATGTTATAACATGCATTGCTATGTTGAATTTCTATGGCTGGTCTTAAAATACATGTGTATGAATACAAATCATTATTGAGCTGTATGGTATCCGTCAGCGGGGCTAGGATGAAATTTGAAAAAAAGGCAGGACAGGAGTTTTGAGCAAAAAAAAAAAGACAGGATGACAATTTATGTAAAAAAAGGCAGGACCGAATAGAGTGAAAAATAAAAAGGCAGGACAGAGATTACAACTAAAAAAAATGCAGGACACAATTTTTCATCCTAGCCCCCCACTCCCCCCCCCCCCCATTAAGGGAGCTACCATTTGAATCGTTTGGGGGGGGGGGGGCTAGGATGAAATTTGAAAAAAAGGCAGGACAGGAGTTTTGAGTAAAAAAAAATGCAGGATGAGCAACTTGGCAAAAAAAAAAGACAGGATGACAATTTATGTAAAAAAAGGCAGGACCGAATAGAGTGAAAAATAAAAAGGCAGGACAGAGATTACAACTAAAAAAAATGCAGGACACAATCCCCCCCCCCCCCCCCTATAAAAATCAAATGGTAGCTCCCTAAAGATGCCGGACAGACCTGCCAACTTGCACGCTATACAGGAGTTCCCCCCATTAGATGTGTTGACATTAATTTTGAAATTCTTTAATAAATTAACGAAGTACCTCAAACAGGCATTCAAGTGAGTTACAAAAGTGTGTTTATGCACTTACATACTCATTCAAACAATATAGTAGTAGATTAAAAACACTGATGACAATATAAGTGGAACAGTAGTAGGTCCTCTAGCGCTTAAAATCCCTCATGGAAAATTTGATAAGTTGGCAGGTATGGGTCCGTCTTATTCTCCAAAAAAAATATTTACAAATGAATAAAATAAAATAAAAACATTAAAATAAGACATAAGACAACCACTGACGAGGTTCCTGAGTTTAGCCAGACACGTGAATACATAAGTATATTTCTTTCTCCTTTTCAAAGATCCATGGAAATGACCGACATTTTTAATCAAACTGAAATGTCAACAAATTGTTTTATCATCCCATAGACGTAGACGTCGTCGCGAACATTGATTGATTGATCACTTGTCCTTCTTAATTAACACCAATTAGGGTCATGACCTTCCTCGTTTGTCTTTATATCGAGAATTTTTCCAAGAATAACAAATCACTGCAATAGTATAAACAAACACGTCATTTTGTCTCTGCCGAATTATATCTGTCCTATTTCTCAGTCAAATGTAAATCAATTTCAAATATTATTAATCAAAGACGTAAACTGAAATATCCTTCAACAATACATGACGGTCTTTTGGAGCGGATTTTTCATTTTTGTATTCTTTAATTTTTAATACACGAGGGTCCGGATGGGGATGGGGGTCCTCCATTTCTGTATTCTTCATTCTTCATATGACATTATGCCATTTTTCTTTATTCTTTATACATTTTGCCCATTATTTTCTATTCTTAATGTTTTAGTACCACATTATTCTCTATTCTTTATTTATTTGGCCTATTTTTCTCTAATATTCTTTATTTTTTGGGTTATTTTTCTGTAGTATTGGCCCGTTATTCTCCATTCTGTACACCCCATCCAGACCCTCATATCTGTCCTATTTCTCAGTCAAATGCCATCAATTGTAAATATTATCAATCAAAAACGTAAACCGAAATACCAGTCATCAAAATCTGAAGGTCTTCATGAGGGAAATCCGATGCTTCATTTCTGTATTCTTTAATTTTCAAAATATGAGGGTCCTGATGGGGGTCCCTCATTTCTGTATTCTTTAATATCTAGTATATGAATATGAGGGTCAGGTTGTTGGGTCCTTCATTTTTCATTTTTTTATTGTTATTTTTCTCTTCTTTTTAGTTTACAAATTTGCCCATTATTTTCTATTCTTTATATTTAAGCACCGAATTATTCTCATTTCTTTTTTTTTTGCCCTATTTTTCTCTATTCTTCATTTTTTAGCCTTTTTGTTCTTGTAGATTTGACCCATTTTGTAAACCCCATCCACACCCTCATATATATTTTCTCAAAATTTCTTGGTACTATTTTCTGCTTTTGTTCCAACTTAAAACTGTCATCTCTATTGTCTGATGAGCTGAAATATTGCACCAGTGAAATATTCATTTTTCTTATTAAATAAAAGAATGATCGAGTAGTGGTCAATGTCTAGCGACAAATATTACATGTACTATAATAATGAAGATACAATGTCAATTTTTCTCTATTCATTATTTATTTTTGACCATTTTTCTCTATTCTTATTTTTCAGCACCACATTATTCTCTACTCTTATTGTTTTTTGCCCTTTATTCTTTATTCTGTTAACCCTATCCTGACCCTCGCTGTTGGTAACAGATCACGCTGTTACTCATCGTAGACAAATTATTCTGACTTGCAGCCGACATATCTTTTCAATTTATTCATTAATAACGGGCTGAAGTACGTTCACTATTCACTTTTCACTTTTCACTATTCAAAATTCATGAATAGTGAACAGTGTTTTTTTTTTTGCACTATTCACTATTCAAGTTTATTCAAATTGAATAGCTTTTATATCTACTTGTATATATAAAAAATAAGATGTGGTATGATTGCCAATGAGACAACTCTCCACAAGAGACCAAATGACACAGAAATTAACAGTTATAGGTCACCGTACGGCCTTCAACAATGAGCAAAGCCCATACCGCATAGTCAGCTATAAAAGGCCCCGAAATCACAAATGTAAAAACAATTCAAACGAGAAAACTAACGGCCTAATTATTGTACAAAAAATGAACGAAAAACAAATATGTAACACAGCAAAAAACGACAACCACTGAATTTCAGGCTTCTGACTTGGGACAGGCACATACATACAGAGTGTTGCGGGGTTAAACATGTTAGCGGGATCCCAACCCTCCCATAACCTGGGACAGTGGTGTAACACTACAACATAAAAACGAACTATAAAAAATAAAAAAGGCTTTACTCATCAGATGGATACAAATAGAAATACATATAACAAAATCATAGAGTGAACATGGCCGGGTCCGTGTACATTCCAACAACAAAAAGACAATACGTACAGATCTTAGAGTACTCGCAGTTACTGACAGCTAGTTCAAAGCCAATAACAACTCATAAAAATGATGCATCTAAGACTAAAGTATCAATCAGTACACATTCAACATTGATTTAGTGTAAAGACGTCATAAACAGTCAGAGAAAAACATGACCTTGTGCAATGCCAAGATACAGGAATCGACAGGTTGTAGATCCATGGAAGTTAAATTGAGGAATGGGGAATATGCCAAAGAGACAACAACCCGACCAAAGAGCAGACAACAGCCGAAGGCCACCAATGGGTCTTCAACGCAGCGAGAAAATCCCGCACCCGGAGGTGGTCCTCAGCCGGCCCTGAGTGTATATTTATATAACAATAAAATTATTTTGCTTTTAATTTACTGATAACAAAATCAATATTAATACCAATAAAAATAATATTCAAAGATCTAATGACAGTGTTGAATTGGTAACCTTTTAGAATAAGCTTATTTGAAGGATCGATAAGTTTGTCTGTTTTGTGTAATAATTGTTATAATTCGATTAAAATTCTTTCAGCTTTAAAAGTTGAGGCCTAGTATTAAAGTGTATTAAGCTATAAAGAGATAGGATATTTGTTAGCCCTGCCCCTTTTATCTAGAATTATTGAATTTTGAAGTAAAATTGCACCTGATCACTATCAATTGCATCTTAAATCAACTTCGGTCAATAATATATATATATGATACATTTTATGCATATCTAGAAGCTTACGGTACAATTGTCGCACTTAATTTGTTACATATATTTCAAGGGGGTGGGGTCCAACTTTTATTCATAAAACATTAAAGTGAGCATTCGTTTCCACGCATCCTCTATCGGGATGTCCACACTAAATGAAATCCGCCGGCTAAACGGTACACCTTGTGTCAGGGGAGGGCAAAAGAATGGTCATGTCTAAAAGTGCCAATAATTCTTTTCAAAATCTCATTTTCCAAATAAATATACTCACATATTCAAACATTTATACATAAAAAAAACATACTAGGGGTGTTTTCCTCAAGAAAAATCTAATAATAGCACTAACAAATAGGAGATCTATGTTATGGAGCGCTCGAATACCGAAAACCTTTGAATTCCCTTATTACAGGTATATCCTATATATCATAAAAAAGCTTATAAAATGAGGAACAAAAGCTATATAGTGAATATAGGGCACAGATCCGGTTTAAGGGGTAATGAAGCGGGCCGAATACCGAAAACGGCCAAACCTAAGAAAAAATACAACACAAATCACGTTACGATCGAGTTTTGAATCCGATCGTAACGTGATTTGTGTTGTATATTTTCTTAGATTCGGTTCAGCGTTGTTTTTGTTGCTTTTGGTATTCGGGCGTTCTATAAGGTATAAAGCCACTAATTCATAGCCCCATTGCTTTCTATGTTAAATTCTGCAATTTCAAGCATTAATGGCTACTTTGTATTAAGTTCAAATAAATTGACAGTTATTTCATGTCAAAACTATACCTTATCCTGACTTGTGGCTGAAAAATTCAACATACCTTTAATTGCATATTAGAGCGTACTGGTTCCCGGAAGTTTGAAAGTACAAAAAAGGTACTTCTGATCTGAACAACCGGGCAAATGTGCCCTCCAATTAAAATTCCATATACTTCTGTATTATTCAAAAGAAACTTTCAAAAAGGGTTCTACAGTGATCCCAAGTCCCCAAGTTTTCATTTGATACTAAAACTAGCCAAATATTCCACCTATTGACAAAGATACAGCTATGCGTAGGAACTATTTTGTTTTAAATATGTACTACTTTCTTCTATGTTCTTTCCGACCGGGCCTGAATTAGTGGTTCTATACCATAACACAGATCTCCTATTTGTTAGTGCTATTATGTGAGTATTTTTAATTGGAAAGTGAGATTTTGAAAAGAATTATTGGCACTTATATATATATCATGTATATAGACATAATAATTCTTTTGCCCTCCCCTGACACAAGGTGTAATGTTTAGTCGACGGATTTCATTTAGTGTGGACATCCCGATAGAGAAATGATGCCGGAAACGAATGCTCACTTTAATGCTTTATGAATAAAGGGGGCCCCACCCCCTAGAAATATATGTGATAAACTAAGTGCGACAATTGTACCATGAGTTTCTAGATATGTTTAAGTGGATTTGAGATGCACGATCAAGTGCAATTTTACGTAAAAAATAAATAATTCTAGATAAAAGGGATAGGCCTAACAAATATCCTATCTCTTTATACCTTATTACTATATAATACTAGGCCTCGACGTGTTATGCTGATAGTATTTTAATCGAATTATAGCAATTCATTACACAAAACAAACCAACTTATCGATCCTTTAAATAAACTTATTCTAAAAGGTTACCAATTCAACGCTGTCATTAATTCTTTGAATATTGTATATATTGGAATTAATATTGTTTTTATCAGTAAATTAAATTCCATTGCTCTACAATCTGTCGATTCCTGTATCTTGGCATTGCACAATGTCATGTTTTTCTCTGATCTTAACACTTAATCCATGTTCATGTTTTTCTCTGATCTTAACACTAAATCCATATTCATGTTTTTCTCTGATCTTAATACTAAATCCATGTTGGATGTGCATTGATTGATAATTTAATCTAAGATGCATTTTTTTATTAGTTGTCATTTGCTTTGAACTAGCTGTCAGTAATTGACAGTGTTATGTATAATTGAAACTGTCAATATAAACTATTAAAGTTACTATGAATTGTTATCAAATGATCTGTAACCTCAAAGTGATGAAAACCATATGGCACCGCCTAGACTGTTACCTACCACAGTTGTATCAATTGTCGCGATATATAATATGTTAACTTGCTTGATTATTTTAGTGTAGAATAAAATGCTAATCTGAACAGATGCCTTCTACTCTCAATAATGTTATAGTTAGTAATACATAACAAATTGGCGACGAGTTAAAAAAAAAAACAAAAAATGGCTGGATATATCGGTAAAATTGAAAATTTTGATGATGGAATTGAACAGTGGACTTCTTATACAGAAAGACTAGAACAATATTTCGCTGTGAATGAAATTAACAACGATAAGCGTGTACCTGCTTTACTTAGTTTAATCGGTGGAAAAACTTATGCTTTGTTAAGAAATTTAACAACACCAGACAAACCGAAAGATAAATCATACGAGGATATTGTGAAAGTTTTGAAAAAACATTTATCACCCGCACCACTGGTGATAGCAGAACGTTTTCGTTTTCACAAGAGGGACCAAAAAAGTGCAGAGTCTATTAATGAGTATGTAGCACAAATTCGCAAATTTTCGGAATATTGTAATTTCCCTGATTTAAACGATACATTGAGAGACCGATTGGTTTGTGGGTTGAAATCAGAACAAACTCAGAAGAAACTATTGTCAGTCCAAGCATTAACATTAGAAAAAGCTATGCAGATTTCTGTAGCGATGGAAACAGCTACAAAAGACGCATTGGAGCTACAAGGAAAACAACCAGAGTCAGCTGTACATAAGGTTAAAAGTCAAAAACCGAAGGTTAGCTTCCATCAACAGAAACTTATAACGTGTTACCGTTGCAACAAGCAAGGACATAAAGCCGATACATGTCGTTTTAAAGATCAAACGTGTCATAAATGTAAGAAGAAAGGACACATTCAAGCAGCATGTCGTAGTAAAATGATAAAACGGAATGTGCATTCACTTAATGCTGATGATTCTCAGGATGATGAATTTGGAATTTACACAGTGTTAGCAAACAAAGATACACAGAAAGGAAACAATGATGTAGGGATTTATACAGTGAATTCCAAAACAAAGGAGATAACTGTCGACGTGAAAATCGACAACAATCTGTTGAAATGGAAGTGGACACAGGATCCGCTCTCTCGATTATTCCAAAGAAGGAATTTGATCAAATGTTTCCGAATCGTAAGCTTGATTCAACAGACGTTATTTTGAGAACATTTTCGGGGGAGAAATTTACACCACTAGGAGTAACCGCTGTAAATGTAAACTACAACGACCAAAGTGAAATATTGTCGCTGTATGTCGTACAAAAAGGAGGAGGAATCTTATTTGGAAGGGACTGGTTACGAAAAATCAGACTAGACTGGAGCAAAATCAACAAAGTAAGTGTTGAAAATGTTAATGAGAAAACAAAAGAATTGCTTGCTCAACATGCATCTGTATTTAGTGACAACATCGGTTGTGTGAATGGAATTAAAGGAAATTTAATTATGAAAGATAATGTTAAACCTGTGTTCATGAAGGCGCGACCGATACCGTATGCACTAAGACCGAAAGTTGAACAGGAGCTCGACCGTCTTGAAGAGGAAGGTATTATTACAAAAGTGCCAACTAGTGAATGGGCAACGCCTATTGTGCCTGTCGTGAAGAAGTCAGGAGGAGTGAGAATTTGTGGCGATTTTAAGGTCACAATTAATCAGCAACTTCAAGTTGATCAATATCCTTTACCTATAATTGACGATATTTTTGCTTCGTTATCTGGAGGTGAAAAATTTTCGAAAATAGATTTAAGACAGGCATATTTACAGCTCGAGATGAATGAGGAATCCAAGAAGTACTTGACTATCAATACGCATAGAGGACTTTATCAGTACAACCGAATGTTATTCGGTGTAGCGTCCGCACCTGCAATCTGGCAGAGAACCATTGACCAAATACTCCAAGGGTTGACAGGAGTACAATGCATATTAGATGATATGATTGTAACCGGTAAAAATGACCGAGAACATTTAGTGAACCTCGACAAAGTTTTGAAGCGATTAGAGATGTACAACCTTTCATTTAATAAGGACAAGTGCAAGTTTTTCAAAGATGAAATCGAGTTTTGTGGACATAAAATAGATAAGCATGGATTACACAAAACAGAGGATAAAATCAAAGCGATTTTGGACACACCAGAACCACAAAATGTTACTCAGGTACGTTCAATCCTCGGATTAATGAATTACTACCATAAATTCCTACCAAATATCTCATCTGTTGTGCGCCCATTACACAGACTGTTAGAAAAAGATGTCAAATGGGATTGGAATGAAGAATGTAAGGTATCATTCAAGAGGGCCAAAGATTTGGTAACATCTGAGCAGGTTCTATGTCATTATGACCCAGAACTACCTATTCGATTAGCTTGTGACGCTTCTCCATTTGGATTAGGGGTAGTTTTGTCACATAAAATGCAAGATGGAACGGAGCGCCCAGTGCTTTTGCGTCAAGATCACTAAATAAAGTAGAAAGAAACTACAGTCAAATCGACAAAGAAGCTCTAGGCATAATTTTCGGCGTTAAAAAGTTTCATACTTATCTGTATGGTCGTAAATTTATACTGATAACAGACCATATGCCGCTTGTGTCAATATTCAATCCGAAAAAGGGAATTTCTACCACTTCAGCAGCACGTTTACAGAGATATGCGTTGTTTTTAAGTGGATATACATATGACATCGAGTACAAAAACACTAACAAGCACACAAACGCAGATGCGCTATCGAGAATACCACAGGAATCTACAGAATCAGATGGTGAGGAATTTGATGCAGTTGACGTTTTCATGTTGAAGCAACTAGAACAGTTAAGCTTAACAAACAACAATATTAGACGAGAAACTGCGCGTGACAAGATCTTATCAAGAGTCTATGAATTTGTACAAAAAAGGTTGGACCGTCAATGATGATATTGACTTGAAACCGTATTTCAACCGGAAAAACGAACTTTCTACCAGTCAAGGTTGTTTACAGTGGGGAATACGTACTATTGTTCCGACAAAATTTAGACAGCAAACTTTGGAACTGTTACATTCTGCGCACCCAGGAGTAGTGAAAATGAAATTATTGGCAAGGAGCTACGTATGGTGGCAACGTATTGATTCTGAGATAGAATCACTTGCAAAAAGTTGTTCCGGATGTCAAAAACACCATCGTAACCCGAAACAGTCACCACTTCACCCATGGGAGTGGCCGTCAAGTCCGTGGAAACGTATACATATTGACTTCGCTGGACCATTTATTTATCATATGTTCTTGATTGTCATTGATGCTCATTCTAAATGGCCTGAAGTTATACCGATGAAAAGTACCACTTCAACACAGACAATCAGAGTGTTAAGAACTATATTTGCGAGAGCAGGATTGCCAGAGCAGATAGTTAGCGACAACGGACCACAATTCGTGTCAGCAGAATTTCAAACATTTACTAAAATGAATGGAATAACCCATATCAAGAGTGCACCTTACCATCCTGCAACAAACGGACTTTTTGTTCAGACTTTCAAACAGAGCTTAAAGGCCATGCGAGGGGAAAATTCAGATATGAATAAGAAATTAGCAAATTTTCTACTGGCATATCGCAACACTCCCCATACGACAACGAATGAAACACCTTCTAAGTTATTTATGGGTAGACATTTACGCAACAGACTTGACTTACTTAAACCAGATATTAATAGACAAGTTCAAGACAAGCAGATGAAAATTGCAATTAAACCGACAAAAGAGACTTTACGACAATTTACAGAGGGAGAAACAGTAGCCGTACGTGATTACCGTGGACCAAAAAAATGGACAAGTGGACTTGTAACCAAACGTGAAGGACCGCTAAATTATCAGGTAGAAGTTTCGCCCAACAGTATCTGGAAACGTCATGCCGACCAGATACGAAATTCAGACTTTCACGATAAACAGGGAGAAGAAGTTATAAATGACAAAACAGCTGAACTAGAGATAATTCCGGATGAACCAACTGAGCAACCACAAGATCTACAACTGAAACAACAAGACAGCGAACTACCTTTGTCAGAATCAATTCAGAGAAGATATCCGTTGAGAACCAGAAAGCCGGTTACTAAGTTAAATTTGTAAAATTGGTTGTAGTGCCGTAAGGGTAATAATAACTCCCTTTGCAACCTATGTTAGGCGTGATTGTGTGCGCGAGAAAACGAAAGTTTTTCTATTGCAATCACTGTAGGGATAAATATTTTGAATGCATGATATTAGTGTTTTTCATAGTTAAAGTTTTTATATACACATAGACAGTAATTAATTTCTTTCATTCATTCTTTTCACACGTGCTGATTTTTATCAATGGACTCTCATCCAAGTATAACTTGGAATATGAAGGATGAGAGTCATTCTAGTAATGGAGCCTGAGGCTCAAGAGGATGTTACTATAGCATTCATTTCCCGATGTACAACGAGGCATCTCATTTAAAAGAGGTCAAAATCCTTGACCTATGGGTATGACGTAGCTATACCTAGCTATAAATACTGCTGTTATTACCTGTGCCAATCATGATTCAAAGTTTGTTTGTGCAACCAAAACAATTGGGATGGGCAAACAGTACCCTCCAAACTGGGTGGGTAAATTGTAACATCCTCTTGAGCCTCAGGCTCCATTACTAGAATGACTCTCATCCTTCATATTCCAAGTTATACTTGGATGAGAGTCCATTCTACTAATTACGCTCCTCGGCTCTTCGAGGATGTTACTATAGCATATTCAAAGTGTTGGCACAAACAAGTAGTTCCCTGAACAACTAACAGAGAGCAAATCAGAATTTGCTGAATCAGTCCAGAATATACTGGAGACTAAGATAGTTGTCAATCTAACTAATCTTTCTGACTTAATAATAAATATAATCTAAATATTAAGGATCTAAATATTAAGGTAAAGTACCAATATTGTTAGTCCAGGTATAAAAAATAGTTTCAAAAACATTTAAAGTAATTTTGAAAATGAAAACACAACAAAATGTATATTTCTCTCAATATATTTTGTAGTCTGAATTTCACTATTTTCAAGAATAATAACTTATTCTATACATTCAAGACAAATTCTCTTAACTATATAAAGAGCATAACACTCATACCACATCTTCCTATATCTATATAACAAGTTTTGAATTTTCAAAATACCATTTGCCTGATACTTGCTTACAAACCATTATTTGCATATCTAAATATCTACTGACATATTATTCGGCAACACTTTTCTTAAATATTTGAAAGTGTTTAATTCTTTAGCCCTTATTTTTGTACTCTTCTAACATGACACTCTCTGTAGTTCAGATGTGTATGAACAAACAAGAATTTGAAGACAAATTCAGGAGACAGTCGTTTAAATAACGATGTAAACACAGCCAGATACAGATTTTCATTAGAATTCTGAAGCTTTCAATATTATGTATACATGATCTATCTAATATTAATCCATGGTAAAATATCTAGCATATTTACTAGCTAAAAACTGTCACTGCAAGTTCTACAAGTATTATATCTTTGCATGACATTTGCAATTCAGTCTGTCTTTAATATTGTAAGAACAGAAAAATTGATTCAAAAGCTCAAGTAAGCAACGAAAGCTTCAAATAGTGTTAATATTCATAACTTTAACATAACTTAGCAATCAAAAACTCCTCTCTGAGTCATATTAAAAGTCATAAATAGGTGATTACTGTCACACTAAGGTCACCTGTTAAGTAAAGGTTGACTTATTTAAAACTACATGTAGATGTCAAAGATGAACAGCCTCTACTGTAGTTCTTATTCAGGACACTTAATAAAGTGACTATATTTACAAATTTCTTCTTATTCATTTGTATCTGGAATATACCAACTACAATATAGTATTTGATGCCTGGTTCAGTAAATTTACATTCCATGTTTGTTTATGACAATGAGTATATGTAGTATGTGAATAATAAATTGAATCTTAAAGTACAATACTTCATACAGACTAGGTCTACGTATACATACTGCATCTAATGTACCATTCTGAAGTAAATCATCTCAAAAGTATCATCGTTATGATATTTCATTAAGTATAAACAAATTATACAAAAAACAGTGTAGCTATTTAATATCTTATGTTATAAGAATTAATATAGATCAATATATCCAGAATTAAAACTTGATCCAGCGTGTTTTAAAAATCCTAAGATTTAAGTAATACTGTTCTGTGAACACTCATCTGATAATCTGATAATTTTCTTAAAAAGAACTGGAGAAGGGTTACAAAGTTTATACTTCATTGTAAACTGTAACATTTGAAAATGACCTTCACCCATCCTGATATCCATACACATGTTGGATATTGAAGGAATATAACTATTACTGTATATTAACCTATATCAGTCAAGACTTGAACTGCTCCTTTGTACAATATGCTTATGATACATCTTACATGTACTATTTTTTCTGTATATATACATCTAATGTTATATATGGCTATGTTATATTTAAAGCAATATAACTACATGTAATTAAGAAAAGTAATTTCTATCTGAACTGAAAAGAAAATTCAGTGTACATATACAAAATATAAGTTTGTAATTTGCTTTGCAAATTCTAATGCTTTATAGAATACTTTGCATTTCTCGATGGAGCATAAAAATATATAAATGATATATAATATATATATATATATCATACCATGAATATGTCAATTCTTATAAACTGATGATACAAAAGCATCAATATAGCAATTCTATTTCAAGTTCATGGAGTCAAGAAAGATCACCATTTTCAATTTTCATTTCCATCAAGGATTTCAATAATACAGATGCATAGATGCAATATTATCATTTGATTATCATTATAGAAACTTTATAAATTCTACATAAATTCATGTAATACTACTTTCTTCAGTATTTGCTATCTGACACGAAAAATGTGTAGGAGATTAGTCCCCTAAACATTATATACAATTGTTTACAGAGATATGACTTAGCCTATAACAAGGCAACACTTAGTCACATAAAGATTAGTGATGCACATATCTAATGTACATTATAGTATTCCTTTTATAAAAAGGAAAATATGTCAGATATTTCATGTCCAACATCAAAGCAAAATTTGCATGTTGAGAGAAAAATCTTCCTGTTTTGTATAGTTCTTTATCATTCAGTTATATAGATACAATGGATAAGCGTGGATTCTTGAAAAAGAAACCATGAGCCCGGAGGGCGAATGGTTTGTTTTTCATGAATCTACGCTTATCCATTGTATCTATAACTTAAACTATTGTGTTAATTTCTTTTCAAAATTAAAGCCTTTTCTTAATTAGAAGGTATTGTAAGTGAGTTTAAATAACCATGTTATCGTGTCCAACGATGCATTGATAATTCTCAGATCACAATTAATTGGTTAAAAAAATACAAATATTACACTTCTACCTTTAAAGATCTTTATATTATCAGGCATCTGAATATTATCTGTTTTTACAAAATAAGACATTTTCGAATTTATTTCTAATAAAATTGAGAATGGAAATGGGGAATGTGTCAAAGAGACAACAACCCGACCAAAGAGCATATATAAAGTATATATAATAAGTATGTTACCGAAATTTCTAGCACTCTAGGCACATCACGATTTTCTAGCATAGGAATTTGCGAACAAGTATTTGTAAAATTATGTAGTAAAACAGATGAAATCATACTATATTTATACAACAAAAATTGACAAATAGAATGTAATCATTTGTGTTTCAAACATGTGAAATAGCCAATAATAATCCAAAAAATAAACGGTAAAACACGCTATTACATGTATTACAAAAATATCCACTATAACATGCAAAATTAGAAAAAAAACAGAATTGGAACAACAGAGATAATACAGGGATTCGAACCTAAACCGACAAATCCCTATCTTTTAACTCGTTGATTTTAAGCATGCTAACCTCGCGGCTACTAACTTATACTATACGACTGCCCATTGTGTATATATAAAGGTACAACCCTGTGTGTCCGATGTTCATTTATATATATAAAATAGACATCTAAGTTGTAACCCATTGGTAGCCGAGAGGTTTCGTCGATATGTTGATGTCTGTCATTCATAACAGATTTCAAGGAAGGGTTCGATTCCCAGTGAAGGCATATACAAATTACAAAAATTAAAAGTAAGTTTTTAAATTAATTCCATTAGTGAACAGAAATCAGTAAATTAGCCAATTCAAACTTAATGAAATTAGACACACAAAGGAAACAATTGAATATAATTTGGTGAGTCCATTTCAGCGGCAGATTTAGGAAGCGTTGATTCTAGAAAAAGAATCCACGGTAAATGAATAGGCTGACGTCACCACAATGGTTTAATTGCTGCTACCATTTGCAATTTAATAAATATATATTATAGCTTATCATATCTAGTATCATTACTGAGATTGTAAAGCACAATTTGTCTTATCAAAATAAGCACATTTATACAATATTTTCTGCAAGTCAAAATAGGACTTTTGGAAAGAATCTTCCTTCCTTGGCAGAATCTAAATAATTTTTATAGTTGTATCTCAAACTATATTTTACAGTAAAAAGTTGTTTACTATTACTGATACCTTGTAGACAACAAGATCAAGATCTACAATTGTGTTCTGATTAATGAGAACAATAACTATGAACTATTTCTTCAGAAAAGAGTAACTGTTTACCTATTCTAAGGCTTTGTTTGTTATATTCATAATTAATGTTATAACAATGCCAAGATATAAGACTGAAAAACTCTATTGTCTTATTTCAACTTTATGAGGATATCTTTAATAAAGATATGGTAATAAATGTACATAAATGTATCATTTTACAAGTGTCAAATAATTTTATTCATAATATGAAATCTACATTGATGAATTTCAAGGCAATGATAAAACCATCCAATGGAAATTATTTTTATTTCCTTCCACACTATGCATACATATATGGAAGTTTTTAACGACCTTGACTGACTATACAGCCCTTGCATGGTCGGTAACACTATGCATGTTACGTCAACATCATAAAAATTATCCTTGAAAAAAGGAATTTACATCTGACCAATGCAGGTCAATCATATAATTTTTTCAGAAGATCCTATGATCTTTCTTTTTTAATATTTGATATCAGAGACCTATAATACAATGTCTCTGTTGATATCAACTAGTATGTTTTGATATGTTGGCATCACACTTCTCACAATTTGCAACATTATTATCATATTGTACTTATTCTTTTTCAAAAGCAAAGAACTCATGTTAACAATGAGCAATGCTCCTCTGCTTTAATTTAGCCAAGATAAAGATATAAAATCTTAAATCATAGTAAAAGACATGAGATTAACTTCATGTACAGAATTATGCAACAAAAGTTTGCATTTTTAAACACTGCATTGTTGCAGATTTTTCAAACAATAATAATTGTTTTTCTATTATTTTCTACAGTATGTTTCTACCTAATCAATTGTTTGTTAGTGGCATGTTAAATGCTCTACAAGGAACTATTCATTAAATGCTAATGTTCCCCCTTCGACCTATTTCTGGTCATGTTTGCGGTGATATTCCACTGGCTTCTCAATATTCAGATATTTTAAATATCAGTCACATAATATTATTTCTGTAAATGTTTCAACTGTTACACAGTTTTATTATCTCATTAAGAACTTATTTTGAAGCCTTAAATGGCTTTGTATATTACAGATATACATATTCTGTACATATTCTTGATAGTTTCAACAATATTGTAAGTTCATTCTGAACTGTTGTCACATTTATGACACACCAAGGACTTATAAAAGTCTCTAAGATCATTAATTGCTTTGGACAAATAAGCTTTTAAAAATTAGCTATTTGAACATTATTTGATATAACATATCTTTAGCAAAGGTTTACAGATACCTTAGATTGGAAGTGGCACATAATGCCTTCCGTATTATCACTAACTTTGTCTATTTATAGTAACACACACAGGTGTACATATCGACAAGTAGTCTAGCATAATATTCCAATGCACTACATTACAGTTTCTTATATTAGAATAAGAAATGTTTTTTAATCACAACATTTTGTGATAACAAAATCTCAAGTATATTTGCTATATTTTCTATAAATTGTACGTCACTACGTGGGTACATTATAGCAAGAATGTACGAGTACACCTTCGTACATTTTGCACTTACCTTGAAAATAAAGAAAGACATTCTACTCATATACTTCTGTATAGAGTTTCATTCGTGTTAAAATAACTACGATAATGTATCAATTTATTTAGACGAAAAAATGTCAAAATTATTAAAAAGTGAACGTTCGGTCCACCATTGATTACGTGATAAGCACCTGTGTGTTACACACCACAGTACACGTGTATTTTTAGAACAAGGATTAGAAAAAAGAACAACGATAAAATACATTGTATTTAACGAACTTGGATAATAAGTTCTCAAGATAACTAATGTTTATAAAACATTTTTTACTGGAACAACGTTCTCAGTTTTACAAAATCTTAAAATTCTGGACGTCGTCACAGATTATAACGAGTTAGACACCTCGCTGCTCGAAAAATAATATATGATTGGCACAGGTAATAACAGCAGTATTTATAGCTAGGTATAGCTACGTCATACCCATAGGTCAAGGATTTTGACCTCTTTTAAATGAGATGCCTCGTTGTACATCGGGAAATGAATGCTATAGTAACATCCTCGAAGAGCCGAGGAGCGTAATTAGTAGAATGACCTTATCATTCACATACTATAACTTTACTATGGAATTCGAAAATTAGAAGGGAGGAAATGTTATGTATAATTGAAACTGTCAATATAAACTATTAAAGTTACTATGAATTGTTATCAAATGAACTGTAACCTCAAAGTGATGAAAACCATATGGCACCGCCTAGACTGTTACCTACCACAGTTGTATCAATTGTCGCGATATATAATATGTTAACTTGCTTGATTATTTTAGTGTAGAATAAAATGCTAATCTGAACAGATGCCTTCTACTCTCAATAATGTTATAGTTAGTAATACATAACAGACAGTACACTCAGATCTGCACTAAGTGTCTTTTCGTTGTTGGGATGTACAAGTACCTGGCCACGTTCACTCTATGTTTTTATACGACCGCAAAAATTAAAAATTTTTTGGTCGTATATTGGTATGACGTTGGCGTCGTCGTCGTCGTCGTCGTCGTCTGGCGTCGTCCGGCGTCGTCCGAAGACACATTGGTTTTCGCACTCTAACTTTAGTTTAAGTGAATGGATCTCCATGAAATTTTACCATAAGGTTCAATACCACGAAAGGAAGGTTGGGATTGATTTTGGGGGTTATGGTACCAACAGTTAAGGAATTAGGGGCCAAAAAGGGGCCAAAAATAAGCATTTTTGTAACTTCCAGACAATTACTTGTGTGTAAGAGTATGGATCTCTCTGACATTGTACCACAAGGTTCCATATCACAAAGGGAAGGCTGTAATTGATTTTGGGGGTAATTTCCTCAAAGTTTTAGGAATTAGGGGCCAAAAAAGGGGCAAAAACAAGCATTTTTCTAGTTTCATGACAATAACTTGTGTGTAAGTGTTTGGATATTTCTGAAATTGTACTACAAGGTTCCATATCACAAAGGGAAAGCTGGAATTGAGTTTGGGGGTAATTGCCCGAAAAGTTTAGGAATTGGGGGCCAAAAAGGGGCCAAAAATAAGCATTTTTCTAGTTTCCAGACAATAACTTGTGTTCAAGTGTATGGATCTCTCTGAAATTGTACTGCAAGGTACCATACCACAAAGGGAAGGCTGGGATTGAGTTTGGGGGTGATGAATCATAAGGGGGTTCAAAAAATTTGGGGGGGGGGGGGGATTTTTTTTTTCTTTTTTTCCTTTTTTTTTCTTTTAAAATTTTCCATGTTAAGTTGGTTATTTCTGATTAATATTTAAAAGCAAATAATAATGATATGGTAGGAGATACACACCAAACAGGATGTGTAAATTATTATATAATAAGTATTGTGCAATAGCAAGAAATTTTCAATTGCACAGTATTGCACAATAGCAAGAAATCTTCAATTGCACAGTATTGCGCAATAGCAAGAAATCTTCAATTGCACAGTATTGCGCAATAGCAAGAAATATCCAATAGCACAATATTGCGCAATAGCAAGAAATTGTCAATTGTATAGTATTGCACAATAGCAAGAAATATTCAATTGCACAGTATTGTGCAAAAGAAGATACTTCGTATAAATTGCTTATTTCTTGATCAATTTCAATGGGGTTTTATTCTTGAATTCTTGGGGTTCTTTAATATGCTGAATCTAACCGTGTATTAAGTTTTTGGATTTTGGGCCCCGTTTTTAAATTGGTCCACATTGAGGTCCAAAGGGTCCAAAATTTAACTTTGTTTGATTTCATCAAAAATTGAATTATTGGGGTTCTTTGATATGCCGAATCTAACCGTGTATTTAGATTCTTAATTTTTGGTTCCGTCTTCAAATTGGTCTACATTAAGGTCCAAAGGGTCCAAAATTAAACTTAGTTTGATTTTAACAAAAATTGAATTTTTAGGGTTCTTTGATATGCTGAATCTAAACATGTATTTAGATTTTTGATTATGGGCCCAGTTTTCAAGTTGGTCCAAATCGGGGTCCAAAATTAAACTTTGTTTGATTTCAACAAAAATTGAATATATGGGGTTCTTTGATATGCTGAATCTAACCATGTATTTAGATTTTTGATTTTTGGGCCCCGTTATCAACTTTGTCCACATTGAGGTCAAAAGGGTCCAAAATTAAACTTTGTTTGATTTCATTAAAAATTGAATTCTTGGGGTTCTTTGATATGCTGAATCTAACCATGTATTTAGATTTTGGATATTGGACCATAATAGGTGAATGTCCAATTTAAAATTTTTAAGTTCTTAGACCACATTCATTCTGTGTCAGAAACCTATGCTGTGTCAAATATTTAATCACAATCCAAATTCAGAGCTGTATCAAGCTTGAATGTTGTGTCCATACTTGCCCCAACTGTTCAGGGTTTCGACCTCTGCGGTCGTATCAAGCTGCGCCCTGCGGAGCATTTTATTGTTATATGTATTTCTATTTGTATCCATCTGATACAACTGATTTTTACATCGCGATGACATTGAGGGCAATCCGGTATATTGTTGCAACCAGAGATTTCTACTTACGTTACTTTCGTTTTTGACTGGTAACCGATCTACAATAAATACGCGGACATTATCGACTGCAAAATAACATTCCTTATCGCCTGTTATAAATTCATTTCTTTAATGATTACTCATAAAAATATTTTATTTTGTAACATAAATTAATAATATGAAAATGTTTTGTCGTTAGAAATATATATATAAGTGAAAAATCATTAATATCTTTGCACTCGTTTAGAAGAATTGTGTTAACGCATGCGGAAGAATATCTCAAGAACGTTTTGCGGAAAAATATGAATACCTATTCAATCCAATCTATTAGAAAAATCGAATTATTACAGAAAAGTGTCCACCATGCACTTGCACTGCACTGCACTATTATTAGAATAATATACAAATGGATGAAAATGATATATATACATGCAACTGTTATATACAAATATTGATATACATTTGTAATATATAACAACAAATCAGAGTATACTGATTTGTATCACTACAATCAGAGACATATAAAATAGATATTAAGATGTCTCTGCTACAACATAATAGTTATTACGGTGAGGTTGAATTCCCTGTCATTTATTCTTCATCCACGCACGAACTTGTCTCAGAAAAAAATATATCTCTGTACATTAAACTCACTTTCAGGTATAGAGATGTGATTTTTTTTTCTGAGACAAGTGCTTGTGACCATCCACAAGAACTTGCGGTCATCCGATGTTCAGTACTTCAGTACTTTGATTATAGTTGGCTCTTATGTTGTACTGTTATACCCCTGTCCCAGGTAAGGGGAGGGTTGGGATCCCGCTAACATGTTTTACCCCGCCACATTCTGTATGTATGTGCCTGTCCCAAGTCATTGTCGTTTTTTGGTGTGTTACATATTTGTTTTTTTTTTCTTCATTTTTTTGTACAATAATTAGGCCGTTAGTTTTCTCGTTTGAATTCTTTTTACATTTGTGATTTCTGGGCCTTTCATAGCTGACTATGCGGTATGGGATTTGCACATTGTTGAAGGCCGTACGGTGACCTATAGCTGTTAATGTCTGTGTCATTTGGTCTCTTGTAGAAAGTTGTCTCATTGGCAATCATATCACATCTTTTTTTAAATTTTCATATATACAAGTAGATATTAAAGTTATTCAATTTAAATAAACTTGAATAGTGAATAGTGCAAAAAAAAACACAGTTCACTATTCATGAATTATGAATAGTGAAAAGTGAAAAGTGAATAGTGAACGTACTTCAGCCCGTGCCATATACTCGGCGAAGAAACAGCGACACAAATTTATACTCGTTTATTTGGTGCGACTTAGGATTCCATCGAGAGGAACACGTTACCACACTTAAATGGTTTTATTCACAGAATAAACTGGTATACAGAAGAATAAAAGTTGTGGAATATATAGTCGACAAAAGATTTACGAGATAAATAGCAACGAATTTGAACGCGACAGGCACACACAGAAATGCAAACCGCTGAAAAACAAAATAAAGCTTTGAGTAATGTATACTCAAACGACAAAATGGTATCGGGGTTTTTCAAGAGCACACATTTCCAGTAGTGTTTAGCTCAATAGTTGTCCACAATATGTGGAGCAGGATCTGCATACCCCTTCCGGAGCACCTGAGATCACTCCCTGTTTATGGTGGGGTTCGTGTTGCTCAGTCTTTAGTTTTCTATGTTGTGTTTTGTGTACTATTGTTTGTCTTTTGGTCTTTTTCGTTTTTAGCCATGGCGTTGTCACTTAGTTTTTGACTTATGAGTTTGAATGTCCCTTTGGTATCTTTTGCCTCCTTTTCATGAAATCTGTGGATATTTTTTCTTGAAAAGGGGGATGTAAATTATAAATCTACAGGATAATACACAAACTACCCCCGAAATCTTTGTTGATTGTCTCAATATGTTCATTTTTGGAAAATTGTTTTGAGGTTGAAAACTTAATCTTATCTCAATTACTACGTTTTTCAAAGTTGAAATACACTTTAAAGGTACAGTACCAATATGTATTGCATGGTTTCATATTGATTCATTTCCGAGTAATAAAGCTTCAATAAGCTTGTTCTCAAAGTAAATAATAGAATATGTTGACAATTACACGCAAGTTTATGGAAAATATTTTATTAGGAAAACAAATTCAATACACTTTGCATAAAAACAATAAACAATGTCACAATGTTCTATAATGTGACCGCAAACAACTTAATTACGACTTCGGCTATAGAAAGAAAACAACAATGACAATTTTTGTTTGTCGTCTGGAACAAGTTATCGTCACGATAATCGTGTTTCTTATTATTTCTTGAGTTCAGCGTAAAGCTGATTTGAATGTTTTTAGTAAACAGCCAGGTTTGTAGACAATTTCTATTCGAAGACTATGATATATTTATAACCTTGATTCATTATACATCCATAGCTTTCAAATATTGGCTTTGAGTGTTACTATTGAAGATAAACCAAGAAAAGCGCTTCAGACGCAAACAATATAGGATTACATAGCGTTATTTTCAGTTTTCACTAAATGAGTTTAATTATATTGTCATTGTTTTGTGGTATATCTAAATTCATAGTATTTACTAAAAAGAAATTGCATGTACTATATTGGCGCAAAGAAAGTGGATATGTGGTCAGATGATTCCTTATAATTGAAGTTATGCGCAGAAGTGAAATTTTTTTAAGTTATAAGAAAGTCATACATATAAAGAATGACAGAGATCCCATTACTATTTGGCAGTACAACAGATCACATCAACCAGCAACAACAGATCCAACAACCAGCTACAACAGATCACACTAACCAGCTACAACTGATCACACCAACCAGCACCAATAGATCACACCAATCAGCACCAATAAATCACACCATCCAGCTAAAACAGATCACACCATCCAGCTACAACATATCGCATCAACCAGCACCAACATATCACACCAAATAGCTACAACAGATCGCACCAACCAGCTACAACAGATCACATCAACCAGCTAAAACATATCACAGCAACCTGCTACAACAAATCACAATAACCATCTACAACATATTACACCAACAAGCTACAACAGATCACAACAAACAGCACCAACATATTCTCACAGAAATAAAGAGACATAGTATAGACATACTTAGTATATATACACCTGGAAAAAAGTATTGCAACACCTGATTTTTTCCATTAGAAAAATTTCAAACCTTACGTGTACCATTTTTTTCTAAAATATGGTTAAATGTTCATAGTTTTGGGGTGAATTGGGTCTTTTTAAAGCTGATAGACATGTTAAACACTGAAAAATTCAAATGTATTTATACAAAATTTTATTTTTAAAAAGACATCATTTTTGAGCACAAATGCACTGTTTACAACTATTGGTCTACGCGATTCCAATTCCATCGGACAACTTCGAGCTGATGTCAAACACACCAATTTTGGTCCATTTTGTCAATTTAAACCGGAAATTTCAATATTTTTTATAACTTCCGTTCACACGGATCGCTGCTTCCAGCCGCCTTCTCATACCACTACATATCCGTCGTATTTGTTGTTGTGTTAACTGTTGCCATTCATGGTGCAGTGCATTGTCCAATTCTGCAAGATTTTGCACAGGAGGTGTCATTTTTTGCACTTTTAGACCGAATATGTCCCAAATGTGCTCTATCGGGTTAAAATCGGGGCTACATGCTGGCCAGGGCAATGTTTCCACTGACTCGTCGTGAATATACGTTGTTACAGCCCGCGATCGATGCGGTCGTGCATTATCGTCCATGAAAATGGCCTTGTCCTCAAAGGGTGATTGTCAAAATGCGGCACTACACTTGCCTCAAGGATTTCCTGCTGGTATCTTTGCCCATTAAGGTTACCAGGAACAGTTTTCAGGTCCAACTTACAGCCATAAGACACGCATCCCCACACCATAACGGAGCCACCACCGAAAGCGACTGTCTCAACAATGTTCCTTTCGACATATGCGGTATTTGGCTGCCGCCAAACACGAACTCGGCCATCCGTGACATGCAACAAAAATCTGCTTTCGTCGGACCAATGCACCCTTCTCCAAGATACCAAATTCCAGCGACGACGAGCTCGACACCACCGTAAACGTCCAGCTTTGTGTCTAGGCGTTAACAATGGCCTTTTCACGGGCCTTCGGGAACGGTATCCTGCCCTTTTGAGTCGATTTATCAAAGTTCTTGAGGAGAGTGCACGATGTAGAAACCACTGTCTTTTCAATACTGTACTGTTAATGAAGGGATTTCTTCGAATAACTCGGCTAAGAGCTCTGTTTTCGCTATCGGAAGTTACTGAAGGTCTTCCAGATCTGGGAAGGTCCTTCACAGAATTGGTATTTTGATGTTTACTTACAATTCTGCTGATGGTTGAATGGTGGTGGCCCACGCGTCGGGCAATCTGCCTTATCGACATTCCAGCTTCTCGCATGCCAATAATTTGCCATCTAACATCAGTAGAAAGTTGAGGAGGACCCATTTCATCAACTGTTGATAAGTTTTTCACAAACAAGCTAACATACAGCATACATTTTGACCCGTACCTTAAACTTGACTTTTGGAAGTTTTAAGTGACGGCCACGCACGGACAGCTCATGGGGAAATGCATGGGCGAAAAACAATTAATTTAAGGTCAATAAGTAGGAAAGGTGTACTCTATCAGATAAATAAAAATGAAAACAAAAAAATTGAAATTTCAGTTTTTATTTCATTTTATATTTGGTGTTGCAATACTTTTTTCCAGGTGTACATTTGTTATGTGTGTGACCAAAGGAGTCTGTAATTCGGTGGTTGTCGTTTGTTGCTGTTAAACTTATTTGTGTTTCGTTTATTGTTGTGTACCAAATTTCCACCAAAGACCAACTGATATTGGTAACAATTCACACGAGAAAACTTACGGTATAACAATTTCTGAAAAAATAGATAAGGAAATATTTCATTTCGTTCACATTCGTTAGTTTTCGGCATGTCGGGAACTTTCATAGCTTGCTATGCGGTATGGGTTTTTTCTCATTGATGAAGACGGTACGGTTACCTATATTATTTGGTATTTGGTGGAAAGTTGTCTCATTTTGGGAATCATACTACATCATATATAAACATTATATATCCGACAATTCAGTTGTTATAACATTCAACAGATAAATGATCGTGCAAATAGGAGAGGTCAGTTCGGGATTGAATAAAAACAAATGGTGAAATATTTTCCGTCCTTTCGCGCTGTAGCTTACGCGACATTATGCGCCAATTAATTAATTAATTGTTTTCATTATGGGGATTGGATATATCGTATATATCCGATTTATCGTATATATCCGATTTTCCCCGTTAATAAATAGGTCTTTAAAATAATGTGATATAGACATACTGGTTGTCTTGGACATAAACATACTTTGTACTTTTGATAAGTAGTGGGAACAAGTATTTTGTACTTATAATAAGTGGGAAAAAATACTTTGTACTTTTATATGTGCATTCCAGTTCAGTTACGAATTCTCAATGTGTGCATTAAATATAGTGGCATTATAACGACAGTTGGGCAAAGAGTATTTTACTTGACAGCTAATGTACCCAATTAACTCCAACCTCAGAGACCCCAACACCCATTCTGTAGTAGTTTGCGTTTCATGCGGGGTCCCTTTTGTGTTTTTTTTTGTAGATTAGAGTATAAGACAGCATGATTTAAAATCAAACTGCAGGTTAATCATTTTTTGAAAAACTCGGTCACGCTTTGACATGTTTGATTTATTATCACTATACCACTCGTGAACAAAATCGGGGATATACAATATACGAATCACCCCATCTTCCCTTCCGTCGATACATGTGCTCTATAAGCTTGGCGTCTCCAAAATGGCTAGGTGGATAGTAATGGAACTTTACTCAGTTGTAGAATACTACCTGAAGATATGCAGAAAGGAATACAAAACCGGTCCTACATATTCAAGGAGAGATAATCGAATGAGCGTACTTCAGTATAATTGCAATTCTTAGTAAAAGTTTCCAGTAAGCACAATACCTCCTAAACGGCTGGACTAGAATTAGAGAATACTGGGCAAAAAGTTCTGAATACAGAGCCAAAACATTAAAGAATAGAGAAAATAGGCCAACAAATTCAAGAACTAGAGAATAATGGGCAAAAAGTGCAGGATACAGAGCCAAAAAAATAAAGAATAGAGAAAATAGGCCAACAAATTAAGGAATAAATAACAATGGGGTGTTAAAATATAAGAATAGAGAATAAACGATAAAATAGAGGGAAAATAAAGAAATGATGTAACCACCGCACCCCACCACCACACACACACACACCCAGACCCTCATGTTATGTAAGCTGTGAAATGGAGAACGAAAACATCATGCAAATAATACTAGTGAACGTTAAAGATTTATGGTACTATTTGTTTATTATTCTGACGATATCTGTAAATTGTTAAGTTATTTTGCAGAGGGTATTTTTCTGGTAAAAGGGAGATAATACAATATGAATCATGTTCCATCGTCACGTTTCCATTGTGTATGATAGGCCAGATACGTAAGTACACAAATGTAACCTTTTTATTCATATTTTTCAGATCTTAATATTTCATAAAATACACAGTTTTCTTTTAACTTGTTTAACTTTTCATTCTTTTCCTTGTACATTATATGATGTAGGATATGAATGTCACTTTTTAACTACATGGTTTGAATTTTTCAAATTCACGACCCAAACCATTTATTTTTATCAAAGTTTTCAAGAGCTTAACATTTTATAAAATTACACAGTTTTCGTTTTAACTTTCCATTCTTTCTTTATACATAATATGCAAGTATAAAAATAGAAGATGTGGTATGATTACCAATGAGACAACTCTCCAAGAGACCAAATGATACAGAAATTAACAACTATAGGTCACCGCACGGCCTTCAACAATGAGCAAAACCCATGCCGCATAGTCAGCTATAAAAATCCCCGAAATGACAAATGTAAAACAATTCAAACGAGAAAACTAACGGCCTAATTTATGTACAAAATAATGAACGAAAAACAAATATGTTAAACAGCAACAAACGACAACCACTGAATTACAGGCTCCTGACTTGGGACAGGCACATACAGAATGTGGCGGGGTTAAACTCGTTTGACTATTGACGTTGCAGTCTTAAATCTATCTCGCAAATTGTGGTGCCGAATGCAAATGTAAGGATGTGGCGTTGTAACTATATGTCCTGGCTATATGTGGTTATTCAACGATCAGGCATCTACAGACTCATTCACACAGGAACTGTTTCCGGTCTACTGAAATGCGGCATCGTCCGCTGCAGAAGTAGTTAAATGTTTAATGTTTAAACGGCGGCTTTGTAAAAACACATTGCAATGGGTCAAACAGTTATTTAATCATGCAGCTGTAAACTCAAAACAACTCCCGCAGAACCGTTTGAAATGTCAATCATTGAGTCGTCAATTAGAAGCAGTCATCGTCTATGACGGCGGGTACATCTGATAAACACTAAACATATCTGTATTTAGTACAAACCAAAAGATTTAATCATTAAAAGCGACGTTCTCAATTGAATTTTTGAACTGAAAACTTGTAATCATGCAAATATTGTGCTGCGTTTGTAATGTTCGTTAGTAAATATTAATCTATACTACTAATCTAACGAGGTCCCATTTCTTAGTTGACATGACGTAACAACGAGGAATCAAAGAATTCAACTTCACATTTACTTAATATAGGACAATGAGGTTGATTAGATATTACACCATTCCTTGCCGTTTTGTTTTCTACCAATAATTAACAAGTTCCGGGTCGAATCCGATACCGAAACCAATAGTATATGTATGTATGTTCTTTGTCTCCCTCCTATGATAGAAGCACCACAATGGGTTATGGTGTAAAGGAGGACATTTAAAACATTTAAAACACTGTATCGGTACAGATTTAATGTGAACATTTGCCTACCCAGTTCTCCATCCTGACCGTGACGGGTCTGACAACCAGAAAGTTAACCGTCCCCAAACAATAAGTACAATGCAATAAAACATACGAATACACACTCACCTGATTCACTCATCCTCACAATATAAAAAAATGCAAAATATATAGACAATTATAGACAAACTAAGGGATAAGGTCACCCCAGATGCCGCCAAATGCCATGGCAACGAACGGGAAACCGATAAGGACACACTTGGATTCCAAAATATGTCACATGTAGTGTCTGGTTGTAGTATAAAAAAACCAGGACGGGTTCAAACAGAAAGATTTTGAAAGCAGACAAAACTGTGTACCTTATAATCAGCATGACTTTATCTATCAGATGACAATACGAATGCAACCAATACTAAAAGTCCAGGCTAAAATAAGGCGTAGATATTTAATCAATCACGGATCACGATGTCGCAGGTGTGTTCTAGTAACATTGTATGATTATCGTTATTGATTTATATTCAATAAGCTAGAAATCTGCATACAATCTGTTATCAATATAACATGTACACACCTTTTAAGGTAAATATGCAAATTAATGATTAATAGCCATTACATCACATAATATAAAAAACTTGATTTTTAAAATACTCATTAATTAAAAAAAAAAAATCTGAAATATTAAAAGAACTTCAAGTATTGATAATAGACAAACAAGAATTGCGTTTAGAAGGGGTAAATTGTTCACTATCTGTCGTCTAGATAGAACATTTATCAATCCCATCCTTTGATATTCTACATTTTGAAACTGCCAATAAAAGGAACTTGAAATAAAAAAAAAAAGGAAACGCAGACAAAGGTGACCACTAGTTTTAATGTTAATAAGACGAAAGTAAGAAAGAATGTCCTATACTGGAATAGAATAAACAAATTGAAACATAACTATACATACAAATATGGTTGAAACCTCTTCAAATGTATTATTTTAAGAGTCTTTGAAACAGTAACAGTATCAAACTTCTCACTGAATGCAGTTTTAATTTATGAATTTTATTAATAGTTTTATTACTATTGGTTATGCTTTATTTTATAAGATGTGTGTCCTAGAATAGCATCCCAACAGAGGGTTTAGTTCATCACATAAAATCAAACAGAGATTATGAATGAATAATTTAATTTCGGATGTAACGCGTCTTCTGATTGGCTGACGTTGTTTTGTTTATCAGCTCATAGACATAATTTTGTCATGTGACCGTGACGTCATCAACGTTTTTTCATGGTTTACTCAGGTTTAAAATGGAATTTAGAATTAAATTATAAGAAATGACTGTAATATTTTTTCTGTCTATTCGAAATAACATAAAAAATGTGGTGCACACTTTAAAATAACCCGCTACGCGGGTTATTCAGTGTGCACTACATTTTTGATGTTATTTCTTCATAGACAGATAAAATATTACAGCCATTCCTTAAATATACAAGACTGTAGACACGGATCACTGTTCGAATATGTAAAATAGGGTTAGAGGGCTGAACTATAAAAAAGTATTACACGGAAAAAATAATGATCTCATTAAAGTCATTTAGAGCATTTTATGTCATGCGTCATCGTCTTATTTGTTACTAATAAATGTGATGCTTGAAATTGAGACGAGGAAACGAAACAAAATCTAAAGATATTTCTTGCAAAAGTTTCCTCTACTAATCATTTTACAGATGAAATTATAAAATACAATTTTCTCTCTTTCAATACACGATGCGGGTTTTTTAAATTGTACTTCCATGTTTAAATTACATCGATACATACATAATCTAGTCCGTATGAAACAAAGATGAAAAGGGAAGTTAGAATTACATGTAAAAAAGAAGATGTGGTAATATTGCCAATTTGACAACTCTTCATGACATATTTGTGACTGGGGTTTTCCGTCCTTTTGCAATTTGAAATAATGACCCAAATCTTTAATAATTTAAGAAGCAGAAATGGCAGGATCCAGTCATACACTACAAATACAAAACTTTTAAAAGAAAAAAAAATAATGTTTTATAACTTTTAAACTCACTTATCTAAGACTATTTGTTATATAACGTATAAATTTAAGATGACACCATAAGGCACACAGTACTCCTAGGTTTTGTTTAAAGAACTTGATTACTCATGAGGTTCTTGCTTGACATTTAAAAAGGTAAAAGACATTTGGTACCACACATTGATAAATGTAAATATTTTGATTTTTTCCATCTTGTTTATCTCATATTCAAAGTAAAAACAAATAATATGCAATGAAAGTTATGACATCCTAAAAATTTTTGTTCATAGCTCGAAGGTGTTTTCACAATTATATAAAACGTCTTTGAACAAAACTCTTTAATATAGTAGAAACAGACAAAACATACCAAGGGACATTTAAAACTCACAAATTGAAGAGAAACTGACAACGCCAATGGCAAAACACAAAAAACGACGAAAAGACACAAAGCACTACAGATGAAATTAAAAACATTGTTCAATACCGAGGAATACAAACCCCACCAAAAATTGGATTGAACCCCCGTGCTCCGGAAAGATATACAGATCCTGCTCCATGAGTATTCAAATAATTACACCTACACCCCAGTTCTATTGTTATACTTCATAGTTTCTATTTCTGAAACAAGTGTATATTGAATAGATCTATTGTTACGAATAACAATGGATTTTGACCACAGGGTGTGACGAGCGGGGTTTCTGGAAACCCCTGCTTCTACATCCCGCAAACAAAGTCCATTGTTATTCGTAACAATAGAAATTGATTATTTTATAAATAGCATGAATATAAGAAATTACTAATAGTGTTCACTACAAATTGTTTCATGATATTAAAAAAGCACATTTTAGGAAATTCCAATAAGCATCTATATGGAATACAAAAATAATCCTTTAAATACTCTTTTGCTTGAAGGTAATTTTTTTTTATCCCAGTCATATGTCTCTATTCTAAAGCTTTAAAAAATGGGGATTCTAACTCCCGGAACCCCCCCCCCCCCCCCCCCCCCCCCCCGGTTACCCAGTGGCCGATCCGGGGTTTGGGTTCCGCGGCTTGGACCCGACTTTTATTTAAAAGATCAATGCATTTGAATGGTTGGACCCCCCCCCCCCTTTTTCTCTTGAGTTTGGAACACCCGGTTGGATCAGCCCCTGATTGCCCCAAAAAAGGGAGTTCCTCAATATTAAATATTGTATGTTGAGCGTGTCTGGTAGTCGGGTTTCTAATGCAGACACACCTATCTATCCCTTAGTATGTTCGAAAATGAATGTTTGTTTATTCTCGAGAAGAAGGGGGGGGGGGGGGGGGGCTTTTGATTTTGATAAAATCGTAAGATATAAAATACAGTTATGATTACCTTTATCTGTTTATTAAACTGATACAGGTAAGTACTTTGGGTTACTAGTATAATATTGCCTTTATCTTTAGTCTCTTCTACCAAATCCAACGCTTGCCACAAAATGTCGTCCGTCTTATACCCGTCCATATTGACAACTGTATACCAGGAGCATGATGTATTTTTTGTTTGTAATAAGATAGCTATGTCAGGAAAAAAATTAAAGTTCACTTTCCATATATTTTTTCTAAATATTCAATAATTTATGACCTTCACCTGTCTCAAAACACTAAGCAATTCTATTGGTTGTCTCTTTAAACTATGCAATTCCCCTTTCTTAAAATATGACTACATAGGGATTTTCCATTCAAAGTGTTTTAGCCAAGAGAGGTAACTCTAATTTATTTTTTTTCCTATCATGAAATAAATGACACTTTGCTTTTATAGTCCGTTTCTTCAAATTAGTTTCTGCAAAGATTAAAGGAAAGTTATATTTTATTGATATTTATATACAAATAATTGTTTTATATATTCACGAAATATTAAAACATGATTTTAAAAATCTTAATTATGTTTTAATAGTTGAAAAAGGGTAATCTAACTTTTATCACATGATTGAAACCTAACTGTCTTGTTTTTTTATGATATATATTATGGTATTATGCACCTTGTATAAACAAACATCACAAGTAAATAAATAAGTGTCGTTTCTTTCTGTATATTATATCTGCTTTTCATTTATTATTTTGTACATAAAATCAGGCTAGTTAGTTTTTTTTCATTTTAATTGTTTAACAATTATCAATTCATGGCCTTTTATCCCTTACTATGCAGTATAAGTTTTGCTCATTGTTGAAGGCCGTATGGTGACCTTTAGTTGTTAACTTTACGTCTTTTTGTCTCTGATGGAGAGAGAGTTGTTTCAATCATGCCACATCTTTTTATTTTTATATAAATCAAAATCTGCTAAAATGCTCAATATATATTGAAACCATGTGCTAGCACATGTAATTACGTACACTTGTCTTACTTAATACAAATAACGAACAGTGTTTGCCACGTACTGAATTGCGCAGTGACCACCTCAAACTTTATATTCAAATATGGAATACTTATATATAGTATTTAAGCTTATCATGAAATCAAATTATATTTTTGAATTGTGTATGGTATGATTATAATAAGAAATTATTCTGAACACATGTGAGTTTAGATGTTGCAGTTGAACAGAATATGGCGGTAAGGATTTATGGATACCTTAAATAAAAATTATATTATCAAAAAATTATATCATAGATATAAATAACATTCCAATGTCTTTTTCAGTTCAATTGTGATCTTTGGTTTCTGTCCAATTACGTATTAAAGAGTTCTGCCCTTTATTACTGTTTTATTAAAATGGTTTGTTATTCAAAATAAGAAATGCGTGAAATTTATCGATGGATGCATAAGTACAAGGTTGTTTTTTTTTAAACGACATTGACTATCCATGTATAACTGATTGAGGGTGGTTTTTAAGGATCTTTACCCTTGAGGAGGTGGGGATTTTTTTAACAACCTTGACTACACATAAGGGTCTTGCAAGGTCGGAACAAAGATAAGTATCGACGATGAGGATTGTTTCGAACATCCTTGACTTTAACCATGACAGTCTTGCAAGATGAATTTAATCAACTCGAGTGGTTTCTATCGACCATGATTACCCATGAAGGTCTTGCACAGTCGTGAATTAAATCCGGTTTTAATCAAGAACAATATATGAAAATATCAAAAGTTCTAAATTTTGGTAAGCAAAAAATCAAAACATTTCAAATTAGACAATAAATAACTAAATGTTGATAACTATTTTATATAACTATAATTATAAATACTACTATTTATTAATTGTTATATAATTTATAATGATTAAACATCAAATTAAATAATTATTAGTAAATTGAAATAACGAGTTTGTTCAAGGGAGACAACAACCACAGTTCTGGTTCATTCTTGTATAGATTTCATTCACAATATTAAAATCTATTCATTCATTAATCTATCATCAGTAACAATTATTTTTGTCATTCTAATAATTTATTTTTTACATACACATGTACAATTACAAATATGTGTGAATGGTGTTTTTAGTCCCCTACCGACGAAGTCGAAGGTGACTTTAGGTTTGCACTTCGTCCGTCTGTCCGTCTGTCCATCTGTCCATCCGTCAGTCCGGCAAATCAGCTTTCCACACTTTTTTTCTTCGTTCTTAAAGATATTGATTTGATATTTGGTATATAGTTTTATCATGACAAGTTATAGATGAAGTTCAAATTTTGTTCCGGTCTGATGATTTAGTCCAGAGTTATGGACCATAACTCTAGACCATATCTAATGTTAGAGTGCTATGTTAAACCATATTTCTGTTCAAAGGGAGATAACTCATTTTTTAGAAGACATTCTTTGTTTAATTATTTGAAGAATTTTTGGACAGGTTTGTTTGTTATTTATTATAAACTAATTTTCTGAATGCTATATATATATAAAAAAAAAATATGAAGAGAAATCCTTTAATTAGATAATAATCTATTTTTTTTAATGTATATATTTCAATACATTACATTGTGTAGATAAAAGTTGTTGACATTTTATAGACAAGTTACAAATCTATATTAGTTTGTGACAAATGAAAGAAAAAAATATTAGGAACTATTAATTATATCTGATCATAATTTGAAAATAGATACACACTGTATTACATCATATCTAATTTTAGAGAACTATTAATCATATCTAATTTTAGAGAACTATTAATCATATCTAATGTTTTTTTCATCATGCTTATAAGATATTGATTGATAATTGGTATATATTTTTATCATGACAAGTTACAATTCAAGTTCAAATTTTTGTTTCGGTCTAATAATTTTGTGTAGAGTTATGGTCCTTGGACTTGAAAAATTCACTCATATATATCAGTTTTCCACACTGTTTTTAGTCATGCTTGAAGATATTGACATGATATTTACTTTTTGTTTACACCATGACAAGTTATAGAACAAGTTAGCATTTTGTTCCAGTATAATGAATTTTTACCCGGTAGGGGACTATGTATTGCCATGCAATACTCTCAGAATGCTTGTTACCTAATACTACACATTAGAACGGACAGGGTCACCCTCGTCCCCCCAACACCCAACCCCTTAAAAAAACCAACAATTCACACATTCTCATATGCTTTCATCCAAAAAATAATTGTATTTTGTATCAACTGACAACAGCAATAAGGTGGGGTTTTTTCATATCAAATTCATATCAGCAATAAAAGCAACGCGCATAACCAAAAAAATAATAGACTATAATTTCAAGGGAGATAACTATCGACATGTTTGTTAAAAAGATTCATTTGGAGATAATTATACATTTTATTTAAAAAAAAATTATATGAAATGTCTTTAATCATCAACTTGTATATGACTTTAAAAGATTTTTGAAGGTATCGACGTTAAACAAAATAATTTGTCTATATTATTCAACAACGTCACCGTTGATTCATTTCAACAAAAAAATAAAGCTTAATAGTAACACTTTTACACTTTTGTTTGTTACAAAACATATTTAAATCGTTAATATTATGCTTAAGGATTGTTATCAATGTGGTATTTTGATAAATAATCACTTGCCTACCTCAATTTTCTTATCGGTCAAAATATACCCTGTTGAAAGTAAAACACGTGGTATCAAAAGTGGTTCAAGGCCAAATTTCTTATAGAGTCATCGTTCTTGAAGAACTCTTTTGTGTACCTCCTTTTGTCTCCTGACGATGCTACTAGTGGGGTTTAATGTAATAAAAAAATATTCTTATAAATTATGGTTTGATATTGTCAATAAATATGCTATCGGTTTTTTTTTTCATTTAATAATCAATGTCAACAAATATAGGGTTTAGAATGGGATGTAAGTTAGTTATACACCTCGGGAAACGGTGTGTCTGGATAAGAAACTCCTCCGGCCTCCGGCCGACGGGGTTTCTTATCCAGACACACCTATCCCTCGATGTATAACTATTACAGATTTGTTAACATTACATTAATTAGAATAACCTTTATATGAGTTCACTGTAACAGGTGAACATAGTTAATAAAAGGGATGTAACTCATATTAAATGGTCATTTCAACAAATGCAATGTAATAGGCTACCACTGAGATAGTTTCGTGAGGACAAATAGGATTGATTTTTCAAAAATATGGTTTTGTCTGCTTCAGGTAAAAGTTAATACCTATATATCTTAACTTCATTCATTTTAAAAAGCACGCAATGTTATAAAAATCAGCTTTCCGAAAATTACATATTTTTTCAATAATGATAAAAGTTGATGATAAATAAATAAAATTACGATCGTTCCAACATTAGATGCTTACTTTTTTTTATTGATGAATGTATTGTTTTTCGACAAATTGACTTTGCCTTATGGATCAACAGTCATAAAAAAACATTGACTTTAAGGTATTTTGTATTTTATCTACACCTTTAACCCCTTTTCAATGTGTTTGCGTGTTCTAATATGTATCATTATAATATAACGTTAACTTTGCAATACTCAAAAATTAAATTTAAAATGTTTTATATAACTCTATTATCTTGTTTTCATTGCAAATAATCAGACGAACAACAGAAGTCATGATTTGTTTTCTTTGGCTCTTTTCCTATGGAAATTGTCTCAGGGGTTTGTACACTTCGTTAGTGCAGTTATAAGGAGTTAAGTTTTGATAGTATCAAAACAGGTCCAATTGACATAGTTCTTTTGTTTGTTGTTACTAAAAAATGACCTAAAAGAGTTTGAACATATATATTCGCATTCCGACTTTTTAAATGCCCATTTAATCAGGTGTGTGAATTCTTTCTTAAAAAGATTATGAGGCAAAGTGGTATATAGGGTAGAAAAATCAAAACTTTGAACAGATTCGAAATCACCAATATAAGCATGCAATTTATCAAGTAATTCCAACGAATTATTGACACTCCAAAAGTCATTAATTCCGCTATTTTCAAAGGCCTTATTTGAACAATTTATTACCAGGTTTTTTATTGTACCACGTGTACTAGTAGCTATAATAAATAGTTTAGTAGTAGAACAATGGCTTGAAGACGAAATAAATCTATATTTGTAAGGAGTTTTGTGCAGCTTCGGAAGCCAGTACATAGTTGGAACTTTCATTGTATTTGGTTCTGCTTGTAAAGAGGTAGCTAAAAGTTTATGTTTGTTACAGATGTCATTTTCCGAAAATTGAGTCAGTTGGAATGTTGCTGAATTCGTGAATTCCTTTTTTAGAACTTCAATGTAAAATTTACGTCAAACAATAATGATATTGTTAGCAGCCTTATCAGCCGGGACAAAAACATATTCCTTGGCGAGTTCCTTTAGCTTATGTTTGATACGAGAAATAAGGCTATTATGGTTGTTGTTAAAATGATCTTTAAAATATTGAATACGTATATCAACTATGTTCATTACCGAATTAAAAAAAGAATCTAATAATTTCTTGTCAGCTTTTTCTCGTTTTATCCATTTAGAGCAGTAAGTACGGAGTGAGTCGTGGATGATGTTACGACACTCATTCCAATTAATAATTGACGGGGGACGATATTTAGGTCCTTTACTGAGGAATGATTTCAACTTTCGGTCAATTTTAAGGTCTCCTGTTATAACATGGGAACTCGGGCCATTTTCATGAGATAGGTGTATGGTCACTGATATTAACATCTTTACACACTTCGCTGTAATTAAACACATATTTCCGGGTAGATTTTTTGTAAACATATTAAATAAGTGGGAGTTCAGTATTATCAAAATAGCCAGGAATTTGTTCTTTAACAGAATGATCATTAAAAATACCGGCAATATTTACAAAATCGAAAACTTTATTGACATATTTAATTTTGATAAAATGTTTTTTGTGATCTTCAGGGCGATCAATTTTGGGAAACAATTTAGAATAACAATATGTAATTATAATTTGGACAATTTCATACTTAGGACTGCAATATGGAATTGTGTTGCATTCCTCCAGAATTTGATGTAATTTATTAACAGGCAAAGAACAGAGCTTGGTTAATAGATAATGTCTACCGTTGTTTTTTGAAATAGAAATTAGGTCCGAAATATTTGTATTGTTATTACGAAATTGTCTTTCATTGCGATTTATTCTATGCCCATGAGAACGGTTTTTACGAACTGTTTTAGAAACTATATCCAAAATGTTAACAGAATCTGTTCTAGATGTATTACCAATTCCCATGATATTGTCATTAAGACCGAGAGGATAGACTGTCTGTAATTTTTTAATCCAATTTAGTTCAATTATTTTTCGTTATCGTACAAATATTCAATGAGATTCCCCAGGCTGCTTATTAACTACTTCTAAAGGTTGAACTGTTAAAATATGTCTTTCACGATAAAGCAAAATAGACATATCAATCCTACATGTAACAATCTCTTAATCTTATTCAATATCAAACTTGACTTTATTACATTTTTCATTTAAGGTCGGGCACAAAGCTGGCTTTTCTTTCAGAGGAACTAGTGGATTTATCTCTTGGTTGGTAGGTAATCTGAATAGACATTATAGACGTGTAATAGTAATGTGGAACGTGCCATTCTTTTCGTCGTCAAATAACCTTGCAGTTGGCATTACATGCAGAGGAGTAAAAAATCACACAAAAATTGGTATGAGTCAATATCTAGAAATGACACAAGAGACGATCTCTGCTATACAAAAGGGGGCTTTCGTGATCAGTGCGACCAGATAATTTCCGAAGATGACATATATGAAGTTTTAAGAGACATGGGCACTGGTTCTCGTGCAGATGTGATAATAACTGTCCGACCAAAAAATAAGAAATTTTTATCGATAAATTAAACATTTGATATTCGATTGATTAGAATGACTACTTGATTTATAATAAGTGTATCAGTTGCTTATTTGTATTATTTCTTAATATTTTAAAATAGATAAAAAAAAGAGACAACTTATAAAGACAGTTTACCTTTGTCCTTTATGAAATTTCAGATATCAAGAAAAAAGCCCGGTATGATGTTTCCCTTGACAAAAGCTGCTTTGCTTCACTCTCTATCCTGAATCATTACAACGCTTTCGTAAATTTTCCTGTCCGTCACTTAGTTATAAGAAACCATTGTCAATCATTATCAACCTTTTTTCTAATTTTGAAAAAAAATCTTTTAAAATGATAAGGAAAAAAAATATGAATAAAATTGAGAATGGAAACGGGGGATGTGTCAAAGAGACAACAACCCGTCCAAAGATCAAAAACAGCCAAAGGCCAACAAAGGGTCTTCAACACAGCGAGAAAATCCCGCACCCAGAGGCTGAATTCAGCCTGTCTATACGTCACAATGTTCTGCTCCGACTATATATCATCAAAATCTATGTTCAGTGAACCGCGAAATCAGAAAAAAAACCCACTCGATTATCATATAAATATATTATAAAGAGTAAACTTCATACTGAACGTTTGCATATAATTACATATAATATATCAAATTTACACTATCAAGTGGTTAATGCCAAATTACATCTTTCAACTAATTAATGTTTTGGATTTGACATTATTTGGGGATAAAACATCAGAAAAAACGTGTTTAACAATTCGAATACACATGTTAAATGACAATATGACGATAATTTTATGAATTTATGATAATTTCCAGAATAATTTTGAAAAGATCACCAAAAAGCGACTTATATCGCAAGTTGATTATGGTATCCGAATAAATTACTACTTCTGTGAAGTAATCTTACTTGATCAAATTTGGGTACTAACATAATTATTCTAAATACATTTCAATAGAAACAAACACGTGTTCAACTTTGTTTCTTAAAGAAATTAGTTTTTTTCAAGACATTTAGAAACAAACAACATTATCCTATATACATTTCAATAGAAACAAATGAAAACAACACGTTGTAAATTTCAAGCGTCTGAAGCGCTTTTCTGTTTCACATCGTCTCTTAAAGAAATAATATGTTTCAAGACATTTGGAAACAAACAATTTATCCCTCTTTGTCCTTCAAAACAAAAGGTTATACGCTGTATACAAATGTATTTTATTATTAGTCAATACATGAGAAAAAAAATAAAATGCATGATAACATGAGGAGAACATCAGCTTCAGAGTGAAAAGTCGTAGCCAGATCCTCGCCATTATTAGAAAATACACAAAAATTAACCTTTTATTTTGACAAAGTATATTTACAGAAACGCATTATTTTTAAAATGCATAAGAAGAGTTTGTAAATTTCTTAAAAAAATATTCTGATTCCCAAATTGATGAAAAAAATATTCTTTTCAAACGAGACATCTGACTCAAACAAAAAAACATGCCCCCCCCCCCCTTTTTGAAGCTAAATGGTTGCTTCCTTATTGTGTCAGACCACCAATTACTCCCTCCAATTTAAAACGTATCTAAAAGTAGCCCTACTCAGACACAAAATAGTGCTTTTGATGCCATTGTTTACTTGAACTAACCAACAAATTTGCAGAAATGAAACTTTTGGTGAATGACCATTATGAGCAAAAATTTACTTGTCTATGAGTTTGCATTAAAAAATCAGGATTATTGTGCTCCATAGTATACTAATTTAAGATTTCCAGAAAACCAGGGGTTACTTTGGAAGTACATGTGTTCCGAAGGTCAGATTTTTCTAATTAGACTTTAAAGGTAGGTTTAAAATTGGCATGTAGAAAGGTGATACATGTATGATTCATGATATACCTGGTTTCTATGAAGTTAAACTTAAGGTAAAATATTTAGAAAGCTGTGAAAATTGCAAAATTTGGTTGAACAGATAGGGATTTTTAATTGGTGGTCTGACACCTTATGATCCATATTGTTTTCTGCTGAAAATTAATTTATTGGTGATTTATCTAAATGACCATATGTATGCTAAATTGTTTTTGTTTTCGTTTTCAAACTTAGAATTCTTAATTTTCTGCTTCCTTTGTTGTTTTCATGTTTTTTTGTCAATTCGTCCAAATCGAAAAACAGAATCCTACTTTAACATTGGGTAGTGGTGTAACAATATAAAAAACAAACTGTAAAAATATGTGTAAATCAGAAAAGTGTCTAGACTTATCGTATTGGCAAGAAATATACATGATAGTGAATTTTGAAATTATTCTTCCGATTTTGATATGAATAAAAATTATTTGATTTTAATTCTTGTGCTTTCCAAAAAAATATTAATGCAACTATATGTATCAGATATCAGAATGTGAGTTCCTATTATTGAAATTCTTACCAAGTCGCATTATTCGCATTAATAAAAACCTTGCAATAATTTCTGATTTTACGGCAACAACAGCTACCATGCATCAAGACAACAGATACCAAGAGTACTTGTATACCACATCTTTGTATTCATTGCATAAGTTAGTAATTAGTTAAAGTAACATGTGGTCATCAATTTCTAATTTACACTTGGTAAACACAAAACTCGTTCTTTCAAATCCAAAACATCCCTACACAAAGGGGAAGTGTGAAAGAATTAGAAAGCATACACACCGTGAGCAGGAAACAAAGGAACATACCCGTTCAAAAGAGGAACATAACCAATAAGGAACAGAACACCGTCTACTTTGTCGTTTACTTTTGTATAGAGTTAAACTTGTGAGAAAGGAATATCTAAAACTAGAAAAGAATACTCACCACTTTTGTATTAGATTGATTTGATGTCAGTTCCCTCGGATAAATTTTCACAGTATATTTAGAGAATTTCTGATTATGTAATAAAAAACTATGATACCAATGAATGTATGATACAATGTATTCACTAAATCCTTTAATAAAAAAAAAAAAAAAAAAAAAAAATACTTATACACAATCATAGAAAAAAAAAAAAAAAAAGGACTACAATAAAAAAAAGTAAATGAACAAATACATAAAGACAAATGTATTACAATAACCAAGCTTCAGACGAAGTTACTCAGCGAAACTCTAGTTTAAAAATTGTTTTAGAAGTCTCACCAACTAATCAATGACAATCTGTAGTATGCATTGTTATTGTCATTATCTGGGTATAATTCTATTGATTGCATAAATGCTTGTCTCGCTGAATCAAAGTCTTCGATTAACTGAAAGGATACACCAAGGATGTAGTACGATAAAGCTTTCTCAAAGCGTTGTGCTATGAAATAGTTTTCTTCTATAGTCAGTTGAAGATCACAAAGAGAATTCCGAACTTGTCTTGTATCGTTAAGGTGATAAAAACATAGAAATTGAAGAAAATGAGCAAATACTACCGGTGGTATTGAGGACGACATTTCGATTTCTATTTCGTCAGGTATTAATGTAGAGTTTTGATCGAACTCTATGCATTCTTATAGTAGAAATTTATACAACTGAACAACATGCATCTTCCTAAATATGTACAAAGTGAATAACTCATGATGAATGTTTGATAAATTCCTAAATCGGTAAAGTTTTTCGGATGTACATTTCAAAAGAGAATACTGCAAGATGTCCAGAGTTTTTTTGTATTGCTTTGTCTTGTAAATTAATGAGGCTAACAATAACCAGCCAGATACAGCATTATAACGAGTACTCTGTAACACAGGACTAATACAGGTATTGTACTGGCTATAAGTAGATTTATTACCGGATACATCATTATTTGGTAGTACATGTGCATTATTGCAAAACATTTTCGACAAAAAAAAACGTGTGTATGTATTTTATTTTTGTACTTTTAATAGATAAAAGCTTGTGTATTACATTTTCCATTTTGTGAGAAGAGATCGGCGATCCTTCTAACATGTATCTAACTAAACAAAATATTCTTTTGATAATGTCGTCATTTAAATCAATTTGTTCCTTGCGCATGCAATATACTAAATTGTGGATATTTGGAATTTGGTCAGAAAATAAGATGCATTTCCAACCATAGCTGTTAAGAATATATAGTTTATCTGAAAGTATTTGCCGTGCTTGTCCTTTTATCTTATTCGCAAACAAATTATTTTCAGGAATGAAATAATGGGGACAAACTGAGTATTTAACGCAATATATAAGTCTCCTGAAACATCTCATAAAGCAGCAGATCAAGTGTTCTTCTATCCATTGTGAAGGAGATAATTCTTCGGAAATCCAAAACAGAATTGTTTTTGGAAAATATGAGCAAAGCAACTCCTTACAATCCAAATCAATAGCTATTACATCTTTTAGAAGAATTTTCATTAGAGCATAACAAGGTAATTGTGTATGTTTAAAGTTGTAGACTAGCATTTTTTCTCCAACAGAAAAAGATATTCGCCATTCTAATTCTTCTGCCATTGATCCTTTAACGCCTACTGGTACAAATAAAACCCCGTGTTGAATAATGGACTGTTTCACATCATTTCCCGGCCATGAGTTATGTGATCGTGTTATCCATTGATAGGCTTGTTGTAACCATAATTTACTACGTACACATACAACAAGGTCAAAAAAATTCATATCTGTCGGTTACACAAGGTCCATGATAATGGGAGATAAATTTTTTGTTAAATAGGAATTCTTTTATTCGAATGTTCGAATAATAATATTTACCTTCTACCTCTTCGCATGCCTCCACGATATTAGCCAAACAATTAACTACCAGACGTAACCTAGTATAACCCGGTGTCGTATCTTCCGTGTTCATTTCAAAATACGTTGTACCAGGTTCGAAATTAACTTTTGTGGTTTCACAAACCTCAACAATTTTGATAACGTACATAATATCTAAGTCACTACCTCGCATAACAATTCCCTCTCCAACACTGCCACTGGTGATTACTTTCAAATTATGGCTTATTAAATTGTCTCTGACATTGTTCATAATTCTAAAGGATTTTACTTGTTCTTCTGTTCCAACAATATTCTGACACACAAATCGATAAAGTGATACTGATGCATTTTGAGTATCAGTGTCTGTAAAAATGTTATATCTTATATTTAATTAATATCTTATTTCTCACAAACAAATAACTATACAGAAAAGTTTCAAGTAATATTTATAAATTGATTTTCAGATTGCATATTATATAACTCCTAAATGACAATTAAAACAATTTGACATATTTTCAATTTTTATATATTATATATATATATATATACATGTAAAGGAGTCAAAATACAGCACAAACAACATTTTTCAAAAGACCAAAAGAGTGAAAAAGTATATTTTAACAAAACGCATTTGACTAGCAGGTCGAACAACCGATGTTCTTAAACCCTGCTGACTGCCATGGCGATTGCCAAAAAAAAAAAAACGGATCAACAGATGTAACAAAATGGATCTTAATATTTAATTTAATACCAAGCAGAAAACAATAAACTTTTGGAAAAGATGGTAAACCGCAAACATGAGGTGCAAAAATGTGTACACCATATCCGGATTTCAACAATTAATGTCTCTTCAGTGATGTTAGGTATCGAAACGGTATTTGTAAGGCCATTTAATTTACCTTAATTTAGGACTGACTCTTGAATATTGAAGAGTCGAAATAGGATGTCTTTGAACCCTTTACCAAGAGATTTGTTTTGCATGCACACGTATAAAAATTGCGAGTTTTATCCAACGCAATCATAGGTTTGAACATTGTTTTCAATTTAGACTTATTTATATTTTTTCGTTTGGGCTTGTATTATATTTGCCTTCGGGTTTATATTATCCGTTCATCCTATTTCGACTCTTCAAAATTCAAGAGTCAATCCTAATTTAAGGTAAATTATATGGCCTTCCAAATACCGTTTCGATTCCTAACATCACTGAAGAGACATTAATTGTCGAAATCCGGATATGGTGTACAAATGTTTGCACCTTATGTTTGCGGTATACCATCTTTTCCGCAAGTTTATTGTTTTCTGTTTGGTATTAAATTAAATATTAAGATCCATTTTGTTACATCTGGTGATCCGTTTATTTGGCAATCGCCATGGCAGTCAGCAGGGTTTAAGAACATCTGTTGTTCGATCTGCTAGTCAAATGCGTTTTTTTTTAAATATACTTTTTCACTCTTTTGGTATTTTGACCCCTCTACCAAGAAATTTATTTTGCATGCACACGTTTAAAAATTGCGATTTTTATCTAACGCAATCATAGGTTTGAACGTTGTTTTCAATTTAGACTTGTTTATATTTTTTCGTTTGGGCTTGTATCATATTTGCCTTCGGGTTTATTTAATCCGTTCATCCTATTTCGACTCTTCAAAATTCAAGAGTCAATCCGAAATTAAGGTAAATTATATGGCCTTCTAAATACCGTTTCGATTCCTAACATCACTGAAGAGACATTAATTGTCGAAATCCGGATATGGTGTATACATTTTTGCACCTTATGTTTGCGGTATACCATCTTTTCCGCAAGTTTATTGTTTTCTGTTTGGTATTAAATTAAATATTAAGATCCATTTTGTTACATCTGGTGATCCGTTTATTTGGCAATCGCCATGGCAGTCAGCAGGGTTTAAGAACATCCGTTGTTCACCTGCTAGTCAAATGCGTTTTGTTACAATATACTTATTCACTCTTTTGGTCTTTTGGAAAATATTGTTATTGCTGTATTTTAACCCTCTACCAAGAAATTTGTTTTGCATGCACACGTATAAAAATTGCGATTTTTATCAAACGCAATCATAGGTTTGAACGATGTTTTTTTTAATTTAGACTTGTTTATATACATGTATATATATCCTTTGATATTTATATTTTAAACAAAATGATAGGTCATTGAATAGTAAAGAAGAATAGTTAAAACCGTCTTTTAAAAAAAAAAAAAAAACAAACATCATTTGCTCATATTGTTCGATTTAATACAATATCGATCGTAGTTCTGAGTGCATGCCCCGTGTGAATATCATACATGGGCAAAAAAATGCAATGAAAGTTTCATTTATTTCTTTTTGAATTTTTATTTGTATTTCATACTGCCATTTGAATTTAAACAAACAAATATATTGCGGCAAAACAATGCAGATATAAAATGATACCCGAAAGCTGATTAAATTTTAAAAACCATATACAAAAAAAAACATACATACATGTTTTATAAAATTAGGCGAAACAAATATCGTACTGTCATTATTAAGATGTACTGGTGAATTTGTATTATTATGAGTACAAACAATCAACTTGTTCATACCTGTCATGTTGTTTAACTAATATTCCTATGACGAACTGCAGAAACCGTGGTTTTTCGCTGGCTTTAAATTTTACGACATGATACCTAATAATCACATGATAATTAACAGTTCAAAATATTATATTTGTTTTATATTCCCTCTTAGACAATGATTGAAACATTAATAACTTTGTTCACGTGATCTTAATAGGACATACATTCCCAGGCTATATTTTATTTCCCTTCTAATTGGATTTTGAACCAGTTTCATCCTTTTAATTATGTGATTAAACTTATGAATTCATGAATAGTGTTACCCAGAATTCTTATCCCAAATTTTCATATACCTTTAATCAATTGTTTTAAATTATAATCATTCATTTAAATTGACAATTATTATGCATATTTCTTAAGATGGTTACTGCAATATAACACATATGCATTCTTTGCTAAATTGATACTGATGTTTTGTTATGCAACCTGCAATGGTTATGTTAATTACAAATGGATATAGACAAATAATAACTTATTAAACTAGTAAGTGCATGTTATAACTATCTTTCAAGTGTGCTCGTACTAATACATATTTGAGGGTAAATTCGATGCTTTGTATGCGTGTTTCTTTCAAATATATATTTTTTAATCGCACGCTTTTTACTATAAATAAATAACATCCTGTGCATAATTTGGTAGTTTAGTAAATAACAATAGATACTGAGCTCAGTATGTCATAATGAATCATATATTGATGCTGATCATACATTGTCATATGTCAATTAAAAAAGATCTAAACAAAATTTTGTTCAAAGACAGAATATATTTGATGACAACAATGCAATTCTATGCTTCAATTATTTCTTTAACATATTCGATACGGACTAGTTTTAGTGATTTTTAGGTCTTTCCACTTTTCTGTGGAAAGACCTATTGTATTTGTTCTGATTATTATTATTATTAGGTCTTTCCACTTTTCTGTGGAAAGACCTATTGGTTTTCTTCTGATTATGAGGTCTTTCCACTTTTCTGTGGAAAGACCTATTGGTTTTCTTCTGATTATTTTTTTTTTCTTCCGCCTAATTTTGTTCTTGCGATAAATATTTGTTTCGCAATATGTCGCTTAGATATTTGGTATATGATATCGAACAGTTTATGCGCCTTTGAAATTTACCCTGCGAAATCAAATAATTTTCTTTGTAGGAGTTATCTCCCCGAACACTGTTTTCCTTGTGCAAGCATCTCCTCCGTAACCGTAAAAGAAAGCGACAAATTTATTTTAACAAATTACTCGATATATCCTCAGGATGTTTTGTCCTATTTTGACCGAAGCGATACGTAAACTCCATATGAGAGTTATTTCCCCTTCTGTATTTGACATAAGGGATATATAAATGTATAGCATGAATGGTAAGTGATAGAGACCTAAGGTATATTGATTTGAGTTCCTTGGTTCATTTAAATGAAATTGAGGCCAAGGTCAAAGGTCAAGGTCATATTCTAAATTTTGACTTTTCCTTGTTATTTGATCTCCTCTGTCACTTTTAAAATTACAAATTAAAGAACTAGTGCAAAATGCCTGCTTGATTGTGATTAAAATATGATACATTTGGTCTGAAATAATCCAATGATATCTTATATGAGTTATTGTCCCTGAAATGATTCAATTTAAGGTTAATTGATTATTACTCCAACTTGGTACATGATAAAGCCATAAGATCTTTTGCAAAATGTTGGGTGACATATGACCTTGAAAAATGTCTACCGGAAGTGACCTTGAGTGAACCGGAAGTAGTCATTTTTGCACTTATTTCATGTAGAAGTACATAAAAACCATATATTTTTTGAATGGTCATACATTAATCTATCATTTGAGACTGGAAGTGATATTTTATAAACCGGAAGTAGCATATTTTCTCCCTTATTACAGGCATAAGTATATATAAACCATATATTTTTGGAATCAGTGTAAATAAATCTATCATATGAGACCGGAAGTGACATTTTCTTAACCGGAAGTAGCCAATTATCTCCCTTTTTACAGGCAAAAGTATATATAAACCATATATTTTTGGAATCAGTGTAAATAAAGCTATCATATGAGACCGGAAGTGACATTGTCTAAACCCGAAGTTGACAATCATCTCCCTTATTTCAGGCAAAAGTCTATAGAAACCATATGTTTATTGAATCAGTATGAAGAAACCTATGATTGGACGCCAATAGTAGCTTTGAGTAAACCAGAATTAGCTTCTCATCAATTATTTAGAAAATTGATGTGATAATACCTTCAATTGTTCTTTGAACAATCGGTTTTTAATTTTTTTATTCTTCCGCCTAATTTTGTTCTTGCGATAAATTTTTGTTTCGCAAGATGTCGCTTAGATGTTTCGTATATGATATCGAACAGTTTATGCGCCTTTGAAATTGACCCTGCTTAACCGAATACTTTTCTTTGTAGGAGTTATCTCCCCGAACACTGTTTTCCTTGTGTGTGCATCTCCTCCGTAACCGTAAAAGAAAGCGACAAAATTATTATACCAAATTGCTCGTTATATCCTCAGGATGTTTTGTCCAATTTTGACCGAAGCAATACGTAAACTCCATATGAGAGTTATTTCCCCTTCTGTATTTGACATAAGGGATATATAAATGTATAGCGTGAATGGTAAGTGATAGAGACCTAATTGATTATTACTCCAACTTGGTACATGATAAAGCCATAGGGTGTTTTGCAAACTGTTGGTTGACATATGACCTTGAAAAAAGTAAACCGGAAGTGACCTTGAGTGAACCGTAAGTAGTTTTTTTTGCACTTATTTCATGGAAAAGTACCTAGAAACCATATATTTTTTGAATGATCATAGGTTAACCTATCATTTGAGACCAGAAGTGACATTTTATAAACCGGAAGTAGCATATTATCTTCCTTATTACAGGCATAAGTATATACAAACTATATATTTTTGGAATTAGTGTGAATAAAGCTATCATATGAGACCGGAAGTGACATTTTCTAAACCGGAAGTTGGCAATTATCTCCCTTATTTCAGGCAAAAGTATATAGAAACCATTTATTTATTGAATCAGTATGAAGAAATCTATACTTTGACGCTATTTTTAACTTTGAGTAAACCAGAAGTAGCTTCCTATCAATTATTTAGAAAATTGATGTGGAAAGACCTTCAATTGTTCTTTGAACAATTGGTTTTTAATTTATTTTTTTTTCTTCCGCCTAATTTTGTTCTTGCGATAAATATTTGTTTCGCAATATGTCGCATAGATATTTGGTATATGAAATCGAACAGTTTATGCGCCTTTGAAAATTACCCTGCGAAACCAAATAATTTTCTTTGTAGGAGTTATCTCCCCGAACACTGTTTTCCTTGTGCAAGCATCTCCTCCGTAACTGTAAAAGAAATCGACAAATTTATTTTACCAAATTGCTCGTTATATCCTCAGGATGTTTTGTCCAATTTTGACCGAAGCGATACGTAAACTCCATATGAGAGTTATTTCCCCTTCTGTATTTGACATAAGGGATATAAAAATGTATAGCATGAATGGTAAGTGATAGAGACCTAAGATATATTGATTTGAGTTCCTTGGTTCATTTAAATGAAATTGAGGCCAAGGTCAAAGGTCAAGGTCATATTCTAAATTTTGACTTTTCCTTGTTATTTGATCTCCTCTGTCACTTTTAAAATTACAAATTAAAGAACTAGTGCAAAATGTTTGCCTAATTGTGATTAAGATATGATACATTTGGTCTGAAATAATCCAATGATATCTCATATGAGTTATTGTCCCTGAAATGATTCAATTTAAGGCTAATTGATTATTACTCCATCTTGGTACATGATAAAGCCATAAGATCTTTTGCAAAATGTTGGGTGACATATGACCTTGAAAAATGTCTACCGGAAGTGACCTTGAGTGAACCGGAAGTAATCAGTTGTGCACTTATTTCATGTAGAAGTACATAGAAACCATATATTTTTTGAATGGTCAGACATTAATCTATCATTTGAGACTGGAAGTGATATTTTATAAACCGGAAGTAGCATATTATCTCCTTATTACAGGCATAAGTATATATAAACCATATATTTTTGGAATCAGTCTAAATAAAGCTATCATATGAGACCGAATGTGACATTTTCTAAACCGGAAGTAGCCAATTATCTCCCTTTTTACAGGCAAAAGTATATATAAACCATATATTTTTGGAATCAGTGTAAATAAATCTATCATATGAGACCGGAAGTGACATTTTCTAAACCGGAAGTAGCCAATTATCTCCTTTTTTACAGGCAAAAGTATATATAAACCATATATTTTTGGAATCAGTGTAAATAAAGCTATCATATGAGACCGGAAGTGACATTGTCTAATCCGGTAGTTGACAATCATCTCCCTTATTTCAGGCGAAAGTCTATAGAAACCATATGTTTATTGAATCAGTATGAAGAAACCTATGATTGGACGCCAATAGTAGCTTTGAGTAAAGCAGAATTATCTTCTCATCAATTATTTAGAAAATTGATGTGGAAAGACCTTCAATTGTTCTTTGAACAATTGGTTTTTAATTCTTTCTGTAATTCTAACAAGAAAATGCAATTGAAATAACCATATCATGATGCACAAGAACGACAACTAAGTTTTTTCATAACCAGTCATTTATTTCTATAACTGTTGAACAGGACACATGTGCATGAATTTTTCAGATGGGATGTTATTTCCTTCTCAGGATTTCCAGCTTCCCATTTAGTGCGGAAAATGTAAAATTGACGTATGTACCAATTGCAATGAATAAAATCATGATTGTGTTGTGTGTTGATGTTTTGAACTCCACTTTCTTTCCTTATTTTAACTAAGATTGACCGTGTGCGCTGACTAAGATATATTCACACATGTACTGTGTCTAACTCATGTTCTTATATTGTTAATGTTCTTATCTTTGTCACAAGATTTTTCTGACTGTCCATTGAATAATACAAACGAGCTTACGAAAATGAAAATGACTGTTTCTAAAATTTAAAAAAAAAAATCTTACGAGTCACTCCTTCGAATAAACAAAACAAATAATACCGGGCCATGACATAAAATCAGAAAAAAAGTCAGTGTGGTAAATAAAACAGACAGTGTAAAGTATACACTAAATCGATAATATACAACTCAAGTACGTCGGAAAAATACCAAAGAATGTCATACACGTCTAACGATTAGAACATATATGAATTAATTGCAGTACCGGGGTTTGAGTTTATTTCTAAAGACTGATTTTACTTTTCTTTTTAATATCTTAGATTGATTTAAGGAATGCATATGTTTAACATGTACTTTTGTTGTAAACATTTTCAACCTATCTAACTTTTTTAATTCTGCAAAAAATATGAAAATATCCGGAAAAATCTAAATACAAAAAAATAATGATTATGATCGATATAATACATATGGTAAATGACGAATGAAAGGACTTGTGGCCATTTTTAAAATAGCAAAGTTTTGTTTGGTGGTCGTTTAGGTCCTATATGTTTTATCTAAATAAATGAAACAGTCCAACTGAAAAAAAAAATCATTGGCAATCGCACCTTATGGTGTAATACCACCAAATCATAGTACGTTACATCCGGTTGCATTAGAAAAAGGGTCGAAAAAAAATATTTCCTTGAATTTGACAGTTGTATAAAATTAATCGTACATTTTATTGCAGTAAACAATTTCTAAGTCATAAACATATATCTTGGGTGTTTCAAAGCACAATTATTTTTTTTATCTGGTGTTTCTATAGAATATTTTGGAAAGTTGAGGTTTCATAGTTACTAAAGCTTGTACACAGGAAAAAAAGGGATGAACATTTGATTGGTGAACTTCCAGTGATGGTTATTTTGTTATATGCAATGAAATGTAATGTGAAATTGTGTCTATAGTACTGGACAGGATAAACTTTACTCATGCAAAGTATTTTTTATTTGAAACAAAGATAAATTCTGCACAATCTTTGGAAAAGTGCAAATTTAACAAAGATTAATAGGGAAAAATCAATAGTGGTATTACACCTTATCACTATATTTTAATATCCTTATACAATACGGTCATCTAAACACACCTTCGATTCATAGATAAAACATGTCTGATATTTTGAAAATGTTTAACACATTGATGGATTCACCTTCATTGGGAACGTGCAACCCCAAAAAGTAGAAACCAGGGTTGATAAATATTAAAAAAAGGTCAGAAGCTCTACGACAAAAAAGACCGAAGGAGGATGATAAAATCCATGTAAGGTTACTTGTATATTCATATTTAATCTAGGATCTTAGCACCATTTTGTCTCAGTTGACAATATTACTAATATTGAAGACTGGATCATTATTTTACTTGTTTTCCTATAATCGTCATTTCATATTCATCAAAATAGGGTACATATGTCAAGAATTGCAAGATTGCTGTTCGTTACAGTGTTACTTAAAATTGGCTGAGTACATAATGAGTTCCTGGATATATGATACAATATAGCTTGTATTGAAAGTCCGGGAACAATTTATCAACACATAATTGCAATTGTACATGTATGTATGATTGCAAACATGTGCAAAACTATCTATCAAATAAATTATCATTTGATTTTAGTGTTTTGCTTTATCAATGTTTTTTCTTCAAAAAATCTCCCCAAGGGTGACTAGGAAATGAAAATAAGGTCACGTTGGTCTTCCTCCGAACGGCAATAAAACCCGTGCCAAAGTGGGGCGTTTGTTTAGCTGAACGGGATGTATAACTACGCAGCCAACTCTGCTCAGAACGGGGACGTTAAATCGGATGCCAAGTTTATGGCCCTTTTAACAGGTGTAGATGGCCTGTTGCAAGGCAATATTTAATCCCCATCGAATACACCCTTCTTTCCTGTGGCAGTTCAGATTTCCTGGCCTTTTAAGGGACGGCCTGCATTACCGAACCTACCTATAGTATTTATTGTTAGTTTGTATTTGACCTGAACATGCCTGAACTATTTGCCACTGGACGTTGAGATAACATCAATCAATTCATTTGTTTTAATTGTAACTATACCTTTATTGCAGGAGTATTTCTTTTGTTCTATATTCGGTACTCTTTTTAAAAAAAATCTTCTTAAATGAGATTACTGATAGTAAGATTAATTTGTAAATGTTGAAAATAAGGTATAAAATTCAAAATATAACGTATGCCAATTACTTGAATTACAAAAATAGAAAGAAAGTTGTAGAAAAATTTTAGAATACTGATACATAGAGTAATGAAGTATTCTTCTCTAGAGCTGGGTTATACATGTTATATTTGTTTCATCAAATTTCATCGAGCTGGTGAGCCAATGATTTACTTCCTTCCAAAACTATTTTCACTTGAATAACGATACAATGTGATGTGAGCAGAATTCAAAATTGAATGTACCAGGGATCGGCATTATTTAACACAACTTTAAATGAAATATACACCTGCAGTCACCGATGCACATATTCAAGAAGTAAAGATTTCCAAAACGTAATTATCAGACATGGTCATCTACTTAGTGGTATATGCTTGACATCTAAATAATGTTCTAACCTCGTGTTAATTAGCATATTAAGATAGAGTGAAAAAACACCCTTTTCAGTCTTTGATATTAATAGTTGCTTCTTTAAACCTAATATTTGTTAATTACATGAGACATTAACCAATAAATAGTATTTGGCATTTTTTTCTAAACATATCTGTTGCCGCAATGTAGTCTTTTTCAGCTGATGTGGTGTAAAGCAATCACCAATCAATCAATAACCCTGATAACTGAATGTGCGGAAGTGCGTACTATTTTTATATTTAGAAAAACCAGAACAACAAGAAACGAAAGTTGAAAGTATATACGATTGTTAGAGTTCCATCACATCGGTTGAAATAATAATAACGAAATATTAACTGACTGAGGTAAATTGTTCATAGATTTCATAACATTTGAAATGTGCATGTAGTTGTTTTACAAATGATAAATTTGTTTTTATAAAACAACCTCCGGGTGCGGGATTTTCTCGCTGCGTTGAAGACCCATTGGTGGCCTTCGGCTGTTGTCTGCTCTTTGGTCGGGTTGTTGTCTGTTTGACATATTCCCTGTTTCCATTCTAAATTTTATGTATTTTATATCAACTAACATCAATCAAATTAATATTACACAAATTCCTGATTGATATCGTTGTGTGTTACACTTTACTCTATTTTCGTATTTACCTATACACACTAGATAAGTCGTTACACTTTCACTATATATTGATGACACTAAATCGAATATCAACTCTGGCATGTATTTACTGTAGGGAACAGATCAAGTCCATTGTAGGGAATAAATAGAGTGCAATATTAGAGATTTATAGATGTCAAAACCAATCTCGAGAAGAAGGAAAACTCGATTTTCGGAATCAGGTAGCGTACATCTTTATAGAGAATACATTAAATTTGATACATTAACATCAATATGGAGTACACACATTAAGGCGAATAGGTCAATGACACCACAGTCAAAAGACACCTTGAGGTCAGTAAATGTTTTAAACAACAGATAATGTTGATAATTCTATTCATCTTTCCTTGCTACTGAACCTAAAACATCGTTCTTTGCATGTGCAACAAAGTCAATCTGTCATCCAAACATCGCCATTTCTACAAGGTATTCTTTTTCATAGATTCTATACACTCATCTGACAAAAATCCAAGAAAGGCGAGAGATTTTTGTTGCTAATTGTGAAGTCCTTATCAATACCGTCTAGTCAATTCTATGAACATTTTAAGATGGGGTATGATTGTCAAGGCAACACTTAATAAAGAATAAAGACAATATTGCAAATACTTACAAGCTTCCGAAAGGCAGTCAACAAAGAGCAAACTCAAAATATTGTCATAAGACGTATTATACCACCTATGCTTAAAAATTATGAGTGCGACTTGTGTATACGGGAGACGGTTTTATAAAAGTTTTACAATACTTGTTTTCGAATCCCATATCTGAATTTCATGTAAAAATGTCCGATTTCATTGTTACAATTTTTCATTAATACAAACTGTTTAAACTAAATTCTCAATTTTAAGTGTGTGGTGTAGGTTTAACAAACATACAAACTCGTAATTGAAATGTTATTTGTATTCACCACTTCTGGTTTTTGCAGTAATTCCTCTCATCCTTGTGTCCATTGTTCATCTGCAAACCTTTCTGAATTGACACTCTAGGAATCAACAACCTTTACTCGTGAAAACTTTCAGGTATATTTAATATTTAATCAATTAATGAAAAGGACAAACACAAAATGACGATTTATAAATATAACGACAAAATGCATAAAACATAAAAAGCACTATTAAGTGTATAACAAAAATGATGTTTTCCGTAAACATGGTCAAGGAGATATCCATAAAATACAAAACATTTGTATATGTTAATAATGTTTGCTGAATCGACTTTATATAAAGAAAAACAAGAAAACAGAAATACATGTAGATTTTCTTCCCCCCTCCTAAAATTATGATGTCAATGATATCCAGAACGACCCAATAAGATATACCATTGAATCTTTTTACATATATTTTCAAGAAGACGTGCAAACGAATGACCCGTCGGATGGAAAAAACCATGAGCGGGTAGATTGGAAGCAGTTAAAACAGAAGTTGAAAGCGGCTACAACCCAAGGAAATTCATTCAGAAGTTCCATTATGTACAGCAAAGAAAACTACATTCGCGTTTGCACCATTTATATTCAAAACTGGACAACTATTGAACTCTCAAAACCAAACGCAACTATAAATACAGGATGTCTAGCATCACCACCACAGAACGTGGGAACAAAAATGAAGGAAGTCATGGTAAGGAATGTGACTTTTTTCAATTGATATTCATTTATAAACAAATTGCACATAATTCGATATGCTGTTGGTTCGTTTAGGTAAATAACAACCACTGAACATTCAAGACAAATGTTTATTGGCTGCAGGCGAATTGTCATAACAATTCTGAATTATCCCAAGTGGATAAGTCTGAAAGTTAACTAAAAATTTGAAATTGACATAATTATTTATTGTTTTGACTCAAAGAGCTGTAAAAATCTGAATGACCGTTTCAGATCAAAACTGATATTGATATCTGGAAAGCTATTTCTTGTGATGCAGGAACTGTTACAACGTATTTCACGATAAAGCAACATAGGCATAACAATTTGACATGTTACAATCTCTGAGTCTTAGATTCAATATCATACTTGACTTTATTACATTTTGTCATTTTAGGTTGGTCACAAAGTTGGCTTTTCCTTAAGAGGAACAAGTGGAATTGTCTCTTGGTTGGTGGGTAATTTGGATAGGCGTGTCATAGTGATGTGTAACGTGCCATTCTTTTCGTCGTCAAATAACCTTGCAGTTGGCATTACAAGCAGAGGAGTCAAGAATCACACGGGAAATTGGTATGAGTCGATATCTAGAAATGACACAAGAGACAATATCTGCTATACAAAAGGGGTCTTTCATGATCAATGCAACCAGATCATTTCTGAAGATGACATACTTGAAGTTTTAGGAGACATGGGCACTGGTTCTCGTGCAGATGTCATAATAACCGTCCGACCAAAAAATAGGAAGTTTTTACCTATAAATTAAACATTTGTATTTTCAAATTATCTAAATGAAAGATTACGAATACTTGATTTATTATAATTATATTAGTTGCTTATTTGTATTATCTTTTAAGATTTTGAAATCGATAAAAAAAAAGACAACTTTTAAAAGCAGGTCTCCTTGTTCTTAATGAAATATAAGGTACGAAGAAAACAGTTCTGTATGTATTAATCCTTTACAAAAGCTGTTTTGCTTTACTCTCTTTATCATGGATTATAAAAACGCTTCAGTAATGTTGTAGTCATCTAGTTATAGGGAATCATTGTCAATCAATCGGAACCGTAGATAAAATTTTGAAGAAAGAGATTTAAATGATAAAAACAACAATGTAAAAACTATGTCCAAAGGTCGCAATGTTGTACTCCCACTTTACATCATCAAAATATGATTTACGTGACCCACTGAATAACAAAAAAAATTCCATTGTCATATATTTTAAAAAGTTGACATCATAATGAACATTTACTTATTATTCCAAGTCTATGTGAATACAAATTTGTGGTGGAATATCTTGGCCCAAAACTTTTACATGATTAGCAAACTGTAAAATATGAGTCAAATCTTTTAATTTTATAAAATCATGGTAAACGTCATTCCATCAAAATTTTAACTTGAAGTTGATACTTATTGAAAGGACAAACGGAAGAACGAGCGAACTCCCGAACGTATATCCCCCTGTTGGTGATATCTTATTTACACCATATTGCGATTAATCACAAATTATTCCTTTCAAGTATTCAAACGATGGTCTTTTGGAATTTTACTCCACTTGAGAATAAACATGATACGAGTTGGATAAACAATTCAGTTAAACAAGTTTAATGACATTATGGCGATAAATTAAAGATTTTTTGTTCAGTTGCAGAATGATTCGGAAAAGATTATCAACGAGCAAACCAAGTTGCAAGTTGATTATGGTATCCGAATAAATTACTACTTCTTAACTTTTTTTTGTCTTTATCAAATATGTTTACGCACACGGTTACTTCTTTTTTGACAATACCGGAATGAATTATCTAAAGCTTATTTAAGGTTCTTTCCATTATAAATTCTAGATATTTAGAAGGGATTATATTCATAATGTTAGCATTTATATTAAGGTATTCGACAAGTTAAACTTAATTAAATTTAACTTTAAATATGAAACATGTTGAATATTCTCCAGTTCGAAACTTATAGTCAACCGAAGCTTTTCTAAAGGCGTCGGTCACAAATAAAAAAGATTTTGTTTTAAAGGAAAACAGAATTTTAATCTTTCATTCGGCTTTTCATTATTTTTTTTCTTTTATGATTTCTACCTATATGTAGAAGATTATGTTGCTTTAATGAAATATTTTACAATCTGCTTCTTATTCAATTCAAATATAAAAATAAGGTGATGTGTATGATTGCTCATGAGACAACTATCCACCAAAGTTCAAATAAAATGGATATAAGAAATTATAAGGAAATGTACGGCCTTATGTTTTTTTTAATCGATAAGTAGGTGGCCACTATAGTAGTTTTGTTATACTTGATTTCAAATTGGTTCAGCTACACGTTCATTTGTTGATTATGTCGACCATCCGATATTAAATCACATAAATTTGACTGATAACATTTACTATTAAACTATAAACATACATAAATGTTATCTACGATACAAAAAAATCCAAAGTATCTGTATATTACTTGATATATATATCATGGGTACATTTATGTCTGACAGTTTTAGAACTGTGATGGTGATTGTACGCACCAGCTGCTATAGATGACAGGTTCGATTAAATGCATTACACAACCATTCATCCGAAATTAAAGTTGTTTATAATTTGTATTTAAAATTTTCTTATCGATTTCTTCGTTTCAATGTTTATTTGTTTAACATATTTTGGTATTGCTATATGATTGAATTGTTATATGTTTCAAAAATGTAATCAATACAATCAAATTGTAATATTTATTAATCCAATATCTTTTAATTAGAATGTCAATTGTCTTATGTAATGATCCTTAATACAACAAAAAACGATAATGAAATAAATCAAAAAGTAATATTTTGAAATACATGTAAATATGCCAAAAAAACGGAAAAACAATTTTCCGGCAAAATTTCAATAACGTGGATTGAAGCAACTTTTGGTCACCTAATGACCGTCACAAAAAGAAAAAAAAAGCATACCGTTTATTTAGCTATAAAAAGCCCCGACATAATAACATGTCAAAATGATTCCTTAAAAACCAAAAAACGAAAAACAGACATAAAATCAGTAACCAACGACAACCACTATATAACAGATTACTGACTTAGTACAGGCACTTAGAGAATATAGGCGCCGTTAAATGTGCGTGTGAACACGCCGACCTCCCTCCGACCAGGGACAATCGTGTAACAGTGCAACATAAAAACAAACTGTAAAGATCTTTGGGAAATTGCTAGACTCACCGGGTTGTCACGAAGGACAATAAACCTAATGAAATTAAGAACAAAGACAAAAAATACTATGCCAAAATTCTTAACATCATTGACAAATTATCAGATAAATTGGTGTAGACTTGTGATGCATTCAAAGGAATATGACAGCATCGAATAACGTTTAAACAAAAACGTCACGCTTAAATATATCTCAGCTTTCATTTATAAATTTTAGATGCTAAATATTGGTCATTCTCATACTTAGTGGTGTTAATTAGTTCTCGGGGGGGGGGGGGGGGGGGGGGGGGGTTGTAATTGTGAATTGCGTAATTCATATACTGGGTAATTAATTTATCAAATGGAGAACCATGTTTTGAATTTAACATTTGTTGTTTTTGTGATTTTAATACACATATCTATTAAATGTACAAAATATTGAGAGAAAAAAAATGTCCAAATTTTTTTGTTTTGCATATTCGGACAATCTAACTTTTAAATGGGTACTCTCCTAGCCGTTACAAAAATTTATATTAAGTTTAGTGTCCAAATGTGTCAAAAAGTACAGAATTTCAGTCCTTATCAAATGTTATCTTACAAAAAATAGATTGTCACGTTGCTAACTTCAAGGCTATGAGTAAACATTTGAATCCATTAATAGCACGATATTTGAACATATCGTTGTGTTATATACAGTGTTAAATGTGAGTCAAAAAAATGCGGCTGGCTGATTAGGTTTTATAAAAGGAAAAGGAAAACACAACATATAACCTACGCGCTTCCATATTTGGAGAGTTTGTGTGCTTTAGCATACAGTTGATCAACGTATCAATAAACAAGATGAATTGTTTCTGTATTTTTTTTTTTCTGTTTCAGTCATTTTTAGTACATAGTATAAATAAACCTTAACAACTGCTTAATACTTTTCTTTGTTTATATTCGTATATTTATGTATACGTTATTAATTTTTCTTAGTTGTTTTACTTTGATGTCTGTTTCGAGATTTATTATGACGATATAGATTAAATGATTTAACTATATCTGCATTGGTTTCTTTTCTTCCATTTTGCAAAAGACTAACAATTGTCTTACATTTTACCTTTCTCCCTACAAATGTAAAGTGTGAAATCCTCATATATTTAAATAGTATGGCATCGATCAAAACATGGGATACATTAACCATACAAAAACACAACTGGTACAAGTACATACAAAAAGAAAACAACACGTTATAATTTTATGCGTCCGAACCGATTTTCTGAATGTACCTTGATCAGTAACGATCAAAGCCGAATATTTGAAAGCCCAGTATGTATATTTACGAAACAGTTGAAGAGCAATATAATAGAAAAAGATTCTAAAATAATAGCCAAATCTTTGTCAGGCCAATAATGATAATTAGTGTCAACATACTGAACAACAGAACTTTCAGGTCCTTGTTTTCATATGTATATTATAAGAAATATCATTGTTTTGATACAAGTCTCCTCCTATGAATGAAGGTGGTTTTGATTAGACATGCTTTGCAATTATTTCTCTATGGTTTGAGTTATTTCTTAGCCAAAACACGTGATCCGTTTTGACCGAATGCATTCTATTTTATCAACTTACTTTTACCTTTTGTTTTGTTTGTCATCAGTTAGAGACAAACTGACAACGCCATCACAAAAAAACAACACAAAAACGACCAAAGGACAAACAAAACTCTACAAAACATAACGGCTTCCATGAACAAACCCGATGATGATCTCATGTCTTCAGGAAATGAAAGTAAATCCAGCTCTACGCGTGGCAACCGTCGTGTTGCTCATATAAGTGAAAACAATGTGATTATTCGGAACACATCTATAAACACTATTTGTAGTCCAAATAATTATAAAATGGCCTTTCAATACCATCATTGTCGTGTAAATTGTTTGGACTGGTGTTGTAAAAATAATTGTGTGAAGTTCAAAATTACATATTCGTCAAATAAGTACGTTACTGTTTGTGATGTCCTGTTGTGTATGTCGTTGATGGAAGATGTTCGTTGTTCTGTCGACTTTATATTATTTGTTTGTGCGTTTCTCTGTTATGAGTGTTCTGGCGTGTATGTGTGCTGTATTTCTGTCACGTAGTGTTGTCATTTTAGCGATATTTTTTGGACATTGCCATAAAAGCGGGAGGTTTGGCTAGCCATAAAACCAGGTTCAACCCACCATGTTTTCTTAAACTGTCCAAGTCAGGAATATGACAGTTGTTATCTAAAAGTTCGTTTCTATGTATGTTGGCGTTTGTTTTTGTTGCACTTCAGTTTTCCTTTTATAGTTGATGTGTTTCCCTCGGTTTTAGTTTGTAACCCGGATTTGTTTTCTCTAAATCGATTTATGGAACCAAGGTTTTGGAGGGTTCAAGTTCAACGTTTTTCCCCAACTTGCAAATCAGATGCATTTACAGGTCCTTCTCTCAAAAAAGCACCGTAATTATGGTCTTCACCGTTTATTGTATCCTTTCGATTCATTTGCCTCATACGGTCCGCCTTCTTACTCCTACCGGTACTAGCCATCTTTCCTCGAATACGGTGGGAATACTTGTCATCTGCCATGTTTGTTTACCGCCGGAGTTTGACAGACGCGGTTCCGGTTCTATATTTACCATGACAATCACGTGACAAATCAAAAAATCACGTGACGTAATGTCCTGCTCGTCCTTAAGACATTTTATCTTTTATTTTTTTTTTTTACTTATCACAATATCATTATTTTGTCATTCTTATGATTATTAAAGATATCAAATAAAACAAATTAAATATGTGATAGAATCCTGACGATATGTCATCAGGACAGTTACATAATGTAAAGAAAAGAACAAATTGAGCTTTCTTGATTATTTTCTGTCCACTAGCAATTACTAGCCTGTTTCGGAGTACATATATATAGCTTCCCGACTAGCATACACAGGCATCCAAGTAACTCTTCTTCTTGCAAATAACTGGCATCTTGAGTAATCAGTTGTAGGTTAGCATACAACTCATAATGTAAGAAGTCATTGAGTTGTATTAATGACTCAACTTAAGAAATTTATTCATGGTGATTATCTACTTGAATTCTAGGCATGTGTGCCTGTTTTCCAGGATACTTGTTTTAATTTTCATAAATTATACCCCTTCAAATGTTTGAATACAGCTGTTCTGAACTATACAATGTCTTATAAATATAAAAACCTTATCATTGGTAGATACTATAATTCTTCGTATTGCTTTATCCTTCTCTAATCCTTTTTCCACGTTACTTCAATGACTCAGTTTCATTCAGTTATTTCGATCTAGTTAATTAAAGTCCTGGAACATCTGAACTTATTGCTAATTGGACAGTTAATAGGTTTACTTGTAATTCATATAGATGACTTGTAACTAGACACAACTGATAGTATACATATGCAAGTCTCGGTGAAGGAAACAGTTAAAATCTAAGGATTCTAGGACGTACCATTCATCATAATTACCAATATATAAACGTTTGGCAACCTTTACACAAGTAAATACTCCAAGAAAGATTTCACATATGTTTGAACAGTACATGACATAACGATTTATAGCTTACCATATTGTGAAGATTTTACTCGTTATTTGAGACCGTACGGTAGCCTACAGCTGCTTGTCCATGTTGTATCTACTTCATTTAGTCTCATGATATATATTGTATAATATGCAAATCAAACCACATCAGTCTTTACTTTTTTAATTAATTGAATATTATGTTTAAGCATTACGAAATAAGCATAAATTGAATATTGATAATACTAAGGAAAACACGGTTTTAAAAACATTTTTTGGAACCCAAAAATATATCCATGTAGATTTCTGCAGATCCCTGATAACTTTCTTAGGGTTTATTTTGAAACATAAAAGGATAACAGGTGATTTTTAAAATCACTTATTGATTCTTAACAATAGGTTCAAAGTCATCTAAGTTTAAAGAAAAGCCATGCCTTAGGTCCTTTAACAGATTTGTCCTTTTTAAAAAAAATTTTTACAGCCATAAAGAACGCACATCGGGGCGACGAGAAAATTTTTTTCTCTATGTCAAATCATATTTTTTTTCTACTAAATAAAAAAACAAATTCGGATTTCCATAACATATACAATGTAAGAACGAAACTAGGCAATCAAAACGATATTTGTACAATACAATTTTGTTTTAATTTCGTTTTAAACAAATTATTTGTTCATGAAATTCAGAATCACACAAATATGTTTTAAAAAACGCATTTTTATTCTTCCAAAAACGATATTTTTGATGAGCGTTCCCGATGTAGTATATTCAGTAATTTAAAGCGCTTCGGAAATGTAGTCTATTAAGTTTTAATTTGTTTCGTAAACTCAAAACACGAACTCGCACTTCAGTAATAATTCTAACGCAAAAGCAAACTCTTACTCTTACTCAAACTCTTATTCATACTTGAACAGAAACTCCTACTGGTCGGCCAGTAACACGCCATATGCATGCCCGAGTTACTTCGAAGTGACGATTGTTAGTCAGTGGCGCTGAAAACCAGATATATAAGATCTGGAAATGTGTCACATGATGTAGAAACTATCATCGATAATACTCAATTAGATAAGCGGAATTTAGAAAGTAATGTTGTGAATTAATCTTAAGGAAAAACTAATATAACCAATGAACTGTAGTTGTACGTACTATATAACTTGGTTCAATAGTCACATATTTATAACTGGATTATTATCTATTTGAAGTATCAAAACACAAGAATTACACAACTATTTGATTTCAATTATAGGGAATACCTTTTTAAAGATATCAATGTCATGTTGTCTTTTAATAGAAACGAAAGTAAATACTTGGGAAATGCCCGTTGTGAAGGAACACATATCAAAGTTTACAACAAAAATGTCAGGTAATAAATATGCATTTATTAATTTCATTTACCTGTGTTTAAAGTAATTGCAAATGGCTGATATTTTTGTACAAGCATATTGTTTTTCTTAAATTGTTTAACATTTCACATGTTACTTTACTTATTTTTCCTATTGTTTATTTATTTTGTATTTACATTGTATCATAGATCAAATTTAATTGTTCAGTGTGTGTTCACTGGTGTTAATATGTCTTTTGATTGAGTTAAGCCATGTCTATTGATATTTTAGGGCGTGTCTTTCTATGTTGTGATGTTACACTACTGTTTCAGATAAGGGTGAAGGTTTGGCACCATTAAAACGTTTAAACCCACTGCCATTGTTTGCACCTGTCCTAAGTCAGGAATCTGATGTTCAGTAGTTGTCGTTTGTTGATGTGGTTCATAAGTGTTTCTCGTTTCTCGTTTTTAAACAAAGTAGACCGTTGGTTTTTCCATTTGAATGGTTTTACACTAGTATTTTTATCGCCCTTTATAGCTTGCTGTTTCGGTGTGAGCCAAGGCTCCGTGTTGAAGATCGTACTTTGACCTATTATGGTTTACTTTTATAAATTTTGACTTGGATGAAGAGTTGTCTCATTGGCACTCATACCACATCTTCTTTTATCTACTTATTATTCAATAGTTATTCAATTTACACATGTGTTCGTTTCTTTTTAATCCATATCAGTTCTTTTACAATAATCTTTATAGTTTGAACTAAAATAAATTTTATTAAACCAGTCCTGAATAAAAGACATGGGCAACTATGTATATCACCAGATCGATGGAATACATCTATTCTCTACTCGTTGAAATATAGTAAATCCGTTTCGAAAAGATACTTTGACATTTGAAAAGCATGAGTGTAAGTAAATTGAATATTCATCAGTATCAGAAACGACCATTTAATTTTGAAGCTCGGAAGAGTATTTTTTGTTTTCATTCTGACTATGTGTTTGTTTGTACAAGGCAAGGATTAAGCTACACAAGGCCAACAACTAAGCCACACAAAAACAGTAAATCTAAATTTTAACATACAGTACCTGTCAGTGGACATACGTATAAACATTGTATTAAATTGTGTGCCACATGTCTGAAAAATGTAAACTAAATCAACAGTTAACACGACAATCTTTGTCATTTTTTAAATGATAACAAATATGATGAAGGGGAATCTCTGCAATTCAGACTGTCATACAAGTGAGAGGTTTAGCTAGCTATAAAACCAAGTTAAATCCACCATTTTCTGCATAAGAAAATGCCTGTACCAAGTCAGGAATATAACAGTTGTTATCCATTCGTTCGATGTGTTTGAGCTTTTGATTTTGCCATTTGATTGGGGACTTTCCTTTTTGAATTTTCCTCGGAGTTCAGTATTTTTGTGATTTTACTTTTTTCAGACGATGCTATTGGTTTGAAAAAAGCACATGTCATCTTTTGAAAATGTTACTTCGTTTGCTTTAAAAAGTGAATATGGGATAAACATAAATATAGATTATTCTAGTTCTCCTAGAAACGAGACTGTTTGACATTCTTTCCCATTTCTAGTATTCAACTATATCTCTCGCTATTAAATTTCAAATATTGATACTCATTTCGAGACTGATTAAATGCAGAAAAAAGCATTATACTTAGCCTTAAGATTAACGAAAGGCGAATTAACATGTGTGTTGCTTTTTGACAGAAACTCATCCACTAAAATTAAATATAACAAAACAAAAGAAATATAAAGACAGCATACAAATTTGTACAGTAAAAACTTTTATTAAACAACATTGTAGTTGATAATGATGATTTTCTCAGACTTAGTCGTATCACTTAATCCTGTGAATGAGAATTAATCAGTAAGAAACCTCAAAATTAACACAAACAATTAAGATCTGTACACCACGAACTCTACCAAAAATGTGGTAGTGAACTTATGTTCCACAAAAACTCAACAGGTCTCTTGATATATGCATCTTCGTTGATATTGTAAAAAATCTCTGCTGATAGACTTTACAATTCATACTGAACTGATCTTTTACAACGATTTGTAAAAAAATTCACTTGACCTTGATGATAATTTTTCGACATGAAATCTTAAATGTTTTTACTTTGATTCTGGTGTTCCATTAGAATCAATTGTATGCGAAGGGTTATTTTTGTTTATCTAATTTAAACTGCGAAGTAAGCAAATTAAACTCTGATTTAACTTTTCATAATTTACATGAAATGCGAACTGTATCTCAAATTGAAGCTCTATTTTTAAGTTCAACTTTATGTTTTGTTCCCATATGGATATTGTCGCTTTTTTCTTAATCGCGAAAAATTTTCATTTTGACAGGACAATCCGAAGTTTAATGCTTATAGAACACTCTTAAGGTAAATGTGTTGTGCTGTTACAACACTGTCCCAAATTATTATGGAAAGCCAACGGGGTCAAAATTCTTACTTCGTAACTTGTCAATTTGTAACTTGTAACTGTGTGATTTGTCAATTTGTATATTGATGTTTTGTAAATTGTCGATTCGTAAATTGTCGATTTGTAAATTGTCAATTTGTATATTGATGTTTTGTAACTTGTCGATTCGTAAAATTTTGATTCGTAAATTGTCAATTTGTATATTGATGTTTTGTAACTTGTCGATTCGTTAAATGTAGATTTGTAAATTGTCATTGTTGTATTATGCTAACGATCATTATGACGACAGATGGCGCTCAATTTCTTCTTCGGTGAATCAGCCGTTGTAAGTAGGAGCACCTCCATATGGAGTAAATATATATACCTAAGTAATTTGTATCAATCATATATGTACAGCAAATGCATCTTAAAGAACACAAATAGAATAATAACATTTTTATTTGTATATGACATGTATACAGAACATTTTGTTTTCTGAAGACGACAGGTGGCCGTAACGTTCGAGAACGGAAACTATATAAAAATACAACCCAAATAGTTCATTCCTTCCACGTTAATCGACCTCTCCTACTTGCGAGGTTAATGGTGTAATCGTATATTAGCGGAACATAGCGACTGAATTATTCGGGTAAATCCTGCTAAGAAATCCTCGCTTAAAATTCCGGTCTACCTCCTACGGCACTCATTAGAAGATACAGAATTGATTTCATTCAAAAAATTAATTGATGAACTTCATGTACGTGTCGCTTAGAACACGGCCATATACCAAATGATTATTATTAATCATCCATGTAATTTGCTCTATGGGGTGTTTGCAGAATTTGAACGGAGGCAATTTCTTGGCATGGGAGAAAGGAAGAAAGACCATTCACAATTTGTCTTACATTTGTTTTTCTCTTTTTTTAATTAAATAAAAAAAATAACAAACCTTTCAAATGTAGAGTTCATAAGATAAAAATATTCCCTGTGGAACACCTCCCTCCCCCCTTTTTTGTACTCTCTATTTTCAACCCTTGAATTAAGCTTTCCAATCTAATTAAAATAAAAAACTTTGCTTTCTAACCAATCTATTCATGTACCGGACCGGCAACTTTCTTTATTTAATACGAAAATCTGCAGTGCTGTTATACACATGCATGTTGTTTGCTTGGAGTCCCCGCCCGAAAAGAAAGAAATAGCCTTACTCTAAGATACTATATTCCTGCATCACGTGATTTTTACCATGTGGAGATTACATTTGAATAAATACCGAATATGGAAAGTGAAACTACAATTCAAAACATAAAGTCCGAAGGCACAAATAAGAAAAAGAATGTTTTTTTCTTGCAAAGGGTGCCGGGGTAATTCTCTCTGTGTTCAAAATATACCATGATGAAATATTTGCCACTGCCCCTTTTCTGTTCTATGGATTCTAACCCTGAGTTTTCTATCTGTAACGAGAGAAAGGAAGAAAGACCATTCACAATTTGTCTTACATTTGTTTTTCTCTTTTTTAATTAAATAAAATAAATAATAAACCTTTCAAATGTAGAGTTCGTAAGATAAAAATATTCCCTGTGGAACACCTCCCCTCCCCCCTTTTTGTACTCTTTATTTTCAACCCTCGAATTAAGCTTTCAAATCTAATTAAAATTAAAACTTTGCTTTCTAATCAATCTATTCATGTACCGGACCGGCAACTTTCTTTATTTAATACGAAAATATGCAGTGCCGTTATACACATGCATGTTGTTTGCTTGGAGTCCCCGCCCGAAAAGAAAGAAATAGCCTAACTCTAAGATATTATATTCCTGCATCACGTGATTTTTACCATGTGGAGATTACATTTGAATAAATACCGAATATGGAAAGTGAAACTATACTTCAAAACATAAAGTCCGAAGGCACAAATAAGAAAAAGAATGTTTTTTTTGCAAAGGGTGCCGGGGTAATTCTCTCTGTGTTCAAAATATACCATGATGAAATATTTGCCACTGCCCCTTTCCTGTTCTATGAATTCTAATCCTGAGTTTTCTATCTGTAACATGCCAAGAAATCCTCGCTTAAAATTCCGGTCTTCCTCCTACGGCACTCATTATAAGATAAAGAATTGATTTCATTCAACAAATTAATTTATGACCTTCATGTACGTGTCGCTTAGAACACGGCCATATACCAAATGGTCAATATTAATCATCCATGTAATTTGCTCTATGGGGTGTTTGCAGAATTTCAACGGAGGCAATTTCTTGTCATGAGATATAAGGAGATGCGGTAATAAACAGAATGATTGTCAATGAGACAACTATCCACCAAAGTTCAAATATAAAAGTCGATGTAAGCAATTATAGGCAACGTACGGCCTTCAACAATGAAAAAAACCCCAATCCATATAGTCGGCTATAAAAAGCTACATCAGTACGTAAAAGTCCAGGTAAAAACGGTTTCTATTAATCCAAAAATGCTATTATCGGACCATTTTATTCTGACTGAGTCCTCAGGGGGAAGGGCTGACATACATGTATATATATAATATATTAATATTCATTTGTACATGCCTACTAAATTTTTTCTGATCATGAAGCTAAGGATTACCACAACCTGATTTTTCGTTCTATAAAAATTTACAAAACAAAAAGAAATTTTTTTTCCCGATTCCCTCATTACCAACTGCTGTCGATCGGATCGTTAATTAACAGTTGATTCACGATGTTAATCAATAGCGCTTGTATTATATAAGCTAAATATTTTGAAATTTGCATTTCATATGAAATTAAAAATAATTTTATGAATCATTCTAATATCCAATTGACGAAACCATGTTGTTGTATTCCGCCTGTCGCTCTTCTGTCGAACAGTGAGCCAGGATCCCAGGCTACCCCGTCTCACAGTTTGCCACCTTTTTACTCTTCAAAATATTCCCTGCCAGCCCTCCCTCGCAACCCCCAGCCAAAACCCCGAATCATGTTCAAAGATGTTCATGGGAAATGAAATTAGGGTAAGCAGATTGGAGATAATTGCTTCGGTCTGGCAAATGGCGAGATCTTCTATCTGACAAGTCAAAGCGGCAGGGTGTCATTTTGGTAAAAAGAGGAGACAACTCCTAGTATATGTCGATCCAGTACCATGTTCATTCTAGATCTGTATCTGTATCTGTAGGAATACGTTCGGGGTACCAATTCTGACTTTAATACAATGGTAGAGAGAGCACAGATGATTTATTGACGATGCACGCGAGCAGTATCTAAAGCTGTCAACGCTCGGTGTGCGCACTACAGTGTCTTCAAGGAGGTTCCACTCGATTACTGTTTTTACCAAAAATGAGTTGGAATGTGGGATTTTGATCGCTGAAATCTCAAAACACTTTGTGTAGTTCTTGATCTCTTTTTCCACAATATTTATTGACTGATAATTGTCAAATCCCTTGGCAGCAATTGTTCTTTTTGGACGAGCTTTTTTTTAAAATTTGTCAAGTTCTATAGCATGAACCAGCCCCTCAACCACTTCGTACAGAAATACTAGCTTCTGGCTTAAGCGTTTTGTCTGTTTGTCTTTGGTGAGCTTTTTGATGTTCGTAGGGGTCCCATATACTATTGCTTCATACTCCATTATTGACCAGTGAGATATTGCGGTTTTCTTGCATTCTGGTCGACAATATCTCAAATACCTTACCAGGAATCCTAGTCACGGTTGAGTTTGCATTCTTGGCTACGATTGAAATATGAGTAGTCCATTTAAGTTCTCGATAAGATTTCTGGTTCCTTTAGATTTTATTACAAAATATTGCATATACCAATACAGTTTCAATATATAGTACTAGTATACATTAACTAAGTGACTCATTTAAAATAATACTTCATTCAATTTGTTTTGCAAAGTACATGATATAAAATATTTTTATCTTCATTACACGAGAGCCAAATAAATAAAGATTTTTCATCCATTTCAGTGCTTCTTGTATTAAAAAATCATTAGATATAAATTACATTCTTTTCCAATATCTTAAGATTATAATATTAAGGAATAATAGGTGTTAACCCATTTCTCCCATCATACATTTAGTCCAAAATTTGCGGCCCAGAACAATATAAGTTTGAATTTTCCAGGTCAGTCTTATATTTCATGTATTTAGTCTAATTTTGACCCGGTCAAATATTCAGATGAAATTTCCTGCCAAGTGAAAGTATTAATTATATTTGCGAAGTTGATAAGGGAGCCAAAAATATAGTATATATGCCAATACACACAATTAACAGCGCCTTGATAAGGGAGCTCATTCCAGCGACACATCAGTATATACCTAAATACAGGAAGTGACACACCCCTCCCAGGTGTAGTGACCAGTACGGTAGACATACATGTTTATTCGAGGTCAACTCTATATAAAGCTGAGTCCCTGGTATATGCCATATAAACCGAACAATGTATTTATGTATTTATTTTCTTTTATTTGCATATGCTGTACATAATTGATTTATAAAATTACTAAGGTATATACTCCACATGGAAGTGCTCCTACTTACAGGAGGCTTATACACCAAAGAGGAAACCGAGCGCCATCTGTCGTAATAATGATCGTTCGCATAATACAACAATGACAATTTACAAATCGACATTTAACGAATCGACAAATTACAAAACATCAATATACAAAATGACAATTTACAAATCGACATTCAACGAATCGACAAGTTACAAAACATCATTATACAAATTGACAATTTACAAATCTACATTTAACGAATCGACAAGTTACAAAACATCAATATACAAATTGACAATTTACGAATCGACATTTAACGAATCGACAAAACATCAATATACAAATTGCAATATACCAATAAAGAATTTTGAAATCACACAGTTACAAGTTACAAATTGACAAATATACGTATTACGAATTTTCAAATTACAAAGGTACAAGTTACAAATTGACAATTTACGAAGTAAGAAGTTTGAAATTACAAAGATACAAGTTACAAATTGACAAGTTACGAAGTAAAAATTTTGACCCCGTTGGCTTTCCATAGATTATGGGGAGGGTTAAGCACTCGCAAACATGTGTAACCCCGCCACATTCTGTATGTGCCTGTCCCAAGTCAGGAGTCTGCAGTTCAGTGGTTGTCGTTGGTTCATGTCTTTTATATTTGTTTTTTCGTAAATTGTTTTGTTACAAATTAGGCCGTTTGTTTTCGCCATTGAATTGTATCACATTTTCCATGTCGGGGCCTTTTTTAGCCGACTATATGGTATGAATTTAACTCTTTGTTGAAGGCCATACGGTTGCCGATAATTGATTACATCCACTTTATTTGATCTTTGGTGGATATTTGTCTTATTGGCAATCATACCTCATCTCCATATTTTTTATAAGGGAAATGTCTGACGTGAAAGTAAAGAATTTCAAAATTAACAACAAGAATGGCAAGTAATATTTACATGATTAATTCAAATGCAAATTTCAAATCTTTGTTTTGTGTCACATAGATTGCGCATAAAACTTTCCCGAAGGGTAATTGGTTTCAGGGTGCTTATTTTCTTTAATTCTAAATATTACATAGAGACTTTACCTGGCAATATCTTGAGGGAAAACAGTAGTGTTATATTTGTCGACTTTATGTTGTACTTTCATGTACCCAAGGCAGGTGAGGGAAGACAACTTACGAGCGCTGTGATTGGATAAAAGGGTATAATATTTTTTTTTCTGTATTCTTGAATAACTTTAGTATGCATATTTACAATATGAATTTTAAAACCACATTTAAATAATTGCTTGGGAATTATTTGAAAAGGCTTCCAAAATAAACTTGATGTAAAATGACGGTGGGCATGAATATCATGCACAAGCTCCGTTCGAAAATGGCCATAATACCATTTAACTTATATAACAGAGTAGAACAGAAAAAAAATATACTAATACCAGAAATAACTGTTTTGTTCGGCATTTTATCATAACAAGTTGTAAATTTAAGAAATGTTTGTGTTGTTGCCTATAGAAAAAATAAATACCACCATTTTCCCTGGATATAGATACCCAGTCAAATCGTAACATGAAGTTGTAATATTGTTTGAAAAAAAACGGCACTATTTAACAAAATAAACAATGTCTAAATATTCAGGCTTTAATTAAATCTCTATTTGGGTAAGTTGATGCAATCTTGCGATCTGTCTTGTTTTTAAACCGTTAGTTGTTTGAAGTATATACTGTTTAACATTATATATTATATATGTGTGAAAACGTTAATCATGAGCTACGTACATCAAGTATGTCGTGCATTTTTCTGCGTTAGTTTAAAAAAAAATCAGATACATATTCTTGTTACCTGACCGTTTTTTTAAAGACAAAGGTCGGTCGAAAAAAAACAAGGACAAGGACAAACATTTGTAAATAGCAGATTCTGGGTACTCACCCCATAGTCAAGAGTGAACATATAATCCTGATATTTTTGATTGGTACACCGTACTATGTACACCTTCACAATGAAAACTGATAGAAGGAAGATTAATCACTCAAACGAAATATACAAAACAATATACGTAAATATAACGAGATTCTGGTATAGTACTTATAATATTGTTTATAGTTACAACTTTGGTAACATTTTACAGTTTAGATGATGTCACTTACATATGTTAAATGTGTTATTCTCAACGGATTTTGTCAAATGTCTTATCGTTTGTAGTTTCTCTTCTATTCTTGTGTTACGTAAAGATGATTAATCACCCAGTTCGTTCAACTAAATTAATACGATGTATCTAGTTTACAGTTCGATTTTGAAGAAATACCCACATAGCTTGATAATACAATTAATTATCTAATTACTACCACAATTTTAAATTAAAAAGTATTGTAATTTTTATTGTTACTAATACATGTAATATCAGTATTACAAACATAATCTTGAACTCTATGCTATTTTTTGGAAATTTATTGAAATTTAAATGTGACGTCACATTGTGCGTCGATTTCTTTGGCTGACATATAATACGTTGTTCGGCTGTGCCTTTTTATGTGATGATTTAGGTTGTTTTACGTATTCCTTTTTATTCTGTAGTTAGTCACCACATCGGTGTTAACAGGTATATCTATTATATAGTCATTTTTATAAATTTACTGTTTGGAAAAGTATGAATTATTCTAAATACTTAGGATTTTCTTATCCCAGGCATATAACCATAGTCGTATTTGGCACAACTTTTTGGAACTTTTGGTCTTCAATGCTCTTCAACTTTGAACTAGTTTTGGTTGTCGATTTTTTTTATCTGAGCGTCACTGATGGGTTTTATGTAGACGAAACGCGCGTCTGGCGTATTAAATTATTAGCCTGGTACCTTTTGATAGCTATTATGTGTGTGTGTCTCTGTCCTGTATGTTCTCCCATTTATTTGTATTGTAGTCCTGTCATGTAATCTTGTCATTTGAATGCTATATTTAATATTGCCATAAAAGCGGGAGGTTTGACTAGCCATAAAACCATGTTCAACCCACCATTTTTTTCTTAAAATGTCCTGTACCAAGTCAGGAAAATGGCCATTGTTATATTATAGTTTGTTTCTGTGTTTTGCATTTTAGTGTTGAGTTTCTGTTGTTCTCCTCTTATATTTGATGTGTTTCCCTCAGTTTAGTTTGTAACCTGGATTTATTTTTTTCTCAATCGATTTATGAATTTCGAATAGCGGTATGCTACTGTTGCCTTTATTTACAATCACTATTAACACTTAACATATAAGGGGGGGGGGGGCTTTGAATTGTAATGATCAAATATTCCACTCCCTCCTGCGACATAATTGCACTGTACATCATGACATTGAAATAAAATATACAGAAATACCTTTGTTCATGTTTACTTGATTAGACCTTGAAAAACTACACTTTAACCTCGAACCATCGATAAGTCATCTCAATCTCTTTGTATCTGCTTTTAATTTGTCTGATATAGATAAACATTTTTTTTTTCAGAACAAGTCACACATAATGCATCAGTAGCTCTATATAAGTATATGTGTCAGAATATTGTTGGAACAGATGATCAAGTAAGAACTCTTAGAATGATGAACAATATAAGAGACTCTTTACAAAGCGACAACGTTTGTGAAGTAATCACCAGTGGAAGTTTTGGGGAGGGACTAGAGATGCGCGGTAGCGATTTAGATATAATGATTGCTGTGAAATGGGCTACAGTCTGTGAAGGCACAACCATTCATTTTAATCCTGAGGTAACAACATATTTAACAATGGAAACAGAAGATACACATCCAGGTTTCACTAAGTTACGTCTAGTGCACACTTATGATCGGCGTGTCTTTAAGAGCTGTGATGAGATAGGAAGTGATTACTACTTTTCAAACAGTTCCTTTCGGGAACGAATTACAAACACTATATTACCGACTGTTCACGGTCCATGTTTGTCCGACAAATATGGATTATTTGACTTAGCTTTCTGCTTACGTAGTAAATCATGGATAACTTCAGCTAAACAATGGTTAACTCGATCAAATAACTCTTGGCCTGAATACAATGTGAAACAGTCTATTGCTAGGCATGGTGTACTTTTTGTTCCAGTAGGTGTAAAAGGATCCATACAAGAAAAATTAGAATGGAGAATATCGTTTTCTGTTGGAGAAAAAATGTTAATGTATTCATTAACCCACAGTCAGTTGCTTTGTTATGCTTTACTGAAAATTTTACTGAAAGACGTTATATCTCTTGCCTTAGATGTTAAGGATTTGCTGTGTTCATATTTCATGAAAACCGTTATGTTTTGGATATCGGAAGAATCGTCTACATCAATATGGAAACCTGAAAACTTAATATCGTGTTTCATGAGATGTTTTAGGAGGTTAATATATTATATTGAATACTCAATGTGTCCACATTATTTTATTCCTGAAAATAATTTATTTGAGAATAAAATAAAGGGGCAATCACAGCAAATACTTTTAAATACGTTGCATGTTCTAACAAGTTATGGTTGGCAATGCATCTTATTTTCAGGCCAAATTTCGAATTTCGATTCAATAACAAATAACATTAGGGAGGAGCCACGTTGTTTACACGTCCGCAATGTTGAAGCATTATTATTTTCAAATATTCATGTTTTAGACAAAATGTTGTATAATAAATTCATTTTAGAAAATGGGATATACAGAGTGTTGTCTATCAACAGTTCAAAAATCAAATCCCTATTCGCGTACTATATCTCAAGATATTGTTACAGAAGTCACCGATTACTACAATCGGATGACAAATTCGATAACAAATATACTTACAAACAATATAATACCTCTATAAGTAAGTTTTTGCTGGGTACGCGCCATGACGCTGTTTCTGGATGGTTGTTGTTAGCTTCATTTTTCTACAGGACAAACGAATACAAAAAAGCTGTTGATATTCTCCAGTATTGTCTTTTAAAATGCACACCGGAAAAACTTTGCGAACGCATGAATTTGTCACATATTCATAAAGAATTGTTTAATTTGCATTTTTTTAGGAAGATGACTATTGTTCAGTTGTTGAAGTTTCTTCATTTAGATCATGTGATATTTTCTTCAAACTCTGTGTTAGTACCAGATGAAATACGAATTGAAGGAGAACACAATGAACGCTTTATCTCCCCAGTAGTTTTTACCCATTTCCTACGTTTCCTATGCCATTATCATCTTAACAATACCAAACAATGTCGGGATTTTCTCCAAGATCTCCAATTAACTATAGAGGAAAACTATTTCATAGCAAATTCCTTACTAAAAGCTATATCTTACAGTATACTAGGCAAAACTTTTCAGTTAATAGGAGACATAGAGTCAGCGAGACGGGCATTTATGCAATCTTTTGAACTTTATACATATATTATGCAAATAATGCGTCCAGGAGATTAGAATTGATTAATTTAACGTTATTATGATAATGTAAAATCAGTTTCATTTCATTATCATTAGTGATTATACGATTTTACCACATATTATGTTTGATTTGATTAATCTTTGTTATCTGCATGATTTACATTGTTGTTAAACTTTTTGTTTGTCTCTTACACCCTTATGATAAAGGAAAGAAACAAAAGTAAGTTGAGTTACAATTGTCTACATGTTACGTCAGTGGATACAAAAACTATCCCAACTTACTTCAGGTGGATGTACATAACAATTCGTAAGTCTAAGAAGTAACAGACAACCACATGAGTAAATGGATATCCATGTGCAAGAAACACACTGCAGCATATGAAGAACACTTTTAAAATCGAGACGATTTTTCAAAATCAGAACTGGGGGTTCAAGAAATCGAGTTTTATTATTAAGAATACTATTGGACATTTAATATTACAACAACTTGTTAAAGGTATCTATAAGATATTAGACGACATAACAATATAATTTTATATGTGGTGCTTAATGGCGGTCGCATTGGCTCTCTCTTTTCACATAGACAGAAGCAAACACACAAACTTGGAAGTCAGCTTTTTTTAATTAAAATGGGAATAAATAATAAGTATATTTTGGTGTACAGTATAACATAAGGGGTCGTCATAATAAGGACTTTTATAGTTAGATTAAAAGGTCGATGTGTTTGTTATAGTTTTGGTATGATGCTTAACGTCAGAGATTTAAAAGGGACTTTCAACGATAGTTCAGGTTACATTAATCTTAGATAAATACATTAATTTGTATATTTACAAAAAAAAAAACAGAACTATGACTTGTAATTTTTGTTGACAATAACTATGTTTTTCATATAGGTCTTCATTTGTGCTGTTATATGACCTGTTATTCATAACTTCAAAGGCAGAATAATGTGGCAAGAGGGATGCTCAGCTAGTCTTCATACGTATCTCCTTATTTACAGCTCAATATCTCTTCTGAAATTAGGATGTTGGAATGAAAGTTTCTTTTCATTACCACCTTATAAATCTTAATGTATATTTCTGTAGTATATAAAGATGATATTCAAATGAATGAAATTGTTGGTTGTATACAATATTTTGCTCTATCTATGTCTAAATTTTAGACAAATATATGTTATCAATCAACTAAATATTGTTAACCATTTAATATATTTTATGTCATTAGGTTTTTGTCTTGTTGGAACATACTCAATATATTGTTTTTATACGTAGACAAATGTCGTACAGTCCTAAATGCCAAAGAGACAACACTCCACCAAAGATCAAACGACACAGACGTTAACAAGTATACGTCATAATACGACCTTCAACAATGAGCAAAACCAATACTACATAGTTAGCTGTTCAAGGCCTCGTAATGACAAAAATAAAACATAAAAGCTAACGGCCTGACGTATGTACAAAACAATATACAAATACCAAATATGATATACAGAAACACACAACAACCACTGAATTACAGGCTCCTGACTTGAAAGAGCATATACAGAATGTGGCGGGGTTAAACATCTCAACCAAGTTATGAAGGTGTCCACAAATTTGTCAAAAGGGTTGACTTCTGCTTGATCATTTTGAACTCAAGATTCAATAGCTTCCTACTTGGGACATTGAACATAACTTAGGATCAATCATAACGTTTTCAACAGGCATTCATGGTTGATTAGATGTGTAGATCAGTGACATTTGATCTTTTGAATTAAAATATTTAAAAGAAACACCTATATTTCAGTCATTTATTAATATGAAAATCAAATTAAAAACGACATTCGGAAAATTGCACAGGAAACAATTTAATTATTTTCTAAAAATAATTCCAAAATACTTAATGGTTGTATTTCTGTGCAATTTCCCATAGAAACTCCTTTTTGCGAATAAAACTGTACCACTTTTACTATGAAGTTTCGAAAGAAAATTATATCCTTGAATGGAAAGCTCATATGGACTATGTTTTTTCAAAGGTCAAAATATAGGGCTGTGCGGCATATTTTCAACATTTATATGCCCCGAACTTCTAAGAGTTTAAACTTGTACATAAATTCTGTACTATCTTCACTTTTGGTCTCTCTTGGAATTCAAGGCTGTTGCTATATTTTTTAATTCATACTGGTAACATTCCAAAGTTATATCTCTATAGAGATCATATCTGGGAACCAGTACGTAAACAAATCAATTTAAACATGAATATCATATATCTCCCCATAAGAGGCGTGGTTTGTAAAACAGCTGTATTTACAAAGTGCAACCTATACTAACATTTATTCAAATAGAAAACTCTAAAAAAAACACTTTTTCTCCTAACAATAGTTATTTGTCAGAATCATAGCCTTAAAGAAATCACTGCATTTGCTCTAACTTTTCTTATACAGTACATTGTATACCCCCACTCCTGTTTCAATTTTTAAAAGAATTTGAAAACAAGACTTAAATTAATGTCAGCTTACCCTATGTGCATGTTTTCTGACATAAAATGCACAGAACATATTTGAAACTTTTCCGATAACAAATTAAAATCATTTCAGAATACTATAAATGTAACGTTTAGTAGTTTTAATCATTACAACATTCAAGATTATATAAAATATCCAATCCTGCCTCTGTCTCCAGTCCACATCTTACTGTAAGCCTATTTATCTTTAAAAGTTCACAATATCTGCCTCAAATGGTCATTGAAGGATTCTTGTCACTATAATATTATCTCTTTCTGTATATCTAACATAATTTTGCTAAAATATGACTGGAAGTGTTTAAACAGAGCCATATTTACAAAAATTGTATATATGAAGTTACCAGTCTGGTATATGAATTAACTGAAAGTTTTATAGAACTGACTGCTGGAATCTGCATCTGAATTTGCATAAATTCAAAGCACAGTTATTGTTATTCTATACAGAAGACATTTATTTCAATAAAATCATATCCTGTCATGCCTGTACAGGCTAAATTATCTCTTTTATGGCACAGGGGTTAGGAATTTTTCTCTGGTTTTTTTTTGCCCCAAGGGCCTCAAATTTGCTAAAAATAAATCTGCTGTTTATGGAATAATAAGTACATTTTTTGGATAGAACAAACTCTTGCTATCTTTATTGAGGTATTTTTGTATCTCTAGCTTGTATTATTGTATGCCGCGGTCACAAGAAACCACATTCAGGTGTTACGGCTTACGTTTGTGTTTTCGACAAGACGAAAACACCACAACAACAATATTCATCAAGAATCTATGAGTTTCAATGACTGCAAAGAGTAAAATATGCACTGCTTAACAATTTAAGGTTACCGAATGACGTTACGCCGCGAGTTATCTTTTCTGCTGGTGTCGACATCTTTGAAATTGACGTCAAACGTAAAACCTGATGTTTTATAATAACTTAGAACGATTCAAACATACAATTTGTCTCAGTCTGGTATAAAATAGTTGAAAGATAAATGTTTCTTTATTTCAAATTTGCAAATAAATATGACTATATAATAAAAATACTTTCATTTTAGCGTCGCTTTCTAAACGTATCATATTCAATCACAAAACAAAAAACTTTGCATAATAACGATTCAAATAAAAGAACAAAAAATGAGGAAATATAATCGCACTTAGGTGAAACATAAAAAGTAAATTAACCTTTAATTTTTATTAACATTTTTAATAGTAACTGCATTGATGCAGAATGTCGAGGGATTTGATGCAATACGAACAACTTTTCCTATGTTTCAAGTGTAAGCAGTCTTTGAAATTTATTGGACTGTACAGAAGAAATCCGATATGGTTTCGAAAGCTTGTTTAAAAGAACATGAAGAAACTACCAGCATTGTAATCTAATAAGCACAGTCAAAACAGGACACTGTGTCAGGTACATCGGAATAAGGAGAAAGTTAACAAATGATATGGAATGTCAACACTAAATGTGCACTCGGTTAGGTCGAAATAAAATGTAATCATTCAGATCCCGTTACATCGTTTTCTTTCAATTCCGTTTTAAAATAAATTATTTTCTCGAAATTAACAATCAAACGATTAATTAAAAACCTGTGGCCCCTACAATGAATGAATGATCGGTGCTTCAATAAAGGTAAATCAAGAGAGACACTTCGAACGCAAACAAGCTACAACAAGATATTTTCATTAACCTATTTTATTCAAACGGCAAAAACAAACTGATTACAAGAACAGTTCAAATGCCCCCCAATCCAATCCCCCCTCCCGCGTTGTACATATTGTATCTATCAATGGCTATTAAAACTTGTTTGTTCTTTGATTTTTTTTATAAATATCGTTGATAGAGAAATGCAGATTTGAGAGCAAATGCAATGCAATTTTCGATATAATTATTTACTCCAAGAGGCATAACTCTTTTAAAAATATTTGATCAGCACTGACCTTCAAAGTTATCCAAGACAATGCTGATATAAACCTTTAATATAAATTATTTTAAAGATCTGGCAACAAATCGTATACGAGAGAGTGCTTAAAAATGCAATTTTCCACATACTAATTAATATATCCAACGGGCATGACTCTTTTTAGAATAATTGATCGGCATTGATTTTCAAACTTGTCAGCGAAAATACTTATATAAACCTAATATACAAGTTTTATAAAAATCAGGCAAGAATGTACACGTCAGAGAGCTAACAAGACCGGAAACATATTTGTATGTCCACCACAACTTGTCGCGCGGGGGACAAAAATCAAACGAGATCTTAAAATCAATTTTATTTTAAATTCATATTAATTTGCACTTTGTCTTCGGGGGATGGGTGTGTTTTTGGTGTTTTGAGTTGGACATGATGTACAGGTACAACGGATAAAAAACGCACCTTTTCACATAGTGGGGAGACAAAACGACTCTAATACGATTAGTCAAGCAGCTAAGTCCAATTTTTCATCAGAATTCTGCAAAATGTGGTAAAAGCATCAAACTTGGTATATAAGCTCCTAGCACCATTCTTAGCAAAATAAGATATGGAGCCAACCTGAAAAAAATCAACTTCCGGTTTTTTTCCAAGATGGCGGACAAAATTCCAAATATTCTAAACTAAATATCAAAGAAACCGTACACAAGGTGGTAAAAAAATGAAACTTTGTATATTATCTCTTTAGACCCTTCTTAACAAATGAAGATATGAAACCAATATAAAAAACTATCAACTTCCGTTTTTTTCCAAGATGGCGGCCGAAATAACAAAAATGTTAAAACAAGTCAAAAGGAAGTTGCAATATATACCAAAAAATTATATCAGATGAGTACAATTGAAAGTAATATATTATACAGTAGCTGTCATATGCAACAACACGTTCATTCATCTTGTTTGTGTCGGTAAAGCCTATACTCGCTGCAGTCCATCAGGCACAATCTCCATCACACTTGCCTAAAGCTGTATTCGGAAGTGCGGATTTGAAACCCTTGCATTGTCCTCGACAACCTTTTTATGCATCCACAGTGAACAAGCTCCTGTAGTGAAGAGGTTGCCTCTGCCAATATTGTCAAGAACGGGTTCTTACATACCGTTGTCTTGCTTTTTCCAACCATACAAGTCGGGGGATGGAAGAACAGGCTGTAAAAGCAAACACTGTATCCAAATCAATCCAGCTTGGAACACGGAACGTTTGGCATGTTGGAAAAGTGCCTCTCGTTTTGGTGGTACAGACTCGATTGATCTACCTTTATGTACAAAGAGTACTTTTCTAGCTTCATTTACACTGTTTGATTCACTTATCCGATGGTACAAAAGTACAACATATCGCTCCAGCAATGGTAGAGTTGAATCACGGCATATTGTCCTTGGTTGGTCTGCCATCTGTCTAAAAGCAGCTGATATCGCGGGGAAAGTATTCCATGTATCCCATACTGTTTCTTTCCTCGTCCTGCAAATGAAGATACAATGTCGCAACATGTAAAGGCGTGGAATATTGGTAAAAGCCTATATTGAAGAGAACCCAAAGATTGTGCAATATCGTGAATAGGAATGTAACGGAAATGTTTCCCGGTTGCAAATGTTATCCATATCTCATCAGCTTCTGTGTCCTAAAATACAGATATAGCTATCCCAATTACGTCTGTATCCACAGTTTAAATGCTGATCTTTTAAAAAACCATCCCTAAATGCATCTGCAACGTGAAGCATAACTCTCGTAACAGTTTTTTCGTGTTTGCACGGTTTTAGTTTTGACTTGTCTATGTGTGCCTGGTTTGAAATCACATTCTCTCTAACTGTACAGATAACTTTCTTTTCAGTATTTGCTGTTTCTGCCAACCTTTTTCGATAAAAACTGAAACAGCTCCCTTTTATTCTCATCAACCCGTAGAAAGCCATGCCAGTTCTTAGGGATATTTGTTTGGGCTTGAACTCGCCTTCGAATTCCCTTCCCTCTTTTTTCTCTGGTTGCACTTTTGAGGCTGTTTTCTACATATGTGTCCCATACTACATCAACGCGTCCAACATCGCTATTTCGGTTTACTATGTAGTGAAGAATACTTTTACTGCATAATCATGAAATGATATGCTGCACCAGGCTTGATTACATTGACTACTGTTGCACCGTCAATTGAGGGTTAACTATTGTTTTAGATATTAACGGCTCAAGACATTTTCTTGATAGATCTGACTTATCACATTGACGTATGGTCCCATTTTGACTCATGATGGCGGATTATTCTGGTAACGGCGAAGATAAACTCTTCATTTTGTTTGGAGGTCTTCATATCGAGATGGCCATTTTAAAAAAAACTATTGGTGATAGGCTAGAAGCGTCAGGTTGGACCAATGCTATTTCTTTTATGCGGTAAAAGTGTTTGTTCCCTACATAAACCGAAATAGCGATGTTGGACGCTTTGATGTAGTATGGGACAATTATGTAGAAAACAGCCTCAAAAGTGCAACCAGAGAAAATAGAGGGAAGGGAGTTCAAGCTCAAACAAATATCCTTTAGAATTGGCATGACTTTCTACGGGTTGATGAGAATAAAAGGGAGCTGTTTCAGTTTCTATCTGAAAAGTTTGCAGATGTAGCAAATACTGAAAAGAACGTTATCTGTACAGTTGGAGAGAATGTGATTTCAAATCAGGCACACATAGGCAAGTCAAAACTGCAACCGTGCAAACACGAAGAAGAAGAGATGATAGTTATGATTCACGTTGCAGATGCAGTCAGGGATGGTTTTGAAAAGATCAGCATTAAAACTTTGGATACAGACGTAATTGTGATCGCTATATCTGTATATAAGGACACAGAAGCTGATGAGATATGGATAGCATTTGCAACCGGGAAATATTTCCGTTACATTCCTATTCATAATATTGCACAATCTTTGGGTCCTCTTGATTCCCTGCTTTTACCAATATTCCACGCCTTTACAGGTTGTGACACTGTACCTTCATTTGCAGGACGAGGAGAGAAAACAGCATGTGATACATGGAATACTTTCCCTGAGATATCAGCTGCTTTTAGACAGATGACAGACCAACCTAGTACAATATGCCGTGATTTAATTCTACCATTGCTGGAGCGATATGTTGTTCTTTTGTACCATCGGACAAGTGAATCCAACAGTGTAAATGAAGCTAGAAAAGTACTCTTTGCACATAAAGGTAGATCAAACGAGTCTGTACCACCAAAACAAGAGGCACTTTACCAACATGCCAAACGTTCTGTGTACCAAGCTGGATTGATTTGGATACAGTGTTTGCTTTTACAGCCTGTTCTTCTATCCCCCGACTTGTATGGTTGGAAGAAGCAAGACAACGGCATGTAAGAACCCGTTCTTGACAATATTGACAGAGGAAACCTCTTCACTACAGGTACTTGTTCACTGTGGATGCAAGAAAGGTTGTCGAGGACAATACAAGGGTTTCAAATCCGCCCTTCCGAATACAGCTTTAGGCAAGTATGATGGAGATTGTGCCTGATGGACTGCAGAGTATAGGGTTTACCGACACAAACAAGATGAATGAACTTGTTATTGCATATAACAGCTACTGTATATATATTACTTTCAATTTTACTCATCTGATATATTTTTTTTGTAAATATTGCAACGTCCTACTGACTTGTTTTATTTTTTTTTGTTATTTCAGCCGCCATCTTGGAAAAAACCGGAAGTTGATAGTTTTTCATATTGGTGTCATATCTTTATTTGTTTAGAAGGGTCTAAAGAGATAATATATACAGTTTCATTGTTTTACCACCTTGTGTACGGTTTCTTTGATATTTAGCTTAGAATTTTTGCAATTTTGTCCGCCATCTTGGAAAAAACCGGAAGTTGATTTTTTTCAGGTTGGCTCCATATCTTATTTTGCTTAGAATGGTATTAGGAGCTTATATACCAAGTTTCATGCTTTTACCACATTGTGCAGGGTTTTTCTGATATTTCCTGGACTAGATACGAAACACTTTAAGGTATCTTTTAGGGGATAGGCATATTACTCACATAGTCGTCGGAAAAAACCTGAGATACTTCGCAGTCTTAAAAGGAGTTTTTACAACAAGTATACAAGTGTTTATGTAAGTTAAAAAACATATATACATATATTTGACTAAAGAAATCTTCATCTATCGAATGATTTAACTGGCTTGGAATAAGTACATGAACTTGTGGAATCCCTAGCCTGTTTCCAAGGTTAAAAAAAGGAAAATGTAGATGATGATTATCAATACTACTAAATTAGCGAGGTCAAATTTGTTAGTCGGCATTACGTAAAAATGACGAATTAAAGAATTCAAATTTATATTATATAACTAATATAGGACAATTTTGTTGATTAAACAATGCACCATTCCAGACCCTTTTGTTTTCCACACAACTAATATTACCAATAATAAACAAGTTCCGCGTCGAATCCGATAAAATCGAAATATAAACTTTAACTTCCACTCTATGAATATCTCTACATTTATGAAAACTTGATGGTTAACTACATTTGTAAATGGGGTTCTTGTCTAGCTTTCAAACATTTGCTTAAACAATGAACAATGATTTCTATGTCCTTTGATAGATGGTTAATTCTAGCAACCTACAAATATGGTCAATACTACTGGGTCCGTGGAGTTAGATATTATAAGAACTTTCAATCTTCTACTTCAGAATTTTTTTTTAATTTGCAGGATAAATTCGAAATTTAATATATATGAAAATGTGTAGATGCAATTAATTATTTTGAACACGTATGGGATATTGCAGATGCTGTAAAGCAAACAACAATCGATCAATCATTCTCTTCATCATAATTCCTACTTTGAACCAACATGTATCATCGAATTTAATTTGAATTAAAACGAGTCGGTGTCTTTTTTCATTTGTAATCCTCTCTTAATCATAGGTCCTACAAACGAATAAAACATTTACCTCTAGACGTATATCAACAATAATTATCAAATAAATCTTTTCATCATCACATTATCAACTTATATCAACACTTCATGTCAGAATGAAACCTTAACCTATTTTAATATATTGTTGTAAGTAAAGTACTGTAATGAAATGTAAAACTTTTTCTAGAATCTGCAACCCAAGATGAATCCAACGCTCTGTATAGGTTTATGTGTGAGAATATTGTTGGATCAGAGGAGCATGTGAAAACAATCAGAATGATGAACAATGTCAGAGACAATTTTCAAACGTAAAGCAGTGCACACCAATCACCAGTGGAAGCTTTGGAGAGGGACTTGAGATGAAAGGTAGTGATTTAGACATAGTGAAGGTTATAAAAGGTGCTGAGATTTGTGAAGACGCAAATATTCGTCGCAAATATGGGACAGTATATTTTATAATGCAAACAGAAGATACCCAACCAGGTTACACTCAATTACGACTACTGTACCCTGAAGATCAGAGTGTCCTTAAAGACTGTGGAAAAATAGGATGTGATTAGTACTACTCCAATGTTTCATTGAAACAACAGTTTGCAAGCAACGGTTTAACCACTAGTCATGGCCCATGCATATCCGACATACGCAAAATACTGGACGTAGCATACAGCTTACACAGTAAGTCTTGGATAACACCACCAAAACAATGGATAACACGATCAAATAATTCATGGCCTGTGTGCGAAGTTAAACATTCAATTTTAAAACATGGTGTTCTCTTTGTACCAATAGGTGTGAAAGGATCTATAAAAGAAGATCTAGAATGGCGCATATCATTTTCTGTTGGAGAAAAACTGCTAATTTTTACATTTACGCATACTCAGTTACCATGTTACGCTCTCATGAAAATTCTTCTTAAAGATGTTATAGCTTTAGACAAAGAATGTAAAGAATGGCTTTGTTCATACTTCATGAAAACAGTAATGTTTTGGATATGTGAGGAATTATCTTCATTAAAACTTGATATCTGGTTTCATGATATGCTTTAGGAGGCTTATATATTATGTTAAGTTTGCAGTGTGTCTACATTATTTTATCCCAAAGAATAATTTATTTGAGAATAAGATAAAAGGACATGTTCAGGAAATGCTTTTAAATAAGTAAAATAGTTTAAACAATTATGATTGGAAATGTATCTTTTTTTCAGAACAAATTTCGAAATTTGATAAGTCAATATATGGTATTACCAAGGAGCCACGTCTTTTACACGTCCGCAGTGTTGAGGCTTCATTATGTTCAATTATTCATTTTATGAACAACATGCCGTGGAATAATACCTTGATTCTGGAAAAAGGGATACACAGGATGTTGTCTACAAAGAGTTCCAAAATAAAATCCATATACGCATACTATACTTCAAAATTGTGTTGCAGAAGTGCCCAATTTCTTCCATTTGATGGCATATCCGATAATAAATTTACCTACAAACAATACAAAACGTGTGTAAGTACTCTTTTGCTCGGTACGCGCCATGACGCTGTATCTGGATGGCTGTCGTTAGCTTCGTTTTTTTACAAAACGAAAGAATACACAAAAGCTGTTGATGTCATCCAGTATTGTCTTTTAAAATGCACACCAGAAAAACCGTACCGAAGCATGAATTTGTCACATTTTCATGGAGAATCATTCAATTTGCCTTTATTTAGAGAGATGAATACTGTTCAGTTGTTGAAGTTTCTGCATTTAGAATGTGTGTTTTTTATTCCAAACTCTCTGCTAGTACCTGAAGAATTACGAATCCAAGGAGAGTTCATTGAACCTGGTATAGCCCCATTAATATATGCACATCTCCTATGTTTCCTGTGTAATTATAATCTTTACAATACCAAACAATGCATGGATTGTATCCGAGGTCTCCAGTTGACTATAGAGAACAACTATTTAAAACAAATCCCTTACAAAAAGCTAACTCTTACAACATGCTAGGCATAACATTTCAATTAATAGGAGACACAGATTCAGCAAGACAGGCATTTAAGCAATCATTAGAACTATATCCAGATCCAACATCAAATAATGAAGAAGATTAGAATTGACTGAATAAACATTAATCATGATAATGTATAGTAGGTGTTATTTCTCAATGATCATTGACTGTAGAATGCAGTGATACTAGAGGGTGTGGATGGGGTTTTCAGAATAGAAGATAATTAATCAATGCTATAGAAAAATGGACAAATAAAGTAGAAAAAGAATAGATAATACTTGGGATGCTTAAATATAAAGAAAAGAGAATAATGGGCAACATTTGTAAAGAAAAGAGAAAAAATCCATGAAATAAAAAAGAATACAGAGAGACCTTCATACTAAGTAAGGGAAAGAAACAATTGCAATGTCTTAAAGTGTAAAAAATGTATTTAGAGTGGGAAGGAGCTCATGCAAGCTGTCCTAAGTCACCTCAATTGGATATACTTTACAAATATCAAGTCTAAATAAAACAGCCAACGCAATGGTAAACTAATATCAAAGATTTAGTAACACTGCAGTCTATGGAGAACTCTTTTAAAGTTAGAACGATTAAGATAGGTTAGAACTTGGGTGAGGTGGGGTTGGATTCAAAATTACATTGGGTCATTTTAAGACAACATTGGGTTTCTTAAAGATTTTAACAGTCAGGGGCGTTACTTACATCTAGAAATTGACAATGAGGGTCGGTTGAAAACAAAACTTTACGACAAAAGAGATGATTTCAGCTTCCCAATAGTGAACTTTCCATTTCTATGTAGCAACATTCCAGCAGCGCCTGCATACGGAGTATATATCTCCCAATTGATACAATATTCCCGGGCTTGTGTTTCCTATTACGATGTCCTTGATAGAGGATTGCTGCTCACAAGGAAGCTATTAAACCAAGAGTTCCAAATGGTAAAGTTGAAGTCATCCCTTCGTAAATTTTACGAACGACATCACGAGTTGGTTGACCGTTATGGAATAACCGTTTCACAGATGATATCGGATATGTTCCTTATGTCGTAACTACAATACCCTCCCTTTTCACGAATGTGACTTACCAAATTAGACTATTTACCGGATTTGTAATAACATAAGCAACACGACGGGTGCCACAGGTGGAGCAGGATCTGCTTACCCTTTCGGAGCACCTGAGATCACCCCCAGTTTTTGGTGGGGTTCGTGTGGCTTAGTCTTTGGTTTTCTATGATTTGTCATCTGTACTATTATTTGTCTGTTTGTCTTTTTATTTTTGGCCATGGCGTTGTCATTTTGTTTTCGATCTATGAGTTTGACTGTCCCTCTGGTATCTTTCGTGCCTCTTTTAAACAAGTTGTTTTTTTGAGTTACTTATATAGGTAATTTTTGTTTTTAAAATTATTAGATTACTCAATAGAGTTATTTCAAATTTCATTAGAAGCATAGACTCAATGTAGTTTTCATGAATTTTTACATCATTTTAATACATATAATTAAGTTTTTTTTTTAAATGAGAGGAGTAAAGAGATAAAAGTTTACTTTAAAAATAATGACAAAAATATAACTTGAATAAGTTATTTTATATATCTTTGAAAGAATCAGTAAATACAACTATTTAAGGAACACATGTAATTGTTTTGGGTTACAAACTACAAATAAGTCTTAATTAAATCACAAGTTCCTATCTATTTATATCTGTCTACCTTCAAGATTTGCATCGAACATACTATTTTGATAGTCTCGAGAGACCAATCTATGACCCAAAAGCGTCGACTGGAAAAATAAGTGCGTCAGAAAGGCAATTACTGTTTCAGGGTATTAGTCTTTATATTTCATGGTAAAAAAAACCAATTGACTGTGAAAATTTGTTCAAGCTAGTAAAATCTGTATAAACGGAAACCTGTAGGAATATTATTTAGAAAATTTACTTATATAAGTAATATTTAAAATAGCCTCGTTTTCAACATTACTTGTTCAGGTAATTTTAAAAGTTACTTGTTTTATTTAAGCCCCTTTTGACACAGACGGAACCAAACACACACACACACACATGGCAGTCAGCTATAAACACAATATGGGAATGAGTATTTGTTATTATTTAAGTTTACTTGAGCATGTATTATCTGTAAACAGTATTATATAGTGGGGCCTCATTATGATGTATATTTAGCAAAGTTAAGAATAGAAAAGTCGGCATGTTTTCCATAGTTTTGGTATGTATCTCAACGCAAGACTTTTGTATATCAGGCCTTAATATGGATTTCAATTACGGAAACGTTTTTATTTGAGTAATTTTTTATCACCACATTTCATTTGTGTATCTCAAAAAATTTACAAAAACTTGTAACTAGAATTTTTCTGAAAATAAATAAATTGTTCATGTTGTGCAATATTCATTACTTCATTAGAATACAGGCACATATCTGTGATAGGGGAAAAGACTTGCCTAGTACGACCACGTTACAAATCTTGATTTCTGTTTAACATATAGTGTTTGAAGTGGTTATGTATATGAATTAAATAATTTGTTATAAGGAGTCGTGTGTCCAAAATGTTGAATATTATTCATATTGTTGTCATATTGTTGCGGCCTTGATGAGGTAAACTCAATATATTGTATTCATATACTCCAGAACGATCAACTTCGGTAACTGTTAGTTCAGAAGTTTTTTGCTATTTTAATCACTATAAAAATCATTTGCATTTAAATTTTGATAGCAATAATGATGATGATGATGATGATGTGATGATGATGATGATGATAATGATGATGATGATGATGATGATGATGATAATGATGATGATGATGATGATGATGATGATGATGATGATGATGATGATGATGATGATGATGATGATGATGATGATGATGATGATGATGATGATGATGATGATGATGATGATGATGATGATGATGTAATGATGATGATGATGATGACGACGACGACAACGACGACGACGACGACACCGACGATGATGATGATGATGATGATGATGATGATGATGATGATGATGATGATGATGATGATGATGATGATGATGATGATGATGATGATGATGATGATGATGATGATCGCAAAGTATCTCAGAAAGAATGTAAAGAAATTATCATTATCACTTCTACTTCTACGGTTTTAAGGAAGGTATCACAAGTTGGTTGATGTTATAATTGTTTTGTTTAGTCTTCAATATTCTATCAAGTGTTTGGTTGACTTGTTTGTCTGTTCATTGTTTTTTGTTTTTGTCATGGAATCGACTTGTGACATTTGAATGTCCCTTTTGGATCTTGCACTTTTGTTATTATCAGAAAGTTGTTGTGTAACAAACCGACATAAGAATACACTGTAAGCACCTTTTGTTAAAGGTTTACTCTTCAAATCGGAACAAAGTACAGGGCAATAGACGGACAATATTGATATTATTAAATGGAGAACTTACTAAACTGATTTCATGCGTGATGAATATCAATATATATACTTGAACTCCGTGAAATTTTAGTGGGCTCTTTTAAAGAGAGGAACCTCGTCCGATGTTACCTTTGGTTAGTCATCAAGGATTTCGCATCTATTCGTGATGGATTCATTTTTGATTTTGAGAAAGATAACAAAACTGTATTTGTATCTTCTAGATTCAACTGATTCATTTGTTTTAAAGAATTCCAGGTTAACTGTCGGCCATCAATAATGATCAATACTCATACAGTATAGTAAGCTACAACATGGTTTGAATGACCATATTCGAAAAAATAAAAGAAGATCAGAAGCAAACCAACAACAAACACAAGTTTACACTTTTCTGCTTTAGACAGGCTCATATATATTATGACGAAATTTAATTGAAATTAGGCATTCAATCATCCTCGCCACAAAAGATTGTGGTGAAACTACTTAGCAAAGGAACGCACTGTTAAAAAAAGTTGGATATGGTTTGACTCTTCAGATTACATGTTATTTAGCAAAAAAAAAACAATAACAGAATAAAGACGATATTATTGTTGTATTTAAAAATATAACGACGCAAACATTAGAGTAATTAAACAATGATGTTGAAGTACAACTACAAATGAGTGTGTCTGAAAGACACATTTATATCCTCGCCGAAAATCTTCAACTGTCCATCGTTAGTGTAAAATTTGCAGAAAATTAAACTCCTGATAATATGCACACTTTTTAAGTAATATGTAATAATACCCTGTATTACATAGCTGTAATCAGGGTTAGCCGGGTAAACTACGTACCCTGCATGCATATAAATAACAAATGTCGATTATTATGTAATATATGGAAAGTTCAAAGAAAACCATAATCCTGTGAACATGCATATCGTTAATAAATGTACAGAAACACGGCTTTTTATAATACTCTATATTAAAATTATATTTTCTACATTTGCCTTCTGTTTTCTTGATGTCTGTTATCTTTTATTCACATTGAAACTTCGGTAACTTTATAACTGTTTTTATTAGATTTGTTCGACTGCAATACATATTGTTTACATATTCAGTATTCGTGATCCTTTCGGTCAATTCATTCTTTATCAATCAGTTATGACATTAAAAAACGGGAAATCAACAAAATAGCTTCACAGCTTCAGCATTATTCACCGTGTTTATTAATCATCATTTAAACATAAGTTCAACTGCCACCAATTAAAAAGTAAAATCATAAAAAAACTGAACTCCAAGGAAAATTCAAAAAGGAAAGTCCCTAATCACATGGCAAAATCAAAAGCTCAAACACATCAAACGAATGGATAACAACTGTCATATTCCTGAATTAGTACAGGCATTTTCTTATGTAGAAAATGGTGGATTGAACCTGGTTTAATAGCTAGCTATACCTCTCATTTGTATGATACAACCTTAAGATTCACACGTTTTAGAATTTTGAAAAATGAGACAATGCATGTGCAGCCAGATTATCAAACAAAAATATGACTTTTCGTGACTATTCTCATGGAATACGCAGGCACATTTTGCTTACTTGAACTTTAGATGAATCTCACGTGAAAAAGATTACGTCAACTTCACCAAAAACGATCTTATACATGAAACTCACATGAAAAGATTCATTCAACGTGAATTGAGATTCATATAAAAAAAAAATAATTACAGTTTGCATGATTTTAATCAATTTGCAAATTTAAATGTTATTTGAATAACTCCAGATTATCTTCCTATAATGCTGTTTGGTCTTGAGTGAACGGAATAACTCTCCTTTTTGTACTTTATAACTTAAAAAAATACCTAAAGCTTCATACTTTTTTTGGGCATGCACTAAACCGTAATGTGGCATACAACACGTAAGATAAAACAAGCAAAACAATATTTAAACTGCTTCCTTAAACAGAAAAAAAAATAAAAGATTAACTTACCAACATCTCGGTAAACACAAAACAATGTCGAATTTATAAAGTACCCATACTTTGAAACCGTCCAGAGCAATCATATATAACCTAATGTATAAAGTCTCTCGTTAACTGTTAGGACTCTCTTGGATTATAAGACCACAGATAACCTATTTTCCCAGTCAAAAAGACAAAATTATGGGCCAAGGGACAGATCTTTAACTCCTCTTTGATAATAAGAATGTTTTTGTTAAAAGATTGAATGATATATTTTTAATGTTTATCGCCACCTTCATCCCTTTTAACTTTTTTGCGGCGGACAGGTTTTATTCGTGAATAAAGGATAAAGAGTACCAAATAAACTCATCATAGATATCAGATTTGAAACTCTGTATTTGCACCAGAGGCGCGTTTCGTCTACAAAAGACTCATCAGTGACGCGCGAATAAAAAAAAGTTAAAAATCCAAATAAAGTACGAAGTTGAAGAGCATTAAGGACTAAAATTTCTAAAAGTTTTGCCAAATACAGCTAAGGTAATCTATTCCTGATGTAGAAAAACCTTAGTATTTTAAAAATGTAAAGTTTTGTAAACAGTTAATTTATAATTATGACCAAACCAAGAGAGAACCACCGACATTCTGCAGGAAACTTGCAATCCTGGTTGAATCAAGTATGAGTCGAACGCACTTTCCATGTACGGGGTTCGAACTCTCAACCTCAGTGTTGACAGGCTAGGGATTAATGTAGGTGAAATACTTTTCTTTTTATTTGAATAGATGACAAACTAGAATCTGCTGACACCCTTTTTTCAGTTATTGTCGAAACAATACAAGAGACCAACATAGAAATTCTTTTTGAGATCTAAAATTAACTATAGAGTATAATTTGTTATAATAAAATCTGTTAATAAAGCTACAGCGTATAACGGCTTACGTATACCTTTTCAAAGTTAAAACAACAAAAAAACCGAGGTCCAAGGAAGATTCAAGCTGAAAGTCCCTTATCAAATGGCAAAATCAAAGCTCAAACACATAAAACGAATGGAAAACAACTGTCATGTTCCTTGGTTCAAACATTTCCTTAAGTAGAAAATGGTGGATTAAACATGGTTTTATAGCTATCTAAACCTCTCACTTGTATGACAGTTATTTGGCCTTCCATTATATTGACAATAATGTGTGAGCAAAACAAACATACATAAAAGGTAAACATGTCAAAAATCGGGGCACAGCAGTCAACTTTGTGTTATGATTTTAACAAATAACTATTTAAACAAAGAAAAACAAAATGGCATATAGACAGTCTACAGACCATGTACATAAGCAAAGATGTTTATGTTGAACCAGTAAGGTCGAGAACAAATTTTACATTATTAGTTAAATCCTTAAATTAGACAACAATAAAGCAAACTATAATAACCTAGCATATTGTAAGATCAAAATAAAATTGACATAAATGGGCTGATTGGGTTTTCTTTATTTAGGTTAATAATGATGGTAGACCTTTGGTAGTCCCTTTCAATTTGCTGAAAAACTTGTGATATGTTACTTTACTCAAACGATCGAATAAAGACTTATTGTGTGTTGTAATGGTACAAATAAACATGGTTCCTTTGATTAGTTTTACTCCATTGTTTAATTCACCGTGATAAAACTAACAACTGTATAATTTTCGTACTAAGTGTAGTTCTGTTTTGAACTATATTCATTGCATATACAGTAGAACCACGTAGCGCCAAACAATGCTATGCCGACAGTCGGAAAAGAAGAGGTAGTTTGCCAATGCCGGTTAAGGTCCTTCTTGTTGAATACATGTTGTAAAAATTAGTGTAAACAGGAAAAACCTGATAAAAAATCTCTTGATTCTTATTTAAATAAATGTTTGAATGTGGTAGATAATAGAAAATCACATTTTGAAAATAATTTAGAAGTAAATAATAGAGTACATAATACACCTATTTCCAGAATAAGAAATAAACTTCAAGAACTTTCAAAGCGGTTTGTGTTTGTACCGGCCGACAAAGCAGCCAACAATGTGGTGGTGGTCTGCTGTAAATACTACACGGACGTTCTTAAGAATGAAATTTTAAGTTCATCTACATTCAAGTCCATGCGCCCCACAGAGAGTCATATAGTTAACAAACATATCATAACCACATCACAGCTTTAGGCTTCTTCTGAACATTTGAAGGTCCCTACTATGTATTGGTTACCTAAACTACACAAAAAAACAAGTAAAATATCGTTTCATCTCGGCCTCTAGTAAGTGTTCTACAACTAATCTTTCAGTGCTTTGAACAAGTTCCTTAACAACTATCAAAGAGCTTATCATAAACTATTGTAATAAAATATATGAAAATAGTGGAATTAACTATTTTTGGAGTGTAAACAATTCTTTGGATGTTTTAGATAAATAACGTGCTTTCGATGGTCCTTTTGATTCTGTTGACAGTTTTGTTTTTCTACTCTTTACACTACACTTCAACACAATCTTATCAAACAAAAATGTGATTATTTAATCAAATGGTCGTTTGGTAAATCTGAATGCATATATACTTGCTGCCACTCATTTAAAGCCTTCTTCTCTAATGAGAAAGGTAAATATGCTAGATACACCTACTTGAGGTGTGATGAGATGATTGAAGCTGTTAATTTTCTCCTTGATAATATTAATGTACATTTCGGCAGCAAACTTTATCGACAGGTTGTAGGTATTCCTATGGGCACTAATTGCACCCCTTTAATAGCAGACTTGTTTTTGTACTGTTATGAATCACAGTTTATGACCAAACTCAGTAAAGACCCGTCTAAATTGCATTTAATTGATAAATTCAACAACACTTACCGTTATCTTGATGATATTTGTTCGTTAATTAATCAAGAATTTTCTCAATATACTGCCGAAATTTACCCAAAGGAACTTACTTTAAATAAATCAGATTTAAACGGTAACAACTGTCCTTTCCTAGATTTAGATATTTCGGTTTTACACGGGAAACTCCACACTAAAATGTACGACAAAAGGGACGATTTTTCGTTCCCTATTGTTAGTTTTCCCTTTTTGGATGGTGATGTTCCTGTGGCACCATCTTACGGTGTTTATATTTCACAACTCGTTCGCTATGCCCGTGTCTGTTGTGACGTTTTTGATTTTAACGAACGTAATCTATGTATTACTGGTAAATTATTAAGCCAGGGGTTTCGTTACCACAAATTACTTAAAACCTTTACTAAATTCTTCCACAGATATAATGAAGTTTGGTCTTGAAGTTTGGTTGTACCTGTAGAAAACTTATTCCACATCCTCATTTTTACGGCAATATTGTTTACCGTGCCCGGAAATTTAGGAACTATCCTGGTAAACTAATCGATCATTTAAATAAACTTATTCTAAAAGGTTACCAATTCAACACTGTAATTAGATCATTAAATATTGTTTTATTGGTACTGATATTGATTTTGTTATCAGTAAATTAAAAGCAAACTAAATATTATTGTTATATACATATACACATTCATGGATCTACAATCTGTCGATACCTGTATATTGGCTTTGCACAAGGTCATATTTTTCTCTGACTGTTTATGACGTCTTTACACTAAATCCATTGGATGTTGGATGTGAACGGATTGATAATTTAGTCTTAGATGCATGATTTTTTTTATTAGTTGTTAGAGGCTTTGAACTAGCTGTCAGTAACTGCGAGTACTCTCAGATCTGTACTGAGTGTCTTTTTGTTGTTTGGATGTACAAGTACCCGGCCACGTCCACTTGAATTTGTAGTATTTGTATTTTTATCCATCTGATGAGTTAAGCCTCTTTCAACTAATTTGTATAGTTCGTTCTTATGTTGTACTGTTACACCACTGTCCCAGGTTAGGGGGAGGGTTGGGATCCCGCTAACATGTTTAACCCCGCCACATTCTGTATGTATGTGCCTGTCCTAAGTCAGGAGCCTGTAGTACAGTGGTTGTCGTTTGTTTATGTGTTACATATTTGTTTTTCGTTCATTTTTTGTACATAAATTAGGCCGTTAGTTTTCTCGTTTGAATTGTTTTACATTGTCATTTCGGGGCCTTTTGTAGCAAACCTTAACCCGACATGTGGCACTAACGCAAATTTCAACTCAAGGATTTGTTCTTGTTTGATTTTGAAAACTAGCATATTAATCATACACTAACATTAAATCACAAGAAGGATCTCAACATCCCTGAATTAATACAACACACTTATAAAGGCTAATATAATGATATATGTCAATTTCATGTTTACCTTTAAATGGAACAGAAAGTAGATTTATAGGGAAACCCCGTTGTCAAGGTAAATACATTTTATAGTTATCAACAAAAATGGCAGGTAATATTTATTTTATAACAGATTTCACGTTTGTTTTGTTCAAAACATTTTTTGTATAATACACAATTCAATGTAAACCTTTTACGTTAACACATGTTTAATGAACTTTGTCTTTGGTATTATGGTTTGTTTACTATAAAAGTAATGTTCGATTTGAATACCACATTGATAGCAACGTAAATGATTATATCCTGAATAAAAAATACAATCAAAACATGTATGAAAATAACAGAATAGTATAATGTTTAGTAATATACCAATCATTTCATTTAAAGAGGCTATGACAAATATAATAACGGGATCATGGACCTATGCGTTCGTTAATTGTTAAATCTGCTTCACATCAAGATAGCTCATCAGTAATACCAGGTATATAGTTGTGTATGCTAAACGCACGTTTCGACTAGAGGTGATACATTAGTGAAACTTGAATCAAATCAGTTGGAAGTCAAAACTAAATACGAAAATAAAGAGCACAAAAAAGGAATGCTCAAAAACAGCATGATAAATAAGGCGAAGACAGTTTTTGTGAAGAAGTATAAGAACCGTTAGTGTATCGAATAATATAATACTTAATGAACAATAAAATATGTTAACAAGTTTTTGCCGCATCGAAAAGCTTACATGTCTAATAGATAGAAAGGCGTTAAAAAAACAAAAATGGTAAATAACAAATTACGCGAATCCTACTAAAACAATATAAATTGATAAAAACAAAGAGAGATACATATGCATATGTAGGTGGAACACATTGGGTTATGAATATTTGATATAAAGCGTTTATTTTGAATAACTAAGTGTTTTGAATTTTCCTTTGGTAACTGCTCCTTTAAAAATGAAAAACTTCTAAAACATTATTTTTTAAACGACTTCTATTGTGGTTTTAGAGAATTGCATATATTTCTTATGGTAGTATTACACCCAAAATAATTTTATTTTCTTCAAGTAGTAAATAAATTAATGTTCAGCAAATCATTGTGTAGTATGATGGAAAAAAACCAGTTATCAACTTTTAAAAGAAAGAATGATATATATGAATACATATGATTATGTTGTGTATGTCTGAGGACAATCATTCGATAATTGTATATAACGCCATTCAAAAACTTTACCTATATCAAATTAGAATATTTCCTCTCTGAATTTATGAGAACACATCTTAAAAAAAGAAACCAAATATTAATAATGCCCTCTCGAACAGTTCTTGTTGGTGTATTTCGGAAGCTTGACGTATTTGGCATGCTGATAAATAAATATCATGCTTTCCATAATTCATATCGTTTAACCTTGAAACTATTACCAAATATATATGATTTCCTCAAAGGTGGTAGAACAAACTTTTTTTAGGATAACATAATTATCTTAAATGCTATCCTTTCATTACACTCATATTTGTTCATCAACATGTTAATACCATTCATTTTCGTCTTTTATGCCTCCAAATATATAAATGTAAGCAATAATGTCAAAAATCTTATTCGTTATATCTAAATTCGTCAGTAAATAATCTTAAAGTTTGATAACAGATAAATCTCGATATATGGTCTTCACTAATAAACACACGTGTATACAATATGTAAAATGAGTGTGCAACCAGAATCGAACTCCTACTCTTGTTAAAAGTTGAAGGAACAAAAACTACCGAGAATTATGCCTAAAAAATACTCTTTCTTCAAGTACTCCAACAAATATAAATCCCACGTAACGGTATACATGAATGAACAGGTATAACTAAAACCGGTCAAGCTTGCTGCAATAACCAGTTGTTGAATTTAGAATGATTATAAAGATCTGCTATCAATTAAACTGTTCATATGAAACATATATATATATATTTAAAAAAAGAGATTTGTATCTATTGATTGATTTTCCTTGCACTTTATCGCCGAAACGTCCAGGAGAAAAGTTAAAGCTTCAATCATATCTTCACATTTCCAGTAAGTTTATCTATCATGCGTATCTTTTATGTGACAGAAAAAAAACGCTTTCAAAGATTTACAGCAAATAAATTTGCAATGAGATTTTTCAAAATAATGTGGTAATATATATGAACACTTTTTCTTGATAAGATTGTGTGGAAGTGTAGTAAAGAGTGTTGAAAAATCATAACTGTCAACAGAATTAAATGGATCATCAAAAGCATGTATTTTATCTTACACTTCTACAGAATTTTCAACATTCCAAAAATAATTAATACCGTTATTTACATAAGCATTATTACAAAAGTTATTAACAAGTTATTATAGAAGTAAGTTAGAAGCACTAATAGATTATTAGTGGAACACTTAATATATGCGGTGATGAAACGAAATTTAAATGGTTGTTTGTGGAATTTAGGTAACCAGTACATAGTAGGGACTTTCAAATTTTTAAAAGAGGGTTTAAGCTGGATAGTGGTAATTTTATGCTTGTTTACAATTCGACTCTCTTTGGAGCGTACGGACCTGACTGTAGAAGAATTGATAATTTCGTTTTGAAGAACTTTCGTGTAGTATAAACGTCACACCACCACTACATTATTGGCTGGTGTGTCTGCCTGTACGAACACAAACCGCTTTGCGAGTACTAAGAGTTTATTTTTGATTCTATACATGATTATATCATGGACCCTATTATTAATTTAAGAATTGTTTTCATAATAATATATACGATATCAACAGTATTTATAATTGTATTCAAATAAATGGCTAGAGATTTTTCATCGGATTTTAAGCGTTTACACCAATTTTTACAGTAGGCAGACAGACCGTCTTTAATGACCTGACGGCACTGTTTCCAATCTATTATATATGGAGGACGATATTAGGGTCCTTTTTTTTTCAAAAAAAAGTTTTGACCTCATTGTTTTCGACGATGTTGAGGTCTTCTGTAATGACCTGCCCATAGGCAACATATCTAACACTAGATGTTTCACAGTCTCAAGTGGAAGGAATATTATTTTCTATATTGACTGTTTCAGACTGATCGAGTAATAGCTGAGACTATATAAGTGTCAAGTACTAATCAGTATAGTAGAGTAAGGTTAAGACTGGGTCGAGTAACACAAAGTAAACTTCAGAACAATTCAGACTGGTTGAGTAAAAATCAGTACTGTCGATTACAGTTATAAACCATTTTATACGTTTACGGGTTTGTAGAGACTCCTAAATCCCGAAATTGGATCAACTATTTTGTTCTGTCTATGTAAAGATACAATGAATATTGAATACATAAACATTAATACATGGCAAAATCCGTATCACATTCCGTATCATCCGGAGATATTAATTTCAGCCCGAGGGCCTTTAAGCCCGAGGGACAATATTGGTCGAGGGTGATACGGTATGTGATACGTATTTTGCCATATTCTAAACGCTTTTCAAAATGTATCATATTTTTAAACAGGAGAGTATGTAAGAACTGCTTACTGATCCAAAGAACCTGGGTTACCTTCAGATTAATTTTTGCCTTGTTCTAAAAGCTTTATCATATATATAGAAACTGCTGAATTATTCATCAGAAGCACCTGGGTTACCGTACAATTTGCATCCCGTTGACCATAGAAATGTTTTGTTTATTGTATTTTTGTGTTGTTCATTTGTATTTTGTATTGTATTTCATTGATTTTTGTATCCTGCTGTAGTAATCTTGTAATATATAAAACACATTCTGAATAAAACCTGAAAATAAAAGAAACAATAAACCAACAATTTAATACCATGTATACTGTAATAAACAAGATACTACTTTGAGACTGGTGAGTAAAATGTGCACTTTTGAAATATCAAAATTTAAAGTTAAACCATCTTGCTGCCGGTAGTTTTTTATGGTTGCATTTCGTGTGCCAGAAAATACAAAAGCTCGACGTATGTGACGTCACATGCCAAACAATGACGGCAACCGATAAATGACGTCACGCCGTAATGACCGTTTTATTTGGAACCCATTGAAGAAAAATATTTCACTATTTAATCTTCGGGATTTTATTAGGAAGAGATACAGAAAGGGTGAGAAGCTGAAATAAATTAAAACATGGACTTCATGTAAATTAAGTCGGAGTCACTACTGTCATAAATGGAACATCTGAGTAGGGTGTGATAAATGATAGAAATGTGATTAAGGGTCCGCATCAAAGTGGAGTGATACGGATTAAACAGCAGTCTATTAATCAAATAGTCAAACTACTGTATTTACTACTTAATGTATGATGAATCTTTCCATCATCACTTTAACTTATCGACGCTTCATTCCAGACTGAATGTCAATATATTGGTTATGTTAAACTGCAGTTATGAAATAAGAAACTTTTCCAAAAACTGGTAAACAAACAGAATCCAACGCTCTGTATAGGTTTATGTGTGATAACATTTGGGATCAGAGGAGCATGTCAAAACAATCTGAATGATGAACACTGTCAGAGATAATTTTCAAAGTGGAAAGTAGTGGACACCAATCACCAGTGGGAACTTCGGAGAGGGACTTGAGATGAAAGGTAGTGATTTAGACCTTATGCAGGTTACAAAATGTATTGAGGTTTATGAAGACGCCGACATACGTTGCAAACGTGAGAAAATATATTCTATAATGCAAACAGAAGACACCAAGCAGGTTTACCAAAATAACGGCTAATGCACACTAATAATCAGAATGTTCTTTCAGGCTGTGAAAAGATAGGATATGATTACTATTACTCAAATGTTTTATTTAAACAAAATGTAAAGCGCATCGGTTTAACAACTATTCGTGGCCCATGCATGTCCGACGATCGGAGACTATTTGACTTAGCATTCTGCTTACACAGTAAGTCTTGGGTAACACCAGCAAAACAATTGATTACACGATCAAAAAACGGATGGCCGGAATGCGAAATAAAACAGTCAATTTTGAAACACGGTGTTTTCTTTGTACCAATAGGTGTGAAAGGATCTATAACAGAAGATCTGGAATGGCGCATATCATTTTGCGTCGGAGAAAAAACTGCTACATTTACGCATACTCAGTTACTATGTTATGCACTCATGAATATTCTTCTGAAAGATGTGATAGTTTCAGACTTAATGTTTCGGATTTGCTTTGTTCATATTTTATGAAAACCGTTATGTTTTGGATATCTGAAGAATTATCTTCATCAATATGGAAGCCTAAAAATTTGATATCGTGTTTAATGAGATGTTTAAGGCGACTTATATACTATGTTAAATTTTCTGTGTGTCCACATTATTGTATTCCATCGAATTATTTATTTGAGAGTAAAATAAAAGGACAGGTAAAGGAAATACTTTTGGATAGATTAAATGTTTTTAACAAATATGGTTGGCAATGCATCTCTTTTTCAGAACAAATTCCGAAATTCGATACATTAGCATATGACATTAACAAGGAGCCTCGTTGTTTTTTACACTTTCGCAGTGTTGAAGCACTTTTAGGTTCACCTAATGATTTTGCGGACAACATGCCTAGGCATAATACCTTGATTCTGATAAAAGGGATACACAGGGTTTTGTCTACAAAGAGTTCAAATATGAAATCCTTGTACACGTGCTATATTTCAAAATTGTGTTGCAGAAGGGATCATTTTTTATTATAATTTGATGACGATAATAAAATTACTTATAAACAACACAAAACCTGTGTAAGTAATCTGTTGCTCGGTGCGCGCCATGACGTTGTATCTGGATGGTTGCTGATAGCTTCATATTTCTATCAAACAAAAGCATTCAAAAAAGCTGTTGATATCCTCCAGTATTGTCTTTTAAAATGCACACCGGAAAAACTTTTCATCAGCATGAATTTGTCACATATTCATAAAGAATTATTAAATTTACCGGTATTAAGGGAGCTGACTAGTGTTCATTTGTCGACGTTTCTGCTGATGTGGTGGTACCAGATGAATTTCTATTCAAAGGTGAAGACATTGAATACATGATAGCTCCAGTAGTATATGCCCATTTCTTGCGTTTTCTTTGTCATTATCATCTGGACAATACCAAACAATTTCAGAATTGTCTTCGAGATCTCCAATTGACTATAAGGGAAAACTTTTTTAAACCAAATTTCTTTCAAAAAGCAGTATCTTACAACATGCTAGGAATACTTTGTCAATTATTAGGAGACACAGAATCAGCAAGACAGGCATTTAAAGAATCTATAGAATTGGATCTGGATTCAACTTTAAATGATGCTTTCAGGAGATTATCATTGATTGGTTAAACGTTAATATAATTATGTATAATAAGTGCTATATCTTCACCATTAGTGACTGTGGGATTGTTTAACATATTATGTTTCCTTTGTTTTTATCTTTTCAAATTTATCATTATTTACATTGTCATGATTGTTATAACTTTTCTTATTTATCTCTTACAAACTCATGATAAAAGGAAAACAGTAGTAATTTAAGTTAATGCAAGTTTATGTTTTGTAAGTGAAAAAGTATTTTATAAACCGTCCCATGTAACTTCAAGTGAATGTAAATTACAAATATCACGTCAAAGGACAACAAGCGCAACAGTAAACAGATATTAAAGAGTTGAACACACTGCCGTATACGATGAACGCCATCACGAGGTGGTCGACCGTTATAGAATATCCGTTTCACAGATGATTTCGGATGTGTTCCTTTTGTCTTACGAATGTGGCCTACCGAATTAGACTATTTACCGGGTTTGTAATAACATGAGCAACACGACGGGTGCTACATGTGGAGCAGGATTTGCTTTCCCTGCTTGCCCGAAAATAAATCTGTTTTTATCTGTATGTCTTTTTATTTGTTCAATACACTGTTATCTATACCAACAGAGGTATAAATCTGCAATAGGGAGACAGCGCACCGACAAATGAGTTTGAATATTCATTTGATTCGGCTGTCCCTCTTTTAAAGTTCCTATTCCAATCTCATTATTTATAGTCGAAAGGCGTCATCTGAACTGAGCACATTTTAATAAACGTTACTTCTCATAGTCACTTTATACATCGTGATATTTATGTCTGTAATTATAGAGGATATTCATATGAGTATAATTGTTAGTTCTAAGCAATTGTATGTCCTATTTTTTAAATTTTATTTGATGTTTTTTTTTTTGTCTATAGTTATGTCTTGTTTTGTTTTGTTTTGTTTTTTTATTTTTGAAATAAAAGTTCTCGACTGATCTTTTGAAAACTTAAAAGCTTTTATGTCTTTTAGCTTTGCTATCCTATATTAAAGTTTTACTTTTCCTCATACGTCAGTATTTTAAAGTGTTTTAAAAGTAATATATTTGTCGCAGTAAATCAAGCGTTACTTGTGTATCTAAATTTACAAGTAAACATCGTCAACCTTTGCAAAATGGTTGTAAAAAATGATGATGATGATGATGATGATGATGATGATGATGATGATGATGATGATGATGATGATGATGATGATGATGATGATGATGATGATGATGATGATGATGATGATGATGATGATGATAATGCTGAGGGGAGGAGGAGGACGAGGAGGAGTATTCGTACAGTGTAGCTCTAAGCTTTCTGAGAAGTCTTTACTACACTGTTCACCAGAAAAACTTTGTCTAGGTACGCGTTTTACACCATGCCAGGAAAATTTACTAAGTTTGAATGTCTTTAAGAATATGAAAACTAATCGGTTGTTGAATTTCATTCCGCTAGAAGGAGTATTTTTTCACAACTCGATATTCATAATAAGAGCACTGTAGACTGACGAAGCTGGAAGTGTGAACCTGCAGTTTTTGCTAATTTTCTTCGATTTCTGTGTCATTATCATCTTAACAATACTAAACAATGTCGACATTCTTTCCGAGATTTGCAATTGACTGTGAAAGAAAACTATGTCATAGATCATGACCTATAGCTCGATATATCTTACGTAGTGCTAGGTGTAACTTATAAATAGTGCAGCAATCCGGAGATACTGATTTGAATTTTGATATTGTCTTTTAAAATAAATATTTCTCTTGATCCATTTTCTTTCCTTTTGTTGTTCGTGGTTTTTACAATATTTTGTATTTGTAAAGGTTTGTTTTACATATGACGCAACATTGGCACAGATTTGTTTGTTTACTGATATATTTGTCTTTAAATATTGGTTTGGCAGAACGTTTCATTCCTCGTTTGATATTTTGAAGTCTATCGGGATTGGCCATTTAAAATGTAGTATAGGGTATATATTTTCATATTGTTAACAGCAAAATAGCTGCTTTGATTCATGTCATTTGGTCTACTGTGAATTCATACTCATTCGAGGGATACCAATTTTTCATAGATTTTGTGGGTACAGATAAACTACGAATATAAATGTTCAACGAATTACACATTTTCTATGAGGTTGTGTGTAGACATTGGCAAAACCACGAACTGAAATATAACGAAAATGTCTTTTAAAAAAGTTGTTCTCAATCCAAGTTCTGGTACCCATGAAAATAAATGAATCCACAGTAATTCGAAGAGTTGTCTTATTATTAATCATTCCATATTCCTTTATTTTTACAGTTTTAATTGAGATTACCTTATCCAAGTTAAAAATGATGACAGGCCTTTGGCAGTCCCTTTCAATTTACTAAAACTCTTGATTGATTAATTTAATATATCGAATAAACACAATACAAGTGTTGTAACGGTGCAGTTAAAACATGACACCTTTAATTGAATTTACTCAATTCTTGAATTGCTGTTTTATTAACGTGATTACAAGATCATAAAACTAACTCCTGTATATATTTTTTTTATTATGTATATTCTGTTTAGAATTATTTATGATGTTGTTCCCATTTACGTTCACTCCCTTATACGTATCAACCGGGACTACTCTACATAAGAACCAGAATGCACTTTTATTTAAACAATCTTTTTAGATAATTAATATTAAGATTTCTTAGCTCTAGATTAGTCTTCTTGTCGCTAAATAGTCAGACCCTACGTAGGGGCATTACAAACTTAAAAGGACTCGACCCAGCGGACAAAACAAGACTTTTTTTTTATGTTGCTTTTGTGTCGTTGTTCTCCACTTATATTTGATGTGTTTCCCTCAGTTTCAGTTTGTAACCCGGATTTGTTTTTTTTTTCTCATTCGATTTATGAATTTCGAATAGCGGTATACTATTGTTGCCTTTATTTAATGTCATCAATACCCCGGTAAAATTAAGGCGTATGCGTATTATTTCATAAAAAATGTAATAACCAGCAATTTCACCACAAAGGGCATTGGTACTTTTTATAACTCCACAGATGGACTCTAGAACATTGTAGAAGTGCATTTCGTTACCACGTCCTCTTAAAGAGTTACTGTTGTTTGTCTGTAGTTTTATTTGTTGATATTTCAGCATTGATTTTATATTACATGTATTAACAGTTAAATCTTGTAAAATAGGAAACAAATTGCTGTTTCTATGGGCAAATATTTGTTGCTAGGGAGAAATTACGATGATTTTGACAAGAAATATGCATGATATTGTGTTACATTTAAACAGTGTATAGGTGTAAAATTCAGTGCATTTTAAACAGGTTTGTGTTCAAATATAAATAGATGTTAGCTGTATATTTAGCATATTAAATGAGTGTGTCTCCACCATTATATTGGTTGCTAGGCAACAGAATATTTGAAATGCCACCATTTTTAAAAAGTCTTTCGTATATAGTTACATCATGACAATTTAAATTAAATGACCCTTACTGCCTCCTGTCCTTTGTATTACACACATAATGTGTTCACTATTTCTCGAATGTTAAAAAAAAAAGTCATGCTTTAAAGTATTTTGAATCATAATAGAGTTTTTGTATGTCTGTATGTTTTCGAGGCGATAAAGTTACAATCTTAACTTATGATATAGTTCATTATCTCCTCGGAAATTTTAAACTACTAAATACAAAAATTAAACATTTCCCTCTCATGGTTTCCAAAGGGTTCTTTTTGGATTCGAAAAAAGAACACGGAAATATGGTGCACAATTTGAAATCAGCCAGTATTTATACACTACTGAACTGATGATTTACATGTACATTTAAAAGTTTATTTATTGCAAGGAGTGTTCTTTTCTCAAACCATTTGAGGTCTAAATGAATACATATAAAACACCCAATTAAGAAGAACAAATTGGATAATCAGTTATGCTATACCTAGCTTGTGTCAGGAAATTACCATAAGCGGTTTAAATACATTGAATATTACATTTCATAACTATATGAAATGATTATAATTGATAAAGACGTATTTGTAAACATGACACACATCGAACAGCAGTACTTAACACAATCAATAACAGTCATTGTTAGGTAGAATTCTCTTTTAAAATACAAATTTCAAAGACTTCTACGATCTAAGTTAAAATCGATCTGGTTGGTTTTCTCTTTAACAGTTTACGGCAGACATTAACAAAATGGCAAGTAATTATTTTCAATTCAGAATATGTATTTTAACATGTTTATGGTAAAATGTTTTCTTTACGAACAATTAATCAGTAATTAATCTTGTCATTCTCCAGTGAACATTACATCACAGTTTTACAATGACTAAAAATGTATTTCTTTTGTTAATCTTGTAAACACATTTTATGTAATGGTAATAGTGAAAATTACAATAACATAAATGGTACAAATTTTCTGAACACATGCACATTCCGATAATCAATGTCTCTTATGTGATTCTCGAGGTCAAATTACTAAATGAATGTCCTGACGGTTGACAAAGGGATGACTGCTTGTTTATGTAACTCTATGTTTTGTAACTAAACTTTTCATTAAATATGTTTTGCAGCATCAGTAACAGCAAACGAATCACTAGCTCTGTATGGGTATATGTGCAAGAACATTGTTGGAACAGAGGAGCATGTTAAAAATTTCAGAATGATGAATACAGTAAGAGACAATTTATTGAGCAACAAATCTTGGACAACAATTACAAGTGGCAGTTTTGGAGAGGGACTTGACATGAAAGATAGCGATTTAGATATTATGTCAAAAATGAAATGTTTTGACGTGGTTGAACAATTAAATATTCATTTTAAGTCTAATACGACGTATTTTACCATGGAAACGAAAGATACGAAACCAGGTTACACACAGCTACGACTTGTACATGGATACCCTCATTCTTCGTTTGAAGAGATTGCAGGTGAATATTACGTTTCAAATTCTTCGTTTAAACCAGTTAATTCTAACAGTTGGTTATCTATTGTTCACGGACCGTGCGTATCCGACAAATTTGGATATGTTGACATTGCATTCTGTTTACATAGTAAAGAATGGTTATCACAAGCAAAACATTGGATAATGTGATCAAATAACGCATGGCCCCAATACGATTTAAAACACTGTTTCATCAAGCATGGCGTTCTTTTAGTACCGGTCGGGGTAAAAGGATCTTCGAAAGAACATTTGGAATGGCGTATATTGTTTTCAGTTGCAGAAAAACTTTTAATTTATACATTTACACATGCACAATTCCTATGTTATGCTCTATTGAAAATTCTTTTAAAAGATATAATAGCCGACGGCTTAGAATTGAAAGATGTGCTCTGTTCATATTTCATGAAAACAATACTGTTTTGGATTTCAGAAGAATCTCCACTTACAATATGGACACCGGAAAAGTTGAGATATATAATTTCATGATTTGTTTTAAGAGACTTATCTATTGTGTTGAATACTGCGATTGTCCCAATTCCTTCATTCCTGATAATAATTTATTTGAGAATAAGATTACTGGACACGTGCAGGAAATATTGTTGAATAAGCTTCGAAATATATATAGTTGTGGCTGGCAATGTTTCGTATTTTCAGATCGAATAAAGAATTTCCAGCAGTTAGCATTTGACAGTTACGAATTACTTTTACCGCACGTTTCACATTTAGACAATATCAAGCTATTATTAATGTCATGTTTTGATAACGGTGATGTTTTACCGTCAACTTATAATTTTACATTGGGAAAAAGACTACAGATGATATATTCAATCAGGAATTCAAAAATAAAATACCTATACTTGTACTATATGTCGAAGCTATGTTGTAATCAAAGTGAATTATTACCGACTAAGGCAATTTCCGGTAATAAATCTGCTTGTAAAAAGTACAAAAGATACTTAAGTTCTCTGTTGCTCAATACCAATCATGATGCTGTATCTGGATGGTTGCTGTTAGCTTCGTTTTTCTATAAGACACACCAGTACAGTGTAGCTCTTACCATCCTTCAGTACTCGTTACTTAAATGTTCACCCGAGAAACTTTGTTTAGGTATTCGTTTGACACCAAGCCAGGAAGATTTAATTAATTTAAATTTCTTTCATAAGAATATGAAAACTGTTCGGTTGATGAAGTTCATGCTGCTTGAAAGAGTATTTTTTTCCCGACTCGATATTATTACCAAGAGAACTAGAAATTGAAGCAGGTGGAAGTGTGAGCCCTATTCCACCTGTAGTTTTTCCTCATTTTTTTCGATTTCTGTACCATTATCATCTTAACAATTCCAGACAATGTCAAGATTCTTTCCGAGATTTACAATTGACTGTGAAAGAAGACTATTTCATAGCTCATGACCTACAGCTCGCTATATCTTACGTAGTCCTAGGTATTTCTTGTCAACTAGTTGGAGACAAAGAATCTGCGACACAAGCATTCGTGAAATCTATAGAAATATACCCAGATGAGGAATTAAAACCCGTAACTAGTGTAATATGTATTACTAGCTTATAAATAGTACACAATTATTTAATCACGAGAAAAATATATAACACACTGATTAAGCCAAACTTATATGTCAATTTCTTGTTACCTGTAATTAGAAAAGGAAGTAGATGAAAGGGAATTCCCCGTTGTGAAGGTAAATAAATTCATAGTTATCAACAAGAATGGAAGAATATATGTATTCAGTAACATATTTTACAGCTTTGTTTTGTTCAGAATAGTTTTTGTATAATATAATTCAATGTAAATCTGTTTAATGTAAACATACACCTAATGTATTTTTGTCTTTGTTTTTTTTCACATTGAAAAGTAATTTTCGATTTGAATACCACATTGATAGCAACGTAAATGATTGTGTCATGGTTGATAAACACTATAACAAAACATATGAAAATAACAGACTGTTTAGTTTCATACCAGTTAATTTTTTAATAGGTTATGACAGAAAGAATATCGAGATTACGTACCAGTGCGTCCATGCATTGTTTAATCAGCCTCAAATGGAAATAAATTTATAATGTCTTATACAAAACTCATTCATAATACCAGATATATAGCTGTGTATGCCAAACGCACGTGTCGACTACAGGAGTAATATGCATTCAGTAACATTTCTTTCGCCCCTCTTCTACAGATACCAGTAAATGTTGCTTAAATTAAAAAAGTTGGAAGGCAAAGTTTTAGATACACATAAAACCAGGTTTTAGCCACTATTTTTGTTTCTAGGGAAATACCTGTACCAATTCATGAATATATAAATTTTGTTCATATTTGTCAATTATACCTTTCACTCTGTTAAAGTAAGCAATAATATCGAATATATTATAAGTTATATGTCAATCTGACAGTAAAACATATATAAGCCCGATAATAGATATGCATTGTATCTCAAAATACTGTCTTCATCAATAGACAACCTTTAAACAATATGTAAAGTTGGTGTGTCACTAGAGTCGAGCTCCGACTCTTGCATGCTAAACGTTGAGAAATAAACAAATTGCCGAGAAGTTTGCCCATAAATCATCTGCCTTCCAGTAATACAGCACATCTAAATCTCCAAATATGATATCTGTATCATTGCCTTTTCTGGCTTGGGATAAGGACAATCACATGTGGAATCCCGTGTTACAAGATTCAAAAGCAAAATGTAGATCATGATCATCATACATCTGAAATAATATGCATGAGGTGAAAACGACGAATTAGCAAATTCAACTTTATATATAGGACAATGGTGTTGAAAAAAAGAATACACCATTCCTGACCTTTTGTTTTCAACATCATATAACTATCAATGATTAATAAATTCCAGGTCAAATCAAAAACCGATACCAATAGTATATGTCACACATATGTTTCCGGTTGTAATTCTTTTTTATTGTTCCCTCAACCATATGGAGTGCAACTTCTATATTTTATTACAAAAAACTAGAACAGGTTCAAACAGAAAGATTTTAAAAGCAGAAAAAAACGGCGCACCTTATAATCAGCATGAATTTATTAAATGACAATACCAATAATAAAAAGCTAGGCTAACAGTAATGCGTATGTTCTTCAATTCAGTCACGAGCGGTTTATTCTAGTACTATAGAAGAAACACGGTATTGCTTTGCCTTTCTTTTAAAATTTGAGTACTGAGGTTTTCCTCTAGACTGTTTTATTTTAAAATTTAAATTTGTATTGCGATACTTATTAAACATCTTTTTCGCCGAAAACAATTTCTAACTCAAGATTTTAGTAAAAATTTGACATTCAGTTTAATTCGTGATTTAATTATAACTTAACTGGAATGTTGACTATCATTCAAAGTTGAAATATAAACATAACTTCAACTCGAACTCCAGGATTATGTCTACCTTTATTAAAACTTGATGGTTAGCTACATTTGTAAACGCGTTTCTTGTCTAGTTTGTTTTAACAGTAACAGTAAACAATGATTTGAATGTCTTTTGATGGATGGTTATTTCTGACAACCTACAGGTATGGTCAATACTACTGGGTCTGTGGAGTTTAGCCTATAGACACAAATCAACAATACATATCTAATAAATCCTTTCATCATCACATAAGCTTACAATCATACTTCATGCAAGACTGAAACCTTAATCTATTTTAATATATTGGTGTATGTAAAACTACTGTTATGAATTTGTGTTCTTCTAGAAACTGCAACACAAAATGAATCCATCGCTCTGTATAGGTTTATGTGTGATAATATTGTTGGATCAGAGGAGCATGTAAAAACAATCAGAATGATGAACACTGTCAGAGACAATTTACAAAGCAACAATTATTGCACACATATCACCAGTGGAAGCTTTGGAGAAGGGCTGGAGATGAAAGGTAGTGATTTGGACATAATGTATGTTATTAAAGTAATCGAGGTATGCGAAGACGCAAACTTTCGTAGCAAACGTGAGACATCATATTTTATAATGCAAATAGAAGACAGCCAGCCAGGTTTCATACAATTACAGCTAGTATACACTAATGATCAGATTATCCATAATGATTGTGAAAAGATAGGATATGATTACTACTACTCAAGTTTTTTATTTAAACGACATTTTGCAGAAAACACAGTTGCCACTGTTCATGGCCCATGCTTATCCGACGAACGGGGAATATTAGACTTAGCATTCTGCTTGCATAGTAAGTCTTGGGTAACACCAGCAAAACAATGGATAACACGATCAAATACCTCCTGGCCGATGTGCGAAGTAAAACAGACAATTTTAAAACATGGTGTTCTCTTTGTACCAATAGGTGTAAAAGGATCTATGAAAGAAGATTTAGAATGGCTCATATCATTTTCCGTTGGAGAAAAACTTCTTATTTTTACATTTACGCATACTCAGTTACTATGTTACGCTCTAATGAAAATACTTCTTAAAGATGTTATAGCTTCAAACCTAAATGTTTCAGATTTGCTTTGTTCATATTTCATGAAAACCGTTATGTTTTTGATATCTGAAGAATTATCTACATCAATATGGAAGCCTGAAAAAATTGATATCTTGTTTCATGAGATGTTTTAGGAGGCTTACATACTATGTTAGATTTTCTGTGTGTCCACATTATTTTATTCCATCGAATAATTTATTTGAGAGTAAGATAAAAGGACGGGTTCAGGAAATGCTTTTGAACAAGTTAAATAGTTTACACTGTTATGGTTGGCAATGTATCTTATTTTCAAAACAAATTTCGAATTTAGATACATTGGCATATGACATTATTAATGAGCCACGTTTTTCTCAAGTCCGCAGTGTGAAAGAGTTACTATGTCCAAAGACTCATTTAGTAGACAACTTGTCGTGGAATAAAAACTTGATTCTGGAAAAGGGGATACACAGGATATTGTCTATAAAGAGTTCCAAAATCAAATCCCTATACACGTACTATATTTCAAGATTGTGTCACATAAGTGACCAATTGCTACCATGTCATGGCACATCCGATAATAAATTAACTTACAAAAAATACAATACCTCCTTAAGTACTCTGTTACTGGGTACGCGCAATGACGCAGTTTCTGGATGGCTGTTGTTAGCTTCGTTTTTCTATAAAACAAAAAAATACAGAACAGCTGTTGATATCGTTCAGTATTGTTTTTTGAAATGCACACCGGAAAATCTTTACCCAGGCATGAATTTATCACATGTTTATAAAGAATTATTCAATTTGCATTTATTTAGTGAGATGACTATTGCTCAGTTGTCGAATTTTCTGCTTGTAGGTCCTGTGATATTGCCTTCAAAATCTCGACTAGTACCGGATGAATTACAATTCGATGCACACGACAATCAACACATTATATCCCCAGTAGTTTATGTTCATGTCCTACGTTTTCTCTGTCATTATCATCTTTATGATACAGGTGAATGTCGTGATGCTATCCGAGATCTCCAATTGACTATAGCGGAAAACTGTTTCATATTAATTTCCTTTGAAGAGGCTACATCTTACAAAAAGCTCGGTTTGACTTTTCAATTATTAGGAGATACGGAATCAGCGAGACAGGCATTTTTGCAATCATTAGAAATATTTCCAGATCCAACTTTAAATGATGAGTCAATGAGATTAGCATTGATTAGATAAACATAATTTTGATAATGCATACTATGTTTAATGTATTTCTCCATTAGTGACTGCAGGATTCTATCACATACTAAATTTGTTTTGTTTGATATTTTGTAATAATCATTATCAATATTGATGTTATTCTTAGATTTTTTTTCTAACAAACCTATGATAAAGGAAAAAAACAATTGTTAGTAAAGTTAAAATGCCTTAACGTGTCTACTTGTTCCGATAATGGTAGAGACTTCCGAAAAAGTTCATGTCACGTCCGGTTAAATGAACAGTACAAATCGTACGCTTCAGAAAACCAGCCAACGCAATTGGTAGACGAATATCAAAGAGTTGGACACACTTAGTATACATATATGACGAACGTATATAAAGTCAGAGCAATTGAGCAACATAAGAATAAGGGGTTCGTACTTTGCAGTGGAATTATTTCAGAACTACTTAAGATCATTTTAAGATAACATTGGGTTTATAAACGATTTTGTTCACTTATTATCTGATTTAGTTAAAAATATACATAACTATGAGGTATGGTTTATGCGGTATGGGCTTTGGGCTTTGTTAATTGTTGAAGTCCGTACGGTGACCTATAGCTGTTAATTTCTGTGTCATTGTGGAGAGTTGTCTCAGTGGCAATCATACGACATCTTCTTTTATATATATATATATGTGTTTCCGTTTGAATGGTTTTACACTTGTAATTTTTTGGGGCCCTTTATAGCTTGCTGTTTGGTGTGAGCCAATGCTCCGTGTTGAAGGCCGCACCTTGACCTATAATGGATTACTTTTATAAATTGTAACTTGGATGGAGAGTTGTCTCATTGGCACTCATACCACATCTTCCTATATCTATATATATATGTATGTGATGTGCAATGGCTGTAAAACTGGGCATCATTATTGCCATATATATCTAAGATAAGAAAAGGAAAGGTAAATATCCTTTCTTTTTGTTTCTTTGGCGTTAAACCTGACACATTTTATGTAAGTTTTAAAAAGGACTTCAATGTCTTTCAACGATCGATTTTGAAGGAATAATTATACGTAAATACATTTCATTTTTATATATAAAAAGATGAAATGTCACTGGTAACATCAATTTTAGTTAAGAACCTCATTATTTATAGTTTAAAGACCTCTTCTGAATTGAGAACATTTGCTTGAAGGATAACTTTCATTGCGGCTTAGAAATCAATATAGACGTAATATTTAGGTGCAATACTACTAAAACATAATACATCACATCCGCTTTCATACAAAAAAGGGTCGACAACAAATAGTCCCTTGAATTTGACTATTGTAGGAAATAAACCCTGCTTTTCATTGCAGAACAAAATTTCTGAGTCATAAAACTTATATTTTTTTTGGTGTTTAAAAGCCCCATTCTATGTTATTAGGTGTTTGTATAAAATATTTTGGAAACTTTAGGTAACTTGGTCATTAGAGTCTGTAAACAGGGGCAAAAGGGGTAAACATTTAATAGGTTTACATCCTTTGGTGGGTATCATCTTATTTGTAATGACATGTTATGTGATATTTTAATGTTGTACTGCACATTATGAAACTATATGAGTGTCAATTATTTCTTCATTTGAAACAAAAACTTGTTTTGAAATGCCAATTCAAGAAAGACAAAGTGGTAACAAAATGGTGGCATTACTGTATATCAATGAAATAGTTTGCCATAAGCAATTGTATGTTCACAATATTAAATATTTATATCATATATGTTTTCTTATAGTTATTTCTAAATTTTAGAAACTTTATCAACAACAAAAAGGGTAATGTCAGATTCCCAATTGTGAACTTTCAATTTTAGCCAGAAACATTCCATCAGAACTTTTTTGAGTATATATCTCCCGTTGGTACGATATTCCAGCTCTTCCATTTTCTATCATTATTTCCTTAAAGATGGTTGCTGCTTATAAGAATTAAAAATACTCTTTTGAACGACATGTACTAATGGATCAAAAAGTAAAATCACAAAAAATACTGAACTCCGAAGAAAATTCAAAATGGAAAGTCCGTAATCAAATAGCAAAATCAAAAGCTAAAACACATCAAACGAATGGATAACAACTGTCATATTCCTGACTTGGTACAGGCATTTTGTTATTTTGTTATGTAGAAAATGGTGAATTAAACCTGGTTTTATAGCGCTAAACCTCTCACTTGTATCTCAAGTTGTAGTCAGCCCTTCTAGAGTTTTGCAGACACAAGCACAAATTGTTAAACCGTTATCCACATGTATTTCAATCATGGCTTTACTATCCGTTGTTTGTGAATTTGTGTCTTTTTTGTCACTGTTCTTTTTCGCAATCAAATCATCTGTTTTTCTCTGACTTCTGAGTTTTAATGTTGCATTGGCATTTTTCGACTTTTTTTTAAAACTATCGCAATAAACGCAAAACAGTTATTGGTGGCATCCAACCACAGTATCACAAGTTTTTGGAAAGAATCATGTATTCCTTAATTAACTATGAATTCAAAAGTTTTGTTACAGCAAATGTAAATCAGTATCTGTCCGATGTTAGAATAGGTAACAGAAGAAACTCTGGAAACTGACAAAATCAAACGCTATCAATGAACGGGAAAATGACAGCAATATTTCTAAAGAAAATGATGGTTAAAACCTGGTTTAATTGCTTGCTCGAACTGTCCACTTTTATGACAGTTGTGTAAGTGTTAATGACTTTTTTATTTTGATATGTAACATACAGTGACACCAGTAATCAATCTGAACTAGATATAATACATTGAACGTGCCAACCACCTCGTCCCCGTCCGAATATTGCAAAAAAATTGCATTTTGCGGCATGACATTGATATAGAATATGCATATTTCCCTTTCTTGTGTCCAGTCGAGTGTATTTAATTATATTAGACCTGTCTAAACCATTTGTTAACATGGAATTATCAGTCTGACACTTCTATCTATTTGCATCTAATTTTAAATTCAGTTTTCTTCAGAACCAGCCATACAAATTGCATCAGTAGCTCTATATAGATATTTGTGTCAGAATATTAGAGCAACAGAGGAGCAAGTGATTACAATAAGAATGATGAACTCTATAAGAGACAATTTACACCAGCGAAAGCTTTGGAGAGGAACTTGAGATGCGAAGTCGTGATTTAGATATAATGATTGTTATGACATGGATAGATGTTTATGAAGACTAAAACGTTAATTCTAATATCGATAAAACATATCATGCAACGGAAACAAGAAACACAACCAGGTTTCTCAAAGTTACGTTTACTACACAGTAGTTATCAGAGTGTTTTTGAAAGTTATTACTACTTTTCAAACTCTTTATTTAAGAAATGATTTTTAAACGCAGCTGACCTTATTGTTCATGGTCTATGTGTATCCGACGAATATGGAAAACATGACATTGTCATTTGATTTCGTAGTAGAACACAGTTAACTTCAACGAAAGAATGGATAACTCGATCAAATGCATCTTGGTCTAAATACGATTTGAAGCAGTATATTGCAAAAAAAAACATAGAGTACTTTTTGTGTCAATAGGTGTGAAAGGATCTATTAAAGAAGAATTAGAATGACGATTATCGTTTTTTGTCGGAATAGCTTTTATTTTTTTTTTTTTTTGCATATTAAGTTGGTATGCTTTGCTCTCATGAAAATTTTTCGGAAAGACGTAATATCTCAAGACTTAGTTTTTACTGATTTGCTTTGTTCATATTTCATGAAAACCATGATGTTTTGGATATCGGAAGAATTGTCTACATCAATATGGAAACCTAAAAACTTGATATCGTGTTATCGGAGATGTTTAACAAGGTTTATTTATGATGTTGATTTCTCAGTGTGTCTACATTATTTTATTCCAAAGAATAATTTATTTGAAAATAAGATAAAAGAACAATCACATCAAAGTCGTTCAAAAAAATTGCATATTCTAAGCAGTTAAAGTTGGCAATGTATCTTTTTTTCGAACCAAATTTCGAATTTTTATACATTAGCATATTTCATTAGCAAGAAGCCACGATTTTTACATGTCTGCAATGTTGAAGTGTTTATATGTTTAATGGGTTATGATCCAGACAATTTTTCATGGGGAATTCGAAGTGACTTGATTCTTGAAAAAGGGATACACAGGGTATTGTCTATAAAGAGTTCTTAAATCAAATCCCTATACACGTACAATATTTCAAAATTGTGTTACAGAAGTGACCAATTACCACCATCTGCTGACATATCCGATAATGAATTTACGTATAAACAGTACAATACCTGTGTAAGTATTTTGTTGATCGGTACGCGCCATAATGCTGTATCTGGATGGCTATTGTAAGCTCCGTTTTGCTATAACAGAAAGGAATATAAAACAGCCCTTTAAAATGCACACCGGAAAAACTTTACCAAGGCACGAAATTGTCACCAATTTATAAAGATTTTTTTTTATTTGTATATATCTATGGGATGACTAGTGTTCAGTTATCAAAGTTTATGATTTTAGGAAATGTGACATTGTATTCAGACTCATTACCGATTGAAATACGAATCGAAGAAAAAAACAGTTTGCACATTATACCCAAATTTGTGTACCGAACAACAATGTTGGGATTATCTACTATATTTAGAATCTACTATAACGGACAACTATTGCATAGGAAATATCTCCGAAAAAGGATCATCTTATTCATGCTCGGCATAATTTTTCAATTATTAGGAGACAAAAAAATCAGCGATAAAAGCATTTGTGCAATCGTAATACATGTTGGACTAAGATCCAGACCCATGTCAAGGAGATAAGGATTGATTGGTTAAACATAGCTATGAAAATGTATAATAAGTGATATTTATTTCCTACCAAGCTGAGCAAGAGATGTGTCCATGGTTTGTCAAATGTCAAAGTTCGTTCTAGTCGAACTACTGAGAGCTCGAAATATTTCCGTGATCCGGCTGATTTCGAGATAACGAGAGTCGACTGTATGTTCTGCTATGGGTAAGGTCTAATAAAACAATCGCAAGTCATATCAAGTGGATGTACATAACAAGTCGTCAGTCTAGGTAGAACAGGCAACGCAATGGAATAATGGTATTAAAGAGTTAAACATACTGTAGTCAATTGAGACCTTGACTTTTCAATTGTATACCTCAGATCCTTTTTTCATTACGTCATAGCAAACAAGATTTCACTTAGTTATTGAATGGACAGAAATATTTAAGCGATATGTAATGGCTGTTGCATTTATTACTCATCTTTATACCTACAGAAACACACACACACACGCACACATGGCAGTCACTTTTAACCAAATATGGGAATACATATTTAGTATTAGTTTTGTGCACCAATGCATTTATAATATGTAAATAGTATTAAATATCAGGGCACTATTTAAGACATATCTAGCTTAGTAAATACACGAAGTGTAATTTAACATTTACCAATATATTGTTGAATACTAGTTTTAGATAAATGCATTTCATTTTAATACATGTTATATTGTAGACAAAATAAACTGTGACTGCAATTTTCCAGCAAGTAACTTTTTTTTCAATCAAATCGGTACGTTGTTCAATACACTGGTATACATTACAACAAAGAGGCAAATCTGCAGTAGGAAGACAGCGCATACTATGATTGTGTATTCCCTTGGTTCGTCTATCTCTCTTTTTAAGTTCCCATACGAACTTCATTATTTATAGTTGAAGACATCATCTCAATTGATTGCATTCGAATGAAGGTTCCTTCTCTTAGCCACATAATACATCTTGATATGTATTTCTAATATTCTTAAACATGATATTAGAATGACTAAGATAGTTTATAAGAGCCAATTGCGTGTCCTAGATATAAGATATTTACTGTTTACCTTAAGCTATTTCGAGTTTTTTTTTTAAATTCTAAAAATAAACGTATTTCAATATGTGTCAAGTTTTATGCTTTGTTAAGGCATACTACATTTATTGTATTCATGCAAAACAAAGTCGTACAGCGCTGGCTGCTGATGTGATACAGTTCGCAAAGAATTTATAATTACAATTTTGATAGCAATGATTGTATTCCCTATTCATGCTATTCTGTAATCATTTTAATGGTCCCTAAAATTATTTTCTATCTATATTTCTGTTTGTGCCCTCAACGGCTATGAATCAACAACATTTGTCGATATGACATACTATCTAATAAGACCAATTTCGCTAAAGAAGACAATATTTTGAAATTATTATAATACATGTAGTAAGATATATGTCATCATTGTTATATTCCCGATTATAACTGTTATACGATCGTATACTTGCTGTGCGGCGTGTTTTGATGTTTTGTTCATTCAACTTTCATTGATTTATTTTTTTAATTTTTGTTATGGTTTCGATTGGATAATCTGTTATGTCTTATCGTTTATGGTCCAAATAATTATAATATTGTCTTTCCATACCATCATTGTCATGAAAGGTTTTTGGATAAATATTGTAAAATGATTGTAGATAGTTCGAGATTTCATGTTAGTGACGAAAGTGCGTCACTGTTTTATTATATCCTGTGGTCGTAGATGGAATATGTTCGTTGTGGTTCTGCGGTTTGCATGTTGTGTCGACTATTATATACATTATTTGATAGTGCGCTTCTCTGTTGTGAATGTTATTTCGTGTATTTGTGTTGTATTTTTGTCACGTAGTGTTTAAGCGATGTTCTTTTTTAACATTGCCATTAAGCAAGGGGTTTAAAATGCCATTAACCCAGATTCAACCCATCATTTTTTTCTAAAAATGTCCTCTGTCAAGTCAGGAATATGGCAGTTGTTATCAAATAGTACGGTTCTATGTGTGTTGGCGTTTGTTTTTGTTGCACTTCGGTGTTCCTGCTGTTCCATTGTTTTCCTCTTATAGATGATGATGATGATGAGGAGGAGGAGGAGGTGGAGGAGGAGGAGGAGGAGGAGGAGAGGAGGAGGAGGAGGAGGAGGAGGAGGTGGTGGTGTGGGTACTCGCAACCATGTGCATGTTTAACCTGTTCATATTATTTTATTATTGCCGCTTTTACATAAATTAGAGTTATTGTATTACGTTATTATAAACAGCTTTTTCAGAGTTAAAACTAGATGAAGGTCTGACAAATATAATGTGCACTACTAAAACAATTATTCCGATACTGTCCAAATGTTAGGTCCGTTTGAAAAAAATAAGAGTTGTTGAAAGCAATAGTTTAAACGCACGTCAATGTATAACTGTACAACCAAGACTTATACCTGATGAAATTGAATCAGCATCCAGCATTTATTGATGTAAATATATGTATATTGGGGTCTCTACTATCCATTTATTCCTAGTTTCATCTTATAATTGTATTTTTACCAATTGCATTTCATTCCGTATCGTCTGATTTTTGGTTTAGTGTAAATTCCTATATTTGATAATGTTTTTAAGAGGCGATATCCCTTTTAAGGCATCCGTTTTTTTTTTCTAATTATATTTATTTGACTTTGACAGGATAACAAGAAACAACAAGTATAAATTACATATGTGTCAATGGAATAAATTAACTTTGTATTAATATATACTGTAAAATTGCATTGAATATGTAATAATTTATAAGTGATTTAAAGATTATTTCAGATTAAGAAAACAAAAGAAAGTACGGCTTGAATAAAGAAAAGTAGAATCAGTTAGGTAAATCTATTTTAAAATCCTATTAATTTCATGAAATCTTTAAATGAAAACAAAAGTAATTATGAGGGGAATCCCCGTTGTGAAGGTAAATATTTCACAGTTTACAATCATAATGACAGGTAAATTGAAATTTGTATTTTATAATACATACTTTCGAGCTTGCATCTATCCTTATGAATATTTTTCATACGATTTAAGTTTAAAACCTTTTTGATTATTAATTTTATATCGTTTCTACGCATGTATGCATTCAGGGCGTTTAAATATTAGTATTTGAGCGTTCCTGGTGAATGTTTATTTATACATTTTTTTTTTTTACTTGGACACTTTTTTCTAAATACGCATATTTAAACATATTGCATTTTTTAAGTTTTGTTGAATGATTAATGTGGGTTAATTGGATTAATTCACTGCCGTATTAATAGTGTTGAACAAATATATTGCCAGATTTGTTTTTTTCAACTGATTTTTTTTAAAGGACAGGATGTTAAATTGAACCATTATGTTTCCTTATGATGAAAATCATAAATGTTCTAATCTGTAAATGTTTTGAAATAGGGTGCACAGCTATAATTTTTAGTTGGTATATACTCCGTCTTACAATTATCTCCAAACTATAAACTGATCGCTTAATATGTTTCTGTGGTATCACATAATGGCTAAGCACTGAACATACAAAATCGATGATGTATTTATTTTTCCAAATCTCCTTCGTTGTAATCTTTGTAATACAATTTATAGTATTCACAATATTTCCTAGGTATGATGTGTAAGGTTTTACTATCGTTTCGTCAGTTATTACAGGAAATAAACAAAAATGATAGCTCCTTTCACTGCGTTAACCTGGTGCTGACATATTTGTATTGATTAGATATTTTTAGACATTGGTTAAACTTTCAAATTAATTTTGTCATTCTGCTGTTGTTATGCATATATATCTTGGTAAAATTTAATATACATGAATTTCTGTTTGGTATAATATATCTCAATACGATCATATACATATCAATTACAGGCATTGATTTCGAATTTGATGTTGAATATATTTGTGTTGAGAAGAACTGTTTATCCTCTGAAATAATTTTGTTTTGTAACATACAAACGAACATGGATGGATACCCTATATCCTTTGTTTTTTCTATTATGTCATCAATATTGTATTAGGTAAAAACTTGAGTCCTGTCTCAATCTGACTTACAAATTGAAAGGTGTGTTTAATCTGATTGACTCCTACATGTAGATAAGTTAAAGATTAAATTTTCCATTTTTCCAGAATCATCTATTCACAGTGCATCATTAGCTCTGTATAAGTATATGGGTCAGACTATTGTTGGAACAGAAAAGCAGGTGACATTAATCAGAATGATGAACTCTGTACAAGACAATTTAAACAGCAGCAACGAGTGGACAATTATTACTAGCGGAAGTTTTGGAGAAGGTCTGAAAATGCGAGGTAGTGATGTAGATACTATGGAGGTTATGAAATGTATTGAAGTTTGTGAAGCCACAACTATTCCCTTTAATCATGATACAAGTTATTTTACAATCGAAACAAAGGATACACCGCCATGTTTCACTAAGTTACGTCTAGTACACACTGTTGATCAGAGACTCTTTCAACTCTGTGAACAAATAGGGAGTGATTATTACCTTTCGAGCTCCTCATTTAAACAACATTTTTTATGCGACAATTTCCCGACTGTTCACGGCCCATGTATATCCGATAAGAGAGGAATGCATGACCTAGCATTCTGTGTACATAGTAAATCTTGGATTATACCAGCCAAACAATGGATTATCCGATCAACAAACTCTTGGCCGGGTTACGATATTACACAGTCAATCGTTAAACACGGCATACTATTTGTACCAATAGGTGTTAAAGGATCTATAAAAGAAGATTTAGAATGGCGAATATCTTTTTCAGTTGCAGAAAAACTATTAATTTATACATTTACACATACACAACTGTCATGTTATGCAGTGTTTAAAATTCTTCTTAAAGATGTTATAGATTTAGACATAGATTGTAAAGGATTGATATGTTCATATTTCATGAAAACAATTATTTTTTGGATATCTGAAGAAATATCTACATCAATATGGAAACCGAAAAATTTGATATCTTGTTTCATGAGATGTTTCAGGAGGCTTATTTATTGTGTTGAATATTCAGTTTGTCCGCACTTTTTCATTCCTGAGAATAATTTATTTGAAAATAAGATAGAAGGACTCAAAAGGGAGATACTTATAAAAAGGTTGATTTTTCTAAACAGTTATGGTTGGCAATGCATTCTATTTTCAGACCAGCTTTCGAATTTTCATAAACCGCCATTCGATATTATCAAAAATCAAAACGTTGTTGATGACAATAGTGTTAAACAATTTTCGTATTCAATAATGTTTGCAGGAGACAATGTACCGACTCCTTTAAAAGTTACATTGCAAAAAGTGATACATAAGCTTTTTTCGATTAAGAGTTCGAAAATTAAAAACGTATACACGTACCATTTATCAAAATTTGTCTGTAATTGTGATGAATTGAGTATATCTGAGGGTATATCCTGTAATAAATCTACCTATATGCAATATACTATCTGTATGATTGCACTTCTAATGGCCACACGACAAGATGCTGTTTCGGGTTGGCTCTTGTTAGCTTCATTGTTCTATAGATCAAAACAATACAATACAGCTGTAAGTATCCTCAAATATTCACTTTTAAAATGTACACCTGAAAAACTTTACCGAGAAATGAAATTGTCGCATATTCATTATGCGTTCTTTAATTTAGATTTTTTCAGGAAGATGACTTTTATTAAGCGGACAATGTGGCATTTAGATTGTGTTGGATTTAATAAAAACTCTCTGATAATACCAAATGAATTGCATACAGAAGTAGAGAAGATGGAATATCTAATACCACCAGTAGTATATGCACAGTATCTTCGTTTCCTGTGTCATTACCATCTTGAAAATACCGATCAATGCCTTGATTCTCTCCGAGATCTACGATTGACTATAGAGAGAAGCTATTTCATTGTAGATTCCCCTCAGAAAGCTGTATCGTACAATATCTTAGGCATAAGTTTCCAACAGTTAGGAGACATAAAATCAGCGAGACAGGCATTTATACAATCAATTCAATTAGATCCAGATAGAGATGACAATAGCGCGTTTCAAAGATTGTCATTGATTAGCTGACCATGATTATTGTTATGTTGGTGTGTTTCTTTATCTTTGCTTACCAGATCATTGTATGTAATCTGTGCACAAATGTGTTGTTCTAAACTATAAGGAAAAAAAAACTTGTAGTGCTGAATGGCATGGTATATATGCATATATCATGTATGATGTTATGATATTGTAATTATTATGTTTTTTAATCTTGGCCTTATTTGTTTTGTTTGACTTGAAAGATGTTTACATTTGGTTACAGTTGTTTACAAAATAGTGTTATAATTATGCCGCTCGAAAATCACTGGAACAATCATAGATACTGATTAAATGGTTAGAACTTTCATAATGATTTAGGAATGGTCATAGTCTACAATGCGTAATTTAAACTTCTATAGTTTACTACAAGATTCCCTTCTACATTGTTCTTACAGTTTCTGTGGTAACTATATATACATACACCAACATGAGTCTTATTGATACATTAATATACTTGTATTCCCAGAAGTTCTCTGGAGTTGTTGGGTTGACATTAGTTTTTACGAACGACATCATACTAGATTGTGTACTTATTGAACATACATATATTACATTGGATTCCGTACAATTGATTGAAGAAAACCTGGCAAATCAAGGACAAAGGATCAGACATGTTATATTTTAACAGTTAAGTTGACATTTTAATTTGTATAATACTTTTTGAAAAAATTGTATAACAAATCTTGTTAAATGTTAGTGTTGATTTGTGTCGTTTGTTGGCTATAATTTAAATTTGATTTCTGACGGTAACAATAACTCAATTGTTAATTGTAACCTTAACAAGTTTAATAAATAATTTGTGTTTTTGTTTGTTAATAAAGTGTTCGGCTATCTCAATTTTCCATTACATTTACACATCACCTGTTGATGAAAAATGTTTCAGTAGCAAATACCATTTATTTGTGAAACATGACACACATTGCCTCAATTATAACATGTATAAATGGTCAATTGACTGTAAGGATCCATGAACCTTCTACGTAAACAAAATTGTCCACTTCTTAGCAGTAACATACTATCTGTTTTTTCGAATCGTGCATGATCAAACTATAACAAGGTAGTTCTCATTAAAACAAAAATTGCGCGATACCATATATCGGAGTGTCAAAATCCTTTACAATTGTCATCAAAATAATGGCATTCTCGCAAATATTAGAGAATATATAATTTTTACAATGATTTTAATTGTCATGACCTTTTTTTTGAATCTTTCAAATCACATTTACAGTTTTAAATATAATATCCTTTTTTAAGATGACGAGGGACAAAACCAGTTAATAAAAAAGGACAAATTAGTGGTGCTAAAGCAAACTATGGATATCATTTCAACTAATGAAGAGTAGAAAACGAATAATAATTCAAAACTTAAAATAACTTTGCATTTGCGTGTATAACATTAAAATTGTAATCACATAGTTTTATCAAGTTGTCAAAATTGTCAATGCATGATTTAATGTTTTCAAACGTTGAAGGCACACAATCTCAACATTATTAAAGCATACGCGGTCTGGTGATTCTTTTAACTTGATTAACAAATAGAATTAGATTGAGGTGAATCCCCGTTAAATACCCATGTAAATTAATTCAAGATCTACAATAAAATGGCAGATAAAAATATTCCATATCATATTTCTATTTTTATTTTCAATACCGATAAGATGCTTGAAAGAATATTTAAAACAAAGTACTTTTTTCACGTTATACTACGAATTAAGCAAGTGTAAAGTATTATGAGTATAGCATACAATGTATTTCACAGTAAGTACTCTATATTTTTGTTATGTATTTGCACTGTTGGAAAGAATTTTTTTCGTTGTTTTTGGATACATTAAATGAATGAATGAATGAATGAATGAATGAGTGAATCTTTTTTTTTTGGCAAAAGCATAGACATGTTATGGCAAAATTGACAACATATGTTACATAACATAGAACATGGACAGACAGCAGAGAAAAATAGTTTAATGTTATAATGACAAATGTAAAGTTACACAATCATATGAGAGATCTAATATTCCATGCAGTTTTTATATAATTACATAATTTTATAGTAAGAACCTTATTTTACTAACTAAATTTATCTTAAACAATCACGTCTGTGTCGATAACAGTAAACACGATTACTTCGTTAACATATCTAAGATAGAAAATGTTTTCACGGTATATAAAATTCAAAAGAGAAAGTTAAGGTTTTCACGGTATATAAAATTCAATAGAGAAAGTTAAGGAATGTGAGGTCGCAATCACAATAATTTTCTTATCATGTGCCACAACGATTTTATGTCTTGTGTTTTTTTAAACATATAGTTGAATGTATAATATCTACTCCAAAGTTTGTCCATAATTGTCAAATTATGTACAGTTTATACATATGAAATCAATATGTTGGGTTCATAGAAAGTTGGAAGATAGCTCTCATAAATTGCATTCCGAAAAGAAAAGGAAAAAACCTAGAGTTGATGCCCCATTTCGCAATCAAAATCGAAGCATAATTCAAACTTTAATTTAAACTTCAACTGACACTCGAAATATATCAATCTCGTGCTTTAACTTAAACATCTTTGTTTTTCAAATACCTACTCTTTCTAGCGTTTCCTTTGCTGTTAAGTCTAGAAACGCGCTTTGCACACATACCCAGTAAAAAGCGATGATTTTTAATTTGTTTAGCTTCATTCTTTTTCGTAAACGGATTTATAGTCTAGTAATTCGACTTTTGCCTTGACCTATGAACCATAACTTTTATGGCAGTTTAGAGTGTATTTGATTTTACATGGTAATCACCTACATGTATGGTACATATGAGAGTCAATGAGTCTGAACAATAATGTTCATACTTTTTCTTCCGAAATAATTTAATCTTGCAGGACACAATCGAAATGTTGTGTCAAGTAAAACGATGTGATGGCTTATCCATTTTATAAGTCCGTTCTCAATCATACGTCCAGAGCATGTAAGAAATGTTAACCGCTAGACGTAAAGAAACAAAAATCTATCAATAAGTGGTTTCATCGTTATTTAAACTTGAATCTCGTATTCGACATATGTCCTAAACAATCATAATACATTAATATAAAATTATATACAACGTCTATTATAATATTTTTTTGTAATTTTCCAGAAACTGCGGGACGAAATACATCAATAGCTCTTTATAGGTATATGGTCAAAATATTGTCGGAACAGAGGAGCATGTAAAACAATCAGAATGATGAATACTGTCAGAGACAATTTACTAGGCGACAATAAGTGTACACTAATCACCAGTGGAAGTTTTCGAGAGGGACTCGAGATGCGAGGTAGTGATTTAGATATGATGATGGTAATAAAAGAAATCGATGTGTGTGAAGACGCAAGTGTTGGTTTAAAAAATAACACAATATATCTTAAAATAGAAACAGAAGTTTCACCAAGTAACGTCTAATGTATAGTAATGATCAGAGTATCTTCAAAATGTGTGATGAGCTAGGAGCATGGTCCATGTTTATCTAATGAAATAGATGGAACCATTGACTTGGTTATATGCTTACAAAGTAAATCATGGATATCACCAGCAAAAGAATGAATAACACGTATATTAAATACAGCGTGGCTGGGGTACGATGTGAAACAGTCTATCATCAAACACGGTGTACTTTTTGTTCCCATAGGTGTAACAATATCTACAAAAGAGGAATTAGAATGGCGAATGTCCTTTTCAGCTGGAGAAAAGCTTTTGATTTATACATTTACGCATAGTCAGTTACTTTGCTATGCTCTCATGAAAATTCTCCTGAAAGACGTTATATCTCTACACTTAAATGTTGCAGATTTGCGTTGTTCATCTTTCATGAAAACCGTTATGTTTTGGATATCGGAAGAATTGTCTACATCTATATGGAAACCCGAAAACTTGATATCGTGTTTCATGAGATGTTTTAAGAGGTGTATATATTATGTTGAATACTCAAAGTGTCCACATTATATCATTCCAAAGAATAATTTACTTGAAAATAAGATAAAAGGACAATCACAGCAAATACTTCTAAATAAGTTGCATGCTTTAAATAGTTATGGTCGGCAATGCATCTTATTTTCAGACCAACTTTCGAATTTCGATGCAATAACATATAACATTAGCAAGGAACCACGTTGTTTACACGTCCGCAGTGTTGAAGCATTATTATTGTTTTAAAATATTCATGTTTTAGACAGAATGTCGTACAATAAATTCATTTAAGAAAATGGGATACACAGAGTGTTGTCTATCAACAGTGCAAAAATCAAATCCCTATTCGAGTACTATATTTCAAGATATTGTTACAGAAGTCACCGATTACTACAATCTGATGACAAATTCGATAACAAATATACTTACAAACAATTTAATACCTCTATAAATAAACTGTTGCTGGGTACGCACCATTACGCTGTTTCTAGATGGTTGGTGTTAGCTGCAGTTTTTCTACAGGACAAAAGAATACAAAAAAGCTGTTGATATTCTTTATTATTGTCTTTTAAAATGCACACCGGAAAAAATTTACGAACGCATGAATTTGTCATAAATTCATAAAGAATTGTTTAATTTGCATTTAGTTAGGTAGATGCCTTTAGTTCAGTTGTTGAAGTTTCTTAATTTAGATTCTTTGATATTTTCTTCAAACTCTGTTTTAGTACCAGATGAAATACGAATTGAACGAGAAGACAATGAACGCTTTATTTCACCAGTAGTTTGTGCCAATTTCCTACGTTTTCTATGCCATTATCATCTTACAATACCAGACAATGTCGGGATTCTCTCCAAGATCTCCAATTGACCTTAGAGGAAAACTATTTAATACCAAATCCCTTACTAAAAGCTATATCTTACAATTTACTTGGCAAAACTTTTCAGTTAATAGGAGACATAGAATCAGCGAGACGGGTATTTATGCAATCTATTAAACTAGATATTAGAAGATGTGTTATGAGTGCCAATGAGACAACTCTCCATCCAAGTCAACATTTAAAAAAGTAAACCATTATAGGTAAAAGTACGGTCTTCAACACGGAGCCTTGGCTCAAACCGAACAGTAAACTATAAAGGGCCCCCAAAATTACTTGTGTAAAACCATTCAAACGGGAAAACCAACGGTCTAATCTATATTAAAAACGAGAAACGAGAAACACTTATGAACCACATCAACAAACGACAACTACTGAACATCAGATTCCTGACTTAGGACAGGTGCAAACAAATGCAGCTGGTTTAAACGTTTTAGTGGTACCAAACCTTTACCCTTTTTTTGAAACAATAGTGTAACATCACAACTTAGAAAGACACACTATAAAATATCAACTGAAATAGCTTAACTCAATCAAAGGACATATTAAAACCAATGAACATACAATGAACAAATAAATTTGACCTATGATACAATGCAAATACAAAATAAATTAACTAAGGGAAGAACAATAAAAGTAACATATTATATCGGTATGAAATATTATGCAAATGATGCGTCCAGGAGATTATAATTGATTATTTTTACGTTATTATGATAATGTGAAATAAGTTTTATTTCATTATCATTAGTGTTTGTACGATTTTACCACATATCATGTTTGATTTGTTTAATCTCTGTTAATTGCATTATTAACACTGTTGTTTTGTTGGTTTTTTTTTTTTTTTGTCTCTTACACACTCAAAATAAAGGAAAGAAATAAAAGTAAGTTGAGTTAAAATTGACTACATGATACGTCAGTGGATACAAAACCTATCCCAAGTTATTTCAGGTGGATGTACATAACAATTTGTAAGTCTAATAAGTACACACAACCACATGAGTAAATGCATACCCTTGTGTTAGAAACTCATTGCAAAATATGAAGAACTCTTTTGAAATCAAGACGTTTTTTTTAAATGCGAACTGGGGGTTCAAGAAATCGAGTTGCATTATTTAGAATACTATTTGTCATTTAATATTACAACAATTTGTTAAAGGTATCTTTAAGATATTAGAGGACATAAAACTATATATGTGGTGGTTAATGGCGGTCGCATTGGCTCTCTCTTTTCACATCGACAGAAGCAAACACACAAACGTATCTCATTATTTACAGCTCAATATCTCTTCTGAAATGAGGATGTTGGAATGAAAGTTTCTTTTCATTACCGCCTTACAAATCTTAATATGTATTTCTGTAGTATTTAAAGATGATATTCATATGAATGAAATTGTTGGTTAAATTAAATAATTTCCTCTAACTATGTCTAAATTTTAGACAAATATATGTTATTATCAACTAAATATTGTTAACCATTTAATATATTTTATGTCATTTGGTTATGGTCTTGTTGGAGCATATTCAATATATTGTTTTATACGCAGAAAAATGTCGTACAGTGTTAGATGCCTAAGAGACAACACTCCATCAAAGACCAAACGACACAGAAGTTAACAAGTATAGGTCATCGTAAGGCCTTCAACAATGAGCAAAACCCATACTACATAGTTAGCTATACAAGGACCAGTGATGACATTTATAAAAGCTAACGACCTGACTTATGTGCAAAACAATATACAAAAATCAAATATAAACAAGTCTAAATTGAAAACAACGTTCAAACCTATGATTGCATTGAATAAAAACGGCAATTTTTATACGTGTGCATGTAAAACAAATTTCTTTGTAGAGGGGTCTAAATACAGCACAAACAACATTTTTACAAAAGACCAAAAAGAGTGAAAAAGTATATTTTAACAAAACGCATTTGACTAAACAGGTCGAGCAACTGATGTTCTTAAACCCTGCAAAACCAAATATGATATACAGAAACAAACGACAACCACTGAATTACAGGCTCTTGACTTGCAAGAGCACATACAGAATGTGGCGGAGTTAAACATCTCAACCAAGTTATGAAAGCGTCCACAAATCTGTCAAAAGGGCTGACTTCTGCTTGATCACTTGGAACTCGTGGTTCAATAGCTTCCTACTTGGGATACATTGAACGGCATTTAGGATCAATCATAAAGTTTTCAACAGGCATTCATGGTTGATGAGATGTATAGATCAGTGCTATTTGATCTTTTCAATTAAAATATTTAAAAGAAACACCTCTATTTTAGTCATTTATTAATATGAACATCAAATTAAAAACGACATTCGAGGAAATTGCACAGGACACAATTTCAATATTTACATGAAATAATTCATAAATACTTAATGGTTGCATTTCTATAAATATAGACAATGCAATTTCCCATAGAAACTTCTTTTACGGCTAAAACTGTACCACTTTGACTATGAAGTTTCGAGAAAAATTATATCCTAGAATGGAAAGCTCATATGCACTACTATTTTTTCAAAGGTCAAAATATAGGGCTGAGCCGCATATTTTCAACATTTATATGCCCCCAACTTTTAAGAGTTTAAACTTGCACTTAAATTTCACTTTTGGTTTCCCTTGGAATTCAAGGTTGTCGCTATATTTTTTAATGTATACTGGTAACATTTCCAAGTTATGTCTCTATGAGATGAAACATAGAGATCATATTTGGGAATCAGTGGGTAAACAAATCAATGTATCTATGAATATTATATATCTCCCCAAAAGAGGCGTGGTTTGTGAAACAGCTGTATATACAAAGTGCAACCTATACTAACATTTATTCAAATAGAAAACTCTTAAAAACACCTTTTCTCACAACAATAGTTATTTGTCAGAATCATAGCCTAAAATATATCACTGCATTTGCTCTCACTTGTCTTTTACAGTACATTTTATACCCCCACCCCTGTTTCAATTTTTTAAAGAATTTGAAAACAATACTTAAATTAATGTCAGCTTACCCTAAGTGCATGTTTTCTGACATAAAATGCACAGAACATATATGAAACTATTCCGTTAACAAATTGAAATCATTTCAGAATACTATAAATGTAAGGTTTAGTAGTTAATCATTACAACATTCAAGATTATATAAAGTATCCAATTCTGCCTCTGTCTCCAATCCACATCTTACTGTATGCCTATTTATCTTTAAAAGTTCACAATCTCAGCCTCAAATGGTCAGTGAAGGATTCTTGTCACTATAATATTATCTCTTACTATATATCTAACATAATTTGGCTAATATATGACTGGAAGTGTTTAAACAGAGCCATATTTGCAAAATTGTATATATGAAGTTAACAGGCTGATATATGAATTCAATACAAGTTTTATAGAACTGACTGCTGGAATCTGTTTTTTGCATAAATTCAAAGCACAGTTATTGTTTTCTTTACAAAATACATTTATAATAATAAAATCATAGCCTGTACAGGCTAAATTATCTCTTTTATGACCCACGGGTTAGGGATTTTTCTCTTTTTTTTTGCCCTTGGGGCCTCAAATTTGCAAAATATTTTTGTTGTTTCTCTAAATATGGAATATTAAGTACATTTTTAGGATAGAACACACTCTTTTTAGCTTTAATGAGGAATTTCTTGTATCCTCATTCGAAAAAAAACGCACAATTTAAACTTTTTTAAGGTACTATTATCAGTATATCAACATAAAATAATCATGGTAAGATTAGCTTATTTGTAGATGTCAAACTTTTAATATATACGAAGAGAGATAAAAGGGAAGTCCTCCTTATTAACGTAAATAGTACATAGTACAATTCAAATGGCAGATAATATATTTTTAATAACACATATATCCCCATGTTTCATTGTATTGCTGTTTCTTTTACAACAAGAACTTTAAACAATTTGGTGTTTTTGCATCACTAAAAAGACATATATTGTCGAAATGCCAAAATATAAAATAAGAAGATGTGGCGTGTTTCTGAATGAGACAACTATCCATTAAAGTTCAAATGACAAAGATAAAAGCAAGTATGTGTCATTGTACAACCCTCAACAGAGAGAATACCACATAGGCAGCTATTGAAGGCACAAACAAAAAAGAAGAAACAATCCAAGAGAGAAAAGTAACGGCCTTATTTATAACAATTACATATACAATTTACGAAAAACAAACAGACATGAACCAACAACAACCACTGAATAATATTGATTGATCGATTGATTGGTGTTAAACGCCTCTTTCAGCACTATAATGCTATTTCTTGACTGTTCGTTTTTATTGGTACAGGAAGCCAAAGTGTCCGGCAAGAACCAACGGTCTTCAGTAGGAAAACTGACAATCCTATTAATCTAAGATCAGAATCGAGCGCACCTGCCACTTATATGATTTGAACCCATAGCCTCAGTGTTGACAGGCTATTGATACGGTAGTTTGACTATTATACAAGAATTGGTGGTAACGGAATTACTGACTTAGTAATGTTCAAGAAATACACAAATTAAGTTCATTCAAATCTAAATCGCGGCTACAGACACGGGCATGGAGAACACGCTATGAAAGATAAACACCGCAAGTAGGAGCCGTCCAAACAGGAAAGAGTGTTAATAGGGAACGAAAAATGGTCTCTTTCGCCTGTACAAAGTCAGGAATATGACAGTTATTTTTCACTCGTTCCGTTGATTGATAACGTTTGATTTTGTCAGTTTTTTAATTTACTTTGGAGTTCGGTATTTTTGTTATAACTTATTATATAGGTTACCAACTCAACACTGTAATTAGATCTTTAAATATTGTTTAATCATTACAACATTCAAGATTATATAAAGTATCCAATTCTGCCTCTGTCTCCAGTCCACATCTTACTGTATGCCTATTTATCTTTAAAAGTTCACAATTTCTTCCTGAAATGGTCAGTGAAGGATTCTTGTCACTATAATTTTATCCCTTACTATATATCTAACATAATTTGGCTAATATATGACTGGAAGTGTTTAAACAGAGCCATATTTGCAAAATTGTATATATGAAGTTAACAGGCTGATATATGAATTCAATAAAAGTTGTATAGAACTGACTGCTGGAATCTGTTTTTTGCATAAATTCAAAGCACAGTTATTGTTTTCTTTACAGAATACATTTATAATAATAAAATAATAGCCTGTACAGGCTAAATTATCTTTTTTATGACCCAAGGGTTAGGGATTTTTCTCTGTTTTTTTGCCCTTGGGGACTCAAATTTGCAAAATAATTCTGTTGTTTCTCTAAATATGGAATATTAAGTACATTTTTAGGATAGAACACACTCTTGTTAGCTTTATTGAGGTATTTCTTGCATCCTCATTTGAAAAAAAAGGCACAATGTATAATCTTTTTTAAGGTACTATTATCAGTATATCAACATAAAATAATCATAGTAAGATTAGCTTATTTGTAGATGTCAACTACATTTAAACCTTTATTAATACGAAGAGAGATAAAATGTCAGTCCTCGTTATCAACGTAAATAGTACATAGTACAATTCAAATGGCAGGTAATATATTTTTAGTAACACATATCTCCCCATTGTATTGCTGTTTCTTTTACAACAAGAACTTTAAACAATTTGGTGTTTTTGCATCACTAAAAAGACATATATTGTCGAAATGCCAAAATATAAAATAAGAAGATGTGGCGTGTTTCTGAATGAGACAACTATCCATTAAAGTTCAAATGACAAAGATAAAAGCAGGTATGTGTCATTGTACAACCCTCAACAGAGAGAATACCACATAGGCAGCTATTGAAGGCACAAACAAAAAAGAAGAAACAATCCAAGAGAGAAAAGTAACGGCCTTATTTATAACAATTACATATACAATTTATGAAAAACAAACAGACATGAACCAACAACAAACACTGAATAATGTTGATTGATCGATTGATTGGTGTTAAACGCCTCTTTCAGCACTATAGTGCTATTTCTTGACTGTTCGTTTTTATTGGTACAGGAAGCCAAAGTGTCCGGCAAGAACCAACGGTCTTCAGTAGGAAAACTGACAATCCTATTAATCTAAGATCATAATCGAGCGCACCTGCCACTTATATGATTTGAACTCATAACCTCAGTGTTGACAGGCTATTGATACGGTAGTTTGACTATTATACAAGAATTGGTGGTAACGGAATTACTGACTTAGTAATGTACAAGAAATACACAAATTACGTTCATTCAAATCTAAATCTCGGCTACAGACACGGGCATGGAGAACACGCTATGAAAGATAAACACCGCAAGTAGGGGCCGTCCAAACAGGAAAGAGTGTTAATAGAGAACGAAAATTGGTCTCTTTTGCCTGTACAAAGTCAGGAATATGACAGTTATTTTTCACTCGTTCTGTTGATTGATAACGTTTGATTTTGTCAGTTTTTAATTTACCTTGGAGTTCGGTATTTTTGTTATTATTTATAATAAAAGGTTACCAACTCAACACTGTAATTAGATCTTTAAATATTGTTTAATCATTACAACATTCAAGATTATATAAAGTATCCAATTCTGCCTCTGTCTCCAGTCCACATCTTACTGTATGCCTATTTACCTGTACAGGCTAAATTATCTCTTTTATGACCCAAGGGTAAGGGATTTTTCTCTGTTTTTTTGCCCTTGGGGCCTCAAATTTGCAAAATAATTCTGTTGTTTCTCTAAATATGGAATATTAAGTACATTTTTAGGATAGAACACACTCTTGTTAGCTTTATTGAGGTATTTCTTGTATCCTCATTTGAAAAAAAGGCACAATGTATAATCTTTTTTAAGGTACTATTATCAGTATATCAACATACAATAATCATAGTAAGATTAGCTTATTTGTAGATGTCAACTACATTTAAACTTTTGATATATACGAAGAGAGATAAAATGTCAGTCCTCGTTATCAACGTAAATAGTACATAGTACAATTCATTGGCAGGTAATATATTTTTAGTAACACATATCTCCCCATGTTTCATTGTATTGCTGTTTCTTTTACAACAAGAACTTTAAACAATTTGGTGTTTTTGCATCACTAAAAAGACATATATTGTCGAAATGCCAAAATATAAAATAAGAAGATGTGGCGTGTTTCTGAATGAGACAACTATCCATTAAAGTTCAAATGACAAAGATAAAAGCAAGTATGTGTCATTGTACAACCCTCAACAGAGAGAATACCACATAGGCAGCTATTGAAGGCACAAACAAAAAAGAAGAAACAATCCAAGAGAGAAAAGTAACGGCCTTATTTATAACAATTACATATACAATGGAAATTCAACCAACGATGTGACGTTATTTTCATTTTGGTGTACGAACAATGAAATTACCCATAGTCCTTTAGATTTTGAAACGGTCAATTATCAAGGAGACAAGTTTTTTACAAATCCACAGTATTGAAACGTTTATATGTTCAATCACTTATTTTGCAGACGATTTGTCCTCATATAATAGCATGATTCTGAAAAAAGGGATATGCCGGGTATTGTCCATAAAGAGTTCTAAAATCAAATACCTGTACACGTACTTTATTTAAAAATTGGTTTGCGAAAAAAGTATAATCACAGAAATACTGAACTCCGAGGAAAATTATAAACGGAAAGTCCGTAATCAAATAGCAAAATCAAAATCTCAAATACATCAAACGAATGGATAACAACTGTCATATGTCTGACTTGGTACAGGCATTTTCTTATGTAGAAAATGGTGGATTAAACCTGGTTTTATAGCTAGCTAAACCTCTAACTTGTTTGACAGTCGCATCAAATTCCTTTATATCGACAACGATGTGTGAACAAAACAAACAGACATAATAGGTAAAAATGTCAAAAATAGGGGTACAGCAGTCAACATTGTGTTATGATCTTAATCATGAGGTGACTAATTTCTACCATTTGATGACATATCCGATAATAAATTTATTTATAAGCAATACAATACCTGTGTAAGTACTCTTGACGAGTACGCGTCATGGCGCTGTATCTAGATGGTTGTTATTAGCTTCGTTATTTTACAGAGCAAAAAAAATACAAAATAGCTGTTGATATCCTCCAGTATTTCTTTTAAAATGCACACCGGGAAAACTTTACCAAGGCATACATTTGTCACATATTCATAAAAAATTATTCGGTTTGCGTTTATTTAAGAATATGTCTACTTTCAGTTGGATACATTTCTGCTTTTAGGTAGTCCAATATTGCCTTCAAATTCTGTGTCTGTACCCCATGAATTCCGAATCGAAGAAATCAATAATAGTCACGTACTAGTCCAAGAAGTATATGTCAATTTTCTACATATCCTATGTCATTATCATATTCACAATACCAGACAATGTATGGATTCTTTTCAAAATCTCCAATTGACAATAGAAGAAAACTATTTCATATAAAATTCATTTCAAAAAGCTCTATCTTACAACATGCTAGGCATAACTTTTCAATTACTAGGAGACACGGAATAAGCGAGACATGCATTTATGCAATCATTAAGATTAGATCCGGATTCAAATTACAATGATGCATCAAGACGATTAGGATTGATTGGGTATACATAAATATGGTGATGTATAATAAGTTTTACTTCTTCATTATCAGTGACTGTAGAAAATTATCACATACAAGAGTTGTTTGCTAATCCTTTTAATTATCGTAATTAGCATTGGCATATTACATAATGTGTCTGTTACAAACTTATGATACTAGAGGGTAGGGATAGGGTTTTCAGAAAAGAAAAACTACAGAAAAAAAATGGCTTAAAAAAACAAAAGAAAAAGAAAAAGATAAAATATAGGAAAAGAAAAGGATACAAAATAATGGGTATGCTACATAGAAGATTAGAGAATAATGGACAAAATTTGTAAAGAATAGAGAAAAAATCCTTGAAGAAATAAAGAAAATATATAATTATTTCAGAACTAAATTGGGACATTTTTAGATAACATTAGATTTTTTAAATATCTTAATTGGTTGGAAGAAGTAGAAATATTCACGTGCTGGTTTGTGGCTCCTTCATTGATTCTTTATTTCGATAGAACCACATACACATTTTGGCTAGCCACAAAAACAGGTTCAACCCACAATTTTTTTCTTAAAATGTCCTGTACCAAGTCAGGTAAATAGCCATTGCTATATTATAGTTTGTTTCTGTGTGTGTTACATTTTAATGTTGTGTTTCTGTTGTGTCGTAGTTCTCCTCTTATATTTGATGTGTTTCCCTCAGTTTTAGTTTGTAACCCGGATTTGTTTTTTTTCTCTCAATCTATGTATGAATTTCGAACAGCGGTATACTACTGTTGCCTTTATTTATACACACACACACATGTCAGTCAGCTTTAGATATAATATTGTAATTAAGAATAATTATCGTTTCAGTTTACTTGTTTGTATATTATCTGTAAAAAAAAGTATTATATAGTGGGAATTTATTATGAGGAATATATGTAATAGCAATACATATCAGAGACACATTGCATATTAGGCCTAAGGTTGCACTGTACAGTTAAATTCCTGTGCACTGTTTCGTAATTGTAGGAAATTATAGCATTTATACACAAACTGATCAATATAATATATACATGTATGTGATGGTAAACATGTGTAATTTAAATGCATAACTTAAAAGTATCCATAATGTGTCAGTCCCCTGCAGGGTTGGGTTCTCTCCTCATCATCATCTGATTTTCTAAGTTACCTATTTTCGCAATAAGTAAAGGAACTAAAATCATAAATAAATGAATCTCTACCAAGTATTTAAAACCCCATATCAAAAATTTAACAAATTAAAAGCTTGACCTCATTTTTAGACCCTATTCTTTTTAATAATGAATTATACGTCTCGTCCTTTTTCTAAAAAAGTTCATCGGAAGGTACCAAGAACTTGTTGATAAATATTCTGTATCAACTTCACAAATAATGCACGATGGTCTTGAAGTATAGATTTTGCGTACTGACGTTGTTTATCATCTTAATAACGTCTTATAGTATTCTTTTATTAATCTTTATTAATATAACTTTTCCTGTTAAGTCTGTTTTTTAAGATATCCATTTGACGTGACTCTGTGCTTATGTATCCCGTCATACTTTGAACGACAAAATTATTTTATTTATTAATATTACTTTTACTGTTGAGTCTGTTTTTTGTACTATACATTTGACGTGACTCTGTACTTATGTATATCGTCATACTTTGTACCACACAATTATTTTATTTTATTTATTAATATTACTTTTACTGTTAAGTCTGTTTTTTGTTATATCCAAATTACGTGACTCTGAATTTATGCTGCCCCTCATACTTTGAACGACAAAATTATTTTGTGTCTACCTGTGCGAATTTCAAACTCGCGATTTTACGCCAGTACTTAAAACCTTCCATCCTTTATGGGTGGATTTTACATAGATAATAAAATCGTATAATATAAGCAAAATGAGAATGTTCAATTTGATGTATGCCTTTTTGTGCTTCTTCGTTACATTTGTTTGTTTTTATAGTGATTAAGATGATAACACAATGTTGACTGCTGTACCCTTATTTTTGACATTTTTACCTATTGTGTCTGTTTGTTTTGTTCACACATCGTTGTCAATATAATGGAATTTGATGCGACTGTCATACAAGTGAGAGGTTTAGCTAGCTATAAAACCAGGTTCAATCCACCATTTTCTACATAAGAAAATGCCTGTACCAAGTCAGGAATATGACAGTTGTTATCCATTCGTTTGATGTGTTTGTTTTTTTGATTTTGCCATTTGATTGGAGACTTTCCTTTTTGAATTTTCCTCGGAGTTCAGTATTTTTGTGATTTTACTTTTTTTATACACCCTTCAACGTACGGTCTTTAATTTTGTTAGATGTTTTACTGCTTTGTATCGATCTGGTGAATTAAACCTCTTTTCAACTTATTTCCTTAGTTTGTTCTGTTTTTTGTATGGTCACACCTCTGTCCTAGGTTAGGGGGAGGTTGTAGTCTTCAACAATAACCCCGCCACATTTTGTATTGTCTTATCACAAGTCAGGAGGCTGTAGTTCAGTGGTTGCCAGTAGTTCATGTCTGTCATATTTGATTTTCGTAAATTGAATTGTTAAAAATAAGGCCAATAGTTTTCCCAATTGAGTTGTTTTATATATTTTTCTTGTCGGAGTCTTGAACAGCCGACACTACGGTATTGGGTTGTCCATTGTTTAATGTCACACGGTTGCCTATAATTGCTTATATATATATCATATTTGAACTTCGGTGGATAATTGTCTTATTGGCAATCATATGACTTCTCCTTACTTTAATACTATATCGTATCATAGAAAAAAGAAGTATATAGAAGTATCGAAACAGTGGTAGTAATAAGGTTAACGGTATTAAATTTTATGAACTAAATTCGCAACCAATGTATCTACAGTGCCTTCTCAACCATTTTGATCCGCAATGCTCTTCAACTTCGTACTTTATTTGGCCTTTTAAACTTTTTTTGATTCAAGCGTCACTTATGAGTCTTCGGTAGACAAAAATGGGGGTCGGCCGCAAGCACAAAATTTCAATCCTGGTATCTATGATGAGTTTATTTACAACGGTGATCAACAGGTCTGTTGTGGGACTGACATTACCATACTAATCTTTATCAATAATTTTTATAACATTTAACATTTTTCAGACACGAACACACAAAACATGTCAATAGCTCAATACAGATATATGTGTCAGGAAAAAACATTTTCAATCCTGGTACCTATGATGAGTTTATTTACACCGGTGATCAACAGGTCTGTTGTTGGACTGACATTACCATACTAATTTTTCTCAATAATTGTTATAACATTTAACATTTTTCAGACACGAACACACAAAGCATGTCAATAGCTCTGTACAGATATATGTGTCAGGAAGTAATTGGAACCTAGGAGCAGGTTAAAACAATTAAATTGATGAACAGTATAAGCTTTTTAACAGTAGTGATGATTATATAACAATCACCAGTGGAAGTTTTGGAGAAGGACTGGTGATGCGAGGAAGTGATTTAGATTCAATGTATGTTTCTACTTTATGTTGAGGTTTCCGAAGATGCAAACATCAGTTTCATTGATGATACAATATATTATGCAATGACATCAGAAGTTACACCTCCAGAGTTCACTAATGCGTCTCTTACATAGTAATGATCGGGTTATATATGAAGAATGTGATAAACGTGGACATGATGTTTACTTTTCCAACTCTTTAGTTAAACAAACCGATTATGCGAAACTTTACCGACTGTTCATGGTCCTTGTGTATCAGACAAACATGGGGTTTGTGACATAGAATTATGTGTGCGTAGTCAATCATGGATTACACAAGCAAATGAATGGATAACACGATCAACACATTCAAGGCCGGGCGACGATATCAAACAGTCTGTTATTAAACATGGCTTTCTCTTTGTTCCAATAGTTGTGAAAGGATCTATACATGAAGAATTAGAATGACGAATATCATTTTCCGTTGGAGAAAACCTTTGGATTTATACATTTACGCATACTCAGCTACTGTGCTATGCTCTCATGAAAATCATCTTAAGGACTTGATACATATTGACCCTCATTGTAAAGAGTTGCTTTGTTCGTATTTCATAACAACCGTTATATGTAAGTTATCCAAAGAATTATCTACACCAATTTGGGAACCTAAACATTTCTGATTTATGAGATGTTTTACAAGGCTTATATATTTTGTTGCATACTCAGTGTGTCTACATTATTTTATTCCACAGAATAATCTATTCAAAAATAAGACAAATGGACAATCACAGAAAATACTTTTAAATAAGTTACATATTCTGAACAGTTCAGGCTGGCAATTTATCTGATTTTCAGACTAAATTCTGAATTTTGAGACATCAGCATGTGTAATTCGCCGTTTCAGAATCTAATGCATTCTGGGTAATATAATATTATATAATAAGTGTACACCAAAACATCGGGATTGGTTAAAAAAAAGTCCTAAACAATAGAAATTCAACCAATGATGTGACGTTATTTTCATTTTGGTGTACGAACAATGAAATTACCCATAGTCCTTTAGATTCTGAAACGGTCAATTATCAAGGAGGCAAGTTTTTTACAAATCCACAGTATTGAAGCGTTTATATGTTTAATCACTTATTTTGCAGACGATTTGTCCTCATATAATAGCATGATTCTGAAAAAAGGGATATGCAGGGTATATTCTATAAAGAGTTCTAAAATCAAATACCTGTACACGTACTATATTTCAAAATTGGTTTGAGAAAAAAGTAAAATCACAGAAATACTGGACTCCGAGGAACATTAAAAACGGAAAGTCCGTAATCAAATAGCAAAATCAAAAGTTGAAATACATCAAACGAATGGATAACAACTGTCATATGTCTGACTTGGTACAGGCATTTTCTTATGTAGAAAATGGTGGATTAAACCTGGCTTTATAGCTAGCTAAACCTCTAACTTGTATGACAGTCGCATCAAATTCCATTATATCGACAACGATGTGTGAACAAAACAAACAGACATAATAGGTAAAAATATAGGGTACAGCAGTCAACATTTTGTTATGATTTTAATCATGAAGTGACTAATTTCTACCATTTGATGACATATCCGATAGTAAATTTATTTATAAGCAATACAATACCTGTGTAAGTACTCTTGATAGGTACGCGTCATGGCGCAGTATCTAGATGGTTGTTATTAGCTTCGTTATTTTACAGAACTAAAAAAATACAAAATAGCTGTTGATATTCTCCAGTATTTCTTTTAAACTGCATAACGGGAAAACTTTACAAAGGCATACATTTGTCACATATTCATAAAAAATTATTTGGTTTGTATTGATTAAAGAATATGTCTAGTTTCAGTTGGATAAATTTCTGCTTTTAGGTAGTCCAATATTGCCTTCAAATGCTGTGTCTGTACCCAATGAATTGCGAATCGAAGAAATCAACAATAGTCACGTACTGGTCCAAGAAGTATATGCCAGTTTTCTACATATCCTATGTCATTATCATCTTCACAATACCAGACAATGTATGGATTCTTTTCAAAATCTCCAATTGACAATAGAAGAAAACTATTTCATATAAAATTAATTTCAAAAAGCTCTAGCTTACAACATGCTAGGCATAACTTTTCAATTACTAGGAGACACGGAATAAGCGAGACATGCATTTATGCAATCATTAAGATTAGATCCGGATTCAAATTACAATGATGCATCAAGACGATTAGGATTGATTGGGTATTCATAAATATGGTGATGTATAATAAGTTTTACTTCTTCATTATCAGTGACTTTAGAAAATTATCACACACAAGAGTTGTTTGCTAATCCCTTTAATTATCGTAATTAGCATTGACAAATTACATAATGCGACTGTTACAAACTTATGATACTAGAGGGTAAGGATGGGGTTTTCAGAAAGAAAAACTACAGAAAAATGTCTTAAAAAAACAAAAGAAAAAGAAAAAGATAAAATATAGGAAAAGAAAAGGATAGAAAATAATGGGTATGCTACATACAAGAATAGAGAATAATTGACAAAATTTGTAAAGAATAGAGAAAAAATCCTTGAAGAAATAAAGAAAATATATAATTATTTCAGAACTAAATTAGGACATTTTTAGATAACATTAGATTTTTTAAATATTTTAATTGGTTGGAAGAAGTAGAAATATGCACGTGCTGGTTTGTGGCTCCTTCATTGATTCTTCATTTCGATAGAACCACATACACATTTTGGCTAACCACAAAACCAGGTTCAACCCACAATTTTTTTCTTAAAATGTCCTGTACCAAGTCAGGTAAATAGCCATTGCTATATTATAGTTCGTTTCTGTGTGTGTTACATTTTAATGTTGTGTTTCTGTTGTGTCGTAGTTCTCCTCTTATATTTGATGTGTTTCCCTCAGATTTAGTTTGTAACCCGGATTTGTCTTTTTCTCAATCGATTTATGAATTTCGAACAGCGGTATACTACTGTGACTTGTTTTTTGTTATAAACGGTTTTAGTTTGCAAATATGGCAAAACGTACGTTTTCTGAAGTCCAAACTCCTTTTGGGTTTTCAAGCAATTCATATATATATATATATTATATACTTTTCACTTTTTTGGTCTTTTTTTTGAAAATGTTGTTTGTGCTGTATTTAGACCCCTCTTACAAGAAATTTGTTTTGCATGCACTCGTATAAAAATTGCGGTTTTTATCCAACGCAATCATAGGTTTGAACGTTGTTTTCAATTTAGACTTGTTTATATTTTTTCGTTTGGGCTTGTATTATATTTGCCTTCGGGTTTATATGATCCGTTCATCCTATTTGACTCCTCAAAATTCAAGAGTCTATCCTAAATTGAGGTAAATTGTATGGCTTTCCAAATACCGTTTCGATTCCTAACATCACTGAAGAGACATTAATTGTCGAAATCCGGATATGGTGTACAAAAACCTTTGCACCTTTTGTTTGCGGTATATCATCTTTTCCGCAAGTTTATTGTTTTCTGTTAAGTATTAAATTTTTAATTGAGATCCATTTATTACATCGGTGATTCGTTTATTTGGCAATCGCCAATGGCAGTCAGCAGGGTTTAAGAACATTTGTTGTTCGACCTGTTAGTCAAATGCGTTTTGTTAAAATATACCTTTTCACTTTTTAGGTCTTTTGGAAAATGTTGTTTGTGCTGTATTTAGACCCCTCTAACAAGAAATTTGTTTTGCATGCACACGTACAAAAATTGCGGTTTTTATCCAACGCATTCATAGGTTTGAACGTTGTTTTCAATTTAGACTTGTTTATATTTTTTCGTTTGGGCTTGTATTATATTTGCCTTCGGGTTTATATGATCCGTTCATCTTATTTTGACTCCTCAAAATTCAAGAGTCTATCCTAAATTGAGGTAAATTGTATCGCTTTCCAAATACCGTTTCGATTCCTAACATCACTGAAGAGACATTAATTGTCGAAATCCGGATATGATGTACAAAAACCTTTGCACCTTTTGTTTGCGGTATATCATCTTTTCCGCAAGTTTATTGTTTTCTGTTTAGTATTAAATTTTTAATTAAGATCCATTTATTACATCGGTGATTCGTTTATTTGGCAATCGCCAATGGCAGTCAGCAGGGTTTAAGAACATTTGTTGTTCGACCTGTTAGTCAAATGCGTTTTGTTAAAATATACTTTTTCACTTTTTTGGTCTTTTGGAAAATGTTGTTTGTGCTGTATTTAGACCCCTCTAACAAGAAATTTGTTTTGCATGCACACGTATAACAATTGCGGTTTTTATCCAACGCAATCATAGGTTTGAACGTTGTTTTCAATTTAGACTTGTTCATATTTTTTCGTTTGGGCTTGTATTATATTTGCCTTCGGGTTTATATGATCCGTTCATCCTATTTTGACTCCTCAAAATTCAAGAGTCTATCCTAAATTGAGGTAAATTGTATGGCTTTCCAAATACCGTTTCGATTCCTAACATCACTGAAGAGACATTAATTGTCGAAATCCGGATATGGTGTACAAAAACCTTTGCACCTTTTGTTTGCGGTATATCATCTTTTCCGCAAGTTTATTGTTTTCTGTTTAGTATTAAATTTTTAATTAAGATCCATTTATTACATCGGTGATTCGTTTATTTGGCAATCGCCAATGGCAGTTGCTGCATTTATATTTCGAGTTACTTTCTTGTTGACTTTTTTATCTAATTTTTATTTTAATTTTATTGTTACCAATTCCAATTAAACTTTGATGAATCATATGCCTTATTCTCGATATACCTTCATTAGGAACGCTTAAGAAAAATTGGTAAAACAACAACCACATTATTTCATTTCAAAAACAATAGTCTTGTATTATGCAGACAATTATGTATTGAATTTTAACTCTTCACTGAATTTTTTTATCAAGGTATGCAACGTCTATAGTGTTGCCCCAGTTTTGAGACTTACGGTAAATTGGCTACTTATTCATAAATAAATCATTAAAATTTGAAATTGTTTTGAATTTTTCTCATGAAAATTTATACCCAGTACTAATTTTGAATAATTACACCAATGAATGAAAATAAAGATGTAATTGGTTGATAACAATGTTATCTTTCCTGTAACATCTGTTTCTTTCTTAAAATATAATCTTTTCTTATAAAAAATAAGAGAAGTGATATACAATCCAACCATGCCTACACCAATAACGAACTCCCATGTCAATTTTAAAAGTATTGTGTCCGTTTTAAAAACAAGAAACAGCAATCTCGGTGTTCATGAGCTTTTCAAGAATAAATATGCCAAGTTTCAAAGAGATCAATATATTAACGTGGTGCGTCAATGCAATCTTTATACATGAATGATACATAAGTCCTTTCGCGGCGACATGTAAACATTGAAATGGTTTAGATTCGATCATGTCGATTATTCCCCTTTACGGTGTCAAAGTGCCGGTAAAGAAATAAACTACGTTTTTGACTTAAAATGGATACATTAAAGATGTAAAACAATGTTATTTTTATCATTTTTATACTTAATGACTTAATGAATCTTAAAAGAATCACGGTAAATACGAATATTATTAGTTAAAAAAATGGAGGAGGGCACTTTATCTAGCCACCAAGAGCTTTCGTAAACTCATGTTCATTTCTAACTCATATGTGACGGCTGCAAATAAAATGCACTTGTTTAATTACTTAACATTAATTCACATAAGGTTTTACGACTTTAAGATGACGAACGGCAATAAAATCTTTCAACAACAAATGTTTCTCCTGATAAGAAAAGTTCGTATGAAGCCCATTCTTTCAAATTCTGCGTTTTTCACGAGAAATATAAATCTGCTCAGACCTGATAAAGTCTTTGAAAACGTTTTTTTAAAAACATTTTTAAATAGTTCACTGAAATTAGAAAGGATAAAAAAACTGTCACGTGTGTATAAAATGCATCTTTCTAGTGACAATATCTGTTTTAAGGTAGATCGGATGTTTAAATTGTCACGCCTTCTGCATCCATAGATGTAAAAATAAAAAGATGTGGTATGGACGCCAATGAGACAACTCTCCAAACGAGACCAAATGACATAGAATTTAACAACTATAGGTTATCTTATGGCCTCCATCAATGAGAAAAACCCATACCGCATAATTAGCTCATTAAATCAAATCTGAATTACCTCCTGTCTACCTGAAATCATTAAGTTCAATCAACCATAACGAACTGATGCATCCCGTTCAATCGAACAAATATTTGTTTTTTAGACTTTCTTTTGTCTTTTGCTCGTTTATTTATTTTTTCAATGGTATTGCGAGTTTGTTTTCCGCTGATTAGTTTGAATACCTCTTTGGCATCCTTCGCCTCTCTTGTGTTCAAATATCAAATGAAATTTAATAACAGCATCAGCTCAAAGATATGTCTCATCTGCTCTGACAATGCAATACCATTGTCAGTCTCAATACTAATAATCTCTAAAATTTTAAGCTAAGAGTTACAATACATCTTAAATTTGGTAATTTGATTCCCTTCTTGTTCCTTAATAAATCGAATATAACACTTAGTTTATTTCATGCGTTTTGGAGTGCTTTTTTGGTTAGCTCACCTTGTATACAGGGTTTCTAAACTACAAAGTAACGGAACTGAACCTAGAATACTTTAAACGAATTTTAGCTACAAGTCCTTTTTGTACTTGAAAAATGTTAAATAGTTTATATTCGTGGACCATTACAATTTGAGTTTGTAAAGGAAAGTTTTTAATCTCGATTTTTCATCTTTACGATTTTGATCTTCCTTTACGATCGCATTTTTTTTATTTAATGGGGAGAAATAAACCAAGAGCGAAAATCTCTCATTTTACAGGACAAATCAAACCTTAACCCGACATGTGACACTAACGCAAATTTCAATTCACCTTTAAACCCGTTACTGGATTAACTAGTTTAATATTGATGACTTATTCTAGCTTATTGATCATACACATATATTACATCACAAAAATGATATGGATATCCTCAAATCAATACAACACACTTAGTAAGGCTAAACGTATTATAAATGTCGATTAAATAGAAAAGGAAGTAGATGTAAGGGAAATCCCCGTAGTGAAGTCAAATAAATTCACAGTTATCAACAAGAATGGCAGGTAATATGTTTTCATTAACAGATAACAGATTTCACCGCTTTGTTTTTTTTCAGCATAGTTATTGTATAATATAATTCAATGTAAACCTCTTTTATGTAAACATATACTAAATGTATTTTGTATTTTGGTATTTTGGTTTGTTTACTCTGAAAAGTAATTTTCGATTTGAAAATCACATTGATAGCAACGTACAGGAGTGTATCATGGTTAATAAATACAATACACAAACATGTATGAAAATAACAGAATAGTAAACTGTTTAGTATTATACCAATCATTTCACTGAAAGAGGCTATGACAGATAGAGTATAGAGATCATGTCCTATGCCAAAACATATCAATAATGCCTACCCAGGTATATAGTTTTGTACGCTAAACCCACGTTTCGACTGCAGATGTCGCATTAGTGGCGCTTGAATCAAATCAGTTGGAAGTCAAAACGAAAAACGAAAATAAAGCGCAAAACAAAACAACATTCCGAAACAGTATGCCAAATACGGCGAAGACAGCTTTTGTCTAGAAGTAAAACAAAACCTTAGTGTTTCAAATAAACAGTAAATTATTTAAATAAGTTGTTGTCGCAATGAAAAGTGTTTAGGTCGAAGAGATAGAAAGACATTAAAACACGAACATGGTAAATGACAAATACGAGTATCCTACCAAACAAAATTCAAGAGGTCAAATGAGACTTCTCTCGTTTTGTATGTTTAATGTTTCGCCACGCACAGTATCTAACTGAAAACATAGATTGCGAAAACCAAAAAGAGATACATGTATATAGATATAGGAAGATGTGGTATGAGTTGTGTTGTGTTTTACTAGTTCAGTTGGTCGGTATAGACGTAATCATAATTATTTTCAGTTTTTGAATTTACTCTAGAGTTTTGTTAATATTTTATAAAGAGAAATTTTCAGAACTAGTCATAATTGGAAAAACAATCTAAAGACGATTTAAAATTGTTTGATTGGATTTGATTTAATTCAAACAAATCGAATAATTGCCACCGGATGTTAAAAAAACCATCATTTGTTTATAACCCAAGTTTGTTTGTTCAAATTCTTCTATGAGAGGCAAAATAAGGGGACTTGACTTTTTTGGCGGATAAAAGGACCATGACGCTTTTCAACCTGATATTTTCTCATATTATCTAATGAAAATCATCACAATAAAAGATAAATATTTCGAACCTTGTCTATATAGCTAGTTACCATACCTGCTGATATATTATGAGAATTTATAACAGTTGTGTGTCCCCCGAAAACAACTCTAACCTCACTCAATTAAGCACAAATTTATTTCAAAATGATACAAAGCGTCTATTTTGACTATAAAATACAAGTGGTTTGCAGATTTGCTTTTGTAACTGCTCTCGTTATGTCCTTTAAAAAAGGGAAACTTCTAAAATATTGTTTTTTTTACGACTTCTATTGTGTTGTTGGAGAATTATACATATTTCTTACAGTAGTATCATACCTGATATAATGTAATTTTTTCAAGTAGTCAATAATTTGAAGTTATGATAAAACGACAAATTTTATTTTGCTTCAAGTGTAGTATAATCAAGTGTAGAGTAACAAAACACAGTTATCCGCTTTGAAATAAAAGAATGATATAATTGTGTATATGTGTACCTTCGTTTTTCTTCATATTAAGTGCATTTACTTCATAGTAAGTCGTGTCCTCTGAATTTAGTAATATATGTGAACCTTTGCTTGCATGTTTTCTAGCAACTTAATCGTGTCTTCATTCTTTACCAGTCATACTTAAATGATACAGTTTAAATATCGCAATGTCCGTTTTATACGCAAATGCAAAGACTAAAGGATATTTGTACTGCTACACTTACTCCATCTCAAAATCTTCTTCGAGTATGTTCTAATTCATCAATTATTAAAAACATAACAACTTTTTCATACTTGTATTGCGCAATTATTTAACTACACATTAAAGCGAAATGTTCATTAAAGCAATATGAGTTTTTAACAATATGCTAGTTCATAGAACATATTTAACATTGTAATTGACCGGCTTTGTATACGACTAATCGTCCTTTAATTATTCATGTCTCAATTGCTCTACAGAGGCCGCAACACAAATTTTATCAATAGCTCTATATTGGTATATGTGTCAGAATATTGTTGGAATAGAAAAGCACGTAAGAACAATAAGAATGATAAACACTGCCAGAGAATATATATCAGGCGACAAGACATTCACAATGATCGCTAGTGGAAGTTTTTGGGAGGGACTTGAGATGCGAGGGAGTGACTTAGATATCATGTGTGTTCTTACAAATGTAGAGGTTTGTGAAGACGCAAATACATATTTGAAACCCGGTAAAACGTATTTCACAATGGCAACAGTCCGTTCTTAAAAGAAAACAATCAAACTATAGGAGATTGTTTCTATTGTTCAAGCACAAAATATAAGCAAAGTTTCTTAAGCAAATGTTTCCACGCTATTAATGGCCCGTGTTTATCTGACAAATTTGGATTGTTTGACTTTGCATGGTGCTTACGTTAAAAATTATGGATAACACCAACATGGCAATGGATGACACGATCAAATAACACTTTGCCGCCCTTTGGTGTGAAACTGTCTATTATAAAACACGGCGTACTTTTTGTAAAAGTAATAAAAGGATCCACAAAAGAAAATTTAGAATAGCGTGTGTCATTCTCTGTCGGAGAAAAAATTCTTGTATACACATTCACACATACACAATCACTGTGTTATGCCTTAATGAAAATTCTGCTGAAAGACGTTATAGACATCGCCTTGAATTGTAAGATTTGCTGTGTTCGTATTTCCTGAAAACAGTCTTGTTTTGGGTATCTGAGGAATTACCTACGTCAATATGGAAACCCGATGGGTTCATTTTCTGTTTTATAAGATATTTTAGGAGACTTATGTATTGTGTTCAGTACTCCATGTATCCACAATACCTTATTGCTGACAACAATTTGTTTGAGAACAAAATGACAGGAGAATCATAGGAAATAATATTAAATCAGCTATGTGTTCTAAATAGTTTTGGTTGGAAATATTTTATTGTTTTCAGATAAATTCCTGCACTTGATGCATTACCGTCTCACATTCACATCAAACCGAGTTTTTCACATGCTGAAAATTTTAAACGATTTTTACTTTCAAAAATGAATATGATAAATTCTACAATAATGAATACTCATGGTATTTTGGAAAGAGGTATAAGTTAGGTATTGTCTATTAAAAATTCCAAAATCAAAGACCTCTACTTATGGTATATGTCATAGAGACATTCATAACCAGAACAGACAATATCATCTGAACAATAAATGTTCATATAAACAGTACTTCAACCGAGTTGGTACTATCTTACTTAGTTTACGTCATAATGCTGTAACTGGATAGCTAGAATTATCTTCTTTTTTATCAGGCAAAACAGTACTATTTAGTAACTACAACCCCCTTCCCTTTTTACGAATGTGTCCTACCGAATTATACTATTTACCGGATTTGTAATAACATAAGTAACACGACGGGTGCCACATGTGGAGCAGGATCTGCTTACCCTCCCAGAGCACCTAAGATCACCTCCGGTTTTTGGTGGGGTTCGTGCTGCTTAGTTTTTAGTTTTCTATGTTGTGTCTTGTGTACTATTATTTGTCTGTTTGTCTTTTTATTTTTTAGCCATGGCGTTGTCAGTTTATTTTCAATCTATGAGTTTGACTGTCCCTCTTGTATCTTTTGCCCCTCTTTTAGCTCTTACTTTCCTGCAGTATTCGTTAAAGAAATGTACACCCGAAAGCTTATTTCATATATGAAGTACATCACATTTATTATGAATTATTGAATTTGCCTAGGTTAAAGATTTTATAATACCCCGAGTAGTATATGCCCATTTCCTACGTTTTCTATGTCAATATCGGCTGAACAATACTACAGATTGTCAGGAATCAATCCGGGATTATTAATTGACTTAGGAGAAGGAGATTTGTCCATCGAAGCTATGTCTTTTGCCATTCTGGGTATAGCATTTCAGTTGAATGGCGATGTAGAATCAGCGAGACAGTCTTATGTACAATCTATAGAAATTGCACCAGATTCTGATTTAAATTTTTCATTTGAGAAATTAGCATCTATTGACATAATATAGATGTACAAAAATATCTATTAATAACTAATATGACAGTGTTTTTTCTGATTGTGTTTTTTTCTTATTATTTCCCTTCAGGATTGGAGTATTAGTGCACCAACTTGATTTGTTTAGTTCCTGACAGACATTTTTTTCTTTTTTATTTGGCATTATTAATAAGGGTCTTTAGATTTTTCGTAAATCACACATATATAAGGGATCTCAATTTCAAAAGTTGCAGATGGAAAAATGAGATTATCGAAGACAAATTTACATTCATTGAGACTTTTCACTTACAAAATGCACAACACTGCACACAAACCATACGCTATGGTGAAATTAACACTTTGGGTTTATTGTCCTTCGAATATGCAGAATTCCCTGTTGTATTTGTGGGTGATTGTTAAATAACTACTCATCGTTAATTTGTGAACTTATTTATTCAATAACCATGATTAAGAAGTGCTGGAAGTAATTTATAAACGACACAAAACTTCATTTACATCACCAGTAATTAATTAGTTGGATATGATCGACTGTTCGAAAGACGCTGCCCCACATGCATATTGACCTCATTTTTCGTTTGAAAGAAACTATCGTGCGCTAACGCGAGAGTGAATGACATTTTTCATAGATACATGTTTGAATGAACGTAGTCGAGTTATTCTTTATCGGATTTTTTTTTATGAAAATATCAATTATCTTACTATCTTTTCACTTCCTTATGTTCAATTATATAGTCTCATAATAAATCAGTAAATTTGTTAACTTAAGATGAATCGTATTAATCAGATGTTAAGAGCGTACTTTGCTGGAATGGTATAAGTGAAATAAGTATACGAGTTTATCGATACGGTAAAGCGATGTACATACTATAAGTTTTGTAACTCGTAAACTTGCGGAAACAGTTTTACTTTTTTGCTTAATGAATAACATATAAAAATTTAAATATTGCTATGATTACTTAGAAGTCACTCCACTTTTTAATGAACTTTCGAAGGGTGTGTTAAATTGCAGAGACTGAAGACAAGGAAAAATAACTTTCAAGTTTTTGATATTTACACACATTTATACGGAAGCGTATTAGCGCCACACAACTTTTTTTTTCAATATTTCTTCCTATGTTTGCGTTACAACGCAAACCTTTGCGAAATAACTCAAACCTTTTCGTTATAACGCAAACATTTGCAAAATAACGCAAACATTTTTTTATCTTATTTCTTATTTAAAATTCAAAGGAAGCAGCTGTTATAAATGGAGGAGGCTGCATACATTAAAATGTATCCTTCTTTGTATTCATAACAAAGAAAAATGCTTGAATATTTAGAACATATCATTGACTAATAATGAGTAGGATAATAGATATAAGAAGATGTGGTATAAATGGCAATGAGACAACTCTCCATCCAAGTCACAATTTCTAAAATCAAACCATCTAATATAGGTCAAAGTATGGTCTTCAACACGGAGCCTTGGTTCACACCGAACAGCAAGCTGTACAGGGCCCCATAAATTATATATATACATGATAATACATGTATATATATTACAAAGAAAATTGAGTAAATTGAAGTCGTATCGAAGAATATAAAAAATAAACCCTGCTAATATAGCTATAGCCAAATATAAATATACTTCCAAAGTAAGCTCTCGTTTGAGGATTGTGTAAGGTTGGTTAGATCCAAACAAACTACCTTATTGCAATAAAATGAAGATGTTTTTTTATTAAAATTATGTTCTCTACATTTAAATTGCAACCGAAGTATCTTAAAATTACTTCATTATATTGAAATGAAATCGGAAAGGTTTGCGTTATTTCGCAAATGTTTGCGCTATATCGCAAACATAGGAAGATATATTAAAAAAAAAAGTTGTGTGGCGCTATTTAGCTTCCGTACATTTAATTGGTTTAAACACGTATATTTAATTGCATTACCAATTCTCGAGAAGAATGTTAAAATAATATTGTAATAGATATGGACTTGCAATACAAGAATTGAACCTCAGGTGTATTTGTATGCACGTTACCAATGATTGACTCTATTGTGATAGTTGCCTCGTGTAATAATCAGGGTAAGGTAATGTCAAATCAAGATGCTGGAATTGTTACACTACGGAGGCAACATAACTAATAAGACAACATTATTAGACTTATAATGTTAATACGATGGTAAAAATTTATTTAATCAATGATATAAAATCAAATAGACCTCATATGAAAGACACACATTCTTAATCTGTCTATTAAGAAAAAAATCATATCAGAATCACATGTCTATCTGCTATGCATGAAGGTCGTGTTGTTTGGTAATTAGATAGCGTTCAGTTTTAACAAAACGGACGAGATGTTGATTAATGATTTATTCATTATTTATCATTTTCAGCTGATCTTTTAATATTTAATTCTGGTGTATATTGTACATATACCATAAAAGGCCGGATCTATTACCACAAAACATTTTCATTTTTCAATTCTGATATGAAACTAAGCTGTAAAATGGCAGTAAGGAAGTAGTTGCTCCACTCAGCTTCATTTGGATCATGTTTGATAGTTGTCAAAAATAATACACCACCGTATAATATATTAGTATTTAAAAAAACAATAATTGTACGGCTGTAATACCCGTGAATAGAGTCACATTCCAACATCAACCTATATCTAAATTAAAATTTCATTGATCTGTTTAATACAAACAAAGATAGATAATGAGGAGATCCTCGTTATCAAGGTAAATAAATTAGAAATTAATACAAAAATGGCAGGTAATGTATAATTATTTATACATTTATATTCTTCATTTTTTATTTCAAACTACTTCAAATTCAGTTCTTTTACAGTTTCAATTAAATTCAGTTAAAACTAGTTTTCAATATAAAAACAAATTGGTGATATGATAAGTCTATGATATGAATCGAATTTTAGTTGGTTGATAAAAGTGGGCGTTTGATTACTTGAATTGTCTTCTCATCGTGATACTTTTATTGTATCTGATGTACAATTTACAAAATATTCCGTTTAAAAAAATTTCGAATAAAACAATGGGTGATATGATTAGTATACAATATTAATTGAGTCTAACGTGGTTGATACAAGTGGGCGTATGGTTACTTGTATCGCCAGCTCATTGTGATACTTTTATTGTATCTTTTGTACAGTTAGTTCGAACGGAAAATCACAAAATAAATGCATTTGAAGATGTTTGAAATCATATCAGTGAATAGATATATATTATTTATATGTTTTTAAAACAATCATTTAGATATTCTATATTTCTTTTCTTTATTTGCAACAATATCCTCATAAGTAAATGTTTTAGATTTTATTTACTTATTATTTAATTGAATACAGATTTATCTATTGTTTATATACATACCTACATTTTCATTTCAAAACAAACACTTTTACATTTTTATAGAATCAGCTAAACAAAATCAATCAATGATTCTGTACGATTATCTATGTCAGAATATTGTCGGAACAGAAGAGCATGTAAAAATAATCAGAATGACAAACGCTGTCAGAGACAATCTACAAAGCGACAAAATTGCAACAGTAATCACTAGTGGAAGTTTTGGTGATGGACTTGAGATGCAAGGTAGTGATGTAGATGTTATGCAGGTTATGAAAGATGTTGAGGTTTGTGAAGACACAAACATTGATGTCAACATGTTCAATGCTGAGAAATATATCTAACCATGGAAACGGAAGATACAAAGCCAGGTTTCACTAAGTTACGTATAGTGCACAGTAATGACGAGAGTATCTTTGAAATTTGTAAAGAGACAGGAGGCGAATATTATGTGCTAAGCTCTTTATTCAAACACTTATTCGTGTCATATTCAAACAAAATATTTCCGATTATACTTGGACCATGTCTATCAGACAAAGATGGTTTATTTGACTTTGCATACTGTTTACATAGTAAAGTATGGGTGAAAGAAGCAAAACGATGGAAAACACGATCAAAAAATGTCTGGCCAGGATACGATGTTAAACATGCTATTGTTAAACACGGGGTTCTTTTTGTACCGGTTGGTGTGAAAGAATCTAAAAACGAAGAGTTAGAATGGCGCTTATCATTTTATGTTGCAGAAAAACTTCTTATTTTTCATTTACACACACACAATTGCTATGTTATGCTCTTTTGAAAATTGTTCTCAAAGACGTTATAGCTTTAGACGTATATTGCAAAGAATTACTTTGTTCATATTTCATGAAAACAATTATGTTTTGGATGTCGGAGGAACTACCATTATCAATATGGAAGCCAGAAAACCTGATATCATGTTTTATGAGATGTTTCAGAAGGCTTATCTATTATGTAGAATACTCGGTTTGTCCGCATTATATCATTCCTGAGAATAATTTATTTGAGAATAAGATAAAAGACCACGCACAGGAAATGCTTTTTAACAAATTGATTTGTCTTAATAATTATGGTTGGCAATGTATCTTAAAATCAGACCAAATCTCGATTAACAATGAACCACGTTGTTTACATGTCTACAGTGTTAAACACTTATTATCTCCGGTTATTGATGCGGCAGCCAATTTACTGTCAAAACGTAAATTACGAATGGAAAAAGCCATACATTTGGTACTGTCTATGAAGAGTTCCAAAATCAAATACCTTTACACGCACTACATATCAAAATATTGTCTGAATGGTCACAACTTACTCCCGTTTGATGATATATACGGTAATAAATCTACTTATAAGCAATGCAAAACATATACGTGTACTCTGCTACTGAATACACGTCATGATGCTGTATCTGGATGGCTGTTGATAGCTTCGCTTTTCTATAGGACAAAACAACACAATAAAGCTCTTGTCATCCTTCGGTATTCGCTGTTCAAATGTACAACAGAAAAAATTTACACAGACATGAATTTGTCTCATGTTAATTTTGAACTATTCAATTTGAATGTATTTAGGAAGATGCCAATCGTGCAGATGGAGAAATTGTTGTTGCTAAATCATGTGGATTTTTTTCCTCGCTCGACGTTAATACCGGGTGAATTACAAATGGAAGTAGACAGATCTAACTTTTGTATACCCCCAGTTATATATGTTCATTTCCTTTCTGTTCTATGTCATTGGCATCTGAACAATACAAAAGATTGTTTTGATTCTCTCAAAGATTTACAGTTGACCGTACGAAAGGAATATTGAATGGCGAATGACTTTCAAAAAGCTATATCTTACAATATCCTAGGTATCGCTTTTCAATTAGTAGGAAACAAAGAATCAGCGAGAATAGCATTCACACATTCTATGAAATTAACATCAGATCCAGATTTAAATAGTGCGTCAAAGAGATTGGCATTGATTGGATAAACGTATGTATGATAATGTCTACAGAGTAAAATTTCTTTTTTCAAGTGATTGTCAAGTTTTATTAAATCATTCTGCTTGTTTAATTTCAGTTTTATATTATCATATTTACAATTATTGGTATTTTTTCTTCTATTCGTCTCTAACATACTGGTAAGGAAAACAAATAATACTATGTTGAGTTTATATGTATCAAAGTGTCTTGAAGATTCGTCAGTTGGAATGAATGGACATAACAAATCTGAACCAACGTTATTTCAGATAGTTGGACACTACAATTCGTCAGTAAATGAAAGAAAGCCAACGCCGTGAAGAAAAGAAAAAACAAAATAAAACGGCAAATAAGAAGAATAAACACTCGTATATTGCCGTTCCCTATTACTTTGCATTACAGATTTCAAAGTCGTATTAATTTGGTATGGGAGTTAAACAAGAAATGTTCGAATTTTTTCCTAATTTGCCAAGTTGTAGTATATGTTGTGAAAAATTCACAAATATAATAAAATTATAGGTCATTGTACTTTTCTTTCAAGTCAGAGGTTGTGAAAAATATCCCATTTTGTAAGGATTATACAGGGAAAATGTATTATAATGAAAATAGAAGGTAAACTTTGTGATAGAATTTTGAAAAAAAATATGAGAACATACCTCTAATGAAATGCTTTCAGAATACTAAAAGAGAAAATTGGTTCTCCGTACGTTTTTTTTTCTTCCTTTTTATAGCATGAAATACTACCAATTCCTGTAAAAAGTAAAATCACAAAAATACCGAACTCCGAGGAAAATTCAATCGGAAAGTCCCTAATCACATGGAAAAATCAAATGACAAAACACATCAAACGAATGGACAACAACTGTCATATTCCTGACTTGGTACAGACATTTTCAAATGTAGAAAATAGTGGAATAAACCTGGTTTTATAGCGCTAAACCTCTCACTTGTACGACAGTCTCATCACATTCCGTTATATTTACAACGATGCGTGAACAAAAAAGACATTATAAATAAAATAGTCAAAATATGGATACAGCAGTCATCACTGTGTTACAATATCAAAACAAACAATTATTTTCAAAAAAGCATTAAAGCATCTATCAAATTAAAAACCATATGCATTGCTTCGCGTGTCTGACGTCAGCAAATGTAAACGTCACATAAGAAGAAATTTTGTCATTCAATGTTTATTCAAAACAATTTTATAATTTCACATGGGGAATGTTGGTATACAGGGTTAAAAAATCTAAAGTTATGTTAGAATTAATTTCAGAAATAGACCGAGATTTAAAATTGTCCAGCAGTTCTTTAGAATTTTTAAGAATCCACATACGCGAGTAAAATAAATTTGTTGTTATATTTTTTTCGTTTATAAATCACACATGAGCAACATGCTTTATACGCAAATTAAAATAAAAACATGAAGTCTCCTTTTTATATGCGAGTTCGTGGTCTAGTGGTTAAGACCGATGGCTACAGTGCTGAAGGTCCCGAGTTCAATTCTGACTCGGGGTGCTAACAATATCAGTGCATCAGTTTTCACCCTCTCACACACATCTCTGGTACCCAGACCTGAGTTTAAACTAGAATGGGTACTTTGGGGCCTCGGTTGGTCAAAGTTGCTCCCGACTTTGACCTGGAGATCAATCTGCTGATATCTCTTCGGTTTGTCTGTTCCCGCCGAGCAGCCCGGTGGTTCTCGCCGAGTAATTCGGCTTCCTCCACCATAATAATGGATTCCGCCCGGTGTCCTAACATACCCTCGTGTTGGGGTGGGGATTGTCTTGTGTTTTTTCATGAATTTTGTTATCCATTTATCTGACGGCCCAATTTTAAGATTGAAAAGCGTTTTCCTTCAATTTTTTTCACAATTTCTATAACAAATCTTTTCAAGCTATGGCGAGATAAGGGAAGACCACGAACTGCCATATACTCAATATAATGTATCAAGCTTTCTTTTTTTTACGACTTCTATTGTGTTGTTGGAGAATTATACATATTTCTTACAGTAGTATCATACCTGATATAATGTAATTTTTTCAAGTAGTCAATAATTTGAAGTTATGATAAAACGACAAATTTTATTTTGCTTCAAGTGTAGTATAATCAAGTGTAGAGTAACAAAACACAGTTATCCGCTTTGAAATAAAAGAATGATATAATTGTGTATATGTGTACCTTCGTTTTTCTTCATATTAAGTGCATTTACTTCATAGTAAGTCGTGTCCTCTGAATTTAGTAATATATGTGAACCTTTGCTTGCATGTTTTCTAGCAACTTAATCGTGTCTTCATTCTTTACCAGTCATACTTAAATGATACAGTTTAAATATCGCAATGTCCGTTTTATACGCAAATGCAAAGACTAAAGGATATTTGTACTGCTACACTTACTCCATCTCAAAATCTTCTTCGAGTATGTTCTAATTCATCAATTATTAAAAACATAACAACTTTTTCATACTTGTATTGCGCAATTATTTAACTACACATTAAAGCGAAATGTTCATTAAAGCAATATGAGTTTTTAACAATATGCTAGTTCATAGAACATATTTAACATTGTAATTGACCGGCTTTGTATACGACTAATCGTCCTTTAATTATTCATGTCTCAATTGCTCTACAGAGGCCGCAACACAAATTTTATCAATAGCTCTATATTGGTATATGTGTCAGAATATTGTTGGAATAGAAAAGCACGTAAGAACAATAAGAATGATAAACACTGCCAGAGAATATATATCAGGCGACAAGACATTCACAATGATCGCTAGTGGAAGTTTTTGGGAGGGACTTGAGATGCGAGGGAGTGACTTAGATATCATGTGTGTTCTTACAAATGTAGAGGTTTGTGAAGACGCAAATACATATTTGAAACCCGGTAAAACGTATTTCACAATGGCAACAGTCCGTTCTTAAAAGAAAACAATCAAACTATAGGAGATTGTTTCTATTGTTCAAGCACAAAATATAAGCAAAGTTTCTTAAGCAAATGTTTCCACGCTATTAATGGCCCGTGTTTATCTGACAAATTTGGATTGTTTGACTTTGCATGGTGCTTACGTTAAAAATTATGGATAACACCAACATGGCAATGGATGACACGATCAAATAACACTTTGCCGCCCTTTGGTGTGAAACTGTCTATTATAAAACACGGCGTACTTTTTGTAAAAGTAATAAAAGGATCCACAAAAGAAAATTTAGAATAGCGTGTGTCATTCTCTGTCGGAGAAAAAATTCTTGTATACACATTCACACATACACAATCACTGTGTTATGCCTTAATGAAAATTCTGCTGAAAGACGTTATAGACATCGCCTTGAATTGTAAGATTTGCTGTGTTCGTATTTCCTGAAAACAGTCTTGTTTTGGGTATCTGAGGAATTACCTACGTCAATATGGAAACCCGATGGGTTCATTTTCTGTTTTATAAGATATTTTAGGAGACTTATGTATTGTGTTCAGTACTCCATGTATCCACAATACCTTATTGCTGACAACAATTTGTTTGAGAACAAAATGACAGGAGAATCATAGGAAATAATATTAAATCAGCTATGTGTTCTAAATAGTTTTGGTTGGAAATATTTTATTGTTTTCAGATAAATTCCTGCACTTGATGCATTACCGTCTCACATTCACATCAAACCGAGTTTTTCACATGCTGAAAATTTTAAACGATTTTTACTTTCAAAAATGAATATGATAAATTCTACAATAATGAATACTCATGGTATTTTGGAAAGAGGTATAAGTTAGGTATTGTCTATTAAAAATTCCAAAATCAAAGACCTCTACTTATGGTATATGTCATAGAGACATTCATAACCAGAACAGACAATATCATCTGAACAATAAATGTTCATATAAACAGTACTTCAACCGAGTTGGTACTATCTTACTTAGTTTACGTCATAATGCTGTAACTGGATAGCTAGAATTATCTTCTTTTTTATCAGGCAAAACAGTACTATTTAGTAACTACAACCCCCTTCCCTTTTTACGAATGTGTCCTACCGAATTATACTATTTACCGGATTTGTAATAACATAAGTAACACGACGGGTGCCACATGTGGAGCAGGATCTGCTTACCCTCCCAGAGCACCTAAGATCACCTCCGGTTTTTGGTGGGGTTCGTGCTGCTTAGTTTTTAGTTTTCTATGTTGTGTCTTGTGTACTATTATTTGTCTGTTTGTCTTTTTATTTTTTAGCCATGGCGTTGTCAGTTTATTTTCAATCTATGAGTTTGACTGTCCCTCTTGTATCTTTTGCCCCTCTTTTAGCTCTTACTTTCCTGCAGTATTCGTTAAAGAAATGTACACCCGAAAGCTTATTTCATATATGAAGTACATCACATTTATTATGAATTATTGAATTTGCCTAGGTTAAAGATTTTATAATACCCCGAGTAGTATATGCCCATTTCCTACGTTTTCTATGTCAATATCGGCTGAACAATACTACAGATTGTCAGGAATCAATCCGGGATTATTAATTGACTTAGGAGAAGGAGATTTGTCCATCGAAGCTATGTCTTTTGCCATTCTGGGTATAGCATTTCAGTTGAATGGCGATGTAGAATCAGCGAGACAGTCTTATGTACAATCTATAGAAATTGCACCAGATTCTGATTTAAATTTTTCATTTGAGAAATTAGCATCTATTGACATAATATAGATGTACAAAAATATCTATTAATAACTAATATGACAGTGTTTTTTCTGATTGTGTTTTTTTCTTATTATTTCCCTTCAGGATTGGAGTATTAGTGCACCAACTTGATTTGTTTAGTTCCTGACAGACATTTTTTTCTTTTTTATTTGGCATTATTAATAAGGGTCTTTAGATTTTTCGTAAATCACACATATATAAGGGATCTCAATTTCAAAAGTTGCAGATGGAAAAATGAGATTATCGAAGACAAATTTACATTCATTGAGACTTTTCACTTACAAAATGCACAACACTGCACACAAACCATACGCTATGGTGAAATTAACACTTTGGGTTTATTGTCCTTCGAATATGCAGAATTCCCTGTTGTATTTGTGGGTGATTGTTAAATAACTACTCATCGTTAATTTGTGAACTTATTTATTCAATAACCATGATTAAGAAGTGCTGGAAGTAATTTATAAACGACACAAAACTTCATTTACATCACCAGTAATTAATTAGTTGGATATGATCGACTGTTCGAAAGACGCTGCCCCACATGCATATTGACCTCATTTTTCGTTTGAAAGAAACTATCGTGCGCTAACGCGAGAGTGAATGACATTTTTCATAGATACATGTTTGAATGAACGTAGTCGAGTTATTCTTTATCGGATTTTTTTTTATGAAAATATCAATTATCTTACTATCTTTTCACTTCCTTATGTTCAATTATATAGTCTCATAATAAATCAGTAAATTTGTTAACTTAAGATGAATCGTATTAATCAGATGTTAAGAGCGTACTTTGCTGGAATGGTATAAGTGAAATAAGTATACGAGTTTATCGATACGGTAAAGCGATGTACATACTATAAGTTTTGTAACTCGTAAACTTGCGGAAACAGTTTTACTTTTTTGCTTAATGAATAACATATAAAAATTTAAATATTGCTATGATTACTTAGAAGTCACTCCACTTTTTAATGAACTTTCGAAGGGTGTGTTAAATTGCAGAGACTGAAGACAAGGAAAAATAACTTTCAAGTTTTTGATATTTACACACATTTATACGGAAGCGTATTAGCGCCACACAACTTTTTTTTTCAATATTTCTTCCTATGTTTGCGTTACAACGCAAACCTTTGCGAAATAACTCAAACCTTTTCGTTATAACGCAAACATTTGCAAAATAACGCAAACATTTTTTTATCTTATTTCTTATTTAAAATTCAAAGGAAGCAGCTGTTATAAATGGAGGAGGCTGCATACATTAAAATGTATCCTTCTTTGTATTCATAACAAAGAAAAATGCTTGAATATTTAGAACATATCATTGACTAATAATGAGTAGGATAATAGATATAAGAAGATGTGGTATAAATGGCAATGAGACAACTCTCCATCCAAGTCACAATTTCTAAAATCAAACCATCTAATATAGGTCAAAGTATGGTCTTCAACACGGAGCCTTGGTTCACACCGAACAGCAAGCTGTACAGGGCCCCATAAATTATATATATACATGATAATACATGTATATATATTACAAAGAAAATTGAGTAAATTGAAGTCGTATCGAAGAATATAAAAAATAAACCCTGCTAATATAGCTATAGCCAAATATAAATATACTTCCAAAGTAAGCTCTCGTTTGAGGATTGTGTAAGGTTGGTTAGATCCAAACAAACTACCTTATTGCAATAAAATGAAGATGTTTTTTTATTAAAATTATGTTCTCTACATTTAAATTGCAACCGAAGTATCTTAAAATTACTTCATTATATTGAAATGAAATCGGAAAGGTTTGCGTTATTTCGCAAATGTTTGCGCTATATCGCAAACATAGGAAGATATATTAAAAAAAAAAGTTGTGTGGCGCTATTTAGCTTCCGTACATTTAATTGGTTTAAACACGTATATTTAATTGCATTACCAATTCTCGAGAAGAATGTTAAAATAATATTGTAATAGATATGGACTTGCAATACAAGAATTGAACCTCAGGTGTATTTGTATGCACGTTACCAATGATTGACTCTATTGTGATAGTTGCCTCGTGTAATAATCAGGGTAAGGTAATGTCAAATCAAGATGCTGGAATTGTTACACTACGGAGGCAACATAACTAATAAGACAACATTATTAGACTTATAATGTTAATACGATGGTAAAAATTTATTTAATCAATGATATAAAATCAAATAGACCTCATATGAAAGACACACATTCTTAATCTGTCTATTAAGAAAAAAATCATATCAGAATCACATGTCTATCTGCTATGCATGAAGGTCGTGTTGTTTGGTAATTAGATAGCGTTCAGTTTTAACAAAACGGACGAGATGTTGATTAATGATTTATTCATTATTTATCATTTTCAGCTGATCTTTTAATATTTAATTCTGGTGTATATTGTACATATACCATAAAAGGCCGGATCTATTACCACAAAACATTTTCATTTTTCAATTCTGATATGAAACTAAGCTGTAAAATGGCAGTAAGGAAGTAGTTGCTCCACTCAGCTTCATTTGGATCATGTTTGATAGTTGTCAAAAATAATACACCACCGTATAATATATTAGTATTTAAAAAAACAATAATTGTACGGCTGTAATACCCGTGAATAGAGTCACATTCCAACATCAACCTATATCTAAATTAAAATTTCATTGATCTGTTTAATACAAACAAAGATAGATAATGAGGAGATCCTCGTTATCAAGGTAAATAAATTAGAAATTAATACAAAAATGGCAGGTAATGTATAATTATTTATACATTTATATTCTTCATTTTTTATTTCAAACTACTTCAAATTCAGTTCTTTTACAGTTTCAATTAAATTCAGTTAAAACTAGTTTTCAATATAAAAACAAATTGGTGATATGATAAGTCTATGATATGAATCGAATTTTAGTTGGTTGATAAAAGTGGGCGTTTGATTACTTGAATTGTCTTCTCATCGTGATACTTTTATTGTATCTGATGTACAATTTACAAAATATTCCGTTTAAAAAAATTTCGAATAAAACAATGGGTGATATGATTAGTATACAATATTAATTGAGTCTAACGTGGTTGATACAAGTGGGCGTATGGTTACTTGTATCGCCAGCTCATTGTGATACTTTTATTGTATCTTTTGTACAGTTAGTTCGAACGGAAAATCACAAAATAAATGCATTTGAAGATGTTTGAAATCATATCAGTGAATAGATATATATTATTTATATGTTTTTAAAACAATCATTTAGATATTCTATATTTCTTTTCTTTATTTGCAACAATATCCTCATAAGTAAATGTTTTAGATTTTATTTACTTATTATTTAATTGAATACAGATTTATCTATTGTTTATATACATACCTACATTTTCATTTCAAAACAAACACTTTTACATTTTTATAGAATCAGCTAAACAAAATCAATCAATGATTCTGTACGATTATCTATGTCAGAATATTGTCGGAACAGAAGAGCATGTAAAAATAATCAGAATGACAAACGCTGTCAGAGACAATCTACAAAGCGACAAAATTGCAACAGTAATCACTAGTGGAAGTTTTGGTGATGGACTTGAGATGCAAGGTAGTGATGTAGATGTTATGCAGGTTATGAAAGATGTTGAGGTTTGTGAAGACACAAACATTGATGTCAACATGTTCAATGCTGAGAAATATATCTAACCATGGAAACGGAAGATACAAAGCCAGGTTTCACTAAGTTACGTATAGTGCACAGTAATGACGAGAGTATCTTTGAAATTTGTAAAGAGACAGGAGGCGAATATTATGTGCTAAGCTCTTTATTCAAACACTTATTCGTGTCATATTCAAACAAAATATTTCCGATTATACTTGGACCATGTCTATCAGACAAAGATGGTTTATTTGACTTTGCATACTGTTTACATAGTAAAGTATGGGTGAAAGAAGCAAAACGATGGAAAACACGATCAAAAAATGTCTGGCCAGGATACGATGTTAAACATGCTATTGTTAAACACGGGGTTCTTTTTGTACCGGTTGGTGTGAAAGAATCTAAAAACGAAGAGTTAGAATGGCGCTTATCATTTTATGTTGCAGAAAAACTTCTTATTTTTCATTTACACACACACAATTGCTATGTTATGCTCTTTTGAAAATTGTTCTCAAAGACGTTATAGCTTTAGACGTATATTGCAAAGAATTACTTTGTTCATATTTCATGAAAACAATTATGTTTTGGATGTCGGAGGAACTACCATTATCAATATGGAAGCCAGAAAACCTGATATCATGTTTTATGAGATGTTTCAGAAGGCTTATCTATTATGTAGAATACTCGGTTTGTCCGCATTATATCATTCCTGAGAATAATTTATTTGAGAATAAGATAAAAGACCACGCACAGGAAATGCTTTTTAACAAATTGATTTGTCTTAATAATTATGGTTGGCAATGTATCTTAAAATCAGACCAAATCTCGATTAACAATGAACCACGTTGTTTACATGTCTACAGTGTTAAACACTTATTATCTCCGGTTATTGATGCGGCAGCCAATTTACTGTCAAAACGTAAATTACGAATGGAAAAAGCCATACATTTGGTACTGTCTATGAAGAGTTCCAAAATCAAATACCTTTACACGCACTACATATCAAAATATTGTCTGAATGGTCACAACTTACTCCCGTTTGATGATATATACGGTAATAAATCTACTTATAAGCAATGCAAAACATATACGTGTACTCTGCTACTGAATACACGTCATGATGCTGTATCTGGATGGCTGTTGATAGCTTCGCTTTTCTATAGGACAAAACAACACAATAAAGCTCTTGTCATCCTTCGGTATTCGCTGTTCAAATGTACAACAGAAAAAATTTACACAGACATGAATTTGTCTCATGTTAATTTTGAACTATTCAATTTGAATGTATTTAGGAAGATGCCAATCGTGCAGATGGAGAAATTGTTGTTGCTAAATCATGTGGATTTTTTTCCTCGCTCGACGTTAATACCGGGTGAATTACAAATGGAAGTAGACAGATCTAACTTTTGTATACCCCCAGTTATATATGTTCATTTCCTTTCTGTTCTATGTCATTGGCATCTGAACAATACAAAAGATTGTTTTGATTCTCTCAAAGATTTACAGTTGACCGTACGAAAGGAATATTGAATGGCGAATGACTTTCAAAAAGCTATATCTTACAATATCCTAGGTATCGCTTTTCAATTAGTAGGAAACAAAGAATCAGCGAGAATAGCATTCACACATTCTATGAAATTAACATCAGATCCAGATTTAAATAGTGCGTCAAAGAGATTGGCATTGATTGGATAAACGTATGTATGATAATGTCTACAGAGTAAAATTTCTTTTTTCAAGTGATTGTCAAGTTTTATTAAATCATTCTGCTTGTTTAATTTCAGTTTTATATTATCATATTTACAATTATTGGTATTTTTTCTTCTATTCGTCTCTAACATACTGGTAAGGAAAACAAATAATACTATGTTGAGTTTATATGTATCAAAGTGTCTTGAAGATTCGTCAGTTGGAATGAATGGACATAACAAATCTGAACCAACGTTATTTCAGATAGTTGGACACTACAATTCGTCAGTAAATGAAAGAAAGCCAACGCCGTGAAGAAAAGAAAAAACAAAATAAAACGGCAAATAAGAAGAATAAACACTCGTATATTGCCGTTCCCTATTACTTTGCATTACAGATTTCAAAGTCGTATTAATTTGGTATGGGAGTTAAACAAGAAATGTTCGAATTTTTTCCTAATTTGCCAAGTTGTAGTATATGTTGTGAAAAATTCACAAATATAATAAAATTATAGGTCATTGTACTTTTCTTTCAAGTCAGAGGTTGTGAAAAATATCCCATTTTGTAAGGATTATACAGGGAAAATGTATTATAATGAAAATAGAAGGTAAACTTTGTGATAGAATTTTGAAAAAAAATATGAGAACATACCTCTAATGAAATGCTTTCAGAATACTAAAAGAGAAAATTGGTTCTCCGTACGTTTTTTTTTCTTCCTTTTTATAGCATGAAATACTACCAATTCCTGTAAAAAGTAAAATCACAAAAATACCGAACTCCGAGGAAAATTCAATCGGAAAGTCCCTAATCACATGGAAAAATCAAATGACAAAACACATCAAACGAATGGACAACAACTGTCATATTCCTGACTTGGTACAGACATTTTCAAATGTAGAAAATAGTGGAATAAACCTGGTTTTATAGCGCTAAACCTCTCACTTGTACGACAGTCTCATCACATTCCGTTATATTTACAACGATGCGTGAACAAAAAAGACATTATAAATAAAATAGTCAAAATATGGATACAGCAGTCATCACTGTGTTACAATATCAAAACAAACAATTATTTTCAAAAAAGCATTAAAGCATCTATCAAATTAAAAACCATATGCATTGCTTCGCGTGTCTGACGTCAGCAAATGTAAACGTCACATAAGAAGAAATTTTGTCATTCAATGTTTATTCAAAACAATTTTATAATTTCACATGGGGAATGTTGGTATACAGGGTTAAAAAATCTAAAGTTATGTTAGAATTAATTTCAGAAATAGACCGAGATTTAAAATTGTCCAGCAGTTCTTTAGAATTTTTAAGAATCCACATACGCGAGTAAAATAAATTTGTTGTTATATTTTTTTCGTTTATAAATCACACATGAGCAACATGCTTTATACGCAAATTAAAATAAAAACATGAAGTCTCCTTTTTATATGCGAGTTCGTGGTCTAGTGGTTAAGACCGATGGCTACAGTGCTGAAGGTCCCGAGTTCAATTCTGACTCGGGGTGCTAACAATATCAGTGCATCAGTTTTCACCCTCTCACACACATCTCTGGTACCCAGACCTGAGTTTAAACTAGAATGGGTACTTTGGGGCCTCGGTTGGTCAAAGTTGCTCCCGACTTTGACCTGGAGATCAATCTGCTGATATCTCTTCGGTTTGTCTGTTCCCGCCGAGCAGCCCGGTGGTTCTCGCCGAGTAATTCGGCTTCCTCCACCATAATAATGGATTCCGCCCGGTGTCCTAACATACCCTCGTGTTGGGGTGGGGATTGTCTTGTGTTTTTTCATGAATTTTGTTATCCATTTATCTGACGGCCCAATTTTAAGATTGAAAAGCGTTTTCCTTCAATTTTTTTCACAATTTCTATAACAAATCTTTTCAAGCTATGGCGAGATAAGGGAAGACCACGAACTGCCATATACTCAATATAATGTATCAAGCTTTCTTCTTCGGAAACGGTAAGTTCATTTGTAGGTCCAAAAGAAGGGGGTGGATCTCTACCAACATAACGTCCACGCAAGTGGTCATGTAAAGATGCATACAGGATGCCCGTTTGTTTTGAAACTTTCAAAAGGGACATGCCATCTTTAAGAAGAGACTTGGCGAATTTACATTTTTCAGTGGTTCGAAGTTTTTGGTCTCTTGGCATCTTCCTACAATGTTAATAATTTATTAAGCGTATGTCAAATTGACGACTTTCTTTCTTATTTTATTTTATTAAATTACAATTATATATATATTATTTTCTAATCTTTTGATTTCAATGTATGCTTAATTTCATTTTGACACGTGAAACACACAAACCAGAATTCAGATAAAAGGACAAGCAAGTTTACCCAAAATGTATTGTTTACATAACAATGGCGACGGTCAAGTGATAAATCTGAATGGGCTCGAGTGGGACAAAAGTGATGTAATGCCCTGGATTGAATATTACGGTAGGAATCACATCATTGGAATTCTGAATAATTTTATAATTGATCCATGCTACATATAACTAGTAAATATTTGCTTAAAGATTTTTTTACACTTGATTCCAAGAGCGATCTTTCCAACTTCGATTTACCATTGTCGATTTATCGCCTGCTACTAAATTCACGTGAAGTTAGGAGCATGCGAAATGCACATTTCCTGTAACGCGTCTTTGAAGGTATAAAAAACAACAACTGTTTTAATTCAAAAGTGTTTTATTTTCATAAACAAATAGTTTTGTAGCTGGTTATCGAGCACTGGTCGTTATCGAGCACTGGTCAGGGGAGTTTAAATATTGTTGTAAATACGTTAGTGACACATTTCCATTAATTCTGATAGGGAGTGTACATGCATTCCACTGTACCCTCCTAGCTATCGAAGGGTGATCTGTAAACGAAGGGCCTACGTACATACATACATTCTACCTTTATAAAAGTTTAAGTAATTTTAACATGTTTAAGATATAATCACTTTCATTTAAATGTTAATTCTTATCCGCGTAAATTGCGTTCTTTTCAAGATGGCAGAAGACTATTATACTAGCTTTATCTACATGTACTCCAGTTTGATTTAATATAAAGTATGATTTAGTGATGATTTCATTTAGGAAAATATGGAAAACTAATCGCTGGTATTGTTTTAGTGTACCTTTACCATGGTCATCAATAAACAATATATTTTTAGGAGACATCAGTACTAGACATATACAGCTAATGATAAAAAAGAAATGTTGACCGGCTTTTTCATGTCTTGCCAAGAAGATTTCGTAGAGAAATACCAACCTGAAGTCAAATATCACGTTCAATGATTGGTTTCAAAGACTGATTTTAGATGAATACATTCCATTTGTATGTTTAGAATATTTCATATTGCTTGTAGTTTAAACGTTTGGGTGGCTTGCTTGCTTTGTTTTATAAATGTTTGCATTGTAATGACGATTGACATTTGCAATGAATAGATAGGCGGGGCTTCAGTTTTTATACATTATACTTAAATATTATCGGATCATGTTAAGTATAATGCAGAGTTTAATAAAATAAAGAATGGAAACGGGGAATGTGTCAAAAAGAGACAACAACCCGACCAAAGAGTAAAAAAAAACAACCGAAGGCCACCAATGGGTCTTCAACATAGCGAGAAAATTCCGCACCCGGAGGCTGACTTCACCTGGTCTCAAACAAAAATGTGTACTAGTTCAGTGAAAATGGACGTTATACTAAACTCATAAACATATAAATGAAATAAAATTTAAAACAAAACAAAACAAGACACACACACACATAAGACAAACAAGCCAAGATGCTCCTGACTTGAGACAGGCGTAAAATGCGTAAAAAAGGGTTAAACATGTTTAGTGAAATCTCAAACCTCCCCTTTACCTTTAGCCAATATAAACAAAGTGAGGCCCCGCCTATATATTGATTGCAGATGTCAATCTTAATTACAATGTTTGAGCAAACATTTATACAAACAAAGCAAGCAAGCCACCCAAACATGTACACAAACATAGCAAGCAAGCAAGTCAACTAAACCCTGAGGCTACATGCATTAGTATAATAGCTCTAATAAAAGCCAATTAATATGTGCTTTCTGTTATATCTCAATCAGGAAATGACGAGATGAGTAAAACACAAATGGTATTGTAAGCTATAGAAGACCAAATGATGACAATTCAAAACAGAACAAAATTAAACGATAGATTTATACTACCTAAACAAACTATAAAAACGAGGTTGCAACGCCGAAGAGAAATGTCACTCGCCTCTATGGTGATTAAAAATGTGTCACGTACAAAGTGTAATTGTGCTACAATAGTTAAAATATGGTCAATGTGTCATAACCCGCACGAATAAACTTATCGAAATGACGTAAAATTATGGTAATCTGCATATGATGTCAAACAGTCCTATCAAGTATAAGAATTATCTATCAAATAGTTTCAAAGAAGTTGCGTTCACAATGTTTCATTGTGGTACAAGAGTATAAACCGTCAAAATCCTGTATCTACCGTTGAAACTGTCAACTCAAACTTACGATAAAATATTGTCTACTACAATTGGTTGTGAACAATCCTGTCGCGCATAGGAGCTATAAAACCAAAAAAAGTCAAAGTGCCAACACTCCTTTAGGAAAAAAGTGGAATCGAAATGGCGGTATTTGGTATTTTCGGATCAAGTATATATTGTAGAATACGTAATTGTAGTTCCATTGGATTTTGTATCTTCATAGTAGGTAAATTGGTTCTTGTATATATAAAAGAGGTTTTTTTCAGTTATTTGGTTTTCCTTTTTTTTTTAAACAATTGTAGTGAATTGTATGCAATTAACAAGTTGAAAAGATTAAATGCATGGTCGACAGGTCAGCAGGTTGACAGGTCAGCAGGTCAACCTGCTGAACTGTCGACATGTAGACCTGCTTACTCAATAATAATAATTGTTAGAGACAACATTTTTATATTCTGACTTGTCGACTTGTTGCCTTGTAGAGTTAGGGTTAGTTTTGGGGGTATGATTAGAGTTCGAATTAGAGCCTTGGGTGCATTGAGCCATAGCCGTGACTTTTTTGTCACCACGAAAGCGACTGAAAAGGAAAACAAATCAGTTCAGGTATAAAACAAAATACTTTGAGTCTTTTTTCACTATTTCTGAAATTAAAAAAAGCGCATTACTGACAAGCCTAAAAAACGGGCAAATTAAAATACCCTAAGTTTGTAATTTATCATTATAACAGTGTAGGTGCGTTTGAATTACAGTAGATTAAAAATGGCCGAATCATATGCAAATCTATTCTTTTTTATATAAGTGCCTCTACCCCTTGGCATCCCGAGCGACACTTACTATTTTGATGAAAAAAATAGTTTTAAACCTAATAATTTTCAAAAAAGAGCTGGCATTTGGTAAAATCCCATGATAGGAATTCATTTCTTTATAAATCATACGGGGACAAATCGTCAAAAGTAGTTTTTTATCCAGAAACTTGCAAATAAAGCCTCAAAATCTGCAACACGAAAACCTAGGGAAAGGTGTTTGAGAAAACAGACCACTGAAAACGTCTGCTGATGCTTGCTGGGTTAAGATCATGAATCGGTTTCTTCCGTGCAATACATTAATTGGTACTAACAATTCTAGGTTTAATAACAAAATCCCCTCACCATGTCCATGTGTCGCCTCTACGAATTTCGGCGCAAGCGAGTGAGAGAGAGAGAGAGGGGGAGAGTGAGAAAAACTGGTCCGTAGTCTGTTTTTTTTTCTCTCTCTCTTTTCTGATGGGAAACGATTTATTTCTTACAACCAATTCAACAATATTCTGAAGTTTTGACAAATTAACTAATTTATCATTTGGATGTATTAAAATATAATTCTGAAGTTAATGATTCTGTTTATTTAGTTTTTTTGTCACATCTAGTTTTGTGTGTAACATACCAATGATCGATGCAAATATATACATTTTAAAAATTTAGTATATAGTATATATAAAACTGTAAAGCAAATTCATCGTTCAAATATGGGGGCGTTCTATGATTTAGGCTTGCTTTTTTCTTTTAAAGAAAGCAACTTGTATTTAGGTTTTTTTTATTTGTTAGAAATGAAATAACCTGTGTTGTTTCTAAATTTCTCGCTTGTCAAGACTTTGTGATTTGAAATTAAAAAAAAATAGTTGTCTTGCATACGAATGACACAACTATTTGTTAAAAGAACTATATTTGATTTATTACAGGCGTTCTCCCATCAACGTCAACAATGAACCAAACTCAAACCGTATAGTAGTTTACTCTCTTTAGATAAAGCATATTATTATTGCTATCACTATTATCATAAGTTATAAAAGACATCATACATGATAGAAGGTTAATTAAAAAAAAAATGAAGTAAAACAGACTTCAGATAATAGTGATAGCGATAATAATATTCTTTATCTAAAGAGAGTAAACTACTATACGGAATCTGATGTTCAGTAGTTGTCGTTTGTTGGTGTGGTTCATAAGTGTTTCTCATTCCTCGTTTTTTATATAGATTAGACCGTTGGTTTTCCCGTTTGAATGGTTTTACACTAGTAATTTGTGGGGCCCTTTATAGCTTGCTGTTCGGTGTGAGCCAAGGCTCCGTGTTGAAGACCGTACTTTGACCTATAATGGTTTACTTTTATAAATTTTGACTTGGATGGAGAGTTGTCTCATTGGCACTCATACCACATCTTCTTATATCTATTCATATATACTCATCAGGTAGTACCAGAAATAATGAACCGAGCAATGCTAAAATATGAGCCTTGTCATTTGTTGAAAACCGTATATTGACATCTTGCATGCAGTTTTTTATTAGTTATGTATGTCGTGTGTTGTCAGACCAGATCATCGTCCTGAACATCGTTCTTACATCCTTTGTCGATAACATTTCTCATGTATGTCTTGTTATTTGTTCTTTCGTTTCTATTTGATAGTAATTTTCATTGTTTCCAAATTTAGATTTAGAATTTACTAGACACAGTGATGTTGAGTAATGGTCTAGTTGACGTGTTTATTCATTTTCATTTTTAGTTATCAATGAAAGACTCAATTCCGTATTGAGTTATTTACCTTAGGAAAAAAATATCGTATATTATTTTTTTACAACACACAAATATAACTATTCTAAAATGATGAATATATATATATATAAATGTAAATACTATATATTTGATAAAATCGGTTTTAAATAATCATTGTCTACAAAGTGACAACAAAAGCAAAGGAAAGAAAGCATTTCTTCTTCTTTATAATGGTTTACGTTGTGTTGAAACCAGGATGAACATTTCAAAATTATATTTTTTATGTTGAGAATTACTTTATCTCTGTAAGCAAATTTCTTCAGCAACGCAACTGTTATACAGCTTATATCACGCCTTTATTTAAAACACACAAAAAAACCCGAGTGACATCACATATATACATTGTTTATGTAACTTGAAAACAAAACATTATAAAGAAATTAACACAAGCGCATGAGCCTTTAGTATTACTTCACCAATTTGTAAAAGGTTTGTGATTATATGAGTTTAGAGAGAACAACTAATGGTAAATCAGCGATATTTGTTATGCAATTGTAAAAGCATTGCACATCTCATTTCGAAGGATATTAGTTACACATGCTCCTCAATCATGGTCTATTGACTTTGAAACTTTTCAATATGTCAATGTTAAGGGAGTCACTTATAATAGTCAATATAGTCCCCTAGCTGGTACCTTAAATTATTGTTCATCGACTTTGATTATTTTTCATATGCCACCTGTTGAACTATTAGGACTATTACTATAATTTTATTATCAAAACATTTTCATTTTAATATCAACATAACTTAGAGAGCGAGACAAATCTGTTCGTCTACAGCTTATTAAACGAACATATGTTGTCACATCTAGTTTTGTGTGTAACATACCAATGATCGATGCAAATATATACATTTTAAAAATTTAGTATATAGTATATATAAAACTGTAAAGCAAATTCATCGTTCAAATATGGGGGCGTTCTATGATTTAGGCTTGCTTTTTTCTTTTAAAGAAAGCAACTTGTATTTAGGTTTTTTTTATTTGTTAGAAATGAAATAACCTGTGTTGTTTCTAAATTTCTCGCTTGTCAAGACTTTGTGATTTGAAATTAAAAAAAAATAGTTGTCTTGCATACGAATGACACAACTATTTGTTAAAAGAACTATATTTGATTTATTACAGGCGTTCTCCCATCAACGTCAACAATGAACCAAACTCAACCCGTATAGTAGTTTACTCTCTTTAGATAAAGAATATTATTATTGCTATCACTATTATCATAAGTTATAAAAGACATCATACATGATAGAAGGTTAATTAAAAAAAAATGAAGTAAAACAGACTTCAGATAATAGTGATAGCAATAATAATATTCTTTATCTAAAGAGAGTAAAAAAAAAACCCGAGTGACATCACATATGTACATTGTTTATGTAACTTGAAAACAAAACATTATAAAGAAATTAACACAAGCGCATGAGCCTTTAGTATTACTTCACCAATTTGTAAAAGGTTTGTGATTATATGAGTTTAGAGAGAACAACTAATGGTAAATCAGCGATATTTGTTATGCAATTGTAAAAGCATTGCACATCTCATTTCGAAGGATATTAGTTACACATGCTCCTCAATCATGGTCTATTGACTTTGAAACTTTTCAATATGTCAATGTTAAGGGAGTCACTTATAATAGTCAATATAGTCCCCTAGCTGGTACCTTAAATTATTGTTCATCGACTTTGATTATTTTTCATATGCCACCTGTTGAACTATTAGGACTATTACTATAATTTTATTATCAAAACATTTTCATTTTAATATCAACATAACTTAGAGAGCGAGACAAATCTGTTCGTCCACAGCTTATTAAACGAACATATGTTTAATTCAAATATAATATTGTTAACTGTTCAATTTAATTAAAGGAAATCTGCAATAATCGCTATCGAGACAGCAAACCAACAAATTAAATCTTAAGTATCAGCAAGTGGACAGTTTAACGATACATGCCCTATCTATATGTGAATAACATGCATGCTTAAGAATTATTAATGAAACAGCTACTCAATTACATAATGCATAAACGATAAGGTTGCATACATAGACCAGAATATGGTTCTACCATGTTTGTATCATTGGTCAAGAAATAAATGACCCTATAAATCAAACTGCGCAGACTATCAAATATCTAACAAGAGAACGTGGAAGAAGTTATTTACTTGCATGGGACAGACATGATGATAATATGATATACGAGAGTCTATCGACGAAAAGAAACAAATCAATACATATTAAACTAAAAACATTCTTAAATACCGAGCAATACAAGCCCCACCAAAACATGATTGATCCCAGGTGCTCCGGAAAGCTAAATAGATCATACTCCATGAGTATTCAAATAATTACACGAATGTGTTAACATTTCATAAATTAGCGTCTTATACGTCTTTAAATAGCTTTTCCGTCTTTCCAAAACAAACAAAAAAGTGGGGCAAAACATCCCAACATGTCATAGGCGGAAGGTAAAACCGATAAGTTGAAGACAAACTGACGATGCCAAAAAAAGTGGAAAACAGTAAAGAGACAAATTAGTCGGAAAACATGACATAAATGAAAAGAAGACCAAACAACATGATCCCACAATAACTTGGGGTGATCTACAGGTGGAGATAACAATAAAAAAAGAAGATGTGGTATGATTGCCAATGAGACAACTCTCCACAAGAGACCGAATGACACAGAAAATAACAACTATAAGTCACCGTACGGCCTTCAACAAATAGCAAAGCCCATACCGCATAGTAAGCTATAAAAGGCCCTGAAATCACAAGTGTAAAACAATTTTTTTTTCTCAATTTTATCCTCTGAAAACTACTCTCAATATTAGTTTGTATAAAATAAATGCATTGATAATTGCATGGAATTTCAATATGTCTTAACTCTTCTGTTGAAAATAAGGTTTACTATATTTCTTCCTGCAGTTTAATACTTTGCCAAACTTAATTAACATCAAAGATTAAGATAGATTGTGAGAATTGAACTAAAAAAATACACATTTCATCTGTTGCCGAAAAGAGTGCGAATAGAAAACACGAAATCGTATAAACTATGACGTTATGATTTGTTTAACGCCGTCACGTGGTAAACCCCTATGGATCCATATAGGGTTAGTAGATTTCTTATGACGTCACGTTCACTTTAAACGGTAACGACATAGATTATTTTGGTTTTTTATCGTATTTCGTTGCTTATATTTTAATCATAACTTAGCAGGAAAAGTCCCGTGTGCGATAAATTTGTTATACGGTTCACTACTGATCACCTACGGATCCATAGAGGGTTAGAAAATTTCATAGGAGATTCGGCCTTCGGCCTCATTCACTAAGGAATTTTCAAACCCTCAATGGAGCCGTAGGGGAATCAGTAGCAAACCATATAACATATAATATAGAGCACATACATTAAGAACATGGTATCAAAATAAACTCTAATGGATATTAGTATTAGAGGTCAGTCATTTAAAAACGCATCAACCGTATCATATACGTTGACGTATACGCATCTGCAGATAGACAAAAAAAAAGTATGTAATTCCGAGCTTAAGAATGTTATACGTTGTGCTTCAAATTTTGTTATCTAATTGGAACCTGTTTAAAACAATCAAATTAAACACAAAGATTCAATATTTGAGATGATGGTGTTTTTACAAAAAAAAAAGGGGGGGGGTCTATCAACGACTTGTGTATGCTCTTGAAAAAGAGCGAATGAGGACAGTGACACGAATATCGTTCAAAAATCCTTTTATTAAACACATAAAAATATTTCAAGATTTTATCTTTTATCTGGTCTTGTGTGTACAATCAACACAAAAAAATCAAATGTACTGCTAATATACATGTGAGGAACTATGTGTATTATAGATTTGCGACTTTATCATAAATGAGTAATAGATACATAAATTGTTTTTATATGTAATATAAATACATTTGAAAAATTACTGAGCATCACTCTTTTTGTCAAACAACAATTTGGTTCTACCTGCGCACTAGTTAGCACATAACAAACGATTACACCGTATTCACTCCTATCATGCCTGTAAACTGTTCCAACTATTCAGAATATCTTTAAAAGTCGGATTACATGTTCTTCATTTTGGATTTGAAACTAAGTCAGCTAAATAAACAATTAAATACTAGCATTAGAAATCATTCAGTTGCCCATCTGCATTATTGAAAGTATAATAAAACTAAAATTCGGAATCACATACTGTTTTTTTGGTATATCTGCAGATGCGTATACGTCAACGTATATGATACGGCTGATACGTCTTTAAATAGCTTTTCCGTCTTTCCAAAACAAACAAAAAAGAGAGGCAAAACATCCCAACATGTCATAGGCGGAAGGTAAAACCCATAAGTCGACGACAAACTGACGATGCCAAAAAAAAGTGAAAAACAGTAAAGAGACAAATTAGTCGGAAAACATGACATTAATGAAAAGAAGACCAACCAACATGATCCCACAATAACTTGGGGTGATCTACAGGTGGAGGTAACAATAAAAAAGAAGATGTGGTATGATTGCAAATGAGACAACTCTCCACAAGAGACCGAATGACACAGAAATTAACAACTATAGGTCACCGTACGGCCTTCAACAAATAGCAAAGCCCATACTGAATAGTACGCTATAAAAGGCCCAGAAATCACAAATGTATACAAGTTTTTTTCTCTCAATTTTATCCGCTGAAAACTACTCTTAATATTAGTTTGTATAAAATGTATGCATTGATATATATTCACTTATAGGGTCTTTGCATCATACTAAACACATTTATTTAAAAACCAGTTGTTGGTATGACACGGGTTATGTTCTTCTCATATATGTTATGATGGTATGATACTAAACCCCTAACGGGAAGGATTGTGCCTGATATTCATATGATGAAGACATAATCTTTCAATCAGTTTAATTGAAGTCTGGTGCTGGCATGTCAGTTGACTGCTAGTAGTCTGTTGTTATTTATGTATTATTGTCATTTTGTTTATTTTCTTTGGCTACATCTTCTGACATCAGACTCGGACTTCTCTTGAACTGAATTTTAATGTGCGTATTGTTATGCGTTTACTTTTCTACATTGGCTAGAGGTATAGGGGGAGGGTTGAGATATAATAAACATGTTTAACCCCGCCGCATTTTTGCGCCTGTCTCAAGTCAGGAGCCTCTAGCCTTTGTTAGTCTTGTATTATTTTTAATTTTAGTTTCTTGTGTACAATTTGGAGTTTAGTATGGCGTTCATTATCACTGAACTAGTATATATATTTGTTTAGGGGCCAGCTGAAGGACGCCTCCGGGTGCGGAAATTTCTCGCTGCATTGAAGACCTGTTGGTGACCTTCTGCTGTTGTCTGTTCTATGGTCGGGTTGTTGTCTCTTTGACACATTCCCCATTTCCATTCTCAATTTTATTGATAGTTGCATGGAATTTCAATATGTCTTAACTCTTCTGTTGAAAATAAGGTTTACTATATTTCTTCCTGCAGTTTAATACTTTGCCAAACTTAAGTAACATCAAAGATTAAGATAGATTGTGAGAATTGAACTTAAAAAATACACATTTCATCTGTTGCCGAAAAGAGTGCGAATAGAAAACACGAAATCGTATAAACTATGACGTTATGATTTGTTTAACGCCGTCACGTGGTAACCCCTTATGGATCCATATAGGGTTAGTAGATTTCTTATGACGTCACGTTCACTTTAAACGGTAACGACATAGATTATTTTGTTGGTTTTTTTTTTGTATTTCGTTGCTTATATTTTAATCATAACTTAGCAGGAAAAGTCCCGTGTGCGATACATTTGTTATACGGTTCACTACTGATCACCTACGGATCCGTAGAGGGTTAGTAAATTTCATAGGAAATTCGGCCTTCGGCCTCATCCACTAAGGAATTTACAAACCCTCAATGGAGCCTTAGGGAGAACAGTAGCAAACCATATAACATATAATAAAGTGCACATACATTAAGAACATGGTATCAAAATAAACTCAAATGGATATTAGTATTAGAGGTCGGTCATTTAAAAACGTATCAACCGTATCATATACGTTGACGTATACGAATCTGCAGATATACAAAAAAAAAGTATGTAATTCCGAGCTTAAGAATATAATACGTTGTGCTTCAAATTTTGTTATCTAATTGGAACCTGTTTTAAACAATCAAATTAAACACAAAGATTCAATATTTGAGATGATGGTGTTTTTCCAAAAAAGTTAATATTATTAAACCTACGTTAAGTTGTGTCCTTTTACGTTTTATTCAAGGATCAATTTACATATTAAACTATCAAAGAAGTATCTAAACGGAAATGATCATTTTGAACTGTAATATAAAGAAGATTATTTTGCATTTTTTGTCAAATTCTAAGCTAACGCGATCACATTGGACAAAAACACAAAATTTCAATGAGAAGATGATATTCTTGGCAATTCAAGGTAATCTTTGATCTTCCAAACCATTATGAAGCCAATCACTGTTTATCTATTATCTTCAGCGGAATATCAGTGAATCAACATGACAGGTAAATACAAATAGCTGGTCCTTTCGTATTATTACTTAATGTGTCCTCGTACAATTTACGACATTAGTCACATTGTATTATTCCTAGATAACACTAATAAAGGATAACAAATAAATTTATGCTGGAATGAAATATGAAAAATGTAGGGGGGAGTATTATATCAGGGAGGGTAAAAATAAGACGTGCATCACAATAATAGTTGACCAGATGCATGTTACAAGTAATGCTTCAGAAGAAAGTATTGCTTCCATTATTTAGAACTGTATTATCTAAAATGTATGCGAGTGTTCTTGTTACTATTTGTGTTCTTGTGTTTGTAATCAATCGAACATTCTTAACATAATGTGAAAAACATGTTAATTTCTATATTGATTTTTTTTTTCTTCTTTTGGCTGCTGTCCAATTGATGGACAACCCACGTCGTATACTATTCATGTCACCGTCGTTTAAGAGATTAGTCTAATCAAATGAAATTGACTAAAAAAGGATCATACTTACTGAGTAAAAAAATAATGATTTGATGCTATGTTATGTATAGAGATTTTTAGACTGACATACATGCCATAATGGTGAATCATCTTACGATTTAGGCAAAAAGTTAAAATACAATTTAACACGATCGAACAATTCATGGCCTGGCAATGATGTCAAGCAGTCTGTTCTTAAACATGGCGTTATCTTTGTTCCAATAGGTGTGCAAGCATCTATACATGAAGAATTAGAATGGCGAATATCGTTTTCCGTTGGAGAAAAGCTTTTATTTTATACATTTACCCAAACTCAGCTACTATGCTATGCTCTCATGAAAATTCTCCTTAAGGACGTGATAAATATTGACATTCATTGTAAAGAGCTGCTTTGTTCGTATTTTCTGGAAACTGTTATATTTTGGATATCAGAAGAATTATCTACATCAATATGGAAACCTGAAATCTTGATATCGTGTTTCATGAGATGTTTTAGAAGGCTAATATATTTTGTTGAATACTCAGTGTGTCCACATTATTTTATTCCAAACAATAATTTATTTGAGAATGAAATAAAACGACAATCACAGCAAATACTTTTAAATAAGCTGCATAGTCAAAACAGGTATGGTTGGCAATGTATCTTTTTTTTCAGGGCAAATATCGAATTTCGATACATTAGCATATGGAATTAACAAGAAACCACGCTTTTTACACGTCCGCTGTGTTGAAGCGTTACTAAAGTCAATGATGTCGTTTGCAGACGATTTGTCGTGGAAAAACAATTTGATTCTTGAATACACAAGGTGTTGTCTATAAAGAATTCCAAAATAAAATCCCTGTACACGTACTATGTTTCAAAATTGTGTTGCAGAAGTCACCAATTACTACCATTTGATGACATATCCGATAATAAATTTATTTATAAACAATACAATACTTGTGTAAGTAATCTGTTGCTCGGTACGCGCCATGACGCTGTATATGGATGGCTGTTGTTAGCTTTGTTTTTTTATAAAACAAAACAATACAAAATAGCTGTTTATGTCCTCAAGCATTGTCTTTCAAAATGCACACCAGAAAAACTTTACCACAGAACGAAATTATCATGTATTCATAAAGAATCATTAAATTTGCATGTATTTAGGGAACTGACTAGTGTGCAGTTGTCTAAGTTTCTGATTTTAGGTAATGTAATATTGTCTACCAACTTATTACCGACTGAATTAAGAATTGAAGGAAAATACAGTATGCGCATTATATCCCCAGTAGTGTATGCCCAATTCCTTCTTTTCCTTTGTCATTATCATTTTTATAATACCAAGCAATATCGGGATTCTTTGCGAAATCTCCAATTGACTATAAAATAAAGCTATGGCAAATGGCTTTCGAAAAGCGCTATCTTACAACATGCTAGGCATACATTTTCAGTTATTAGGAGACACAGAATCAGCGAGACAAGCTTTTATGCGATCTATAGAATTAGATCCGGATCCAACTTTAAATGATGCGTCAAGGAGATTATCATTGATTGGTTAAACGTGATTATAATGATGTAAAGTGGTGTTTCTTCACCATTAGTGACTGTGGGATTGTATAACATACATGTAGTATATATATTTTTTAATCATTTTAAATTGTCATTATAAACATTGTCATACTTGTTGTTACTAATTTGATTTTTACAAACTTTTGATAACAGAATGAAAAAAGTAGTAAATGTAGTTTTTGTGACTATATATGTTTTGTCAGTGATAAGATTCTATAAAAACTGTCCGAGTTCACTTCAAGTGGATGTTCATTACAAATTTAAAGTGTAGGAAAACAGCAAACTGATATCAAAGAGTTAGACACACTCCCGAATATGATGAAATGTTTGAAGTCGGAATGAGTTTGTGACATGCAAACTGGGGGACTAAAGACTGCGAGGTGTATTATTTCAAAACTACAGACTCGGGTTATTATAAGATTACATTGGATTGTAACATGTTTTCGATAAGATATAAGACGACATAAAAATGACTGTCGCATTGAATCTTCCATTTTTCACAAACAGATTCACACACACACACACAAACGCACGGGGAAGTCAACCTTTGGTACGATATTTTGATAAATATTTAGAATTGTTATAGTATATTTATGCATTTATAACATGTTAACAAAACAATACAAAATAGCTGATTATATCCTTCAGTATTGTTTTTTTTAAATGCACACCAGAAACACTTTACCACAGAACTAAACTGTCACATATTCATAAAGAATCATTTAGTTTGCATGTATTTGAGGAGCTGTTCAGGTGTCTAAGTTTTTGATTTAAGGTAATGCCTACCAACTTATTACCGACTGGTGTAGTGTATCTATGCATTTAATGCCTACAGTCCGTGTAACGTAAAAGTTAACAATACGAACGATGCCCGAATCATGTACGGACGATACCCGAACGTTGTACGTACGATTCCCGAACGATGTACGAATGCAAACGAAACGCTAACCGAACGTTGTACGAACGCTGAACGAATGATGTACGAACGAAACCATGTATCATAAACCATACCATAAACGATAACATAAGCACCCTTTTATCGTACATCGTATGGTTTTGCGTCAATCTTTTTGTGTGGCGTATATCGTATCGTTTAGCGTACATCGTTTCGTTTAGCGTATATCGTATCGTTTAGCGTACATCGTTTCGTTTAGCATATATCGTATCGTTTAGCGTACATCGTTTCGTTTAGCGTATATCGTATCGTTTAGCGTACATCGTTTCTTGGCGTACATAGTTTCGTTTAGCGTATATGTTTTTTTTAAATATATAAAACATGAATTGTGTTCTGTTAAATCTTTTTATATAGGTTATCATAGGCGTTACATTTAGATTGGATGCATATTTCAGTTTTTAATTAATCATTTAATAAATTATAACTTAATCTGACTCGATGTTGATCCAAAATTATTTACATAAACAGTTTGAAAAATAAACACTGAAATAAATTTAAACAAATTAAAAGATACGATTTTGAATTTTGTTAGTCGTGTAAATACGTACTTGGTGAATGTGCGGGTAAACTGCAGTCTGCAGGGTTTTCAGTCAACATTTTTTGGAAATAGACTAAGGTATTTACATTCTTTTGACCTAAATGAACAATGTATTTTAGATGGAATTCGGAATTAATCTAATGTTCTTACAAAAGTGTATTCGGGGTCTTAAGGTTTTCCTTTTGTTCAAAAAGTTTGTTAATCATATTTATAAATTCTCTTTTATCGCATTAATTTAAACATCGATTGAATAACAGTTTCATCTACATATCGTAGTTAAACTTTTTTTTTAGATTATAGATATCTTTTTATTCATCTATCAAATCAGTCGAAAAAAATCAAATATTTGAGAAATTTCAAATAATCAATTAACCGTTATGTGCCTCATCAACACCATACATAAATCATTGCCAATGAACAAACGATAGTGTATTATTTTTACTACAAATGCACTTGATTTTGAACAATCATCAAAATAGAGCGCGTCCAGCAAATGAAAAATTTCGAATTCTTAAGTAAAATTATAATTGAGCGTCTTCATTTTTGTATTTTCTAACAACAACAAAAACTAGACAGTTTCCCTCTATTCTTAAATTTTCTAAGACCATTTCCTCTATTCTTTATTTTGCCCGTTATACTCTATTCTTATTTTATATTTTTTACTTTATTTTCCTGTATCTATATCCCCTTTATTTGGAGCAACCCTAAATATACATATGCTACACAGGGTCTAAAGGTCATCGCTTGTGCCGTGATACACATGTTTGCATAACAAAGGATGTCCTTGTTCATATTTATAACATTTTAAATATCCTCCTAATAATACATCTAATAGTTGCCACTGGACGTTTAACAGCTAACTATAAATTTATCAGTCATATTCTTAGTTTTGTTATAATGTGTAAATCAAACAACATAATGAAATACTTGTAGATTTTCACTGCCGCAATAATGGGAAATAATTGCACACAAAACCACTCAATCACATCCCTACACCACAAAGTCTAGCTTTTTCACATGTAAATAAATTATTATCATTAATCTATTTCAAAATAATTTCAAATGATTTTAAATCAAACGGTCATTTTACTAATTTGCCAAAAAATAAAAAACAAACAGTTATTTTCATTTCTTTTTTTAAACAGATCGATTGTTTTTCAATGGTCGGTGCCTGGCAGCATTTATAAAATCTATTTCCATTTTTGCCAATAAGAAAGCTACATAGGACAGGAAAAATCAGTGTCTTAGAAATACTTCCAGGCTCAGTTTTCCAATTTCTGTCGAAATGTGGTTTAATGCAAAAATGTAAGTCCTGTATACTGTATTTGTACCCATCAAGCATTTGGGATTAATAGCAAATCTATGGTAGTCTCTTTTACTTTACTTTGCATACAGTAAAGATAAGAAATAAACAAATACGTCTCCGAAGTATGTTGCTATTGATGATTTTTTTAAAGATGATACTGGTATATCTCTCTTGATAACGCGTGAGCTTCCTGGGGGCTTCGATCTTTGGAACCCGTGTACACTAGCTCTGTCACGGACACTAGGCGCCTCTTCGGAGTTCGGGCGTACACTAAAAAAATGAATAGCTACGCCACCTTAGGTGTCTGTATCAATTTAGACTTCATCTTTCGTTTAAAATATATTCATATTTCTGGGCGTACGTATGTCGGGGTTTAGGCTATTCCATTCAATAGTAGTAGATCGAAAAAAAAAAAGATTTTCTGGTTATATCTATCTATTACTGGATATCACATAATTATTACTGTTTCTCAAATTATAATTAGATATTTGACCAAAAAGTGACATTAAATCGTAGAGGCAGTCCCATTATATAAAGAATAGAACATAGTAAGCTTTCTGGACTTTCTTCTGTCCACTAGCAAATGTCAGCCTGTTTCACTTAAAATATACAACTTCCCGACTAGCAAACACGGGCAACCCAGTTACTAATATTCCTGCTTCTAACTAAACATGTTTTAAATTGTCGGAATCTTGTTGGATACAACCATAGCATAGCACTTGTCTTGCAAGGGTTAAAATCAATAAGCCAATCTTAATACCATGCTAAGATTTGTTCTAACTCGCTATTTAAGACATCCTCTATTGTGTAAGGACTATTACTTGAATAAGAAAGGGATGTTTCATCAGCACACAATCGAGTTAGACCAAAATTACCAGCTATGTCATTTACATGAACAAGGAATAGTAGAGGATCCAATATAGAGCCTTGTGGAACTCCTGCATTAGTATTCTCAAAAGGTGAAACGCTTTTATTTCTATTTGAAATATAACTAATTAAGTGATTAAGACGTTGCGCACGGTATTGGTGTCTCTTTGGAAATATACGATAGATGGCGGGTTATTCAAATTCAAGCTCTTTTCCTATACAATAAATATCCATGTTCTGCTTATCATTCGAAAGGAAATAAACCAAAGAAATCGATATCATAGATGAGTTTGTGCTTTGTAGATGATGTAATGAAAAACTAACTCTGCTCATTTTGATGCCGATAACGTCATTTTAAGGGTGTCCCGCTGTTACAATTTTGTTTTGTGCGCGTCATTGAAATCCAATTGCGGATTAAACAGTAAGTAGAATGCTATATAACTGTATTTTATACCTTTAACGTAAAATGGGGTTTTAGACGTTTTTTACAGTTAGAGAAGGAAGATCTTCAGAAGAGTTTAGAGATGGAAGAGAAAACATTTCCAAATTAGCTACTCAACCGAACACAAACTTTCTGCCTTCACTTTTATAAGATTTAACGGTTGAAAATGGATTTATTACATAACCCGTTTATTCTAAAACCAGCTGTTGGCATGATACGGTTTATGTTCTTCTCATATATTTTATGATGGTATGATACTAAACCCCTAACGGGGGGGATTGTACTTGATTTTCATATGATGAAGACCTAATCTTTCAATCAGTTTAATTGAGGTTTGGAGCTGGCATATCAGTAACTGCTAGTAGTCCTTTGTTCATTTATGTATCATTGTCATTTTGCTTAGTTTCTTTTGTTACCTGTTCTGACATCGGACTCGGACTTCTTTTAAACTGAGTTTTACTGTGCGTATTGCTGTGTGTTTCTTTTTTCTACATTGACAAGAGGTATAGGGGTATGGTTGAAATCTCACAAAACATGTTCAACCTCGCCGCATTTTTGCGCCTGTCCCAAGTCAGGAGCCTCTGGCCTTTGTTAGTCTTGTATGTTTTTTTTTTATTTTAGTTCATTTATATGTTTTGGAGTTTAGTGTGACGTCCATTTTCACTGAACTAGCACACAATTTTACTTAGGGGCCAGCGCCAGCTGAGGACCTCCTCCGGGTGCGGGATTTTCTTCATCGTCAGCTTTCCCATGTCCAATAAAATGTTCTTATGGACAAAATAATTCAAAGTATAATTCGGAGGATTTATTAAACGAAATTCTACTATAGATCTCAAATTTTTCTCACCTGTTAACTGATATGGATGGAAAAAACATTCAATTTCCTCTTAAATGATATGATATGTACTTTTGTTTGAGCTGCAGATAGAAAATCAGAAACGATCTAAGATGTCCAATGACATGTCCCCATAGCCTTAATTTGAAGAATCGAAGCAAAACGCATGAATAAAATATCTCACAAAAATAATCTTATGAGAAAAAAGTGCTCCTTAGTCACGAACATTTCAGTATAACCTGCAATCATTCTTTGTGTCGGCGACTCATCTAACAAACAAAAAAAGGTATATCACGAATTTCAGTATAACTTAAGATCATTTTTTTTAATCTACTGTGAGTAGAACAATCGCTAGTCATATGTATGAAAAAGAAGGTTATAATTTATTACATCTAGAAGTAGTAAGGCAGAATGGAGTTTATTTTCTCGAATCTCCAACAGAATTGCCTGTTACATAGGCATGCGATGAGACTAGTATATTAAGATTGAAACTTTTCTTTTACATTTATTTGAGAAAGAGAGAGTATAATTGTCCTTTATCCAATAAGTTAATGAAATGAATTGAATGAAAATTTCCCAACTATATATGTAGATTTCTCATATTTCTCGACTGGCTTCAATTATTACAAACAAAAAGAAAAATGTTTATTTAACTTTTTTTTTTCTAAAACAACATATCTTCATTGTTCTTTATTTTTCAAAAGACATCTTGATTTTGTTTGTTTGCCAAGCTTACTTGTATGAGGTTAGTACCATCACTAATCACACTCCTAATTATTAAAGATCAAACTACCTAATCAACATGATAATTGGTATTCAATATAATCCTCGGTCATGCCTGACATATTTCACAAAAATGGCGCGTGCCGATGAAAACTTCAATAACTCCTCAAATGTTAAAATGATTTTATCAAAACAAAAATTATTAGATGAAGAATTAAATTATCTATCGAATGCATAGCTTCACCACTCACTAAAACATATATTCATGTCCTGAGTGCACTTTGTATGTCCTGAGTGCACTCAGGAGGTCCTGAGCGGTGTTTAGACGTACCGCTTAAACAATATATAGTACAATGGACACCAATCACATTTTGATAGTGTACTAAGAGGTTTTCTCGTGTATGTTCTATATTCTAGAAACTTCAACATCCCACCAAAAATAAAAAAATAAAAGTCTTAAGTATTATAAATTAAATGTCAGTTTTTAAAATATCATTTTAGAGGCTGCATGAACATTGTACCTATTGTTTTCGTATATTCCTTTTCCGCCATGCATAAGTTTAATGTTTACTGTGACTTCTATATATATTATAAAGTGTTTTACGTAGATCAATTTATTAACTTTATTCTAAAAATTATTAACCGACACGGAGCGATAGCACGGAAACTGAAAAATGCTTCGAAAAGCGGATTGTTTGCTAATCATTTTGAAATAAAAAACCGTGAATTATTTTGATATCCTAATGATAATGATATTTTTTGACAGCACTATATTTTGTTGATTATTCAATATATTTGTATGGTACCTGGCATTTATATACATGTACATGCATAATAGTAATCCCATGGATATATTTTAGTTGATTGATTGTTGGTTGTTTAATGTCCAGTGTAAACTATTTCATACATTTCTATGTAGAAAGAGTTTCTCATTCATAGGAAGGTTTATGATATGTTGTGCACAATGTAATTTAAAGAATTAACTCCGTGTTTCAAAGTCAAACAAGATAATTATTATTTTTCTTCATAGTTCTTAAGAAAATTGAATATCCATATAATTCAAATCTGGTTTGGATTTGTTTTGTACTCAATGGAGTTTAATACGACAAATTCAATTTTATTGATAATTTTGGGATCAAATGTGATGAGGTTTATATTTAGGTATGTGCCAAACAGGGAAACAATATACTGGCAAGTTGGGGACCATTCAGACTTCGTTTAGATGAGACACGTCTTCAAAATCAATACAGTTTAAAATTTTGGGGAGTTGAAAATTGAAAAGTGGAACTTGTTTTATTGTTTACTTTGCACTAAGCATTTATATACAAACCTCTTCTATTACTCTTCCTCTGAGCAAAACTCAGTTTGTTTTAAACTGATTTAAACGTACATTAAACAGAACGTAAACAGTAGGATATCATGGTGGGTTTAACGACAATAAGACAGCAACCAAACAACAACAAAAAAAACACATAAGGACATCGAGGTGGGCAACATACCCATAGAAAGGTGTATACACAACATGCCAATTTCTATATCGTCCTGAATTTCCATATATCATTGTGAATAAGTTTATCCAGAAAAATAGAATGCATGTATTACATGTCTTTAATTTAACAGAAACAATGTTAAAAGATCTGGCATTAAAACGCGATTCACCATATTAACAATTGAGGAGAAAGCCTGAATATGAAAAGTTAAGCAATTTAAAGGTTATACCAATTTTAAAGTTTTACTCCTTAGAGGTCTATTCCCCTTTTTTACCCTACAAGAAAACTTTCCTTGGAGCCGTTGATTAAATATCTGCCGAATTTTTCCAAAACGCTCATGTATAATATTATTATGCCGTCATGTGTTTAAACGGTAAACGGACAGAAAGTCACAGGACAAAAAGTCACAGGACATAAAGTCACAAATTTGATAGGACAAAAAGTCACAGGACAAAAAGTCACAAATAAGTTGTTGACAATTGTTTGAATATATAAGAGAAAGATCTTGAATATTTTCTTTTTATTACATATATTCATTTTTAAGTTTAGAAAATTGTTTATAAGCCTTCACAAATGAAAATTTATTAAATTTTAATTATGCAAAGGATATATTTCTTGGCACAATGAAGCCATTTAAGTACCAAGCCACTTTGACATTTTGTTTTCATAACAATTATTTGATCAATATTGATATTTATTGAATAAATTTTAATAACAAAGTTGCTTCATATATAATAGTTCAAGAAAAAACAAAAAATTTATTTTTTAAATTAGTGTTTTATTGTTTAAAGAAAAATAATATCAAAACTGAATTGTGACTTTTTGTCCTGTGACTTTTTGTCCGAAACTTTTTGTCTGTGACTTTTTGTCCTGTGACTTTCTGTCCTACATTCGTTTAAACAGTTATTGGCCAATCAAATCGGTATGCAAGTTAAATAAATATTAAATAATTATATAAATAATGCTTCAAAATGATGCAATTATATTATCAATCTAAAATATTATACATGAACAAGAAAATAAAATATGTTAAATGACTGAAGCAATTTTATAATACTGAAGGACAGGGACAGTCTATACTAACTGTAGACTGTCCCTGTGAAGGATAAACCCTTATTATTACAATATTGCCGAAAACCATACGACATTGATAAGCAATTATGACAAACCAATGAAAAAATTGTGGTTTGAGATTATCCATGGTTGACTAGTTGTATAACCGGTGGCACGTGTTCTCATTATTGAAACAAGGGACAGAAAAGTATTAAACAGAAAAAAACGTTTTTTTTAAACCATATTTTCAAAATTAACTGCATGATTTAAACAGCTTAAAAGTGTTTCATTTTATCTTTGTGCGTATACGATGAAGTGTCCTGAAGGGCTCTCTTCACAAAACAATATTACTACAAAAATTGATAGCAAGTTATACTTTAATGTTCATGACTTACGAGTATTTTTGTCATCAGATTTTTTTGTGAATTTTGATCGATGAGCGGCTTTTTACAAATAGCGAAAAAAAAATGGCTTAAACGTCAATGGACAAGCAACTCAACGAGAAAAATAAAAATTAAGAGGCACCTATAACTAGTTTAGAGCTGGAGAAATCATTCAATGCCATGTGGTTGTATTTAGGTTTAAAATTTATGCGTTTTTCGATTTATGAAGAGGTCAAATAGAAAAAAAATTAAGTAATTGACGCCAAAAAAAAAGAATACAAAAATAAGATGCATGAAATAAAGTAATAACATAAGTTTACAAATGAACTTATTACTATCATTTTTTTTAATTGTAATTTTATCTATATTTAATGTTACCGGAAATAGAGTCCTCCTAAAAGATAAAATTCACTTGAATGGGTATTTCTTGTTTAAATATCACACATACTATCTACAATATACGTTAATGACGTCACGGCTGCATATTGTAAAGTTACTGAAGAAATATTAATGTCAAATTCATATCCTCGGGCGACGAAATTACCGGTTTGTCAGAACGGTTAGGGTGTAGTTTGCGCCAACTACCATTTAAAAAAGGTTTGAATCGCGCCCATCTCTTCTTTTCTTATAGTATGAATTGTGCCAATAAATGGAACTTAATTGTGCCATATTTACATGTGTGCACCTCTAAACGATTAACCTACATGTATTTACATGTAAAATAAGAATACTCACTTGAAAGGATGTCTGAATTTGTTTTAAAAAATATAGAGTCTGATAGAGGGTCTGAAACTTGTCGTGGCTGTGAAGATTATAAATTCCGCCAGGCTTTTATAGAGACAAAATGGAGAAATTAGATGGAAATATAATGCGCGCTGTTAAATCATGCTTTGCAAGGCTATTTACAGATGACTCGTGCACAATCATTTTGAATGGTGAATACATGAAATCAGCACTCAGAAACTAGCCCGTAAATAAGAGGAAGGAATCAAGTTATTAATTAAATATCAAAACGGTGTGTATAAATACCGCAAAGAACTGAGCACAAAGTTTTTGCACTAAGGACACTAAAACGATGTTTTAAGACAACAAAGAACATGGATATAAGAAGATATAAGTATATAACTGATAAATATAAAGTTTGATGTTAAAGGGAAACTCCGCAAAAAAATGAAAAATTGATATTTTGTTCTTTAAGCATAAAATACCACATGTTCATAAATAAAAAAACTTTTATTCTCTATGTAAAGAGATCAAAATCAATTTTTGAAATTCACTATCAGTTCTCGACATATCGCCATCTTGTCGGCATGTTCGATCTAAAAAGTCACGTGATATCTATAAACCACAAAGAACAAAAGGAATCGGGGATTTACCGACCGTGCGTTAAAAACTCCCATCATCAATCGGGGATTACCGTAGACGGTCATTCAGTGTCAAAATGACTTGTCAAGCGTACGGTTGTTCTGTCCCACAAGGTTATGACAAAAGTCTTCATAGTTTTCCAAATCCCAACAAAAAAAAAGAGGGAAGAATTGTATCAGACATGGTTGTACAACCTTAAACTAACAGCAAATAGTTGCATCTATAGCAAGCACAAGTTGGTGCGTGATGACCATTTTGAACAATCTTATTTCGAGGGAGATTTGATGGTAATTATACTTTTTTAATAACAAAATAACCTAGCAGTTCTGATAGCTATAGTTATCAAATCCTTATATATGATAAGATCTCGTTGATTAAAAAAAATATAGATTTGATGAGGAAGAAAAGTTTCAAATAAAAAAAGACAAATGCAGTGTTCTTATTACAATCACTGATTTAAAAAAGATTCATTAGTGTGCCTTTTTTATATAAAGTGCATTGATTTATATAAAGAATAGTTCCGTATTTAGACAAGATAATTTTTCAAACTAATAAAGTTATAATATAAATAACATTTTTTTTAATTATGATATTTAACGGCTATTGACAAGGAGCAATGTTAGGAAGAGGTTTTAGCTGGGACATAATATGTTGATATAGTATAATATTCCCAAGTTATAGATAAGTAAATGTCGAAATATCGGACATCTCAATTTTTTATTAAAAGTGTTTTTTTAAACTAATCTTTAAATTATATCAAATTGATACGGGATCAATTCGGAACGGTCACCTATAAAGACACTTTACAGTTAAATGTGTGACCCTATCTGGTATGTTCGGTGAAAAATGTTTAGGTTTTTTTTTCTTTTTAAATTTTATTTACGTTATCTTATTATATATATATTTTGGCTTCCTCCCGAATTGATAAAAGGTATGTCAGAATTATTCATAGATGTCGTGTCAGAGCGACACATTCGATTAGGTATTCCAAGGACGTATATTAGATACACGTCCTTAATTGGGTATTCCAGTGACATCCTGTCGACTAAAAATTCGTATTACACAATTATATAATACAGGTTCACGAATGGCCTCTTTATTGAGGTACCCGGTGTGCACAGGTAACATTTATTGAACCACATATATTTGTGTCTTACGTTGTTTATCTTGTGCGTGTTTGAAATTATAATTCCACCTGTTAATGAATGATGTTCTGATAATAATATTATCCACTATTTTTGCTGATGATAAGTTTAAAAAAATTTATAAACATGACCTTTGAAAATTTTTGTGAAATAAATACTGTTTTTTGTCATGATTGTGGACCCTTTTTTTGAAGAAAAAAAAATTCTTCACGCAAATACAAGCTTTAGTCGATTGGCAAACATGCAGATATAAAGTAATGCAGCACTTATAGTCACTATCAATATTAATTTATAGAAGATAAGAGAGCCCCTTCTATATGTCTAATGTCCCTATCTTTATAAGGATTAGGACGACAGGGGAAATAGTCATTGTAAAGGAGCGGAGTTAGAGTGGCATAGTGAGAAAAAATAACCGAATAAAGAACAATATAGAGAATGGTCGACGAAAAGGGAAATAGTTATTGCAAAGGAGCGGAGATAAAGAGAGGCATAGTGAAAAAAAATGTTTGCTCGACAAAGTTATTCCTAATTGGTATTCACGTGCACTAACTTGATGTGTTAAGTTTCTGCATAGGGGATGGTTAAAAATAATTAAGTATCCCATTTGTTATATCGTAGTGTCACTGTGTTTCTTTGTTAAATTTATTTAGTTTGTTAATGATTGTGTAAATAAGAATAAATCTGTATATAAACTTCATACCCGTTTAGTTATTGCCTATAGGCGTTTGATTATTGTTACATTTAAGATATATATATAGAACCTTTCATACATCTTAAAGTAAAAGATGTGTGTCTGAGTCAAACGACATAAAAACCCTGTATTACTAGTACGACTCGAGTATAGCATGTAATAATTTCTACTCAATATGGTTGTATAGGAAATCTTTTCATACAGATTGTCATGGTCCGACATTCATGTAATATTTGCCACATGACGCTCATATTTATTTCTACCATCATCATCTTATTCATTAAATATTGCTGTAAACATCGATGATTCACACCCAAACAAAATGGGAGTAATATACCTTCAGAGCTTCTCCGTGGTATGCACTTGTGAAATATATAGACGAAATTCGGTATTGAAGTGAATCTACATCTCACAAACACAATTTTTGAATTACGATTTTGAGTGAACACCCACCAAACCAATACAAACGTATGGCAAGATATAACCATGCAGGCATTTAGTTTTCGTCAGACACAAGATAAATAATCACTCTCATAAAAGTATATATGCATGCAGTTTCAAATATCAAGAACAAGCTGTCGATGTCTATAGATCATTGTTAAGTCCGCTAACTAACTGTTCAGAGTCAGACATGTCACTTGTACATCCTTGGAAGCCTTCATTTACTGCATCCGACGATGGGAACTCTTTTCTGATAGTGTTGACAACATAAGCTTGCATGGTGATTCTGTTTATCTGTACAAGGAATTGGCCACTCCTGTCCCAACAAACAAACTAACGAAACGCTACTAGTCTGCTTTGTTTGTTAGAAAGAACCTCTTGAGCTCATCTAAATGGCGCTTATACGTCAGGAAACTTACAAGTATACATGTACTAGTAAAGATTGTTCAAAGAACAACGAGGTTGGGACGAATTGTTCTAAAATCGTCAATATCAGTTATACATTACTAAGATATGCCTTTTATTACAACTACTGTATTACTAACTGGATTAATGACGGCTATCCTGTTCAGCATTGCACAAAATAATCATAGAATATAAAAAAAAATGGTAAAAAAAATCCTCAAACAAAATAATGTATTATCTTAGATTTATAATGTATGTATATCCATTAATGAAATAAACGATAATTGGCATTCTTTTCACGAATAATTCGTTTAAGTGATTGTCAGTTGGTCAATTATGTAAGAATGAAATGTTAAAAAGAATATTAAAAAAAACATGCATGCTGTAATGTTGTATTTTTTTCAATTAAAAACTTTAAAATTGCGATAGATTTACGATTGTTAGCATTTAAACATCGCCAGATTTAAATACAAGTTAAAGAATTCCGGTAAAGTAAATTAAACAGATGTGCAATTATTATTAATTGGGAAATGTAACATTTAATTTTTAAGATTAAAAGTACTATTCTTTTATCTTCATATTTTAATTTTATGCTATTTGCATAGAACGTAATCGAAAATTTTTCCATTTTAATATTGAATTTGATATTAATTAAAAAATTGAATGTTTATTTTCAATTAATTTATACATTTTAATTATTGTTTCTCTATGGCCATTTGATCTTGGTGTATTAAGCACGCTATACTCTTTCTGTTAATCCATTCAAAATGACAACATTCACACCTGTGTACGCTTGAATTCAAACCTGTGTACGCCTAAGCCTAAATTGCTGCAAGGTAAAGTTCAAACGAACTCTCCTCAAATCGAGAAATAAACAATGACTTAACAAAATAATATACACACTCTGTTCACACATATTTTGCATTGAAATGGTGGTTATCAAAGTTATAACGGTAAATAAAACGTAAAATATTTTCAGTTCAATATCAGTAAAAATGTTCAATAGATATTTTATGAAAAATCTCAGCAATAATTTATGAATTAATTCGAAAATTTTTATATTAAGATAATTTCATATAGGAAGTTTTATTCAATCAATACAAAACGGTACACGCATATTCATTTTCTTTCATTCTTATATTGTGGTTATTAACTACGACCAACGATCATCTGCGCGCATTGAATTACGTTAAATTTCTATAAGCAATTAAGACTTTAACAGATTTTATTTTTCCCCAGGATTCAACAAATCGGGTTAAAACGTCACAACCCACTCACGTAGGTCAACCGAAAAAGTTACAAATACTTGATTTTCTCCGTTATTAGAAGGAATATAGATTTAAAACTTTGTGAATGTGTTTTTTATGTCAAGAAACATATTAAGATGATAAGTAAAAAAAATCGCAGACTTTCCCTTTAATCGATATTATCATTTTGAAGTTAAAGGGAAACTTCGCAAAAAAATAAAAAAATGATATTATGTCCATTCTGTATAAAAAAGCACAAATTCATAAATATTAAAGTTTTATTCTGCTAGATAAGAGATCACCATCGATTTTAAATTTAGAGTATCAATTCTCTGCGTGCGGCCATTTTGACATCTTCTCGGTTTAGAAACCACGATATATCTATAAACCACAAAGGACCAAAACCAGCAGTAACCTAACATAGTCGCATTTATCCGACTAACTAACTTGCTACGGAAAATGTAATTATTTTTTTAAATAACTATGGTCTGTCGTTTTTAAATTGTTTTTTCTTTACAAAGTATTTGAAACAAGAAATGTATATGGGAATTAGTCAAAAAGTCAAAAGTTCAAAGTCATAAATAAGTGTTCTGTGTAAAATCGTTTTCGAAAATCTAATTTGTTCATAATTCTTTTATGTAATAAACTTAATTAAACAAATTCCTACCTTCTCTTATCTGATCACCAGCATGGCTAAAGGAATTAATCCCTGAGGTATTGTGAGGTGACACGTCCAGGTATTCAAGCGATTTCCTGTCGGGATTAAAAACTCTTATTACACAATTACATAAAGCATGTTCATGCATCGCTTCACTTCTGAGGGTATTGATCAGTGTACACCGCCGATAACTTGTAACTTTCCATTTTGAAACTATCAGGTGTATAATATACATCTCCGATAGTGATATACTAGTCATTACTAAACTCATACGCTTGTTTATAAATAACATTTCTGGTGTAAAGAATGATATTTATGAAAATCTTAATAATTCCAAAAAAAGATTTGATAAAATAAAAATCTATTTGCATATTTTTTCCAAGGGTAAATTGGGGAAAATGTAAGTATATACTCGTTGTCAATAATGATGGACATTTTGAAACATGAAAGACTATTGATTTAACAAAAATGTACGCACTTGTCGATCATTGGTTTATACGCCTAGATAGAAAGTTACGGAACTATAGATAGTCGCAATTTAAAATTGTATATTGAATATAAGAAAGAACATCCAGAACCAATTTGATTTAAATACAGGTCGATATCTAACTTGCTTTGGTTCATCGAAGTTATGGACATAGTAAAATCACAGATTTATATTTCAATTAGATTGTTCTCGAACAGTTGAAGAAATTCGTCATCACCTCAATTGTTGGGTATAATGTATATTAATGTGAACATGGTTCTAATAGAACCTTATGCCAATTTTCCTGTTCCGACATGCATGTGATATATATGCCACTGGACATAATCTAATGATCCCCAAAAAGTTTATTTGAAGAAATAAAGAAACTTCAATCCGGATAGACTGATAGTAGTTGTATATTAACGTCTGATCAGCTTGAGGGTTGATTAATTTATTACGTTAGCTTGTGGGGGAATAAGCCATACCCAATATTGCACTTATGCATAAAATATTAAATAAGTGTTATAAGAGAAAATATAAATACGAAAAGTCGCATATCTGGTAAAAAAAAAAGTCTCACCAACCAGGGACTTTCTATACTAACGTTAGGATTTCACGTACAATTGTCATTATAATCGAAATAACGGACAGTCATTAAAATACATGCATGTACGCTTTGATAAAAAGGGGTGCCGCAGTTGCATATTATTCATCATCAATCTATTTCAAGTTTATACTTTCCTGTTATTCTTATCAGTTAACGCAGAGACATGTAACTATACATCTCTAGTTAACGACAATCAACTATATAAATATCTGAATCTGATGTGACTTACCGTTCATCTCTAGTGGTTCATCTCTTTCTCCTTTTTTTTTTTTTTTTTCTTTTTATTTGGGCAGGAACATAAACATTGTTAGATACAATGTTCCCAGGTTTGAGGGGGTTGGAGGTCAAGTCTATCGAAAGTTACAAAATAAGAACGTTGTATTTATTTATTTACAAGAAGAATTCTGTTCTTGGACGTAGTTTTCTTTTTTTTTTTTTTTTAGTTCAGTGATTTAAATTGAGAAAAAATCTAGTCAGAATTTAAATCGTTCCGGCAATCCCCCACCTAAGACTCCTTTAAAATCATGAATGGTCATGCTTCACAATCATCAGAATTTACTTTGCATTGGTACATTCTGTATCGGTAGTGATTTACCTTGACATTTCCGGGTATAACAGAGCTACTTGTATATTACCTGTATGTGGTTAGGTACATCGTCCCATGAGGTCTTACGTATACAGGTTCACATTTATAATGGTTTCTGATATAACAAGGTTTTATGACATTCACACTTCTGCATGTTCTGTATACCAGTTTCTTATCTTATTTTCAGATCGAATGAGGATGTGAATATTTTCCAGGAAAAATATTGAGTATCAAAGTATCAAATTAATTTTGGGATTTTTTTCTTTCTTGTTATTAAATCACAGAAATTTAAAGAATATACTGCTAATCGATATAAGAAGATGTGGTATGAGTGCAAATGAGACAACTCTCCATCCAAGTCACAATTTATAAAAGTAAACCATTATAGGTCAAAGTACGGTCTTCAACACGGAGCCTTGGCTCACACCGAACAGCAAGCTATAAAGGGCCCCAACAAATTACTAGTGTAAAACCAGGAGTATTCTTGTCAGTTAAGACAGACATATAATTATATGTATATATATGTCTGCGGTATAGACATGGTTTATGAATGAATGATAAGTCTTGCAAAGGTACAAGATATAAAGTACATTGAAAATTGATTCCGCCGGTCTGTCTCCATTCAATAAAGGAAAGTTGACGTTAGATTGATTCTGTAATTTTTTTTTAAACATCGTTGGTCAAATAGCTAAAGTATTTGTTGTGAGATGTAGAATATTTTAAAAAGGACATTCCCGATTAGGTAAATGTAGATCGCTTTGGACGGACCAAACTATATTAATGTAACTGATAATTTTCTCTGCACATTTAAATATTCAAGGTTACCGATGATAATTCAAAATAGCACAGTTTTTGGTTTATACGCTCGTTTTCGTGGGCCATTTTTATTTATAAAATTATTTCATTGAAAGTTATTCAGAATTCCGATGTTACAACAAAATACTCACCCATCTATTTAAAAACTGAGCTAACGCAAAATATAAAAAATATATATAACGGCGATTCAGGTATTTTGCCACCATATTCCTCCCCAAATAATTATTTTTTTCTGTCTCAAACCCACATTTCTCTTTTATCATTTTTTTTTATCTTTTTCAAACCGGAAAATAATTTTTGTTCGTAATTATTCGATCTCATTCCAATAAGACAAAGTTGACCTTAAATTTCCTGTCAACGTTTAAACATCTTTCTTAAAATGGCTGAAGTATTTATACGTTGTGAGATTTAAAATATTTTGATAAGGACATTAATTCCTGAATATGTAAATAAAGATCGGCTTTGGACGGACCAGATTATATAATTGCAATTGGTAATTATCTATTTCAAATATTCAAGGTTACCAATTCTTATTTAAAATAGTACAATTTTTAGTTCATACACTCGTGTTTAGAATGTCATTATTATTATTCAATTAAATTAATTCAGTATTTCATTGTTACAAAAATATTCAGCAGTCATAATTCATTTTAAACTGAGCTTACGGAAAACATAAAAATATACCACGGCTATCCAGTTATTGTGCCACCATATTACTCCCCCAAAATAATTATATTTCTTTTTTTATTTTCTGTTTCAAACTATCACTCCTGTTTATCATTCATACGAAATGATGTTCACACCTGGAACGGTGAACCGTGACGGCTAAAATTCACTGAGTGAAGATCAAAAGATTAGAATTACAGAATGCAAACCTTTAAATACCTTGAATTTAACCACGCATTCAACAGGTAGTCACTAAGTGTCACAGTACAATACACATTGTATTAATTTTACACAGTACTAGCGAGAAATGTTTGCTAGACTGAAGTAAAAGGTGAGAATATTAACATGAATTTTTAATACACTATCAGTTATATATGTTTGTTGAAAATATCCGTCGGAAAAAAAATTCATAAAAATATTCTATTGTATGATTTACTTTTATTACTATAATGACTATAATCATATCAGAAATCATTAAAATATAAATCCAGAGACATATAATACAATTTGTATTATATGTCTCTGATAAATCGTACATTTTATTTTTAAAAGTTGCACGGCTGATCACTTTACTTTCTTAATTATTAGTTGGTTAATAGCTACGCCAAAAGTCGTCGATGCGCTTTAAATCGCGTTATTAGATGATTAACGAACAAGACTTAAATGAGATTAATTCCACTCCCGGCATGCAAAAAGACTTAAACTACGTCACAGAAGTCAGGAAGTTCGAATAAATAAAATTAATAATTCCCAATTTTCTTCTTTATTAGCTTTCATATCCAGATAAAACTTGGTGAATATGTTTTTTATGGTATTATGAACATAATAAGATGATAAGTAAAAAATCGCGAATTTTCCCTTTAAATGACTTTTTAATCAGCGCGTGCCACAAAATAAATACGGCAGTAACAAACAAACGAAAAAAATCAGAGAAAATTGAAATACCATAAAAATGTTTAATCAGTTTACAAGTGGATCCAAAACGCGTCAAGGTTAAACGAACATGAATTCTATCGATTACACAGGTGACAATCAACGGAGTAAGGCGCCTGTCGATAAAACATTAAATAACTTATAAAATTTAAAAAACAAATACTTTTAGAAAGTCTCCTTCTATATGCCATGTTCTTTGTGTCAATTCTATCATTCCATCAGGTCCTTAGTGCAAATTTTTGTCCTTAGTGCTATAAGAACAAAAATTTGCAACTAAGTCTGTAACATTTGCGCAATTAAATGCTTGTTTTATTGGCGCAAATGAATGCTGCAGTTTTCAAAATAAAGTGACGCAAAAGAAAAATTGGCGTAATTAAGTTGTGGCGCAAATTAATTCTTTTTTCCAGCGCAAATGGATATCGGCCTTCAAAACACCGTTTGTACGCTAACCTTTATTTTTTACGCTGTCTAGTCTGAAAATAAAAGTTTTGGCAATTTGTGTAGGATTTTAATTTAAGAATGCAATGAACAAATACAAAGATCTTTAAAAACCTTAAATGAATCGGAAAATGAGCTATGCACGATTAAAGAAAATAGTTTGGTGCGTCGATATGATATTTCACAGAGGCATGTATTGCATTAAGTCTTTCGATAACAACCATTTGTAGAACTGATTATTTCAATTCTTCAAATATGTGAAAAATAATAAATATTTATATTATTTAGTCTCTTTCATATATACAATTGCAGTATGTTTATAAATACTGTAGATTTGTATTTGATCATTGATTGCATGCATAACGTCCAGTGACAAATATTTCATGTATAAGAACAAATCAACAACTGTTAAAATACAATTGGTTGGTTATATTAGGTGATTCGATCTAATTGATTTGCGTTAAAATTTGTGAAACTTGGACAGAAGCTTACCTCTAAAATAAATAAATATATAAAAAAAAGTTAGAGTTATTTTTTCTTTCTGTATTTTACTCATTCATGGACTTAATGGTCAAAATAACAGTTTGAACACCGATAGCAGCAATCATTATATATAATTCATTGTATCAAGGAAATATTTGGATCAAAGAGAGAGAGAGAGAGAGAGAGAGAGAGAGAGAGAGAGAGAGGTTTTATATAGCACGGTATTCCATAGTGTAATGATATTAGTTGCAGATTTTTTTTCTATCGGTAAGAAATGGTATACAGTTCGAAATCTAAATTAAGTTATAGTACATTCAAAGTAAGTTTATTACATTGCTAAACGTTTTTTAATCAAGACAAAACGTTTACAATCAATACTATTTTTAACGACTAAAAAAGTTTTATGTAAAATAGATAGTTCACGTTCCATTGAACTAAGGGTATTGTTTAGGTTAGTTTTTCTAATATTTTATAAGATCAAATTTTAAATGTTGTTAACACAATGATTCAAAATTACAAAAAGACATCATAAGAATTACGCAATTTGTATAAAACAAAAAACATGATAATTAAGATAACTTATTTGCTTTAATTAACTAGTGAAATATTTCTAATCCAATCTTTCCAGTCTAATTTAGTCCAAATGGTGACAAGGGGATATAAATATGGTCACTACAAGTCTTCTTTCGGCTGGCAGTAAAAAAAACCTTGCCAAAGTGGGGCATCCGCCTGGTTGTTTGGGATATACAAGTACGCAACCAACTATAAATCAATCCAATCTTATAACTGTTTTTTTATCCCGCATTTTTTATATTAAATTATTTTAACTCAAAATAATAATTGAAATAACTTTCTGAAATAAAACATATATCATACGCTTAACAAAACGATATACCATACGATAGATGAAACGCTCAACCATACGATAAACGAAACGCTAAACCATACAATAAACGAAACGCTAAACCATACGATAAACGAAACGCTTAACGCTAAACCATACGATAAACTAAACGCTAAACCATACGATAAACGAAACGCTAAACACTAAACCATACGATAAACGAAACGCTAAACGCTAAACCATGCCATGTTACATACGACAAATAAAACGCTTAACGATACCACGAACCATACGATATACAAAACCCTAAACGATGACATTTACCATACGATGAACGAACGATGAACGAACGCTGACCGAACGTTGTACGAACGCTATACGAATGATGTACGAACGATTCCCGAACGCTATACGAACGATTCCCGAACGCTGTACGTACGATTCCCGGATGAAAAAAGTGTTAACTTTTACGTTACAGGGACTGTATCAACTCATTACCGACAGATATTGTGTATCTTTGCATATAATTTATCTATGCATTTATAATATTTTAACAGTATGATATAGTGGGACATCATTTGGGGCATATACATTTGGGTCAATATCCCTAATGCGCCTCAAATTGAGGAACTCAAAAATTGTGCGTACACAAAAAATCTCTGTATAGTGCAATTGGACATGTTTCTATTTTTAACAAGTGACTGAGCTCAGTCATTTGAGTTGATTTGGAAAGTAGAGAACTGTAGAATAAATGTGTAGAAACTATGGAGTTATTAAATGCATTCAAAGTATTACATTTTCAAAGAACGTATTGTGTGAAAAAAGGGATTTTTTAAAACGAGGAGCATGATGAAATGATTTTCGGGGTATGCTAATTAACGGAAAAATGAATCTCACTTCGTATCCAAAAATTTAACCAAATATGTGAACATTTCCCAGCTTCAAAACGGGCCAAAATACATATCCAAGTTTACGATATGGACTGAACTACAGGAGAAAACGTTAGCAATACCGCCTATGGGAAATCAATTGCGCATATTGAACCATTTAAATTCAGAAGAAAAAAGTCTGCATGTTTTCCAAATATTTGGGCAATGGCCTTATACTGGACGTGATACACTTCTATATTGAAATAGCATTAGCTGTCAAATTCATGTTCACCGATTTGACTCAAATTCTCATATTTGATGTATAACATACTAAAACGTATATCCAAATTATAAAAAAGACTAAAATAAACAATTAACAATGCATTTGCTCGATAATATGTATCAGCATTTTGTTTGCATTTTCGTCTATACACCAGCTAATTAATCATCGAGATGACCTCCAAAGACTGTCGACGGTCATTTAACTGATATAAACATAAATATTGATGTAGTTAAAAAGAAAACTGGTTCAATTGGATTTTTCTAGGTCTGTTTGATTTCATATGACAGGTTAAAAGCATATCGTATATCGAGTTTTTTAGCGTGTGTTTATTTTTTTTCTGTGTTTGCGGCAGCTACAAAAAAGCGAAAATTTGACTCGCGTAAATTTCCCTGCCTTTTCTTAGATTTACAGCTGTTCTTTAAATGTTTCATAGTTAAACTGCTAATTATCGAGTGTACATAAAGGTGAAATTACATTTTTATATAAAATCAGTCTTTTGTGTTGATTGGTAGATCAAAAGAGTTAATTAATTGAATTATCTGTTTTTATAATAATTAAATTTGCTTATCATACATGTCATATCTTTTGACAACACAGAAGTCAGTTAAATGTTCAAAAATGTTAATAACCGATGTCTATTGATTGTTGTCATAACCCGAAAATTTTGCATTTTGTATAAAAAACTAAATTAAAATAAATCACATTTTAACGGATAATTACATGAATGTGCTTTCAAAATGATATGTTATACTAGCATAAACTTCTTTAAAAACTTCATGTCTTACCATGCCACAATGGACATGATTTAAACGATTATTGAAAGATATCCGAATATATGTATTTTAGTTTGTAGAACACGTATATATATGTAATCGATTATCTGTCAGTCATTTACATTTATAATTTGCTTTACATCTTTAACAATACAATACAGTGTTTTTTCGCGTGTATTTTCCCATTAAGCGAAAATTATACACAGCGAAAATTTAACCTGCCCATTTTGTCATCAAATCGCGAAAAAAAGCCGACGCGAAACCAAAATCGATATACGGTAGGTTAATCATTTTTTACCAGACGTATAAAAATGTATTTTCGTGGATCCAATCAGTAAATCAAATGGTTTACCCTTATTTCACTTTAAGTATTGACATTCTTTTCCTTTTAATAACTGAACACGCCTAACTCATTTCTAGCTAAAGGTTTACATGGAAGGTCACATGCATACGGATTCATTGAGGTCGAATTATTCACTTGCAAAAAAAGTAAAATAACAATATACCGAACTCCGATGAAAATTCTAAACGGAAAATCCCTAAGCAAATGGCAAAATCAAAAGCTCAAATACATCAAACAAATGGATAACAACTGTCATATATCTTGAATTCAAGCGAATAATTAATCAGCGACGTTTTTATCTTATTTTGACAAATTTGAACCAAACTTGTTTCTAAAAGCGAATTATTATTTCACTATTTCACTTTCATTAATGATTGAACCAAAAGAAATCATATTTATTTTTTTTATATCTCGTAGCTAACGTAAGTCTATTATTAGAAAATAAAAAAATCTATCTATCAAATAAGATAAGTTCAAATAAAGTGCTATGTTGAATAACCAGGGCTAACGGTAATTTATGCCATAGAAGTTTTTGTTGAGTCTGCAAAGAATTTGCAGGTGATAAAGGTGACATATAAAAACAATACATATTTAATTTATACATTGGTATTGATTGTTTTACTTTATTCTAATCTGCATACATTTACTGGTGACTAAATAATGTCCAGTTTCAAATACTACATGTATATTCAGGTGAAGAGAGAAAATTGGTTTTTCAAATATGAAATTGAAATGGTGTTTAAAACAAAATATTGTGAAACCTTCAATGATTAAAGAATAAAGGATAAATATCATGAATATAAACTGAAAAACAGTTAAAATAATTCTACATCACCTGAATTGGAAAACATGTATAATATCGTTTAATTTAATTGTCAACATTAATGACTCAGTATTTTTAAACTTTAAAGCACAAATAGTACAACCTACACTCCACCTTAATGAAAAAATTCATGGTCTGGTAAATCTTTGTATTATCGATTAAGGGACTCTCCGTTCAGTACCTACGTTAATTCGTTTAAAGAACTACGAGAAAATGGCAGGTGAAAAGTATTCAATAACATATTTATGTTTTAAATTTCCTTACTGAATTCATTCACGTACGCTTGTTTAAAGCAACGTTTTTTTTTTTGGTTTTTTTTGCACATGAAACTTCACATTGAAACAGCGGCACTGAGCGAATATCAAATTGTTGAATGAAAGGTTTCATTTACACAAATGTTACAACATAAAGGGACATATTCGCTGTTTTGTTGTTGTTGGTTTTTTTTCATTGAAATCGCGAAATAAACCCATAATACGCATCCACTGTACAGAACAGTTTGAACTCTAACTCGAATTGTGACTCAAAATTTTAATTTTTAGACCCCCGCCTCTGGATTGAATTATAAAACATTAATAATTGGCTTATCATTCATTTGTAAATATTAAATCACAGTAATGTTAATTTAATTTTAGATCTCAATTGCATGTAGGCTTTAAATAGAAACGAAAGAAGATATAAGGATATCCCCGTTGCGAAGGTTAAGTTAATTCACAGTTTGCAACAAGCATGGCAGGTAATAATAATTTATTAACATATTGCACTTCTTCTATATAGATTGTGTATAACAAAATTCATTCTAAAACTTTGTTCAATGAAAACAAAGTATACATGTTTAGCAATTAATTTTAACATATCATACTACTCGCTAGATATAGAAAATTATCGTCAAAAACTAATATCTGTGATTTTTATTTATGATTATGCGCTTTCAATATAGAGGAATTCATATGGCTCGTCAGATATGTATCTTTGAATAAGTGACCCTTTCTTAATCTGAAGTCATATTTAAAAGAAAAACTCTCACAATAGGACACCATATCAATCAATATGCCTATTGAATTATTTACTGTCTCATTTAGCGAGCAAAACAAAGTTACCTCATTGCATCTATATGGTACATGGTTAGAGTTAAACATGTTAAACGGAAACATCAACAGATAATTTTAAAATTGAAAGGAAAACAAGAGATAGGAACAATCAGTGATTTAAATTTATTAATAAGTTCAAGTGTTTTTTTTATCCTTATCATTTTTATTTTGTTTTTGTTTTGAATGATTAGAATGTTGTTTTCTTATCACATTTAGGAGCATTGCTATTGTATATTTTAATATTTATGTACGATTATCTGTTTTTCAATATCTTTTCAATATCTATTTTGGATCGTGGTTGGTGCAGGTTTTTACACATAACAACTTACAAAAGGTACATTTAAATCAAATATGATATAATATGTTACAGGAGTAGTTCACTATGCCAGGTCAGCTTGTTGTGTTAAAAATTTTTAAGTTTACATAAAGAAGTAACTCTTGAAAATAAAATGCTAGACTTACTTGAAAGACTATCATCTGTTCGATATGTGGAGCATGTTATTTAATATAGCTTTACTTTCACAAAATATTTTTACGGTTTTTATTTTTTTAAATAATTGAAACCCTGAGGTTGTTCTATTTGAATGTATAAATGTTCTACGCATTTTGTACATCTTTACGAAACGTCGATTTTGTTGTTTTATGGCATTCCAATTTGTTTAATTTGGCGTAATTTACGAGTCTCATGATATATACACGCGCGTCTCTTAATAATTTTTTTTTCTGATGTTGTATTGAAATCTGTTTGTATATTGTTTCATCTAGATCAGTTATGCGTTACTATTGTAGATTTTTGACGACCAAAAAGTAACCGTTACTTCTAAGCTGAGAAAACATAGACACGATTTGTGTTATGTATTTTGATGAGGTATTTCTTTTGACAATCACGTAAACTTCAATCGTCAATAGTCATGTTGACTTTTCTAATATAACAACGATTCTAGATTAACAAAATTCTAATTTCTTGTAATTATTGTAAGTTTCATTCACATTCATATGTTATTTATAGTGGTTTCATCGTAATATCTATGTTCTCTAAATTGTTAAAAAGACTGGAATATCATCTCAGAACATCATATTACGACAGTAAAGCAACTATTTAATATACCATACATCATATTAAGAAAAAGGTAGATAAAAACACTTGATTGGTTACATTTTGATGCGGTGACATTTGTTATGATAGTCATGCGATGCTTGTTGGAAATACACTTCGAATACAATTTTCAAAATGTTGCACTGACTTGAAAGCAGCCTCACAGGAAAACGGAACAAGTTATACCTACTGTGGGGCAAACACTTTTTTCGTTAACATGTAAAAAAATGACATCGATTTGTGTAACATTGTTATAAGATTAGATAACATTGCAAAAAAGGTTAAAATATATATTCTGTCCGAATAAGTGATGAATATTTACCAATACTTTTATAACTACAATGTGCATTTCGATATAATTGAGAGTACAAGCAATATTTGATACTGGTGAGTTTGTTCTACTTTATTTCGTAACCTGTTACATTAAAAAACAGAGTTTAAAACGTAGTCAAATAGACGTTCTTATTGAAGTATATCCGTTGAATTCTATAAGATAATTAGATATACTTCATAATAGTTTTAAATATTCACAACGTAGGGATATTTAAGACGCATCACGTTTTACAGTTAATTAAAATCCTTTGAAAACCGTCAATCAGATCATGTGCATACCGTTGTCACAAGTTTGTCTATTTCTAGTTGTAAGTTGAATTATTAACATAAATGATTTGAATTATGTTGGTACTTATCTCATCTAAATTTATATCAAATTAGCCATATGTAATGCACCTTTGGAATTTTTTGGATATATACCAATCATTTGTATGATGAACATAACAGAACGATAAAGAGGTTAGGTTCACAATTTGTTTTAGTCGTTCTGTGTTTGACTTTGTTCTGGCCTTTGACAGATGGAAACGTGTTTTTGAACAAGTGTTCAATTACATCCAACAACAATTCTATTTTGAATGCCAAAGATGGATACAATTAGAGGTTGCTGGAGTTTTTAAAAATATTGAAATGTTGTCGATCAATTAAGAAATTACAACGCAAGATACCAAAAAACCTGACGTCCGAATGGAGTCAACGGTTGGGGAAATTGAACATTACTGTTAAATGCATGTACAAAATAACTTGATTTGCAATATACAAATATCATGTCACACAATTCTCTTGTGAGTTTAGACATATAAACATGTACGTACTTATTGATCAAACTATATAATTTTAAACAATGAACATTATTAACTAAAACCGAACTTTTCTTGAAATATTGATGCCTTACATATGGTGTATTTTTTAGATGCACATTATTCAGTTTGTGTTATGGGTGCAATTGTTTTTGCAATATACTGTAAAAATGTGGTATCCAAATAATATTTTAAATAAATTAAAAGATACATTTTTGGTAACATGGTGTAAGTAAGGTATATTTGGATTCCAAATTTAATCAATTGTTTGATGTTGTTTGATTAAATTATTTTTTCTCTTATACTTGGACATGTTGGATGCGTCTCTAAGTGATTTTAGGGGATTTTCGGCGATTAAAGCAATTGCAACACCGTTTTAGTTTGTTAAGATACTGTTTGTCTGTTTTCATAATGCAAAGTGTAGGTATCACATGTATACACTAATAATGTGTTAAAATATATAACAATTTGAAATCTGATAGTAGAAAGTACGTTTTATAAGCATATGTTTCTATTTATTAATTAACATGTGTGATCGATAATAAAAATATCAAACTTTATGTTATTACGTAGATCCTTTCCTTTTTATTTTCTTCAGTCAGGGATAACAGTGTAATATGAAGAGTTATATTTCACGAATTCAGTCAGGCCAATGATATCAAATACTATCAGTAGTCACTCATCTTTTCAAGTTTGTCGGAAACAGTAACCGGGTGATATTTAAGATTTTTGAAGGTCAAAAACACATACATTTTCTCATCATTTTCTAAAAAAAATAAAATAAGCATAATTTGTGTCATAGCAGAAATTTTTGTTGGGTATGCAAAAGATTCAAAAAGCCTGATGTTGTCCAAATGTTCCTTAAAATTCGCTTAATATCCAGCAAGGTATTGTTTTATAGCTCTGTCTAGATTATTCATGTTTCTTTACATTTACATAAAAGTAATCACATCCTCTTAAACTTGTTTTGAGAATGTGTAAGAAAAATTTGATGCAAGCAAGAAAAAGAAGAAAATAGGAAATAGTACTGGATTTTAAAAACAAAATATTGTGAAAGATTTTATTGTTGAAGAATAACGAATAAAATATGCACAGCTGATATCTTTATATCACCAGTACACAATTTTAATTCGAAAACATTTATTATATAGCTAAATTTAATGGTTAACTCAATGACTCAGTATTTTAAAACTTTAAAGCACACAACGTACACCCTACACTCCATCTAAATAAAACAGTTATGGTCTGATTAATCTTTTTACTAAAGATGTCAATTTGATGTTTACTATCAAATTAAACGAAATTCATTTTAGGGGACTCCCCGTTAAATGACCAGGTAAATTCATTTAAGAACTGCAACAAAATGGCAGGTAAAAACTATTGATGCTTTGTGTTTTGTAAATGAATCTACACATTGTGGGAATGGAACTGTACGAAAAACAAGTTGTTGAATGAAAGGTGTGAATAACGTTACAACATAAAGAGATATGTTCGCTTTTTTTTTTATCAAAATTGCAAATAAATCCATAACAAAAATCATCAACTTACAAGACTGGTTGAATTGTAACTCGAATTTTGCTTAAAATTATAATATTAAAGACTTAAGATTTGATTTTAATATTTAAGTGTAAGACTGCATACGTTTGTTTAACTGGCAGCGTGTAACATTTGCGGGAAAATATAGCTTGAAATCAAATTTCAAATCAAATTGAACAATAACTGAAAATCTGATCGAACTTCAATAACTCCGTGGTTAATTTTCACTGTATCGAGAAAGTGTATGCTGTATTCAGTATGTTCAGCCAACAAAAATAACGTTTTTTTTTTCCTTTTGAACTATTGTCAGATTACTAACTACTACATCCTTTTTAGTTAGTCAAAACAGGATTTTTGACAACTTAATAGTATGTGAATACAGTTGGTGGCAGTTTTAAATGAAGAGTGATTCATATTTACATTATTATCATATGTACGCAGAGTCTGTCGATTAAAAACAATTAAGAAGAAAGACACATTTTCCTCGTCGCCTCCTGAAAAACTTTGATTATTGGATCTTGGATGTGTTCTGATATTTTAGTCTTGGATAATAATTAGTTTTATTAGCTGTTAATCGCTTTTACCTAGCTGTGAGTAACTGCGAGTACTCTCAGATATGTACGTTGTGTCTTTTTTGTTGTAAGGTTGGTATAAATACCCTTCGATGTACGGTTTGTTATTTTGTTAGATGTGTTTCTGCTTTGTATTGATCTAATGCGTTAACTCTCTTTTCAACTGATTTTTATAGTTTCTTCTTATGTTTTATGGTTACAACACTGTCCCAGGTTAGGGGAGGGTTGGTGCATCAAACATAACTCCGCTACAATTGTTATTTGCCTGTCCCAACTAAGAAGCTGTAAATCAGTGGTTCTCGTGGGTTCATGTCTGTTTTATTTGTTTTTCGTAAATTGTATTGTTAAAAATTAGGCCATACATTTTCTCAATTGATTCGTTTCATATAACTTTCATGTCGGGGTCTTTTGCAGTCCACAGTACGGAATTGGTTTTCCCATTGTTGAAGGCTGTACAATTGCCTATTATTGCTTATATCTACTATATTTGAACTTTGGTGGATAATTGCTTCATTCACATTCATATCACATCTTATTTTTATATTAAATAGTATCATTAAAACAAACAATTATATGCACAACTGTGGTGTCCTTTTCTCCTATTTACTCGATTAGAAAAACACCCTCTAATTATAGTACAGGTAACATTTTGTAATACACCTGATCTGCATTTTGACAATTGATTTATCTTAAGTGATGTTCGAGTCCAAAATCGTTATAGAAACATGAAGAGCCGATCCATACTAGGAATCTGAGATCTCTATGAGGGAAATATATGACCTGATGTCTAGTAATTTCCAAAATTTCATTACATTTCCATATTGTTATGACAGAACAAAAAACTTGTTACTTGGCTAATGATACTCAATGAGACTGAGTCTGCCAGCAGACGAATCGACCCAGTAGTAGTAATAATGTAAAATATACCAATATGTATGCACCAGATCCGCAACCAATGTCATTTTGATGTCTTCTTAACCATTACTTACAAAAATGACCAATAGGCTTTTAGTGGGTATGACATATTACAATAATCATTTGTATGAATAATTTTGATAAGATCTACCATTTTTCAGAAACAGACACACAAAACATGTCAATAGCTCTCTACAGATATATGTGTCAGGAAATTATTGGAACTGAGGAACAGGTTAAAACTATTAGAATGCTGAACAATATAAGAGACTATTTGAACAGCAGCAATAATTTAATAACAATCACCAGTGGAAGTTTTGGAGATGGACTTGAGATGCGAGGAAGTGATTTAGATATAATGCTTGTTCCTAAATTTATTGAGGTCTCTGAAGAGGTAAACATTCATTTCATTACTGATACAATATATTTTACAATGGCATCAGAAGATACACCTCCAGGTTTCACTAAGTTACGTCTCTTACACAGTAATGATCAGAGTATCCTTGAAGACTGTGATGAGTTTGGACATGATTATTACTTTTCTAACGCTTCAGTTAAACGAAGAAATTTAACAGACATTTTCTCATGTGTTCATGGTCCTTGTGTATCAGATAAAGAGGGAATCTTCGACTTTGCATTTTGTGTACGTAGTAAAGCATGGATTACACAAGCAAACCAATGGATAACACGATCAAATAACGGATGGCCAGATTACAATGTCAAACAGTCTATTGTTAAACATGGCGTACTTTTTGTTCCAGTCGGTGTGAAAGGATCTAAAAATGAAGAATTAGAATGGCGAATATCGTTTTCCGTTGGAGAAAAGTTTTTAATTTATACACTTACGCATACTCAGCTTTTGTGTTATGCTCTTATGAAAATTATTCTGAAGGACGTGATAAATATTGACCGCCATTGTAAATACTTGCTTTGTTCGTATTTTATGAAAACCGTTATATTTTGGATATCTGAAGAATTCTCTACATCAATATGGAAACCTGAAAACCTCATATCGTGTTTCATGAGATGCTTTAGAAGGTTTATATATTTTGTTGAATACTCAATGTGTCCACATTATTTTATTCCAAAGATTAATTTATTTGATAATAAGATAAAAGGACAATCACAGCAAATACTTCTAAATAAGTTGCATATTCTAAACAGTTGTAGTTGGCAATGTGTCGAATTTGAATACATCAACATGTATAATTAGCAAGGAGCCTCGTCATTCAATCGTTCGCAGTGTTGAAGCGCTCTTATGTTCAATAATTTATTTTGCAGACAATTTGTCGTTGCATATGAACTTGAATTTAGAAAAGGGAATACACCAGGTATTGTCTATAAAGAGTTCCAAGATTAAATCTCTATACACGTACTATATTTCAAAATTGTGTTGCAAAGGTGGCCAATTACAACCATTTAATGACATATCTTCTAATAAATCTAAATACAAACGTTACAATACTGCTTTAAGTACTCTGTTGTTGGGTACAAGTCATGACCCTGTATCTGGATGGCTGCTGATTGCTTCGTTTTTCTACAAAACAAAAGAATACAAAACAACTGCTTTACCATTGTCTTTTAAAATGTACACCTGAGAAGCTTTACAGAGGTATGAATTTGTCGCATATTCAAAAGGATTTATTTAATCTGCCTTTATTTAGTGGGCTAACTAGTGTTGAGTTGTCTAAGCTGCTGCTGATAGTCTTTGTGATGTTCCCGTTTAACTCGGTGATAGTACCGGGAGAACTACGAATCGAAGAAGAGGTCAAGAGACTTTTAATACCCCCTGTTGTATATTCTCATTTCCTACGTTTCCTTTGTCATTATCATTTATTTAATATCAGACAATGTCGGGATTCTCTACGCGACCTCCGGTTGACTATAGAGAAAAAACATTGCATAGCAAATTGCTACCAGGGAGCTATATCTTACAACATACTAGGCATAACTTTTCAATTATTAGGTGACACAGAATCAGCGAGACAGGCATTTATGCAATCATTAGAAATAGAACCGGATCCAAATAAAAATGATGCGTCAAGAAGATTAGAATTGATTAGTAAAACAACATCATGATTATGTATGATAAGTTTCATTTCTGTATTATCAGTGACTGTAATATTATTACATACTTGAATTGTTTGTGTACCTTTATATTTATTATTGTTAACATTGTGATTATTATTTGATGTGTCTTTAAAGAGAAAGGTTCTTGAAAAAAGAATTGACCCCCCCCCCCCCTCCCCCCTCTTCCGCCCTCGAACCTCTGTTCAGACCTTCATTCTAAGTAAAGAAAAGACACAATTGTAAATCGAGTTAAAATGTCTTATAGTGTAAAAAAAGTATTATGAGTGTTGCCTTTTGCAATCTGTCCCATGTGATCTCAAGCAGATGTACTAAGTCTTAACAGCAAACGCAATGGTAAGCCACTATGAAAGATTAAGTTACACACTGCATTCTATGGAGAACTCTTGTAAAGTCCAAACAATTTTTTAACATCAGAATTGGAAAGGGAGGTTTCCACACTACGAGTTGTATTATTTCAAAACTACATCATATCCATTTAAGATAACATTGGGTTTCTAAATTTAAGTAGTTATTGAAGAAGTAAAGTTTTCATGTACTATAAAATTGTTTAGGCTATGATTCCAACTTTGATACAAACATAACTAAATCAACAAATACACACACAAATATTGCAGTTAGTTTTAAATACAATATAGGAATGCTTATTTGTTTTAGTGTACCTGTGCATATATATTTTCTGCATTTGCTTTCTGTTTTCTTTGTGTCTGTTATTTTTTATTCAGGTTGCAACTTTAGAAACTCTAAAACTGTTTTTTTTTTTGTTTTTTTTCTGGCATTTCCAGGAATTGTTTGTCTTTGAATGTGCAGACAACTTATGTCACGTGAATTTCACATGAATCTAAAGTGAAAAATGTCACGGGAATTTAACCTGACTGATTCCCTATATAACAAGTAGTAATAAGGTTAAAAATGTTTGTAAAGTAAATTATTACCTCCCTACCTACAATGTACCCTTTTTCAGCACTTAGCGTTGGGGGAAACACATTTTTATTACTGAGTAATTTTGGCCTGTCTCACCAGTTGGAGATTAGTTCTGTGGGTAGAGCTTTGTCAAGTCTAACATTCATAACATACATGTTTTTTATAAACACATTCTGTGCCAAACTATTTGAGGGCTTGTCTGACCGAGAAAAAATATTTGACGTTTTAACTTCATGTATTGTATATTTTTAACATATAAAATGTAATTATGTATATAATAAAGGAGATATTAGCTCTATTTATTTTTACTTACTCACGTTACATTTTATACAGTATAGTTAAAATACTACTGGTTCATTCTGGTCCATATAAATGAGCACTGCCCTTTTGCCCAGCTTGTCAGGTGACAGGAGCTTCATCCTAGTATTTCTTGGTGAGGCTTTGTAAACCCCAATCAGTCTCGAATCACAAGGCGCACGGAAAAGTGGTTCTGATCTTTCATAAACTGTACACAGCAACACTAATTTTTCAGGATCATTTGGATCAACTTGTTGTGTCCTTGAAATAATTTCGCAACACTGGTTATTGTCGATGACAAAAGCATTGTTTGGTTGTTTAAACTTCAGAACAGTTGATCTTTGAAAACTTTCTTCTCTATTTGTACAATTGAATTGTTCCTGCTCATCTTATCTTTTCACAATTTGTACCTGTAAATAGTTTTCAAATGCAAATGCTGAACAATCATCTAAATTTCCATATTCTTTAGCTTCGTCTGTAATATGAAGTAAGCTGTGTACGTTGTAAACCAAAAACTCTGGACCATAAATTATTCTTGCACTTTCAACAAAATACTTGAGAAAATTGTGTGCATAGTCAGAATTATTCTGAACTGAACTTGAACATACCAATATTGATATTCCAACACTAAATGCCATGAAATTCTTATATATATCTGACATCAAAATGTCTTTCAAGACAATTTTGCCTGTGTACAGAAGGAACTACCTAAATTCAGTGGCTTTCCATGGATCAATTTAATCCAAGTTTCTTGGTTTTCTGGCAAAAAAATTCAGGATCAAATGATCGTAATCTAACTAGTTTGCGACCTATTTCTTGAACTTGTTGACTGGACAGTCTAACTTCCAATGTTCCTCTTTTCCAAGTTAAAAGTATTTTTTTCATTACACCAAGACATAATAGGTGCATGTAATCTAAGGGAAACTGCTTAATCATGTCTAATTTGTCCATTGGTAAATCACAAAATGGAGAGAGGTAATTTTGATGTTCTTGATTTAAAGAGTTTCTTAATGTTTCATTTGTTCTTAAGCTCAAAGTATTAACTTCTTGGTATGTCATCCTACCAGTCCAATTTCCTTTTTGTACACACTTATCACAGCCATAGTAGCCGCAGTATAGTTCCTAGCAGGAGCATCACACACTATGCCTTTCAAATTCGCTTTTATAGTGCGATTACCAGAAAGAAATCCTTTTTGAAGTATATTGTCTAATTCTATAATAGTTTTTTCTCATAAATCTAGATTTGATGGCTAAGATCTTCCTAATGTAAGGGCAACTGGAAAATTTGAACAGGCTTGATGTGAACCTTGCAAATGACACGCCACAGAGATGTGTTAGTGCTTTTGAACAATGGCAGACCATCCATATTGAATGATAAGCTAACTTCTGACAATGCACTATGTTTTTCTTCTGAGAGTGAAGAATAACAAGATTGCAGCTGTTTAACTAAAACAAAAACAATATATTCCATGCCTGATTTAATTTCTGTTGTTACATTTTTCATAGTTCCTAACAATGTTCTGGCAGTCAATGGCAATGAAGATTGTCCATGCTTTTTTAAGACACCGAGAAGAGCATCAACAGCATTATGTTTAATGGAATGTTCATTCAACAATTGAGCAAGATCATTAGCTAAAACAGTATCTTTTTCATTTTCAAAATCTTCCTCACCAGAGTCCGAAACATTTTCTAGGTCTGTGGTTATTGAATTATGTGAAACAAATCAGAATCATCTTGTTCAGGATCAATTGTATGAAAACTGTTATCTAATACTGGAACTATTTCTTCAGATTCATGTAACACCAACTGTGGACAAGTATTGAATAGTGAACTACATAGGCTGCCCTCATGTTCATCTTCTTGATCATGGTTAAAATGATGCTCAACATAACGGTTGTAATTGTTAAATATGTTTTCTTGGGTGATAGCATGACTAGATGACTGCCTCAAAGCTGTTGAAGCAGCTATCCACTGTCTCTTGTATTCTTTTCTGTATTTTTTACTACTTGTGCAGGTGGTATGAAGTAAAGAACAACAAAACACATGCAAACATGCAAATTTATATTTAATCCCTTATTAAATATTATGATGTCATCAATGGTCAATGATAAGTGTATAAAAATTTGAAAATATCCTCTCTCTACCAGACCAATAATTGGAGTACAAAATATGCTAATCTTGAATGTTTTCACTTTTTAAACTAGGGCATTTGCTCTGATGATCACAGCTACCCTTGCATTCTAAATTTTGAAGCGAAAAGGGGTCACAACTTCTGGATGGCATGTTTAGGACCACTATAGTCGTCATACTGTGATGATATAACAAAAAATGTATTTTGTACTTATAACCACTTTAAATGTATGTTACACAAACTTTTTACGAGTAATCAGTGTCTTCAAAACATCATTTATAACCATCGGTAACAGATCTTTGTTGGATATTAAATCAAAAAATATTCTTAATCAGACATACAGTCTAAGTGAAAGTTTTCAGAACATCAGTCATATCCAGCAAAAAAGGATGTCGGGTTAGAATGGCTTTCAAAGATCCGGCAGAAATTTTGGAATTGTTTACAGATATATTTCTTCAATAAAGTATGGCACCTGTCATGCCTGTAGATCAGTTAAACCCGAGGACATTTAATCTTTTAAACATTAAAATTCAAAGGACCAAAATTACAGTAAAAAAATTACGTGAAATTTCACATAGACTGCGTTGGTTTGAAGTGTTACTTTTTGCATTGCAGTGCAATATTCATCAATAATTTTTATATGCAGATCTAAGAATGCAGTGCTGGGTAGCAACCTACACTGTATGACATTATTATTCTAAATTTGATTTGTACTTTTATTGTAATTTAACATGTCCTGCATACAAAAAAATTCTCCAATCACGTGTCATGCTTAGACCCACTGCGAATACCTACCTACTGGGCGCAAATTAAAGCATTAAATCTGCGAGGATAGATTTTTGGTTTCGTTGACCTAGAACATCTAAATTAAATTTACATGTGTAAAATTGAGAATGAAAATGGGGAATGTGTCAAAGAGACAACAACCCGACCATAGAGCAGACAACAGCCGAAGGCCACCAATGCGTCTTCAATGCAGCGAGAAACCCCGCGAACGGAGACGTCCTTCGGCTGGCCACTAAACTGTATAGTCCATTTTCAAAAAATCCATTTACTTTGAATATTGTGCAAATATCCTCCATAATCATTCAAAGTCAAAGAAGTGTTAACCCTTTTAAATTTGGTACGAAGTTTTCAAATTTACAAAACAACATGCATGCTAGCAACGTTTATTTTCACCGTCATTAAAAAATATGCTCGGAATCATCGTCCTTAGCACATGCAAAAAGTTAAAGTACTTTAAAACAGACTATAATATTTCATTTTGATACTTTACATGTAGATTTTTGCTGTTGCTTGGAAGTTAGGGAAGGCGTCCATATTTCAAAAAAATCAGAAAGCTGTACAAAACGTCATTATTATTTTACTATGCTATGGGTAGTTTAAATAATTAATTATGCTGTCTTCCAAGGCTTGTTTTTATTTTACTCATGTAAAAGTCAGACCAGTACAGTCGCGGATCCAGGAGGAGGAAGGTTCTGGGGGGTTGCATCCGCCCTTTTTTTAACGATCAATGCATTTCATTTGAATGGGGACATATGGTTGGAACCTCCCTTTTATCCTTTTTTTTTTTAAATGATTGGACCCGCCCCTGCAGTAGCCCATGAGGCATGACAAATTTACATGTGATGCAGTGGTGAATGTGAATTTATCATTTTATGCCTGTACGGTTAAATCTGTTAATAGAATCATGCAAATCACAAAACATGCAAAATATCATGGAGAAAATAATGCAATAATTAGTCTCAATTTTTACAAAATACATCGACTGTTAATTGATTGTATACATACCTCTTAGACTGGACGCAATTCTGTATTCTGCTCTTCTTTAGTGTCATTGTTTTCCCGGTTTAAAAAGGCGGTGAGAGTATCCGGAAGTTTCGAACAAATTAAATCTAATAAAAATTTCTGCTTTAATACCAATTATTGTCGTAAATAATACATTTTTTCAATTAAAATGTCAAATCTTCGAATATGATAATACTTTAGAGATGCGATCAAGGAAAATATAGAAATAAAATTCGAAACTAACTCATAAGTTACACTGGTTCCCGGTTTTACAGAAACGAAACCAGTTATTAGGCTGCAATATTTTTTTTTGACGTATATAACATTTTGAAGATCGAAGATGACTTTTTGTAAATTAAAACTTAAAAGCAATTAAAAACAAAATTATTGTGGCGATATGAGAAACATGATTTATAAAGTTCTTCTATACTTATTAAAAAACATTTTTGAAACATTATTAAAAAACAAATTTAAAACGTTGTTTTAAAATGTATTATTTATTTTCATCAAAAACATTTTAAAAAAAATGTTTTTTTACGTTTAAAAAATGTTTACAGAAACATTTCTACCATAGTTACAGAAAACGTTTTAATTTAACCTTTTAAAAACATTTCTAAAACGTTTTAACTTATTTGAAACCTTTAAAAAAACGTTTCTAAAATGTTCTGTGTTTGGTGGGTCGTTATTAACGTACACACTTACAACGTTTACAACAAATATGACAGGTAGTATTTATTCAACAACACATTCTCGATTCGTTTAAATCTGCCAAACATAAGGATCTTTTACAGCAACAAAAGACTTTAGTGTACAGATTGTGATCTCGAGCATTACAGAAGAGACATATATTTCTGCAATGCCGTATAGTACAGTATTTTTTGTTCTATTTTTTGTTATTAAGCCTCTTTTAAACAAAACAAATGTCGACAACCTTAGCTTAACAGTTTAATCAGGTATACGATGAAAGATTTATATGGGTATATGCTAAGTTGTGTCATAAGTTTCTAAATATTTTTGGTTTACATTTTTGGGTATCTCCCCTAACGGACAAAAGTAAAAATAGGTAAAAACTTTGACATTTGAACGCTTTATGTTTGGTACATGGTTGACCTTACCTTAGAATCTGATAAATTGAAGTTTAATTCCTCAGACGAGCAATGCAAACACCTGTCACGTATAAACATAATGAAGTTAGTTTAGGGCTTACAGTTATATGATAAAATACAGTAACAGGGTTCGTGTCTAGTATAAATTTGAATAGCTTCAATAACGTGGGAAACATTTTACGCGTTTAAAAATCACTACCTTATCACATCAACAAATGGAGTCTTGCAACATTTTACAACAAACACAAGTACTCCACTTCTTGAAATGAACAGGTGGTATGAAGTAAAGAAATATTTAATTTGTTTTCAAATTCAGATTTTTCTGAATAAAGTTTTTTACTTATCACCTGATAATTACCCACCCTACTTCCCCACTTAAAAGTGTCTATAGTAGAAATAATATTTACAAAACATAGAAAAAAATAAAACTGGGGTACAGGTAAAGTAAAACATGTAGATGACGTGGTCCCGGTTGGTAGTATCTCCGTCATCTAGATGTTTTATTTTAATTGCGAAGTCTGGACTGGTAAGGAAAGTAATATCCACAAATTACACTACAACTCCACAAACCTAACAAACATAATTTGTTTCCTATCTAATTATATTGTCTTTTGTTGTACAAGTATATGATTACGGATGTTATGCTGCAGCCATTCGTTTTCAGAAAGCCTTCTTCTATAATGAAATAAGTATATATGTCAGATTTACTTGCTTAAACAGTAATCAAAGGCTTTAATCTGGGTTTTTTTTCTGCCGAATACCAAATATGTAAGTTTTCGAAATAAAGTTTATCGACAGTGTGTCGTATCCCATTAACCACTAATATTAAGCCTTTGATAGCAGACGTATTTCGTATTATTAATGTATAAACATTTTAAACAATGATCATGGACACCCTCTAAACTTATCTGTTCATTTAGTTGGTAATTTCAACAGTGTTAACTGTTAGCTTCCTGGTATTTTGGTATGTTCTTGTTGAATTTTCTAACTATCATGAACATTTTACCAAATGGATCTGCTTTGGAGTAAAACTTGAAAAGCGAGTTCTATTCAAGATTTGGATGTTTTAGTTGATTATGGATATATTTCTCTACAAGGTTTTCGATAAAAGACATGATAATTCGTATCTTATTGTTAATTTTTCTTTTGTAGATCAGGTGTTCATTTGGTCCAGCCTTGGAGTGTTGATATTTCCTGACTCGTTTACTGTGCTTCTGTCTTTAACAATATTCTAGATTGCAATGAAAGTCATATATGTTTTACTTTATAATCATGAAGCCAGGGATTTTGTTTTCACAACTTGCTTATGATTTACTATCTACTATTTGTTTTTGATAAATACACGAATTTTGTTGGACATTTGTTGAATACATTTCACGGTTATGTTGTTCATATAGCTCATGAATTTAGATATGGTAAATCAAAACTTATTGATCCGTTGGATGAACATATTTATGTTCAATTTAACACTGTATTAAGATCCTATAAAATTATGTTTGTTTGCTTCTTTACACTATTTATGTTTGATGTGTACTTAGTGTTCATTCAGTCCAAAAAAATATGTTTTATGTATTGGTTATGTTTAGCTATGCACTAGTTTACAATTGCTTCACGTACCAGAAATTTGGTACCTAGTGTGTTTTGTCTTTTTGCTCGTTTGTGTTCGTGTGTTTTGTGCCGATTTGGTGCGTCATGCCCGTTCAACTTATTTGTATGATTGTTCTTATGTTGCTCCGTTACTTCATAGACGATGTTAAGTTAGAAGAGGTTTGGGTTCTCGCAACCATATATAACCAATTCATAGTTTTTGTATTATTATTACCATTTTTTTAAATGAATGTGTATGATATCTCTTAATAATAAACATTTTTTTTTCAAAGTTAAGATTATATGAAGCTTTGACAAATGTAATTGTAACTACTTAAACCACCGATCCTAGTCTCTGTCTAAATACTAACTTAAAACGTCCGTTTATTAGAATTACCATATACAGTATCACTGTAACTGCACAAGAGCTCTTTTCCGGTGATACTCGAGGCCAAAGTATTTAAAAATCATAAACTTATCACAAGGTTTAGTAGCTGATAAAACCAAAAAGGTTCTAAAGTATAGACAAATCCGGACAAAGAAACGTAGATTCATATGAGGGACATACATTCCGTAATTTAAAATTTGATTTAAAGTTATATAACAGAAAATTTCAGTAAAGAAATATCCGTATGTAGATGCCAGTACCGACGTACTAGCAACTGGGCTGATGATATCATCTTTAACTGGCAGTTCACCAATAGAAGAAGTAAAAGTATAAACGAAACCAACTTTACTAAATAAGATTCACATTTCAATTACGAAAATATAGCAAATAATGCAAATTTTGTGCTGAGTGGATATGGTCAATTGATCATAAAGATGTGTCTGTTTAAGTTTTATTAATTCAATGAAGGTTTGACAAATTGTGAATTTCAGAAAAACCTTTATTCTAAGAGTCTATTTGAATATAACATTTGTATAACTTACAAAAAGTCCATCTTATCCTGAAATACAGAAAAAAAACACACTTTAGAAATTTTAAAATTAATTGAGTCTTTTTTCATCAAATGCTTCTGTGTCAGTTTAACAAAATACCTATCGATACATGATATATATATTTTATAATTTTCTTTTTTTGTCGTTTGCCGATTCAAAAATTTTCGAACAGTGGACAATTTTCGAATCAGCAAATACCAGAAAATACTATAAACCTTAGGTGTTTTGTTTTGGTTTTTTTTTTTTTCCTTTCTTTTTATGAATTTCAAAATGTATAATGCTTAATCAGTCTGTATCATTCCTAACAGTTAAACAAATGTTCACTTTAATTTTATATATTACTTCTTATATATTGTTTTAAATGTCACTTTAAGAATAAATAGAAAAGTAATGACGACGAACATAATGAAGACCTCAACTGTACTACTAGTAAAACAAAACCTATAAAGTAGTTATATAGTTTATGTGGTTGCAGTAATCATGCATGTATAATAAGGAGTGAGTTTGTTTATTGTTTTTATCGCCTGTACAACCACGCCTGGTCTTGAAACGTTTTTCATCGTTAGAGGCGATGATTGCGTTAAACGGTCACTAAGAGGTAAAATCACAAAAATATTGAACTGCGAGGAAAATTCAAAACGGAAAGTCCCTAATTAAATGGCAAAATCAAATGATAAAACACATTACACAAATGGACAACAACTGTCATATTCCTGACTTGGTACAGGCATTTTCAAATGTAGAAAATGGTGAATTGAACCTGGTTTTATAGCGCTAAACCTCTTTCTTGTATGACAGTCGCATCAAATTCCATTATGTTTACAACGATGCGTGAACAAAACAGACATAATAGGTAAAATTGTCAAAATAGGGGTACAGCAGTTATCACTGTGTCACAATCTCAATTCGAACAAAACAAACAAATATTTAACAAAGAAGCACAAAAAGCATCAATCAAATTTAACATCCACATTCATTGCTTACTTATATTTGTATTACTGTCCATTACTGTTTTCTTGACATTTAATATGCAGAATCTTCAGCATCTTAATTGGATACATTAAATAAAGTGCGTCAACCACCTTAAATCCCCCCGTCGAGTCCTATGAGTATGTATTTCGTGAAGAATGTCTGTTGGTAATACTATTTTACTTAGTTCAAACCCAAATTGCAAGTTACACCCTCAAATATCGATAAAGGTACAATAACCTCTTAGTCACTACCTGGTAACGATGTTTCCATATCAAAAAGAAAGGACGAATGGAAAAAAATGGAAAAAGAATAATAACAAAAATACAGAACTCCAATGAAATTCAAATGGGAAAGTCCCTTATCAAATGGCAAAATCAAAAGCTCGAACACAGCTAACGAATGGAAAACAACTGTCATACTCCTGAATATAGTAACTTTACGTTATACTTTTTTAATTTTTTTATTTCAGGTATATTGATAATATGATTTCTTTCAATAGATAAAAGATAAATTACGTAAATTACGTAGTGTATGATTTAAACACAATATGTAAATCTTATAATATCACCATAAATCAAAATACCTAGATAGATTAATATATTTTCAGATATAAATTACATTTGAACTTTTAATAGACACGAAGATAAATATAAGGTCAGTCTCTATTATCAAAGTAAATAATTACACAGTTTACAAACCAAAATGGCAGGTAATAATTATTCATAACTCATTTCTCTTGTCACTGTTTTATTGGTATCTGTGCCACATACCGTAAGTTACCACTTGCAGTAAATAAAGATCTGTTTAGTCTATGTTCAGACTCTTTCGTAGTTGTAATTTACCTGAACACATCATGTAATTACTGAATTATTTCGAAAGCTACCGAGTACTGAAAAGCGAATTGTCTTAACAACAGTAATGAAATGATCGTAGTGAATACGTCTGAAAATTGACTGAAGAGTGTCATCATGACTGAATGATTTATTGTTTAGACTTTTCAGATGATCTTAAAATCAAAATGACTTTTTAAACTTAAATTCATTTACAAGTTCATGACATTTGGATGCTACGTGTTTGGTTGTACGCTGTACACCATCTGTCAGGAAACTGATAGACTAGTTCAATCACTCAAACGACAAATATAAAGACAGTGTACATATATAAAGCAGAACTAAAATGAGTAAGAATGTACAATACATTTAACGGGATTATTTGAGTTATTCTAGTGTGACAACTGTAGAAACATATTACAGTTTGTATTTGAGCTACACTTAATATCGTATAATCGATACATATTTGGGACGGCTCTGCTTCTAATACAGAGTTATGCTAAGTTTCACAAAAAAACAATTCCTCCCTCGACAAATTAGCATTTTGTAGCATGTAATAATAATTGCATAAAAACCCTTTTCAATGTCAACTAGATTGTACTATTTTGTGTTAAACCTGTCTCAACCATACTTTGACTTGAAATCATCAGTCTGACGTCTAAATGCATTTGTATCATTTTTTAATTTTGTTTTAATTTTTTTTTGTCAGAACCAGCCACAGATTATGCATCAGTAGCTCTATATAGGTGTATGTGTCAGCATATTGTTGGTACAGAAGTCCACGTAAAAACTGTGAGAATGATGAACATTGTAAGAGACAATTTACGAAGCCACAAAGATTGGACAATAATTACCAGTGGAAGTTTTGGGGAGGGACTGTAGATGCGAGGTAGTGATTTAGATATGATGATGGCTTTAAAATCGATTAAGGTTTGTGAAGACACAAACATTCATTTTAATCCTGATGCAATATATCTAGCAATTGAAACAGAAGATACCCAACCAGGTTTTACTAAGTTACGTGTATTGCACTGTAATGATCAGAGTTTTTTGGAAGACTGTGAAGAGATAGGAAATGAATACTTTTTTGTAAACTCATTTAAACAAGTATTTTAAAATAAATTTATAACGACTATTCATGGACCATGTTTAACCGACAACAATGGAACGCTTGATTGTGCTTTTTGCACGCATTGTAAATCATGGATAACACCAGCAAAACAATGGATAACACGATCGAATAACTCATGGCCGGGATACGATGTGAAACAGTCTGTCGTTATATACGGCGTACTCTTTGTACCAATAGGTGTGAGAGGATCTCTAACTGAAGAACTAGAATGGCGAATATCGTTTTCCGTTGCAGAAAAATTTCTTATATATATATTTACACATACGCAATTGCTGTGTTATACTCTCATGAAAATTTTACTAAAGACATTATAGCTTTAGACATAGATTTTACAGATTTACTTTGTTCATATGTCATGAAAACCGTTATGCTTTGGATATCTGAAGAAATATCTACCTCAATATGGAAACCTGAACACTTGTTATCATCTTTCATGAGATGTTTTAAGAGGCTTATATATAGTGTTGAATATTCGGTTTGTCCACATTATTTCATTCCGGATCAGAATTTATTTGAAAATAAGATAAAACGACAGGCACAGCAAATCATTCCGAATACGTTGTATAGTCTTAACAGTTATGGTTGGCAATGTATCTTATTTTCAGACCAAATCTCGAATTTCAATGAATTATTATTTGACAGCAAACAAAGATTGTTACCTTCGAACTTTTTAAAACTGTTTTTATCTCCAACTATGTTCCAGACAGATGAGGTACCATTGACCCTGAATTTTGATTTGACAAAAGGGATACAAAGGGTATTGTCCATTAAAAGTTCCAAAATCAAATACCTGTATACGTACTGCATCTCAAATTATTGTCAGAAAAATAATCAATTTCTGCAAGATGATTATATATTCAGTAATAAATCTACTTATACATAACGTAATGTCTGTATAAATACGCTGCTACTTACAACCCGTCATGATGCATTATCTGGATGGCTTTTGTTAGCTTCGTTTTACTATAAGACTACACAATACAATTCAGCTCTTCGCATCATTCAGTATGCGCTATCAAAATGTTCATCAGGAAAACTTCCTTTATTTGAGCGTTTTTCAAATATTTATTTCGAATTTTTCCTATTTCGATTTATCCAAAAAGATGACAATTGTTCAGCTGCGTAAATTAATGTAATCAGGATTTGTGTCTTTTAGTGCAAACTCAGTGTTAATACCGGATGAATTGCAAATAGTAGTAGAGACGGGGGATTGCATAATACTACCAATAGCGTGTGCTCATTTTCTTCGTTTTCTTTCTCATTTTCATTTAAAGAATATTGAGCAATACCGGGATTCTTTCAGAAATCTACAATTGACAATAAAGGAACACTGTCGAATATCACCTTTTCTGATGCAAGCATTACACTACAACATGTTAGGCATACGTTTCATTTGATGCAAGATACATAATCAGCAAAATAAGCGTTTATGCGATCTTTTCAAACATATCAAAATGGAAGTTTTATAAGGCGTTTCAGGGGTTGTTGTTAATAAGCTGATGGTGAATAAGACATAATGGTTTTTTCTTTCCTTGCTTTATCAGATTTTTTTTTAATGTGTGCGTTTATCTGTTATTCCCTTTTGTTCCAATAAAGAGTTATACCTTTTAAGACGAAAGTCAGTGCAAATTAGTTATATATCCAATCTGTTTAATTGTTTACTAGTTATGTTTTATATATCCAATCTGTTTAATTGTTTACTAGTTATGTTTTATGTTTTGAAATTTAATAAAAAAAAAATAGTTATGTGCTTGCAAAAATCAAAATGAAACTGTCCGAGTGTATAGATATTGAACAATTTTGCCCGCTAAGACATTAACTCCAGTTATAAGAGGCAACAATGTTAACCAACATTTAATTTGCTTAAATCCTTGGAAAACCTCAAATCAAGATGAACTTTAAAACCTGAAAGAATCTCATAAATTCCAAAAATCAGCAAGATAATTTGTGTCGACAGAGTATTCAACTCCTGATATATCAATTTTAAATGATGCGTTTAGGAGATAAGGTTTTGTTTAACATAATTATGATTATTTCTCTACATTTTAAGTAACTGTAGAATGTTATCACATATTATAGTTGATTTGTAAAATTTTTGAAGTATTCGTATTAACGTTGTCCTTTGGTGTGTAAACACGACGGGTGCCACATCTGTACCAGGATCTGCTTACCCGTTAGGAATACCTGCGATCACTCCCGGTTTGAGGTGAGGGTGCCATATCTGTACCAGTATCTGCTTACCCGCTTGGAATACCTGCGATCACCCCGGTTTGAAGTGAGGTTCGTGTTGCTGAGTCTTGAATTTTCTTTGTTGTGTATTGTAAGCTATTGTAGTTTGTTTTTTTTTATCGTTTCTCGTTTTTGCACATGCTGTTTTAAATTTGTTTTCAACTTATAGGCAGTTTGAAATTCCCTTTTTGTATCAATTACCTCTTTGTTATACAAACTCTGTCCTACATTGTAATTCAATTCCAGTGGGTGTTCATAATAAATTTTCAGTCTGAAAAGGACAGCCAGCGCAATGGTAAAATAGAATCAAAGATTTAGACACACTGTCATATAAAGAGGGATCGTTTTTAGATAACGTCAGAATAATAAAAAATCCACTTAGTAATGTAATGAATAGAATATGCATGCGATGTTTAATGGCTGTCACATTGACAACTCCTTTTTATCCAAACAAAACCAAACATACAAACACACACACATACACACGGCAGTCTGAAATATGGGGATTCATGTGTGGGATTGATTAGTGTAACTATGCCTTTATAATCAGAAAACCGTATTTTATAACGGTAATTTATTATGATAGATATAAGAAGATGAGGTATTAGTGCCAATGAGACAACTCTCCATCCAAGTCACAATTTGTAAAAGTAAACCATTATAGATCAAAGTACAGCCTTCAACACGGAGCCTTGGCTCACACCGAACAGCAAGCTATAAAGGGCCCCAAAAATTACTAGTATAAAACCATTCAAACAGGAAAACCAACGTTCTAATCTATATATGAAAAAGTGAGAAACGAGAAACACTTATGAACCACATCAACAAACGACAACCACTGAATATCAGGTTCCTGACTTAGGACAGGTGCAAACAAATGCAGCGGGTTTAAACGTTTTAATAGGCGCCAACCTTCACCCTATCTGAAACAATAGTGTAACATCACAACATAGAAAGACACACTATAAAATAGCATTGAAATGGCTTAACTCAATAAAAAGACATATTAACAAAAACAAGTGAACATACACTGAACGAACAAATTTGTTCTATGACACAATGTAAATACAAAATTAATAAAACACAGGGGTTATATGTAAAACAATATCAGAAAGACAACCATAACCTTGGACAAAATGCCGCCAAATAAAATAACGTTCACAGGTAAATAAAAATAATTTTGTTGTAAGGTAAATATTTGTTACAAAATAAATAATTTAGTTGTTCCTAGTACAAGAACAAAAGTAAAAATTTATAGTCATACTAAACACTTATCAAAGGTGGTATATATTAAAGGCATATATAGTTGAATGAATACAAGAAAAGTCGGAATATTTGCCGAAGTGTAGGTATGACGATCAACGTAAGACATTTGTTTTTCAACGATCAATTTTAGATAAATAGATTTTATTTGTAAATTTAGAAAATCTTCACTGTGACTGGTAAATGCAATTAGGCTGACAATAACTATGTGTTTCCATGTACGTCTTTGTGTTTTTCAATAAACTAATATACATATTAACAAAGGCACAAATCTGTAGTAGTGAGCTCGAGAAAGCACAGTCTATCATCGATAAATAATTTTGAATATCCCTTTGGTTCTTCTGTCTATCTTTTTGTTTCTTAATATCGAATACTTAAGAAAAAAGAAATTGATTGCATGCTCTTCCTTTTCAAGAATTCAGGTCATAACGATTATGTGTTCGACTTATTTACAATGAAACTGTAAAATTACAATTAGTGTATTAGGCACGACCACACAAAAACGAATACAACGTTTTATTCGGGAGTTGGTTAAATCAGATTAACAAAGATCAAAAGCAATAAACAAATCAAACGTGTTAAAGTAGTTTTTGTTTTACTGTAGAAACGTCGTCATTTACAGGTTTAAAATAAGCAAGAGATAAAGCAGAATATTCAATCATCAAATGAAAGGTTAAAACGAACAAAGACAATCCATTTTTTTTAAAATTATGATATTCAATTCATACATTTGCACATACGGAAATATTTTCAATGTTATGCTATCATGAACATTCTTTTTGAAGATGTTTTAGCTTTAGACTTAGATTGTAAAGAATATCTTTTTGTATATTTTCTATAAACAGTTATATTTTGAACATCTGAAGAATTATCTCATTAATATTAAAAACCTGAAAACTTGATATCGTGTTTCATGCGATGCATATCAGTAATATATACGACTTTAAGACAGGGGTTAAAATATACTTATCTGTACAAGGTTTACATTTAAGTTAGTGTCATATTTGTACCTAAAGCTTATCTGTGTACACGTAATGTAAAAAATCAAACTAAAATGATTTAACTTAAACTCTGTCTTCAGTTCGAATTCTCGTAACGGAGTTTTAGGGTTCGCCATTTCAAAGGTAAAACTTGAATTCAGGGTTTTTTATTGTCGTGGTTTTTGTTTTCTTTTATTCTGAAATTCCTGTACGATACAAGTTAAGCAAAGGGATGTTTTTGCTTTTATATAATGTTGTTTTAACTACGAAATAAGCAAAAAATTCTAAGTGGAAATTTCCTACTTTACACTCTAAAATTTATCTCGAATTTTGTCTCTAAAAAAAGTTAAGTAAAAAAAATACCGAACTTCAAGGAAATTCAAATCGAAAAGTCCTTTATCAAATGGCAAAATCAAGAGATCAAACACATCAAACGAATGGAAAACAACTGTCATATTCGTCCGTGTACATTAACGCCAATCATTTGTCATTTTAAAATGAAAAATAGATTTTGCAAAATGCTCTGCAACTTTTGAAGTTAATTGGTTTGAAAAATGTAACAAAAATCTATTGAAGTCTCTTTTGAAAAACCATTTTCTCTATGAGATTTGAAATTTGTTATTTTCATGAGATTATGTTTTTGATTTCACGAAGATATTGAAACAAATAACAAAAAGTTTGTGTGAAAATTGATTTTATTTTGTCAAAAGTTTAAATATATTAAAACATTTGTATTTGCTTGTTTTAGAAAACAAAACATATTTCAATCTCATTTTTAAAAGCAAATATTGAAATTGCTGACCTTTAGCATTTTTCAATTTCACTTACAATATTGAAAAATGAAAAATGCTCTAACGTGGAGCATTTTTCAATTTGGCTTACAATATTGAAAAATGAAAAATGCTCTAACGTGGAGCATTTTTCAATTTGACTTCAAATATTGAAAAATGAAAAATGCTCCAACGTGGAGCATTTTTCAATTTGACGTTTGATATTGAAAAATGAAAAATGCTCCAATATGGAGCATTTTTCATTTTTCATTTTACTGTGCAATATTCAAATTTGAAAAATGTTCCCATCTGCTTCATTGTTTAAATGTCTAATAATGAGAACGAAATGTAATTTGTTTCAATATAGGTGTTTTAAATGTTCAAATTGTTGACACTATTTATTAAATGTTTTACTATTTCCGTTTTCTTTTTTCTTGTTTTAAGTGCAATATCTTGAAGATCTTTTTATGGTGTGTGTGTGTGAACTATGTGTGGTATCAACTAATTCCGAACAAGAATGGTACACTGACAAGTACGATAATGACCACAAAAAAAATCATTCTTTCTTTTTATCTATATATCTAACTGTCTTTGTAGCTACATGTATATATCTATCTTTCGATCTATCAATCTGTCATTCATTGTATCTATCTATCTGTCTATCTATCTGACTTTTGTTTACCTTTGTCTTTTCTTTCTTTGAATTGTCGGCGTTGAAATCTTTAATTTAGTTCTCTCGAAGTGAAGAAGTCACTTGTTTACATGTACATGTTGAAAGAATGGAAGAACTTTTAGACCATCGTTGTTTGATTCAACAAATGATACTTGACGGAAGAACACACCAAGACATGTCTCAACACTTGACTTCTTTAGGAATCAAGCATGCATCAGCTCAAACAATAAGCCTTTTTTGTTCTGAAAATGGAATTACTAGGCGATGCGGAGTAGACGAAGGAGCATTAAACCATATCGTGGCTGAATGTGTCAAACATGTAAGAAAAGAAGGGAAAATATTAGAATATTAGATATTGTCCATGTCAGTTTCTGTGCATGTTCAAGGAGGAGGGTTCGCGGGTTGAGTGGGTGTGGGGAGGGATGGGTGTAGATGTTATATTATTCTGATCACTGCGCTAGTATTTGTTTTCAAATTTGTATATTTGTATACGAATATTTTCTGCATTGTACAGCATTTTCTAATTTTGATTCTGTTTAATACAAACTTGTTATTACCAAGCTTATAATATTCACAATTCTCTGTCGCAGAATATCAAATAAGCATTTTCTTATAAAAGAAAATATGAATTTAACTTACATGCATGTATGTGTGGTAGATGTATATTTCGAAGGATGAATGACTTCTTATAGCAAAGAATTAATATTATCATAATTATGTGAATAGTATTTCAACAAACATAATACAGTTCCCATGAAGTTCTGTTTTATGTACATTATATTATCTTTTATTTAATATGATTTTACATCTTTAATAGTTGAAAGCAAAACGAGTATTATAGGACAAATATGTCGACACAAAAAATGGGTCTCAGTCAGTGACGATCTTCTTTTGAAATAAAAAAAAAGTTAAAAAAAAAACCCAGATCGACACAGATCGACACAAACGTATTCCAAACCATATACATCATGTACATGGAACATATACTAGTAGTTACATTTAAAACATGATGTGCGCATAGTGTGTGTTAATTTCAGGTTGGACCCACATACGGTCGGAAAATGATGACAGGCCATTTATCAAGCAAAGGAATCAACGTGTCTGAGGCTAGAGTTGGTAAAGCATTAGCGACAGTTAATCCTCGCTACCATCATTTACGACAGCAGGTATAGGAAATAATTCATATCACAATTATATGCTGGGTTTGACTTAAGTTTGTGGTGATTCAAACCTCTTGTTCCTTCTTCTCTGATGGTTAAGTGATGAAACCCCGGCGTTCATAACACTCTCCAAATCACACAATATTTTTAAGATATAACATGTAAACCTGATTTCAGATTTATTGATTTGTTTTATTTTACTTCCTTATTTATTCCTTTTAAATTGAAATTTGAATGCTTCCTTTCATAGTTTTATTAGGACATTCATCAACATGTAGGTCACTCACGGAAATACATAGTGTTTTAACTTCTGCAATGATGACAGCGTATTATGCACATGGTCGACGCTTTCACAAAGCCAAGAAGCCCCCCCCCCCCCCCCCCCCCCCCCCCCCTTTCTTAACTTAATTTGGGAAAAATTGATTGTAAAATATGGATATATTTAAAAGCGATTTTAGATAAACAAAACTCGCAGCAATTGTACACATGCCCCCCCCCCCCCCTTCCCCCTCTCCCACCCAAACTATTTGATTTAAGTTTTTTATCCTACATTGATCTTTTGATGTCGTCCCTAAAACATGAATGCAGGATATTGATAAACGCTGACAATTTTAATTCTGCTTTGGTACAGTTACCACGTGACTGTAACCATGATCGGTCATGGATTTTGCGTTTTATTCGGGACATAAAACATCTCTTTTGAATAGCCTTAATTTTTGTTTGCTGGTCAAAAGAAAGGTCAATAAAAACTTAATATTTAATAGATAAATCTTTTGTCATTGTACAAGTTTTTTGTGTGTGTGTAAAAATCGTCTTCTAGTGAGTCATGTCGATTTCTTCTTATATATCATTAATTTTTATCTTGGTATCGTTCTTTACTACTCCCAAATGGCATGACAGGGACTTGGACCATTCTAAAACAGTAACTTTCTTATTCTGTACCTGCCTACTAGTATCCTAAGCTATTAATTTGTATGAATGTATTACAGTTGTGGTCCTTATTCTATTTGCTGTCAGTCATAACTTATTTTTTCATCGTTTTATAATAATTTTGACCGTGATTTTTTCTTTTTCTTTTATTGTTTCGATTTTTGGTTTTATTCGTGCTAATTTCCTATAATAATGATGGGGGGAAGGGGGGGGTCAATGATGATAACAAACTAAAATTTATAATGAGTTAACTTCGCTTCCTCTACCTAGTATTTGTTTAGCAACCAACAATCAATCAATCCAGCTCTTAATTATTTGTAACAAACGTATATAATGTTCCTTTCATATGTTTTGTAATTATCATTTCTCTGCAGGGAACGATGTTTTGGAATATTGTTTCGTATCATTTTGTAATACGCTTACGGAAATATAATTGTGCAAGGTTTAACTTAATGTAAATGGCAGAAAGTTCATACACTTAGTAGCATAGCATTCATTACTCTCCTTTTTATGTGACAATATTTAAGAGTTATGGAACTTTAACCACTGTAGGGTAAAATCAACTGTTTCATACTAATTACTTTCCCCTGAATTATAAATAAAAAAAAAACTTTCCTTTCTGTTGTCAGAATAGGAACGAGAATTGGGCAAAGAGACAACAACCCGACCAAAAAGCAAAAACAACCCAAGGCCACTAGTGGGTCTTCAATACAGCGAGAAAATCCCGAACACGGAGTCGTGCTCCGGCTGGACCCTTTACACAAATGTGTACTAGTTCATCGAAAATGGACGTCACATTAAATTCCGAAACATATTAATAAACCTAAATAAAAAAAAATTATATACAAAACGAACTAAGGCTACATAGCAAGATAATCACACCAGCTTCTTCTTTTTTGTTCTATTATAGTACTTAACTTATAAGTAGTGTGTGCAAGCGAATGTACTTCCAGTGTGACTTTCAAAAATAACTTGATAGTTGCTTAAGGTATATCATACTTTTCAAACGATTCGGAAGTTGACATAATATATGTATAGAGACACCCGTCTTCTGTTGAATACAATATAAGTGCTTCCCAAGAGACTTTTGGTTATGTGTTTCGTTGGGTTGTTATTTCGCTGCCGTGTAAGCGACATCTTTTTCTGTTCATATCAGTATATATCAAATCGTCGTGTTGCGATGTAATAGAAAAAAGGTATGAAGAGAAATATAAAGCCATAGTGTTAATAGAGATTCTGCTGAGAATACTAACTTACAGAAAAAATTAATAAAAAATTAACTGTCGATATATTTTATACATAATTGATTTTTAATCCGAACAGGTGTCGATAATAAAATTACAGTAATTTTTTTTGGCAAAATCCATTGCAAGTGCACTGACTGATTTTGTAGGCTCAAAGTTTTTTATCGACAACATATTTGTTGAATTTGGAGGTAGACTTTTTCAACAAATTGTCGGCATTCCTATGGGAACGAACTGTGCGCCTCTCCTTGCCGACCTCTTCTTATTTTCATATGAATCGGAGTTCCTTCAGACACTTGTCAAAAACAAGAAGATCAAAGAAGCCAGATTATTTAATTTCACTTTTAGATATATTGATGATGTTCTTTCCATTAACAATCCGAACTTTTCTGATTGGGTTCCATTAATATATCCCCCAGAACTAGAAATTAAAGAAACAACAGACACTGCTTCCTCCGCCTCATTTTTAGACTTATATCTCGAATTTGACATACACAGTCATCTCAGTACCAGAATCTATGACAAACGAGACGATTTTAATTTTAAAATTATAAATTTCCCCCACCTTAGTAGCAATATACCAACTTCACCTGCATATGGGATATACATTTCCCAACTTATTCGATATTCAAGAGCTTGCAGCTCCTACTCAGACTTTGTAAAACGTCACCAGTGTCTGAGCAGAAAGTTGATGAACCAGGGGTATGTCAAAGAACGTCTCGTCCTTTTTCTAAAAAAGTTCATCGGAAGGTACCAAGACCTTGTTGATAAATATTCCGTATCAACTTCACAAATAATACATGATGGTCTTGAAGTATAGATTCTGCATACTGACGTTGTTTATCATCTTAACAACGTGTAATATTGTTCTTTCATTTGTCTTTGTTCTATTATTAATATTACTTTTACTGTTTGTTTTGTTTTCTGTGATATCCATTTGACGCGGCTAGGTACTTAGGTACTTATACATCCCGTCATTTGAAAATGCCTGTACCAAGTCAGGAATATGACAGTTGTTGTCCATTCGTTTGATGTGTTTTGTCATTTGATTTTGCCATGTGATTAGGGACTTTCCGATTGAATTTTCCTCGGAGTTCAGTATTTTTGTGATTTTACTTTTTACACATGATGGTTTATAGGTTGTTATTCGCTTTGAACTAACTATCACAAACTTCGAGCACGCTTGTATCTGTACTATGTGTGTTTAGCCTTTTTTATAACTTGTTTCTTGGTTTTTATACGCCCGTCTAAGACGAGACGTATTATGGTATACCGTTGTCCGTCCGACCGTCTGTCCGTCCGTCCACACTTCGGACAATTAATAAAAAACGCTTCCACCAACTTTTATGAAATTTTGTTGAATTGTTTATATCTATTGACGTAAGCGCCCTATCGATTTTTATAAATATCAAATTTTTCGTTTCCATGTTATGAAGTTTTATCCTTAAAAAAAGGGGGATTTTCCAGTTTTCTGACAATAACTCAAAAATGCTTCCATCAACTTTAATGAAACTTTGTTGAATTGCTTATATCTATTGACGTATGCTCCTTTTCGATTTTTATAAATTTCAGATTTTACGTTTCCGAATTTTTATGCTTAAAAAAGGGGGGATTTTCCAGTTTTGGAACAATCACTCATAAACACTTTCACAAAATTTTATGAAACTTTGGTGAAATGTTTATATCTGTTGACTTAAGCTACCTTTCAATTTTTATAAATTTCAGATTTTACGTTTTTCAGTTATGTTAAATGGGGATTTTTCCAGTTTTTGGACAATAACTCAAAAACACTTTTACCAACTTTTATGAAACATTTACATTTTTGGTGTTATGCAGTCTTATTCTTAAAAAAAATTAGGCTTTTTTCGATTTTTTCGGATAATAAATCAAAAATACTTTCAGCAGTTTATGATGAAACTATGGTGACTTGTTTATATCTATTGAACTAAGTACCCTTTTGTTTTTTATATAATTTCTGATTTGATGTTGTACAGTTGTGGAATTTTTCCTCTGAAAGAAATGTCGGAAACGGCCAAGGAAATTTATTCGTTGAAAAAAATCATTTAAAGCATAAAGACAAGCTAAAAGGGCAACGGGCGTATCATGCGCTTATAGTGCAGCTCTTTATTTATTTATTTGATGAGTCAAGTCTTTTCTTGTTTACTTTTTTTTTTTTTTTTTGGGGGGGGGGGGAGCGGAGGGGCGGTCATTATAGAAAGATCTCCAACCTCTCACTCAAAATATGGATAATTTTATGTCAAGGGTTTTATAATTCTCCCTGACAGCTTCAGACATAATAATTTTGTACCTTCTATTTTTTTAAATGGACAAAATCCTTTACTAGTATGTTAACTTAAAATGCATGAGTCAAACACTACCCGAGTTTGTTTTACAAGTATTTTCTTCTCTCTTCTTACAATATAAAGGCATAGATGAAGTAATAAAAACGGAATACTAGTATATATGATTTATTTTATAATTATTCGCTACCCACATTGGACTATATACTAGTATAAAGAAAAAAACAATTTCAATTACCAGTAACCAGATTGTGCCCTAACAATAAAGTTAACAAAACATTGATTTTTAAATGCCCATATATATAATTTGCTACCCCGCTGGTGCTGCTGGAGACAATATCATGTATGCACACGCAAATAGTGCCATGGGCATTGTATTGGCCGAACAAATAGTCCTGGGTACTATTCGTTCGGCTAGCCGGACAAATAGCAACTGCGAATTTTCTTCATCTTTCCATTCTCACAATCTACGGGGATAATCTAGGAATTGCGATATTGATATACTAATTACTGGAAGTTCAGTAACAAAGAAAATAATTTGCGAAGTTGTACCATTATTCATCAAATATCCACATGAACGACTCCCAAATAATAAGAAAATTGCATCTGCATATTATCTTGAGAATTTGTATGGTTGTAATAAGGTCAAAAGTAGAACGTGGATATGAATTACTGATCGGAGTATTTCATGTGTCATCCCGTATCCAAGATCACTCCCAGTGTTGTGAAAAATTACTGGCAGACTTATAACCGCGAAATATGTAGCTAGACTTTGGAATAATCCCCCGACTAGCGGAAACTGCAACTTGTGTGGACACTATGTTCAAGATGCACTTTACCATCAAATTAGTATGTGCACAGAACTCCAAACACACTTGCTATATAAAAGATTACTAGTATCAGAAATGACCAGTGACAATTTCGTATACACACTGCTTTCGAAATCAAACGAGTACGTGTCTTGCTTTCTGCTTGGCAATCAGGAAGCTCTCTTAGACTTTTTAACACCAGAGCATTTTTTCGGAAGTACTTAACGAAGGATATTCCTTTCTAAAATACAGTAGACTGTGAATACTTTCCATCCAAAATATTAAGTGACATTCTTTTATATAATTTTAAAACTTTATAATTGTACATAATTTATAAATGCATGTTGTCAATGTCCTATAGGAGGAAATAATGTACAGATGTAATGCCATACAAATCGTAAAATTGAGAATGGAAATGAGAATGTGTGCCTGTATATAATGCAAATGAATTGGTATTTGTTTTTAAATAATATAAAAATAAGATGTGGTATAATTACAAATCAGCCACAGTTTTATTAGGTAGATCGAGTGGTTTTTTATCTTCTGAGCGTCCGTTTTGGTCATATTGCAAAAATAATTTTGTGTTTATGAGAGTACGGGAGATAACGCGTGTAACTAACGACGCACGTTTTGTGTCCCAAATTCCTCTGGAGGCGTTGAAAACGTCTACTTTGCCTTAAATAGAGAAATATGAAGTTTTTAGTTTTAATCTTGGGAAATAACAATTACATAATAATCCTGTCTTCCACATTCTCCCCTCTAAGACAAACAATAAATTTCATAAATAAAGTCTGCAAAATGTATCTGTACCAATAAATACGCAAACTGCAAATGTCAAATAAAATAATTATGAATAATTTGTAATAATCAAACATTAAATCAGATATATATATATATCAGTTAAAGTTAAATACAGCAAGGAAGACCAAAACATCAATCTGCTACCCTCCTCCTCCTTTACGAAAACAATTGTATATATATGCATTAACATTTGACAATCAAATTTAACAAAAGTCTATCAACGTTTATCAGATTTAATGTCTTTAAGACGGGAACTTTGTGTCTTCTTGGTAAAGGTCTTCAAATTCAGTTTTATATCATATACATATGTATTGTAACGGCACATCTAATGTTGATATCCATGAAAAGTTGCAATGACCGCCTTTTTATGCAAGATTCTGAAAAGCGAATTGGACGATGTCCAAATTTTATGCAAGCTTCTATATATAAGATCTATCTGTATAGGCTAATAGTGTTCCTTACTTCAAGCTTATTTACTCTATTGGTTTCTGCCATCACTAACAGAAATCAGACTTCCATAAACTCTCTAAATACTAAATATTTAGATAGCGATCACAAACAAGCAACAACTCATAAAACAAACCAATTCCTACTAAAACTACTTAACAGTCTACACTTCAAACTACACAGATCAGCCGTACAATATGTTTCAATACAAACATATAACAACATGCGATGTATGAGACGCACAGCATCCTTCGCTTGGACAAAACAAACAGCAAACATTGAAAAGTGTAACATCTCTGAGTACATTGAAATAACCTTGAAGTAAAACTGTATATATACAACACAATCTAACAACAAACATTGATCAAAGGTAACACAATCCGAAATTTAAAATTTGTGATTCAAATCGTTCTTTAATTACTTTTCCGTCTATTTTTGAAAATTTCACTTCACTAATGTCTATCTGCAGACCTTTCATCTCTAGCATGAAATCTGAAATAAATATTTGGACACCTAGACATGACATAACATAACTAATGACAATTAAAACATTTCCTAGGTTTACTTTCCCTAAGTGATCTTAATCGCCTACTCAATACATCAATTTAAATTTAAAAACTGTTATGAACAGCTTTCTTGCTCATCAATAGTTTCTGAATCACCAGAAAAATGAACAGCTTCATGCTCAATAGCCGGTGATAAAGCTTCACCTAAACTCTAAGGGTGCTTAAAATTAACAAATCTAGCCATCTCAATATTCAAACATGATGTAAATAATTCATTAAAATACACATCTAAGTCTGAATAATTATCAGGATAAGTGATATGAGCTAGTATCTTAAAACGCTAACCAAATTCATATCCCCCCTTTTCCTTCAAACTACAGACCCGCAGGTGAAATTTAAAATAGGAAACCCTCTCCTTAAGATTGAACCTCGGAATAATTATTTTTTTCAAGCAGTCATAATCATATCAATTACTCTTTTGCTTCGGGTAAGGGTGAAGATTGGTACCTATTAAACGTGTAAACCGGCTGCATTTGTTTGCATCTCTCCTACATGTAAGTCAGTAACCTAATGTTCATTGTTGTCGTTTGTTGATGTGGTTCATAAGTGTTTCTCGTTTTGTATATAGATTAGACCGTTGTTTTTCTCGTTTGAATAGTTTTACACTAGTCATTTTGGGGACACTTTATAGCTTACTGTTCGGTGTAGCCAAGACTCCGTGTTGAAGACCGTACTTTGACCTATAATAGTTTTTATTTTAAAAATTGTGACTTAGAAGGCGAGCTGTCTCATTGGCACTCATACCACATCTTCTTATATCTAGAGAAACGTAAACTAGCTTCACATTTTAAGTTCATTTTTAACTGAAATGCCACCTCACATTCATTCCAAATCATAGAAAAACTGTCTCAAAATGAACAAAGTAATCAGCAATATCAGTGTTGACAACATCAAACCTATTATGATTATACATTTACCAAATAAACCATACTATAAAAATATAATACCACAGGAACAATTATACACCTAAATCTTCCATACTTGTCTCCTAAAGACAGTCGTATCTAATTCCACCAAGCACTGACTCAAATGCCTGCTTCATTTCTGATTAGTTTTCCCAAAATAATGTGTTTCAGTTAAAAACAGAAAAATTGCTGTAAAATTCAACATCCACCTCACGGGACCAAAATGTAGCATTGAGATTCGGAGATGTGGACCACAGCTTGTTCTAGTTGTAAACAGAGACGATGGATGCCAAATGTTAAAGCACTATTAGTATCTAAATAGCTAAGTAAATAAAAACCAAAAACATTGAAAAAATTATATAATTCATTTTATCTAGTTAAGAAATGGATCATTCAATGACTTCCAAAATAAGACGTATTTAGAAGGTATATGGCATATCCATCAACCTTATACAGGGAAATTGGTAAAAGAACAGCTTTCCTAGGTGTTGTTTTTACCTTTACACCTTTTCTAGGTTGTCACCGAGGGTATCACCATCCCCGTAGACAGTGCATGAAAGTACGAAATTTTATGTTAATACAGTTTCCTGTTACAATTTAATTACTTTACATTAAGGAATAACTCTCTCGGCATCGCGTATACTAATTTGTCGTTGAGGGCTTAGAGCACTTTGTTATTCATATCAGATTTACATTATCCATTAAAAGGCCTCAGTATATACGTGTTTTCAAAAGCAGACATTGATACGCCTTGATCATTACACAGGTCAATTGCTCAGATCTTATATTAAATGTACATTGACTTTTTAAAGAAGTTTACAAATGATTTGCGACGATGCAAATACTAAACTTGAGAGAAAAAATAAATGTCTTTATCAATGAATTCAACATACCAATATCTATTTGATTTAACAGATATATAGAAAATATTTAGTTAACCTAAATGTAAATAACAAAATAGGGAAATATAAAATTCATGGTTTTAAACAAGGGAAATAACAATTGCATAATAATCCTGAGCCACATCACAAAATTATGCTGGTGCGTTGTTGTTCTCCTATCTTTTCGGTGTAAGGTAATACATGTGTATATACACACATGTGTATTATATTTAAAGCATAACAACAAAATTTCTAAAGTGTTAACAATGAATGAAAAAATAATTTGATTATCTATTTTTCAATATCTTTGATAAAATTGAAAAATGAAAAATGCTCCTCTTTGGAGCATTTTTTATTTTGTCAAACGATTACAAAAATTGAAAAATGCTCAACACAGAAACATTTTCATTTTTGAGAAAATTTTCTAAAAATGAAAATTCAACCAATATGGGGCATTTTTCATTTTTCAATATAAAAAGTCAAATTGAAAAATGCTCCACGTTAGAGCATTTTTCATTTTTCAATATTTGAAGGCAAATTGAAAAATGCTCCCCGATGGAGCATTTTTCATTTTTCAATTTTTAAAGGCAAATTGAAAAATGCTCCACGTTGGAGCATTTTTCATTTTTCTTGTTTTAAGGCAAATTGAAAAATGCTTAAGGTTAGCAATTTCAATATTTTGTTCTTTAGAAGGAGATTGAAATGCGTTTTTTTCTAAAACAATCAAATTCAAATGTTTTAATTTTTTCAAACTGTTGATAAGATGAAATCTTTTTAACACAAACTTATCATTACTTTTTATATTATCCTCGTGAAATCAAATAATGTAATCTCATGAAAATTACAAATTTCAAATCTCATAACGAAAATGATTTTTCAGAAGTGACTTCAACAGATTTTTGTTACATTTATCAAACCAATTAACTTTAAAATTTGTAGAGCATTTTGCAAAATCTATATATTCAGCTTGAAATGAAAAATGTTTGGCGTAAATATACACGGCCTCATATTCCTGACTTGGTACAGGCATTTCCTTGCTCAACTTAATGTTTACTTTTTGGGTAGACATTTTTGCGCCTTTTCAATCCCAACATAAATCCCAACATTTCCTATTTGACAGGACACATCGAACTGTTACTCGATACATGTATGTGACTCTAACTCTAAGTTACTCGATATGTGACTCTAACTCTAAATTAATGTGTTGTTCTGCCGACCCTCGAACAACGCACTCGCAACTGGATTAGATAGTTAATCATTTATAATTTACAAATATGAAAACACAGAACGGACATGAACATCCTTACACTCTTATAAGGTTATAGTAATTGCATATTTCCTGCGATCTTTAAAAAGAAACAAAAGAAGGTGCTAGGGGAATCCCTGATGTGAAAGTAGATAGATTTATAGGCAGCAACGAGAATGACGGGTAACATGTATTTATTTACACATTTTACATCTTTGTTTTGTGTCATATAGATTGAGTATAACAAACCTTCGCAAAAATTGTTTGATTTCATGCTCTTTCTTTTCTTTGATTTAAACACTGCAAACTGCTCAGAGTCTGAAAAGAACATATTTTGTGCTCGACCAGTAAGGTCGAGCACATCTTTTACTTGATAGGACTCGACATAATCTTGACAGTAATCAACTGTACTTAACTGTACTAGACTTTGGTCTCGACTTTACTTAATGTCTGATTCAGTACTTGATAATCTTGGTATAGTCTGAAATGGTCTCGACACATGCTCGACCAGTCTCGACTCAGTCTCAACTTGTTTCAACCAGTCTCGACTCAGTCTCGACTTGTCCCGACCAGTCTCAACTCAGTCTCGACCAGTCTCGACCAGTCTCGACCTTTTTCGACCAGTCGACCTGTCTCGACCTAGTCTTGACCTTTAAATTTAGTCTCGAATGGTCTGAATCAGCCCATCTAACTCAACTATATATTGATCTTACAAAATTCCAGGTTATTTGGTAGATTGGTTCATTGCTGTCAAATTAAAATATTTAATTAAATAGGTAAACAAAAGCTAGAATTTTCAGTTCGGACTGAATTCAGATATCCACCTTTAAATTTTTTTATTACTTTTTCAAATTAACTTGGATTTTCATAAAACTATACAGCTATATCAGTTATATATTGATCTTACTGAATCCCAGGTTGTTATGTAGTTTGGTGTATAGCTGTTAAATTTAAGGATTTAATTAATCTAAATAAAAAAAAGCTAGAAATTTCAGTTCGGACTAAATTCACATAGTCACCTTTAAATTTATTTATAACTTTTTCAAATCAACTTGGATTTTCATCAAACTATACAGCTATCTCGATTATATTTTGATCTTACAGAATGCTAGGTGTTTTGTACTTTGGTTTATTGCTCTCAAATTTAAGGATTTAATTTATTAGTAAAATAAGCTAGAATTTTCAGTTCGGACTAAATTTCAGATAGTCATCTTTAATTTTTTTTATAATTGAAAAACAAAGGATATGGGGTATGCATCCATGACAAAAACTCCGTACATGCACAGCAAAAAATAAATAACAAACAAAAAGCAAAGGAACAGCGCTTTTATTGCTATAACTATTTCAAACCAACTTGCATTTTTATCAAAATCTACAGTTATCTCAATTATATATTGATCTTACAAAATACCAGGTTATTTGGTAATTTGGTTTATTGCTGTCAAATTTAAATATTTAATTTATAGGTATCTATTTAGTCAAAACTGAAAATTTTAGCTTTTTTTTACTTATTAATTAAATCTTTAAATTTGACAGCAATACACCAAACTACTAAACAACCTGGCATTCTGTAAGATCAATATATAACTGAGATAGCTGTAAAGTTTTATGAAAATCCAAGTTGATTTGAAAAAGTAATAACAAGTTTTAAAGGTGACTATCTGAATACAGTACGAACTGAAAATTCTAGGTTTTTTTAACCTGTTTATTAAATCTTAAAATTTGACAGCAATAAACCAAACTACCAAAGAACATGGCATTCTGTAAGATCAATGTATAATTGAGATAGCTGTAGAGTATTATGAAAATCCAAGTTGATTTGAAAAAATATATAGAAATGATTACAGTTGACTATCTGAATGTAATGAAAACTGAAAGTTCTAGTTTTTTTTTTTTTACCTATAATTTAAATCTTTTAATTTGACAACAACGAACCAATCTACCAAATAACCTGGAATTTTGTAAGATCAATATATAAATGAGTTAGATGGGTTGATTCAGACCAGTTGTGACTAAATTTAAAGGTCAAGACTGAGTCTAGACGGGTCGAGACTGGTCAAGACAGATCAACACTGGTCGAGACTGAGTCAAGACTGGTCGACCCAGGTCGAGACTGGTCGCGACTGAGTCGAGATGGTCGAGACTGGTTGCGACTGAGTCGAGACTGGTCGAGACAGGTCAGAACTGGTCGAGACTGAGTCGAGACTGGTCGAGCATTTGTCGAAACCATCACAGACTGCACCAAGAGTATCAGTACTGAATCAGACGTATTAAGTAAAGTCGAGACCAGAGTTGAGTACAGTTAAGTAGAGTTACATACTGTCGAGATTATGTCGAGTCTTGTCAAGTAAAATCTACGATTTTTTCAAACTCTGAGCAGTTTGTAGTGAAATTACTATTGTTAAATGCTCCTATTTAATTAGAATAAAAAAGTAGTGTTTTAGTCACAATTATTGTCATTTATCCGATACATATGGGGGATGACTCTATTTTAAAGGCAGAGCCCTGCCACTATTGACACATACAAACATTTATTCCACTGTTTCAGGCAACACAGATGCATTTTGCAGAATGATATTGAACACGTCGAAATAAAATTTACACACGTATCTTCTCTGATGTTAACTCGATTTTAATATCGCTCTCAAAACTTTCACTTTAAATCATCGCCCGACATTTGAATATACTTGTATCTCTTTTCAAATTAATCGTTTTTGTAGTACCAGCCACGCAAAGTGCATCAGTATCTCTATATAGGTATCTGTGTCAGAATATTGTTGGAACAGAGGAGCACGTAAAAACTCTCAGAATGATGAACGCTGTTAGAGACAATTTACAAAGCGAGAAAGATACGACAGTTTTGGAGAGGGAATTCAGATGAGATGTAGTGATTTAGATATAATGAGTGTTCTCAAACTTGTTGAGGTTTGTGAGGACCCTGATATTCATTTTAATCCGTGTGTAAGATATTTTGCAATGGAAACAGTAGATACACAACCAGGTTTCGCTAAGTTTCGTGTATTGCACAGTTATTGTCAGAGTAACTTTGATTACTGTGATAAGATAGGAAGTGCATACTTTTTGTTAAACTCACTTAAACAGAGAATAGTGAGCCCAATGTTGCCGACTATTCATGGTCTATGATTATCGGATAAACATGAACACATGGACCTTGAAATCTGTTTTCCTATCGAAGGTCGGTGGTTTTCTCCGGGCACTCCGGCTTCCTCCACCAATAATATGGCCGCCACGAAATAGCCCAAAAGCGGTGCTTAAAAGTGGCGTTAAAACACCAAAAATCAAATCAAATCTCAAGATCTTTCAGGAGGCTTATATACTATTTCGAATAAAACATTATTTTATTCCAGATAATAATTCATTTGAGAATAAGATAAAAGGTCAAGCACAGGAAATACTGTTAGATACGTTGTATATTCTAAAAAGTTATGTTTGGCAATGCATCTTTTTGTCAAACCAAATCTCGTATTTCTGTTATTTATTATCTACGGTTAGAAAGAACCCAAGTTGTTTTCTTTTCTTCAGTGTCAAACAATTACTATCGTCAATTATGAAAATGGCAGACGATTTAACGACGTCTCGGGAATTTTTATTGCAAATAGTGATAAACAAGGTGTTGTCCATTAGGAGTTCCAAAATCAAACGCCTCTATACGTACTATATGTCAAAACTTTTGTGCAAAAGTGAGGAATTACTACCGTTTGATGATGTACCCGATAATAAAACTACTTATACAAAAAAAAAACCTGTACAAGTACACTGCTGCTGCTGAGTACTCGTCATAATGCTGCATATAGATGGCTAATGTTAGCATCAATTTTCTACAGAAAAAAAGTAACAATACAATACATTTCTTGACATCCTCCTTTATTCTATAATGTTCACCGGAAAAATTTTATCGGGGCATGAACACCTCACATATTCATTATGAACTATTTAATTTTTCTTTATATAGGAGGATGAGTATTATTCATTTATGGCGATTTTTGCTGTTACATGTATTAGATGTAAGTATAGAGGAAGTATTACCCAATGCCAGCAGTAGTTTATGCTCATTTCCTTTGTTTCCTTTGTCATGATCATGTTAGTCATACAAAGCAATTATGGGATTCTCTCCGCGATCTACGGTGGACTTCATATCTTTTCTACTGTGACAGAAAATCTGCGGAACAAGCATTAATGCAATCTATACATTATTCCCGGATACCGATTTTGATAGTGCATTGAAGAGACTGTGGCGACGACTATGCTTGGCCAAATCATAAATTATTTGATTTGTGCATAACTTTTGATTATAAATGGGTTCAAACAAAGCAAATGTTCAAGATATAAAGATTCCCGCCAATTTACCTGATTGTCATGATGATGATGATGAAAACCAGACTTCAGAAATACTGTGCAACTACATTCCGTGAAATGAGGAAATTAGATGTGTTTATTTTTTAAAATCGGATATTAAAGTAAATATAATGAAAGTCAATGTACTGATGCATTAGTAGTATACAATTTGACCTCATTCCTCTTTGCTGCTTACACGAGTAAAAGAAATCACTTCAACTTTGGTTTATGAAACAGATTAACATATCTCCTTAAATGCAAATCTCTTATTGTTTGTCCGGATTTTTGCTATACTTGAGATCCATATCTTCAACCTTGTAATAGTTTTTGGATATTTCAAATATTTTGCTTTCAAGCATCACTTAATAGACAGAAATATATCGAGTGGAATCATGAAGTGCACCAATCACCTCGATTCCTGCCGATTCACGTGAGTGAGCTTTTCGTGAAGAATGCCTTTTGAAATTCTTTTACTGAGTACAACTACGAATGGCGAGTTTTACCTTCGAACATCGGTAAAGATGCAAGAACCACGTCACGATCCAAAAGTATCAACAGATAAAACATGTTTTGATAACAAAATACACGTATGTACGTTATATGTTTTTAATTTCAGAAAAATTTATAATATAATTATATAATACATATAATGAATAGTCAAATACTTACTGTATAATTGATCAATAAAATTAACTTAGTTTACTTTGCTTTGCCTTTTTTTACAAATAATTACGTTTTTTTAGTTCTATTGTGACGACATAGAGCGTGTAGTATTTGTCATATTATTGGCTATTATTTTGATTATTATGATTATTATCACCACAAAAAAATCTGCGTTCAAATATATTTACAAATGTTCTATTAATAGTATATTCCATGTAACTTCCATATACATCAACAAAGCAGGCATTCTTCACATTGCCACAAAAAACTCCTCGATAAAATTTACCATTAACCTCTTGCACGATTCGGCGTTTTGAAATTCAAAGGGCTTCAATTCGTCAACGCCTACTAAATGTATGGATACAGGAAAGGATTAATGCATTCTGGCTTGTTTAATTAGTTCGTGTGCACTTGATTTAACTGCTGCAGTTGCATGATTCACTTGTAAAAATTACACCAGTATCTGCATCAAAGTAGTGCATGGATCCGATTAGTCCTTGAACAATTGCATTGCCTTTTCCAGTCCCGAAAAAAAAACATCCTCTCTTTGCTTGAACAACTGCAGTTTACTCTGTTTCATTTTCATTCCACACACACTTAACGTCTGCACCTTTGTCATCCCTTTTTCCTTCATGAGTTACAAGTAGTTTGTTTGCCTCAGGAAGAAAATCCGTGTTTATGTAACGGAAAACATATTCAGCAAAACGCTCCCATAACTCACAGCGTCTAATAAGACTACCTTCGTTAACAACATTAGCTTTTCGAGTTGGATTGATCAAACTTTTAATAAAAATTCAAAAAAACTCCTGTATATTTTCGATATTTTCTTCAATTTCTAAGATACTTGAATACTGTGCCAGTTTTTGCACCGACCTTTTCGAATCCGCTTCTAGCTGCCTTTGAGATGACCGTCTATTTCGCATTAAATCAAGCTCAATATGCAAACAGTCTAACCAGTCCTTGTAAAACTCGTCTTGTATATCAGAAGTTTTCATTATTACTCGATATCTGAAACAATATATATAGATGACTACATGTATATAGATATAAGAAGATGTGGTATGAGTGCGAATGAGACAACTCTCCATCCAAGTCAAAATTTATAAAAGTAAACCATTATAGGTCACAGTACGGTCTTCAAAACGGAGCCTTGGCTCACACCGAACAGTAAGCTATAAAGGGCCCCAAAAAATTACTAGTGTAAAACCATTCAAACGGGAAAACCAACGTTCTAATCTATATAAAAAACGAGAAACGAGAAACACTTATGAACCACATCAACATACGATAACTACTGAACATCAGAGTCCTGACTTAGGACAGGTGCAAACAAATGCAGCGGGTTTAAACGTTTTAATGGTACCAAACCTTCACCCTTTTTCTGAAACAATAGTGTAACATCACAACATAGAAAGACGCACTATAAAATATCAACTGAAATAGCTTAACTCAATCAAAGGACATATTAACACTATTGAACATACACTGAACAAATAAATTTGACCTATGACACAATGTAAATACAAAATAAATAAACTAAGGGTAGAATAATAAAAGTAACATGTTATATCGATAAGAAATGTTAAACAATTAAAGAAAAACAATATGCTCGAACAAAAATATCAGCTTTTGTAATAACTTTAAACACAGGTAAATGAAAATAATTTTGTTGTTAGGTATACGTGTACAGTACCAATAGAGAAAGGAAATATTTTTACAAAATAAATAATTTTGATGTTCATAGTACGAAGTGACAATTTATAGTAATACCAAACACTTATCAAAGCTGGTATATAGACCAGATATAACCCTAAATAACATTAAATAACAAAAAAGCAATACAATTAGTATCAACAGGTCAAATAAACAAGAAAGTACGATTTGAGAGTACTCGCAGTTACTGACAGCTAGTTAAAAGTCAAAACAATAATAATAAAAAATCATGCATCAGAGACTAAAATCAACTAAAACACATCCCAGGGATTTAGTATTTTAACGTCATGGACAGTCAAAGTAGACATGACTAGTGCAATGCCAAAAATAAATGTATCGACAGACAGTAGGATAGTTAGGAGTTTAACCTCTTTATAGATCTAAACGAACGTGGGTATGTCTTTATACATCCCGCTTGAAAAAAATACAAATTTAGTTATGTTTAATTTGCTGATGACAAAATCGATATTAGTGCCAATGTAAACTATATTCAAAGATCTAATTACAACATTGGTAAGATAACCTTTACTAATAAGTTTGTTTAAAGGTTCGATGAGTGTACACGGATCACATAGTGATTTCCGCGCTTTAAGTACAATATTACCGTAAAATTTAGGATGTGAAATACCGTTTTTAATCAGTTTTCTACAAGTACAGCCAAATTTACTAATCAAATCTTTGTATCTATGAAAGAACTTAGCAAAAGTTTTACGTAATTTATGGTTACGAAATCCTTGATTTAATAATTTACCAGTGATGCATTGATTACGTTCGTTAAAATCTATGACATCACTACACACACGGGCATAACAAACGAGTTGGGATATATAAACACCGTATGATGGAGCCAAAGGAACATCGCCGTCTAAAAAAGGAAAATTAACAATAGGGAATGAAAAATCGTCTCTTTTGTCGTAAATTTTCGTATGGAGTTTTCCTTTAGAGATTGAAATGTCCAAATCCAGAAAAGGACAACTACTGCTGTTTATGTTAGATTTAGTTAAAGTAAGTTCTATTGGGTAAATTTCGGTAGTATATTTAGAGAACTCTGGATTATTTAACGAAAAAATCTCATCTAGATAACGGAAGGTATTGTTGAATGTATCAACCAAATGTAACAATAACGTGTCTTTACTGAGTTTGGTCATAAACTGAGATTCATAGCAATACAGGAATAAATCTGCTATTAAAGGGGCGCAGTTAGTGCCCATAGGAATACCTACTACCTGTCGATACACTCTATCGCCGAAACGTACATATATGTTGTCCAGGAGAAAATTTAAAGCTTCAATCATATCTTCACATTTCCAGTAAGTGTATCTAGCATACTTTCCTTTTTCGTTACAGAAAAAGGCTTTAAACGAGTTAGAGCAAATAAATGAGATTTTTCAAAAGACCATTTAATTAAATATCAAAAAACTTTTTCTTGATAAGATTGTGTGGAAGTGTAGTATAGAGAGTAGAAAAATCATAACTGTCAACAGAATTAAAAGGACCATCAAAAGCATGTATTTTATCTAAAACCTCTAAAGAATTTTTAACACTCCAAAAATAATTAATACCATTATTTTCATAAGCTTTATTACAAAAGTTAATTACAAGTTTTTTGATAGTAGTAAGGGAGGTAGTTAGAAGCACTGATAGATTAGTAGTAGAACACTTACTAGATGCGGAGATGAAACGGAATTTAAATGGTTTTTTGTGCAATTAAGGTAACCAGTACATAGTAGGGACTTTCATATGTTCGGAAGAGGCTTTAAGCTGGGTAGTGGCAGTGATATGCTTGTTTACAATTTGACTCTCTGTAGAGCGTACGGACCTGAATGTAGATGAATTTGTAATTTCGTTTTGGAGAACTTCCGTGTAGTATATGCGTCACACCACCACTACATTATTTGCTGCTTTGTCTGCCGGTACGAACACAAATCGCTTTGCGAGTACTTGGAGTTTATTTTTTATTCTGGAAATGGGAATATCATGGACCCTATTACTAATTTCAGAATTGTTTTCAAAATGAGATATACGAATATTAACAGTATTCATAATTTATTCAAATAACTGTCTAGAGATTTTTTATCAGATTTTTCACGTTTACACCAATTTTTACAGTAGACAGACAGAGCGTCTTTATTGATCTGACGACACTGTTTCCAATCTATTTTAGATGGAGGACGATATTTCGGTCCTTTCTTAAGAGAAGTTATGACCTCACGGTCTTCGACGATGTTGAGGTCTCCTGTAAGGACATGACCATAGGGAACATATCTAAAACTAGATGCTTCACAATCTCAAGTGGAAGGAACATTATTTTCTATATTGACGTCTGATGTAACTGACTTATAATTAAAAATCAAACTTCTGCTGGGTTTTTTATAAGAATACGAAATAATAGGTGGTTCTATATTATCAAAATATGGAGGTATTTGGCTTTGGATGGTAGAGTCATTGAATATACTAGATAAGTTAATAAAATCAATACCTCTATTTATATATTTTAATTTAAGAAAATGCCGTTTTTGATTTTCAGGTTTATCGATACTAGGAAATAGCCTATGATGACAAAAGGCTGTAATAATACGGGTGTATTCATACATTGGGCTAAAAAAAGAAATTGTATCACACTCCAGAAAAATAGCATATAATTTACTTATTGGTATCTGACCCAGTTTGCATAATACTTGATGTCTGCCATTATTTTTTATTATAGATAACAGATCAGCAAGTGTATAATTTATCCGATGTTTAATACGTTGATTACGGTTTTTGCGTTTGCCATGAGACCTTTTATTTCTAAGTCGTTTATCGACAATATTAATGACATCGATTGAAGTTTTAGTTATGTTCCCCTGTCCTAATATTTTGTCATTAAGACCGAGAGGATAAGCTGTTTGAAGTCTTTTTATCCAAAATAATTCGCGAACTTCACGTGATTTTTCAAATTGCTTGTGTGATTCTCCTGGTTGTTTCCGAACGGTTTCAAGTGGTTGGAATTTAATAAATTTTAGATTGTGATTATGCTTATCTAAATGTTGATATATCAAACTTTTGAATTTTTTAGGTCTACGAAAGCGGTAAAGGTGTTCTTGATTTCTTTTGTAATACGCTCGTCCCGTCTGTCCCACATATTGAATACCACACTTAGGCTGGGTTCAAGTTACCACATATATAAGGATTGGAGTTTTTCAGGTAATGTATGCATGTATTAAAATTGTTAAACATGTATCAATCCGAACTAAACATAAACAAACCGTGTGAATCATATGATCCATCGACCTGTACTCAAACAATCTTAGAATGAGAACAAACTATCTGAGACGTTTTTTTTTTTAAATATACTCAACCAATTCATGACGACGAAGGTAAAATTATTTCAGTATCGAGTTCATTTGTTCTTCTCGATTACCCTTCAAGTGCAATAAAGTATTTAAATGCAGTACCCTAAATGCATACCGTATTAATTAAGATATATGATCAATCCAAATATGAATCAGACCTTCTGTTTTCACAAGCATATTTTATTTCAAGTTCAATTGAACATATGAGATGCCAGTACTCGATGAACTTTTTGTTTTTTCGTGACAAATCATCATCAGCATCTGTTAGTAAGATTTAAGAATTCAGCTTGCTGCTTTTTCTGTTTGATGCATATTAGAAGTGTGTGTGTGAGTGAATTATGTTGTTGATGAGTACACAATTAAGTCAGCCATGACGTTTCCTTTTGAAACCGCCTGTTCGATGAAATATCCTTTCATTTAACTCAACAGATATGTTGTCAATTAAACATACTATCATGTAATTAATGATGTCGTTGTATTTTTAAATAAATCAAATGCATTTCTCCGCAACGTTTGATTCTTCATTTCCTAAAACAAGTTATTTGTAACCACGAATCGTCAAATTTTGTTGCAAAATCACTTTTTGAAGAAAAGTAGTCGATATTGGAGAATATTTTACTGTTGTGAAATAATAGTAAGAAATGTCTAAAAATGTGCAGTTTTGGTATCCAGTATAACACAGTGAGCTTTCCGTCGTCATTTGACATTTCAATAAAGAAGGAGTCATTTAACCTTAAATTATCGCATACAAATATAATTATAATTTTTAAAAAAAAATTGTGTTTCCTAAATTATTCTAAATCCTGATTCTGGCCTTACCCTTCCATTTTTTTTTTTCATTTCTGAATTCTTGAGTATAACAAGTATAATCAGAAAAGTTTGGTTTTTTTTTGTTTTTTTTTTTTTTTCTTTCTGATAATTGTCTTGGAACAAAAGTTAGGTTCTCCTCGCTTTGAATTAAACATTTTAACCGATCATTTCTTAAGATATTAAAGGCACTTGAATTAACTGTACATTACGGAAGCATAATGTAACCGTTCTCGATAAAATAAGTTCCAGAATAGTACACACTTAAACTATGAAATGAACAGCGTTTGATCTTTATAATTATTTTGGTCATTTGTACCAAAGTTAATCCAACGTTATGCATTGTAATGAATCGTTATGAAGGAGTATGTTCGATAAGGCCCAAACATAGAGCCTATATGAAGTTGAATTATCCTTTAATGATTGCATGGTCTGTATCACCATGGATTATAACTTCAACAATGATATTAGAGGAAATAAGTATACAATGCGGATCAACATTTTTATAATGACGTCATAATTACTATAACGCTCAATTTTCTACCAATTTCGGCGACAATAACAACATGAATAACACACGGGACAAAAACAATAAGTCTCAAAAACTCCGTTTTGATGATTTAACTATAATTGCCATTGTCACCCTCGACAATTTAAAAAAAAAAAAAAATTTAAAGTCAAAAGTCACATCTTAACTTGCCAGTTGACATCAGTGTGAAGGTTGATTAAGTTTGAAGCATTTAAAACATTTCACATTTTTGCAAATTTCCATGGCAACCGCGGTCAATTTGGAAATTCCAATTTCAAATGCCGCATCTACACATGCCAATTAAAAATTTCTGTAAAGTTTCATTACGTTTGGATCATTTTGAAATGTTTCCATTGTAACGGCAACCATTTTGACACTCGATATTCAAAGAGCAGCTTTCCAGATATCAGCCCTTTTTTGTGTAAAATTGCATTAAGTTTACAGTAATCGTGGACATTTTAGCTGTTTCCATGGTAACAGTGGCAATGTCCAAAATTCCAAAAAATAGATACCACATTGGCATATGTAAAACAACATACCCTAAATGTTTCACTGGGTATAACCTACCATATTAAGTAAGAAAAATCTACTTTTATGTTTGTTCGATAGCGTTTAATGGTAAACTTTCCCCCTTTTTATGACAATGGCGCCGATTTTTGAATTTCTAAATACTGTTTGTACATAAAGTTTCACAAGGTTGGGTCTAAGAATGAAAGATTTAGAATTTTGAAAGGAAATCACATTTTTGCAGTTTCCATGGTAACAGCGGCCATTTTGAAAATCAAAAGACGTCCGGCACATCTACATTTGGCATTCCTTAGTATGCTTATGTTTGACCAGCATTAGTTCATAAGTCCCCAAGGAAATACTCGGACAAATTTAGTGGAAGAAAAATAATTGTCAACCCCTCGAATTGCCACTAAACGGCAGCAATTTTAAAAATTCCAAAAGTCGATTGCTACATCTACATTGGCTTTGAATAAGTACAATCCATAATAACACAGATTCAACGAAATATCAAACCATCAAGTAATACTGAAAGAGAGTACCATGTACCGTAGAAAAGCAAACAAGGAGATGCCACATGCCAGTTATCATTTCAGTCAGGTTTCATTAAGTTTGGAGCAGTTTTCAATTTTTTACAAATTGGCTGTTTCCAAAGTAACGGCAGCCGTTTAGAAAATTTCAAACTAAGATGTCATATCTTCTCATGACCAGTATCATTTCTGTAAAGTATCATACACTTGACCTTTTTCGAACTTTTTTTCTGTTTCCAATGAAACGGCAACCATTCCAAAAATTCCAAGGTCTAACTGCACATCTTCATATTGTGCTTCTCATTATGCTGATATGTCATCAAAATTGTTCTAATAGTCTCCCAGAAAAGCCTCGGACAAAGAGTGGAGGCATAATGATAACAAAACAAAAACAAAAACCGGAGGAAAACAATTTGTCATCCGACATTCGTTCGGAGTAACATAAAAAGAATAGGGCAAGAGAAACGGAGGAATACGGTATGTCACCCGACATTCGTTAGGGCTACATATTAAGAGAAAAAAAGATACGAACAATAACAAGATGTCATTCGAACTCCGCTCATAGTGCCATACAAAGAAAGGTAGAAAAAACACTTTTGTCACTCCAACCCCGTTGAAATATTAAACGTCAATTCGACCTTTGATCTTAACCATAATATCAATGTCAGTAATCGATAATAAGAAAAGTCTGGAGGTCACTTCATGGCATGGTTTATGAATTTAATCACAATACGCAATATTTTAGTCATGTTAATGTCAAAGAACTTCTAACAATTGAAAAGTGTTATTTTGAATCCTACTTTCCAAGTGAAAACCTTTTGCAACAAGCAGTTTGATGAACCTCGTTTGTCACAATCTAATATTCTATCTGATATTAAGTGATTTAAAAAAGTCAACGTTAAGGACTTGTCTTCTGTGGAACAAAAGACCCAAGATATACAAATCATAGGACTGTATCATTTTTAAAATACGAAAATCAGTTTAAAATATATTATCCAAACTAGATAAACGGAGTGAATACAATAAAGGACACTATATTGAAGGGATTTGAACAATATATATTTAAAATAATCTATCTAGGTAAAACAATGAGTTCAAAAATAATAAAATATCGTACAATGCATTCAGTCATACAAAAATCAATTCAGGATACATCTCAATCAATCGGGGTTCATTATTTGCCTTTATTATCAGACCCAATAACTAGTAAGGTGCATTAATTGTATTACATACTGACACTTACATAAATCTAAAGTATGTTGGCATCAACATCATATAATTGAACGAAATCAAAAAATGACGAAGGAAAATTTATTTCTACTATGTGTGTACATTAAGGGTTTAAATAAACAAAGTTATCATATTTAAGGTAAGTAGCATGACCACAAATGTTTGAGGTTCATATATATGTAAGATAACTCACCACTACGCCTTTAAGTCATTTAAAAATACAATTTATATTGATTACCTGCATCTATTTGCATAAAGCTATTTTATTACTTTTAACTTAAATTAATTCAACCATTTTCTATTGTTGATATTTAAACAGACACCATTTACTTCAACTTATTACTGTTTTCATTCCCGTTGGACGTATTTTTTTTAACTAGCTATACAGACAACAATACTTTCATAGGAGGTTGTCATACAGTTATTCCAGCTTATTACTAAAATTGCTAATGACAACAGACACACCTGAACCTGTTAAAGTGATAAAACACACATAGCCAGTGACTTATTTGTCCTTATTGACAGACATGCGCAGTACGTGAATGATATCAACATATATTTATTGTTATCTCTTCCGTGTAATATACTAGAAGATATAGTCGATCATTCTTGATGTGTTTGATATTTTATATTACCACTAGTGTTTTCTTAAATTTAGAAATAAGTCGTTTTAACTTCTTTCTTGGACAGTCGGTAGTAGTTTTTGCATACGTACATATGAAATATATGAGACATGATTAATTAAACGAGCATCATAGTAAAGCATTCCAAGAATTAAGAACATGTTTTTTTTTTATTGTATGAAATCTCACAAGTATGACTTGGAAAATATATTACATTCTGCGTGTATGCAAGCGCAAATGAAAGTTGCTACATAGAATTTAAGATTTACCACTTTGAACGCTTAAATTATCTCATTTGTCGTCATATTTTCCCCCTTCATTGTCACTTGGCGTTTAATACATTTCGAATGTGATAAATGATACATGGAACACACAATCAAACAAAAATCGATAAATATTTCAGATATCAAATATTCTTCATTAGTATGAACTGTGTGTTGTAAAATGGTGTCACTAGCTATACTAATTTTGAAAATGTTTAACCATTATCCAAATAGAACACCGAAAATTGTTTGTAGAAAAGGTAAAGGTACAATTCAATAGTTTTAAACTACATACATTTATTTATGTTAGTATTATATAATCTTGTGAACAAGATACATATAAAGTATTTGCAAGCTGCGTGGGTTGTAACACATCTAATGCTGCTTGATTTGAACAACCTCTGTTTGTTGATCCCATTTGGTGCTAACGTATCAACTTTCGTATCCAAAATCTTACACCAGTTACTCCTTCCTCTCTGCATCATGAAGTGTTGTGGTCATTGATAATGGTTTCAGACTGTTCATATCTGCTTCAAAGTGACTAAAATGTCTCAAATGTCGACTGAGAGGTAGGTCTGGCTTATAGTCAAAGTAACTACGATAGCCATTTATACGTTTGTGAAATGGTTGGTCTTACTCGCCAGCATACTGTTTACTTAATTTACACGAAGAAATTATGTGTTTTCAGTCGAGGGTGTCTTGGTGTGTAGTATTTTCTTGCAAGTCAGACATCGTTTGTTGAAACAACACGCACAAAAGGATGCTGATGGCGAGCCTTGTTATTGATAAATGATTAAACTAACAAACAACCTGGCATTCTGTAAGATCAATATATAACTGAGATAGCTGTAGAGTGTTATGAAAATCCAAGTTGATTTGAAAAAGTTAAAAAAAAAATTAAAGGTGACTATATTAATTTAGTCCAAACTGCAAATTCTAGCTATTTTACCTATAAATAAAATCCTTAAATTTGATAGCAATAAAGCAAACTACCAAACAACCTGGCATTCTGTAAGATCAATATATAATAAAGATAGCTAAAAAATTTGATAAAAATCCAAGTTGATTTGAACAAGTTATAAAAAAATGTACAGGTGTCTATCTGAATTAAGTCCGAACTGAAAATTCTAGCTTTTTTTACCTAGTAATTAGATCTTTAAATTTGACAGCAATACACCAAACTACTAAACAACCTAGCATTCTGTAAGATCAATATATAACTGAGATAGCTGTAAAGTTTTATGAAAATCCAAGTTGATTTGAAAAAGTAATAACAAATTTTAAAAGTGACTATCTGAATTCAGAACGAACTGAAAATTCTAGGTTTTTTTACCTGTTAATTAAATTTATAAATTTGACAGCTATAAACCAAACTACCAACGAACATGGCATTCTGTAAGATCAATTTATAATTGAGATAGCTGTAGAGTATTATGAAAATCCAAGTTGATTTGAAAAAGTTATAGAAATAATTACAGTTGACTATCTGAATTTAATGAAAACTAAAAGTTCTAGCTTTTTTTACCTATTATTTAAATCTTTTAATTTGACAGCAATGAACCAATCTAACAAATAACCTTGAATTTTGTAAGATCAATATATAAATGAGTTAGATGGGTTGATTCAGACCAGTGGAGACTAAATTTAAAGGTCAAAACTGAGTCTAGACAGGTCGAGACAGGTTAAGACAGGTCGAGACTGGTCGAGACTGAGTCAAGAATGGTGGAGACCGGTCGGTACCGGTCGCGACTGAGTCGAGACTGGTCGAGACAGGTCAGAACTGGTCGACACTGGTCGAGCATTTTTCGAGACCATTACAGACTACACCAAGAGTATCAGTACTGAATCAGACGTATTAAGTAAAGTCGAGACCAGAGTCAAGTACAGTTAAGTACAGCTAAGTACTGTCGAGACCAGAGTCGAGTACAGTTAAGAACAGTTAAGTACTGTCGAGATTATGTCGAGTCTTGTCAAGTAAAATCTGCGGTCTTTTCAAACTCTGAGCAGTTTGTAGTGAAATTATTACTGTTAAATGCTCCTATTTAATTAGAATAAAAAAGTAGTTTTTATAGTCACAATTACTGTCCTTTATCCGATACATATGGGGAAGACTCTATTTTAAAGGCAGAGCCCTGCCACTATTGACACATACAAACATTTATTCCACTGTTTCAGGCAACACAGATGCATTTTGCAGAATGATATTGAACATGTCGACATACAATTTACATACATATCTTCTCTGATGTTAACTCGATTTTAATATCGCTCTCAAAACTGTCACTTTGAATCATCGGCCGACATTTGAATATACTTGTATCTGTTTTACAGATCTCTTTTCAAATTAATCGTTTTTGTAGTACCAGCCACGCAAAGTGCATCAGTATCTCTATATAGGTATCTGTGTCAGAATATTGTTGGAACAGAGGAGCACGTAAAACCTCTCAGAATGATGAACGCTGTTAGAGACAATTTACAAAGCGACAAAGGTACGACAGTTTTGGAGAGGGAATTCAGATGAGAGGTAGTGATTTAGATATAATGAGTGTTGTCAAACTTGTTGAGGTTTGTGAAGACCCTGATATTCATTTTAATCCGTGTGTAAGATATTTTGCAATGGAAACAGATCTTTCAGGAGGCTTATATACTATGTCAAATAAACAGTGTGTCCACATTATTTTATTTCAGAGAATAATTCATTTGAGAATAAGATAAAATGTCAAGCACAGGAAATACTTTTAGATACGTTGTGTATTCTAGAAAGTTATTTGTGGCAATGTATCTTTTTGTCAAACCAAATCTCGTATTTCTGTTATTTATTATCTACGGTTAGAAAGAAACCAAGTTGTTTTCTTTTCTTCAGTGTCAAACAATTACTATCGTCAATTATGAAAATGGCAGACGATTTAACGACGTCTCGGGAATTTTTATTGCAAATAGTGATAAACAAGGTATTGTCCTTTAGGAGTTCCAAAATTAAACGCCTCTATACGTACTATATGCCAAAACTTTTTGTGCAAAAGTGAGGAATTACTACCGTTAGATGATGTATCCGATAATAAAACTACTTATACACAAAAAAAAACCCTGTACAAGTACACTGCTGCTGCTGATTACTCGTCATAATGCTGCATATATGTTAGCATCAATTTTCTACAGAAAAAAAATAACATTACAATACATTTCTTGACATCCTCCATTTATTCTATAATGTTCACCGGAAAAATTTTATCGGGGCATGAACACCTCACATATTCATTATTAACTATTTATTTTCCTTTATATAGGAGGATGAGTATTATTCATTTATGGCGATGTTTGCTGTTACATGTATTAGATGTAAGAAGAGAGGAAGTATTACCCAATACCAGCAGTAGTTTATGCTCATTTCCTTTGTTTCCTTGGTCATGATCATGTTAGTAATACAAAGCAATTATGGGATTCTCTCCGCGATTACGGTGGACTTTAGACCAAAACTATTTTACACCAAGTTAAATGAAGAAAGGCGTATCGTACAACAACCTAGGTATACCTTTTCTACTGTGACAGAAAATCTGGAGAACAAGCATTAATGCAATCTATTTATTATTCCCCGATACCGATTTTGATAGTGTATTCAAGAGACTGTGGCGACGATTATGCTTGGCCAAATCATAAATTATTTGATTTGTGCATAACTTTTGATTATGAATGGGGTCAAACAAAGCAAATGTTCAAGATATAAAGATTCCCGCCAATTTACCTGATTGTCATGATGATGATGATGAAAACCAGACTTCAGAAATACTGTGCAACTACATTCCGTGAGATGAGGAAATAAGATGTGTTTATTTTTTTAAATCGGATATTAAAGTACATACAATGAAAGTCAATGTACTGATGCATTAGTAGTATACAATTTGACCTCTTTCCTTTTTGCTGCTTACACGAGTAAAACAAATCACTTCAACTTTGTTTTATGAAACAGATTGGCATTAACGGATACAAAAATGTTAAAGAATTGAACACAAAATTAATACACTTTGATCTGGAAAAACAATGTCTGATTTTCAATCATCAAAATGCTTGGTTTGTTACGTTTTGAACGTGTTTTTTGACAGACAACGCAATCGGCACTCATACGGAAACCAAATGCTTTTTGTACATTTTTATTATACTTCATACAACATTTTGGGGGTTATTTTAAGAGGCTTGACTCATCTTTTAATATTAATCTCTGCTTTGAATAGGATTCCCTTTCAATGAAAATTTAAAAGTTTGATATGCTTATGTCAAAGCTAAAATTATATAAAAGTTAACAAATATATTTGTGTATACTAAAACCATTATTTCGATTTGGGTCTAAATGTACTTTTAAATAACAATAGTTTGTTTACAAATGTATCAGAAATAACATAAACATTATCACTTATATTCCACTCGATATAGTTCTGTCTATTAAGTGATGCTTGAAGGCAAAATATTTGAAATATCCAAAACCTATTACAAGGTTGAAGATATGATAAAACTAAAAGGATCTTAAGTATAGCAAAAATCCGGACAAACAATAAGAACTTTGCATTAAGGAGATATGTTCCTTAATTTATATTAAAATACAAGTTTTATAACAGTAATTTCAATCAAACAATATCGGTATTTTCATGCCAGTACCTTAGTACTGTCTACTAGGCTGATGATATCATCGAGAACTAATGGTCAACCAAATATATTCCAACGATCGCAAATCTTTAAACTTATGATTTTTGTTTTTTTTATCAAATTCAAAATTGTAAATGCTTATTCAGTCTGTAGCATTCGTTACCGTCCATAAGAATTTTATATTACTTCTTGACTATAGCCTTGTTTTGAAAGTGGTTTCTAGACGGAAGTTAATGAAGACGAACATACAGAAGTCATCACCTGTATTACTAGTAACAAAAGCAGAAACCTTTACCATGTGCATAGTAATTATTTTGTCTTTGTGGTTGAAGTAAACATACCATCGCCTCCACAGCCATGACTGAGATTGAAACGTTTCTACTTTGGAGAAGGCAATTGTGTTAGTTGTTTCGCTAGCTGTTTTTGTCTTGATATTTTATGTGCAATAACGTCAGCATTTAGCACCTTAATTGGATACAATACATGAAGTGCACCAACCACCTCGATTCCTGCCGATTCACGTGAGTGAGCTTTTCCTGAAGAATGCCTGTTGTTGAAATTCTTTTACTGAGTACAACTACGAATGGCGAGTTTTACCTTCGAACATCGGTAAAGATGCAAGAACCACGTCACGATCCAAAAGTATCAACAGATAAAACATGTTTTGATAACAAAATACACGTATGTACGTAATATGATTTTTAATTTCAGATATATTTATAATATAATTATATAACTCATCTAATAAATAGTCAAATACTTACTGTATAATTGATCAATAAAATTAACTTAGTTTGCTATGCCTTTTTTTACAAATAATTACGTTTTTTAGTTCTATTGTGACGACATAGAGCGCGTAGTATTTGTCATATTATTGGTTATTATTTTGATTATTATGATTATTATCACCACAAAAAAATCTGCGTTCAAAGATATTTACAAATGTTCTGTTAATAGTACATTCCATGTAACTTCCATATACATCAACAAAGCAGGCATTCTTCACATTGCCACAAAAAACTCCTCGATAAAATTTACCATTAACCTCTTGCACGATTCGGCGTTTTTAGATGCAAAGGTCTCCAATGTGTCAACGCCTACTACATATATGGAGACAGGAAAGGATTTATGCTTTCTGGCTTTTTCAATTAATTCGTGTGCACTTGGTTTAACTGCTGCAGTTGATTCACTTGTAAAAATTACACCAATATCTGCATCAAAGTAGTGCATGGATCCGATTAGTCCTTGGACAATTGCATTGCCTTTTCCAGTCCCGAAAAAACATCCTCTCTTTGCTTGAACAACTGCAGTTTTCTTTGTTTCCTTTTCATTCCACACACACTTAACGTCTGCACCTTTGTCATCCTTTTTTCCTTCATGAGTTACAAGTAGTTTGTTTGCCTCAGGAAGAAAATCCGTGTTTATGTAACGGAAAAAATATTCAGCAAAACGCTCCCATAACTCACAGGGTCGAATAAGACTACCTTCGTTAACAACATTAGCTTTTCGAGATGGATTGATCAAACTTTTAATAAAAATTCCAAAAAACTCCTGTATATTTTTGATATTTTCTTCCATTTCTAAGATACTTGAATACTGTGCCAGTTTTTGCACCGAACTTTTCGAATCCGCTTCTAGCTGCCTTTGAGATGACTGTCTATTTCGCATTGCATTAAGCTCAATATGCAAACAGTCTAACCAGTCCTTGTAAAACTCGTCTTCTATATCAGAAGTTTTCATTATTACTCGATATCTGAAACAATATATATAGATGACTACATGTATATGCATATATTAAAATTGTAAAACATGTATCAATCCGAACTAAACATAAAAAAAAACGTGTGAATCATATGATCCATCCACCGGTACTCAAACAATCTTAGAATGAGAACAAACTATCTGTGACATTTTTTTAAACATACTCAACCAATTCATGACGACGAAGGTAAAATAATTTCAGTATCGAGTTCATTTGTACTTCTCGATAACCCTGCAAGTGCAATAAAGTATTTAAATGCAGTACCCTAAATGCATAGCGTATTAATTAAGATATATGATCAATCCAAATATGAATCAGACCTTCTGTTTTCAGAAGCATATTTTATTTTAAGTTCAATTGAACATATGAGATGCCAAGAAAAGTAGTCGATATTGAAGAATATTTTACTGTTGTGAAATAATAGTAAGAAGTGTTTAAAAAATGTGCAATTTTGGTATCCAGTATAACACAGTGAGCTTTCCGTCGTCATTTGACATTTTAATAAAGAAGGAGTCATTTAACCTTAAATTATCGCATACAAATATAATTATAATTTTTTTTAAAAAGTTGTGTTTCCTAAATTATTCTAAATCCTGATTCTGGCCTTACCCTTCCATTTTTTTTTCATTTCTGAATTATTGAGTATAACAAGTATAATCAGAAAAGTTTTTTTAATTTTTTATTTCTTTCTGAAAATTGTCTTGGAACAAAAATGAAATGAACAGTGTTTGATCTTTATAATTATTTTGGTCATTTGTACCAAAGTTAAACCAACGTTATGCATTGTAATGAATCGTTATGAAGGAGTATGTTCGATAAGGCCCACACTTAGAGCCTATTATAAGTTGAATTATTCTATAATGATTGCATGGTCTGTATCACCATTGATTATAACTTCAACAATGATATTAGAGGAAATAAGTGTACAATGCGGATCAACATTTTTATTATGACGTCATAATTACTATAACGCTCAATTTTCTACCAAACTCGGCGATAATAACAACATGAATAACACACGGGACAATAACAATAAGTCTCAAAAACTCCGTTTGATGATTTAACTATAATTGCCAATATCACCCTCGCCAATTTAAAAAATAAAATTAAAATTTTAAAGTCAAAAGTCACATCTTAACTTGCCAGTTGACATCTGTATGAAGGTTGATTAAGTTTGAAGCATTTAAAACATTTCACATTTTTGCAAGTTTCCATGGCAACCGCGGTCAATTTGGAAATTCCAATTTCAAATACCGCATCTACACATGCCACTTAACATTTCTGTAAAGTTTCATTAAGTTTGGATCATTTTGAAATGTTTCCATTGTAACGGCAACCATTTTCACACTCGATATTCAAAGAGTAGCTTTCCAGATATCAGCCCATTTTTCTGTAAAATTGCATTAAGTTTAAAGTAATTGTGGACATTTTAGCTGTTTCCATGGTAACAGTGGCAATGTCCAAAATTCCAAAAAATAGATACCACATTGGCATATGTAAAACAACATACCCTAAATGTTTCACTGGGTATAACCTACCATGTTAAGTAAGAAAAATCTACTTTTATGTTTGTTCGAATTGGTCTAAGAATGAAAGATTTAGAATTTTGAAAGGAAATCACATTTTTGCATTTTCCATGCTAACTGCGGCCATTTTGAAAATCAAAAGACGTCCGGCACATCTACATTTGGCATTCCTTAGTATGCTTATGTTTGACCAGCATTAGTTCATAAGTCCCCAAGGAAATACTCGGACAAAATTAAGTGGAAGAAAACTAATTGTCAACCCCTCCAATTGCCACTAAACGGCAGCAATTTTAAAAATTCCAAAAGTCGATTGTTACATCTACATTGGCTTTGAATGGGTACAATCCATCATAACACAGATTCAACGAAATATCAAACCATCACGTAATATTGAAAGAGAGTACCATGTACCGTAGCTATAGAAAAGCAAAAAAGGAGATGCCACATGCCAGTTATCATCTTAGTCAGGTTTCATTTAGTTTGGAGCATTTTTCAGTTTTTTACAAATTGGCTGTTTCCAAAGTAACGGCAGCCGTTTAGAATAATTCAAACTAAGATGTCATATCTTCTCATGACCATAGTCATTTCTGTGAAGTATCATACACTTGACCTTTTTCGCATTTTTTTTTCTGTTTCCAATGAAACGGCAACTATTCTAAAAATTACAAGGTCTAACTGCACATCTTGAAACGGTGCTTCTCAATATGCTGATATGTCATCAAAATTGTTACAATAGTCTCCCAGAAAAGCCTCGGACAAAGAGTGGAGGCATAATAATAAGAAAACAAAAACAAAAACCGGAGGAAAACAATTTGTCATCCGACATTCGTTCGGAGTGACATAAAAAGTATAGGGCAAGAGAAACGGAGGAATACGATATGCACCCGACATTCTTTAGGGGCTACATATTAAGAGAAAAAAAAAGATACGAACAATAACAAGATGTCATTCGAACTCCGCTCATAGTGCCATAAAAAGAAAAGGTAGAAAAAACAGTTATGTCACTCCAACCCCGAGTGTTTAAATAAACAAAGTTATCATATTTAAGGTAAGTAGCATGACCACAAATGTTTTAGGTTGATATATATGTAAGATAACTCACCACTACGCCTTTAAGTCATTTAAAAATACAATTTATATTGATTATCTGCATCTATTTGCATAAAGTTATTTTTTGCCGTTAACTTAAATTAATTCTACCATTTTTCTATTGTTGATATTTAAACAGACACCATTTACTTCAACTTATTACTGTTTTCATTCCCGTTGGACGTTTTTTTTTTAACTAACTATACAGACAACAATACTTACATAGGAGGTTGTCATACAGTTATTCCAGCTTATTACTAAAATTGCTAACGACAACAGACACAACTAAACCTTTTAAAGTGATAAAACACACGTAGCCAGTGACTTATTTGTCCTTATTGACAGACATGCGCAGTACGTGAATGATATAAACATATATTTATTGTTATCTCTTCCGTGTAATATACCAGTAGATATAGTCGATCATTCTTGATTGTTTGATACTTTGTATTACCACTAGTGTTTTCTAAAATTTAGAAATAAGTCGTTTTAACTTCTTTCTTGGACAGTCGGTATTAATTTTTGCATACGTACATATGTGAACAAGATACAGATAAAGTATTTGCAAGCTGCATGGGTTGTAACACATCTTATGCTGCTTGATTTGAACAACCTCTGTTTTTTTATCCCGTTTGGTGTTAACGTTTTCAACTTTTGTATTCAAAATCTTACAACAGTGACTCCTTCCTCTCTGGATCATGAAGTGTTGTGGTCATCGATAATGGTTTCAGACTGTTCAGATCTGCTTCAAAGTGACTAAAATGTCTCAATTGTCGACTGAGAGGGAGGTCTGGCTTATAGTCAAAGTCACTACGATAGCCATTTATACGTTTGTGAAATGGTTGGTCTTACTCGCCAGCATACTGTTTACTTAATTTACATGTAGAAATTATGTGTTTTCAGTTAAGGGTGTTTTGGTGTGTAGTATTTTCTTGCAAGTCAGACATCGTTTGTTGAAACAACCCGCACAAAAGGATGCTGATGGCGAGCCTTGTTTTTAATAAATGATTTCTCACCAACACATCATTAAGACTTTTGGTCCGTCTGAAAACAGAACTCTACTGCCGACTTTTTTCGCTATATACTGTAAAAGTTGGTCTCGGCTGATGTTGTTAGTACGCGAGAAGCCTGTATCGATATATATTTTTAAGTATCAAACAAGTCAACAACATAGTGTGTCTTTTTTTAAAACAGTGTGTGCCTGAATGGTACTGTCGCAATTAACAAAAAATCATGTTGATAGCATATCAAGTTCAAGACTGTTAAAAATACTAAGTCAAGCTCATTGTTTTCTATCAATGATGTTTCCTCGCAAAAGGTACAATAAATACATAACCCATTTGTATTTAAAAAAAAATGTCGGATTTATTTTAATCTATAATTAATACGCCTGTTTACTCTTTTTTTAACCCTAACTAAGGGTGTATTAGACATATTGTTATAACTATTGCCTGCTATAGAAGTGACGCCTATGTTTAATTTTCATCATGTTCATTTCATTTCGTGAAAAAGAAAACTAAAATCAAATCAACATGATTAAGTCTAGTCTAAATAGTTAATAGTTAAAATGAATAAACTAGAAAAAACACTGTTGAAACAAACCTTTGTCTGGTTAGTGTGTAATTTTGAAAGTAAATGTATAATTTATAACAATTCATTAATTAAAATCCCCCCCCCCCCCCAAATCCAATATAGCACGTTAGCACGTACATACTATGTTGGTAGAGATCGTTATAGATTGGTGCTATACGCAATACGCATACATCTATCAAAAGAGATAACAGTTAGCATGTAAAAGAAACGAATTGAATTTAAAATTCAAGATAATGACTGTAATGATGCTAAAATGTATGCTTAAAGGTAACGTGTATGCCCTAAGGCACCATACCCGAAAAGTCATTTGGATAAAAGTAAATATAACCACTTCAAAAGTTCGTGATGTATTAGGTTTTAAACAAACAGTCACTTACCAATCCTCAGTTGCAATTTCTCAATTTTAACTTTGTTAAGTTTTTTTCTAAAGTTAAATCAAAGTGTTTTATGAGAGTAACAATTTCCTGGTAACCACTCCGGAACACATGAGGTCACCTCCGTTTCTTGGAAGGATTAGTTTTTTTTTAGATTTAATTTGTTCTTTGTAGTGTTTTGTAATTGTTGTTTTCACCTTTCTTAGTGTTATATGTTTTTTTTTTCGGACTAATCATTATTCATTCTCCCAATGGTATATATTTTTTCTTTAAATGGAAGAACAGTACATATTATACGGAAGGCGACACGGACCACTATCGTCGAAACTGCTTTGCATTCGTCACATATCATCATAATCAGCTAAAATGCTGTATTAAATATCTAAGACAAGAAGATGATAATGATGGATTTAATTCTAGACTAACATTGAAGGCAAATTAAAATCATGAAAACTATAAATGTTACTTATGATTATTCAATATGACAAAGTGCAACCATGCAAAATATCATCTTCTGTAAATCAATTATAAGATTTTGTAGACCTTACTTACTCAATTATTATTTTTTTCAGTTTGTACATTGACAACATTGCCTTTTCTATATTTTCACAGACAGTATCATTTTCTTTCACCCCTCTTTCATAATTTGCATAATTATTCAGAATAATATATTAACCGATTTGTATTGCTGAATTTTATCCAGACTGTAAAACGATTTAAACGAATTATGTTTCTTGTGTTGGTAAGGACAACTTGAGCAGAAATAAGTGCATAATAGGTCTATCAATAAATACTTTTTAACAGATGTTTTTTTCAAGATTTAGTTTGTAATAATCTGGGTTTCTGATATCAAGGTGTTTTTTTTATATTGGGTTATATTATATCTTGGATTTCGACAGCATCACGATGTTTGTTTTATATAAATTCTTTATTAATTGCATGCATCCAAAACGCGTTACTGAATTAACCTTTATAAGAAACAATCAAAGCCGAATGTGTGAAAGCAGAGGATTATAAGAACCGAAACAGTTGACGAGCTATATGACTAAAAAGTACCTAGAAATAGCCAAATTCGTTTTAGGTCAACTTTGATTGAGGGAGTTGAAATCTTAGTTTCCTTATTATTTTAAAATCAATAAACGGACAATTTTAAAAACAGCATTGCTAATATTCTCCCCTATACATTCTTTTCCGGATCGGGCAGACTAAACTGTTTGAATACAGGTCTTTCTGCAGCTAACATCTATTTTTAACAGGACATTCCTTGCTAGTGGTAATATCATAGCACTACGTTTAATTTGGGACTTCAGTTTGGCGGTTTGAGATGTCTGATCGGGATGTGAACGTTCTATCTGACGCCACCTGTAGGGGCGATTGAAACGCAATATTTAGATATTACTCAACTACAAACCTGTTTCCAAATAAAATCTGATATAAACAATATTCTTTGTATATTAAAAATCATGTAAAGCATATATTTTGCAAACAATCATGTACATTTCTTGACTATTAGATACTCAAAACATCTCTAGCACATGTTTACATTTTTAAAGGCAAATTAAACTAAATTAAATCTTATGTTGAGTTTTATTAATACCTTGATCGATGTTTCAATATACATACCGTAATTTTGTCATGTTTGTTTTCGCTATTCAGTAATAAATATCCAATCGATTGCTATCAATCGGTGCAATATTTGGATTTTCTTAGCCAACAGAAATCTAAATTAAATAGGAAGTACATTTTGAAAATAACAACTAAAAGTGGAAATAGTTAAAAATTAGTTAAACGCATTAAGGTAAAGTACACATTATTAAAACAATGTTGTTAACATTAAAAAAAATTAATACCAAGTTGACACTATATTGTCAAAATCAAGATCTCAACGATACAAACATACGGATTTAAAATATCAACACGATATTGCCACAATATGTATTAAAATAGATAACGGTATATTTTCCGACATGTAACTTGATGTAAAATCAAGATGAAAACGATATCGTTATCATAACGATGTTAAAGATATCGATAAAACATTATCTATTGAAAATAGCACGTGTAATGTATTGCAAACAGGTCGACATTTCTTTTCATCTGATAACATGTCACTTCGTTGATGTTTATGCTCTGGTCTAAAAGAATGCACAATTCCTAGTTAGTTCGATTGGTGCAACTTTGTAAAGACATTAAAAATTTAAATGAGGGAGATATTGTCAATAGAAAAACGTATGCAATGTAGATTTAAAATATCTTTTAAGATATAAATGTCATAAATTATATAAAACCTTTACCTCATTTTTTCACGTTTAATGGGATTTAAAAATTTGAAGTTTTGCACTTTGTAAAGTTAAAATCAATAATTGAATGTGTCACGAAAACAGGTTTTTTTAAATTTTATTGTCGTGCAGTTTTTGTCACTGTTTGCAGCAGGAGAGTATGTAAACATAGATAACAATTTTATTTTCAATTGTTTCGATTAAAAATATAGTCCATTCAAATAGAATAACATGTTCTTGTTTACAAACATCTTACCATAATGAATTTATCTCCTTAAATGAAAAATGAATGGAACAAAATATAGCCCAATGTAGAAGCAGATAAACTTAAAAGTAGTATTTACGTATTCATTGTTCCGGGTTATAAGATATGCACATGCACATACGTAGTCAACATGTAATACAGTTGAAAACATTACAACTGATTTTGTCATAAGTTGAATATAAGAAATACAGTGACAATAGTTACTTTATGTTTTATCAACTTCCTGCTCTCGACGTTGAAGAAGTACATCTGGTAAATCGACTGTACATGAGATGTTGCTTCCATTTTGCCTGCATCTAAACTTATTTCTCCGGCAACTTAAGGTGATATTTACTGATTGGTTTTTTTCCCTAAGGAGGATACAATTACTAATTCTTATTACATTCATATAAGACTGAGGAAAAAACCGCCAAAAATACTGGGGGTTCATAATTTACTACGACAACCATTAAGTCTATACCAGACTCATCAGTGCTGTGCTAATCAGTAAGAATGTTGAATTAAATGCAAAATGATTTATATTGTATGAAATTGCAGAGGAGATAATCAATATACCCATAAAATGTCATCATATCGGCTATGGCCGACTTGGCTTTTGATGAGACAAAAAAATGTTTCAATGGTTTTCAATATTTTTACTAAAAAAGCGGTTCTATTCATTTGAAAAATCATAGTTAAAGGCTTGACTTTAAGTTGTGAAACTTATATCTGCAAGCATATCTAACAAGCAGCTATTATACGTCATGAACAATACCAAACGTAGGATTTTTATATTATACTTGCGTTTTGTCTGCTGAAACTTCTAAAAAGGTGAATGTATGCAAATATAAAATAACTATAAGCAAAATCGTGTTGTAGTTAACTAATGTCTTATTCATACATTTTAAATGTTTAAGCATGTTGAGGGTCATATTTTCCAACAAGGCGAATACATGTATGTAGTAAAAGAGGACATATGCGAATATAATGATTCAGAGGCAACCAATCAAGGACCAAAACGTTAGACAAATATATATCTTAGTGAACACTAACATTACTAAGATGTTTGTGGTCACTGTAAACGCACGAGTTTTCGTCTTACAGAACGAAATAGCCAAACGTAAGAAAAGATTTTTCAGATAATGAACAATACCTAATTACTTCTTTTTCTATCAGCAGCACGTCACACGAGGCTGTGAATAACGATGTAATCAATGACATTCGACTGCGGATTGTTATAAGGCTTGCAATTGTAAGCGAACATATTCTTTCACCAAGAAATTTCCAAAAATTGATTTAACCCACGCCCCCTTTATCCTCCCACACAAAAGTACAGAAATATACCAAAATAATAACATAACAAACACATTACGGAAATTTTAAAAGGCTTAAGAGAAAAACAACATCGTCAGTGTTGCTCGATGTGAATTTTACAAGAAAGAATTTAACGATTAAGAAAATATAAAACATAATATACAAAAAACCGAAATAAGTACCAGAAACGTTAAAATATATTTGTTTTGCTCCAATAGAATAAATCACAACAATCTAATTTCAACAAATAGTCAAATAGTTAATCCTTTGATAATTCATTTTTAAAATATAACATAATCGATGGAACAGGATGTTCATGTCATTACATGGATAAACTTCAAAATAATGATACGTTCTAGATAAAGCCGCAGTCAGTCATCACGTACTTAATGAATTTGCTTAGTAAAATTTTATTTAAAGATCATTGTGTTTGCTTTTCTTAGCGTTATATGGTCGTCTTCCTAATTGACAGATGTCAAGTTACGTGAATCTGGCAACATTTCAAATCACAATGGAATGAAAAAGCGCAATACTTTGATAACTATCAATGCAGGCAGTTTGTTTGTCTTTGAATTTGAGGTCTTTAAAAAAAAATCTGCCAATCATAAATATTTTGCACCTTATAAATGTTTCGTCCCTTTCACCCAGCCAATTATAATTGGATGAATAGATTAGTCATAGAAAGGTGAACAAAGTTCAGAAATTAATTCTACATGCACATTTTATAGACATTAAAATAAGAATCGGGGGATTCCATTATCAAGATAAAAAAAAAAGTTAACAAACAAACCTTTTACACAAAATTATAATAATAACAAAAAAAGTAACCCCTTTTTGAAAATTGCGAATAATATAGTTAAGATGATGGAAACATGGAATATGTAATGTGACAAAGAAACAATAATCCGACCAATTAGCAGAAAACAGCCCAAGGCCACCAATGTGTCTTCCACACAGCGAGAAAATCAGGCATCCGGAAGCGGGATTTAGCTGTCTCCTAAACAATAATGTATACTAACTCAGCGAAATGGACGCCACACTAAACTCCGAAACATACAAATGAACCAAAATAAAATAAAAACACACAAGACTTACAAAGGCTAGATGTTCCTGACTTAGAACGCGAAAAAATGTGGCGGGGATAACAAATATTTTTTTTAAGAACTCAAATCTCCCCTGTATAAGTATTTATATGTTTGGTCCTTCTTTTTTATTTTTTTTTTATATTAAATGAATATCGTTTTATATTGATTTATAAAACGGAAATAAACACCAGATTTCTTTTTTTATGCTATGAATTCAAAGTTTCAATACTTAATAATACATTATCACATAAGCTTGGAGTGTTTAGCCTGTAGATAAATAGATACTATATTGTCCAAAATTAAGCATATGTTTTCAATCTTATGTGATTCGAAGCTTACAGCAAATCTAAAATTTCAATCATCAGTATATGTATACTATTCACATTTATCCTTTATTTCATTAAACCTGTAAATGTGAGCGAGTATGTCAAAGATATTATGGGTTAAATATCAATCGAACAGACATCAAAAACAAAATCCTTATAACAGGTAAAGATCAATCGACAGTATTCATCTATAGATTACTGTGTATGCAATGTGTAAAGTAAGTGTGCTATCCGATTCGAGTTCCAACTCATGTTAAAAATTGAGAGAAAAAAATCAGCCGAGAATTATGCACACAAAATGATCTAAATCCTGGAACTCTAAAACATCTCAGCTAACTATGAAGCTTCATGACATCTGCAGTTTCAAAATATGTTTAATAATTTTACAATGATAAAAAAGATTTGCAATCAATAACAATTTTCAAGTTAAACATACACATTTAATGAAAGAGATCTTTAACATTCGATTGATATCCTTGGTTTGGGTCAAACACACAGTTATGCGAAATAGCTTGCTTTCTAACGTAAAACATCAAAAAATTCAAAGATGATTATACTATTTCTCGTAGAAAGGTTACTTTGTTTGGCAAGCTTTCCCATGTCAAGTACTAACATTGTTCCCTCGACTATTCCGTTTCACATTTTACAAAAGTGTAGTGTTTCAATTGAAAATAGCTTTCGCTAACGGAATGTTTTCACCTTGTCATTTTCCTCATAATATGATATGCTATTTATTTCTAATCATAGCAAAAACTTTTATTGAAAATAATCCCGAACTCGAACTCAAAATTTTACATCTTTGGATTTTTAGATATTTGACTAAGAGCGATCCTAGTGCTGGTAAATTAATAAACAATGAACAATCTTTTCGATGGCACTTTAGAGATTGACGTGCAAAAAGTATTCGGTCACAATGGCGTCGTGTTTACGTTCTTACAGGTGACTGAGTTTTGAATGGCCTTGCCTCACGTCATTCACGTCACTGATGAATACTGTACTCATATTTAACGTTGTGCATCACATGAGCTACCGTCATGTGACGTTTGTTGTCGTCTGCCATTGTAGTTTTGTTGGAACAAGTAAAATAACAAGATGGATAGAAAAGGTCAGGAACTGTCAACGGATGTCAAAAACATGATTGTGGAAATGTTCCAGAATAGGTTTTCTCGTCGAAAAATCGGTGACACTTATAATCCCCAATTCAACAGTAATTGACAATGTTCGGAAGTTTTCCGACACAGGTTCTGTGGAAAATAAAACCACGCGACTACCGCAAGCTAGAACGCATTGTAAAGACAAGTCGGAGGAGTTCTTTGTGTGACATGACCAACCAGTTTAACGAAGAAAATAGTGTGCCCGTGTCTAAACGTACCATTCAGCACCTTTTTACATAAACATTGGTATCACAGGCGTGTGCATAAGAAAACAATCGTGATCTAGGAAGTCAATAGGAAAAAAGACTTGCATGGTGCTGGACCACTGGAAGAAGTTTATGTTAGAGCAAAATTATGATTGGACATGATGAACGTGTTTACGAATGGCGAAAAAGAGACGAGGGGTGGAGCCAGACCTTGTTCAACCACGGTCATCACAAACAAAATACCAAGTCATGATTTGGGGTTGTATTTGCTGGAATGGCGTTGGCACACTTGCTTCTGTAGAAGGCAATATTAATGCCGTTAAATACGAAGAAATACTTGATGAACATTTGTGGCCACTGATAGCTCGGCATTTTCCGGGATGTAATTATGTTTTCCAAGATGACAACACCCCTGTTCATCCTGCACGGTTCACCCAAAAGTTTGTAGCTCGGAACTGAATTACGGTATGAGCTGGCCTGCACAGTCGCCAGACTTGAATGTGATAGAAAACGTTTGGTTATATATAAAAAAAAAAACCCGTACTAGGATGATTAAATCTATAAATGAATTGTTCCAAGAAATCCACTGTATTTGGGTCAATATTTCTATATTCTATATTCAATGCTTATACAAGTCGATTCAAAAAAGGATATTAAATGTAATCAAGCTCAAAGGACACCTAACAAAGTATTAAAGGTAAGTTTTTATTTTTGTTGTATTTCATTGGTTGATTTATTTACAGTGCAAGTATGAACTTTGCAACTTTCGTTTTCAAACGTAAACACGCCGCCATTGTTACCGAATACTTTTTGCACGTCTCTGTAGTTTACATTCTATTTACCTACACGTATTACTGCAAAATCTATGAAGTTTGTAAAAACCGTCAATGTTTCTACTTTCATAGTTATTTATAGTAACTGGTAAAATCAAAGTTATACGTCATGTGCGTGTACGAATTTTTTACCTCTAGACGTAAAGAATCAAGTATCATCCAATCATTGCTTCATTATCATTTAAACTGATCATTATTGGGTCGTGTCAGACTTATTATGTATAAGCAGTCCTAATATATTAGTGTATATCAAACTTTTCTTTGTATAAGTGTATATAAACTTTTCTTTTTTTTCATTTTTCTTTTACTTTTCCAGAAACTGCAAAACCGTTTGCATCAATAGCTATGTATAGTTATATGTGTCAGAATTGTTGGATCAGAGGAGCATGTGAAAACAATCAGAATGATTAACAATATCAGAGACAATTTACAAAGCGACAATGACTGGACATTGATAACAAATGGAGGTTTTGGAGAAGGAATTAAGCTTCGAGGTAGTAAAATTGATTTAATGAAGGTTATGAAATGTATAGAGGCTTATGAAGACACAAACGTTCATTTCGAAAAGATTACAACATATTTTATAATTAATTGAAACAGAAGATACTAAGCCAGGTTTAACGCAGTTGCGGCTGGTGTACAACAATGATCAGCGTATCTATAAAGATTGTGAAAAAATAGAATGTGACAACTATTTCTCAAACTTTTCAGTCAAACAACAATGTTCAAGCCTCACTTCTCCCATGTGCAATGTTTATACAACTACATACCAAATATCATTGATTTAGCATTAGTGGTTCTACCTAAACTCGCCTAATCATAAACCTTTAACAAACTGTTGACGTTAACGCCTTCAGGCATCTAGCCTAAGTCTCGCTTTTTTACCCCAACAAGGCGAGACAGAAATGATATTGATTCACATGTCTCATCTCTATGAAAGTTTCAAACACTGGGCTGCATGCAAAATTAGCTATTAAGCCTTCATAATCTTGAACGAAATATTCATATTTAAAAAAACATAGTTAAGGGGGAAATAACAAATAAACAAAAGGAACGACAGTATATTTGTTGTTGATTGTCTTGCACGGTAATAGCTGAAAGGTCTACAAAGATGGACCAAAATGATCAGACCTTACAACAAAGTCGACTCGTGTCCCGTTCGTGCAGGTGCCTGCAGATAACTATATGTAGACTTACACTGTATGTACGGGGAGGGGGTGACTAAAATGACAACAAAATATCAAAAGAAAAAACCAGAACAACCTTTTAGTCTAATAGTCTAGTAGTTAGTTAGTGCCCTCTATCATTTAAGTTTTTATTTGCATTAATAAAAATCGCCAAAAAATGTGGGGTGGGGTGGGCAAAAACATAGCCCACCCAAGGCTCGTACGCTAGCGTTAGTTTCTTTCTAGGGTTTTGTTTAAAAGTTAGATATGTGATGTAACATAAGCATGCAGAAAACTATTATTTAGTCAGTGGCGTAGGTGTAGACTAAAAAAATGTGATTGTGGGATTTCTGTAAGCGAGAACAAAGTAACTCAAAAACAACCTTTTATAGTCTAATATATATATATATATATATATATAGTCTAGTAGTTGATATGTGTTCTCTATAATTTTCGCCTATAGTTGCATTATTAAAGAAATCGCCAAAATTTGTGGAGGGGATAGGGAAACAAAAAGTCCTAATGCTCATACGCTAGTGTTTGTTACGTTCTAGGGTTTGTTCAAAAGTTACATGTGTAATGCTACTCTAGTGTTTTTGTGGATGTTTTAAATAAAGGCGTTATCTAAGCTGTCTTATATTTGAAGACCTTTCCGATTTGCTATCAAAAGTGAAGAAATCCTTACCATAGAAAATATCATATTGAAAGTTACATCTTGTGTACAATACGTTTTCTTTCCTTTGCTTGTGTTGCTACTTTGAACACAATGATTAGTTGCATTTATAAGACTGATGTTATCAAATATATAGTATATATTTTTTTTTAATTTAATTTCAACCTTTTAGAATAGATATATCTAAAAAATTAACCAATGAAAAATATCGGTGTTGTAAAAATATATAAGAAATGGTTTTTCTAAGGGATATAACTCAATATGAAATTGCGTCAAGTAAACACGAGTTATCTTTTCATTGACAATTAAAGATGAAAACGGATAAACACGCCAACTAGGCTATTGCTTAACATCACAAGCAAAATCTAATTTGAAGCTGAAAATCAAGAAAATATAGATTTTTAAAAATAGAAAAAGAAAGAAAAATAACAAGGCATACATTACGATTATAGAAATGTTATCAACAAAGGCTGAACGAAGATGATCTGGACGATGGTCTTGTCTGACACTACATGACATAGATGACTAAGAAAATACTTCATGCAAGTTGTAAATATACGGTTTTCAAAAATGACATGCGTTTATGGTGTATGTGAAATCATGTCGCGGATACTTATATTTTGGCATTTCTCGGGTCATATTTTCTAGACATTCTTATGATTGTATGACTTTTACTCAATTATTCTGAATTAACCCTTTGTCATGTACGATGCCTTTTATTAATTCTATACGGGTTAAGTTTTGCTCATTCTTGACGTTGAAGGGAGAACACCGAAGCCTGACATTGATCACATATTTGTGCTTTTGTCTATAACTTGCGATCGGATCGTGAATATAATTAATTGTAATTCTACTTCAAAATCTGTGAAAAAATCTGCTGTATTTTCAAAACCCGGAACAAATCCGGAAAGAAAACATATGTCTGTCAAAACGATTGAACTTTCTCAATAATACTGTGCAATAAGATAACGAAAATATGCAGTACTCCGTGAGAAAACACAAAAGGCGCAACACAGGTCTATGGGATTCAGTATTAGTAAAAAAACAAGTTGTGTACCTATAATAAATTGAGAATGGAAATGGGGAATGTGTCAAAGAGACATCAACCCGACCATAGAACAGACAACAGCAGAAGGTCACCAACAGGTCTTCAATGTAGCGAGAAATTCCCGCACCCGGAGGCGTCCTTCAGCTGGCCCCTAAACAAATATATATACTAGTTCAGTGATAATGAACGCCATACTAAACTCCAAATTGTACACAAGAAACTAAAATTAAAAATAATACAAGACTAACAAAGGCTAGAGGCTCCTTGTCATGGTCACATTCCAATATATAATGATATATTTGAAACTGAATCTTTGGTGTGTCAGATAAAACAGTAAAATAACTTAAGGTATTTTTTTCCTTGAAACCGTTTATTTTGTTTTTAAAAACATTGCATTGTGTTGATTTTTCATTAAAATTGATCGTGAAAGATCGGGCAACGAATTATCTTGATCGTGAAAGACAAGGCGTGACCAGACGTTTGCGCTCTTTTACCTGAAACACTAAATATAAAAAAGAAGATGTGGTTTGATTGCCAATGAGACAACTATCCACAAGAGACTAAATGACACAGAAATTAACAACTATAGGTCACCGTACGGCCTTCAACAATGAGCAAAGCACATACCGCACAGTCAGCTATAAAAGGAACATTTCCGCTTCAAACACTATGGACATTTACGCCATAGACTTTGATGCACCTATACAAAATTGACAAGACATTTTCACTTTTTACCTGTAACAGTTTACCTGTAATCTTAGAAAATTTACCAAAGTCATGGAAATTAATTAAGATGTACATACTTTCGTTGAAAGATCTTCCGGACAAACGACAAAATAAAAAAAAAAATATTCGGGTAAACCAGACTTATAATGAAAAAATATAGTTTACGTTTCTATGTTGACGATAGAGAAAACGAAACTTTTATGGATGGAACATTTAAATTTTGGTCCAATTTTTCAATTAGCTTTTTAGTTAGTGGAAACTATATTTCTCTTGTGTCCATTCTGTTGCAAGAATAGTCGGAGGAACTGTACCATCATAGTTTTTCTAAGCTTGTTTCAATTGAGAAGACCGGAATTGTATTTTTTAACCACGCAAACGTCCCGCGCCGGACCAGACTTAGGAATCAGAAAACAATATTGTTGTTTACCAATTGATGTACTTGCAACTAGTTGAAGCGTGTTATTATTTTAATAAGAACGAACATTACAGCTTTCATTTTTTTTTCATTTTTCCTTAAAAATTATTAAACGTAATTAAAAAGTATAATTTATCTATAATGCTTAATGCATCCACCCTGGAAATATATATATATATATAAAAAAGAAGATTGGTATAATTGCCATAGAGACAACTCTTCACAAGAGACCAAATGACACAGAGATTAACAACTATAGGTCACCGTACGGCCTCCAACAATGAGCACAGCCCATACCGCATAGTCAGTTATAAAAGGCCCCGAAATGACAAATGTAAAACAATTTAAACGAGAAAATTAACAGCCTCATTCATGTACAAAATAATGAACGAAAAACAAATATGTTAAATAGCAACAAACGACAACCACTGAATTACATGCTCCTAACTTGGGACAGGCAAATACATACAGAATGTGGCATGTGTACGCATTTTGTTTTTTTTTTTTGTGTGTAAGGGTTGTTACTTTCAGTTATATAGAGTGTCGTTCGTGCGTATATAGTATGACAATCTTGGCTAATTTATTGTTTGTTTCGTGGCTGTGATGTGGCTGTACCGTCATCTCAAAATAACGCTAAAATATGGACTACTACAAATGGTTGTGAACAATCCTGTCGCGCATAGGAGCTATAATACCGTATAAAAGCGAAAATAAAGTCAAAATGCCATAACTCCTTTAGAAAAAAGTTGAAATCGAAATGGCGGTATTATATGGTCAACTACACATGATTGAAAACAATCCAACTATACGGATGGACGGACGAAAGGACTCACAGAAACTTTAACCATATTCCCAGCAGAGTGGGACAATTATGACAAATAATAGATAACGACAACAAATGAATGTTGAGCTTTTGTATGGCGGTGTTAAACAAGACTGTGGGCGCTCAACTCTGAATGCACATAACCTTATCCAGGGGTTAAACAAAATAACTTAAGAATAAACAGTAAAAGATGACAAATGTGTGAACGAAAACAGGTCACACGTGAAACGCATGATTACACGCGTGACCATGTGAATCACACGCGTTGCAGGAAACGTCTCAAAGAGATGTGTGTGACTCGCATGTGAAACGCATGTGCACATGTGTGGCATTTTTGCCTGTGTACGCCTTCAGCAATGAGCAAAACTCACACCGTATCGTAAGCTATAAAAGGCACCGTACATGACAAAATGTTAATTAAAAGAGAAATCTAATGGCAACAACTGGATTACATTTTCATGGTTTGGTTTTGGATGCAGAGTTGTCTCATTGGCAATCATACCACATCTTCATATTTTTATATTAAATGTAGATTGTTGTTCCTCTGAATATAAAAACACCGGCAGATATTCATGCCGATGGATATTTAAGTATATACAAATGAATGTAAATACATGTATTATGTTTTAAAAGTACGTTTCTTTCCTATATATATTAATACGCTTAATCCTTACTACATTTGAAGAAGTAACAAAAATTTAAACAAAATTGGTCCTTTTTTATCAGAATCGAATACACATTTCATATCAACTAGGTTTAATCGCAAAATCCCGTCACCATGTCCATGTGTCGCCTCTACGAATTTCGACGTAAGCGAGAGAGAGAGGGAGGGAGGGGGAGAGTCAGAAAAACTGGTCCGTCGTCTGTTTTTTTTCTCTTTTCTATAGGAAAATGAATTATTTCTTACAACCACTTCAACAATATTCTGAAGTTCTGACAAATTAACTTATTTATCATTTGGATGTATTAAAATATAATTCTGAAGTTAAGGATTCTGTTTCTTTAGTTTGTTTTTTGTCATCTCTTGTTGTGTGTGTAACATACCAATGAGCGATGCAAATGCACTGGTGTCATTCGGTATATCGATAAAAATGATCGTGAAAAAATACCTAACGGTGGTCAAGTATTGCGATTGGATCGTGAAAGCTGTGCTATAGGATCGTGAATGAAATCTTATCGAGTAGACATTTACAAGGTCAATTGCTAAACTAGTTTAATGAATTATACGGTAAATTTACGAAAAAATAAAACTGTCTGTCAAAATGGTTCAACATTATGATCAGTATCTGATAAACATCAAGGTTTAGAAGTACACCATTATTACAAAACTACAAAAGGCAGATTGCTCCTCGACATTTCAACAAACACGATTTTTTTTTCATAATTCGAATGACTGAACAACATTTCTTTGTAAAATGGCATTCCATTTTAATGATTCAAATGGTTATTAAAGTTAATGTGTGTTAGCATAATCAGAAATTTTGCAAAAAATTAAATATTTACAAAAAAATGATTTTTTTTGGATCGTGAAAGATCGCGTACCGCTTTTTGAAGATCTTGGAAAGGATCGTGAAAGATCTGATGCTAGGAAAATGTTCAAATCATTATTTGATTATAGGATAATTTATATTTTAATTGGTATAACAATTACTGGATTTGCATGACTCATCCCGGTTCTCTATTGTTGGTGAATTGGGCTCTAATCGTTCAATGCCATTGGATCTTATCACCTTAGTGTGTATAATACTACAACGACTAAGTACCTTATAGCGATAACACTCTATTTGTCCATTTTTTATAAATTTTTCTTATACAAATTTAAGAATGAGAAATACGCTTAAATGGCTAAATTACAGTTCATGCACAATCAAGGTACGTTATATTGGTAAGTTCCCCACTAAGTTGGGTACAATGACGTAAAGCTATTGTGAACAGATTGATCAAACAATCAAATAAAATAACGTTATCTTGGTACCTTTTTTAGTTTATGTCAGCACAGCCACAGCACAGCCACGAAACAAACAATAAATTAGCCAAGATTGTCATACTATATACGCACGAACGACACTCTATATAACTGAAAGTAACAACCCTTACACACAAAAAAAAAACAAATGCGTACACATGCCACATTCTGTATGTATTTGCCTGTCCCAAGTTAGGAGCATGTAATTCAGTCGTTGTCGTTTGTTGCTATGTAACATATTTGTTTTTCGTTCATTATTTTGTACATGAATGAGGCTGTTAATTTTCTCGTTTAAATTGTTTTACATTTGTCATTTCGGGGCCTTTTATAACTGACTATGCGGTATGGGCTGTGCTCATTGTTGGAGGCCGTACGGTGACCTATAGTTGTTAATTTCTGTGTCATTTGGTCTCTTGTGAAGAGTTGTCTCTATGGCAATTATACCAATCTTCTTTTTTATATATATATATATTTCCAGGGTGGATGCATTAAGCATTATAGATAAATTATACTTTTTAATTACGTTTAATAATTTTTAAGGAAAAATGAAAAAAAATGAAAGCTGTAATGTTCGTTCTTATTAAAATAATAACACGCTTCAACTAGTTGCAAGTACATCAATTGGTAAACAACAATATTGTTTTCTGATTCCTAAGTCTGGTCCGGCGCGGGACGTTTGCGTGGTTAAAAAATACAATTCCGGTCTTCTCAATTGAAACAAGCTTAGAAAAACTATGATGGTACAGTTCCTCCGACTATTCTTGCAACAGAATGGACACAAGAGAAATATAGTTTCCACTAACTAAAAAGCTAATTGAAAAATTGGACCAAAATTTAAATGTTCCATCCATAAAAGTTTCGTTTTCTCTATCGTCAACATAGAAACGTAAACTATATTTTTTCATTATAAGTCTGGTTTACCCGAATATTTTTTTTTTTATTTTGTCGTTTGTCCGGAAGATCTTTCAACGAAAGTATGTACATCTTAATTAATTTCCATGACTTTGGTAAATTTTCTAAGATTACAGGTAAACTGTTACAGGTAAAAATTGAAAATGTCTTGTCAATTTTGTATAGGTGCATCAAAGTCTATGGCGTAAATGTCCATAGTGTTTGAAGCGGAAATGTTCCTTTTATAGCTGACTGTGCGGTATGTGCTTTGCTCATTGTTGAAGGCCGTACGGTGACCTATAGTTGTTAATTTCTGTGTCATTTAGTCTCTTGTGGATAGTTGTCTCATTGGCAATCAAACCACATCTTCTTTTTTATATTTAGTGTTTCAGGTAAAAGAGCGCAAACGTCTGGTCACGCCTTGTCTTTCACGATCAAGATAATTCGTTGCCCGATCTTTCACGATCAATTTTAATGAAAAATCAACAAAATGCAATGTTTTTAAAAACAAAATAAACGGTTTCAAGGAAAAAATACCTTAGTTTCAAATATATCATTATATATTGGAATATGACCATTATAGGTACACAACTTGTTTTTTACTTATACTGAATCCCATAGACCTGTGTTGCGCCTTTTGTGTTTTCTCACGAAGTACTGCATATTTTCGTTATCTTATTGCACAGTATTATTGAGAAAGTTCAATCATTTTGACAGACATATGTTTTCTTTCCGGATTTGTTCCGCGTTTTGAAAATACAGCAGATTTTTTCACAGATTTTGAAGTAGAATTACAATTAATTATATTCACGATCCGATCGCAAGTTATAGACCAAAGCACATGCAAATATGTGATCAATTACAGGCTTTGGTGTTCTCCCTTCGACGTCAACAATAAGCAAAACTCAACCCGTATAGTATTTATAAAAGGCATCGTACATGACAAAGGGTTAATTCAAAATGACTGAGTAAAAATAGTCATACACTCATAAGGATGTCCTAGAAAATATGAACATAGAATCTGATGTTCAGTTGTTGTCGTTTGTTGACGTGGTTCATAAGTGTTTCTCGTTTCTCGTTTTTTATATAGATTAGACCGTTGGTTTTCCAGTTTGAATGGTTTTACACTAGTCATTTGTGGGGCCCTTTATAGCTTGCTGTGCGGTGCGAGCCAAGGCTCCGTGTTGAAGACCGTACTTTGAACTATAATGGTTTATTTCTATAAATTGTGACTTGGATGGAGCGTCGTCTCATTGGCACTCATACCACATCTTCTTATTTCTATATAGGAAGGCCAAAATATAAGTATCCGCGACAGGATTTCACATGCACCATAAACGCATGTCATTTTTGAAAACCGTATATTTACATCTTGCATGAAGCATTTTTGTCATGTTTTGTCAGACCTGACCATCGTCCACAACATCTTCCTACAGCCTTTGTTGAAAACATTTCTTTAATCATTATGTATGCCTTGTTATTTTTTCTTTCTTTTTTCTTTCTAAAAATCTATATTTTCTCGATTTCCAGCTTCAAATTACATTTTACTTGTGATGTTAAGTAATAGTCCAGTTGGCGTTTTATCAGTTTTGATCTTTAGTTGTCAATGAAAAGATAACTCGTGTTTATTTGACGCAATTTCGTTTTGAGTTATATCCCTTAGAAAAAACATTTCTTGTATATTTTTACAACACCGATGTTTTTCATTGGTTAATTTTCTAGATATACCTATTCTAAAAGGTTGAAATTATATTAACATCAGTCTTATAAATTCAACTAATCATTGTGTTCAAAGTAGCAACAAAAGCAAAAGAAAGAAAACAATGCAAGCATTGGTTGTTGTGGTTGTATTGTACACAAGATGTAACTTTCAATATGATATTTTCTGTGGTAAGGATTTCTTCACTTTTGGGAGCAAATCGGAAAGGTCTTCAAACACATCAAAATAATTAAGACAGCTTTGATGACGCCTTTATTTAAAACATACACAAAATCACTAGAGAAGCATTACATATGTAACTTTTGAACAAACACTAGCGTATGAGCATTGGGACTTTTTGTCCCCCTTTCCAATCCACACATTTTGGCGATTTCTTTAATAATGCAACTAAAAGCGAAAATTATAGAGGACACATATCAACTACTAGTCTATATATGTTAGACTATAAAAGGTTGTTTTTGAGTTTTGCGTTACTTTGTTCTCACTTACAGGAATCCCACAATCACATTTTTTTAGTCTACACCTACGCCACTGACTAAATAATTATAGTGCTCTGCATGCTTATGTTACATCACATATTTAACTTTTAAACAAAACCCTAGAAAGAAACTAATGCTAGCGTACGAGCCTTGGTGGGCTATGTTTTTGCCCACCCCATCCCACATTTTTTGGCGATTTTTATTAATGCAAATAAAAACTTAAATGATAGAGGACACTAAATAACTACTAGACTTTTATACTAAAAGGTTGTTCTGGTTTTTACTTTTGATGTTTTGTTGACATTTTAGCGATCCCACTCCCCGTACATACACTTTCAGTCTACATATAGTTATCTGCTGTCACCTGCACGTACGGGACACGAGTCGACTTTGTTGTAAGGTCTGATCATTTTGGTCCATCTTTGTAGACCTTTCAACTATATAACCGTGCAAGACAATCAACAACAAATATGTTGTCGTTCCTTTGGTTTATTTGTTATTTCCCCCTTAACTATGTTTTTTTTAGATATGAATATTTCGTTCAAGATTATGAAGGCTTAATTTCTAATTTTGCATGCAGCACAGTGTTTGAAACTTTCATAGAGATGAGACCTGTGAAACAATATCATTTCTCTGTCTCGCCTTGTAGTGTCAAAGCAAGACTTAATTAGGTTAGATGCTTTGAGGCGTTAGCGTCAACAGTTTGTTAAAGGTTTATGATTAGGCGAGTTTATGTAGAACCACTAATGGTAAATCAATGATATTTGGTACGCAGTTGTATAAGCATTGCACATCTAATTTAAGGAAATTTAAACCTGCCCCTTCAATCATGGTCTTTTGACTTTGAAATTTTTGCATAGTTTACGTGTTAAGAGTTTGTCATTATGCAGTTTAAGGGGAACCACTTATGATAAATCAATGATATTTGGTATCCAGTTGTATAAGCATTAGCATATCTTATTTCTACGGAAACTATTGTTTGGCCCTGTACCTTAAGTCATTGTTCATCGACTTTGAATATTTGGCATATGTTCCCTGTTACACTATCATGAGTACTACTATAATTTCAATTTCAAAATATTTGCATTTTACTATCAAAATAACTTACATGCGAGACATATCTGTGCGTCCACAGCTTATTAAACGAAAATATGTTTAATTCAAATACAATACTGTTCAATTTAAATAAAGGAAATCTGCGATAAGCGTTACCGAGACAGCAAACCAACAAATGAAATCTTAAATATCAGCAAGTGGACAGTCTGACGATACATGTTCTATCTATGATTATGTGAATAACAGCAAGTACATGCATGCGTAAGAAAATGTCAATGAGACAGCTACCCAATAACACCATGCATAAACGAAAAGGTTGCATCTAGAGAACAGAATATGGTTGTAACATGATTAACAAATGTTTGTACCATTGGTCCGGCAATAAATCGCCCCATAAATCAATTTTAACAGACTCAAATATCTAACAATAGGACGTGGAAGAGGTTCTTTACTTGCATTGGACAGACATGATAATAATATGTATGATATACGAGAGTTTGGATGGGGTTTAAATTTACAGAATATATAATGATGTGCCCAAAAATAAAGAATAGAGAATACTGGGCCACAAAAATACAGAATAGGGAATAATGGGCCGAAAAATCAAGAATAGATAATAGTGGGCCACACAAATACAGAATAGAGAATAATGGGCCCAAAAATAAAGAATAGAGAATAATGGGCCACTAAAATAAAGAATAAAGAATAATTGGCCACAAAAATACAGAAGAGAAAATAATGGGCACAAAAACAAAGAATAGAGAATAATGGGCCCACAAAAAAAAACAAAGAATAGAGAATAATGGGCCCACAAATAAAGAAAAGAGAATAATGGACCACAAAAAAAAAAAGAATAGAGAATAAGGGGCCTAAAAATTAAGAATAGAGAATAATGGACCCAAACATAATGAATAGTGAATAATGTGCCACAAAAATAAAGAATGGAGAATAATGAGCCCAAAAATAAAGAATAGAGACTAATGGACCACAAAAATACAGAATATAGAATAATGGGCCACACAAATGAATAATAGAGAATAACGGGGAAAAGGAGGTGGTAAAATGTAAAGAATAGACAGGAATAGAAAAACAAAGGTAAAGAATAGACAGGAATAGAAAAACAAAGGTAAAGAATAGACAGGAATAGAAAAACAAAGGTAAAGAATAGACAGGAATAGAAAAACAAAGGTAAAGAATAGTCAAGAATAGAAAAACAAAGGTAAAGAATAAAAAAATTAAGAATACAGAAATGAAGTCCCCATCCAGAACCTAATATACACCTGTTTTCACGCTTCGCTTTATAAGCAAAGCTAGAGCACATAACCAACATATCAAGCACATTGCATAATATTGGCGATGTTTGAATTGTTAGTTATATACGCTTCAAATAAGAGACAATGGTACCTCATGTTTAAGTAAAGCTAAAGAAAATAACGCTTAATAACACATCATTCGATAGAGGCTATACTGATATACAGTAAAAACTAGAATATGTACTTACTGTGTTACGTTTCCTCAACTAAAGTCCTAGCTTTAAGCTACACCAGACTCTTATGCCGATGTTTCTTAAATTGAGCGGTAAATATACACACACAAAAAAATCACATTTCAGCAAAAGGCTTGTCGATGACATAACATGGCGGCAATGAAGCCAAAAAGTCCCAAAACACAGACAACGCCAAGACAAATAGAAAAAGACAAATAGACAAACATAAGACAAAAGAAAAAGAAGCATCACACAGCAAATAAAAGATATAGAACACAAACCCCTAGAAAGTCCAGGTAAGGAATTTAGGTGCTCTGGAAGAGTCAACAGTTCCTGTTTTATACTAGTATTGATGCATGCACAGCAGGAGACACTTACCCTTCCGAACCACCCGATGTCGCTCCTTTTAGAGGCATGTGAATTCCTGACTGATTTGAACATGAGGGTCTGGTAGGGGGTTCCTCATTTCAGTATTTTTTTAATTTTGTAAGCCATTTTTCTATATTCTTTATAAAATGTGTCTGTTATTCTCTTTTCTTTATATCTTAATACTCCATTATTTTCTATTCTTTGGTTGGTTTTTTTGCCTATTTTTCTGTATTCTTTATTTTCTTTGTCCTTTATTCTGCATATTCTGTAAACCCCATCCATACCGTCGAACATCGGTGAACTGACTACTATTGCCTCTGTTTTACAGCATCCTTTTGGCAAGAAATCATTCATATGATATCTTTACTTTGTTTTCATTTTGTTATAAGATTATTTTAAGGATTTTTCAGTTACATATCTTAAACACTAGACACATTTAAATCGCTAATGCAAGTAGTGCGTTCTGTCTAAACGATTATTTTTTTACGTTTGGAACAAAAATCTCTCTGAGATTATTAGAACTATCTTCACAACTACAATTCTAAGTGATTGTTTACGGAGATATATCTCGAGGAGGAATTTTGTCCAATTTTGCTACTAAAAACAAATCTTATATCTGTATCCATCTGATGAGTTAAGCCCTTTTCAACTGATTTTTACAGTTCGTTCTTTTGTTATACTGCATGTTACACCACTGTCCGAGGTTAGGGGAGGGTCGGCGCCTTCAAACTAGTTTAACCCCGCCACATTCTGCATATGCCTGTCCCAAGTCAGGCGCCTGTAATTCAGTGGTTATCGTTTGTTGCTGTTTATCATATTTGTTTTTTCGTTCATTATTTTGTACATAAATCAGGTCTCTTGTGGAGAGTTGTCTCATTGGCAATCATTCCACATCTTCTTATTTTTATACTTAAATTAAAATCAGGCGAACATTGACGCATATCCAGTACTACCTGGTCTGGAATCCTGTTAATTATTCTCCAGCGAATCAATGTTTGGGCCAGAATCGCAGACTTGACACCTGCATTCATCGTGATCCCCTCGTGTAGCAAATATTTGTTGAAATTCAGGACGAAAACAAAAGGACAATTGATAATAAGATAGGTTTTACAAAGTGGATCGACTTTTGACATCAGTCTCTTTTCAAACTCAACATAAATAAGCATGATAAGCAAGCCGTGCACATTTTCGAACAGTCTTTGCTACACGGAACATCATATAACTGAATGTATAGCCAAATATTCGGATTAATAGAAGTCGTGGATTAAACGTCAATGCGACAGCAACACAACAGCAAGAACAAACAAACGACTTCTAAAGGGTAACATACAGACTTATAGTACATGCAGTACATGTTTGATTTCTTTACCAGATTTATTTTATTGATATTGGCTTTGTTTTTCAATTCACGGTTGTGGCGTGATCGTCAATTTGAAAAGAAATCCGCTCAAACCGGTGCTAGGGGCCGTCTTAACCTTGCAGTGAGGTGAGGGTCTTTTGCTCCGAGTTAAAGGCCTCACTGTGACTTCGTGATGAAGAACAGCAATAAAAGCGCTGTTCCTTTGCTTTTTGTGTTTTTGCTGTTCACATACTGATTATGTGTCATGGATGTGTATTCCATATCCTTTCTTTTCTCTAAAAAAAATGACAGATTTCTATACAAAATGTCAAGCTCTAAATCGTCCGTATTCTATATACAAAAGTTGTGATTTAATTAAACAGAAACCCTCAAAGGTCAGCTAACAACACCCGATTCTACAAATAACGAAAAACATAAGGCTATGGCATATGACAGCTTATGACAAAGTTCCCGACGAATTGATATTTATCCCCAAAAAAATATGAGACGCAAAAATTGAACAGCAACAGTATATTACCCACAATCTTATAAGGCCAAAGTGAGATGTTAAAAGGACAATTCCAATTTTGTTAGCTTTTTAAACAATAGTATCGTAAAAACTGGATACCGCATACAATTATTATTAAATTTCAACACATAGAATCATACTTCCACAATAAAACTCTATATTTGTAATGCAATTTAGTATGAGCTTTGACCAATTCATGATATTTTATATCCCTGCTGTAAAAGTTTTATAATATATCAAATGAAAGTATTGCGTTCATAAAAATCCGAAACTTCACTGTTATAAGGCGCATATCGAATCAACTGAGAAATACACTCCATAAGAAGCAGCCAACAGAACATATCCGTCAAGGAAAGGAAAAGTAACAACAGGAAAGGAAAGATCATCTCGTTTACAATACATTTGGTATGGATGTAGCAATTTGCAATTCTTCTAGAAAGATAAAAAAAAAAGTCACAAGTTAAATTTAATAAGAATGAATTAATTAAGAGGTTCAACTTCATTTGCATATTCAGAGAACAATCTGGATTGTTTACAGAAAATATAATATGTTCAAATAACATCAAGATCACTGAGCATGACTGTCTAAATATGCTTAAAATCCCATATGTCCCCACGTTTATCCTAGAAATATGGAATTGTGTTTTCAGGGGGTGCGCTAACAGCCCAATGATGTTAATTTTTTGTCAAAATGCTTTATATTGTCTTATCTTATAGGTACATTTTCTATAGTAAGGGATATCAGAATAGGTATTTTTGGTATTCATTTTACTTTATAGCAGTGCTCTAAAAATCTGGATAATTGTGCGAAAGTACCCTTTGGGTTAACTAGAACCCATCTGCATTGAGAATTTAAGCTGTATGCAACACTGGATATCATCTAAATACCTGCTTGTATTGAGAACAGCAAAAACAAATTGTTTAACCATTTGTCAGACTACTATCGCAGTTATCTTTAGAAATTGTTAATCTAAATCAAAATTATATCGCTGATAAATGTTTATTTGATCTAAAACTGTAGTTTAATGAGTTTGAAACAATTATATAATTGGAGCAATAACGAACTGGATTCAAACAAATACTTACTTTCTTTATAGTTTCATTTAATGCTATCTTACGAATCAGGAAAATAGCTATGATATAGATTTCTTACATGAAAAATGCCAGAACAATTTCAAACTCCATTTTGGATAAGGGAGTGGGGGTTGTTTCACGCTTTTGGGATGTGAGAAATAGCGGGTAAAAAGTGGAGATTTGGGATCTATGGGTAAAAAACAGCGGTATGGGAAAAAGAAGTGAACAAACAATGAAAAATGGGGAAAATTACTAAAGCGGGATGTGGGAAGTAGCAAAAAATTGCAAATTAAAAGCGGGATTTGGGAAATGAGCACCCCGTTTCACCCCATCTTGGACCATCTTTTGTAAAGTCCATAATTTGTTTTATCCTTGCCTAAAATGTATTGAAGTACAGAAAAGATAAGTATTTGAAAGAAGCAGTTAATTCTACCGAAACGAAGCATCTGCGTACAATTTATTATTTTGTTCTGTATTTCAAATCATTTTAGGTAAGGGGATGATCAGCAATATATTATTTTCATTTTTAATCATTATTAATTTTTCACCATTCATGTCTGTGTAGTAAGATGTACAAGTATATATCCAGATTTTTACTGTATGTCCAGATGCGGATCCAAGATTTTGAAAAAGGGGGTAGACAAACTAGACAAAGTTTGGAGTGGATTAGGTAAAAAGTCTAGATTAACTATAAATGTAGTTCCATAAGATGAGGGGGGGGGGTCCCTAAATCCGCCTTTGATGTCTAAATCGAATCAATGGTGCTTATAGTAAGTAAGTTAGTAAGTAAATTTTATTTAAAGTCGGTATATATGTATATACAATAACAGAGAAAATATAAGCTCTGATGAGCTCTTTAACCGACTATCATATGAAATAATGCAGCTTCATGTAAATACTAATAAATAAATAAATAGAAAAATAAAAAAATAAAGGGCATTCAAATATAATGAAAGTATATCATACTTGACTTTTGAACCCCCAAGATCAATGCCCATGCTCCCAAACCAAATTACAAAGGTATAGAGATAATTATACATATTTCAATTGCAATTACATAAATAATGTACGAAAGCAGATAGAAATATAATGCAATAATATCCCCCCAGTGGCGGATCCAGTGGGGGGGGGGGGGGGTTCCGGGGGTTGGAACCCCCCTTTTTTTTGACGATCAATGCATTTGAATGGGGACATATAGCTGGAACCCCCCACCTTTATCCTGGGTTGGAAACCCCCCTTTTAAAAATGGCTGGATCCGCCCCTGCCCCCTTTACCCGCCCATACCAGGAATTTATATAATTCCTAAATAAATCAAATAAGGTCATTTGAAGTTCTGTTTTATGAATGAATTTATCCATAATAAATGAATGACCGATGAAAATCATTGAATTTTAACCTCTTATATATAAATAAAAATGAACGGTTGGACAGTCTCATGATATAATGAAAATCCCCCACAAAAAAATATTTTTTTAGAAATTGATAATTATCTTCTTAAATAACATAAAAAAATAATGCTTCAAATTATTTTTAACAGTTTGGTCCAGAAAGAAAATGAGAAATTTGATAATCATGTAATTAGCGTCAATTTGTGTTAATCGCCTGTCTAAAATCAGTGAGTGGTCATGACTGTCGAACAGTTAGTAATGATAATTTCATATTTTTGACAAATTATCCGATTTTATTTTTACCTGGCATTCCATATTTCATACGTAATCCGGTAATTGAATTCCGTCCATTCATACCTGAGTGGGGCTAATAAGGGGAATTGTCCAAAACAAAATTACTTAATATTTAAATTACAGTAATGCAAATAGTAAATATATTTAATTCGCGAAAAACTATTCAATATATATTTTTTAAATTATATTTTCTTAGTTTCTTGTTAAAGTTTTTGAAATTCTAGCAAACCTGTTTCCTTGGGGCGTAAAGCATCGACTTTTCAATCAAGTTAAAGGAGGCGTGGTTTATTCGTGACGTAGAGAGCATTTCGCACCGTTTGTTATGTTTGGTAGAAATGGAAGTACACTAGAAGAACAATTTTGATTGAAATTAGGATTTTATTAATTTGAACTTAATGTGAAAATGAAACAATAAGGAAAAAGGATTTATACAAGACACTAATTTCTTTATCATTCCGATAATTGTATCTTTTCAAAGGTGTGATACGTGAAAACTCAGGTAGCATGTTTGAACACAGGTGAGTGTTAGACAAAAATCACCTTTGTCAACAAACGGCGATCGGAGCTGTGTATTATAGTTCTCAAAATGTGTACATTTCGCATTATAGGCTTACTACTAACAAATAGTAATAATTGTTAATTTAGAAAATGTGTCGTTTCGAGAGGAATTATATTACATGAAAACAAATACATATATTACACGTGAAATGCGAAACATATCTTAGCGTTGTGAGTACAAATTACTGGAGAAAATTGATCAAAAAGAGGTTCTCAGGGAAAAAAACTTTATTTTGAAGCATGGCTTTAATAACGATATTCCATCCAGCATGGAGAGAATTATTGACAACATTTTTAGTTATTTTACAAATTTTATCTGTGACTCCACAAGTGCCGGACCCAGGTGGGACACCAGAAATTACAAATGAAAATTATAATATTTCGGAAGAATTACCGATAGATTCGTTTGTAGGAACTTTACCAATTAAATCAGGATATCTTTACCATATTCAAGACCAACAAAATTTATTTAAATTAAATGAAAATACAGGTAGGATTACGACAAACATTGTTATAGACAGGGAAAAACTTAAACAAAACACAATAAGTTTTTTCGTTACTGGCTCATCATCATCAAATACTCAGCAGCACCCCATTAATGTTAGGGTCACAATTTTAGACAAAAACGACAATTCACCTACATTTCCACAACAAACAGCATCAATTAGATTTTACGAAAATGTGCAAGGTGCACAAGTGCCGCTTACAACGGCGTCTGACGATGACTTCGGAGAGAACGGTAGAGTTTCAAACTATGCAATTATTTCCCGAGACGATGACAACAAGTTTGATGTTCTTTACGATCCTGATCAGTATGGTGAGGTATTAATTGTTAGAAACGTAGAAAAATTAAACCGAGAAGAACGATCTGTTTATCAGCTGAATGTTTCTGTGCAGGATCATGGAACACCCCCAAAATATGGGTATCTACAAATTTCGATACAAGTTGATGATGTTAACGATAATCCACCAATATTTGATCAAAGTCAATATAAGGCAACTATAAATGAAAGTGCCCCAATCGGTACACTAGTCATTCACGCTGCAGCATCAGATGACGATATTGGAGTAAACAGTGACATTACTTACTCATTGTTGGATGACTCAAATCAGTTTGAAATTGACCCAAAAACAGGAGAGATCCGAACAACCAAGACACCATTATATTGTTATCAACGTTGCGAACGATCAGGTGGAGAACTAGAATGTGAACCATATAGCTGTATTATAACCATTACAACAACAGATGGAGGCAGTCCATCATTGACAGGTAGGGCCTATGTATCTGTAAAAATTGTGGACGAAAACAACCATGCACCCACCATCTCAATAAAGCACTATCCAGATGCCTCAAAGCCTCATTCTACTGTCAGTGAAAATGAAAGTACACCAAACATTGTTGCCTTGGTAACTGTGACGGATGCTGATCCTGGAACAACAATTTCATCATTGTCAATTATATCGGGAAATGAAAAGGGACATTTTAAGATAATGTCAACATCTAACTTTAAGTATAGTTCTGTTCAGCTCGTTGGAGTTCCAGATAGAGAGCGAATTAGTGTTTACAATTTGACAATTGAAGCCACAGACTCTGGAATTCCTCAAAAGTCTTCTTATGCATATTTGATAGTCTATGTCATAGATATAAATGACCATGTTCCGTGGTTTACAAAATTGGAATACAGGATAACGCTTGGTGAAACTTTACCTGTTGGTAGCTTTGTAGAAAGCTTAACAGCACATGATGAAGACTCAGGTCAAAATGCTGACTTGACCTATTCTGTTGTTACTGGCAATGAACGTGGATGGTTTAAATTAGATGAAAAGACCGGACTTTTGACAATAAAGGCAAAACTACATTACGAAATTGCTTCAGGTATTGTAATGAATGTATCGGTGCATGATGGTGGACCTAGTCCATTTTACAATTTTACTCGTGTTATAATAAACATATTAGATGAAAACAATCAGGCACCAACTTTTTCCAGTTCAAGCTTCAACATCACACTTGATGAGAACAAAGCAGCTGGATTTGAAATTCTAATGGCAACTGCGACTGATGTTGACTCTGGGGTAAATGGGACAATATTATATCACCTGCACGGTGATGTCCAACTTAGATATCCAAGTACGTTTAGCATAGACATAAACAGTGGTAAACTCACAACACTGAAGATGTTAGACAGAGAGGTCAAGTCATTTTATGAGATCAAAATCATAGCCAAAGATCAAGGACCACAACCTTTGTCTTCTACTGCAACGATAAATTTGAAAATTGCTGATCAGAATGACGAAAAGCCATCTTTTTATCCAGAGAAGTATTTTGTGAACTTCGATGAAAATCGACCAAGTGGTTCATTGGTTGTTCAAGTGACTGCTTTCGACAGAGACTATGGATCAAATGCTAAGATTACGTACAGTTTTGTATCCAACAATGCAGCGTTCACTATCAACCCAGACACTGGTATCATTACGACAACACGAGTACTTAGCAGAAATGTTCAGAATAGGTACACACTACAAGTGGTCGCAGTAGATCCAGATCCTTCCCACACATCAAATATTGGTATCGTTGAAGTTGCTGTTTTCAATTCAATTGACATTGTTCCTGTTTTTCAAAATCTGCCGTACAAGTTTAATGTAAATGAGGATTCTGGTACCGTATCAAATCCAACAACAAAACAAGTTGGCTCTGTCAGAGCAGTTGTGGGGGATAAAACTGTCAGATATGCCATTGTAAATGGTGACACTGAAAAAATATTCAATATTGGACAGACTACAGGGGCCATTACTGCAGTGAAAAGAGTTGATCGTGAAATAAAATCTGAATATACTCTTACAGTTGTTGCCTACACCGACAGTCGTAGTGCAGAAATTGATGTACAAATATCTATAAATGATGTAAATGACCATGCACCAAAATTTGAACTCATCAACAGTGAAGTGTACATTGCTGAAAATTTACCAGAAGGAAATGAAGTGTATCTTGCGTCTGCAGTTGACCTAGATGCTGGTATGAATTCTGTTATTACGTACTCCATACATGACCCATCTGCCTCGAATCTATTTGAAATTAACAGAAATACTGGAATGGTCATTCTGGCGAAATCTATTCAGAAACTGAACTTGGCGCAGAGATCCTTCCAGGTTACAATTACCGCGACTGATGGGGGATCTCAGCAACTTTCTTCATCACAGCAAATCACATTAGTTATTAAAGATGTTAATGATCATTCACCAGTATTTTCACACACAAGTTATGAATATTCATTATACGAATCCACTTCAGTAAACAAACAATTCTTGGTGCTACAAGCCGTCGATGGTGACTTTGGTGAAAATGCAAAAATAACATACAACATTACTCGTGGGAATGGTGATTCATCATTTGGAATTTTCCCCAGTGGTGCCTTGTATGTTGCTAAACAACTGGATCGTGAAATGAGGGACCACTATCAACTGACTGTTGTTGCTATAGACAATGGTGCCGAACAGAGGAGTTCTGCTGTGAATGTCACAATAAATGTTTTGGACAACAATGACAACAAACCGTTGTTTGTAAACACAACTTACTCTATGTCAATCAAGGAAAATAGTCCAGCCCACAGTGTAATTGGTTCAGTTAGTGCCACAGATGAAGACATTGGCAGGAATGCTGAACTTTCTTATTTCTTAGTGACTGGACATGAAAACTTTATGATTGACGTACAAACTGGAGAAATCAGAAGCATGAAAGTTTTCGATAGAGAGAGCTTGATTGAAGATACTGGAAAAGATTCTTATACTATTGAGATTATGGCTACTGACAATGGAATCACAAAACTAAATGACAAAGCTACAGTCGACATTCGTGTCCTTGATGAAAATGATAATCCACCTGTCTTTGACAAAAATACATACAGACCAAAAGTGAATGAAAATTCTGCCAAATATTCTCCTGTTGTGAAGGTGTCTGCAACTGACTTGGACAGTGGAGAAAATCAGGCATTAACATACTCAATATTATCCGGTAACGAGGATGGACAGTTTGAAATAAATTCAGGAAGTGGACAGATTTCATTGGTTGGATTTGTGGACCGTGAGTCACAAGATAGTTATATCTTAAACATTTTGGCTACAGATTCTGGATCAATAACTAAAAATAGCGCAACTTGCACTGTTTCTATAACAATTTTAGATGTCAACGACAATTCACCACTTTTTGCACAGTCTGTGTATGAAGTTGTCTTGTCGGAATACAGAGTTGTTGGAGATGAAATTATTCAGTTTGTTGCCACAGATACTGACCTTGGTATAAATGCTCAAATCACCTATTCTCTAACTGGAGGTGCTAATATGTTTGTCATAGATGCTAATACTGGAAAATTGTACTTGGATAAAGGATTAGATTATGAAACGAAACGTGAATATAAATTAAATGTATCCGCCTCCGACAAAGGAACACCAAAGGTTCTGCCAACATATGCTAGTCTAACTGTCAAAGTCCGTGATGAGAATGACAACATGCCAACTTTCATAAGTACGCCAAATGTGGCCTCTATTACGGAAAATGCAAATTCCTTTCAGTCCATCATGAAAGTAACAGCCCAGGATATTGATTCTGGTCTCAATGGGTCGGTGACCTATAGCATCATCAACCAGGAACCAGTTACAAACATGTTTTCTATAGATGCCGATCAAGGGAAAATTTCATTTTCTGGTTCCGATTTGGACAGGGAAAAGGTATCTACATATACATTGACAGTTGCTGCATCAGACAAAGGTCTCAAGATCTCAAAGAGAAAATCGGCTGAAAAGACCATCGTTATTAATGTCATCGACGAAAATGACAATGCACCTGTTTTCTTATCACCAAGTGCTCTCACAGTAACATACCCAACAAGTATTGGACAGTTTGCAACAATTAAGGCTGAGGACCCAGACGAAGGGAACAATGGAAGAGTTGTGTACACATTGCTTACTCAAAATTCATATTTTAATCTTGACACTACAACTGGAGCATTGTCTGTAACATCTTCATTACCAGCCTCTCAGGGAACGTATACATTACGGGTGAAAGCTTCCGATAACGGAATGACACCGAAATCTAAGGAAATGGATGTAAGAGTTATTCTTGTGCTGTCGTCAGGAGTGGGGCCAAGGTTTGAAACCTCTTCATATTCACTTCAAATTCCGGAGAATCAAAATATTGGAAAATCAATCAATCGTATCTATACCAATCCATATGCGAATGAGAAATTTTATATTACTGGAATTAGTACTAAAGGAAAAACTGGACAATTGTTTCAAATTGATGAGAATTCTGGAATATTTAGTGCCGCCATGCAATTGGATAGAGAGATTCATGGGAGTAATATTAACGTTACTGTGTGTGCTGTCCAGAGTTCCCAGAGCAGTCCAAAAGCTAGCTGTACTGTGGTAAGTTTTTAGCTTATATTTGTTTCAATTGAGAGAAAAATAATCTGTTTTTGGTTTTGCTAAACTGGGTGAAAATTTTGAAATGTTGCAATTGATGATAAGTAATTGAAAAGAACAGTTTTAATTAGGTTCATTTATAGTTATGTATTTTAAAAGGAAAAGGAAATTTTATTGCCTTAATGTAAGATTTGAAAAAACTTTTAGAATTTATCACTTGAAAAACATATTTTGTTTCTTTATTTATCATGTTTATGTAGTCTTGCAGCAGAGTTATAATTTATATTAAAATGAAATTGATGTCAAGGTTGCCCTAATTAAATATTTTATTGAAATCCTTATAATTATACCAATTTAAGCATATGTGCCCGGCAACCAAGAAAATCCATGTGGGCACTGTTGGCAGATTCATTCCAAGACATTTAATTATACATGTGATTAAAGATTTTTAACTTGGTTGGTTTATAAAATGTCACACGAATGTCCTGATAAGTTTTACTATCCTTGTATACTGTATTATGTACTTGTATGTTCATGTTTTTTTAGAGTTAACAAAATTATTGATCAAATCTGATAATGATTGAAACTCTAAACTAGTTTAACTACAATAAATTGAAGACAGAAATGAACATAATAAAAATAAGACAATGGATAAATATCAGACTTCAATGGACTTCATGTAGCTGTGTGATTACACATGACATGATCAGTCAGGGGTGCTACTTAAACAAGTGATTTCATCATTACTTATTTCAGTGATTTGATAAATTCAGTTATCACCTATTTAAGTGATTTTAGTGTTTTCTTTGATCTTCAAATGCTAATTTCATTGATTTTCCATATTTTCACAATCTTTTCTATAATTTTCCTACATAAATCAATTATCCCTTTTTCTTTGTATATTAATTTCACTAGTGCGCTTGGGCAGTAAGTTAGTGCGCTAAAGCTTTTAAAAGTACCCATGGGAATTTTTCTGTAATCAAAAATTCATTAACTACTCTTACTATCAGACAAAGATAAACAATATTAGGTAACCTGATTGGTTTTCTTTAGAGTTAGAATGATCTACTTCAAGGTTATGACCTGATCTACAAACTATTTCAGTTTTTGCATATTTTAAAAAAACTGTAAAAGTGTCAGGCTTATCAAGCAAAAGACAATTTCTGCATGTACCTAGTTGTTTTTTCAATGGAATTGTTGTCTTTTTACCAATAAAAAAATCAAGCTTGTGGGAAAAATATCAAGAAAATGTTATAAACACTTATTAAAGTGATTACATTTTAACTTCTAAAATTACTTGTTTCAGTGATTTTAAAAAGTCAGTGTGAAAATTTTTAATATTTCACAGCCAAAATCACTTGAGGAAGTGATTCTGAAATCACTTGTTTAAGTAGTACCCCTGACTGATGATTAAAAATAAGAAGAATGAAAAAAAAAAAAAAAAAAGTAGGTACTTGAAACTTTTGCAACTCAAATTTGGGTTCTTGGTTAAAGAATGGAAACATTAGCCTTAGAATACAGGCTGTTTTGCTTGGACTTCACGTTTTTTTTACTTGAGCTGATCAAAACTTATAAAATGCACCTTCCATCCCTCTTTAGTCTGCTTTTGTTGTCATGTTGCTGTCTCATATAGTTAAGATGGTCTTGGTAGGGTTTACAGAATGGAGAATATAATGGACCAAGAGTACAGAAAAATGGGTCAAGAAAATGAAAAGATTACAGAAAAATAGGGTTCTAAATATTTTTAAGAATAGAGAATAATGGAGGAAATAAATAAAGAGCATAGAAAAATGGCCTTAAAAAATTAAAACAATACAGAAATGAAGGACCCCTTAATCTGACCCTCAGGACCCTCAGTAAAGGACTTATGAAGTAATTAAACCTGTTTTTCAAGTACTAAATCATTAAAGAATTTGCCTTGCAATTTTGAACTGTTATTTCTCAGTAGAATGTGGCAGATGATAAAAATATTTTGTATATATATTTTAGGTCACGAGTGACATAACATGATAAATGAGAAATTCTTGTTTTCTTACAAATTTGTACAATTCTTGACCAAATTCAGCTGTAAGGCTTAAATATTACACAATTATAGACCAGTCACGCTTGAAAATAAACGACGAAAACAAGTTGTATAATTATAACAATTTTTCAATTTCTCCCCAAATATGTATAGAAAAGTACAAGGTGTCACTTGTGTTAGTAAGAAATTGATAGGTATGGTAATAAACTACCTGGTCATTCATTGATAAATGACCATAGACATGAATTTATGACTCCGGCCATAAAAATGTATGATCAACCTGATAAAATCACTGGACATACCTTTACAATAAACCCTCACTCATGTTAATAAATATCAAGATCAATTTTTATAAGGGTCAGTTTATAAGGTATTTAAAATAGTCATAATCATAAATATATATATATGTAGGTAAAGTGATCTAAAATCAATAAGTATAGTAAAAAGTAAGGTTTTGAATTTCATTTTGTTTTAATTTAGTAGTGAAACACACAAAGGTTCCTCAAAATATTTCAGTTAACAATGTATCTAATTGTTAAAGGGGAAAATTAAGGCAAGCCAGAAGATATTTTAACCAGTTATATTTACCAGCAAACTTTTAAAAAAGGACCCAAATTTCCTGGAAAGTTTTTTAAATGTTTCTAGATATAAGAAGATGTTGTATGAGTGCCAATGAGACAACTCTCCTGATCCAAGTCACAATTTGTAAAAGTAAACCATTATAGGTCAAAGTACTTTTAAAAAACCCCCATTTTGCTCTTTGAATGTGGATTTGTAACTTCAATAAATTATACAAAAAACTTGAAAGAAATTGTAGAGGAAATACCTTCTATGTATAAAATCAGATTTATTTTTTTGTAGATCTGTAAGACCTAAGAATATAATACAATATGTATTTTATGTTTCTGGTAAGACGTAATCAGTTTGACCAAATTTTCTGCTTCAATGACTGGCTGTCTCAAGAATCAATCAAACACATGTATTATAGATGTATTCTTTTTTAAAATGAACTTCATTCAAATTGCCCACAGACAATATTTTTGGTATAAATGTAAAAAAATTTAAAACCAAATGTGTAAGCATGTAAATTTACCTTATTTACTGTGTAACTTTTATGTACATGTAGTTTTAATACTGATGTAATCGTTGTACAATTGTATTGTATTTTTACTGTTATGACACATTTTTTGATATAAATCGTTACTTCCTTGACTTTTGACAAGACAGACAAACTGATCATAGGAGGCTTAATTTTCTCTTTTGTATTAGCATAGATGTATCATGTATTATAATACATATTGTGTACTTTCTTTATTATAAGGATTGTCAAATCAGAATCCCCATTGATTTAAGACATAAAATAACTCCCCATCAACTGATCAAGCCCTAAGAATCATCAATTTATATGTGATATATGGAATAAATTCTTACTAAAAAGCTGTTTTTGACTGTGGAAGATCAGCAATGTACATTTTCATATACATGTATCTTTGACCTATAATTGTTTACTTTTTACACATTGTGACTTGGATGGAGAGTTGTCTCATTGGCACTCATACCACATCTTCTTATTTCTAATCATTTCAACAGTTAAGTATGCAGGGCCTTGCCGATAAGCAAATACCCCTCCCCCTTATGGAGTTTCATGATAAATGCATAGACTCCACTTTCCAGGCCCCCCTTTTTTTTTAGTAAAATCCTGGATATGCACCATGTATGTTTTATGTATTTTGTAAAGTTATGAAACAAACCAAATTGAAACAAAATACATGAAAAGCTTGAACGTTATTTGCACATTTTTATATGTAAACAAATTGCACGATGATGCACAATTAAATAAAATACACATAGGTACCAGCTGTGTTTTCCCTACATAACTTTAATCTTATTATGAAGATTGATATCTGCCCAGCAGAAAAAAATAACTAAACTAGCTGTTAACAGTTAATGTCTTCTTCTTGATTTAAGATTTGTGTCAGTAATTTGTACAAGTTGGTATTTTTGTCCATTTTTTTAATCTTGTTTTTTTGGTATTGATAGTTATTCAAATACTGTCTTGACATGTAATTGCAATATTCCGATAGAGACAGTCACATGTTGGATCGACTCTGCCAAACACAGTGTGAATTGAAAGATAAATCTTTATGAAACTAAAGTTTAGAGTTAATTTAAATGTTGAAAAAGTTTAAATCAACAACAAAGAGACACGGTGCATTTGGCAGTTAACATGTAAATGTTTCACACTTAATACAGGAAACGTGCAGTTGCTCAAAAAAGTTTCTTCTTATTACAAAAACGAAATTTGATTAAGATGTTTCAATATCAGGTGTAATTTTTTAAATTCCAAAGATTGACAGTTTTATTTTTGTACTGAAACATAAAATATTGTTCTTACATTTTTTGCTATTAAAAGTATACTTTACAGTACAATTTTTTCTATTAAAAGTACACTTTACTGTAATTTGTTTTTATATTGATTGCACTTTAGTAAGTAATGAATTCTTTAATAAAAGTAAGATTAAATGAAATTCTTAAGGAAAAGGAACATGAATGGACTGGTATTAACAAGAGATAACTTCTGTTTTCCACCAGAAAAAGTTCTCTCCCCTCAATACTATGAAAGAATCAACAAATTTTACTTATTCATATAATATTAAATCACAATATTTAATTATACTTACAAAAAAGTCATAACCATACTGTTTCATTAAAGTAATGTACATGTATGCAAAAAGTTAGGTGGAAATAGTTGTTGACAGGGAAATAAAAGGGGGGGGGGATATGTGTACAAAAAGCAATGGAATCTTCAGGTTAAATTTATAAAGTTTAGAAACTTGAATTTTTGCCTTTGAGAATGCATTTCTGTCTTCTTGAAAGAATAATTGGAAAATATTATCTTTCAGCAAGTAACTCTTGAATCATCTAATTGACAAGTTGTACTGAAATTACCCTTTCTTTAAACTAAAGCCAGGCCAGTGTCCAAGAGGATTAGCCAAATCAACTGTTTAGTCATAACTTGAATACAGTCAAGATTATGACACTATTTGATCAATGTTAGTAGAATTTTAAAAGTTTGAATCAAATTTATCAGTACAATAGGGTAGAAATTGTAGGTCTTTTCACTTACGCTGACAACTGAAATATTTTATCTCTTTTTATATAGAAACTCACTAGGCACTCTCTCAGTACCATGGTCGTACAATTTACGAACAACATTACACCTGATATTTATTTACCAATATGAAAAACAAATAATCGGAAATTTTTCCGTTTCCAGTTTATTAATGAATTAATCAAGAATGCATAATCCTTCCACAAGAGTTTTTCCTATTGAAGAAATATTTGTAATATCTTCAGACCCATAAGATGTCACTCATAAGATTTCTTTATTATTTTATGGAAGGAAAATCCATAATTATATTTCAAATTTATTACCATCAAATCAATATCCATAACAGTTTCTGTTAAATGTGTTATTTTTAGTGGCGGATAAAAATTTCTATAGACAAAACTATTTTTAAGGCCTTGTATGTCAGGTACATATGAAAAGCACATTGTATAGATTTTTTTATTCTAATTTTTAAAACAACCAGGTGCATTTGATTTTTACTTTAAAAGTGACTTTAGAAATCAAGGATTCTCAGATAAAATGAACTGGGCTGCACTTATCATATTGTTTTTTAGCCAAATATTTCAATTATTATTATGGGGGGGGGGGGGTTTAATTCATCACTAAGATTTAGTATCTTAATTTATTTTTTAAAAGTTTTTCACATTTTTGTATTTCATTTTGTAAATTTGTTGAATTTGTATAACTTTCAGTAAAATACAAGTACATTTTTCCCGGAACATTGTGGCCTGGATGACACGTTCTTAAGTACATTTTAGATAGACATGATGAAGTAGAAAATATACAATACAAATGGCCGAGATTTATAGATTTTGTTACACAATGGGTAAAGATTGGGTTTGAGATCAGACTCCATAAATTATATGTCACATTTGTTCGAGGTCCATTTAATGTGTCCGTACATACCACGCTAGGTATCAAATCTTTTTATTTAACTTTAAATGACAAAATCGCATGACCACGATAAAATGCCACAAGAAAAACACAAAGTATCGGTTACATTAAAGTGACACCTATCTTTTAGAATTCTTTGTTTTGGGTGACTTAAGTTCGTATTTTTCGTTTCATATTGTTCCTTTATCTTGTCATTGTGTACAAAAGCCTGTGTTTTGAAAAGGCTATCCAGTTTGTCAAAATTGTATTGAGTCTTTCACCCGTTTGTCCTATATTTGTCAGATTGGTAATTTGAAATATGAAATTGGCTTTGTTATTTTGAACGATATTCACATGTAATTCACAGTGTACCTGTTTATTACAACCCTGTGTTATAAAACCCTAAAACGAAATCTGGGGGGGTTGCTTACAAGATATGCAGCTTTACTCGTTTAATTTAAAGTTCAGGGTAACTTAGAAGTATGATTTTGTTCGTTGCACGGTACGAGCACATAGTGTCATTTAAAAATTGGAGAAGTTAAATTTGAAAGAGATGAATTGGGTTTTCATTTCTATTTACAACTCTGCTTGAGAAATCTTAGGATCAAATGAAATATAAAATTTCTAGGTTTGATAAAAGATTTTGATTGTTTTGCTCCTGTACATGTACACCATTAAACATGATATGCTGTTTGTTCTAGATCTTTTCTCATCATATTTTGGACTAAATTTAAAAAAAAAATCATTTTCACATTCAGATGTTTAAGGATCAAAATATCGTAGCAATTTGAAATGGTATAATATGTTCAAATTTATAACCTAATGAAATAAGAAAGAAAAAATTGGGGGAAAATTTAGCATGTTTAATGCTTTCTTTAAGTTCAACTTGCCAAAAAAATTACTTATCAACATAGAATACAGGAAAACCCTGGACATTTATAACCACTAATAAGTGGTCAAGTACTAAACAACGGCAATAAACAAAATGTAAATATACAATAAACAATAAGACTCATTAACTGATGGTTTAGTAACCTGAGTATACATATGTCCATTTCACATGAAGTGTAATCAACCTGTACTAGGTAATATACATGTAATTGACATTAATCAGTTTACCACAATAAAGTGTGGATGTATTATGTTAATTGTTGTGACAGAACCTCCAGGTCTGAAATACCAGACATGTTCATTTCGGTGTCCTTTTCATATGTTGTTTATTTCGAGTTATGCATGGGGGAAAACAGTATTTTATTGTCCTAATTTGTGTATGACTGACAAAGTACATGTATACAGTGACAAAAGTGCAAGTCTACTGATATTCATGTATCAAAGTAAAAAATATTGACCAAAAAAGAAAAGAATTTTTTTATCTTAAAACTACCCTATTTTTTTGAAAGGAGAACAATATTTAAAAGTAAAATTATTTAAGCCTCAATAGACTTAAAAGTATCATGGTCCATTTTTAAAAAGTGTGCAATATTGTTTGAATGAAAAGATTTCGTCAATGTAAGGACTTTCTTTTAAATTGAAAAAAAAAATTTTAAGTATTGAATGATGTACGCAAAATGTGGTATGATGTCAAACGAGGTGTGCATGTCCTATACTATGACTTTACAAATGTTTGTATAAAGTGCATTCAAACATGTTCTCAAGTATATAAATGTATAAAGATTGATACTAAAATCTAAAAAATGTTTTAACCATGTTGTCAAGTGCTAATTTAAAAACATTGAAGTGTATTTCACCTTCGAAAATTTCTTAAAAAGTGTCTGAAAGTGTGGGTTATGCCTTTGATGAATGTTTGATGGAACGTAATGTAGAAGTTTATTTTTTTTTGTTTACAAGGTGTGGTGTACATCTTAACTTTAAACAAGATAGATCGATCTTTCTATTCATAAGTTCGGGGTTAAAGCGATATGTATATTAGGTTTTGTCTCATCGGAAGTGATTCAGTAAAATAGTCTTGTTACGGAAGGTTATTTACTGCAACAGATATATAGATATAACGAAGGAAAAATATAGGATGTAAAGTCTTATTTCGAATTTTATAAATTTAAGCAAGTTGACATGTTTGGCTACTAAAATGCTTCCTGTTTTTACCTTTTTTTTAACATGGTTATCCGTTATTATATCTTTGGTCTATTTTAACTTATTTGAAAAAAACAACATTTTGGTAGTCATTCAAAGTAAAAATATTGTTTTAATACTGCTCTTTGGTCGGGTTGTTGTCTTTGACACATTCCCTGTTTCCATTCTCAATTTTATTCAAGTACATGTATACAGAATTAATAATTTATTTAAGAATTGAAATGTCTTGTTTAATCTATATGACCTATATACATTAATCATTTAATTGAATTTTTCCGATTTCAGGAAAGTAACTTGTATATTATGACACAGCTATTGTTAAAAGAGTTGTTCTAGTTCATTCTTTTGTTCAAATTTTTAATCCATGCATATATTTTGTTGAAATATCATTGAGAAGTGGTCAACAATTGGCCTGTGTAAAAATAAACTCTATACAAAAATTGGACGTGTCATTTCATTTCAATAGAGTAACCCTCTAGTCAACCTGTACTGGGTTTTAAATTTGTTTATAGCAGAATAATAGCTAAATCCCAAACAAAAATGTATCATTAAGGATGTACTGAACTCGGTCTTAAGTCTTTTGAAAAGAAATAAAATCCTGTGATTATTGTGTTACTTCGATGGAATAGAATGGAATGTCATTTCAAGGGGAGCCGCCATTATGCCGGACAGTTTTATTGAAGTGAATAAATTGTAATCGTTTTAATCATGACCCGATGTCATTGATTATTCTATGTACCTGGGCAGGTGTGTTAAATCTGGTTTCCTTTTGTCGTGATGACAAAACAAATAAATCGCTCGTTTGAATTTTTAAGGTGTACTAATCAAAGGCCAAAATTTTGAGTGATTCATCCATGTATATTTCGGGTCTACTTTTATTTTATTGAAGGAGGGAGTTTACTGTTGTATTTGTTCATTTCTTAAAACAATTTAAAAATTTCATATTCTATTTAATTAATATACACCACCTTTAGTCAATTAACATCAAGCATGAACAAATAATTAAGACTTATCATACATGGAGTAAATTCAAAGGAAAAGAATTTTATGTGGAATTCTGTAACCTATGAAACAAAAAATATTTTGTGTAAATTAATCTCCCCCCCCCCCCCCAACCCCCCCTTTCCCCCTCTCCTCCCCCTCCAAGTTGTCTTAATTTTTAAAATTCATCTGTCAAAGAATTATCTTCATGAGTAATCAATTAAGTAAGAGATAAAGTTATAACTCAATATTTGAATATTTGAATTTATCTGACAATTCGAAAGGTGCAAAACCCCAAAACATGAAAGAAAATTGTGAAACTAAGGGGAGATAACTCCATAATCTAAATATTTGCTGACCAATTATCTTATACAGTCTTGACTATTTGGCTACAGTTAAATTTAACTTGTTGATAGAAGTCTGGCTAATTGTTTGTTCTAGGACCAACAAAAGAATGCGATTACAAACTTAAATACATTTATTTCACTTCAAAGTAGCTTTGTCCCTAATGTTTACCCGACTGATTTGGGGTTTGGGCAATAGCAGTGTGTTTTTATTTTGTCTATTATGGTGTATATTAATAAAGCATGTAAAGAAATGATAAGGTTTTGTGGGTGGGTTGTTAGGGTTATTACAATGTTTATTAAGCTTAAATTTTGGCTGACCTGGTAGTATAATGAATCAATTCTTAAAAAAACCACAATGGTGACTATGCGGCATGGGCTTTGCTCATGGTTGAAGGCCGTACGGTGACCTATAGTTGTTAATTTCTGTGTCATTTGGTTTCTTGTGGAGAGCTGTCTCATTGGCAATCATACCACATCTTCTTATTTTTATATTCAACAGTACTTGTAATTATATCTATACAATAGAAAATCTTTTTATGTAATAAATAGATAAATTCTGATCTTCATACATTTTAATGCAATGTTAAAATCTCCTTAAACTTTTTATCATTTTCATAAAAACTCTAATCACAATTACAGTTTCATGTCAGTTCAAGAAGAGTTTTTGTTTTATGATTAATTATAACGATTCAGATAGTTCTAAACAATCCCCCGCCAGCCTTAAAGTATAATGCATGATTTTACTATTGATTCAAAGACTTTTTGCTTGTGATTTAAAAAAAAATGTATTGGAAACTGGTCATACCTCTTTACAAAACTTATCTTTAGGCAAACAATTATTTACGGCTTACATTTTCTGTATATCATGTATATTTAGTCTCAGATTCCATTTTGTATTGCAAAATAAATTCTTCTCTATGCATAACATATCATAATCTAATTAGATCCCAAAAACATTGTATTTTGATAGCAAAAGTAAATATTTTGAGAAAAATGTTAAACTCATTAGCCAGACACCTTGTGCAGCCAAGAATGTGGTTCTTATGTGAAAGTATATCTTTATTTGAAGCCTGGGGAAAACATCATTAAGAGAAGTTTTTATTGCATGTTAATTTCTTGGAGGGTAATAATGTACTTAGTTATCTGGAGTAGGATTGTAAATCAACATAAACAAGTGCAGAATTTACAGAGAGGAAGGGGGATAATGTAACAGCTAAGACATGAATTTGTAAAAGTCTTATATTCAAATTGATAATCTGAGCAGTGTTATAGCCAAATGTTAGATTATATTTTGTCAAATATATAAAATATTATTTACACAGCAATGAACAAGTTTTGAATTTAAGATCAGGGATCCTTGAAATAGTAAATATTTAAAAGTTAAATGGGAAAATTTGTAATACAAAAATGAAATCCAATTTGGTTTTCCTTTGAGACGTATTAAGACTAATGAAAATTTCTTTAGCATACAGAATAGGAAAAAAGAAAGACATCTATTATATAATTTAGAAGAAATTTATTCCGTATGAATTGAAAGTAATGCGAAATTTCCAGTCACAGAGTGAAGATGGGATTTGAATTGTTTACCTTGATGTAAACACCCTCATTACAGAAATTTAAATTTGATGTTTTGTACAGATTCATTCGAACATGGGACTCCTAAGTCTGGGTAGAAAAGAGCGATCAGATACTTATTTTTTAATATTTTATATCAAAAAGTTTTGATGATTATAAAAGTGCCGGGCCATTGATCAAAGCTACGAATGAATATGAAATAATCATTGACTTCAAACCATAGAATTTACCACTTTTTATGCTTTTATGTAGACAAATGTTTTACAAAACGGAAGAACTTTTACCTTTTGAGGTCTGTGCAAAAAGGAGAATTATGTTTATTTTTGCACCTTTATAAAATATTTTATTTGATGGTATGTACCTGCTGTGTGTTTGCTGGTCACCATGAGTGAGTGTTGTCAGTTAGGATTTGCCATACCAGTTTTGCAGTTATGCCCCCTTGTAAATTATAAAAATGCATGTCTAATTTTTTTTTTTTTTTTTTTTTTTTAAGATGATCTAGAGAAGTGACTGTATACATGTATGGTGACCTAGTTGTCTTTGGGGATTTTTATTTAGTTGTTGGGTTGACATCAACTTGACATACAGAATGAAATTATCCCAAATCTCTTTAAACTAATATATATTTTTCAGATTTTGCTTTTGAAATTTGATTTACACTTTTTCTCAATTTAGTTCTGAAACATGAGTATTTTGGCTTAAACATTTCTCACATATATATGTGTTACATTATACAAAAAGAAAGACGTTTTCTACACCTTAATATGCTTTTCAGCTAATTTTGTGATGGATTTCCACAAATGCATATATCCCCATGTGTTTGCATCAGTTAGAAGATTTTTAAACAGAGATGTAATTTATTCTGACAGTATTTACATCTTCATAATTGTTTACAACAAGCTATTGTCTTTGTTTGTTTGTTAACTTCACATGTAAACATCTGTCTGGGGAATGAAGAAAATGTATGAAATTTATTTTATGAAAGATGAAATGTAACGATGATGTAAGCAGAAATGTACATCATAATGAGTTATCTTGTCTCATGAAATGTATACCAGGCCCAAAGAAGATTTGTTTCATGTTTTTTTTGGTTATAACATCTGGTGGACTAATGTTTCATTATATTTGTCTAACAATGCATTTATACCTCCTGACTAAAATATTCCCATTGCTTTGGCTTCGTATACATACCTACATAATACTGGAACTTAATTCCTCATGTAAAAAGTAATCTTTACATACAATTGTGCTGCAATTGGTACTCAATTATGCAGTCTTTGAAAAAGAAATTATTTTATGATGAGGAAACTTGTCAATACTTGAAGACAGAGTGTCATGATAGGCAGATTCCTTTAAAGGTGTCTTGTTTTAGGTGAACCAGTTGGGTTGTCGGGTTGCCAGGTTAATGATGTTTTAATAAAACAAAAATTTACCTGTTGACCCTGGGACCCCAAAGCACATGATAACATTTTTATATCACATCTGAATTTACTCCTTTCTTCTGCATGGGTACAAAGTTTGTTAAATTTAGGAGGGAAATTTTGTCAATACAGAAATTGTGTAGTATACATGTGTATATTGGGAAAAGTCACTATTGTAGACCTTCTAAGCTCAATTTAGGGTCCAGATACCTATTACAAGAAAGTAAAGAGAGGACATGGTATATTTGAGGACCCAAACTGAATTTCTGATTTGGTCCATAATTGTCAAACATTTATTTTCCTTATGAAAAATTATATTATAACAGTTGACATTAAGTCTCAGAGATCAGTGTAAATTGGCAATGTATAAAGCTGTTGTCATTTTGACTAATTTCAACTTAGGATAGATCATTTACTAATGATTTCAACAGTGTTTGGTTGTTTTTTTTCAAACACAGATTTTTAACCTTTTTCTCCTTTTCCACTCCACCATCTGTTACACAAATTTATGTTGAAGGACAATGGCCTTTAAAATTCTGACCAGAAATCATATGATAAAATCTCCAATACTGCCACCTATGTAAAGCCATCAATTATTCAGACTTTATTATAGGTAAATAGTTAGAGTAATTTGCAGGGATGTTTTAGAATTGATATTGATGAGAGAAAATTGTTTTACATGTTTTATGGACAGTAAGATTGAATAGATCAAAGAGAAAAATTTTATACACTTAATTGAAGTTCATATGGACCAGTGTAAAAAGCAACCTTGAGTGGTCAATTATTGTATTTTTTTTTTAATGATTAATTACCTCATCTCTCACTGTAAAAAAGGGGGAATGAAAATTAACCCCATTTGCCTAATATAACCTGCCGGGTAACCAATATTTGTTAAATAAAAACCAAAAGTTTTATAGTTAAAACTGATATTTTGAAGGGAATATTTGATATCATTTATATTACATATACACACAATTGATAAAATCTAAATTTATTTAAAAGGTAAATCATTTATACTTATCATGTTTGTACATACAATAGGTACAGCTTGAGATTTTTTATCATAAATTTTAAAATTTGTTTGTGAAATATAAGTAACTACATTACAAGCTTGTAATCTACTGTCTAAAGTACTCTACAAATATTGTGGCATTTATGATTGTAACCTGTTCTTGTAGGTAATCTAATTGTGCTTGGTGTGACAAGTTTATGAGTTTTAAAATTTTTATATTGTTGATAATTTCAAAAGAATGTTTATTACCATGTATATATATGCCAGTGCTGTCATAAAAGAACATTTTTACCCATCAGAACTTAAATTGTTTTGATAGAATTCTTGATGACCTCCTTGTCTCACAGTTGTAAAAGACATTTTGACCAATCAAACGCACCCTTGACATCTTGAAATACCTGTTGTCCATGGTAAAATTGTTTAAAATGGGTAAACTTGAAAACATTTATGGACTTGATATCTTTCTAGTTTCTTTTTAATAATACTCATGTTTCATATTTATAATATGTTTTTCTTAAGATCTTATCAATATTTTTATGTCCATTGTGTGGATTTTTTTTTAATTTTAATAGATTTTGTCTAGAGATTAAACACAAAAAATAATGTTGAAAATGGAAAATTTTAAAGATTATGTAAATTTGAAATTATATTCTATCTCTTCCAAATCTGATAAAGAATATAAAATGATATGGTATGATTTTCAAATATTTATTTTTTGCATGTAGAAATGAAATTAAAGAGGTTCAGTTGAGGGATTCACCAGTGTGCTGTATATAATATGATATTTCGTATGTTAAACATAAAAAATTGATGGTCTGCAGTTTGTATATTTTTAAACAATAAGTAAAGAAAAGATGACTTAATCCAAAGTTATTCTGGGGATATAAGGATGATGATTTATCAACAGTTTTTACCCGATTTATTTTTGGTCCCTGTGAAATTGCATAATATTATTCAGTCAGTATATTTCATAGCCTTTCAATATAACACATGTTTCTCCCTAATTATAAAAATGTTTTATGAATATGCCAGATTACAATAATGATGTAGGGATTTGAGATTCTCAATTTTTATGATTTTCCTATCTCCTGTATACATTATAAGTCTCAATCCCTTTGGTCATTCGGAACCATTTGTACTTGCTCATTTGAATGTATGTTAAAATTACTAACTTTGCAAAGTGCATTTTTCTTTACTGCTAGTAACCTTGAGTTAAAAATCAAACATTTTCTTCCTGAGAAAATCAATTGAAGGAAGAATAAATGAAGTCCATAACTATCTTTACATCAAGGTTAATTATTTTGTGTATTGGTTATTTTAATTAAGGTTGCCAAGTACACTATTCACCTGTTTTTTTGTCCCTTTGTCAGTTCAGAACATGATATGATAATTAAACCCATTTTCATCATGTTTTTAATGCTTCAGAGTAATTATTAAATTCCTGTCCTATTATGAAAGGACACTGCACAATCTGAAATAGACATACAACTGGTTTAATTAAATTGACATTATTATTGGAGCTGTTCTTACTTGTTTATAGCCTGATTTTTCATTTAAGCAAAGTTTGGAAGTATTTTTTGAATATACCAAGAGATTAGAGAATAATTTTTAAGCTCTTGGAAAAAAAGGGGGAGGGTCCAACTTCCGATCCCCTCTTTGAACTGACAGTATTTTGAGAGTGTTCTGTTATTTGGGTAGATTTTATTTGTTAATGTTCAAGAGAAAAATAATCTTGTCAGATAAAACATTTTCATGATTATAAGATGTTTTTCAGTCATTTACCCCCCCCCCCCCCCCCCCAACATTTCCAAATGATCTCCAAGGATAATTTAATAAAATAATGTCCCCCTTGACACACCTACTAAGATAATTTGATTAATTAATGGTTGAATTTTTAGTGACTTATTGCAATCTTGCACTAAAAACCATCATTTTATGTCACCTGAGAAAAATAAATCACAGCTGGAAGTCAAACAGGAAAAAGTCACCCATTGATTGTGTGCAGCAATAGAAATATTAGCTGTGACATATTTTGAATGACAATGAAATGAAATATCGAATAGTTTAAATAAGTTGGCAGTGAACTCCGCCACCTGTTAAAAAAGTATGTATTTTTGTATCTAAAAATGGAGAGAAAAGTCAATATTTATGTCCCAAGATGTCAACCTATTAATTGAGTGGATTACTAGATTATAATTCCCTTAATAAATTTATCATTGACACTCCTAATAAATGGATTTATCAATTTATTAATTATCATATAGGCCTGTGGGGCAGGATGTTTACAATCAATAGATGAATTATATTAATTTTGATAACCTTTAATCTGAATCAGTAAAACTAGGTAATTGTATGGCTGAGTAAAGTTACTGCCACATTGAAACAAATAATTGATCAATAATGCTTACAGTAAAAATAAAATAAAAAGTTGTTTTTGAAATAAAACAAAATGTGTTTTGATAACATTGATTTATCAGAATCTTGTTAAACTTAAAGATAGTTTTTCAAATTTAATTTATTTCCTTAAACAGTGTTTATTTGATTGATATGTATACAGGTGCATATTTTGTTTTTATTCATGATATGAATTTGACATGTTTTTCTAAGTTTTTACTTTAATTTAGATTTTTAGATTTTGACAATTATTGTTTAGATACTGAAATCTTGCCTATTGTTGAAGTCTGATTAACTTGACCTCCACTGATGTCTTGGACATTAAGTTCTGCTTATTTGTGACCTTGGGGTGCTCCCTGTCTAATACTTTGGTGTACATCTGCCTATAATGTTCAAATGAAATTCAATATGTAACAGTAAAATTACCAGTCCACCAGAAACACTTAAAGCACATTTTTAAAGTAGACACTTTAACATTGTGTAAATAAGCAATTTTCTAAATTAACAATAACTTGAATAATTTGCAGGTAAATGTTAATTTGTTAAAGTTTGGAGAAAGAATTCTTTATATTGTATAATTACATGTATCAGAGGCACTTTATGGACCATTTTATGTGTTTTTATCGATTGCTTACCTTTGAACTGGGCTAGCTTAATAAAAGGAAATTTTATGTGAGGTTGTAAAAATTTTTACAGGTATCTTGAAGCATCTGTGTTCTTATTATTTTACAATCATACTTTTATTAGAGAAAGAAAACTTTTATGGGACTATTTTTAACACCATGTTATCACAAAATTTTCTTTTATTCTAGTATAAATTATCTAAAATAACAATCTAAGGGATAATGGTCCGAGTAATGGTCTGTTGGGTGAGATTTTTATAACCTGAACTTACTTATTTTCTTCCATTTGAATTCAGTATAAAAATATGTATATATGTGGAATGATTACCAATGATCGAGACAACTATGTATATTCACCAGAGTTTAAATGAGGTGGAATCATTGCTGCCCCTTAATACACGTATAAGCAATTTTAAGGTCATTACAGCCTTAAAGAATGAGAAAAACCCATCCTATGTTCACTATAAAAGGCCCAAATATGACCTATTTAAAAAAAAATAAGGTCCATTTTTTTTATTTTTTTTTTATCAAACAGGGTTTTAACTCTACACATAGATATATATATATGGGTATTGCATCTATGCTCTAGATGACTTTACCTCAGAATTTAAAATGCAAGTTTTTATTTTCACAAAACTTATCCTATGACAATTTTCACAATCATGATAAAATCATAGCAACAGTCTCTAAATTTACAGTATTCTCTTATAGCACCTGCATAAATGTAAAATAAAACTGACCATTTGCAAGAAATTAGTGAAAACATGCGTTCAGGGTTTTGGTTGTAAATTTATAGAGAGAAAACTTAAGAAGGACTGAGGTCTTTTTTAGAAAGCTTGTTTATTTGAAGTCTATGAAATATAGATTGGAATGACACAAGTTTTATAAATTATCTTGACTCAGCAAAAAATTATGACATATTGAAGTTTCGATTGTCCAATCACCATGGCACAAATTCTTTGTGCTGGGTGAAGATGTTGGGTTTTAACTATTTCAGAAAGAAATTTGACTGGTTACCAGGACTGACAGAGGATTAGACACAACTTCAAATAAAATCTTAACAGAAATTTAATAAACACATTATTTTGTCAATTCATTTCTCTTTTATCATAAGTGTAGGATGACCTAGTCCTAATTCAAGGTTTTAAAGGTGACCAGTTAGTATAGGTTTTTATAGATATATAATCTTACAAGTAATAATTTTCAAATAAAACACAAAAAATACAGTAAGAAAATAAGTTGAGCCTTTACATTCAAGCCCTAATCCACACCTATTACATTTTCAGGCCAAGAAAATTGAAATTGTTTGATGATCTTGCCTTATGTAACCCACCTAAAAAGCAGCCTACTCCAAAAAATGTTATGACACAAATTGTTTGAAATCCCTACCTACCTTCCTAAACCTACAAGGCTTGCTGGGTAGGCAACATCAAACAAAAAACTTTTTAAGGGTGGCACCAGTAAAATGAATCAGATCAGAGGCTCACCAAAAAGGATCATAGTGGACTGCTCCAATCCCTTTACTAGTATATATTTATAAAAAAAACCAACAAAATAATAGGAAATTGCTCATACATGTCATGTGCAGACCTATATATATGCATCTAGGCAGTGGGCCCAAAGTTTTTGGAAATACTGTATTTGCCAATGTTTAAAGAGTAAAATCTAACAAGTTGTTTCTAAGTAAACAGTTTGACCTGAGCTGGAAATGTGTTGTAATAATTTGTAAATTCTTAATTAGTTCATGGTTATTATAATTTTTTCAAATGCATGTTCCTCATTGCACTTTGAGCAGACAATCACCATGATCATGAGCTTCATCAAAGTATTTAGTAAATTCCAGTTGATCAAGCTTTGTCTATCCGTCAGATTGCAAAAGTAAATTCGGTTCATCCAGATTTGTCTGTCCATCAGACTGCAGAAATCAATGATCTGATTGTCTGCTGCAAGAATTGATACAAACTAATTAGTAGATCTGCTCAGACAACATCAGTTTTTTAGACAAAGATGAATGGAGTTATGGAGGTCAAGTAAAATTCATCAATCATTTTAAATTATTTGATCTTCTCTCACAACAGAATAGTATGATAATGATTTGTATCTGCATGTTCAGGAATGATGTTTGGCAGATTTCATTGCTGAATGATAAATGTGTACAATAGATAATTTGTTTTCTGAAATAATTGCATTTAAGATGAAATATGGATACTGATTGACTGAAATATGAAAAAGAAAATTTGTAATGTCAGTCTTGGAGTAAAAAGTTGTTGTGTCTTACACAATTAGTCAGCAAACCAACAACATAATTAAGCAGAAAAAAATCATTATTTCAACAGTAAAGAAGTGTAACAGTATAATAATATTTTAGCCTAAATTTTAGAAAAGTTGTAAATAAACTGACAAAAATATATTTACTCTTATTTATTTGAAAAGTGAAAAATTGAGAAGTTTAATTATTTATCAAAATTCATTGCACTCTTAATTATAAAATTTCCATAAATAATGGAAATTAACATCACAGATTGTCAAATACTTTCTTTAAAATGTACGATTGTAATGTTTAGAAATCACTTTTGATCAGTATAATCATCTGCATTTGTTTTACTGCTGATTTTGTAGACTAATTATTCATAAGAAGAGTTACTTTTCTATTGTTCTCGCATCATCAGTTTTACCACTGCACTTTATTGATTGCTGCACATAATTGATGAAAATGACTGATGACTGCTTAACACATTACAAAGACCTAGGTGCTTTTGTTTCTAATTGAAGTGTCACAGTTCTGCACAGTTCAACATGAAATATATTAATTATAAAATTCAGTTGTCATATTTTTGTGTCAATCTAGCAGTAAAAATTATTACATAACATAATTTGTTTCAAGTTTTAATTAAGTTAATATGTTTAACATGCCAAGTTAATTTTCTCCTTACATAATCGGACATGTTCAAAGCAATTTCAAGAATACGTAATTTCTTTGATTGTATTTCCATTGACTTAAGTCTAAATTATTAATTAATTTGTACAAAAGTGAGCTAAATAGAAACACAGAAATAGTAGTAAATGATGTTTGTTGTTTCTTGCGATGTGAAATTAATAACTGATTGTTTGATTCACAGCTACTCCTCTTGAAAGCTACAGAAGAAGTGAAAACATGATTTGATGGCCTGAGATATTTGTTTGAGTTTTTACATGTCAATTTATTATCAATAGTTTCATTATCCTGTAATCAACTAGGACTGACTGCCAGGAGTTCAATTTGTCTACGAAAAAGAAATCATTTTCAATGGACACATTTTACATTTTACCGGGTTTCAAGTTGTGATTTTTCCAGAAAGTCCCAGTGCATGTAAAGCATAAGAAGAAACTATTTTTCTCAAGTTTCAACTGGGCCAAAAAGGGGGTGCAATACTATGAATGAGTGCATTTTATATACACCTAAAGACGGTACTTCATTGTATGTTAACTTTAAGGTTTGATGAAGAATAAAAAACTTAGTTCACATAGTTTATTTTTGAAGACCTCCACTCCTCTTTAAAAAAAAAGAAAACAACACGTCCTAACTAAATTTGGAAATAATCGTTTGACCTGTGTGATACCTATATTATTTGTGCAATCAGACAATTGATGTAGGATAACAATTTAGTTTGCAGTAATTTTACCCCAACTGACACCCCAACATTCTCATTTAGTTTTTTTGAAGAAAAAAAAATCATGTTAAAAGCTTAAAAAATCTTTCTTAATAGTAAAATTGAGAATGGAAATGGGGAATGTGTCAAAGAGACAACAACCCGACCAAAGAGCAGAAAACAGCTGTTCAAGGCCACCAATGGGTCTTCAACACAGCGAGAAAATACAACACCCGCACTCCATGACATATTTTGATTGTACATTTAAACAACTCACAATTGAAAGCAGCAAGGACTGTGTACTTTTAAACTAGTAAACAACATAAATAATGAAGTTTTCAGGATGTCTGTCGTCAGAGTTGCCACATTTAACACCATTTAATAAAGAAAAAAACTTAATCATTGATAAGATTTTAATGACTTTGTATGATGTTGAATCTTAACTTTAGGACATTTTGAATTAATGATATCCTCACTCACATTTTATGACCTTTGAATTTTTTATTAGGTTCCTTTATTAACTTTTCAAGCATTGATGTATAGAATGTTTATTCAGTAGAAGAGGAATGGCTGACATGTTTTTTAAACAATAGAATTTATGGTGTAAACTATGTAGTGGTTATTTCAGAAGCATGTCTAAAGATTTATGTCTTAAAGCTGCATCATGTAATAAGTTTAAAGATTTTTTGTCCACTTAAAAGTATTTTTTGTTGATAATTGAACTGTTGGATGATTGTTGCAATCAAAATTGTTTCCCCTTGGCAGTTTTTAGCCTATTTCGAAAAAGTTGTCTTAGTAATGATTTTTGCAAATATCATATGTATAAATGAAAAGGGAGGGTTGCAATTAGTTAAGTGTAGTATATGTTTATATACCTTTTTCAAGTCTGCAACTTGATCATGCCTGGCATTGTGGCAATTTATAGTTCTTAAAAGTTTTTGTTTTTTTTTGAGAGTGAGTGTTGATGATAGTTTTTTTTAAGTTACGTCTCTGTTTATTATTCAAAACTTTTTTTTTTACTTGGCATACTGTCAGTCACCTACATATTGCTGAATTCTGTTGATCTTGTCATACAGTCATTTTTATTACTTTAATGTTAATACACTTGTTGTTGGGTTGCTGTTTCATTGACAACTGTTCTAGACATGACACATCTATATTTATGCATATATGAATACATATGATTCTATTATTAAAAACCAAATCTTCCACCTTGAAAATGGATTATCTAAATGTCGAGTCATGTAAGACGGCATTAACATTAATCTGTTTACTGTGTTGGTTTGTATACACCCTGATCAAAAAGCTACTTAATCAACACTTTACTAATTAAGAAGATTTCGTCCACCATTTATAATTGATTACTCATCTGCAATAAGTAGTTGTGTATAATTTTGTAACATTGAATATTGAATATCAGTACCAGTCCAAATCAGGGGACATAAATCATGTTGAAGATTATCACACTTCATATATTTGGGCGGAAAATTGTGATTTTTTTTATTGTCCCAGGATTATAGTTTTCCTTAAAGAGATTTTTTGATAAATTTTTAAGCTGGAGTGAGGGAAATGGGGTTAAATGCAGGTAGGGGTGCTTTCACAGGGGCTCAATTGTTCTGGTACTATTTAAGGCAGCAGTTTTGATTTAAAAATTTGAAAATATTTCTTGAGCTGGGGCTTTTTTGCTTCTATTTGGAGTAATTTATTGTAAAAAGAAAGAAACAAATTTCTTAATGACATTTTTGCATGAATTAAAATACCAACTTCTTCATGAAATTGAATTAACAGTATTCAAAATTGAACTGATAGTCTGCAATTTTTTATTAAATAATAATTAATAAAATAGTTTATAGCACAGCTTATTATAATATTCCCTGTGAAATGTGGTGATTGTCAACCATATTTCACCAAAGTAAACCATGGTTGACCATTGGTTTAAAGCAATGCCTCACCATGGTTCTCAGTGCTTTTAACCATGGTTTTTGTTAAAGTGTACCGGACATGGTAAACTTGTACCATATTCTAATTACTTGGTCACAATTATTGCAGGGGACATTTCGATCGGTACCAGATATATAACAGGTGTTATGATTAAGGCAAGGATTTATTCAACAAGTACAAAATAAATACAGGAAATAATGAGATTAAAATTAATCAGACCTCTCTGTTCGCCTTGAGTCTGTTCGACCACGAACATTTCTTTGACATGTTAAATACAAATTAATAAAAACCTTTACAGGATTAAATAGTTTTGTACGATTTACAGAGAAACGGTAAAAGAAAATCTCACTTGAAAGTCTCCCGTTGCTAAATTGCACATTGACTAGTGTTAATCCAATTTAGTAAACATTAAAATTATGTAATGTGCTTTAAGCTGATGTAATTTGCATGTTTTTCATATTGCTTCATGTGGTAGATAAAACATGAGCTGTTATTGCATTTGTAGTGCTACAAATTAACTTCTTGAACAAACAAGAAAAAGGTCTTTGAGAAGTGATTTTGAGGTTTAAAGTGTATAATGATTTGTTTGTTCGACAGGAGTAGATCTTTATTAAAATTGTCATTCGGGAATGTATTCCCTTGAGAAGGTGTATTAAGTGCAATTTGTCTTTTTCTGAAGGTTTTGTATGTAATTCTGGTCCATACATACTTTATGAACCATTATTTTCTGATTGAGATAAGAAATGGGGGGATGAGTACTCACTCGTGAAAAATCAAGATTGACTCCATCACTTGGTAATGTGCCATGGGGAAGAACAGTGGCGGATCCAGAATTTTTCATGTGGGGGCCCACTGACTGCCTAAGAGGGGGCCCGCTCCAGTCATGATTCAGTGATTCCCTATATAATCAACCAAATTTTTCCAAAAAAAGGAGGGGCCCGGGCCCCCTGAAAAACCCTCTAAATCCGCCTCTGAAGAATTCTATATGGCACGGGTCCCTACGGAAAAAAACTAATGTGTCATTATGGTATTTCATAGGGTGGGGGTTTCATTGAAATCTGCAGACTGCCATCCCTGTCTCATAATTAAGGATGTTGTTGGTTGTCTTTGATAGAAAAACAAAGGATATGAGCTATCCATCCATGACTTGTCTTTTTTATTCTCCAAGAATTTGATATTGAAGGTTAAATTTTTTTAGACTCAGGTCGGCATTAAGTGTAATGATGCATAGATTTATGGTTAAGACAGTGACACAGCAGTGACTCTACTGTCAAGACCGTATTAAATATGCTTTCATTGTGCTGTTTAATTGCTGTCTCAGCATTTTGTTTATTGGAAATTTTGGCTTATGTCTTGTAAAATACTAATTGGTGTACACATTTATTTGGGTACATCTTGTTTTTGATATTCCATTGTACACATTTCAATTACTGCAAAATTGTACAAGTCTATGAAACAATAATAATGAACATAGCGAAGATTTAATGGCCCCATCAGTTGCGGTCTACTTGCACTGCTAACAATAAACTAGACTCTAAATTTAACCACTAAACATTATATTCCATATCTCAATTTCTCTATGTTGACTTTTTTTGAGTGAACTGATACTGAATATTCCTCTTTGATTTACCCAGTAATATTGTTGTGCTTAACTGACTTAATAAATGAGCCATAACATATGGTCCATTAATTCCTACATATTCCAGAACAACATTCAATACTGGTTATTTTATACTGACATTATAAACTAATCAATTTTGTAATTATGTGACTAATTGTTTTTGAAATAAAAGTCTGTGTAAGTAAAAATCAGGTTAAAGTTTAAAGGTTAACGAATCTGAATCTGATACCATCTTTAATCAAGAGCTTGATCCGCTGATTCAAACACTACTTTGAATAATATTACTCCTATTTTTTATTAAAATTTTGTTTGATAATTTTCGATGTTGAGACTTTTCTACCTTAAATAAATACACAAAAACACGCAAAGAAATGGAAAAAGATTATTTTTCCTGTGAAAGCCAATTTTTAGGCGTCCTGTTAATTATGATGTTCAATTGTTCTTAACTTATAATCTCTAACCAGAAGAGAAATGACATAGTTTGTTTAGAAATATGGGAAAACCGAGACTCTTAGTATTACTGAAAAATTGATAGGAGTTAAGTTTCATGTTAAACCAGAATTTTCATTATTTATATAAACTCCTTTCATTTATAGGCAGCATTTCATTAAGAAACATTTATAAATCTCTGGAGATATCATTTATGGCTGTTGATCAGGAATGCTGAGAATGGCATTGATACATGTTGCAATTAAACTTTAATTGACAGTAATATGAAAACAAGATAATGATGATGACAATAAATATTAAATGCACATCAAGGGAGAACTTATTAATGTGATAAGATTATTTATCTTCAGCTTAAGTATATTTGACCCACAAACTGAGGTAAATTTTTAAAATTGAAGGTAAAATTTTTGAAGGAGGACATGTTACCTTCTATGACACATTATTTTGATTCAATGCAAACCAATCTTTGCTCCTACTCTAAACATGCCTCTTGCTAAGCAGAGAAGCATCAATTTATACCAATTTTCAAGTCTTTAGTTTGACCGGTCCAGGGACTGAGTCTTTCCTAGGTTTAATAAGTAGTATATTATTCTTAACTTGTGTTGTCTCTTAGAAATCCTTACTTAAAATACAGAGTTACCAATAGTTTAAAAATATGATGACACATATTTTGAATTTTCATTTAATTTTACAAATATTTATTTCAGGTTGTTGTCACGGTTACAGATTTGAATGATACACCACCCAATTTCAGTAAGAATCTGTATGCTGAAACTGTTTCCGAGGGGACTGCAACGGGTACAAGAGTTGCTTCTGTTCATGTCACTGATGAAGATACCACTGGACAGCTTAGCCTGGTTATAAGAAGCGGAAGTGATGGAAAATTCATCATTAACAATTCAGGTACGATATTTGCCTTTCGAACCTTTTATTAGGATCTAGAAATACGTTGATCAAATGTTCAAATGTTCTGTATTATTTAGAAAAGTTTTTTGTGTGTTTGAAGGAAAATTTAGTGTAGGTTGGACAGGTTTTAATTTTAATGGAATGCATATTTGAGTCTTTAACAGTGCTTTAAAAAAAAAAAAAAACTTTAGAAAGATGAGGTATCGATTGCCAATGATACAACTATTCATTAGAGACCAAATGACATGGACTTTATTGTCTGTCACCACATGGAATATTTCTTTATGTTTATTATTGCTTTTCTATGTTATACATGTATTCATATCATATTTCATATGTCATATTCATTCTCATATCACATTGACGCTTGGCGAATGACAAACCCAAATCAAGCAGACCTTTTTATCTGCATCCTTTCTAGTAAAATATATACCGCCAAAACAATCCATTGTGTTGGATCCTGCAGATTGCTTGCGACATTAGCTATATATTTACAGGTTGGTTTTTCTATTTCTTAGTTTTACGGTTCGGTTCTAATGTTTCCATTTATAACTGTTTTAATTCTTTGAATAATACTGTTCAAAGGTATATTTATACTATATATATATTTGTAACTATCATTTAATATATATTTACAGAATAAATATAAGTAGGCACTTACGAATTTATATCGCCATTTATGAAAAAAAAAACCTGGTGACACAACTAAATATTCTCTGTTTAAGTTAAAACCTTTTTTAGACTTCTATTTTAAATATGTCTTGTTTTGATTTTTCAGGTGATATTACCCTTTCATCAAAGTTGGACAGGGAGACTAACAAAAAGCATACACTAGTTGTACAAGCTTCAGATGGAGCACAGACATCTACTGCTACTGTGGTTGTCACCGTTACAGACATCAACGATAGTCCACCAACTTTTGAAGAAAGTCTGTACACTTTCGATGTCCCAGAAGATACTGCTGTTGGAACAACACTTGGAAGAGTAGAGGCCAAAGATCTAGACGAAGGAATTGCAGGAGAGGTCTACTATACCCTCTTAACCACTTGGGGGTCTGATTTATTTATGTTGGACCTCCAAAAAGGAACATTTACACTGAGAGGAAACTTGGATTTCGAAGAGGTAGTTATGTTGAAGAGTATTATAAATGTCTTATTCAATCTGTCCTGAACAGTTTCAACTCTCGGGGTTTTAAATATTTCACCTAGCTGCATAGTGAATTAGAAATTCGTTGAATTTTTATGGTGCCCACAAAGACAGTCATATATATATGTAAATTTTATTAAAATATTAAATAATGTCTTTAAAAAGATTTCTTTGTGATCAAATATCTATGTACATCTAATTTATTTTCTATCTTTGAACATCAATAATTTAAATTCTAACAATAAAACGAATATATTTCCGCTGGTGATTCATTTTTCATGTTTACAGAAAAGTAATAAAGTTTTGACGGGAAATTCTTATGTTAATGAGCTAGGTAATTAGTAAATGTATATTGAAATGATTAACCTTATGTTTTCACCTGTATTCAAAGGAAACTGTGTTAACAAATGGTGGTTTTTTTATGTCACATGATAGACATTATGTCACATGATGGACAACTGCTGAAGAAGCCATGATTTTATATTTTTGTTAATGTGACTGTTTTAGGGATATGTTGGCATATTTGACCAAATTTTTATAAAAATAGTACGTGGGCAAACAATAGTTCAGTAGATCAAAAATTCAATAAACAAAACAGAAAGAGACACATTTTAACTTTGGAATGGTTTAAAACCTTATTAAAAATGAAAATAATTTAGTTTTTCCAATTGTTTTTCAATTGAAATAGTGTGTGAGAGTGTTTGAAAGGGGAAATGATGTGTTAGGCCTCTTGTCCCATAATAGAAAACTAGGATTGGCCTTAACTTTCAAACTTTAGAAATTTCATTAAATTTCCCTTTCCAGCAGTAATTGCACAATTTGACTGACAATATATATATATGTGTTGGTTGTTCATATAGAAACAAAGAACATTATTGAAAAGAAATTCTTCTTCCTGTTACAACTGCTTCATGAAACTGATCAACATGCAGGCAGACATTACCACTGGCAATTTTACACAAAAACAACACAGCTATTAATATCTTTGGATAAGAAGAATAGGTTTTCTCTGTTGTTTTGTTTGAAATTTCTACTGTAAAACGTTTTTTTCATAAATGTCATACTTATTTCTATTTTTAGATACAGTTATATACCCTGAAAGTGAAAGCAGAAGATAGAGGGAGCCCTGTTCTGTCCTCTACAGTCACAATATTCATGAACATCAAGGATACAAATGACAATGAACCTGTCTTTGACCCCATGTCATACAGCACCGAGGTCAAGGAAGATGTTACCATAGGAACAAGTGTTGCCATGGTTTCTGCCACAGACATTGATTCTGGTAGGTGTTTTGGTACAGAACTATAAGACTTGACATGACATTCTGTCAAAACCAATTGCGAAATTTGAATAACTGGTTGCCAGTGGTTGTTATTTTTAGGTTGAGTCATCCATTTTGTATTGAAGGCAGACTTTTTCTAGACTCTGGGTAAAGTAGAACTAGACCTTGTATACGGTAGACAATTGCTTATTGTTGAAGACTATAAATCGGCCTCTAGATGTTTTTCTATTGTTTCGTTGCTGTCCCACATCTTTTTCTATGACCCCACTGATTTTAATCATCAGTCTGCATCCAAGCCTAAAAGGAATTTGTACTTTGTTGAATACTTACATTAGTGGCTCAGCACATACCAACACAATCCTAGAAATGAGTTTTCCGCAAATTTATAATGAATTCAGATAATTAGGATTATATAAATTCAGGATTGCTTAGTGAAGAATAATGATTTTTGGTACAGAATTGAATTAATTACTGTTGAACTTAAATACCATCAATTATCGTGGAAATACATGATTTTCAAATTGCAGGACTAAGAAAATTTATTCAATGATTGTAAAGAGCCTTTTTATTTGATTGTAACTCTGTTAATACCTACATAACATTAACATTTCAATCTACACGTTCTATCTTCTTTTCATTTGGGGTTTTTAGATTAATTCATTTTTTCCGTAACCATTTTCTCCTTTAACTCACAGATCTATTTAAAACTGTTGTTCGTTCATTTTATTGGGACTTTTAGATTAATTCATTTATTCTGAAACCATTTTCTCCTATAACTCACAGATGTAAAACTGTTGTTCGAGATTAGGGCTTACTTAATGCTATTCAGAAATCGATTTAAAATCCCTTGGTCTGAAAAACATAAAACTTGCTTGTACTGTCAACAAAGAATTATTGTTAATTTTCTTCTTTATTTTGATTACCATGCGTCCACAAACTAGAAGTTGTAATTGAATTGGGTATCCTGTTTTTTGCAAGGTGCTAAAGGGGTCTTGGCAACAAAATTTGGCTCAAGTTCTTAACCTTGTTTTAAACGTAAACAAAGAAATATGTTTGTTCAAGCATCGGTTTTATTAAAAGTATCACTTCAGCTGTATCGCGTTTATGAGGATTTTTGATTGAAATTATTTTGTTAAATTGAAAAATAATTGCTTGGCACCTTTCTCTCACCTTTTTGTAAAATTCATAATTGATTCTTAAGGTTACAAGAGAGGTATTCTTTCGGTAAAGCTCAAGTAATACTTTTGTATAAAAACCTATATAATTTTCGGTTTATTTTTGGAAAATAATGATTGAAAACATTATAAAAGAATTAAATTTGCTTATTTTATATATCTTTTGTTGTTTCTATACAGAAAGTGTCACTGTTTGCAAAGGACCACCCCTAAAAGATTAAACTTATTAAAAATCAGTGAAAGAGAAGGATGGGTAAACGGATAGGTAGTTAGTAGAAAACGTACATGTAACTTGATTCAGACGTAGGAAGTCGATTTCGAATTTATGGTTCAAAAGTCTTACGGGACAGCGAACACTTTTGTGCAAAAAATATCATATTGGATGGCCAATATATCAAATTATCATTTGTACTGTATTTTTCGACAATAGGGCTTTCAACACATTGAAATGTTTTAAATTTCTATTTCTAAAACGCGATTCATCTTTCTTTCATTTCTATCGTTTCAATCGATATTTTGTAGAAATCGTTTCAAACAAAATGTTGCGTGTTTTGTGAATTCTTGCAAAATTCTAAACCTGGCAAAGTCACGATTTTTGTTTAACTTATTGATGTTAATGATGATTGTTTTGAAAAAAAATAAAGTGTAAATAATTTGTCAAGATTTGTGTTATGATACTGTGGAGTTCATTCAAAATTTAAAAGCCCTCCGACGCAATCATAAATCTGTACCTTATAAAACAAAAGAATGAAACAGTTGGCTTTTTTTAATACTGTTATTTGAAAAATAGTTGGTTTTTAAAATATCATTGTTTTTCAGTTACCATTGTTCCTGGTGGTGACATTTTGTCATCTTTTAAGATAGCTGTAATTCCTTTATTATGACTAAATTATTGAAATTTTTAAATTATGCATGAGACATAAAATTAGTAATTTTTTTTGGCATGTCTTCCTTGAGATGCATGTGGTAAATTGCTTTGAGTTGTTAAAATGCAACAATACACCACTTACAAGTTCCCCCTGATTTGACTTCGTCTGACCTCAATATTTGGCTGATTGGTCTTGTGACGTTCATTAAATAATCACTGTTCATCTGTGACGTCAAACGTTTTCTGTTGTGAGGCTACAAAAAATGTATTAACAAAAATACCTAACTCCAAGGTAAATTGAGAATGGGGGTAGTTCATAAAACCTGAATTACAAAATTAGGGAAAAATATTTTATTTCCTCTCATGGCAAGCAAACTTAAAATGGGTGTATTAGTTTATCAAGATGAAAAGCAAAGGACATGGTCCATTCACAGGGTGGGGGAGAGGGTATGTGTTTCCATTGATCATCAATATAAAAGAGGGGTGAAAGATACCAGAGGGGCATTCAAACTCATAAATCAAAAATAAACTGACAAAGCCATGGCTAAAAAAGAAAAAGACAAACAGACAAACAATAGTACACAAAACACAACATAGAAAACTCACGGGGGGGTGGGGGTCTCTTCCTATATGAAGGTATATACATATGTGCCACTGGAATGGGTCCCTTTTTTGATACGTCAAATATATCAATGGGGTGCAATTTTACCGAGGAAATATATCAATAGGTAGTAATTGACCATTTGTGATATATCAATGGGTCATAATTTTTCATTTTGTTGTGCATCGATCTTCACTGAATGGGTTATGATTTCGCTGTGAAATATATGTATAGGTAGGTATTTCACAATTAATCAATATATGAATGCAGGGGTGTGTTTTTTAAATCCCAGCTGCACAACTGTACCCCAAAATCCCATGTTGAGACCCCCCCTGTGAGAAAATTAAAGACTAAGCAACACGAACCCCTTATATAACTTATTAATAGTGAAATAAAATTATGAAGACTAAAATTGAAACATTCTTAAAAAAGACAAATATGTTCTTTGTAGAATGCATTACTTCATCAAAATTCTTAGTGGCATATCTGGGAAATAAATTGCATAAAGTTGACTAAGAATAGTTTGAATAGACTAAAACTTTAAATCATTGCAGAAAATGCAGGATAAACTTTGTGTCACCCCTCTTTAGAGGCCAGATTTGCACCGTATAACCGTCTTATTTTAGTCAAGACAGACAATAAAGGCATTATCAAGTTTTAATCAGTTTTACAGAACCCTGTATTTAAGACATGTGATCTCTTTGTAAATGAAATATGCATTGTTTACACAATTTAAATGAAAAGGGTTTAACGATTAATACGATACTGTCAACTTTATTAAAAGGATGTTCTTAGCAAAATATTTTTATATACATTTTGTATTTGTATTTGGAATAATTTTAATTCATTTCATATAAATGAAAAGATATGTGCGGCATACTTCAATGAAAAAGCAAATCCAAATTTAGTTAATATGCTGTCTGTCTTTTTCCACATATATTTTTTTCTGTTAAGATTTTTTTTTAACAAAGGATTAATAATATACAATTCATTTCATGTTTTAGAATAATTTTGGTAAACAAATGTAAAGGGCTGATTGGAAAAAGTTTTTTCCCTCTTGCAAAGAATTTTTATTTAATTTCTGTCAAATCTTAAACGTTCATAATTTGTTAAACAGTTGAAAATCATGTAGGAGAACTTTAACTAAGTTAAAATCTAGTATTTACTTAATATAGAAACATTTTTTCCATAAAAAAAAACCTTCCTTAGCCTTTAATGTATTTTAATAAAAACATATTCCAAAGTAGCTTTAAGTATTTGAAAAGTGGCTTTGGACAGACAGACTCTGTTGTAACAGTCGCTCCTTTAAAACATAATCCTAGGAGCGAACAATGAAAGATTTAAGGTAAATATTTGTCTATGAAGCCCAGTATCTGTTTTCAAATTGGACATTTAAAACGATAAAATAATTGTATTACTTTGTTTGGACTAATTGTATCTTTTGTCATGCTCTAGTTGGAAGGATTAAGTTTTCGTAATATTGTCAGGTTTTTGATTACTACTATAAAATACTTTTGGGCTGATTTGTTTTTGCAAGTCTGGGTTATTGGAATGTTTTGAGGCTTGGTTTAAAAAAAAATTAGATGCTAAATATTTAAAATATGTTAATCCATATTTGTGAAAATTTAAATTAATCCACAACTACCGATATTATTTATTTATTTCAAGAAATTGTTATAGCGGAATTAAAATGAATAATGACATATCAATATTTATTCAGTAACTTTAAAGTTTTAATGAAGGCGTTTTTCAATCTGGACATCACGAAACATTGAGTAATTTGTTAAGTATAAGCAGTTTTAAAGCGATTATTAAATGGTTTCTATATATAGGAATTAAAGGAGGTGTCATAAACAGTTATCATTACAGCAACCCATCTACACAATAAAAACTGAAATAGATGTTTGCTTTTTAAATTTGTATAGGCCAGAAAAGAACAAAGCTTAAAAGTCTAAACTCTGTGGAACACAGTTTTAATAACCCTATATAGAGGCAGACAGGAGCACACAATCTAATCTTGGGCTGTTGATCTCCTTAAAATGAGTCAAAATAGGGGCAGATCTGTGTGCCAACTAATCTTTGACTGATAAATCTCCTTCAAATAGGCTCCAAATAGTGACAGATCTGTGGGTAAACTAATCTTTGGCTGATAGTCTCCTTCAAATATGCCCCAAATAGTTACAGATCTGTGGGCAAACTAATCTTTGGCTGATAGTCTCCTTCAAACGGGCTCCAAATAGTGACAGATCTGTGGGCAAACTAATCTTGGGCTGACAAATATCCTTCAAATAGGCCCCAAATAGTGGCAGATCTGTGGGCAAACTAGTCTTGGGCTGATAAATCTCCTTCAAATGGGCCCCAAATAGTGACAGATCTGTGGGTAAACTTATCTTGGGCTGATAAAACTTCTTCAAATTGGCCCCAAACAGTGACAGATCTGTGTGCAAATTAAGTCTTGGGCTGATAAATCTCCTTCAAATAGGCCCCAAATAGTGACAGATCCGTGGACAAACTAATCTTGGGCTGATAAGTCTCCTTCAAATGTGCCCCAAATAGTGACAGATCTGTGGGCAAACTAATCTTTGGCTGATAAATCTCCTGCAAATAGGCCCCAAATAGTGGCAGATCTGTGGGCAAACTAATCTTTGGCTGATAAGTCTCCTTCAGATAGGCCCTAAAAAGTGGCAGATCTGTGGGCAAACTAATCTTGGGCTGATAAGTCTCCTTCAAATATGCCGAAAATAGTGGCAGATCTGTTGGCAAACTAATCTTGGGCTCTTAAATCTTCTTCAAATGAGTTAAAAATTATAGAGGCTAATCTGTGCACAAACTATACTTGGGCCCCTAAATCTTCTTCAAATCAGCCCCAAATAATTGTACACAGTTGTAATTGTACACAAAGTAAAATTTCCAATGAGGCACAAATTATAGATGCAGATGCACACAAATGAAGGCAGATGCAGACAAATGAGGCCCCTCATGGGGGTGTCCAAGTAATTACATAATCACAAATTTTTTGCCAATATAATCACATAATCATTAATTATTTTTATCAAGATAATCAAATAAAAAATACAGTCCAAGATTATCAAATAATCAAATAATCATGAAATATTTGGTCTGGTAATCAAATAATCACTATAAAAGTGGCCAAGTTAAATCACATTATCAAAAACCCCATGAGGAGGCTGACAAACTTATCTTGGGCTGCCAAATGTTCTTTAAACAATAATTTGCCCTCTTTGGCTTGTCTTGATATAAATTCTATGTACCTCTGATTGATTAAAACAAAACTTATAAACAATCAATAAATAAAAAGGGTAACTCAATATAGGGATCAGCTTCTGATCAGGAAAGAGTTTTATTTCTATTCTTAACAGTGATTGCCTTTTCAGACCCAGTTTTTCTGGTAATCATTTAAAAGAATATATTAGTCTGGGTCAGAGCTTAATTGATGCATCAAGTTGTCAACATTTGACAATTAGATTGAGAATAGCATGTAATTTTCGATAAAAAATTAAACATTAGATTTTCTTTTTCTTTGATCATACATGATTGAACGATGTAAACTTTAGAATAACAGGTTTGAAACAGACAGTAAGGACTTTTTAACATTGACAAATGCCTGACCAATAAAATATAATTATTTTTTTGTAAGTATAAGGGAGAAATTGAGATTTTAATTTTGACACAGGCATGAGGTTTTTTTGGTCATGAATGTTGATTTTGTGTCAAGAGTTACCAGGAACCCAGCACCAAAAATTTTAATTAAAACATTTTTATAACCTAGATTGCATTCTTGCAAGGTCAAGGTCACAATGTAACTTCAGAGTTAGCAGAGGAAAAAAGTTCCTATATAAGATTCATTTCAAATGTTGATAATCTAGACAATTTAAATCAGTATTTATGGCTTTTTCTGACATTTTAATTTCTTTTAAACCTACCATTCTTTCAAGAACTTGAGATATGTACAAAAAAATATTAAATTTATGTGTTAGAATTGCAAAGCACTTAACAGTATTTTACGATTACTTTGACATTTGTTAAGCACTCACTCCTGGAAACTGTCTTATAGAAATTTTTATTATAAAGTGGAAATGTGAAAAATTAAACTGAAGTATGTGATCTTTTTTAATATTTCTCTCCATCTACATTTAATATGACTCCTCCTAAAATTTTGACCTGTAATTGAAAATAGATGAAAAAAATAAGTTCAATAAAATACTGTCTATTAAAATCATTTTGTTGCCTGGCATATGTTTTCATATTTTTATTTGCTCCATCTTGCTTCAATCATACCACCCAAATTCCTCGACAGTTTTCCGTAATCTACATGACCCGACAGTTGTGCATTATCAATGCAATTTGATTTCATCTCATTTTCATATTTAGTTATGAATATCACAGGTGTCCCTTGTCATAATTTTCTTCAGCTGGTACTAGACCATTGCCTATACTGTTTTACAAACAGATATTATCATCAAAATTGCTCCAAAGTCAGGAAAAATAAATGAGTATAACATATTAAATTTTCATCACAAGGTTGTTTGTGCATGAGAAGCAGGGTACAATTTTTATAAGTTTGACCTCATGAGTTATTTCGAAGTTGTATATTTATAGTAAGCTCTGAACCATAAAAGTAAGAAGTGAGATCATTTATTTATTGCCCTTCTCACAAGATCTTGAATAAAAAGAGATGTGGGCTATCTGCAGCATCCCAACAACACAGTAACACAGCAAAAAAAAAAAAAAAAAAAAAACATTTAGAGGTCTTTCTTCATCAATGGACAGTTGTCTATAAGAAATGTCAAGTTTTAAATCACCCAAATCAAATGTTTAGTTTCATCACTAAATGATACGTTTTCTGACAATATTCGAACATTTTCAAAGCAAATTCAATAAAAGAGTTTCAGAATTTTCCGCCTTAATTCTTTAGCAAACCCAGATGTGAATTGTCCTCAAAATGCTCATCAAAATGGCATGCATCTTTTGCAGATATTTTCTGATTAGAGCTAATCAAACACACCTTGTCAGGGTTTAATTTGCAGATTTATCTTATCTTGTCCTCTTGTACCTACATGCATCTTGTATCCAGATGGGACTTTTCATTTTTCTTCAGGAAGAAAAATGTCCAAATTCATTATAAATGCCAGCTTATGTAAGCTTTACATATGATTAACAGATAAACTATCTGGTTTGTGTATGTTTTCCATCTGTAAGATGCATTAAAAAGATAAAATTTATACATTCTGAGGTGAGATTATGACAGGGTTGTTATTACTTGGTGTAGAAAATATGATACATGCAGGTTATAATCTTTGAAGAATTGAAATATGCTTCTTTGGGTATAAATCATGTTCTATCTTTAATTTAGAATTTATGTGATTTTTTTTTTGCAGATAAATCAGGATATCCAACAATTTTACCTGATTATTTTTAGATTTATTTGTCTATAGATATAAAAGTTGTACACCAGCAAAACTACAAAACCATAAAACAAATTTAAGACTCCATGATGCAATGAGTCAACATAGTTAAAGACACTATGAATTTTTTTTTATTACAGTTCTAATGGAACTCATTTAAAATAAACAGCAGCACATTTGTTGTTAGAGCTGTTCTCTGAAAAGATTTCTATGCATTCACTGTCTGTATTTCTAATTGTCCCTTATCAAAATATGGTGTCTTATAATCAGGACCACTGTTATCTCATTTATTGTGGACAGTTCTTCACAGAATAATCCTTCCTTATATTTTTAGGGCACCCAACATTGTGTCCTTTTGAAAGCAACAAGACATTATTAATTATACAGAAATAACTTATTAGATGGGAGAATTGTCAGAATATGAAAGTTAATTTACATTTTTTTGAATAATCTATACCAGATTCCTCACAATTCATATTTACAATATTTATTCAGCAGATGATGGTAGAATCTAAAAAAGATCAGTTTAATTTAAATCCTGACATGTTTCTCCAATCCTATGAGCAGACGTGTGTAAAAATCCCCTTGATTGAAATCATTGGGCAGAAAATGCTATGTTCAAAAATACATCTCACTTTTAATAAGTAACATCTTTTAAAACCATTGAAAAATGGGATTTTCTAATCATTTTTTGTGGTGTATGATCGTGTATAACACCTCCCATGACAAAAATAATGTTGTTATCTGACGTGAGCCTGTGTTATATAACTGTTACAACCTTAAACATGATAAGGTGTAAGGGAAATGGCTTTCTTGTCTAAATTATGTAGTAAATATGTTGGCACTGATACATAATACTGGTATTATCAGGTTTTGTTGGTCATAAAATCAGAATTTATTTGAGCTATCTTGCAATTCTTTTGTGTGTGTGTGCCTGCTTTTTATTTTCAGAGTTAAAAATGAGCAATCATTGATGTAGAAAATAAGTTCTGTTGGTACTGGTAGACTGTGTGTGTCACAACTTTTCGTAAATGACTCCACAAATTTGTAGTACATACATACATTAGGAAATAACTTTGGTACTTCAGTATACAGGCTCTCTATTAAATTGTATTTTGTAATAGTATAATAGACAAAAAAGGTTAACTTGATGATTTGAAAAATCAGCAACTTTGGCAAATTGCTGTCTTTTGGCAAATCACAAATTGCTTTGAATCATTTCCTAAATTCTTTAGTATTTTCAATGCTATTAGTAATCCAACATGCCATAACTGATAACTTTTAATTTTAGAAACAAGCAAGAAGACAAAAATACTTTTCAGCAAGTATTTTCTGTAGAAAACTTGTCCCAATTTCTTCCTGCCAAATTTTTCTCCAATCGTAATCATATTTTGGAAGTTGTAACATATATTTCAATCTAAGTAATGTCTAGTAAATATGTAGGCATTGATAGAGAATTCTTGTATTGATATTTTCATGGTGTGAATGAGAATGGAATAGATCAGAGTTTATTGATGGGAAATACCTCGCAAGTTATGTTATCTTTCATTATGTTTTCAAAGGTGTTGGCATGCTGGCATGTTTTCCAAATTAACTTGTTAAATTTTAAGCAACTGCATTCTGTTTATAATGAGTTGATTTATATTGTTTTCTAGGTCTATGCTTATTGCATTATCTTCATGTCTCTAGAATTTATCAGGCAAAATAAAAATGTGGGTGTTTCATGTTTCCTGATTCCTGATTCTAGCTCTTTTAAATTTATGAGGCAACATTCACTAAAATGTGTTAAATTTTAAGCAACTGCATTCTGTTTTGAATGAGTTGATTTAAATTGTCTCTAGAATTCTTCAGGCAAAATGAAAAATATGCATGTTTCATGTTGCCTGATTCTTTTGATTTATGAGGCAACATTGCCTAAAATGTTTTGTCCAGATTTATAAGTGGAATTTTAAATGCTATCATCACTGTAATTATTAATGTATGTATCCCCTTAATTTTGGCTTATGTTCACAAATTTGTTTTTTCTTTGTCTTTTGCAGTAGTAGTGAATTAATGGTCTTATCTTGTAAAAGGGAAAAACTTGAATCATCTTGCCTTTGAAATGCATCATAAGTTTTATAATTTGTATTTTTTTCTTTTGTAGGATTGAACGGTCTGATCTACTATGAAATCTTTGATGGTGACTCACAAGGCCAGTTTGGAATGGGAAAAGAGAATGGAACTCTATACACCACAAAGAGGCTTGACCGTGAAACAACAGCAAACTATAGCCTAACTGTATTGGCAATTGACCAGGCAGAATCCCCTAACATTAAAAGAAGCACAACAACTCAGGTATAGTATTGAAAACAAGAAACCAAAGTTAATTTCATGACATAAAACATTGAATTGATTTGTTAAGATTGCAGAGATTTGCATTGCAGTCATATCAACTTCCATTTTGCAATGTCTTAGACATGCTACAAATCTTTTTTTATAGAGTTTTTCAATAAACAGTATATTAGTATCTCTCTACTAGTATAAAAGTACCAAATGAAAAAAAAAAAAAAAAAAAAAAAAAAAAAAAAAACATATTTAAGGATGTTCGCTCAACAAAAATGAGGAAAAAAATTAATAAAAATATTCCTCTCTATACTATCTTTTGATTGTAAGTAGCTTCTGTCCAAGTTTGGTAAAAATCCAGGATAGTTTATGAATCTAATAAATGTTTTAAAAACTTAAACTGCAGACTGTATGTACCTGTAATGTTAACTGGAAGAAAAACTAAGTCCATTTATAAGTAAAATACAGAAAAAATGGAACAAAATTTTAACAAAATTTCCTTCTAGATACTAGCTTTTAATCATAAACAAGCTTCTGTCCAAGTTTGGTAGAAATCCAGGATAGTTTAAGAAAGTTATTAAAATTTGAAAAACATTAACCACAGAGTCAATGTAATGTTAACTGGCAGAAAAACTAAGTCCATTTATAGGAAAATACGGAAAAAAGGATTTTTTTTTTTACAAAATTTACTTCTAGATACTATCTTATGATCATAAACAACTTTTGTCCAAGTTTGGTAGAAATCCAGGATAGTTTAAGAAAGTTATTAAAATTTCAAAAACTTTAACCACAGAGTGAATATTTGTGGACGTCGCCGATGACGACGCCTCTGACGGAATGTAGGATCGCTTTGTCTCGCTTTTTCAACAAAAGTCATAGGCTCGACAATAAAGGAATTTTAAAAGCAGAAAAAATGAAGGGTCCGTGTGCTTCTTTTCAAGATATAAGCCATTAAAAATTTGGCGGGAAATCCTCTCTAAATTTTTCAAACATTTAACATTGGCACCTTTTTTCTTCCAAGAACACTGAAATAACAACAAGGATTTTATAAGATTTTCAAATATGGCCTTTTAAACTAAATGTAATAAAATTGTGAAAAGAAAAGTAAGGGTTAGCGGGCAACATTTTTAAAGGCACTACATGGATAAAACCAGAGGATTCCCAATATATGGAATTCAAAAACAAGAGGAGCGAACCTCCTTAATCAAATTTGACATATAAAGCCCGGTATTCATCTGTTTTCACTATCAAAATCTTGGTCAAAGAAAACATTGACCAGGTTAGCTTAACCTGGTCCAAGCCTAGATGTATAAAACCTATACATCTATGGTCCAAGTCATTGGTTGTCAATATATATAAGTTTTTCATAAGATATTGTGTATAAAAAATGTCATTGATCTTTTTATAATTTGTTCCTTCTATATTTTAGGTGACTGTTATTGTTAAAGATGTCAATGACAATTCACCAGTGTTCCTCACACCAGCTGTGATGTCCGTTCTGGAAGACAGGCAGATTGGTAGTGTGGCTTTTGTCGTTAAAGTGGAAGACAAAGATATCGGTGACAATGCTGTCATAAATTTCCTTCTGTTCTATCACCCGCAGTCACCATTCAGGATAAATCCATCAAGTGGAGAAGTAATAGTCAACACAGCCCTGGACAGAGAAAGTACTCCCAACTATACTGTTACCGTCTCTGCAACTGACAATGGAAAACCAGTCAAGTCATCTGTACAGTCTCTAATGATTAAAATCAGTGATGTCAATGACAATAAGCCTATATTTTATCCTACATCTTACAGTAGAATAGTAGCAGAAGATACAAAAATCGGTACAACACTAATAACAGTCACTGCAACTGATCGTGATGAAGGATTAAATGGGAATGTGCGATATTTCATTGTGGATGGTGATAGAAATTTTGATTTCACCATCGACCAGAGCAGTGGTGTAATTCGTATACAAAAAAATTTGGATTACGAACGTGTGCAAACATATTCACTGAGAATACAGGCAGAAGATAGTGGAAGTAATACGCAATCTGCATTTGCAGATGTTACGATCAATATACTGGATGTGAACGATAATAAACCTGTTTTCGTGAATTCGCCATATTATCCTTTGGTTCAGGAAGAGGCTGACAATCTTCCTGTCCATGTTCTACAAGTTTCCGCTCGAGACGAGGATTCTGGGAATAACAACAGAGTTACGTATGGTTTTCGTGAAGGAGATAAAGTTAATGGTGAAGTGGTGTTTAGAATGAATAATACTTCAGGGGAGATAACTTGTCTAAAGAAACTTGATCGGGAAGAAGTTGAAGAGTACCAGCTAACAATAGTAGCTTCAGATTCAGGTAAGACTGGCAGACGATAAGAAATACATAACTGAGGGGCGGTAAAAGGGGTGTTATTCCAAATTCCCGAAAAAAATAAAATGCTCTTTCCCAGATCCCGAAAAATAAATCATTAATTTCCAAAACCCAATTATTATAAATCCTGAATTTATCAAAAATAAAGCCCTAATCATGATGGCCTGAAAAAGATCCTCCCGCCCCTAATAACTGTGAATTAAGTAGTATTCCTGGGTAGTAATATTTTTGGAAATTAACTTAAGTTATTCTTGTTATTTATAACACAAAATATTGTCATATATATCTCTGTTGAATACCTCCCAGAAAGACGAAAGACAGAATAAGGCTTTCAGGACTATTTTTATCAGGAAGTTCATCATTGACAACAAAATCTTTTCACCACATAGGTGTGAAATAAATTATGTTTTATATACCTGTGAAATTTACGTTGGTATCCGTTCATCAGAAGATTATTTTTTAAGTACTTTTCTTTTGCAGAAAGGATTGTTTTATTGATAAACCTGTTGCGATAAGAGAATTATTAGATGAAATATTCACTTAAAATTCAATTTCTGCATTTTTACCTTGATTTTTTATCTGACCTCACGGCAAAGCTTAATAGAGCTGATAATTTTATCATGTATGATCTCACCGCAGGATTTTTTGGTGTTCATGTATTGTGTAATTTCAGTCTCGAAAAAATGATGTTCGAAAAACTAATTAACTTAACAAGTTTAGTTGAATTGTGTAAAAAATCTGATAACTGAGAATTGCACTTAGAAAAAGATCGGAAAGTGATCTTGTCAAATTAAATATTGAAAATAGAAATAATTTCATGACCACAAATTTTCAATTTTATTGTCAGATTAGAAAAAAAACGTGATTAAAAGAGTACTCTGTTTTCATTTAATTGATAAAATTAAAGTAAGATTGAAATGTTTTTTTTTAACAGAAAGAAATTTAAAAATATGACTCAAGCACTTGGAAAAAAGGGAGTTAATTGTATGTCAGTAAGATGGTGAATGGAGGGTGAAATTTGTTTGTAACGATTTGAGTGTCATCATTTTTAATTTCTTGAGTTCTGTAAGCTTGCATTTGATGCAGGGCTTTAATATTTTAAATTTGAAAGCTTTTACTCAAATGATAAAAACACTTAAGAATCTTTATCATTAAATTTGTCTATCATTGATAGATGTCTAAGCAATAAGAACGATTTAATGTTAGATTTAATTCAAACTGAATTATTTTGAATTATAAATCTTTTATTTTGATGTAATTTTAAGCTATTATGCAACTTAAATAGCACTTTTATGTGAGAAAAGTAACGCATATTGAATGAAAATAGCTTGAGGCTTTTTTGATACTTTAAGAAGATTAGTTTTGCAGAAGTGGCTTATATAATGAGACTTTATGATGATGATTGGCATTTCACTGTTGATTCAGCTTGTACATTTCAAATCTACTTTCATTATTTTGTTACAATGCACAGGTATTGTGTATCAAAGCTCGGAGAATGTTTGGATAACATGGGGGGAATGCAGGTCAAGTTTTTATCTTGACTTTTGAATTCTTTGTTAAAACTTGAAAAATGATTGGAATTTTGAACAATTTGAAATTGTTTGCTTATACCATAAGCTAGCTGTGGTTTTGCTATTTATTTCCTTAAGAATATCAGGTAAAAGAAGGAAATAAAAAAAGAACTGAACTTCATAAAGAAATACATATATATATGACAAATTATGTTCAAAATCACTAGCTGAAATTGGAAACATGATTCTACACAAATGAAAAGTGTTTGTTATCAATATTCTTGTTATTTCTGAGTTCAAAATCATTAAAGATTAAGATACAGCTATGCCATTTTTATTGACTTTGATGAGTGACAAATTTCTAGGACCAAACATGTCCTTGATGTTTTATTTTCGACTTTTTCTGTGATCTCTAATTTTGATTTTCTATTTAAAGAGATCAAATTAAGCTAGGAAAATTTTTTTCTTGATTTTTAACTTTAATGGCAAAATTGTGGGAAATAAGGGAACGACTATAGTGTGAAATTTTGAAAAAATAATTTTGGTTGATAGTGTTGAAAAACTAAAAAAAAAATGTTTGCGCTTTGTGCGAAAAAAATTTCTGACTCAGACAAAAAATCATAACCCCCCCCTTTGAAGTTAAATGGTTGCTCCCTAAATCCTTTGCAAAAAATCTCTCATTTACTGAACACTGGGATTGAGCTATATATAGGTAAAAAATGATTTCATGCACAAAGCTGCCAGTCTTTCAGTACCACACTTTAATATGTCTATAATCTCTTTCTCTTAAGAGTACTTTTAACTCAGTGCCAAGAACAAAAAATTGAAATACAATGATTATAAAACTTCAAAGACATTTGACTCTTTTCTACTCTAAAACCTGATATTGATTTATATGCAGTATGCGGAATGCCTTTTATAAAACAAAACAAGAAATGGAATCCTGGAGATCAAAAAGTATTTTATATTTCCGACTTTGTATTTTTTCTAATAATTTCTTCTTTAGCAAATAAATTCCTAGTTATTTTTGTCCTAAATGAAAAAATCTATTAATGCAGATTGTAATTGCAGAAAATTTCACAAAAACATGTACCGTGATTTATGCATTATGAAAACATTCACATTCAATTACAAACTCACTAAAAAACGTAAGAAGAAGATTAAGTAGCAGTATATGTTATTTAGTAATTAAATATGCTTATGACACATTATGAATTTGTACAAAAAGCAGGAGTAATTGTTTGTGTAATGTTGTAGAGAGCATTTATTACGAAAAACCCATGTCGAGCATTCTTGCTTGTCTAGATTTGCTAATTTGCTAATCAAAACCACTTTGTTTTTACTTCTTAGTTGGTGATATAATTGAAAATGAGTGCAAAGTACTTTCTTTTAAAAAGCATTTGTCATTTGTCTTTCCCTAACCGTGTTACTAAGAAATTGCATTTTGACCCCAAACATGCCAAAGAACCAAAGGGAAATAATTTGTGCATGATTTGGTGGACTAATGTGTCTAATTTTTATTTAAAAACTATGAACATTTAAAGATGAACTGAATCCAGAGATTATGTTTATGAAATAGCCTTTGTAAGTTGTTTTCTTTTAGCTCAGAAAACATGATAAAAAGTCTTAACAGTTATAATACAAGTAATGGGAGATAACTCTGTAAAAATGTGAACCCTGTTTTTCCTTTTGCCATTTTTGTGGTTTCTAACAACTAGTTTCTTTTTTTCTAGATTGTAATAACATAGATTTGAAACTGATTTATATGAATGTCCTAGGAATTACCATTTTGACAACTTTGTGGAAGTGTGTACAAGAAAAAAAAAGTCATGAAATAATGGATGATCATAATTAAACAGATTGTGCATAAAGAATTTGTCTCTCTGTGATACCATAATAACTTCTAGAAAAAGTAGTGAGAATCTAACTCAGACTAAGAATTTAGACTTCAAATATGGAATGCAGAATGCAAATTTTAATTCACTTAATTTTGATCCAAAGCAATTTTCTGATGAAGGACAGTGACTTAAATTTAAACAAGAACAGTTTGTTCTGATTAATGTGGTTTTAGAATAACAAGTATCAAAGTTGTCAATGGCAGGACATAGCTTGAACTGTCTGTGTATTTTGTCTCTTGTTAGACCTTGTCCAAGTTCATATTAGGTCACCTTTGAACAATTCAAAGAATTTATTGCTTGTTATATGGAAATAAGGTCAGATGTAAGCGACCAACAAAAAAAAAAGCTTCACGGATGTACATATTGTATCATGTGTATATCTTGATAAAGTTGGCAAATTTAGAAAGTTCAAGAAACTGGTGAAAAACATTTTAGTCTTGTTGTTTTCAAGATTGACAAATCTAAATTGATTGTAAAAATAGCTAAGATTAATTTTTTTAGGAATAGTTTATCATAAATGACAAGTGACTTTATAAGGTAATTTTCGTGGTGTAAAAAGTCTCTGAATCAACAGTTTTTTTGTGATGGATGATAGAGAGACGAAAAGGTTCAGGAAACTTGTAAAAAAGGTGGATTTGTTTATACACTAAAACTGCATGATTTAAGCTTAATATCTGCATGTCCTTGTATCCCTAGATATTTATAAAGTCGTTTAACAAATGAGAAAAAGTTTGTCATTTATATTCTCATCATGTTTACATCTAGTCCAAAATCAGGTCTAATTTTTAAAAAGAAAAACAGCAAACAAAATTTCTTGAGCTTTAAATTTGGATGTTATTTGACATTTTCTGATCATGAAAGCTTGGTCTTTAATACATGCATATATATATATATGTTCTTTAAAAATTTAAACAAATGTTATTTTAAATGGTATCATTAAATAAACTTTCATATACCTCTAATTTACCGGACCAAATAAGAAGGTGTCCCATTTCCACCCCCATATATCCTTAAAATACATCTTTCTATGTACTTAACATAATGTACAATGTACAAGAGGATTTAAAAAAAAAATTCAATTCAATTCCAAAATTTCATAATTGTAAATTAATTGCCAACAAAAATTATTGTGGATCATATTTGTCTTTTAGATATGAATAGGATATTATATTTCATATGCAAATTATCTGTATAAGTGCAGTGTGAAAGTCTTTTTTAATAGAATTAAAATCTCGAAAATCCTCGAGTTAAAAAAGTGTTAGAGTGTTGACAGACCGGATGAATCTCAAGTTTGAAGCACCATTGAATTGAGTTAGGACACTCCAAAACAAACCAGTGTCATCAGAAGCCTTATGATAAAGGGGTCTCATGAACGTAGTCTTTGAAATATGTTTTAATCAATTTATTTGAAAAATGGATCTTTGCAGGTTTGCTTTAATGATATTTTTAATCATAAGGGTACTTCACTCTGAAGCAGGATTTGATAACAAGAATGGTTTGAGTGGAGAGAGATAAAGCGTATGTCAAGTTTAACTCCCATTCTTAGCACTCTAGTTATTCATTTGTGGTTTCCTAAAATAATTTATTAAAGGTTGATTTTATAACTTTTTATGGATCCTCAGATTCTGTCTTTCTATTAACGAAATTTTGAAATTAAGTATTGTTAGAACAGTTAATTTAAAACTGAACCCCACTAATTTGAACAAGATTTTTAACAATTTGACCAAGCTTTTAGCAAGAGATAAGTTCTTTTTACATGATTTAGATTTATCATTTAGAACAGAAGTAAATTTGGTACGTAACCATAAAAGTAATTTATGTATTTCATATATTTAAGACCTATTCCTAATACAACTATACCATGTAGAACTTTGGTTCAAGTCTGATTCAAAATTATCTTACCTAAATCATCTAAAGAATTCTCATTTCAACAGTGAACAAGGATGGCAATTACCTTTACATTAGAGCAATTTATCTGAATAGGATTGACCTCACTTGCAGAAAAAAAGGTTAACAGTTGAATCATTTTTGCTGTAAAAATTATATAACTCAGCAGGAACTGGTTTTATTTTTTTTACATTTAAATACTACTGCATTATTGGTACATGTATAGTTCTAATATATCAGAAATATACCATGCATGTGTTTTCACATTAAAGACTGGTATAATATATTAAAATTGTCAGTTTTTGCAGACTTGAAACATTCTTTAAGTTTATTTGTCAATTTGAATTGATTTATTGCACATTTAAAGAGCTTATTAAATCAAAACTAGGAGATTTCCTTTACCATGATTCTTTTTGCTATATGATGAATGGAAAACAAGCCATCCACCTGCTGTTGAACATATGTTTGTATTTTTGTGAGAAGTAGATTTTAATTAACAGTTAATTATTTTCTCAAAAGTTGGTTAAATGTTTAGTAGACATAGAAAATTAAACGGTGAGTTTGTTGTGTAATATATCAAAACACATGAAAATAATCTGTAATCATGCTGTTCAGGTATGAAATCTGTGGAACTGTAAAGTAAAGCTATATTGTCAGTTTTCTTGCAGAAGGTTGGTGGTTCTCTCTGGGTACTGTCTCCCTGAGGCTTCTTCCACAAATGAAAATTGACAGCCAATATAATTAACACTAAATGTGGCATAAAATACCAACAAATAAACAAGCTTACTGTGTATTCATTTCTTTTCATGGGTACCAATTTTCGTAAATAAGGAAACATGTATTTTGTAAATAATTGATTTTGTGGTTAGAGAGAGGTCTGCAAAGTTCTAAGCCTATAGAGAATTTAAACTTCATTGAATGTTTAAATTGAGGTTCACCTGTCCCCAAGGAAACCCATGAAAATAAATGAATCCACAGTATTGTCAAACTATACCGTTTCTTTGCTTATAATAAAGGGGAAGAAACGTCTGTCTAGTTAGTACCAGTTTTTGTTGATTTCCTTTTGTTATTGAAATGCATTGCGTAATGTACATTATTTAAAATAAGTCCCAGATGATAAGTTACTATAATGTACAAAATGACCTCATAAATAGAAAAAAATTTGTATAAAGATCGTCATTTACATTAATTACAAAGCACTGACATCACCTTTTGATGTTTTTGCACCAGTTCATTGTATTTTAGTTCAAATCTGTATCGTGTCGCCATTATTTTGAACTTAAAAGGGTCACTTTTAATTTGTTATACATGTAATACTAGAACTTTTAGACAAATGTTTTTGTAGACTGATTTTAAGTTTGCGTATATGTATCAGACTTTGGACTAATAATAATTAGCATGTCAGGTTTTAATGTAGAAATCCATTTAATTATTTAAATGTTCTCTAATTTGATATGAATAGTGAAATGAAAACATTCAAAGTTCATACAGAATTCAGGTTTTAGTTCACTACACTTTAGTGTTTTGATTTACTGCAACAGGATTTGAAAAGAAAGGATGATAAAGTGTATTTATTCAGAACACAATTAAACTCTCTTCGTGCAATTTTGACAAAACGTGAAGCTAAGGAAACAATGCTTTTATTGCTGTTCTTTTTCTTATGCTCAAAGTGAGGCTTTCAACACAGAGCATAAAGCTCACACCTCTCTGCATACAATTTTTTTGTCCAAGAGGGCTCCAAGTTTGCACCAATTTGACTGGAAATTTGTTAATACATGTCTACACCCATGTTTTAGAAGACATAGATTAAAAGGGGTGGGGTGGGGGAGTAAAATCAAAAAAACACATTTACACGTAAGAACCTTAATTTGTGGCATCATGTTCAACAATTTACTCAAGTCATCTTAACTTTAAATAGAAACTGGACCTTTTGGCCTGTAGAAAGTATATTAAAACTAATTGCTGATGTTTAAGGCTACTTTTGTTGTCTCAAATATGTGTTATTTAAAATATGTTTAGCTGATGAAAAGAGTAGACATTTATACATTTTTTTTGTGTTTTTATTGTCCCGAACATGCCTGAAATGACAGTTGACATTATCATTAATCAGACTGTAAAGCTGTACCTTTTAAAAACTACAGTTAGTATTTTAAAAAAATAATGTAATGTAAGAAGTGAAACTGTGTAAGTTGATGCTCTAAATGTTACTACGGTAACTGTACATTTCTTAAAAATTGTAACTGAATACGAATGACTAGGATGCTTCTATGATTTATTGAAAGAATTCGGCAACGACAACAAATCCCTTTTTGTTGCAGAAATATATTTTATTGACCATAAAAATTTGTTTAATCTGTTAGTTTCATTTTTCTCAAGTTAGTAGCTTTTTATGACTGCATTCTATACAATATACCAGACTCCATTACAAAACCTTTGCCCTCAGATTGAATTTTATTTTGTCATTTCTTTTATATTAAACTGTATTTATGTCGCTTCCAAGTAACAGTTTTGCTAACAAAAGATGTTGAAAATATAATTGCTATGTACCGGATAACTTCAAACAGAGGATACAAATTTAAGATATTAAGTTGACTTAAATCCGAAAGAAGCTAATGTTGTGTAATAATTTGGAAACGTTATTAAAAGGGAAAAAATGTTGCAAAGATTAGATATAGTTGACTTGATAGGTTTAAGAGTTTTTAATGTTTTACTTTGAAGTGAAGGTTGTACACTTAGAAGATATTAAAATTAGGGAAAATATTGAAATTTTGCAAAGTACCAGTACATTTTTATGTGCATATTAAATATGATTTTTTTTAGTTGGGCTTTGTTGATAACATACATTATAGGGTTTTATAATAGTCCCAGCATTTAAGGACTTTTTGATAAGCTTATTATTTTATACACACCAAATATCTCATCTTGATCGACTCAGAAAATTAAGAAAAGCTACAAGTTTATCATATTTTTTAAGGACAGAATACAGAATTAATATCCATGCAAAGATTTAGAAGAAAATATGTTAAACAAGTGAGCCAGTGCATTCTCTTGACATTCTTTTCAAGATATTATGTATTTAATTTCATATTTTTAAATGGATGCATGCATGGTGCAATATTCTTTTATGTTCAGGTATTTAATATGCACTGAATAATTTTCACGGCACAAAATTGTTAATAAATACATGATAATGTTACCTTCTATAGAATTTAAAGATGAACATGGCATTAAATTTACATGATAGATTCATAATATCGCAATATACTGAGGATGTAAAAAAATAATAATTGAAAAAAGTATTTGTAATCTAGTCACATTCAAAGTCATAAAAATATAAAAAAATTAAAATCATGTGCTTTTGATGAAAGAAATTAATTATTTTCGGTAACATGTACAGGTATATACCCTTTAAAAGTTTTTAGATATAATGATTAAGTACTGTGCAAAATTAAAATTCAATGAAAACTATCTTTAATATCCTGTTGTAACAAAATTTACAAATTGTCCAAATTGAACAAATTTGAAATTGTTTCACATTTGTTCATTCCTTCAGCCCTTTATAGCTTATTACTTGGTCTTTGTTCATTCATGAAGGCCATATTATGACGTTTTATTGCTTTTTAATAATAATCTTTGTGCTTTGGTGTTTGTTGGATAGTTGTGCCCCCTTATAGTTGGGGGGGATAATGTTGCATCCACCTGTCCATCCATTTCTCTTAAAACTTAATGCTACAAATGTTCAAAATGATGAAATTTTTTTTTGAATTATGCAAAATTAAGGTTTTGATCCAAATTTAATGGTTTACTTAAAACAGAAAAATAGTGCAAGAGAGGCATGGTGACCTTAGTTGACACAGATGTCTTTTTGTTATATTTGTAGTTTCAGTTGTAGAAATGAATTAAGCAGATGTGTTTGAATAAGATGTTTCAAAATTAGAAGTGCACCATTCAGTGGTACTAAATCTATTGCCAATAAATCTAGGCACAACCAGGATTTAATTGAAGAACCTTTTAAATGAAAGTTCAAGAAACAATAAAATGTACATAAATTACACCTACTCTAACACAAGAAGTAAATGTGTGCATTGGGAAACTTCAAAGGCTAACAATATAACAACAGCAATAAATTAATACCATTGATGAGCCTTATATTTACAGTAGAAAAGGACTATATGAAATAACAAAATGTGAATTTCAGTTTATATTTAGATTGATTGATTGATTGATGTTTAACACCACTTTCAGCACTTTTGGCTAATATCATGGCAGTCAGTTTTTATTGGTTAGAGGAAGCCGGCGTACCCAGGAAAATCCTAGTCAATTAAGGAGTCCCAAGTCCTGCTATGTGTGGGTTCTAACTCAGAAACTCATAGTTGACATGTTGTAGTAATACAGTAGATGAACTACACAGACCACTCTGCCACCAAGTTTTATTTATAAACCCATGTTATGATTCTGATAAAAATAGAAATTGCAATAATAATATGCACTAGAAGTTAACAAAATTCCTCTTTTATTTACAGGCAGCCCAAGTTTGACGGGTACCGGAACTGTGATAGTCAAAGTTCAAGATATCAACGATCATGCTCCTGAATTTGAGCACAGTTCTGTTTATGTCGGCCATATTGAAGAGAATCTGCCAGGCAGCTCACTGATCCTAACAGTCAAAGCTACAGACAAGGATACTGGACAAAATGCACAAATTATGTAAGTTACACAACGGCTTCTGCATTAAAGAAACTTTTCTGTCAGTGGTCCAGGTTTAAATTGAATTCTTTGCTTTTTAAAGGCACACATACAGGAGGATTGATGTAAATATAATTGAGATTTTCTCCTTTTAGCTGAGGGCTAAGATAATTTGTTCAGGGTAGATAACTCTTCAATGTCTTCCTTTAATTCAACTTCCACATGGGGATACTAAAGCAACACAAATCTGTTGTTCCTTTTACATATGTTTGAATAAAGGTGATGATATATTCAAACATTAATGAATTTTAAAATATAATAGTGTACGTGTTCATGACTGGAGAAATTTGTCTTCTGATTTTTTTTTTGGGGGGGGTATGAAATGACCACAGATCCTTGACGAATATATAAAGCTTATAATGATAAATAAGTCTTGTACCAAGCATATACATAATGAAGAGGGACAGTAAAGGGAAAATCCAAATTGAAAATAAAGATTTATAATTCAGAAGGAAACCCCACTTGAAAGGCTGTAACAATATGTGACAAATGTCTTTTGTCAGTTTTGATTTACTGAAAAAGAGGGGATATAAAACTCTTTATATTCTCCAACTTATTACCGTATTAGTTGACTCAGGATCGTAGACCTGAAGGCTAAAATTTGTAGAAGTGGTCGTAAAAACCGATGACATTTAAGATTTGTATTGTCTCTAGAGAAAAATACAAGTTTTAAAGAAAAACAATCATGAAAAAATTAAATTAAAGCATTAATATTGCTGGGAGAGTTTTATTTTAAGTTTATTGAGGATATTACTTATGCATGACATGCACAAATATGTGCATTTCAAACTTATATAACTGTCTAATAAATTTTAAATTTCAATTTCAATGCTTTATGTAAAGAAAATGCATATTTTAGTCCTCTTTTCACCCTGACAACAATTAAGTATAGCTATTGAACACGAAGTATTATCGCTGCACCGGCTTCGAATATGACGAACTTTGATAGAGAATTGATTTAGCTTTAAGCAGCTAGTGAGTTATTTTGGTTGAGCTTGAAGATTTACTAATAAGGCTATTTTATTTGTCTACATGATTCAGCGGGATTTGGCATGTTAGATAAAACGGGGACACAGAGATTTCATTTTAATGGAAATACATTATCTAAAGTAAATACTCAACAGTCTTAAGCCCATAGTTCTATCTCTGGCTGTCATTTTATAAATTGTGCCATTTAAATTGGGTGACGTTTTTCGTTCGGGAGAACCTTTGTATATTATAAGGTCGTCTGTTAAAAGAAAGTTGGTATGAGAAGTTCAAGATCGGATGCATTATTAGAATGGAGGTCTTTTAGTTTTTATTTTTTGTCGTACAAGTAAATTGTAATTTTATAGTCACGTTTACAAGCCAAGAAAAAAATCTGTTCCTTTTATATGGGGTTAAATATCTGTCTTGTGTATGATTTTGATTTGGAAAAGGTAAAAATTTGTCATCATACATTTATATCTGAATTATCATTGATGGTTTCAATAATATTTCATTTATATTTGAAACTTACTCTGGAAAATAAAACAAATTTCATTCCCATCTAAAATTATAAAATGTTTATAATAAACTTAAGATTAATTGTTGTTGCCCTAATCATTTACAATTTTTCTTGCATGAACATCATTTGCAATGAATTATTTCATCTGACATGCATAATTCTAATTCCGAAATTGTAAAATGGCATGATTTTATCTGTCAGGTTTGAATATTTATTTTGTTGCTATCAAGATTGCAGACACACTGTCAGTCATGGCTATATTTTATCAATTTGTTGATGCTTAACATCCAGAGTCAATATTTCAAGCATTCTTGAGATGAGGTAAAATAGGAAGAGTTTAAAGGTCAGAGAATTTAACGTAATATTTGGACCTGTCTTCAAGGTTTTTATACGCCCGTTTACGGGACGTATTATGGTATACCTCTGTCTGTCTGTCCGTCCGTCCGTCTGTCCGTCTGTCCGTCCGTCGTCAACATGTCGGACATTAACTTAAAAACGCTTTAACCAATTTGCATAAAACTTTGGTGAATTGTTTATATCTATTGACGTGAGCTCCCTTTCGTTTTTTATAAATTTTAGATTTTACGTTTCCGAGTGATGGGGTTTTATTCATTAAAAAAAGGGGGATTTTCCAGTTTTCGGACAATAACTCAAGAATGCTTTCACCAACTTGCAAGAAATTGTGGTGAATTGTTTATATCTATTGACATGAGCTCCCTTTCAATTTTTATATATTTTAGATTTCACGTTTCCAAGTTACAGGGTTTAATTCATTAAAAAGGGGGATTTTCCAGTTTTCGGACAAAAATTCAAAAATGCTTTCAGCAGTTCTCATGAAACTTTGGTGAATTGTTTATATCTATTGATGTAAGCTCCGTTTAGAATTTTATAAATTTTACATTTTACATTTCTGAGTTATGGGGTTTTATTCATTAAAAAAGGGGGGATTTTCCAGTTTTCGGACTATAACTCAAAAATGCTTTTAGCAATTCTCATGAAACTTTGGTGAATTGTTATTATCTATTGATGTAAGCTCCCTTTACATTTTCATAAATTTCTAATATGACATTGAGAATTAATTGAACTTTATGTTTATAGTCTGACAACAGATTTACCAAGTATTGCGCAACAGCACAGTGTATTGCACAACAGCAAGAAATCTTTAATTGAATATAAATTCAATTCATATAACCAATTTTAAGTTCTTTGACTACCGTACATTTATTCAGAAACCTATAATATGTCAAATATTTACCGGTAATTACAATCCAAATTCAGACCTGTATCAAGCTTGAATATTGTGTCCATTTTTGCCCCAACTGTTCAGGGTTGGACCTCTGCGGGCGTATCCAGCTGCCCTCAGCGAAGCAGTTTATTAACTTTGGGATAGGGTTGGCAAAGTATTACCTGGGCAGGAAAACCCGGGTTTTCCAGGGCTGGGCAAGACTCCCAGAAACTGGTAATACTGGGCAATACTGGGCCATATGATTTTTTTTTGAGGATTGTGATTATCTTTTTCCAAACATGATTCACTCTAGTTGGTTTTCAATGGTTAAGCCTGACCCCAATTCCTGAAGTAGATGACCATACCATTTTTGGGTGGACTGGAAAGAGTTAGCTTCCATGGGTCAAATATTTGTTTAAACTGTTATGTTTTCTGAGTTGAGCCAACTTCATTTGAAATAAAAAAGATAATACTTGTAAATCATAAAAAAATTATATACTCGGGGTTGATGCTAATAGTTTATGCTCATGGTGTCCTGCTTACAATAGGCCGTTTCAGTCTAAAGGACTATGGGTAATTTTATTGTTCGTACCCCAAAATGAAAATAACGTCACGTCATTGGTTAAATTTCAATTGTTTTGGACGTTTTTAACCAATCACGACGCTTTGGTGTACACTTTTGAAAATATTACCCAGAATGCATTAGATTCTGAAACGGCGAATTGTAATCTCAATTGACAATTAAGAATTCCAAAATTTCCTGTTAAAGGTTGGTATTAAGTTCTCTCCTGAGGTACTACTCGGTCTTCCTCAACCAACAAACACTTGGCACTATGATACAGTCAAGGTCTTTCAAAGTGGTATTAAATTGTCTACAAAAAAACAAACAAACAAAATTGTTTTTCAAGGCCACAATAACACTAAAAAGAACTGATGATTAATGAAGGTAGATATACATATATGCTAATTGAACTTTCCATATTTAAAAAAAAAAATGATGATGACAGTTTTTGCATATTCTAGCAATGCATGCCATTATATTTAATTAGTTGTGTCAAACAGTTAATGCATCTTTATAATGCAGACATAAACGTAGTTATCATATAACCTTATAATTTATTACATCTCTTTAGCAATTGAAATCCAGGAGTCTGTCTCTTTAAACTCAGGTACAGTTATTTTGAAATGAAAAAAAAAATTAAAAATTTTTGCTTTAAAAAATATACCTTAGAACTAAATTATGACATTGAATGTAATTTATTTTAAAATAAGACTCTATCACTGAATACCAAAGTTTTCTTAGTCTGTTGTGGGTTTGGTCAAACCAAACAAAAACAAATTTTTCAGGCTTATTCTGTGAATTCGTTTATTTTTCGTAGGTACAAATTTTCGAGGAATTGAGGAAAATTGGTATTTACATACATATTTGAAATTGCTATAAAATGCCCTGAAATGACAAATGTAAAACAACTCAAAAGAAAACTAACCATTTCATATCTACCATTTCAGATACAGCTTAAATGATAGTTTTGGTGAGAAATTTACAGTTCATCCATCTACTGGTGCTCTAATGGCTGTCAAACCACTGGACAGAGAAGAAAAGGATGCATACAGCTTGAAGGTCATCGCTAGGGACAATGCCCTCATTCCAAAGCAAATAACAGCTGATGTGACAGTAATTGTTGATGATAAGAATGATAATTCTCCACAGTTTGAGAAACAAAACTACCAGCAGACGGTCAATAATCCAACACAAACAGGTGGGATATAGTTACCGTTTTCCTGATTTAGTTTCCTGATTTTTCCAATTTTTTTCTTTCAATAGATATAAGAAGATGTGGTATGAGCGCCAATGAGACAACTCTCCATCCAAGTCACAATTTATAAAAGTAAACCATTAAAGGTCAAAGCACGGTCTTCAACACGGAGCCTTGGCTCACACTGCACAGCAAGCTATAAAGGGCCCCAAAAATTACTAGTGTAAAACAATTCGAACAGGAAAACCAAAGGTCTAATCTATATAAAAAACGAGAAACGAGAAACACTTATGATCACATCAACAAACGACAAGCACTGAACATCAGATTCCTGACTTAGGACAGGTGCAAACAATTGCAGCGGGTTTAAATGTTTTAATGGTACCAAACCAAGTTTGTTTTTATTTTGAATAAGTTGAATTTGTAATACATTTACTTATCTTCTAGTTTATTTATCACTATAAAAGTCAGTAAAGAAATGGTACTAGTCTCAGCATTTCCTGTAAATGTCTAAATGTAATGTGTCACATCATCCAAATATTTATTTTGACATTATAGTTGTATCTGTTTTAATTATTTAGAGAGAGTTTTGTAAAGTCAAATATAACTCTACAGCTACTGTCAAGACAGATTTTGTATGGCCTGTTCCAGATTTAGATGCATGGGGTGGGGGCAGGCACTTTTTTTAGACTCTAACCACCCTTGATATGAAATATTAATTTTACTTGTAATTCTTACAATTTTTGTCGAGCCTGCGACTTTTGTCGCAGAAAGCTCGACATAGGGATAGCGATCCGGCGGCGGCGGCGGCTACGGCGGCGGCGGCGGCGGCGGCGTTAGCTAACTTCTTAAAAGCTTTATATTTTAGAAGATGGAAGACCTGGATGCTTCATACTTTGTATATGGATGCCTCATGTTACGAAGTTTCCGTCAGTCACATGTCCAATGTCTTTGACCTCATTTTCATGGTTCAGTGACTACTTGAAAAAAAAGTTCAGATTTTTTGTAATGTTAAATTCTCTCTTATTATAAGTAATAGGATAACTATATTTGGTATGTGCGTACCTTGCAAGGTCCTCATGCCCGTCAGACAGTTTTCACTTGACCTCGACCTCATTTCATGGATCAGTGAACAAGGTTAAGTTTTCGTGGTCAAGTCCATATCTCAGATACTATAAGCAATAGGTCTAGTATATTCGGTGTATGGAAGGACTGTAAGGTGTACATGTCCAACTGGCAGGTGTCATCTGACCTTGACCTCATTTTCATGGTTCAGTGGTTATAGTTAAGTTTTTGTGTTTTGGTCTGTTTTTCTTATACTGTATGCAATAGGTCTACTATATTTGGTGTATGGAAGGACTGTAAGGTGTACATGTCTAGCTGGCAGGTGTCATCTGACCTTGACCTCATTTTCATGGTTCAGTGGTCAAAGTTAAGTTTTTGAGTTTTGGTCTTTCTTTCTAATACTGCATGCAATAGGTCAGCTATATTTGGTGTATGGAATGATTGTAAGGTGTACATGTCTAGCTGGCAGGTGTCATCTGACCTTGACCTCATTTTCATGGTTCAGTGGTCAAAGTTAAGTTTTTGAGTTTTGGTCTTTTTTTCTAATACAATATGCAATAGTTCAACTATATTTGGTGTATGGAAATATTTTATGATCTATATGTCAGTTACGCAGGTTTTATTTGACCTTGACCTCATTTTCAAGGTTCATTGCTCAGTGTTAAGTTTTTGTGTTTTCGTCTGTTTTTCTTAAACTATAAGCAATAGGTCAACTATATTTGTTGTATGGAAGAATTGTTAGCTGTACATGCCTGCCTAGCATGGTTCATCTGACCTTGACCTCATTTTCATGGTTCATTGGTCAATGTTTAGTTTACTTGGTTAATGTTATGTTTATGTGACAGTTGTAATAAAGCTTTATATTTAGGACTATCAACATAATATCAATGATTAGTAAAGAAGGCGAGACATTTCAGCATGTGCACTCTTGTTTTTTTAAACTATTAATTTGATTGCCACCCAATCCCTGTCTGTTTAAATCTTGAACAGGCCTTACAAAAAAGGATTATCTTGATCTTATTTCTCTTTTAATTACTATATTCAGACTAATTTCTAATTTCTGACTGTCTATCAATATTTTTATTTGTAGGAGATTTTGTGTTAGGCGTGACAGCTTTAGACAGAGATATTGGTGGGAATGGACAAGTAATCTACACATTAACAGGATCAGACAAATTTGTCATCAACAGTCACACTGGAATCTTGACCGCTAGCCAAACCCTGAATGTTGCCAGGAATACTTACACATGCTTGATCAAGGCAGAAGATCAGGTATGGATAGAAACTAATGAAATATTGGTAAAGTGTGAATTTTAACAAGGGTTTTACAGTCAAACCTGCTGTCAGAATCAAAATCATCTCTATTTAAAGAAAACAAGGCACCCTCTTTTCTTTCTGCTGTAGTAAACCTATGCATTTTAAACCTCAATTTAAAGGTCATCTCTCTTATCAGTTGAGGTGATTTTATATACAGGTTTGATTTTTTTTTTCATAGTTAAGGTAAAATTGCAAAAATATATATCCTAAGCATTTATTTGATCATAAGATAATGAAGATTAGACTCAAGGACATGAAAAACACAAAAATTAAACTTTGCAATAGGTTTTGTCCCTGAAATTGTAAAGTTTGAAATCTGCAAAAAATAAACCAATTGACAGTGCAAAAGTGGGCCAGAAGGTGTTAAAGGGATATATTCAAACTCATAAGTCGATGAGAAAATGACAACACCGTGGAAAAAAAAACCCCAAAACAGCCTAAAGATAAGCCACAGTATACAAAAAAATAACACAAAAGAATAAAGACTGATCAACACAAACCCTACAAAAAACTAGGTGATCTCACAGGTGCTTCGGAAGAGTAAGCAGATCCTTCTCCAATTGTGGCACCCGTTGTGTTGCTCATCAAGTTATCCTGAGTTAAAGAAATTACATAAGAAGAAAAAAAAAAGACTGAAGAAAAATAAACTTACTAAAATTTTAGCTACAAGTTTAGATTAGGAATAACTCTACCATGGTTTAAAATAGTTTGGATGTACATTAAAAGACTACCAATATCAAATTAAAAACTATATAAATACATTGAATCAGCTTACAAAAGTTGTGCATTTTTTTTAGGGACAGCCTAAAAGAAGTTCATCTGTCAATGTAACAGTCACGGTATCTGATATCAGTTCCAGTAGCAAGCCAGCATTTACATCTTTTACTTCACCGCAAAGCATTGAAGAAAACAAACCAGCTGGACATCCTATTGTCAAAGTTCAGGCAATATCAAATACAGGCGGTAGCATCAAGTTTTATTTGGCAGGAGGCAACATTGGGCAATCTTTTACCATTGGACAGTCCACAGGGGCAATCACCGTACTAAAGCCTGTGGATTATGAAATGACACAGACTTTTGATTTGTGGATTGAGGCAAGGGATGGAACAAACACAGCTCTGTCTGCTTACAGGAAGTTGGTCATAAATGTTCAGGACTTGAATGACAATATTCCGAGATTTTCACAGCCCTTGTACACGCCCACTATCTCAGAAGACGCAGACATTGGAGGATCAGTTCTACAGATAATGGCCACAGATGGTGATAGTGGTAACAACGGTCAGATGACGTACAGATTGGCTACAAATGACACAACATTCCAGATTGATCCCTCGACAGGACTAATTACCACAAGGGTCAAGTTAGATCGAGAAACTATTGATGTCTATAACATTGTTGTGGAAGCCATTGACAAGGTGGGTATTTGACTTTTTAAGTCTTGGCTGGGTGGAAGTAGTTTTGTTAGCCCCTCCCTTATTTTTAGACTTCACATACACAGTAACACTGAAACGAGTGTTAAAACAAGCATGTTCATGTTTTATTTTAACATTTTCACCAAAAGAATTTAAATTCTCCACTCTCCACACTGTTGATTCTTGTTTTGTGTAAAGTTTTGATAAATAGGAAATATTGGGCACAAGTTATTATATAAACATTTTGGAGTTTAAAGTTATAAGAAGTGTGCATTAAATGTGAGTTGATCTATTTATTGACCTATATACATTCTGTTTCAGGGTACACAACCACAGACTGGCTCTACCACCGTACGGATACTTATACTAGATGTTAACGACAATTACCCAATATTCTCACACAATTTCAACATTGAGATTCCAGAAGATATGGCGATAGGAAGTTTTATAATCCAGGTCACTAGTTCAGATGCTGATATCGGAAACAATGCTAAAGTTACATATGGCATTATAGAAAATCCGGAAAATAAATTCAAAATTGATCCAAGTTCTGGAAATATTACACTCCTTAGTAAACTTGATGCAGAGGTACAAAACGGACCAAGCAACCAAGGTATGAGGATCAAGATTTCAGCCTCAGACAGCTCGCATTTGACGTATGGGTTTGTTAATGTTCGTATCGCTGATGTAAATGACAATGCTCCACAATTTTCACAGCCCCTTAGCTTTGCTCTGATCGAGGGATTACCATCAGGTACTCATGTCGGAAAAGTCAGTGCAATAGATGCAGACATCTCACCGCCAAATAACCAGTTGTACTATTCATTCAAATTATCATCATCAGAATTTGGCATCGATTCGACAAGTGGAGAAATTACGTCAAAAATGGAAATGGTTTACATTCATAACACTGAATATCCCAGTGTAAACAACAGAGAATTGATCGTCATAGCAACTGACTTGGGAACTCCCCCAAAGTCATCCGAAGCCGTTGTTCATCTGCAAATTACTGATGCCAATGATCATGCTCCAGTGTTTGAGAAGAGGGATTATTATTCAGCTGTACCAAACAATGTTGTGGTTGGTGATCATGTCATGAAAGTCGTAGCCGTGGATGAGTTTGACTATGGGGTCAATGCTGAAGTGGAATACTTCAAAGATGGTGGAAGTGGAGCTAGCTATTTCTATGTAAACAAAAATACAGGTAATACATTTGTAGAAATGAGTAGCAAGTGCATAATCATGATAGTACATAGAAGATTGTTTTTCTTTTCACACATTTAAAAAAAATAAACATATATTTGAAAAACAGAAAAAAATAACATCTAAAAATCTTGAACTCACTCAAGGTATTTTCAATGAGAGCAAAATGCCCACTATTTACTGCAAGTGAGACGGCTTTTCTAACATAAAAGTTGAATTGAACAATTTTAGAAGATAAGTGAATATTGTAAGAGAGTCTTTTAACCTTATCATTTCATTAATGAGAACCAATAAAGTGTATTTTCTAACAAGACAGCAATCCAACATCCCAAACAAAATCAGAAGCATGTATAGTAATGAATTACTTTTATTATGGATTTTTTTTTCTATAAGGCTCTTTGAATATGATACTGTAAAGAAAAAGGAACAATTAAAATCACAAAATGTTGTCTTACTATTATAGCGTAATGTTTCATTAAAGTCCCGTTTTATTCATACCAAAAACAAAAATGCAGAATAATATACAATTAAAGTGTTTATAGAGGTAGAATTCAGTTTTTGGACAAAACAATTATTTTAACAGCTCAACTCAAAATCAATTTTTGGTCTTTAGGTCTTTGAAAATTTAAGTGAATACAAGACAGAAATTTGTTTTGCAACATAAGTTGAATAAGAGTGGAACTTAGTCTATTCAATTTTTATTCAATACATACAATTAAGAATTTATTTTTTTTTAAATTTCAGGTGATATTTCGATAGCCAGTTCTCTCCTGGGACAACTGAATAATGAGTTCAAATTGGTAGTCAAAGCTCAAGACAAAGGCACACCACCAAAGAACGTTACTCAGGAAATAAGATTCAAAATTACAGGTGTCAATGAAAATAGTCCTGTTTTTACTACCACCAATCTGCAGACGACCATCATGGAGAATACAATTATTGGGTCAAGCATTGCGAATGTCAATGCAAGGGATAATGACATTCCTGGGCCAAATAGTGAGATTTCCTACCATATTGTAGGTGGCGATCCTAAAAATCTTTTCTTAATCGACCAATCAAGAGGTGATATATCAGTTCATAAACCTTTGGATTACGAAGCAACGAGACAACATACGTTAACTATCATGGCGAAGGATCATGCACTTTTCTCTCGAAATGCAACAGTTGTTTACATTGTGCATGTGACTGACGTGAACGATAATGCTCCTGTTTTTAACAGCACATATTTTAAAGTGTCAGTAGATGAGAACACTGCAAGCAGTGTCGTCATAACAACCGTAACAGCTACCGATTCTGATTCTGGAAGCAATGCCATCATTGAATATTCGTTTGGATACACTCAAAATAATAACTGGTTTACAATTGATCAGTTTACTGGTTCCATCAAAACAAAGGCACCATTGAATTACGAGCAGCAGACTTCGTACTCTGTTTTGATTTTAGCCATCAATCCAGGAACACAGCTCAAAAATACCACAGAAGTTGTCATTGAAATTAATGGAGTTAATGAATTCTATCCTAAATTTGTGCAACAAAACTATCCATTTAGTATCAAGGAATCTATTCCTGTTGGTACAACATTAGGGTCAGTGGTTGCCACTGACGATGATGATGGTGAAGATGGAGTTGTATACTATTATTTGATTGGCTCAAGCAATGCAAAAGGATTTAAAATGGATTACAAAACAGGGGAGTTAATTGTGTCTGGACGTCCAGACTATGAAAGTTCACCACATATAATCTTAACTGTTATGGCGAAAAACTGGGGCAGTATAAAAGGTGGAGACACAGACCAGTGTACTATCAAAATCACAGTAGAAGATGCTAACGATCCTCCAATATTTATGCAACAACATTACAATGCTTCAGTCAGTGAGAATTCTGGGATAGGTGTCAATGTCATACAAGTTGCAGCTACAGATACGGACCGCAATCCTTCGGACCAGGTTTTCTCTTTCACAATTTTGGATGGAAATGGTAACGGTCTTTTCAAGATTGATCCTTCGAGTGGATGGGTATCCACAACGGGTGCAGGGGTGCTCGACAGGGAGACTAATCCTGTGTATAATGTGACAGTCGGAGCTGTAGATACTGGAACTGTGCCTCAGACAGGTAAATTGAAAACTTATTTCAGTTAGCAAACAACAGTCAATTAATACACCTTTTCGCTATTTGTCCGCCATTACTAGACATCACAAAGGTTCCCGTAAAATTTTGACGTCATAATAGAAAATATCTGATGCCACAATGGAAAAGTGATTTCAAGAGGCGCAGATTCTCAGGTTGAGTGGCGCAGATTTCCAAACAGCAACAAGGTCTATTATTGACAGAAGTACACAATCATAGACATATTGTTTAACAAAATCTTAGACATATTGTTAAACAAAGTCTTTGACATATTGTTTAACAAAATCTTAGACATATTGTTTAACAAAGTCTTAGACATATTTTTTTAACAAAGCCTGTCAAACCACACAATATCTTAATGCAATAGATGGAAAATGGTGTATAAATCTCTAGCCAAAGATAACAAAACAAAATCCAATGTAAAAGTGGTTGCATACCTGTTCTTCATCTCAAAATCTGTCTGCACTCTGCGGTCATGCTTTTTAAAGAATAAACATGATAAAACAATTGTTTGAACCTATTGGAATGTTTGGTATATTAGCTTTTTCTCCTCCAGTATTTTTGTTGTCTAGTTTTATTTTTTGGAAAAAAAAGTTAAAAACAGAAGAAAATACAAAAAACCAAAATATATATGGATAAAAGACTATAAATTACTGTGTCTTCAAATTATTAAATATTGACACACATCATCAATAAATAACAGCTAATTGTTTAAATTTTTTGTGGAAATATTTACATTAGGACACACTATCTGTACAAAAATACAAAAAATTAACTTTAGAGAACATATATATATATATGTTGCAAAAAAACATAAATATTTAAGTTCAACACCGATCATTTGATAAAATGCTACTGGCACAGGTCAAGTTTATAATTTAAGTCTTGTGACGAACCGTATGCACTCTGTTTGTTATTGCTGTCTTTTATTTTACAGGTTCAGCTGTTGTTCAAATTAACCTTATTGATGAAAATGATAATGGGCCATTCTTTGTCCCAAGTAATTTAACTGGACACATTTTAGAAAATCAAAATGCAGAAGTATCAGTTATTTCTTTATATGATTTCACAAGAGATCCAGATTTAGCTCCATACCAATACAGATACAGGCTAGAAAGAACCAGTAGTTACTTCCAGGTCAATGAGGTCAGTGGACTGGTTACATCAAGAAAATCAATTGATCGGGAACAGAATCCAAAGTTTCAAGTTGGAGTCATAGTTTCAGATGGAGGCTCTCCAATAAGATCATCTACTCTAACATTTAGTGTAGTTGTTGATGACGAAAACGATACACCACCATTGCCAAGAAACAACCTGGAAATACAAGTAGCGCTGTTTAATGAGAGAATCCCAGCAGGTCCAATAGCAGATGTCCGCCCTATTGACCCAGATTTGGTTGGTGCCTACAGCTGCGAGATTTTAACACAAACAAACATTTTCCATATAGCAAACGGCTGTAAACTGAGTGTAATGTCAAAACCAGATATTACCAATCCAATGATAGTCAGTTTTTCCGGTTCCGATGGACGCCACGATAAAGTCACATACAATGCTGAAATAAAGTTTCTCAAGTTCAGTAACAAAACCTTGGACAACACAGTCATTCTTAAAATTGAAAATATTTTAGCGGAGCAGTTTGTCGACTCTAAATTGAAAAGTATGAAACAGTTTCTGTCGGGAGTATTCGGAACAACATACACGGTTGTGATTTACAGTGTCAAGTCGTTCAATGGTGATTCTCTTGTATACTTATCTGTCACAAACCCAGATGGTTCCCTTGTTTTACACGACATTTTGAGACAACAGATTTTAAAGAAAAAGACGGACATTGAGTCAGAAGTAGGAATAACGATTAGTCAAGTGGGTTATTCACCATGTGCTTCCTCTACATGTCATCCTGGTGAATGTTTAAATCATATTGAAGTCGGGAGCAATGTGAATGCCATAGATTCTGATCGTCTGATTATTTCATCGCCTGATTTGATCGTTTCATATCAGTGTTCATGTCCTCCAGAAGTTACGGGAACACACTGTGAAATTCCTGTCAGCCCTTGTGGAGATGGTCATTGTCAAAATGGAGGATTTTGTTTAACTAATCAAAACGGAAATCAAGTCTGTGATTGTCCAACCGGCTGGACGGGAACATATTGTGAGAATGATGTTAACGAATGTTCAACTTTACCGTGCAGGAATGGAGGATCATGCGAAAATTCACAAGGATCATTTCTATGCAGTTGTAAAGACGGATTTACCGGGAATTTGTGTGAAAATGGCGCTGATCGGTGTTCACCTAATCCTTGTGTCAACGGTATTTGTAAAAATCAAATTGGAAGTTTTAAATGTGAGTGCCCCTTCACATTCTGGGGAAACAAATGCCAGTACACATCTATCGGATTTAATGTCGGTTCATATAAACTGTTCAGCTCTTTGTCGTCAGCCACAAACGACAACACATTTGATATCACTTTGGCAACAGTGAGCAACAGGGCCCTGATTCTGTATAACCCTGCAGAGCTTACACAATCTAGTGAATTTTTGGCACTGGAAATTATTAATGGACAAGTGAGATTTTCATTTAATTTGGGAGATATCTCTACTTCTAGAGTTACTGTTCCTAGAAACATCTCAACTGGAGAATGGTTCCGTATTCAAGTTCATAGGAGTGGTGAGGTAAGTTTTCATTTTTTAAGCAGATTGAAAAGAGCTACATGTAACTCTAAATTCAGAAATTATTTCGAAGAATGTGACGGGGTGATAATGGCAATAATAAAAACTCACATTCTGATATATTATACATAAAAGTGGATGCAGATTTTCCTGAAACCACAAAAATAAATTCACACAGTGTTCCTAAATTTACAGTATGCATGTTTAATAAGAAAAATATATCTTTAATTTAGATTCTTTATCAGCTTGCCAAAGTTGACAATGTCTTTTCGAGGGGTAACAATCTGCTCTATCACACACTCAGCTATGTGTTATTTAATTTATTATACTGAATGTTCTGTCATTATTTTCTTTTAAATTGAATATTAAAGTAATTAACTATGACGTCATATATATATATACATAACAACGTTACGGTTATTTAGAAAAACAAAAGAAAGGAAGCAAGATGGTTTTTTATGTTGACTGTCTATGAAGAAGTTCTGATGCTTTAAAAGATAGAACTTGTCTGAGCATTGTCTTTAAAATTATTGATGTAAATTCATTTCATTGTCCTTTAATTATCGATTTTGATTGGTCTGCACATGTGGGTGACATTCAAAAAATTGTCTCCCACTGAACCATGGGATAGAGTAAATTATCTCCCTCATATAAGCCAATCAAAATCTGGCAATTCAATATGAAGTATAATAATAGAATTTATCTGATGGAATTGTATAAATTTTGTATTTCAGAATGCCCAGTTAAGAGTTAGTAGTTGTCCCAAGGATGGAGGTGTGTGTCCAGAATGTTCAGACTCATCCTGCTTCAGAGAGGCTTCACAAACATCTCAGTAAGTTTATCTTATAGTAAGACTGGTAAGGACGCTTCCAGAAATAATAAGAGGGATAGGATGACTGTGAGGTAGGGGGAGGCAACTGTTTTGAAGATGAATGATAATAAATACAGGAAATAGAATTCTGTGCATTGTTGAAGGTCAAATAAAAAGGGACAAGGAAAATGTTACTTTGACACTCCGACCATCACAGTGATTCTGAACATTTTTTTATCTCCATCCCAAACAACTGCCATGTATTTTGTACACAGGCTCTCAAAAACCCATGTTTAGCCTCAACCACTTTACAGTGTTTGTTTGTCATTTTTTTATCACACTATATGACCTTTTTTCATCGCCTGTTTCTTTTTTTAGATTAGTTGACTCTTTTAAAGTTGACAATTGTTTTTGCAAACTATATATTGAAATGAAAAATATTCGACAAAGATTTGAAATTCTTAAAATAAGTGACTTTTTTCATTTTGACCTTCTATTGTCCATTTGAACAAAGAATTTTAATTTCAGATTGACGCAATAATTGATCTGAGTAATTTCTTTTATTTATTTTAGAATGCATCTGAAAAAAACATTTTTTTGAAGTATTTCGGAAAACAGTTTCAATCTTCAAGGTCATGAGTCCTTACAGAAGATAATTGATTTAAACTTGTTTGCAGCTTTTAACAAAATAATACATAAAATAAAAGTCGGGAAATTGGGAAGTTAAAAAAATTCAATATCACAAAACTGTTGTTATAAAGATTTTAATTATGACCCTGTATTAAGGACCAGATATCGTTCAAAATAGCACGAGTAGGACAACTAATTGTATTCAGATGCGAGTTCAATACCACCCCTGTGTCAATATTACTTTAGAACAGTTCAACCGAAAATAATATTTTATTTGTTAGCTTTTAAAAATCATTTTTACAAACGGTCTTTCACCTAACAAATATATTGTTCTGTTATCAGAATTAAAATTGAGATATTATCAATGTTATTCAAAAATTGAATACATCCAAACCTCTTTAGTGAACCTATAATCTACAGTTTATTGGGTTATATCTTTCCACTCATCTACAGTGGGAAGCTGACCTGAGAATATTGCCTCTTATTTATATTTTCTAAAAGTCTTGACCACAAATGTTTTTTTTCTCGCTTATATTGATGAATTGTTCTTGGTAGCCAAGCAAGACAAATCAGCAGTTTGATCCTTTTGCCCAAGCCACTGTTGAACATTGAAAAATGATTGATTGATTGGTTTTTGTTCAACGACACTTTTAGCACTATTGGTTGTATCTATATCATGGCAATCTATTTTTATTGGTTGAGGAAGCCAGAGTGACTTGAGAGAACCAGTGACATTCGGCATGAAAACTGACAATCCTAGTAAACTAAGATTGGAATCAATTGCACAACCTCAAGTGTTGACTCTGAGTCACAACCTCCGAGTTGACAGGCTAGTGATACAGTAGTTTAACTACTTAGATTATGTGGCCACCAAGGCCCCCTCATGTCTTCAGCAATATATATATATATTTTTTAAAAAATGAACAGCTTGTTGAAAAACTGTGAATAGTGGAAATTTGACAAATTTGTTTGACCTCTAAATTAAGGGTGCAATTGAAACCACAACAAATGTAGAACATAAAAAGGAACCTGTGTTTGAATAATAATTCCTTACAGATTTTTGCGATACTACTTTAAAAATATTGATTTGTTAAAGGACTTAAAAAAAATGACAATTTAAGTTTAGAATCTGAGTCTCTTTCATTGAAATTATTTTAATCTAAGTTTCATATTCTATATTTCATTTATTTCTTTTGATATCTGATAATGTATTTTTGAAAGAAGAATTTCATTTAAATTTAATTTTCATATTTCATTGTGGCATTGTTGACTGTCATAATGGCAGGTCTTTTTATCGGACATTGTTATTTGGACACAAATATAAGAGCATGCTTTAGTTACCAATATATTAATAGATTAAACTTATTGTTAATCGATGAAAACCTGCCACTACAAAAATATTTCATAAATGGAAATGTATATTATCGTTTAAGTGTTCATTTTAAAAAAGAAAAATATTTATTTTTAGACTGGAATTTATTCATTATTAAACTTGGTCAGTTTATTGACATAGAATTTTGGTAGAAATGTAAAGGTTAGAACCGAGTTTAAATTTTTGGATTTTACAGTACTGGTAGCATATTTTTTAAGGAATGTACATGTAAATTTAAGTCATTTTGAAAATGTTGCAGATAAGACTTCTTTTGTCATATATCATTATTTTAACATGTTTAAAACCAAAATTCTTTGGTTTATGCCTCATTGAATGTAATGCCTGCCTATATTATAAGTACCTGTTTCCAGGAAAAGTGAGAAATATTATAAAATTTAGCAATGGAAATTTTTTTTTTTATATTATGCACTTACAAAAGAATTTGTATTTGAATGAAAGTTTTTTTTAAAGTAGAAACTATTACATGTTCTGCAAACAATCAAGCAATTTGATTTACTACAACTTATGGAATAATTTCACTAAACTGCCATTGATTTAAACAAGATAAGTTTAGCAAATGCCGTCTGCTTATCCATGTTATTGAAGCATTACTTTTTATACAGTACAAATATATTAACAAACAATCTGTTTTAAAAATAAAATTCAGTAAAATGTTATAGAAATTTAATAACAATAGATAAACTTTCTTCATCAAGTTTATTAAATGTAAAAGTTGAAAAATCAATTTTTGTTTAGAGATTATAGGGAATTTTCATTGGAGAATCAGTCATTAATAATCTCTTGTCCCGATTGCATATTGTGATAGAGGAATATTGATTAATTGACAATTTCACAGTGTTTTATTATGCCAAAGAATAATTATTCAGGAAGGATTACACTTTTACTTGTCATTTCAGTTAATAGCAACTGATGAATTTTACAGAGAATTAATCCACCAGAATTTTTATTACCATAAGTTTTTGAGGGAAAATTATGAGTCTGATAGTAATGCTGGCACTAAAAAAACAAATCTCTCCTACCAAGATTAAAAGACTATGATAAGGTTTTTGGTTGACATTCGCGTCTTAGTTAAGAGTGAATTTTAATAAAAAAAAAATAGGTCGATATTTTACCCTTTATATGATGTCTTATGTATGTCACATAGTGTGTCCTGTCCAAAGTTAGTAAACTCGTCATTATTACTGAATTAAAAAATACATAAAACCCACAAATAATGATGTATAATAATTACATAAAAGTTAATGGCAATGCCTTTTAAATAGCTATTTTGAATAACTTGTTTTGTTTGGTTGCTGTCTCATCAAGTTTTACCCACATTTCTCCTTTTATTCATATATATTGCAATTTATAAAATTGAGAATGGAAATGGGGAATGTGTCAAAGAGACAACAACCCGACCATAGAACAGACAACAACAGAAGGTCACCAACAGGTCTTCAATGCAGCGAGAAATTCCGGCACCCGGAGGCGTCCTTCAGCTGGCCCCTAAACAAATATATATACTAGTTCAGTGATAATGAACGCCATACTAAACTCCAAATTGTACACAAGAAACTAAAATTAAAAATAATACAAGACTAACAAAGGCTAGAGGCTCCTGACTTGGGACAGGCGCAAAAATGCGGCGGGGTTAAACATGTTTATGAGATCTCAACCCTCCCTATACCTCTAGCCAAAATCACCAGTAACAATCAATTTTCCAGTCTAATTATGCATACCTTTTGAATATTTTATTGAGTCATAAAACTGTTTTATCATAAAATATGGCAAGCAGTATATACAGGTGTTCAATTGTAAAATTATTAGAAAACACTTTCATACATGTATGTGACTGAAATATGTACATGATACTAATTTGGGGCATCCAGTAGGAGATTTTGATGATGAAAGGGAGATTACTTACTGAGAAAAAAAAATGCTGATAGTTTTTTTTTTTGAAAAATTAAAAAATGTTACTAAACACCATAGACTTTCCAAGAAATTGAACTTGGATTTTTCTTTACTTTGGCAAATTTAAAAAAAAACATTTCATGCAAAGCAACATTTAACAATTTAAAAAAAATACATGTTTAATTTCTACCCAAATTTTCAAAATAATCAGTTTTAGATAATAACCCTTCCAATTGGAATTTGAAGTTGAGAGTAAAATTTACATAATACTAAACACTGCAGGATTGAACTTAAGGGGTACAGCTTCAAATTTTTAATGTAAATTGAAATATATATGCATGGGGCCACTTGAAAAATATTGAAGTTATTAAGTTCAAATGAAATAATATGTATGTGAGACTGTCAATGAAGTTTCTACATTTTTAAAGTGCATGAAAGTACAACTTGCAATGAATTAAAAAAAAAACAAACATAAGAAATGTAATTTAATGCATTTATGTGTGGAGATATTTCTGTTTTGAAAGAAAAACTGTGGTAGGTATCTTGCATATATGCATAATTTGACATGCAGACAAAATTAAAAAAAAATAATGCCAAATGTTCAGCTTAAGTTATAGTGCTAAAAAATATTAGGATGTGATTGAAATTTTGTGAAAGTGATAAAAGATGTTTAACAGTCCGTATCCATGTCATAATCAGTAGTAAATTAAAATGTTCTTTTGGAACACAGAAACTAATTTACGACACAGCAAGTTAGAAGTTACAAGCTCTGGTTGTTAGACTTCTCTTAAAGATTAACGCTACTTTTTACAAAGTGTATAATTTTGCAATGAAAAAGTATATTGAAGAAACACCCAGGGACAAATCGTATTGTACTTCGATTCAGTGTGTAGCTCCATAAATATAATCTTTGCGTTTATGATAAGATCAGACATCTATTATGAAATATTAATGTCTATAATTTGATCAAATATCATGTAATTTACTGTTTATTTGAATAAAAATAAGATTATGAAGCATTTGAAAACCTCTTTTGAACAATTTACCTGTGACGGTTTGCAGTTTTATGTTCAACAAAAATATGATAAATGGAGCCGTCTCAGATACTAATTATTTCTATTTTGAAACCTCAATGGTGATTTATTTCTTTTTTCCAAACCTTGAAAAAATTAAATTATAAATTCAACAGTTGCTTTTGAAATGAGATTTTTTTATGTTGGAGGGAGGCGATGAAGAATTTTTTTGTGTGAATGTGCAATAGAAATTATTGTGCCGATTAAAAATTGATATATTTCTTTATGAAATATAATTGAAATTTGAATGAAAATATTCAATTATATATTTCTGTATATATATATTACAATGGACTTTTCATATGTTGAATTATTCATGTACGTCTGACATATTTGAAAAGACAGGCGGCCATTTCTCCTCTGGATGAATTTTGTCATTTTATGTATTGTAAAATATATCGGTGAATTGAATTCTTTATGGAGAACCCTTGATACAATCCTTGATTTTTATCTTTGATTAGTTTATAGATTTTTTATTTGTCACTTGATTGAGTATCTGATGGCCTTTATGATTAATTGTAATATAACTGAAACATTATAATTCTGACTAACCATGCTAAACATTAGGCTGACCTCATGTTTATAAAATTTGTAAAAATATGTTGTTTGTATGTAAAGATGGCGGAACATACTAGTATCGCATAAGATAGATAAATTACGAATGTATGTTATTTCAAGAAATTTGTTTAAAGTCGTAAAAATGGTAGATTTTATTTTTTTTCATTTTTTTCCCACTTATTATAGTTTATTATTTCTACAAAAAATATATATGTGCATTTAGACAGGAGAGTATGCAGTCTTCCCATTATTGTATTTACTCCTCATTCATTGGGTTTTCTATTGTGAAAGAATGAATAGGCTTTATTTGCCTGACAGGCCTCTGTGGACTTACCTAAGTAGTTTAACTACTGTATCTGACTTAGCCTCAGTCATACTAAGGTTGTGAGTTTGTACCCAGCATGTGGGGCTCTCACGTTTGACTCCATTCTTAATTGACTAGGATGGTCAGTTTTCCTGCCAAAGATCGTGGTTCTCTCCATCCACTCGGACTTCCTCCACCTATAAAAATGACCACCATAAAATAGCCAATAGTTCTGAAAGTGGCTTTAAACACCAATCGATTAATCAATAATGTGTCTTATGATATGACATAGAAGAAGACGATTTTTTCCCGCTATTTTCAACTCTCAGGAATTTTAAAGTTTACCTATAAAATAAAAAAAAAGCAGGAGTAATGGATTTCAATTCTACGTCACATATGCAGTATTTCTATATTATTTGATGATTTGAACTTAAATTCACACATATATAAGACAGTTTACAATCAGTGTAAACTTTGAGTTTTACAGTGTAAACTCCGAATTTGATTCTATTATCTATATTTATTTATAAAATCAAAAAGATCATTAGTGCAATAAACCACTTTCAGTTTTTCAGTGTAAACTCTGAACTTGATTCTGTTATCTATATTAATTTATAATCAGTGCAATAATCCAAGGGAAGTAACTCAATTTTATTTTCAGTAAACATGATAAATTGACGGATTTTCATTTCTCTTTTTTTTTAATTTCAGAAAACTGAATTTAAGCAATGAGCCTGTTGCTATTGGTGGCATTAAAGACATTAATGTGGCATTACTGCGACCTGGTCAGATTGAGACGCATGATTTTGTAGGATGTATGAGGGAATTCAAGATTAATAATGAAGATTATCTTCATAGTAAAAATCCTCTAGAAGAACAAGGTGTTGACAATAACGCTTGCCCACGACAACAAGGTCAGAGTTCATGCTCAGAAAATGTGTGTCACAATGGTGGCAGATGTGTGGATGAATGGAATACAATCAGTTGTAGATGTGCAGCAGGTTTCCATGGCAATCTCTGTCAACAAGGTAAATACTTCAGCTAATATGAATTAAAGATGTAGGATTTTCTTCAGTTGGACAGGAACCCAACAAAAGTAACAGAAAACATACATAAATTGAAGTTGAAATTTTGGTTCTTGTCCCTTTTAATAGACACCCTATCTACAGTTTTGTTGGGTTTCTGTCGTCTCATGGACTATTTATACAGAAGGTGGGAAATGAAAGTGTGCTGAACAACTGACAGCAAAACAAATTTCAGTAGTGGACAGTGTAGTTTTACTTATAGGCATGAAACTAAGATAATGGATAAAATTTCAATACCAATATGACTAACAAGTAATTTGGGGGCCTCGGTGGCCGAGTGGTCTAAGTAGTTACTACTGTAATTGCTAGCCAGTCAACACTGAGGTTGTGAGTTCGAACCCCGCTCGTGTGGATGCACTCGACTCCAATCTTAATTGACTAGGATTGTCAGTTTTCCTATCGAAGGTCGGTGGTTTTCTCTGGTCACTCCGGCTTCCTCCACCAATAAAAACTGGCTTCCACGAAATAGCCCAAAAGCGGTGCTTAAAAGTGGCGTTAAAACACCAAAAATTAAATTAAATTAAACAAGTAATTTAAAAAATGGCAAACAAATTATATCAAAATATTGTTTTATTTTCCTGTTATTTAGGCTCAAAATTTTATATCAGTATTATATTTTTTGTTGCAACAGTTAGTTAAATAATGTATCAACACCCTCCATTTTTTTATTTTAGAATTCAAACCATTTAGTTTTGGTGCCAGTGCATATGTTGTGTTCAAACAGAAAGAAAGCTATCAACGAGATGTTTTAGTGTCAGAAGCAAGGAGACGTCGAGATGCCGATACATCCAGTGTCTTCATACGATTTAGAACAACCAACAATGGTCTCTTATTCTATGCAGAAAGAGGTTCAAGGTCATCAGTACTTTATGTAAGTCAAACAAATAGATTTGAAAATTAAAACAAAAGTGCAAATTGTAAAGAGCATAAAATGTATATGCCATGTGATATGTGCAATACATTTAGATTTATCCATGTAATACTATAAGTTGTATGGTTTGTTATTGACCCCATAACGAATTTATAGCACAAGACTTCCTGCTACGTTTTGTATAAAAAATAAGCAATGAAATACAATAACATTAATCAATGACGTCACCATTAATAGGAAATGTGGCGTCACGAACCCCATATGAAATTTACTGACCCCCATACGGATCCATAGGGGGTCACCATGTGACGGTGTTAAACCATTCATAATGTCATAGTTTATCCTAGGTGCGATAATAACGGTATAACTGTATCGCTGAAAGTTCATCATGTGATGTATGACAGAATATGGGACATTGTTTCAATTGACCATAAATATTCCTTGTAGTCATTTGAATATTTGATTGGTAGTGACATATATACAACAATTAATGACAAGTTTAATTTTATATTCATATCTACGAATTTCAATCTTGAGTAACTGTTTTCTCAAAACAGTCAGTCTTCAGTTTTTATATGCAAGTTGGTTACCTTAAGATATAGGCTAACAGTATAAAACAACTTCCATGTTTTGTTTTGATGATTTACAACTTTACAAGATAGAATTGGATGTACTGCTATTTATTAAAAACAAACCTTGACATGGAATATTTAAGAAGATATATGTGTCATGCAGAATTGTAAAATTGAAATCTGTTTTAGAACACAAAGTCAACCAAAAAGTGTGGTGATTTTCAGAAAAATAATAAGAAAAGATATTTGGGGTATGAATTATTGAGATAGCAACCAAAAGGACACAGTAAAAAAACGTCTGAGGTCAAAACACAGTCATTTAAAATAAACAGCAGTCGATACAATTTATAAAGATGTGAATTGGCCGAGTGCAGAAAAGTTGTCAATAAATTTGACAAAAGGTATTACAAATATAAAAATAAGGAGATGTGGTAAAATTGCCAACAAGACAACTATCGGCCAGAGTTCAAATGACAAAGATCTGTTAACAACCTCAAAATAAAAAAGCTAAACAGATTTGAATGAAGAGAGGTGAAATATGGACAGGAAATATTTGTTTCACTATCAATGATTAAATCCTTTTTTATTTTGACAGATTGATGATAAAGTATTGAAGTATACCATCACAGACAGTACCAGTAACCAGGTCACAGTAGAAGTCAAGGGCGATACTCTTCGTGATGGCAGCTGGCATAATGCTACAGTTATTATAACAGGTAGGGTGAAGGTTCAAAGTTCGTTATTAAAAAAAAAAAGTATTGATGTTCATCGATAAAAAATGTCCGCAAATGGTATCCAAAGTACCTGTTTTAATCTGTAGAGTTGAGAGAAAACACAACAAATTATATGATAAATGATTATACACCAGGTGGGTTACCTGTGATTTACACCTGTTATTATGGAATTTCTTGAGGATGTTTATCCCATTTTCCAGAATTGGGAACTTATAAAAATAAAGGACATGTGGCATGATTGCCATTGAGACAACTATCCATCAAAGTTCAAAGGAAGTGGATTTTATAGTCATTTTTCAGCAAAATTTATGAAAGAGGCAAAAGTTTTGTGGAATCAACTTCTACAGTTTTCATGCCAGTTCCCTTTCACTTCACAGGAAGATAACACATATGTTGAATTTATACATCGGCTATTATGGAATTATTTGAGGATTTTTTTTCTCATTTTTGTCGAGCCTTCGACTTTTGTCGAAAAAGCGAGACATAGCGATCCTACATTCCGTCGGCGTCGTCGTCGGCGGCGTCCACAAATATTCACTCTGTGGTTAAAGTTTTTGAAATTTTAATAACTTTCGTAAACTATCCTGGATTTCTACCAAACTTGGACAGAAGCTTGTTTATGTTCATAATATTATATTCAAAAGTAAATTTTGTAAAAAAAAAATTCCATTTTTTCCGTATTTTACTTATAAATGGACTTAGTTTTTCTGCCAGGAAACATTACTTTCACTCTGTGGTTAAAGTTTTTGAAATTTTAATAACTTTCTTAAACTATCCTGGATTTCTACCAAACTTGGAAAGAAGCTTGTTTATGATCATAAGATAGTATCCAGAAGTAAATTTTGTAAAAAAAAAATTCCATTTTTTCCGTATTTTACTTATAAATGGACTTAGTTTTTCTGCCAGTTAACATTACATTCACTCTGTGGTTAAAGTTTTTAAAATTTTAATAACTTTCTTAAACTATCCTGGATTTCTACCAAACTTGGAAAGAAGCTTGTTTATGATCATAAGATAGTATCCAGAAGTAAATTTTGTAAAAAAAAAAATTCTATTTTTTCCGTATTTTACTTATAAATGGACTTAGTTTTTCTGCCAGTTAACATTACATTCACTCTGTGGTTAGAGTTTTTAAAATTTTAACAACTTTCTTAAACTATCCTGGATTTGTACCACACTTGGACAGAAGCTTGTTTATGATCAAAAGCTAGTATCTAGAAGGAAATTTTGATAAAATTTTGTTCCATTTTTTCCGTATTTTACTTATAAATGGACTTAGTTTTTCTTCCAGTCAACATTACATACAGTCTGCAGTTTAAGTATTTAAAACATTTATTAGATTCATAAATTATCCTGGATTTTTACCAAACTTGGACAGAAGCTACTTACAATCAAAAGATAGTATAGAGAGGAATGTTCTTATTTATTTTTTTCCACATTTTTGTTGAGCCTGCGATTAACAGTAAAAGTGGGCGAGACACTGGGTTCCGCGGAACCCTTACGAATTTTTCAAAACCTTAATACTAAGTCATTTTTTGAGCAAAATTTAGTTACAAATATTGCAGCTACACATTTGAGACTTCAACCTATTTACCAAAAGTTCTATTAGTGAATTTTTGCATTGACATTTTTAGATTCTTAATATATTTTCCAATTTTAGGATCAACAATTGTGCTGAATCTGGATAATAAAAGTTCTTCTAAGAGCAATGTACAGACGACATTTATGTTTTCTGATGTGCATGTGACACAGATGTCCCTAGGTGGCACCACCAAAACTGTTTCTGTTGATGGTGGTATAAGTGATTTGCCAGGTAATTATGAAATGTTCATTATGTAAAGTTTTTGTTGTGTATTCACTTTCGCCAATATATATGAAATAATTGCCACTGGACATTGAGCAAGCAACAATCAATCAATGAACAGTATAGAAATAAAGTTTTTATATAACAGAGTAACTCTCAAAGGTCAGAACCTTTCCACAGACAATTCTATGTTTTCATACTGTGAATTAAGAAATCATTGCGAATAATGCAACTGTATGAGTATCGCAATAACAACAACTCGCATTCTGAATGCGACACATATCTTTGTATTCAGATTTTCAAGAAAGCACAAAAATAAATCGCATTTTTGCCTATTCTTCAAAAATTGCAATAATAAATGCATGCCATAATTTCTGATTTTAATTTCCCATGCATATTTTTGGGAAATGGATACATCACAAATATTTCTGACAGAAGGTTAATTCAATGAAAAATAGAGCAATTGATGGCAATATAACACTTGGTTTTATCACTTGGTCAGGTTTATATTACGGAATAGGTCGCAACACATAAATTGGTGTGCATTGGACCAATTTAGAAATTTTGAAACTATCCTTATAAATTATAAGGTTGTGTAGTCTCAGGCCTTATTTTGAAAGTATATATTTATTCTGAAGGCGAGACATTTCACCAAGTGCATTCTTGTTAAATATAATTTTTTTCCATTTCAGGTTTTGGAGGATGTGTGTCTGAATTTGAATTGGACGAGAAAGTTACACCTCTGAATGGCACAACTGATAGATTTGTTATTGAAACAAGTACTACTGGTGTTGAGAGTGGATGCTCTGGATTATGTACATCTGCAGGATGCAGTGCCAGTGATTGTACTGTGGATGGAGAAGTAGCCAAATGTGCAATAAATGCAGCAGGAGAAGATGAGCCGTTAGGAATTGGAGTCATTGTTGTCATAGCGTTCTTTGGAGTTTTACTCATTGTGATTGTTGTCATTTTCTTAGTTTACCGATTCCATAGACAGAGAAAAGAGACGGCAGCAAAACAAAATGGCCACGTGAATAAAAGTTTTGGAAGTGGTCATAGTCCAGGGGATTCTGGTTATGGGGACAATGATTTTATACATCAACACGTCAATCAAAGTATTAAAAATAGCTCTCATTATGCTGTGTCGAATGGCAGACTACCAAGTAGACCCGATTTAATAAATGCTGACGGAAGAAGATCAGCGTTGCCGTTAGAGATAGACGATGGAACTGTGATAATCGACAATGGTGATATTCATTTGACCGGAAATGAAGACAGTCCTGAACTCTATGATTTGGAAAATGCAAGTAGTATAGCGCCATCTGATATTGACGTTTCGTACTATTATGGTGCTTCTCGACATGGCAAAGGCCAGTCCTATAGAGATAACTACAAAAAACAGTTATCAAAGACTAATGGGCATGGCCCACCTTCACATCACTGGAACTCTAACGGTTCCAGAGAAAGTCCTGGTGCCTTAAGAATGCAGACCACTGCAATGCAAAATAGAAACAGTCCAGCTAATATGCTGGGTCCTCAGCATTTTAACCCGCCAAATCGCAATAGTCCAGCATCACAATATGGGTCTAGGCTTAGTCCCATGAATCAATTAAATAGACAGAGTCCCCATTTAAGGGCTAGTCCCTTAGTGCAGCAAAACATGCGTGGCACACCAGACATTCATCACGGAAGGGGGGATTCCGATCATAGTGTCGTCAGTCATCATAGCCATCACAGTATTAGTTCAACATCATCAGCATCTAGGATGCCACCGTTACCAAATGGACATATTAAACATAGCACTGGTAAAAAGCCTATGCCAGGTAGCCGTGTTCCAAATCATTCACGGCCAGTGAAGGGATTAACGGTAGAAGAAATAGATAAATTAAACGCCCGTCCATCAAGACCTAGTCCTGTCAGTATGTTGGAGGCAGTGTCTTCCTCAACGGAAGAAAACCGTCGCAATCAACAGTTTAAAATTAAAGACCATCTAGATGATGGCGCCATGTTGGAACCTCTTGATTCAAGTTCGGATGAAAGTGCCAATGATTCATTCACGTGTTCAGAATTTGAATATGAAAATGACAAGGGTCGTAGTGACTTTGACCCGAGTGCAATGATTTTTTCTAAAGTTGCTGAAGTTGACAATGAAAACGAAGATTTCAATGTGAATCCTAACTACCGTAACAATGATGGACTAGACTCAAATGGAAGTTCGTTTGCTTCTTCAGAGGAAGGGAGAAGAAATGGGGCTCCAGTTAATGGTGCAATAAATTGGGACTATTTTACAGACTGGGGCCCAAGTTTTGAGAAGTTAGTGGGCGTGTTTAAGGATATTGCCTCCCTGCCGGATGGGGATGGGACCTCAAATAATAATATGGACTGCAGGACTGAAACAGAGGAATATGTGTGACCCCCTCAGGACTATTTAAATATTTAAATTATATCAAAAGTAACTTACAGCACATGAATATGCAAATTAATGTACTAATTAATTAATTAATAGAATATTTTATATTTTTGTTTCATCATTGAATTGTAAAAAAGAAGTATTGTACATAAAAAAATTTATTTTATCCATAATTTTGTATTTATACACAATATTCACTTGTAAATAATTTGCTATTAAGTTCTTGAGTCCCAGTCTAATTTAATGCATAATTACCATTAAGCTTTATTTATTCTCATTCAAGTGCAGCCAGTCAATATTGTGTGTGAAAACAAAATATTCTCTAAAAGTACTGTCAGACAAAAATGAACCTCTAGCTAGCTATTTGTTTGGTCAAAGAGTAAAATTGTGTAAAAATTTTTTTTCCTGAGGTTTTCAAAGTAACCATGTTTTGATATGTAAATAAATGAGATCTATTTTTGTCTGACAATGATCATATGATGGTCATGTGATGTTTTTACACCTAGTAAAAGGTGTGTTTGATATTTTATAATTGTACAGTCTTTTATACATTTTATAATATTTTGTTTGTTGTGTTTTAACAAAAAGTTCTTATATTTTATATCTTTTAATTTTAAAAGTGTTCAGTGAAGTGAACAATTTTTTTTCAGATTATTTGATTGTGTGTTGATGAAAAACAGCATCATGTTTATTTTTAAAGTAATCATCCGTCACCATACAAAAAATAAAGAAAAGAAGATTTGTAAATTTAAGGTTTTCTGTAAAATTTATTTGAAATTAAAAGACAGATAAAGAGAAGAAAGTTGATGAAATGATTAAATGTAAAAGATTGCAAGAATATATTTTTATGAATAAAATTCAAAATAAATAGTGAAAATAGTACATTCCATGAATTAAAGGGAGTAGAAATTAAATCTTGCCAATTAATTTGTGATATTCATTTGAAAATTGTATGTGTCATATGTATTCTTAAGCAAAGTGTTCATTAAAAACATACACACATATATTCATTTACATCTGTCCATCATATTTAAACATTTTACATAAATTGCTCATTTTACTGATGATAAAAAGCCGTTTTATAATAATAAGTTTCTAGTGTTTTGAAAATACTGCAAAATGAAGTGAAAGATTATTGCCTAATTTTTTTGAAAAAAAGCCTAATCTTAATTTCTAATTATGAGATATATTTTTGAAAAAAGCAAGATTTTATGATTTGACCTCATTTATAAAGATCTATATTAAAAACCAACATTATAATTTTTGTGAAAGCCTTAATATTGGAATTTGTTAATCCAAGAATTTCTGTCTCCATACGACTTGAATCTGTTGATAATATTTCCTATTCATTAATCATTCCAATACACGTTAAGGTAATGAATAAAATCATATTTAGATTACTTGAATACTGGATAACATACTGCTGATATACAAGTTATGTTTATTTAAAAGGTTTCATTTTTTCATTTTTAGTGCAAGTTTAATAAGAATTTTCTTAAAATAATAAATTTGGTCAAAGGGAGCTAACAAAAATGTTGAAATTACTATTCTGTAAAGCAATTATGTTGATCAAAGGGAGGTTATCATGATAAAAAATTCTGAAACTATTTTTTATTCTTTAATTATAAACTAACTTTTTATGATCAAACCAGAATGTATTCATTTATTTCATTCCATATCCTTCATAAAAATGAAGCATTTTAGAAATTGTCAAAAAGTCTGTAACTTTTTATATTGTAGATGAAATTAAATATCAGCAGAAAAACAATGTATTAAATGCATGAAAATATACCTAGCTAATGATCAAAATGTTTATAAACCTATGCATTTATTTAAAGTATAGACATTGTCTTGGCAAGAATTTGTTATCTGTTTACAGATAAACAATGATATTGTTTCTATTAAAGAAATAAAAAAATAATGAATTTATTTGTGTTAGATTTGTTTGTGAATTATAGAAACATAAGAAGTGGCTATAAATCAGAAGTAAAAGCATTAACACATACAGAGATATATTGATGATTGATGATTGATTGTTGGTGCTTAAGGCAACTTGGCTTTATCCTGGTAGTTGAATTTTATTAGGGGAAGAAGCCTGAGTGTCCAGATGGTTTGATGTTTTGGTGTTTTAATGCCATTTTCAGTACTATTGGTTATTTTGGGGTGGATAGTTATTATTGGTTGAGGAAGTCCTGAGAGAACCACCTACCTTCAGGAAACCTGTCAATACTTGGCAATTAAGATTGGAGTCGGGGAACATACCTGCCATGTGCCACGTTCCACCTCACAACCTTAGTGTTGACAGGCTAGTAACACAGTAGATGAACAACTTAGACCTCTCTGCGACATGGGCCCCATTGGAGTGCTAAAATGTAACCATTCAGCTACTAGAGGAACACTGCAATCCTAGTCAATTAAGAATGGTTTAAACACACTTTTCAATGTGTTGGGTCAGAAATTCAGAAAAGTATTGAGACCCTAGTGATCATTGTAGATGGGCTAATTAAACCACTCTGTTGCCAAAGCCTCTTGATGGCATTGTGCAGTATGTATTAAAAAATAAAAGTAAGCATCATCTGAGAATTCATTTATTATATCGAGGATGCCAATTTTCTTTGAAAATCATTTAGGAAAAATTGTATTTTCATGGATAGTTGATTTTGTGATTTTTCCAAAGTCTGGATACAAGCCTTATTAGGGAAATTTGTACTTCGTCGAACATAAATCTATAAAAATTGGTATATGCGTATCACACGAATAATAATTAATTCAGTTTACATGGTATAACATGCATACAAACATATATTTTCAAATGAACATTTGTAAAATGCATGATGAACTGAGCCCTTTTTGAACTGAATTTTATAGTAGTATTTGTGGTGTTCTGTTTCACCACTGTTCATGGTTATGGGAGGGTACGTTGCCTGTAAACATGTTGAACCCCACCACATTCTGTTTGTGTCTGTCCCAAGTAAGAACCTATAATTCAGTCGTCGTCATTTGTTGCTGTATATCAAATTTGTTTTTGTTGACTGTTTTGTAGATGAAGCAGGCCGTTAGTTTTCTTGTTTGCATTGTTGTACATTTGTCCTTTCGAGACCTATTGTAGATTTCTATGCGGTAATGGTTTTACCCATTGTTGAAAGCCATACAATGACCTATAGTTGCTAGCATCTACATCATTTGGTTTCTGGTGGAGAGTTGTTTCATTGGCATTCATAATACATCTTCTTATTTTTATATCAAACATTTTCTACTGTTCTTGTACTTTGTGATAACGCAAATATCTGTGAGTGAGCCTTGAACACTTACAATAGTGATCATCTCTAAAAGTTGTTATTGACCAGTCAGCTGACCTAAGAGGACAATTAATTTATTGTACTAATTATTATCTCATATTTTTTGCACTCGCTTGGCCAGAAATTATATACTGCTAAAAAAGAGGAAGATTCCTAGAGGACAATTAAAAACTAAAATTAGAAGAAAAACAGACAAAACAATGCCAAAAAAGAAAAACACGAAACAGTCATACAATATATACACAAAACACTACTAAGAATACAATATTATATGAAGAATAAAAAAAATAACTGAAACAAAGTTTGGACGAAGATATTCCAGACGACTTAAACTAAATGAGGTTATAACTAAGGTGTTTCAGAAGTATTAGTGATTTGTTGCTTATATTTATTAATAAACCTGAATAATTGATTGATTGTGGGTTGCTTAATGTCCAGTACCAAATATTTCATGTAAAGAGAACCTGCCAAAAAATCAATACATCGGTTCTGCAAAGTAGGAAGACCAAGATGAAGAACTGAATTTTGACTGCCACCGGAAAACTTATATTGAATAAGATGCACACATTTTGCTGTGCAACAGGCCACTTACAGACCCTCTAAGCTGTACAAGAGGTTAAAGCAGTCTCTACTCGTGTATGATGCATTATATTCAAGTCCCAATTACGACCAATCTAATTAATAAAGTATAGTTCTCTGATTTCGTTATACTCATATGCCATTAAGAGCACGCTAGTAAATATGGATCAGAATTTTAATCAGATTGAATACGAATGTACATGTCTTCGTATTAATATATCTCTTTGAAAACAAGGAATGCCACCCTTTAAACTAGGACAAAAAATGCCACTTTACAAACATTGACGAAAATGCCACCCTACAAACATGAACTAGAAATGCCACCCTATAAACATTGATTCAAAATACCACCCTACAGACATAGAATGAAAAACACACCCTGCAAACATAGACTGAAATCGCCAATCTATATAGCTACATGTACACACGTTGACTGAAAAGGCCACCCTTCAGACTAGGAATGCAATTACCCGATTTAAATAATGACTGTAATGTACCATCCTACAAACATAGACTAAAATGCCATCCTAGAGACATAGACTGAATTGCCACCCTGCAAATATAGAGCGAAAAACCCACTCTAAAAATAACTGCATACAAATATGAAAAATAAGGAGATGAGATATGATTCATAACATGACAATTGCATTCCTTATCTGTAGTTGGGCACTGTTTTGGCATACTGTAACAGCGTAGAGGGTCATTTCCTTAATTTCTTGCCTTTGAACCAACTAGAATTTTTTTTTAAACATCTCAACTATTTCTTATCATTAATAAGAACAATATCGGGGATATAAAATCCTAGTACCTTAAAGCATAGGTGTTATTGCAAGTTCTAAAAATACACGTTTTTTTTTTAATTCATTTTGTCCGTCTCTATATTATGTTATTGGTTCATCAGGAATAATCAACCACAACCACTGAAAACCTGTGATATACAATGTGAGTGTCATATTTTCTTGAAGGAGTAGGAAGTTATGTAAATTGGGCGTCCCAATAAAGTATGAACTACAAACAAAGTAAGGTGACGAAAAGGTTGCGACGTGCCAGTGTAGAAATAAGGATATGTGGTATGATTGCCAATGAGACAACTATATATATATATCCACCAAGTTCAAATGAAGTGGATGTAATCAATTATAGACAATCGCTCGGCCTTCAACAATGAGAAAAACCAATACCGTATAGTCAGCTATACAAGGCCTCGACTTAAGGAGTATGAAACAATTCAATTGAGAAAACTAACGGCTTCATTTATAACAAAACAATATACGAAAGACAAATATGACAGACACGAACCAACGACAACCTCTGAACTTTTATATCATTTTGCTATTATTTTCTATTCTGTAAACCCAATCAGACCCTAATATATAGGTGTACATAGAAATTATGCTTGTCCACCAGACATCAATGAACGTAGATGTAAGCTGGGAACAGTATATATATGTTCCTGATGTAAGTAGGTATAGGTCACTGCATGAGCGAACATCAACAATTAGCCAAAATTAAACCCATACCGTAAAGTCATCTTTAACTCTTCAGCTTGCCTCATCAGATCGACACGAAGAAAATGAAAAAAATATATCAAAATTGACAAAAGACACAAAGAAAAGATCTGAGATTAAACTATAAATCGATGGATATGCAAAAGATTTCTTCTAAAGACGTCATGAACAGTCTCAGAAAACATGTTTAACATTTCGTCATACCACAGCCTTTTATAGCTAATAAAGCTGTATATACTGTGTGACTTTGGTTATTGTTGAAGGGCGTACGGTAACATGTATACGTACATTTTTAGTTGCTAACAATTACGTCCTGTAGTCCTTTATTGATTACATTCTCTGTTGAAAGTCTCAGCTTTCCGGCAAGTTAAACGATTCCGTCACACAACCCAATGAATATAATTGAATATGAACTTTGTGTAATCGAACACTTGTTTGGGAATGAGTGATCGTCATAGGCAATGTTTTGTTCTATTCTCTTCTTAAAAGCATTACAAGATAGACACTTAAAATGTAACACATATATTTGTCGTTCATTTCAGTCAGAATTCTTCTTTCATATCTTATTATCTATAAACCATACTCAACCCTTGTAGACCTTGACAAACTGGTTTCATCATGCACATACTATTATAAACATTGAAATACATATTTCTTAAACAATCATAGCTATATAAAATTTACAATGGAATTCTGTCGTAAGTCTTTGGCAGTTATCTCCCTTTCTGCATTATATCATTACCAAATGTGTTTAACTCGAGTGTCTAGATAGGCAGCCACCTTATAAATAATGCGACTTTGTATACGACATTGGTACATGGGATTTGTGTTTATGTGATTACTTGACCGTTTTTGTGTTTGTGATTATGTGATTACTTGACCAAATATTTCTTGATTATTTGATTATGAAGAACTGTATTTCGAATTAATTGATTACCGAGTTTAAAAAACAATAAAATCGGTAGGATCACATACGATATGTTTTTAATATCTGTTGGAAAAATGAATTTTTGAGAACAGCGAAAACACAAATTTTGGCATGAACGACGTCATTTTTTCAGTAGCCTCGCTCCGCTAGTCTCAATTGTAAAGATTCGAATCCAAGTTAGGACACGTTCGACTATTTAATTTTTCTTTATCTAGAGTTTATTGAATAACTTCTTTGATATAAAGGAAGGATATGAACAATGTGCTGATATTGAATGAAGGTGTGGTAAATGTCAATGAGCATAATGACAATAACAGGCATATCCAAATAAAATTCCATGAAATCACAAACAACTTCCCTCACGTGAAGAGATCTACATACAGTTTTGATTTTGTTGATTTGGTGATGTCTTCGTGCCATTGCCCCATTGCTTTATATAGACAGCTTGTCAAAATGATCTATCAAAGACGACAAATGATAGCTAAAGCTCTCTTAAATAGTCATACGAGAAACAAGATATAAACTGATTTGGCTTTATATAGATGTACATGTATCAAATAAAGTAATTCAGTGGTTGTTATTTGTTGCTGTGTAACATATTTGTTTTTTTTGCATTATTTTGTACATAAACTATGCCGTTACTCTTCTCGTTTGAATTGTTTTACATTTGTCGTTTTGGGGTCTTTTATAGCTGACTATGCGGTATGGGCTTTACAAATCCCTGCACCACCACAGATAATATAATGGTTACTCCCTTAGGAACAATCGAGCTTGAAGATGTCGAGGAAGAAGATGATACAATTATTCAGAACTGTAAACTACTATTCTTCCACCAGTTAAAAGCAAAAGATGCAGGTGATACTGAGATGGACAAGGAAGTGGAAGAACTTCCTAAAAAATCATAGAAGTAAACGAGCAAGACATGCCAGCGAATAGACAGATTTTGAAGCTTATTTTGTTAATAAATATTTTACATTTGAATTGTTATTATATGATTACCAAGTTTTTAGTTTATGATTATTTAATTACCAAAGAAAACTAATTTCTGACATGTCTCGCCTGTTTTACTTATCATTGAATTTATGTTGAAAGTCTGTAACATGAAGGTTTTACCACAAGTATCACATAAATTTAACATACTAGTAATCAATGATCTATGATAATGAGGTAATGGTCAGATGAACCAGGCAAGACAGACATATACACCTTACAATCATTCACTACACCAAATATAGTTGACCTGTTGCTTATACATGTACTATATGATAGACTGACAAAATTACAAAAATGTATCATTGACCACTAAACCATGAAATTGGGTCCAAGTCAGATAATACCTGCCAGACAGACATGTACACCTTTCAATAATTTCATTCACCAAATATAGCTGACCTATTACTTTAAGACTTTGAAAAACAGACTGAAACACAAAAACTTAAATGTGGCCAATGAACCATGAAAATAAGGTCAAGGTCAGATGATACTGGATAGAACGACGTGTATACTTTACAATCATTTTATACCCTAAATATAGTTGACCTATTACTTATAGTACTTGGAAAACAGACCAAAACACAAAAACTTAACATTGATCAGTGAATCATGAAAATAAGGTCAAGGTCAGATGATACCTGCCAGACAGACATGTACACTTGAAAATCATTCCATACACCAAATTAAGGTGACCTTTTGCTTAAAGTACTTGAAAAAAAGACCAAAACACAAAACTTAATATTGACCAATGACGGACATTAAGCGTTGCAAGGAACCCATATACCAAATATAGTTATCATATTACTCATAATAAATGGGAAATTCACATAACAAAATAACTCATATTTCTTTCGAGCAGTCACTGAACCATGAAAATGAGGTCAGGGCATTGGATATATATATGACAGACGGAAATAAGGTAAATGCATTCAAGGTATGATGCATCCAGATCTTCTACCTTCTGAAATATAAAGCTTTATAAAAAAAGTTTACGCCGCCGCCGGATAGTAATACCTATGTCTCGCATACTGCGACGAAAGTCGAGACAAAAACGAGTTCTCTCAAAATTGAAATTAACGTCGTAGTCGTTTCAATTGTATTGCTTATCAAAGTCTTCAGCATCTTTGTCATACTCAAATCAACTGGAATCTGAGTCACATGTATCTCCAGAATCACTGCCAAACGCATATTCAAATTTAATCTCTACTGTAGAATATTTTGCAGCATTCTTAAAAAAAAGTTCCAAATATTCCCATTTACACTGTAAATCTAATGTATGACTTCCTACCTTTTGTTTTAAGCGTTCATTCGGTTGAGTTTTGTTTTGAACTCGAATTATCCACAATTTTTGATATACGATTTTACTTCTTTTATATCCGTGGACTTTTCTAATTTTGTATAAACAAATACTTGATTACATGTCCAGCATCAATGCAGATTCAAATTTTCTGTTCATACGACAACAACTGAGGTAGAACTAAGCTGGTAAATACGGCCAATTTACAATTTGGCATATTCGTTAGTACCAATTCTGTAAGTTTCTCATTGAAGTATTTAACAAACATTTTACTTCCATAATTCTCAATGTATTTTTCACATTCCATTTCAAATCTAACGTTTATAACCATCCACGTTATCACTTAAATGTCTACATAATAATAATACAATTATGAAGGTTGTATTTAAAGGACAGAATAAATGATTGATGTATTCATGACACCTAATTGTAAATAAAGATCCTATTCAAATGCCTTCTGCATTTATGCAGTTGAGTTCTCATTATCGAAATTCGCAGCCAAATTTGTACGGTTAATATTATTATACCATGTACACACAGAGAAAAGAGAACAAACAATTACAGATTTAAGAAATGAAAAACAATAGGATGCAAAATTTTTCAACGGGTATAACAGATAATTAATTCTTGAATATGATCACATGTTGACAAGTTTTGAAAATTCTTACTATGACAAAGTCTTCATATTCTCTCTGTTTTATCAATCTATCTAACTTGTTTCATTACCTTGCACAGTACGACTACAGCAAATTAGCTATTATCTTTGAGACAGAAGAAAGTAGAAAAAGCACGCCCTTAAAAAAAACTGTTGGTTTTGAGCGTCCATGACGAAGGATAAGCAAGAAAAACACATTGGACCCTCCAAATGTATTAAATCTTACTTTTGTCATTGTTATTGTTCAATAACGTCTTATTATTACAATTAGATTGTTGTTTGTATTACGTCCGGTTACAAATATCTTATGCATATTCTGTGCTACGATTCCGAAAAAGGCAATTTCCTTTTTTTGATTATTTTTCTTTATTGACATGCTGTTTTTTATCTAATTTATTTGACTTACTGTCTTTGTTTGGACCTTCATTTCTTCTCACTTTTTTCTTTGACGGTGACAGCTAGTAAACATAGATGGCGTAAGATGGTGACGTGCCTTTGAAATAATTATTTCATATAATTTCTGTATGTTGCTGTTCTCGTCATTTCTTTTTATGATAGGAGAGAAGTAATAACTATATTTTATAACTTGATTTTTATTTCATATTGTTTTCAATGTTTTGTTAATCATACTTTTTACTTGCGCGCTTAACAACATATTAAACTCGAACTCAAACTCTCCAGTCGAATATCATCCAAGTTTAATAGAAAGATGGAATTTAAAATAAAACTCGAATCCAGTATAAAAACAGGGTGGAATACTATCGTCAGGACTCGTATATCGATAAATTTTACAAAATCTGTCAAGATAACTGAAATATTTTGTGAATTATTTGAGAATATAATTTCAGATTTTTTTTCTGAAAATGAAATGTATGAAAACATCTTTAATTCATTTGCTCATCTGTTTATTTAAATTTATATTGGTTTAACATATAGATTAGAGCGCAGCATAGATGACTAGCAATAAGGAGTCATCAGTAGACATGTATTTCCATCTGGAGGATCTAATAAACTAGAGGCTCTCAAGAGCCTGTGTCGCTCACCTGACTCTACTTTGGTTTTAGAAATCATGTTAAGATAGATAAAAATCATAACAGATCCCAAATAATGATAGAGGCCAAATTTGGTTTAATATTGGTCCATAAAATATCCTGGTGGCCATCTTGAACAGTAAATCGGCAACAAAATAGCAACACTTGGTCAGCACCTCATAAGGAACATTCATGCCATGTTTGGTTTCATTCCATTCAGTGGTACTCTAAAAGAAGACATTTGTATGTATTTCCCATAAGGTCCTATGTTAAACTAAGTCCCCCCCTGGCGGCCATCTTGGATGATGGACCGACTGCAAAAAAACAACACTTGGTCAACACCTCATAAGGAACATTCATGCCATGTTTGGTTTCATTCCATTCAGCGGTTCTCTAAAAGACGACATTTGTATGTATTTCCCATAAGGTCCTATGTTAAACTAAGTCCCCTGCTGGCGGCCATCTTGGATGATGGACCAATTGCTAAGTAACAACATTTGGTCAGCACCTCATAAGGAACATTCATGCCATGTTTGGTTTCATTCCATTCACTGGTTCTCTAAAAGAAGACATTTGTATGTATTTCCCATAGGGTCCTATGTTAAACTAAGTCCCCCGCTGGCGGCCATCTTGGATGATGGACAGACTGCAAAGTAACAACACTTGGTCAGCACCTCATAAGGAACATTCATGCCATGTTTTGTTTCATTCCATTCAGTGGTTCATTAAAAGAAGACATTTGTATGTATTTCCCATAAATCCTATGTTAAACTAAGTCCCCCGCTGGCGGCCATCTTGGATGATGGCCCGACTGCAAAGTAACAAGACTTGGTCAGCACCTCATAAGGAACATTCATGCCATGTTTTGTTTCATTCCATTCAGTGGTTCTCTAAAAGAAGACATTTGTATGTATTTCCAATAGGGTCCTATGTTAAACTAAGTCCCCCGCTGGCGGCCATCTTGGATGATTAACCGACTGCAAAGTAACAACACTTGGTCAGCACCTCATAAGGAACATTCATGCCATGTTTGGTTTCATTCCATTCTCTGGTTCTCTAAAAGAAGACATTTGTATGTATTTCCCAGTCAAGTGATGAGAAAAGCTCACTTGGCCCTTTGGGCCAGGTGAGCTAATAAAAGGAGATATTCTGTTCACTTCTTTAAACGTTTTGAATTTTCCATTATTCGACCTATAACATCATTAAACAGAAATTATCGATCCAAATGCCCATAAGGGGCAGTAAAATTAGTACCGTTAAATTGTAGTAAAAAAGAGATCAAACAAATATCATTTATATATAAGCGTTGTTTTTATCATCCATCAAATAATGACAAAGTCCTGTTTACATGTACAGTCGTCGTCAAAGAATTTTCATCTTTACCTTGGCATATCTTGGTAATTTCTTAACTGTTTCATGACAACTTATTAAATATCATTGTACTAGTCTGAGATGCCGAAACCGTACCTGTTGAAAACCTCGGGGGAGGGGGGGGGGACACTTCCTATATACAAGGTGATAGGACGTGCCGCTGGAATAGGTCACCTTTTCAAGCTTGAAAATATGTGGGGTAACAGAACTCCAGCGAGACCCCCTATCAATTAAGTATTGAAGTAGCCCCCCCCCCCCCCCCCCCCCCGGATTGAAAACTCATCGGATTAACATTGATATGCACTTCGTTCATTCCCGTAAAGTAAAAAGGAAAAATATACTTTTATCGAAAGGTGGAATCCATGGCCATTTAACTGAATACTATCACTGTGCACTGTTTGATAATGGTATTGAATGCATTATAGACAAAACCAAAATCTTGTCCAATTCAAAACCAGCAAACGGCAATGAAACTCTAAAAACATTGAATTGCGGGATTTACATCAATGAACGTCAAGCCAACGTTCAAATACATCGTCAATGAATCATTCTTTTCTACCTCGGACTTCTTTGGGATTTTTGTAACTTTTTCTCGACATGTCCGGAACTCTACCAAAACATTTCACTAAATACTAGTACTGATTATCTATACTACTAAATGAGAAGACCTCATTTTGTGTGTTGCTTCTCTTCCTTCCACAATAAATTAATCATCATGCCTCTGTGTCCTATAGGTACCATGCATAGTCGCATTTGTCATCCTCGCTTATGAATATTCCGTTTGGGTTATTTTGTGGGAAAAAACGAAAATAAAGGCGTCCGGAAATAGTTTCCGTCATAGGACGGACTTTTAAGACAAACAGGACTGTTTGAAATTAGGGAGCTAACATTTGAATTTTATGGGGGGGGGGGGGGGGGGGATATAGATTGAAATTTGAAACAAATATATAGAACAGGAGTAAAAAAAGGCATGATGAGCAACTTGGCAAAACATAAAAGGCAGGATGACAATTTATGTAAAAAAAGTCAAGCTAAAATGATGGTAGCTCCTTTACACAGAATTTATATAACTATTATTGACTTATTCTGTGTAATTTTAAACATTTCTACACGGAAGTCTCGCAATATTCCAAAAGATAGAATTATAAGGATTAAACGGTCTGTTGTTGTTTATTTTTTAATTGGACTGTCCGCCACAAACTGAATAAAAAACAATGTTTAATCCTGTATATAATATATGGATATAGGAAGATGTGGTATGAGTGCCAATGAGACAACTCTCCATCCAAGTAACAATTTATAAAAGTAAACCATTATAGGTCAAGGTACGGCCTTCAACACGGAGCATTGGCTCACACCGAACAGCAAGCTATAAAGGGCCCCAAAAATTACTAGTGTAATACCATTATATGACCTTTTTTATACACCCATTACGCATATAGAAATGTGTGTTTTCAGTTAACGGACCAACTCTATCTTAGGCAAACCAACTTAAATTTAAATTCCCGCGATTTCGCGGGTGTGTTCTAGTTTGTTTTAAACAGCTAAAAATCCGTTCTTCAATAAATTGCTGTTTTCTACCTTTGATCATAGATGACAATCGTTCAAAAGTAACCTGGACCTACTGTTCAGTCCTTATATATCGACCTATACTATTATCCCTCGATGCTGCATGCTTTGCGAAGGAGCGCAAAATCTTTAGGCTTTATATATGAACTTTTTTTATACTACTTACTTATTTCAGGAAAAGTTGGGATTGAAATTTTAGAACTCCGCCTAGTCACTGACACAGGAACCGGCTATTTCAATCGGTGATAAAGCAAACTTTAAATTCTGTCTTGCTTGCAGACATGCTTTTTTGAAAAGGGAAGTCACTAAGGAAATTCTTGATTTCATAACTTGAAAGTAGAGTACATGTACGGCAAAAATATGAATGGCAATTTTCTTAATGAGTGAATACTGGTTTGACCCACCTGCTCCACAGTAACGTAATTATCCGGTCTAAGATAATACATGTAATGAGGAGATGACAATTTATTTTTAAACTGGACTCGTAGGCTTAACATGGATATAAACATATAACTTCCCTAATCTGACAGATAACCCCTTGCTTAGACAGGGTGTTTATACAGCTGGATGTATATATGCAGTCTCGTTGGACAAAAAAGGTGAATTTTGCCCATATAACCAACATACATTGTACATTAATTTACCCGTGTCAGACAATATATCTCGCCCTTCCTACTTTGCAGAACCTTCACATGGTACTATCATCCATATGTTCTCATTTACATTATGCATGAAATATTTGACAGATGACATTCAGCAAGCACCTATTCAACTTTTATTTTGATAAGTTTATAGAAAAGAATGTCATTTCTGGGACTCTATCATAGCTGTCTGACTATGCGGTATGGGTTTTGGTAATTGTTGAAGGCCGAACGGGGGACCAATAGTTGTTAACTGATTTGTCATTTGGTCTCTGGTGGAAAGATTTCTATATAATTGGCAACCATACCACATCTTCCTATTTTTTATATTTCACACATCTCTCCGACCATTGTAAATGAACATTTACTTTGATAAAGTTTGCCAAAGTCAAACAATCAATTTTATGATTAAAAGTTTTATTTTAGCGTCACCTTAGACCTTGGATATTGCAGTTGTAATCTCTGTAAGACCAACTAAATGTACAAAATTTGAAAATGGTGAGTAGACATATTTGATGGGGTTACAACGATATTGATTTCAACCATAATAGCTGTGTTTATGAAAACAATTTCACAATACCAAAAATGGAAATAAGCTTTCTTACAAAACATAATGCTAACAAGCAAACGGTCTTATATAGTATCCTAATTTAGAAGTCACGGAACATGAAAAATGATACCAAGGACAGCAGACATACATGTATCATGGAGACGGGTTGTTGTTTTGTTTTTGAATATTCCATATTTCTCCAGCAATTTTTAATGGATGTAAAGGGTGACAAAATTGCAATTCTAGTAATGTTAAAGTCAATTGTTGATGTCATTCAGTTGATCAATCAGACATAATTCAAACGAGATGAAATGATGAATGATAAAAGAACAGTGTTCCAATGTCCCCCGTGTTGCACATATTTTATATTTCCAAGTGGCATAACTCTTTCAAAAAGGGTCGATTGTCCACAATTATAGAACTTGTCCGAGATACTATTGATATTAACCTATAGTATAAGTTTTATAAAAATCTTACAATAATTGTACCTGTGAGAGCACTAACGAGGCCATTTTCCATAAATTTAATATTTCCAAGGGGCATAACTCTTTTTACAAATGTAAAAAACGGGTCGGCCACCTTTTTAGAACTTGTCCGAGATATGGCTGATATTAACCGAGAGTATAAGTTTTATAAAAAAACATGTAATTTTTGGATTAAGGCGACATTAAACCAACGTCACAAATAAACAAGAGATGAAGACGCCGACATAGTGTTTTCAACAGTACAGTAGATTGTGCATATACCGTGTATGACGAACTCTTTTTAATAGTCACGTTACAAAACATAACCAGAAACGAGGTTCCTCAACTTACAAAACTATCAAGAAATAACTCCTCCAAGCAATAAACATATTGATTGATGTGCTCTCTGTTTTTTGAATGTGTATGTTGTTTTTGTTTTACCTTATAACTAGACTGTCTGTAAAATTGTTCTTAAATTGATTTTAATTATGGACTGTATTGTTGATATTACTCCGCGTCGTTGTTCTTCAATGTCTTCAATGTACTTACTGGCGTAGCTTTGTTGTCATCTGGCAAAAAAGTCCAAATGATGCAAATAAACTTCTTTAGGGAGCTACCATTTGATTTTTATGGGAGGGGGGGGGGGGGGGGAGGGGGGGGGGGGGGGCTAGGATGAAAATTTTTGTCTTGTATGTTTTTTTAGTTGTAATCTCTGTCCTGCCTTTATATTTTCCACTCTATTCGGTCCTGCTTTTTTGTTAGTTTATCCTTACTTTTTATACATAAATTGTCATCCTAGCTCCGGGTCCGTTCGCCCAAAAACAAGTTCACTCCCATTCACGTTCGCCCCTTTCACTTTCCCCCCTTTCACTTTCGCACCCTACACGGTCGCACCCAAAGTGTTGTACTACATCTATCAGTTACGATACAGGACATTCATTTCCGCACAAAAAGAAGCTTCAAGTTACACTATGAGGGTAAAGAAGAACATAAGTTAAATATATTTGATTTAATTTTTATTCATGCTGATTATATCTTACATTTCAACATTTTTTCAAAACAAACATCATTAACATATAAACAGTAATAAAATTTAAGTTCAGGAAAATATTAAGATTTTGGTATATATGTTGTGTACAAGTTATCATTTTGTACAAATTATAATTTGTACAAAACAATTGTACAAATTATAATTTGTATTTTGACTTTGTACAAATTATAATTTGCACAAAACAATTGTACAAATTATAATTTGTATTTTGACCTTGTACAAATTGTAATTTGTACAAAAAGTGCTTGTACAAATTACAATTTGTACAAAATTTGACTAAAATTCACCTATAACTTGTACAATAATTTATAGTATGGTTTTTGTTGATACACACCATAGAATTTCTATTCAATGACCACACCATAAACCTTACTTACAAAATACAAAAAATAGTTCTGTATCATTTATTTGAGCATTCGAGTGAATTATGGCATCGGGAATTGCACAACATCTTTTGCTTTTTACATTTACATTTAGAAGTGCTGCACATCCCTTTGCATTTACATTACAGGAACGCCTGACCACCAGTTTTTGGAAGCTTTTTAAATGCTTCACGTACTGTAGCGAAAGTTGAATCTCAGAAACCATTGCTGCGAATAAAGATGTGTCTTTAACAGCTTCAATTTGAATTTCTCAACAAATATCCTGTTCAAATTTCTACAGCTGTTCCTATGCGGTACCCAAATTCTTGAGATTCAATAATTACGCCTAAGATATTTCGAGGATCAGTTTGGGCAAGATCCCACTGAGGAATTGGTATAATGACATTATCCCCTACAGCAAGTTCTGATAATTTCGGTTTCGTTTTCTTGGTTAGATATTCGGCTTGGGTCTGTTGGATAGACACCGCACGCTTCCTTGCACGTATGATTGGTGTTTCAAAGTCAGTGTCATCCTGATAGTCACTGGGGCCAATTTCTATTATACTATCAGAATTGTCACTTGGGCCAATTTCTATTATACTATCAGAATTGTCACTAGGGCCAATTTCTATTATACTATCAGAATTGTCACTGGGGCCAATTTCTATTATACTATCAGAACTGTCACTGGGGCCAATTTCCATTATACTATCAGAATTGTCACTTGGGCCAATTTCTATTATACTATCAGAATTGTCACTAGGGCCAATTTCTATTATACTATCAGAATTGTCACTAGGGCCAATTTCTATTATACTATCAGAATTGTCACTAGGGCCAATTTCTATTATACTATCAGAATTGTCACTAGGGCCAATTTCTATTATACTATCAGAATTGTCACTAGGGCCAATTTCTATTATACTATCAGAACTGTCACTGGGGCCAATTTCCATTATACTATCAGAACTGTCACTGGGGCCAATTTCATTATACTATCAGAATTGTCACTAGGGCCAATTTCCATTATACTATCCGAATTGTCACTGGGGCCAATTTCTATTATACTATCAGAATTGTCACTTGGGCCAACTTCTATTGTACTATCAGAATTAACTGGCATGCATGTATCAATTATATTTCCTGTCTCCATCTGGGTATTTTTGAATTTTGTAAATAAGGTTTATTGTGTGGTCATTGAATAAAAAACCTATAGTGTGTATCAATGCTTTTTTATAGCAAAATCCATACAATAAATTATTGTACAAGTTATAAGTGGATTTTAGTCAAATTTTGTACAAATTGGAATTTGTACAAGCAATTTTTGTACAAATTACATTTTGTACAAAGTCAAAATACAAATTATAATTTGTACAATTTTTTTGTACAAATTATAATTTGTACAAAATGATAACTTGTACACAACATATACATATAAAAAAAATTTGAACTGAAATAAATTCAACTTGAATTTGAATAAAAATTGTGAATATTAAGTGATTTCAAACATTGTTATTGACAAGAAATACATTTATCATATATTAATCTAGTTTATCATATATTTAGTACAAAATACAGCAACTTTGTATATCTAATAAAGGTTCTTTTTTCCAGTCTGTATCACCTACCCTGTATCGCATACCCCGTATCGCATACCACGTATCGCATACCCCGTATCGCATAGCTGAACCCGTATCGCATACCTGGCGTGACGTCATAAATCGAATGACGTCAGCGTTTGACCTATGTCGTCCGGTTGCTGTATTTCCTGGCATAGGAAAAAAGCAAGTTCCCACTCAAACAAAGTCCTATCATTTCAACTAAAATCGATATCTTAAAAAAAAATATTATCCAGTAACTTTATGAGCGATTTTTATGAAATATATACAGTAAGATGTAGAAATGTCTGAAGTTTTATTGTTTTTTTGGCCATAATTTTTGTGAGGTTTGTTTTCATTATCTGATGAATTAAACACATATGCAAAGTTTTACGATTTTAATTTGGTTAGGATGCCTAGCAAACTTTTCAAGAAATATTTTTTTTGTGTTCACCTCGTCATAAAATTTAAGTGATCATGAATAATATCATGGCCAAATAAACAATCAAACTTTAAACATTTCTACATCTTATGGTATTTATTTGATATAAATCAGTCATTTTGTTACTTGGTAATTTTTTTTTTGAAAAATATTGAATTTAGTTGAAATGATAGGACATTTTTTAGTGGCAACTTACGTATGTCCAATGACTGAACATATAGGAATCCCCCAGTTTGTCTGTTAATAATATTTTAATAGATGATACTTGGAGGGAATAGCTGACAGCATCGTTAGTGAATGCTTTTAAATACATGGTCTTAAAAGAATATTGAAAATGTAATAAGGTTAAATGTGACATTACGATGTGGATATTAAGCAAATAAGGAAGTATATAAAAAAACAACAATTAAGCTAAAAGAAAAATACATGAAAATCATAATGTTCTTTTCTTGCTTATATTTTGGACGATTTAAAAAAAAACGGATATCCCATGATTCTAATTCTATTAAAATATATGATAAACAGAATAATACATGGCAAAATCCGTATCGACCAATATCAGCCCTCGGGACCTTCGGCCCTCGGGACTGATATTGGTTTCTCGTGATGATACAGCATGCGCTACGGATTTTGCCATGTATTATTCTATATAGTAAATACAGTAGTTTTGAATATATGATAAATAGCCTGCTGTTTAATCCGTATCGCTCAACTTTGATGCAGACCTTTTACCACACCCCTTTATCGCATGTTTACCCTTTATCACACCCCCTTATCGCATGCCTACCCTGTAACACACCCCTTTATCGCATGCCTTCCATTTATCACAACCCTAATCGGAAATATGAAAATAGCACAGAAGTTAGAGAATTATTTTTCTTCAGTGGGTCAAAAATGGAACGGTCATTACGGCATTTTTTGAATGACGTCATTGTTTGGCAAGACGTCAAGCTTTCATATTTTCTGGCACACGAAATGAAATCATAAAAACTACGGGCAGCAAGAGGGTTAAACTTTAAAATTTTGATATTTCAAAAGTGCACATTTTACTCACCAGTCTCAAAGTATTCTTTTGCTTATTACAGTATACTTGTTATTAAATCGTTGGTTTATTGTTACTATTTTTTTATTAATACTAGTAGGTATTATTCAGAATGTGTTTATATATAGTACACACATTACCTTTAATTAGTAAGACAAAAAATACTCAATGAAATCAAAACACAAATAAAAAAATAAAAATACAATAATCAAAATATTTCTATGAACTACAGGACGCAAATTGTAAGTTAACCCAGGTTCTTCGGATGAATAATTACGTAGTTCCTATATATGATAAAGTTGTTAAAACAAGGCTAAAATAAATCTGAAGGTAACCTAGGTGCTTTGGATCAGTAAGCAGTTCCTATATACTTTCCTATTAAAATGTATGATAAAGCGTATAAAACATGGCATAATTTGTATCAAATGACGTGAATTATGTTTTCAAATACTTTTTTGTTTGTATTTCAATCTTTAAATAATTTGGCAACGAGCATAATTGAAGTGACAATAACTGATGAAACGCGTAAATGATGCATTAACATTAGTACATATATGTTATTACCATTGTCAATAAACAAACCAATCGAATTGTTGCTTCAAATTAAAAAAAAAATATTACCAAAAAAATAATCATCAGCCACATATCATGAATTTCAAATAACCAATAACACAAAAACAACATTTGGCAGAGCAATATGAATTATGGATTATCAACATATAATACAGGTACATTGCAAACATGAAAAAATGCATACAACATGCAATCATTAATGATATTCACAACATAACTATAAAACAACTAATATGTGTGTCAACAATAATAATTTGAATATATTAAGCCTCGAAGTGACATAGAAAAATTCGAAGACGATGAAATCTATGTGTATACTGGTCTTATATCATACATTGTTTTCAAACACGTGTTTCTTTAACCCGAACATGCGCGGTTTTATTTTCATGTATCTAAATATAACAGTCACTTGTTGAAGATCGTTGAAGGATTGATCGCGATCGATCTAAGCGTTTGTTTACGATTCGATTATAAAAGATTTTTTTTAAACAACCTTTAATGGTGGACTTTTTAAGTCCGATTTAAAGATCGACCTTTCATATTTACATAAAGATTAATATCGATCTTTTAAAGATCGAAAAAGATCGATCTTAAGAAAGGTCTTTGTTACTAATTTAAACGGGGTATTAGGGATACACTAAAGCTGTCACAAACAACAAATGACATCCGCGAGTTCGTTAATAATATTCTTAACACAGAAATCCGTTTTATATGATTAAAAAATATTACCTCCCTGGTAATGGTAGTAAGATACATATTTAGTCTGTATTTAGACTGTGTAACTTGTGATCAGGCAAGTTATAATTATAACTGTTACAGTAGATCTATGAGAAAAGCTGCCAAAATTGAAAAAAAAATCATCTTGGCTGTTGATTAAATGTTTTAAGAAAAAAAGCTGTAATTGAAAATCAACACTATAGCTACCATATGCTCAGATGTTGATAAGAAGATTTTTTAGAAACATTCGTTTCATGCAGTAGAATAAGTGAAATTGGGGGATAGCATTTCATTAGATTTACAGTAGTTTAATTACTAAAGATAATCGATTGATTGATTTTTGGTTTGCTTAAAGTCCAAGAAAAATATTTCATGCATGTCCTTGACTTGAAAGATGATAAAAGATATTAAGATACTAAAAGAGTTTAAGGTACATATGTATTACATTTTTTCTCTGATATTGTGTAAAATGAGAATAAATATGTATTAAGTTTACAAAATAACAGTCGGATTACTCCCCTTTATGTAAAATTTATACACATATGTCAAATAATTTAGTTCAAAGTTAGACACTTACTGCTGTATATAACACTGTCAACACATACCTTAAGTTTACATTTTTAAAGAATTTGTTCTAATACATATACCAACAGAGTTTTATTTCGCTCTTATATCAAGTAAACAAGGTATAATAGAAGGAATGGAACAGTCTGCTTGTTTACTTTTTCAAATATATGTGTTCAATCATTCCTTCTTCTTCCGTTGAGACCAGATCAAAATTGAAATCATCTTGAAAAGAATTTTCGTTTATCCATTTACTCCATCATAATCAAAAATTTCTCTGTCCATTTCCTATTTAATGATATTGTTTTTCTATAAACGACGATCGTAATCATCATAATCATCATCATTCGTTCCTTCTGAAAAAATATAGGCAGTGGTTTTCATTGGTTAAAACTCAAAAGTTCTCTGAAATAGTTTGGCAATTAAAATTTGTCGATCGTAAAATGTTCTGTTGTTTTGATTTAAAACAACAGTTAAAGAATTTATTCTATTTAACAAAAGTAACATTATTAACCAAGGAAATTTTTGTACCGTCTTTTTTAAGATGTTTCGATGTTTCAATTCTTATTTCCATGTATACACAAATTACTCTATGGCAGAAACAAGTCGATAACACAATTCTAAAAAAACACTACCACAATAACCAAAGACTGAGTCCACTGAAAACCGGCAGTAATTTAAGGCGCATCGAAAGGGAAAGCAGATATTGTGCCACATGTGGTACTTTTCCTGTTAAAACGAGACTGTAATAATAGCTTTATGAAGTATGTTTCTTTTTAGAAATAAAAAATTCGTTCAAACGCAACTGTAGACCAAATAATGCGTTCGGCAGACAAAATTATAAATCTGGATTGGTGTTATAGCATACTTACCAATATCAGAATCAGTACTTGAGTCAAAATTTACGTCCTCGACATATGTAGAATATTCAGAATCATCATTCAAATTCGCATGATCGTATTCGTCGTCATCAGAACAATCCAAATCAAAATTTAAATCAAAATAATTTAAAAACCTGTTACTCAATTTTCTAGAACCACGTTTTGATTCTTCGTGGTGGCAATCTGATTCAAAATGTAGAATATCAAAAAATCTATCTTTATAAAAATGTTCTAAATGTTCCCATGTTTTTATGACACCTACAGAATTGAGTTCCGTGTTTAGCTTTTTGTTGAATTTTAAAATAAATTCGTCTGATCCGTACTTTTGGATGTACCATTTTATAGAAAATACATCGGGTTTTTGATGTAACTCTTCAAACAAATATTCAACAACCTGTGTATCATCAACACAAACAGAAAATTCGTCACTACTGTTAGAGTACGAGAGAGGCCTAACAACTTCTTTGAATAATTGCCATTCACACGTTTTCGTATTTTCTAATATCCATGCACGAAATTTATCGTTGAAACATATGATAAAATTTTCTGCACTTCCATAATTCTCAATAGATTGTCTGACAGTTCCTATTTCAAATTCAGACTTCGATAATCCATATATTAGTCTCTGTATTATCCAACTATCAGTTCTTGGAACTGCTATATCAGCAGTATCAAAAGTTGGACGAATCATTTTAAATAACCGGTCCCACTTAAATTTGTTAACGTCTTCTTCTGATTGTAACCATATTGTCAAGTGAATATTAAAACCATCGACAAATTGTTTACTCCCAAATCTCTTAATGTAATCTATTACATGTAACACGTGTATAGCATCAGGACTCACCAATTCACTTATAAGTCTCTGTGTCAACCAGTTGTCATTTGTGAATGCTCCTATTTCACCGTTTCCAATTCTGAATGATGTAGGACGAACAAATTTTGCCAAAGTGGGCCAGTAACAATTTTTGATATTTTCCTCTGATTGTAACCATTCAGTGAATCTCTTATTAAAATTATCAATAAATTCGTCACTTCCAAAGTTTTTAATATAATGTTTTACATTCATTAGCGACACACTTTCCAAATCTTTAATAAGGCGCTGAATCAACCAGCTATCATTAACAAGTGCGATTATTTGCCCACATGTAATTCTGAAAGCTGTTGGACGACACAAATCACATAACACTTTCCAACTACAATTAATTACATTTTCCTGTGACTGTAACCATTCCGTAAGATCCTTATTGAAATCTCTAATGAAATCATCATTTCCAAATTTCTTAATGTAAATCCGTACATCCGAAATTTTACAAACCTCAGATGTCACCAAAACATTCAAAAGTCTTTCTATCAACCAGTTGTCATTTGTGGTTGCACCAATTTCTCCATTTTCAATTCTGAATGATGATGGGCGAACCATTTCAATTATCACGATCCACTTACAATTTATAACATTTTCATGGAACTGTAACCATTCCGTGAATTTCTTATTGACATCTCTGATGAAATCGTCATTTCCAAACTTCTTCATGTAACTTTGTTCTTGCCAAATTTGAGGAGCATCATGTTTCGCTAATTGATTTACAATCCTTTCTGTCTACCAGTTGTCATTTGTGCTTGCACCAATTTCTCCATTCTTAATTCTAAAATAGGATGGGCGAACAAATTCATATAACACGTTCAACTTACAATTCATTACATTTTCATGTGACTGTAACCATTCCATGAGTTTGTTATTGAAATTTCTGATAAAATCGTCACTTTTGAACATCCTGATATGATACTCCACATTAAAATCCATATAAACAGGAGATTGTATCGTGTAATCTAAAAGTCTCTGTGACAACCAGTTGTCATTTATATGTGACCGTACTTCACCAGTTTTTATTTTGGAAGATGTTGGACAAAAAAGTTCACATAGAACATCCAACTTACAATGTTTTACATTTTCGTCTGATTGTATCCAATCAGCAAGATTTTTGTTAATATCTTTAATGAAATCGTCATTTCCAAACTTCTTAATGTAAATCCGTACATCCGAAATTTTAGAAACCTCAGATGTCACCAAAACATTTAAAAGCCTTTCTGTCAGCCAGTTACTCCATTCTTAATTGTAAAAGAGGATGGGCGAACAAATTCATACAACATGTCCAAATTACAATGCATTACATTTTCATGTGACTGTAACCATTCCATGACATGCTTATTAAACTTTGAAACGAATGTATCGCTACCAAACTTCTTAAGGTAACTTTGTACATCAGAAACTTTTTTAACACCTTGTCTCTGCACTTCATTAAAAAGTTTCTGTATCAACCATTTGTCAGTTGTATGTGCCCTTATTTCACCACTTCCAATTTTGAACGATGTCGGTCGAACAAATTCATATAGCACGTTTAACTCACAATTTACGACATTTTCTTTTGCTTGTAGCCATTCGGTGAGTTTTTTGTTGAAATCTTTAACGAAGATGTCGCTACCGAACTTCTTAACATAAGTTTTCACATAAAAAAATTTATGAGACCTAGTTCTCACCAGTTCGCGTATAAGATTCTGTGTCAAAAAATCATCGTTTGTATATGCCCCTATTTTACCACTTTCAATTGTAAACGATGTTGGACGAACTAATTCAAATAATATTTTCAGACTACATTTTTAAAAATTTTCTTCCAATTTCAACCATTGTGAAAATGTATCATTGAAACTCTTGATAAATTTTTCACATGCATATTTCTTAATATACCAACGTACATGTAATGTTCTACCATGCGTGACCTTAATTAATTCATTTATAACTCTTTGTATAATCCATGTGTCTTTTGCAGATGCTCCTATATGACCGTTTTCTATTTTGAATTTTGTTGGACGAACAAATTCGTTTAACACTTTCCATGTACAGTTTTCACCATCTTTGATTGATTGCAACCATTGTGTAAGTTTTGCATTGAATTTTGCGATAAACTCCTTGCGCATCCATAGAATTGTATGTAAAATTTTACAAATTTTACTTGACAGTCTGCTTTCGGTAATTCTTTTATGAGTCTCGCTATTAACCAGTTTTCATTTGCACGTGCACAAGGTCTATTATTTTCATTCTTGTAATGGGCTGGTCTTATAAATTTCTTTAGTTTTGAAAGCTCACAATTGATGACGTTTGCCTCAAAAGAACACCATTCTGTGAGCTTTTGATTCAATAATTTAAATGTATGTTCCGATTTCTCTATAACAATTGAACTTAGTAAGATAGCACCTTTACAAACAAGACATATGTCGAAAAGTCTTTGAGCAAGAATTGTGCATTTTGACATTGGTACAATTAAATATGTTCCATAACCTTCTTCTACATAATTCCATGTTCTTACATAGTCTAATAATATATCAAGCGAACAATATTTTATGATATCTTCCAATGTTGATTCATGCCAGTATGAAAACAACACCGCATCACGCACCGTGCTATGAAGAAACACGTACTTTTTTCTGTCCGAATCTTTTGTTATATAGTTTTCTGAAATTTGGTTACAAATATCATGTAAATCATTTGTTGATATTCTTATCTCTTTACTGTAGAGTAACCGGTATAAAACTTCAATCATGGAACAATTTAAGTTTAAAAGATTATTTAAGGATTCGTGGTTTTCACGACATATTATGCCCTTTTTCATACCAATTGATATCTTGCAAACAGTATCTAACATCAAACTTGCAAGAACACAGTACTTTAAAGCATCATCAACTTCCTTATTGCCTGTTCGTTTCAATTGTCTTAATTCACGTTTTAATTCGTCTGTTGGGGATGCAAAGAATTCGTATCCCATTGCAAAGAAGTTATCAAAGGAGCAAAATAAACGACAAGTCTCTGGAAATCCTAAATATGGGTCAGTGCCAATAATTTTTTCAAATTCGATGTCATCAAGAATTTTAGTGCTTAGTGGTCTCATATCGTGCTTTTTACAAATATTTATTTTATGCTGTATTGCATGTGATATCAAAATATTTTCTTTTTCTGTTGTGGACAAATTGGAATCACCGTTAAGATTAATTATAACGCCTTCTGAAAACAGTTTATGACATTTAATCATTTCATCAGCAGCATCCTTAATTTTATGAGTTCTTGTTGTAATAATGAACTTTGACATACCGCGATGAACATGAGGTGTCAAAACATCTAAAATATCTGCACATATTTTGGAACAATATTTGACATTAAATTGCCCTAAAAAGTCTTCGAAAATAATCAATTGTTTGAATAGGCGTTTATAGTATCTTTTGAAATCTTTTGCTAAGTTGTGTTCTAGTTTCATAACTATGATACCCTTGGCATGAAATGAAGATGCTATCGCTAAAGCTGTCGAGGATTTCCCAATTCCAGCTTTACCAATAAGAATAAGAAGATTTTTCGTTCGGAGTATATCGGTGCCAGCAGTTACTGCTGAGGTTTTAACATATGTTTCATCCTCGTCATGTTCTTCTATCTCCATTCTAGTATTTTCTGGAAAAAAACAACAGCAATATAATGCAAAAAAGTTTCGTTTTAGATACAATTTCAACAAGTTGTTCGTCATTTTTATGTGGTGACACATTATATGAAACAAAGGTACTGCACTAAGAATATTGCACAAATCAACATTTTGTTCCGCAGTAAATGTGCTGTGCAGAGAGAAAAGAAACTAATGAAAATTAACAAATTTATATATGTATTAGCAAATGACATTTCGATTTGATATTTGCATGCATAATTTTACCTTTTTTATTTGCAAATATTTGCATAACCTGTTATTGCAATACGTGTGTTGTTGTTTGGAAGGTATTAATTTGAAAACAAAGGAAACAGAAAGTTTTGCCACATACGTTTTTTGTCATAACGATAAGGATGACAGATATTGGCTAACCCTTTCAAGAATCCGGGGGTTGTGGATGCTTTATCCTCTTTGCATGACAAATATGTCGTTGTTCCATATTGTATTCATATGAAAAGCCATTATCTGCAATGTCTCACAACAGAGCTTGGAATAAACAGAACAACTGGTAAATCTACATATTTTTATATCATTTACAAAGGATGAAATTTTACAAAATCACAAATCTGTTCTTCTTTCTTTTGGTATCTACATCAAAGAAAACGAAGAAAATTTCCCGTCATTATACTGTATACCAAAACTTTACAAAACTCCATATAAAGAACGATACATAGCAGGATCATCAAAATGTTCGACTAAACATCTTTCTAAAGTACTGACCACTATTCTTTCTACAGTAAAAGATGGCCTTCAAAAATATTGTGATGAGATATATTGTATCAGTGGTGTTAACCAGATGTAGATTATCAAAATTTCTAAAGATATACTGCTTAATCTTAGATCACAATCTCTGCAATTTTGCAGCAACATAAAGACTTTTGATTTTTCTACGCTTTACACTACTATTCCCCATGCTTAGTTGAAAGATCGACTTCACCATCTCATTGAACAGAGCTTTTTCTATAAAAAAAGGAATCGTAGATACAAATTTCTTGTTTTTGGTTATAATAATTCTTATTTTGTGAAGAACCACACTGAAACTACAAGAAAATATACTGAAGATGATATTTTAAAAATGCTGGACTTTTTGATCGATTGTATATATGTTGAGTTTAGAGGATTGATATTTCAACAGACAGTCGGTATTCAAATGGGAACTAAGTGTGCACCCCTACTTGTCGATTTGTTTTTGTACTCGTATCAAGCAGAATTCATTCAGAACCTTCTAAAAGACAAATAGAAAAAGCACCTGGCGAAATCTTTAATACGTCGATACGTTATGCTCGTTAATGTTCACACTATACGGACTTCATATACAGGAGAGTGCTCCTTACGCAGAAACTGCTTCAACAAAGTTATGAGGAGGATAGATTAAAAATGACACGCCGTAAATTTTATGGACACTATCACGAATTGGTTGATCCATACGATGTGTCTTTGTCTAAACTAACTAAGGACATTTTTACCACGTCTTAGATTGTGGTTTGCCATTTACGTTGGCTGGTCTTTTAAGTACCAAACGTGACCTATTCCCGAATGTGACTGTTTTGCTGAGTGTGAATTCCCATTGCTATAAGACGTGTTACGATATTTGCTATCCAACAATCATGTGTGTAGTTATGCAAATGTTATGTTGTTGTATCTGTCATACTGATCGGATATTGTTAAATGTCTTGTCGTTTGTAGTTGTAACTCTAATTATTTTGTTTTTGATTCGTATGTAAAAGTAAATATAATTAATCACCCAGTTCATTTATAAGATTTTAGTTTGGGGCAACTAAACGTACACGACTAAGTTGTTTTACAGTTTGATTTAGAAGAAATAGCTACATAGCTAGATAATACAATTAATTATCTAATTACTAACACAATTCTATATTAATAGTATTGTAATTGTTATCAAATACATCAAATACCATAATTTCAAACCTAATCTTGAACTATATCTAATTTTAAGAGATATATCTAATTTTTAGAAATTTACCTGTGACGTCACTTTTGTTGCGTGTGACAGACAATGCATGGTTCTGTTGTGCTGTTTTTATTTGCTGACCTAGGTTGTTTTACATGTACGTGTTCGTTTTTATTATGTGGTTAGTCACCATTTCTGTGTTGACGTGTATGTCAATTATATGGTAGTTTTTATACATTTTTATAAATTTACTGTTTGCAAATGTATGAATTATTTTAAATACTAAGGATTTTCGTATACCAGGCATAGATAACCTAAGCCGTATTTGGCACAACTTTTTGGAATTTTGGGTCATCAATGCTCTTCATCTTTGTTTGGCTTTCTTTACTATTTTGACCTGAGCGTCACTGATGAGTCTTATGTAGACGAAACACGCGTCTGGCGTATTAAATTGTAAGCTTGGTACCTTTGATAACTATTAGCATGTCTGAATGTTCAATTGTATTATTTATTTGTGTAATGCTCTGTCCTGAATGTTCTTCCATTTAATTGTACTGTAGTCCTGTCGTGTAATGTTGTCATTTTAGTGTTATATTTAAGATTGCCATAAAAGCGCGAGGTTTGGCTAGCCACAAAACCAGGTTCAACCCACCATATTTCTTAAAATGTCCTGTACCAAGTCAGGAAAATGGCAGTTGTTATCTTATAGTTCGTTTATGTGTGTGTTGCATTGTCTTTTGATTTTTTGTTGCACTTCAGTGTTTCTGTTGTTTCGTTGTTTTCATCTTATAGTTGATGTGTTTCCCTGAGTTTTAGTTTGTAACCCGGATTTGTTTTCTCTCAATAGAATATTAATATTGTTAACTACTTACCTATTATATTTCTTGCAGTATCTGCAAATAAACCAGATACACATGTATTAAGATTGTCATGACTTGCCCAATAAATATATTGTCATGACTTTTCCGATAGATATATTGTCATGACTTACTTTATATATACATGATATATATTGTCATGAATTGCCTGATAAATATAATTTTATGACTTTTCCGATAGATATATTGTCATGACTTGCCTGATATGTTCATTGTCATGACTTGCTTGATAAATACATTGTCATGACTTGTCTGATGGACAAAGTATTCAATTAAAAAAATCATTTATTCTCCCTGAAGATGTTTTATATCCAATTGTTTTCAAATCGTCTCTATCGTTAAATAACATCTCTGGTATGTCAGATAATGATGAACGTTCAAATTATCATAAACAAAATGTGTTTGAACCATCTTTAAACGTTGTTCGACATTACCCTTTCTTTGGTGTAGACACAGCTATTTACATAACAAGTATGTGTCACACAAAAAATAACAATGAAGAAAATGTCAAACCTGAATACTCTGACAGTGCTTTCCCCACAATGTCTTTTATTTTGGTTTCCAAAATTGTTATTTGGGACTGAATTTCCCGACGTTTTACATCTATAAGTGCTTCCACTGATTCTACCGTTTGTTGTGCTCTCTTCCGGATTTCCTAAAATAAATAAGTCTGGGAAATCAATTTAATCCGACAAAAATATCAGAAATGATCATTTGGTAAATGTTTTACTGTTATGAATAATATTAGTAATTGTAATCTTAAAATCATCATTTCACAAAACAAACTAAATAAAATCGAGAAAAGTTCACGAGAAAGATAATAAAACCCAAGAACGATGCAAGACACAGTAAAATGATGTGCACATCGTAATGGTACAATGAAACTGATAGATATATACATATATACTGAGTCACAAGAAACAAAAATCAGTCCTTGACATGAAATAAAATACGAAATAAATATCCTCTATCAATGCTTGTCAGATTCTGCAGACCTCTTAGGACACGTTTGCGTAGTGTAAAATGGTCTGGCTTGTTGTTATACTAATTTGACTTGCTAATGGGAGACTTAAATTGATTGGACTATGGTGTATTACATTTCATTACCATTTAATATTTCTATTGCTTTTTTTATTTGTTTAAAGATTTGCTTGACTGTTCTAGACAGAACTGCTGCTGTGACATTGTGGCAACTCCTTTTTGTATTCTGTATCGCCATAGACCAACGAAACCATTATGGATATTGATTAAAGCTTTTGACTATCGAGTACTTCCGTTCAATCTTATAAAAAGCACATTCTACATCTAAAAATATGACAAGTTTTCAACTGTCAATTTCTATTGCATGACCAAAGATGAAAAAGGGCTTATAACGCCCTTAATATTGTTTTTGTCTTAAATTCTGATCTATAAATGCCAAAGTTTTATCTTAATATATACCTGAAATCTACTATGTTACATTCGAACAATTTATTTAATACATAGACAGCATGTGCATTCGTATTTTTGTGCACATAAAGTCACTCAACATTTAAATTAATGTTTATAAATTGTAGTTCAGGTAAGCACAGAATTTCTAATTGACAGGTTATTTGTGACATTGCACAATAAATTCTTTTCTTCTTAGAGATCATTGTTTAAAATTAAAATGCCACAAAAGACAATGGGCACATGGATTAGCTTTGATGACAAGAAAAGGGTGTCCATATTCGAGTCTCATGCTTTTTATCCCATCATTAATATTTTCTCAAAACAGAATTACCAATAAGATAAACAAAATTAAACATTCATATTCATAATCTTTTTAATTATTGTTTTACCTCAATAACAATTTCATCTCCCTTAGTTTGTCGCAGTGCTAAACATTGAATTTCCAAACACATGGATTCTTCTAACGATTTTTCTCTCAGTTCTGAAATACTACGGATTCTTTCGAGGTCAGTGCTGGTAATTTGTGAAAGAGAAATTATTGAATTTTCAATTTCATTCCATAATTTTCTGAAGTATTCATCAGAGAGCTCTCCTTTAATAGCATGCGCAAAGACTGTATTTCTTGCTAGAACTAATTCAGTATGTTCCATCATGATGCAAAATTTTGATAAAAGGGTTATTCGTGTTCGAATGTCTAAACTTGAAGGGCGAATACCTGTTGCTGCAGTAACAGAGCATGGGTTTTTATCATCTACACAAGTTTTGCTATGATTACAGTGTGGGTTTGGTGTACTAAACATTATACCCCATTGATGTTTACTTATATCCTTTCCTGTTGCAACTGCAATTTTGTATTCCGGGTTCTCAATACACAGGCAGCAGGGTGTTTTTAGTAGCATTAAATGAAAAATATCGTGTTTGTTTGTGTTTAAAAAATCTTGAAATGATACTCCACCATTGAGACAGTTGTGCCAAAATTCCTGTTCGAAGTATGTTACAAGGAAGTATCTCAACAATGTAATGTCGATTTCAACTAATTTCAAGTTTGTTTTTATTGTACTACAGCAGTATTCACATTTACTGCTGTGTCTATGATTTGAATGTTTTTGACTATTTTTGTCAAAAAGTGTGTCCATCTGCCATACGCTAATGACAGACTTACATGGTCGCCGATAATTTTTTGGGCACTGACAACATATATTATTGTTAAACTGGTGATAAATCTCATGTTGGTGACTAGATACAAAATCCCTAAATGAAACCCTATAATTTTGTTTAATAAAATACTCTAATAAACATCGCATTGCATCAGCACCGTGGTCGATTATCAGTGTAGCTATGCGGTTAAAATTCTTTCTCATCGTCGACAAAGACATTCTGGTGGGTGGAGCTCTGGAAAACAAATAAAATTCAACATGGTACAACAATTAGTTTTATAAAAGTATTTTGTGAATCGTTATGCTTAATAATAATAAAATCGTGAAGTTCGGTTCAGATTAAACCAAGAAAACAAAGTAGGGAGCAGGTCTTATTAATTTCTAAAACTGTCAAAATAATCTGTCCTATACCTCTTCTGATCAGTTCTAAGAAATATCAACCTTTTAAATAGTTCTTCTGTCTTGGTTTAGAACGTTCGGATTTCTATGGTAGCCCTATTAAGAACCGATACAAGGTAAAACTGTCACATTTGTCGAATAAGATCAGATATAAGAAATTTACATGTAGACATTTTACAGATCAAGAGGATTAAACAGTAAAACTATTTGCCAATCATGGATGTATGTTTTATTGCAGTTATTTAACCTTGTTTGTAATTAATTTATGACCAAAATAGCATTTAAAAATTGTTTAGCAGTGTGGAAATATACTTCTATTTTTTCTTTGATTTTTATAGAAAATACCGGTACTACATCATCGTTAGAAAGACAATTATACATGTCAAGGAGCACTTTATTGAAAGTAAATATTTTGATTATATAATGTACATTGACATATTTTTACCTTTGGGGTATTTTTACATTCGTGTTCACCTCATTGTTTACAATCTTAAATACATAATTATATGAAAAGCAAAATCACAAAAATACTGAACTCCGAGGAAAATTCAAAAAGATTAGTCCCTAATCAAATGGCAAAATCAAAAGCTCAAACACATCAAACTAATGGATAACAACTGATTCCGTATCATCGTATTAATTTAAGTTCGCACTAGCATAATCAACAATTCAAATAAAATTAAATATTTGTAGTCAATTATTCAAAAACAAAAAAGTAAAAGATAAACAACTGTCAAATATTATCCATAAGAGTAAAAGCGTCATCCATAGATATTTCATTGGAAATAATATAATAGATATAATTCAAAACAAATGAATAAATAAATAAAATAGAATGATTCAAAGAACGAAAGAAAGAAAGAAAGGATGAAAATAAATACGCAAGTAAATAGATAATAAATAGATGAAAAAGGAAATAAATTAATTAAATCAAAATATAAATAAATAAATTAAATAAATCATTAACTATATAAATAGATCGAACTGTCATGATCTTTTTATGGTTAAATTGTCACAATCATTTCCTTGGTAGAACTGGCCAACGCTAGCTTTGTCACAGCTAGCCAAAAACTGTTCATAGGGTTGAGTCGTTTCTGTCGTAAACTGGTTCCAACTGTCCCAAGGACAAAGATAAATCAAAAAGTCGAAGAAGAAAAGACAATATTCTCTGTTTACTCATAGTAGCTGTTTTAGCTAACGAAAGAAATTGGCATACGCGAACCCAATGAAGATCATTCCAGAAATAATGTGACATACGAGAAATATATATCATAATGTATCTTCGTAAAATATATCTTTCTACTTTGTATGAAATGTAAACAAAATATCACACTTTTCGTGATATTCGTTTATAAGTCCTAGTATGAACACTAGATGTGCCATTGTTCATTATCAAAGTAAATGTGAATGGCACAAAAGTAATTTGATTCACCGTTCACAAATTCCGGTTGTCCTCGATGTTTTTTTCTCAAATGACTGAGAGAATATTGAACGTGGTTTAAGAGTAATAAAACCGAATAATACTAAATTGAGTAATAAAAATAAAGTTAGAAACGCAAATGCAGTGTATGGGAAGAGTAACCTTAGATGTGAACAAAACATGAACAGTTATAAATAGCATATGATAACTTTAAATCATTGTTTAGCTCGTCTAACTCAAAAGTTTAAGCTCTATACTCATTACTTCTTTAGCTGCTGTCGTCGTCCGTCGTTAGTTATCGTTTATAGAAAAATACTGATTTGAACCTACTAAACTATTCCAAACCAGAATTCCCCTAATAACAATTTAGTATGGAGTTTAAAGGGAAATCACACTATTTATACTACTAATAAAAATTCATTGAAATTTTGCATGTAGACAGATCATACTTATTACGATATTTTAGGCGAAAAACAATTTCGGGTCAACAATTACGTTTTCGAGATATGACGTCATAAAAACTTACAGAATCGCGTTATACCGAAATATAGAAATAGCGCTCTAAATTGCTAAAATAAGGCAAAATTATTGAAAAACGATGTTTAAGTGGAATAACAAAATCAGTCAAATGTAACGTGTACCTTATAAACATTTATTTGTCTCTGTTTCCTTATTTTTGAAGGCCTTTGAACATTTACCGCCATTTTTAATTGCTATTTATAATAGATTTTTCTTGAGATAAAAAAAAATCTACAAATGTTTTTCCCTTCAAACTGCTGCATAAGTTGCAGCTTCAGGGAAGATTTTAAAATCATAAATAAAAATGGGGGGTCACCGATGTTTTAAATCCGCTAAACCGGAAATAATCTTATAATTGAATTTTGGCGGGAACTATAACCTTTTCTGTTAACGTTATAGAACGATGTTGCTGGCATAACCGCATTTCTTGCAACGCTTGAGTTGAATTAAACCTTGCCATTACAAAAGTTTGAACATTTTTAAGGTATTTTGATTATTCATTGATATATTTATCAATCTATTGAATCGTTAAACATAGATACAGTAACAGTGTGTAATAAAGTAATTGTCAAAGTTGAAGTCATCTCATTTTTTTAATTGCATTTGTTGTATGGGGAAAACGAATGTTTGCCTCATGCCGTATTATAGAAATAGTTTTCGGCTTCCAGATAAAGAATCTTCTACCTCGGAAGACCGAGGGTATGCGGGCTGAAAAGTAACACGTTCCTTTTAGACTGCATAATTTCACTAGCTTGTCCATTTACACCGGGAAGATCAAACATGAAATGCCATGTTAAAAAATGCCACAAACTCAGCACGTTAAAAAAAAAACGTATTTTCGGAAGGAATTTTAAATTGTTTAACATTTTCGTAATTACAAAACGCTTCATAACTTATTGGAACTGTGGAAACCAATTTTGTCTGAGTTCTATCATCCCGCACCCATTTTTCATACATCGTTTCATGTTCATTGTACATAATATGTTCAATGTTCATCGCCTGGGTATTAAAGCTTATGTATTATTTATATGTTATTACCGTTCGATAAATCGCTCAACTTTGGTATGTTATGAGAAATACAATGCATCTGATAATTCAGTGTTAATACAGATTGACAATAAAATACACATCGCCATATTGATATCAGGAACATATAATATAATGTTCCCAGTTGATATGTAATTAAAACATCTTTTAATTTGTAATAAACGGATCGAGTTTTTGTATTGTTCTGCTACATATATCCCTGTTTCTGTGGACACGTTGATATATTTTATCTAACTCTAGTATTTTATCAGATGAAACATGATAGTGTGGATAACCTTTGAGGAAGAATAAGAATTTTTAATATGTTCCAGTTCCAGTTAAATTTTGAGTTAAAGTTCAAGTTTTATTTTGAGTTCTAATATTAATTCGAGTAAGAGTTCTAGTTAAAGCTCGAGTTCCACTTAGAAACTTCCGAGTTATATTGTGAGATAGAATAAAAATTCTGGTAAGAGTTAAAATTTTGAGATCCGATGAAATTAAGTGAAAGATTGCAGTTTCTATTTTCTGTTGGTGCACCTCTTTTTCTTTGAATGTATATACTTTTATCATATTTATGTTTCAGTATGGTATATATACTTTTGTTTGCCAATACTGAGTAATGGTAGGTAATTTGAAAATAACTGATTGATTGTGTGTGCCACTTTCAGCACTCTGCTATGTCATGTTGGCCATTTTTATTTATAGAACCAAGATATCAAGAGTAAATCAGCTACCTTTGTATTAAAAAAAATGGTTGTCCTTTTCAGTCATGATCGGAATCCGACAATCTCCCTATATCACTGTTTGTTGACAGGCAAGTGATCACATTGAGTGATCTGAACACGAACCATCATCTGAACTACTAGTTTTTGTTTTTGTTTTCGTTTTTTCTTTATTTTTGCAAAACTTTCAGTGGCAAATATAACATGAATATCAGCACAACACATTTTCTATATGAGTTGAATACTCTTTCACAAGACGGACCTAGATGTGATGGTTACAGTTTAGCACTCTAAAAGAAATGTTACTCTACATATATACATGTGTGTGTGTGTTAATATTTCTCTTGTTGGAGACTTGTAAAGCCAAATGTACAGTGTGGAATTTTTGTTGTTGTTGTAGGCAGTACGGTCATCAATAGGACCAAAATAACTAGGCATAGTGTTTGATATTCTCAGATTGCTATGACGTCTAGCGGCCTTATTTCTTAACTTGCTGGTCGCACAGGTCGCTAAAATTGACAGTTTGAAGGAATACTACAAAATATTAATTTTTTTGTGCCTAATTATGTAAAGCCTGTACAAACCATTAAAGAAAGATTGAGTATAATGTACTATATAATACGGTGCTAATATTTCTTTGATTTCGACAGCCATGTGTTCATGTGTTTGTGCTCCCCCCCCCCCAAATAAAAGAAAAAAAGAGAGATAGAGAGGCGTTAGATACCAAAGGAACATTTGGGCAGTGGACGACACTTGGATCATTTCTGTCGTCCCATGTGAAATAAATAAAAGTTCAAATAGCACTTCACACATAAACGTCCAGTGGCAAGTTTAATGCATATTCATGAAATTAATTTTTTTGATGAACTGTTTATACATGTAGTATAGAATACTATAGTTATGACGTTTCATGTGATATGAGAAAACTTACTGTCGAAACTCATTGTTCTCTTTTACATCCCTCTGTTGGACAGAAAACTACATATTCCGGAAGCTGTGCGCTTACATACTGTTACTCTTGGCATTTTTTTTTTTCAGAAAATATACGCTGAATCCCACATACCGCTTCGCGACGGTACGCTGCCAACAGTTTGGTTACACTAATGACCGGACGATTGCCCGGATTGTGACAGGATATTGACCGGATGAGATATAATAGTCAGAACTTTTTTGTTATTTGATAGATTATTTTAATATTTGAAGACCTTAGAGATACTAGACTATATTTTATAAAAATCTAACAAAAAAAGTAAGAAAAAAAATTTTTGAACAAAAAAAGTTGACCGGACGGATTTCACACTCACCATGCTCACTGATGTACGCATTACATATATTGAACTGATCGACAAAAAGTGTTAATATCTCTTTTGTTTTATAATATTTTTTCATACAACTAAGAAATCTGCGAGATTAATAGTTATCTTATATGAAATTTTAAACTTTATAGTAAAACAATATGTTTTTCTACAAAAAAAAAAAAAAAAAATTGACCGGACGGATTTCACATTCGCCGATTTACGAATGTGAAATTATATTGCGTTGATTATATTGAAATGATCGCCAAAAAATGTAACATCTCTTTTACAATATTTTTTTATTAAACCAAGAAATCTGTGAGATCAGTAAATATCTTATATGAAAATATAAACTTTATAGTAAAAGAAAATGTTTTTTCTACAAATAAAGTTGACCGGACGGAATTCACATTCGCCGATGTACGCGTTGATTATATTGAAATGATTGACAAAAAGTTTTAATATCTCTTTTGTTTTATTATATTTTTTCTTCACGAAACGAAGAAATCTGCGAGATCAATAAATATGTTATATGAAAATATAAACTTTACATTAAAAAAAAAGTTTTTCTACAAAAAAAAGTTGACCGCACGGATTTCACATTCGCCGATTTACGAATGTGAAATTATATTGCGTTGATTATATTGAAATGATCGCCAAAAATGTAACATCTCTTTTGTTTTACAATATTTTTTTATGAAAACAAGAAATCTGTGAGATCAGTAAATATTTTATATAAAAATATAAACTTTATAGTAAAAGACAATAAATGTTTTTTCTACAAATAAAGTTGAACGGACGGAATTTACATTCGCCGATGTACGCGTTGATTATATTGAAATGATCGACAAAAAGTGTTAATATCTCTTTTGTTTTAAAATATTTTTTCTTCACGAAACGAAGAAATCTGCGAGATCAATAAATATGTTATATAAAAATATAAACTTTACAGTAAAAAAAAGTTTTTCTACAAAAAAAAGTTGAGCGGACGGATTTCGCTTCGAATAATAAAGACCTGATCAACAAAAAATGTTGATATTTCTCGGTGAAATTGATAAACTTTTAAGATAAATAATTGTATAAATGGTATTGTATGAAAATACTAAGTCAATCTAAGGTAATTCATATCAAGACCATATCAAGACACTTTCGGCTATTTTTTGAGTAGCATTTTCATTTTTGCACTTAAATCACAACGTCGTTTACTTTCTCCTGCTTTAGTCAAACGTCCCTCGAGCGGGTCGCCATTTTAGAAATTAGCAACTTTTACGGCAGATTCGAAAACGGTGACGTCATAATATGGTCACAACACTATAGTGGCGCCGAGAGCAATGCGTATAAACAATAGTGTGATTTCCCTTTAACTGTGTCCGATGATACGCAACCATCCAAAATAGCAGACTGGGGTTAAAATAGAAATTAGGGGTATATTGTTTTGGAAAACAGCTATAGATATGTCAAATTTGACCAGCTAGAAAAGTTAATATATATGTAAACTACATGTATATACTGTCAATTTCCACCAAAGCAGTCCGAAGACTCTTTATTGGAGTGTTTGTCTTTTAATGACATGTTTACCATAAAAAAAAAGTATTATATTGAAACTATAACAGGGAAAATTTTAAAATACAAAATTGATCAAAATTTGTGAATTTGTAACACCATATATATAAGTCAATTGACTTATTCGGGTTTTTTTTAGGAAGTTTCCTTCAATGTTTGACTTTTACTTCAACAAAATCTATATTTTACAAAATAAGTTGTTCAAAGCTTCTCATAAATAAGATAACATGGGGAGATGTAAATTATATAAATACAAGAGCCTCAAATAAGAACTAGTATTAATAAAGAAATTACGGATAGACGAGACCTAAGGCACAAAAACAGACAACACATTAGGTACAAAAAAGACGGAACTTTCATGATTTTTATTCGTCACTTACTGATGACAGAAATTGCTTTTTAATTTGATAGTACGTACTGAATGCCACGCAATAGATGATTAACTGACAGGTCTGTTAGGATTGGCGTTATAGTCCAGCTCAACTACTGACTTAATTTTTTTTTTGTAATTTGTTCTTCGAAATGCAGTTAATTCGTTTAAGTACCCCTTTCAAAAAAATAAGAAAAGTGGTTCCCAATAAATATTGGTTGCCAGACCGAAAAAAGTGAACACCCGTTGGTTTATGAAAAGAGATAAAAATGTCCATAGGAACACAGGAAACTTAGGCAATAAATTTCAACAATTATCTTGCTGAAAAATTTTGCTGCTTACAGTTTCTGTTTATATTCTATTATTGTTTCCCGAAACATAACAAAGGGTTAAAATTGTATATTTAAAGGCAAAACTTCTTTAAGGAGTTAAGTGACAATATCGAAATGTTAGCATATCTATGCTGTTTACAGTTTTTCTTTATCAAATTTATTTTGCATGATAGGTAAATATCATTATTAAAGGGATATCACCCCTATCAGTAGATTGATGCATCCCTTATCATGGTAACGTAATATGACGTTTTGAAAATTCCATTGAATTTTACTATTGACATGTTCAACAATAGGTTTTGAAATTTTATAAGTACACGAAATAATGATGGTCAGTTTATGCATAACATACAGTCATTGTTAAGTTACCTTTCAGATCATTTTTTTCCCCGCTTTGATACGTTAAATAGATAAAATACCTTACACATTTTATTAAAGAATAACATTATGTGCTTCGACTTTAAAACGGATGCAATACACCGGAGTCTATTTTTTGTTATACATGTTATAGTAGAAGTCAACATTTCCCTAGCATACCTATGAAAGAAATGAAAACTTATACATTTAAACGGTGAAGGATGTTTCGAATGAAAACAAAGTCAAATTGTTCCTAATTTATCATTTTGTTGTCACAGTTTCGATAATTCTATAGTCTTTATAAATTATTCTTATATTCAGTCAGGGACGTTACTTACAAAGGTTATATTTTTTAGTTACTTGTATAGGTAATTTTTGTTTTAAAATAATTATTAAATTACTCAAAAGTTTCATTTAAATGTCAATACATGGATGGAATAAATGTAGTTTATATGAATGTGTACATAAAATAAAGAATCTATTTAACTTAATAATATAAATATAGTAAAATAAAAGATTACCTTAAGAAAATGACATATTACTTGTATAAGTTATTTTATACATCTTTGAAAAAATAGTAATAACAACTATTTAATGAACAAATGTAAATACTGTGGGTTGCAAAAAATACATAACTTCGAGTCTTAATTAAATAATAAGTTTTCATCTATTCATATCTACTTAGATCTATCTACTTTTAAGATTTTCAAGAAAATGATATTTTTTATATCCGAAAGAGACTGTTAAGCTAGTCAAATCTGTATGGACACCTATAAAAATAATATTTACAAAATAAAGAAATATTGAAACTAGCTTTGCTTTCAACAAAACTTATGCAGGTAATTTTAAAAGTTACTTTTATAAGTAATGCCCCTGAATGATGTTAAAATATTTAATAATGTCATTTGTGTTTAATTTTAAACGTATTATTAACAAGAGAATGAAACTGAACGCAAACTTAAGAAGAAAAAAACAAGGTAGTAAGTTTTAATAAGCGTCCAACACGAGTTTTGACACTTATCATGTTTGCACCTTTTCATGTAACTGTTATTTTTCTCCTTTGTCTTCCGACGCAATTTTTCAGACCTGAACAAATCAAAGACGAATGTCAAAAATCTGAAGGCATACTTAAATTTTTGAATTTTTTATTCGTGTACTGCGGGTGCTGTCTCAATTGCAATGAACCTCTAAATCTCGTTTAGACGCCACTTCTATTGACACAATAATTTTGGTTATTGGGGTTATTAAGAGGTACTTTTGATTATCAAACAGGTAAAATGTGTTTACAGGTTTTGTATGTTCTTGTTTATATCTAAATAATGTGTATAGAATATATAAAACAAGATATATGGCATCGCAGGAAATTTTCCATCATTTGTCTTCTTACTACAATATTTCGTGACTAATTCTAATAAAATTAGAATATTTTAAGTGTAGGATTTCATTTACATGAATATGCACATATCTTTTGCATGTCTTTGTCATTTAAACAAGTTTGATATGGTTTAAATGTAGTTGCACTTGATGGAGTACAAAACGAAATGTGACCCTCTTATTCACAAATTAAGTGTTTTAAAAGCAAACATTTTACCTCAACTTTCATGTCCTAAAAACAGATTTGAAAAAACAAGGTCAAACAAAAAACATCTTTCAACAGGATTATTTATACGCCGACAAGGTTGATTGGCGTTAAAATACTGATGTACAAAATGTCGATGGACTTAAAAAAAATACAACTATTTGACGTAAGACAGGGAATTACTTTGCGGAGATTGAACTAATCTTAAATACGATGATTAAGCAAAGTGGACCTGTTTCCCCACGCGCTCCTAAAAACCAACCTAGGTCTAACTTGGACTTCTTATAAATATCAATGTTAATATACAAGCACTGATTACTAAACTAATCATTTTCTCCGAGACAAGCAGAACCCCATATACATGTATGTTAATTCGGATGACTCTCATCTTCCCATCTCTGTGTTTGATATCTGTATTAAATGAATTGTTTCTAAAGTCAGAGTACCAAAATTGCACCGATTACCCAAATGGCATCTATTGAGCCAAAAAAAAAAAAATAACAGATATATTACATGTTTTCTTTGAGAATAAACAATTTGTATCTTTATAATTTGACTTTATACATGTCTTTTAACATTGGTAAATATATTATCATAGTTTATATCAACATATGAAAAACATGAAAAAATCATTTTCATTCTTATTGAAATCGTTTATTTTTGTTTTTTTTTTAATGTAGGATGAATAACGTAAAAAGAATATCAAATGTTTATGAACTCTCACTTAGGTACAGAACATTCATCATTTTTGTGTTGCACGGGTTTTCATTTTAAATATTTGTTTGCTTTTTAAATTTCATGGCAATAAAAAATTTAAACATATCAGGTTTATGCATGACATTCCTTTCATGATAGATTTCGTTAAATTCAACACACACAGTACTGTATGCACGTATCGGTTCTTTCTTTTTTGTATTTCATCTGTGATTTTGAAGTTTCATTTTTTGAGAACATTAATATACCGTTTTGTTCCACCCTTCTTAATTTTTCTGCACTTTCACGGGGAAAACTTTGTGAATAGTTATATATATTGTTTTCATTGAAAGGTTATTCGTAGTTAGTACATACCGTTTAAAGTGTACACTTTCTCGATAACTTAAAAAATAAAATAAAAATAAATACAAGCTTTTGGGTAAACTGATTAGAAACAACACTGTTGAACACTGTGTGTCCAAATTGCACATCAGAACAACCTGCTTCTGCAAAGGCATTACTATGCGAAAACGCAACTCAAATAATAATTAGAGTTAATGCAAATTATCATCTCAAAACATCAAAATCTGCAGTGCACACTTAGAACAAACTACGGCCTTTGCATTATCTGGAAGATGTAACAAAACATGCTTGTTTACACTCGTGAATGTCCACATCATATGGAGTTCATACATATAGTTGTGTTCTCAACACACAAAACCGTTCTGGTTAATGTGGCAGAACGACTGAAATCGACACTATATCAGTTTTTTTTGTAAGCGAAACGGTGTTTCTATGTCTCAATTTACTAGCGACTTGTTTGAAAGATAAAAAACAACACTTTTTACATTTTATGCGTCCAGTGCTTTTCTGGATTTACATTCACAATGTCTGTTTATGTATCAAGCTATGTATTTCATATAGGAGTTTAAATATTGTTATCCACTTGATGAAGTATATACATAATTATGACCTACCACTATATAAATTTGATATTGTATATTCACATGATTTAAACAGACCTTTACTAGCTATTTGAAATAAAATAGATGGAAAAAAAGAAATCCTTTAAAAAAAGACTAATTAAAAGACCCTAAATTGTTATTCACCTATGAAATGTATGTCAAATAACCAGCTATAAAGTAGATGTGCTGTTGTAAATACGCAAGACACGAATAATTTGTTTTTGAAAAATTGAAAAATAATGAAATAAAAGATCACGGCGTATGAGAAAGTCATACAGTAGCATACCTTATGAGTCGACGTCGTAATTTAAATCCCATGGATATTATGAGTTAGAATTAAGTACACATATGTTATGTATGAATTTATTGCAATATTTTTGGTTCTTTCCTTTACATTCTTTTGATGTGGATTCTATGTTTACTTTCACTTGTAAAAACAAAGGAGGCATCAGGTGTCTAAGGCGAACACGTATTGGTTACCTAAGGGTATTTTTTTCTATTGCGGATCCTGTTGGCCTATAGTGTCTTGTTCTGAGGACTAAGAATTTCTTTGGTTGTTAGATGCCATTCCTCAAATTTTGACTTTTGAATGTCTATTTTGTATAGCGTTTTTTTTTCAGAAGCGTGTTAAGCATACGGAAATAATTAATAAGTAATCGCACATAAGATTTAAACATCCTATTTTGTGGAACAATGACGTATGTAAAAAAAATGAATTGTTACAACGAAATAAGTCCACCATTTTGTGTCAATTTTATCAAATCAGAATGAAATACAAACAGATCAAATCAAAAGTCGTTTATTGGCCTGAATATAGTATGGTGCCTTTTTCAAAGATATAAAAGTACATTTAAAAGAGAGGATAAAGACACCAAGGGGACATTCAAAATTCATAAGTCGAAGAGAAATTGACAACGCCATGGAAATTACAAAAGAAAAACTAAAAGACAAGCAAGTCCAAGCAAGTCAACAAAACACTACATAGAATTGTAAAGACTGTGCAAGAACTTCACCAAATACCGAGATGAAAACGAGTGCTTCGAATGGTTAGCAGTTATAGATCAGCATAAGGCAACAGTCATATTGTTCATGCATTTGCAAAGTTTTAAGTACATTTTGAATTCCCAATATTCCCGCCTTTATGTTTAATTGATCTATAAAATCAAGATGTTATGACAATACCGCTTTCTAGAGATCTTACTTAAAAAATCATAAGCAATTAGTTGGTATGTTCTCTTTTCATATAGGGTATGTTTTCATACATTTTTCTTTGTTTGTTTACCTGAAACTGGCTTCATTGTCGAAAAAAAATATTTGCGTATAATTGAAAAAAACCTACAAATTAGGCAATGAAATGCAATTTTTCAACATAATGATGTTGCCTGTAGTAATCATACAGTGCCTTCCTAAAAACATTAACTATTACCTCGCAATGCTATGACTGTTCATATGTAATGAAGGTCCGTGTATAAGTATTATAAGATTATCATAGCAAACCATGTAAAGAACTTAGATGTATTGCTCTTGTATGGGTGTTTTCTCAATTTTGAAACATAACTTAAAATAAACGAACACTTAAAAACATTGACATTATATTGCAAATTCAAACAAACTACTAGTTTTGTACATGTTGTATAGTCTTGAAGATGTAACACACTAATATTTGAGATTAATATTGAAGTACTACAAGCTTTTTGACAGCTTTGAATTGTCCCCATCAGTTTTTATTTACACAAGAATAGACAAATTTATATGTTCGCAATTTGTAGGGAACAATGGTTTCAATTATAGAGGGAAGATCCTTTTACGTCGAAATTGAAGCAATATTTTTATATTTTAGCGTTTAGTTAAAAAGTTTGAATACAAGGTTAACATTGTTACTAACCTGATGTTTCACAAGAAAACATGATTTCTAGTATATTGGTTGGATGATTGAATCCTTTAGGCATAATTAAAATTGGTCCTGATTACTTTGTAAGGATGAATAGAAATATCTTATCAGAAAGTCCTGTTTTAGCATCGATCAATTAGAGATATGTGATTTCAGATTGTTCTTTAATCTTGATGCAGATAATCATACTGGGGAATAAGACGTTTTATTCACAAAGTTTTAGTACTCTTACTCCTTCAGGTGTTATCATGGCTGAACTATATTTGCTTTTTTCGTCCTATTATAAATTTGTTTTCACGTCTTTTTCGACGTTTGGCTTTTATTGATAATATGTTGAACACACAACGCGTAGAGAAAAATACGATACAAATCAAACATACTGTTTTAATCAGAGGTTCTTAAGTAAGACAATAGTATAACTGTATAATATATATTGCTTCAAATAAAATATGGTTCCAGTGTGCACTCCACATATCCTATCTTAACGAAATACAGATAATCAAAACACGACTGTCGGTTACCACAATGTATCTTACCTTTTTACTGTAAAAGCAGATTTCAGTTGATTCGTTTACATTTGAAAATTCCTTTTATTCTTGTCCTTATGTTCAACACAATTATAAATCCAAGGTTTTACAGCAGTACCGTTTCCTGATTTTCAAGAGATTTTACTTAACAAATGTTTAGCCATTAGTCATTATTTTCTCTTTTGAAAGGCTGCTAAAATGTATAGTTGATCTTTGTGTAATGAAAAATAGTCTGCCTATTATACAAAAAAATCGAATAGAAGCCATTTAAATAAAAGCGAATAACACAATGATCCAACCTAATTCATACGTTATGTCCTGATGATATAATATTTAATTATCAATTCAGGTCACTTTATAAATAGTATACACTCATCATCGAATACCTTATCATTTCTTAGGGTAATGTGACTTTGTTCTCGTTTAGAGGAATCAAACAAAACGTTACTTTAATACCACAAAAATTTTATGAAAAACAATTTTACAAGCAACGCGTTTTGAAGATGCAGCAAATATATATTTGTAAACTTATAAAATGTGAAATATTTTCTGAAAGTTTGTAACTAAACGTTTATGTTATCATCTTGCATGTTGTCATATGACATTTTCGTGACCAGTTTTACAGAGCTATGTTCCACACGTGTAATAATAAAAGCCTTTGTGCTTAAATAAAGTCTTTTGTATGTTTTCATTTCCGATTAAACATTTTGAATAGAAGTTTAATGTGTAGCAACCTTATATTGTATACTAGGTACATTGATCTATTATTGCAGAATTCAGATGATGTGAAGGCAGATTTTAAATTTTTAGATTTGTCTGGAATATTGAATGGAATGGATGAAAAGATACACTAATATCATAGAAAATCATCAAAGATACTTATAGCTCTTCAATTTTTGAATCAGGTTTGGATTTTCAAATACTTCAGCCTCTAGCATCACTGAAGAGATATTAATTGTCGAAATGCGCATCTGGTGGAGTAAAATTAGTACCGTTTATATTATTATAATTTGGAAAGCCAGTCACAAGTTTCCTTTTCACGTTCACGAACCTCATTCAATTCAATCAAAACATGCGAGGCCCTGAAGTAAAGAGTAGAAATTGGTTTTTCCTTCTGAAAAATCGTATAAGTGAATGGAGATGTCATGTACATTTAAATAAGATAAAAAAAAACCTAGCTATTAACATTATATTGTAAATTTTTTTATTTCGATTTTGTTATCGGAGCCTTTCAATTTAATAAGAACAATATAGCAATAGTCTAGCATCACAGTATGGGTCTAGGCTTATTCCGATGAATCAATTGAATAAACTATGTCCCCATTTAAGGGCTAGTCCCTTATTACAGCAAAATATGCGTGTCACACCAGACAGTCATCACGGAAGGGGGGATTCAGATCATAGTGTCGTCAGTCATCATAGCCATTACAGTATAAGTTCAACATCATCAGCATCGAGAATGCCATCGTTACCAAATGGATATATTAAACATAGCACCGGTAAAAAACCAATGCCAGGTAGCCGTGTTCTAAATCATTCACGGCCAGCGAAGGGATTAACCGTAGAAGAAATAGATAAATTAAACGCCCGTCCATCAAGACCTAGTCCTGTCAGTATGTTGGAGACAGTGTCTTCCTCAACGGAAGAAAACCGTCGCAATCAAAAATTTAAAAATTAAAGACCATCTAGATGATGGGGTCATGTTGGAACCTCTTGATTCAAGTTCTGACGAAAGTGCCAATGATTCATTCACGTGTTCAGAATTTGAATATGAAAATGACTAGGGTCGCAGTGACTTTGACCCCAGTGCAATAATTTTTTCTAAAGTTGCAGAAATTGACAATGGAAACGAAGATTTCAATGTGAATTCTAACTATCGTAACAATGATGAACTAAATTCAAACGGAACTTTATTTGCTTCTTTGGAGGAAGGAAGAAAAAATAAGGCTCCAGTAATGGTGTAATAAATTGGGACTATTTTACAGACTGGGGCCCTACTTTTGAGAAGTTAGTGGGCGTGTTTAAAGATATGCCTCCCTGTCGGTTGGGGACGGAACTTCAAATAATAATATGGAGTGCAGGACTGAAACAGAGGATTATGTGTAACCCCCTCAGGACTATTTCAATATTTAAATTATTTCAAAATTAACTTACAGCACATAAATGTGCAAATAATGTGCTAATTAATTAATAAAATATTTTGTATTTTTGTTTCATTATTGAATTGTAAAAAATGTTTAATTTATCCATGATTTTGTATATATACACAATATTCACTGTAAATTGAGTCCCAGTCTAATGTAATGCATAATTACAATTAAGCTGTATTTATTCTCATTCAATTTCAGCCAGTCAATATTATGTGTGAAAACAAAATATTCTCTTCAAGTACTGTCAGACAAAAATGAATCTCGAGTAAGCTATGTGTTTGGTCAAAGAGTAAAATTGTGTTAAAAAGTTTTTTCCTGAGGTTTTCAAAGTAACCATGTTTTGTTAATGTAAATTAATAAGATTTATTTTTATCTGACAATGATCGTGTGATGGTCATGTGATGTTTTTACACCTAGTAAAAGGTGTGTTTAATATTTTATAATTGTACAGTCTTTTATACATTTTATAATATTTTGTTTGTTGTGTTTTAACAAAAAGTTCTTATATTTTATATCTTTTAATTTTAAGTGTTGAGTAAAGCGAAAAATTTTTTTTCAGATTTTTTGATTGTGTGTTGATAAATAAAGGCAACAGTAGTATACCGCTGTTAGAAACTCATAATTAGATAGAGATAAAAACAAATCCGGGTTACAAACTAAAACTGAGGGAAACGCATCAAATATAAGAGGAGAACAACGACACAACAAAAACACAACATTAAAATGTAACACACACAGAAACGAACTATAATATAACAATGGCCATTTTCCTGACTTGGTACAGGACATTTTAAGAAAAAAATTGTGGGTTGAACCTGGTTTTGTGGCATGCCAAACCTCCCGCTTTTATGGCAATGTTAAATATAACATTAAAATGACAATATTACATGACATGACTACAATACAAATAAATGGGAGAACATATAGGAAAAAGAAACACACGAAACAAACAGCATCATGTTTATTTTTAAAGTAATCATACGTTACCATACAATAAAATAAAGAAAAGAAGATTTGTAAATTTAAGGTTTTCTGTAAATTTAAATTGCAAATGAAAGACGGATAAAGTAAAGAAAGTTCATCAAATGAAAAATATTGAATTTAATTTTTAGTATATTCAATATTTTACAGAATGTATAGCATTGGAAGAATATATTTTTTTGAATAAAAGTAAAATGTATGAATTCAAGATCAATAGTGAAAATAGTACTTTCCATAAATTAAAGGGAGAAGAAATTATAATCTTGCCAATTAATTTGTGATATTCATTTGAAAATTGTATGTGTCACATGTAGTCTTAAGCAAAGTGTTCATTAAAAGCATAAACATACAAGCATCTTCAATCTCACCTGTCTATTATGTTTATACATTTCACATAAATTGCTCATTTTACTGATTGAAAAAAAGCTATTTTATAGTAAATAAGTTTCTAGTGTTTTGAAAATACTGCAAAATGAAGTAAAAGATTATTGCCTAATGTTTTTGAAAATAGTCTACTCTCAATTTCTAATTATGAGAAATATTTTTTTTTTTAAAAAAGCAAGACTTATAAAGATCTATATTAAAAACCAACATTAATTTTTTTTGTGAGAGCGTAATTATCAGAGTTTATTAATCCAAGAATTTCTGTCTCCATACAACTTCAATGATTTAAGATTTTTACATTTCCAATTCATTTATTATTCCAATGCAAGTTAAGGTCATGAACATAATCATATTTAGATTACTTGAATACTGGATAACATACTGCTGATATACAAGTAATGTTTTATTTAAAAAGTTTTATTTTTGCCATTTTCTTAGTGCAAATTAAGAATTTTCTAAAACTAAAAAAAAATGTAGAAATTACTATTCTGTTAAATATATGTTGATCAAATGGAGGTTATCATGATACAAAAAAAAACTATTTTCATTCCTTAATTATAAGATAACTTTTAACGATCAAATCAGAATGTATTCATTTATTTCATTCCGTATCATTTATTGAAATAAAACACTTTAGAAATTGTCAAAAATTCTGTTTCTTTTTATATTGTAAATGAATTTAAATATCAGCAGAAACACAATGTGTTGAATTCAAGAAAATATACCTAGCTAATGATCAAAATGTTTATAAACCTATGCATTTATTTTTAAAGTATAGACATTGTCTTGGCAAGAATTTGTTATCTGTTTACAGGTAAACAATGATATTGATTCTATTAAAGAAATAAAAAATAATGAATTTATTTGCATTAGATTTGTTTGTCAATTAAAAATGTAAGAGGTTGATATAAGTCAGTGATAAAGCAACAGAAAAAACATGATTGAAAGATATCTTGATGATTGAGGATTTATTATTGGTGGTTATTAAATCAGAGTGGTTGATTTTCATCAGGGGAAGAAACTAGAGTGCTCAGGTCGCTGATTGATTGATTTATGGTATTTTAATGCCACTTTTAGCACTATTGGCTATTTCGTGGTGGTTAATTTTTATTGTTGGAAGAAACCAGAGTTCCCAGAAAGAACCAACTAACTTCAGCAGGAAAATTGGCAATCCTAGTCAAATAAAAATTGAAATCGAATGCACCTGTTATATGTGGGGTTTGAAATCACAACCTTAGCGTTGACATGCTGGTTGTACAGAAGATGAACTACTTTGACCACTCGGTGCCCAGACAAAACCCATCCAGATATATATATATATATATATGAAAACTGCAATCATAGTCTTTTAATATAAGAGATGAGTTTCGTCTGAAATTCACAACCTCAGTATTGACAGTACCCTAGTGATCACTGTAGTCGACTACTTACACAACCCTTGAAAACATTTTGCAGTGTTCATTAACAAATAAGCATTTACTGTGGATTCATTTATTTTCCTGCGTACCATTATTTGTTGATTTAGTGACAATTGCATTTTTCGTGGGTATTTGATTTGGTGGTTATGCCAAAGCCTGCATACACACGTAGAGAACATTTGTAGTTCGTTGGATATTAAGATTTCATGTTTACTTTCAACCCACAAAATCTATGAATATTGGTGCATGCGTATCCGATGAATAATAATGAATTCACAGTATATCATGCATATGACCAAATTTGAATTGAACATGATTCATGATGAGTTGAGCCCTTTTCAACTAAATTTTATACAGTTTGATCTTGTGTTGTCCTGTTTTTACCATTGTTTATGGTAGAAGAAGGTTTGGGCACCTGTAAACATGTTTAACCCTGCCACATTCTGTTTGTATCTGTCCCAAATAAGGATCCTATAATTCAGTGGTTGTCTTGTTTCTGATGTCATATTTGATTTTCGTTGATTATTTTGTACATTCAGCAGACATTTAGTTTTCTCGTTTGCCTTGTTTTACATTTCGTCGTGTGAATCTTGTAGTGTTATATGTCCATGTTTGACAAAAATGGAGATAGCTATATATATTTGATATCCAAGTCGAATGATTTATCTCCCTATACAACTATAAAACGAGATTTCTACACTCTAAACGAGTTTTTGTCAGAACTTCACTGTTATATATCAATATTCCATTGGATTATAATAGCTTATTCATCTAGTGAGTTCAGATCCAGGGTCTATCTCCATTAGAAATATAGGAATGAAATTTCTAAAACAGCATTGTCTGTCGTGAAGTGTTCTATCGCCAGAAAAGGTAATGCTTTATTAATCGAAGTTGTTTGTTTTAAGAAAAAACAAAAAAAAAAAACAATCGAGTAAATCTTTTTTTTTTTAACGACATTATATATTTATTCACCAAATATGCTTGTTACATTGTTACACCAAGAAACCAAGCTTTTCTTGATGTATCCTGTTATATTCCACTGATTACCCAGGTTATTAATCAGCTGCTGGTATGTATGTCGAGTTAATCTTGATGTACGTACATTCGACTCATATATAACTTTTTATCTCTCAGTCAAATATTTATGATATTGCGCTTTTAAACTTAAATTTACATTTTTACCACTATTACCAAATGGAAAATAAATCATTAAATGATTCATACAACGATTTGTCCTTTCATGAACTTTTGTAGCTTTCTATGCGGTATTGCTTTTACTTTTGTTGAAAGCCATACAAGTGACTTACAGTTGCCAGCATCTACACCATTTCTTTCTGGTGGAGAGTTGTTTTTGTTGGCATTCATACAATATCTTCTTATTTTTAGATGAAATATTTGTTACTGGTTTTCGACTTTCTGATAATGCAAATATCAGTGAGTGAGCCTTGAACACTTACCATAGTGGTGATCTATATAAGTTGTTATTGACGATTCAGTTGGATTTTGATGCCAACTGTTGCACTTATTAGGTCTTTCCACTTTTTAGTGGATAGACCTATTGATTTTGTTCTGATTATTTTTTCCCGCCATTTTTATTTCTTTTGAGATAAGATATTTGGTATATGACATCAAACAGAGTTTTCTTAAAATGTCCTGTACCAAGTCAGGAATATGGCAGTTGTTATCAAATAGTCCGTTTCTATGTACGTTTGTTTTTGTACCAGTTCAGTGTTTCTGCTGTTTCGTTGTTTCCCTCTTAGAGTTGATGTGTTTCACTCGGTTGTGGTTTGTGACCCGAATTTGTTTCAGTTAAATCAATTTATGACTATTGAACAACGGTACATTACTATTGCCTTTATTTATACGCTTTTGAAACTAACACCGTTTAACTAAACGCTTTTCCTTGTAAGAATTATCTCGCCAAACACTGTTTTCTTTGAGATTGCTACTCCTTCTCGACCGTAAAAAAAACTGACAAAATTGTTTGACAAACTGCTCGTTGCATTCACAGTATGGCAAAAATAATGTTGACCGAAGTAATCTGGAGAATCAACATGAGAGTTATTTCTTCTTATGTATTTGACATAAGCGATATGTATTTGTAACGGGTGAACCAAACGAGATAGAGACCTGATTTTGACCTTGAGATTTAGTCAAAGGTATATATGACGTTTCAGATTTTGACCTTTGCAATAACTTCATAGTTAGACATGATGAAGCTATGGCGTCTTTTGCATAAGGTTGGTAGATTTATATAACATTGAAAAGGTCAGCCAGAAGTGCCCTGTTGTAAACTGGAAGAAGCAATTACCTGCGCAGATTTCATTTAGAATTACCTAGAACCATACAGTTTTGGAATCAGTGTGAAGTAACATATGAGATGGTTTCTTATTTCAAGCAAAGGTATATAGAAATCATATATTTTTGAACCAGTATGAAGAAACCTATGATTGGACACCAATAGTATCTTTGAGTAGACCGCAGATAGCTTCTTATCAATTATTTAGACATCTAATGTTGAGAGACCTTCAATTGTTTTTTGAACAATAAGTTTTTAATTGTTATCTTAATTTCGTTTGCTCTCACTTCACCAGAAATTCAATACTAATAAAAAAGAGGGAAGATACCTTGAAAATCAAAAACTACAGATTAGAGAAAGACCGACAAATACAATTCAAAAGAAATTAAAAAAAAAAACAGTACACGAAACCTATATAAAAATTATATCATAAGAAAAACATGGACCTACCTATTTTATGCGTTGTTTATATGTTATCGTGAGAAAAATTCATGAGTTATCACCTATTTGATGCTTAGCAACCAATAATCAATCAATCAAAATTAAAAAATTAAAAAAAAACAAAAAAAAAACAACTACAACAAAATTTTGAAATAGGATGTTCCCGACCAAGCTTTAAGAAAAGACATAGACGAACTTTAACAAAGGTAATCCAGAAGTTTAAGACTCCTTAATGAAGATAAGGAGATGTGGTATAATTGTCAATGAGAAATGAGAAAAACTATCCACAAAGGTTCAAATGAAGTGGATGTACGCAATTTGTAAGTATGTTACTATTTGCTTATTTAAACCTGCCTGAATGACATATTAATTGATTCATGGTTACTCAATGTGCAGTAGCATATATTGCTTGCATTTTCAGTACGATAACAAGTTTACAATCAATACAACACAATAAGTTTTGAAATATATGTCAACCAAAATGTAGAGCTTTGATATTGACTGCCACTAGAAAACATTCATGTTGGATTGGATGCATAAATTTTGCCTTGCAACATGCCATCACATTAACATGCAGAGGTAATTGAACTTCCTAAACATGATGCATTTGGGTTTAACATCCAAATTACAACCTCACGCGGCTTTATATTTATAAATACCAGACAGTAAAATGGACAACCGTCCCCTTTATCCCAGTCTCCACTTTCTTTTCTTAAATGATTTGCAGCGCACAGTAAATCCGCAACCTTGTCCTCATTTTCTGCCGTGTGCAATCACCGAATGCAGCTTATTAACGACGAATGGATTGCAATGAGTAGCACAATTGGTTCAACTAATGAAAGAGGAACTAATCATCCTTCTTGGGTTTACCCCTGTTATAGCCCATAGTGGTTGGTGTTTGTTTTAAAATTTAATGTCTATTTTTTTTTCAACCAATTACAGTTTATTTTACCCTTTGTCTTGGAATAAATATGAATGTGAACCTTTCACACTTGCTCTATGTTTACAGATTAAGGAATTTATATGTATCGATGGTTGAATAATTTATTATTGTCTACGAGCTTGACAAACGACGCTTCCCTATATTATTACAAAATCAGTACGTCTTACAACGAAATAGTGGCAATACCTAATATATGTAATAAGAATAATAATCAAATAAAAACAAAAACTTTCCACAGAAAAGTGTTTTGCTTTTTAGGTCTTTCCACTTTTTTGTCCGCAGCAAGTCATTTCAGAAAAGAAAGTAGAAAATGTGATAAAGAGGAGGGGTGTCCAGTTGACTGAGTGATATTTATAAGAGAATTAGTGCAAAATGTATGCTTGGTTGTGATGACGATATGATACCTTTGAATTGAAACAATCAGATGACATCTTATAGAAGTTATTGCCGGTGAATGGATTTGATTTAAGGCTAATTGATTTTTATTTCAACTAGGTACATGATAAAGCCATAGGGTCTTTCGCAAATTGTTGGATGACATATGACCTTGAAAAACATCAATTGGAAGTGACCTTGAATAACACGGAAGTAGCCATTTTTACACTTATTGCATGGAAAAGACCTTAAAAATATATTTTTTAAATAGGCAAGCGAAAACTTATCATTCCAGAACGAAAGTGACCTTCCATAAACCGGTAGTAGCTAATTGTCTTACCTATAACAGGCAAAAGTATATAGGAACCATATATGTTTTCGGAATCAGTGTAAATGCAGCTATTATATGACAGAAAGTGACCTTTTCTAAACTGAAAATTGACAATTATCTCCCTTATTTCAGGTAAAAATATATAGAAACCATATATTTATGGAACCTTTGGATGAGTTCATTTGAACCTCTCGAGTTTACTTTACTTACTCGGGTTTCAACAATCCGAGTTTATAATGAACCTTTCGAATTATCCCCTCTTACCCCTGTTCCAACTTTCACTGAGCCAAGTTTAAACCCGAGTAACTCTTGAATAACGTCAAATCGATCAGTTTTTGTCTTTGTTTTACGCTTGGTCAGGGCTTTACCCTAGAATTACTAAGAGTTGTTCCGAATAGCAACTCGAGTGCGTTCATATTCTTTAAACTCTGAAATCGTCTCTAGAGTTTCAAGTGCACTCGGCCGGTGTGACTAAAGTTATTATATGAGACCGGACGTGACATTTTCTACACCAGAAGTGACAAGTTCCTTCCCTTAATTCAGACAAAATACATAGAAACCATATATTTATTGAATCAGTATGAAAAAACAGATGACTGGAGGCCAATAGTATCTTTCAGTAAACCAGAGGTAGTTTCTTATCATTTATTTAGATGTAGAAAGTCCTTCAATTGTTCTCTGAACATTACTTTTTAAATATCTTTATTTGTCGCCACTTTTATTTCTTGGGTGCAATCTTTGTTTTGCAAGATTTCGCTTAGATGTTTGGTATATGATATTGCATAGTTTATGTGCCTTTGAAATGGACCCTGCTTGACCAAATTATTTGCTTTGTAGGAGTTATCTCCTCGAACACTGTTTTCTTTGTGAGTGCATCTCCTCTGTAACAACAAATTTATTTTACAAAATTGCTCGTTATATCCTCAGGATGTTTTGTCTAATGTTGAATGATCTCCTCTGACACTTTAAAAGATAAATAAAAAAAAACAAACTGATAAAGGTAGGATATATTTGGTCTGAAACAATCCAATGACATCTCATAGGAGTTATTGCCCTGTAACGATTTAATTCAAGGTTGATTAATTATTATTCCAACATGGTACATGATAAAGCCATATGGTCTTTTGTAAATGTTGACATATGGTGACTTATGACCTTAAAAAATAATAACCTGAAGTGACCTTGACTTCTTTGCACTCTTTTCATGGACATGTACCTCATAACCATATTTTTTTTTTAAATAGGTACACATATATTGATTGAAGTGTGTACATAATCCATCTGCAACTATGACATGTGTTGTGAACGTTAGATAACGCGGCTTTACCTTTGTGTTAACGTAACGTCCTTCCCGGCAAAATTGACAGTTGCCGATTTAGCGTTACGAAATTCCGCCAACATGTGGCATTCGAATAACATCTTTGTTTTCTAGCTTGTTATTAATCCTACATTTCTGTAGTTACTTTTATTTATATGCTTTAAATTAATAAATCGGTGTCGAGAGGTATGAAATCGTGATTGCTTTCTTTATAATCCAATATTTACGTATGTATTGACAATGATTGATATGATTAACCTTGACCGGTAGCGACCTATTTTCTTACACGCAAGGATAAGGCGTGCTAAGTATTATAAAAAGGGGATTTCGGACCGGCAAAACGAATTTGAACTTATCTTTACGGAAACTTAATAGGTAAATACTTCACGCACGAAAATCACAGAAAACCGTTAAACATATTGTACTTTCATTCTTTGTAGTAATTTATAGTTATACTTATAATTTCTATTTCTTGAAATAGTAGTTTAGTTGTTATGTTATTTAGAAAACCTGGCAAAGGTATTTCAACTATTGAATAGAATAAATATCTAGAGACTAAAGGCATGTAAGAAAGATTGAGAAGACTGCATCTCAAGGACGATATCTTTTTTTGTCCATACAATTCCAATGGTGAACCATTCTGTAGATTATTGTAAAAAAATGTGTTTCAATACATAAATAGTGTGTTCTCTAAACACCTTTTCGTGTTGATTCATGCATTTTTCTATCATTTACCTGAACACAATCATAATTATATTGTGTGCAAAATGTAAATTAAGGTAGTTGTAGTAGTGTATCGGTGTTGAAAAGGATCAGCTCTGCCATTAATCATACATTAAAGTTTGCTTATGAAACTATACATCAATATCATTATTTATTTATATATATCTGACAATATATAAATAACACATAGCTGAGAAGGTGATAGAGCAGATTGTTACCCCGAGAAAACATTGTCAACCGAGACGAAGCCAAGGTTGTCAATGCTTTTTCGAGGGGTACCATTCTGCTCTATCACTCTCTCAGCTATGTGTTATTTAATTTATTATACTAAATGTCCTATCATTATTGTCTTTTACACATGAATTGTATTTAAAAGTATGTTCTATGACGCCACGTACATAACAACGTTACGGATATTAGAAAAATCAACAGAAGTGAAGCAAGATGTTTTATTTTTCTATTATTTGACAGTCAAATAATAAAGTCTGAGCCAAAACATAGAACTTAAACATTGTTTTTATCTTCTTGATGTTAATTCAATTCATTGTCCTTTAAATTAATTTATCGAATTTTAATTGGTCTGGACGAGAGGATGACATTCAAAAAAATTGTCTCCCGCTCAGCCATGGGATAGAGTAAATTGTCTACCTCGTATTAGCCAATCACAATCTGGCATTTTAACGTAAAATATAATAATGTATAAATATTTTATAATAAATTATGGGATAGTAATTAAAAAAATACGTTAATAATCAATTATGCAGGTATATTTCAACATAAAAATACTAATACATTCTTCAGAACCCCAGAAAAAAACACAATATCATGTTTTAATCGAAAAACTAAGGCTTTCATGCATTTCATGCTATGTAATGCTATTCATACTACTGAGGTTTTTGACCAACTGACCAAAAAAAAAATCGATAGGTTTCTGATTGCTCGATTTATCCAACAAGCAAACCTAAAGGCCAAAACAAAGGTATACAACTGATTATATGTAATGTAATTTTTTAGCAATGACCTTGACCTTTAATCCGTCTCTAAACAAATCAACAGGATTCACCCCATTCTCTCAGTCTTGCATCTATACAGGTTTGAATTCAAACAAACATGTAAAATTCAACAAACTATCTAAAATAAATACTTTTTATAAAACTTACGGTATCCGGTGAACTTTGAGGTAATGTCTCTTAGAAAAAATTTCTTACCCTTTCATTTGTTCAACCCAAAAGATAAGAGTATTGGAAATTGTTGCTGCGAAAGTGGTATCAATAGGTATGATTGAACCATGTTTTGTTCTTAAAGATGTTAAAATTTCTGTTTCATATTCATGTCCATTCAAGGAACGACTATGAGATTATATAAGCATTTATTGATTGTTTTGGAAAACTGTTTATTGAGCCCGACATTTTGATAGGTAATTTGCGTGAAAATGAGACGAAAGACCACCATTTTTGTTTCATTTGTATGGTCGACCATACATCAGTTTTGAAGCACGTATGTCTGATATTATTTGAAATTCTTTCCTACTTCTATACCAAAGTAATTTGGATTCGCTGTAGCATAGGATTAGCAATGCGTATACATGTTTGGGAATTAATAGAAAATTGGTTTTATCTATTTAAATTGAATGTCCATGCTCCTGCACACAGAGACTCGGTTTCAGCTTCAAATGCAAGCCTTTCTCCAAAGCAATCTATCTTTAATAACATATCCGTCATTATCAAACATTGACCCAAATCATTAGGTGTCTTCCTTTTCTCTACGTCGTCACGTTCAAACGTTTCGTACTAAAGGAAACTTAAATTACTATTCGGTGAGTAATTCTTTTGGACACATAGACGGACGAAAGGAAGAATAGAAAGACAAAATCACGACCTTATCGTCCAGATTTATTTTGTTCAGGCATGAATTTACTCTACAACCTTACCCTTTCTCATTAAGATTTTCGGCGTTCTACACTTCACTAAATGTCAAATATCAACAGGATATTATGATAAAAATTTTACTTTACAAAATCATAAAACAACGTTAAAATATATCATATTTTATAAAACTTTACTATTTTTCTCCCCGAGAAAACCACGTAAACTGCAAATACCTGTCATCACAGTCAAATAGTCTAAGTTATGATTATCTCTTTTGGCATTGCCGTTTGCATTGATATTGATATAAATCAAGGGAAATAATATTCTAAACTTTTCCATGTACATATTGGATCTAATTCGTTGAATGTTTCGACTTTTTCTCTAAGCTCTTCGTTGAATGCTTTAATAAACTTGGTTGATCCATAACTTCCGATGTACGATTTTACAGCGTAGACGTGTGTAGTTTGTTATAGTTTTGCAAACAAGTACGCAATAGCGTGTTTGTCATCAATGCAGATTGTAATTTTTCACCACCAGAAGGGCTAGAAAGAGGCCTAACAATACTATTGAATAAATGCCAATAGCAATTTTTCATATTTTGCAGTATCCATTCTTTCATTTTTTTGTTAAAACTGTTGTCGAATTCTCCACATCCGTATACGTACTTCTCAATGTATTGCTTTATCTCCCATACCCTTTAAGCTGTAGGTGTAACCAATTCATTTATTATCTTTGTATGACCGATTTATCGATTGTGAATGTACCGACTTGCCCCTTTTCAATTTTAAATGAGGCTGGACGAACGAAATAATCTATAACCTTCCACATACAATTTAGAACATTTTCCTCTGATTGGAACAAAGCCATTAGTTTTTCGTTGAAATCTTCCACAAAATGTTCACATCCATATTTTCTAATGTAAAATTTTACCTCCCATACTTTATGAGCTTGATATCCTAACAATTTATTTATTAATTTATCAAATATCCAACTGTCGTTTGTGTGAGAACCTATTCGACCATTTTCGATTTTAAACGAGGTCGGACGAATAAAATGATACATCAACTTCCATGCACAATTGACCATATTAAACTCAGATTGGAACCATTGCGTAAGTTTTGTATTGAAATCTGTAGCAAACTGACCATGATTGACGGGCCACAAATATTATTGACTTATTATCAGTGGTTGACCTTAATTTGATCTAATAAGAAACTCTAACATTAAAACTATGCGATTCTTTCAAAGTCAATAGACCATGACTGAGCGTGCGGCATAAATAATCTTCAAGAAATGAAATGTGTCAATGCTTATACAACTGCATACCAAATATTTTTGACTTATTATAAGTAGTTTAAATAAAAACTGGCTAAATCAAAAATTTAATTTGTAAACTATGCAAACGTTTCAAAGTGAATAGATCATAACTGAGGGGACAGGGCTACATTTTCTCCATGTGATGTGCCAATGCTTAGACAACTTCACACACGATACATGTATCATTTATTTACCATAAGTAGTTCCTTCAAAAACTGACTTTGTCACTAACGTTGACAATTTGTTGCTACCGGAAACAGCAAACCTATATGTGTAAGTCTCGCTTTTTTTACTCCATCAATGCTAGACAAAAACTAAGCAAATGCCTGCTGGATAATAATTTATAAAAACCCTGAAATGTTGGATGAAAAATGTTTGCATACATCACCAAAAACTCAAATACTTGTTCATATCATTATAATACAAAACTAATAAGACAAGTCTGTTTAAACAAAACAGTCAGATGATAATAACATAACATATAATCAACACGTTGCTAAACACAATATAACAATGTTTAACAATATAAACCTACGTAATTAGACATAAAAATGAGTTTTTACATAAATTTTGATGATTTTTATCAGTATGCTTATCGTTCATTAATCTTACATTGCAATGGTAAAATTGACCTACATTGAACAAAACGGAAAAAGAAGTGGAACAAATTTCACGAAAATGATTGTCAATTATACCACATTTAATATTTTATATTTCAAATCAACTTATAAAAACACAGATATAGATGTATGTTTGTATCTTTTCCTTGAATAGTCAATAAAAGATGTTGGCGTAGAATCAACTAAAATCAAATCAAAGTATACATTGCAAATGTTTGGTAAGGACCTACATTGTTGTTTGATTAAAAGAAATTGAATGAAAATGATTTTGCACTATCTGAGAAGAATATTTCAAAAAAAATTTGTTTGCTTAAATATAAATATCATTACCTTGGAATTGAAATAAAAGTTAATTTCCATTCGGGAGCTCAATGCTTAAAACACATTCATTTTCAAAGATGCATGCATTCAAACTGAAATTCATCACATCAGAATAGATTATTTAGCAATTTGTATTTGATATTATAAACTTACCTTTAATAACTAGAAAATAAAAAGATATGGAGTAAATGTACATAGGACAAAATCGCACACAGTACATAGAAAACGTATATGTGTATATAAATTAAACGAGAACATTAAATTTGCCAAAGTTACAGCAAGACATGATAGTATTTGTTGCTCAATGTTACGACACTTCTAACTTTTTCTTTGGCATTAAACTAGAACATACTACCTGTATCTTTCTATTTCCCCATTTAAAAACAATATTTAAATTTAATTTCAGCATCTGAATCCTAAACCATATGATACAGGTTTACTGGAAGATGATTCGCCAAACAATATGTATATTACCTACCTATAACTTTTAATGTTGTACAGATCCTTTTGAAAAATCAATGATACATAATATATTAATGATAATATCCAAATTGCAGTTAAATTCACTTTGCATGGATGTTATTTATAAAACTATACAGAATCAATTAGTGGGATAGTTATATAAAATTCAAATATAACAACATTCTTTAGCAAAAATGACAATAATTGATTTTCTTTTCAATAAAGAATGACCCCGAAACATTAGAAATATTTCTAGCACAGATATTGATATTTTGTAGATGTATTAATTTGTTCCAATATTTTTTAATGGTATTTCAATACTGAAACAGTGTTCATAATTAATGTACGCATATAGGTAAGTGTGATCTCGAATCTTAAAAAATCAGTAAAACAATTACAAATATAGAAATGCTACCTTTGCTCTTCAATTCAGAAAATGCAAAAAGTCACTCATCTCTAAACTGTATCTTTAAAAACTAATATGGTAGGGCAAATATTTGAATCACATGGTTACTTTTCGACGCAAGATGAGTATATGCCATTACTGAAGCATATTTGCTATACACATTAATTTTAAGAACAATATTAATGAACACGTACAGCTGATGTGCGTTGCTGATAAAATCAGTGGTGCAATTTTTTTAAAAGTTTTAAAAACTTTGTCCAGTCCGTTGTATTCAACAATGAAATGATGGTTAATGATTGTTTACATAATTACCATGTTTAGTTTCCATTCTTTTTTTTTCTGCGTCTTTTTCGTGTCTGATTTATCATCGTTACAATTTTCATTTTTGTTTAGACGGTCGTTCGTTTCAGTATCAGTATTAAAAGGAAAAAAGAAGATACCAAGTGGGCATTAAAAATCATTAGTCAAATAAAAACAATTACACCATGGCCAAAAACAAAGACAAAGTGATAAACGACAATAACAAAACATTATATTGAAAACTAAAGACTGCGCATCACAAACCGAACAAAAATCGAATGTTAACTCCGGTGACCCCAAAAGTTAACCAGTATTTTCAGAATGATGATTCGAGATAAAAACCCTAACTTGAATCAGACTTGGAATCTTCAGAATGACTATTTTCGTCAAGATCAGAGTAAAAATCATAGTAGTCAGAATCGTATTCCACAAAACTGGAATCTGAGTCAGATAAATCTCCGATATCACTGTCACTTTCTCTCGTTAACATTGACTCTTCGGAATCATTTTCAACGGCATTCTCAAAGAAAACTTCCAAACTTTCCCATGTACACTCTTTATTTAATGCATGACCTTTTCCTACTTTTTCTTTTAAGCGTTCGTTGAAATTTGTCTTAAACTCAAATGATCCATAAGTGTTGATATACGATTTTACTGCGTACACATTCGTCGCTTGTTCTAATTTTGAAAACAGATACTTCATAACATGTTCAACATCAATGCAGATTCCAATATTCTGATCACTGTTACAAGACTTAGGTCGAACAAAACTTGTAAATATGGACCAATTACAATTAGCCATATTTTTCATTATCCATTCTTCAAGTTTTTCATTGAAATTTTTGACAAACTGTTCACATCCGTATTTCTCAATGTAACCTTTTACCCAACATATGCTATCAACTCTACATTTGAATGGCTCCTGTTCCACCAATATATTCATTAACTTATGTATCAACAAGCCGTCATCAATGGCAATACCGATTCGACCAATTTCTGTTCTGAATCTAGACGGACGAATAAAATAATCTATTACTTTCCACTCGCATTTTACAACATTTTTTTCTGATTGACAGCATTGCGTAAGTTTTTTATTGAAATCTTTGACAAATTGTTCACATCCATACTTTTCAATAAAATCTTTCACCTCCCACGTTCTGTTATTTCTATCTTTATATAGTTCATCTTTGACCAATGCATTTACTAACCGATATATCAACCAGTCGTCTTTTGTGACTGCACCTACTTGACCAATTTCTAGGTTGAATGTTGTCGGACGAATAAAATTATTAACTACTTCCCACTCACAATTTAGTACATTTCTTTTTGATTGAAACCATTCTGTTAGTTTTGCATTAAAATCTTGAACAAACTGTTCACATCCATACTTCTCAATATAATTTTTTAACATACATGTTCTGTAATCTCTTTGTTGGAATATCATATTAACCAATATAATATCTATTAATCTCTGTATTAACCAGACGTCCTTTATGACAGTACCTTGTTGACCATTTTCTATTTGGAATGAAGTCGGACGAATAAAATGTTGTATTAGCTCCCAAGTACACTTGTTTACATTTTCCTCTGATTGAAACCTTTTCAAAAGTTGTTTATTGAAGTCGTTGACAAACGTTTCACATCCGTATTTCTTTATGTAAATTTTTATCGCCCTTGTTTTGTCATTTATTCGTGTGAATAGCAACGTATTAACTAATCCTAATATTAACCAGTCGTCTTTTGTGACAGTACCTACTTGACCAATTTCAATTTGGAATGTAGTCGGACGAATAAAATAATCAATTACCTCCCATTCACAATTCACAACAATTTTTTCTGAATGAAACCTTTCCATTAGTTTTTCATTGAATTGGTTGATAAACGTTTCGCGTCCATACTTCTCAATGTAATCTTTTACCTCCCTTGGTCTGACATCTTTATGTTCGAACGACCCCCTTTCCACCAATATATTTATTAATTTATGTATTAACCAATCATCTTTTGTGACATAACCTACTTGACCTCTTTCAATTTCAAATGTACTCGGACGAATAAAATGATTTATAACCACCCACTTACAATTCAAAACATCTTGTTCTGCTTGTAACCTTTCCTTAACTTTATCATTGAAATCGTTGACAAACGTTTCACATCCATATTTCTCTATGTAATCTTTTACCTCTTTTGCTCTGACATCTCTACGTTCGAATATCCTCACTTCCACCAATATATCTACTAATCGATATATTAACCAATCGTCTTTTGTGACAGTACCAATTTTACCAGTTTGTATGTTGAATGTATTCGGACGAATAAAATGATGTATTACCTCCCACATACAGTTAATTACAGTGTCCCTTGATTGAAACCTTTCCACCAGTTTATCATTGAAATCGTTAACAAAGGTTTCACAGCCATACTTCTCAATGTAATATCTACACTTCCTTATTCTGTCCTCTCTACACTGGAATGATCTCTCCTCTATCAATATATCTATCAATTTATTAATCAACCAGACGTCCTGTGTGACAACACCTACTTGACCAATTCCAATGGTGAATGTAGTCGGACGAATAAAATGATATATTACCATCCATGTACAATTTACTACTTTTTCTTCTGATTGAAATTTTTCGGCAAGTATTCTATTGAAATGTTCCACAAACTTACATCCATACCTCTCAATGTATTTTTTTACATCCTCTGTTTTGTCATCTCTTCGCTTGAAAGGTTCAGGTGAATATATCAATATGATATCTATTAATCTCTCTATTAACCAGACGTCTTTTGTTATAGTACCTAGTTGACCAGTTTCAATTTGGAATGTAGTCGGACGAATAAAACGATGAATCACCTTCCACTTACAATAATTTACATTTTCTTTTGATTTAAACCTCTCGGCAAGTATTTTATTAAAATCTTTGACAAACTTTTCACATCCATACGTCTCAATGTAAGATTTAATATTCCATGTTATGTCATCTTTTTGTTTTATACGTTCATGTTTCAACAATCTATTAACTAATCCTATTATTAACCAGTCGTCTTTTGTGACAGTACCTACTTGACCAATTTCAATTTGGAATGTAGTCGGACGAATGAAATAATCAATTACCTCCCATTTACAATTTACAACACTTTCTTCTGTTTGAAACCTTTCCATAAGTTTTTCATTGAAATATTTAACAAATGTTTTACATCCATACTTCTCAATATAATGTTTTATCGCCGATGTTTTTGTATCTCTACGTTTCAATGGTTCATGTCGTAGCAATATATCAATTAATCTATATATTAACCAGACGTCCTTTGTAACCGTACCTTTTTGATCAGTTTTAATTGCGATTGTAGTCGGACGAACAAAATGACGTATTACCTCCCACTTACAATTTGCTCTATTTTCTGCTGATTGAAACCTTTTGGTAAGTTTATCATTGAAATCTTTGACAAATTCGCCACAACCATATCTTTTAATATATTCGTAAACTTCTACGGCTCTTTTATCTAATTCAATCATAAATCTTTGTATTAAATATTTCTTATCTACATATCCACATATTTGGTTGTTTTCCTTCTTGTAATTGAAGGGTCTTGTGAATTCCATCAGCTTACCCCATTCAATTTGCAGAACATTCTCTTCTATTTCAAACCATCCATCTAGTTCTAAGTTGAACAAATTCAAAGTAAATTTTGATTGATTAATTAAGCTAAAGCATTCAATAAAATAATAATAATTGTCTAAAAAGATTTCAAACATTTTTTTAACTAGATGAGTACATTCGCCGATCGGAACGAACACATACTTCTTATTATCTTTAACAATAGAGTCAAATGGCCTAACATATTCTGCAAGGATATTGACCTGAAAGTATCTTATAACGTCTTCCATTGTTTTGGGGTGCCAGTAAGAAGACAATACCGCTTCGAAAACCGTTACATGTTGGAACGTGTATGTATTACTATTTATATCGTTTTTTATATACTTATCAGAAAGGTTTTTACATATTTCATGTACATCGTCTAATGTTATCATCACCTCTTTGGAAAATAATGATTGATATAAATATTCAATAGCATATCTGTTAATGTTCTTGACCTTGTTGAAAGGATCGTTGCTTTCATGGGCTGCGCTACATATGTTTTCAGAAAAGGAACCTTTACCTGCGGAATCTAGCATCAAAGAAACAAGAACACAGTATTGTATCGCTGAATCAATGTTCGTATAACCGGATAGCTTTAAAAAGCTTATTTCCTTTTGAAGTTCTTCAGTTGGCGATGTAAAGAACGCATGTCCCATTTTAAAGAACTTTTCGAATGAGCAAAACAAACGGCAAGCCTGTGGAAATCCTAGATACGAATTTGTTGCTATTATGCTTTCAATTTCACAAATGGAAATGTCACGTCCAAAATGTTTAGCATGCATTTCTAATATATTTTGTTTTTCTAAATCAGATAAAATGAAACTTCCATTTAGATTTACTACCCTTGCTTCCGACAGCAACTGATGATATGTCGCTATCTCTTCCTCATCTTCACTTTTGTAACTTCTTACCGTAATTATGAATTTAGACACGCCATTTAACACATGAGGTTTCAAAACCTCTAGAAGATTGGAATGTATATCTTTAATATATCTGATATCAGCTTTCCCCAACAAATCTTCAAAAATGATCAACTGCTTATTTTTACTTATGAAATATGTTTTAAAATCTTTTGCTAAGTTTTGTTCTAGTTTCATAATGATATACCCATTGGCATGAAACAGAGATGCTATCTCTAAAGCCATGGAAGTTTTCCCACTCCCTGCTCTACCAAAAATAATAAGTAAGTTGTTACTATGTAGTAGTTCAGTTGCAGCAGTTACTGCAGATGTCTTTACATAGGTTTTATCTTCGTCATGTGATTCGATTTCCCTTTTTGTGTTACCTAAAATAGAAATGATCCTCGAATTTAAATTAAGGTAATGTTTTTTTTATTGATAAAGAAATAAAAATGTATTCTTTCAAAACATGTTTCCAATTAATTTCGTTTTAAAAACTAAACATGAAAGGGATTGCTTACTTTAAAACAAACTTATTTGTTAAAAAAAAGCACATTAGTCATGCACAGACACTTTTGATACACGACATATACTGAAATATTGATAGAACAATTGTATTCTGTTTGAAATCGCATTCTTGTTACATCTTAAGATAATTGCCAAACTTGATACATATATTACTAATGAATATTCAATCAGTTCAAAGTTTTGATAATGCTTTTCTTCATAGCGTATACTGGAATAAAAGGTCAGTAAACGAAGTATTCTAATAGATCTACTGATCTCGTGAAACAGACGATTTCTTGAACATAAAGCAATAAGTGTATTTGCTTTATTTTGAAAATGTCCAAAATTGATTTTTTTTATGTAAAAATAGAATCCGATTATGAATAAGCGTCGATAAAAAAAAACTTTCGCTTACACGTATGATTTATAAATAATATCATACGGCTTTTTCAATATCACATCCGTATCAACCCGTGAGAACAATATAACCCCAAGAGCTCTGCTCGAAGGATTATATTGTTGAGGGTTGATACGGTGTGTGATACTGAAAAGCCATATCATATACATTTTTTTATATACATATACCTCAACGTGACATGAGTTATACAGATAAGGGGTTTGATAAAACCTTTGCAACAGTGACTGATATCGATAACGTGACTTCATACAGATAAAAGGTGTGATAAAACTTTTCCAACCGTGACTGATATCGATATCAACACGGATGGCTGATACAGCACTATTGCCGTTGTCCGTATTACAAATACAATTTATCGTTTGTTACTACTAAGTATATAATAAAGTGTGTTAGACGACGTTCTATGCACACACACTCATTAGTGGCACTCGAATGAGTAATCCAGTTGTTTAGTCGGTCAGTATGTTTTTGTAGACGTAATGGTCGTTGTTGATTTGTCAATCTACCGAGAATAGATATTGAATGATACCATGAATTTATGATGAACTATTATAGTTATTATAAAATGAAACCAACGCTTTATGAATTTCATGCATCGGAAGCGATTTACTGGAGTTATCATCATTAATGGGCACACATTGACTGAGATTTTAATAAAATGACTCCATCTGAGAAAATATGCCCGATTAAAAAAATGTATGCGTCAAAGAGTCATTATTCTGTGTGATATGGTAATGTTTTGCTTTTCTGTGGCCTTATAAACCATGCAAATAAGAGAAGTCGTTAGATATATTTCAATTTATAGGCATTTTCATCCTAAATCGTGCTTTCTTCTTTATGTTCGTTGACAAGCAAATTCAGAATACACAATGACTAAGCAAACAATGTCGAGTGATTCGCTTGACGACAAATAGATTGAAATTAGTATAGAAAAGAAGAGAAAATGCGATTTCGTGATTCACAGTATCAGCAAACAATTTTTTTTTTAAATGTTTACGTAGGGAAGTGGAACAATTATGAACACAGATGGTCATTATTGAGGAAAAAACATTGGTAATCATGTAGTTTTCATTTAACAATTAAGACCAAATATTTCAATTAAATAAGTTACACTTTCTTAGAAAAAAGAAGTTATTAATGTAATGCTTACTTATCTAATAAAACATAAATTTTAACTTACCTATGATATTCCTTGTTGTATCTACCAAAATAAGAGAAAGAAACAGATATAAGTAAATTAAATTTGATTTCCTTATTCTTTCGCGTGTTTTTTTCATTAGTTTTCATCAAATTCAATGTACGTAAATGCGATGGACAATATCAAGATTTGAAACACTATTAACTGGTATATTTCTCTAGAGCGTTGTCCACGATACAAACTGCATTCACAAACGTGTTATTTATTCAATGCGTAACGAACTCATACCCGTCATTGACAATTGTATAAGATGTTACCACTGATGTGAGATAAATACTTATACTGAATGTTCTAGAAGTTGTCTCGATTGGAAATGCTCTTTGATGTAAATGTCAAACTTGAATTATAAATTTCTGTGACACTCTTATTCATTGCGATACTACCATTCCGGTTTTAAAAATGTGCATGCTTTTTGCAAATCAAATAATAAAACACAACTATTCCTGACCTGAATATTCATTCAGCTTTATTGCAAGTTCATTTCTCACAACGTCTGACATGTTCGATGTAAATGCTGTTATTTGCAATTCTATTTGCTGAAGTTTTAGGTCAATGATTTCTTTTACCATTTCAACTGTGTCCTGTAATTTGTGACATGCCTACAAATAAGCAAAACATTTTAACAATATATAAATAAACAATTGAAATAAAATTATATTAGAATATATTGAATTTGCATGAATTAAGGTTTCGACATTTTCTATCTTAGATAATTTTCTATTTAAAGTCTTGCTTATAGACTGTAAAGGGACCTTAAAAAATAACAATTATACCGTATTCAAATGGAAGGCCATATTTTGATATATCGTATCTGGATATATTCTATCTGCTTTTAAACTTTCCATTTTTATATATGATAATTCATCATTAACAACCCTTTAATCTTAATCTGTTTCAGATGGACTGAAGATAAATACATTTATCACATGAATATATTTACAATATAAAATACCTCGAGGACAAGTTCATCTCCGTGCATTTTTTTCAGTATCAAACATTGTAATTCCAAACACATTGATTCCTCCAGTGATTTTTCGCTTAGCTCCAAAATGCATAATTTTCGACTGTCGACTGTGTTGGTGATGTTAGAAACATATATAATAGAATTTTCGATTTCAATCCATAATTGTCTGAAATCCTCGTCTGGCAGTTCTCCTTTTATTGCATGGGCAAACACTGTATTCCTAGCCTTCACCAGTTCATCCATATGTCTCATCAAGGCACAGAATTTTGACAAAATGATCATTCGTGCACGGCCTTTCAAATTTAAATGACGAATTCCTATTCTTGCAGACACAGAACATGGAATAAATATGTTACCATTTGGAAAAAAACTTCTGTGTTGAGTACAAGGTAGCTCAGTAACTTGAAACATTGTCTCCCATTCAGTTTTATTCAGTCTATCCCTTTCTGTTAACAACATAGTCGTGTATTCTGGATGATCTTTACAAAGGCAGCATGGAGTATTCAATTGCAGAAAATGAAAAAAATCGTGCTTATGTGTGTTCAGAAAATCGTGAAATAACAAACTACCCGAGATGCAGTTTTGCCAAAATTCCTCTTCGAAGTATGTAACCAAGAAGAATCTCAACAACGTTATGTCTATGTCTTGTATTTGCAAAGTAGATTTTACAGTACTACAACAATAGTCACATTTACTGCTTGATTTATGACATGAAAGTTTTGGACTATTTTTGTCAAAAAGCTTTTCCATTTGCCATGCGCTTATAACAGCCTTTTGAGGCGGATGATAATTTTTTGAGCACAAACAACATATTCCATTATTAAAGTGGTGATAAATCTCATGTTGATGATTTGACACATAGTCTCTAAAGGAAATTCTGTATTTTGTCTGAATAAACTGATCTAACAAACATCGCATTGATTCAGCCCCATGGTCGATAATCAATGTAGCTATGCGATAAAAGTTCTTTCTCAAAGTTGACAGAGACATACTGGTGAATATGGCTCTATAAAATAAAATTTAAATCTAACTTAAATCTAAAAAATAAAATAGCAAAAGTAAAGATTCATACCGATTAAATGTTTATATATACATTGTAGAGATATATATATAAACAAGTTGAAGAAGATACTTAAAATCCAACAGTCAAAGAAGAACAAAAGACAAAATCATGAAACATGGTTTTAACTCGCACACGTTGTTATCATGATCAGGAAAAGAGGAAAAACGTGTGTCAAAGTAATCCATATGTATTATTATTTTTAACATAGACAGTTTTCGGGTTGTCTGCTTTCTTTAAGTCTCGTTTCATTTTCTTATTCGTTACTTTGTTCATAACCATACCTGACGAATGTCGTTCCAGGAATATGTATTAAGCACACGGAAATTATTATCATATTGTAACTCCGTACGAAATAACCGTTGATTTTGTATGATTGATAAATAAGTACTACACGTCTTTTTTGTCATATATAATTATAGGTTGGAATTGGGAAGGCGCTAGTATACAAAAGAATTGTGCATGGTAGTTAAGTATTTTCGATGCACCGTTTTCATAAGAATTTTTAGGTGCAAATGGCTTTATACAAATTTAAACCGTAACCAATCGTAACTGTGTCTGGTAACCATCTGTTGCATGGTATACATCAAGGACCACGACATTTCAAAACCATACTATCAAGTATCAATGAAAGACAAAGTAAGACAAGACAGTTTCGTAACAATGAAAACAGTGAACATCTGTGATGTATGAAAAGGTAAATGCCTGTACCTAGACAAGAACGAGGTCATCAAGAAAAATATTGAACTACTTTAAGTTTACATAATATTATCTTAATGACCTAATCTTCCATGTCAAAATGACATGATTGATGTTCACAAAACATTGCAACTCGTTGTTGAACAACCAAAATAAGACAAGTTTCACTGGTCGTTACTCATTTCAATTAAATGTATATGAAACAAATCTTAAGTCTAAGTCAAAAGCTGCAAATGTTCTACTATTTATCGAGCTATTCTATGTTACATTATGGTTCGTTGTTTGCTTTACGGAACATTACTTTCAATAAAATATATAAAACTAGCCATCCTTGACATTAACGATAACAAAACATTTTTGTGTCATTTAAAAATATTTCAACAGGTTTTAATCTTGTACCACTTTATGTAGTACATAAAGAAATGTGACCTACTGTATTTATTGGGATATTTAATAGGAAAATTCTATTCTAAATGGGTTTTGTATATTTGAAAATATGACAGGACAGAGACAGGTCAGACAATCATGCGACATTTTCACTGATACACATAATAAGTTTATCAATAGATTTAATTGATATTGATATGTAATAAATCGAAATTAAAACATTGTTATTTTAACGTTTGAAATGATTTTATGAAGAGAAAGTGATCTTTTTGCGAGAACTTAGCAAAGTGATGATTTAAATACTTTTAATCTCTGAATAATGTATACTATTTCTAGTTACAGCGGAACTAAGTCAGCATATTGAGCATTTAATAAAAGATCTGAAAAACAAATACAGCAACATAAAATTGTAGGCCGATTAATGACGTCCATACAACTTCAAGAATACAAAATTCAATTAGCAAGAAAGAGTATTTGTCATTATAATCCCCTTTTCTACATGAAGTCAGGATTCTACTTTTACTATTACGCTAACTAATTGATTTCAATTGTAAAAATGGAAGCCATTGTAGGGGATGACGCGCTGTCAATTTAGCTCTTGAAAACCGAAAAATTTATCCATATTGCATCATTAAGATCCTTATATGCCAGTTGTATTTTAAAAGACAAATATGTCTACTAGATATTAAGCATAGTTTAATGTACTTTTATGCCTTATACTGTCTGACCGTTTGTCAGGAGGAATTTTTCGAAAGTTCAAAAACACGAAATAGAAAATCTAATTAAATATTTAATGGGAGGGCAGAATAAAAATTGTCAGAGGTTGTAGACGAATTACCCTAGATAATTCATACAAAAAATGGATTTTGTTTAAGTAATACATTTTGTAGATCCACTTGTAAAGTCTGTCGCCAAGGGTTTTCAGTAAAAATTTGTTATTCAAACACACCAACTCAGTTGTTATGACTTATTAGAAAGGTAGATCACTTAACCCATATATTTCATGTTTTAGTACTGCGAGTTTTTAATCTTAGTATATCAACATGTAGCCTAAATATGAGAACATAATAGAATCTGAAGCGAGAAGATGTATCACATATTTTTGCTTTATTTGTTTTAAAGACAAAACAGTCTATTCAAACACGCCTGAACATGAAAAATGTACTCGACTTTCCCTTTTCGATGCAATTATTGCCCATTTCTAGGAATCGACTGTTTTGAGAAAATTTGTTTTTTTAATTTAAAAGTTAACAAATACCTCGAAGTTCCATATTATAATTTTATTATAAACACGTATATAACATGCACGAAAGCCTAAATTATGCCCCGACATTAAACTTTTAAAGCCCATAGAAACAGGTGTTAACAGTTCAAATATACAAAATTGACATTGTTTACCTTTTCTAATAAAGAGTTCCATTTCTTATGTTTATTTTCAACAAGATATAACAGACTGCGTGGTTAAAACTAAGTAACAATAAGCTATTGAACTGAAGGCAAACTTTTATAAGAAGTAAGCGCTCAAAATTTGGCTTTGTTGAATATTTTGAAATACTTGTTTTGCTGATCATTTTTAATTTCAACCGTTTCTCTTTAAATTCAATGGATTTTTTTTTAACAAAAACATTTGACATAAAAAGGGTACACATCGTTATTTAAGCTTAAACAAATACATGTCAGGAGTAGATTTTCAATTTCGACAAATTTTACCTATTTTTAGATCTTTTATGGCTTCCTATTTTGTCGTTAACAGTTTATTTTTTAGTTTAATTCAATTTTTACTTTCATTATATTAAAAAAAATGGGTAAAACTCATCATTAAAGGGCAATAAGTCCTATTAGTAGTCGACGGAAAATATCAGACATATCAATATATTTGATCACTTTTGCTGTTTCCTGTATCTATTTTTCTACTATAGTTTTGGACAAACATGCACAATTGAGTAAACATTTCATCTATATATAGCTAAGAGCAATAACTTCCATAAGTAGTCTACTGATATTGATGTATTTGTGGATATTTTCTTTCTGGTCATTTTATTATTACACAATTCTCTTTATCTATAAAAGTTTTAAATTAATGATCAAACACACTACAAATTGGTAAATTAATTGATTGGTTGGTGTTAAACGGAACTTTAGTACTATTGCGCTATTTCATTGCGGTCAGTTTTATTAGTGGAAAAAGCCGGAGTGGATGGAGAGAACCACCAACCTTCGGTAGAGAAACTAATTAATTAAGATTGGAGTCGAACGCACCTGTCACGTGCCGGATTCAAACTCACAGCCTCAGTGTTGACAGGACAAATTGGTAAAAATTATAGTTATAGTGCAATATAAAATTAAGAATGGAAATGGGGAATGTGTCAAAGAGACAACAACCCCACCAAAGAGCATAAAACAGCCAAAGGCCAGCAATGGGTCTTCAAAACAGCAATAAAATCCCACAACCGGAGGCGGGCTTCAGCTGGCCCTAAACAAAAATGTGCACCAGTTCAATGAAAATGGACGTCACACTAAACTCCGAACTAAAATTAAAAAAAAACATACAAGACTAACAACATATTTCTTATTAAGATTCGACACACTGTTTTAGCCATTTAACTTATTTGTAGATATTGTCTTGCTGATGAATTTTGATAATCAAAGTTTCTCGCTATTCATTTGATTTTTTCAGATAAAAATATAAGTACAAACAAATATGACAAATGTAAAAAAAAATTCATTAAAGAACAATAACTTATTAAAGGAGTTGTCTGAGAGTCTTTGTTTAAAAAGACAGTTGGTATATCATAACATTCTGAATATTTATGATTCTTTTTATCAACCAGGTTTCAAAATAATCAAACTTGCATTTTATCTCTATGTTCTATTAATAGTCATGTTGGCCATGGTGTTCAGTAGGTGGGATCAACGGACACATTTGATAAACCAGATACTCAATTAATGATGGTGGCCGAATTTGGTTCCAATTGGCCCAGTAATTTCACAGGAGAAGATTTCTTCAAAAGTTAGCAGACAACGACGGACGCAAAGTGATGAGAACATCTCACTTGGGCCTTTTTGTGAAATGAGCTAAGAACAAAACCCAGATTGATTGCAAGAATCGGATCCAGAAATTTTTATAAGGGGGCCCACTGATTACCTAAGATAGGGCTCGCTCTAGTCATGCTTCAGTGGTTTCCTTAATAACCAACCAATTTTTCCAACAAAAGGGGGGCCTATCTGACGTCTAGTTGCAAATAATCAAAAAAGACATTAGAATAACATTATATTCATATTTATAAATTAACAGGTGTATATTTAACTAAATACGAGTAAAACTGCCAAGAGAACGACGGCTAGTGTCGTCTGACAGGAGAAAATGGCAACAAAACGATGGAGCAATAGCTCTATAAAAAATATAGAGGATGCAATGGATGCGTTAGTTAAAGACTATTTTCACTACGACGATTTATCTAATAGGGAGGCAGAGTACATCAGGAGAAATATCGCGGATGTCAATGGCGAAGGAAATTTGGTGATGGTAGACGTTGATCCAGCGAATTTCAACTTCCCAAATGAAATTCTGCAGGACATTGAAAATGCACATAATGATGAGATTGACGAATCAGACAAAGAAAATAGCGCAAGTAGCAAGAGGTTTCGCTCTATCACTGATGAAGACACTGACTCTTTTCTAGCTTTAAGTGTTAACAAGAACACAAAAACTAAAACAAAGAGCGACTTGAAAGTGATGCTGGATTTTTTCATATCTGTTGGAGAAATGCGTGATTCAGTGGAAATACCTGTCAAAGACTTGGACAGTCTGTTGTCAAGATTTTTTCTTGGAGTCCTGAAGAAAAATGGTGAGGAATATGAGTCTGACTCTTTATCCTCTATGTACAACAGCTTGGATAGACATTTGAAGGACTCAAAAAGTAGCATAAGGTACGATTATTTTCATGTAGATTATTTGATAACTGTGAGACATGTAACTCCCTTGTCTTTATATAGCATGATAGTGAGGCCTTTGCATTCTTCTGTCAAGCATTATGACTCTAATATTCAGTGCCAATATTTTAATTTTAGCCTTGTGTCAGTTTTTTTGGGTAAAAACTATATGTATCATCTGGGTCTATGTGGTTTTGATGATCTTAAGCTTGTGTACAATGAATATTCCTTGGTTTCTCTTTGCTATAAAACATGTACATACAAAAATTACATGTCAGATATTATGCACATCTTTTCTTTAATGTTTCAGTATTAAAAAGGATCCTGAGTTCAACCACACAAGACGGGTGTTAGAAGCGAAGCGAAAGGCATTAAAGTCATTGGGCAAGGGAAGTAAGCCAAACAGAGCTGAACCTTTGACGACTGAGGAAATCCAAATCTTGAGGGAGAAAGGCGTTATTGGAACACGTAAGTATAAAAAAAATGTTGTATTCCAGTGTGTCAGTCAGTAACTTTTAATCAAACATTTTTCTAACCTTGTGGCAAACAAATTATTTTATTTCCTTGTCGCCCTCTATCCATCCCCGATTATCAAATGGTTGTTCTAATAAGTAATGTTTAAAATACACATAAGGTCTTGAACAATGAGAGCGTCTCCAGACGTCTTTTGCATTTTGATACAGTATTTATCCTTTAAATACTATTTTAAGTTGGATATTTACATTAAGATACATGTATTTTAGTTAAGTTCTTTTTTTTTCTTTTTCCAGAAAACCCTGAAGCATTACTGAATGCTGTGTTTTTAAATAATGCAACATACTTTGGTCTACGAGGTCGACAAGACCATGTTAACATGACATGGGGAGATGTCAAGTTAAAAGCTACATCTGATGGAAAGGAGTATTTGGAATTTAATGGTGAGATTATGTTTTGATTTCCATTATTTAAATAGTTGATACTTTAAATCTTTTAGAAATCACAGAATATATACTTCTGTGGATAATGGATGTACATATACAACAGTGCTGACAAAAGTTGGTAATTTGTGCTTTTAAGGATAACCATTGTTTTATATTTATCAAAACAAATCTTATTTAACTATGACATACATGTTTTTTCGTTATATAAAAGTGAAAGTTTTGTACAGACAGGAAGGATAATTCTTCTTTAAATATTGACATAAACATACTTTTTTCAGAAAGAAGCACCAAAACCCGTAGTGGAGCAAAAAGCAGGGATTTCCGGGATATTACTCCAAAGATTTTCGGGGAAGGAGGAAGTAATTGCCCTATTCATGTTTACAAGGAATACAAACGGCATAGACCTCAAAACACATTAACTGATGAACATAGATTTTATTTGAGGCCTTTAGATAATAAACATGAGGAAATATGATATTCTCGCCAAACCATAGGCAAAGATAAATTAGGTAAAATGGTAAAAAATATGGCAGAAAAAAGGAGATCTTAAAGGAAGAAAGGTTAATCATTCGGGACGTAAAACTTTTGCTACCACACTTCTTCAAAATGGTAGACCTGCCAATGAAGTTGCTCAATTAGGAGGCTGGAAAGGCATTAGTACCTTAACTCATTATTCAGTACCGTCTATTGAACAACAGCAACAAGCTTCTCACACAATATCTAAGGTCATGTTGCCGAACTCAGATTTACAGACGACATCAGATTCAGAAGAACCATGTGAACTGTCAAACTCAAGTACATTAGTTCATAATAATCTAAATGCAAATGTATCAAATACAAATAATCAAACTGCTAACAAACATGTCAACCCCATGTCAATGTTTGCAGGTGCAACTATAACAGGTGGTGTTTTCAATATTAATATATACTCAGGGGAAAGAAAGAATACTATAAACTGCAGCCAAGAGCTTTAATCTGAAAAACTAGATAAAAACATGTTTTTACTTGTTGTGTTTATTTACTGTTGATTATTCAGTAAAATTGTTACTATTTTATTGTTTTGATTAAAATCCTAAATTTTCATTGATACATATTCAAATCACTACTATTGAAGTCCTGAATGTCAGATTTTCACACTATTTTCAATCTTCATATTGGCCCGGCTAGAGTTCATATTGGACTGGTTAATTAATAAAGGTATCATTGCGTAACAATTTTCATAATGGCTTAGTTATAGGTCCTCGGGCAGCCATATCGGACCTATAACTAAGCCATTATGAAAATTGTTACGCAATAATACCATAATATATCATATGATACATTCTAGATCATACATGATGTCAACGTCAAGTTTCAAAAATGTTATTGAGTGTTGCTCAATAGAGTAGTTAGACGTTCTCATCTGTGTCGTATGTTCTGTTCAGCCTTACGGAACAAAGAGTGTACCCAACTTTGACAATGTTTCACATAAATAAAGGTAAATCTTGATTCATGTTTTTATTCAAGTTTCGGGTTTACAAAACACCTAGGGAAGTTAACTTTTTAAAGATTGGCTGAACGTTTTAATCACATACTATTGGTAAAGAAAAATGAAGCTTCCCAATGGTCAACATTAGTGTTTGTCAAACTGCTATATATCAAATGAATTTATTTCTGATATAAATACACGAGTATGATTTAAATTGGTCTGGTCCATCATACTCGTGTATTTATATCAGGAATAAATTCATTGGATATATAGCAGTTTGACAAACACGAATTTCGGCTATTGGGAAGCTTCCTTTTTCTTTACTAATATTAAAACGTTTAGATAATCTTTAAAAAAGTAACTTCCTTATGTGTTTTGTACTCCCGTAACTTGCTTGAAAATATGAAACAAGATTAGCCTTTATCTATGTGAAACTATGTGATAAAGAACATATTAGAAGAGACTCTTTGTTTAAGTTTTAGTGTTACTGATACAGACTTTGCATAAATTCAGTGTATCGATGTTGTTATATAATATTGATCAAAATAACAACATGTTCATTCAATGTAACACTTGAAATAATATAACATATCAAATGGTAAAATATGAGCGAAATAGACGTTCTGATGAGGTGTGTTAATACTTTATAGTATTTTGTTACCTGTAAGGATCTGTGAGAACACGTAATGTATTCAATTTTAATTCTTGAGATACAAATTACACATACCTTAGATGTCTGTCCGTCTATACAGTATAATATGCAGAATATCTATATTTACAATTAGGTCACCATTTTGCGCAAATTAAAAATCTGAAAGAAATGCAGACAAACTATATAAAAAGCAATTTGCTGAAGTTTACAAAATATTACCACCCATAATTTTCAATCGTTAAATGATGTGTCTATGTTTAAATTCCATTTCTGTCGCCCTTATCTATGTTCAAGATCGATAAATAACCAAGTCCATTGTTGTAGTAATTCTGAGAAGAAAAAAAAAAAAACATAATTCATAATTGCGCACCTTCTGATCTGTTAACTTGCACCTGATATCACCACGGACGTTGACTTACAGCATCATGACTTGATTAAATGACGATGCATATAAGTAAGTATTCATCTTTCATATTTTGAAATTTTGTGCTCGACCAGATATTTTGTAAAGGAGCAGAAGGATGTGACTAACATTATTTACGAACGAATTTATTCCGGCAAATTGTGTGTTTAAATTTCTTGGGTCTTTTTTTTGTTTTTGTTTTGTTTTTGTCAACAGGTCGAAGTAAATATTTTTATGAAAATTAAACGAGCCAAATCTATTTTAGTCAACACGATTACACTCTCAAGGAAATTTTTATAACTTTACATGGTGTTCCGCTTTGTTTCAAAGGTTCCATTGATTGTTACTATTAACTTGTTAACAGATGTTTTGAAACGTTGTTCATCAAATGACGATCAGTGTATAAATAGCATACACTCATTGTAAAGTTATTATTCGGATCATTGTTGATTTTTTCGCCTCGTTAGCTTATATGATTTAAATACCTTTTACAGTTCGATAATGACATGAATCATATTACATTGTGTATGTTGATTTAAAAACATAAATAACATCAGAGTTTAGTTTTTGTTATAGCATAGATTCATATTTCCCTAACCATGCTAACATACCTAAGGGAGAAGTGGAAATAACTATTTTTTTATAGCTTATCAATGTTTAGAATCAAACAATTATCAAAAGCTCGAAAGTTTTTCTTTTCACAATTATAATTTTGAGTTCTTCATTAAGGGACGTGTGTCCATGTTTTCAGTTTTAAATTCTTATTCTACAAGTTGAAGGCTCCAATGCGTTTAAATGTAAACGGGTATAAACAAAAAGAACAAAACTGAAAAAAAGAAAAGAAACCAAAGTAAAAACAATGAAGTAAGCAATGATAAGGCTTTCAAAACGAGATAAACCTATACAATTTTTCTTCTAGTCTTCTAACGTCCTAAGGGGCCTCGGTGGCCGAGTGTTCTAAGTAGTTACTACTGTAATCACATGCCAGTCAGCACTGAGGTTGTTAGTTTGAACCCCGCTCGTGCATATGCACTCGACTATAATCTTTATTTCCAGTTTTCCTATCGAAGGTTGTTGGTTTTCTCCGGGCACTCCGGCTTCCTCCACCAACAAAAACTGGCAGCCAAGAAATAGCCCAATAGCGGTGCTTAAAAGTGGCTCTAAAACACCAAAAATCAAATCAAATCAAGCGTCCTATTTCTATGACTAGGACAAGTAAGCAACATATATAAAAAAATTGCAGGCGTAAAGATAACCTGTTTATGATTTTGGCTGTTCGTGTTATTTGGGTTGCTGTCTTTATGACATTAACCTACATCTCTTTTTATACGGTTATACGAAATATTTTTGAATGATACAATATTTTGTATATGGAGGTTTATTAAGGATACTCAGAGATATCAAAAAAGGAGTACATTTACATTGAACTCTCGGTTCCAGAGGTCGTGAGGAATTTCAATTTATTTATATATGCAAAAATTGGCACTCATAAAACATCTTTTTATCTTTATGATATGAACAAGTACTATTCAAAAGCAGCACATTATCTACTATGTTTACAAGTCTTCTTTATATGTAATACTTTTGACTTATCTTAAGGAACAGTGTTTTCAAATATTTAAAGTGTAGTAGTAAACATTTTTTTGACATGAATACACAGAACTCTTTTGTGTGATTTTTTTTTTGTCATTCTAAAACGTGTGAAACGGTTAAAATGGTGTTTCACTTAGTTCATAAAGAAATGTGACCTCACCTTTTATAGATTCGTCGTTTTGAATGATTTAAGTGTGGATATCGATTTAAAGAATTGTTCCTCGAAGAAAATAAAGGCTTAAAAATCATTTATGGTTTCAAATATCGCTTTAAGAAATTCATGTAACTTCAATAATCCGTTATGTTCAATAACCTCAGGCAAGTCAGGTATAGAATTTTTCTAAACAGAAAGAAGTATAGTCAGCATGATAGTTGTTATGTAAGGGTCAATCGTTTAACAAACATGTGTATATAGAAAAGAAGATGTGGTATGATTGCCAATGAGACAACTCACAACAAGAGACCAAATAAAACAGAAATTAACAACTATAGGTCACCGTATGGCCTTCAACAATGAGCAAAGCCCATACCGCATAGTCAGCTATAAAAGGCCCGAAATGACAAATGTAAAACAATTCAAACGAGAAAACTAACGGCCTGATTAATGTACAAAAAAATGAACGAAAAACAAATATGTAACACATGATTAAACGACAACCATTGAGTTACAGGCTCCTGACTTGGCACAGGCACATACATACAGAACGAACTATAAAAATCAGTTGAAAAAGGCTTAACTCATCAGATGGATACAAATAGAAATGCATCTAACAAACACAGAGTGGACGTGGCCGGGTACTTGTATATAAAACATTTAAAAACAACAAAAAGACACCAAGTACAGATCTGAGAGTACTCGCAGTTACTGACAGCTAGTTCAAAGCCCCTTACAACTAATTAAAAAAAATCATACATCTAAGACTAAATTATCAATCAGTACACACCCAACATCCAATGGATATAGTGTAAAGACGTCATAAATAGTCAGAGAAAAACATGACCTTGTGCAATGCCAAGATACGGGTATCGACAGATTGTAGATCCATAAATGTGTCTGTGTATAAAACAATTATATTTAGTTGGCTTTTAATTTACTGATAACAAATTCAATACTTATACCAATAAAAACAATATTCAATGATCTAATTACAGTGTTGAATTGGTAACCTTTTAGAATAAGTTTATTTTAAGGATCGATAAGTTTACAAGGATCTTTTCTAAATTTACGGGCACGGTAAACAACATCTACGTAAAAATGAGGATGTGCTATCCTGTTTGCAATAAGTTTTCTACAGGAACAATCAAACCTCAAAACCAAATCTTTATATCTATGGAAGAATTTAGTAAAGGTTTTAAGTAATTTGTGATAACGAAATCCCTGGCTTAATAACAGTAATACATAAATTACGCTCGTTAAAATCAGAAACGTCACAACAGACACGGGCATAGCGAACGAGTTGTTAAATATAAACACCATAAGATGGTGCTAAAGGAACATCACCATCCAAAAAGGGAAAATTGACAATAGGGAACGAAAAATCGTCCCTTTTGTCGTAAATTGTAGTGTTGAGTTTCCCGTGTAACACCGAAATATCTAAATCTAAGAGGGACAGTTATCACCGTTTAAACTTGGTTTATTTAAAGTAAGTTCCTTTGTGAAAATTTCGGCAGTATATTTAGAAAATTCTTGATTATTTAACGAAAAATATCATCAAGATACCGGTAATTGTTGTTGAATTTATCAATTAAATGCAATTTAGACGGGTTTTTACCGAGTTTGGTCATAAACTGTGATTCATAACAGTACAAAAACAAGTCTGCTATTAAAAGGGCGAAATGTAGTTAAGGAACTTGTTACAAGCACTGAAAGATTAGTTGTAGAACACTTACTAGAGGCCGAGATGAAACGATATTTTACTGGTTTTTTGTGTAGTTTAGGTAACCAATACATAGTAGGGACCTCCAAGTGATCAGAGGAAGCCTTAAGCTGTGATGTGGTTATAATATGTTTGTTAACTATATGACTCTCTGTGACCGCACGGACTTGAATGTAGAAAAATTCAAAATTTCATTCTTAAGAACGTCCGTAAAGTATTTACGGCATACCACCACAACTTTGGTGGCTGCTTTGACGGCCGGTACAAACACAAACCGCTTTGAAAGTTCTTGAAGTTTATTTCTTATTCTGGAAATAGGCGTATTATGTGTGTTGCGTTTTTAAAGTCTGTCATTATGCATCTTATATATAGAAGATATAAAAAATCAAGAACTATTCAAAAGCAGCAAATTTTCTCCATTTATAAAACTTTTCTTTGTAATAATATGTTTTCGTGAATAATTTTAATGAAATTTAAATATCTAAATTGTGAGCTATCTATGACATGAATATAAATTTATCATTTGTATATTTTTCTGTCATTTAAAGACGTTTGAAATGGTTTAAATGGCGTTCCACTTGAATGAGTACATAACGAAATGTGTCCTTCCACTTTATAGATTATTAAGTGTTTTAAAAGCAAACATTTTACTTCAACTATGTCTAGTATACAAGTACGTGTATTTAAAACAGATTTGATAAGATAGAGTCACATCAGAAATCTTGCAACAAATTGATTGATACTCAGTAAGTTGGTGTTATGTCATACTGTCGATGGAAGTAGAGCAAATGTTTTTGACGTCAAATTCCGGATTATTTGTCGACGAATGCCTTATTCTTATTACCAGAATTAAGCAAAATGAACGTTTTCTACCTACGCGCTCATATTTGAAAAAAACATTTTGAACTTCCTGGTTGTAGTATGCTTATTTCTATTACATTAAATGACTTACGGAAATACTATAACAATACCACATTTTTTATTAATATCACGACTTCAATAGTATAGTAAAGTATGTAGAATACTTTAAGTTACAACTTGGGCTGAATATTAACGATCTGAAAGAAGGAAACAAATAGTTAACCATATACCGAATGTTGACCACTTTGCCACTACGAAGTATCTTCTTACTTATTGATTAAGGCTTCAGTGGTCAACCGATGTTCAAATCATACAAATCGCTTAAGAAGATACAAATCAAGGTAACAAACACAAATTGAGTTAGTCGCATGAAATAAGAAAATTAGCCAAATCCATCTCAGGTCAACTTTGGCTGATTAAAAAACCTTAGTATTTTAATTATTTATAAACGTATCATCGGATAGCTAACATATATGTACCAGTATGCCATTACCAAAGCAATGATTACTGAAGTGTTGCTTGTCAAAAAAAAGAAGATCAAAGAAGCAAGATCATTTATTTTCACATTCAGATATGTTGGTGATGTTCTTTCCATTAACAATCCAACTTTTCTGATTGTGTTCTAATAATATTTTCTCCAGAACTAGAAAATAACGAAACAACAGAAACGGCTTCCATCGTCTCATGTTTAGACTTATACCTCGAATTTGAAAAACAAAATGGTCATCACAATACCAGACTCTTTGACAAACGAGACGATTTTAATTTTAAAATTATAAATCCCCCCACCTTAGCAGCAATATTATACCAACTTCATCTGCATATGGGATAAATATTTAAAAACTCACTCGGTAGTCAAGAGATTGCACCTGCTACTCAGACTTTATAAAACGACATTAGTGTCTGAGCAGAAAGTTGAAGAACCAGGGTCATGTCAAAGAACGTGTGGTCTTTTTTCTTAAAAGTTCATCGGACAATATCAGTACCTTGTTGATACATATTCCGAATCAACTTCACAAATAATACATAATGGTCTTGAAGTATAGATTCTAGTTATTCCACGTTGTTTATCATTTTAATTACGTGTTATTGTGTTTTTAGTTGTCATTGTATATTCTTAACCTTTACTAATCTATATAAAAAAGGGAAACGAGAAACACTTATGAACCACATCAACAAACGACAACTACTGAACATCAGATTCCTGACTTAGGACAGGTGCAAACAATTGCAGCGGGTTTAAACGTTTTAATGGTACCAAACCTTCACCCTTTTTCTGAAACAATAGTAACATCACAACATAGAAAGACATACTATAAAATATCAACTGAAATAGCTTTACTCAATCAAAGGACATATTAACACCAGTGAACATACACTGAACAAATAAATTTGACCTATGATACAATATAAATACAAAAAAAAATAAACTAAGGGAAGAATAATAAAAGTAACATTTTATACCGCTATGAAATGTTAAACAATTTAAGAAAAACAATATGCTCGAACAAAAATATCAGCCATATGCAATTACTTTAAACACAGGTAAATAAAAATAATTTTGTTGTTAGGTATACGTGTACAGTTCAAATAGAGAAAGGAAATATTTTTACAAAATAAATAATTTTGATGTTCATAGTACGAAGTGAAAATCTATAGTAATACCAAACAAAGCTGGTATATAGACCAGCTATTACCCTGAATAACATTAAATAACAAAAAAGCATTACAATTAGTATCAACAGGTCAAATAAACAAGAAAGTACGATTTTTAGTCCATTTTTGGTTATATTCTTTTGGCGTAGATCGGTATTTATACATCCCGCCGTTGTGTTATTGTGCTGTCACCCCCATCCTCCCCCCCTCCCCACCGCCCCCCCCCCCCTCCACACACACACACAAATTTGGACTATCGATAGACCTCATCAAGAAGTATTATCAGATGACGAAGTATTGTATTTCATCATCTCCTTTATGAGTGATTTCCCTTTTATTGTTTTTCTTTCAACATGCCCCCCCCCCCCCCCCTTTCGTTGTTTTTTTACATCTTTTTATACACGACCATGAAAAGGCACAAAGGAATGTACGTTTGTATTTTGATAGTATATATCTACCGATATTACTATTACATCGTTTCGATATCCTTCTTTATCATGCTCTACCGTAAAAAGAGGTAAATAGCTGAATTACCTACCTTCTTATTCATTTAGAGCTATTTTCGTTGATTGATAAAGTCGAGCGTTCGGTTATGTCAGTTTTCATTGACTTCCCCTTTTTTAATTTGCCTTGGGGTTTCAATTTTTGTTTTTTTGTTATTGCATATTTTTGTGCATTAATCACAATATCTTGGAGAACAATTAGATACACTTAATTGATATATACTTTTTATAGGTGTATCTTATACTTAAATAAACTCCAAAAAGTAAAATCCAAACTTCAATAGGGGTCAGAAGTGAACCGTATAATGAACTAATCGCCCACAGGACGTTTCCTGCTAAGTGTTATACAAAAATTAGAAATAAAATGCAATAACATTAAAAAATGACGTCATCATTTTTAGCTGACGTGATTTCATGAACAGTAGTGGTCATCATATCGACGGCGTTAAATCAATCACAACATCACTTATTCACCGAAGGTGCGATTATATGATTTGCTACTAGTTAACGTGTAAAAAATGTAGAACTAAATGGCATTAAAAATCTGATTTCATCTATTTTTATTTAGATGCTTAGATGTTTAATGTGATAACATTAACTGTCACGCATAGAAAGCAGTATTTTGACGAATAGCACACTTAATGTTTAGTGTATGTTATTGATATTTCTTCAGTTTGTATTTATACCTTTATTAGTCTCATCTTCATCGGTTTACTAGATTTAAACATCCGTAAACTAATGTCGCCAAAATTAAAAAAAATGATTAAAGATTATCTGATAACTAAATTCATCAGTTTAAAGGAAAATGACAATTATAATAATGATACATTTAGTCTTGCTTAAATGCATTGCTTTATGTCGACTGTTACTATAAGGCGAATGCTCATTTAATGACACGCCCCATGAAAGGAAATAGACGTGTAATGAAATTGTATACAAGAGATATGTACAAACTTATTGGTCATTTGTTGATGTATATAAGTTTATGATACAGGAAGACATCTCCAAGAATTTGAAGTTTAATTCGTTTCAGTTTATTCAAATGCAACAAGAAGTACATTACAAATTTGGATTAGGCGACATCCGTATTTTAGAAGTACCAACCACCCGTATGAAAAAGACGAAGATTTTCAAATATTTTAGTTTTTGCGTTCCTGATAAGGTTATCTATAGCAATTGTGCTTCATAATAATCAAATGCATACAGTGGTTTTTAGGGTTTTTTTTTACAAATCAAATGAAATTGTAAAAAGCTTTATTGCATTATATGAACGTACAATGTTTATTAGGTTATTGTAAAACAATACCATCATTATCGTTTAAATGAGCACAAAGTCAATAAACTAATCTGCTCTGCAGAAATAGTATAAGTCTCAGTGACAGTATCATTTATTCTATATCTATACGATAAGAAATCAGTACCAATATATAGCCGTCTGTATGATAACGAAGGAAAGTTTATTTTACTTAAATATTTTGGCACTTTTTTATGCTAAGCCTTGTTATCTTATTTGTATGCTGAAAAAAGTAAAATAACACTTTTATTTTCACGATCAAATGTAGAAATAGAGAATATAGAGGAGAGTTATTATTCATCTATAAAGAAAATATAGGAACATTATTTCTTATTATGTTTTTTTTTTCTGAACACCCATCTGTTCCCAGTTAAATTGATGTTAGACTAAGAATAGGTAGCAAATAATTTTAACAATTAAATAAGAGACCTGAATTCAAAATATACAATGCGATGACATTTCAAACATTATTGTTTCCAGAACGTTTATACAAAACATCAATCCCCTAGTGAATACAGGCACATGCTATATTTTTACTGTAATAATTGTAAAGGGATTCTGAAGAATTGACATGAATAACTTAAAATGACTTATCACAATTATGTTCAAATGTGCTTAAAGTGGACATAAACATGTAATTGTTAGAGAACGGTTAAAGATAGAGAGTTATGTGTGACAATTTCAACATTTGAGAATTATACTGATACCGTATAGAAATCGAACTGTATCTTAGAAAACATAAAGTTGCCTGTTTTCAAATGTTTTGAAACGCACTAATTGTAAACAATTTGAATTTAATCCAAACAATGTGCAATTAATAAAATGAACTAGAATAGCATTGTCAAACATATAATCTTATACTGAATCAGAATTGTAATTTACTTCAAATGAATAAATGTGCGTTGTATGTTACCCAAACGTTTTTTTTTTATAAGATACTTTATTGCATATTTATTTATGAATATAATAACTAACTGGGGTGAATTGGTAACAGGAGAAGCGTTCTTATATTACTTTTAAAAATCCAAAACAATTGCCATTTAAGTGTTATACTATTTCTAATTTCTCTTTGTTCCTTTGCTATCTACTTCATTGAAAGTTTAATAATGCGTTTGCATGAAATGCACCTTTAAAGCATTGGGATATAACCAGTCTGGATGAATACATCTCTGATATCTTACATGAACATTTTTAAGATAACAATTGTTTGTCAACAAGCTGTAAATTTCGTTTTTCTACATGTACTTAGAAAATTCAGTTTCATTTTCAAAATAGCCTTTTTGAATTTTTGCTTCATTGACTTATATTGATGTTTTTTGCTTTCGATACGTATGAATAATCTTTTGGTAAATATAGTGTCAAAGATTAGTAGTTGCAGACAGTCATACCTATATATATATAGGACACATTTGGGACCAGAAAATAATTGACCTAATAAACAAAGATAAAACTTCATAATTGACGAGCATCCGAAACGCTTTCCTGTGTGTACCTTAATCAGAGAGGCACACGCGCATAACGAACGATTATAAGAGAGCTGGACTTTGTATTGAGTTTTACAACTGATATATATATCTATAATATCCATTTTGTTACATCTGTGATCTGTTTATTTGGCAATCGCCATGGCAGTCAGCAGGGTTTAACAACATCCGTTGTTCGACCTGCTAGTCAAATGCGTTTTGTTAAAATATACTTTTTCACTTTTTGGTCTTTTGGAAAATGTTGTTTGTGCTGTATTTAGACCCCTCTACCAAGAAATTTGTTTTGCATGCACACGTATAAAAATTGCGGTTTTTATCCAACGCAATCATAGGTTTGAACGTTGTTTTCAATTTAGACTTGTCTATATATATATATATATATATATATATATATATACAACACAGTTTCTTTTTAAGCGGTGCGCAGAATTATATATTAAAAATTAAATTCACAAAAAGAATTTTAAAAGCAGCATTATCTAGCGCTTTCATCAATCTTGGGCATTTTCAAGACTATCAACGTTGTTATGGGGAACACATTAGTATTATGACGCAACGTCATTGTACATGCAACTGTTATGCATTTAGCTTGGCGTGAAACACTTTTATGAACTTTCTTTTTAGCTCTTTACGGTATTCCTCAGTTGGTACCGTACATTTGAAGAACGGGTAAAATTTAAATTTCTCTCCCGCACAAATGTCTAAATGTTCGCTCAACGGAATCTGTCTGGACTCGGGTTGCCGTATTTGCTGTTTATGGATCCTGACCCGTTTGAACACACTATTTCCTGTTTGACCTATGTAGTTTTCTTTACAGTTGACACATGTTATACAATAGAGTAAATTTTCTAATTTACAAGTCATATTTGCGTTTACTGTAAATTTCTTACCATTTTTGAAATATTTTGTACTGCCAATTTCTAAATAATTGTCGCTGTAGCATACTCCACAGCGTGAATCGCCACAAATTTTCACGGACGATATGTCACTATATATATGACTACAGCGTGATAGGCTAATTGTGACTTTATAAGACATGCTCTGCCTCAGTAAAGGTGACCTTTATGAAAGCTTTACACATTTGCAATTCAAAGATATACAGTATTAAGTCCCGACGTATAATTACTATTTCCAAACATGGAATGGTTATTGGAAAAAAACAAATTTATTATTTTGTCACCTGACAAGCTAGTGCAAGATTTAAGAACCACTGCTGACGTCTTGTGTATATGTTTTGAGACACACATTCCTAAAAATGGCAAATAAACTTGCATCGGAGTAATTGTTAAACGTGTGTAATGTCATACTTTTAAATCAGCATCTGTTTGACACTGCTTATTGTTTATATCTCATCATATTTTTTCAGAAGTCATATTTCAGTGAAGCAAGACAAATGTAGTTTTGATTACAATAAGATATAAGTAAAATAAGGAGACAAGTCTACTTTTTTTGTTATTTGTCCTGATTATTGTGTTGTTTTGTTAACTATCATAAAGATTACATATATTTTCATCCATTTTTACTTTTTAACGTAACAAAAATGCAAACTATTTTTTATGATTTATCTATCAAAATAGTAATGCTCAGCATCACAATCTTAGTGCTGTAAACATGTGTCTATTACTTTAAAAATTTGCCTATTGAAGATTTACATAAGTTATATAAATCTTTACTTCCATTATTCACTTCAAACCATGCGTATTGCATTTCCCATTCCGTACAAACTTACATTGTACGCTATACGATACAATGAATATATGCAAAATATTGATAGTAGGAAAGCTTTTTAAAAGTTGAAAAACATTTCGTCAGGTTTAATTTTTTGTCATATAATATATTCGTGATTGTAACTTTGATGAATCAACATTCCAAATATTTACATTATATACCTTCTTTGCCATGAATAATTTTAAACTGCTTGCTTAAACTTTTAAATGGACTACATGAAGGAAATGGGACTACCTTAAATTGCACGAAATAAGTCGATGTGAATATAACATAAGAATGATTTAAATTAGTCTCAACAATTTTTAAATATACAATGTGAAATATACGATCTTAAACGTACAATATTGCCAGTATTTACAATGTTACCATGGTATGATACAAAAGTCAGTTTATAAATAACATACAGTCATAATAAAGTCAAAGTTCGGAAGTTCACTTTACCTTATTATAAATGATTTAAATGTTCAAATAATGACTACGTTGTAGCTTATTTTTAGTGTTAATGTGTGGTTAATTGAAATAGGATACATTACATTATAATTAATTTCATAAAAACGACCATTGGATCTAGTGTAACGTACATTACTTAAAAGGTTCTCAATGGTTTTTGATATTTACAAATGTTAAAGATTTAAAATAAAACTTGAAACCTATTAAATTTGTCTTCGTTTATTTCTTGAATTAGCTGAAATTCAGTGGTTGCTGTTGGTTCGTGTCTGTCATTTTTGTTTTTTTTTCGCAAATTGTTATGTTATAAATCATGCCGTTTGTTTCCTCAATTGAATTGTTTCATATTTTTCTTGTATGGGCCTTTTATAGCCTACTATACAGTATGGATTTTTCTTATTTTTCTCATTGCTGGTCAATAATTGTCTCATTGGCTATCATTCCACAGCTCCTAATTTTTAAATGTCAGGAATCAGCATTATTCCTCATTTGTAAGTTTGGTTTTATCATTCAAAAAGCTGGTTTCAACTGGTTAACAGGCAGACTTTCTCAGAAGTTTGGCTTGGTAAAAATATCAAGACCTTTACACGATGTACGCACATGTCGATATCTTTTTCTTTATGGTGCTCCCCAAAGCCAAGTTGTGCAAACAAGAGAGTATAAAATGATTATATGCAGCATGAAAACTACTACCAAACTGAGGTGCAAAAAAATGCTAAGGTGCTCCCGTCGTGATGTTTAGGTAATTACATTATCGATGGTATGTCTCATTCAGTGACAAAGTATGTTACTACTGCAAAATGGAAATTTGACAAACTGAAAACTGAAACAGCAACTAATGTCATATTTCATAGTTTGAGGTCTTTCATCAGTGTTAATTTCGAGCAAAAAAAATCAACTTTGAATTCGACCTACACGTTTCAGTGTTTCCTTAATGTCAATTTACTGGGATAAATCAGATGCTAGCACTTCTTGAAATTAGGGTGACTGATACACCGTCCAGATATTTGAACATAAAAATTTTATTTTTCATATTTATTTTTCCTTTTGTACTTATTGTCTATTAGTGTAACTGTTATTGGAATTAATATGGTTATAAACAAAATTAGACTTTTGTGACCTAAGAAATAATCAAAAATTTCCAAATTGAATACTATATGCAACGTTAAATGAGAAAAATGTAGAATATATAACTTTAGACATTATTGGGAATTTGTGATGGTTTTGTTTAAAGATTTTGGAGTAGAAAATATTGTGAAATTTCAACGATCAATATCTGATTAAAACCTCTTGTAGAATTTACTTCATCACATTATTACTGACGGTCAACGTTTACTGTAGCAGGACAGGTAACACAAATTTTAGACAGATATTAAGTAGAACATTTAGCAGAGTCTGCTATATTTAGTTCTTTAAAAGGAAAAGCTTTTCGGCAAACAATATGAATATTTCATATTTTCATCGCTTCATTTACTTGAACACGTATAAAAAAAACATACAATTTTCAGTCATTCATATTTATTCAAATGCAAGTTCATATTCAATATCACAGCAGTTAATATTTGTCTGTTACATAAATTTGCCCAACTGCACAATGTTCCTTAGTTAAAACAGTTCTAGCTTACATTATCACTTCAAACCATACACATTATACACATTTAATTGAACAAAATTGTATATCCTTAATGTGTAGGCTATGATTAGAGGAAAGGAATACATGTCAAAAAAATGCTGGTCAAAAAAGGTTTTTAAATTCTAAAAGTTATTTCGTCAGTTTCTATTCTTTGTCATTCTTTTTATTTGTGTTGTAGATTTAAGTAATCAAAAGTTTAAAAAAGAAATACAGTACATACCTTCTTTGAAATACTTAATTATAAATTGCTTGCTTAAAAGTTCAAATGTAAAACATAAAAAACTTGGATTAGCGTAGATTGCACCAATTAGTTGTTAATATGATAATGATTTAAAATGATATCGAATATTTTGAATATGCAATGTGAAAAGGAAATAGCAATTGAGAAAAAAAAATCCCTTGATAAGGTCCTGTTTCACTGATTAGATTTATTTACATTCAATCACATTATTTAATTCGAATTCACATTGAGATATTCGATGTAAAACACTTGACATGATTAAATGAATAAACTTAACGGGAATATTTCAAAAATAGCAAGTCTCACCTGACGCGGCAATATTTCAACACTTTAAATATATGTCCTACGTACAACCAATTGGTGCAGCAGTTTCTATTTCAATTAAAATAAGTAACATTTCAATAAAACATGCAAATCGAACATACCTTCTAAATTTCACACCTGACGAGTATTGTATGCAACTTATTCATAGTTGTAATGAAATTAGGTCACCATATTTGATTACTTTGAAAAGATCTGAAATAGATATAGCAAAATGTAATTGATTGTTGACGATGACAGAAGATAAAAACGTTTCAATCAGTTAAAGATGTTTATTTCCTAAGTTCCCCTACCCACCCTATCGTTCTAGTAGAATCAAGTTGAAGAAATTTCGAGATTAAAACTGAACTTCGTTATTATTTTCTTGTACAGTTATTATTCAATTATATCTGTAAGTTTTTATCATAAAGAATAATGATAATATTGATCATTTCAATGATGGTCAATATTGCTTGAATAGGCAAAAACAAAACACAGTCGCGAATTTAATTCACTACATTATATAAATATACTTAATGGTCCTACCTTTATATGCAGTAAAATGTTTGTTTAAAATCCAATTTTGCCATAAACTGTTTGCATTGCTACCATGGTTTCATACAAAACCAACAAGAGTCAGTATTCAAATACAGACAGTCATAATAAAGTTACAGTTCAGATCATCTTTATAAAAACACTTAAATATAAACAAATTAAATGTTCGAATAGTAAGTTAGTTGTAACGTTTGAATTAATTATAAGTTAATGTTTACTTAGCTTGAAATAGATTCATTACAATATGATCTATTTTTAAAAGATCGGCAATCGGAAATTTCTCTAGTATGACGTTCAACATTTAAAAAGATCTCGTTGTTTTTCAATTTGTACAGTTGACAAAGATTTTAAAATACAAGTTCCTTTCAATTTTAGGACTCCCCAATTAAGATATATTTAACTACTTGAGAATATAATACAATGGATTTATAATGCATTTTTGGGACGAATAATATGAAACTGATATTTTTCCTAATATTATTCACACAGGGAACTACCCAGTCTTTAGACCTACTTAGTCCAAAAGAGATGTGTGTTTTAATAACACAACTTGGTACAAAACTTGAGGTAGTTATTGACGCTTCTTGTTTTTGTCCATATTAAACGTACAGGTTATGTTATTTCCTGGGATTTGTTTTATCTGCAATTGTATGTTTTAATTGAAATTATAAGATTTGAACATTATTAACAACTGCTTCCTCAAATTTAATGCTAAAGGATGACCAGTTTATAACCGTTTCTATAATAATTTTTACATAAAACTGAGAAAAGAAAAGAGGAACATGTCAATGAGACAACAACCCGGCCAAAGAGCAGATGTACATGTTATCTTTTTAATAATGTAGTCACATTATATTTACGTGACCAGCTCTACGGAAAAATCGTTGGAATGAGAACTAATTGAGCCATTATTGAAGTATACGAAAACATATTTGTATTTTGTCTCAAGATATGTAGTTTTGAATAGAAATTAAAATTGTTGTCTACCTGAAGATGTAATCAGTATACACAGAAATATGACCTACCATTTAGTATAAATTGAATGTTGTATATCCACAACACATGATTTAAACCGACCGAGAAATGTGATATTTTATCATGTTAAAAAATTATTAAAACACTTTAAATTGCACTTTACCTGATGACGTGTTAGTCAAATTATGATCAGCTAACACGTAAATTAGATTTTATTATAGAACGATTTCTAAGACTTTCAAAAATGTGTAGATATTGACCTGTAGATCAAATCGATGTCAACAGTTTTTCTTTGTCTTATATTTTTTTTTTTTTTTTTGGACAAACACTTGATAAACGTATCAATTCAGTAGCAAAACGCTCTGCCAGGATTTGACTGACGATTTCGGTTATGTTTGAAAAATTTGAAGATATTTTCCCTTGCTGATGATGTTAGCCTAAACAGTTATTTATAATTTTGAAACCGTTTAAAAATAATGGTAATAAAATAATCATTTGGTGTCACTAATTCCTATAAAGAGTCGACCCACTATATAAATCATTGGCTTATTTGTAGATCTTCTCATGCTGATTGATTTGTTTTTTGTGTTTTGTTTTTTGCATTTTAAAGTTCCTCTCTGTATAAACGTTTTTAAGATATTCATGAATAATAAGAATAAATGAAAGAAAAAACTGAAATACATACGTCATTTAAGTGCAAACATGCAGTAAGAATTCGTCTGGTAACTTTGGTTAAAACATAAAGAAGGTAGATCTTACCATTCTGAAATTTAAACCCTGAGCATATTTTCCTTACTTATAGCGGTTTATAATAATGTTATTAAGAAAAATTCACACACCTGATTAAATGGGCATTTAAAAAGTCGGAATGTAAATATATATGTTCAAACTCTTTTAGGTCATTTTTTAGTAACAACAAACAAAAGAACGATGTCAATTGGACCTGCTTTGATACTATAACTGCCCTTGAATTTTTACTAGATAACATTTTTGTTCGCTATGGAGATTCCGTATACCGTCAGGTTATCGGAATTCCCATGGGGACTAACTGTGCACCACTTATTGCGGACCTGTTTCCGTATTGTTATGAGTTACAATTTATGACTAAAATCAGCAAAGACCCATTGAAACAACATCTGATTCGAAAATTTAATAACACTTTTAGATATTTAGATGATATATTGGCTCTCAATAATGACGACTTCAGTATGTACACTAAAGAGATTTATCCTGCCGAACTGACTTTAAATAAAGCTAATACTAACAATGAACACTGCCCTTTCCTGGATCTTGATATCTATATCTTTAACGGGAAGCTTAATACCAAAATTCATGATAAAAGAGATGATTTTTCATTTCCTGTTGTTAATTATCAATTTTTAGATGGTGACGTTCCCTTGTCACCATCTCATGGTGTTTTTATATCTCAGCTTGTTCGATTCGCTCGTGTATGTAACAACGTATTTGATTTCAACGAAAAAAATCTCTGTTTTACTGAAAAAAAAAAATATTACACCAGGGTTTTCGATATCACAAACTATTCAAAACATTTACTTAATTTCATCATCGGTACAAGGACATCATTCGTAAATATAAATCAATATGCAGACATCTTATACGTTCAGGTATTTCACATCCAATATTTTATGGAAATATTCTTTACAAAGCACAAAAATATCGGCATTCACCTCAAAAGCTAACCAAACCTTTAAACAGACTTATTCGGAAAGGATATAGTTAGATACAGTTGTCAATTCATTAAGGATTGCATATTTTGGTATTAATATTGATTCACTCATAGGGTCTTTGCATCGGAAATAAACACATTTATTCTAAAACCAGTTGTTTGCATGATACGGGTTATGTTCTTCTCATATATTTTATGATGGTATGATACTAAACCCCTAACGGGAGGGATTGTACTTGATTTTCAAATGATGAAGACATAATCTTTCAATCAGTCTAATTGAGGTCTGAAGCTGGCATGTCAGTAACTGCTAGTAGTCCTATGTTTCATTGTCATTTTGCTTAGTTTTTTTAGTTACCTTTTCTGAAATCGGACTCGGACTTCTTCTAAACTGAGTTTTACTGTGCGTATTGATATGTGTTTCTTTATTCTACATTGGCTAGAAGTATAGGGGGAGGGTTGAGATCTCACAAAACATGTGTAACTCCGCCGCATGTTTGCGCCTGTCCCAAGTCAGGAGCCTCTGGCCTTTGTTAGTCTTGGATGTTTTTTAATTTAATATAAAAAAGAAGATGTGGTATGATTGCCAATGAGACAACTCTCCACAAGAGACCAAATGACACAGAAATTAACAACTATAGGTCACCGTACGGCCTTCAACAATGAGCAAAGCCCATACCGCACAGTCAGCTATAAAAGGCCCCGAAATGACAATGTAAAACAATTCAAACGAGAAAACTAACGGCCTAATTTATGTACAAAAAATGAACGAAAAACAAATAGGTAACACAAAAACAAACGACAACCACCGAATTACAGGCTCCTGACTTTGGACAGGCACATACATACAGAATGTGGTGGGTTTAAACATGTTAGCGGGATCCCAACACTCCCCCTAACATGAGACAGTGGTGTAACAGTACAACATAAGAACGAACTATAAAAATCAGTTGAAAGAGGCTTAACTCATCAAATGGATAAATATACAAATACTACAAATACAAGTGGACGTGGCCGGGTACTTGTACATCCAAACAACAAAAAGACATCAAGTACAGATCTGAGAGTACTTGCAGTTTCTGACAGCTAGTTCAAAGCCACTAACAACTAATAAAAAAATCATGCATCTAAGACTAAATTATCAATCCGTACACATCCAGCATCCAATGGATTTAGTGTAAAGATGTTAAGTTCATTTATATGTTTTGGAGTTTAGTGTGACGTCCATTTTAACTGAACTAGTACTCAATTTTATTTAGGGGTTAGCTGAGGACCACCTCCGGGTGCGGGATTTTCTAGCTGCGTCGAAGACCCATTGGTGGCCTTCGGCTATTGTATGCTCTTTGGTCGGGCTGTTGTCTATTTGACATATTCCCCATTTTCATTCTCAATTTCATTCAATATAAATAGAGTTTTACCCATATGTTCTATCATCATGGTTAATAGGCAGAATCAAAGGACAAATCGTTTAAACAATATTCGCAAAATGGTGATTATAGACAAGTCCTGTTCTAATGGTTATGGTAACAGTCATTTTTTTGGTGAAAGTTAACGTACGATGGACTCAAAGTGATGAAAATGAACCACTTCCGCTTTTGGATTAGGTAAGTTACAACAGAGATTGATTGATTAAAATTTATAAATAGCATACACTCAATGTTGAATAGTTATCAACTCTTTTGTGTGATTTTTTTGTCATTTAAAATTATTTTACGATGAATATCTCAACTATATTGCATTGCGAAAATTTAGCAAAATGGACGTTTTCACCAACGTGGTTATGCTTAAATCCAAAGACTTCCAAGTTGAGTTATGCTCTATTTTTAGTACAATAATTGACAACAAAATAAAGCACAGTAATACTATATCAATATCACATTCCTTAATAATATTAGTTATTATTTCTATTTCACAGCATAGCATTGAATGTAGAATAGGAAAAGGTACATTAAATGGAAGTCACCATTTTGGACTATTTATTAACGATCTGAATAAAGATCACATATAGGTCGAATTTTGATTAATTACGTATATTCGACCTCATACATGAAAGCATCTGTAGTTTACAGATGTTCAAATCACATACAAGGAAAAACAAATCAATGTAACAAACACACTGAGGCAATTGCATGAACTTCACATGGTGATAAACATAAAATTAAGATTCAAGTCTATAACAAAAATTAGCTTTCAAATCTCGTTTTTTAGGAATTTGTGTTCATCAGTTACCATCAAGCATAAACAAATTGAATGCCAAAGATGTCTTAATATTTCAATATTAGGTTGACTGATTTAGTTTAAATCTTCGTTTCTTAATATTTCTAACATATCTGAAGGTATCAACAGATAATCAAAACAAAGATACTATCATACAAAGATAATGTCAATACCAAGGCACTAACTACTGAAATGAGTATATTCTCTGAGACAAACAGTACACAAAATACTGTTCTGTTAATTCGAAAGCTCTCCTCTTTCCATCCCTGCGTTCAATGTATCTAACTTAAGGTAATTATGTTTCTCTTTACTTTAGGAATAATGTTGAACTCATATTTGAGAATATTGGCCATGTTTTTTGCATCATCAAAAAATAAATGGAGGACATTTTGAAAAAAACTTCAAAACTAAATAAAAAGTCTGTATTTTACATGCCAAAAGTCAGAATATCAATGGTCTTTGCTTAATTTTAGTGGCGAAATAATAAAACGGTTTTCTACTAAAATTGTATTAAAAAGAATATAACATGGTCTTACCTAGTTAGACTATACTCTCATGGGTAGTAAATGGTGACTGATTTTTTTAGTAATCAATGAAGGTCAATGTATCAATAGCATACACTCATACACTATTTGTTTATAAATTATAAATATTTATTTGCACTTTACCTATTTTCTGGGTTAACTTAGATACATTTGAAACTCAAATACCTACTTTGTAAACTTTATTTCTAGTATGAATAAATTGAATTGTGAATGTCAACATCAAAAATGGATGTCTTACATCATAATCTATTTTTATAACGTTTAATATTAATTTACAAATTTTAAAGGTGCTCAATGTTTCAGGATGAATAAAAACATTTAAACCCGATATGTTCCTATATATTTCATGGTGATAAGATCCTTCGATTTGAATTTCTAAAAATATTGCATTTGCTATCATATTGAGTTTTTTTTTTTTTTTTTTTTTTTTTATCTTTGTTTATTATCTAACGTACAAAGGAACGCATAGAAAACATCATAGTCATAGTCAAATTTGTATGTACACTTCCTACGGTGCTGAAGCTACGATCAATCATATGTCGTGGCTCCTCCAGGCATTTTTTTTAATATTTTTGTTATTTTAAATTTAATGTTTTTGTTTCAGGAGGAAAATTAATAACATTTTTTCCTATGAATTTAGTAGAAAAATAAATACATTGAGAATCAAACACATGTTTGTTCCTATATGTTATTGAAAAGTACGCGTGTTTTTTTTTTATAAAGTCGAAGCATATGTCTTTAATAAACATGCCCCTTCCCACAACATAACCAAAACTTAGTTCATGAAAGTAAAATCAACAAAATACTTTAATTGCTGAGTCTTCACAGGAAATTCAACCTTCTCATACTATTACATTGGTCTACGGTTTACAAGATAGATTGAGACAGTAACGCCATTAACAGTGCAGAAAGATACAAACTTAGGCAATGGCAAGAAATTAATGAAATGATTTATACCATCCATCTCTTAAATTGTCCGTTTATTCATTTCGAAATCTGAAAAAAATAAGGTTCCAAGTAACTCCCTCTGGTAAAGTTGACCTGATAGTTATTTTTCTTTTATTTGTGGTCTTCAAGTGTCAGTACTAATAACCCTTAGCTTTTTAATATTTGTTTTGTGAGCATTCATGATGAAAGAAGATCCAGAAAAGCGTTTCGAAAAGCTTTAAACTTTTATTATTTTCATTTTGTTTTAGTAAAGTTTGTGTCTTAATATAAAAATACGGAGACGTTGCATGAAGAGACAACTACAAGTACAAATGAAGAGGATGGAAGCAATTAGTAGTAACTATACGGCCTTCAACAATGACAAAAAATCCACACCGTATAGTCGGCTATAAAAGGCTCCGACATAAATAATATGAAACAATTCAATTGAGAAAACTAACGGCCTAATTTAGAACAAAACAATCTACGAAAAACGAATATGACAGACATGAACCAACGATAGCTACTGAACTACAGGATCCTGGCGGGACAGGCATACACAGAATGTTGCAGGGTTAGTTATGTTTCCCAGCCTTTTCGAGTAAAACTTTCGATTATTATCACTGTTTCATTTCCGTTGATCAATCATCATCAGAACGGAGACGATTCAAGAGTAAGAATGGTTAAACTGTCTGAATTATTCTTCCCAGCTATTTTATATTTGCTAGATTAAATGAATTGTAATAGCAAGATATTAAGTACTTGGACGAGAAATCATGAATTACATCAATGTTGACAAAAATGCATCGAGACTGTGAAAAGACAAGTTCAATTCTTCTTCACGGTAAGTTTCTTATTCTAATCAAGGAATTGTGTACATATATTTAATCAAAGAATTAAGATCATTTAATAAAAGTGTTATGAACTAGCTATCTGTATTGACCCTGTTATAGATTATCGATCAGCTGTATTTGCCCTCGACTCTTCGAGTCTCAGGTTCAATACAGCTAACCTCGAATCTTTAACAGGGCCAATACAGGAACAGCCAGTTAATAACACTAAAGTATACATCTTTCATATTTTGAATTTGTGTTCTCGACCAGATACTTAGTAAAGGAGCAGAACGATGTGACTAACATTATTTACGAATGAATTTATTCCTGTAAATTCTGTGGTCTAAATTTCTTTTTTTTGTGAACAGGTCGAAGTAAATATTTTTTCATAATTTTATGAAAATTAAACGAGTCAAATCATCTATTTTAGTCAAAGTGTAGATTACATGTCTTAAGGAAGTTTTTATAACTTTACATGGTGTTCCGCTTGACGTACAACTTACGTGATGTCAAGTTTTAAAGGTTCCATTGATTGTCATTATTGACCTTGACAGATGCTTTGAAATTTTACATCCAATGACGGCCAGTTTATAAATAGCATACACTCATTGTAAAGTTATTATTCGGATCATTGTTGATTTTTTTCGCTGCGTTAGCTTAAATGATTTAAATACCTTCTACAGTTCGATAATGACATGAATCATATAACATTGTGTATGATGATTTTAAAACATGAATAGCATCAGAGTTTAGTTTTTGTTATAGCATAGATTAATATTTCCCTTACCATCCTAACATACCAAAGGGAGAAGTGGCAATAACTATTTTTTTTATAGCTTATCGATGTTTAGAATCAAAACAAATATTAAAAGCTCGAAAAGTTTTTTTTTACAATTATAAATGTGTGTTCTTCATTAAACGACGTGTGTCTATGTTTTCAGTTTTAAATTCTTATTCTACATGTTAAAGGCTCCAATGCGTTTAAATGTAAACGGGTATTAACAAAAAGAACGAAACTGAAAAAAAAAAGAAAAGAAACCAAAGTAAAAAGCAATGACGTAAGCAACGGTAAGGCATTCAAAACGAGATAAACCTATACAATTGTTTTCTAGTCTTCTAGCGTCCTATTTCTATGACCAGGACAAGTTAGCAACATATATCAGAACTTTGCAGGCGTAAAGATAACCTGAATATGATTTTGGCTATTCGTGTTATTTGGGTTGCTGTCTCTATGACATTAACCTACATCTCTTTTTATACGGTTATACGAAAGATTATTTAATGATACAATATTTTGTTTATAAAGTTCTATTTATTGGTTCTTAGAGGCATAAAAAAAGAGAGTACATTTACATTGAACTCGCGGGGCATAGTTCCAGAGGTCGTAAGGAATTTCAATTTATTTTTATATGCAAAAATTGGCACTCATAAAACATCTTCTTATCTTTATGATGTGAAAAAGTACTATTCAAAAGCAGCACATTATCTACTATATATCAAACTCTTCTTTATATGTAATACTTTTTACTTATCTTAAGGAACAATGTTTTCAAATACTTAAAGTGTACTAGTAAGCCCTCTTTGACATGAATACACATTTTTTTTTTGTGTGATTTTTTATTCATTTAAAAAAAAGTTTGAAACGGTTTAAATGGTGTTTCACTTTGCTGTAGTACATTAAGAATTGTGACCTCATCCTTTATATATTGGATGTTTTAAATGCAAACATTTTACTTCTAGTCGGTTTAGTAAACTATAACATGTATTTGAAACAAAATTGATAAGACATGATCAGATAGAAAAATCTAGCAATACGGTTATTGATAAGCAGATAAGATGAATGGACACTCGGTTAAATTCCTTTTATGACATAATGTCGATGGAGGAAGCAACATTGTTATTTGACGCAACATTTATAACATTTTACGACGAATGTCTTAATAAAATTGCATTCCGAAAATTAAGCAAAATGGACGTTTTCACCCACGCAGTAATACTGTAATCCAAAGATCTCCTAGTTGACGTATGCTCTATTTATAGTACAACTGAAAAATAAATCAAGCGCGAAAATACTATACCAATACCACATTTGTTCAAAATATCAGTTCTTCTATTGCTAAGCATAAAATGTAGAAGACTTTAATTTATACTAAATGCAAGTCCCCATTTTGGACTGTATATTAACGACCATAAAGAAACCCACCTATAGGCCGAATGTTGATTAATTTAAGGTATCTTGCACCTCATACATGAAGGCATCAGTGGTTTAGATGTTCAAATCTCATACAAAGACCTACAAAGCAATGTAACATACACAAACTGAGGCAATCATATGAACTTCAAAAGGTGTTAAACATGAAATAAAGATTCAAGTAGATAAACATAAAATAGTTTTTAAATTTTGTTCTTTAGAGATTTATGTTCATCGGTTACCATCAAACATACACAAATTGAATGCCAAAGATGTATAAATATTTCAATACTAGTTTTAAAATGAGAACATAGACATATAAAGTATAGCCGATCCACATAAGATCAAAGTTGATTGACTTAATTTAAACTGTTGGCTTCTTGATAGTTTTTAACATGTCTAAAGGTATCAGCAGATAATTAAAAGTGAGATACTACCATGCAAAGATAATGCCAATACCAAGCACTGGTTACTGAAATGAGTATATCCTCTGAGACAAACATTACCCGAAATACTTTTCTGTTAATTCGAAAGCTCTCCTCTTCCCAGCTCTGCGTTCAATGTAGGTATAAAACCAACTTGTTTTATAAAATATCTCACTTGAGGTAATCATTTTTCTCTTTACTACTTAAATAATGTTGAACTCATATCGGTGTATTTCGGCCATGTTTTTTTACTTCTTCAAAAGAGAGACGGCATATACTTTTTTTAAGAAAAACTTTATAAATAAATAGTCCGTATTGTACATGCTAAAAAGCTAAATTGTATTGCTATTTGGTTTACTTTCAATAGCAAAATTTGGACGTTAACCCCCTCAAATCGATTAATTACGAATATATAATGGTCTTTCGTAGTTAGACTATCATCTCAATGTAATAAATACTGACTATTTTTGTGCTATGAAATTTAATATTCAATGAAGGTGAATTTATAAATAGCATACACTCATACAGACATTTTCTTATTTCATTTTTATTTCCACTTTTCGTTTTTCTGGGTTAACTTAGACACAGTTGAAACTCAAATACCTACTTTGTTAACATAATTTCTAGTATGAATAAATCAAATTGTGAATGTCAACTTCAAAAACGGATGGCTTAAATCATAATCTATTTTTATAACGTTTTAATTTTTTAAAATTTTAAATGGCGCTCGATGTTTCAAGTTGAATAAAAACATTTCAACCCCATATGTTCTTATATATTTCATGGTGATAGATCTATCTATCGATTCAAAATTCAAAAAATATTGTATTGTTTATCATATTGAAAAAAGTATCTTTATTTATTATCTAACGTACAAAGGAAGAAAAAAAAACAACAACATTATGTCAAATTTGTATATATATAAATTGAGTGTATAAGATGCAAACATTTTTCTTCAAGTGGATTAAGTAAACTGGTACATGTATTTGCAACAGAATTGATAAGGCATGAATAGATAATAAAAACCTGCAATACAGTTATTAATAAGCAGACAAGATGAACAGACACTAGTAAAATTCCTGTTATGACGTAATGTCGATGGAGGTAGAAACATTTAGAATTATTTAACGATGAATGTCTCAATTATATTGCATTGCGAAAATTAAGCAAAGTGGACGTTTTAACCTACGCGGTAAACTTAAATCCAAAGACTTCCTATCCCTATTTATAGTACAATAACTGACAAATAAGTAAAGCGCGAAAATACTTTACCAATACCATATTCCTTAATAATATCAGTTCTTCTATTGCACAGCATAGAATGTAGAATACTAATAGTTACATTAGATGAAAGTCACCATTTTGGACTATTCATTAGCGATCTGAATAAAGATCACATATAGGCTGAATGTTGATTAATTATGTATATTCGATCTCATACATGAAGGCATCAGTAGTTAACAGATGTCCAACTCTCATTCATGGAAATACAAATCAATGTAACAAACACAAACTGAGGCAATTTCATGAACTTCAAAATATGTTAAACATGAAATAAAAATTCAAGTAGACAAAAAATAAAATAGTTTTTGAATTTCGTTCTTTAGGAATTTAAGTTCATTCGTTACTATCAAACATAAACAAATTGAAGCCAAAAATGTATAAATATTTGAATACTGGGGATAAAATGAAGAACATGGACCTTTAAAGTTTAGCCACTCCATATAAGGTCAAAGTTGACTGACTTAGTTTAAACCTTGGTTTCTTACATATCTAAAGGTATCAACAGATAATTAAAAGAAAATTACTAGCATGCAAAGATAATGCCAATACCCAGGCACTGATAACTGAAATGAATATATCCTCCAAGGCAAACAGTACACAAAATACTTTTCTGTTTATTCTTCCCATCTCTGTGTTCAGTGTAGGTAAAAAACCAACCGGTTTTATGAAATATGTAACTAAAGGTAATTATTTTTCTCTTTACTATTTGAATAACGTTTAACTCATATTTGAGTATATTAGCAATGTTTTTTTGGATCATCTTCAAAAGAAAATGGCGGACATTTTGAAGAAAAACTTCAAAAATTAATAGTCCGTATTAAACATGTCAAAAAGCAAAATATCAATAGTATAACCTAATAATTTTAGTGGCGAAACAATAGCACGGTATTCCACTAAAATTGTATTAAAAAGAATGTAAAATGGTCTTACCTTGTTAGACTATGTTCTCAACGCTAGTAAATGCTGACTGATGTTTTTTTAGTAATCAATGGAGGTCAGTTTATAAATAGCATACACTCATACAGACATTTTTGTATTTCATTTTTATTTCCACTTTTCGTTTTTCTCGGTTAACTTAGATACATTTGAAACTCAAATACCTACTTTGTTAACATAATTTCTAGTATGAATACATCAAATTGTGAATGTCAACTTCAAAAACGGATGTCTTACGTCATAGTCTATTTGTATAACATTTTTTTAAGTTTTAAAAATTTTAAATGTTTCAGGTAAAATAAAAAAATTTAAATGTTCCTATATATTTCATGGTGATAGATCTTTCGATTTAAATTTCTAAAAATATGATATTTTCAAATCATACTGATTTTTTTAATCTTTGTTAATCTCAGGTTCAAAGGGAAGCATAGCAAACATTATGTCAAATTTGTATGTACTCTTCCAACATTTCCGGAGCATCAATCAACCATATTTCGTGGAGGTATTGTTTTTTCTTAATATTTTTGTTATTCTAGATTCAAAATTATTTGTTTCAGGAGAAAAATTAATAACATTGTTTCCTACGAATTTAGGGGAAAATAAATACGACATTGAGAATCAAAAACATGTTTGTTCTTATATGTTATTGAAAAGTAAATCTGTTTTTTTTATAAAGTCGAAGAATATGTTTGTCTTGAATAAACATGACCCTTCCCACAACATAAATTCAGTGGTTTTCTTATTCTTTTGCTGTATATCATATTTGTTTGCGTTTATTATTTCTTTTTTTTTACCCAAAGCAGGCTGTTAGGTTTCTCATCTGAATTTTTTACATTTGTCATGTCGGGTCCTGTAAAAGCTTGCTATGCGGTATGGGTTTTGCTCAATGTTGAATGCTGTGACGTATAGTTGCTAACTTCTGCATCAGTTGGTTTAATTTTCATATTCATATATTGCTTACAATATCTGAGTAACAGCCTATTTTTTTTTGGGAGGGGAGGGGGGGCTTGAGGCTTTCTTGAGTTAAAGAACGGAGCTGCTGAATTTTTCCATTTGTAAAGGGGCATAACTCTAGAACTGTTAAAGTGACACCACCAAAATTCAAACTTGATCTGTAGTTTGTGATAATAAGCATTGTGTGTAAGTTTCATAGCATCTGGGTGAGGCAAACTAAAGTTAAACTAATACATTGGCACTAATATCGATTTTGTCATCAGCAAATTAAAACATAACTAAATTTGTATTCTTTTCAAACGGGATGTATAAAGACACATCCACGTTCATTTTGATCTATAAAGATGTTAAACTCCTAACTCTCCTACTGTCCGTCGATACATTTACTTTTGGCATTGCACAAGTCATGTCTTCTTTGACTGTCCATGACGTTAAAATACTAAATCACTGGGATGTGATTTAGTTGATTTTAGTCTCTAAAGCATGATTTTTTTATTATTAATTGTTTTGGCTTTTAACTAGCTGTCAGTAACTGCGAGTACTCTCAAATCGTACTTTCTTGTTTATTTGACCTGTTGATACTAATTGTAATGTTTTTTTTGTTATTTAATGTTATTCAGGGTTATATTTGGTCTATATACCAGCTTTGATAAGTGTTTGGTATTACTATAAATTTTCACTTCGTACTATGAACATCAAAATTATTTATTTTGTAAAAATATTTCCTTTCTCTTTTGGAACTGTACACGTATACCTAACAACAAAATTATTTTCATTTACCTGTGTTTAAATTAATTGCAAATGGCTGATATTTTTGTTCGAGCATATTGTTTTTCTTAAATTGTTTGACATTTCATACCGGTATAACATGTTACTTTTATTATTCTTCCCTTAGTTTATTTATTTTGTATTTACATTGTATCATAGGTCAAATTTATTTGTTCAGTGTATGTTCACTGGTGTTATTATGCCTTTTGATTGAGTTAAGCTATTTCAATTGATATTTTATAGTGTGTCTTTCTATGTTGTGATGTTACACTATTGTTTCAGAAAAAGGGTGAAGGTTTGGTACCATTAAAACGTTTAAACCCGCTGCATTTGTTTGCACCTGTCCTAAGTCAGGAATCTGATGTTCAGTAGTTGTTGTTTGTTGATGTGGTTCATAAGTGTTTCTCGTTTTTTATATATTAGACCGTTGGTTTTCCCGTTTGAATGGTTTTACACTAGTAATTTTTAGGGCCCTTTATAGCTTACTGTTCGGTGTGAGCCAAGGCTCTGTGTTGAAGACCGTACTTTGACCTATAAAGGTTTACTTTTATAAATTTTGACTTGGATGGAGAGTTGTCTCATTGGCACTCATACCACATCTTCTTATAACTAATTAGAGAACGGAAACAAAAAATTCAGCAATTTTTCCATTTGTAAAGGGGCATAACTCTACAACGGTAAAAATGACGCCACCAAAATTCAAACTTGATCTGTGTTTTGTGGTAATAAGCATTGTGTATAAATTTCATCACATTTGGTTGAGGCAAACTAAAGTTAGAGAACGGAAACAACTTTGGGACGTACGGAGGTATGGACGTACAGACGGACAAGGGTAAAACTTAATGCCCCCTCCGCTACCGTAAGGCATAAAAATATTTTTAGGACAAGATTTTGGACAAGGTTTTACTATAATAGGGGTCAATATTCAAAGTCAAGGTGACCTGAATTTGGTATATGATACACACCAGTCCATGATGCAACTGCACACCTAGTTTGATTTACTGAAGTTTTACGGTTCAAAAGTTATGCACCAGACACAAAGTGGGACGTTCAGACAGACCAACAGATGAACAGGCAGGCAGACTTGTTTGTGGTTGACCAGAAGAGATGAACCCAAAACTAGGAACTTGATGCAATACACAGCCCTCTTCAAACAATCAAATGACAATGATTGAATTTTTTGACAAATTGCAAAAATAAGTCACCAATTAGTTAGATTAAGTAATTCCAAAAACCTGATGACAATTCAGGTGTTACCCGTTTCTTTTGTGTGGCCAAAGATAGAACGAAAATTTCTTGAAGATTTGATGCAATACTCTAGACTGTAACTAGGTTAACCCCAACGAAACACCATTAAAAAAAAGAAAAAAATCTCTCTTTTTATTCATCTGCTTTTTTTATTATTATTATTATGAAGAAGCTTCTGTCAAAGTCTCTTAAAACCCTAGAGTTCTATGAAGGTTTGACAAAATTTGATTTATGTAAAACTGCAAAAACAAACTATTAAAACATTAATGGGAAAATAAACTGTCCATTTACCAGTAAATTATCGGAAATGAAAACAAAAACTAATACAAATCAGATGGTATCTTCAAAATTGTGATTTGAGTGATGTCTTTTGATCTTGTAAAGATCTTTCAATTTTTTGGTAAAACCATTAAAATGAAAGTTTCACAAAATCAGTGATGTCACCCTTGCCCAGATGATAGAATTAAGATTTCATCAATTAAGAATAATGACCCAGAATTTCAATACCGAAAACCTTCATCATGAAAATTGCATGATATCACCTTTACTGGTGACAATTTTGAACAGTGAAACCTGGGAACAATTTCCAAAGTCCCATTAAATTTTCCTATTAATTAACGCTAATTCAAACTGAATAAACCAAACCCTGCTAATACCGTATTCCAAACACTTTTTGAATGCTCATTAGTGAATGTATATTAACAGATTACCTGTCTTAAATGATCGATTTTAATCAAAACAATGTAAATTATTTTGCATCAGTGACCAAACAAACACAGACAGGCAAAGGATCCCCAGTGCTATTTGAAGTTTAACTTAATGAGTTGTTTTTATAACCTAATTAGCTTGTAAATGTACATGAATAAATTGTTTAAATTGATAAAATGATAAAAATTTGAATAGCCTGGAAAAGGGAAAGCATGAGACTTTCTCTTTGCAGTTAGAATTTATAATAACAGATTCCGAGGCAGTTTCAAATTTTCACAAAACAATAAAATTTTAAAATATGGGAACGATACAAGCCACTGTATGTGATATTCTCAACCGCAAAGATATACAGGGTGCACATTTTTTTCATAATTAGGGGTTTCCTTTCGAAACCCAATGAAATGTAGAGAATCTCAAGAAAAATGTAGAGCTCTGATATCCAGGGGGCAAACAAATAATATGGTTTGTCTTACACATCTAACTTAAAATCATATTTTTCTAATCATAGAATTCATCTCTTGCTTTGATCAGTTGAATATTATACAAATTTAAAGAGTAAAAAGGTATGTAAGAATAAAACAAGAGTGCACACGCTGAAATGTCTCGCCTTCTTTACTAACCATTGATATTATGTTGATAGTCCTAAGTATAAAGCTTTACTACAACTATCACATACATATGTAAACTTTACATGATCCAAGAAAATGAGGCCAAGGTCATACAAACCATACGAGAAATACATGTACACTTTTTCTAGTTTCTGAGAAACAGACTAAACCAAGAAAACTAAACATTGACCAATGAACCATGAAAATGAGGTCAAGGTAAGATGAACAAAGCAAGGCAGAAATGTACAGCTTACAATCCTTCAATACAACAAATATAGTTGACCTATTGCTTATAGTTTAAGAAAAACAGACCAAAACACAAAAACTTAACACTGAGCAATGAATCGTGAAGATGAGGTCAAGGTCAAATAAAACCTGCGAGACTGACATGTACATCATAAAATATGTCCATACACCAAATATAGTTGACCTATTGCATATAGTATTAGAAAAAAGCCCAAAACTCAAAAACTTAACTTTGCCTACTGAACCATGAAAATGAGGTCAAGGTCAGATGACACCTGCCAGATAGACATGTACACCTTACAATCATTCCATACACCAAATATAGTAGACCTATTGCATACAGTATAAGAAAAACAGAACAAAACACAAAAACTTAAGTATAACCACTGAACCATGAAAATGAGTTCAAGGTCAGATGACACCTACCAGTTGCACATGTACACCTTACAATCCTTCCATACACCAAATATACTAGACCTATTGCTTATTGTATCTAAGATATGGACTTGACCACCAAAACTTAACCTTGTTCACTGATCCATGAAATTAGGTCGAGGTCAAGTGAAAACTGTCTGACGGGCATGAGGACCTTGAAAGGTACGCACATACCAAATATAGCTATCCTATTACTCATAATAAGAGAGAAATTAACATTACAAAAAATCTTAACTTTTTTTTCAAGTAGTCACTGAACCATGAAAATGAGGTCAAGGACATTGGACATGTGACAGACGGAAACTTCGTAACATAAGGCATCTATATATAAAGTATGAAGCATCCAGGTCTTCCGACTTCTAAAATATAAAGCTTTTAAGAAGTGAACTAACGCTGCCGCCACCGCCAAATCACTATCCCTATGTCGAGCTTTCTGCGACAGAAGTCTCAGGCTTGACAAAAAAAACAAGTGATCTGTGAGCTACTGCTAACTAATGATACCACTACTAAAAGTATAAGGTAAACAGGAAGTTGATTAGTGATGAATCTGAAAACGCATCACACGGTATAGCTGACTCATATAAACCTTGAAACCAAATTTCAGAAATCCTTGTTATGTAGTTCATGAGAAAGATGCAACGAAAAATATTCATGGGACAGACAGACAGAGGTAAAACAGTATACCCTCACCTTTTTAAAGCCGGGGTATAAATATTTGTTGCGCATATTCAGTTCTAATAATATATACAGATAAGCTATGTTAATTTTATGTCATAGATGTCCTGTAATTCTTGCATAATGATCTTAAATTTAAACAAAATTATCATATAAATATAAAAAAGAAGATGTGGTATGATTGTCAATGAGACAACTCTTCACAAGAGACCAAATGACACAGAAATTAACAACTATAGGTTATTGTATGGCCTCCAACAATGAGCAAAGACCATACCGCATAGTCAGCTATAAAAGGCTGTGAAATCACAAATGTAATATAATTCAAACAAGAAATCTAACAGCCTAATTAATGTACAAAAAAATGAACGAAAAACAAATATGTAACACATCAACTAATGACTAACACTGAATTACAGAATTACAGGCTCCTGACTTGGGACAGGCACATACATACAGAATGTGGCAGGGTTAAACATGTTAGCGGGATCCCAACCCTCCCCCTAACCTTGGACAGTGGTTTAACGGAACAACATAAGAAACTTGCTTACTTTTTAAGTCTGCAAATCCTTTAGTTAAAGACATTTTGATATATTTAAAACATTTTTATAAGCAATTTACCAGAATAACTACATTCTATCAAGATATTTATTCAAAGGCATAATGATATAACCTCAAAATATTTTATCACCTAAAACATAGCGCAGAAAAGTATTCCCACTAAATTTACACTTAAAGAGACACAACTCTTTATACAAATGTTTCTCAGCATTATAAAATAAGGGTATTTTAACAGTTTTTTTAGTCTTGGCTTAAGAATTTATTTGTGGACTCAAAGGATCAAATATGAAGTTTGTTTATTTAAATATCAAACTCAAGAAAATTAAATGAAAGAAATATTACAATATATTTTACAAAATCATTGGGTAACTGTTTTTATAAAGCAAATATAAGAATATTTTCCAGTAGAAATTTATGGAAAACTGAAATTATATATCAAACCAAAGGTAAAAAAAAATATGGCATAAATTAAAACAAAAATTATAAAAATATAACACCTGGTCAAACTTCTAGATAGAAAGGGTACAGATATGACTTTTCCTGGTAGTAATGATTTAACTATCTAGCAGCGAAAACATTTAATAACTACTGTTAATGTCATTTTGTCTTAAACTTTTTGTGATGTATCTTTGTCCATTTAATGGAGATACCATTAACATGAAATTAAGAAGACATTTTACTGTTACTGCTGTTGAAGGAAATATTTATCTTAAATCGTCACACATATTACATGAAACACATAAAAAAAATCAATTATTCAAAATACATTATTTGCAATATAATTCAGATGTGTGCACAAGTCCCTATTTACTTTTGTAAATTGTAGATAACTATTTTGACTAAATACTTCAGTAATACTAAAATGTTGAGTCACGTAGAGATTTACAAATCCCTCATTCAAATAACTTATTGGTACCTGTTTGGTAGTTTTAAATTTCACATTCAATGTCCACTACCAAATTATCTTTGAGTAACACAATAGTAGCCCAATTAAAAAAAAATTCCTTATCCGCAAAAAATTATTATTACATTAATTGAAATATGTATATTTAGCAACAATGTATTATCAATCACGTATATCCATTCCATAATATTTTGAAAGAAAACTAACGCTTTAGAGTGGCATGTAATGAAAAATAAGAGATATTTATCTTCACATCTTTAATTAGCTAAAATAAACAGAAAGTTTGAAACAATTTGCAAAGTTTATTTCAGAGCAGCATTTTAAAAATTGAGTATCATGGAACTAACTCTATTACATATATGAACACATTTACATATTGCAAGTTCTGCTCAATCTGTGAGGCATTATAAAACATAAACAAATCATCAAACATTAGCAAAATCATATCAATAAGATGTATAGTCCTCAAAAAAATATGCACAAATTTTATGTCATTTGAATATTATTCAATATCTAACAGCCATACATGCTATTGTTCAAATAATGTAAGAAAAAGAAGTCCCGTCTCATTTCAGCTTTTTGCTTGTAATGTGCAACTTTTATATGCCACTAGAAGAGAAGAATGTGCTGACCCTCCTAAACACCTGAATTTACCTCAGTTTTTGGTTGGATTTCTGTTGGTCAATCTTTACTAAGGCTTCAGATTTTTGCTTGTAGTGAGTGACTGACACGTGCCACTAGTGGAGTAAAATGTACTGGATTACCCCATTTTGGCAGAATTTGTGTTGCTTAGACTTAAACTATTTTGTAGTCTATTGTTTTTATGCCTTTTTATTGTCATGGTTGTCTGAATTTCTTTGATTAATAATTTGATTGGCTCTTAGTACCTTTTTCTCCTTTTGATCTTTTAAATATTGTGTTTAGTGCTTAGTAAATCGATATTTTTTTATATCTTGTAAAATGGATTTGTTAATTCTTTTTATTTATGAGTTTGGTATTTTCCTTATATAATAAATGGCAATTTCATTCATTCTGACAACAGATTATACTTATTTCTAAAATAGTATACATATAAGTATATAAAGTTAAAACATTCAATTCACAATAAAACATACAATCATCTAATGCATAAAAAAAATGTATCACAGACAAGAGCTTACAAATCTAGATAAGTAAAAAACTTTGAATAATACACAGTCATGTTAAAAACACATTTATCAGGTCAATGAACATTTCAGAATTAGGAATATAGAATAGAGAATGAAATGGGGAATGTGACAAAGAGACAACAACCTGACCAAACAGCAGAAAAAAAAACCCTTCTTATATGCTGCAGAAATATTCCATGTAAATCAACACAAATAAAAACTATTTTATCAAACTCCATTTACATTAAAAGGGAAACCAAATATAGAACTACTTTAAAAAAAAAATAAAGGGATATTTTAGTACACATAATCAAAACAGCAACCTTACAACACAAAACATCTCAACTTTTCTTTTCATTGTATGTGTGCTGTTAGAGCTCTGTTTTTCATTTTTAATCCATCCAAAATAAGGACAGAAATGTGGATTCATTTATTTTCTTGGGTACCAATTTTCATGGATTGAGAAAAACTTGATTTTTCATGGATATTTGATTGAGTTGTTTTGTCGATGTCTGCTTACAAACTTAAAGAAATGTTTAATTCATTGAACATTTAAATTTGTGGTTTATTTCTACCCACAAAATACACGAAAATTGGTACCCCATGAATAATAATGAAACTACAGTATGCAAAATGATCCTTTATCTCATACTGAGTCCAGAATGAGATAACTGGAAATACTACAACAAGACTTATAAAAATACAACTAAAACTTGAACATCAAGTAAACTTGCACTCTTGTTCAGTGGGTAAGATTATCTATTGTCTGTAAAGGGCTAGTCCATTAAAAACAATATAGGAGGGTAGGTAGAAACTTCAGAAATACTCAACAAACTAAGATAATTCTTTGAGTAATTTGACAAGCATTCGATCCATCATGGCCATAAGTACAAATCACCAAAGACCTTTATCTAAAAAAGAATTTTCTTCCTTCCCTCCCTCTGAATTTACTTTAAATGGAATAGCCTAATTGATTGACAGGTGTTTGACTAAGCCATATAAACAAACCAGAACATTTTTAAATCTTAAATGACCAAAGAATGTGTTCCAACTGAAGTGGAATAATAGGCCAAAAATACAATCAAATGCAAAGTACAATCTATCAATGGCATTTTCAAACATTGTGTATTTGATTTTGTAGACTATAGACTAGTAACCTGAGTAAAACGAGTCATTTCTATCAATATTTAAAATAAAATGTCTTCTTTAATTAAAAAAAATAAAACTTTGAATATATGTAATTTAATTAGTAATAAATGTTCTTTTTTCTTTTGTTCCTTTTTATAGCAACTCTATTTATAAAAAAAAAAAAAAACTTTTAAAACTAAAATAAATTGCTTCCAGCACAATAATCTGAAATATTGCCCTTTGGAGCAGGTGGGGGCAGAGATGGTGAAAAGAAATATAACATTACATAATACAATAGAATGAGTATTAGAAATGAAATTTGTACTATAAACATCATTTTAACAGTTTGTTCCAACTTTCTGTTACTTTCCATTAATTGGTCCATCTGAAATAATAAAAAATGTGTATATAAAAAAAAACCATCTTTGAGACAGCAACCAAACCACCCAACAAGATCAAACAAAACATCTTGTGATCAACAAACCTACTTCCACACAACAAACTTATATCAGACTCTTTTTTTTAAATACCTGAAAACCAAAACTTTTTTTAATTTCATATGTCTGAAGTGCTTTTTCTTCATTTACCCTCATCAAGAAAGCTCAAAACCCAATATTTGAAAGTCAAGAATGTATAAGAACCAAAAGCAGTTCAAGAGCTAGATGACCAAAAAGGATTGAATTGGAAAATTCTGAAATCATCACCAGATGTGTAATTGCCTAGTTTTCCAAACTTTGAAAAGCCACATAAAAAAATGTTAACTAATGCATTATATTTGACAAAGGAAATTAATTCTGAAGAGTATAGAGCACATGCATGCCACTCTGTATTACTGAAATACACATAAAATGCATTGAATATAAATTAAGTAAATTACTTCAAATGATTCTGTTCAAATAATTACAATTGATTCTAAATGACTGCTAAATACAAGCTTGATCAACACATTCATAATCATTGATACTAACTCTCGATAAGATATCATTAAATTCAAACTCTAAAATCAGGCCATTAGTTTTCTCTTTTGAATAGTTTTCCATTTTTTTATTTTGGGGTCTTATATCATACACTATTGGGTATGGGATTTGCTCATTGCTGAAGGCTTTACAGTGACCTATAGTTGTTAACTACTACATCATTTGGTCTCCGGAGGAGAGTTGGCTCATTGCCAATCATAACACATCTTTTTATTTTTATAATCACATTTATTTGAACGTCAAAGACTTTCTTTCAATCTATTTGATTCCTTTTGAAAACAATTACTCCATAATCCTTCTTGAAGGTAGTACAAAATACAATGACCTAAAACCAATTTAAGTTTTTTACTTAAACCTTACCTTCGTATTAAGCTTGTCTATTTGGTCTAGTGAAGAAGCACTTGAAGCGATACTGTCCTGTGATCCATTCTTGTGTACTTGGCTACATTTCAATCTGCAACGAAAGACATCATAATTGTAAAAAGCCATACATATAGATTTGAAGCTGTTCCATTAAAACTTACATGGTATTTTGAAAATGGGGTAGCCCCCTATAGAGACAATTTTACAATATCACTTAAAATTTTCTCATCACAAAAAAAAAAGTATGAGAAACCAACCCTTAGTTAAGACTTGGTTGGGGTTTTCTCTGGATACTCCAGCCTCATTTACCAATAAAAACTTGCCACTATGATATAGCAAAGAGACCTTGAAAATGGTGTTAAACATCAGCAATCAATAATCAATCGATCAAGGTTAAATTTGACGTATGCAATGATCACATTGTATAGTAGTAATACAAGAAAGACAACTCAAATTTAAATAAATTACTAAAAAGAAGACACTGTTAGGACTTTTAATGTACTCAATTTTGTTTGATTTAAAAAAAAAAAATTGCTTAAAATAAATCAGTAGAAAAACAATTTTGCTTTGCAAGTTGCAACAGTATTTCTCTCTGAAAAGCAAAAATATGATTTAGGGTTGGCTGTTATACATAGAGGCAGGAAATAAACATATCAGATCTGAGTAAGTTAAACTCTGCCAAATTCTTTATGTGCCTGTCTCAAGTCAGGAGCCTGTAGTTCAGTGGTTGTCGTTGGTTCCTGTCTGTCATATTTGTTTTTCGTAAATTGTTTTGTTATAAATTAGGCCATTAGTTTTTTCAATTGAATTCTTTCATATTTTTTTTATGTCAGGGCCTTTTATAGCCTACTATACGCTATGGGTTTTTCTCATTGTTGAAGGCCATACATTTCCTATAATTGCTTACATCCACTTCATTTGAACTTTGGTGGATAGTTGTCTCATAGGCAATTACACCAAATCTCCTTAATTTTATATATTTTGTTTGGCCTAAGCACACAAAACTGAGGATTATTACTTTAAAGAATAGAGTCAACCATATCTGGATTTTCTGATAGGCTTCTATATAGGATACTGTGGATTCATTAATATTTGTTGGATACCAATTTTCATGGATTTCTAGGGTACAGGGGAACCACGAATTTAAGTTTCAATGAATTAAAAATTTTCTAAAGGAATGTATGAAGACTTTGCAAAAAAACCACGAAATTAAATATCAACGAATACACAAGTTTTCCTCAAACCACGAAAATTGGTACCCACGAAAACGATTTTCTGATAGGCTTCTATATAGGATACTGTCTATATTCAAGATCAAGTGATATATTTCTAAGGTTATAACATACCTATGTTCCATAATATTTTCTCTGGGAACTGTTTTCCAAAGCTGTTGTAAATTGTCAGCAGAATCACTAGTCAACTCCATAGCCATGATAAGGAACTTGTCTTTTGATACTGTGTTATAACCTGACCAATACAAATAGAAAATACATTTTATAAACATATAATATTATTTTGATTCAGTCTTCAATTATATTCAAAATCTTCATTATAGCGTTCGATTCTGCTTTATCCAAGGTCATCTTTCAGTTTTCTTCTCCAACTCACTTGATGCTGGATTGCTTTCAAAATGTCTATGGTTGCATGGGTCTGATACCTGTTAGTATATATGTAGCAGTACTTACTACTAAAAAATTTCATGCTTGAGTATTCTGCAATTAATAAATCTGTCATATCTTTACCACAAGGTAGCAAACAGAATCCTATGCTAGGACAGGAATTCTTCCAAAGAAAAATACTGATGTTGGAAAAATATTTTTTAATTCATTGAAAATTGCTTGCTTGATGTCTACTGAAAAATGCTTCATGCATACTCAGGACAAACATAAATACAGTCGATTTTCATAATATAGAAGTCAGCCAGAACAGGGAAATATTTCGAGATACCTGTAGTTCGACTCAAAGGAAAACTTTAAGTTTGACAGTCCAAGGGACACGACTCTTGCTTGGCTTGGTAACACTAAAAAAATCCTGATGAATATGGGTAGGGGATCAATATTCTTTGTAGTTACAATTTTTTACTGTGGTTTTTAGCCAAGAGAGTAATTCTGGTATACTCATCAGGAGTCGAATTATATATATTCATATGGAACAAAGTTTGTGGACCACGAGAAAACTTCAACTCATCCGAAATTTCTAGTCAATCAAGTTCAAAACAACGAGAGTTAACTGTATTTAGCTTTTCTGTAGATAAAAGTGAACACTCTGATGTAAAACAAACATTTTTACATTGTATCATAGATCAAATTCATTTGTTCAGTGTATGTTCACTGATGTTAATATGTCTTTTGATTGAGTTAAGCCATTTTAATTGATATTTTATAGTGTGTCTTTCTATGTTGTGATGTTACACTATTGTTTCAGATAAGGGTGAAGGTTTGGTACCATTAAAACGTTTAAACCCGCTGCAATTGTTTGCACCTGTCCTAAGTCAGGAATCTGATGTTCAGTAGTTGTCGTTTGTTGATGTGGTTCATAAGTGTTTCTCGTTTCTCGTTTTTTATATAGATTAGACCGTTGGTTTTCCCGTTTGAATGGTTTTACGCTAGTAATTTTTGGGGCCCTTTATAGCTTGCTGTTCGGTGTGAGCCAAGGCTCCGTGTTGAAGACACTTTGACCTATAATGGTTTACTTTTATAAATTTTGACTTGGATGGAGAGTTGTCTCATTGGCACTCATACCACATCTTCTTATATCTATGGATATATTTACTTAAAAAAAAATTGAAATGCTCTTCTTATTCAAGTTTTTATTCTCCTCATTAAATTAGTTTAACAGGCAGCATATGGGTCAATATCCCTTATAATTTCTCATACTGACTAACATTATTATAATTTGTAAACAAACAATTGTACAATCATGATGGAAATGGCTTTAAAATAAAGATGCAAAACTTTGTAATTATTTAATTTGTGCAAAGAAATGGATTTATATTGAATTTCATGGTATGGATATACTTTTTTGCTGTTTTTTAATTTTGGTTGTCAAAGAAACCTTTAAAGAAAGTTTAAGATACTATAATGACCCAGATTTTCTTGGCATGTCAAAATGTCTCAACTTTCATAGGAGCCTTCATACTTATCCATGTTAAAAATGTGGACAAAACAAATGAAGAAAATGTTTATATTACCACCTTCTTGAAATGAACAGAACATAATGACTAGCTGCGGAACAATAGCTCATAGGTCATAATGATATTTTTTGACAATTTGCAGAAAACATAATAAGGACAATAAGAGTTACGGTTCAGCAGCTAAAACTGACTCTGATTAAACATGAACAGTTTTATACCTTGCTGTAGATACACATGAACATCAACAGTTGAACCAGCCTTGACAATTCCAGCACTTGGTCTAACTCTGTATTTCTCTGGAGAGGTGGTTTTTACCTGTAAATTAGAAAATGTGTGTAACAGAACTATGTTACATGAACAACAGAAGATTTGTTGGCTACAATAACCATTGTGGTTTTTTCACAAAATAAAAATTAATTAGTCTTCCGATGAAGATGTGTGTTACCTGAAGTCTCCAAATCATATAAATAGTTGTCCATGATTTGGTATGGAAAAACCCATTAAATTATTCAGTTCAAAATTTAAAATAGTATGTGCCAAACTTAATGACTTGTATAAGAATCTGTACAAGCTTGATGTAATTTTATATGTTTTCAAAGAGTTCAGGATTAACAAGTGTGAAAGGGACAATATCATACACTGCTGGACATGTACACTGCTAGGGGATATAAAGAATAAAATTGCTGGTCAGTGCTTGTCTTCTATCATATCCCAGTTTCTTCTTGTCTTTCAAAATTTTTAGTGTTGTGGTCAAATCTTTGGTGGTCTCTGATATTTTATCATTTTGACACTATTTGCTAGACTTGCAGAACTTAAAGTATGACATTTGGTACCATAAAGACATTGTTGATTCTATAGATGAAATTTGTATGTTATTCTCTAGATTTGTATTGTGTGTAGTTATTGTCTCACTCATATATACCCCATACCTCTCTTACCATAAATAAAATAGGAAATACATTTATGTTCATGATTAGTTTTCAGTCGTGCTAATAATAAAATAAACATCAAGTATGCATTCTTCTATTAATCTCATTTTCTAACTTAAAAACTGCATTCAAAACACTTTTTTAATCATAATAACATAAAGAATTTGAAATATAGCAAAAATATTTAATTTTCCTGTAGTCAACCAAGAATTCAATTAGCATATAAATGTGAAAACTTCAGCAATTTCTGGTTTGACTTTTATTCAAAGTTTGTAACAACTCATTCATTCAACTAGTACACATTTTGTTTCGGGGCCAGCTGAAGCGGGCCTCCAGGTGCAGGATTTTCTCGCTTTGTTGAAGACTCATTGGTGGCCTTCGGCTGTTTTCTGCTCTTTGGTTGGGTTGTTGTCTCTTTGACACATTCCCCATTTCCATTCTCAATTTTATTTGATATTACTAGAAAGCAATAAGCTTCATGACAGAATACAGATGATCACATCATGCTAGTGTGTTTTTTTATCAACTTTTTCTTTTAAAGCTGTGCTCACTTTGACCAACCATTATACTTGAACTAATATCTATTCAGACATATATATATGTGTGTCCGAAGTTAAGAACCTGCATTTCAGTGGTTGTCGTTTATAGCTGTAGATCATATTTGTTTTTCGTTTGTTGACAGTACATAAATCAGGCTGTTGCTTTTCTCAATTGAATTGTTTTACATTTTATCTTGTCAGGGCCTTGTATAGCTTGCTATGTGGTATGGGTTTTGCTCATTGTTGAAGGCCCAATGGTAGCCTGTAGTTGCTAACATCTACATCAACTGGTCTCTGGTGGATAGTCATCTTATTAGCAATCATACCACATCTCTTTATTTTATACATTACCTTGTATGCTATTGCATATGGGAGAGTATTTTTCAGTGAAATAACATCAAAGGTTTCTTTTCCTGTTTCATCTGTTGTGAATAATAATTCATCACCAGGGCTACAAACATATAATTAGAGAATTACCAACTCCGTTAACTACACCACTACAGTTCAAGTCGTTTCGTAAATTTTGTTTGTCCATTAAGAAGGTGGATGCATAGTGCACAAAATGTCTAGATGGCTACTACTGTAAATTCATAAATTAATGCATGCATTTATCATCATTGCGAAATCCTTGACCACTGGCAAAAATGTAATAAAATCTATATAATGTGATTGCAAAAATTTGATGAATGAAAATCACAACTGAAATTATTAATGCAAGTTTTTATTAATGCCAATCTGATACTGTCACATTTTGCACATTCATAAAAACATCGCAATAATTTCTGAATTTACAGTATTCATGTAAAAAGGCTCAAATTTTAATTTCAGGCTGATAAATAATGTTATACTTGTAAAAAAAAGAAAATAATATTGACAAAACCAAACTACTTAAGAGAGTATTTTGAAATAAATGGTATTTCTTGTAGCAACTCTTAGAAAGATTTGTAATCAATGCACTTTTTGGTAGTCTTTGTATATTTACACACAACAACTCTAGACTAGGCCAAAATAATTGTGTGTTTCCTATTTCACCTTCAAAAAATTTAGGTAGGGTAGGTAGGTAAAACTAAATGACTTTTGGTCCAAAGAAGCATAGGTACAAGACGAGATTTTGTTAATATATGTATATATACTGAATACACTCTTCATTATATATACAAATATTTACAAAAATCTCGCTTGCACCTGTTCAAAGAAGATGAGCAAAATGCTTCAACTTCATATTTTTTCGTCTATATGTCCATCATGATGTTCTTCAAAAACATTTATCATATCACAATTATCCGGAATCGATGTCATTATATTTTGCGTCAATGTGATCACATTTCACATATTTGACAGCTAATACGCTACACGGTTGCCGAAAAGCCATGCTTGTTTATTTAAAATTTTGGTCCTTGAAACGCTTTACTTATCCATATTGGTTGTTATTATCAAACGTTTTGAAATCTATAGTATTCTAAACGAATAATCTTATCCTGACAGATGGAAATTTCCTGATTTTGAATTTTTATTTTTATTTTTGTCAATAAAATGTTTAGGGTCTGCGTTGGAAACGGAGGTATGGTCGGGAAACCAGAAACACACCCATTATTTATTTTGGCCCTAGGGGGTATTTGAAGCTTAGCAAAATATAAAAAATATGCCTACTGTTCAAGACTGTTCATTACACATTTGCAATATTTTTTATGTTGTTAAGTTGCTGTCTCATTCATGTAATCCTTACATATTCTATGACTCATATTTCTACTCAAAACAAATTCTACTTACCTTATAGTTAACAGTCTACCAATAAAACTATTGTCTTCAGTTCTTCTTTGGTGGGGACTTTTAAAACTGGATTTATTTGGACTAGATTGCTGCATAAAAAAATATATATACTATAGACATTACAAACAGTATTTCTATAAATAAATGGCAAAATAATATCATTATTTTCATTTTTTTGTACTAAAATCAACATCACTTTGAAAGGATAAAACAATATTTCTTTATCTATTTCAATGTCCCATATTTCTCCTATACCTCAAGAGTACTGACTTTTTGAAAATAAATAACAACTCTGGCAAATTGTATAAGTTGTGTATTCAATCAATACCAAAAAACAAAATGCAAAATTTACACTTAATCACAGGTAACATAATAAAAAAATTAGGAAAAAAATTTGAAAAGGAACACTTACACATTTCAAAATATTTGTTGAACATTTGTTTAACAATATGCGAACAAATAACGGTCAACAAAACAAGCAAGCACAAATCAAATTAATTTTAAACAACTGAAGTCATTTTCAACTGTAAATCTTGTTGCAGAAAATCAAATATTTTTTAAATAATTAGGAATCAAATAAGTAATTTCATATAAAAAAAAGTTTTCATCTATAAAAGCAGTAGTTGTGCCAAAATGTTAAAAGTAATCAAATCATTTCCAACATAAGTATGAAAGTGTTTATTTATCTTGAAGATACATATTGTCATTTTTGAAGGGAGGAACAAGAAAAAGAAAATTGTGAAAATTCTGGAATTGGCACTTCCTTTTGTGTATCATAATTGCAAAAGCTCATCTAGTCATGAAGACATAAGACAATCATGCCTATTGATTATATTAAAAAATCCTTATTTTTCATTGTTTTTTTATATCAATAATAGTAGCTTTTTTATATTTAGAATGCTCAAAAACAGATTAATAACAAACAGTTACCGTTATCTTCAAAGTTATCTGAAACAAAATAATTTGTAATAAGAGAAAAAGTTAAATGCAAAGAGCTGTTCTAAAATTGATTGTGAGAGGGAGATGGGAAGCACTCAAGTTAACAAATTGTGGGTGTTTGCTTTCATCTCAGAATTTTGAACCCTACAAGATATTGTACTTTTTTAAGTTGTATTGTTATGAGGGCTGTAGAGTTTACAGGAGTTATAAAAATAAGAAATGTGGTATGATTGGCAATGAGACAACTCTCCACAAGAGACCAAATGACATAGAAACTAACAACTATAGGTCACAGTATGGCCTTCAACAGTGAGTAAACCCATACTGTATAGTCAGCTATACTGCATAGTCAGTATTTATGTTCCTTTCTCTTATTCCAACCTTTCTGTCCCTTTGGTTCATATATCTCTTAACCTTTTCAGCTATGTATGCATCACTGGCTTTCATGTTTGGGTTTGAGCTGGTGAAGATAAATCCAGAAAAGTGCCTTGGATGCACAAAATTTAAAACTGATTTTTTTACGTACCATTATAAAAACAGGAAAACTGGTTTTAAAATGCCCATGTACTTATTGTCTCTTTTTTAATATTTCTTTCAATTTGGTTCAACCAATTAAAAAACGTCTTTTCTCTATTTAACAAACCTGCTTGGTTGGTGCAGAATTATTAAGATTATCTGGGAATGGTTCTACAGGTGATTTATCTTGATCAGCAAACGTAACCTGACAAAAAAAAAGAAAACCATGTAAAAAATTAACAGAGTGTTAAATCCTTCCATTCGGGGATTCACTTTTAACTAAGACATCTGATAGTTCCTGGTAACTAAAAGTGTAGGCTTTTTTTTTTTATCTGGGCACTGCATAAGATCCTTTTTATGATGTTATGGTATGAAATCTACTATAAAGTAAAGCTACAAACTTTAGTGTAGGATGGCATGATTTAATATTATCAGGTCAAAAATAATATGTGCTTGCCTTCAGTAAATGTAAACCCTCATTAATAAGGCACTGCTTGAACTTATATTTTTGTTATACTGTGGTTTCATTGTAATTCGTTGGATACCAAATTTCGTGGATTTCATGGGTACAGGTGAACCATGAAATTAAATGTTCAACGAATGACAAGTTTTCTATAGGCTTGTATGCAGAGTTCGGCAAAACCATGAAATTAAATATCCAGGGACATGTGTAACTTTTCCTTAATCCACAAAAATTGGTACCCACGAAAAATATATAAATCCGCAGTATATAATAGTTACTGAAGAGGTGATAACTTTTCCTGTACTATTTTTTCTGAATTGGTCTTTTCATATACCTTATTTTGTTATGTCACTGCTCTAGAGCAAGGCTTCCAAAACAGTCATATATTCCGGACATTTGTATAATGTCCGGTAAAAGTCCGGCTGGGCAAAGCACGAAACGGTCATCTACTTTTTAGATTTCAAGGCTTTCTTAAGACCCAACCTTTTGCCTTTAACAAACACATTTCCGGTCATAAAAGTGACATGATCATTAAGTTCTATCAAAACAACCCCTACTTTAATACCTTCTCATTTTTATCAAGGCTAATTAGTTGTCGAACAGCTGAAATTTACCTGTTCAGGTGACAGGTAAACTATTTTGAACCGGACATTGATCGGTCTATTCAAAGTTATTTTCTTACATTTCACCGGTTTGCATCTAATTAATTTAGTCAAAAAGATTTAAATTATCAGAAATACATTTATAAATAAGATTTGATGAAAAAATTAAAGAGGTGAAAATGAAAAATCGTCATAACCACGTTGTTTGAACCAGAGACATATCTCTGTTTGAACTAGTACACGTGTGCGCATGTGCATGTGCGCAGGTGTGAAATTTAATTATGCATCCGAATTTCTTAAAAAAAGTGCTTAAATTGTCATTGATACCTTTATCTCACGTTTATTTCGAATATTTTCTTGAAGAAAAAACGTAGAATGAGCTACTTACACTCATTCCTGCTTTGCAAACATACACGGAATTTACGTATCCGTCTCTGGTCCATGTTTTACCATTGTCAAGATAACATCCGGTTTCAGATTTAAAAACGAAAGTAAAGTTTTTGACAACGTTATGTTGCACAAATAAAGAGTCTAAGGCTGATATAAGTACGCTGATGTTGCACACTTCGGATGATGCACTGCCGATTTAACAGTTTACGTCAGAACTTCGAATTTGAATCAAAGAAAGTTTAATGTCTTTTTTTTAAATATCAATCATTGGGATGGCCAACTCGGCAACTGATTACCATAATTGCCTTTTGTTTAATTTAGTCTTAAGGGATTAAAATCGGGATAATATATAAAATGTCCGGCTGGCTAAAAATAATTTTGGAAGCCCTGCTCTAGAGTAAACAAATTAGTTCTGAAAAAATAAGTAAAACCAGGTCAGATATTCATGTGATGACCACAAGGGAGGAAATTATAAGAGGTTGTCTATTTGTATAAATCATGATTTTGTTATTTGGTGCATGTTGATTGTCTCAGTTCCATTTTTAAACAACTTTTTGAAAGATTTTGAATAATTTAAAGATTGATATTGTATAAAAATTCATCTATTGATGGTAACAGCATGTTGACTTCTAGATGCCTTTGTCTTGTTTGGTTGCTGTCTCATTCATTAAACTATAATAATTCAGTACTAGTGTAACTGATCATTAATTGCAAACAAGTGCAACATTAAAGATCTGTAAGGGTCAATACGACCCCATGGAGCTGCATTTGGGGGTTCAATTGAAATTTTTAGGGGTCACACTATTAAAAATATTTCACTGGACCATTGATTACAGGGTTTAAAGCATACCTGCATATTGAAAAAGAGAAAATAAGTACATGGGCAGTTTAAAACCAATTTTCCAGTTTTTGTTATGGTACAAATAAATCAATCTAAAAATGTTGTGCATCCTAAGCACATGTTTTTCTATAGTTAACAAACACAGAATATTTATGAAAAACAAAAAAAAATATAATCATTTCAATAACATAATACTTTTAAACAGGCTTATCAAGAGATCTCATTTGTTGGAAATTTTGTATATTATAAATACATATATGATTCATTGGTATGTATTTTTTGTTTCCTAATCTTAAAAAATGATCATGATGGACTTTATTAATGGTGAAATAAATGGAGAATGTGTCCATGGGACACAGATGAAGCCCCCACTTGCAAATAACGTTATAAAAGAACATAACTAGAGAACTGTAAAAGTGATGCCACCCAAACTTGATCTGTGTTTTATGGTAACAAGCATTGTGTATAAATTTCATAACATTTGGTTGAGGCATACTTAAGTTAGAGAACTGTAATGAAAAATTCAGCAATTTTTCCATTTATAAAGGGGCATAATTCAGGAACGGTAAAAGTGACAGCACCCAAATTTGAACTTGATCTGTGGTAAGAAGCTTTGTGTATAAGTTTCATAACAATTGGTCAAGGGAATCTAAAGTTAGAGAACAGAAACCAATTTTGGGACATACAGACAGACATACAGAAAGACAAAGATAAACCTTAATGCCCCCTCTGCTACTGTGGGGGCATAAAAAATGAATATGAAATACTGTTTTTACTGAATAAAAATGTCAGTAGCTTGAGTGCTCCTTTCAATCAGAGAAAATTTGCAAAGAATTTTACATGATTACAACTATTGTAACATTGATATTTCTGCCTCAACAAATGAGACAAGTTGTTGTATATATCAGTCAGAGCTCTGACATAAACAAGTCAGAACAAAATGACTTCCATAGGTCAGATATAATTTGATGTAAGTGTTGTCTCCCTTCTTGCACTCAACAGAATATGACTTGTACAGGTCAGTTTATGTCAGACTTTAATTTATCATAAAATGACTTCCACAGGTCAGCTTTTGCACAAAATATTGTGACTTAATATCTTCATATTCTAATAAGATTTATGCCCCTTTTTAATGCATTATGAGATTAGAGGTCATTTTTGTTCTGATCTGAAGCAGTCATTACTACCACTTTGTTATCAATCTCCATAAAAATATGGTGATTACTAGTTTCGAATTAAAGAGTTTTAAAAAGTGGGGCTCATCTGACATCATACCTTCTCCTTTCCAGAATCTAAACATAATATATTTATCTCATCACTTTCAATTATTTCAAAATACAAAGAAAAATCAGGTGAGAAAAAATGGATCATACAATTTTCTGAATATCAAAAGATTTACAAAATACAATATTGGAAACATTTACTGCTACCATGACAATACTTCAAATCTTCCAAGGAAAAACAAGACACTTATTCATGATAAGACTATGTTAATAAAAGATATATTCTCATCCACATTAAGCTAAATTTATTAAGAGCAAAACATTTATTATTTTAATATTTCATTGAGGTAAATACTGTTGAGCAAACTGACTCAAACAAGTCACATTATGTTCTGACTTCAAAGAGTCAGTCATACTAAATGTATTACAAGTTTTAAGTCTAGTATTGTCATATTGATTTAATAATGTATAGGTAAGCCAGATAAAAGACTGAGGAAATAAGGTCCCCATAAGTCACAATAATGAGGACTATAAAAAAGTTTATTTGGTATATTCAATATTAAATGTATTTTGTTTTAAACAGGTCAAATCATGTTCTGACTTAAAAGAGTCAGTCCAAAACTTAAATAAATTTATTGAAATATTTAAGCCGGGCATTGCCATATGATATTAAATGAATGTATGGGAACGTCAGATAAAAGACCCAGGAAATATATGTTAAGATCCCCTAAAATAAATAATCATTTGACTTAATTGTTTCTTAAAATTTATCAAATAATAAACTCGAAAATGGCAGATTCAGAAGCAGTCTGAAAGCAAGGACTTTCTTGGATTAAAGGAAGTACACCTAGCTTTAATTGGAAATTTTGTTCTGTAAACTGACTTTAACAGGTCAAATCATGTTCTGACCTCAAAGAATCACTCAAAACTAAACTTATTACAACTTTTAAGTCTAGTATTGTCATATTGATTTAAAAATGTATGGGAGAGCCAGATAAAAAACAGAGGAAATAAGGTCCCCTAAAGTCACAATAATGAGGATTATATAAAAAAGTTTATTTGGTATATTCAATATTTAAATGTATTTTGTTTTAATCAGGTCAAATTATGTTCTGACTTCAAAGAGTCAGTCAAAAACTATACTTTAACTAATTATTGCAACTTCTAAGTCTGGCATGGTTATATGCATTTAAGAATGTATGGGAAAAAACAGATAAAAGGCACCCAATAATAAAGTCACAATAATGAGGACTATAAAAAAGTTTGTTTGGTATATGTAATATTCAAATACATTTTGTTTACAAGTTTCATCAAATTATCTTAAAATGTTATTCTATTTCTGTATTTTCATGACTTTTCTTTTCTGTTAAGTTAACACATGGAACTTTTGGTTGTAAAAAATATTATTTTGAAGACCATTTGACTGAATTGTTTCTAAAAAAAACTTATCAATTAACATGATTAATTAACTCAACAGTAGCAGATTCAGATAAAGGGAAAAAGGGGGGGCTTAGAGGAAGAAGACCTAGTTTTGATTGGAAATTTTGTTCTGTAAACTGACTTTAACAGGTCAAATCATGTTCTGACTTCAAAGAGTCAAACAAAACTAAACTAATTTCAACTTTTAAGTCTAGGATTTTCATATTGATTTTAAAATGTATGGGAAAACCAGATAAAAGCCAGATGAAACAAGGTCCCCTTATGTCACAATAATGAGGACTATAAAAAAGTTTATTTGGCATATTCAATATTCAAATGCATTTTGTTTTTAAAGATTTTCATCAAATTTTCTTAAAATTTTATTTTATTTCTGTATTTTCATGACTTTTCTTTTCTGTTAAGTTAACACACAGAACTTGTGGTTGCCAAAAAAAATAATATTCTAATAACCATTCGGCTGAATTGTTTCTAAAAAAACTTATCAATTAATTAACTCAACAGTAGCAGATTCATATTTAGGGGGGGGCTTAGAGGAAGAACACCTAGCTTTGATTGGAAATTTTGTTCTGTAAACTGACTTTAACAGGTCAAATCATGTTCTGATTTCAAAGAGTCAGTCAAAACTAAACTTATTAATACAACTTTTAAGTCTAGTATTGTCATATTGATTTAAAAATGTATGGGAAAGCCAGATAAAAGACTGAGGAAATAAGGTCCACTAAAGTCACAATAATGAGAACTATAAAAAAGTTTATTTGGTATATTCAATATTAAATGTATTTTGTTTTAAACAGGTCAAATCATGTTCTGACTTAAAACAGTCAGTCCAAAACTAAGTTTATTGAAATTTTAAAGTTGGACACTTCCATATGATATTAATGAATGTATGAGAACGTCAGATAAAAGACATAGGAAATATATGTAAGATCCCCTAAAATAAATAACCATTTGACTTTATTGTTTCTAAAAAATTATCAAATAATAAACTCAAAAATGGCAGATTCAGAAGCAGGGCTTAAAGGAAGTACACCTAGCTTTAATTGGAAATTTTGTTCTGCAAACTGACTTGAACAGGTCAAATCATGTTCTGACTTTAAAAAATCAGTCAAAAACTAAATTTATTGAAATGTTTAAGTCAGGCATTGCCATATGATATTAATGATATGTATGGAAAAGTCAGATAAAATACACACGAAATACATGCAAGATCCTCTAAGATAAATAACCATTTGACTTAATTGTTTCTTAAAACTTATCAATTAATAAACTCAACAGTGGCAAATTCAGAAGGGGACTAAGAGGAAGAACACATAGCTTTGATTGGAAATTGTGTTCTGTAAACTGACTCAAGCAGGTCAAATCATGTTCTGACTTATAAGAGTCTGTCAAACACTAAATGGATTGCAACTGTAACAGTCGGACATTTTCATGATTCTGATGTGATTGTTAGAATGTATGGATACAAGTAGGAAAAAAGATCACAAATATTAAGTCACAATTATTAGAACTATATAAAAGTTTATTTGGTATATATTTGATATCTTAATATTTCATTGAGGTAAATCCTGTTGTACAAACTGACTTGAACAAGTCACATTATGTTCTGACTTCAAAGAGTCTGTCAAAAACTATACTTTTACTAATTAATTAACAACTTTTAAGTCTGGAATTGTCATATGCATTTAAGAATGTATGGGAAAATCAGATAAAAGACACCCAATAATAAAGTCACAATAATGAGGACTATAAAAAAGTTTATTTGGTATATTTAATATTCAAATGTATTTTGTTTACAAATTTCATCAAATTATCTTAAAATTTTATTCTATTTCTGCATTTTCATGACATTTTTTTCTGTTAAGTTAACATATGGAACTTTTGGTTATAAAAAATATTATTTTAAAAACCATTTGACTGAATTGTTTCTAAACAAACTTATCAATTAATTAACTCAACAGTAGCAGATTAAAATTAGGGGGGGGGGGGGCTTAGAGCTTAGAGGAAAAGACCAGTTTTGCTTGGAAATTTTGTTCTGTAAACTGACTTTAACAGGTCAAATCATGTTCTGACTTCAAAGAGTCAAACAAAACTTAACTTATTACAACTTTTAAGTCTAGTATTGTCATATTGATTTAAAAATATATAGGTAAGCCAGATAAAAGACTGAGGAAATAAGGTCGCCATAAGTCACAATAATGAGGACTATAAAAAAGTTTATTTGGTATATTCAATATTAAATGTATTTTGTTTAACAGGTCAAATCATGTTCTGACTTAAAAGAGTCAGTCCAAAACTAAAATAAATTTATTGAAATATTTAAGCTGGGCATTGCCATATGTTATTTAATGAATGTATGGGAACGTCAGATAAAAGACACAGGAAATATATGTAAGATCACCTAAAATAAATAACCATTTGACTTAATTGTTTCTAAAAATTTATCAAATAATAAACTCAAAAATGGCAGATTCAGAAGCAGGATTTAAAGGAAGTACACCTAGCTTTGATTGGAAATTTTGTTCTGTAAACTGACTTTACCAGGTCAAATCATGTTCTGACTTCAAAGAGTCAAACAAAACTAAACTTATTACAACTTTTAAGTCTAGTATTGTCATATTGATTTAAAAATGTATGGGTGAGCCAGATAAAAGACAGAGGAAATAAAGTCCCCATAAGTCACAATAATGAGGACTATAAAAAAGTTTATTTGGTATATTCAATATTAAATATATTTTGTTTTAAACAGGTCAAATCATGTTCTGACTTAAAAGAGTCAGTCCAAAACTAAAATAAATTTATTGAAATATTTAAGCTGGGCATTACCATATGTTATTTAATGAATGTATGGGAACGTCAGATAAAAGACTCAGGAAATATATGTAAGATCCCCTAAAATAAATAACCATTTGACTTAATTGTTTCTACAAATTTATCAAACAATAAACTCAAAAATGGCAGATTCAGAAGCAGGGCTTAAAGGAAGTACACCTAGCTTTGATTGGAAATTTTGTTCTGCAAATTGACTTAAACAGGTCAAGTCATGTTCTGACTTTAAAAAATCTGTCAAAAACTAAATTTATTGAAATTATTAAGTCAGGCATTGCCATTTGATATTAATGATAATGTATGGAAAATTCAATTAATAAACTCAACAGTGGCAGATTCAGAAGGGGGCTAAGAGGAAGAACACATAGCTTTGATTGGAAATTTTGTTCTGCAAACTGACTCAAACAGGTCAAATCATGTTCTGACTTAAAAGAGTCCGTCAAAAACTAAATGGATATGCATAAAATCTGGTTCATAATTTTTGAAAAGATGGAGAGATTAATGAGTCTATATTTTGTTATTCCGACTCACAAATGTCACTATGTGACAAATTTCGGGAATTTTTCTCTCCTTTTGACTGATTCCTATATGTTGTATGGGTGCCATAACTATCACTACAACATGTACAAAGTCAGCACATTCTAAGGGACGACATCAAAAGACCAATGTAGGATAAAAAAACTTAAATCAAATAGTTTGGGGGTGGGGGGTGGGGTTAAAATTGCTGCAAGTTTTGTTTATCCAAAATCGATTTCACATAAATCCATATTGGTCAATCAATTTTTCCCAAATTAAGTTAAGAGGGGGGTGGATGGGTCAGTGAAAAAACTATGTGATGTGAATTAAGTTTTTTATCCTACATTGAACTTTTGATGTCGTCCCTAATGACTTGACCTATTACAGTATTTCTGTCTGAATTTTGTATGAATATTCTGTATTTACTTATTTAACTACATGTATGTGATTGCAAGTGTATTAATTAGCTTTGTTTATTACGTATATTAAACTAAACCTCTATTAATCAATTATCTTTACTCTGGTTATTGATTATATAAGAAAAACTCTGCCTATTACTATATGACTGTAATCTAAACTCTGATTGTTAACATCCTGGATTGCATATCTGCATGACCATCAAACTCATGGTATGCCCATTTTATTTGAGGATATAAAAGTATTGTTTTTTCAATATAACATTTTCAGACACATTGAATCTGTGAACATGGGGAAATTTAATTATAATTAAGAATGTTTAAAATTAGTTAAGAGAAAAGCCGACATTATTAATGTTAAAAAAAATTTGAGGAGAAAAAACATACAAATTCAGACCAAATATGGTGACTGTTGTCCTTCAAGAAGCCATACATATGATCCATAATATTTTCACTGTTTTGTAAATACATGTAAAAGTTGAAAGATAACTATCTATTGACTTTTTTTAAATAGCTTTTTTCACAACACTTATAACTTTGTAATTTATGTTCCATTGTACACTTATTATTCTTAATATCTTTAAAAATTGTTGTTTGGGAAAAAAATCTTGTCAGGGTTTCTTATGGTACTAGCATGACAAGTGCATTCATATTCTAAAATACTCTAAACATTAAAAAAAGTCAGTATTTTCAGATCATTCTGAGTCTTTCTGACCTTATTAAGTCAGAACATTCAGACTTTTATAAGTCAGAACATTCTGACTTCCAATGTTCTTCTCACTTCTATAGAAACAAAGACTATTCTATGTCTCAAATAAGAGGTAAATGCTTCATGTGGCTAAGCATCTGGGGTAAGAATTATAGATGTGTAATTTCAGAGAGATTCACGAGTTGATTTTTTTGTCAATCACGATTCATAGAAAATAAATTTCCATGATCACGGATCAAGAAAATATATAAAAAAAAAAAATGTAAAAAAACGGATCACGATAGCGAAAATGCGCCGATCACGAAGAACGAAAATAACCCATCAGGCCCCTCAGTAAAGTGATATGCATAAGTGACGCCTAGGGTTTGACCCTGCATGTAATTCAAATCTTCTTGAAATGACGAACAGGAATATCATATGGTTTACCTTTAGGGGTGGTGATCCAGAACAGTTCAAAAAGGGGGATGGGGATGACCCCAATGGACTTCCCCTATATTTCATTTGATTTGTTTTATTGTCCTGTGCAAGAATGTATATGGTTTAGGGGTGGGGATCTTGACCGTTTACAAGTTTTCAAACATGAGGGGGTGGGGTGACCCTCAGGGACTTCACCTTTATTTCATTTGATTTGTCTTATTGATCCTTACAAGTATATATATGGTTAAGGGGTGGGGATCCCGGCCGTTTACAAGTTTTCACACAGGAGGGGGTGGGGGTGACCCCAAGGGACTTCCCCTATATTTCATTTGATTTGTTTTTTTGTCCTATTCAAGAATATATATGGTTTAGGGGTGGGGATCTCGACCGTTTACAAGTTTTCAAACAGGAGGGGTAGGGGTGACCCCCAGGGACCTCCCCAACATATCATTTGATTTGTTAAATTGTCCCATACAAGAATATATATGGTTTAGGGGTGGGGATCTCTACCGTTTACAAAATATAAGAACATTTGCAAATGGCAGGGGGTGGGGGTAAACCTGGAGACTAGCCCGGTATATTTCATTCAAATCAATTTGACATTATAAAGAGGAATAGAGAAATGACAGGGATAGGGGTGATCCCTGGAGACTTGCCCTACATTTCATTTGATTTGTTTTATCATATCCCATGATCATAAATGAAGACCAGGTGTGTGCATCACGTATTGTTCTCAAGTTATAACTTTAAAAATAAAAAAAAAACCTTGGGTTCTTTAGTTAAACCTCTCCCTTCCTTTTTCTTTTATTAAAATTTTTCCCATTTTCATTTCATTATCAGCATATCAATATTCACAATGATCGTTTTTCTCATTGGGAGAAACGTATCAGAAAGGTTAAAAAATCAATTCGTGATTGAGTTTAAAAATAGAAAAATCACGTGACGATGTTCAGCTCGAAGCAATAATTTTACTTTTTAAATTGCACTGACTGGTTAATAATGTTAATATTGTTTAAGACAACACGAGTTATCTCCCGAAAATAACAATTCATTATCATAACAACATTTTCTGACCTGAACAAGTCAGAACTGTCAAACACCAGGTCATCTCAAAGACCACGCGTCCGTATTTACAGGTCGCGCGCCTTCATGAAACAGCAAAAAAATTACTTGCAAGGAACTTCTTTATAGGCAAAAAATATAAAAATGCCCATGAAAATACGGAGGTAATATGAATTATCTTTCTAAAAATGCCCACAATGACCTAGATTTTCACTAAAAATCGTAAATAATCAATACAATATTCAATGACTTCTCGTTCGAGACACTTCCAAAACAACGACTCTCAAACACGTGATCTCTTGCAAAAAACCACGTGATCGTATGTGTCGTAGATCGGCGGCAAATTCAAAATAACTTCGGGTTTGACGGACTCGAGTGAAAACTACGCAAAACAAAAATTGACGCGTACAGGTCAGAATTTCAAAACACTTTCTGACTTGAAGAAGTCATTTTATTCTGACTTGTTTATGTCAGAGCTCTGACTGTATATTCTAATACTGATCACTACGGTTTTTTAGTAATTTTTTCTGTACATGTGTCATGAAGACCTTTTGGCTATTATTTTTGGAGAGTATTTTTTTTGCATAGTTTATGTATAGATTAACAAAAATGCCAAGGCTCCGTGTTGAAGGCCCTACTTTGACCTATAATTGTTAACTTTTTATACATAGTGACTTGGATGGAGAGTTGTGTCATTGGCACTCATACCACATCTTCTTATTTATATCAAATCTCTTTTTAAGTCCTGTGAGTATTACCTTCTTTCTATTCGCCTTATTTTCTTCCTCTAATCTTTCCTCTGGAGATAAATAACGGAATTGGAATTTATCCTAAAAAAGTAAATTATTTGTATTATTCAAAAAGGATTAACCAGTACTTGTTAATACTAGAACTTAACTTAAGTACATAAAATAGTAACAATAGTACTTTTCCCTGATATAAAGCCCCCATTCCATGCAAAAGTAACAAGTCTTTTTCTTTACCAATACCGTTATCTATATGTCTTTACTCTATGTTTTATTAAATAATGCAAAGCAAAAAAGGAATGAATGCTGGTAAGAAATCAATGACAAACTAAATGCAAAACTGTACCCACTTAAGCGTGAAAGTAGGTCATAGTGATCAAACTGTTTCTAAACTAAAATGATATATCACATATGGGCAATAATTTGGTATTCGGCCTTTGGTTTCTTTTTGTATCTTTTTTTTTAAGTTCTAAAACTTTAACTTTTATTCTGTGGGTTGTGTTGGTGTGAGAATAGTATTAATGGAACAAGTGGGTTTTTCCAGCAAAAATTAATCCATTGTGATTCACCGTTTTCGTGACAGGAAACCAAACAGGAAACAAAACTTTATTTTCTTTATTTTGCACAATTTATTTCAAAAGACATAAATGAACACAATTAGTAGTGTTACTTGCTTCATGTTAATATTTAAAATCTATTTTCAATGTTAAATTAAGGTTTTTTTTAAATGCGACAGGAAACCATAAGAAACCGAAAGCATTTTTTTTAGTTTTATTTTATTGGAAAATCAGCTTAAAATAATCTGAACAGTAAACTTTTTCTTGATAATGTTACTTATAACTTTGGTTTTTAAATTTAGGACTGTTTTTGATAATTTTTTTCCAGTAGACAATAAAAACTATGAGAATATAGAAACAAGGGTGTCACTAAAATAAATTATTTTTTGGGCGCCAACTGATTTTGACTACCAATGTATTTTCTCTTGCTTTTTGTAATAATTCTTATACACTTTTATATGTAGCACATGTGCCTACTAACCCTTAGAAACCCAATGCAGTGTGCTAGCTAGCTCTGTAACACAATTGTATTGTTTACACTTTGTGCGTATGCGTCACTAACCAGAAAATTCAAGCACTGTATAAACTGGGAGATCTAGCTAGTGCTACTTATCTTATATAATGTACTTTTCTATAAAGGGCTGTTCCAGAACTGAATGTATGGGGGTGTTGGGAGGCACTTTCTCAGCTCTCACTTTTGATTCAATTGGAAAGATGCAGGACATTTTAAATTTCTAAATTTTATTGAACACAAAACAAAAAGCGTGATCCAACAAACATCCACAGTATAAGTAGTATCTTGTAACATCCACCCTGTCCCTTGCTTTTTGTAAAATTGCATGTTTTTATATAGATTAGACTTGGTTTTCCCGTTTGAATGGTTTAATACTAGTAATTTTTGGGGCCCTTTATAGCTTGCTGTTCGGTGTGAGCCAAGGCTCTGTGTTGAAGACCGTACTTTGACCTATATTGGTTTACTTTAATAAATTTTGACTTAGATGGAGAGTTGTCTCATTGGCACTCATACCACATCTTCTTATATCCAATAAAAGTTTAAATTGTTTCACATTTGTGATTTCAGGACCTTTTATAGCTGACTATGTGGTATGGACTTTGCTCATTGTTGAAGGCCGTACGGTAACCTATAGCTCAGCTGTATATTTCTGTGTCATTTGGTCTCTTGTGGAGAGTTGTCTAATTGGCAATCATACCACATCTTCTTTTTTATATAGACAAGATTTCATATACAAAACATTATTTTGCGGGCGTATAGAAATTCAATGAAATCCTATAATTGTTCACACCCATTCATTACAACTGCTGGAAAATTACAATTAAGTACCATGGATTACAGAAATATAACCAAAACCCTGATATACCAAAAAGAATATTTCACTCAATTTCTTTCCAAAATTTGTGACCAATATAAATCTGATTAAAAAAAATTCTGTTAAGTTGTTATTGGGCTCGTTTCTCTAAAGGGCACAAGTTTGATTGTAACTTCTTATCATTCAATACAAATTATGACCGATCTTCAAAGTCACAAGACCTTAGATTAAACAGAACCCTAGTTCCTTTCAGCAAGGGCAACTGTAAAATGTTATTTTACATGTCAACATTAAAGTGACATGTTCATGATGTTATTTCATGCAATGTTTTATCATGGCAAATTTGATATAGGTGAACATATTTTCAAAGCAAAATGTTACTTTTAAGTTGAAAAGAAAAGTGTTTTGATATATTGGCCATGCAGGCAGTGAACCGGCACTACTTACCTGAAGGGAAATAACACTTTTGAAAAGCTATGAAATTGTGACGCATACAAATGAACTGGATACAACATTGGCAGTTTCCATGTATTGATTTACTACTAGCATACTTATGCATTTAGATTTGCATCTCTGGTTAAAATCTGTCTTAAATGTAATAGTATTACTATAAAACTCCTAAATATGTGTTTGTTTTGAAAAAAAATAGTGCAATTTATTCAGAAATTTCCACATTTTCTTAATTGATACAGGATACCATAATCGTTGTATCTTGATGTTTTAGCCAAAAAAATGTAATTATTGGTTTTGAAATTCCAGTTTTATACAATTAATTCCAATGTCAAATTCCTATTAATCCAGTAAAGTAAAAAACTTTTAACTTGGAACTAAAATCTTATAGTAGGCATCATGTGATATTTGTGACCTGTACACCATCTACATGGTTTCCACATGTTAACCTTCTTTAGTGGGCTAAAATCGATAAAGTACTTCCTTTTAAGTCATGCATGGTCAAAGTTTACTTCTCCTTTGACAATATTATTGCATTTTTGAAAAGTGTTTGCTGAATATTATTAAAATTAAAAAAAAATAAATTGTGACAAAGATACCAACTCTGTACATTCCAAGTGTAACGGTATATCAACATGTATTTTTTTTTAAATTATCTTCATTTATCTAAAATATCAAGTACAATTTACTGCTAAAGCAAAATGAATTCAACGAGCATCGGCAGAATGATAAGAGACGTAATGTTGAATGAATTCTCCAAGGAATCTTTTCATCGTTATCCGGAAACAAAGTGTGTTGTAACGTCCCTCGAATAAGAAATCGATTTTGCCAAGTAATTGGGCATTTATTTTCACTCAAGATAGTATGTAACATTATGCACGTAGGAAAGATGATAGACCCCCGTCGCGATCTCTTTGAAAATTGTATTTTCCTTTTTTAAACAATATGAAAACAGTCTACAGAATGTGCTTGCTACTATCCCGTTGGAAACAAAAACGATGTTTAGACCTAATATTTCATATACCCGGCCGTAAGCGCTTAATCACATGTTTGCCACATGTTTCGAATATGACCGGAAATGATAAGGACCAAACGACAAAAACAATTTTAATAAATAAAAAGTAAATAACTGGTCTTCTGTTTCGTGAAATGTAACGCATAACGATAAGGTCATTTTCTAACTTATATATTGCGAAGAACAAAACTAGATTGTAAATAATCACTGATTTACCTGTTTGAACATCTCGCCAGAGTTCATATTTGCATATTGTTATGAAGAATTCATTTACAATAAAGCAGACTACACCATCTAAACGCTACTTTTCTTACACCTGCTACAAAAACAGTTATAGTTCTCGGCAATTTCTTCTGACTATTCTTTTTGATCGATGTTCTTTATTATTTGAAAGCAAAAGTTACGATTTTTCAGGCGACGATTATCTTTAAATCGGGCAGCGTTACGCACTTCGGAAGCGAAAATAACGCTAAGAAACGACATACAAAAGTGGCCGAATAATCTTAAATATTTGTTTATTTCAAGTTCTCTCTAGGGGAGATTAGAAAGCACCTATATTGTAATAGAAATAATAGCATTTGATGGTGGAGCAACAACTTCTCTCAACAAAATACAATATTTTATCACTTTTCTATCGTTATCGGAAACGGTCCCAATACCAAATTATTGCCCATATATGTTACCATGTTTATTAATACACAGCATTCTGAGAAATCATCCTGAGTGTAATACTTAACTATAGCCCCCCTCCTATGTATGATATAGGCTAACATTACCCAAAAAGAATTGCATTGATAAAAATTATTGATATTATTGAATTATTGATACATTATCTTATGTTCTGAAAAATCAACCTGAAAGCAAAGTTCAAGCTTATATAACTTTGACTTATATACTGACAGAAAACGGTAAATCAATAGGCATTAAGACTAATTCATGGTTAAAGATCTAAATTTGCTAAAATATATATGTTAAATAAAACTCAACTGTTCCACCCATGTGTTCTAAAAGTTGATCTTTGTTAATATATGCTTGTGCATCACTTCTGGTTATAAATTTAATCTTCTTGACAGCCTCAGCACTTAACCATGTCTTTATAATTTTCCAAGCAGCTACAAAAGAATGATTACATATGAAGTAACGCTTAGTGGGGTTTTTTTTGGCAGAGTTTAATTGCACGACTTGGAGGGCCAAACCCATTTGTGATGTTTTATTTTTGCATTTTTCTTGTGTTTGACATGTATTTACATGAAAGCTTATTTACAGTATATTATCTTAATCGCCAAATTAGCAAAAAATAAACCCCTCGATAAAAATTTCCCTCTTTACGGTAATCTGAATACTTTGCATGGTATGTTTTGCATTTATATGGAACCTTCTTTTGCAAGATTTGATTTCTAGTACAAATGTACTAAATGTATAACAAAATATCAGTAAATTACATCCCAATTTTCAAAAGTATTCAATTCCCACATCTTACTTTTGTATTAAAACAATAAAGGACAAACTATAGATAAAACCACATATATTTTGTTGATTAAGATTATTGTGAAGCATAAGGCCCTTATTCTTCAAGTGACTGAATCTAAAATGGGTCATTTCAATAGTTTATCTAACACAGCATTGTTCACTTTCAATCTACTTACCATTAAACAACCAAGGCATTTCATAAATTAACATGACATCTGAAAAAAAACAACATTTTAAATATATATCAATACAAAGAATGCTTGTAGTAGGCCAAAGAGATGAATTTAATACTTGGATTGAGTTTCCATAGCAATATGAATATCTGTTTCAGTTTCATTAGCTATTGAGAAAAATCTGTTTTATATGAAAAAGTTTACCCTAGGCATGCTAGGTATTTAAAGTCCTCGTAAGGAAATGAAGTCAAAGGTAAAAGATATTAACAAATGTATGTAAAATATTATGTCAAACCAAACAAGAAGTTGCATACATGTGTTATCATGCTATAAAGCATACTCCACTCATAATTCAATGTATCTGAAAACAGGAAAGAAGTGTCTTTGCAGATTCGAAAAAGCATTCACAAGTTTCAACTCATAAATGTTAAGTTGTTGACCAACTAGGAAGTCTGGTCATATGTTACAGAAAGTAAGTGAGACAAAAATTTGTTTCTATTGGACATATCAAAACATGAAAAGTATCAGATTCATTTTGTAGGTGTCTGCAAAATCAGAAAAGGGCAAATAACTAAAAACTCTTCCCTGTCAAGTTGTGAAACCAAATATTGTAATTCTGTTCAGTAGTTCATGAAAAGTGTGTGCCGCAAATATGTTTTCATTCAACATCTGCTTACCCTTCCAGAGCACCAGAGATCACCCCCAGTTTTTCATGGCTTTCGTGTTGCTCAGTCTTTGGTTTTCTATGTTTTGTTTACTGTTGTTTGTCTGTTTGTGTTTTTCTTTTTTAGCCATGGCGTAGTCATTTATTTTGGACTTATGAGTTTGAATGTCTCTTTGATATCCTTCGCAACTCTCTTCAGAAATTCAAAGTAGAGGGAAAATAAGAAGTGGTATCTGACCGATAATTTCAACTGCTGACCAAATATGAAGCCACTACTCTGATTTTGAAGACTGCATGCTCATCTGGAGAAGTTTAATAGGGGTTGTATTGCCCTTCTACAGCTATCACTGCTCATGTCTGAGGGCCTCAGGGAATATAAGTTAGTGTAACTAACAGTGTTAACCTGCTTTCAATAAAGAATATATTATCATAACTATTATCATTAGATGTTGTATTTGAATCCCGCACTGGGCAGGTGCACTCGACTCCAATCTTAATTGACTAGGATTGTCAGTGTTCCTACCTAAGGTCAGTGGTTCTCTCCTGGCACTCCAGCTTCCTCCACCAATAAAAACTGACCACCCCAAAATAGCACAATAGTGTTAAAAGTGGCATTAAACACCAATCAATGAGTCAATAGTTGTTGTATTGCTGTCTAACTGATGTCTAGCCTAAAGGACATCTTTGTTTACTTGTGTGATATCTAAAAATCATTTGGATTAAACTAAACTTTGAAGTAATTGTTTACTTACTTAAAAGCGATGGATAATAAACCTTGAAAGATGTAATAACAAACTTAATCAGGTCCATATCCTGAAAGAAACAACAAATTAGGATAATAAGTCAAACATTAAAATATATATGATTCTATGCAGTTACTGTGAAAAATGTTGGTGATCTGAGGAATTTTAGTAGAAAATTACAGCTTTTCTATAAAAGCATGCAATACAAACCTTTTATCGACTTGCTTGCTATATTTGCTTGGATGTTTGTAAACAAAAGGGTAGGCGGAGTTTCAGTCTGTTTAATATATACTGGTATTTGATTGGACAATAAAAATTGACATACAATGTCAAACTTAACAGTTAATGTTTATTGTCTAATCAAATTCCAGTATATAGTAAACAGACTGAAATAGACTACCTACCTGTTGTTTACAAACATCCAAACAAACATAGCAAGCAAGTTGATCAAAGGTTTGCTTTGCATGCTTTCATAGAAAAGCTGTAAAAGGATTTTCAAAAAAGTTCTGTTTTATAATACGTGTAATATAAGATGCAACCTTTTCCAGGAACACATATGATTATACCATGCATGCATATAATATTAACAGATCGTTAAAGATTAAAACAGAATTCATCAATTTATCTTGTGCAATAAGATATTTCTTCGCTCTCAGTCTCCTGGACATCAAGATTTTAAATTTGAAAAGGTAACTGCCTGAAATTGAGAAATATTGAATCACACTAAACATGCTAAATGCACTACACATTTCATGTTCATCATTTTTGAAGTAATACTTACTAAATTAGATAATCCTGCATCAGCCATATCAAACACAAGAGTGATCTGTGAATGGGGATCTTCATTATATTGTGTCTCTAGGTGGTAGGCAAAGAACCTCTTAACTTCTGGTAAAACGCTGGCATCTTTCTTATGTTCTTTCACTCTCACAAATACTAAAAGACACAAGAATCACTAAAATGAGACTTTTGTCATTAAGAAGACAGACACTGTTAAACACAGAGTCCAAATAAGCAATTTTGATATGCTGTTTTGGATATTATTATCTTAATTGATTACATGTTTTTTTTAAAGTTTGCAAGCATGGAGATTAAACAAAAAAATCTAAGTTGATATACGACATATCAACCGGTCTTTACATTGCTTTGTAAAATATTAAAGAAACAAGAACTTATAAAACAATTATAATTTTTATTTCTTGAAAGAAATTGATCTCAAAAACCTCCACCTAGCAAAGATAATATTGATTTAATTTACAAGTTTTCATTTTATGTACCATAGAAGGATATTTTCCTATATAATCTATATAAGATATTTAATTAGGGATACAGTGCTTCTAAAAGAAATATGTATATGTTCAGTGATCTATTCATCAAGTTCAATGTTGAATTGAATGTAAAATGCAAAAAAATCTAATTTTAGGAAAATTTATGAAAATATCTATCCTATATTTTTTTTAGTATTGATAAACTGTTCTGATGAAGTTACAGAAATAGAAAACAAAAGCCATTAATGCATGAAGTTAAAGTTTTTTACCCCATTAGTAATTTGTTTCTTAAATGCACAATAAAGCAAAGACAAAACATTCACCACTTCAAATATCAAAAGCATTTTCAGTTCTCGTAATATTTAAAACTTGTTGTTCCCTTTTTTGTAATCAATATAAAAAATAAAGCATATTGTTTTTAAAAAGTCAAGAGAATGTCAACAAAGTTTATAATCAGGCAATTTTCTTTTATAAATAATATAACACTTTTCATCTTAAGCAATGCTTAGAAAATATGGTATAAAAATAGAACACAGTTTTAAATCTGATTTGTGGGAAGAATGACAGTTTCCTATCTCTACACTTTTTTGAATAATTAAAGACAGTTTAGTTTGGTAACATATAAACATTCAACACTTACACAACTTTTTACCATCTTTATCTACATTATGAAAATATATTGCACCTCTCTCTAAAGCCCATCGAGGAAATGATTCTTCTGTGGCATCTAAAAAATAACTATTTTCTATAGTAAAATGATGCAAGAAACTTCTTTCATGAATTTGAAACACATGCACAACATTTATAAATACATATAAAACTGATATAATAATGTTGTAAATAAAGTAAATAAATAGAAAATGAACATGATAAAGTAGGAGTAAGGAGATGTATATTATAAAAAATAAAATGCTTCGCTGAGCGCAGCCTGATACCACCACAGAGGTCGAACCCTGAACAGTTGGTACAAATTTGGACACAATATTCAAGCTTGATACTGTCTGAATTTGGATAATGATCAAATTTTTGACATAATATAGATTTCTGACACAAAATAAATGTGGTCAATGATCTTACAAATCTATTGCGCAATACTGTGCAATTGAAGATTTCTTCTTGAAACTTTTCAAAAATTCAAAATTTGAAAAATTTTGAAAAAAAAAATGAATTCTCTAAAAAATTGGGAAAAAAAATCCCTCCCCCCCCCCCCCAACTTTTTGAAACCCCCCTTGGAGCAATAACCCCAAAACTCGATCCCAGCCTTTCCTTTGTAGTATGGAACCTTGTAGTACAATTTCAGAGAGATCCATACACTTAAACACAAGTTATTGTCTGGAAACTAGAAAAATGCTTGTTTTTGGCCCTTTTTTGGCCCCTAATTCCTACATATTTGGGCAATTAACCCCAAACTCAATCCTAGCCTTCCCTTTGTGATATGGAACCTTATAGTACAATGTCATGAGAGATCCATACACTTACACACAAGTAATTGTCTGGAAACTAGAAAAATGCTTGTTTTTGGCCCCTTTTTGGCCCTTAATTCCTAAACTGTTGGCCCCATAACCCCTTAAATAAATCCCAACCTTCTACTTGTGATATTAAACATTGCCGTACAATTTCAGAGCAATGGAAATACTTATACAAAAGTTGTTATCCTGAAACTAGAAAAATGCTTGTTTTGGGCCCCTAATTCCTAAATGGTTGTGACCATCATCCCTAAAATCAATCCCAACCTTCCTTTTGTGGTATTGAACCTTCTTAAAAAATTTCGTAGAGATCCATTCACTTAAACTAAAGTTATTGTCCGGAAACCAATGTGTCTTCGGACGATGACGCAGACGACGACATCATACCATTATACGATCCCAAAAAATTTTTTGCGGTCGTATAAAAACCATTCATCTAAATGTCAAATACTTTTATTTTTTAAAATGGTTTGTAAATACTAGAGGATGTCATAGTGTTATTTGATAGCAAGGAATGTTCTAAAAAACATGATCAATATTGGAATGATTCTCCTGTTAAGCAAAATTTGTCACAGTATAGTCTTTTTGTGCTGAAGCCATGTTAAAATAAGCAACCAATAATCATTCATCCAACCTTGTCAGCAAATAAAAATACAATATAAATATTTCTATACGTTCATTATGGATTTAAACAATTTTCCCGACAATGATTACGACTTTAAACAAGAAATATTGATCTTGAATCTCAATCAGATTTCTATTTCTACACTTTAGTTGATTCTCATTGTGTTGGAAAACTTTGAAAATACAAAGTGTTTTGTACGTTCTTGATTTATTATCGTTTGTTTCGCAACACAGATGATTATAATTTGGTTGATTTTACTACTTTCAAGGATATATTTTGAACTTTCATCATAGAAAAATTAATCTAAAAAAAATCTCAAAGAAAAATAAACTTCTAAAAAAAAAAATTCTTTGGAATTGTTTTACATTTTGCACGTTTTGTTGTTAGGGCCTTTTATAGCTTTCTATGATGTATGGGTTCAGCTCATTGTTGAATGAGTTATGGAGATCATTAATTACTAATTCTAGTGAATAATTGTCTAATTGGCAATCATACATCATATCAGAGATCCTTGTAGGTTTTTTTAGTGGTATGGCTGGTAAATGTATTATGTTGATAAGCAAGATGTATGATGATATGATTTGGAATTCATCAACAATTAACATTACCTCTGATCCCACATTCTCTCCTCCATTTCAATGCTTCATGTAATCTGTCTGCTGCCTCAGATAAAGGCTCTGTTTTCCTTATGAATTGTTGCACATACAAATCATTACTTTTTATATTGTCAATATCTCTTTGGTCATACAACTTCTTCTCCACAAAATCTGACACTACAACAAAAGAATGACTGATCAATTGAATAAGATAAAGAAAATACTGTTATGCTGTTACACCACTGTCTCAGGTTAAACAGAGTGTTGAGCACTCACATACATGTTTAACCCTGCCATATTCTGTATGTGCCTTTCCCAATTCAGGAGCCTGTAGTTCAGTGATTGTCTTTGGTTCGAGATTTGTCACCAAGATGTTTTTCTTAAACTGTTTCGTTATAAATTAGGCCATTAGTTTTCTCGTTTGAATTGTTTCACACTTTTCATGTCAGGGCCTTTAATAGACAACTATACAGTATGGGTTTTTCTCATTGTTGATGGCTGTACGGTGGCCTATAATTTCTTACATCCACTTCATTTATTATCCTTTTTCATGTTTTTTGAATTCACAATTTCACATTTAAAAATTTGTAAGGGTTCTGCGGAACCCAGTGTCTCGCCTACTTTTGCTGTTAATCGCAGTCTCAACAAAAATGAGATGAGGAAAAAATTTAATAAAAATATTCCTCTCGATATAATTTTTTTATTGTAAGAAGCTTCTGTCCAAGTTTGGTAAAAATCCAGGATAGTTTATGAATCTAATAAATGTTTTAGAAAATTTAACTGCAGACTGTATGTAATGTTAACTGGAAGAAAAACTAAGTCCATTTATAAGTAAAATATGGATAAACAATTACAAGTACAAAATTTTAATAAAAATTTCCTTTTAGATACTAGCTTTTGATCATAAACAAACTTCTGTCCATGTTTGGTACAAATCCAGGATAGTTTAAGAAAGTTATTAAAATTTGAAAAACTTTAACCACAGAGTGAATGTAATAATAACTGACAGAAAAACTAAGTCCATTTATAAGTAAAATACGGAAAAACAGGATTTTTTTTAAAAATTTACTTCTGGATACTATCTTATGATCATAAACAAGCTTCTGTCCAAGTTTGGTAGAAATCCAGGATAGTTTGAGAAAGTTATTAAAATTTTAAAAACTTTAACCACAGAGTGAATGTAATGTTAACTGGCAGAAAAACTAAGTCCATTTATAAGTAAAATACGGAAAAACAGGAATTTTTTTTTTACAAAATTTACTTCTGGATACTATCTTACAAAATGTATGATCATAAACAAGCTTCTGTCCAAGTTTGGTAGAAATCCAGGATAGTTTAAGAAAGTTATTAAAATTTCAAAAACTTTAACCACAGAGTGAATATTTGTGGACGCCTCCGCCGACGACGCCGGAATGTAGGATCGCTATGTCTCGCTTTTTCAACAAAAGTCGAAGGCTCGACAATAAATGTGTAAAGCACTCACAAAGTCAAAATTGTAATCAGAACCTGCATATTTCACCATGATGGTTCCACTATGATTGGCTTTGTATTTACAGGTAAATTGTTTTCCTTAGTAATTTGTTTTTTTCTAATTTGAAACAACTGACATATTGAGGATCGCCTATTCAACATTGTGAAAATTAATTGCTAGAAAGTTGCAAAACAGCATGTAAGGCCAACTTTGATTACATGACTTCTGCCATCAATTCCATGGTTAATGGTTGGGGTCACTGGCAGCAACTTTGTGCAATCACAGTGGACATTTTAAAGGATATTTCAAATGTTTTATTTTGTACATTTTAAAGGGCATTAGCTGTACATGTCAAATTCATGTTCAATTATTTGACTAAAATTCTCATATTTGATTTATAAACTATCATACTAAAACATTTATCAAAATTAATAAAAGTCTAAAGTAAACAATTAACAATGCATGGACTCAGTAATATGTATGAAAGCGTTTCGTGTGCATTTTAGTCTAGATGCCATCTAGTTAACTATCGAGATAACCTTCGAAGACTGCTGAAGGTCATATAACCTGATTTTAACATAAATATAAATAGATAGCAGGAACATGCAGTTGGATTTTTCTAGGTCTGCTTGTTATGTTATACATGTTATAGGTTAAAAAATATATTATCATAATTTTCCTGTATAAGAATTACTTTTGTGGATTAAATGTCAACGAAATGGTTCACTTTCAATGTTGACATTCTTTTCCTTTTATTTGCTAAGCACACCTAGTACATGCGTAATCCATCTCTAGCTAAGGGGTTCAATTAAAGGTCACATGAATAAAGATTCAATTCAGGTTGAATTATCGACTTGAAAATAAGTTGATTTTGAGCTTATTTTAACAAACTAGGTATAAACTGACTGCTAATAATGAAATATTATTTCAAAATTCTGCCTTTATTAATATTTTAAAACAAAAAGAATCGTTCTTTTATTCTTTTGTCTAAATGTAGCTATTGCTCCTTTGAGAATATTGCATTAGAATAGGATTAGGAATAACTGTACAGTATTTGAAGAGTTACCACTGTCAAATCCTCAATAGGGTGGCAACTATTCAAATACAATACCTCATGTTACTGTTATTCCTTAAATGTATCCAGTGGTCTGAGATCTTTTGGTTTGGTTGGGAATGGCTTTTAAAAAACTGACAATGATTATATCATAAGCTATTCTTACAGACTGTCTAACTGAATGTTTGACATGTTATCTTGACATTTTGATCTAACTTGGTAAAATTACTCACCACTGTATTTGGCATGAAAAGCTTCTCTCAATTTGTCAGCTTCATTCTCTATGGCCTAAAAAATAATTCAATATATATATATTTGATACATGTGATATATGCAGATAAGGGGAGGGTTGGGCATCCACAAACATGTTTTACCCCATCACATTAATTCTTTACAATGGATATAGATATAAGAAGATGTGGTATGAGTGCCAATGAGACAACTCTCCATCCAAGTCACAATTTGTAAAAGTAAACCATTATAGGTCAAAGTACGACCTTCAACACAGAGCCTTGGCTCACACCGAACAGCAAGCTACATGTATAAAGGGCCCCAAAAATGACTAGTGTAAAACCATTCAAACAGGAAAACCAACGGTCTAATCTATATAAAAAACGAGAAACAAGAAACACTTAAGAACCACATCAACAAACGACAACCACTGAACATCAGGTTCCTGACTGAGGACAGGTGCAAACATATGCAGCGGGTTTAAACGTTTTAACTATGTGCCTGTCCCGATGATACAATTATCTCTTTTAGATTTTTGTTGTCTACAAAAGAGGGACGAAAGATACCAGACAGTCAGGGGTACTACTTGTACAAGTAATTTTTATTTACATGAAGGAGTAAATATTAATATACTTATATAAGTAAATTTGTAAGATACCTATAAAAGTGTATTTTATTTACTTGTATAGGTAAATTATTTTATTGGCTTAGTTATGTCCCTTAGACATTCAGATTTTTTTACTTATACAAGTAAAAAAGTCATACTGTATTCTTTTCTTGAATTTCTCAGGACTTCTTTGCTCTAATAGAATTTTTAATTGTCTGTCCTTTGCAGATGTCTTTACTAATAATTTAAGTGTAATTTCATGGACAATGAAAATCTGATTTGTCTGTTATCTTCAGAACACTGCTCATTTACAAGCCCCCAAGGGACAATTTTTGAAGGCCTTGCCCAATTACTTAAGATCTCTGCCCACTTAGTTTCTGGGTTGAATAAATGAGATGAAACATTGAACTCTAATAAAAAATTATGAGCTAACCTGTGAAAAATTGTTAAAGGCATGTTTTTACATCTCAAAACTTGATACAAGTAAATTTTTAAGAAATTAAGGGGAGATTTTTCAAACATTATAAACAAAACAAAATTTACTTATATAAGTATATTATCATTGATTATCATTTACTTCTTCAAGTAAATAAAGATTACTTGTACAAGTAGTACCCCTGACTGCCAGAGGGACATTCAAACTCATAAATTGAAAATAAACTGACAACGCCATGGCTAAAGAAAGAAAAAGACAAACAGACAAACAATAGTACACAAAACACAACATAGAAAACTAAAGACTACCATAATCGGGCTTGTATAGTTCGCACTGGTACATAGTCCGCACCCCCTTCTCCCACGAAATTTCAGGTAAAAAAACTTTTTGTAACTGTTAGAAAAGGTCTAATGAAACTCTGGCAAATTTTAAATCTTGTGTAGTCGTTTCATTATTTTTTTGGAAAAAAACTATTTTCCATCACCAAACAGAAGCTGAAACTGCTTGTAAATGGTTCTAAAACACTTCAAGATGGTTAAAATAAGTCTAAATCACACAAAAAACAATTTAGAAACTTGTGTATGTTTAAACCGGAAGTTTGAAATGCACGTGTAAAAGAGGAAAAAACCCGGTGAGAGTCGAAATCCGTACATAATAGATATCACTATAATACGACTTTGAAAGTAAAACAGTTCCCTCTTTATGTAAAACACTGTTTAATATATCTATCACATTAATATTTGAAGGGTTTTAAGCTAATAGAAAACATATATTTGTCAATAGGAAACACCAAAACGGAACGAATAATAACCGATTACGTTTTGTAGTTTACACATTGTAAGCTGGTTTACGGTTGTCTTTTTTAAAAAAAATTTGTACGATTTCATTAAAGCAGATACCAGTTTATATTTAGCAATGCATTGAAAAGAAACGAGAATTTTGTATTGAAGCATTTAATTTTAAAATTTATCAGGATTTATTTGATATTGAATAAAAATATCTTATTAATATGGATTGGGTAAAATTATTGGTTTAAAAAATGATAAGAGCGCCCGCTACAATGTCAATAACAAACATGGCGGAACGTAAACAAACCACATCGCGAAATTGAAATTTTCTCTCTTATTTCTTGCCTATTGTACTCTATAGTCCGCACCCCTGCTGTCAGGGTCAATTTTGGAGAATAAAACCGTGGACTATACAAGCCTTTTAACGGTAGAAGCAACACGAACCCCACCAAAAACTGGGGGTGATCTCAGGTGCCCCAGAAGGGTAAGCAGATCCTGCTCCACATGTGGCACACATCGTGTTGCTCATGTTAGAACAAACCCGGTAAATAGTCTAATTCGGTAGGTCACATTTGTGAAAAGGGAACAGGATTGTAGTTACGACATTAGGAACATACCCGCTATCATCTGCGAAACGGATATTCCATAACGGTCAACCAACTCGTGATGGCATCCATTAAATTTACGAAGGGATGATTTCAACTTCACCATTTTGAACTCTTGGTTTGATAGCTTTCTTGTGAGCAGCAACCCTCTAACAAGGAAATCATAATAGGAAATACAAGCCTGGGAATATCGTATCAATTGGGAGATATATACTCAGAATGCAGGTGCTGCTGTAATGTTGCTACATAGAAATGGAAAGTTCACAATTGGGAAGCTGAAATCATCTCTTTTGTCGTAAAGTTAGTCCCTAGTGTTGATACTGACAAATGACTGATAGTGTATTTACTTGAAAATATTTTTCATACACCTTTCCAGTTTCTTTCTTTGTGTTTTATGCCACTAATAGCCTGTCCCAAGAAGTCTCCACGATAAACTTTTAAATCTACAGGCCTGGAGCTCAATTTTTGGAAATTTTTAGTTAGATTCTGTTGGCACGAAGAGATGATTTTTACAGGCCCGAAAGCAATTTTACAAGCCTGGACTGCTGGGCCTGTGCACAGTGGTTAAGCATGAAGACTGCCCAAGTGAGGAGCATGTATTTCAGTGGTTGTTGTTGGTTCATGTCCGTTATGTTTGTTTTTCATAAATTATTTTGTTATAATAATATAAATTAGGTTAGTTTTCTCAATTGAATAGTTTCATATCTTTCATGTCAGGGCCTTTTATAGCCTATTATCATGATTATACGGTATGGTTTTTCTCATCGTTGAAGGCAGTACAGCTGCCTGTAATTGTTGACATCCCATTTAATTGAACTTTGGTAGATATTTGTCTCATTGGCATTCATACCACATCTCTTTAATTTTACAAAGAGGATGAAATTACATATGGTAAAAATCATTATTTTTATTTTTCTGTGAAGTTGCATGTTAGTTTTTTTCTTTGGCGCTTGATATCTGACTTGTGGAGAAGTCACGTCACTTGTGTTATGAAATGACACTGATGGACCGTGGACTGATAAGAAAAATTGTTTATTATGTCATGTATGTATAATTTTCGTGGTGATTTACCACAAGATGATCGGCTATTTTTCTCACAGCTAATAATCATAAAAGGTCTTTTCATTTTTCTACATAAATAGTTATTTCAAACATAAGAATATCTTCATGCGAGGATTATAAAATAACTATTTTTTAAACCTTATCGCCATCCGCCATTGTTGTTGTCGTCTGCTGACCTCCAGGGACGATAACTCTTGTTTGTAAGACAACTCGGCGCGATTACAATTTCGGACCGACTGCAAACAGTCTATGATTGAAGACAAGTCGGACAGTCAATAAGTCAATTCGTACTGTCAATGAGTCAACTAGGACCGTCTATAAAGTCAACTTAGACCTTATATAATGCCAACTCAGACAACGTTAATGGAGAGTTTTGACTATATATATATAGTCATTCCGATTAATTTGTATTTACATGCACTTTTCGGGACTGGGGAATCATGGGAATGGATGATTTCATTTTCGGGAATTCGGGATGCACTGTTTATTTTTAGCGCGAATCCGGGATTCAGTGTTAATTTTTTGCGGGAAATCTGGAGGACTACCTCCATGCCCCCTTTAAAAAGAACCATTACAGCAACTTTTTCAGTGAGGGGTCCGTCAATGGACTGTTGCAGGGCTAAAGTTTTCCTATGTAATATACCCTTAATTTTCGGCAGTACCTCGGGCATTCATAAAATCCTCGCCATGATCCCTTCATCCATATCAACCATTTACAAGACTTTCCTTTTGTATGTTTTTTTTTTCAGTGCTAAAAACTCGTGTAAACGTATGTTTGGGTGTCTTTTAGGGGACGCCCAATTGATTTTTTTTGGGGGGGGGGTGGGTAGGAGGATTTTTACTGGACTGAACAGTTATTTTCATCTGTTGGATGATACAGATATGCATTCTTTTTTTTCACTTGTACACATTTGTTTGTTTCCTGCATTTTGTGTTGCAGAATATTAATTTTCTTCCTGTCTTGGTCAGAGTTATTTATTTTCATTTTTTTCCAGACCAACTTCTTTATTTTCAAAATCCCCCCCCCCCCCCCCCCCCCCCTTTTCCAAAAAAATATCAAATGTTCGTCCCTTAGTAACTATAAATGCAATCATGATAATAATTATGTGACAATGCCGATGAGCAGATGGGTCAACCGACTAAAGATGATGATTTGCAAAGTTACCTAGGTGGAGTCACCTCTGCCTTATCTGTACTAATTGCAAGGCGCATCTTTTGTGTTTTTTTTTTTAATTTTGTTTGCAGAATGTATACATAAACATGTTCGTTTTCAACGTAACATATCAGATGCGGATTCATGATTTTGAAAAAAAGGTGGGGCGCGGGGCCCCAAAACTAGGAAAAGTTACGAGTAGAAAATGTAAAAATTCTACGTATAAGCTATATAAGAAGCTCCATGAGGGGTGCCCTAGCTGCCCATCTGGTCCCTGTCCCCCCCCTTATATCCGCATCTGCATAAGACATCAAATGGATAAAAGATAGTAACAAAAAATATTGGATAGTACAACAGACAACACACCACCAACACCTTACTCTGAAAAAAAGTTGTACAATCCGGATTCAACACCATTCATAAAATTTTAAGGCGCATCATCTTCCAAGCCATTCATGTCATTTACGACCATTTACTAAATCGGTGGTCGTCGTTAATAACATGCTAGTTCATGGAGTGCGTAGAGAGCGTACACCCCCTTTGATAGAAATAAATATCAGTGGTGGCTAATTTATCATATGGAGGCGTAGAGGATTAAAATTGTTAAAAATTGCATCGGCGGTAATTTTTACTATTTTGGACAATTACGTCCCATTTTTTTTTACCATGGGTTCGCCACTGATAATAGTGAATGCTCAGTGTTGCTGTAAAAAAGACACAATCGGTAACTAATGGAGTGTCATTTTTGTGAAACTCGCTGATATATACATACAGACTGAACACTTACAATCAAGACCAATTTAAGAGTTGTATTTTTGCTATTCTATTTCTAAACGTCCAGTGGCAAGACTTTCATGCATATATTCAGGATGAGGAAGTTTTAACAATGCATACAATATGTACGTTCTGCATGGTTGGACTATCGTATTAATCATTATAAGTTGCATCAGTAATTTCAAATCGTTTGACTACGTACATTGCACAAACCAATAGCCGCGAGATTAATAAAATGAAATACTGGGTATACCGGCGTCCACGAGATAGCAACCCTAATCATAATCATCCCTCGTGTTTCTAAACTATCATTTTTTAAAAACTTTATATCATTATCTGAACAAGGAGGAAACGTTCTTTTCGGAACACCTTGGATTCATTCATTTTCGTGGTTACCATATTCGTGGATTGATGAAGGGAAGATTACATTTTCGTTGTTATTTGATATCGCAGTTTTCCAAAAATCTCCGTACAGATTGTCACTTTATAATACTTTTTTGGATAACTATTTAAAATGTATACAAACAGGTATACAAATTGAGGTTTGGAGCTATCTTTAGAGAATATGAAGCTGCTATAATGTGATTTTTTTGGTGAAATTTAGTCAAAATTGAAAGAATTTTTGAAAAGTGCCCTGGTATAAAAAAAAATCACGGGAAATTGACCTGTACCATTTTCCATAGTGACATTATAATCAGTGACGCTATGGATAGTAAACTGGGAATTAATAGTATGTATAGCAAATACATATTTTTCTTGTATATTTATGCTAATATAACACAGAAAAACGCGAATTCAATTGAAATTAACAGAAAAAAAAATTACGGATTTTGGAAAAAAGGGGGAGGGCTAAAATAATTTTCCTGTCCCCAAGTACATTTTTCCAACCCCATCTCGTTTTATCTACCATTTTTAATTGTCATGAAACATACTTAGTAATAGAAGCAATCTCCTTTATGTCTGTTCAAATGCTCCGTGTTCTAAAATATTGCATCTTATAGCCCAACACCCCTCCAGGACAGGGTACTTCCCCTTGTCTATTGCCTGACCTTGTTAGCACTGATTTTCACCAAATCAATTCAATACATTTACTATTGTATCAGGTGTTAAGCTTGTTTGAACAAAATCTATTTTGTTCGAGAAAAAGATGAAAATTTCTTTGCAATTTGAGGATGGAACATTAGTCCTTCTTCACAGAAGGACTTGACTACAGGTCAGAAATATAGCCCGTTAATCGTCTACGTGCATTTAAAAAAAAAACGTATGCCCCTACTATCCAACACTGTTGGACCGTTGGATTGTATGGCCATACGTTTTTTTTCCTCAATCGATCATAAATACTTCAAGCATATTCCATTTTGTTATGCTACTTGAGATATTCATGTTTTCCATGGAAAGAGCAATTTTCAGTGGTGCATAATTCAGATATGGATTTTGTATAAGAGAAATGGTTGACCACTTACATTAATACACTTATCATACTACTGTAAACGATCAAAGAGATCAGATGTTACATTATACAGTTTAAATCTACTTGAAAAAATGATGAACAATTTGAATATATTTTACACACTGCGGACAAACTTAAATGCTATTATAGTTGCATTCAAAATTCAAATTGGACGCAGCATGTTTTAACCTTTAAAAATAAAAAAAATCCAATGGTTTATGCTTTCATTTATACATCAGCGTTATTCATCAAATCGGACGGGAAAGGTTAGAATAAATATATTGTGGACTTTCTATATTTAGACTAGACATAATCAATAGAGATTTGAAAACGTCTACCTACATGTCAATTCCGTTTTTGGTAATACTATAAATCTACTATATGGACTGAATAAACAGGGTGTGATACGGGAAATGTACATTACAGAAGATACGTAGGAGGGCATTCCTCTTGACACTATAGAAACTGTCGTCTGCTTACAAGTGGCAGCCATGGAAGACGAAGAAGGTAGGGGAAGAATTAAAATTTGTTCTATTTTTTTCTGGTGCTATATTCCTGAGATTTGCTAAATCGATTTCAGCATCTAGAAGTTTCTGAAATCGAATTAGCTAATGTAATTGTGTACAATAACAATCGATTGTCAAAAAATATAACATCAAGTTTTCATTTGTAATATAAATATCAATTATATTCTATTTAATGATTTTGCGGGTATTGCAAAGAACTAAAATCTCCATCAGTCGATCGTTGAAATTAAATTGTGCGCATGCAAAAAACTGAAAATGCAAGAAAATAAAAACAAATCTCCGCAGTATGGTATTATTTGTCTATAAGAAACCAATACATTCTACAGATATGTATATTAAGCAGTCTGTCTTTAAATTGTAACCAAATTATTCAAATACTATACTAGTATACATAAACCGTACCAAATTCAGAATTCATCTTTTCGTTTAATTTCAAAGTTGTATTTCGTACAAGCTTATTCAGCACTCTGCTTTCTTAATGTTGATCCTCAAATCATTTTCTCTTTGGAAAAGTTATGATAAATCGATATTTGAAAACAAAATAAGTCTGTTTTAATTCCAATTTTAATTTTTGCAATATTTGTTTAGATATTGTTGTAGCAGTGTGATTTTTAGAACTTATGTATCATGTAGATTTTAATATACTTTATTTGTAATGAAATTTTCATATTTTGAATATTGAATCTACACGTCTGTAATGTAAAGTGATTTTGTAACTTTCAAAATATGTAAATTATCAAAAGACTTAATGCAAGTCTCCCCTCCACGTCTCACCTTCATTTTACAAATAAGTTTATGTGCAGTTTTTTTTATCCTAAGACGATTAAACTGGGTTGTACATTTCAATGTAAACACTTGTCTGACATTTTATGGTCTCAAGTACGTTTTATTGAAGGTTCATTCATGTTCTATAAAATTATAAACAAATCGTATATTTAAAACTTAAAGTCAACAATGATCAGAAAATTAAATACACGAACATGGGGTGAATACAATATTAAAATATCGAGAAATGCGAACTTAAGATGTAGCACATTATTTTCCTTTTCTTTATAGTTTGATTTGAACTTTTTTTTTAAAAAGGCATGGAATGAAGTTTTTCTTTTACGTCAAATGAATTTTCGAAATATCTTCGTTTGACATAATTTGACTCAACAATATTTTAGTTTTATCGAATCATGATACGCCCACGTAGGCCAGTCGTTATTGTTGTTAAGAACTGTATGAAATTAATAAAAATGCTGATTTATCCTTATTGTAACAAAAATGTGGTTACTTTTGTGCAGAATATACTTGATGATAATGGTTTATTATTGCGTCTAATATTTTTAGGGATGAGCATGAATTATTTTTTTTTCGGCTTTAACATTAATATTCAAAACTTTTTTTGCCATGGCGTTGTCAGTTTATTTTCGGCTATGAGTTTTAATGTCCCTTTGGTATATTTCGCCTCTCTTTGTTTATGGGCATTGTTCAAGATCGCTTCTTTCTGAATTGTTCATAAATTGGCTAATGAAATCTACCCAGAAGAACAAAAATTGGCATTGGTGTGTAGAACGGGACGATTTCAATACAGCAGGGTAAGACCCATTAGTGTCGTTCGAATCAGTATATATATACATTGTATATCTTTAAATGTATTGGAAACAATCTGTAGTTCAATTGACATGTATGCAACACAACTTATACTACTGGATATAACAATGCAAAATACCAATTTGGCTATCAGTTGGGTACTTGATTCAAGATGATTGATTGGTAAAGTCCTCGAACTTTTGAAACTGAAACCCGAATTGATTGTTTTAGAGATAGTGATGACTGCTGCCAAGAGGAATGGTAGTGCGATCATGAGGTTGGAGAGAATAAATCATAATGAAATAGATTTCAAGAAAGTGCATCACGTGGCTGGTGGCCCTTATAAAGGAATTCTTATTAACAAGGCAGCTACTGGTAAGTATAATATTATATACTACCTTGTTAACTGACAGAAATCTAGTGTATAGGTATGTAGGTAATTAAAGGATTTAATTAAAAAAGATAGTAAATTTCAGCCTCCCTATTTACCCACCCTTAATGTTCATGCCTACCCTTATACATGTTATGGTCATTTTGGTCATGAACCGTTAAACACACGTATTGCTTTTAACCTTAACATACTACAGATGTATATTATATAACAAAAACATATGACCTCAGATCAAAACGACAATGGCATAGGTGTATTATAAAGTTTGTTTAAAACGCCACATATGGTTATTGTTGTCCGTTGTTGCGAGCCTTGTCAATGATTGTCTTTTGTCAAATCGTAATGTTGTTTTGTTTTATAGAAGTTTGTGTTGATGATAGATATTTGATAGTTTTGTTTAACATATTTGAAACTTTCTTCGACTCAGATCTTTGAGATTGATCGAGTTTTGATCTCTTAACATTTAGTGGCAAATTGTTCATGCTTATTCAGTAAAAAAAATAATAGTTAATAAAATAGTTAGGTTCTGTTAAGTTGGTCATGGATGAAGGGTATGGAATTTGGACTGCCACTAGAAACTGAGGGTATGTTGGATATGGGCAGACATTTTTCTACGGCACTGATCTATGGACCTCTCAAAGAATTGTTGTTTGAGGTCACAAAAATTGAAAACTTAGTTCCCATGTGCAATGTACAATGAACAATTTCACAGTTCACTGCATGAACAAGGAAATGTGATTAACGTTTTTGTTTCAGATAGGTTAAAGTTTGGTTTAATGTAGTTTGTGGTCAGTGGTCACATCAACCTAAAATTTAGTACACATGTAATTGTTTAATGAAAAGTTTAATGTATATACCAAATTAGGATTTAAAGTGAAACTTCACAGTTAACTTGAAATGAAAAAATGTGACAGAGTGATTAATTATTGTTGTATGTATGTTAAAATGTGTGGATACATAAAGTAAACCCATCGGTCTTTAACAGCCTCTTATATAAAAATCTCAATAACCTAATTGTTGGGACACTATAATTTGCAAAGTTATGTAAATACTCGACATTCAAATATTTTTTTTAAATTTTATTTCTCGGACTGGTTAAGTCGTAGGAAGAAAGAAAAAATTGTCAAATTTCCTACTTTCTGTTTATAAAAAAATAAACCAAAAATTTGAAGTACAAGGAACTTAACAATTAAATCTATATGTGACACTGCACAAAAATTTGTATGTGAAGGTTCACGTTATTTAAATGATTTTATGCAAAATCAATGTCACAAACTAAAGCGAAAATGTTAAAGGATCATAGATAAATTTGAGACAACGCCCACACAACGTATTCGACACCTCAATACTTAAGCTTTAAACTATAGTAATAGTATTGACATAATATGCCGATCAAACGTTTCGAATATATTTTAGTTTTTTTACAACTGACGTTCAAGTATGCTATATAGCTACTTATAAACTATAATTATTTGTTGCCTTGTACAGGATCAAATAAGACTTTAGAAATAGAGAATAGTGAAAGAAAGAAGCGAGAAAAATGGACCAAAATAAGGGGATGCAAATATGCATAGAATAGAGTATCATAGGAAACACAATTAAAGTTTATGCCCTAAACATTAAAAGAAGAATACAGAAAGGAAGACGTACTCCCCTCCCCAATCCAGACCCTCACGTAGAATGTATATCGACCGGTCTGAAATAGAACTTCAACTATAAGTTGAGAGAATGGAATGCTTCCTGTGGGGGAACAGAATCCTAACTACGACTCGAGGAATATCTAATGTTTTATTTGTACAAATTTAATTTAATTTTAAAATATTCAGCCAGACCTTGTTCCAGTGACTGCTATAGTCCGGTTGTGTAGCAGTGTGTATACTTGACAGCTATTCTTCTGAAAGTGGAATAAATCTTTTAGTTTACTGTGTCTTATTGTTTTTTGACTCGATGCACAACTGTTTATCTCTTGTGTGTGTGTGGAAAGGGGGCGGTATTTTTGGAAGAACTTTAATAATTTAATAATTTTATTTAAAAAAAAAATACAGGAACAAGAAATTTATTTGGAATTCAATGTTGAATCTTCATTAGTTTACTATTCTGTTCAATTCCTTTTTGAAACAAAAAAACTTTTTTCAAGAAATTTTAGAACCAAACAATCTATCAAAAATATGCCCCAGCCTTAAAAAAAGATAAATGGTCGATGTCCAAGACTATATCACGCAAATCGGAAGTTTGGTACGCCGTAAAACCTTACACCTGGTCCAACCTGCTCTGTGTCTAGTATACGCTAGTCATTCCCCAGTTCTGCCATTAGATGATCGTGTAGTCAGTATATACATGTATATAATATGGAAGTTGATTTTTCAATATACAAATATCTAAAAATAAGATGTGTTAAGATTGCCAATGAGACAAATCTCAATCAGAGAGAGACCAAATGACGTAGACTTGGTAGAAGTTATCAACTATATTGGTCACCGTACAGCCTTCAACAATGAGCAAATTCCATATCGCATAGCAAGCTATAAAAGGCACCGAAATGATAAGTGTTAAACAATTCAAACGAGAAAACGAATGGCCTGATTTATGTACAGAACATAAACGAAAAACGATATGATATACGGTCATATACAGCAACAAACGACAACAACTGAATTACAGACTCCCTGCAGGGACATGAAATGCAGAATGTCGCGTGGTTGAACATGTTTGAGGAGACCACATAGTACATGGACAGTACATTTCTTATTGCCTTATTCTAACTCGAAACGTCTCTGATAACGAAGTGGGTTACACATTCCTTTGCAAAAAATGTATCTGCTTCTTGTAGGCGTATTTTGATAACATAACTAATTTATTATGCTCATACTATTTCATTTCATAAGAAAGTCAAAGATTGAAAAGCAAATATGCACATAATGATTTTTTGACATTCATGTTAACGATGTTCAAGTACCGACCATTCATCTTTTATGAGGACACCAATTTTTTTTCTCTCGGGACAAAATGTTTTTCTTCAAACTTAATTATAAGCAAGCTATATTTTTTTTTAATAACATACAGAAACTATCAAGTTTTTTTTTTAAAGAAATTGAATGTAGCTTTTACTTTTTATACTAATGTTCAAAACGAGCAAACAATTTTTTCCTTTTCTTCAGAACCAATTTTATTTTCAAGAAATTTCAGAATCACAATTTACTAAACACACTCATCAAGCACAAACAAACACAAACAAAATATAAGAGGTGGATGCATAATAGCTCAAGTCTTGTTAAATACTGAAGCAAGTAGCAACCAACAAATCATCGTTAAATACGATGGAAAGGAAAGAATCAGGTAAAATACTCTGTCTAAATGAATTTATAAAATATCAACTTTTCTTATTTGAATAAATCAATAAAGCCCACTCAAGTTGTCAACTGTTTTAGAGACGTGGTTATTTTAATAAATCAGAATTAAAAAGCAATTTAGATGAAGTTATTTATTTCAATTAGTATTTATCGAAAAACTCTACGTTTATCAAACCTATGTAAATATGGATACCAGCGATTTTGTTGATAAATTGTGTTTTTTTTTCTGCATAATACCACTTTTGTTTGGATCCATTAAAATATAAAACTAAGAATGTAAATAGTGCGTTACTGTGAACAAAAATATGTAATAAAAACAAATGAGGATGAAGCATTAAAAGAAAACTATCTTTTATTTCCTGTTTTCTTATTCTATTTGATGTTGTCCTTATCGCTCTAATACATGTACTTAACAGTAGAGGACCCAAAAGAGCGTAGAGGGCCCTTTGATCCCCAAAAAATACAAATCTCATATATTTGACGATTTATAAATATGTTTTTTTAGTATAAAAACGTCCAAATTTTTTTCGCCGTATCAATTAAGTTTTCGTGAATTACCCTCACTCCCCCTTTCAATAATCCTGGATCCGCCCCTGCTTATTAACATTGCTTGTAAACTGTAAGTCAATTCGGGTATCATAAGCCTATACTTGATTATGTTCTGATATGTGATTACCTTCGTACTAAAATAATTTCTTTGACTGATTTGTAAAATATCAAATTCTTAGGTTTGTTTTGGATTTTCTTTGAAGTTCGGTATTTTTGTTATACTTCTTTGCTATCCAACGTTTGATATTTTTGGGTTCCAATATTTGGTTTCAAGCACAATTGTGAAAAATGTTGAATGATGGATTGTTATTTACTTAACGTCTGGTGAGAAATAATTCTAAATCTTAAAATTTACATAAAATCAACATCGGTATCTTGTTTTTAACATGCTACAAGAAGTCATTATATAAATATTTTCCACTCTTTAGATTGATGAGGGGTGGAAATGGGGATCCCTGATTCCCGCTTTCCTACCCCAAACTCCCACTGCCCTTCTTCTTAGTCCAACTCCCCCCTTACTCATGGACGAAAATCGGTTAAATTGTTTTCCAGCATATCCCAATTTTTACTCCTTCTCTTCCCCCGGTTCCCAGCCCCTGACCCCTGTTTCCTCACCCCCTGACTCCCACTTTCCGCCCTCTCATTCCAATGTTCTCTTATCGCTGTCCATCCCTCATTGATTGGTTGACAGTGGTCGATAACCTTTTGTACGACATCGACTCGAATGTTTATAGAAATGTGCAAATCTACTGGCAAAAGAAATATTGTATTTATTATGGAAAGGTTATTAAAAATAATAAGAATATATTGTATGATTGTAAATGAGTCAGCTTCCCACACAAAGATCAAAAGAAAAGTTACGGTCACAGTTAGCCCTTCAACACTGAGCAAAACCAGACCGTAAAGTAAGCTTTCAAAGCCCTTGGCTACATATTAACTTAACAATTATATGTACCACTGGTTTTTAATCGGTTTACATAGTTTTTTGTCTGATTGAAAAAAAAAACTTATTAAAATAAATACCGAGTTCCAAGGTAAATTTAAACAACATGGGGATGGAGGAAGGGGGGAGGGGGGGGGGGGGTGGTCATAAAACCTGACAAAATCAAACGCTCGACTATATAAACGAACGAAACGAATGGAAAACAACAGACATACAACATAACTGAAGCTATATGGAAAAAAAAGAGTAAAATAATGCGAGAGCACATTTGCCATATTAAGCAACCCGTAAATGTTTTTTACATATCATAACCTGTATGACTAATATCTATATTTAGGTTTATTAGATGGATGTTATGTAACAATATTGTATGTTGTAAAGGATCATATTTGTTGTATGTATATGACCCCCCTTTTTGGAACCTAATTTGGAAATTCAAATATCCTATCCATAACAATCGTATTTTTACTGATCGATATATCTAGACAATAACATTAACATATTGTTTAATGAACGGATGAAAGGCAAATTTGTTGCTCTGGTAATGATAGCTGTTTTGTCTATTATTCAAGAGCGCTTATGGTTTTCCAGCATCTATCAATTAAGCTGGAGTTCCTTATATTTTATATCTGGTTCATTTGTCGTACCCGTTCTCCAATCTCTGTATGCTATACAACCAGTTATGTTAATATTTTATGTTACAGCAGGTTACTCAGAAAATACTACGGAACTTTAATTAGCTTATTTGAATACCTATCAACGTCTTTTATCACTGACTTTCGTAGGAATTTAAGATTATATTTGATCACACGTGATCATATTTCTTTAACTGGAGAGTAGACTAAGGTGTAGAAGTATGATACTTGAAGTTTGCCCGTCCATCTGTAATATCCACCCGAAAGAGAGCGTCCGATTGGCTGTGCGGGATGTATAAATACACATCCACGGCTGCATGGTTAGAATGAGAATGTAAGATTTAAACTCTTTTACGGATTCTAAGGTGGCCTGCTGCAAGTCAAAATTTCTGACCTTATTCAATTCCATTCTTTTATTGTGGCAACCTAAATTTCCCGGCCGTCATGCCGGTTGCTTTTCAGCATCTTCGTATATTGACTTTATTTCTTATTTGTTCTAGGCCTAAATATGTATGAAATATTTGTCAGCAGACGTTGAGCCAATGGTTAACTAACCAATCTAGCATACATATTTTATTCCAACTCAATTGGTAGAATTTGCAAAGTGAAACCTGGGACTATTTGGACCTTTAGGGTGAAGAATGATTCAGAGATGCGCATCTGTTGTAGATAACACACCATGTCTTATTCCGATGTACTGTACTTGTCATACATAATATATGTAACTATTTCAACAGATCTATTTTTTTACAAACATGCGCCTAAAATTGCTTCTTAGATATTGGCAAAATAAATTCTTAGTATTTCATAACAGTTTTCAACACGAGTAACAAATTGTTGAAACACATTATAAGTATATTTATTACGCTAAAGTTTTTTTGCGTTCGGGTAGCTGACCATGAAGTTTTGGTCACATCAACTTGAACTAAGAGCACATGTTTGTTATAATGTGAACGTTTTAGAATATACAGAGTAAGGTTCTGATCTAGATTCCATGATTACATGGAAATGTGATAGTGCAAGTGGGGCATGGTATCATATTGACATTTACTAAAAGTCTTGTGTATTGATGTTTTACAGATCTAAACACTGTTGAAGCATCAGAAGGAAGATTAGAGTTTTTAGCTTATATGGTAGATGAAGATCACAACAATGAAGCTATACAGGTCATTTAATATTTACATGTAAAGACTTTACAAATTCTACTACTGTTGTTTTTGACCTTATTTATATAAATCGTTTGAAAATAAATATGAATTACGAGGTTCGAGTCTTGTAAATAAATAGTTGTTTTGTTATTAGTAGATTAGATAAGATTTAATATTTATGATAAAGATAAACATCACAAGAGTCATGCACATTGTAGAAGTCTAGAAGCATTGACAAATTGGAACAAATTATACATAAGTAAATAGGACATATAAAACAACTAAATATCTATTTCAAAGATCCAATGTAGATTAAGAAGTATAGACACAAAGTACAATGTATGTAGTTTTAATTATTTTGTATATATTGTGACTTTACAGGATTACTGGACATTACGTTTCTGGTTTCAAGGAAATGCTGATGGAATGACAAAGAAAAAGACTTTTACAGACTATTTTCAGGAGCTCATGAATCCAACAAATTTTCCAAAAAGTAAAATATTTGAAATATGATATACTTTGAAAATGGTACTTACAAGGCGTTTCTGTTACTAAACGATTACCAAAAGGACTGATAATCTTCACTAAAATACTTCACGCAGTACAAAGTGTTCTGTATTTAAAACATTGATAAATATACGACGGAAAAATGATATTGTAGTCTTACACAACGCAAATACTAATAAAACATATAAATAAATCCTCTAAAATGAAAAAAAAGAAAACAAATAACAAACTAGCAAAGTATATTTTTACAATTCATTTAAGAAAAAACCCGGCTAATAGATTTCTAATTTATAAAATGATTGACCAGTTTCAATATTTTTATTTGTATATCGTTTGACAGTACGTATAATCAGAAATAGAACAAGGCTCTTTAATACAACACAAAACAAAGCTTTATACAAACATGACAATAAAAGTCTCAGCACGGACTCCAAACACTTGACAGAAAATGTGTATTGCCACTGCAAAAGAACGTGTAACGTTTAAGAAAGACATCTTATATTTCATGCAGTTCAGTCAATATCATTAATACTATAACCAAATCAGCTGCTGATTTTGAAGTGACTACATGTTACACAATAACATTTATTACGTCTAATAACTTTACAGATTATATTGGTTTTATCAAGAAAGCGTTGGTAGTATTAAGGTCTTATCCAGTAATCAAACGAGTAGATTTAGAAGTCAATCAAACAACAGAACCTCCCCCTGAAGAATCGTTACCTCCAATCAGTAAGTAGAAATGTCTTACCGAGAATATATCACATGTATACTAAGGTCTTATCCAGTAATCAAAGTCAACCGCACAACAGAACCTCCCCCTGAAAAATCTCTACCTCCAATCAGTAAGTAGAAATGTCTTACCGAGAATACATCACATGTATGTAAAGGTCCTATTCAGTAATCAAACGAGTAGATTTAGAAGTCAATCAAACAACAGAACCTCCCCCTGAAGAATCTCTACCTCCAATAAGTAAGTATAATTCTATTATCGAGAATATATCACATATATTGTTACATATTCCGACGCAAAATCAAAGGAATGAACGACTAGGGGTTAACATGGGGATTTCATTTCCCAAATCCTGCCTTTTGTAATTATTTCCAACTTCCCACTTTGTTTCTCTTCTTTTTTCCCAGATCCAACTTTTTTTGCAACCCCTATATCCCATATCCTAATTTATTAACCCCTTATGTCGCCCCCCTCAACGAATGGCTCTTTGATATATTCAGAGCAGTTAAGGCTTACATAAGACCACCTTAAACTGATTTTATGTATATTCTATAGACATGTGTTTATCATTTTCATAAATGCTCCTTTAAAGCAGTTTAACAAACCCACAAAGAGATACAAGGATTATGTTCTGTTGTTCGGTATACATATGATATGCATTAATTGTACGAAAAATATTATGAAAGTTCTGACAGCGTCTCTTTACCGGAAACAGGCCGCTAGTCATAAAAGCTGCGTCTGACAAATACGTCCTGTTTCATTGTTATAGTACTGGAGCTAATAATGTAAACATTTGTCATTAACATTTTAAGTATGAATGAAAGTTTTTTTTTTGTATACATCATGTCAATGGTACGGCATCAGAAAAGACAGCTGCATAGGTATCAGAAAGTCTTCAACATTCATTAAGACAATTGTCTAAACAATATATGTCAAGATTTAAATTGCATCATAAATAGAAACAGCACATTAACATATGACTTAAGAAAACCACAGTCTTCTTACGAAGGTACTGACTTTGAACTTACATTTAGATATGAGTCATATTTAAACTATGTTTGAGAGAAGTGAATTCTACCCCTTTTTGGTGTCTTTAGATTAACAGATGGTGTCAGCTATGTGAAGATATACTAGTAATGTAACTTTTTTTATTCGAGCGTCACTAATGAGTCTTTTGTTGACGAAACGCTGAATCGCGCGTCTGGCGCACAACATTTATACCTGGAATCTATGGTGAGTTTATGTATATTTGTATTCATTTTTCATTTTAGAAAGTTTTACCACAGTGTTCACCCCAGCAGTTTACACCTATCAATTACTCCCAGAAATACCTATTCAAAATAAAACATTTATAACCTTCATGTTGAAAGCTGCTGGTGATGCGCATATTGCACTGTCAGCAGTTTATAGTGAACTCGAACGCAAAACATGGGAGATAACAATTGGTGCCGAAAACAATACAAAATCAACGGTTAAGGAAGGTGCTATGGGACAAGTGAAAATAGAAGCATTGACTCTAAACATTCTAACGGAGAATGATTTCCGATATTTCTGGATAAGTTGGGCAGAAAACCATATAGAAGTTGGGCGTGGTGCGCAGTATGGATATGGTCGATTTCTACACTGGTATGTTCCCCCAAATAAACAGTTCAATGTTAACTGTCTTGGTGTATCTACAGACAAGGCGTCAAGAGGACAGTGGGAATTTGCTGAAATATTAGGTACATAAGTACAATTTTGTCAACTTTACCTACAGTAGCACTTAGGAAAGATTTTGTTTTTGATGATTTGTAATATTTATCTTTTCTCTGAACAGCTGACATGTTTGTCATGGATTTTGCGGCCACAAATTTAAAACGAAAATAATTAATAAACCCGAAATAACTGATTCATTTATTATTTTCTAATAAAAACTTGTGCATGATGTTTTTTTTATTTTTTTTAATAATAATAATAACAAAGGTTTGCGCAATTATGTTTTTTTTTAATGTTAGCCATATTCCCAAATTTTCTCAATCTAATTATACGTAACTGATGTGTTCCTATTAAAATTGTCAATGGTAGCTACATTACTTTGATTTATGTAAACTAAATTTTCTTTTATTTTCATAGATCCTGAAGAAGAATTTGGTAAACAAGCACGAAAGAAGAAACTAAAGAAATCACTGATATGGTTGGCAAAGAAACAGCGAATATTACAATGTTTGGAAGATTCATACCCTAATACAATACCTATTGCACATTTACTCAAGTAGGTTAATGGTCGTATCTTTGTGTACAAAATAGTGTCTTTTAAAACATTTACTTGCATCATTCTATTGGCCCATATTTCAAAATTTATAAATGTTTACTTAATAAGATAAATAAAAAAATATTATATTCAATTGATGCAAATAATGATCTTCAGGGGCGGATCCAGCCATTTTTAAAAGGAAGGGGAAGTTCCAACCCTCTTCCTTTTAAAAATGGCTGGATCCGCCCCTGAAGATAGGATAAAAAGAGGGGGGGGGTCCAATCAGATGTCCCCATTCAAAAGCATTGATCGTCACAAAAAGGTGGTTCTAACTCCCAAAACACCCTAGATCCGCCACTGATATTTAAATTTAAAAACTAAATGTAATTATTTTGCGGAATAACATTCAAACATAATATTAAAGGAATTCGATTTTTAATACAGTATAAATTATATTTCTGCTCTTACATTGCGTATAAGAATCGAGAGGAATCTTTTCCTCCTTCAAATATTTATTTTATTGAAATGGTTGTACTCGAGAAATAAAGCTGTAAATCTAATTTGTATTATCTAATTTTGATGTTGTACTAGTATTCATTATGTATTGAAAACAAACCTTCAGTCGAGAGTCGATTAACTGTCGTTATTTTAACAGCTGATATCCTTAACACATTATTTTTTTAGACCAAAACAGTGTGAGAAACACGATATATATGTATACTTCAACAATGGAGATGCCTACGTTTATAAAAGTTTAACTTTTTAAAAAGTCGAGAATTAAACCGAGACACCATCAAGGAACAAAAACATTAAACAACTTTACTTTTATACGATCTTAAAGTATGCAGAAGTGCTCATAAAAGTAAATGATATGAATTTGCCAAAATATCGGCTTGAGGTTCTGTACTCTTTCAGGTTATGTAAAGTTAAATTGGCTGATACGACCACAGCAGCGGTAATGTTGAATGATCTTCAAAATAAAGGGTTTATCAAGGAAGTGGAAAAGGGCTTCTGGATGAGGATACAAAGTGGGGGAGCGGATGCAAATGACGGTAAGGAGTATCTATTTTTTTAAGAACTGAATAATTCAATTTAATCCATGTGAGTTTTTGAGCTCGGTTTTGCATAAATCTAATGAAAAATATTACCCGTTTCGTTCCCTAAGGTATCATCAGCACATTGATTTGTGTTGAAATGAATTGTCATAAAAGGTGTGTTGCCTGTAAATGTACTGTTTATAGAATGATGAATTATTCGAAACACTAAAGTTTGTCTACCCCTAAGCATAAAGAGCCTAAGTTGTATTTGGCACAACTTTTTCTAAATTTATTGTTTCGAATGCTCTTCAATTTGGTATTTGATTAGCGCTTCAAACTGTGTTGATTTGGGCACCACTGATGCATCTCATTTAGACAAAACGCGTGTCTGATATTCCAAATTATAAACCAGGCATCTCTTAAGCGGGTTTTGAATTACCTGCTAAAAACATCTACGTTAATTGATAATAATACCTCTAAGACTATTTGGGCTTTTCAAGACATTTGAAACCAATTTTACTAGAAATGAGTTATAATTTGTAGTAGCAAAACAAGTCTTTTACTATTACTTCATTTTAGGGACTTGTTTAATATCATCAACTCTTCCTAAACCCCTTCTTAAAAAAATATTGAAACTTTTCAGGATCATCGTCATAAAATGCCATTGTACACTTTCTATTTCGATTAATTGTTTGATACTAATTGTGTTTCCAAGGACAATGTTTATGTAGAATGTTAATTGAATGGCGTCATATTTTCTTGTAATAAAACACAAACAAATCTATTTTATGCCTTATACAAATTACGATAAAAGAAAGGATATGAAAATGCCCCATTTTGGCCTTTTAATATCAAAAACCAAAAAATATGATATATTTATTAGGGATGTCAACGAGTACTCGAGTACTCGAGTATCGCTCGGTAGTACCGAGTATCGAATACCAAAATGATACTCGACTAATCGGTTTCCTGTTAAAATGTTACTTTCTTAAGCTTAAACAAAAAATATTTTTATTGAGAGCGCCTCCCGAGAAATTAAATATTAAGCAAAATTTAAAAAAATCAAAATATGATTCGAATAATTGCGTTTAACCGTCATTTAAAACTCCCCCAAACAGAGGTAGGCTATGAACAAGAGCACTTTTCCAAGGCTTACACTTTTAGCTTATCTTAGTCATTCTCCCACCTCTGTACCGTCAGATCATATATTTTCATCAGCAGGAATGTTAGTTACCTAACAAAGTTGAGAAATCGACTCGTCCAAGAAAAAGTTGACAAGATAATATTTTGAAATAAGAACAAATTCGTTGCACCCTGTGTCGACCCTCAGAAAAGGATTAAAGGCATCAGTAAGTTCTAATCATCACCGCTTTGTTGATCATTAAATGTGTTTTTTTACGGTTGTTTGAGTAATCATTTTTCTATAGATATTAATTAATTACTTGATTAAATTATTGCCAGTTTACATAATTAGTACATGTAGTAAATGAGCTAATATGGTATAAAATTCCTTGGACTATTATCTAGTCCTAGGTAATAATATTGAGGGTTTTACGTTCATAAGACTAACCCACAATACATAAAATGGGTATAATTTTGTGTTTCCATTTTTTTAATGTTTTACCGAGCGAGTACTCGAGTATCGCTCGGTAAATAGAACGAGTACTCGATTAGTTAATCTTCACCGAGTTGACATTCCTGATATTTATTATAGAATATGCTTCAAATGTTCAGAAAACTTAGTCTGTATTTGTCAGTATTTATAATTTTTGAATTTGTCTTAAAAATTTCATTTCGAACTTCAGACTTTATGCTTTCATTTCAAAACTACCAAACATAGCCCGATTTTGAAATCTCATTGATAACTAGATATGAGCTATTGCCTTACTCGAACATATCTATTGCTGTAAGATGTCATATACAAAAGATGTTAATGTGTGCAACCTATCCATTATGTATGATCGTGAGTCATATTTATTTTCCAAAAAACTATGTGGCAAATGGCTACGTTTTGGTTAAATATTGTCAACGCCAATATGTTTATGCCGTCTTGAAGACATCACAACTGTCCGTTTTGTACTAAAATTTCCAGCTTGTATAATCATATTCATTTATGTATAAAACTAACACGAACATCTTATATTGATTATACAGAAGTACAGATTGTCAAAAACATCCCTCGACTGACTAGTCAAGAGCAGCCAACTATAGCTGTGATAACATCACTCTATTGTGAAAAGCTAGCTGTGGATGCGTTAATTGACAATAAAACTACGTTTGTCAAATACAAAACAGAAGGTAACTACTAAAGTGTTCAGTTTTTATTTTGATTCGCTTTATTTCCAACCAAAGAGGACACAAATGACACTAAAAAAATCTTAACTTTACATATAAATCCACATTCATTATACGAAAAAATTGTAGTCAATGTTTACATTTAATACAAGTTTCACTACGAACGACTCGAACATGACTCGATATTTTCACTCGAGACTAAAATGTAGGAATCCGAATAAATGAACATGTTAAAATATCACAACATATAATTGTCTAATCAGAAACGAAAACTCGTCCAAAATTAATTTTACCTTCCAGAGTTGCAACATTCCTTTATTAAAAATTAACAGATTGCATACTAGGAATGGCAATTCAAAACCAAATATCTACCATTAAAACATGCAAAATACACTAGCTTTATTTTTGTAAAGCTTTTTAACCAAATACAAATAATTTCATAAATTCTACTCACTTTGATAGTTGTAATGAAATTCATATGGAGGTATCTGATAGAATACTTTACATGATTTCCAATTGCTAGCCAGGAGATATATCAGAAGTAAGTTACCAATGTTGTGTTTGTTAAATATGCTTATTATATAGTGGAAACATTCAAGTATTACTGTGCACCTGTGATTTCATTTCCTTTATCACCCTCTCCTAGTTATTATTTAACCCAAAACAAATTTCCTTATTATAATAAAATGTTGACAGCATCTTTATACTCGATAGCAGCTTCTTGACCATTTTAATTAGTACAGTTGTTTTTTTAACAGGCGGTTATTTGACTTTGTTGTACATGTGTTTTGGGATTGCTTTCGTTTGAATGCTGTGTAATTTATTATGTAGATGGTCAACAATAATGGATATTATTTTCATTTTTTGAATTTTCAAATGACAAGAACATGAAAAATTCATTTATGTGAATACCTTACTTCTTTAACATAACGATAACTAGTGATCGATTGTGAGTTTTCTCCCTTGAAGTATTTTATACAGTAAAAGCAAGATTTACATTATAGAGTGTGATATTATAGAATTGTTGTCGTGGTTGTAGACATTAAACACATATTACAGTACTAAAGTTCGATTTCTGATCAATCACTTCATTTTGCTATTTATTTGTCAGTAAAACTTTGATAAAATGTATTCAAACATGTCACATATTAATTAGTTAACAAGAAATCATAATTTCTGAAACAGAAAATCCTTAAAGTACTAAATTTATACAAATGATGATATGTGATTACCTTTTGTCTTTAGGCGAATCACAAGTTTATTCAGTTGGGAGAATAGGAAGACACAAAATTGTATCTACAAAGCTGTCGAAGGACGCATCGTCACCAGAAAACTCTAAAATATCCACAGAAAACAGTGTGACAAGACTTCTTGGTATGATTAAAAAATACTACCTATAAGTCAGTGCCGAAATGTAAATATTGGACGTGACAATTCAAAACAAGCATTAGGATGTTTGAGATTAGTACATAGTTTACATATGAATAATTTTTGAATTAAAAATAGATTAGTAATCAGTATGTGATACAATATGTTAGTTACTCCCGAAAGATTGATGGATTGCACTAGATGTACTGTTTGGTACGCTCTAGAAGTATATTTCATATAATGGATATTGAAGGGCTGTTGAGGAAAAGTTAATTTGACCATAACGCTTTACAAAACCATGTACTACAATTTGTAGCTGCTCCAAAAAATATTTTATTTTACATTTATGTAAACACTCATCAAAGACACAAAAAAAGAGGCGAAATATAACAAAGGGACATTCAAACTCATAAGTTGAAGAAAATAAACGACAAGCCCAAAAAAGACCAACAGACAAACAACAATACACAAAACACAACATAGAAAACTAAAGACTGAGCAACACGAGATTCACCAAAAACTTGGGGTGATTTCAGGTGCTCCGGAAGGGTAGGCAGATCCTGCTACACATGTGGCAACCGTCAAGGCATGTAATCTGGTACGCCAGACATGCGTCTATATTAGAGCAGTTGGAGCAGTAATAAACTAAAATTCCAATTAGTTGTGCCAAATACGGCTAAGCCAGTCTATACAATGAACTAAAACACATAAAGGTCTTATGAATATTTCAAAATTTCAATAGAAGAGGAAATTTATAGAAAATAAATGCTTCAAAGATATTTTTGTCAGCACAAAAGTGCTGACTACTGGGCTGGTGATTAGTAGCGTCCACTAAAGTTGTTGTAAAACTCACCATATATACTAAGCTTATAATTAACATACAAAGTGTTCATCGTTCTGTCGTCTACATACATTCCTTTCCAGTGCTTCAGTAAGATATGACTATATTGCGTTATGACACTACTGCTGAAATGTGTATTGTGTTCATTTTTGAAACCAATCAAGGTAATATAATTGTTCTCATCCATTTAATGTCTGTAAGTAGACCAATTCCAAATGTTTGATAATTTCATTTTTACTTACAAATTATTATTTCACTATAGGTACATTTAGTAAAGTGCAGCACGTTTTCCTCGTCGGTGTAGGTGGATCTGTACCAGATTATGAGGATGCAAGCAAACATGTCAGATTGGGCGACATTGTCGTTTCATTGCCGTCACATGAACGGTCCTGCTTGTACGTACACTGTCAAAAAGTAGAACACACCCTTCGAACTGACGAATATAAATTTAGTGTGAAACATTGGGCATGTGCAGATGATACGCTACAAAAGGTAGTAGAGAAAATCAAAAATATTACGGATTCATCACCAGACCCGGAAAGACCGTGGGATATATATTTAGAAGAGGCCAGTGAAAGACTGAAAGCTGAAGAATCAAGTTTCCATAGACCATTTATTAACACGGATCGACTATATTACACCAATCCAGATGGTACAGTGGTAGAAGTGCAGCACCCATCTGGTGATAGAAACTATAATGAAGGGCGAACTAATGTCCGGTTTGGTGCTATTTCTAATGGAATGAATATAGCAAAGGATGGAAAACTACGCAAAACATTTGCCCGACTCTACGGTATCAAAGCCTATGATTTAGACACAGATGCAATTTTAGAATCGCTTGAGGGTAATAGAAATGAAAGTTTCTTAATCATACGGGGGATTGCCGATTACGCAGATGGAAGCCGTAAAGAGTGGCAACCATATAGTGCCATGGCCGCGGCAGCGTATATGAAAACACTCATTATGGCTTTATAATAACGCAGCTTGTTTTGCATTGTATAACTGGTGCTATTAAATCGTATCAAATGCTTGTTGGCTTGAACCTTATTTCGAAATATGACGTGGAAGATACCACAGGGACATTCAAAGTTCATAAGTCGAAGTGAAAACGACTAAGCCATTCTTCATGAACGCTCAAAGCCGAATATTTGAAAGCCAAGAATTTATAATAACCTAATTAGTTGAAAAACTATATGACCAAAAAGGACCTAAAAAAAGCCAAATTTATCTAAGGTCAACTTGGCTTGAAGTAGTGGAAACCTTAGTTTCCTACACTTTACAAATGTATAACCTTTGAATCTACAATGATCCTCGTTGTCAATTTATATGTGTAAGTCAAGATATGAAGCACTTTTTGTATCTGTGTTATCCTTGATTTCAAGTATGACGGGAAAGATGAGTTCAACATAGCATTTGTGTGTAAGGAACAGAAATAAATTATCAATACAGATGCAAAAACACAAAACATGATCTTTGGGTATGAACTTTCGTAAATTTTGACACCAAGAATTAACAGAAAATACTAAGCCAAAGATACAAAACACTATATTTAACCACGGTATTAGAGAAAGATCACATCTACTAAAAGCATGTGCAACTTACGTAACAGACTGATATGTATACATGCCATTCAATATTCAAAAATCAGAAACTGTACTTCATATAGCTATAAAAGTAGAAGACGATCCTGCACCATGCTCACTGCCAAATGTACATGATAGCAAACTAGCCTTAAACAAAAACACAAAAAAAAAAAAATGAAAAATAAATAAAACAAAAACAACAGTAACGCAAAACAAAACAAAACAAAACAAATGATCTTGGAAATGATTTGAAATATAAATCATAATCTATCTAAATCGTGGATTTGTTTTCATTTAACCATGTATTGGGCATTTATATTCGATTATTTTATCCCGATCGATAGCGAGGGGTAAACTTCGAATATAAGTTCCCCACCCATGGTTAAATGAAATCAAATCTACGGCTGCCATGAATTATTTCGAATCTTATAGAACAAATACGTTAACTTTGCCAACCTTGAAAGCCCTATACTCACTATACTGTTTTTGCTTTTCCATTTTACCCCCATATAATAACATCAATTATATTATATTATTCAAATATTAATAAAATAAACTCACATTTTTCAACTAAAACTGTTGTTTTTATCTAAATCTATTACAATCTGAGGCGTACAAGAAGCCTGAAACCACTTGGTGTTTACATTTGACGCCGGAAGCATGCATATGCCGTCATTTTGTTTAGTTGCCAAAGACAAAATAACTGAAATGGACTGATTTGTTTATTTAGCATTGGAATAGAGACGACCGTATTGTATTTGAAGCTTCACCTACGTAGAACTTTCAAAAATTGAGTTTTCCTGGTCGTATAAATAAGATGGGCGTAACGCGGAACAGCCAATTTTGTGTGTTAATGCGTCTGCGCTAAAAGTAGATATACTGTGATTATACTGGTTGACGATATATAGGTCGTCATTGTAGAATGTTTGAATAATATTTCAACTTTAAGTTTAACATCTATACAGACAGCTTAAAAGATATTATTCAAACTTGGGAGCTTCATGAATATATTTAATATAGCTGTAAAAGTTTGTCCTACTCTGGATTGCACAAGCACAACACTTCTTTTTTCAAAACATATGATTGCAAAATCATTTAAATAATTGAAATTATCTCTACAAAGCAATTTATAATATTTTGCAAAATTAAAGAAATTAGGAGCAGAAACCTTCATACTTTACTTAAAAATGATTTTAACATGTTTAACATCATAACATTACATTTTTGGGTTTACTTGTAACACGTTTAAAGAAAAACAACTGCAATTTGAGAGGGATATATTATTGTTGTCAACTTGAATTCTTCTATATCTTGGTTGCATACGTATTTTATCTCTTATCAAATAATACTTGGTAATAGAATAAACTTTACCAAACAGGGGTCAAAATACAAAAGTGATTATATTTCATTAAACAAAAATGTTGATTCTTCCGATCCTTGTATTACCAGTTATTCATGGATTTCTCCTTGAAAACAATCATTCTGTCGTTGGACAGACAACACTATCAAGTCAATACTTAAAAATATCTGCTTTCCTTGATGAGAAAAATAGGCTCCAGCAGGCAACAGAACGGATTTCACAAAATACTGTCCAACTACGTCATGATATGGATACAAATCTTGCAGTTTTGTCAACGCAATTACTACAAAAATTCAATGTGCTTGAACAGAAACTGGGGAAGTTAAACAATTGAACGAGACACAACAGGAACTTGCTCTTATACAACATAAACATGTTACCTTGGAACAGAAGTACAATAGATTGCAAAATAGTTATGAGCAACTGAAACGCAAAAACGATTTGCTCCATGTCGAATTTAAGTTGATAAAGAATGTTAGTATTAGTATGAGTAAAGAACTGTCTGTTCTCAAACACTTCAACCCTTACAGGATATCAGTAACATACAGCTAAGCGTACAGTCTTTATTAAGTAAAACACAAGCTCTAAGCATGACTGAACAGGCACGTGGTCAGGATTTTCTTGCTTTGTACAATATGACCGTCGCTTCGAAGCGTTCAGTTATCGAAATAGATAAACATATTGGTAGAAGAATTGATGACTTAGAACGAAAAATTAACGATACATTAGAACAAAATGAACAAGGTAAGAACATGGCAAGTTAAATTTTCAATTACTTATCTGAGTGCAGAGTTGTTTACCTGCATTCAACTTTCGTCATTTCTTTTAAATTACCGGGGGTCTCTTCCAGTATAAAGGTATGCAGAGACATGCCGCTGGTATGGGGCATTTTCGGAATGTCTAATACATCAATGGGGTGCAATTTCACGGAGATTATAAACAATGGGTAGACATTTTCTATGTCAATGGGTGATACATGTTCATGTTCTTTAAATATTTCTATACAAACGGGCACTGATTCATTTAACTAATATTAATGACCCCGTGTGGTTAACGTATAATTAAGATTTCATGCAGAGATTGTATACCAAGCTGATAGCTGGGAAATATATGTATGGGTTATGATTTTCTTATATGAAATATATGTATGTAGCGAGTTTTTGCAATATACGAAAAAAGACTTTAACCTCAGCCGGACGTCTGTACATACATTCGTATGATGAGTCTCCCCCGTGGTTAAAATAAACGATTTGAAGTTTGTTTCCTAGGTTGGTTGACATATGTCCTACAGTTATAATCTATATGCAGCGAGATGGATTCTATATTGCGAAGAGTTATCAATTGATTATAGAAGTAGGCACGTTTTTTTTAAAAGGTAAAACAACCATACTTTTAACAGATCAATAAACGAATAAGCATCTTACAATAACCTCGAAACCAAATGAAAACTGAAATGCGAAACATGACTGAACGTGGTAATTAATGTTGCCACTTTAGTGTTTAAATTGGACCATGCAGTAAATTGATTGAATGATTGAATGGTATATTACGCCACTTTGAGCACTATTGTATTATTTCATGGCGGTCAGTGGTTATTGGTGGAAGGAAGCCGGAGTGCGAGAACTACCGAACATCAATAGGAACACTGACAATACTGGTCAATTGAGATTGGAGTCGAGCGCACCTGCCTCGGCACAAAAAGGTTATATTGCGGACATCGATCCTAACAAATTTAAAAGTCAACAAGTAATCATGCAGATTGTTTGATAGATGCGCATAGACTGCGAGTACTCTCAGATCTGTACTTTGCATCTTTTTTGTTGTGGGGATGCATAAATTGCCTGCAACGTCCGGTCTGTGTTTTTATTAGTTGTTTTTCTGCTTTGTATCGATCTAATTAGTTAAGAACTTTTTCAATGATTTTGTATGTTCTTATGTTGTACTGTTACACCACTGTCAGGTTAAGAGGAGGGATTGGTACCAGCAAACTAGTTTAACCCGCAACATTATGTATGTGCCTGTACCAAGTCAGTAGCCTGTTATGCATTGGTTGTCGTTTGTTGCTGTATATCATATTTGTTTTTCGTTCAATGTTTTGTACACCAATCAGGCCGTTAGTTTTCTCGTTTGAATTGTTTTATATTTTAAATTTGGGGCCTTTTATAGCTGACAATGTGGTTTGTGTTTTGCTCATTGTTGAAGGCCGTACGGTGACCTATAGTTGTTTACTTCTATGTCATTTTGTCTCTGGTGGAAATTTGTCTCATTGGCAATCATACCACATCTTCTTTTTACATGATCATGATGATAGTAAAAGCTTCCACATTTGCTAGATCCGTAGGTCATTACTCGATATACCTAACAAAGAAACGCTAAGATACAAAATACAAAGAATTATCAATACTCGGGTATGGCTGGTATTGTATCATTAAAAAGTACACTTCATGTTTGAATTGAAGGTTTAATATTTTACATTTTGTAGTGCATCCTTTATCGCTATCTGAGGTTTTTTTAATAATCATTTTGCTGATTTTTACTGTTTCTCTATTTCAGTTGCTATATTGGCATACCCTCCATTCATTAGAAACACTGGTATAAGCGGTGTAGTTACATTTAGTGACGTCGAGTTCAGCGTTGGTGTAAATAACATTTCAGCTTATAAAACCTCTGGAATATTCATATGTGAAAGAAGTGGAATATATTTAGTTTCTGTATCAACACTTTTCCCTTTGGCAGATAGGAACATTCGTGTTTTTTTGAATGGAAATCACATTTCTTATACTCGTGTAAGCGATGGTCAATGGTAGACTGGAACAACTGCCGTAGCAGTTCAACTACTGATTAAAGATAAACTGTGGACAGAAGCGGACAGTATGCTTGTCGCTCCTCGGCCATATACATTTTTTTCAATCGTAAAAGTACAGTAAAATGTACTTGCGGATATTATCTCAGATATCGAATCTTACATAAATTTCTAAACATCAGTGCAAATCGTTTAAACTTCAAAACATTTTGATACATTTTCATTCTCTAACTTTTCATGTATTTAATCCGGACCTGATCAGATGACATTATATATATTTCATAGACCATAAAGCGAGATAATTATTTCTGATGCCTCACATTGAAAACGTGTTATATATTTCTCGATTGTTGAAGACTAATCATAGAACTAAAGAATGCAGGGTGTAATGGAAAAGGTGTATTAAGGTTTAGAGTAAAATCAATTTCAGTTTTTTTTATGGAAACATATCACCAAAGATATATGAACAGCGCAAACAGACAACTTGGCATTTTGTCAATATATGGTTTAGAGTAATCTTTCCTGAGTCAAGTACCGCACGTGGTTGAACCTTTCAAGCTTATTGCGCAGTAATAATAAAAAACAAGGGTGATGTGTGGATGCATATTAGAAAAATCACACCTTTAAGTTATGTTCTTTCAAGCTTTTTGCGCAGATTTATTAAAAAATAAAAAAACAAGGTTGTTGAAAGTCTGAAACATAATGGGGAAAAAACTCGTTTATAATGTCAATCGGCCAACATCATAATGTATACCTTTTATCAAAACTAAATACGCCTTGTTTTATCCATCGAACAAAATCCCAATGAAAATCTTTCCTTCACATTTTGTATTCTTTATTTAGAAAGGATAAAAGACACTGCCAGATTGACACACTATTACATATTCTTCATTGTTCTTACCTTATATAATACCACAACAAAATCATCAAAGTTAAGACACGTTAAGAAAATTGTGTTCATGTATCTTATAAAATATTTGAGTGTCATGACTTTTTTTTATATATTTATATCTTAGACAAAACAAACCCTCTCGCATGACATACAATTACGACGGGATCGTTTAAAATAAAACTAAGGATTCAACATAATGTTTCCCTGGTTTATGCAACATTTGATTGTTGCAACATGCTTTTGACAATCGCCACATCGTCTAGATGTTCTAATAAAATTAACGGTACCATTTTACTGCACCAGATGTGCATCTCGACATAAATGACTCCTCAGTGATGCTCGAAGCCAACATATTTTAAAATCTAAAAATTATTTGAAAATGCAGAGCTAAAAAAGCAAAAGACACAACAAGTATATATCTAAAGCCGTGCAAGGAATCATAGCTTTACATGAGATATATTCCTTAACTAAAATAGTTTCCAAATTTGTGTAACAGCAAATTCAAATAACCCAATATCCGTATTGTCATGCCTTTACTGAAGAATTCTGCTGGTGACATCCCCGGGGAATAAAAGACCATCAGCATAATTTTCGTTTACCTTTGTACATTTTATATATTCTACAAATTATATATCCTTAATTTAGGCTACAGTATTGTACCGATGTTCAAATCTCATAAATCGATTAAGGAGGTACAAATCAAAGAAACTACATCAACCTTGTATTGTCTCCTGTACATATAGGGCACATATCATGTATAACAGCGAATAGAGACATCAAAGGAGGGTTTTATTCAGTAATAAAGTTTTATTAGTCGTGTCTTGCTGTATGAAAGAAGATTCAGATTTTATTTTTAATAAAGGAATTGACAAACGACTGTCAATTTTCCGGTTTCTATTATCCGATTTCCATTGCGTGACCTCCGACTTTAATATTTAAAGGTGAAAAAGCCTGTGAGACAGATTTTGTTCGCCTGACAAAGGCTGTTAATATAATCATATTCTCCAAGAATTTTTCTGCGTACAAAAACAACATGTCACGGGAGGTAAGGCAGGTGTCTCGTCATATTTTGGTCTTTGAAGATAGATGAAGCATACACGATTAAGTGTGCATACACCAGTTATGCTTTCAAATTAAAGTTTACATCGACCTCCTTCTATTCGTTATTCTAAAACCTTGGCTACATATGCATGTGCGTCTTATTGTTCAATTTCCGACGATTGCATGCTAAAATCTTTGACAAAATTCATTATATGCCTTTAGTTGCGCTTCTTGATAGTGTATTTAGGCTTTTGATGTTTTGGCAAATTTCAAATATATCCAACGAAAGTAAATTTACTGCAATGAAATCTGGCGTTATGTTTTATCATTTAGTTTTATCTTCCTCGATTATTAGCAACTAATATTATTTTTTATCTCTTTAGGTCAATATAGTTCAAAAACAATCTGCAACATTTGCGTCAACCCATGAATGTTGATTGAGTGTTGTAATTGTTTACCGTCCACGGCCAAACATATCGTTCATATTGATGACCGAGATAAAATACACAGTTAATCCAAAAGGTATAATTCAATTTATAACCCTAATTGGTATACTAAGTCTTTGTCAGCTGTATCTGACATTTTGTTTTTGGTTTTTCTTAAATTGTCATGATGGTTTAGAGGTTAGAAAGTCAAAAAGTTGAAATATTTCGTTTTGTATTGTCCCATAGACATAATAGATAAAAACTCTGTTGGCACTTGCAGATAGATTTTCCATAAATCATACCGGATGATTACAGCGACCTGTCCGCAGATATTATTATATTCCTAAACAGCTTTTCGAATAAGTAAAAAATGATGCTACTATGAAATCCCAAGCACTTTGAGCTGTACTTTTACAATTATGTTACCATGACGTGATATGTAATTAAATTGCAACGGAATTTCATGAACGCAGTGCTGAAAATTTAAACTATGTATCCTTCAACATAAAATTGTTTTTTGTCCGAGTTAATTGTTTTCCTAACCATACAATTATCGAAATATCCATTAGGTTTTGTTATATTGAAGTGTTTACTGTCACTGGTTTCTGTGAACACATTGAACTCGTTGTGCTGAAAGACAACAATCGAACTGATCGACACAATGAATTTAGCGCGAGTTTCACATACATTATTGGATAGCTTTAGAACCAAAAAATGCCAAAAAAAGAATAATCAGAGCAGTATACGTTTTGACTATGCCTGGGGGAGGGAGTCTTTACGTATGCACGATTATATATTTTCATAAACTGGAAATTTACAACAAATTTATCCTTTGAAATCACGAGGCGGTCAACCAAAACATCAATGATGGAGTGTTAGGAAGTGATAAGTTATGACAATGGTCAATATGTTTTCTCGAATACACTGGAGCTCAAAAGTATTGAAAGTAAAATTAGAAAACTTAAAACCAAAAACAATTTGGTGTTGTAGTATTTTAATCTGCAATGTTTCGAAAATATTTAAGCAATTTTGAACTGTATATAATTCTTTCTGATTAAAAGTTCCTCAGTGTTTATGAATTAAACATTAATGCGCAACACGATACAGTTCTTGAATTCAACATTAATGCTCAATAGGATTAATTTCTTGCATTCAACGCAAATGCGCAACATGATGTGATATAAACATTACTCATCGATTTTAGCGTGTAGCGGTCAATGTTATGAAGAATGCAAATCAGACTGTTCATCACCATTTATTAAAGTATTCATCTTGTTTTATTTTTTAACAACTTTTCTACATTTTCTATGTCACGTACTTTAGTACAGATCAGACCTCTCTGGTTGTAATTAGTTGTCAAATACATTAAAATCATTATAATGTGTTTTTTTTTTATTAGATGTGATAAATTATTAAGTCTATAATAACAAAGAAGACTGGGTTGTGCATACGGATAAAAAAATTGGGTCACTGACACTTGACATTGTATATATGATTACAAGTCTTTTATAGACCATTATAAATGTTTTTTTTTTTTTTTTTTTTTTTTTTTTTATCACTGTAATCAATAAAATCAATGTTAATCATATGTATATATCATAATTTGTATTAATTATTCTGTTCTTCATGGGCGTCGTGATTGACATATAAAACTATTCTTATTCTTATTCTTATTCTAATCAAATTTGTTCACTTGCTATGACGTTCATGTAACAAAGCAAACTGTTTTGCCATATTTCTTTTTTGTTTGTTTTCATTGAATATTTGTTTGTTTTGTTTTGTTTTGTTTCGTTGTTTGATTTCAGATAATGATCAATTTCTTTTTTTTACTCTGCTTAATATTTCTAAACACTGTCGTAAGAACCAATGGTTTGAAAATTGAAAATACAGGTAATGATGTTATTTAAGTGATTTGCATTCATTAAAAGTACAGAAACAGAACTGTGATTCACCAAAAAAAAAGAGGTACACTCGTGTTATGGAATTCTTTGATAGATGATACTTAAGAAGACTTAGAGACATTGACATTACATTGTTCTTCGTAATAAAATATTCGAGTACTTTAAAACAGTAATCCTCATAACTTTATATTTTATGCTTTTTTGTTGGAGGAGCTACGTGCAAATTTCATTATGTTCATGTACTGAATTCCAAATGCCATGGAATTAGTATGAACTCATGTACCCTGATCGATATCAAAAGTAATAGCTTGGAGCTGTCCAAGTCCGGAACCGATGTATAGTATTTAGATATTTCGTAATTGTTTTGTCTTTCAGGGAATTTTTGGTTTGATAGCAGATCTCCAAATATATCTCCAGTTTCCTCACAATATAAAAAGATTTCAGGCTTAATATATTGCATATATAATGTTTGTACTTACTCCTTCATATTTCCTTGTTTTTTGACGTTTTGTTGCTGTCATATAGATTGGCGTATACAATGTTTTTTTTGTTGAAACTCAAATTGTTTTACCGTTCAGGGGTCAACATTTAAAGTTGAAGGTCAATGCTTTAAAAAGCAAATTAAAAAGTAAAATACAAAAGAAATGTTTAAACACCTGTTTTTATTTTTCTTATTTGATTGTAAATGCATATATAAAACAAAAACGGTCTGATTCATAAAATGACCATACAAACATTTTTTTAAATATATGTTATAAAAATATGAACGGCAGACATACTCAGAGGGACACAGATACAAGCTCCAGCCTTTGCAACTATAACTTTAAGTTTGTAAGAATATAATAATTTCACACACCTTGTCCAGAACGCTGCGCTGGTTCGTTATCAATTACCATACAAAATATAATAAAAATGTACTTCAAAAATTGCACAAGGTCATGATTTCTGTTACATCTGCTTTCGTTAAATTAACATGTGTATGCAATACAGCGTAGAACTCTTTGTTGTTTGAACATGATGCATACAATGTATGATAAAAAAGAAAACGACGAAATACAAATATCTCGATTGGAAAATTTGAAAAGATATATTGGAAATAAGAAATACTTTTTTTTACTATTCCTTTGCCTTTGTCATTACGATTTGCATCAGTTTTCTATCATATAAGTTATCTCGACAAACAATTATCTAATCATTATTCTATTTTGTAAAAAATATGACATTAGCGGTTAGTATTCTATGTTAAAGGTTTCATTGTGATATCAACGTGTAAATAGTTTCTTATTATCATCGTGATTGGAAATATTTATTAACATTTTTAAAAACCTTTTACGGAAAGGAAAACTTATTTATATTTATATGTACACTTCCGCTCTTCACGATTTCTATCAACAATAATAACTGGGTCGCACAAACAGTATTAGCTTCATAATATACAATGTTTGATATGAAATAGACCAAATATCAACTTTATACAGCCAATTACGTATACAAATAGTATTCACATTCCAATAACGTTTTCCATTTTTAAAAAGCAGTCTAATGCGTATGGGGCAATGATTGGAAATGTACGGTAACATACTCGATGATATTGTCAGCTCAGTTGTCAGTGATTCGGTACTGACATGATATATAACATTTAAAAAAGAGACTCCCTATTAATAAACGAAGAAATTATAAAAAACAAAAAACAAGGTACCAATTCTTTCAGGCATAGTTGACAGCAGGTGAATTTGACTTTTCCGTTTACCTTTCTTTGGTCACATAGTTAATAGTATTTCTAGTACCTATTTATCCTTGACCTTCAAATTTTAATATTTCAGCGTTTCTGATGAAAGTCAATCCAGAAAAGGGCTGAAGATGCAATAAATTCAAGAAGTGTTATTTTCAATTGCCAGCATTAAATCGATACCACTGCTAGTGGACTACTAGCCTCAGATGGTATCATCAACTTAATAGTCAGTACTTCGGTACTGACATTACTAATAAAATACTTTTTAAAATTCCCTGTTGATAAATTAGGAAATTATCATCTAATCATGGTTCCGAACCTTTAAAGAAAATAGCATCCACAGTTTTGAAAAATGAATCGTTCGATGTCAATGATGTTGGTACCAGTCATATATATACAAAAATATTAACACATTATGCTATGTCCATTATGCCAACAAATATTCTACACATACTTGATATTTTAAAAGCATTTACAAGTTAATTCTAAATAACATAACAGGATACTGCACAGAACATACTACAATGTAAGTTGATCAACGTTTATCAGTAATATTAGTCTGCTGTCATTATAAAATAGGCAATATATATAAAACAATGAGATGTGGTATGATTGCCAATGAGAGAACTATCATCCACCAAAATAAAAATTGGGTTGACTCAACAGGTTGGTACGAAGCACTACGCAAAAACTAACATAAATACAAAAAGAAATTACCGATCTAAGAGTACTCGCAGTGCTACTAAGGTTGTCCAAAGCCAATAACAACTAATACATGTTGAAAATAAACCATGTTCTCCCATGTTTGAAACTAAGATTGTTTTTTAATCATTTTGGGACCTCAAAAATCTAATGTCCGTATGATACTCCTTTTTTTAATTCAATTTGCTCTTAAGAGCCAATCTGCTAGAAAACCATGCAAAACCGTCCGATTGTCACTTTTTCCAAATGAGTTCATATTTGGCATATTGGTGCACCTTAGTAATGTAAATAACCACACAAATTTTTTTGGGAAAATATTGAACCGATCTGGATATTTTTTGAGCGCCATGTTTTAACAGATGAAATTGCTCGAAAACAGCAAAAATAAGCCTTTTTTGGCATATTTCGCTGGTTTAAATAAAAAAATATGGTAACATTTATAATTTTTTGATAGTTGTTCCTAGTAAAACATCACTTTAAGTGTAAGAATGCATAGAATTAACAATGCTGTCTATTAAGTGTATGTATAATCTAACTGTTTCAATATGTCTTATTTAGCTACATGTCCAAAATGGCTGATTTTGGTCATCTTTCAGAGCCAAAATACTCCAAGACCCGTTTATTATTGTAAAACAACATATCTACTTGCAAAGTATAACTATATATACCCAATAAAAAAAAATATCAAGCTCGGCAAATAATGTTGGTGTCTGGTATATGCCACAACAAAATGGGGTAACCTGCATATTCAAATTTTCTCAATTTTACTGTCTAATTTGTAACTACTGACATATGATAGGATCTGGACTTATAAATAAGTATAACAACAAATGGAAAAGAATAATTAATGTTTCATTTAATACATTAAGAAAATAATCATACATAAATACAAATTATTCATTATAAATCTAGAGGCTCCCAGGAGCCGAAATAGATCGTATTGACAAATTGTGCACCTAAAACGATAAAAAACACATATTTCAAACGCAATCAATTTAAATTAGAAGTTAAACAATTCAGAATAAGTTCAGACTGTAAAAAAAAAGTTTCTTCTGACCACTTTTGCAATTTATTCTTATAATATATTGATATAGTTGTCGGATAGTAGCAGAAAACTGTGAAAATTTGTAAATTTACACATTTCAGGGACAATAGCTCATAGATGTTATGTCCAATTTTTCAGAAAAATTTTGGGTATTTAGATCTTGTCATGTTGATGGTTTTTATCAATATATATATATGTATATATATTAAAAAGTTTTTAAATTTTGTATACATATATATATATGTATGACACTTCTTCTAAAGTTATTAAGATGATGGTTTAAAAGTGAAAACTGTAAACAGATGATTTTAACAGACACTTAGTGATGGAAATTTTTTTATGACCCTTTGAGCCTAGTATGCTAACAAGGCAAGATTTGCCAGGTACCTATATCTATGTTGCTGCAATGTGGTCAATACAAACATGAAAATCATAAATGCTTCTAAAAAAAAATCCCATAACTAGACGAAAAACAAATTACTTAGTCTATATATACCAGTGCAAAATTTATAAAGAATTTTGAATGAAATTGGATAGCTGTTAAGATTACTGTACCTATAATGCTCTACATCACATCCTCGGAGATAACAGAATTAAAATAAGTCATATGAATCTTAAAATTTCAATAAAGTTGAATGTGTTTTTTTATACTTGAACGGCTATAGGTTTTACTATAAAACAAGTGTACATTAACTTTCTTGTAAAAGAAAAACCATAACATTAAAATCTCCATAAATGATGAACTGTTCTTTTTTGAGACATCATCCCATGGAAGATTTAACTGATGTTTTAAAGTTGGAAAGTTTCTGTTGCTTGTTTGGTTGGTTGAAATTGTTTCTGTTAGAAGCATTATCAGTCTCCCAATCTGATGTTGACTGCTGTGAAAGTTCAGTTGTTGTTGACACTGACAGAAAGGTTAGCGGCAAGTCTAGATCTGAAAACCACAAAACATACATACATAAATCAGACTGTTAGTTTTCATATTTTTTCATTTTCTTATTTTGGGGCCTTTTATGGCTGAATATATATGCAGTATAGGTCTTGCTCATTGTTGAAGGCCATATGGCGTATGAAGACCTATAGCTTTACTTCTATGTCATTTGTTCTCATTGGCAATCATACCACATTTTTTTTTAATTTCATATATACCACTGACAGGAAATAAAATTGACAACTTTTACTGTAAGTGGATGCAGTTACAAAATTCTCCCAACTAAAGCCAAATCATTTTTGCAGAATAGTTATTATCCACTCCTTTTAAGCATGTCCAAATAGCCCTTAACATCTTTACAACAATAATAAAATGCTTCGCTGGGGCGCAGCTTGATACGACCGCAGAGGTCGAACCCTGAACAGTTGGGGCAAGTATGGACACAACATTCAAGCCTGATACAGCTCTGAATTTGGATTGTTATTAAATATTTGACACAGCATAGGTTTCTGACACAGAAAGAATGTGGTCTAAGAACTTGAATTTTTTTTAATTTACCTATTATGGTCCAATGTCCAAAATCAAAATACATGGTTAGATTCAGCATATCAAAGAACCCCATATATTCAATTTTTGTTAAAATCAAACAAAGTTTAATTTTGGACCCCAACTTGGACAAACTTGAAAACTGGGCCCATAATCAAAAATTTAAACACATGTTTAGATTCAGCATATCAAAGAACCCCAAGAATTCAATTTTTGCTAAAATCAAACTAACTTTAATTTTGGACCCTTTGGACCTTAATGTAGACCAATTTAAAAACAGGACTTAAAATTAAAAATCTAAATACACAGTTAAATTTGGAATATCAAAGAACCCCAATAATTCAATTTTTGATGAAATCAAACAAAGTTTAATTTTGGACCCTTTTGACCTCAATATGAACCAATTTGATAGCGGGGCCCACAAATAAAAAATCTAAATTCATGGTTAGATTCAGCATATCAAAGAACCCCATATATTCAATTTTTGTTGAAATCAAACAATTTTAATTTTGGACCCCAATTTGGACCAACTTGAAAACTGGGCCCATAATCAAAAATCTAAACACATGTTTAGATTCAGCATATCAAAGAACCCCAAGAATTCAATTTTTGTTAAAATCAAACTAAGTTTAATTTTGGACCCTTTGGACCTCAATGAAGACCAATTTAAAAAACAGGACCAAAAATTAAAAATCTAAATACACGGTTAGATTTGGCATATCAAAGAACCCCAATAATTCAATTTTTGATGAAATCAAACAAAGTTTAATTTTGGACCCTTTTGACCTCAATATGAACCAATTTGATAGCGGGGCCCACAAATAAAAAATCTAAATACATGGTTAGATTCAGCATATCAAAGAACCTCATATATTCAATTTTTGTTGAAATCAAACAATTTTAATTTTGGACCCCAATTTGGACCAACTTGAAAACTGGGCCCATAATCAAAAATCTAAATACATGTTTAGATTCAGCATATCAAAGAACCCCATATATTCAATTTTTGTTGAAATCAAACAAAGTTTAATTTTGGACCCTTTCTTGGACCAATTTGAAAACTGAGCCCATAATCAAAAATCTAAACACATGTTTAGATTCAGCATATCAAAGAACCCCAAGAATTCAATTTTTGTTAAAATCAAACTAAGTTTAACTTTGGACCCTTTGGACCTTAATGTAGACCAATTTAAAAAACAGGACCCAAAATTAAAAATCTAAATACACGGTTAGATTTGGCATATCAAAGAACCCCAATAATTCAATTTTTGATGAAATCAAACAAAGTTTAATTTTGGACTCTTTTGACCTCAATATGAACCAATTTGATAACGGGGTCCACAAATAAAAAATCTAAATACATGGTTAGATTCAGCATATCAAAGAACCCCATTTATTCAATTTTTGTTGAAATCAAACAAAGTTTAATTTTGGACCCCAATTTGGACCAACTTGAAATCTGGGCCAAAAATCAAAAATCTAAATACATGTTTAGATTCAGCATATCAAAGAACCTCATATATTCAATTTTTGCTAAAATCAAACAAAGTTTAATTTTGGACCCTTTGGACCTTAATGTAGACCAATTTGAAAACTGGACCCACAATTAAAAATCTAAATACACTGTTAGATTCGGCATAACAAATAAATAAATGTGATCAAAGATTTTACAAATCTAATGCGCCATACTGTGCAATTAAAGATTACTTCTTGAAATTTTTTTAATATTTGAAATTTGAAAAAAAAAAATATTTGAAGAATAATTCTTTTTAATTTCTGAAATCTGAAATGAGAAAAAATTGACCCCCCACAATTTCTTTTTATTCCCCACCCCCCTTTTTTCCCCCAAAAAATTCTTTCCCTCAAGATATGGTCATAATCTCAATTCAAATTTCCAATGGAGTTGGCAACCATAATTACCCATTTAAATTTACCATAGTGCTAACTTAATCTATTTTATAATAGAATTAAAAATATAGTGTCAAATCTTTCTTATGGATTTTTTGGTAAAAAAAAAAGATGCAACATTTGCAGATATTTTTACTGGTCTTCCTTTATAAATATGCATTTCTTTAAACATAATTTAAAAGCAGTGTAAGGGAAGTAACCAAAACGTTGTATTTGGATTACCTCCCTTACACTGTTTTAAATTATCTTTATTGTTCATTAACCATTACTTTATACATAATTGAAAAGCAGTGTAAGGGAGATAATTTCAATGATGTATTTGATTTATCTCCCTTACACTGCTTTAAATTATGTTTTGTACTAAAGTATTTGTCCATTAACCAGGACAACCTTGTTTTTCCCCCTTTTTTGCCCCTAATTCCTAAACGGTTTGAGCCATAACCCCCCAAAGCAAATCCTAACCATCCCTTTGTGGTATGGACACTTGTAGCATATTTCAGAGAGATCCATACACCGTTCCAGAGTTATTGTCTGGAAACTAAAAAATGCTTATTTTTGGCCCCTTTTTTGCCCCTAATTCCTTAACTGTTGGTACCATAACCCCCAAAATCAATCCCAACCTTCCTTTTGTGGTATTTAATCTTATGGTCAAATTTCAAAAAGATCCATTCACTTAAACTAAAGTTAGAGTGCGAAAACCAATGTGTCTTCGGACGACGACGACGCCGGACGACGACGACGCCAACGTCATACCAATATACGACCACAAAATTTTTTTGCGGTCGTATAAAAATTGCCTCCATTTGGTTTGGCATGTCAAATTACCTCTCAATATAATTTTACATTGAAAACAGACAATGGTGATAATTTGACCGCTTTTAGTGACAATCTATGAAATGGTGGCCATCTTTATATCTGTTCTCTGTATCAAAGTACAGCTAAATATCAATATTCTTTAAAATCAAACTCAACAAAATTGAAAATTTTACCCTTTATTTGCTGTGTCCATCTTTAAAATAAAAATTCATTGTTTTGTTGGCATGTCAAAAGTGCTATAATTCCTTAATGTCAATTTTCATATAAGGCCATCTTCAAAATGTTTGCCATTTTGGAAGAAAAAACAACCTTACTTTGTTTAGCAAGTCAAACTAACACGACTATCCCTAATTAACAATTTTCATTAAATTAACCAGTGTTGAAATTTGTGCCATCCTTGGTGGCCATCTTGAAAATGTTTGACATCAAATTATCATCCACATATTGTGCTTTTCTTTTCACTAAAGTTTCATTTAAAAAGATAACACCAGTTATCTCAGAAAAGCACAAATTTTGTGGAAGATGAAGAAAAAATGCAAGTTTGGACAGAACATTCAAGCTATAACAGCTCTAAATTTGTAATGGGATTAAATATTTGACAAAGAATAGGTTTCTAACACAGAATAAATATGGTATAAAGATAAAGTTTAATAGATTCAGCATATCAGAGAACCCCAAGATCAAATAAAGATTTAAAATTTAGTTTAATTTTGGACCCTTTGGACCCTCAATGTAAACCAATTTCATAATAGGGACCAAAAACTAAATACAGGTTAGATTCAGGCTGAATCAGCATCTTTAAAATTATTGTTGAAATCAAACACAGTTAAATTATGGACCCCATTTGAACCAACTTGAAAACTGGGACCAAAATCATAAATCTAAGTACATATTTATACTCAGAATATTTGATTATTTCTATTTATCATTCAAAGAACCCTAATTCATTGTAATTAGAGTTCAAGTTTTGTTAAAATTAAACTAAGTTAAAATTTGGACCCTTTGGACTTTAAAATGTGGACAAATTTGAAAACCGGACCAAAATTAAAAATCTAAATATAAAACATTTGCATTTTGTTTATCAAAAGAACCTCAAGAATTCAAGTTGTGTAGAAATAAGAAAAAAAATTTTTTGGACCATTTTGAAATCAATGTGAACCAATTTAAAATGGGGCCCAATTGCAACATCTTAAATTATTTAAATACATTGTTAGATTTAGCATATTAAGAACCCAAATAATGTATTTATTTTAATTTGTTCTTGTCCTAAACATGCATGAACTATTTGCCATTGGACATTAGCATTACCAACAACCAATCAATTAATCGAACAAGTGAAATATCTTCAAAAGTACCAATAAAAATCTCCCCTTTTATATTTGAAAAAGTAAAATCACAAAAATACTGAACTCCGAGGAAAATTCAAAAAGGAAAGTCCCCAGTCAAATGGCAAAATCAAAGTTCAAACACATCAAACGAATGGACAACAACTGTCATATTCCTGACTTGGTACAGGCATTTTCTTCTGTAGAAAATGGTAGATTGAACCTGGTTTTATAGCTAGATAATAAACCTCTCACTTGTATGACAGTCGCATCAAATTCCAGTATATTGACAACGATGCGGGAACAAAACAAACAGACACAATAGGTAAAATTGTCAAAAATAGGGGTACAGCAGTCAACATTGTATTATCATCTTAATCACTATAAAAACAAACAAATGTAACGAAGAAGCACAAAAAGGCATACATCAAATTTAACATCCTCGTTTTGCTTATATTATACGATTTTATATATCTATGTAAAATCCACCCGTAAAGGATGGAAGGTTTTAAGTACTGGCGTAAAATCGCGCGTTTGAAATTCGCACAGGTAGACATAAAATAATTTTGTCATTCAAAGTATGACGGGATATATAAATACAGAGTCACGTAAAATGAATATCACAAAAAACAGACTTAACAGTAAAAGTAATACGTATTAATAAATAAAATAATTGAAATGGAATGTATGAACAGTTCATTAGTCATTGTTAGTTATTGAATGGAAACTATAGGAGCCGCCCAATATAGTATTACAAATTAAAATTAGCAAAGTGATTTTTCAATGGGAAAACCAAGTTAACAAAGACCTGTTTAATTATACTGATGTACAAATGTATAACATGTAATTGTATAATTATGTTATCATATAAGTGATTACATATACTTTGTATGATTACCATGTTATACAAACAGAAAAATTAATATATAAGTTAATAATAACTTACCAATATCTTCTTCTATACATGTATTTAGTTTGACCTGGCTATTGTCACTTTTACAAAAATTCATCTTAATTGAGCATTGCTTGCATATATATAGCCCTACAAATAAAAAGTGTCAAACTATAAAATAATTCTTCAATTTTGTTTTACATGAAATAAAATATATCAGACAGGAAATTTAGGGTAGTGTAGCATCACTGTGCATGTAGTTTAAATGTATGTTTTTTCTTTTAAATAGGGCTCTATAAGTAATCTACATACATGTACATGTAGGGTCCTAAAATTGAACTTTACAAAAGTTTGCAATGCTTTTGATTTTTTTAGTCTCCATGGCCTATTAGTTCATTAAAAAAATATTATTCTCTGGATAAAGTTGTCTAGTGTTACATGTACAGTTTGTTGTATGTAAAACATGTATTTGTAGGAGGCTTTTCCATGAGATAAAAGTTTTTTTAGTAGACAAAGAGCTGAACAACTTCCAGTAAGAACTGAAAATATAACTTAGGGGAAGAGAATAAAAACCTGACCTGCTAAACGTTGAATATGTTGAAATAGATTTTGATTATTATCATGATTCTGGTCTATAAATTGATTTTTTAAAGCAGAAAATAAATATTTTGTACCCTGGTTAATAGCTTGAAAATTAAAATTCTGTCCTAAGCTGACAAGGACATAAATATTTTGACCATTCTAACCCTCCTCCTTGCTTTTTTAATCAAATGGTCCCAAGACAGAACAATGTATATACGGATATATATTAATTGCTTGCACTTTGCCATAGGAAATAAATAAGATGTCTTAGTTGTAAAAGAATATTCACATGCTCCTTTAACACCCCCCCCCCCCCCCCCCCCCCACTTTTTTTAATCTAGCTAATGTATCAATTGTTGGTCCCCTAATTTCAGATTGACTATATGGAACAAATGAAAATTGATTGTAAGATTTGTACCTGTTCCTACTGGAATAACTCGTCCTGTATACAGCCTGTTTTGAAAGGGTGAAGATCCTTGGTCAGCTTTGGCTTTGCTGGAAGAGGGTTGGACGAAATGTTGACATCTTGCTTGACTATCATGTCAATGAATTCCATAAAAGTCCCTGTACTTCGAGCATATTCAAAGACAAGATGATGTAACAACCATGGGAAAATAAACCACTCCTTGTCTTATATAAAATAAGGAGTCCTGTTGGAAATTCTACACCATAGTTTTCAGTATTATTCAGACTTCCTAAATGTAGATGAATGGTAGTCTGTATCTGTATGAATATGTTTGGTTACCAATGCTGGTTTCAATACCACGGTAGAGAGAGTGTTGTTGATTTATTGATGGTGCGCCAGAGCAGTTTTGACACTCTCAATCTCAATTTTGGTGCGAGCAAGGTGGTTCCACTCGCTCACTTTTTTTTTACGAAGAATGATTTAGAATACTTGTTTTGCTCGTTGAAATCTAAAAACACTTTTTGCTGTTCATGGACTTATTTTTCCAATCAATATTTTTCATGTTTATTCACTAAATTATTGTCATGATTGTCAAATTTCTTGGCAGTAATTATTTTTTTTGGAAATGCTATTTTGGTCTTTAGTGCATTCAGATATCTTAAATAGTTTGTAATATGTAGATGTATAAGGCTGGGATAGCCCACATGCTCATCCTATATTATTCACGTCACAAACTTCACTGTAAACATTTGTCTGCCAAACCATCACTGGGAGCTGACATGTTTGAGATCTTACCCAAGGGAGATAAGTCAATGGAAGAGCATAAACGATGGACTCCCTGGTTTCAGACAATTTATTGATTTTTGGACTTGCAGTACAAATACGTCTGATTTCATTTTCCAGACAAATTGATTTTACATGTTCGAATGATTTTATGAGCCATTTTAGTACCAATTGTGTTTAGAATTTAATTAAAATCAAAATCAAAATGTGTCAATTTGGGACTAAAATCACCATTCTTCCAAGGCATAAATTAACATATAATAGTCATTTGCCAAGCTTAATATTTTGTTTTGATATAAAACATACCCCATAGTTAAAACCGATATAAGTTGCAAACAAATCCGGAATGGGTCTTGCAAGATAGAAGCGAATGAAAACCACGTAAATTCATGTATGAAAAACCCCGCCTTTGTGTCCCTGCTCCTGGCAATGTGCCAAATCGTTTAAATTTCCATTTGTATTGATCATAACATAGTAAAATGGATGAGTTTCAGCTGACATTACTCTAAAAACTCAACTACCCCATTTAATATGCTTCTGGGTCATTCTTAAAAGGCATAAAAAAGTTGGATTTTTCCTTGGTTTCATTATGAATTTACAGAATTATGCAAATGAGGCTGTTACTAAAAATAGATACGATTCTGGGAAAAATTAAGTGGTCAAATTCTTTTATTTTATGTCAAGGATTAAGATGATGTATAGAAATTTGTCAAGTTGTGATTGTCGATTTGGACGATTTTCTGAATATTGCATGGTTTTCTGGCGGACTGGCTCTTAAGTGTACGATGTGTCATTTCCAAGCATACCTGTTTATTCGATAGTATTTGGGTAAATAGTTATGATTATAAAGAGCATGGATTACTACCATCATACAAAAAGGGTTTGGTAATTTAATCTCGGGGTTCCTGGTCCTTTGGAATGTAGTCTTGGATAGGATGTTTATCTGCTGTATCTGTTTCTTCAACATTGACATTATCATCAAGGTTCCCGTCCGACAGAATTCCCTGTACAATCTCCTTTCCACAATACCCGTGAATATCTTGTACAGGCACAATTGGTTGATATGGATTCAAGTATTCGTCCTCTAGCAGCACATTGATGTCATTACTGTTGAATGATTCATTTGATTTTCGTTTTTCGTTTACAGCATGTGGAGGTGTGGTTTTGATCTTCATTTCGCGAATTTCAGATTCCTCTATATAATCATGAATACCATTGGAAAGGAAAACGTCTTCCTTTTCTTTTCCAACGAGGTGAGAAGCATTTGATTCACGTTTTTTCTTCACGTGATATCGGAACCATACCATACATATCAATATAGCAAGCGTAATAATGCCTGTGCAAATTATTATTACTATCATCATCTCTGTATTGAAAATTCCTACAAAAACGATCGTTTGTAAATAAAAGATACGAATGCACATATATCTGATCGTGTTACACATTTCGACGAGTAACGTTTTTTTTTCAGTGGTGCTCAAAGCTAGTATAACCTAATATCTTAAACCGTATTCAAACGTTTAAGGGCTTATAGAACCAGATATAACTAAAAGTAAAGAAAAACCAGACATTGAATCAGAACTATGGATGAGGGAGATGCAGTCCGTGATTTTTGAAATAATTTCTTTAATTTTATAATAGCAATTTTGAATGAAATACTATGCGTATTTTAACGATTTAATGGCAGTACAGCAAAACTGGCTACTTGACTAGTAAAACATTTTGTGCACAAGCAGAGGTATCAACCCAGTGGAAGTAATATCATTTCCGGTTATTTTGTTATTATACCAGATACCAATTTGACAATTAAAGTTTCTTGGGTGATACGCGTTGCCAAAAAAATTGAAAATTTAAACACTAACACTAACGCTGAAAGGCTGATAAATTACAGAAATGCTCTATTAAGTACAATAAAAAAAAATTTTTTTTCACATTGACCGTCTTTTCAGTCATTTCATTTCTCATGCAAAAGGAAAAGAAATCATTCCATTTGAGTGATTATTTCAGTGTAAATGAGATCATATAAAATCAATCCGCCAATGTTCGTTTTCGCCTTTTTGCAACATCACAGTTTGACATAATGGATACACTTCTAGCTTCAAACTCCATCAAACTTCATCAAAAAGTCATCAGATACTTTAAGTCTTAATGTCTTCTTCAAAAGTTAATAACATTTAACAAAGATTCGATTTTTAAGATGTATGTCTGAGAATTTGTATAATATTGAAGAAATCACAATCTCCGTTGCCATTAAGGGAGAGTAGTGTGTCGTTGCATTTCCCAGTTATCAATTACCTAACAAATAATCAATGGGGAAGTACTAAATTAGTATCACATTTCAGAACAGGCTAACGAAATTTCCGTAATTGTGGTAACAATCATTCATATCACGTTTTCAGTTTGGTACTAAAATACCGGTCTTAGAAACACATCTTTATGCAGCAAATAAACTATATGCAAATACCCGAATAATATCATTTTTTTTGTGTGTAATCATACATACTTTCCATACTTTCAGTCTCAGTTTCAGTTCCAGGTACAGTTCCAGTTTCAGTGTATGTTGAATTGTTTGATAATACTGTCACACTTACAGAGCTATTCAAACAACCTTTTATATGATCACAACTGTAAACCAAATTCAAAACTTAAAACAGAAATCAGTTTTGGCAATATGGTTTTGTAATTTGCTTTCTACAAAATATCCTTTAAATGACCTAAGGACAAGCTTGATCTCAATTAGTTTAGTTAATTTGACACCCATCGAACTCGTTAAAATTATAATTTTTACTTATGCCGTATGGTAACACAGCCATACCATAATGTTTAAACAGCTTAGAGAATGCCTTTTCCAACCCATAGATAAGGTACGATGCCCTTCAAAAATGAATTTAAATAAATATTAAGGTAGCTCCATAAATACACTTCTAAGAAAATCAATCCTTTTCTAAACAAATATCGTGAAACATGTATAATGAAAAATAAGGTAACGTTTTCTAAACTAATTTATAATGTTGTACCAGTTATAACACTTACATCTGGTACTCCTTACATCTACAAACTTCTCCGCATTTGCGACCATAGTTTCCATCTAAACATGGATGACATGGTTCACCTTCATCTGACTTAAATCCATCCAAGCATTCTGTCGATTACAAAACAACCATGTGAATAAATATGCGTATGAAAAGAAAGGAAAAGATAACAGGATTAACAAAATAACTTCTTTATTCAGATATCTCTGTTATTGATTATATCAATTCAAGATTATGTATTCTACTTTCTTTAATTCCTAGCCGATTTGTCCTTTTCCGAACCTGTTGAATTTGTTTAATATTTAGTAGACGTGGATTTCGTTTGATCCCCGTTCTATAATGGTAAAAATGCAAATATGACGTTAATTTTCTTGCTTTTTTAAATTTTTCATTGTGACGTCATGGCAAAAGGCGACCATGCCTGATGATGTTACATAGAAAGACAGATATGTTTACTGATCATTGGAATAGAACGATAATGTTTGCCTGTAGATACTTCAAAATTATTATAGAAACATAATCTTCCACCAAATCTGGTACAATACGACATTTCTCCAATCTCGACTGCCAAACTTTAAAAATACGAAAATTTAATGGTCTTGAATAAAGAAATATCGTATCACACTCGATACTGTGGTAGAAAATAAGTTTTACTCGTAAACGTGAGAAAAAAATGCCATAAATGAAGTTTATGAATATAGAATAAGAAGATGCGGTATGTGTCAATGAGACAACTATCCAAATGACGTGGCTTTAGACAGCAATAGGCCATCGTACGGCTATCAACAATTACAAAAATCTCATATTGTATAGTCAGGTATAAAAAGTCTCTCTACACGACAAAATGTTAAGACGTTTTAATATGATGATTTCACGTTAATATTTTTAGATACCTTTTTCACGATTTTCATTTTTGCTAGTAAATGAGTGACAGAATGTTTATTTCTTTGTTTGAAAGAGTATAAAGCCTAAGAGAATTTGTCAATTTGAAATAGATAAAAGATGTTATTCTTTAATTGTGAAGAAAGAAGGAGAGATAGGGACAAACTATCAACCTTAAACCTCTAATAGTGTATAAAAAATTATATAACATATTTGTCCTTTGGGTTTGTTTTTTAAAGATCAAGAATAATGTATACACAATATGCAAATAAATAATATACTAGGAAAATCTCCTTGTCAGAATCTTAGCAAACATAGCTTTAAATGATCTGACGATCCTGTTTGTCATTACAGTGATTTTTTTTTGCATTTAAAAATAAAATGTGCATATATATTTCCCAACTAATATACGATGCATATGTTCGATTGAAAGAATATTTTGGGGCTGAGAGAAAGTTACATGTGCATAAGATAAATATTCAAAGTTCGTTTTACTTTTGAAGATATTTTACTGACAATTATTGCTGAATGTGACCAAAAGTCGAGAAAATAACCTGGATGTGGTGTTTTGACATATTTGTTAATATAGGTTTGATTTGTCAAATGTTTTATTATCTATGATATGTTGTTAGAATTTGGAACCCCTTAAAGGAGAGGCGAGTGATACCAAAGGGACATTCAAACTCATAAGTTGTAAGCAAACTGATAATGCCATGGCAAAAGACTAAACATGACGGAAAGACAAACAACAATACACAAAACACAACAACTAAAACTAAAGACTGATCAACACGAACCCATCAAAAGCCGGGCGTGATCTCATATGCTCCAGAAGTATAAAGAAATCCTGATCCACATGTTGCACTCGTCGTGCTGCTCACTTAAAGTGCAAAACGTTACAGTTATTGTTGTCATAAAATGATATTTTGCTATTCATATCGAGCACATGAGATCACCCCCATTTTTTACGTCGCGTCTTTTCGTGTAGCCTTAAAATAATGAGTCCTCACTCCGTATTAAATACACACGTCAAAACGAAATTAACACAGCGTCTCTTATGATTATTGTACGTCAATAGCGCTTTTACGGATAAAAAAAGACAAATTGAATACCAGGTAATGAAAAAAGGAATATTAAATAACATTATTTATGCAAATCAAATTAGATAAGATAATAGGAGAACGTGTCTATCGGCCACAGATGCCCCTGCTTGTTAATAAGCATGAGTCAACTTCCACAAATAGATGCAGGATTCAAGTAGTTAAGACCTTTTTGTGATTATAAGCATTGTGTATAAGTTTCATAACATTTGGTTGAGACAAGCTAAAGTTAGAGAACGGAAACGAAATATTTAGCAATTTTTCCATTCATAAAGGAGCATAACTCATGAACGGTAGAAGTGAAGCCACCTAATTTCAAACTGAATCTGTGTGTTGTGGTAATAAGCATTGTGTATAAGTTTCATAACATTTGGTTGAGGCAAACTAAAGTTAGATAACGGAAACGAAAATTTCAGCAATTTGTATGTTTATAAAGGGGCAAAACTCATGAACGGTAAAGTGACGCCACCTTATTTCTAACTTGATCTGTGTTTTGTTGGAATAAGCATTGTGCATAAGTTTTATAATATTTGGTTGAGGCAAACTAAAGTTAGAGAACGGAAACCCATATTTTCGGGATGGACGGGACGGACAAGGGTAACAATTAATGCCCCCTCCACTACGGCGGGGCATAGAAATGTCTTTTACAAATTACATAATTCTGAAAAAAATATGATTGTTTACCAACAGTTTTAATTATTGCAAACGAAATCAGATTGACTTAGACAATCGTGAAAACATGTTTTTGCAAATTTCACTAAACAGTTTGCCAGTTAAAATATAATATTAATTCAAATTCAACATGTTCAAATGGAACAAAACTTCCACGAATTCAATCATCCTGTGAAATGCATGTCAACCGTTATATCATAAATGTTGGTAAAAAAGGTGGAACTGGCTGGGTAAATAGATATGATAATACCTGTGAAACATAAAATTAAATGACATGCACACTTTTTTCGTTAATCTCTGAATATGTGAAATCCTTAAAAAAAGATTTCAAAGAGACTTCTGATCAATTTTAACCAAGTTTCTAATGTAGTCGTTTCTTTATAAGCTAAAACAACCAAACTCTTGAATCGGGAATCATACCTGTGCATCGTCCATCTTTCTCTTCTCGATTATCACAACAATGCCATTTTGTCTTTCCATTTCTAAGTTGAATATTAAAATATATACACATTAATATACACTCATAACTTAGTTTAGTCCAACCAAGATAAATCATTCATATCTGCATTAGCCAATTTGTATTGTTGTCTTAACAAGGTTCGAATCAAAGCTGTAAAACGTCAGTGGCAACACCAACTGCAATTTTCCTAACGCCATATATCTCTTTGATCTATGCAATTATTAAATCAGAGGGAAATTCAAAATCAAATGTAACAACTTCATACGGCGTTCCATAGAAATGACATGTTAGTTACCTTGAAAGTCAGTGTAATTTAAGTTTTAGCAAGTAATTTTGTGACACCTATAACCATCTGTTTACAATCACGTAAAAAGACCGGACGATTAACAAAAAGTTAATGATATTGTTGTTGAGAATATGTATGTGCATAATTTAAAGTGGGATCACTGTTTGCTTTCAAACTTAAAGATTGGGGCCTCGGTGGCCGAGTGGTCTTAGTAGTTACTACTGTAATCACTAGCCAGTCAACACTGAGGTTGTGAGTTCGAACCCCGCTCGTGCGGGTGCACTCGACTCCAATCCTAATTGACTAAGGTTGTCAGTTTTCCTATAGAAGGTCTGTGGTTTTCTCCGGGCACTCCGGCTTCCTCCACCAATAAAAACTGGCCGCCCCGAAATAGCCCAAAAGTGGTGCTTAAAAGTGGCGTTAAAACACCAAAAATCAATCAATCAACTTAAAGATTTGTCAATTTGTTTTTCAAAACCTACATTTGTAGCTAGTAAGTGTTCTATGTTACAAGATAACTTTTTCTTAAGCAACTTTTTTGAATGTAATATTTGAAATAGAAATTAAGATGTTTTGCATTAACCGTTACTGAAATTGTATTTAATATTTAACGTTCATAACGTATATTACTTTTAAATACTATGTTCATTTAATTTCGAATGCTAAAAAAATATAATTGTATATACACAATTGTCTACATCCGTTCTGACCGATTGTTATTACTGGTAAAAACAAAACCCTTGACATATTACATATTGTAACAAACCACTTGAAAAAAATGTGTAACTCATAGTTTTAGTATCGTTTGTGATGTTTTTGCATCAATCAATTTAGTTCTTAAATTTTTAGGTACAGTGACGCTCTTAAAATTGATAAACAAACGTCTTGTTTAAAAATAAAATTTAGCTGATTTTCATTGCTATAAAAGAACGCAAAAGAAGTGTCGGCGGTAAATTCGTAACTGCGATATCCGAGGGTATCAAACGATAATCAACAATACCAATCACATTTGACAGATCCCATGTCGTTTTTACGCCGACAAATACAATATTCGTATGTTGTTAGAAGATACGAAATTGGCTAACGAGATTTAGAAACGGAAAAATAAGAGAAGCTCGCCAAATTGTTTTCCTGTTTGGTCGCGAACACAAATACATTTCATATTTACGAATATTCTTTATATCCTGCATTGTAAAATTTACGCTTAAACTTTTAGTTTGTGTTTACCTCCCTTCTGTTGAATTTGCCTTTGAAAGTAATCAACGTGACTTATAAGCGGAATACGATGAAGCCCCACAAATGAACTGTGAGGTAAAAAGTAATTTGAATATAACCTAACGCTCACAACAGAAACATGATACCAGGAGCCTATAAACGTATCCTATACTTTTATCGCTTAATGTTATATGTACACCTGCATTCATATAGTAGAATGGTTGATTGCAGGATAACAAGTAACATGTAATGTTGTGATTCGTGTCAAGACAATGCTTCTACGGCAACATAACTATTAAATTAAAAAAACACAAGTAGCGATATATACATTGAAACTCCAGATTATCATGTCATGCAATATGAAAAATATGCAAACATATCTAAATTAAAACATTAAAATCGTATTTGTTTAAGAAAATATTACCAAGAGGAATACTTGTATAAAAATACCGTGTTATTGCACACGGGGGTCATAATTATTTTATTTTACGGAAAATGATGACAAAAGAGTGTTATTTAAATTAGATAAATATATAACTGTTCGTAATGTTCTTTAAACTCGATATTACTTTATATGGCAACTAAATGCAAATAAAAATTGTTCTATCAATTTTCAAAATACATTAATCGTTTTACCGTAAATCTTTGTAGCATCTTCCTTCTTCAGTTGCAATAGCTTGACACCACCAGAAAGAAAATAAGTATATCAGCAATGGAACCGTCATATTTTTTGGCTTACAAACTCCCACTTGTTTATGAGGAAATAATTTCGTTTTTATGAAAAAACAACGCATCATAATTGTGTTAACGGGAAATATTCATTATTCCATACAATTGATGAGAATTGTATTCATTCGGACATCCTTTTGAACAATTAATAATATCGATAACTGTGGCGGGTTTTACATAAATAACATGAGGTGGTCTAAATATTCAGGCAAATTGTATGATTATGAGAAATATGGACTTAGAATATTCAACTTTCACAAATATCCTTAATCAAAGGTCCTTATATTGGTGAACATTAGATTTCAGAGCTTTTTTGATACCATCTTAATTGAGTGTTGCCTGTCCATTTTCATGTTCACAACTACAGGTACTTGTGACGGATCATAAAATTCTATGAATTTAGAGGCACACTTTATTTTCTCCCTTACACTGTAGGACCGATTGACCAAGTTTTGAGGCATATCTTATGCTTTAAGGTAGATTCATGGTATACCGCCATCTTGGATTGTACAATCTCAGTACAAAAATGGTCTAGTTATTTGCCCAAATCTGCAAATTTGGAGATAGATTTGCAATTTAATGGTTAGATTGTTTATTTATTAACAGACAACTTGGTGATTTATTGTATTATTCAAAATATTCAAACAAATATCAAATTTTGTGTTTTTAGAATCGTTTTTTTTCAAATAAGCCATTTAAGGGAAGATAACTCTTTTAGTAAAAAATATATACTGGACTGATAGGGATTTTTTTTATTTTTACTTGTAGCAAGAAAACAAGTTCGGTGACACCATTTTTTCTTTTTATTTTCTTAAAACATATTATAAAACCTATCTTCTTACAATTTATTTAAAAATTCTATCTCATAAAATTTTTTTTATGCACACAAATGTGTTTTTTCATGAACAATCTAACCAAATTTAGGCAATTTTCAACGACTCATGGCTTGGAAAATAGCACGGTGACCCATACTTTTTATTATATTTTTGAAAAAAGCATAGTAAAATCTCCCTTTTGGCAAAGTATAAGAAAATTCTATCTCAAAAAGTATATACTTATGATCTACCTTAACTGCTGTATATCTGATAATTGTTAAGTATGAACATGACTAAGAGCTAAATAGCTAAATACAATACTCTTAATAAAACCATTGGGATTCAATTCTAAACGAACTCTAATTGATACTTTTTAGATGTAAAATTAAATTAAACTGATATTATTCATTACATTGTTTCCCCACATTTATAGTAAAAAAAATACCTCATAATATTAAAATATAACGAACTTTTCTTCTGCGTCCCGTTTCTTTTGGATAATAACGTAAAATCAGCGCTTTAAAATTTATATTTTACACTTGAAAGTTACGTCATTTATAGAGTATCATCATCGCCGGAAGTGTTCATTCTGAAATGAAAACTATTACAATTTGCATTTGTACAAATTTTCTGTAATAATTCAATAAATACGGAATGCGATCCTCCTAAAACCTAAACATAAAGCAAATCACGCCTTGCGTTAATGTAGTATAACTGTACTGACGTAAAAAAATAGTAAAGTAACTAAAAAGGAACCCAACATGTGAAATTCAAAACTATATATTTTATTGACGAACGCTTACTTAAATGCGTCGAATGAGGAAAAGTTATCATAAACAAAATGCACCCACTATTCAAAAATATATGAATACAATCGAAAACGTCAATGCATTAAAATCTCTGGTAAAATTGCATCGTTACAGCAATATCATACATTTGCAATGGCCTTTTTAAAGTGCAAATACTAACGCATTACTTTGAGACACGCAATTACATTAACCTAAAACACATAATAAATATGATATCTTTATTACAGTAGAAATATTTGCCCGCAATCAACCAATTTCGATGAAGCCGGTCTCTTGTCGTTTGGAATTCATGCGATTACCTGATTAGTTTTTGTTCGTTACCTTGATACGTCTTTTTAATGGATTTATAAAATTTGAACATAGGTATAGTACTGTTGCTTTCTTTCTTCACGTAAAAGCTTTCAAGCATTGTGAATTTGCTCCAACTTCTTTTTGATAGGTGTTTCGATTTAATTTTTTTGTTTGTTCTCAAAATTATCTTTTACGTATAGTTCTTTCGCTTACTAAGCATTATATTGATGTTGTCAAAACCCGTTATTCATTGTTATCCGTAAAGAATTTTGATTTCACATCATTGGCCTCAAATTGGAAATTTTATTAAAAACGGATGACCGCCGTTAAATGTAATATTGTCCAACATTCTTATTAACATTTTATTTATGCTCTGCTTAGGAGGAGAGTATGAACTTGACTTATCGTAGTAAATATGTCTTCTAAAGTTCAAATAGCTGTCATAGGGACGTACATTTAGAGTAACATTCAATGTCATCAATGGATCTCTACTGACGTTATGAAAACATAGTTAAGATATATATCACCCCTGCGTTCATTCAAAATGTAATATGTAAATTTTATTCCGTCATGTTGATGTTTGGGAGAGTGTTTTATATATAATTTACAAAAACTATATGCAAACTTAGCAGTATATCATCATTAGACCTAGCCAATGACTAATACTATTTGAGTTAACAATTCAGTATGATTTGATAGCATACGAAATTCATATCTTTGTTGTGGTCGTATATTTATATTTATTTTTCAGGCATGAATGGAATCAAATTAAGAAAACAAAGTGGTTCCTGTAAAGCGCTTTACTGAATTTTACTTTCGATAGGAATGCTAAAATTAGAATGAAAGTCAGGGATGTACATGTATACAAATCTGAGAAGCAAATTGAATATAACCAAAAGGAATCGAAGGGATAAGCCTACATCAATTCTGACTTTATAGAAAGAATCTAGGAAATAATAAACGAACTCACACTATCAGAGGTGACATATGTACACTCATTCACACGCCTATCAGTTTTCAATCAATGATAGTTAAACACTTAAGAACTGTTATAGGTCATTTAAATTTACAATAAGTTAATTCTATTAGAAAACTTGGTAATCATTCTATAATGTTCATTACAAACAAATCGCTGATATTGGCTTTAAATAAAAGCTATTAATACAACTTTAACAGTACATTTAACTTCCGGTATTTATCAAGGTAAGACAAGGGTATATTTTGTACATTTTCTTTGTACGTATATTTTATTTGACGTAAAAAAACTAACATTTTCAAGAAAAATGAAATTTCCCTATTTTATGTTCACATTTAGAGATTCGCATGCATGTATTGGTTTATACACAAAATGTCTACCGTTTTTGTTAAATGTTATATCTGACATTTGATTTAAAGGTGTATATTTATAATCCATAAGTAATAGATCAACAACTATTTATTACCTGTAAGCTTCTATCACTTATTTAAATAAAATGATTGTTTGTCAGTGATAATGCAATTTCATATGAAATAATTGTAGAATCAATCTTACCATAATTAAAGAAGGAATATTTACATCAATCTTTTAATGTTCATACCATACCCCCTTTTTCAAATGCTGCCCAAATATGCATTGCTTCATATTGGGTGACAAGACTTCCAAGAATATCAATTCAATGTATTATCCTGAATATGCATGATATTTCCCAGTTATTCTATGTCATATAGGATAAAATGCCAACAAGTTAAGACTTAAAGAATATTTAGACATTCAAACATATAACGCATTATAAAGATATACATTTTGGTATCTTAAATATATAAAATTAATAGAAAACTTATTGGTTATTATTAATAACCAAATATCAGAGAAACTAATTGCTTTTGCTAGCTCTTCTAAATTTATGGAAATTTTCATATGAATTCCTTGAATGGATATAAAGTACTGATTTATTCGTTTCTGCATATATAAAAAGTATCCCTAAGCAGCAGTATAAACACATAAGAATTTTGTTACCACCAATAAATAGTAATTTGATAGATATCAATTCAAATTTTGACTGTATGTTACGTGATCAAACTTGCACACTAAAAGTAGGGTAAATGTCTTTATTTCAATACAATCAAGTTATTTAAATGTCTCACACATTTCAAATTTCTTAAGTACACATCGCAGGTGTTTATAGAAATTGGAATTGTTTTCATATCTGACAAATCTTCGAGCATATAAGTATTAACATATCAGAACAATAGGTGGGTTAAATAAAAGATCATTAATTGAATTAACGCTGGACGGTTTTGGATATGATCATTTAATTATTTCTTAAACTTTCAATGTAACGCTTCAATATTCGAAAAACTACCCACAGTTATTAGGCAACAACGGCTATATTGGATCGTTATATGATAAGTTAATCTATGTCCATCTTGTAAAGTTGATTTCAGATTGATTTGGCTTTTCTGTTAAATGTTTTGAAGCTATACAGCTATTAACTTTTTAAAGAACTTATAGATCTTTGGCTTTAATTTAAAAGTAAAAATCACTTCAGGTGTACGAATTTATAAAGGGATATTTTATAGCATATACAACCGTACGTCGTTAGCATGGTCTATAGTCATAACCTAAGTTAGATATGCTCAACATTTGATTTTTCCTAGATTCATACATTACAGATTTACCTTAATAATAGGTTTAGTAGATTTTCTTTGTTGATTTTATTTCTAGAAACCTTTCAAAATAGTTCAGTTAAATCTGATATTATTTTCAAAAATAATTTACAAAATATTTATCCGTCGGTCATGTACAACCTTTTTTGCATTACTTCAAACCTTCAATCGTATTTAATTTCGTAAAATGGGTTTAAATGACTAGTTGTCATATTTCGAAAAGATACCTTTAATCGATTATTAAATCTTTATTTGGGAGGTATGTGCATTTCACCTTTATTTGACAAAAAAGCTGAACTTGATTTACTTTTCAAGGTTAAATTCAGTTCGACTTGAGTTGAGTAAGAGGCTACAGAAAAATTAAAATAAAGATTATTTGAATACAATAACAAGTTGCTATATTTCCTCGAAAGCATGTATCCTTCATTATTCCATATCAAACCGCAATGGAATATATGCAAACAAATCATGTATTTATGTGTGTCCGTCTCTATTTCTGTTTTTCTGTGTGTCCGTCCATTTATCTTTTTTTCTGTGTCTCTGAACCTGTCTGAATATCTCTTTGTTATGTTATTTCCACATTTGCAGTTTGAAACAGTAGACTTTATGTCTGTGTTATAAAATATTAATATGTTTTTTAAGCTTCACATTTGAGATGCGTACCATGTAAGATAAGTACAAAACTATCCGACAATCGCTTATAGTTGAGATACTTGCAAAAGAAAGCACACCCAGATGGTTTGGGTTTGTTTTATCATTTTTTTTAATACATTATGAATTAGTTTTGTCTATAAGGGTTTTATTTAATTTCGTAATCTAGAAAATTATTAAAAGTCGTCTACATAGAATCAAGGAATACGAAGCGGATTAATTTTTTATCGATATTGTTTATACGTGACCATTGGTTTAATCATTTGTTTCAGGAGTGTAGAGAAATTTCAAGGACAGAATACAGAAGCAATATCATATAGAAGATGACATGTTTAAGGCAGTGATACATGCGGTAAGAAAGTCCATAATGAAGCTGCAATTAACAAAATCAGTATGATATAGATACATCTACGATAAATTTTTAAACTTATCATTAAAGTTTTAATCTTAGGTATGGGCACCATCTGTTTCCTACAATGATTAAAATCCGAAGAAACTAGGAGGTGATAAGAACAACTATGTGTTTTCCCGTTTATTAAAACATAGAAATAATTTGATGTTTTGAGAAACCATAACATTGGGTTACTTTTTTTACCATGATGCTATTATATTGAATATGAGCAATCAAAATTGAAGTTTGTAATAAGGAATTGTTTTGTTTATTTATAGTTTAAAAAATTTTAAAAAATCGAATACAGACATAGAAGTACCTGTTTATAAGTAGTTTTAATGTGTGTCGATCAATGCCAATCATAAAATATCTTCTTTTCTTATACCGATATTGTACATTAAAAAGAATGTTGTATTATAGTCATTGTCATCATATAAAGTTGATTATCATTTGTAAAATCAACATAAATTGTTATAAAATAAACCGCTGATAAGTTTTATATTTATTTTGTAGATATTTTTTGTCATAATGGTGTCATCTGTTTCTACAGCATATGATTTTAAATGTGCACATGAATCACACAGAAAGATACGCGCCAATTGGTATTGTAATACAACAGAGGAAAATTATTCTTGTTTACTAGATTTCCGTCATGATTCCTATAAAGAATCCTGCTCATATAAACCCGATTTTGTTAGAATGGGCAAGTATCAACAAATATTAATAATAAACGAAAAAGAAGTAGATGACAAAACATGAATAAGAATATAAAAAAAAACAACATAAGTTATAGAAGACAAATACTATTTTGACTTCAGGAAGAGAACAAATCTAAACGTTTTTTTTAATTTATTTATGTACCATTTAGACTGAGACGATTTAAGGTAATCCAGAAATGTTAGCTAATATACTTTGTCTCGTCAATCATTTTGAAATGATAAGTATCAATATGGTCATAAGGTGCATAAAGCAATTTCCTAAAAAGGCAATATGATGAACCATTTAAATCACAAGCAAAACAGGTCAAGTACTTGTAATGATCCATACCGAATCAGAAAATGTTCACAGTTATGGAATGCAGCTTCAAGTACCAAACTTGCAACCATGAATTATGCCATCCTACTATCTGTACTATGTCTCATTTCTATGGTACAAATAACTCATTAGAATGATGCCAATTTCCTGATATGGCCAGCAGATATGGTGTTAATAAAATTAGGGAAGCATCGTCATGTTAAAGGTTTTACAAAATTGATATTAAAATATGATTGGTATCAAACATTTGCCATGTTTTCATGAAACTAAGATTTGTTCTGTATGGCACTATATTTAGACAGACATATAGTCAAACAAAGTGTGTAGCAGGAGTACAGATGTTTTTATACCAAGTGGAGATGCTTCTTTTCCCCTTAATACCTGAGAGTACTATTCAGGCTACAGTTAACATGTAGTTTTGTCTGTAGTGTTAAGTGGACATTTGTTTGTTTTTTCGTCATATATCATTTAATTGAGGTGCTGTATTTCTATGAACATAGGTGTTTTATTTCATAATACATATAACTCGTTACCATTTGAATACTCATAGGAGAAAGTATGACAAGGCCATTGTGTGATGTATTTACACTTTAAATTCCTTCGTTTCACACAATGGACTTGTCCTACCTTATCTTATGCGAAACGTATTGTAATTGTTCCCAACATAAAGACATGTTCGTTTGTTGAATATTATGAACATATTTATTGTAGGTCAAAAGTATGTCATTAAAGGTAGTAAAAGGAATATCAACTGCTCTGCCAACAGCTACCAACCTTTCAAATTTTATTCTTCCAAACTCAGTAAGTGCGCCTTTCTCAAATCGTCATGTACGGAAGAGGGCCAATTCATATTTGCTAATGACTCTACAATGGAAGATAGCAAATGCAGTTGTGACTATACTAAAGGATACAACTTTTTTGTACGGCCTAGAAATAATCGATTCTGTCTACCGGAGCAGGAGGATTGTACGTGTTACGTTACCCCCTGCCCCATGGATAATGTGTTGACATCAGGTAAGAGCAGTCATAAATGACGCATACAATTGATAATATGAATACAATTTTCAATAGATTGGCAACAAAATGAATGTTAAAAATTAAGAAAAAAAATATTAGACACAGATACATCTTCGAGGGAGCTGAATAAAATTAAACACCCGGTGTAAATTCCTAAAGTTAAACTAGTCACAGAAGTGCTAGTTGTATGATCAATGCATTTAAATTTTGTTTAAGTTTCAAATGCAAAATATTTCATCAGTTTCTCTATTGATGAATAATCATACAATTAATATTCTAGTAGCGATTTATTCGTTTATTTATTTTCTGTTTTTCAAATAATGAAACTTGAATATCTTATTATTTGCAGATTTTGAATGTACACAGGGTCCAACATATCCTTCAGTTTCCCCAGCCATTGTGCAAGTAAAGTAAGTTTTGACTATTTTATAACTAATTATTTTGTAAGCTACCTTAATACATTTGTTGATTTTAATTTTCACACATCAATTCACACAATGATGTAAACGAAATCGGAGAATCTATCAATTGGAAATGGTCAACATGATAAAACAAATCGAATGGAATATAGGGTTAGTCCTCAAGGGTCGCCAATCCCCTGCCATTTCTGAATGTTATAATGTCTTATAAATTGTTTGGGTCCCCACCCTTACACCAAAGGTATTCTTACTTGTAATATCAAAATGATTTGATTTATACATAACAAGAGACCCCAAGGGTCATTTCCATCAGGTGTCATTTGAGAATGTTTTAATATCTTGTAAATAATCAAAACCTGCCCTCAATCATTTTTTTTCTGCAAGATAGATGGATTGAATAATAGTTGGAGTTCCAAGGGGTTTATACTGATGGGTTCTTCATTTGTGAGCATTGTATTGTTACAATAATTTCTTGTTAAATATCGTATCTTTCTCTTCCCTTTTCAAATATCATGTGAACAGACTTACAGGCATGCATATGAAGGATAATCGTTTGCATCATTTTTTTATGTGAAAATCAGCCTTTCAATGTACTTTTCAATAATAATGCAAACTATGCTGTTCACATATTACCATGGTTACTGTATTCTTTTCATTTTCTCATTACTCATTTTGAAAGACATTTCTATAGTTGATATAGTAACCAAAACATTTGCTTAGATTTATGTAGAATTACTAACATTTGAGAAAATATTCATTGAAACGATTTCAATCCATCTTTTACAAATTTGGAGGAATGATGCTTTGTCGATTCTAGTTTTCATTAATAGTTCTGTGAACACTGTTATTTTGAATTCTTCAGGTTAGCTTTTGTGTTATGTTGTGGGTTCTTCTCCAACACATATCGTTGATTGTTCTTTTAATATCTTATGACTGTTTCAGTAGATACAAAATTACAATGCATGTTTCCCTGCAAAAAACACATGGTTACTTCAGTTGTGAAGTACTTAACACTTGTGTTGATAAGGGACTTTCTGTTTTAAAATTTGCTTGGAGGTCGGTATTTTTGTTATTTTAGAATTTAATATAAGTATGCGATCAATGAATTAACGTATCTGCTAACGACAAGTTTAAATGAAAACACATTTAAGTACCCTTTAAATTAAATGTACTATTGAGGGGTAACGAGTCTTATTAATGAATGTGTATATAACTTTGCATTTAAAAGAAACAGTTAACATATTTTTGTTAATTGAATAAGAAGTAAAATAACAAAAATACCGAACTTCGATGAAAATTCAAAACGAAATGTCCGTAATCAAATGGCAAAATCAAAAGCTCAAACACATCAAGCAAATGGATAACAAATGTGAAATTCCTGACTTGATACATGCATTTTCTTATGTAGAAAATTGTGGATTAAACCTGGTGTTATAGCTAGCTAAACTTATCACTTGAATGAAAATCTCTTATATTGACAACGTTGTGTGAACAAAACAAACAGACATAATAGGTAAAAATCGCAAAAAAGGGGTACAGCAATACTCAGACTTCGGTCTTGTCTTAGATTTAACAAGCAATACATATGGTTATTTTAAGTTATTTTTTTTTCTCTCTCTCAATATTTTGAACGAAGAGAAGAACGCGTGATTTCGGGTATCCTCAAGTTTAAAAAAACCAAAACGGATATATCTGCAAACATTTAGCGCTTCTGAAGCGTATTTCTTGATTACAATTAATAAGTAACGTTCAGATATAAACAAGAAATCAAATGATGTACATTATTTAAATGTGTGAAGCTTTATGAAATGCATGTTATTACTAAAAGGAAGTGTGTGTAAATGGCAATTGAAATCATACTCGTTTTAAAATCGACCCTTTTGAAAACACATGTTTTTGCTATTCCAGGTCAGGCCAAAAAAAATCAGTGAAAAAGAAAATTGTTGGCAGCAACATATATAATTTAGCACTTCCACCAAGTGAGTGTTGATTGTGAAGTATCATTAAAATTTGGATAATATGCAAACATAAAATATACAAAAGAACAGCACAAATTGGGTATAGGTTACGGAAAAGGTATGTGCGGGTTATGACATATCTAAAACTGGCTTAAACTCATACCGTATTATGACTAAGTCGGCTATGCTAAAAAATTTAAACGAGAAAGCTAACTGCCTTATTTATAACAATTTTGAACTAAACAATCTATGATTAACTAGTATGTCAGACATACAACATATGGTGGGTGAAACATGTTTGTGAGTTCTCAACACTTCACCAGACATGTGACAGTTGTGTAACAGAATAACATAAGAACAAACTGTAAAAATGCATTGCATTTTGCTTAACTCAACGAACAAAAACAACTATCAATGAAAAAGATAGACACGGAGCACCGAAGTAAGAGTACTTGTGTTACTGAAAGGTAGTTCAAAGCCAATCATAACTAATAAATAATTCGTTTTCTTCAAGACTAACTTTTGACCTAATGAAAAAAAAAATCTTAACCGTTCAACAATATATTTCATGTGATTGATTCTTTTTTTTTCACGAATCGTCGAAATAAACTAATTAAATATACCAGACTTATAATTTGGTACGCTAGACTTTTTTTTGGAAGAAACATTCAAACAATTTTAATAAACCGTATTTGCTTTACATTAGAATGTATGGATGTTTCTGTTCATCATTTGCATTTACGATCACACAACCGTCTAGATATATCAGATTGGTATCACTCCGTCTCTTCAAATTTAATAACTAAAACAATCAATTTCTGAAGACAAACTCAAGTTTTTCATATATAGTTATGTTATGAATTTGATAATTTTAAACGGTGTATTTACATCTTTTTCAATATTCTTGTCCAAAATGCTGACCTTCTGTACATCAGGTTTCGATATGTTGAATTTTTAGATATTGATAACAGTAATTAGGAATTTGTTACTGAGAGAATGTAACTCCTGAAGATTTTTCCAGGACACATGTACTATCAAATGATTCAACATTTACTCATCATAATACTTCGAAAAGAGATTCTTATTAACTAGAAATCTTACAAATGATCTTGGGTTAGTAAGGAAAGTTTAGTTGTTGGATATAAGACTTGAGAAATACAAATTTTATAGCAGTTCACACCTTACTACAATTCAGGTAAGAAGGTCATGTCTTATAGAATATTTTTTCCCCGTGTCTATTAGATTTTAATATCCATAAAATTAGTATCATGTGAATTCAAATGATTTCATTTTTATGAACCTTTAGTTGAATTCGATCACTGACCTTCACAGACAACGTCCAAGAATTCCAATCCTACAATTCCAAATACATCCATCAAAATTAATGAGTCTTATAAAATGAAACACAATGCTCTTTTATTTCTATTCAATTGTATGCATATTTGACCGACTACCCAATTATAAAGTCCTTCAAACCAAAAAATCAAAAAAGTGTTAATTTGCAGAGTTCAACTTGATGAGGATCATAAAGTGTCTTTATAATGACCACAATAAAAAAAGATATTCGTGAGTGAATTACGTATTGCAATCACAGAATGCTATATTGATTTTGAAAAATACCAAATACATTTACATCTCTCCTTCTAACAATAATTATGTTGCCTTTTCCGTTCTCTTGTCTAATTAGTACCTTCACCTAAAAACTATGTTTCGTTTGTTATTATTTCGTTATTTCGTGATCACGAGGAGGTATGCAATTTTATTCTCAAATGAAAATACTACACTTATGACATATGATTTACTTGATGTTTTTGTTTAAAATCTTAGGGGGACACAGAATGGCAGCAGCAGCAGCAGTAGCAGCATTAACATTTGTTACCTCGTTGATTGTGATTTCATTTTTCGTGAAGCGTAAGTTGATTCTTTTACATGTTCGTGTGTTTGTGAGTGTCTTTCTATATGATCCACAAGTTAACATTGCAGATATACCAAGTCTACATACATGGAATAATATCAGTTGAGCGTTTAATCAAGCACAATGCTTGGTTAAGTATTATTAGATCTCAAAGCCTCTTAGTGAATCAACAAAAGGTACACATGAAATCTACGCACAAAAACATATACTAATAAGTTTAGCTGTTCTTCAAGCTACATATTAACAGATCCGACTCATTTTAGAAACCGTTTTTATGTAATTTCTGTCGAAAGGTTGACAAAGTTCAAAGCTTTAAATGTTATTTGAATTTGATACATACCTTCAAAAAAGAATTTCTTTCCGACAAGCACAAGACCATATGCAGCGGTATTAAACTATTCTTCTTTACTCATTGTAATGAGAAACACTTTTACATAATTAATTTTAGATAATATTCATGTGGGAATGGATAACATGAAAAATAACGAAGACGAACTCGACGGACACGTAAAAGAAGCTAACGTATGTTTAATTATAGTAAAGTGTAAATGTTTGATACCATAGACACGGTATTATTCCATCTTGTTTGTATATTATGATAATTGATAATATGACATTTATATTTCTCTTTTCTCATTGGCCGCAGCATATGGAATCTTCTATTCCAAAACTATTCTAAACACAAACTATTAGAGGTCAATATAAGATTTGGGAAACTTTTACATGAACATATATTTTCTAGGCAACCCCAAAGACTCAGTCTTATCACGTCAAGCACATTATAGTCTTTCTTCTTCTTTTGTCGGTGTTTCAACATATTTTTTTTTCGGTATTTCAACTTGTAAAAACAGATAATACATTCAGTATACAAACAAGGAGCAAACACACACATGCACAAACATCTTTAGCAAAAACTAGAAAAAGTCATATGATAAATCAAACATTTGTTGATTCAATAATATTCTACCAAGAAAAATTACAGTGTTGACAATTTTTTACCAGCCATTGTTTCAATTTATTTAAAATACATTTACAGATATCAGAAAGATTAAAGTACATATACATCATTAATTGTATAAAAGTATTAATTATTGAAAAGGAATCGAAAGATACCTACGGGACATTCCAAACTCATAAGTTGAATGTAATGACATGACAACACCAAAGCAAACAAAAAGGAAAAACCACGGAACGAAAGACAAGTTCACAACACACAACACAGGAGAATATTGACTGAGCAACATACATTTTATATAATAAATCAATGATTTTGCTTGATTCACACTTAAAACGTTTTACATAGTCTCATTTGAGGTTAAACAAAACAAAAGTAAAATTGAAATTTCAATTATAATCTAAAGAAAACATCCTCGTTGTTTACTTTTTTTTATTAAACGGATTTGTCAAAACACATAAGTATTTACATGTGTACCTTTACAAAAGTAGATTTGAATTGACGACACTCTTGTATAGTCGATAAAAATCATACCACAATACAAATTAAATCTTGATTTTAGTGATGTACATATTCGTTATAATATTAAAACATTGAATTAAAAATTACATGGGCAAAAATGTAAGTCATTATATATCAAACAACAAATTCAAAACAATGAGAAGTCAAACGTCTGGTTTGAAAAATCGGCATATGATAATAGCTAAAGGTATCTAGGAAGTTGTTGCCTCAGCGCAATATGTCCATGTTTGTTAAGGATAAATGATTGATTATGCAGACCTTTTTGAAATTTCACAGGTAACAAAACCTGTAAAGCGTACTGGTGTTATTGTTGACGAACTGGAGATAATACTTTCAAAACTGGATGAACAGATTGGAAAATCCATTTTTCAGATTGTAAAGTCGAAGGGTTATTGTGATGGAAAAGTACCACATCTGGTTCAACATGTTTTTGACATTTTTGAAAATGTCGAACAAAATAAAATAAACATTGTCGAAGGTGTGAAGCTCATACACATTATTTCGGATTCTTCTTATCCTTTCACCGAAGAGGACATGGATTGCATGCAAATACCTCTGGCATTTTTGCATTGTATATGGCAGGTCGTGGTAATGCAAATTGATAAGAATGACAGATTACCAGACGATTTGAATTCAGATATTGTTAAAGTTAGAAAAAAATTTGATGAACTAGATCAGGGTTTGACAAAAACAAAGGACTCCTTTCATAGTTTGATTGAAACGGTTAATAAATTTGTCGACAGATTAGAAGTTGAGATAAATACCTTGATTTACAGCAAAGATACTCGCACTGAAGATGAAGCAAACAGAGTGAAGTATAAGTCAAAACAGTTAATCAACCTTTACATGAGAGTGAATTTCTTGAGATCTACATATTGCATCCATTATTACAGCCGTGATGCACACTGTTTTCGTGATAATTCACATGCTATGTATAAGGAACTTAATAACATAGCAGACGCTCAAAAAAAGTTTCTGGCAGTTTTTTCCCAACCGACATATGAAACTGCTGCATTTTTTGCTTTATTCAATCCATCTGAATATAACTTTATCAACGAATACATGAAGGTTAAAGGCATTAACCTCCAGAATCTCTCCAATTTAAACAATTCCAAGTTTGGGATTCGCCCACGAAAATATCTAGAATATTGGGCGGTGATGCCTAAAACCATATTTGGAACAATATGGAGTACTAAAACACCATCTAGTAAACGACATGTGCTCTTCAACTTTAAAATAGTTTCGGAACTGGACAATTTATTTCTCATCAGTTCAGATCGATGGCCTTCTTGGTATATGTATATGAACAAAGCAGCATCCCTAAGAGGTCAACATAAAAAGACTGGTCATAAAAGAGAATGGAAAATACTTCGTCTTGAAGACCGTAAATACATGATCTGCACGAAAAAGTGGCCTAGTAAATTCATATACATGGACGACGGTCCGCTTGGAAAAGTGTTAGGTGCATACGGAGATCCAGGAGAAAATGGACATTGGGATTTAATACATGAGAACGAAATAACGATTTGAAATAAAGCGAGAGATAGCAAAGGCGATATTTCGGTCTCATATCTTAAATGCTTATCACCTCTTTTTCTTGGATAATGATAAGGTAACATATTACAACATTGCGATTACCTCAAAATATCTAGGACACGTTTAATAGTAAAAACAAGTCCATTATACAATGATTAAATGTGCATTATAAATTGGAAACAATCATTCATTCTTAACTTATATTGTGGTTTCAAAAATGACGTTTCTGTTCAATACGCTCAAACATATATTTTTGTTTTATTGAAAAAATAACATAAATTTGATGTTATTCATTTACCATTTACCGATATTCCGACAGAGCCTGCATACGGAGTATGTATCTCCCATTTGTGACTTTATTCAAGGGCTTATATTTCCTATCATGATTTTCTTGATATTGATAGAGGGTTCCTTCACACAAAAAAGCTATTAAAACAAAAATTCTAATGGGATAAGCTGATATCACCCCCTCGTAAATGTTTCGGACGACATTACGAGTTGGTTGAGCGTTATAAAAAAGAAGATGTGGTATGATTGCCAATGAGACAACTCTTCACAAGAGTCCAAATGACACAGAAATTAACAATAGGTCACCGTACGGCCTTCAACAATAAGCCAAGCCCATGCCGCATAGTCAGCTATAAAAGGCCCCGAAATGACAAAATTAAAACAATTAAAACGAGAAAGCTAACGTCTTAATTAATGTACAAATTAACGAACGAAAAACAAATATGTAACACAGCAACAACCGACAACCACTGAATTGCAAGCTCCTGACTTTGGACAGGCACATACAGAATGTTGCGGGGTTAAACATGTTAGTGGGCGCCCAACCCTCCCTCTAATCCTGGGACAGTAGTGCAACAGAACAATACAATAACTGTGTAAAACAATAAACAAACAACGCATATGATCAACAGCAACAAACAACAACCACTCAATTACAGGACAGGACTTTGGACAGGCACATGTAGAATGTGGCGGGGTTAAACATGTTAGCGAGCGCTCAACCCTCCCCCTAACCTGGGACAGTGGTGTAACAGTAGAACATAAGAACAAACCATAAAAATCAGTTGAAAAAGGTTTAACTCATCAGATAGATACAAATAGAAATATATCTAACAAAAAACACAGAGTTGACGTGGCCGGGTACTTGTACATCCCAACAACAAAAAGACACCAAGTACAGATCTGAGAGTACTCGCAGTTACTGTCAGCTAGTTTAAAAGCCAATTACAACTAAAAAAAAATCATGCATTTAAGACTTAATTATCAATCAGTACACATCCAACATCCAATGGATTTAGTGTAAAGACGTCACAAACAGTCAGAGAAAAACATGACATTGTGTAATGCCAAGATACAGGTATCAACAGATTGTAGAGCCATGAATATGCATATGTATATAACAATAATATTTAGTTTGCTTTTAATTTACTGATAACAAAATCAATATTAATACCAATAACAACAATATTCAAAGATCTTATTGCAGTGTTGAATTGGTAACCTTTTAGAATAATTAGATATAAGAAGATGTGGCATGAGTGCCAATGAGACAAATCTCCATCCAAGTCACAATTTATAATAATAAACCATTATAGGTCAAAGTACAGCCTTCACACACGGAGCCTTGGCTTGCACCGAACAACAAGCTATAAAGGGACCCAAAATTAACTAGTGTAAAACCATTCAAACAGGAAAACCAACGGTATAATCTATATAAAAAACGAGAAACGAGAAACACTTATGAATCACACCAACAAACGACAACCACTGAACATCAGGTTCCTGACTGAGGACAGGTGCAAACAAATGCAGCGGGTTTTAACGTTTTAATAGGCGCCAATCTTTACCCTACCTTGAAACAATAATGTAACATCACAACATAGAAAGACAAACTATGAAATATCAATTGAAATGGCTTAACTCAATCAAAAGACATATTAACAAAAACAAGTTAACATACACTGATCTATGACACAATGCAAATGCAAAACTAATGAAACAAGGGGGTTAGATGTAAAACAATACCAAAAAGACAACCATAACCTTAGACCAAATGCCGCCAAATAAAAAAAACGTACACAGGTAAATAAAAATAATTTTGTTGTAAGGTATACATGGAGTACGGAAATATTTTTTATTACAAAATAAATAATTTTGTTGTTCATAGTACGAGAACAGAAGTGAAAAGTTATCGTCATACCGAACACTTATCAAAGGTGGTATATATCAAAAATAGTGAGACGAGATATAACACTATTAAGTAAACATTAAATAACAAAAATGCATTACAAATTGTATCAACAGTTCAAATTAACACGAAAGTACGATTTGAGAGTACTTGCAGTTATTGAAAGCTAGTTAAAAGCCAAAAAACAATTAATAATAAAAAAAAACATGCATCAGAGACTAAAATCAACTAAAACACATCCCAGGGATTTAGTGCTGTAACGTCATGGACAGTGAAAGAAAACATGACTTGTGCAATGCCAAAATAAAAGTATTGACAGGCAGTAGGATAGTTAGAAGTTATCCTTTTAATAAATATGTATAATGTTATTTATAGATAGAGTAATCTCAATAAAGAAAATGAACGTGGATTTATATTATACATCCCAAAATTTCGTTTGAAAAGAATACACATTCAGTTATGTTTTAATTTGCTGATGACAAAATCGATATTTGTGCCAATGTAAATTATATTCAAAGATTATTAAGATCTAATTACAACATTGGTAAGATAATCTTTACTAATAAGTGTGTTTAAAGGTTCGATGAGTTTACACAGATCACATATTGATTTCCGCGCTTTTAGTACAATATTACCGTAAAATTTAGGATGTGAAATACCGTTTTAATAGGTTTTCTACAGGTGCAGCCAAATTTACTAACCAAATACTTGTATCTATGAAAGAATTTAATAAAAGTTTTAAGTAATTTATGGTAACAAAATCCCTGACTTAATAATTTACATGTGATGCATAGATTACGTTCGTTTAAATCTATGACATCACTACACACATGGGCATAACGAACGAGTTGGGATATATAAACACCGTATTATGGAGCCAAAGGAACATCGCCGTCTAAAAAAGGAAAATTAACAATAAGGAATGAAAAATCGTCTCTTTTGTCGTAAATGTTTAGTATAGAGTTTCCCTTTAGAAATTGAAATGTCTAAATCTAGAAAAGGACAACTACTGCTGTTTATGTTAGATTTATTTAAAGTAAGTTCCTTTGGGTAAATATCGGATGTATATTTAGAGAACTCTGGATTATTTAACGAAAAAATATCATCAAGATAACGGTAGGTATTGTTGAATGTATCAACCATATGTAACAATGAAGTGTCTTTACTGAGTTTGGTCATAAACTGAGATTCATAGCAATACAGGAATAAATCTGCTATAAATGGAATACCTACTACCTGCCGATACACTTTGTCGCCGAAATAAGTTTATTTAAAGGATCGATAAGTTTACCAGGATCGTTTCTAAATTTCCGGACACGGTAAAAAAACATCTCCGTAAAAATGATGATGTTTTTTAATAAGTTTTCTACCATACTTCAAAACCAAATCTTTATATCTATGGGAGAATTAAGGAAAGGTTTTAAGTAATTTGTGGTAACGAAATCCATGACTTAATAATTTACCAGTAATATATAGATTACGTGCATTAAAATCCAAAACGTCACAACAAACACCGTAAGATGGTGCCAAAGGAACATTACATCAAAAAAGGAAAAATAAACAATAGGGAACGAAAAATCGTTCCTTGTGTCGTAAATTTAAGTGTGTCCCATGTAACACTGACATATCTTAATCTAGGAAAGGGCAGTTATTACCGTTTATATTTGATTTATTTAAAGATAGTTTTTTTATTAAATTTTGGCAGTATATTTAGAAAATTCTTGATTTTTTTAACGAAAAAATATCATCAAGTTAACGGTAAGTGTTGTTGAATTTATCAATTAAATGCAATTTAGACGTGTCTTTACTGAGTTTGGTCGTAAACTATGATTCATAACAGTACAAGAACAAGTCTACTATTAAAGGGGCGCAATAAGTGCCTATAGGAATACATACAACCTGTCGACAAACTTTGTTGTCGAAACGTACATAAATATTATCAAGTAGAAAATGAACAGCTTCAATAATCTCATCACACCTCCAGTAAGTATTGACCTTTCTCATTAGAGAAGAAGGCTTTAAATGAGCTGCAGCAAATATATTTGCATTCAGATTTACCAAACGAAATTAAATTGGAAAACTTTCGTTTGATAAGATTGTATGGAAGTGTAGTGTAAAGAGTTGGAAAGTCAAAACTGTCAACAGAATCAAAACGACCATCAAAAGCACGTAATTTATCTAAAACATCCAAAGCATATTTTTACACTCCAAAAATAGTTTATTCCACTTTTTAATATATATTTTATTACACAAGTTTTAAAATGATAAGTTCTTTGATAGTAGTCAAAGAACTAGTTAAAAGCTCTGGAAGATAAGTTGTAGAACACTTACTAGAGGCCGAGATGAATCGATACTTTACTGGTTTTATTAGGTAACCAATACATAGTTGTGACAATCAAATGTTCAGAATAGGCCTTAAGCTGTGATGTGGTTATGCAATGTTTGTTTACTATATGATTCTATGTTGAATGTCCATTTTCACAGGTGATACAGATATGTTCAAACTGTCGTAATTACAATCCAGTCCCCTTTTGAAGGAATGTGACCTACCAAATTAGACTTATCCCCGGGTTTGTACTAACACGAGCAACACGATATCTGCTTACCCTTTCGAAGCACTTTAGATCAGCCCCAGTTTTAGGTGGGGTTCGCGTTGCTCAATCTTTAGTTTCCTATGTTGTGTTTTGAATACTATTGTATGTCTGTTTATCTTTTGCGTTGTCAGTTTATTTTATGTCTTATTGGTTTGAATGTCCATTTGGTATCTTTCGCCTCTCTTTTTCTATATAATTTCAAAGTTTATAAACGGGTTAGTTTAGAGATTATTGTTATAAATCTTGCCAGGACCGCATTACTGCCTACTGGGCTGATGATATCCTCGTAGACTGATGGTGTTCAAACAGAGGTATCGATTCAGTGTTGTAAAAGTAAAAAATGAAAACAACATGATAAAAATGTCATGCATTTCAAAACCGAACATTTGAAAACCAAATATTAATAAGAACCGAGACAGTTGAAGAGGTATATATATTCAAAAAAGGACAAACAAAACAGCCAAATCCATCTAAGGTCAAATTTTATAGACGGACAAACTAAAAAAGGCTTGTTATAAATCATGACAACACCGAAGTACTGACGACTGAGCTAATACATAAAAGTTGAGATCTTTCCTTTAAGAAATACTTCTGAAATACAAAATATACTTTACAGTGATTGTTTCGACTGTGTAATTTTATATACTACTTTTTTTCTTTAAGTTTTAAATCTAAGCGATCTACACTTTAAGGACCAAATTGTTATTTTTTTATCTAAATAAAGCAAACGCCAAAGATAAGTTTCCCATGAAGAACGAAAAGAAGCTTGCAATTCTTTTTTATCTACACGTTCCACTACACAGATTATGTATTCTCATTAAATCATTAGTTTGGTATCTATTTTAAATGCATCTATGCAATTGCACTTGGAAGAAAAGATACCACAGATAAGTTAAGTCTTCCTCATACCTTAACTGAAATTTAGAGGTTCCCAATGACGGTCCGTTGAGAAAAAAGCTTAACTTTACTTACATAAAGGCAACAGTAGTATACCGCTGTTCAAAAGTCATAAATCGATTAAGAGAATCAAATCCGGGTTACAAACTAAAACCAAGGGAAGCACATCAACTATATATGGAAAACTAAGGAAGATGAATTGACTTTCCAATTATGAAACTTCCTTTTATATATAACAACATTCCTGCAGCGTTGATACGATATTCAACAGCTTATATGTCCTATCATAATTTCAATGACAGTGTGTTGCTGATAACAAAGTTTCTACTTAACCCTTGGTAAAGTTGAGTCATCCCTTCGAAAGATTTACAGACGCCATCATGCTGTAATAGTCCGTTGGAATATTTGTTGAATAGATAACCACACAATTTTCGAAGCCATGATCCCGTCCTTGTTTCCCCCCTATTTTGACATCTCCGCATTATAATCTCGCAAATTAAGTACTAATCACAAATAGCACGTTAGGTGCCACATGTTGAACAGGATATACAATGTAAGTACCGTTCTGGCTCATCTGAGGTCACTCTCCGTTTTTCGGGGTTCTTGTTGATTTTTTTAATATGTCTAGTGTTCGTTGAGTGCCAATTGTCTTTTCGTTGTTTGTCATTTTTTCTTATATTGTAAACGTTAGCAGTTCTTCCTCGACTGAAATATTTTTGTTGTCCCTTGGTATCTTCTGCCTCGTTTTGGTGTAGTACCACCATTGATTTTCCCCTATTAGACGTTGTTAAATTTTCACTTTTCAAAAAAATGTACAGAATTTATCTTTGTTTCAACTGTCAAAATCAAGGGAATATTTTTTTTTCGACCTTTTTTCATATGCAACCGGATGATTTGGTGGTATTACACCTAAAGAAGACTTTTATGTTGAATAAACTGAATATGATTTTTTTTCCTTTGTTAAACTGGTTATTTCAATAATTGCTCTCAAGTTTTGTCATAATCAATTCAATAGTTTGAGAAAAATCTAGTATAATATAAGGCGACATCTACAGCGATTCAAGCTAAATTTCTTCAAAATCCAAATCAAGCCGCATCATGATAGAATATCATGTGGACAAAATAAAGATCAAATAATTATCTCATCTGCCTACAAACAGTTGAATATGATACAACAGATGACTCTAGGATGTTAAATACCACTAATGAACCTCTTTGTCTACATTATAAGGTCCCTTTTGGTTCATGTATACCTCTCATTTCCTCAAAATGTCAACTTGTAAGGCCAATAAATAAAAAATTGGGGAAACTTTCACTCATTTATGAAGAAAATGTGATAATAAATGAGTAATTGAAGTATTCAAGCTGAATGAACTATTCATATAAAAGTTTACTGACTCCACAGAAGTTTCAATAAGTCCTTACGTAAAACTTAAATTTACGCCGCGTTCCTAAGAGGGACAATAAAAGCTTCCCTTTTAATGAATACTTTGTTGTTACTGCTTCAAAAGTTATTTCATTTACTAATAAGTATCTATTTAATATTGAAGTTTTACTTAGGAAAAAGTTTTCTAATATAGCAAAACATAAAAAGTAAGGAGAAAAAGTCAGAAAAAGCTCCCCGAAACACTGCGTATGGCTTGCTCTGTCTACTAATATTCATGGTATAGTCCTATTTGAAAACGATTTTAATAAATAAAGGCAACAGTAGTATACCACTGTTCAAAAGTCATAAATCGATTGAGAGAAAACAAATCCGGGTTACAAACTAAAACCGGGAGAAACACAATAACTATAAGAGGAAAACAACGGAACAACAGAAACACTGAAGTGCAACACAAACAAACGCCAACAAACGTAAGAACGAACTACTTGTGTTTTTGAGGACTCAATTCACTCAAAATATTTCATTTTTGTAATATTTCATTTAAATAGCATGACATTTTAACAAATGAGAGTACACACAAAGTCAAATGTGCATGTGCAGCTTCCCGTCATAGGTGTAATGCCACCAATGATTTTCCCAAATTAGTCTGTGTTATATCTGCACTTTTCAAAAAATTGTGCAGAATTTATCTTGGTTTTAAATAAAGAAATACTTGGCATGAGTAAAGTTTTATCCTGTCCAGTGCTATAGACAAAATTTAACATAACATTTCATTGCGTATAAGAAAAGAACCATCACTAGAAGTTAATCAATCAAATTTTCATCCCTTGTTTCCTGTGTACAAGCTTTAGTAACCTTGTAATCTCAGGTTTCCAAAATATTCTATAGAAACACCAAATAGAAAATTAATGGTGCTTTGAAACACCCAAGATATATGTTCATGCTATGTATACTGCAATAAAATGTAGAATTAATTTCCTACAACTCTAAAATTCAAGGGAATATTTCAACCCTTTTTCGTATGCAACCGGATGCAACGTACTATGATTTGGTGGTATTACACCTTTTTGTAGGGTGTGAAGCTTTGACCAACTTAAGATACCCCAGTAAAAGATGGTTGTTTAAAACAATCGTCGTGATTTGAAGTGCATATAAAATACAATTTCTATTTTCCCGGAATCTTACGGAGTGTTTTATATTAACTGGTGATTACAAATAAATGCTATATATTGCATGCATGTTTATGACAATAAAAGGCCTCGATGGGCTAAAATGTTTGATTATCTAGCTATATTTTAAAATATGAAAATTAGCAGATGTGGTATGATTGCCAATGATACAATTCTCCACCAGAGACAAAAGGACATAATAGTAAACTACTAATGTTGTTAATGTCCAAACTTACCGTTTCGTTAAGGCAAGTTTTTTTGAAATTGATGGTGCCAGCAGCATGCAGTTAACTAAAATAATATGATGGTTAGTCTCATGTCCGCTACCAAAGTCTGTGTTATATAACATGTTTGACTATTACATCTAGGAATTTGTTTGATTAAGGAATTACATTATCGATTAAATTTGAAATCCCTTGTCCAATTTACTATAACTACAGTTACGTTTTTGTTTACGTCTTTGTTTGTTATTTATATTTTTTTTTTATTTTTTAGTCAGTTGTGTTGCATGTCTGTATTGTATGATTACAAAGTTTAGGCTGCAGCATCTCAATTATTGTCACATTAACCTAACATGTTTGTTTATGTTGGTCATCCAATTAATGTTTGTCGATATAACGGAACTATTAAAAACTGTCAAAGCAGTGGCAGGTTAAGCTTGTTATAAAAGCAGGTTAAACCAATCATTTTCCTCAAAAGTTAATTGTCCGTTGTTTAATAAAACTTGATTTTGTCAGTTTAATGGACTTCACTCTTTATTTTAATAACATTTTAGTTTTTGCTATACTTTTGATTTGAATAATTCGTTCTTCTGTTGTGCTGTTCTACCACTGTCCCAAGTGAAGGGATGGGGGTTGAACGTTCACAAACATGCTTAACCACGTCATAATCGTTGTCCAATGTTAGGAGCCTGTAGTTCAGTGGCTGCCGTTTCCTTATGTCTGTTATATGTAATTTCTGTAAATTATTTCTTTTTTTATAAATTAGACATCTCGTGTTCTCGTTTGAATTGTTTCACTTTTTTTGTGACGGGAACTTTTAAAGTCGACTATACAATATGGGTTTTTCTCATTGTTGAAAGTTGCATATATTTGCTAAAATTTACTTCATTTTGTTTTTATTATTGTGTTTGATATTTCCATATGGCCCTTCAATGTTAACAAATATACATAGTTTGAGAAATTTTCTGTACCCATACTACATACTGAAAGTTAAATTGAAGCCATTAATGATTGGAAATCGCTCAATCATTTATTTGTGTTTTCTTTGAACATGTTGAACGAAAGAATCAAATGTATAATGTTGTTGTTTTTGTTTTCTTTTTTTGTTTTTTTTTTTACATTATCACGTTTTCATATAATGATACTTCGCAAAAAGTCCAACAAATTAAATGCATGATATGAGAATGTTAACAAACATCCAGTTTACTAAACTATGAACTGTTTCCAGAGGCATTTGAAATATCAGATGGAACCAATTATTTACACAGTTATTTACTCTCAATGCTAAGAGCTTGCGTTTCTTTAAAAGTACCACGGACGGTTTTTGTTAAAACATTACTTGATTGCCTTTCGTCAGTTTATACAATGGTTTGAACTAACAATTACTAATTACCTGAGTTACATTATTGTTTTTGATACAAAAAAAGTACATGTATAAATACTTAAACACCAGATCTTTTGTTTTAACAACCTAGTACCACAGACAGATGTACGATAGGTTTTTGTCACACATATCCATTCATACATGATGCATTTAATGTATTGATAACTGACGCGTTTATTAACGTGAAGGCACCTTTATTTTTCGCAGACTGTTTTTGTTGAAAAAACAACATTTGAAGGCGTGTTGATAAGAATTTATCTCTTGAAGATAATATAACTTTGGTCGGCTGTTTTCCGAGATACATTTGTATATGTATTCCTGGACTTCTACATTTACGAAGACGGATTTTAGATTATGTCATTCTCCAAATCATTGCCTATTCTTAAATTGGAAACTTAGTCTGCCGGAACAATAACCCAAAGTTATAAAACATCATTGTATACACATGTACATGTAGACACTCATAAATGCTAGAATGCATGTGCTTTACATTTAAATTTGGGGATTTAATGTTTCCTAACCGAAATATCAAACTGCTGTAGAAAATAATCCAGTAGTTAGTTTCTTTTCATTCTAACTTAAAATCAATCAATTTAATGAAAAAGAACAGAAAAACAATACTAAATTGTCTGAAAAGATACTTCACAAGCATAATTTTCTGAGAAACTGACTAAAACAATAAGAAAATAATTAGAACTAGCTTGTTTCACAAGACCTAGTTTTTGTAGGTTCAGAATTTTTAGATGATTTAAACATCGAAATCACCTTATGAGACCAAAAAAAATCCGATCAGACCAGGATTCTTACTATAGGTCTGACGTATTGGTGACGTTAGTTTGACGCGAATATGACTGATTGCTGACTGATCGATGATTGCTGACTGTTCGCTAAAAAAGTAACGCCTAAGGTTGCAGTACTGTAATTGAAACTATTTTATCTCCACTTACATGGCTTAAAAAACTTTTATAAGGGAGTGATTAACTGTTCTAGAAGCTTTGCATTTGTATTGTATGATTGCCAATGAGACAACTATCAACACTAGAACCCACAGATCTAGGATGTTAACAACTATATGTCACTGTAAGACATAAAGCAATGAGCCAAATCCTTATGTAAAAAGCCCTAGCAGGAATAAATTTGAAACACTACAAATAGGAAAGCAAACAGCAATATTTGTGCTAAATAACAAACGAAAAGCAAATACACCAGCTATCAACGACAACCGCTGAGTTGCAAGATCCTGTTTAAAACATGCTAGCGCCTTATCTCGTCTCTAAACGTGGAAAGTTGTCTAATAGCAACACATAAGAAAGAACATTAATATTATACTGTCAGATTAGTTTGTAATGGTTTTAATACATGCATCGGCAAGAAGCACAGACAACAACCGACAGAAAGACAAAATACACTTCGTACCGATCTAATCGTAATCTCTGTTAATGGACACATATAATAATAATATCATTTTATCGACAAGACACACTATTATGTATTTATTTTGTTATCTTTGAAGACAACATATTATTTATCTCTAACGTTTAGGACATGATTGTACGAAATTTGCAACCTTCATGTGTTTAAAAATCGGTAAAAATAAAATTAAATTACTTCGAATGATACACTGTGGTATTCTAAGCTAAACTAAAAAGGTAAGTGATTACATATGATAAGTATTACTACGTATAAGTTTTGTTTGTACTTTGAACAGGTATGCTTGTGAGTGCTCCTGTAACAGGTGTAGCATATATGTTTGTTTTTTAATGCTTGACTTAATTGCAGTGTAAATTGATTTACCTAATAACAGTGAAAATTATTGCGAATCACAGACTACGGTATCTGTTATCTTTTACATTAAAATGTGAAGTCGATCTAGTTTGGAGTTAATTGTCAAGAAACCCATTCAAAACAATTATCATTAAATTTTGTTTTCGCATGAAACTGGTACATGAGGCTTACTCAAAAGAGAATTAATCGAATAGTTTGACACAATTTACAAACCGAAAAAAGACTTAAAAAGGTATAGTATAAACTTTATAGAGGAGCTATTGATCTTAATCTAATATTTTATATATTTCGATTATATCCTTATTCCATTAAATACCACTGGATTCGGATCTATTTTTGCAAGAGTCAGTAATTAATTGATAACATATGGTCTAACTATTCGAGCGTCATTCAAATATAGTAACCAGTTTTCTACTCTTTGGTCAGGTAGTTGTCTCTTTGACACATTCCCCGTTTGTATTCTCAAATCTATTCTACGTCATAACCAAGTGTGTATACTTTGTTCAACACCGTACCATGTAATGCAGCAGGTGTGTTAACATTTACCGCTGTTGACATGTGTGTTATTATTGGATTATGTTTTTTTTTTATCTTGCGTCGTCATATGATCACCGCAACATTTGATTTTCCATTTACAATTGATCTAGTTAAAAATACCGAATTGCTATGAAATTAATTAATACTTTTTGTTTAGCATAATCCTTAACATTCTATGATATAACAGGTATGGTACTTACATCGTGTAATTAGTTAAGCACTTTTCCACTGATGTTTTATGTTCTTATATTGTACTGTAACATCACTGTCCCAGGTTAATGATTGGGGGGGAGGGGGGGGGGGGGGGTCGTCACCAGCAAACACGTTTAACCCGCAACATTATGTATATGCCTGTACCAAGTCAGGAGCCTGTAATGCATTGGTTGTCGTTTGTTGCTGTATATCATATTTGGTTTTCGTACAAAGTTTTGTACACCAAAAGGTTTCTCGTTTGAATTGGTTTATATTTATAATTTTGAGACCTTTTATAGCTGACTATGTGGCATGTGTTTTGCTCATTGTTGAGGGCCGTGCGGTTACCTATAGTTGTTTACTTCTATGTCATTTGGTCTCTGGTGGAGATTTGTATCATTGGCAATCATGCCACATCTTCTTAATTTTATGTGATAGTGAAAGCTACCACATTTGCTAGATCCGATGGATATTACTCGAAAAACCTAACAAAGAATTGCTAAGATAAAAAATACAAAGAATTATCAATACTCGGGTATAGGCTGATATTGTATCCTTAAAAAGTACACTTCATGTTTGAATTGTTGGTTTATTATTTTACATTACATTGTGTAGTGAATTTTTTATCGTGATCTGCTTTTTTTTTAAATAAACATTCTGGTGAATTTTTACTTTATTTCTCTGTTTCAGTTACTAAATTGGCATACCCTCCATTCACTGGAAACACTGGTAAAAGCGGTGTAGTAACATTTAGTGACGTCTAGCTCATCGTTGGTGTAAATAACATTACAGCATATAAAACCTCTGGAATATTCATATGTGAAAGTAGCGGAGTATATTTAGTTTCTGTATCAACACTTCCCATATGGCAGATAGGAACATTCGTATTGTATTGAACGGAAATCAAATTTCCTATATTCGTGTTAGCGATGGTAAATGGCAGACTGGAACAACTGCCGTAGCAGTTCAACTACTGATTAAAGATAAACTGTGGATAGAAGCGGACAGTATGTTAGTCGCTCCTCGGCCATATACATTTTTTCAATCGTAGAAGTACAGTAAAATGTGCTTGCGGATATTATCATAGATAATTTAAAACTTACCATAATTTTTGGACATCAGTGTGAATTGTTTTAACTTCAAAAATTTTTGATACATGTTCATTTCCCTTACTTTTCAGGTATTTAAACCGGATCTGATGAGTTGACACTATATTTCATAGACCACAAACAGAGATAATTATGTCTGATGCCTCACATCTAAAATATGTTATACATTTCTCGGTTGTTGAATATTCATCACAGAAATAAAGAATACAGAGTGGAAGAGAAAGGGTGTATTAAGGTTTAGAGTAATATCAATTTCAGATTTTTAAAATGGAAGCATATCATCAAAGATATATGAACAACGCATATAGACAGCTTGGCATTTTGCCAATATGTGGCTTAGAGTAATATTTCTCGATAAAAAGTATTCGATGTAGTAAACGTTTTCAAGTTTTTTGCGCAGCATTAATATAAAAAAAACAAAGTTGTTGCATATTGTAAAAATCATACCTTTAAGTTATGTTTTTTTCAAGCTTTTTGCGCCGAATTAATATAAAAACAAGGGTCTTGTGATGTGTGGTTGCATATTGGGAAATTAATGCATTACATAAACACTTATCAAAGATACTTTTATTTCACCAACCAAATGTTTCGTCTACAAAAAACTCATCAGTAGAGATCGAATCAACACAGTTGGATTGCTAATTCATATGAGCTATAGTAAACCATTGAAAATTAAAATTTCAAAAAAGTTGTGCAAGTAATTGACTGCCATCAATAGTCATATTAAGATAATTTGAACATCAACTATGTGAGACTTTTGGAAAAATTAAAAAATAAATTGTTAAATAAAGTTTCATATGAAAATCGTTATGAAACCAACCTAAACGTAAAATAAATCTATCTCGACCATTTTATTTTCGTTCTTGGTTTCTTTCTTTGTACGTTCATTGTTTCGAAGGGTAGGGGTGCTGTTGAACTGTGTTCAATATTTTTGGTAAGTCCTATTATTCGTTTTATGCATTATATGAGAGTTAATTAGTCTTCAAAACGTGTAAAATTCTTTCGAACTTCCCAATTATCATATAAGACTTCTTAACTTTTGTAGTGTCATGTATACAGTGTTATTTTAAAAAGTCTGAAACAGTTGTTTTAAAGTTTAATCGAGTTATCAAAGATAAGTTATCAAATATCTCAATTACAAATTAAGACATAAGATATAAAAAAGACTATAACTGATTATTTGATATCATAAAACTACAAATATGCCACAACGATAATGAATTACATCTTTTCTTACGCGGAAGGCGCTAGAAAATGTAAATTAACCATTTATCTAAACTGATACAGCTATTAAACACTCTCTAGTTTTTTCGTTTGGCTTTTTGAATTTATCAAATTCCCTCCAGTGTGAAAAAAATCTCCTTTTTAATGTCGATCCGGCAACATTTAAGCGTATACGTTTACTAAAACAAATTCGGCATGTTTTTCCGTCAAATTGCGTTTTTTTTCCTGATGAAAATAATTGAATATGACAATTCATGTATTTATACCTTGAACAAAACGAATCCTTTAACATGACATGCAATTACGACGGGATTGTTTGCAAACAATCTAAGGAATTCAAAATATGTGTCTTTGATTTATACAGCGCCTGATTCTTGCAACTTGTTTTCGTTAATCGCAACATCCTCTCGATTTTCTAATAACATTAACTGTACCATTTTACTGCACCAGATGCGTATCTCGACATAAATATTTCTTCAGTGATGATCGATGCCAAACTATTTGAAAATCAAAACATTATTAAAAAATGAAGAGCTTATAAACCAAAAGACACAAAAAGATTCCTTAACCAATATGTTTTCCAAAAGTTTAGAAACCAATTATGTTCGTATTGTTATGCCCATACCGAATTTATGGGATGGTGATACCTTCGGAGACTGACAGTTCGACAGCAGAATCTTTGTTTACCTTTGGATATCTTATATATCCTACAAATCATATTTCCTTAAATAAGGATACAGTATCAATCCGATCTCATATATTTATTAAGGAGATACAAATTAGAGCAACTACATCTTAACCCTGTTTTGTCTCTGGAACTGATAGGGCGTGTATGAAAGTGAATTGAGATACCAAAGGATTTTAGTCAGTAATGAAGTTTTATAAAACGTGCTTTGCTGTATGAGTGACCATTCTGACAGTCTTTTTATTAACGCCTGGCAATGTTCTAGTTTCGATTATCAAATTTTCATTGCGTGACCTCCGACTGTTTTTCTATAAAGAATTCAATCTGTCAAACAGATTTTTTTTTCGCCTAACAAAAGATGTAAATATAATGATATTCTCCACGGATTTTTCTGAGTGAAAAAAAAAAACAACAAACATGTCATATACATGATGAAGGTGAGACAGGTATCTTATCACATTTTAATCCTTGAATATATATGAAACATACACGATTAAAGTGTGCATATACCAGTTATGCGTTCAAAGTCTAATTTAGATCGACCACCTTCTAGTCGGTGTTATAAAACGTTAGGTACATGTACATGCTAAAATCGTTGACAAATCCATTACACTTCTTTCATGTGTCTTTCGTTGTGTTTCTTGATGTTTTGGCAACATTATAAAATATCCAAAGAAAATAATGTAACTGCAATGCAGTCTGGCATTAGTTTTTTTATATCATGTTAACTCTGATTATGATGAAGGTACATACATTTTGTAAACATCTGCAATAGTTGCATCAACCAATGAAGGTTAATTGAGTGTCTGAATTGCTAAACGTCATCAGGCAAACATTTCATTCATATTGACGTCCAAGACAAAGACGCATTTAATCCAAAAGGTACACGTTTAATTGATTTCATTAATAATCCTAATTGGTATGCTAGGTCAATGTCAGCAGACACTTTTTGTTTTTGTATTTCTTTAATTATCATGATGGTTAAGAGGTAAGAAAGCTAAATGCAATGGTAAATCGGTGGTTTCCCATGACAAGATGAATTCAATATTTACCTCTAATTTTACACATTGATAAAGGCGAAATATTTTGTTTTGAATTGTTCCATAGCTAAACACTATTTTGACACTTAATAGACTTTCCCATAAGTCAGAGCGGATGTTTACAGCAACCTGTCTGAAGATATTACCGTATTCCTATACACGCCTTTTTAAAAATGATATAAATATGATTCCCAAGCATTATGAGCTGTACTATTACAATTATGTTACCATGGAGGGATACGTAAATAAATTGCAATGTAATTTCTATGAACACGTTGCAACAAATTTAAACTATTTTCCCTTCAAAATATTGACAAAAAATAAAGGCAACAGTAGTATACCGCTGTTGGAAGTTAAAAAATCGATTGATAAAAAAGCAAATTCGGGTTACAAACTAAAACTGAGGGAAACACTTCAAATATGAGAGGAGAACTACGACACAACAGAAACACAACTGTTTTTCGTCCAAAATGATCTTTTACACTTGCCAAACAATAATCGAAATATCCATTAGGTTTTATTATATTGAAGTGTTTCTTGCTTATGGTTTCGATGAAACATTGAACTCTATGTACCGAAAGGACAACAACCAAAGAGTATCACATGATAAAAGTATATTGTAGCTTGTGTTTTTGTTTTAAAGGCTTGTTCGAAAATCACTGTAAAACACAGATCTAATCCTTTTATCAGATTGACATTCTAATAAAATTGAGAATGAAAATGGGGGATTGTGTCAAAGAGACAACAACCCGATCAAAGGACAGAAAACAGCCGAAGGCCATCAATGGGTCTTCAACACATCGAGAAAATCCCGCACCCGGACGCGGGCTTCAGTGCAAATGGACGTCACACTAAACTCCAAAACATACACATAACTCAAATTAAAAAAAAAAAACATACAAGACTAACAAAGGCCAGAGGCTCCTGACTTGGGACAGGTGCAAAATGCAGGCGGGGTTAAACATGTTTTGTGAGATCTCAACCCATCCCCTATACTTCTAGCCAATGTAGAACAAACAAACACACAGCAATACGCACAATAAAACTCAGTTTAAAAGAAGTCCGAGTCCGATGTGAGAAAAGGTAACAAAAAAAAAACTAAGCAAAATGACAATGATACACAAATTAACAAAGGACTACTAGCAGTTACTGACATGACATGACTAAATATACTGCAAGTCTCAAATAAACTATTTGAGAGCTTAAATACAAAAAAAAAAAAAAAAATAAAAACTGATGAAAAAGAATAACCAGAGCAGTCTTCATTTTGACTATGCCTGGAATAACCAGAGCAGTCTACGTTTTGTCGATGCCTGAGTGAGGGGCAGTCGTTACGTATACACGATCATATATTTTCTTAAACTTGAAATCTACAAACAAATTTATCCTTTGAAATCATCAGACAGCATCAACAACAGAACTAATCGAGTGTTAGGAAGTAATTGCATCAACAACAGTACTGATCGAGTGGTAGGAAGTAATAAGTTATGACATGATCAATGTGTATTGAATATTCTTCCTCGATTACGCTGGAGGTAAAAGAGATCAAAAAGTATGGGGAAAAATGAAAACAACTTTGAACTAAAAACCTCTTTTACGAAAATAGAAAGCAATTTTAACATTAATGCACAATAGCATTTAGTTATTGAATTCAACATCAATGCGCAACAGGATTAAGTTCTTGAATTAAGCATAGATAATTTGATACAAACATTACTCATCCATTTTAGCGTGTAACGGTCAATGTTACGAAGAATGCAAATCCGACTGTTCATCACCAGCATTCAAAGTATTCATCTTGTTTTATTTTTCAACAAACTTCCTACATGTTCTATGCCACGTTTTTAGTGTGTTGTTGACTGATGTATTTTCTCCCTGCATGGTGCTGTCTGTGTCTTTGACTGATAAGATTTGTTCAGTTGCTATGACTGTTATGTAACAAAGCCAACTGTTGTGATATCTTTCTTTCCTTTTGTTTGTTTTCATTATTGAATATGTGTTTGTTTGTTTTGATTTGGGAGAAGGATCAATTTCTTTCGAAAAAAATTATATTTTGTAATATCTGTCGTATGCACAAATTACCCACGTTTTGACAATGAAAAAAAATAGGGAATCATATATAGAAATAGATTTAAATTCATTTAAAAGTACAGAAACATTAATGTGATTAGCAAAAAAAATGAACGCGGTACAATCGCATTATATGGAATTCAGTGATACATGAAAACTTAAGAAGACCTAGAGACATTGATATTATGCTGTTTTTCATCATAAATTATTCTTGTACCTTAGAACAATAATCCTTATAATTTTATATTCCAGGCTTGTTTTATGGAGGAGTGGCGTGCTTAATCAATAGTGTTTGTATGCACTGGATTCAAAATGCTATGGAATGGGTACGCAATGATGGAACATGATTGATATCAACATGATCAAAAGAAATAGCGTGAAGTTTTCCAAGTTGGGAAACCATGCATATTATTAAGATATTTCGTTTTTTGTTTGTTATTTAGGGAATTTTGTTTTGATAGCAGATCTCCAAAAATAATTTTAGTTTCTTCACAATAATACAAGAATTGAGACAATTAACAGTTCAATATATTGCATATATATTGTTCGTACTTTGTCCATCACATGACTTTGTTTTTTTTTGTTGTTTTGTTGCTGTTTTATAGATTGGTGTATACACATTTTTTATTCAAATACGCAATGTGTTTCACCGCTCAGGGATCAACACTAAAATTTGAAGGTAATCTTTTAAAAGATAAATGAAAAAGTAACATACAAAAGAAATGTTTTTTTTATTATTTTCTTATTCGATTGTAAATGCATATACATAAAAACGTTTAATTTACAAAATGGTCATACAAACATTTTTTTTAAATACATGTGATAAAGTTTTCAACAGCAAACATACTTAGAAGGAAACAGTTACAAACTCTACAAAAATCTCGCTTAGCCTTAGCAATTATTATTACTTTAAGCTTGTAAGAATATGATATTTTCGCACACCTTATCAAAAACGATGTGCTGGTTTATTATCAATTATCATACAACATATAGTAAAACTGTACTTCAATAATTGCATGAGTTTATAATTGCTGTCAAGTTTGCTTTCGTTAAAGTAACATGTTTATGGAATATAGCGTAGAATTCTTTGTTGTTTGAACTTGATGCATAAAATTTAGATTGAAAAAGAAAAAACTACTGAAAAAAAAGACCTCGATTGGAAAATTAAAAAAAATATATTGGAAATATGAAATACTTTTGTTACTATTCCTTTTCCCTTGTCATTAAGATTTGCAAAACTATTTTATCATATTTATATTTTTTTTTGACAAACACTTATCTATTATTATTCTTTTCTTGTTAAACATATGACATTAGCAGATAGTATTCTATCTAAGAGATTTCCGTGTGCGACACACGTGTTAATAATTTCTTATTTTCATTGTGATTGGAAATATTTTTGACCATTTTTTAAAACATTTTACGGAAAGGAAAAAATGTTTATATTTATATGAACACTTCCCTTTTTCCAGATTTCTATCAACAATAATTACTGGGGTACACAAACAGTTTTAGCTTTTAAAAATTAATGATAATGAAAACCCTGACCAATGCATCATAATATACAATGTTTTATATGATGTCGAACAAATATCAACTTCATACAGCCAAATATGTATATGAATAGTTTTTACAAATCAAAAAAGTTTTACAGTTTATAAAGCAGTACAATGTAAATGAGTACAATGCTAGGAATTGTACGGTAAATAACCCGATGACATCTTCAGCTCAGGTGTCAGTGACTCGGTAATGACATGATATATAACAATATATACACAAAAACTTCCCATTAATAAACGAAAATATTTATCAAAAAACCAATTCTTTCAGGTATAGTTGACATCAGATGAATTTGACTCTTCCGTTTACCTCCCTTTTGTCACATAGCTAATATCATTTCTAGTACTCATTTATCATCGACTTTCAAATTTTAAGGTTTAGCGTCAATCCAGAAAAGCGCGGCAGACGCAATAAATTCAAGAAATGTTATTTTCAATTTCCAGCATTGAATCGATACCGCTGCTAGTAGACTACTCGCCCCATATGGTATCATCAACTCATGAGTCAGTACTTCGGTACTGACATTACTTATAATATACTTTTTAAAAATTCCATGTGGATAAATTAGTAAATTGTTATCTAATCATGGTTCAAAACCCAATAGAAATATAGCATTCACAGTTTACAAAAAATGAATCGTTAAATGTCAATGTTAGATGTTTGTAACAGTCATACATGTAAAAACCAACACATTCTGTTTTGTTCATTAGGCCGACAAATATTATGCACATAATTGATATTTTTAAAGCATTTACAAGATAATTGTGAATAACAATACAGGATACTACACAGAGCATACTACAATGTAAGCTGATCAACGGTTATTAGTAATATAGGTCTTTTATCATTATAAAATAGGTTATTTGTAAAACATTGAGATATTACCAATGAGACAAATTCCCACTAGAGTACAAATATTTAAGAAATTATGTGAAACAGTACGACCTTCACCATTTAGCAGCAATCATACCGTATATTCAGATATAAAAGGTCACGAAATGACAAAATTTGAAACGATTACAAATAAAAGCAAAACTATATAATATATAACAAAGCATTAAACGAAAAAAAAAACAAAAAAAACATGACATACAACAACCAACTAAATTACAAGCACCTAACAGGGACAGGAACAAACATAATGTGTCGGTGTTTAACATTTAAATAAGAATTGAAAGTATAGTTGCATAACATAGTAACAAACTGTAATAATCAGATGAAAATGGGTTGACTCAACAGGTTGGTACGAAGCACTATGCAAAACTAACATAAAAGCAAAAAGAAATTACCGATCTAAGAGTACTCGCAGTGCTACTGAAAGATTGTCCAAAGCCAACAGCAACTGATACATGTTGTAAATAGACCATGTTCTCCCATATTTGAAAATAAGTTTTTTTAAATCATTTTGGGACCTCAAAAATATAATGTCTGTATGCTACTCCTTTTTTAATTCGATTTGCTCTCAAGTGTAAGATGTGTCACTTCCAAGCATACTTTTTTATTCGATAGTATTTGGGTAAATATTTATGATTATATGGAGCATGGATTACTACCATCATACACACAAAGTTTGGTAATTTAATCTCGGGGTTCCTGGTCCGTTGGTGTGTAGTCTTCACTAGGATGTTTGTCTGCTGGATCTGTTTCTTCAACCTTGACATTATCATCAAGGTTCCCGTTCGACAGAATTCCCTGTGCAATCTCCTTTCCGCAATACCCGTGAATATCTTGTTCAGGCACAATTGGTTGATATGGATTCAAATATTCGTCCTCTAGCAGCACATTGGTGTCATTACTGTTGGATGATTCATTAGATTTTCGGTTTTCGTTTACAGCATGTGGAATTGTGGTTTGGATCTTCATTTCGCGAATTTCAGATTCATCTATATAATCATAAATACCATTGGAAATGAAAACGTCTTCCTTTTCTTTTCCAACGAGATGAGAAACATTTGATTCACGTTTTTTCTTCACGTGATATCGGAACCATACCATACATATTAATATAGCAAGAGTAATAATACTTGTGCAAGTGATAATAACTGTCATCATCTCTGTATTGAAAATTCCTACAAAAAGTCGATCGTTTGTATAAAAAGGAGACGGATGTACATATAACTGATAGTTTTTTATTGCCTGTTAAATAAGCATAGTGTGTGTCATTGTTTTAACACATCACAATAACATTAAAAGCTTCAATTAACTGAACCAGTCACACAATTCGACGAGTAATGTTTCTTCAGTGGTACTGAAAGGCAGTATACTCTAAAATTTTAAACTGTATTTAAACGTATAAAGACTTAAAGTGAAGACAAATCAAGACAGTGAATTGGAAATTAGGACGAGGGAGATACATTCATTGATTTTTGAAATAATTTCTTACTTATACTTTAAGTATTACATGTTTCTTCAAAATGAAATTAAACTAAATTTAAGATGAAAATCTGAGTATTTTGTATAATTTTGAAGAAATCTAAATATCCGTTGCCATTTAGGGAGAGTAGTGTGTCGTTGCATTTCCCAGTTATCAATTACCTAACAAATAATCAATGGGAAAGTACCAAATTAGTATTACATTTCAGAATACATGGAATAGGCTAACGAAATTTCCGTAATTGTGGTAACAATCATTCATACCACGTGTTCAGTTTGGTACTTAAATACCGGTCTTAGAAATAAATCTGTATGCAGCAAATAAACTATATGCATATACCCGGATAATATAATTTTCAAAATTCATTTTTTTTGTGCAATTCATACATACTTTCCACACTTTCAGTCACATTATCAGTTCCAGGCACAGTTCCAGTTTCAATGTATGTTGAATCATTTTATAATACTGTCACACTTCCAGAGTAATTCAAACAACCTTTTATATGATCACAACTGTAAACGAAATTCAAAAATTAAAACAGAAATCAGTTTTGGTAATAGAGTTTTGTAATTTGCTTTCTAGAAAATATCCTTTAAATGAATAAAGGACAAGCTTGATCTCAATTAGTTGAGCTAAGTCGACACCCACACAACACGTTCAAAATTGTTATTATCACTCATGTGCATGACAATACAGCCATAATTTTTAGAACAACTTTAAAAATGCCTTTTCCAAGCCATAGATGATAAGGTACTCTGATATACAAAAAGGAATTTAAGAGAAAAAAAATATCAAGGTAGGTTCATAAATACACTTCTAAGAATATCAATAATTTTCTAAAACATTATCGTGAAACGGGAATTTTAAAAAAAGAAACGTTTTCTAAACTAAGTTATGATATTGTAGCAGTTATGACACTTACATCTGGTATGCCATGCATCTACAAACTTCTCCGCATTTACGACCATAGTTTCCATCTATACACGGATGACAGGGTTCGCCCTCATCTGACTTAAATCCATCTAGGCATTCTGTCAATTACAAAACAATCATATGAATAAAAATTTGTATGAAAAAAAAGATTATGTAGTTTGTTTTCTTTAATTCCTAACCGATTCATCCTTTTTTAGTCAACGTGTGGTTCGTTTGATCTCCGTTTATTGGTCAAAATTCAATTATGACATTAAATTTTCTTGTTTTTTTTGGGGATATTTCATTGTGACGTCATGTAGAAAGGCGTCCATATCTGATCACGTTACATCGAAAGACACATAAGTTTGCAGCTCATTGAATAGAACGATTACGTTTGTCTGTATATCGTGTTTATAGTCAGACAACTATTATAGTAACAGACTATAGCACAAAATCTCGTGTAATACGTCATTACTACAATTTCGACAGTCAAAATTTAAAGATTTAACGATCTTGAGAAAAGAAATATCGTTTCACACTCGATACTGTGGTAGAATATGTATTTACACGTAATCATAAAGACAAAAAACAATGCCATAAATTAAGTATATGAATATAAAATAAAAATATGTGGTATAAATGGCAATTAGACAACTATTCAAATGACGTGGATTTGGGCAGCTATAGGTCAATGTTCATCTATAGACAATGACTAATATCCCATTTCGTATAGTCAGGTATAAAAAGTCCTTCCACACGACAAAATGTTAGGACGTTTTAATATAATGATTTGTTATTCATGTATCATGTTTATATTTCGACATTCTTCAGATACCTTTAAACGTTTTTCATTTTCGCTAGTAAATGAGTGACAAGTTATTGGTTTCTTTGTTTGAAAGAGTATAAAGCCTAAAAAAACTAGTCAATTTGAAGTTGATAAAAGATGCTATCATACCTTATAATAGAAAGTGGGAAAGATAGGGACGAACTATCAACCCCAGACCTGTAATAGTGTGTAAAAAATTATATATTCTATTATATTTAATTTGAAGATGATTTGCCCTTTGGCTCCGGTTTTCCAAAAGCAATAATAATGTTTGCTTAATACAATCACAATATCCCAGTATTTTTTATTTAAATTTGGCTTCTTCCGTTGTACGTCGTATCCTTTCGTGTAGCCATACAGTGATGAATCCTCACACTATATAAAGGTACATGTTTCAATATGAAAATAACATAACGTCTCTATGATTTGTGCGCTTTTATGGATAAATATTAAGTAAAAAGACATAATACCAGATAAGGAAACGAACAAAAATAAAAATCGTAAATGTCATGAAAGATCTTTTCGAAACAGATACACAAAGATATACTTTAATGATTTTGAAAAAAAAGGGAATATCAATTAAATAACATTCTCAATTAAAACAAATCAAATGAAAAACAACAAATTACATAATTCTGAAAATAATTTGATTTTTTTTTTGCCAACGGTTTCAATTAATTATATATAATTCGAAATGAATTCCGGATGATTTAATCAATTGTTAAAACATTTTTTGCAAACTTCACAGAACAGTTTGCCAAATAAAATGTATATTATTGTAATTCAAATGGAACAAAACTGTCACGAATTCCATTATTCTGTACAATACATGTCAACCGTTACATGTATATCATATATGTTGGTAAAAAGGTGGAACTGACTGGGTAGATAAATATGATAATTTCAGTAAAACATAGCAGAGTATATTAAAAAAATCACTTTTTTTTATTTATCTCTGAATATGTGAAATCCATTAAAATATTGTCAAAGATACTTCTGACCAAATTCACCAAGCAGAAATTTTCTGCTTCTAATGTGGTCGTTTCTTTGTAAGCTTAGACCACCAAACTCTTAAATCAGGATTCTCACCTGTGCATCGTCCGTCTTTCTCTTCTCGATTATCACAACAGTGCCATTTTGTCTTTCCATTACTAAGTTTAAATATAAAAATACATACATATTTATTTACATTTATAGCAATCATGTGTTTAGTCTAACCATGACAAATCTTTCATATATGCATTGGTTAATTTTTATTGTTTCCTCGGCAATATTCGAACCGTGCTGTTAGACATCAGTGACAATACCAACTGCACTTTTTCTAGCACCTAACATTACTTAGTTCTGAGCAATTTAAAAATAAATGAAAATTTTACATCAAACACAACAACTACATACCGCTTGCCATAGAATGACATGTCGATTATCTTGAAATCTCGTAGTGCATATAACAAAAAGGTATATACCGGACGCTGAGTTTCACAAATTAAACTTTAAATACGGGGACTATGTCAAAACTTTCAAACCGGTAAAATTAAAATCACATGGGTGATTTTGACCAGATAACCTACACACGTCTTGCTTCATTAAAGTTATTTTCATATCATGATAGGAGGATATAAGATATAAGAGGAGATTCAAATGCCCTATTTTAACAACCGCCCTCAAGCCATCATGTTGAGGTCCCTCTCTATTGATTAAAAAAAAAAATTAAAATTAAAAAAAATGTGTAGTTTTAATTTATTATGGTGGTCAGGGGATTGTCTCTCTTATCCCAGAATCTTTCTTCGCCGCGGCTTCCCGTCTCCCGCTTTTTTTGGGATCCATGTCCTTGCTGCAATCATTGTCCCCTGTTAGTGTTCAAAATGCAAGACATATTATGGAAGTTATAATGTTTATTCCTCACGGAATACATTTTATGAAATACTCGTCCCATAAGGACTATTTATAATAAAATTGTCTATGATAAGGTTTCCGAACAGACATCTGTTGTTAGGGGGACATATACGCTAACGTCAGAACTACACAAGGTTCAATTGATACACAGATAATTTAAAATCCTGAAATCACTTTTGTGTTTTGATCTGATACCCACATTTAAAGTCAAATTTATCAACCTCAGCGTCGAGAGAATACCATTTCGTAACACGTCAATTAGTAATAAAATCGTAATGTGAAACCTATCACTATTTGTTTACAATTACCGAAACAGACCGAAAGATTAACAAAAAAGTGAGGATATTGTGGCTACATTCAAATTGGGATTACTCTTTATTTGTTTAATCTAAATGAGATGTGTAAATTAAAAAAAAAAAACTACTAGTCACTGGTCTATGATACAATATCCATATTTCGTCGTCTTTTTTGAAAGACCTCTTTCAACATGTTCAAATAGAAAATTCAGCTCATTGACTGTTTCTTAAATTGTGTGTGTTTACTAACGTTAATAGCTTATGTTAGATTCAAATATAAAAAAAAAAACATGTTCATTATAATCGAATGTAAAAAAATGAATTTGTAAATAGATAAGTGTCAACATCCGCTGTGTCTGATTGTTTGTAGTGTTTCAAGCCAAACCATTGACATATTACATATTGTTACAAACCACTTGAAAAGAAAATGTGCGACTAATCAGTCATTATCAATATGATGATTAAATTGTTGCATCAATCGTTTGCAAAACGAATACTATATCTTTATCGCTTCATGTTATATGTACACCTGTATTTGTATAACTTATGAATTATTAATCATTAATTAACGATAAAAAGATTTAAACTCCAAATTATCATGTCATGCAATATCATAAATAGGCAAAAATATTTGAATAATAACATTAAAACGTATTTGATCAAGAAAATTTTACCAAGTGGAAAGTATAACAATACTGTATTATTAAACACGGGGATCAAATTTATTTCATTTTACGGAAAATGATGACAAAAAGAGTGTTACTTTAATTAAATATTTATATAACTTTTCGTAATGTTCTTAAAACTATATTTCTCTATTTTTTCACTTTTTTCACATTTCCCTACCGATTGTGAAAGCATTGTTCTCCTCACTAGTAAATAAAAACTCTTCTCGGCAAATAATTAGTCAAAATTTAATTATGACGTAAAATTTTCTTGGTTTCTTTTGAATTTTCTATTGTGACGTCATGAAAAAAGGTGACCATGCCTGATGATGTCACATATGAAGAACACAACTTTTTGCAAATCTTTGAAAAGGAAAGATAAAAATCATTAGAGAAACAGATCCCACCACCATAACTCGTGTATTATGATATTTCTCCCCTCTGAACAGTTAAAATTTACTTATTTAAAAAGCTTGGCAAGCCTCGCGCTTTAAATATTAAAATTAAACTGTCTCGTGTGGAGAAATATTGTAACACACTTGTTGCAGTGGTTGAATCTATATATTAATATACCGGAGCACACAATGCAAATACGAAATTATTCTTTTCATTTTCAAAATAAATTAATCTTTTACCGCAAATCTTTATAGCATCTTCCTTCTTCAGTTGTAATAACTTGACACCAATAGAGAAAAAATATGTATATCAGCAATGGAATCATCATACTTTTTGCCTTACAAACTCGCACTAATTTATGAGGAAATAATTTCGAATTATGAACAACGCATCATTATTCTGTTAACAGGAAATAATCACTATTCCAAACAATCGTTGATAATTGAATTAATTCGGACATCCTTTTGAACAATGTATCATACTAATTACTATGGCGGGTTTTACATCAATAACATATTGTGGTCTACATATTCAGGCAAATTGTATGATTATGAGAAATATTGGCTTAACAAATCCAACTTTTAAAAATCGTAATCGAGGGTCCTAATTTCGTTAATATTATATTTCAGACCTTGGTTGATACAATCTCAATGTAGTGTTGCCTATGTGAACAACTACAGAAAATGGTAACGGATCATGAAATGCAATGGATTCAAAGACACAGTTTATTAACCCATTTTCTCCCTTACAATGTACGGCCGATAAGATAAATTTTAAGGCACATATTATGCTTTAACTGCTGCTTATCTGATCATTTTTATGTATGTTTATGACTAAGCGATAAATATAATACTCTCAGTGATAGCACTGGAATTCAATTTAAACAAACTTAACTTGATATCTGTAAGATGTAAAATTAAATAAAATTGATATTGTTCATTCAAAATGTTTCTCCACATGTATAATACACAATTTCCTAATAACATTGAACAATTCTTTTAAGAATTTAACGAACTATTCATCTGCTCCCGGTATATTTTAAAATATAATGCACCCTTAATGCTTCAAAAATTTTTGATACACATGTAAAATACGTCATTGTCGCCATAACTGTTCATTCTCGAAAAGAAAACTATTACAATTCGCCTTTGTACATATTTTCTGTAATAACTAATAAATAAAAGGAACCTGAAAATGTAATTCAAAACTAACTATTTTATTAACGAACGCAACTTAAATGCGTCAAATGAGGACAAGTTATCATTGGAAAAATGCACCCACTATATAAATATAAATATATCCATACAATACAGAAACCTCAATGCATTCAAACCTCAGGTAAAGATGCAGCGTTACAACAATAAATAATACAATTGCAATATGTTTTTATAAGTTCAAATACTAGGTAATTACTGTGAGACACACAATTACATTAAACTGAAACATGATAATTGTAGTATCTTTATTACAGTAGAAATGTTGCCTGTAATCAATCAATTGTAGGAAAAAAGATGCTGAACCACAGTCTCTTTCTGAAAACCAGTATAGTTAGTCTCTTATCTCCAATTTTACCGAATGTGTCTTATTTCCGATACTGACACTTTAACGGAGTGTTGATTTGCACGGGGAGTGATGCATACGTAATGGGAGACAATTGCATGTACGCTGTCGATGACGCCGGTCTCGTTTTTTTGGAATTTACGCGATTCCCTGATCAGTTTTTGTTTGTTACCTTAATGTCTTTTTAATGGAATCATGAAATTTGAACATAGGTATAGTATTGTTGCCTTAGTTCTCCACGTAAAAGCTTTCAAACATTGTAAATTTGCTCCAACTTCTCTTTGATAGGTGTTTCGATCATTTTTGTTTTGTTCTCATAATAATTATTTTTTACGTATAGTTCTTTTGTTTACTAAGCAGTATATTGGTGTAATCAAAACCCTTTATCCGTAGAGAATTTTGAGTTTAGAACCTTGGCCTCAACTTAGACATTTTATCATAAATGATTGCCGTTAAACGTAATATTATCTAACATTCTTATTTACCTTTTACTTGTGCTCTGTTTGGGAGGAGATTGTGAACCTGACTTATCGTAGTAAACATGTCTTTTAAAGTTCAAATAGATGCCATAGGCATGTACTTTTTATCGTAACATCCAATGTCATCAATGCATCTCTTCTAACGTTATGAAAACATAAGTAAGATATCTTTCACACCTGCTTTTATTTGAAATTTAAAAAGTAGATTTTATTCTGCAATGTTGGTGTTTTGGAGAGTGTTTATATATAGTTTATAAAAACTATATGCAAGCATAGCAGTACATCATTAGAAGACCTAACCAATTACAAATATTATATAAATTAACAATTTAGTATGATTTAATAGCAATAGGAAAGTATATCTTTGTTGCGGTTGTTTATATTTATTTTTCCAGCCAGAGTGAAATCAAATTAAGAAAAAAATCTTGGTTCGTGTGAAGCGCTATTCATATCTGAGAAGAAAAAATTAATATGACAAGAAGGAATCGAAGGGATAAGCCTACATCAATTATGGTCATAATACGGAAACTTTTTAAACGAATGTCATAAATATTTTCAGTGATAAAAAAACTCACTTCTGACTTTAATTTTATAGGACGAATCTAGGAAATAATAGACGAACTCGCACTATCAGAAAAGACATAGGAAAACTCATTCACACGCCTATCAGTTTTCATCCAAATGATATTTAAGCACGTAAGAACTATTATAAGTCATTTATATTTACAATAAGTTAATTTTATTAGAAAACTTGGTGTAGACATCCAACAGCAAATTGATGATTTTCATTACAAATAGATTTAAATAGTTCCAAATCACTGATATCGGATTTTAATAAAAGCTAATAATACAATTTTAACAGTACATTTAACTTCCGGTATGTATCAAGGTAAGACAAGGACAAATTTTGTACTAGTTTCTTTGCACATATATTTTCGTTGATGTAGAAAAAAAACCATTTTCAAGGAACTAAAAATTTCCGTATTTTATGTTCACAATCAATGATTGGAATGCATTAATTGGTTTATAAACAATATGTCTACCATTTTTGTTTTAAATGTTATATCTGGCATTTGATTTAAAGGTGTTTACTTATAATCCATAAAATAATAGTTTTACTATTACCTGTTAGCTTCCTACCCTTAATTTAAATCAAAATTAATGTTTGTCAATGTTTAGGCGATTTCAAATGAAATGATTGTAAAATCTCTCTAAGCATAATTATATTATGAATATTTCTATCAATCTTTTGAGTGTTCATACATGTACCATATCATCTTTTTCAAAAGCAGTCCAAATGTTCCTTGCTGCAAATTAGACGAACAACACTGCCTAGCATATGAATTGATTGTATTATACTGAATATTTATGCAATTTTTTTACAGTAATTCTATGTCAACCACGATAAAACGTGACCAAAGTTAAAGCAAAAAGAATTTGACATTAAATCCTAAATATGTAAATTTTAAGAAATTGTATTGGTTATTATTATCAGCAAATATCAGAGAAATTGATTGCTTTGGCTGGGTGTTTGTAATTTTTGGGGGAAATATTAATGTGAATTCTTAGTTTAAATTTGGGTAACGATTTGTTCGTTTCTGCATTAATATACACAAATTATCCCTAAACAGCAATATAAAAAGATTTCTGAAACCATCAGGGACTAAGAATTGGATAGATATTAATTCAAGTTTTGACTATGTTACGTGATTGAACTTGAGCATTGAATTAACGTAATTTTCTGTCTATTTATTATAAGTTTCAATACAATCAAGTCATTTAAAGATCTCTCACATTTCAAATGCTAAAATACTCATCGCAGGTATTTAAAAAAGTTGTGTATTTGTGAAGTTGATCTTTTTTGTTTTGTTTTATGTTTGACAAATCTTCAAGCAATTAAATATTAACAAATTTAGAACGACTAGTGGAGTTATGAGAAGATCTTTACTGAAATTTATGCTCGACAGTTAAGGATATGAGCATCTAGATGATTCTTCAACTTTCAATGTAATGCTTCAATTTCCTGGTAAACTATCTACAAATGTTATACAAATGCCACAACAGCTATATATTAAACTTTAAATTAAAAAAAAATAGTTGATATATGTCCAACATATGTACCAAATTGTAAAGTAGATCTCAGATTGATTTTACTTTTCTGTTAAATTCATTTAAGCTATATAGCTACTTACCTTTTCAAGTACTTATACATCTTTGGCTTTAATCAAAGGTGCACGCAAAAAAAAAAAAAGCTTCGGGTGCACGAATTGATAAAGTGATGTTATCAGGCATATACAACCGTATGTCGTTAGAATGGGCTATTGTCATTACCTAAGACAGATTATGCTCATCTTTTTGATTTTCCCTCGTCTCATACCTTTATAACAGATTTTGCTTAGTAACAGATTTAACTAATTCATAGGTCTATATCAAAAGAAGATGTGATATGTTTGCCAATGACACTCTCAACAAAAAACCAAATGCCACAGAAATTACACCGTACGGCCTTCAACAATGAGTAAAACATATACCGCATAGTCAGCTTGTTAAACAATTCAAACGAGAAAACAAACGACCTGATTTATTTAAATAAAAATGCACGAAAAACAAATATGAAATACAACAACAAAGGACAACCACTGAATTACAGGCTCTAGTATATTTACTTCTTTCCGATTTATTTCTAGATATCATTCGGAATAGTTAAATTAAACTTTATGTTAGTTTTTAAATAATTATAAAATATGTATCCGTCTGTCATTTTAATCTTCAATGGTATTTGATATTGTTAAATAGTTTTAAATAGATGTATATCACATTTTTCAAAGGTAAGTACAATCGATCATTTAAATTAATTATTTAGAAAATATGTGAGCTTGAATGGTTGTTTTTGACATAGAACGGAACGCAATGAATTCAGATTATTTGTGAATGAAATTCAAGTGACTTAAATGAATGAAGTATACAATAAGCTTACAGTGTTTGACAACAGTTATACATTGAACTACTAACAAGGTATACATGATATTTATATATCTAATGAATAAAAGAAAACGTATAGGTATTTCTACCGTCCAATAAACGAAAAAACATAGAAATAACTGGTTATCAAAACAGTATCATAAGAACAAAAGCAGATTCTTCAGCTACAATAAGAACATGTTTGATCCTTTATATGTTACGCAGAAAACTTAAAGGATCAATTTCAACACTAATAAACTTTCAAAATTCATTTGAATTTTTTTGTGTAGCTTATTTAATAAGTACTAGCGATTAGGATTAGCGACCAAATGACGTAGATTTATGAAACTATCGGTGACAATTCGGCCTTTGAAAATGAAACAACATCAATATCGCATATCAAGATATTAAAAGCCCGGACATGACAAGCTTTAAAACATTTCAAAAGACCTGATGTATGTAAAAGAGTAATAAAAAAAGTAAAAGAAAATTCAAATGCCTGACAACGACAAGCACTGAATTACATGCTCATGCCTTGGGATAGGCCGATACCGAATATTGCGTGAATAAAGATGCTTTCGAGCATTCAGTCCTTTTCTTACACGGAAAAGTTATGTATTAGCATGAGAAAAAAACTGTGATAATTAAGTGTAGAAAAGTCTAGACGATCGTCACAAAAAAACGAAAAGAAAAGAAACGAGCTCAGGCATGATGCATGTTAAAAAAAAAATACAACTTTTATGAATAAATCATGCAAGACTTAAATATGAATCAATATACATCGACCTGAATAAGTGTAAAGACGCTCTAAACAATATGAGAACAAAGCATGACCTTTCGAAATGCCAAAATATAAATATCGGCAGGTTGTAGGTGTTCATAATTGTATACCAGAACAATACTGTGGCTATGTTTGTATGTTTCGATGAAAACATATGGTTTGTACCGATAAAGTAAATATCAATTAATACAAAGGATCGGTTAGTTTGCATTGACCCTATCTAAATGTATGGGCTCTATAAATAACATAACAATAAAATACGATGTGATATCCAGTTTGTTATAAGATATTTACAGGTACAGCCAAAATTCCAAATGAAATGGTTGTAACTTTTAAAGAAATAAGCTAAAGTTATAAGTAATTTGTGATAAAGAAATCCCTGATTTAATAATAAACCAATTATGCATAAATACAAAATAGTACGCCACTTTATGAATGACAAACCAAACGAGATGATAAAAAATATAAATACCGTCGAAGGGATCCAAAGTACAAAAAATATTCTATTTTGTTTAGAGTTTCTAGTGTGATATTGAAATATCAAAATCTATAAAAGGACAGCTATTGTTGTTCTGCCTTTTAGATTCTATTCAATTAAAGTAATAAAAGTATTCACAACAATACCGAACTCTGAGGTAATTAAAAGAGGGGAAGTCAATAAAACCTGACAAAGGACCGAATGGAAACCCACTGTCATATTTATGTTTCCTCCGGTACATTTCCGTAGTATAGTTTAGATAAATCTTGATTATAAGGAAAACGGTAATTGTTGTTGAAAAAATAAATACAATAGAATATAGACAAATCCTAACCGAGATGGCCATGTTTGTCATAAACATATATATATTTTGGTACCATTTTCTATTAGAGTTTTAAATTGATTTTACGGCCCTTGAACAAGCTGATTTTCTCTGAAAGATAATTTGCTTATGTGTCTATTCAATGTTAAGTTTCTTGTCTTTTCATTTCGTTTTCCTTTTAATGTTTAGAATCTAAGTTTGTGTAAAATGTCTCGTCAGCATGATTTAGTATTAATGCTGACTTTATTGTGTAACTTTAGTTGTAGGTTTCTCTCTGCTGACTATTATTTGACATTTGCGTTGATTGTGTAGAAGTCAGAATTCTTCTGTAAATGATCAAAATAATTTCCAATAGGATCAGTCGTGGTAATAAGTTAAACTTTACCATGTACAGAAACGTCGTCAAACTTCAGAAATAAATCGGCCACCGACGTTCACAAAGAAACAATTATTTCAGAATTCCACACAGTTAAATGTCCTTTGTTCACTTGTATCAAATGGGTTCTTATTGACGAATCAATACCTGACGTCTCTTTAGAACAGGGCAATACTTAGGTGAATCAGTGGGAGTTGTACACATTATTGTATACATATCAAGATATATGTACGTGTTTACGCAGAAAAATTTAAAAAGACGATTAATAAAATCAATGAACCCTGTTTAAATCTGTATGCAAGCTTTCTAAATAGCACCAAGGAATTTGACCCGGGTTAATTCTTATCAGTACTATTTATATTTAACTATTGGTTCAATCGTTTATTTCAGAAGCTTAGATCAATTTAAATGACAGAAAAAGGGAAGCAACATCATATAGAAGATGGTTTTTTTAAGGCAGTGATGCATGCGGTAGGAAGTTTCATAAATAAGCTTTCCGCCCACTAGGAAAATATTGCAAACAAAGGAGACCTTACCACTTTACCATAAAGTTTAATAAATAATTTAACTACTTACTATTTACATAATCAATGCGATGTAAAAATATTTCGAATAAATGTTTAACATTTTCATAAACGTTCGTTTCTAAGATAGGGGCACCATCCGTCTTTGCCAATCTAATTATATCTTATTTTTTCTAACTGAAAAGAGTACTTAACTTTATTTTGCATTAGTTTATATTTACATCAACAAAGCGCGTGAGTCTATCATACATTGATATTCAAACAACGAAAATACTGTTTCATTTACACATACAACATATACAAACACATGTATATTTTTGTATAAAAGTCTGCTATTATCCATCAATGAATTCATCGAAAGGTACCTAAACATGTTGGAAACACAGCAACATCTTTATTTTGACGTGAAACGAATCTTACAGTTGTGACTAAGGTTACCTTAAAAAAGTCATTGCCGTCATATGCAGTTGCTTATTATTTGTGAAAACAACATTTACTGTCATAGAAAATCTTTAAAATTTGATGGCTGATACATTTTTGTACGTTTTACCTATTTATTTTGTAGATCTTTATCATCAATTTGGTGTCCATTGTTACTACGGAATATGATTTCAAATGTCCGCATGAATCCCACAGAATGATACGCGACCATTGGCATTGTAATACAACAGAAGAAAATTATTCTTGTTTAAAAGATGTCCCTCTCTATTGATTAAAAAAAAAAAATAATAAAATTAAAAAAAATGTGTAGTTTTAATTTATTATGGTGGTCAGGGGATTGTCTCTCTTATCCCAGAATCTTTCTTCGCCGCGGCTTCCCGTCTCCCGCTTTTTTTGGGATCCATGTCCTTGCTGCAATCATTGTCCCCTGTTAGTGTTCAAAATGCAAGACATATTATGGAAGTTATAATGTTTATTCCTCACGGAATACATTTTATGAAATACTCGTCCCATAAGGACTATTTATAATAAAATTGTCTATGATAAGGTTTCCGAACAGACATCTGTTGTAAGGGCGACATATACGCTAACGTCAGAACTACACAAGGTTCAATTGATACACAGATAATTTAAAATCCTGAAATCACTTTTGTGTTTTGATCTGATACCCACATTTAAAGTCAAATTTATCAACCTCAGCGTCGAGAGAATACCATTTCGTAACACGTCAATTAGTAATAAAATCGTAATGTGAAACCTATCACTATTTGTTTACAATTACCGAAACAGACCGAAAGATTAACAAAAAAGTGAGGATATTGTGGCTACATTCAAATTGGGATTACTCTTTATTTGTTTAATCTAAATGAGATGTGTAAATTAAAAAAAAAAAAAAACTACTAGTCACTGGTCTATGATACAATATCCATATTTCGTCGTCTTTTTTGAAAGACCTCTTTCAACATGTTCAAATAGAAAATTCAGCTCATTGACTGTTTCTTAAATTGTGTGTGTTTACTAACGTTAATAGCTTATGTTAGATTCAAATATAAAAAAAAACATGTTCATTATAATCGAATGTAAAAAAATGAATTTGTAAATAGATAAGTGTCAACATCCGCTGTGTCTGATTGTTTGTAGTGTTTCAAGCCAAACCATTGACATATTACATATTGTTACAAACCACTTGAAAAGAAAATGTGCGACTAATCATTCATTATCAATATGATGATTAAATTGTTGCATCAATCGTTTGCAAAACGAATACTATATCTTTATCGCTTCATGTTATATGTACACCTGTATTTGTATAACTTATGAATTATTAATCATTAATTAACGATAAAAAGATTTAAACTCCAAATTATCATGTCATGCAATATCATAAATAGGCAAAAATATTTGAATAATAACATTAAAACGTATTTGATCAAGAAAATTTTACCAAGTGGAAAGTATAACAATACTGTATTATTAAACACGGGGATCAAATTTATTTCATTTTACGGAAAATGATGACAAAAAGAGTGTTACTTTAATTAAATATTTATATAACTTTTCGTAATGTTCTTAAAACTATATTTCTCTATTTTTTCACTTTTTTCACATTTCCCTACCGATTGTGAAAGCATTGTTCTCCTCACTAGTAAATAAAAACTCTTCTCGGCAAATAATTAGTCAAAATTTAATTATGACGTAAAATTTTCTTGGTTTCTTTTGAATTTTCTATTGTGACGTCATGAAAAAAGGTGACCATGCCTGATGATGTCACATATGAAGAACACAACTTTTTGCAAATCTTTGAAAAGGAAAGATAAAAATCATTAGAGAAACAGATCCCACCACCATAACTCGTGTATTATGATATTTCTCCCCTCTGAACAGTTAAAATTTACTTATTTAAAAAGCTTGGCAAGCCTCGCGCTTTAAATATTAAAATTAAACTGTCTCGTGTGGAGAAATATTGTAACACACTTGTTGCAGTGGTTGAATCTATATATTAATATACCGGAGCACACAATGCAAATACGAAATTATTCTTTGCATTTTCAAAATAAATTAATCTTTTACCGCAAATCTTTATAGCATCTTCCTTCTTCAGTTGTAATAACTTGACACCAATAGAGAAAAAATATGTATATCAGCAATGGAATCATCATACTTTTTGCCTTACAAACTCGCACTAATTTATGAGGAAATAATTTCGAATTATGAACAACGCATCATTATTCTGTTAACAGGAAATAATCACTATTCCAAACAATCGTTGATAATTGAATTAATTCGGACATCCTTTTGAACAATGTATCATACTAATTACTATGGCGGGTTTTACATCAATAACATATTGTGGTCTACATATTCAGGCAAATTGTATGATTATGAGAAATATTGGCTTAACAAATCCAACTTTTAAAAATCGTAATCGAGGGTCCTAATTTCGTTAACATTATATTTCAGACCTTGGTTGATACAATCTCAATGTAGTGTTGCCTATGTGAACAACTACAGAAAATGGTAACGGATCATGAAATGCAATGGATTCAAAGACACAGTTTATTAACCCATTTTCTCCCTTACAATGTACGGCCGATAAGATAAATTTTAAGGCACATATTATGCTTTAACTGCTGCTTATCTGATCATTTTTATGTATGTTTATGACTAAGCGATAAATATAATACTCTCAGTGATAGCACTGGAATTCAATTTAAACAAACTTAACTTGATATCTGTAAGATGTAAAATTAAATAAAATTGATATTGTTCATTCAAAATGTTTCTCCACATGTATAATACACAATTTCCTAATAACATTGAACAATTCTTTTAAGAATTTAACGAACTATTCATCTGCTCCCGGTATATTTTAAAATATAATGCACCCTTAATGCTTCAAAAATTTTTGATACACATGTAAAATACGTCATTATCGCCATAACTGTTCATTCCCGAAAAGAAAACTATTACAATTCGCCTTTGTACATATTTTCTGTAATAACTAATAAATAAAAGGAACCTGAAAATGTAATTCAAAACTAACTATTTTATTAACGAACGCAACTTAAATGCGTCAAATGAGGACAAGTTATCATTGGAAAAATGCACCCACTATATAAATATAAATATATCCATACAATACAGAAACCTCAATGCATTCAAACCTCAGGTAAAGATGCAGCGTTACAACAATAAATAATACAATTGCAATATGTTTTTATAAGTTCAAATACTAGGTAATTACTGTGAGACACACAATTACATTAAACTGAAACATGATAATTGTAGTATCTTTGTTACAGTAGAAATGTTGCCTGTAATCAATCAATTGTAGGAAAAAAGATGCTGAACCACAGTCTCTTTCTGAAAACCAGTATAGTTAGTCTCTTATCTCCAATTTTACCGAATGTGTCTTATTTCCGATACTGACACTTTAACGGAGTGTTGATTTGCACGGGGAGTGATGCATACATAATGGGAGACAATTGCATGTACGCTGTCGATGACGCCGGTCTCGTTTTTTTGGAATTTACGCGATTCCCTGATCAGTTTTTGTTTGTTACCTTAATGTCTTTTTAATGGAATCATGAAATTTGAACATAGGTATAGTATTGTTGCCTTAGTTCTCCGCGTAAAAGCTTTCAAACATTGTAAATTTGCTCCAACTTCTCTTTGATAGGTGTTTCGATCATTTTTGTTTTGTTCTCATAATAATTATTTTTTACGTATAGTTCTTTTGTTTACTAAGCAGTATATTGGTGTAATCAAAACCCTTTATCCGTAGAGAATTTTGAGTTTAGAACCTTGGCCTCAACTTAGACATTTTATCATAAATGATTGCCGTTAAACGTAATATTATCTAACATTCTTATTTACCTTTTACTTGTGCTCTGTTTGGGAGGAGATTGTGAACCTGACTTATCGTAGTAAACATGTCTTTTAAAGTTCAAATAGATGCCATAGGCATGTACTTTTTATCGTAACATCCAATGTCATCAATGCATCTCTTCTAACGTTATGAAAACATAAGTAAGATATCTTTCACACCTGCTTTTATTTGAAATTTAAAAAGTAGATTTTATTCTGCAATGTTGGTGTTTTGGAGAGTGTTTATATATAGTTTATAAAAACTATATGCAAGCATAGCAGTACATCATTAGAAGACCTAACCAATTACAAATATTATATAAATTAACAATTTAGTATGATTTAATAGCAATAGGAAAGTATATCTTTGTTGCGGTTGTTTATATTTATTTTTCCAGCCAGAGTGAAATCAAATTAAGAAAAAAATCTTGGTTCGTGTGAAGCGCTATTCATATCTGAGAAGAAAAATTAATATGACAAGAAGGAATCGAAGGGATAAGCCTACATCAATTATGGTCATAATACGGAAACTTTTTAAACGAATGTCATAAATATTTTCAGTGATAAAAAAACTCACTTCTGACTTTAATTTTATAGGACGAATCTAGGAAATAATAGACGAACTCGCACTATCAGAAAAGACATAGGAAAACTCATTCACACGCCTATCAGTTTTCATCCAAATGATATTTAAGCACGTAAGAACTATCATAAGTCATTTATATTTACAATAAGTTAATTTTATTAGAAAACTTGGTGTAGACATCCAACAGCAAATTGATGATTTTCATTACAAATAGATTTAAATAGTTCCAAATCACTGATATCGGATTTTAATAAAAGCTAATAATACAATTTTAACAGTACATTTAACTTCCGGTATGTATCAAGGTAAGACAAGGACAAATTTTGTACTAGTTTCTTTGCACATATATTTTCGTTGATGTAGAAAAAAAACATTTTCAAGGAACTAAAAATTTCCGTATTTTATGTTCACAATCAATGATTGGAATGCATTAATTGGTTTATAAACAATATGTCTACCATTTTTGTTTTAAATGTTATATCTGGCATTTGATTTAAAGGTGTTTACTTATAATCCATAAAATAATAGTTTTACTATTACCTGTTAGCTTCCTACCCTTAATTTAAATCAAAATTAATGTTTGTCAATGTTTAGGCGATTTCAAATGAAATGATTGTAAAATCTCTCTAAGCATAATTATATTATGAATATTTCTATCAATCTTTTGAGTGTTCATACATGTACCATATCATCTTTTTCAAAAGCAGTCCAAATGTTCCTTGCTGCAAATTAGACGAACAACACTGCCTAGCATATGAATTGAATGTATTATACTGAATATTTATGCAATTTTTTTACAGTAATTCTATGTCAACCACGATAAAACGTGACCAAAGTTAAAGCAAAAAGAATTTGACATTAAATCCTAAATATGTAAATTTTAAGAAATTGTATTGGTTATTATTATTAGCAAATATCAGAGAAATTGATTGCTTTGGCTGGGTTTTTGTAATTTTTGGGGGAAATATTAATGTGAATTCTTAGTTTAAATTTGGGTAACGATTTGTTCGTTTCTGCATTAATATACACAAATTATCCCTAAACAGCAATATAAAAAGATTTCTGAAACCATCAGGGACTAAGAATTGGATAGATATTAATTCAAGTTTTGACTATGTTACGTGATTGAACTTGAGCATTGAATTAACGTAATTTTCTGTCTATTTATTATAAGTTTCAATACAATCAAGTCATTTAAAGATCTCTCACATTTCAAATGCTAAAATACACATCGCAGGTATTTAAAAAAGTTGTGTATTTGTGAAGTTGATCTTTTTTGTTTTGTTTTATGTTTGACAAATCTTCAAGCAATTAAATATTAACAAATTTAGAACGACTAGTGGAGTTATGAGAAGATCTTTACTGAAATTTATGCTCGACAGTTAAGGATATGAGCATCTAGATGATTCTTCAACTTTCAATGTAATGCTTCAATTTCCTGGTAAACTATCTACAAATGTTATACAAATGCCACAACAGCTATATATTAAACTTTAAATTAAAAAAAAAATAGTTGATATATGTCCAACATCTGTACCAAATTGTAAAGTAGATCTCAGATTGATTTTACTTTTCTGTTAAATTCATTTAAGCTATATAGCTACTTACCTTTTCAAGTACTTATACATCTTTGGCTTTAATCAAAGGTGCACGCAAAAAAAAAGCGCTTCGGGTGCACGAATTGATAAAGTGATGTTATCAGGCATATACAACCGTATGTCGTTAGAATGGGCTATTGTCATTACCTAAGACAGATTATGCTCATCTTTTTGATTTTCCCTCGTCTCATACCTTTATAACAGATTTTGCTTAGTAACAGATTTAACTAATTCATAGGTCTATATCAAAAGAAGATGTGATATATTTGCCAATGACACTCTCAACAAAAAACCAAATGCCACAGAAATTACACCGTACGGCCTTCAACAATGAGTAAAACATATACCGCATAGTCAGCTTGTTAAACAATTCAAACGAGAAAACAAACGACCTGATTTATTTAAATAAAAATGCACGAAAAACAAATATGAAATACAACAACAAAGGACAACCACTGAATTACAGGCTCTAGTATATTTACTTCTTTCCGATTTATTTCTAGATATCATTCGGAATAGTTAAATTAAACTTTATGTTAGTTTTTAAATAATTATAAAATATGTATCCGTCTGTCATTTCAATCTTCAATGGTATTTGATATTGTTAAATAGTTTTAAATAGATGTATATCACATTTTTCAAAGGTAAGTACAATCGATCATTTAAATTAATTATTTAGAAAATATGTGAGCTTGAATGGTTGTTTTTGACATAGAACGGAACGCAATGAATTCAGATTATTTGTGAATGAAATTCAAGTGACTTAAATGAATGAAGTATACAATAAGCTTACAGTGTTTGACAACAGTTATACATTGAACTACTAACAAGGTATACATGATATTTATATATCTAATGAATAAAAGAAAACGTATAGGTATTTCTACCGTCCAATAAACGAAAAAACATAGAAATAACTGGTTATCAAAACAGTATCATAAGAACAAAAGCAGATTCTTCAGCTACAATAAGAACATGTTTGATCCTTTATATGTTACGCAGAAAACTTAAAGGATCAATTTCAACACTAATAAACTTTCAAAATTCATCTGAATTTTTTTTGTGTAGCTTATTTAATAAGTACTAGCGATTAGGATTAGCGACCAAATGACGTAGATTTATGAAACTATCGGTGACAATTCGGCCTTTGAAAATGAAACAACATCAATATCGCATATCAAGATATTAAAAGCCCGGACATGAAAAGCTTTAAAACATTTCAAAAGACCTGATGTATGTAAAAGAGTAATAAAAAAAGTAAAAGAAAATTCAAATACCTGACAACGACAAGCACTGAATTACATGCTCATGCCTTATGATAGGCCGATACCGAATATTGCGTGAATAAAGATGCTTTCGAGCATTCAGTCCTTTTCTTACACGGAAAAGTAATGTAATAGCATGAGAAAAAAAACAGTGATAATTAAGTGTAGAAAAGTCTAGACGATCGTCACAAAAAAACGAAAAGAAAAGAAACGAGCTCAGGCATGATGCATGTTCAAAAAAAATACGACTTTTATGAATAAATCATGCAAGACTTAAATATTTATCAATATACATCGACCTGAATAAGTGTAAAGACGCTCTAAACAATATGAGAACAAAGCATGACCTTTCGAAATGCCAAAATATAAATATCGGCAGGTTGTAGGTGTTCATAATTGTATACCAGAACAATACTGTGGCTATGTTTGTATGTTTCGATGAAAACATATGGTTTGTACCGATAAAGTAAATATCAGTTAATACAAAGGATCGGTTAGTTTGCATTGACCCTATCTAAATGTATGGGCTCTATGAATAACATAACAATACAATACGATGTGATATCCAGTTTGTTATAAGATATTTACAGGTACAGCCAAAATTCCAAATGAAATGGTTGTAACTTTTAAAGAAATAAGCTAAAGTCTTAAGTAATTTGTGATAAAGAAATCCCTGATTTAATAATAAACCAATTATGCATAAATACAAAATAGTACGCCACTTTATGAATGACAAACCAAACGAGATGATAGAAAATATAAATACCGTCGAAGGGATCCAAAGTACAAAAAAATATTCTATTTTGTTTAGAGTTTCTAGTGTGATATTGAAATATCAAAATCTATAAAAGGACAGCTATTGTTGTTCTGCCTTTTAGATTCTATTCAATTAAAGTAATAAAAGTATTCACAACAATTCCGAACTCTGAGGTAATTAAAAGAGGGGAAGTCAATAAAACCTGACAAAGGACCGAATGGAAACCCACTGTCATATTTATGTTTCCTCATTTCCGTAGTATAGTTTAGATAACTCTTGATTATAAGGAAAACGGTAATTGTTGTTGAAAAAATAAATACAATAGAATATATACAAATCCTAACCGAGATGGCCATGTTTGTCATAAACATATATATATTTTGGTACCATTTTCTATTAGAGTTTTAGATTGATTTTACAGCCCTTGAACAAGCTGATTTTCTCTGAAAGATAATTTGCTTATGTGTCTATTCAATGTTAAGTTTCTTGTCTTTTCATTTCGTTTTCCTTTTAATGTTTAGAATCTAAGTTTGTGTAAAATGTCTCGTCAGCATGATTTAGTATTAATGCTGACTTTATTGTGTAACTTTAGTTGTAGGTTTCTCTCTGCTGACTATTATTTGACATTTGCGTTGATTGTGTAGAAGTCAGAATTCTTCTGTAAATAATCAAACTAATTTCCAATAGAATCAGTCGTGGTAAGAAGTTAAACTTTACCATGTACAGAAACGTCGTCAAACTTCAGAAATAAATCGGCCACCGACGTTCACAAAGAAACAATTACTTCAGAATTCCACACAGTTAAATGTCCTTTGTTCACTTGTATCAAATGGGTTCTTATTGACGAATCAATACCTGACGTCTCTTTAGAACAGGGCAATACTTAGGTGAATCAGTGGGAGTTGTACACATTATTGTATACATATCAAGATATATGTACGTGTTTACGCAGAAAAATTTAAAAAGACGATTAATAAAATCAATGAACCCTGTTTAAATCTGTATGCAAGCTTTCTAAATAGCACCAAGGAATTTGACCCGGGTTAATTCTTATCAGTACTATTTATATTTAACTATTGGTTCAATCGTTTATTTCAGAAGCTTAGATCAATTTAAATGACAGAAAAAGGGAAGCAACATCATATAGAAGATGGTTTTTTTAAAGGCAGTGATGCATGCGGTAGGAAGTTTCATAAATAAGCTTTCCGCCCACTAGGAAAATATTGCAAACAAAGGAGACCTTACCACTTTACCATAAAGTTTAATAAATAATTTAACTACTTACTATTTACATAATCAATGCGATGTAAAAATATTTCTAATAAATGTTTAACGTTTTCATAAACGTTCGTTTCTAAGATAGGGGCACCATCCGTCTTTGCCAATCTAATTATATCTTATTTTTTCTAACTGAAAAGAGTACTTAATTTTATTTTGCATTAGTTTATATTTACATCAACAAAGCGCGTGAGTCTATCATACATTGATATCCAAACAACGAAAATACTGTTTCATTTACACATACAACATATACAAACACATGCATATGTTTGTATACAAGTCTGCTATTATCCATCAATGAATTCATCGAAAGGTACCTAAACATGTTGGGAACACAGCAACATCTTTATTTTGACGTGAAACGAATCTTACAGTTGTGACTAAGGTTACCTTAAAAAAGTCATTGCCGTCATATGCAGTTGCTTATTATTTGTGAAAACAACATTTACTGTCATAGAAAAACTTTAAAATTTGATGGCTGATACATTTTTGTACGTTTTACTTATTTATTTTGTAGATCTTTATCATCAATTTGGTGTCCAGTGTTACTACGGAATATGATTTCAAATGTCCGCATGAATCCCACAGAATGATACGCGCCCATTGGCATTGTAATACAACAGAAGAAAATTATTCTTGTTTAAAAGATGTCCGAGAGGACTCTTATAGAGAGTCTTGCTTATATAAATCTGATTTCGTCAGAATGGGCAAGTATCAATAAACACTAAAAAATTAAAGTAGATTGCAATAACATGTACAATGAAATAAACACTCATTTAAAGAAAACCGACAATTACATGATCTAAACAAAATTTCTTAGCCCACAAAACCTTATCTAAAAATTGAGTTCGGGAAGAATAGAACAAACATTTCCCATCCGACCTATGCAGAAATGATAGTCAAGATATATTTCTGTGTATCTGTTTTACAAAGAAATTTGTTAGAAAAATTGTACATTAACAATTTGCACCAAAGTGTGATATATACAACTATACATTACAACTATACATTACATATATATATAATATGCATACAAACATTGCCATTGAGATAACTAACCACAAAATACCACAAGACAAGAATATAAACATCAGTCAATTTGAGTTTCAACCTTTCTGTTGAACGAATGCATGTAAAGATGAAATAAATTATTTATAATGGTGCTTCTATCGACTGATTTTGTTAAACAAAAGAACAAAATTTACATTTCTTGTAATCAAATTATGTACAATTCTTTACACAGAATTTATACATGTACGTGCGTTGTATAACATTTTCTTTTTTCTCAGGTCAAAAGTATGTCATTAAAGGCAATAGAAGGAGTATGAACTGCACTGTCAAAAGGTATCAACCATTCAAATTTTATTCGTCACAACTTAGCAAGTGCGCCTTTATGAAATCATCATGTGATGAGGAAGGTCAACTAATATTTACTGCTGGCTCAACAAAAGAAGATAGCACATGTAACTGTGATTATACACGAGGATACACTTTTCTAGTACGCCCTAGAAATATTCGGTTTTGCATGCCAGAACAGGAAGATTGTACATATTACTTAACCACCTGTCCACAGAACAATGGATTGTCATCTGGTAAGGTCAAACACACTCGACACACTTAATACAACTGTACATACATGTATTTGTTCAGTGTATGTTCAATGGTGTTAATATGTCCTTTGATTGAGTTGAGCTATTTCAGTTGATATTTTATAGTGTGTCTTTCTATGTTGTGATGTAACACTGTTGTTTCAGAAAAAGGGTGAAGGTTTGGTACCATTAAAACGTTTAAACCCGCTGCATTTGTTTGCACCTGTCCTAAGTCAGGAATCTGATGTTCAGTAGTTGTCGTTTGTTGATGTGGTTCATGAGTGTTTCTCGTTTCTCGTTTTCTATATAGATTAGACCGTTGGTTTTTCCCGTTTGAATGGTTTTACACTAGTAATTTTTGGGGCCCTTTATAGCTTACTGTTCGGTGTGAGCCAAGGCTCCGTGTTGAAGACCGTACTGTGACCTATAATGATTTACTTTTATAAATTTTGACTTGGATGGAGAGTTGTCTCATTGGCACTCATACCACATCTTCTTATATCTATGTACATGAAAAAAAACATGAATGTGTTTACAAATTAAAATACATTTGTAATGTCGAAATCTTTGAGGTATCCATGTTAGTTGTAATCACCCAAAGATAATTATTTAAGTAAATATAGAATCACACGTTATAATTATCTTGTAAGAATTAAATTTTGTTAATTTTCAATAGTTACTATTACTGACGTGCTTTCAAACAACGATATTATTTTCATGTAACCAGTTATCTGGTGAATGATTTTACCATGTTTACGGATTTCAAAATAATGATACTCGGAACTACACAATGTAAATTTCTCATTATTTGTAGATTATGAATGTACACAAGATCCTATGTCATCTTCATTTGTCTCATTCATTGTACAACCAAAGTAAGTGTTTACGTAATAATATAAGATTATTACATGACATCTTTTAAAACAGATGTATTATCAGCCCAAGAGCCGAAGGCTCGAGGGCTGATAATACATCTGATATGAAAAATGACATGTTATGATCTTTTTATCATCTGCTTCAACAGTGGAGAAAAATAACAGTTTATTATATTGATCCTTTTAAGTGGTTCTCAAGTAGAAGTTCAAAAAGTGAAAAGATTATGTACGTTGGACACCAAATGTTATACATCCGATATGAAATCTTTCTAACATATGCCTGACAGAGGAGAAAAACAACAGTATAATATATTTTTATATATTGGCGATAAAAAAAAATTCAAAAATTCAACAGAACATAATGTTCACTGTTCGGAAAAGTCAACATATTTAAAGTAATTTTCTAAATTATGCTTGAAACTTTGAGAAATGCATTAATTGTATCATTGTTTCTTTGCATTTTACATCATATATTTTCTTGTTTTGTACCCTACTTTGTAATGTTTGTCACTGAAAACGTACCATTGAGGTGTATTTTTCGGAATATGCCGAGTAACGCCAGAATGCCATGCGATAGCGTTACGGAAAGGCATGTGATAATAGTCGGAAGCATGTGATAAATTTTTCATATCAGCCCGCTAAACACCATTTTGGAAAATATGGAATTCACGTAAATTTAATGCTTTTATCATACTGTAAAAATTATAAGTTATTTACTCTATGTATATGATAATGACTTATTATCTAAAGTATGTAGATGTGAGTTACCTTGATAAATATGTTGATTGCTTATTTCAAGCTCTAAAAGGTAACACAAAGACATTTTATTTATCAATAGAATTTGTTCATATAAAAGGCAAAGAAAAGTAAACAATAAATATACTCAACCGTGACTGATGTTGTTTTTTTTAAATAAAAACCTTTAAAGTCTTCCTTAAGGAAAGCACATATTATGGAAAAATTTGATAAGAAAATAATCCTTTGATTTATTGTCAAAGTTTGCTTTTCAAAATTGGCCGTGGTTTTTTTATGTATTGAAAAGGAAAGTTTCTTCTTTTTGCATTTAAAAAAAAAAACATTATAACGAAAATGCTAATTTATTTGTTGGCTAGAATCAAACATTTTTATACTTAGCCCTTAAAAAAGAGATAACCAAGAAAATTTGAATTAATGAAGGAATATACACTCTGTTTATGAAATCCGTATAGTGCGAACATAATACATACATAACGCAAGAACTGCGATAGGTTACGCAATACGATATTATGTTGCAGAAGGCATATTACTGCTGATAAATGTGGAAATAAAAATATAAAATTTAAATCATTATGTGTGTCAAAGATTCTAATGTGAAGTCGTCTATCTGTGTCAGTATCGAGGAAAATGTCAAGACATGAAGCAAACCTTCTACATGTTTGACAATACCACAGACATATGCATTTACAAGGTTCATTTTAATACAATATTATAGGTTAAAACATTCATGCAACTGAAAATATATTAGGCAAACTAAATCATATTTGTTTTGAAATTGTGTATGTTGAAATGACCGGTTTTATTGATTTTAGGTCAAAAAAGAATGAAACAGTGAAACACGGAAATCTTGATGCCTTTCAATATAACTTAGCACTTCCAACAAGTAAGTGTTCATTAACATTTAAACTAAACATATACTGTTGAAAAAATTAGTTTAAATGATAATATGTTAAAACTAGGATGTGTGTACGTTATGTATGAAAAGAGTGTTAGCAAGGTTTTTACTTTTTTTTTTAAAAATTTTAACTATAAAGTAAATATGCCAATAGACGTTTCAAATATGTTTTCAAAATCAAGTTTCATTGAAGTGTTGAATTTGTGTGAGTTCGTATATGAACATCCCTTTGCAAAGTACATGTTTCTTGTAAACTATATACTGAAATCTAGTATTGAACAATTCTTCGTACAGCATGTATACTTCGTTCGAACGATTATGTGGCCTTATATCTGTCATATTTATAAATGTATTCTTTTCATTATTTTCATTTAATTCTAATTATTCCAGTATTATGATAGTTATATAAATGTGTACTTTTGAATAATCAACTCCTATATATATTTTATCAGTAACTGAATGTATAGCTTTTGTTGAATTGTAGGACAATACAGAATAGTAGCTGTAACAACAATATGTGTAACATCATTAATTGTAATAGCACTTGTCTTGTACAGTAAGTTAATTACTACTTTCCGTGTGTGTGTGTGAGCGTGTGTGTGTGTGTGTGTGTGTGCGTGTGTTGTTTCTCTCAATATAGTTTGAACGTAATAAGAGGAAAAATATCACTATCTTCATTCAAGAAACAACACATGACCAGGACATAAACATTGCAGTTTTTTTTATGTCTCACTTTTTTTTTTTCATGTCCATCTGCGGAGTTCCAAAAGATAGTAAAATAATACAACAAGTATGAGTATTAGACACTGAGCTCTATATTAAAAATAATCAACATTACAAGTGCAAAGAGACTTACGAAAGTACAACAGTGTTACTAATTTAAAAAACAGTATCTACCAAGCTTTTCTACAGCAACCAGCAGTACCAGAAGACAAATCATTTTTTGACAATATCATGAACAATCAACATAATATCAACGCAACTACATTGTAAACTAAAGTAAGATTTACGCCTTGATTTATCGATTGATATAAAAACAAAATCATTTCAGACGAAGTAAATGTATATCAAACAGTCTAAATTGCTCATATGGAAGATTTGTCAAATTTCATATCTACTAAACCTTTTTATGGCGTCTTTGTTTGTAAGTTTGTTTGAATTTATGTCACACTACCTTATTAGGTTTCTCAGCCAATTTTGTAAATATATAGGAACTATAAACAACTGTCATACAAGTGGGAGGTTTAGCTAGCTAAAAAACCAGGTTTACCTCACCATGTTCATGCCCAAAATTGAAAGAAAAACCTGATGGTGGGATGCATATATGCCAATTCACGTCAAACATCATATTACGACCTAGATAAACATAATAGCACGAAGACAAATAACATGGAATCAACAGGAAAAAAAAAAAAAAAAACAGAAAACAAACACAACTTCAGCACCCACATTCTATAAGTCAAGACCATCTTGTATTGTTTGTTAAATAGACACTGACTATTTATCCATTAGGTCTTGGTACTTTTCGATGAACTAAAAGGACGAGACGTTCTTTGACAAAACCGTGACTCATAAATTTTTAACAAAGTATAAGTAGCAGTTAACAGCTCTTGAAAATCTTATGAGTTGATAAATGTGTACTCCATATGCGGGTGAAGTTGGTAGGGTGAGGAAAATTTTTAATTTCAACTGTAATAACTTTCAAACCCTCAGCACAAACTGTTCTACCGTTAAGACACATAAACATCAAGCCGGAGTAAATTATATAAACACGAGATCTTGATACTCTATATACTTTCTTGCAGGTAGATATCATGGGCAGATCATGCGGATGAATTACACCAAAAATAACAGAGATGAATTAGATGGACATAAAAAAGATTTTAACGTATGGTTCAACATAATATAATATTGTAAATTTGATACAACAAAGGGAGTATAATCAGCCAGGGGCATATCTAAAACAATTTACTTTCAAAATTATCTATTCAAGTTATTTTGAAAACGAGGCTGTTTTGAATATTACTCAAATAAGTAACTATTTGTAAATAATATTTGATTCTATGTTTTTGTCGGTAGGATATCGATACAATTAATTTATATTTTGTACATGTTGTAGTTACAAACCTTTTTTAGTATATTTAGCAATAAGTGATTTGCTTAATAGCTGTAATTATAGTAATTATGAAAATACGCTGTGTATCTATTTTTAACTGTTTTCAAAAAAATCCTGTTTTATTTTTGTTAAAATGTTAACTTAATATCATTCCCAACAAAGCAGAGCTATATAAGACAATTGAAATGTAAAAGAAATGTTAACACTTAATAATTCAAGAGACAATACAATTAAAAAAAAAAACATAATAATTTATAAACGAGTTTTTCCACTGATAAGCCGATTGATTTCACTACTGAGGCGGAAGATCAATACCTCACTTACTTCACTGTTAAGTGTTTTCAAATTGAGCTTTGCTGGGATGGAATGTTGATGCATTTAGTTCAAAATAAACTCATCAAAAACATACTAACAGCAATTTCTAAATGAATACTCATGAGGAAGCATATTTCGTTTATTTGAAAAAAAAAGAACAAATAATACATGAGTTTGTCTATATCTCCAGTAAACTGAATATTTGATTTTAAACGAAGAAAAAAAAAAAACACTATCTTAATATAAATGTTATGACAAATAAAGTGGAATATACATGAGACAAACAATAACTATACAATAAGGTCTTTTGATAACCTTACGACATCAATATTTAAATTTATTGCCAATTTTCAAGATCAAATGCATGTAACATTTTATTGATTGTAGTCAAAAATGCCTTGATATATAATTCATTATAACTTTCCAACACACATATTCTTCTTGTATGTACGAATTGCCTACTTGTAGCCCATTCACACGATTTATTCCAAGCAGTTCCTTTGGTGCTACTTTGTTTAACTTTGAAAAATAGTGTCACACGTCTGCGTTATATCATTCCGTCTGCATATAATTTTGACAGTTATGCTATGCTGTTGACACCGGTATCGTGTGTTCATTATAAAAAGTTGCCCTGATTGCACTGTGAGGAAATACGCTAGATCACTATACCTTGTTAGTTTGATGTTGAGATTGGTTTTTCCTACCATAAATGAAGAAATAAATTGTCGATACGCGTGTCCTGTGCAGTATCATATGCCTTCTTTCGATGTTTATGCGAGGCCCTAGTTACTACGCAATTTTAAAGGGGTTGGAGTGTTTTGTCTCCAAATAAATTTTTTTTTTTGTAATTTTAAATGCTTATTTAACATAAAAATTAAAGAGTTACTTTGTCAAATCCACACATTTGATTTCTACACAACTTTCTATCTCGCTTTCAGTTGAAAATCAAGGGTTTGGCATTTTCAAGGTTCTAATCATTAAACCAACAGACAGGAAAAAAGATTAAAAAAAAATAGAATTTCTAACAATGCTCGTCAGATAAAATGCTCAACAGAAGGTAAAAAAAAAATCATTTGTAAAATTCATGTACAGTCGGATAATAGCTGGAAAAGAAGTCTATCTTCTCTGTAAATCAAAGTTATACTATCTATGTTCGCATCTTCTATTATCAATATTAGCATAACAATTTTCTTAACACACACTCGAACACACTTGTTATATGCATGTAGCCTAATCCATTTCAATATATTTTTTTTTCAATTTCTATCAGTGTTCAATTGAATTGAATTTGAAGATTTGCTACTTTATGATACCAACAAGCGCTTAGTTTAGCAAAATTGTAGACTACTTCATATGCAAGTCATTTCGTGAAGCTTTATTGAGAGTAATATTTAAAAGTTGAAATAGTTAGATGTTGCAAAGCCATAGTCATGTATGGATTGCTTAAGTTATGACGTTTCCTTCGTGCGTTATTTTTCAATATAACATACATGTATCAGTTATTGGAAATTGACATGTAATTTTGTTAACTTTGGATCATTTGTCATTTTCGTTTGTTCAATTAAAGGATGCAAACAGCTTATTATGAAATATTAAACTTTGTAAATTATATTTGTTTTCTTCATTTTTGTTTACAGTCAGAGAATAACTGCAATAAAGAGCATAACACACAAGATACATCTGGTGAAGATAAAGTTGTAAGTTTGAATTTTGAAGTCCTTCCAAGCAACTATATTCATATAGCGTTTTTGAATTAATCACTTGCATTTGACAATGTGAAAATTGCAAACAACCCAACTGAACACAAATGAACTATAATTGTTTTTCAAATATATTTTACAGTCAATAGGTAGCCATTGTGAAGATTATATCACAGAAGATGGACCTAGTGATAATGAAGATGTAAGTGTTTAACTGTAAAGATTTATTTGAAAGTTTAAAAAAGGATTTCCTGAAATAATTTGTTAATTGCATCTATATATGGCGGTTTATCAGCTACTACAATATACTCCGAGTATACAGTGGTAACTAAATAAGGGATTTGTGAACATGTCTCGACGAAAACCTAAAAATGAGTTCCTGAACACGTTTTATCAAAATTATTTCTGAAATAATCTTAATTGACACGCTCAAACATAACATCGACGCATAGAACATTTTCGAGTGTGCAAAATATAGTATTAGAACTAAAATGTATATCAGGCCCTTGATTCTGTTAATAAACGTTAGCAAGTTTAAACAATCTTCAAGAAAGGAAGAGGTATGAAAGGAGCTATTATTTGGCCCCTGAAATTGCAAAAATAAAAGAACACTTTTTCAAACATATCAAAATGAATGAAACCTATTAGAAAATGCCTGTACCAAGTGAGGAATATGACAGTTGTTATCCATTCGTTTGATGTGTTTGACCTTTTGATTTTGTCATTTAATTACGGATTTTCAGTTTTGAGTTTTCCTCGGAGGTCGGTATTATTTTTATCTTACTTTTTGCTACAAGAAACATGTTAATTCAATCCGGACAGTGCAGTATAGAAGGATCAACTATTCAAAGACATCATACACAAGTATTTGACCTAAAGTGGCCATTGTTTGCATAGTTTTGGTCAAACAATATATGAGCAACACCTTACCAGTAATATAATAGGAAGCGTTTAAAGACATATGAATTAACGCAAGATTTGCTATTATTCTTGTACTTGTTTATGTAAACCATTGATAATGAGCTTGCGAAGAATTAAAACAGATAGACTAATTGGTGGTCAGTTCACATGTCAGAAAAATGAAATGAGAAGCAATGTAACATATTTGTAGGACTAATATATAAAATATAAAGCACAAATAATTTGCAAAATCTTTCATCGCTCTCTGAAAAAATATTCAATTAATTTAACGAAAAAGATATAAAAAAAGTAGTTTAAAAGATAAAAATGTCGGGAAAAGAAAAATATAAAAATCGAAATGTAAGAACTTTGAGGCCCTTTTACACATATGTATGAAGGAAGTATTTTGATTGATTTATAGTACTTTTGATTTCTCGATTTGAATGGCAAAACAAAATGTTTATTTTATACATACTTTCGTGTTCACAAAATGTAGGGAATTGTTTTGAATGTGTCACTTGATATGTTGTCTTAAATCAGTTTTATTCTGTGAACCCGTGTTAATTGTACAAATTGGAAATTTAAGTTTTAGAACAGTCTCAGATTAAAAAAGTAATAGTGATTTTCATTCCACAAGGAATCTTTTAACAATAATGAAATTGATCAGACATTTCAGGCATTATTCGACAAAAAAACAGCCATGAAGGGTGTTCCTTAAAACAAAAAAAGTGTTATGTATTTCTATACATTATTAAAACTATTGCAACATTGTACAAAGGCATTTTACTTTTTCAATACGTTGTTTTGTAAATGATAAATATAATAAGGTCAACATTTAGCCATAGAATATCAATACAATGGAATATGAAGCGAGATGATATATCATATATTTTGGTTTTATGCGTTTCAAGAACAGTGCAGTAGTCAATCATCTGAAAGTATAATATGTACATGATTAGCTATTTTACGATGAGGTAATACAGTTTTTTTTCTGGATTCATCTTTTTGAATACTGTTTTCCTGGGCAGATGATGCGCTTTTTTATGCTACTGAGTATATCCTCCCATGTAATCACACATTCCGCTACAAGTCATGGGTGGCAATATACAGGTTTTGAAAATGGACTTCCCTCTGACGTTCCTCTGTCACTGCAAGGCCTCATAGGGTCGATGAACGTCATATCAATATTACAACATTCTTATTGTGACATAACAATCTGATCAGAACAAAAATATAACTGGGAACTAGTGTCTTAGTGAATATAAATAGGCATTATTAAAACATGGTAAATTCATGATATAGACAAATATAACAAGCTACACAGTGTGAAAAGTTAACTCACAAAAATACTGAACTCCGAGGAAAATTCAAAACGGAAAGTCACTAATCAAATGGCAAAATCAAAAGCACAAATACATCAAACGAATGGACAACAACTGTCATATTCCTGACTTGGTACAGGCATTTTCTTATATAGATGGTTTTATAGCGCTAAACCTCTCACTTGTATGACAGTCGCATCAAATTCCATTATATTGACAACGATGCGTGAATAAAACAAACAGACATAAAAAGTAAAAATGTCAAAATAGGGGTATAGTGACCTAAAAAAGCGAAAGATAACAAAGGGACATTCAAAGGGATATAAACTGTACATCTGTAAAGCTGTATATAAACTGTACATCTGTAAAACTGTATACAAACTGTGGATAGATATCGTATCACACAAGATGCAGTGATAGAATCTATATGTTTAGCTTATACACAGATTTTAAAATGTGCAGTTAATGTACATTTTTAAAGAGTTGCAGTTTATATACAGCTTTAAAAATGTACAGTTTATATACAGTTTTACAGCTGTACAGTTTATATACAGATTAGCAGATGTACAGTTTATATACAGCTTTACAGATGTACATTTGATATGCATTTTTAGAACTGTACATCAAGATTACTTGTACTAAAGTAGCTGTGTACCACTAACCGTGTCATTAAGGTAAACCGCAAGTACTGATCATGTTTTTAAAATATAACACAAACACTGACCTCATTTACACGAATCTCACGTGTTCGATTGGTTTTAAGCAATGCTATTCCTAAAAATAGATAGGAGGTAAGATAAGGTAGAAAATTACGTATTAAAATAATAGGAAAAACCTAAACCAGCTGTTTAAAGTAATGCACAAAAAGATCCAAGCAGTATGCATCTTATGAGTTCATGAAAACAATTAGCTATATAACTTCTATAATATCTCACTTAACGTTAGCTTCATATCGGATATTGGTAATTCCTGATGAAACAGAAATATTTTGAGGCTAAATCAAAAGTTAAAAACATATATAACAAGGTATATGACGCGCCTTCAAAAATATTTCACCGATGTAATTGCATTTGAGGTCCCCTTCTCTAGTTTTAAAATGGCCATCTGAGTCATTAGTTGTAGTTGTGTTAAAAAGTAAAATCACAAAAATACCGAACCGCAAGGAAAATTCAAAACAGAAAGTCCCTAATTAAATGGTAAAATCAAAAGCTCAAACACATCAAACGATAATTGATAAGAACTGTCATATACCTGACTTGGTACAGACATTTTTTTATGTAGAAAATGGTGGATTAAACCTGGTTTTATAGTTAGAATGACAGTTTTTGTGCAAATTCAGTGATATGAGAACAGTTTTATCAACACAATTTATTTACAGTCGGATAATAGCTGGAAGAAAAGAATATGCTCAATGCACATTAAAGTTATACTATTTATATTCAAATCTTATATTATAAATGATAGCAGGAAATTTTTCTTAACACACATTCGAACATACTTGTTACATGCATGTAGCAAAGTTCATTTCATTATATCAGTTTTCAATTGAACTAAATTCGAAGATGTGTTAGCTTTTGAATATCAACAAGATCTTAGTCTAACAAAAATGAAGATTAATTTACATGCAAGTCATTTTGTGAAGCTTTATTTAAAACTTGAAATTGTAAGATATTGCAAAGCATTAGTCATTTATAGAATGCTAAAGTGCTGACGTTTCTTGTGTTATTTTTCAATATAACATACATCATTGTCATTGTCAAGTATCAGTGACATGTAATTTTGTTAACTTTGGATAATTTTTCATTTTTATTTGTTCAATTAAAGGATGCAAACAGCTTATTATGAAATATTAAACTTTTATCAATTATCTATGTTTTCTTATTTTTTTTACAGATAGAGAATACCTGCAATAAAGAGCATAATACACAAGATGCATCTGGTGATGATAAAATTGTAAGTCTGAATTTTGAAGTTCCCCAAAGCAACTATATACATATAGCGTTTTTGAGTTAATCAATTGCATTTGGCAATGTAAAAAATGCAAACAATCCCACTGAACACAAATGAACTATAATTGTTTTTCAAACATATTTTAGCTCTTCGTCTCACATGTAATACGTTGTTTTGCTGTGCCTTTTTTATGTGCTGATTTTTAGGTTGTTTTACGTATTCGTTTTTATTCTGTAGTTAGTCATCACTTCGGTGTTAACATGTATATCTATTATATAGTCATTTTTATAAATTTTCTGTTTGCAAAAGTATGAATTATTCTAAATACTAAGGATTTTCTTATCCCAGGCATATAACCTTAGCCGTATTTGGCACAACTTTTTGAAACTTTTGGTCCTCAATGCTTTTCAACTTTGTACTTGTTTTGGCTTTCGAACATTTTTGATCTGAGCGTCACTGATGGGTCTTGTGTAGACGAAAGGCGCGTCTGGCGTATTAAATTATAAGCCTTGTACCTTTTGATAGCTATTATTTGGGTATGTCTCTGTCCTGTATGTTCTCCCATTTATTTGTATTGTAGTCCTGTCATGTAGTCTTGTCATTTCAATGTTATATTTAACATTGCAATAAAAGCGGGAGGTTTGGCTAGCCACAAAACCAGGTTCAACCCACCATTTTTTCTTAAAATGTCCTGTACCAAGTCAGGCAAATGGCCATTGTAATATTATAGTTCGTTTCTGTGTGTGTTGCAATTTAATGTTGTGTTTCTGTTGTGTCGTTGTTCTCCTCTTATATTTGATGTGTTTCCCTCAGTTTTAGTTTGTAACCCAGATTTGTTTTTTTTCTCAATCGATTTATGAATTTTGAATAGCGGTATACTACTGTTGCCTTTATTTACAGTCAATGGGTAGCTATTTTGAAGATTATATCATAGAAGATGGACCTTGTAATGATGAAGATGTAAGTGATTAAATGTAAGGCTTTATTAGGCAATTCAAAAAGGATTTCCTGAAATAATTTGATAATTGCATGTACATATGGCAATTTCTTAGCTATTTCAATGTACTCCGAGAATACAGCGGTAAATAAATTAGGGATTTGTGAAAAAGTCTCGAGGAAAATTAATTGTACCACCTAAAAATGTGTGCATAAACGTATATTATCTAATAAAGTCTGGAATAATCCTAATTTCATACTCTAAAAAAGAACCTCGACGCATAAAACATTTTCAAGTATTCCAATAATAGTATTAGAACACAAATGTTATAAAACTTGTCACTTTTTTCAATGTAAATCAAGAACTGCATGGAAATGTGTTTGCGAAAAATTAAAGGAGGTAAACTTATTGATGATAAGTTCATATGTCAAAAAATGAACTGAGAAGCAATGTAAAATATTTTTAGGACTAATATTTAAAACTAAACCACAAATAATGTGCAAAATCTGTTATAGCTTGCTGAAAAAAAAATCCTCTATTAATTTTAAAAATAAGAATATAGAAAAACCTTTTACTCTCTAAATTACAATTTAGTCAAATTAAGTTATATTATAAAAACAAACTATTGCGGCTTTATAGATGAAAATTTTGGGAAAATGAAAAAGAATAAAAACCGAAATGTAAGACATTGGAATCCCTTACGCACATATTTATGAAGGAGTTGTTTTGATAGATTTATATTACTTTCTGATTTTTCGAATCAAATAGGAAAAACAAAATGGTTTTATCATAACTTCTGCTTTGTTCACAAAATATAGGGAACCCCTGTTAATTGTACAAATTGGAAATTAAAGTTTTAGAACAATCTCAGTTTAAACAATTAATAGTGAATTTCATTCCAGGAAGATTTTTTTTTAAAAATAATAAGATTGATCAGAAATTTCACGCATAAATCGAAAAAAGCAGCCATAAAGGGTGTTCCTTAAAACGAAAAAGTGTGATGTATTTCTATATAATGTTAAAACTATTGCAACATTGTAAAAAAACCATTTTACCTGTTAAAAACGTTGCTTTGTAAATGTGAAATATAATTAGGTCAACATTTAGTCATATAATATAAATATAATAGAATTAAAGCGAGATGATATATCATATATTTTGGTTTTATGCTTTTCAAGAACAGTGCAGTAGTCAAACATCTGAAGGTTAAACATGTACCCGATTAACTATTTCACGATGAGGTAATACAGTTTTTACTGGATTTATCTTTTGGAATACTATTTGCCTGGGCAGATGATGCGTTTGCCAGATTAATTTCTTTTTGAAATTGTTTAGACATTGATAGTGAAGCTCTTTGATGTGTGTAACATTCTTTGCAAGGACGCTACTGATTATAAGTTTCCATACAATGTTCTAACACGAATATCTTGTTTAAGGAAGGGGCTTATAATACTTTGTAAAAAGAAAACAAAACTCCTTCACATTTGATATTTTGTATACGTTTATTTCAATGTTGTGTCTTATCTTTGACACAAAGCATCAATCAAAATCGTGGTCTTCAAGTATATGAACTCTTTGTTTAAAAAAAAAAATACTTGAAGCATTCCTCATAAAATATCGTATATTTTCAATACAGTTTACAAATTAACAGTTTTATGTATGAAACATTTAAACAGCTATAAAATAAGGAATATATGGAAATTTACGCAGGTTAAAATTTTTGTGTTTTTGTGGGTGCCGCAAACAATGCTACAATTAAACACATTCAAAATAAAAGGATACAATGGCAATAGAAAACCCAGAATTTTGAAGATGTCAGTTTGGTTGAACTTTGTTTTTGAATCAGATTTTTTTTTACAAAGTATGAAATGTTTCTTCTTAAACAAACATTTGTATCTACGTTTGCCGTTCTGTTTAATGAAACTAAGTGGAATCAATGTCTTTAAGTTTAGAATGAAGAAGCTAAATAGGTCTAGAGTATTAAGTGCCAACCTGCCTAAGAATCAGGCAGTGGTGAAAACATGACAAACAAAAACCCACTGAACTTTTCATTAATTTCTGTTCAGAATGTATAATGGTGAATGATGGTGGTTAGGTCGGTGGGTTTTTTTCGGTCATGTTTTGAAATTTTTCTAAATTGCCTGATTCTTACAAAGACTGGCATTTAACTCAAATGTTTTAATATCATTGAATGAAAAGAGGGATTTTGATAGTATGCATTTTATCGCATCTTTTAGTTTGCAATATCTGATTTACACGGCCCATAAAGTATGTACTTTCAGCGTAACTCTGGAGCCCGGTTTTGATTGTTCTTCATCTTTGGTTGTATTTCCAAAGGAACAGATCAGTCAATCGTTTATCAAACAGTAATTTCAAATGATTTACAAACACAAACTTTTCCGTTTTGGGGATTCGTCTGCTGTGACAATAAAATATTAGTAATCGAAGTATGGCAAGTGCTTATCAACAATGTGGTCTTTAAAGATAAATGTAACACAATTATTCATAGACACGTTAAGTATTTTGACCCTTATATGGATCAACAACATCGATTGTCATTCTTTTACTGATCCTTTATCACTAATATTTCTTGCTGTCACCAACATCTGTATAGTAAATTACATGTATGGAGAGATGAGTTACTTGACATAAGTTGTAAATACTTGTGTTGAATCATATTGCTTGGTTATTCCAATCAGCTATTATCAAAGTAAATTTCATTAACAGTTTTAAGACGTCATTCTAGTCTGGTTGTTAGCTTTTAAATTTATGTCGAAGATGACCACTATTTATTGTCGTAATCGAGATCTCGTTCTGTTTTCTGTTTTTTTTTACATTAATTTACCGAAAACAGATTGGAACCTGTTTGAAGAACATGATTGGTGCTTTAAGTCGAACAGAAAATGCGTACCCTTCAAGAGCACATAAGTACATCCTAATTTTCTAATTGGATTGAAGCATGCTTAAACAACATAATGAGTGTCCTAAGTGCAGCAGAAAATGCATTACTTCAAGAGCATCTGAGTTCATCTTTTTTAATGGATGCTCCATGTTTAGTTATTCTAATCCTTTTGATTGTTGTTGTTTATCTTTCCATCGTTTTAATTTTAGTCATAACTGTTTTCCGGGGGATTTCATGTAGTATTGTCAATGGTTTCGGTGTCATTTGATTTCCCTTTATGCTTAGCTTTCATTTATGTGTGAGTATTTATCTTAACTTAATATATAACGAATCGAACGTCAAGTGTTGAACTATATTTATTGTGATATAATATGAAATGACCTAAGACAAATGTATGAGACGGTTTTCACAAAATTATCTGGTATAAGAAAGATTCATAAATATTGATTCTGGAACAATTTTTATTCATTTACACATTATTACATTATACCATATTGTCCATTGGCAAATTATTGATTTTTACTACACCTTTTTTGTAATTTTACAGACAATAGCACGATGTATTGCCGCTACTATTGATAAGCTAGAGAAAATACTATCAAATCTGGATAAACAAACAGCAATATCCATTCGTCAAATCGTAAAGTCGAAAAATTATCATCGTAAAGAAGTACTTGATTTTCTTGTTGCTGTTCAAGACATACTACAAAATGACAACACAGAGGAAATGAACCTTGTGGCAGGGGTTAAGCTGATACAAATCATTTCAGAAACCAATAATACTATAACATCTATAAGCGGAGAAGAAATTGATTGCATTCAAATACCAGCGATTGTGTTACAATGGCTATGTGCAATTCGAGTAATGAAAATAGAGAAGAAGGACAAATTGCCAGATGATATGAATTCAGATATCATTGCCATTCGAAAAAAAATGGAAACACTTGATAAGAGACTTACGGAAAACCAGGAATACTCTAACACTTTGGTCAACGAGATAACGTGTTTTGTTGAAAATATACAGAAAAAAATATCTATCTTAATGGAAAGCAAAGACACATGCACTAAGGATGAAGTAGTAAGAGTGCAATATAAATCGCATACATTGATTAACCTTTATATGGACGTACAGTTCCTAAGATCTGCATATTGTATCCGATATTACAGCCATGGTGAACCTTTTACTGTGGATAAACACCATATGATGTTAACAAAACTTAGGGATATAGAAAAACCTCAAGCAAATTTCCTGAAACAATTCGCCCAACCAACAAAAGACACCGTTGCGTTTTTTGCTTTATTCCATCCATCAGAATATGACTGTATTACTGATTACATGAAGGTTAAAGGAATTTACCTCCAAGATCTCTATGATGTGTTGAACAATAAAATGTTTGCGATTCGTCCACAAAAATGGCTACAACATCGAGCAGTGATGTCTTACACTCCTACAGGAACAATATGGAGTGCCAAAAATCCTGATGATAAATGCAGTATGCTCTTCGAATTTAAATCACTTTCGAAAGTCGACAATACATTTCTAATCAGATCAGTTCAATGGCCTTCTTGGTATATGTATATGAAAGAGAATGCAGCTTTAAGAGGTCAGAAAAAAAAGACAGGCCCCAAAAGAGAATGGAAAATAGTACGTCTTGACAACGAAAAATACATGATATGCACGCGAAAATGGCCTAGCAAATTTATATATATGGACGGTGGTCTTTTGGGAAAAGTTATCGCTGCTTACGGAGACCCGGGTACTAGTGGTTATTTGGATTTGATACATGAAAATGAAATTGACTTGTAAATACCAAAAAAAATTTCATGATTTTCATAAAATACAGTATGCTACAATGCGTTTCAAATATGTGAGGAAAGAGTTTAGAGCGTCATGCTAGGTTATTTTATTTTTGTTATTTAATTACAGAGGAAAAACTATCACAAATGTTTTTTTTTCATTTGTTTTTAGCCTTAAATTTATTGATAAAGGACATGAGTTTATTTTTATTATCAATTCCTAAACTAGTATATAACAAGTTTGTTATGCTCTTTTTAATAAGCTTTTGGATTTTCAAATATTTTGGCCTCGAGCATCACTGAAGAGACATTGATTGTCAAAATGCGCATCTGGTGCAGGAAAGTTGGAACCGTTTATGTTATTATGCTCCAATACAGTGTGCTTAATACTTTGGTAAAACTGAATTCTATTTTCTGCCTTACGTCTGCAAAAATATATAATAGTAGTTTAATTGTTAAAATACATCTATTATTGTTTAAGTAGATTTTGAATCAACAATGTTACCGTAATAGTTCAAGTTTTATAGTTCGTCCTTGTGGCCTTCTCTTGATAGCCGACCTTAGTACGTACAAGAAGAAGAAGTACTGTTGAGTCCACAGAATAGAGCACAATATGGCTTACCTACTAAATTCAATTTGAAAGAATCCTTTCAAGTCACTAACACTGTCATTTTCTATTACTGCAAAGTTAGCTGCCGAAGAGAGGAACATGAAACAATCATAATAGTTCAGTGGTTGTCGTTGGTTCATATTTGTCATATTTGTTTTTCGTAAATTGTTTTGTTATGGATTAGGCCGTTAGTTTTCTCAATTGTATTGTTTCATATTTGTCATGTTGGGGCCTTTAAAAGCCGACCATACGGTAAGGGTTTTTCTCATTGTTGAAGGCCGTACAGTTGCCTATAATTGCTTACACCCACTTCATTTGATTTTTGGTTGATAGTTGTCTCATTGGCAATCATGCCACATCTCCTTATTTTGATATGAAATAATCATAATATTCTGTTTGCAATAAATGCATCAATGTTAATTATAATAGTCACTTTTAAACAATTAAATTCCATGATTAACCATATTTAAATATTTTCTATCAATTTATTTACTTCATTAGATAAAATTGGTTTCATTTTTAGTCAAGTTTTATCAAGTTAAAACAAATTTTGCACCGCATTCTTGCCTGTATGTTTGGTTCTAACTGAACTACAAATGGTTCAACTATATTTCGTAGTATAAAATCTTTCCTTTATTCAAAACTGACTATTTTCAAAATGAATGCGCGAAATCACCGGACATTTGAAAAACTTTCGAAAGAGGGGTTTCCTTAATTTTGGACACACATACATACAACTTAAGAGTGAAAACGTACATTAAGAAGATTCATGAAATTGTGGGATGTCAGGAATTGATCACACAATGTTAACCGATAATTGGTTTTATGAATTTATAAAAGTGAAGCCAATACTCTTTGTTACGCGAATACACCGGACTGCACCGTACCATGTTAAAGATGTTAAGTGACATTGGTGGAGCAGAAACAGATAAAATTTCTAGCTTTTGGTGTTTTCGGGTTTTTTCTTCTTCAGAACAATAAACTAATTGGGCATGTAAAGAAAAGATTGAAGTCACTGAAATACTTGCTCATAAAATATCCCATGTTTAGAAATGTTTGTCGGAGTTCAAACTCCTCATGCCGTAACATTAGACAGTGGTGTAATAGCACAACATCGAATTATGTGTATATGACAAACATTTTCGTATCGGCAAGCAGACCAAATAAAGAATTATATCTTCAAATAATTGCCATTTCTGCTTGAGAAGTTACGTATATGTCCTTGTTATTTCAGATTTTCAATTGTCTCCTCTAATGCATAAAAAGTAAAATAACAAAAATTTCAAAGTAAAATTCAAAACGGAAAGTCCTTTATAAAACGGCAAAATCAAAAGCTCAAACACATCAAATGAATGGAAAACAACTGTCATATTCTTGACTTGGTACAGGCATTTCCTTATGTAGAAAATGGTGGTTAAAACCTGGTTGTATAACTAGCTAAACCTCTTACTTTTATGACAGCCGTATAGAATTTCATTCTATTGACAACAATGTGTGAGAAAAACACACAGACATAATAGGCAAATATGTCAAAATTAGGGTACAGCCGTCAATATTGAGTTATAATCTTAATCGCTATAAAAACAAATAACTATTTCAACAAAGAAAATAAAATGGCATATAGACACTTTATAGACAGGGAGCATAAGCACAATTAAAAGACAAGAATACAAAAATTACCATAGGATGATAACACAATGACGGGATGTATAAATACCGAGCTACGCCAAAAGTATATTACCAAAAAAGACTAAACAGTTACGGTTAAATATACAAAGACAAATAAAAAGAACACTTTAACTTGCAATTAAGATGATAAACAACGTCATGCAGTTCATAGAATCTATACTTCAAAACCATCATGTATTTTTTGTGAAGTTGATACAGAATATTTATCAACATGGTATTGGTATCTTCCGACGAACCCTTTTTTCGAAAAACGACGAGATAACTCCGGAAGTACCCTACAACTTGAAATATTGTTGAATATTCCATGTAAACAGCCCTTGCATTTCTAAATGTACATATGAAACTAATGTACCTCAACTGTTCTTGATAAATTTAGTTTTAATAGTGACCGATGTTCTTTAAGACCTTGATATTTTAATTTATCATGGTAATCATCCACCAACCCAGCATTTATTATTAACTGAACGATTTTATTTGTTCTGTTACTAGAAGTGTTGCTTTATGTGTCGTCATTTTCTAAGTCAGTGACCTGACATACGTTTGTTCGATAAGTATGTGTGTGCAGTCCATGCACAGGTATAACAAACACCTAATCATGCTAATGTCATCACATATATTGTGATTGTTTTAAAGCGTAATTCCACCTAATGAATTGACAAAACAGGTATTTCTAACAAATGGTTTGATTTTATGTCTAAAGCAAATGAGTAAGATGTTGTCCTTTTTATGTTTTCTTTCGTAAAAAAACGTGTTGAAAAATGTTATAACTGATAAGCTGTTTGCAATCGATGCACCCGAAATATGTGGGGTGAGATATGAATTAGATATTTTTTAGTTGAAGCAACACGAAAACGATTTTTCTGTTTTTCATTTAAGTGCAGCATTGCACACTGCTGATATGGAGGTGTCTTCATTTAGTTCTATGGCGCTGTTTAAGACACTTTCTATTTTTATATAGATCCAACTTGTATGTACATGATCTTATGTGTGGATTGACGTATTGTGTTGACGCCTGTTTACTGTGTGTTGTTTGAAACTCTATGATGTCTTCTAAATGTTCATATTTTAATTTTATAGCTTAGTTCTGTCCAATTGATATTACGAAAAATTCATGTGCTAATTCAAAACAAATACAGTTTCTTTATTCTATATTTTAGCACTGCATTGAACATTATTCTTAAAATGCAATGAAAGATATGTCGGGAGCTTTAAACACTACTCATTATCGCAGTGACGAATATAAAAAAAAATGAGGTGAAAGATGCCTAAGGGACATTTAAACTCAAATTATCACATGCACTTACCTCATTCATTTCAGTGTATAGACGAAAAATGCAATAAATGAATTACAATTTCATGGTTTTTAGTGGTGGAAGATAATGTTGTTCAGTTTGTTTATTTTCTGTTTAGTGCGTTGTAGTTTGTTGATTGTCGTTTCTTTTCCCATGCAGCTGTCTGGCTTTATTAAACTAACCTGCTTAATATCTACTTTTTTTTGCAACATGCTAAACATTTTGTTTTGTATAGAATTTCTTTTCGTTTATGCATGATTTGTTTATTTTTGTTTTCGAATTTGAGGCCGGGGGGAGGTGGTTTAGAACAGTTGTGTATTAGTTTATTATCACGGCCTATGTGTTGGTTTACTGATATTAAAATTCCAATAAAGTAAACATTTTAGACTTTTTTAAAAGTCGTTAATCAGTCTTTAAATCTCTAAACAAACTAATGAATTAAACCAATGAATATGCGAATTGTGATTTGATTAACTATGTATCAGAACCCCGCACTTGTTTTAAGATGCAATCACTCCCAGATTTTGGTGGGGTTCGTGTGGCTCAGTCTTTGGTTTTCTATTTTGTTTTGTGTACTGTTGTTTGTCTGTCTGTTTGTTTGTTTCTTTTTTAGCCATGTCGTTGTCAGTTTATTTTCGACTTATGAGTTTGAATGTCTCTTTGGTAACCTTTGCTTCTCTTTCATGTCTTTAACATGCAATAAGAGTGAAATATGACACTCCCATATTTTATTAACTCCGAAAATATTTAAATCAATGCGTGGATTAACTTTAACATATATCAATATGTGTGTGTAGAAAACACTCATTCTGCAAAATTCCCCAAAATATGAAAAACACGATTTCCTGTCAAAGAAAAGGACACACTCGTATTACTTAAAATGAGGAGATGGAAAATTGTTGATAGAATAAGTGTTGGATATCATGTCACTGTGTCATACTACGATATTGAAAATTGAATTACAATTTATTATTTTTTAATATTTCAAAATGAACGTATGATTTACATATACAATTTAACAATTTAGTCAATACTAGTAGTTATCTGTAAAAAACTTGGAAAGTTCAGAATAAAGTTGACGAAAAAAAAAAGAAAAAAAAAAGAAGAAAAAACAATTTTTAAATTGCATGCTTCAGAAGCGATTTTTCTAGACTTACTTCATCAGGATCGCGCAAAGACAAATTATTTACAGCCAATGATATATAAAAAACGAAACAGTTGAAGATATATATGTATCATGTATATATCATTAAAACAGACACAAAAAATGCGATCATTCTGTAATATGGTATTTTAAAAAAAAGTATACAATAGTTTTGATTGCAACTTTTCTTAATTCGATCAGGTTCAAGTTTGATACATATTTCGTTTTGCAGTCTTTTTGACTCTTTAAAGGACGTATGTGTCACTTCTCCTTTAATTCATATCAACATTACATCACTGCTCGAGGTCTAAACAAGTTCAAAGTCAATCTATTGTTCCAACTGTATATTATCTTTTCACATATCTATTTTCAATCAAAATTAGGTTATATTCTAATTTTTAACTTCAAAACCTTTTTTCCGTCAAAAACATACACGTCCTGACTGTGTTTTTGTTAGATATCTTTCTGCTCTGTATCGATCTGGTTAGTTAAGCCCTTTTTTAACTGATTTTTATAGTTTGTTCTTATGTTGAACTGTTACTCCACTATCCCTGGTTAGGGTAGGGTTGCCGCTTTCAAACTAGTTTATCCCCGCCACATTATGTATGTGCCTGTCTCGATTGAGAAGCATGCATTTCAATGGTTGTCGTTCTTTGCTTTATATGATACTAGTTTCTCGTTCATTGATTTGTACATAAATCAGCCGTGAATTTTCTCGTTTGAATTGTTTTACATTTGTCATTTCGTGGCCTTTTATAGCTGACTATGCCGTACGACATTTGTTCACTGTTGAAGGCCGTACGGTGACCAATATAGTTGTCTCATTGGCAATCATACCACATCTTCTTATTTTTATACAACATATTCGCAGTTCGAACTTTAGAATGCTTTGTTAAATTTTCACCAAATTCGTTGGTCCGTACATAATACCACTCGACCAAGAATGCTGATATACATTTTACAATAATTCATACTCTGAAAGCGCTTTATTGATTATTATTTTAAGGATAAATACTAGTATTCGTACATATTCACCCTAATTATGTAGATGTTGCATTAGTAATGAGCAAGCTTTGTTCTTGTATGTCCAATTTTTATTTTTTGTTATTATTATTATTTCTATTTGGAATTTTTTAGTCTGTGCAACACAACGTTCAACTTTCGCCATTTTTAAATCAACACCTAGGATGAATATAGGATAATTTAACTATGAAAATAAAGCGATGTAAGTTATACAACAATATAAAACGGAGAAACTGTAAACAAGAACAGATTGACAATAAAACTGACCATGAATAAGGACTTTCATTCTAGATGTTAGATTTGAATATAATTTGCTGTTTGATTTCAATTTATGATGTTCTGAACCAAACCGTTATACGATGGCGATTATTTCACTATATACAAATTGTTTAATCAACATCCATATACAAATGACACGTCTCACGTGTTAAAAGGGGAGTTGGTGGCAGAGTGATCTTAGTAGTCGAACTACTGTATCACTAACACGTCAACACTGAAGTTTGATTTCGAATCACGCACGTGGCAGGTGGGCTCGACTCCAGTCTTAATTGACTAGGATTGTTAGTTTTCCTACTGAAGGTCAGTAATTCTCTCCGGACATATACGGCTTTCTCCACAAATAAATACTGACAGCCACAAAATAGCACAATGGTGCTGTAAGTGGTGTTATACATCCATCAATACAGCAATCAATCATATGTTTCAAAATGAAAGTTTTGATTTTTGCTTCCAATGTAGCAGACGTTTACTTATGTTTTTAGTTTTAAAATATACGATACCAATCAATTTTTCTGATTTTGATCATACGTGGTCCAAATAATCAACATGGAGCTGACTCTATGTTAAACAAAGTATAATATAACAGACACAACTTCTGTGAAAGAGTAAAAAAGAAAAAAAAATCACTGTAATAGGAAACTGACTTATTTTGTCCTAAACACCGTAGTATTTAAAATAGCTATCGTTGGTCGCCCTTTTTTTGTGTCCGTTTGTCAAGAAATCGTGTAGCATGCAAAGTAATAGGAAAGGGTTATATAAAAATCCCGATTATTCTTATTTATCGATAAAAAAGTGAACATTTTGCAGTGTGGGTGCAAAATTATGCAAATTATTAAGGTATTTAAGGTAAAGCTAATTTTACTTCAAAACAATGATAACAACACATTATAATTTTCATGCGTCCGAATTTACCACTGGTAAAGCTGCCGAATGTTTAAAAGCCAAGGATGTATAAAAACCAAAACAATCGAAGAGCTATATGACCAAACAGGACAAAAAGTGATACCCTAATCAATCTATGATCAAACTTGCCTGAGGGTGTTGGAACATTAGTTTCTAAATAACTAATGAATAAGTTAAGATATTCCCATTATTATTTTGGCAAGTTTTATATAACACTATTGAAAGGATATTTGGATGATACCAAAGAGACATCCTAGACGAATAGAAACTCTCAACGTCTTGACAACATACGGAAGACGACGAAATGACAATTAAGTTCAAATAACTAAAGAATGGGCAACAAGAAACTGACAAAACGATGATGTTAAGTTAGGTATTTCACAATAGAAACTTAATTGTGCTTCACAAGTGTCAAAAGACATGTTGGTCACAGGAAGTTAACATTCGGTGAAAAGCCTCTTTCGGCAATGTTACAACCGATGTCAAACAATTCGTAGTGTATACCGTTAAAAAACGAAGATATGGAGGGGGGTGGGGGGTTAGCACTCAAAATATATAATATTCCGTTTCCATCGATATGTGGTTTTAAGGGTATGAAATTAGTTGTTCTCATTGTTTTGCTGTCTTCCAGGTTTTCGTTATGTGTATCCTTACTATACATTTTTACGTTTTTAATTAATTTTGTTGCATTTTTCCTGTTACATATTGTCATGATGTACCCCTTTTAAGCTTTATATGGAATGTTGTCTAATTGTTTCCTGAGTCGTTTTGTGACCTATAGTTGCTTATTCTCCATCCGTAGGTCTTTGGTGGAATCTTGACGTTTCAACAACCATGCCACATGGTTTTAGTTCTATTGTCGTCATGTATATATTTCCAGGTAATTCATAATGGAGTTGATAAAGATGAACTACACGCACTGGTTTCACCTGCATTTATTAGTATGTGCAATAACACAAATAACATCAACGGTATCAATTTTTCTGCACCAGATGCGCATTTCGACAATCAATGTCTCTGCAGTGATGTTCTAGCCAAAAGTATTTGAAAATCCATACCTTATTAAAAAGATGAAGATTTATAAACCTAAAAGATCACAAAAGTATAGCCGGGGAAGGATTCAGAGCTTTGCGTGAGTGAGATGCATTCCTTAATTTTAAATAATTTCCAAAATTTTGTAACAGCAAATTCTAATAAAAAGCCACAACAAAGTAAAAATATTTTTAGAAAAACTGCACCCACTGTATAGTCGAAATTGGATATCAAGGGTGGTTTTCTGTTAGATATTCCTACAATTCCGGTAAGGATCATTCAAGTAAAAAGCAAACTCGTCATAGATACCAAGCATATACATGTTTCACGCCAGACGAGCGTTTCATAAGAGATTCAACAGTGACTCTCGATTAAAAAAAGGTAAAAGGCCATAGTGTGTACAAATTTGAAGGGCAATAAAGACACAAAATAACGAAAGGTTCCGACAAGAACATTCAGGTAAACTCTTCTTTTAACATGTTTAAGTGCCAATCTGACTAAGAATCAGGCAGTGGTGAAAACATGACAAACAAAAACCCGCTCAGGTTGACATTAATTTTTGTTCGAAATGTATAATGGTGCATGAATATAACATTCTTTCCTTGTCCTGTTCTGGTAATTCAAGATATAATTTAGTTGCAATGCACTAGAAATGAAAAATTAAGGGGAGCTAACTCCGTAATTTGCTATCATTCTAACCAAAATTTATCTAGAGATTTCTCGAATTACCAGACACGCAGAAACGAAAGACCTACCATTTTTAACTCAGGATGAGGGTAACTTCAAAAAAGGATGGTTAGGTCGGTGGGTTTTTTTTGGACATGTTTTGATTTTTTTCAAAATTGCCTAATTCTTTCAAAGACTGGCACTTAAGTGGAAAATCCCTCGATGTGTGAAGAACTAAATGTTTTGTTACCAGTTAGTTTATAAATATGACAGTATCAATGATACATCATGTCCACAAAGAAGTGGTGACTACTGGGTTGGTAAAAAAATCTCCACCAGCAGTGGTATCCATTGACTCGTTTAAACAAAAAACTAAATAAGATACAAGGCTTATAATTTGAATGGAAGGTATGAGAGTAAGTAGGAAAATTTTAAATTTTGACATATGTTGTAGGTCATTTATTGTTGATTGTATATGACATTTTGGGAAGTGAATGTGCTAGTTTTAAAAGGATATGTTAGACCCTTTCCTATCAATTTTCCAGAAAGAGATCTAACAGAATGAACTTAAATTCTACAAAATAAAAAAAAAAAAAAAAAAAAAAAGTTATTTAATAGGAAAAGACTTCATTTTGCAAGCTATGAAAGTCTTTTACCGACAGTTTAGCACCAATGGTAGTCATATGCATGAGCATGGATAGACTTTGAAACAGTGACATTTTGAGTTCTATATTTGTATTCTTCACTTCTTTGGTTAATATATTTGACTTGTGCGTATTCCTGTGCTGTCCCCGTTTCACATTGAGTTGACACAACATTCTACATGTATTTATCCCAAGTGTAATAGCGCCAGCGAATATGAGTTATGCCAGTATTCTTCTACATAGATATCCTACAAAATATTGAATACTTGTACAAATAAATGGCTTAAGAAAATAGTGCTAAGTTAATTGGTATCCAATATGAGTTTTTAGTATATGCAAATTTTTGTATCTTATAAAAGAAAGACGTAAGATACCAAAGGGATATTCAAACTCGATAATAAACTGTAAACGCCATGAGTAAAAAACCAAAACAAAAACGGTCAAAAGACAAAAATAACAGTATGCAAAACAAAACATAAAATGTATAGACTGAACGACAGGAATCCCTCCAAAACCAAGGGATATATCAGATGCTTCGCAAGATATACAAATATTATACAATATGTGGCACCCGTCGTATTACTCATGTACGTACACGTATTGTGATAAGTCTAACTTGAAATGACACACGAGGAAAGGAGGACAGGATTGTGGTTTCAACAATTTGGACATAGTTGCATTATTTGTGAAACAAGATAGAAAATGCAAGCTCTGATATATCGTTTATATACTCAATATACAGGCGCTGCTTGCATTACATATCACAGTACGTACACGTATTGTGATAAGTCTAACTTGAAATGACACAGGAGAAAAGGAGGACAGGATTGTGGTTTCAACAATTGAGACATAGTTGCATTATTTGTGAAACATGATAGAAAATGCAAGCTCTGATATATCGTTTATATACTCAATATACAGGCGCTGCTTGCATTATAAATTGTCTTATTATTTCTATCATGACTACTGTAACTTAATATATTAAAAAAATGAGAAATTGAAACTGGGAATGTTTCAACAACCCGTCCATATTTCCGTAATCATAATTTGATACTAGACATTGAAGACGTTCGCATATGAATAACTTATTTCCATTTTGTTTTGTTAAATTCCATCTATATCTAAAAGTATACGTAAAGAAATATAGACAGTACATAACATATCATCCAAGTAATACATTTGTAATATATAAGAAAATGATCCTGATTTTTTGTGAGACACTTTACAAATGCTTTAGGAAAAAGGTCTTCATTTCTGATCAAGAATATAGAATTTTCAATTAGGAAATATGCAATTAAGAGAACATAGATATAAGAAGATGTGGTATGAGTGCCAATGAGACAACTCTCCATCCAAGTCAAAATTTATAATAGTAAACCATCATAGGTCAAAGTACGGTCTTCAACACGGAGCCTTGGCTCACACCGAACAGTAAGCTATAAAGGGCCCCAAAAATTTCTGTGTAGAACCATTCAAACGGGAAAACCAACGGTCTAATCTATATAAAAAAATGAGAAACGAGAAACACTTATGAACCACATCAACAAACGACAACTACTGAAAATCAGATTTCTGACTTAGGACAGGTGCAAACAAATGCAGCGGGTTACAACGTTTTAATGGTACCAAACCTTCACCCTTTTTCTGAAACAATAGTGTAACATCACAGCATAAAAGGACACACTATAAAATATCAACTGAAATAGCTAAACTCAATCAAAGGACATATTAACACCAGTGAACATACACTGAACAAATAAATTTGACCTATGATACAATGTAAATACAAAATAAATAAACTAAGGGAAGAATAATAAAAGTAACATGTTATACCGGTATGAAATGTTAAACATTTTAAGAAAAACAATATGCTCAAACAAAAATATTAGCCATTTGCAATTACTTTAAACAAAGGTAAAAGAAAATAATTTTGTTGTCAGGTATACGTGTACAGTTCCAATAAAGGAAATATTTTTACCAAATAAATAATTTGGATGTTCATAGTACGAAGTGAAAATTTATAGTAATACCAAACACTTATCAAAGCTGGAATATAGACCAGATATAACCCTGAATAACATTAAACAACAAAAAAGCATTACAATTAGTATCAACAGGTCAATAAACAAGAAAGTACGATTTGAGAGTACTCGCAGTTACTGACAGCTAGTTAAAAGCCAAAACAACTAATAATAAAAAATCATGCATCAGAGACTAAAATCAACTAAAACACATCCCAGGGATTTAGTATTTTAACGTGATGGACAGTCAAAGAAGACATGACTTGTGCAATGCCAAAAATAGAGGTATCGACAGACAGTAGGATAGTTAGGAGTTTAACCTCTTTATAGATCAAAACGAACGTGGGTTTGTCTTTATACATCCCGTTTGAAAAGAATACAAATTTAGTTATGTTTTAATTTGCTGATGACGAAATCGATATTAGTGCTAATGTAAACTATATTCAAAGATCTAATTACAACATTTCATCATTTGTAAGATAACCTTTACTAATAAGTTTGTTTAAATGTTCGATGAGTTTACACGGATCAAATAGTGATTTCCGCGCTTTAAGTACAATATTACCGTAAAATTTAGGATGTGAAATACCGTTTTTAATCAGTTTTCTACAGGTTCAGCCAAATTTACTGATCAAATCTTTGTATATATGAAAGAACTTAGTAAAAGTTTTACGTAATTTATGGTAACGAAATCCCTTACTTAATAAAAGAGGGACGAAAGATACCAGAGGGACAGTCAAACTCATAAATCGAAAACAAACTGACAACGATATGGCCAAAAATAAAAAGATAAACAGACAAATAATAGTACAGATGACACAACATAGAAAACTAAAGTCAAGCAACACGAACCCCACCAAAACTGGGGGTGATCTCAGGTGCTCCGGAAGGGTAAACAGATCCTGCTCCACATGTGGCACCCGTCGTGTTGCTTATGTTATTACAAATCCAGTAAATAGTCTAATTCGGTAAGTCACATTCGTGAAAAGGGAAGGGTATTGTAGTTACGACATAAGGAACATATCCGATATCATCTGTGAAACGGTTATTCCACAACGGTCAACCAACTCGTGATGGCGTCCTAAAAATTTACGAAGGGATGATTTCAACTTCACCGTTTGGAACTCTTGGCTTCATAGCTTCCTTGTGAGCAGCAATCCTCTATCAAGGAAATCATGATAGGAAACACAAGCCCGGGAATATCGTATCAATTGGGACATATATACTCCGTATGCAGGCGCTGCTGGAATGTTGCTACATAGAAATGGAAAGTTCACAATTGGGAAGCTGAAATCATCTCTTTTGTCGTAAAGTTTTGTTTTCAACCGACCCTTATTGTCAATCTCTAGATAAGTCAAGATATGAGGCAGACTTAACTGTATCTGTAGTATCCTTTATCTCTAGTTCGATGGGATAGATTCGTTCAACATAGTCACCAAATTTTGTATTATTTAGTGAGGGAACATCATCTATATAGCGGAACGTAGAGTTAAAGGATATTGCTAACTCTTTATCTTTCTTCCTAAGAAGTTCCTGTATGAAGTCAGCCTCATAATAATAAAGAAACAAGTGGGCAAGAAGAGGGGCACAATTGGTTCCCATTGGAATTCCGACAGTCTGTTGAAAAACACGTCCTCCAAACGTAACACATATGTTGTCAATCAAGAAATCAAGCATCTTGATAATGTCAGTTTCAGAGAATTTTTTGTTTGAATCAGAGTGATTCTTTACAAAGTAGGATTTATCCCTCCCCAAGACAAGATACTTGTATCTACGTTCGCCATTCTTTTTAATGAAACAAAGTAATACCAACTCTTTCAATTTGTCTTTTAGTTTGGAATGGGGAATACTTGTGTAAAGTGTAGAAAAGTCAAATGTTTTAATACTATTGCAAGATGAGGGAGTCTTAGATTGTTTGTACTCTAAAAGATCTTTGGAATTTTTTAGTATCCACATCTGATTCACGCCACCGCTAGAATAGTCAGTTTCACAATAACTTTGGAGCCCGGCTTTGATTGCTGATAAAATAGATGTTTATAATTTAGAAAGAGGTTTCGTGGAGCACTTGGAAGACCCAGCAATATACCGTTGTTTGTAAGGACACTTATGTAGTTTAGGTATCCAATACAGTGATGGAAGATCCAGTTCTTCATCTTTGGTTGAAATTCCAAAGGAACATAGAACAGACCTATGATTAATAATTTACCAGTGATGCATTGATTAAATTCGTTAAAATCTATGACATCACTACACACACGGACATAACGAACGAGTTGGGATATATAAACACCGTATGATGGAGCCAAAGGAACATCGTCGTCTAAAAAAGGAAAATTAACAAATGCAACATGTGGAACAGGATCTGCTTACCCTTCCGGAGCACCTGAGATCACCCTCAGTTTTTGGTGGGATTCGTGTTGCTCAGTTTTTAGTTTTCTATCTTGTTTTTTGTGTATTATTGTTTGTCTGTTGTTTTTTTTTTTCTTTTTTAGTCATGGCGTTGTCAGTTAATTTTCGACTTATGAATTTGAATGTCCCTCTAGTATCTTTTGCCTCTCTTTTATATGATGTTTTTTTATGATGATTGTTTTTTTCGGTACATTGATTTTGTGTTTTATAAAATAAGAATATAAATTAATATGTTTAGCTATACATTTATAAAAACTTACTATCCTACACCTTGTCGATATACTGTTCTTACTAAATCTGTTGATCTTGGGCTGGTTGATATTTTACTTTTGTATAAAGTCTTTGAACTAACGTTCAGTAAATTGCGCATCGAGTACACCGAGATCGTAATCTTGTGTTTTCGATTTTTTGAGTCAGCTGTGTTTATGCGTCGTGCTTATCTGCTGAGTAAAGTCATTTTTTTAGAATATAAAATTATGTTGTTGTGTTACACCAATGTGTAGTCAAAGGTTGAATGCTCACAAACATGTTTAATCCCACCATCTTCCTATCCCAGGAGCATGTATTTTGTGGTTTTGGCTGCTGTCTGTTGTATTGTTTCCGCTTATCTTGTTAAAGTTAATCCGGCCGTTCTTTTAAATAAATGTTAAAGTCGGTCCGATAAACTATTAGTTGCAAAATTCACGTCTTTTGTTGAATAGTCGTCTCACTGGCAATCCTTTAGAAATAATGATATAATCTCGAAACTTAAATACAGATAGGTCATTTGGGATGTCATAATTGGGTCTAAAATGATAATTTGTACATATTTTTGGACACAACAGATTGGTAGGAGTCAATGTTTTATCCAAATAATATTTTACTTTGTAAAATTGATGATTGAGAGAGTTCCAAATAACGTGGAAGAAAAACATGAACAGAAAATCGTGAAAGTCCGCAAAAATAATTCTTTTTATTGTATAGCAAATTAATATTTCCTATAGAACGTAACAACAAGTTAGTGTGCAAAATAATGCATGTATTGAGGGAGATATGAAGATTTATTCACCCAAACAAAATAATATTTTTCACAAAGGCATCGCCGATCAGTACCGATCAAAAGTTGGGGATGAAATATCGGCATAAAGGGTCAACCAATGTTTAAAGTTTAGTCAAAAGTACATGGTATCGAAGCTGCAATACGAGTTCACAAAAGCTCAGTAGTCAATACGTCGGTACAATCATCATTTAAAGGAAACCTTTTAGGTCCTTTTAAATCATCAAGCTCTTTAACCTTTTCAGTTCTTATGCATCCGTGGCTTTCAAACATTCTGCTCGAGCCTTACTGATAAAGGTAATGCAGAAAACATGTTCAAACGCATGATATTTTCAAAGTGTTTTTTTTTTTTGCAGCATTGTGTCGATACCGCTGCTTGTGGTCTATCAGTCCACAAGGTTATTATCAGCTCAGTAGTCAGTACTTCGGTACTGACATGATTTATCACAAACCTTTCTTAAATTGTCTCTTTATAAATTTAGAAATTATAAAAAAGTAGGGGTTTCAACTTCCTCAGTCAAAGTTGACCTTGTATGGATTTGGCTATTATTTCTAAGCCATTTTTGTTCATAAGCCCTTAAACTATTTTGGTTTGTAACAATTCAGTCTTTCTGTAGCAATAAATGCGGAAGATCATTGTATTACATATCTAAGTAAACCCATAACAAGCTTCGTCTAGTCTTTTCGATGTTTTCTTTATGATTTTCTTAACATTTCCGACCAAAAATAGCCGTGTATCTAACATATGTGTGCCTCCTGCGCGCATTACATTTTTAAACGACGCTCCAGTTATGATCTGTTACTCTAAATTGACATATTGGGCAGATAAGCTGTATATCAAACTATATATATATCAAAGCAAATAATATCAGTTTTTCTCGCATAAATAACCGAACCTAACCGATTCCTATTTTTTTCAAAGGCGACCAATTTGTGGGTTTTCTTGGCTCTACATGTATAGGTCGTCCGCGAATTAAGTGGATCTTAAACTAAATATTTGTTTAAATACATAATTGTTAAGATTAAAAACAAGATATTGAAATGTATTATAAAATATCAGCTGCAACTATTATATGAAACTTTTCATGGAGATAGTTTAAATAGCCTTCATACAAGACATGCATGAAAGTCAATTTCTCTTTGCATACACGTTTCTGCTTTATTCAGATGATTTTCCGTTATTATGTTACAGATACAACTTCTATGTAAAAAAGGTATCGTCCTATTTTACTAGAAATCTAGATTTCTGCTTTCTATTAATTAAATACCTTTATACTATTTGACCTTATTTCAGACTTATCAGCTTCATGACCCAATAGAATTTTCTTTCTAACAACCAAAATAAAATTCGGCATACTTATATAAGAAATAATCAAATCAAATATATAGTCCGATGTATATTTTTTCAAGAAGGTTAAAGTTGAATTAGTCATTTTACTGACCCAGTGCATATATGAGAAATAGTCAGGATGATCGCAGTGTGTGAGGACATAACTATGTTTCTTAACACTTGCTCCATGGGTTCCAACATAGTTTTTGTCGTCTGACTTTGGAATCTTAGTTAACAATTACAGAATTTTTAATCTGAAAATATGAATATCTAAACAATAAGGAGATCAGGTATAATTGCTCACGAGACAATTATCATATGAACCGACTTCAAAATGACGTATATATTTCAAAATGACTGTATCTTTAACTCAATAACTTGACTTTTTTCTTTATATTTAATCTTTTAATCCAAGTCAGTAGTTTTGCTAGCAATTTATAGATAAAGATTTTGCAATAGAGGCACCAATGCCTTATTATGAATGGGTCCTTGTGAGGCTTGAAATTGAACATATTATGATGATGAACATAATCCCCCAAAAAAGTTAAAGAACAAAATTATGGGATGCGATCATGAATCACTTGTTCTTATGCTCTACACCTAAATGAAGGACCAATAAGTGAACTTACACGGAAACTGTCGAATTTAATGTGTTTCATTTTTCATTTTCATGGAATGTTGATGTAGAAACAAAACAAAACGTAAGCACAAATTTAAATTAGATATATTAAACCCTCAAGAAATGTTTTTGAAGTTGAAGTTATTAGATGCCATATAAATCAACAGTCCCTGGAGTGGATTCGAATAGTTGACCTAATTCCATTGCCATGATTTCTGCTTTGTAAGCGAGAGCATTATCTTTACTGCAAAAAACGTAATTAAGAAGCAAGTTAAGACTTAAGACAATTAAGCTATACATGGACAAATAGATATAAAATTTGAAATAATTGTTAAAGCTATAAGATGTTATATTAATCAACAACCCATGGACGGGATTCGAACCAATGCCCCCATTAGATCGCATTGATTTCTACTTTGTAAGCGAGAAGCTTGTCCCAAATGCTACACGAGAGATAATAATTGAGAGGCAAGTTAAGGCACTTAAACTATACATGGATAAATGAACATAAAATTTGAAAAAAAGTTGTGCAAAATCTGTTTAAAAAAAGAAGGGGGGGGGGGGGGTGTAATCACTGAAATGTGTGCATAACGTACAGCTTAATTGTAGGAGGCAAAGTAACGGTGATTTATTAATCTCAAGTCTTCTACCAATGAATATGCACACTTTTTTAGAATTTCGTTAATTTTTCGTTTTGTACTTTTTTGCATCGACTAGTTCATATGTTATTTGAAAAATGTTTTTGAAAAACTGTTATAATAAGCTTATCTAAAATTCAAAAGTTGGACATGAAAATGACAGAAGGTGAACGATATTTAAATTATAGATAAGCAAATGACCGATTTCAAATGATCACAATTCATATTCTTACATCAAGGAGAGACTATTGCCATTTTTGTGAGTACCTATTTGAATCATTTACCTCTATAGAGCTGTGTGAGGTTTTTTTTTATATGAGGGGATACAAAAGGTTTTATCATATATTGTGTGAATCGTAATGTTTTCAGTTATGACACAACTAAACAAATTTCTTTAGGAAGTATGAAGATATAAAGAAAACATCAAAGAATGTTTATACTTTGCGAAATATTTTATAAATACCTGCATTGTTTTCAATGTGGAGTTTGCGCACAATAAATATTTTCTAAATGACTATACACGGAGCAGAATTTTCTTTTGAATACAAAGGATACTAAAAGATAAGATTTTGAAATTAAGAATAAAAATATAAAGAATGAGGATACAAAACAGGTTTTATCCTTTATCTATTTTGCCATATTACAATACGAGCAAATCATTAATGTAGGAATGTATGTTCCTGTATAGGTTGGATCCCTCCGTAAAATATTCTATATCCTTCGGAATATACATACATATTAACTGTATTGTGGTAGATTGTCAAATAACGGCCAGGTTGTCAAGCTTGTCAAATAACGGCCGGGTACCAGTCTAGTTCCTGTATAACGTTAATTTATTTGAGTTATTTCCCCTTATTTCGGCACGATATTGATAATATACACTGTTTATGAAATTTGTATTCTTTGCCCTTTTTTGCACCAAAACCTGCTTGGTTGTTACAAAATTAAAAGTGTTAATATTGCAAACAGGGATGTGCAAAAAAAAAATTAAATCTACAGATACGGCACTTTTTAAATATTTCCTTATTTGTAATATGTGTTACAGTGGATAATTGCTCATTGAATATTTTTTTAGCTAGTAGTATCTCATCTATTTTTATTTCTCGGCAGATAACCAAGATACAACATTTCAAACATGAAAGTTGCATATGATTAAAAAAAATAACAGTTGCGCTATTTTGAAATAAATTACTTACACTTGAAGGGCCTTTCTGACTTATAATGTGCTAGTTACACAAAAAAGCCAGTCCGATTCTGAGCTGCTATTTAACTATTCAATAAAGTTAATGACTAAATAAAAATTGAAAGAAACTGACTTGCAAACTATCACTATGTATTCAGCAAATTGTCAAACGTTCATGATACATACTTGTGGCTAATTGAATGTTTCCAACAAAATTCAATTGTGTTAGTATTGTCCTAGACATAACAAATCTCGCGTTGTTCAATATGTTTAGCTTTAATGGAGATTTCAAAATCATTAGAATAAAGCATACATTAACCTAGTTTTATACATTGATACTGACGATGTTATATCCACACTTCTTTGATTACAATTATCTTAATATGTTACCCTCCCTGACCACATTAGTTCACCCCCGGTTTTTGGTGGGATTTGTGTTGTTCATTATCTGGTTTGCCTTGTTGTGTTTTGTACTGTTGTTTGTCTTTTCCTCGTTTTTTCGGTTTTTTTTTTATATGGCATTGTGAGTTTGGTTTCGACTTATGAGTTTGAATGTTCCTTTTGTATCGTTTGCCTCTCTTTTGCAGAACTATACTATCTTTTTTTTTAATTCAAAAATCAATACTTGAAAACTATATGCATCTCGATATTGATTAAATATGGGATATTTTTTTTGGAATTTATATTAAACTCTATTGAGTAGTGTTGATTTTTAATAATCTGTGCAATCTTTATATTTTTGCTGTAATGTTGATATTACCTTGATTACCATACGGTTCATGAAAAATGCATATATTTGTATATCAACAAAATTGCCCTTTGTTGTATTTTTCTTTATGTTTTATCAATTTGAAATGATATTTCGAAATCTTTTTCCTTTGAAATATTATATAAATGTTGTCGGCGGTAATTTAATGGCTCATGGTCATTGATAACGTTATAGAGTTGATAAAGAATAAAGGTAACTGTATATTTTATGAAAGTCATTAACATGTCTTGTAAATCTTATCAAGATATGGTCCACATTTCATTTGACAACACATTTTTTGCGACCAGTGTCAATGGAAGTAACAACAAGTAAAGCAAACAAATAAAAAAAAAAAAAAACATTATCTGAAACTGACAAAAATAACAGAATTAACGAAGCAACAAACATTTTTCATTTCAATTTTGCCTGTGGTATTACGAAACTTAAGATTCTGATAAAACCGGTTACATAATCTAGGAAATAAAAATTACAATTAATACAATTAACTAGAACAGAAACAGTACCAATCCGGGGCACCTGGGTCAACCCCCAGTTTTTGGTGGAGTTCGTGTTGTTAAATACTTAGTTTATTATGAGGTGTTTTGTAGATTTGTTCGTTTTTTCGTCGTTTTTTTGTCTTTTGCCAAAGCGTTTTCAGTTTCTTCAATCAATGCGTTTTGAATGTCCACTTGGCATCTTTTTGTGTCCTTAAATTGGACATAAAATGTGCCTTAAAACACTCACAGGATAATATTTTTTTTATATTCTGCACAATTTATAGACTGTTCTTATGAATTATGTGTGGTAATACAAATCGAAAGAAAAAAAAAAAAAAAAAAAATTTCTAAAGGAGTAGGTCCGGTAAGACCCCTTTTTGGCCCCAAAGTATAGCAGTTTTACAAAATTGTTAAAATGTAAGTTTTTAGCTATTTATTGGAAAGAAGAATACTTCTGTTACATAGAAATGGACTGTTTTTGACAATACAATGCAAATGTATCGGGTACTGCATTATTAAGTCATGCTAAATTCTTGAGATCTTCGAAATTTTAGAATGTTGGTTAATTTTTAGACGGTTTCCGTCTGAAATGAAAGTGGCCGCATTTGTGTTCATTCTAAATATTTAAATGTAAGTTATATTTGATGATAATACATAACATATATAAAGGTAGAGAATGAACACGGATGCGGCCACTTTCATTTTTGACAAAAACCATCAGAAAAGTGACATTTTATGGCATATTTGATAGATTTTTCATATTTGAGCTTGAATTTGAGCGTCTTTAATGACTAAATCAGTTCAATCTTTCACATAAACTAATTGCATCGACTGAAGTAAACTCTTAAGTGTTTAAGAAGTGTCCAAAATCTTTCATCAGATGAACCTGAATTTTGAGGCCAAAATCGGCACTTACCGGACCTACTCCTTTGATTTTTATTATACTAAACATTCAGAAATTGTAATTTTCAAAATTGATAATTTTTCATGAATGGACATGCAATATTAATGAAGGGACAAAAGAAGATTCCACCAAAGTCTGGAATGATAGTATATATTCATGATTTACATGTACCTCTACCGTTGCAATAACAAAATATTACAAAAACTTGCTGACTTTAGATTTTACCAACATTTACAGTTTAATAATTGTGCTTTGCATACAAGTGCCGTCGAGGCGAAAAATGCAAACATTGTAACGAATTTTTTTTCAAAATTAAATAGACAATATTGTGTGATTGATAACCTAGAACAATGTTAAACGGAGTTACGGAAACTTCAACACTTAAATGAAGTTAACTAGTACTTTATAAAATAGAATACAAATGCTTTAGTTTGTTAGGGTTTAACAGTTTAGCAGTTTTCAGAATTGTTTTACAGTGTTGTGTGATCAATTGAAGATAAAACCATGAAAATGAACTGGAAACTTCTCACTGCAATTGGTATGTATTGCATATTTTGTGTTAATACAAAAGACTGTAAGCATTTTTAGGGACATTCTATTTTTAAATTTAGCATATTAATTATGCCATTTCAATTACCAATTTGACATTTCTTTATTCCAATTTAATATTTGCTAACTCCAAGTTGACATTGCCCTGTTCCAAGTGAAAATTTATCATCTCCAAATTGACTTTTCTTAGTTCCAAGTTGTCAATAATCAGTTTCATTCATAAGTTCCAAGTTGGAAGTGCAACACGTCAATTTTCGACATAGAAATGTCAACTTTAAACTAAAAATGTCAACTGAAAACTGTCCACTTGGAAATGAGAAATATCAAGTTTAAAAAGAAAAATTGTAACAAAAGAATGTCCAAATCAGTTCTTTGAACTCTTCATATTCACTGCGTCAATGCATTATATTTTGCTAGATATTAAAATCTAGCTTATTTCTAAGGTAAATTCAAAAATGTAAAGTAAGTCCATGAAACTGACAAAATCAAACAATAGACTACCAACCAACAGAACGAATGGAAAACAACTGTTATATATCTGACTTAGTAAAGGCATTTTCCGAAGTGTAAACCTGGTTTAATAGCTAGATAAAGTTCTGATATATTGGCAAAATTGGGCGAGCTAGCCAGATTAGACATAATATATTATAGTGACAATATTGGGGCCAAGCAGCCAAAACTATGCAAACATACACCAACACAACTGACTAAAGTATTGCATGCTCCTGATGTTAGTCAAAATACCAAAATGACCAGACAAATTGAGAGAAAAATTGTGAGATGGAATCGATAGGCATTGCTTATAGAAATGTATATAAAATAAAATCATATCATACCTTAAACATGTAAAAAAAAACATGATCGACCTATATTTATTTCCAGGAAGATTTAAGATTGAGAACTATTGCGATAGATGATGATCAAAGACGATTGTAAATTTCAAACACCGAAAATTCTTACAGAAACTACTAAAAAGACATACTCGAAGATCCGCAAATAAACTCATCGGGTATAAGATTCAATGATAATCATGTCATTTATAAGTGACTTTTACATTACCAATTATTTCATGAATATCATATCGCGTATTTGTAAGAGTGTGTTATGTTTTGCGTGAATTCTTATTTAGGTTTCGCTAAAATATGATTTCAGGCGATGTAAATCCGCAATAAAAAACCTGTACAAGTTCTGTCATACTTCTTAAATGTAACATGACTATTGGTGTGAGTATAACACAATTGTTAATCATATACCTATCTTTTATTTTAGAATTTACTATTATCGTTGGGATTTGTTATATATCCTATGTAAATGGTAAGATATAGATTTAAAGACAAAAATCTAACCCGTTGTTCAGTGTATCAAAATTTCCATCCTATAGTTTATATAGGATTGTTTCGATATTTGATAAACACACCAAAAAAAAGGACTCCAGAAGTGTGAAACTTAGTTGATATCTTTTTAATTAACTCAATTGTTGTCATTCGTTTTTAAAAGCATTTGCTTTTATTGTCATCGTGTATGGCCATTTTGTTTATCGTCAAAATAGAGTGCACACGTTTTTCATTCTACAGTTCTTTCAAGATCGAGTAAAAGTATGTGTTTGCTTGATTTTTGTATTGAAAATTAAGTTAATTTGATTAAACATTCCTCAAATGCAATATTTAAATGGAAGTTTAACAGTTAACTCTTTTGCTATAAATTTTGATCCGCTAAAGGTTACGTAACAGGCTTCATTTTCGAACGCAATGATTCAAGAAATTCAGCGCCCTCTATCGGCTAATCTCGATCCGTCTTATTACCAGTTTAAAACGTACCAACACGGTTAATTTTATTTTTTACGAATTAAATTTTGCTGTTTTAAAAGAATAAATAGGGGCTTTCTTGCTTGTTAAGATATCAAAAAACTTTTAGTAAACCTTACTGTGTTTGCGGATCTGCAACAAGTCGTGTTTATTTTCACGTGGTAATTTGTGGTATCAAGATATATCATAACCGGACTGATTTACGATGCCCGGTATCTCGCATGGAAACAGTTTAAAAGAAACGATCTAGATTTTGACATTTTCTGTAAGATATACAGCAAATGTTTTTTCCAGCGCCATCACGCTTTGATTAAGTACTTGTTTTGTCATACATTAGGTTGTTGGTTTTTTTCGTTTGATGTGTTTACATTTTGTCAAGTCGGAGCAGTTTAAAGGTAATTATACGATACGAATGTTGCTCATTATTAAAAACCCTACATTGACCTATAGTTGCCTGATACCATACAATTTGTTTAAATTATGTTGGATAAAGTTCTCTCCTTCATTATCTTTTTTTATTTTTATATTTCTAATGTCATCAATACTACTAAGAATTATGACAATCGGAAATCTCATTTATTGTCTTTTATTGATTTTGTGTATATATATTTTTAGTACAATGCACTCAAATATAAAATCTAAGTTCATTATTTGCCAATTTCATATATCTGTATTTTTTAATAATTGATTTTTACTTCCTTGCTCAAAATTCGATTAAACTGCGTTACCACTATGTTGAAATAAGGTCTATTATTCAAATTATCAATGGAAAATGTGTGTGTACGACTCAAAAAATCTTTTCAACATGCGCAATCACTTCGAAAAAAAAGTCTAATGTTTCGGAAACGGTATTTGTCTGGTTATTTGTTGCAAAGTTTTATTTGGGATTTAATAAACATTTTTCTAACTAAAAAAGATCAAGAATGTAGTACCTGATTTTGTGTTTGTTTTTAGTGATACGCATTATTTTTTATGAACCGAAACTTAATGTATAAAAAAAATGTATTCAATCTCTAGAAAAAAATCAAAACAGTAAACCATTACTAACAGACTTGTGCTTATGTGTATAGACAACACTGTAAAGGATAAAAGATACCAGAGTGACATCAAACTTAAGAAAAAATAACCGACAACACCATTACACGAAAACGCGAAAAATGCAAAAAAGACCAAAAGACAAACAACACTGTATAGAAAACGAAAGATTGAGCGACACGAATCCCTATCAAAAAGGAGAGTTTCCCAGGTGCCTTTGAAGGTTTTACAGATTCTACACCACGTCTACAGTCGTTCTATTTATTATGTCAATACACATTTTGGGATTAGTCACATTCGGTAACGCCATAATCGAGGTTAAAAAGGACAGTTACGACAGGTCGAACATATCTGAAATCATCTTTGACAAAAATTCAATTGTGGTCAACAAAATCAGGATGGCAGGCTTAACATATTTGAAAGAGTGACTTAAAATATACCATTCGTAAACGTTGATGCAAAAGATTCCTTTGTAAGCAGCAACTCTCTATTGGGAAAATTATGATGAGAAACGCAAGCTCCGGAAATACTTATCATTTGGGAGATATATATTCAATATTCAGGCGCTGCTTGAATGTTGCAACACAGTTTCGTTGTTGTGCATAAATATAAAAATTGGATAATACAGGACTAGGCAAGGAAATACATATTACAACATGCAGAAAAACAAACTCACCACAGTCGAAGTTGTTTCATGTGTTTATCTAGGGTGATCGTATCTTGCATGCCTTTTGATTAAACTGATTTTGGATCAATTATGAGGTCGAAAATACAATGAATTATATTAAAGATTCTTTGATTTTTGTGTTTTTTTGCTGTGCATGTATTGATTTTGTGTCACGGATGGATACCCATACCTTTTCTTTTCTATTATGTAAAAGTTATTTTTTTGTGATTTCATAGGATTACTTTGCTTATCATGCAGCCGTGCTGTCAATATAAACGACTGCTTAAACACGATAGCCCAATGCCATGATGGAACTGAGGTATTTATATTTTTATAACCATATAAAGGCAATGAGTTTAAAAAAAGAATAAAATCTATTTTTCAGTTATTCGATAATAGAATTATGTTATGCAAAAGTGACAAATGGAACAGAAAATTCAAAAAAAGTATTAATAAAAGCAGCTTATATTTGGGAAATTGTTTTATCGCAAATGTCAAAAATTTCATATAGCGGCTGTGCGATAAGACGGGTATCAACAGTAATCAGGAATACGAACATGTCTAACATAATTTGGAGAAATACATATAATTCGAATTTTATTCAACAGCAGAAAGTTTAGACAAAACTGTTCAAATACATTTTAGCAAACTCAAATGTGTGTTTTAGTTTTGCAGAAACGATTCCCAGTTTATGTATACGCAATTATGTATCTTAACAACTGACACTCGCTGATATTTTTATTTGACTATTTTAACAGTATTTGTTTCTTGTTAACGTTTTCATATTTACCAAATGTATGTACCATGTGTATGGAAACACTTTTTTTCTTGTAGGAAGAGTTTTAATGCACTAATTTTGTCATGCAACACAACAAAGTATTATCAATATGGTAGACTATTTGATCCAATACAAAAATATATAGTGTATTGCTAGTCCAGCTGCAGTCGGTATTAAAATGGGTTCAATGTATGAATCCATGCCAGCCGACTTATTCTAGTACTCATATCAGTCAGCATTTACACATATTTGTTTTCTAAAAAACAACGAAAGAGACTACATAGCAAATTCATTGTGTTCACTTTAATATCTATTGATAATCTCCTTCTCCAAGGCAAATTCAGGGAAATAGATATAAGAAGATGTGGTATGAGTGCCAATGAGACAACTCTCCATCCAATTCACAATTTATAAAAGTAAACCATTATAGGTCAAAGTACGGTCTTCAACGCGGAGCCTTGGCTCACACGGAACAGCAATCTATGTGTTTAACAACTGTACTTATAATTATACTTGTTTTATTGTAATTTGCAGTTTCCAAATTTTGAAAATTATTTTGAATTAAGAAATATATATATCCATTTATGAACCGGAACTTAATGTATAAAAAAAATGTATTCAATCTCTAGAAAAAAATCAAAACAGTAAACCATTACTAACAGAATTGTGCTTATGTGTGTAGAAAACACTGTAAAGGATAAAAGATACCAGAGTGACATCAAACTTAAGAAAAAATAACCGACAACACCATTACACGAAAACGTGAAAAATGCAAAAAAGACCAAAAGACAAACAACACTGTATAGAAAACGAAAGATTGAGCGACACGAATCCCTATCAAAAAGGAGAGTTTCCCAGGTGCCTTTGAAGGTTTTACAGATTCTACACCACGTCTACAGTCGTTCTATTTATTATGTCAATACACATTTTGGGATTAGTCACATTCGGTAACGCCATAATCGAGGTTAAAAAGGACAGTTACGACAGGTCGAACATATCTGAAATCATCTTTGACAAAAATTCAATTGTGGTCAACAAAATCAGGATGGCAGGCTTAACATATTTGAAAGAGTGACTTAAAATATACCATTCGTAAACGTTGATGCAAAAGATTTCTTTGTAAGCAGCAACTCTCTATTGGGAAAATTATGATGAGAAACGCAAGCTCCGGAAATACTTATCATTTGGGAGATATATATTCAATATTCAGGCGCTGCTTGAATGTTGCAACACAGTTTCGTTGTTGTGCATAAATATAAAAATTGGATAATACAGGACTAGGCAAGGAAATACATATTACAACATGCAGAAAAACAAACTCACCACAGTCGAAGTTGTTTCATGTGTTTATCTAGGGTGATCGTATCTTGCATGCCTTTTGATTAAACTGATTTTGGATCAATTATGAGGTCGAAAATACAATGAATTATATTAAAGATTCTTTGATTTTTGTGTTTTTTTGCTGTGCATGTATTGATTTTGTGTCACGGATGGATACCCATACCTTTTCTTTTCTATTATGTAAAAGTTATTTTTTTGTGATTTCATAGGATTACTTTGCTTATCATGCAGCCGTGCTGTCAATATAAACGACTGCTTAAACACGATAGCCCAATGCCATGATGGAACTGAGGTATTTATATTTTTATAACCATATAAAGGCAATGAGTTTAAAAAAAGAATAAAATCTATTTTTCAGTTATTCGATAATAGAATTATGTTATGCAAAAGTGACAAATGGAACAGAAAATTCAAAAAAAGTATTAATAAAAGCAGCTTATATTTGGGAAATTGTTTTATCGCAAATGTCAAAAATTTCATATAGCGGCTGTGCGATAAGACGGGTATCAACAGTAATCAGGAATACGAACATGTCTAACATAATTTGGAGAAATACATATAATTCGAATTTTATTCAACAGCAGAAAGTTTAGACAAAACTGTTCAAATACATTTTAGCAAACTCAAATGTGTGTTTTAGTTTTGCAGAAACGATTCCCAGTTTATGTATACGCAATTATGTATCTTAACAACTGACACTCGCTGATATTTTTATTTGACTATTTTAACAGTATTTGTTTCTTGTTAACGTTTTCATATTTACCAAATGTATGTACCATGTGTATGGAAACACTTTTTTTCTTGTAGGAAGAGTTTTAATGCACTAATTTTGTCATGCAACACAACAAAGTATTATCAATATGGTAGACTATTTGATCCAATACAAAAATATATAGTGTATTGCTAGTCCAGCTGCAGTCGGTATTAAAATGGGTTCAATGTATGAATCCATGCCAGCCGACTTATTCTAGTACTCATATCAGTCAGCATTTACACATATTTGTTTTCTAAAAAACAACGAAAGAGACTACATAGCAAATTCATTGTGTTCACTTTAATATCTATTGATAATCTCCTTCTCCAAGGCAAATTCAGGGAAATAGATATAAGAAGATGTGGTATGAGTGCCAATGAGACAACTCTCCATCCAATTCACAATTTATAAAAGTAAACCATTATAGGTCAAAGTACGGTCTTCAACGCGGAGCCTTGGCTCACACGGAACAGCAATCTATGTGTTTAACAACTGTACTTATAATTATACTTGTTTTATTGTAATTTGCAGTTTCCAAATTTTGAAAATTATTTTGAATTAAGAAATATATATATCCATTTATGAACCGGAACTTAATGTATAAAAAAAATGTATTCAATCTCTAGAAAAAAATCAAAACAGTAAACCATTACTAACAGAATTGTGCTTATGTGTGTAGAAAACACTGTAAAGGATAAAAGATACCAGAGTGACATCAAACTTAAGAAAAAATAACCGACAACACCATTACACGAAAACGTGAAAAATGCAAAAAAGACCAAAAGACAAACAACACTGTATAGAAAACGAAAGATTGAGCGACACGAATCCCTATCAAAAAGGAGAGTTTCCCAGGTGCCTTTGAAGGTTTTACAGATTCTACACCACGTCTACAGTCGTTCTATTTATTATGTCAATACACATTTTGGGATTAGTCACATTCGGTAACGCCATAATCGAGGTTAAAAAGGACAGTTACGACAGGTCGAACATATCTGAAATCATCTTTGACAAAAATTCAATTGTGGTCAACAAAATCAGGATGGCAGGCTTAACATATTTGAAAGAGTGACTTAAAATATACCATTCGTAAACGTTGATGCAAAAGATTCCTTTGTAAGCAGCAACTCTCTATTGGGAAAATTATGATGAGAAACGCAAGCTCCGGAAATACTTATCATTTGGGAGATATATATTCAATATTCAGGCGCTGCTTGAATGTTGCAACACAGTTTCGTTGTTGTGCATAAATATAAAAATTGGATAATACAGGACTAGGCAAGGAAATACATATTACAACATGCAGAAAAACAAACTCACCACAGTCGAAGTTGTTTCATGTGTTTATCTAGGGTGATCGTATCTTGCATGCCTTTTGATTAAACTGATTTTGGATCAATTATGAGGTCGAAAATACAATGAATTATATTAAAGATTCTTTGATTTTTGTGTTTTTTTGCTGTGCATGTACTGATTTTGTGTCACGGATGGATACCCATACCTTTTCTTTTCTATTATGTAAAAGTTATTTTTTTGTGATTTCATAGGATTACTTTGCTTATCATGCAGCCGTGCTGTCAATATAAACGACTGCTTAAACACGATAGCCCAATGCCATGATGGAACTGAGGTATTTATATTTTTATAACCATATAAAGGCAATGAGTTTAAAAAAAGAATAAAATCTATTTTTCAGTTATTCGATAATAGAATTATGTTATGCAAAAGTGACAAATGGAACAGAAAATTCAAAAAAAGTATTAATAAAAGCAGCTTATATTTGGGAAATTGTTTTTATCGCAAATGTCAAAAATTTCATATAGCGGTTGTGCGATAAGACGGGTATCAACAGTAATCAGGAATACGAACATGTCTAACATAATTTGGAGAAATACATATAATTCGAATTTTATTCAACAGCAGAAAGTTTAGACAAAACTGTTCAAATACATTTTAGCAAACTCAAATGTGTGTTTTAGTTTTGCAGAAACGATTCCCAGTTTATGTATACGCAATAATGTATCTTAACAACTGACACTCGCTGATATTTTCATTTGACTATTTTAACAGTATTTTTTTCTTGTAAACGTTTTCATATTTACCAAATGTATGTACCATGTGTATGGAAACACTTTTTTTCTTGTAGGAAGAGTTTTAATGCACTAATTTTGTCATGCAACACAACAAAGTATTATCAATATGGTAGACTATTTGATCCAATACAAAAATATATAGTGTATTGCTAGTCCAGCTGCAGTCGGTATTAAAATGGGTTCAATGTATGAATCCATGCCAGCCGACTTATTCTAGTACTCATATCAGTCAGCATTTACACATATTTGTTTTCTTAAAAACAACGAAAGAGACTACATAGCAAATTCATTGTGTTCACTTTAATATCTATTGATAATCTCCTTCTCCAAGGCAAATTCAGGGAAATAGATATAAGAAGATGTGGTATGAGTGCCAATGAGACAACTCTCCATCCAATTCACAATTTATAAAAGTAAACCATTATAGGTCAAAGTACGGTCTTCAACGCGGAGCCTTGGCTCACACGGAACAGCAAGCTATGTGTTTAACAACTGTACTTATAATTATACTTGTTTTATTGTAATTTGCAGTTTCCAAATTTTGAAAATTATTTTGAATTAAGAAATATATATATCCCATGCATATCTTTTATTTTCTTTACAGAATTTTGCTTCCCTTTTTGACCCTTTTGGTTTTATCAGCTATTCGACGTTTGATTAAAATTTAGAATTTTCAAATACTTTGGCCTCGAGCATTACTAAGTTGACATTAATTTCAAAATGGGCATCAGGTGCAGTGAAATTGTTTCTGTTATCTTTATTATAATACTTAAGAAGAACAAAAGTGATCTAAAAAAAATAGACGAATCAAATCTACTTTTACAATAATATACTTCTGAGGAAGTTGTTTGTTTCTGAAACATTTCAAACCTTATCGGATACTTTGCAATATGTTTGTTATAGACCATATCACTCATAACTAAAATTGAAACATTTAAATGAAGAGGTTAGAGTTTAGTAAAACAGTTAAGGTTATATTACAGCAAATGGGGCTATGTACATATTTTTGTAAAATTTTGCGAACAACTTCAAGTTCAACTGAAAATTATAAAAAATACATTGATCTCTTTGTTTTTCTGAAATATTACTGATTGAATTTATTCAAAATAGGTGAACATTTGTATAGAAAGCACATAAAATCGACGAAAATTATTCTTTAATCTGTCCTAGAATCCTCAAATCTCCAATTTTAAATCCATAGATTCAAAAAATTATAAACAAGTAGGGGTGCCTAATACAGCATTTCATAGACAATCGAGGAAGTAAGGTAAAAGTGTATCCTACAAAAGCACTTATGTTCATGAAACATACCTTCACACAAATTTATGTTAAGCTCTTCAATGGTCCGACATTTTTTTCCTATACTCAATACCCTATAATAAAGATCTAAAATATGTCGTTATAGAAATGTTTCCTGGATTGGAATGTATTGCCTGATCTTAGTTCTGTATTTACAGCTGGATGTAGATCAAAACAAGTAAGTAGATGAACAACATGCTTGGTGCATTTTTTTTGACAATGTACTTGATACTTAAGTTACGTCAGAAAATATCTTATATTTATGGTAAATAACTTTTGTTTTATTTTGTCACAATATGAAGATAAGGAGATGTGGTATAATTGCCAATGAGATAAATCTCCACCAGAGACCAAATGACATAGACGTTAACAACTATAGGTCACCGTACGGCCTTCAACAATGAGTAAAACTCATACCGCATAGTCAGCTATAAAACCAAAGTTATTTCACTAATATGCTTACAAATAACATAATATACAAACGTACAAGATTCGAGTGCTAAAGTCACGTTTTATCCTGTTAAACTAAATGTTGAATGACATTTCATAATATTAAGCTCGTTGAACTACAACTGAAACTTCTTTCCGATTTGCAATCAGACGTCTCGTATTTAAGAAAAACGTTTGCCCATATCTTCTTTCAACAAAGCGTGTTTTGATTTATAGGTTGCACTTCTGTAAATAAAGACAATGCAATTTCCCATAGGAACTCCCTTTTCGGCTAAAACTGTGCCACTTTTACTATGAAGTTTCGTAACAAATTATATCCTAGAACGAAGAGTTGATATGCACTACTATTTTATTCAAAGGTCAAAACATAGGACTGAGCGGCATATTTTCAACATTTATATGCCCCGAACTTCTAAGAGTTTAAACTTATAGTAAAATTGTGTTTTTATACTGGTTACATTGCCAAGTTATGTCTCTATGAGATGAAACATAGAGATCATATCTGGGAACCAGTACGTAAACAAAACAAAATATCTATGAATATTATATCTGCCCAAAAGAGGCGTGGCTTGTGAAACAGCTGTATTTACAAAGTGCAACATTTAAGTATTACATATATATGACGTCAAATTCGCAATGCAACTCAGGGTTTTTTTTCTATTCTTCTCATTTAAGGACCATCTGGTGTACCCAATTATTAGACTGGTAACTTTGCTGAGTGTTTTCTGCGAAAATCATTAGAAATAACCAGCAATGAAACGTGTGTTTATGTTTGAAAGCCAATATCATGAATTTGTTTGACTTTTCAGCCTACTTTTACTTACATGTGATTATTTCTAAACTTGAATAGAAATTCGAGATGTTAGTTTTTGTTTCAGAAAATTTCTTTAGTTTACCAAACATTCTAATGTCAATAGAATTACTTTAAGATCTTTTAAACGTTGATTTTTTTTATTGACATCGATTTCTTTTAACACTTGTTTGGTGTTTTTTTGTAACTGACAATTAACATTTCTATGTGAATAAACTGTATTTGATTCATCGCTGACTTCTCTATTTATTTGCACGAGGTCGACTGAATACAGTCGTTTTTCATTGATATTTTTTTTAAGAAGAACATTTTGTCAGCTCAATTGAATTATATTACTAAAAAAGTAATTTTATATTTTGCAATCGAAACAATTTTATTATCTATATGTGATGGACATTCAAAGTTACACTTATTGTAAGATGCTACACCGTGTCATGCCATTTGTCTTGTAATTGTAGTGCTGTTTTAGCTTATTAATTTCGTTTCTATTAAATCTTAGTTGGAATCTCAATCTACGATTTTACGTATAATTTTGATTTAGGTTTGTAATTTGTTATCCAATGCATTCGGAAAGAGAAGAACCAAGAGATCTCCTGTTGGGTGCTCTCAGTGCTGTACACACATTCCGTGTAATGGTTACTTATGCAAGCAAGGTGAGTCATGTTTCACAGCGCTACATTGGAAACAAATGAAAGATCATTATAAAAACCTTTAAGCATCACTCGTTTACAAATTTCTATTCTATGAAATGCCGAATTGGTTGACACATGTTCCATCTGCATTGATTTAAATAGACGTCCATGTTTTAATGTGTATGATTAATTTGGTCGGATTTCAAAACAGAGTAATTACAAATATCGGTCTATCTATAAGAAGAATTCTTCGTTAGACGCGCGGTTCGTCTACAAAAGACTCACCAGGCTCAAATATAAAAAAGTTATAGCACAAACAAAGTACGAAGATTGAAGATCATTGAGGGTTCCAAATTTTGAACGCTTTTGCCAAAAACAGGTAAGGTAATATATTCCTTGGAAAAAAATCATACGTGATTCGAAGAATTCAAAGTTTTGTAAACAGTTAATTTTATTTAATTTCACATTCAGATATATTGATGATGTTATTTCCTTATCAATCCAAACTTTTCTGATTGAGTTCCATAAATATATCCTCCAGAACTAGAAATTAAAGAAACAACAGACACGGCTTCCTCTGCCTCATTTTTAGACTTATGCCTCGAATCTGACATAAGCGGTCATCTCAGTACAAGAATCTACGACAAACGAGACGATTTTAATTTTGAAATTCTTAATTTCCCCCACCTTAGTAGTAATATACCAACTTCACCTGCATACAGGATATACATTTCCCAACTCATTCGATATTCAAGAGATGGCAGCTGCTACTCAGACTTTGTTCAACATCACCAGTGTCTAAGCAGAAAGTTGATGAACCAGGGGTATGTCAAAGAACGTCTCGTCCTTTTTCTAAACAAGTTCATTGGAAGATACCAACCATTGTCGATAAATATTCCGTATCAACTTCACAAATAATACACGATGGTCTTGAAGTATAGATTCTAGGTACTGACGTTGTTTATCCTTTTAATAACGTGTTATTTTATTCTTTTATTTGTCTTTGTAAATTTTTACTTTTACTGTTTAGTCTTTTTTTGGTAATATCCATTTGACGTGGCTCGGTACTTGTACATCCCGTCATTGTGTTGTTGTGCTATGGTAAATTTTTGTATTCTTCTTTTTCGTTTATGCTAATGTGCTTTGTCAATATGCCTTTTTGTTTTTCTTTGTTGGCATATTTGTTTGATTTTGTAGTGATTCATTTGACGTGGCTCGGTACTTGTACATCCCGTCATTGTGTTGTTGTGCTATGGTAAATTTTTGTATTCTTGTCTTTCGTTTTTGCTAATGTGCTTTGTCTGTATGCCTTTTTGTTTGTCTTTGTTGGCATATTTGCTTGTGTTTGTAGTGATTAAGATTATAACACAATGTTGACTGCTGTACCCCTATTTTTGACATTTTTAACTATTATGTCTGTTTGTTTTGTTCACACATCGTTGTCAATTTAATGGAATTTTTTGCTAATGTCATACAAGTGAGAGGTTTAGCTAGCTATAAAACCAGGTTTATTCCACCATTTTCTACATAAAAAAATGCCTGTACCAAGTCAGGAATATGATAGTTGTAATCCATTCGTTTGATGTGTTTGAGCTTTTGAATTTGCCATTTACTTAGGGACTTTCCGTTTAGAATTTTTCTCGGAGTTCGGTATTTTTGTAATATTACTTTTTATACATATTACAATGTCGATGATATGTCATATCATCACAGCAGTACTGACTACTTTTTTTTCATTTTGTCATGTGTTTGTAATCATTTCTAAATCTTTTTTCAAAATAATATGAAATATAAAAACAAATGAGTAGGATAACATTCTTTACGATTCAATAATGAAACTTTTGATTTTTGATCAGATATAAATTAATTTGAGACGAAGCCTTACCTAGAGTCATATAACCCATATTAACATCTGATTGTAAGATTGTAATTTGTTCACGAGAGATATTTATTAAATAAAATGTATTGGCTCATCAAGATATGAAAATATCTCAATTGAAATATACTAATAATTTTTCGACACACGAAGAATGTTATCTGATATGTGTATAATACTTTACCATTTTCAAAATTAAGTGGTAAATAGTAGTTTAATATACCTACACTTTAACAAATAATTTTTACTACAGCACCTGTTGCAAGAAAAACTTGCGGCGTTTGTGACAGTGTTAGCGATCCAAAGGATTGTTCAGTTGACCAGGAATGTCTAGAAAGTGAGGTGAGTAAAGTCATTAAAGCAAAATATACGGGGTTTTAGTTAATATTGCAACCTGCAAACAAGTCTAGAAAAAACGATGACAATATCAACTCTCTCTTTTTCCAGAAAAAAAGAAAAGTACACAAATAGGGCAAACAATCAAAATGTTTTGTCTTCGTTACTTTGCAGAATTCAAAAACGGTGTTTTTTTATGCAGATCCCCAAACAAATATTGTGATAGAAAATAGTTAATGTAGAAAATCCATGATTGATAAATCGGAAACACAATTTTTAAATACTGATGGATTCAGTCGTGCATCATGCTAGGCAATAGACTAAACACAAAAAAAAAAAGACAAAGAGAGTCTTTCTGAATGGTTTGAGCATTATTTTTGATCAAGAGAAGGAGAATTAGTATTTTTACACATTGCAAACACCTAATTTAAGCATATTTTCTCTCATATACATCATATTTTATGAAAAACAACCAATTCAGATGGGCAAAAAGTACTAAAAGGCGGTTCATGATTTAAAAAAAAAGAAGAAATAATTGCATTCCTAATCACCACGAACAAAAGTTGATGTATTCTTTTCCTAAAATTATTAAAATCTTATAAAAACTAACTTATCAAGAGGCATTAAAAATAACTGATTGCAAACAAGAGTGTTTTATTTTGGATTAAAAGAAGAAATATTGGTATTTCTAACCAAAAATGCGTTAAAAGTAATTCATATATATGTTATTGCGACAGAGTTAATTACAAATTATCGGTTATAGGTGTGTTCGTAGAGGTCCGCGTTTAATATGTTGATACTGTGGACTTCGTTTCACATACGAATTTTAATTAAATATGTATCCGTCTGATCAGTGCATATGATCAATTGAGAGATCGCTCGCTGACTATTGTCACGGTAATTTTCACATAGCTTATTTGACGTATCTTACGGATTCTATGGGTCATCGATCACCGATCATTTATCAATCAGCCAAACATCTGTCACAGGTCATTCACCGATCGGTCAAGTGTCCGTCAAACATTAACGCCTATGGTTGCAAGTACTGTATGTATTCCAAATGTCACTAGCCAATGTAAACAAACAGATTTGGACCGGACAGGTTGTATAGAGAACAAAAAAAGGACAACTACAAGAAACATAAGACTTCCATCGTTTCAGCTGCAAAAAAGGACAGAACCAGGTTTCAAAATTCAATCAGAGATTGAGGGGAAATCGATATTTTTCATTTTCTAACCTAAAGTATTATTTCTTTTAAACGTTTTGGTGCGATTAAGCGTTAAATGCTATCCTACTTAATATGTTTATTTAGAAACTAGTTTTCAAAAATAGTTAATGGTTGTAATTCTTAGCTCAAATTTTTTACTAAAATGTAAAAGTTATAATTTAGACACAAAACCTAAAAATGAGGAAATTTACGCTTTTTAGCCCTAGAGAAAATTCAAGGAAATTCAATGTGGTTTTCTTATTTTTTTAGAATTCAAAAATAGGAAAAACATCATTTTCTTGTTTAGGTCTGCAAAGTTCATACGATATTTACTGGTGGCGTATTGAGATATGAACTCGGATGTGAGCTGAAAACTGTAAGTAAATTATGTATTAAATCAAACTAGATCAGTCCATCCAAAAACGAATTGATCCAGTTTTATCATCAATAATCTATTTGAAAAATTATCTAATTCTTATAATTTCTTTGTAAAATAGAAAAATATTTTCTTCTTATCTTTAAATGACAGAAATACGTGCATTTCAGGAGTATTGCTGTTCATATTGGTGACGTAAAATTCAAACAATACAAAATCAACCACCAACAAGTACTTTTCCATAAAATATCACAAACAAAGACAAACAGCAACAAACGGGACGGGAAAAGAGTCTGACTTGGTGCTTCAACAAAATATTGAAAGGTTATTCAAGTTTAACGTTCTCAAAATCTTTCCCATTTACTTTCTTTAACCATATTTTGTAAAACTGTAACACGTGTAAATAACAAACCTGTACAACGCAAGTAACTACAACATGCAAAAACCCTTAACGAGGAAAAAAGGAAAACATAAATTTATTTGGAATCAGGTGCAAGAGATGTTTGCTAGTAAATAGTCAAAAATATGGTCATTCAAAATTTGAATAAAACCAACGCTACTTCAAAAGCTTGGCACCAATGATATTTACGGATTCCTCATTACGCGAATCATATGATAAATATAGACCAAATGATCAAAGATCAGTATAATTTCTGTATGCTATCATTTTTACAATTTAGGTTTAAATAAACTTTGATATAGATATGCGAAAACTTTTTTGTTAATCACACAAACGCTACCTTCGTTAACAAACGGTAATGGAAGATATATATCTTCCACAGATTAAAAAAAAAATAGTTTGTATTTAGTTTTTTTTTCAAAATAAGAGAGATCACCTACCTCATGTTTCAAAAGTCACTTTAGATGCTACCTGATAGATTACTTTGAACTTATTCCATATTTGACCTTGTGGTCATAAAGATTTCGAGCACGATTTTCGTACTGAGACTCAGAAATCAACCAATCAAACTCCTGGATTTAGTGTTTCGAGCACAAACTGTATACTCCCAGTACTTAGTACTTATGACCAAGAGCCCGCATGCTGTTTATAAAATGTCACTTCCGTTTCATATAATAGGTTACTTCTACAAATGTTTGGTTTCTATGCTCTTTTACACTAAATAAGTGCAAACATAGTTTAAGTAGGTCACTTCCGGTTGCCCTTTTTTATGGTCCGGTATCGTCAAACCAAAACAACAGATTTCATATACCAGTATGAAGTTATAACAAAGGTCGAAATCTAGAACGCGTGATTTACCTCAGACTTTGATCTCATTTTCAAAGTCAAATATCGAATACCTTATCAACTAACCTCAAGAATGAAATATATGTATGGTTAACAAGTTATCCTACCAAACAGCTCATTTTCAAAATTTAAGAAGAGAAATTTCCTATAAAATGTCACCAGTGCACTTTAATCAAAATGTATTAGCGTTGCGCAAGTATTAATTTTAGAATATAGAACAAACATCGTCTCCAAATTATAGTTTTAGAACCAACATCCCATTCACTTCAAAACAACACATAATTCTGAATATTTCAAACCACTGCTATGTTCTCGCATAACACACATCATATACCTTCTACAATCCTTGGATGGTGTAAACTTCCCACCAACACCATACACCATTACACCATTCACAATACACCATTACACCATACACCCTGTGCCATTACACCATACACGTTACACCTTTGCACCTTAAACATTACACATTACACCATAATGCAATTTAATTTCAAAGAAAGCGTGCGACTACAAAATTATTTATTTATTTTAAAAAACGAATTTTGATCACAATATTGTAAATTAATGTATAAAATTAAAAATCAGTTCTTATCAATATTTTGCATAGTTTTAAATGTCGTACACCATTCATTCACTCCATTCCCGATCGCACGTTACACCATTACACCATTCCCCTTACACCATACACCATAGCACCATACACCTTCTACCATTGCACCATATGCCATACACCATTACACCATACACGTTTTTTTGGGAAGTTTACATCATCCAAGGGCTGTAAACCGTTATGCACTTGATAAGATACCTCGGAGAATCGTATATTTCGAAAACTATAACTTAGTGAGACAGTGAATTTGTCATATTGTTTTTTTTTTTAAATAACTCAGGAAAAATTTTTATCTTTGGAACCTGACAAAAAATGTTAAACAAATTGTGGAACGTATTGCTAAAGACCCATACAAAGACAAAACCAAGCCCAAATTACTACCTTGTTTGAAAATAAGTTTATGTGTGGTGCTTCACGCTACTTTCAGCACTTATAGTAGCGGCAAGTTTTTATTAGTCGAGGAAGCCGTAGTGCCCTGAGAGAACAACCGACCTTCGGCAGGAAAAATTACAATCCCAGCTTATTTAGATTGGAGTTTACCATTTATTTTAAGTCCGATATTCGAACTTACAACCTTAGTATTAACAGGCTAGTGATACAGAAGTTGAACTACTTAGACCACTCAGCTACCGAGGCCCCGCTGAAAAGTATAAACAACTATCTATTTCTAAAAACAAACATAAAGGCAGTAAATTAAATTGATTACCTTCGTAGGTAGAAAAAAACCATAAGCAATGAGATAGAAATTGATTAGCTAAGGCCATGTCTTCCAGTGACAATTATCATATATATGGACAAGATATATCATTACGAGAGTATATTAAGCATGTTAAGTGATGTGAATATATACCCGTTATTTTTAGACTGACATGTTAGCATGAATATGACCGTGCTAGTTCACATAGTAAAGTCGACAGGAATGCATGTCATCCTGTGCGAGCACATTATTCTCACTCAATATCTGAAAAGAAGTCAAATATTATCAGTTGTAGATGTTTCATGTTTGATCAGAAAACAAGGACATCCAAAAATGTCGTATGAATATGCTATATATCCAAATAAAAAAAAATAGCAAAGATATCATATTGTAATTAAAAAATGCTTCAAAGTAGACCTGCATTTGGACTAGTAAACCAATTTTGATTTAAAGCGGTCATTTTGATCTGAACTGCTCTTAAATGAAACAAAATGTTCAGTCTCGTTTAGTCTTTCAGTCAATTCTACTGCGGTAAATTCAGTATTTTTTTATACAATTAAGATCTGTTCGGACTATGCTACCATACTGAATTGACTGCAAGCAAAAGTTCTAGACAGTACTGAATGTACTGTAGTGTATAAGGCTGCAAATTTAATGAAAGACTGAGAATGACAGAGTAATCTATTTTTCAGACTCTTCATGTGATTTTAAGATCAAAATGACCGTTTAAGACTTATATTATCCAATCAGTTGTCAGTAGGTCATATTTGCTAATTGTTTCATGATTCACTTGTTTTTGTCTGATCTTAGATACTGTATTAAACATCCATGCTATCACAGAGGGATACATGAATATTTCATTTTATCTTAATCGAAACCAATAAAAGTAAACTTTGTACAATAGACTCATTATAGGGAAGGCTACAAATAGTGTACGCCAAACAAGCGTTTCGTCATAAACGACTCATCAGCGACGCTAGAACAATGAATGTTAAAAAGACAAAATAAAGTACGGAGGTGAAAAGCATTGAGGACCCAAAATCCCAAAAATGTTTGCCAAATAAACAATAAAGCTTCGATAGTCTAAACCTGAGATAGAAAATCCTTAGTATTTCGGAAAATGCAAAGTTTAAATATTATTAATAGTTTATAGTTCTTCAATGTGGAAAGGTGTGCAATAGGTGTACTTGTCGAACAGCAGAGCAGTTATCTAAAAGCAGACGTCCCTTAAACTTCTTATATATAAATAAGAAGATGTGGAATGAATGCCAATGAGACAACTATCCACCCAAGTCACAATGTGTAAAAAGTAAACAAGTATAGGTCAAAGTACGGCTTTCAACACGGAGCCTTGGCTCACACCGATCAGTAAGCTATAAAGGGCCCCAAAAAGACTAGTGTAAAACAATTCAAACAGGAAAACCAACGGTCTTATATGCAAATAATAATTTTACAAAAGCCCTGATATTACAAATTCGCTTTAACACACACATACGTTACTTCAAGACATACTTAAAGAAAATGTGTGATATTGTTATTATGCGACTTAGAAATGATAAGTATTTAAAAGTCTTCGATGTTTATATACAGTACCTGGTACTTTCTTCATTTCATTTTTGAGTGCTTTTATTGTTCAATCATATAGTAAATATTTCCCCTATTTTAAGAAAGATATGAATATTTGAAAACATTCATACGCCTCCTCAAAACATTTAAGAAAAACATGCACATATATAAAAGTTTGACGTATCAAATTGTGTGATCCTTACATAGTATATGTTATACTTTTGCTAACTTAAAATACACCTTGAATATATATGTATCAAGAATGAATTTACAGAATATAACATTTGAAAGAATTTTTCTTTCAATTTGTAATGGTTTTCTTTTTATTTTGCCCAATAAAACGCAGGCAAATTTTAAGATCAAGATGAACATCTACTCACTTAACGAAGTTCATCCAGATTTTTGTTTCAAGTCATTGGATTCGGACGTCTTTCTTGTAGTGGGATTGAAAAGTTATTCATTTGTGTCAATAAGTGTTATTTCGGAAGAGAGAAAAAATCCCAATATTCATGCATATATGTTAATTTACTATGTAGGTTTTCGATATCACAAACTAGTCAAAACATTTACTAAATTTTATCATCGGTACAAGGACATCATTCGTAAATATAAATCAACATGCAGACATCTTATACATGTACGTTCAGGTATTTCACATCCAATCTTTTATGGTAATACTCTATACAAAGCTCAAAATTGTTTTCATTCACCTCAAAAGCTAACCAAACCTTTAAATATACTTATTCAGAAAGGATATAGTTACGATACTGATGTCAGTTCATTAAAGAAGGCATATTTTGAAATTAATATTGATTCACTCATCGGAAATAAACACATTTATTCTAAAACCAGTTGTTGGCATGATACGGGTTATGTTCTTCTCATATATTTTATGATGGTATGATACTAAACCCCTAACGGGAGGGATTGTGCTTGATCTTCATATGATGAAGGCATAATATTTCAATCAGTTTAATTGAGGCTAGAGCTGGCATGTCAGTAACTGCTAGTAGTCCTTTGTTAATATAGGTATCATTGTCATTTTGCTTAGTTTCTTCTGTTACCTATTCAGACATCGGACTCAGACTTCTTTTAAACTGAGTTTTACTGTGCGTATTGCTGTGTGTTTGCTTATTCTACATTGGCTAGAGTTATAGGGAGAGGGTTGAGATCTCACAAAACATGTTTAACCCGCCGCATTGTTGCGCCTGTCCCAAGTCAGGAGCCTCTGGCCTTTGTTAGTGTTGTATGTTTTTTTAATTTTAGTTCATTTATATGTTTCGGAGTTTAGTGTGACGTCAATTTTCACTGAACTAGTACACATTTTTGTTTAGGGCCAGCTGAAGTCCGCCTCCAGTTGCGGGATTTTCTTGCTGTGTTGAACACCCGTTGGTGGCCTTTAGCTGTTTTCTTTTTTGCTCTTTGGTCGAGTTGTTGTCTCTTTGACACATTCCCCATTTCCATTCTCAATTTTATTTTCGTTCGTTAAAAATAAGATGTAGAATCGTCTAAGAAAGATAAATTATAAATGCTTAGATCAGTATTTCAAAAAACTTACAGGCCTACACAATATAAACTATACACACAACACAAAAAACAAATGACAGTTACAATACAAGTACATGTAACTTACTTAAACAGAAAGTACAAAAACCTATCTTTCAAAAAACCCGCTATACACACGGGAGAGAAAGTTCTGAATAAAACATTTAATTAAAATAGGACTGGTCGGGCGGGTGTTTCAAAAATTATCAATTTTAGTCGATCGACGCGTCCACTTAGTATGACCTGTTCAGAGAAAACTGATTAGAAGAATGACCATAAGAATATAGTGATTTGAAAAGATAACTTTACTGAGTACAAATTACAAGCAGGACCAATTAAAATTGACCAGCTAGGTAAAATGTACAATTCACTGAACCAATGAGAAAAAATGTATCACTCTAATCGTGCATGCGGATTAAATGCACCAGCAGTAAGGAAAAGTAAATGATAATAGTTATAGAAAACAAAAAGACGAGAAATGAATTTCAATTATGCATTTTTAGAATAAAAATTTTACAATTACTCTTCAGTCTTTTAAATTTCTTTGGCAGATTTCAAACAAAAGAAAGTATTTAAAACATTTTTAAGGCTTTGATCAGCATCTCAAAACACTTACAGATCTACACAACATAAACTATACACACAAGACAAAAAACAAATGTTAGTTACAATACGAGAACATGCAGCCTTCTCAAACAGAAGGTACAAAACGTATCTTTCAAAAAAAAAACCCGCCAAAGCGAAGGTCAGCCAAACAAATCGTGTGAAATTAACGAATTATTCATGCATATCTGTTAATGAACTATGTGTGATTTTCGTTTGATAAATATTAAATGTACAATCGTCTTGTGATTTTTGTTCGATACATATTAAATGTACAATCGTCTAACAAATATGGTAATACTAGAATAAATTTCCAGGTTAGTAACACTTAAGGCTAGGTTATTCAACTAATAAGGGTGTGCTCGATTATAAGTCATATCGGGGAAAAAATGTGATTCTATATTTCAAACATTTCAATAAGATGAAATAAAATTAAACAAGAAAACAGTGTTTCATGCATTACCCAACATTTTTTTTTTCCTTTGCTCATCACAAAGAACCAAAATTTAATGTATTTTTTAGATGAGTCTTTAACATGTTGAATAGCAACCCCAGCATTTTTATTATTCCTTCCTATTATCTGATTGGAAATTAAAAACAAATAAGAAAGAAATCCGCTTGATTAAAAACATTTCTTGGTTCCGTTTTGTATGTCCTTAACTTCAGTTGAAAACTACTTGTTAATTTCATTAAAAAATTATAAGATTAACGTCGTCATTTACACTACAGATATACCTGCTGTTTTTGCCGCTTCACATATAATCCGCAACAGCAATTAAGTGAAGATGTGCATCGGAAAACAAACAGCGGATATTGTTGTCGAATTTTAGTGAATACGATACTATATTTTATACGATGTAATTACGACTCGCAAATAAAAACTGTTTGTTATAATGGGATTTGTTGTGTTCAATGCAATAATTCGATATCCTTTATAAATATTTTGCACGGGTGAACACCTTTTACGAATGTGCCCATGGAAAAATTCAAAGGGCACACGTCCGGATGAATGAAGATGATCAATAGAAAATAACTCTTCATTCCTAAAAAAATAATGGAAAGTATGAACAAAAGATTTACATCATAGGTGTGTTTTAATTTATTGTTATTTATCACACCGTTTATATCCGTTTAAAATCAATTTAGCTGATAAATTAAATCACGCTTACCGTTACCTTGATGATATGTTTGATTTAAATTATAAGAAAATCACAAATAATACCACTGACATTTACACCAGCGACATTAATTTAAGTTTGATATAAACAGCAATAATATTCCTTTTCACTATTTGATATTTAGTTACATACGGAAGAATCATTACAAACATTCTGACAAACGAGCATTATTTCGTTCCCTATTATTAATGTTCACTTTTTTCTTACATTGACGTGCCTTTCATACCTTCTTCTGCATGTTGCGTTGTGCATATTTTCCAACTTATACACTATTCATGTGTCTGCAGTTACGTTTTAGATTACAATCAACTTAATCTTCGTTTAACTGGTAAATCATTAAGTCAAGGGTTCCGTTACTATTTTTTATTAGAAAATTGATACAACTATTTGGTTTTGAAGATAGGTTTTACCATTGCAAGGGTTGATACTTCTTTCAGACTGTTTAGAATGTTACGTCATAATGACCGTATTATATCGCCAATTTGATTTGACAATTTCCATGGGAGATATATGTCATTTTATTTAGTATTATGACAATACCGCCTTTTGAACATATTTCCGTAGAGATCGGTTTCAAAAGGCTCTCATACCTGGTATGATAATGTGCTATTATTCGAGATTGGTCATATTATAACATCTGACCATTTTCACATATGTTATAGTACTTTGACTATTATTGGAGTATTTTGACAATTACATGCTTAGTTCCATTGATTGACATTATGTGTTATTTAACATATAATACCGTGATTTAAATCTGCATATTTTTACTGGATTTTGATTGGCAATTTCAACTGGAGATATTGGCATTCGATCATATGTTGGGGTATCGCAACAACAACACCTTGTGGGCGCAACTCATAAGAGACAGTTTGATAGAAAGTTCGCAATCTTGGTAGAAATGTTTGCCATTTTTTGAGTAGTGGTTAAGCTGATCAAATTATGTCGTCATTTTGATCCTATCATTGTTACGAGATCTTTGGGACTTTGACTCTTTTCTAGAGTGTTATTCTAGTGTAACATTGTGAAAGCAACTCCTCTGAGACCATTTGACAGAAAGCTCTCGTACGTGATAGGATTGTTTGTCATCATGTTCTGTTGACCATATTATGCTGTAATTTTGAATTGACCATTTGAAATGGGAGTTATATGACATTTGCATCATTATGATTATCGTCCAGCAATGACACATTATGACACACAATCAAATCCCGCATTAACATGTATACAGCGCGTGGACATTTCACGACGGCGTTGCAAACTAGTTAACGAATAGTTTGTATCTTTGAATCATATCATTTGTAAACTCAGGGAATCATTAGAAACGGCTTAGTAGTATAATCCGGAAAACATTCTGATTGATTTTCAAGTTTCGATTCGCACTGTCAAATACACATATACACATATACATGTATTCCTTCCTGTAAACAACTGTTATCTCACATATAACAATTTTCTCTTGAGGTGGTGTTTAAAGGAGCAGTGTTGACATAAGTGCAAATGATAAAGCCAGCTGAATGTACGTTTATCCTGTAAACAACCAATTTTTTTCTTTGAAATATCACATAAAATACAATGAAAATAGAAGCGAATGTCACCAAATAGGATAGTTAAAAGATTTATCAAATGTTTAAATGTGCTTGTTTTAAAAACTTAGGACAATAAATTACAAAAACAATATGTACGATGTTTTTGCAAATTACCTTTGAACCATACTCAATCTTATTCTAGACAAGATCAAATGAATTGTTTATCTTTCAGATTATGATATGTTTCAGATCTGTGATAAGATCTTAAAAGAGTACAAGGCAACTCACCAAACAGTGCATTCCACTGGTAAAAGAGCAGATCACGGAGACCTTGTTCTCTGTTCGGCATGCTGTGAAGACATTGGTTGTAACAAAGATCAGTGTAGTACCGTAATAAAAAGTAAGTTTGCTAAATCCTTCATACTTTTAAAAAAGAGTAAGTTTAAGTTTGTTCTTGTTGTAATACACTACTTCTTTTTACCTTGCTTTTGCATAATGTTGTTTTAGGAAGAACAATCCCTAGTTTCGTCGCTTTGCTAGTTGACTCTAAAAATATAAACTATATATTTTGTGTGTCAGTTTTCACGTAGAACATATTCCTTTTTAGTGTTAATATAACATTTGTAAGCACTCTCTGCTTCTTATGTGTCAAAGCTCTGATGTAGTCCTGATATGGCTAAATTTTGATCCTTTTTTGATTGATCAGCCTATCAACATTTGTATAATATTTTGGATTCTCAAATATGTTGGCCTCGGTCTTCACAAAACAGACATTAATTGTCTAAATAAACATCTGGTTCAGTAAAATTGGTAATGCTAATGTTATGAGTTTTAATGAAATCGTTTTTCCTTATATACATATAAGTCTTAAGTATAAGGTTTTGACGAAACCGCGCGTCTGACTTACATGTGGAGCAGGATCTACTTACCCTTCCGGAGCACCTGAGATCACCCCAGTTTTGGTGAGGTTCGTGTTGCTCAATCTTTAGTTTTCAATGTTGTGTTTTGTGTATTATTGTTTGTCTGTTCGTCATTTTCTTTTTTAGCCATGGCGTTGTCAGTTTATTTTCGACTTATGAGTTTGAATGTCCCTTTGGTATCTTTCGCCTCTCTTTTACCAAAGTATGAGCCTTTCTTACTTATCAAATTAATTTACAGCGTGTCTGGTACTGAGTCGCGTGTTACCAGTGCAATATATATCGTCTTGTTTTTCTGAATGTCACTATTCTTATGAAATTTTAGTAATTTGAATAAAATAAGATAGTGTGGTGCGATTGCCAATGAGCCAAATATCCTAAAAAGTCCAAATAACCAGATTTAAGCAAATTCATGTTACCAATCGCATTCAAGAATCGCGAAACCCATGCCGTATAGTCAGTACATATGATATGTGTCATGGCATCGACATGGCACAATGTGAAACAATTTATGAAAAATCAATAAATGAAAAACAAATATGACGGAAAGCAACTTACGAGAGTCAATAAATTACAAGCTTCTGACTTAGGACAGATATAAGTAAAAACTGGTGTGGAACCCACACCTAACCTAGCTTAAAAAATAGTTTGAAATTGCTAGACTCATTATATTGGCACGAAGCACAACAGCATACGGACACAATACACATAGAACCATTCCAAGAGTAATCACAAATACCGAAAACTTGTTCCAGCCATAAGAACTGATACATAAATCATGTTCTCAAGAACATAATCGTGTGGATTTCAATGTATGATAAATATGTTGATTAAAGTTCCTTTATACATGTTAATGGTCGGCTTTCAATCTATCAGTGAAAAATACCACATGCCTTATCGTTTGACGCATGACATATAATGTATTCCCTGTTATGAACAAACAGAGCCTTATGACTTTTATATCACCAGAAGGCGTACAGTGTACGATTGATAATTTCTATTTCCTTTATTCATATTTCTTCAAAATGAGATACAAATTTTATTCACCAAAAAACGTCAACGGACACATATAATGCATAGTAATAGTAAAGTTGCTCTAATTATTTTTCAGATCAACCGTGCTTCAACTCTTCTATTTGTGGATGACTATTGAAGTAAAAATATACATTGTGCAAGACAAGTGTGTATGCATGTATCAAGGCTACATTAACGTTTTGTCTAAATATGTCAAATAGGTATAAAAACAAATGAAAATTACAAGTAATATATAACCGTCCCTTATATGTCATTTTAAATTCTACAGGGACTAGTGGTACTTTCTTTATACGAACGCAAAGCATGAAATTAACGTTAATTCATCGTTGTATCTTTCAACGTTATGCATGTCCTTTGGAAAATATGACCCAGAATGCAACACATAAATGTATGCGTATTGAAGATCGCCAGTTTTTAAACATTTTGTTGTAAAGCATTATATAAAAAGACAAATATTAGATTGTCTCTAAATATAAATTCAAAAATGATTACATTTTGTATAAAGCGAATGTTTAAACTTACTTAAATACAGCTAACCTTTGACGAATTTGTCTGTTCTATTAAGGTTCGCTATTTTTTTTTAACATGCAAGCGTAATATATCTTTGAATTTCAAATATTTTCTTTTCTCCCGCATTATCAAGAAGCAAAACAAGTTTATATGATGCAAACACAATTTGGGCTTTACAATAATACTAGGTCGATTTCATTGTGTGTGGACTTTTCTTACCGCGGGTATCACGATCCCAATAAACAGTGCTCATTTTTATGTAAAGTTCTCGATCATTAACTGATTTTGTCAAATTTTAGATGTTTATTTTCATTAAAAACACTACGGATTTTGTACCCTCGAACATGCATAGCCTTTGGTAGGTTTTAGCGTTTATCATTGTCACATATCATTCGATTTATTTGTTTTTATTTCCTCAATGTATCAAGCATAGTTCTACGACATTATATACTGAGAATTGGCGTGTTCAAGAAATGTTTACAGGTTGCACTTTTGTAAATATAGACAATGCAATTTCCCATAGGAACTCCTTTTACGGCTAAACTGTGCCACTTTTACTATGAAGTTTCGTAAGTATTATATCCTAGAATGGAAAGTTCATATCCACTACTATTTTTTTCAAAGGTCAAAATATAGGGCTGTGCGGCATATTTTCAACTTTTATATGCCTCAAACTTCCAAGAGTTTAAACTTATACTAAAATTCGGTACTATCCCTCCCTTCACTTTGGGTCTTCCTCAGAATTCAATTTAGCCGCTATACATGTGTATTTATACTGGTAACATTCCCAAGTTATTTCTCTATGAGATGAATCATAAAGATCATATCCGGGAACCAGTAGGTAAACAAAATAAAATATCTATGAATATTATATATCTCCCCAAAATAGGCGAGGATTGTGAAACAGCTGTATTTTCAAAGTGCCACCTACAACAAGCAGACCTAATAAATTGATACTGTAAGTTGAGCAAAGCAACATTGTAAACCAATTTTACTATATTCAGAGATCAATTGAATATTATATTGTACAACACCCGATCAGAATCGTTATTTTTCTGTCAAAGTATTTGTTTTAAAGCAACAATATATATAACGCTATTCATACGTTTGTTTAATGACAAAAATTCTACGCCAGTACGTTTAGCAAATAGGTTAATAATTTTCAAATAGCACTTTAGATAAATATGATAAATATATTTGTGTAAATACTGTTGAAAAATTGGCTCAGAAATATTGACGGAGGCTTGACAAACAGATAATAAGGAATCGGAAAACAAAAGGGGACATTCCAAACAAATAAATTGAAGAGAAACTAACAATGCCGTGGCAAAAGTGAAAAGACAAGTAAACAAAACATTACATTGAAAAACTAGCCATCGAGCAACAGGAACCCAACAACAAAACGAGGGGTGATATCAGGTGCTCCAAAAGGGGAAGGAGTTCCCGCTCCATGTGCGGTTCCCGCCTTGTTGTTCATTGTATGTACATAATTTGGTAATAAATCTCAATTAAAGATATAACATTCACGAAAAAGAGGACGGAAGTGTTGTTTAAACTTATTGGAACATATACGTGGTCATCTATAACACAGATAGTCCATAACAGTAAAACAACTCGTAATGACGTCCATAAAACAATTTGAGGGCAGATTTCAACTTTACCTCTAGTATTTGGAACACTGGGTACAATATCTACCTTATAAAAACCAATCATCTATCACAGAACTCATTAGGGAACGCAAGTTTTTTATATATCGTATCAACTTGTACTATTGGGTGCAGACCATGCATAATATAAAGTAAACGTAATACAACGCCGCGTGAATATATTTCATTTCTTTACATCAATTGTCACGCTTACTAGTAAGTGCGCATTTTCTATAATTACCTTGAAGCGGTCAAAACTGAAATTTCTTATGTCTACTCGATTAACCGTGAGTTTACTCTGTGTTCCTTTAGTCAGTAATTAACGGGTGTTTACATCAGATTTTACATCATTACCTGTACGTGCACTTAGAACACGCGCGTTTACTCTTCACGTTAGGTATTTGTGAAAGTTTTCAATAAACTATATGTTCTTGTTAGAATGATTTTTAATTTTAAAGTTTGGATATAAAACCATAATTTTTTTTAAAGTGCGTTATATCCTATTCTATGACATATGTTAATTTTGAGTTCAATAGCATTTAACTGTTTCATTTTCTTTATATTCAATGGCTTATTCATATGTTGCAAATGATCAATAAATAAATTATCGCTAAAAAATATTTTCAGAAATTATTGGATAACCAAATAGTGCAAAACTTTAAAAAAGAATATTTTCAGAAAATTATTGGATAATTAAATAGTGCAAAACTTTAAAAAAGAAGTTGTCAACAATACCTCATTTAAAAATATTTGCCGTAGTTCATGTTTTACTGAATTTAAAAATGATTTTGTTGATCGACCTATATAAACGTAGTATAATCATGTCAATTTTATTAAACCATTTCATCCATGCGGGACGCAGAAATTAATTCTTATAAAACAAAATTCCTTCAGAAAAGTTCCTTCCCTTGTATGTGTTACAATCCATCCTAAGGTATAAACGGAGATTTTATCAGGCCAGTACAAACTCTTTTGGCAAGTTTTAACTTAAATTACTTCACGTTTATGTCTGACAATCACCCCTGAAATATAAAAAGTACAACATTATCAGGCCAGTACATGCATATTATACAAAATTTGAAATATTGGCACTTTTTATTGTTGTCGACATAAGTTTTAGTAGCCCTATATTTATAAAGCTCCCAATTTGTGTAAAGCTATCCATCCTGAGGTACTAAAAAAACAAAAATTAAAGCCGTTACACAATATTCTAACACAAGGGTAAATATTGGCATTCAATTATTTGATGCTGACAACACATTTTGGAATTTTAAACTTAAATTCCTTCACTTTTATTTCAAAAAATCCATCCTGGAGTATAAAAATGCTCATTTATCCGGCAAGTACGTGAATATTATATTAAAGAAGAAATATTGGCACTTTTCCTTGTTGTCAACATACATTTCGGTAACCATAAACCTCTAGAGATCCCAATTTGTGTATAAGGATCAAGCCTGAGGAACCAAAAGAACAAACTTTTAATGCTGTTACGCAATCGTCTAACAAAAAGAAAAATATTGGCACCTTAATTTGATGCTGACAAAAAATTTCGGAATTTAAAACTTAAATTCCTTTATTTTGGGGTCTAACAATCCATCTTGAGGTAAAACAGACTTTGTTCTCAATTATCAGGATTATGAAATAGAAGAAATATTGGTTTTTTTTAAATTGTTGTCAACATACATTTTGGTAACCATTGACCTATAGAGATCTCAATTTGTGTAAAATTATCCATCCTGAGGTACCAAAAGAATAAAATTTGCATGCCGTTACGCAATGTTCTAACAAAAGGAAAAAGATTGGCACCTTATATTGACGCTGACAACAAAATTTGCTTTTTTTTTAACTTAAATTACTTCACTTTCATGTCAAACAATCCATCCTGTGGTATAAAAGTACTCATTTATCAGGCTAGTATATAAATATAATATAACAGAAGAAATATTGGCACTTTGCATCGTTGTCGACATAAGTTTTAGTAACCGTAGATTTATAGAGCTCTCAATTTGTGTAAAACTATCCAGCCTGAGCTACCAAAAGAACAAACAATTAATGCCGTTACACAATATTCTAACAACAGGCAATATATTTGCAACTTAATTTGATGCTGACAACAAATTTTGCAATTCAAAACTTAAATTCCTTTACTTTTATGTCTAACAATTCATTTTTAGGTACAAACAGATTAGCAAGGCTCCGTGTTGAAGACCGTACTGTGACCTATAATGGTTTACTTTTATAAATTTTGACTTGGATGGAGAGTTGTCTCATTGGCACTCATGCCACTTCTTCTTATATCTAGTACTGAATTATCAGGATTATAAAAAAGAAGAAATATTGGCACTTTTTATTGTTCTCAACAAAAGTGTTAGTAGCTGTAGACTCAAATGGCTCTCTACTTGTGTACAACTATCTATCTAGAGGTACCAAAAGAACCAAATTTAAAAGCTGGTTACCAATCAAGAAAAAAGGAAAATATTGGCAATGTATATAGATGATGACAACAAATATAGCAATTTCAATCTTCACTTCCTTCTTTTTTTATGTCAAACAATCCGTCCTGAGGTAATAACAGTACTCAATTATAAGACCAGAAGAAGAATGTTAATAAAAAAAGAAATGTTCACACCTTTTATTCTCATCGACATAAGTATAAGTAACCGTAGACTTATAGAGCTCTCAATTTGTGAAAGAAAATTCATTCTGAGGTACCAAAAGAATAAAATTTTTAAGTCTGTAGAGAATAATCAAGAAAAAAAGTATATATTGGTACCATTTATAGATTAATACAACAAATATAGCAATTCGAAACCTTACTTTCTTCAATTTAATGTCTGACAATCAATATTCAGGAACAAAAAGTACTCTATTATCAGGCCAGTACATGAATATTATAAAATAGAAGAAATATTGACACTTGTTATTGTTGTCGACAAAAGTTTAAGTAACCGTAGACTTGTAAAATAATTAGTGTAAAAGTATCCATCCTGAGGTACCAAAAGAATACAATTTTTATGTCTGTACAAAAGAATTAAGAAAACAAAGTAAATATTGGCACCATATATTGATGATTACAACCAATACAGCTATTTGAAATTAATTCTTCAATTTTATATCAATAAATCAATCTCGGAGTACAAAAAATACTCAATTATCAGGCCAGTAATAGAATATTAATAAAACAAAAAATTATTGTCGTTTTTATTGTTATCAACATAAGTATAAGTAACCGCAGCCTTATAGGGTTCTCACTTTGTGTAAAACTATTCATCCTGAGGCACCAAAAGAACAGAATTGTAATGCCGTTATACAACATTCTAGCAAAATGGAAAATATTGGCGCCTTATGTTGATGCCAACAACAAATTTTACTATTTTAAACTTAAATTCCTTCCCTTAAATGACAAACAATCCATCCTGAAGATATCGAAATTGCTCAATTATTGGGCCAGTACACGCATTTTATAAAAAAGAATAAATATCGTCACTTTTTTATTGTTGTCGACATACGTTTTAGTAACTATAATTTTTCATATGATAAGCTCTCAATTTGTGCAGAACTATCCATCCTGAGGTACTAATAGAACAAAAATTTTAATGCGGTAACATAATATTGCTACAAAAGTGAAAACATTGACACCTTATATTGATACTGACAACAAATTTCGCAATTTTAAACCAATTTTTCCCCTTCCATATCAAACAATCAATTTGTAGATATAAAAAGTAATCAATTGTCAGGCCAGTACAAGAATATTAGAGAAAAGTTTTATCTTCCATTGCAAATTTTTATGTTGCAATTAATACATGAATGACTATATTTGAAAAAATATGCAAAAGAAAAAGTTAGATACATGTAATGCTAAAACTGTATGTACATGCAAAATGATATTTAAAATAGCTTCAGGAGTAAGTGATCAATTGTTAACAACATTATTTATGGCAAAATTATTTTGTTCAGGTTTCAAGAAATATAATAAATCTGAAAATATTGTTTTAAGACCATGTAATAATTTTAAAATGTATGTCCACTCACGATAACAAAATGAAAAGGTTTTACGGTTCCCAAAGAAATTTCTTTTTTGTTATCTATGTACAATTTGGATTTCAATTAATTAGATACGTGTCATATCATACATTGTAATCTTTAATCTGTTTTTTTTTTTTCGAAAATGGGCAGTTGGGCATTTTTGCGTAGCTAGTCTTTTGATATGATAATTCAGTGTATCCAGGATACCATGACAAACTACGTAAACGCGCGTTTACTACCAAAGGTTAACATGCGTTTACTTCCAACAAAAAAGAAGACGCACCCCTTTCACGTTGACGCGGAGGTAAACGTAAAAGTAAAAGCCCGTTTAATTGTTATGTCTACTGAAATTTTGGAGTTAACGCCGAGTATTTGGGGTATAAAAATCAACGCTTTGAAATAAAACTTTAACACAAATAGTTCTATTTTTTTTGTTAACTTTCAAACATGTCTTTCTATCAACTTTATGTTTTTTATCTTGCAACAAAAGTGACGTATTTTGTGACGTATATATAATCTTTAAATTCATACAATTATATGGAGCGAGATAAAAAAAATTCACAATTATTTTCACAATACTAGTCCAAATAATTATCATGATTAGTACGGTCTTGAAAGACTACATTAAATTATTGCTGTGACGACGTCATAATTATTTGGACTAACACAATACTTTAGCCGTGGAAAATGGAAATTAACTCGACTATACTGACAAATAAGACATATGTGAAATGTACCGAAAATACAGAATTCAAACCACAAACGATACGACATAACACAATATCAAACCGTACTTACAAAAGAAACATCATAACTAAATACATCATGTACATGCATATATTTTGGATTTAAAAAAAAAAAATTATGCTTATAGGTTTTTATATATGTCTCTAATAGTGTTGGTCAGGATCAAACACGTGTCACAATATGATCCAATCGCAGCTTACCGTCCAAAAATTGGTGACATAAGTTGAATGATTTTCTTCAAGATTTGCTGCCTATTTGAACATGTATTACACGGACACTTTTTATTTATAGGATCAATCGTGCATTGGTGAGTTGAAAGGGATTTTATCTTTTGATTAGATTTGATTTTTTTATATATATTTCCTGTCTTTTTTATTGAAATATAAACGTCGGTACCAGCATTTCTTTACTTTCAGCATTGTCCAGAATACTATTCATGTCCATATATTGAAAAAATAAATACATTTACGGACCGACTTTTAGCTACAAAAGGGGGGTATGTTTTTTTTTCTGAGTAAGAAAATGATTTAGTTTATTAACGCTATCACCCAAACCTGTTTTTTTTCGAAATTAGCACTTTTATAAACGGTATTCGGAAAATCAGGAATCAGAACATTATTTTGTCATCTGATTGACCACAATTTTTTTTTTCTCATACAATTGGGGATCAGAATATTTTTTTAGGAAAAAACATAACTCCCCTTTTGAAGGTAAATGGTCAATCCCTTAGTGTACTGATATGAATAGTAATATACTAGAATTGTTTGAAAAAAATATAGTTATTGAAGCCAACGTAAATATTTTAATGAAAAAGACAAGAAATATGTCGGTGAAACAAAAGGTTCAAATCTAATTGAAATTTAAAGTGCCCATGAACTCACTGATCATGCACGAGCGATTCTATTCATAAAAAGTGTCCGTGTAGCAACTAAACAGTGTCCGCGTATCATCTAAAAAGTGTCCGTGTAACACCCGTTAATGTACTGTTTTTCTATAGCTCTGCTGGGGGCAAAGTCGTACAAGTCTTTGATATATATTCAAACACATCTTTGGTATATACTAGAACACGTCTTTGATATCTATTTTATGAAAAACATTTTGGGAAAATTGTTCATATAAGCTTCTAGAATATCTAAGACATTAAATACAATAGTGGGACGTACAAACAACACAAGGTGAACGACATATAAGTTAAATCAAGATAAGGTATTCACCGATTAAAATGATAACCAATGTCATTCATTCATCAAATAGATACCATAACTGTTCATGTGAGTACATATTTCTATCGTTTATCTCGATCATAATTAATGCTACAGGCTATTCTTATTTTTTGCGGGGATACAAAAGCTTTTATTATATTGTGCGAATCTTATGGCTTTCGTTTATGACAAAAACAATTAAGATTTTTTAAAGGATTATCATGATTGTACATGGAAGAGCATTTCCATGTAAAAAAAAAAGAAGCTTACAGATAAACTTTTGAAATTTAGAATAGAAAGATAGCACGCATGAAATGTTTTAAAAATTATTAAAAGAAAAAAGACGCAATAATTCTTAATTGTTCGTTGCTATAATACACAAAAGGCAAATCACAATGCATCAATTGCATCAATAAAAAAAGAAATTTTATATTTAATGAGATACATTTTTGTCTGTTTTGGTTAGCATTTATGATTCCCGATGGACCCCATAGTATCTTCTCTCTTTATTGTTGAAACCTCGAAGAAAGCAAAACAATCAACTTTACAGTGGTAGCAATAGAATCGTAATAACTTTGTTCTTTAAAAAGATATTAAGATAAATGAAGTAAAATAATAAAGAAAGGATAATCAATGAGCATTCTAAAACAGTTTTTTTTTAAAACCACTTTAACAGGCTATATTCTATTGACCATATTTGGAAGAAAAAAAGACATAAAACACAAAATTCTTATTTTTATAATAAGCGTTATTATCTTGTGAGATTTTTTATGCACGTTTATTTCATAACAAAAACCATAATATGTTTCAATACGAAGATCTAGTTATGATATGATTTTTTTTTGTTGTTGTTATTTGTAACTGTTCAGGTCATTACTTTGTAGAACTAACGAAGATTCATCTATTATTTCGATTCGACATTCATGTTTAGTTAAACACTCTTTTGTAGTTTGTTTCCATTGCCAATTTATGATAAAAAAAATGCTTGATTGCTACAAAACTGTAATGTTGTTGCTTAATGAATGCTTAAATTTCGAAAACAGAAAGGTGCCAAAAACATACAAATTTCTTCAAATACGTCACTTTTGTATATATATTTTTTTATTTGTAGTATGAGTAATATTGTATATACGCTCATTTGTTCCTCTTACTTTAAGTGCCTCGTCTTTCTGACATCGGAAAACAAAGATACTTTTTAAGCATGCATAGTTGAATTTAAAGAAAGACTGTTGTGCTGCCTTCAGTGCAATTTCTAACAAAAGAAATGCATTCCGGACTCATAGCGTGCGTGCTTCTTTCAAAAGCTGGCCATATTTTTACATACTATTTACCGATTTAGTATAGCCAGAGACCCAACAATACCTGTGAATCTGAATTTTCATAGATTCAAAACGTAATTTGTAAACAATTTGTAAACGATTACTACGTATTCAGAAAATATCAAACTTTGATAATAAAAAAAAAGAAACAATGCTCACTGGTTGGTATAAGAATGATTCTAAAAAAATACACGTTCTAAAAAAATCAATTGTGTTAGTATAGTCCAAAATATAACAAATTGATTAACACTATATCAAATATCGCCTTTCAAGAATCTTGTTTTGCTCAAATGGTAAAATTATTAACAGCATAATGTAGTATACCTTGTCAGACTTAGATTTACACGTTTGTGTTGACAAATATTTTGAGTTTTCTTATATGTTATATCCATCCTTTGATTACGATTACCATGATAAAATGTTACATAATTGAGTGTTTTGTTTTGTCCAGTCAAAAGCCAATACACGAGCAGTGTAAGCCTGACCATTTTTGCTTATATTTGCGATATTAGTTTTTGAATGTACCTTGTTAAACAGTGCTGATTGTTAACATTCAGTGAATTAAATTGTTAGGTTTCTAATGTACAGGAACAATTTCCTTAATACTTTTTATGAAAAACGAACCTATTTCAACGTTTTAAAAACTGCACCGTATCTCGTTTTTTCACTATTTTCTATGTGGTTGAAATTAAATTCAAAACTTTTGTTCGTTATAATTTTCATTGTATGGATTGTTTTTAATCGCAACTGGTCAAAGATAATGTCATAGATTTCTACAGAATGAAGGTTATCATATAACTTTCGAAATTCATTGACATGTTTCCTTATTCGTATCAACATATGGTTCAAATTATATTGGACAACACTAGTTTATTTAGAATTCTTCGCATTAAGCATGTTAAGTGCAATCAATATCAAAAGAGGTACTTATACAAAAATAATTAAATAAAGCAACAAAATCTAACATTAACAAAAATAAATTTATATATAACAGAGCGAGAAAATTAGTGCCATACTTAGATACTGGTCAAACAAATACATAATTTAGGAACTTAAAATTACCATCTAATTAGAGCAAAGTTCTTGAACTGTGTACTTTTAGAATGATACTCTTTTTAAAGATATAACACTCTAACATCTTTGTCATTTTCCGATAAGATAAATATCAGGTAAAACGTTTAACCATTCAATGTTTTTTAATTTTTGTGAAATATAATTCCACATCACATGTGCCTCAAAGAACATGCAGGATAACACTATTTTCTACATAATTTAAAAACTGCTCTTATGAATTATTTGTGTAATACAGAGCAAATCAAAAACAAAATTGTATTGTGAATTCTGCAATACGATACATTCAGAAATAGTAATTCTCAGAAACAATAACTTGAATGAAAGATTAATAAAGTTCAAACAAAGAATGCCAGCAAATTCTAAAATGCTAGTGTCTATTCCTGATATATATTTCTACCGTCACAATAACACAATATTAAGGTAGATTTTGTGTGATAAAAAGAATATTTCACCATAGAATTGTAAGATAAAATATGAGAAGATAGCTCTAAAAATATGCTTTCAGATAGGAAAAAGAAAAAATGGGGTCACCGGACTCGTTTTCTTGCTACATAATAAAATAGGTAAATTCACAACACATTCTATTATGAAAGTTACTTTATCTGCGTTATCTCCACTTCTATCTGAGTTATCTCCCCTTATGTGGCAAAGATGAAAAAAAATGAATCAAACAAAAGCATTCTGTTTTTTGTAAAATACAGCCGTAAATATGATAAAACACATACTTTTCTATAGTTATTTGAAAAGTCTTACACATGAATTACATACTACTCTCGAAAATTGCACATTTGATTAAAGATATAGACCGATTGTTATCTGCTATTTCAAAATCCAAGATGGAGGAAGACACCCCAGCTACCTTAAACATATTTCTTAAATTATATTCTGCCAACATTTAAAGTTCAATAATTGGGCCGTCCAGGCAGAAAGTGCATATTAACTTCAAAAGTGAATAGAAACAAATTAAAACTAAAAGCAATGTAAAATGGAATCAATGAAACAGTTACACATAAATGACATTCACTAGTACTTCAAATAAAGATAATTTGCTTTATGTTAGCATTTGAGATTGAATGTTTTCCAATATTTTCAGCAGTGTTGTAATTTATTGAGATAAAAAGAATATGAACTTGAAACTACTAACTGGAATTGGTATGTATTGCATCTTTTGTTTTAATACAACTAGTTCTAAATTTAGATTTCTCTTGTTTTAACACAAAATACTGTAAGCATTATTAGGGACATTCCATTTCTAAAATTTTGTTTTTAAAATTTTACATTTATTAATTCCAATTTGACATTTCTCAGTTTCAAGTGAAAATTTGTCATTTGTTATTCCCAAGTGGTAATTTATCAATTCCATTTTGACATTTTTAAGTTCGAAGTGTTAAATGTCAACTTTGAACTAAAAAATATCAACTTTAAACCAAAAATGTAATTTTGTAACTGAGAAATGTCTACTTTGAAATGTCAAATTTAAAAAGAAAAATTTAATCAATAGAACGTCACAATCGGTCTTCTGTACTTTTCATATATGACTTCTTTAATACATCACAATTTGCTAGATTTTAAAATATTGTTTGATTACTGATGTTATTTAAGATATCAAAAGACAAGACAAATTATGGAAAAAATGGCAACGATAGACGTTGCTTATAGGAAATGGATATTCAATAAAATTATATCAAAAATATGATGGACCAATGTATAATATTAAAGAGGGGATGCAACGGAGAACTATTTTGGCAAAAAACGACAAAAAATGACTGTACATTTCAAACACCGGAGATTTTAAAAGAAAGACTAAAAAGACCTATTCGAAAAACAGCGAATATAATTAAAGATGTCAATATTTGGGTTTTTCATTAAATTATAACTTGATCTTGTAATATTATCGTTTACATTACAAGGTATTCCTTGAATGTCATACTACATAGATGTAAACGTGTTTTCTATTTGACTACGTGACTATTTACTGAGATTTCGATAAAGAGAGGATTTCAGACGATGTTAATCCGCATTAAAAAAATAGAGAAGTTCTGCCATCCATCTTTATATTTATACATTGATATATGCTGTGAGTACTAAACAGTTGTTTATTGCATAATTATGTTTTATTTTAGAATTCACTGTTATTGTTGGGATTTGTTATGTATCCTGTGTAAATGGTGAGTTATGAAATTAGAAAAAAATATCCAACTCTTTGTTCAGTTTATCGCAATTTTGTTCCGTTTAGTATAATTTGCCTTAACCTCAATCAGGATTGTAACAATGTGTGATAAAACCGGACTCTTAGTATACGTAGTGATAAACATATTCCAACAAATGATAATTATGTCAATAGTTGTGGTTGCTAGCTGTCTGTAATTTTTGCTGTAAGTTTATTGTTTTGTCACAAAATACGGTACGGATTTGACCGAATGTTGACCTATAGTTGCATTTGAACTCTGAAGAAAGTTTTCCTATTTGTAGTCATACTACATATTTAAAAAAAGAAAAACGTTATTAAAATAATCAATACTTCTTAGAATGACGAAATTCTTAAATCTCATTTTTGTTCTTTAATTCCCTGGTGTATTACAATTCATAAGGTTATGCATTCATGTTTATGACATCTTTAAATAATTCACATGGATGTGATAAGCATGTGTTCAAAATTCGATTCATTTGCGTTGCAACTATGTTTAACAGAAGGTGTATAATTCAATTTGTCGAAAATGCATCGATGATCTAGAGGTCTAAGTAGTTCAATTACTGTATTACTAGCCTGTAAACACTGAAGTTGTGAGTTCTAACTCCGCATGTGGCAGGTGTGCTCGACTAAATGTTAATAGACAAGGATGGTCAGTTTTCCTGTTCCTGTTTCCAGTTATCTACGGGCACTCCGCCTTCCTTCATTAATAAAAACATACCGCCACAAAATAGACAGAAGTTGTGAAAGTGGCGTTAAAATACCAATAAATCAATCAATCAATCAATGTATCTATCAACAGTGTGTGAAGGTCTGAACAATCAAAATGTACAGGGATCCCAGTTTTTCTGATATGTGTTAACAGTATGTCAGAATCATATGTATCGCGAGGTAAACTTAAAATTTGAAAAAAATAGTTTAAACTCCCAATGAGTCTAAATATTTTTCTGTTTATACTTTTCAAATCGGTGCCACATTTGACTACGTTGTTAATAACTTATGTGTTTTTTGTTTTTATTGCATGCGCAGAAACTTTGAAAAAAAAGTCTGATATTTCGGAAATGGTATTTGTCTGTCTATTTTTTGTAAAGTTGTATTTTGGATTTGATAACGATTTTAACAATTTTCGAGACCAATGGTAATAATACTTGAAATTAATCCCCACCCCCCCCCCCCCCCCCCCCCCCAATAAAAACGCTTGAATTTATATGAACTGAAATATGCACAGAATAATAAGGCGTATGTGAATAGACATTACAGTAAAACGACATAAAAAATAAGTCGAAGAAAAACCGAAAACACCATTACACAAAAAACGTGAAAGCTACGAAAAAAACTTCACTGCATTGAAAACTAAAATTGAGCAACACAAATCCGTCAAAAACAAGGAAATCCAAAGTGCTCCTGAATGCTAAACACATCATGCTACAAATGTGGCACCAGTCGTGTTGCTTGTGTACAAATTCGGTGGTGATTATATAACTGGACAAACTCAAATCATATGAACATAGAAAATGAAAAAGACTATGAAAGGCTTATTTTCACATATACATATAACTGTGCAAGTATTTGATTTTAAACATCATATTAAATTATTTTACCCCTGTATTCAATCGGATGCTATTTTAATGTCTCTAATCATTAGATTATTTTCTCTTTAGAAGGTATTAATGTACAAGACTTTAAATGAAAGATGCATTAGGTTTTACATTGTTAAAGATGATTGTATATTCTATTGTTAAAATTTGTCATTTCTTTTAAGGATCAAATTAAGATTATCTTAATTTCAATATGTTTTCAAAAAGACAGACAAGATACCAAGGGAGTAATCTGAAATCAAAATTCAAATAAAGCAAACGACACCAGGGCCAAATAAAATATCATTGTAAAGACAAACAGCATTAAAAAAGAATTACACAAATTAAAAATTAACACAATGGACCGCACAAAAAACCGGCATTGAAATCAGGTGAACCGGACGAAAAAAGGAGAGCCGAAAGATACCATAGGGACATTTAAACTCATAAATCGAAAACGATGTGACTACGCAATTGCAAAGAACCACTCCCCCCCCCACCCCCCCCCCCCCAAAAAAAAAAAACGACGAAAGCTAAACAACAGTACACAACAAACAACTTACAAATCTAAAAACTGAAATACACACGCCTAGGTGCTCTAGAAGGTATGTAGATCCTGTTCACATATGACATCGGTTGTGGGACTCTTATGCAGTATGTTGATAAGTTTTCTCAAGTTAATGGGCATCCAGCAAAAGCGGATTGGTGATCAAATCTTATCCAACCTTAAGACATCATCAAATTCATGAACCACCGGTAATGTAAATTAATTTTTCTAACCTTGAAACTTTACCAAATGCCCGATAAGCAGTTACTGCTTCACATGTGCACTTGTTGTGTTGCCAATGAAAGTACAAATCTGAGGATTACAGTCCTTGGATGGTGTAAACTTCCCACTAACACCATACACCATTACACCATTCACCATACACCATTACACCATACACCCTGTGCCATTACACCATACAAGTTACACCTTTGCACCATACACCTTACACATTACACCATACAAGTTACACCTTTGCACCATACACCTTACACATTACATCATAATGCAATATAATTCCAAAGAAAGCGTGCGACTACAAAATAATTTATTTATTTTAAAAAACGAATTTTGATCACAATATTGTAAATTAATGTATAAAACTAAAAATCAGTTCTTGTCAATATTTTGCATAGTTTTAAATGTCGTACATCATTTACAACATTCCCGATCGCACGTTACACCATTACACCATTCCTTTTACACCATACACCATAGCACCATACACCTTCTACCATTGCACCATATGCCATACACCATTACACCATGCACGTTTTTTAGGAAGTTTACACAATCCAAGGGCTGTAGTCGCATTCGGTAATGTAATTATCGAGGAAAAAAGGACAGTTACAACCGGTGAAACATATTCGTAGTCATCTCTGACACATATATTGTATACTGGTAAACTAAATCATGATGGTATTCATCAAACTTTTGAAAAGAATATGACTTCAGTGTTACCACTCTGAACTTTTGATGTAAGAGCTTGCGTGAAACAGTTACCCTCTATCATTAAAATCATTATGGGAAATAAAAGCCCTGCATTATCGTATAATTTGGGAGATATATACTCAATATGCAGGCATTGCTAGAAAATTGCTACATAGTTTCGTTTTTCTTTAGAATTACAAAAGGTAGATAATAAATATTGGATTAGGTAGGAAACATAAACACATGTAATACGACTTGTAGAAAAACTAAACCACGTAGACGAAGTTATTTCATTTTTTTATCTAGGTTTTTATCTTATCTTGCTAGCTTTTTAATTAAAATTAATTTTAAATGCGTTAAGAAGTCGACAATTTAATGACTCATTAACACGCTATTTCCATGTGATGTTTTAGGATTATCATGCTTATACTGCGATCGTGCTGTCAATATTACCGACTGCTTAACCCAGATAGCTTCATGTCAAGATGGAATTGAGGTATTTACATATATATTACCGTGCATTTGCAGGAAAAGTGGAATTTATTTGCGGGGTTATTCCACATGAGAATTATTCGAATGGATGAGGTGACAAATGCAAGATACAAATGGTGTCCAACCAAATAGCACAGCAGTTTATATTCGAGAAATATATATCGAAAATGTCAAAAAATTGCATTTAGCAGCTATCCTATGATGATCATAGTCTTAACAGTACACAATGTGGAAATATATAATTAGGGTTTTATTCAAATGTAGAGGGTTTTGATTAAAACATTTTTTAAATACATTTCAGCGAGAACAAATTTGATTTTTTTTTTGCAGAACCGACCCCAGTTTATATAAACGCAACTACTTCTCTTCAATTTAACCACTGGCAACTGCTGAAATCTTCGCTCGGGAGATATTTCTTTTAACAGAATGATTTTATTTGAAACGAGTTCATATTAAAAAAAAACATGGCCAAACACAGAAAACTTTTTTTCTTTGTAATACTACTAGGGGGTGTTTAACGACCTTGACTACCCATTAGGGTCTCGCACGGTCGGTCTTTATAGGGAGAGTAGTAAAACACTAGTTACATAATGCAAAAAATCAAAATATCTATTAGTTAGACCATTTGATCAAATCAAAAGATTAGTGAGTGTTATCCTAACTCCAGTAGGAATTTCAATGGTTTTAATTATAAACACAGGCTAGGCAATCTATTATTGTACTCATATGATTAAGTACAATATTTACACAGGTTTTTCCTAAAGACAACGAAAGAGACAAAAAAAAAGCAAAATCCTTGGATTCACTTTCTTATTTATATTGATTATCTCTTTTTGCTCAAAAATATTTCAACTATGAATACTACTATCTCAAATGTCCTTGTTTGCTATCGAATACTGAAGTGATAAAGAATTCAAACATAGTGCCTGTTCCTGAAATTTATGACGATACATGTACACAAATGAAATGAATATAGTCCAGGATCTTTGAAGATTCAATGAAATCCTATTGTTAAATTCCTATTCTGTAAAAGTTACAGTCCATTTGCAAAAGGTCATAACGTCTACAATGTACGTATCTACGCTTAGATACACTGGATATGCTGAACCAGTCGACGAGTCAGGTTGTACTACGGTCAGAGTTCTAATCTTCCATTTTATTCTGTTTAATACCTGTACTTATAACATATAAAGTGAACTGCAAACCTTTTATATTTAGTTCCTATTGAAAATAAAAATCACACTTTATAACTTTGATGCACCAAAAGCACGTTTCTGGACAAACCTTCAGCAGCATTCAGTTCCAAAATTCTTTGGATTTGGCTGTCCATTAGTCATTTACTGAATTGACCATTATTGAATATCACAGTATGAAGGTTAACAATATTTTCTTATAGGAATGTTTCCTGGATTGGACAGTACTCCCTGATCTTACTGCTGTATTTACTGCTGGGTGTAGATCAAAACAAGTAAGTAGATAAATAGCATTTCATATATCTGTATGGAATAACCTTTTAACAACAGGGAGTGTTTTTGGTCATTCTTTTACAATGATTTGATACGTTAACTAAAGTAACGTCAGATATATATATATATATATTATATATATATATATTATGTATGGTTACATTCTATCTGTTTTCTTTTGCCACAAGGTAAATTTCACCACTGTGTTAGCAAATAGTATCCGTGATTCGGGTCCTCAAGTTTCATTCCATCCTGTTACCCTAAAGGTTCAGTAGAGGGAATTTTGTGTTTAATAAACATGCATCATTCATTCAAATGGAATAAAATTGTTTGAATTTAATGGAACGTTAACACCATCTATGAAATATACTTGAGAGAGCTTCCAAAATGTATTCATAACAGTTCTAATAATATATATTTTTAAATGATATCTTACAAATCGCCTTTGGAGTCATTTCAATATGAACTTCCAAATGAGAAGGCATGATGAGGAAATCGTTGTCCTTTGAATGAAATTCAAAAGCATTATGAATATATTTATTAATATTCTTAGGATGTTCAATAAATATGGTGATTTAAAAAATAAGAATACATACATAAACGTTATGTCTGTCATCTTTGCTTTTTTTTCATCAAACTTCTTTCATTTAAAAACAAAATTTGTTAACAATTTATTTCAACAATAAGTGTTTTAATTTATAAGCATAACATATATACGACGTCAAAAACATAGCATTGTAATTTGGGGAAGTTTAAAAGGCTTATCATTTGCATATTTTCTGTGAAATGTCATGAAATATTATCTGCAATCCCGAAAAATGTGTTTACACAACAAAGATTTGCCTTCGGTAAAGGAAAAATACCAAAAGTTGTTGTATTAGTCTTTCTTTGAAATAAAAACAAATGTGCTTCAAAGACACTCACTTAAGTGGTGTATTCATTTGATACTCGATGTTCAATTGGATGTTTCAACCTATGAATAATCCTTGGACTTCCTTCCATTTATTGGATACGAAAAAGACACAAATAACCTCATGTGCAAATGTGTATAGCTAGGCCATCCAAATACTTCATGGCACTTCTTTAAATAACTCAAATGTATTTTATTTGCATTCTTATTGTATAATCGACTCTACATGCTCTATGAGAGTTGAAATCAGATGGGAAAACTTAAAAAACTTCCAGAGGCCTATCATAGTATATGTGGTAATCGTCGTTGTACTATAACATGAAAATATCCGAATTTTCTACCACCGCTGCCGATTGTTGAATCTTGATTAATTTTGTTAGTGTTGCTCAACAAATTTTGTCAATTTTACGGATCTTTAAAAAACTGACATACAAGTGGGAGGTTTAGCTAGCTATGATTCCAGTTTTAACAGACCATTTTCTGCGGAAAATAATTATAGTAAGAACAAAAGTTAAACCTTTGTTGTTTGGACTTCCCTCTTTTTGAATTAGCCTTGAAGTTTTGTATTTATGTTACTAATTTTCACAACAGATGCGTCATTCTCAATTCAAAAACAAAGTCTGTGTTTCAGAAAATTTCTTTATTTGACCAACAACTCTGATGTCAATAGAAGTTCTTTAATATCTTTTAAACTTTTGATTACTTTATTGACAACATAGCTCTTAAACCTATTGGTTTGCGTTTAAGCAGGAATTTCAGATTACTTTTTGAATCAATGGTATTCGTTCCCTCGCTCACTTGTTTCTTTATTAACACAAAGCAGACGTTAGACAGTTTTTTGTTCTCAAAAATATCATATGAAAAAGAACATTTTGTCAGCTCTTACGTTTTTTATGAATTTACATTTCATAGTCAACTGCAACTTTTTTTGCAATCGAACCAATTTAACTATTTAGATGTGATGCATATTTGAAGCAACACTTATTGCAAGATACTACATATCATATCATGTTATTGTCATGTGTCTTGTAACTTAGGGATTGTCCTACCTGAAGTTGTTCAATTTTTATTGCACTCAATCTTAATTGGAATTTTAGTCTGTGATTTGGAGTAATTTCTGTATTTCAGGTATGTAATTTGATATCCAGTGCTTTTGGGAAGAGAGAATCCAAGAGAACCGTAGGGTGTTCTCAGTGCTGTAATAGACCTCCAAATAGTAGACTAATTCCATGTAATGGTTATTTGTGCAAGCAAGGTGAGTCATGTGTCAATGATACATCGGAAACAGATTGAAGATCATTATACAAAAAACTAGTTAACCATCTGTTGTTGTAAGATTTGCAACTCAAAAAAAAATTGCAACTAACAGTTTTAATTGTTATACCTTTGTTCGTACCCTAGCATGTATATATAAAGCGTCATAACATTTGTTGAACATTCATTTTTTGCGACATTTTTAGCCGTTAAGAAATTTTAGTTTTACACTTTCGAAAAAAATATCCCAGAAAGCATTCAATTCTAAAATGATGTTATATTAACTTTAATTTCAGTTTTCCTACCGAAGGTCGGTGGTTCTCTCCATGCGCTCCTCCTTCCTCCACCGATTGAAACTGATAACCACGAAATAGCACAATAGTGCTGAAAGGGGCGATACACTCCAATCAATCAATCAGTCAATAAATTAATTTCAAAAGACTTGCATGCTTTAATGTTTTTAAATAAATCAATCGAATTAAAACAAACGAATTGCACATGACTGTTTATCTATAATGAAAAAGCTCAATAAAACAATTGATGAACTTGAATCATCAATGAAATAGGAACGTATATTTTAATCGACAAATTTTAAGCATACATTAAAAATTAAATGTTTTTACATTCAGATTATTTTACATTACATAATTTAGTTACAGGTCGCAAAAAAAATCTTTTTTGTAAAACTACTTTATCGAGGAGTTTCAAATGTAAATGAAAAATAATGGTTTTTCCAACGACTAGATAAGTTAAGAAACTTAAGCGGTATTAGATGATATGAAGAAAATGTTAGTTTTTAAATATTTTCTAGTAGTTTAAAAAAAATCCCTATTCAATATATTAACCTAGGTTTAATCCACCTTTTTTCACGTAAGGTAATGCTTGCACCAAGTCAGGAATATGACAGTTGTTTTCCATTCGTTTGATGTGTTTGAGCTTTTGATTTCGGTATTTTTGGTTTTATTAATTTCGGTACCTATTACTAGGTATTCCACATTAAAATAATCAATCGTGATCTTTCAACATAATTTTCCAAAGGGGTTGAGCATAATTATAACAACAGCAATTCTCTTCAACGAATGATGGACTGTTAAACGTGATGAAAATATGAACATTTTTTTTCAAAACAATGGCCTGCTTAAACGTTTGAAAATCCATTAAATGTCAACCAAGAACATGATTTTCGTTTTATCCTGTCTAATTTAGATAAATATCAGATGTGTGTGATTGGTTACAGGTTACATATATAAGACCTCTCATGGGGGTGTCTAAGTAATCACATAATCACAATTTGTTTGCCAATATAATCACATAATTATTAATTATTGTTTTAAACAAGATAATGAAATAATTAAAAATACAGTCCTCTATTATCAAATAATCAAATAATCATGGAATATTTGGTCTGGTTATCAAATCATCACTATAAAAACAGCCAAGTAATCACATAATGAAAAAAAAACCATGAGGAGGCTCATATATTATCCAGAACAGCCTCAAAATATTACGGTTTAAATATCAATTTAGCAAAATTTCATGCGCGTGTCCAAATTGTCACACATCATTTTGAATGGATGTACTGTAAAATAATATGACACTCATTTTGTGTGTGAAAACTGCCGAAGCGTCATTTTGAATAGAAATAGTATGGTATGAAGATTAATTTTTGTGTAACAACTGCCGAAGCGTTGTTTTAAAAGATGTATTTGTGACAATTTATAGCGGTTTGCAAGACGTAACTTGACTAGCAAAGCAACTAAAGGTATCATCGTGAAAGATAACGGAAGTGGTCCTTGTGATTGTGTAACAATCATATCAAGGTTTTAAGGCTTACCAACATATCCAAGGAAGATCAAAGCTCAAGACGGTAAATAAAAGCAAGTCAAAACCGAAAATAATTTGTCCGCATTTTACTTTTTACTAGGAATGTCAAAAGATCTGAAATTTAATACTCGAGTACTTGGTCATGATACTCGCGTGTACTCGAGTACTCGGATAAATCTTTATCGTCTGGTGAAAACTATTGATTTTTAATTGGGATGCGGTATTTTTGTTAAAACCTTCCATAAACCAAATTATAATATGAAGACATCGCTTGACATCTTACCGAAAGACATACGTATTATTGCAGAACTCAAACTGTATAACTACAAAATTTGATCCTTGGTTATGTGAATTGCTCCTCGTGGTCTTTTTGTTTAAATTGAACAATAAATAAATGACTAGCGTTTATAAAAATAACCATAATCATAGCAATTATTGTTTGTGTGTTCATATACCAGATCAAAAACATGCCAATAAAACAATCAAAATGTTAATTAAGTCCAACTTGAAAAACAATCCGTATCATCAGTTCCCGTGTAATTTTGTTGTTTCAACTTGTCCCATAATTTTTCAACATAGTATTGAACTTCAAATTAATTGTACAAAACGATATATAATTATAAATTAAAGAATATCAAAGTTTCAAATAAACATTAATTATATGAAATGTACATCTCATCCATATCACGTTTACAAAGAACTTTTAATTAACAATCAAAGGTAAGTTTACTGCTTGTGAGTTATTTATCGATGTAGGTGTCGATCCGTGTACAAACACCGTTACACATGTCGCTAATCAGGACATTCTGCAGGGCTCTCTGCCGGATGTTTAAGTCTAATATTATTAATCATAGTGGTTGTACCACTACAAAATGTTAAGTGCATGTCACAAAAGAGTGAATTTTACAGTATTTCCATTCAACGGTCTTTTGAATTAAGTCCATACGGCTTATTTCAGTGGAGGCATTTTTAACGTATTGAATTAAAATGTAATACGTAAGTTTTGAGGTGAACTGTATTTACGTTGTTAATAGATATTAATTAGTATTACGACGGGGATATTTCAAAATGAACTAAAGTGAGGGATAATGTCTCCATATTTTAAAAGGCAAACGAGTATCCAAGTATTACAATTGTACTCGAGTACTCGGCCTTCCTAGCGAGTAATCGAGTACTCGATGCCATCCCTAATTTTACACTTATAATTGTTCAATGTTCAAATATTTTGTGGTAATATAGTTTCTTTGATTAGATTAGTTAACAACTCGGTCTGTTGATATTTTAACCACGTAATTATGTTCAATATATGATATACAGTATAGTATTCATTTTTGTTTTAAATATGATTTCTTTATCATTGTATGCAAACTGCTTCATGTTGTTGTTCTGTTTAACAGATGCCCTGAGCATTTTGTTGTGTTGTTAAAATGCTGCTCTGAGCATATTCGCTGATTGATGATAATCATGTTCAGGCACTGTTATCTGTATATATGTGGGTTAAAAAAACTTTACATCCTTTGAAATAAATACATTGTAAATCCAAAATGTCTTTTTCAGTAAACACACGTGCTAAAATATGAATATATCTGTATGTCAGCTGATCGACAACGTCATGATTTGTTTGGGCTGTTCCAACCATACTACCACGTCGTATGATTTTATTAATGAAATAAATTATGTAAATTGGTGTAAATGATGTCATTGAACAAAAACGTAAGAATATAAGCATTCTGCGGAAAAAACACCAATGTGAAACTGAAAGTCCTCAAAACATGAACACATGAATAAACGATGATACGAAATTCCTGAAAGCCAATTTTCTTAAATAACAGTAAGATCATCCTTTAATTTCATCTAAACCTTTCGCAGTATGTTATTGTAAATTTTTTAAGTAATCAGCTTTCTACGTCTTTCACGTAAATATTAAAAGTGAGTTCAATCGAGGGAACTGCATATATTTGCCTTCACTTAGAGCGATTTGAACCAAGGAACTGCCGTCTTTGTCCTATTAAAATAGAAATGATTCATGCAATTATACAGCATATTCTACATTTAATATATAAACAATTCAGATTTATATTAATGAACTTCAAGCAATTCATCCTCTCATTATTTCAATATTTCACATATAAAGTCATCATAAGGTGAAGTTGCCAATGAAATATGGTTTATAAATAAATCACGATACATTCGAGCCTACCGTATCTTCATTTATTAATGGTGGTTCTACGAAAGGATAGATTGGAACCCTCTATACATATATCTTACAACGCTTGTAGATGTACACTATGTTAAAGAAATAATAAGTTCATGCCATGATCTATGCTTTTTCTTTTTAAATTGGGTCGGCATTATATTTGTCATGCTGCGTTCACACGTAATTCGAAATCGATTCGCAATAACTAATTCGAATTAGTTTAATTCGCATTCGAAACGTTGTACGTCCGAACGTAAATTTTAATACGAATTGCACTGCGCGTCAAATTCCCTGTACTGTCCGAACGACGTTAACTTTTAATTTGCATTATCAATTAATTGAGTCTCCCAAACGAAGTTTGGGAAGACTTATTGGTTTTGTTCAGTTCTTCTTCTTCTTCTTCTTCTTCTTCTTCTTCTTCCGCCGCTTTTAAATTTGAACTTGTCCGCACCCGTTCTTCAAAACCGCTTGTCAGATTAACTTAGGGTTTCACAATATGTTAGACTAACATGTCTAGTGGTGCAATCAGGGTTTTGTTTGTGCAATGGGGTTTATAAACGGGTACTTTGAGGGACAAAAAGAAAGAAGGGATTTACTATAGAAATCTATCGGATTTAATTTTTTTTAATTTTCAAATGATTATAAATTGAAAACCGTTTGTGATAGACACAATCTTTTTAATTGAAAATGTTCTAAATGATAAAGCACATTATATGAAATAAAAGGTTAGTCCCCAGGGGTCACCCCCAACCCCTGCCATTTAAGAAAGTTCTAATATCTTGTAAATGGTCGAGATCCCCATCTCTAAACCATATTTATTCTGGTTCGTCATGGTAAGATGGTTTGAATGATATACAGGGTTAGTCCCCAGGGGTCATCCCGACCCCCTGCCATTTGAGAAAATTCTAATATCTTGTAAATGGTCGAGATCCATACCCCTAAACAATATATATTCTGGTTTGTCATGATAAAGCACATCAAATGAAATACAGGGTTAGTCCCCAGGGGTCACCCCAGCCCCCTGCCATTTAAGAAAGTTCTAATATCTTGTAAGTGGTCAAGATCCCCACCCCTAAACCATATATATTCTGGTTTGTCATGCTAAGATGGTTTGAATGATATACAGGGTTAGTCCCCAGGGGTCATCCCGACCCCCTGTCATTTGAGAAAGTTCTAATATCTTGTAAATGGTCGAGATCCCCACCCCTAAACCATATATATTCTGGTTTGTCATGATCAAGCACATCAAGTGAAATACAGGGTTATTCCCGAGGGGTCACCCCCACCCCCTGCCATTTAAGAAAGTTCTAATATCTTGTAAGTGGTCAAGATCCCCAGCCCTAAACCAAATATATTCTGTTTTATCATGCTAAGATGGTTTGAATGATATACAGGGTTAGTCCCCAGGGGTCACCCCTCCCCCTGCCATTTAAGAAAGTTATAATATCTTGTAAGTGGTCAAGATCCCCACCCCTAAACCATATATATTCTGGTTTGTCATACCAAGATGGTTAAATGATATACAGGGTAAGTCCCCAGGGGTCATCCCGACCCCCTGCCATTTGAGAAAGTTCTAACATCTTGTAAATGGTCGAGATCCCCAACCTTAAACCATATATATTCCTGTTCATCATGTCTCGAACATTTGAATGACGTATACGGTCAGTCCCCAGGGGTTCCCCCCACCCCCAATGTTCTAATATCTTGTAAATGGTCGAAATCCCCACCCCTAAACCATACATATTCCTGTTCGTCATGTCTCGAACATTTGAATGACGTATAGGGTCAGTCCCCAGGGGTATCCCCCACCCCCAATGTTCTAGTATCTTGTAAATGGTCGAGATCCCCACCCCTAAACCATATATATTCTGGTTTGTCATGCCAAGATGATTTGAATGATATACAGGGTTAGTCCCCAGGCATCACTAATGCATATAACTTAACTGGACCAAACCAATTTTCACTGGACTTTGTCCAATGTCAGGCGACCCTGGGAATTACGAATTATGGGAGCTTTGTTTGGGAGACTTCGTAACAGCATCCTGTTACAATCATTTCTTGTTAATTATAATTTAATTCGAAGTATAATTAAGAAAGTGTCCACACCACAGTTAAATTCGAATTAAAGTGAATTATCTAATTCGCATTAACGAAAACGTATTTTTAATGCGAATTAGCCAATTCGAATTCGATTCACATTATTTAATTCGAATTAGCTTTCTGTTACATCAGATGAAAACATTAATCTTGCCATAAATGAACAACAAATTAAAGAAAGTACATGTAAGGCTCTAGGTGTTTTTGTTGATGCATCTCTCTCGTGGTCTCCTCATATTGATCATATAATAAAAAAAAAAGAAGTCAATTCTTCTTTAGCTTTACTAAAAAGGATAAAGAAATACTTGAATCACAAAACTAGACAACTGTTTTATAACGCTTACATTTTACCTCATTTAGATTATTGTTGTTCAATATGGGGAACCTGAAACAACTTTCTATTAGATAGTTTACTAAAACTGCAAAAGAGGGCAGCAAGAATAATTTTAGACGAACATGATTACTAGTGAATTATTTCACGAATGTAACATTGTACCGATTACACAAAGAATACATTACCATAAGTCATTACTAATGTATAAGGCAAAAAATGGTTTAGCTCTAGAATATTTGTCGTCTTATTTTATCAGCTTCTGCAAACCAAAAATACAATACGAGATGTTCGTCTTCAGATAATTTTATAATTCCAAAACCAAATCTAGAGTTGTATAAGTCTAGTTTCTCGTACAATGCACCAACAGTTTGGAATGCTCTTCCTAATACAATTAAAAAATCAAACACAGTATTAGAATTTAAGCATAACTACAAATCTATGTACTTTTAGCATTACCATGATATTTGTACTGTAATGCCATATAATAATTGTTTATTGAATTTAAATTGTATTGCATCTTTATTTATCATTATTATTGAATAATGTAATTATTATTTTATTAAGAGAGCCTTATTGAAAATTGGTGTAATCCAAATGAGTTACTCTCTCTAAATAAAGATATTATTATTATTATTATTATTATTATTATTATTATAAACGTTTTACGTCCGAACGTAAATTTTAATACGAATAGCAATGCGCGTCAAATTCGCTTTACTGTCCGAACGACGTTAACTTTTAATTCGCATCATCAATTAATTAATTATAATTTTATTCGAATTACAATTTAGAAAGTTTCCACACCACAGCTTAATTCAAATTAAAGCGAATTATCTAATTCGCATTAACGAAAACGCATTTCTAATGCGAATTGGATAATGCGAATTTTCGAATTCGATTCGAATTTTAAAAAAAAGAGTGTGTGTATGCGATTAGCGAATTCGATTCGCTTTGATTGAAATTCAACTTAGAATTAAATGTACGTGTGAACGAGGCATAAATATCTGTATACCTAGCGTGTGCATTGGTTATATTTAGCGAGGTATAGCATGTTGACAAATATAATGTCTACTCATGCTAAAATGAAGCCCTCTCTCAGTACTGTCAGACACAATATAATTATATACCGACGAATATATTGTCGGCACACGAAGGATGTTATCTGATATGGGTTATTCCTTACGATTTTTAAAATTAATTGGTAAAAGATGGTTTTATTATACCTATCAAATAATTGTTACTACAGCACCTGTTGCAGGAGGAAAGGTGTGTGGCATTTGTGACAAAGTTAGTGATCCAAAGCAGTGTTCGGTTAACCAGCAATGTCAACCAACTGAGGTAGGTAAAGTAAAACATTAGAGCAAAACGTAAGATTTTTTTTTTAATATTATGTTACATATAAGTTTATTTAATGTATTATTTTCCTATTACATGCAAGCAAGCCTAAAACAGACGTTTACAACATGATTTTTTTTCTTTTTCAAGAAAAGAGGATTAATAAACAAATAGAGCGAGAAATCAAAACGTTTTGTCTATGGTACTTAGGAAGATTTATAAATGATGTTTACTCATGTTAAAATGCCCTGTGTTTGTTTATTGTACCGGTGTACATCATATTTTAAAATTAATTCATTGATCTATACAAAATAGACTTCTCAAATGCAGATCATTGGTAGCAAAAAACCTAGTTCTATATTCACCCTATATGTATAAAATAAATAGACAAACTGAATATAGGTTTCAGCGATGCTTTTGATATCAGTCATACATATCAGATTTTAAGATTTGAAGCCGTAAAGGCAAATGAAAATATAAAAAGTGAAAGAAAAGTTTTCAATAAATTCCATTAGTGAACACAAACCAGTAAATTAGCCAATTCACACATAATGAAATTAAGCACACAAAGACAAAAAATCACTATATTTTTTGGGGGAACAGATTTGGGAATCGTTGATTCTAGAAAAAGAAACCTAGATATATGAACAGGCTGACGTTTTGTGTAATTAATTTATCCTGCAGTTTTCAACCCAATTCCCTGATTTTTCAAACACTTTTTGCACATATGTTTACATTGTGCACCTGTTGGTGCATTGTTTGAAAATTCATTTTTTAAATTTTTTCCAGACTTTGAAACTTAGTCATTTTTCGGCAATATTTATGGAAGAGTGTATACATTTTGTGTACGAGTATTCAACCTAGATCCATTACACTTCACATGAAGATTCCACAAATTTTGATGTTGTGCGCTTGCTATCATAAAATTGTTTAAGAAATTTGTTGTCATTTTTTCGAGGTTTTAACCGGTGTTAAGTCTAATTCGGTATGTCACATTCGGGGAAAAAGGAGAACGGGATTGCAGTTACGACGATTGGAACATATCCATCGTCATCTGTGAAATGAATATTAAATAATGGTCAACAAACTCGTGATGGCATCCGTATAATATTCGAAGGGATGATTTCAACCTCATCACTCGGAACTCTTGGTTTAATAGCTTCCTTGTGAGCAGTAACCCTATATCAAGGAAATCATGATTGAAACTAAAGACCTGGAATATCGTATTTACTGGGAGATATATACTCCTTATGCAGGCGCTGTTTGAATGTAGCTACATAGAAATGGAAAGTTTGCAAATTTGGAGGCTGAAATCATCTGTAACATACATGTTATACACCCTTAAAACTAGTTCGAATATGCTTTATTTTGGGTAAAATGGATACTATTCAGATGCATAATAATTCAAAGGAAATTTCAGTACAGTATACTGAAAGTGCATGCGATTTTTTTTTCAACTATATTTTCATGTTTTATCTTTATTTATATATAATTGACAATCATATAATAAAAGTTGGTAGCTGCGAGGTTAGGATGAATGAGATGTAGCGTCAAAGTAAGAAGAAGAAAGGAATAGGCCCTGTAAGACCCATTTTTGCCCCCAAAATATAGCGTTTTTACAAAGTTGTTAAAAATGTCAACTGTTAGCTATTTATTGGAAAGTAGAATACTTTTGTTACATACATATGTTCTGTTTTTGACAATACAATGGACATGCATAAGGTAGTAGCATCATTATGTCGTGCAAAAATACTGAAATCTTCACAATTTTAAGACGGTTTTTGTCTAAAATGGAAGTGGCCGCACCTGTGTTCAGTCTTAATATCTAAATATATGTTGTATTGAATGATAATACATAACGTATATAAATGTTGAGACTGAACACGAACGGGCAATTCCACTTTAGACAAAAAACATCTGAAAACTGACGTTTTATGGCATATTTGATAAATTTTTTTCATATTTAAGCTTGAATTTTAGAGTCTTTAATGATCAAATTGGTTCATTTATTTAACATAAACTAATTGAATCGACTGAAGTAGACACTTAAGTGTTTAAGGAATGTCAAAAATCTTTCATCAGATGTACTTTGAATTTTAGGCCGAAATTAGCCCTTACCAGACCTTCTCCTTTGTCGATTTGAGTTTAAATTCCTGTTTTCTCTTTGTATCATTTTCTGTAGTTTCTTCGGATTTTTTTTAGTATGTTGTTGTTAATCTTTGTATTAAAAGCTCATGTTCCCGTTTATTTTTGGGTTCTTTTTTGGCTATTTCACGTATTTCAAAAAATTATAATTATATTCAAATTGTTCTTTTTTTTTTACATAAAAGGTGAATATAGAACTAGGTTTTTTGCAAGAAATGTCTATAGTAGAGAGCCAAAAAAAAACAAAAAAACAAATGGACATTTAATCACATAAGTCGAAAATAAACTGACAACGCCATGGCAAAAAAAACCAAAAACAAAAGACCAACAACAGTATACCAAACACTACATAGAAAACTAAAGACTGAGCAACACGTACTCCGTCAAAACCAGGGGTGATCTCAGGTGTTTAAAAGTGTAAGCAGATACTGCTCATTTGATTCGTGTTGCTCATGTAAGTACCAAACCGGTGTTAAGTCTAATTCGATAGGTCACATTCGGGGAAAAAGGAGGACGGGATAGCAGTTACGACGATTGGAACATATCCATCGTCATCTATGAAATGAATATTAAATAATGGTCAACAAACTCGTGATGGCATCCGTAGAATATTAAAAGGAATGATTTCAACCTCATCACTCGGAACTCTTGGTTTAATAGCTTCCTTGTGAGCAGTAACCCTATATCAAGGAAATCATGATAGAAACTAAAGACCTAGAATATCGTATTTACTGGGAGATATATACTCCTTATGCAGGCGCTGTTGGAATGTAGCTACATAGAAATGGAAAGTTTGCAAATTTGGAGGCTGAAATCATCTGTAACATACATATTATATACCCTTAGAAATTAGTTCGAATATGCTTTATTTTGTGTAAAATGGATACTATTCAGATGCATAATAATTCAAAGGAAATTTCAGTACAGTATACTGAAAGTGCATGCGATTTTTTTTTCAACTATGTTTTCATGTTTTAAATCCACTACCTGTTTACTTATAACTATAGTTTATTTCTTCTAAATCTTTATTACATAATAAGGTGTCTATTAGAACTTTGATTCTAGAGCCTATTTAATGAAAGAACTTTAATGTTAAACAGACGTCTCAACAAAAGTGTGAATGGATAAGCGTTGGATCGGTAAAAAGAAAGCACTCTCCCTCCGAGGTCGTGATATCCTTTAACGAACCATTCGTATCCATTTTATTTACTTTATATACATAAATCTAAGTCTTGTTCATCGTGCACTTATATAAAACATTTGATTTTTTTACCCTTTACACGAGTATTTCCCATTTTAAATGTATGTACAGATTGATAACATTAGTCCACTAATGTTTAATAAAAAGAATAGCCAACGTAGATACACAATATGCCATGTCTGTTTTATGAAGGAATAAAAAAAACTTTGATTCAAGCAACAAATTATCCCAAACTGAAGTCAAAAGGATGTTTATCTAAATGAAACCTCATTTGTTACGTTTAGAGTAAGAATTTTTTTTCAAACAACAAGGCTGGAAAAAATGTTTTTCAACAAACATAAGCATTTCGTTGAAAATCAAATTTGATCCTCGTTATGCAAACTTGTTTCTTTATTCATATACGGAAAATTCATGAAGAATAGAAGGTAGCATTATTCTTTCACTTCTCTTCTCTCACTGAATATTTCAAATTTTTGTTAATTTGTTAAACGCATCTATCAAACGGAATTGAGAAAAAAGGATTTAAGATGCTATCCAAAGCAGGTCTACCTATTAAATTGATTTGCATCTATAAATGTACAATTAGGGTAAGTTAAGATAAAAACTATACTACAAAAGTGAAGTTTCCATTGTGAACTTTCTGTTTCTATGTATTAACAATCAAGAGGCGCCTGCATAAGGAGTATATATTTCAAAGTTGATATGATAATCCAGAACTTGCGTTTCCTGTCATGATTTTCATGATAGACGGTTGCTGCTTACAAAAAAACTATCTGAGTCACAGAAAACTACGGAACTGTTCCAATTGTTATTACAAAAATATCATTTTTTTTCCTCGATTGTGACATCAACATGATCAACGAATGAGACTTACCTCATGTATTTAACAACATGACGGGAACCAGATGTTGAATAGGGTCAGCTAACCACTTCTTTGATCCTGCGATCATTTCACGGCCTTTTTTTCCATGTAGTGTTCTTTCGACTTTTCTTATCTTTTCTTAGTTTGCTTCATTATTGTTTGCCATGGTGATGCCAGTTTCTTTTCGACTTATAAGTTTTTATTGTCCCGTTGGTACATGAAGCTCCGCCTTATATTTCTGCTTTAAAAAAATACAGCCGAATACGTAATTGCCAAAATTCTACTGAAATCATTAGCGACTGCTGTTACATGTAGTTAGGGTCAATCGACACCAGTGTAATACTTAGTTTCACATTATTACAAACACCTGCTTTCTATTTAGTGCAGAACGTACCTTTTCTGAAGACTCTATTTCAAGGAAAACATGTTTGCCATGCAACTTTGAATTACACTTATCTATCATTTTATCTCATGCTTTTTAAATTATTTCTTATTTTGTTTGATAGGTAATTTCCACCGCTACATTTAGTTTTCTTCATTGAACGCGAAAGAAAATAGATTTTTAGCACAGCTGAAATGATTTTGTAATACTCGGTACAATTTGTTGTTAATGTCTTGCATCTTTGATTACTATTATTATTATCATTATGCATATAATTATTTTTATTATTATTATTAGTAGTAGTAGTAGTAGTAGTAGTAGTAGTAGTAGTAGTAGTTGTAGTAGTAGTATTATCATTATTATTATTATTATTATTATTATTATTTTTATTATTAGTAGGAGTAATAGTATTGTTATCATCATTATTATTATTAGTAGTAATAGTAGTATAATTAGGTTTATGAATATTATTATAATTATTATTATTATTATTATTATTATTATTATTATTATAGATAGTAGTAAGAGTATATTTAGTAATTCATATCGTCTCATATTCCATGAGACTATAGTTTGTCAATATAACGGAACTATAAACAACTGGAATACGAGTAGGATGTTTCACTAGCTATAAAACACAAGGTTTGAAACACCATTTTCTTCAGAAAATGTCTGTACAAAGTCATAGATATGGCAGTTGTTTTCCATTTGTTCTGTTGGTTGCCAACGTTGAGTTTGTTAGTTCATCCGGACATTTCCTTTTTCAATTTGCCTTAGAGTTCGAAATTTTTGTTACACTTTTTTAATTAAGAGGTCGTACTACACACTGGGTTATATAAATACACATATATTCAAATGTCACAAGCCAATGTTAAAAAAAATAAATTCTAAAGGTTTTGGACCAAACAGGTTGTATAAGAAAATCATAAAAAAAAAGACCACACACATATACATATCATGAAGGATACCGACAGAACATTACTACTAAAACATAATTTCTTCCTATTTTTAAAGGGAGACAAATAAAGACAGGAATAGGATTCAAAATGTTTACAAAAATTGTAACTGCATTTGATTCGTTTCAACTGTAAACATTTATTGATTATAATAACATGGAACTAAGATATAAATTATGCTAAGGTGTCTACGGATGTACCGCCTTGGTCGAATATGAACTAAACAATAGATCCCGAAACACCAGAAATATTTCAAAACATAGACATATCTAAATGTATTGTTCTCTGATTAAATCATTTAAAATTACACATAAACGTTTAAAAAAGTTTTTACAAAATCAATTGTGATAATTAGTAGCCTCCTTGATATCACAATTGATTTTGTAAAAACTTTTTTAATACGTTTATGTGTAATTTTAAATGATTTAAATCGGAGAACAATAAATTTATATTGCAAGTACTCTGATATCGATGCATTGATATATTTCGTCTCTCCATTACATGTACCGAAGAGAGATCCAATCAGGTTTCAACAGAAAATAATGTACGTCTTATAAAGAAGGCAAATTGAATATTTACTTTTAGCGCAAAGCGTTACATAATGGATCAATAACTTGTACAATACAAACATACTTAAACAAACAAATCACTATTCAAAAGATGTATGCATATACCTTATACACTTTAGGGTTTCAATTCTAAATAGGAAAGATAAACGAACAAACATTAAATGTGTTTAACCTATGGACTAGGGTATAAGTAAGTTTTGCTACCATTGGTTTACGGACACATCTAACACGGAATAACCAGAACAAATATTAAAACATAAAGTCTCCCTTCGCTGAAAGGGGAGATAAACAAAGACAGGAATAGGTTTCGAAATTTAACGAAAGTTTGAGACAGAATGGAGGCTATTTAGCTACAAAATTGGTATTTTCTGTTAATAAACGTGTGGTGGGTTTCAGTGTCAAATGCTCACCTTCAAAATATATATATAGAAACCTAATTTTTAAATATAAAAGTTGTAAATCTTACCTCTTGCAAAACACAGAAATTCTTTTTAAATTTGAAATTTTTAAAATTATATAATAAAGAAGTAAAACACAAATATGAGGGTATATACGCTTTGTAGCCGCGATGAATATACTATATTATGTTTTAAAATGCAATTGAGACAAATTAATGCGGCAGTAGTGTACATTGTATTGATGTTTAAATCTCGAAAATCGATTAGGTAGAGACAAATCAAGGTAAGTAACAAAAACTGGAGAGATGCATAAAATACACAAATCAAGAAGGGAGGCGTCTACATGTTAAGCGTATCCCGCTAGTCTTGCATCAACTGTCATGCAAATAAACACTAAGTAAAAATGTCCGAATTGCACAAGAATGATTATAGCCTTTAAATTGTCTTAAAACTGTTTAGATATTGTAAAGTATGACTAACAATCCTTGAAACTGTTTTATTCCATAGCTATTCTTATTACTTACTAGGATATGATATAAATATTGAACCGTGATTTTTTCTAGAATTAATTGACTTCACTTTATGCTCAAAATTGTTCTATAATACTCAAACAAAATAAATGCTCCACAATTATTTCATGTAACACTTGTCTGAAGCATCATTCTGTATAATCATTTTCTATTTGGAGGCCTGTATAGTTAAGACGTTGTATACTGCTATCGGTTTGAGATATGAGCTTGGATGTGAGCTGACAACTGTAAGTAACTGTATATATGATATGAAACTGGATTAATTCATCCATAAGCGAATTTAAGTCCTAAAATTTGTGATTGAATTGTTCCAGTTTCATTATTAACATAATCAATAATCTTAAAAAAATACACTTGAATAGAATAATGATTTTTTGTATCTTTAGATGATCGAATGCATTTCGGGAGCATTTTTGTTTTTATTGTTAACGAAAATGATACCTTAAAGGATAAAAGAAATCTTCCCAAATATAGAACAGTCAATCATATCAAAAACTAAATACCAACACACCATACAATATCAGACATACGAACAAAACAAACAACAATGAAGAACACACGGCAAATATAGTCTGCCCTGGTGCAGGCATAACATGTCGACAGGTATAAACCAGTTTGACGTTCGCACAGACCTTCTACTTTATTATCTGGACAATACATGTTTGTCTTAAAATTGAAACACGCAACAAAAAACATGCACAGAGAAGCTACCAACAGCATGACAACTAATTTGAACAAGGAAAGAATGAAAATGACACTTAATTTTGAATTGGATTAACAATATGTTCGGAACTAAATAGTCCAAAACACGATTTTTCAAAATTCAAATAAAGCACCACATTAAACGTTTTCATCCATTTTATATAAGTATTTTATATTTAGGAATATGACAGTTGTTTTCCATTTTTTTTATGTGTTTGAGTTTTTGATTTTGCCAATTGTTAAGGGACTTTCCGTTTTGAATTTTCCTTGGAGTTCTGTTTTTTTCTTATATAAATTTTTTTTTATAACGAGCATAAACAAAATGGTCAGAGAACGACATGTTCTTTTTCAATTCAGATTTAAATATTTTTTTCTTTTAATAAGAGGGTGATAAGCTACTTACTCCAGTTTCAAAAGTCCCTTCAGTTATTAACTGAAAGGTTACGTTTACCTGATTCGCAAAATAAATGGTCTCTTTGTATTTTTCTTTGAAATATGGGAGATGAATGGCTATATGTTGTTTACAGAATGTCACTTCCGGCTCATATAATAGATTACTTTTCACTGATTTTAAAAATGTATGATTACTATGTACTTTCACATTTAATTAGTGCAAACATTGTTTGATAAGGTCACTGTCGGTTGCCCTTTTTCAGTGTCGTCCAGCCTCAGATTAAATACATCATTTACCACTATAAACCTATCCAAAAAAGTCAAAATTTAAAACAGAAAATTGACCTTAGACCTTAACCTCAATTTGATGGCCAAATATAAAAATGAATACATAATATAAAGGTAAAGAAGTTATCATACCAATCAGTTCATTTTGAATATATTTGAGGAGGAAAATTCTTTTAAATGTCGACCCAAATGTAGTAGCATTGCGTCATCATGGTCAAGTTATAACTTTAGAATATTGAACATGACCTTGTCATTTGACCTTGAACAAACTTTCCTGTTTTTTGGGGGTTTTTTTTTTGGCTAACTGACCACATTTCAAAAGACGCTGATTAATCAGTAAAACCGACAAACTATTTATGTCGAATTCAATAAAAGAAATGATTCCTTTTTTCTGTAACCTGATTGCTGTTATCAAAATTAAACAGATTATACAGTTTTGAAACAAACAATGTAAGGATCAATAACAAACCCTTTGCCATAGATAAATAAACCCATTTCATACTATCCAATTAACACTAAAAATAACTACACGTTGACAAAGAGTTTACTGTGGAAGTTTCAGTTAACATATTCAAGCAATTCCGTCCTGTCGATCGTTCAAGACTTCTAACTCCTAGCATCTGCTTATAAGCAGCTATAGACATTGTTAATGTACATCATCTCTTTATAATGTTCGTAGAAGTGACTGAACATTTACTCCTGAACTTTTGGGTATTCATCACATTCGCAAGAAAGTATATTCACGATCAATTTCTAAACTTTGTAAACAATTTGTCCGCCTCTTTTTTGTTTCTATGAAGAGTGTTTATAAACTACTGTAACAACACCTCCTTGTCAACAATGTTAACAACCGCTTTATTCCCTAAACAGATCAGCATTGGATAAGACACCTTGGCTACTCACTCATCCTAGTATTCCTACTGTCACTAATTGTGCCACTATCAATCGGGCTTGTTCCTGGGTTTATTTTTATTTTTTATTCTGTTGAGCGTTTCGATGTTCTGACTTTAGTTCATACATTATTACAAAACTACTTTGGAGTACATACAATGTTCAATCGTATTCTAAATAAATTCCATATGTGTTTTCCATCTGTCAAGAAATTACTCGTTTGTGTTGTAAAATAGATATGAATATTAGAAAACTTTCAAACGTCTTTTCAAAAATTTGAGAAAACATACATAGATACAACAAGTTAACCTATATATTTGTTTGATCTTTACACAGTATATTTTATACTTGGAATTATTGTTATTAATCACAATGTATTTCAATGAACGTAATCTTTGGTTTTGAAGAATTGAACGAAATGATACTTCTTTCCGATTTTTTTTGGATGTCGATACGCTAATCCGTTTGAATCTAGCTGTTTGCTTGATACCAGTTTCTTTTTAAATAGTATATCATTGATTCGAATATGAATGTTAATGTTATTTGGAAAAATATAATTTGTCCAAAACACATCAGAGACCGTTTGACATAGAATTTTTATACCTGGTAGGACTATGTGTGGTCACTTTTTCGTTCTTGTGCTATATCGTCAATTTGATTTGGAAATATGTAAGGCAAATGTAAGACATATTTTGGGTATTGCAACACTGACATTTGTGAACGCAATTCCTGTGAGTTCGTGAAACAGAAATTTATCATAGTGTTGTACAATTATTTGCCATTATGTGTAAAGGCCATTATTGTATCGTTTATTTCATTCGACCATTTTTACAAAAGTTATAGTTATAACTTATACTATAACTTTTAATTTTTAACTTACGATTTTTTTATCCTCTAAAAAACGAGTTTCATATGAAGGGTTCGAACTCACGTGTATTTTCATCGTAAATCATTACAGTTTTCAGTCATGCATGATACCACTATACCACGAGTTCTGACATAAATCAATATTAAGATTATACTCTTAAAGCGGTTAATTGTCAATACAGGCCAATACACTGGATTTCTGTCTCATTGATAATTAGCTTCTGTTATCTATGAAATATATAGTATGTCTTGGTTTATTCTTGTTCTTTTCAAATGTTTTTGATATGTTTTATTTTGGTTGTTATTTTCTTAAGGAAGATTATGTGCGACAATTGAATTTAATTATATAGCAATATCAAATAAAAGGATGATACTGATACAAGAGAAAAACTAAAGAAAATATTTTCTTTTAAATCATAAAAAAATGTTTATTCCAGATGTCAGGTTTGAAAATTGGTCGATTTTTAACATCGTGATAATGAACTGAACCTTTATACGATTGTGTCTATTACACACAAATTGTAGCCACTATAAAACAACTGTCATATTCCTAAATATAAAATACTTATATAAAATGGATGAAAACGTTTAATGTGGTGCTTTATTTGAATTTTGAAAAATCGTGTTTTGGACTATTTAGTTCCGAACATATTGTTAATCCAATTCAAAATTAAGTGTCATTTTCATTCTTTCCTTGTTCAAATTAGTTGTCATGCTGTTGGTAGCTTCTCTGTGCATGTTTTTTGTTGCGTGTTTCAATTTAAAGACAAACATGTATTGCCAGATAATAAAGTAGAAGGTCTGTGCGAACGTCAAACTGGTTTATACCTGTCGACATGTTATGCCTGCACCAGGGCAGACTATATTTGCCGTGTGTTCTTCATTGTTGTTTGTTTTGTTCGTATGTCTGATATTGTATGGTGTGTTGGTATTTAGTTTTTGATATGATTGACTGTTCTATATTTGGGAAGATTTCTTTTATCCTTTAAGGTATCATTTTCGTTAACAATAAAAACAAAAATGCTCCCGAAATGCATTCGATCATCTAAAGATACAAAAAATCATTATTCTATTCAAGTCTATTACACACAAATTGTAGCCACTATAAGGTCAATGAATTGTATATATCAGTACAATTCCTTGATAAAATAAACATCCGTATGTCCAGTACACTTGTCACTTTTTTTCAGTTGATAATATCATCATGCTTTCACTAAATTGTTTTTTGTGTGATTATAAATGGTCCAAATATACATCATTTCAACATTGAACGGACTCTTGTTTGAATAAAGTGTGATTTAAAAGCCACAACCGTAAAACAACTCCTTTGACAGTAAAAACACAAACAAAATCATCGCCATTATATGAAAATGAAATATATAATATAACTCTAAGATTAAAACAATATTTTGGTCGAGAAAAACAATTACGATGACAAAATGTCAATATGGGTACAAGGTTTGAACACCGTATGTTATGACTTTCGTTACCAACGACTAAACCATTACGGCTATAAACAGCTTGATTGGAATGTTATACAATCAACATAATTATACATCTGTACTAGGAGCAATGCTGCTGGGGATTCGAGAATGCGTACCACATATAAAACTAGCTTATTGAATGGTTCACGTTGGATGCCACATGTATTAACGCTAAAATAATCTAAATTTAATGAAACGGAAACAGTTTAATTGTTCAAATAAAACTTTTAGCACATAATTTTCATTTATTTTGGAAAGCAACATGAAATGGAGCAACATGAAACGGCAGTTTTGTGGCAGTTACGCTAATTTTATAGATTTAGATTAGCACGGCTAATTGATAGCCAGCCCTAAGACAACATAATACATTTTGCTAAATACTATATATATATGATACAGGCATTTTCTTAATTTAGGCAATTTACAAAATGCCTAACCTTGATAGGCATTATATATAATGACTAAAATTACCTTGTCAGTGTTCAGTTTCAGGTGATTTATAGGAATAGAATATCATTAAGATATGACAAAATCACAATATATTGCAAAGAAAATACCTAATGATACAGTAAAATTAAGTGTATTCTTCAAATACCAGCTGAGAAAATTTGTATGTCTATAATAGGTTATTTTTAGGGAAACTACAGTAAATATAAATAAGAAGATGTGGTATGGGTGCCAATGAGACAACTCTCCATCCAAGTCACAATGTATAAGAAGTAAACAATTATAGGTCAAAGTACGGCCTTCAACACGGAGCCAACGCTCACACCAAACAGCAAGCTATAAAGGGCCCCACAATGACTTTGGTTGTACTTTCTTTGTATTTGAGTTAGTATTATTATGATCTACTTATGATAGTGACAGAAGGAAAAGTTGTTCGGACAATAAAAAAACAATTACAAACGAATTTTTAGAAAAGCTAGATTCAAAACAAAAGTGTGAAATATGAAGCAAAGAGAAAAAGAGGGATGTTGTTTGATTGACTGATTTTTGTGTGTTTGCGTTCAGTAGCAAATATTTCATGCTTATTTAGGACGAGCACAATTTGATCATAAATCAAATAGGTAAGTTATGCGATGAATTAATTGGAAAAAGGAAAAGAATTTTTGACTGCCGCTTGAAAAGAAGGTACAGATGGGTGCAGTCCTAACCTGTACAGCAAGTTAACTTGATAACCAGTCATTTGGACTTGTCAAAGTTAACCTGTGACAGGATTTAGGACTGTTCTGACCAGTCCTAGGACCACAATCTAGTTAACTTGAAAAGCGGACTTGGTCCTAGGACTGTTTTTATGTCTGCCGAAAAAGTTAACTTAGAAACAGGTCCGCTACTGATATAAGTTAACTTCGAACCAGTCCTGCCATAAGTTAACATAAGTCCGATCGAACCAGACCTGTTCTCAAGTTTACTTTTTGGCAGGTGTGCTCAACACTAAGTTAACTTGTAACCAGGACCGCTCTCCATCGATTTTTAAAAAATATGTTTTAATGTCGTTGATTCTTGGTATAAACATAGAAAAATAAAGTAAAATAATACTTTCGTGATATAAACACAATTAAATACACGTATTTGTAAAGAACACGTAAAACTTTGCTTGTTATACAAATTTATCCGTGATCAGCCTTTCTTTAAATTAAAAAACGATATTGGTTACAATGCTAACGGGCATTTACCATATATCCCAATACATATCAAATTCTTTAAATCGTATAAACCATATGTGCGCTTTCTTATGTAAATCTATATAGCCGCATAGTATGTCAGCAATTTTTTTTTGTCAGGATAGAATATATAATACAAACGACACTCACAGCAATATTGGAACACAGTCACAATGACTACAAAATTTTGTCCGGATAAATTTAGAGTGCCAGCATGTCCTCCTTTTGTTCAACATATTGATACTTAAAAAAAAAGGGTAGTTTTGATAACTCAGGCTGACTGGTACAAAAAAATTATTTGACCGCATCAACCAAAACTTAACATATCTGCACTTTATCATGTAAATCTTTATAACTGCATAATAATTCAGTGATATTTTAAGTCAGAATGTATTGTATAAAACAAATGAAAGCAATATTGGAACACAATGACTACAAAATTTTGTCCCCATCAATTTATATTGCCAGCATGTCCTCTTTTTATTCAAAATATTTTCTCGCAACAAAAGTTCAGTAGTTTTGATACTCCAGGCTGACTCCTATAACAAAATTATTTGACCGCATCAACCTAAACTGACCATATATGCACTTTATTATGTAAATCTATATAGCCTAATAGTAATTAAGCAATATTCTTATGTCAGGATAGAATGTATTATACAAATGACCGCAAAATTGGAACACAATGACTACGAAATTTTGTCCATATACATTTTGAGTGCCAGCATGTTCTCCTTTTTTTCAATATATTGATACATAAAAAATGTCAGTAGTTTTGATTCCTCATGCTGACTTGTACGACAAAACTAATGGACCGCATCAACATAAACTGACCATATTTGCACTTTATTATGTAAATCTATATAGCCGCATAGTAAACCAGCAATATTTTTATGTCAGGATAGAATGTATAATACAAATGACAGCAATATTGGAACACAATTACTACAAAATTTTGTCCGCGTAAATTTAGAGTACCAGCATGTCCTCTTTTTATTCAAAATAATGTCTCGCAACAAAATTTCAGTAGTTTTGATACCCCAAACTGACTCCTATAACAAAACTACTTGACCGCATCAACCTAAACTGACCATATATGCACTTTATTATGTAAATTTATATAGCTGCATAGTAAATCAGCAATATTTTTATGTCAGAATAGACTCTATAATACATATGACAGCAATATTGGAACACAATGACTACAAATGTTTGTCCGCATAAATTCAGATTGCCAACATGTCCTCCTTTTATTGAATATATTGATACGTTACAAAATGTCAGTAGTTTCGATACCTCATGCTGACTTGTACGACAAAATTATTGGACCGCATCAACCTAAACTGACCATATTTGCACTTTATTATGTAAATCTATATAGCCGCATAGTAAATCAGCAATATTTTTATGTCAGGATAGAAGGTATAATACAAATGACAGGAATATTGGAACACAATGACTTTAAAATTTTGTCCGCATAAATTTAGAGTACCAGCATGTCCTCTTTTTATTCAAAATATTGCCTCGCAACAAAATTTCAGTAGTTTTGATACCCAAGGCTGACTCCTATAACAAAATTATTTGACCGCATCAACCTAAACTGACCTTATATGCACTTTATTATGTAAATCTATATAGGCGCTTAGTAAGTCAGCAATATTTTTATGTCAGGATCAAATGTTTAATACAAACGACAGCAATATTGGAACACAATGACTACAAAATTTTGTCCGCATAAACTTAGAGTGCCAGCATATCCTCCTTTTGTTTAACATATTGATACGTAACAAACTTTCAGTAGTTTTGATACGTCATGCTGACTTAGACAACAAAATTACTTGACCGCATCAACCTAAACTGACCATAATTGCACTTTATTATGTAAATCTATATAGCCGTATAGTAAATCAGCAATATTTTTATGTCAGGATAGACTGTATAATACAAATGACAGCAATATTGGGACACAATGACTACAAATTTTTGTGCGCATAAATTTAGATTGCCAGCATGTCCTCCTTTTATTGAATGTATTGATACGTTACAAAATGTCAGTAGTTTCGATACCTCATGCTGACTTGTACGACAAAATTATTTGACCGCATCATTCTAAACTGACCATATTTGCACTTTATTATGTAAATCTATATAGCCGCATAGTAACTCAGTAATATTTTTATGTCAGGATAGAATGCATAATACAAATGACAGCAATATTAGAACACAATGACTTCAAAATTTTCTCCGCATAAATTTAGAGTGCCAGCATATCCTCTTTTTATTCAAAATATTGTCTCGCAACAAAATTTCAGTAGTTTTGATACCCCAGGCTGACTCCTATAACAAAATTTTTTGACCGCATCAACCTAAACTGACCATATATGCACTTTATTATGTAAATCTATATAGCCGCAAATTAAATTAGCAATATTTTTATATCAGGATAGAATGTATAATACAAATGACAGCAATAGTGGAGCACAATTACTACGAAATTTTGTCCGCATAAATTTAAAGTGCCAACATGTCCTCCTCTTATTCAATATATTCATAGATACAAAAATTCTAATAGTTTTGATACCTCATGCTGACTTGGACAACTAATTTATTTGACCGCATCAACCTAAACTGACCATATTTGCACTTTATTATGTAATTCTATATAGCTGCAAATTAAATCAGCAATATTTTTATGTCATGATAGAATGTATAATACACATGACAGCAATATTGGAAGACAATGACTAAAAATTTTGTCTGCATACATTTTTAGTGCCAGCATGTCGTCCTTTTGTTCAATATATTGATACGTAACAAAATTTTAGTAGTTTAGATACCTCATTCGGACTTGTTTAACTAAATTATTTGACTGCATCAACTTTAACTGACCATATCTGCACTTTATTATGTCAATATAGATAGCCGCATAGTAAATCAGCAATATTTTTATGTCAGGATACAATGTATAATACAAATGACAGCAATATTGGAACACAATGACTACAAAATTTGGTGTGCATAAGTTAAGAGCGCCAGCTGCATGTCCTCCTTTTGTTCAATATACATGATATATTGATACGTTACACAATTTCAGTAGTTTTGATACCTCAGGCTGACTGGTATAGCAAAATTAATTGACCGTATCAACCAAAACTGACCATATTTGCACTTTAGTATGTAAATCTATATGGCTGCATTATAAATCAGAAGTTTTTTATGTCAGGTTGCCAGCATGGATTGTATAATACAAATGAAAGCAATATTGGAAAATAATGAATGCAAAATCTTTCCGCATTAATTTCAATGTCAGCATTTCATCTCTGTATTCATAATATTGAACCGTCACTAAAGTTAGTAGCTGAGGATGGTGTGTATAACAAAACTATTTGACCACATCATCCAACACTGCCCAGTGGCATGTCTGATTTCTTTGTACTTTATAATGAAAAGTATATGAAAAAAGTAAAATCACAAAAATACTGAACTCCGAGGAAAATTCAAAAAGGAAAGTCCCCAATCAAATGGCAAAATCAAAAAAACAAACACATCAAACGAATGGATAACAACTGTCATATTCCTGACTTGGTACAGGCAATTTCTTATGTAGAAAATGGTGGATTGAACCTGGTTTTATAGCTAGCTAAACCTCTCACTTGTATGACAGTCGCATCAAATTCCATTATTATGCGTGTATGAGGTTATCTTCTAGGAATAGTATACTGTTAGTATATTTATTATGTCAGTTGATTTATTTTGTTTGTAGCTAAACGTAAAGTGGCAACTATCAGTGGCGGATACTGACCTTTTCATAAGGAGGGGCCCGCTGACTGACCTAAAGGGGGGGGGGACGCTCCAGTCATGCTTCAGTAATTCCCTATAAAATCAACCACGAAAAGGGGGCCCGGGCCTCCTAGGGCCCCCCTGGATCCGCCTATGCCTATTTCATTCATGTGCACAAAAAGTATGTTTTTCGGACGTTCCAGATATCATTTATAATCCACAAAGACAAATCTGGGGAGATTGTTCATAATTATACAACACCTTATGTATCATGACACTGTACAATTTTCGTTAGAATATTTTGTAGAAAACAAAATCGTTAATCCAAGGCAAACAAGGTGAATTACGATGAAATATCCATGTAAAAATTGTAATGCATAAAGTAAAATTTAGGAAGAGACTGTAAAAAATTGGGTACGAAGCAACGTCGACAATGATGTTGATATCCCATGATATAAGAATATTGTTCCGACGCGTTGGATAACCTTTCTATCCGCCTTATAATTAAAAAAAAAAAACTTTCATTTCTTTGATGATTGCTGTATGTGATTTTATAGCCATTGTTTAATGTATATAATTATATAAGAATATGAAAGGAAAAAGATTTTTTTAGTGCGTATAATATCTATACAGTCTAACGAGTAAAGAAATTTTCTATATAGGCCTACTGGAAAATAAACAATGCGATTATTGTAACATATTTAAAGCTCAAGTCTGATATGAAAAGTCTTAACAAACACGGTAATCTGTCATAAGCAGACCTGTCCCAAGGTCTGGTCAACAGCAGACTTGTCCACAGGTCTGGTTAGATCAGACCTGTCCACAGGTCTGGTTAGGAACAGACCTGTCCACAAGTCTGGTCTAGGGCAGACCTGTCCTCAGGACTGGTCAAAAGCAGACTTGTCCACAGGTCTGGTCTGGAGCAGACCTGTCAATAGGTCTGCAGCAGTCCTAAAAAAGCAGACCCTAGGTCTTGTCTACCAACGACGAAGTTATCTTGCTTGTCTGCTTAAAATTTCTCAAGTTAACTTAGAAAGCAGTCAACAAGTCTGCTCAAGGTTAACTTTTGTACAGGTTAGGACCGCACCCATCTGTATGTTGGATAGGGACAGATGAAACCTTCCAACAGTCCATATTTGAGGAAGAGTTCTTAATATTCAGAGAGCGTAGCACTTTCCTTACATAAGGCATCATATTTTAAAATGTCCCCATTCATATAGAATGCAAAATTGTATATGCTGCACAGCAAAACAAATTCCCCTTTTCACAATACAATTTCGTGTTTGGTTGTGAAGTAAAGATTTGAGTGTCTTCATCGTCACTAGCTCAAGGATATTCTTAGATCTTCACAATCTAATGAATTGATGTTAATTTTTCAAATTTTAAAACAAAATCACGAAGAGACAAGTCCAGGCGCGTCGAAATGGTTAGCTATCCTTTCTATGCATGCATCACCTATTATGGGAATATCTGATTCAGCATGGTGAATGCTCTGATAAGCCAAAAGTTGTAAGTCAACCTAATCATGCTAATAATATATACTTCGAATCATATGGAAACACATGAAAAAGGAGATATTCATGTGTGCGCTGTTTGCGAAACCCCATGTTTTTTAAACGTTTTTAAGTGTTGACAGAGCTGCAAGTGTCATTGTCCAGGTTTCCCCAAAAGACCAGATTTAACGCCAAACGATGTATTTGCAAAACAAATCAGGACATATGTGCAACGGAGCATGTCATCCAAATATTTTATGAATTAAAAAATTATTGTCAAGTTCAGTACTTCTGTAATTTTTAATTCAGTAAAATTTATTTTTGATAATTAAATCTCTTTAAATGCAAGCATTAAAATACAGTAATTATCATAGATAAAACTGCTGTGTTGTTCAATACTTTCAATGGCTCAGGGGCCTAGGTGGCCAAGTGGTTTAAGTAGTCGAACAGCTGTATCACTAGCCTGTCAACACTGAGGTTGTGAGTTTGCATTCCGCACGTGGCAGGTGCTCTCGGCTCCAATCTTAATTGCCTAGGATTGTCATTTTTTCTATCGAAGATCGGCGGTGTTATCTGGGCACTCCTGTTTTCTCCAATAAAAACTGACCGCCAAGAAATAGTACAATAGTACTGAAAGTGGCGTTTATCACCAATCAATCACTCAATCAATCAATGGCTCCGTTTTTGTGAACATTTCTTACAATTAAATAATTCAGCCATTTTGTAAAATGCCTTTAAATTTTTCTCGGCATATTGTAAAATGCCTGAAAAAATAAGTCAATATATAAAATGGCTAAATCTTACAAACATTTTACAAAAGCCTAAATCAAGAAAAATTCCTGTAACATATATAAATTTCAAAGGTTCTTAATTCTGGTAAGGAAAACCTTTAAACTTTTCAAAACAATATAAATACATTCTGTATATTAAAGTTTGTCTTTTTAAATATATTATAAATACCAAAATCTATTCAATCTAAATAATTTGTAATGATTAAACATTAAATGAAACATTTCTTAACCAATATGAAATTTGGAGTTAAAAACGGGAGCTAACACCCCATTAAAGTTAAATTTAACTGATGTTAACTTGTCCAATGTCTAAATATAGATGTTAACCGTGTGTATATAATCATGTCCAACTATTATAGAATAAAAAAGACAAAATATGAAATTATCTTCATGAAATTCCGTTGATTTATTGTCAAAACGTAAAACAGACAGTCGTTGTAACAGAAATGGGTTAAGCTAGAGGATTCACAAGAAACAGTGGATTCGGAAACGATAATCAACTTGCGACTAACGGCGTTCGTTGATTATCGTTTACGAATTCACTACAATTATACGTGAATATTGGGACTTTTACTGTTTTCAAGAGTATTGGAATAGTGTTACATTGTTAAGGCAACTTCTCTGAGACCATTGTGACAAAAAGCATTAGTTCTTGATAGGATTGCTTGTCATCATGTTTATATGCCTATATTATACTGTCATTGTATTACTTCCTGTTATTGTAGTTGTATACAAGTGCAAACACATCATTTATCACAATTTTCTTTTGATCGGGTGTTTATAGGCGCAGTGTTAACATTATCATGGTTATGGCGGTGGATAACACTAACTAAAATTATACGAATGCCCTGTAAACGTCCACTATTTTTCGAAATATCATATAAAATAAAATGAAAAAAGAAGAGAATGTCACCCATTCGGATAGTTTAAAGACAAATCAGAAGTTTGTTTCGTTTTTAAGGCAAAAATAATAGATACAATGTATTTGCCAGTGTGAAAATTATCTTTGAACCATCTCAACCTTATTTTAGACCCCAAACAAATCGTTTATCTGTTGGATTTTGATATGTTTCAGGTCTGTGATCGGATCTTAAAAGAGTACAGAAGTACTCACACAACAGTGCCTTCCACTGATAAAAGAGCAGATCACGGAGACATTACCCTCTGCATGGCATGCTGTGACAGCCTTAACTGTAACAAAGACCAATGTAGTAGTGTTATAAAAAGTAAGTTTGCTAAAGCCTTTATTTTAAATAAGTAACAAATATTTGAAAAATAGTTGAAAAGGAATAAACTTAAGTTTGTTTTCGTTGAATATCCGCGTTTGGCTTGCTTGTGGATGAGTAATGGTTTCTGAGAAGAACAAACAGTTCTTGGTTCATAAATAACTTAAAGAAGCGTACGACAAAGATAGCAACTATCTGAAGCAAATGTGACTTTAGACACTAATGAGTGTTCCATGTGTGCTCTTTTTACATGCTCGGAAATGTATGGCATGTTTGACTTTCAAAAGGGTTAAAGGTTAAACAAAAATAGTTGTTATGCTCTAGCATGTTATTAATGCCAACTTCCCCCAGTTTCGTCCCTTTGCTGATGAACACTTTCGATTTAAAATATACATTTTGTCTGTCAGTTTTCACTTAAGAAATATTGTATTGTTCTAAAACAACTTTTTTAAACTCTATCCCTTGTTATGTGTCAAAGCTCTGAATATTTATTCTGATTTGACTAAACTTTTGGTCCGTTTTTTTTTTATTTATTTTATCAGCTAATCAACGTTTGCTTAATACACAGATTTTCAAATCCTAATAGTTTGGCCGCGGTCATCACAAAAGAGACATTAATTGTCTAAATGATCATCTGGTGCTTTACAATTGGTACCATTAGTGTTAACGAAATCGTGTTATCTTTATATATATAAGTTTTATTTAGACAACGCGCATCTAGCGTATAAAGTCGTTAGCCTTTCCAATTTATTTAAATCTTTTACGTTACGTGTTGGTAGTCAGAAATATAAACATCATAAACATAAGAATATGTGATAGTATTGCCAATGAGACCACTCTCTACTAGAGACAAACTGACATAGAAATTAACAATAATATGTCACCGTAAGGCCTGCAACAATGAGCAAAACACACAACGAATAGTCAGCTATAGAAGGCAATGACATGACACAATTCAAACGGACAAAGAAATAGACCAGTTTTATGCCAACACAAAATATTGAAAACAAATATGATAAAAAGCAACTAACGACAACCACCGAATGACAAACTTCAAACTTAGGTCAGACATAAATAAAACCATACCCTAACAAAACTAAACATTAAGTTTGATATAACTGGACTCACTATGTCGGCACGCAACGCAAAAATAACATAAGGACACAAGCACAACCATTCTTTGAGTTCTTGCAAATACTGAATACTAGCTCACAGCAAATAACACCTTATGCATGAGTCATGTTCCCGAAGACTCATATGTGCCAACAATTTCAATGCATGATACATGGACCGATTAAATCCCTTTTAAAAAACTTTAATTTCTCAGTGAAAGATACTCTCTTCCCTCGCGTTTGCAATTGACAATTGCATAGTTTACAACTGATTGATACGTGACGTGAATGTTCCAAATTTTAACTGCTAAGTGGGACGTAATCTTACAGGTAACATCAAAACAACAAAAGCAGGGTTATGAGAAAAAACGCCTAACATCAACATTACGCAAATTGTATGTACGGAAGCAATCACCAATAGGTTGACCGATTCAAAGACTTATGCACGGTCGCAATCACCAATTAGTTGACGATACAAAGTTTTATGTACGATCACAATCAATAATTGGTCGATCGATACAAAGTTGTATGCACTGTCGCAATCACCAATTGGTTGACCGATACAAAGTTGTATGTACGGTCGCAATCACCAATTGGTTGACCGATTCAAAGCTTTATGTACAATCACAATCACCAATTGGTTGACCGATACAAAGTTTTATGTACGATCGCAATCACCAATTAGTTTACCGATACAAAGTGTTTGTATTAGGTATAGTTAACTGCTTTGAATATTTACCGACTTATTATAATTTTCTGTATTGAGAATTTGTAAGCTTGTTGACCAAACAAGGTCTTGTGGCTTTTATATCACTTGAAGGTGTATCATGCTAATTTCAACTCCCTTTTATTCGGATGATTTAAAAATGAGATACAATTTTGGTTCACAAAAAAAAAAACAAAAAAAAAAACGTTAACGAATATATTATTATTTTTCAGCCCAAACCTGCTACAACTCTACTATTTGTGGATGAATATTGAAATAACAGTTTCCATTATCTAAAATAGAAAATGAATATGTTGTTTTGCTAGACAAGTGTGTGTGTGTGTGTGTGTGTGTGCGTGTGTGTGTGTGTGTGTGTGTGTGTGTGTGTGTGTGTGTGTGTGTGTGTGTGTGTGTGTGTGTGTGTGTGTGTGTGTGTGTGTGTGTGTGTGTGTGTGTGTGTGTGTGTGTGTGTGTGTGTGCATGTTTCAATGCTACCCTATCTATGAATAACTTTTTTATAAGTATAAAAATAATGAGATGTAGTATGACTGCCAATGAGACAACTATCCACCAAAGTTCAAATGAAGGGGATGTAAGCAATTAAAGGCAACGGTACGGCCTTCAACAATGAGAAAAACCCATACTGTATAGTCGGATATAAAAGGCCCCGACATGAAAAATATGAAACAATTCAATTGAGAAAACTAACAGTCAAATAGAACTTTTAGATAATGTCAACAATAAGAAATATAACCATCCCAAATACGTCATTTCAAATTCTATAGGACTAGTGGTATTTTCTTAATTTGTACGCACAATATAAAAGTAACCTCAATTCATTGGTGTATCTTTCGTTGTTAAGAACGTTGTGTACGTTTTTGAAGACATGATCTATAATGCATTAGATCATGTAATGTGTAATAAAGATCGCCATTTTAAACGCTCTCTTTTGAAAAGTATTATATAAAAAGGACAAATTTCTGATTATCTTAATTCAAAAAGGATTTCATTTAGTATAAATCGAAGGTAAGGTTACCTTTGACAAATGTGTCTGTTCTATTTAGGTCTGTTACAAAATGTGCATGCACACGTACCATATCTTTAACTTTTAAAGTTTTTGTCTTTCTCTGCAACATATCTACATAAAAAATAATTTTATATGATCCGCATACGATTTGGGCTTTACGATACTACTAGGTGGACGACACTACTGGTGTACGTTTCATTAACTGACATGGAAATATTAAATGTTTATAATTTAAACTAAGGTTTCAACTCCCTCGGTCAAAGTTGACCTTCGATTGATTTGGCCATCTTTTTAGGTACTTTTTGGTCATATAACTCTTCAACTGTTTCGGTTCTTATACCTCCTTTGCTTTTAAATATTCGGCTTTGAGCGTTCCTGATGACGGTAAATCCAAAAAGCACTTCGGATACACGAAATTGATCAGGTGTTGTTTTCATATTTTTAACTCATTCCAAATACTTCGGTTTTTGTACCCTCGGGCATAAATGGCATTTGGTAGATTTGAGTGTTTATCATTGCCACATATTAATCAATTCAGTTGTTATTGTTATAACATTATCTGGTATAGTTACACATAATCACATACTGAGAATAGGTGTGTTCAAGTCAGGTTTACAACAAGCAGACATAATGAATTAATGCTGTACTTTGCGCAATGCAACATTTTAAACCAATTTTACACAACCTCATTTTGTCTGTCTAGTGTACTATATTTAGAGGTCAATTAAATATTATATTATTTTACACTTGATTTCAATCGCTATCTTAACGTCAAAGAATTTGGTTAAAAGCAATAACAAATACCACATTTGATAATTATAGAAAATTACGACATTACATTTAGCAAACGGATGAACAATTTTAAAATCGCGCTTTAGATAAATGTGATAAATGCCCGAAATGATTTATTCATGTAAATACTATTGAAATATTTTCACAGAAATACAGAAATACAGAAATTAAAGAAGCAAAAAAAACAAGGGGACATTCAAAACTCATTATCGTTGAGAAACTGACAACAGCATGTCAAAAACAAAAAGACAAATAATTATGCAAAACATTACATAGACAACTAATCACAGAGCAAGAAGAAACCAAGAACATAACTAGGAGAGATAGCATGGGTACCAAAAAGGGTAGACAGAATCTGCACCTTGTGTAGCTCCCGCATTTTTGCTCATTGTATGTACATAATTCGGTGATACATCGCATTAAAAGAAGTAACAATCACGAAAAGAGGACTGAAGTAAGGTAGAGATTTATTAGGAAAAGAAAGTAACAAAAATACCAAACTCCAATTAAAAATAAAACCGAAAAGTCTTTGATTAAATGGCAAAATGAAAACCTCAAACACATCAAAAGAACGGAAAACAACTGTCATATTCCTGACTAAGTACAGGCATTTACTTATGTAGAAAATGGTGAATTAAACCTGGTTTTATAGCAAGCTAAACCTCTTACTTGTATGCAGTCATATAGAATTCCATTATATTGAAAACAATGTGTGAGCGAAACAAACAGATGAAAGGTAAACATGTCAACAACTGGAGTACAACAGTGAACATTGTGTTATAATCTTAATCACTATACATACAAATAACTATTTCAACAAAGAAAAACAAAATGTCATATGGACACTCTATAGAGAAATTACATAAGCAAAAATGTAAGACAAAAATACAAAAATGACTATAGCACAATAGCACAATGGCGGATGTATAAATACCTAGCCACGACAAAAGTATATACCAAAAATAAAATGGACTGAACAGCAAAGTGTGAAAATATACAAGGACAAATATATAGAACACTATAATACGTAATTAAGATGATAAACAACGTCAGTACCTTGAATATACATAAACAAGGTCATCTATGACACAGATAATCAATCACAAATAAACAACTTGTAATGCCATCCTTTTAACTTTCAGAGGGAAGATTTCAACTTAACTTGTAGTTTTTGTTTCTTTTTAATAAGTAAGTTTTAATATTTCGTGTCTACGCATAGATACATGATACATACTTCATATGTGGGCCTTGTAAATGTTAATACTTGAAAATGTAAAGTTCACAATAAACTCGCTTTTGTAGTTGAGATATCATGATGCATAATTTACTCTATCTGTAGTATCCTTTTCTCCAAGTTTGATGGAATGCAACAACAAAGTAACTAACTTTGAATTTTTTTAGTGAGGGGACATTATCTATACAGCGGAAGGAAAATATTTATCCTTCCTGATAATCTCTTATGAATGATTATAATTATTTAACCATTTCTGCACTCGTTACTCGTTTATTGTTTCAGTACTTTCATTTACAAAGGCGATTTACAATCATCCATAGCTCTTTATGGAGAATGTGACAAAATTGTGTCGGTGTTTGCATGGGCAATAAATATCGTCACTAGATTTCCTAAAGAACTGATGCTTATAATTAATATTTCGAAAATTATTTCTCGTTAGTAGAATGTGACTCTTACACAAATTTGACCATCGAATGAACTCAATACTTTTTACATATTTTCGACGGACTATTTTCAAGTTCGAAAGTTACTATTTCCTGTAACTAACAAAATATTGCCCACCGTGCTTATCATGTCGTAAAGAATTTGCAACAACCAGTAAAACATCGATTATGTTAAATTGTAGAAATAATTTTAAAACATTTATAAAAGAGCAATAATGTCACACAAAATGACAGCAGTCTTATTGATATTTCTGTAAGTACCGATAAAGTTTGGCGTTAAAGGAACAGGATTTATGAAGCCACCTTTCAAAAACCAAACTATTACGTTTACTCATTTACTTTGTGGCTCTTATGTTTAGCAATTTCTTCAACAAGCAGGTAAAATAAACATGTGTTTGTATGAAGCAAATATTGTCTTATTATGTATACTATTTACGGTTATTGAATATCTGTTTCACAGATGACGACGTTATTGTTCCAATTTTCGTAACCATGATCCCGCCCTATTTTCCTCAAATGTGGCTTACCGAATAAAATTTTTACCGGGTGTGTACTAACAAGAGCAGCACGACGGTGGCTACTTGTTGAGCGGGATCTGCTTACCCTTCCAGAGCGCTTGATATTACATCTTGGTTTGTTTAAAATTGGTTTTTGTTGCCTTTGCTTTAGTTTTAAGTGTTGTTCTTTGTGCTATTTGATTTTTCTAACCGTTCATATTTCTGTTCATACCGGTAACATTCTCGTTTATTCTTTGTCAAATGTACATACAACGTGTTTCTGTTTCTATTGTACATACGCAGTAAAGTGTCAGGGTTGGAACATTTACTTGACCAATGGTTATCATTTACTTGACCAATGGTTATTTAATTTAGTGAGGTTTTAGGGTTAGATCACAGTCAAATACCAATCCGCTATTGTTTGATGCCAAGTCACTTGATACAACTTATTTTATAGGAGTAACACGACGAGGGTCGCATGTGCTCCAAGATGGCATTGCCAGTTTGTTTTGTTTTTCTTTTTTTACTTATGAGTTTAAATATCCAATTAGTATATTTCACTTTACTTTTTTCATTGTCTTTTTTTAGACTTAAGGTTTAATTAATGCCATTAGAATAAACAAATATCCCTCATGTTTTGTTTTAGAATATTAGAAAATACGAATTGTATTTCCGTTTTCCTATAGTATTTTAAAATGTACTACAAAATAATTAGTAATTTGTAACTGGTGCTAGGAATAAAATTGTGCATATAAGCGAAATGTGCGCAAAAGAATGACGAAAAAGAATATTTCTTTTTTTCAAGAAATAATTCTTTCACATTCTTGTAAACTAAAATTTTATGAATCAAAACATAACTGTAGTACTAGACACACAAACGTTTTGATCCTACTGTATATAGATATAGGAAGATGTGGTATGAGTGCCAATGAGACAACTTTCCATCCAAGTTACAATTTATAAAAGTAAACCATTATAGGTCAAGGAACGGCCTTCAACACGGAGCATTGGCTTACACCGAACAGCAAGCTATAAAGGGCCCCAATTACTGGTGTAAAACCATTCAAACGGAAAAACCAACGGTCTAATCTATATAAAAACGAGAACCGAGAAACACGTATGAACTACATAAATAGACAACAACTACTGTAATCAGATTCCTGACTTAGGACAGGTGCAAACATTTGCAGCGGGATTAAACGTTTTAATGGTACCAAACCTTCTCCCTTTTCTGAAACAATAGTATAACATCACAACATAGAAAAACACAATAAAATATCAATTGTAAAGCTTAACTTAATAAAAAAACGTAAATTAACACACAATGAACGAATAAATTTGACCTGTGACACCTGAATGCAAATACACAGTTAATAAAAAATTACAAGGGATAAATAATTAAAGTCAAAAGTAAATAAACAGGTTTAAACAAAGTTAAAGTATGATATCACTGTGAAATGTCAAACATTTTTTAGAAAATCATCACTTTTGAAGAAACCTGCGTCATATTATACACAGGTAAATGAAAATAATTTTGTTGTTAAGTATACTTCTTCTTCTGTGTGTATAATATATTCCGTTTAGGAATACCAAGAAATTTTTTTAATATCAATAAAACTAATCTAACACTTGGTACATATGGGGTGAATATCAACAATAAAAATATACAATTAGTGCTAGATAAAACTTCCTGTACAGGTCCAAGAACAGAATCTATGGAAAAATGAGATAATTGTGATGTTCATAGTACGAAGAAGTGAAAATTTGTAGTAATACCAAATAATCAAAGCTGGTATATAGACAAGATCCATGTTAACATTAAATAACAAAAAAGCATTACAAATAGTATCAACATGTCAAATTAAAAAGAAAGTACGATTTGAGAGTACCCGCAGTTACTGACAGCTAGTTAAAAGCCAAAACGATTAATAATAAAAAATCATGCATCAGAGACTAAAATCAGCTAAAATACATTCCAGGGATTTAGTATTTTAACGTCATGAACAGTCAAAGAAGACATGACTTGTGTAATGCCAAAAATAAATGTATTGACAGGTAGTAGGATCCCAGCAGACATTTGACGTTGTATAAACATCATTTCGACGTCAGACCCTAACGTCCGGCCTACGTTAGATTTTGATTGTATATGAAATTTTTTAGACGCAAAAAACTGACGTCTACCCAACGTCTTGACAAACGTCCTTTCAACGTCTGTACAGCGTAGTTACAAGTTACAACATCAGTACAACGTTGGTACAACATCCGACCAACCAACAGGATGAACCTTAATAAGGATGTTCCACATCTGTACAACGTCTAGTCAACGTCCTAACAACCCCCATTAAACCTCTTTAAATATCTTCAGATATCGGTACAACGTTTAATCAACGTCCCGACAACAACCATTTAACCTCTTTAAATATCCTCATATGTCTGTACAACGTCTAACAACGTCCTGACAACAACCATTTAACCTCTTTAAATATCCTCAGATGTCTTCTGAGCTAATTAAGGACCAAATTAAATCCTTATCAACGTTCCTAAATTGGACAATTAAGCCAATGAAACAATAATTCATTTAACGTCCTGTCCTGAATAAGTGCGTCAACATCTTTAAAACCTCAGAAATTCATTCCTTTCAACAAAGGTTGGTAACCTTATAATTCAGTGCTGGTGGACATGTCTCCACAACTACTTATCACATCAATTTTGCTGTTGACCAGGGGTTCAAAACGCTCGCATTGTCCGGGCTTGACCAATATTTTTGACTTGATATGCAGAGCCTGCACTGGACATATAAGGTTTTGTCAAGTTAATATTGGAAAAACAAGAAGTATCAACTAGCTAGGGTCTAAAAGGCAGAACTATGATTTTTGAACACTTGAAATATGTGTTGAAACAAAACAATAAATTATTGAATAAATCTACATTATTTAATGTGGTATTTTAAAAAAAATCAGTGTCAAATTTCTGCTCCATTTCTATTGATGTCTGCTGCTCAATCAGTTGATGACCCAGCTTTCTTCTTTCGACCACTCCTCCCATTCTGTCAGGTGGATACTTCATGTAAGCTTCTATTACCTGTATGTCATGTTCCGTTTCTTAGATAAAAAATATATATAATTCATGTAAAAACAGTTAAGTATTTACAGCATAATGTCGTTAGTGCTGCATTATTGATGTTTGAAGCAAATTTTGAGGCAAAGAGGTTAAACCCCTGACTTCAATTATAAATTGTTATAGGTAGAGTAAAAATATTCTTTATATTCTATTTATAAAGCATGGATCATACATTGCAAACACTAATGCACCACAAGCACCGAAATCTCCACAGTCACTCATCTTAGGAAACAATAATGCATCGCAAGCACCAAGATCTTGACAGTCACAATAATGCCCGACAAGCTCCGAGATCTGTACAATCACTCATCTTGGGGAAACATTAGTTAATGCACCGCAAGTACCGAGATCGTGACAGTCACTATAAAACCCATCTCTAGCTAAGGAGTTAAATAAAATGTCACATGAATACGGATTCAATGAGGTCGAATTATTCACGTGCAAGTAAATAATTCATCAGCTATATTTATTAGCTTATTTTGAAAAAAATTGAACGAAACTGGCTGCTAAAGACGAATAATTATTTCACCATTTCACTGTCATTAAGGATAGAACGAAAAAAATTCAAATTTTAATGTTAATGCCCCTTTTATTTCCTGTTTTAAAAAACGCCCAACATCTTAGCTTTCAATAAAATAAACAAAAATTTAAAAGTTATTAAAGATCTTCTATTGGAATCAGAGTTTTCGGTCATTAAAGGAATTTCATTAATAAAAGATTCATGTCCCGACTTTCTTTTCAGATTTTATAATGAACATACATATGTAAAAGTCGGCTGAAAAGTCAACCACGTTGAAATTCATGATACTTCATAATTGCAGTCATAACAAACTATAAATTAAATAATTTTCTCGAGCGATTTATTTTCAAGTCTTTTGCGAGTAAAAATTAACGCAAATATAATATAACTTGGATCTTTCCTTATTTTGTCACATGAAGCAAATGTGAAAGTCGCGAAATTAAATCACCGTGAAATGGGCCATATGGGTTAAAAGCGAAATAAAGTATACGCGAAAATAAATTGGTTTACAGTATCATAAAAGATCTCCTAAATTGTTTGTAGCGCTCCTTTTTATTATAGCTCTCATAGACCATGTTGAGCAGATTGTGCGGTTTTCTATGGAAATTGAATGCATTTAAGTTACTTGTAGAAGTGTGACGAAGTAGTTGCAATTGTATGATCTCTGTATAAAGCTAGTTATACAAATTTGCATATGAGGGTACTCGTGTCATTTTGGTATCTAGAAAATTAAAAGAATTCAACGGATTATCAATAGGTTGAAATGTCTAATGTAACATCGATCGAATATAAACTGAACACACCATTCCTATGGTATCGCAGAAAGTTCTAATAAGTGATATTGAAGCACATTTAATATTTCAAGAAACGACTAAGTTAAGACAACAACATATTAGTATTTCCCAAAATCTAAAGGTAAGTTTTGAAAATTCACTTTTCAGAATTGCAGATACCATGGACAATGTGTAATGAGATTTCACAGAAAATTGGCAAATAATTAGCTACTTAATTTACTAAAAATGACTTTCAATGTCTTTGACTTTCTATATATGTCACACTTATATATCAAAATACTAATTGTTGAAACGAATTGATAGGATTTATTTTTAAAGTCATATTAATTTTTATTTTCTTGAATGGCTTAGTTTTACTATAAACATGATAAAACAAAAAGTAAAATAATCAAAATACCGAACTTCGAGGAAAATTGAAATCCGGAAGTCCCATATCAATTGGCAAAATTTAAAGCCCAAACGAATGATAAACAACTGTCAGAATCCTGACTTTGCACAGGCATTTCCTTATGTAGAAAATGGTAGATTTAACACGTTTACATGGACTTGCTTGCAAACAAACATCCATTATCTTATCAAAATCTGCAGAAATGTATTGCTATTAAATTACTGTTATCCCGTCAATTTATTCGCTGATATTGTTTCACATGCAGTGACTTGAACTATAAGGCCTCTTGTAAAAACGTAAAACCAACAGTGCAAGTGCGAGGAAATACCGTGTTGAAATAGTGTAAACAAACGTGCACTGGAAGGTAAGTAGTGAAAAATGATTCCTAACAAAAATATTAAATACACAAATCATTTCACAGATGTTATGGAAACGTTTATTAAACACACAGGAACGCAATGAAAATATAAAAGAGATAGGATCCCTCTTTTAATTCACGCGCCGTCTTTGTAATTTTTCTATTGAACTGACTCTAAAGGTCATTTGCGGAAAACATCAAAATATATGTTGATGAGAACTGTTATGAATAAATTTCGGAAACTCCATGACGTATAATTCATAGACTATGTTAAAGTTCAAATGTAGAAATTTTATTCCATTTGATTAAAAGTTACATGTTTATTTAACACATGCATTCCCTCTACTTAACCTTAAGGTTAACAGGATGGAATGAAACTAGAAGACCCGAATCGTGGATACTATTCCCTAACAAAGGGGTTAAATTTACCTTGTGGTCAAAGAAAACAGCTGGAATATTACAATACATACAAAATATGTATCTGACGTAACTTTAGGTAACGTATTAAATAAGTTTTGAACATGTTGAAGAATTACCAAAACTTTCCTCAGTTTTAAAGGGATATTTTACACAGATATAAGAAATGCTATAAATCAACTTACTTGTTTTAATCTACATCCAGCTGAAAATACCCTACTAAGATCAGGGAGTATTGTCTTATCTTAGAAACATTCCTATAAGAAAATATTGTTATTTTTTATACTGTGATATTCAGTAATGGTAAATTCAGTAAATTACAAATGCAAAGCCGAATGCAAAGACTGAATGCTCCTTATAGTTTATTTAGAAAAGTGCGTTTGATGCACAGTTTTTAAGTCTGACCTTTTTTTAAAGGACTAAATATAAGGGTTCCATTTATCTGTTTTAAGTTCACGTATTAAGCAAAATCAAATGGTAGATACATTTATTGGAATTGTTGTTTGAACTCAGACTGTAGTGCAATCAAATTCGTCGACAGTATCATCCTGCTCATCTCAACGTATATAGGTACACGTGATGACCTTTTGGAAATGTAACTTTTACGGAATGGGTAGTTGTCAATAGGATGTCATTGTTTTGTCAAATTTCATGAACAACATTCATGTCATTGGTGTACATGTATTATCAATTTCAGGAACAGCCACTATGTTTGACCTTTTTATCACAACAGTATTTGTAAACACACAGGGACATGTGAGATAGTAGTATTCACAGTTGAAAATTATTGAGCAAATGGAGAACATCAACATCATATGAAAGCGAGTACAGGGATTTTGCTTTCTTTGTCCTTTTAATTGTCTTAAAATAAACTGTGTAAATCATTTGAGTGCAAGAATAAATCGGCTAGCCTGTGTTTATAATTAAAACCAATTGATATTGCAGTGATGACTTTCACTTATTTGTTTTTTAATTGATCAAATAGTCTAACTAAATAATATAATTTGTTGATTAAATTGAAGAGGCGTCATCATGGTAATTGTGGTTACATGAACCGTGTTCGGTTGTGCGTACAAAACATCAAATTTGTTCTTGCTGAAGTGTCAAATTCTTCTTTAATTGAACAAAACCTAATTATATATCTCCAAAATTATCATAGACATGTTAAGGTTGTTGAATACTGTTATAACAATGATTTCACTCTGATATTTGGTTGGACAATTTTTTATGTTACATTTGTCAACTCTGCACTAAGAAACTTATCCTGTGGAATAACCCAAACATATATTCCACTTTTCCCTCTAAAACTTATCTTTACACGGTAGCGAACATGTACATACCTCATTTATATCATGACACGAAGCTTTCTGGCTTAAGCAGTTTGTTATATTGACAGCACTATCGCAGACTAAGCATATTAATCCTAAAAAAGCACATGAAATTTACTGGGTAATGGGTCATTAAATTGTCGACTTATCAATTGATGATGATATCAAATGAATTTTGATATAAGGGCTGGCAAGATATAATAAAATCCAACCTAACAAAAATAAAACAACTTACACTACAAGATTCAGTTATACAAGTCGTATGCTATATTTTCGTATGTTACGAACCGGTTCGTGTATTTTTAAGTATTATTCAACGCATATACATATTTAAGATACCATAGTTATCTCATTTCGTAACGATATCTTTTGTTTACTTATTGTACCTCGAACTTATCAACTACTCGGTGTAGGGCTTTAAGTTGATATCCTATTTACAAACATTTAATCGGGCATGACTAATAAGACACACCCCTAAGAAATCAAGGGTCCATATTAGAATTGGAACACAACGGCCAGCGAAATACCATGATTTATATTAATATAATTTCAGAGAATTAAAGCGCCTTTGTTTGAGTATTTCCGGTCAGTAATCAGACGGTAATTAACTGAAATTATAAACCTTATAGATCACCGGACAATGTTGGCAAAAAGTAGAAATTTATTTATAAAAAATCATTGCATATCACATTTACTTTTGGTTGTCATTATTAGTTGTAAACTCACTTCGTTTGTTTTTTTGGCATTCGTCTATCATGGCCGTTTTATTTATTTGTCGATATTGGCTGACTGATTCCTTTTTTTTCATTTTAAGTTTTTCTTCATCTAAAATTATTATTGCAAAAGTCACAAAAAATGTGTTAAAATCAGCCATGGGATTTATCTAAAGATTAAGCTGACCTGTGTCGATGTTTAAACAGGTCAATCATTTAGCTTGTGTGTAAATCTTATTATAATCAAATAATTCCTCAAATGGTTCTTTCATGTATAGATAGCGAAAATGTCTCGCTACACGAGGCATCTATCTCGACCGGACGTGGTTGCGTATTTAAACATCCGCATTACCAAAATGACGCGTCCCTTTAGCAAGGGTTTACAGAGAATAAGGGTATACATTGAAGCGACAGCAACCCAACGACATCGACAAATTAAAATAATAAGAGTCAACAAACAGTCTTTTGTAATTGAAAGATGCTTATACAGAATGATAAGCTCAAAACCGCCCCATGATAAAAAACTATGGAGTTAATCTAATATTATTTACAGTCAAAAGTAAAATCAACAACTGTCATATACCTGACTTGGTAAAGGCATTTTCTTATGTAGAAACTGGTGGATTAAACATGGTTTTATAGCTAGCTTAACCTCTCACTGGTATGACAGTCGTGTAAAATTCTATTATATTGAAAACGATGTGTAAACAAAACAAACAGACATACTAGTAATAGATAAAAAATGTCAAAAATAGGGGTACAGCAGTCAACGTTGTGTTATTATCTTAATCACTATAAAAACAAACAGATATATAAACAAACATTTACCATGACACAATAACACAAGATATCCCAACAGACACATTTTATCTAATATTTGTATCGCTAAAAGTAAACACTGTGTATAAATAGAAATATTGATCAAATTAATGTGTTGATACATGCGCTTGCAACAATGTATGGATGAAAATCAAATGTTGATACTGCTGTTTGTAAAGTTTCCGTTAATTTTCAGTCCTGTTATGTTGTTCATCAATTTTGTAATACATTACACGTGTACTTTTGCCGCCATACATGCGCACAAATTATTTTCGATTCAATCGTACAAGGTTCGATCGATCTCTGAGTTCATATTTAAAGTTAGATCGGTTCATTTTAGATCGATTCAAACTAAACTACCTCTTTTGGTTTTTTAGTTTAGACAGATTAAAGATCAATTCAAAGCCTTCACATTGGACCTTTCATTGATCTTAAATGAACCGATCTAGTTTAAATCGATCTAATTGTCTAATTGAAACGGTGTCATAGTTGCCACCCGACGTAAAGCAATCAACAATCAATCAACTCCATCAATTATTCCATTTGAACAGTACACGAGGACAAGATCTTGTACACTGTTATAATGTAATATTTACATTCAAATCACTCAATAATAGTGAAAACTTGTTCATGTTTTATTTTAGTTATTGTTTGCAATTTACAATCTACTTTAAAAAAGCGTTGTTGCTATAATTCTTAATATTTATACTGTTTTGTTACTATCTATTATATATGATTATGTCAGGCAATTATAAAACTAAGAAAGTTATTTTTTTCAATGGTTGTGTGCTTCATCTAGACGCGAAAAGGGAATGACGGAAGGCTAAAATAAGTGTTTGTTTTCATTTTATACATTGTATTTCAATTTAAGAATGACGATCAATCTTGCCAAAAAAATCTCATCTACACACGTTTTGATCGAGACACTCAAACCTTAATTATAAAGAGGTTATATTAAGACTATTTCAATACGATTTTATTCATTGAAGTTTATAGGCACAATTTTTTTTTTACTTGAATAAAACCAAAACCAGATTTGTAACTAATTGGACTGATCAGACAGCACTAATTATTATGCATTTGCATGTCACTTAGTGAAGGTAAATCACAAAATCAAAATCATAATGAACATTTACCTGAGTATTTTAAACATGTTTTAAATTCTTGATGTAATATGTTAACCTGCTGTTTTCGTATGGTATGGTTTTTACATATTTAGTGAGAGAACAACATCTATATAGCAGAAGATGAATTTAAAGGATACTGCGAACGTTTTTATTTCTTCCGAATACGTTACTGTATGACATCAGCCTCATATGAATAAAGGAACAAATCGGCAAAAGAGTAATCACCGTTGGTTCACATGGGAATGCCGATTATTTGTTAAAAATTCGACCTCCAAACGTAACAAATGTGTCTCAATCAAGCCATCGGGAATCTTGATATTGTCAGTTTATTTCAGAAAATTTTTTATTAGAATCAGAGTGATTTTTTTACAAAGTACGATTTATCCTTCCTTTAGAAAAGATACTCGTATATAGATTGATCATTCTTTTTTATGAAACAAAGAAGGGCCAACTCTTTCAATTTGTCTTTTTGTTTGGAATGGGGTATACTGATGTAAAAGGTAGAGATGACAAATATTTAAATACTATTACAAGATGAAAGGATCTTAGATTTTATGTTCTCTTAAATTGACTTTGTAATTTTTTAGTATCCTTATCTGATTCAAGGCACCACTAAAACAAGTAGTTTCACAATCACTTTTAAGCCTGACTTTGATTGTTGATAACATTGATGTTCATAATTCAGAAAGAGTTGTCGTGGAGCACTTAGAAGTTCCATCAATATAATGTTGTTTGTAAAGACACTAATGTAGTTTATGTTTCCAATACAGTGATGAGAGATCGATATTTTCATCTTTGTTTTAAATGAACACACAGTTGGATAATTCTCTTTAATTCATAACTCACCATTTACACAGGATACATAACAAATCCATGCAATGACAGTGCATTCTGAAAAAAAAAACATTATTATATGATAAGCAACTGTTCGATAATCACAAAATGAATAAATGCGTTGGTCTGTCATCTATCATATTCTTGAAAATGTGTGATACATTTTTATTGAATATCCATTTTCTATTAGAAAAATCAATGTCTATCGTTGCCATATTTTCCCCAAAACTTATTTTCTTAATATATTGACTAGCATCAGTTAGCATGCATTATTTTATAATCTAGCACTATGTAATTTATTTAAGTAGTGATACATGAAAAGTATGAAAGACCGATTGGAACATTTTGTTCATAAAATTTGTCATTTCTAACTTGACTTTTCTCATCAAGGTAGATTTTCCTCAGTTAGAAAATACCAATTTTAGTTTATAGTTGACGTTAATCACTTTCAAATTGGAACCTAAAAATGGTCTTTGTTAAATTAGAAATATTTAAAACATTTATTAATTCCAATTTCATATTTCTGAGTATAAAGTGGATATTTAATAATTCCACTCTAAAGTTTCTTAGTTCTAAGTGGACATGTAAAAAATGTAAATTATAGACAACAAATATTCGTATAGAAACGACCAAAGACATAATCGAAAAACAGCAAATGTAATTAAAAGAAATCTGAATTGAGAAATTACCACATGGTACTACGAAACGTCAAATTTAAACGGAAATATATCAACTTAAAACTGAGAAATTAAAATTAATCAATAAAAAGGTTTAAAAGCAAAATTTAAAAAGTAGAATGTTCCTAACAAAGCTTACAGTTTTTGTCTTAAAAAAGATAAATTTTAATTTGGAAATAAATTCATTTAAACAAAAATGCAATACATACTGATTCCAGCTACTAGTTTCAAGTTCATATTCTGTCTATCTTCATTTAATCAGAATGCTGTTAAAAGAAATTATGAAAACTATTAATCTCAAATTCTAACGAAAAGCACTTTTTCAAGTACTTGTCATTTAAGTATATATATTACGTTTCATAAATTCCATTCAACATTGTTTTAAGTTCAAATTCTCAAACTTTCTTCTAGTCCCCTCTAAAAGAAAGATGTCAAGATACACTTTCTGCCTCGAAGTCTCAATTATTGTACTGTAAATGTAGGAAGGATATAACTTAAGAAACATTTGTAACATTTTGTTATTGTGACTTTATATGCAAGTAAGTACTCTTATTTTTTCTTTTATGAAAGTTTGATAGTTTTCTGAAAACGTAGTGATCGTTTACAAAATATTTACAAATCACTCTTTTTGGATCTATGAAAATTCAGATTGAAAGTTATAATGGGGTTTTTAGCTTTACTTAATTGGTAAACAGTATATAAATTTTCCTCAGTTTAGACTCATACCTCGAATTTGACATAAGTGGTCATCTCAGTACCAGAATCTATGAAAACCTGAACGTTTTTTTTTATTTTGAAAGAATCAATTCCCCCACCTTAGTAGCAACAAACAAACTTCACCTCGTATGGGATATATATTTCTCAACTCATTCGGTATTCAACATGTTCAAGAGTTTGCAGCTGCATCTCAGTCTTTATAAAACGTCACCAGTGTCTGAGCAGTACCATGGTACTGTCAAAGAACGTCTCAATCTTTTTTCTGAAAACACTGCCATTTTGAATTTCTTGGTTGAAATGTTTGTTTGTTTTCATAGTGATTAAGATTATAACACAATGTTGACTGCTGTAACTCTACTTTGACATGTTTACACATCATACATTTATCGTTTGTTTTGTTGACACATTGTTGTCAATATGTTATATTATTCTAGGCGACTGTCACACAAGTAAGAGGTCTAGCTAGCTATAAAACCAGGTTTAATCCATCATTTTGTAGATAAGGAAATGCTTTCGCCAAGTGAGTAGCAAGCTCTTGAATACTGAATAAGTTGGAAAATGTATACCCCATATGTACTGAGATGACTGCTTAAGTCACATTCGAGGTAAAAGTCTAAAAATGAGGCAGATGAAGCCGTGTTTGTTGTTTATCTGTTAGCTTTTATTACATACATTTCTTACGAAAAGGCTTTTCTTGTATAGTTCTTTTAGAAAATGGCAATTGTTAGTGTCATAATTGAAAGCAATAATATTTGCACAATATATATTGAAAGTGTGTGTAAACCCTCAATTAAACAGAATAGCCTTTATCATTAATATTGATCGAGGTAAATGATAAAAATGCGTACTCACATGAAAAGTTAAGGTCTCTCCTTGATGTATGAATGGCAATGCTTATAATTTAAAGTGGGGGAGTAGCTTATCTAAATTTAACTTACATGTATATCTCGTTAACCTTCTGTCATTTGAACGTCCTACCTTTCTTTTTTACGTCTTTCATATAGCTTATTATTACAGTTTTCTTAAGATGTTCTTCATACCATATGTAGCAAAGGAGAATGTTTCCCTTAAAGGTTGTACTATAGCATGTCATTATTCTGTAACTATGCAAATCGTTCGAGTAGTAATATAAATGATCCAATTATAAAAAAAATACATATAATGCGTTACAAGTAATTTCATATTTTTTAAATATTTTATTGCGACCAAATTGATTAGAACTTTTCAGGTAAAGATGTGTCTCCTTACAGGTCCGAGTTTATCGCATGCAGATATCGCGGTGTTCGTTGCCGACAAGAATTTTACTTAAATCTGTGTATATAAATAATGCACGGATTGATCCACGGTCCCTCACATAGCTTATTTGACATATCTGACGGATTCTATAGATAATTGATCACCGATCATTCATCAATCAGTCAAACATCCGTCACCGTTCATCCACTGATCAGTAAAGTTTCCGTCAAACAGTAACGCCTGAGGTTGCTAGTACAGTTCTCTACATTGTGTTAATGTTTAGCTTTGTTTTTACACTTACATAATATTCATAAATTTAAGCACATTCAATTCGACAGTATTTCTTGTAAATTAACTTATTGATCAAACAAATTTATTGTAGAGCATAAGTATGTGGGTTTTATGATAAATTATCACAATACCGTTATTGGACTTTACTAGGTTCATGTTCATTATCATAATGAATATAATTTAAAGCCTAACAAGGAACCATATATAATAAGATAATTAGACCTGTATTGCCTAATGACTAGGTGTAAAAGTTAGAATAGAAACAATAGTCATTTTATTGAGTTAAATAAAGTTGTTTTGAAATATCTGCGTCATTTTGATCCTAGGTTTATAATTGTCTCGTTGGCAGTTACACCTCTTATCCCTGTTTTATATTTGTTCATATTTTGAAATAAAAATAAGGTTATTGCGAACCATGATTCCAAAGTCAGACGGAAACAATATGCAGGAACCTATGAGCAAGTGTTAAGAAAGGTATGTCCCCAAACACTGCGCCATTCCTGACTATTTCTCATGTATGCACGGGGCTATTAAAAGTCAAATTTGAACTTTTGTTATAAACAATGATCAATATGCAAATGACAAACCACATATATAGTTTATAAGTATGCTGAATCTTCATATGGTTGATAGCCAGTTTACATTTTTATATATATTTTCCCTTTTTAATGAATATCGTCCATGTGTTATCGACGTCGGGGTATATGCACGAGGGCCGAAGAATACCAGAGGGACATTTAAACTCATAGATCGAAAATAAACTGACAACGCCACGGCTAAAAATGAAAAGACAAACAGACAAATAATAGTACACAAGACACAACATAGAAAACTAAAGATTAAGCAACACGAACCCCACCAAAAAACTGGGGGTGATCTCAGGTGCTCTGGAAGGGTAAGCAGATCCTGCTCAACATGTGGCACCTGCTCCACATGCTCCACATGTTTCCATTACCCTCTCGTCTGACACATTTGCAAAAACAAAGTATATGATGGGTATAAAAGAAGGTATTTTGTCCGTCTGAGTCGTGTTTTTTTAGAAGATGCGGGCAAAATGTTGTAGTCATTATGCTCCAATATTTCTATTATTTGTACTGTACAATAAATCATGAGTGCATCGGCGACTTTCTTTTATGTTTTTCATATGTGTCGTTGTATAGTGTTCTAAGGGAAATATTGTTATTCATGTGATCATTGTGATGTTTGGGGCAGGATACGGAAGGTTATTTCATCCATACAGAATCATAATCCAAATAAACGGTAATCACACAGAGAATCAACATAAAGTTTAAAGCTAAGAGGTTTAATTTTCATTGAAGAGGATGCTTTATGTTTATAGTTTAAATACAATCTGCAAATCAAATTATTTTTTATTGCTAGTGTTGCGCAAGTGCAATGCATGAATTTAATATTTGATAATTGAATTCTAGTGCAGAATTTATTCATATAGATTCACAATAGAATGTCAAAAAGATATTATCACCGATTAATTATTTCAAATGAGATTTTCTTCAGATGTTTCGATTAACTATGAAGTATTTGGTTTTTTAGTGAATAGACAATACATTAATACATAAATTATATATTTTTTTTAACTTAAACATTTTAGAGGGTTCAAAATGAAAACAACATTTTGTAAATTTCATGCGTACGAAGCACTTTTCAGGACTAACCTTAACCGGGAACGCTCAACGCCTATTACGTGAATGCCAATGATATCGAAGAACCTAAACAGTTAAGGAGCTTATGAACAAAAAGGACCTTGAAATAATAGCCGAATCCCTCAAAGGTCATTCTTGACTGAGATTTTGAACATATTGGCCTGGGGCATAACTGAAGATATCCATAGTCTTAACCATTGTTAACTGAGCATCTAATTTAGAAAATTTGCAACGTTTAACATATTATTACAGTCATACGAATTTTCAACATATTATGTTTTTTTTTGCTATTTGTACATGCACGTACTAACCAGAAAAAAAGTTTTAAAAAATTGTCGCAGGCATGTGTATAAACCAGTAATAATGAGTTTCTGTTGTGTACATTTTTTCCGCTAAAGATGGAGCTTTTATAAACTTTCTGTACACTAATCAATTCATCATTTATTTAATCTAATAATATCTTTTTTTTTTATTTTGTTTATCTTGTTGATTAATCAATTAGAACATGTTAATAGTTAAAAGATAACCGCCGTTTCTTATCATTTTCTACAAAAAATGTTTTAATATGTTCATGTTTCTTTTGTTTGGCATATTGTGGTTTTAAATATCTTCAGCTCGTATACATGAAACAGATATAAAAAACAGTCAACCGTTTTTGCATTTTCTGTTGTCTTTAAACATGCAAACTTTTAATTTGGAATTGAAAAAAGAAAAAAAAAGGAAACTCCGGTGTAGAAAAAAATCAACAATTGATATTGAAGAAGACAACCTAACAATTCAACAAACCTGTATTCTCTCACAACGTCGTTAATAACACCAAAGAGAAACACTTAAACATCACAAGCAGGGATATCTGCATACCACATTTACCTGTTTTTCGGACAATCGCAAGTTTCTTATCGCCTTATTTTCTTAGAATCAGGAAAAAGTTGGTGGCTCGGAGGACAATGATATACTTACTAAATCATATTTACGCGAACAAATGATCACATATTAAAAAAAAATGAAATAATTACCGATTTTGACATCTACATATAATATTACATCAAATAAGGAGATGAGGGATATTGTCAATATTCACGATGAGACAACTATCAACATGGCGTAGTTGTTTCAAACTGTCTGTTTCTTTTTATTTTAACTTTTCCACTGAGTAAGTAGGTATACTAGCAATTTGACCCCAGTTTGCATACATAAGGTTTACTGTCGATTTTTAAATGCTTGTGACTTATGATTAATTGAACGGCTAAAAATGTAATTTATTATTATGTATGCTTACGAACCATTTTAAGCTTAAGGACAGCATTTTTTCTTAATTCATCATAAAACCCAGGTACTTTAGCTCTAACATGAATTTGTTTGAGCAGTAAGGGAATTTTCAATGAACACTGCAAGATTGCATGTGTTTTAATTACAGCACCTTTATTATTGTAGAAACAAAACTAAATATATGCTCAATGAAGAATTAGATATAGTATTACCTTTAATGAAATATTTCTTTGTCAAATATTCTATGTAGAATGTTTTGGGAAAACAGTAGTAATGAGATATACTTTAGACATGAAATACATCAGTATAACGTACAAATGACATTAGATGAACGAAATATTAGTAAAATCAAGATAATTTACTCAAAAATAAAGAAATTTTAACATTGCCATTCATATATTAAGGATCATACACGGAACAGTATATCTTGTGAATAGAAAGAAAGTTAACATACACAATTTAGAAATTTTCAACACATAGTTCACATATTAAAATTTAAATTACTAACACAATATTAGTTAAGTGTGCTTTGCTATGCTATACAAAGGGTGACCATAAAAGTATGATCTTATACACAGTTAAATTATTTGAGTTATTTCCCATTAGAAGGATGAAGTTCATTTTTTGTTACCAATAAAACCTTGACGGTAGCACAACATTCAGTTTTGTCCTGGTAGTAATAAAATCAAAATGACTTTGTCCATTTAAAAGATATTAGGATAAATGACGTTCAATATCAACAATAGAATAATCAATTAGCGTTCTAAAACAGGGTTTTAAAACCATCTTATTCAAGTTTTTTACTATGGACCATGTTTTGAAGAAAACACAAAAAAACGAAAACGCTAAATTCTTATTTTGTAATTAGCTTTGTTATCTTATGACTTTTCGTTTATGCAATTTTTTTTCATGACAACAGCCATCCAAGTGCTTCAAAATGAAGATTAGTTAAGAATTATAATATTTTGTAGAGATTTGTTACTTATAATTTTATTACATTAACAGAAGATTCAATTATTATTTCTACACGACATTCATCTTAGTCATTCTTTTGAAATTTGTATCTTTTGACAATTGATGCAAAAATAACAACATATACACTGACTGATACCCTTACAGGAAAAAAAAAATTTGTGATATATATTTTATGAATTATGTTTTAGGAAAAATGAAGTTATTATAATAAACTCTATCTAAGACATGATGTTCAAAATTGAGACGTACAAATGACCCAATGTGGGCGAAGTATAAGATAAATCACGATAAGCTACTCACCGATTTAAAATCATATACAGTGCACTTGAGAGACCTTACCAAGAAGAGACCTTAACTATACATGTGAATACCAATACTTATCGTTTATATCTTTTTAAAATTTAAAAGACTTTTTGTATTATTTGCGAGGATACACAAATCTTTATTATATATAGTGGAAATCGTATGGTCTTCGATTATGACACAAAGAAATAACGTTTAAGGATCGTAAACGGAACAGCATTTTCATGTGAATGAAAAGGAAGCTAACGGATACAATTTTGATATCTAGAAATAAAAGATAGCTCACATGAAATGTTTCAAAGAAAGACACAATAATTGGTAATTGTTCTTTGCTATAATACACAAAAGGCAAACCATAAACGCATATTCCTATATACATTAAGTTTATTTGAGATATTGCCCATAAGGAGGATAAGTTTGAAATTGTTTGCATAAATAAAACAAAATATTCTGAATTTATTGAGATAAATTGTTGTCTGTTTTGGTTTAGGTTTATGGCTTCTGATAGACTCTTCTCTCTCTACTTTGAAAACCTTGAAGGTAGCATAACATTTAACTTTACCGTTGTAATGATAGCATTGTAAAACCTTTGTCCTTTTGAAAGATATTAAGATAAATGAATTACAATAATGAAGAAAGGATAATCAATGAGCATTCTTAAACAAATTTTGTTAAATCCTCTTAACCTATGTTTACCTATTGACCATATTTGGAAGAAAAAACTCATGACTTATTTTGTTATTAGCGTTGTTATGAGATTTATGCAACGTTTATTACATGACAACAACGTACCATTTATGAGCTTCAGAACGAAGATCAAGTTAGGATATTATATATGCTTAAAAGATTTGTTACTTATAATGATATTAAACTGAAGAAAAACAAATCATCCACTATTTCGACACGACATTCGTTTTAGTAATTCTTTTGAAGTTTGTATACATTGGTAATGTATGCTTACAAAAATGATTGATTGCTATAAAACTGTTCAGCTGCTGCAAAATTAATGATCTTATTTTGAAAGCAGAAAGGTGCCAAAAATATACAAATCCTTCGAATTTGTCAATTTTGTATATATATTAACTTAGTTGTAGTATGAGTAAAAAGTAAAATCACAAAAATACTGAACTCCGAGAAAAGTTCAAAACGGAAAGTCAAATAGCAAAATCAAAAGCTCAAACACATCAAACGAATGGATAACAACTGTCATATTTATGACTTGGTACAGACATTTTCTTATGTAGAAAATGGTGGATTAAACATGGTTTTATTGCTAGCTAAACCTCTCACTTGTATGACAGTCGCATCAAATTCCATTGTATTGACAACGACGTGTGAACAAAACAAACAGACATAATAGGTAAAAATGTCACATATAGGGGTACAGCAGTCAACATTGTGTTATAATCTTAATCACTATAAAAACAAACAAATATGTAACAAAGAAGCACAAAAAGGCATATATACAAAGCATATTAGCAAAAATGAAAGACAAGAATACAAAAATGTACAATAGCACAATAATACAATGACGGGATGTATAAGTACAGAGCCATGTCATATGTATCAAAGAAATACAAAAAGGCATATAGGCAAAGTACATTAGCAAAACAGAAAGATAAGAATATAAAAAATTATCATAGAACAATAACACAATGACGGGATGTATAAGTATAGAGCCACGCCATATGTGTCAAAGAAACACAAAAAGGCATATAGACAAAGCACATTAGCAACAATGAAAGACAAGAATAGTGTATATTCGCTCATTGGTTCCTCCAAATGTTAGCACCTCGTCTTTCGTCTATCAAAATAAAAGACCTTTTAAGAATGCATTGCTGCACTTAAAAACGACTGTTTTGCTGCCTTCAATTTTTTTTTCGTACAAATGAAATACATTCCAGAGGCATTAATGTACGTGCTTTATTTAAAAGCTAGCAATATTTTGTAATTACTATTTACCAATTTAATATGGCTAGAGACCAAATAATACCTTTAAATCTAAAGTTTGATAGATTCAAAAAGAGTGATTTGTAAACAGTTTGTAAACGATTACTACGTATCCAGAAAATATCAAACTTTGAAAGAAAATATAAATTATACTTTCTTTTGGTATTCAAATGATTCTTAAAAAAAACTCGTTTTTAATAATTCAATTGTTGTTAACATAACGCAAAACAAAACAAATTGAATATCACTATATCATGGATATCAAATCTTGCCTTTAATGAATATGTTTTGCTAAAATGGTAAAATTATTAACAGCATAATGAAGCATACCCTGTCAGACTTCATTTCACAGTTTTCACTGACGAACAGTTTGATTTTTCTCATATGCTATATCAATCCTACTCTACTTGCAATAACCATACATGTTATCATAATAATAAGTTACATAGTTGATTGATTTGTGTCATCCTGTAAAAATTCAATACTTCAAAAGTGTAAGCCTAATCATTTTTGTTTATATTTCCGAATTCAGTTTCTACTATACTGGTACACTTTACTCCTAAAAATGCACCGTTTCTCATTTTTTTCTCTGTTTTATGTTTGATTGAAATGATATTAAAACGTTTTGTGTGTTACATTTTTCTTTATATTGAGTGTTTTTAATCGCCACTGGTCATACATCTAGACGACATAATAGAGTTGTTTCTCGTTTTTTACATAGATTAGACCGTTGGTTTTACCGTTTGAATGGTTTTACACAATTTATTTTTGGGACCCTTTATAGCTTGCTGTTCGGTGTGAGCCAAGGCTCCGTGTTGAAGACCGTACTTTGATCTATAATGGTTAACTTTTACAAATGGTAACTTAGATGGAGAGTTTTCTCATTGGCACTCATACCACATCTTCTCAAATCTATTGATAAAGAATGAAGGTTATTATATAGATTCCGAAATTCATTGACATGTCTCTTTATTCTTATCAACATATGTTCCAGATTTCATTTGGCAACACTGGTTTATGTATTAGGATTATTCGCATTAAGTGCAATCCGTATCAAAAGAGGTAACTACATAACAGTAAGAAACTAAAAAAACGAAATTTATAATTAACAAATTAAATATATAACGAAGCGAAATCATTAGTATCAAACTTATATTTGTGTCAAACAAATACACAATTTAGACATTACAAACTACCATCTAATTAGACCGAGGTTCTTGTACTGTCTACTTTTAGAATGATACGCTTAAGATATAACACTCTAACAGCTGTTCCATTTTCTAATAAGAATAATTTCAGACAAAATGTTGAACCGATCTATATCTTTGAATTTTTATACAACAAACTTTTGAGTGTATCTGTAAAAGTATATCTACACAGCATGTATAGTGCATACTCAAGTTTTAATTTATATGACTGTGCATACTATTTTAAGAGTTGCACCTAATATATATGAGAAAATTATGGCTATTACATATATAAGGCCTTGGTTCCGAGAGGTGACGTTGAGGTCAATATTTCGAATGGTTTATGAAAACCATCATTAGATGATTGATCATTATGAAACATCTCTGTCACAGATGATCAATAATATGTTCCAATTGTTATAACTTCAATCCCATTCTCTGTTCATCGAGTGTGATATTACTGCATGATAGTGATCATCTGGTGTTTAATGCATGATCAGCACGACGGGTCCCACATGTCTTTCAAGAACTGTTTCCTGTCAGACAGTTACATTTCAATACATGAGCCGTCGAGACAGAAAGCGCCTATACTCTTCGGTTTTTTGTTTTTTTTTTCAAAATGAATTTATTAGACAAATTTTAAGAAATAGAACTTAAAACAGTGTTAAATGAAATTGATGAAACATTTACACTGAAATAATTTTAGTTAGAACTATTTTAAAGATAATTTCCATGTGGTTAGAATTTTATATTTTTTTAATTCAAGATAAAAGAATATGAACAGGAAACTACTAAATGGAATTGGTATGTATTGCATATTTTGTTAATAACTCGTTTCATACTGACATTCCTTTAATACAAAAAAAAAAACTGTAGGCGTGGTAAGGGCGTTCTATTTTTTTAAATTTCGCTTTTTAAATTTGACATTTATTAATTCCAATTAGACATTTCACAGTGTCAAGTGGACACTCTTAATTCTAATTTGACCTTTCTTTGTTTCAAGTGGTAATGTTTTAATTCAAACCTGACATTTTTAACTTCCAAGTTGAAAGTGCTAAATGTCAACATTGGCCTGTTAACTGTCAACTATAACGTAAAAATGTAATTTTGTAACTGAGAAATGTCTACTTTGAAATGAAAAGGTCAAGCTTAAAATGAGAAATTTTATTAGCTGAATGTCCCAATTGGTCTTCCATACTTTTCATGTATCACTTCTTTAATACATGTCATTTTGTTAGATTTTAAAATTATATTGCTTAATCACTGATGGTAGTCAAAATATTAAAAGACAAGACAACTTTTATGGAATAAAATGGCAACGAAAGACATTGCTAAGAGCAAATGAATATTCAATAAAAACATATCATAATTTTTGCAAAAATAGTTCTTCGTTTTATCTCCTCTTTGATATTGCACATCGATCTATCATATTTTTCTAAAAGTATGATATGTTTTTATTGAATATTCATTTGCTCTTAGCAATGTCTTTCGTTGCCATTTTATTCCATAAAAGTTGTCTTGTCTTTTAATATTTTGACTACCATCAGTGATTAAGCAATATAATTTTAAAATCTAACAAAATGACATGTATTAAAGAAGTGATACATGAAAAGTATGGAAGACCAATTGGGACATTCAGCTAATAAAATTTCTCATTTTAAGCTTGACCTTTTCATTTCAAAGTAGACATTTCTCAGTTACAAAATTACATTTTTACGTTATAGTTGACAGTTAACAGGCCAATGTTGACATTTAGCACTTTCAACTTGGAAGTTAAAAATGTCAGGTTTGAATTAAAACAGAATGTACATTTCAAGCACCGGAAATTTTTAAAAGAAAGACTAAAAACACATATTCGAAAAACAGCAAATATAATTATAGATGTCACCATTTGGGTTTTCATTAAATGATTACTAGATCTTTTATTATTATCGTTTCATTAGAAGGTTTTCTATGAATATTCTATTACGTACATGAAAACGGGTTTTTAGGTTTTCGTTAGTACTTACTGAGATTTTGATAAAGAGATGATGTCATGCGATGTAAATCCGAATAACCAAATTAGAGAAGTACTGTCATCCATCTTTATTGTTATAGTTATGTATGGTATGCGTATGACCTAATTGTTTAAAATATGTTTATGTTTTGTGTTTTTTTTTTTCAGAATTCACTATTATTGTTGGGATTTGTTATGTATCCTGTGTTAATGGTGAGTTATGAATTTCAAGAAAAAATATCCAACTTTTTGTTCAGTTTATTGCGATTTTGATCCTTTGGTATAATTTGCCTTTACCTCAATATAGAATCGCTTAAATGTAGGATAACATTTAGACTCGTAGAAGTTTTAAGTAAGTAAGTAAGTAAATTTAATTTAAAGTCGGCATTTATATATATATATATATATATATATGCATAGTAACAGATAAAACGTGAGCTCTTTAACCAACTATCAACTTAGTTAATTACATTCCAACAAATAATGATTACTTCAATAGTTGTGGTTGATTGTTTGCTGTTTGTCATTTTTGTTTTGTGTTTTTAGTTTATAGTGTTGTCACAAAATATGGTTTTAGCTTGCTTTATTGAAAAGACCAAATATTGACCTATTGTTGCATTTGAAATCTGTAAAAAGGTGTCTTTTTACAAATATTCCACATCTTATGTCAATTTAATGAATGGATTCAATACTTCTTAAAAAGACGAAATTATGAAATCTCATGTTTGTCCTTTAATTTTCTGGTGTATTACAATTTTTAGAATTGTGCATTGACAATTTAGTCATTTGTATGATATCTTTAATATCATACACATAGATGTGATGAGCACAGGTATTTAGTTCCTCACTCGAAATTCGATTCATTTGCGTTGCAGCTGTGTTTATAGGAGGTCTATTATGAAATTTATCGAAGGGGTTTCGGTGGCCGAGTAGTCTAGGTCAATTGAAAAAAAAGTAATTCAACTACGGTATGACAAGTCTGTCAACGCTGGGTTTGTGATTTTGAACCCACGATGTCGAAGGTGCGAAATAAAGGCAACAGTAGTATACCGCTATTCGAAATTCATTAATCGATTGAGAAAAAAACAAATCCGGGTTACAAACTAAAACTGAGGGAAACACATCAAATATTAGAGGAGAATAACGACACAACAGAAACTCAACACTAAAATGCAACAAACAAAGAAACGAACTATGATATAACAAAGGCCATTTTCCTGACTTGGTACAAGACATTTTAAGAAAAAATGGTGGGTTGAACCTGGTTTTGTGGCTAGCCAAACCTCCCGCTTTTATGGCGAAGATTTACTCTTATTTCACACGGATTGTCAGTTTCCCTGTTCAAGTTTCAACTACCTCCGGGCACACCGGCTCCTTCGTCAATAAAAACTAACCCTCAAAATACCAATAGTGCTGAAAGTGGCGTTTAAATACAATTAAAGCAATAAATAAATTTATCGATCAAAGGTGTGTGTACGTCTGAACAATCAAAATGTACAGGTATTCCATTTGTTATGATTATGATATGAGTTAACAGAATTTTAGATTATAATGTACTGCAAGGTGAACATTAAAATTAAAAAGATATGTAGTTAATCTCAACGAAACTAAATGTTTTTCTGTACAGACTTTTCAAATTGAAGCCCACTTTTACTATGTGGTTGATAAATAATTTGTCTTTTGTTATAATAATATGCGGAAAAACTACGAAAAAATAGTCTGATATTTCGGAAACGGTATTTGATAAACATTTTCACAATTTTTGAGATTTACTTCCGAAAATAACCACATTTATTCTGATGAACCGAATCTTCATTCATAAACAAAAATATTCCGTCAACAATTCCATTAGTAGAAACAGAACGTATCATTACCAGATACCCTAGTTTATAGACTTGCACGTATGAATAAGGACACTACTGTAACAGAACATAAACAATAAGTCGAAAAAAAAAAATCGAAAACACCATTAAACGTGAAAAAAGTAAAATAACAAAACTACCGAACTCTAAATGACTAAAACAAAACAAAAACACACACATAACACCAAAAACGAGCAGCACAGATCCGCTATAGTAGGAGTATCCAAATTGATCATGAAGCATTAACAACTTATGCACCAACTGTGGCATCAGTTGTGTTGCTTATGTGCAATTTCGGTGGTGATACTATACAACTAGACACAGACAAAACCTATAAAATAGCAAATGCAAATTACTCTGAAAGGCTTATTTTACATATGCAATTCACTGTGTAAGCATATGGAAGAAATTTTAAACATTTTTGTTAAATCATTTTACCCTTTTTTTCAATCAGATGCATTTTAATTTGCCATTTTTGTTAGATTTAATTAAATATGAATATCCAATAAGTTTCCAAAAAGACTGAACGGATATCAAGGAAAACATGTTTTGAAATAATAATTAAAAATAAAAGCACCAGGGTCAATTTAATAACATCGAAAAGACAAACAACATTGACAAAGCATTCCAAAAATTAAAAAAAAAGTACAACCGCCATCGATTTTAGGAGCACCGGACGGATAAACGGAAGGCGACGGATACCAAAGTGTCAAAAACGAACTGACAATGCAATTGCTAACACACCCCTCCCCGCAAAAAAAAAAAAAAAAGCGACTAAAGACAATAAACAGTACACAACAAACAACATGTTCAACTTAAAACTGAAAAAGCCCCTAAAAAACCGGGGTGATATCAGGTGATTTAGAATGTATGCAGTTCCTGCTCCACATATAAGTTTTATCAAGTTATTGGGCAACCAGCAAAACACGACTGGTGATCATACTATCTAACCCTTAGAAATTACCAAATTCATGAACCTTCGGTAATGTAAATGTTTTTAACCAGAAATTTGGCCAAATGACCGATAACTATTTGCTCCTCATCTGCCCTCGTTATGTTGTTAACGAAAGTACTTATCAGATGATTAGTCGCATTTGGTAATATCGAGTATCAAGAGAGAAAAAAGGACAGTTACAATAGGTGGGACATATCACTGGTCATCCGTAACATAGATATTCAGTACTGGTAAACGGAATTATAATGGCACCCGTAAAACTTTTTGAATGAAAATGACTTCAGTATTACCACTCCGAACTTTTGATTTATGACCTCTCTTGTAATCAGTTACCCTCTATCATTAAAATCATGACAAGAAAATTTAAACCCTGGAATACCGCATCAATTGAGAGATGTATTGGATGATATATATTCAATGTTCAGGCGCTGCCAGAATGATGCTTCATAGGTTCGTTTTTCTGTATACACATAAAAGGTAGATAATACTCGATTGGGTAGGGAAATATATAATACGACTTTTAGAATAACTCAACCACGCAGTCGAAGTTGTTCCATTTGTTTATCTAGGGTTTCAACTAATCTTGATCGCCTTTTTATCAAAATCAATTTTAAATCAATTTAATAACCCAGAAACAAGTTATTTTCATGTGATTTTTTAGGTTTAACATGCTTATACTGCAATAGTTCTGTTATACTCGACTGCTTAACACAGACTGTATCATGTCATGATGGGATTGAGGTATTAACATTTTATTATCGTGAAAAAAAAAAAACATTACAAAATACATAGAATATATTTATGTATTATTCCACATGGAAATTACTTGAATGCAAAGTTGTCAAATGCAACAGTATTGACAGAACACAAAAACCTTAACATGTCTTACATATTTTGGAGATATATAATTAGGGTTTTATTCAAATGTAGAATGTTTTGATTTATTATTCACATATGTTTTAGCGAGAATAAATTTGGTGTTTTGTTTGCAGAACCGACCTAAAATTATGTAACCGCAATTACGTCTCAATTTTATCACTAGTATTTGCTGACACCTTCATTTGCGTTTGGTAGATCTAAACGTGGACATTATCTTTTTAACATAATGGTTTTAATCGAAACAAGTTCGTTTTTAGAAAAAAATTGCCCTGGCAAACACAAAAAACTGTTAGTATAGAGAGAGTAATAAAACATTAGTTTTATAATGCAACAAATCAAAATATTATAAAAAAAAAGTTAGACTATTTGATTAAATCAAAAGATTATTGAAATTTATCCTTGCTCAAGTAGGTATATTAATAGGTTTCGATTATAAGCACAGTTTTGCCGATTTATTTTAATACTCATATGATGCCGTATTGACACAGGTGTTACATAAAGACAAAGGAAAAAGACCCCCCCCCCCCCCACGTGTTACATAAAGACAAAGGAAAAAGACCCCCCCCTCCCCCACAAAAAGCAAAATCATCCTTGTATTTACTTTCATATATATTGATGATCTCCCTTTGAATTCTTTCAACTGTGAATAGTACTATTTCACATATCCTTGTTTGCTAACAAATACTGCAGTGATAAGAAATGTTAAAACTGATACAAAGTTAAGTGCCTGCTACATAATTGATTATGATACATGTACACAAATGAAATAAATGTAGTCCAATATATTTGACGATGTAATGTCACGACCTATTCTGTAAAATTTACATTCCATTTTAAAAAGGGCATAACGTGTACAATGGACGTATCGACTCTTTACTACGCCGGATATATTGATCAAAGTTGACGAATCTGGTTGCACCACGATTGGAGTTCATATAATTCAAATGAATTATCTACCATTTTATTCTGTTTAATATATGTACTTATAACCTATAAATGGAACTGCAAACGTTTTATATTTAGTTCATAATGCAGAAAAATTACACTTTATCACTTTGGTGCATCCGAAGCACGTTTCTGGATAAACCTTTACATGCTTAATAATCATTCAGTCCCAAAAAACTTTGTATTTGGCTGTTCATTTGACATTACTGATTATCCCAGCACATGCAGCATGAACATTAACACAATTGTTTTTATAGGAATGTTTCCTGGATAAGAATATTCTCCCCGATCTTACTTCTGTGTTTATAGCTGGGTGTAGATCAAAACAAGTAAGTAGATAAATATCACTTCTGATATCTGTATGGAATGACGCTTTAAAACCAGGGAGTGGTTTTGGTAATTCTTTAACAATGAATGTTCAATACGTTCACTAAAAATTACGTCAGCTACATATCTAACATGTATGGTAAAAATGGTAACATCTGTTTTCTTCTCCTACAAGGTAATATTAACTTTCATATTAGAAAATAACACATACGATACAGGTCCTCAAGTCACATTGCATCATGTTACTCTAAAAGATAAGCATAGGGCATTGTGTGTTTAATAAACATGCATCATTCAATCAAATAGAACTATATTGTATAAATTGAGTGGAACTGCAACACCATCTATGAAATATATTTGAGAGAATTTCCAAAATTTATTTACTTTTACATAAGTATTCATTACAGTTCTAATCAACACATTTTTGGATGTTATCCTACAAAGCTCATTCATAGTTATTTCAATAGAAAATTATAAAAGAGGAGGTAGATAAGGGCATCGTAGTCCTTTGAATTAAGGATGTATTCTTCTGAAGTTTCAGTCTCGTTGAAATCTCGTTCGGGAATGATTTCCAAAACACGTGATACAAGTGGAAAATTTCGATGAACTTAAAAATATAATGATCAAATTAAACTCTGTGAAAAAACTGTGTTAAGAAAAAAAAGTTGACTTCTACATACATCCTTAGATTCAAAAACATTATACACATATTCATTAACATTCTTAGGATGTTCAAAACATATGGTGATATGAAATATAAGATTACATACATCAACGTTAAATCTTTGCTTTAGGCCATCAAAAAAATTATAACAATTTATTTCAACAATTAGTGTTTTAATTTATAACTGTGTAATACACAAGACGTCAAAGACATTGTAATTTTGGGAAATTTAAGAGGCGTATCATTTACAAATTTTCTGTGAAATTTCATGACAAACTATCTTTAATCCCGAAAAGTGTGTTTACACAACAAAGAGTTGCCTGGGGTAAAGGAGAAATGCTAAAAGTTGCTGTAGTAAACTTTCTTTGGAATAAAAAAAAATGCGCTCCAAAGACACGTATACTAAAGAATAATTATAAAATACCATAGGCCCGGTGTATTCATTTGATACTCGATGTTCCATTGGATATTTCAACCTATGAATAATCCTTGGACTTCCTTCAATTTACTGGATGTAAAAATGACACAAACAACCTCATATGCAAATTTGTATAGTTATGTCATCCATTTACATCATGACACTTCTTTAGATAACTCAAATGTATTTTATGTACATTCATATTCGCACTACATGCTCTAGGAGAGTTGGAATCAGATGGGAATGTTTAAAAAAATCCAGAGGCCAAGGCTCCGTGTTAAAGACCGTACTGTGACCTATAATAGTTTACTTTTATAAATTTTGACTTGGATGGAGAGTTGTCTCATTGGCACTCATACAGTACCACATCTTCTTATATCTATATATCGCCACAACATATATTGCATATCTATACTTAACGACATTTCTAGCCAATAAAATGTGTACGCTTTTCCAAAAAAAAAAAAAAACCAGAATGCAGAAAAATTCTGTAATGATATTCTGTTAGTTTTAGTTTCAACAGACTTTCGTGCCTTGACATCTTTAAATAACTTGATAGGAATTGACAAAAAAAAATAATTTCACACGGCTGTTCATCTATATTCATATATCTTAATGATGCAATTGATGAACTTGGATCATCTACTAAAAAGGAATGTATATTGTAATAAAAAAAAGTAAGCATACTTTAAAAATCAAATGCTTTTTCATTCAGAGTATGTTACATTACATAATAGGTTACAGGTCGCAAACAAAAATCCTTTTTTTATAAAAATCACTTTATCTATGAGTTTCAAATGTTTTTTTCTTCGTTTGCTAGAGGTATAGGGGAAGGTTGAGATCTCACTAGACATGTTTCACCCCGTCGCATTTTTGCGCCTGTCCCAAGTCAGGAGCCTCTGGTCTTTGTTAGTCTTGTATGATTTTTAATCTTAGTTCATTTATATGTTTTGGAGTTTAGTATGACGTCAATTTTTTTATTAGGGGCCAGCTGAAGCCCGCCTCCTGGTGCTGGATTGTATCGCTGTGTTGAAGACCCATTGGTGGCCTGCAGCTGTTTGATGCTAGCTGGTCGGGTTGTTGTCTCTTTGACATATTCCCCATGTTTATTCTCAATTTTAAAAAATAGTTGTTTTCAATGATTAAATCAGTTTTGTTTAAAATTGAAGATACTTACACGGTATAAGTTGGTATAAAGAAAATTTTTATTTGTAAATATTTTCTACTAGATTCAGAAAATCCTAATTAAATCTACTGAACCAGGTTAAATCCACCATTTATCACATAGGAAATGTCTGTACCAAGTCAAGAATATGACAGTTTTTTTTCATTCGCTTGATGTGTTTGAGCTTTCTGAGTTCGGTATTTTTTTTTTTCTTTTTTCTTTTTATAACTATCACTACGTTTTCAACATTAAAATAAGCATTCGTAATCTTTCAACATAATTTTCAAAAGGAGTTGATCATAATCATAGCAACAGTATTTCTGTTAACCTAGGAATTGACCGTTTAACGTAATTGACATATGAACAATTTTCTAACAACAGAGGTCTGCTTAATATCGACAACAAATGATATTTGTTTTATCCTGTCTATTTTGGATGAGGATCAAGTGTGTGTGATTGGTGACAGATTTCACGTATTATCTAGATCAGTATCAAATTATTACGTTTTATCATCAATTTTACGCATGCGTGTGATCAAATTGTGACACATAATTTTGAATAGATGTATTGTAATGTGACACTCATTTTGTGTGTGAAAACTGCTGAAGCGTCATTATGAAGAATCATTTGTGTATGAAAACAGCCGAAGCGTTGTTTGAAAGACGAATGTTTGACAATTCATAGCTATGTACTTGACTAGCAAAGAAACTACATGTATCATCGTGAAAGATAACGGAAGTGGTCTTTGTGATTGTGTTACAATCATATCAAGATTTTAAGTTTAACCAACCTATCCATGGAAGATCAATGTAAATAAAAGCAAGTCAAAACCTAAAACAATGTGTCAGCGTTTACTTTTTACCTTTACAATTGTTTAATGTTCACATGTTTTGTCAGACATGCACAATGTGCTATATAGTTCCTTTGATTAGACTTTTCCATTTTTAAACTCGTTCTGCTGCTTTTTTTTTACCATATAATTACAGTTGGGTGCAGACCAAGCATAAAATAAAGTAAACGCACGTTAACGCCGTGTGCACATATTTCATTTGTCAACTCAACTTTCCGCATTTACCTGTTACATGTTAACACGCGTTTCCTAAATTTGCGTTAACGCGGTCAAAATGGAAATTTCAAATGTCTGCTCGAGTAAACGCACGTTTACTCTGTGTCCGTTTAGTCAGTAGTAAACGGGCGTTAACTATGGATTTTACATTTTTACCTGTGTACGTGCATTTAGAAAACACGCGTTTACTATTCCCGTTAACAGTTTCTGGAAATTATAAATATACTTTTATTGGCTCATTAATAAATTGCAAACGATAAATAAATAAAGTATCGCTTAACAAATATTTTCAGAAATTATTTGGATAAGTAAATACTGCAAAACATCAAAAAAGGTTTTATATGTACAGTAGATTTAGCTAGGCAATGTTTCAAGACTTGAAATAAAACAGACGACATCAAATGATCTATAATATTTTGTTTTTTAGACACTTATTTCAAAATATTTGCCTTTGTTCACGGCTTACTGAATTTAAAAATCGACATTTATATATACGATGTAAAATGCCAATTTTATTAAATCTGTTTATCCCTGTAGACATAAGGAACTGTTTTTTTATAAAAAAAAATTCGTCGAAATAATTCTCTTCCTTTCATGTCAAACAATTCATCCTTTATGTATAAAAAGAGAATTCATCCCGCCAGTACAATAGTACAAGCTTTAACTATATAAAAAGACAAATTTGCAATTTTTATTTTCATCGTTGTAAAAATTTTATGCTGTAGCATAATATTTTTACAAAAATTAAAGTACTGACACCTTATATTGATGCGACAACAAGTTTTGCAATTTCAAACTTTAATGTCTTCTCTTTAATGTCTAACACTCCATTCTGAGGTAGAAAAAAGTACTTAATCATCAGGCTAGTACAAGAATATTAATAAAAAAAAAATTGCACTTATTTTATTTTATTGACATAAATATTAGTATCTGTAGACTTATGAAGCTCTCAATTTGTGTAAAACTATTCATACTTAGGAACAAAAAAGACAGAATTCTAATGATTTTGTATAAAATTCTAACAAAATGGAAAATATAGGCACTATTTTTTTATGAGACAACAAATTTTGCAGTTTTAAACTTAAATTTCTTCATATTTATGTCTAACAATCCATCCTGAGGTATAACAAATTCTGAGTACTAGAATAGAAATTAAAAAAAAATATTGTCACTTTTTATTTTTATCGACATAAATATTAGTAACCGTAGACTTATAGAGCTCTCAATTTGTGAAAAACTATTCACCCTTAGGGACAAAAAGAACAGAATTTTAATGCCGTTGTATGATATTCAAACAAAATGGAAAATATTGGCACCTTGTATTGTGCTACAACAAATTTTGCAATTTTAAACTTAAATTTCTTCACTTTCTGTCTAATATTTCCATCCTGAGGTATAAAAAGTACTCAATTATCAGGCCAGTACTAGAATATTAATAAAAAAAAGAAATATCGTCACTTTTTATTGTTATCGACATAAATATTAGTAACCGTAGACTTACATGACTTATAGAGCTCTCAATTTGTGTAAAACTATTCATTCTTAGGGACAAAAAGAACAGAATTAAAATGCCATTGTATAATATTCTAACAAAGAGGAAAATATTGGCACCTTTTTTTATGCGACAATAAATTTTGCAATTTTAAACCTAAATTTTGCAATTTTTATATCTAACAATCCATCATGAGAGATAAAAAATACTCAATTATCAGGCAAGTACTAGAATATTGATAAAAAATAAAGAACTGTTGTCACTTTTTATTGTTATCAACATAAATATTAGTAACCGTAGACTTATAGAGCTCTCAATTTGTGTAAAACAATTCATCCTTAGTGACAAAACGAACAGAATTTTAATGCCTTTATTTAATATTCTAACAAAATGGAAAATATTGGCACTTTTTTTATGCAACAAATAATTTTGCAAATTTAAACTTAAATCTCTTCACTTTTATGTCTTACAATTAATTCTGATGTATAATAAATACACAATTATCAGGCTTATTATATTTCAAACTTGAGATGGATTCTTTGAGAAATAAAAAAAGGTATTAGCACTTTCATTTGGTCCTGTCATTGTCGAGATTGGTCCGGTCATTGTCAACGTTGATCAGGTCACGTGTTCGCAATTTTTGAAAATATTTGTTCGCTTTTTTTTTATATTTAAATATCAAATAATGAAATGTTATTATAGTTCAAATTTAAGATAAACCCTATGAAAAAAAAAATTATTAGCATTTTCATTTTGGTCCTGTCATTGTTCTATCATTGTCCTATCATTGGTCCAGTCATTAGTGTAACCCGCCATGCAGTAGTAAACGCGCGTTTACTTTTAACAAAAAAACAGAAGACGCGCCACTTTCACGTTAACATTGAAGTAAACGCCCGTTTACTATGAACAAAATTAGAAGATTTTGAAACAGAGGAGCGAACATTCTTAACGCCCACAGCATTCTGTTAAGCTATAAAAATGCTGCGCTGAGCAATTTCTGGTTGATAATAAGTATATGGTCATGCACTGCTATCTGTTGGCATGTGGTTTAAAAAAACTTTACATTTTTTGAAATAAAAATATTGTAAATTTTAATTTGACTCTTTGAATGCTCACTCGAGATAAATACGAATATATTTGTGTGTCAGCTGTGCGGCATCTTAGCATAAAACTAAATCAGTTTTCTACGACGTCAGTTTTCAATGGAGGGAACTGCAAGTGTTTGCCTTCACCCAGAGCGCTTTGATCCACAGAAATGCCGTCTTTGTTCAAAAAGAAAAGAAATGATTCATTTAATTATACAGTATACTGTGCATTAAGCATATACAAAAATTCAGACTAGTATTAAATGAACTAGTAGCAATCCATCTTATTGTTATTTCAGTATTCTAAATATAACCATGATAACGTCATTTATGTCAGTATAAGCTTATGTTTCAAATGAAATATGTTTTATGATTACTACATGATATATTGGAACTTACAGTATCTTCATTTATTAATGGTGGTTCTACAAAAGCATAGATTAGAACCTTTTTTCTATGCTTTTTTGAATAACAGAAAAATCTGATATAATTAGTCTTCAAACGCTTTTAGGCGGACACAACCTTTTAGAAAATAAGTCGTTCATGCCCTGCTCTATGCATTTTTTTTAAATCTGGGTAGGCATTATATTTACCAATATCTTTATACCGAGCACGATCATTGGTTACATTTAGCGAGGTATAAAACGTTGACAAATATCATGTCTACTAATATTAGATTGAGCATAGAGTATGGCATGTTAGAATTATTTCGTTTCTAGTAGAAAAAAATAGAACTTATGTACTCCGAAGCGGATCTACAAAACACGTTCGAAAGAAGCAGTTTTGGTTTGATGAAGCCAAAACGCTATGTCCACTTTGGTCTCCTTTGTTTAAAATATAACTGACGTTGCAATTTCACTGGTGACTTCAACTACGTGCAGCCCATGTTCTATTGGAACAAGGACATGGTTTCGTTTCCAAAGGGAAAAAGAAAAACGTCATATATTGATAAACTGTTTCCTCTATTCGTTCAATATGAAATGAGGATATTGATTTTTGATACTTTCTACCCTACAAACCCATCTTCTGAAGTCCTCTCTCAATCCTGTAAGACACAATTTAAATATATACCTACTAATGTATTGTCGACACACGAAGGATATTATCGATATGTGTAATTTCTTAGGACTTTTTGAATTAAGTGGTAAACAGATTTTATATTATACCTAACAAATACTTTTTACTACAGATCCTGACGGAAACGTATGTGGCATTTGTGACAGGGTTAGCGATCCAAAGTCTTGTTCAGATAACTGGATATGTCAACCAAATGATGTGGGTAAAGTAATATCATAAAAGCAAAACACATTTTTTTTTTATATATTCTGTTATACATAAGCTTATTTGATATATTATTTACCCAAGAAGTATAAAAACAAAAAGATGCAGACAATATGACCTACCAATTTTCAAGAAGAGATGAATGGTTTTCAAATAGAGCAAAAAATCTAAAACTTCTGGTAATTTTCAATATTTCTAAATGGTGTTTTGTGCATGTTGTACGCAGAACTTCAAAAATCTATTTTCATAGTAAAAAAGTATGTAACAAATATACTGAACGCCAAGGCAAGTTCCAAAAAAGAAGTTCATAAAAACTGACAAAATCATACGCTATCACTCAATGGCACAAGTGAAAAACCACTGCCATATTCCAGACTTTGTACAGCCTTGTTCTGAATAGAATGGTGGGGTATAAACCTTGTTTTATAGCAGGTTCGAAGAATGTTTGTTGAATAGATTTGTAAATTAATTACCAGTTGATGAAATAACTATTGAACCGTGCTTTTTCTGGATTAAATTCACTTTATTTTATACTCAGAATTGTTGGATAATATCCAAATAACATAAATGTGGTAGAGTAAATTCATGTGACACTTAACGGAAATGTAATTTTGTACATTCATTTTCTGTTTGTAGATCTGTGTAGTTAGGACGTTGTTTACTGGTGGCGTTTTAAGAAATGAGCTCGGGTGTGAGACGAAAACTGTAAGTAACTGCATGTAGGATATAAAACTTGATTAAATCATCCATAAGCGAATTTTAGTCCTAAAATTTGTAACTGAATTGATCCAGTTTCATTAGTTTAAAACTTTAACAAAAAAAATGCATAAAACACTCAAATACAATATTGATTTTTTTTTTATTTTTAAACGCTCGAAATACATGCATTTTTGATTATATTGGTAACGAAAATGATATCCGAAAAGATTTCAGTTATCTTCCCAAATATAGGAGAATCAATGATAATAAAATCAACCACTAACAGCGACTCTTCGAAAAAATATCAAACATACAAACAAAAACAAACAACAAAGAATAACACATCAAAGATAGTCTAACTTGATGCAGACATATCACGCGGACAGAATTTACAAGTTTAACGTTCGCACAGACCTTCCTCTTTATTATCTGGATCATATGTCGTAATATTGAAACAGGATATAACAAACATGCACAGAGCAGCTACGAACCGCATGACAACGTACAAGCAAAAAAATGAACAAAAGTACTTAATTTGGAATCGGGTTAAAGTAGCTTATCACCCTCATATTTAAAAAATACAAAGTACAAACTAAATATTTTGGAATCTGTGCAAGATACATGTCTTCTGATACCGTTTTTTTAAGCGACGGTAAATTTTGTGTATGTATAAAAAATTATTTTAACCTGATGTGTAAAAAAGAATCTTTCGTTTTCTGAAAATTTGGTTTATACTTATTATCTAATTTGCATAATAAAGAATATTAATATAGAATTGCGTTTGAAGTAGTGTGTTATTTGATTTTCGGAAGAAAATTTTTCGGTTTTAAACTAATCGTTGCAGTAACAATTAAACAGATCATACCGTTTTGAAACAAAATAAGTAACGATCAATAACAATCCCTATGCCATAGATAAATAAACTCCCTATCATGCTATTCATTTTACCCTAACAAGTCCTAGCATCTACTTACAAGCAGCCAAACAACAACAACAATACTTTATTTAAGAGGGTTACAAAGTTAGCTATATAACTAATCTTCCCTGAGGCCCTCATCATAAAAATCAGTCACAATGCAAACATATACATTGCATACATTAGTATAAAAAGACAAGTATGATTCTAATGTTCAATACAACTTGATAAAATGTTATGAAAAATAAACGTGATGACATAATCAGTTTTCAATATTTTTTATACAGCTAAGTTGAATTCAATAAATGCTGTGTTATTTTGTATTTGAAAGAATTAACATTTGTAATATTTCTTAACGATATTGGCAAATTGTTTGACAAGAACAATGGTCCAGAATACATAAAAGATTTATTGAACAATTCTGTTTTTTTGGTTTCTGGAGTATGAGGTTTCCTTGAATAGCATTTCCCAAGGGGTATAGATTTCTGTCTAAAACATAATTAAACTTGGTAGTAAGATATGATGGTGCGTCATTTTTGCTGCACTTAAATGTCATCACAAACTTGTGATATTTTGTTCTCTGTTCAACTGTCATCCAGTTTAAGTGTTTGAATAAGGGCTCGGGAGGAGCGAAGGGTTTGTTTCTCGTATTTATCTAGCAGTTCTCTTTTGTAATTTAAATATTCTATTTAAACCCTCACTGCTACAACTACTCCACACTATACAACAATAATCAATCAGTGGCAAGATATAACCATTATAGAATTATGTTCTGCAGTCTAGATTTAGAAATTTCTTAATCTGTAACATTGGAAATAGCCTAGATGAAATGTTTGAGCAGATCACATCAATTTGGTTTGTCCATGTGAGATGTGAGGGAAGAGTTAATTCCAATGCCTAAGAGACTTTCGCATGTGGAAGATTGTATCAGTTGCTAAAAGAAATATATAAATTAATCTGTTATTAATGTGTTTACTCCTAAACTTTTGAGTACACATCACATTTTATTTTATATTCACTATCAATGTCTGAACTTTGTAAACAATTTTGTTATATTGTCAATTTGATTTGGATATATGTATGGGAGATATAAGACATCATTTTTTTTTTGTATTGTAACACTGACACTTGTGAACGCAATTCCTCTGAGTTCGTAAAACAGAAATTTATCATAGTTTGTAGGATTATTTGACATCATTTGTTAAGGTCCATTTTGTATCGCATATATCATTCGACCATATTCACAGGAGTTGTGAATAATAGCATTGGTTTGATTATTTGCCGAAATGTGAATTTGACCATATCATGAGGTCATTTCCATCCGACTATTTCCATGTATATTATGGGATTTGAATCTTTAGTAGGTATTCTGACATTAACACATTATGAACGCAACTTATCTTCGACCACGTGACAAAAAAGCGCTTTCGTTTAGTACCATTGATTGCCATAATGTGTAAATTGACATAGTACACTGTCTTTTTAATCGACATTTTGTTAATGACGTTTGACTTTTTTTTGTATTGTGACAATGAACTTTGTTAATGCACTTTCTCTGAGACCGTTTTATAGAAATCTCTAATACTAGGATTATTTGAGGTAGACCATGCCACAAAGTCATCCGATTATTTTTTCAGAGTTTATGTACGTGACTATGGCTGTTTTTTTGGCGTGATTTGACTATAACATCGCATGGAAGCCATATGATACTGTCAATTTTAATCTTAATGCTTTATCCGAGAATGGGACTTGAACTTTTTTGTACTGTGACAATGACACTTTATTAGTATGCTTTCACTGAGATCATTTGACGGAAAGCTTTCATACATTTTGTTATTTGTTGCAAGTTTGTTGTTCATAAAGAAACACTTCTTTTATTTGACAGTTTAAACGGGATTTGTGGTACCTTTGCCGTACATTGGCGTATCTTAACAACAACACCTTGTCGGATCAACTCTTCTTAAACTGTTTATACAAAAAATTCTCAATCTTGATCGTATTGTTTGATATTATTTGAGCAATGGTGAAGTTGACCATATTCAATCATCATTTTGATCCTACCATTATACTGGAATTTTGGGACTTAACATTTTTCAAGACTATTGTAATAGTGTCAACTTGTTAATGTTACATCTCTGATACCATTTGACAGAAAGCTCTTGCACGTGGTAGGATTGTTTGCCATCATGTTTATATGACTATATTATACTGTAATTTCATATTAACCGTTTGAATGAGAGTTATTTGAATTTTATCATATTTGGATTAAAATTCTACATTGATGAATTTTGACACAAAATTTAATTCTTAATTTACACCGTGGGAAGACATTTCGATACAGCGAATTAAACTTGTTTCATGATGGTGTGTATCTTTGATACAACCTACTTATATCATTTGTACACTTCAGGCGTCAAAAAAGAAGAGAAAGTCACCTACTCGGATAGTTGAATGATAGATCAGATATTTTATTTGGTTTTGATAGGGCAATAAATAATAAATACAATGTTTTTGTCAGTTTGAAAATTATTTTTGAACCATTTAAATCTTGTTTAGATAAAAACAAAACAAAACATGTATTTTCTATCAGATTATGATATGTTTCAGACCTGTGATCAGATCTTAAAACAGTACAAAAGTACTCACTCAACATTGTCTCCCACTGATAAGAGAGCAGAACACGGAGACATTGTCCTCTGCGAGGCATGCTGTGAAGGCTTAAGTTGTAACAAAGATAAATGTAGTAGTGTGATAAAAAGTAAGTTTGCTAAGGCTTTTATATTAAATAAGTAACAAATATATGAAAAAATAGTAGAAACGAATTATTCTATGAGTCCTCAAAATACTTAAAACTAGCTCAAAGCCAATACCACCTTTTGCATATAAGTCATCTTCCCGAAAACTAATATGTGTGCTTAGTTTCTATGCATGAATAATGTACCGGTTAAATTCTCTAATAGTCAACCTTAGATTTCTCAGTGAAAGATACCCTTTTCTTTTGCGTTTGGAATTGACTTTGCATAGCAAACTGATTGATACGTTAAGAGCGTGAATGTTCAAAATGTATCAACTGGATACAGATAACATCAAAACAACTAAAGCAGAGTTATGACGAAGAACTCCTAACACCAACTCTACACAAGTTTTATGTTCGGTTGCAATCACCAATTGGTTGACCGAAACAAAGTTTTATGTACGATCCTAGTCGCCAGTTTGTTGACCGATACAAAGTGTTTGTATAAGGTATAGTCGGCAACTTTGAATATTTACCGTAATGAGAATTTGTAAAATTACATCTTGACAAAACAAGGCATTGTGTCTTTTATATCATTAGAAGGCATGTCATGCTAATTTGAATTTCGTTTATTAGCATTTCTTTGAAATAAGGTACAATTTAAGTTCATAAAAAAAAAAAAAAAAAAAATAACGTTTACGAATATGTTATTTATTTTCAGCCCAAACCTGTTACAACTCTACTATTTGTGGATGAATTTTGAAATAACAGTTTTCATTGTTTGAAATAGAAAATAAATATAACCTGTTTTCAAGACAAGTGTTATTGTGCATGTATGAAGACTACCCTATATATGAATAATTTTTTTTCTATATATGTCAAATAGAGCCTTTACAAAAAATGCCAATAACAAAAACATAACCGTGCCAGATATGTCATTTCAGATTCTATAGGACTAGTGGTATTTTCTTTATTTGTACACATGATATAAAAGTAGCGTGAATGGTATTTCATTCATTGTTAGGAACGTTGTGTTAGTTGTTGAAAACATGACCCAGAATGCATTAAATCATGTAATGTGCATTCCGAATCGCCATTTGAAAGACTTTTTTAAAACAGTATTATATGAAAGAGAAGAAATATTTACGTGTCTCTATATCTTAATTAAAAAATGATTTTATTTGCTATAAAGCAAAGGTAAGGTTAACCTTTGAAACATTTGTCTTTTCTATTTAAGTTTGTTAAATAAAATTGAGAATGGAAATGGGGAATGTGTCAGAGAGACAACAACCCGACCAAAAAGCAGAAAGGCCACCAATGGGTCTTCAACACAGCGAGAAAATTCCGCACAGGGAGGCGGGCGTCAGTTGGCCGCTAAACAAAAATGTGTACTAGTTCAGTGAATATGGATGTCACATTTAACTCCGAAACATATGATAGAACTAAAATTAAAAAAAAACATACAAGACTGATAAAGGCCAGAAGCTCCTAATTTGGGACAGGCGCAAAAATGCGGCGGGGTTAAACTTTTTTTGTGGGATCTCAACCCTCCCCCTATACATCTAGCCAATGTAGAATAAACTAACACACAGCAATACGCACAGTAAAACTCAGTTTAAAAGAAGTCCAAATCCGATGTCAGAAAAGGTAACAAAAGAAACTAAGCTATAAACAAAATGACAATGATACATAGATTAACAAAGGACTACTAGCAGTTACTGACATGTATAGCATGTCCGAGGTCAAAAAAAGTACATGCAAACGTACTATATATTTAACTTTCAATCTATTCTTTTCCTGTACAACAATGAAAAACAGTAAGTTTATATGACACACATGCGATTTGGGATTTACGATACTACTAGGTCGATGACACTGCTGGTGGATGTTTCCTTATCAAGAGTATCACCAGCAGTACTCATTTATATGTAAATTTCCTGTACATTAATTTATCTTGAAATATCAAATGTTCATACTCTTTTCAAAAATTACGGTTTTTGTACCCTCGACCATAAATGGTCTTTGGTAGATTTGAATTTTATAATTGCCACATATCAATCGATTCAGTTGTTTTTGCTTCATCAGTTTATCTTGTTTAGTTCTACATAATCATACCTGAGAATTGGCGTGTTAACGTCAGGTTTGCAAAAAGCAGACATAAGAAATTGATGATGTACGTTGCGCAATGCAACAATGTAAACCAATTTTACACAACCTCATTTTACCTGCATAGTTTACTATATTCAGAGGTCAATTGAATATTATATTGTACTACACTTGATTTCAATCGTTCCGTCAAAGTATTTAGTTTAAAGCAATTATTCACAACGCCATTCATAATGGTACAAAATGGTATAAAATCTATGCCAGTACTTTGAGAAAACGGGTGTTCAATTTTCAAATCGCGCTTAAGAACAATTTAAAATGACACGATTATTTCCAAATGTGGAGCTTGAACTTCGTTCCATTCCAGTTATTGATTGGGTTGTTGTGGCTCAGTCTTTAGTTTACTTTATAGTGTTTTTTCGACTCTTCTTCTTTTTTCGAATTTAATTGCAATGGTGTAAAAAAATTTTCCTTCAACTTGTGAGTTTTGAATGTCATCTTGGAACCTTCGTCCCATTTTTTAATAATGTTGCAGAAATCCAGTTTATCAATTAAAACATTCAAATAGTGTAAAAATTAGAGTAGTGTAAAAGACTTTTTTCAGACAATAGGACTAATATTTACCAATTAACCATTGTCTGTACTTTTGTATTGTTTTCAATACTTACATTTACAAGGACGACTTACTATCAGCCATAGCTCTTTGTGGATAATGTGATAAAATTGTGTCAGTGTTTGCGTCACTTTGTGTGACGTTGATACATTCTTGTGACGAGTAGTTTCGTTTGTGGTGTCCTTGTGTACTATCGTAAATTCATGTGAGGAGTCCTTTGTTATATTGCTGTTGAAATGTTGTAATGAACTATTATATTATTAAGTTATGTATTTCTTTGTGATGAGTGCTCTTGCATTTGTTTCTACTGTATTACTGTCATGTAGTATTGTCATTTTATCGGTATTTTTTAAAATGCAATATATGCGTGACGTTTGGCTAGCCTTAAAACCAGGTTCAATCCACCATTTTTCTTAAAATGTCTTGTACTAAGTTAGAAATATGACAGTTGTAACAGACAGTCCGTTTATATGTATGTTGGCGCTTTTTTTTAGTTGAAGTTCAGTGTTGTTGTTGTTCCATTGTTTTCCTCTTATAGTTGATTTGTTTCCCTCGGTTTTAGTTTGTTTTTGCTAAATCGAATTATGACTATTGAACAGCGGTATACTACTGTTGCCTTTATTTTGAATGGGCAATAATTTTCGTCACTAGATTTACAAATGAACTGATGCTAAAAATTATGTTTCGAAAATTATTTCTCGTCAGTCGGATTCAACGCTTACACGAATTTGACCATCGAATAGACTAACTAATTTTTACTAATTTTCAACGGACTATTTTCAAAGTACGAAAAATAAGGCTATTGCCTGTAACTGAAAAATATTGTACACCGTGCTTATGATGTCGTTAAGTTTTTGTAATAGCCAGTACGAACATCGATTGTGTTAATTCGAAGAAATAATACAAAAGAAAACTTTAGTGTACTGCAAATTAAATGGTAGAAAAACAGAACAACAATGATACACAAACATGGCAGCAGTTTTAATGATATTTTGGTAAATACCGATTTAAATCGGCGTTAACGAAAACGAATTTTTAAAGCCACATTTCAAAAACCAAACCGTTACGTTTATTCTGGCGCTTTGTGGTTCTTATTTAGCAATTTTTTTCAACAAGCAGGTAAAATAAACATGTGTTTGTATGGACCAAGTATTGTCTTATAATGTATACCATTTACGGTTATTGAAAATCTTTTTCACATATGACAACGGACATTTTCCAATTGTCGTAACTATGATCCCGTCCCATTGCCCACGAATGTGACTTACCGAATAAGACTATCACCGGATGTGTTCTAACACGAGCAGCTCCACGGATGCCACATTTTGAGCAGGATCTGCTTCCACTTCCGGAGCGCTTGATATTACATCTAGGTTTGTTTTAAATGGGTTTTTGTTGCCTTTGATTTAGTTTTAAGTGTTGTTCTTTGTGCTATTGGATTTTTCTAATCGTTCATATTACTGTTCATACCGGTAACAGTTTCGTCTATCCTTTGTCAAATGCACATAAAACGTGTTTCTGTTTCTAATATTTAATAATGCACATAATGTAATTAATGGCTCTTTTCTTTCAAAACCATTAAGTCTTGTTTAATGTATCCTTTAAGATCGCTGAATAATTTGATAATTTGATCAAATGTTTTTCGTTCAGCTATTTTACACAAAAGAGGATATTATGCGTCGTCAGATTTAATTTTTTGCAATGTGCACACGCGGTCAAGAGTCGGGTTGGAATATTTACTTGATCAATGGTCATGTAATTTAGTGTATCTCAGGTTTAGATTACAGTCCGTTATTGTGTGATGCCAGGTCACCTGATACAACCTTTTTTATAGGAGTAACACGATGAGGGTCACATGTGCTCCAAGATAGCATCGCCATTTTTTTTTTTTTTTTTTTACCTATGAGTTTAAATATCCAATTGGAATCTTTCGTTTACTTTTTTCAGTGTCTTTTTTGGGACACAAATTGGATTTCAGAATTTTATTTTTCCAAGAATAAGTTTAAATCGGAATATGCACTTTACGAAATACTATATTGAGTTTAAATCAGGTAAATGATGTTGCCCCGTGCAAATTTGACAATCCTGATTGCCACACAAAATTTTCAGACGGGAACGTTGATGCCATTAGAATAAACAAATATCCCTCATGTTTTGTTTTTGGATACTTGAAGAGATTAATTGTGTTTTCGTTTTCCTGTAGTAAATCAAAATGTACTACAATATAATTTGTAATTTGTAATTGGTACTTGGAATAAAATTGTGCACATAAGCGAAATATTCGTAAAAGAATAACGAATCTTTATCTAGTAAAGTCTATTTCGCATTCTTGTAAACCAAAATGTTATTAATCAAAACATTAACTGTAGTACTAGACACACGAACGTTTAGATCCTACTGTGCATATTGTTACATTATACACAAACTAAAGACAAACACGATTGCTAAAATAGATATTCAAAATACCAAACATTATGGCTGAAAGACAGACATTATAATGGATAATGTAACTCACTGTTGCCACAACAATATCTCTCATTTTATGGGTTGACTCAGGTATAGAAATATGATCATTCCCCTCAAGCCACAGAATCATTTCTTCAACGGAGCGTTCGTGAGGCTGTTTAAGATGTATGAAAACACGGAAACCACCAGTTGGAATCAATTCGTTAACTCTATATCTTGTGTAGGACAGGTACCACTTTTTATGAGCGTTTAGCCACCAAACTAACTCTTCCAAAAACTATTGTGTCCAAAACGCTCTTCTGAATCTACCTACATTCGAGAGTACACATTTGAAAGACATGAATGTGTTAATAATAATTATTATTATGCACTTTATGACAAAGGTGGACCTTTGAAGAATAGTTTTAGTTTCTTAGTAATTTTCTTATAAAGATATTAACAGTTTTTAACAAGTATGTTATAAATCATTCCAGTGCTAAAGCACTGACTACTGATCTGATGATAACTTTGTAGACTAACAGTTGATCAGTTGCAACATTGACCCAGTAGTAGTATCTGAACACACCTTTTCATACATTCCGTGCATCAGAAGCCTTTCTCTGGATTTTCGTCACCAATACGCTGAATCCTAAACGAGCTATTAGACTAAATGTGACCTAAATAAATAACCAAATTCATAGATCAAAATTCAACTTTGCTTGAGTGACTTTAAACATTAGGTCTTGAAAGAGTGGCTTTCACAATGTGTCAACAGCTTCATATGGTCAACGTCCAATGCCTCCTGTTGACATACTCAAATATAAGCACGATATTGGCAAGGCAAGGGTGACAAATAATCATGCAATGTATGAAAGTTGTCGATAGAACTATCTCTGTTTTTTTAATTTTTGGTAATATTTGTCACAGATTAACAGATTGAAATTTTTAAAATGATCTCCGCTGTGCGCAGCGTGTGACAAAAAAAAATATGATTTTCTATCGGGTCATGTTAAAGAAAAATCATCTGCTTAGAATTTTGAAAAAAAAAAATTGTACAATGTACATAAAAGTTAGATAACATATATACTACCATGTATTTAAGAAAAGGGCGAGAATAAACCCGATGATGAACAGACTTAATTTGTTTGTCAATCGTATAGTCGAAACATTGATGTGAAACAAAATTCAATTCTCAAGAAATAATTATTCTATGCATTACTACACGAAAATAATCCTGTTTTGTATAAATATATAATATCGGTGTTCAGATCGCATGTCTTTTTTAAGGAACTAAGTTTTTCTAATATATATCTTTAGACTACCCCCAATCCAATATACATAAATATCGAACTATGGACCTTTACTTCTGTGTAGCATGGTAGGCTAAAGTTCTATGAACACAGAACTGTTTTCACGACGTCAAGAAGAGTGTGTTAAATTTGAATTGCTTAGCACTGTGCATGAGTTTCATAAAATTTGGATAAGGCAATCTTTTGTAGGAGGAGGCAAACGTAAAAACTTTCTAAGTTATAAAGGGGCGAAATTTAGAACAGTAAGTGACTTACTGCCCGAATTCGAACTTTGTTTTCGAGTTTTGATTCTCAGCATTGTGTTTGAGTTTTATAAAATTTGCATGAGTCACACTAAGATTAGAGTGCGGAAACGAAAAAAAAATGCAATCTTCAAAGTTACAAAAGGGCAAAATCTAGAACGATAAATGACTAACAGCCCAAACGTGCGGAAACGAAAAGTTGACGGACGGACGGAAAAACAGAAGGATGGAAAGACGGACATTCAAATGTATTGCTTAATGCCCTTAATCACTCCGGTGAGGGTTTAATAAACTTTAGGGCTAATTTTCAACATGTATTCATGCATAAATACAAATTTTACCCATGGCAAACAGATTTAAGCTTGTTAATGTTTGTTAAGTTTCCATCTAGGAATATATGTGTATATTTCTGCAATTTCAAACAATTTAAGCAATTTCGTCTAAAATTTAAATTAAATGATAGTCATTTCATGTCAAACCTATACCTCATCACGGAATGCTCTGATTCCTAGAGGTACTTCTGACCTGAGCAATATGTTAACTATGCTATCTTATTTCAATTTCATATATTTTTAGGTCTTTCCACTTTTCTGTGGAAAGACCTATTGTATTTGTTCTGATTAATATTTTTTTTTCTTCTTCCGCCAAACCCTCTTCTTGCGGTATAAAGTTTTTTATAGAAGTTCTCTACCTTTATCAAATAAATTTGTCGTAAAGTCTTATTAACTCATAAACTGTAAGCGGTATAAACCTATAGTCTTTTTATTTGAGTCCCTTGGATCCTAACTTAGAAAATGAGGTCAAGGTCAAAGGTCAAGGTCATGTTCTGAATTTTGTCTTTTGCTTGTTTTTGCATTTTTCCGATATTTTTAATGTTATATATAAAAAAACTATTGCAAAATGTTTGTTATACTGTGATGAAGATATAATACATTTGGTCTAAGACAATCCAGTGACATCTTATTGGAGTTATTGCCCCTGAAATGTTTTATTTTAAGGTAAATTGATTATTACTTCATATTGGTACATGATAAAGCCATAAGTTCTTTTGCAAAATGTTGGGTGACATATGATCTTGAAAAATGTCAACCGGAAGTGACCTTAAGTGAACTGGATGTAGTCATGTTTGCACTTATTTCATGTAAAAGTACATAGAAACCATATATTTTTTGAATGGTCATACATTAATCTATCATTTGACACCGGAAGTGACATTTTATTAACCGGAAGTAGCATATCATCTCCCTTATTACAGGCATAAGTATATACAAACTTTATATTTTTGGAATCAGTGTGAATAAAGAATAAAAGAGACCAGACGTGACATTTTCTAAACCGGAAGTAGCCAATTATCTCCCTTTTTACAGGCAAAAGTATATATAAACCATATATATATATTTGGAATCAGTGTAAATAAAGCTATCATATGAGACCGGAAGTGACATTTTCTAAACCGGATGTTGGTAATTAGCTCCCTTATTTCAGGCAAAAGTCTATAGATAACGTATGTTTATTGAATCAGTATGAAGAAACCTATGATTGGACGCCAAAAGTAGCTTTGAGTAAACCAGAATTAGCTTCTCATCAATTATTTTAAAAAATGATGTGGAAAGACCTTCAATTATTCTTTGAACAATTGGTTTTTAATTGTTTTTTTTTTTTTATTCCTCAAAAGAAAATTTCAAAAAACAATTAATGTCTGACCTGGCCCGAATAATTTGTTCTATACCTGTAAGACCATCATTATCATCATCATCATCATCATCATCATCATCATCATCATCATCATCATCATCATCATCATCATCATCATCATCATCATCATCATCATCATCATCATCATCATCATCATCATGAATGTGACCAACTTGTATAACTATCTTTTTTCATTATAACAAATAATGTTAAATTATATTAATGTATTTCATATGATTTTTTTTGCATATTAAAGTCCTTTAAGAAGTTGCTCTGATGAGACTCTTGAATTAATAAACTGGTCATCAATGTCTTTGATCGGTTAATCTATATTTTTTTTCTCAACTATTGACCGCTTTGTATAAATCATGGTTGTGGTTAAAAGTATGTTTTAATACTGTGTCCATTTTCCATACTACTGATTGGCCGCAACATTAACGTTACGATGAAGTACATGTTTGATATCTTATTAATTTTAAATACATTGGGGTTTCATAAAATATGTCTTACAAGGTAAAATATTAATATGTTTCCATATTAACATGAGGTTTATATTCTAGATAATATAAGATTTCAAATGAGACACCTATTCACTTGATCACATGTGTTAGATTGAGGAAATCTATCGTAGAAATAATTATCAAAAAAAAAGAAAAATGAAATGTTCGTGGGGGTCGCCCTCTTCGTCTTCACATATTCGTGAGATGCTTTGAACCCTAACCCCGACGAGAAGATTAAACTTTGCCTTCAATATTACTTTATTTAAAGTGTTGCTTTGATTTTTGAACAGTTCAGAGTGTTATTGTGTGATTTCATTTTACAAGCATCACGTATTTGATATACATACTTAAACCGTACTAGTCAGATACGTTATTTTCAATTTTTTGTTTAGCCGCTTTTAATTATATTTTTAATATAATTATAATGTAAATAATACTACCAATGCTTTATTCATAACTTGGACTATTATTTATTAATGATATTGTCACTTTAAAGCTTCTTTGTGTAACTTAACTTGTCAATGTGAAGAACCATCCCCAATTCCTGTGGACGGAATTATTTGAGTTCATGTCACGTAAATGTATTAGAATGTAAAAAAAACTATATATAAAGATCCATATCTATTGTTTTGTATGTGAAAGCAGAAAGTTTATGAAATTGATAGTTTTTCAATGCTTATATGTGGGATCGCATGAATCATCAATTTGAAATTTGATGAAAAACAATGTCGGTATGACAACTTTCTCTGCTGACTATGCTTTAGCTGAATATCAGTACACTAACTTTACAGTTTATATGTAAATATGTTTCTTCAGTTGGTAGGTTGTGCATTTAGTAAAGCGTACAAACATGGACCGACTCGTCATTTCTAACTGTTAATTATTTGACATTTAGATTTGTATTTATGCTATTTTATAGAATAATATGACCAATCTATTTGTAATTGTTTTTAAATCTAATTGTTTTCTAAGGAAGACCAAATTCTTTTAATATGCTCAATATGAACTTCCATAAAATAGAATATCGATGCCAACTTCAAACTTCAGATAACAAAAACCGATTATCAAACCGTTGCTAACCACTATTTTGGTTGCTTAGTTATTGATAAACATACGATATACAATTGAAATTTCTTTCATTACTTACTGATAGTTATTCACCAAACTGAATTCGTATAATGAAATAAAAAAAATCGTTTTTGAAGTTAGATTTTATTCAATTAAGTTTGGCTGCTTTTAAACAACTATGGGTTGATGAACTTCGTAACATAGAATACCAATCACTTAGACACCATATTAGAATACACAACAACCATTTGTTTAACCGTTGCTAGACAATATTTGTGTTGCTAGGTTGTTGCTAAGCATTTATTCAAATAAAATTGAAGTGACTATTCATTTGTAACTTCAAGTTATTCTTAAACAAACAAAACTATTTTGAATTGTGTTTTCTCCGCGCACGCCAGTTTACACCGCCGATAAAAACTGACTACCAAGAAGAAGTCAATAGTGCAGAAAGTGGCGTTAAACACTACTTTTCGAATTGATTTATCCAACTTATTCTATATGCATAAATCTGAGTTACATGTACTTTTTATTTACGATTTTCTGGTAAACGAAAGATAATCCAATTTAGATTAAGTCTCATCGTTTTTGCAAAATAAATTATTGTTATGCCTGAAAGGTACGATACCAAATAATTATTGAAGAGTACATACTCTCTATAACATGATAATATTTCGCACTCTGGAATAATACACGGAGTAAAAAATTTCAACGGGTAAACAGTTAAAGGTGAATACAAAATTACTAAGTTAAATTGAATTGCACAAGAATCAGTCGATGATAAAATAAGTGTTAAGAGTAAATTGAGGAAATGGAAAATGACAGATCTTTTTAGCAAAATTCATCTTAATTATGAACTAACAATAATAAACCAAGTTTTGCTCAAGTCCGTATTGACATAATTTTCTGTTCTCCCAGTTACATATCTTAAGCATAATTTCAAAAAAGGTATTTTGTAAAGCCATTGATTAAATTAAATTACATGTGATCAGATGTTTGGCATATTAATGATAACAATGATTACTTGAAAAAGTGTAATCTATTAGAGAGAATAAATGATAACCATTACAATTACCCCAAGACTGTTAGCAACTAGCGGGTCCAATGCATGTTATAAAGAAAAGCTGTCATTCACTTAAATATCTCAATTGATAGTCTACAACACTAAAATAATTTTTTGAACATTGTTGTTTTGTTTTGTTTTGTTTGAGTAGTGTTACCGCCGATTAATCTCATAATAACACATTGACCATTTGCTGATCATATTTAACTATATTGTGCAAGGGAATTTAAAACAACCAAGACATAACCCAACAATGTGACAATCAATGCCAATGTTATCGGAATGTCTGATATGAACGATGTAGTCCAGAATGCAATATATATAGTTCGCAATTTTAAAAAAGAATAGTACAAAAACACCAACAAGCAGTTTATACACGCTGCAAATAATTTCTAAGTACGGATGCTACTACAACAGCAGATGCTTTAATGAGCCAGATTTCGTGTCCAGCAAGACGTTCCTCATCAGTACAAAACAGTGTTAAGATGCAGATCATACATTGACAAATGAAATTGCTGAACATTTTAGTTACAAGTGAGGATAATCAATGTATTTCATGTATTTTAAAGGGCTTAAAAATGGAAGAATATATCTAACTATATGTATTTAATTTTTTTTTTCAGAGATATAAGAACATGTGGTATGAGTGCCAATAAGACAACTCTCCATCCAAGTCACAATTTATAAAAGTAAACCATTATAGGTCAAAGTACGGCCTTCAACACGGAGCCTTGGCTCACACCGAACAGCAAGCTATAAAGGGCCCCAAAAATGACTAGTGTAAAACCATTCAAACAGGAGCACATATTTAAACTCAATGAAATTAAAATAAGATAGATTGCACGAAAATATCTCATCTGATATGCGACTACATAATATAAGTACATGAAATGTCGCGCTACAGAGCCCGTTCGTACATGTACAGTGAAAAAGGCTTGATTTTATAATACGGCTCAGTAAGTGTAATTAGTATGTTGCAGTGTTCATATATCACATTCCTTCCTGAATTTGAAAGGAATGTTTGAAGCTGGACTACATGTTATATCTTTCAGTCATTTATATTTTTTTAATGTTTATTGCATTGATTGTCTTGATGTGGTAAAATTAATTTGGAACCGTCTATGTTATTGGATCATTCCATTTAGTATCTGAAAAGAGGGGTGGATGTTTTTTTCTGAAGGGAATAAAAAGTCATTTCTTAGAGATATCGATTGACTCATAATATATCTGAGAGGTACCCATTTTTTTTTGTTTGTTTCTGGGGGTCTTGTCTTACCAAAAAATGTAAAAATGAGGAGTTGATGGCACAATCAAAAAGAACATTTTCTTTAACAATGTAACCATCCACTCCCCCTGTGCAGAAATTAAATGGAATGGCCGATAGCAAGTCATCGTATAATATATTTTTAAAGAAAGAGAAAACTTTTCCACGTATTGCAACACACCTGACAATCTGATATTCGAAGATATATATAATGATGCGAGTTATGTTCTTCTAATAAAGTTATGAGGTCAGGATACCGAATTTCATAGTGCGTATTGCTGTGTCTTTGTTTATTCAATATTAGCGTAATGCACATAGAGAGGGTTGAGATCCCACAAAACATGCTTAACCCCGCGGCATCTGAGCGCCTGTTCCAAGTCAGGCACATCTTGCCTTCGTTATTCTTGTGTGTGTGTTCATTATTATGTTTCGGAGTTTAATGTTGCATCCGTTTCGCTGAATTATAATACATCGTTGATTGGGGGCTAGCTTAAGCCCGACTCTGTGTACGGGATTATATCGCTGTGTTAAAGACCCATTGGTGGCCTTTGGGCTGTTTTCTGTTCGGATTTATTGCAGTGTTTCGTTTTTCTTTGACATATTTCACGTTTCCATTTTCTATTCTATGAACTTCGATTGTATCTCAATTTTAAAAACAACATCCTCACAAGAACATAAATGACTGCCAAGGAAATGTTTTTACGACATACAGATGACATGTATAAACTACTTGTTTTTACCAATTTAGTTGTCTTTTAAATTACGGAGTACCATTATCAAAGTAATTTGCCGTTTACAGATTCCGAAGGGCTATGGGTTAAATTTCATTGTCAGCAACAGAGAATTATAATAACGCCACGGCGTTTGATTAATTTCAACTGTTTAAGACATTTGTCAACCAATCACAACGGTTTGTTTGGTGTTTTACTTTCCACAAGGCATTAAATTATGAAATTGCTGATTGTTTAAGTGTTGTTTTAATGAAAGTGTGAAGAAAATAGGGATAGTAAGAGTCCATGAGGTACTTTTCTTTGTGATTATCTATCTGAAAAAATATATATGTCTGCTGACTATGCGGTATGAGTTTAACTCATTGTTGAAGGCCGTACGGTGACCTTAAGTTGCTAATCTTTGTGTCATTTGGTTTCGTGTAGACAATGCCACATCTTTTTAATTTTATAATTTTTTTTTAAAGTACCTTTTTCAAAAATGTTGTCGTATCTGTTTACGTCCATAAAGCCTTAAAGACATCGTAGGATTTTAATATTGAAAAGGCCTATGCAGTGTGAATTAACCAAGCACTGTTCGTATCAGTTCTAACCTCTCTTCAATCATATTAGGAACTTACTGTCAGGAAACCTATTAAAGAACTGTCGTAGCGACGTTTGACAGTAAAGGGTGTTACCTGAACAGTTATGAACAGTTCTAAAATAGAACAGTTCTGCAACAGGTCTAACCTCGAATAGATTTGGACAGTTCCAACCTAAAACATATTCTGACAGTTCTATCCTAGATAATCTTTGAAAAGTACTATTAACCTAGAACTGTTTTTTTTACATATCTACCCCAGAAAACGTTTTAGAAAGTTCTATAACCATTTTGGATATTATAACTAAATTCGACCGATCTTTCCTTATTTATACATGTAGACGCTTAGAGATTGATACACTTCGTGAAAAGTACACGGATGTACCTTTAGTTCTGTAGGTTGTGACCAAAATAACAAATAGCTTCAGGTAAATAGTTTGTAAAACGGTTATCATCTTTACACGCATTTTGGAACGTTTATCTCTAGATTTACTAAGAGGCAAACAATTCGTTTACTTTCACCAATTTATTTGAAGGGATTTATTATCAAAATGAAGGTAAATGTTTGGTTTATAATTGTACAAACAGTTTTTTTTTTATTATTAAAATACAAATATTATAGGTTTAATAGGAAAACAATATGAATGAGAGGCATATTTTAATTTATCAATATTAAGAATGTTTGTTTTCTTATGGTAACATTCCAACAATTTGCTTAAAAGAAATAATAAAGGGCTTAATAATATGTTAGACAGGATTTATTTGAACTAACTGTACCAAATTAGGAATATTACAGTTGTTTTTCATTTGTTTGTTGTGTTTTAGTTTTTAATTTTGTCAATTGATAAAGGACTTTCCGTTTTGAAATGTCCTTGGAGTTCAATATCTTTGTAGTTTACTTTTTGGGTTTGAGGTGATGGATAGCAGTTAAACCTTGTTTTCAATGATGACAATTATCCGTTTAACTAGTTCCGTTATGCATTTCAAATATGCAATAGTTAAAATCTTCTAATTGCTGTGCGTCTGTACAACAATGTGTATAGTCAGTATCTTTTCATTCCAAAGGACAATGTATCGAAATTACTTTATGACCTGTCAGTGCTAATAAAATAATACGGGTATGAGTTGCATATTTCAAGGGGGAAAATCAAATTTTCAGCTTTCAAATCCATATTCTGAATTAAATTTTGCAAAAAGACTATATGTTTATTAATTCATCGATGCATACACATGCATCTAGTAGAAAGCCGGGGTGTATATGTACCATGTGTTGTTCATTGGTTATTTGTCTATATTGGTAATTTTATTTTTAGTAGACTAGATGTGATATGTTGTATTTTTCAATATTTAAAAGAATTCCTGTTCAACTATCAATTATATAACGGCTAACTGATTAGCCAGAACAGTGGATGAAAGCGTTAAAAATGTTCCTATGAAACGTAATAAAATGAATACACAGTTGTTTTTATTTTTTCTTCTTAAAATGATAAATGATTTGTTTTTTACATTTAATGTGGTGTTATCTATTTTTATATTCAAAAGAACATATGTATAGTATATTTTAGTGCTTACAATAGAAAAGAAAACCAAATACGTTCTGACAGACATTTGTAATCTTTACAAATAAGGGCAACAGTAGTATACCGCTGTTCGAAATTCATAAATCGATTGAGAAAAAAACAAATCCGGGTTACAAACTAAAACTGAGGGAAACACATCAAATATAAGAGGAGAACTACGACACAACAGAAACACAACATTAAAATGTAACACACACAGAAACGAACTATAATATAACAATGACCATTTTCCTGACTTGGTACAGAACATTTTAAGAAAAAAAAGGTGGGTTGAACCTGGTTTTGTGGCTAACCAAACCTCGCACGTTTATAGCAATGTTAAATATAACACTAAAATGACACCATTACATGACATGAATACAGTACAAACGTTACGTTTATATATTATTCGTACATTCAATACAACTATCAATATGGCATTTGAGTAAGTGTTTTACTTTGCAACTATTAAATTGAAATAAACTTGTTCAACAGCAAGTAATTGTTTGTCCCTTCAATTGTAATAGTCGTATTCAATTGGTATATTTAAGATTTACGTGCAGCATTTTTTTTTTTAATTTCTTTGTGCTTGATATAATTCAATATTTTTAAAACATGGCGTAACGGGTTCAATTTAAATAAAACGTCATTCAATTCTCTCTATATAATTACTTAGTCAAAGATAAGTACTGATACTCATCAACAAATATGACATGAAAACCACGAGAAACACGACAGGTGCCTTTTTGAGCAGGATCTCCTTTTGGAGCGCATGAGATTCATCAGGTTTTTGTGGGGTGTAAATTGGTCATGTTTTAGATTTATATTTATTGATGTGAAATGAGCGGTTATAGTACTTGAATGAAACAAAATAAAAAAGAAATGTAGCAATAAAATAGAATATTATTGAATAAAACTTGATAGAAATTATCGCAATTTAATGCAAAAATGTTTACACTTTAATAAACATATTAACATGAGTAAGTAAATGAAAACAATATGTATCCTTAGGTTTACAAAAATCGGATTAAATCAAACATTATGCAAGTTACGTAGAAACACATTGTATTTTACAACTAACTATATTATGCCTTATCATGATTTTTTTCCACTTCGTAATTAGTATCAGATTTGTCGTATTTATAAGACATATGGTATAAAACATAATATATACAAGGCGTCTCAGTGTCTCATATATATGTTCTTGTTTATGTTAAATCTTCCCCGGAGAAATCAACGCTTGTAGTCCTTTTTTTAAAGATAGAGTTTACCGATTTTAGACATAGTGCGACAAGTTTAGAATGTCACAATGAATGATACATATGATGCCCTCATCGTTAAATGTATAAAATGGTTCTGTTAAATGTTCAGCAAATACTGTTAAAATTCTGAACTTATATAAATGTATATTAAATATAGGGTGTGATTAGAAGAATCTTTGTTGCAATTTCGGAATAGTAAGAAAACAAAATATAATTAAGTTTAACAAGGTTTTGCTTTGTTTTTTCATTTGGTGGACAACGTTTGTCGTTTGTATGAGGTTTTGAATCTTAAAATATCTATTTCAGATAGCTCATTTCTGTTCGGATGCACGAAATGTGTTTAAATTTATTTTCGTGATACAGCCCACAATACTATCAGTATGTCAAAACTAATAACTCCTTTTTACATATTGGACCGGAATTATCTTCCTAAATGCATATCGATAGTTTATGTCTTATAATTGTCTTGAATTCATCAATATCCGTTTAGCAGTTTGGAAAGAATGATGTTTAGGAGGGACACTGACAGACAAATAAACAGACAAGTTAAACCTTTATATCCCTATAAAAATAAAAACACTAAAACAAGTAACACAGAAGACTAGGATTTTAAGATATATCGTATTTATATAATTCATTACAGGCATGATATCAAATACGTTTCAGACAATAATTATGACAATATTGGTGTTGCTGTGTTGTTATAGCTGTAACATTACACAATTTGCCTCGTTAATGGTCTTGTAAGTGATCTGTTTTAATAATAATTACCAATGACCTGTCCGCGTTCTGCTAATTTTTTTTTTCATGATTACAGATTGCATGTTTTAACTTATTTTTCCTTCTGGCATTTGGACTGGTACCATGTCAAAGCAGAATACGGAGAGTATTGTTGCCAGTTCCACGCCTCTTACCTATAGTTTCTCCATACAGTCAACAAGAGGAAATTATACTATTGGTGAATGAGGCTAGATCTCGGTCTTCTCCATTTTGTGAGTGTTTTGGATCATTTGTTAACCTCATATTCGTTTAAATCGTTTGACTTTTCTTTTCGACAAACTCGTATAATTCTACCAGTATTTTTTAAGACCAGGAAAGAAATATTTCCAACGTCAATATCATTAATAAATTAGTTTTCGTAAGTACTATATTGTAGTTGGTTAAAATCTATGATTAACTGTATTAGATTGTTCCGTTATGAATACGTATTATTTTCATTCACTAGCACAAGGTCGATTCAACTGTAAGTTGACTTTTTTGTCCCTGTGGTAGAAGAGAGACAAAAGATACCAAAGGGAGATTCAAACTTATCAGTATAAAACAAACGGACAACGCCACGGCTAAAAACAACAAAAAACAAACAAACAGACAGACAAACAACAGTGCACAAAATACAACATATAAAACTAAGGACTGAGCAACACGAACCCCATCACACACTGGGATGATCTAAGGTGCTCCGGAAGGCTAAGCATATGCTACAAAGAAAACGATTTTAACTCACCAAATATATAAAATGTTATTTGCATTCGAGCATCAGTGATGAATGATGGCGTACACAATTTAAATCCCGGTATGTATGACGAGTTAAAAAATAAATAGAGGTTGTTTGTATCATATTTTCTTTATTTACTGCCTGTTCCTTTTTTAAAAAAATTATTCAATGCGAACATAATTCAACCTCAAATATATCACCAACCACAAAATATTTGATTCTCTTTTGAACGAAAATGAATTAAATAACTTATGGACAACTAAGAATAATTTAAGCCATATAAATACCCGTATCAATTCATAAGAACCCTCAACATATCTAAGGACTTAAAATACCAAATAGTAAATAAAATTTAATTAAACATGAACATATTTTTCATAAATTTATTAAAAGCAGTATTAAAAATATATTTTTCTAAAATAGCATTTTCAACAGCAAAAATATATTTATCTAAAGACTATGTAAGAATGTTTGCTCCTCTGTTTTAAAATAACAAGCTTTTTGAAAGACTATTATGGTTTCGGTTGGATAATCTGGTATGTCTTATCGTTTGTAGTTCAAATAATTATAAAATTGCCTTTCCATACCATCCCTGTCATGAAAATTGTTTGGTCGAATATTGTGAAAATAATTGTATAAAGTTCGAGATTGCATGTTAGTTACGTAAGCGCGTCACTGTTTTTGATATCCTATGGTGTTTTTCGTTGATGGAATATGTTCGTTGTTGTTCTGTGGTTTGCATGTTGTGTCAACTATTATATCATTTGTTTGTGCGTTTCTCTGTTATGAATGTTCTTGTGTGTGTTTGTGCTGTATTTCAGTCACGTAGTGTTTTAGCGATATTTTGTAACATTGTCATAAAGCGGGAGGTTTGGCATGCCATGAAGCCAGGTTCAACTCACCATTTTTTCTTAAAAGGTCCTGTACCAAGTGTGTGTTGGCGTTTGTCTTTGTTGCACTTCGGTGTTCTAGTTTTTCCTTTGTTTTCCTCTTATAGTTGATGTGTTTCCCTCGGTTTTGGTTTGTAACCCGGATTTGTTTTCACTCAATCGATTTATGACTTTTGAACAACGGTATACTACTGTTGCCTTTATTTACAAATTGATACTATATAAATAACGAAACTTAAAATGCAGAAAAATTATAGGTTCGTGTCAAAGTTTTTGAAATTTAATTGATTGAAAATTTGGTAGAAAAATATATGTTATAAAATTATGAAAAGAAATGTAGGGGTTAGCGAGCAAATTTGTTTTGGGGGCACTTCATGTACAAGAATAGAGGATTCTGAATATCTATATACATTTACCATAAACAAACTACACCTGACTACACCTGACTGCTCATCTTAGCACAAGAAAGAGGCAGACGACTCCGTGAATCAAGCAATTAAATTGTTAATGATTAACGTTCCTTTTTTCTATCATGAAACTAAATATTATCATACAGTTACATAATACGGCGTTTACAAGGTGTCCTCTCATTGAAAATTAATTATATAATATATAATGACCACTACGAAATCACCAGATATCGAAATGACAAATTTTTGTTTGTAATTTGTCAAACAATTCGAAAATATTCAATTTTTCGAAATTTATCTAACCGCTGTCTTAATGTTCTGAACTTCTTCAAATTATCTTTCTAAACTCTGTGTCTAAGTCTGAACACTGTCTAAATACATCATAACAGTTGACCTTAGATAGATTCTGTCTAATTTTTTGGTCCATTTTGGTCATAAAGCTCTTTAACTGTTTCGGTTTTTATGCATCATTGGCTTTCAAATATTAGGCTTCGCGCGTTTTTGATAAAGGTAAACTCAGAAAAGCGCTTTGGAAACATGCTATTTATAAAGCGTTGTTTTCATTATTTTTATAACCCTTACCATAAGAGGGCCGTTATATTACGGCCTCTGTTGTTTGACTCAATACCTTATCATACTTTTAGAGGTCAACTGTATGATACGCTTCGGGATCGACTATTTCAGGTTGCAAGGAACAATCTGGAAAATTGGAAAATTTAGATTTTCGGTTAAAATGGTCTTCTTAAGACTGCTATACCCGGATAAGTTTATCTGAGACCTAAGCATTGGTGACTTATTTTGGTCATGTTTTAACTGGGATCAAGTCTCGATGCAGCTGATATACATCCATCAACTGCCCTGGGTTTTGCAGGTCAGGAACAAATTTCAAAATTGGCGATTGTTGCGCCAGATCCTTTTGATCAACTTTCCGGGAAGTATACCACCCACTCGCTCTTACCCTAATCCCCTTACCTTATCAAACCCAATCACTCTGAATCTAATTATCCTCTCCTAGCTTTATTGTCATCATTAAGCATCAGCAGCAACGTATAGCTCATCTTAACTTATAACCTTATTATACAACGCTTTCCTATTTTAAGCTTGCTCAATTAAGTTAATCAACACTAGTAAACAAATGTTGATCTGAAACAGCTGTTCTGATCTGAGCAGCTCTTAAATGACTATGATAGTCATTATCAGTCTTTCCATTAAATGTCAAACGTATCCACTGCCGTAAATTCAGTACTCTTCAGGCAATTCACTTGCAGTCAATTAAGATCTGTTTAGTCTATGTTAAGAATGTTTTGTATTGTATTTTTTTATTTCTACGCATTAAAACCATACTGAATTGTCTGTTAAGCTTCTAACAGTACTGAACTGACTGCAAGTGAATTGTTTAAACAGTACTGAATTTACTGGAGTGAATAAGTCTGACAACTGACTTAAAGATTGAAAATGGTTAGATAATTTCTTGTTCAGACTTTTCAGGTGATGTCAAGATCAGATAAACCGTGTTCATCTTAAATTCATTCATTAGTGCAATAAAACAGATTTCTTTTATACTCTCTTTCTCGATGCAATGCTCTGTTTTGTCAGCATTTGCTCATTACAGATTATTAAAACTAAGTTCATTACTTAAAATCTTAACTCTCATTACTCATGTTATTAACTAATCGATTTTCGCATCTTAAGTACATGTATTATCCATTCTAAACCCATCTTTGTATGACATTTAAACTTATTTTCAGTTTAAATAGCACATACAGTTTTACAGATACAAGTATATATAATATATAAATAACACAAAACATCCCATTGTTAACATTGTTTCTGACTGCACTTTCATAGCATTTCCTAAGGTCAACTAGACAGACTCGGAGTCAATTCTGTCGGATTAACTGTATGAGATGCGGTGCAAGTGCTAACACAAACAGTGTTCGATTTGGACAAAAACTCTACATGATGATATTTTACAAATATAGAATGTTATGAATTTGTATAAATTAAGAATAGTATGACATGTATAATGTCGTTAAGAAAAAACAGTAGAACATGTTGGGACATAATCACAATATTAATAATTGGTTGAGACAAATTCGTTATGTTAAGAAACTGTTAAAACCATTTCAGAATGTTAATGATTTCAAAAACAAAAACAGATATTAATAATATGTTGAAACAAAATATAAGACGACATTTATAAAAATTCAGACAAAGTTGGTAATTTTTAGAATATGACACCTTTGTAGTGGATGATGATGATAAAGAGAATGCTGATTAGGATGATGAATTTTAAAATAAAATTACAACTGGTAATAGTTAAAACACTTGTTTAATTTTTTTTCCGACAGTCCCTTTCTTCGGTGGACCAATGTCTAGTATGGCTGAAACGGGAACAATGGCTGTTGCAGGTAAACGTGATTATTTTACGATTTGTGTATTTATAACACAAGGAAACTGATTTCTTTTAACACACAAGAAACAAACAAATAAACGGTATAGAACCAAAAAAATAAAAAGACTAGAAAAAGAATCTGTACAATATTTTGGCTGTTTCTTTAACACTGCCGTAGGTAGAGTTCAGTTCAGACATCGTGCTGCCTGGAGTCATTTAAGATATATGTTAACAATATTACAATATATAATACAGCTAGAACACTTCCTACTTATTTTTTTATATTCAAAATATGATAACACAAAGTCAATTTCATGTCACTTAACCTGACCTCATAAGGGGCCATTTTCTGGACGTAAATATGTTGTTTTTGTTTTGTGTTACCACAACTGTTTGCTATATTTGTAACCAGTGTAAGATGCATTGTAAATCAATTTCAGATGAATATCAGCCACAAATATCAACCTTTTTGTATTTTGCGTGGATCTGTTCAGACTGGATGGTTGTCGTCTGGCAAATTAAATGCATATTCAGGACGAGATTATGATGAAATGATTAAATATAATCCCTGCTTTGTAGGATTTTGTACGTGCTAGTTAACCAGGTAACAGTCTGAAGGGAAATATGTTACCCTACCTATAGGCATTATTCTGACACCGAGCCGACCAGTCTTTTTTTCCTTCAATTTTTTATTCTGGAATTAACCAAAGAGTGTACATATGTAAAACTAGCGTTATTTCCCTTACATGTCGCTTTATAGAAGTGAAATTACCGCAATTTTTAAATTCATTTAAAGTAAATGCAATGTTGAAGAGAATAAATACTGTTGTATGTTTCAATTTTTTCAAGCCACATTACTTACAATATTTGTTCCTGTATCCCATAAATTGATATTTATATTTTGACATAGCATGAAATGATCGTATGTAATTATGTCACAAAGTTATAAAGGAATTACCAATTCAACACTGTAATTAGATATTTGAATATTGTTTTATAAGTATTAATATTGATTTTGTTACTAGTAAATTAAAATCAGACTAAATATTATTTTTATAAACATATGCACATTCATGGCTCTACAATGTGTCGATACCTGTATCTTGGCATTGCACAAGGTCATGTTTTTCTCTGACTGTTAATGACGTCCTTACAATAAATCCATTGGATGTTGGATGTGTACTGATTGAGATTTTAGTCTTAGATGCATGATTTTTTTTATTAGTTGTTATTGTCTTTGAACTAGCTGTCAGTAACTGTGAGTACTCTCAGATCTGTACTTTTTGTTGTCGACATGTTTAAGTACCTTGCCACGTCCACTCTATGTTTTTGTTATATGTATTTTTGTTTGTATCTATCTGATGAGTTAATCCTTTTTCAACTGATTGGTATAGTTTGCTCTTATGATGTACTGTTACACCACTGTCCCAGGTTAGAAGAGGATTGGGCGCCCGCTAACATGTTTAACCCTGCCACATTCTGTATGTGCCTATACCAAGTCAGGAGCCTGTAATTCAGTATTTGTCGTTTGTTTCTGTGTACCATATTTGTTTTTCGTTCATTATTTTGTACATAAATTAGGCCGTTATTTTTCTCTTTTGAATTGTTTTACATGTGTCAATTCGGGACCTTTTATAGCTGATCATGTGGTATGGGTTTCTATCATTGCTGAAGGCCATACGGAGATCCATAGTTGCTAATGTCTGTGTCATTTGGTCTCTTGTGGAGAGTTGTCTCATTGACATACATACCTCATCTTCTTATTGTTATAATTGTGCTAATTTCTGTTAATTGCGTTTACAACTTATCTTGATTAGACTTGAACAACGTTAGGATTGGAATGTATATATGATTTTGTAATTTTTATTGATTGTTTGGTTGGTGTCTTATCTATAGATAAGCCCCTAATGTCGTGTTATTCTTATTTGGCTTGTTCTTGTTGACATACATAGATAGAGCATATAGAGATAGAATACAAAATGTAATGAAACTGACATCGGTAAAGATGATGATAATTCTTTAAAGTAATATAATAACACTGGATGTGTTAGATGCCACCTTCGAAACCACCAGCCTCATAGTAAACAAAATATATGTTTTGTCTTTGCAGCAATAACATTAGTCGCAGTTGCATCGATGGTAAACACTGCATCCTTGACAACGACAGCAACCTCTACAACCATGGCACCAGTGATTACAACGAGTGTTCCTATAGAAACTACGACAACTCCAGGTATTAGCTTTGATTTTAGTTTTACCCCAATCATATTTTCGTTATTTTTCTACAATATTATCTTTTCATATATAAACATCTAAATTGGTCCTCCTTAAAGAAATAAAACTGAAAAAATTCAGCAATATTTAAACGTGATGATCACTTTAATGAAAAGCTGGTGTAGGCGTGTTGTCTAGTCTTCGCTTTCGCTATCAGGTGAAAACCTACTCTTACTTTTTTATTGTCTGTTTTGTTAGCATTTTTTGAAATTCAATCTAAAAAAGGGAAAGTAACCAGTATTTTACACAAGCTCAACTCTTACTTTTAATTGTCTGTTTTGTAGGCATTGCTGAAATTCAATCTAAAAATGGGGAGGTAACCAAGGTGCTATGAAATTAATGTTTTAAGTAACACTTCACAATGATCAAAAGAAAGTTTCAAAACAAAACAGACAACATCACGAACAATGAAATTAAGTGTTGTAATAGAGATATTTATGACCCTGGTAGTACATGTAGAAATATGCTCATCCATAGCAATCTTCCTTCCTGCGGTAACACCCTTTTACCTCCAGTATGAATGGGGATCTTATATAAGATTCGTGAAAGGGAGAATATCACATCATTTACACATTAAGGAAACCTTGTAATAACTCTTAGTGCTTGGTAAAATATTTACCTGTATCAAACAAAAACATTTTTCAATGGTAGGCAAAAAAGGAGCAGAAGATGACAAAGAGATATTGGAACTCAATTTATATGGCACACTGAAAACGCCATGGCACAAAGTGAATAACGCCAAATAAAAAAACACTAATATACAAATCATAGAAAAGTGATCTCAGGTGCTACGGAATTGTGAGCAGACCTTGATTCACATGTGACACCTGTCGTGTTGCTTATGTAAGTATAAAATCGGTGAAATAAGTCTAATTCAGTGATTAAACATTCGAGGACAAGAGGACAGGATTGTGGCTACCATAATTTGAAGTTATGCGTCATCGTCCGTGAATTAAAAAATTAATCCAAAACGATCAACTAACTTGTGATGACGTCCGTAAAATTGTTGAAGTGATGAGTTCAAGATCACCACTTGGAATCCTGGTTTAAAGAAGACGTAGATAATCTTTCAGAATGGATTAAGGCTGTGAGGTCGTTGATACAAATCTGAATTAAGAAACTACATGGCTCTTTCAATACCCACTATACGTCAATTTTTAAAGACCCAAATGTTGCAAAACACTTGTCCTACATCCATGACAAAAATGTTTTTGTCCCCGCAGATAAAGTCCCAAACAACATCGTTTTTGTGTGTTAATATCATTACTGTAAATTCAGAAATTATTGCGAAAAATGCTACAGGGTTATAATCGCAATAATTTTAACTCGCATTTTGATTTTTTTTATATGAATTAAAGAGGATTGTTCTCAATATCGCAAAAATTAAAATCGCAGGTTAGTCTGAAATCACAAAATCGCAATAATAAATGCACGCAATAATTTCTGAATTTATAGTACAAAAACTGCTTAATAAATGAATTAGGTATTGACAATTCACTTGGAAACTCAACATATACCCTCATGACACCTACCAAAGAGGAAATCCTGGATAATCATAGGTCTGTTTTATGTTCCTTTGGATGTCCACTAAAGATAAAGAACTGGATCTTCCATCACTGTATTGGATACCTAAACTACATAAGAGTCCTTACAAACAACGGTATATTGCTGGGTCTTCTAAGTGCTCCACGAAACCTCTTTCGAAATTATAAACATCAATTTTATCAGCAATCAAAGCAGGGCTCCAAAGTTATTGTGAAACTGCCTATTCTAGAGGTGGCGTGAATCAGATGTGGATACTACAAAATTCCAAAGATCTTTTAGAGTACATACAATCTAAGACTCTCTCATCTTGCAATTGTATTAAAACATTTGACTTTTCTACACTTTTTTGTTTCTCAATGCTCTTCAACTTCGTACTTTATTTGGCCTTTTAAATATTTTTTGATTCGAGCGTCACTGATGAGTCTTTTGTAGACGAACCGCACGTCTGGCGTAAGTGTAAAATTTTAGTCCTGGTATCTATGATGAGTTTATTTACACAATTATTCCCCATTTCAAACTAAAAGACAAATTGAAAGAGTTGGTATTACTTTGTTTCATTAAAAAGAATGGCGAACGTAGATACAAGTATCTTGTCTCGGGGAGGGATAAATCCTACTTTGTAAAGAATCACTCTGATTCAAACAAAAAATTATCTGAAACTGACATTATCAAGATGCTTGAATGCTTTATTAGACGTAACTTATGCAACCAAGTTGTTTAATCATTAGTTGTATGTTTAAAATAATATAATACAGACTACATGTTTCACCATTTTTGTCTCGGCTTGACTGAGTCATAGAGGAAGGATTTCATGCGAAATCTTGCTAATGCGGAGGCGTCACTACGATTATGCAAATTAGTGATCAGGTCAATTATGAGGATCACTAATGGAAGGTAAAGAGTTGAATAAGCACAAAATGGTAACCTGCTTCCGATGATTTTAAAACGTTTACTTGGTTAACATGTTGTGTTTTTGCCGTTAAAACGGAATCTTCATCTATACATCATACATGGTATACTGTGGACATGCTTTTTCTGAAATCTGTTTGCTAAAAATCTAAAGTCAATTATTTCTTCCGTAGGCAGGTCGAAACATTAATACAATAGGTAAATTCTGCAAAATATATTAGTAAAGCCGGAACATTTAAAAAATATAGCACTTTTGCCAATGATCATGGCACCAATAATGCAAACGATTATGGCACCGTTAACTACTACAGCACCAGTTACCATGGTTACAAGTACGTATAATTCAATGCGCTTAGGACGCATACAATTTGTATAGTGTTATTTTTCATTATTTTATTGCGCATGGCCGATACCGCTGCGGTTGGATTATCAGTCCCCGAGGGTACCATCATCTCAATAATCATTGTCACAAACTACGATCAACAGATCTAACCCACAATAAAAAAAAATGTATGAACAAAAGCACCCATTAATATTCGAAATATTAAATGAAATTATTAAGTAAGCTTTGAGGGCTTGAAACAGTAAATTTGTAAATGAATGATTTACTAATTGACTACAAAGAGGCAAAGCTAGCTTCCTCTGAACGAGATCTGAATGTGGTTTACAGAAATGGGAACAATGGGCAACAAGTGCAATAAAGGACCGAAAAAAAAATAGAGAAAAACAAGCAAAAATAATAGAGAGTAATGGGGTACTGAAATATAAGAATAGAGAATAATTGGCAAACAATAAATAAGAATAGAGAAAAATGGCATAAAAGTTTACAGAGTACATACACTTAGGATCCCTCATCCATACCCTAATGCAAGAGTCTATATATAAAAGTCCCACACAAGTTATAACTAACTTGTTATATTTCAGTGAAATAAAAATGGTTATCAGTGGGTTGGCATTTCCACCCAAATAGATAATAAGTAGAGATTTTTGTGAAAGTTGAAGAAAACTGGATTTTTGTTTATTAGTTGTTATTATGTTTGAACTAGTTGTCAGTAACTGCGAGTACTCTCAGATCTGTACTTGGTGTCTTTTTGTTGTGGGGATGTATAAGTACCTTGCCACGTCAACTCTGTTATTTTTAGATGTATTTCTGCTTTGTATCCATCTGATGAGTTAAGCCCTTTACAAATGAATTTTATTGTGTGTACTTATGTTATACTGTTACATCAATGTCACAGGTTAGGGGAGTGTGGGTGCCTTCGTGTAGTTTAACCCCACCACATTATGTATGTGCATGTCCAGAGTCAGAAGCCTGATATTCAGTGGTTGTCGTTTGTTGCTGTATATCATACTAGTATTTGCTTTAATTTCATTATTTTTTTACATAAATCAGGCCGTTAGTTTTCTTGTTTGAATTGTTTTATATTTGTCATTACGGGGCCTTTTATAGCTGACTATGTGGTATGGGTTTTACTCATTGTCGAAGGCCGTACAGTGACCTAGCCTATAGTTTATAGTTGTTTATTTCTGTCTCATCTGGTCTCTTGTGGAGAGTTGTCTCATTGGCAATCATACCACATCTTTTTGTTTATTTTTATTCAACCATTTTTCGGTTAGGAAAAATAGAGTAGAGAGCGAAAAAGTTCCACACACTAAATATTAAGAGGTAGGACCAGTTTCCCCTGAATATATTTTACTCCATGATCGGTATTTTATGTCCTGATTTTTCGCTTTAGATTCAAATGTGTACTTTTTAGATTTTAACAACATGTTTTGTGTATAGGTGTTTTTCGTCTGGAATTACTAAAATATGTTTAAATGTACACGAGGTCCCCTAGAGATTCAAATATTCAAATGTGTACTTTTAGGTTTAAAAACATTTTTTTGTAATTTATTTTAATATATTCAGGGGAAATTTTACTACCTTAATTTTAGACGAAAAACTAACAAGACACCTACAATTACATCTGAGTGTATTAGGGAAAAATGCCGGAAACATAAAAAAGCGGTCATTGTGTGAAATTGGTCCGAATTAGACGAAAATATACACAAAAATATTGTTTCAAACTAAAAGTACACATTCATGTCTTTAGGGAAAACCTGCAGGACGTACGGAAAAAGGTCATGGTGAGAACTATATTTAGGGGAAATTGATCCCACCTCTTGTATATTAAAATATATGTTTGATTTTAGACGAAAACAAAATTAATCTACTTTATTTTTACATCTATTTCATTTAATTTTTTGAAATTTGATACATATTCCTATATTTTTGAAATATTAAAGTTTTTAAAAAAATCAGACAAAAAATAACAAAACGAATTTATTGATATCAGGTAACTGCGTTATAATGTATGCGTTTGCTACACACAGAAGGTGCTAAACATTATTCTGTAGTACTCTATATTATGTATACGGAGGTTTACGTATTTCCTTATTTAATAACACATTTGATTTCCTACAGACCCTTGGCCTCACGTTTTTTTTCTGTTTCCATATACTACACTATAATTTTCCCTCAGATATTTGAAGTCTGATCAACTTGTATTAATCAAATGAGACAAATTAGCCCAATCATGCTCAGTATTACTGCCGTAGGCTTTTGATTTTTTTTCCAACGAAAACTTTAAACTAAACGATTGATTATTTTACAAATTCCCTGAATTAAGTCAGTTTATCTTTAAAACAAAATCTGAATTTTTTCAGGGATTCTGTATAATACCTATTCAAAATCGGGGATTTAATAAATTCACTAATCAGTCCATTCATTTTACAAAACTTCTGAAATTTCAAGGATTTTACAAATTTACTGTAACATATACCTGTTGGTTCACTTATTGTCCTCTTCAATCACACATTAGAATAGTTGCAGACCCATGTACTTTATATTATATACATGTATATGTTGGTTCACTAATTGACTTATTTAATCACACATTAGTTGCAGACCCCTGTACTCCAAACCCTTGTTTGAATGGTGGAGTATGCCAGTTGATTGGAACTACTTTCATGTGTAACTGTCGTGGTGGTTTTACTGGAATAACATGTAATATACCCTCAGGTGAGATGGTCTATTTTCTAACTAGTTTCATGAAGGGCCTCGGTGGCCGAGTAGTCTTAGTAGTCCAACTATATCAATAGTTATTTTGCAATAAAAATTGGTTAACACGCCTCTATATCACTTGCAAAGAACCATGATTTTCATGGGCAGCAGACATTTTGTCCGGTATAGAATCAGTCTAAAATTCGCACAATAAAGAAACAACCTGAGTGTGTAAAATCTGTGTGATAACAGAATCAAATCGGTAATTGGTAAAAAGACTGTTTTGTTTTGTATTTACATTGTATCATAGATCAAATTTATTCGTTCAGTGTATGTTCACTTGTGTTAATATGTCTTTTGATTGAGTTAAACCATTTCAATTGATGTTTTATAGTGTGTCTTTCTATTTTGTGATGTTACACTATTGTTTCAGATAAGGGTGAAGGTTGGTACCTTTTATCACGTTTAAACCCGCTTCATTTGTTTGCACCTGTCCTAAGTCAGGAATCTGATGTTTAGTAGTTGTCGTTTGTTGATGTGGTTCATAAGTGTTTCTCGTTTCTCGTTTTTTATATAGATTAGACCATTGGTTTTCCCGTTTAAATGGTTTTACACTAGTCATTTATGATGCCCTTTATAGCTTGCTGTGCGGTGTGAGTCAAGGCTCCGTGTTGAAGACCGTACTTTGACCTATAATTGTTTACTTTTTACACATTGTGACTTGGATGGAGAGTTGTTTCATTTGCACTCATACCACATCTTCTTATATCTATTTTATTTACTTAATTCAGGTGTTTGTTCATTTTATGCTGTATTGTTATATGGTAGATCGCATAAATAATCTTTTTCTCCATATTCGTTCACGTGCTTTAGCAACAGTAAACCAGTCTCTTTTCCGATTAAACATTCAAACGACTAACCTTCATTTATATTTTCAGGTAAATGAGGAAAGATGTTCGGAAAATGATGCAAAGAATCAAAAATCAAAAGGTTTAGATTATGAAGGCAAACTACAAAGTCTAGTTGATTAAAATATGTCAAATTGGACTCTTTGTAATTTTCTTTATCTTTAGCATCTTCTGATGAAACCTGATATTTTAACAAGCAAAAGCAGACTGTTTTATGAAGGCACAAAGTTAAATAGCTGCATGCAACGATAAATTATAATTTTACTCGGTGGTCTATTTTGAAACAGAAATTTCATTATTTTTGCAACTGGATAGGGTTAACATAATTGAGTAAAATGGCCTAATACAAAATTAAAGAATACACTAACGACGAATATCCCCTCCCCCTGCCCAATCCAGACCCTTTTGTAGATTTCATTAGGGTCAGATTAACCATTGAATCGTTTTATTTTAATTTCAAAATTTCTTCAATTTTCAGAATGTAACCTAGAATTAATAACATTTATAAAACATAGCACTTTCGGTATAACATATTTCACTCTGATGGATCAATAACCTGCCATATGCTGTATGTGTGTCTTAAGTCAGAAATCTGTAATTAAGTCGTTGTTTTCTATATAAATCAGGCTATTAGTTTTCTCGTTGATATTGTTTTACTTTTGTCGTGTCGGGGCCTGTTATGGCTTTCTATGCGATATGGCTTTTGTTCTTTGTTAAAAACCTTGCGTTGACCTATAGATGCTACCATTTACGTCATTGGGTCTCTTCTGCAAAGTTGCAAGCATGTCACTTCTTTCTAGTATAACAGATAATTCAACAAAATAGCAATGCTACAAAATATTTTTATAACTCATTTACAGGGGCGGGTCCAGGTTAGGGCGTAATGGGCGTAAAAAAAAACCAAAACTATCGTAATCTGCTAATATTGTATTGAATATGGCAATTTTTCATATTCAACAATTAAACACATACTCTGATTTCTTTTTATACTGATTCCCCCATCCGATGTGTGATCCGTAAAATTTCGTTTCTCCGCCGTATTTGACTCTGCGATTAGTATCCATTGTTGTTGACGTGATATATAGTGAAATCGTCAAAGATGTCGACGTCAAAACAAAAGCGTCAAAAGACCTTTAAATTATCTCAAGGTGTCTTGGACACCTTTTTTAAACAACCAAAAAGGTAAGTAAATCTATACATGAAATGGTTGTTTTGTGTTACACTTCCTCAATGGGCATTATACATCTACCAGGGGGGGGGGGGGGGGGCACTCACTATTTATATGATACCAGGTATGTTCCTACAAACGGGGTTACATTTATAGCTAAATTATCTGAAATGGGGTTATGTTTTTTTCGCCTTGCCTTGGAAGGGGTCAGATTTGACTATATCTAGAACGGGGTATCATACGTTAGTACAAGTCTAAATTGAAAACAACGTTCAAACCTATGATTGAGGTGGATAAAAACCACAATTTTTATACGTGTCCATGCAAAACAAATTTCTTGGTAGGGGTCTAAATACAGCACAAACACGTCCACCCTGTGGTTTTAATATAATAACTCGAGAACGGCCGGATACATGTTTTTAACATTTGCACAGTTCAATGCAGTTGTTTAGTGTTATAAAATTAAATCCATTACATATGAGGGTTCGAAAAGGGGGTGCTCGCATAAAAAAATCGGGAAATAAGACATAATTTCACGATGAACGTGAAATAATTTCCGTCATGAACGTTGCGCGAAAAATAAAGACTTTGATGTGAACCTTTTGACTTGTGACTGAGTCACTTTCTTCTTGTATACTAGTATATAAACTCTCTGTTTTACTTGATATTCCCGATTTAGAATACACATTTATGATATAAATGGTTTACGGCTTTTAAACAAAATTATAACGACCCCCCTTGTTTTTCTTGACGATCCCTGCCAAGTGTTTGAATTTTATTTGAAAAATACCGAGCACGAAAAATAAGCATTTGAAAATCACGCTGCACGTTGAAATTAAATAAGCAGAACACGTTGAACGTGAATTAAAAAACGGCGATCACGTTGCACAAAAATAACCCTTTACCACCCTCATATATGTTTCGTCAAATTTTGTGGCAGTAATTGGACTTTGATTTTTTACGGCGGATGGCCGTCATTTGGCTACGTGTATAGCAATGACATGAACTTTAACAAGAATGCAAAAATGGGGAAGTTCCGTAAAAATGTGTCAAGTGTATCATCCGTGTTCGTGTTATTCAAATTGTTCTTGCATTCTAGGCTGGTTTGCAAAGGGTCCATGCATCAAGGTGATATAGACGGCGGTGGACGACAATGTACATGCATTTCATTGGCTTTCATGTTGGATAATACTATTCCAAAGACTAGAGATGAAGTAGATAATATTCTTCTAAGAGGTACTGACTTGTACCATAAGGTTTGTTCTACCGATGGCTACATGCTAATAACAGAGTTTCCGGAGAATATTTGTATTGAAAACGAAAGTTACGCTATTACATTGAAAGATCCGATGAGTGGACTTGTGGAACAGGAAAGGGACAATTCTGACGCTTTAACATTTACTTTAGAGTCTGCAATACACCAATCATTATCACAGAGTGAAACCTCTTTCATTACACTTGGGAGTAACCCTGGTTCAACTATCGGTTTAAAAAGGCTCAAGGGGTACTTTATTGTATTGATTCACACAATCGCAATGACATGGGACTATGTGTTCCATCCGGTAAAGCTGTTGTACTGTCATTTGCTTCGTGTTCAAGTTTGATATCATATATCAAAGATTTAAACAAATCGATCACAGACCGAGTCGCTGAATCACAGTTTGAGATAACACCCCTTATTAATTCTAAACTAAGAGTGGTCGACTCTGGCGTAGTTCGATTCGTCCGGGCGTCTAATTCACCAGTATCAACTGACTATGAGACTGAAATACCAAATATAGAATGTACTGCCCATGAAATGCCAGTTCATGAAGAGTCTTCGTTCCACTCCGATAACGGAAGTAACAATGAAACTTCGGTGTTGGATGAGTCTTTTGTGTCCATCAATGAAAATAACGTTGAAACTGCAGGTACTCGAAATGATGATTCATTTATGTCCTATAATGACAATAACGATGAAACTTTCGGTACTGGAGATGATGAGTCCTCTATCTTCACCAATGAACGAAACGAAGAAACTGCGGGAATTCCAGTTGACGATACCTCGGGATTGCGATTATCAGATGATATTGGAGTCATCGATGAACATACCCTATCGGATGATGTAAAATTCAGGATTTTGTCTAATCGGTGTCCGGAACCGGGCTTTAAATTTCCGTTCAAATTATATAAAGATAAAAGATGCAAAAGCGGTACTTTTAAAAGATCTTGTTGTCGCGATTGGTTTGAGCAATTCCCATTCATAGCTTATTCAAAGTCGAAAGATGGGTTATATTGCCTTGCTTGTAAGTTTTTTTTCCGGACACATCCGGTCACCGACCAAGATTGTTGGTTACAGAACCATTCAATAAATGGAAAGACGCCACTATGGATTTGAAAAAAGCATGCACAGACTGGTTATCACGCTGACTCGGTGGTTAGATTGAACGGGTTTAAGAAATCGTGTGTCAATCAGTCGCTCAGAATCGACGTCAATCTGCAATCGAATAATGCCGCAATCATCGCTAAGAACCGAGATATCATCAGATCTATGCTTAAGTGTTTAGAGTTCTGTGGTAGGCGTGGAATGGCGCTTCGGGGACATCGGGATGATGATGCAGGCGATAGTAAGAACAAGGGTTATTTCAAAGAACTTATACAATTTAGAATAGAAGCGGGCGATACAACCCTAGAACAACATTTTGAAACGTGTTCAAAAGTAGCAACCTACACATCAAACACTTCTCAGAACGAGCTGTTAACTTGCATAAAGACATACATTCAGAAATCTATTGTGGAAGAAGTGAAGTCTCAGCCTTTTGGTGGATACTATGGAATCCAATGCGACGAGGTATCAGACACTAGCAATTTGGAACAATTAGGACTGGTTTTACGTTATGTCGTCGATGGAGTTCCAGTAGAACGCCTGCTAGAATTTATTTTGGCGGAGGAAACTACTGGCGAATCACTTTGTAATCTTATCGTTCAGTCCTTCGCTAGTAATGGTTTGGACATCCAGTTATGTAGATCGCAGACTATGGATGGGGCAGGAAATATGTCCGGGAAAAATACCGGGTGTGCCGCACGGTTGACACGGATCTCTCTACGCGCAACGTATCATTATTGTGCTAGTCACAATCTAAGTTTAGTGCTGTGTAAAAGTTGTAAGGTTACAGAAATCCATCTCATGCTAGATTCTCTCAAACAACTTGGGATATTTTTTAAAGACTCCCCTAAAAGAAGCCGACGACTAGAAACGACAGTAGAAGATGTTAACAACAATCGACAAGATAATAACAAAATTTCTAAATCAAAATTCAAAATCTTCTGCGAAACTAGGTGGACAGAGAAACACGCCACACTCGACACATTCGCGACAATGTATGAGGCATTGGTAGGGTGTTTAGAAGCCATAAGCTACAATGAGGGACGTTCGTGGGACAGAAAGGCTAATACGGATGCTCATGGCCTTCTGTCCAAAATAACAGATAGTACATTTATTATGTGCTTCCATACAGTACACAACTTCTTTGGTTATGTACGTGGAGTAAGTTCTAAGCCTTAAGGCTCATCTTTGGACATTGTTGAAGGTTATAAAATGATCGGAGCTGTGAAACAGATCATCGAAGAAACCCGTAAAAATGAACAAGAGTTTGACTTAGTTTACAGTAAAGCGTCTGGCATGGCAGTAAAGGCAGGACTTGATGAGCTAAAAATGCCCCGTCGTTGTGCTAGACAGACACATCGTAATAATGTACCCTCTACATCAGATAAAGAATACTTTAAACGGGCAATCTACTTACCTTATCTTGATGAGCTAATTCAACAACTTGATATGCGTTTTGGTCAAGAGGCTGTCTCTGTGGTTCGTGCCCTGTCAATTTTGCCATCCCGAGTTCACCTTATCTCCCAAGAGATGGAGAATGATATTTATGATTTTGACAATGCTGATATGCCTTCGCCCGAATCATTCAGGCAAGAGATGAGAATCTGGAAGTTGTCTTGGGAAAACCAACCGGAAAAACCAGAGTCAATTACATCAACCTTAACTGATGTAAGGGCATGCTTGACTTTATTTCCCAACATCATGAAAGTTCTCTTCTTACTTGCTTTGACAAGCGTCACGTCAAGCTCCACCGAAAGAGCTAACTCATCACTTAAGTTGATAAAGAATGATTTGAGAAGCACCATGAAGGAGGATCGTCTAAATGCTCTGCTTCTTCTATATGTTCACAGAGACATTAAACTCGATTATGATAAAATAATTGACGATTACGCCATGAGAAATCCGCGTAAAATGGTTCTATTGAATCCACTCTAGTCTAACCATTCATTGAAAATGAGAGTCCGTCAGTATTTCTGTGTTCATTTTAGGTTTTGCGTTCAGAGTAACTAAGTGACATTGACCTACATTTGGCCATTAAGTTCAAGCAACATATTTATTTATGTACCATATACCGTATATGGTACATAAATAAATATGGTGTTTGAACTTCATGGCAAAATTACTTACCACCTATCGGAACTAGACAGTGACATACTTGCTTTATTTTAGTACTGTAGTATAATGACGTCAATTTTCATTTTTATTATGTATTCCACATTAAAGCCTACAATATTTAGAACGAAAGAACTTTTTCCTCAGTGTTTGTTTTTCTTGTATCATGTGTGTCGTTCAACGAAATCAGAACTTAATTTAAAATAGAGAGATATTTATCAGTCTGGCTACTTCATAATTCGATGCTTAATTGTTGAAATCCAGGAGCTTCTGAGCTTCCCCATGGACCCTTTACACAGGCCAACCGTAATTACGCCTCCCGTTCAAAAAATCCTGGCCTAGGACTATTGAAATGTTAGGTAACGCCTTAACAATACCGTAGAATTTGGAATTTCTCGTTACTGGTCTACTGCTGTTAAGACTCATCCAATCGTTTTAATATACCATAGACAATTAATGGAGAGAATTCGGCATACAAAATGTCAAATCCTGATACTTCAACTATTTAAAAATATACATGCTCCAAGTCAGGAACCGTTACATTAGTGCATTTCACTATTATTTTATGTTTTTTTGCAAAAAAAAGGTCCAAAAAATTTTTCGCATCGCTCCGCTCGGCCAGTTATTTTATTCTACGCCTCTCTTTCAAATATCCTGGAAACGCCCCTGATATATACATGATTAGAAATAGTGAAGAATACACCCCTACCACCAAAAGGAGATATCCATACAAGAAATCTATTTCATATTTATCCTTAGGCAAAAAAAAACAAATCCCTTAAATAGACGAATATATTTGGGCGCATTTAATATTTTGTTCCACGTCTATTGTGCCTATTAAAATGTTTCATAAATATATGTTTTGTGCTAATAAACACGCATCTTTCCAATGACTACCAAATTTCTGAAGCTTTCCTTCTAAAGTTGAAAAAAACTGTCAATACCAAAGGGAAATGTAATGCCCAATGAGGCCAGAATATACCTTTCCTATAACTGTTATATGGGTGGGTAAAGCTAGGAGACCTATTAATGAAAGATTCAAAGCTGAATTTACCCTTCAGTTGTAATATAAACGGTTTTGTGAGAGGACCTGGACGGGGGTTTATCATTTCTCTATTCTTTAATTTTTCAGGTGATTTTTCTCTATTCCTAATATTTGATGCCCATTATTCTCTATTCTTTTTTATTTTAGCACCCAATTTTTCTCTTTTCGTTATTTTGTTTGGCCCTATTTTTATTTTCTATTCCTAAAATTTATTTTTTTGGCCATTTATTCTGCATATTTTGCCCATTATTCTCCATTCTGTAAACCTTATTCCAACCGTCTTGTGATGTACAAAATAAGAACATCAAAGACGAGAATCTGTTTCATTAAATGTACTTTACCTGCATGTGACGATATGCACTATACCAAGCAGATATCTCTTTCAAGTTCTTGCACTTTACCGTTTAAGGGGAAACAGGAATACACAACATATTAGTAGTATATGCACTATAAACTTTTCAAACAGATGTTTATGTGTCATTTAGTGCTGTTTTCTTGTTTGGCGAACATAAATGCTAATTCGTGAGAGACTGTGGTCAGCTTATTCTCGTGCTTATGTATTACTCTTTTCATACAATGAATTAAAAGTACCAAAAACAACGCTTAAATGGATATTTGCAAATAATTTATATACGCACACTACAATGTTGTATTAATTTGACAGACTGTAAAATACATTTTCGCTTTGAACTCTGCAATACTCGTAATTAAACACTCTTGAATTTGGATCAGTAAGCAATACTAGTAATAAAACCTGGACCGTACAGGATTTTAATACAAGGGGAAGTTATGTCCTTTTAGTATGTTCACAAATATATATTATCTAGTTTTTGTCCAATGGATTTAAATTTTTAAAATATATTGCGGTAAGATTTACTGATGTATTTGCAATGAAATGAAATGTATATCTAAAATTTAACGTCACTGAGTTAACAGATGATAGATAACAGTAGTTTACTCATGTTCAAATCTCGAAAAATTTGAATTCAATATACAAATCATGCATTCTAAATAAATTTAAATTACATTCGTCTAATAGACTATTTTCATATTACCGACTTTTGACTCCGGATTATATAATTTGTCGACTGGTTACCTTTGACATCATGGTACTCGGTCAAGTAAGAGCAGCCAAAATAAGTAAAATCAAACATATAATCGGTGTAATTTGAGGGGAAAGTTTACTGTTTTCCGATTATTTTGTAGTGAAAAAAAAAATATTAACCAGGTAATTTTCCCCCAAAATTGTACCGATTGAAAGCTTGGTTTTACTTCTTTAGCTTGCTCTTACCTGACTTGGTACCATGTTGTCCAAGGTAACCAGTCGACACATTATATAAACCGGAGTCAAAAGTCGGTAATATGAAAATAGTCTATTATCACCAAGTGTATCGATCTCTTAGCGTCTACATGTATATGTGCATGCAATTAGGTTCATTATACATTTGACTGTGTCAGTGTCTACCGCACACCAAATTGCCAACCAGGGTAACGGGAATAAAAAGTAGAATAGGAATTTGTGAATTGCAAGCTAGTAATCTATTTCCAATTATCACAGCTGCTGTACTAAATGAATATATGAAATATAAATAATAAACCAATTGAAATTGTGAACACCAGACGCGCGTTTTGTTTACAAAAGACTCATATGTGACGCTTGAATAGAATAAATTTAAATATTTAGAATGTCTTCCATGTCCGAAATATTTGAGCTTTAATGCGTCTATGTTTTGTTTGGATTAGGTTTAAGCTGTCTATTTAAAATTGTCCGAATATCTTTCAAGAATTATGCTGGTCTACAAACTGTTATACTTTTGAAATTTTCTAGGTAAAAACTGTCAATATATGTTCTTTTGGTAAGACTTTCTAGATCAGTTCTAGGATATAACTGTCCTTAAACGGTTTTAGTGTTAAACAATTCTAAATTGCGCAAAGTAAAGCCATTATCGAATAATGACTAACATTAATTCTATTGTAAGTGAATGTCAGAGGCAGTTTTAACAGGGATTTATTGCACAGTAGAAATAGAAATTGGATGTATGTTAATTGTATAATAATTCCATTGTGTTATATTAATTTTGATCAAACTAATATTTATTTGTATAAAATTCTTAAGCAACATATTAATGATATATTTCTAGTATTTTTGTTAAAAATGAGACTCAGGAAACACAGATATGAAAAAAAGCCCCCAAAAAAAGAAAAAAAGATAAGTTTTAGAAATGATCGATCAGAATCAGTTATAGGATATAACTAGCCTAAACGGTTGTAGGTAGAACTTTCTAAAACAATTCTAGGGTAGAAATGTAATAAACAGTTTTAAGGTAGAACTAGTACTTTCAAAAGATAATCTAGGATAGAACTGTCAGAATTTGTTCTAGAATAGAACTGTCAGATTTTGTTCTAGAATAGAACTGTCAGAATTTGTTCTAGAATAGAACTGTCAGAATCTTTTCTAGGTTATAATTGTTCAAACCTTTATGCAACATGCATTATCTTACCACCCACACGGTAGGTATAGTTTCCGGCGGAGATCGTATTTTTTCGGGTGAATCGGACCACTTTTTTCGAGTGTAGATCAGGATTTTTCGAGTAATACTATATGCGATCATATCAATTTACTGCCATTCCGCGTATATAATAGTTTAATTCAAGACTGTTCATTTTATTCTGAATACTAAACATGTGTTGAGCACAAACGACGCACAGTTTCCTTGTAGTTCACTTACAATTGAGTGTTTTACATTGTCTGTGTTTTTTCGAGAGCAACATTTAAAACGTCCTGGTTTTTAAACAAATGGTCTGGGGTTTTCAAAGTAAATACGAATAAGAAAGAAGGCAATGTTTGGCTTAACCATGTTAACAACTAACTTTTTCTAATTTGTAAGTGTAATATAGTGAATGGCAATATTATGTTTTCTTAATAAGAAACAAAACATATCACTATGTTGATCTAATTTAACCCTTTTCATTTTAATGGTAATTTTCTGTTTTGAAAACATTTTACCATAACCTTGCAGTATTAAGATATATTAGAAATTACTGGATTCTTTGTAAAATTTTCTTTCGAACCGATAACAGGGGACTCATAATCTTTTCAATATCATTTCATGCTACAATATTTTTTTAAAAAGTAAAATAGTTTATAATATATATATATATTAAATAAAGGCAACAGTAGATTACCGCTGTTCAGTAGTCATAATTCGATTAAGCGAAAACAAATCCGGGTTACAAACTCAAACCGAGGAAACACATCAACTATAAGAGGAAAACAACGGAACAACAGAAACACTGAACTGCAACAAAGACAAACCCAACATACATAGAAACCAACTATTTGATAACAACTGCCATATTCCCGACCTGGTACTGGACATTTTAAGAAAAAATGGTATTACAGTGAAACCTAGAGTTTTAAAAAAATAGTTAAGAAAACTAAAGGACAGAAGCTATAAATCCAGTGAAATGCAATATAACACAAATAGTCTACTTAAAGAGGTCTACGGCAAGCAAATCTCCTCTCTCCTTATTAGTTGTAAATGGCTTTAAAACTAGTCTCCAGTAAATGCGAGTGTTTTTCTATCGGTACTTTGTATCTAACGTTATTATGTTAGTTGGTTTGGTTGTGCTTCGTACCGATCTGTTGAGTTAAGCCATTTGCAACTGATTTTTACAGTTTGTTCTGATTTTGTGCTGTAACACCACTGTCCAAAGTTAGGCGGACGGTTGAGGGCTTACAAACATGTTTAACACCGATACAATCTTTATATACTGTCAAGAGACTGTAATTCAGGGGTTATCGTTGGTTCATGTTCGTCAAATTTGTTTTTTTTCGTACTTTGTAGTTTATAACTTAGGTCGGTACTGTTCTCGTTTTAATTGTTTCAATTTTTTCATGTTGTGGTCTGTTATAGCTGACTATAAGGTATAGGATTTTCTCATTGTTGAGGCCATACAGTGACCTATATTTACTTTTTTTATCTTCGTCATTTGAACTCTTGTGGATAGTTATCTCCTTGGCATACATACCACATCTCCTTTTCTTCATATATATATATGTCTGTGCTCACATTTATATTGTTAACAACATGCATATATACTGTATGATATCCATATTCGGTTGAATCGACATCGATATACGTATGTTTGGATCAATACAACATGTGTACCTGGGGGTACCTGACTTGTTGGATAGTCCCACCATATTAACATTGGCGTAGACATGTTTGATCTATCAAAATATACCAATGCCGGTGGCCATGCAATTTATAAGATGAGGCAAACACTCGATCAAAACCTGGACCGTACTAAAAAAATCCGGACTGCTCTCGAAAAAACACGGACATATAAAAATGAATTTATTCTAAAAATATCTTTTTCAATGCAATAACAAAATTTTTTAAAAAGTGTCTGTATACATAAGGATATTCAGTCTACAAATATACGTTTCCTTTGTCATTTGCATTGATACTTGTATGAAAATAGCTTTATTCTATATTTTGGAATAAAAGGATTGTAAAACTGAATTAAACTTTTAGAACACAACATAATGTAGGGGTGATGACTTCTTTATATCACCAATACTAACTTACCTTGTATGATCTTGTATATTCAGTTTAAGCATCTATTTCACGTCTTACAAAAAAAAGAAGTCTGTTTGTTTACATTTTTGATCATATTCACTCGAAAAAACGTGGTCACAATCGAAAAAACCCGATCAAATCACTCGAAAAAACACGATCCCAGCCAGACACTTTATCTTCTGTGACCCAGATATAACATTTTTAATACTACGTCCTGAGGGGAAATGTTATAAGTACTTTTGGTAAGCAAAAGGACACTGAATTAGTCGTGTTCATCAGAAGGAATAAACACATGCAAGAAAGAAGTTGTATCTCTAAAATGTTCAACGTTAAAACAAAGCATTAAATTCGATAGGCGGAAACTGAAATTCAATAAAATTTTTGGAGTTAGTACAAATGTAAAAGTTTTCTCCAAGGCAATGGAAGAACCCTTGAAAATTTATATGTATAAAATTCCATAAAGATCTTATCGTCTGGTTCCAGGTCACATATTGTGAAATTTTAAACATCTAGGAACTAACCACTCCACTCTCTATCTCGAGACATACGTTTTTTCGTCTTCAGTCAGCAACAAAAACTGTGTTTCCAACAACAAACTCATTTGGTAGCAATAAAATTGAGAATGGAAATGGGGAATGTGTCAAAGAGACAACAACCCGACCATAGAACAGACAACAGCAGAAGGTCACCAACAGGTCTTCAATGCAGCGAGAAATTCCCGCACCAGGAGGCGTCCTTCAGCTGGCCCCTAAACAAATATATATACTAGTTCAGTGATAATGAACGCCATACTAAACTCCAAATTGTACACAAGAAACTTAAATTAAAAATAATACAAGACTAACAAAGGCTAGAGGCTCCTGACTTGGGACAGGCGCAAAAATGCGACGGGGTTAAACATGTTTATGAGATCTCAACCCTCCCCCTATACCTCTAGCTAATGTAGAAAAGTAAACGCATAACAATACGCACATTAAAATTCAGTTCAAGAGAAATCCGAGTCTGATGTCAGAAGATGTAACCAAAGAAAATAAACAAAATGACAATAATACATAAATAACAACAGACTACTAGCAGTTAACTGACATGCCAGCTCCAGACTTCAATTAAACTGATTGAAAGATTATGTCTTCATCATATGAATATCAGGCACAATCCTTCCCGTTAGGGGTTTAGTATCATACCATCATAACATATATGAGAAGAGCATAACCCGTGTCATGCCAACAACTTGTTTTTAAATAAATGTGTTTAGTGCCGATGCAAAGACCCTATAAGTGAATCAATATTAACGCCAAAATATGCAATCTTTAATGACCTGACAACAGTATCGTAACTATATCCCTTCTTAATAAGTCTATTTAAAGGTTTTGTTAGCTTCAGAGGTGAATACTGACATGTTTGTGCTTTATAAAGAATATTTCCATAAAAAATTGGATGTGAAATACCTGAAGGTATAAGAAGTCTGCATGTTGAGCTATATTTACGAATGATGTCCTTATACCGATGAGAAAATTTAGTAAATGTTTTGACTAGTTTGTGATATCGAAAACCCTGGTGTAATAATTTTTCAGTAATACATAAATTTCTCTCGTTAAAATCTAAAATATTGTTACATACACGAGCGAATCGTACAAGTTGAGATATATAAACACCGTAAGATGGTGACAAGGGAACGTCACCATCTAAAAATGGATAATTAACGATAGGAAATGAAAAATCATCTCTTTTATCATATATTTTAGTATTAAGCTTTCCATTAATGATATAGATATCAAGATCGAGGAAAAGGCAGTGGTCATTGTTAGTATTAGCTTTATTTAAAGTAAGTTCAACAGGATAAATTTCTTTAGTATACATACTGAAGTCGTCATTATTGAGAGCCAAAATATCATCCAAATATCTAAAAGTATTATTAAATTTGTGTATCAGATGTTGTTTCGATGGGTCTTTGCTGATTTTTGTCATAAATTGTAACTCATAGCAATACAAAAAAAAGTCCGCAATAAGTGGTGCACAGTTAGTCCCCATTGGAATTCCGATAACCTGACGATATACGGAATCTCCAAAGCGAACAAAAATGTTATCTAGTAAAAATTCAAGGGCATATATAGTATCAAAGCATGTCCAATTGACATAGTTTTTTTGTTTATTGCTACTAAAAAATGACCTAAAAGAGTTTGAACATATATATTCACATTCTGACTTTTTAAATGCCCATTTAATTAGGTGTGTGAATTTTTTCTTAATGAGAATGTGAGGCAATGTGGTTAATAGGGTAGAAAAATCAAACCTTTGAACAGATTCAAAATCACCAATATATGCATATAATTTATCAAGTACTTCCAACGAGTTCTTGACACTCCAAAAGTAATTAATTCCACTATTTTCGAAGGCCTTATTTGAACAATTAATTATCAGGTTTTTGATTGTACCAAGTGAACTGGTAAGAAAAATAGACAATTTAGTAGTGGAAAATTGGCTTGAAGACAAAATAAATCTATATTTGTAAGGTGTTTTGTGTAGCTTCGGAAGCCAATACATAGTTGGGACTTTCATTGTATTTGGTTCTGCTTGTAGAGCGGTAGCTAAAAGTTTATAAAAGCAAGTACATTTGTAACTGTTTCCGACTATAAAAGAGAATGCTCTACACAAAAAATATCAATAATTGCTGACAATAACATGTAATGCAAAAAAATGAGACTAATAGCAATTATAGATCTATCAAATCAGGTGAACTGAACAAATACTTGTATTGTGTGATGAAGCAATTTATAACCTAATGCAACTATCTAATATTCAGGTGCACCGAATTTTTTGCTTCAAATACTTTATATATTATCCTCGTGTTTTGCTAAAAATACTTTTTATATTATCCTCGTTTACGGAAATATGAACGTATAAAGTGAATTTTATTTTTGATTTTTATCATCCTGTAAAAATAAATTTTCTGATCCGACAATAAAACCATATCAATATATTAACTTATATAGGACAGTCACAAAGGCCACTCGGAACAACTGTTGCATTATCCATAGTTATGTTTTAATCAGCTTCATTTGATTGCATGGATAACTATAACAACTGACATAATTTTCTGATCTCTGATTTATTGCGTAACAAAAATGCCAGGATTGGGTATATTCGTTTATTGTAATTTTGTTTCATTGACAAACATGAACAAATTCGTGATACTAGGACTGGTCCTTTGTTTTCAGATCGGGATATCTCTAGCCGGTGGTGAGTATATTTTTGTTTGATTGATGTATTTTATTGTTTATTTTTTTCTTCTATTTTGTTCTTCTTCCAATTTTGACTGTAAAACATGGTAGTGCACTTATCATTACAAAATTCTGATTTAAACGCAAATTTAATCATTATGTGATTAACGCATATATGTAGCATCTAACTGGAGTTAAATATACCTTTGAAATCCGACTTTCGATCGTGAATATGGAGAGTGAAGACCTTTATGTTTCACGAAAACCTTATATAATATACAGTGAAAAAACGTGCGAGAAATTTTAAACATTTCATAAACAAATTAAATGAATCTTATGGATCCGATTATGATTATGTTTCAAAATAATGTTATAACATAATAGTATATTTTGTAAAATTGCTTGTTGGTTGTTTGCTTAACGTGCAGTGGCAATTATTTCATTCATATCGAGGACGAGAACAAATTACAAATCAAATTCAAAAGATAGGTTTTGCAATGTGGATATACCGGGATTAAGGACTAAATTGGTGAAAGAGGGCAGACATTTTGTCTTTTAAAACGACATCTACTGTATCGCTCAAAGAGGCGTACACTTGTTCTTTAACTTGCATATACATGTAGGGTGACCATCTACAGGAAGCATTGGATTCAACAAACGGACGTGGCAGTGTATTTGTACGTCCAATACAACCGAATCAATGCCCTACGAAGTTGCTTTATAATGTTTTGGAAATCTTTCAAAATTAAAGGATGCATCTCCATCATGCATATTTTTGATTCTTTTTGTGGGTTTGGCTTTTGGTTTTAGTCCTTTTTGGTTATAAAGCTTTTCAATGTTTGTATTAGATTTCAAATTTTAAAAAAATCGGTCTCGGGTAACAGTGAAGAGACACTTGTACTTATTGTTGAAATACGTATGTTGTAATTGGTTTCGATAATGATTATAGTTAACGGGTACAGATCTGTTATTAAGTTATTTTCCATAGCTATATCATTTTATTTTCCTGAAGATACCAAATGACCATGATTTAATCAACTGAGATTTATGCAGTATAAATTCGGATATGAAAATTATTATGTTCCTTGCTCAATATTCAATTATTTTTTAACTTCAAGGTATTATTCTTTTTTTTTTTTTACTTTTAAACGGATACAAATTACTTTTGACATTTCCTTTCGGATTTTGTTCTCTCAATAAAACTCCGATTCAAAATCATTTATTTTATTAATACATAAAATTAAAAATGCCCAAACAAACGATGAATGGTCTGTGTTATATATTTACCTCTATTGCACTCCGAAAGACAGGTTTTAAACAAACAAATATTTTTGTTATTGTTTTTTTTTTCGGGATCACACTTACTTTTTTTACCTTTCGTCGAAGATGAAATATTACTACACATCAAGTGACTGTTTCAGTTGTTTAGTACAAGAAATTACGCTTTAGGGTCTGGATGGTAAAAAAAATAAAATAAAATAAATGGACATAGAGAAAGTAGTTGAGAGTAACGGAATGGTAAAATATAAAAATAATATGTGAGGTTAAGAATATGGCATATATAATATTGATATGATTGATATGCAGATTAACGAAGTTATAACCTTCTTGTACATAACATTAATATTCAGCATAGTAAAGAATGTTACATCAACTTTTTTTATGAACGGTAAAAATGCTTTAAAAAAAAAAAAGAAAAAATACCAAAAATATTAGAATACTCCTACCTAGACCATCATCCTTGGTGCAGAATAACTATAAAAGTCCAAAGTGAGGTGATACTTGTTTTGAAACTTTACGTTTGATACACGAACGAATTACACCAACATAACTCAAAGGAAAATGTACCAGGTACTAACATCCGTTCAAGACGGTGCATATTGGCAAGATTACATAAATTATGCATTTGTGGCTTCCAATTTGGCATCCCTTTTATTGACAGGATTCAATTCCCTGACTTAATTCAAATCTACAAGGAAAATTTAGATAGGTTTAAAGGTTGTAGAATAACGGAATTTTAATCCATGGTCGAGATTGTCTAGTTTGCGACAATTGAATTGTTTACGAAGACACTATGTTTATTCAGATGCAACGGACTCGGTTGATTTCGTTCATCCATCAAATGGATAGAAGGAGAGTTGTATATTGATATTTTCATTATTTAATTGCACATGGTCGATACCGCAGCTGGTGGATTATTAGTCTCCGAAGGTATCATCATCTCAATAGTCATTGCTACAAACTACAAACAACAGATCTAACCCCTATAAAAAACGAAGAAGAAAAAATGTATGACAAAAGCACCCACTTACTTTAAAAAATATTTAGTGAAATTATTAGGTAAGTTTTGAGGGCTTGAAACAATAAATTAATAAATAAATCATTAAATAGACTGCAAAGAGGCAAAGCCAGCTTCCTCTGCATGAGGGTCTGGATGGAGTTTACAGAAGAGAGAACAATTGGCAAAAATGTAAACGAAATAAAGAATATAGAAAAACGGTCACAAATAATAGAGAGTAATGGGGTGCTGAAATATAAAGAATAGAGAATAATGGACAAAAAAAAGCCAAAAAGCCCCCCCCCCCCCCCCCCCCTTTCCCCTCCAAAAAAATAGAGAAAAATGGCCTAAAGTTTAAAGAATACAGAACCGGAGGACCCATCTATATATAATAGTCACACACAAATTATAAAGAACTTGTCATATTTCATTGAAACAAAAGTGGTTATCATTAGAACATATTTTCGAGAATATTTCAAAGGAGTATGTTAGGTACTAAACTGCTAGATATAAAATCCAATAAACTCGTAATTTTAATTGTAGCCAAAAAATAGGGGTCCTTTTTTGGTCCTTATCCAACCTACTCCTTTTATATCTAAGATTTCCATCAAAGTATGGCTCTATAGCAAAATGAACTTTGTTTGTATTCGAATGACAATACATACAAGTAGCTATACTTCTCACTGAGTTTTGGTTTTATTTTAGAATGTCATTTTTGTCATATCCCAAATTCGCCGACATCTGTCAAATGTACAGTTTTGGACCTTCTGTAGATATTTATTAATCGAAAACAAATAAAACTGTTGTACACATTTGAATTGATACAGAAAAAATTGCAGGACATGGAAAAAAACGGTATAATGTGTGAAATATATTCAGGGGAAATTGGTATTGCCTCTAGTACATTAAAAAATATTTAATTTAGTTTCAGATAAAAAAAAAAAAAAACAACACACAAAATTGTTGTTTAACCTAAAAGTAAACATTTGAATCCCCAGGGAAAAAATACAGGACATGAAAAAAAGCGGTCATAGTGTTAAATATACAAGAGAAATTTGTCCTACCTCTTGTACATTTAAAGGTATTTTAGTAATTCCAGACGAAAAATACCAATTAACAAAATGTTTTTAAAATCAAAATGTACACATCTGAATCTAAAGAGAAAACTGCAGGACTTGACACGATCATGGTGTGAAATGTCTTGAGGGGAAGTTGGTCCACTACATTAAAACACATTTAAGTAAATTACAGGCGATAAATAACAATACACAAAATATGTTGTTAAAACCTAAAAGTACACATTGGAATATATAGCGAAACAAATGCAGGACATGAAAATAAAATCATTGTTTGAAATACATTCAGGTAAAAGTGGTCCTATCTCTTGTACATTAAAGGATAGTTAAGTTAATTTCAAACGAAAAGTAACAATACGCCAAATTTGTTGTTATAGATTCAAATGTGGAATCTAAAGCCAAAAAAAAAAAAAATGCAGAATATAAAAAAAAAATAACAGATCACCATGTGAAATATATTCAGGTGAAATTGGTCCTACCTCTGTTTGAAACACAGATCTAGAGAAGTTGCTAGAAACTATTCTGCAACACTCCTCTATATCATAGACTTATTGACTTATTTAATCACACATTCAAATAATTACAGACCCCTGGATTCCATATCATATACATATACATGTTGGTTCACTTATTGACTTATTTAATCACACATTTGATAAGTTGCATACCCCTGTACTCTATATTATATACATGTACATGTTGGTTCACTTATTAACTTATATAATCACAAATTTGATTAATGCAGACCCCTGTACTCCAAATCCTTGTTTGAGTGGTGGAGTATGCCTGTCGATTGGAACTATCTTCATGTGTAACTGTCGTGGTGGTTTCACTGGTATAACATGCAATGTATCCCTAGGTAGGAGATGGTTTCTTTTCTATTTAGTTTAACTAAGGGGCCGAGTAGTGTAAGTAATCCATATATTTCAATCGTTATTGTGCAATACAAATTGGTTAACATACCTTTATATCACACACAAAGTATCATGATTTGCATGGGCAGCAGACATTTTGTCCGGTATAGAACCAGTCTTAAATTCGCAAAAAAACTGCAAAAAGCAACATGTGTAAAATCTGTGTAATAACAGAATCAAATCGGTAATATACTATTATTCATTCAATTCCGATGTTTGTTCATTTTGTGTTGTATTGTTACAAAAGTATATGGTAGGTCGCATAAATGATCTTTTCGCCATATTCGGACGCGTGCTTTAGCAACAATCAACCAGTCGTTTTCCGATTAAACATTCAAACGACTAACTTTCATTTATATTTTGCAGGTAAATGAGATGAGATGTCCGGATAATGATGTAAAAAATCATACAGTTAAGATAATGACGGCAAACTACTAATTCTTATATATCAATATATGTCAAATTGGACTCTTTGTAATTTATTATCTTCAACATCTTATGATGAAACCTGTAATTTTTAAAAATGAAAAACTTTTGTGAAGGCACAACGCTAAAAGGCAGTAAGCACCGACAAAGTATCTGTTTACTCGATGACTCTTCCGAAACATGCTGTTTGTGCCTGTCATGACTCATAAGTCAGGACACTGTAATTCAGTGGTTGTGGTTTGTTGCTAAACATTATATTTGTTGTTCGTTATTTAGTTTTATATATAAGTCAGGCTGTTAGTTTTCGCGTTGAAATTGTTTTACATTTGTCATGTTGGGGCCTGTTATAGCTTTCTTTACGGTATTTATACAAAAGAAGATGTGGTATGATTGCCAATGAGACAACTCTCCACAAGAGACCAAATGACACAGAAATTAACATTTATAGGTCACCGTACGGCCTTCAACAATGAGCAAAACCCATACCGCACAGTCAACTATAAAAGGCCCCGAAATGACAATGTAAAACAATCCAAACGAGAAAACTAACGGCCTAATTTATGTACAAACAATGAAAGAAAAACAAATATCTAACACATAAACAAATGACAACCACTGAATTACAGGCTCCTGACTTGGGACAGGCACATACATACAGAATGTGGCGGGGTTTAACATGTTAGCGGGATTCCAACCCTCCCCCTAACCTGGGACAGTGGTGTAACAGTACAACATAAGAACGAACTATAAAAATCAGTTGAAAGAGGCTTAACTCATCAGATGGATAAAATTACAAATACTACAAATACAAGTGGACGTGGCTGGGTAGTTTTTCATCCAAACAACAAAAAGACACTAAGTACAGATCTGAGAGTACTCACAGTTACTGACAGTTAGTTCAAAGCCACTAACAACTAATAAAAAAGATCATGCATCTAAGACTCAATTATCAATCCGTACACATCCAACATCTAATGGATTTAGTGTAAAGACGTCATAAACAGTCAGAGAAAAACATGACCTTGTGCAATGCCAAAATACAGGTATCGACATATTGTAGATCCATGAATGTGTATACGTATATAACAATAATATTTAGTTTGCTTTTAATTTACTGATAACAAAATCAATATTAGTCCCAATAAAAACAATATTTAATGATTTAATACAGTGTTGAATTGGTAACCTTTTCGAAAAAGTTTATTTAAAGGATCGATAAGTTTACCAGGATTGTTTCTAAATTTCCGGATACGGTAAACAGTATTGCCGTAAAAATGACGATGTGCAATCCCCTTTGAAATAAGTTTTCTACAGGTACAACAAAACTTCAAAACCAAATCTTTATATCTGTGGAAGAATTTAGTAAAGGTTTTAAGTAATTTGTGGTAACGAAATGTTCTATTATTGTTTTGTTCTTTGTTCAAAGCCATCCGTTTACTCTTTGATGCTACCATCCACTAACTCATATATACATGTTAAGAAATAGTGAAGCATAATCCCACTACCACCAAAAAGGGATATAATTCTTATTTATCCTTTGGCAAACCAAAAAAAAAACCAAAACAAAACATCATAAACATGACGAATACTTTGGAGCACATTTTTTCAAAGTCTATTGAGCCTATAAAAATATTTCTGAAATTTGAGTTTGTGCTTATAAAGACGCATCTTTCCTATGACGCCTGATTTGCTGAAGCTTTCCTTCTAAAGTTGAAAAAACTTGCCAATATTAAAGGAAAATATAGTGTCCAATGAACCACATCTATCCCTTTCATATGAATATTCTATGGTAAACTAGGAGACTTTTTAATGAAAAATTAAATGCTTAATCAACCTACAGTTGTATCTTAAATGGTTTTGTAAAAGGGCCTGGATAGGGGTCCTTCATTTCTGTTTTCTTTAATTTTTAAGTGATTTTTCTCTATTTTCAATATTTGTTGCCCTTTATTCTCTGTTTTTTTTTATTTAAGCACCCCATATTTCTCTATTCTTTAATTTGTTGTCCGTATTTTCTCAATTCTTAAAGCTTTATTTTTTTTTGCATTTCTTCTACACATTTTGTCCATTATTCTCTATTCTGTAAACCTCCTCCAGACCCTCTAGTAAGGTGCAAAATAGGAATATCAAATACGAGAATTTGTTTCATCAAATGTACTTTACCTGTATTTGACGAGACGCACTTTACTGTACTTTACTGCAGATATATCTTTCAAGTTATTGCACTTTACTTGTTAGGTGGGAACAGGAACATACAATATACTAGTAGTTTACATGTATGCACTATAAACCTTTCAAACCGATGTCTCTGTGTCATTCAGTGGTGGTTTCTTGTTTTGCGAACAGAAATGCTAATCCGTGAGAGACTTTAGTCAGATTATTATCCTGCTTATCTATTACCCTTTTCATACGATAAATTAAAAGTACAAAAGACCACACTTGAATGGATATTTATAAGTTATCAATATCCGTACAACTTTGTAATAATAGACCATTTTCATAGTACCGGCTTTTGACTCCGGATCATATAATTTTTCGACATGTTTCCTACTCTGTGGTAGTACATCCTGAAACTCGGTCAAGGAAGAGCAACAAAAAAGGTGTAAAATTAAACATATAATCGGTGCAATTTTGGGGGAAATTTTACTGTTTTCCGATGATTTTGTCATGTAAAGAACATGAAACAGTGCATTTTTCCCCAAAATGGTACCCATTGTAAGCTTGATTTTACTTCGTTTAGTTGCTCCTACTTGACCAAATACCACGATGTCCTACCACAGAATAGGTAACCTGTCGAAAAATTATATAATCCGGAGTCAAAAGTCGGTAATATGAAAATAGTCTATTGCATAGGCTGTAAAATATATTTTTACCTCAAATGTGCTGACAAATAAACAGACTTTAAATTGGATCAGTAAGCAATAATACAACTTGGACGATATTGGCTTCTAATAAAAGGGAAATTAATGTCCTTTTGTATGTTCAAAGATTTAGGTTATCTAGTTTTTGTTCCATAGATTTAAAATGTATTGCGATAAGATCTACTGCTATTTTTGACATACAATCAAATTTATAATAAAAAATGTAACGTCGCTGCGTTAATAGATAACAGACAACAGTACTTTATTGATGTTCAAATCTCGTAAAGCCATTTTGAATTCAAGATAAAAATCAAATATTCTAAATACTGATTTCCAAATTTTTATAGCACACAACTGGTTTCTAATAATTCAATCTACACTGTTTTCTGTTTCCCTATAGCTGAATAAATCGGGCGACTGATCTGTTTCAGAAAATGTTTGTGTGTTTCTAAAAAGATTATATGAAAGAATGGAATCAACTCCAAAAGTAGCGAGACTGTTTTTGTCAAACATTTTCGAAAGGGTTAATGTCTCCTGTTATATGAACTCATCATCCACTATTCGAATATTCACGATCAAGAATAAGACACAGCCAGTATATATTATACAGATCAGCAAACTCCGAAACAGTGAAGCATGGAGGACGTTACCACTGTTTTAGAGTTTGACAGATCAGACTACTTAACATCCTTAGAATACCGCTAAAAATAATCATCCTCAGTTATATCTTAGAAAGTAGAATACTAGTATACTAGATGAATAGCTAGAAGAAGGTTTATTACGTTTAATGTTATTCAGAACAGATCTCAAAAGATTGATATTTTATTCCTAATAAAAACAAAACTTTATGAATTTGGTGTATCCGAAGCGCTTACACCATAAAGAACCTGGAAACAATCTGAAATATACAATGTAAATATAAAAAAATATGCTTATTTTTAGATAGTGACGTTCCCTTGTCACCATCTTACGGTGTTTATATATTTCAACTTGTACGATTCGCTCGTGTATGTAACAATGTTTTAGATTTTAACGAGAGAAATTTATGTATTACTGAAAAATTATTACACCAGGGTTTTCGATATCACAAACTAGTCAAAACATTTACTAAATTTTATCATCGGTATAAGGACATCATTCGTAAATATAGCTCAACATGCAGACTTCTTATACGTTCAGGTATTTCACATCCAATTTTTTATGGAAATATTCTTTATAAAGCACAAAAATGTCAGTATTCACCTCTGAAGCTAACAAAACCTTTAAATAGACTTATTAAGAAGGGATATAGTTACGATACTGTTGTCAGGTCATTAAAGATTGCATATTTTGGCGTTAATATTGATTCACTTATAGGGTCTTTGCATCGGCACTAAATACATTTATTTAAAAACCAGTTGTTGGTATGACACGGGTTATGTTCTTTTCATATATGTTATGATGGTATGATACTAAACCCCTAACGGGAAGGATTGTGCCTGATATTCATATGATGAAGACATAATCTTTCAATCAGTTTAATTGAAGTCTGGAGCTGGCATGTCAGTTAACTGCTAGTAGTCTGTCGTTATTTATGTATTATTGTCATTTTGTTTATATTCTTTGGTTACACCTTCTGACATCAGACTCGGATTTCTCTTGAACTGAATTTTAATGTGCGTATTGTTATGCGTTTACTTTTCTACATTAGCTAGAGGTATAGGGGGAGGGTTGAGATCTCATAAACATGTTTAACCCCGCCTGTCCCAAGTCAGGAGCCTCTAGCTTTTGTTAGTCTTGTATTATTTTTAATTTTAGTTTCTTGTGTACAATTTGGAGTTTTGTATGGCGTTCATTATCACTGAACTAGTATATATATTTGTTTAGGGGCCAGCTGAAGGACGCCTCCGGGTGCGGGAATTTCTCGCTGCATTGAAGACCTGTTGGTGACCTTCTGCTGTTGTCTCTTTGACACATTCCCCATTTCCATTCTCAATTTTATTAATATCTTGAGAATATAAACAAAACCTAAAACGAATTACCAAATCAACGTTTGATCAACTCCGTTTGCGCCATTTGATTAGAAAAGCATCTAAAATTTTCCTTGGATGAATTTCACACCAGGGCTATTATCAATCTCTATAACAATTCCCAGAATCACTGTTTCTAGGATTGAATTAGTTATTTGATGTCCTAACAACGTTGTGAGCATTTTTTTAACAAACAACCAATACACATTAGAAATTCTGTCGGCTGTTTTGTTGTATTGGCTTTAAGAAGTAAATTAATTCATGTTGGTTAATGATGTCTTCCGAGATATGTTTTCTTGCTAAAGCATGTGGTAGTATATCCAGGTTGCCTGCAACAATAATGCATAGCGCTGAATATAAATGTTGTAGATATGCATAGATTTGTTGTAAACCCAATAATGTAACTGGTATCAATGTTACTGCACCAGATGCGCATAAAATTCAACTTAGTGTAATATTCACTATTGTTGCTATATTTTGGTTTTTATACTAAAAATCTGTATAAATTCCAACAATGTGCAACAAGAATTAATCATAATGTTTAATACAATTAATTCATTATTACAGCCATTCCGAAAACTAGGCTGGCTAACTATTCGTAGTTGAATATATATCGTAAAGTAATTAATGTGTTGTTTGTTTGGAGACCTTATTCAAACTTTATGAAGAAAACTTTCCATTATACAGGCACCAGGTAAAATCATTTTATTTCTAAAAGTATCGATTTTTAAAATTGATATAGACTCTTAAAAATAAAAATTCAAGAAGGTTTTCAGAAATTTCTGATCGTGACCCCTTAAGAGTAATATAGCCACAAAGACTAATGGCCATGCCTTTTCCAAAAGTCATCACGTAACTTGTTTTTGAAAGGAAAAGATACCAGGAGACAATTAGAGTCAAAGAAGTGGAAATAAAAAACATCACAAAACTGGCAAAAAAAACAAAAAAACCCAAAACAAAATAAAACAAAAAATAAAAAAAAAACAACAAAAAATGATAAAAAATAATAAAATAAAGTACAAAAACATTACACGCAAACTAAAGGATGAGAAACACGTGCCCCACTTAAAACCTGTGCTGAACGTAAGTAAAATGAAAGGAAGGCAGATTTATTAATATATACAAATAACGAGAGACGGTACGATTACGAACAATCCACCGAAGACAAAATGGCAGGGAGGTGAATCAAAATGAGTGGGGAAAATGGAAAAAACTTAGAACATTAATACTGGTTCTCTGTAACTGTTTAAACTCTTATATAGGGAGTGTGGCACACATTGTCATGGATTTCCTTCAAACTTCAAACAATAACTAAACTTGATGAAATAAACAAAGAATTGCAAAATGTTGGTTGCTGTGCACTTAGGTAGCCATAGCAAACTACGACCATGTTTAACCCTACTGGATATCTTTGATTTCAAGCTGAAAATAATGCTGTTTTCAACATATTTTTTCATATGAAATGAATAAGTGAAAGGAATATTTTTATGATTTTATAAAATATATGCATTTTAATTTTATATTTAGCTACTGATATTTTTATATCAATTTTCAATCATAATAAAAGATACCCCCTTTTTCATGTGGTTCGAATTATATAAAAAAATACTCTTTTGAGGGCATTTTTGAATGCTCACTTTAATTTTTTGCAGTCACCTGAATTTAAGTCAAACATGTATTCATCTACATCATATTCTAATATTATAAAAGACGCGAAATAATAATGGGGTATTTTGTCTTATCATGTTGTTACTATAGCCGTGATAGATACAAAATACTTATTTTTCAGTTTTTCTATATAATTCACTTTGGCATAATTTTAAAAACAATTGCTTCAAAACCTAATTCTGCAGTCAGAAAAAAATAAATGTACATTTTGTAGAAATTATTGTTATCATAAAATCATAAAATTTTTATTAAGCATATTAATATATCAGGGTATTTTAGTTTTAACTGTGTTGATATGGAAACAAATCATGATGATACACAAATTTGAACAATTTTGAAAATGTTTCAGTTTGTTTCTTAAATGTGCATAAAAGAGGAAAACTAAAACAACCTACACTAAATTAAGTTTTACTGTGTACATATATATAAAAAGTTTTGCTAGCATAGTACTTCATAATGTCGTTACCAAGAAAACAAATACACAATTTCTTTTATCTGAATAAAAGTGCTGATTATGAAAAAAGTTTCGCTATCCGTTTTCATAGAGAAAACAGATCAAATTATTTAAAAAATCATATACATTTTGTTTTCAAGTTGTGCAGTATTTTCCATTGAACGTGTTGCCATAGAAACAAGCAGTCCATTTGCATATTTGCTGAAAAGTGCTAATTTTGACATTTTGTTTACTGAACTTAGATACAAATAGCAATATACAATTTTGCTAACATTATGCAAGCTATGTTGTTTTTAGAAATAATAATAATATACCAGGTAGAATTAGTAAAAATGGTGCCATAGAAACAACAAATAATATGCATAAATCTGGAAAAGGCCCTAAAATTGACAAAATCTCTCACAAGAACTTGCTTCTGTAAGTTTTCAATTTAATGCACATGTCCAAAAAGGATACTTTTTACCAGTCGGTCCATAAAACATGCTGTAGTGAAGATTAAATATCAAAGTGCCACTTAGTGCTGACTTGGTGCTAGCCACTAGCTCGAAACTATTTATTCTATTTCTGGTACAGAAAAAAAATGGTACCGTTTATGTTATTATACACAATAAGTAGATACAATAAGAAAATTGACAGGCAAGGAAAGACCCAGCTTTTAAATTTTTTTGTGAAGCAAAGAAACGAATATTTATTAAAAATGCGATCAATCAATATCATGGGGGATAATTTGTTGGTAAATACAATTGTACTAATTATATCAAGTGGCAAACAGTAAAGATAAAAAAGGAAGAAATTGAATCTTTCGAAATACACAAAAATGTACTAAACGATCTAATGTCTGCAGTACGAATAAAGTAATAAACTTGTTTATTTCTTTTATATAGATGCATTTTCTTTAAACCTACGAAATAATATGAACGGCGGAGAACGCCAGTCGATTAAAATTACTTTGATGTGTAACACTGTCAAAACGCTGTTACTGGTGTCAGCTGGGAAATACCACCTACCAAGGTATTTTAATTGTCTTGTACATCGGCACAACTAGTAAAAGTATTTTAGTGTGAAACAGTTATTCTAATCGTAACATAAATCAGAAAGACTGAACAATTCATCATTAGGTCACGTTCAGTGTTTTCGACAATTTATTGATTAAATGACTATTTCAAATTCAGTACTGTTCAGACGACTCTTTTGCAGTCAATTCAATACTTTTAAGTAGCTTTTTAGACAATTCCGTCAATTGTTGATCTGTACAGGTAAAGGCAAATACTAATCAGTCTAAATAACCACAGAACAGATCTTAATTGACTGCAATCAAATGATCGGAACAATAATGAATTGACCGCAGTGGATAAATTCACTGAAAAACTGAAACTTAATAATTTATTTTTCAGGATTATAAGAGCTGTTCCGATAAAATTATCGTTTTTGACAAAAACTCGTTTACTAGTACATTGAGAACATATATATATGTATATATATTTTGAGTTGAGACATGCTGCAGAGTTTCTAATACCTACTTGATAATGACAATGTTCTTGCTTTCCGATCTAATACAGGAAAGTCAGGAAAAAGGTCAACATTTCCGCAGTTTTTTTTTATTTTTTAGGTAATTTTCTTAAATATACTTATGAAGATAACATTTGTTGATATATGAACGACAAAATAAAATCACAAGATAAAAAAAACAAAAAACAAAAAACAAAAACAAAAAAACAAAACACAAAACAATAAGACAACTGAAATGGCCGAAACAGTTCAGATTGTATGCTATATATATCGTGTGGCAAGGGAGGTTACTTCGAAACCAGTCACGTTACAAAATCTTAAAAATTATTCGGAAAAAAGTTAGATTTAAAAATCAGTATTACAATTGATTTGAGAACACTTCTTTTAAACATTTATTTTAAATCGACAAAAAAATAATTAGCTTATCAGATATCACTTATAGTAAAAAGCATTTCGGTGCACTAATACATTGATGTTGATCTGTAACGTTCTGATCAGCTCTTAAACAATCAATTAGACTGATCGATAATGTTAAAGTCATATTCAGTCTTTCAGTCAATTTTCAGACTTATCCACTGTGGTAAATCGGAACTGTTCAGACAATTCGCTTGCAGTCCAATAAGATCCGCTTAGTATATGTTCAGACTGACAACAGAAGATACATACTGTAAACCAATAATTTGTGTGAGTGATTTTGTTTCATGACATTCACCAGACGAAAAACAACGCAAACATATGTTATCGCGAATATGTAAAAAATGTAACGCGCCTTTTTTTAATCACTACAAGTAAATTATTTGAAAATCGCGAAATAAAAAATACCTTACGACAACCAAAAACTTACTCTTTCGAAAAAACATAGATGCACAAAATAGTTAAACACACAACACGTAGGCCATATTGTTGGAATTGGTACACTCAAGCACAAAATACAATAGGGTTAAACCAGGTTTAATTGTACAAAAATCTTCTCGTTTACTTTATTAGACGTAACTTATGGAACCATTGCTTTCAAATATTTTTTAGGAAGATAAACCCAGAATAGCGCTTCGGACGCATATACATTAAAAAGTGTTATTTTTTTACCATGTAGATCGCTACAGTGAAATAGGTTTTCTTTCGAGTTGCAAGACTGTGCTGTTTTAGAGAGAAACCAACTGTTATTGATACAGTTCTCTCCTTTTTATAGCATTTTTTCCCAGATACATACACTAAATGACAGAAAAGGAGATATGGCGTTTGGACATATAATGATCTACTTTATGTAATGGACAACACCGTGAAAGTTGAAATGTCTATTTTATAAAATGATAGTAAATGTAATTATCTGTTGTATTTTGATTTATCAGTAACAAATGTGTATAATGGGCAAATTTGAAAACGTCCATTTCAGCAATAATAACTGTGATAAAAGAAGATCTCACCATGTTAAAGTCTTCAAAAAATATTGGATCATCGGTGGCCGCGTGGTATAAGTAGGCTATCTACAAACAGTGATTACTAACCTTCAGAAAACTCTCGTTGCAAGATGTTTTAGAATCCGAAATGAATTTACAAGAATTGCCAGTATTTTTGACAAAGGTCGGTTGGTCTCTCTGGGCACTCCAGCTTCCTCCACCAATAAAATATTTGCCATCACAACATAACCAATATCCCAGAAACACCAACAAACAAACACACATCAATAACTATTACAAAATATTATATTATATGTCTATAATATCAAGGTCTTACTTCATTTGCTATAGTAAAGTTAACTTCATTTTCATACGTTGCATAAGACCACATTCCCATCTGTGTCCGTTTAGGACACAACTGAACGCAGCTTTTAGTTCATTTGTACTCGAAGAAACATGGCAGATACCGAACGGGTAGCAGGAATTGCTAAGTTTAAACCATGTCTTGGTTGAGATTGAAGTTGCTCAATCTCTCGTTTTCTGTGCAGTTTTTTTTTTTGTTTTGTGTCTCCTCATCTTTTGCCCCCTGTGTTGTACTCTTTGGTCAAATTATGGTTTGTTCTCTAAATTATACATATTGTTAAGTCTATGTGAGCCTGCCAGACGATCATTGGTACCCTATTCATAGTCCAGAAAAAAAAAGGCGACATCTCACAAGGTAATTTATGTGCCGCCAACGATAGCAGGGGCATTATGATTTCTGGTCTGTTCTCTGTATTTTGCAGTGTCAAAGTTTTATGGAAGGTAGTTTCCTACGAAAATGTGGTCACATCAACTTGAAACTTTAATACTTGTTTTCCTTGTGATGGAAACTGCTTTACATATTTAGTTATATGCTAAATTCGGTATTGATCAATTGTTTGTTTGTGTACCTAACAGTGGCAGTGTGTGCGGTAATATGTTTCATATGGACACACACATTTTGACACATATGGACACACATTATTGACAATAGATCAATCAAATATAAACAAACTATTGTAAATATCTGAATTAAAGATGGTTTCGAGCATGTCCTGTCTGCATCTAAGGGAACACATTGCCGTTGGATGAACAGTTTTTGCAAGATGCAGTATGGTGAACGAGATCAATCAAATATAAAAAAAATAATATTGTAAATATCTTAATTAAAGATAGTTCCGCGCATGTCCAGTTTGCATCTAAGGGAACACATTGCCGTTGAATGAACAGTTATTGCAAGATGCAGTATCGTGAACGAGTGTCTTGAAAGACAAAATATATCAGAATCATGTACACATAAGAGTTTGAATGCCCCATCCACCTCTCTTTTACAAAGTCATCCACCAAGTTTTTTTTTATTTATTTAACTAATGATTCTATAAGAAAAAAATAACTTTACACTCGTAACAAATTTTAATAAAAAAGCGTCAGCAAGAATGACAGTTCTCCCCCTATTTAGAATTACCTTGGAGTTCGGTATTTTTGTTAGAATTATTTCATATTTACACTAACGGTGAAACAGAGCAATCTCGCTACTGTCAAGATTTGTTTCCACAAAGCACATGAACAGAAAAGCCATAAAGTATTGTGTACTTCGGTTAAAGCTCTTATATTCTACAGATTAAGACACGAAAGCAGCAACAAGACCTACCTAATCATGATTTTATACCATGCTTGTTGATAGTTTATATATTTTAACTGAAAATAAATCAAAAGGGGTAGGGTAAAAGTCCTGTAAATTTATTTCCGGTATCCCTTAAGGACTCATTTTGATTTTAAATGAGTTTGACAGTAATTTATCTTTAATTTATCGCATGGGTTCTGACAATGAGACCAAATCAATTATGTCTATATACATTTATTATCAAACCAGTATTTAAGAAAGATTTTGCAAATTGTTGTATTTGTCAACAACAAAAATGTATAAGATTTACTTCCTTAAACAAAACATAAATTTTATCAGAAGTAAAAGAGCTTTTTTTTTTCTTTTTTTTAAATAATATTGCTGACAGATGGCCTTCATTGCAAAGTTTTATAGAAAAAAAAATGTTTCAAAATGAGTTTTACACACAATTGAAAAATTCGGCCAGGTCTGATGAAAATGAAAAATTACAGTTGTTATAAATCTCGAGATTTATTAATAAACAATAATCGTCACGCACAATCTATTCCGCCATTATATTGCAGCTGGGCTATGCACCAAGCTTTTTACATAAAGGATTTTAAGACTATAACACAATTTGATGAATGCATTTCTTTATTCTTTTAATTTGTCTCTAAGCCTGTACATAAAAAAAACATTTCAACTGCTGATAATCATTTTTGTGCCTAAAAAAAAGGGAATAAATAAATGAATAAAACAAATAAATAAACACAACACGTTCTTTTACTGGGAACATAAAAAAAAATGAAAACATTCATAAAATAAGTGTAACAAACTGTAACTCGAAAACACTTATAATGCGCCTTCGCAACCAACATCTAAGGCACCAATATCAATTAGTTAAATATATATGCATCCCAGAAGTTATTTAGCTAGAAGATATTTGTTTGTAACGTTTAATAGATAGTCGTGTTGACCAAAAATGAAAAAAAAAACTAAACATTGCCACCATGCACACCATTCATGTTCTATATATAGTTCAATACAATTTTCTTTTCTTTTAAATCTGTGGCCTCGGTGGCCGAATATTTTAAGTAGTTGATTGACTAGGGCTGTCCGTTTTCCTAAAGAAGGTTGGTGGTTCTCTCCTTTCACTCCGGCTTCCTCCCCCAATTATAACTGGTCAACACGAAATAGCCAACAGTACGGAAAGTGGAATCACACACTTCACGGTTGGATGACCGTTATGGAATAACCGTTTCACAGATGATATCGGATATGTTCCTTATGTCGTAACTTCAATACCCTTCCCTTTTCACGAATGTGACCTACCGAATTAGGTTAGACTATTTACCGGATTTGTAATAACATAAGCAACACGACGGGTGCCACATGAGGAGCAGAATCTGCTTACCCTTCCGGAGCACCTGAGATCACCCCCAGTTTTTGGTGGGGTTCGTGTTCCTTAGTCTTTAATTTTCTATCTTGTGTCATCTGTACTATTATTTGTCTGTTTGTTTTTTTATTTTTGGCCATCAGTTGTTTTCGATCTATGAGTTTGACTGTCCCTCTGGTATCTTTCGTCCCTCTTTTATCAATAAATCAATCAAATCATTTTTTTAAGTTGGTTATAACATATTTCTTACCTCAATAATAGTTTCGCAGGATATACAAGTAGTTCCTGTACGACAATTGCACATAAATGTACCACCAATCGATTGGCATACACCTCTATTCAGACAAGAAGTTTGTGTGCATGAAGCTGAAATTGCAAATCAAATATTTTTTGTCCAGAAATCATAATGCCCCTGCTATCGTTGGCGGCACATAAATTACCTTGTGAGATGTCGCCTTTTTTTTTCTGGACTATGAATAGGGTACCAATGATCGTCTGGCAGGCTCACATAGACTTAACAATATGTATAATTTAGAGAACAAACCATAATTTGACCAAAGAGTACAACACTGGGGGCAAAAGATGAGGAGACACAAAACAAAAAAAAAAAACTGCACAGAAAACGAGAGATTGAGCAACTTCAATCTCAACCAAGACATGGTTTAAACTTAGCAATTCCTGCTACCCGTTCGGTATCTGCCATGTTTCTTCGAGTACAAATGAACTTAAAGCTGCGTTCAGTTGTGTCCTAAACGGACACAGATGGGAATGTGGTCTTATGCAACGTATGAAAATGAAGTTAACTTTACTATAGCAAATGAAGTAAGACCTTGATATCATAGACATATAATATATTATTTTGTAATAGTTATTGATGTGTGTTTGTTTGTTGGTGTTTCTGGGATATTGGTTATGTTGTGATGGCAAATATTTTATTGGTGGAGGAAGCTGGAGTGCCCAGAGAGACCAACCGACCTTTGTCAAAAATACTGGCAATTTTTGTAAATTCATATCGGATTCTAAAACATCTTGCAACGAGATTCTGCTGAAGGTTAGTAATCACTGTTTGTAGATAGCCTACTTATACCACGCGGCCACCGATGATCCAATATTTTTTGAAGACTTTAACATGGTGAGATCTTCTTTTATCACAGTTATTATTGCTGAAATGGACGTTTTCAAATTTGCCCATTATACACATTTGTTACTGATAAATCAAAATACAACAGATACTTACATTTACTATCATTTTATAAAATAGACATTTCAACTTTCACGGTGTTGTCCATTACATAAAGTAGATCATTATATGTCCAAACTCCATATCTCCTTTTCTGTCATTTAGTGTATGTATCTGGGGAAAAATGCTATAAAAAGGAGAGAACTGTATCAATAACAGTTGGTTTCTCTCTAAAACAGCACAGTCTTGCAACTCGAAAGAAAACCTATTTCACTGTAGCGATCTACATAGTAAAAAAATAACACTTTTTAATGTATATGCGTCCGAAGCGCTATTCTGGGTTTATCGTCCTAAAAAATATTTGAAAGCAATGGTTGCATAAGTTACGTCTAATAAAGTAAACGAGAAGATTTTTGTACAATTAAACCTGGTTTAACCCTATTGTATTTTGTGCTTGAGTGTACCAATTCCAACAATATGGCCTACGTGTTGTGTGTTTAACTATTTTGTGCATCTATGTTTTTTCGAAAGAGTAAGTTTTTGGTTGTCGTAAGGTATTTTTTATTTCGCGATTTTCAAATAATTTACTTGTAGTGATTAAAAAAAGGCGCGTTACATGTTTTACATATTCGCGATAACATATGTTTGCGTTGTTTTTCGTCTGGTGAATGTCATGAAACAAAATCACTCACACAAATTATTGGTTTACAGTATGTATCTTCTGTTGTCAGTCTGAACATATACTAAGCGGATCTTATTAGACTGCAAGCGAATTGTCTGAACAGTTCCGATTTACCACAGTGGATAAGTCTGAAAATTGACTGAAAGACTGAATATGACTTTAACATTATCGATCAGTCTAATTGATTGTTTAAGAGCTGATCAGAACGTTACAGATCAACATCAATGTATTAGTGCACCGAAATGCTTTTTACTATAAGTGATATCTGATAAGCTAATTATTTTTCTGTCGATTTAAAATAAATGTTTAAAAGAAGTGTTCTCAAATTAATTGTTATACTGATTTTTAAATCTAACTTTTTTCCGAATAATTTTTAAGATTGTGTAACGTGACTGGTTTCGAAGTAACCTCCCTTGCCACACGATATATATAGCATACAATCTGAACTGTTTCGGCCATTTCAGTTGTCTTATTGTTTTGTGTTTTGTTTTTTTTTTGTTTTTTTTGTTTTTTTTTTGTTTTTTTGTTTTTTTTATCTTGTGATTTTATTTTGTCGTTCATATATCAACAAATGTTATCTTCATAAGTATATTTAAGAAAATTACCTAAAAAATAAAAAAAACTGCGGAAATGTTGACCTTTTTCCTGACTTTCCTGTATTAGATCGGAAAGCAAGAACATTGTCATTATCAAGTAGGTATTAGAAACTCTGCAGCATGTCTCAACTCAAAATATATATACATATATATATGTTCTCAATGTACTAGTAAACGAGTTTTTGTCAAAAACGATAATTTTATCGGAACAGCTCTTATAATCCTGAAAAATAAATTATTAAGTTTCAGTGTTTCAGTGAATTTATCCACTGCGGTCAATTCATTATTGTCCCGATCATTTGATTGCAGTCAATTAAGATCTGTTCTGTGGTTATTTAGACTGATTAGTAGTTGCCTTTACCTGTACAGATCAACAATTGACGGAATTGTCTAAAAAGCTACTTAAAAGTATTGAATTGACTGCAAAAGAGTCGTCTGAACAGTACTGAATTTGAAATAGTCATTTAATCAATAAATTGTCGAAAACACTGAACGTGACCTAATGATGAATTGTTCAATCTTTCTGATTAATGTTACGATTAGAATAACTGTTTCACACTAAAATACTTTTACTAGTTGTGCCGATGTACAAGACAATTAAAATACCTTGGTAGGTGGTATTTCCCAGCTGACAGCAGTAACAGCGTTTTGACAGTGTTACACATCAAAGTAATTTTAATCGACTGGCGTTCTCCGCCGTTCATATTATTTCGTAGGTTTAAAGAAAATGCATCTATATAAAAGAAATAAACAAGTTTATTACTTTATTCGTACTGCAGACATTAGATCGTTTAGTACATTTTTGTGTATTTCGAAAGATTCAATTTCTTCCTTTTTTATCTTAACTGTTTGCCACTTGATATAATTAGTACAATTGTATTTACCAACAAATTATCCCCCATGATATTGATTGATCGCATTTTTAATAAATATTCGTTTCTTTGCTTCACAAAAAAATTTAAAAGCTGGGTCTTTCCTTGCCTGTCAATTTTCTTATTGTATCTACTTATTGTGTATAATAACATAAACGGTACCATTTTTTTTTTCTGTACCAGAAATAGTATAAATAGTTTCGAGCTAGTGGCTAGCACCAAGTCAGCACTAAGTGGCACTTTGATATTTAATCTTCACTACAGCATGTTTTATGGACCGGCTGGTAAAAAGCATCCTTTTTGGACATGTGCATTAAATTGAAAACTTACAGAAGCAAGTTCTTGAGAGAGATTTTGTCAATTTTAGGGCCTTTTCCAGATGTATGCATATTATTTGTTGTTTCTATGGCACCACTTTTACTAATTCTACCTGGTATATTATTGATATTTCTAAAAACAACATAGCTTGCATAATGTTAGCAAAATTGTATATTGCTATTTGTATCTAAGTTCAGTAAACAAAATGTCAAAATTAGCACTTTTCAGCAAATATGCAAATGAACTGCTTGTTTATATGACAACACGTTCAATGGAAAATACTGCACAACTTGAAAACAAAATGTATATGATTTTTTAAATAATTTGATCTGTTTTCTCTATGAAAACGGATAGCGAAACTTTTTTCATAATCAGCACTTTTATTCAGATAAAAGAAATTGTGTATTTGTTTTCTTGGTAACGACATTATGAAGTACTATACTAGCAAAACTTTTTATATATATGTACACAGTAAAACTTAATTTAGTGTAGGTTGTTTTAGTTTTCCTCTTTTATGCACATTTAAGAAACAAACTGAAACATTTTCAAAATTGTTCAAATTTGTATATCATCATGATTTGTTTCCATAACAACACAGTTAAAACTAAAATACCCTGATATATTAATATGCTTAATAAAAATTTTATGATTTTATGATAACAATAATTTCTACAAAATGTACATTTATTTTTTTCTGAATGCAGAATTAGGTTTTGAAGCAATTGTTTTTAAAATTATGCCAAAGTGAATTATATAGAAAAACTGAAAAATAAGTATTTTGTATCTATCACGGCTATAGTAACAACATGATAAGACAAAATACCCCATTATTATTTCGCGTCTTTTATAATATTAGAATATGATGTAGATGAATACATGTTTGACTTAAATTCAGGTGACTGCAAAAAATTAAAGTGAGCATTCAAAAATGCCCTCAAAAGAGTATTTTTTTATATAATTCGAACCACATGAAAAAGGGGGTATCTTTTATTATGATTGAAAATTGATATAAAAATATCAGTAGCTAAATATAAAATTAAAATGCATATATTTTATAAAATCATAAAAATATTCCTTTCTCTTATTCATTTCATATGAAAAAATATGTTGAAAACAGCATTATTTTCAGCTTGAAATCATAGATATCCAGTAGGGTTAAAAATGGTCGTAGTTTGCTATGGCTACCTAAGTGCACAGCAACCAACATTTTGCAATTCTTTGTTTATTTCATCAAGTTTAGTTATTGTTTGAAGTTTGAAGGAAATCCATGACAATGTGTGCCACACTCCCTATATAAGAGTTTAAACAGTTACAGAGAACAAGTATTAATGTTCTAAGTTTTTTCCATTTTTCCCACTCATTTTGATTCACCTCCCTGCCCTTTTGTCTTCGGTGGATTGTTCGTAATCGTACCGTCTCTCGTTATTTGTATATATTAATAAATCTGCCTTCCTTTCATTTTACTTACGTTCAGCACAGGTTTTAAGTGGGGCACGTGTTTCTCATCCTTTAGTTTGCGTGTAATGTTTTTGTACTTTATTTTATTATTTTTTATCATTTTTTGTTGTTTTTTTTTTTTATTTTTTGTTTTATTTTGTTTTGGGTTTTTTTGTTTTTTTTTTTGCCAGTTTTGTGATGTTTTTTATTTCCACTTCTTTGACTCTAATTGCCTAAAACAAGTTACGTGATGACTTTTGGAAAAGGCATGGCCATTAGTCTTTGTGGCTATTTTACTCTTAACGGGTCACGATCAGAAATTTCTGAAAACCTTCTTGAATTTTTATTTTTAAGAGTCTATATCAATTTTAAAAATCGATACTTTTAGAAATAAAATGATTTTACCTGGTGCCTGTATAATGGAAAGTTTTCTTCATAAAGTTTGAATAAGGTCTCCAAACAAACAACACATTAATTACTTTACGATATATATTCAACTACGAATAGTTAGCCAGCCTAGTTTTCGGAATGGCTGTAATAATGAATTAATTGTATTAAACATTATGATTAATTCTTGTTGCACATTGTTGGAATTTATACAGATTTTTAGTATAAAAACCAAAATATAGCAACAATAGTGAATATTACACTAAGTTGAATTTTATGCGCATCTGGTGCAGTAACATTAATATTGATACCAGTTACATTATTGGGTTTACAACAAATCTATGCATATCTACAACATTTATATTTAGCGCTATGCATTATTGTTGCAGGCAACCTGGATATACTACAACATGCTTTAGCAAGAAAACATATCTCGGAAGACATCATTAACCAACATGAATTAATTTACTTCTTAAAGCCAATATAACAAAACAGCCGACAGAATTTCTAATGTGTATTGGTTGTTTGTTAAAAAAATGCTCACAACGTTGTGAGGACATCAAATAACTAATTCAATCCTAGAAACAGTGATTCTGGGAATTGTTATAGAGATTGATAATAGCCCTGGTGTGAAATTCATCCAAGGAAAATTTTAGATGCTTTTCTAATCAAATGGCGCAAACGGAGTTGATCAAACGTGGATTTGGTAATTCGTTTCAGGTTTTGTTTATATTCTCAAGATATTAATAAAATTGAGAATGGAAATGGGGAATGTGTCAAAGAGACAACAGCAGAAGGTCACCAACAGGTCTTCAATGCAGCGAGAAATTCCCGCACCCGGAGGCGTCCTTCAGCTGGCCCCTAAACAAATATATATACTAGTTCAGTGATAATGAACGCCATACTAAACTCCAAATTGTACACAAGAAACTAAAATTAAAAATAATACAAGACTAACAAAGGCTAGAGGCTCCTGACTTGGGACAGGCGGGGTTAAACATGTTTATGAGATCTCAACCCTCCCCCTATACCTCTAGCTAATGTAGAAAAGTAAACGCATAACAATACGCACATTAAAATTCAGTTCAAGAGAAATCCGAGTCTGATGTCAGAAGGTGTAACCAAAGAATATAAACAAAATGACAATAATACATAAATAACGACAGACTACTAGCAGTTAATTGACATGCCAGCTCCAGACTTCAATTAAACTGATTGAAAGATTATGTCTTCATCATATGAATATCAGGCACAATCCTTCCCGTTAGGGGTTTAGTATCATACCATCATAACATATATGGAAAGAACATAACCCGTGTCATACCAACAACTGGTTTTTAAATAAATGTATTTAGTGCCGATGCAAAGACCCTATAAGTGAATCAATATTAACGCCAAAATATGCAATCTTTAATGACCTGACAACAGTATCGTAACTATATCCCTTCTTAATAAGTCTATTTAAAGGTTTTGTTAGCTTCAGAGGTGAATACTGACATTTTTGTGCTTTATAAAGAATATTTCCATACAAAATTGGATGTGAAATACCTGAACGTATAAGAAGTCTGCATGTTGAGCTATATTAGTGTAACATCACAACATAGAAAGACACACTATAAAACATCAATTGAAATGGTTTAACTCAATCAAAAGACATATTAACACAAGTGAACATACACTGAACGAATAAATTTGATCTATGATACAATGTAAATACAAAACAAAACAGTCTTTTTACCAATTACCGATTTGATTCTGTTATCACACAGATTTTACACACTCAGGTTGTTTCTTTATTGTGCGAATTTTAGACTGATTCTATACCGGACAAAATGTCTGCTGCCCATGAAAATCATGGTACTTTGCAAGTGGTATAGAGGCGTGTTAATCAATTTTTATTGCAAAATAACTATTGATATAGTTGGACTACTAAGACTACTCGGCCACCGAGGCCCTTCATGAAACTAACTAGAAAATAGACCATCTCACCTGAGGGTATATTACATGTTATTCCAGTAAAACCACCACGACAGTTACACATGAAAGTAGTTCCAATCGACTGGCATACTCCACCATTCAAACAAGGGTTTGGAGTACAGGGGTCTGCAACTAATGTGTGATTAAATAAGTCAATTAGTGAACCAACATATACATGTATATAATATAAAGTGCATGGGTCTGCAACTATTCTAATGTGTGATTGAAGAGGACAATAAGTGAACCAACAGGTATATGTTACAGTAAATTTGTAAAATCCTTGAAATTTCAGAAGTTTTGTAAAATGAATGGACTGATTAGTGATTTTATTAAATCCCCGATTTTGAATAGGTATTATACAGAATCCCTGAAAAAATTCAGATTTTGTTTTAAAGATAAACTGACTTAATTCAGGGAATTTGTAAAATAATCAATCGTTTAGTTTAAAGTTTTCGTTGGAAAAAAAATCAAAAGCCTACGGCAGTAATACTGAGCATGATTGGGCTAATTTGTCTCATTTGATTAATACAAGTTGATCAGACTTCAAATATCTGAGGGAAATTTATAGTGTAGTATATGGAAACAGAAAAAAAACGTGAGGCCAAGGGTCTGTAGGAAATCAAATGTGTTATTAAATAAGGAAATACGTAAACCTCCGTATACATAATATAGAGTACTACAGAATAATGTTTAGCAACTTCTGTGTGTAGCAAACGCATACATTATAACGCAGTTACCTGATATCAATAAATTCGTTTTGTTATTTTTTGTCTGATTTTTTTAAAAACTTTAATATTTCAAAAATATAGGAATATGTATCAAATTTCAAAACATTAAATGAAATAGATGTAAAAATAAAGTAGATTAATTTTGTTTTCGTCTAAAATCAAACATATATTTTAATATACAAGAGGTGGGATCAATTTCCCCTAAATATAGTTCACACCATGACCTTTTTCCGTACGTCCTGCAGGTTTTCCCTACAGACATGAATGTGTACTTTTAGTTTGAAACAATATTTTTGTGTATATTTTCGTCTAATTCGGACCAATTTCACACAATGACCGCTTTTTTATGTTTCCGGCATTTTTCCCTAATACACTCAGATGTAATTGTAGGTGTCTTGTTAGTTTTTCGTCTAAAATTAAGGTAGTAAAATTTCCCCTGAATATATTAAAATAAAATACAAAAAAATGTTTTTAAACCTAAAAGTACACATTTGAATATTTGAATCTCTAGGGGACCTCGTGTACATTTAAACATATTTTAGTAATTCCAGACGAAAAACACCTATACACAAAACATGTTGTTAAAATCTAAAAAGTACACATTTGAATCTAAAGCGAAAAATCAGGACATAAAATACCGATCATGGAGTAAAATATATTCAGGGGAAACTGGTCCTACCTCTTAATATTTAGTGTGTGGAACTTTTTCGCTCTCTACTCTATTTTTCCTAACCGAAAAATGGTTCGATATAAATAAATAAAAAGATGTGGTATGATTGCCAATGAGACAACTCTCCACAAGAGACCAAATGAGACAGAAATAAACAACTATAAACTATAGGCTAGGTCACTGTACGGCCTTCGACAATGAGTAAAACCCATACCACATAGTCAGCTATAAAAGGCCCCGTAATGACAAATGTAAAACAATTCAAACAAGAAAACTAACGGCCTGATTTATGTAAAAAAATAATGAACGTAATACAATACTAGTATGATATACAGCAACAAACGACAACCACTGAATATCAGGCTTCTGACTCTGGACATGCACATACATAATGTGGTGGGGTTAAACTACACGAAGGCACCCACACTCCCCTAACCTGTGACATTGATGTAACAGTATAACATAAGTACACACAATAAAATTCAGTTGTAAAGGGCTTAACTCATTAGATGGATACAAAGCAGAAATACATCTAAAAATAACAGAGTTGACGTGGCAAGGTACTTATACATCCCCACAACAACAAAACACCAAGTACAGATGTGAGAGTACTCGCAGTTACTGACAGCTAGTTCAAACCTAATAACAACTAATAAACAAAAATCCAGTTTTCTTCAACTTTCACAAAAATCTCTACTTATTATCTATTTGGGTGGAAATGCCAACCCACTGATAACCATTTTTATTTCACTGAAATATAACAAGTTAGTTATAACTTGTGTGGGACTTTTATATATAGACTCTTGCATTAGGGTATGGATGAGGGATCCTCAGTGTATGTACTCTGTAAACTTTTATGCCATTTTTCTCTATTCTTATTTATTGTTTGCCAATTATTCTCTATTCTTATATTTCAGTACCCCATTACTCTCTATTATTTTTGCTTGTTTTTCTCTAATTTTTTTTTCGGTCCTTTATTGCACTCTCTCTTCTGTAAACCACATCCAGATCTCGTTCAGAGGAAGCTGGCTTTGCCTCTTTGTAGTCAATTAGTAAATCATTCATTTACAAATTTACTGATTCAAGCCCTCAAAGCTTACTTAAGAATTTCATTTAATAGTTCGAATATTAATGGGTGCCATCGTCATACATTTTTTTTATTGTGGGTTAGATCTGTTGATCGTAGTTTGTGACAATGATTATTGAGATGATGGTACCCTCGGGGACTGATAATCCACCCGCAGCAGTATCGGCCATGCGCAATAAAATAATGAAAAAAACACTATACAAATTGTATGCGTTCTAAGCGCATTGAATTATACGTAGTTGTAACCATGGTAACTGGTGCTGTAGTAGTTAACGGTGCCATAATCGTTTGCATTATTGGTGCCATTATCATTGGCAAAAGTGCTATTAGAACTGAAAAGGGTTAAATCTAAAGTTACGTTTTAAATTATATTTGTTATACAAACAACATCGAGATAATACTACGGTGCTATAGAAATCAAACTTGAAGCAGAACAGAAAACCCAATTGCAAAATGTCGAAAACACAAACATTGATCGGGAACATTACCACTTAGTAAATATCAAACAAACCAAACAGCATCAACAATCGGAGTTAGCTCAGAAACTGTGAAAGAGTAAACGGAATCTACATACCCTTCCGAAGCACCTGAGATCATCCCCAGTTTTTGGTGGGGTTCGTGTTGCTCAGTCTTTAGTTTTCTATGTTATGTTTGTGTACTATAGTGTGTCTGTTGGTATATTTCTTTTTAAGCCATTGCGTTATCAGTTTATTTTTGAATTATGAGTTTGAATGTCCTTTGGTATTTTTTGCCTCTCTTCTACTACTTGAACCAAGAGTGCATTCTTTTTTTGCACACTAGTACAATTATTAAAGAAATTGAAAATCTAGTCCAAAAGTCAGCGTCTAATAAGAACAACCAACACACTATTTCAGTATAATTTCCAATTTATAAAACTAATCATGACGAAGTTACATTATTTGGACCCTACTACCAGGAGAATAGACCATTTTCATATAACCGACTTTTGACTCTGGAGTACATAATATTTACTTTGTGGTAGGACACTCTGGTAATCGGTCAAGTAAGAGAATCTAAAAGAGGTAAAATCTAGCTTACAATCGGTGCAATTTTGGGGATGAACTGTTTTCCAATGATTTTGTCATGTATAGAAAATATTACACAGTTAATTTTCCTCCAAATTGCACCAATCGTAAGCTTGTTTTTACTTATTTTAGTTGCTCTTACTTAACTGAGTACCATAATGTCCTACCACAGAGAAGGTGACCTGTCGAAAAATATATACCCCTGAGTCAAAAGTCGGTAATATGAAAATAGTCTATTAGCAAATCGATCCAGGTAAATATCAATTTGTTCTCTATCCCTATCAAATTATGAGGTTCTGTATCGGGGGTCCTTCATTTCTGTATTCTTTAATTTTTAAGGCCATTTTTTCTCTATTCTTTATAAATTTTGCCTGTTATTTTCTATTCTTTATATTTTAGCACCTCATCATTCTCTATTGTTTACTCTTTTGGTCCATTTTTCTCTATTCGTTATATGTTTTGCCTATTTTTCTCTATTCTGTAAGCTCCCATCAACACCCTCAATTATGTAATCATATAAAATCTCAAATAATTCCAGAACTCTGTACATGTACATGTGAATTCATTACTATTCGTGGGGTAGCAATTATCGTGGATTTCATGGTTACAGATTAAGCATGGATTTAACTGTTTAGCCAAGTGACAATTTTCTATTGAGTGCATGCAGATTTTTGCAAAACCGCGAAATTGAATATCAACGAAGACATGTTTTTCCTTCATCCACGAAAATTCTTATCTACGAAAATAAATAAATCTACATAATTATGTTTCATATAAGAAGTAATTGGAGATTTCCATGCAGCATAGAAATGATATATCTTATAATATTTTAGAAACTTACCAATCAGAAATAAGAAGTTTGGTTGCGCTGTTTCATTTTGAAGTAAGATAATTGTGGGACTTTCAGTTCTGGTTCGAACTCCCGGAACACGATACGGATAAAAGTATGGAATTGGTACAAGTCTAGTGGGAGTTCTGGGATTTAAGTCGATATTTTCTTTACTACGAGAGTAACCTTCTCCATCTGTCGTCATGACAACCACAACATAAAAGATCACTAAAGTAAACGCAACCTTAAATTGAAAAAAAACGAAAATATTTTAACAACAGAAAAATAACATTTGTTTAACTTTTGATTTTTTTTCTTCAACTTTTGGAAGCTTCCGAAACACAATTTTCATACTTATTGTGAACAAAATAGTTTAAGTTAAAAAAAATACTCTTTTTTTAGCGTTTTTTTATCTTTATCTTTTTATTTTTATCATGAGTATCTTCGTAAGATAAAGTTACCTAAACTGGCCATATATTTCGTAGACAAAATAGTAGATGTATTATAAATCAAGAGCAGTAATTTCTAGTAAACATGAGCAAGAAGATAATTAACTACAGTAACTAAATTATCATGTATTTTAATATGACGTCCTTGTTTTGCTTTGTAAACAAAGCCGTGTTCTAATTTGCTCAAAATATGTTTGACAAATGCGCACAAAGTAACTGCTAACATTCTCGTTACTTTCATCTTTGTCCTAATAAAATATATATATTTTAGCTGCTTACATTAAATTGTATTATATATTTGATTAAAACAACATATATTTACCCTGCTATTAGTTTTAAACGTATTAAATATAAAAATGCAATGCACATACTCGATGGGGAGGAAACGAGCACAGCCAAACTTTTCTAAGGTATTTTCGTACGCTTCGACCTATACAAATACCGTGTTTGTCCTTTTAGAATCGACATAATTCCTTTTATGTCTTGCAATTTATTTGACCGCACTAAAACTGAAGAAGTGCAACCATCGATGTAAAGGTTTAACACGATCCGATTCCATTTAAAACAAATTTACCTTTGGTACAAAAGTGACAATAAATTTCCGCGAATAACAAAAAGCATGCTTGGCAACAGATGAAAATGAATCGTTAATCTGCAAAAAATTCTCCTGCTGACGTAATCAACGATTCTAGTACAAAACAAGATTTCTACTCCTATCACATACTAGTAACATGTTCTCGTCCTGATATGAATTTTATATTTGTCACTGATCTTCAAACACACATCCATTGAACCCTTCGAATCTGTTGTATATCACTTGTATAGAATTAGCTTGATTAAAAGCACCTAGTTGCATTCCGTTGACGCTGATTTTGGTGAAATACCACGTGTAAATATCATGATTCATAGTTAAAGTTATCTCTATTGTATTACATTTCAGAAGTTGTAGAATTTTAATCTTTTAAACAACTGTACACTTAAAGGTCAGCAATCGGCCATCTTCGTGTGAATCCGCTACTCTCCTTCTATCCGTTAGATGGCTGAACGAAATAGACCGAGTATGTTTCATCTGAATAAATTTGGTGTCTTCATAAACAATTCAATGTGTCGCACACCAGATAAACCTTACCTTGGATTTAACTTCCATAATAAACATGGTGTCTTCATAAACAATTCAATGTGTCGCAAACCAGATAAACCTTACCTTAAATTCCATAATAAACATGGTGTCTTCATAAATTATTCAATTTGTCGCAAACCAGACAAACCTTACCTTGGATTTAAATTCCATTATTCTACAACCTTTGAACCTATTTAAGTTTTCCTTATATATTTGAATTAAGTCAGGGAATTGAATCCTGTTAATTAGATGGATGCCAAATTGAAAGTGACAAATGCATAATTCATGTAATCTTGCTAATATGCATCGTCTTAAACGGATATTAGTAACTGGTACATTTTCCTTTAAGCCATTTTGGTGTAATTCATTCATGTACCAAAGGTTACTTTTCAAAGCAAGTATCACCTCACTGTGCACTTCTACGGTTATATTCAAACAAGGATGAGGGTCCAAATGGGAATATCTTCAATATTTTTGGTATTTTTTATTATTTTTATTTTTAAGCAATTCTTTACCTTTTATTCTAAAATGTTTTGATTCTGAAATATTCTTTAATAAGATCGATTATTATTGTAAATACAGAAATGTTACGATTTTGTTATTCTGTTTATAAATCATTTCTGTAATCAATATTTGTATACAATATTCTTTACTTTAACATAATCTTTTTTATATATTTTAGCACTCCGTAATTCTCTACTCTTCTATGATCTCTTTCTGTCCATTTATCTCTATTCTTTATTTATGGTTATATGCCGATCTAGACCCTTAAACGTCAATTCAAGTACAAAACAACTAAAACAATCATTTGATGTGTAGTAATATTTCAACTTCGACAGAAGGTATAATATACGGACTGACTTTAAAAACGCAACACTAGATACTTTTTTTTAGTTTTCGTGTTCAAAACAGCAATACTTATGAAATAAATATACAAACTTAAATTTCATTCATTACGTCATTGTCATTATTGAAAGCCATACGATAACCAATTGTTTACACACACATCATTTGGACTTTGGTGAATAGTTGCTGCATTTGGCAATAGACTATCTTCATATTACCGACTTTTGACTCCGGATTATATTATTTTTCGACAGGTTACCCACTATGAGGTCAGACCTCCTGGTACTCGGTCAAGTAAGAGCAACCAAAAGAAGTAAAATCAAACATATAATCGGTGCAATTTTGGGGGAAAGTTTACTGTTTTCCGGTGATTTTGTAGCGTATAGAAAACATAAGACAGAAAATTCCCCCCTCCCCCCAAAAAAAATTTCTCGGTTATAAGCTTGATTTTACTACTTTAAGTTGCTCTTACTTGACCGAGTACCAGGATGTCCTATCACAGAGATGGTAACCTGTCGATAAAATATAAACTCCGGAGTCAAAATGAAAATGGTCTATTATAACACATATCCGGCCTTATGTTTGTACATGTATTAACCCCGCCAAGCCAGGAGCTTGTTTTCCAGTGATTGTTGTCAGAGTGTTGTTGTTAGCTATAATCATTACCGTTTAATATCATTAGCTTCAACTAGACTCGTTCGTTTATTCTACTCGTTTAAATTATTCCACATTTTGTCATGTTGACGGCCATTTTAAGCTTAATATGCTGACTGTTGAAAGACGTTCGGTGACCTATAGTTGCTTAAACCGACGTCATTTGGACTCTGGTAGATAGTTTTCTCAATCATAAAATATCTCCTTATTCTTATATGAAGATTTTTGAATTACTGCATTTTTGTGTAAGTTTTTACTAGGCGGTTTCTCTCCCTTCAAACATCCGGGTATCTGAGTAACCAGATAAAGGATGGGAAACGAGTCAAGTTTTCTTCAGTTTTCTTTTAACCTGTGTCGTCATTAAAGAACTATCGGAAAGCGGACATAAAACAAAGAAAAACCTATCATGACTTGCTGTGACGTCAAGCAAAAAGGAAATGATACTTCTTATCAGTTATTTTACCGTTTCTACACGGAACAAATGTTAAACGTTGGTATCCATTTAAAAGATGCAACAACATCTGATTGAAAAATTTAATAACACTTTTAGATATTTAGATGATATATTGGCTCTCAATAATGACGACTTCAGTACACTAAAGAGATTTATCCTGCTGAACTGACTTTAAATAAAGCTAATACTAACAATGAACACTTTCCTTTCCTGGATCTTGATATCTATATCTTTAACGGGAAGCTTAATACCAAAATTTATGATAAAAGAGATGATTTTTCATTTCCTTTTGTTGATTATCCATTTTTAGATGGTGACGTTCCTTTGTCACCATCGTATGGTGTTAATATATCTCAACTTGTTCGATTCGCTCGTGTATGTAACAACGTATTTGATTTCAACGAAAGAAATCTCTGTATTACTGAAAAATTATTACACCAGGGTTTTCGATATCACAAACTAGTCAAAACATTTACTAAATTTTATCATCGGTACAATGACATCATTCGTAAATATAAATCAACATGCAGACATCTTATACGTTCGGGTATTTCACATCCAATATTTTATGGTAATATTCTTTACAAAGCACAAAAATGTCGGCATTCACCTCAAAAGCTAACCAAACCTTTAAACAGACTTATTCGGAAAGGATATAGTTACGATACTGTTGTCAAGTCATTAAGGATTGCATATTTTGGTATTAATATTGATTCACTCATAGGGTCTTTGCATCGGAAATAAACACATTTATTCTAAAACCAGTTATTGGCATGATACGGGTTATGTTCTTCTCATATATTTTTTGAAGATATGATACTTAACCCCTTACGAGAGGGATTGTACTTGATTTTAATATGATGAAGACATGAACTTTCAATCAGTTTAATTGAGGTCTGGAGCTGGCATGTCAGTAACTGCTAGTAGTCCTTTGTTCATTTATGTATCATTGTCATTTTGCTTAGTTTCTTTTGTTACCTATTCTGACATCGGACTCGGACTTCTTTTGAACTGAGTTTTACTGTGTGTATTGCTATGTGTTTCTTTATTCTACATTGGCTAGAGGTATATGGGGAGGGTTGAGATATCACAAAACATGTTTAACCCCGCCGCATTTTTGCGCCTGTCCCAAGTCAGGATCCTCTGGCCTTTGTTAGTCTTGTATGTTTTTTTTAATTTTAGTTCATTTATATGTTTTGGAGTTTAGTGTGACGTCCATTTTCACTGAACTAGTACACAATTTTATTTAGGGGCCAGCTGAGGACCACCTCCAGGTGCGGGATTTTCTCGCTGCGTTGAAGACCCATTGGTGGCCTTCGGCTGTTGTCTGCTCTTTAGTCGGGTTGTTGCCTCTTTGACATATTCCCCATTTCCATTATCAATTTTACTTCCTCATTGGAATTATTTATTACAAGTTTCAATAGAAAACAACGTAAAAATGTTATAACACTTTAAAAGTTGTCACTTACCACCGCAGTTCCGCATATATGATCCCAATCTAATACTAGTAGTATGAAGAATTGGGCCGATATATAAAAAAAAGACATGCTAAAGATCTTTGAACTCCTTTTTTATTCATAGTGGTATTAAGGTGGTACCCAACACCTTGACTAATATTAATTTGGCTCGTATAATTTTCATAAAATTTTGACAAAATGTTTACTTTGACCCTTTGACAACAATATAAAAATTTCAAAAAATTTGAACCTACCACTTAATCAGAAAAATTTCATTAGTTATATAGCAGTTTGACAAACACTAATTTTGATCATTGAGAAGCTTAATATTTCCTTAACAATACAACATGATTAAAACGTTTAGCTGATTTTTACAGAGTTATCTCCCTGTAGTGTTAGGTACCACCTTAAGTTTTTGAGAACTGCTTTATACATGGAAGTTAGTGTAAACAATATTTTATTATGAATTATACAATTACAATATATATTTACATTCACAAAAGGATTCAGAAACAAGCAACAAGTGCTTATGTCAATCTGTCTCCTTGTTAAATTAGATACAATACACACAAATAAATCAAAAATACATGCTCTGTTACATAATAAAAATAATGATAATGTCAGTTGAGTTACGTAACATAATGAACTGAAAAAGAAAAGAAAAATGAAACTGTTAAGATGAAATGAAAAGGTATATTGTGTGAATTGTTAGTTTGTAAACCTTTTAGATTTAATAATGAACCTTTGTACCATGAGAAATAAACTAATGTTTTCTTCATTTGAAATCATATTTGAGCCGTTTAATAGTAATTCGGTGTCCATTGGTACTTTTAATTGTAGGCTTCCAAATGATATTATCAATTCTTGTCTTACGTCCGAATATAATGGGCAAAATAATAAAAAATGTGAATTAGTTTCCAAGTGGAAGTTCAACCTTTAATTTTGAGTGATACTGTCACAAAATCTTTGTTGTGCAACTTTGTCCTTTCATCTTATTTATTATAACCCAAATTGATCATGATCGAACTTCAAGCTCAAATGTGTTTGTGTGTAGAATAATCAGAATCCCATTTGCCAAAAGTCCGACGCTAAACGGCATAGCTTAGAAGCTTGACCAGCGGATAACATACAAACAGAACTTAAATACAACCATTGCATCTTCAAACATCTATTTTCCTGGTAATGGTCGTTGGTTCTGTTTGGCCACTCCGGCTTCCTAAACCAATAAAAAACTTACCACAGCGATATAGCTAATAGTGCTGAAAGAAGTGTTAAACACCAATATTTACTCAGAAATCTATATATTTTATATTGTGACATCTTGACTGAGTGTAGATTCTTATGGTGGGCGTTCCATACATTGCAGGAGACGCTTACTTCTCTACGCATCCGGAGTTCACACGATTCCTTCCGGTTTTTTTTTTTTTTGGTTTGTTACCTTGCTTGTCTTCTGAATCGATTGCCTACACGTATGTTAGATGCAAGAAAAAGAAAAAAAAATATTCCATTGAAACTCGTTCAAATATTTTAGCATTTTCTAGAAATATCATATTTTTTTTCTTTTTTTATAAGATTTATTCTGTCGGGACTTTTTACAGCACCTATATACGGTATTGGTTTGCACATTGTTGAAGTCTAAATGGTGATCTGATGTTGCTTACATCTACGTCATTTTGTATATGGCGGATAGTTGTAATATTGGCGACGATACGACATCTTGCATTCAATCAGTATCCATGGTTACGTAAAATGTGTCAAACAGCATATCATTTTGTTTTGAAAAAATTCGTAGATTTGTTATTGGAGATTTGATGATTTTCGGACAAATTTAAGATCGTTTTTCGCCGATTTGTATGTGCTTTCTATACAAATGTTCACCTTTTTTTGAAAGAATTCAGTCTGTAGTATTTTAGAAAATAAATGAGATACATTAATTATTCTTTCGATATTAACTTATCGTTCAACGAGCCAATGATGTCAAATTTTACAAAAATCTGTGGGCATAGCCCTGGTACTGTACCATGACCTAAACTAAAACCATGACACCGAATTTCTATTTTGAAAAAGTGGTGACGTTTTCAGATTTTTATAAGCAATTGTATGATTAAACCACTAGTGTGGTGCAACGCAATGAAAAGGAAGATTTTTTTTTGAGTGACTTGTAAGAAACGCTTCTCGATTTGACGATGTTACGCTAAAATGCGTACCGTTTATAATTACTTGCCATTTGTACATTTGTGAATTTCACGTAATCTTTCATATTCGGATATGTATACGGGATATATAATAAAGATGTTTGGGTGATTTATAAACTTGTTACTTATCTTATACAGTTAGATAAGATTATAAATTGATAGTATATAAATAAAGGAACTGAAAAAGCAGAAAAAAATGTAGGGTCCGTGTGATTGTTTTAGAGATATAAGCCATTGAAAATTTGGCGGGAAATAATTCTCTCTAGACTTTTCTTACAATTAACAGTGGCACCCTTTTTCTTTCAAAAACTATGAAAAAATAACAAGGATTTTATAGGATTTTCAAATATGGCTTTTTAAACTATTAGTAATAAAATTATAAAAAGAAAAGTAGGGGTTAGCGGGGAAGTTTTTTTAATGACACTACATGGATAAAAATAGAGGATTCCAAATATCTGGCAAAAATTCAAAAACAAGAGGAGCGAACATCCTTAATCTATATATACTAACAGTATAGTCTTTAATGTAAAAAGAGCGTATGAAAGTAACTATATATCATATAGAAATATCTGAAAACTTGAAAATACTGAACCTCAATATATTTGATCCAAAATTTCATTTGCGCTAGAAAAAAATAGTTCACCGTTTCAGAATCTAGAGGCCTTGTGATAAAATTTTTTTATTCTGGTATTCCCAAATTAGCATAATTTGGGGGAAAAAGGTTCGTTGCCGGAGTTTTGTAAATTTGGAAAACATTCGTACAATTTAACTGCTGTAACAATTAAAAAATTTCATCACCAAAGACGAAATAAAAAGATAAATAAACAAGTTGATTGTCTTCAAACTTTACATGTATGTATCCAAAATGTTAATGACAAAGTTAACAAGTATAATATGTACCTCAGTTGTCGAAGTGTTTCTTTCGTGATATACCATTAAAACTTAAGTTAAATACAAACTATCATGGTTAGTAAATTATTAATAATATATGTATCAATTTAGTGAATGTCTGTTTTTTACAGTTTAAGTATAAAGTTCATCGAATACATTTTTTATATTTTCCGATTATAAATAACTCCATTTTATGGCATATTATCCGGAATCAACCATGCACAAGATTGCATCAAATGATATGCGTAATCAGAGACATTACAATGTAATTATGTCACTGGCATAGTTTAAAACCTGTCAATTAGAACATTTATCAACGAAGATAAAACAAAAAATATCTCTACATTTTACAACTAAAAATGCATCAATTAACGAAACAAATAGATACAGTATAATGAAAATACACGAGGGTCTGAATGGGGTCCTTCATTTTTTTATTTCTTAAACCTTTTAAAGCGTTTTTCTCTATCCTTAATTTTGACCATTATTCTCTATTCTTTATTTTTTTGCCCTTCATTCTGCATTTTGCCCATCATTCCGTCTATTCTGTAAACCCCATTTAGACCCTCGTACATGTTTTAAAGCTTCTCTGGAAGACTACCATAGATCAAGTTTGCATATGATAATATTGATGGTTTCAACTGCATATCATTACGCTGCATATAAATAAAAAGAGGCGAGGGGTTTACGTCAATGAGACACAAACCAAACGACAAAAAAAAAAAGACCCAAACATATCATATCGTACTATGATCTATGATTGACAGTTGGGAACAGACCAATGGAAAGCGCTTACATGTTGTCTTGATTATGCTGACAACAATAATATACTATAATATGGTACTCAATGACATATATATACCGTCCCTTTGTATAGCACGTGAGTTGTAACTTCAGGTCAAATGTCAGGGTTATCCTTGAAGTTCTAGTACATTTTTTCAGTTCCAAAATTAATACTATTTATTGCCTATTATCCATGAATGATACACATTTATTAAGAAAATTCGAAAACTGAGTAACAGTCGATAATAAATCTCGTGAGAACTATAACAGGTTCAACGAGACTACATTGTTGAAAGAACAAAGACATTATTACTGCGTTGTATCTTTCTCAGCGACTACATCATTTCAAAGGTAACAGATAGTATATAAGTAATGCCTTTACGCGGAAAATGAAGGAATCCGAAAATCGTTAGATGAAAAATTGAAAATGACGGTTACGTTTGATCTTGTGACTGGAAGTTACTAGTATCCACACAGATTTCAAAGTTACTCATCCTCGCCACAGATACACATGGCAATACAAGTAGTTAGACACATAACTAACAACAGTCCGAGCCCGATATAAGAAATGGTTATTATCCAGAATGAAAAGTAATACAGCGTTGGATTGCAGTAATTATCCAAAGTGGAGTTACTGCTTTGCCAGTCATCGTAAGTTCTATACACCCATACACTACCTAAAAAACAAAAGTAACACACTTTTCATTCAATTGACGATAAGGTTACATGCGAACTCGATTTTAGGCCAAAAATAAAATTGAAATTGTCAAATGTTGCCTACCTACCCACTTAAAAAGCTGCCTATCTGAAAAATGGTATGACACAAATTGTTCACTACAGGGAGATAACTCTGTAAAAATCAGCCGAACGTTTTAATCACGTTCTACTGTTAAGGAAATGTTACGCTTCTCAATGATCAAAATTTGTTTCTGTCAAACTGCTATATAGCCAATGAAATTTTTCCGATAAAATGTGTGGTTCAAGTTTTTTGATTTTTTTATATTTTTGTCAAAGGGTCAAAGTTAATATTTTGTCAAAATTTTATGAAAATTAAACGAGTCAAACTTAAATGAGTCAAGGTGTTTGGTACCACCTTAAAACAAAATTCTAAGTTGTTTTCGTGCTCTAACATTGTTTTCTTGTTTCAAACATGTAACTTATGCTGTTGGCCAAAACAAATTAAATCCCTACCTACCTACCCAACCTTACAAGGCAACGTTAGGCAACATCAAACAAATAATTTGTTAAGGGTGGCCTTACATAATGCTTTCGCGAAGTTAGGCGAGCAAAACCCGAATTTAAAGAAGTCATGTTATATTTGTAAGTGCAACAGTCTCTGTAAACACTTTTTGGCTGTTTACCATCTGAGAGTGGCTCTTTTTACACTGCAGTAACAGTTTAAATTAGACTAATTTACTGGTAGAGGCCGGTAAACACAATAGCATGATCAAACATGCAGCTTTCTCGATCTTAATCAATTTCATATATGAAAAACTTTTAAAAAGGAAAGCATGACTGCACTTGATATTTGCACATAGTGGACTAGTCAATATAAACAAAGCGAGTCAGCTCTCTCCTCTTACCTGATAATATAGTTTTTTCAACATGTCACTCTTAACTGTAGCTCATGTACACAATAACTTTGCTGTCTCACAGCTGGAATCTTCTGGCCCTGTGTTCTGTTTTTTTGTTTATTGTTTGCTTTCGTTTTATTTATTTGCTTAGCTTTTGTCTTTATGACAGTTAAAGCAAAATTTGCTTTTCTTTTCTTTTTAGATTGCTTGCTTTGATTTATGCATGTTTGCTTAGCTATTAATTTATATTATGCATGTGTTTTTATTTGTATGTGTAGTTTGTCAAATGTGCTTATAATTTGTTATTTGTTTTTAAATATCAAGTCGGTTAAGAGCTCTACAGAGCTCATGTTTACCTTGTTGAATTGTACATATCATGCCCGACTATAAATAAAATTTACCTACTTACTTACTTACTTACTTAACCAAATTCGTACAGCAAGAATTACATCAATATGTATATAGAATACAAGTTGTGTTTATACTAACATCTTTTAATTGAGTTGCAAATAAGAATACAGAATACAACATACAAAGCAAAGCATATATAATATCCAACATAGAATTTGCGTGCAATATTTCAAACATTGCACTTGTGCAATCAAGTTTAAAAATGAAGATATGAACGTTAGTATTGCTAGTTGTCCTTGTCATTTGAAAAGTTTTAGTCTATTAATTATAGGTTTATTGTACAGAGAATGGTGAATATTATCTATCTTTGCTATAGACAATAATTTATATATCAGAACACTACTCATACATGAGAGTCTCTAAGGCGGGTCCTTCATTTCAGTATTCTTTATTTTCTTAGGTCATTTTTATGTATTTTTTGCACATTATTCTCTATTCTTTATATTTTAGCACCCCATTATTCTCTATTCTTTTTTTTTTTGTTGTCCTATTTTTCTCTATTCTTTCTTTATTTTGCCCTTATTCTCTATTCTATAAACCCCATCCAGACCCTTAAACATCATACCTGCAATGAACCAAGCTATCACAAAACAGTTGATAATTAGTTGTTCAGGTCCAACTCCTAGCTTTTTCTCTTTATCTCCTAGCTCCTTCTTTTTATTGAACAGTCCTCTGATCAGCATAATTATGTATGTTACAATGTAAAACGCTCCTGCTACAATCAGGTATATAGGGATCATTTTTTCTGCCGGACAGTCATGTAATTAGATTGCTCCTATAAAATGGTAAAATTAAAGAAGAATATATCAAACAATGCTAAATGGATTTATGCATGCTGATGCCTTATGGTAATAGAATTTATCTTTTGACATTATTGATTAGTTCAGACTGTCAACGTATATTTGTTCCTAATAATATTTGTTCCTTAGGGAAACAATATTATAATAATATTTGTTCTGCGGAAATTCTGTCATGGAATACTTTTTCCATCTGTATTATATTTGTTCCACTGATATTAGGAACTTATCCTATATGTTGATGAGTATAACAAATGTTCCTATTATGCTGAAGTTTGGTTTACACCGGATTGATTATTATCTAAATCAAAACAGGTTTTTAAATTCTGATTATATGATTATTATGTAAATTGAAAAGTGTTAATGAGTTAGATATATTCACCTGTACACAACACCTGAATGTATAAACATGGAGGCTGATGAGTACGAGAAAATATTTATGTTCATAAATGATGGTACTTATGTTAAAGGTAAGTAAATATGTTAACAAGTTCAGCTGTGAAATATAAATGTTAATTCTAATGAGACAAATATCATTTATATGTAAAATATGCATGCCAGTAATTGTGGATAATTTGAAATGATTATTTAATGTCTACAACATTAGGAACAATTATTTTTGGGTCGGAAAAGATATTATATAATACTTTTTCCAATCGGAATACATATTACATAATACTTTTTCCAATTGGAATGAATATTACATAATACTTTTTCCAATAAGAATAAATATTACATAATACTTTTTACAATCGGAATAGATATTACAATATATTTTTTCCATTCGGAATAGATATTACATGATATTTATTCCTTTTACAATATATATTACATAATACTTTTTCCTTTTGGAATAGATATTACATAATACTTTTACCATACCATAATAACACTTTGAAAAGGGTTTAACTTGCAAAAAAAAAAAGAATAGATGGTAAGGACCGTACATAATTAGTGACTTACCGAAACTAGGCACTATCACCCTTATTGATAGCAACGACAAATTGATTGGGAAATACCGACAAAATAATATCAAGAGGTACATCCCTCCTGAGCAAAATAGTACAATGAATGAGAAATCTGACAACGAAGAAGTACATGGAGATGACATTAATGACATAAATGATGAAAACAATAATATTGAAAATGATATGGGTGACTCTATAGTTATAACACAATCATCATATGATGAAAATAACATGATTAATGAGAATACATTTGATATAGGCATTGAAGATTTGTTTATGCCATCACCTTCACCCACAAAGGAAAAGGATACTGATGATAAACAAATAGATACTGATGAAATGAAAGAATCCGGCCGTGTATGCAGACCAAAGAGAAAAGTTATGAATAGGAGAAATAGTATTTATGAATATTTCCCTGGCTGTGCTTAAAAAATCAAAATAACTCCAATTTGTTTGCTTGTAAAATATGCATCAATTTCGGACAGATTTGTATATATATGTTATTAAAGCAATTTCCCCGTAATTTATGATTACTTTCATTTTAATGAATGATATGTCAAATGGTCAAAATGATAAAAGTAAAAATGTTATACCAGTCATACGATAAAATTTCCACCATAATATTTATTCCAAAGATAATTTATTATGTAATAAAACTTCCTATTGGAATTTATTTTATGTGATAAAAATTCCGAGGCATCGGTCCTTTTATTATGCTTATGGAATAAATATCACATAATATTAATTCCAATTGGAACTTTTGTTACATAATAAATTATCTTTGGAATAAATATTATGGCGGAACTTATATTCTGTGACAAGACGTCTCATCTTTAAAGTTAAACTGTATAGGAGATTGTGCACCGTTATGTTTGGTCATTAACTTCGGACACTGAGACTGTTCACCGTAACGTCCGGTTTTACGTCATTAACCTCGACACTAAGACAGCGCACACTAATGATGGTATGGAGGGAGGGTCCTTCATTTCTGTATTCTTTTTTTTTTTTTTTTGCCCATTATTCTCTATATTTTATGTTTTTTCTCCAATTTCTCTATTCTTTATGTGACAGAGTATATTTTTACATATTTCATTTATTAGTATTTTACATTTTATTACATGCCAGATATTATACTTTATTCATTCACTCTGATCATTTGATCTTTTGATTTATAGTTTATTATCTCTTCACACTTTAAATTGTATGAAAGTTCTAGTCAGTCATACTTCATTGAGCAAAGTTGTAATTGTATCTACCCGTCCAACTCATTAGTAAATTAATTGTCACACCTTGTTTACCTTTATGGTCAGTTCTTATTGGTCATTCTAGACACACCTCAGATTTTGGAAAAGAAGTAATGGTGGTTAATTCTTGAAAATTGGAGACATACATATTTAATATTTACTTCTTATTTAAACCGTATATAGTGATGAAACTTATTTAGAGACATTCTATTTAGTGCTCGTTAGTACTCACTGAAGTTTCCATACTTTGGAATCACTGTAGTTATTGGAAATTACATTCTTTATATCTGGTAAGTAGATTTTATGTTCTTTGTGGTGTATGAAAGGCGTATGCAGTGCATGCTATACAATTCTGCCCGTTTATAGGTAAGTATGCCCATAGACCTTAGATATGATAGTAGTAAGATAGTTTATGTATTAATCTGAGAATATATGATTTGAATCTGTAGTTTGGATGTAGAAAGGGAGATTTACGAATGATTTTGAAAGTGACCTTGACCTTTCAGTTATGGATCTATGACGTCACATTGACAATTGCGTTAATATTGCCATATATGGTAATTTTGTGTAATAGCTTGATTTTATTATATCAGTCTTTAATATGTTGTATTTTGTATAAGGGATCATTATTTTCCTAGATCCTAGTATTTACTATTGTGTATTATTTTCAGGACACATAGATTATGATGTTCCTATAACATACTGGTTGTACTGTAGATGTTAGATATATATAACCTGGTTCCACAGATTGGTAAGGGTCATATTATATTGTACCTATATGTCAGTTAACTTGAGTTCGATAATAGATATTAAACATTACACACAGTAGTGCATACGAACTTAATAGCTAGAATACTATAATGAACAGTTAATAACCTTCGTATGGTAAAGGTTTTATGAATGACACTCGTTTATGAAGTACGATACATTCGACTTGTTTATAATACGCTTGGTTGATTATAATGATATACTATTTGATAAGACTTATCAAAAGCATGTATTTGTATTTAGTAATATATAATTGCAAGTTTGTTGTCACTGCATTCTTGATACTCAGTATAGTTTATTGTATATGGAATAGAATATTTCATACGATCTTGTAACATTGTTAATTACACCAGTATACTATTTGTATGATTCTAGTATAAGACTTTAATAAGACTGTGATATTGATAAATGTGATAATTATATGCTATTGTTATTGCAGGGTTATTTTCCCTATGTTTACTTGTATAATAAAGTGATGTCAAAGAACCCTAGACTTGTCGTTTATGGAACCCCCGTAAAACAAGGCTATTATAATGGCTCCCAACGAGGAGGAGCACAAGCAACGAACAGCTTTCACTGTAGGACCACTTGGTTTCTTCGAATTCAACCGATTACCATTTGGGTTAGCGAATTCACCAGCTACATATCAGAGATTGATGGAAGAATACCTTGGTGACTTACATGCAAGAATTTGTTTCATCTATTTAGACGATCTAATCATCTTTTCAAAAACCTTAGACGAACATCTAGATCGCCTCGAGAGAGTTTTCCAGCGTCTCCGAGAAGTTGGCCTAAAGTTATCTCCGAAAAAGTGTTCTTTCTTCCAACGAAAGGTGAAATACATTGGTCACATCGTATCAGAGAAAGGAGTTGAGCCAGACCCAGATAAGATCGACAAAGTCACTAATTGGCCAAGACCAACAACACCCGAAGAAGTCCGCCAATTCCTAGGCTTCGTTGGCTACTACAGGAAGTTCATCAAAGACTTTTCAAAGATTGCACGCACTTTGACGGATTTGATGCCTACAACAGGAAAAAAGATTAAAGGAAAGAAACCGAAGAAAGACCACAAGCAACAACCATGGCAATGGAATAGAGAACAGGAGAAAGCCTTCCAACAGTTGAAAAGTCATCTTGCATCACCGCCAATACTAAGCTTTCCCGACTCCGAACATCCATTTGAGCTGCACACCGACGCTTGTATTAATGGACTTGGAGCTGTTCTTTATCAGACACAGGAAGGAAAACAGCGAGTGTTAGCTTATGCCAGCAGAGGCTTGTCAAAATCAGAGAGAAACTACCCAGTACACAAACAAGAATTCCTGGCGTTAAAATGGGCCGTCACAGAGAAATTTAAGGATTACCTATATGGCCAGAAGTTTACAGTTTATACAGATAATAACCCTCTGACGTACGCACTTACCACAGCGGAGTTAGATGCCACAGGACATCGTTGGCTTGCAGCATTAGCATCTTTCGATTTCAACATCGTTTATCGACCAGGCAAAAAACAACGCGGATGCTGATGGACTGTCACGTCTTCCTGGTATTCACACCAAACCAGATAACATCTCAGAGGAATCTGTCAAGGCTATATGCAGCTTATTACAACCTGTTGCATATGTAGAGTCTTTATCACACCAACTAGATGCTTTAGACAACGTACCTGATATGCTCAAAGAACATCAAATCAACATCAGAGATGAGCAGATGAACGACTCTACAATAAGATACTGGATAGTCAAAGTCAGTAAGAAGATGAAACCCAGAAAGCATGATGTACCGTCGTCATCATTCCACAACATGCTGTATAAAAATTTTGACAAGCTGAAGATCAAGCGTGGTATACTATACAGAACAACTACTGACAACGACACTACCAAAGATCAACTTGTACTGCCAGCGTCTCAGATCTCAACAGTACTCAGATCACTGCACAACAAAATGGGACACCAGGGAAGAGACAGGACAACATCATTAGTCAAAGAGCGCTTCTTCTGGTATGGTATGACTAGAGATATTGAGCAGTGGATCCAGAAATGTCCAAGATGTATATGGCGTAAGACTCCAACCAACGACAGAGCTCTATTGACCAGTATCAGAACTACTCAACCCATGGAGATAGTATGTATGGACTTTTTGAAGTTAGAAAGTTTCCAAGGGCGGATACCAGTACGTATTGGTGATTACAGATCATTTTACCCGATACGCACAGGCCATTCCAACGAAAAACATGACAGCCCGAACCACTGCTGAAGCTTTCTTCAAGAACTACGTGGTACATTATGGACTTCCAGAAAGAATACACAGCGACCAAGGTGCTAACTTTGAGAGCCGTCTAGTCAAAGAGTTTTGTGATATTACCGGCATCAGGAAGTCACGGACAACGCCATATCACCCACAAGGCAACGGACAATGCGAAAGATTCAACAGGACACTCATCAACATGCTTGGAACTCTCGAGAAAGATAAGAAAGCAGACTGGAAGTCTTACATTGGTCCTATTGTCCATGCCTACAACTCGACCAAGCATAACACTACAGGCTTCACACCGTTCCAGCTGATGTTTGGTCGACAGCCGAAGCTACCAGTAGATTTGACTTTCGGGATTGACAGTGATAGAGAACCGAAAAGTATGACGAAGTATGTTGAAGATCTGAGACAGAAATTAAAGAAATCTTACCAACTTGCATCATCAGCTGCAGAAAAATCACAGGGTAGACAGAAGCAAGCTTATGACATCAGAGTTAAAAGAGCCATTTTACATAAAGATGATCGAGTACTTGTGAAGATTCTTGCCTTCGATGGAACCCACAAGTTACAGGATAAATGGGAAGAAGATCCACATGTAATCCTCGATCAGCCCAATACAGAACTACCTGTCTATGTAGTTAGGAAAGAGAATGGTCATGGAAGAAAACGAACGCTTCACAGGAACCATCTACTACCCATTGGAAGCATCAACGAGGAACTTAAGGAAGAGAACACAACTCACCAAATGCCAGTTCCTTTGCCAAGAAGAAGTAAAAGAAAACCAGCATCACCAAAGAAGAAACCTGCTCCAGTAGAAGTTTCAACAGACTCCAACAGAGAGAGTGAGGATGAATCAATGGTATATGTCGTGGTTGAAGAGCCTCAGCAAGATGTTCAACAAGATATTCAGCCGGATGACTTTATCCAAGCAGATGATGAAACAGCATCGGTTGAGGAGGAGGCTACTGTTCCTGGTAACGCTGATGACGATCAGGACCGCACCGAGGAGCAATCTGAATTAGAGGAGGACGCTTCTTTGCCTGAGGAATCAGGAGGTTCAGAGCACGAAACATCACTAGAAGATCAAGTACATGATTTGGCAACAGATGCTTTACATGATGTAACAGATGATGATAGCACGGAATATGAGAACATTGATGATGAAGAAGAAAAAGATGATGACACACCAGAACCACAACAAAGACGATCTACCAGAACCAAGACATCAACAGCTACAACCAAGTACAAGGATTGTGTTGTACCACCAGTCTCCAAGAGTGCACAACCGGAATAGATGGTACGTGCTGACTACCTTAGGACTGCAGCATCCTCTGGAATGTTTATCAACATTGCTGATGACGTTTCCAGAGCGATTTTGAAGCTGATCACCAAGACAGACGATTAGATGATATATTGTATTTCAGTTTTGTCAAGTATTAGACGAGGACGTCTTTTCCTCACACAGGGGGAAGATCATTGTTGTATATTTTTGTTTATTGTCACCATGATTTCAGTTATGTCTTGGAAGACATTCTCGCAGCAGGGGAGAATGTGACAGAGTATATTTTTACATATTTCATTTATTAGTATTTTACATTTTATTACATGCCAGATATTATACTTTATTCATTCACTCTGATCATTTGATCTTTTGATTTATAGTTTATTATCTCTTCACACTTTAAATTGTATGAAAGTTCTAGTCAGTCATACTTCATTGAGCAAAGTTGTAATTGTATCTACCCGTCCAACTCATTAGTAAATTAATTGTCACACCTTGTTTACCTTTATGGTCAGTTCTTATTGGTCATTCTAGACACACCTCAGATTTTGGAAAAGAAGTAATGGTGGTTAATTCTTGAAAATTGGAGACATACATATTTAATATTTACTTCTTATTTAAACCGTATATAGTGATGAAACTTATTTAGAGGCATTCTATTTAGTGCTCGTTAGTACTCACTGAAGTTTCCATACTTTGGAATCACTGTAGTTATTGGAAATTACATTCTTTATATCTGGTAAGTAGATTTTATGTTCTTTGTGGTGTATGAAAGGCGTATGCAGTGCATGCTATACAATTCTGCCAGTTTATAGGTAAGTATGCCCATAGACCTTAGATATGATAGGAGTAAGATAGTTTATGAATTAATCTGAGAATATATGATTTGAATCTGTAGTTTGGATGTAGAAAGGGAGATTACGAATGATTTTGAAAGTGATCTTGACCTTTCAGTTATGGATCTATGACGTCACATTGACAATTGCGTAAATATGGCCATATATGGTAATTTTGTGTAATAGCTTGATTTTATTATATCAGTCTTTAATATGTTGTATTTAGTATAAGGGATCATTATTTTCCTAGATCCTAGTATTTACTATTGTGTATTATTTTCAGGACATATAGATTATGATGTTCCTATAACATACTGGTTGTACTGTAGATGTTAGATATATATAACCTGGTTCCACAGATTGGTAAGGGTCATATTATATTGTACCTATATGTCAGTTAACTTGAGTTCGATAATAGATATTAAACATTACACACAGTAGTGCATACGAACTTAATAGCTAGAATACTATAGTGAACAGTTAATAGCCTCCGTATGGTAAAGGTTTTATGAATGACACTCGTTTATGAAGTACGATACATTCGACTTGTTTATAATACGCTTGGTTGATTATAATGATATACTATTTGATAAGACTTATCAAAAGCATGTATTTGTATTTAGTAATATATAATTGCAAGTTTGTTGTCACTGCATTCTTGATACTCAGTATAGTTTATTGTATATGGAATAGAATATTTCATACGATCTTGTAACATTGTTAATTACACCAGTATACTATTTGTATGATTCTAGTATAAGACTTTAATAAGACTGTGATATTGATAAATGTGATAATTATATGCTATTGTTATTGCAGGGTTATTTTCCCTATGTTTACTTGTATAATAAAGTGATGTCAAAGAACCCTAGACTTGTCGTTTATGGAACCCCCGTAAAACAAGGCTATTTCCATTCTCAATTTTATTTTTTACAGAGTTTGTCTTTAGTGCCGTGTAGAGACAGTAGAGTGCCTCCCCGTGCTTCAGGTTTATGCTCTTATAATATACTAGATTATGGAGTGTGTGTCCGAGCGAGAACTTCTCTAGTTCATTACTTTAGGAATATTTATCAAAAAGTAGTATTTCAATATTCAGCCCCATTCTACTATTTAGTCAGACGTCAGTCGCTACCCTGATATACCCTTTCTTTTTCGGGTAATTAATACGGATAGCGTTTGACATCTTTAGCCGAACAGATTTGTCATTTTTACATAATTTAATTCATTGTATGCTGGTTCATATTCTGGACGCCAGTCTTTGCTCCTTTCTAATATAATTCACAAATAAAAAACAAATATGAAGCTTAGAAATGGAAAAATATTAAATACTAAACTCGTTCAAAGGGTATCTACACGTCTCAATCTTCAAAATCGCTTATCTAAAAATACTACCATCGCTAACATTTTTAACAATAAAAATCGTGGTTACCCTTCTATCGATAAGTGTCATGCCAAAAAATGACTTACATGTCCCCGTCTTTCCACCAACAACACGGTAAGGTCCACGTTTAATGGTCGCACATTTTCTTTAAATTTTGAAACTGATATAACTTGAAAAACAAACAGTATTATTTATTTACTCACATGAAACAAACCGGGATGCGGTATTCAGTACGTAGGTGAAACTGGACGATATTTATCTAAACGCACTCAAGAACATCTGTATCGTTTTAAAAGACCCAATAAACTCAAAAGTATCATTTATCAACACCTTAAGAAGCACAATCATCCTATTAAATATTTAGCAGTTCAACCTTTAGAAGTAGTAAATAAGCAGCCTGGTGAATCTCATTCAAAGTTTGTACGATCACGGAAAATAATTGAATTAAATTGGATTAAAAAATTACAGACAGTCTACCCTCTCGGTCTTAATGATAATATCATGGGAATTGGTAATATATCAAGAACCGATTCTGTTAACATTTTGGATATAGTTTCTAAAACTGTTCGTAAAAACCGTTCTCATGGTCGTAGAAAAAATCGCAATCAAAGAAAATTTCGGACCAATCATACCAATATTTCGGACCTAATTTCTATTTCAAAAAACAACGGCAGACATTATCTGTTAACAAAGCTCTGTTCATTACCGGTTAATAAGTTAAATAAAATTTTAGAGGATTGCAACACAATTTCATATAGCAGTCCTAAGTATGAAATCGTTCAAATTATAATGGCATATTGTTATTCTAAACTGTTTCCCAAAATTGATCGCCCTGAAGATCATAAAAAACAGTTTATTAAAATAAAGTATGTTAATAAAGGTTTTGATTTTGTAAATATTGCCGGTATTTTTAACGACCATTCTGTTAAAGAACAAATTCCGGGATATTTTGATAATACTGAGCTCCCTCTTATTTGTTATATTTACAAGAAATCTACCCAGAAATTTGTGTTTAATTATAGCCAATTGTGTAAAGATGTTAATATCAGTGAAAATACACCTACTTCATGTAATTGCAGTAATTCCGAATACATTTATGGACCCATTTCCCATGTTATAACAGGAGATCTTAACATTGTTCAAGACCGAGAGTTAAAATCATTCCTCAGTAAAGGACCTAAATATCGTCCCCCGTCAATTATTAATTGGAATGAGTGTCGTAATATCATCCACGACTCACTCCATACTTACTGTTTGAAATGGATAAAACGGGAAAAAGCTGACAAAAAATCTTTGGACTCTTTTTTTAATTCAGTAATGAACATAGTTGATATACGTATTCAACATTTTAAAGAACATTTTACTCTTAACAATAACCACAATAAACCTATTTCTCGTATCAAACATAAACTAAAAGAACTAGCCAAGGAATTTGTTTTTGTCCCGGCCGATAAAGCTGCTAATAATATTATTATTGTTTGACGTAAATTTTACATTGAGGTTCTTAAAAAAGAAATCACCAATTCACCAACATTCCAACTGACTCCATTTTCAGAAAACGACATCTGTAACAAACATAAACTTTTAGCTACCGCTTTACAAGCAGAACCAAGTACAATGAAAGTCCCAACTATGTATTGGCTTCCGAAGCTACACAAAACACCTTACAAATATAGATTTATTTCGTCTTCAAGCCATTGTTCCACTACTAAATTGTCTATTCTTCTTACCAGTACACTTGGTACAATCAAAAACCTGATAATAAATTATTCAAATAAGGCCTTCGAAAATAGTGGAATTAATTACTTTTGGAGTGTCAAGAACTCGTTGGAAGTACTTGATAAATTACATGCATATATTGGTGATTTTGAATCTGTTCAAAGTTTAGATTTTTCTACCCTATATACCACATTGCCTCACATTCTCATTAAGAAAAAATTCACACACCTAATTAAATGGGCATTTAAAAAGTCAGAATGTAAATATATATGTTCAAACTCTTTTAGGTCATTTTTTAGTAGCAATAAACAAAAAAACTATGCCAATTGGACATGCTTTGATACTATATATGCCCTTGAATTTTTACTAGATAACATTTTTGTTCGCTTTGGAGATTCCGTATATCGTCAGGTTATCAGAATTCCAATGGGGACTAACTGTGCACCACTTATTGCGGACCTTTTTTTGTATTGCTATGAGTTACAATTTATGACAAAAATCAGCAAAGACCCATCGAAACAACATCTGATACACAAATTTAATAATACTTTTAGATATTTGGATGATATTTTGGCTCTCAATAATGACGACTTCAGTATGTATACTAAAGAAATTTATCCTGTTGAACTTACTTTAAATAAAGCTTATACTAACAATGACCACTGCCCTTTCCTCGATCTTGATATCTATATCATTAATGGAAAGCTTAATACTAAAATATATGATAAAAGAGATGATTTTTCATTTCCTATCGTTAATTGTCCATTTTTAGATGGTGACGTTCCTTTACGGTGTTTATATATCTCAACTTGTACGATTCGCTCGTGTATGTAACAATGTTTTAGATTTTAACGAGAGAAATTTATGTATTACTGAAAAATTATTACACCAGGGTTTTCGATATCACAAACTAGTCAAAACATTTACTAAATTTTATCATCGGTATAAGGACATCATTCGTAAATATAGTTCAACATGCAGACTTCCTATACGTTCAGGTATTTCACATCCAATTTTTTATGGAAATATTCTTTATAAAGCACAAAAATGTCAGTATTCACCTCTGAAGCTAACAAAACCTTTAAATAGACTTATTAAGAAGGGATATAGTTACGATACATATTTTGGCGTTAATATTGATTCACTTATAGGGTCTTTGCATCGGCACTAAACACATTTATTCAAAAACCAGTTGTTGGCATGACACGGGTTATGTTCTTCTCATATATGTTATGATGGTATGATACTAAACCCCTAACGGGAAGGATTGTGCCTGATATTCATATGATGAAGACATAATCTTTCAATCAGTTTAATTGAAGTCTGGAGCTGGCATGTCAGTTAACTGCTAGTAGTCTGTTGTTATTTATGTATTATTGTCATTTTGTTTATTTTCTTTGGTTACATCTTCTGACATCAGACTCGGACTTCTCTTGAACTGAATTTTAATGTGCGTATTGTTATGCGTTTACTTTTCTACATTGGCTAGAGGTATAGGGGGAGGGTTGAGATCTCATAAACATGTTTAACCCCGCCGCATTTTTGCGCCTGTCCCAAGTCAGGAGCCTCTAGCCTTTGTTAGTCTTGTATTATTTTTAATTTTAGTTTCTTGTGTACAATTTGGAGTTTAGTTTGGCGTTCATTATCACTGAACTAGTATATATATTTGTTTAGGGGCCAGCTGAAGGACGCCTCCGGGTGCGGGAATTTCTCGCTGCATTGAAGACCTGTTGGTGACCTTCTGCTGTTGTCTGTTCTATGGTCGGGTTGTTGTCTCTTTGACACATTCCCCATTTCCGTTCTCAATTTTATTATATTTATATTTTTAGCTCATGATTCTGTAAATCCCATCCAAACCCTCATTAATGTTAGACCATGCGCCATATATAAGGATGATGAGACTACATGTACGCACAGTAGTTTTTGACCATGTGGAATTTAAATTCATTCAATAAAAAGTATTTAATCTTTCCTCTTTCAAAGGTATATGTTCATCCAACAGCGCTAACCATTAATATATAGTCAGGAGCCTGTAATTCAGTGATTATCGTTTGCTGCTGTATATCATATTTGTTTATCATTTATTGTTTTGTCATAAATCAGGTCTTCAGTTTTCTCGTTTGGATTATTCTACAAATGTCATTTCAGGGCATTTTCCTATGTGGAATGGGTTTAGCTCATTGTTTAAGGACTTACGGTGACCAAAATACAAAGTTTTGATACAGTATAATTGTTACTTTAATGATTTATGTTGGCATACAGTTAAATAAATGATTTGTATGCCATCGACATCACCGGAGGGGGCATTAAGTGTTACCCTTATCCGTCCGTACGTCCGTCCGTACGTCCGTCCGTACATACGTCCCGAAATTGGTTTCCGTTCTCTAACTTTAGTTTGCCTCAACCAAATGTTATGAAACTTATGCACAATGCTTATAACCACAAAACACAGATCAAGTTCGAATTTGGGAGGCGAAAATTTACCATTCTTGAGTTATACCCCTTTATAATGTTATTTGCAAGCGGGGGCATCATCTGTGTCCCATGAACACATTATCCATTTATTTTATTCAAAATCATCTGCGAAAATAATTTAACTCACAATCAACAGACCATTCTCCCAGATGAGCCACTTGGAAACCACGACAACAGACCACAGTGAATTTAGTGGGTTATTTTTGTAAAGCATTCGCGAATAATTTGACCTTGAAAAGTTTAAAAGCAGAAAGAGTAGCAGCTACTTACCTAAAGCAATCATAGTTATTGGAATTGACAAGAATAGCCCTAAACAAACAGTAACTGCAACTGAAAAAAAAAAAAACATAATTCGTCAACACTAACATATGCCTTGGTGACAGACGGTAGCATTAATGGGGGAAGAAACAAATATAGGCACTTGTTTTTTTAAAGTAATTCCTGTTTTTCTGTTGATATTTTCATAAAATTTACAATGAATTTGAAAAAAGGAAGGACAACCATATTCTCGCGGTAATAGTTTTACATACAATTGTGAGTAGAAATGTTAATTTCGTTTGTTTTTAATTAGCAATTAAATAATGGTTATTCTATTATTCCAACCTGAAGTTCAGACTCTATTTTAGAATTCCCATTCTTTAATAAATCAAGCATTCCACATGTGTGTTCATGTAATCTGATATTATATATAACCATTCCAATACACTTACCATTTTTGTGTATATGGGTAGGCGCATTCCAGTTAAGTGTATTGCGAAAAACTGATAAATGTGTTTTTTTTTCACCAGCTCTACAGTTAAACTGTATAAGATTGATTGATTGTTGGTTGCTTAATGTCCAGTGGCAAATATTTCATGCATATTCAGGACGAGAACAAATTAACAATAAATACAATAGGTAGGTTCTGTAATAGAGACGTCTGGGATTAAGGTCGGAGAAATTTAGATTGCCACGGGAAATGAGGGTATATTGGATAGGGTCAGAAATTTAGCCTTGCAACAGGTCACCTACGGACCCCTCAAAGAGTTGTTGCAAGGGTTCTTAACGTGCAAAGAGCGTGGCACTCTCTTTACACGAGGCATCGGATTTAACGTCCCCATTTTGACCGGACGCCCCACTTTAGCAAGGGTTTTTCTGCCGGTCGGAAGAAGATCAATGGTGACCATATTTCTATTCCCCAATCACCCTTGGGGGCTAAACTGTATAAGAGAAACAGATTTCTTTTCATACCAGCTCTATAATTAAACTGTATAGAAAGAAAAACCAGGTTTTTTTTTACCAACTCTATAGTTAAACTTGTATGAACGAAATAAGTCAACATTTTATCGATTAGCACCAATGTTCAACACACGAGTAGTAAAAATGCTTCATCTTAATTGATACATATTCAAAACATGTACTTACCAGAACCTATTAGAATTCCACAGCATGTCTTGACAAAATCGACATGTCCATCTGAGTCTTTCTTCGCTTGTTTTATCTGTTCAACAACAGAATCGTAAGATGGTGGAGGAGCTGCATCTGAAATACAGTAACAGAAGTTCTACCACTATGTACAAAAGTTGAAACGGCCAAAACAAATATAGTTCTGTTTTCTACCTCCCTGTATGTATCCTCCCTAAATTTTAATGAGTACCCTAACACATTGTATAGACATTTTTAATGAAGTACTGAATAACATATACTGCGATTGATCAGAGCAAGAACTGTTTCACCTACTAAAAGAACGGAGTACACCGCAGATTTTTCTAAATCTGCAAAGTAGTAGGGGCAATAAGGCCCTTATTTGGCCCAAACATTACTGCAAATTTAAAAGTTATCATACATATTCTATATTACTGAAAACCTGACTAAAGTACAAGGTATTCAGAAAAACAAAACAAATTTGACATTGAACAAGTTACCATGGCAACATAACATGACTTAATTTGCATATTTTGTAAAATTTCGTGATTTTTCTTGTTTTTCATCAAATTTTAAGTATATTTTAGATTGAAAAAGTATGTGCGCACCCAAGAAACAACTTTATATTTGGTGGGATTATGTCAATAGTTATAATAAAGCTTCTGTTAAATTATTTTGTTGTTTCTTGGCTGCGCACGATGTTTCCACAATGGAAATAAAGATAGAAAACTGCATAAATTCTGTATTTTTCATCGTTTTTGTGAAAACAGTACATATTATGACGTAATTGTGACGTCATCAGATAGAAATCTTTGTTTTTCATTTATATTTCTTGACCCTATGCATTTCTAAACATTATGTGCCAATTTGAAATAGTTATCAAACATTTTATTTTCTTGGGCCAAAACCAGGCCTAAATGCCCCTACTCCTTTCTCGGAAGTTTATTGTAGAGTGTTGTTTATCTAATTCAATATATATATTAGATAATACTAGTTCATTTAAGGGGGTACCCAACACTTTGACTAAAATAGATATGGCTCGTTTAATTTTCATAAAATTTAGACTGTTGTTGACAATAATATAAAAATTTCCAAAAAAATTTGAACCACACACTTTACAGTAATAATTTCATTGGATATATAGCAGTTTGACAAACACTAATTTTGATCATTGAGAAGCTTGATTTCTCTTTACTGATAGTATGTTATTAAAACATTCAGCTGATATTTATAGAGTTAACTCCCTTAGGTGTTCTTTTCCCCTTAAGAATCATGCAAAATTTTATTCACGAGTGGAAAGCGTAAAAATGAAATTGTTTGATATATTTTTTGTGATACATCTATTTGCTTCATTTCTAATGTTCCCATACCATGTTAAATTTTACAGGACTCATGTTGAGGGAGATAACTCAAATAATATCCTATAATATTTTTTTAGAAAAAACATGCCAAATATTTGACCTGGTTAGGCAATTAATGAAAAAAATATTACTGAATATTTTCATAAACATCCATATTCATAAAACAAAACTGAAACTCAATGACAAAAATAAACATTTATAACCTTTCGATGGTGTATCACATAATTTGGATTCTTATATTAGGGTTTACAAAATAGAGAATAATGGGCAAAAAGTGGAGAAATAAAGGGCAAAGAAAATAAAGAATAGAGAAATAATAGGTAAAATGAAAGAGAATAATGGGGTGTTAAAGGTCCGTGTATAATTGTGTCCATTCGTTTTTCATTTTGAAATATCAAAAACAAAAAACAAAAAACGACAGTGTTTTCATTTTTCGTTTTTGATTTCTCAAAAACCTAAATGAAAAACAAAAGTGTTTTCGTTTTTCGTTTTTGATTTCTCTAAAACGAAGACGGAAAAGGAAAGTGTTTTCATTTTTTGTTTTTGATTTCTCTAAATCAAAAATGAAAATCAAAAGTGTTTCCGTTTTTCGTTTTTGAATAATTCACTAAAGAAGAGTTTTGTATTTAATTTTAATTATTTCTCGTTTTATAATGTACAATGTTTTTATTTCTTGTTTCACAGTCATTGATTATAGGTTACAAGAGCGCAATTATTTGTTTACATTCAACCGGCAAAATTTTTACCCCAAGATGGTACTCAGAATAACAAACTTTGAGGCTCCTGATTGGATGATGCAGGTTGGAATTATTTTTTATTTGAAAGCTTATCCATTTAGGTTTGAAAATAGGTGAAAATTAAATTCATAATTCACAATGTGTAGAAGATATAATTTTTTTATTAACTGAGGAGCCATTCAAAATTAACCTTTCCAATTTAGTGCGGAATTTGGAAGCTTCCATAACAACTGCATTTTAGGGCACTTTTTGCCGCATGACCATGTACTTTTTTTTTGCTGTAATAAAAGGCTGACATCTATAGTCACAGGAACTGCTACCCATTTTTATCTAGTTTGTTTATTCTTCAAGAAATAAATTTTTGAATACCACTGGGGTCCTATGGAAAATGCATTACAAATAATTGCGCTCTTGTAACCTATACTGAAAATGGACTTTTACTTTCACTTTCAAAAACTAAGTATTTTTGGAACTTTTTAAAACACACGAGTGATTTGGATCAATACTCTGTCACAATGGATGCCTTTTGGGACAATATTGGACTCAAATTTTTTAAGAAAACTGAAGTTATGGGGAATGGGAAGGAATGTGTTGAATGGGTCGGAGCAAAAAAGGGAAAATCTTGTTATGGCATACAAGTTGTGAAATGGCCAGGGGGAGAGGAAAAAAGGGAGGCTGCACATAGACTGGCATACATGATTAAGCATAGATTGACAAGATATGATATGCCACAAATAGATGAGAACAACAATAAAGTAGAATGTAGCCATATTTGTCACCAAACTCTCTGTGTCAATCCTGAACACATAACTATTGAACCTCATGCTATAAATCAAGACCGCCTACATTGTAAAAATCAGGGCCATTGCTCTAAAAGTCACAAGCCATATTGTTTAATATGTAATTTAATAAATAAATATTTATTTTCTAACAGATCTTATTCTCTTTCGGTCATTTCTGCTGTATGAATGGTCACTATGTTTCTGCGGAGTAGATTTCAGTCCTTGATCACATTTTAGCAACATATTTTTTTCATATTCTATTATTTCACTTAGTTTTTCATACAGTTTGTACAGTTTAGCCCTTTTATCACTTCTAAATTGCTTGTATTGCATAGTCTTTTTGTGCTGTTTTTGTAAAATGTCAACTTTTTGTATTTCTTTTAGAGCCTTGTATGCAGAGCCTCCCACTGGGACTTCACAATGAAGAGCAGTACAAAGTTCTAGAACTGATTCTCCTGGACCAAAATTAACACTGTGAGCAGCTGAATGAGCACGACCGGTAACATTTCTTTTAAAAGTAACATTTGACGGTAAAGAACGCCTCAGGCTACGGTTAAATCCCTCAACAAAATTAGTGTTCATATTAAGTCTGGTCTTCTCAAGTATATTTGGGCCAAGACGCAGGTTGACTGTCTTTCTTATAAAGTCTATATTTTGTTGTGAGTGTGCAATTTTGAATGTTTTTGGTAGTAGTGACCTTCCTATAAGCCATACTTTCTGTAATCCATTACATAAAAATGAATGTTTTTTACACGAGGAATGATTTCCAGTGTAACAGTTGACGATTGCGTCAACGACATGCGATATTTTATATTTGATTTTTTGAAAGTTTCCACTGTAAATTTTCCTTGCCTGAGCCAGCTCGGCATTACACCTTTCTGTCAAATCCACTGAAAAACAATTCAGTAGTTTTTGTCTCTTCACTTGTGTTCTTGCTGGCATGATCTGTAACAGGTTCTTATCATTCTTCGTACGCTTACGGATATTCTCAGACACATGCCGTGTATCAAGGAAATGTTCAGGCTGAGTACTTGTGGTGCCTTCTTCATACAAGTCTTGTGCAGCCCTGTATGCAGAGCTGTCAGGATCAGTAACCAGGTGCTCAACCTCAATGTTGTCTGCCTTAAGATCAAGGATACACTCTTTGGCCCATGTATATTCATCCCCAATACTTTTGACCATTGGAATGTTGGCACTACATTCATCTGTACACTGTGCATGTAAACGGCCTGAGTCAGGATCCACCTCAAGGCTTGAATGTATTGAACAAAGCTTATTTTTTATATTTATGCTTAGTATATTATGGTCTGTTGTTATATTTTCAGCTGTGGTATAGACAGTTTGTGTTGCAGGCTGAAATGGAGTGCGTCCAACACCGGAATACAGCGGATTGTTATACATTCCGTCCATCTGCACACTGATTGTGTTTGGATCTTCCTTCCCTCTGAGGCGATTGATTTCAATAATTTCATTTTTTCTTTTTCTCAGGTCCATTTTATTCACATCTACAATGTTTTTAAGTACTTTATTTGCTCTTCTTTGTAGACTGGATGCTGCTGGTGCCTGCATTTTACCACTTAGAATGATTTTGCGCATACTGGAGGAAGCTATTGGGGTCTGACTCAGGCCAACATGTACAGCTGTATCTAGTTTTGATGGTTTTCTTCCTGGCTTTCCTGTTTCTAATTCTTCGTATAAGCTAAACTTATCCGATATATAACTGCAACTTGTACAAATCAAAGTCTGGCGAGAAGAGAATCCTCTTTTCTCCTCTTTCTCTAAATCGCATGATAGTTTACCCTCACAGGCAGGACTTTTTTGCTGGTGCTCCCTAAAGGCCTTGTTCCACATTTCTGCCATCTTGTAAATGCACACCGTACGATAAGAATTGAAGTCAGGCCTGGAAAAACACAAAAAATTGCACATTTACACCTGTATCAAGAATATTTTCAACAAATAATTTTTCTGAATTAGAGTTACCTGCCCCTTGCTTGGGTATGAAATTTTTTAAACTGACTGTTGGACATTTTGACATAGTTTTATAGGGCTAATTATCTCTTTTTCATTTAAACAAAACATAAAATTACTTAATTAAAGAAGGAAAAGACAGAGTAAATTCCAGGTTAATATATTTTTAGTGTAAGAAATGTGAAATTTTGTGAATTTTCAGTATATTTTAGCAGTTTTAGACCTATTTTGTACTGTGATATTTCTTAATTGTTCATCTGTAACTGTTTTCTCTATTTAAAAGTTAGATTATATATCTTTGCCTTACCTTTTGTCATTTACAGCAGGATTCCTGTTTTTTTTGGGAACAGAGACCTCATCAGACTTTGGTCGCAGTAGTTTGGCCGCACGAGCAGACCGCCTGGCTTTTTCCTCTGGATCAGTGTATGGATCATTAACTACTAAATTGTACTTTTTCATGGTAAGTCTTGTATATTTAGGTGTGTCATAGTCACTTTTCACTGGCAGTAGTTTAGTCCTTTTTTTGTTATGAGGTATACTTCCAGCCTTAAATTTAAAGATATTTCCTTTTTTGAACCCAGACATATTGGAATTGTACAGTTTTCACTTTAATTTTTTAGTGTTTGTAAAGTTTTTATATACCCTTGTAAAGTAGGACACTATTTTATCTTTTTGCAATACAAGTTGAATGGAAAGTTCATTCAGTAATTAAAAATATTTGAGATTGAGCACATGCCTCCCTCAGAATTTGACAAATTCTCTAAACAGGCCATATGATAAACTTTGGATTTTTTTATAGCCACTATGAAGACAACCACTTTTAATTGCTATCATTCCTGTATCTCTTATCTTCAGTAATAAAAATATAAATGATAACGATCCAGAGTGCATCTTCAGTACACTTTATTTTCAAAAATATATGACAAAAAGTCCAAAATTTGGCTAATTTTGACAACTTTAAGAAAAGTAAGGGTAGAATCCACCCTGAATGAACATTTGAATCAACTTGTACATGCATAAAGAGAAATGTTAATTTTATAAATAAAAACACTTAACAAATGAACTTTTAATGTTATTTAATGGTAATTTTTTTATTTTCATGACAGCATTCTTGAAATCTGTAGATGAAATTCCTCTTTGGCCGCAAGGCACGGGTTGTTCCTTCATATGGTAGTTTTTCTTAAGTAACTCAACCAATTTCTTCCAAACTTGGTATTTCTTCCTAATATAAGTTCTGTGTTTAACAGATACATTTTTGTCCTGATTCGAGTCAATTTTATTCTTTCTATAGGTTACAAGAGCGCAATTATTTGTTTACATTCAACCGGCAAAATTTTTACCCAAGATGGTACTCAGAATAAAAAACTTTGAGGCTCCTGATTGGATGATGCAGGTTGGAATTATTTTTTATTTGAAAGCTTATCCATTTAGGTTTGAAAATAGGTGAAAATTAAATTCATAATTCACAATGTGTAGAAGATATAATTTTTTTATTAACTGAGGAGCCATTCAAAATTAACCTTTCCAATTTAGTGCGGAATTTGGAAGCTTCCATAACAACTGCATTTTAGGGCACTTTTTGCCGCATGACCATGTACTTTTTTTTTGCTGTATTAAAAGGCTGACATCTATAGTCACAGGAACTGCTACCCATTTTTATCTAGTTTGTTTATTCTTCAAGAAATAAATTTTTGAATACCACTGGGGTCCTATGGAAAATGCATTACAAATAATTGCGCTCTTGTAACCTATACTGAAAATGGACTTTTACTTTCACTTTCAAAAACTAAGTATTTTTGGAACTTTTTAAAACACACGAGTGATTTGGATCAATACTCTGTCACAATGGATGCCTTTTGGGACAATATTGGACTCAAATTTTTTAAGAAAACTGAAGTTATGGGGAATGGGAAGGAATGTGTTGAATGGGTCGGAGCAAAAAAGGGAAAATCTTGTTATGGCATACAGGTTGTGAAATGGCCAGGGGGAGAGGAAAAAAGGGAGGCTGCACATAGACTGGCATACATGATTAAGCATAGATTGACAAGATATGATATGCCACAAATAGATGAGAACAACAATAAAGTAGAATGAAGCCATATTTGTCACCAAACTCTCTGTGTCAATCCTGAACACATAACTATTGAACCTCATGCTATAAATCAAGACCGCCTACATTGTAAAAATCAGGGCCATTGCTCTAAAAGTCACAAGCCATATTGTTTAATATGTAATTTAATAAATAAATATTTATTTTCTAACAGATCTTATTCTCTTTTGGTCATTTCTGCTGTATGAATGGTCACTATGTTTCTGCGGAGTAGATTTCAGTCCTTGATCACATTTTAGCAACATATTTTTTTCATATTCTATTATTTCACTTAGTTTTTCATACAGTTTGTACAGTTTAGCCCTTTTATCACTTCTAAATTGCTTGTATTGCATAGTCTTTTTGTGCTGTTTTTGTAAAATGTCAACTTTTTGTATTTCTTTTAGAGCCTTGTATGCAGAGCCTCCCACTGGGACTTCACAATGAAGAGCAGTACAAAGTTCTAGAACTGATTCTCCTGGACCAAAATTAACACTGTGAGCAGCTGAATGAGCACGACCGGTAACATTTCTTTTAAAAGTAACATTTGACGGTAAAGAACGCCTCAGGCTACGGTTAAATCCCTCAACAAAATTAGTGTTCATATTAAGTCTGGTCTTCTCAAGTATATTTGGGCCAAGACGCAGGTTGACTGTCTTTCTTATAAAGTCTATATTTTGTTGTGAGTGTGCAATTTTGAATGTTTTTGGTAGTAGTGACCTTCCTATAAGCCATACTTTCTGTAATCCATTACATAAAAATGAATGTTTTTTACACGAGGAATAATTTCCAGTGTAACAGTTGACGATTGCGTCAACGACATGCGATATTTTATATTTGATTTTTTGAAAGTTTCCACTGTAAATTTTCCTTGCCTGAGCCAGCTCGGCATTACACCTTTCTGTCAAATCCACTGAAAAACAATTCAGTAGTTTTTGTCTCTTCACTTGTGTTCTTGCTGGCATGATCTGTAACAGGTTCTTATCATTCTTCGTACGCTTACGGATATTCTCAGACACATGCCGTGTATCAAGGAAATGTTCAGGCTGAGTACTTGTGGTGCCTTCTTCATACAAGTCTTGTGCAGCCCTGTATGCAGAGCTGTCAGGATCAGTAACCAGGTGCTCAACCTCAATGTTGTCTGCCTTAAGATCAAGGATACACTCTTTGGCCCATGTATATTCATCCCCAATACTTTTGACCATTGGAATGTTGGCACTACATTCATCTGTACACTGTGCATGTAAACGGCCTGAGTCAGGATCCACCTCAAGGCTTGAATGTATTGAACAAAGCTTATTTTTTATATTTATGCTTAGTATATTATGGTCTGTTGTTATATTTTCAGCTGTGGTATAGACAGTTTGTGTTGCAGGCTGAAATGGAGTGCGTCCAACACCGGAATACAGCGGATTGTTATACATTCCGTCCATCTGCACACTGATTGTGTTTGGATCTTCCTTCCCTCTGAGGCGATTGATTTCAATAATTTCATTTTTTCTTTTTCTCAGGTCCATTTTATTCACATCTACAATGTTTTTAAGTACTTTATTTGCTCTTCTTTGTAGACTGGATGCTGCTGGTGCCTGCATTTTACCACTTAGAATGATTTTGCGCATACTGGAGGAAGCTATTGGGGTCTGACTCAGGCCAACATGTACAGCTGTATCTAGTTTTGATGGTTTTCTTCCTGGCTTTCCTGTTTCTAATTCTTCGTATAAGCTAAACTTATCCGATATATAACTGCAACTTGTACAAATCAAAGTCTGGCGAGAAGAGAATCCTCTTTTCTCCTCTTTCTCTAAATCGCATGATAGTTTACCCTCACAGGCAGGACTTTTTTGCTGGTGCTCCCTAAAGGCCTTGTTCCACATTTCTGCCATCTTGTAAATGCACACCGTACGATAAGAATTGAAGTCAGGCCTGGAAAAACACAAAAAATTGCACATTTACACCTGTATCAAGAATATTTTCAACAAATAATTTTTCTGAATTAGAGTTACCTGCCCCTTGCTTGGGTATGAAATTTTTTAAACTGACTGTTGGACATTTTGACATAGTTTTATAGGGCTAATTATCTCTTTTTCATTTAAACAAAACATAAAATTACTTAATTAAAGAAGGAAAAGACAGAGTAAATTCCAGGTTAATATATTTTTAGTGTAAGAAATGTGAAATTTTGTGAATTTTCAGTATATTTTAGCAGTTTTAGACCTATTTTGTACTGTGATATTTCTTAATTGTTCATCTGTAACTGTTTTCTCTATTTAAAAGTTAGATTATATATCTTTGCCTTACCTTTTGTCATTTACAGCAGGATTCCTGTTTTTTTTGGGAACAGAGACCTCATCAGACTTTGGTCGCAGTAGTTTGGCCGCACGAGCAGACCGCCTGGCTTTTTCCTCTGGATCAGTGTATGGATCATTTACTACTAAATTGTACTTTTTCATGGTAAGTCTTGTATATTTAGGTGTGTCATAGTCACTTTTCACTGGCAATAGTTTAGTCCTTTTTTTGTTATGAGGTATACTTCCAGCCTTAAATTTAAAGATATTTCCTTTTTTGAACCCAGACATATTGGAATTGTACAGTTTTCACTTTAATTTTTTAGTGTTTGTAAAGTTTTTATATACCCTTGTAAAGTAGGACACTATTTTATCTTTTTGCAATACAAGTTGAATGGAAAGTTCATTCAGTAATTAAAAATATTTGAGATTGAGCACATGCCTCCCTCAGAATTTGACAAATTCTCTAAACAGGCCATATGATAAACTTTGGATTTTTTTATAGCCACTATGAAGACAACCACTTTTAATTGCTATCATTCCTGTATCTCTTATCTTCAGTAATAAAAATATAAATGATAACGATCCAGAGTGCATCTTCAGTACACTTTATTTTCAAAAATATATGACAAAAAGTCCAAAATTTGGCTAATTTTGACAACTTTAAGAAAAGTAAGGGTAGAATCCACCCTGAATGAACATTTGAATCAACTTGTACATGCATAAAGAGAAATGTTAATTTTATAAATAAAAACACTAAACAAATGAACTTTTAATGTTATTTAATGGTAATTTTTTTATTTTCATGACAGCATTCTTGAAATCTGTAGATGAAATTCCTCTTTGGCCGCAAGGCACGGGTTGTTCCTTCATATGGTAGTTTTTCTTAAGTAACTCAACCAATTTCTTCCAAACTTGGTATTTCTTCCTAATATAAGTTCTGTGTTTAACAGATACATTTTTGTCCTGATTCGAGTCAATTTTATTCTTTCTATAGGTTACAAGAGCGCAATTATTTGTTTACATTCAACCGGCAAAATTTTTACCCAAGATGGTACTCAGAATAAAAAACTTTGAGGCTCCTGATTGGATGATGCAGGTTGGAATTATTTTTTATTTGAAAGCTTATCCATTTAGGTTTGAAAATAGGTGAAAATTAAATTCATAATTCACAATGTGTAGAAGATATAATTTTTTTATTAACTGAGGAGCCATTCAAAATTAACCTTTCCAATTTAGTGCGGAATTTGGAAGCTTCCATAACAACTGCATTTTAGGGCACTTTTTGCCGCATGACCATGTACTTTTTTTTTGCTGTAATAAAAGGCTGACATCTATAGTCACAGGAACTGCTACCCATTTTTATCTAGTTTGTTTATTCTTCAAGAAATAAATTTTTGAATACCACTGGGGTCCTATGGAAAATGCATTACAAATAATTGCGCTCTTGTAACCAGTAAATATTGCCAATGTAAACACCCCGGTGTTCTTTCAACATAATGTAGACAAAATAGACCGCCTGACTTCTGAATTGATCTACGGTGATAAATGAATCAAAGACTTTCAAATTATCTTGTTTATATCTTTGATGAAAAATAAATTATTATATTTAAATATTAAACGAATCACAAATCTAAATTTTACAATATAATATTATATAAAGATGGTACAAATAAATAGGTTGATTACAACATCACTCTAACAAGGGAGGTTACTACTTTTAAAACTGATAAGAAAACTAACCCGGTCGTTAAGAAGTATACATTCACAGCGGTTATCAAATAGAAGATAATGTCGACGGATGCAAAACACTCAATCTGAAATATAAGTGTGCGTGATCTTTACTTTTAAGTTTAGAAAGGCCGATCTAAGATGATTAGAATTGATGTAGAACTGGTCCATCTGCCAGTATTATACGAACATTCAGGACGATAATGTGCTTTCTTTGATCAATTGATTAAAAAACAAATTTCCGCAATTTTACAATTCAAACCGGGATTAGCATTTAATCTTTTTGCCATTCGGAGCCTATTCGGTATTAGTTTTGCTTATTTGCATTGTGAAGCCTTAATGGTGACCTTAACTAGAGGACCTGGATGGGGGTTTACGGAATAGAGAATAGTGAGCAAAAATATAAATGATAGAGACAATGGCCCAAGAAATAAATAAAATAGAATAATGGTGTTAAAATAAAAAGAGAAGAGATTTATGATTGGCAAAAAGTATTAGGAATAATGAGAAAAATGGCCTAAAATATCAAAGAATACAGAAATGAAGAACCCCGCATCCAGACCATCATACTAGTTGCCTTAACCAACGTTATTTTGTCTCTGGTAGATTGTTTTGGTTATCATACGTTTTTTCTTCATTTCTATGTCTATCAATTAAGGCGTGAGCTTTCATAATATGCCAGCATGTTACATATTTACATTATAAAAAAAGACTAAGCCAAACATCACCCTGGATTTTTTCTCGAGTAGACCTCAGCTACCCACCCTACCCCACCATTACCGAACAGTTAATAAACAAATGTCTACGGCAATACTTTTTTCCCCACTATGTGCAAAGGGAATTCGAAGCTCGGTAGCTGAGGTCTACTGGAATGAATCCAGCTTGTTGTTTAGGCTTAGTTTTTTTTAAGTAGGTCCAAAGTTGGGGTCGGACACCCAACCCCACCCTTACCGAAAATTTTATAAAAAAAATTCTACGGCAATACTTTTGTTCGCACTAGGTGCAAAAGGAAGCTGGGTAGCTGGGGTCTAAATTAGAAAAAATCCAGGGTGTTGTTCGGCTTAGTTTTTTCCTTCTAAAGTAGGTCCAAAGTTGAGGTCGGATACCCTAACCAACCCTTATCGAGCAGTTAATAAAAAAAATTCAGCGACAATACTTTTGTCCGCACTAGATGCAAACGTAAACTAGAGATCTAGGGCCTACTTGATCAAAATAACAAGTTTGGGTATACCACGGATCATTTTTTTAAGCTGATAAATAATTTCCTTGCCCACCATACTTTGAATACAAAAATTAAACCTTTCGTCCAATCATAAGTAAGCGTAATCCACTGGTTCAGAAGTAGAATGTTTTGTCAAAACAGTTTTGTGTGGCAAAAAAAAGTTAAAGCACGAGTGCAACTTTCTTTTATTCTCGTCTAATGCAGAACAATTATTACATTTCATGAACTATTTGATAGGATGCCGAGAATACGGAAAGCTATTTCACACAATAGTGCAATTTAGCTATTATTTAAATAATTTCATATTTACGATTCCATATACACTCGAAAGTGTTGACTATTTAAAATGTAAAGAGTGCAGCACGCTGTGTGATATATTGAAAGCGATTTCTATTGCCTTTATATAATTAATGAACAAGAAATGAAATTTAAAAATTCATTGAATAGTGTCTTTGACTGCTTAATTATGTATTAAAAACTGACGATATAGTGGTTATATATTAATAAAAACATTTGAAGTACGTTTGAATCTTATGCAACATTTGGGTTTATATAAATATCTGAAAACTGACTGTTAGCTAAGTGGCTGCTATCGAGTGGCATATTATTGGGTTCCAATAAACGTTTAGAAAATTATGTCAATGTGCTTTCCCATGGCCTTTTTGACAGAACAATTACCGGAAATCTATGGTAGTTTGCAAAATAAATTTCAAAATCGAAATCTAACTGAACAAAGAAGTTACCCACATTAAAAAAGGTTGAGGCATTGAAGGCCAAATAAGTTTTCATATTTCACATTCTTGCGGATCTAGTTATAATCAGACGGTCATTGCTGAGTTCCAAGAAGTTTACAAATTAATTTAATACGAAGTCAAAAATTAATGTAAAGTTTCATTGGTGAAATTAATTATGACGGCAATACAAATAATCATTATTATAACAACAACAAACAAAGGATTCTCAAATTATCATGATTTTTGTTTGAAGTAACATGAGAAAATCCCTTTACAATCAATCAATCAATCAATCAATCAATCAATTAAGAAATCAATTAATCAAGCAATAAAATTGAGAATGGAAATAAAGAATGTGTCAAAGAGACAACAACCCAACCAAAGAGCAGAAAACAGCCGAAGGCAACCGATGGGTCTTCAACACAACGAGAAAATCTCGCATCCAGAGGCGGGCTTCAGCTGGCCCTTAAATAAAAATGTATACTAGTTCAGTGATAATGGACATCATACTAAAATAAAATTAAAAAAAAAAAACATACAAGACTAACAAAGGCCAGAGTCTCCAGATTTTGGACAGGCGCAAAAACGCGGCTGGGTTAAACATGTTTTGTGAGATCTAAACCCTCCCATTATACCACTATAGCTAGCCAATATAGAATAAACAAACAATACGCACAGTAAAACTCAGTTTCAAAGAAGTCCGAGTCTGATGTCAGAATAAGTAACAAAAGCAACTAAGCAAAATGACAATGATTCTTAAATTAACAAAGAACTATTAGCAGTAAATGACATGCCAGCTCAAGACCTCAATTAAACCGATCGAAAGATTATAAAGATATAAGAAGATATGGTATTAGTTCCGATGAGACAATTGTCCATCCAAGTCACAATTTGTAAAAGTAAACCATTATAGGTCAAAGTACGGTCTTGAACACGGTGCATTGGCTCATACCGAACAGCAAGCTATGAAGGGCCCCAAAATGACTAGTGTAAAACCATTTAAACGGGAAAACCAACGGTTTAATCTATATAAAAAACGAGAAACGAGAAACAAATACGAATCACATCAACAAACGACAACTACTGAACATCAGATGTCTTCATCACATGAATATCAAGCACTTTCCCTACCGTGAGGGGTTTAGTATCATACCATCATAAAATATATGAGAAGAAAATGACCCGTATCATGCTAACAACTGGTTTTAGAATTAATGTGTTTATTTCCGATACAAAGACCCTATAAGTGAATCAATATTAATACCAAAATATGCCATCTTTAATGAGCCTCTTCGTGGGGTTTTGATTATGTGATTACTTGGCTGTTTTTTAGTGATTATTTGATTACTATACCAAATATTTCATGATTATTTGATTATCTAGGACTGTATTTTTGATAAATTGATTACCAAGTTTAAAAAAAAAATGTGTGTATAGCAAAAATATGAATTTTGGCTTGAAAGACGTCAATTTGTTTTCGCCTCGCATCGCTCGGAAAAATTGTCAAGAATTAAATCCTAAGATTGAACGTGTTCGTCCAACAATCTTTTTAAAATGCATATATATCTATATTAACGTGCTCATACATGTAAGTATAACAAAATCAGAGATATATCTTTTAATAAGATTGGTTCGTCTAATTTACTAATGTTATATTTTCATCTGAAGTAAATTTACTAACTTCTTTAATAAAGGATTTGAACAAGAATGTGTCCATAGTACATGAATGACCGTGAAATTGGAGTCAGAATTCAAATTTTGCATTAAGATTAGAAAGATCATATCATATGGAATATGTATACTGAGTTTTAAGTTAATTGGACTTCAAGTTCATCAAAAACTACATTGACCAAAAACTTTAACTTGAAGTGGGAAAGACGGATGAACGGTAGAACAAACGGACGCACAGACTGAAAAACATAATGCCCATAAATGGGACATAAAAAATGTGCAGAAATTGAATGAAGGTCTGGTAAATCTCAATGAGACTATAACATGCATATCCAAATAAAGTTCCCAGAAGTCACAAACAACTTCCCTCACTTGAAGATCTATTTCCACTACTTCTGCAATATTGTATTTATCAATAATAATAAAAATAGAAATTGAATGCATGTAAATAAAAAATGATCAGGGTAAACTTATCAATCCTTTAGATAAACTTATTTTAAAAGGTTACCAATTATTGAACACTGTAAATAGATCTTTGAATATTGTTTTTATTGTTATAAATATTAATTTTATTATCAGTTGACTCATTGGCAATCATACCACATCTCCTTATTAAAAAGTTGAGGGTGGGGGAACTTTTGTATTTCTTAGGAAAGTTCCATTTGTAACAAGGAAGCAAAAGAAGTTAAGTATTCATATGCTGGCAAATTATGAAAGCTCACGTGTTAATTGATAGGCATAGAAATAATGAAAAAACGTACGATAACCGATAACAATCTACCAGAGACAAAATAACGTTGGTTTAAGCAACTAGTATGATGGTTATGAAGCGGGGATTTTTGTTTCTGTATTCCTTAATATATTAGGTCATTTTTCTCTGTATTCTCGTTAAAGTTGTAGGCCATTTTCTCTATTCTTTATACTTTTTGCCAATTATTCTCTTTATATTTTAACACCTCATTATTCTATTTTATTTATTTTTTGGTCCATAGTCTCTATTATTTATATTTCCCCCCGCTGTTCTCTATTCCTTAAAACCCTATCCACACCTTCTAGTATAGGTCACCATATAGCCTTCACAAATAAGCAAAACTCATACCGAATAGGCTCCGAATGGCATAATAATTGAATGATAACCCCGGTTTGAAATGTGAACTTGCAGAAATTTATTTTTTAATCAAATAATGTTAATAGGCAAAACACATTATCGTCCTGAATGTTTGTGTAATACTGGCAGATGGACTCTGGTCATCAATTCTTACTACATTGAGGTAAATGAGGCAAATGCCTCATGTTGGAAATTTAGAAACTGAAACAAAAGCTTGTCTTCATATCAAATTGTTTAACGGCAAGTGTCTTGCAAGTAGCAAGTTCTGTTCCTCCTATGACGTCGCCCCTGATTTTCCCGGATATATGTTTCTCATTTCTTTTTAGTTTTCAGTGTTGATTGTCTATTGGTTTCGTTATGCTCTCTAATATCAGTTCCTGAGATTGTCTTTTGTTCATTGATTGATTGCCCTTCTATATGACTATTCTCCTAGTGCTGAATTTCATTTGTTAATTTGTTAATTATATAATTAGTAAATTTCGAGTTTTATTATTATAAGAACCTTTTATTTAAATTTAAAAACTACTTTAAATTGTAGAAATGTTCGAAAGTAGCTTTCGCCTTTTTGTTCTGCGGCGACGTTTAAGGAACACCAATCAAGCAATCGATCTTCATGACTATGGCTTCAGTTGTCTAATATTCCATGTTTTAAAAGTTCATTTTCTGCTTTGCGTAGACTTAATAAGACTTGGAATAGATCTACCAAGACTAATGAACGGTCATGTGTGGTTTGGCAATTGTACATGCCCACTGATGTCCAGATATTGTTCGAAAAATGTTTTGAGAAGGTACGATGCTAAAGGATATAAGAAAAAATAGTCTTTTTTTCATGGAAAATTATACTTTTACAGTATATCACAGAACACAAAACTGGCTCTCTTTGCTGTAAATACAAATAAAAAGCGGACTTGGGTTAAATTAAAGCTAGATATCCCAATCTCCCGGCAGCAAATCTTTTAAAATAACCATATGACCTTTAACATTGAAGGGCTAAACTTGCATTGAGCCGTGTTCAAACTCTAAATAGAAAATAAAGAGATGATGAGTAAATGTGCATGGGACAAAATCGCACACAATACATAGAAAAAATACAAATTATCAATGAACAGGGCTTTTATTCCTGTTCTTCATCTTGCAAGTAGCTGGAGGGTCTTCAACGAGGAAACGAACCATTCATACCCTAAAAACAACAGCCACACACTTGACTATGTCGATTACAATGTTTTGCTTTATCCTACATATGTCTTTTTATGTTGTCCCTAAATACTAAAAGTCTTACACTAAATCTTTACATTTTGCTCTGAGACCAGATTATTGTCAAACAAAAAATAAAACAAAACTTTCGTTTTAGAAGGGATCCAAAAGAAACGTTCAGAATGCACGATTTTGCGTCATCTTCCAGATGTTCTGGGGGCCTAGACCCCTCGCCAAAAATATATTTTGCTTCACTTGTAATAGAGGCTAGTTACGACCCTGTCTTATCATCTTAGATCAACCTATATAAACTTAAAAGTAAAGATGACGCACCCTTATTTTTCAGATTGAAAAAGTCTTTTGCATCCGTCGACATTTTCTTCGATTTGAATACTATTGATCTGATAACCGCTGTGAATGTATACTTTAACGACCGGGCTAGTTTTCTTATCAGTTTTAAAAGTAGTAACCTCCCTGGTTAGTGTGATGTTGTAATCAATCTATTTATTGGTACCATCTTTATATAATATTATATTGTACAATTTAAATTTTGGATTCGTTTAAGGTGGTACCCAACACCTTGACTAATATTAATTTGGCTCGTTTAATTTTCATAAAATTTTGACAAAATGTTTACTTTGACCCTTTGACAAAAATATAAAAATTTCAAAAAATTTTAACCAACCACTTTATCAGAAAAATTTCATTGGTTATATAGCAGTTTGACAAACACTAATTTTGGTCATTGAGAAGCTTAATATTTCCTTAACAATACAACGTAATTAAAACGTTTAGCTGATTTTTACAGAGTTATCTCCCTGTAGTGTTAGGTACCACCGTAATATTTAAATATAATAATTTATATTTTATCAAAGATATTAACAAGGTAATCTAAAAGTCTTTGACTCATTTATCATCGTAGATCAATTCAGAAGTCAGGCGGTCTATTTTGTCTACATTATGTTGAAAGAACACCGGTGTTTACTATCAATGACTGTGAAACAAAAAAGGAAAACATTGTACATTATAAAACGAGAAATAATCAAAATTTATTACAAAACTCTTCTTAAGTGAATTCAAAAACGAAAAACGGAAACACTTCTCAAAGATTTTAATTTTGGTTTTAAAGAAATCAAAAACAAAAAATGAAAACACTTTCGTTTTCCGTTTTGGTTTTAGAGAAATCAAAAACGAAAAAAGAAAACACTTTTGTTTTTCATTTTGGTTTTTGAGAAATCAAAAACGAAAAATGAAAACACTCTCGTTTTTTGTTTTTTGTTTTTGATATTTCAAAATAAAAAACGAATGGACGCAAATATACACTGACCGTTAAAACATAAAGAATAGAAAATAATGATCAACATAGATAAAGAATAGAGAAAAATGGTCGAAACAATTAAAAGGATAAAGAAATGAAGGACCCCCATCCAGACCCTCTAATATGGACCACTGCTTAAACCAATGTACCTTTTGTCCTGATATATGAGGGGGGAGCGTCTCCAGCTTCTGCTGCTTCCATTTCTACACCTTCTGTTGCTATTGTCTGAAATAACAATAATTTGAATTTTTATAATACAAGCATCAAATATTCGTGAATTATGGCCAATAAACTCATCATAGATACCAACCAGGAGTGTTGCAATCATAATTGATGTTATAGATTACTTTGATAATATGGAAGTGTGTTAATACACAGGTATTTGTAATTAAAAAAAGAGGATTTGATTATGAAAGATTTTTATGTTACCGGGGTAACATGTACACGGGTGTCATTCGGTATATCGAGAAAAATGATCGTGAAAGAATAACTAACGGCATTGCGATCGGATCGTGAAAGATCTGGTATCGGATCGTGAATGCAAATAGTGTAATTCTACTTCAAAATTTGTGAATAATCTGCTGTATTTTCAAAAGGTAGAACAAATCAGAAAAAAAAATTATGTCTGTCAAAATGATTCAACTTTCTTAATAATACTGTGCACTATGTTAAAGAAAAAATGCAGTACTTTAAGAAAACACAAAAGGCGACACACAATCCTATGAGAATCATTAAGAAAAAAATCACGTTTTGTATTTAAAATGGTCACATTCCAATATATCATGATATATTTGAAACTTAATCTTTGTTGTGTCAGGTAGTCCAGTAAAATAAAAGTATGTTATTACTTGAAAAAGTTCATATTATTTTTGAAAAAGTATAATTTTGTTGATTTTTAATCAAAATTGATCGTGAAAGTTCATTCAACGCATTATTTTGATCGTGAAAGAAAAGGCGTAACCAGTTGAATCAAACAAAGACGCCATCAAAAAAGTTTTTGTAGTTGATAATACAGTCAGAAGAGTAAAGCATAATTAAGGAGCCCCTTAAGTGTCAAGTAATAATTTTTTTTTTTTCGTTTGCCAGAGATTTAATCTGCTGCGCACTGGTTTGAATTATCTTGCACACGACTTTGAAACTCGTTGGCACGACGTTCAAACGTATGCGCATGACTTTCAAACTGGTGCGAATGACTTTCGAACTGGCGCACACGATTTTCAAACTGGCGCGCACGACTTTCAAAATAGTGATCCTGACTTTCAAGAACTGCTGGACACGACTTTGAAACTTGTGCGCACGACTTTCAAGAACTAGTGCGCATGACTTTCAAACTGGTGCTAACGACTTTAAAGAACTGTTGTGCACGACTTTCAAACTGGTGCTCACGACTTTCAAGAACTGGTGCGCACAAGTTTCAAACTGGTGCTCACGACTTTCAAACTGATACGCAAGAGTTTCAAAGTCGTGCGCATTAGTTATTGAAAGTCATGCGCACTATTTTGAAAGATGTGCACACCATTTTGAAAGTCATGCGCACCAGTTTGAAAGTCATGCGCACAAGTTTCAAAGTCGTGCGCAAAAGTTCTTGAAAGTCATGCGTTCTATTTTGAAAGTCATGCGCGCAAGTTTGAATAATCTTGCACACAACTTTGAAACTCGTTCGCACAACTTTTCAGCCCGTGCGCACGACTTTCAAACGTATGCGCACGACTTTAAAAATGGTGCGCATGACTTTCAAACTGGCGCACACAATTTACAAACTGGCGCTCACGACTTTCAAAATAGTGTGCATGATTTTCAAGAACTGCTGCGCACGACTTTGAAACTTGTGCGCACGACTTTCAAGAACTGGTGCGAACCACTTTCAAGAACTAGTGCGCACGACTTTCAAACTGGTGCTCATGACTAACAAAAACTGGTGCGCACGAGTTTCAAACTAATACACATGAGTTTCGAACTGATGCTCACGAATTTCAAACTAGTGCGCACGAGTTTCAAAGTCGTGCGCATCAGTTATTGAAAGTCATGCGCACTATTTTGAAAGATGTGCACACCATTTTGAAAGTCATGCGCACCAGTTTGAAAGTCATGCGCACAAGTTTCAAAGTCGTGCGCACCAGTTCTTGATAGTCATGCATACTATTTTGAAAGTCGTGCGCGCCAGTTTGAAAATCGTGTGCGCCAGTTTGAAAGTCATGTGCACCAGTTTTAAACTCATGCGCACCAGTTTTAAACTCATGCGCATACGTTTGAAAGTCGTGCGCACGGGCTGAAAAGTCGTGCGAACGAGTTTCAAAGTCGTATTCAAGATTATTCAAACTAGTGCGCAACAGTTTAAATCTCTCAAGAACTGGTTAGCTCGACTTTCAAACTGGTGCTCGCGACTTTCAAGAACTGGTGCGCACGACTTTCAAACTGGTGCTCACGACTTTCAAACTGGTGCGCACGACTTTCAAACTGGTGCGCACGAGTTTCAAAGTCTTGTGAATCAGTTATTGAAAGTCATGCGCACTATTTAGAAAGCCATGTGCACCATTTTGAAAGTCATGCACACCAGTTTGAAAGTTATGCGCACAAGATTCAAAGTCGTGCGCACCAGTTCTTGAAAGTCATGCGCACTATTTTGAAAGTCATGCGCGCCAGTTTGAAAATCGTGTGCCCCAGTTTGAAAGTCATGCGCACCAGTTTGAAAGTCATGTGCATACATTTGAAAGTCGTGCGAACGAGTTTCAAAGTCGTGTGCAAGATTATTCAAACTAGTACGCAACAGATGAAATCTCTGGCAAACGAAAAAAAAATATTTACTTGACACTTAAGGGGTTCCGTAATTATGCTTTACTCTTCTGACTGTATTATCAACTACAAAAAAAAAAATTGTTGGCGTCTTTGTTTGATTTTACTGTAAGTGTATTTTAATGTTACATACTGTTGTGTTGTATGTCAGTGATATTTGTTTACACAATTTTGGCTGCTGGATCCCAGATATTGCCACGTTAACCAATCATGCCTGTTTTGGTTGCTTACCCAACTTTGCAATATTATGTAACGTTAAACAACTGTCAAACAAGTGGTCGTATTAGCTAGCTAGAAACCAGATTAAACCCATCATTTTCTTAGGAAAATGCCTGTGTCAAGTCAGGAATGTGGCAGTTGTTTTCCTTCGTTTTTTTAAACAAAGTTTTTTTCCAAGTTTTACAAAAATCACCGAGGATCTTCGTTTTATAGATATGACTCTGCATAAAAATTAATTGAAATCAGATAAGAGAATCTTAACTTTTCAAACGACATAAAACTTATGCAGGACTGACAGACGGACTTAGATTGTGAAAAGAAACTAGTTGGTGTGGTATTATCAAATAATCAGATCCAATGACATTGTCCATCTAGACTTCTTACACTTGACCCCGATTGGCTCAAAGTCCATTCAACTAAACTAGGCTAGAGCAAAGGACGAACTCCTCAGAAAATCGCTATTTAATATAGTTATTAATTATGTTTATGTACAACAATTATTTGTTTACATGGAATTGTTGCCAAATTCGTTAAATTAATGATTGTAGTATTATCATGATTATTAATAGCTTTAAATTTAAATGTCCGATTGTTATTTTCAATATTAGCTTTTATTTGAGGGTTTGGAGGGTCTTAATCAATGTCGGTATTCTGTAATTTTTTAATGACACATCTCAATTCTTTATTTTAATTGTCCATTATTCTCTGGGTTTTTTTTTTGGTTTTTTTGTTTTCACTTTTCCCCTATTTTTCCTATTCTTTTTTTAACCTATTATTCTCGATTACACTATGAAACCCCTATGCAAACCCTCTAAAAAGTGAGTCTATATGCGAAATTCGTTTTCGATACTACTAATGTTGTGTTCGCTTCAATTCACCCTAAACTAAAGAATGTCAAAATGTAACCGATCTGTTATGACCGTCTGATGTTTTTTAAAACCGGCTTCGGCGTCTATATCACAATTTCACAGTAAAAACTATTAATAGCACATACATGTATAGTATTACATGAATAAATTTAATAAGTCTACAGTGTGCGGTTGTACCATTATAACTTTACAATTACAAATTATCAGTAATATATATGCACATATACAATTTCAGCTATTAAAAGGAAAACTAAACCATGCCTTATGCTAGGTCACACAAAATGCTTTTTTTATTACAAATACCTGTGTATTTACGCACCACTATCATGACTATACTAGCATAGTAATCTATAACATCACTATAATACTAATCTAACATCCTTTGTTTCGTTTTTCTTGATTTTTTTATACCATTTTTATCTATATTGTATCTACTGTAAATTCAGATTCAGACATCAGTTCATCACACCCTTTTTTTTTCCTTATATATTACAGATGCAACAGGTAGCATAGATCTTCGGTAAGGAATGCAAATTCCGTTGTGTTTCAACGGCAATCGTAACCACACCACAGGCACACATCAGCTGCACAGGATAGCAAATAAGAACTAATTGTTTTTAATGGCAATCAGGGACATATAGACCCTATTGTATCTGCGTATGTGGTCAGTAATAGTAGTAATAGGTTGTTATTCAGGGCGATACATTTTGATGTATTTATATTTCCACCATGATTCAATAAACGTAAGATGAATATTTATAGATTATCGTTGGTTATCTCAACGAGATTGATTTTCTCGCTTGAGCCGGTACGGCGAAAGTGAGAAAAGCAATCGAGTTGAGATGACCAATGATAATCTGTTTATCGCTATTTTACCTATGAAGACGTTGTTAATTTCCTTGACAACGGCACGTGTTCCCTTAGTTTCTAGCGATCATTTTCATATCACTCGACTCCGTTTTCATATCACTCGACTCCGGTGAGAACGGAAATTATCAGTCAGCAAGATCAAAGGAAAAATTCGTAAAATAGCGATAAATTGTATTTGTCATGTCGAGTCTTAAATTAGCGTTGCATTAGACCGAATTGCTGAGACGGAATTCAAACAGAAAAGGTGAGTCTTGTTACTAACTTGTAAATGGTATACGAATGAATAAGTGCATTTCAGTCCAGCTGGACATCATTCCAATCCCTTTGCTCCCAGACTGACTGCTTACAGGTGGAAATTATGCAAAGAAGCTATTTAATATGAATATGTCAGTGTCGTCTCTGTTGTTTCCAAATACGTAGCACTTCGATACATACATTTACGTTGGTTAAAATTCTATTTTTTTCTATAGCGAATAGTTTTAAAGGAAGGGAACTTTTTACAACATTTGTAGAGGTATCTTGCGCTAAAATGGGTTATACCTTATCGCTAAAACGTCCGATTTTCTTTTCGCTATTTTCGCTAAAATGTCCTATACATGCGCCAAAATGTCCTCCGCCGAGCCGAGAGGTCTAAGTAGTTCATCTACAGGATTTAGTTGCCGGTCAACACCGAGGTTCAGTTCAAACCCCTCAAGTGATATGTGACAGTTGTGTTTAAATCCGATCTTACTTGACTAGGATTGTCAGTTTTCCTGACAAAAGTAAGCGTTTCTCTCTGGGCACTTCGGCTTCGTGTACCAATAAAAACTGATCGCTACGATGTAGCAATTAGTGCTAAAAGTGGCGTTAAACATCAACAATCAATCAATCAATCTTACAACATTTGTATTAATCATAAGTTCAAGTAGGAATGGATGTCATTTGCTTTGAAATATAATTTGTCCAAAGAATGATTATTATATTGTTGTTATCAAGATTTTTCGGGATGCGATTTAAAAGTTTTTATAAATGAAAAGCCCAAAGGGGAAGTAGCTGCATAATAAAAATAAAGCTTTGCACTTAACGAGTTTGAATATCTGGTCTCTTGGGTGCAGCTTTTTTCCCCTGGTCATAAAAAAAGTACCACTGCAAGACACAGACGTTTTTTCCAATATTTTAGACTGATATTATTTCATCATTTAGAAACTAATTTCAAAAGGAAAAAAAAATGATAATGCATGTGATGGCTGGCTGTAACTACTTGGTATCTGCAATTTTCCAGTCTGCCAGGATAGCACCATTTGTAGTGACGTTGCGCACGATTTGCGTACTACTTAATTCGTTTCACGACGTTCCTCAAAATAAGGCGATTTCGACGATTTCAAAGAAAGTTTCAGGCGTTCAAGCATATTAATGATGATGTCAATTTACTGTTGTGAATTTGGTAACCGATTTCGGTTTGTCTGAAAAAATACATAAATTTACAAATAAAACTCAAAGTGGTCGTATAGATATTTTTTTAATGAAATTCATTTACAAGAGTTGTCAGTCTTTCCAGGCCATAATTGATAATTTTCCTTTCGGCAGCAGTTCGCATTAATGAATCCGATACAATAATGTCCAAATTTACACAGATTTATTTTTAATATAAATTAGATTTTGAATTCATATTCTCCTATTTTTTGCATATTTATTCCTTTTGTTGCATTTCTTCCCGTTTCCGTTTCCTTTCTTTATTTTATCATTTCCCGATGCTTTCTTTGTCGCAAAATATTTAGGAAGTTAAACATTCGGGACTCATGTTTTAAATTTTCTCATTTCCGTATTTTTGTGGCGTATCCTTTGTTTGTTATAATTGCCAGCAATGGGTTTTCTCTATTTTATTTTATTAACAAAAAAATATACATGTTACTTTTGACGATTTAAAACTTGCAGATAGACAATGTTCCTAATATAAAACAAATATGCTATAAAAAAAAAACAACCTAAGATCCCGATATTTTTTATATCGATCTCATTTGGTCAACATTTGAATTTAAACTTAAACTATTCCTTTCTCATACATTGGTTGTATTGTAATTTATACATGTATTTTTATTTTCATTCGAATTAAACTGGAAACAAATAATTACGATATAAAATTAAAAACCAGAGCATGACATCAATTACGTTTTGTGAACGTTGGGACAAAACGGCTATACTTTTTGAAACGATCTAAAAACCTTGTTGCCTAACGAAAAAATATTAAACACTATATTGTTTAAGAAGAAAAACAGAAAAACTTTTACCGCCAAGTTTTATTTTTTATGATCTAACTATGCTTATTTGATAGACAGCTGGTTAAAACCTCAATTTTAAAGAAAATACAGCGTTTTTTTCGTTGGGACAAGATGGCTATACTTTTTGAAGTCAATGCAATAGAAACTATACGCATGGTTTCCGGAAAAAAAAATATCATGAACCGGGAGAAAAGTAAAAAAACTTTCAAAATATAATAAATATTTTTTCTCTCAGCTTTTTCAATTTCACGATATAAATGCGCAAACCCGAAATATACTTACTTTGCATACGGTTGGACATTCAAAAGTTCATAACAACTTGGGATTCTCGTGGCAACCCTCAAAACATTTCTTGCAACGCCTTCGAGTCGAACTGACACACCATCGACATATTCTGGGTTTCTAACATCAGTGTTCAGTAAACGGATTGAATCCTGCACAATTCCATTACACGTAGTCAAAAAATGAATATAAGAATTATGGTCTGTGCGACGTCCTCTGTTAGCCATTGTTAGTAAGCATAAAAAAGGACCGCATGCGATAACTGTCCAGCCAAGTAGTTAAGAAAGAGTGATTTTCATTGGAGAACAAAACTAAGCTTAATTCATTTAAGCATAAGCTAAACTCATTTTAGCATAAGCTGAATTCATTTTAGCATAAGCTAAAATCATTTTAGCATAAGCTAAAATCATTTTAGCATAAGCTAAAATCATTTTAGCATAAGCTAAAATCATTTTAGCATAAGCTAAAATCATTTTAGCATAAGCTAAATTCATTTTAGCATAAGCTAAATTCATTGATCGTATATGCGAAGTTTAATATTTATGACCTTGATTCCGCGCCAACAGTTCTGTATAAGCTGAACATTATTGCATATGCTAAATTGATTTTAGCTTATGCTAAAATGAATTCAGCTTATGCTAAAATGAATTTAGCTTATGCTAAAATTAATTTAGCTTATGCTAAAATCATTTCAGCATAAGCTTAAATGGATTTAGCATATGCTAAAAGCGATAATTATGACCCTAATTCCGCGCCATATTTTTCAGACCGTTTACAAAAATAACATTTTCCGGATTACGGTTTCAGTGATATTGATTTTGCTTTAACACGCGAATAATTATAACAATAGCAATATTATTGTGAAGTTTTACGATGATCAGAGAAAAAATACCGTAGGAGAGAAACGGAACTCTGATCTTTTGCACACAAAATGAAACGTTGGACATTACGTTTTTGCGTAAAAATGGGATAATTAAGTGTTATAATTCCTGGTATTTTAAATTTCGGTTCCTTTTTTTCTTTAATTTCAAGTCTAATGGAATGAATTCAATCAGAAATCACTATATTTTTATCGAACTGACCAGTCTACGTATTTATTTTTATGCTAATCTATAGCAAAATGGAATTGGTACCAACATCGTACGCAACGTCAGTCCGATGTTAAGGGCATACGATACAGTTTTGATCCCATATTGAAATTTTGATAAAAATTTGCATGTAGGCTATTTTTTACCTGATTAAATCAAATATGTAATAAAAATATCCCTTCATGTGCTACTTTTTGAGTAAATTGAGGTTCAAATTTCAGATATTTTCTCAAAATACGGATTTATGGACTTATTTTTCCTTTCGATAGAAATACATAACTTTTTTGTTTTAAAAGATAAACACGAGCTGTTTTTTGTTAAATAATTTGTAATTAATGTGTTATATAAATATTGTATAAATTTGTACATTTTATTTTTACAAATAACTCAAATTTCTCAAATGTTCATGAATGTAGAAAAAAAACGTCAATTTTTGCTGTATATTAATCAAATTTAAAAAAATTGCACTATTTACGTTTTCATGAAAATTGGTACACATAATCTTCTTACGTAATCAAACCAAATGTCATTTTAAAAAAGAGGGGTCCATGAACTCGTTTTCAAGTTAAATCAGTTTGAATGATAAAAATCAGCCGAAAACTGCATATTTTCCCGATAAGTCAACGTTTGACGTCGCGAAAATAACAATTTACGTTAGCAACGTCATTACCTCCCCTGTAACTGTATCGTATGCTCTTAAACAGTACCGATTTTTATTCACCAGATGATCATTTTTTACAAATACTTTCTCTTCAGTGATGCTCGAGGTAAAAAAATGTACAACAAATATAGATGATATCATTACCATGAGTGTGGTTTGCACAATTACAAAATATATGAAACAGTCAATCAATGTTATACCGTTTCATCAGGAAATGTTCACGTGTGTATAATTCCGCTATGTGCGCGGTAGAAATTTCACGTGAGGTAGAAAGAGCCTTGTGATTGCGTGGCGTCCGTTTGGTTTCTGGCAGGATGCATAAATAAGCAGCCACGTCCATTTGGAATTGAGTAGATTATTTGACCGAAAAACGCAAGTACAACAGATTATTATGACTGGCAAAGACACGAACAACAGATTATTTGATTGACAAACGCACAAACAACTGACTATTTGACTGGCAAAACGCAGGGACAACAGATTATTTGACAGGTAAAACGCACGACCAACATATTGTAATTGTTAACTGAGGACAAAATTGGTATTAAAATATTGATGTCAGTATTCCGGCGTTTATCAAGGTAAAAAATAAGGTACACTGCATTTTTACAACAGACTCACTCATTGTAATGTTAAGATATTTAAAAAAAATATATAAAAGTGGGTGTTTTGTTCGATATTAAATTACCAATTTGTATAGTACCAGTGAAGGAAAAATAAGTGTATGAAAACCAACACCAAAGATAAACTGTGGTATATAGACATGGTTACCGCTTGACTTCTCCTTTCCGGCAGTCAAACTAAAGTTGATGTCTATTTTGAGCTGTAGGATGTACAAATACCATGTCACGTACGATTGAAATGGCAACGTTAAATTTAAAGCTTCTGGTATAGTTTGATTGAAATGTTCCCTGCAAGTTAAAGAACTATTGCAATAACCATCTTTGGGTTCCATTGATGACATGTTGCTAGGCAAAGTTTTGCCCCTGTCCGACATTGTCTCCTTATCCTGTGCCAGTCCACTTTTCCGCCCTTCTTTACCATCGATCGACCGTGCAGAACCAACAATTGTATATTTCTTTTCTCGTTTTGAACTATTTTCAACTGATTGTTAAAAAAGACGCAACCAATCAATAAATTCAAAATATCCCAAATGACGTAATTGTATGGTGTACATAAACTCAGTATGACACTTCATGTCTATTGTTGCAGAGCTTGAAACTAAATAGACAGATACGTGTCAGTTGTTGAAGACCGTATGTTGATCTCTTCTGTGTCTAAAGGTTTCGTTAAGGTGCCAAGTCTTTGCGTACGCACTTCTTTTGTTCTTGTTTTCATATCAAATTATTTAAGGAAGTTTTTTATGACTCGCATTCAATAGTAGGGATATAATGTTTTCCGGTTTTTCTAGATCTGGTCGTCCATTCATTAATCCGTTAGTTACTTTTTTGGTCCGTCATTTTGTTCGTCTCCGTTCCGGTTAAAGTTTTGGTTTGAGGTTGCGTACCACAAAGTCTTGGTCACATCAATTTGGTTGAAACTTAATACATACATGTATGTTGATTGTTCGTTGTGATGTGATCTTTTTCGATGAAATAGTTAAATCTAATTCATAATACCCTAAATGCAAATTTTACTGTACATTAAAATAAAATGTATGGTCAATCAAAACAGCAATAAAACACCACTGTTCGTCCCACAAAAGAAAAAGGGCGAATAGAAATCAATAAACTTTTGTCGTCAAATAGTTGCCCCTAGACGTTATAACCAAACAATAATCAATAAATCAATTAGTCAAACTAATTAGCAGTGTTTAAAGTGGCACATTTAAAGTAAGTTAATTTAACCTGATTTGGCATCGAATTTCATCTATACATTGTAAATGCGACAATGCTCTTACAAAATTTGAAGGAAAAAAAGTCAGAAACTTGCATTTGTGTCATTAATGTGTATATATTAAATCAAACTTACCCATTTGCTGATGTACTTTAAGAGAATATGCCTGACCTGCTTTGGGATTAATTCCTTAAATAAGGTCAGCAATGGTCGTTATTAATTGCCGATGAGAAATCCTCCCGGCTACATATACAGGTAGAAAGGTTATTTTTTGTAGGTTGGATGGATATCGAAAATACTTGCGCATACAATTAAAGTGTACTATTTCGCCTTTTAAAAAGTGACGGTTCATATGACAATGCAACATTTTAATATCTATGTTGCTCAACTGCCTAGTTCGTGAATGTTTGTTGATAAGCGTACATGGATGAAGTTTTTTGTTTTAATTATTGATTAGTTTAACCTACATCTTCAAATCTTTGTCAACAAACATGAACAAAAGTGTATCAATAAGGGACGACATCAAAAGTTCAATGTAGAATACAAAACTTAATTCACATAGTGTTTTTACTGACACCACCCCCCCCCCCCCCCCCCCCCCCCTCCCTTGACTTAATTTGGTAAAAATTGATTGACCAATATGGATATATGTAAAATCGATTTTCGATAAACAAAACTGGCAGCAATTTTTCTTCTTGATTTATAAAAATGTGACACGTGAATAATTTACTTGTGAAAATGACTTGTATACAGTTGTGAAATGATCACCCCAACCTTCACCGAATCTTCTCAACCAATTATAGTAAAACGGTACAAAGAAGAAATGTGTGCATTTTTATTTGTCTTATATACACGTATATAGTTATTGGTCAGCGAGATAATTAGTAAATCGCCTAGAAACGATAGATATATCACAGGGAGACATGTAAAGAAATTGACAATGAACAACTTCATTTTGACCCCCCTTTTTTATGTATGTCTATACTTATTCTGTCAATAAAGGGGGGAGGGTTCGAAAGGTAGTCCTTCTAAATGTTACATGTAGGAACAAACCAATCTGCAAATACAGTTACATTAAATTCTTCATGTTTCCTGAAATCAGCCATTTTTCTGTTTTGTTTGTATATAATCATATTACATGTATGTTTCATAAAAATCCGTACTCTTGATTGACTGACAAACCTCGCGAAACATTCCAAAATTATATTTATTTTTAAACGAAATTCAACGTTCATGACTGCACATGCTTCAGGCGACAACGTCCCACAATGCACAGGCAACTAACAAAATGCTTGATTATTTCGTTATTTCATAGTGGTAACATATTTATATACAGTATATATACATTGTCGGAATATATCAAATGTATGTGTACAAGCTATAAGAAACAGAACGTTGCGTAACGGATACAAATACATTTTACATTTCCGACATTGTAATATATTGTTTTTATCCTGCAATTTACACCCGCCACTTTAAGGTTTAGTCGTTAAAATCCAAATAGTTGTTTCTGATTATTCAAAGGAATCGACATAGTTTAAACGCGGACCGCGAAGAGAACAACACAATGATCTGCTACACAAAAAGAAATATTCGCAATACCCTTTGCTCAACTTGGAAGCGGAGTAACAGGAGATTTTATATGTACAAGTGCAAATAGAGGAAACAAATTTGTGTGTACCTGTATTTGTACAATTTAATTGGTTGATTGCAGGATACATAGACAATAACTGTTTAGTGTCTTTAAATATCAGCTGTATTTGTACGAGGCTAAGAAACATGTGTAATGCGAGCTTCAGCGAGCTATTACTCCTGTTTCGAGCCGAGTACAAATACAAAAAACAGCTGATATTTAAAGACACTAAACAGTTACTAGTATTGTCTTTATCCTGCAATTAATTTTGTACATTTTTTTCTATCCCAATCGCTGAATTTGTTTTTGAAAGAAATCGACATGACTTAAACGCGGACCGCAATGAGGACCCCAAATTGAACTGTGACGTAAACAGTAATTTGACATAACCGTTCGCTCGCAACAGAAGCAAGATACCAGGAGACTATATACGTCTAGTATACGTATATCGCTTCGTGTTATTTGTACACCTGTATTAGTATAGTAGAAAGGTCGATTGCAGGATAAATGTAATTAAATGATTTGAATACTCCTTTTTGGAAATTTTATATAGGGTTGTAAAAACGTTGATCGTGCGCACATTTTGAGTATGCAGCACATAATGCGAAAATATGCTGCAGTCAACACTTTTACACACAAATAAAATTACAAAAAAAGAACCGTTCAACTCTTAATTGTTATCTTGCTTTTGTGTTTAGCGAAAATTTACAAAAATTAGAATTTCCGAAATACTAAGGATTTTCTACCACCGAGAACAGTTAACCTTAGCAGTTTTTGACAAAACCTGATGGATTGTTTGGTCCTCAATGCTCCTCAACTTTACACTTAATTTGGCCATTTCATTTTATGATTTGAGCGTCACTGAAGAATCTTTTGTAGACGCGTATTTGCCATTGGAAGTTAAGCGACCAACAATCAATCAATAGAAGAAACGCGCGTTATGCGTCAACAAAGTATAATCGTGGTATATTTAATGATTTTGTATAGTGTTTGTCACAGTTCCTTGAATGCTTTCATCTTTGATCTACTGACAAAATACAGGTAAAAAAGTATGTTGGCATTCAAGGAATAGTGTCTTACTGTATTACAATTAAATGTAGTCAACACAACCAGTCATTATAATTAGTGCAGGTAATATATATTAAAATTCAAAGTAATATTACCATTCTTCTGGATGCAATGAATAATTTTTTTTTCTGTTTCTTTGAAATGAGCTAGGATATTTTTTTATAGATTGATGAAAATATTCGGTCAGAATGGTGACATTAAAAACGATGCCTCTTGTAGAGAGAAAATTCAACGCTCCATGTACGTTTAAAACCCTTTCAACAACTCTTTGAGGGACCCGTTTGTGGCCTTTGTAGGTCAAAATGTCAATCCTTATCCATTTTACCCTCAGTTTTCAGTGGCATTCCAAATTTCCCTCCCTTCATCCCACTCGACCCCCATTACAAGACTTATCTAATAAAATTGAGAATGAAAATGGGAAATGTGTCAAAGAGACAACAGCCCGACCAAAGAGCAGAAAACAGCCCAAGGCCAACAATGGGTCTTCAACACAACGAGAAAATCCCGCACCCGGAGGCGGGCTTCAGCTGGCTCCTAAACAAAAACGTGTACTAGTTCAGTGAAAATGGACGTCACACATAACTCCGAAACATATAAATGAACTAAAATTTAAAAAACATACAAGACTAACAAAGGCCAGAGGCTCCTGTCTTGGGACAGGCGCAAAAAATGCGACGGGGTTAAACATGTTTTGTGAGATCTTAAACCTCCCCCTATACTTCTAGCCATTAATGTAGAATAAACAAACACACAGCAATACGCACAGTAAAACTCAGTTTAAAAGAAGTCCGAGTCCGATGTCAGAATAGGTAACAGAAGAAACTAAGCAACATGACAATGATACATAAATTAACAAAGGACTACTAGCAGTTACTGACATGCCAGCTCCAGACCTCAATTAAACTGATTGAAAGATTATGTCAAATGTATGTATTGTTTGTTTGTTTTCATCCTGAACATGCATGCAATATTTGCCACTGGACATTAAGCTACCAACAATCAATCATTAACTTGATAAATATCTTAGTCTTTAACAAATTATAGTGCTTAGAATACAATAATTTATGGACTGAATTGGAGTAGTTTTGCATATAGAAGATTGGATATTTATAATGTGGTGCTATATCCAGGTCAGACGAAAAAAAAAAAGGAATATCAGAAAACTACAAGAACTTGTAGCAATGACAACTCGTTTTATGATATTGAAAATATGATTATAATTGTTGATTTTGAGATTCTTTGAAACTTTTCTGTTGGAATGCATTTTAAGATGTATTTGCTGATGGTACGTACATTCAAAGAGTGTCACTTGCTTTCAGTTTAATTCTTAGTAATTTTCTCCAAAAACAATATTCAATTTTAAACTGTAAAATTAAATTAAAATTTTATCAGTACGAATAACGTAATCTTATACAAGATTTTTAAAGCAAATTATACTAGGTATTCTAACACCTAGGGCGCAAACGTACAAGTATTCCTTTTTTTAAATAACAGTTCTCTTTGGTAATTAACACCCCAAAAAAATTTAAAAATTCAACTTATTTCATTTATTTGTTTCAATTCTATTTATTTTTGTTCAATTTAAGTTTTCATATCATTTTCCTTATAATTCTATTCCAATTCAATCTAATTTTTAATCATTTGTAAAAAGGGATATTTTTAGATGCAAACATTGTTTTTTGCTTCAAATTACCTTTTCCCTAATAATTAAATGTTGTTCTGAAACAACACCCGTTGACATTCGAGAAATAGATATTTTATTAAATGTAGGCAATGCATGAAGACACCATTTTGGGTCCTCTTCGTGGTCCCCATTTTAAGCAGAGTCAATTTGTATAAAAATCAAAGACCCCGTTGGGGAAATACAAAATATAAACGTTGAAGTGTCCTGGCTAAATTATAGGATAAAGACAGCAAATGTACATTATTTTAAAAACATAAAATATATATTTGTACTCGCTACGAAATAAGAAAAAAAGTGACGAACCTTGACCTCGCAAAGTAAGAAATTCGACGGCCGGAAAAAAATAAATTGCTGCACATTTTTTGGAGTTATTCCATTCGGATTGCTCCATTAGTTATTGACGCGTTCGTTTCTTAGCATGCAATTGCAAATGCATTGAAAGCTAATATCAAGACATTGGTAAGAGGGTTTCCTTGTTATACATTCCAAGTAATTATTAAGTTTATTAAAAAAAGTTGATGACCACAAAAATTTGGGTGTTACATTTTCGAATAACTGCAAGTGGTCAGTACATGTAGATAATATTTGCTGTAGTGCCACTAAACAGATTTTTGTTCTAAGGAAATTTAAATATATTCTTAACAGAAACAATCTTAATAAGATATATCTCGCATACATACTTCCACTTTTAGATATAAAAAAGAAGATGTGGTATGATTGCCAATGAGACAACTCTCCACAAGAGACCAAATGACACAGAAATTAACAACTATAGGTCACCGTACGGCCTTCAACAATGAGCAAAGCCCATACCGCACAGTCAGCTAGAAAAGGCTCCGAAATGAATATGCATGCGGGCTATAGGATGGGTGCTGTGTTAGAGATTGCGGACAAATTGAGCGCTTGCAGCTTGAGGCAGCCAGAACTATAACTGGACTTCCGCAATTTGCAAGCAAAGAATCCCTACTTTTTGAAACTGGATGAGAAACTTTGAGTTCTAGAAGAAATAGACGTAAATTATGTTTATTTCATAAAATACATAATAATAATGTTCCAGAATATCTTATGGATTGTATCTCAGATAATGCAGATAATATAATTATTATAATACTAATCAAAGTACTGAAGTACTGAACATCGGATGATCGCAGGTTCTTGTGGATGATCAAAAGCACATGTCACAGAAACAGATCACATCTCTATACCTGAAACTGAGGTTAATTTACAGAGATTTATTTATCTGATACAAGTTCGTGCTTGGATGATGAATAAATGACAGGAAATTTAAGCTCACAGTAATAACTATTATATTGTAGTGATACAAATCAGTATACCTTAGACTATTATACTAATATAATAATAGTTCCAGAGAATACACTGGTTTGTTGTTATATATTATATTAATATTACGGTTGCATGTATATATAAATTTCATCTTTTTGTATATCATTCTATTCTACTATTATTATAGTGCAGTGCAAGTGCATGGTGGACACTCTTCTCTAAAAAAAATCAAAGCCTTAAAGGCTGTAAAAGCAATTGCTGCCATGTTAATGTTTTGTGGACTTTTATTTTTCATCCATATATATAAGAATTAAACCTGACAGGACAGGAGTGTTGACTAGTGAGAAGCCACTTGAAGACGGTTTTAACTTTATATCAATAAAAGACTTTAGCAGGAAATCATTTTAAATATGTTTCATATTTCACAAGGAGACAACAAGTTTACCAGGCTAAAGTTGGGGTTAATTATACATGTGCTGAAACATATAACTAAAAAAAAAATCATTATGGATTATCCCCTGGTAGTGTTTGTAACTGGGCAATAATTTCCTTCATTGATTTAATTTTAACAATTTTCATTATTAATTTAAATTAACCATTCAGTTAAAACATTTCAACTTTCCAGACGCAAATGTTGAAAAACGGGACAGAAATAAAATATCTTACAAGACATAAACATGTAAAAAATAAATAAATATTTCAGCTTACTAAAAATATTTCATAATGTTACTTTGACATCATTTCTTAAAACTAAGTCCCGAACATAATTGCTCAGTTAATATGTGTCATCCTCATGCGATACGAGATAACTATAATTCTGATGCAATCCCGAAAAGGGGGGGTCATCACAAACAAACATGACATTAAATTGTCATTATACGAACTAGAACAAACAGCTCTATGTTGCTTCGATATTTATCAATTTTCAGGAAACATGTAAAAATAAATTGCAGGTCCATTTCATTATAGTGCCTAACAAGATTGTGTGAGGTATCTTCGAAAATGGCGTATTTAATGGAATAGAACGTTGATACAGTAAACTTTCTCTTTTTTCTCCGCAATAGGCTATAAAAATAATTTATCTAAGGTGTATGTGGAAAATTATGTGAAAAGATAAAAAGTGGCAATTGTTACCTTTCATACCTTAAGTTTCATTCATCTGATTCTGACCAATGCTTATATATATACTAAATATCTATTTATATGCCGCTATTATTGTTGTTGTTACCAATTATGTAAATCAATTGTATCCGATTGTATGCCCTTTATGGGCCCTGTAATTTGGGAAATAAAAAAAAATTCTATTCATTGATAAAACGTAATATGGACTGGTCCAGTGTCCAGTTTGCAGGTCATTTAATTTACTGTACACATTCATGCACGCTCTGATTTAATCAATATACTCGTACGAAAAAGCATGAACAGTTTGAAGGTAATCTAATACTTAATCCAATCAAATTGCATAAGATTCAATAACAATGTCCAGTCCACATCATAATGAGTAATAGGGGTAAACTGGGTAGGGAGAAAATGACAGATATTTCAAGTTGATATTTATGCAATAACGAATTAAAATTTGTCAACCAAAAGTTTTGCTACAATTTCAAAAACATGTCGTTCTGTATGGGTATAGTTTTCGGATCTTTCATTAGCGTATTTAAGGCTATAAAAAGTTTGGGCTTCAAAAGTTCACACAATTATTGACTTTATACAGAAAATTCGTCCTTGTAAAACATTTAATAGTTCACAAATGATACGCGATTTTAAAGTAACAATTATTTCTTAAAACACTGCAAAAAAATTCATTTATATTGATAAAGTGGTATCGTCATAAAGTGCGTTGAAATGAACAGTGGTATAGCAAACATCGAATTTCCTCACAAACAAATGGAAGTTTTTAACGACCTTGACTGGCTATACAGCCCTTGCACGGTCGGCCCTGGCTTGCGCCTTTTTGGGCATTAAATAATTTAATTTTTACCATATAGTAATTGATATAATTTAGAATGACAAAAAAATTATTAAAAAATAATATAGAGTAAAAATTTGAATAACTAAATGAATAAATAAATTGATGAATAAGTTAATAAATAAAGAAAAGAAAAGAATATAAAAATGAATAAAATAGAATAACATAAAAATAAAATTTTTATATAAAACATAAAATAAAAAAAAAAAAAAAAAATATATACGTAAAAATAAATAATTAATAAACACGGAGCCACCAGAAGTAGGAACAGGAGGAAGCTAGGCCAAGCAAACAGCAGTGAACGGCAGCAACGTTGTCCTGGTACACCAGCAGCCAAGTAAAGAGCGGGAAATTTTGATATGCCAAATTGTGTATGTGAATTTATTTGCCAAATATTTTGTATAAACCGAAATATGCCTAAATTTGTGTATGCGAGTTTTGCAAAAATATTTAGTAAGATGTTTTGTATGTACTAAAAAAAAGAAAAGAAAAAGAGAATTAAGTAAAATAAAAATAAAATAAATAAAAAACCAAAGGGTGTATGTATAATTTTGACTGCTTTGTGCTAGTGCTACTTATATTGAGACTTTATAGTGCTAGTACACTGGAACGCTGCCCGCAGGAAGACAGCGCCCCAGGCTAATTAAAACTGGGTTAGCGCAAACCAGATCTTGCGAAGTACCATTTTTTAAGTCTTAGATTTGACTTGCGGCTTAATGATATGGAAAATTTATATAAGGACCTAAAGTAGACACAAAAATAATTTGGATGCCGCGAATTTTGAAAAAAAAAGCCAAAGGTTATCGTGAGTTACTGTTTTGTTAGCATAATTTCAATAGTTTAATTAACTTAGCACTACATATATTTTAACTAATTTTAAATACGTTTAATTATTTCAAACATTTGTTTAGATTATAAATTTATTTCGATTTTAATTCGTCTTGAAGAGCTTGAAGACTCCATTTCTGAGTCACTGACCCGGATAACTCTTGCAGTGTAGTTGGTCTTCTTAACGATGTTTTTTTTTTAAGCCGTCTTGAAGAGCCTGCTGTACTGCCGGTTACGGCCTGACTCCATTTCTGAGTCACTGACCCGGATAACTGTTGCAGTGTAGTTGGTCTTCTTTACCGATGTTTTGTTAAGCCGTCTTGAAGAGCCTGTTGTACTGCCGGTTACGGCCTGACTCCATTTCTGAGTCACTGACCCGGATAACTCTTGCAGTGTAATTGGTCTTCTTAACGATCTTTTCTTTAGTACATGTACGTCCTGTTATTGTTGTAAAAATTGTTTTATTACTGCCGGTTACGGCCCGACTCCATTTTGAGTCACTGACCCGGATAACTCTTGCAGTGTATTTTATTTATTTTATTTATATTACTTTTATTTTTTTTTTAATACTTATATAAATTTATGGTAATCAATTTCTGTTAAATATTGAACCAAGCACGACCAGACATATTGTTGTTTATCTTTAGGAGGATCTAGCAATATCTTGGTATTAACATTTTGTATTTGAACCTTATCCAAGTTTGATTGTAAATTTTGTCTGGCTTGTGAGTGATTAATACAGTTAACTAGTTCCCTCACAAAATGTTATCACACACTATAGTAAGGGGAGTTAGTTAAGTTTGTCTATTTTTAGATTACAGGTAATCATTTGACACTACGTATACAACCTGTGTGACCTGGGTTGCGTTCAATATCGTAGAGGCTACATAGGGCTACGTAGATTTATGACTATTGAACGTGTAGCTAGCCTAACTGCTACATAGATATTGATAGCAGCTATAGGCTAACTACTTGTTCAATAGTCATAAATCTACGTAGCACTACGTAGCCGCTACGATATTGAACGCAACCCAGTGTAGTGATTTTTATTTTACGATAAATTCATGAATGAACGATCATTTTATGAATGAACATGAGCACCTGACCTCTTTCTTTAACACCAATTAAACATATAAAACCGTATTTAATAAGGAGATAATTCAGTCAAATTTTCAGTACTAAATCAACAACTGAAATGATTCCATTTTTTGATGAAACACCGTACGAACGGAGAACGGAATCGCAGGTATAAAAATGCACTTTTTTCCCTTGTAATGACTGCGGATCTATAATTTTTATAGATCGGTTGAAATCCCAAAACTAATTTGCATAATGGAAATTTAGGCGATAGCAATACAGCGGAATGACCTCAAGGTCATCCTCTGTAAAAACCGTTCTCACTATAGAGTACCGAGATGTAGATTGGACATTTTTTCTAAATCATTTTTCTCTTCCTCAATTCGTGCATGGAATTTATTGCCGTTAGATATTAGATCCATTCAATCATCTCCACATATCAAAAATACAATCCGGAAAAATGATATTTCATTTTTGATACCTAAATATTACCTTATTGGAAATAGGATGGACAATATATTGCAAAAAAATTACGACACAGATGTAGTCCTTTAAAAGCTGATTTATACAGAGTTAATTTAGTAAATGACCCAAGTTGTGAATGTGGGTGTCCATTAGAAGACTCGATTCATTTGTTCTTAGAATGTCCACTCTACATAAATATTAGAAATCAGCTCTTTGAAAATATTCAACACTTAGTTGCAATATCCATAGAACATATTTTATTTGGAACAGACGAAATTAGTGTTGAACAAAACACAATCCTTTTCAGAAATATACATAGTTACATACGCCATATATTGTCCATTGCCCTTAGATTTTATGCCAGCGGGTCCTTTCTGCAGGTACCTAAGGACTAGGAGAAATCACAATTTATATAATTTGTTTTATGCTATTATAACTACAGACAGAATTGTTAGTAAAAGATATGTATTAAGGGTAGCAAGGAACGTTAAATATTTGCGTAAATTGTGGAATTGCTTCTGTTTTCCTTTTTTTATACACTTTGGTAACACATTAATTTTGCAAACGTTGAATCAACTTCAAAGCTCTTATATACATGGTTTATTTAAGATGTAAAGCATCCTTTGTCTAAAGGAATATTGCCCCAAGAAGGTCTTGTTCATCACTAGCATTCAAAAGACGAATTTTGATAAGAAATCGATAAAACGACGATCATACATGTACCTCATCACTAAAATAAATGAATTCAAAATCGGATAAGTCATGTTTTAAAAATCCGTTAACCAGAAATTATTAGAATGTTTGTCTTAAAGGTGGTACATAACACTACAGGGAGATAACTCTGTAAAAATCAGCTCAACGTTTTAATCACGTTCTATTGTTAAGGTCATATTAAGTTTCTCAATGATCAAAATTAGTGTTTGTCAAACTGCTGTATATCCAATGAAATTTTTTCCGATAAAGTGTGTGGTTCAAGTTTTTTGAAATTTTTATATTTTTGTCAAAGGGTCAAAGTAAATATTTTATCAAAATTTTATGAAAATTAAACGAGCCAAATTAATTTTAGTCAAGGTGCTTGGTACCACCTTCATATATATTTTCTAATTCGTAAATTTATTCCCTGATAAATGTCTCCCGAGAAGCATCTGAAAACTTTAATGTTTTTGATTTTCTCTGATAAATACAGGAGTAGACGAAAATAATGCATTAACTATTCTTTTATTCAATATAAATGCAATTCAATTCAGACGTTTTTTTTTGCCATAACTGTAAACATGTGTTATTTTCAATATATCCTTTCATTTTATTCTCTTTTTTTATGGCTCAGTAAAAAAAATTGAGAAAAAGACGAGAATAACTAGTATCCATTGATATCAAGATTATGAACTACGATTAAATGAACATATTATAAAGGGAGGTAACTTCAATGATTTTATAAATAAATATGCACACCCTAATACATTTAACTGTACTTCTTAATTTATTTCCTGAAACAGTTTGTTTACATATTCACCAATGCAAGACAGAGTGTTTGTTATATCTCTAAAGTTAAGGCATATACTTGAAGTTGTTGAAATGCTAAGTAAATCAGTGACGGATCTAGGGAGGGGGGTTGTTCCGGGGTTGGACCCTCCTTTTATATGGGGCCATATGGTTGGACCCCCCACCCCACCCCCACATCATCCCAACAGCTTTCATATGACTTAGATGTGTTGGAACCCCCTTTTTAAAAATGGCTGGATCCGCGCCTGGCAAATTATAGGTACAAGATAGTAAGACTGTTTTACAATGGTCCAATCGTGAAACAAAGCCAGTGCGAGTTTTCCGTTTTAAATATATGTGTTACATGTATCAATGCGTAGCTCCAGAAGTTCATTTCCTAGTGGTATTTTTAAATCAATTTTTTTAATCTAATTTTATTCTGTTTATATTTTTTTCGTTAAAATATTGAGTAGTTGAACAGAAGTATTGGAATCTGTAGAATTTCACCAGTTGTAATATTTATTACACGTGATCAAAAGAATTTTTCCCTACCAATAAGGGGGTAGGAATGCCCTTTACCATCAGGCGTCAAACGGTCATTTTCGGCCACCGTTAGCGTCAAATTTGTAAAAATTTTACCGTGATTCGTCAAAATATCCTTAACGTCAGAGGTCTCAAATAGTTATCGTTACCGTTATTTTTGGAAAATTATATATCTATATAATTCTAAATAACACTGATTTACATCAATACTGGGGCATAATATAATGTTATTGTAATGTCATGAATAAATATAATTAGAGGCTCTAAAAAGTTTTCAGGGTAAGAAACAAACACATTCAGTCAATTTTTCTCTTTACTGTGGTTTTCAAGATATAAGTCACAACTTGCAGTATACCTCGTATGTTTTATTTTTAACCGTGGCAGCCATCTTGTGTTAAAGGCGAGATCATCGAAAAACTGGTAAATTCAACTTAGTTATAATGTCGATGAGATGTCACATAATCCGTGCTCAGCAATATAGCAATCTAAAGAAAAAAGAAAAAAAGTGGGAGGGTTGAGTGCTTACAAACAGTTTTTAACCCATCCAGATGTTTTATATGCCTGTTTAAAGTCAAGAGCGACTGTAATTCAAAGGTTGTCGTTAGCTGTTATCTGCTTTTTTTGTTTTTGTTTTGTTTAAATGTTCTGTCATCATTTAGGCCGTTGGTTTTCTCGTTTGAATTTTTTTCACATTTTTCCCGTCAGGACTTAATAGCTGACTATACAGAATTGGTTTTGCTCATTATTGAAAGCCATACGATAACCAATTGTTTGCACCCACATCATTTGGACTTTGGTGAATAGTTGCTGCATTTGGCATTTATACCACATCTCCGGCCTTATCTTTGTACATGTATTAACCCGCCAAGCCAGGAGCTTGTTTTCCAGTGTTTGTTGTCAGAATGTTGTTGTTAGCTATAATCATTACCGTTTAATATCATTAGCCTCAACTAGACTCGTCCGTTTATTCTACTCGTTTGAATTATTCCACATTTTGTCATGTTGGCGGCCATTTTAAGCTGAATATACGGTATGGAATATGCTGACTGTTGAAAGACGTTCGGTGACCTACAGTTGCTTATACCGACGTCATTTGGACTCTGGTAGATAGTATTCTCAATCATATAATATTTGTTTATTCTTATATAAAGATTTTTGAATTACTGTATTTTTGCGTAAGTTTTTACTAGGGGAGTTCTCTCCTCTCAAACATCCGGGTATCTGAGTAAATAGATAAAGGACAGGAAACCAGTCTAGTTTACTTCAGTTTTCTTTTTACCTGTGTCGTCATTAAAGAACAATCGGGAAGCGGACATAAAACAAAGAAAACTATGACTTTCTGTGACGTCAAGTAAAAAGGAAATAATAGTTCTTATCAGTTATTTTACCGTTTCTACACACGGAACAAATGTTTAACTTTGGTATCAGTTTAAAACATGCACTTCCTTATTGCAATTATTTATTATAAGTCTCAATAAAAAACAACATATAAATGTTATAACACTTTAAAAGTTGTCACTTACCACCGTATTTCCGTATATATGATTCAAATCTAATAGCATGAAGAATTGGGTCGATATATAGAAACAAGACATGCTAGAGATCTACTAACTCCTTTTTTATTCAAAGTGGTAATGAGTTTATGGAAACTGCTTGTTCATGGAAGATCAACGTTTAATTTTGAGTGATCCTGTCACAAAAGCTTTGTTGTGCAACTTTGTACTTTTATCTTATTTCTGATTACCAAAATTGCTCCCAATCTAATTGAAATTAAATCTCCGCACTCGCTCATTTTTAATGCTTGGTCGCTGCTTGAGATTTAATTACTCGTGATCGAAGCTTTTTTTATGTGTGGAATAATTGGAATCCGATTTGCCAAACATCCGACGCTAAACGTCATAGCTTAGAAGCTTCATCGACGACTAACATATAAACAGAACTCAAATACAACCATTTCATCTTCAGAAATCTTTCTTCCTAGCAATGGTGGTTGGTTCTGTCCGGCCACTCCGGCTGCCTCAACAAATAAAAACTGACCACAGCAATATAGCTTATAGTGCTGAAAGAAGTGTTAAATACCAACATTTACTCAGAAATCTATATTTTTATATTGTGACATTTTGACTGAGTGTAGATTGTATAGCGGCAATACATGCATAGCCGGAGACGAATACCTGTCTACGCATCCGGCGTTCACCCGATTCCTCCCGGTTTTTTTTTTGGTCTATTATCTTGAAATTCGTCACAACTCGGCCGTTTTCGTACCTTCATCTAACGAGTAGCGGATTAACCCGAGGATTGCCGATTGTTATCTTGATTGTCTTCTGGATCGATTTATGAGATTTGAATATCGATTAAGTACATTTGCCTAAGCGTATGTTAGATGCAAGAAAAATAAATTCATTATGTTGAAACTCGTTCAAATATTTAGCATTTTTTTAGGAATATCCTATTTTATTCTTTTTTAATAAGATTTATCCTGTCGGGACGCTTTAAAGCAAATGTACGGGATTGTTTTTTTTTCACATTGTTGGAGGCAAAATGGTGACAAATAATTGATTACATCTACGTTATTTTGTACACATGTATAATGGATACGTGTAGTTGTAATATTGGCGACAATACGACATCTTATTATTTAGATATTGTCAATCATTGTAGATTTTCATTCAATCAGTTTCCATGGTTAAGTAAAATGTGTCCAAAAACATTTCAATGTTTTTAGAAAAAAAACATGAACTAGTTATTGGAAATTTGTTAATTTTAAGTCAAATCTAAGATCGTTTTTCGCCGATTGTCTGTGCTTTCTATACAAATGTTCATTTATTTTTAAAGAATCTTCTCTGTAATATTTGAGAAATGATATAAATTAATTCTTCTTTCGATATTAAAGAACCAAAGTTGTATGCAAAATTTTACCAAAATCTGCGACAAACTAGCCCTTGTACTGTACTATCTAGTAACTCAACTAAACTATGACACTGAATTTCCATTTGTATTAAATAATTTGCAAAATTGGTGACTTTTTAAAAAAGGGCACCATTGTCGCCTATAAGAAAATAATTGGTTTTTTTTGCAATCTACAGTACTGTGTAATTGCTTATCATGAATCAGAATATATTCTCCGACTCCCGAGGTTAATAGAGCCATCGAAGAGCAGCAGAATGTAACAGTTTTTAGCATCGGATGTGTATCTTTAAAAAAAATTTTAAATGTTTAAACAGGGGTGTCACTTTTCCGATGCACTCCGGTGCGGGGATAAGCCCGTTTTTGCGTGGGGTTTGTGTTGCTCGTTCTATGGTTTCTTTGTAGTAAAAGTGAACTGTTGTTTGTATGTTTTTCAAGACCATGGTTGTCTATTTTTCTTCCAAACCAATTTTTTTGACGGCTATATATTTTTTAAGTTTATATTGTTCAAGGACATTTTTTTCTCGGTCGGACGATAGAAAATGAAAACGGAAAGAATTGTGGCTCAAAATAAAAACTGATTTCAACTTTAACATTTAATCTATTAATTCTACCAGACTAGTCTGTGATGTAAATCGAACGTAATGAAAATTATTTGATCCAAAATTTCGTTCGCAATCGAAAACATAGTTCAGCGTTTCAGAATCTAGAGGCCTTGTGCTAATTGTATTCCTGGTATCCCCAAATAGCATAAATGTACGTCGTTGCATTTGTTTATGGGTCATTTTCAAAAAATGTAGATATTTGTGTAAGTGACATATGAAGTTGATTTCTGGACAAATATTTAAAAAAAATAATATTTTTTCTTTATGTAATTCAACAATAAAATGTTAGAAATGTTATCTAAACAGAAAATATCGCTTATATACAATCTTTTGTGATAAAATATGCATTTCAAATTGCTAGGTATGCTTAAAAATGCATGTAAGTGCGCCGCAGTTTGATAAAGATATACAAAAATCTTTGCATAATACTGAATATTTTGTTTCTGCTTTGGTGTGTTATTTTTCTATCCATTGACTTCTTTTGAATTAAGAAACTTTAAAAAAAAAATGTCAACTATCTACGAAAAAAATATTTAAATAGTTGTGTTAGGTGTGCCGTTTTAATTTGTCACTTGTGTTACTTTGTAAAACAAAATTTAAATTGGGGTTATCTCTCTTTATGAATTTAAATCAAAAATAGTTTCTCCCGGTAGAAGCATTTCCTCTTTGGAATTATGGGTATTTTAGCAGACAACATGATGCAGTATTAACATCAAACTTGAGTTTAAAGGTATGTACAGTTATAGCGTAACTTTTATTTTTGTCCACAATGTTACTGCAATAATAAGCAGTCTACATATTAAATTCACATTCTTTTTATGACCAGTGTTTTTGTTTTAGAACACTTACCATGACACAAGATACATCATGCTGTCAGGGAGAATATATTTCTTTAAAAGTGCAATTTACATGCCCGTATGTCACTTGTGTTACTGTCGTGTGTGTTACCATTAAAAAAGTAACACAAATGACAAAATTGGTAACACAAATGACAAATCAATAGTTTTTTCTAAGTTATTAAATGCAAAATGATCAATTTAGCAAGATGATAAAGATAAAAATACCATTTACACTCATTTTTATCATAGTCATAATGTATTCTTTGTCACAAAAGTTGTTTATCCTATAATAATAGAAAAAGTAACACAAGTGACAAATGCAGTAACACAAATGACATAAAACAGGCCAACAAAATAGTGTAAACTACAAGGAATGACATACAATATTTTACAATTCCGAAAACGTAATTACAGTTTTAATTCATATATGTCTAATTATAAATTAAAAATACATACAAAACCTTGTTTTCATGTTCCATCGAACAGCAATAATCCGGTAACACAAGTGACAACTGATCATGCATACACATATAAATTGACAACTAGATAATGGATGGCAAAACCTCGGCAAAAACATTAGTGTTGTGCAATGTTAGAGAGTTCGAGTCTCAGGTTTTACAATTCTAAAATTAAAAATAAAAATATGTTCTTTGACTTTATCCATGTCAACATCGATATTAATATGCTTGCATATACTTTATTTTTCTTTTAACCTTTCTCATTAATTTTTGCATATAAAATATGATATGAGAAGGGTTTGATAAATTTTAATAACAATAATACTTTTAAAATGCCAAATGAATTTTATTGTTATTAATTAAAAATCAAGAAAAAAATATTTCCCACCAAATTCAAACATTTTCTATATGGAAAAAATGCCAGGAAAAAAAAAATATTTTAGAATTTTGGTTAAATTAATACCAAAGTCGATTCGATTACAAAGATCATTTTAATATTTTATAATTACAACTTCAGTCAGACTCTTACTCCCGTTAAGCACAGAGTTTTTTTATTATTGACAAGAAATGGTAAACAGTCAGATTTATCATAATAATGCTTTATTTTTTTATTGATAATTATTTTTTCTATATATTTTCAGGAAATTTAGCATGGCACTCACAAATGCAGAAAAACAACGTCGCTATCGACAAAGACGAGACGAAGATCCTTTTAGAAGGGCAGAACATCAGGCAAAGTGCAGAGCGAAATATCAACAAGATTTTGCAGTAGGAAAGTTGAAACATATTAATGATATGACGCCTAGAGAACAGCGTAGACAAAGAAAAGAATGGAACAAAAAAAAGATAGCAGAAAGAAAAAGAAAGGCTAACAATCATGCTCAAATTCTTACGCCTCCATCCTCTCCTGTGCCAGGTGCGTCAGTACCTGAACCTGATCTTACTCCACAGATCGGTCTTCACAATACACGGAGAAAGAGAAGAAGAATAGCAAAATGCTATAGAGACAATATGAAATTAAAAGATCAACTTGAAGCAGCAAGACGACTCAATCAAAAGCTATACGTCCGCCTAAGTAGGCAAAGGAAGAATTTACCTTTAATGAAATGTCCTGATACACCAAGAACCAAAACAAACAAATTATTACGGAATTGGAACACAGAAAATAGAAAAATGAAGGGAAGTAGACGAAATAGACGAAAAATGAAAAACAAGGCAAAGACAACTCTCATGTTTCAGCTTTCATTGAGTGATGAACTGAAGGCAAAATATAGTCGAGCTAAAAGACAGCAACAGAAGTATCTAGCAGAGTTGACACAGGGAAGACTGCTTAAGAAATATAAGTTAATAGACAAAGCAAGAGAAGAACTTAAAATGAAAGCAGGTACAACTCGTTTTAAGAAAAGGTCATCGTCATACAGACTCGAACCGAAAATTTTTGAATTCTATGAAAGAGACGACAACAGCAAGATGACACCTGGTATGAAGGACACTGTGACTAAAAATGGTGTGAAAAAACAAAGGAGAATATTAAATGACTCTGTAGAAAAGTTACATGAGAAGTTCCTGATTGAAAATACAAACATAACTCTAAGCTACACAACATTTAGTCGACTGAGACCATTCTGGGTTCAACCCCCCAAAGAATCTGATAGGGACACCTGTGGTTGTAAGAAACATGAGAACATGCAGTTTCTTGTAGACTCACTATTCAAATTACAACATGTCGAGTCGAAATCTCTTTCTGATCTGATAAAAACTTTCAGTTGTGACATTAACAATTTAGTTTGTATGTATGGAAAATGTGAGAAATGCAAAGAAATAAATATCATTACAAACGACCAGGGAGACAATAATGAGGAAACATCCTGGCTGCAATGGAAAACAAAGAAGGAGAAAAGAAATATTAAAGGTGACGAGAAAGAAATCACTTTGACCGTCAAGGAAACAGTCACAGATAGCATTCATGTGTTGATGGATACCTTTTCTACAGAGATGCAAAGGTTCAAAATACACGCATTCAACATAGCAAATCAGATGAAACATTACAGAAATATCAAAGAAAATTTAAAGCCAAACGAAACACTCGTTCACGTCGATTTTGCTGAAAATTTCCAATGCAAATTAGCAAATGAAATACAAAGCATGCATTTTGGGGCATCGAAAAAGCAATTAACACTTCACACTGGAGTCTTTTACACTGCATTGAGTTCACAAACATTTTGCGCAGTGTCAGATAGTTTAGATCACAATCCTTGTTCAGTTTGGGCATTTATGGACCCCATTTTAGATAAACTTCTACAAGAAAACAAAGACGTTGACACTGTGCACTTTTTTAGCGATGGTCCGGCAACGCAATACAAGCAGAAGGGCAATTTCTTACTTTTTACGCACGAAATGACAGTCAGAAATTTATCTGGAGAATGGAACTTCCATGAAAGTGGACATGGAAAAGGAGTGCCAGACGGTGTAGGTGGTGCTCTGAAAAGACGAGCAAATGACCTGGTGCTTCATGGGAAAGATATAATAAGTGCCAAGTCTTTTGTGGAGAACTTCCAGAATTCTGCCGTATTTGTGTATGAAGTAGGACAGCAAGAAATAGACTATAAGGCAATAATTTTATCAAAGGAAACACTCAAACCCGTTCCAGGAACGTTAAAACTCCACCAAATATGGTACTCTGGATATGGAAATATACTGTACAGAGATGTGAGCTGCACTTGCGTGAAAGGCTCATTTCATGCAGGACACGATATGAAAGTACATTCCCTTATTAACAGAAAAGCGAAAACTAAAACAACGGAAAAACGGTCAAGTGAACAATCAGAAACAGAACACCAAGGAGCGTGCAATGATAAAGAAGGACACCGGGCACTACAATCACCAGAAATACAGGTACCTGAAGATAGGATAGTGGCTAGAAAGTATTATTTCTCGCGCACATTAACCGAACTTGGACAATGTCAGACATACGAAGAAATGCTAGAAAAATGCGAAAATATCTATCGAATCATAGATGAGAAGGGTTACAGAATAGACTATAATTACTCGCCAAGTATCACAAATACTGGGATCGAAATTGATGAAAGAACACATTCAATTCTGCCATCTGACATACCACATGATGTAACGCTGCATCCTGTCAAAGTCAGTGCAGATGGTAATTGTTTACCATACTCGGGAAGTATACTTGTCTCTGGAAAGGAGGGTATGAGTGAGGAAATTAGAGTCCGAATTGTTCTCGAATCCTGTATTTTCAAGGATGCATACTTGGATCAAGGTTTCTTGGAAAGGGGATTTCGGGAAAAGAATAATTCTCTTGCGAAAACTTTTGCGTTTTACTCGGATGAATATGCAAATGAAGCATTGTCAAATGGAGAAATCGAAAGGTTATATGAGAGAGAGGTACTGAAAATTTGCAAGAATAAAACTTATATGGGTATTTGGCAAGTATTTGCCCTAGCTAGTGTGCTATGTCGTCCCATATATTCGGTATATCCAAACCTTGGTAACCCTAACGTCAGAAAAGACCTTCACCGCATGATAAAACCCAGAGAAATAAAATGTAAAGAAACGAGTTTTATAATGTGGACGACAACGAGGCAAGACATGAGAAGGCAGAATTGGGTACCCAATCACTTCCTTGTTTTACTACCAATGGAACAAACTGGACAGAACGACTACAATGAAAATAGTACAGGCGTCAGTGATGAGTCGGTTGCAGGTGACGGCATTTCTTCCGACAGAAGAGATGAACTTAATAGTGGTAACGAAGATGTCGGTACAAAAGAACACACTGACAATGGCGATAATCTAGGCGGAAATAGACAAAACTATCTCAATGTCTCAGATCTAAATCCTCAAGATTTACTTGGACATTATGTACTAGTGGATTATGACAAAAAACCGTACCCTGGAATCGTAACAGATTGCGATGAAACCGAGGTGTTTGTAAGTTGTATGCACAGAATAGGAAACCTAAAAAATCCATCCTTTTATTGGCCTCTTGCAGTAAGAGATGAATGTTGGTACGGCATGGAGAACGTTTTGGGAACAATACCAGAACCCAAACTTGTTGGACAAAAGTACATCGTTGATGCCAGTCTTTGGAAACAAGCCCTTGAAATGATCAAAATGTGACTTAACTGATAGACCTCAAATATCTTTTTTAAAAAGTCATATAAGTTACAATGTGTCACTAGTGTTACTGTTTTTTATTATCATATTTCGAACCTAAAAGCAAAAATGACTCTGTTTCAATTGCAAGTTATCAATACAATATCTCAGGATGAAAATGATAGGATAGGATAGTAATTGTTTGAAAGAAGAAATTGGAAAATATCCTTGATGCCTTTTGTGTTAGAAAAAAAAATATCACTTTTGTTCCTTTATTATTCAAACCAATGAGGAGCATTTCTTGGTGTCAGATCAATATAGGTTTAAGATATGAATAAACAACAAACAATGTCATATTAAATGTTTCAAAGACATTGATAGTTTTTTTACTGTATCAAATATATTGTTTTTTTGTATGTTTGTCACTAGTGTTACTTTTTTCATTTTTGTGTTACCAAATTGTCACTTGCGTTACTGATAGAAAAAATACATGCTAAAGATGAACCCCTGAATTTAATTGATAATTGTTTTGCTTTTGGACAATGCATTGGCTGTTCATTTCATTCGAGAGAGAACGAATATTTTTATTCAACTTGTTTTCACATAAATTACCAAAGTTTATTACTAAAAATTTGGTTTTTCTGTGACTAATTTTAATTTAGAAAAAAAATATTCAAAAATCTTTAAAATTAGATAAAATATATTACATTCGAGTAATTTTCAACTAATAATCCTTTTAGAACGTTTACAAAGATGGTTTTGGATAATAAAGTATTTTTTTTCAAATAATTTGTTATGGTAACACAAGTGACACTTGCAGACAGCAAGAGGTACATTTTTTAAATTTTTGACATTTTGTGCATTCAAAAGTAATGCTCTATTATTTTTTCATACAGTTGAATAGTTCTGTGTTCAAACAAAATAAAATTTAAAAAGATATGAGTAATTTTATTTTTGAAAAACACCATAACGAAATATCTACATTTTTTGAAAATGACCCTTATGACGTCGTAAGCCAATCACAAAGTTTCGGTGAAAGTTTTTGAAAACATTATACAGATTATTTAAAATTCTTCAATGGCGAATTGTAATATGTTATACAAAAATTAACAGGGAAAGGTTCGTCGCCGGAATTTTGTAGATTTGGAAACCATCCGTTCGATTTAACTGCTGTAACAGTTAAAAACTAGAGGCTCTAAAGAGCCCGTGTCTTCAACAATGGTCACTTTATATTCAATTTAACTGATGTAACAGTTAAAAACTAGAGGCTCTAAAGATCCCGTGTCTTCAACAATGGTCACTTTATAAAACTGTAAAAAGAATAATGGATAATTTCTTTCATGTTAACATATTTGTAGATCTTATTCTACTGATTATTATTCTTTTTTAAAGTTTCCATTTATCTTTTAAGTTTTCAAGATAATATGCAAAAATGGGAAAAATCATCATAAAAGGGAATTTATTTTCTCTATTTATAGCGGTTTTCAAAATAATAGGCAAAACTTGCATTTTACCGCTATGTTCTATTTTTAGCCATGTCGGCCATATTAGTTGGCAGGTGGAGTTATCGACACATTTTTAAAACTATATACCCTAATGATGAGTGTGACCAAGTTTGGTTAAATTTTGGCTCAATAGTTTCAGAGGAGAAGATCTTTGTAAAAGTTAACAGACGACGACGGACGACGACAGATGAGAAAAGCTCAATTGGCCTTGCAGGCTATGCGAGCTAAAAAATAAACATCAAAGACGAAATAAAAAGATAAATGAATAGGTTTATTGTCATGAAACTAAACATGTATGTATCCAAATTGTTAATGACAAGGTAAACAAGTATACTTCCAAGTATGCATCTGAGTGGTCGAAGTATTTCTTTCGTGATAAACCATTAAAACTAAAGCTAAATGCAAACTATCATGGTTAGTAAAACTATTTATGATATAAGTATCAACTTAGTAAATGTCTGTTTTCTACAGTTTTAGTATAAAGTTCATCGAATATATTTTGTGTATTTCCTATTATAAATTAACTCCATTTCATGGCATATTATGCATGCAAAAGATTGCATCAAATGATATGCGTATTCAGAGACATTGTGTCTCTGGCATGGTCTAAAACCTGTCAATTTGAACTGTTATCGACGAAGATAAAATGAAAAACTATCTCTACATTTTACAACGAATATGCATCAATTAACGAAACAAATAGATACAGTATAATGAAAATACACGAGGGTCTGGATGGGTATCCTTCATTTCTTTATTCTTTAACATTTTAAAAAGCGTTTTTCTCTATCTTTTATTTTGACCATTATTCTCTATTCTTTACTTTTTAGCCCTATATTCTGTATTTTTCCCCATTATTCTCAATTCTGTAATCCCCATTCAGACCCTCGTACATGTTTTAATTAAAGGTTCTCTGGAAGACTACCATAGATCAAGTTTGCATATGATAATGTTGATGGTTTCAACTGCATATCATTACGCTGCATATAAATAAAAGGAGGCGAGGGGTTTACGTCAATGATATGGAAACCAAACGACAAAAAAAAAAGACCCAAACATATCATATCGTACCATGATTGACAGTTAGAAACAGACCAATGGAAAGCGCTTGCAAGTTGTCTTGATAATACTGACAATAATAATGTACTAAAATAAGATACTCAATAACATATATATATATATATACTGTCCCTTTGTAGCACGTGAATTGCAACTTGTGGTCAAATGTCAGAGTTATCCTTGAAGTTCTAGAACAATTTGTCAGTTCTCTAATACTTTATTCTCGCCATTTGTCAGTAACTTGTAAAAGATATCCATGAACGATACACATTTATTAAGAAAATTCGACGATTATAAATCCCGTGAGAACTATAACAGGTACAACGATACTACACTATTGAAAGAACAAATACATTATTACTGCGTTGTATCTTTCTCAGCGACTTGTCTACAACATTTCAAAGGTAACAGATAGTATATAAGTAATGCCTTTACGTTAAAGGTGAAGGAATCCGAATGCCGCTAGATGAGAAGTTGAAAATGATGGTTACGTTTCATCTTGTAACCGGAAGTTATCCACACAGTTTCGACAGTTATTCCTTCTTGCCACAGACACACATGCAAATACAAACAGCTAGACAGATAACTAACAACACTCCCATCACGATATAAGTAGAGGTGATTATCCAGAATGAAAAGTAATACAGCGTTGGATTGCAGTAATTATCCAAAATGGAATTACTGCTTTGCCAGGCATCGTATGTTCTGTACACCCATACATTACCTAAAAAATAATAGTAGTTATAACAAACTGTTCATTCAATTGATCTTAAGGTTACATGCGAATTCGATTTTACATATGCTTTCGCAAACTTTGTAAATGTAAACATGACTGTAATGATCATTATAAATAGTGTACTTATCAACCAATACAAAGCAAGTCATCTCCACTCCTCCCTATTCATACAACTTACCGCCATTTTTACCAGAGCATTTTTTCAACATCTCGTTCTAACTATATTTGTATAGCAAGACTTACATCTAATGCTCCAATACATCTCTTGTTTGTGATTCCAGCTTTTAATTGAGTTGCAAATAAGAATAACAAATACAAAATACAAAACCACGCATATGTTATATTCAACGTAGAACTTAATAAAAATATAGCGTGCAATATACCAAGCATTGAACTAGTGCAATATCTATCGAAAATGGACACGTCAACGTTAGTATTGTATGTCCTTGTCATGTGAAAAGGTTTAAACATATGATTAAAGGTTTATTGCACGAAAAATGAATAACATAATCCCTCTTTGCCAAAGACAATTTTCATTAACATATTAAGTCCAATAACTTTACATCATACCTGCAATGAACCAAGCAAATAGAAAACAGTTGATAAGTTGTTCGGGTCCAGCCCCTGACTGTTTCTCTTCCTCTCCGTCCTTCCTTTTATTGACCTGTCCTCTAATGATCATAAGTATGTTAGATACAATGTTAAAAACTCCTGCTACAATCAGGTATATGGGGATCATTTTTTCTGCCGGACAGTCATGTAAATAGGTTGCTCCTAAATAAAGAAGAATATATCAAACAATGCTAAAAGGAATTACGTATGCTGATGCATTTTGGGAATATAATTATATTTTGATGTTATTGATTAGCACATACCTCCCACGCTTTACGGGGATACTGAGATTGCGCACCGTAATGTTTGGCTATACGGCATTAACTTAGGACACTGAAACTGTTCACCATAACTTCTGGGTTTACGTCATTAACCTCGACACCGAGACAGCGCTCATTAATGAGGGTATAGATTGGGGGGGGGGGGGGGGGGGGGGGGGGGGGGGGGGGTTCCTTTATTTCTGTATTCTTTAATTTTTTATACCATTTTTCTCTATTCTTATTTTTGTTTTGCCCATTATTCTCTAGTGTTAATATCTTAGCACCTCATTATTCTCTATTCTTCATGTTTTTTGTTCATTTTTCTCTATTCTTTATATTCTAAGTCCAGTATTCTCTATTCTGTAAACCCCATCCAAACCGTCATTAATGTTAGATCTTGCGCCATATATGAGGACGATGAGACTACGTACAGTAATTTTTTGACCATGTGCCATTATATAAATAACACATAGATGAGAGGATGATAGAGCAGAATGTTACCCCGAGAAAACATTGTCAACCGAGGCGAAGGGTAACAATCTGCTCCATCACCCTCTCAGATGTGTTATTCGATTCATTATACTGAATGTTCTGTCATAACTGTCTTTTCAAATTGTAAATTGAAAGTAATTAACTTTGCTGTCATGTGCATAACAACGGTATAGTTATTTGAAAAACAATAAAAGTGAAGCAAGATGCATTTATTGTATATTGACAGTTTATGAAAAAGGTCTGAGGTCGAAACGTAGAATTTGAGCATTGCCTTTTAAATTATTGTTGCAAATTCAATTCACTCTCCACTAAATTAGCGATTTTTTATTGGTCTGCACGAGAAGGTGACATTCGAAAAATTGTTTACCGCTTAGCCATGGGATAGAGTAAATTGTCTCCCTCGTATTAACCAATCAACATCTGGCATTTAAACGTGAAGAATTGTAATCAAATTTATTCAATAAATTCTATTTAATATTTCCTCCTTCAAAGGTACAGTATGTTCATCCAACAGCCCTTACCATCATGGTATATTTAGGAGCCTGTAATTCAGTGGTTGTCGTTTGCTGCTGTATATCATATTTGTTTATCATTTATTTTTGTTTTGTTATAAAACAGGTCGTTAATTTTCTTGTTTGAATTACTTTCACAATTGTCATGTCAGGGCCTTTTATATATATATAGCTTGCTATGTGATATTGGTTTAGCTCATTGTTTAAGGCCTTACGGTGACCAAAATACAAAGTTTTGATACTGTATAGTTGTTATTTATAATGATTTATTTTAGCATACAGTTAAATAAATGATTTTTCTTTATTTAAAATCATCTGCGAAAATTATTTAACTCAGAGTAAACAGACCATTCTCTCAATGAGCCGCATAGAAGCCACGAAAACAGACCACAGTGAATTTTGTGGGTTATTTTTGTAAAGCATTCGCGAATCATTAAGTTCGAAAGCAGAAAGAGTAGCAGCTACTTACCTACAGCAATCATAGCTATTGGAATTGCCAAGAAAATCCCTAAACAGATAGTACATGCAACTGAAAAACAAAACATAATTCGTCAACACTATCTTTCCTACCTGAAGTTCCGACTCTATTTAAGAATCTCCATTCCTTACAAAATCAAGCAGTCTACATGTGTGTTCATGCAATCTGATATCATATATAACCATTTACCAATGTACTTACTATTTTTGGTGTATAGGGGTAGGTACATAACAGGTACTAAGTGTATTGCGAAAAACTACTAAATGTTGTTTTTTTGTTTTTTTTGTTTTTTCTCTCAACAGCTCTAAAGTTAAGGATGTTCGCTCCTCTTATTTTTTGAATTTTTGCCAGTTAATCGGAATCTTCTAGTTTTATCCATGTAGTACCATTACATTTTTTTACCTGATAACCCCTACTTTTCTTTTCATTATTTTATTAAATATAGTTTAAAAAGCTATATATGAAAATCTTAAAAAATCCTTGTTATTTTTTTCATAGCTTTTCAAAAAAAAACAAGAGCCAATGTTAAATGTATGAAAAATCTAGAGAGAATTATTTCCCGCAAAATTTTCAATGGCTTATATCTCGAAAAAAAAAAGCACACGGACCCTTCATTTTTTTCTGCATTTTTAGTTCCTTTATTTATATACTATCAATTGATAACAGTCTTTTAAAAAGCTTGTTATTTTGAAACAGAGTAGCAAAGATCCTTAAACTGTACAAGTTTTTTTTTCACCAGCTCTCTAGTTAAACTGTATAGGAGAAACAAGTTTCCCTCCATCAGCTCTATAGTAAAACTGTACAAAAGAAACCAGTCGTTTTTCCTTACCAGCTCTATAGTTAAACTTTATATGAGAAACAATGTTTTTCTCAACAGCTCTATCGTAAAACTGTATAGAAAAAAACAAGTCTTTTTTCACCAATTCTATATATAGTGGAAACCAAACAAAAGTGTTGTTGCTTAGCACAAATTTTCAACATAAGAGTAGTAAAAATGCTTCATCTTAATGAATACATATATATTTAAAACATGTACTTACCGGAACCTACTAAAATTCCACAGCATGTCTTGACAAAATCGACATTTCCATCTGATTCTGCCTTCGCTTGTTTTATCTTTCCAAAAAGGGAATCGTAAGATGGTGGAGGAGCTACATCTGAAATACAGTACCAGAAGTTGTACATCTTTGTAGAGAATATTCGGCCAACACATATATAGTTCTGTTTCTTGCCTCACTATATATATCTTCACTAAATTTTCAAGAGTACCCCAACACATTTTATAGACATTATTAATGAAGCACCGTTAAAGTGCGAAACATTTTTGGTTAAGCCCCGTAATAGTCCATTACATTTCATTTAAGAATTAAATGCTTCTTTTTGTAATTTTATTGCGGTGTAAAAGTCTGACCGAAGCTCATTTTAGATTATGATTCTAGAAATGTGCGCACGATCAACACTTTTACAACCCTATTAAATTGCTAAAAGAAGCATTCAATTCTTGTAATTAAATTTTTATGCCAGGGTCATGAAAAATCGATTTCTACCAATTATTTCTTAAATTAACCTGTGCACTTTATTGTGATGGCACGTGTCATCATAAATGTTACACTTCATTGGGATATGAAGGTTAATTTTAGTATGACGCGCAAGCGTTGTTATCCAATCAAAATAACGAATTCTTCTGAAACATACATGTAATGTAATTATATATACGTAAAGTGTGTGCTACTTTAATTTATAACGAATACGATTTTTTCTATTTTTAATCTTCTTCTTTTTCGTTTTAAAAGTAGGCGGGTCTTTTTTGTTGCTTATTTTTTGTTGTTGTTTTGTTGTATTGTTTTAGAGGATTTATTACACTTTTGGTTGCTTTCTCAATGCTGGTTATCACACACACTATGGTGCAATTAATCTGAACAAGTTAACATATCTAAATCTTAGATACATTAGTTTTTTATTAGTGGTTATTGGACTTGAACTAGCTGTCAGTAACTGCGAGTACTCTCAATCTTTACTTAGTGTCTTTTTTTGTTGTGGGATGTATAAATACGCTGCCACGTCCGGTCTGTGTTTTCGTAAGATGTTTTCTGCTGTATTTGATCTGATGAGTTAAGCCTTTTTCAACTGATTTTTTTTTATAGTTGTGTTATATTGTTACACCACTCAGGGACAGTTTATACTAGTATAGACTGTCCCTGCACCACTGTCCCATGTTAGGGGGGTTGGGCGCCAGCAAACTAGTTTAACCCTGCCATATTATGTTTGTGCCTGTTCCAAGTCAGGAGCCTGTAGTTCAGTGGTTTTCGTTGGTTCATGTCTGTCATATTTGTTTTTGGCAAACTGTTCTGTTATAAATTAGACCGTTGATTTTCTCAATTGAAATGGGTCATATTTTTTATGTCGGGGTCTTTTATAGTCGACTGTACGGTATGTGTTTTTTCTCATTTTTGAAGGCCTATAATTACAAAATGTACTTACATTCACTTCATTTGAACGTTTGTGGATAGCTGTCTCATTGGCAATCATACCATATCTCCTTATTTTTACAAGAACTGTTTGACCTTCTAAAGCAATAAGTTCACAACATGTTTGTTTGGGGGAGGGGTTCAATCTCAATCTTAAAGCTTTCTGGGAAATGTCGTTTAAAGTATAGTTTATCATTGTGTTTTCTTTTCTTTTGTTCATGGAATTTGTTTTCTCATTTATCTGTTGGTTATTAAATTACGATTTGCTAATGTGTTCTCCACCTTGGCATGTTTTTGTTCCCTTTTATAGAGAATATGTACATGTGTCAATTCTAGTAAAGCTTCATATTTAGCAGTCTTGCTGCAGTAGTACTCTACATTTCAACATGTACGTCAAGCAGCAATCAGTGGCGGATTCGGAGGGGGCATAACGGGCATTCGCAAATTACATTTTATTTGAAATTTGTCTTCAAATGTTCTAAAAAATTGCCGGCAATCATGTGACATAATAAATATCCTCGGACCCCTAAAATATATTATAATGATCAGGAACCTATTATGGTTCTTATTTTAGGCATAGGGGTACATGTAAATCCGTATATATTGCATCAGTCCATTTAAGAATCAATTCATGCAAAATGTAATTCCTTACCATAACATTATTTGATATCTCATTAGGATATAAACATATGTTAAAACTCATCTATAGTTTCCATATGAATCCATACCAGTTGGGAGATATAAATTCTACAGAATGCATTAAAAAACTCATGTTGTGGGAGCTAACTCCAAAAATATCCTATAATATATTTAGAAACATACATGCTAAATTTCTGTCCAGGTTAGGCAGTAAATGGTAAATATTACTCAATCTTTTCATTAGCATCCATATAAATAAAACAAAAGTATAACTCAATGTTAAAAATAAACATTTATAACTTTTCATTGGTGTATCACAAACTTTTTTTTCATAAATCTAAGGAAGAATTTGAAAAAAGGAAGGACAGCGTATTCTTAAATTTTAGTGTTGCATGATACTTAAATGGACGACTGCTTAAACCAGTTCATTGGCGGATCCAAAAGGGAGGGGGTTTCAGTGGGTTGAACCCCTCCCTTTTTTGGATTATTTTTAATTATGTGAATGTTTTATGGTGTTTCGGAGGTTGGAAGACCCCTTTTCAAAATGGCTGGATCTGCGCCTGACTAGTGTACCTTTTGCATCCACATATGAGGGTGGAGCGGCTCCAGCTTCTGCTGCCTTCAGTTCTGCCCCTTCTGTAGCCATTGTCTGAAATATAATTTGATTCGTAATTATACAAAAAAGACCATCCAGTCCAGGCTAGGACAACTTATCATTATAATACAACAAGCGCTTGGACCATGGACCCCATTTCTCGATTCTTCTTTTATGTATTAAATTTTGTTTAATCGACATTTTTTAATATTTTAACTTATTTTCACTTATTGAACGTGTGTTTCCTTTTATCCAAATATATAAGATATTACAAATATATCATTAGTCTATTAACGGAAAAAAAAAATTAAAGAGAAGTATATTATAATTATGCGTATGGTTAAGAGAAAGAGCACAATGAATAAGTGAAAATAAGTTAGAAATTTTATGAATCTTTAATAATGAATATTGAATGCTAAAACAAAGTAAAACAAGAGGCTGTCAGAGTGACAGCAAACCGGATTTTCCTGCAGAGGTCGAACCCTGAACAGTTGAGCAAGTATGGACACTACATTTAAGCTTAAAACAGCTCTGAATTTGGATTGTAATTGAATATTTGACACAGCATAGGTTTGTGACACAAAATGAATGTGGTTTAAGAACTGAAATACTTGAAATTGGACATTTAAATACCTATTATGGTCCAATATCAAAAATCTAAGTACATATTAGAATCAGCATATCAAAGAACCCCAAGAATTCATTTTTTGATGAAATCAGACAAAATTTTAATTTAAGACCCTTTGGACTTCAATGTGATATTCTTTCTTTAGGGATGAACCCTGAAACGAAAACAACATAATAGTATTGAAAATGCAATTTCGCATTAAAAAAAGACCCATTTTAAATTATATTCGATGGGTTATAACGGCTTAATGTTTTTTAAAACCGGATATGTCGTCTACATCACAATTTCACTGTAAAAACTATTAATAGCACATACATGTATACATGCAGAAATTTTATAAGTCTATTGCGTGTGGTTATACTATTATAACTTTACAATACAAATTACCAGTATTATATATGCACACATACAATTTCATTTATTAAAAGGAAAACGAAACCGGGCCTATGGCTAATACATGTATTCTCGGTCACACAATAATCTTTCATAAGCACATCATATTTTCTTATTACAAATACAATGTACCTGTGTATTTACGCACTTCTATATGATAAAAGTAATCTACAACATCGATAATTCACTACTTAAACGTAAAAAAAATCCTCGCTTACCTGCCTTCCAATCTATAACGTACTGTGTTTAAGCAATTACTTTAGTATTGTTTTCATTAACCTCAATACTACCCAGATGAACTGCGTATGAAGATTTGTAGTGATTGCTTATTATCCAGAAATATCCGAAAATACCCAAACTACTGTTATCTATTTGTGATCCTAGTTCATATATTGATATTTATAGACATTGCACACATTTAATAAACTAACAATAAGACGTATAATATTTCACGCTTTGTGATTTTTGTTTGTGCCAAATTTTTGTGTTTAAATTATCGATCGGTTGTCTCCGCCCATTCCGACCTTTGCTGAACGAGAATTGAAATTAAAAAAAGAAGATATAGGTCAATCACTTTGTCAATATCTAATATTGAATGAATGGAAGATCGGTGTTAATTTTAGACCGTTCTAATTCCTCAACTTGTATATAATTGATCATAAGGATACTCGTTCGTATCTAATATTGAATGAATGGAAGATCGGTGTTAATTTTAGACCGTTCTTATTTCTCAACTTGTATATAATTGATCATAAGGATACTCGTTCGTATGTGGAAATACGTTAAAATGAAATCCAAAACTTTCTCATTAATCCGAAAGTTGACATGAATTGCAATGTATATTCAACAATCAGCATGTTCAGTGGCAAATACTACATGCATATTCAGCACGTCCTCGAACCGGTTACCGGAAATGCATATGCAACAGGTAACACAGACACAAACATTATTCTATAAGAATGAACGCAGGTCATTCAACAAGCTGGCTAAGTAACTTTTTATGAGTGAATGCATAGCACCCTTGTCGTACAAACATACAAGCTGGGCCTTGTCACTCTTACATGTTTAAACGGTCTAAATAAATGCATAGTACCGTTATCGTACAAAACTACAAGCTGAGCCTTGCAACTTTTAAACTGTAGAAATGGATGCATGTCAACCTTTCCTGACATTATTCCGACCCTTTTCTCTTGAGTTTATTCCTATAGAGGAGCTATTTTATATTGATATGACCTGGTAGTGTCGTAACCCGTTTCTTACATTTTTGTTCAAAACAGAAATATGATTTTTACATATGACATTTGTAGAGGCATCTGGTTTATTATTATTTTTTCTCATGACAGACATTTTATTACTTTAATAATATATATATATATATTTATTCAGAAACAACCCCTTTACAACGGGGGAACTTGCGGACAGGGTATCAACAAATGCGTCTAACAGCATATGCAATGAATATATCATTTTCAAAGTTAAAAATTGGTACATTGTAAAATAAGACATCTTACATAAGAGAAATAAACATTATGTACAATATAAAAAATATGACCTAAACTACGAGTTACGTAAAACATATTACACATTAAATAACATTCAAAGTTTAGGTTCCAAAACCAATGATCTCTGAGAGTACATTTTGCTCAACATTTTTTTTTTACTTAAACTGTCCAAAGTTTTACTGATATAGGGATCAACCTGGTAAAAATAATCACCAATCAGTATTTGTATTTTATCGTAGGACGATAACTCTGTGAAGCAGAGGCCCGGGAAAGTAAAACTTAGATACTCATTTATATCAGTTAATTATTTATTTCGGATTGAAGAAAAGCCAGAACACTCTAGTAGGAAATGTTCAATAAACTCGTCAGAATTACATAAACACATTTGGCAAGTGGAACTCTCGCTAAGATTCATCCTATACAAGACTTGGTTCACAGGTAAACAATTTGTACGTGTTAACAATGTTAGTCTTGTAGACTTAAAGGCCGACAAATAGGGTTGCCTTCCTTGTGCAAAATTAAATTTGGAGAAAATATCTAGACTGCTTTTATCATTTATTTCTTGATATTCCCTTCTACGAACAAACCTTCCAAGAAACTGTTTAAATATATTGGAGTTAACATTCGAGTTGTAAAAGTGATCCAGACCAACCATATTAAATAAATTGATCATATATTTTGGATAATCCCACCCCCTTTAAAGCGTTAGGGACTTAATCTCTTCAAATACAATTGGACACAATTTACTTGTGTCAAGGCCTTGAATCCTAGCAAAATAAGACACCCTTTGTCAATCAAGAAAATCGTTTATTGGCTCCCATCCCAAGTCCAGGAAAAGAGCAGCTTTTGGGATATTCATCTTAGTATTAAAAATCAGTTTCGCCGTTTTATATTGCCATGTTTCAAGTATTTGTTGATTTGAAGCGGATGACGGTAGCCATACGGCACATCCGTGTGCCAGAGAGCATCCTCAAAAGATATGCGATTAAAAGATCCGTGCTCATTAAGTAACTTAGTCATATAATTCAGTTTGCGCTTAAAAATATCTTTTAAGAAATGATTGATATGGTAAGCAAAGGTCAAAGAGCGGGTAAAATAAACTCCCAGATATTTATATTCAGTAGTCTCGTCCAAATACTCATTTCCTAGGTACCATTTCTTAGTTTTATCTAAGCGTTTACCTACTATCATAATCTTGGATTTGTTTGGGTTAAACTTTAAATTCCACTTTGATGCAAATTTTGCTGTTATATCTAGCAGACACTGCAGTTCCTTCTCGGACTCCCCGATAAGGACTACATCATCAGCAAACATTAAACAGTTCAAAATTTGTGAGGAGAGCTCGACGCCCAAATTACTGGTTTCAAGCATATCTACGAGATCATTCATTAAAACAGAAACAAGTGTTAGGAGACAAAACACAGCCTTGTTTCAGGCCAAATTATTGGTCGAAGAAACCTGTTTCACTTAATTGCACCAAACAAGACTTTATTTGATACGTTTCTAAAAAGAGATTTGAGCAATTTCCAGCACTTGCCTTGAATGCCATTTTTCCACAATAGATAGAAAAGGCTATCTCGCCAGACTCTATCAAAAGCCTTGGACAGGTCTAGGAAAGCGAGAAACGTTTTATGTTTTTGAACTTTGCTAATAGAACAAGTACCTTGTAGTGTAAAAATATGGTCCTCGGTTCTTCTGTTTTTTCGAAATGCTCCCTAGACCTCGTCTAAAATATTATTTTCTTCCAAATGAGACATTACAGATTCTTCCAAATATTTTGCATATACTTAATAAACATTAGAAGTAATCGTGATGCTTCTAAAATTATCAATATCAGAAACAGATCCTGATTTATGTAATGGTTTGATGATGCCTTTTTGCCAATCATCAGGTACAGTTTCGAGGTCAGATATTATTGTGAAAAGATCAACAAGTGAATCAACTAGCGCATCCCCGCCAAATTTTAAGAATTTATTAGGAATCTCATCGATGCCACTAGCTTTACGCGACTTAAGGTTCCTTAAAATTAAAGCAATTTGTGGTCTACCTATATTTACTGAAATATTTGAATCGGGATAAACTTCGTCGTTATCAATACTCGAGAGAAAACCATTATCCTCATCTTGCATATTACATTTTATTGAAGGATCCTTACCTAAAGAATTAAAATGGCTGATTAAAACAGCACTTATGTCTTTCTCTTCCGTAAATAGTTCGGACTTATTTTTATTGTTCATAATCTGTTGAGGGGCAATACAATTAATTTTGCCTTTTAAGATATCCCAAAATCCTCTAACCTTATTGGACGAATACTCACATTTGTCATGAAATTCTTTCAATTTCAGGGTGTTTGCTTTTTTCTTTTGATAGCTTCTTGGACCTAAGCTTTTCGCACACGATAAGTGTCAGATAACATCTTACTAGTCTCACTATTACAGTCTCATATTGTGTTTAAAAATGAGTCTTGTATTATTTATTGTTATCAAGACTTTTCCTGATGCGATTTAGAATGGTTTTTTTAAATGAAGATCCTAAAGAGGAAGTATAGCTGCAACATAAAAGAAATATAGATTTGCACCTGACGAGTGCACATATGTTATGGTCGTTTCAATACAGCTTTTTTACTCAATTTTTGGACCTACAAATCCGTACAACACACTTACGTTTCGCTGAAATATAAGATCGGATTGTAAAGAACACTTTGCAATTTGAACCACGTTTCGGAAGGGTTCAGTTTATGATCTATATGTCACGACTTCCTGTATCTGGTTGGTATCTGCCGTTTGCCAGTCTGTCAGGATAGAATATATTTTCTTGATAATGTAAGATTCAGGCGCGGATCCAGCCATTTTGAAAAAAGGGGGGCAACCTCCGGAACATGATAAAACGTTAACATGATAAAATATAAAATCGAAAAAAGAGGGGTTTCAACCCCCGAAACACTCCGCTGGATTCGCCAATAAGATTGTCATATTTGAGAAAGGTTATATACAGATGATGCAGTGGATGTTGTGTCTTATGCAGGATGTACACTTTATTGCTTGTTTCTTGTCCATGCAAGGTATTGTCATGCAAATTATATTGGTAACGTCCAGTCGCAAGTATATGGACATATATGAGGATGGGAGTTGAGTACCCCATAAAACGAAACATGCCGATTTTTTTTAGCCTGTTTAATAACGTTAGCGACGAATCTTAAGTTTAACTCCGTTTGCCTTAACGGTACATGGAGCTGTAACAAAATGAAAATGTAAAATGAAGGATTTTATTACGTTAACGGTAGCGAAAAGGATCCGTTTAAAACTAGGGGACAACGGCCCCACTGCATGTTGTTTGTTGAAACTTGACCTTCCACTCCGTCTGCCTTAACGGTTGCTATAACAAATGTCACGGAAGATGGAAACTAAGTTTATTTCGACGCTAACGGTAGCGAGAAGAATCCGTTAAACGCTAGGGAATAATGGCCGGGCAATGCATTTTGAAACTGTAATAAACTGTATAAAAACATGTTAGCTATCAGGGCAGTATATTCATCATATAAGTGTCAGCAAATATTGCTCATGCTAACAATGTTTGTAATTACTGACCATATCACATATATACAACTGTGGCGATGATCACAATGTTTACACACACATTCTTATACGGTCAATGAACTATGACAACGTAGGTATATATACATGTAGAGAGGATGTGTAAATACACCAAAATCCATAATGAATACTTTATTGGATGGAAATCTTTAAACGCTGAATGGTCCTAGAATTATGTCTATTAAATACCATAGGAAAATGTATAGTTATATGCCGTGACTGTTTGGTCCTCACACCATTTGGGTTCCACGTAAGAATCTATGCGTTTAGCGTACAAAGTTATGAACATTTCTGTGGTATCCCTTTTCTCAATAGTATCAAAACATGGTAGAGGTCAAACCAATTGTAAATCCTTTAATAATACAAAACAGTAAGAGCTCATTTAACGGAAATATACTCCTTTTTTACTGTAAACGGTTAGAAGAAGAAAGCTTCAGTTAAACCATGACATAGAATGAGGGTCTGGATGGGGTTTACTGAATAAAGAATAATGCCCAAATGATATAGTGAATAGAGAAAAATGACAAAAAAAATAATAACAATGGACTGCAAAACATTTTAAAGATCAGATTATAAAACTTAACCATAAACAGAACGAAGAAATCATTAACTAGTAATTGCTGAAAAATAATAAGAAACTCATTTTCATGATAATTTTACAGAATGAACGTTATTATTTTTAATTATAAAGAAATATACCATAAGGACCCCCGTACAGAGCCTCATACAATTGGAGAAATGCATGATGATTTGAATAAAATATTTTACCGGCAAAAAACGAACAACAGATTGTAATCGTAAACTGAGAACAAATATTGGTATTAAATAATTGGTGTCAGTATTCCGGTATTTATAAAGATTAAAAATAAGGTACACTGCATTTAAACAACAGACTCGCTCATTATTATGTTAAGAAGATATTTAAAAAGAAAATAGTGGGTGTTTTGTTCGATACTAAATTACCAATACGTATTAGATCAGTGAAGGAAAAATATGTGTATGAAAACGGGATCAACCCCGAAGATTAACTAGGGTAAAATAATATGGCTACCGCTTGACCTCTCCTATCAGGCAGTCAAAACCATTGATCGCTTAAGTTGGATGTCGGTTTTTATCGTGTTGGATGTTTAACGACTTTTCACGTCCGTTTAAATTTGCAACATGAAATCCAAAGCTTCGGGTATAGTTTGATTAACATACACTCTGCAAGTTAAAGAACCTTGCGAAAACTCTCGGTGGGTTTCATTGGTGACTTGTGGCAAGACAAAGTTTTGTCCCTGTCCGACATTGTCCCGTTACCCTGTGCCAGTTTACTCTCCCGTCCTTCTTTATCGTTGGTCAACCGTGCAGAACCAACAATTATTTTACTTTATTAAGCACAAATTACACCCGTAAAAGGGTCATAGGTATAATAACAATTATGTAATTGTATAAACAACATTTATTGGTTTATCTTTTAGAACATCCATGAAATATTTGCAACTGGTTGTTAAAAAACAGCAACCAATCAATAAATTCAAATATCCCAAATGACGCGAATTTATGGTTTACATAAACTCAGTATGACACTTCATGTCTATTGTTGTAGAGCTTGAAACTTAATAGACAGATACGTGTCAGCTGTTGAAGACCAGTATGTTGATCTCTTCCGCATCTAAAGGTTTCTTTCTGATGCCAAGTCATTTGCGTACAAAATTCTTCTTATTCTTGTTTTCATATCAGTAGATCTGATATCCGGTATGTCTGATCGTCGGTCCATTAGTCCGTTAGTTAGTTTTTGGTCCATCATTATGTTCATCACCGTTAAAGTTTTGGTTTTGATTGCCTACCACAAAGTCTTGGTCACATCAACTTGATTGATACTTTATACATATTACATATATTTTGATTGTTCATTGTAATGTGGACTTTTGTAAATACAAGCCAAATTTTGGCTTCGACAGAGATTGCATGGTACACTGCACAGTGATATCTCATAGTACAAAGTCAGTACATTCACTGTGTCTAAACTACCCCGGCAAAAAATGTTTGGACTCGATGGTATCTAATATCCGGCACGGTGACGGAACATCAATAGACAGAGAAAAGGTAGTGTTCTGTTTATTTATTTGTTATTTTTATGATATCGAAGAATATATATACATATATTACTATTTTCTATTGTGAGATGTAATATTTTCTACAACCGTTCTAGATTAACAGAGAAATAAGTAAAAATGCACGTCAAAATGACGAATTGAGTGAACCTTGCCTTGAATTTGTTTAATTTCTCCTTAAATTGTTCACATGGTACGGAAAGGAAAGTACGGAAAAAAAGATATTGACATGGAGATTGCAAAACTAGTCACTTTGAGCACCTCAATCCTTGTATTTCTGCGTATGGAACGAAAGAAATAGGTCATGTCAAAATGGAAGCACCCGGTTTTGTCAATGTTGTTTACGACACAATGACCCGGTTTTGTCTATGTATAGAACCCGGTTTTGTTTATTTTATGAAAAACAACGTTAACACTGGTGCCCTGAAACAAAAAAAAAATAAATTTACAAATGGCTGATCATGTGGGTTTTCAAACCAGATACCTCAATAAAGCGTGTGGCCAAGTTTAAATAAATTGTTAAAGAGGAGAAGATTTTTGTAAGATGATTGACAAAAACGCAAAGAAATGGTAAAAATCGTAATTAAAGGTCAATAATTCTTACAAGGATATCGACCAAGTCGACTTATTCGTATATATTGTCTTGCTGATCATTTTTGCTATATAACTTTTATATATTTCAAGATAATAGACAGAAATGGAAAAAAAGGAGAAATTTGTCATTCAAGGACATTAACTTCTATAAGAATTCGTGTGAGAGTTTTGATGTGTATGGACAACAGGTAGAGCTCAACATTATGAACATATCTGCTCCTATTAAATTTTCTCTATCTATAGCTGTTTTCAAATAATAGACAAAACTTGCATCCCCCTATGTTCTATTTTAAGCCATGCCGGCCATCTTTGTTGACAAGCGGGGTCATCAAAATCTTTTTAAACTAGATACCCCAATGATGATGAAAAACAGTTAAACATAAGTTCGTTAGACCTTTTAAAACCGACATAAGATTGTGGATAAGGTTTGTTAAATGTATTGTAGCCCAGTTGCCCCAGTAATTTCAGAGGAGAAGATTATGTAAAAAATTAACGGAAGACGACGGACGACGGAGGCCAAGTGATGAAAAAAGCTCACTTTTCCCTTGGGGTCAGGTGAGCTAAAACCAACCAAGAATTCCAAACAAGATTGCACCGTTCTTGAATTAAAAAAAAAGTCTAACATTTCATAATTAAGGCGTACACGAACGAGATAAACTAATCAGACATGGCAAAACAACTTCGATTGCGTTTTTTTTAAACAAAAATAAATACTACGTATAATTTATACAGGAGTGACTGTACGCACTGACATGTCGCGACTGCTGGAATGATCGTTATCGAAATTATTTTGAAGGTCTGTAAGATAAATAATTTAATAAAAGTATCTCATAAAATTAACATTGTTCATGGAACCATAAAAAAAGTCAAGGTCTGATGAAACCTGCCAGACGGACATGAACACATTACAATCATTAAAACCAACCAAAAAAAAACCAAAACTTAACATTTACCAATTAATCAAGAAAATAAGTTCAAGGTCACTTAAATAGTCATGTGCGCCATACGAGCAAATATAGTTGACCTATTACTTATGGTATTAGAGATACGGACTTGAACAAGAAATGTTAACCTTGATCATAGATATCAACCATTATCAGCTATTCATTTTGTTAGGAAATCGCTGAACCATGAAAATGAGGTCAAGGGCAATGGACATATGACAGATAGAAACATCGTTACATAAAAGATCTGTGTGCGAGGTATGTTGCAGTCAGGCCTTCTAACTTCTGACATATGAAGCTTCATACAAATATTTAAGCCGCCACGAATTTGCATCCCTTTACTCGCATTCCGACAATTCCAAAATATCAATGTGAACTTTTAGAATAAACATGATAATCCTACTCACATACATCCAATTTCGCGGGTGTCCCTGCTTTCTTATTTCTTATAAAATTTTAAGTTGGTATACGATTTAGTTATATAACATTAGTGGCGAATCCAGGCGGCGTATAGGTCACACGCCCCACCCCATCTTTGATGGCCCCCAAAAAAATAATCTTTTTTTACGATTTTTTTAGCATAATTCGTCCAAAACATTGTTCGCTTCGCTACGCTCTGCGGTATGTAAGCTGTTTGAATTACGCCCACTTTGAAAAAACCTGAATCCGTCCCTATATATTGTCAATCATATATTGACCAACGTCAATGCACGATAATCATAACACAATGGAGAGATAACAGAACCGTTTATTTATAGAACTATTAAAAAACTAATCATTATTGCATTTTCTCGATGGCCTAAGACTATTATAATACTAATTTAAACTTAGTATTATAGTTACAGTTAGGGATAGATAGATTTGATTTTTAATGCATAATTGTTGTAATCCTTTTATCACCATAAACATTCATTTTCTATGGCAATTCTGCAAGCATATATACATTTGTTTGATTATCATGCCTTATAATGAACATTTAGCCTTAAGAAGATTTATTTTAAACGATCATAGGAAATATTACACCCCTAGGTAGATTGGATTACTTATAAAGATAACCATACTGTTGTGCAAAAAATCACATATCAAATGTGCGTCCTTCAATTTTTAAGTTCATAAATTCTAATTTTAAGTTTAAACACTAAAATTTACATAATTCATATAAAAAAAACGTATAGAGAGCTTAACACTCAATTTGCGGTTTAACCTTCATTTCTATCTATTTCGCAGTTAGAGTATTTTTTTTTAATGCAAAGCAAAATTATAATTATTTTTGTTCCAATAAAGTAGGAATTCAAGTGTTTACAGATTCAAATAATAACAGGTTGTCCTCTGTAAGAAATCGTTTTCCAACCAGCCACCAAACTCCTTTTAATTGCTGAAGTTCAATTATTTTATGCGATTATGCATTTTTTTCTTTGACAAAACCGAGTTCTGCCTTGTGAAATCTAGGACAAAACCGGGTTGTACACATTGACAAAACCGGGTGCTTCCATTTTGACATGACCTATTTCTTTCGTTCCATACGCAGAAATACAAGGATTGAGGTGCTCAAAGTGAATAGTTTTGCAATCTCCATGTCAATATCTTTCTTTCCGTACCTTTCTTTCCGTACCATGTGAACAATTTAAGGAGAAATTAAACAAATTCAAGGCAAGGTTCACTCAATTCGTCATTTTGACGTGCATTTTTACTTATTTCTCTGTTAATCTAGAACGGTTGTAGAAAAAATTACATCTCACAATAGAAAATAGTTATATATGTATAAATATTCTTCGATATCATAACAATAACAAATAAATGAACAGAAAACTACCTTTTCTCTGTCTATTGATGTTCCGTCAACGTGCCGGATATTAGATACCATCGAGTCCAAACATTTTTTGCCGGGGTAGTTTATACACAGTGACATTATCAGGTTTAAATTTTGGGGTACGGAAGTTTACCATGAATTCGTTGTCATATCAACTTAAAACTCAACTTAGATATGTTGATTGTATAGCAAACATTTCTAAAATAAATGACGATTGAGATTAAGACCCGGTCAAAATATAAAAAAAAGGAGATGTGGTATGATTGCCAATGAGACAACTCCCAACAAGAGACCAAACGACACAGACATTAACAACTATAGGTCACCTTCAACAATGAACAAAGCTATACCGCATAGTAAGCTATAAAAAGCCCCGAAATGACAAATGTAAAAAGTAAAATCACAAAAATACCGAACTCCGAGGAATTTAAACGAGAAAACTAACGGCCTAATTTATGCACAAAATAATGCACGAAAAACAAATATGCAACACAGCAACAAAAGACAACCAATTAATTACAGGCTCCTGACTTGGGACAGGAACATACAAAATGTAGCGGGGTTAAACATGTTAGTGGGCGCCCAACACTCTCCTAATCTTAGGACAGTGGTGCAACAGAATAACACAAGAACTGTACAAAACAATAAACAAGCAACGCATAAAATCAACAGCAACAAACAACAACCACTGAATAACAGGCTCCTGACTTGGGACAGGCACCTATAGAATGTGGCGGGTTTAACATGTTAGCGGGCGCACAACCCTCCCCTAACCTGGGACAGTGGTGTAACAGTACAACACAAGAACAAACTATAAAAATCAGTTGGAAAAGGCTGAACTCATCAGATGGATACAAACAGAAATACATCGAACAAAAACACATAGTGGACGTGACTAGGTACTTGTACATCCCAACAAGAAAAAGACACTAAGTATACAGATCTGAGAGTACTCGCAGTTACTGACAGCTAGTTGAAAGCCAATAACAACTTATAAAAAATCATGCATCTAAGACTAAATTATCAATCAGTACACATCCAACATCCAATGGATTTAGCGTAAAGACATCATAAGCAGTCAGAGATAAACACGACCTTAGCAATGCCAAGATACAGGTATCGACAGATTGTAGAGCCATAAATATGCATATGCATATAACAATAATATTTAGTTTGCATTTAATTTACTGATGACAAAATCAATATTAATACCAATAAAAAAAAATATTCAAACATCTAATTACAGTGTTGAACTGGTAACCTTTTAGAATATATTAGGTTTATTTAAAGGACCGATAAGTTCACCAGGATCGTTTAAAACCTAGGAAATGACAGTTATTACCGTTTATATTTAATTATTTTAAAGTAAGTTTCTTTGGGTAAATTTCAGCAGTATATTTAGAAAATTCTTGATCATTTAGCGAAACAATATCATCAAGATAACGGTGAGTGTTGATGAATTTATCAATTAAATGTAATTTAGACGGGTCTTTACTGAGTTTGGTCATAAACTGTTATTCCTAACAGTACAAGAACAAGTCTGCTATTAAAGAGGCGAAATTTGTGTCCATAGAAATACATACAACCTGTCGATAAACTTACAAAAGCAAGTTACAGGACTTGTGGTGTACTAACCGAAGAGTAGCTGTCATCAAATCGGACAATGCAGTTAGTATCAATCTATATAATTAACTGACAATTTAAAAGGCGAAACTACCTTGTCTTAATATAATTGAATACGCATACAAAAATACATAACAAAAAATACCGAACTCAAAGGAAAATTCTGAAAACGAAAAGTCCTTTATCAAATGGCAAAATCAAAAGCTCAAACACATCAAACGAATGGAAAATAACTGTCATATTCCTGACTTGGTACAGGCATTTCCTTACGTAGAAAATGGTAAATTAAACTTGGTTTTATAGCTAGCGAAACCTATTACGTGTATGACATTCGCGAAGAATTCGCATAAAAGTATTTGTTCGTGAGATTTATTACTTTTTGGAAATGCTACAAAAGGAATTGAACAAGCATTTTATAAAAGTATTCTAACCAGACACGTTTGCTCCATTTAGTAATTGCAAGTATTATTTCTGGCAGTCCATTTACTTTTGCATTATTATTCCAGTTACTTTAATCAGGCCAAACAAATTTATTTATCCCGGCAGATATAAAAATAGTAACTATGTACTAGATCGTATTGTATTAGTCAAAATATCTTACATAGACTATTTGTATAAAGGGATTTCATGACTTAAACGGTGCTTAACCAAACATGTCGATAAAATGTGCCAGAGAACTCCAGCCATGACAATTTAGAGGATGTACTGAATCAGGAAATACAAATATGAATTGGTTTGTCCTTAGCTGGCCAGACACGTTAATTACAAAAATTAAACATATGCATTGAGTTTCACTGTATACGTGTGGTCAGTGCAATAGTTTATAACTGGTTTGTTAATTACAGATAATTGTTACACATAGGGATCACGATAAGGCCGAAGATTTTAGCATTTTTTTGGGTCTGTTTTTTGACAGATTTTTCAGTGAAGATAAAAAATGTATACGAGGGATTGCTAGGATTTTTAAGGCTTATGATACATAAGTACTTTTTTGCGGTAACATGAAGATATTAAAAATACTGAAACTCTGTATTAACTGATAAAGAAGAAGTAAAAAACCCTGGGGAAATATGATCTAATATAGTGTATGACATGATTAAGATAAGATAAAATATTAAGTTAGTTTTATTTCAATTAAAATAAGATTGAGATAACATGTTTTCGTGCCAATTAATGTGCCCAGGATGAGATAAAGTAATTTATTAAAGTGATTGAAAAAGTTTTTCAAACACACAAATTTTGACAATCCTGTGTACTAGTATTAACTATATAATCACATTATCTTATTATCTTTATAAGCCACCGCAAGACCTGAGTCAGAAGTTTGTGTTTAAAACACAGAATTAAATAATGACAGGCAAATATTCCTAATGGGTTACATATAAATATATCCGTACTATATTGATATTATTTTGGTTCAAAACATTTGTAATTAAAATTTCAATAATTGTCTATATATATTTAAGTTTTCTTGAATAAGAACCTTATTTGAATTCGGATATAGCCCTGAACGCGATCTATAAACACAATATATGGCAGCACATTTTTCAACTGTTGATTTAAAAGATTTTTAACGCGATTAAAATAACTTCTTGAATATGTAGAATTTTAATGCTATTCACTTTTATGGAACATTCTTGAATTTCATATTTCCGCTGTAATAGTTATTGTTTTTTCGAACAATGTCGTATCTTGTTCGATTTACAATTTCAATGAAATAGTTAAATCTAATTCATAAAACAATAAATGTGAATTTCACTGTACGTAAAAATATTTTTTTTTTGTCAAATAAAACAGTAATCGAACACCCTTGTTCATCCCTCAACAGAAAAAAGAGTGAATATTGATATTCGCATAGAAATCAATAAAGCTTTCGTCGTCCTGATTATACAAGAAATATTTGCCACTGGACGTAATAACCTAACAATAAAATCAATAAATCAACTGGTCAATCAATTAGCAATGTTTAAAGTGGCGCATTAAAGTAAGATAATTAAATCTGATTTGGCATCGAATTTCGACTATACATTGTAATTGCAATTATGCTCTTAATAATGAGAAAAAAATATCAGAAACCTGCATTTTTGTCATTATTGTGTATTTATCCTGTAATCAGCCAACTATTGTACAAATAGCAGGTACACAAATAATTTTTTTTTGTGCTTTATTTGGACTTGTACAAAGTCTCTTGTTACTCCACTTGTTGAGCAAACTGTAATGTGAATTTTTCTTTTGAGTGGCAGTTCAGTTTGGGGCCCTGTTCGCGGTCAGCGTTTAAATTATGTCAATTTAAAAAAAAAGCCAGAGACAACTAATTTACTAAACTGCAGGATAAAAAAACAATATATACATTAAATCAGACTTACCTGTTTACCGATGCACTTTAAGAGAATACGTCTTACCTGCTTAGGGATCGATTCCTTAAATAAGGTCAGCAATGGTCGTTATTAATTGTCGATGAGAAATCCTCCTACATAAATTATACAGGTAGAAAGGTTATTTTTTAGGCTGGATGGATGTCGGTTAGATTTTTTACGCCTTTTGATTTTCTATTCATTTAAAGTTATGTTTGTTGATCAGTGTGGATATATTTTATTTTGCGGTATTGATTATTTCGACCTACACCTTTAAATCTTTGAAAACAAAAATGAACATAATTGTGTCAATTATTGTATGACAGTTTCAATCCGTATATTATGAAAATCGAGGCGTGGTTAACCTTCTGTGAATCTTCTTGATTTTGAGACGTGTATTCATCAAAATGTGACACGTGAATAATTTACTTGTGAAAATGACTTGTATAGAAGTTGTGAAATGTTAACCCCAACCCACACCAAATGTTCTCACCCCAATATAGAAAAACGGTTCAAAGAAGAAAGGGGTACATTTTAATTTGTCGTATATACACGTATATATTGACCCGTCAGCAATATAATTAGTAGATCGACTAGGAACGACAGATATATGACAGGGCGACATGTGAAGATTTTGCATTTTGACCCCTCTTTTGTTATGTACATGTATGTCTATGTTAATTCCGTCAATAGAGGGGGTTCGAAAGGTAGTCCTTCCGAAAAAAACCCAACTTGTTTCCTGAAATCAGCCAGTTTTTTGTTTTGTTTGTTGATAATCATATTACATGTATGTATCATAAAACTACGTACTTTTGATTTACTGCATATACCTCGCGAAACATTCCAAAGTCATATTTATTTTTCAATAAAATTCAACATTCATGACAGCACGTGCTTTACTTGACAACGTTGCAACAATGCACACGAGGAAAAAACACGAAAAGCTTATTTTGTTTTGTTTATTTCATAGTGGTAGAACATTTATATACCTTACAATATACGTAAACGACGGAATATATTATTTGTACGATTTAAAAAACAAAAAACAAACAACAAAGAAAAACGTTTGAAAGTGTATATTGTTCAATCTTGGATGAGAGCGAGGAACTAAGCAAGCAATATAGCTTATTCAACCTTTTAACAGATAATGTACAATCCATGTAGTATTCGATGAAATACATTTCGTTACATCAAAGGTTCGATATAATATCAAAAATATTCCCTAAAGCAATCGCGTTAATCTTTCATGCACCACTGCACAAATGAAGTGATGAAAATCTCGAACCTTGACACCGCAAAGTGTTTTTATTATAATGAAATTAAATAGAATTTGTAATCTTTTAAAAAGGATTTCGGTATTTTTCATTATTTCTTGTTTTAATTTACTATTGCTGCATCAACAGCTTTAGCTTGCTGTGAGCTTTATTTAGATTACTGATAATTTAAAAAAAAACAGGAAATGTATATCAAACGAAGATAAAAATATTCTTTTTTCAAAGGAGTGGGTCTGGGTGGGGTTTACAGAATAGATAATAATGGACAAAATGCGTAGAATAAAGAGCAAACCTACTTACGAATACAGAATAACTGGGTGCTGAAATATAAAGAATAGAGAATAACGGTAAAAAAGGGAAGACTAGAGACACACAGACTTTTTTAAAAACAACTTTTTCTCTTTGCCAATTGTAGACTGGTTCTATACCAGAAAAAATGGGAAACTGCTCATACAAATCATAATTAATCGGACGTGCCATATAGCCATTTTAGCAAATTTTTAATGAAGAATCACTTTTGAGATCAAAAGCTTTTACCTTGACAAAAGATTGAATGTAATCAAAATATTAGAAAACCTTAAAGGTAAGTGTGCTAAGGACGCGCAGATAAATTTGCTTTTTCCGCTAGCTCTTCTTTATAATTTCAAATCCATGTCCCTCCTAAGAGACTAGTCTTGTAAAAAGATGATCAATTACGGAATAGTCAAATAGACTATTGTCGTCATTCGTTCCGGAAATCAGACTGAATTAGAACTTATTTTCCTCTATTGTTTGACAAACTAGCTGTCAAGTTTCATTTCATGAGAAGTATCTGTTTCTCAATGACCATTTGTTTTAATTTCTTCGTCATATTTTGTTTTATCACCACGCCCCCCCCCCCCCCCCCCCCCCCTCCTCCCCCTTTCCGCTCTCCTACGATATCTGCTCACCCTGTTTTACGGACAGCAGACACATATATTTTAATAGATGCTATGAAGTTCTAGTTAAAAATCTATTCCTATTCATTTTTTAAACGGATATATTACACTAGGAATAGCAAATTTAAAAGAGGTGTATAAATGACTAATTTCAAAGAAGATACAATTTTTGAACCTCATACACGCATTCTTATACCGCCTCTATATCGGAACACTGTTTGGAAACCTTCCTGAACAGCTAGTCGCGGTTGTTTAAAAACTTCAAACCGGTTGAAAATTGGACACCAAAGTTAAAACGATTAACTGCCTTTGTATTTCTCTTATCAAACTGTTCGTAAATATTGACTGTAATATCAATGTTTAGGAATTAGTAACCAAACATGCAGCTTATACATTATACAGTCAGTATTTAAATACTAATACTTTTAAGTTCAATTAACCTTGTCTGTGTGTTACGATATATACTGAGTAAAAAAGTTTAGCAACATATATCTCAATTAAAAAACTTTAAATTTAAAATTTCCAAAGTTTGTATTTATAATCAAGGTTTTGTGCAAAAAAAAACACTTTAAAGTGTATTTTCTTTGTTACAATACATGTATTTAGTGTTATGGTAAAAATTATAGTTTATCATTGAAATATAAAGTATCCAATTTAAAACCGACTCTTGATAGCGTACAGGAGGTCGTGGGTTCGATCTCCGCCGCGTCAAACCAGAGACATTAAATTGGGTATTTGCTGCTTAGGAGTTAGAGTGAAGACTGCTTGACCCGGAGTCAGAATAATATGTCCATATAGGGAGACATGTCTTCCTGCGGACTGTTATCTTGTTAACTAAAATGTTGCAAATTCGACTCAGCGTGTCGGTCTAGTATAAAGCAGGGTTCATATTCCTATTCCATAGTCATGTTCTCGACCTGAATATGAATTTAAGGATGTTCGCTCCTCTTGTTTCTGAATTTTTGCTAGATATTCGGAATCCTCTGGTTTTATCCATGTGGTGACTGTAAAAATTTTGCCCACTAACCCCTTCTTTTCATTCCATAATTTGATAACATATAGTATAAAATGTCATTTTTGAAAATCTTATAAAATCCTTGTTATTTTTTCATAGTTTTTGAAAGAAAAATGGTGCCAATGTAAAGTGTATGAAAAATCTAGAGATAATCATTTCCCGCCAAATTTTCAAAGGCTTATATCTCGAAAATAAGCACATGGACCCTTCATTTTTTTCTGCTATTTTAGTTCCTTTATTTATATACTATCGATTTATAACAGTCTTTTAAAAAGCTTTTATTTTAAAACAGAGTAGCGAGCATCCTTAATTTGCCACTGGACGTTAAACAACCATTCATCCATCCAATCAAAAGATTTTCTGCTAAACTTATTTTCACTCAGTATAGTATAGTCACTGTAGTACACATAACTATCGCTATCAATGATATTGATTTTGTAAACACCCTTTGAAATAATAGCCGTAGAACGAAGCAAAAATCTGAGAAAAAATGTTTTCTTAATGTGCAATGGCCAATATATCGACAAGAATATTTATACAATTAATTTTGGTTGGTTTATGCCTTTTAATCCTGAGAAAGTGCATTGTATCAATATGTACAGCCATATATTTCGGGAAATAAACTTTTCCAAGCTTTAAAATGAAACAATTGCAAAACAAAAAGGATGCAAATCACAGTTAATAAAATTCCCTGATAATTAATTAATGATGATAATTTTGGTAAATTACCAACTGTACATTTTTTGGATGATGAAAACATGTTTATTCGGCAATCATTTTGAACTTGTATATTTCTTTATAATTTATAAATCTTTTTTTTTGCTATTCTAATTTTGGAAATTTCAAGACATACTACGTCGTCTCTTTACGAAGAATGAAGCTTATCAAATTTTATTTTTCTAAACATAAAGACTCAAGGTTTTATAAGGAACATTTTTATTTGTAACACCGAAGTTCTCCCTAGACAATTTTTATCAGGGAAAACACATATATGAGGGTCTGCATGGGCGTCCCGAATTCCTGTAGTTTTTAAATTTTTTATGGACGTTTTCCCTAATCTCTCCAAAATAACGTTTATTCTTTATAATAATCATCAAAATGATTTTACTTTATAAATTTTCTGCAATTATGTGATGTCTTTATTCTATATATTGTTTGTATTTGTAACCCTCTTTGACACGAAACATACATTGTAGCCCATGAATAGTGTAGCCATGTTTGAGGGTTTGGAGGGGGCTTTATATTATAGAGAATGATGGACAAAAGTGTAGAATAGTACGATAACAGGTTATCGTGGGTTCATGTCTGTCCTTTTGTTTTTTTCGTAAGAGAGTTTTGTTAAACATTATGCCGTTAGTTTTCTCATTTGAATTGTTTCATACCTTCCCTGTCGGGTCCTTTGTACGGTATGGGTTTTTTCGTTGTTGAAGGCCTTACGGTTGCCTATATTTGCTAACATGCACTTCATGTGAACTTTGGTAGATAGTTGTCTCATGTACCAATCATACCACATCTCCTTATTTTTGTATAGAGTAAAAAAAGGGGGGGGGGATAATAAGAGAAAAAAGGCAAACATATATAGAACACAGAACAATAGAATATGAATAATAGCTAGTTTGAGAGAATAATGGACAAAATATATTAAGAATACAGAAAAAATTGAAACCCCCCATAAAGACCCTCATGTAGTACTGACATGCGTCCGTTAAGTCTTATTCTAACTCAGCTCCTTATGATACAACCTGTATCATAAATAATAGGAGAAGTGGGATACACGTTTATAAGACAGCAACAAAACAACAATAACCAACGAAAATACATATTAAGATTAAGAGCAGCACTCAGTTTTAAACAATTGACAGAACAAGCTCTACATTTGTCGTGTCTTTAAGGGTAGGCAGCCTGTTGCTACACTTTTCTCCTCTGTTCAGTATTTTGACTTACAAATCTAAAGCCCCGCCTTTGATCCCGATCGTGATATAATTTGCATATATAAGCTTTTGGTTTTTATTGAAAATTAATTTTACTGTATTCTCATCTTAAATTAGCAATTGATAAAGGTTGCTGCCAGTGACCGTTAAGCGAACAAAAATAGTCAGTTAGTCAGTCCATAGTTTATAAATGTAATGCATTCTAATTCAGAATGCCAGATTTGATCAAAGTTAAGGCAGGACAGGAGTTTTGAGTAAGAAAAGGCAGGATGAGCAACTTGGCAAAAAAAAAAAAAAAAAAAAAAGGCAGGATGACATTTTATGTAAAAAAAAAGTCAGGATAAACTAATAAAAAAAAGGCAGGACCGAATAGAGTGAAAAATAAAAAAGCAGGACAGAGATTACAACTAAAAAAAATGCAGGATAAAATTTTTCATCCAAGCCCTCCCCCAACCCCACCCCCTTAAAAATCAAATGGTAGCTCCCTTAATATACAAAAATGAACATACAGCTGTCTTCATACATTAAAACGTGAAAATTTCAAACGATATTGAAAACCAAATTAAGGGATATTTTCGAAACGTTTTGTCCTTGTGATGTAATGAGGTCTTAAAGTCGTCGATAAATCTGGAAAATTGGCTAAGGGCATTGCTTAGACCACACTTATCATTCGGTCTTTATGAAATCATGCACAGAGTTAGCTAAGGGAGCTACCATTTGATTTTTATGGGGGCTAGGATGAAAAATGTTGTCCTGCATTTTTTTTAAGTTGTAATCTCTGTCCTGCCTTTTTATTTTTACTCTATTCGGTCCTGCCTTTTTTTATTAGTTTATCCTGACTTTACCCCCTCCCCCATAAAAATCAAATGGTAGCTCCCTAACATACAGATCCTAATGATATCATGTGGAATTTATTGAACCTTTTTTTCTCCGATATGTACGGAAGACTCAAATCAAGTTTGATTTCACACATGGGTCTGTAATGTGTATAACTACATATACTATTCTAGATTACATTCCGCATACGAGTTCAATGAATATTCATACATGCACGTGATATATATTCTTGCGCAGAAAATAGTTAACAAATTATCATGCGCACATATTCTGGATTAGAAGATGCATTTGCATTCACAGACTGAGATGTATATATGTTTTAGACTCAAATCCAATGTGAGTTGAAATCGAATGACAAACTACCTACAACAAGTGGATTCACATATACATGTACGAATTTAATAAGTTAGTGAAATGAAAACAAACTCTTACTAATCCTGTAAGAAGAAAACATGTCATAGACTATTTAGGAATTTACATCATTTGGTATAGGATAAATATATACCTTATTATGTATAATTAAGTCTAAATTGAAAACAACGTTCAAACCTATGATGGCGTTGGATAAAAACCGCAATTTTTATACGTGTGCATGCAAAACACATTTCTTGGTAGAGGGGTCTAAATACAGCACAAACAACATTTTCCAAAAGATCAAAAAAGTGAAAAAAGTATATTTAAAAAAAACGCATTTGACTAAAAGGTCGAACAACGGATGTTCTTAAACCCTGCTGACTGCCATTGGCGATTGCCAAATAAACGGATCACAAGATGTAACAAAATGGATCTTTATTATTAATTTAATACCAAACAGAAAACAATAAACTTGCGGAAAAGATGGTATTATGTATTTATATATACCTGAACTGCATTCATGAAATTGTGCTATACAATGTGTTAAGTTTTGTATCTACATAGCATTTTACACAATTCCTTCTAAATTAAAACGCATTCAATTCACCAGAAGTCCTAGAGAATCGACATATGGATCATACAAATTTGGTGCCTTCAAACATGTTTAACCCCACCACATTCTATATGTGCCTGTCCGAATTAAGAACCTGTACTTCAGTGGTTGTCGTTGGTTCATATCTGTCATATTTGTTTTCCGTAAATTGTTTTGTTATAAATTAGGCTGTTAGTTTTCTCAATTGAATTGTTTCATATTTTTCATGTCGGGGCCTTTTATAGCCGACCATACGGTATGGGGTTTCCTCATTGTCGAAGGCCGTACGGTTGCCTATAATTGCGTAAATCCACTTCATTTGAACTTTGGTGGATAGTTGTCTCATTGGCAATCATACCACATCTCCTTATTTTTTATAAGAGCATAAGTACAAGGGCTTCATGATCAATCATCATAATGCTATTCTTGGACTTTTTGTGTAACCGTCCATAAATTGTAATAATTTTAATTCTCTAATTTCTAGCCGATTTATCCTTTCCCTGTATTTGTACTGTATTCCTGTCACGTAATGTTGTCATTTTAGCGTTTTTTTTTACATTGCCATATAAGCGGGAGGTTTGGCAAGCCATAAAAACAGGTTCAACCCGCCATTTTTTTCTTAAAATGTCCTGTACCAAGTCAGGAATATGGAAGTTGTTATCAAATAGTCCGTTTCTATGTATGTTGGCGTTTGTTTTTGTAGCAGTTCAGTGTTTATGTTGTTCCGTTGTTTTCCTCTTATAGTTGATGTACACATGTTTTCCTCGGTTTTGGTTTGTGACCCGGATTTGTTTCAGTTAAATCGATTTATGACTATTGAAAAGCGGTATGCTACTATTGCCTTTATTTGTAGACTACTGTCTATTAACACTGCCGTCTCTGGAAATCAGAGGCTAATGATATCATATAATTTAAATGAGTATGTAAACTGCAAATATGTCATCTGAGCGCAGCGAAATTTGCCATATATCAAGCAACTAACCCTGGATATAAAAACTGCAACAAATTACAAGTATGTTATAAAATCCATTAAATCGCTTTCGAGTTATCCGTCCAATTTCTGTATATGTCTTGCATTTTATTAAATGCAAATGGTATTGGTAGCAAACTAATGGTTGATTAAAATCGAATTGTTAAATCATTCGTTCTATCAGCTTAGATATCGTTTTGCAGGAAGGTAGAATATCCCGTCCTATCAGTTGTTTGGTTCTTTTGTAAAGATCATTTTAGTTGGCCTGAGAGACACCCGTTTGAAAAAGTTTATGTACCAGACGTATCAGAAGATAGGTATCGTGTCCTTTATTTTATTGGCGTGAGCAGATGGCAACTGTGATGGACGGGATAATCATTTGAATGATTTTATTGTTGCTTGCTTAACGTCAAATGACATATCATGCATGTTCAGGACAGAATCAAATTACCATTAATAAAATATGTACGTTTTATAAGCTGGGTCAACTGGGAAGAAGGACGGAAAATTTGCACTGCCACTATAAAGTATAGGTAAGTTAGATAGGGACAGATATTTTATCCAGCAATATGTCACTTACGGACCAATCAGATAGTTTCTGCAATGGTTCTTTAACGTACTGAGAGGTCTCTCGCTTCAGGAGGCATCGTATTTAACGTATTCATATCGACCAGAGAGGACTGCGTACTTACACATCCCGCAAACCCAAACGGACGCCCACTTTAGCACGAATTGTAATTTCTGCCGGAACATGAAGTTTCAAGGTAACCATATGGCTATACCACAGTCAAACTTTTAGGCTAATTCCCGTTTAAAGCAAGGGGAACCATCCTACACATACGTACTTCATCTCAACTCTAATTTCAGTCACGAACGCGAAATTGAGTCCTCTAATTTATTGGGTTAAGTTTCATATCATGTGCTTGTAATGGGATTTAATAAGACCTACTACAAATCTAAATGACATTTTCATAATTAAAGTATATTTCTAATTTTTCGGTTATTTTTAACCCAAACATGACTAATTTGAATGAGTTTGATGAGAACTACTTTATCAAGTTAATTATAACGGCATGCATAATATCATTCATCAACTTACCACGCAAAAATTAAGAGATGTTATCAAATTTTGTAACTTTAATGCTTAATCATAATTGCTTATAGTTAATAAGAATATCATATGTTTGAAGTAGATTCAACGTATAAAACCTGTACCTTCCCACAAACACATTTCATTTTAATATCATGTCTTTCACGATGCTATATGGATGTGCTATTTTTCTTTTTACTATTTCACTGAATAAAAACGTGCTTGCGAACTCTTGTGAAAATGACAACTGTAAAGCTGCGATTGACATACCTTTAATCACAAAACTCAACGCGCCATTAAAAGCTGAGTTAGACATTTCGGGTTTAACAACACAACTGAAGGAACTGATAGCACACGAAGTCAAACATGCTGTTTCCGTAGCAATGACTGATCTTGTTGAAGACATTGTGGACAAGAGAGTAAAAGCTGCACAGGAGAGTTTACAGACTGCTTACAATCATACAATATCAACATTTCAACAAAAAACACAACGTAAATTGATTAAATTATAAATTGGCACTTCAGAATAAAATCGTATTGATCTTTCTTAATTTATTCCCTTTTTAGCTCATCTGGCCAAAAAAGGCCAAGTGAGCTTTTCTTATCACTTGGTGTCTGTCGTCCGTCGTCGTCCGTCAACTTTTACCAAAATCTTCTCCTCTGAAACTACTGGGTCAAATTAAACTAAACTTAGCATAAATCATCCTTAGAGTATCTAGTTCAAAAAATGTATCCGATGATACCGCCCATCAACCAAGGTGGCTGCCATGGCTAAAAATAGAACATAGGGTAAAATGCAGTTTTTGGCTTATATCTCTGAAATTTTCAGACGCATCAGACAATCCGTTACTTCCCCTGAATTGGTAATTTTAAGCCATGGCTAAACATAGAACATAGGGGTTTACTAAAGAAGTCTATGGGAAAATTGTAAAAAAACAATTTCAAATTGTCACAACTTGAAAACTAATTTGAATAATGATAAGGGGTCTTCAGTAACTATTGTAAGACTACAATGGGATGATCTGCTTTTAATTTAACTACTGGGCCAAATTAAACCAAACTTGGTCTAAATCAGTATTGGGGTATTTCATACTATTTATTATGATTTTAACCCTATTTTTCATTGATTTCCAAAACCACAGTAGATACAGGTGAAAGACACAGGCTCTATAGAGCCTATAGTTCCATTTAAATTTCGTATTAAAAAGAACGAACTTCCTTAACAACAGCAACATGTTCCTTTTGAATAGAAGTACAGAATTCGGTGTCAGAAAAATAGAACTATATTTTAAAACAACCTTAACAAAGAAGTGCAACAACTTACTAAAACGTTCTTATTGCTATTGAATTTAGAAACAAAATATTGAAAATTAGGGCTAAAATAAACTTGTAAGTTAAATGCTAGTGGCAATATCCAGTCAAAACTTTACAAAGTAAACGAAAACAAGAGACAATCAAAAGCATAATTTTGATAAGACTATAAAACACCTAGGCATCGAATTTAAAACTCCATAAAATCACCATGTCTGTGTATATCTTAGTTTGTAATGTACAAATACAAATCTAATTGTTATACCATTGGTTAATTTAAGATTTCATATTTGTTGTTGTTTTGCTCCTATATCTGTATTTGTATTCGTATTTTAAACTTGAGAAATATTTTTTCTTTTTTCAGTTGCTTTGATGTCATACCTCCCAGGTGGTGATCAACAGATAACAGGGATATTAAAATTTAGTGACGTGAAGTTCAGCGTTGGGATTACCAATTTATCAGCGTATAAATCCACTGGAAAATTTGAATGTGAAATGAGCGGTATCTATTTAGTTTCAGCATCAATAGTCGGCACCACGAAAGGTGTAGACCTGAATATCAATTTAAATGGAAATATAATTTCGTATACTCGCATTAGCGAAGGTAATTGGCAAACTGGAACAGCTGTTCTGGCAGTTCAACTACTAAATAATGACAAATTGTGGGTAGAGGTTGGAAATATGAAACTATCTGGAAATAAATTTGCTGTGTTTTCAATCATTAAAATTTTGTAAAATTCCAGTCCAATCGTCGGAGTTTTCATTTGATAAAGATTTTTATTCACAATATCGTTGGACATATGTAATTGGAAATTAAATCTTTTTCTTTGTCTTACGTAATGTATGACCATTACTTTGTAACATCTAGTGGTCGATACTACAAGCTTGGACGAAGCCGCGCAGTGTATAGGTTACTGATGTACGAAGGAAAACAGAAAACTTCAAGCTCCGAAACTTCATACATTGCAACCTGATGATTAAACGCTGTTCTCTGCAATTTATTTTAACTTAATATTGTAACACCTTAGTGAAAATAACAGAGAACTACAAAAGTATGTGTTTTCCCATAACTTCAGCTACATTCGATGCTACATGCATTTATATATCTGTAAAGTTCGTTTCCAAACATATTGCGTTATAACTTGTCATCCTTAAAAAAAACAAATTATTGTAAACATTATCTTTAGTTATCAATATGTGAATAGTGTGCTAAATGACATCGTTAGGCAGTTTTTTTTTTATTGTAAATATAATTGAGAACGGACATGGGGAATATGTCAAAGAGACAACAGCCGAGTCCACCAATGGGTCTTCAATGCAGCGAGAAAAAATCCGCACCCGGAGGTGGTCCTCAGCTGGCCCCTAATTAAACTTGTGTGCTAGTACAGTGAAAATGGACGTCACACTAAATTCCAAAACGTATAAACGAACTAAAATTAAAAAAACATACAAGACTAACAAAGGCCAGAGGCTCCTGACTTGGGACAGGTGCAAAAAATGCGATGGGGTTAAACATGTTTTGTGAGATCTCAACCCTCCGCCTATACCTCTAGTCAATGTAGAAAAAAGGGTCCGTGTAACACTTATAAATTCAAAATTTCAAAAAGTTTTGAAATGTTAGATTTTTAGAATTTTGATCAAAGTTTTAAAATGTCAAAATACCAAATTTTTAAAAAGTTTTGAAATTTAGAAATTTTCACCAAATAATTAAAATTTTTAAATTCTAAGTATCGTTTTTAAATTTAATTTGATAGTTTAGATATTTGATCAAACTTTAAAAGTACTAAACTTAACGTGAAGTTTTGATTATTTGGCTTTTTGAAAGTTTGATTTTTTTAACTTTTTGATTAACATATCAAAAATAGGAAAGGGGCGAAAAGAGGGGAACCTGTAAACACGGCTCTGATTATGACCATTCTTAGTTAGGAATAAAAAGCACGAAGTATATCAAATCAGTTTTAATTACAAACTAAATAATTAAAAGAATAATTCGGATTTTTATAAATCATATTAGACATCACAGTATCCTGAAATTTTTAATGTTGTGCATCTATTAAACAAATTTTTTAAACCTATTTAAACCGGCATCAACCAAGTTGGTTTACTTTTTTTTAAAATCTCTAATATTTGGTGTCCCCAGCGCCCAATATTTGGGAGTAACAGTGAAAACTGACCAATTTGCAGTAAGCCAATAGTATTATTCGACTTTTTGTGCGTTCCTGATGAAGGTAGATCCAGAAAAAGCGCTTCGGGCGCATGCAATTTTTTAACGTTTTGTTTTCATTTTGTATCGATTGCATGACGATAATATATTGCCTTTTATGATTGATTTCAGTTCCAATAGATATAAGAAGATGTGGTATGAGTGCCAATGAGACAACTCTCCATCCAAGTCACAATTTAGAAAAGTAAACCATTATAGGTCATAGTATGGTCTTCAACATGGAGTCTTGGCTCACACCGAACAGCAAGCTATAAAGGGCCCATAAAAGTACTAGTGTTAAACCATTCAAACGGGAAAAACAATTGTCTAATCTATATAAAAAACGAGAAACGAGAAAAACTTATCTCAAACAATAGTGTAACATCACAACATAGAAATACACAAGTATTGATACAGAAGGAATACTGAATTTATGCTGTCGCAATGAACGTTGTGATAGGCGTGTTTCAGCTACCCCCTAGACAAACATGTGTTCTAGTTCAGTGATAATGGACGTCATACTAAACTCCGAAATATAACAATAAACTTAAATTAAAATCATACAAGACAAAAAAGGCCAGAGGCCAATGAATTGGGACAGGCGCACAAATGGGCGGGGTTAAACATGTTTTGTGAGATCTCAACCCTCCCCTATAACTCTAGCCAATGTAGAAAAAAAAAAAACACAGCAATACGCACAGTAAAACGCACTTTACAAGAAGTCCAAGTCCTACGTCAGAATAGGAAACAAAAGAAACTACTCAAAATGACAATGATATATAAATTAATAAAGGACTACTAGCAGTTACTGACATGCCAGCTCCAGACCTCAATTAAACTAATTGAAAGATTATGTCTTCATCATATGAATATCAAGCACAATCCCTTCCCGTTGTATTTATTGCTAATTTGTTATCGTCCTGAACATGCATGAAATATATGCCGCTGGCAACCAACAATCGATCATTTAAAATAGTTTGTTTACATACAAAATACAAAGAAACTTAGGTTTCAACTGCCTCGGGCAAAGTAGCCCTTAGATGGATTTTGATATGGCCAAACACCTTTTCAATTGTTTCGGTTCTTATATTTACTTGACTTTCAAATATTCAGTTTTCAGCGTTCTGTAGGTGAATGCTTTAAATAAAATTCAGCGTTTTACATTGTCCTGTTTTTTTCGAGAGCAACATTGGTGTATGGCCAAAAATTAAAAGTTCATCATGCAAACAGCGTGGCACTCTCTTTACACGCCCCATTCTGACTGGACAGGTACTGTCTTCTTTTACTTTGCAAAAAGTTGATTGTCGTACGCTAACTTAAAAATGCACAAATAACTAATACGGAACTATCCCTTAATCCAAAAAAAATCCCGTTTCCTTTTATTTGCTATTTTTAAAAAATGGCGGATTGAAGACCCCTAATCGAGCTACGTATATGATAAATGCATATACTTTTTACAAGCATCAGTCCAAACGTTGTCTACAAAATAACCATTTAACTTCAAAAGTGGGGGTATGGTTGATTTGTCGAGGTGAGAATTTTTTTCTGCGCTTAGCGCCAACAATTTTATTAAGTTTTTCAACGTAATTAATCAAATTATTTTGTTCATAAGTTAACACTATATGGCATGGGGAAAATATGGATACAGAATATTTTTTTTTGTTCTCTGCTTGTACAGAATATTTTTTCCCCATCAAATTGGGGATCAGATATTTTTTTTGGAAAAAGACATACCCCCCTTTTAAGTTAACTGATCGTTCCCTGACTAGGCCCCCACCTTTGAAATTCATTGATCCGTACCTGAAAAATGTACCATTATTGTGGGAGGTCAAATATAATGTCACTTTAGTGACAATATTTATATTTCGGATTCCCAAATAGATTACCAGTTATCTCTGATATAAACTTGCCGACACCAACAAATGGATAGATGAGCGCTTAATGTACAGCGGCAACTATTACATAAGTATGCAGGCTGAAAAAAATGTTAATGGTATACGTTTATATGATATGAATTTGTTCAGCTTTCACAAAACCAGAACGATGAGTTTGATGTTAACGTTTACTTTATTTGGCCTTTTTAATTTTATTTGACTGTATTGGCCTTGTTAGCTTAATTTGATTCGAGCGTCACTGATACGTCTTTTGTAGACGAAATGCTCGTCTGGCGCAAATACAAAGTTTACATCCTGGTATCTATCTATGGTGAATTTATGTATATACTTTATAACAGTATCCTAGCTCCAAGCTACTAATATTTGGTCTTACTCTTAAATTCAGCGTAAAAAAGATATCAACAACCACCCACATTCAAGTCTAGCACAACGTTCATTGATTTCATTTTTCCTACTGTACCAATACTTAGAACTAAAATCAATGATACAAGACAATATATGATCGTCATGCAATAGATAAAAAATGAAAACAAAACGTCACAAATTGCATGCGTCCAAATTAAGCGCTTTTCTGGATCTACCTTTATCAGGAACGTTCAAAGCCGAATATTTGAAGGCCAACACTTTATAAAGAACTGATTAAAAGGTTAAGGATGATCGTTTAAAATGTACAAGCAATGATTTCATCTGCCGACATGATTTCAGAAGGTAAGAGGTCGTAGAGCAAACAGAAAAAAATGAAATAAAATTTGAGATAACACGTGTATTGAGCCATTTTATTGCTTAAAGTTCAATAGAAAATATATATACATACTCAACCTAACCATACTACTTGACCTGCTACGAGTTGGTCAGTTTTCACTGTTACTCCTAAATGATGGGCGCTTGGTAAACCACATAGTTCTGAATTATTTATCTGAAACGCTATAAAGCTTATGTTAGAGATTTTCAAAACGTAAATCAACTTGTTTGATGCCGGGTTAAATGGGTTTACATTTTTTTTCAATAGATGCAAAACCTTTAAATTTTCAGGATACTGTTTAGTGTTATCTCATGTGATGTTCAATTTGTTTAAAAAAAAACTTCTTCTTTAGATTATTTATTTTGCACTTAAAAATGATTTGCTATATTTCGTGCTTTCTTTTCTAAGGTAAGAATCATCATAATCAGAGCCGTGCGTCTTGTTTTAAAATGAATTCTCTTCTTTTGAGAAATATTTATTTTGTTATCCAATTTTTAACCGCTTTCAACTATCTGCCTCTGGTTTTATTTTATACATTAACTTTTTAGTAACAGTAACTTTTCACTTCATTTTGTTTCGATTCGTTCCGCTTTTATTTCGTTTCGCAGTTTGCATGTATACTACGTGTTTTATATTCTTAACTAAGAATGATCATAATCAGAGCCGTGTTTACAGGTACCCCTCTTTTCGCCCCTTTTTCTATTTTTGATATCTTAATCAAAAATTGAAAAAATCAAACTTTCAAAAAGCCAAATAATCAAAACTGCACGTTAAGTTTATTACTTTTAAAGTTTGATCAAATATCTAAACTATCAAATTTAAAAACGATATTTAGAATTTAAAAATTTTAATTATTTGGTGAAAATTTAAAAATTTCAAAATTTTTGAATAATTTTGATATTTTAAAACTTTGATAAAAATTAAAAAAATCTAAAATTTGAAAACCTTTAAAAACTTTGAATTGATACGTGTTACACGGACCAAAAAGAAACACATAGCAATACTCACAGTAAAATTCAGTTTAAAAGAAGTCCGAGTCTGATGTCAGAATAGGTAACAAAAGAAACTAAGCAAAATGACAATGATACATAAATGAACAAAGGACTACTAGCAGTTACTGACATGCCAGCTCCAAACCTCAATTAAACTGATCAAAAGATTATGTCTTCATCATATGAAAATCAAATACTATCATCAAATAGTATCATATCATCATAAAATATGTACATGCATTCATACTAGTAATGTATTTATCTGGGTTCATCATTTCAAAGTATTGTATATTCATCAATCGAGAAAAGCGATATTACATTGATTGACAAAAAAGAAACATACCAACTGCGGTGAAAACGTAACTTGAGGCAAGGTATGCATAATGAAGCAATATTAAGATTTTTCATTAGTTTTTGTATGCTTTTGAGATTTGTTGAACCGTGTATATCGGAAAATTCTTTAAGATATAATTAATGATAGATAATATGCACGTTGACATTCCTTGTTTACTAGGAGTCCAGTAGGTTCTATATTTATTACTAAAATTTTCATGTTTTCCATATTTAAAATACGATACAAGATATAGGCCAAACCTAATGACGTTCTAATCAATTTTCAACATTCTATTTCAACATTCGACATTCCGATTATGAACACTCAACATTTAATTAAAAACTTAATGGATTTTCGTTTTTTTGTTGTTGCTTTGCTTTTTTTTTTTTTGTAATTAAATGGAAATTCAATTCAAATTACCAACATTCGATTTCAAGATTTATCTTCGATTTTTAGTAAACTTGTCCCCTATATTATTTGCATTATACTTGAACGACTTAGAACACTTTTTGAAAAACAAAAACCTTGAGAGTATTTCTGAAGAAATTGATTCAAAGCTCCAAATTTATTTAAAACTGTTTGTTATCCTATATGCAGACGACACAGCACTATTGGCTGATAAAAGAGGGACGAAAGATACCAGAGGGACAGTCAAACTCATAGATCGAAAACAAACTGACACCGCCATGACCAAAAATAAAAAGACAAACAGACAAATACTAGTACAGATGACTCAACATAGAAAACCAAAGACTAAACAACACGAACCCCACCAAAAACTTGGGGTGATCTCAGGTGCTCCGGAAGGGTAAGCAGATCCTGCTCCACATGTGGCACCCGTCGTGTTGCTTATGTTATTACAAATCCGGTAAATAGTCTAATTCGGTAGGTCACATTCGTGAAAAGGGAAGGGTATTGTAGTTACGACATAAGGAACATATCCGATATCATCTGTGAAACGGTTATTCCATAACGGTCAACCAACTTGTGATGGCGTTCGTAAAATTTACCAAGGGAGGATTTCAACTTCACCATTTGGAAATCTTGGTTTAATAGCTTCCTTGTGAGCAGCAATCCTCTATCAAGGAAATCATGATAGGAAACACAAGCCCGGGAATATCGTTTCAATTGGGAGATATATACTCCGTATGCAGGCGCTGCTGGAATGTTGCTACATAGAAATGGAAAATTCATAATTAGGAAGCTGACATCATCTCTTTTCTCGTAAAGTTTTGTTTTCAACCGACCCTCATTGTCAATTTCTAGATGTACGTCAAGATATGAGGCAGACTTAACTTTATCTGTAGTATCCTTTATCTTAGTTCGATGGGATAGATTCGTTAAACATAATCACCCAATTTTGTATCATTTAGTGAGAGAACGTAAAGTTTAAGGATATTGCTAACTTCTTATCTTTCTTCCTAAGAAGTTCCTGTATGAAATCAGCCTCATAATAATAAAGAAACAAGTCGGTTAGAAGAGGGGCATAATTGGTTCCCATTGGAATTCTGACAGTCTGTTGGAAAACACGTCCTCCAAACGTAATAAATATGTTGTCAATCAAGAAAGCAAACATCGTGATAATGTCAGTTTCAGAGAATTTTTTTGTTTGAAACAGAGTGATTCTTTACAAAGTAGGATTTATCCCTCTCCAAGACAAGATAATTGTATCTACGTTCGCCATTCTTTTTAATGAAACAAAGTAATACCAACTCTTTCAATTTGTCTTTTAGTTTAGCATGGGGAATACTTGTGTAATGTGTAGAAACGTCAAATGTTTTAATACTATTGCAAGATGAGAGAGTCTTAGATTGTATGTACTCTAAAAGAACTTTGTAATTTTTTAGTATCAACATCTGATTCAATCCACCTCTAGAATAGGCAGTTTCACAATAACTTTGGAGCCCGGCTTTGATTGCTGATAAAATAGATGTTAATAATTTAGAAAGAAGTTTCGTAGAGCACTTGGAAGACCCAGCAATATACCGTTGTTTGTAAGGACACTTTTGTAGTTTAGGTATCCAATACAGTGATGGAAGATCCAGTTCTTCATCTTTGGTTGAAATTCCAAAGGAACATAGAACAGACCTATGATTATCGAGGATTTTCCCTTTGGTAAGTGTTGTGAGTGCTGAAAGTGCTGATGATTTACAGAAACAGCTGGATTCTTTCAATGAATACTGTAATGTTTTGAAGCTTAAATTAAACGTCACGAAAACTAAAGTGATGATTTTTTTCTAGACGCAGAATGCCGTCAAATTCACCTTTTAATATAGACGGCACTGACATTGAAATTGTTAACGAATTTAACCATTTGGACATATTATTATCTTGAACTTGTCATTCTAAAATAGCACAGAAGCATCTGGCAGAAAAAGCCACAATAGCTATGTTTAATGTGTTGAAATAGGGCCGCATACAAACTCTTGTAATCTTTATATTAAGTGTCACTTAGATCTTTTCTATAAAGTTGTGGAACCCATACTACTGTATTGATGTAAAATTTGGTGGCATGGTAATGTTGATATTATAGAAAGAATCCATCTAAAATTATGTAAACTTCTAGTGAAACTAAAAAATTCCACACCTAGCTATATGGTATATGGGGAACTTGGTAGATATCCTTTGGGTATTGATATTATAATGAAGATATTATCTTATTGGTGTAAATTAGTATCTGATAAAGAAACTAAGCTATCTTCTATCGCATACACACTATTAAAAACACTATTTAATCTTAATAATGTATGTACATTTTTTTGTAAGTAAGGTTAAACATATATTGGATGAATACGTATTTAAATATTTGGATTACTCAAGGTTTTGGTAACGATATATGGTTAACAAATGCACTACAGCTGCGATTACAAGACCAATTCAAACAGTACTGGAATACACAACTACAAAAGTCTACAAAAGCAGTTAATTACAGAATGTTTAAGTAAGAATTTAATTTTTGAAAATATTTTGAGATCTTAGATCTGCACGAAAGTATTATTTTATGTAAATTTAGAACCACAAACCACAGACTCCCAATAGAAACATGGAGGTGGAATGATGTCGATAGAAATGATAGAGAAAATCATCTTTGTAATCTTGGTTGCATTGGAGACGAATTTCATTATCTGCTAGAATGTCCACTTTTTAACGACAGTAGAAAATTATACCTCGAAAAATACTATTTGGCTCGTGTGAATACATTAAAGTTTAAAAAATTGATGAGCAAATTAAACAAAAAGTCAGAGCTAAAAAAATATGCAAGTTTCTAAAGTGTATAACCAAATATGTGGGTCCTCCTGGCTAAAATGTATATTATTTTGAAGCCACTGTATTATATATAAATGTTTGTAAATAGATGCATATTCCAGTACATATTTTGCACTCTCTCTGTACCTATGTATCTGCTAAGATTATGAGAATAAAGATATTGATATTGAGTTCTTAATATTAAATTTCAACATTAAACATTCAATTTCAACATATTTTACATTCAACATTCTACTTCAATATTTAAAATAAGATTTTCATACATTATAAAAAGTAAAATAACAAAAATACCGAACTCCAAGGAAAATCCAAAACGGAAAGTCCCGTATCAAATGGCAAAATCAAAAGCTCAAACACATCAAACGAATAGAAAACAACTGTCATATTCCTGACTTGGTACAGGCATTTCCTTGTGTAGAAAATGATGGATTAAACCTGGTTTTAAAGCTAGCTAAACCTCTCCCTTGTATGACAGTCGCATAAATTCCATTATATTGACAACAATGTGTTTACAAAACAAACAGACATAATAGGTAAAAATATCAAAAATAAGGGTACAGCAGTAAACATTGTGTTATTTCGAAGTAACAGGGTGTTACATTGTTTTTTAAATTCTCTATATCTTGTGTTTTATCTATGTTCATATAGATCATTAAATAATGTTTTCCTAGATTATCAAAGTAGAACTGAGGAATAACTTTCCAGTTCGGTAACATATCATCATTGTTAACTAATCTTTTAATCCAATTTTTTTTTTAAATGATTCAATATATTTATCTACATCAATCATGTTTAATCCTCCGTTAGCATTCTTTGTACAAACAACAGATCGTTTAACCTTTTCTTTTTTATTATCCCAGATAAAGTAAAATATTATTTTTTTAAACTTTGATATGTAGTCTTTATTAATATTGATTATTGATGCTAAAATTTCTCTGATTTAGTTAGCTGTTTTTCTAAGTTTAGTTTTTCACATTCAATCATGTTATGTCCAAAGTATACTCCTAAGCATTTTATTGGCTTTGTTGACCAGTTTATATTTTCATATTTATCTCTACTGCTTTTCAGATTTCCTAGCCAAATACCTTCTGTTTTATCTCTATTCAGTTTAAGACAGATAAAGAACCAAATATCTCAATTATATTTAGGGCTACTTTAATTTCTTGCTTAGATTTAACAAAAATGCGTCTTTTTATAATTGTATAGGGTTGTAAAAGCTTTGATTGTGGGCAAATTTTAAGTATAAAGCGCGTCGGCGCTTCAAAGACAAACTGCTTCAACCAATGCGTTATACAATTATAAAAGGATGCAGGCTATTCTTAAATAAACTGTATTAATATATAAAAAAGAAGAGAATAATGGGCAAAGACAACTACAGAATGGTGAATAGTGGCCTTAGATATAGAATGATACAGATATAATGACCAACAATTCAGACCCTCATAAGTAACATGTGTACATATTCCTATAATAATTCATAAGTAAAATCATACTATTTGTCATACACCGTAAGTATGATAATGGATCCAATCACTACTGTTATCACACTAACAATGATGACATAAACTGAGATGATACTACAGAAAGCAAAGTAAAACACTAGAGGGTGACAGTAGTTATTCGCCTCTGAATCGTCAGACCAGTTACCCATTGTTCTGGATACCATCACGTGTCCTACAATCAGTATGAATGATGAGTACATTTTCAGAGTTTACAATTATTTATGACGCTGTTGTTGGTTATATATGTCTACCTATTTAAAGTATTAAGATAACTGAAAATACAAAACGGAGGAACATGTATAGACTGAATTGTTTATAAAAATATACAAGCTGATGCTACTATATCATGTATATGAATAGTGCTTTGGACGACATTAATGAGGTTTCTTGAGCTTATTGACATTTCAGCAAAGATAGGTAGACTTTTAAACACTTAATTCATAATTAAAATTTAGTCTTGGAAACATGATTTTTACTACCTATTTTACGTGTCTGTTTGTTTCGCTCACACGTTGTCAATATAATTGAATTCTATGCGACTGGCATACAAGCTAGCTATAGAACCAGATTTAATCCACTATTTTCTACATCAGGAAATGCCCGTACCAAGTCAGGAATATAACAGTTGATTTCATTTCGTTGGTGGTGTGTAAGCTTTTGATTTTTCCGTTTGATAAAGGACCTTCCGTTTTGAAGTATCCTTGGAGTTCGGTATTTTTGTTATTTTACTTTTTGCTTGACCGAATTAAAACAGACATAGACGTAGAAATATCGAGCTTGTTGTATTTTAGCAATTGCAGAATCATGTGTTATACGAAACAACACTTTACAGAGCCGTAATAGAAACATTGATGACACTTACGAGCGAAAAGGTCATCAAGTTTCATCATCTCTACGTTTGCGTAAATAAATTAACAAAACAGCTAAACGCAGGGGGAAAATGCAACAACAACAAAAAACAAAAAAATCTGGTTTTCTTGAAATTGAAATTTAAGTTTAGTTAAGTAATTAAATTAAGCAGTTCAAATATAAAAATATACGTTAAGTTAAGTTATCAAATATTATATAAAAATCAACAGTCCTGGATAGGATTCGAACCGTCGCCCCATTAAATAACATTCAATTTGATATCTGTTTTGTAAGCGAGAGACTCATCCCGACTGCTATCATAGAGAAAACAGCATCAAGTTGCAAGTTAAGACACTCAAATATACATCGACAAATGAAAATGTAATTTGAAATACTTTAGTAAAATCTTGAAAAAGAAGGCAGTTGAAACGTATGAGGAAAAGTATAGATCACAAGTCTGCTACAAAAAAACCATGCATATTTTGAAGAATTTTGTGCATTTTTTGTGTTTGTACCTTTTTGTATGTACTGGCTTATTAAGTATGAATAATGTATGAATCAATTTATAATTTATCAGCAGATGTATGTCATTAAAACAAAACAATGTATACCTGCCACAAACCAGACAATTAGGAAACAGTTTGAGATTTCTGCAATTTTAGTTTTCGCTAGTCGGTTTGAGATGAGTCCACAAATGCCACCAACAATAAGATGAACTGGAATCCAGGGCTCAAAAGGACAATCATTCTTGTATACGAACCCTGTTGAGAACATATTGATTTGATTATAATATATCCGTCAAATATCTCATGCCAGAACAGAAGACCTCTACAAATTATATGTGCCTTACATGAGAAACTTGCTCTTGTATTATAACGGACATTTAATAACACAGATAATATTTTTCTTCATGCAAAGCGTGTTCTATACTTCATATCAAATTTAAACTATCTCAGATAGGTGGACTTTATTACCTAAAATTCAACTATAATATAATTGTATCGTGTGGTGCTCGGATTTTACTCTTTTGACAGTTCGAGTAAAACGACCATGCCTGATAACGTTTCAAAGAAAAACACCATTTTTACAAAGTGTCGAAGTTTGTTTTCAAATAGTTTGAAATCGTCAGAAAAATGTCACCACTGCTTCTCATGTGATGCGATATTTCTCAACATCCAACAGTCAAAACTTAAACTATTTAAAACGATCAACAAAACTTACTTTTTAAATTTGAAAGTAGGCCGTCTGGAGATATATCGTATCTTTCCAGCTAAATATGTAAGCCTCATATATATTTCCATCCTCATATGTGTGTCCTTTCCCACCAGATTGGTATCCTATCTTTTATTACGCCAACGTTGTCACACATATGACACAGAAATAAACAACTACGGACTTTAACAATGAGTAAAACTCATACCACACAGTCAGACATAAAAGGCCCCGAAAAAACCAATGTAAAATAATTGAAAGAAGAAAACTAACGGCCTGATTTATGTACAAAATAATGAACGAAAAAAATAAATGATATAAAGCAAAAAACGACAGCACTGAATTACAGGCTCCTGACTTTGGTCAGACACAAACAGAATATGGCGGGGTTAAACTAGTGAGAAGGCGACCAAACCCTCCCCCTCATCTGGGAAACCGGCGTAATAGTACAACATAAGAACAAAATATACAAATTAGTTGAAACGGGCTTAACACGTCAGATCGATACAAAGCAGAAATACATCTAACAAAAACATAGAGTGGACGTGGCAGGGTACGTATACATCCCCACATCAGAAACACACTAAGTACATATCTGAGAGTACTCGCAGTTACTGACAGCTAGTTCAAAGCCAGTAACAACGTAGGAGCTTACAGTTTCTCGCAATGTAAAAAAAATAAATAAAAAAAATTGATTTATACATTTCTACGGATACGTATTAGCGCAACACACACTTTTGTTTGTTTGTATTTCTGTCTATGGTTGTGTTAAAACGCAAACCTCGGCGTCATGACGTAAACACTTGTAACATTACTCATTTTTTGGCGTTTTAATACAAACGTATACAAAATAAATTCATTGTTATAGTATCTTGTAGTAAGATTCATACAGACTCTATATGCGTGTTTATGATCATCTTTGTTTTAGCTAATATACTATTGTCGGACCTTATATGATTTACATATGAATACCATGAGTATATGTCTTAATCAAGAAGTGATTTTGGAAGAGAGTATAATAATTTTAGTTAATAAGATGAGTTTTCACTAAATAGTCTATCTACATGCACAAAAGTGACTGTGTGTCAATGATACAATAAAAGGGACATCTTTCTAATTCAGATCTAGAGGCAATGTTACTGGCACATTTCTTTATTCCAAGTGTATATTTACAACACTTATTGAAAATTGTTTAAGGGAAACTCTTATCTATAAAATTGAGTTTATCCAAAGAAGAATTTACTCTTAACCTCAGCAATTGCATTATGATCTGTACACCTTCATGTACCACATTTTGCAATTATATGTGAGAACAGGACTCATATGTTTGCGTCATTTTGCAAATGTTTGCGTTTTATGCAAACTAAGAAGAAATATCATGTTAAACAGCTTGTCTGACGCTAATACTCTTCCGTATATTTCAGTCATTTTATTTTGATATGCCATTAATGATATATTTTGACTCTAAAGCATATATTTGTAAAAAAAAACTCCTTTACATAGTTTTATTTAACATAGATTTTAATTTTCTGCATGTCCTTCACTTACCAAGTAATTGGTCCTGAGTTTATACACTGAATTCCAGTATCTCGGGCATTGAAATCGAAATCATGTGTTCAAATAAAGGCAAAGGAAATAAAAAGACACAACTTGAGACTTATCGGTACATACCTATTACGATGGCGAATATTGGATAAAGCAGTAAAAATCCGAGACATAACGAACAACTCACTGCAATAGAAATGATCATTCAATGAAAATATTTCATGCTTCGCAATTGTACTGCAGTTTAATTTAGCATCTCTATGATTGTTGTATTTAGAAGCAATGAACACTTGTGTACGTAACCTTACAACATTACTTACCATAGTCAACATAATTATCATGAGGGGCCTCGGTGGCCGAGTGTTCTAAGTAGTTCAACTACTGTATCACTAGCCTGCCAACACCGAGAACATGATTCGAACCCCGCACGTGTTAGGTGTGCTCGACTTCAGTCTTAAATGACGGTGGATCAATCTGGGCACTTCGACTTCTGTCACTAATAAAAACTGAACGCCACGAATTAGTCATTAGTACTGAAATTGGTGTTAGAACACCAATTGGTCAATCAATCAACCAATATATCATGACGATAAGATTAACTAGAGAACATATTTATTTAGATTGCTCAAAGGGGCATTAGCTACGAGATATGAAAAAAATATAATATGATTTTGTTTGTTTCAATTATTAATCTAAGTGAAATTTGGTCCAATTTTGTCAAAATAAACAAAGAAACATCGGTGATGAATTATTCACTCACAAGTGAATAATTCGATCTCATTGAATCCGTATTCATGTGACCTTCAATTCAACCGATAAGCTAGAGATTGGTTGCGCATGTATTTGTTGTGTTTGAATGTCAACATTAAAAGTGAAACAAAAGTGAACTATTTCGTTGACTGATTCGATCCACAAAAATCATTCTCATACAGCTAAAAACGATACTTAACTTATTTTTTAACCTATAACATGAAATCAAACAGACCTAGAATAATTTAATTGCACGAGGTCGCTATCTATTTTTCTTCATGTTTATATTTATATCGGGTTATGTGAGCGTCGGCAGACTTCGGAGGTCATTTCGATAGTTAATTAGATGACATCTATACTAAAATACACACGAAATTCTGATATATTATATCAAGTACATGCATTGTTAACTGTTTATTTCAGACTTGTTATTTATATATACGTTTTAGTATGGTATAAATCAAATATGAGAATTGGAGTCAAATCGTTTACCAAGAGTTTGACAGCTAATGCCCCTTTATAAAAAATAATTTTTCATGGGTCGAGTCAGTCAACGACATTGTTCTTCCTGGTAGTTCTCTTGATTCAGTTTAAGATATTGACATTCTTTTTTTCAATCAATTGAACATGCTCAACTCATCTGCAGCTATGTCAAATTGAAGGTCGCATGACTACGGATTCAACTGAGCAGTTTTTGATGAGTTTGGATTAATGACTTGCAGGCCAATAATACATAAACATGTATTTAAGCTTACTTTACAAAATTGAACCAAACGGACTGCTAATAGCTAAATATTATTCAACTATCCCGCTTTGATAGATGTATATTTTGTTTTTTTTTCTAAATCGTAGCTAATGCCCTTTACATTTGAATTCGTTAACGCATGTATATGTATAGCTTCTCTGTTCACTTGGTTTTGATTACGGTTCAGCCCGAGACCGCGATCGTGTAGATAAGCAGATGCACTTGCAGCTTCATACATTTGTTAAATCCAGGAAAGCGTTCGGATTCGATAAATACATAACATGTTATTGTTATTGTAGGATCCAAGAGTGCGGTTCATTGTATAAAACCAACTTTTTTTCGATACATTTTAAAACCTTAAATCGACTTGAAACTATCTTTAAGCTTTTGAGACTTTTCAGATTTAAAATTGTCGGTGGCGAAACATCACTAAGGTACTCTATTTACATCCATTGTGTGTATGTGTATGCTTTCAATGTCTGCATTTCAAGAAGATTGTCCATATTTCAATCCGTGAGAGTTGTTCACGGTTACTGCTGCATCTTTTACCGATAGTGATCCGGAAACTTCTTGTTCTGGCCCAGGTTCCATCGCTCCCCTCCCCCCCCCCACCCCACCCCACCCCACCCAAAAAAAACCCAAACAAAACAAAACTAGACAAAACAATGTCAATGGGTCCTTTCTAAATTGGAGGATCAAGTGAATGGGCCATTAATCATAACAAAAATATGATGGAAACGATGAACATGTCAAAGAGACAACAACTCGACCGAAGAGTAGAAAATATCCCACGTCTACCAATGAGTCGGTATGATAAAGCGAAGCGGCAATAGCAAATATGTATGATTCTATAATTCATAAACTGATTAATATTATTTCTGTACTTTTGTAGTTAAGTTGCCTAATTGATTAACCGATGTTATTATCTGTCAAACAACGTCTCCCCTGCATTGTTTTCAAAGGAGCACTCACCGGTTATTTGTTCGTTGGACAAAAATGTTACTCTAGAGGACAATCGGTTTGAACCTGACACACTGTCTGACCTGTTGCTGTCTGTAATTTGACTTACGATTTTAGATATTCGCGTGGTAAAGTTGCTGGTCTCTCGACATATATACCCCTCTTTTTGCTCTTATTCATACTTATTTACACAAAAAAAAGTAATAAACCTATATGTATTAAATACAACAAAGAAAAAACTGTTTGGTTGCTGTATCAAAAAGAAGCGGAAGATACCAAAGGGTGTTACAAAACTCAGAGGTTTGAGAAGAGAAGGGGAGGGGAAGGATGAAAACATGTTAGCAGATCCTCCTCAACTAGTGACATTCGTCGTGATGGCCTTATCAAGTACAAGTAAGTTGATGTCACTTTCAAAGAAAAAAGAACCGAAATTGTGATTACAACGATGATGTAACATAACTGCCATCAAACTCATTGTCATCGTTATTCATTATTTTAAAACTTACAGGCCCCTAAAACAATTCCAATCACAGAGAGAACAAACCCAACCTTTGACCCAGAATTATCTTTTGCTGCTTGAACACGACCGTATATGGAATCATGCGATGGAGGTTGTGCTGGCTGTGGTTGACCATATTGAGAATCTGAAATTCAAAAACGAAAGAAATATACAGTTCCAGAAATTATGATATTGTATCACATATTTCATATAGATTGTCTTTGTACAATAAAAATGCATTTTTGCCGATATTTTCATATCTCTTCAAAATTTCCTTTGTAAAATAAGAAATGCAATCTTTGCCAATATTTTTACTGGTCTTCCTTTATCATCTTTATAAATACATAAATACAATTGAATACTTTTGAGTTTCCGATTATTTAAAAAATATTTGATCTTGACCGATATGACATTCTATACATCAAATTTGTTGAATTCTAAAGAAGTACAATTACCAAGCGAAACGATAGTTGCACGCTATCAAGCTAGAGATAAACAAGATAGTGGAAAAGACATTTTGACGTCACTGCAGTCATCAGAGGCACAGAAATTAAATGAAGTTTATTTAATGTTCCTATGGGCATCGGTAGCCGATCGGGCGAGCGGTCTAAGTAGTCAAACTACTGTATCACTAGCCTGTCAACACTGAGGTTGTGAGCTTGAATCCAGCACGGGGCATGTGCAATCTTAATTGACTAGGGTTGTCAGTTTTCCTACAGAACGTCGGTGGTTCTTTCTAGGCACTCCGGCTTCCTCCACAAATAAAAACTGACCGCTACGAAATGGCACAATAGTGTTGAAAGTGGCGTTATACACCAATTAAACAATCAATTTAATGTTGCTGAAATATTTACTCATATATTAGAAGGGTTAGTGCAGTCATTTTGAGGAATACCATTCACTGCAATATGTAATATTACACTGACAAGTTCGTGCAAAATGATAAAGTGCTAAAGACATGTTCCTCAATATTAATGCAACTACCCTATGATATTCTTGCAGTGGAACCTACGTGTGTTACACTAGTACTACTTCCGTTGATATATATTTCTTTCTTTCGACAGATTGACGAAATGTGTTTCACATATTTTTTAGCCGCTCCAGTTGAACATGTTAAAAGGAAATACAGATTTCAAATGTACGAGGGATTTCATAAAATTAACATGTTCATGATGTTAGGAATGTTCTTTTCGATGAACTTTATTTTTTGCGGCATTTTTACCCAGCATCTCTTTTACAATATCTACCATGCTGTTATTGCGGGTATATTATGGCCCTGCACTCCAAATTTTGTGCCTTGTTTTTGAATCTTGGTATCAATGATGAGTTTATTTACAACCACTTGGTCCATGCTACTGCAGGTGGATGTTTTCTCCCCGAGGGTATCACCAGCTGACTTCTGTGGTGACAAGAGTTATCATTGATATGGTCATAATTAATAAATTAACTGTTTACAAAATTTTGAAATATTCGAAGTACTAAGGATTTTATACCCCAGGAACAGATTACCTTTAGTTAGCTTAATTTTACAAACACTTATGGAATTTGGATCCTCAATGCTCTTCAACTTCGTCCTTTTTAGCCTTTTTATTTAACTTTTGGAATCAAACATCACTAATGTATCTTTTGTAGACAAATTGGGCGTCTGACTTACAAAGTTTTAATTTTGGTATCTATTATGAGTTGATTTATTTCCTTATCAATTTGGTTTTCAACTTGTTTGTAGATGACCTGTATATACTTTGTATGATGTGTTTTACTTTGACGTCAAATGGTTTTTATAGGCAAAGTGAGAGGATTGCACGCTCATACAACTCGTTAACTTCACCATGTTCGTGCCTAAACAGTCCACGCCATCTGGACCATGCTTTGTTCGATGTTTGTTGCCTTTGGGCTGATGTCATATTCTCTAAGAGGTCTGTTGTTATTAGCTTGTATTGTCTGTTTAGATCTTCTTCTTTTTGTTGAATCATGTTACTCTTTTAACGTTTATTCAGACTATTCATATATTTCAATCAGATATCTGTTTTGTATATAAAAAAATAGAGCTGTTTACATTCAAGGTGTTGTTGGTCAACTTTGACTTTAACCTTCAAGTTGATTGAAGTAATATTCCGTTTATCGGTTTTTTTTTCGCGTGTGTCTAATTTTCGCTTCGTTCGCAGCACCTACAGAAACGCGAAAATTTGACCCCGCGTAAATTTCCCTGTCTATTTCAAAATTTGTAGCTGTTTTACGTTTCACACATAAAACTTTACACACAATTAATATGTCAACTCATTTCACCCTGAAGCTTTTGTGTTGATCGGCAGATCGCAAGAATATGTATAATTAATTAAGCTATCTGTTTTTATAATAATAAAGTTGTGTAATGATACATGTCATTATCTATATCTTTTTGACAACACAGAAATCAGTGACAGATTTAAAAATGTTAATAAGCAACATCAATTGATTGTTGTCATAACCGGAACATTTGGAATTAAATGTTGATCCAATTAAAATTAATCACGTTTAAACGGTTATTTGCACAGAATGCTCTGTTTTACCAGCCAAAAAATAATGAAAACCTTCATTTTGTACCATGCTGTACTGAACTTAAATTAAACGATTATTGAAAGATCTCCGAATTATGTGTATGTTAGTTTGTAGTGCACATTGTAATTTGTACTCGATTATCTCTCACTCAATAAAGTTATTTAATAATACAATACGGTGAGTTTGTCGAGTTTTTTTTATCCCTATTCATCGAAAAGTATACACAGTCAAAATCTAACCTGCCCATTTTGTCACAAAATCGTGAAAAAAAAAGATATACGGTATACCTTTGGTAAGAAATAATACAGAATGTTATTACTTCATGTTTTGTACTTTGTCCTATGAACTTGTTGTTATTACGTTTGTCGAGTTTCAGAATGGGAGTGTTGCAATCCGGAAAAGCGCTTCAGACCCATACAATTTACAAAAAGTTATTTTCATCTTATGCTTTTAGCACCTTACATCAATCATTTGAATCCCTTTAATGGCAGACCTTAGTTAGTCTGTGAAAATAAATCGCAAATTTTCTTAGATTTTCACGTGCTAGTTCACAGGGTAAAAACCCGTAAGAAAACATGTCATTCGAATTTGACACATTTTCTGATCCAGTCTACCAATATTTGCTAACCCAAAGTCATTTGTTTGACCCGACCAGGGATCAAACCCACGACCTCATTTCTCGAGGGGAGCACGCTACCATTCACCCGACCACTTAGACTGTAAAGTTAATATATAATGTATCTTTGATATTATGTATTAACTTTATTCTTATTGTTTAATACTAACTGTATAATACTTATTTGTTTGAACATATAATTACATCTATTGACCACACGATTGTTCTTGCTTAGATATATCATGTATATATTCGCTAACTTTGAATTTCAGTCGTGTTTTTCCATCTTCTTGTCAGACGTCTACAGAGTCTGGTCTCGTTGGATGAGCGCGATTAAGATTTGGTTCCCGGTCGAGTTAATCAGGAGTAAAGACCGGACGTGGCCTTGTAGTTGTACACATCTAATAGACAAGTAATCAGTCAGATGTAATATATTAAAACCCAAATCAGCTAACTTACTCCAATACCAAACAATTGAAGATACGTACATATATACCATAAAAAATGTACTTACAAAGTGGTAGCATCTGAGTATTACCATAGAAGTGGTTCCTGTTTACATATCCGTAATCCATATTGAAAAACAGAAAGATTTCGTTGTGAACAGGACGTTATACATTTGGCAATTCGCCGTGCAATTTTCAATGTAAATCAGATACCGTGGCAATCTAAAAAAAATAATAAAAAGTATTTTGCAATACATATATTTCTGAATGTTTTAAAGTTGTTTTGATATTAAAATTTGTATCATTTCGGCAATGACAAAATAATAATTTACACCTATTTTTTTTTATCCATGGTTGCAAATATTTGTAAAGTATGTATATGTGAACACTATTAACATGATTAACGTGTTCGTTAAGTGTTAAAATTATTTTATCTGCGTTATAAGAATATAAAGTAAAACATTTAAATATAGACACAAAAGTAACTAAAATTTAAATGTCAATAGTTCTTTTAAAAAAAACTGAAGTATGAACAATAAATTGAAACTTAACAATTTCATATAAATGCATTTAAGGATGTTTGCTACTCCGTTACAAAATAACAAGCTTTTTAAAAGACTGTTATAAATTGATAGTATATAAATAAAGTACCTAAATAACAGAAAAAAATGAAGGGTCTGTGTGCTTGTTTTCGAGATAAAAGCCATTGAAACTTTGGCGGGAAATAATTCTCTCTAGACTTTTCATACATTTAACATTGGCACCCTTTTTCTTTCAAAAATTATGAAAAAATAACAAGGATTTTATAGGATTTTCAAATATGGCTTTTAAACTATATGTAATAAAATTATAAAAAGAAAAGTAGTTGTTAACGGGGAAAATTTTTTAATGGCTTTACATGGATAAAACCAGAGGATTCCGAATATCTGGCAAAAATTCAAAAAACAATAGGAGCGAACATTCTTAATGACCAATTTAGATAATTCATGAAATAAAGTAAATAAACCTGAAATACAGAGACTAAAGCATATTGTATGATTAGAATGTACTAAAAGACATGAAAATATTATCAAGTCAGTATACTTCAAGGAAATTGATAAAGAAAAAAATATTTCTTTTAGAAAAAAAAATAAGAAAGATATTATTTTATTTAATGAAATCTGAAACAATATGAAATTTAAATGTTAGGTAAATGCTGTAAATAGAAAGTTTAATAAAGATTATCATCCCGTAATTAACCAAAATTAATAACACTAAGTACATGACAGGTCCGTGTATATTTGCGTCCATTCGTTTTTCATTTTGAAATATCAAAAACAAAAAACAAAAAACGATAGTGTTTTCATTTTTCGTTTTTGATTTCTCAAAAACCAAAACGAAAAACAAAAGTGTTTTCATTTTTCGTTTTTGATTTCTCTAAAACCAAAACGGAAAACGAAAGTGTATTCATTTTTTGTTTTTGATTTCTCTAAAACCAAAATGAAAATCAAAAGTGTTTCCGTTTTTCGTTTTTGATTTCACTAAACAAGAATTTTGTATTTAATTTTAATTATTTCTCGTTTTATAATGTACAATGTTTTCCTTTCTTGTTTCACAGTCATTGATAGTACATAATGCCAATGTAAACACCCCGGTGTTCTTTCAACATAATGTAGACAAAATAGACCGCCTGACTTATGAATTGAACTACGGTGATAAATGAATCAAAGCCTTTCAAATTACCTTGTTTATATCTTTAATAAAAAATAAATTATTATATTTAAATATTAAACGAATCATAAATTTAAATTGTACAATATAATATTATATACAGACGGTACAAATAAATAGATTGATTACAACATCACATTAACAAGGGAGGTTACTACATTTAAAAAAATATAAGAAAACTAACCCGGTCGTTAAAGTATACATGCACAATAACTGTGGTTATCTGATCTTTAATCGAAGATAATGTCGACGGATGCAAAAGACTTTATCAATCTGAACAATAAGGGTGCGTGATCTTTACTTTTAAATTTAGAAAGGTTGATCTCAGATGAATAGAATTCATAACCAAGGTCCATTATACGAACATTCAGGACGATAATGTGTTTTGCTTGATCAAATGATTGAAAAACAAATTTCCGCAACTTCACAATTCAAACCGGGATTAGCATTCAATCATTTTGCCATTCGGAGCCTACTCGGTATTAGTTTTGCTTATTTTTGAAAGCTATATGGTGACCTTAACTAGAGCCTGGGTGTGGATGGGGGTTTACGGAATAGAGAATAGTGGGGAAAAAAATAAACAATAGAGACAATGGACCAAGAAATAAAAAAAAATAGAATAATGAGGTGTTAAAATATAAAAAGAATAGAATAATTGGCAAAAAGTATAAAGAAATAAACATGATAAAGAATAGAGAAAAATGTCCTGAAACTCTGATTAAAGAATAGATAAAAATGGAATAGAATATCAAAGAATACAGAAATGAAGAAATACGCATCCAGACCATCATACTAGTTGCCTAAACCAACGTTATTTTGTCTCCGGTAGAATGTTATTGGTTTTCATACGTTTTCTTTTTATTTCTATGCCTATCAATTAAGACATGAGCTTTCATAATTTGCCAGCTTATTACATTATAAAAAAAGACTAAGCCGAACATCACTCTGGATTTTTTCTCAAGTAGACCTCAGCGACCCACTCACCACACCATTACCGAAAAGTTAATAAAATAAATCTACAGCAATACTTTTGTCCGCACTAGGTGCAAAGGGAAGCTGGGTACCTGAGGTCTTCTGGAGAAAAAAATCCAGGGTGAAGGATAAAGCAAAATATTAAAATCCACATAGCCAAGTGTGTGGCTGTTGTTTTCAGGGTATGAATGGTTCTTTTCCCCTCTAGACCCTCCAGCTATTTCAAGATGAAGAACATGAATAAAAGCCCTGTTCATTGATAATTTGTATTTTTTCTATGTATTATGTGCGATTTTGTCCCATGCACATCTCTTTATTTTCTATTTTAGGGCCTAAACACGGCTCAATGCAAGTTTAGCCCTTCAATATTACAGGTCATATGTTACATTATTGTTTCGGATAAGAGTGAATTTGATACCTATTAAAACGTTTAAACCCGCTGCATTTGTTTGTACCTGTTCTAAGTCAGGAACCTGATGTTCAGTAGTTGCCGTTTGTTGATGTGGTTCATAAGTGTTCTCGTTTCTTGTTTATTATATAGATTATACCGTTGCATAGTTTTCCCGTTTGAATGGTTTTGCACTGGTCATTTTGGGGCCCTTTGTGGCTTGCTGTTCGGTGTGAGCCAAGGCTCCGTGTTGAAGATCGTACTATGACCTATAATGGTTTTTCTTTTACAAATTGTGACTTGGATGGAGACATGTCTCATTGCACTCATACCACATCTTCTTATATCTATATATGGTCTTTTTAAGTGAATTGGGAGATTGGGATTTCTAGCTTTAATCTCACCCATGTCAGCTTTTTATTTGTATTTACAGAAAAGAGAGCTAGTTTTGTATTCTTTAATATACTGTAACAGTTTAATTTTTCATGAAAAAAGGACAGTTTTTTCTATGTCCGGTAGCATCGTATCATATCTGGACATCGGCTGTTGTGTGCTCTTTGGTCGGGTTGTTCTCTCTTTGACATATCCCCCATTTCCATTGTCAATTTTATTATCAGTAGGCATGTAGAATTGCCAAACCATACACGACCGTTCATTAGTCATCGTAGATCTATTCCAAGTCTTAATAAGTCTACCCAAAGCAGAAAAGGATCTTTTACAACAAGGAATATTACACAACTGAAGCCATAGTCATAAAGATCGATTGACTGATTGGTGTTCCTTTAACGTCGCCGCAGAACATAAAATTATTACCTGATCTTCTTTCTCAACATCTTCAATCTCTATTGTTCCCAAGGAAGCAACCATTTGATTCTCTGGGGTGGGGCAGGGATTTGTACCCGAAGTCAATAATTTTTATTAACCCAGACTGAAAAACATGCCTTTATCCATGACCACACACAAACACAATAATATTTTCAAGATTTATTAAAAAGAAAATTTTTTACGCTTTTATATTTTTTTTGTTGTTTTGAAATATTAATTTGACTTGAATTTATACGAATTTACTAAATATTCATGTTTATACTAAGCCAAGTCCGTTTATATCTTGTTTCTCGCCTGACTATACAAAAAGCCAGGAGAGCTTTGGTCATCATTTGTCGTCTTTGATAGATATGGTTGACTGATAAGCTGTCTATATAATAAAAGTAATGGGACAATGGCATGGAGACATCACCAAATCACCATATTCAATACACAAAAAGACACCTAGAGCTTACCATATGGTTTTCAACTACCCACCAATAGGCAGTAAGCTCTGGTTGGCCTTAAACACAAATCCAAGGGCACAGCAAAATGAGAAAATATCCAATTAAAACTGGGTGACCTGGGAGGAAAACATTGGAACTTTCCTAAGAAATACAAATTTCACCCCCTCCCCCCTCAACATTTTAATAAGGAGTTGTGGTATGATTGCCAATGTGACAACTATCCCAAAAGTTCAAATGAAGTGGATGTAAGCAATTATATATAGGCAACCGTACCACCTTCAACAATGAGAAAAAAAAACCAGTAGGGTATAGTCGGCTATGAAAGGCTCTGACATGAAAATTATGAAACAGTTCAGTTGAGAAAAAACGGCCTAATTTATAACACAATAAAACGAAAAACAAATATGACACACATCAACAAACGACAACCGTTTAACTACAGGCTCCTAACTTGGGACAGACACATACAGTATGTGGCGGGGTTAAACATGCAAGTGAGCGCTCAACCCTCCCGTTAACCTGGGACGAGTTTGGTTACAGAACAACATAAGAACCAACTATAAAAATCAGTTGAAAAGGGCTTAACATATCAGATCGATACAAAACAGAAAAAAACATCTAACAAAAGCACAGACCGGGCGTGGTAGGGTATTTATACATCCTTAACAATCAAAAAAGGACACAAAGTACAGATCTGAGAGTAATCGCAGTACTGACAACTAGTTTAAACCCAATAACAACTAATACAAAAATCATGTATCTAAGACTAAAATATCAATCAGTACATATCCAACATCCAATGGATTTAGTGTAAAGACGTCATTAACAGTCAGAGATAGACATGACCTTGTGCAGTGCCAAATCATAGGTATCAACAGATTGTAGTACCTTGATGTGTATAACAATAATATGTAGTATAATTTTAAGTTACTGATAACAAAATTAATATGTATACCAATAAAAACAATATTCAAAGATCTATTTACAGTGTTCAATTGGTAACCTTTTCAAATAAGTTTATTTAAAGGATTGATAAGTTTACCCTGATCGTTTTTAATTTACATGCATACAATTTCTATTTATATTATTATTGATGAATACAATATTGCAGAAGTAGTGGAAATAGATCTACAAGTGAGGGAAGTTGTTTGTGACTTCAGTGACTTTATTTGGATATGCCTGTTATGGTCTAATTGAGATTTACAAGACCTTCATTCAATTTCAGCACATTTTGTGAATGTATTTCCCATTTATAGGCATTATGGTTTTTGGTCTGTGCGTCCGTTTGTTCTTCCGTTCATCCGTCTGTTCCGCTTCAGGTTAATGTTTTTGGTCAAAGTAGTTTTTGATGAAGTTGAAGTCCAATCAACTTGAAACTCAGTACACATGTTCCATATGATATGATCTTTCTAATTTTAATGCCAAATTAGAGTTCTAACCGCAATTAACGGTCCACTGGACATAGAAAATGATAGTGCGAGTGGGGCATTCATGTACTATGGACACATTCTTGTTCAAATCCTTTATTAAAGAAGTTAGCAAATTTACTTCAGATAAAAATACTAAATTAGACGAACCAATCTAATTAAAAGATATATCTCTGATTTCGTTATGTTCAGTAGTTACCGTTTGTTGATGTGGTTCATAAGTGTTCTCGTTTCTTGTTTATTATATAGATTATACCGTTGCATAGTTTTCCCGTTTGAATGGTTTTGCACTGGTCATTTTGGGGCCCTTTGTGGCTTGCTGTTCGGTGTGAGCCAAGGCTCCGTGTTGAAGATCGTACTTTGACCTATAATGGTTTTTCTTTTACAAATTGTGACTTGGATGGAGACATGTCTCATTGGCACTCATACCACATCTTCTTATATCTATATATGGTCTTTTTAAGTGAATTGGGAGATTGGGATTTCTAGCTTTAATCTCACCCATGTCAGCTTTTTATTTGTATTTACAGAAAAGATAGCTAGTTTTGTATTCTTTAATATACTGTAACAGTTTATTTTTTCATGAAAAAAGGACAGTTTTTTCTATGTCCGGTAGCATCGTATCATATCTGGACATCGGCTGTTGTGTGCTCTTTGGTCGGGTTGTTCTCTCTTTGACATATTCCCCATTTCCATTGTCAATTTTATTATCAGTAGGCATGTAGAATTGCCAAACCATACACGACCGTTCATTAGTCATCGTAGATCTATTCCAAGTCTTAATAAGTCTACCCAAAGCAGAAAAGGATATTTTACAACAAGGAATATTACACAACTGAAGCCATAGTCATAAAGATCGATTGACTGATTGGTGTTCCTTTAACGTCGCCGCAGAACATAAAATTATTACCTGATCTTCTTTCTCAACATCTTCAATCTCTATTGTTCCCAAGGAAGCAACCATTTGATTCTCTGGGGTGGGGCAGGGATTTGTACCCGAAGTCAATAATTTTTATTAACCCAGACTGAAAACATGCCTTTATCCATGACCACACACAAACACAATAATATTTTCAAGATTTATTAAAAAAAAAAATTTTTTACGCTTTTATATTTTTTTTGTTGTTTTGAAATATTAATTTGACTTGCATTTATACGAATTTACTAAATATTCATGTTTATACTAAGCCAAGTCCGTTTATATCTTGTTTCTCGCCTGACTATACAAAAAGCCAGGAGAGCTTTGGTCATCATTTGTCGTCTTTGATAGATATGGTTGACTGATAAGCTGTCTATATAATAAAAGTAATGGGACAATGGCATGGAGACATCACCAAATTACCATATTCAATACACAAAAAGACACCTAGAGCTTACCATATGGTTTTCACTACCCACCAATAGGCAGTAAGCTCTGGTTGGCCTTAAACACAAATCCAAGGGCACAGCAAAATGAGAAAATATCCAATTAAAACTGGGTGACCTGGGAGGAAAACATTGGAACTTTCCTAAGAAATACAAATTTCACCCCCCTCCCCCCTCAACATTTTAATAAGGAGTTGTGGTATGATTGCCAATGTGACAACTATCCCAAAAGTTCAAATGAAGTGGATGTAAGCAATTATATATAGGCAACCGTACCACCTTCAACAATGAGAAAAAAAACCAGTAGGGTATAGTCGGCTATGAAAGGCTCTGACATGAAAATTATGAAACAGTTCAGTTGAGAAAAAACGGCCTAATTTATAACACAATAAAACGAAAAACAAATATGACAGACATCAACAAACGACAACCATTGAACTACAGGCTCCTAACTTGGAACAGACACATACAGTATGTGGCGGGGTTAAACATGCAAGTGAGCGCTCAACCCTCCCGTTAACCTGGGACGAGTTTGGTTACAGAACAACATAAGAACCAACTATAAAAATCAGTTGAAAAGGGCTTAACATATCAGATCGATACAAAACAGAAAAAAACATCTAACAAAAGCACAGACCGGGCGTGGCAGGGTATTTATACATCCTTAACAAACAAAAAAGGACACAAAGTACAGATCTGAGAGTAATCGCAGTACTGACAGCTAGTTTAAAGCCAATTACAACTAATACAAAAATCATGTATCTAAGACTAAAATATCAATCAGTACATATCCAACATCCAATTGATTTAGTGTAAAGACGTCATTAACAGTCAGAGATAGACATGACCTTGTGCAGTGCCAAATCATAGGTATCAACAGATTGTAGTACCTTGATGTGTATAACAATAATATGTAGTATAATTTTAAGTTACTGATAACAAAATTAATATGTATACCAATAAAAACAATATTCAAAGATCTATTTACAGTGTTCAATTGGTAACCTTTTCAAATAAGTTTATTTAAAGGATTGATAAGTTTACCCTGATCGTTTTTAATTTACATGCATACAATTTCTATTTATATTATTATTGATAAATACAATATTGCAGAAGTAGTGGAAATAGATCTACAAGTGAGGGAAGTTGTTTGTGACTTCAGGGAACTTTATTTGGATATGCCTGTTATGGTCTAATTGAGATTTACAAGACCTTCATTCAATTTCAGCACATTTTGTGAATGTATTTCTCATTTATAGGCATTATGTTTTTTGGTCTGTGCGTCCGTTTGTTCTTCCGTTCATCCGTCTGTTCCGCTTCAGTTTAATGTTTTTGGTCAAAGTAGTTTTTGATGAAGTTGAAGTCCAATCAACTTGAAACTCAGTACACATGTTCCATATGATATGATCTTTCTAATTTTAATGCCAAATTAGAGTTCTAACCGCAATTAACGGTCCACTGGACATAGAAAATGATAGTGCGAGTGGGGCATTCATGTACTATGGACACATTCTTGTTCAAATCCTTCATTAAAGAAGTTAGTAAATTTACTTCAGATAAAAATACTAAATTAGACGAACCAATCTAATTAAAAGATATATCTCTGATTTCGTTATACTTATATAACTTTTTTGTATGAATTTTAATAAGATTACTGGACAAACGCGTTCAATCTTCGGACTTTATTCTTAACAATTTTACCGAGCGGGTTGAGGCGAAAAAAATAACGTCTTTCAAGCCAAATTTTATATGTATGCTATACACACAAATGTCTTGTTTAAACTTGGTAATCAATTAATCTAAAATACAGTCCTAGATAATCAAATAATCATGAAATATTTGGTCTAGTAATCAAATAATCACATAATAAAAAAACCCATGAGGAATCATTAAAGATGACATATTTTTGTATTAATATTGATTCACTTCTAAGGTCTTTGCATCGGAAATAAACTAATTAATTCTAAAACCAGTTGTTGGCATAATACGGGTCATTTTCTTAACATTGACATAATTTACTAAACGTTTATTGAAACCTGTAATGTGAAGACCTGAATGAAAATGCGGAGTTTGTGAGACCAGGTTCAAGCAAGCAGCTACTCGCTAACAGCCACTTCGCTAGCAGCCAGTTTTCAGATGTTTATATAAACGCAAATGTTGCATAACATTCAAACGTACTTCAAATGTTTTTATTAATATATAACCACTATATTATCAGTTTTTAATATATAATTAAGCAGTCAAAGACACTATTCAATGAATTTCAAAATTTCATTTCTTGTTCATTAATTATATAAATACAATAGAAATCGCTTTAAATACATCACACAGCGTGCTGCACGCTTTACATTTCAAATAGTCAACACTTTTGAGTGTATATAGAATCGTAAATAATTATGAAATTATTTAAATGTTGGCCAAATTGCACTATTGTGTGAAATAGCTTTCCATATTTTCGGCATCCTGTCAAATAGTTCATGAAAAGTACCACAAAAAAAAAGTTGCACTCGTGCTTTAACCTTTTTTTTTGCCACACAAAACTGTTTTGACAAAACATTCTACTTCTGAAACAGTGGATTTCGCTTACTTATGATTGGACGAATGGATTATCTTTTGTACTCAAAGTATGGTCGGCAAGGAAATTATTTATTAGCTTTAAAAAAAAATCCGTGCTTTACCCAAACTGGGAATTTTGATCAAGTAGGCGCTAGGTCTCTAGCTTACGTTTGCACCTAGTGCGGAAAAAAGTATTGCCATAGAATTTTTGTTTGTTAACTTTTCGGTAAGGGTTGGGTAGGGTATCTGACCTCAACTTTGGCCCTACTTTAGAAAAAAAAACTAAGCCGAAAAATACCCTGTGTTTTTTCTACTGTAGACCTCAGCTACTAAGCTTTCCTTTGTCTTAGTGCGGACAAAAGTATTGCATTAGAATTTTTTTTATTAAATTCCCGGTAAGGGTGGGGTTGGGTGTCCGCGGACCCCAACTTTGGACCTACTTAAAAAAAAAAACTAAAATGAATAACACCTTGGATTTTTTTCTCCAGTAGACCTCAGCAACCCGACTTCCTTTTGCACCTAGTATTGCCGTAGATTTTTTTTTATGAAAGTTTCGGTAATGGTGTGGTAGGGTAGGTAGCTGAGGTCCACTTGAGAAAAAATAAGCTGGCAAATTATGAAAGCTCACGTCTTAATTGATAGGCATAGAAATAAAAAGAAAACGTATGGTAACCAATAACAATCTACCGGAGACAAAATAACGTTGGTATAGGCAACTAGGATGATGGTCTGGAAACGGGGTTCTTCATTTCTGTATTCTTTGATATTCTATTTCTTTATACTTTTTGCCAATTATTCTGTCTCTTTATATTTTAACACCTCATTATTCTGTTTTTTTTTTTATTTCTTGGTCCATTGTCTCTATTATTCATATTTTGTGCCCACTATTCTCTATTCCGTAAACCCCCATCCACACCCAGGCTCTAGTTAAGGTCACCATATAGCTTTCAAAAATAAGCAAAACTAATACCGAGTAGGCTCCGAATGGCAAAATGATTGAATGCTAATCCCGGTTTGAATTGTGAAATTGCGGAAATTTATTTTTTCAATCAATTGATCAAGCAAAACACATTATTGTCCTGAATGTTCGTATAATGGACCTTGGTCATGAATTCTAACCATCTGAGGTCAACCTTTCTAAAATTAAAAGTAAAGATCACGCACCCTTATAGTTCAGATTGATAAAGTCTTTTGCATCCGTCGACATTATCTTCGATTAAAGATCTGATAACCACAGTGACTGTGCATATATACTTTAACGACCGGGGTAGTTTTCTTATAAGTTTTAAAAAGTAGTAACCTCCCTTGTTAATGTGATGTTGTAATCAATCTATTTATTTGTACCATCTTTATATAAAATTGTATTGTACAATTTAAATTTGTGATTCGTTTAATATTTAAATATAATAATTTACTTTTTATTAAAGATATAATCAAGGCAATTTGAAAGGCTTTGATTCATTTATCACCGTAGTTCAATTCATAAGTCAGGCGGTCTATTTTGTCTACATTATGTTGAAAGAACACCGGGGCGTTTACATTGGCATTATTTACTATCAATGACTGTGAAACAAGAAAGGAAAATATTGTACATTATAAAACGAGAAATAATTAAAATTAAATACAAAATTCTTGTTTAGTGAAATCAAAAACGAAAAACGGAAACACTTTAGATTTTCGTTTTGGTTTTAGAGAAATCAAAAACAAAAAATGAAAACATTTTCGTTTTCCGTTTTGGTTTTAGAGAAATCAAAAACGAAAAATGAAAACACTTTTGTTTTTCGTTTTGGTTTTTGAGAAATCAAAAACGAAAAATGAAAACACTCTCGTTTTTTGTTTTTTGTTTTTGATATTTCGAATGGACGCAAATATACACGGACCATGACAGTATATAAACAACAAAATATACACAGTATATAAATAGAATATAGAATAAATAAACGACGAAAATAAACACTGAAAGTATATATAAACTTAGAAAAAAGATAAATACAAACAACTACAAACCAAATATGGTTACAATACAACTTAATGGTTTCTTTGGTATCAACCATTACCTACCAAGTATGCTGAATTTTATAATGTGTTATAGCTATGGATATTTACACAAATATGTGTTATTAAAGTGAGTTTAATGCACTGTGTGCTGAAGTCAGGGCATGTGTAAGGACAAAGGTGCAAAATTCTATCAAAAGTGTAAAGGGTTCTATTTCAATTACTGACACAAAGCAATTATCCTTTGTGAAAATTATGATAACACAAGGTCTAACAGTTATGACTACACCACTACTAACACTATGCAATACTTAGTGCAAGTAAGTATGTAGAATAATATACAATATTTCATAAACAAATACAATAAACATGTAAGTGCACAACCACACAGCATTTAGACAATGAAATAAGATATGCTCAATGTTTAAAACTAATGTACCTTCCAAGTATTATACGTCAGTACCAATAAGAGTGTGTCGTCATATGTGCATCAGTTAAAACAAATCACCAATTTCAAAGTTTAACAGAAAATAACTCCAAAATTCAACTGTAACAGTATAACTCTTAAAAATACTTTCTATGTTTGCCAATTAGACACTATGTCAGCTGACCGTCTCGGTGGTCTCGTCGTATTGTGTTCGCCTCTTGTGCGGTAGGTCATTGGTTCGAACCCATGCCGGGCTAAACAAAAGACTTAACAATTTTGTTTCTGCTTCCCAGCTAAACAAGCCACATTCAGAACAAAGAGCAAGAGTAAGGACTTATTGGCACGGAGTCATAAAATATTTGTCAATGTACAATTTACTATAATACAAAAGCACTCTTTAAAAAATTTTGATACTTTTCTAACTGACAATTTTCTTTTTTATATTCAACTTATAATTAATGGAAATGTATAATCATATTCATTTTTTGAAAATATATTATCACCATTTATCAACATATAGGTTATTTGTATGTAAAGACACCACAGCAAATATTGACACAATATTTCAGTTGCAGCATGTTGAAATGTCGATTTCTCATAGTCTGTAATGACACTTCCGGTATACTTTGGTCCGATATTGACACACATGTGTGGCTCTAGACGGACTTCTATGCTGAATGAACAACTAAGTGGGCGCCACCTATTGCGAGGATTAAGAAACGGCCTTTCGGACTACGAATTATGCAGTAGTAATAAACCTGACACATACAAGTATAACATACATAGATATTTGACACATACATCACAATCATAACATAAAGTACAAACATACGGCAAAAGGAAGATAACTCTACTTATATTAGTTAACTAAAATAGAATTCTATATAGTAAGTTCCTCAATTTGTTTCCATATGAAAATCTACAATGATATAAATGTACCAATTCAAGTCTTTACATTATAAAGTATAAACAATGATATGTTTACAATGCACATATCAGACATTACAAGTAAACACAATGACATTACAATACTAATACGATAGGGAGATAACAGATGAGATATAATCAAATTACAATAACAATTAAAACACTGTTTGTTAGCTTTTTCATGGCTAGCAATGGGTGTCTTCTCATCAAGAGTATTGAAGATTTTCTATTCGACTTATGCGTTGTTTACTGTCATTTACAATAGTCAATCAAGTTAACATCATATGAGTTTCATTTTAATTGTGGCTTACCTTTTCAAACAAAACTTAAGATATCGATCGATAATTAGCTCGTGACCAGTTCGATACACTATTCTAGCGAGCAATAAGCCAAGATAGAAACTATAAGCCAGATAAAGATAAGAAAATCTCGGCAAAGTGATCATGCCGTCAAACGGAAAATATGATAATAATCATTCCAAGTAGGAAACAAAATACAGTAGATTTCCCCAAAGATAAAATCGAATCGATAATTATGTGTTTACTAAATACAACATGATATTTCTGACGGCCTGCATCTCTTATAGGATTATCAAAATTCCTGTAAGTTACTATTTCTTTTTATATATATAATATTTGAATAGAAACTGTTTTGTCTTTGAGATGAAAAAGATAAAAAGCCCAGGTGGGTAAATTCACGGAATGTTTGCCACTTTGATCCAAGGTATGAATATGGCGAACCCTACCCCCTCCGAACTTTAATTTCGCAAAATATTCCCTACGGAAAAAAAATTTCAACACTATTTACAAACGAGAGGCAATGCCAATACAGGTAGCCCAGATAAATAGCCTATGTTGGGTTACAAACGTCTTCACTTGAGGTCCAAATTTGAAGGATGTAGACCATTACCCCTTGCAACTTTTCCAAAGTTGGGTTATGGCGACCATATCCGTCCCAGCATTAATTCGTAAAAAATACCTTACGGAAAAGGTGATGTCAACACTTGTAGAAGTGAATCTAGGGTGGATTAACTAAATAAACGTGTGCAACTGAGGTCCAAATTTGTTTTATGGTGACAATTGCACCTGCAAACTTCAATTTGTTTTTTGTACATGTTGTATACGCCAGAACAATTTCTGTCCACTGTATGTACAAATTACAGGCAATGGACTAAGGTTTTCTTGACCAAACGTCTAAAGGTTATACATTTAAGGAACAGCTACAACGTAGGTCCAAAAATTGGGTATGGCGACCAAACCTCCTTCCAAACTTTCATTTGTGAAAAAAGGCATTATGGACAAGTTTTTTGTCAACACTATGTACAAATGAAATGCCATGGCTTAAGAGTGTCCATACTAAAAAGGCTAAGGCCGGTAAATTCACTGAACGTGTGCAACTGAGGCAAAAGTAAGGATATGGAAACCTTGCCCCTCCCAACTTCAATTCGTTATCGTTATTTTAAGTAAACGATTTTGTCCACACTAGTTACAAATACCAGGCTATGGCTTATTGTTGCCCAAACCAAGAGGCTTAGGTGGGTAAATTCACAAAACGTCTACAACTTAGGTCCGAAGTTGAGATATGGCGAACCTTTTCCCTCCAAACTGGAATTCGTAAATAATATTCGAAGGAAAAGATTGTGTCCAAATTGAGAACAAATACTAAACAATGGCCTACAGTTGCCTGGGCTTAAGACCCAGTTCGATAAATTATCGAAACGTCTGCAACTGAAATTCAAAGTTGGCTATGGTGGACCAACCAACTCCAAACTTTGACTGTTAAAAAAATCCCTACGGAAAATCTGTTGTCCACACTAAGTTAAAATTAAAGGCAATAGCATAAGGTTTACAGGCTCAAAAGGTAGGTAACTTTTAAAAGTTATTTCATAAACAATTCTTAAGGAAAAACTTGTGTGCTTACTGGGCACAAAAGACAGAAAATGGCCAAAGGTTGCCAGGACCAAAAGGACCATATAGGTAAGTTCACGGAACGTGTGCGACTGATGTCTAACGTTTGGGTACAAAAACAACTCCCTTCGTTACTTTAGTTTGTTAAAAAAATCCCTACGAAAAACCTTGTGTCCACACTAGGTTCAAAATTAATGATAAGCAATGGCGTAATTTGCCGGAACCAAAAGGTCTAGGTTGGCTAATCTACAGAACGTCTGTACTCTGGTCCAAAGTTGGGGTGTGGAAACCCTTCCCCCTTCCAATATCTATTCGTAAACAATTCTTTACGAACAAGCTGTTGTCCACACCAGATACAAGAGATAAGCAATGGTCGAAGGTTGCCCAGACCAAAATAATATGTTGGGTAAATTCAAGGAACATCTGCAAATAATGTTCGAAAATGGAGTACGTCTACCTTATCCTCTCCAAATTCTACTACGTCAAAAAATCACTGAAAGGTACAGTTGGGCAGATTCACGAAACGTCTGCAACGAAGAACAATTTAAGAAAAACACATTTGACAGACATACATCAACGCCCAAATCACTGAATGATAGACACCTGACTTGGCACAGGCACAGTAAAAATGTAGCGGGGTTAAACATGTTCGTGAGCGTTCAACCCTCCCGTAACATTGCATAGTTGTGTTAAAGCACAAAATACAACAAAAATTCCTTCTTTTTCATGTCTGAGATTTAAAAGACTTCAATTATCAGGCCAGTAAATGAATATATAAGAAGAGAAAAAATATTTACGCATTTCATCGTTGTCCACAAGTTATAGTAACCGTAGCGTTATAGAGATCTTAAGTTTTTGTAAAACTATCCATCCCTAGGCACCAAAAGAACAAAAAATTAAAGTTGTCACCAAATATTAAAACAAAAGGGAAAATATTTACACCTTACATTGATGCTAACAAAAAGTTTTGTAATTTTAAACTTTATTTTTCCATTTCATGTCAAACAATCCATACTGAGGTATAAAAGTTATTTTAGCAGACCAGTATATGAATAGTTATAAAAAAAAGAACTATTTTTATTGTCATCGACTTAAGTAGTAGTAACCTGAGACTCATATAGCTCTCAATTTGTGTTAATCTACACATATTTAGATACCAGAATTGTAATGCCATTAAACAATGTTATAACAAAAAGGTAAATATCGGAACCATATGTTGATGTCGACAACACATTTTGCAATTGTAAACTTAAATTACTTTCCTTTTATGTCAAACAATCCACCCTCAGGTATAAGAATTACTCAATTATCAAGCCAGTATTCAACTGTAAATGTTGCAAATAATTATTAAATGAATATCGCTTCCCTCTTGTTTGGAAAAATCCCAAAATCAAATGTAATGCAACACTATATCTACATACACAATACTATTTTATACAGCATCAGGAGTAAGTTGTCAACAGGGGCCTCGGTGGCCAAGTGGTCTAAGTAGTTACTACTGTAATCACTAGCCAGTCAACATTGAGGTTGTTAGTTCGAACCTCGCACGTGCGGGTGCACTCGACTCTTATCTTAACTGACTAGGATTGTCAGTTTTCCTATCGAAGGTCGGTGGTTTTCTCCGGGCACTCCGGCTTCCTCCACCAATAAAAACTGGCCGCCAAGAAATAGCCCAAAAGCGGTGCTTAAAAGTGGCGTTAAAACACCAAAAATCAAAAATCAAAATCAAGTTGTCAACATACTTTACGGCAGATTTAGTTCAGGTTAAACAAAATATACAAAAAAATTCAATATTTTGTTTTCGGACAATGTACTAGTTCTTAAAATCCATTATATCTCACTAAAATAAAATCTGGAAGGTTTTACTGTACCCGAATAAATTTCCTTTTTGATATTTGTGTACAGTTATGAACTTTCAATTAGTTGAATACGTAACATATCATGCATTGTAATCGTCAATTTATATATTTGTCCAAATGGGCAACTGAACAGGTTTATTTAGCTTTAAAATACATATGATGAGTCAGTGTATCCATGATACAATGGCAAACTGCGTTAACACGCGTTTACACCCAAAGGTAAACATGCGTTTTCTTTTAGCAAAAAAAAAAAGAGACACTGTTTTTCACGTTTTCGTTGAGGTAAACGTTACACCTGTTTACTTATTATGTCTACTGATACTTCGGCATAGACGCCGAGTTAACGAGGCTTTTTCATGACGTCCAGGTCAGAGAATGTCGCGTTCATATTTTTCTCCCGTTTACATGTAATGCTTGGTCAGCGCCAAACTGTACACAAACACAAATGGACGTTAAAATCGATATTGAAATATGAAAGTTATTGCATGACAGCAAACCTTAATATTGGCAAAGAAAAGAAGGAAGACCTCAAGCACAGCGATGTAATTTTATTGTAATCAAACAATTAAATACTGCATTTGCGATTACAAAGTCAATTAATAGTACACACATACGTATATCTGTTTATCTTAAAACGCTTTTGAGTCAGCTCCGAAAATAATATATATTGTATTAACAAAAACTGTTATCCGATTTCAAACCAAAATTTCATGTGTTATTAGATAACATATATAGGCAAGGATTTATATTCTGTGGTTTATTTCATGTACTATTAAAACTTATTATGGTCCGTTTTTAGAACTGTCTTCATTTATGTGAATAAAGCAGACAAAGCAGCTGAAAGGGTTAATACAGCATCAGCTAGTACCAATCCCGGTTTTTAAAAACTATTTTGGCTGTTTTCGTTTAGACTCCTTTGATATTTTAGCTCTTTATTTCATTTTTACGTTCCAAGAAACATGAATTCGAAATTATATTGAATATAAGAATACGAACCGCCTATGTTTGAGTGCGTGGTCATTAAAGGCGAAATATATATGTAGCTTTCTAAAACGAACGAATGTCATATAAATTACAATTAATAATAAACAAAAGCGATACTGAAAGTTGAACGAAGACACACTTAACAACAAAAACGAATGTTTATACTTAATGACCTGTCCAATATTATGCAATGCTTAAGCATTTGAAAAGTAACTTTTATGCAATATCATTTATTCTGACCATTCTTTAAACATAAATATGAGGTTGTTTTTTTTTTTGCATGTTCTACCCTCAATGTTGTCTTCGAGGATACTTGGTAATGGAGATAAAAAAAATCGTGTTTTGTGATCAGACATATCTTAAGTTATTTAGTACATATTTGCTTCGCATCACAATGCGCAATGTGAAGCTATTAGTAATTCATCCGATATACACGCCATCTTGAAATTATTACTTAACATATTGTAATACTGATTGCTTGGTTATTGTGTTTTATGATCCAATATTGTTGAATAAGGTCAGGAATTCAAAATTGATACATTTATTATTATTGTTTCCTTTGTTTTGATCTGTATAACACGATTAGTTGTATTCACATAACCTCCCATGTATTATGTTTATATGGTGTTTATATCATATCATCAATCATTACATATACTATACGAACACTGATGAGATAACTCGAGTCTGAACGATATGTAATTACTGGATATGCATTTGTCAAAATAATTTGTAAAATTACCAGATTTTACAACTTAGAAAGTATCGGTCTAAATCAATACTTTAAACATAGTACAACAAAACAACAAACATAAAAGTATATAAAAGAGAGGCGAAATATACAAAAGGGACATTCACACTAATGAGTAGAACAGTAGAAAATAAACTGACAACGCCATGGCAACAAAAAAAAAGGAAAAGACCAATAGACAAACAACAGTACACAAAACACAACACAAACCAACTAAATACTGAGCAACATGAACTCCACAAAAAGCTGGGGTTAATTTGTGGTTCAGGTGTAATACCACCATTGATTTTCCCCTATTATTCTTTGTTAAATTTGCACTTTTCAAAAAAATGTGCAGAATTTGTCTTTGTTTCAAATAAAGAAATACTTGGCATGAGTAAAGTTTTATCCTGTCCAGTACTATAGAAATAATTTCACATAACATGTCTTTGCATATAAGAAAACAACCATCACTGGAAGTTAACCAATCAAATTTTCCCTCTTTTTTAACCTGTGTACAAGCTTTAGTAACCATGTAACCTCAAGTTTCCAAAATATTCTATAGAAACCCCAAATAAAAAACAATGGTGCTTTGAGATACCCAAGATATATGTTTATGACCCAGAAATGTTTAACTGCAATGAAATGTAGGATCAATTACCTACAACAGTCAAATTCAAGGGAATATTTTTTTCGACCTATTTTCGTATGCAACCAGATGTGACGTACTATGATTTGGTGGTATTACACTTTCACTCTCCCTTTGTTCTATAGGTGGTGATGGAGTCGAAAGTATCAACTTACTTGTACTTGTCAGAGATAATTTCATTCATTAGAGAGGGTAAAAATGTTCAGTCAGAATCAACGGTGTCGCGCGGCAGACTAAAAGAGAGGCAAAGGATACCAGAGGAACATTGAATAATATAAGAATATAACCTCCTTAGTCTAATGGATGCCTTGTTAGTTTTACCATTTTATGTCATATATTCTTTTACAGTCCCGTTTTCATGATCCTCATAACGGAGACTATTTCCTGTTATGTCACATGCTGTTACATATCATTAATATAAATGAAACTGAAACTGAAACCCAAATAAAAGTATATGAAAATAAAATAATAAATAAAAATACTTCTGCAAAAAGCTCGTTTCCTCTAAAAATAAAAAAAATAACTCAGAAACACAAGCTGACGTTGATTTCTGAAACAACTGAGCACTGCATAATTTATACATTGTGTTAACTATTTGTTTCAGAAAAGGCCGTCCACCTTATGTAGTATAAGTTGTATAATATGTAAGATACACTCTTCTCGTACAGTTAGAGCTGATAAAATGATGCTATTGCTATACAATTTTTGTTATCTCCTCATGCACATTTATTCGTAAGAGGCTTGACTATTTCTCATAACCCTTTTACTAACGTGTGCACAAACAGTTAGTTTTGAACTTACTTTATGCAGATTTTAAAATAAAAATTTTAAAAAACACGCGTTGTTTGTATTGAATCATATCAAATAAGAATACAGACTAAGCGTTTATGTCTTTTTTTGTGCGTTAAAACAAATGACAAAGCTTGAATAAAGTAGTATGTTATTCTCATGTACAACAAAATACAATCTACATGACTTTTCTTAAGGTTTCTAAATATTTTTTGTATCAATGTCGATTTAATATTTGCTGGAAATTTATCTCAGAGAAATTCATACCACATCTTCCTATGTATATCGGACGCATTGATATGCTAAAGTTACGTGATGGTGATTTTTTGTATGTCCTTTAAATAGTACGTGTAGTACTTATTACTAATAATAGTATTAGGTCATTTAAGAATGATTGTTATGCTGAAATATCCGTTTTAGAGAGGACTTTGAACATATTTTCGTGGATCATTCTTGTTTTTGTGTCAATATATCGTTCAAAGAAGAAATACTGCTGATACCAGTATCATGTCGGAATGGGGACTCAACTACGAATGATTGTTTTGCTAAAATATCCATTTGAGAGAGTTAAGGTAGTTAAGAAATAGCAACACTGAAGTCTCTATTTTAATTAAATATGTTGTTTCCAGAGAAAAAACATGAACACTGAGAACGACTGAAATAAACACTTTACATACAAATGTATATCAATGAGTACACGGTGGTCTGACCGATTTCTTTTTTGATCATACACCAAATGAACTACTTACACACATTTTTATCACTGCAACATATTTATTTATCTTTATTCAGATAAAATTGATAAACTTCAGTTAACTTCATTTCATAGGTTGAAGTTTAAACATAGATTGACTTAGTACTGGTTAATGGATAGATAAAGAGTCAACATTCGGGATGCTAAGTAAATCTTGTGATTTGCATATATTATGTGCATCCTTGAAGCTAGCGGGAAAAACACAAATAAGTATCCTTTCACGTCCACTCTGTCCCCATTCCAACCGAATGCGTTTTCATGGAATATTTAAAGCCAGTCGACCAACCCACTTAAGAAAATGTTTTTTACTGTCGGTCAAAAGAATACACGGAGTTACCATAATTTTCTACTCTAATTTAAAAATCGCTTTTTTTGTTTCGTTTTTTTGTTTTTGTTTTTGTTTTTTGTTTTTTTTTTTATTCATGGGGATGGGACTAATGAAAAAGTTACCCTTTTCTGTCCTTGTTAAACTACGTTAAATGTATTAATATTTCTTATTAAACTGCGTTTATTGCTGAACTATCATCAGCAAAGTCATTTATTAAAAACAAAATAGCAAAATCATAAGACCCGACTTCAAACTCTAATAAGAACCAAAAGCGACTAAGTGTTTTACTGATGTAAAATAATCTGCGTTAATGAATAAATTGAAGAAGACTGGACACGTCGATAAATGAGCGAAGTGAACGTTTTTATGTTTCGCATGCATCATTTGCTATGGAATTTTGGGGAAGGTCAATAATATATCGATAAAGAAGACCACACGATGGTGAAAAATTACCTAATAGTATATAAGAACAATTACCTGAAAATAGTTAGAATAGAGTAACATTTTTACCTGTAATGAGATATTAAACCCAAATAAGAATCTTTGTTTAACATGGAATTTATCAAAATTTGTATTTAAGTTAGTCTGGTGAAAATACTTAAATATTGATTACACATTATCAAAATCTATCTAGGTTTTCTGCATGTTATTTTTTTTTTTTGGCTTTTAAACATAAGCTAGAATATTGAAGCGCTTAAGTGAGTATCAAAGAAAAATTTAAATGTATTTTACTAATATATAGTATACTTATGTCTCGGTATCTTTGTTATTTGACACGCAGTACCTTTAAATTCTAAAATTAAAGAAGCAACAAAATGGGTCCTTGTAATACTGCCTTTGAGACATCAAAACCGGTGAATTCAATTAAATCACATATAAACTGTTAATCATTGATATACAAATATATTTGTTTACAAATTTAACAACCTTTAATCACTAAACCTTGTGATCTCTGTATAAAATTAAAGAGGGACAGAAAGGTTTTGTCAATACTAAGTAAAGGACACTCACACAACTAAAAACTATTTTTTTCATTTCATATAATAACATTTCCAAAAATCAATTGTTTCCGTTTAGATGCAGGTTTTTCAGAGTAAGAGAGTTTTTTGTTTGTCCCATTAAGAAAACATATGTAACGTCGCCCATATGATAAAAATGTTATCAAAAGATATAAGCAATAAACTACTTTCCTCTGATTTAAAATTACATTACTCGCAACATCAATCGAAGAATGATGTTAGTTCTAATTACAGTTTTATCTCTAATATTGAGTATTGAAGGTTTCTTGTTGGATAAGCCACAAAATGTTGGAGGTCAAACCGTTTTGTCAGGTCAATATTTGACCGTAACCACATACTTTGAGGATAAGAAACTGCAGGAACAGGAAACACTCCGACAACGACAGGACACGGATAAACTACGACATGACATGGACCAAAGGCTTGCTTTACTGGCATCACAACTTCAGCAGACATTTGACAATCTCGAACAAACGGTTGTTGATGAGAGAAAGCTTAATAAAACAAAAGAAGATCTATTTCTTTTAGAACAGAAATATCAATCACTTGAACAAAATCACAAATACTTAAAACAAGAACATTCTACGCTACTGAAGAAGTATACAGTATTGGAGACTGACCTTATTGCAATAACAAACAAAACAAAACAAGCCGAGGAAAAAGATGTTATTCAAGAAATTTTCAATAACGGGATTGACATGCTCATCCGAATGCAAGGAGAGGAGTTAAACACTATTAGAAATAAAAGTCTGGAGGTTGAAAAAGAAATACTTTCTTTAAAACAGCTGGCAAGCATCAAACCCTTGAATGCAATTAACGTTATACAACAGACCGTTAAAACTTTGGCAAGTCAAACTTATTCCTTAAGAGTAAACGAACAAGCTCGGAGTCAGGATTTTCTTGCGTTGTTCAATATGACTGTTGATACAAAGAAAACTTTAGCAGATCTAAGTAAAAATGTGAGCAGTCAAATTCAACAACTTGGATATAACCAAACTGTATCTTTAGTCGAAATGGAACATAATATGACTAGTGAGTTATATGACTTTCGGATAAATCAAAACAAAACTGTTATGGATATCAAAAGCATGATGCGTGTAGCTGAGAATCGTACAAACGGGACACTTGCTTCGCTAAAAAGCCAAATCAAACAAAGTAGCGAAAAGGGTATGTAAATTAAATTGATATTTTTCTTTTCTTTTTCGGTTCTTTTACTAAATCAGTATCATTCATATGTACCCCTTAGAACAACAATTTAAAAACACTAATTCCTATTTATAATCTCAGTGACAAAAACATTAATCGTTAAGAGCGTTTGGCCACACCAATAGCTGCAGTTTGGAAAAAGACTTGAAATGCGCAATTCAATTTTGGTAACGGATATAGTATGGCGCAACCTTTATCAGTATCAAATAGTGTATTTACTCAATACAATACCAACTGGTTAAACAGCATTATTCAACAACAGAATGAATTAAAAAAAGTCGATAATATTTATTATCAAATAGGAAATTTCTGAATAAATATGTTACAAATGGGATCAACCAGTTAAATTATAATATGGTACAAAAATAGATTTTAAGTTTTTGAAGGAATGACATCGTAAATTAGATACGGTTTAAAACATTTTAAGACAATACATTTATTAACCAGATTTTGAAATAATCCACATGAACATGATCGATAGTATTGTTCAAATGAAGTTGTATAACAATTTATTCAATTTCTATGTCAATGCCCATCACTTAGAACTTGTTTTGTTTTTTGAAATGTTGTCTTAAATTATTTATTGTATGGAAGTTAAGATAAATCAAATAAGGGGCATCAAAAATGAAATTCAATTCTGTATATATCCACTATGATTACTGAGACAAATCATATTAATATCACCTTTAGAACGACGAAACCTAAAAACAATAGATTTAAAAGCTATGTCAATCACTTTCTCACGAAACATGAAAATGAAGAACAAACGTGTCTTATCATTATTTGCGAGAGAAAAACACCATAAACATTGTGTTTTTTTAATGAAAGGCCTGCGAAATAATCTTTTCACATATCACATTTTAAATCAAATAATTATCACCGTCAAACCATTTCAAGTTTGCTTAGTAAACATGTACACAGATAAAACCATTCTGACCGAACATGTAGATGAACTTACTTTTCTAAATCTACATTTCATGTTTCAAGTAAACAAATCTAAACTCAACGTTAAATTGTCAGTGGTGATTATGATGTTAATCGTATTCGTGTCAATACAATTTGCGCTTACTTTGATAGTTTATTCACCTTCGGTTATTCAAGAAAAAGACAAATTCAGTGTTCATTTTATAGATGTATATTTATTTACTATTTACTTCTAAAAAATATGTTGAGTCTTAATTGTATAATACAAAAAATGGTTTAAGCCGATCTCTAAACGTTGATTCCTGACGAAGAGCAGCTAAATTGCACCAATGCTAAACTACACATCTGTAAAAATCTTAATGTAACCAAAATGTTGGCTCGAAATGAAAATAATAGGTTATAGAGAGATGAAATTAGGTCTTTCCACGGACTATCACATAGAAAAATAACAATCATATGAATGTGTTATGTGTCCCTTCCAATTAAAAACCAATCCGTATCTTCTTTTTTATTTTTATTTTTAATGTCTGTAATAATCTTCAAGCAGATAATATGTCCGTCAAATTTGGAGTTAAACTTATTTTATTTGCCTTTTCAGTTGCGATGACAGCTTTCATACCACAAGCAGTATCATTAAGCGTTGGAAGTGTGGTTAAGTTTCCTGATGTTAAATTTAGTGAAGGAATTCATGATTTGTCAACCTTTAAAAGCACAGGGAAATTTGTATGCATGAAAAGTGGGTTGTATATTGTTTCTGTTTCGATTGAATTTAGTATAAACGAGAGTGAGTTTCATATATATGTGAATGGTAAGATATTTACTAAGAATTACAAACATCAGCAGAGCAATTGGTGGCAATCCTCTTCGTCTGTTATAGCGATAGAACTAAATACGAATGATACTGTTTGGGTACAGATTGGTGGTGTTAATGCTTATTTACGTGATGATTTACATTCACGTTTTACAGTTATCAAAATAAAATAAAGGGAACTATATAAAGGAAATACCAACATGACCAATGCGTCTTATTTGTGAAGTTCTAATAAGTGTTCACTTAATCAATGTTAATTGAGGTAGTTTTAAATCGTATCTACATTTAAATCTAAAAGTGTTTAGTATGACAATATGTAATAGTTGTAAGATGTGTATGTTTGGATGCAAATCATTATTTAGAAAATGATGTTGCTTCATGGAAATCTTACTAACGTCGTCCTAATGACTATTCCAGATGTCAATACCGATGATTCGTAGACAACGCAATGTGATATACGTGCAAATTTATTACAATGAATTTGTTTGTCATTTAAATGATACTATCTAAAGCAGACAAATTACTATTAAATGTTTTACGAAAAAGCGGATAAAGATACTATAGGGACAGTCAAACTCATAGATCGAAAATACACTGACAACACTATGGCTAAAAAAGAAAAAGACAAACAGACAAATAATAATATACGAGACACAACATAGAAAAACTAAAGACTAAGCAACACGAACCCCGCCAAAAACTGGGGTTATTTCAGGTGCTACGGAAGGGTAAGCAGATCCTGCTCCACATGTGGCACCCGTCGTGTTGCTCATGTTATTACAAACCCGGTAAATAGTCTTATTCGGTAGGTCACATTCGTGAAAAGAAAGGGGATTGTAGTTTCGACATAAGGAACATATCCGATATCATCTGTGAAACGGTTATTCCATAACGGTCAACCAACTTGTGATGGCGTCCGTTAAATGCACGAAGGGATGATTTCAACTTCACTTTACGAATTATCATAGTTTTTTTTTGGTTTCTGTCTTATCTGGAAACTATGTGATTATTAGTTAAAATCAATATTCCATTTTCCTCATAGGATTTGACTGCATAATTAACATAGTCATTTACATATAAATTAGTTAATGTCAAAAAATATCAATACAACATACTGGTCTACAAATTAAAAGTGTTGGATCAAACAGCAACAGTTATAAAAGGTATAATTTTGTAAAGGAAAAGTAGAATTAAGAATAGTTGACTAGTGCAGTGCTGAAGTATTTGATTTTGATATTTGTCGGCAGTTCCTTAAAAATGCTTGATCCACATTATCAATTATTTACAAATATGTTTTACTGTACGGTTAATTTTGACGTCATGTAGATGTTTTCTTAGCACATTGGACCCTTGCTTCTGTTCAACTGGCATATTCATAAAAGCCGTTTAATGACCAGCATTTGTCATGTTTATGAATTTTTATTATACAAGAAGTAGATTTCAAAAAATGTTGTCTCGCCTTAGCATTGGTTAAATGTAAGCAGAAGTGAGTTATTTGTCGTAAGTGCCAGTTATGTTTATTTAGAAATGCAGTTAAGGCGAAATTATATTGTGATTTAAGTGAGGTCATTCTGTTTTATTTATTTCTTAGAAATTGTAATTAAAGATATAGAATCATGGTAAAAATATTGCTTGAAGTTTTATTTCTTTTGTTAATTTTGGTTTCATTTGTTTATTTGTATGTTTTTTTACGAAACATGGGGGACTATGAAATTGGTGGTTACAGAGAAAGAACCAGTCGCCTTTATGATAACCGTGTATAGGCGAATTAGTAATAGGGTATATTATGATGAAGTACTGGTAAACAGAAAGCAAAATGTTGATTAGAAATGTAATAATCGTATGAAAATCAAATGGTAATACTTCATAAGAGGTTTAAAGTGTTCGGCAGACTAACTCTGTTTCCATGTTCAACAATTGAAAACAGTTTGATGCCATTAAATAAGATTTTTTGAATGACATCATTAATCTTAAAGATAATAGTTTAATTTCAATCAGTTCACTAGGTGACATCAAGTCAATACATCCTAAATAATACTAATAATGCACTACTTCTTCAGATGTATCATATATATATATAGCTGCTTTAATGATTGCTTCCTGTCCACAATAATAGCTTTCGTATTGCATAGTCTTTAGTTTTCCATTGTTTTTTTTGTGTACTATTGTTTGTCATTTTGTCTTTTTCTTTTTAGCCGGGGCCATGTCAGTTCGTTTTCGACTTATGAGTTTGAATGTCCCTCAGGTATCTTTCGCACCTCTTTCATATTGATATTATGGCTGCGGCCTGTTATCCCTTTATTCTATAAAAAGGTATATCTCGTATAACACTGTGCGACAGACCATGCAAGGGCTGTAAAGCCAGTCAAGGTCGTTAAAAACTTCCATCGTCGACACTGCGCGAAGTGTGATATGAAAAAGTTATACGAAAACTGCGTTAAGTTGATTGACTTAAACATTGTACAGCGTTATGAGACAATAATGCAACATTTCCATTGCCTATTCGTAATTCAATTCATGACTTCAAAGGTTAAAACGATGTACATTTTGTCAATGGCAACGGTGGTTTTTACAATAATACATAAAACACTCACACATTTGTCCTGATAATCTTCTGCTTTTTTTTTTTGTGAAATCTTTTACATTCTGAGACGTACAGAAAGGTTTAAATATAGTATATTAAAGTTTATTATTTTATTCAAATTAGATAACTCGAGTTGATATCAAAGAGGCAACAGTAGTAAACCGCTGTTAAATGGTCATAAATCGATTAGGTAAAAACCGGGGCCTCGGTGGCCGAGTGGTCTAAGTTGTTACTACTGTGATCACTATCCAGTCAACACTGAGGTTGTCAGTTTGAACCCGGCTTGTGCGGGTTCACTCGACTCCAATCTTAATTGACTAGGATTGTCAGTTTTCCTATCGAAGGTCGGTGGTTTTTTCAAGGCACTCCAGCTTATTCCAATTATAAAAACTGGCCGCCACGAAATAGCACAAAGCGGTGTTTATAAGTGGCAATAAAACACATCAAATCAAAATCAAATCAAATCAATTAAGTAAAAACCAAATGCGGGTAACAACATGAACAAACTAAAACCGAAGGAAACACAACAACTATTAGAGGAAAACAACGGACCAACTGAAAAACTGAACTACAACAAAAGCAAACGTCAACATACTTAGAAACGGACTGTAGGTAACAATTGCCATATTCTTGACTCAGTACAGGATATTTTAAGAAAAAAAGGTATGTTGAACCTGGTTGTATGGCTAGTCAAACCTCCCGCTTACATGTCAATGCTAAAAATACTAAAATGACATCTCAACGTTCCGATATCGTTGTAACGCCAAATATCAGGTGATATCTAATTATCACTGGTTATAAAACTAAAAGCGACTTACGTGGACCCCGAAGAAGATTTCTTTACCGATAAAAGTATAATTTTCATAGAACGTTGGGATGATTATCATATGGAGATGAAAACCAAAAAGTACTATTTTTTTTTTGTATAGCATTGTCAGTTTTTTAACGTGAGTGTGATTATTAGATTGGTATTTTCAAGTTATATTTTATCCGCCGAACCATAGTCAGATACCTGTAGTTTACTGGGTGCTGTTTGTTCGTGTTTGTCATATTTGATTTTTTTCCCGAATTGTTGCTCTTGTTGGTCTTGTTTTTTGTTTTTTGTTTTATTTTAGTTTATTTATATGTTTTGGAGTTTGGAATGATGTCCATTTCCAATGAGCTAGTACACATTTTTGTTTAGGTCAACTGAAGGCCGCTTTAGGGTGCATGATTATTTAGCTGTGTTGAAGATCCATTCGTGGCCTTCTGCTGTTTTTTACTTTTTGGTCGGGTTGTTGTCTCTTAAACATTTTCCCCATTTCTATTTTCAATAGACCATTTGCACATTGTTTGGTGATTAGTCATACCGGAAGTACGTAACTTCGAAATTTCGAAATATATATATTGACTGTACCAACAGGCGGGCAGAATTTCCAATTCCCCCATGGTAACCAAAGTAAACAAAAGCATTTGTGATTAACGATGCTAAACAAGCATTGCGTGTACGGGGTTTAGAAGAGTGACAACAGGTACCCAGAGAGACATGCAGAGTGTATTTTATTCCATTCCCAAAACCATTACGCAATAGATTAAAGTGTGAATAAACTCATCATAGATACCAGGACATTTTGTATTTACGCCAGACGCGCGTTTCGTCTACAGAAGACTCATCAGTGACGCTCGAATCTAAAAAGGTTAAAGAAGGCCAAATAAAGTACAAAATGGAAGAGCATTGAGGACCAAAGTTCCAAAACGTTTTGCCAATTACAGCTAAGGTAATCAATTCCTGAGGTAGTAAGACCTTAGTATTTCAAAAATTCAAACGTTTTGTAAACAGTTAATTTATAAATATGACCATATCAATGATAATTCATGTCAGCACAGAAGTGCTGACTACTGGGCTGGTGATACCCTCTGGGAATTAAAACTCTACCAGCAGTGGCATCGACCCATTGGTTGTAAATAAACTCATCATAGATACCAGGATTAAATTTTGTATTTACGCCAGACGCGCGTTTCGTCTACAGAAGACTCATCAGTGACGTTTGAAAATAAAAAAGTTAAAAAGGCCAAATCAAGTACGAAGTTGAAGAGCATTGAGGACCAAAATTCCAAAACGTTTTGCAAAATACAGCTAAGGCAATCAATTCCTGAGGTAGAAAAGCCTTAGTATTTCAAAAATTTAAAAGTTTTGTAAACAGTTAATTTATAAATATGACCATATCAATGATAATTCATGTCAGCAAAGAAGTGCTGACTACTGGGCTGATGATACCCTGTGGGAATTAAAACTCCACCAGCAGTGGCATCGACCCAGTGGTTGTAAATAAACTCATCATAGATACCAGGATTACATTTTGTATTTACGCCAGACGCGCGTTTCGTCGATGGATACGAGCTTGCACACGACATGACTTGAGCGTTGAAAATCTGGTAAAATACACGTATATATGTTCACTTTAGTTTGTAGGGGAAAACGGTCCGACTTAGGAATATCCGTACCCTATTCGTGCAGGAGCCTGTGAAGCTGAAAAAGGGAATTGCATGCTACAGAACCGAAAAAAAAAGAAGGGCACCAATAGCCCGCCACAGTCCTGTATGTAGAAAGGTCGAACAAAAGGTACGAAATGTATATAATTAAATATAATGCTGATATTTTCTTTATAAAAGGTTCAGAATGATTAGATATTGCCTTATTTAAGATTATAAATGGTTGACATATCTTCCAGTGACACTTTAAAACCTGAACATTCAGGTGTTGCATTTATACATGTACATGTACTCATGGTACTAGGAAATGCTGTGCGAAATGTTGCAGGTGCTGTCAAGAAAGAGTTTCATATGTCATGGATTTTACTGTACAAATTACAATTTTACAGAAACATATCAATTCTAGGAACAAGGCTATAAGGCAAATGAATATTGACTGCCCAAATTACATAGTTGCAGTATAGAATCCATGACGACTTACCACATTGCCCAATTGTACCTGAGTAATTTGCACTACTGATGAAAAAGGTTATCCCACCTTGCCCCAAAACCTGCTGGAATAAAAATAGAATTTATATATCTCACTCTACGTACATGAAGACCCTCCAATTTGCCCAAATATATTATTCACGAAAAGGAGATGTATCATGCAGTATTAAGACCTACCAAAATCGATGCACAATAGTCAAACAGCAAATAAACAACATGCATTAACATGGTTAATGCCGTGAATATTAACATGTCAGGTATAGCTGTTTTTTAGATATACGCATGATATGTACATGTATGTTAGAAATATCTTAAGCATGTTGTGTAAAGCACAATTTAAAAACTTGAACATTTCCTTATATTAGTCATGCCGTGCATTTAAAAACAAGCTTGTTTGTCATTTAACTGTCTCTTTTGTGCACATGTAATATTTGATATAATAAAGCATTTCATAATTTCAGGAAGATTAGCTGATCAGAGAACATTAGACCTGGATCACTCTTATTGTATAGTTCATGTTCCTGGTAAAATCTTTTAATACATTTATCTATATGGATGTCGTCCTCAGTCTATATATATATTCCTTAAAAATTAAAGACCTCATACAAAGGCTGCATTTGTTATATTATTAATTTCCAACCATATTTGTATCAAAATCGTAAGCACATTATATTCACTTTTTTTAATCATTGACTTTTGCTGGAATTTTTCAAGATTTCATAGTTTATTTTGGATAACAACAACAAATTAGCTTTTCTTTCAATTATTTGTAATGGTTTTATTTTTTGTTTGTTCTTTTTTTTTTTTTTTTTTGGTAAATATTATGTATTTCTATTTTTTTAATAATCGTTCATACATATACAATTTCTGAAATCTTTTAACAATATCATGGAGTTCATTTGATGATATCACAAAGTATATCTGTTTTTATATATTCTAAAAATTAACGGTCAATATCACTTTTCTACCCGCCGTTTTCAATAGACCTTTGCAAATATAATTTAACATGTGACTATTCCTGAACAAATCAAATTCGTCAAAATAAGTAAATTAATAATATTTTTAATTTAGTATATAGATAGATGAACTCAAGATAACATATAAAATAAATAGTGTCATTTGTCCTTTTGTTGGCAAGTTTTCTTTAAAATATTTATCTGGTAGATATTGTAATTTAAAATAGATAGATTTCTGAGCATCTGTGATGGTCAAGTTGCAAAATTGTTTTTTTTTTTTTAAATAAAAATATTTTATAAAGTATCATGAAATATACAAAATAAGCATCTAAAACTTGAAATTTAAAGATTAAACTATAAAAAACATAACATGTATTTAAATAAAGGCAACAGTAGTATATACCGCTATTCGAAACTCATAAATCGATAGAGATAAAAACAAATCCGGGTTACAAACTAAAACCGAATGATGGGTTGAACCTGGTTTTGTGGCATGCCAAACCTCCCGCTTTCATGGCAACGTCAAACACAACACCAAAACGACAACATCACATGACAGGACCACAATACAAATAAATGGGAGAACATATAGGACAAAGAAACACACGAATAATAGGTAACAAAAGGTATAAGGCTTAAAATTCAATACGCCAGACGTGCGTCTCGTCTACACAAGACCAACCAGTGACGCTCAGATGAAAAAAGTTTGAAAGCCAAAACAAGTACAAAGCTGAAGAGCACCGAGGACCAAAACTTCCAAAAAGTTGCGCCTAACATCATTCTTAAATGAAGGGCAGATAATTATAATAACATAAAAATCGATATAATGTAATTCTTTAAATAGTTTCGGATTTTGAAGCAGAGATTGAACTAGGGTATGGTGACAAAGTGAAAGTACAAGATGACATTGACAGCACTATCTTTACTGCTACTCCTCTACCAATAGAGAGAAAAGGTAAATTCAAATATACTTGTGACTGGACATAGGAGCTGTATATTTAAAAATGGACTTGAGGATATGTAGGAAGCTGTCAAGTTTCAAATTATACATCAATCATTGCTTTGGCAATCAAATGAAATTAATCAAGTAGTGCACCACTGTTTTATTTCTGGATTTACACATATCTTATAAGCGTCTTAAATATAAGAATGTTCCTTATTGAAATCAATTTGTATAGCAACTACATGTATGTTTTATTTTAAGATTTTTATTTTTTTTTACTTAACAAGTGAAATAACAATCATTTATTGTTGTTTTATTTATTTGCAGAGGCGGATTACGTTGATTATTTAAGGAATCACTGAAGTAACCAATAGGCCTCATCCCTTGTGCACATTTCTGGATCTGCCACTGATTTGTGTGATAATTTTCCCTGTCAAGCAACTCTACTAAGAAGGAAGAAATTGAAAAAATGTTTTTTAATCCAATAATTAACATGATCAATGTCTACTTTAATCTTAATTGGCAGCTTTTATCTAACCTTGACCTCAATTTTATTGGTTCTTTGGTTTTGGTCGAGAACTAATGAATGCATCTTTAAATAAAATATGATGGATAGAGGACAGAAGTTTTATATTTATATTTGAACTGAAATTGCAAATTCAGAATCTCAGACATGCCATCCAACTTATTCTGACAGCAGTGCAAACAGTTAAATCACAAAAATACTGAACTCCGAAGAATATTCAAAAAGGAAAGTTCCTAATAGAATGGTAAAATCAAATGATCAAACACATCAAACGAATGGATAACAACTGTCATATTCCTGACTTGGTACAGGCATTTTTTTATGTAGAAGATAATTGGATGAACCTGGTTTTATAGCTAGTTATACCTCTCACTTGTATGACGGTCGCATCCAACTCCATTATATTGGCAACGATGCGCGAACAAAATAAACAGGCATAATAGGTAAAAATGTCAAAATTAGGGGTACAGCAGTCCAGATTGTGTTGTCATCTTAACCACTATAAAAACAAACAAATGTGCAAGTGTAAACTTGAAAACCTTGAGAAGACAGTTATGTGTTTTAGATGTGGAAAAGAAGCCTTAAGCCTATACAGGTATTCAAAAGGTTCCCTTTATATAGAAGATCATAAAGAAAACAGGGTCTAGTATTCTTCATTTAAAAATATTTTTATTCTTTATATATCTAGACTTTTGAATGTTTTTAGAGATTAAAAAAAAAGATTATATAATAAATTATCGTCAAATTTAGCTTTTAAAATTAAGATCAATTGAAATTGTTGCAATAATACATGAGAAGTTTTAATAGCCTCATTGTTTAAAATTTACAGAAATGACATTGGATGTCTTGAAACTTTTTTAAGTCATGTAGAATTGAAGGCTTCTAGGATTGAGTATTGGTATGGGTCATCTAGGGTCGATGACAGCTTTGCAGACACAGAAAATGATGTCAGTGGAAAAGTAATTGATCTTTCGTAAAACCTCACTTATATTTATTCAAATACTAGACATCAATAGGAAGGTTTCTTCATATCTCTGTCAGATCTCTTCGTTGTGTTGGATAATGAGCACTTATTCAAGCAATGGCCAGTGTCAATATTTTATATGAAAAAATCAACACATGGGCATTTCTTAAAAAAAACGTGTCTCTTCATTGAATCATATCCTCCTTCAAGGTTTTCATTATTACCTGTAAGAACATGAAATCTTGTTTTGCATCAAAGTTTTATGAATATATAAACTGAAATGACTTACAGTTTGACAGTGTGTAAAGACATCTGTCTTGTTTTTCAAATACTCTGATTAGAGAATCTGAGTGCATTACATTTAAGTGCAAGTTCTTATTAATGCTGTTTTTCCATAGTTAATAAGTAATAAAAATTAAATTCGTTGATATTTTTTGTTTTTGTTTACATTTTCAACTGTGTCCTTTTGCGGTGTTTTGTTAAAAGTAAGGAGCAAAACTGTATCTTTTTTTCTTTTTAAAAACTGTCTTTAAAGGTTTTTCTTTTTTAAATTTGTTTTGAAATTGGAAAAATTATTGCAAAGTCTTTTTAATGATATACTTGAAAAAAATTCAAAGCATAAATTTCACAAACTAAAATGTTAGTTTATTCTTTTTTCTATTTTTTTTAAAAGAAATAACAACGTTGTTTAAAGTTGTAAATTTAAAAGCTTACATATAGTGATATAGTGCATAGTTAAAAAATACACTATTGGATAAAATCAACCGCTCTTGTAAAGTTAAGGGACTGACAAAATTGAACAGTAACATTTATAATTTCAAAAATATTAACAGCAAAAAATTAATCAAAACTAATAAACCTATTTTTAGGAGAAAAAATTGCAGGTCTTTCCACTAAAACTCACTAAAGATAAGAAAAAGCTGATAAAAACTATATGTGTGGGCTTAAATACAATAAATAAATACGCACTGATTTTGAAAATACAATGTTTCATGCACTTTTTTCATCGATTAAAGGAGATAATACGCTTCATCCGGTTAACTAAAAGTTACTTCCTGTGTCAAATAATAGCTAAATTTACTCTGATTCTAAAAATATATAGTTTATATATACTTTTGCTTAAAAAAGGAAGATAAATTGCAACTTGTCGTTTTAAAAAGGTCACTTCTGGTTGACATTTTCAGGTTTTATGTCTACTAACCTAATGCTAAATATCCATAGGCTTTATCATGTATAGATATGAATCTACAGCAAAGGACAAAATCTAGAATGTCAATTTTACCTTCGATCTTAAACATAATTTCAAGGTCATCAAGCATGGCTCTGAAATCAATGACCTTTAGTCTCTACTATGTATGGGAAATGAGTTCTATACTATTCAGCTTAGTTTGAGTATAAGATAGGAAAAAAACTCCCATCAATGTCAACGCACCCTTTAAATCAAAATATGTATATAACCTCATCATAGATACCAGGATTGAAATTCTGTATTTGCGTCAGACGCGCGTTTCGTCTACAAAAGGTTCATCAGTGACGCTCGAATAAAACAAAAATCAAAAAGGCCAAATAAAAAAATTTAAGTTTTGTAAACAGGTAATTTATATTTATGACCATATCAATGATAATTGATATGTTAGAAAATGTCGTAGTGTCAGTTTTGTAAAAATATTTAGTCGAAATTTTATACGGCTTCTGAATAAAAGCAATATAAAGCTAAAATACAAAAGTGGAAATAACTCTTATATGGTGTCTCCGGACCGCTTCTGTCAAAATTATTACACAAACTAAAAGTACCGTATGACTTTGTCCACTTTTCGATTTGTTCAACAATATTATTAGTTTGAATAGAAAGCAACACCTATAATATGAAGGGAATGGTTATGTTAATTCTTACAAAAATTGAGGGGGGATTTGTAGCACTATGGTTTTACATTGAAGATGTCTCAATTCTTACAAGAGAGACCTAAATTAAATATTATGTTTGGTGTCTATCAATCCATTATTTTTTTCCTGGATTTCTGGACTTCTTCCGTTTTTGTAATGAAACCCTTGTTTAGATGGACGTCCGTTAAGCTATGCGGGATGTTTAATAAGGCAGACACATTCGGTGAGAACGGGAGAAGTTTTATCCGATGCTTCATGTAGAGAGTGGCACGCTCTCTGCACGTTTAATACTTCATCCAACATCCTTTATGACAGTTCCACATACCTGATATATTGCTTGTTAAATTTTCAATCCCTATCCAACATAGCTTATATCTCAAGTGGCAATCGAAAATGCACGTCCTTCATCCTGGTCGATCTTTACTTTGTAGTACACACATATTCAAGTAGTTGTATAACTGAAAATTCGTCCTGAACAAACATGACATATTTGCCACTGGGTGTAAAGCAAACAACGAGCAATCTAGCATTTCTGTAATGTACACAGCGAATATAAAACACATTGTAGTTGGTGCGTGACGAGTTCGTTCGCACTACACTATTGTTATCAATCACATAACCTTCTGGATTTTTGTTTTTTTATGTATTAAAGGGGAGATAAGTCTGTTGTGTTTTCATTTAAATTGTGTTAATCAGATGGCTTTCTTCCTAAATAATGACACAATTTGAATTTTGACAGAATCCGATATTGAATTATGACTGTATTGCATGAATATTTAATGGCAAAAAATTGGAAGAAGATATAAACCTCATACAAATCAAAGTTCAAAAGTTCAGTTGTCTTCTCCAAAATGAAACGTTTATCACCATGGAACAGCAGTTATTTTAATGATTCGATTGGCACAAAAGGTTTATAGAACGCAGTGGAAGATACATTTTCACTGATGATAAGAAAATTATCATGAGATACAAAACACTTTTGCTTTTTTAATCCATGGGTATTTAAACTAGACATTTTAACACGAGTTGGGGACACCTACTACAAAACATAGTTTTACATAAAGGTATCCACGAGCACTATATAGTATAGGTATTCTTTCATTAATATAGAAATGGGATGCAGTATCATCCCGGCAATATATTTAGTGAATAGTAATTGATCAAACTATATGATCGACATCTTCTAGTTAATCTATGCAATGCTTCTTTAATCTAATCAATATGAATGATCCCTTTTGTTTAAAATCTTTTTGAACAGCTATAAAATTATCTTTCTCACTAAACCGTTATGCTGTTTTAAACAAGTAATTTCTTTGAATAAACGTTATGAAAACAGACATTTGTATATTTATTGTTGGTTGATAAACATTCACTGAATTGTCAGATAAAACAAATATAAACTATTGATAAATGCACCTTTAGTTATAATTATGACTTCCAATCAAATTCTAATATGTGACATAAATATATACGTACCTGCGAATGAAAGTTTCAGACAGATTAGCTAGTATTTACATAATAGTTATTGAAAAACTGGTCATTGTCGTGTTATATGGACTGGCCATGACTAAGAAAGTAATAATGACTGAGCCGTAGGCGAGGTCATTATCGCTGTCGCAGTCAGTACAACTGTCCTACGGGCAGTCCATGTATCACAATAATGACCAGTTCTTCAATAACTATTATGTTTATTTCTTTGAGGTACTATGTTTTTTTTTAAATCTCATAAATTCAAATTATTCAAAGTAAACTCGAGTTATTGTTGTTGAGTAGTTTGTCTCTATCAGCATCGGAAAGTATGGCAAAGCATTTCAGATGTGTGTAGCAGAGGTACCTTCCAGTTCAGTTATGTTCCAAACGTTTGAATCACGATTACGTTTCATAAAAGGGATATCACTCTAAACAGAGAAATCATGCCCCACTGGTCATTATCATGTAAAAGTCCGGTCCGTTTATTTTCCTGCAAATGACCGATGGAATTTTATACCGAAGGATAATGAATGTCATGTGGCCCCTTGTTATCCAAGTAGAGAAGCTATTTCTTAACTGATATGAACTAAGTACAATTTAGCGTGCAAATTTGAAAGGAACATGAAGAAATTTTCTCTACATGCGTGTAATTTTGTCTTATACACATTTAGTCCTGACTATTTTAATAATCGAATGATATCATTACAAATACCTATAAACATGACAAATGTTAAATTTGTTTGAGGGCGCTCATCATTCCTCCTACCCGAGGATTGATCTGTAAAAGCTTTAAATACATACCTGTAAGAAAACACGGTACACCGTATATGAAAGGGTTTTATATATTTAATCGGCACACCAACACGTAGAAACAACCAACACATAGAAAAGTTTCAATCTAACTGTACGTTTATCATTCTTTTAAATAGCTGGTTCCCTAGAACTATACTTTCGGTCTTTTATACAGTTTTTGAAGCTACAGATCTTTTTGTAGAAAACAATTCCATCATCCCAATATGAATCTTGCCAGATAAATTGTACATGCATGCTTGGCACATATGTTCCAGTGGCATACCTATTGCTAATTCAGCTTTTAACTTACTACAATTGTACTTGCAGATGTAACACATTATTTTGTAATCATCACTTTACTTCGAAGGCTATTTTGCTTTTGCCTCTCATATTTATCATGATTGTGCCATAATCCGGATCTGTAGCGAAACGGACCGATTTGATTCATATACTACAATTATAACCCCAAAACAAAACGATTCAATCAAATGTTTGAAGTCTTGACAATCAGACACTTTTGCAAATACAAACCCTTACAAATTATAATAATTTCTTTCACCAGTAAGAGACTTAAAAACTACAAAAGATTTTTTTTTAACTTGGTATGAATATTGACTTTGACTTTAATCCGTTAACATTAGGATAAGGCATTCGGACATTGCCAATTTAAAGAACAGAAAACCATTACATGTAAAGAAGAAACTAACAATGAATATAAAAGCAATTATTTGATTTTTCTAGCACTAGTCTTGGTTGATACGCTGCTCGTAGACTGTATTTCCCAAGGCTGTTTTAAAATCATGAGTCAGTGCCTCTGTACTTGCATGGTAGTAATATACTTTTATAAAATATATGTTGATAGATTAAGAAACTAAGGTTCCCAAAGAGCATGTTTCGATACTTTAGACATATTCGGCATGTTAGTCATTTTCATTTCGTGATCACCTTTTTGGCAGACGTGTGTTAGATACTTACGAACTACAAAATATTATCAGATCGCGCACAATTCACTATGATCTTGCCATTTGCTAAGATATAGTGTATCCCACTTAAGATGATGCTTCCTTACTTATGCTATAAAAATTCAAACGTTTAGGTGTAATACCACCAAATCATAGTACGTCACATCCGGTTGCATACGAAAATAGGTCGAAAAAAAATATTCCCTTGAATTTGACAGTTGTAGGTAATTGATCCTACATTTCATTGCAGTAAAACATTTCTGGGTCATAAACATATATCTTGGGTATTTCAAAGCACCATTGTTTTTTTATTTGGGGTTTCTATAGAATATTTTGGAAACTTCAGGTTACATGGTTACTAAAGTTTCTACACAGGTTAAAAAAGGGGGAAAATTTGATTGGTTAACTTCCAGTGATGGTTATTGTCTTATATGCATTGAAATGTTATGTGAAATTTTTTCTACAGTACTGGACAGGATAAAACTTTACTCATGCTAAGTATTTCTATATTTGAAACAAAAATAAATTCTGCACAATTTTTTGAAAAGTGCAAATATAACAAAGACTAATAGGGGAAAATCAATGGTGGTATTACACCTAATGTCTGAACTTGAAAATGATCAGTTTATTATATTTTTCTCATATGATTCGTAGTAAGTTTGTAGCATACATGTATAAGTCATGTAAAATAAGGATACGATTCATTTTGGTTGGTAAAACTGACCTTAGATCTTTGTAGGGTCCCTTAAGTCTTATAGCACCCCCAACCAGTTCCATAGAACAGTTCCAACCTATGAGAGTTAGAACTTCGAAGTGTTTTTGGGTTGAACTGCAAGAATCAGTTTTTGGGTCAAATTTTCCAAAATGTTCGTAGGTAAGAATGTCAGAAACTGTTCTAGCAGTGTAGGGTTGAACAGTTCTAAATGGCGAAAATTTGAACGATTCGCCGACTCTTATTAAAAACAGAGGCAGATAGTTGCAGTTTCCCTGTGAGTCAGGTTAAAAATAAATAAAATACTAAAGTCTTGGTTAAATGTAAGATAAAACTGTCAGAATCAAACATTGGTTAGAATATTCCAAATCTGTCCTAGGATTGAACTAAACGAGGCGAACATAACAATGTGACATTCAAAACTCGGAAGTCAGAGAAAACTGACAAAACCATGGCAAAAAAGCTAAAAACAAAAAAAAAAATAACAAAAAGACGAACAAGTACACAAAACCGAAATAGAAAGCCAAAAATTCTGCAACAATCACCCCACCAGGGGTTGCAAATAAATGCTCTGATGCTTACATGCTTAGATTCTCCTAAAGCATATGTGGCACCCGTCATAATTTTTCCGAATTCAATATGAGAAAAATAGTTCAAAATGACGTTAATAGAGCAGTTCTCTATTCTTGATTTAGACCTGAAACAGTTTTCCAGTTTTTCCATTAAGTAATATATTAGATAAAAAGGTTAATTACTTAACTAATTATAACATTGGGTGAATGTTTTAGTTCTTTAATTTTTCCATGTTTATAAATTAATTTCAATAACACATATTTGTATTTATTTATGATAATGGTAAAGCAGTGGCGAAATGTTTTTTTTAATTTTTCATTTATCAATATTCATTATCAAATATTACTTGATTTATTTTAATTGACTGTGCGGAATTAACTCGTTCGTTCATGATAAACTATAACATATATATACAGGTCTTTTGGGGATAAACTCATTCAATGAAGTGTCCATTTATTGTCATTGATCCGGTTAAGAAATGTAAACGCTATATGTGTATTCGAAAAATAAATAATGAGACACAGCCGTTTATTTTCTTTTAAAAAAACATGTAAAAATTGTGACATTTTGGAATATGTGGATATGAAAGTAGAACTACGACAATAGTAGTTGCAAAATATGCATACGTCGTTATTCTATAACGTTTTAAAATACTTTTTTCATCTTTTCAGAGCCGGATTCGGGGGGGGGGGGGGGGGGTGTGGGTCCTCCCTTCTGTTGGAAAAAAATGGTTGATTACTTAGGGTATCGCCGATGCGTGACTGGCGCGAAGTCCCTCTAACGCAGTAAATGCCCCCTTTATGAACATTTCTTGACCCAACACTGTTTTAAATTAAAATGCAACTTTTTTTGGGGGGAGGGGGGGGGGAGGGTGCGCACGTGGTTAAGTTGCAAATAGAATTGATCATAATTTAGGAAGGAACAATTGGGTTGAAATAATCAACTTTTTATATACATTTTTTATAAATTTCGTTTGAAATAAATCTTACAATCAGCAAGTTTTCAAACAGAATGATACATTAACCGATCCTTCAAAATACTTTGCTTTAAAAACACATATAAATGATACAATTCCTAAACTATTTCTTTTTTTGTCCAATATCTTACACTCAGTTCTTTTGTATATCTGTTTGGTGACACTAATTTGTGATTAGAAATCAGCAATAATAAGTATAACGGCAATGATCCTTATCACACACTTCTTAGAATAGACTGCAAATTGAAACGTTAGCTCCACCCTATCAGTTAAAAACACATTGGTAATACACTGATAATACATTAGTATTAGAAAGACAATAATGTCGATCGAGGAGCACTTAGAACAGCCACATTTTAAAACAATTTGGGTGTTTATTACAGGTTAAATATTTGGAATACTCCGTGACCATATCATGTTTTTTTACAAGTAAAATATTTGAAATACCTTGTGAACATATCACGTTTCTCGGGAAGTGTTTGTATACCACGAATGCACCTTGAGAAAATTCAATCTTAAGTAATGATGCATACGTGGTTTTGCTTTGACATGTACATTTTGGCACATTCTAATATAGACAATAAATGCATCAAGATAGACAGAACGAAAACCAAATGTTCAGTCCAAAAGAAACCAATACTAAATATTTAGATGAACTTCAGTTACGATAAAACCTTTATTTTTCAAATGTGGCTCTCACCAAATTCCGTAAAACTTATCTTTTGTTTGTTCATGACTTGACAGTGGAAGAATAGTTGATATAGATCTAATGATTAAATAAGCCATTCCGTTTTATAGGAAGATAAAAACACTACGTATAGCAAGACTTTTATCCTGTCCTATTATTTAATTTGGTGAAGGGCATCTTAGTTTGCTTGTATACCCATTTGTAGAAAATTATCATTTAACTTTACTTTACGCTAAAAACATATGATGTTCTCTCACTTGTTAAATCCAAACTTGACTAAGATTAACGCATGCATCACATTAAAGTTGGGATAAAAGATACAACAGATACAGTTAATTTTGGCTCATATCTTGACTTAATCTACAAATTGAGAATAACAAAACATTACGACAACAGAGATGATTTCAGCTTCCCAATAGACCAGTTTCACCTAAGCGAAATATCAACGCTGATCTCGAAATCCTATGCGCGTTTGAGTTTAAATCCCGCGATAATTAACGATATCATATGTGACAGGGGGCTACATCAAATTGACTCAGATATTTAACAACACAATATCTAATCAAATAATAATATACATCTCTCTCATGGTGTATGCTTGAGATTATTTTAGGTTTAAGATATTAATAATCGTTTATTTTATATATTCTGAATAAATAGTTTGACCGTTTATACAGAGAATAACAAATTTAAACCAAAAAGATGTGGTATGATTGCAAACGAGACAACTATCCACCAGAGTCAAATGACAGATGAAAGCAACCATATAACATAAAATAGAACACTTTCCTGTTGATTGTAATACCAAACCTATTAGCGATAGACATGTAGTAGACAGGGCATCAGCTCCGTGTTGAAGACCGTACTTTGACTTATAATTGTTTTATAACTTTTTATACATTGGTACTTGGATTGAGATTTGTCCCATTGACACTCATACCACATCCTCTTATTTGTATGTACATTTGTTTCAAATATTTCTGCGTCAGTGATATTTTAGACGGCCATGATAATGAAGTGAGATATTAGGCAGTTTTAAAATACGTATAGGAAATACAGGTTTATCTTTAATTTTCAAACATCAGACTATAATACAACGCATTCAATACTATTTTAATTTCTAAGCTATGTTCATGAACGACCTCGTCTAAGCAGAGGTTTAGTGCCAGCAGCCAGAGTAATTTTCTACATATTTTAAACTTTATTATTTTTCATGTCATTAAAATTAATTGAATATCCTATATTTACCACACTTTGCTATAAAAAAAATATCAAATTGCTGAATGACCCCCTCCTAAATCATTAAAATATCCCAAGTGGCATTAACCGTACTGGCCATAATATATCAGTGTAAATTAGGTCTTAGGGTTAACATTTTAAGTATATGTATTAGGGGATGACCATTTGAATTTTAGGGGGAGGGTTAGACAATTAATATTCTAGTAGGAGTTAAAAATTAAATAAGTATGAAAAGGCAGGATGGAAAAGAATAATCTGCAACACAAAATGCAGGAAATAATTGTGTACAAAAGTTAAATAAATTAATCAAATGGTCGCCCTTTTTCAGTAACTGTATGTATAAAAAGAGTACGTTTTTTATCAATTGTCACCTAGTGAGATTGTACAAGGTAAAACGAGGATTCCACATGGCTTAGATGTAAATTGACTTCTTAATTTATGACCTAATACTATGTTTATGAAGTGAGCCCTGCTTATTTATCTAATTTATTCTTCCCGTTAAGTGAACGACCTCACCGTGAATTTGTGACAATTAAAGGTACAATTAAAGCCAGGCTGCATATCAGATCGTATATTACCGCAAGCAACAACACAGTAGTAGTCCGTTTTAAAACCTTTTAATGTGTCATTGTTAATAAAGGTGTCTCGTCAAAATAATGTTCATATTTTGATTCAAATGATGCTCATGTTGCTTTGACATGTAAACACAAACATTTAATCAGATGATTTTGCATGGTCACTGCTTATCAACCGTTAGCCCCCAGTTGATGAACTCTCGGGAATTATCGCGTGATTTCATAGTTTGGCTAATTAGATTAGACATGCGCAGTTAAATGTGAAACTGGTGTATTGCGAACTCTCCATTTATATGTAGCAACATTCCAGCAGCGCCTGCATACGGAGTATATATCTCCCAGTTGATACGATATTCCAGTGCTTGTATTTCGTATCATGATTTCGTTGATAGGGGAATGCTGTTTACAAGATTTCCATATGGTGAAGTTGAAATCATCCCTTCGTAAATTTTACGGATATCATCCCGATTTTTTATGTTGTATTTTGTTCTGTTGTCTGTAAATTGGTCTTTTTATTTTTTAGCCATGGTGTTGTCAGTTTATTTTCGACTTATGAGTTTGATATCTGTGGTTTATTTCGCCTTTCATTTAGAGACTAGCCGTATGAGAAGTTTAGTCTGGTGTTTTTTTTTTTATAGGCGTGAACAGACGGCAACTGTATTGGACAAGATATTCATTTGATTAATTTGATTGTTGTTTATGACTGAATCGAATTAACAATTATACAATAGGTAGGTTTTAGAATAAGAAGTCAGGAGCCTCTAGCCTTTGTCAGTCTTGTATTATTTTTAATTTTAGTTTCTTGTGTACAATTTGGAGTTTAGTATGGCGTTCATTATCACTGAACTAGTATATATATTTGTTTAGGGGCCAGCTGAAGGACGCCTCCTGGTGCGGGAATTTCTCGCTGCATTGAAGACCTGTTGGTGACCTTCTGCTGTTGTCTGTTCTATGGTCGGGTTGTTGTCTCTTTGACACATTTCCATTCTCAATTTTATTTAAAATAAGAAGTTAACCGATATATAAGTTAGATAGGGATATGTATGTGCCTGTCCCATGTCAGGAGCCTGTAATTCAGTGGTTGACGTTTGTTTATGTGTTTGTCGTTCTTTTTTGTGCATAAGTTGGGCCGTTAGTTTTCTCGTTTGAATTGTTTTACATTGTCATTTCGGGGCCTTTTATAGCTGACTATGCGGTATGGGCTTTGCTCATTGTTGAAGGCCGTACGGTGACCTATAGTTGTTAATTTCTGTGTCATTTGGTCTCTTGTGGAGAGTTGTCTCATTGCCAATCATACCATATCTTCTTTTTTATTTTTACAGTACTTTATTGTGCAATATGCTGCATGCAGACCCATCAGAGAGTTGCCGAAAAATGTTCTTACAAGTACTGAGAGATTGATCTTAACAGGAGGCTTCAAATTTAACGTTTTAATTTCTACTATAGTGGACTTCGTAGGTATACATCCTTAAAGCTCAAACAGACATCTCAATTTAGCACGAATTGTAATTACTACCCGGACATGTTATTTCGAAGTAACCGTATATCTTAACCACAGTCGACCTTTTGGATTATTTCCCGTAAAAAAAGAAGGAGAATCACCCTTTAGCTACGTACTTGCTCTCGACTTTGTTTCAAAGTCACGAACGCGAAACAGTATCATCTAAATTATTGGGTTAAGTTACATCATTTTGTGCTTGTGATGTGATTTAATAAGAACTACTTCAAATATAAATGACAACTTCATAATTAAAGTGTATTTCTAATTGATCGGGTTAACCCGAAACATGATTAATTTGATGTAAATCACTTCATAAGACTAGTTATAACGGCATGAATGATATATGTTTTCTGTTTACTACGCCATAATTAAGACATGTACTCAAATTTTGTAACTGAAATGCTTAATCATAATTGACTAAAGTTGATAACAATATCACATGTTTTAGATTCAACTTATAAAACCTGTATCCATCCACAATCAAGATTCATTTTAACATTATTACTTTCACGATGCTGCAAAGATGTGCTATTTTCGTTTTTACCATTTCACTGAATGGACACATGCTTGCAAAGATTTGTGAAGATGACAAATGTACGACTGCAATTGACATACCTTTAATCACAAAATTAAACGCACCGTTGAAAGCGGAGTTAGATATTTCAATTTTAACAGAGCAACTAAAGGATCTGATTGCACACGAAGTGAAACAGGCTATTTCTGTAGCAATGAACGACCTGGCTGAAGATATTGTGGATAAGAGAACTCAAGCTGCCCTGGAAAACTTACTAATTGTTAACAATCTGACGATATCAACTTTCCTTCAGGAAATGAAAGGTAAGTTAAAATTAGATAAATTGGCGTTTCAGTCTTAATAGTTTATGATGTTGTTTTGTTTTTATTCTTTATTTGTTAACTCGTGATTATAGAGGCTAAAAGTTTAATTTCAAATACGCGAACTAACATGCAGTCAGTTTGAAAGGTATTATAGCTTAAATGTGCTTTTAAAATATATTAGAAGATACGAATACCATGTTGATAAATATCCCGTATCAACTTCTCAAATAATACATGATGGTCTTGGAAATATAGATTCTAGGTAAGGACGTTGTTAATCATCTTAATCATTTCATTGGCTTTGTATATTCTAACCTTTACTGATCAGTCTGATTTTGAACTATTATGTCTGTGTTTTGCTCACACATTGCAGTCAATATAATGGAATTTTATGCAACTGTCACACAAATATAGGTTTAGCTAGCAATATAATAATGTTTAATCCTCCATTTTCTACAACGGAAATATCTGTACCAAGTATGTAATATGATAGTTGTTTCCCAAATCGTTTCATGTGTTTGAGCCTTTGATTTTCCTTCTGAGAAGGGACTTTTTGTTTTCAATTTTCCTTGGAGTTATGTATTTCTTATAGTTTACTTTTTTCTGCACTATTTTTTATACATGTATTTAATTAAAAACAATGGAGAAACTTATCTCAGAATCATGTGTCTACCGCAAGTAAATAACCCCGGCAATGGTCGTCCTATGTTGTATCTAATGGTTTTGGTCATTTAAAAAATGAGTTATGGCGTCAAATGTCTGATAGTCCATGTTTGGTTCCACTGTTTATTCCATACTGCTATAATTAGACCAATTAAGAACGCAATCCATTATTTTGACACTTATTTGTACCAAGAAGCGTATTTGTACTGTTTATTTTTCAAAAATGTTTTAAGTTAAAATTTGATATATCAGATAAAAAAAACTGTTTTTTCTTAACATTTAATAGAGCCTTAAACGTTTAAACCCGCTGCAATTGTTTGCACCTGTCCTAAGTCAGGAATCTGATGTTCAGTAGTTGTCGTTTGTTAATGTGGTTCATACGTGTTTCTCGTTTCTTGTTTTTTATATAGATTAGACCGTTGGTTTTCCCGTTTGAATGGTTTTACACTAGTAATTGTTTGGAGCCCTTTATAGCTTGCTGTTCGGAGTGAGCCAAGGCTCCGTGTTGAAGACCGTACTTTGACCTATAATGGTTTACTTTTATAAATTGTGACTTGGATGGAGAGTTGTCTCATTTTCACTCATACCACATCTTCTTATATATACTAACAAACTAATCTATATTTATAGCCGTGTATGTGATTGCCAATACGAGTCAGCCTGAGGTATCAAAACTACTGATTTGTTTCACGATTCAAAATTGATGTAGAAAGCATGTTGTAGTCATTGTATTCCAATATTGCTGTCATCTTTATTATTCAATCCATCCTGACATAGAAATATTACTGATTTACCATGAGGCTATATATATTTACAAAGTAAAGTGCAAATATGGTCAGTTTTGTTTGATGCAGTCAAATAATTTTGGTTATATGAGTCAGCCTGAGGTTTCTTAACTACTAAAATAAATTTACGATTCAATATTTTGAATAAAAAGAGGACATGCTGGTACTCTTAGTTGATGCGGACAAAATTCTATTGTCATCGTGTTCCAATATTGCTGTCAATTGTATTAAACAATCCATTCTGACATAAAGATATTACTGATTTACTATTTGACTATAAGAATTACATAATTAAGTGTAAATATGGTCAGTTTTAGTTGATGCGGACAAATAATTTTGTTATACGAGTCAGCTTCGGGTATCAAAAATACTGAAAGAGGTAGGGCCATTTTCATTTGATTAGCTAGGTAAAGCATGTTTTTACAAATGTAGTACATAAATATGCCAAAGATTATAAGATATATGCACATATTTTTCGACATTTAATGTATAATTAAAAATTGTGTAAGCAGAGAGATGCTGGAAAAATTCTAGGAGTGGTCGGTCGTTTGGGTTTATATTCAAGACACGATGTGGTCACGATATCGCCAATAACGACGACATTAAATCGATATCGAGTGTCACTTTCTCCTATCTCTTAGCCCTTTGAAAAAAGTCATGATTTACCTCATAATTTTTGTTTTCTAAATTAGTATATGCTGTATTCATTGGTTTTAGTTGCCGATATCGGCTTCAGTTATCTATATATACAATTTAGTTTATCCTGGCTCCTTTTTAAAGTTGTCGATATCGATATCGTTTAATAGCTTTACAATCTATTCATCTGTTGCAGTTGTCGATTCGACATCAACATTTTGTTCGTGATTTGTGTTAATACTTATATCATTCAGCTTAGTACCCAAGTTGTCTATGGTATAAAAACATTTTCACTGTGGTCGTCTTCCGACAGGCAATAAAAAACTGACGAACGACTGGTTGTACGCAATGTATAAATACACTTGTTACGTATGGGATCATTGCATTGTCTTATGTTTAGTGAGTGGCACGTTTATTGTACTTTCACAATAAAATGCAGGAACTCTTTATGGGGTCTGCAAGTAGTCTGTTGCAAGATTAAATTTCTGGTATTATCCAATATACCCTAATTTTCAGTGTCATTTCTTGGTCAACTTCCATTGCAGGACCTTCTTATTGTATCTTTTTTTTTTTAATTTGTTCTCGTACTGAAAATACATGTAACGTTTGCAACTAGACATGCTAGATGTAAAGAAAACTACAGAAATTAATATTTTAGTGAAGTTTATTTATCTTAATTAAATTAAGGGATGTAAATATAAGAATATAACGTTTGATTTTCAAATGAAACAGCTGTCCACCAGAGACAAAAAATATGAGGTTTAACACTAATAACGCCATAAAAAAATGTAACACAATTCAAATAGGAAAACACACATTATGATTTACTTAAAAGTAATAAACGAAATGGAAGAAGTGAACCTGCGACAACCACTGAATTCAAGGCTCCTGACTGAGGCCAGCCATATAAAGAATGTTGTGGTATTACACATGTTTATGAGCGTACTCTGAGAAATACCTGCAAAATGTAAAAATCAGTTGCCGCCGGTTCGTTATTCAGTATTCGATATTCAATATCAAATTAACCGTCAGTAGCCAATTCGGTATTCAAAATGTTTCAGTAAATACATATAAAATCTGGATATGTAAAAGATTCTTAAAATGATAACCATGTTTAAAAAAATGTAGATATGAAGAAGGAAAAAACGATAGAAATATTTTTCTTACTAATACAGGTAATCGTAAATTCTTGTTCTCCTCATATATAACCCCTTATATACAACCCGATCTTATCAATCTAGAACGATAAAAATGAATCAAAAATATTCTTTTATAACATTACCACGGCTACATTATTTTATATGAAACAAGAAGATTTATTTCAAAGTTTAAAAAAAAAAAAATTATAGAACACAATAATGGACATTTTAAAAGCGGTTTCAAATTCAAAATATATAACAAAGGACTACCAGGGACCGCTTAAATGACACTGAGACTTTTTTAATCTTTCAAAGTCTATACAATTTGGATTACAGTAAGGCTACGCATAGCTATTAATACAATCAAAAGATTATCTGTGAAAAACTTCATGTCGATATATACGGGTGACTTAAAGTGTCACTTTACTCTATAAAAAAATCTACGAAATCAACGGAAAAGAGATGGTTACGTTCATAAGACCATCCTAATCATTTAACTGTCGTCAAATTGAAAACAGTGTAATAAGTTAATATGTAAATACATATGTTATTAGGAGGAATTTTAGGAAAACATTTTTTCTTTAATATGTACGGAGGTCTCAAATTGCCAGCTGGTATTCGAAATATCATATCTTACTAGGAAAGACATCACTCAATATTGATGACTTGGTTATCCACCATATTTAGTCAAGTTGTCTTACAGAAATTACATATCACCTATAATAAACTTAAATTTTCCCGTTAATTCCATGGTCTTCGAACATAATTCTTTCTAAAAATGTTGATCCTTACAGTTTAAATTAAAATTGATCAATTGTAAATATCGTTCTTTTTCTTTCCGTTTGCAAATTGACTCGATCTTAAAATAAGTAACCTCTCGTCTACTTAAACACCAATTTCACAAACGCCTTAGATAAATTTAATAATTTGCAACTATATTGTTATGCATGTAACATAAATCAGGCACTAATGATGTTTTTAACAGTTTGAAACCATTGCAAATTTCATCCCTATATTACCTATATGATTTAGAAAATAATTTTTTTCTATGTCGGAATTTCTCAAAACGGCGACGGTGTCATTATCATGTTTATATTCCAGGTAATATTTGCTGTTATCATTACTGAGTTGTCGAATTTCTGAAGATTGCATGTGTTGATAATTTTTTTTTTTTTTAAGAGCAGCTGTTTTCGATGCACAAATACAAACTGTTTACAGTCTATTCAAATTATATTATCTGTTTTAAAATACACAGAGGTAATGTCACAAGATAAGCTTGACAAATTACAAACAGGAAGCATTACACAGTTATTCAGGTATAACATAGGAAACGTAAGCCAAACTGAATACCAATACTTGTAATAATCATCCCGTGTATAATTTATTTCCAGAGTTTTAAAGTAATATACATATTTTGTCCCGTTGAAATTCTTTCAAATATCAAATCAAATGTATTAAATTCTGTCACAACACTGAACATGTTATAACAATTATAAAGAGGAATCCGACGATTTTTAATTGCAAAGTGACACCTTTTATAATTAATGCAAATTGAGTTATCAGGAAAGTCTATTCAATGTCCTGGGTCCTTTTACCTTCATTTTCGACGTTTTTAACTCCAAAATTTTGATTGTAAGCCCTCCTTGCATATCGACGATGAAATGTTTTACGAAACATATTTTAAATAGATTCCCTCTATCTGTACATACTCTAGCTGTAAGCCAACTGTTATTGAATGAACCAGGAAGCTATCAGTCATTTATGCGGTCTTTAATCGACTTTTGCATTATACTTTGAATATAACACTGACAATCTGAGTCTACCGTACAAATCGAAGACACAAGTTTTCGATAAATTCCTCTTGACTTCATTCGTATTTATATGTTAGCTATATCTATGCATAATTTGAAGAAGATTGAGTAATAAGGAATGTTAATTCAATGCCTAAAGCCCTTTTACCTGAATTTTAGACGATTTTTATTGCAAGGTGACACTCACAGCCCTCCTTCGTGCATATCAATGACAAAAAGTTTTGATAATATCTTTTCAGTTTTACATAATGTAATTGATTGATATTTTCAAAGTGGTGACCGTTTGCTTTTTGTATATTGGAAATATCATGTTTCAAAAGTACATCTATGATTGCATTTTATTGATAAAAATCTATTAATTATTAAGAGAAAATTGAGATCTACGTCAGGGTTTATATTCGATGACAACAAGAATTGACGATAACTTGAAGGCGCCAGAAAGCAATTTTCTACATAAAATTGAGAATGGAAATGGGGAATGTGTCAAAGAGACAACAACCCGACCACAGAACAGACAACAGCAGAAGGCCACCAACAGGTCTTCAATGCAGCGAGAAATTCCCGCACCCGGAGGCGTCCTTCAGCTGGCCCCTAAACAAATATATATACTAGTTCAGTGATAATGAACGCCATACTAAACTCCAAATTGTACACAAGAAACTAAAATTAAAAATAATACAAGACTAACAAAGGCTAGAGGCTCCTGACTTGGGACAGGCGCAAAAATGCGGCGGGGTTAAACATGTTTATGAGATCTCAACCCTCCCCCTATACCTCTAGCCAATGTAGAAAAGTAAACGCATAACAATACGCACATTAAAATTCAGTTCAAGAGAAGTCCGAGTCTGATGTCAGAAGATGTAACCAAAGAAAATAAACAAAATGACAATAATACATAAATAACAACAGACTACTAGCAGTTAACTGACATGCCAGCTCCAGACTTCAATTAAACTGATTGAAAGATTATGTCTTCATCATATGAATATCAGGCACAATCCTTCCCGTTAGGGGTTTAGTATCATACCATCATAACATATATGAGAAGAACATAACCCGTGTCATGCCAACAACTGGTTTTTAAATAAATGTGTTTAGTGCAGATGCAAAGACCCTATAAGTGAATCAATATCAACGCCAAAATATGCAATCTTTAATGACCTGACAACAGTATCGTAACTATATCCCTTCTTAATAAGTCTATTTAAAGGTTTTGTTAGTTTCAGAGGTGAATACTGACATTTTTGTGCTTTATAAAGAATATTTCCATAAAAAATTGGATGTGAAATACCTGAACGTATAAGAAGTCTGCATGTTGAGCTATATTTACGAATGATGTCCTTATACCGATGATAAAATTTAGTAAATGTTTTGACTAGTTTGTGATATCGAAAACCCTGGTGTAATAATTTTTCAGTAATACATACATTTCTCTCGTTAAAATCTAAAACATTGTTACATACACGAGCGAATCGTACAAGTTGAGATATATAAACACCGTAAGATGGTGACAAGGGAACGTCACCATCTAAAAATGGATAATTAACGATAGGAAATGAAAAATCATCTCTTTTATCATATATTTTAGTATTAAGCTTTCCGTTAATGATATAGATATCAAGATCGAGGAAAGGGCAGTGGTCATTGTTAGTATTAGCTTTATTTAAAGTAAGTTCAACAGGATAAATTTCTTTAGTATACATACTGAAGTCGTCATTATTGAGAGCCAAAATATCATCCAAATATCTAAAAGTATTATTAAATTTGTGTATCAGATGTTGTTTCGATGGGTCTTTACTGATTTTTGTCATAAATTGTAACTCATAGCAATACAAAAAAAGGTCCGCAATAAGTGGTGCACAGTTAGTCCCCATTGGAATTCCGATAACCTGACGATATACGGAATCTCCAAAGCGAACAAAAATGTTATCTAGTAAAAATTCAAGGGCATATATAGTATCAAAGCATGTCCAATTGACATAGTTTTTTTGTTTATTGCTACTAAAAAATGACCTAAAAGAGTTTGAACATATATATTCACATTCTGACTTTTTAAATGCCCATTTAATTAGGTGTGTGAATTTTTTCTTAATGAGAATGTGAGGCAATGTGGTATATAGGGTAGAAAAATCAAAACTTTGAACAGATTCAAAATCACCAATATATGCATGCAATTTATCAAGTACTTCCAACGAGTTCTTGACACTCCAAAAGTAATTAATTCCACTATTTTCGAAGGCCTTATTTGAACAATTTATTATCAGGTTTTTGATTGTACCAAGTGTACTGGTAAGAAGAATAGACAATTTAGTAGTGGAACAATGGCTTGAAGACGAAATGAATCTATATTTGTAAGGTGTTTTGTGTAGCTTCGGAAGCCAATACATAGTTGGGACTTTCATTGTATTTGGTTCTGCTTGTAAAGCGGTAGCTAAAAGTTTATGTTTGTTACAGATGTCGTTTTCTGAAAATGGAGTCAGTTGGAATGTTGGTGAATTGGTGATTTCTTTTTTCAGAACCTCAATGTAAAATTTACGTCAAACAATAATAATATTATTAGCAGCTTTATCGGCCGGGACAAAAACAAATTCCTTGGCTAGTTCTTTTAGTTTATGTTTGATACGAGAAATAGGTTTATTGTGGTTATTGTTAAGAGTAAAATGTTCTTTAAAATGTTGAATACGTATATCAACTATGTTCATTACTGATTTAAAAAAAGAGTCCAAAGATTTTTTGTCAGCTTTTTCCCGTTTTATCCATTTCAAACAGTAAGTATGGAGTGAGTCGTGGATGATATTACGACACTCATTCCAATTAATAATTGACGGGGGACGATATTTAGGTCCTTTACTGAGGAATGATTTTAACTCTCGGTCTTGAACGATGTTAAGATCTCCTGTTATAACATGGGAAATGGGTGTCTTTTTACCCTTTTTAACTATAATTCATTTTTGTATTACTTTTACCTAAACAAATTTGAATATCGAACCGAATTTTAACAGCTGGTCGGATATTGAAAATCGTATAACGAACCGGTTGCTAACTTCACATGCATATGAAGGTGTTGTATATATAAAATGTATACGTGTGTTACAATTTAAAATATGTATATATACATGTATATATATATATATAAATAATAACCACATAATCACCAAATGTTCTTCTTTTTACATTATTTTATAATATATGTTATACAATAAATATCAAACAAATTAACCTCTCTCACTGTTTTTAGTAACTTCAGATTCAATAGATAATAATTTTGATTCTTTTTTCATTTGGTTTGTCTTCATTTGTTCAATCTTTTCCTCGAGTTTATTGCTCACTGTATTATGGAATTTATTATTCGTCTCAATTTTGACTTCGAGTTCAGTTAATTGTTTAGCCTTCTTCATAGTTTCATCTGAAATAATTCGAGTTAAATTGGTATTAAAAAATTTCCAAGAGAACGGAGACAAAATACCAAGAAAGTAATTGAATGAGAGCAGCCAAAGACAGAAACAAAACAAACAGACAACCAACAATGCACGAAACATTTCATAGAAGTCAAAATATTGAGCTACAGGAACCCGATGTGATTTCGTTTATTTTTCAATCAGTACCTGATTACACATCACATTTCAATTCCTCCACAATTTGGTTTTCAGTTTGAAAGGGATTTCACTACTTAGTGGTAATGCAGCAAACCTTCTTTCTTTTTTAACTTTTAGTATAAACTTGTTAACTCCAATACAAAGTCTATTATTAATCCAATTTTGTTGAATCTGAATTAACACCTTTGCCTTTTAGTAGTTATTGTGGCTTTGATTTTGAATAAGTCTTTTGTAATATATGTTATACAATTTGTCTGAAAAGCGACTGCACAGTACTGAATTTGCTCAAGGTGAATTGTCTAACCAGTACTGAATTTACAGCAGTCATTAATCTGAAAATTGACTTAAAAACTGAATATGATTTGATAATTCCTCGTTCAGACTTTTCAGATGATGTTAAGATCAAAATGACAATTTAAGACTATAATTCGATTACTAGTGAGGATATTCGGTGTCAAATTAGTTATTGCTATTCTCTTTCGACCATGTCCATCTTAATCTCAATCAGTAGAAAAAGCATCAAATTTAAAATAGTACAGAAAAAAACTTTAAACATGTTAAAAACAGTACAACAGATTGTGTTGTGGTAAGTGTATTTTGAGTCAAGATCATGGCGTGGTTTAACACACTTGTAAAACGACGCAATGTTTACTTTCTAAGGCTAAAATTTCAATTTGTTGGTCAAAATATTGATATCTTAAGATTACTATTTTACTTGGAAGTTATGCTATGTATTGAATTTTGAATATGAATTAATTGATATTGGTAATAGATGTCCTTCAATGCAACATTAAAATTTGACAATCATTGTGTCTTCAACAGCAATATGTAGCGCTGAGTAGCATTTTGGAGTTTTTGTAATTGTATGACATTGTTGAAAATAAAGATTTTTATATTCAATTTCAAATAGAATTATACAACTTTAAGACTTTGACTCTGTGAGTGAAACAAACATTGGGGAATTTGGCTCTTTTCCTTTGATTTATTTTTATCGTTTTTTTTTTAAGTTCCTTTTATGCTAATCAAATGACAAAAAGATAAAGATAAGATACACATATACTTGTCTATTAAATATGTCAAGATCTCAATCGTCCCGAATCAATAAATAATTGTGAAAGAAAACTTAAATATAACCTAGACTTTCAAAAATCTGCTATTAAGATCTGAATAAGTTGAGAGATCATTTCCCTTTTTCGATCTAATTCAGTGTAACAGTACTAACCTTCATAGAAGTGGTAAAACGAATTGCATTATAAGGAAGAAGACAAAAATAGGAAAAAGACTGAAAACATTTTGAATATGAACCACTAACTTATGATTTATTATTTTTACCTTCAATTTCCTGCAGAAAAGTTGATATTGTAATATTGTTATAAGATTGTAAGTTTTCCAGGGCAGATTGAGCTCTCTTATCCACAATCTTTTCAGCGAGGTCCTTCGTTGCTATGGAAACAATCTGTTTAACTTCATTTCCTATCAAATCCTTCAGTTGTTTTGTTAAAATTGAAATGGCTAATTGTGCTTTTAGTGGTGCGTTGAGTTCGGTAAGTAAAGGTATGTCCATCGCAGTTGTACAGTTGTCATTTTCACAAGAGTTCGCAAGAACGTTTTCATTTATTGAAATAGTAAAAAGAAAGATAGCAAATCCGTACAACAACCTGAATGCCATATTGAAACTAATCTTTTTATTTTCTGATAAGATCTAGGCTTTTTATCTTGGTGTTGATCAAATACTGTGGCAGAAAGAAGAAATTCGTATATATGATATCAGTACGTCTGTATTTCTCATATCAATTTTGAAAGCTTTTATCTATGTTTGCAGTTTAATCAGTAGGTGTTGTCTTTCGTGTGAAGTGATGATCATTAATTAAGTTGAAGAAGTTCTTATAATAACATCCAAAGAACCAGGTACACGTCAGAATTCGTACTCGTTGGTTTGATGATGAAGATAAGTAGCATACCAAACGCATTTTACCTTACCTCATAGAACATTTATTATATCACATGCTACAAAGTTATCTAAATTACAGCTTCCAATAGCAAATTGACGTCAAAAGTGACATTATTACCACGTTATACATGCAGATCTGGCATACAGCACGATGGTTTCGAATATCTGATAAAAAGTCAAAAACAAGATTAGCGAACATACTTAAGCAAAACTGTGTGCATTTAACGCACTATATCATCTGTCTAATTTGATATTCCTAATTCCTAATAATGATATCTCATTGATATGGAAAAATTCTGAAAAACAAATGCTGACAAAAGGAAAAAGTCTGCTTTTCAATGAGAGTCTGAAACAATTTTGCCGGGTTTGACAGTTTTATTTTATTCTCCTATAAATATATAGCTATATTAGTATATGTTTTTTAACTTTCGTGCTCGTATGTAGGTTTTTAGATTACAAGGAAGCGCAATTAATTTATTATAATGTGGTACTTTTTAATATAAGTTCATTAGTATAATGTTTTCACATTTTTGTTCGAACTTCGTACGAGTCCTTAGTGGTGTTAGATGAATAACGGTTGCTCTAAAACGGACAAAAGAGTTATGATCATTAATAACATTGTTTTTATTGGCTTATCATTATGGCCCTCTGCAGTACCCGCGCGTACACAGATGCGTATCAAGTTTTAATATTTGTTTAATCCGAAGGTCTTACTTGTTGCTTTGCTATAAAATAGTGGAACAACACATTTTTGGATGTTTTCAGCTAATTGGACAAGTTTTCATTGTTAACGGACACATGTGATGAATTATTTTTTTGTACAGGCCGTTACTTTTCTCTATTTAATTGTTTTACCTTTTTCCATTTCGGGACCTGTTAAAGCTTACTACGCGTTATAGGTGTTTCTCATTGTTAAATGATCTATAGTTGTTCACTTCTACGTCATTTGGTCTCTAGAGATGAAATGTCTATATAATCTACAACAGGCAATGTCGTTTAAGGGCATCCGATACAGTTTCAAGGATTTTCACTCTTGGCTCGACATTAAGCACAAATTCCAACAAAACGTCATTTTCGATGGTCGTCATACGTGTTATTTTCCGTAATAAAACACACCCCGCTTGAACGATATTTAGTATTAACGATGCTCCAATCTATGTTTCTCACACACATCATCATCTACGCCCTTAATTTTAGTTAATTTGATTCTAACCTTTTAGGTTATATACATGGGATAAAAGTCTAATGAAATTATAAGAAAGTAAACACATATTACTGTTTCTGCTGTTCCCCGTATTGAAGCTCCTGTGAGGTCTTCAAGAATGAAGTCAATATAATATAGTTCAGTGAGCAATTTCAAGACGACTGACCCCTTTGGTGTTTGCAGGATGTGTTCCAATTATAATTTTTATTATCGTTTATCTCTGATCGAAATTTCATTTGGATCAGATTTTCTGACAGCCCGTTAGTCTGACAGCACAAAGCATTAGGTTTACAAGTTAGTTTATTACAAGCAAAGTAAATATCGATTTACAATGATCTTTAACTTCTCATATCGAAAGTTTAGAGAGCTCACAAATCAAACTTTAATTGTTGTAATCCCTTGTATAAAAAACATCAACACTTCAAAAGAAGTAAATTTTCTCACAGACTATTTTATTCCATATATTTATGTCAAATATGAGAGCACGCAGTAATATTGGTACGCCGCCATTATTAACAATACTACAACTCATAAAAGTATATGTAGTTATTTAAACTAAATAAATTTCGCTATAAGGAAAGCATTCTGATTTTAACAACAGCAAAAACCCATAAAAAATACTGGTTATTACGAGGCCAAAGTTTGCCATTATAATAGTGCAAAAGCAAAGGAGGTAGGGCCAGTTTTTCAAACAGTTATTACACACTGATGACCGTTTTTGAAAAGGTTTTCAAACTAGATAAAAGAAATTCAAAATTCGTGAAATTAAATTGCCGCGAAATAGGCTAGTAAGGGCTAAACTCGAAATAAAGTATCCGCGAAAATAAGTTGGTTTACAGTAATAAAAAAATTCCTACCGAAAAATTAGCAGGCTCATACACATGTTGTTTTATGTTGAATTTATTTTCTAGATGTCGGACTACTAGATGACTTTTGTTAAAGATATGAATTATGCTACATTTTCAATGTATGTGCTTCCAGGAGGCATTATTCAAATTCTATATTTTGAATAGGCATATGGTTAATCATGACGTTTATTAATTTTTAATACGATTAGGCAAATAATTTTGTTTCAAAGTTCACAGACAATGGACACAATGACTGCATAAGATAGACAAAAGTCGTCAAAATCAGCACTCATTCAAAACAATGACTACAGACTCGAATGTCAAAACACATTCACCCATATGTTTGCGATAAGCATGTGCCTTTCTAATCTCAAAGACAACGACTTTCAAAATATTTATCATTATGAAGGGAAAAACGACATAAACCAGTTATTATACATGTACTTGTTACAGACATTTACAAAATTGCATCGGCATGCAGGAATACATAGTTATTCAAGTTCATAACGAGCAAATAATCACGTATACTAGTAGTAAAAATATTCAGGTGGATTGCTAATTGTCTTATTGACAATAATATCACATACTTCTCTTCATGTTTATATCACTTAACCGTTTTTTTTTTTATATTCCAGCTTGTCATTTATTACACGCTTTTAGATGTCAGATATTAGCACGTATGCAACGTATGCAATGATGAGTATATATGTCTATTTCAAACAAAAGATAAAAAAAAGACCGTATGAGGTTTAATATTTTGCTGAAAAAAGATCTATGCATTGAATATTTTTATAAAGTATATTTTTACTTGCATGAAGATAAAGACGGGAGCAACAACTTCAGAATGAACTGTTTATCATTCAGGGGTACCCACGTTCACCACCGTGAGTGTTGTCTGTTTGTATTGGACTCAAGTAAATATTAACCCATTTGTATCTTCTCTCTCTTTCTTGTGAGACAATATCGAGTAAAACAATCAGTTAAGATAAATATATCATTTAGGGTACAAATTTGACTGGGCCAGATGCACATTTCGACAATAAATGTCTCGTCAGTGTTGCTCGAATCAAACTTATTTGAAAATCCAATACATATATGTAGGACTCTGATCCGCGATGGTACTCCAAAACGCGATGGTCATGCTGGTATGCAATGGTCTGACGCTGAAGTGAGTGTTTGATCATGCTGAAGTGCGATGGTGGCATTTTGACGTTATCTTGTTGTTAGCTACACCGAAGTGAGATTGTGGTAATGCGATGGACTTAATAATGAATATTTTCTATGTTTTTCATGTTCACATTCCGATGAAGAAATCAATTTGTTTGTCTGCAGTAGTGTTTCGTTTTTTAAAAATAAACATTCAAGGCAAATGGTCATTGCATTTCCAATCCTAAATGTAACGTTGTCGTGTACTTAACTAATAGCTTAGACAGAAAGAAACAGTCGTTCATACAATCTTTCAAAATTGACCATTATAAAAGCTACATACTTAGGTTATTTCCCTTTTAAACCAGAACTAATTTCTAATGACTGAAAAACGTAAAATTGTTTGAAATGCTAATACTACTTTATTAGTCACAGCGATTCAAAATAAGCGAAACATCAAGAGGGCTGATGTGACGAATAACAAGAAAAGAGATAGATCATCCGGAAGAAGTTTTTTACTGCAACTTCAGAAAATATTGGTTATTTTATATTTCTATATACTAACACATAAAAACTTTAAACTCTCATAATAATTGCACTAGAACTAGAACTTAGGCGTCTTATTGACGTTCATACATTAGCGAAAGAACCGCCACACTTCAACTCAGACCATCGCATGTCAGCGTGACATCGCACTTCAGCGTCCAAAACGCACCTCCGAGTCCAAAATAGATATAAAACAAACGTTGAAGAGCTAGCTATAAACAAAGACCACAAGAAAAATAAACGGGCACATACTCAGAGCTATGCATGAGGGAAATACATTCCATCATTTTGAAATAATTACAAAATTTTGTAATTGTTACAACAAATTTTAACATACAACAGTAGCTGTATTTAAATGTCAGTACCGAACGACTGAATACTGTGCTTGTGATACCCTTCGGGTTTTAGGGTCCACTAGCAGATATATTGATCCAGTGGTCGTAACAACATCAAGGAGATTGCTCATGACGCACTTAATAGGTTTGTTTCACTCTCATGTACACCTTTTTACATAATCATACGTGGGTTTTGGAAAAAATTTCCTTCGATCTTCCACCTACTAAATAATTTACCGATGCTCTGTTCATTTCAACAACAATTTAATATTTTTGTTGGTATTTCCTGAGTTCGATTATTTCAACAAACACGTTCGTGTTAAAAGTATACTCTTTTTTGATAATATGCCGAACAATTTGAACTTATGATATATTTTGACTGAATAATCTCGGTGAAATTTTAAAATACATTGCATGATATTTTAATCCTTGAACGTTGAAAAAAAAACCAAAAGACCCTAAACATACTTCCATGTTTTCGGTTGTTTCTTGTATCCATCCCAAAACTTCTAGTGAAAATAACTTAATGATATGTTAAATAAAAGGATCTGTTGTTGGCGTCAATAAGTGAAAGACAGAACCAAACCAGTTATGTCTATATATATATTAAACATTATGGTTTTGAGTTCTACATATTCAAGTTTCAATACTGCCAATTTTCATCCTTTACTCATCAATGTAAAATAAAGCTGACTGTTTATCGGCGTTCTATGAAGTTAAATCCAGTTACAAGGTCAAATAGTGTTACTAAAATCACAAAAAAACACATTCTGCCTATCATGCACATGGTAGACACAAGGAAACAAGGTTTAATAATATCTATTTAAGACCTTCTGTTCTTTAAAATGTCATCTAACGAAATGAAATCATAAAGATAAGTATATAACTGATCTACTCCAAGGTCGCAGGTATGTGTATAAATATGCTATATAGGAGTTAGGACTAAACGTATGCTGCAATTCTCGTCTTTTTTTTTATTGCCTTATGTACCAAAGCAGCCTGAGCGAAACATTGTATTTCTTTTTGTTTTAGCTTTTATTAGCAAATCATACTGTTGACGTACTTTTACAACAACTATTTCATAGCTAAGTATAAATAGTCATCATACCATGTTGTTCATGTAATTTGCAATTACTACTTCAGAATCTGTTATGACGACACAGGCAATTTAATGATTGCAAACATAATCAAATGTTCTCAAGGTTGATACATGCATAACTCACTGATATCCTAACAAAGAAAATCAATGTTTTGCCAAAAGATTGAATAATTGTGAAGGTATAAATCATAGATCTTCTAACGAAAAAGTTTCAGTATGGCTTTCAAGATGTTGCATGGGTGTGCAGTCGTTCTGTTCTCTATTTTACTAAATGAAAAAGTCCGTGCGAATTTATGTGAAAATGAAAACTGTGCGGGAGCAATAGACATTCCTTTGATCACAAAAATGAATGCTCCATTGAAAGCAGAGATGGACATTTCTGTTTTAACTGCCCAACTAAAAGAATTAATAAATGAAGTGAAAATTGCCGTTTCGAGTGCAATGAAAGACCGTATTGAAAAAGTTCTGGACAAAAAGGTGCAAGCCGCAGTGGACAATTTACAGAGCTATATTAATAACACAGTTTCAATTTTCCTACAAGATATTGAAGGTAAGATAAAGTGAAATCAATTGGCGCTTCAGGATTAATATTTTGTTTTCTTTTTCTTCTTTTTCTTTTAAATTCTTGAATTCTTGAAAAAAAAGGGGGAGCTAACAATCAATTTAGAATACGCGAAATGTTATGCTATCAGATGTTTTATGGTTTTGGATGCTTTTTTCTATACTATTATAATGTATAATAATTTTTGTTTTTAATGAGATTTAAAGAGTAGGTAGAGATTTGAAAAACTTGTTTAACCGAGATCATGTGTCTATGCCAAGTTAATAATGTTTAAAATAAGTTTTGGATGTTCAAATATTTTAGCCTCGAGCATCACTGTTAAGACATTTATTGTCAAAATGTGCATCTTGTGGAGAAAAATTAGTTATTAATAACCTCGACATTGGTTGTCTTTAGTTTCATCTTTTGTTATTGAAAAGTGATTTTGGTTATTTTGAAGTCAGATATCTTATAGTCCATTTTGGGACTTATTTTTATTCAGAATGTATCTATACTGACCAATTTAGTGCTTATATATTTTTTGAACACTTATTTATATAAGAACGTATTTTTAATCTGTCTATTTCTAATAAATCAATATGTGTGCTATTTGAGGCGTCTTCAAAAGAACGTCGATACGCAAATTTCAACAAAAGCTATATTTCCTACTTAGTCAATATTTTAACTATGATTCATTGTAATATTGATAATTAAATCCTTATTTGAAATTTTTGGCAGAAAAAGGAGCCATTTTAAGGCCTCATATGACCGACACCTTTGAAATAACTGATATAGATACCCTTTTTTCTGCACAATTGACATAGCAAACAACAAATTAATTGATAATTATGTCTGTTAGTAAATGATTTTTAGTTGACATCAATACACGAAATTCAACGAAACGTGGTTTAATGACATTCTTTTATGAGATTCCTTATGTTTTATCAATGTTTGCTTTTGCCTATATTTCATTATATTATATTACATACCTTTATTGTACTGTTTTCAAAGGTACGTTTAACTTCTTTTTGCTACTTTCTATTCGTCATTTATATATGACCGTCTTAGAAGGGACGTATTATGGTATAATTGTTTGTTTGAATGTCAATACTTCGTACGATTTCTCCAATTCGCATTTACTTAACTTGCGTATGCTTGGACCGATTTACTGCAAACTTTACACAATTGCTGGAATTAGTACAAGTGAGATGCTGTTAGATATTGAATGTTTTATTATTTGTCGTTTCGGAGTTATTGGACATTATCCGTAAGATTAATGGCAATGGTTTGCATATCACGACTAGCTCGTGTATGCTTGAACAAGTTAACCTCAATCTTTTCACTTGTTTTGACTAATGAATGCAGGCTGACTTTTGATTTTGAAAATGTTCTTGTTTGTCGTTTACTCTCCAGAGCTCCGGCTTCCTCCTTAAAAAAAGTGACAGCCACGAAATAACACATGAGTGCTGAAATTGAAGTTAAACACCAATCAATCAATCAATCAATGTTGGTCGTTTCAGAGTTATTATACTTTTTAAAAGTCCATTTCCAAGCAATTTTCATACAACGAAGGATCTCTCCATGCAACTCGTTTTTAATAGAAACATCTTTTCTGATAGGATTCCTTAATAAATATTCCATTGTATTCTTCCAGTATGCACATTCTGGGCGTATCGTGTGCTCCTTGTGCAAATGCTTTTTTTTGTTTGGCGTTGGATTGTTTACCTTTTGTTAAACACTCGATGTTCGATTTCTATATAAGTCTTTTTTCCCCAATGAATTTTCGAATCACCATTTGAAATGATAATCACACTATTTCAGATGTAACTGTCCATAAAAATGATTTAACTACAATGGAAGAAAAGATCGAGGGAGAAATTGAACAAGTGAGGGAAAAACAACAGCAAACAGAATCAAAATTGTCAAACGTTGAATCTGAGGTTATTAGAACGACTGAAAGAGGTTCGTAGGTTTATATTTGTGTCAAAATAATATCGAACTTTGAAACTTAATAAAATTACTTGTTTAAATTATCATCTTTATGAGACAATTTAAGATATACAATATTTTTAGATCAACATATCAAAACATGCATTCCTAATCGTGTTATACAAAAATATTTGAAACTTAAATTGATAAGTTGCGCAATATTTTGTTTATCCTGTTACCATTCTCAGAAGCAGTTTTGAGGTATAAAGAAAATTTTAATGAACATAGTTATAATAAAAATACTTTTTTTTTAATATTACCTTTTGCCATCCAAGTCAATCAGAAAACATGACAAATATAATTTGAAATACACATGCAAGATACTCCGATACTGTACGCACATAAACTACACTTAAGATACAATTTAATAGATCTTGTTTCGTCTATATAGGTAAAATTATGTTTAATATTGATGTAAATATTCTCAAGTCATACAAGCCTCAGTTTAATCACTTAAAACAATATTTTCCATAAACAAAAATAAATGTTAGCATCAGTATACCGATTTGTTTTTAAAAATGACCCATTTTTTTTACCAAAATCATACTCAAAATGATGAATGAATTGTAAAACTAACAGTTGGTCACATCATGTAACATAAATTATGGCGACAGTACTGTAGTTTACCGATGATTAAATCTCATCGATCAATTTAGAAGAGACAAATCAAGGTAACAAACACAAACTGAGGGAATCGCTTGAATTCAAAAAGGAGCCAGATCGTGTGCGTTGAAAAGGAAAGCGTATCCTGCAATGCAAGCATCATCCGCTATACGAATTTACTCTCAGTCTATGCACAGTTACCATGATTGTATATGAATATGAAAAATAATACATGTAAATTTTTTCCGACAATAGATCGATATCTTGCCAACTTTTGTTCAAATTATAGAATGCATGCAAATATTCTAAAATTTTAAATTACTTGACATAAAATTAAGTGTGAACAGACGATTAGAAGTAAGCATGATAATGTGATCGTATCGTGTACGAAGATCCTAGTTTGCGTATTCAATCTGTGTTATACGACCCCGAAGTCCAGCGTCGTTAAACGATATTTTGCGCTGTAGATCATACAAAAATTAATTGAAAAATGAATTTGAAGGTCATAGGATAGTCTATCCTTGTTATGTTTAATGTTCGATGATACAACATAAGAATTGAATATATAGGTAGATTAGACATATAATACATGGATTATGGAGATTATGGCGTGTCAAACGTTGCAAAATTCACAAAAAAATCATGAATATGTTCATAAAAACAAAATATATTCATAAAAAACAAAATATATTCATAAAAAACAAAATATGTTAAAACATATAAATGTTCATAAAAAGAAAATACATATTCAAAAAATCAACTTCATGTTTATAAAAACCAAATAAATTTCCCAAACATCATATACTATGTTTATAAAAACTAAATATATATTAACAAAATCATAAATAAGTTCATACCATGTTAGCTATATAAAAAATATACTTTCAATAATTTGCATCATTAGATACCTTGTATGTATGTACTCGTGTATTCTTCCGTTATTCGGAGCAACCCTTGAGAAACGGAATTTAAACTAGAATGGGTACTTTAGGGGCCTTGGTTGGTCAAAGTTGTACCAAACTTGACCTGGAGATTAATCTACTGATAACCTTATCGGTTTGTCTGATCTCGATAGGGAGTGTACACGGATTCTACTGTTACTACTGTAAGGTGCTCCGAATAACGGAGAAATTTACCAGTACATACATACAAGGTATTCCATGATGCAAATTATTGAACGTATATTTTTTTTTATGTAACTAACATATATTGTATTTTATGAACATATATATGATTTTTGAATATATGTTTTGTTTTTATAAAGATAAATATGATTTTGTGAATAAATATTAAGTTTTTATGAACATATTATATAATTTTTTGAATATATATTGTTTTTATAAACGTACCCTTACCGAAAAATAAGCCCTGCGGCAAACATTTGCCGCAAGTTTGCAGCAAACATTGCCGCAAGCTTGCAGCAAACATTTGCTGCAAACTTGCCGCAACCATTTTACCATGCAAATGAAGGTTGCGGCAAGCTTGCTGCAAACATAATTATGCAAATTAGATTTGCCGCAAGCTTGCGGCAATTGTTTGCTGCAAGCTTGCGGCAATTGTTTGTTGCAAACTTGCGGCAAACTTGCAGGAACTACACATATACCAATGTCATGTGTGTAGACACATTCAATTTATCTCTTTCAAATTACACAGCAACATTTTTAAAAGATTTCCTGCCTGTATACAAACAGTCATTGAAAGAATTCTTGCAAACTTAAAGATTTAAGGAAATACATACATACATTTGAGTTTTGAAAAAGGGGGTAGGGGTTATTCTCAGATGACATCATATACCTGTATTAATTTAAGAAACGAAAAAGGAAAAATCTCCAATGTGTATTGGGTATAAAGCTAGGTAATAATTGCATTACAGAATTGAACTTAATTTTAATAAACATGATACAGTACATCAGTTACAAAATTCAAACTTATAATAGCTAAAGTTTTTCAAACACACACATATATATATATATATATATAGTTGCTTACTTAATTATGTATGATGGTGACATTAATTATTTCATTAAAACATGCAGTTCTATGAATTATTTGTACTTACAAAATTACCTAGTATTGAATATCCTATATTATTGAACCAAAATGCCTCATTGATCTCTTATATGTGAAATGCATTTTCCAAACACAATCAACATGACCTAGACACAATTTCAAATTGTTAGCTTCCAGGAAGTGCCAACTAGGCATGCCCAGTCAATATTGTGTAATTCTTGCAATGTTCTGGCAAACATATAGAATGGTCAAAGTTTTCTGCAATCTTGCGGCAAACATATAGAATGGTCAAAGTTTTCTGCAATCTTGCAGCAAACATTATTTATTATCTTAACTTTCTGGCAATCTTACGGCAAACATTGATGTTTCTACAAACTTGCAGCAAGCTTGCAGCAAAAAGCTGCAATGTTTGCCGAAAGTTTGCAGCTAGCGGCAAACATCTGCAAACACTATTTTCTGTGTTCCTGCAAACTTTTTGTTTGCCGCAAGCTTGCAGCAAGTCTGCTGCAAGTTTGCGGCAAACAATTCAGTTCCATAAGGGTATATATGATTTTTGTAAATATTGCAGCAATTGACACGACATATGAGATTGTATTCATCAATATTCAAATACAAATGTTGTATAACATTCGAAAAAAAACTTCTGAATAATAAAAAGTGAATAACGATAGATGATCTGAATACCATAATTATTTCAAATGAATAAGATATACAGATACTATATCAAACACACACATTCATGGACACAACCACAAATAAGAGTCACCTACTAAAAAAGACTCAACTCTATATTTATCAATAAGAAGTATTGTAAGACTATAACAAATGTTCTCCAATTTCTTTTTTATTTTAGTTGCCATGACTGCACATCCATCTAGACATGGAACATTTAGCAATAACATAATGAAATTCGATGATGTCAAGTACAGTGTAGGTATCTCCAATCTGTCAACATACAAGACCACTGGAAAACTTACTTGTGAACATGAAGGATTGTACCTGATATCAGCTTCTGTGATGTCGTATACCAGTCATGCAAGATACTACATTAAACTTAATGGATATGACATTTCAATAACATACATCGGCGATCATAACGGTACAAAAAGTTTTACCGGTGCAGCATCTGTAACCCGTAAGTTAAATCCAAATGATCAAGTCTGGTTGTATGCTGGCGAAACGTGGCATCTTAATGGTGGCTTGTGGTCCAAATTAACAATTATCAAGATACAGTGAAAAGATGTTATTCGATTTTGAATATATAACGGTAAACTATTTTAGAGAACAAGTAAAGGTTATTTGCTCCTTTTTACATGTTTATATTGTTAATCATATTGATTGTAATGTCCAATAATTTGGAAAATCAGCAATCACATTCCAATATATTTCGATGATGATTTTTGTATTTTGTGAATTATGATAAGAAATGGTTTGTCTTTTAAATTGTATTCAGTACAAATGTTTTGAGAGTTTTTTTTTAGTATCTCTGAAAGAGGTATACATTATAGCATACAACTATTATTTGTGGAGAGCATTGTCAAAAGAATTTACGTTTTCCGATTTATTAACATCGTTGATGGCTAGCAATGAATGTTTTCACACCACGAGGGTTGAAGTTCCTCTTATCGAGTAATACATTGTTTGTTGTCCTTTACCCGCAATAGTCAGTCAAGTAACATCTTGTGTGTTTTATTGCAATTTTAACCTATACCGTTGTTATTAAACCTATGAAGGCAGACTTACGTATAATTCACAATAACCGAAAATTATACCATAGCAAACTATGGTATAATTTAGTTATAAATGTACCATGATTTACTTTTATCAACTAAGCCATTTAAAACTGACCTTGGCCACAATTTTACCATAGTTTTAAGATGTCCCAACAACTTAAATTCTTTTTGAAATATCTGTTTTACCCTGAAAAGAAGTCTTTTCAGCAACAGCTATTTTCTAACTCATCATCGGCTTTTATCTTCTAATTCTGCGTTGGCAAGATTCAATTTCTTTCTGTCGACTTCTCTCGACATGCGTCCTTGCTGCTCTACAAAATTAAAAATTTGCGTACATCGATTCTTGTCATCTTTTGTGTCTTTCCTTCCCTCTATATGAGACTTATATCCTAAATATAATTTTTATTCTAAAGGTTAAATTAATCACACTTTTTATTAGGCCTGATTAAAAAAAGGTATGTTAAGGGTGACATGTTGAAAATGTTAATGTAGGTTCCAAATTAACAAGATTAGACTGCAGCTGACAACTCGACATGAGTTGGCTTACTTGTAAAAATGCCAGGGAAGACCGTAAAAATTAGGTAGGGTCGAGTTACCCGAAAACGAAGCTTAAATTTTAGGCCAATTTACGTTGCATTTTCTTAATCTAGAAATTAAATAACAATTACGGTTTAGGCTTTTGATATGAATTGAACAGGGTATGATTTATTCAAAATCTTAAAGATGAAAATCAATTAAATGTTGATTGATAAAACAAATACTCACCCTTTGCAGTTAAACATTTCATTTTCAACTGGGAATGGTCTATGCAGTTAACGCTCCAATGCAGCATAATTATAGTCCGACAAATAAAATTTTTAAACCGTCATTCTTAAAATTGTCTTTGTAAAATTCTTTTTCCGTTTGCTACAATCTGTGAAAGTCTGTAATCGTCAAGAATTGGGTCTTTAACTATATACATGTATCTTAATCTTCACATATTTGTGTCAGGGTAATATCTACTTCTTCATCGCACACATATCATGTATAACCGCAGTGATATTAAGGCACTTTACAAGAAAAATGCGTAAAATTGCATGTTATATGAAAGTGCATATCATAAGAAAATGGCAAAAAAATCAGGAAAACAGAGATCGTAGAATGAAACATAAAGACCTATATTTAATCTTGCATGGGTTTTTCGAGAGTGAAAGTAGTCACGTGACCCGAATCGCAACTGAAGGTCGTACATTACATTTTCAACTCAAAAGTCCAGCGTGTTAAAGGAATCTTTGAATGTGAAACAAAGTATCAATACATTCGTTTAAATGTATATTTTCTAAAAAATGCTATCCAAAGATCGAACTATACTGTCTTACGGTAAAAATTAATGTACATCCGATGAAAAATGTGATGTTTTAACGAAATCCCCATTTGATACTATGATATTTCAATGATATGAACGCATACCAGTGTTTGCATAGCAGATTTCTTTTAAAAGAGATATCAGTCGTTTTAAATCATGTCCAATCAAGTAAATCCATTTTCAGTAACACACTTGACTTTTGAATTTTTAAATCGTGTACCGTTTAATATTGTTTTACGTTCATTATCGACAAACGCTTTGATGACGTGATTGGCTGTACTCAATAGCAGACAAAACTTCGGAAAAGTATAAATGCCGCGTATTTTCAACTACGGACTTCAAGTAATGTTTTATTTGTATTAAGCAATACTGGAAATATATTTGTTTATTTATTCATTAAATATATATATTTGCAACTTTTATTCTTGCAAGAATAAAAAAAAAATAATTTGTTAAAAGACCTTAAAACAACAGTATTTTCCCAGAATTGCTTTTAGATGTGCATTTTTTTTTTATTATATTGTTCGTGAATTTAATTAAGGTTTACACAAGATAGTTTTGTGAGAAAAAATGTAATAGTGGTTGTCTTTGGTTAATGTACGTCTTATGGAATTATATCACATTTACCAGACTGGGGCCTTTTATAGTTGATACTGCAGTATGGGTTTTCTCATTTTTGAGGGCTTTACAGTGGATAAGTATATTTGCTTACATGTACATCTACTTCATTTAAACTCTAGTGAGTAGTTGTGTCAATGGCAATGATAAGACATCTTCTTCTTTGCAGTATATGAGGACAACACATTATCTGTTTTGTTACTCAGCTCAACAGGATAGAAATGAGGCAGGCGAGAATTCAAATATACGTGTGTTTATGTCTTGTACAAATATCTTTTTATTTTATTTTGAGACCATGTATATTTATATTTTATCTACAATGTATATTTAGCAATTATGTACCTTGATCAACTTAACAATCACACCATTGTCCTTATAATAGATTTTAAGAGATTCTTTCAGTGGCAATCATATCACCTTATTATTTTCATGCCCAACCAATATCAATAAAAAAGTACAAAGTGGATATACTATAAGCAGGAATAATTGGTATGGGATTTGCTCATTGTTGAAGGCCGTACAGTGACCTGCAGATGTTTTTAAATTTCTGTGTCCTTTTGTCTCTTGTGGAGAGATGTCGCATTGGCAATGATACTATATTTTCTTATTTTCATAAGGAATGCTAGTCATCATATTGTTCATACAAGGAAGGGGTTAGTAATTGATGATATGTAATTTGTTTCTAGTATTTACCTTTTTGATACAACATATACATGAAATACCATTTTACTCCATAAACATGATAAAGAAAAGAAAATCCATAGATATCTATTTCAAAGACCTCTACTCTTGGTATTAAATTTTCTAAAGAAAACAAACAAACAAACAAACACTGTTTTTTTTCTGAATCATTGATCATAAACAAATATTAATGCAATTTTTTTTAAATTGAGTAAATATCATTATAACAGATAAATTTGGTCACAATAACTTATGCTATAAACTAACTTTTCATTGAGTAATAAACAACTAAGAATGTCCAGTGTCTTCTTAAAATTAAATTGTAGCTAATAGGTCTCCTGGTTTAATATATTTTCGGAAAGCTTTAAAGTGTAGCTTCAGTTTAAAACATTTCCTAAAAATTTACATCTTCATATAATTGTATTAGTTCTTGATCCTTTTCATTATTTCTGTCTTGAACGTTACAAAGATTTTTTTTCTTCTCCACAGATGTATCTAATTCTATCTGACCAGTGACGAAGAAGTGTAACAATATGAAATTTAGGTTACACATAGATCATTGTAAATAGTAACATGAAATGTTCACTCAGGTATTGAGTAAAGCTGAAATAAAAAAATACAATAATTACTAATCACATAAACTAAACAGAACATTATCCAACAAGCAATAAACAGAATGCAAGTACAGCAGTTTAAACATAAAAGTAAAAATCTAGGCAACAGACCGATAATGTGTCAATAGAGCATCAAAATATAATCCCAAACTGTTCATGTTATGCCCCATTCAAAGAAGAGTATGAGGAAAGTGATTGGTCTTCCAATGTCAGTCCACCCTACATAGGGTTAATGTTTTTTTCATTAAGCAAGTCCTCATTTTTAAGGCTAGAACTTTTTACATTATAAAAGGCATAAGTAAATATATAACTGTTGTGCATTTTATCAGGATTCATTTTCATTCTTTATATTTTTCTCAAATCACAGGAATTTGAACTTTGTCATTTGTTTAAATTTGGTGAAATTATTCATGCTAGGTACCTGTATATGGTTTTTCAAGAACACACTTGCAGTTTTTAAATTAGAACTTTACTACTTTCATTTGACTTTGCAGGATGATTGTTCTTTAACAATACATATGCAGATCAATAATTTGTATATATAATAATGATTTTGATGTTCCTTTAATTTTCCACAAAATTAGAACTAGTAATTTTCCTAATGCAGTAATGAAAAGTCCTGTATATGCATTTGTCCTAGCTATAGCTATAAACAAACAAAAAAATAACATACAGGAGCACATTTTTTTAAGATTAAGGCATCAGAACTTTAGAACACCAGAATCAAAATTGTAAATGAGAAAAACATTTTTCATAAATTGTTAATGTGCAAAACATGAAATATTGAAATATATGAAATTATGTCAAATTTTAAAGTCTCATAACTCTTGAACGAAAATAGTGGAAGTTAATAAGTTAACAAGATTTACTGACTATGATTGTTTTTCATTTTCTGTCAGTTGACGGACATATTACAAAGAGCAGAGTGTCAGATAAAACACGTATGCACTGTACTATAGTGATCAAACAGGCTATGTCATTCGATCTAAAAAGTTCTCAATTCGACCCTGAAAAAGGCAAAATGTTTTTAAAGTCTTCTTCTTTTGTTGTCTCTACTAAATAACAATTAAGTATAACATCAAACTTTTGTTACAACCACTTACCCTTGAACAGTTACTGAGTCCAGATTATGGAAATGAATGCACTAGCCCATCTAACTCCTTAGGTACATTTTTTGCCAGACTGATCAATCATAAGGTTTTCAGTTGAATTGAAGAGGGATACAAATCTTCATTCATTCATATCTGTTTCCTCAAATAAAAAAGGTTATAGATAATTGCAAATAACTGTAAAAAATATTATCATAAAACAGATTTAAGCATATCTTTTAGTATTACAAGAGTCTATATGATATGAAATCATGTAAATTCAGAAATTATTGCATGCGTTTATTACTGCGACCATTGAAAACAGAACAAAATGGCAAGAATAATTATTGCTCTTTCAGGAAAACATGCATACAGACTGTTTAAACATAACTGTTTCCAAGCAACAGAAGCAGGATACCAGAAGATTAAATATTCCTATACTATAGCTTTATCTCTTTAGATGATCTGTACATCTGTATTTGTATAGTAAAATGTTCAATAATATTTAATTATGGGCTCCTAAATTTAAACCAAATCTTTTGATCTGAGCTGATGATTTTTTTGTATCACAAACATGCCTTTTCCATAACTTGTAATTATATTTCAACTAGCTTTCAGTACCTGCAAGTAGTTTGTGCCTTTTTTGTGCTACGTGTTGATCCGACGATTTAGTCAAGCCTTTTTCACCAACTTTGACCATTGTTTAGTTTGTTCCTATGTTGTGATGATACACTTCTGTCCAAGGTTAGGTGGGACAAAAAGGGGGAGGGCTTTTATAGCTTAATATGGGAAAACTTTGGTTGATTATATAGGGAATCACTGAAGCATGACCGGAGCGGGTCCCCTCTTAGGCAGTCAGTGGGCCCCTACTTATGAAAATTTCTGGTTCCGCCACTGACTGTACAGCCTGATTTATGTACATATACAATAACAATAAATGAAAAACAAATATGATATACAAAAACAAATGATAACCAGATTTAATAAGGAGCAAAAAGAAAAATGCATCAATTTACCTGTTTAAATATCAAAGCTTTCCTAATTCCAACCATTGCTTTTAATACTTCATCAAAGTTGGACTGGCACTCTGTATCTTGTATTTGACAGGTCAACTAAAAATAAGAGAAAGTAATTATTCAATACATAAACAGATCCTTTTTTTACAGACGTACATGTATTAGGACTACAGTCCTTGGATGGTGTAAACTTCCCACTCACACCATACACCATTCCACCATTCACCATACACCATTACACCATACACCTTGTGCCATTACACCATACACGTTACACCTTTGCACCATACACCTTACACATTACACCATACACCATTCCCCATTCTATCTACACGATCCGAAATTACCCATAATGCAATTAAATTTCAAAGAAAGCGTGCGACTACAAAATTATTTATTTGATTTAAAAAACGAATTTTGATCACAATATTGTAAATTAATGTATAAAATTAAAATCTCCGTGGTCATGCCTATGATGGTTATATAAACAATACAGATTAAATATATATACATGTATTTGTAAATAAAGTACGCATAAAACTTTGCTTGTAATGCAAATTTATCCGCGATCTGCCTATATATAAATTAAAAACAATATTGGTTACAATGCTATTATTATCGGTTTTAACATGTATCGTAAATCTTATAAACTTGGTTTTCAGATAAAATCGACAAACAATGCCAAAAATGAATACTTCAGGATGACTGGTACATATACAACATGTACAACAAAATTATTTTAAGCATCAACCAAAATTGACCATATTTGCACTTATAATTATAAAATTGAGAATGGAAATGGGGAGTGTGTCAATCTGTTAATTTATATAGGGCTAAAAAATTTGGAAATATTTTTGCCCTCCTTTTATTAAAAATATTGTCTCGCTACAAAATTTCAGTACTTTTGATACCTCAGGCTGACTCATATAACAAAATTATTTAACTCATCAACCAAAACTGACCATAATATTTTCACTTTATTATATAGATCTATATAGCCGCATAGTAAATCAGCAATATTTTGATGTCAGGGTGGATTGTATAATACAAATGACAGCAACATTGCAAAACAACATGTACAATGACAAAAATTTGTCCCCATCAATCTAGATTGCCATCATGTCCTCTTTTTATTCAATATATTGTCTCGCAACAAAATTTCAGTAGTTTTGATACCTCAGGTTGACTCGTATAACAAAATTATTTTAACGCATCAACAAAAACTGACCATATTTGCACTTTATTATGTATATCTATAAAGCCACATAGTAAATCAGCAATATCTTGTTGACAGGATGGATTGTATAACACAAATGACAGCAACAGTGCCATACAATGACAACAAAAATTTGTCCTGATCAATCTAGATAGCCAGCATGACCTCTTTTATTCAAAATATTGTCTCGCAGAAAATTTCAGTAGTTTTGATACCTCAGGCTGACTCGTATAACAAAATTATTTTAAAGCATCAACCAAAAGTGACCATATTTGCACTTTATCATGTAAATCTATATAGCCGCATAGTAAATCAGCAATATTTTGATGTCAGAATGGATTGTATAATACAAATGACAGCAACATTGCAACACAATGACGACAAAAAATATACCCATCAATTTAGATAGCCAGCATGTCCTCTTTTTAATTAAAATATGGTCTCGCAACAATTTTTCAGTAATTTTGATACCTAAGGCTGACTAGTATAACAAAATTATTTAAACGCATCAACAAAAACTGACCATATTTGCACTTTATTATGTATATCTATATAGCCGCATAGTAAATCAGCAATATTTTGATGTCAGGATGGATTGCATAATACAAATGACAGCAACATTGCAATACAATGGCAACAAAAATTTGTCCCTATCAATCTAGATAGCCAGCATGTCCTCTTTTTATTCAAAATATTGTCTCGTAAGAAAATTTCAGTAGTTTTGATACTTCAGGCTGACTTGTATAACAAAATTATTTTAAAGCATCAACCAAAACTGACCATATTTGCACTTTTAATATTATGTATATCTATATAGCCACATAGTAAAGCAGCTATATTTTATTGTCAGAATGGGTTGCATTATACAAATGACAGCAACATTGCAACACAATGACAACAAAAATTATCCCCATCAATTAAGATTGCCAGCATGTCCTCTTTTTATTCAAAATATTGTCTGGCAACAAAATTTCAGTAATTTTGATACCTAAGGCTGACTAGTATAACAAAATTATTTAAACGCATCAACAAAAACTGACCATATTTGCACATTATTATGTATATCTATATAGCCACATAGTAAATCAGCAATATTTTGATGTCAGGATGGATTGTATAATACAAATGACAGCAACATTGCAATACAATGACAACAAAAATTTATTCCCATCAATCTAGATAGCCAGCATGTCCTCTTTTTATTCAAAATATTGTCACGCAACAAAATTTCAGTAGTTTTGATACCTCAGGCTGACTCGTATAACAAAATTATTTAAACGAATCAACCAAAACTGACCATATTTGCATTTTATTATTATGTAAATCTATATAGCCGCATAGTAAATCAGCAATATTTGTTGTCAGAATGGATTGCATTATACAAATGACAGCAACATTTCAACACAATGACAACAAAAATTTGTCCCCATCAATCTAGATTGCCAGCATGTCCTCTTTTTATTCAAAATATTGTGTCACAAGAAAATTTTAGTAGTTTTGATACCTCAGGCTGACTCATATAACAAAACTATTTTAAAGTATCAACCAAAACTGACCATATTTGCACTTTATTATGTAAATCTATATAGCCGCATAGTAAATCAGCAATATTTTGATGTCAGGATGGATTGTATAATACAAATGACAGCAACATTGCAATACAATGACAACAAAAATTTGTCCCCATCATTCTAGATAGCCAGCATGTCCTCTTTTTATTCAAAATATTGTCTCGTAAGAAAATTTCAGTAGGTTTGATACCTCAGGCTGACTTCCCTGCTTTCCTGAACTGGAATTATTCATGAATATTCCAGAATAATTCTAGAACATTCATGAATAATATTCATGAATATTCATGAATATTCAGGGTTACAATTCATGAATATTCATGAATATTCATGAATGTTAAATGGCACCTTGAATATACATGAATATTGTATGAACTGAATAACCAAGAATTAACATGAATATTTATCTACAGAATATTCTTGAATGTGAAAAAGGATGTCCATGAGTATTGATAGTGGAATACTGACTAAGGATAACCATAACTGTGAAATAAGATGTCCATGAATATTGAATGGTTGAATATTCTAGAATAACCATGAATGTGAAGTAATTTTCCATTAATATTTTAGGACAACCATGAATGTTAAATATCCTTGAATATTCTAGAATAACCATGAATGTGAAATATCCTTGAATATTTTAGAATAACCATGAATGTGAAATATCCTTGAATATTCTAGAATAACCATGAATGCAAAAAAGATGTTCTTGAATATTGAATGTAGAAATAAATTTAGAATTCCATGAATACAAACATGAGGGGCAGAGGATCTTTCACGAGCTTTTATTTTTGCAGGAATTCAGGATTTGACTTTTAAAATGCAGTTCTAAATATATTTTGCTATTTTTGCATTCTTGATATAAAATATTTAAAATATTAAATGACATTTTAATTAAGAAAATCACTTTAATGCCCCTGGTGACGGTGACTGACCCTTGCGAAAATGGGTCAGGATATCACAAGATATCCCCAGCAGGATAATCTTGGGAAAAATCCCAGGGCAATCTTGAGATAATCCTTATCCTGAGATAGGGTTAAACATGGGACGGTATTGGAACAAGGATATTCCAGGGATATCCAGAGACCATCCAGACCATAAATATCATCATGATAATCCTGTGCTTAGGATTCATCAGGTCCTGGTCTCAGGAAATTATCCTGATGTCAGGATTTACAGAATGATTTGCTTGCATTAAGTTGGCCCTGGGATAATTCTTGGATAATCCTGAGAATGTCCTTAGTTCAGGACCAATAAAATGACTTAATGTCTTGCATGTATTCTATAAGGAATTAAAAAATTTGAGTAAAATCTATTTTTAATGCACAAATTTGTTCTTTTGCAAATATTTTCTTTTATTAGTTTAAATGCATATTCCTCATTATAAGGTAGATGAATATTGCCCTTGTTGTATCAAATCTGTCACGTATATATAAACATTGCGGCATGAATTACATTGTATTGGCCATGTTTAATATCTTATTTCAATGGCTGTCAAGTTCCCATTTAAAAAAAATGTACTTGTATTTAATGTCAGATCCTTAAACTTCCATCAAAATTATAGATACTAGTACTACTAGCAAACTTGTTTGCCATTTTTAATGGCTGCTTATATTGTTAAATTACCCATTAATATGGTACTCACCCCACCCCTCCTCCCCATGTTCACTAACACCTTCAAGCATTTCATTGTCTTAATTGTATTTAGATACGCAGTTTTCACCATGGCTTAATGATGCTCGCTGTTCAGTTTCAAATATTATAATATTAAAAATGTGTGTCAGATATAAAGGATACATGTGAAGTTCTCCTCCTTTCTGTAATTAAATTTGCTGTCTCTGTACTTCCAACTAGTATTGCTGAGTAAAGGTAACTGGAATCTGCATGCAATCTGTTTACTTTCAAAATTGGCAGCTCCATTTAATCATTTAATCCCCTAAAAGTATCAAAAAAATCCACAAAGAATCAATTGTTCTAGACATTTTGAAGTAATAAATTCAATAGAAATATTATTGCATGTTTATACAGTATACATTGGAAGCCATTTGGAATCAAATTAATTACCCTCCCTCTTTTTTTATCCCCTGAAGATAAAAAACTAGCGACTTATTATTTTCACCAAATAACCATTCACACAATTCAATTAAATTTTTACATATCTACCAGTTATGCCTGTTATGTGACAACAAGATTATTCAATGTTGTTAAAAATAAATATATTTTTCAGTTTATGCAGGAACATATATATTAGATATACCGTTCCCAGGTTTATGCTTTCAGATTTTCTGATGTTGATTTGCTAAAAAAAAAAACATAAAAAAATCATAGTTCCTCAATAAATTATATTTTATAATCTCATTATATACACATGTTAAATTAAATTTTTAATGCACTTATCTGAAAACATCTTCACATGGAATCTTCTATTTTGCTACAGCGTAATCACATTTCATGACGTTTTTATTGAGTACGCTAACGTCGAGGTGACAATCTCGCCCCATATTATATCGGCCAGAAGTTGATCCGTCCCCGTAACGGTATTATAAAAATAAATCAAGGGTGTCGTATAAAAGTATTTATTACTGGCCAGTTTTTAAAAATAAGAAAAAAAACCCTTTAATTTAATCGGCACAGGGTGCATGCGGATGAACTAGTGGCCGCATTATCTAGGACGGTATTTTCTAGGGTCGGACTGTTCAGTACAATTACTAAAAACCACGTGGTCATGACTTGTTTACATAAGTTGAGAACCAAGGTTTTACGATGTCGATCGTTGGCCTATCATTGATCTGATAATTTTTCTATGTTATTTAAATGCCGGACAACAGGTAGAAAATCAGAAACGATCCAGCTTGTCTGGCAAAACAGCCGTTGGCGTTTCTCGGGCGCCCTGTCGTTTTTATCGCGAAAATCTCGGCATTTTTCTGACTTTGAAATACTGGTCAAACTGAAATTCGTAATTCTTCCATCAACAGGAAGTTCAGCTAGCTGTGTAAACTGTCAAATTAAGTGACCCATTAAGTGCAGGGCTTCACCTGACAGCTTTGGTGTCAAACACATTGTTAGTTAACACAAATAACCTTTGCTTTATGTCGTATTTCAAAAAATTTTCAGTTACTTCCCCTTTTTTATCACCTTTTCACAATATATTCCTTAAATTTATTGTTTTTTTTTCTAAAAAAAAAAAAAATAAAACAAATTGAATGCAAATGCATATCAGAATATTACTTTTAATTATTTTTAACCTGAAAACACTTCAAATATAAATATTTTAAAAATTATTTTTTTCATCTTTACTTCCATTAATTGATCTATCAAGTGCATTCAAATAATAATTCAAATTTTTTATTGATAGAGGACAACTTTTATTTTTAGAAGCAATAAGTGGGGGAGAGGCATTATAAAAAGGGTATCCAATTTTTCAAAGCAGTAGTTTTAAGTTGGGTCATTCAAAATATCAAACATAAGGGCTTGATGTCACATGAAATATTCATGATTTTTTTCATCTAATTATTGAACATATTTCCTCAGCCAAAAATAGTCCAAATAAACAACAAAATCCTAGAACAAATTACATTTTTCATCAGTATTATTAATGCAGTTGGTCACTCATAATTCTGAGTCATTATCATGCAGCTTTATTCATGCTTATTCATGTTTGTCACACAATCGAGAAATATTTTAAGTCCAAATTTCATTCATCATTATTCATCCTTATTCATGTTATATGACTATTAGAAAAATTCTAAGTCCAAACATTCAAGTTTATTCATGTTTATTCATGTCCCAAAAAAAGGTTTCTTTTGTCCCCAAATTAGTTTTAGAAAGAAAAAAACTTCATTATAGTAATCTGTAGGCATTTTAACAATTCTTTTTGGTTGTCTTCATACAGTTATTAAGAATTCATGTATATTCCAGTTTATTCATGCTTCTTATTCATGAATAATTTTGACACTGGAATAGAACCCATGAATAAAACTGGAATATTCATGAATATTCATGAATATTCTTCCTAATTCATGAATATATGAATATCATGAAAGCAGGGTTGTATAACAAAATTATTTTACAGCATCAACCAAAACTGACCATATTTGCACTTTTAATATTATGTATATCTATATAGCCACATAGTAAAGCAGCTATATTTTATTGTCAGAATGGATTGTATAATACAAATGACAGCAACATTGCAACACAATGACATCAAAAATTATCCCCATCAATTTAGATTGCCAGCATGTCCTCTTTTTATTCAAAATATTGTCTCACAACAAAATTTCAGTAATTTTGATACTTAAGGCTGACTCGTATAACAAAATTATTTAAACAAATCACCCAAAACTGACCATATTTGCATTTTATTATGTAAATCTATATAGCCGCATAGCAAATCAGCAATATTTTGTTGTCAGAATGGATTGCATAATACAAATGACAGCAACATTGCAACACAATGACAACAAAAATTTGTCCCCATCAATCTAGATTGCCAGCATGTCCTCTTTTTATTCAAAATATTGTGTCACAAGAAAATTTCAGTAGTTTTGATACCTCAGGCTGACTCATATAACAAAACTATTTTAAAGTATCAACCAAAACTGACCATATTTGCACTTAATTATGTAAATCTATATAGCCGCATAGTAAATCAGCAATATTTTGATGTCAGGATGGATTGTATAATACAAATGACAGCAACATTGCAATACAATGACAACAAAAAATTTGTCCCCATCAATCTAGATAGCCAGCATGTCCTCTTTTTATTCAAAATATTGTCTCTTAAGAAAATTTCAGTAGTTTTGATACCTCAGGCTGACTTGTATAACAAAATTATTTTACAGCATCAACCAAAACTGACCATATTTGCACTTTTAATATTATGTATATCTATATAGCCACATAGTAAAGCAGCTATATTTTATTGTAAGAATGGATTGTATAATACAAATGACAGCAACATTGCAACACAATGACAACAAAAATTATCCCCATTAATTTAGATTGCCAGCATGTCCTCTTTTTATTCAAAATATTGTCTCGCAACAAAATTTCAGTAATTTTAATACCTAAGGCTGACTAGTATAACAAAATTATTTAAACGCATCAACAAAAACTGACCATATTTGCACATTATTATGTATATCTATATAGCCACATAGTAAATCAGCAATATTTTGATGTTAGGATGGATTGTATAATACAAATGACAGCAACATTGGAATACAATGACAACAACAATTTGTTCCCATCAATCTAGATAGCCAGCATGTCCTCTTTTTATTCAAAATATTGTCTCGCAACAAAGTTTCAGTAGTTTTGATACCTCAGGCTGACTCGTATAACAAAATTATTTAAACGAATCAACCAAAACTGACCATATTTGCACTTTATTATGTAAATCTATATAGCCGCATAGTAAACAACAATATTTTGATGTCAGAATGGATTGCATTATACAAATTAAATGACAGCAACATTGCAACACAATGACAACAAAAATTTGTCCCCATCAATCTACATGTAGATAGCCAGCATGTCCTCTTTTAATTCAAAATATTGTCTCGCATGAAAATTTTAGTAGTTTTGATACCTCAGGCTGACTTGTATAACAAAATTATTTTAAAGCATCAGCCAAAACTGATCATATTAGCACTTTATTATGTCATGTATTTAAATCTATATAGCCGCATAGTAAATCAGCATATAGCCGCAAAGTAAATCAGCAATATTTTGATGTGAGGATGGATTGTATAATACAAATGACAGCAACATTGCAATACAATGACAACAAAAATTTGTCCCCATCAAGCTAGATAGCCAGCATGTCCTCTTTTTATTCAAAATATTGTCACGCAAGAAAATTTCAGTAGTTTTGATACCTCAGGCTGACTCGTATAACAAAACTATTTTAAAGTATCAAACAAAACTGACCATATTTGCACTTTATTATGTAAATCTATATAGCGGCAGCCGCATAGTAAATCAGCAATATTTTGATGTCAGGATGAATTGTATAATACAAATGACAGCAACATTGCAATACAATGATAACAAAATCTTGTCCGCTTTAATTTAGAGTGCCAGCATTTCATCTCTGTATTCGTTATATAAAACTGTCACTAAAGTCAGTATCAGTATCTGTAATTCCCACTTCCATGACTTCTGAATATGGACGGGTACATCACAGATTCCTTTTGGGCTATTGTGTGATGGGTTGGTCTGCGCATAAATTAGTCGTGCTTGCTGAGGTGTGATGATTTAAACTCAGTAGTTCAGGATGGTTTGTATAATAAAACTATTCCACCTCATCATCCAACAGTGTGACTGACATGACAGATTTCATTTGTACTTTATAATGAAAAGTATGAGAAGTTCTCTTCTAGGAAAAGTATACTGTTAGTATATTATGTCGGTTGGTTGATTTTGTTGGTGGCTAAATATCAAGTGGCAAATATTTCATTCCGTTTCACATAAGTATATTTTTTCGGACGTTCAAGATATAATTTATAATCCGTAAAGACAAATCTAACGAAATTGACGAGATTGTTCATAATTATACAACACCTTATGTGCAATAACACTGTACAATTTTCCTTTGAACATTTTTTGGAAAACAGAATCGTAAATCCAAGGCAAACATAGGTGAATGACGATAAGATATTTATAAAGATACTGTCAAAAGTGGGGAACGAAGCAACTTTAAAAATGATGTTGATAACCCGTGATATAAAAATACTGTTCCGATGCGTGGATAACCTTTCTATCCGCCTTCTAGTTTAAATAAAATCCTTTCTTTTATGATAACTGCATGTGATCACAAGTGTGTAATTTTAAAGTAAATAAGAATATGAAAAAAAAAGATTTTTTAATATGTGTATATTAAATATATATGACATAGAGTCTAACGAGTAAAGTAATTTGCTTTACTGGGAAAAAAGAACAATAGGATTATTACAGGGCTGCCAACATTTTGTAATCAGAATGAGTGAGATTTTCACGGCATTTGCACGGCATTTGTACGCGACAAAATAGTATCTTACAATAAATGCTAGGTGTTTGATATTTTTCGAAATTCATACAAAGAAGTACTGGAGGGAACTTTGAACTTACCTGAAAATGAACTTTAAAAAAGGATGCAATTTCAATACTTTGTCAAATTGCCAAACATTTACTAGTATATTTTGTTTGTTTTCATGAAGATTTTTTTGTTGTTGCCTATGTTTTTGTGTTTGAAACTTTTAACTAGTACTGATTAAAGAATGTGATATTTGTATCAAAAGAAAAATAAAGTATAAAGCAAAATAAAACATACTTTATAATATAAAAAAAACAATTATATATTATATCTATTACATTGAAAAACAACAAATAACAAGTAAATGAGTCCTGAGTACACAGAATCCCCCACAATCACTTCTATTTTCCATTTTCATTGAACCATGAAATTGGGGTCAACACCCTAATCTGACATACAATTTAGAAAGATTTAGATGGGGCATAAAAAGTGCAACTCTTCAACAAAGAAGTGATTAATTATTATTTCAATGTTCTTTGTTGTATTTAGAAGTTGCTGATTTTGAATCAGCTAAAACTTTCTTTGGTGGTTCAAACTTATTGCAGGGCTCTGGAACTGCCATTTTAATTGTCAATAAACTACTTAAAGTCTGTTCCAGCTCAAGAGAGTCCCTGAAATCAGTTTTGTTTTGCCTTATGAATGAAAAAACTCTTTCTTCGTCTGCATTAGAATGAGGCAATGTTGCAACAAGTGTTGCAACAATACCCAATCTTTTAAATCTTAGTTGACCACTAAGGCTACATTTCATATTCAACAGAAATGCCCACAATACATCAGGTCTATAGAAATCAATGTTGTTTTCTCTCAATGCAGCCTCTTTCCAGACAAAACTTGGAATTTCACTGTCTGACATTGTTTGGTAGTCAACAAACTCTTCATTTAAACATTCTTGATCATGTGGGCTTTTTATTCCAATTAAATGTTCAAATCTGAAAAATAGTAGTATACAAATTTTACTTTTTTCCATACAATCTTTAGTAAGATAATGATAATTAAAGACATATGGGTCAATTGTCACATTTACTATCAGAATAAGATTACACAAATAACACTTATCATAACTGTTTACCTTACAACCCAGCAGGCACACAACATTGATTAAACATTGAATCAATGTTTATTTTCTATGTTGAATCAATGTTGAATTATTATTAGATTTTGCAAATTTGTATCAACGTTGAAATGCTATGTTGAATCAACGTTGATGTTCAACTTTGAATCAATATTGAATAATGGTTGCTTCAACATTGTTTCAACCAACTACTAAATTTGAATTTAGATTGAATTCAGGGTGAATACCATATTTTATAAAACAATCAACATTGAGTAAAGATTGTTTCAACTAATAACTGGTTGATTTCAGATTGATAAAAAGTTTTTAAAAGTTCTGTGTGATATTCAACGCTGAATCAACATTGGTTAGTGGTTGTGTTCAACTTTGTTGCAACCTAGGATTTAAGTTTAATTCATCCTGTATTTTCTGCATGTTGCTTTCCATAATATTAAAGTGTAGCAACTTTAATATCAGACATTCGAGATGCATAAATACATATTCAAGCTAAGACATCTTCTCAAAGGCAATAAATCTCATAGCAGTATTCTGCTGCAGGAAACATTCTCCAATAACTGCTCCATCAGACCAAAGTATAAAAGATGGATTGCTGAATTCAACAAACATTAGTCTTCAGGAAATTGAGACACTCTTGCTATTGTATACAAGTACTCAAAATCAAATTCTGACAATAAACCATAAAATCTCAAATCATATTGAATGATCATATTTTACATAATATGGGCTTTTGCTCATTGTTAAAGACTGTATGGTGCACAAAAAGTCAAATAGATGTCATTGATTGACTGTCAAGTTACTCGAAGAGGATCAGTAATTTTCAACAATAAAACTGAACACATTCAACTGTAGAGAGCATGGCTTGACCGCCAACAACCAGTCAACCCAATAAAAAATATGAGTGTTTAGGGTTTAAGAGCCATATTTTTTTGTACCAAGCCGTAGATTTTATCAACATTAGACAATTAAAAAACACAAATTACTTGCCCAGAGAAATATTGAAAAAATCAGCAAAATAAAAAACATATTCCTATACTGACCTATCCTAATTCTTAAACCACATCCGGGGATACAAATATATTTTGCCTATATATAATGTCTTTTTTAAATAAGTGATGAAAATATATGAAACAAAGTTTGCTGTTCCTAACCCATGTATTCTAATGTCCAATCACTGATTATAGAGAAATATTCAATACGAAAAAATTTAAAATAAATTTATTTATCAATACAACTATAAAAAAAGACAACAACATCCTGGATTACTCACAATAATTGATTTGACATCATTAAAATGAAAGTGAACGTAAAAGTAAAAATTGTCAGTTTCTTTTCCAAAATGGACACCTCACTAGACATTCTGTTTTAACTGGCTTCACTCTGAATGAGGTACTAGACTTCCAATTGCATCGATTATTTATTTGTATCTAAAAATTCTACTTCTTTCTCCCCCCACCACCCCGTCTATCTGGAGCCCATTTTAAATAGTTTGCTGCTTTGTCAGAAACTTCTTGTTCTGTTACTCCATGAGTCTTCATGATGACATCTACAAAATCAAAAGTTATAACATTGTCAAGTTTAATTCTGTTCAACACATTTAACTATTATTATAACTTCATAAATATGATAAAAGTATATAAATCATAAGCATCAGAACTGGTGAAAACTGTCATCAAAGTCTCAACTATATTTCTTTTCATATAGAGCAGAAGGAATAAACTTCAAGACAATCCTACATACTGCATTTTAATTTGAACAAATTGAAGACTTATCCACATGTTTTTTTCTGTATTTCTTGTGCTGTTGCATGGATATCAGTCTTATTGACATATACCTTCATCTTTGATTTCCCTGTCAAAACACTACATTAAATTTTGAAGGCCATTCAAATTCAATGTTTTCTCGTGCTCTTTTATTTCTATTTAAAATTAGGGCTGTTCCAAAAATAAATGTATGGGGGGAGGAAGGCAGATTTTATTTGGCCCCACCATGCATACATCATAAATTGGATATTTCATTTTAATGTTCAAGCAATCTTTCTAACCACCACCCATCAAATTTTAATAAAAGTGCCTTCCTCCCCCTACCCACCTCATACAATTAATTCTGTTCTGATGGGCAATTTTTATTTTATTATATAGGAAAAATGAAAATTCTAATTGTTTGTGTCATTTGCTATAATCAAAATTAACAAGTGAAAGTGTGAGCTACTGCTTACTGATGATACCCCCACCCAAATATTTCGATAAACAGGAAGCTGTTGAGTGATGAATCTGAAAAGGCATCACACAGTATAGCTGATATAATTAAAAAATGATGGAGCACTTTTTGAGGCTTCAATCAATAAATTACAAGATTCATCCAACCTGTTTCAAAAACCTGGGCAATTGTTTTGCCCTGCTTGGTAATTATTACCTTAAAATACATAAAAAAAGCACAAAATTAGATAAAAATAAAAAACATGGTGGGGAAAATTCCTAGAGGCTCTCAAGAGCCTGTGTCGCTCACCTGTATTTACTGATGCTTTGGAAATCATGTAAAATAAGGTTAAAATCATAATTAATAGTATTAGATATTAGATATTATAATGATATCTAAGATAATAACAAAAAACTGCAAAATTTTTGTAAAATTACTAACTCAGGGGAAGCAACCCAACAACGGGTTGTTGGATTCGTCTGAAAATTTCAGGGCAGATAAATCTAAATCTGATGAACATTTTTGCCACCTGTCAGATTTGCTCTAAATGCTTTAGTTTCAGAGATATAAACCAAAAACTGCATTTTACCCCTATGTTCTATTTTTAACCAAGTTGGCCATGATGGTTGGAAGGCAGGGTCATCGGACAAATTTTTTAAACTAGATACCCTAATAATGATTATGGCCAAGTATGGTTAAATTTGTCTCAGTAGTTTCAGAGAAGAAGATTTTTGTAAAAGATTACAAAAATTTACGAAAAATTGTTAAAAATTCACTATTAAGGGCAATAACTCCTAAAGGGGTCGACTGACAATTTTGGTCATGACAACTTACTTGTAGATCTTACTTTGCTGAACATTATTGCTGTTTATATTTTATCTCTATCTATAATAATATTCAAGATAATAACCAAAAAATACAAAATTTCCTTAAAATTACCAATTCAGGGGCAGCATCCCAACAACAGGTTCTCAGATTTGTCTCAAAATTTCAGGGCAGATAGATCTTGACCTGATAATCAGTTTTATCCATGTCAGATTTACTCTAAATGCTTTGGTTTCAGAGATATAAGCCTAAATCTACATTTTACCCCATGTTCTATTTTTGGCCATGGCGGCCATCTTGGTTGGTTGGCGTGGTCATCGGACACATTTTTTAAACAAGATACCTTTGGTTAAATTTGGTCCAGTGGTTTCAGAGGAGAAGATTTTTGTAAAAAGCTAATGACGACGACGGACGACGGAAGCCAAGTGATGAGAAAAGCTGACTTGAGGTAAAAAGAAAATGAGAAATTAATTTATTGTGGCAAGAGTTGCTGGCGCTAGTGATTGAAAAACAGACATTTTTTCTATGGTATAAATCATAAACATATGATAATTTTACTGGTAAATAGACATATAAAAGATAGTTTCTGAATCATTGACATTCACCCCACATGCATTTTTTTTGGCAAATTTTCATACTAAACAAAATATATATAAATACCTTTCAGTAATTTAAAAACATTGGACTTCCCAAATGAATATTTTTCCATTTTCCCTGACATATTAATCTTTGCCATTAATTTATTTGTCATCAATCTGCAAATAATCAATAATGGAAAAGTAAGTTGAAATATACATGTAGGGCTATATTAAATGGACATGCATGGTGAAACTCCTTTTTTGTTTTGTCACTTAAGTATACATCTGTATTGACTATTAATAAAGAAGGATATACACATATATAGATTTGCAAGTACAAGAGACAATTATCCCCAAAAATACTAGGTAATAACCATAAATCAACAAAGTTAACACAAATAAAATATAAAAATTATTGAAAAGCAATATTCCAAATCCTGTCCATTATTTCATTGACTGACCCTTAATCAACTGAAACACTTTCAATTTGTGCTTCGTAAACCTGATACAACATACAAAACATCTTATATTTAAAACTTATAAGCTAATGATAGTTTTGCTGTAAAACAGCATAAATTGATGTCTTATGTAGATAAAACATGCTTCAAGTCGGATATCTTAGGTTCTTTATATTGTAAAATTACCTTTCCATGGATTTCTTTATGTGATCTCCATAATCACTTCCCCCTATTTTTGCAACTGTGGCTCGCTATAACAAATTGAAAATATAATCATGATTAATCATTAAAGGCTTAACATGAATATACAAATCTTGTTTGTTCCTGGTAGACAAAATGTCATAGCATAATACTTAGTCATGTCAATTATAAATAACTTTAAATGAATTATCTTAGTTGAAATTTGGACAACTTGTCATTCAACCAATACATTAAATCTGTTGTTATCAACATATATATAACACAAATAGATTTGTTTGTCATTCTTGAAATCTCTTTTTTTCCCTTTCTTTTTTATGTACTTTCTGCCGCAATATAATCTAACAAAATTTGAGATATAAAAGTAAAGAACTATCTTCTATATATTGACCTTGTGCTTGTAATCTTTTGTTTTATTTCAATAATATCCATTACAGGTCCTCTTATTTTTTGAAATATTGTTCTTAACTGTTTGATAATAAACGTTTATAATCATTCATTTGCAACAATGTAGGAAATGGGATAGTGTAATCTCAATAGTTCAATATGATCTACTTACACAAAGATCAAACTATCTCTTGTCATTGAGAGACCTCAGTTGCGGAGACTGTCTTGCTCTTTTTTTACTGACGTTTGACAAAACATCAGAGGTTTTTCTGGTACCTGAAAAGAGTACAAAAGGCTAAAATTACAATAAAGTTTGTTTGCCCTCTCCCCTGTCTGGTCTTAAAAGAAAATCCCCTTTCTCAGAGTTTATTTTGTGATTTCATGCCAAAATCAAATCAATTTTGAATCCTTGAAAAGTTAAAAACATTCTTTTTTGAAAAATGGGTCCCTTCCTGTATTTTACAAGACATTGGCAAATTTAATCAATTGTTGCAGTTGATTAAACCTGGCAAAAGTTTTCTTGTGCTTATTTGTTTATGTATATATATAGATCTGAAATTTACCACTTGGATTCATTAAAACATTCCTTAAAATATTTTACAATTGTAAATTAGATTATTGTATTGCATGCACGAGCAATTACGACCTTCTAATTATCTTTCCGATATTTAATAATAATAATTAGTATACAGATACAACGGAAAAGTCCAACAAAAACTGATATTAAAGAAACTTACCCTGATCTCTATGAACCTCTGCAGCAACTGTAATAGCTGAAGATTGTGGAGGAGGAGGAGGAGCAGGAGGAGCAGGCATGCCTTTTTTCTGACCTGATGGTGTTGAGTTTTCAGAAGATTTTTTTGTTGGTTCATTATTCTTACCACTTGAATAGTCTGTAAATGAAAATTATGTGTCTTTCAGATGAATGAAATTTAGTAACATAACAACTCCCAGGTATCTATTAAAATTTTGCTATAAACTGAACTGAATTTCTGTTAAAGGTAATTGTAAAACTATTTTTTATCAGTTAATGATTGAGGTCCATTGAATGCATCAACTTTGACGTAAGATTAATATGTAAAATGTACATAATTTTGCATCTTGATGTGCAAGAAACCATATCAAAATTTTGTAAATAGTATGCAAAACTTGGCTGGTTTTTGGTATGCATTTTCACATTTTTACTTTCAAGTCAATATTGATAAACATTGGATGAGTTTAGGTTATATAAAAATACAAACATTGGAAAGATTGAAAGACATACAATAACTGTAATAACCAATATTAGTTTGGAAGATTTTTATATAGAAATATTGGTGTTAAAAAAAATATACCTGTTTGAAAATCACTGCCAAAGTTCTTTTTCTTTGATTTTCTTCTACCCTCAACTTCTTCTACTTGGTCTTCTTCTTCATCTTCTGTAGCTGTTGTAATGTTGTGGTCTTCACATTCTTTTTTGTCGTCTACATTTAGAATAAATTAATATAAAGGTATAGCAAGTATAAATTGGTAACATAATTATGTGAAATTGTATTTAATCCTTAAAACTTTGTAAAATGTAATAATGTATACAGCTATAAAATCTAGCAGTCATGTTGGGTAAATCTGGTACATACAACAATTAGTTGAGACCTGTTCAATTTATGCATTCAAAGGTTTCAAGAAAATATTTTACTCTGTGAACAGTTTTTTGCTGGCTTCATCCACAATCTTAGATAAAATATATCAGCACTAAATATAAAATGGCCTTCATGAAGTTGAACTATAAACTTACCAGATGAGGTTTTAATTTTTACCAACTCAAAATGGTCCCAACTACAATGAGCATCTTTGGGACTCCATTTTTCCATAATGGCCTTCAGTGCTGTAGTATATGAAACTCTTGGCCAATAAACCTTTTTCCCAATAACCCAGCTGGAAGGGATGACCTCTTCCTCCTCCTTGTCAGATTCCTTCCAAACTGCCCTGCACCAAGTTTTACCAGCCATTATGATGAAGCTACAAAATAAAACAAAATAAAAAATGTTTTGGAACTATACATATATGTACCTATGTGTACATGTTGAATGTTAATCATGCAAAACTTGTCATGCAATCAGTCAAAAACTGTTATCAGTTAATCATTTCATTGCCTTTCATTTTTCAGTTTTGCAATCAAAATAATCTAAGTTCTACTTTTTGTCAGTTAGTTAAAAATATCATGCAAATTTAAACATGCATGTACATTTTTACATGTGCATTTGTACATGTATACTAGTTAAGTTCTATTATGTACTTTTTCCATAATAAATTGCAATTAGATTTTCAAAGCTGAATTATTTTTTTTAATGGGTGTTCAGATGGAGTGCACTTTGTGAAAATCTATGTGCATTATATGTATTTATATAAATAAATTGCAAGTGTAAAAAAAAAATTCTAAATTCTGTACAAGGATAACAAAAATACATGTATGTAAATGTATTTGGCAATTAATCACAGATTATGTTTTTCAATTCATTACAAAAGATGAAATTAATCATGTATGGTAGATATGTGCATTTGCCTGTCATGGTTTTCACTTATTTTTTTTTTTAATGTATTGCTTTTTTAACAAAATAATGTCATGATATGTATTCATGTCGATTTTATTTATAATAGTTAGTTTATCTACCTGTAGAAACACATAAACCTATTATAAAACTAAGAGAAATGTTCTTAACCTGTCATTAGATTCCTTCTAAGAAATTTTTACCACAGTTAAGTGGATATGTTCACCATCGTTCCATCCCATGCAGCATAGGCAGTAAAAGAGAGTGTCTTTCATATGGAAGGCAAACAACTTTCTTTTGGATGTCGTCATTATCCACCAAAATTCGTCTGAATTGTCTTTGGTTATTTCTCAATACAAAAATATTCAAAATCTTTGAATTGCACGGATTTTCAAAGAAATTCTCTAAACTGTTTTGACTTATCACATCACACAGGTAGGTCTTATTTTCCCTCTTTTCCCTTACAAACACAAATGTTTTATTTTTTAACAGAAAACAACTATCTTTTTTCCTTTTAGAAATAAAAACATGGATTGTTCTGGGTTTTCTTCTGCATTTGGATTTTTCCATTTCCACAATTCTTTTTGCAACTTGTGCAATTGGATTTTGAGGCTTCCTTACACTTTTTTTCAGTTTAAATAAATGATTTTCAAATTGAAAAGCATTTATTTCATTCAGTGAACTTCCAAAATGTTCAACATCATCTGCTAGATGCATCAACGAGTGAACATTGTACGACACAAATGTATCACTATATAAAATGGGAGCTGTTTTAACGAAATACACCAAAAGTTCTCGAGCATAGTCTAAATGTGCATTTCTGAAGTTGTCATCTGGTTCAAGAAGGATTGACATTCCTACTGTTAATGTCAAGAAATGATTGTATACCCTTTCAGTAACAACAGAACGCATAACCAAAGGGCCTGTATACAAAACAAACTGTCTAAATTCTGTTGCTTTCCATTTGTCCATATAATAAAGGGAACGAGGTTGTCGTGCAAATTCTCTTGGCAATTTTCCATTAAGAAAAGAAAGTTTATCCGATAAAATTGTCCACTGTTGGTGAGATAATCTGCATTCAAAGTCCCGGGGTCCTTGCCTAAGAAAAGTTAATATGCGCTTAACAATGCCAAGACAAACAAGATGCATATAATCAAACGGAAAGGATTGTATACAAGCTATTCCAGCATCAATTAAAGGTGACTTGGTTACTTGGTGATTTTTGTATTCATAATTTTTGAAGCCTTCTTCAGTTCTTAAAGGTGACATATCATCAGTTACTTTGAATACTACTCGGTTTTGACACCATATGCCTTTAATAGTGCATCTTTCACAAGCAAAATATGCATTATGGGATTTTATACATTTTACAAATGTTCTGGCTGGTGCATCGCATACAAAGGCACGGATTTTTACCCTCAGAACACCAATTTCTTCATTTACATTAATTCCATTCTGTTGCATGTTTGTGAATTCAGACAAAAAGTCATACAAATATTCACCAACAGGAGTTGGTTTAGAATCACTACAATAAACAGCGACAACAAATGGTTCAAACTTTTTTATACTGCATAATATTGGCCAAAGTTGAATACCAGATGATTTAAATAACGGAAGTCCATCTATATTTATATTCAATAAAATTTCATTCACATTTTTAAAATGATCAAGATTTTCTGAAATTACTTTTAACAAACCCGTTTCTAAACCAAGATATAAATAATCTCCTCCACATTTTTTAATGGTATTTATTGATCTTGGAGTTTTTAGAAGTGTTCTTGAATCTTTCGGAAGACGAAGGCCTTGTTTCCTCAATATCTCCAGTAGTGTATCTAGACTAGAACGAGTACATTCACTGCTTGTTGCCCAACCTGCTAAATCTGCTGCTAGATCTGGTATTTGTTCCTGCATATCATTGTCGTCAGATGTTACATTTTCACCAGAGTTATTTGAATCATACGAGTCTGCTGACCATCTTTCTTGCATGTACATGTCTTCCCTATCAGTATCAATACCATTTTCACTCTCATGATTAGCACCTCCAGTGCTGCTGTCATCATGTTCCTGGTTTCCAATAACATGCTCTTCAAAATTATCATGGTCAGTTGAATGTGGCGAAAAATCCTGATGGCTGTCACTTGTTTCTGCTAATGCATCAACTTCTGCATGATATTTTCTCCAATTTCGGTGATAGTCCATAGTAAACTGCTAAAAAACATGCAAGTTCATGTTAAAATAAACTGCTTCCCTGAGCGCAGCTGGATACGCCCGCAGAGGTCTAACCCTGAACAGTTGGGGCAAAAATGGACACAATATTCAAGCTTGATACAGGTCTGAATTTGGATTGTAATTAAATATTTGACATACATCTATTATAGGTTTCTGAATAAATGTAGTCAGAGAACTTGAAGTTGGTTATATGAATTGAATTTATATTCAATTAAAGATTTCTTGCTGTTGTGCAATACACTGTGCTGTTGCGCAATACTTAGTAAATCTGTTGTCAGACTATAAACAAATAAAATTTATAAAATTCTAAAGGGAGCTTACATCAATAGATATAGACAGTTCACCAAAGTTTCATACGAATTGCTGAAAGCATTTTTGAGTTTTTGTCTGAAAACTGGAAAATCCCCCTTTTTTAATGAATAAACCCCATAATTCGGAAATGTAAAATCTAAAATTTATAAAATTCTAAAGGGAGCTTACATCAAAAGATATCAACAATTCATCAAAGTTTCATGAGAACTGCTGAAAACATTTTTGAGTTATTGTCCGAAAACTGGAAAATCCCCCTTTTTTTATGAATAAAACCCCATAACTCGGAAACGTAAAATTTAAAATTTATAAAATTTCCAAAGGGAGCTCATGTCAATAGATATAAACAATTAACCAAAATTTCTTGCAAGTTGGTGAAAGCATTCTTGAGTTATTGTCCGAAAACTGGAAAATCCCCCTTTTTTTAATGAATAAAACCCCATAAATCGGAAACGTAAAATCTAAAATTTATAAAAAACGAAAGGGAGCTCACGTCAATAGATATAAACAATTCACCAAAGTTTTAAGCAAATTGGTTAAAGCGTTTTTGAGTTAATGTCCGACATGTTGACGACGGACGGACGGACAGACGGACGGACAGACGGACAGACGGACGTACAACGGTATACCATAATACGTCCTGTAAACGGGCGTATAAAAAGCATACAACATGCTTCATGCATTGTTAAATTCATACAAATCAAAAAGAAATGTTATTTTATCCAATCTTTTTATCATCTAAATCTAAAATGTATGGATTTTGAATAAAAAATTAAAGGTAATTTTGACTGTAATTACAGTCTGTTTACAGCTAAGAATCGGGTAGTCATGGTAGTGATTAAAATATCACAAAAAAGACCCAAGTTTAATGCCTTATTAAACACCACAAAAAATGCTCTTATTTGATTGGCCTACAAAGCCTCTTGTTGACGTTCACACAAGCATGTTTTGAACTGATCTTAATAATATCATTTTGGCTAACATGATCTTGAAACACAACAATCTTGATCAGTCTAGTCTGAATCACTGCGTTCAAACTTTAAGTAAACATTTGTTCCAAGTAGATATAATTATATTTGTCATACTTGTACATGTGTAACTAGACTTTATTATCTTATCACATTTGGTCATTTCAGTCCAAGTTGTTGGTCAATTGAACCAACTATATCCTTATTTTGTCATATACACAATAAGCCCGTGGGCCGTAGGACTTAACGTCCTTATATTTTTTTTAATTTTTGTAAATCATGTTAATATCAAAAAAATAAAAATTTAGCAATTTTTCCATTTATAAAGGGACATAACTCTTAGAACGGTTAAAGTGATGCCACCAAAATTCAATCTTGATCTGTGTTTCGTGGTAATAAGCATTGTGTATAAGTTTCATAACATTTGGTTGAGGCAAACTTAAGTTAGAGAACAGAAACTAAAAATTTTGCAATTTTTCCATTTATAAAGGGGCATGACTCTAGAACGGTTAAAGTGACGCAACCAAAATTCAAAGTTGATCTGTGTCATGTGGTAATAAGCATTGTGTATAAGTTTCATAACATTTGGTTGAGGCAAACTCAAGTTAGAGAACAGAAACCAATTTTGGGACGTACGTATGTACAGAGGGACAAGGGTAAAACTTAATGCCCCCACTGCTACGGCGATCATAAATATCATAAGGACCTTATTTAAGAAATAATTTTCTTCATGTCATCCTCTTTAACACGGGAAGGCATTATATTTGTCGATATTTTACATGAAGCGTTAGCATATAGCATGACATGAAGGAATTATTTCAATTCTAATAGGACAAATACATGTATAACATTTTTATAGGTCGAAGTGTACGAAAATACCTTAGAAAGGTTTGGCTATTCCAGCTTCTTCCTCATGAATTATGCATATTACTTATTCATATTTAATAAGATTAAAAACTAATAGCAGGGTAAATATATGATGTTTTAATAACCATGGTCATAACCATGGTCGGGTTGTTGTCTCTTTGACACATTCCCCATTTCCATTCTCAATTTTATATATAATAAAATTTTATGTAAGCAGCTAAAAATACATATTTTTTAAGGATAAAATGAAAATAACGAAAATGGCTATGCAAACAGTTAGTTTGTGTGCATGTGTCAAACATATTTTGTGCTAATTAGAACACGGCTTTGTTTACAAAGCGTAATAAGGAAGTCATATTAGAATAAATAGTTACAGTTCCGCACCTCATTGCGTAAACTTGTATGACAAAATAAGGATAGAGTTGGTACAAATTGACCAAATGCAATAAGATAAGAAAGTCTGGTTATATATGTATGACAAATATATGAATGTGCTTTGGACCATAAATGTATTTACACTTTTGATGTTAAGTTGAATGTTGACTTGTTGTCTCCGAATGACCTTAATTAGAACTGTCCCATATTATGCATATAACCTTATGAGGTCAAACAACAATCACCTTTTAAGGTTCCACTAAAGTCAAAATATAGGACACTTCACAAACATCTTAACTTTGCCTGTATAAATAAGAGAATTTCAAGTTTATTTACAATTTACGCAGTGTGTATATGTTAAGTATGTTTAAATGAACATATGTTCCCATGGTTTAGGTCTTTATTCATTATAGGTTGAAAAATACAGACAAAGTTTAGATGTTTATGAAGTGTCCTATCTTTTGACTTTAGTGGAACCTTAATTGTGACGTCTTTTTTTTTTTAATTGTGATGTCAAACTTTACGGGAACCTGTGTGACCTTACTACGTAACGGCGAACAAATTTGCATACAAGTGTAAATAAATACGTCTATTAGAATCTAGTATTCAACTCACATGTACAACAAAAACTTCTAGATAAATTTTAAGTAAGGTTTTTTGCTCAATCCTACTTTCCCACAGACTAAAAACAAGAGGATTACTTTGGTCCAACTTTGTGAGCCGTATGGCTTCTGACCTATCCATCCTGATTTTGTAAACAATCCCCCCCCCCCTTTTTTCTAGATTTCGTGTAGCCTGAATTGTACAGGTAAATAATACTTTTGATTCAATCTTATAATGAATTCAAATATTCATTGACAAAAATTCATGAGACGCCCAGACATTACAAGGTAGAATTGGGAATGGTACATGAAATATGCTGAAGCCTGAAGAAAGAAAAAAATGTGCGTGTAAATTTTCTTCTTTTCGGACAGTTTTCATTATAATATGATATGCTAACATTCCATAAATTCGATACTGTATTTACTGTAATCACAGCGGAATTTATATATACTTACGAAAGAAATGTAAAAGCTGTATAAACTGTATAAAAGCTGAGAAAGATATTGATTATAACTGTGTAGAATCACTGTATACCTCGTGCTATCGAAAGCGGATATTCACTTTCACAACATCTGCGCATGCGCAAAAAATAGTTAAAAATGCAGCGAAAATTTAAATCCATATTCCTTTATATATATATATATATGTATATATATGTATACAGATCTATCGTTTGTTTTATAACGGTTGTTTATATTACAGCTACTCACAAATACTTACATTTACTGTATACCATTGCAAGCTGGTTCTACTAGTATGTTTGGGTTGGGTTGGGGTGAAATTTGGGAATTCTATTTCCGGTGCAAAGCTCAAGTTATTATATTTTTCAAAATTTATATATTGGGGGGGGGGGGGGGTCTCTGACATTGGTTCAGAAAAGCAAGTACTCACATGGATAATCAACCTGATTTTGCTATATATCAACATGGACAACAAATAAACGTTTTTAAAAAGTGTCAAAATAACAGTCTCGAATATTTTTTTTCAAGTTACTAAAGAAAGGTAAACAGAATTCTCTCAATTGTCCCCTATCAATGATTTATTTATGCTGATATACATTGAGATTGTCTCATAAAATATATATATATTATTCTATAATCACCATGACTAAAATTAGTGATAATTCTACTGAATACTCTATTTCTAAGCCGGTTTATGTGAATATCGTTGTCAATTTAAAAAGAATTGTAAAGTGTCCAATACTTCTTTTTTGACAGTTCTGGTATCTATAACTATATACTGGGTATTTATATATTGGTTAGCCAATGTTGAATCAATGTTGGTTTTTCAACACAATGTTAATTCAACGTTGAAACAATGTACTAATTTCAACGTTGAAATGTCAACGTTGAATCAATGTTGAATATTTGTTGATCAATGTATAACCTAAAATCAACAAAGACTCAACGTTGATTCAACGATGTGTGCCTGCAGGGAAATGTCTTGTGATATTGAGACATGTACTACTTATAAATCTTAAGGATGATACGTGTCAACTTGTGTGAATAAATGATTGTATGCATTAGATCAAGAAAGTATAAATGATCAGTTGAAAAAAGTAATTACCTTTCACAAACATACATCACTTGATTGATGTCAGCCTCAAGTCGTCTTTGCACATCAATGAATTGTGAATACTGAATCACTATATCATCCAAGGGTAGGTGGTCTAAAGCATACTTAATTGCTTTTTCATAAAATACTCTTACACCTCTGTAAAATTTCTTTTCTTGATATGGTGATATGTCTGCAGACTGCAACATTGAATTCAGCTTGGATTTGGTAGTAAGGCCAATGCTGATTTGTTTATCTGAAATAGTTATGTGAAAACTGTATAATTTGTCAGTAATTTTTACTTTAATTTTAAAAAGGTGAATCTTTGTTTGAGTATCTATTTCAAATGTTTGTATTTATGTTTGGTATTGTTCCATGGATCATTGCTTTCTTGGATGTGCTTTGAAAGTCATTCTAGTACTAAAAGTTTTGCTAAAAACTCATCATCAATTATTTAGGCAACTCTTAAGGAAGTTCTGGATGTTTATCTTTTTATGCTTTGCCAAAAAGAAGTTTTAATCATGCTATTAAAAAACACTGTAAACTACTTTGTTTGGCAAAGCTCTTTTAATTCATAAGGATTATACTGAGGAAAAAAACAAAAAGAAAACTAGACGATAGAATTTTTAAAATTAAATTTGAAGAGTTATGTTTTATAAAATAAAAAGAAAATGTGGTTATTTGTTTTCTTGAAACATAATAAAATAGGTTTATTTACAGTTCAATCAATAAATCTATATATGTGGTCTAGTGCTCTAGAGAGCAGAGAGCAGGACATTATGCTAAGCAATTGGTGCTGCAGTGTATCAAAGGTGTGAGTTTGAATCCCGTAGAGGGAGAAAAATTTGTCAGCATAAAAATCTAATTCTAACACTGTTGGGTTTAATTTTCAGACTTATATATATATATAAATTAAATGATCAAAGTTAGTTCCCCTTATAAAATCTTATATACTTTAAATTTATAAATAAATCAAAGGTCATTCAGTACTTGTAAAGTATACCTTTAGATACAAGAATACAGTTTTTTTTTGTTTTTAATGAAAAATCATGCTAAAAAATTATTTTGCATATTAAAATTACTGATTTTTTATGATTGATTAATTAATTGTTGGTTGCTTAATGTCCAGTGGCAAATATTTCATGCATATTCAGGACGAGCTGATTTTTTATGAAGATATATACCAAATATTGGATGGTCGAAGATTGTTATCTCAATTTATGTTCAGTTAAAATTACCATCAAGCTGATTTTTGCAGTCTGAATAATCTATTTTAGGTAATTCTTCAAACTGGCATGTCAACAGACTTGGCTTAATAAATTTGCCCATCAAATTTTTCAAAAATCTATACATCTGAAAAATAAAAATTCATAAAAAATAAAAAGCTATAAAATGTACTTCTTGAGATCACCCCCCCCCCCCTTTTTTTGGTGGGGTTAGTGTTGCTCAGTGTTTAGTTTTCTATGTTGTGTTTTGTGTATTTTTGTTTGTATGTTGGTCTTTTTCTTTTTTAGCCATGGCATTGTCAGTTTAGTTTTGACTATGAGTTGGACCTCTGGTATATTTCGCTTCTCTTTTAAAAGCTTAAATTAATTTCATTATTAAGAATTGCGTATGATATAGCTGTAATATTGCACCTACAATGCAAAAAAAAACCAATTATTATCAAGTGATTCTATAGTTGGATACAAGAGAGAACCTTCAGACGCTTGAAGACATTTTAATACAGATGCTGGTTATGCATTATGCTAATGAATAATTTCCAAGCTTTTTCCGTTGATTTTTAAAAACCACCAAGACATGAATACACTTATTTACCTGCTGATACAAAATATGAACAGATGGATCTTGTCTTTGCAGTAGCAAGTTGAATCTGGTAAAAACATGTATACCACTTTGTATAAAAAGCATGTAAACCTCAGTCATAGGATCATTAAAGGCTGCTAAAAGCCTTTTATATCTGGCTGATGAATCATCTGAAATAAAACAATATATAGACTTACTTTATTCATATACACATGATATATATTAAATACTATTATACATTATACTAATATGTCAATAGGTTAAACCTATGTTGCGAGTGATAAGAAAATTTAATATATATTCTTTTATAGAAAAATGTATTTGCACTTGGCAAGGTGTGTTTTGTCCTACTTCCTATACCAAGGGAGAGAACCAGCCTACTTTCTTTGGCGCATGCGTTCATGGTCTAACCAGAAAGACAAGCAAACTTCTGTTATCAATATCTCTTTGACATTTTTGTTTTGACAAGCCTATACCATTGAGCGAGCTTATTGCTCGGTTATATAAATTGTATAGGATAAAGAATTCCACCTGATCTTAAAATCATTCTTGTTTGAGTAGATATTTAAATTTCATAATTGTATAGAATTAGTAATATGAGGTGGGCGTTACCTGATGAGCTCCCAAAGTTTTTAAAGAAATCTTCCATTCAACACTAATCAATATTATTAAGAAAGGTTGTGAACAAATCCAGGGGCGAAACTAGGTATCTTTTTGGCGAGAGAACCATTGGCTATTGAAAAAAAATTTGGGTAAGTGCAGTAGCTCAAATCAACACTTCTGCCATTTGGGAGCTTAATAAAAAGACTTTAGTTTTGGTTAACTTACTATCTGAGAGAAAGTAACTTTTCAGACTTTCATACAACATCAAGTTTCTATCCACTGCCTTCTGTAAGCTTAACCATCTTGTTGAACAATGCATGACTACCTCTCTGTACTCTGTCTCACAAAAAAAGCAGAATTCTGAAACAAAACAAAAACATTTCTATCTGTTCTAATCATGCATACCCTGAGATGAAACTTTAAGATAATGTGTAAGGCTTATTTGATTTCTTTTTCAAAATTTTAAATAAGATTTACTCTCTGTAATGTCCTATAATCAATTTTTTATAGAAGTGCCTTCTGATCCCCCATACAATTAATTCTGGAAAAGCCCTTACCAATATTAAGCTTAAAATGTTTCAGTTAAAGATGTTTAAGAATTTTTGTTGCCAGGTTTGAATTGACAATTCTAAGAGAATCAAAATAATAATTGAATATAAACAGGGATTGAGGACTATTAGACCAATCAAACAAAAAAAAGGATATATAACAATTCTTATATGATTTGCATATCAACAAATACTTGAATGTGATTGGTCCGTTAGTTTCTTTCCTAGGTTTACACTTCGATAAGCCATGTTGCCGGAACTACTTACGTTGCGTATGGAACCATAACATTGAAGAGTATTCATGCGCTACACATGAATGGAATTCGGGGGCGTAAAGAAGGATTAAACACATTTTTTCTAGAGGTTATTGATGTGTAAACTGGGTCACTTACTCACAAACTTAACATTATTCAGTTTGTGAGTTTACCGACAGCGTCTACATATCAATAACCTCTAGAAAAAATATGTTTAATCCTGTAATAATTTCTCCAAGTCTCTGGCGACAATATGATATGCACAATAACTAAATAGACTAAATTTGGCTTAGAAAAAAATGAAGCAGGTAAAACTAGTAGCAAACATTAACTGAAATATATAATAAGTATGAAAATGTACCTTCAAGTCCAGCTTTTCTGTTGGTGCTCTTATCAAACCAGTACCCAATATCAACACATATATCTTCAATATCAAAGCCAACAACCTTTAACAAAATCATATAAAACAGTAGATTTGATAAATGCATAATTAGTAAAATTGCATGCTTCATCGATTAAACATAGAAATCTTCTAAAAAAAGATATGTTTGAAAACACATGTAACATATATATACAAACAGAACGAGACCTGTTGTCATATATTGCAATATAAAATGTAGCAAGTTCAATTATCTCCCTTGAAATATTATTATTGTTTATGTTTACAATCCGAAAAATTAAAATAAAATGAACTTCGGTTTCAACCAATGAAATGTCGTACACCATTCATTCACACCATTCCCGATCGCACGTTACACAATCACACCATTCCTCATACACCATTACACCATTCCCCTTACACCATACACCATAGCACCATACACCTTCTACCATTGCACCATATGCCATACACCATTACACCATACACGTTATTTTGGGAAGTTTACACCATCCAAGGGCTGTATATAAAACTAAGAAACAAGTACAAGCAATATTTACAGAGGCGGATGTATGGGGGGAGGGGGGGGGGCTTTTGTGGGAAAAAATTGGTTGATTATACAGAGAATCACTGAAACATGACTGGAGCGGGCCCCCTCTTAGGCAGTCAGTGGGCCCCCATTTAAGAAAATTTCTGGATCCGCCACTGATTTAGTGTTAATTTACAACTACATGTACCTCAACATGCTCAAATAAAGTAAGTCTACATTCATGACATTGTTTGTATATAAGCCAAGACTTAACAGGTAGGTACATGTACAGTAGCTCTGCTTCATGATTTGACCAAAATGAAATTTACATAGTACAGTATATATACCCAGCTAAAAATTGATTGTACGTAGATAAAACCTCCACCCCCTCCCCCAAAATAATAATATAAAGATGAATGATTGATATATGCATATCCAATACTTGTCAAAGTCAAAAAATAAGCTTTCTCTTGATCTTTCCTGTTCATAAATCCTGAATTTTAATATCCTACTTTTCTAATTCAATATCAGATATTTAGGAATCAGATTTTCAGTAGTTGTCATTTGTTGATGTGGTTCATAAGTGTTTTTGTTTCTCGTTTTTTATATAGATTAGACTGTTGGTTTATCCGTTTGAATGGTTTTACAATAGTAATTTTTGGGGTCCTTTATAGCATGCCACTCGGTGTGAGCCAAGGCTCCGTGTTGAAGACCTGCCGTACTTTGACCTATTTAATGGTTTACTTTTACAAATTGTGACTTAGATGGAGAGTTGTCCCATTGGCACTCATACCACATCTTCTTATATCTATATAAGGCCAAAAAAAATAATATGTGTGTTTTTATTACATCTTTAAAAAAAAATAGGATAGGTAGGTAGGGATTTTTTTTTATTTTACCATTTTTTTTTTACATTGAGTCTATTGGAGGGACATTCTGACTTTAACAGTGCTTATTGAAAAATGACAACAAAAAAACTTAAGGGTAGGCTATTTTTGAGCTTAAACAATAGGGAGGGTAGGGTAATAGGAAACACACATCTTTTTTAATTTGGCCTAATAGGTGTTTCTTAGAATCTTTACTGTAAATTTTTAAATTATTGTGTTCTTATTATTGTGATTTTTGAAAGAAAGAACAAAAATATGAGGTTAATTTTATATTGCAAATTCTGTGACAGGAAATCTGCATACAGATACATGTATCTGATACCAGATTGTGAGTTTTTATTATTGTGATACTCATCCAGTCGCATTATTCACATTCATGAAAACCTTGCAATTCTTTCTGAATTTACAATACTAAACAATTTACTGCCTTGACAATGTTTGCTATAACTGAGGTATATGCATGTATATGTATATAGATATCATCTGCATGCATGCAGCGTTATCTTAATTTAAATACTGATGATAACCATATCTTAAAAGAACATGTCAAGGTGGGCAGTCTTGATTAACAAACTACATAATATATCTATTAGTCCAATTTTATCATGAACATGATGAGAGGCTTATTTATTGTTTTGCTGTGATGCCTTCCTAAGATGAAGTGTCATATATATGAAGCTTCACAGTAAAAAAAACAAATCTGCCTTTCAAGAAATCATAATATTATTTGGGCTATGCATTTAAATTGGTCAATTCAATCAACAAATATATATAAATTTGCTATTGGTCATATTGATGACTTTGAGTACATGTGAAAAATACTATTTCTAAGATAATTTACAGTCATTTTTCGGAGAAAGATGCAAGGTCCAGGATAAGTCCGAATAATTATGACGTCTATGAAAGAATTTTATAATCTGGACTTGAGACTGGAATTGGGGGGTGAAATCTTGGTCTGTGGGCTACAAATTAAGGGATCAGGGTTCCTTGTGTCCCAGGCTCCAAATTAGAGCCTCATGGTTCATTTGAACAAGGTTGTGTGCCCAAGGCTCCAGTGTTTGGTCTCAATGCTTTGGGGGTAGGGATCCCGGCTCCATCAATGTGGGCACCGGGCTCCGAAGCAACTGTGGAGCCAGTGCCAGTGGCAGTGTTAAAATTTACTCGACAGGATGCCTACAACTGTACAAAAACGTAAATTATGAACGAATTACAGAGCGAGTGTTGAGAATGGGATCTTGGCAAGATCATTCGATATTCTGTTCATTTACTGACTAGATTCTATAAATTATTCTAATTTTATATATTTTTTGCAGTCTACTTTCGTTTTGATCACGTGTATATCATACTTGCTAACACTGAACTCGTTTTTTTTTCTTATACTGTGCCAGTTTTCGCCATCTGAAAGGAATGATTAACAAAAGAAACAATGTATGTTTCATAAATTTTACAAATTTGGTGTCTTAAACTTACTTTTCTTGTTAGATTTTGACGTAGAAGTGAAACATTTTCCGCAGCAAGGTGCTTTCCATTCTGCAAACCCACAAGCATCTTTCCGACGGCGATCGTCTTCTGATTGGTTGATCCTCAAAACGAGGCGGGGTCCCGCAAGCGGACCATCTCCTCCGCAAGAAAAACAGCTATTGCAACCGTTTACAATATAATTTAGGCACAAACATACAATATTCGCTTTTTTAGTAAATAAATTACACCATATTGATACCCGTTTTTAATTCAAATGCATGTATGTAATTTGTTATCATACATTTTAATCGATAGACGCAGCTTTCGTGCTCATCGCCATTAATGAATATATGAATATTTAATGAGGTCTTTGCGGAGTTACCTCCCCTGACCAAATCTAATCGAAATTGCCTTAACATCACTGCGATGATCATCTTATTCTTTCTGTATCGTCGTATTTCGTTGGAAACGTTATTTGACGCTCCATTACTGTTGATGAATCTTGTCTAACTGATATTAGCGCCTTTTAAGAAGTCCGTAATTTTTAGAAAGTGGGCATGGATTGATTGTGAGTTCCAAACTAAGGGAATATTTTTACTGAATCTTATCAAATTATTTTTAATGCAAAACAAAAAATATATGCAAAATATTTTTGACAGTGGAAGTTGCAATAGGTTAAAACAGATATTTCATATTTTTGGTTATTTTTCAAGTGTATCGTAAATTATACCATAGTTTTTTTGTTGAAACCCCCCGGCAACCTCACTCGACCTTGTCTCGTGAGGTTAAGACCGGGGCTTTCAACAAAAACTATTGTATAATTTACGATACACGGAAAAACTATCCAAAAACTATGAAATATCTGTAACTTAATAGATCACGTATTCAAACCAGCTTAAGATATCGAACAATAAGCTCGTAACTAAAACGATAAATCAATCAAACAGGCAATAAGCAAACGAACCATAAGACGTATCAAGATAGCAAACAATAAGATTTATTAAGAAAACAAACAATACGATGTATCGAAAAAGCGAACTATAAGATGTATCAAGATAGCAAACAATACGCTCGTGATCAATACAATATATCAATCTAACAAGCAATAAGCAAGCGAACCATAAGATGTATCAAGATAGCAAACAATAAGATGTATTAAGATAACAAAAAATACGATGTATCGAAATAGCGAACTATAAGATGTATCAAGATAGAAAACAATACCATGTATTAAGATAGCGAACTAACAGTACGATGTATCAAAATAGCGAACTATATGATGTATCAAGATATTGAACAATAAGAAAAACGCGTCATCATGTTTAAAACTGAATAAAATGAAACGTCTTTTGAAATCTGATGAAAATCATTTTCAGTAGGAAGACGAAATGCATTCGACTTAGAAGACACAATTGATAAGTTATTGTTTATTTTATACAACATCATATTTTTGACAGCCGGGCATCTCTTATAGTTTTTTAAAAAATCCGTTCAATTACTCGTCCCCCTTTTTGATATTCTTTGAATGGAAACTGTTTTGTCTTTAAGATATAGAAATAAGTAATTGAAAAGTTCATACTTATATGCTTTTGAAATAAAAAAAAACATATTGATTTTGGAACGTTAATATAAAATAGAAGAAGTGGTATGATTGCCAATAAGACAACTCTTCACAAGAGACCAAATGACACAGAAATTAACAACTATAGGTCACCGTATGGCCTTAAACAATGAGCAAAGCCCATACCGCATAGTCAGCTATAAAAGACACCGAATGGCAAATATCAAACAATTCAAACGAGAAAACTAACGGCCTTATTTATGTACAAAAAAATGAACGAAAAACAAATATGTAACACAGCAGCAAACGACAACCATTGAATTACAGGCTCCTGACTTAGGATAGGCACATACAGACAGAATGTGACGGGGTTAAACATGTTAGTGGGATCTCAACCCTCCCCCTAACCTGGGACAGTGGTGTAACAGTACAACATAAGAACAAACTATAAAAATCGGTTGAAAAAGGCTTTACTCATCAGATGGACACAAATAGAAATACATCTAACAAAAACACAGAGTGGACGTTACAGGTACTTGTACATCCCAACAACAAAAAGACACTACGTACAGATCTGAGAGTACTCGCAGTTACTGATAGCTGGTTCAAAGCCAATAACAATTAATAAAAAAATAATAATGCATCTAGGACTACAGAAAATTGCAGTCAGATTTATAAAACTGTTCGCAGATTGTTTTTGTTTTTAGGTATGATTCACAAGTTCGTCATAGAACGAAATCAGAAGAAGAAAGTGATTATTTTATACTAGTTTAAATCAACAAGAAAGGGGTTAAATCACAACAATAAAAGGTATTTCAGTTTAATATTGGAACGATAACCGTCAAAAAGTCCATAGTTGGTGAATAGTATTCACGGAACGTCTGCAATTGAAGTTCAAAGTTGGGATACGTCGATCCTACTACTTCCAACTTTAATTGGTAAAAAATAAAAAAAAAAACATCCCTACGATAAAGCATTTGTCTGCTAAGATATTAATAATAGGTAATGACATAAGGTTACCCGGCGCAAAGGCTAAGATATGTTCATTCACAGGAGGCCTGCAACTTAGCTCCAAAACTTGCGACCCGTCCCAATCCCAACTTTAATTCTTAAACAAAAAATACATTTGTCCACACTACGTACAAATGACAGGCAATAGGTTAAGGTTGCCTTGACCAAAAAGCCCAAGTGGTTGAATTCATGGAACGTGTGCAACAGTTCCAAAATAGGGGTATGGAAGCCATTCCCCTAATTTTAAATCGTAGTCCACACTATGTACAAATGATAGGCAATGTCCTAAGGTTGTCCGGTCCAAAAGGCTCAGATGGGTAAAGTTTACGGAATGATGCAACTGATGTCTACCCCCCTCTCAACTTTAATCTCCTGAACATATCACCATGGAAAAGCTACATCAACACTAGGTACAAATTATAAGCAATGTCATAAGTTTGCCAAGATCAAAAAGATTAGCTGGATAAATTCACTACACGTCTAAAACTGAGGTCTAAAGTTAAGGTATGGTGAACCAAAAGGACTAAGGTGTGTAAATTCACGGAACGTGTGCAACTGAGGTCCAAATAAAGGCAACATTAGTATACCGCTGTTCAATAGTCAACATCAACTAAAAGAGGAAAACAACGGAACAACAGAAACACTGAACTGCTACAAAAATAAACGCCAGCATGTATAAAAACGGACTATGTGGATATAGAAACCTTAGCCCCTCGTAACTGTAATGTGTACATATACCATAAGTAAAAGCTTTTATTCACAACAGGTACAAGTAATAGGCAATGGCAAATAGTTGCCTTGACCAAAATGCCCGGGTTGTTAAAGCCAAGTAATGTATGCAACTGAAGTCCGACAAGGGGGTATGGAGACCCTAACACCTCCGAACCTTGATAAGTGAAAAAAAACACTACGGAAAAGCTTTTTTTTATACTAGGTACAAAATACTGGCAATGGCTTAGGGGTACACGTAGCAGTAGGTCCAACGTCTGTAATAGAGTTAAAAAAAATAGTGTTTTGCAGTCCTACTCCCTATCTCTCGAGAATGAATTAAAAATTGGTAGTTTTACAATTCCTGAATGAATATTCATTTTTCTACTTAATTTATTGAATACTTGTCATATCATGCATTCTTAATAATCGTTAATCTTTATATTTGTAGAAATGGGCAATTGGCATTTCTACGTAGCCAATAAACTATATATGATATGTTAGTTTATCCAGGATACATTACTTAGGGACTTTCCGTTTAGAATTTTCCTCGGAGTTTGGTATTTTTGTTATTTTACTTTTTTTGACAAACTGCGTTAACGCTCGTTTACTACTAAATATAAACATGCGTTTACTTCTATTAAAGTTAAAGGACCCGCCTTTTCACGTTAACAATGAGCAATAATGAGGTAAACTTAAAAGTAGACGCCTGTTTATTTTTTTAAGGTCTACTGAAATGTTGGCATAGACGCACATTCATGTACGTATGTCTGCTTCTCTTAAAACATCTTCGCGTAAGTTCAAAATATTGTATATAAACGGAAACAAACATTACAACAAATCTTGTGTTCTTAGATTATATTAATAAGTCATGTCATTCCTTATAATTTAGGCCACGGAGCTATTGATAAAGAAGTGTGTCAATCATTTTTGATGTAAGAAACCGACATTGTATTGTTTAATTGTCCGCAAATAAGGGGCGAATGAGCCACTAGTAGTTTGATTACAGTAAAGTTATTCGACTAGTTTTATCGATTATAAATTAAGATATGGTCAAGGTCTGAAAAACCTAGTCACCACGTGTACACAGTGTGTTATTCTCTACACAGACTGTAGTTTACCCGGTCTCGCGCATTTTCGTTATTTTTTTTGTGGGATTCTCGCAGTTTTTGTGTGTCCCCTGAGAATTAGATCATATCATTGAAACGTGATGTTGACAAATGAACATGTACTTTTCAAGATTTTATTCTTAATTGAAATTTTGTTTTTCAGATACTCATAAGTAAATGATCAAGGGCGTTCATTGTATGAATGATTGCTTTATATTCATATATGTCTACAGGGTGCAGGCAACCTTGACATCAGTTTTATGTTTCAATGATGAATGTTCAGTTTCTGTTATAAGGTCAGTTTTTGAAATACTTTAAATAAAAAGGACAAATGTATAAGATCATTGTTTACGACATAGACAATTTGACCTCAACCAAATTTGTATGATACATTATAAACGTTAATTGTTTGTGATTATAATCGTTCATCTGCTTAAATCAGTATTAGGTCAACTACGAATGATTGTTATGCTAAAATATCCATTGCAGAGAGGAATTTCAACTTATTTTCGTGGATAACTCTTTTTTTAATGTGAATCCAAGATAGCAAAGACAAAAACAACAAAAAAGTCGCTATTGTGAAATAATTATATTGTTTCCAAGAGGAATTACTGAAAGAACAAGAAAGATTGAATTAAACAATTTAAGTACTAATGTTTTTTGGTGAGTACCTTGTAGTTTGGTCGATTCTTTTTTTATCACACACCGAATTAACTAAATTAAAACATTTTGATCACTGCAACATGTCTATTTATCTGTATTTAGATAAAATTGATTCACTTCAGTTGACTTCAATTTAAAAGGTTGATATTTCAAAATTGATTGACTTAGTACTAGTTACTGGATAGATAAAAAGTTAAAATTTGGGATACTCAGCAGTTCTAGTTATTAGCATATTTTGGGTGCTTCCTTGAAGCTAGAGGGGAAAAAGAATACAAATAGCATATTTTCACAGCTTCCTTTATGAACAAGGCTTCAACTGTTCATTTTAAAGAAATTTCGGGATCATTTTGCTTTGTCGTAATGATATGCATCTCCAAAACGTTGTAGGGTAAAATTGCATTTGCTGCTTTTATACATACTAGAACGGAGTGTTCTCAGATCTAAGTAAGCGGCTGCATTCCGACCGACTGCGTTGTCATGCACTATTGTAAGCCAGTCGATTACTCCCTGTTAGGAAAGGTTTTACTGCCAGTCAAAAGAATCCAAGAAGTTACCATAACTCTCTACTCAAATAAAAGTTAAATAGTAGGTAAGCTGCATTTATTGCTGAAATGACTTCATAAAAGTCATTTATTAAACATAACATAACAAAATCATAAGACACGACTTCAAACTCCAAAAAGAATCAAAAGAGACACAGTGTTTTACAGCTGTAAAAATATCTGCGTTTGTAAAAACGAACTTATCAGATATTAACATGTATGACACCGTCTTCTCCAATAATATACTGCTTGTCAGGGGAATCAAAGAAGACTAGAAACGTCGATAAAAGAGTCGAGGTAAACGTTTTTATGTATTCATGCAACATCCGATATGATTTTTGGGGAAAGGTCAATAATATATCGATAAAAAAAGACCACACGATGGTGAAACCTTACATATATAAGAATAATAACCTGAAAAAAGTAAAAAAAAGAGCAACATGTGTACTTAAATATTCCAATAGGAATTTTTGTTTAACATTGACTATAGCAAAACTTGTATTTGTGTAAGTCTGGTGATATTACTTATAATTAAACATTGATTGTATATAATCAAAATAAGTCTAGGCTTTCTGCATAGTTTTTTTCCGTTTATTATGCAGAAGCTAGAATATTGATGTGCTAAGGTGAATACCAAAGACAAATCAAAATGTATTTTACTAAAACATAACAGACTTATGTCTTGTAACTCTGTTATTTTACGCGCAGTATCCTTAAATTTCAAAAAAATGAACGAAGCAACAAAAGGGTTTGTTTTGTAATACTTCTGACACATCAAAACCGGTGAATTTAATTGAATCAACAAATTAACTGTTCATTGATATACACAATTTATTTACCAATTTAACAACCTTTTAATCACTAAACCCTGTGATCTCTGTGTTAAATTAATTAGGGACGGGAAAGTTCGGACAAACAGACATATCCTATGGTATTTACTACATATTTGCACCACAAAGCGCAAAGTTTCGTCAGATATAAACGCAATCTTAACATTATTACTAGACACCTTTTATATAAATACTGATTGGTTGGTTATCGTGTTTTATGATCCCATATTTAGGTCTGGAATTCAAAATTAATACATTTATTATTATTGTTTCCTCTGTTTTGATCTGTATAACACGATTAGTTGTATTCACATAACCTCCCATGTATGATGTTTTAATAGTGTTAATATCATCTCATCAGTCATTATACATACTACACGAACACTGATGAGTTTACTCGAGTTTGACCGATATGTAATTACTTGATATGTATTGTTCAAAATAATTTGTTAAATTACCAGATTTTACAACTTAGAAAGTATCGGTCTAACACAACACTTTCAGCACAGTACATCAAAACAACAAACACACTAGTATATAACATTAACATTGTATGTGTAACCCTAGGATCATGATAAATTTAAACATTCAATGAGTGTGTTACTCTCGTGCTTTGTTATATAGGTGATGATGGAGTAGAAAGTATCAACTTACTTGAAACTGACAGAATTAATCTAATTTATTAGAGAGAGTAAAAATATTCAGTCAGAATTGACGAATTTGAGTGTCAGACTACTTAAACAGATAAGAGTATGACCTCCTTCGTCCAATGGATGATTTGTTAGTTTAACTTTTTAACATCAACTAATCTTTTAACTGTCCCTTATTCGTCACTGTTTCCTGTTAGGTCACATGTTGTAACATGTAATATAATCAATATAGCTGGCTTTGATACCAAATAAAGTAAACGGAAATAAACAAAAACAACAAATACTTCTGAAAAAAAACCTCTTTCCTTTAAAAATTACAATGTAATTAAAAAACCTAAAGCCTGACATTAGTTTCTGATTCAACAAAATACTCCTTAACTTATAAAACATGTTATTTTTTTTTCTTCAGAAAAGATGTCCACCTTAGTTGTATAATTTGTAAGACACACGCTTCTCGAAATTAAAGTTAGAGTTGATAAAATAATGGTATTGCTGTACAGTAATGGTAACATCCTGAGGTAAATTTATTTTTAAATATGTTTTACTTTTTTACTTATGTGTGCGCAAAAAGTTCGTCTTAAACTTACTTCATGCAGATTTGTTTAAAAACTGGCACTGTTTAAATTGAATCAAAACAAGTATGAATACCAAAAATGCGTCTATGCCTTTTTGTGCTTTCAAAAAATGGCATAGCTTGATAAAGAATGTTATTCTCATATACTATATACATGACTTTTCTTTTTAGTTTTTTTAGCATATTTTTTTAATTAACGTCGATTTGATATTTGTCGGAAATTGGTCCCATTGGCATTCATTCTATGTTATCTTATTTAAATTAAACGGATGCATATACTTAAATCACGTCTAAGTGGGTTTTGTGCATGTCCTTTAAATAGTACATGTAGTAAGTACTAGGTTAACTTTCTTTTAAATGTTATGGGAAAACATAGTCAATAGAAAGGAGGCACTATTGCAACTTTCGCATGCCTAGTTCTTAATAACTAATAAAAGTGTTTTAAAAACAAAATTACAGATGATTGTTGCCTTTTCTGTTTCAAGTAAATTACATTCAATGTTTACTACATAAACTTGCATTAACGAATATAAATTGAGATATGGGCAAGGTCTGAAAAACCTGGTCTACACATGTACACAGAGTGCTCATTCTCTACACTGACTGTAGTTTACCCGGTTTCGCGCCTTTTCGGTTTTATGTGATTCCCTCAGTATTTGCTTGTGACCTGAGAAACATATCATATCATGAAAACGTTATGTTCACAAATTTTACTTCAACTAGGTTAAAGGTTCACTCCTAAGCTTGTTTCTAATCAAAATTTAAGATAATTTAGAAATAATAACACTGACTTATATTGCTTCCAGGAGAAATCAATAAAGACAAGAAAGACACAGGCCTATTTTTCTCATTAACTTTCTAATTATTGTTGCCTTTTCTGTTTCAAGTCAATAAAATTTAACGTTTATTTCAGGTGGCATACAAACTTTCATTAACTGTTATAAGTTAAGATATTGTCAAGGTCTGAAAAACCTAGTCAACACGTGTACACAGTCTGCTCTTTCTCTACAGATTGTAGTTTACGCGGCTTGCGCCATTTCGTTTTTCGGGATTTTCGCAGTTTTTGTGTTACCTGAGAAATAGATCATACCATTGAAACGTGATGTTGATGAATGAACATGTACTTTTCAAGATTTTATTTTTAACTGACATTTTGTTTTTCAGATACTCATAAGTACATTTAGTGAATGATCAAGTGCATTCGGTGTATGAATAATTATTTTGTTTTCATATATGTCTACAGGGTGCAGGTAATCTTGACGTCATTTTTTTTCTATGATAAATGTTAAGTTTTCGTTGTTAGGTCAGTTTTTGAAATACTTTAAGAAAAAAGGACAAAGAAAGAGTATAAGATATTTTTTCCGATAAAGCCAATTTGACCTTATCGAAATGTTTATGGTTAAATTATCAACGTTGATTGTTTGTGATTATAACCGTGCATCTGCTTAAATTAGTATTTGGTCAACTACGAATGATTGTGATGCTAAAATATCCATCTTAGAGAGGACTTTCAACTTATCTTCGTATATTATACTTTTTCTAATGAGAATCAAAGAAGGTTAAGACAAAAAACAACACGGAAGTCTCTAATTTCAGATAACTATATTATTTCCAAGATGAATTCATAAAAAAGCAAGAACAATTGAATTGAATAGTTTAAGTTCTAGTGTTTATCAATGAGTACATTGCAGTCTGACCGATTTGTCGTTATTATACACCGTGTGACCTATATACAAACATTTTGATCACTGCAACATATGTATCTATCTTCATTTAAAATTGATTAAATTCATAGGCTTAATGTTTCAAAATAGATTGACTAAGTACTGGTTAATGGATAGATAAAGAGTCAAAATATTGGATACTAAGTATTTCAGGTTATTAGTACATTTTGGGTGCATCCTTGAACATGTTGAAGCTACAGGGAAAAATACAAATAGAATAATTTTAATAGCTTCTTTTATCAATAAGACTTTTGTCCATTTTAAAGAAATTGCGGGATCCTTTAGCTTTGCCGTACTGATATGCATCTCAAAAAAGTTGTAGTATGACATTGCATTGGCTTATGTGATACATACCAGAACAGAGTCTTGTCAGATCGAATATAGCATTCCCGTTCCGACCGACTGCGTTTTCATGCATTATTTTAAGCCAGTCGATCAGCCCACATAAGGAAATGTTTTACTGCCGATCAAAGAATCCAACGAGCTTTACAGAATGGTATTGGTTGCAAAAATTTGATATTTTTCATTTAAATGCAATATTTTTTATTTAATTTGTATATTTCTTCATTTAAATGCAATATTTTTTTCATTTAAATGGTATATTTCTTCATTTAAATGCAATATTGTTTATTCAAATGGTATAATTTGTCATTTTAATGCAATATTTTTTATTCAATTGGTAAAGTATTTTTTTTTATTTATATGCTATAATTGCATTATGGGAAATTCTTTATCGTCACAAGGTCAAATTTGCAACAACGTTTGTGATTGGTCGGTAATTGTTTGGATTTCTCCCCTTTCTTTCTAAACATGAGTGACCAAGAATTAAAAAAACGCGTCGGAATATCGCCCCTCTAACTAAATTTGGCTTTCGTGCGAGTTCGTGCGAGTTCGTGCACTGGCTGTTAATGCCAATAATGGTCAGGTCGAGCAAAAAATGCGAGTGACAAGTAATAATAATTAATTTGACACACAACCTGTTCATGGATATAAACAGAAACGCCTCAAATGAAAACCCTTTCTGAAGAAACTCCCCTACAGTCTACACATAGAAATAAAAAAAAATACATAGCTCCCCCCCCCCCTCCCCCTCCCCTCCTTCTATGCCGCCACTAGTAACCAGAACTTAGCTTAAACGGCCAAATAGGTATTAACCATCTTTAAAAAAGATTACTGGAATATTGAATCAGATTAACAAAAAATAAAAACGGTTTTCTATCTTATTCAATCCATTTTAAACTATTCTAATACCAGTAATAGATTCCCTTGCGGTCATTCGAGTTATTTTATGACCCGGTTAACCTCCGTCAAATTAATAAGCCACGCCGCCGTTAAACTAGTTCAAACTGATGTTAAGTCCTTTTAAACTTTAAAGCGTCCGTCTCCTTGTAGGGTAAATCACTCAAGCAGAAAAGAAACCCCGATAGATATATCTATAATCGTCTGTCCATTCCAAACGTTAATGATTTTCGTTAGATAATATAATCTCCATCAAATATTCCCCTTCAAAAATAAATATCAATCAATTGAGTAAATTATAGTTGTTGATGCAAGACTTCTTTTAAAATGCTGCAAAAAAGAAAATTTGTTGAATAAAATTTAAATATCTAAATAATATAATTTAAATTTGTCCACATGTAGTATAAGTATATTAAGTAACTTGTAATTGAAAATATCCAGTATTTTCCAAACGAGTCAGAATTTCTCTCTGTACGTGTCAGTTTAATGTTTTACCTTTCATTTCGGTCGAACCATCAACCTCACTAACGTGACTTATGAATCAAATGTTAGACTTGATTTTTATACGATCTGAATATGCTTGATCAATATATATAATTGTCACTGGACGTTACATTAACATAGATAAATTCAAAAGAAGCGCTTTACCAAAACAGGATCTCCCATGAAATTGCAATGAACTAGTTTTAAAAAATAATCAGTTTCGAACTTTTAGAATTTCATATCAAAACACGCGTTTTGATTTTTTTTATTTAATTTATAAAGACAAAAGCTGTATAGCTTTTCACAATACTAGTATTCATGTTGCCAAATATAAACTTTCTAATTATTTCGCATGAATATCTAAAGCCATATCATATCGTTTTAATTTATTCATCAAGACATTTCCATTGTCAACGCGCAACAGTTAAGATTAAACCGTATCAATTCCTCAAACTGACAATTGTGAATACGTATTTGGATGACCTGACGTGTTCTAATGCACAGGAAATGGTACGAGTTTATTATATTAGCAATCTAAAAAGTCATCACACGCTAAAACTTCGTACTATATCAACACATTTGAAGATTCTCAAACAAACGTTACAAACTGCCACATAAAAAATGAATTTTAATTCAGGTATTGATTATCATTTGTTCTCTTCTCTAATTATTTTTATCAATGAATGTATTGTCCATGCAGCCGGCACTTAAAACGTATTTTTTTTTTTCAATTGTTCAGGTTTCCAGGTTCATGTTTTTCGTATCAACTTTGAAACGTACTGTCTTGACATCTTTTAAACGAAAGCCTAGAAGGATCATTCAAAACCCCAAAACTCCAAAATCATACATGCATCTATCATGATTCCCCGTGTTTACGAAAGCCAAAAAAAAAAAAAAAAAAAAACTTTACACTTTAATATACAACCGAAATCTATTATATAAAGTTTGTTAAGAACACGAATCCATTTAAAAAAACAAAGGTTCCGTTCAACCTTCATAGGGATACATCCAGCTTTACCATTTAAAACGAACTTAAATAGAAAATTTATAATTTTGTAGAGGGCACGTGTCACTGATTACACAACTACTCACCCGTGAAAAATGCAATCAACAAAATTGATTGGATTATCCTTATTGCTGATGAATATCATGTTATTAGAACAGTGTAGATTAAATTTAATTATGCAATATTTTAAAGTTGTTTCGGAATTAATGAAATTGTCTTCATGCGTAGTGAATTTTAATATAATGGAGAAAAAAATCAAAAGTCCCATTCAATGTATTTTAATATGTAGTTTATGTGTAATGAGGACAGCTAAATTAATTTGGTTATTGTACGTTCTGCAGTTCTTAAGTAAAAGAAATAACAATTGATATTGTTATATAGTTTGACTATTACAAGTTCGTTTTTGTTTTTCATTGACATCAACTGAATAAACGAATATCAGATTTTATCTTATATAAAGTTTAACATACTAAGGCAAACACGTGTTGTTTATTTTGCAATATCTTGGCAGAGTAGGTGCTTTCTTTGGTTTGGCTAACGGGCAAGTTTCTATTTTTTTTTATTATTCAAAATCTGTGCACGAGGTCTTAGTTGTTGTAAGAACGGACTGAGTAACATTCAACAGTCTTCGAAATAGTCTTTTTCGCTGTTCTTGACACCAACATTGATGTGAAATAACATGTTTTCTGCAAGACCAAAAAGTTCATTATTTCCCATGAGCTCGATGTAAAACCAAATCTTCCTACTTGTAAAGAACAAATACCCAAATATGATAAATGACGGGATTTCAATGTACGCTAGCATTATTTTAACCCGTTTGTGAAAGGGGGTTTTGATCGGGACAGAAAATTGACAGTAAAACGGAGGCAAATTCATTTTTCAGAATTTAGTTTCATATTGAAATTCGTCCAGGCCCTATTCAAATTCGTTTAGGAATTTATTACTGGAAAAGAACGAGTGTAAATGGGGGGAATACATCTTACTCAATAAAGTTTGAAATTATACACGTATCGTACGTTTTTTACGCAATAAAGATAAAGGCTTAGAAAAATTTTTTACAGTTTCACTCGTTAAAGAAATGTATTACTGGACAAGAATGAGTTTAAATGGCGAAAAATGTTTTTTTTTTCAAACAAAATTTGCATAGAAAAGCTGTCTATGAATAATATTAACCTATAATACATGTATGAGGAGTTTAAAGAAATTAAGTATAAAAAAAAATGTAACGCCAAACAACAGTGTCTTGTAAATATGTGGATACACTTTCAATAGTCAAAACGTTATTTATTTAAATGGATCTTCATTACAAGATGTTAGAACAAAGCACACACATAATAAAATGATATTTATATACATATATTTCGGTAATTTTTTTTTATGTATTAGGCGCTCTATTGATGCATTATCCGGGTGGTTTTTTTTTACTATCAATGCTGAACTATAACTACGAAGTTTTATAGGACTTTCATCGTAGTTGAAACACAAAGGAAGCCACGGTTTGCAATGAAAAAGATCAATTTTAACGTTTTCAAATGAAATTAATTGAATGGAAATTTCCAGAATATAGACAAGACAAAATTTCTTAAAATCTTTAACTGGCTTCAACAGGTCGGGAACACTACCTTATATTGATATGCATGAATTAGCATACTTATGTCCTCGCACATGTAACTGTTTATTTACGTATGACGCAATTTTTTTTTTACCTGGGTTTTTGACCAATCCACTAAATGAGTAACAATGCATGATGGACTACTACGTGTTTACAATCAACCGAGAACACGTGTTATTTTCTGAAATACAACACATTTTCTCATGCATTGCGGGATTAACAATTTCGCTTAGTTTTTCATTTTTTGTATCCACATTTATAGTCCGTGATATAAAGTATTCGTTCCATACTCATATTAACGAAGAGTTGTTTATATGCGAAGAAACGAATGTTTGAATTACCCGAAATATAGCCATTACTATTGATGATGACACGGAGATTTCAGGTATTCGTCCACAAGACAGCAACGAAACAACAGTGAAAAACACAATTACCCATTAGACAAATATACTAGTGTAAAGCTAGCCGTCGATAACAGGCGGTGTTAATATTCATGAGGCCAGCAACTTTCATATAGATAGTTAACAAAAATAAGGGATCCTTGAATTTTGTGTTCGTAAAAAAGGGGAAGACTTAGAGTGTGTCAAATATCTGTTGGGGTCACTTAAATTTCACTGTTTTTAACAAAATTGATTTTACGATATTATATACCTTCTTTTATGATTAAAAAGTCATTTAAATCGAGGAAAAGTATGTATTTATTAATTTGAGAAACAAACACCTATAATAACTTACATCCACTTCATTTGAACTTAAGTGGATAGTTGTCTCATTGGCAATCATACCACATCTCCTTATTTTGTATACTTTATACCTTTCAGAAAGATCGGTTTCCCATTATGAGATATTTACTGTAGAATACTATGTAATATTTTTGTATTTAGAATTTGACAGTTACAGAACATGTATAAAGCCTATATCATCTATCATATTTCATTAAAACTGCACAAGACAATTCTTAATTCTAGTCTGACAATGTTAACAAAATCTATAAGTATTGATTTTTTGGCATATTTCAGTCTTTTGACTTTTGTTTTCTATTTCAAACTGTTCTTAATCCAGCTGTAGTTTCATTTTGTTTTCGTCTTTGCAAAGTTCGTTTTCTTCTAATGAAGATATTGGATTTTTTAATTTTTAACGGACTCGGATATTTGCCAATCTTACTAAAATCATTTATTGTTATCCATGTTTATGTGCGACAAGGACGTGAACTTTGATATATTTTGTGAAAATTGCAGCGTTGGATCTTAACCTATTATATTTCTCTTATTTGTTGGATAATTTTTCTTCTCGTTTTGTAAATAAATAAGGCTGTTGTTTTTTTCTTCGTTTTAATTGTTTTATACTAGTAATTGTTGGTCCCTTTATAGCTTACTTTTCAGCGTTGAACCCATGATTGCTTACTTTACTAGATTGTGTCCTGGATGGAGAGATGTCTCATTTGGCACTTATACCTAATCTTCTTATTTCTATATACAAAGCACATTTTAGAAAACCTTAACGGGCAACATGGCACCCACTATGATCCAGAGGATTTAAATGATTGAAGATATTGCACATAAGTCAATAGGACTGCAACCGATCGATAAAAATATCTCTTAGGTATATTTTGGGGTAAAATTAGCAACAGACGGACTTCATCGATGGACAAAAATATACAAAATATGTTAAGATATTTACCGTCCCTGCATTTATAACACATGTTTTTGGGAATACTGAATATTATGATGTTCTTCTTTTTAGATCAGGTCCTGATAAAAAATGTACACATCCGGTGAAGATAAGTCTGCGGCTCTCGTTACATCCATATTGCCGGGCAGCCTGTAACGCCACAAAGGCAATATGCTTGAAATTAAGCAGTGTTTTAGTGCAATGTTCTTAGTGTTTTTCTAATAGCAATGTTTTTGGAATGGCATTATGCAGGTTTAAATGAGCTCAAATGATTTTCATACTGGACAGTGGTCACTTCATTGGAAATTTCGCTGTTTCACTCCGTGAAATTAATGCACAGGTACAATGCATAACAATGGACAAAACCTGTTCAACTACTTTTACAAGGCGAAAAAGAAAGTCGAATCGTGATGCCAGTAAACAATATTTTTTTTAATCTGAGCATGAAAATTGAAGATTATGTTATAAATTTTTCATTAAACATATTTGCAGAACAAAAACATTTATTATGAGAGTCCCAGACACTATATTAATTGACAGTTTTCCCACAAATTCCACGTGTTTTCAAGTGGTAGTGAACTCGTACAGTAGTAGCCCACAATGCATTGTAGTTCATTGAGTCGATTGGTCAGTTTTTCAAGGCCATATTGGCCTTGTGTTTGGGAAATTATTATGCAAATATATTCTGACGTCAGGAAATCTAGAGTTCCCGACCTGTTCAACTATTACAAACAAAACGAAAAAGTTTATTAAACATTTTAGCTAAAACAAGAAATCTTTATTTTTTTTGTTTTCCCAAGGAAACTTTTTGATTGATTGTTTGAAAAGCTTACTTGTATGTGGTTATTGCCATCACTAGTCACTTCTAAGTATTAAAGATCAAAGGACCTAATCAACATGATAATTTGTATTCAGTATAATCATCGGTCATGCATGACATATCCCAGGAAACGGCGCGTGCCGATTAAAACTTTAATTACTTCTTTAATATTGAATTGATTTTATTTGGACAAAAATTACAAGATCAAAAATTAAATTATCTATCGAATGCATACCCTCAACGCTCACTAAAACATCTATTACATGTCCTGAATGCACTTTGTATGACCTGAGTGCACTCGAGTGGTCCTGAGCGGTATTTAGACGTACCGCTTGGTAACACAGCGTCATTGCAAGAAGCAAGCCTCTATCAAGAAAATAGAAAAGGAAACCAGAGCCCTATACAATTGTATCGTATAGTATAGAGAATTGTATAGTTTACTCGTTATTTTCGTTTCAAAAACAAGAAGAAAGTGATTTCCAATTCTACACACCCGTAAAAGCACTAACTATTATAAGTGTGTTGTAATAGAAATCTAATATATTTGTCACGTGCACTGTATACATACTGGTGTTGTTAAATCTTAACATATTCTAAACGTATGAAACTAATTAATTGCCAGTGACAATGTAAAAATAGGAAGATGCAGTATAATCGCCAATGAGACAACTCCCCACCAGCTGAGACCACATGACATAGAGGTTAACAACTATAGGTCATCGTACGGCCTTCAACAATGCGCAAAGCCCATACCACATAGTCAGCTATTAAAGGCCCGAACTGACAAATATAAAACATGTAACAGTCTGATTTTAGTAAATAGTGAACGCAAAACTGAAAAAAACGTTCATCTAGAAAAAAATTATTGCGGAGTTACACAAAATGATACTGTATTCGATGAATATGTGATGATAGATTTATACTAGGACGTCATAATTTCAAACAGTCTGGTAGAACTAGTACGAATCTCATTTCAGGAACATAAAATCAAACACCAAGATAAATATCATAACCCTATACTATGATACAATAAGTTCTTATAAAACTTTTCCTATATGATTTTTTTTTCGAATGTAAGCTTATCACTTGTGTTGCAGTTAATTTCATGAACTTTCAAAAGCCGAATATGTATCTTCTTTACGAGCAGCCTGTAATAATAGTGTTAGCTGTTAGTTGTATATGAAAGTTAAATATTGGAACATAGATTCTTTTAATGAAATTTATTGAGACATTATTTTACTCTATATGAAAATATAAGGAGATGCGGAATGATTGCCAATGAGATAACGATCACCAGATTTTATGTCGGTCACCTTCCGCGGTCTGCAGCAATGAGAAAAACATACCAATATTCGTAAGAACAAACAGAATAAAGAGATTTATTATTCCAATATCTTATTACATAAATGAGTATTTAGATATTAAAACAGTTTAGCCATTTCAATGATTTGTACTGTCACATTTTAGTAATTATTGATATTAAAGTAAAACTTTGACGACGGCAGTTGCTAAACATCGAATGTCGCTATTCTATAATGATTTGGTATACATTTGATCTTCCTTTTATTCCGAGTGCATTTTTTGCGGGGGATGGGTAGGGAATTATCCGAATGGTATATAGCCACGCTAACAAACGATAGCTTCTGCAGTTCTCTTTGTAGAGGCAGTTATTTAGTGGAGTTGCCGTCGGTTGCTGAATCTGATACTCGAAAAACATTGACTATTAATATTTGACTGAGAGGAAAGTATTTGCTAACGCTCTGTCATGATTTGTAATAGAGAATGATTTTTGTATAGAAAATCTAATTACAATGTAGCGGTTAGACATACATGCCGCTAATTCGAAAAATTCGATGAAAGCTGGATATCATATGCAGAAAAAATGGCGTGTACATATTTTAGGTTTTTCGTATAAACCCATAACGCATAGTCAGCTATAAAAGACCCCAAAAAAATATAATATGTAAAACATTTCAAGTGAGAAATCTATAGACGGAACTGTATATATATTTGTAATAGAGAATGATTTTTGTATAGAAAATCTAATTACAATGTATGTATATATATGTTGTGTACAAGTTATCATTTTGTACAAATTATAATTTGTACAAAAAAATTGTACAAATTATAATTTGTATTTTGATTTTGTACAAATTGTAATTTGTACAAAAAGTGCTTGTACAAATTACAATTTGTACAAAGTTTGACTAAAATTCACTTATAACTTGTACAATAATGTATAGTATGTATTTTGTTATAAAAAAGCATTGATATACACTATGGAATTTTTATTCAATGACCACACAATAAACCTTATTTACAAAATACAAAAATAGTTTTGTATCATTTGTTTGAACATGTGAGTGAATTATGGCATCGGGAATTGCACAAGAACATCTTTTGCTTATTGCATTTACATTTAGAAGTGGTGAATCCCCCTTTGCATTTACACGAAAGAAACCCCCTATGAGTGCCAATGAGACAACTCTCCATCCAAGTCAAAATTTATAAAAGTAAACCATTATAGGTCACAGTACGGTCTTCAACACGGAGCCTTGGCTCACACCGAACAGTTAGCTATAAAGGGCCCCAAAAAATTACTAGTGTAAAACCATTCAAACGGGAAAACCAACGGTCTAATCTATATAAAAAACGAGAAACGAGAAACACTTATGAACCACATCAACAAACGACAACTACTGAACATCAGATCAATGTTTGTTTATAACAAAATCCATACTATAATATATTGTACAAGTTATAAGTGAATTTTAGCCAAATTTTGTACAAATTGTAATTTGTACAAGCACTTTTTGTACAAATTACAATTTGTACAAAGTCAAAATACAAATTATAATTTGTACAATTTTTTTGTACAAATTATAATTTGTACAAAATGATAACTTGTACACAACATATATAATCCATGGAAACCAGGTGTGAAGAAATACCACAAAGGACTTCTTATTGCACTAAGAACTACGTTTTTTGTCCATGACATTTCTTCCGTGATTATTTTTTTCTATGACTTATTTTCCAACATTCAAAATTAGTATGTCTGAAACTGTCAAACAGACAAATCGGGTGTACAGTACTAGTAATATAGAGCAAGGAAGTATTATACTGTACAATAAAATATTGAATCTATAACACTTCCATGGTTAGAGTTATTGTTTTAGACTTAAGAAATTAGTTTTTAATTGGGAATGGAAAAATTGCGAGGAATTAATATATAAGAAGTATTGTCGTATTAGTACAGTGAGTATAACGAATTAATGAATGTCCAGAAGGTGTCAAGTTTTTGATTAACGTACATATATATTTGCATACAAAACCCATTCGCTATAATTTATGCAAGACATTAAACTCTTATTTGTACAACTTTAAATATTAGAATTGAATGGCATGAAATTTGATAAGTCTGTTAATATTTTCATCAATTTTGTGAACGACCTTAATAACGTGTACCTTCTGAATTATTTTATGACGGAATGTTACATACTCTAAAATACATTCTTCTCTATATACACTGAATTGCTCTAAAGCAGAATGTCATCGTCAGATGTATAATTGAAGATGACACACACTTAAGTATATATACCACCCGCTGTCAAACCTTACCTGGATTACCGACCGTGCAAGGGCTGTATAGCCAGTCAAGGTCGTTAAAAACTTCCATCATCACCTTACCTGACCTCACATCTTATTACGTAATAAGTACAAATGTAAAATTATCGATATGATAAGTTCAGTGGAATATACACTGCATCTCTGGGTTTTGATCTGAAAGCAAGAATACATTTGTTTATTTTTTTAGAGTTAATCGTGTTTTTGTGTCCAAACAATGCACAAAACCATCATATTTTCACAATCACTAATATGTGTTGACTTCGGAGCCTGTATCATGAATTTAGAGTTTTGATAAAAAAACTTTTTAAGAACTCCGTCGATCGTGTGTTTTTTTTTTTTTTTTTTTTTTATTTATTTATTTATTGCAAATTTGAACATATACCTCAAGTGAGAATTGCCAGCGGTGCATGCATAGAAATACTCCAAAGGACTTCTTAGTGCACCCAAAGACACACATGTCTCTGGGTGTACCAAGAATAAAGGTTTTTTTTTTTTTGCATTAAGGACACTACAGTGTGTTTTAGGAGCACGAAAACATGGATACAAGACGATATAAGCATGTAAAGCATGAATTATGAAATTTTGAATCTGATTCAATAGACTGATGTAATGATTTTTGAAGTAAAAGAACTTTTTAATCAGCGCGTGCCACCCCGCACGTGACGAACGGCACGTAACACACGACTAAGTAAAAATTCCGAAGCATCATGTTCAATTAACCTTATGCAATAAACAATTTATTCGATGATACAAGGATTTGTATAGATTTACTATCCTTGGTTGATAGTAGTTCGATGAAAGAATAATTGAGAAAAAAACTTTATAAACGGTGCAATTATTTTATTTTGTATCAATTAGAATAAAGTAAAACTTCTTTTTTTTAAGAAGTCAATTCTAAGTTATGATTAGAGCAACAAAAAGGGCGGTTTTTCTCAAGTTGGTTTGCTCAGAGACATACTCTGGTTTGCCAGAAAGTAAGTAAGTTATTTGTTAGAAATATTAACTTTTGAACATGTATAAAATAAATATGACAGTATAGTACAAGGTGGTTTGTATAGTCAACGTTACACCCGGCCTATTGGATCTAGAAATCACCTATTTGACAAATTTTTACAAGTATCACGGACTACATGTAAATATAACAGGGGCGGATCCAGAACCCCGATGTCTTGGGGGCACCATGAAATCAAAATCAAATATTTGTATAGATATGTAAATATGCGAAAGTGTGTGCTGGGATTGGTTGTGGTTGTGGTGATTTGGTGGTGGAAAAGGGGGGGGGGGGGTGGGTAGATTTTCATTTGTGGACCATTTCTTTTCTTTGATTTGCTGCCAATTATTATTCATTCTTTATATTTTGTCACACTTTTAATTTGTTTTCTATACTTTTGGGTCCATTTCTTTCTTCTAATCCACTAATCTTTTCTTTTTGACCATTATTTTCTAATCTATCAACCTCATCCATACGTATACCCTCAGTCATTGTGGTAACCCATTCATACCCTCAAACATAATAATTGAAACAAGAAAGATACACACACATAACTGTATTATAGGACGGTTATAAAGTAGGTCTTCTAAAAATACAATATAATATATACGTTATTACATTAAGCTTTACAGCTCATCGGTGTAAACAAGAAATAATAAATTATAATTGAAATAAAACATGTAGACAGAGAATGTTGATTATTTTGTAAAATACTGTCCCTCCTTTTAAAAGCCAGGATAATAAATTTTCCCCAAAAAAGTCAACTGCTTAACATTTTGTAGAGTTAACAACTGTATCCGTTTATATACACTCAGTCTATACCAGTAGTATTGTTTTATAAATTTTGCACGCAAGTTTCTATATGCCGAACACACAAGAATAAAGTAAAACTCGTCCTCAATACATTGACTACATACTTTGCATAAACGATATCATTACGGGAACATTCAGAAAACGACCAGTCTCAATATTTAATGAATGTGCAGATAGTCTTATTTTTGTAATAGCCTTTTTGGGCTTTCGGTATAGAGTAGGGATATATTTAGTCAAGTAATATTGTAAATCTATGTTTATTGTCTGTTCTATGGTCGGGTTGTTGTCTCTTTGACACATTCCCCATTTCCATTCTCAATTTTATTGTGATTATATTTTTGTAAATAGCACACTTAATTGCTACTGTTTTCCAACAAAGAATATAGTTCTTGTGTTTTTATATATATAGTAGGCGCTGTTTTATAAGTGAAAAAGCGTTTTCAAATGTCAGTTCAGACTGGCGTAGCCACAATTCACCTAGTCCGATGTTGTGTAATCCATCCTTAATCAGTTTTACCCAGTTCTAAATCACAGCCGTACCCTGTACACACTTCCCAAACAGTCAAAGTATTTGTGCTAAATACAACTGTAGGACCATTGTTCAAGTTTGACGTATTTTGTAGACAGTCAATTGTTGACGGATTTTAGTTATTTGTGTTGTTGAGTTGTTGATGTCTCCTTGACGTATCTATCACATCTCCTTTTATTCATAAGGTGTATTCGTCTCGACTTTGCCATGATCACAAAACTTTTTATCACCAGTTATGACGATTTTGTTAATTAGATTTTACTGTTGTCACGTGCCCTCAATTTTTGTGCACTCATTTTCAAAAGTATTTGATAATAATTCCTGGACGTTAGAATGGTTGCTTCTTCTTTAAGCCAGATTAATATTGTGTTGTATACACATATCTGTTAAAATATTAGCAGTTAAAAATATTGATTACCGATATTTATATTATACTTAAAAAACATAATTATCTGGTACCCAGTCGACGAAAAACTCCCGAAGTTAAGAGAATTTTATCATACGCACATTCTAGAAAACATATAAGATGCAAACATTTAAAGTAACGGTTTCATGTAGTATATAGTTTCCATCCTTACCTTTAAGTCGTTGACGGATTGCTGTATCATGGCGGGCTATCCATTGAAAGGAATTAAAAGGAACATGATGTTCTGTAACGATGTGTGGCCCTCGTGTGAAGTAAAATTGATTATACATAATCAATTAAAAATATTTTTTTGTGATATAAGTAAAAATCAACAAAATAATGTTGCAACTAGATAAGCTTGCTAATTACAATGGAACAAATTCATAATATTGTATATACTGAAGAAGAGATAAGAAATAAATCCAGCAATTTAATGGGATTTGTTACTTTCGTAGGAATGGTTAAGAAAATCAAGTGCATATTCTCGCGTATTGGATAGATAACAAATGATGTATAGTAGTTGTTTTTAACGAGATAAATTCATTTTATATATAAAAAAAAAAAAAAAAAACAATCAAAGCAAAGCAAAACTTAAAACAAATTGGAGGAATCTATTTTTCTGTGTATTGCAAATGAATCATACATATAGGATGTAATTTTAAATACGGTTAAATTAACAGGGGAATTTTTAATTTGGAAATAAAGAAACATCATTAAGTACGAACAGATAAAAAAAAACATATTAAAGAATATACGGAAATATTTCAAATGGCAAGCATACACAACTATCATTCTACGAACCTAGATTATATTTAAGTTTAACATGTTTAAGTTCATCATACTCTTTTAATTTTGTATGTACATTGTATATTCAATGTATAATTTCTTTTTTGCTTTGCAATGACTTATTATTTTGGATCGCAATGTTTAAAACCCCTTCTGTAGGCCTGTGTATTACAAAGGATTTATCGATTTAAAAAAACCTATTCCTTTAATAATTCCTTTAATAACACTCGGAAGAGCGTGTAGAACCCCTCCCCCTCATGTGTATACTAGTAATCATTTCTATACGCCCCTGTTTTAAGTTGCTTTTTCGTTAAAAACACTGTTCAATGCATACATAACCTTTTTAAGGGGTGGACAATTTACAGCTTGACAAATTTTCTATTGTTGAGGCAAAATGCAATAGTCCCAGAATTACTGTTTCATGTACATTAACTTCCGGTAAATGGAGTTATTTGTGGGTAACAGCGATGTACGGTACTTATAAGAGGGTTTGATGAGGACTGAATTGCATGCACGATATTTACTAAAAACAATCGTATAGCCGTGCTTTCGTTATTGTTTTTTAAAGTTTCATTTTGATTTTTCAGCCTTTTCGCTGTGAATGGGTTTTTTTTTTTTGCACCAGTGACAAATTTTACAACTTTAATACAGGGTTAAAAGTAGATTAATTTGTTTATTTATTCATAACTTTCAACAAGTCTATACTGTTTACGAAAAAAAAAGTCAACATTTTCACAATCAAAGGTTTCATTAATTTTAGTAAAACTTTAAATACATATTGTTTTATTTGACGGTAATTGTAAAAGTTTTTTAGTAACCTTTAGGATACATAATTTTATCGATTTTATTTATGTAAACAATGACTATTGTCTGTTCTTTTTACATGTATCCCTTTATTGGTTATCCGTAAGAAGAAGAGAAAAAGTAAATATACGGGAATACGACATATTAACAGAAATATAAATAATAGTCTTCACCATACATAGTAACAGACTGACAAATTTATTGTATTTAATTTATTTCTGTTTGATATTTTTATTGTCTTTCACTATCCTTGATTCCGTTTCTCGTTTTAATTTTTTTTTTTTTTAGAAATTATTGATTAGAGACCACAAATACTGAGATAACTCGAGTTTTCATATCAGTTATCAACACTCTTTCAGATAAAGAGCTACTGCATGTGGACATATTAAAATCATATTATTTACCGGAAATTTCTATTTTCAACTGGTTCACTTTTCATGCTGCATTTTAAAAATATATCTTGGATCAATAACTTTAAGTTATTTATTTTCTTATGTATTTGTCATTAAGTCATTTTAATTGTGAATATTTGTTAAGAAAATCGATAACGTATGGAATGGATTGAAGATAAATATATATCGGGGTTGCTTTTCTGCTTGAGTGATTTACCTTACAAGGAGGCGGACACATTGTTTAAAAGGACTTAACATCAGTTTGAATTAGTTTAACGGGGGCGTGGCTTATTAGTTTGACGGAGGTTAACCGGGTTTTAAAATAACTTGAATGACCGCAAGGGAATCTATTTGACTGGTATTAAAATAGTTTAAAATGGATTGAATAAGATAGAAAATCTTTCTTTAATTTTTGTTAATCTGATTCAATATCCCAGTAATCTTCTTTAAAAATGGTTAATACCTATTTGACCGTTAAAGCTAAATTCTTGTTACTAGTGCGCGCGCAAATCATTTTACATTTAGGATTCGTTGCTGAGCTTTTTTTACTGTTCCCATCTCCGAATCCCTAAAATAGAATTTTTTTTTCAAGCCCCACAGTAGTTCAATAATAACTATATGTCTTTGCATAAATAAGTATGATTTACTTTTCAATACTGCATTAGGAAAGGGGGGGGGGGGGGGTTATACAAGTTTATTTTGTGACACAGTATATAATATAATTAGATGAAGGGGGTTCAGATTTAGATATTTGTATAGAGATGTATATATGCGAGTATTGGCAGTAATGGTTATGGTGTGTGTGTGAGGGGAGGGGGAGGGGATTCAGATCAAAGATCGTTTCTATAATTCTATATCTTTTAGTTTTTACCATTGCACTCTATTCTTTATCCTTTGATCTCTATTATATTTGTCCTATACATGCGTGAAATATTTGCCACTGGACATGAGGCAACCAAAAAACAATCAACGTATTCTTTATATTTCATTATTTCTTTATTATGTTATCTATAGGTTTGGTCCCGCCCCTTATCTATTTTTTGCACATTATTCTCTCTATGTAAACCCAATTCCTGTCCTGATAAATGGTGACTCATGCATAGCATCATACATGTCATATGTGGTTATTAAAACAAGAAAAATATTCATATTATAATAATTTACTGTATGCTTAGACTTATAGATAGATGTCATTAATCCCAGATCATGTAATAAAGTAGGTCTTATAAAAATACAATAGCATTTTAATGATGATTATATATATGTATATATATTTAACAATGCCAATTTTTTGGAAAAAAGGGTAGGGGCAATGCGTTTTAAAAACATATTAATGGCGCGCGTTTTTTTGTTCTTCGGTAGTGAGCCAGAAGAAGTCCATTTCTGTTTTTTGCATAGGGAAGATCTTCTGGCTCTCTTCCACCTCTTCTTTTTTGATAAGTTGTTTAGACGGCAGAGGCACATAACAAACATGGCGTCGTTTAGTCTAAATGACATTAATAAATTTATGAATGCAGATATATTAGAATGTGAGCTGTGTTATAAACGTTTTTATGGTATGACAGCCTTAGTAGGACATCCCTGTAGGACGATAAGCTGGATAAATATAAGAACTACACGGACAATAACAGTTAAGGGACGATTATTTGATATTCTAGGGAAGGGATTTTGATTGATTGGTGTTTAACGCTACTGGGCTATTCCGTGGTGGTCAGTTTAAATTTATAGATGAAGGATGGGGAAGGGAAGAGAGGGCATAATTATTCATTTTAATTTGTCGCTAATCATGCCTATTTTTCAGCTCTTACCAGGCAACCATATTCATATATGAAATCCTTCTGTCCCCCACCCCAACAAATACATAAATATCAAATGGTTTTCCTCTTATCTAACACAAGTTTAAATTTTTTGATTGTTTGTTGCTTATTTTTAACGCCCAGTGACAAATATTTCATGCTTGTTCAGGAAAACACGAGTTTAGAAGTCAGGTATATAATATAAAAACGAAGAGATGGGATATGATTGCTAATAAGGCAATTATCCACCGGAGTTCAAATATGAAGTGGATGTAAGCAATTATAGACAATCGTAAGGCCTTCAACAATGACAAAAACCTGATTATGTAAAGTCGTCTATAAAAGGCCCGACATGAAAAGTGTGAACAATTCAAACGAAAAAAACTAACGGCCTAATCATACATAACAAAACAATTTACAAAATATCAAATATGAGTCGAGACATGAACAAACGACAACCACTAAACTACAGGCTCCCTATCCGGGACAGGCAAATAAAGAATATGGCAGGGTTGATATAAAAACGAAGATGTGGTATGATTGCAAATGAGACAACTCTCCACAAGAGACCAAATTACACAGAAATCAACAGCTATAAGTCATCATACGGCCTTCGACAATAAGCAAAGCCTACACCGCATAGTCAGCTATAAAAGGCCCCGAAATCACAAATGTAAAACAATTCAAACGAGAAAACTAACGGCCGAATTAATGTACAAAAAAATGAACGAAACACAAATATGTATAACACAGCGGCAAATGGCAACCACTGAATTACAGGCTCCTGACTTGGGACAAGCACATACATACAGAATGTGGCGGGTTAAACATTTTAGCGGGATCCCAATTCTCCCTCTAACCTGGGACAGTGGTGTAATAGTACCACAACATGTTTGTGAGCACGCAACCCATCCCGAAGATGGGACAGTGGTGTAACAGTACAATAAAAGAACAACCTGCACTAATCAGTTGCAATTAGATTATCTCAAAAGATCGGTACGAGACACACACAAAAAAACTAACATTAAGACAATAGACACAAAGCACCGACATAAGAGTATTTGCAATTACTGGAAGTTTGCTCAAAACTAATTACAACTAGTACTGAAATAAATCTTGTTCTCCCAGACTGAAGAATCAATCAGTACACAACGCGCGGCAAAGGATTTATTAAAAAAGAAAACAGTCTGAGAAACGTCTGGTTTACGTTGTATAAAGATATAAGAAGATGTGGTATGAGTGCCAATGAGACAACTCTCCATCCAAGTCATAATTTGTAAATGTAAATCATTATAGGTCAAAGTACGGTCTTCAACACGGAGCCTTGCTATAAAGGGCCCCCAAAAAATGACTAGTGTAAAACCATTCAATCGGGAAAACCAACGGTATCTAATCTATTTAAAAAAAAAATATATACTTGCATATAGATCCATATACAATGAACGTTTTTGAAAAGTGGTGGTCCGAACGTTTTGACCATCGAAATTTTGCAATAGAAATAATAGTGAGGACAAGAAGATTCATATGCAACTATTCCAGTCATAATTACGTTCGATAACTCTGCATGTTACTGGTTTAATTAGGATTATGTAAAATTTACTAGTTACCCGATGAATGGTTTAAAGAAAATTGAAAAATATAGTTATTTCACCTCGGTTCATATCCATTCGAGGTCTTCTTTTATAAATATAAAATAATATCGTAATGAATTTCATTGAGAATCTGACAACACTAATCAACATAGGTATTGTCAAAACATACATCTACATAGGTATTGTCAAAACTTACATCGTGATTAGGTGCCATGTTTGTTTTCTTTGATTACGTTGATGTTATGACTTAATATCTCCTTAGTCTAGCTATGTCCTTGGCTATCACTATATAGTGACAATAACGTGTCATATCTAATTGCAATATAAACAGTGAATTTGCATGGACAAAATAACTGTCGAACATCGTCTACGTTTGAAAATTATTTGGTCGCCATTTTTTAAATTTTTTATAAAAAAACAACAGCATGTATCAGCTTTATCAAAAGGAACCAATGTTTGATTCTATGCTGCTTTAAGGTAAGACAATGAATGAAAACGCGAGCATCCAACAGTTATTTGATTTTCATTGTAACAATCTTACAAAATATATTTTTACCAAGTCGGCCCACGCTGTCAATGTGGTCGCTATCTTGAAAAATAATACCCGATTTTCTGAAAATAGCTAATTTTCAAATCAATTTGGAAGGGACGTAATAAAAAATTAAACTATTGCATGTACGATATTTCAAATATTTATGAATATAGTAATAAGCACATATTTCCACAATTTTTCCATCTGTTTTGTTTAAATCGCAATTTTAGGATTAACACGACAGACAATCCAATATTTATCGGAGTTGGATGATTTAACAGTGTGAATTATCGAGGCAACAAGACAAATTTTCAAAAGCATTTGGAAGGGAGAAGACCAAAATTTAAACTTTTCCAAAAGGCATAAATATATTTCTAAGTATATGAGGAATTACTATATATTTCCACACTTTTTTTATCATGAACTTAAAGTAATTTATTTTATCGATTCCTGAAAGCCCCTGTGCATTTCTATACATTTTACTTGGGCATGATACGGGTGATGTGTGATGTCGCCAATGTCACGTGATGACTGCTATAGTTGGATATGTTAACAGCCAGTGCAGGACCCGCACGAACGCCAGATTTAGTTAGAGAGGCGATATTCTGACGCGTTTTTTAATTCTTGGTCACTCATGTTTAGAAAGAAAGGGGAGAAATCCAAACAATTACCGACCAATCACAAACGTTGTTGCAAATTTGACATTATGACGTCAAAGAATTTCCCATAATGCAATTATTGCATATAAATAAAAAACTACTGTACCAATTGAATAAAAAATATTGCATTAAAATGACAAGTTATACCAATTGAATAAAAAATATTGCAATTGAATGACAAATTATACCATTTGAATAAAAAATATTGCATTTAAATGAAGAAATATACCATTGAAATAAGAAAATATTGCATTTAAATGAAGAAATATGCCAATTAAATAAGAAATATTGCATTTAAATGAAAAATATCAAATTTTTGCAACCAATACCATGCCATAGAGCTACCATAATTCTCGAATCCAATTGAAAAAATCCGTTTTTTTTTTTTGTTTCGTTTTGTTTTTGTGTGTGAGTTTTTTATGTATTTATGGGGGGATGGGAATAACTTAAAGGTGACCCTTTTCTACTCTTGTAAAAATACGTTAAATGTATTGATATTTTTAAGATGTTGACAAATTCACATGTTTATTATGTTTCGACTATATATAACTTAATATATTGTTTCCAGGAGACAAAATTGAAAACCAAGAAAGATTGAATTAAACAATTTCATACAAATGTATATAAATAAGTACACACGGCGGTCTGAACGATTTCATTTTTGATCACACACCAAGTAAGTTACTTACACACATTTTGATCACTGTAACACATTTATTTATCTTTAGTTAGATAAAATTGATTAACTTCATTTCGTAGGTTGAAGTTTCAAAATAAATTGACTTAGTTCTAGTTAATAGATAGATAAAGAGTCAACATTCGGAATACTAAGTAGGTCTTGTCATTTGCATATTGTATGTGCATCCTTGAAGCTAAAGGAAAAATACAAATAAGTACCCTGCCACGTCCATGTTGTTCTCATTCCAACCGAATACATTTTCATGCAAATTGAATGTTTAAAACCAGTTGACCAACCCACTTAAGGAAATGTATTACAGTCGGTCCAATTAATCCAAGGAGTCACCATAATTTTAGGGAAGGTCAATGATATATCGATAATGAAGACCACATGATGGTAAAAAATATACCTCGTAGTATATAAAAGTAATTACCTGAAAATAATAAGAATAGAGCAACGTATTTACCTGTAATGAAATATTAAACTCCAATAAGAATCCTTGTTTAACACGATCTATACCAAATTTGTATTTGAGTCAGTCTGGTGAAATTACCTAAATATTGATTTACACATTATAAAAATAAATCTAGATTTTCTGCATGTTTTTTTTTTTTCATACAGAAGCTAGAATATTGAGGCCCTTACATGTCTAAGGTGAGCATACAAGAACAATTAAAATGTATTTTACTAATAAATAATACACTTATGTCTTTGTAATTTTGTTATTTGACACGCAGTACCCTTACATTCTAAAATTAAAGAAGCAACCAATTAGGTTTTTGTAATACTGTCTTTAAGACTTCAAAACCGGTGGATTCAATTAAATCAGCATATTAACTGTTTATTACTGATATACGAATATATTTGTTTACCAATTTAACAACCTTTAACCACTAAACCTTGTGATCTCTGTGTTGAATTAAAGAGGAACAAAAAGGTCTTGTCAAAATTAATATAAGCACACCCATCCAATTAAATACTTTTTATTGTATTATATGATAACATTTGCAATAGTCCTGTTTAGCCCGTGTAAATGCAAGTTTTTTTTTCAGAGTAAGAGATTTTGTTTTATTCTATCAAGAAAACATATGTACGTAACCCGTATGACAAAAAAGTTATCAAAAGATAAAAGCAATAAACTACTATCCTCTTATTTAAAATTCCATTACTGGCAACATCAGCTGAAGAGCGATGTTCATTCTAATTTCAATTTGTCCTCTTTTATTGAGTGTGGAAAGTTTCTTGGTGGATAAACCGGAAAATGTGGGAGGCCAAACTGTCCTGTCAGGTCAATATCTCACCGTTACCACATACTTTGAGGACAAGAAGCTGCAGCAACAGGAAACACTCCGACAACGACAGGACACGGATTAATTACGACATGACACGGACCAAAAGCTTGCTCTACTGGCATCACAGCTTCAGCAGAAATTTGACAATCTCGAACAAACGCTTGTTGATGAGATAAAGCTAAATAAAACAAAAGAAGATCTTTTTCTTTTAGAACAGAAATATCAAACACTTGAACAAAATCACAAATACTTGAAACAAGAACATTCTACGCTACTGAAGAGGTATACAGCAGGAACAGTCAAATTCAGCAACTTGGATATAATCAGACTGTATCGTTAGTCGCAATTGAACATAATATGACTAGTGAGTTATATGACTTTCGGATAAATCAAAACAAAAACGTTAATGGATATCAAAAACATGGTACGTGCAGCTGAAAATCGTACAAATGGGACACTTGCTTCGCTACAAAACCAAATAAGTCAAAGTGTTGAAAAAGGTATGTTTATCACAGGTTGGCCGTTTGTTAATCTATTATACTCATATGCATACCTTTGAAGTCCTACAAACTGAATAAAGCAATTTAGGAACGCCCAATCATCTTTCTATTCTTCGTGGACAAAGAAGGAGTCCATAATGCATGTTAATAATTTGTCAATAGCGTTTGCCCACAGCAGTTTGGAATGAACTTGAAAAAAAAACTTTAAATACGTAGTTCCATTTTGGTAGCGAATATATAATGACACAATCTGTATCAAACAGTGTATCTACACAATGCAATGCCAAGTGGTTGGGTAGCATTATTCAATACCAAAATGAATTTTAAAAATTTTGAATGAAATATATTATCAAAAAAGAGACTTTATGAATGAATATATTAAAATTTGGAATCAACCAGTTAATGTATGACAACCCTTAAATGATGCACGAAGATAGATTTCAAGATTTTTAAGGATTAATATCGACCTCGTATGTGAGTTACCGTTTAAAACATTGTAAGACTATAACATGTATAAATACATTTACAAGATATCGAAGCGACGGGTTGTCAAGGTCGTGTAACACCCCCAAGTAAAAGGTGACGCCCATGAACATGTACAATGATATTGTTTAAAATAAAGTTGAAAAAACCACTTCATTCAATTACTATGCCAATGCCCGTCACTTAGAACTGTATTTTTGAATTTTTGTGATTTTACTTTAAGTACTGAATTTCGTCTTAATTTATTTATTATGAAACAAGCAATGAATTTAAAGGCTATGTCAGTCACTATATCACGAAAAATTACAAATAATAACATACGTGTCCTATCTTTATTGGCGAGTAAAAATACCGTTTTTTTTTTTAAGAAGGCCTACCAAATATTCTTTTCAAATATCAAATTTGCGAATTTTTATTTACAGCACCACATAATTGAATTTAAACATGTACTATTTATCTGTAAAAAAAGTCACTGGTATGAGTACTATGAGGGCTATATTACAAAAACGAAAACAATCATATATATATACATTCAGTGATAATGAATATAATTATCACCGACAATCTAATTTCAAGTTTGCTTAGTATACATATACATACTAAGTGAAATAATTCTGATAGAAATTTCAGATGATCTTATTTTTCTAAATCTGCTTTTTTTTGGTGAAACTAATTCACTTGAAAGAAAGAACATCTGAAATTGCAGACATAATTACCTAATCTGTTTTCACGTAAACAAATTCAAATTTGACTTTAAATTGTCAGTGGTGATTAAACTGATTTTGACCCGATGGATAAATTAAATAGCATTCGTGTCCATACAATAATATTCAAATTTAGGACACACGTAACCTTTCTATTCATAAATAAATAGTTTACTTTAAAATCCAAGTAACGTGGGGTCCCAAATTCGCAGTTCATTCACCATCGTTTAATCAAGAATCAGACAAATTATTTGTTCATTTTGTAGATGTTATTCCTATTTTCTATTTACCTAATAACATTGGTTTTTTAAATGCATACTGTATCATACAAAAATGGGTGTAAACCGACTTTTAAACGAACATTTTCTGACGAAGATTAGCCAAAATGCACGCAAGCTTAACTACATATCCTAATTGAATAACGGATGTTTTGTTTTATTTCTACACATGTTTCTAACAATTTGATAATAGTCAACTTACTTTAACTAAATCTAAAATAAACAGCAGTAGTTGTCCTTTTCTGGATTTGGACACTTCAATCTCTAAAGGAAAACTCCATACGAAAATTTACGACAAAAGAGACGATTTTTCATTCCCTATTGTTAATTTTCCTTTTTTAGACGGCGATGTTCCTTTGGCTCCATCATACGGTGTTTATATATCCCAACTCGTTCGTTATGCCCGTGTGTGTAGTGACGTCATAAATTTTAACGAACGTAATCAATGCATCACTGGTAATTAATTAAGTCAGGGATTTCGTTACCATAAATTACGTAAAATATTTACTAAGTTCTTTCATAGATACAAAGATTTGATTAGTAAATGTGGCTGTTCTTGTAGAAAACTGATTAAAAACGGTATTTCACATCCTAAATTTTACGGTAATATTGTACTTATAGCACGGAAATCACTATGTGATCCGTGTAAACTCATCGAACTTTTAAACAAACTTATTAGTAAAGGTTATCTTACCAATGTTGTAATTAGATCTTTGAATATAGTTTACATTGGCACTAATATCGATTTTGTCATCAGCAAATTAAAACATAACTAAATTTGTATTCTTTTCAAACGGGATGTATAAAGACACACCCACGTTCGTTTTGATCTATAAAGAGGTTAAACTCCTAACTATCCTACTGTCTGTCGATACATTTATTTTTTGCATTGCACTAGTCATGTCTTCTTTCACTGTCCATGCCGTTAAAATACTAAATCCCTGGGATGTGTTGTAGTTGATTTTAGTCTCTGATGCATGATTTTTTAGTATTAATTGTTTTGGCTTTTAACTAGCTGTCAGTAACTGCGAGTACTCTCAAATCGTACTTTCTTGTTTATTTGACCTGTTGATACTAATTGTATTGCTTTTTTGTTATTTAAGGTTATTCAGGGTTATATCTGGTCTATTTACCAGCTTCGATAAGTGTGTAGTATTACTATAAATTTTCACTTCGTACTATGAACATCAAAATTATTTATATTGTAAAAATATTTTCTTTCTCTATTTGAACTGTACACGTATACCTAACAACAAAATTATTTTCATTTAAAATTATTGCAAATGGCTAAATATTTTGTTCGAGCATATTGTTTTTCTTTAATTGAAAAATTGGTAAATAATTAAGTCAAAACGAACGTGGGTGTGTCTTTATACATCCCGTTTGAAAAGAATACAAATTTAATTATGTTTTAATACCGATATAACATGTTACTTTTATTATTCTTCCCTTAGTTTATTTATTTTGTATTTACCTTGTATCATAGGTCAAATTTATTTGTTCTTAAATTCTCCCTCGCCCTGCTCGTCCGAATATAAAGTATTTCTACTCTAAATTCAATAGGCTTTAAACAAAACAAACACAGAAATAGGATTAGTTGCTCGTAGTAACATATTATCTTCTCTTGCGATACATTATTTTATTAAATCTTTATAATACAGGTTTCTTTTATACAACCAACATATATAAATACATGTAATAAACATAGCAGCCACTGTATATATACTAATGTGACTAACTTCGTGACGATTCGACGTAACTGCGAGCACCTTCGATACTAATACATTTAAATGCCAAACTTTATATAGTACCATAAAACCCCACCCGTAGAAACCGCCAAAACTTTTCTCGTGCCTTGTGCACGTACCATCAAACTTTATAAATAGTACATACTCTTGCAGAACTAGTTTCAGAACTAGTTACACTAGTTCCCATCTATATATAATTAATACAAATACCAAACGGGAAAACCCATTTTCAAACGAAATGAAATATATTTAAATTCTCCCTCGCCCTGCTCGTCCGAATTTAAAGTATTTCTACTCTAAATTCAATAGGCTTTAAACAAAACAAACACAGAAATAGGATTAGTTGCTCGCAGTAACATCGAAACAAAGGAAATGAAACAGTTCAGAATTAGATGCCAAGATTCAAAGATACTACCAACTGACGATGTAAATTGTCCTTAATATAACCATCTTTTGACTGATCTGATGACCATCTACCGTGCGCCTTCAATAATCTATCAGAAACCCCGTTATTAGCTGCTGAGGTAGCACCTCCACTTCTTAGACTATGTAACCCGAACTTGGATTTATCCAAACCAATATCTTCCAATGCCTTAAGTAATATCTCACGAGCTCTAGTGTACGATAAGGATGTATTGTTTTTGCTTAGCTTGTATACACCTTGTGATTTCAAAAATGACAAAGAACGAAAAATAAAATAGTCTGAATCAGATTCTAAACCAGCTAATTTCAAATAAATCTTTAACCACTTAACAGGACACATTTCATTGCCGGTCCTAGCGATTATAACCTTGTTTCCTCTTCTATAAATGTCTGTTTTACTCTTATTGATAGCAATCTCAACATGAGTATCGTAGAAAACAATGTTATTTCTTTTTATATTTGCTAACTCACTGTAGCGCAAGAAACCTGAAAATCCAAGAAGACATAGTAAACACACTCTTAACTTAGACAAATCATGTTCAGAGCCATATCTAGAAACAATTAACTTTAAAATGTCTGTAGTAATAGGCTCTTTTTTGTTGATGGGTATACTCAAAATTCTACGACCGCCTTCTAAAATATTAGATAACAACTTATCAGAGCAAGGATTGTATTTAAAGTTAATGTCATGATACCATTTAATGGAATAAAAGTTAGATTCTAAAACGGACACGCTAACACCTTGCTGTATCAGTGAACCGATATATAAACATACTGTAGTTGCAGTAACCGGAGAAAATTCAAGCTGACAATCGGAACACCAAAGACGAAATTTTCCAAAATAAAATTTATATTTTTTAACAGTAGATTTTGAACTAGACGCTTCCACAATTGATGGTAATGCACTGACAATTTTGGCAAATCTAGAATCATTGGCTAATTTCTCGAACTGTTTCCATTGAGTCTGTAAATAGAAAAAAAACCAATTAAAATCTTCATACATACATGTATCTTAATTAGATAAACATTAAACTTCTATAAATATATACATCTCATATCTATATACATCAACTTCTAACCACACTGTGTGATTCTTTATGTTACACTGTGCAACATAGCTCATAAAAGTTCATACATAGTCCATCATAATACTGTATATTATGCCACAGAACAACTATATTGTTCACAAGTAAACATTTCACACTGTGTGACATACACACATATAAGTGTATCTAAATAGATAATTATCTAAATTACTAAGTAGTAAAATCAACTAACAACACTAACACATTACTGTTAAATGGTTGCTTAGCAAAAATACTGTTTTCGTCCGATCCTTGTATAAAAAATCATTTCGGATTTCTATACTCACGGAAATCTTTTATATAGCCTTTATATTGATATGTTAAACGATTCACAATCTTAGGCCAATACACAGCTGATTTCCACTTAGGTACTACTAATGCACCTTTTGCTTTACATATATGCATATAATTAATAACCCTATTAATCAAAACAATAGGAGGAACTATCCAGTTATTAAATGCTGACCAGTCATATGCAAACGCATCAACACCGGAGGTACCAGGTGTAAAAAACTTTGAGAAAAACATAGATACTTTTTTATTTCTACTGTCGGCAAATAGATCACAATTGAATGGACCCCATAACCGATCAAAATATTTGAAAATAATATCTGAAACAGCCCAATCATCAAAATCGAAAATTTTACTCAATTCGTCAGCTTGAATATTTTTATCTCTTGGGATCCATTCAATTTCTAATACAATATTATTATCTAAGCATATATTAAAAACATCTAAAGCTATGTCCTGAAGCTCTGCCTTCATACTACCTTTTCAAATTATCTTAGTTACATTCTGATTATCGGTGTAAATTTTGACAAGTTTTCCACTCAATTGATTATGTAAAGACTGTAAAATATTGCTTACTGCTTTTAATTCCCTCCAAGTTGAACTCTTAGTTCTGTCTGATTTATCCCACATAAAATGAGATACATTATTTGAACCTACAATATAACCAGCACCTGCATATTCGCTGGCATCAGAAAAAATAATTCTCTCAGGCATTCTATGAAAATATGAAATATGCCTAAAACTAACTTTGTCACAGTAAAAATACCAAAATCTAAGTTCTTGAATAACATTGTCATTCAAATATACAAAAGAATCCCAATAAGCTCTACAAGAGATAGTCATATGTAAATGCCTTGTCATAATTTGACAAATACTGCCTAATGCTGGTAACATAGAAATTATTTTTCCACACACTTTAGCTAAATTTCTACAAGTGATATGTATATTACGTTCAAATAAAGCAGATATAATGTTTTTTAAATTCTCGAATTTTTTCACAGGTATTTCTAAAGTTCCTTCTTCTAAATTCCAATTAAAACCTAGCCATTCCATAATTTGAACTGGTGTCCATACGCTCTTATTATTATTTACAACAAAACCAGATTTTTCTAAGTCACTTTTAACCTGTAAAGCCATATTTTCACAAATTTCTGAATTTTCTGCAGTTCCCCACCCGTCATCTAAATAAACCACAATAGGAATACTCATAGCTCTCCAATATTTTACTAAAACTCTGATCGTTTTAGTAAAAATGTGACCTGCTGATGATAAACCGAAAGGCAAAACTGTGAAAGTAAAAAATCTGATTTTATTGCCAAATTTCCATGAAAAACCTAAAAATTTTTGATGATCACAATGCACATCTATGTGATGATAACCATGCCTTAAATCAAATTTATACATGTATTTTGAATTATGTGCAAAAGATAATGCTTCATTAACACCTTCAAATTTAACCTTTTGTTTTTCAACGTATTTGTTTACATGACTCAAATCTAGTACAAGTCTTTCTTTACCTGAACTTTGTACTGAAACAGTTAACGGATTTACTACAAAAGGTGGACACTCTACTTCATTGATACAATTAGTAGTAAGAAGTTCATCTATTGACTTTTCAACAAAAGTAGCATGCTTAAGAGCTGATTTGTTATTAGGTAAATGAATACAACATGGTTCAGTATTAAATGGAATTCGATAGCCAAATTCTATCATATTTAAGATAAAATCATTTGCCTGTAAAACAGATTTCCAAAATAACACATTATTTTTTAAATTCCCTTTAACGTTAATAATTTGATCTCCAGACTTAATTTCATAATTGTTAATAAAGTCAAAATTATACTCAACTCCATTCGTTGTATTTTCATCTAACGTCTGTTCTTTACTGTGACTTTTCTTGTTCCTTTGGGGCCGTGCTGACTGTTGCTGACGGACTTGCCTTGAATGGACAGAATCTTGCGAAATGTCCTTGTTGATTGCAATAAAAGCATTTCCCGGATCTGTTCTGTGACTGCCCTGTACTTTCTCCGAATCCACTGCTTTGACTAATCCCACGAAAAAAATTCTTTGCGTTGAATTTATTTCCACTTTCTGTAGGTTTATTGCTGGGCCGATCATACGGTTTTGAACTTTTCCTTTTTCTAGAAGCACTGGCAATAGCGGAACGCAAATTAGCTGCATCGTCCTTATCGTCAGCCAAAGGACTATCAAGGTATTCATTAACGGTGTCCCATCCATGTTTGTCGCCGATTTTCAGAATTTTGTTCCTCTTCCGCAGCGTTTCTTTTTCCTCTGCTAACACCTCCAACGCCTGTACGTACGATTTGGACTTAATCAGTTTCTCTATTCTTGAAATCGTGTCGGACCTTTCTGTATTGAATAAGTACTGGATGCGATGTCCCTCTCTCTTGAAAACGAAATCTGGAGTCGAAACACCGATTGACTTCACTGGTTGTACAAATTGGTTTTCAAAATGTTTGATTAAATTAACTTTCTGCTGTTCTAGAGCGTTTGTTAAAACTGTTGAAAACAACGATACAGCACCACCAGTAGACAACTCGGTATTGGATGTACTCTCCTTACTTTTGGACTGTCTCAAATCATCATGGTCGGAACCAGTATCGGACATCATAAACGTATACTAATGTGACTAACTTCGTGACGATTCGACGTAATTGCGAGCACCTTCGATACTAATACATTTAAATGCCAAACTTTATATAGTACCATAAAACCCCACCCGTAGAAACCGCCAAAACTTTTCTCGTGCCTTGTGCACGTACCATCAAACTTTATAAATAGTACATACTCTTGCAGAACTAGTTTCAGAACTAGTTACACTAGTTCCCATCTATATATAATTAATACAAATACCAAACGGGAAAACCCATTTTCAAACGAAATGAAATATATAGTGTATGTTCAATGGTGAAATAATCAAATCTTTGTATCTATGAAAGAACTTAGTAAATATTTTACGTAATTTATGTATCTATGAAAGAACTTAGTAAATATTTTACGTAATTTATTTATGATTCCCTTGTACTATTTCTTCCATTTATTTCGTGAATAATCAAATCTTTGTATCTATGAAAGAACTTAGTAAATATTTTACGTAATTTATGGTAACGAAAATCAGCTGTAAAGAAAGGGTCCTGGCATACCTTACAAATCTTTGCATGTATCTATGAAAGAACTTAGTAAATATTTTACGTAATTTATGGAAACGAAAATCAGCAATAAAGAAAGGGTCCAAAAATTATTACATTTCATACCGATATAACATGTTACTTTTATTATTCTTCCCTTAGTTTATTTATTTTGTATTTACATTGTATCATAGGTCAAATTTATTTGTTCAGTGTATGTTCAATGGTGTTAATATGTCCTTTGATTGAGTTAAGCTATTTCAGTTGATATTTTATAGTGTGTCTTTCTATGTTGTGATGTATACTATTGTTTCAGAAAAAGGGTGAAGGTTTGGTACCATTTAAACGTTTAAACCCTCTGCGTTTGTTTGCATCTGTCCTAAGTCAGGAATCTGATGTTCAGTAGTTGTCGTTTGTTGATGTGGTTCATAAGTGTTTCTCGTTTTTTATATAGATTAGACCGTTGGTTTTCCCGTTTGAATGGTTTTACACCAGTAATTTTCGGGCCCTTTATAGCTTACTGAGAAGATTTAAGTATATTTACAGACGTTAAATGATAAACCATAAAAATACAATTTGTTTTGTCTCTATGAAAACCAATGATATCGTTTTAACTTTTTGATGCAAAAGGGTGCAAATTGGGTTGATGGTGCAATCTTAGTAGTGTCATGTTATGTAGTCCTGTAAATAAAAATTCGAAAATCTAAATCTAAATCTAAAGTAATATTTACTTGATTTGTAAGGTATGCCAGGACCAGGAGTGGATACACATTATAACAATACAATTTACATTAATTTTTGGACGGTCCTGAATTGCTAATTGTGGTACCAGTTCAGTTTTAAGTGATGGGCATTTAAATAGAAAAAAAATAAGTGTTATTTAATTTCATTTGCATTTATTATAATATCAATGTTTTAGTTTATCTGGTTAAACTCTGTATTTTCTTATAATACTTCAAAGAGTTATGAAACATTCAAGGTCAATTTTAATCAATGTATTATCGCTTAAATGTCTTCAAATCTTAAATATATTTACCAAAATCTTGTTAATTCACATATAACGTGACTTTGGACTTTTGTATTATTTCGCATGTAACGTAAAATTGTGTTATCAATGTATATGTTAGCGGCAATAAGTGAAATAAGGCATTAAGCTTAAATTCTAGGCAATATTCTAACGCCTAGGCATTAAGTTATCGCCTGAAATTTTCAGGCATTAAGCTTATTTCCTGAAATCTGATGATGATTATTCAACCTATTGCCAAACATCATATCAGGCAATAGGTTATATTTGGGATTTTTGTTTATCTTCCAAATACATGTACATTTGGTGAAATATTCTGATGAATAATATTTAAAAAAATTATGTGCCAAAAATTAATGTAAACTGATTTAAAAGATCTTAAATCTTTAGTATTTTTTCGTATTCAAAACAGAACATACTCGTATTTCTTTGTTGTTTTGCTCAATGATCGAGCCGGTTTGGGCTGGTCAATACTAGACAAATGTAAATATGAAATTTTGCTAGTCATATCATCTTTCCATCGGTTTTATTGTATATGTAAGTTTTCTTAGATACCCATCTTTTTTTTCACTTCTTAATATCTAAATACTTAACATTTAAGCAAGAGCAAATTTCTCGAATCTTTGCGAAATATGAATTCGATTCAAGGAAATTTTAAACAAAGATCATACACCCAAAGCAAAAGTACAATGATCATTTGGCAAATATTAAACTTTCAAAATTAGAAAATAAGGCAGTTATAGACTATTAAAATTTTAAATGGTATGACATATTTTACCATTGGAGGTTTGAAAGACTTGTAACTAAAGTATAAGAGAATGATGGGGGAAATTTCAAAAAGTTTATGTTTTTTAGAGGCCCTGTATGATTTTTTTGGGAAAAAAACAAATGATGAGATATGTCAAAGCGGCCTATTGTTATTTTAGATCGTAGAATTAAACAACCCAATAATGGCTTTGCAAATATTTTCAATGATTCCCTTGTACTATTTCTTCCATTTATTTTATCCAAAGGGTTTTATAGAAGAGGACAGGTTGATTTAATCGTTTTCCAATCAAAGTAAGATGGAAACTATATTTTCTTATGGTGTACCTGGATCACATAAAAAATATATTACTAGAGCTCTTACGTCAAAAGGTGCTTCAAAGGTGGCTTCTAATTTAGTTTTTGTTTTCACAATATTTGGTGTGCCACATAAACAGCAAAGTTACAAAGGTCGTGAATTTACAGCTAAGGTGGCCAGAACTAGTTATTGTTCACGGAAAGCCAAAACATCTCCAGTCACAGGGTAGTATTGAGTGGTCAAACGGAAATATTCATGACATGTTTACTGCATGGATGGGGAACAACGAATTAACAGTGGTCAATTTGAATTATAGGTTTATTCAATGATTTTTAAAATCAGTATTTTACTTATGATTTTATTTCATGAAATTCAAACTTCAGTTCTTTATTATGTACAAAATTTACTGTAACTTTGAATAAATTTCTTTTTATTTACTCCCATTTTCATTTTAGGCATTAACATTAATGCCTGGACATGATTTTCAGGATTTAAGTTTAAATCCTAGGATTTAAGAGTAATGCCTAACATTATTTAGGCAGTAGACTTACTGCCTAGGCGTTAGCTTATTTCCTAGGATTTAAGCTTAATGTCTCATTTCACTTATTGCCGCTAACATATATATCATGAAAATATTCATTTAATTTTATTGGTTCATTTCCTTGGTTTGTTTTTGGTGTTCATGAGATTTATCCTGTCACATTAAAGTGTTTGAATCAACAAGCTCTTTCAGAATGTTAATATGAACATTAAATCATTAAACAATAAGAACTAACTGTCAAAAGATAAACCTTATATTTGTAATAGTATATTTTCGACACTGAATTTGATAATAATTGGATATTGATGCAAATAAAAGTGTTTTAGGTTGGTTTTTTCAAGTTAGTGTAAATGCGCAACGCCAGTTCTCAACAAACAAAAATGCATAACTGCATTTTTAATCATATCATTTTTTGTAGTCGAATAGACCTGTATCAAATACATATTTTACAGTCTAGAAAAGTTTATGGAACTCAACATTTTACTATCCAGAATATTTGGATTGAAAGTACTTGCAAACTTATTTCTGAACATTCCTATAATCATTTCATAATATGTTTTAATATGAACAAATAATCATGTTTTGTATTAATCTGTCCTGACTGACCATATCATTTTTTATCAATGTGAATGTAAAGATACCAAGGGGAAATTTAAAACCACAAGCCAAAGAAAAACTGTTTTTTATAAATATTTAAATAAACAGATGTCGTATGGTTGCCAATTAAATCAGATCACGTCGATTTAAACATCTATAGGTAACCGTACAGTCAATAACGAGCAACTGCCATACCGTATAGAAAGCTATAAAATGACCCAATTTGAAGAAAGGATAAAACAAATCTCAGACAAAGAAAAACAAACAGCCTGATTGATGTGCAAAACAATGAAAAAAATAAAAGAGTTATATCATAAATAGCAATTAATGACCAAAACTGAATTGTAATGTCTTGACTTCCGACAGACACGTACAAAATGTGGCGAGGGTTAACATTTTTGCAAGCGCACAACCATCCGCTTATGTGGGACAGATGTACAGCTATGCAGTGACACCCATCTTGTTACTCGTGAAAAGTATGTCGGATACTCAAAGTATGTGCTGAATGTATAAGCAGATTTAAAATGTATAAAATACATATTTACTATTTCGTGATCAAATGCAACTATGTGTTGCATTTACTAATAAAAATAGATGTCTACATGTGTACGACGTGAGATTGCTGTCAGTAGTACGTACATACATATCCCCTCTGTTTAATAGCAAAATGCCTTGAACCAATTCCTTTAAAAGAATAGTTTAACTTATGACATTTTTTTTAACGGCTGATTTAATGCTACTCAACGTCATAAACATCGTCGGTAAAATTTTCCAAAATGACGACAGGAATGCTGTTTTGATCGCTCTAATCAAAAGGACGATATGAAGTATACGTCAATGAGAGAGAACTCCATCAACACTATGTAGGAGAAATTTCAGCTCAGATTCAATAATATGTCTGAGTAAGATAACATATCTTTCTACGGACCATCACTTTATGAAATACAACTTTATAATTTCAACTCTGTGTAACGATCTAGTACAAAGCAGGGTTCATGTTCATGTCTTATTATTAAGTTCTGGTTCTCATCATGTAAAATGTGTTATTTGGCGTTAAACACAAATTCACTAATTTGTCCATTTATCTTGTCCTTATTTTTATGTCTGCATTATTGATAACGAAGACACTCTCTGCTATACACGAGTTGTTGGAATAAAACTGTAATACTTCATTTTTTTAGTTGTCATAACAGCTTTCCTACCACACGATGTAGCATCCAGCGTTGGAAATGTGGTTAAGTTTTCCGATGTAAAATTCAGTGACGGAATGGGTGATTTGTCAACCTTTAAAAGCACAGGAAAATTTAAATGCGGAAAAAGCGGTTTGTACATTGTGTCTGTATCGATCGAGTTTGAGCATGATGGTAGTGAATTCCATATTTACGTGAATGGTAAAGTATTCACTAAAACTTATAAAGCTCAATCGAACAATTGGTGGCATTCCTCTACATCAGTAGTAGCGATAGAACTAAATAAGAATGACACTGTTTGGGTACAGATTGGTCGAGCTGCTACTAATGTACGTGCAGATTTACATTCACGTTTCACAATTATGAAAATACACTAAACAGGACAATACAAACGGTATATTAATTTTACCTACTGAATTGTTCTTTCTGTGATTTTTTTATTTAACCATACGTAGAAATATTTACAAAGTTTAATATCGTATACGAAAATTTATAAATGATTTAAATAATTTTCCTGACAAACAAAATATTTTACAAAAGATAATTATAATCATGATAATAAGATCAGAAAAGTTTTTGTAATTAAGTGACTACTATCATGACTATATCATTGTATATTATCATAAGATATGCAAATTTCGTAATGTTGATGGCAAATCATTGATTGTCTCTGATTAATTTATTTTTAGTGGACGCAATTTAGAACTTGATATGTTGTTAAGAAAATGTATAACAATTACTCTTCATTTGAAACGCACTTAATTCTAAACTAGCATTATTCTTAAACCTAGGTGACAATAAAGTTAACCCAACTAATACCGAATTCATATACAAGAAGGATTTATGTATCTTCGACAAAAATAAAACGGTTTCAGATTTGGGGAATAACTATAACAGCCCATGTTTTTATCCTACCATGATCATCAGTTAATGAAGTAAAAACAGTATCATACTCATTGTCAATAATGTCATATGAAGAAGTGTCATTTGCGAATAATCTAATATGATATCTCATATGTTCCACAATGACATTTATAGAACAAAAAAAAGAAGGGACCCAGTACCAAGCCTTGGGGAACCCCTGCACTGATATTTTTTTAAAGATGAATAAAACCCATCAAAAACAACTTTCTAGCACCTTTTATGTAATTAAATAAATTTTTGAATAAAAAGATTTCCAAACTTGTTGTAGACAATACTAGTTAGTGATATAGGTAGTTAATTTACAGATTCATGACAGCTTCCCCTTCTTTTAAACACTAGAGTGACATGGACAAGTTTTAGCACTTGGAACCTTTTTGAGCTGCAGAGAAATATTGAATTACAAAGTAATTGTTTCACAATACCAATGTAGAATTAATCCAATTCCGACATCAAATTCGGTCAACGTCTTCAATAATCTTTGAAATAATTTAGCAGAGCTACATTGTATTGTAACAAAATATCCCAAAGTATAAAAATATAAAGATATACATATAGACAACCATTGACAAGATTTAAGGCTTGATACAGTTATACTTGGATGAATAGTTGTCTCATTGGCACTCATACCACATCTTGTTATTTCTAAATGCGAACATATGGCATGTTAATGATGATACAAACATTCCAAAGTTGTTACAAATTAATGACATATCGTAAATATAAAAAAAAAAATAAAATTAGAGAAAAATATATTGTTAACTTTTCTAGGAAGCCCTAATAACCTAAATATTGAGAAGGGAAGATAATGTATCTTTGATAATAGTAAGAAAAAAAATGTTATGCATGTACAAGCTCCGTTGAAGAGGAAATCCATTTTTTGATTCAATGCCAATGCTTAGCAACAGTACGTAAACCATACTTTGATCAATCAAATTATAATAATGATAATTTTAATAATCTATCTGATGAAAAAAAAAAATGAATATGGCTTTGAATCAATGAATTCACAGACATCATGCATATAATTCATAAACTTTAAAAGACAAACTACCCAAAGAAAGAGATGAAATAATGAATAAAGGACTTGAGAGCTGTCCTCCTTTATTATTTTTATTATTGCATGCAATGTTCATGATGTTTGTGTTCCAAGTGTAATCCATAATGCTGGTTTTTATATTATATATTATGCAGTTCTTTTCTAAATGTATATATAACATGTATAATGAATGTTGTAATTAATCATTTAAGTCATGTTTAGAATGTTTTGTCTTTTTGCAATAAATAAACTGTAAGTATTCTGCTCTAATACGGATACTGTGATAAGTAAATAAAGTTATTTGTATTTTGTATTATATTTCTTTTGTGGCAAAGTAAACTTAACTCTTTTTACGACGAGTGCCACATGTGAAGCAGGATCTTAATACCCATCCAGAACACCCTAGATCACTTCAGTTTTTTGTAAGGGTTTGCGTTACTCAGTCTTAAGTTTTCTATGTCATCTATGTTGTGTTTTGTGTAATGTTGTTTGTGTGTTGATATTTTTTTTTTAAAGTCTTTAGGTTGTCATTTTATTTTCGATTTAGTTTAAATGTCCCTTTGGTACCTTTCGCCTCTATTTAGAAACTCAATATTATATTTCAAACGTTAAATAACTGGACACAGTACCTTTAACATGCAATGAAATTTCCTTCAGTAACACGAAATGTGTTCATAGGACACCATGCCCTCGATCGCACAATCACATTTACATTTTCTGTTAATCAAGACTCGTTACCAAAACTCTTATTTGGCATTCATTTTACGCAGATCACTTTATACGAAACATATGTAAAAGAGTTATACTGGACGCGAACCAGACTTTAAACTACATGAATCATCTGTCCATGTACAGTATATCGCTAAATGTAGTTCAAAACACTAATTATGAAAATACATGTACATATACATGCATATTAAACTTTAAACATTTGTACTAAGCTTATAAAATTGATGTGACCAAACTCTACCTAATTCTACTTTAAACCAAAATTGAATCTACCTCAAACCTAAACTTTAATCTAATACAGAATGGGTGAAGGGACGTACATACTGACTTATATAATGACCCTCCACTATTGTAGTCGGCGCATAACAAACAATTACATATATACTCTGTAATACTGGTATAGCAACACTATGCTTACACATGTTAAATATATTATTGCATATTAGGGAAGTTTGCAATTACTGAGAGCAAGTCACAAGTAAACTTTCTCTTGATATTTAAATCCTGGGATAAAATCCTTGCTAAAATGCTTAATGTTGGTTGTGCGGGATAGATAAAAAGACAGCCCTGTAAAGGGCCCATTTGTGGCCTACTACAATGCAAAATGCCCACCCGTATCAAACTTTCATATATCCTCTTTTTTAGTAGCCATTTAAAAAGATACAAATTTCACAAATTAGTTCTGAATTAGGTTCATCAAAAGGTCATTTGCAAAATATCGGTCAGTCTCTACGTTAAACAAATTCCCTGTACCACAGAACTTTGTGTACTTTGAGATTTTTGCAATAATGTAGCTTATCTCAGTAGAAAGCTACAAATAAGATATAATAGGGGATTTTATTCGATATTTCATGTAGAGAGTGTCACGCTCTCTGCACGTTTAAGAGTTTGTTCTCTATCTCTCTGACGGGTCCACATAAATGACCTATTGCCAGTCAAATTTGTATCCTTATCCAACATAAATGTGCCTATATCTCGAGTGGTAGTTCGAAATACACGTCATTCATCCTGGTCGATCCTTACTTTGGAGTACACACATATTCAAGCAAGTGCATTTATTCAATGCCAATGCTTAGCAACAGTACGCAAACCATATTTTGATCAATCAAATTATAATAATTATAGTTTTAATAATCTATCTGATGAAAAAAAATGAATATGGCTTTGAATCAATGAATTCACAGACATCATGCATATAATTCATAAACTTTAAAAGACAAACTACCCAAAGAAAGAGATGAAATAATGAATAAAGGACTTGAGAGCTGTCCTCCTTTATTATTTTTATTATTGCATGCAATGTTCATGATGTTTGTGTTCCAAGTGTAATCCATAATGCTGGTTTTTATATTATATATTATGCAGTTCTTTTCTAAATGTATATATAACATGTATAATGAATGTTGTAATTAATCATTTAAGTCATGTTTAGAATGTTTTGTCTTTTTGCAATAAATAAACTGTAAGTATTCTGCTCTAATACGGATACTGTGATAAGTAAATAAAGTTATTTGTATTTTGTATTATATTTCTTTTGTGGCAAAGTAAACTTAACTCTTTTTACGACGAGTGCCACATGTGAAGCAGGATCTTAATACCCATCCAGAACACCCTAGATCACTTCAGTTTTTTGTAAGGGTTTGCGTTACTCAGTCTTAAGTTTTCTATGTCATCTATGTTGTGTTTTGTGTAATGTTGTTTGTGTGTTGATATTTTGTTTTTTAAAGTCATTAGGTTGTCATTTTATTTTCGATTTATGAGTTTAAATGTCCCTTTGGTACCTTTCGCCTCTATTTAGAGACTCAATATTATATTTCAAACGTTAAATAACTGGACACAGTACCTTTAACATGCAATGAAATTTCCTTCAGTAACACGAAATGTGTTCATAGGACACCATGCCCTCGATCGCACAATCACATTTACATTTTCAGTTAATCAAGACTCGTTACCAAAACTCGTATTTGGCATTCATTTTACGCAGATCACTTTATACGAAACATATGTAAAAAAGTTATACTGGACGCGAACCAGACTTTATACTACATGAATCATCTGTCCATGTACAGTATATCGCTAAATGTAGGTCAAAACACTAATTATGAAAATACATGTACATATACATGCATATTAAACTTTAAACATTTGTACTAAGCTTATAAAATTGATGTGACCAAACTCTACCTAATTCTACTATAAACCAAAATTGAATCTACCTTAAACCTAAACTTTAATCTAATACAGAATGGGTGAAGGGACGTACATACTGATTTATATAATGACCCTCCACTATTGTAGTCGGCGCATAACAAACAATTACATATATACTCTGTAATACTGGTATAGCAACACTATGCTTACACATGTTAAATATATTATTGCATATTAGGGAAGTTTGCAATTACTGAGAGCAAGTCACAAGTAAACTTTCTCTTGATATTTGAATCCTGGGATAAAATCCTTGCTAAAATGCTTAATGTTGGTTGTGCGGGATAGATAAAAAGACAGCCTTGTAAAGGGCCCATTTGTGGCCTACTACAATGCAAAATGCCCACCCGTATCAAACTTTCATATATCCTCTTTTTTAGTAGCCATTTAAAAAGATACAAATTTCACAAATTAGTTCTGAATTAGGTTCACCAAAAGGTCATTTGCAAAAAATCGGTCAGTCTCTACGTTAAACAAATTCCCTGTACCACAGAACTTTGTGTACTTTGAGATTTTTGCAATAATGTAGCTTATCTCAGTAGAAAGCTACAAATAAGATATAATAGGGGATTTTATTCGATATTTCATGTAGAGAGTGTCACGCTCTCTGCACGTTTAAGAGTTTGTTCTCTATCTCTCTGACGGGTCCACATAAATGACCTATTGAAAAAAGGACAAAAAGTTAATAGAACGCAGTGGGAAATAGAATATCATTAATGATAAGAATAATTTCATAAAATATCAAACACGTTTACGCTTTAATCCGTGAGTATGTAAACACAACATTTAAACACGGGTTGGGGACTCCTACAATAAAATACAGTTGTACATGCATGTGTACACGAACGCTGTATATAAAGGGTACTTTTGTATATTTTAAACATCATCCATGGATATAGAAATGGGATGCAGTTTCATCCATACACTATATCCAATGAGTAGTAATTCATCAATCCCTTTGCTCGACATCTTCTGGTTAATTTATTCCATGCAATTCTTTAATCTAATAAATATGAATGAAGATGTTTAAAATCTTATTTGAAATGGTATGAAATTATATTCTCCCTAAAGTGTTATGTTGTTTTAAACAAGCATTTTTTCTTAAATAAACATATATAGACAGACATTAGTTTATTAGTTGTTGGTTGATTAATGTCCTTTGGCAAATATCTCATTCATATTTGGGACGAAAACAAATATATTACTCGTTTTGTGGACACAAAGAGTATATTTGGAAAACATTAGATAAAGTCTCTCGAATCGACGACTTCTATAACAATTTTTACGGTTAAAGAAAAAAGAAAGTAGTTTGTTGCAGGATACATTATAGTCCTTAAACTGTTTATGAGAGAATCGGTTTTAGGGTAAGATAAAAATAAATATAAACTCTTGGTATATAAATAAGAAGAGACAACTCTCCATCCAAGTCACCATGTGTAAAAAGTAAACAAGTCTAGGTCAAAGTACGGCCTTCAGTGTATAATCACCTTTAGTTATTATAATGACTTCCAATAAAATTTGAATATGTTACATAAATATATACCTTCCAGCGAATGAAAGTGATTACAAATAAGCTATTATAGACTAGTTTTTACAATTTAGCATGCACATTTGAAATGAAATATTCTCTAAATGCGCGTAATGTTGTCTTATCAACATTTTGTCCTAACCAAAATAAAGAATACAATTATCTATAAATGTTAAATGTTAAATGTGTTTAAGGGCGCTCAACGACCCTCCTAGCCTGGGATTGATCTGTAACAGCTCATAATAAAAACAAACTGTACACATGATATGAAAGGGGTTTATTCGTCTAATCGGCAGACCAGCAACTAGAAACACTTAACAAATAGAAAAGTAACTATCTAAAAGTACATTGATCATTCTTTTCTAAAGCTGGTTCCCCTGAATTATGCTTTCGGGCTTTTGATACATTTTTTGAAGCTATAGATCCTTTCACAGAAAAAAAACAAACAAACCAATGTGAAACTTGGCAAATAGATTGTACATGCATGATTGATACATATGTTTCAGTGGCCTCAGTGGCATACCTATTGACAATACAGCTTTGAAATAACTGCAGTTGTACTTGCAGGTGTATGATTTATAGCACAAAAGGTGGTACATTATTTTGTAATCACCACTTCGAAGGCTATTTTGCGTATGACTCTCATATTTATTACGATTGTGCCACATTCAAGATCTGAAACGAAACCGACTGATTTGATTCTTATACTACAATTATAACCCAAAAAATCAATTCAATAAAGTGTTTGAAGTTATGAAAAACCGACACTTTTGCTAGATACAGACTCTTACAATTCATAAGTATTTCTTTTTTACCAGAAAGAGACTAAAAAACGATAAAAAAATACTTTTAAATTGGTATAAATATTGATTCTGTTACTTTAATCCGTTAACATCAGGATAAGGCATTCTGACATAAGTGAATTTTGATAACTACATAATTGCTTCGTTCGGACGCATCAAACTTACAAATTGGTATTTTCATCAGTTTTTAACATGCAGCATTTACTCATTCGCTTAACATCTTGCTATTTGACCAACACTTTGTATGTAAGTGTCATTAAGAATACATGACACAACTGACATGACACGACTGATTTCCTCCCTAGTCATAATGAAATCTATGGTTAGTAGGAGAAATAGTAATGTTGGCGATGACAGACTTACAAAAATCACACTTGATTGAACATCTCATGCAATATAATAATATTGCAGTGATTACAGGTATATTTTCCTTTGTTTTTAATAAAGTGCATGTCTTGGAACATTTAAATCAGTTATTGAAAAATGATCAGTATATGCAACATATTGATGTGATGTGAATTTTCTAAAAATGCCTGTTTCCCCGACGATGAATGTTTAGAATTTTTGTTTTAAATTAAACGATGTAAATGAATCAGAAATAATATTGATACAACAATATTATACACAATGGCAACATTATGTATGTCCAGTTGAGGTTGCACATATTGGATGTATGTTCTAGTTCTTTTATTTTTCCATGTTTATAATTAAATTGTACTTACACATTTTTTTATTTAAACAAAATAATGCTTAAACAGTGGGGAAATGATTTTTTTTCATATTCCCATATTTATTATAAAAAAACTGGCAATACATTAGTTTTAGAAAGATAATAATACAGGCCGAGGAGCACTTATAACACGTACATTGTAAAACCATTTGAGTGTTTATTACAGGTAAAAAATTTGGAATACACGGTGACCATATCATTTTTTCGGGGAGTGTTTTTATACCCTGAGTTTACATTTTAGCACGTGCTAAATTAAGCAACGAAAACATATGTTAAGTCAAAAGAAAACCAATATTGCATAATTAATCATAAAATGTAACAACGTTATCATCCAAGAATATTTTGTTTAAAATAATATAGATGAAAAGAAAATGAATTAATATAGAGTAGTAAAGAGATATAAATAAACAATAAAGAGATTAATTAATCAATTAATATATTGATTATTAAATAAATAGATAACACTAATACTAATGCAATAAATTAGAAAACAAATTGAATACATACATTTTGTAACTATATGAATAGATGGAGCTGTTCAAAACTGTTCTAGAGATAAAACTGACAGGACCTGATCTAGATTTAGAATCAGGTCTACGGTAGAACTGTCAGAATCAGTTCTAAGATAGAACTGTCGATAATTGTTATAGGGTAGAACTGTTAGAATCTGTTCTAGGCTACAACTATTTTATGTTAGTATTGTCCAATATAGTTCTATGTTAGAACTGTCCAAAACTGTTATAGGATAAAACAGTTCAGAACTGTAATAGGCTAGAACTGTCCAAAACTTTTATAGGTTAGAACTGTTCAAAACTGTTATAGATTAGAATTGTTCAAAACTGTTATACGTTAGAACTGTCCAAAACTGTTATAGATTAGAAGTGTGCAAGACTGTAATAGGTTAGAACTGTTAAAATTGTTAAAGGTTAGAATTGTTCAAAACTGTTATAGGTTAGAATTGTTCAAAACTGTAATAGGTTAGAACTGTTCAAAATTGTTATAGGTTAGAACTGTCAAAAACTGTTATAGGTTAGAACTGTCAAAAACTGTCCTAATTTTGCTTTGTAAACAAAGTTGTGTTCTAATTATCTCAACAAATGGTTGACGCATGCGCACAAACTTACTGTTTACATTCTCTTTATTTTCATTTTTATCCCAGTAAAATATATATGTTTTAGCTGCTAACATAACATATTATTAAATATTGTTATTAAAACATCAGATATAAACCGCTAACGCTCAGTGTAAAACATCGACAAAGATAATGTGCACCCATATTGAAATGATCATAGAGCATGACATGAAGGAATTATTTTCTTTTTTTTGTTAATTTTGTCGTTGTAAATAATCCCTCAAAAACAATCATGTTTAAATCAAAATTGTGTACAAAGATATATTCAACATTGTTGCTTGTTAATGCTGTTTAAAGGTTAGACTGTGTTCCCAATTGCAAAAGCATATACTTGTTTTATTTATGAAAAACAAAACGAAGAATGCATTTCTTAATATTAAGGCTGAAACTTAAATCTTTCTTGGAGAAGGTCAAAGGGAGATAACAGTTAAAGCCCAAACCGGTCTATATAAGCTAGAATTGTAGATTTTCAGAACCTGTTGAAAAAACATACGGAATGTGATGAGTTGGATGGTGAACTTTTATTAGTTATCTTGTGGCCATTTTAACGTGGCAGCCTAGAGCAGCCATTTTGATTTCTGAAATGGGTCCACAGGTTATAAATCTTTGATATGACTTAAACTAAAACTCTGCAAAGTTTGATGATGTTACCACCATCTGAACAATCAACTTAACTAGCATTCTGAATATAAAATAACAATACATTGTCTCAAAACATTAACTTTTATTCGTAAAATGCCACGAAAAGGAAAACAAAATTGTATTAAACCCGAAATCTGTTCTTGTGATTGTTCAAGGTTAGGATCCTCACTTGTGGTTGTCTTTGTCATAATTCAACGTCATTTGATTTCATCGTTTCCATGAATAAAGATCTTTGTCAGTCTCTATACATATTCATTAACAGTTTAACTCCTAACTATCCTACTGCTGTCGATACTTTTATTTTGGCATTGCACAAGTCATGTCTTCTTTGACTGTCCATGACGTTAAAACACTAAATCCCTGGGATGTATTTTAGTGATGTAAATTCGAAAGCAACAGTAGGTAAGATAAATCGGTAAACGAAATGAGTGATTCAAATTTTTAAATTAATGCTAATACTGTTCCTATACTCTTCACAAAACAAAAAAAAAACGTTGTCTTATTGGCACTTATGCCACATCTTCTTATTTCTTTTAAGAGTAGAAAAAAATCAGAATAAAAAGCTCAACAAAAATGCAACTAGCTGTTCCTTTTTCCCAACAAATAGTTTATTTATAAATCACATACTATGTATTAATGATACTAGAAAAAAAAACTGACCATCAAAGTATTGTTCTATGAATAACCTAGTTTTTTCAACTATTTCCTAAATATTACATTGTCAAAAGTTGTCACAGATACCAGTAAAAAACTATTTTGAATTCGTAAGTTGTGCAATATGACGTCATGTTTATCATTATGACGTTATCGCATCAACCCATCCACCGTATCACTGCAAAGGAAAAGCAGGTGCTTCCTTCCTTTTTGTGTATTGGATTATATAGCATAATTTAATGTACAAATTAAAACATAGAACATTTTGTAATTGATATAATAACAATGTCAAAGCATACCTATGACAAATGATTACATATAATGACAATGATATTTCTTTGTTCATATAGAACAGATAGTATAAACGTGTCTTTTCCACTATACACAAACTACAGATTTTATATATTTTGTGAATGCAAACATTAACAATATTATTTGAGATGACCTTAACGTACATTCTTCAATTTTTCATTAAAAATTCGGTTGCGCCACGGCATTTTTGAAAGAAAAATGAATGTTTACAAATAACTGAAACATTTTGTGTACATTACGGCTATTCTACATCCTATACTTTTTAAAATAAAAAAAGAATAAAAAAAGAATGTGACCTCCGACGCGTAAACTGAGGATTAATACTTCATGGGCAGGTGTTCTTCTAGTGACCGTCAATTTTCATTGGGTTGGGTCTTTCAACTCAGGTGCTCCAGACTAGTGTGAAAAAGCCGGCGATTGTCGGAGTGAGACTTTAATTGTTTTCCAACATAGGACCGATCCCAATATTTTCATGTGGCATCCTTTAGTTGATATTAACATACCGCCCTTCAGATTTTTTTGCTGTTTTTCTACTTCTAAGGGGCCAACATTTAAATTTTATGGGGTGGCTAGAACGAAAATTGTGTCCTGCATTTTTTTTTTTTAGTTGTAATCTCTGTCCTGCATTTTTATTTTGAACTCCATTCGGTCCTGCCTTTTTTTCATTATTTTATCGTAATTTTTGTTTACATAAATTGTCATCCTGCCTTTTTTTTTGCCAAGTTGCTCATCCTGCCATTTTTTTTTATCAAAACTCCTATCCTGCCTATTTATTTTCAAATTTCATCCCAAGAATCAAATGGTAGCTCCCTAATAGATCTCAGTAAAATAGGGTAAAAATCGTTCAAAAGCTAAAAAAAAAAAAAACATATCAATTTTTTACTATTTTTGTACTTTATTAACTAACCACAAAATGTTGGAAAGAAGTTGTCTAGAAGATTTTGGTACTATTTGCGATCTGAGTTATTCGATGTTGCGGTGCACTATTTATTTAACGCACAGAGTGATAACATTCAGTGTCTACCTCCTTCATTTCTGAATAGTAAATGTGAACTAACAATTGAAAATATTAGATTTCCCCGGACATTTAAAACACGTTTTTCGCTGTTCACTGCTTCTACTTTTTTTAAAAACAAGATTGCACACACTCGCCTTCTTTACTAATAATTGATATTATGTTGATAGTCCTTAATTTAAAGCTTTACTACAACTATCACATAAATTTAACATGATCCGAGAAAATGAGGTCAAGGTCATACAAACCAAACAAGAAATACTTGTACACCTTACAATCATTCAATACACTAAATATAGTTGACCTATTGCATATAGTATTAGAGAAAAAGACCAAAACTCAAAAACTCAACTTTGACCACTGAACCATGAAAATGAGGTCAATGTCCGATGACACCTACCAGCTAGACGCGTACACCTTACAATCATTCCATACACCAAATATAGTAGACCTATTGTATACAGTATAAGAAAAACAGACCAAAACACAAAAACTTAACCATAACCACTGAACTATGAAAATGAGGTCAAGGTCAGATGATACATGCCAGTTGGACATGTACACCTTACAGTCCTTCCATACACCAAATATACTAGACCTATTACTTATAGTATCTGAGATAAGGACTTGACCACCAAAACTTAACCTTGTTCACTGATCCATGAAATGAGGCCGAGGTCAAGTGAAAACTGTCTGATGGGCATGATGACCTTGCAAGGTACGCACATACCAAATATAGTTATCCTATTACTCATAATAAGAGAGAAATTAACTTTACAAAAAACCTTAACTCTTTTTCATCTAGTCACTGAACCATGAAAATGAGGTCAAGGACAATGGACATGTGACAGACAGAAACTTCGTAACATAAGGCATCTATATGCAAAGTATGAAGCATCCAGGTCTTCCAACTTCTAAAATGTAAAGCTTTTAAGAAGTTAGCTTAAACCGCCGCCGGATTACTATCCCTATATCGAGCTTTCTACGACAAAAGTCGCAGGCTCGACAAAAACATATTCGTTGTCCGTTTTTTTTTTTCTAAAAAAGAAACTTGCGTCTGTATACCTAATTTTCCCGAGAACAATAATTCCTTCTTTGTGATGAATAGTTTTTAAATACAGATCAATAAGGGGTGTTTTCCAAATCGGCCCAGGTATCATCCCAAAAAACACCAATATCAACCCTCGAATAAGTCTCGAGCTGATATTGGTCGAGGGATGATATCCGGAATGATATGAAAATAGAGATGCATTAATCTTTAATAATTTTATCATAATACTACCGATGCACTAACGCAACCAAGCTAATAACCACACAACAGTCCCACCATGCGACGTCGCGTAGGGCTGATATGGGTTATCTGATTGGGTTTTAAGTTATTGATAGTTTGCTTCCGCTCATTACACATATATATATATATTAAACTAGCATATCAATGCAAGGATAATTTTCACCGAATACCATAAACTTTTTCTACAGCGTCTGTATTTTGACATGATTATGCATGCTAATCATAGCGAAATTTCCTAAGACTCGATAATTACTTTTATAGCTATGTATGACACTGGTCTAGGACCTACAGAGGTCAACAGATATTTAGCCAATTTAAATATAAATGGGATGTCACAATCAGCTTTCAAGAAAAGAGAAAAAGAAGTGTACGAGCCTATAAGAAAAGTTGCACAAAATTCACTAGATACCTCTTTAGAGAATGAGAAGAGTAAATCTCCAGTAATAGAAGATAGGTATGTACGTGTATCAAGTTTACAACCACATGCACTCAAACACCAAACTAAGTAACGACATAAACGTTACCAATTTCATTGCACAAGATGCGGATTTTGACAAATGGTGTCTCATCAGTAATGCTCGCCGAGACCAAAATATGTGTAAACAAAAACACTTTTACAACTGTTGACGAAAACATCAAATAAAAAAGGACATTAAGTATAGCTAAATCCGAATAAGGATAAATATTTTTAAACTTTCAAATGTGTTGAAACTCAAGAATATTATAAGTGCTCATTCGTTCTTATTTTGCACTCAATGTCACATTGATTTGCTCAAGTGGGTGCCGTTTCATTGGCACAAATTTACTCGGCTTAGTGAATAATTTGGGTATGTTTAAAGCTTACTAAGCGGTGTGAGACAGGGCTCCGCGTTGAATGCCGTACCTTAGGCTATATAATTGCTTACATCGACGACATTTTGTCTTGGAGATGGATGGAGATATGTCTCATCGGCAATCATACCACATCTTCTTATTTTATTAAAGACAAATGTATTACAGTTTGCTTTTCTTTTAAAGTCAATGTTAGATGAAATAAAAACAAACCACTCCAAAGAAAAAACGTTAATATGATATTCATGGGACAGGGTTTTTTTTTTTATATTTATGTGTTTCCTCTTATTGACAGCTTCGATAGTCAGGATTATGAGTTTTTCAATTATTTGTAGTGAAAATGGTGAAGATGTTAGTCTGGTAACCGTCAAGTATGATATGGGGTGGCAAAAAAGAGGATCTGGTAGAAAATACGACTCCAAATCAGGCGTTGGAACTTTGATCGGCGACCAAACAGGAAAGGTTGTAGGAAGGGGCATTCGTTCATTTGTACCTTTTGGGAAGCAAAAAATGTAGAGCCACAGGAACACAAATGCACCCGCAATTGGTTTGGTTCGGCTAAGGTAATGGAACCAGACGTAGGTGCAAGACTTATAGAGGACATTGAAACAAAAAATTGTCAGGTTTCGACTGGCATTATGGATGACGACACTACAACCATGGCTCGCATAAGACGTACAATCCAACATCCTATAAAGAAATTGAGTGAAACAAATCATATTAAATCACAATTTAACAACAAATTGTGGAACTTGAAGAATACTTTTAAAAATGATTTGACTAAACCTGCGATTACCCATCTCAATATGTGTTTTTCTTTTGCTCTTTACTCAAACAAAAATGATCCGGAATCCATGGGTAATGACTTAAAAGCTATTATACTTCATCTATATAAAAAACATGATCTCTGCAATCAGAAATGGTGTTCATACAAAAGAAATCCTAATAAGTACAGACCCACTGTATCTTTCAATAGCCTGCCTCTTCGCCAAAAACTTGCTGAAATCATTGGGGAATACACCTCCGGTGACAATATTGAGAAAATATCCCCCTGTGCATGAACAAAAGAGGTAGAATCTTTTCATAGCATGCTAGCAAACAAAGCACCAAAGGCGAAACATTTGTGCTCATCATCAAGTTTGGAATGTCGGGTTGACTGCACTGTTGCTCAAAGAAATATATCATATGGATATATATCACAGGTATATGAAGAGTGTGGTCTTTCCCCAGGTAAAATAACCGAAAAATCGTCAGAAAAACTTGCGGTTAAAAGAAAATACCAAAATGATTACAAGAATTCAGCAGTAAATAAACGGAGAAAATTATTTCGAAAACAGATTATAAAAGAAAAGGAAACAGTAGTGGAGATGAGGGAAGGTGACACGTACAAAAAATCTATTGATTTAGAACACCCGACCCTAATAGACATTGATTTTATATCTGATCCAGTTACAACTCCTTTGTTAGACACATTTGACGTCAATATTGATAATATGTCAATTGTTTACTTTGACTTAGAAACAACATCACTAGCAAATGATTGTGATATCATTCAAATTTCAGCTATTGAAAAGTCTTCGGAATTTAATCAGTACATTACTCCATCGCAGTGTATAAGTAGACAGGCATCATCGGTTACAGGACTATCAGTATGGAACAACATACTTGTACATTATGGTCAGCGGGTAGATCAATCCATTCCAGAAAAAGCATTTCAAAATTTTATATGCTGGCTAGAGAAATTCCCCTCTCAGATTATTTTAGTTGGACATAATTGTCGTCGTTTTGATGCCCCAAGACTAATTAGATATCTTTCACAATAAAATTTGAGCACATCATTTCAAAAGAAAGTAATCGGCTTTATGGATACACTATATTTTGGAAAAAGTATCCCGATCTGAAGTGCCACAAGCAGGAATTTTTGGCTGGAAATTTTTACAAAAATAATACCAGGCACACAATGCTTCTGAGGATGTAAAAATATTACAATCTATTCTAAACTTTGCAAAACCATCAGAATCAGAGATGTCAGAAAGTTCCTTTAGTACAGAATCTCTAATTAGAAATATTGTTTATGTCAAACAGACAAACCAAAGATATTCAACACTGCAAGGGCTTGTGGATAAAAAAATCATAACAAAATGTATGGCAAAAAAAATATCCGAGAGTGGTCTTGATATGGCTCAACTGTTAGCAGCGTATCGTCGCGATGCAGTATGTGGGATTCAGCGTATATTTTCTGAAAAAAAAAATTGACAAAAGACCAAAAGTAACAGCATGCAAGCGTATAGCTTCCGGAATCTGTAGTTTTCTGTCCAACGGAGAGACGTAAATTAGAACAATGAGTTTAGACTGTCAGTTTTCCTATATCATATGAAACGTCAGTACTTTAGTCTTCTATACTACATGTATAAATAATTCATCAACAATTTAATTGCATATTATTATTTATTCGGCTCAGCCTGTCGATTTAGTAAAATGGAGGGTCAAAATTCATTTTTCGATATGTTCTAGTTCTGAATATGCCTTTAACTTGCCACTGGTATTCCTTCAAACTGCATGTCAATTAGATAACTGTGGTCCTAACTAATATCGTGGTTCTACAGGGGACCGTACGGCCTTCAACAACAAACAAACATATTTGGCTTTACAAGTCTCCAACAAGACAAATATTTAACACACACACACATATGGAAAGCCTCAGCTGTCACATATTAGAGATTTACAAAACGTTATGCTGAAGCTTAAAATGTAAATTTAAGACAGCGTGATGTTGAATTGAGTCATCAAAATGCTAACTCTAAATTACAATTTGCTAAGTTGAATTTGCGCAATGTTGACTTGCAATGACAAGTGCTTTAATCGTGATAGTATAATGATAAGTCACGATGTTGTGATGATATGCCAAACACACGTAACGTTGGGTTTAAAGTACATGATGTGAAGTTGACGTTGCATGATGTTAGCTTGCAGATGGACACTGCTCAGTCAGCCACTTCGATAGCTATGATAACAAATAAAATGAATAGCTAAACTGTATGGTGCTGACTTGTTATTAATAAATGTTGAGCTGAGATAGTACGATGTTACATCATTGTGATATTACGATAGGTCTATCATGCAATCTGTTGATTTAAAACACCATGATGCACAGTTGAAAGTACATGATGTTAAGTTAAGATAACACGATGCTATACCACTATATTGAAACGAAAGGCTTACCATACAATTTGTTGACTTAAAACAACACGATGCATCGTGTTAAGCTAAGATGCTCACTTGAAACTACACGACGTACAGCTGAAATTTTGTAATGTTAAGCTACGATAGCACGATGTTATATCATTATAATGTCACGATAGGCTTATTATACAATTTGCTCATTTAAAATTACACCACGTACAGCTGAAAGTACGTGATGTTAAGCCAAGATAGCACGTTGTTATATCATTATAATGTCACGATAGGCTTACCACACGATATGCTCATTTAAAACTACATGATTTTCAGTCCAAACTAGGTGATGTTAAGCTAAGATAGCATGTTGTTATATCATTTGAATGTCACGATAGGCTTTCCATACAATATGCTCATTTAAAACTACACAACGTACAGTTGAAAGTATGTGATGTTGAGGTATGATAGCACGATGTTATATCATAATGATATCACGATAGGCTTGCCATACAATATGCTCATTCAAAACTACACGACGTACAGTTGAAAGGACGTGTTGTTGAGCTAAGATAGCACGATGTTATCTCATTATGACGTCACGAGAGGATTATCATACAATGTGTTGACTTGAAACTACACGATGTAAATTTGAAGTAGTTTGGTCTTGACTTGAAACAGTAAAATGTTAAGTTATAAAAACAGAACGTAAAGGCAAAATAAAACAATGATAGGATGACATATACTTGTGCAGAATTGAAGATTTTTGGTGTTGACTTCGAATATAGTACAAATATTACATCGTTTAATGTATAATTGAAAGACAATAATGATGCGTAAAACATTACAGAATTATGTGAATTGAAACTGCAATTCTATGGAAAAGAATGAGGGACAAATCCCCAGGATTTTTTCTTCCTCATTTGGAAGTTCTGAGGCAAAATGATATACAAAGAAAGTTTTCCATAAATTCATAAAGCAAAAGAATTGCCCATCGCTATATATTACACTTGAATACAGTTTTGCCGTATATTTTACATGTTTTGTTTGGATTTTTTTTTTGTTAAAAACCAGACTTTTTTTATGAACAATATTTAAGAAAATATGTATCTATGTTGTGTGTTAATAAATACAACACAATAATGGGCTTATAAGACTTATGACTGTGAGGGTCAAATTTTATTCATATAAAATCACATATGTAAGAGTTATCGGAGAATTTGTATTTACCATGCACTCCCGTTTTCCCCGAAATTAAACATAAGAATCTGGAGTCTTAATCTTAAAAAAAAACATGATCAACTGATATGACAAATAATACGCTAAAGCGTAGGACTGAGAGGGTCAGAGCTATATGAGAATGTGCCCCCCCCCCCCCCTTCCCTTGTTAGAGGTATCTGAAAATTTGAATTTTCTTTTCCACGAAATAAAACAAAAAGAATTGATAGGTTGAAGAATCCTACTGCATGGGGCCAACCCAAACATAAAGTATGGTAGATTCTATTGTATACTTTTCGCTCATACATTAAGTCTATATGAAACCAAATGAAATTTGACCTAGAGCCTCCAGTCTAAATCGTCAACTTTAAAAAAAAACATCATTTACAGCAGTGCCAACCATTTTTCCAGCACCAAGTAAGATAGTGCCCAGGTTTATGTATATATCCACTCGGAGAATATCTTATTTTTTTAAATTGGTAAAGTTTTTAATGGACAATGACCCCTATAACTTAAAATAAGAAGCCAATTAATGATTTCCGTCACTTATTTTCTTGTCCATAGTGATTTTCTTGGTTCTTTGCAGCTTCTCTCCATCTATATGTGTTTTCAAAGAAAAAGAAAAAAAATCAAAAATCTGTAAAAATTGTTAAAGTCCATGAATTCTTTTGGTATTGCTTTGATTAATTTGTAGATATGTTTTTTTATGTCAACAGTTTCTCTCTCTCTCTCTCTCTCTCTCTCTCTCTCTCTCTCTCTCTCTCTCTCTCTCTCTCTCTCATAGTTTTCATGAGTGTGGTCTAAATTAAAATCGGTAGATTTTTTTTTAAATTATTTTCCAAAATGTAGTTTATTCTTTTTTGAAAAACATAATAAAAAGTTTGGGCCACAGAGCATTTTGCAAGCTACAGGTTATGCAGTATTGTCAGATTTTGTATAAACTATACATGGAAAACTCAATGTTAGAAAATAAAAATAAAAATTGGGATCACGAGACTCGTTTTCTGTCTACAAAATAAAATAGTTAAGTCCCTACACATTCCATCATTAGAGACGAAATATGCCAAAGGGATTTCAAACACATAAGTCGAAAACAGACTGACAATGCCATGGCAAAAAAAGGGGCAAGGATGAAAAATTTTGTCCTGCCTTTTTTTAGTTGTTTTTAGTTGCAATCTCTGTCCTGCCTTTTTATTTATCACTCTATTCGGTCCTGCATTTTTTTTTTGTATTAGTTTATTCTGACTTTTTTTTTACATAAATTGTCATCCTGCCTTTTTTTTTTAGCCAAGTTGCTCATCCTGCCTTTTTTTTTACTCAAAACTCCTGTTCTGCCTTTTTTCAAATTTCATCCTAGCCCCCCAATTAAAATCAAATGGTAGCTCTCTAAGATGGCGGAAGACACCCGATCTACCCAAAGGGCAATATATCTAATGAGGAAGAAATTTACAATTTCGGTTACGTCGAGTTACTTGTAGCTCTCCTTTTGTTGAAAAGGGGAGAATCGAAAAAAAAAAAATACACAAAAATGGATAAAAGAAGGCGAACGATACAAAAGGGATAGTAAAAATATTAACCAAACTGACAATGTCATGACAAAAACTCATCAGCCGAAATAAACGAGAGAAAAAAGACCAAAAGCCAAACAACAGTATATTAAGCGCAACATATAGAAAACCAAAAACTGAGTAACACGAAACCCTAAAAAAAGGGGTGATCTCAGGTGCTCCAGAAGGGTAGGCAGATCCTGTTTCATATGTGGCACCCGTCACTTGGCGATTTTGCAAATAAGAAGGAATGTGTTATAATTTTCGAGGAACTCCCAAAAAAACACGATTTACAGGGTGTCAAATCGATGAACGTGCTTAAAATAGTCTCCTTTTCGTAAAAAAGAATTGATGAAAATGTATTTGTATTTAGTGTACAGTGGCAAATATTACATGCATATAAGGACGAGAATATGTAAGTGTGATATGACTATGAATAAATCTTGGCTCTGTACAAGACCTATTTTGCTTGCTTAGCCGAATTTTTAACAAACTAGTTGACAAACCGTCTCTGACAATCTATGGAAATCCAAATAGCATCGGTTTTGATTAAGTCCAGATGTTTTGGTTTTATTTCGGGGAAAAGAGGTGCCTTTTACATACAGTGGCAAATATTACATGCATATCAGGACGAGAACATGTAAGTGTGATATGAATATGAATAAACCCTGCTTTGTTACAAGACACACTTTACTTGCCTAGCCGAATTTTCAACGAACTAGTCGACAAACTGTCTCTGGCATTCTATGGAAATCGTAATCGCATCGCTTTTGATTAAGTCCAGATTCTTTAGTTTTATTTCGTGGAAAAGAAAATTCACAAGCGTATTATTTGTCATATCAGTTGATCTTTGTTTTTTTAAGATTAAGACTCCAGATTCTTATGTTCTATTTCGTGGAAAACGGGAATGGTAAATACAAATTCTCCGCTAACTCTTACATAGATGTGATTTTATATGAGTAAAATTTGACCCTCACAGTCATAAGTCTTATAAGCACAATATTATGTTGTATATATTAACACACAAAATAGATAAATATTTTCTTAAATATTGTTCAAAAAAAAAGTTTGGTTTAATCATAAAAAAAAATCCAAACAAAACATGTAAAATATACGGCAAAACTGTATTCAAGTGTAATATATAGCGATGGGTAATTCTTTTGCTTTATGAATTTATGGAAAACTTTCTTTGTATATCATTTTGCCTCCGGAGTTAAATTACATTAATATTCATCAACTTGCAAATGAAGAAGAAAAATCCTGGGGATTTGTCCCTCATTCTTTTCCATAGAATTGCAGTTTCAATTCAAATAATTCTGTAATGTTTTACGCATCGTTATTGTCTTTCAATTTAACATAAAACGATGTAATATTTGTACTATATTCGAAGTCAACACCAAAAATCTTCAATTCTGCACAAGAGTATGTCATCCTATCATTGTTTTATTTTGACTTTACGTTCTGTTTTTATAACTTAACATTTTACTGTTTCAAGTCAAGACCAAACTACTTCAAATTTACATCGTGTAGTTTCAAGTCAACACATTGTATGATAATCCTCTCGTGACGTCATAATGAGATAACATCGTGCTATCTTAGCTCAACAACACGTCCTTTCAACTGTACGTCGTGTAGTTTTGAATGAGCATATTGTATGGCAAGCCTATCGTGATATCATTATGATATAACATCGTGCTATCATAGCTCAACATCACATACTTTCAACTGTACATTGTGTAGTTCTAAATGAGCATATTGTATGGTAAGCCTATCGTGACATTCTAATGATATAACAACGTGCTGTCTTAGCTTAACATCACGTACTTTCAGCTGTACGTGGTGTAATTTTAAATGAGCGAATTGTATAATAAGCCTATCGTGACATTATAATGATATAACATCGTGCTGTCTTAGCTGAACAACACGTATTTTCAACTGTACGTCGTGTAGTTTTAAATGAGCATATTGTGTGGCAAGCCTATCGTGATATTATTATGATATAAGATATTACTATCATAGCTCAACATCACGTACTTTCAACTGTCCGTCATGTAGTTTTAAACGAGCATATCGTGTGGTAAGCCTATCGTGACATTCTAATGATATAACAACGTACCATCTTAGCTTAACATCACGTACTTTCAACTGTACGTTGTGTAGTTTTAAATGAGCAAATTGTAGAACAAGCCTATTGTGACATTATAATGATATAACATCGTGCTATCGTAGCTTAACATTACAAAATTTCAGCTGTACGTCGTGTAGTTTCAAGTGAGCATCTTAGCTTAACACGATGCATCGTGTTGTTTTAAGTCAACAAATTGTATGGTAAGCCTTTCGTTTCAATATAGTGGTATAGCATCGTGTTATCTTAACTTAACATCATGTACTTTCAACTGTGCATCATGGTGTTTTAAATCAACAGATTGCATGATAGACCTATCGTAATATCACAATGATGTAACATCGTACTATCTCAGCTCAACATTTATTAATAACAAGTCAGCACCATACAGTTTAGCTATTCATTTTATTTGTTATCATAGCTATCGAAGTGGCTGACTGAGCAGTGTCCATCTGCAAGCTAACATCATGCAACGTCAACTTCACATCATGTACTTTAAACCCAACGTTACGTGTGTTTGGCATATCATCACAACATCGTGACTTATCATTATACTATCACGATTAAAGCACTTGTCATTGCAAGTCAACATTGCGCAAATTCAACTTAGCAAATTGTAATTTAGAGTTAGCATTTTGATGACTCAATTCAACACCACGCTGTCTTAACTTTACATTTTAAGCTTCAGCATAACGTTTTGTAAATCTCTAATATATGACAGCTGAGGCTTTCCATACACACACATATATTTATGTAGAGGAACCTGATGTTCAGTGGTTGTCGTTTGTTGATGTGGTTCATAAATGTTTCTCGTTCTCGTTTTTCATATAGATTAGATCGTTGGTTTTCCTGTTTGAATGGTTTTACAATAGTCATTTTTGGAGTCCTTTATAGCTTGCTGTTAGGTGTTAGCCAAGGCTCCATGTTGAAGACTGTACTTTGACCTATAATGGTTTACTTTTATAAATTGTGACTTGAACGGAGAGTTGTCGCATTGGCACTCATACCACATCTTCTTATATCTACTTACAGAGAACTGCTAAACTGTAACCATCACATTAAGGTCCGTCATGTGAAAGAGTATTCGACTCATAGATAAATGTTTTTGTGTTTATATTCATGTACTATATGCCACTGAAAGTTTATCAAAAACCAAGAAAAGAACCAAAAATAACCAAAAAATAAATAGTTCAGATGTAGGTTCATGTTTAGATCACTCACTGTGATCACTTTCCTGTCAACTGGGATAAAGGGAGATCGTCGCATCCGTACCTGTCTGAAAAGGACAACCAGTTTTTCAATACAAAAGTAGCTGGTTCTCTCTGGATACATTGGTTCTTTAAAAAAAAAATGGCCAACGTGATATAGCAGAGAGTGCTGAAAATGGCACACACAATCAATCAGTTATTTTCAAATTACTTCTAGACGTTTACCTACCATAGATCGTTATTGGCAAAAAAAGTATATATACCAACTGAAACATACATGTGATGAAAAAATATACATTCAAAGAAAAAGAGGTGCACCAACAGAAATAGAAACTGCAATCTTACTCTTAATTTTATCGAATCTCAAAATTTTAACTCTTACCAGAATTTTCACTCTAACTCAGAGTATAAATCGGAAGTTTCTAAGTGTAACTCTAGCTTTAACGAGAACTCTTATTCAATTTATATTTCAACTCAAAGTAAAACTCGATCTTTAACTCAAAATGTAACTGGAACTCAAACTTAATCTCTTAATCTACCTCAAAGTTTAGCCACATCTGATAAAAAATTAGTTAGATAAAATGCATCAATATGTCCACAGAAAACGGGATACCTGTAGCAAAACAGGAAAAAAATCCAGATCCGTTTATTACAAATTAAAAGGATTTTTATTACATATGAATATGGCGATGTGTATTTTATTGTCCAGTGGCGGTTCCATAATTTTTTATAAGATGGGGACTACTGACTGTCCAGTTATGCGTCAGTGATCCCCTATATAATCAACCAAATTTTTCCCACAAAAAGGGGTGGGCGGGCCCCTGCCCCCCCGCCCTTTGCTTAATCCGCCTCTGTTGTCAGTGTGTGTTCACATTTATCAGATGCATTGCATTGCATAACATACCAAAGTTGATCGATTAATCGAACGGTAATAACAAATAAAAAATCATAAAGCTTTAATACCAAGACAATGAACATTGAACAATATTACAATGTATGTACAATGAATATGATACGATGCATGTGTAAATGATCGAACTCAGTAAATATTGGTTGCCACAGATCGAATAAATTATGCAGCGTTGTGTAAGTACGGAAATAGTGTCATTAAGGTTTTTTCTACGTGCTGAGTTTGTGGCATTTTTTTACACAGCATTTCAGGTTTTATCTTCCCGGTGCGAATGGACAAGGCAGTGACATTATTCTGAATGCAGTCAAAAAGGAACGCGTTTCTTTTCAGCGGATACACTGCAAGCCGAAAATAATTTATATAATATGGCATGAGGCAATCATTCGTTTTCCTCATACAACAAATGCAATTAAATAAAAATGAGATGACTTCATCTTTGACAATTTCTTTATAATAAACTGTTACTGTATGCTTGTTTAACGATTCGATAGATTGATAAAATTATTAATGAATAATCAAAATACCTTAAAAAATGTTCAAACATGATACTATAGTTTGTAGTGAACATTTTTGATTCAACCCAATGCAAGTGTTGCACAAAATGCTGCTCTACCAGCAACGTCGTTCTATAACGTTAAAAGAAAAGATATATTTCCCGCCAAAATTCGATAATATGATTATTTCCTTTTCAGCGGTTTTAAAACATCGGTGACTCCCCTTTTTTATTTGTGCTTTTAAAATCTTCCCTGAAGCTGCAACTAATGCAGAAGTTTGAAGGAAAAAACATAAGTAGATTTTTTTTATTTTGAGAAAAATCTAGAATAAATAGCAATTAAAAATGGCGGGAAATATTAAAAGGCCTTGAAAAATAAGGAAATTGAGACAAATATAAATGTTTTTAAGGTACAAGTTACATTTGACTGTTTTTATTATCACAGTTAAACATCTATTTTTAATAATTTTGCATTTTTTTAGCAACTTAGAGCGCTATTATTTTATTTTGGTTAAACGCGATTCTTTAAGTTTTGATGACGTCATATCTCGAAAACAACATCGGTGACCCCAATTTTTTTTCGCCTAAAATTTCGTTATAATTATGATCTATCTACATGCAAAATTTCAATGAATTATTATTAGTAGTATAAATAGTGAGATTTCCCTTTAAAATGGGTAAGGAGCTGTCAGGAAAACTGTTTTATAACAATCCTCAGATCAGCTCTCCCGGTACGTTTAGAGCAGTTTCTGAAAGAAAAAAAGCCAGGCTTATTATTTTGTATCTCAGACGCGAGTTTTGTTTCAGACCGTTTCATAAGTGGCTACAGTTGGTAGGCCAAAAGTTTTAAAAACCGAAGATTCCGAAAAGTTGTGCCAAATACGGCGGTAGAAAAACTTTAGGGTTTCGAATAAATCAACGTTTGATATTTCGTAATTTTACAGAAAATTATCATATCAATGATAATCTCTATGTCAAAACAAAAGTCCTGACTACTAATCTGGTTAAACATTCTAGACAAAACGTCCTCAAGACGTGGCATCGATCCAGTAGTTGTAAAAACTCAGTAATATAACTGTATTGTATTTGAAGCTTAGACCTCCATCGGTATTTTTACTGTCTCAAATTTAGTTTACCTGGCGACGCGTAGCGGAGACAGGTAAACGGGTATTTGCGACAGTAAAACTACCAATGGACGTCTGCAAAGCTTTAGATACAATACAGTTATCTCTATTCTAATACAAAACAAGTACATAATTCAATTTCAATCATTTTTTCAGTGTAAATGCAATGCCCAATGACCTTTAAGATATTACTTATAAGTAAAGTTCCTTCCTGTTTATGAATTATAATACCAATAAATACATTTTGTTTTATTTTAACAAATAATAAATAAACACGAAGAAAGAACAGAACTGAATTTTACATTGAAACACCTGTTTTATGTTTTATCTAACATCTGACTTACAGGGACAAGTCAGCTAACTACATTTTGTGCTGGTGTTCTTATTCACATTCAGATAGCTGCTCTTATTTTCGTCATTAACACGTTTTTACCCTAGAAAAATTATGACCGTTCTACTTAAGTACAGATTTGTTCAGTTCTAACCTTGAACTGATCATAACAATTCTACTTTATGATAGTATTAGACAGTTATATGCTAGAACTGATTGAGACAGTTCTTCCCTAAAAATGATTATATAAATATAGGAAGATGTGGTATGAGTGCCAATGAGACAACTCTCCATCCAAGTCAAAATTTATAAAAGTAAACCATTATAGGTCAAAGTACGGTCTTCAACACGGAGCCTTGGCTCACTACGAACAGCAAGCTATAAAGGGCTCCTACAATTACAAGTGTACAACCATTCAAACGGGAAAACCAACGGTTTTATCTATATAAAAAACGAGAAACGAGAAACACTTATGAACCACATCAACAAACGACAACTACTGAACATCAGATTCCTGACTTAGGACAGGTGCAAACAGTTGCAGCGGGTTTAAACGTGTTATTGGTACCAAACCTTCACCCTTATCTGAAACAATAGTGTAACATCATAACATAGAAAGACACACTATAAAATATCAATTGAAATGGCTTAACTCAATCAAAAGACATATTAACACCAGTGAACATCCACTGAATAAATAAATTTGATCTATGATACAAGGTAAATACAAAATAAATAAACTAAGGGAAGAATAATTAAAGTAACATGTTATACCGCTGTGAAATGTTAAACAATTTAAGAAAAACAATATGCTTGAACAAAAATATAAGCAATTTGCAATTACTTTAAACACAGGTAAATGGAAATAATTGTGTTGTTAAGTATACGTGTACAGTTCAAATAGAGAAAGGAAATATTTTTACAAAATAAATAATGTTGATGTTCATAGTACGATGAAGTGAAAATTTATAGTAATACCAAACATTTATCAAAGCTGGTATATAGACCAGATATAACCCTGAATAACATTAAATATCAAAAAAGCATTACAATAAGTATCAACAGGACAAATAAACAAGAAAGTAAAATTTGAGAGTACTCGCAGTTACTGACAGCTAGTCAAAAGCCAAAAACAATTAACAATAAAAATCATGCATCAAAGACTAGAATCAACTAAAACACATCCCAGGGATTTAGTATTTTATCGTCATGGACAGTCAAAGAAGATATGACTTGTGCAATGCCAAAAATAAATGTATCGACAGGCAGTAAGATAGTTAGGAGTTACCCTCTTTAAAGATCAAAATCAACGTGGGTGTGTCTTTATACATCCCGTTTGAGAATAATACAATTTTAGTTATGTTTTAATTTGCTGATGACAAACTCGATATTAGTGCCAATGTAAACTATATTCAAAGATCTAATTACAACATTGGTAAGATAACCTTTACTATGACTGTTTTAGGGTAAAACTGTTTAGAATAAATCTATGGCACATTATTCTGACAATACGAAAGACATTTTAGAACTGATCACGACTGCACATCTCTTTTATCTTCGTAAACGATATATTTGATCAAATGACGACTTTAAAAATCAGAGCTTTCAAATAAATCCATTGATATAACTGGACAATAATGCTTCAGATTGATTTATCAATATTTTTTAAGTATGCTAACAGATCTAGATATTGGAGGGTTTTGATGGACAGGGAAGAGGTTTATCTCTATGTTCAACGTTTAAGACCATGTTGCACTATTATCAAATGTATTTATTTATTTGCTTAATTTTCATACTTAAGCAATCATTATTATCAATTCTTCATCATGTTTACCCATTTAAATTGTTTAATTATATTAGCAGTAATTTTATTTCCATACACTGCATCACTTACACAAAGGCCAAAGATGTTTTTTTTTTTTACTCGGTAATGTTATTAGGCAATTATATGAAAAATGCATTTTCATTTACCTGTGTTTAAAGTTATTGCAAATGGATGGTATTTTTGTTCGAGCATATTGTTTTTCTTTAATTGTTTAACATTTCTCACCGATATAACATGTTACTTTTATTATTCTTCCCTTAGTTTATTTATTTTGTATTCAAAATTATTTATTTTGTAAAAATATTTCCTTTCTCTATTGGTACTGTACAGATATACCTAACACCAACATTATTTTCATTTACCTGTGTTTAAAGTTATTGCAAATGGATGGTATTTTTGTTCGAGCATATTGTTTTTCTTTAATTGTTTAACTTTTCTTACAGATATAACATGTTACTTTTATTATTCTTCCCTTAGTTTATTTATTTTGTATTTACATTGTGTCATAGGTCAAATTTATTTGTTCAGTGTATGTTCAATGGTGTTAATATGTCCTTTGATTGAGTTAAGCTATTTCAGTTGATATTTTATAGTGTGTCTTTCTATGTTGTGATGTTACACTATTGTTTCAGAAAAAGGGTGAAGGTTTGGTACTATTAAAACGTTTAAACCCGCTGCATTTGTTTGCACCTGTCCTAAGTCAGGAATCAGATGTTCAGTAGTTGTCGTTTGTTGATGTGGTTCATAAGTGTTTCTCGTTTCTCGTTTTTTATATAGATTAGACCGTTGGTTTTCCCGTTTGAATGGTTTTACACTAGTAATTTTTTGGGGCCCTTTATAGCTTACTGTTCTGTGTGAGCCAAGGCTCCGTGTTGAAGACCGTACTGTGACCTATAATGGTTTACTTTTATAAATTTTGACTTGGATGGAGAGTTGTCTCATTGGCACTCATACCACATCTTCTTATATCTACTTAAGTTAGAACAACAAATAAGCCAAATCTGAAAGCACAGACAATTGTGTTGGAATCAAAATGCATTTAATCTATTAAGAGGAGCTAGCTATAGAGGCTATAGTTTTGAAAATCCATTAAATCCAAATATCTTATCTTATATGGAACGCTCAATTATACGTATATTAACAAAATTACAAGAAACTTGCCTTGATGAAAACAGAAACAAATTGACGGGAATGTTAGATGTATTTCCAAACGATCGTTCACATTTATTTTACACCATACTTTATTCAATTTAAAACAAAAGTATGTCTTGTATATTATTACTTCCTTATAAATGACAGACTAGCTATCATTTTCAATCGATGTAGTGGTCATTACGTTCTCGTTTAGGTTAACGTCTACTATAACCCCAAATCTAGAAAAGTAATAAACGCATTTAACAGACACAATCAAAGATATTCTATCATGGAAAAATGAAAACAACACGTTCTAAATTTCATGCATCCGAAGCGCCTTTCTAGATTAACCTTCATCAGGAACGCTCAAAGCTGAATATTTGAAAGCCAAGGATTAATAAAACCGAAACAGTTGAAGAGATATATAAGTAAAAGGACCTAAAAATAGCCAATTCCATCTAAGACAAACTTTGCTTGAAGGATTTGACGCCTTAGTTTCTTTATAATTTCAAATTTTATAAACAATTTTAAAAAAGGTTTGTTATAAATCATGGCAGTATCGAAGTACTGACTACTGAGCCGAAGATACCCTTGACGAAACTATCATGGAAACGACGAAAACAATTTATAACGTTGAATTGTGACAAAGACAAGCATAACACAGGCACAGGTTTGGGGTTTAACACAAGTTCTCCTTTTCTTCCTGTTTTCAATATAAAAAAAATGAGACTTGGGATAATTGCCAATGAGACAACTATCCAACCAAGTTTAAATGGTACGACCTTAAACAATGAACAATACCCATACCGGTAGTCGGCTATAAAAGGTCCAGACATGAAAATTATGAAACAATTCAATTGAGAAAACTAACTGCCTAATGTATAACAAAACAATTTACGAAAACCAAATATGACAGACATGAACCAACGACTACCACTGAACTACAGGATCCTGGCTTGTGACAGATACATAAAGAATAAGCCTTTTACACAATAAAAGAAATAAAAGTTATATTTGCGACAATGTTTTGTTACTTTATATTTTAAATGTATCATCCCATTTATCCTTTCGCACCGCGGGTAAATTATCACGTTGTGATTGGTTTAACGCAGTCACGTGGTGACCCCCTATGGATCCGTAGGGGGGCTAGTAAATTTCATAGGGGGTTCATGACGTCACGTCTACTGTTAATGGTGACGTCATATATTAATGTTGTTGTGTTTCATTGTTTATTTTTCTACAAAACGCAGCAGAAAAAGTCCCGCGTGCGATAAATTCGTTATACGGTTCACTACTGACCCCCTACGGACCATAGAGGGTGAATAAAATCCATAGGAGATTCGGCCTTCGGCCTCACCCCCTATGGATTTTACTCACCCTCTATGGATCCGTAGGGGGTCAGTAGCGAACCATATAACTTATAATATTCTCAATATCTTACAGTATAAAACAAGGAGATGTGGCATGATTGCCAATGAGACAACAATCAACTAGATACCAAATGACGTAGATCTTAACTATAGGTCGCCGAACGACCTTCAACAATGAGCAAAAACAAGCATACCAAGCTATAAAAAGCCCGGTATAGCAAAATGTAATACAATTCAAATGAAAAAATCAACGGCTTGATTTTATGTACAGAACAACGAACAACAATCAAATATGATATAGAGTAGCAAACGACAACCGCTCAGTAACAGGTTCCTGACTTAGTACACGCTTATGTAGAATGTGCCGATGTTAAACATCAAACACCTTCTAACCTAGGTCAGTGGTGTGACATCACAACATAAGAACTTACTATGAAAACAGTTGAAAAAGCCTTGACTAATCAGATCGATACAAAGCAACACAAACAAATAACACAAACACTAAAAACACAAAGTATCGATCTGAGAGTACTTGCAGTTACTGAAACATAGTTCTAAGCCACATCATATTAACAATCATGCATCCAAGACAACACATTAATCAGTACATTTCCATTGGACTTATTGTAAATAGGACCTCATGGACCTTGTACAATGCCAACATATAAGTATCGACAGGATGTAGAAGCGTAAGGGTTAATAACTGTTTAGTAATACATATTAAGTTATGTCTTAATTTATTGATAAGAAAATCAATATTAGTGCAGATAAAAACAATATTCAAAGATTTAATTATAATGTAAGATTGATAACCTTTGAGAATAAGTTTATTCAAAGGTTCGGAAAATCTATAATTCTAGGTTATATAGCTTTATTTCGGCTTAAAATATAAAAATAAGGAGATGAGGTATGATTTCCTATGAGACGAACATCCACCAAAGTTCAAATTCAGTGAAGTAAACCAGTATAGGCAATAGTACGGCCTTGAACAATGAGAAAAACCTATACCGTATAGTTGGCTATAAAAGGCCCTGACATAAAATAAAACGAAACAATTCAATTAAGAAAACTAACGGCTAAATTTATAACAAAATAATTTATGAAAAACCAAAAATGAACCAACGACAACCACTGAACTACAGGCTCCTGACTTGGGACATGCACATACAGAATGTGGCAGAGTTAAACATGTTTTTGAGCGCTCACCCCTTCCCTAACCTGGTACAATGAAAATGTTATTTCCCTGTGACAGTCATCAAAATTAATTCGAGTTTTATATTAATTTGTGGAAATGCATTTTATAAGTTTAAAGGAATAATAATAGAATAGAAAAACAGTTCGTTTTCTTCCAAATTTTCTTGTACAATGTCTGTAAATCTACAGTTCGAGCCTGTATAGCTCGATTAAGCTATATCAGTTGTTTCTCGTAACATTTTCAAAAGATTTTAAGTCTATGAGTCAATATTTGGAGACGCAGTCTAAACGTTTATAAACATTATGAATAAACATAAATATGTATTCTTCGATAAAAATAATGAATAATTGTAATTAGCAGTAATTTTTTATTTTGTCTGCAAAGTTTCAAACTCCACTTCTGAATAACATTCAAGAAACAATTTTTCATTGAAAAATTTCCTAGAGGGGATATTTTTTTTTAATTTCTACTACTAAGCAACATTAATAAACACATTGAATTTTTAAAAAAAATACGTGTCATCTTTACTTTGAAATTTTGAAATAAATTTACATTCTTTCTAGAGAGCTTCTCTATAAGAGTCTGTAGAACAGTTTTCCAGACACATTTCGAAGAGTTTCTGACAGAATCGGTTCTACTCTTAATCAATTTTAGACAGATTTAACCGATAACAGTTTTGGACAGTTTTGACCTTTATCATTTTTGGACAGTTCTAACCTATAACATGTTTGGACAGTTCTAACCTAGATCAGTTTTGGACAATTCTTACTCGAAACAGTTGTGGAAATACCCATAGCACAACATTCCTAAATCATGTTAACATGTTCTTATGATTACTTAAAAATAGTCTTAAAAGAAAAATCTATATTTGACAGTACCCAAAACATTTATTTAAGCCATTGACCAAAACGAAGTTTGTTTTTTTCAAGCTAAAGGCTGGGCAAAATTGTCAGATTTTCTAACGATCACACATGGAAAATAGCTATTATATGTAAATAGATATAAAATAGAACGATAGGATGCTAAAACAAATACCAAAAGATTGGTAATTTTATCTGCTTTAATATTAAAATATCAAAATTAAAGCGCCAAGTACTTTTATGATTATTACAATGTTTGCTAATTATTTTTTGTTAACTCAGTCACCTCGATGGAAGGTGAGCTGAACGTTCAAAGTAACATTTAACACCCGCCATATGTTTTATGTAGCTGTCCGAACAGAGAGCATGGAGTCAGATAGGTGTCATTTATTGCGGTCTCTCACAAATGTTATTGTTCATTATTGAAGGCCACCCCGAATATTGGTGTAATAAACTTACTACTATACCCTCTTTAAATAAAGAATTATTATAATATTATTATGCATATACGATGACATGAAGTCGGTAAATTGTTGTACCTAAATCGTGCCCTTTTTAGTAATCAGGTGGTAAAGAAAAGTACGGATTAATGAAAATCTATGTTTCTAATAAGAATATAAGATAAAACCCCTTATTTAAGATAGTTCGAAAATATTCACGAGCATTACTTGGAACTTAATTGTACGACCCGTACCAGTAGCAATGCTCAAATCATCAAATTAGTTTAAAATATAGTTCAAATAGCTAACGGAAAAGTTTGGACAGTGGTAAACATATTTGAAATATATTTAAAATGTTTCCCATCTTTTCGTTGGATTGTTACCTGAAATTGTAATGTTTGACCTGGTGTCTTAAACGATGATTAAAGTTTTAAAACCAGATCAAAGAGGAAGTGGAAGTAATAATATTTTTTTTTTGTCATAGGTATAATACTTATCTGATATTGAAAATGTATAGAATGTCGTTAAAAGAGTGAAAATTGAAAAGTGCCTTTGTTTCTGATGTATGATCAAATGTCTATCATCTATGTTATGGTTTTTAAAATCCAAGGATTATAGATTTCGTTTGTTGGATTGTTGTCTGAAATGGTAATGTTTTACTCTGTCGTCTTAAACGATGATTCAAGTTTTAAAACCAGATCAAAGAAGTAGTGGAAGTAAAACATTTTTTTTTGTCATAGGTATTATACTTATCTAATATTGAAAATGTATAGAATGTCGTTAAAAGAGTGAAAATTGAAAAGTGCCTTTGTTTCTGATGTATGATCAAATGTCTATCATCTATGTTATGGTTTTTAAAATCCAAGGATTATAGATTTCGTTTGTTGGATTGTTGTCTGAAATTGTAATGTTTCACTCTGTCGTCTTAAACGATGATTAAAGTTTTCAAACCAGATCAAAGAGGTGGTGGAAGTAAAATATCAAAGAGGTGGTGGAAGTAAAATAGTTTTTTTTTGTCATAGGTTTAATACTTATCTAATATTGAAAATGTATAGAATGTCGTTAAAAGAGTGAAAATGAAACGTGCATTTGTTTCTGGTGTATGATCAAATGTCTATCATCTATGTTAAGGTTTTTAAAATCAACAGGTTATAGATTTCGTAGAACTGTATTACATATCCTGATGTTCTCAACATGCAGATCAAAGACTTTGAAAGGGTATATTTCATTTTTATTTTAATGGAAAATAGATCTATGTTGTTCTACGTGGAATTTTTATTTAGTATCCTGCATTTAAAAGAATTTTTGAAACACTGTTTTGTTTTCGTACATTGATACCTTTGAAAATTTAACTTGTTTCATAAGAATAGGAATCATGCCACGTTGTATTTTGATACGTCTTAAAGTGCATGAATAGTCACAGGAATGATATACACATCAGTTTTGTTTTTGTAGATATTTTCATACTTTGCCAATTAAACTTAAATTATTTTTTTTTAATTTGGCACCGTCCGAACCTTTGTAGTATCTTTCCTTGATAGAGGATTGCTGCTCACAAGGAAGCTATTAAACCAAGAGTTCCAAGTGGTGAAGTTCAAATCATCCCTTCGTAAATGATACAGACGCCATCACAAGTTGGAGTTCCAATTGTCGAAACTACAATCCCGTCCCGTTTTCCCCGAATGTGTTCTACCGAACTAGTTTATCACCGGGTTTGTACTAACATAAGAAACATGACGGATGCCGCATGTGGAGCAATATCTGCTCACGCTTCCGGAGCACCTGAGATCAATCCATTTTTTGGCGGGGTTCTTATTGCTCAGTCTTTAGTTTTCCATGTTGTGTTTTGTTGACTGTTGTTTGTCTGTTGGTTTTTTTCCTTTTTAGTCATGGCGTTGTCAGTTTATTTTCGACTTATAAGTTTGAATGTTCCTTTGGTATCGGTCGCCTCTATTTTGTAAATGACATGCTGTGTTAAACATCTGATGTCAATTTTATTTGTTGATATTTGTATTAATTCTATGATACATGTTAAACGCTGGAAACGTATTGTTTAAATACTATATGGAAAACAAATGGAATTTCATTTCTCGTGAAAACATATTCTTAAAAAAAAAATGACGAAACAAACATAATGGTTATCCAGGGCATTTGAAGAATTCAGTTACTTTTATTGAATTGTGATAGTATTTTTAACGTGCTTCAATGCCCGTTCCTAGAGTTCAATTTTAACATATTATTTATTGAGGTAAAATTGTGTGATTAAAATAAAACTTGAATTTATAGATCATTATTTTTATGAATGCCTATTATCTTGAAAATATAATAGATAGAGAGAAATTTTGAATTGCAAATATGATCAGAAAGACAAGATCTACAAATAAGTTATATGGCCCAAATCTGCAGTCGACACTTTATTGAAGTTATTGTCCTATAATTTCGAATTTACCATTTTTCTTTTTGCGTTTTTCCCTAATATCTTAAAAATATAATAGATAGATAGAAACTTAAAAAAACATAAATGGCTAGCAAGACAATATCTACAAAGGTCAAACAAACCGAATATTTTGTACTTTGTCATATTTTTTTTGTAAACTGTAATAGATATATAGACAGTTTTAATGGCGAAATGATAAGCAAGACAAGATCTACAAATAAAGCAACATGGCCGAACCCTCAGTCGACTCTCTATTGGAGTAATTGCTCTTTAATGACGATATATACCAATGTTTTGCGTTTTTTTTTTTTATTAAACTATAAAGGATAGATGTACACTTTGGATAGCAAAAATGATAAGCAAGACAAGATCTACATATGAATTATATTTTGCTCAAATCGTTAGTAGACTCTTTATAAGAGTTATTGGCTTAAATGACGTTTTTTTAATAAAACCGGTGATGACCTAAGCGCTATTAAACAATAGGCAGTTAATGTTCCATTGAAGGAATCCGTCACTTAGCTTTTGATCTTGTTGACCATCTCATTCTCTCCCACGTATTACATTTATACACAGACTCAGATCATTTGGTGAAATAGTTCAAGTTATAGTTCTTATTGACCACAAAAAGTGTGCTCAGGTGGTACAGCTTCAAATTTTGATTATATTAAATATAGGTTTCCTCAAGTTTCCATTTGTGGTCCCCTACTGCTCGTTTTATTTATGAATGATATGAGACATCAAATTCAGTCATTGGCACGTATGCTGATGATACAACTCTTCATACCCATGGTATAAATAAGGAAGAGATAGGGAGAAAACCAAATCATGATGCCAACACTATAAATAATTGGTGTTTAAACAACAAAATGCGAATAAATCCTATAAAAACAAGTTCTTTGCTGGTTGGAACGAATCAAAAACTAGCTTGGTAGGTCATAAAATAAATATATCAATACAAGATAGCCCTATAACATATGTTGAAATACAAAAGCTTCTAGGTATAAATATTGACAAAAATTAAGACTGGAAATTTCAAATTTATCATGTATGAAACTCCATAAGTTCTCGTATTGCACTGCTATCAAGAATTAAGAAATATATAGATATTAGTATAAGAAAAATAATTTTATAATGCGTATATTCTGTCCATATTTGATTTCGTTGCTTAATAATGGGTTGTAATGCAGATAGAATTCAAAGAAGTGTTAAGATACAGGAAAGAGCTGCCAGAATTATACTGGATACACCAATACTAACACCCACTGTAAATTTATTTAAAGAGCTAAAATGGTTTAATTTCAAATTTAGGATTGATTATCAGAAATTGATTCTTGTTCATAAAATTTGCAATAACTAAGCACCTAATTACCTTAAACTAAACACCTATGTTGTCCAATTATAAACCTACACAGCAGAAATTTAAATCTTCCACAAACAATAATCCAGCTGTAGTGAGGCCAAATTCAAAATGATCAAAAAGTAATCACATATAGCTCATCAATACTTTGGAATAAACTACCAATGAAATAAAACTATGTGAAAATGTTGGTACTTTTAAATGAAAACGTTTAGATTTTGTCACTAAAAATGATATGTAACAACTCTCAAACTATTTCATATGGAACGCCACAGCTGTCTTATGTGGAACTTTGATATTACGTTATGGTGTTTTATTATTACTTGATGATATTTTGTCTTTACATAATATGGTTTTGACATTACGTAATGATGTTTTGATATAACTCAATATGGAATTGTCATTAATTAATGATATTTCGATATTACACGATATGGTTTCGTATTTATTTGATATAGTTTTGTCATTACTTAACATGGTTTTGTCATTACTCTATGTGGTTTCACCATTATTTAATGTGAGTGTGTCATTATGCAATGTGGTTTTAACATTACTTGATGTGTATGTGACTTAACGTAATGTAGTTGTTTGATTACATGATGTGCTTTTGTTATTTCGTAATGATGATTTGCCAATTCTTTATATGGCTTTAACATTACGTAATGATGTTTCAAAATTTGATGATTTTACACTACATGATGTGTTTGTTTCAGTATTTGATGTGGTCCTGTCATTCTTTGATGTGGTTATCACATTACTTGATGAGGTAAAACCACGTGACCAATTCGGACTAGTTCTATTTTAAAATAGATTTCAATGGTTTATGTGCCTTGGATGAGTGTGGCCGTCCATCGAGTAAGAGTTCAAATTAAAGTTCGGGTTACTGTTCGAGTTAAACTTTGAGTTAGTCTTCGATTTCGAGTTAGAATTCAAGCCATTATTAGAATTCAAGTTCTAGTTAGCATTGAGTTTCGAGTTGAAATTGGAGTTTGAGTCACCTTTAAAGGTAGAGTTCGAGTTACAATTCGACTTCAATTTTGAATTTGAGTCACCTTTTGAGGTAGAGTTCGAGTTAGACTCGAATTTGAGTCTCATTTAGATTAAGATTTCGAGTTGAAGTTTGAGTTATCTAATATGAGTTCGTATTTAAATTTTCTGTCGCGGATATAGGTCTTTTGCTTAGCCTTCCGAAAAGAGGGGTCAAGGGTATGCGTACAAAAGATAAACAATGTTACGGTATACAAAACACAACATAGAAATTGAAATAAAGTAAGATGTAGTGTGATTTCCAATGAGACAACTATCCACCTGAGTTTAAATGCAGTGGATGTAAGCAACCATAGGCAACAGTACAGCCTTCAACACACCGTACAGTCAGCTACAAAAGGCCACCACGTAAAAATGTGAAACAATTCAAACGAGAAAAATAACGGTCTAACTTCATGAACTTATAACTAAACAATCTACGAAAAACAAATATGACACACATGAAACAATGACAACCATTGAACTACAGGATCCTGACTTGGAGCAGGCACATAAAGAAAGTGCACGTGGCGGAGTTTAACATGTATGTGAGCGCTAAACCCTAACATAACCTCGGACTGTAATGTAACAAATGTAAAAAACAGTTTCTATTGGCTTAACTCAATAGATCGGTATGACTGGGTAATATAAATCCATAGGGGGTGATCTCGGGTGCTCCGGAATGGTAAGCAGATTCTCCTCAACGTGTGGCACCCGTCGTGTTATTCGTGAAAGTACAAACCCAGTGATTTGGTTTAATTTGGTAGTTCACATTCGAGGAAAAGATGACGGGATTGTGGTTACGACAACTGGAACATATCCGTCGTCACCTATGAAACAGATATTCCAAAAAGTTTGTTTTTTCAATTAGTGCGAGGTATATCAGAGAATGCAATTTATAAAAATAAAAGATTGATATTCGTATATGTTCAAATGATCATACACGCTAAAAGAAATCGGAGAATTCTTATTTTATAGAATTGATGCTTTGTCGCTTAGTCCGTTCCCCTCCCCCCCCCCCCCCCCCCCCCCCCCCATTTCCCTGTAACTTTAGTGTGAGTTGATGTAAGTGTCTCATTTGTTGACAATAAAGTACAAGTCTTTTGATTTGTGTCGAGCCTGCGACAATAATGTAGCGGCAGTGAGACACAACAAACCTATATTCCGTCGTCGATAGAGGCGTCGGCGTCTTCATCATTTAGATCGTTAGGTTCTCGTTTGAATTGTTTTTACATTTTTCATTTCGGGACCTTTTATAGCTTACTATGTGGTATGGGTTTTGCTCATTGTTGACGACCATACAGTCACATATAGTTGTTAACTTCTACGTCAGTTGGTATGTGGTTGAGAGTTGTCTCATCGGCAATCGTACCACATTTTCTTATTTTTATATAAGTTTTTTTTTTGCATTAAATATTACCGAATTAAACTGTTTTGACATGACAATTTTGTATACCTCAATGAATTGTTATAAAACTTGTATAGGAGTAATTCTTCGAGATCAAGATAAAGCATCTACAGAAAAACATTTGTTTTTAAATTTTTGTTTTTACCGATAAATGTACCGATAAATGTTCAGTCAACATTACGCTTTGACACTGACAGCAGCAATATCAGGCGAGACACAGATTTCAGTGGAATCTTTTACGAATTTATTATAATACTGCTTCCATTTGAGAACTAAGGAAAAAACGGCAGGACCAAGTGATTTGGGGATATCCCCCTTATGTCCGAAATACTGTTAATATTTTAGTACTTTTTTCTTATTTTTGTTTGCCGTTCCCCTTTTTCATACCAAATAACTCTGAACAACAACTCGAACTTTTATTTGAACTTTAACTCAATGGATAGCGATACTCATCCAAAGCACGTTAAACAAACGACATATGGAAATCGGTTTAAAAATAGAACATATTTTTTTCCGAAATGGTCACGTGGTTTTACCTCATCAAGTAATGTGATAACCACATCAAAGAATGACAGGACCACATCAAAGAATGACAGGACCACATCAAATACTGAAACAAACACATCATGTAGTATAAAATCGTCAAATTTTTAAACATCATTACGTAATGTTAGAGCCATATAAAGATTGGCAAATCATCATTACGAAATAACAAAACAAAATCATGTAATCAAACAACTACATTATACATTACGTTAAGTCACATACACATCAAGTTATGTTAAAACCACATTGCCTAATGACACAACCACATTAAATAATGGTGAAACCACATAGAGTAATGTCAAAACCATATTAAGTAATGACAAAACTATATCAAGTCAATACGAGACCATATCGTGTAATATCGAAATATCATTAAGTAATGACTATTCCATATTGAGTTATATCAAAACATCATTACGTAATGTCAAAATCATTTCATGTAAAGACAAAATATCATCAAGTAATAATAAAACAACATAACGTAATATTAGAGTTCCACATAAGACAGCTGTGACGTTCCATAATTTCATGTCTTTTTAATGTTTGTGTATAATGTATAGTTTTGTTTTTCTTGTTTTACAGACAATCAATTATATAATCAAATTTTCAACATTTAATAATAGTTAAAGTAAAAAGTTGACGACGATACGATAGACGATGGACGCCCTGTAAGGAGAATATTTCACTTAGATCTTTGGGTCAGGTGAGCTTAAAATGAATTTTAAATCTTCCATATATCTCAACATTAAATGTACTAGTAATCTGAAAGTACTAAACAGTTATCCTAAGGATTATGAACATATCAAAGAAGTATAGAGGGAACATCATAAAAGGGTAGAACGATTTCAAATCGATAGGATGGTTTCAACTAATTTCTGTCGCCAAGGCTGGTAATATTTATTTTTGAAATCCGAATAAAAAAATCCAAATATTTTATTCTACAAAACATTTCAAATACATCCTAAACATGTCCCCTGAAAGCATTTTGTCCCAAATACCCATCCAAGTTCTTTCGCTGTTGTCATTTGAACTCCAGTTGTAATCAGTTCACACTTCATCGTATCTTCGTGATAGTTGAACCCCATACATGTATGATATCTGTTGCATATTCCTGCACATTCAATTTTACCGACAGTAGAAGCCTCGATCAAGTCCATTCTTCCTCGGGTTTCTTTGGTAACACAGAAGACTCCAGATGCTGCAAAATTGCAAATTGTTTAATGCTGTTCGTTTATCTTTATATTGTTTGTAAAATGTAGTTGATGACAGTAATATGATCAATGACAAACATATCTTACTGTAAATATATCAAAAGTTTGAGTAAAATCAACAAATTTAAGGTAAATCTCCCTTAAGATACCAGATTCATAACTTACTACGCCAGAAGCACGTTTTGTCTACACAAGCACCCATCGGTAGCGCTCGAATGAAAGCATTTGAAAAGCCAAATCAAATCCGACGTTGAAGAGCATAAAAAACCGGAAATTGGTGCCAAATACGACTACGAAATTCAATTACCTATAGTAGAAAACAAATGTCTTCGGATAATTAAACATTTTATACACAGTATATTCACAGAAAATGCACATATCGATATATCGTGTCGAAACAGACGTGCACACTTTTGGACAGATGAAAAAACGGTGTTCAACATGTTAAACAAGAAGAAATCTACTTCACAGGTTAAAGATATCTGCTAATTCGAGAATCAATACGTATGGGGTCTCGCTGGCCTTGTGGGTCTAAGTAGTGCATTTAATGTATAACTGTTAACACTTAGGTTGTGATTTAGAATCCTGCATGTGGCAGGTGCGTTGGACTCCAATTTTTATTGACTAGGATTTTCAGTTTTTCTGCCGAAGATCGGTGGTTCTTTCTGAGCACTCTGGCTTCCTCCAACAATTAAAGCTGACCACCACGATATAGTCAATAGTGTTGAAAGTGGCGTTAATCACAAAAAATTAATCATACAACATGTACAACGAGTGATATAACTTCATGTTTATGGAATAATATAAGTTTTTTAGACACTGTGGGTGTTTTTATAACTACTAGTAAGTAAACTGTCAATAGTAAAATGTGTGATTGATTGATAATGTATGGAAATTATGTAATACAGATCTAGCTCTCTTTTTTCAAATATGAAAAAATGCTGGTTTGTTCAATTATTATTTGAGTTAACCACATACACGCTTACTTTTTCGTCTGTTTACTTGGTATGCTCAGTCAGCGCCCAACTGTATGCATAGTGTGTTTAAGTTACCTTTCTGATAAATAATCCATTTTCCTGGTTCTTTGTTTATTCTGTTTGCTCGTAAACCGATATTGGCGATTGTGAAAGGATTTGGATCTGTCCAGTCAATTTCGGTGTGTCTACCGACGTGAAGCCCTTTTCCTATCATGATATGTCCCTTTTCCCAAGAAATCCATATCGATAGAAAGGAATTACAGCTTGTTACTCCGTTTTCAATGACTTTTTCAACAATCTGTTCCCACTGGTATTCCCGTCGTCGCAAGAATATCATTGTGCCATTTCTTCCGCCTAAGCATATTTCAAACATTGCATCTGAATCCATTCCTGGTGACAAAGAGAGGTATACAAATGCATCAGTACATATGTTTAGGTCGAACATCAACGATGAGTCCTGAGAAGTATCAACTCCGTATTGATTTAACTGATGACTTTTCTGTGGTATATTAGGATTATGAAGCATACCAAGGCCTATAGGAGGTGTTTGTATCCAGATTTCACTGAGAAGTAGCTCTGATGCATCTGTAATATTACAATCAAACAAACATTCACATCAATCCACAACAATGAATTTGTGTAATTAAAAGAAAGGATATGGTGAATTTATTCATGACACAAAACAAAATGCTGTTGATGACACTACCACTGAGCATTGAAAAAAAACACTTATGTGGGGTATACCAGCAAATCATCAATTATATCTGGCAAAGATATCTGACAAGTATTATCTTAAAAAATCAAAAGACATTTACTGTCAAATCCAGAATCAATACAAACATCTAGGCCATCACTGGAAGCATCTAGATATGTTTTACACAACTTTGGACGAATTTACTTAAGTATTGAATAGGTCAAATAATACGGATGGACTGCATATGTATTTAAGATCAATACAATAACCTAAAGGAGAAAATAAAGGAGACACGATAAGAGAAATAAATGCGTCATAACAGACGCCAGATTAAAGCTAAAACGAAAAAACATAAGATAGACACAAACAACAACTACCCTTGGATTATAGGCTCTTGAACTGCGACAGGCACTAATAATTGTATGTGTCTCGTGATTAAAATTTTTTGGATTGCTTAAGCCTTCCCTACATGGAGACTTAATGCTTATGTTTACATTTTAAATAAATATATTGTGCAATCAATAAATTTGATGACATTTTATATAAATATAATGAATGATCAGTTGTATAATTTTACCTATTCTTTACACTGTACTCATAGTTGAGTCGTCCTGTTATGTGTAATCAAGTAATGATTCAGTTCATTCTGATTCCGCTTTGTTCTAATATCTCTTAGCAAAAGGGCATAGCAACACCATATAAAATTTATAATAATTCTCATTGCATATACATATTTTGCTTTGCTTTCATGGACATTTGAGATAAATGTAGTTGAATAAATAAAGGCAACAGTAGTATACCGCTGTTCGAAATTCATAAATCGATTGAAGAGTTTAATAGCAATTTCCTTTAAATCACTTAATATTTTGCAAACTGGTATGTTTGTCCAGACTATACAAAATTGATTTCTGTTTAATAATATTCACACACTCTTTGCAATAAATGTATCAAACAGAATAAACAAATTACGTGTATGAAGGTATTATCAAAAGAGTCTAGTCTGACAGATATGTGATCAAATTTAGAGTTGTATGTCTTGCTTGTTATTCTGTCTATATTAATAAAGAGAGGAGGAAGATACCACAGATACATTCAAACTCATAAGTCAAAGATATACTGACAACGCAACGACGAAAAACGAAATACGACTAAAAGGCAAACACCAGTCTACAGAAAAAGAAAGTAAAAAGTTTAGCAACACAAACCCTACAAAAAGACGGGAGTAATGTCAGGTGCCCCAGAAAGGTTAGCAGATTCTGATTAACATGTAGAACGAGATCTACTTATCATTTAAAAATGCTGATGTCTTCTTCGTGTCCTCATCTTATCAACAGACAGTTAGCATATATGGTATTCGTACTGAAATGGAATCTCTAGATGTAATTTTAATAACGTTTATACATTTCTTCTAACTAGCAGCAGTAAATCATAGCCCGATAATTTAAGAATTGAACAATACCATAGGAGCAAGTCAATTGGACAGCGTTTTTAGTTTTTTATGCATAACGAGGATTTTTATATCTTAACGTAAGTTGGCTTTAATGAGAAACTGACCAAAGCCAAAAAAAAAAAATATTCCTGACTATTTAACTTTGTAAGATACTGTGTGGTCAGATCCCTACTATATCAAACCTCACCAGTATTGGTAAATTAAATATATTTGACTAAGTTCTGATTTACTAAATACAACATAGAAATCAATGACCAGTATGTAGCTTTTTGGACAGATTTTGAACGCTTTTTGTATAGTTTACATATATATGTCTCTATAATTGTTTCAGTCCTTTCTAAACATGTTTAGTGATAGTTTTGACACATTCTTACCTTTTTGAACTAGATAATAAAAGTACCATGCACGACCAAGTCAAGTTCTGATACATATTTTAACTAATCTATAGAAAACAAGGTTTAACAGTAACTTAAGCATGAACATTTTACATAAACAATTGAACCTTGACATCATTACTGATCAGCGTACACACACTGAACAATACTTCACACTTTTGCAGTGGTAAATAAAAAACAGACTTTCTCAAGAAAACTTGTTAATTTTTTCTTAATTTGAAAGGTTAAGCTAAAACTATGAAACTACTACTTGTTCGCCTGAAGCTCCTACAATAGCCCTTCAAAACTCAAACTCGTTGTCAAGGGTTTAAAATAATTTTAGAAAAAAATCAAGGAACAACTGTTCATATATCATTTACAAACAGGACCATCAATTAGGTAGCAGAGATCAAGCTTTATTTTATGGTCTTAAAGGATAACTGTCAAAACATTATTTCTGGTGTTTGTCAAAGAATTTCGTATTCTTCCCAAGATTATTGCAATAACTTGTATCTTCTACTTTTCCGTCGTCTCACTTTATATATGGATTATTATGCAGTCACATTATCAATATTGAGCACTAATTTATTATTTTGGTTTACATCTTAATATTTACAAGAATTGTGTTTGACTTTCGTTTTCAGACAAAACGTATAAACGTTCATTTTGAGTGGATGTGAAATATTGATTGATTTTCGTTGTTAATACATGTAACAGGACGTTTATTTTTTTTTAATAACAATGCGTTGATATGCTGTCACCTTTCTTACTGCTTTTTTAATTTCATGATTTGAATTAATGTTTGGAATCTCAAATCTTAAAGATGCTGAAGAATTTAAGCATAACAAATGTGATATCAAACATTCTTAATGCAAAATCTTTAGTACTAACATTGATTTGATACTCCAATACGAAATTTGACGCCTATAAATCACACGGAAACAAGTAAAATTCATACCTTAACCTGGTGTCTTTTCTTGAATCTAAGAATTATGTTGAAATAATAAAGGTTTGCTTTCATGCCTACATTCCATACCCTGAAGTACCGTTTTAATATGAACAGCTAATTAAGCAGTTGATTGTTCTAGTTAGTGATTTTGAAATAATACTTACGAAACAGTGTACATGCTGAAAATATTGTCAAAATTGTAAAAACTAAAACGTAGAACGTCATTATAATCCAATAGCAATATTGTATCTTGTCGCCTCTTTGTATAATTAAAGCAGTTTATTCGTTAATGCACATTGTACTCGGTCAGATGTCTGTCATTTATCTCTGTCGAACCATATTCGTCGTAGTATTTTCATTCTTTCGCATCCTTTCATGATAAATCAATTTCCGAGATCGATTGTCTATCTTATAAGTTTACTATCACGCATGCACCTGATAACCAACATCGCTATATATTCTTAAATGTTAAAGTATTGCAATTATTTTATTGATGTTATGATTATAATTTACCATCTTACAATAACCATTTGTTAAACAAATCTGTTATGTTTGTGTAACTATGTCGAGCAAATCTTTTAGAGGAGTTTTATATAATAACTTCTGTTTGTCAATATGCATAATATACTGCAGAATTATGAACTGATCTGTGAGCAATAATGATTTGAATTAACCTGATTTGTTCTATCTTCTTCATAGATTATCACATTAAACTAAACATTTCTTCAATAACTAAAGAGATAATACAAAATTTATTGGCATAAAAAATATAACTAAACATATCAAGAGGGTAATGTATAGTCCTCAACATAAACAGGCGTCTCCACAATATGACAATCTATTAGTTGCCTGCTTTTCCTCTTTATTACCGACTATTAAATAAATGCAACGTTTTTTTTACCAAAATATGCAGCTAACTACAGGATATTTACAACAACTGACCAAATCTTCTTATTCTGATATTGATATAAAAAGTAAGGGATGACGTTAAATAAACAAACACAAACGTTTAGATGATATAGGCGACATTGAAATGCGAAAGCTCTAACATGACAGCAAACTTCAATACTTGCTAGGAAAATACAGAAAACCTCAGGCAAAGCGGTGTAATTCCATCGTATCCAAAGAATCAAATTCTGCATTTGCGATCACAAAGTTGATTTTGTAACAGACACATAAGTCTGCATGCTCAAATTAAAACTTGATTATGTAAGCTCAAAATATTGCATTAACTAAAACCTTTAGTCGTTTTCGAACCAAAAAAATCACAATACTTTTTGTTTTGTTAGATAAAATATATAGGTAATATCCTCATTCTTAAAGCTCACAGAACTATGGACAAAGTAGTGTATCAATCAATTTTGCTTTTGGAAATCGACATTAAATTGTTTGAAAATCCGATAGTAATGCAAATCAGTTGATATGAGTTGAATGTGTTGCAACTTATTTTCTTGAATTGTTCCGTTAAGTTTCACAATATGATTAACAATTAATACTCAGTTGGGTTGCACTTATTATTTACACCGACATACAGCGAAGCACAACCTCAACACATAATTAATAGATATACATATAAATGCTTTGCGTGAAAGTAAATCTAGATAAGTAAACGGTTATGGCACACAGAACTGCGTAAAGGAAACAAATATATAAATAAAAGTACCAAACTCCGAAGTAAATTAAAAAAAAAAAAGTCCGAGAAACCTGAAAAAAAACCTAACACTAGACTATGTCAACCAATGGAACGACTGGAAAACAGCTGCTATATTCTTGCCTAGGTACAAGCTTTTTACGAAGAAAATAAAAGATTTAAACTCGTTTAATACACAAAAGAAGACGTCAGAACAACGAAGAACTCACAATAGAAACATGCAGTAAATGCTGAAAAACTTCGAAAATGGGAGGAGAACCTAAGAAAAGTAATTACAACAAGCAAGTGGAATTTTAATAACATTGACGGTACAAATCACAACCTTCACAAAACTATGGCATAACATTTCTCAAGATTGAATATTGAAGGAAATTCTGCTGTTAGGAAATTAAACGCATATTAATGTGAGGCATTTTCATTAACACTAAGCGTCTAATTTACTATTTACTCCTCTTGTTTTCCTTTTTTCACAGAAAGAGAAGACAATAAAGGACGACAATCAATTGATCGATTATCACAATTGTCCAAGGATGAATATAACGCTACATAAAAAAATTTAAATAATAAGTTTATACTTATTGTATTTCATTAGTTGAACCCCCATGTACATGATGTAGGTATGGTATTGGTTGTATATTTGTGCATGTTTAATTTTGTCAACTGTAGCTACTTTGACGAGTTCCTTCTCCGGATTTCCTAAGTTCTTCAAAATACAATGGTAATTGTCTGTCTAAAAAGTGTTTGTACATGTATGTGTGCATGATTATGTATATGTACGTGTTTGTATGGGTGTGTTTGCAACTAAGATATCAATTGACAGAAGGACAAAATGATGATCGAAAACTGAACAGATGATAATATACTATTGACAATAACTAGATTAGATGTGTCTGATTTATAAACGAGCTGTATTGCTACTATGTATGTAAGTTAGAAAATAAAATAGGCGACATAATCTGAAGGGTCATTCAAACTCATATGTCAAAGACATACAGACGACATCATTGCATAAAATGAAAAAAACGACGATAAGACAGACAACAGTCTAAACACCATTTCTAAAGGTGAAGGCTGAGCTACACGAGCTAATCAAAATCAGTGAGGAAGTTGAGGTGTTTCGTAATGGTGATCTGTACCTACTCATTAAGTGGCACCCGTCGTGTTACTCATTATGCATTCTGTTGGTCGATGGACAGTGGATATTTAGAGAAATGGTTGTGTACGATCATGCTCAATGTTACCCAGAATTCCTTATAAAATACCAATGTGTTAAATAGACTGTTCTTGCTTGAAACAATGATACAGAGGGAGATAAAATAATAGAAATGTGCCATAATGTCCATTTGTGTGGCATAATGGCTCTATATTTGCCATATTGCCTATAAATTTGCCATAATATCTGTATATCTGTCTTTCTGTGGAAACACATCTTGTCAACACCATTTTAATGTGTAAACTATAAAAGTACAAGAGCATAAGCAAAGCTTGTGTACAAAATCAAAATAACAAGATAATAACCCTATCAATTAAGTTTAAAGAATTGTTGGGTAAACATCAAGTTGACATCTAAGAGTTTAGAACCTTGTCAGACCAAACATTGTAGTAATATATATCGAACAGGATTTTCAAAGTTCTATTAAAATTATGACAGAATTATATCTATAAATGGACAATATTTTATAAACATGAATTGCATTTAAATCTCAATTAGGAGATGTCAAACTTTTTTGAACTTCAAGGTTAGAGATATCTGGTCAAATTGAGGTCAGGGGTCAAGTCAAAAACCATGTCTATATAAATCAAGCATTAACAGCTGTGTTGATCTTCAAGAAATAATATACTTTATGAAAGGCAATCTGAAGTTAGAGATTCCGATAGAAAGCTTTCAACCTTTAACATGGATAAACCAAAATGGGTACTTAAAAGGGTCTGGATGGGGTTTACAGAATAGAGAATAATGGGCCAAAAGAATAGAGAAAAATGGACTAAAGAATAAAGAATAGAGAATAAAGGAAACAAAATAAAAAGAATAGAGAATAATGGACAAAAATTATAAAGAATAGAGAAAAATGGTCAAGAATTCAGAAATGAAGGACCCCCGTCAAGACCCTTATATATGATCGATGTGGTATTTCTATCTTGAAATTTTTACTCAAGACAAAAAAAAATGAATTATACAATTTCTTTTCATGTTGTACCAAGTTTAATTTTCATTTAAATTTGATATTACATATAGTCTATTTTGAAAAGGGGACGGAGTTGTGATTACGACAATTGGACTATATCCGTTTTCATCAGTGACACAAACTTTTAATAACTATCAACCAACTCATGATGGCGTCTGTAAAACTTACTTACACTTAAAAAGGTGTTACAAATATTAAATAGAAATATAATGGAAAGGTACAAAATTGAAGCCGCTTTTGATTGTATTATTTGTTGTTTTTAAATTACTCAAATGTTTTATTTCTTAAATAACTTAAAAGCAATCATACTCCAAAATACGCTTTAAACATCAGTGGGAAAGTAGGTGATGTTGCATGCATACCTAAAGGGTGCGCCAGTACAATTTGTATTTTGTTTTTAATGATAACGACACTAAATCTTTTTTCGGATGTAAAGATATACCTTTAATTATAAAATGTAATAATCACATACATTTACTTGAATAATACAGATTTTGATATTTTATATAAAAACATTTATTTTTGAATTTAAGCTAAAAAAAATTATTTTACTATTGCAGCTACCTATTATTAGCAATGCCGTTTGCCACGCTATACTTAAAGATATTAGGCTATTAGAGATAAAAATGCATTATTACAAATGTAAAGGTCAACTAAGGATGAGTCATCAAGATATTTAATTCAAATTTCGAATATAGCTATTATTTAATGATTTTTTATGTAATTGGGAAATTATTTTTAAATTTGGTAAAGTGGCTTCCTAATGCTAGCTTTCATTCATTTCCACTTTTGGTCGTTTTCGGTTTATCAAGTGATTGATGTGTGTAATAGGTTTCTGATTACATAACAGTTTGAACCACAGGGGAGACATCAATTGTTGAAATGTGCATCTTGTGTTGTAAAAGAGGGACGAAAGATACGAGACAGTCAAACTCATAGATCGAAAACAAACTGACAACGCCGTGGCCAAAAAAAAAGACAAACAGACTAATAATAGTACAGATGACAGAACATAGAAAACTAAAGACTAAGTAAAGACTTGTAGTAAAATATTAGGACAGTTATTGTTGATATGTCAACATTGTTTATCCTTTTTAATAGAGAAAACAATGTTTCTCTCACTGGACATCAATATAATAACAATCTAATATAATATCTCTTGATAATAATACTAAACTGTCATTGCATAATGAGAGTAAAATGATTGCATGAAAACTTAAAACAGTGTGAGGGAGGGGGGTGGAAAAAAACGTCCGATTTACAAAAAAAGAGAGGATATCATGAGCAAATGAAATGACGAATAGACAAACAAAATAACAAAATTCTTAAAAGAAATTTTAGATTGAGCAACACACACGAACCCCATCAGAACCAGTGATAAACCCTGGAAGGGTAAGTAAACTGTTTTCTTCAAATTCGGAACTCGTGGATAATCATTCAGTAATGTAATAATCTCACTGCTGAATGTCAAAACAATATATCTCAGGAACAACAGATGACATTTGATGACAAAAATATAAATAACATTATCATTATAAACCAAAACGTTAGTCAAAACTAATAACGGACTTAAATTTCGTGTTGATGCTTACAATTGGTAAAACTACAGCAAATTTAAGTAATATGAAAATACAACGATGTGATATGATTGCAAACAAGACAACTTTCCGCCAGAGACTAAGTGATATGGAAATTAACAACTAGAGGTCGTCTATCCCACCTTTAACGATGAGCAAATCCATACCGCATAGTAAGCTATAAAAGACCACAAATTGACAAATGTGAAATAAAGCAAACAAGGAAACTAACTACCTGATTTATGTACAAAACAATTAACGAAAAACAGATATGATATACAAACGACAACCTCTGAATTACAGGCTCCTGACTTGGGACATGCACATACAGTATGTGGCAAGGTGAAACATGTTTGTTGGCGCCAAGCCCTCCACTATCCTTGAAATAAATCTACAGTTTTACAGCCAAATATTGTGTTAGCGACATTGGAGTTTCAATAAAAAAAGTCACAACTAAAAACCTATGTTTTGTCAATTCTAAAATATTAAAAAAAATAACTTTTATAATTAAGAAACTGAACTTCAAGGTGTTTAAGTAAATGTCGTTGTCTTCTAAAGACATTATACATGTTATACTTGAGACATCAGTTTTAGCCGATTTGCCTATATTTTTCTTTATTCTTTTATTGAAAATGGGATCAATTGTGAAAATTTAAAGAGAAAAAGTTTGATGTTGATTATTCAAAAACAATGTGTCCAGATTTTGACTCATTTCAGCCACTTTATAAAAAAGTGATATATAAAAGAAATCTTCTACAATGAACAAAAAATAGAGATCGTGCAGTCTTTTTAATTGTTTAGCTTATTATTATTCTAAATATTTTTTGAGTATTTTCGAAAGTGATACACTCCAGTTTTTAACATTTTGTGCCAGTATTTTCTTATTGCTGCTTTGGTTTTGGTATTCAAGCAAAAACATTTTCAGTGTAATCAGTTTTGACAAATGTTTGAGCCTGCAAAATATTTTGAGAAGTTATTACTTTCGAAATTGCAAGCCTTTTCAAACGGTAATTACTGGTGCAGCTTTTTAGGAAACATTTCACTTGTAAAGCATTTTAAAAAAGCTACAATACGCAATTTCCACAAACCTTACGCACATTACAATGCAATAGAAACCAACTAATATTGTAATGGATGTCAACCCTGCTCACACAAACCAGGTTTTTTTTTCTCGCCATAATACACATGTAGACATCAATCCTATTGCATTACATACGCATGCAGAGTTCATTGCTTACAAATACTTATGACTATAAAGTCTATTTGAACAGGGGCCTATGTAGTAGAGTGATCTAAGCAGTCGAACAACTGCATTGCTAGCTTGTCAACACTGAGGTTGTGAGTTCGTATATGGCAGGTGAGCATGACTTCTAACTTAATTGACTAGGATTGTCAGTTGGCCTATCGAAGGTCGGCGGTTCTCTCCGGGCACTCTGGTTTCCTCCACCAACAAAACCTGATCGCCACGAAATAGCACAATAGTGTTGAAAGTGACATTGAACACCAACCAATCAATCAATCTATTAAAACAAAAAAGTTTGTCGAAAGGACAATTATCCGAATCAGGCGCAGATAACATTGTGTCTTAGAGTCGGAAAAAAATTACGGGGTATTTTGAGTTGACGTATACTGCTTGGCTTGGGCTTAACCAATAACACTCCTTGTGAACTAGAATGGGATGAATAATGGCTTGCAAAACAGTAATGTCTAAAACAGTGAAATTGTTGTATGGTTTTTTATCTTCAAACGTGTATATAAAAGTTATATTAATAACATTATAATCAACAACAATAATTTATTATTACATGCACATATATGAAACATATAATTCATGTAATTTCACAATTTAAATGATCAATCGACATTTTTTGCATTAAACAAACTTTACTTTATTGCATGCGCACATGCATATTACAAATGAACATGTATGCTTATCATAATTCGTATTAATAAGAGCATTTAAATATGTGAGCAAGATGCGAACAAAATCTTTAGCATATGAGCATAATGCGATACTTAATGTTCAACCTGGGTGATCATAAAGCATATGCTAAACCACAAAAAAGTGTTGAAAACATGCTAATAACAAACATGGTAGAGCTAATTAAGAATGGTAAAGCAATTACTGCGCTTAATGAAATCTCAATTTAAATTTTAATTATCCAAAATTATCAACTCAGACAAAAAAATTTTCAATGCTAATATTGAAAAGGGAAAATGAAAAGTGACTCGGACATACCTAGCTTTACGAAAACTAAAGGCGATTAACAATTAATAGTATATATAAAACTGTAGTATTTAAAATAGAGAAACTAGCTTTTTAAAACATACATGCTTGCTTGTATCAAAACTTTGTGACTCGTTATCATCATATTCAACTACACAGCACAACTTGTTGTCTGAGACAGGATTTTATAAGTTTGATGAACTTGTGTCTCATCCCTATTATACATTAAAGCAAATAAAATATGTTTAAACTAAACTTGTTTACGATTAATAATAGCCCATTATTTGAACGTTCACATGTAGAAAGTATGCATAAAAACTTCTTAAATAATAAAACTTTACCCTTATAAACATAACATGATCTAAATGTGATTAAAGTATCAAGCGACATTAGTTACTCTGACATTAATTGCAATACTCATAGAAAAAGACCGTACCTTAATATTGAATGAGTAACAATAATATGAAGAACAACTAATGGGATTTGTTTGTTTGCTCTGATTTGTTTAAGTATACCTGTCTATCTGTTAAAGTTGACTGAATGTTATACAAATATTCGAGATTTGTCTTTCTTTGGTTGTTGTTATTTTAATTCACAAATACCATGATTAATTGCATTTTATATAAATGGTGTATGCATTGACTCAATTGTGTAGAGTTTCCTTTCCGTTATAATGTAGGTATACCACTTACTACCGATAATCTGCAGAGTGGTTATCAGTTGACCTCTGGTTATATAGTGTCAAAAAACTGGTAGTTAATTACCACCACCTACCATTGGTAGAGTGACAAGAGCAAAATTGCCAATGATCCAGTTTCAAGTACCCCAAGTGTTTGCAGGTGTAGGCCTACTCTCTCACAAAACTATCCTCTATTGGTATACTACATGGAGAAACTTCATAAATTTCAGGTGACAATAAAGTAACAAACATACATCATTTGCATTTGCATTTGTTTGCACCTGTCCTAAGTCAGGAATCTGATGTTCAGTAGTTGTCGTTTGTTGATGTGGTTCATAAGTGTTTCTCGTTTCTCGTTTTTTATATAGATTAGACAGTTGGTTTTCCCGTTTGAATGGTTTTACACTAGTAATTTTTTTGGGGCCCTTTATAGCTTACTGTTCGGTGTGAGCCAAGGCTCCGTGTTGAAGACCGTACTGTGACCTATAATGGTTTACTTTTATAAATTTTGACTTGGATGGAGAGTTGTCTCATTGGCACAAATACCACATCTTCTTATATCTATCAACCAGGTGCCTGAAAAAAATAAAACAAAAAGAACAGCAAAATATTCTAAAATTGGGGGGAGGGATTTTTTCTTTAATTTTCCTGCAGCACTTGGTTTCTTGACTGCAGCTTAACAAGTGCAGATTCGGGACCATCATCTCCAGTAACCAAGACATTTTGTTTTTACACAACAACTTGCTACATCTCACCAGGACAATAGAAATGAGTAAAATAGCAGTTGTTATCTTGTCAACTATGCTTGGAGCAAAAACTTCAGTTATAAAATATTAGTTCATCATGGAATACATTGTTAGAAATAACACTTTACAAAGAGTTAATATGAATTGACAAATTTCAAAATAAATACTACAAACTGCTAAAAATCTCATTTCTCAAGTAAGTTTTATGAGAAATATTATGTGAATAATTTAAAGAATTTAAAATAAATAAGAATCAAAATGATTCAGAAAACATAATTTAAATATCAAAGCAGCCTTTTAAAAAAGTTTCACAAATATACTGAACTCAAAGGCAAATTCAAAAAGGAGAAGAGCACAATCCTGACAAAATCAAACGCTATCAGTCAACGGAACAAGTGAAAAATAACTTGCACTTTTTAAAGAAAATGATCGGTTTAACCTGGTTTAATAGCTAGATTAACCTCCCAATTGTATGAACATTGTTCATAGTTTGTCTTTTTATTTTTGCTGGAAACATAAGTGTCACAAAAATATATCATTTGGGTATAGATTTACTCGATGACGCTAAACACAAAACACGTGAACTCTTTCTTTTAAGTACAGGGGTCGTTACAATATTAAATGTAGTAAAATAAGATGCAACTATTCATATATACTTTTTTTAATTTGAAAAAAAACATAGTTTTTGGATAATAGAACAAAATGGTTGCACCAAGTATGAACAATATATTTTTATAAATACCTAAATATTTGAATTCAATTGTTCTGAAAGGGAAATGTGTAAACTAAAGTTGTAAGCTGACAGTCACTGCTAACGGTATGAAATCTGCATTTATAACTATATGTACTAGACATGTATAATAAAGGTACCATTTACCAAATGCACATTTCGACGATTTCTTACTCTTCAATATTATAATGCTTAATACTTAATAAGTGATTGGGACATTCAAGTTGGACCCGTCCCTTCAAATGGTTGGATATCGAACAATATCAAAACGGTTAAGAGTACATATTAAAGTAAATGACAGACGTATAAAGTCAAGTTGCTGTTTATTTGTCCTGGTCTTCATCAAATATTTTCTATTAATACAAATACGGCAAATCCATAATAACTTTAAACGTACATTAAGATTTAAGACCACGAAAGTATGTCATTAGTGAGTGAGAACAGCGAGATACCGTATCGGTCAACAACTTTGTGATATGGACCACCAAAGTCAGTTAGTGTCGACTTCTGAGCATCTCCATATAACTCCGTTGAATCAATTTTATGTAAGTAGAACGCCATATTTATGACATATAGTGTGTGAAGGCATATATTCAACATACTTTTATAATTTTTGTAAAAAGAAATAATAAGACAATTTTTCTTTTACAAATTCTGTTTTTTTTTTTTTATTATTATTATTAAACACAACGTGTTGCGTCAACTACAACTTTTATTCAAAATGTAAGTGTCTATGGAAACGTTTCATGAAGCTTTTAACATAAATATCATACAATTTTGAAATTGTATGATATTTATGTTGAAAGCTTCATGAAACGTTTCCATAGGCACTTACATTTTGAATACATCTGCAAACTATGACGAACATGCTCAAATATTGTTTAAGGCGAACAACAGATTTATCATCCGCCGCTTAATGATTGATCATGCACTGCTGACCTGAGCATTTGAGCTGAACCCCGTTTATGCTGGGATTCAACTACTCGGTTATGAAAGAACAGTTTAACAACATGAATCACTCATTGATTAAGTTTACTTTAGTATGCCTTGTACTCGTTCTTACACGAGTTGTTTTGAATATTTGAGTTAACCATCCTCCCATTCTGTCTATGATTTTAATTATGCATTATGGTCGTACATTATATATATAAGAAAAATTGTAATCATGTCAAATAGTATCTTTGAACAAGAAGAATATTCCTTTTCATATGATAAAATATCCTTTTAAACGTACGACAACAAGATCTTTGGCATTTATATGAAGTTATATCAAATGCTAATCCAAATGCAAAACGATATTACATACTCATTACAATGTTATTGTGTTTTAGAAGATTGGTTAAACGAACTTATAAACTTGAAGGATATATGATTGTAAATCCGAGAGAAAAAAACTGTTAACAATATACATGCATAGCTTTATCGCTATAGACGATGAAACCTAAGCAGAAACATCATAAAATTCATTTGTGCTATTGTTTGATAAAAGGTATTCGAAAAATCTCATTTTCAACGTAAAAGGTATCTGTATAAAATAGAGGGCATTATGGAAACAGCAATAGAAACAAGAATTGAATAATACGGTTATCGCAATCGACGATTGAAATTCATTGCAAATTCTTAAACATCAATAAAAGGTGCAATATTAGAATAGGTTATTTAGAATTGTTGTTTACTATATATTTAAACAGCTACATGTGCCCACGAGCGTTGAACGATATATGATAGGATGTATGTAAATAAAATAACTGTCAAAACCAAGTATACTTGTTTGATACTAATATTGTCAGGCATAATTTGTCTTTGATGATTTACGAACGGAAAATAACAAATGAAGGTATAAAAAGAACTAACCAAACAATTTGTTCATCTGACTACCTAACTGTCATAATATGTTTTGTTTCATATGATTTTTCTGAATTTATCGTATCCAATGTATCTCTTAAACTGTATTAGACATGTGATAGGGTGAAATAAGTACAACTGGTTTTTAAAAAAAAAAAATTTTATATTAACATATTTTACAATATGTTTGTCTTAAAGTGTATGAAATACTTAAGAAAAGTTAACAATCAGATGTACTTAAACATGCATTCCACACTTGCACGTATATTGCAGTGCAGACATGTCTTTATTGACGTCAATATAGTATAAAAAACGCAACGTATATACATAATCTATTGGAAGAAACAACGCATATAATAGTTTCTACGAAGAAAACGAAATGTGTATGGTATGCTACTCATCTATACAATCAAATCCCGTACCAAAATATGTTTTCCTCCTAATGTTTTATTGCAGTATTTTCTTTTGATGTTATTTTATCAGAACTTTATTGTCAGGTGTACACATTATTATCATTGGTATCTGTGATGAATTATTAATAGATATAAGAAAATGTGGTATGAGTGCCAATGAAACAACTCTCCTACTTAATGCCTATAATATACATATTACATCACAGAATAGATAAGTTCTGCTGCTTCGACTGCAAGCATTAATAGTTGTTTTCAATAGTGATATGAGTAATACAGACATTCTGATATCATTTATAATAATAATTGCTTTCTGTCATAGTATTTAATAAACAACAAGATAAAGAAGTCCAGTTCTTCTCAAGAAGAAGTGTTATTTCAGTTCAGGGTGTTACACGGATGTGTTATTGTTCTTTTTACAATTTCACTAAAAGATAACGTGCTGGCGAATTCTTGTGAAAATGACAACTGTAAAGCTGCGATTGAGATACCTTTAATCACAAACTTTAAGTTAAATGCACCACTGAAAGCGGAATTGGATATTTCCGGTTTAACATCTCAACTTAAGGAACTAATAGGAAACGAGGTGAAAAGGGCTGTTTCCGTAGCAATGAAGGACCTCGCTGAAAATATTGTGGATAAGAGAACTCAATCTGCCCTGGAAAACTTACAGACTTATAACAATCGTACAATTTCAAGTTTTCTACAGGAAATGGAAGGTAAGATGAAAAAATCATAAGTTATTGATTCAGATTCAAATTGTTGTAATCATGTTGGTCTTTTTGTTTTATTCCTTTTATTGCAATCATTTTTATCGGTTGTATGGAGGTCAGTGGTGTATTTCTGTAATCTATTTACTAAACATGTCTTTCAACTGATTTATATTCAAAAGGGAAATTGAGATATCAAAACCCGCATCATGTGCCTGCATCAAGTCATATTAACCATGTTTAACTTAGTGATTGTCTTATGTTATATGTTAATGTTTTTGTTATTTAAGTAGTTGGATATTGATTACAGGCCTTTGAAAGTGTATGTAAAATTAAAGTTTCTCACATTTTTTATGGATTAGGGACGAATGAGAGCTTGACATATTAAATAGACAAATATTTGTGTAATTTTATCATCTCATTTTGGTCCTTTGATTTGCTTATACTTCACGTCTCAGATTCTACCCATACATTAACGGAATTCTATATATTAAATTGATAAAAAGATATAAAAGGATTAGATCAATGTTTCTAATATTAATTTTACTCACATTGTCAGATTCTAGAAATTGTCAAATTTTAATGGAAATTGAATATTAAAGAACATGTATCATACAATTAAAATGTTTTTTTTTAAAAACTGCACACGATGATATACTCATAATGATATTAAGAGCTACATGTGGCTGTTGAAGGCACATTGATACAAAATTGCAAATTGTAAATGTTTTGTTAAATTTTGCATTGAAGGACATCACTAATTAAAATGAATTGATTTATCCGAAATACAATGCATAGATTGACTTCGAAGATATTTATTGTAATAGAAAAGCAAAGGATATGGGGTATCCATCCATAGCATAAAATCAGTACATGCACATCAAAACAAAAAAACACCAAAAGCAAAGGAACAGCACTTTTATTGCTGTTCTTCATCTCAAAGTCACAGTGAGGCCTTCAACACGGAGCAGAAAAAAAACCTCTCACCTCACTATGTTGGTTAACCATGTCTTTCTTGTATATTATAGGGATAAGTACTCAAAATTTTAAAATTCGTTAAGCCTTTATATTTTGATGATATGTTTACAAATAAGTCATTATATTGTACATTTTGCTAGAACCATAAAGTGCTTATAGTGGTATGTGGCTTTTGAATCAGATTTACCCGTGAAAAAACTAAGAAAAAACTTTTCCATTAATTGGAAGATTTTCGAAATAAAATGTTTTCCCAAATTTTCAAGTACTGTTTATCTTTACGAGGATTGTTTGTTTAAGTCTATTTGATGTTGACGGTTTCAATTGAACAATGCACATGACCTTTCCTCTTCGAACGACTGTTAAAAAGTTATGAAATTAAAAAGTTAAAAAAAAAACTCTAATTATATATTACTAAAGTAATAAGTATCAAGTAAATACGACACATAATTCAATAGTAAATGTACATTGTACAGAGTACAGAATTACAGCAAAGTTATGGAGCAACGTATAATATTTTTGACAGAAATAAGTCTTACGGAACCGTTTTAGCAACAAGTGGTTATAATAAACTATCGTTTAACGTTTTTTGTTTTCCTTTGTATTTTTTTGTCGAAGTCTAAATCTCAAAATTTCGGAATTTCAAAATTATCAAAAATAAAATTTTTCAAATTTTAAACATGTTAAAGTTCAGGTTAAATTTTAACTCGAAGTTATTAAAATATACAGTTATACGGTTACGTCTTACCTTTAATATTCGAAATATTGACTTTCTTTTTTGAAAAATCGATTTATGAGTCAAAATATTGATTTTTTAAAACTCGAAATATTAATGGTAAGCAAAGAATATCAATATTTAACAAAAGTTTTGGAATTTGAGCCTCAGAAACTGAACATAGCGTCTTTTTACAAGTGTATTTTTTAAACCATGCCACGGTCTTGACTCGGAATACACTTGTTACTATACAACTTGTTTTCTGTTTTTATAGAAGTCAATGTTTTTCTGTACTATTTTAAACTTGATGTTTTTTCTACTAATAGAGATTATTATGGACAGGGTTGATAGTGAATAAAATAATGAGCTTAACATCGAATTACATGCCTGTTCCAATTCAGGATCCTTTACAGAAGTTCGAGAATCTAGTATTGTTTGCAGATCTCTGTTATTCTCTTTTAAATGTTTTCACTTGTTTATTATCGGAGCGATTTAACGCTTGCTATATAGTGCAGACATCTGTCCTTTGTTGAAAACCTCATGGTGACCTATAGGTGTCCATTGGTTATATGTGTCGTAGGGTTTCTGTCTTATCTAAGTATGCCGTGAACCACAGTCAAACATTTGATATTATTTGTTAAAGGATACCGTAATAGATGAGGGTCGTGCTTGCCGTAACCTTTCACAAGGTCAAGCGACATGAACATCAATCACTGACCTTTTCAAAGGCCGAAATAGCTTTTTAAAGGCAAATGTTGCGGTCAACGAACCAGATTTCAAGAAACTCCAACAATTGTAGACTTACGAGTTTATATTAAATAATGTTAAAATCAGTTCGCTGCATTGCTACAGAATAAAAAAACTTCAACTGTAGATAACAATGTGCAACAGGATTTGAAAAACACGGCAGGGACCGTGTACAAATTTCGTGCATTATTGGTTGTCTGTTTGTCTTGTTTTTGTCCTCGGTTACTTTGTTTTTATTTCTCTCTGTTATCGTATCTCCCTTTTTTGGAAATATTTTAGTTACAAGACAACACAACTTATTTCTGAGAGGAAGGAGGAGGATTGTTTTGCTCTCTACAATTAAACTATAGTCTGATAGAAATATAACTGCAGTTCTCGTTTGAATTGATTTACATTTTCAATGTCGGAGCCTTTCATAACTGACTGTACGGTATGTATCCTTCTCATTGTTCAAAGGTCGTATGGCGACCTATAATTGCTAACATCCTTGTCAATTGGGCTTTGGTTGATAGTTGCCTCATTTGTAATCATACCACATCTCCTTGTTTTATATTAAAGTGAAAATGGATACAAATCAGGACATAACTTCAAACAAGATCCATTCTTTGACTACTGTGGACATTAAACTTGAGGAAAAGATTGAGCAAATGAAGGAAACCCAAATGAAAAAAATATCATCTATTGAATCCAAAGTGACTAAAAACAGTGAGAAAGGTTAGTATGCTTGATATTTATTTTAACTCAAATTATACTATAATAAAAATAATGTCAAAGAATAGAACATTTCGTGATTTTGTGTAGTTTAATATGGTAATTACGATTATTGTTATTCCCTCGAAAATTGTCATACATGTATACACTGTGTATTTAAATTTACAAGGCCAACATCTGATCGCTTCCCCAAATTACACACTGTTTGTGTTACATGATTTTTTCGTTCACAGAAGCCTTTTGAAAAAAAAATCAATTGGTTTCAAAATAACTAAATAGTTATATATGTTTATGCAGTTATGAGCATTATAGTCCTATATCCTATCGATACTTATATTATGGCATTGCACAAGGTCATTCTTTGTTGTGCCTGTATATGAAACTTTACGAATTAATCCGTTGGATGTATATTGATTCATATTTTAAACGGAAACACATGGTTGAAATTATCTAATTTTTTAACAAGTTGTACTCTTAGATCAGTACCTTGTGTTGTATCTCTTTATTATTTTTTGCTTGTTTTTTTGCTGTGTATTGTGTGCCAAAATGATGATTCAAGAACTTTGCAGCTGATTTTACATTTTGTAGTTTGTTCATGCTACTTCATACATAACTGTTGCAGATAACGGGGTTGGGACGCTCACATACACATTCTTATCAAGCAACATTCTATGTGTGACTCTCCCTAATCAAGAGCTAGTGGTTTTTGCATGTTGGTGTCTTCCATACCGTATTTGTTTTTCGTTAAATATTGTTTAAGTAAATCATGATGTTTGTTTTCTCGTTTGAATTATTTGGCATGTTGTTATGCCGGTATTAGAATTAAATTATCGTCCCTATTTTTCTCTGGTAGACAGCTATCTCATTTTTGATCATACATCGTATAATTTTTTTTTTACATCGCTAAATTCTAGTTTGATTAAGGTACATTAACTAAACTAAATGATTGATCGTTGTTGATAGAAGTAAATTGCTTTGCGTACAGTGGCAAATATCTAATGAATGTTCAGGACCAGAACAAAAAAGAACGTATGCATTAAGATAGTCCTGTAGTACACAGTTGACAAAAACATTTTGAATGACACTGGAAACTTAAGGTATAGTAACTATCGAAAGTTATATAACATTGCAACACGCCACCTACGCCTAAAAGAGTTGCTGCACGTGGTCTCTAACGTACAGTGAACATGACGCTCATTTAATATGAGGCATCAGATTTAACGCCTCCATTCATTCTGACATTAATGTGCATTTATCTTGCTCCCTTTGCCTATATCACCCTATCGTATCACGGGTTTGAGACGTGAACAGAATTTATCATCGACTAAACAAGTCTAATGACAAGTTATCAGCGATGTCACAATGTATGAGGCATCGTTATAAAGCTTACTTTGCCAGGCGTAAAACTGTCTAAGGGACGGAAAAGGGCTCGATAAACCGATCATCGGGCTTAATGTTGCGTATAGATATCGTAAAGTATCAGCCGCTCGTCACAATGTGAAGCTTTTCTGCTAGTTCGCTACACTCTCACTCGACAAAACAAAATTAGGTTGAATCTTGTGAGTATTGTTTAGGTGAAGCTGTTTCACACTAGCTTAAAAAAAATAGAATTCTAAATTAAGATAGTTAAATGTGTTTATACTAGTTTATGGGCCTAAAATGTAATCTTAAATAAGCAAACTATTCGGTTTTGTGTCACTTGCAATTTGCTTTTCGAAGATTGGCAAATACCAGTATTTCATCATATTGGGAAAGGTAGCATAATATAAGCTTTTAAGTTATTCAAATTTAATCAGAAAGATAATTTGCTTTCCTTTTTATAAACGTAAAACGCGAATTATCTTTTTGAGTACTGGGGTTGACCGTTATTCCAACAAACAAATTATGTTTGATCACAGTGCCATGGTAACAAACACAAGTATGTGGTTCAATTGCATAGCCTTTTAAATTCATTTATAATAAAGTGTCATTTAAATTTCATATTTATCGCTTAACAATTACTGTTTTCCTTGGATGTAGAAGTATCGTGACATATATCTTATTTTGATTGAACTAATTAACAAGCTTTATTAATATGGTTCTTAAAAGTCTTGCAAACATTTGCAACACTGCAAGAAAATGATTATAGATATAAGCGTAAAGTTTAATATGAACGCCAACGGAGTTTTCTTACTTTTTTTGTGTTTTTTTTTTAATCTGTAATCGTTGTAAAAGTTAACAGCAGTCCAAAAAAATAAACTATCACTATATGATGAATAATTAGTATAAAATAAGAAGATGAGGTATAATTGCCAATGAGACAACTATCCACCAGAAACCAAATGACGCAGATGTGAGAAACTATAGGTCAGTATACGGCATTCAACAATGTGAAAGACTAATACCAAAAACATGCGATAAAAGGCCCGACATTGCAAAGTGTAAAATAATTCAAATAAGAACACCAAGGACATAATTTCTGAACAAAACAACAATCGAAAAACAAAAATGATACGCAGTATCAAACGACAACCACTGAATAACAGGCTCGTTACTTTAGAAAGACACATACAGAATGTGGCACAATTACAAATGTTTGCAAGCTCCCAACAATTGTAATCTGGGACAGTGGTGTAACAGCACAACATAAGAACACACTTTTAGCTATTAAAATCAGTGGACAAGGGCTTAACTCATCAGATTGATACAAAGCAAAACAATCTTCTAACAGAAACACTAAAGTCACAAAGTACCGATATGAGAGTACTCGCATTCCAAACAAATAACCAGCAATAAAAAAACATGTATGCAAGACAACACAGTTTAATATTTTCTTTTATACTATTTTCTAAATTTTCTAATGCTGTTTTCACATCTCTCCCTTCTAATCAGATACAAAAACATATTTATCTTGTAGAAATGTATGAAAAGGAAACGCCCAGAATACGTTATTGGTATACTTTGAATTCTGTAGATATATAACAGTGTCATGTGTTTTTGATATTGGGGCTTATTGTATTTAAACTTCTAAACATGCTGCAATTTTTCTATTAGTAATAAAATTAATCATTTTCTTGCAATTTAAATTTCTATAAGTTGATTTAATCAAAAGAAATTATATCTTCAAGTTTGAAATAGTGAGTATTATAAATTAATACACCATTTGGAGCCATTCATAAATCAAGAACAGCTTTGGACACTGTTTTACTGAGGTTTTCTTGAGGGGGGATTTTTTAGTAGCCGGACTGTTTTATAATGCACAGTTCTGTCTGTATGAAAGTCCTATGTTATTTTGTTTGTATTTGGAGAATCGGATTTAAACGGTAAATCTTTTATCAGTTTGACTAATTCTTTTTTTAATTATGAACATGACTTTCCATAACAAGTGTTGTTATGTTTTTGTTATGTGTTATATCTTTACGCCACCTTTACATAACTTAAGGCGACTGTACTCATGGACAAGATGACAAGGCTATATCAACATTTCGTTTATTATGCTGAATGACTTGTTGTAAAATGTAAAAACATGTAAGCGGTTTTTTAACTTATTTTTTTTTAAGTTTAAATGTGTTCGCTTTTAGTGTGTAATCTATTATATTATGATATATATTTCAGTTGCGATAACAGCCTTTTGTGGACACACTGGAACGGTTAGCAGTGGTACCGTCTTGAAGTTTGACGATGTTAACTTTAGTGTTGGAATTACCAACCTGTTAACCTTTAAAGGTACTGGAAAGTTCATTTGCGAACAGAGTGGATTATATATGATTTCAGTGTCTATTTTGTCTGAAACCAATGGTGCTGAGTTTAACATTTACATACATGGAAACATCATATCAAAAACATACATAGCCCAACACGGTAAGGATCATTGGCATACTGGTACAGCTACTATAGCTAGACAACTCCAATTGAGTGACAGCTTGTGGGTACAAACTGGTAGTATATTTATACATGGAGGATCTTATTCAAAGTTTACAATCATTAAAGTGAAATGACAAAACATTTTACAATTTTTTTATAATTGTCTGACTTTTATATTGTGCTTTATAATATAATACATATAATTATGTACGTACAGCCCAATATTATGCATATAAAGTATACATTGACTTTTGTTTTGTTAATCAAAACATATTAATTAATTAATTACTGCTTTAAATTTATGAAAAAAAAATTTCTTCATCCAGTCGCTATTATGTACACAAGGTTATACTTGTATAAGACTGTTAAAGACGTCTTCATGCTACTGTTTGATAACTTAGTCAGAGGGAACATAATTTATTCATTAGTTGTTACTGGCTTTAAACTAACTTTCACTGACTTCGAGTACTCTAAGATGGGTACTTTGTGTCTTTTTTCGTTATGCTAGTTGTTTTGTTCTTCGTGTCGATCTGATGAGTCAAGTCATTTCCAACTGATCTACAGTTTGTTCTTATGATGTGCTGTTACAACGTATTCTAAAGTCGGGATGAGGGTTGGGTTCTCATGAACATGCTTTTCCCTGCCACATTTGAATTTTGAAATTGACATAATGAAAGAGCGGATTTGTAATATACTTGTACAACTTTTACATGTTTATATTTATATATTTAATTACAGTCCAAAGATATATTTTTAATCTGCTATCTAAGCATAAATAAATATATAACATATAATTGACTAAAAAAGTTAAGGACCACTTCCATTTGTAAAAATGTAGTTACATTTTCATCAAGGGCTTCGGGAAAAACTACTTAGCTTAGGAACACAATACCTCGCATGGTGTGCTGTCAACAACATACCATCAATTTGCATAATGGTGTAGTTGTTTAAATTTTCAGGTTTCAAGTTTTAAAAATGACAATTTCCCCCAAAATCTACTTCCTTTTAATTTCAATTAATTCTAACAGCGCTTGCCTAAAACTTCTAGGACATATAACTGTTTCGAAAGCAAGATAACCGAAATGAAAATCGTTTTGTTCAAAGAACCATTTTTCTTTCGTGGATATATCAACACAATTTTTCAAACCACTACTTAAAAACGAGACAGTCATGTTAGGATTTTTCACATTGCCAATGAAATTAAGCGTTTTTATTTTTCAACAAACTGTTCAAAAGAATAGGCTCGTTGGAATCATAATCAGTCTTACCTTACGGAAGGTCTCATTTATGGGACACACACATTGAATTTAAAAAAAAACGTTTTTTTTTTTAAACTATCGCACCTAAAACTTTTCATTTAGATATCTGGTTATTTATTTTATTATCAGTAATACACGAGACAAAACATTCAAAAGCAATTAAGATTAAGGAAAAATAGATAAAAATGACCATTATTACACATAATAGCGAAAGTAGTTTTAAATCATATATGCATTCTTGAGGTTGCACTATTTATAATTATACAATCAGAATAATGCAAACTAGGAACAAACAGTTGCAGAAAGACAAAACAATTACGACATTTTGACAATGTAATCACCTTGTGATAAATCTACCAGAATTTTTTCAAACGTTATTATACCCATTTCAATCTCGTAGTACTTTTCAATAATTCTTAATTTGTCACTTTGACCTCAGCATTAAAAACATTGTTTTCTATTTTCAATTAATGTATTCTTTTGATCATTGCTAATCTCTTAATCCTTCTTGGAACTTAGTGTCTTTTTTTTCTTTTCTATTCAGTCGGATTTCCAGTTGAAATTTATCAAAAGAAATAGAGAATTTATATTAGAAAGGGTACACGGATACGCAATCACCGAATCACTTGCCCTCTCAGGGACTGACTGCTAGAACAGCAACAGTGATTAAGATCAATTGGTAGTAAACCAATATGATATTAACCACCGTGGATACTACACATATCTCCAACACAACGCCACGAGCCAACCCGGGGTCAAATTATAACTTAATTAAATCGAAACATAGTCACTAGCCCTAGTAATATAGGTATTCAATCAAGTGTACTTCACTAGTGTTAAAAATACTACAGGTTAATTGTAATACGACCAAGTAGATTTTCGACTAAAAAGTTTTGCATTCGAGATTTACCGATAAGAACCATTAAGACTGGTATTATAAATTACAACGTTAACATTACCAATAACAAATTAAGAGATACATTTATATACATTGTTTTCATGATAAATTTAGGTAGTTTCGTGACTTTGATTACGGACATTTGTATTACCAATTATCTAGGGTTTTTTTTTCGACCTATGTACTGTCAGTTTGCAATTGCTATCAAGTCATTATAGTGTTCAGTAGTCGCAGAGTAATTATTATTTTCAATGGACCTTATGTTCAGCTTTACATACACATATTATGTCTGTTCAGACAAAAAACTACAAAAATGCATGTACTCAACAAGCCAATCACCGGTAAATTCAGTGACTGCAAGTTGTAAAATTCTCTCTTGGTCTTTTTGCTACATTTTTTCATTTTTAATCGTCTTTGGGAACGCAAGGAGGGAAAAATCGTAAAAATTAATTTATGTTATAAATGCATGATAGATAAATTGCAAGGAAATCAAATACTAATAAGTATCTCTAGATTGTTCATACATTTAACGTATGCACCTGTTAATTTATCCGAGATCACGGATTATAAATTCGAGATCACGGATTGGAAATCCGAGATGACGGATTGAGAATCCACGATCATGGATTGGGAAACCGGGAACTGGGATAATTTATACCACATATATAACTGAATAATGCAAATATGAACGAAGTAAATTTTTAATGGAATTCGAGATCACGTATTAATCTTATTTTCTATCTGTCCCTTTATAGTTTCCGTACAACGGTAATTTATCTTAAATAGGGTGAAAAGATATCTTAATTTTTTTTAAACAATAAAAGTAAAACGAAACAAAAAGCAGTGTAGAAATAAGAGATGCAGGAAGTAATTATTAGTAAATGAGTTACATGTGCCATAATGTGGTTATTGTGTTTGGTTTACAGTTTTATGTAAGAATTAATTTATATATTATTTAATTTCGTTCATGTATTACATTATTCAGTTAAATAATGATATTATCTTTTTTATCGAGACTGCGTAATTGTATCACTGAAACGAGACATAGCAACCATACATTCCATCGTCATAAGATTTCAGTCTGTGGTGCAAGTGATTCTTAAAAATGCATTCAGGATAAAAACTGTATTTTTACGCGTAATCTACTGAATCATGGACCTAGTTTTTTTTATTACTTTGGGGAATTGTAGAAACTTTTGAAAGAAGGTGACGGCTGATTAATGATGACAGCATAGAAGCCCCTGTTCAAGTTTTATAACATTCTGCATTGTTAAACATCTAATAATAAAGCATCACTTTTTCAAATACTTATCAGACTTTTTTTGTCAATCAAACATCCGGCAATACCCGACTTGTGTGGCTTTTATTTATCCTTTAACCAGTACAATGTTATTTTAGTTTGAGAGATCAAGTGTGGAACTGCTAGTCATAACATTAATCTTTATATGAATGCAAAAGATAACACATTGAGCTATACATGTGATGTTTTAAATTGATGATTCATTCTTTTTTTTAATGTCCCCTTTTTTATCTGTAAAGCTATTCCTACATAATTTGTTTGGCAATATAACGCAATACTTTTTCTCATACACCTTGCTTAAGTATTGTATACAATTAATTGTACTTTCATATTAAAACGATGTGACGTTATCGTTTTCTTCGTATTTCTTTGTATGGATAAAGAATAACTCGACACAGTTGTATGTCTAAAACTCGTTAGGAATACGGCTGCATGACAGAAGAAATGTTAAGAGTATGCACAGACTGTTGAGTTTTCAGTATCCTTCGCAAAGTTTGATTATGATCAGCGGTTTCCAAAGTTATTAAACTTTTGATGAAATAAAACCAAAATTGGTATATTTGAGCAGCTAAGACTGTCGGGGGTCACAATGCCAGATATCGTTTACCCCTGACCTTTACCACACTTCCACTTTAGACATTCGAATTTACCGATAAAACGGAATCATGAAAATCATGTTAATATGGCAGTTACCACCAATTGATGGCATACGAATTGTTGATTTAATGCTACGAGCGCATTGCAAAACGACCACATTGACGGATGTATATAAATAATGAAATAAATCCATTGAATACATATAGTGTTAATTTACCCTAAAAATAAGATAATCAAATGTTGATAAAATATTCGTCGTACCCTTCGCACTGGATAACACAGTTCTTGAGGTTGGACAAGATAGCATACAGATAATATAACTTACAACTGGTACTGTTTCTCTACAATGTACTCTACATAGTAAATGATTTAACAAAAAATAGAATTCACGAATGATGATTACAGTGCCAAACAATATATAAGCTTATATCAAAGTTGTTTTATGTTAATGCTGACATGCATGACCTGATTATCATATCAGGTAGACATTTTTACATGTTTCAAAATGCTGAATACGTTGGTTTGCTCATAACGCACAAATTATTCCGAAATAAGACAATCTTCTAACTGTCTGTGGCAGATGTGAATTGTTGCTGGGCGGAATATATGGAGACGTGATTTTATTTATTGTATCAAAAAATTTTGATGGATTTAGTTATATATGTCAAGTCCCTTTTGGCCAAATCGCTCGAAGCATGTACACGTATTTATACATCCATGACTTTAAATATTTAGGTATGAGCTTTCATGATGAGGGTTAATCCAGAAAAATACGCTTCGTACGCATGAAAAGTATAAAGTGTACATTTTATTCATTAACACTGACATAATTCAAATGTTGGTTGACTGTTAGTTTCCAATGGTATCATTTCATCGATATTCAGTGCACCAGTAATTACATGATGAACAACATACAACTTAAAAATTTCGCTTTAACAAATCTTAAAATTTACTCAGGCAATATTGACTCTTGATGGATTCGGCTTTGCATTTTGGGTCGCGTTTTGGTCATGTCGCTCCTTATGTGTCAACGTTTTTATATATCCCTGGTTTTCATTTTTTTTTTTTATTTGAGTGCTCCTAAAGAAGGTATTTCCAGAAAAATGCTACGGACGCGCAAAATTGATAAAGTGTTATTTTCACACCACTGCTTCTCGACTGTTAGTCCTACAGGTTATTTTCAAGTCAGTAATCAGTGTTTCGTAACTCACCTGATGTAAACCATACAGTTTTAAAAATCTTCGTGAACAAATAACGAGAGCAAGGTTGCAATTCCTTTAGTGAAAATTGACCGTAGAGGGATGGGGCTTTACATTTAAGGGGCTCTATCAGCCATATCGCTCATAACGTGTCTAATTTACATACATCAAAAGTAAATCCAGATAAGCCCTTAAGACGCACGTGAACACTTATAAGTTGTTATTTTCATTTACTAGGTCTGGATCTATATTTCTGTTTGTAGACTGTTGTCCGCGAGGGTAATATCAGCTCAATAGTCCGTGTTTTGGTACTGACGTGACAAATAACATATTATTCCAAAATTTCCCGTTAACAAATTACTAGATTTTATAAGAAAATAAGGCTTCAACCCTCAGTGACAAAATTCTGCTCAAATAGATTTGGCTATACATTTGATGTCCCTTTTGGTCATATGGCTCCTAGCCTGTTTACATATTTATACAATTCTTAAATTGTAAGGGTTGAGCGCCTCTGTCGCACGAAGAGTGGTATTTTCATTACTAGAACTATGTTGATACCGGTGCTTGTGGATTGTTTATGTCCCCGTTGTTATCATCAGCTCTGTCGTCAATGCTTTATTACCAACATGTAATTCAGCATATTATTCTTCATTTTCCCTCCAACAAATCTGAAAAACTTTTACTAAACTAAAGTTCCAACCCTATCTATTGTGCAAAGTTTATGTGCCGTTTGATAGAAGACCCTAACGCATCGTAACAACCTTGGGCAATTTAATCAGAATCTTTATCATTGTGTTTCGACGAATACAAGTGAAACAAATGATTCTTTTATGGTTGTGACCTGTTACATGTATCTATGGTTTGCATGTAAAGATATTTCTGGTACCACACTGCGAAAAAAAATTCGTTTTCTAATTTAAATAGTAATAATAAAATCGCCGAAGGCTCGTTTATTATTTAATTGAAATTAAATTACTTGAGTTGATATCAAGCGATATCAAATTTTCACTTGTTATGAAACCTAAAATATCGTCTAATTTTCTTCCTCAAAGTATATGGTAAGTCATTTATCTATTCAAATGCCCATACCGTATTGAATTATCTATCTATGATTCATTGCAAAGATATTCTATTTAAAAGACGTTTTAATTGATACTACAAAGTTTTTTTTGTATAAGATTTAACTTAGTAATACAAACTCTTAAACGGATTTAATTCAATAATTTTATCGTTATACAAAATAAAGCTTAGTGAAGGTGAAATGAATATTATTCTTGTTATTATATCTTTTAATTTGTGATATTCTCAAGAATGATCAACAATCAAGAACCAAACAAACAATCTCAATAATTTCCACGTTTTGCGAACATGACATTGCTCAATTTTTCCCGTGAACATGGGAACTGAAGCAAGAAATGAATAACCTGATTAAAGCCAATAAACAATAAACGAAAACAAATATAGCAGACAGAACGAACGAACTCCAATTAATTACAGGGTTTTGGCTTCAGACAGGCACATGTAGAATTTGGCGTGGTTAAATATGTTTGTAAGCGCTTAACCTTCTTCTTAACACGAAATAATGTTGTAACAGCACAACACAATTATAAACTGTAAAAATCATTTGTAAAGGGTTTTACTTATCAGATCGGCCCGAAGCAAACAATCGAACAAATAGAACTAAGACAAATGTATCAGAATATATTCCTATTGATTTGAAGCTATTTCAAAGTCTAATTATTGAATCATTTTTTCCAAGGCGAAATTATCAATCGGTACACTTTTATTATTGATTAAGTGCTATAATATCATAAACAGTCTGAAAATTCCCCTTGTGCAATGTCAAAACAGTATCGACCGTACGTGTTTGTTACTGCATTGCAATACTTATGAGTTATGTATTTCATAGTCTAGTATATAGAGCAAAACCAATGACAGTATAAAAATATCTTACTACAGTTTTTAATTGATTAATTTAAAATAGAGTTTTCTTCAAATGAGGAACATTTACGAGTCCTGTCCCTTTATAGTTTCCGTACAACGGTAATTTATCTTAAATAGGGTGAAAAGATATCTTAATTTTTTTTAAACAATAAAAGGAAAACGAAACAAAAAGCAGTGTAGAAATAAGAGATGCAGGAAGTAATTATTAGTAAATGAGTTACATGTGCCATAATGTGGTTATTGTGTTTGGTTTACAGTTTTATGTAAGAATTAATTTATATATTATTTAATTTCGTTCATGTATTACATTATTCAGTTAAATAATGATATTATCTTTTTATCGAGACTGCGTAATTGTATCACTGAAACGAGACATAGCAACCATACATTCCATCGTCATAAGATTTCAGTCTGTGGTGCAAGTGATTCTAAAAAATGCATTCAGGATAAAAACTGTATTTTTACGCGTAATCTACTGAATCATGGACCTAGTTTTTTTTATTACTTTGGGGAATTGTAGAAACTTTTAAAGAAGGTGACGGCTGATTAATGATGACAGCATAGAAGCCCCTGTTCAAGTTTTATAACATTCTGCATTGTTAAACATCTAATAATAAAGCATCACTTTTTCAAATACTTATCAGACTTTTTTTGTCAATCAAACATCCGGCAATACCCGACTTGTGTGGCTTTTATTTATCCTTTAACCAGTACAATGTTATTTTAGTTTGAGAGATCAAGTGTGGAACTGCTAGTCATAACATTAATCTTTATATGAATGCAAAAGATAACACATTGAGCTATACATGTGATGTTTTAAATTGATGATTCATTCTTTTTTTTAATGTCCCCTTTTTTATCTGTAAAGCTATTCCTACATAATTTGTTTGGCAATATAACGCAATACTTTTTCTCATACACCTTGCTTAAGTATTGTATACAATTAATTGTACTTTCATATTAAAACGATGTGACGTTATCGTTTTCTTCGTATTTATTTGTATGGATAAAGAATAACTCGACACAGTTGTATGTCTAAAACTCGTTAGGAATACGGCTGCATGACAGAAGAAATGTTAAGAGTATGCACAGACTGTTGAGTTTTCAGTATCCTTCGCAAAGTTTGATTATGATCAGCGGTTTCCAAAGTTATCAAACTTTTGATGAAATAAAACCAAAATTGGTATATTTGAGCAGCTAAGACTGACGGGGGTCACAATGCCAGATATTATTTACCTCTGAACTTTACCACACTTCCACGTTAGAAATTAGAATTTACCGATAAAACGGAATCATGAAAATCATGTTAATATGGCAGTTACCACCAATTGATGGCATACGAATTGTTGATTTAATGCTACGAGCGCAATGCAAAACGACCACATTGACGGATGTATATAAATAATGAAATAAATCCATTGAATACATATAGTGTTTATTTACCCTAAAAATAAGATAATCAAATGTTGATAGAATATTCGTCGTACCCTTCGCACTGGATGACACAATTCTTGAGGTTGGACAAGATAGCATAAAGATAATATAACTTACAACTGGTACTGTTTCTCTACAATGTACTCTACATAGTAAATGATTTAACAAAAAATAGAATTCACGAATGATGATTACAGTGCCAAACAATATATAAGCTTATATCAAAGTTGTTTTATGTTAATGCTGACATGCAGGACCTGATTATCATATCAGGTAGACATTTTTACATGTTTCAAAATGCTGAATACGTTGGTTTGCTGATAACGCACACATTATTCCGAAATAAGACAATCTTCTAACTTTCTGTGGCAGATGTGAATTGTTGCTGGGCGGAATATATGGAGACGTGATTTTCATTTATTGTATCAAAAAATTTTGATGGATTTAGTTATATATGTCAAGTCCCTTTTGGCCAAATCGCTCGAAGCATGTACACGTATTTATACATCCATGACTTTAAATATTTAGGTATGAGCTTTCATGATGAGGGTTAATCCAGAAAAATACGCTTCGTACGCATGAAAAGTATAAAGTGTACATTTTATTCATTAACACTGACATAATTCAAATGTTGGTTGACTGTTAGTTTCCAATGGTATCATTTCATCGATATTCAGTGCACCAGTAATTACATGATGAACAACATACAACTTAAAAATTTCGCTTTAACAAATCTTAAAATTTACTCAGGCAATATTGACTCTTGATGGATTCGGCTTTGCATTTTGGGTCGCGTTTTGGTCATGTCGCTCCTTATGTGTCAACGTTTTTTTATATCCCTGGTTTTCATTTTTTTTTTATTTGAGTGCTCCTAAAGAAGGTATTTCCAGAAAAATGCTACGGACGCGCAAAATTGATCAAGTGTTATTTTATCACACCACTGCTTCTCGACTGTTAGTCCTACAGGTTATTTTCAAGTCAGTAATCAGTGTTTCGTAACTCACCTGATGTAAACCATACAGTTTTAAAAATCTTCGTGAGCAAATAACGAGAGCAAGGTTGCAATTCCTTTAGTGAAAATTGACCGTAGAGGGATGGGGCTTTACATTTCAGGGGCTCTGTCGGCCATATCGCTCATAACGTGTCTAATTTACATACATCAAAAGTAAATCCAGATAAGCGCTTCAGACGCACGTGAACACTTATAAGTTTTTATTTTCATTTACTAGGTCTGGATCTATATTTCTGTTTGTAGACTGTTGTCCGCGAGGGTAATATCAGCTCAATAGTCCGTGTTTTGGTACTGACATGACAAATAACATATTATTCCAAAATTTCCCGTTAACAAATTACTAGATTTTATAAGAAAATAAGGCTTCAACCCTCAGTGACAAAATTCTGCTCAAAGAGATTTGGCTATACATTTGATGTCCCTTTTGGTCATATGGCTCCTAGCCTGTTTACATATTTATATAATTCTTAAATTGTAAGGTTTGAGCGCCTCTGTCGCACGAAGAGTGGTATTTTCATTACTAGAACTAGGTTGATACCGGTGCTTGTGGATTGTTTATGTCCCCGTTGTTATCATCAGCTCTGTCGTCAATGCTTTAGTACCAACATGTAATTCAGCATATTATTCTTCATTTTCCCTCCAACAAATCTGAAAAACTTTTACTAAACTAAAGTTCCAACCCTATCTATTGTGCAAAGTTTATGTGCCGTTTGATAGAAGACCCTAACGCATCTTAACAACCTTGGGCAATTTTATCAGAATCTTTATCATTGTGTTTCGACGAATACAAGTGAAACAAATGATTCTTTTATGGTTGTGACCTGTTACATGTATCTATGGTTTGCACGTAAAGATATTTCTGGTACCACACTGCGAAAAAAAAATTCGTTTTCTAATTTAAATAGTAATAATAAACTCGCCGAAGGCTCGTTTATTATTTAATTGAAATTAAATTACTTGAGTTGATATCAAGCGATATCAAATTTTCACTTGTTATGAAACCTAAAATATCGTCTAATTTTCTTCCTCAAAGTATATGGTAAGTCATTTATCTATTCAAATGCCCATACCGTATTGAATTATCTCTCTATGATTCATTGCAAAGATATTCTATTTAAAAGACGTTTTAATTGATTTTTGTATAAGATTTAACTTAGTAATACAAACTCTTAAACGGATTTAATTCAATAATTTTATCGTTATACAAAATAAAGCTTAGTGAAGGTGAAATGAATATTATTCTTGTTATTATATCTTTTAATTTGTGATATTCTCAAGAATAATCAACAATCAAGAACCAAACAAATAATCTCAATAATTTCCACGTTTTGCGAACATGACATTGCTCAATTTAGTACAAACGTGAACATGGGAACTGAAGCAAGAAAATGAATAACCTGATTAAAGCCAATAAACAATAAACGAAAACAAATATAGCAGACAGAACGAACAAAATCCAATTAATTACAGGGTTTTGGCTTTAGACAGGCACATGTAGAATTTGGCGTGGTTAAATATGTTTGTAAGCGCTTAACCTTCTTCTTAACACGAAATAGTGTTGTAACAGCACTACACAATAATAAACTGTAAACATCATTTGTAAAGGGTTTTACTTATCAGATCGGCCCGAAGCAAACAATCGAACAAATAGGGCTAAGACAAATGTATCAGTATATATTCCTATTGATTTGAAGCTATTTCAAAGTCTAATTATTGAATCATTTTTTCCAAGGCGAAATTATCAATCGGTACACTTTTATTATTGATTAAGTGCTATAATATCATAAACAGTCTGAAAATTCCCCTTGTGCAATGTCAAAACAGTATCGACCGTAAGTGTTTGTTACTGCATTGCAATACTTATGAGTTATGTATTTCATAGTCTAGTATATAGAGCAAAACCAATGACAGTATAAAAAGATCTTACTACAGTTTTTAATTGATTAATTTAAAATAGAGTTTTCTTCAAATGAGGAACATTTACGAGTCCTGTAGCAAACAGTTGATAGCAGAAAACCAACGGTCTGGTTTATAAAAGAATCGGTTAAAGTATGTTATATGTATTTTCCATCTAGCAGGTCTAGCTTTCTAGGATGTACTAAAAATACAAAAAAACTAGAGTTGCTTAATATCCCAAATATGGACTATTCATCTATACATTATCCAGTACTAGGTCAATTTAATTCGAATCATTATGTTTTGAACTGAAGTTAACTGAAGATAAAACCAATCAAATCTACATTTAGATAAACACATCTGTTGCAGTGATTATAATATTAGTATTTAGTTTATCGGTCAGACCCGTAGTGTTCCCATTGATGTACATTTGTCTTTATATTGTTTGTTCTAATTCTATTTTTACTTTTATGTAATGCTACCGGAAAAAATCAGATAAAAAAGACAGTACAGCTTTGTTCATCTTAACAGCATTTAAAATATCATACGAAACAAGAGTGATCAATGAAAAAAACGGTCGAAATAACATGTCTTCTATCAGATGGATATGTCCGCATATTAATCTTTCTATACACTGAACATAGTTGACCTATGACCGACAGAAATTGTACACTTCCATTACTCATAATATTTGCAACAATTGGTGTGATACAGCATTGTAATTACCATTCCAAATACCATTGAAAAACATTTTCATTGACAACAAACATTCCAGGCGTAAATTTCTTACCACCAAGGAAATGTATTAACCTTGTGGGCTATCTCTTCTACTAGCTAAACTATGCCGTAGCCGTTGTCGCTTCCGGATACGCCTTTATGGCTGCATTCAATCGCTGCATGCGAATCAATAGAATAGAATTATAAAGCAAATGAGTTGTTTTTGAATAGAACGAATGCATTTTAAAGTTTTATATACAGATTTCTGTGCAATTGAAAGTATTTGTGTAACTATTCAATATATTAAAAATAATCTCTACTTTTTCAAGTTTGACATAGACTCAGCTTGTTTCTACACAGAGATATACGAGCTGGCACATACTGATTACCTTGATGTTTCTTCGACACGTTCAATACATATAGAACACATATATCAAATGTATTTTTCTCTGTTTAAGATTCAGTTCTGCTTGTAACATTTTCACTAAGATAAAAGACCACTGATAAAAATGGAGATGTACGGGTAAACTAATACATATGTATTTTGATGACAGGCTTGGTGCGCATTTTGATGCTAACATGTATGCTGATATTGCCACACAGGTTAAAAAAAGATATATGGCATTGTGTTTGTATCTTAAGTTAATACACTGAGACATTTAGATTATGTGATTAGAGATGAAGCTCTCTTTAATATTTCAGCTGAGATCTTACAAAAATGTTTGACGCCATACTTCAGGTTTATCTTTGCAAATTTTTGAAAACTTCATATGATGTCTTTTACTTACGTATTTCGCCAGATTATCTTTTTTTTCTGCAGTGCATGTCATAGATACTGTTTTATTATGACTTAATACATGAGCTTGTTCTTGGAAATTTGATGTTGAACTTTCCGTCCAAAGTAAAGACTGTTCATGATATATGTCGTGAAAAACATTCACATTGCAGTTTTACTTAAAACGAACTTGCGGGTATTAAATATCATATAAAAATTGCTTAAGTATAACTAAAACAGATATATGTTATCTTATATGCTAGATATTGCTTAGGATAATGGTGCAACTTATTTAAAATATAGTCGTCAATGTTGTGTGTGTTATTCCAGATAATAGAAAGTACTTTCAATTGACCTTTATGCGTTGTTCAACTAATCTTTGTATGTCCCGTTTAGTAATAATGCTCCTAAAGTTTTCATGTATTTATACATCCTTTTCTTTCAAATCTTTTAGTGTGAGCGTACCTAACGAAGGTAAATAAATAAAAGGATTTTGAATGCACCAAATTATAAAGGGTTATTTTTGATCAATTAATAACAATGATATTTCAGAGCAATCGATTAAATTGATACTTATTTAGCCTTTATTCCTGATCTGTTGGCACAGACTAAATCAGATATCAAAGTGAAAAATATAAAATAAATATATAAATAATCTTATGCGATGGAAAAAGTGGACGAAAAATGAACAAAATATTTAATATTGATGTGTTACTATCTAAACCGTTATATGCAGGTTTGAATTAAACTTTGTAAGTACAATTTAAGGCGACGTTCAGTTCTGCATGCTATACATTTTATAATATAAAAAAGAGACATTCGATTATTGGCGCTATTTCGCCTACATGTTCTCAATTAGAAAAATGAGTTTTAAATGTGATTAAAGGCAAGTAATTTCACATATCAATTAGTCGATAACTCTTGAATTACATATAATATGTATAACAATTTACCTAGAGTAGAAAGCGTACTAGTTGTTCTTCTGAGCTAACTGTTTATTCACAAAACTTTTTAAAATACTCAAATGAATAAATTCTATTAGCTGTATTAAGCAAAATCTTACGAAAACCTTACGAAATTTTCGTTAATGCTCTTCAACTTTGAATTATTTTTGACCATATATCATAACAACAAATGTAAGTAGCAAAGTAAACGAACTATTTCTTTTCACTTTTTAGGATGTCAAACAAAACTCATTTTGGTGATTAATTTTATTACCTGATTGCATACAGGCAAGTCAGATTGATCAATCCATGCACTGTTATTAACGATATGTCTGCCAAACACAATATTGTAAATGATGCACATTTATTATTTTTGTGCATTTCTATATTTCATGGTTAAACATTATATATGTGAAAAAAAAACATATTCTAGTATGTTACACTTCTATTATAATTGTTTTATCAAAGCGTGTTTTGTTGTTGAAATATATCGCCTTAGAAATGTACATGTAATTAAAAAACAAGGAAGACAGAAGCGTTCCAATAGAATAGGGTTAATATATCTGCATCACATTTTTATATACTGTGTATAACTTATATATCATTTTTCAAATTTCAGTTGCCTTGTTGGCTTTCAATCAACAATCTTCAATAACAGGAATTATCAAGTTCAGTTATGTTAAATTCAGTGTTGGGTTCAACAACCTGGCAATCTTTACCAACACCGGGAAGATTGTATGCGAAAAAGCGGTCTGTATATGATCACTGTATCAATTCTGTCTGAAACATCGGATACTGAAATCAAGATAATGTTAAATAGTAATATGATCACAAGGAATCATTTTGGAAAAAGCGGCATTTGGAATACCGGAACAACTCCTACAGCATTACAACTTCATGCTGGAGACAGTATTTGGGTAATGACAGGCAAAGCTATAAGCGGATCAAAAGGATCATATAGCTCATTTTTATTCATAAAAGTTAAATAAAATAAATACATGATATTACTGAGTCATGCGATCAAATATCCAAACTCATAATATTTTGCTACATTTCGAACAAAGTAGCAGTTATATTTGTTAATTTTAATTAATTTACAATAAAGTAACAATATTGTGAATGGTGAATCCATTACCGGTGTTCGTTTGTGAATGATATGCGCTTGTCGGAAATATTGGATAGACACCTTTCCGTTGCTGAAGCTCCTTATGTGTACTGTATACGCTGTTTGTTCTATAATATATTTGTTTTCGTGTCATAAGGACTCTGTCAAGCTGACCCCAGATCTCCATTTAATTGAATAGTACATACATTTAACTTAAATTTGTATTTCTGTCAAGGTGATATTTCAGCATGCATGAGCGTAATAATATCACTAAATTTCATTCATAAATAAACAATTATACGAAAAATAGTCGCAACGAGCTCCAATCCTAGTAGGACGTGCTGCGTCGAAATCATAAGCATTTCCAGTACTATGTGTTACAGATGGAACATTATTTCACTTAACATAATGTTAGATGGACACTTACAAACATTTCCATATCATCACTTTCTCTGTAATTTCTTTTTGAATTGAATGCATTTAATGAATAACAATTTCATTCATAACAATGTGGAACTCTTTGAAATTGATTATACTGGCAGTATTATATTGCATATTAAATACACCGGAAAAAAACATACGGTTAACAAGAAGTAAAAAATAGTTTCTTTCATGTGTAGCAAATATACAATCCATACATTTTTAAATCCGTGTGTATACCACAAACAGCAACAATGTTTCTTTACCAAATGCGCATGTCAGCAATTAAAGCATCTCAGTGATGATCGGGACCACAATGTTTGAAAATCAAATGCAATCGATTTTAAGTAAGCTATCACCTGAAATTTGAAAATTGCTTATTGCATGTATTTGACTGAAAATTACAGAGATTTCTTACCCGAATAATGTCAATTTTTATAATTTATGCCGATCGTCAATTGCTCCATTTATGACTAAATGCATACATATTGAAAACTTGTCAGAGCGAAAATTGAATGACGCGGTGAATTAAAAGTAAACATATGGCGGAATGATAATGGATCAAGGCAACAGTAATTTTTCCGATAAACATATCCCAACAATCCATTTAAAGGATAAAATCAATGTAAAATCAAAAACTAAGATAATTGCATGACCGTCAATAGGAGAGAAACCAGATGCGTCGACAGTATAAGCGTCGCCTGGTTTCTTGAACTTTTCGTCGTTGAGGTTAAATATTTCTAATACCCTCTTGTGGTGTCTTAGATGAAATAGGTTTAGTGTATGTATATATATGATACGGTTAGGCATAACCGTCTAAAATTTTACCTATTCGGAGTTTTCTTCTATTGGTTTTTTTATAAAGAGGTTATGTAAGGCAGAGGAGAGTTATGGGTGTACAAATTTTTTATAAAGGAAGTTGACGACAAGTGTTTGCGGTATCAAACTGTAAACAATTTTAATCATAGTGTAGAGGTAAAATTCAGATAACATGTAACATTTGTGTTTAAGTGGTGTCTGAAGCGCAGGAACGCTCAAAACTAACTTTTGAAAGTCAAACTTTTAGCAAAATATTTTAAAAATTATGTCAATTCCAAAATCAGTGATAAAACTGACCATATATGAATTTGGCTATTCTTTTTAGGTCTCTTTAAGATATAGCTCGTATCGTATCTAGGTATTTATATATATTTCAAATATATTAATTAGAGCATTCCTGATGAAGATACATCCAGAAAGCTGCTTCGGTCGAGCAAAAATGGTTATTACTCATTAGTTTCTGAATAATTTGTATATTTGTGGAATCACAGCTGAAAGTCTAAAGTAAAACCAAATGTATATGATACTAAATAACCGTTGTACCGGATCAAATGCAATACTTAATGAAAATAAAATGAAACAAACGTAACTTTCAAAAATATTCATGACGTTGAATTTGTGTATATTATATAAACATTGACCATAGTAGCAAGGGAAGAAATACCACTATCATTTTACTGTTTGTGTATACTCAGTCATATTTTTTACTTTTTGTTTTAATTTAAACTTAACCTTGTTCGCGTGCTTGGTATTTTTACAGATGCAAATTGATTATCATCAGAGTAATAGATACATGTAAGAGAAAAATAAGTCGTAAGGACCCACTTATCTGGTCGGTAGGGTCTATCATGAAGCAATATTATACACCACTCTGCCATTTCCTGCTTATAAATGAAGTGAACAAAGATCTGATAAACTCTGTGAAGAAACAATAAAACGGAAATTATTAATAATGTATGTAATTATGAGAACTCCGAGCTCAATTAAGATCTTCAAATACATACTTAGGAATATATTGAATGCATATATTACATATATTGACATCGTCAATAACCAAACTAGAGCAATTTTATCAGGGAATAAAACATTGTCATATATGTATTCAAGTTAGGGGAAAAATTAACCACATATACTCATTTTTTGGAATTTTTATTCATTCTAAAATATATCGCCATATTTTCAGAAAATATTTAACATATGATAGTAAACATATCTTATTATCTATATTTACGGTATCATGTGCGTGATGTTAATGTAGAAAATATAAATCAGGAATAAGACTTTTTGGCGGAATATATGACTTCTACTATCTCATTCGGACTAACCCGGTATGATTCAAGCTGGTTGTTGCAAATGTAATGAATGTATCTACGAATAGCAGTATTGGTGAAATACAATGTGTGTTGTACTAAGCAAAGGAAAAGTCTGTTTAAAATTGTGTCAAGTATCTAACACCTTTGAAAAGTCATTGAGGGAATCAATTACTAAGAAACAAAATCGTGATTTGTGAGGTACATTTTGACTTTAAGCATCGGTTTTATAAAATATTTCAAATAGTATGCAATTCTTTCTCAAGAATATTTAATCATGAATTATTTTTATAATATATATATTTTTATAATTATAAAAAGGCAAAACGTGAATACAATGATTTATTCACATAGGCAATCAACCTGTACCTTTCCAAGATACACGGATAGTGCAGCACACAGCATTCTCAAGACAGAGCAAATAGATACATATAGTTGTACGCAAACAAAAATAACTACATATGCATTAAGGAATTTAACTGACTAATATAAATCAATGCACCGATTTAACAAACAAACAAAAAAACGATAACAAATTTCAATATTCTTCCTATCAATCATATCAATTCTAAACAGACAAACAGTACACGGCCAGGTCCACTCTGTGTTTTTGTTAGATGTATTTCTATGTTTATCCATCTCATGAGTTAAGCCTTTTTCAACTGATTTGTATAGTTCGTTCTTATGTTGTACTGTTACACCACTGTCCCAGGTTAGGGGAGAGTTGGGATCCCGCTAATATGTTTAACCCCGCCACATTCTGTATATATGTGCCTGTCCCAAGTTGGGAGCCTGTAATTCAGTGGTTGTCGTTTGTTGCTGTGTTACATATTCGTTTTTCGTTCATTTTTTTGTACATTTATTAGGCCGTTAGTTTTCTCGTTTGAATTGTTTTACATTTGTGTTTTCGGGTCCTTGTATAGCTGACTATACGGTATGGGCTTTGCTCATTGTTGAAGGCCGTACAGTGACCTATAGCTGTTAATTTCTGTGTCATTTTGGTCTCTTGTGAAGAGTTTTCTAATTGGTAATCATACCACATCTTCTTTTTTATAAAGCATCTTCATTGTCGGTGCCCGATCTTATAGCGTTAATTATATCTTTACATACAATCTACATGTAGCTTTCAAAAGTGAACTAAAATCATACAATATCTTACAATCACAAAATGTTTATTCATATGTTTGTCCGTTAACCAGTACTAGGTCAATATCTTGTCAAACAGTAAGCTTTGAACTCAGATTGATGAATTTTATCTATATTTAGATAAAAGAACAATGTTGTAGTGATACAAGTATCAGTATTTGTTAATGGTTAAATCGGTGCATTGTATCATATCGGTCAGGCAAGTTGTATACTATTAATGTACATGTATGTTTATTACACGTTAAACCCCGCCGCATTTTTGCGCCTGTCCCAAGTCAGGAGCCTCTGGCCTTTGTAAGTTTTATATGTTTTTGAATTTTAGTTCATTTATATGTTTTGGGGTTTAGTATGACGTCCATTTTCACTGAACTAGTACACTTTTTTATTTAGGAGCCAGCTCAGGCCCACCTCTGGATGCGGGATTTTCTCGCTGCGTTGAAGACCCATTGGAGGCCCTCGGCTGTTACCTGCTCTTTGGTCGGGTTGTTGTCTCTTTGAGATATTCCCCATTTCCATTCTCAACTTTATTATTATTAAATTTTCTGGTGATAAATCTATATATAGTTAATGAACCAAGGCTCCTAATGATTCATCATAAGTTGACTTAAGATGGATTTAAATATTCTTAAATGCCCCTTCTTGTCATATCTCGTCTTAATTCACATCTTATTTAAGACGTTCTGGAATATTTGAGCCATCCTGGTGATGATATATGATAATGGTAATGTATATCCTGAATTGCTTATTAGCACAAAATCTACAAAGTGTTAATTTCCTTTTTATCTAATTATCTGATTTTAACAGATTTTTGGGGGGAAATATCAATTAAAAGAAACATTCTTGCATGCTGAGTTCTAAATAACAAATGGGTATGAAAAAAGTTATGATTGTTGCTCTTGCTTTACTGGTGCTAGTTAACCTTCTGCTGAATGCCTTTGGGACCACGGTCTAAAAATATCAAATGGATTTAGATTATCATATATAATACATGTAGATGAGTTCAAAATCTGGCGAATCATGTCGACGGATCTGTACATGATGTATTCATTCAATACAGCACGGAAACTTAACATTATCTGACAGTTACATGTACTAAGCGGTTTTTTTTTCAAGTTCCGTTCCTTTTAGGTTAATTCATGTCACTTGAGACTGCAAGAAAGATGGAACATTAAAAAACCCGGCATAGAATCTAAAGATCCCACAGCTGCGTCATTCAAATCGGACAGCTACGGGGATTACGTTGCAAACATAGCATAACAACAAAGATCTGACTTTCTCTAACATTTATTGGATGGAGTAATCAAATTTTTCATCTCCCTTTTTTATTATATTTTTATTTATTTATTCGTGAATTTTCTTTTCTTTTCTTTAATTATAATAATTCTATAGATAAAATAGAAGATTGATAAATACTACATATCATTTATGACATGCCTATCACACAAATGTTTACTCAGCCGAAAAATGATCTCAATATCCCATAAAAGGAATGAGAAATACGTTGGTTTGGTTTGGTTTTTTTTTTTATAAAAATACCAAAACGTGATTTTTCGTCAATCATTTCAGTAATAAAATTTACTGGAAGTACACCGGCAGTTGTAGATAAAACTTTTTGTGACTCAGACATCCGTACTTAGAAGACAAGGCCTTAATGTAACTGTGTCAACATAAATATTTAAAGTCATGAAATAAGTTCCACTTTATAGTTTATTCTGGTGAAGGTAAAGTCAGAAATTCATTTCGGACACTTAAAACTACACAGTGTTATGTTCATTTTTTAGCATCCAGTGTATACCATTGCAGGTGGGCGGCCAGTCTCCAAGGACACAACATCTCAGTTATCAGTGCCTTGGTACATGTATTGACACAATTTAAAACAAATGTTTTTTTTTTCAATTCTCTATTGTTATATTCAGACATTTTATTTGGAAAGTAAGGTTCCAACTAATTCAGGCAAAGTTGACCTGAAATAAAATGAAGAGAGCTTTTATTTAAAAGTGACATAGAAGGTTTGGTACCATTAAAACGTATAATCCCGCTGCAAATGTTTGCACCTGTCCTAAGTCAGGAATCTGATGTACAGTAGTTGTCGTCTGTTTATGTAGTTCATACATTGTACGTGTTTCTCGTTTCTCGTTTTTATATAGATTAGACCGTTGGTTTTCCCATTTGAATGGTTTTACACTAGTAATTTTTTGGGGCCCTTTATAGCTTGCTGTTCGGTGTGAGCCAATGCTCCGTGTTGAAGGTCGTACTTTGACCTATAATGGTTTACTTTTAAAAATTGTTACTTGGATGGAGAGTTGTCTCATTGGCACTCATACCGCATCTTCCTATATCTATATAGGGTCAAAAATCTCCTCGTGCACTCAGATATTTTCACATTCGTTGACTTTATGTTGTTTTAGAATGAGTTTTTCTAATGGAGGTTAGTACAGAAAAGCATTTGAGACGAAATATATTTATAATTGTCATTTTTATTTATCCGTTCTAATTGAAGTTGGGTATAAAACTACTGACACCTAAAGTTTGACAAAATTTAAGAAAGGTGAAGGTTAATTGATATTCTCTACTTTATTGTGTACCAAGCTATCTAATAGATTAAAATCAACTAGTCATGTTCTCTGATATCATACCTAAGGGTGTATGTGAAGGTTTATTTCATGTTAAAATCTCGAACCAATTGATAATGATTCAATGAAAAATGTAACTATTATTTATTTGCATTGATTTTAAAAGAAAAATATTTTCACCATAAATCGGAAAATTAATTTTCCCTCTTTGTTCGAATGAGGTAATTTATCAATATGTTATCAACATATAAAGAGATAAAATAGTGTCCTACTAAACAAATTCTAACTTGCAGTGTGAATGTTACATCAAGTATGTTGTATTTATTCATGTTTTCTGTGCTTTTGTCCGGTGTTGGTGGATTTTTGTTGGATAATTCGCAAAATGTTGGGGGACAAGTAGCGTCAACTAATCAATATCTTACCTTGTCAGAATTTTATGAAGAAAAAAACTTCAACAACAGGAATCAGAACAGCTGCACCAGCAAACGAATAAATTACGGCATGATGTTGACAAAAACCTTGCCTTACTTACGACACAACTGCAGCAAAAATTCGATTTTCTTCAAAAAAGTCTTGTTGACGAAGGGAAGCTAAATGAAACAAAACAGAATATGCTTGTATTACAGGAAAAATATCAATCATTAGAACATAATTACAATAGGTAACAACAAGAACATTCACTTCTACAGACTAAATTAATCACAATGGAGAATGAAATGACGAGAAGCAATAACCGAACAGACCATTGCGAAAAAAAAGTTTTGGCTCTTGAAAGCTCAGATAATTCAACTGAAATGCGGGTTCATGTGCAGGGTGAAGAATTATTTTTGATGAAAAACAAAAGTTTGCAGGTCGAAAAGGAAATTGCTGCTTTAAAGCAACTGTCAAATATCAAACCTTTAGTTGAGATAAGCACATTACAGAACACTGTGAAAAGCTTAACAAGTCAAACGAATTCTTTGAGCATGAAAGAGCAAGCTCGGAGTCAGGATTTTCTTGCTTTGTTCAATATGACTGTCGAAACAACCAAAATTTTGACTGAATTAAGTACTAATGTCAACAATCGCATGCACGAGCTGAAACTTAACCAAACCGAAGCAATCGGCACCGTTGAAAATAATATGACTAGGTATTTACAAAGTTTTCAAATCCATCAAGACAAAACTTTAACGCGTTTAGAAAATTTGGTAAGTGCAGTTGAAGGTCGTTCAAACGGAACACTAGCTTTACTACAAAGACAAATCAACAAAGGTGCTGAAAAAGTGGTGTAGATTGAACGATGTAGAGCTGTCGTGTTTATCAGATAATTCTGGAGACCCCTGGCATATTCTTCTGCATTTTAATCACTTATGAGAGATACATATGTATTAATGCACTCCGTTAGATGCCAACATACTTGATTCAACTAAAAGATATAACCATTCCTATTTATATCCTTCACAAAAAACAATCAATACATTTTGTGTTTGACTAATTGGTTTTTGAAGTCTGTCTATGAAACTCGTTGAAAAATGCCCTTTAAAATTTTAGGTTAATTAAAAAAAAGATCTTTTCGCTGAACTAAGGTTTTCATATATTTTTGTCAAATTTCAGATAGGTTAGAGGTGTCAGTTCAAAATCCCTATCTATTCAACCACATTTTGCAATTTTCACAGCTTTCTTAATATTTTACCTTAACTTAAACTTTATAGAAACCAAGTATATCCTGAATTTTACATGTATCACCTTTCTACATGCCAATTTTCAACCCATGTTTAAAGTCTTCTAAGAAAGAACTGTCTCTGGGAAAACAACTACTAAAAATAACCCCTGGTTTTCTGGAAATCTTAAATAAGTATACTATGGAGCACATTGATCCTCAATTTTTAATGCAAACTCATAGACAATTAAATTTAGACTCAAAATGGTTTAAATATATTTCTCTTTCATCAAAAGTTTCATATTTGTAAATTTGTTGGTAAGTTCAAGTAAACAAGGACATCAAAAGCACTATTTTGTGTCAGAGTAGGGCTACTTTTACATACGTTCTAAATTAGAGGGAGTGAATTGGTGGTCTGACACCTAGAGGCTCTCGCCTCGGGTTTACAAACACCAAAGGAGTCATTTAATTTGCATTCCAAGTTATTACGTAAATTTGAGTGTGTTAATTTTGGAATGTTCTTCGATTTTCTATTCAAGAATATTACCGCAAGTCCTCTATCGAGACTGTGCTGATAAATCCTTAAGCGAATACTATGCAAATGAGCTGTTTTATCTGAATTATTACTTTGACAACACTTTCTAAATATATGTGTCCAAATGATCTTCCATGGTCATTTAAATTTTGTATGTAATGTGTTGTATGTTATTTTCGTTTCAGTTCTTTTGTAAAAGTATTACATTAATGCTTTTGTCCGTCTTTCTACATCATTTTATTGTTTTTGACAATATTTTATAATTTGATCAAAAGAGAAACCAATCGGGCAACTTTAGTTCTTAAAACTCAGATATTTTGCATAGACGTTGAAGCATACTTTAAACACATTTCGTAAAGGGTATTTGTAAATAATGTATATTTTACTCTTTTAAGTATACATCAGTTCTGATCGTATTTGTTTTTCTGCTTTCATTATATAGCTGTGTTACATGCTTAAAAACCATTTGCATGGGTTCGAGAACAGCGAATCATATATCGTTTTTAACAATCTGCAACACAAATGACTGGGTTAATGACCGCATATCTGAATTACGACAAAAAATTATGACAAAATTAGTCTCCCAAATTGCTCGTTACATCCTAACGATGTCGTAAATACTTTTGACCAAAGCGATCTGGAGACTCCATATGATAGTTATTTCCCATTTTGTTTTTGATATAAGCAAATGTATTTGTGACTAGTAAACTATAAGTGATTTGGACCAAGGGTTTAAATGATTTGAGGTCCTTGGTCCATCATAAACAAATGAAGTCAAGATAAGAGGTCACGTTCCTAAAAGTATTTTACTAAATTGCTATTTTCGACATGTCGTAATTTATAGATTTTGTCTGAAAGGTTACGATGGGAATTTTTTACCCTCTCGTGTTTAAAATGAAATTTATGAAGATTTATCTCATTAACCATGTAGAGTAGAGACCTGTAAGTATTTTGATTTGAGGTCCTTGCTAAGTGACCTTGAGATTAAGGTCAAAGCCGAAGGTTAATTTGGGAGGCGAAAGATATCAGAAGAACATTCAAACCTATAAGTCGAATATAGACTGATAACACCATGGCTAAATAAGAAAATGACAAACAGCAGTGCACAAAACACAACGTGGGAAACTAAAGACTTAATAACACGGATCGATTTGACGTTCTACATTTTGACATTCGCTATATTTTCATATTGATACGATATTAAGCAATTAATAAATGTGAACGACATATGACATTGAAAGATAAACTATAACTGACCTTGTGTAAACCACAAGTAGCTATTTTTTACACTAATTTCATGTAAAACTACCCTGCAACCATATATACATAGATTCAGTGTGAAGTTATTTTTCATATCAATCTTAGTCAAGCGGAAATATGAAACCACATATATTTTTGGAATTAGTATAAATTCAGCTTTCAGTTGACACCAGACACCGCAAGTCGCTGATTATTCACCTTAATTCATTAAACCTATATATCTTTGAATTCTTTGAAAGATAAGTTATCTTCTGATACCGTAAGGTAACTTTTTAACCAAAATATTCCATTTATAGATACCAGGCTATAGATACTCACTGAGAAAAATGGAATGGCCGATGTGTAGTAAAAATATGAGCTGCGTCGGATAGAAATCCGAATAGATATGCAAGATCACGTTTGCATGTACATGTTTCAGACTTTGATTAATTTTTGATCATTCAATTACGAAATAAAAGGTGTAATCTGATCTGTTTTGTAAGATTCTTTTATCAACTCTATTTTCAAACAAATACAAACTTTTCATACAGATTTTTTCAACCCAAAAAATGTTAACAGATGTATTAATATTCATTAATACAATAAATTCATAAAATGCATAAATTCGATTTCTATCCGACGCAGCTCATAAATTATGTTACTTGTAATAAACATGAAATATTTTACATACAAGTTGATATACTTAATAATATAATACGCTCCACCACATTTATTATTGCATTGTACGAACGATATTATAAGTATATATCCTCACTGGCAAAAAAAGGCGAACGATTTAATGGGGGCAGAAAGAAATTTGAGAACTGTTCCCACATGTATAAGATGACAAGGCGTCATAAACCATGCATTTTTTCTGCAAATACCATGTTTCAACACGACATGAACATGTTATAAAATCGCCCTAAGGACTTGTTTCAACATACATTAAATTCAAAAGCTAAATTTAAAACAATTAGTATCTTGACATTACATAAAATGTATATTTTAAATTAGGTCATTTGTATACCTATTTTGAGCAAACTAAAATGTTTGGAAATTTTGTTTTCTCAACTGAATATACCATGTTTAGACTTATGTTTATTCTTATCTCCAATTTTCAACCTGAAAAATTGAAATGTTCCACAATATTGTGTGCTGTAACTGTTTGCCTGTATAAACAAAGAAGATTTGCATAATGTAGGTAAACAATTGCTTTAATTACATAACAAACACAAGGACTATATTTCACTTATTACCATTTCATGATGGATTCAACGGCACTTTAATGCAACACAATTACTATTCGGTTTAACACAATGACTACACCATTGCTATTATCTTGAACATGTTGAAGTTATATTCATAACACTCAAATCGAAAACGTGGTGGCTCTATCGACTTAATTATTTGTTTCTTTACACGAAAAATGAAATCAAAAGCCAACATTCAGAAGATTTCTTGATGTCTGTATAAATAGGTTATCGATTTGAATCGGTTTTTATCGAGAGGGTATTTCTCAGCTGAAATCTCATCGAAGGGCGACAGCCCTGAGATGAGATGTGGCCGAAAAACATTCTCGTATGAAAGACCATTGATCATCTGTTTATCGCTATTTTTCCTACGACGTCGTTGATGACTACATTTACAACGTCAAGTGCGCCTTTACTTTCTTACGATAAATTTCTATCTTAAGCGATCTAGCGTGAAATAAAAAATCATCACAAAAAAGATCAAAGAAAAATACGCAAATAACACACTGAACTATGGCATTGTTTCTGTAGTTGTTTTGTTAAATTTCAACCATATTTATTTCACTTTTTCAGTCGCTATGACAGCATTTATTCCATCCCGGATAAATGGATTAACCATTGGAAGTGTCTTGAAGTTTAACGATGTTAAATTCAATGTTGGAATTGGAAATCTCTCAACCTTTAAAAACACAGGGAAATTTATTTGTGAAAAAAGTGGCCTGTACATTGTGTCTGTATCGATCGAGATGGATTATGATGGAAGCGAATTCTACATTTATGTGAATAACATCGTATTCACCAAGTCTGATAAATATCAGGGCAACAATTGGTTTCATTCCTCTGCAGCTGTTATAGCGATAGAACTTAATCTGAATGATACTGTCTGGGTACAAACTGGTAGGATTACTACAGATGTGCGTGGTGGTTTGTATTCGCGTTTTACTATTATCAAAATACAATAAACAAGAAAATGCAAAGGAAATAATATATTGCTTACTGAAATTGTCTCTGAATTATGAATGTCTTATTAATTAATTTGTCAAGGTGGTTTCAAATTATATTTCTATTTTCAATCTCAAATTCAATCAGTTACATATCCATTAATATTTGTCATCTTTATATTTTATAATGCAAATTACTATTTCAGAAAGGTTGTTTCTTCATGTAAACTCTACTAATTTGGACGGAATGATTGTTCCAGATGTCAATACAGACGATTTGCTAACTATGTAATTTTATATACATGTTTAATTATTATTATAACTTATTTACTCATTTAAAAACTGTTTGTCTCTAGCCTCTGAATCAGACTAATAATATTTAATAAAATTTAGCTTACAAATTATCGTAGTTGTTTTTTCTTTATTTTCTGTATACTATGTGTTATTGTTTGAACTCAATAGACTATTGTCCTTTCCTAGATTTAGATATTTCAGTTTTAAACAGGAAACTCTACACTAAAATTTATGACAAACGGGACGATTTTTCGGTCTCTATAGTTAATTTTCCTTTTACGGACGGTGATGTTCCTTTGGCACTATTTTATGGTGTTTATATATCACAACTCTGATAGTTGTGACGTTTTGATTTCAATGAATGTAATCTGTGTATTACTGGTAAATTATAAAATCAGGGATTTCATTACAACAAATTAATTTAAACCTTTAGTAAAATTCCATTGATACAAAGATTTGGTTTTGAAGTTTGGTTGTACTGTCGAAAACTTATTTCAAACGGGATAGCACATCCTCATTTCTACGAAGATGCTGTTTACTGAGACCGGAAATGTAAATACGACCCGGGTAAACTTATCGATTCTTTAAATAAACTTATTCTAAAAGGTTACCAATTCAACACTGTAATTAGATCTTTGAATATTGTTTTTATTGGTATTAATATTGAATTTGTTATTAGTAAATTAAAAGCAAACTAAATTTGTATATACATATGCACATTTATGGCACTACAATCTGTCGATACCTGTATCTTGGCATTGCACAAGGTTATGTTTTTCTTTGACTGTTAATGACGTCTTTACAGTAAATCCATTGAATGTTGGATGTGTACTGATTGATATTTTAGTCTCAGATGCATATTTTTTATAACTTGTTATTGGCTTTGAACTTTCTGTCAGTAAATGCGAGTTTCTCAGATCTGTACTTTATGACGTTTTGTTGTTGGAATGTGTAAGTACCCTGCCACGTCCACTCTGTGTTTTTGTTAGATGTATTTCTATTTGTATCCATCTGATGAGTTAAGCCTTTTTTAACTGATTTTTATAGTTTGTTCTGATGTTGTATTGTTACACCACTGTCCCAGGTTAGGGGAGGGTTGACGCCTTCAAACTAGTGTCACCCCGCCATATTCTATATGTGCCTGTCCAAGTCAGGAGACTATAATTCAGTGGTTGTCGTTTGCTGCTTTGTATCATATTTGTTTCTCGTTTGAATTGTTTTACATTTGTCATTTCGGGGCCTTTTATAGCTGACTATGCGGTATGGGTTTTGCTCATTGTTGAAGGCTGTACGGTGACCTATAGGTTGCACTTTGAAAATACAGCTGTTTCTCAAACCACGCCTCGTATGGGGAGATATAGAATATTCATAGATAATTAATTTTGTTTACATACTGGTTCCCAGTTATGATCTCTAGGTTTCATCTCATAGAGACATAACTTGGGAATGTTACCAATAAATATACATATGCATATTGTCTATATAGAAATCTGTGGTAATCCCAGTCAAGGTAGGGATAGTTAAGAAATTTAGTGTTAGTTTAAGCTCTTAGAAGTTCGGGGCATATAAACATTGAAAATATGCCGCACAGCCCTATATTTTGACCTTTGAAAAAAATTGTAGTGCATATGAACTTTCCATTCTAGGATATGATTTTTTTTCAAAGCTTCATAGTAAAAGTGGTACAGTTTTAGCCGTAAAAGGAGTTCCTATGGGAAATTGCATTGTCAATATTTACAAAAATGCAACCTATATTGGGTGAAAAAAGAGAACATACAGAATTTAACCAAGTTTGGTTTATCTCACAGATTTTAAAGAAATTAACTCAAATATGAAGTTTTATAAATATTTCATGAAGATTGAGAAAATCCTGGGCCTTAACTATGATGACTCAGCATAAATTCACAGTTTACAGTATGCATAGTTTACTTAAAGCCCTAAATGCAAAATAAATTCATAGTATATGCATATTTGTAAGTTAAATTGTTTAGAAGTGCTTATATTTACTCTTCGCAGTCATTGAAACTCATAGATTCTTCCTGAATATTATTGGTGGAGTGTTTTTGTCCTGTCGATAACCCAAAAGTAAGCTGTAACGCCTAAATCTGCTTTTTTGTCACCGCGGCATAAAATATACAAGCTTAAAATACAAAAATATCTCAACAAAACTTACAATAGTGTGTTTTATCCTGAATATGTACTAAATATTCCATATTGCTAGAAACAGCAGAATAATTTAGGAAATTCGAGGCCCCAGGGGCAAAAAACAGAGAAAATTGCCTACCCCCTGGGTTATAAAACAAATAATTTAAATTGTAAATGCTATGATTTTATGATTTTAAAGGTCTTTATATAGAAAACAATAACTGTGCTTGGAAGTTATGCAAAAATTAGATGTTAGCAGTCATTTCTATAAAATTTTAAGTGAATTTATACATCAGACTGGTATCTGCATACATACAACTATTGCAAATATGGCTTTGTTTTAACACTTCTAGCTCATATATTAGCTAAATTATGTCAGATATATGGTTAGAGATGATACTGTTGTGACAAGAATTCTAAACTGACCATTTGAGGCAGAAATTGTGAATTTTCATTGACAAATAGGCATACAGTAAAATGTGGACTGGGGACACATGCAGGATTTGATACTTTATATAATCTTGAATGTTGGAATGATTGACTGCTAAACATTACATTTACAGTATTCTGAAATACGTTCAATATGTTATCAGAACAGTTTTAAACAGGTTCTAGGCATTTCATGTCAGAAAACATGCAAATAGGGTAAGCTGGCAAAAATTAAAGTCTTGTTTTCAAATTCTTTAAAAAATTGAAACAGGGGAGGGGGTATCAAATGAACTGTAAAAGAAAACTTAGAGTTTATGCAGTAATTTCTTGAAGGCTATAATTCTGACCAATAAGTATTAATGTGAGAAAAAGTGTTTTTAGAGAGTTTTCTATTGGAATAAATGTTTGTATAGGTTGCACTTTGTAAATACAGCTGTTTCTCAAACCACGCCTCTTTTGGGGAGATATAGAATATTCATAGATAATTAATTTTGTTTACATACTGGTTCCCAGTTATGATCTCTAGGTTTCATCTCATAGAGACATAACTTGGGAATGTTACCAGTAAATATACATATTAATATTGTCTATATAGAAACCTGTGGTAATCCCACAGTCAAGGTAGGGATAGTTAAGAAATTTAGTGTTAGTTTAAACTTTTAGAAGTTCGGGGCATATAAACGTTGAAAATATGCCGCACAGCCCTATATTTTGACCTTTGAAAAAAATTGTAGTGCATATGAACTTTCCATTCTAGGATATGATTTTTTTTCAAAACTTCATAGTAAAAGTGGTACAGTTTTAGCCGTAAAAGGAGTTCCTATGGGAAATTGCATTGTCAATATTTACAGAAATGCAACCTATAGTTGTTAATTTCTGTGTCCGTTTGGTCTCTTGTGGATAGTTGTCTCATTGGCAATCATACTACATCTTCTTATTTTTATATTAGTGCTTTACTACTTCGCTGTAGTGAAAACTTCTTTAATCTTAAATGGATTTCAATTTTGTTTATGCTCTGTTGTTAGGCCTTTTTAATATCGTTTATTTCGCGTTTTTGAAAAACAAATATTATTTTGCTTGTTTTTTACGAGGGAGCGAGGGAAATTGAACTTTTCGTATACAACGATGAAACCCTTTGCCGATATAGGGACCGCGTCTATGTGAATTAGTTATGGGTTATTTTTTGATAAATGATTAAAAGAAAAGTCAAAACACTTTCAACAATTTAATCACTATAATTAAAATTCTAACTTTTTGATGGTAATGATTAATAAACTATTAAAAGAGTTTGGCACACTAACTCTCTTCCTATATTGGAGATCTACAATCAATTCAACTGAGTTAAACGTGATTATATGAAATAGTTATGTTATTTGGTGTATTAAAGTATTATATCATTTGATGATATCAAGTCAATAAATATTCAACAACAAGAAAAGCAAAACTTTTTCACATATATAGTTTCATGTTGTTTTTTTTTTTGTATTTTTGCTAGCAATTTGTAAAACTCTTTTATATTTTAGGCATACATATAATCAATTCATGGATGTACAGAGAAGTATTTATTTTATCGGCGATTCCATTAAAAAAAAAAGCAAAATATCATATGTCAAGGATTAGTCAAATTCATAATGATCATTAGAGCATGTAGAAATAACTTCGACTAAGAAACTGAAAATCAAATTCTTATTCCTTGTCTTCACGTGAGAGCTTATACCCAACTTAAGTGTTCTGTTGTAAAGAATTTTACCACTCTAAATGTTTATATATTGTTTCAGTTGTAGTATGCTTGACACATAATCAGTGGCGGATTCAGGGGATGAAGAGTCTTAAAATTGGAAGGAACATCGTTTTTTGTTCATGAAATCGTCCATAAATTAACATTATAAACACTAACGACCTCAACTCCTTTAAGTAAACCCTTGGTCCGTCCATGCAAGTGGTTGGATATTCAATCAAGTCAAATGTTTAAGAGAAGAAAACAAAAACAAAAAACAATAACAGTTAAGTCATTACAGTTTGAGGGACCAACCGTAAGATTCTTTGGTAAAACAATTTATTAAAGAGGATGCTTTTGAAAAATGGAAAGCAAACATTTGCATGTGTTTCCCTCCCGTAAATCAAATGGTAATTCCTCCATCATCCATCAAGCTATATATAATACAAGATACAAAATTTGTTATTATTCTGGCCCTATAATTTACGTTTCACCAAGTTAAATTGATGAAGTTTTCTGTTGTTTGTACTTTTATATGATATCCTTCTGTTGGTAGTGAAGAAATAAGTGTAACATCCATGTCGGTCTGGTAAAAGGTAGAGACCAAATTCATATCATTAACGATGTTGACTCCATGCACATGCATTTAATTTTCCACCTGACGTTAAACATCCATCAATCATCTCTACATTGTCTGTCTGCAAACATAAATGTATCTTCCATCAAAGTCTCATATCACGATCAGTGGTGATACATACAAATTGTATCATGAATTTAGACAGAAAAAGCATGAAACAATATAAAATCTACAAAACAAAACAAAAACAAACATACACGTATATGTAAAAACATTAAGTTTATTGTTCTGCTTATAAGCAACTCATGCCTTTCAAAATTTATGTAAATTATTTGTTCACGTTGTTGAAGAAATCTATGTGTGGGATGCAGTTGTATGAATTAGATTTTGACGAAACTTGCAGAGCAAACCGACAAGACAGATGAAAGCATCGAAACAACAATGATCAAAATTGACTAATGCCAACTTTGCCTCAGGAACCTTCGGCTATCATTTTTTTCGCAAAAGACATACATGGCCGACTGAAAATGACTGAAATCAGTATAATATATAAAAGCCATGCAATGTTTAGTGACAAATGTCTATGTGTAAAAATGCATCTAGGCCTATCAGCACATCACTTGTTAAATATCTATATAAATGTACGCCATGGTCTAAAAATTTGCAAAATGGCTATTTCATAGATAAAAAGACGATTTATATAACACCATTTTTCAAATTCAGGAATATCAAAGCGACTGACTTCATGATCATATTTGCGCAGACTGACATAAGAATGACCATAAATAAATCACTTTTTATTGGTGTCGTTAAGGCTTTTTGTTAAATGGTTACACAATTAACAGAAAACAGTTGACGTACTTCAAAGGGGGGCTTAAAATAATGCTAAAATTGCGAAATTGATGGATTTCTATGTATGATCAACTCTCATTCACATTGGATTAATAGCAATTGGCACCATGAACTTTGACAAATTGATGTTTTTTTTTCAATATTAGGTAGACAGACGGACAAAAGTAATGAATGTATGCTTAGTGAAATGTCCAACACTTGAGAGAATTGAAACACAGGTACATGATATTGTGACTGCTCCATGACATGCGATCGAGGAAAAATGTCTTTCGTCGATCTTAGAGTGAAATGTTCAAATTAAAATCTGATTGAATTACCAATATTGATTACAAATTATTTCGATTACTTTATCGTAAATTATCGATATTTACTGGACCATGAAAGTTATGCCAACGTGAGGTGATTCTTTCGGGGAGGAACACAAAACGTGTCATCAGAATCATGTCAAATAGTGCTATTAAATTGGCAATGGTGATTCAGGACATTTAAAACGTGGGTTGTAAACAATAATCTTTTCCTGATAATATTTCGTCAGAAAATGATGAAATTTAATCCAGCATTTTCTACATAAAGAAATGCCTGTACCAAGTGAGAAATATGACAGTTGTTTTTCTTTCGTTTGATGTGTTTGAGTTGGTTAATCCCATTACTCCGTAAGACGACTAAGGAAAACCATGTGCGTATTTTTTATTCTTTTTATTTCATTTGTTTTTTTTTTCTTAATCCCATATTGTAACTGTACTTAAAGTATAAAGAATAAAGAAGTCAATATTTACTTATTAATAAAAATATGTACGCATTTGATTTTAACGAAAGAAATCTCTGTATTACTGGGAAATTATTACATCAGGGTTTTCGATATCACAAATTAGTCAAAACATTTACTACATTTTATCATCGGTAAAAGGACACCATTCGTAAATGCAAATCAACATGCATACATCTTATACGTTCAGGTATTTCACATCCAATCTTTTATGGTAATATTCTATATAAAGCACAAAAATGTCGGCATTCACCTCAAAAGCTATCCAAACCTTTAAAAAGACTTATTCAGAAAGCATATAGTTACGATATGTTGTCGGGTCATTAAAGGTGGCATATTTTGGTATTACTCTGTATGCATTGTCTAGTATTATACATTGCATTAGTGCATGCTATGAACAATTATAGAAATATGAACAGAAAATTTAAGTTATTACATTAACATATGTTTCAAGGTTCTTTTTCCAAATCTGAGGTAAGAAACCATATAGAGATACGTCAATGCCTAAATGCTACACCTTACAGTAACATTGAGTTTCAGGCTATATATATCCTATATTTATGATATACACTAAGCATTTAACATGAAATATCTGAAATCGACTGAATACACTTTCCGATGAATTAGAAAAAAGAAAAATGATTTTAAAATTAAGAAATATCTAATTTCATCTAAAACAACTAACACTTAAATCCTTTCGACTCTTATTTGTATTACAAAATATATAACTATTCTGTATCAGGACGTACTTAATAGAAGTTAGCACACAGCCAAAAGGTTATAACTATAAAAGGAAATATTTACACTTCACGCATCAAGAAGTTTCCTGTGTTGCTTTCCCTTATTTAAAGGGAAAATTCGCGATTTTTTACTTATCATCTTATTATGTTCATAATACCATTAAAAACATATTCACTAAGTTTTATCTGGATATGAAAACTAATAAAGAAGAAAATTGGGAATTATTAATTCTATTTATTCAAACTTCCTGACTTATGTCACGTAGTTTAAGTCTTTTTGCATGCCGGAAGTGGATTAATCTCATTTAAAGTCTTGTTCGTTAATCATTTTATAACGCGATTTAAAGCGCATCAACGACTTTTGGTGTATCTATTAACCAACTAACAATTCAGAAAGAAAAGTGATCAGCCGTGCATTTTTTTAAATTAAAATTTACGATTTATATTTTAAGGATTTCTGATATGATTATAGTAATAAAAGCAAATCATACAATAGAATTTTTTTATGATTTTTTTTTCGACGGATATTTTGAACAACATATATAACTGATAGTATAATAGAAATTCACGTTTGTATTCTCCCCTATTACTTCAGTCGAGGATTTGTCTTACTTTACAAATCCTTGCTTCAGTCTAGTACTGTGTAAATACAATGCATGTGTATTATGCTGACACCACCTGGTAAAGGCGTGGTTAAATTCACGGTAAATAAAAGATTAGCATTATGTAATTTTAATCCTTTGATCTTCACTAGAGTGGTGTTTGTCCTCAAGGGTTCACCGTTGCAGGTTTGAGACAGATTTTTTTTAATTATTAAGGGAGGAATATGGTGGCAAAATACCTTAATCGCCGTTATATATATATATTTTTAACATTTTGCATTTGCTCAGTTTTTAAATAAATAGGTGAGTATTTTGTTGTAACATCGAAATTCTGAATCACTTTTAATAAAATAATTATATAAATATTATAAATGGCCCACGAAAACGAGCGTATAAATCAAAACAGTACTATTTTAAATTATCATCGGTAACCTCGAATATTTAAATGTGCAGAGAAAATTATCAGTTACAAAAATATAGTTTTGTCGTCCAAAGCGATCTTCATTTACCTAATTAGGAATGCCCTTATTAAAATATTATAAATCTCACAACGTATTTATATAATTCTTAAGCTATTTGACCAACGATGTTTAAAAAAATGAACAGAATCAATCTAACGTCAACTTTCCTTTTTTAAATGGAGACAGAACGTCGAAATCAATTTTCAATGTGCTTGATATCTTGTACCTTTGTAAGACTTATCATTCATTCATAAACCCACTCTAAACCAGAGACATATATACGTCTGTTTAAACTGACAAAAAAACTCCTAAAGCGGACAAGCAGTATATTCTGTAAATTTCTGAGATTTAATACAAAGAAATAAAAAAAATCCCGAAATGAATTTGATCCTGGAAAATATTCACATCCTCATTCGGTCTGAAAAAAAGATACGAATTTGGTATACAGAACATGCAAAAGTGTGAATGTTATAAAACCTAATTGTTATATCAGAAACCATTATAAATATGAACATGTATACGTAAGACCTCATGGGACGTCACCTAACCACATTCAGGTAATATACAAGTAGCTCTGTTATACCCGGAAATGCCCCCCCCCCCCCCCCCCCCCCAAATCGAGGAACAGTATATCTTACAATGTGTATATTCCTGCAAAAATAAAAATAAAATGAGAAAAAAGAAAGAGATGAACGGTAAGTCACATCAAATTCAGATATTTATATAGTTGCTTGTCGTTAAATAGAGATCTAGTGTATACATGTCTCTGCGTTAACTTATAAAAATAACAGGAAATAATAAACTTGAAATAGATTTATGATGAATACTTTGCAACTGCGACACCCCTTTTTATCACAGCGTACATGCATGCATTTAAATGACTGTCCGTTATGCGATTTAGAATGACAATCGTACGTACAATCCTATATAGTTCATGGTGAGTCCTTTTCTATCAGATATGCGACTATTCGTATTTATATTTTCTCTTATATTACCGGTACTGTCATTTAATATCTAATGCATAAGTGCAATATTAAGAGTGGTTAAATCCCCTACAAGCTAACTAAATAAATAAATCAACCCTCTAGCTGACCAGACGTTAATACAACTACCATCAGTCTATCCGGAGTGAAGTTTCTTTATTTCTTCAAATAGGCTTTTGGGGATCATTAGTGCACGTCCAGTGGCACATATATATAACATGCATGTCAGACCAGGAAAATGTGATGATGACGAATTTCTTAAACTGTTCGAAATAATCTTATTGAAATATAAATCTGTGATTTTACTATGTCTATAGCTTCGATGAACCAAAGCAAGTTAGATATCGACCTGTATTTAAATCAGATCAGTTCTGGATGTTTCTCTCGTATATTCAATATACTTGTATGATATTAGTTCTATATTGTGACTATCCATAGTTCCGTATTAAACCTTCCATCTAGGCGTATAAACCAATGATCGATAAGTGCCGCACATTTTGTTAAATCAATATTTGTATGTTTCAAAATGTCCATAATTATCGACAACGAGTATATACTTACATTTTCCCCAATTTACCCTTGGAAAATGTGTAAATAGATTTTTATTTCATCAAATTTAATTTTTTTTTAATTATTTAAATTTTCATAAATATCATTCTTTACACCAAAAATGTTATTTATAAACAAGCGTATGAGTTTAGCAATGACTAGTATGTCACTATCGGATACGCTATACAAAGTTGTATATTACACCTGATCGATTCAAAATGGAAGTTACATGTTATCGGCCGTGAACACTGATCAATACCCCCAGAAAAGAAGTGATGCACGAACTTATTTTATGTAATTGTGTAATAACAGTTTTAAAGCCCGACAGGAAATCGCTTGAATACCTGTACGTGTCACCTCACAATACCTCTGGGAACAATCCCTTTAGCCATTCTGGTGATCAGATAAGGGAAGGTCCGAATTTATTTTAAAAAGTTTATTACATAAAACAATTATGAACAAACTAGATTTTCAAAAACAATTTTACACGGAACACTTATTTATAACTTTGACTTTTAAACTAATTTCAATTCTTGTTTTAAATACTTCGTAAACAAAACAGTTTCAAAACGACAGACCATACTATTAGTACTAGTTATTTAAAAAATAATATATATAAAATTACATTTTCCGTATCAAGTTAGTTAGGAAAGGTTGCACAACCATGTCTATCATAATCTTTTTTGTGACCCGGTAAACTGTTAATGCTTTCCTTGTCGGATAAAACAACCGTACGCTTGACAAGATATCGACACTCAATTACGGCTACGTTAGGTTACTGCTTGTTTTGGTCCTTTGTGGTTTATAGATATATCGTGGTCAATATTCGGGGAGGATGTCAAAATGGCCGCATGCGGAGAATTGTTACTCTAAATTTAAAATCGATGGTGATCTCTTAACTTGCAGAATAAAACTTTATTATCTATGAATTTGTGCTTTTTTATACATAATGAACAGCATATGAATTTTTCATTTTTTTTTTGCGAAGTTTCCCTTTAAACAAACACATTGATTTAATTCCCTGAACTAAATAAGCGTAACTTTCTAACACAAGACTACTTTTATACGACAGCATATACCATAGAATGTTAACCGTTTTTCTCCGTGCCGTCCATAATTGCTTACCCGATTGACGCTCATCTTGTTGCTTTACTATGTTTTTTTTTAATTCTGTGTGTTTAACAAGGTGTGATCTAGAAAGGTATAAGGGGCAGTCTAGATATGTATAAGGGGGTGGTAAGTTAGTTTAACCTACCTCATTTCGTGCCTGCACTAGGTCATGGTTTATAAACAATTATGTTGTTCGTCCTTGTCTGTAGAATAAAGACTGGAAAAGGGAAATGTGTAAAAGAGACAATAACCCGACCTAGGAGCAGCAAACAGTCAATGTGTGTCAGAAGTGTTGGTGGATAGTATGGTCTTTTGACATATCTAGTATTATTTGTTATCTAGAATATCTTATTCTGTGCTATAATTGCTATTATTAAATTGAAATTCATAACACCAATCAAAAATTTATACAATAGCAAATATGCATGTATGTCAAGGTTTAAAGAATAAAGAAATTAAAAGTATGAATGGCATCAATATGGGGATTCCTGGAAGACAAATGCATCAACATATCTGTGAAAAGAATGCCCTGACAGAAAAATAGCCGAATATATGATATTTCATGGCAACAGAGGTGTTAGACATCGGTACGGCAAGTGTGATTTTCCTCTACAGAAGACTCATTAGTGACGCTCGAATCAAAGTACAAGGAGGAGCAAATCAACCCACGAAAACGATTGGATCATCATGACAAACGCTAGGTATTTACTCTCTCACTTCATACGTTAATGATCACTCGTTATAAGATTTATCCGGAAATCTTCCTTATTGTTACCACAAATTCAACGGAAGCTGAATACACATTATATTTCATTTAATGTTTCAGACATTTATAGAAAAGTGTTATATTCAAAATTACATTATTCATGGACTCATCAAAAATGAAGATATCCATTGGCCTGAAGATAAACATACATACGACCAGGTTAAAACGGGCAATACGATAGTCATTTCACTGGCTATATTTTCTTCTTTCGACTCTTACTATATCGTTGGTATCTGTTCTCTTAGGATTGACTATAACTTATTTTGCCATATGTGGTAAGCTTAACTAAATATTGTTATGATACTTCGCATAAGAAAAAAAACTTTAAGGTAAATTGATAAAAATTAGTACACTACAATATTACTTAAATTTTATCTCTTGGAAATCGATAAACATTACGTTGATTCAAACTTTAGGTTTTCGATCAAACATTACTTAGAACCTTAGTTTTTCGAATTATTTTGTTGCCATTTTATGAACATATAAGTTATTAAAAATTTAACGAACATGTAAAATTGTAATCATTACAAATACTTTTTTTGTAACAGTATTTGTCATATTTATTTGTGTTTGTTTTAATTTTTTCGATTCATTTGTAGGGTATCTTTGTGTTGAATGTTTACACAGTTTTGGCTGCTAGATCACATTCATTGTCACGTTAGCCAATTTTGTCTGTTTGGTTTGCTCACCCAATTTTGTCAATATAACTGAACTATAAACAACTATCATACAAGTGGGAGGTTTAGCTAGCTAAAAAGCCAGGTTTAACCCACCATATTCTTCGGAAAATGCCAGTAAAAATCAGAAATATGACAGTTACTGTTGTTTTATATTCTTTCCCTTTGTTGGTATAGTCGAGCGTTCGATTTTGTAAGGTTTTATGGGTTCTCCTTTTTTAATTTCCATTGGAATTCGGTATTTGTGTTAATAATTTTTTATTATATTGAAGGGTTTCATTGAAATATGGTGGTGGTAATAAAATGTGTCATGTACTATTGTAGAATGTAATTTTTCAGAAGGTAAAATGAGCTTAATGTGTGTCAATGTCAGATTGAATTTATTATGTTTATCAAACATGTTCACAGTTTTAAAGAATATAAAGTTTAATTTTTTTAAGCACAAGCAATCACTCAATAAGCATTCCATTAAAGAAGGTTGATAGTTGTTGTTTCTCCTAAGCATTGAGTATTGTAAACCAACTAATTTTCGGGAACGATTTATTTTCGCGACTTTCTAAATTTTTACATTTTGCATATCAATTAATACCGGACAAACATCGATTTCTTTACAATAATATACTAGTACCTTATCTAGTTTTAAAATTTCATTCTAGCATTCTTGTCTCAGGTTTTTGAGTTCGCGATTACGACAATTGCACTGTTTTAAGAAGCAAGAGCAAATACTTATCGGCGCAGTTTTGTGTGGGTTTAATTGAAGTTTTCTTCAATACTGTTTTCTGCGATCTGGCATACTTAAAACCGGATAGTTTGAAGGGTTGGTTCATATTTATATTGATTTAACATGTGAATATGAATGCAATATTTGCCAAATGATATTAAATGTCCATCCATCCATTCAGTAATCCTGCAAAAATGAAATTGCCATTTATTCCTGAAAATATTTAGTCCTCAGTACATCCTTTCAAAAAGCTTTTAAAACGACCATTGTCAAATTTCCGTCCAAATATTCACCCCCATATGTAGCTTTACCTATAACTACTTATTTCCTGGAGTTGATAAAATAGAGAATGGAAATGGGGAATGTGTCAAAGAGACAACAACCCGTCTAAAGAGTAAAAAACACAGCCGAAGGCCACAAATGGACCTTCAACACAGCGAGAAAATCCTGCACCCGGAGGCGAACTTCAGCTGGCCCCTTAACAAACATGGGGTCCTTTATAGCTTGCTGTTCGGTGTGAGCCAATGCTCCGTGTTAAAGGCCGTACCTTGACCTATATTGGTTTACTTTTATAAATTGTTACTTGGATGGAGAGTTGTCTCATTGGCACTCATACCACATCTTCTTATTTCTATGTGTACTAGTTCCGTGAAAATGGAATTCATACTAAACTCCTAAACATATAAATGAACTAAAATTAAAAAACATACAAGACTAACAAAGGCCAGAGGCTCCTGACTTGGGACAGGCGCAAAAATGCGAGATCTCAACCCTCTCCCATACCTCTAGCCAATGTAGATTAAACAAACACACAGAAATACGTATTATAAAACTCAGTTTAAAAGAAGTCCGAGTCCGATGTCAGAATAGGTAACAAAATAAACTAGGCAAAATGACAATGCTACATTAATTAACAAAGGCCTACTAGCAGTTATTGACATATGCCAACTCCAGACCTCAATTAAACTTATAGAAAGATTATGTCTTCATCATATGAAAATCAAGCACAATCCCTCCCGTTAGGGGTTAAGTATCATACCATCATAAAATATACGAGAAGAACATAACCCGTATCAGGCCAACAACTGGTTTTAGAATAAATGTGTTTATTTCCTATGCAAATACCCATACATGTTTTATACGGTAAACAGGATGTAATAGGACAAAACGGGTTAAATCCTAAAGAATCAAAAATTGATATTCTAGTTAACATCTTTTCTATAATTATAACGGAGAAAATTCTTGAAATGTTTTATTCTCATGATAATAATCATACAATGATAACTAATTGTACAGTTCAAGAAATTTTATTTTCCTTTTTAGAATGAAGTTTTCAAATTTAAAAACGAGTTGAAAAGGGATCGTGTACTTATGAAACAAAATTAACTTACAATGGATACCAATAGAGATTTGACAATTTGAAACAGGAACGAGGCATGGTTCATAAAGACTTAGATCGGGGCCAAAATAAATACATTACGATGAGGAGAGAATTTTTCGATCAAACTCAAATCGCAAACATAAAACCGTAACAGGAATTTACTTTGTTAAGACAATCTCTGACTGCGCAATTTAATTCCATCAGCATAGAGAAACAAACAAGACGTCAATTCAACCTAGCCTTAGCCAATATGACCATGAACTCAGGCAAAATGCTAAAGACGTTATAAGTGCAAGTAAACAAATATTTGTCCTGCTTTTGAACAGAACAATACTATATAAATGACAGATATGGGGAATCATTTGGACAGTGTGTTACAAGAGTCTGAACAGGGAAAGAATTCTTTATTATAGCAACAAATGAATGAAAACGCTGACAGAGGTGTGTTTATAAATAACTTGAATTAACACTAAATAGTTTCATTTATATTTCAGTTTTACTAAAGCTAGTTTTATTTGTAATTATAAACGGACGTGCATAATGGCCGTTAATTCAATTTATCCTTTAATTTCCCTTTTCACTTTAAGGTAGTTAGATTATATTTCAGTGACCAATATTCACAAAACATTTGACAACTTTGACAATTCTTAAGATTTTGTGGCTATTTTTTTTTTCTATTGCAGACCAACGCCTTTACTTACTTAACGTTAAAATAATAATATGCATACATGAAAGCAGGACATTGGAAAACTGAATTATATATTCCGTGAAAAAAAGACACAAAAAAATAAATAAGCATTAAAGGTCGCCAACTCTCAATTGGAAATTTGTGAACATTTTACCTTTCTGGCAAAAAATGAAATCTTAATCTTTTCGAAATTTGTCCCGTTTTAGCAAGAACGCTATTCATTATAATTCACACTCAACAAAACGTTCTGGTACAATGTAACATTACAAATAAATTGAAATAAAAATAGAATTTACAAAAATAGCAAATAGCAAAACGACGAATACAGAAAGCAATATTTATTGGAGCTTTGTGTAAAATTGGTCTAAAATGTTGCTATGCGCATAAGTTCTTGGAGTTCCAACTACGATGTATTATTCTACTGGCTTAATCTCTTTCTGGAACATGCTAATTATTCGTATATGTATGCAACTAGATCAGAGAAGTTCATGAAAAAAAAACAAAAAGATTGATATGCAGCAAAGATAAACACTTTTGAAATTAAGTTACTAAGCAAAAAAGTATAACATAAATACCGCACTCCAAGGCAAATGTATCAAGAGTGCAAACGCTGAAATGTCTCGCCTGCTTTACTGACCATTGATTTTATGTTGAAAATCTTAAAGATAAATGTTTTACTAAAAGTATAACATAAACTTAACATTTTTTAAAGATCTATGGGAATGAAGTCAAGGTCAGATAAATCCTGTTAGACAGACATATACTCTTTACAATTTTTTTAAACACTAGATATAGTTGACTTATTGCTTATGGTAATTGAAAACATACAAAACACAAAACTTAACATTGAGCCATGAAAATGGGGTCAAGGTCAGATTATACCTGCCAAACAGACATGTACACCTTACAGTTATTCCATACATCAAATATAGCTGACCTGTTACTATTAGTATTTGAAAAACAAACCAAAACACAAAAACTTGATATTCATCAATGAACCATGAAAATGAGGTCAAGGTCAGATGATTCCTGCCAGACAGACATGTAAACCTTACAATCATCCCGTACACCAAATATAGTTGACCTATTGATTATAGTACTTGAAAAGCAGACCAAAACACAAAAACGTTACATCGACCAATGAAGCATGAAAATGAGGTCAAGGTCAAATGAAACCTGCGAGACTGACATGTACCCATTACAATCTTTCCATACACCACATATAGTTGACCTACTGCTAATAGTGAGAAACGGACCTAATCACGTAACTTTATCCTTGATCACTGATCCATGAAATGAGGCTGAGCTCAGGTGAAGCTTTACCTGGCGGAAATGTAGACGTTGCAAGGAACCGATATACCAAATATAGCTGAACCATGAAAATGAAGTCTAGGACAATGGACATATCGCAGACGAAAACTTCGTAACATAAGGTATCTGTATACAAGATATAAAGCATTCAGGTCTTATATCTCCTGAAATATTAAGCTTTATACAAAAAGTTTACGCCGCCGCAGCCAGATAGTAATACCTTAGTCTCGTATACTGTGACAAAAGTCGCAGGCGACACAAAAACGGAAAGTCCATAAAAACTAACAAATCAAGCGTTATTAATCAACAGAACAAGAAAAAAAAACACTGCCATATACCTGACTTGGTTCAGACGCATGGAATTCATAACGTGTTGTTTTCATTTTTTACAACACTTGGTCGATATCTCTGCTGTTGGACTTTCAGTACCCGAGGGTATCATCAGTTAAATTGTACGTTAATAAATTTTGAAATAATTAGAAAATAAGTTTTCAACTCCCTCAGGCAAAGTTAACACAAGATGGATTTGGCTATTTGTTTAAGGTTCTTTTTGGTATCACACATATAGCTTTTCAATTGTTTCAGTTCTTTATATACACCCTCGGTTTTCAAATATTTGTCTTTGAACGTTCCTGGTGAAGGTAAATCCAGAAAAGCGCTTCAGACCATGAAATTTATCATTTATTGTGGTGTTCATTTTTTGGTACAGATATTTTCAAAAGAAATTTAAACGGACCTTTTCCCAATATTAACTTTGAATGCGTATACACCGAGAAGATCGCAAATTTCCCTTTCATCTGACAAATTGACAAATGTTGACCTGTTTACTATGCAAACGTCAATACACCATGACTGATCATAAGGGGATGGGCAAAATAATCCAGTGCCTTACATTTGCGCGCATAATCATTACATTTGCTCGTAAAAATCATTACGTTTGCGCGCAGCTTTTGATAACATTTGCGCGCATTATTTCACAGGTAAATTCAGGTAAATACAGGTAGATTAATATACTTATTTATTCATTTTTAACTATTATTTTCGAGCAGGATAGGTCTGTTTTATCATGCACAAGCGCTTAGTCCTGGACATATATACAGATAAAAATGTGAAAACATGGCAAATTTAAAGATTAAAAGCACTTATGTCGTAACGTTATGAATATGTAAAGCATACTGCTATAAGAAAACACATAACACAAAATACTATTAGAAATGGATGTGCGGCATACAATTGCTTCTAAAAAACGCCTGCATTCTGCTGATAGTATTGATGCCCAAGGACTTGGAGGAAATAGTGAATTTGCTGAAACACCTTTGCAATTAATTACGGTGCATCGCCAAGAAATATCCCCTGACTTAATTGATCTGTTGATACGGAACAAAAATCTATCGTTTAATTCTAAAAAATAAAAAAAAATTATGCCTTGACGCAAATTGACAAACTGACTTCAGAAAATAATACTAAGGCGATCACTTTTCGGTAAAATTAGGAAACAGAGTATCATTTACTCTGAAATTTTCGCAATTGAGTTACATATATGTGTTAAGCTATTAAGGGATTTCTCATGATCACTTTATATTTTTTTAGAATTCAATATGGAAAATATATAATTTTAATCAACAAGTATGTTCAAAATTCATAATAACTTTTGTCATACTTATTATTTATCATCTTTATTTTTAAAGCGGCACTAGCTACGAGATATGAAAAAGATAAGAATATGATTTTGTTTGGTTCAATCATTAATAAAAGTGAAACAATAAAATAATAATTCGTTTTTAGCAGCCATTTTGGTTCAATCTTGTCAAAATAAGCAGGGAAATATGGCTGATGAATTATTCACTTGCAAGTGAATAATTCGACCGCATTGAATCCGTATTCATGTGACCTCCAATTTGACCCAATAGCTAGAGATTGGTTACGCATGCATGTCGTGTTCAGCCATTAAAAGGAAAAGAATGTCAACATTGAAAGTGAAATTAAGGTGAACCATTTCGTTGACTGATTCGATTCACAAACAAGAATGTCTCCATAGTACACGGATGCCCCGCTCGCACTATCATTTTCTATGTTCAGTGGACCGTTAAATTGGGGTCAAAACTTTAATTTGGCAGTATAAAATTAGAAAGATCATATCATAGGGAACATGTGTACTAAGTTTCAAATTGATTAGACTTCAACTTCATCAAAAACTACCTTGACCAAAAACTTTAATCTGAAGCGGGACAGACGGACGAACACACAGACGGACGAATGAAGGGACGCACAGACCGAAAAACATAATGCCCCAAGGTGGGGCATAAAAATCATTTTTATATAGGTAAAAACGTTAATTAACTTATTTTTTGAACCTATAACATGAAATCAAACAGACCTAGAAAAATCAAATTACACGAGGTCGCTATCTATTTATGTTTATGTTTATATTGGGTTATGTGACTGTCGGCAGTCTTCGGAGGTTATCTCGATAGTTAGATGGCGTCTAGCCTAAAAAAACACATGAAATTCTGATAATATTATCGAGTACGTGCATTGTTAACTGTTTATTTTAGACTTATTGTAATTAGAGTATATACGTCTTAGTATGTTATAAATAAAATATGAGAATTTGAGTCAAATCGGTGAACATGAATTTGACAGTTAATGCCCCTTTAACCTGTGTTACCTGTAAAACGAATGCACGTAAATGTAATCAAAAGCTGCGTGCAAACGTAAAAAAAATTCCTAAATGCACGCATATAATCTACTTAAAAAAGAGATGTGCTAATGCTATTAAAACTGCAGACCCAATATCACAGAATATCCATGAATAATTCCCTTTGAACTAACCTCATCAAAAACGTTAACGTGTAAGCTATGTAAAAAATGTCCAATGTCAAAAGACCATGACTGAGTGGATTTCACCAAATTTTCTCCATGGAATTGAGAAATTTCAAGCATGAGAATATAAAAAATAGTCTTCCTCGTAGATTTCTGGCTTATATGGGTATGTATAGGCTTCTCGAAGAGACCAGTGACAAACTTGTGAAACTAATTCTACATCAGTTTTAGATATTCAGGTATATAAGTGATGTCTAGTATCTTATTTGACTTTGCATATAACTAAGACACAAGATACTAGTAAACAGGAATAGAAATGCTTGTCAATCTTCGGCAACTGACGTCATAAACCCCATCAAGGACGCCCCCTCCCACCTTTTTACCAGATTTACAGGGTTCCTGTTGCCCTTATATTTAATCTTCTGCAAAGTGTTTTGTGGGCTATATTTTGTCTGTTGACATTTTCTATTGATTATTGTTTTTTGTTAATACTTTTGATCGTCCCGTTGATGCAACATCAACATTTTTGCATATTGATATTGTATTAAATAAAATATTTAGTAATTATCCCTGAAGATTGATAATTTATTGCTTAAACGATAAACATGTTTTGTTTGTTTTACATTTACTTAATATAGGCGACAGTAATTGCACGTCTGCCGTACACAATTTTAGGACTGGTATCTTTGATGAATTTGTTTTATCAATGTTCAAATCTGATAAATTGTTTTAGACAAATAAAGGTAACAATCAAAAACTGAAGGAATAACATAAACATGATTAATTTCAAAAGACCAAGACTGTGTGTGGCGACAGGGTAAGCGTCTACTGCTATGCATGCATGGAAAGGTTGAGATCTCACAAAGCATGTTTAACACCATCGCATTTTTGCGCCTGTCCCAAGTCAGAAACCTCTGGCCTTTGTAAGTCTTGTATGTTTTGTTGTTTTTTTTTGTGTTTTTTTTTTTTTTTTATTTTGGTTCATTTATATGTTTCGGAGTTTAGTGTGACGTCCATTTTCGCTGAACTAGTAAACATTTTTTAAGGGTCCAGCTGAAGCCTGCCTCCGGGTGCGGGATTTTCTCGCTGTGTTGAAAACCCATTGGTGGCCTTGGGTTGTTTTCTGCTCTTTCGTCAGGTTGTTGTCTCTTTGACACATCCCCTGTTTCCATTCTCAATTTTATTACCAGCCATGCAAATTCACTCAGTCAAAATGTCACATTCAGGAATATGACACAATCGGTAAAATTACAGATTACAGAACTATTCTGGTATCTCAAGATATAAGACTGCGAAAATATGTTGCTAGTGAGTCATTTAGCAATCTTGAATCAATATCAAAGAAATCTCTGAATCTTACCATGTAAAACAGGTAGAAAAAGTAAAAACATTACAATGTTTGATTAATGGTGTTAAAAGCCACTTTCAGCACTATTGTGATTTTTCTTGGCGGTCAGGTTTTATTTGGAGGATGTCTCAATGTCCAGAGAGAACCAACAAACTGCAGTAGGAAACCTGACGATCCTAGTCAATTAAGATTGGAGTCAAGCACACCTGCCACGTGTGGGATTCTCAACTCACAACCTCAGTGTTGACAGGTTAATGATATATTAAAATGTAGTTTGACTACTTAGACCACTCAGCCATCCAGGCCATCATGTGATATATAAGGATCAAACTGCCACAGGCAAGTTTACCTAAGTTTAATGTGGACATCCTTTTCATGTCCTGTTTGGTAATAAAACTCCTCACTTATTCAGATATTTATAAATCATTGGTTTTCAGATACCTTAGCTTTAGCTTTTGTAGTGAAGCCAAATCCAGAAATGTGCATCAAACACGAAACACCCCCATAAATTCAACCACTGTTAACAGTACTTTCATACATTTGAGAAAAAAACATGAATATTTTTTTTTTGTGACTGATTGGCTGATTGGGGGTAAATTAAAGAATGTTAATGGTCCCTGCCTATTCAATGAGCAGATATATGAAAACTTATTTACGGTTAAAGACTATGTTAATCTATAGATCGTTTTTTGTTATTGTGCCATTGTGTTCTTGCCTTAATGATGTGTATATCAAAATCTTTATGTATTCATCTTCATAAGAATGACTTTTCTTTTGATAGTTTATTGAGATGACATGGCAAATTGAGAAGATTATGTCATAAACATTACAAGATAACAACAATGATAACAATTTTTTTGTGTGTTGAAATTCAATTCAATAGGTATTTCACAACAGAACATAATAAAAGAATATCTAAAATATTGAACAAAGCCATCAAAACCTTTTTGACTGGTAACAGCATAGACAATGATAAGAACAGAAATGTATTGTGCAATTAAATGTGTTATACTCTTGACATTTCACACACCATAAAAAATTTTAACATTAAATTCTGGAAAAGCTAACAATGTTTTGTCAAGTATAGATTCTTATTGATACCTATTTATCTAAGAGAATTTCCAATCAAGCAGATGAAATTAAATACACTCATTTTAAATTTACAGACATATGTTTTTCAATTTTTAAAGTCAATATAGTTCTGAGCTTTTCAGCTCTTCCGACTGCAAAAAAAATATCCAACAGTCTAATACCAAAACTTATCCTACAAAGGACATAAAATAGAATTATGTTTCTCTGCTTCATACATTCAAACTACATATACCATAGCCAACAATTATACTTTTATACATAAACATATACTATTAAATATATTATGCTTTGAAATTATAACTTAACACCATCTAATTGTTTACATAACTACATTGATCAGGCATCCTCATGTACAATACACCTTTACTAGTAATAACATGAATAAATGACATTAATTTTTGGTGGTTTGCTTTGCAATTTTTTTTTGTTAATTTAATGAAAAATCATTGATTATTCAGATTGCTTTCAATTATTAACATCACAATCATTATGTTTCACAGTCAAAGTTCTATTTGTGTACACAGTATCACACTGTGTATACTGTGTCACATTGTGTACACTATTTCAAATTGTGTATACTGCATCACATTGTGTATACTGTATCATATTGTGTATACTATATCACATTGTGTACACTATATGTCATTATGTAAACTATATCACATTATGTATAGTGTATCATATTGTGTACACTATATCATATTGTGTACACTATATCATATTGTGTACACTATATCATATTGTGTACACTATATCACATTGTGTTCACTATATCACAGTGTGTATACTGTTTCATATTGTGTATACTATATCACATTATGTATACAGTATACAGTATCACATTATGTACACTATATCACATTGTGTATATCATATCACAGTTTGTACACTATATCACATTGTGTACATTGTATCACATTAACTGAACTTGTAACATATAATTTTTTCAATTTCAATTTCCACATTTTGTTAAAGGTAAATTGTGACTAAATTTCAAGGTAGGTAACTGAATTGTTATTTCTTAAAGAAGAAAATGTATCTTTGTGAAGGATACTAATATATTTATCATCTTTGTGAAGGTTACTAATATATTTATCAATTTCCTTTTCTGTGAGAGTTTTATGTTAAAATATCTATAAGGGTCTGGATGGGGTTTACAGAAAAGAGAATGATTGATATAAAGTGAAGAAAAAAGGACAAACAAATAAACCATAGACAAAAATAGACAAACAAAATAGAAGAGAAAAGAGAATAATGGGGTGCTAAAATAAAAAGAATAGAGAATAATGGGCAAAATAAATAAAAAAATAAGAGAAAAATTATCTAAAACGTTACAGAATGAAGAAATGAGGGATCCCCAATCCAGACCCTCTTCCATCTAAGGAACATACACTAAGAGTACAATTACTTATCTGATAATTATTTCTATACTGCCACTATTATGCAAATACATGATATAGAATAAATCTATGAAATAATCATATTTGATCAGCAAATGTTACAAAGATCTAATTAACAAAGTAAAGCAATTACAGGAATCCGTATAATTATTCTTAATATCTTTATAACGCAATAGCATAACAAATATATAATATTGCAGAGAAACCAGGTCAAAAATGTCTAAAGTTTGTTCTCACTTTCGATCTACAGTACACATATGTTCCGTAAAAATCACTCAGTGAATGCTGGTGCTTGTGGGTAATTTTCTTTAAAAATATCTCTCTGTATATTCCATCTAAGGTATTATATGACGGTCCTAAACCAGAGTTTGATCTGACACCATAATTCACCATGTTTGACAGTGAATCACCCAACACCTGGTCCGGGGGCACAGTTATTGTCCTTTGAATTTTTTTGTCTATGAAAATATAGTCCATAGTGCAGATAGTGTAAAACTTGAAAATTTTTCATACACCTTTCAGATTTATTTCTTCATACATTATGCATAAAATAGTAAGAAGAGGGGTGAATTTACATGTAAACAAAATCTGGGTCATGAATTTTAAGGTTTACCAGGTATTTGGTCCAAATGAAAAAAGTTTAAAAAAAGTATGTCGGAATGTGCTGAAGCCGTCCAACTGAATTATAGACCGCCTGAACATAGAATTATCCATATTTTGAGTTAGGGCTGGTAGACCTTTCTATATGTTTGATATAATTTGTCCCAAAAGTAGTGCACTAGACAGTTAAAAATCTTTTTGAGAAAGAGTAGGTGCTTTTTTTTTTTTAATTTGAAATAATGATATAAAATAAATGTACTACGAAATATAACTGAGTTTTCAGGCCATAAGTCTTTAATAGCAAATTAGAATTGCTTAATTCAAATAAAATAACAGAATATTTTTTTCTTGTGTACCATATTCCACTGTCCATGATCTAAGATATTGTAAAAACTAAAACATAAACAACCATCTTGAAGTAACTATATGTCAGAAAATAAATTTTGCAAAATGTGTAACAAGTTAATAAATAAATAGAAATATAAATTATTATGAAGTATATCAACCATTATATACAAAAAGGCATATAAAAAATATGATACAAAAACACTCAAAAGAACCAGAATAATCAGTGTCAAGATAAAACACTTAACAGACTCAGACTGGAATCAGTCAGATGTAAAAGCTGCAAAGCATCCAATGACACAGACAAATAAGCAGATCACACCAATAAGAATGTAGGTTGATGTGATCACCCAGAAGGCAAACCAATAAACTGTTGGATGGCAATAGTCTGTTTGTGTTGCATCCGTAGAAAAGTGACCATGAGTTCTGTAGACCCACACATTACCTAGAAAAAAGTTATTATACAATTAGAGACATAAATATCTTCAATGAGTGGCAACCTTAATATTAAAGCTCAAATAACTCCTTCCACAAAAAGCCCCAAAAGAGGGCCGATTGGCATTAACAGCTGGATTATTGGAAAGAAATTTCACTCAATATTTTTGCCCATTAGGTTTCATGTTGTTCTGGCCCCAAGTCTATCCAGCCCAAATCGCTCCAGCCCAAGTCATTCAGGCCGTTATTTAAAGTTGATTCAGCTCCATATAAAAATATTTACAAGGGATAAAACATCAAATGGCAAATATTTTATGCAAATTCTGTAGGAGAAAAAGTTAAAAAATAAATCTACTACGTAGACTCTTTAAAATGGGTTGACTTGATGAAGGGCAAGAAATTAAGACTGTCAGTTCAATGGAAACTGGCACCACATAACACATTAGATTTAACTTCCCAATAAAAACTGGACATTACTGTTTTAAAAAATCCTGCACAGCCACAAAGTTCTCTAGTGGGCCACATTTAAGGGGATAGTTCACAATAAATGTTGCCTGCCAAAGTAAGAAATGTTGATATGAATAAAACTATGATAAAATACAAACCAGCAATGAACCAGGCCAGCAGGAAACAGTTGATGATGTAGTCCACTGGGTTGCCTTTAACATTTTCCTGTTCTTCCTGCTGTTCATTCCTATTCTTTGCCTTCTTGCCCAAACCCATTAAATTGGCAATAATACCAACACTTCCAGCCACAATCAGGTAAATAGGAATATACCTCTCTGCTGGGCAGTCATGGATGTAAATAGATCCTGCAAAAATAAATTATCTCATTGGTTATGAATGAATTCTTTAATAAAGTACAATTTCGATATTATTTCTAGTATGTTTTATGAAAACTGATTCTAGCGATCAACGTTTTGACACGGAACCAAGGGAATTAAAGTTTATATGGTTTAAAATAATTATGCACCATATCACCATGGTTTTACATGTTTCCCCTGAAATAAAATAAGAATTTGTTGATTGTTTCACATTTGCATTCAAACCAAGATACAACTGCATACATTAGAATTTGTATTTTGATACTTGCTTACATCAATCAAGGATTTAATGGTTGCAAATAATGTGTTGTTATCACCACAAATATTATATTCAATCTACAACTGATGACATCAAGATAAAATTGTCTTTTTGTAGATTTATACCATTTAAAGTTTACAACTCATTTTTATTTTTGCAAACCCCTGGATTTTTATTTCACATAATTTTATGAATTTCTTGTAGTACTTAAGTAAAGAAGACTTTTTTGTTGAATAAACTGAATGTGACTTTTTTCCTTTGTAATACTGGTTATTTCAAGCATTCCTGTCAAGTTTTGTCATAATCAGTTCAATAGTTTGAGAAAAATCTAGTATAATGTAAGACGACATCTACAGCGATTCGAGCAAAATTTCTTCGAAAAATTCAAACCAAGCCGCATCATGATAGAATATAGTGTGGACCAATAAATGATCAAATATTTATCTCATCTGCCTACAAACAGTTGAATATGATACAAAAGATGACTTTAGGATGATAAATACTACTAATGGACCTCTTATTCTTCCTTATAAAGTCTCTTTTGGTCCATTTATACCTCTCATTTCCTCAAAATTTCTACTTTTTAGGCCAATAAATAAAAATTTTGGGGTAACTTTCACTCATTTATGATAGGAATGTTATTATAAATGATTAATTGAAGTATTCAAGCTGCTTGAACTATCCGTATAAAAGTTTACTGTCTCCAAGGAGGTTTCAATAAGTCCTTGCGTAAAACTTAAATTTACGCCGCGTTCCAGAGAGGGACATAAAAAACTTCTCTTTTGGTGAATAATTTGTTGTTACTGCTTTAAAAATAATTTCATTTACTTAAAACTATATATTTATTAAAGTATTTCTTAGGAAAAATTTTCTAGTATAGCAGAATATAAGAAATAAGGAGAAAAAGCTCCCAAAGACTCTAAGTATGGCTTGTTCTGTCTACTAATATTCATGGTAAAGTCCTATTTCAAGGAAATTTTCTCATAAAATGTATTTTGGAGACTCAATCCACTCAGAATATTTCATTATTTGTAATATTTCACTTAAATAGCAAGAAATTTTAACACATGAGAGTACTCACAAGGTCAAAGGTGCATGTACAGCTTCCCATATTAGGTGTAATACCACCATTGATTTTCCCCTATTAGTCTTTGTTAAATTTGCACTTTTCAAAAAATTGTGCAGAATTTATCTTTGTTTCAAATAAAGAAATACTTGGCATGAGTAAAGTTTTATCCTGTCCAGTACTATAGAAAAAATTTCACATAACATTTCATTGCATATAAGAAAATAACCATCACTGGAAGTTAACCAATCAAATTTTCCCCCTTTTTTAACCTGTGTACAAGCTTTAGTAACCATGTAACCTCAAGTTTCCAAAATATTCTATAGAAAACCCAAATAAAGAAATAATGGTGCTTTGAAATACCCAAGATATATGTTTATGACTCAGAAATGTTTTACTGCAATGAAATGTAGGATCAATTACCTACAACTGTCAAATTCAAGGGAATATTTTTTTTCGACCTATTTTCGTATGCAACCGGATGTGACGTACTATGATTTGGTGGTATTACACCTTAAGAAAACAAATTCTTGTTTCAGTATGTACAAGGTGATTTTCTTTGATTCGTTGCTGGAATTTTTAAAATCAATGATTATAATTGTTAGTGAAATCCTCTATATATATATATATATATATATCCAATATTGATATCACAAAATATGGTCATAGTATAATTTGGAGTTTAGTATGACGTCCATTATCACTGAACTAGTATACATATTTGTTTAGGGGCCAGCTGAAGGACGCCTCCGGGTATGGGAGTTTCTCGCTGCATTGAAGACCCATTGGTGGCCTTTGGCTGTTGTCTGCTCTATGGTCGGGTTGTTGTCTCTTTGACACATTCCCCATTTCCATTCTCAATTTTATCATAGGTCAGACTTTTATGATTCCGAAGCATTAGTAAGGTTGATATCAACAAAACAACTTAGTGTGTAGTGCATATGTGTTCTGCACATCTCATTCTTTACTGTACATTTTTATTGTAAATCTGTACCATACATATGAATGGTACATTTGTACTGTTCATCAGTACTGTACATATTTCTGTACATCTGTACTGTACACATTTCTGTACATCTGTTCTGTACATATTTCTGCACATAGAAAGATCTTTATTGTACATATTTACTGTACATCTGCACTGTACATATTTTCTGTACATCTGTACTGTACATATTTACTGTGTATCTGTACTGTACATACTTCTGTAAACTGTACTGTACATATTTCTGTATATCTGTACTGTACATATGTATTTGATATGCTCTGTACTCACCAATAGCTATCATTGCAATGGGTAAAGCCAGCAATAAACCAAGACATACTGTACAGCCCACTGAAAAGAAAGGAAAGAATTACTTAAGTAATTTTACCTGACTGGACATGGCTAAAAATGATGAACCACTGAAAAGGAAAGTCAAGAACTCCTTCAGTAATTTTACCTGGTTGGACATGGCTCAACATGATGAACAACTATATAACTGATGAATGTTTGATTCAAGAAGAAACAAGAATGTGTCCATAGTACACAGATGCACCACTAGCACTATCATTTTCTATGTGAACAACCATGAAATTGGGGACAATACTCTAATTTGGCATTAAAATTAGAAAGATCATATCATAGGGAACATGTGTACTAAGTTTCAAGTTGATTGGACTTCAACTTTGTCAAAAACTACCTTGACCAAAAACTTTAACCTGAAGCGGGACAGACGGACGGACGAACACATTGAAGCCAGATTATGAATTTATAAAATAATGTTACACATAACATCTGATAGCCTTTGATCGGTTGGCCAAATAAACTACTGCAATCATTTGACAATAGAAAAGATGTGTTATTTCAGCTTACATCAACTTAAAACAGAAAAGAAGAGATAACTCATGTATATTCTCCAATATGATGGATTTTTTTCTTTGATACAGAAACTCTTGAAAATCGCTCTAGACATGATAGCAGTAAACATTTAACTATTAGCTAATAGATAATGGCCTTTTATTGCAATTTTGTGTTTTTTCACTTTTCATTTTTTGTTATCATGTTTCATATCACGCTACTCACTGGAGATAGAAAATTATCTTCAGAAACTAAGGGCACAAGGTCCATATGAAGTTGTCAATGTAAACATCAACGATGTCATAGGCAAAATAGTGATAAACAGATTATCAAAGGTCTTTCAAACTCGAGGATGTGTCTCGGCAACATCTCATCTCAGGGCTGTCACCCTTCAATGAGGCTGTAGCTGAGAAACACCCTCTGGTTTGAAAAACCATTGATAATCTATAAATATACTACAGTTCATTTTGAATTTTATAATTTCGACATGAAAGTAGAATAAATCTTTTTTTTATCAGTCTGACTGTAAATTTTTACTTACATGTCCCAAACAATATTCCTAGGAAAGAAACAAAGAATCCAGCTTTTGATGTGGATTTTTGTTTGGCTGCCTTTACTCTACCATACAAAGATTCATATGAAGGAGGAGGAGTCTGATCTGTAATGGTAAAATAATATATAATTAAAGTAATACTGTAATTTCCAGACATTATTACCAGGTTTATATTAATGCAAATAATGTGACTAGGGAATTATCGCAAAAATTAGAACTCACATTTTGACATTTGATACGTATACATGTATGTAAGCAGATTTTCCTGAAATCACAATAATTAATGTCGCATTTTTGTATATTATTCAAAAATCGTGATAATAAATGCACACTATGATTTCTTTTAAACTGTGTGTATTGCTGTGTATTTGTTTTTTTTCTACATTGGCAAGAGGTATAGGGGGAGAGTTGAGATCTCACAAATCATATTTAACCCCGCTGCATCATTGCGCCCGACCCAATTCAGGAGCCTCTGGGCTTTGTTAGTCTTGTATGCTTTTTAATTTTAGTTCAATTATATGTTTTGGAGTTTAGTATATATGATGTCAATTTTCACTGAACTAGTACACATTTTTGATCAGGGGCCAGCTGAAGCCAGCCTCCGTGTAAGGGATTTTCTCGCTGTGTTGAAGACCCATTGGTGGTCTACAGCTGTTTTCTGCTCTTTGGTTGGATTGTTGTCTCTTTGACACATTCCCCATTTCCATTCTCAATTTTACACAATAGTTTACAGAAGGGTAAGCAGATCCTGCTCCGCATGTGATACCCGTCATGTTGCTCATGAAAGACATAGACCATTATTTTATTCTGGTTTTTTTAGTAGGGTTATTTATATCAATTTATAACAGTCTTTTAATACAGAGCAGTGAACATCCTTAAAAATTTAGTGTTGATAACAGTTCTTTGAGGTATTGCAAATGTATATCAGTAGACTTTTTGTTCATTCAGACATTGTCGAGACCATGCATTATGTGTTGACCATGTTGACCTAGATTATATCCTTTTGTTTTTTTTGTGTTCTCATTAATTTCCTGTGTGTACCCCACATCTACCTTTCACTTAATTCAGGAAAATCTTATATGTAATATCAATAGTGTACTTATTTTTGCAAAGAAGTATGTTAGCTGGTGCTGAGGCCATCTTAAACTTTCAGCGAGATCAGATTTTTTTTCTTAGCTCTGTGTTGAAGGCCTCACTCTGACTTTGACATGAAGAACAACAATAAAAGAGCTGTTATTTTGCTTTTTGTGTGTTTTTTTTTTTTGCTGTGTATGTACTGATTTTGTGTCATGGATGGGTATAATGTACCCCATATCCTTTGTTTTTCTATTAGTCTGAAAATCCTCACATCTAAGTACAGCACTACATGAACCCTTCTCAATAAATAATAAGTTGACAACAAACCTTGTGTATAAGATGGTGGCGACTGTGTGTTTGATATATATTGGCTCTCATTATATTCTGGAGGTTGACCCTGAAAATGAAAAAAAGATTAATTAATATAAAATAAACATTCCCCTCCTAGTCATTGGTTGTAGGATTGAGGACACATTTACCCTTTATCAGAACTACTTAAATGTGTACATTATATAAATCTGTTAAAAATATCTATCTCTGATGAATGAAAGTGAAACAAGAATGTGTCCATAGTACACAGATGCCCCACTCGCACTATCATTTTATATGTTCAGTGGACCATGAAATTGGGGTCAAAACTCTAATTTGGCATTAAAATTAGAAAGATCATACATGTATCATAGGGAACATGTGTACTAAGTTTTAAGTTGATTGGACTTCAACTTCATCAAAAACTACCTTGACCAAAAACTTTAACCTGAAAAACTTAAACCTGAACCGGGACAGACGGACGAATGGACGGACTCACAGACCGAAAAACATAATGCCCATAAATAGGACATAAAAAAAAAACAAATACATATTACATAAAAAAAAACATTAAATCCACAAAAACTTGGTGTAAATTGCATAATATTTTATTAATCAAGTTTCTGCCATGCTTTAAAAATTTCCAGGTGCAAATGTTTGTTAGTATTCTGAGTAAATTTTTGCTGAGTCAACACGACCATATCAGCACACAGGCACTTGTCTGTGAAAAAAAATTCCTATATATTTTAATATAACACAAGCCTGGTCACAAACTATCCATATATTTCGATTTTTCCGGCTTTCTACCCCACTAAATCTTGTTATGCTGTAAATCTAAATTGATTTATCTACTCAATGGTGTATAACAACACCCCTACAAATGAACCCAACAACAAAGGTAGATGTGTTATACACCATTTATAGATTAATCAATTTAGATTTATAAATAACAGCATAACGAGTTTTAGATGGGTAGACACCTGAGAAATCGAAATATATGGAAGTTCGCGACCGGGTGACATTTTTCAAAAATGCAAGTTAAATACCTTGTGTTATATAAAGGTATATAAGAATATTTTTTTCAGAGACAAGTATTCTGTATTCTGACATTCTGTATTACAGTCAGGGGAACTACTTGTACAAGTAATTTTTAATTACTTGAAGAAGTAAGTATTAATATACTTTTATAAGTAAAATTGTAAGATACCTATGCAAGTGTATTTTATTTACTTGTATAGGTAAATTATTTTAATGGCTTAGTTATATCCCTTAGACATTCAGATTTTTTTACTTATACAAGTAATAAAGTCATACTATCTTCTTTTCTTGAATTTCTCAGGACTTCTTTGCTCTAATAGCATTTGTAATTGTCTGTCCTTTGAAGATGTCTTTACTAATCATTGAAGTGTAAATTCATGGACAACGAAAATCTCATTTGTCTGTTATCTTCAAAACACTGCTCATTTACAAGCCTCCAAGGGGCAATTTTTGAAGTCCTTGCACAACTACTTAAGATCGTTGCGCAATTAGTTTCTCTGTTGAATTAACGAGATGAAACATTGAACTCTAATAAAAAAATATGAGCTGACCAGAGAAAAATTGTTTTAAAAAGGCATGTTTTTACATCCCAAAACTGGAGCATTTTAGGGATTGTAAAAAAAAATTACTTATACAAGTAAATTTTCTGAGAAAATTAAGGGGAGATTATTCAAACTTTATAAGAAAATATGAATATAACAAATTTACTTATATAAGTATATTATTATTTACTTCTTCAAGAAAATAAAAATAACTTGTACAAGTAGTATCCCTGACTGTATTATGTAGAATTCTAGTCAAATCGGCACCTGGTTAAATCAGCACCTGGTTCTATCAGCACCCGGTATAGTCAAATCTGCACCTAGTCAAATCAGCACCTGGTTAAATTGGCACCCGATGTAGTCATCCATTTTGGCACCCATGTTGAATATGTTGTATATCTTTTTTCAGTATTTTAAGTAAAAAGATTATAATCAAGAAGGGGTTGTCCAGAAATATTGACTTATTCACATTTTTTTTTTTGAGGGGTTTCTGTATGTATTTTTTTCATTCAATTCAATGTGTATTCAAGGTATTTGATATTTGTTATGAATGTTTAACCTGGCAGTTGAGCATTTTGCATGCTTCTTGGTTTAATGCTGTTTAAACTTTCCTGAAATTGCTTCTAATTTCCTCATGATTAAACAACAGCTTGGGTAATGGCTTCATTGTTTTTTTCATTTAAGTTTTTGAATCAATAAATATAACTACCTGTAAACATGGTAAAGCGTTAAAACAACAAACATGTTAATTATTTAATTTATAAATGTTATTAATCAATCCACTAATCAAAACACCAGTCATAAAAATGTTGAGAAAACTTCAAACAATTAACTTATGTATTCAAATTGCTTATATTAATAACATGTGATGATTTTTAACGATGTAATGAATAAAGTAAAATCCAACACCAAAATTTTTAAAAATAATTAGAAATTGAAAGATTATTTATACATATTTAGAATTATTTATGTATATTATATCAAATATTATCAGATACCGAATTGACTTTAAATAGGTGCCGATTTGAACAGATGCCTATTTAACCAGGTGCCAAATTGACTTTTTCTAGATATGTCCTATTTTCGGTGCAAAATATAGTTAGCATGCATTTTGTGTCTTGGGATACATGGACACGTATGTATGGCTTCATCATATATAAACAGCGTTATATCTATACATTAACATTAAATAAATAGTGGACAAAAGTGGATACAGTAACCCAGTGCTATTTCTTATATAAAACTTAGGATACAGGCGGACACAGCTGGACATAACGATATTTCTATATAAAACTTTAAGATATACATTGTAGGGGATACAGGCGGACACAAGTGAACACAACGTTATTTCTATATGAAACCTATAGAAACTGCTGGCTACAGGCGGACACAGCTGGACACAGTGATATTTCTATATAAATCTTTTAAGAAACAGGGCCCTGGGGCTACAGGCAGACACAATTGGACACAACGTAATTTCTATATAACACTTATAGAATCTACTGGCTACAGGCGGAAACAGCTGGACACAGTGATATTTCTACATAACACTTTAAGAAACAGGGGGCTACAGACGGACACAAGTGGACACAACGTAATTTCTATATAACACTTATAGAATCTGCTGGCTACAGGCGGACACAGCTGGACACAGTGATATTTCTATATAAAAATTACAGAAACAGGGGCCACAGGCGGACACAAGTGGACACAACGTAATTTCTATATAAAACTTATAGAATCTGCTGGCTACAGGCGGACACAGCTGGACACAGTGCTATTTCTATATAAAACTTTAAGAAACAGGGGGCTACAGGCGGACACAAGTGGACACAAAGTAATTTCTATATAAAACTTATAGAAACTAGTGGATACAGGCGGACACAGCTGGACACAGTGATATTTCTATAAAAAAATTACAGAAACAGGGGGCTACAGGCGGACAAACTATCATGTGAATTTGACATATTAAACCGTTTTTATGATATTGGTGATATAGAACTTTTGACATGCAAAATTGAAAATGCACATAGAAAAACAGAAGGAATTTCATTGCACGCTGCTGCAATACAAGCAAGATTTTCTCTTGCAAGCAAGAGATGCAAATGCAAAGGAACATGCAAGAACAAAACTGACGTTCCTTGTGGAAGCAAATGTCACCATGGGCGAGAGTGCCAAAATAGAATTCAATTGATTGAATGTTCACTTATTCACTTTATTCATCTAATTGTAGTAATAATAATTTGTAAAACTCATAAAAGATTTTGATAAATGTTTTGTCTAAAATTAACCCAATATGATCCAAATACATGTATGGTCCGACTTGTACTAGACCGTATAAGTGAACGCGAATGGTAGGACCGTATGAGTATACGCATACGGTCCGGACAGTACACGTATGGTCCAAATACTCATATGGTCTGGAACATAAACATAACATCAGTATATTGAAGCTGTCTGAATATCCTAGATATTGACTTGTTGATTGTCAAAACAAATACCGTACTATAATGCCTTAGGGTTTATTCCTTAAATGACTATATCCTTTAATATGCCGACAAAGTACAAATAAAAATCTTATGGCAATGATGGAATAGCGTCTGATTAAAATTAACAAACAGTAATTATAATTTGTGCATCCAATTAAAAGTCAAGGTATTACATATTACACTTTTTCTGTTTGTTTGCGATAAATGAATATTTTTGTATAATTATTTTTCTGGGTTTTATTTATTAGTCAGGAAATGAAGCAATGATAAAAAAAATCTTTTAGATCTGACATTTCATCGAAATTATTATATCTGAGACTACTATAACACATGTGTTATAGCTACTAGTAGTCTAAGCATACATCAAAGATAAATAAACGAAAATAAGGAATATACCTGTACATCATATCAATTAACTCATAAACTGCTAAAGATACCAATAATCATGTAACCATGGTAATTAAGAATATTAACGATAAAAGATAAAGAACTATAAAAACACATAAATATCAAAGCACGTGTCACAAATGTCAATCACATTCAAATTCAGCAGCGATATATATTTGCAATTTCAACAGTCATATTTAAAAAAAAAGTTTTTCCTATTAAAGTCTTTATCCTCATGTCGGTCATAAGAGACTACCAGTGCAACAACGAACTAGTAAAACTTGTAGCAACATTGTTGAAACTGAGGAACATGTACTGTAATAGTGTCCATTGTAAATTGGCGAAAATGAATTCCGAACAATGGCGCTATTGAAACATTTGAATGAAAAAAGATTGGCACAAATAATACCCCTGAAAAACAATAATTGGCGCAAAAGGACGCCTGCCGTGCAATGACCTGTGAACTGAACTTTTTAGAATCATTTTTGTCAGAACATTCAATTTTTAAATTTTTTTTAATTTAAAGAAATTGTTTATTGCCAGTGACTGTGATAGTATTATTACAAATAGTGCCAATATCTGCCAAATTTATTAGATAGAAGACGTCGTTCTTTATATCGTTAAACTTTTTGTCCTAACTGTATATATCTATCTTTCGAAGTTTGAAAATTTAGCTGTAGATTGATATTAATTTTTTTTTTCAAACCCGTCTCTTATAATTCTGTTTAGAATGTCATTATTATTTTAAATTATTTTATGTATTTATGTGTAATGTTATGTTTTGGTAATATTAATGGTAAATAAACAATTTGTATTGTATTGTATATTTGGAATACTTTTATCAGCTGTATTTGTACGAGGCTAAGAAACAGGTGTAATGCGAGCTTCAGCTAGCTATTACTCCTGTTGAGTGCAGAGTAAAAATACAGCTGATATTTAAAGACAATAAACAGTTATTGTCTTTATCCTGCAATAAATTTTAAACATTTTGTGTCCATCCTAATCGTTGAATTTGTTTTTGAATGAAATCGACATGTCTTAAACACTGACCGCAATGAGGACTCTGTCAGATGTAAACGGTAATTTGACATAACAGTTCACTCGCAACAGAAGCAGGATACCAGGAGACTATAAACGTCTAGTATATGTTTATCGCTTCGTGTTATCTGTACATCTGTATTAGTATACATATGTAAGGTCTACTGCAGGATAAATTGTAATCAGTTGACTTATTGAAATTAACATTCCCCCAAAAACAGAGGAATCCTGTGGGATATTGGTCAGCAGAAAAGAAACCCAACAACTAAAGACAGAAAAGGACAACTTTAAGTTGTATATAAATAAATAAATGTGCTGTTTTTTTTTTTTATTATTTAATGGTTTTTAAACTTTAAGCCATAACTGAAATGTTATGTTTATTAAGCTCAAATGTCATATAAAAAAAGGCAAATGTCCTGTAGAAAAAACGCTAATGTCCTCTTTTTTAAATGGCAAATGTCCATTTAAAAAAGCGCAAATGTCCTATTAATAAGCGCAAACGTCCCGTGCATGTAAGCAGGCGCAGGACTTTGCGCTTTTTCACCTTTATGATATCAGGACAAATTCAATTCTGGTATATAGCACAGTAACAGGTTTGAACTATTAATTAGCGGACGTGCGAGGGCTTTATTAATATATAGCCAGTCATGGTCGTTAAAAACCCCTTAAGTTTAGATCTTGACATAATATACAGATATCTAAAATATAACATAAGAAATACAATTGATCCTCAGAAATCCTCTATTTCAAAGTTCATTGGTTTTTAAATACTAGTACACCATTTCAATAAAAAGAAAGAATATAGTCCTTTTTAATTAATGGAGTCAACAATGTTAAAGCACCTGTTCAGCTATTAGCATATCTATGAGAAAAGAAAAATAACTTTTTTAATAAATAAGTTTTAAAATGTTCTGAACATAAGGTACCATTTAGTGATCATATATTCAATGTAACAATAGAAAAATAATCATCTGATGTGTAAGATTTCTTAAAGTCAGTTAACCTATATGAGTCTGTGTCTGAAAATAAGAGTTAATTATCAAATAATGCAAGGGCTTGTATAAAACTGTAAATATTTTGTACAAATAAAAATTTATGAAGTTTTTTGTTGAAAATAATCCTTCTGCATATATTAAATGTACTTCCAACAGAAAGAAAAGGAACAAATAGCATACTAAATTAGTATAAAATGGTCTTAAGCCTTATAACGCTGGAAATAACTGCGAGTCATTTTAAGTGATAGCACATACTTACTTATAAAAATGCATACAGATGCCATAGAAGTAGAAATTTGTTATTTTTTTACTCATTTCTATGCTTAGATGTCTTAATACAAGAAGCCTGAATGGAAAGGTCTTTTGCTTTATACTTTTCTTCCAGACAGTATGGTCTGAGGCAATGTTTCAATGTTTCACTTTGTGGATACTTGATTGAAAGCATATATATTTTCGAGGCTGTATTTTGGACATATAATTCTAAAATTATATATACATTTCTACAATTTTCTATAAAAAAATGGAAATCCATTACATATTTTTTTGTTTAACAAATTGATACCAGTGGTTGGCAAAACCAGTTTCATGTTTAATTAATGAAATTCTTAAGCCTAAGAACACAATAGATTAAGCACAAAATGCAGTGAATTTCTTTATATTAATGCAAATTAATTTAGTATAAAAACTATTTTCTTCAATATCAAAGATAGACAGGAACAAAATTTATTTTAAAACTAAATGTTGTATTTATTGTATCATAATTTTCAAGGGAAACAAACTATATTTTTTCACTTCCCTGTATAAATTTACTTATTTTTTTCAGAAATCAAGGATCAAACAATTTACCCCTCCCCCTCTCTTTCGGACCCCTCTGTGTTTTCTCAATAATCAATAGGCTAATAAGACCTTAACAGTTCGTGTGGTGAATCCTTTTATGATATAAACATAAAGAAACATCTACCTACTCAAACTCAAGTCATGGATAATTGTATGTCATAACTGACTGGACAATTTAATTCAGTTTGACATACAGCAAATGTACAGCTCCGTAAACTTTTACCCTGGGGAACAGTATATCAACTATATATGTTCCTGTTATACTGAACCATATCCAAATGAATATGATTTCATCTTTAAGGCATAAACACATATAAATATTGGGAATGCGTAAGAAAAATAGGAAGACATCAGTGGAAGAAATACATTGTTCACACTATATGAAAATACGCAAAGCTCCCGCTGCGAATCAGGAAGATCGGGGAAGAAAAGTCTGATAAGCCTAAATCTGATAATTATCAAGGAATATATATCTTCTTACTTTGATATAGTTGCATTTCCATTCGATTTTATTATTTATAGTAGGCCCAAGTTAAAATTGGCTCTACACGTTTGGATGTACACTGGATTAATATAACGATCGATTTTGCATGCGCCTGGGCAATGCGAATATTGAAAGTACAATACAGTAAAAGTTGCAAGAGTTTTGTCAAAGCAATTGTCCTTTAAGGGTATAAAATTGTATAGACCATTAATTAACTCTATCTCTTGAATAACACACAGCATTATACTGGAACTATTTCAATATTAAATATTGGTATTGGTGTTCTAGATGGATGTGTCCGGTGCCTACGCAATGCTGATACGAATTTACAGTATAATTTGTGTTCCAGAAAATTGTATCTAATTAAAATTTACATTTGTGGCATTTTACATTAGAACACGGTCATTTGTATTAAATTAAGCCTTTAAACTGAATTAGTATATTCAATATTTATAATTAATCGTTGTGTCCGTGTGTTCGGCTACAAAATGCATGTCAACTATTTTTTGCACCGGAACCTTGCCACTAATGACTTTTTCTATAGGTGCCGATTTGACTTGTACCCATTCTGTAGACCTGTGTCGCTGTTGACATTGTCTCTCTTGTAAATATTAAAGTCTCGCGTGTACAATTTTTCACTCTCTAACTTTAACTTTGATTATATAATTAGATAAGTGCCTGTGTATCAGCAGCCTATTTTCCTTTGAACCTAATTTATAAAAAGTCAAATCAAAAGTTACGAGAAAATTTTGACATGTTTCATGGCTACTGTTTTTTAATCTTTTTGTTGTCATCTCTTATTTAGATAACCATAATTGCTACCTCTGCTTCTTCTGCTTTAAAAGTCCCGTTTGAGGTCATGTTTTCTATTATATTTCACAAAATCAGGTGAATCTGACAAAACGTATGTCAATTTTTGTTCAATTTCCTTTTAGAGTTATCTCCCTTGATCTACGATATGTCAACGGTTTCACAACAGCATACCAAAAAAATAATACCGCGAAGTACCATATTGATCCATATTCAAAAAGTGAGAACATTAATTTAAACGATAAAATCATATTGTCTTTCCTATTGTGAAACTATATGCAAATCTTCTTTTACATATGGGAATGGTATGTTCAATGTATAATGTATAAGCGTGAATCAATAAGAATTAAAAACCAATTGTTCAAAGAACAATTGAAGGTCTTTCCACATCAATTTTCTAAATAATTGATAGGAAGCTACTTCTGGTTTACTCAAAGTTATTAATAGCGTCAAAGTATAGATTTCTTCATACTGATTCAATAAATAAATGGTTTCTATATACTTTTGCCTGAAATAAGGGAGATAATTGCCAACTTCCGGTTTAGAAAATGTCACTTCCGGTCTCATATGATAGCTTTATTCACACTGATTCCAAAAATATATAGTTTGTATATACTTATGCCTGTAATAAGGAAGATAATATGCTACTTCCGGTTTATAAACGTCACTTCCGGTCTCAAATGATAGGTTAACCTATGATCATTCAAAAAATATATGGTTTCTAGGTACTTTTCCATGAAATAAGTGCAAAAAATACTACTTCCGATTCACTCAAGGTCACTTCCGGTTTACTTTTTTCAAGGTCATATGTCAACCAACAGTTTTCAAAAGATCCTATGGCTTTATCATGTACCAAGTTGGAGTAATAATCAATTAACCTTAAATTGAATCATTTCAGGGACAATAACTCCTATAAAATATCATTGGATTATTTCAGACCAAATGTATCATATCTTAATCACAATTAAGCAAACATTTTGCACTAGTTCTTTAATTTGTAATTTTAAAAGTGACAGAGGAGATCAAATAACAAGGAAAAGTCAAAATTTAGAATATGACCTTGACCTTTGACCTTGGCCTCAATTTCATTTAAATGAACCAAGGAACTCAAATCAATATACCTTAGGTCTCTATCACTTACCATTCATGCTAAACATTTATATATCTCTTATGTCAAATACAGAAGGGGAAATAACTCTCATATGGAGTTTACGTATCGCTTCGGTCAAAATTGGACAAAACATCCTGAGGATATAACGAGCAATTTGGTAAAATAAATTTGTCGCCTTCTTTTACGGTTACGGAGGAGATGCGTGCAGAAGGAAAACAGTGTTCGGGGAGATAACTCCTACAAAGAAAATTATTTGGTTACGCAGGGTAAATTTCAAAGGCGCATAAACTGTTCGATATCATATACCAAATATCTAAGCGACATATTGCGAAACAAATATTTATCGCAAGAACAAAATTAGGCGGAAGAAAAAAAAAAAAAATTAAAAACCAATTGTTCAAAGAACAATTGAAGGTCTTTCCACATCAATTTTCTAAATAATTGATGAGAAGCTAATTCTGGTTTGCTCAAAGCTACTATTGGCGTCCAATCATAGATTTCTTCATACTGATTCAATAAACATATGGTTTCTATAGACTTTTGCCTGAAATAAGGGAGATAATTGTCAACATCCGGTTTAGAAAATGTCACTTCTGGTCTCATATGATAGCTTTATTTACACTGATTCCAAAAATATATGGTTTATATATACTTTTGCCTGTAAAAAGGGAGATAATTGGCTACTTCCGGTTTAGAAAATGTCACTTCCGGTCTCATATGATAGATTTATTTACACTGATTCCAAAAATATATGGTTTATATATACTTTTGCCTGTAAAAAGGGAGATAATTGGCTACTTCCGCTTTAGAAAATGTCACTTCCGGTCTCATATGATAGATTTTTTTCCACTGATTCCAAAAATATATGGTTTATATATACTTTTGCCTGTAAAAAGGGAGATAATTGGCTACTTCCGGTTTAGAAAATGTCACTTCCGGTCTGATATGATAGATTTATTTACATTCAATTCAAAAAATATATGGTTTCTATGTACTTCTACATCAAATAAGTGCAAAAATGACTACTTCCGGTTCACTCAAGGTCACTTCCGGTTGATATTTTTCAAGGTCATATGTCACCCAACATTTTGCAAAAGATCTTATGGCAATAACTCCAATAAGATGTCGCTGGATTGTCTCAGACCAAATGTATCATATCTTCATCACAATATAACAAACATTTTGCACTTGTTCTTTAATATATAACATTAATAATATCGGAGAAAATGCAAAACCAAGCAAAAGACAAAATTCACAACATGACCTTGACCTTTGACCTTGACCTCATTTTCGAAGTTAGGATCCAAGGACTTTAAATAAAAAGACTATAGGTTTATACGGCTTACACTTTATGAGTAACAAAAACATAACGACAAATTTATTTGATAAAGGTAGATAACTCCTATAAAATTTCATCGAATCGCTTCGATCCAAATTAGCCAAAAATTCCTGAGGATGTAACGAACAATTTAGAAAAAGAATTTTGTCGACATCTTTTTTTGTTACGAAGGAGATGCACACAGATGATAAACAGTGAATAGGGAGATAACTCTTGCAAAGAAAATGGTTCGGCTTAGCAGGGTGAAATTTAAAAGCGCATAAACTATACGATACAATATGAGAAATATCTAAGCGACATATTGCGAAACAAACATTTATCGCAAGAACAAAATTTGGCGGAAGAAAAAAAAAAAAAAAAAATAATAATAATAATCAGAACAAATACAAAAGGTCTTTCCAGAGAAAAGTGGAAAGACCTAATAATCAGAAGAAAACCAATAGGTCTTTCCACAGAAAAGTGGAAAGACCTAATAAAAACCAAAAGGTTTTTTTTTTCTTTTTCTATTTTAGAAAAAGACATTAAACATCTGCACGTGCAAAATTTCTGAATGTACTTGTTTGCGAATACAAAGACATTTCAATATTTTTTAAAGACAAGAAGAAAAAAAAATAATTTATATTGTCACAGTCTCCTTTTCTAGAGGGGAGTAACGCTTATATTAACCTGGTACTATTATACAAACGCTAGTATAATAGTCCCAGTATTAACACATGCTACAAAATTGGGGAATTACACTTATTGCTCTGGGCTTCGAGTTCCATCCTATGTTTATCGTTGGGATCCAGGCTCCAAACTATGGACTCCTGTTTCCACATTATGTGCTCATGGCTCCATTGGGTAACGTTTTGTTGCTTCAAGCTACACTGAAAGAACACTGGGCTCCACCAATAGGGTTCCAGACTCCAATTCAATGATAGGTCACGCAGCATCGTGGGTAGCGATCCGAGCTCAAAATACGTGGGCTTCGGTCTCTAAACTGCCAAAGGAACTATGGGGCCTGTGTAATTACCCTAACACAGAAAAACGATACCTCCAATATGAAAAGTATTATTTATATCTTTACCATAATTTTTAGATGAGCAACACATTAAAAAAGATTTTTTAGAACAACCTCAAATTAATTCAAAGTAACTTCAGATTAAATACTCCGATACTTGCATCATATACTATAGTACTATAAAAGTAACTTGCAATGACTCGAAACGCCTGTCAAGACAGCGAGTTCTCTCTAGAATTTTTGAGTACTTCTGGAGTAAATATATCCGGCACGGATCCAGCCCCGGAACACCCCCTGGATCCGCCAATGATTAGTTAGCTTAAATTATTGAAGAATCACCAAGAAATTAATGACATTACAATATCGTTATTTATCATATACTTATAGAAAATAATGGTATAATTGTACCCCATGATAAAACTTATTTGTACATATATTTATTCATTAAATTTGAAGAATTGCCTTAACCGTGTGATATGACTTTTGTTATCAACTGCTTCCGGTTTATATCAACTGCTTCCGTTTCATATCAACTGCTTCCGGTTATTATCGCATGCTTTTTGCGTAAACCCCTGAGGGTTTACGCAGTATATATTAGACGATGTCCGTAGTCATTCGGAACACCGGATGTTATTCGGAATACTTCTACTTCTACTTCTACCAGTTAGTGACCACCGTCATCATGTTGACTATTCTGTCACTTTTGGGTGTGCGCAAATATAATTTTGATTAAAGTAACAAACAAAAAAAGGTGCTATACAAATATTTAACAGTGGGGATTAAAAACAAGGGCTTTTGATTTATTTGTTTGTCAGGAGTCTCTTGAACGATTCAAGGCTGCTGACAGATGTAACTGAGGAGGGTAAGGCATTCCAATTCCTGATGGTCCTCGGGTAGAATGACTCTTTCCTTGTTGTCGTGTTACATTGTGGGATCTGAAAAGAGTTTGTGCCCATATTTCTTGAGATCCTGTCCGGTGGAACGAGTTTGTGGCTTGCTGCAACGTTGACCTCCTGATTGTTGATCTTATACAGCATTGATAGTCGTGCGCTTCTCCTTCTATCTTCAAGTGGTGTCCACTTTAGTTGTTCCAACATATCAGTAACGGATGATCTGTTACTGTACCGGTTTGTTACATATCTGGCCGATCTCCTTTGTACCATTTCTAACTTGTGTTTATCTTTTTGGAGGTATGGATCCCATAGAGAGCTTGCATACTCGATTGTTGGTCTAACGAGGGAGATGTAGGCCTTTTCTTTGATATCGCTGTTAGAGATATTGAGGTTTCTTCTGAGAAATCCGATGGTTTTATTTGCCTTGGCACAAATGTTTCCGATATGTTTTTCCCATTTAAGGTCTGATGTTATAGTTACTCCTAAGTATTTTGCAGATGTTACGTGCTCCAAAGTGTGGCTATGTAAACGGTAATCCTTTATAATAGGTGTTCTGTTCTTTGTTACTGATAATACCTGACATTTATCTGGATGGAATTACATCATCCATTTTTCTTCCCAGACAGCCAACTTGTCTAAATCTTCCTGGAGGGTATTATCATCTGATGTTACTGTGATGTATGCAATGGTGTCATCTGCAAATAGCCTCACAGTTGATTTAATATTTTCTGGCATGTCGTTTATATAGAAGAGGAAGAGGCTGGGTCCTAGCACAGATCCTTGTGGTACCCCAGACTCTACATCGATGGAGTCAGATGTTTCCCCTTCTATTAGTACTCGTTGTGTTCTCTCAGATAGGAAGCTTTTAATCCAGTCGTTTGTTTTTCCTCTTATTCCATAGTGTTGAAGTTTGTGTGTTAGTAGACTATGGCCGACCTTGTCAAATGCCTTCGAAAAGTCCATGATTAGGCAGTCTGTTTGTTGGCCACTATCAAGATTTTTGGTGATGTCGTCGATGAATTCTATCAGCTGGGTTTCACATGATAGTTTCTTCCGAAATCCATGTTGAAGGTCATACAGGATGTTGTTTTTATCTGCATGGCACATGATATGGCTGGTTACTATGTGCTCCATTATCTTACAACATATACAGGTTAATGATATTGGTCTGTAGTTGATTGGTTCAAACTTTTTTCCTTTTTTGAAAACTGGACAAACGTTTGCTGTTTTCCATAATGATGGTACCACTCCTGTGTCATATGATCTCTGAAAGACAAGTTGGAGTATTGGAGCTATTTCATTGGCTAGTTCTTTAAGGATCATAGGTGAGATGTTATCTGGACCCGCAGCTTTATGGGGGTTTAAACCATTTAGTAATTTCTTAATTCCTTCTTGTGTGATGGTAATATCAGGTGCTGTGGGGTATTGGCCAGCCATGTTGCATCTTTCCTTAAATTCTGTGTTACTGAGGTCATTTTTACTTGAGAATGCTTCCTGGAACTGTGCATTTAAGATGTTGGCTTTGTCAGTTGAGTCGTCGTGTAGTAGGCCTGCTGATTTAAGCGGTGGTATGCTACTCCCATCTGACCGTTTATGCTTAATGTACGTCCAGAATCTTTTCATGCAGTTAGTACCTCAGTCTGACTCACTACTTGGTGTAACGATGTCCTCGATATATCTCCAATAGGCCTTTCTAAGTTCTTTTTGGGTTTTGCTCTTTAGATCTTTGTATGAAGCAGTGTCCCTTTTATCACCTGATTTTTTCTTCTTTTTATATGCTTTGTCCCTTCTTCTTATAAGTCTTCTCAGGTCTGTTGTAATCCATGGGCAACCATCCTTTTTACGAGCTGTCTTAGTTGGTATATTTTTATTGACGCTATCTTCTAGTGATGTTACAAATAGGTTCCAGATGTCATTTACAGAGGATTTGTTATCATAGAGTGATTTAGCTATGACTTTGATATTGTGAAGGTCGTCTTTCACATTTTGCCATTTTGCCTTTTTGTAAAGGAAGATCTTTCTTGGTTTCTGTTGTAATTTTGCTGGTATTCTGTCCACTTCAGTATAAACAATGTCATGGTCGGACAGGCCAGGTATCACTTCTGTTCTCCTAAAGCTGTCTGGATAATTTGTTATAAACAAATCTAAGGTATTAGTTCCTCTAGTTGGTTCATTAACTATTTGAGTTAGCCCATGGTCATCTAAAATGTCTGTAAATTTGTGGTGAATGTTGACATTTTGGGTTTTTGGTTTTAGTTGATTATTTTTCCAGTCCCATCCAGGTAGGTTGAAATCCCCGGCTGCAATGATAAATGCATTCTTCACATTTGTAGCTCTACTCATGCTGATGTCAAATTGCTTATATCCCTCTTCATTGGATGTTTTGGGATTGTAAAAAGATGTTAGGTAGATGGCTTTATGTCCTAATAGTTCTAGTTTGCACCAGACCATTTCACAATCTGTTTGTAATTCTGTGACTGGTGAGCTGATCAAGTTGTCACGTACTGCAACTAGGACCCCTCCACCTCGGTCATTCCTGTATATGTTGTATCCCGGTGGAAAAATTTGGCTGTCTTTAATGCTTGAAACGATCCAAGTCTCAGTTCCAACTATGATGTCTGGTTTGGTACTATCAAGCATATTGTACAGTTGGCCTTGCTTAGTTTTGATAGACTGAAAATTTACATTTACCATGCGTATTGTGCTTGTGGTGTTTGATGTTGCTTTAGATTTCCTCGTATTATCTGGAGTGGATGAGTGGACAGGCCTGAGATTTCGTGTTGGAGTTGGGCTGTCGAGAGGTGTGTCTGAAAGAATGCTGAATTGGTTGGAAGTACTGAAGACTAGTGAGTAGCAGAATGTGGAGTAGTTTGGACATTCGCACATTATACAGTCCCACGCAATTCCTGAATTGTTGACATGTTCTAAGTAATATTTGGTGTCTAAGGATTGGCATTGGGCATGATACCATTGGTTACATGTATCACAGACAATTCCCTTGTCGTCCCATGTGACCGGTTTGTCACATGTTCCACATGGATATATCGTGGAATTATTTTCTGATCTTGAGCAGTTTCCTGATGGGCCAGGATTTAATTCAATATCATTAGAACCCGTAAGAAGGACTATTGACAGGTATAATAGCAGCTTTCCTTTGTGGTTCAGGTTATTCTTTATGTAGTTGTTTTTGTACACAGTGTAAAGGAGCTGGTTTATGGGTAGCAGTTTGTCATTTTGCCTATTTGTTGTTTTTGTAGGGGATACATGGTATCCAACTGACATCAGGAATAGTAATAAGATTAAGAGTGACATCGCTTGGTTGATTAAGAAGGTGGTGATAAGATGAACTCACCTACACACCTTGCTTAACTTCCGCTTGACTGTCGATCTGTCAAAATTTTATTTCGTAATTGCCGCCATTTTGTTCTTTGTTTACATAGGTAACCACACTTTGATCGAGGATTTCAGTGTTGGGAGACGATGATAGGATATGATTTCTATGTAGAAGTTTTTCTGGTTGGATAATGGAACTACCTTACCCTTCTGTAAATAAATCAAATTAATTTTCGAAAGGATACAAACAATTTTCAAAAAATTTTCTTGCAGTGGAAAAAGGATACGTCCGATTTCGGCGCATGCGCACACATCTGTTCTTTCTATGACCACCTTTCATATACATGCGCAATAGCGTATTAATTGACCTGTTGAATAAGCATAAGCATCTTAAAGTTGCTATAGAGATATGTTACATATGATGCGAAATTTATTATGATGCAAGCTACTTTAATAAGCATTTGAATACTTCCTTGCACGCAATTACAAGCTGCTAATATTTACCTACATATGTGCGTACCAGCTGTGTTTAGATATGAGATAAGATTTCGTGTAAACAATGCGATTTATATTCGGAACGAGAATAGTTAAAACTAAAACCTATAAAAGAAGTATTACTAGCATTTTATTTAAGATTTTGAGTCTAGGGAAGATGTACCTGATGTACAAAGCTGGCTAATTCATTTTTTTATACTGAAATTAAATAGAAGTCTTTTTTGCACTTTATTAAAATTTTACGTCTAGAATAGACCAAAGACGTTTATAATCTATATTATACGTCCTTGAATAGATGTAAAAAAACGAGGATTTTTCGAAAAAAATATCGTTTATTAAAAATAACGTTTAAATTAATTATGAAAGTACATTGCAAATTGAAATGCAGTTATTTTCTTTGTTTAAATATTGCAACATTATTTCCTTTTTAAGAAACAAGGAGGTCATATAACCTCCTTGATTAAAATAACATATCAGATTGTTATAGGTATATCTGGATCCTTTTTCGTTATTAGAATGTGAATAAATTGATATTGAATATGAAAAAAAAACTAAAACTGAAATCTAAATCTAAAATATATTTAAAAAAAAAATACATTTGACCATGCAGATGAAAGAAATAATACTTCAAGCAATGGAATAAAAAATGTGCTGCTTTAATTACGATCGATAACCTTAAAATTAATCATGCATGCAATTTCAGCAGACTTAACAGGGCCAGCGATAAGATATCATATGTCTATTTATAGACACCGAGTGATGACAGATGCAGGCAGAGATAAGAAAAATTAATTTCTATTTATAGTTATCTGGGCCAGGGTACAGATTATCTAACCTGTAGTAATTAAGGCTCTTCAAAATGTTCGTCAAAATAAAAAAAAATAATTATTATTTCTTGAAAACGATCAGATGATGAATTTTCGGTTTTAATATATTAAATACGAAAATGTAAAATAGTACAAGGAGATTTTGAAAGACGACAGGATAATTGATACTAATTATGTTTTATGCATGTAAAATTATTATAGTGAAATTTTGAAGTTTGTTTTATTTATGTTATATTTTTATAATTTTGACCACAAGTAGCAGAACTTTGTGTGACCATTGTGATAATGTACCGATGTAAACGCGTTATCTAATTAATTAAAAGCTCCTGCTGGTCAACTGTTCTCATAACTGTGTAAACTAAACTTTCTCTGATGTCTTATATACCAGCTACGGTGTATGGGTTGTAAGTGTTTCTTTGTGATGTTAAAGTTGAGTTGCAAAAACAAATCGGTTGTTGTATTTATTAATTAGATTACAAGACAGTAAGTGAGTATAAAATTATTTATAATTGATACAGAGAGAATCTTAATTATATAGAGCGACGCCTGTTGTTACCATATGTTGACATAATGGCTACATTGAAAGTCCATGCAGGTGGAGGGAGATGTAGACTTTACGAATGATCGAGACAATAGCCTATTCAAATGATTTTTTAGTAATCTAATTTGGAAAAAATAGAAAGACAATATAAACACAAAAAAAAAATCATAGAAAGATCTTGCGAGGTTATATGATTTTTTTCTTATTATAATTACGTTTTTAAATAGGTTTTTTTAGTCGTTAAATACTTTAGGATACCTTACATATGTCATGCTCTCGTATAAAACTGGTGCAATTGAAAGAAAAAATCGTCACAAGTGAAATGCAGATCGGCGCAAATGCAAAACGCCGGTTTAAGATAAATTAACTAAGAGATTTACCCCTTACTAAATAAATAAAATCTGCTATTTGTTCTGCCGTCCTTAATACATTTGTCCTGCTTTTCTTAATACATTTGTCCTGCCTTTCTTAATACATTTGTCCTGCCTTTCTTAATACAATAATCTGAAATCCATTTTTAATTCATCAAATTGTCGCGCAGTAAAAATCTTTCTCCTATCTTACTTTAAAAAACTTCTTATACCCAGTTATATTTCATCAAATGGTTGCTAGCAACAATAAAAATCTTTTTCTCCCCACCGTACCCAGAGGAGGGACGACATTGAAGGTGTTTCCCACTTACTGTATTTTTAAATCCATAAATAATTTATCAAAAGGTAGCTCGCCAAAAAAAAATTCTTCCTTTTGTTTTCCTTAAATAATTTTTCTTAAACCTTTTAATCTATCAAATAGTCGCTTATAGCAGTAACAAGGATTTTTTTGATTTTTTATGATTTCAAGCTTAGGTTGTATTTTATGTACTTACATTTGTGTTGGGATATTAAATTTTATGTTTTTCCCTCGAGGTTTTTCCTTAATAATTGATTCCATAAACTTTTTAAGGAGCCTGACAACTTCAATTCTTTTTGGCAATCTACTTTAAGATCATTATTGCTTAAAACTAGTATACTATTTTATCATAATTGATAATATATAATTGAACCTTACTTTAATTGACGAGTGTTAATAATTTGTACTTTATAGTGCACATTATAGTAATACCATGGACACTAAGAGTTTAAGATTATTAGAACACAAGTTTATTGCTTAATTATGATTAATCTGTCAGAGAAAAGGATTTCATAACCAGTTACAAAATTCAATATCTTAGCCAATTTCTTACTTAAACACTTTCCCTAATTAACTTCAAGTATCAAAATCAAAATTTGTTCAAGTAATATCTTTGCATATAAATTGATACATTGTATGTGTCTGAATGTTTGAAAGAGATTCTTAATTTTGAAAAGTTATATGAAAAAAGTAAAACCACAAAAATACTGAACTCCGAGGAAAATTCAAAAAGGAAAGTACCCAAATCAAATGGGAAAATCAAAAAAACAAACACATCAAACGAATGGATAACAACTGTCATATTCCTGACTTGGTACAGGCATTTTCTTATGTAGAATATGGTGGATTGAACCTGGTTTTATAGCTAGCTAAACCTCTCACTTGTATGACAGTCGCATCAAACTTTATTATTTTGTAGTGCCTGAGCTTTTGTATTTTCTCTAAAATGATCTTGCCATGTTTGTTTAGAATAAAATATTATTGGTATTAAATTGCTTTGTTGTTTGCATTGACGATTTCTTTCACTTAAACATAGAAGCAGCAAGAAACATGACATTGTATGACATATATAATTGAGGAATTAGTTTCTTTAGTATCGACTAATTTGAGTTAAAAACAAATTCAATATTGGAAATCAATGATTTTTTTCATTCAAAACTGCTTCAATATATATAAAAATCAGAAGATGTGGTATGAATGTCAATGCCACAACTCCCTTTCAAGACACAATGTGGTACAATTAAGCAAAATTTTACAGGTTACATTTTTTCTTTCAATACAAGCCATCTCAGTGATCAGTAGGCTATACAGTGCCCCCAAATGACTAGTATAAAACTATCCAGCATGAGAGAAAAAGGATAGGTCAATATAAGAAACCAACAAGGCAACTTCAGTTCCATTTCAATATTTAGATTATTCTAATGGATTTGTCAAATGTCAGAGAGAATATCTGTTTTAAATGTGGTAGGAATACCAATGAGACAACTCTCCATCAAGACACAGTGTAGTCAAAGTAAGCAATTATAGGTTATAATACAGCCTTCAACACAAAGGCTTGGCTCACATTGAACTGCACCCTACTAGGGGCCCCAAGACACTGATATAAAACAATTCAAACAGGAAAAATCAAATCTAATTTAACTTCAAAAGAATCTACATACATACCATAAGACAGTAGTGTAACTTTACCATGTAAAAGACACCCTTTAAAAGTTAATGAAAAAACGTGTTCAAATAAAAAAAGGAACACCTTACAACAGTTCATAAATGTGGCCTTTAAACAAACTAATGTTTAGAAATGGGTATTCAGTGATAATTTCAGGTTTGATTATGTTAGTTGTTTTGTTGTTTTCAATTTAGTTTGTTTATTTATAAGTACAAGGTGTAAGCTGTTTTGTCTAGGCTGTAAATAGCTTTCTTAATGAATTGGTTTTGGTCATCAAGGTGAAGAGAATACAGTGCAATTCAAATCATATATATTGAAAATTAAACTTGCAGGCCTTTTTTCATGACCCACAATTTAAAATATAAGAAAACATCAAAATAAAAAGGGACATTCAAAAAATATCTTCAAATCGAGTTAAAGGTTTTAAAAAAGTTTTTGTTTTTAACAAAAGAGGTTTGTCATCTAAAACTTTTAAGAGCACAAAGCACACAACTTAAAATTGCCAATGCTTACTACCCTAAGCATCACAAAAACCTTGCAGAGCAGGTGTAGGGATCTAAATAATGAACAATATCAAGCCATTGTTCAAATAACCATGAACATATCTCAAATTCCAATAAAAACAGTTATTAAGTTTCACGTATTGCATTTCTTTTATTAAGCATAAATAATCATTAATTGATTAAATTTCTTCACATTTGTATTTGAACATAAGCCTAGAAACTAACTCTTGTCTAAAAAAAAATAATTATCTAATATTTAATGCCAAACAAGCATTTGGGTTTACGATTGCATTTCTTTTTTTAAAGAAAGCAACTTGTCTGTAACGTTATCGCATGACAGTTCGACGTCATTCGGCAAATTCCGGAAAATGTACCTCAATGGTACGTTTTTTTTTAGTAAAACATAACAAAGTTGGAGAAAAAGAAAATATAAATAATCAGGAAAATTTATTATTAAAAAAATACAAAACAAATATTACAACAAATGCATTGTTTCAAAGTTTTGAAAATAGTTTTGTCTGTATGTCTTCTGCTGAAGTATATGATAAAAAGAACATAACATGTCGTTTTTCATATCAGACCCCTTATCAGCCCATGGTTAAAATCATCCCTCGAGCCTGTCGGCTCTCGGGCTGATAACATGACCTAGGGCTGATAAGGGGTCTGATATGAAAAAGGCCATGTTATAATCTATATATATCAATGGTTACAAAAAGAGGGTATCAAACAAAGCCTGCTGTAATGGTTATGACAATTATCAATAAAAAAAACAACTTTAAGATAAATATACTATATGATCAATTCAAGCTTGCCATCTCTTCTACTTGCTCCAGCAACTTCATAAATCTGATTGTTTCTACAACAGCTCTCTTCAACACGACATCAGCAGTAAAATATCATGTAAAATGCATCTCATTGAGTTCATTGATATCACAACATGCACACAAAAAACATAGAAAACGCAACTTGAGACAAATACACCTGCTAATTCTAGATTTATTCTTATCGTTTGATCAAGTGACATTCTGTCTCCATATATATATTAATGACTCATAACAAGACATTTACTTAGTTACATTGCTTGCGGGCGATACAGAGGCTCATCTGAACATTTCAATTTAAAAAAAAACGACTGCCATTAATTCAAAGACCTGGACAAACTGACAAAATTAGACAAAAAAAAAAGAGTTGAAACATATATAATCAAATTCTATCTGAAAAAGGAGAATGCATCGACACAGTAACGATAGAGTGTAATCCAATTAATAGAAATTGAAATCTACACGACAACACAATTGATCACGAAACATTAACTAAATGCCTTTGCTGCACCATCGCAAATAATATAGATTTGGGAGATTCAGATAAGCAGCATTACACGTAAGGCCAGCCAAAGCATAGGTTTCTTCAAATAAACACTCATATCTGCTCTAAACCCACCAGAGAGTATGATTATAAGACAATGGTAAGATCAATAACCGAGAAATCATATTTTTCTCCTTTTATTTTTTAGTGCTTAAGATCATATGGTATGCGTGTCTCTTCCTTTGGCTTTTAAATTATTTGTTTAAAAGAGCGGCGAAAGATACAAAAGGGACATTCAAAGTCGAAAATAAACTGACAACGCAACAGCAAGAAATTAAAAAGACCAAAACACAAACAACAGTATACAAAACACAACATAGAAAACTAAAGACTGGCAACACGAACCCTACCAAAAACCGGGGGTGATCTCATGGGCTCCGGAAGAGTAAACAGATCCTTATTCACATGTGGCACCCGTCGTGTTGCTCATGTGCTTCAAAATACTAGTAATGACGTAACGATGCATTTACCATTATTATACTTCATGTGAAAATGCAGGATTCTGATTGGTTCATACGAGGGAGACAATTTACTCTATCCAATGGCAAAGACTATATTACCCTTCACGTGCAATATGATTGATTGTTGTTTTCCTGGCGTCCTGTGGCAAATCTTTCATGCATGTACATTATTAGTGAACAATAAATACAATATGTAGGTCCTATCAGTGGGAAATCTGGTGACAAAATATTACCTCCCCTGTAAACACTGAAAACTAGATCTTTTCAATGTTTATCCGATTTCAGCAAGGACGCTATCAATAATAAATTCACGAGAAAACTTGTAAATATTAAAATTAGAAATAAGTTGAAATAAAAACAAAATTTTTCATTTAATGTTATCATTTCCCTCCTTAATTAGAAAACGACGAGTACAGCAGACTAAAAGAGTTTGGTGTAAAATTGGTTTAAAATGTTGCTATGCGAATAAATTCCTGGAATAACAACTTCAATTATTTTTTTACTGGCAGTATCCCTCTCTGGAACATGCTAATTATCCGTATATATATGCAGGTAGACCAGAGAAAGTCAGGGAACAAATTCAAAAGGAATCGATTGATATGCAGGAAAGATTGGCACTTTTGAAATTAAGTTTCTTAGCAAATTCAAACGGACCTTATCCCGATGTAAACATTGAACGTGAATAGATCGAGAAAACCTCAAATACATGTACAAAAATTGAGACGACCTTTTCTTAAAATTGTATAAAAATAGTAAAAAGATGCCTACTTTATAAGAATATTTATTTTTAATTTTTTAACCTGCACAGACGGATTTTTGTATTGTTATATTCATGAAAAGACGATATTTCTATATTGAATTTTCATGTGACAGGAGCAGACCGGTGTACTCGAAAACTTAGAATGTGAAAAATAAGTAAAATTTTGGAAATTGTAAGGAAATGCTAAGTACTTTTTGGAACACTTCAAAAATTGTTGACCCGAAAGATCTTTAGACTTTGTATGTACATGATTTTTTCCATTTTTTTTTATCGATATGCAGCAAAGATTGGCACATTTTAAATTTCAGTTTCACAAGCTTCTAATGAGGCCCCTCTTGGGGGTGTCAAAGTAATCACATAATCACAAATTTTTAGCCAATATAATCACATAATCATTAATTATTTTTTTAAACAAGATAATCAAATAATCAAAAATACAGTCCTAGATTATCAAATAATCAAATAATCATGAAATATTTGGTCTGGTAATAAAATATAATCACTATAAAAACGGCCAAGTAATCAAATAATCAAAAACCCCATGATGAGGCTCTCTAATGCAATTATCTCGATGAAAACTGAACATAAACCATCGTGTATTTGCATGTATTATTCTAATATATATAAGTAGATGTGGTATGAATGCCAATGAGACAACTCTCCATCCAAGTCAAAATTTGTAAAAGTAAACCATTATAGGTCCAAGTACGGTCTTCAACACGGAGCCTTGGCTCACACCGAACAGCAAGCTATAAAGGGTCTCAAAAATTACTAGTGTAAAACCATTCAAACGGGAAAACCAACGGTCTAATCTATATAAAAAAAACGAGAAACGAGAAACACTTATGAACCATATCAACAAACGACGACTACTGAACATCAGATTCCTGACTTAGGACAGGTGCAAACAATTGCAGCGTGTTTAAACGTTTTAATGGTACCAAACCATCACCCTTATCTGAAGCAATAGTGTAACATCACAACATAGAAAGACACACTATAAAATATCAATTGAAATGGCTTAACTCAATAAAAAGACATATTAACACCAGTGAACATACACTGAACAAATAAATTTGATCTATGATACAATGTAAATACAAAATAAATAAACTAAGGGAAGAATAATTAAAGTAACATGTTATACCGCTGTGAAATGTTAAACAATTAATGTTTAATTAATAACACAGTTTAACAACAATTTTTTTAAGATGTACAACTATTATTTCGAAATAACTTTTGATCAGTATCGTCACCGGCATTGTTTTATTGTTGTCTTTCTCGACTCTGTCATAAGAACAGTGAATTTTCTTTTGTTTTCGTTCACTGGATATCCCACTGCTATGATAAGAGTTGATCGGGATGAGATGGTGGTGGTGGAGGACTGGCATTTGAAAATAAAATTAAGCCTTGCAAAATGCCACCCATGGGCCCCTCAAAGAATTGTTGCAATGGTTCTTAACATGCAGTGGTCATGACACTCTCTACACGAGGAATCAGAGTGAACGTCCCAAATCTGACCGGACGTGGCTGCAAACTTAGATACTCAACACAGCCAAACGGATGCCCAATTTCGGCGAGGGTTTTACTGCCAGCAGGAAGAAGACCAAAGTGACCATATTTATATTCCCCAGTCACCATTTGGGTCATCGGTACATAATACGGTTGGGTGAAACATCAATCATCTACCTTACCTACCTAACCTAAGCAACTGCTTTGTTGCTACCTTCATGTCTTTATCATTATCAATAAAAAATGAAACGTTTTGAAAGTTCGTATTGGTGACACTGCCCAGAAAAATTTCTGGACACCCCTTTGTCAATGACACCGGTACGTAATGGTTGAGTGTCGGTTGCTTAACGTCATCTTGCAAATATTCCATGCATGTTCAGGATGAGCACGAATACATACAATAGGTAGGTCCCGTAATAGAGGCTGTCCGGAATTACGTCGGGGAAGTTTGGACTGACACTGGATAAAATGAAGGTATATTGGATAAGGACAAACATTTTGCCTTGTAAGAGGCCACCTTCGGACCCCTCATAGAGTTGCTGCATGGGTTCTTAAAGTGCAGAGAGCGTGACACTCTCTCTACAAGAGGCATCGGATCTAACATCCCCATTCTGACTAGATGTGGCTGCGTATTTGTACATCCCGCACAGCTAAACGGGCGCCCCACTTCGGCGAGGGTTTTACCGCCGGTCAGAAGAAGACCAAAATGACCATATTTATATTCCCCAGTCACCCTTTGGGGTCGCTGGTACATAATGCGGATGGGTTAAACATGTTTGCAAGTCTATGATATCATCTGCTTAAACTAAGACAGTGGTGTAAAAACACAAGATGAGAATAGACTTTACTAGTGTCCAAATTCTTTCATGTAAATATAAACAAAGATTTGGTTAGAAAGTTTGGCTGTACCTATTTAATTCTTATTTAAACCAAGATATCATATCCTACTTTTAATGGTGATGTTGTTTAAATAGCCCGTTAGTTTATACACGAGCCATATGCATGTAAACTATTTGATCCTTAGAATACAATTATCTCAAAGGAAAGGTTATCGATTTAACAGTAGTAAACTCTTTAAATATTGTTTTATCGGTACTAGTATTGAATGTGTTTTTGAAAAATCAAAACATAACTAAATATATATTACTATATATATGCACACTTATGATAACTCATGAGATCGTACAACCTCTCGATACTGTTAACTTATATTTTGGCATTGCACAAGTTCATGCGTTTCTATGACGTCTCTTTCTAAATCCGTTGGATATGTACTGATTGATATATTAGCTATATATATAGTCTAGAAGAACATGACTTACCTTTAAGTTGTAATTGGCTTTGAAATAACTTTCAATAACTACAAGTACTCTTATTTCGGTATTTTATGTGTATTGTTTTTATGTTAGATGTTTTTGTGCCTCGTACTGATATTGAAACTGATTTGTACAGTTTGTTCTTATGTTGTGCTGTTACACCAGTGTCCCAGGTTAGGGAGAGGGTTGAGTGCTAACATGTAAAACCCCGCCGCATTGTTCTCTCATTATTGATGCCGTACGTTGGACTATAATTTCTTTCTACCACTTTATTTTAACTCCGTTGGATAGTCGTCTCATTGGCCATCATACCACATCTACATATTTTTTTTTAAATTTAAAAAAAACAGTTGTACTGTCATCTAATGTAGTCGGCAAACAATGTTCAACGAGCTTCCATGGCCGCTTTCGTTTAGGCGAACTTGCGCCAACATCTGAAAGAGCCTCAAATTATGAAAAGTAAGAGTTATTGAAGTTTTATAGGCTGTAATATATTTTTTTAAACTTTATTTCATCTGGAATAACGTTGAAATTCATAGTCTTCAATAGTAAAAATGCAGTCAGATGTGCGCTGATTAAAAGATTTCAATTTTGTCTTTAGATGACTGATAATTTTATGGTCTACTATTTCGACTAAGTTTACAGATAAAAATTTACAATAAAACACAGAAAAAGGGTCACAGATGCCATCTCGAAACTTGAGACTCTTAACTATGTTAAGGTGACTTGTTGTTATGCTAAAATAAATCAAATATTATTGTAAACACGAACGCATAAAAAGACACCCCAATCTTCATGATCAACCATTTTGCTAACATAATCGGCCAAAGTGTTTTCGGAAGGTGGAATCCATTGCACATGAATTGATATGCCTTGTTGAGAACAAACAGAAAATACAGAATTTGCTAAATTTTGTAACTAAAAATTTCACTCTCGATTGCTTTCATTTCTCTCCAAGTAGAGCTCGGTTGCATTTCTTAAAGATTCCATATTTGATAAAAAAAATCTTACTATTAACTTCGACAGTATAAGCACCACAAGCAAAATTACTTGCATATGAATACACCACTACCGTAGATTTGCTATAAAAATCAAGCTATTTTAAAATTACTCTTTTAACATTATCAAGCCAAAACAGTAACTACCTTAACTTGGACCGGTATTTCCATATTCCATACATAACTGTATCCCAAGATACTCTACTTTCAATACACAAGTAACTATATCTAGTTTTAAGTCTAGAAATATTGCCAATAACAGGAGACAGATATGATTTTCCCTACTACCTGAGCAAATCGTCTGGCTGACAATGTGTTGAAATTGAACAAAGCATCCGACAAGGAACAAATCAAATCAGTAATACGTCTGTCAGGTACAGTAACACAAAATTCAAATGAATTCCAAGAGAGAGTAGAAAGATAATAAAAGGACATTCAAACTCATAAGTCGAAAATAAACAGACAACGCCATGGCTCAAAAAGAAAAGGAACAACAGGCAAACAATAGTAATCAAAACACAACATAGAAAATTATAGACTGAGCAACCCGAACCCCACCAAAAACTGGGAATGATCTCAGGTGCTCTGGAAGGATAAGGAGATCCGGCTCCACATGTGACACCATCGTGTTGCTCATGTTAGTACAAACCCGGTAATAAGTATAATACGGTAGGTCACATTCGGGAAACAGGGGGGGGGGGGGATTTTAGTTACGACATTAGGAACATATCCGCTATCATCTGTGAAACGGATATTCCATAACGGTCAACCAACTCGTGATGGCGTCTGTAATTTCAACTTTACCACTCGGAACTCTTGATTTAATAGCTTCCTTGTGAGCAGCAACCCTCTATCAAGGAAATCATGACAGGAAATACAAACCCTGGAATATCGTATCAACTGGGAGATATATACTCCTTATGCAGGCACTGCTGGAATGTTGCTACATAGAAATGGAAAGTTCACAATTGGGAAGCTGAAATCATCTCTTTTGTCGTAAAGTTTTGTTTTCAATCGACCCTCATTGTCAATTTCTAGATTTAAGTCAAGATATGAGGCAGACTTAACTGTATCTGTTGTATCCTTTATCTCAAGTTCGATGGGATAGATGCGTTCAATATAGTCACCAAATTTTAGTGAGAGAACATAATCTATATAGCGGAAAGTAAAGTTAAAGGAAACTTTCAAATTGCTGACTTCTTTTTTTTCTTCCTAAGAAGTTCATGTATGATATCAGCTTCATATGAATAAAGGAACAAGTCGGCAAGAAGAGGGACACAGTTGGTTCCCATGGGAATGCCGTTTGTTTGTTGAAAAATACTTCCTCCAAACGTGACAACTATGATGTCAATCAAGAAATCTAGCATCTTGATAATGTCAGTTTCAGAGATTTTTTTTTTTGAATCAGTGTGATTTTATACAAAGTAAGATTTATCCCTTCCTAAGACAACGTTGGCTATCTATAATACTAAAATAACAAAGTCCAATTTGTTAGCCATCATGACGTAAAAACGACGAATCAAAGAATTCAACTTTATATATAACTAATATAGGACAACGGTGCTGATTAAAAATTACACAATTGCAGGCCCGTTTGTTTTCCATTTAATTAATATTACCAATAATTAACAAGTTCCGGGTCGAGTCCGATACCGATACCAATAGTATATGTCTTATGCTTCTCTTTGTTCGTAAATTCCTCCGTTATCGGAGCACCCTTGTCACACGGGTATTAAAAAGCCCTTACTTTTAATACTATCTATTTAAAAACAAAAATTAAGAATTAAAATATTAAAACAAAAAGGTTATATACATTCCATCATTAAATAGTATTGTCCTAAAACTATGCAGAACTTTAAAACCCGTAATTGAATACTATTTATACCTATAAGTGAAAGTGAATTGAAATCCAGGCTATAGTTATAAATCAGTTCATTACGTTTGATTACATGTGCGCGCATTTGTTTTACAAGTAACCTTAGGTAAACTGAGGTAAATACAGGTAGATTATACTTATTTATTTAACTATTATTTTCGAGAAGGATAAGTCCGTTATTATGCACAAGCACTTAGTCCTGTAAATATATATAGTGTGATAAAAATGAAAAAAAACAGCAAATCTAAAGATTAAAAATACTGATTCTACATGTCGTAACGTGCTGAATATTTGAAGCCCATTGCTTTATGAAACACAAAACTAACATGTATGTGCTGAATAAAATTATTCATTGTAGTTAACATGGAATGATTCAGGGCCGTTTGTAGTACGCCTGGATTCTTCTGACATTAGTGATGGCCAAACAGGAAATAGGGAATCTGATGAAATATCTTTGCAACTATTTACGGTTTGATCGCAATGAAATATCCCATGACTTAAGTGTTCTCTCGATACGGAAAGTAAAGCATTCGTACATCAATGATTTCCCCCCATTTGTTTTTGACAAACGAAACTGCATGTTTGTTTCTTGACGCAACTTCACAAACTGACTAAAATTATTACGGATGTCAAGTTGGTTCAATATTCAACATTCAACATTCAACATTCAAATTTTTTTCTGTAATTTTTTTTTTTTTTTTCTTCAATTTTTTTGTTTTTTTTTTTTTTCAACTTTCGTTTTCAACATTCAATTTCATTATTTAAATTTTTTTTTTTGTTAAAATTTTTTTATTCAAAATTCTTTTTTTTTTTTCAACATTGGTTTTCAACCCTCAACATTCGTTTTTCAGCATTAAACATTTGAGTCATTCGTTTTCAACATTCAACATTCGATTTCAACATTCAACATTCGATTTCAACATTCAACATTCAATTCTTAGCTCATCTGGCCCAACTGAAACTAAAGCATTTAGAGCAAATCTGACATGGAATAAAAATGAGATCTATCCACCCTGATATTTTCAGACGAATCAGACAACCGGTTGTTGGGTTGCTGCCCCTGAATTGGTAATTTTAAGGAAATTTTGCAGTTTTTGGTTCTTATCTTGAATATTATTATAGATAGAGATAAACTATAAACAGCAATAATGTTCAGCAAAGTAAGATCCATAAATAAGTTACATGACCAAAATTGTCAATTGACCCCTTAAGGAGTTATTGCCCTTTATAGTCAATTTTTAACCATTTTTTCGTAAGTTTTTGTAATCTTTTACAAAAATCTTCTACACTTAATCTACTGGGCCAAATAGAATTAAACTTGGCCACAATTTTCAATAGGGTATCTTAATTGAAAAATGTATCCGATGACCCTGTCATCTAACCAACATGGCCGCCATGGCTAAAAATAGAATATAGGGATTTACTATAGAAGTTGATGAGAAAATTGTAAAAAAACAATTTCAAATGGTCACAACTTGAAAACTAATTCAAATAATGATAAGGGGTCTTCAGTAACTATTGTAAGACTACAATGGGATGACCTGCTTTTAATTTAACTAATGGGCCAAATTAAACCAAATTTGGCCTCAATCATTAATATTAGGGTATCTAATACTATCTATTATGATTTTAACCTTATTTTACATGATTTCCCAAACCACAGTAGATACAGTAGAGCGACACAGGCTCTTGAGAGCGTCTAGTTTTTTTTTTGTTACAGATCTTTTTTTCAAAGATTTTTTTTTTTTTTTTCAACATTCAACATTTGTTTTCAACATTCGTATTTCAATATTCAACATTCGATTTCAACATTCAACATTCGATTTCAACATTCAACATTCGTTTTTCAACATTCAACATTCAACATTCGATTTCAACATTCAACATTCAAAATTTTTTTTTTTTTTGTTAAACATTTCTTTTTTCATTTTTTTTTTTTTTTCAACATTCGTTTTTAACATTCAACATTCGATTTCAACTTCCAACATTCGTCCTTCAACATTCAACATTCGTTTTCAACATTCGTATTTCAACATTCGTTTTCGTTGAAATCGAATGTTGTATATTGAAATACGAATGTTGAAAAAAAAAAAAAAAAAAATTGAAAAAAAAAATCGAGTGTTGAATGATCAAATACGAATGTTGAAAACAAATGCTGAATGTTGAAAACGAATGATGAAAAACGAATGTTGAATGTTGAAATACGAATGTTGAAATGATTTTTTTTCAATTTTTTCAAGTTTTGTTTTTTTGTTTTTCAACATTCGTATTTCAATATTCAACATTCGATTTCAACATTCAACATTCAATATTTTTTTTTTTTTTTTGTTAAAGATTTTTTTTTTTAATTTTTCTTCTTCTGTTTTAACATTCGTTTTCAACATTCAACATTCGTTTTCAACATTCAACATTCGTATTTCAATATTCAACATTCGATTTCAACATTCAACATTCTTTTTTCAACATTCTACACTAGTTTTCAACATTCAACATTCGTTTTCAACATTCGTATTTCAATATTCATCATTCGATTTCAACATTCAACATACGTTTTTCAACATTCAACATTCAACATTCAACATTCAACATTCAAAAAATTTTTTTTTTGTTAAAGATTTTTTTTTCAATTTTTTTTTTTTCTTCTTTTTTCAACATTCGTATTTCAATATTCTACATTCGATTCCAACGAAAACGAATCTTGAATGTTGAAAACGAATGTTGAATGTTGAAAACGAATGTTGAATGTTAAAAAACGAATCTTGAATGTTAAAAACGAATGCTGAATGATCAAATACGAAAGTTGAAAACGAATGTTGAATATTGAAAATGAATGTTAAAAAACGAATGTTGAATGTTGAAAAAGTTAAATCACAAAAATACTGAACTCCGAGGAAAATTAAAAAAGGAAAGTCCCCAATCAAATGGCAAAATCAAAAGTTCAAACACATCAAACGAATGGATAACAACTGTCATATTCCTGACTTGGTACAGGCATTTTCTTATGTTGAAAATAGGGAATTGAACCTGGTTTTAAATCTAGCTAAACCTCTCACTTGTATGACAGTCGCATCAAATTCCATTATATTGACAACGATGTGTGAACAAAACAAACAAAAACAATAGGTAAAAATGTCACAAATAGGGGTAAATAGTCTAATTCGGTAGGTCACATTCGTGAAAAGGGAACGGGATTGTACTTACGACATAAGGAACATATCCGATGTCATCTGTGAAACGGATATTCCATAACGGTCAACCAACTCGTGATGGCGTCCGTAAAATTGACAAAGTGATGTTTTCAACTTCACCATTTGGAACTCTTGGTTTAAAAATGAAAATTCACAACTGGGAAGCTGAAATCAGCTCTTTTGTCGTAAACGAATGTTGAATGTTGAAATCGAATGTTGAATGTTGAAATACGAATGTTGAAAACGAATGTTGAATGTTGAAAACGAATGTTGATTGTTGAAAACGAATGTCGAATGTTGAAAACAAATGTTGAATGTTGAATGTTGAAGTCGAGTATTGAATAATCAAATACGAATGTTGAAAACGAATGTTGAATGTTTAAAACGAATGTCGAATGTTGAAAACGAATGTTGAATGTTGAATTTTAAAATCGAGTATTGAATGATCAAATACGAATGTTGAAAACGAATGTTGAATGTTTAAAACGAATGTTGAATGTTTAAAACGAATGTTGAATGTTTAAAACGAATGTTGAATGTTTAAAACGAATGTTGAAAAACGAATGTTAAATGTTGAAAACGAATGTTGAATGTTGAAAACGAATGTTGAATGTTGAAATCGAATGTTGAAAAACGAATGTTGAATGTTGAAAAAGAACGTTGAATGTTGAAATCGAATGTTGAAAAACGAATGTTGAATGTTGAAAACGAATGTTGAATGTTGAAAACGAATATTGAAAAAAAAAAAAAAATGGAAAAACCAAAATTTGAATATTGAATGGTGAAATCGAATGTTGAATGTTGAAAACGAATGCTGAATGTTGAAAAACGAATCTTGAATGTTGAAAACGAATGATGAAAAACGAATGTTGAATGTTGAAAAAGAACGTTGAATGTTGAAATCGAATGTTGAAAAACGAATGTTGAATGTTGAAAACGAATGTTGAATGTTGAAAACGAATATTGAAAAAAAAAAAACAAAAATTGGAAAAACAAAAATTTGAATATTGAATGGTGAAATCGAATGTTGAATGTTGAAAACGAATGCTGAATGTTGAAAAACAAATCTTGAATGTTGAAAACGAATGATGAAAAACGAATGTTGAATGTTGAAATCGAATGTTGAATGTTGAAATACGAATGTTGTAAACGAATGTTGAATGTTGAAATCGAATGTTGAATGTTGAAAAACAAATGTTGAATGTTGAAAACGAATGTTAAAAAAAAATGTTGAATGTTGTAAACGAATGTTGAAAACTAATGTTGAATGTTGAAAACGAATGTTGAAAAAACGAATGTTGAATGTTGAAAACGAGTGTTGAATGTTGAATTCGAATGCTGAAAAAAAAAAATGAAAAAAAAGTAATAAAAATGGGAAAAAAAATTTTGAATGTTGAATGTTGAAAACGAATGTTGAATGTTGAAAGCGAATGTTGAAAAAACGAATGTTGAATGTTGAAATCGAATGTTCAATGTTCAAATACGAATATTGAAAACGAATGATGAATGTTGAAAAAACGAATGTTGAATGTTGAAATCGAATGTTGAATGATCAAATATGAATGTTGAAATAAGAATGTTGAAATAAGAATGTTGAATGTTGAAAACGAATTTGTTCTCGTTTATTGGAAACCCGACTTACAAAAGTCTTTCTCTAACGAATATAGCATCTTTATTACATTCTTCAAAAGTAGGAGCCATGCCAAAACCATCGTCCAGATATAAAACTATCTTTAAACAATTTTTTCTCCAGTAATTAACAATCTCACGTAAACATTTTGAAAAAATGAAAGGAGTTGTTGATAAACCAAAAGGTAAATAAGTGAAACAGAAATGCTGTTGTTTCCAGGAAAACCATAAAAAAGTGTGCAGTTGGAGACAAATATTAAAATTGATCTAGCGTGTAATCATTAGCAAAATATTGAATTGCAAGTTTCCAGTCTTTAAATTTAAACTTGTCTTTCCTGACACTTTGATTCAAAATACTGAGATATAATATTAACCTCGGTTTCGAAGATGAATTTAGCGCTACGATCAAAGGATTCACGATGAAAGGCTTAAAAGGGACTGCTGCTTAGCACACCCAGTATCTAATAAATCAGAAATAGCTTCATCAACAAATTTCTCATTCATAAAGGCAGATTTGTTGTTCTTACAGTGCATCTATTTAGGTGTTTCTAAAAACTGAATAATGTAACCGCCCTTTATAGTGCTAATGACAAAATCACAAGCGCAAATATTTTCCAAAATGTCTATTTATACTCCCCTTTACACCATTAAAAGTGCTATTATGTTCTGCATTTTCAAAACACTTGATTTGTTCGAGGAAATAGAATATTCATTACTGTTTTTAATACCCCATTCAGAAAAATATGATTCACAATCTAAATACTTATCATTTAATATCGGATTAAGATCGTTGGGCGCCTTGTCCTCGAGTGTTGTGCTGAAATGTCTGGATCCTGTTAAGTGGGCAGATCTTACACCAATGTCCAAACTGTTTACACTGGTGACACATGTCATACTGGCCCGGCTCACGCCGCCTGTAGCCTGCACGAAAGGGCTGAGGAGGTTGAGAATTACGACCGTAAGGCTAAGAATAAGCAGGATTTGGCACTGTTTCAGCTGGTCTAGCATTTTGGGTAGCTCTGTTGTTATTGTTGTACGGAGAAAGGCGAGGTTTGGTCCTCTCTTTAATTGACCTAACTGCACGACTTTCGGCTTGTCTTATCTTCTTTTTGTCGTCGGAGTTATCCCAATCTAATTAAAAACCGATCTCTCATCGCTCCCGTTTTCTGATATGTCGCGTGGGACATATCAGAAAACGGGAGCGATGAGAGATCGGTTTTTAATTAGATTGGAGTTATCCGCGATGGTATTTGCCTCATATTCACGTACTGTATTATAGCTGTCGGCAATCCTTGTCGACTTATTTTTGGCATTTGGTTTAGTTATAAGCTCAGACACAATACTGTTAGTTGAAGATCTAAAGAGGGACCTTTCTTCTGAATTTTCAGAATTCCTGTTCAGAATTTCTTTCTTGATATCATACTGAATTCTTAAATTTTCGCAATAATTTATCTTGCTCAGAAGCCAAATCATATTTTAAGTAAACAAGTTTATAGTCTAGATAGTCACGAAACAATTGAAATGCATCTGCGATATCAGAACTAGGAGCAGGGTGCTGTGACTCATCTCCATCATGTGCATTTGTTTCGGTGTGGTCCGTATCACCAATATCAGACATAGCTTAAAATTAAGTGAACTTTTCGGCACTAAGACTGAGCTCCCAATGGTCAAAATATGAAAATGTATTTTCAATGTAAACTTTTACCGCGAATGACCAGTCCGTGCTATCTTATAAAGAAAGAATGTTCACAATAGAAAAACAAACCTATGTGCTATTTAAGAATTTAATGATTCTTTTTGTAAATTTATTGGTGTGTAAAAGCGTTGACCGAAGTACATTTTGTACGAAGCGCGGAGTAGCTTCATTCTAAAAATGTGCGTACGGTTAACGCCTTTGCAGCCCTATAAAATTACTAAAAGAAGCATTCAATACTTATAATAACTTTTTTGCTAGGATCATGAAAACCCGATTTTATCAAGTTTTTCTTTTATTTACCTGTGCACTTTATTGTGGAAGTTCGTGTCATCATGAATGTTACATTTCATTTTGGAATGAAGGTTCATTTCAGAATGATGCGAGATTGCTGTTAGCCAATCGAAATAACGTATCAAAATGAAATATACATGTACTATAATTATTGATAGTTAATAAATACATTTATCGTTCCTGTTCCCTTATTCATTCGTATCTCAATCAGGACGCAAGTCAGCGCCAAACGAAGGAATATATTTGGACAGACGATTTCTCGGACACAATTTGTGGCCAACCACTGAGTGAGTTACATTTACAACATTGCATTTCATGCTTTCAAACTGCTCATCATATGTTTGTCTGCGATACACTGGAAATTTAACTGTTTTATAACTGCAATTCTAATATGACGTTCTTCAAACGCTTTGAGTACACACCCGTGGTAAAATATGCATATAATGTTTGGGCTATTCCGATCATACTCCCACGTCATATATATAAAAAGAAGATGTGGTATGATTGCCAATGAGACAACTCTCCACACTAGACCAAATGACACAGAAATTAACAACTATAGGTCACCGTACTTCAACAATGAGCAAATGAGCAAATCCCATACCGCATGGTCAGCTATAAAAGGCCCCGAAATGACAAATGTAAATCAATTCAAACGAGAAAACTAACGGCCTAATTTATGTACAAAATAATGAACGAGAAACAAATATGAAACACAGCAACAAACGACAACCACTGAATTACAGGTTCCTAACTTGGGACAGGCACATACAGAATGTGGCGGGGTTAAACTAGTTTGTTGGTGCCCATTAATCCCCAAAACCTGGGACAGTGGTGTAACAGCACGACATAAGAACAAACTATGCAAAACAATAAACGAAAAACAAATATGAGAAACAGCAAAAAACGACAACCACTCAATTACAGGCACATATAGAATGTGATGAGGTTACACTAGTTTGAAGACGCCAACCCTCCCCTAACCTAAGACAGTGGTGTAACAGTACAACATAAGAACAAACCATAAAAATCAGTTGAAAAAGGCTTAACTCATCAGATGAATACAAATATGCTTTTTTATGAATGAGCTACCCGACGTCATTGAACGATGACGAAAGAATATAAGCTTTTTACGGGAAAATTCACGATTGTGAAACCGAAAGTTATCAAAACAAGGAAACATAAACAAACGATGATAAAATGTGTAATAAGCTTCTTTTTTTTACATATAAGTAAAATTATCTTTTAAATTCATCCAAACCTATCTAAATACGTTATTGTAAATAGTTTAAACATGTCACTATAGTTCAGTTTGCTCTGTTCTTTTACGTCAATATAATAGTGTGTTTATTTACGGGAACGGCAAATGTTTGCCTTCACCTTGATCGCTTCGATCCAAAAGAATTGCCGTATCTGTCCTATTAGAATAGAATTAATGTATGGGGACTTGAATTTACCTCGCTATCGCTCGTGATAAAATATTTAGCATAAAGGGCCAACCCGTGGTAAATCAGTATAAATTCAAGTCCCCATGAATTATTTCTTAATTTTATTTTGCGCTCAATGGACTGTGCTATTATTTATATTTGACATTTCGTACATAATAACATTAATTCAACACATTGTAAAATTGTATTTCATTTTGTATTATTGGCTTTTTACCATTTATTAGATTATTTCATGATTAAAGTATCAGCACCTTATAGTCTTATTAGTTGAGCCAAATCGTCGGTTATACATAATAGCCAGGCCATTAGATGCAAGATATTTCATACCTACACCGCAAATATTTTTCTACCGTTAGAAAAACGTTAGTGTTCCCTCCGTGCCATAAGTAAACGTAACTGTTAACTTAACTAAATATGCAGGCTAGGGCCTCTTGTCAATCTTCAACTTGAATGTAAATGTTGCACCCTTACCTTTGACCTTCAAAATTTGCAAAATCAAGATAACATTCAACTTCAAACTGACCTGTATTTTTATAAATTTGTAAACTAAAGTTATACAATTTATGATCACAGGATTCAATACTTTTTGAATACATAAAGACAAATTCTGTTCATCAATAACGCAAAAATTATTGTCTTTCCAGAGGGGGATTAAAAAGGGTAGTGGGCCCAGCTCCTCCTTATAGTTGTCTGGAGCGAGCTTTTGGAAATAGTAATTGATAGTTATTATATCTATAATTATGTTGTACGTACCTTTGAATCACTAATTTCTATTTTTAATACCTTGCAGGTTAACCATGTTAAAGGGTGTACATAGAATATTGTAACGAACTCTAGTTTAAAGAAAATGAGATATCTGTTATAGATAATGGATATTTTAAGGCGTTTCTTGTCGTATAACACACTGAGGGGTGTCAGGATTGATCAAATGAAAGACCGACCGTAGGGAGGTCTTTCTTTGGGCATGACACTCCGAGGTGTATTATACGACAAGAAACACCTTAAAATATGCATTATCTGAATTATATATCGTCCAAAATATCATTTTCTGTAAAGATTTGCATCCTATATTATCGACCAAACTGAAGTGGGATATACTTTTCTGACGCATTCAGGTTTTAATACGTCCTACGGCTCAGTTATAATGTGAAATAAAACTCACTAATTAATCTATATATGAACTTTAGAAATCATTTTCCAGGCATAATACAAATATTACTGTAACTGCATGAAGTAAGACAAAAATGAATATTGTTACCGACCGATAACGGTGTATGAAAAATACAAGTCAATTTGTTAGTAAATCATTGTACCCACTTATTTTGTGAAAAGGGTAGGGGGGGGGGGGGGTGGCGTGGTGCTATCTTTTTTTTTCTTTCTTTTCTTTTCATGATATATTTTTTAAACATTTTTTTACGAATTGAACTATTCAGAATAAACTGAGAATCAGGATTAAAGTTTATACTGGCCCACCCCTTTGTAAAGTATGTGACTGTTATTCCATAGAAAATAAAAATAGTTGGCCATTTGATAGAATAAAAGGTATACATAGATGTAAAAATTTAAGAACTGGCACGAAGAGAGCACGAAATTGTGATACATGTACATGTAACAGGAAAAACGAATATTCATACATGTAGGTCAAAGTATGATTTGCAATACAGTGTGGATCAATAAGATTTTAAAAATCCTACACACGAATGTTTGTTTTAAAAGTGTTATGAATAGTTTTTGCATTATTAAATTCATCTCACCTCATGTGGCTTTATTGTAGTGATAAGTTAATAAAATTTCACTTTATGTGTTTCGAATTTAAAAAGTGTGTCAACGACAATTTATGGTATTTCAATCTAATAAATTAAACGGAGGAAAGGATCGTTTCTGCCCTAAACCTATCAAAGATTGAATACTAGTATTAAAAGTAAACCCCAAATTGGCAACGACAGACGATAACTATCGAACGAATTGAATGTTAAAGTAAATTATAGTTTGCATTTTAATCAGGGAAACGCCGGTCATTATGTTATGCCTTGTAGCATATTTCATTGAAACTTGGTATCGTCAGGGTTGATTCTTCGAAAGAATGACCTATCGTTCTGAAAGAAAATAAATCCATATAGGTATATATATTATTTTTAAGAAGAGAGCACCATTTCAACCGTTAAAAACGATTTAATGGTACAAATGTATTTATATATAACAATATGTACAGCTTGAATGTATCCAGAAAGAAGTAGTTCCACATTAACGGACACCTCTCTACCATTTCATGTAATTGACAACTAATACTAGCATTTGGCGATAGGTGCTTTATTATAATAATGCATTCAAATATAGTTATACCAAGCATGGTATCAATAAGCTATAATGAACAAAGTGTCAATATGAAGCACCTGAACCCTAATGTGGGTAATAATAAAAGTAATTAGAAAAAATTAACAATAAAAAACGGAGAGAAAAAAAATTATATATATATATATCAACTACATAATGAAAAGTGGCTGGAACATGCTCTTTGCTTAAAACCACATGGTAATTAAAACCCGGATGAAGTATTAAAGGGAGGCAATCTCGTACAAGGCGTTATCAGTTAGGTACAATGAGAGTTGCCTCCCATTGTACGCAATTGACAACTAATACTAGTGTTTGGCGATAGGTGCTTTATTATAATAATGCATTCAAATATAGTTATACCAAGCATGGTATCAATAAGCTACAATGTTAAAAAACAGCAAATCAAAAATATAATAATATACCGGCGCACATACCCTAAAACTGACTACCAATCAAATAATTCATAGCTGAAGTAACTCGATACATATCAACACTAGCTTGTTTAATGTAAGTCTGAAAACAGTCAGATCGCCAGTCTCCATGATGTTTCAATAAAATCTCAGGAATTCCAGCCTTGTGGCTAATGTAGCCCCTCCGTGCCTCAACGAATGGAAAGAATAAACTGAAGGGTCTAAACCAACAAGAATAATTAACTCTCTAAAACGGTCCAACAAAACGGATCTAGATAAAGGCAATAATTTACCATTGACAGGTAAGGCAAAAACGGGAGCATTCTTATCACCAGGTATTAAAGACACAAGATGCTTATAAGCTCGAACAGGACATATCAATGGCTCGACTGAGCAACATAGAGAAACCTGATGTGTGTAATCATGATCTTGTTTAGTCTTTGACCATTTCAATAAAAGGAGGATACCCTTTTCACTAACAACAACATTCTCTCTGATCATTTGTTCACGGGAATTAAAAGATGTAGAGCTTCTGCTGACCAGATTTGACGCCCTAAGCATACCAAAAAATGCAAACGTTAGAAAACACCATAAACAAGCATCTAAATAATCATAAATATTCAACAACCTAACAATATGATTTAAATGTGTCGGTAACAGTGGTAATTTTGACACAGCCACATGCTGATTCTTATGGCTCAATCCTCTTAAAGTCAATTTCAATTCTGTAGATAAAAAAGGTTCCACAGTAAAACCAAACAGTTGACTCCAGGTCTTAATGCCAGAAATATAATTCTTAAGAGAAGAAAAACTGCTTAAACTCTTGGATAGAAAACATGCATAAGCACACAAGGTATCCTTAATACAAGGAAATGGTCGAAATTTATAAAACACACAAAAAATATGGTATGCATTGAGTTGACTCTTCAGATTAGAATAAGTACGAGGCCGAAAGGCTGCACCCTTAGCAAGCTTGACCTAGATAAACAACAATGTCATATTAATTATCAAAGTTAGTCTTATCACCAATTCAGCGCTAAAATAGTTTTAATGTATCATGTATTAAACACCTAGATATTTATAATATCATTAAACAATTGACTATAAACACTTCTTTCTCGACAAAATCTGAATTGTACATCTTAGATTCTATGAAAAACTGTGATCTGTTCTTCTCCGAAAGATTCCAACGGGATAGCAAATCCGATAACCTATTTTCAACAGATGCTACATAACTCACACGCAATTGAACATTACTTGTCGCACACAAGTACCATATTTGACCTGCCAAATTCAACATTTCCTGATTACGGCCTGATCCCCTATTTAAAATTTCTACAAATGATTGTTTGTCGCAAAACAGCTGTACACGTTTATCTGAGATACTAGATGTCCAAAATTGAATTGCTATGTAAATCGAATACATTTCAAGCACAGATATGTGCATGTCCCGCAAAGACTCCGGTATGTCCGATTGAAAATATTCAAATGTTGTGAAGTTGACACCACCAATACCCTTGAGATACGCGTCAGAGGAAATAATTGCGTCTGGTGAAGACCAATCTACATCAGAAATTATACAAATTCCATTATAGTCATGTAAAAATAAAAACCACCACCTAATGTCTTGTCTAAATTCATCTGTGATATGAACACGATAATGATTGAAATAGTATTTTCGTAATGTCTGTAACATGCGTGAAATAAAAAGTCTTCCGCTTCGGACACGTTCGGAGATAAAAGACAACTTGCCAATAACTTGTTGTAACTGACGTTTGGTGCAATGTTTTTTCCTTGCAAATTTTTGTAACAACTCATAAGTCTCTTGTAATTTAGTCTCTGGAATTCGGACTGTCATGTGAATTGAGTTATACTCCTTGCCGAGAAATTGTCGGCGGCAAATACTTTTCTTTGCCGACCTCTAATCCTAACGTCTGAAACAATTCTAAAACAAAATTATAGTCATGTTTAGCGTTCTGATTGTCACTAACACCACCAAAATCATCAATATAGTTAATTGTATGAATGTTAGATTTCCATAACATGTAGGAAACAGCATTCGATGTTCGTTGACATGCCTGTGGCGAAGAGCGCATACCAAAAATAAGACGATTGTCAATAAAAATATGTCCCCTCCATTCATAGCCTTGTAAATGCAAGTCGTGCGGATCTAATACTAGTTGGCGAAAAGCCCGGGACAAATCCAATTTCCAAATGGCACACCCACGACCGTGATTCAAGAGCAAAGTAATAAATTCTTCATGTCTAGGATAATAAAGTTTAAAATTTTCATTCAAAAAGGTGTCCAAAGGGATGCCTTCATTTATGGACAAAGTGTTGCCATGCGAACAGTCAACAATTACTCTCCTGTTGGAGTCTCCCTTAGGAACCGTGAATAATGGTGATAAAGTTAAATGACAACAAAGAGGGTTCTTTCGGAAAGGACCGTAAATAGCTCCAAGGTCTAATTCTTTAGAAATGTAGGAATCAATAAAACTTGAAAACTGAGAAAGATGATTTTGTCGACGTGTGTGGGGATCGGGCATTGTATCTTTGACATAGTTTATCGGCCATCCATACTTCAAAAATTCAACCACTATTTTATCATGATAATCTTCTAATATTTCTTCCCACAATTGTATGTTGACATTAGAACGTACTGGAATTTTACAATACGAAAAATTCGGCTTGCCACTCTAAAAAACAGCTTCATGAACACGTGAAAAATTATTCATATCCATTTCACAAAATCTGATCGATACTTTTTTCAAGATATTTCCATCCATATCTGGTGAATACTCAAAATCAATAGACCCTGCTGTTTTCGTAAACCAAGGACAAATACTTGAAGCTAAAAGTACATTATTAGTTTCATCAACAACATTGTATTTCGTGTAATTGTTATCTTTGACAACAGTGTCAAAATCAGTGCTACATAATAAAGGTTGCAATAAATATGAATCATTTTCATCAATAGACACACCTGTAAACACAGGGGACGTTTTTTTCACTACAAGCATTCATACCACAATAATAAACGTCTGTTAAATTTAAACCTACGGAGCTTGACTCGCCTATAGATGCACAGGACGAAAAATCACCAATATTACTCAGCACATCTGCCTCATTTGCAGAGGATATTTCTAATGAATTTTGTGAATAATCACACAACACGCCCACATTGGTAGGGAATAAGATTTCGTTAACTCATCATACACACCTGAATATTCAGGGGAAGCAATCACACCTGTCATTGCAGGGGGTTTCACAACATCATTTTCGTAATTATCACACAATAACACACCCGCAATTGCAGGGGAATATAATTTCTCTTGATTAATACAATTATTGCTCATTTTAGTAGATTCACAATGTAGCACTGAAGTTTAACATCATTCATGATGCGGACAATCCTTCGAAGGATGTAGCACAGACGAATCTCTCGAATCTTTTCCTTTACGGACGCACTTTCTGCAAACATGCAATAGCTTTTTGTCCCCATAGGCTCCACAATGATCCCCGGAACGACTACAGTTTCCCGCTTGATATGCTCCGCAAATTGGATTGCGATTAACCTTATCCTTGAAAACTGTCTTGGTCGGTGTAGATGAAGACGATGTGAGGGTGGTGACGAGAGTACGGCCTTGTTCTTCTACAAATGCATGAGACCAATTTTTGTGACCCCTTTCTATCGAACGCAAAACTTCGGCATGCAAATCCTTAATCTCGGTAAAGTTGTATTTTTCGACGAAACAAAGCAAATTAATGAGAAGTTTTTGTCTGAGCACAGAAATGGCTTGTTTTTCAATGTTATGCATAATGAATGTTTCGCCTCTGACTAGTTGTGCTAGTCCGAAGTCTTTATCGGAATAATTGACCGATTTGGTTTGTGCATGCTCGTGTGGCCATGGCACATCATATTTAACTCTACCCTTAGCGGCCCTTGCTTCACCGGAAACTGCTGTGCGTTTTTGTTTGTCTTTGAACATTAAATCTGGTAAATCATTACCTTTGGTTTGAGCTTTGTCCACTGTGGCTTTGTCCTTATCCTAGTCGTTATCATTTGAAGAAGTAGAATCAGAATCATCGGAAGAGAACGAAGATTGATTAAGCAGCTGCCGAGTAAGCTCTTTAGCCTGTTTTCCAACTTTATCTTTATCCCGTAACTCATTCAGCGATGTGAGCTTTAATATTTTATTTTTTTTACCATTGTCCTTCGCTTTGGTTCTTGAAGATATAAAAGTCTGTGTTTCACCACCGGATGTTTTCTTGGCTACAAGGAGCTCGTGTTGTTTCGCCAACAAATCACGTTCCAAAATTTTGTTTTGTATTGTTAATTCTTGAATTGTTTTGTCAAGATCACTCACAATGTTGGTACATGAAGGTAATTTTGGACAAACGCTAGCAGTTGCTTCGTCTGATTTTGGTGTTGATGTCTGACGATGAACCACGTTTTCAGAGTTAATTATATCTCCAGCTTCTGTAACTGACTACATTTCAAAAGATGAAAGAATAAAGTCCTTTAAATACGCTGGAGGTTTTCTTGTTCTATTGTTTTCCATCGGATGTCATCGGATGTAAAAAAAAATTTATATCAACTACATAATGAAAAGTGGCTGGAACATGCTCTTTGCTAAAAACCACATGGTAATTAAAACCCGGATGAAGTATCAAAGGGAGGCAATCTCGTACAAGGCGTTATCAATTAGGTACAATGAGAGTTGCCTCCCATTGTACGCCGTGTTGTCGTGCAGACGAAATTTTCCAATGTCCTTTTTGACCAAATATAAACGTGATTGAGGGTCAATGAGGGTGGGAATGGGGTAACCCATATGACAATTAACGATAGAATTTTTGGCAACGATAATTTTTTTACTTGATTTGACGTAAATAGTAATTGAAAAATACGATTTCAGAATGACGATAAAAGATTAACTCGTGTGACGTTTACCTTACATAACATAGCGAACAAGAAGGAATTTAAAGCCACGACCAAGAAGGCCATACCAACCCTATTGGCTATCAAAATCTGCCAACTCCTCGACATAGTTTGCGGAAAGTGAACTGAATATGCTTATTAAATGTTCATAAACATGAGTGTACCTACGACCTACGAAGATATTTGGAATACAGAGAATATTTCTGTCCGAGGAATGACGAGTTCGGAAATTATCGTACGCTTATATTTCAAAAGATTGAGAAACATTTGAAAACTGCTATTTTTCCAAATATTCCACTTGTCAAAGGAACATTACTGCATCTGTACACGTATTAAATCATCACAAGAAGGCAAAATATGTATAGTTTTATCAAAGTGTATGTTTCAAACTGCAAAAATATTATCTTTTTCTGTATGATATGTAAGTTAATTTTTTTGTCAATTTAGGGGGTTGTTTTCTGTTACTTGTCGTGCTTTGTATTTCTTTTATAATCATAAACCGTTTTATTTCACAGGTTATTCTATCTGATTCAAAATCAACGAAGTAAACCGAATACACCGAGATCAGCTTATTTTTCAATGATTTTTACATGTTTTAATTTAAATGCGTCTTTATCTCGAATAAGATCTGTCATTTTTAAAAATCTTTTTACAAATTTTACTTCTAAGTAAATAATTTTTTCGATAGAAATGAACAACTTAAAACAATCATATCGGAATGTATGTAGTGTCGATTTACAATATAAAAAGGTTAACTTCTCAAAACCATTGAATACATTCACTGTTATTTCTTTACCTGCCAACATAGCTCACAATGCCTTTTCAATTTACATAATATGTAATTAGTACACACGTGTATATCCTAACCTTGATCAATATTGACTTTTCTAATAACAGCTTATTCCTATTGCCTGCGCAATAGTTCTAGATGTATGACTCATTTTTCTTTTGTGTATGACAGTAATTTTAATCTGTAAATAGGTCATAGTTAGACAACTTTTTCTTTTGCACCTGTGCATATCTAAATACAAAGTATGAATATTTTATACAAATGACTGGAAAAATTATTCCCTATCATTATTTCCTTGATAGTGAGTTGCTGCTCACAAGCAAGCTATTAAACCAAGACTATCAAGTTGGTGACGTTGCAATCATCTGTTCATTATTTTTACGGACGTTTATTGATCGTTATGGAATATCTGTTTCACAGATGACGACGGATATGTTCCAATTCTCGAAGCTACAATCCTGTCGTAATTGCTCATTCTTTAGTCTTCTATGTTGTGTTTTTACAATAGTGCTGTCAGTTTATTTTCAACATATGAATTTGAATGTCCCTATGGCTATGGTATCTTTTGCCTCTATGTTAAATGGTGTTTTGGAGGGTTTTAGTAAAAACATATTGCCCTTTGATGATGGTGTAATGGTACATTTACACACATACGAGGGAAAAAAGTATCACCAAAGACGAAGTCTCTGGTGATAATTTTTTTCACCGATTATGTTTATCACCCTAACAACTGTATCCAAGGGCAGTATGTTTTTTTTATTATAGTGAATATCTTATGATTCAATTGTGCCCTATTAAAAGGACAATTGTAAAAAAAAATAAAGTCATCAATTAAGATAGTTCACTAATAACAACAACAAACCGACGGAAATGATGTAGAAATAAAAATCGGTAAACCTCGACCGGAGCATGTGTTAATTGTTCCGGATCGCCAAAATTCGGGCTCAGCGGGTGACAAATTTCGGCATTAGCACCCGTTGCTAATATCATCACATGTGAATATGGGTGGGCAGGGCTTATGAAAGGTTTGTGAAAATTAACAAATGCCGCGTGTCCAATGAAATGAATTGATGATATAAAAAGAGGCGAAAGATACCGGAAAAACATTCCAACTCATAAGTCGAAAATAAACTGACAACGCCATGGCTAAAAAAGAAAAACAAACAGACAACAATAGTACACAAAGCACAACATAGAAAACTAAAGACTGAGCAACACATACCCTACCACATACTGGGGCTGATCGCATGTGCTCTAGAAGGGTAAGCAGATCCTGCTCCACAAGTGGCACCCGTCGTGTTGCTCATGTTAGTACAAGCCCGGTAATAAGTATAATTTGGTAGGTCTCATTCGGTTAAAAGGGGACGAGATTGTGCTTACGACATTAGGGACATATATGATATCATCTGTGAAACGGATATTCCATAAAGGTCAACCAACGTGATGGCGTCCGTAAAACTTACGAAACGATGATTTCAACTTCATCACTTGGAACTGTTGCTTTAATAGCTTCATTGTGAGCAGCAACCCTCTATCAACCAGATCATTAAATCATGATAGGAAATACAAGCCCTGGAACATCGTATCAACTGGGAGATATATACTCCGTATGCTGGCGCTGCTGGAATGTTGATACATGGAAATGGAAAGTTCACAATTGGGAAGCTGATATCATCTCTTTTGTCGTAAAGTTTTGTTTTCAACCGACCCTCATTGTCAATTTCTAGATGTAAGTCAGAATATGAAGCAGACTTTTAAAACTGTATCTGTTGTATCCTTTATCTCAACTTCGATGGGATAGATGCATTCAACATAGTCACCAAATTTTGAATTATTTAGTGAGAGAACATCAACTATATAGCGGAAGGTAAAGTTAAAGGATACTACTAATTTCTTTTCTTCCTTCCTAAAAAGTTCCTGTGTGAAGTCAGCCTCAAATGAAAAAAAAGAACAAGTCGGCAAGAAGAGGGCACATTTTGTTCTCATGGGAATGCCGATAGATAGTTGAAAAACACGTCCTCCAAAGGTAACAAATATGTTGTCAATCAAGAAATCAAACATCTTGATAATGTCAGTTTCGGAGAATTTTTTTGTCGGAATCATAGTGATTTTTTTACAAAGTAGGATTTATCCCTCCCTAGGACAAGATACTTGTATCTACGTTGGCCATTCGTTTTAATGAAACAAAGTAGGACCAAAGCTTTCAATTTGTTTTAAGTTTGGAAAGGGGAATACTTGTTTAAAATGTAGGAGGTCAAATGTTTTAATACTATTGCAAGATGAAAGAGTCTTAAATTGTATGTACTCTGAAAGATCTTTGGAATTTCTTAGTATCCACATCTTATTCACGCCACCTCTAGAATATGTAGTTTCATATTTGAAGCCCGGCTTTGATTGATGATAGAATTGATGTTAATAATTTAGAAAGAGGTTTCGTGGAGCACTTGGAAGACCCATCAATATTGTTGTTTGTAAGAACATTTATGTATTTTAGGTACTAGTATTCAATACAGTGATGGAAGATCCAGTTCTTTATCTTTGATTGAAATTCCAAGGGAACATAGAACAGACCTATGATTATCTAGGGTTTCCTCTTTAGTAAGTGTCTAGGGGTTATATAATGAGGTTCCAAATGAATTGTCAATACCTGATTCATTTATCAAGCAATTTATGTAATGTGATTTACACACAAACACGATGTTGTTTGGGGCTTTATCTGCAGGGACAACAACATATTTGTCATGGAGATAGGGCAAGTGTTTTGCAACATTTTGGCCTTTAAAGATTGATGTAGCACGGGTATTAATAGACCCATTCAGTTTCTTAATTCTGATTTGTATCAACGACCTCACAGCCTTAATCCATTCTGAAAGATTATCTACGTCTTCTTTCTCGCGTTTAACCCATTGCCAGGTATAATCCTCGACTGAATCCATCAGTATTTTGATTTTGTGTTTCGAATTGATGGATGTAGGCTCACGGTATTTCGGGCCTTGGATAACGCATTTCGCAGAGAAGTGTTATTGACAATGTTTAGGTCACCGGTAATTACGTGGCCAGCCGGATATGTATGTATATGAATGGGGAACTAGCACAGGTGCAATCAGGAGGTTTAGACTTGAAGTGTAGTAATAGAGTCTGTTGCTTCTATGCTATCTTACGATTAGTTAAATAATTGTTATAATTTTTTTAAGGTACACGACAACACTGTTCAGAGACAAAAAAAAACCAATTTAGATCTCTTGCGAGCGCAAATTACTAGGTTGTTGTAACTGTTAATCAAAAACGTATATTGGTTTTAGTTGCACTCGTTAGCTCGTACCTTTTATTTTATGTCATTTGTGATTATATAGCTCTTCAACTGTTTCGGTTTTATACATTATTGGCTTTCAAATATTCGGTTTTGAGCATTCCTGATGAAGGTAAATCCGCAAAAGTGCTTCGGATGCATCAAATTTATAACGTCTTGTTTTCATTTTTTAAAACTATTTGTCTGCTTAGTGACTGGTCGTTGGAGGATCTATGACGAATTCTTGAACGATCGGTGACTATTCTTTTACTTTTTGTTCAATGACATATATATATGGAACGATTTCGTCAAGTACTAGATACATGGTAAACGGTCATCGATTGATCAGTCAACTGATCATGATATGCATAAATCATAATTACTGCAAACAAAATAGATGGTTCCATTAAAGATAATTAAAATATGTGGGTAATGCATTTTTGTCTATACAAACGCAAGTTTTACAACGTTCGATATATTAATATAACGTTAACACCCAGTTTCACTCCTTTTGGATATGATTCCCTATTTTTTACCTTGATTTGTATTCTTATACGATTTATTAGATTTGACCATCGCTATACTATTGGTGCATTGATTAAGGATTGTATCTAATTAAAAAAAGGCAATTTGATCATGACTTTTGGTAATGTGCATTTGTATAAGTGCTACTTGTAAATAATTTAACAGTTAATCTTTATATGCATTTTCTGTTATACCTTTGGTATATTTTAATTCAGCGCGTACATGTCTACTCATAAGCAATTAGTGTTCCAACTATACTAACTACAACACTTACGGCAGATCCTACTGAATCTTTATCGGGGAATACCGTGTTTTCTATAAAATTAATGAAAATGTTTTTTTTTTATTTGGTATTAAAATGTGATTAAGATATATTTGTATTCAGCTTCGTGAATATATTCCTCTAGTTCACTTAATTATTCAATGAAATATTATCTTGAAATGTTTTTGATGTGCATATTTACTTATTTAACTCACGCGTACTTTTAGCATTTAAAAGAAGCAATATTTAGTGTTGAAAAAGAAGATTTATATGCATATTTTGACCATTTTGTTTCATTGCTAAATATTTTTGTCGAGCGTGCGAAATTTATTTCGCAACAGTAAGACATAGTGATCCTAAGTGTTTTGTAGACCCTTGTTAAACTCCCGTGGGTTTTAGTATTTTCCCATGGTGTTATTAATTCTTCCTCAACAATTTTTTATCGTACATTAGGTTTCTTCCCCATACTTGCTTTTTAAATTAAGTTCCGTTACTGGTCAAATTTATTTTTTTAATGAGTGACAAAGAAAAAAAAAATTTACTACTAATATATTTGAAGATCAGTCGTTACATAATTTGCGATGAAAAATTTAGATTTTTAATTGTTCACTTTATTTAAGGTGACATTTTACTACAATCTAGTCATAAATAGCAAAACTATTTATTCAATTAACCGGTCCAATACTTCCATAGAAATATTGGAATTTCAGCTTGCTATGAGTTGCAATGATTTTTGCTATAATTACTATTTCTTTAGTATCTGAAAGACTAAAATTATACACAATACAACTGTTAAAGTGATACGTTTCAAAATAATTTATTGTCTGTTCTGGACTAACAATTCCATTAAAATAAAACAGTTTCAGCCCATTGTATGAGTTCCAATCAGAATTTGAATACAAAACTTATTATATACTACAAACCAGTCACAAGGACAATTACGGTGTAAAATCGATAAAATTATTTGCAAAACACTTGCTATAGTTATCAAAACTATTCATTTCCTATGTAAGTTGAACCATTTCCATAAAAAAGAGGAGATTTTAGGTTAATGTGAATAACTGTATGATTTGCAATAAAAAATCTTTTCTTTTATGGTTGTGGCCTGTTATCTATTTCTTGCAACAAGAGATATTTCTCGTATCACACTGCTCGGAGTGTGATACGAAAAAGTGATATGAAAATATGCGTTAATTTGATTGGCTTATTCAGCATCATGAGACGATATTACGACATTTCCATTGGCTATTCGTTAGGTCATTGATAACTTTCAAAGGTTAAGACGATATACATTTCGTCCATGGAAACAGACAGATGTTATTTCTTCAATAATATACAAAACACTCACACTTTTCACCTGGAAATCTTCATTTTGTCAAATTCTATTACATTCTGAAGCGCACAAAAAGTTTTAAAATGTCTGATGTTAAAGTTTGACATGGGAACAGGACATATGGCGTCATACTGGTATGTGCAAAAACTAGATCAACGATTCGCGGGATTTTTAATTTAACACAATGAAAGTGTTGACCATAAGAGAAATAGGTTTAACAAGTTGTGAGAATTGGATATCGCTTGATATCAACTCTCGTTATTTAAATGTTGAAGGCTCGTTTATTATTATATTGAAATTAAATAACTCGAGTTGATATCAAGCGATACCCAATTCTCACTCGTTATGAAACCTATAAATATCCTTTAGAAAATAGTCAAAATTATATAGTCATAGGTAGAAAACATTCATTTCTATAATGTTCATTCAATTTCACAAAAATAAGGACGTTACAGCTTGATGCAAACGTTGAGATAAATACTTTTACATTTAAGCGCAAGCCTCACTTTGAACATTACGAAATGTAGTAACTGTACGTTGTCATTTCTTTTCTTTTATTTTTGTCTGTGGAATTGATCATGTTTTATGTACTATTAGTTGTGAAATGAACTGAGATACTTGAATACACCTTATATATAGAGTTATAATGTTTAGATGTTTCTCGAACAGTATTATGAGGTAACGTAATATTAATTGTTGGTTAGATACGAGTTTACGATATTTGGTGGATTATTTTGATGTAGGTTCTTTTTAAGGATATTTTTAAACCTTGCGTTCTTGCAGTCTGCATATTTGTTCATGTTATCTGTTTCCACAATAAATAACAAACACGCATGGAAAGAAGGAAAGAAAAACATTTCAAATTTATTCTACAAAGTTTGATTACATTTTACAATTCACCATAAAAATGCTAAATATATATTAATTTGTTTTTATTCTTTGCCGATAGTCACAGCAATAAAAAAAGAAAAGCTCGTTTTGAATAGCCTTGTGTTTACATTTAAGCATGTAAAGAACTAGTTCTTCTTTTTTCTAAGGTGATTTAATCCTGACGGTTTAACAGTATCACGCTCTGATGTGTTTCCCGGCTTATGTGACACTCCATTCGTATCAATCCATGATTTCTTTGCATTTTTCAAATAAAATTCTCTCGTAATGATTACTCCGCTTCGATTAGATGCAACTGGATGCGCATCACATAAATGATTATATTCGGTTTCATCAGTCACCTCTGCGTTTTTAATTGAAACGTACGCAGTTTTTTTCCCTTCTGGAGGCAAAAAGGAACTATCGTCGAATCTTTTCACAAGAGTATAACCTGCTTCTGGCTTAGCATCAAACGATTGACTTTTTCCAACTGTGGCATCTATCCCAGCAATTCCAGCAACATCTGCTCCTATTCCAAATTTCGAATTTGAAACCCTCAAGCAATCACTCTCAACTTTGACGTAGACGTTTTGAGCACTGCCATTATACACAGTTACACCCTTTGGTAGTGACATTATCTTAAGGATAGAAAATATATTTTTCAGTACCAATTTTTACTTCTCAAAAATATCTAATAGTTTATACATAGTTTTGAATGCAAGTGAACAAGCTTATACATTACAGATCATTCAAAAGAAAATTGAAATTGCTGTTAAAGTTGAATTTCATACCAACTATGAAGAGATGTTATATAATTGTCAATTATACAACTATTCTCGAAGACCATAGGTCAGAGATTTAGTAACAATAAGTCTTCAAATGGCCTTGAACAATGAGTAAAAGCCTTACCTTATGTGATTTCTGTTTAGTTGGTAATTCAATCAGTTGGAAGTACTAGTAAATGAATATGGTAAATGGTTTGTTTATTGTTGAAGGCCGTACGATGACCTGAATGGTATGATTAAAGAAAGGCAACAGTAGTATACCACTGTTGACTGTTGTCATCAAACTTAATTAAAACAAAATTAAGTACGACAAATATTAATGGATAAACAATAACAAAGGTAGTTTATTATTTTGCATCTTTCAACAGTTTAAAACAGCTTGAATAATACTTAAGACAGTGAAAGGTGAAAATATCTGAATATTAATCAATGCCGTTGATGTTCAAAAAGTGAATTATAAAAGTTTTAACTATCCATATTCCAATTTACTTTGACATGACATAAAACAAATAATTAATTTTTCACACTTTGCCAATCTTATATCAAGGTCATTGTGTCTCTATTACATATTGACACTGTGTTATATAATGGAAAGTCGCATACTGTATTAAAATTGAACTCTAAATTGAATGTAATGGTCAATGAAACTTAGAATGTATATCATAGTCATATCCCATCTTAAACGTTCTTAGGACAAACCCTTAATAAAAAGCAATGAAGTGTTCAATGTGTGTCTGAGTGACGTATGTATTTTAGAATGCATCATTCTTATCTCATGTAGCTTAATGTAAGAAATCTGATTTGGACGTAAATTTAGTTAAAACAGTAAAATAAAGTCGCTCTTCATGATAAACCTGTTGGGGATGTTTTTGTGTTAGAAGAACAATCCCTCCTGTTATTGAAGTCCTTATAATCTACACATTCATGCGTGTAAAGTCAGTTGAGATATGAAAACGCTACACAACAGGGCGAAGGGTATGTTACTTTTAATAACTTGCAGGTTTGATAAGAAAAGCGAATCTTTACGCAAGTCATGCATCCAATTTCAAGGGAAAACAGTCCAGTTTTGAAGCAATTTCTAGTTTCATAAGGAATATGACATGCAAACACTTGCTGTGAGGTAATTAATAGGGCGCCGTACATTGCTATTAGTTTAACGTACAATGAACTATGTAGCTTAAAATCAATCAATGACTTTTGGTGTCGAAACCCAAGTAAAACTTTAGTTAATGATGCATTTTCCTTCGATTTGTCATTTGTCAAGGGAACCAAAATAAAGGACTTCATTAAGGACGATTTTCAAACGTTGATGAGCATTTTGCCATAAAGGTACAATTCATTCCGGGGAAACGCATGTCTGCTGTACTAAATTATAATCCTGGTATTTCTAATGGTAAAAGATCATTATCACCTAATGTCATCCTTGTTGAGTATAAAAGTTTTAAAACACAATCAGCTGATTATCGACTTTGTGTCACTTTCAAATTACGTCATACGTTTATATTGTGCTATTGAAAAACATCCAGGATAAAAACAAAAAGATGTTCTTGCCAAATTATTTTTGATTGATTGATATTGTTGGTTCATTATGTAAATATTGTGTTGTATAAATGCACTTGATATTTTGGATGTATTATTAAACAAATTGGTTTTAACACTAATTGTTTGTGTTGATATTATTTAATAAGATTTGTTCTTCAATCTTTCGTTTCGGTTAAAGAAACTTGTCCATATAGCTTATAATCATATTGTCTTTATATACAATGTTATTGTTTTGTGGATAAGTGTTGATTTGCTAGATATTCCAGTTCTTTAAACTATATTTTGGTAAACGTAATCAATTTTCTATATTGAAACTATATAGTTTACGCAGATTTTTTTTAATTAATTATATTATTTGTTACAATATAGAACAATAGTTTTAGTTTCGTACCACCTAGTTAAAACGATTAGAACATGCTACAAGTATGAGAAAACTCGCTATTGTTGCCACATTAAAATTTCATAAAACTAATCAGGTTCCGAAATTAAAGTTATCGATTCACCACAACTCTAAACGAAGGCAAATTAAAGGGATGATAAATGTTGGTATTTTTATTTAAATAGATTACCCGACAGATGGGACATTATCGTTTTGTATAAATACATTAACACACGACTGATGTTGATGACAAGTAAATGGTATAAATACAAATTGACTCTGGAAGATGATCTTTTAAGAAGAAAAGTAAACGTTACCTGTTTTCGCTTGGGGTTACCACAACATGCACAAGGCATAAAAATATTAGCAAAATGTTTTAGGGTTTTCATTTGATAAATATATTTGGTGACTCTTTACTTTGAATACATTTATATCCGTCTAGAATAACTTATGAATTCATTATTGAGTGTACCAGAAAAATCCTGAATAAAAGTAAAATACTAAAAATACAGAACTCCAAGGAAAATCAAAACGGAAAGTCCCTTTTCATATGGCAATATCAACATGATCAAGCTCAAGCACATCACAACAGATGGAAAACAAGTGTCATTTTTTTTTTATTTAATGGAAAGCATTTAAAACAAAAAAAGGAACAGCAATATGCAAAAAGATGGCGCTAATATAGTTCTGACACTTTTGAATTTGGCCAATTGATATCACTTATGTACAGTTATATTGAAAATAGCAAAATAATTCGGTTTCGCATCTAGACAATTAATAGACACTATCTAGAAAAGATTTCTTGGTAATTCCTTCATCTTATGTAATAAAAAGACCAAAACTCTGTATGTACGTGTCGCTGCATGCAACTGATTAAGGTAGCATGTATACTGAAACATTACTGATCATCCCCCAATATCATCAAAGCCTAGAAAAGTTTGATGACAATTTTCCCTGAACAATGAGTTTTAAAACATTTCAAGCTACCGGCAAACAGAAAGTGACTGCAAGGCAGGTGCAAAAATTGCATATAAACTACAACGGACCATTATCAAGCCGCAGTCTAAATATAAAATAATCTTCCCTTCATTAAAAACCACGAAAAATTTGATGAAAATTTTCCATGTTGTCAAATTTCAAACTATCGGTAAACCGGAAGTTGCTGCATGGCAGTTTTGCAAATTGCTTGCTTGCTTCATCGCACCTTTATCAAACAAATAAATCCAAGGTAAATTGAAAAAGGGAAAGTCCATATAACCTGATAAAATCAGACGCTCGACAATATCAACCAACAGAACGAATGGAAATCAACTGTCAATTCCTGACTTGAAACAGGCATTTTCCTAAGAAAATGGTGAATAAAACCTGGTTGTAAAGCTAATAAATCAAGCTGCAGGAAAAATATAAATTATTCCATAGAAGCCAAGCAAAGTTGACGAACATTTTCCTTGTACAATGAGTGTTGTAAAATTGCAATCTATCGGCAAAAAAGAAGTGGATGCACAGGTTGTCAAAAATAATAAAACGGTACAACTCAAACATTATAAAGCTGTATACTGAATATAAAATCACTCCTTTTCATAAAGCCGGGAAAACTTGAAGAAACTTTGCCGAAAGTTTTCTATCCAAAGTCGTTTGGAAGGACGGTCGGAGTCGTGCTGTTAATAGACCTGCTTTCCACGTTTGCGACGCAGATGAAAACAATGACCAACAAAATTTTAGCATATATAAAATAATATTAACAAAGACATATACTTTCCAAAGCTGGATAGATTTTTTTTGTGTCTTACTTTTAAATTGCCATTCAGGAAAACTACCACGGGATATATATTACAAGCCTATGGATACAAAATTACAATTCATGCCATACAAAGTACACTGAAAACAATATACCATTCAATTTGACCAAATGGAAATGAACCATTGTTACGGATGATACTACTTTGCATATGCGTTTAACTGAACCAAGATACTTCCATCAAAGTGGTTTTGCCATCACTCCGAAAAAATGTATTAACAGAGGAATAGTTTATATCAGTTTAGCCTCTTTTTCTATTATGCTTGTTGATATCAAAATTTGTGTTTATATCCATAATTATACTCAAATTACAATTATTATTTTCGAACAAACCACACTCCGTGAGCTAATTGCTATGCAGTAAACGCTTGATTAAAAAAAACCTGATAGAGCTAATTACCATGCAATTATGCATATTATTATCTCATATCACTGATTAGCTACTCATGGGTGACATGTACCTGTAATTGTATGCGACAATCGATTGCAAAGGAAATTAAAGTAATGATTATTATTATATCCAAAGATGTCTGTTGGGGCATGTATTTAAATTTTGTTGCGTTCATGTGATATTTGTCAAATTTGTAATAACTTTTATATTCAAGATATTTGTTCTAATGAATTCGTTTTGTACGTAAGTGTCTTTGCATTGTAGGGGTCAAATAGATGAAATACACACTAGAGTCATGATTAAAGCACAGTTCGAGCAATTATTACTCTAAATATATTTAGGAATAGGTTTGTGTCTTCTTATAATAATCTGTGTAATCAATATATCAAAATTATATAGGGAAAGATTTTTTTTGCACATCGACTCATTTTTACAACAAATTTCATTATGAATGATACACATAAACAGAGGTCTATATAGGCAACATTAACATATTTTTCCAGACAAAAAGATGTATAATATCAAGTTTTGTCTGAAACACAAAAGAATTAACAATACATATTTAACTATTAAGCTGTTCTTAAAAACACGCAATGATTCTAAAATCTCATATTATCGTAATTTCTGTATAAAATCAAAAAGGACAATATGATTGTTATGTATTCATATATGTGTATGCATAAGAGCGAAATGTTTCTGCTACACTTTGTGGATATAAAATTTATAATGATCTGTAGGATATCTGTCATTCCTTTCGTGAATTAATGTTTTGTTTGTAATTATACATTGTAGTACCCTTCTCTTGTCTTTTATCATGATTTCTAATGAGGCATTGACTTCATACTTTTTTTAATTTGCATTATTCACCAGATTACAAGCAAATAAATGGCAGTTCTAGATGAATACTAATGCTAAAACTTACTGTATGTGAAAATAAGTTCCAAGTTGTGTATGCAAACCGATCTTGTAAACTAACAAAAGTACGAAAATTGTACCTTTAAAATATCGATATGACTCTTCACAAGCATCCGACCGTAATAAACTGCTTGTTAGATTAAAAGGCCCATAAGAATTACTCATAGTAATACACAGAGGGTGGAAAGTGCGTCAATAATTTTGTTTTCAAAACACAATTGCCTTCTCACCGATGTTTTTTTTTTAATTACTTAACACTTTAACTTTAATATATTTAGTTCTGGTTGGTAAACAGTTGTTAAACGGTATCAGTAAACCGAAATAATGTGTGAAGTTATTAATAAACTGGATATATAATCATTTTAGTCTTCTTCCAACCCGCAGAAAACCCTTACCAAAGTGGAGCAAATTTCGATCCCTTTCCAAAATACTCTCATTTTCCAGTGGCAATCGATCCTGACCTCCATCCTGGCCAACCTCTATTACAAAACCTATCTATTGTATTTTTTGTTAATTTGTTCCCGTTCTGAACATGCATAACATATTTGCCAATGTACGTTGAGCAAATATTTATTAATCAATCAATGAATCATATTTCTACTGTAAAATATGACCTTTTTGTACTCTTATGAAGTAGATTTTATATTAAACATTATCAAAGACAAAACGCATCCTGCAAACTTCTTTAGTTTCATTTTTGTATTTATTTATGATATGTGTCGTTCTTTAACCAAGATTTCAATGAGCACTTGCTTCTCATAAATTGCAGTTAACTTGAGATGAAAGATACAATCGAAACTAGAATCACACATTTTATATATTGATTTTTTTCTCATTATCCCTCTGACAAAAGTGTCAACTTCCCATTTCTGAGCACTTACATACTTTCTGCCCCTACTTATGGTCGTTACATATCTTAATTGATATATGCGTTCATAATAAACTATACAAACTGCGTAAACAGAGATTTTTTATAACATTAAAGTGCTTAAAAGAATGACTGTAATTCAACACTTCAGAAGTTTTACGGTCCACATGACGAATTTGTTGATCGATACGATATGTCTGTCTCATATTACTAGCGAAATGTTTTCGCTGTCTTAGGCCGCGTTCTCATTGAGCTAACCCTGTGTGGTGTAAGTGTACTCGATATTTAAACTAAACTCTATTACGTTCCTATTGATAGAAATCAATGTTTACATGCAGTTAAAACAGGTTTTCATTACATGCAGTCGATAGTCAATGTAGACCTTGTGTGGATTAAGTGTACACTAAAATAGATATTGTGAAATTAGATTTTATTATGGATATTTTCGGAAGTTACATATATTGAATACAAATGATTTTAATAATATTATGCATTAAGTTATTTATATGTCAAAACATAAAAAAATCCTCAGTTTAGGTAGATGCGGGGTCTAAATTAAAAGAAAATATAGCATTTTTTAATAAAATGTAATTTTTTTATGCTTTTTTCAAAAATATAATAAAAAATAATGGGTAACCGGGCTTTTTTCACGCCACAGGTTGTGCAAAATTGTCACATGTTGTATAGATTATGCATGGAAAACTTATTTGTGTGAGAAAAAGAAAGTTACACCAAAGAATTATAAGATAAAATATGAAAAGATAGCTCTAATAATATTCTTTCAGATAAGAAAAAGAAAACATTGGATCACTGGACTCGTTTTCTTGCTACATAATAAAATAGGTGAATTCACAAAACATTCTATTATAAAAGTTACTTTATTTGAGTTATCTCCCCTTATGTGGCATAGTTGAAAAAAAATAAATAAAACAAACATATTCTGTTTTTTGTATAATACAGCCGTAAATATGATAAAACGCGTAACTTTTTATATTAACATGAAAAGTCTTACACATGAACTACATACACAGCTACTTTAGTACAAGTAATCTTGATGTACAGTTTTAAAGGTGCATATAAAATATACATCTGTAAAGCTGTATACAAACTGCACAGCTGTAAAGCTGTATATAAACTGTACACCTGTAAAGCTGTATATAAACTGTACATCTGTTAAGCTGTATATAAAATGTACATTTGTAATACTGTATATAAACTATACATTTTTAAAGCTGTATATAAACTGCTGCTCTGTAAAAATGTACATTGACTGCACATTTTTAAATCTGTGTATAAGCTCATTATATAGATTCTACCATTGCATCGTGTGTGATACGATATTGATCCACAGTTTATATAAAGTTTTACAGAAATACAGTTTATATACAACTTCACAGATGTACAGTTTATATACAGCTTTACACTGTACAGTTTATATACAGCTTTACAGATGTACATTTGACATGCATCTTTAGAACTGTACATCAAGATTACTTGTACTAAAGTAGCGGTGTACTACTCTCGAAATTTGCACATTTCATTAAAGATCTAGACCGATTGTTATCTGCTATTTCAAAATCCAAGATGGAGGAATACACCTCAGCTACCTTAAAAACATTAAATTAAAAGCCTAGTGGACCATTTGATCTTTAGTAGGAGGGTGCATTGTTTGCTTATAGAATACCATTTTACACCGGTTTTCACTACGGTTTTATTATTTAGCGCGAAAATTATTTTCACTTTTTGTACATTACTTTTTCTTGCAAAGTTCTGCATTTTGTAAGACAAAAATTTATTTTCATTATTTCTTTGACAATTTTTTTTGTTTGCAGTTAGTTCTAGTCACGTCTGTTCATTTCCAAAATCACCCCATTTTCACTTTGGTCTTCATTCGATCGGCCGTAAAACCCTCGCAAAGTGGGCCGTTCGTTTGGCTGTGTGGAATGTACAAGTACTCAGCCACGTCTGGTCAGAATTGGGACATTCAGTACGATGCCTCGTGTAGAGAGCGCGCCACGTTCTCTGCACGTTGAGAAGCTTTGCAACAACTCTCTGGAGGGTCCGTAGGTGGCCAAATGTCTGTCCAAATCAAATATACTGCCATTTTCAAATGACACTGCAAATTGCCTTGATGTTCATCTCAGACGGCCTCTGTTACAGGACCTACCTATTGTATTTATTGTGAATTATTTGTCATTAGACGTTAAGCAGCCAGCAATCAATCAATCATTTTCAAAATCCCCTTTTCTCCCTTTTGTTACACTATTTGAGCTTGCGTAATCGTGACATTATTAGTACTTTCAAAGTTCTCTAAATCAATAAGGTAACGACCATTCATCTTCGTTGGACAAGCCATTTTTTATTACAATAATAAAAAAAAACAATTGTTTCAATAACATACATGAACATTTTTAAAAATCCATGTTGAATCCCCCAACTCTTCTCTCCTCATGAAACAAATATGTTTTTTTTTTCTTTCAAAATGTATTTTAACAATATATCTTCCCCTCCCTTTTCCACCCTTTCCTAAAATAAAAACATTGAAAAACTAAAAAATAGTTGAATTGGTCTTCGCAAAACAAAAATGTTTACAGAGAAAATTTTAATTCAATTCTATGTAATGTATGACGAAGTAGACACTGTGGATGAGAATGTGAGGTTGTTAATACAAATTAAAATATACCACAATATGTGTTTTTGAACAGTTGTGCTATGTCTTTTTTCAAAGACCTAAATATTGCTTAACAACCGACAAACTTCATGACAAATATGCTATTGTCCCCGTTGTAAGCCCTGAACAATATAGTTTGTTTGTCTTCCACATTTCATAAACTGCTTGATAAAGGAATTAGGTCTTGACAATTCATTTTGAAACTTAATATTAGGAATGTCAACGAGTACTCGAGTATTCGAGTATCGCTCGGTAGTACTGAGTATCGAATATTAAAACGATACTGGACTAATCGGTTTCCTGTTAGAATATTGCTGTCTTCTTTATATAAAATTGACCTTCTTTCTGAAAAATTAAATAGGCATCACTGATTAATCATACTGGTAAATAAAATATCTTTTGTTTCGATGGGATTATCCAAATGGTTTTTCGTCCGTTGAACAAAAAACCACAGAAAATAAAATACGTATGTTTTGTGTTTCCGTGTTGTAGATTATATTCCCGAGCGAGTAATCGAGTATCGCTCGAATAAAACCAACGAGTACTTGATTAGTAATTGTTCACCGAGTTAACATTCCTACTTAAATATAAACTGTTCTCCAAAGAACAAATAATCAAATCCTGAATGATCATTGAACTGTTTTATTGCTTTGGAATTTCAACCATATTTCACGAATTGGATCACACGTCCATATACTTGCAAACTCAAATTAAACCAGTGTCCTTTCAAGAAGGTTTTATTGCTGGTTCTGCCAATTTCTCCACGAAACCTTTTTATAAATTATATAACAAGTATTTGATAGGCAATCGGAACTTGGCGTCAGGTAACCGTAAATCTACCTACTCTAAAGGCTTTTTCAATCACATGAAGATACTCTAAAAAAAAAACTGAAGACGTGCGACTGTATGCAAGCAAATATTCAGAATTCAGATCTGTATTTAGTTTCGTTTCATTGTGGGGATGAATAAGTACCTTGCCACGTCCGGTCTGTATTTTTGTTAGATGTATTTCTGCTTTGTATCGATCTGATGAGTTAAGCCCTTTTCAACTGATTTTTATAGTTTGTTCTTATGTTGTACTGTTAAATCACTGTCCCAGGCTAGAGGAGGGTTGGCGTCTTCCAACTAGTTTAAACCCTTCACATTATGTATGTACATGTCCCAAGTCAGGAGCCTATAATTTAGTGGTTGTCGTTTGTTGCTGTATATCATTTGTTTTTCGTTCATCATTTTATACATAAATCAGACCGTTAGTTTCCACGTTTGAATAGTTTTACATTTGTCATTTCGGGGTCTTTTGTAGCTGACTATGGGGAATGGGTATTTCGCATTGTTGAAGACCGTACGGTGACCTATATCAGTTGAATTCCGTGTCATTTGGTCTCTGGTTGAGAGATGTCTCATTGGCAATTATACCACATCTTCTTATTTTTATAAAGTACGTGAAAAAGTCTAAAAAGCATTTGCTTTTCAACCTTGACACCAGTTTTCGTCAATCTAAACTTAAAGACAAATTGAATTAGTCAGACTGTGTTCAAATTACACAAATCTCTAGAATACAAATCAGAGTAACAAACACTTACTAAGGTAAACGCATGAATTCCGAAAGGACAAGTATGGTAGAACGAGCATGAATATATACTTATCAACAAATGAAACACACCATAAATGTCTTAGAACTGACACAAAATTTCTAGAGAAATAATTTACAAATTCGGTGAAAATTATCTTTTTAGGTCTTTCAACGTTTCTATGGATAGAACTCTTTTGAATTTTGCTTTGAATGTGTTTTTTTTTCTTCCGCCACTTTTGTTTTTGAAATGTCGCTTCTGTTTCGTAATATATCGATACAATATTTTTAAAGTAACATCAAACTGTTATTTCGCTTTTGAAACTCTCCCTTTTTAGCTGAACACTTTTCTACATGGGAGCTACGCTGATTTTAGACACGCTGAGTCGGATTTTTTAAATCCAAGTTTACAAGGGAGCATTCCGCAGAAAGAAATGACACCCTTCCCTAGCACATTGTTCTGTCTGCGAGCAGAACCGTATTTGGTCTTACTCTTAGATGCCCCATGCTAAGCGGATACCAATTTTCAAGTCTTCGATTTGACACGGTCAGAGTGTAAACCTTACAACCTCCCGCACTCGAGACGAGCACGCCACCGCGAGAGCACCAAGGTAGTTTTTTTTCAAAAAAAAATCATTGGAAACTTTATTATGTCTAATGGTTATAGCGTAGGATAAAGTTTACGAAGGAACTCATATACTAGAACTTTCAATTGAATGTGTACAAATTACTTGTGTAAGTGCAGTTGCAAATCAAATCATCTAAAAACAACGAAGTGTTCACTATGATACGAAATGTTTATCTCATCTAAAAATGGCCCCAAATTCAAATCGATTTTGCTTTTACTCTCATAAGTCGAGCGCAGCGATTAAAAAAAGAACCCATTTAAAATGGCTAATAATTTCATCTTTATGCATTCCTTTTAAGCATAATGTGTACATTTATCTTTCTTACGTATCTATGTCATACATTATTTATAGAAGGAGGTTTCTTGTCTCTTTTTTTCAATTTGCATTTCTCTTTGAGTTTGCATATAACATACACGTCGTATTTAGAAATAATGTGTATGATACTGCATCACTAAGGGATATATTATTCAAAATATTAATATACATTATGGGTGGCCAGCCTGCGCGAGGATTAGTATGGGATATATAACAAACAGTGAACTTCGGAATATTCTATATAAATTCGACACACTTGGATCATAAGTTTGAAAATTCAGTTGGAAGTGAATAAAATGAGCGAACTAAACAATTCATAAGTTTTCTTACTATTTCACATAACTCACTGTAGTTAATCTTTTGTAAATTTTTTTAAATAAACATTTGTTAACTGTTGATATTGCTCTTTTCTTTGGTGACTTATCAATTGGGTCCTAACTGTAACACTTCTATAAATCATGATATTTTAATTGCAAACATTTCAGCCAAAATCCTCTCTCACATATGTGCAGAATGGCCTTTCATGTAAAACAAGTCTGTGGTTTCTTTGTTTTAATCTTCTGGATGTTTTTGGTTCCTAACGAGAGACAGTCGCAAAATTTGCAGCGTCGTTAAACATGTTTTGTGAGAACTTCACCCTTCTCCTATACTTCTAGCCAAAGTGAAACACACAATAGAATGCAGTTCAAAAGAAGCCCGAGTCCGATTTTAGAATAGGTAGCAAAATCAATGATGAACATCAATTAACAAAGTACTAGAAGCAGTTACTGACATGTCAGCTCCAGAATTCAATAAAACTGATTGAAATAGTAAGTATTCATTATCTGAAAATGAAGCTCAATCCCTCCCGCTAGGGGTTTAGTTTCATGCCACTATAAATTATACGAGTAGAGCATAATCCGTTTCATGCTTTTATGCTAACGTCTGGTTTTAGAATATATTTGTTTATTTCCGATGCAAATACCCTATAAGTTAATCAATATTGATTTCAAAAAAAATATATCTTTCATGACTTGACAATGTATTGTAATTTTATTCCTTGTGAATAAGTCGCTTAAAATATTTTGTTAGATTTAGGGGTGAATTACGACATTTTTGTGCTTTGCATAGAATATTACCATAAAAAATTGCATGTGAAATGCCTGCACGTTGATTAATATTAACGAATAATATCCTTGTAGCGATGATAACATTTAGTGAAAAGTTTTGTCTGTGATATCGAAAACCCTGGTGTAATAATTTTTCAGTAATACAGAGATTTCTTTCGTTACAATCAAATACGTTGTTACATACATGAGCGAAAGGTACAAGTCGAAATATATAAACACCATACGATGGTCAAAATGTAGGTATTGAGCTTCCCGTTAGAGATATTGATATCAAAATCCAGGAAAGGGCAGTGTTCATTATTAGTATTAGTGTGTACACTGAAATCGCCATTATGGAGTGCCAAAATATCATCCAATTATCTAACAGTGTTATTTTATTTCTGTATTAGATCTTGTGTCGACGAGTCTTAGTTTGCTGATTTTAGACATATCTTGTCTCTTGATGGTTTGTTACAATATAACAAGTCCGCAATAAGTGGTTTACAGTCTCCATGGGAATTCCGATATCTTGGCGATATACGAAATCTCCGTAGCGAACTAAAATGTTATCTCGTAAAAAGTCATATGTAGTTATCATATCAAAGCATCTTCAATTGAATATTTTTTTTCTTTGTTTTTACTTGAGAAAGGCCTAAAAGAATTTTTAGCATATTCACGTTCTCATTTTTTAAATGCCAATCTAATAAGGTATTTGATTTTTTTTCTTAACGAGATTATAAGACAAAGTGGTAAACAGGGTAGAAAAATCAAAACTTTGAATAGCTTCAAAAGCACCAATATAAGCATGCAATTTATAAAGTACTCCCAACGACTTTTAAACAATCTAGAAGTAATTAATTCCACAATTTTTGTGACCTTATTTGATAAATTTATTACCAGGTTTCTGATTGAACCAAGTGTACTAGTAAGAAGAATAGACAGTTTAGTAGTTGAACAATGACTTGAAGACGAAATGAATCTATATTTGTAAGGCGTTTTGTGCAACTTCGGAAGCCATTACATTGCTGGAACGTTCATGTTATTCATTTTTGCGTAAAGAGGTAACACAAAGATAATGTTTGTTAACGATGTCATTTTCCAAAAATTGAGTCAGTTTGGATGTTGGTGATTTCCTATTGCAGAACCACAATATAAGATTTGAGCCAGACAATAATGATAGAATTATATAGTCTGATCATTCTTGACAAAACAAATTCCCTGCTTAGTTCTTTTAGCTTATGTTTGATACGAGAAATAGGCCTATTATGGTTGTTGTTATGATCAATTTGTTCTTTCGAATGTTATACCAGTATAAACTATTTTCATTATTGAATTGACAAAAAAAGAATCTAAAGGATTGTTTGTCTGCTTTTTCTCATTTCATCCATTTTATACATTAATTATGGAGTGAGTCGTGGTTGATGTCATCACATTCATTCCAATAACTAATTTCAACTCTCGGTCCTAGACTGTATTAAGGTCTTCTGTTATAGCATATAAATTTTTCCAATAAATGTATTTGGAATTACTGCAATTTCATGACGTAGGATTATTGTCACTGATGATAACATCTTTCAACACCTCCCAATAATTAAAAACATATTTCCAAGTAGATATTTTGTAAACATAACAATTAAGAGGGAGCTCAGTATGATAAAAATAACCAGGAGTTTGTTCTTTTACAGTAAGATCAATAAATTATGATCTCCAGTGCGATCAACTTTAGGAAACAAATTAGAATAACAGTATGCAATTACAATTTGGATGATTTCATACTTCGGACTGCAATATGGAATTGTGTTGCTATCCTCCAAAATTTGGTGAAATATAAAAGAAATCAAAAGAAATTAGCTTTTCAATTTGAATAAAACATCCCATCCCGTCATGTGCATTGTACATTTAGATTTCCTGCCGAACGTTAACCATCCAACGATTATTTTGTGCATAAGGACAACTTTATGTAGTTTGATATCGCCGTCGGACATCATCCTTAAAAAGGGTTTCAGGACTATCATAAAACCATCTTAATTCACCGAAGGAACATGGAATGTATAATTAAACGCATTATCATAATAATTTAACATCAATTCTGTAAAAATGAATATAGAAATCATATCAAATACGTGGGATTTGTTGCCTTGCCCCGAAAGAGATTTTTAATCAATTTTTACACACAAAATATTTTCGACGCCTAGTGTGTCGAAAGGCAAAGATAAATAATATATAGAGAGCTATATAATAAAAATTAGTTTGAAAAATATCAAAATTCGTTTTTGATCATGTTGCGTGAGAATGAAAAATTCGTATTCCTGTCAAAAGTATAGAAAAAAAATACCGTCTGAAAATAAATCAGTGAAAGCGTTGACTACCAAGCAGACGATACCAGTGACAACTAAAAATCCGTCAGCAGTGATATCGAACATAGTTGTAGTAAATTAAGTGTTTTGGTAAATTAAGAAATAATTCATTGTAGCTGTAGATTTGTTTTCATTTAACAATGAGTTGGCGTTTATATTTGATTAATGTATCCCGAGCGATTCTAAAAGAACAAATACGGTAAATTAGTCAACCGTTAAAGCCCTTTGCACGCGATACTGTTTTTGGATGTTCTATTTACCCCCTCCCCCATATTAAAGAACAAAATTTTCGTAATTTCGTGCATGTATATTGTGATTATTGAGTGTGAAACATTCATCTGAAACACAACGAATAATTATTTAGGATTCATCAATCCAACAATGTTTTAAAGAACACTCATTTGATACCAATCGATGATTAACGCAAGTGACCTCTTCCAAAAGTAATGTGTATTCAGTTTTAAGATAGCGTACAACGAACATGAATGTCAACCTTTTGGAATGTTTTTATTGAATAATCCGTGGAAGTAGTATGTCACCACTTGTTCATTATTCATATGAGGCTGTCTTCATACAAGAACTTCTTACGATACTTACGATGAAAGAAAAGAAGTTAGCAGTATCCTATAACTTCACTTTCTGCTATATTGATGATGTTTTCTCACTAAATCATTCAACATTTGGTGACTATGTTCAATGCATCTACCCCATTGAACTTGAGATAAATGATACAACAGATACAGTTAAGTCTGTCTCATATCTTGACTTACATCTACAAATTGACAATTAAGGTCGGTTGAAAGCAAAATTTTACAACAAAAGAGATGATTTCAGCTTCCCAATTGTGAACTTTCCATTTCTATGTAGCAACATTTCAGCAGCGCCTGCATAAAGAGTATATATCTCCTCGTTGATACGATATTCCAAGGCTTGAATTTCATATCATGACGTCCTTGATAGAGGGTCGCTGCTCACAAGAAAACTATTAAACCAAGACTTCCAAGTGGTGAAATTGAAATCATCCCTTCATAAATTCTACGGACGCCATAACTAGTCGGTTGACCGTTATGGAATATCCGTTTCACAGATGACGACCGATATGTTCAAAATGTTGTAACTACAATCCCGTCCCCTTTCTCTGAATGTGACTTACCAAATTAGACTTATCATCGGATTTGTACATGAGCAACACGACAGGTGCCTCATGTGGAGCAGGGTCTGCTTACCCTTACGGAGCGCCTGAGATCACCCCCAGTTTTTGATGGGGTTCGTGTTGCTCAGTCTTTAGTTTTCTTTGTTGTGTTTTGTATACTGTTGTTTGTCTGTGTCTTTTTCTTTTTAAGCCATGGCGTTGTCAGTTTATTTTCGACTTATGAGTTTTAATGTCCCTTTGGTATCTGTCGTCTTTCTTTTACGAATATTTTGGATTGAAGTTAATATGTTTGTGCACACCACACTAAAGTGTATTTTGGGAGGTTATCTAAATAGCCAAACGAAATTAATCTTCTCTAAAATTATGTTGTTGTGTGATGACTGTGCACGATGCTTCCTTTACTCTTTCGCCTCTCTTTTATAAAATTCAAACTTGGATTTCTAATTTTCCGTTTCAGAATCTAATGCATTCTGCGTAATATTTTCAACAACGTACATCAAAACGCTGTGATTGGCTAACGACGTCCCAATCAATTGAAATGCGACCAATTACGTGACATCTTTTTCATTTTGGGGTACTTACAAAGAATTAACCCAGAATGCATTAGATTCTGAAATGACGAATTGGATGACAGCAAGCGTAAAATCCTCTATCTACCTTTAGGTAGCTTAGGGGAGCCGACATGTATGCCTAAATGTATTGGCATATTATTTCTTTAATAATAAATAAAAAAAGCTCACAATTTTCACTGTGAAATGTTCTTTCTATCTAATTTTATTACATTCGGAGGCTAACAAAGAAGCATGCAAACGCCGGAAGCATACATATGACGTCACCTTCTTTAATTGCCGAAGACGATAACATCATTTCGCGGAATATTTTTCATGGAATTTTACACCAATTAATAACTACATGTAAAATGGTCTGATTTGTTTATTTTGCATTAGGATAGAGCACACCGTATTGTATTTGAAGCTTTGCCTACGTAAAACGTGGCTTTTTACTGTCGCAAATTTGCGCTAAAAAAGTCTTCCGTCGAAATGTATTTCTTCATTTGGTAAGTTATGTGTTGATTTTTCAAACTATATTGACGTTCGTGCATTGATAAAGAAAGTGTTCTGACCTCAACTTTGTTATTTGTTTATTTTATTTGGGGAGGGGGAATTGCGTAGTTTGGTTGCTGTCTTTGTCTTATACCGAACATTTCCTTTCCTATTTGATTTTGAATGTGCAACATTAATGGCACTAATGTCAGGAAATGTAAATTGTTTTCCCAGGTCGCACTTTTTGTATACATTGGTATGAAGTGAAAGAATAACACGTCACATCAAAAGTCCAGTGGGGGTTAAAAACGAATCGAATGATTTGAAAACTTTGGGACAGGTTTTTGAATTGTTGTAACCTTCGCCGCAATGAGTTGGTATATTTATAGGTATAGGTATTTAATAGTAACTATTATAGTTATTGTTTATACATTGTTGATAGTAACTGGCTGGAAAGGCGTAACGATGTTATATTGAACTGAAATGTTGTTAACGAAATGTTAGCAATGTTTCTGCATAAGTAGGTATAACATACAATAAGGTAAGAATTAAATTTTTGTTAAGTTAAAAATACTTAATAATTTAGAAATTCCAATGCAACTTTAGTATGTTTTGAAAAGTGTTTGACGGTTTAAAGCAATTCAATACACATAATAGATTATTTATCTTCAAACAGATAAATATTTTTGTCAAATTACCATTTTGAAGACTGAATATACATAGGACTTTTATAAAAACAAGTGGAATATATCTCACTGAGACAGTAACCAAACAACAATATAAAAAGTCATAGAGGTCGACATATAATCTTTAACAACAGAGAGGTGTCAATTTTAATGGAAATTTTCAAATATATCACAGAGAAGACACCGCTTAAAAACATTTTACAGAGCTTGCAAAAGATCTACCAAAAAAAAGTATTGTTAAAGGAAAAAAAATCTAGGATATATATGCACAGAAAAAAAGAGACGATTTTTCTAGCTTTGGGCAGGTTCATTAACTTGATGGAGTGAAAGTTATCTTAACCACTTTTAGTACTCTACTTCATCCTCGTTCAGAGCAGAAGGTGCAATACAAAAAAAAAACCACTCCAATCCACAATATCGGTATAACAAATAACAACAACACATATACAAGTAAAATTATACCGACACTTAATCTACGCTTGGTTTTGATTTAGAAAATGAAAAAAGTTTAGTCTTCAGTACGTGCACCGGGTCACGACTTGTTCATTTATAGACTGATACTCAAAATAATGCGACATCAACATATTCATGTTTTGCATAAATTATTTGGTTTGACCATATTTTGATATCTTATTATCGGTCGTCCCAATGTTTGTATAACTCTACTCATCTATTAATAAAATGCATATCACGGCTTTGTGACGTCAAATACATTGACCCGGGCTTAATAACTTTGACCCAGGCATATTACCGACGTCATAAAGAATGACCCAAACTTATCAAGACATATTTCGGTTTGCTGGTGAAAGAAAGAAAGCATTTGATTCTAACATGAAAAATACACAAATACAATCCGATAAATCGATTATCTGGTTGTTTGTATATTTATTAAAATTGTAAAATAGCAGCTGCTCGACACAATATGAAGCATTTTTGAACTCGTTCGCTGCGCTCACTCGACAAAAAGCTTCATATTTTGACTCGAAGCTAATTATTGACATTATCTTACCTCCTATACATTTCTAGGAATATCATTGGTTAAAAGCTACCACGTGGAGACCGTGTATATTCCATATGGGGTTTGCAGGCGGGCTTATTCCGATACACGGTTAGTAGTGGAGTTACGTCCCTTTATAAAAACAACACGGCGTTGAGGAAAAATCTGAAACGTTTCAACAAACAAAGAAATTGATGATGAACGATTAAAACAAATGCAGAAAACACATTAAAAGCTAACAAGTTGTTATTGTTGGCATTTGTATTTGTATAGACCAATGAAAGAAGGTTCTTTATATTGAAGACTTGCATGATCACATTGATAAGCCACCAGTCTAAATTCCACATGTTAAGATAGTCGGAAAGATAAATTCGTTACACAGTGTGGTAGTGTCCTTATACGATATATATGGGGTCAATAAACTCCATACGGGGTTCGAGCTTCGCTCCAATATGGAATTTACTGACCCTATATCTATCGTATTAGGTCACTACCACACTATGTAACTAATAATATCAATATGCAGAAGACGTGATAATCGGTACTTATCACGCCGTGTAGCTTATGATAAAGTGACATTACGTTTAAAGGGGCATTAGCTGTCAAATTCATGTTCATCGAATTGACTCATATTCTCATAATTGATTTATAACATACTAAAACGTTTATCCAAATTATAAAAGTCTAAAATAAACAATTTACAAAGCATGGGCTCGATTACATGCATCAGCATTTCGTGTGTATTTTAGTCTAGACGCTTTCTAATTATCTATCGAGGTGACCTCCGAAGACTGCCGACGGTCTTATAACCCGATATAAACATAAATATATATATAGAAATAGATAGAAAGCGAGCTCGTGCAATTGAATTTTTCTAGGTCTGTTTGATTTCAAATTATGTATGTTAATCATAGTTTTTACCTGTGTAAGAATGAGTTTTTGTGCATCCAATCAGTCAATCAAATGCTTTACCCTTGTTTCACTTTCAATGTTGACATTCTTTTCCTTTAAATAAATGAACACGCCTAATTCATGCGTAACTCATATCTAGCTAAGGGGTTAAATTGAAGGTCACATAAATATGGATTCAATGAGGTCGAATTATTCACTTGCAAGTGAATAATTCATCAGCGATGTCTCTTAGCTGACGAAATTTAACTAAACTGGCCGCAAAATGCGAATTATTATTTCACTATTTCACTGTCATTAATGATTGAACCAAAAAAAAATCATATTTTGATTATTTTTTTTTATATCTCGTAGCTAATGCCCCTTTAAATACTTTTTTTAAGCTACATAAAAAATTACCCATTGTGGGCTTGCTCGTACTGTTCTATGATTGTTTCTAGGTATGACTGATTAAAATATTCTTAACAGAATTAACCTAACTAAACTATTTGTCTCATTCATTTTTTTGGTGATAGAAATGTTCTTAATATATGTACATTTAAAAAAAAGTAATAAAAGAATAACAAAGCATTTTTATACATTTCAAGGAATGGGAAATTGCTATAACACTGCTACAAATCAAAATGGATGCCATATTCAATTCGAAAATCAAATATATGCAAGCGGTTCTGTTAGATATGCATACAAAGGCACACAAAATAATGAAGGATGTATTGTCAAGACATTTAAGAAAAGAGCATATAATACTCAATTTAATTGTGAAATTGAAATAAAAACTAGTCGTGAAGCAGCATTCCTAGCTGGAGAATTTATTTCAGAATTAACAAGAAAGGGAATATGTAATGAAAGTCGATTCAAGATCAAATTCGTTATTCCCTCGACTGCTGTAGTAAATAATTCTACCTGTGTGGTGACAACGTGTTATCAATGTGTGTGTGAAGATCAGTACGTATTGGTCGAACCATTCCTTCCTGGCACGTACATAAAGTACAGTGATAATCAAGGTTTCGAAGATAATAACAACTATGGAGAAAAGACAGATATTTTGTTCGCCTTTTCTCATTGGACATTTATAAAAAGTAATGGAACGTTGTTGGTTTCCGACCTTCAAGGGACCGATCAAGAGGATCATTTCATGCTAACCGATCCTGCTATTCATTCAAAAGAACAACAATTCGGTTTAACCGACCTCAGTTATACAGGCATGCGCAAAGTTATGAAAGGACATAAATGCAATAAAGTTTGTAAAATTCTTAAACTAGACTTTGAGAAAACCACTCCCCTTCACAAAACTAAATGTGGTACAATTTTGTCTAGCGATTTATCGATAAAAGAAAAACAATGGAACACAGAAATGCAACAAATGAATCCAGTTAGTCTTTCTCAAATTGTGTATACACGTCATAGATAGTATTAGCGTAGTTATTTCCAGTTTAAATACACCTGTGACTTAAATCTAGTGTTCAAATGCTCCATTATTTTTTAATGCAGTAGATAGTTATTTTTCGATTGTATATCTTCATTCATCCGGACGTTGTGCCCTTTGAACATTTCCCTGGGCATTTCTTAAAAAGTGTTTACCAATGGAAATATATCCTAAGTATGTAACGCGATAACTAATGAATATGAAAACTGTTGATAATAGAGTTAATGGCAGGATCGTCCGGATATATAGGAGTAATGACAACATAGTAATATAATAGACACCAAAATATCGAATTATTAACAACAACAAAAAATATTTGAGTAAACTCATTTTCATATAGATATAAGAAGATGTCCGTATTTTTTCCAGAGCAGTCCGTGTTTTTTCGAGTGTGTCCTTGTTTTATCAAGTGAGAAAACAAAATTCCTGTGGCTCAAAATGTAATATGTCAGTGTATTTACGTTTAAAAACAATGAAAAGGTTCAAATAAAGTACTTTTTAAATCACAAAACACTAAACCAGTTTGATAATGCTGTATTAACACGTACATTTCACAAAAAGGCATCGTTCATTTGTATTCAGATAATATTATCTTCAAGTAAGTGTCCCGATATGGATTCCATACAATAAATATTTCGTGATGCAAACAATCTTTATGTGAAATCAGACATGTTGGATTGAGACGTACGTTCACATAGAGTGTAAAGCGGGTAAATGTGTGTGTTTTTTTTAACAAAATACATTCTGAATGTTTCATCTACTGTTTGTCTTAATGGTAATATATTTTATCGTTCTATAAATGAAAATCAAGAATAACGTTCAAATGCTCCTACAGTAAAGAGGAATATGCTGTACTTGGTCACATAGAAATAAAGCACTATCATAGCTTCATTTCCACCAGAAATTAAAAGAATCATATTTGTGAGGTTTACGCATGTTATATTCACATTTATCATTTCAAAAGGATCGTATTAAAGCTTACAGATTATTCATTTCGTTGTTTATTAAATAAATTGGATAAGTCCCAGAGTTTATCATCAGCTCAGTAGTCAGTACTTCGGTATTGACATTTTTTATAACAAACCTTTCTAAAATTGTTTACTTCCCAAGGGGACTGGGGAATAGAAATATGGTCACTTAGGTCCTCTTCCGACCGACGGTAAAACCCTTGCCAAAGTGGGGCGTCCGTTTGGCTGTGCGGAATGTCCAAGTACGCAGCCACGACCGGTCAGAATAGGGCGTGTATAGAATGCCACTCTTACTGCACGTCAAGAACCCTTGCACCAGCACTTTGAGGGCTCCATAGGTGACCTGCCGCAAGGCAAATTTCTGTCCACAGCCAATATACCCTAATTTTCAGTTGCGGTCTAAATTTCCCGACCTTCATCCCGAAGGTCCTCTGTTATAGGATCACATACTGTGGATTTATTTTTATTCGTGGTATACCAATTTTCGTGGGTTTCGTGGGTCACTGCAAACCACGAATTTAAAAACTCAACGAAAAATAATCCCGAGAAATGTGTATGGAGACGGATGTTTTTTTCCGGTTATGATGTGCAGTTCTAGTATAGTGTTGACTAGCGATAAACATTGTAACATAATACATGTTTTTATTGAAAGAAGATAAAAGTATTTTGAATAAATCAATAATAAATATATCGAATATCAGTGATAATTTACTTTTCAAAAAAGATTAAATCTGTTCATGGAAAATAACTGCAAGTTGTTAATTACCGTGTCATAGTTTGGTTTACTGGTGATTAAACATGAATAGAATTAAGTACGGGGATATTGCCAGGACAGGAACATCTATTTTCACACCTTTTACTTAAAAAATGTATTCATAAACTTTTAATAAGGTAAATCTAGTAGGACACAAATTGCTCTTCAAATAAAATTCCGATAAATTGCCGTTGAAGTATAGTTGTTTACTTAATTCTTGACAAAACGACATTTCTTCGTAAAAAAAATTTAAAGGAAAAATAAAGAAAACAAATTGCATTTCAAATATTATTAAGAAAAATTGTCGTTTAAGTCTGCATTTTTGTTTATTCTGGACAAAAACGACATTTGTTTTCGAAATAAAATTTTACTCATAACCGGAAGATGAGTTAATGGTATCATTAATGTATGGCTTGGGTTCTAGCTTGGGTTACAAACTTTGTAAGCGGCGTATTTCTTAACTTTGACCATTTTTCTAATATGACTGCTTATTATATCGTGATTAGGGAAATAAGCTTTCAATCAGTTGGTCATCATAGAATTTTGAATGCCTTATAAAATTCCGACAAGAATTTATAAATTGTAAAACAAACAAATAATTAGTTGTCTCTGTCCACGATTGTAATCGAAGTTTTCAATTAACACTTAAACCTAGAATGACCAAGCGAGGATTTTGACAATTCAAAATTTTTTCAAAGAATTCCTATTTTTTTTTTTTTTATTATTGATCAAACAGAAATCCACGAATTACGTATCTGAATGGTTTTTTTTAATCAGCGATCCATGAATTTACGTATACCACGAAACGTCTTTTTTTCTCTATCCACGAAAATTGATACCCACAAAAATAAATGTATCCACAGTATCGGATTAATTGTTAATTGGTTCTCGTCTTGAACATGCATGAAATATTTGACACTTGACGTTAAACAACCAAAAATCAATCATTTGAAATTGCCCGTCTTTAAATTTAAAAATTATAAACAAAGGAATAAAAAAAAATCTATAGTGTGTATCAATGCTTTTTTATAACAAAATCCATACTATAAATTATTGTACAAGTTAAAAGTGAATTTTAGTCAAATTTTGTACAAATTGTAATTTGTACAAGCAATTTTTGTACAAAGTCAAAATACAAATTATAATTTGTACAATTTTTTTGTACAAATTATAATTTGTACAAACATGATAACTTGTACACAACATGTATATATATATATAATTATTCTAAATATCAGCACAACAATGTTATATCTGCAAATTTGCGGAAGCAAATTGTTGTTCTTCCCTCGCCGGGATTAAGACTCCTGCTATTGAGATATCGAGACAACACCGCCTGTACTGTGTCCAGCGCTCTAGACCACTCGGCCACCTAGACTGAAACAAAAATTCAGCTTTCGATGGCCTAGTGTTACCTTTCCTCGTCAGTATAATTATAGAGTTGTAACACAGTATATTATATATAAGGCATGAAGATGGAATTCATTGCAGATCGTAGGATGCAGTCACAGAAATAATTATTTGATAAGTACGTCTAAACAAATGACAACTCTACGACAGATCCATCCATTGGATCACCAATGAAGGTGATACACGGCTGAAAACACATATTATATTCATAATTACTCTAAATATCAGCACAACAATGTTAAATCTAAATTTTTGTTCTTCCCTCGTCGGGATTTGAACTCATGCTATTGAGATATCGAGACAACACCGCCTGCACTGTGTCAAGCGCTCTAGACCACTCGGCCACCTAGACTGAAACAAAAATTCAGCTTTCGATGGCCTAGTGTTACCTTTCCTCGTCAGTATAATTATAGAGTTGTAACACAGTATATTATATATAAGGCATGAAGATGGAATTCATTGCAGATCGTAGGATGCAGTCACAGAAATAATTATTTGATAAGTACGTCTAAACAAATGACAACTCTACGACAGATCCATCCATTGGATCACCAATGAAGGTGATACACGGCTGAAAACACATATTATATTCATAATTACTCTAAATATCAGCACAACAATGTAAAATCTAAATTTTTGTTCTTCCCTCGTCGGGATTTGAACTCATGCTATTGAGATATCGAGACAACACCGCCTGCACTGTGTCAAGCGCTCTAGACCACTCGGCCACCTAGACTGAACTAATAATTCAGCTTTCTGTGGCCTAGTGTTAACTTTCCTCGTCAGTAGAATCTAGAGTTATAAGACAGTACATGATATATTAGGCATGATGATGGAATTGATTGCAGATTAGCTAAATTATCTGTACTAAAGGATAGTAAGATACAGTCACAGAAATAATTATTTTGATAAATGAGTCTAAACAATTGACAACTCTACGACAGATCCATTCATTGGATCACCAGTAAAGGTGATACACGGCTGAAAAGTAAAACACATATTATATTCATAATTACTCTAAATATCAGCACACCAATGTTAAATCTGCAAATTTGGAAAATCGCCAATGGCAGTCAGCAGGGTATAAGAACATCAGTTGTTCGACCTGTTAGTCAAATGCGTTTTGTTAAAATATACTTTTCACTTTTTAGTCTTTTGGAAAATGTTGTTTGTGCTGTATTTAGACCCCTCTACCACGAAATTTGTTTTACATGCACACGTATAAAAATTGCGGTTTTTATCCAACGCAATCATAGGTTTGAACGTTGTTTTCAATTTAGAGTTGTTTATATTTTTTCGTTTGGGCTTGTATTATATTTTCCTTAGGGTTAATATGATCCGTTCATCCTATTTCGACTCTTTAAAATTCAAGAGTCTATCCTAAATTGAGGTAAATTATATGGCCTTCCAAATACCGTTTCGATCCCTAACATCACTGAAGAGACATTAATTGTCGAAATCCGGATATGGTGTATAAAATTTTTTTGCACCTCATGTTTGCGATATACCATCTTTTCGCAAGTTTATTGTTTTCTATTTGGAATTTAAATTAATAATAAAGATCCATGTAACATCTGGTCATCAATTTATTTGGCAATCGCCAATGGCAGTCAGCAGGGTTTAAGAACATCAGTTGTTCGACCTGTTAGTCAAATGCGTTTTGTTAAAATATACTTTTCAATTTTTGGTCTTTTGGAAAATTTTGTTTGTGCTGTATTTAGACCCCTCTACCAAGAAATTTGTTTTACATGCACACGTATAAAACTTGCGGTTTTTATCAAACGCAATCATAGGTTTGAACGTTGTTTTCAATTTAGAGTTGTTTATATTTTTTCGTTTGGGCTTGTATTATATTTTCCTTAGGGTTAATATGATCCGTTCATCCTATTTCGACTCTTTAAAATTCAAGAGTCTATCCTAAATTGAGGTAAATTATACGGCCTTCCAAATACCGTTTCGATCCCTAACATCACTGAAGAGACATTAATTGTCGAAATCCGGATATGGTGTATAAAATTTTTTTGCACCTCATGTTTGCGATATACCATGTTTTCGCAAGTTTATTGTTTTCTGTTTGGTATTTAAATAAATAATTAAGATCCATGTAACATCTGGTCATCAATTTATTTGGCAATCGCCAATGGCAGTCAGCAGGGTTTAAGAACATCAGTTGTTCGATCTGTTAGTCAAATGCGTTTTGTTAAAATATACTTTTCACTTTTTGGTCTTTTGGAAAATTTTGTTTGTGCTGTATTTAGACCCCTCTACCAAGAAATTTGTTTTACATGCACACGTATAAAAATTGCGGTTTTTATCCAACGCAATCATAGGTTTGAACGTTGTTTTCAATTAAGAGTTGTTTATATTTTTTCGTTTGGGCTTGTATTATATTTTCCTTAGGGTTAATATGATCCGTTCATCCTATTTCGACTCTTTAAAATTCAAGAGTCTATCCTAAATTGAGGTAAATTATACAGCCTTCCAAATACCGTTTCGATCCCTAACATCACTGAAGAGACATTAATTGTCGAAATCCGGATATGGTGTATAAAACTTTTTTGCACCTCATGTTTGCGATATACAATCTTTTCGCAAGTTTTTTGTTTTCTGTTTGGTATTTAAATAAATAATTAAGATCCATGTAACATCTGGTCATCAATTTATTTGGCAATCGCCAATGGCAGTCAGCAGGGTTTAGGAACATCAGTTGTTCGACCTGTTAGTCAAATGCGTTTTGTTAAAATATACTTTTCACTTTTTGGTCTTTTGGAAAATATTGTTTGTGCTGTATTTAGACCCCTCTACCAAGAAATTTGTTTTACATGCACACGTATAAAAATTGCGGTTTTTATCCAACGCAATCATAGGTTTGAACGTTGTTTTCAATTTAGAGTTGTTTATATTTTTTCGTTTGGGCTTGTATTATATTTTCCTTAGGGTTAATTTGATCCGTTCATCCTATTTCGACTCTTTAAAATTCAAGAGTCTATCCTAAATTCATGTAAATTATATGGCCGGCCAAATACCGTTTCGATCACTAACATCACTGAAGAGACATTGATTGTCGAAATCCGAATATGGTGTATAAAACTTTTTTGCACCTCATATATGCGATATACCATCTTTTCGCAATTTTATTGTTTTCTGTTTGGTATTTAAATAAATAATTAAGATCCATGTAACATCTGGTCATCAATTTATTTGGCAATCGCCAATGGCAGTCAGCAGGGTTTAAGAACATCAGTTGTTCGACCTGTTAGTCAAATGCGTTTTGTTGAAATATACTTTTCAGTTTTTGGTCTTTTGGAAAATGTTGTTTGTGCTGTATTTAGACCCCTCTACCAAGAAATTTGTTTTACATGCACAAGTATAAAAATTGCGGTTTTTATCCAACGCAATCATAGGTTTGAACGTTGTTTTCAATTTAGAGTTGTTTATATTTTTTCGTTTGGGCTTGTATTATATTTTCCTTAGGGTTAATATGATCCGTTCATCCTATTTCGACTCTTTAAAATTCAAGAGTCTATCCTAAATTGAGGTAAATTATATGGCCTTCCAAATACCGTTTCGATCCCTAACATCACTGAAGAGACATTAATTGTCGAAATCCGGATATGGTGTATAAAATTTTTTTGCACCTCATGTTTGCAATATACCATCTTTTCGCAAGTGTATTGTTTTCTGTTTGGTATTTAAATAAATAATTAAGATCCATGTAACATCTGGTCATCAATTTATTTGGCAATCGCCAATGGCAGTCAGCAGGGTGTAAGAACATCAGTTGTTCGACCTGTTAGTCAAATGCGTTTTGTTAAAATATACTTTTCACTTTTTGGTCTTTTGGAAAATGTTGTTTGTGCTGTATTTAGACCCCTCTACCAAGAAATTTGTTTTACATGCACACGTATAAAAATTGCGGTTTTTATCCAACGCAATCATAAGTTTGAACGTTGTTTTCAATTTAGAGTTGTTTATATTTTTTCGTTTGGGCTTGTATTATATTTTCCTTAGGGTTAATATGATCCGTTCATCCTATTTCGACTCTTTAAAATTCAAGAGTCTATCCTCAATTGAGGTAAATTATACGGCCTTCCAAATACCGTTTCGATCCCTAACATCACTGAAGAGACATTAATTGTCGAAATCCGGATATGGTGTATAAAATTTTTTTGCACCTCATGTTTGCGATATACCATCTTTTCGCAAGTTTATTGTTTTCTGTTTGGTATTTGAATAAATAATTTAGATCCATGTAACATCTGGTCATCAATTTATTTGGCAATCGCCAATGGCAGTCAGCAGGGTTTAAGAACATCAGTTGTTCGACCTGTTAGTCAAATGCGTTTTGTTAAAATATACTTTTCAATTTTTGGTCTTTTGGAAAATTTTGTTTGTGCTGTATTTAGACCCCTCTACCAAGAAATTTGTTTTACATGCACACGTATAAAACTTGCGGTTTTTATCAAACGCAATCATAGGTTTGAACGTTGTTTTCAATTTAGAGTTGTTTATATTTTTTCGTTTGGGCTTGTATTATATTTTCCTTAGGGTTAATATGATCCGTTCATCCTATTTCGACTCTTTAAAATTCAAGAGTCTATCCTAAATTGAGGTAAATTATACGGCCTTCCAAATACCGTTTCGATCCCTAACATCACTGAAGAGACATTAATTGTCGAAATCCGGATATGGTGTATAAAATTTTTTTGCACCTCATGTTTGCGATATACCATCTTTTCGCAAGTTTATTGTTTTCTGTTTGGTATTTAAATAAATAATTAAGATCCATGTAACATCTGGTCATCAATTTATTTGGCAATCGCCAATGGCAGTCAGCAGGGTTTAAGAACATCAGTTGTTCGACCTGTTAGTCAAATGCGTTTTGTTAAAATATACTTTTCACTTTTTGGTCTTTTGGAAAATTTTGTTTGTGCTGTATTTAGACCCCTCTACCAAGAAATTTGTTTTACATGCACACGTATAAAAATTGCGGTTTTTATCCAACGCAATCATAGGTTTGAACGTTGTTTTCAATTTAGAGTTGTTTATATTTTTTCGTTTGGGCTTGTATTATATTTTCCTTTGAGTTAATATGATCCGTTCATCCTATTTCGACTCTATAAAATTCAAGAGTCTATCCTAAAATGAGGTAAATTATACAGCCTTCCAAATACCGTTTCGATCCCTAACATCACTGAAGAGACATTAATTGTCGAAATCCGGATATGGTGTATAAAACTTTTTTGCACCTCATGTTTGCGATATACAATCTTTTCGCAAGTTTATTGTTTTCTGTTTGGTATTTAAATAAATAATTAAGATCCATGTAACATCTGGTCATCAATTTATTTGGCAATCGCCAATGGCAGTCAGCAGGGTTTAGGAACATCAGTTGTTCGACCTGTTAGTCAAATGCGTTTTGTTAAAATATACTTTTCACTTTTTGGTCTTTTGGAAAATGTTGTTTGTGCTGTATTTAGACCCCTCTACCAAGAAATTTGTTTTACATGCACACGTATAAAAATTGCGGTTTTTATCCAACGCAATCATAGGTTAAAACGTTGTTTTCAATTTAGAGTTGTTTATATTTTTTCGTTTGGGCTTGTATTATATTTTCCTTAGGGTTAATTTGATCCGTTCATCCTATTTCGACTCTTTAAAATTCAAGAGTCTATCCTAAATTGATGTAAATTATATGGCCGGCCAAATACCGTTTCGATCACTAACATCACTGAAGAGACATTGATTGTCGAAATCCGGATATGGTGTATAAAACTTTTTTGCACCTCATATATGCGATATACCATCTTTTCGCAAGTTTATTGTTTTCTGTTTGGTATTTAAATTATTAATTAAGATCCATGTAACATCTGGTCATCAATTTATTTGGCAATCGCCAATGGCAGTCAGCAGGGTTTAAGAAAATCAGTTGTTCGACCTGTTAGTCAAATGCGTTTTGTTAAAATATACTTTTCACTTTTTGGTCTTTTGGAAAATGTTGTTTGTGCTGTATTTAGACCCCTCTACCAAGAAATTTGTTTTACATGCACACGTATAAAAATTGCGGTTTTTATCCAACGCAATCATAGGTTTGAACGTTGTTTTCAATTTAGAGTTGTTTATATTTTTTCGTTTGGGCTTGTATTATATTTTCCTTAGGGTTAATATGATCCGTTCATCCTATTTCGACTCTTTAAAATTCAAGAGTCTATCCTAAATTGAGGTAAATTATATGGCCTTCCAAATACCGTTTCGATCCCTAACATCACTGAAGAGACATTAATTGTCGAAATCCGGATATGGTCTATAAAATTTTTTTGCACCTCATGTTTGCAATATACCATCTTTTCGCAAGTGTATTGTTTTCTGTTTGGTATTTAAATTAATAATTAAGATCCATGTAACATCTGGTCATCAATTTATTTGGCAATCGCCAAGGGCAGTCAGCAGGGTTATAGAACATCAGTTGTTCGACCTGTTAGTCAAATGCGTTTTGTTAAAATATACTTTTCACTTTTTGGTCTTTTGGAAAATGTTGTTTGTGCTGTATTTAGACCCCTCTACCAAGAAATTTGTTTTACATGCACACGTATAAAAATTGCGGTTTTTATCCAACGCAATCATAGGTTTGAACGTTGTTTTCAATTTAGAGTTGTTTATATTTTTTCGTTTGGGCTTGTATTATATTTTCCTAAGGGTTATTATGATCCGTTCATCCTATTTCGACTCTTTAAAATTCAAGAGTCTATCCTAAATTGAGGTAAATTATATGGCCTTCCAAATACCGTTTCGATCCCTAGCATCACTGAAGAGACATTAATTGTCGAAATCCGGATATGGTGTATAAAAAATTTTTTGCACCTCATGTTTGCGATATACCATCTTTTCGCAAGTTTATTGTTTTCTGTTTGGTATTTAAATTAATAATTAAGATCCATGTAACATCTGGTCATCAATTTATTTGGCAATCGCCAATGGCAGTCAGCAGGGTTTAAGAAAATCAGTTGTTCGACCTGTTAGTCAAATGCGTTTTGTTAAAATATACTTTTCACTTTTTGGTCTTTTGGAAAATGTTGTTTGTGCTGTATTTAGACCCCTCTACCAAGAAATTTGTTTTACATGCACACGTATAAAAATTGCGGTTTTTATCCAACGCAATCATAGGTTTGAACGTTGTTTTCAATTTAGAGTTGTTTATATTTTTTCGTTTGGGCTTGTATTATATTTTCCTTAGGGTTAATATGATCCGTTCATCCTATTTCGACTCTTTAAAATTCAAGAGTCTATCCTAAATTGAGGTAAATTATATGGCCTTCCAAATACCGTTTCGATCCCTAACATCACTGAAGAGACATTAATTGTCGAAATCCGGATATGGTGTATAAAACTTTTTTGCACCTCATGTTTGCGATATACCATCTTTTCGCAAGTTTATTGTTTTCTGTTTGGTATTTAAATTATTAATTAAGATCCATGTAACATCTGGTCATCAATTTATTTGGCAATCGCCAATGGCAGTCAGCAGGGTTCAAGAAAATCAGTTGTTCGACCTGTTAGTCAAATGCGTTTTGTTAAAATATACTTTTCACTTTTTGGTCTTTTGGAAAATGTTGTTTGTGCTGTATTTAGACCCCTCTACCAAGAAATTTGTTTTACATGCACACGTATAAAAATTGCGGTTTTTATCCAACGCAATCATAGGTTTGAACGTTGTTTTCAATTTAGAGTTGTTTATATTTTTTCGTTTGGGCTTGTATTATATTTTCCTTAGGGTTAATATGATCCGTTCATCCTATTTCGACTCTTTAAAATTCAAGAGTCTATCCTAAATTGAGGTAAATTATATGGCCTTCCAAATACCGTTTCGATCCCTAACATCACTGAAGAGACATTAATTGTCGAAATCCGGATATGGTGTATAAAATTTTTTTGAACCTCATGTTTGCAATATACCATCTTTTCGCAAGTGTATTGTTTTCTGTTTGGTATTTAAATTAATAATTAAGATCCATGTAACATCTGGTCATCAATTTATTTGGCAATCGCCAAGGGCAGTCAGCAGGGTTTAAGAACAGCAGTTGTTCGACCTGTTAGTCAAATGCGTTTTGTTAAAATATACTTTTCACTTTTTGGTCTTTTGGAAAATGTTGTTTGTGCTGTATTTAGACCCCTCTACCAAGAAATTTGTTTTACATGCACACGTATAAAAATTGCGGTTTTTATCCAACGCAATCATAGGTTTGAACGTTGTTTTCAATTTAGAGTTGTTTATATTTTTTCGTTTGGGCTTGTATTATATTTTCCTTAGGGTTATTATGATCCGTTCATCCTATTTCGACTCTTTAAAATTCAAGAGTCTATCCTAAATTGAGGTAAATTATATGGCCTTCCAAATACCGTTTCGATCACTAACATCACTGAAGAGACAATAATTGTCGAAATCCGGATATGGTGTATAAAACTTTTTTGCACCTCATGTTTATGATATACCATCTTTTCGCAAGTTTATTGTTTTCTGTTTGGTATTTAAATTAATAATTAAGATCCATGTAACATCTGGTCATCAATTTATTTGGCAATCGCCAATGGCAGTCAGCAGGGTTTAAGAACATCAGTTGTTCGACCTGTTAGTCAAATGCGTTTTGTTAAAATATACTTTTCACTTTTTGGTCTTTTGGAAAATGTTGTTTGTGCTGTATTTAGACCCCTCTACCAAGAAATTTGTTTTACATGCACACGTATAAAAATTGCGGTTTTTATCCAACGCAATCATAGGTTTGAACGTTGTTTTCAATTTAGAGTTGTTTATATTTTTTCGTTTGGGCTTGTATTATATTTTCCTTAGGGTTAATATGATCCGTTCATCCTATTTCGACTCTTTAAAACTCAAGAGTCTATCCTAAATTGAGGTAAATTATATGGCCTTCCAAATACCGTTTCGATCCCTAACATCACAGAAGAGACATTAATTGTCGAAATCCGGATATGGTGTATAAAACTTTTTTGCACCTCATGTTTGCGATATACCATCTTTTCGCAAGTTTATTGTTTTCTGTTTGGTATTTAAATTAATAATTAAGATCCATGTAACATCTGGTCATCAATTTATTTGGCAATCGCCAATGGCAGTCAGCAGGGTTCAAGAAAATCAGTTGTTCGACCTGTTAGTCAAATGCGTTTTGTTAAAATATACTTTTCACTTTTCGGTCTTTTGGAAAATGTTGTTTGTGCTGTATTTAGACCCCTCTACCAAGAAATTTGTTTTACATGCACACGTATAAAAATTGCGGTTTTTATCCAACGCAATCATAGGTTTGAACGTTGTTTATATTTTTTCGTTTGGGCTTGTATTATATTTTCCTTATGGTTAATATGATCCGTTCATCCTGTTTCGACTCTTTAAAATTCAAGAGTCTATCCTAAATTGAGGTAAATTATATGGCCTTCCAAATACCGTTTCGATCCCTAACATCACTGAAGTGACATTAATTGTCAAAATCCGGATATGGTGTATAAAATTTTTTTGCACCTCATGTTTGCGATATACCATCTTTTCGCAAGTGTATTGTTTTCTGTTTGGTATTTAAATTAATAATTAAGATCCATGTAACATCTGGTCATCAATTTATTTGGCAATCGCCAATGGCAGTCAGCAGGGTTTAAGAACATCAGTTGTTCGACCTGTTAGTCAAATGCGTTTTGTTAAAATATACTTTTCACTTTTTGGTCTTTTGGAAAATGTTGTTTGTGCTGTATTTAGACCCCTCTACCAAGAAATTTGTTTTACATGCACACGTATAAAAATTGCGGTTTTTATCCAACGCAATCATAGGTTTGAACGTTGTTTTCAATTTAGAGTTGTTTATATTTTTTCGTTTGGGCTTGTATTATATTTTCCTTATGGTTAATATGATCCGTTCATCCTGTTTCGACTCTTTAAAATTCAAGAGTCTATCCTAAATTGAGGTAAATTATATGGCCTTCCAAATACCGTTTCGATCCCTAACATCACTGAAGAGACATTAATTGTCAAAATCCGGATATGGTGTATAAAATTTTTTTGCACCTCATGTTTGCGATATACCATCTTTTCGCAAGTGTATTGTTTTCTGTTTGGTATTTAAATTAATAATTAAGATCCATGTAACATCTGGTCATCAATTTATTTGGCAATCGCCAATGGCAGTCAGCAGGGTTTAAGAACATCAGTTGTTCGACCTGTTAGTCAAATGCGTTTTGTTAAAATATACTTTTCACTTTTTGGTCTTTTGGAAAATGTTGTTTGTGCTGTATTTAGACCCCTCTACCAAGAAATTTGTTTTACATGCACACGTATAAAAATTGCGGTTTTTATCCAACGCAATCATAAGTTTGAACGTTGTTTTCAATTTAGAGTTGTTTATATTTTTTCGTTTGGGCTTGTATTATATTTTCCTTAGGGTTAATATGATCCGTTCATCCTATTTCGACTCTTTAAAAATCAAGAGTCTTTCCTAAATTGAGGTAAATTATACGGCCTTCCAAATACCGTTTCGATCCCTAACATCACTGAAGAGACATTAATTGTCGAAATCCGGATATGGTGTATAAAACTTTTTTGCACCTCATGTTTGCGATATACCATCTTTTCGCAAGTGTATTGTTTTCTGTTTGGTATTTAAATAAATAATTAAGATCCATGTAACATCTGGTCATCAATTTATTTGGCAATCGCCAATGGCAGTCAGCAGGGTTTAAGAACATCAGTTGTTCGACCTGTTAGTCAAATGCGTTTTGTTAAAATATACTTTTCACTTTTTGGTCTTTTGGAAAATGTTGTTTGTGCTGTATTTAGACCCCTCTACCAAGAAATTTGTTTTACATGCACACGTATAAAAATTGCGGTTTTTATCCAACGCAATCATAGGTTTGAACGTTGTTTTCAATTTAGAGTTGTTTATATTTTTTCGTTTGGGCTTGTATTATATTTTCCTTAGGGTTAATATGATCCGTTCATCCTATTTCGACTCTTTAAAATTCAAGAGTCTTTCCTAAATTGAGGTAAATTATATGGCCTTCCAAATACCGTTTCGATCCCTAACATCACTGAAGAGACATTAATTGTCGAAATCCGGATATGGTGTATAAAACTTTTTTGCACCTGATGTTTGCGATAAACCATCTATTCGCAAGTTTATTGTTTTCTGTTTGGTATTTAAATTAATAAGTAAGATCCATGTAACATCTGGTCATCAATTTATTTGGCAATCGCCAATGGCAGTCAGCAGGGTTTAAGAACATCAGTTGTTCGACCTGTTAGTCAAATGCGTTTTGTTAAAATATACTTTTCACTTTTTGGTCTTTTGGAAAATGTTGTTTGTGCTGTATTTAGACCCCTCTACCAAGAAATTTGTTTTACATGCACACGTATAAAAATTGCGGTTTTTATCCAACGCAATCATAGGTTTGAACGTTGTTTTCAATTTAGAGTTGTTTATATTTTTTCGTTTGGGCTTGTATTATATTTTCCTTAGGGTTAATATGATCCGTTCATCCTATTTCGACTCTTTAAAATTCAAGAGTCTATCCTAAATTGAGGTAAATTATATGGCCTTCCAAATACCGTTTCGATCCCTAACATCACAGAAGAGACATTAATAGTCGAAATCCGGATATGGTGTATAAAACTTTTTTGCACCTCATGTTTGCGATATACCATCTTTTCGCAAGTTTATTGTTTTCTGTTTGGTATTTAAATTAATAGTTAAGATCCATGTAACATCTGGTCATCAATTTATTTGGCAATCGCCAATGGCAGTCAGCAGGGTTCAGGAAAATCAGTTGTTCGACCTGTTAGTCAAATGCGTTTTGTTAAAATATACTTTTCACTTTTTGGTCTTTTGGAAAATGTTGTTTGTGCTGTATTTAGACCCCTCTACCAAGAAATTTGTTTTACATGCACACGTATAAAAATTGCGGTTTTTATCCAACGCAATCATAGGTTTGAACGTTGTTTTCAATTTAGAGTTGTTTATATTTTTTCGTTTGGGCTTGTATTATATTTTCCTTATGGTTAATATGATCCGTTCATCCTGTTTCGACTCTTTAAAATTCAAGAGTCTATCCTAAATTGAGGTAAATTATATGGCCTTCCAAATACCGTTTCGATCCCTAACATCACTGAAGAGACATTAATTGTCGAAATCCGGATATGGTGTATAAAACTTTTTTGCGACTCATGTTTGCGATATACCATCTTTTCGCAAGTTTATTGTTTTCTGTTTGGTATTTAAATTAATAATTAAGATCCATGTAACATCTGGTCATCAATTTATTTGGCAATCGCCAATGGCAGTCAGCAGGGTTTAAGAACATCAGTTGTTCGACCTGTTAGTCAAATGCGTTTTGTTAAAATATACTTTTCACTTTTTGGTCTTTTGGAAAATGTTGTTTGTGCTGTATTTAGACCCCTCTACCAAGAAATTTGTTTTACATGCACACGTATAAAAATTGCGGTTTTTATCCAACGCAATCATAGGTTTGAACGTTGTTTTCAATTTAGAGTTGTTTATATTTTTTCGTTTGGGCTTGTATTATATTTTCCTTAGGGTTAATATGATCCGTTCATCCTATTTCGACTCTTTAAAATTCAAGAGTCTATCCTAAATTGAGGTAAATTATATGGCCTTCCAAATACCGTTTCGATCCCTAACATCACTGAAGAGACATTAATTGTCGAAATCCGGATATGGTGTATAAAACTTTTTTGCACCTGATGTTTGCGATAAACCATCTATTCGCAAGTTTATTGTTTTCTGTTTGGTATTTAAATTAATAAGTAAGATCCATGTAACATCTGGTCATCAATTTATTTGGCAATCGCCAATGGCAGTCAGCAGGGTTTAAGAACATCAGTTGTTCGACCTGTTAGTCAAATGCGTTTTGTTAAAATATACATTTCACTTTTTGGTCTTTTGGAAAATGTTGTTTGTGCTGTATTTAGACCCCTCTACCAAGAAATTTGTTTTACATGCACACGTAAAAAAATTGCGGTTTTTATCCAACGCAATCATAAGTTTGAACGTTGTTTTCAATTTAGAGTTGTTTATATTTTTTCGTTTGGGCTTGTATTATATTTTCCTTAGGGTTTATATGATCCGTTCATCCTATTTCGACTCTTTAAAATTCAAGAGTCTATCCTAAATTGAGGTAAATTATATGGCCTTCCAAATACCGTTTCGATCCCTAACATCACTGAAGAGACATTAATTGTCGAAATCCGGATATGGTGTATAAAACTTTTTTGCACCTCATGTTTGCGATATACCATCTTTTCGCAAGTTTATTGTTTTCTGTTTGGTATTTAAATTATTAATTAAGATCCATGTAACATCTGGTCATCAATTTATTTGGCAATCGCCAATGGCAGTCAGCAGGGTTCAAGAAAATCAGTTGTTCGACCTGTTAGTCAAATGCGTTTTGTAAAAATATACTTTTCACTTTTTGGTCTTTTGGAAAATGTTGTTTGTGCTGTATTTAGACCCCTCTACCAAGAAATTTGTTTTACATGCACACGTAAAAAAATTGCGGTTTTTATCCAACGCAATCATAAGTTTGAACGTTGTTTTCAATTTAGAGTTGTTTATATTTTTTCGTTTGGGCTTGTATTATATTTTCCTTAGGGTTAATATGATCCGTTCATCCTATTTCGACTCTTTAAAATTCAAGAGTCTATCCTAAATTGAGGTAAATTATATGGCCTTCCAAATACCGTTTCGATCCCTAACATCACTGAAGAGACATTAATTGTCGAAATCCGGATATGGTGTATAAAACTTTTTTGCACCTCATGTTTGCGATATACCATCTTTTCGCAAGTTTATTGTTTTCTGTTTGGTATTTAAATTATTAATTAAGATCCATGTAACATCTGGTCATCAATTTATTTGGCAATCGCCAATGGCAGTCAGCAGGGTTCAAGAAAATCAGTTGTTCGACCTGTTAGTCAAATGCGTTTTGTTAAAATATACTTTTCACTTTTTGGTCTTTTGGAAAATGTTGTTTGTGCTGTATTTAGACCCCTCTACCAAGAAATTTGTTTTACATGCACACGTATAAAAATTGCGGTTTTTATCCAACGCAATCATAGGTTTGAACGTTGTTTTCAATTTAGAGTTGTTTATATTTTTTCGTTTGGGCTTGTATTATATTTTCCTTAGGGTTAATATGATCCGTTCATCCTATTTCGACTCTTTAAAATTCAAGAGTCTATCCTAAATTGAGGTAAATTATATGGCCTTCCAAATACCGTTTCGATCCCTAACATCACTGAAGAGACATTAATTGTCGAAATCCGGATATGGAGTATAAAATTTTTTTCCACCTCATGTTTGCAATATACCATCTTTTCGCAAGTGTATTGTTTTCTGTTTGGTATTTAAATTAATAATTAAGATCCATGTAACATCTGGTCATCAATTTATTTGGCAATCGCCAATGGCAGTCAGCAGGGTTTAAGAACATCAGTTGTTCGACCTGTTAGTCAAATGCGTTTTGTTAAAATATACTTTTCACTTTTTGGTCTTTTGGAAAATGTTGTTTGTGCTGTATTTAGACCCCTCTACCAAGAAATTTGTTTTACATGCACACGTATAAAAATTGCGGTTTTTATCCAACGCAATCATAGGTTTGAACGTTGTTTTCAATTTAGAGTTGTTTATATTTTTTCGTTTGGGCTTGTATTATATTTTCCTTAGGGTTATTATGATCCGTTCATCCTATTTCGACTCTTTAAAATTCAAGAGTCTATCCTAAATTGAGGTAAATTATATGGCCTTCCAAATACCGTTTCGATCCCTCACATCACTGAAGAGACATTAATTGTCGAAATCCGGATATGGTGTATAAAATTTTTTTGCACCTCATGTTTGCGATATACCATCTTTTCGCAAGTTGATTGTTTTCTGTTTAGTATTTAAATTAATAATTAAGATCCATGTAACATCTGGTCATCAATTTATTTGGCAATCGCCAATGGCAGTCAGCAGGGTTTAAGAACATCAGTTGTTCGACCTGTTAGTCAAATGCGTTTTGTTAAAATATACTTTTCACTTTTTGGTCTTTTGGAAAATGTTGTTTGTGCTGTATTTAGACCCCTCTACCAAGAAATTTGTTTTACATGCACACGTATAAAAATTGCGGTTTTTATCCAACGCAATCATAGGTTTGAACGTTGTTTTCAATTTAGAGTTGTTTATATTTTTTCGTTTGGGCTTGTATTATATTTTCCTTATGGTTAATATGATCCGTTCATCCTATTTCGACTCTTTAAAATTCAAGAGTCTATCCTAAATTGAGGTAAATTATATGGCCTTCCAAATACCGTTTCGATCATTAACATCACTGAAGAGACATTAATTGTCGAAATCCGGATATGGTGTATAAAACTTTTTTGCACCTCATGTTTGCGATATACCATCTTTTCGCAAGTTTATTGTTTTCTGTTTGGTATTTAAATTAATAATTAAGATCCATGTAACATCTGGTCATCAATTTATTTGGCAATCGCCAATGGCAGTCAGCAGGGTTCAGTAAAATCAGTTGTTCGACCTGTTAGTCAAATGCGTTTTGTTAAAATATACTTTTCACTTTTTGGTCTTTTGGAAAATGTTGTTTGTGCTGTATTTAGACCCCTCTACCAAGAAATTTGTTTTACATGCACACGTATAAAAATTGCGGTTTTTATCCAACGCAATCATAGGTTTGAACGTTGTTTTCAATTTAGAGTTGTTTATATTTTTTCGTTTGGGCTTGTATTATATTTTCCTTATGGTTAATATGATCCGTTCATCCTATTTCGACTCTTTAAAATTCAAGAGTCTATCCTAAATTGAGGTAAATTATATGGCCTTCCAAATCCCGTTTCGATCCCTAACATCACTGAAGAGACATTAATTGTCGAAATCCGGATATGGTGTATAAAACTTTTTTGCACCTCATGTTTGCGATATACCATCTTTTCGCAAGTTTATTGTTTTCTGTTTGGTATTTAAATTAATAATTAAGATCCATGTAACATCTGGTCATCAATTTATTTGGCAATCGCCAATGGCAGTCAGCAGGGTTTAAGAACATCAGTTGTTCGACCTGTTAGTCAAATGCGTTTTGTTAAAATATACTTTTCACTTTTTGGTCTTTTGGAAAATGTTGTTTGTGCTGTATTTAGACCCCTCTACCAAGAAATTTGTTTTACATGCACACGTATAAAAATTGCGGTTTTTATCCAACGCAATCATAGGTTTGAACGTTGTTTTCAATTTAGAGTTGTTTATATTTTTTCGTTTGGGCTTGTATTATATTTTCCTTAGGGTTAATATGATCCGTTCATCCTATTTCGACTCTTTAAAATTCAAGAGTCTATCCTAAATTGAGGTAAATTATATGGCCTTCCAAATACCGTTTCGATCCCTAACATCACTGAAGAGTCATTAATTGTCGAAATCCGGATATGGTGTATCAAATTTTTTTGCACCTCATGTTTGCGATATACCATCTTTTCGCAAGTTTATTGTTTTCTGTTTGGTATTTAAATTAATAATTAAGATCCATGTAACATCTGGTCATCAATTTATTTGGCAATCGCCAATGGCAGTCAGCAGGGTTTAAGAAAATCAGTTGTTCGACCTGTTAGTCAAATGCGTTTTGTTAAAATATACTTTTCACTTTTTGGTCTTTTGGAAAATGTTGTTTGTGCTGTATTTAGACCCCTCTACCAAGAAATTTGTTTTACATGCACACGTATAAAAATTGCGGTTTTTATCCAACGCAATCATAAGTTTGAACGTTGTTTTCAATTTAGAGTTGTTTATATTTTTTCGTTTGGGCTTGTATTATATTTTCCTTAGGGTTAATATGATCCGTTCATCCTATTTCGACTCTTTAAAATTCAAGAGTCTATCCTAAATTGAGGTAAATTATATGGCCTTCCAAATACCGTTTCGATCCCTAACATCACTGAAGAGACATTAATTGTCGAAATCCGGATATGGTGTATAAAACTTTTTTGCACCTCATGTTTGCAATATACCATCTTTTCGCAAGTGTATTGTTTTCTGTTTGGTATTTAAATTAATAATTAAGATCCATGTAACATCTGGTCATCAATTTATTTGGCAATCGCCAATGGCAGTCAGCAGGGTTTAAGAACATCAGTTGTTCGACCTGTTAGTCAAATGCGTTTTGTTAAAATATACTTTTCACTTTTTGGTCTTTTGGAAAATGTTGTTTGTGCTGTATTTAGACCCCTCTACCAAGAAATTTGTTTTAAATGCACACGTATGAAAATTGCGGTTTTTATCCAACGCAATCATAGGTTTGAACGTTGTTTTCAATTTAGAGTTGTTTATATTTTTTCGTTTGGGCTTGTATTATATTTTCCTTAGGGTTAATATGATCCGTTCATCCTATTTCGACTCTTTAAAATTCAAGAGTCTATCCTAAATTGAGGTAAATTATATGGCCTTCCAAATACCGTTTCGATCACTAACATCACTGAAGAGACATTAATTGTCGAAATCCGGATATGGTGTATAAAACTTTTTTGCACCTCATGTTTGCGATATACCATTTTTTCGCAAGTTTATTGTTTTCTGTTTGGTATTTAAATTAATAATTAAGATCCATGTAACATCTGGTCATCAATTTATTTGGCAATCGCCAATGGCAGTCAGAAGGGTTTAAGAACATCAGTTGTTCGACCTGTTAGTCAAATGCGTTTTGTTAAAATATACTTTTCACTTTTTGGTCTTTTGGAAAATGTTGTTTGTGCTGTATTTAGACCCCTCTACCAAGAAATTTGTTTTACATGCACACGTATAAAAATTGCGGTTTTTATCCAACGCAATCATAGGTTTGAACGTTGTTTTCAATTTAGAGTTGTTTATATTTTTTCGTTTGGGCTTGTATTATATTTTCCATAGGGTTAATATGATCCGTTCATCCTATTTCGACTCTTTAAAATTCAAGAGTCTATCCTAAATTGAGGTAAATTATATGGCCTTCCAAATACCGTTTCGATCCCTAACATCACTGAAGAGACATTAATTGTCGAAATCCGGATATGGTGTATAAAACTTTTTTGCACCTCATGTTTGCAATATACCATCTTTTCGCAAGTGTATTGTTTTCTGTTTGGTATTTAAATTAATAATTAAGATCCATGTAACATCTGGTCATCAATTTATTTGGCAATCGCCAATGGCAGTCAGCAGGGTTCAGTGAAATCAGTTGTTCGACCTGTTAGTCAAATGCGTTTTGTTAAAATATACTTTTCACTTTTTGGTCTTTTGGAAAATGTTGTTTGTGCTGTATTTAGACCCCTCTACCAAGAAATTTGTTTTACATGCACACGTATAAAAATTGCGGTTTTTATCCAACGCAATCATAGGTTTGAACGTTGTTTTCAATTTAGAGTTGTTTATATTTTTTCGTTTGGGCTTGTATTATATTTTCCTTAGGGTTAATATGATCCGTTCATCCTATTTCGACTCTTTGAAATTCAAGAGTCTATCCTAAATTGAGGTAAATTATATGGCCTTCCAAATACCGTTTCGATCCCTAACATCACAGAAGAGACATTAATTGTCGAAATCCGGATATGGTGTATAAAACTTTTTTGCACCTCATGTTTGCGATATACCATCTTTTCGCAAGTTTATTGTTTTCTGTTTGGTATTTAAATTAATAATTAAGATCCATGTAACATCTGGTCATCAATTTATTTGGCAATCGCCAATGGCAGTCAGCAGGGTTTAAGAACATCAGTTGTTCGACCTGTTAGTCAAATGCGTTTTGTTAAAATATACTTTTCACTTTTTGGTCTTTTGGAAAATGTTGTTTGTGCTGTATTTAGACCCCTCTACCAAGAAATTTGTTTTACATGCACACGTATAAAAATTGCGGTTTTTATCCAACGCAATCATAGGTTTGAACGTTGTTTTCAATTTAGAGTTGTTTATATTTTTTCGTTTGGGCTTGTATTATATTTTCCATAGGGTTAATATGATCCGTTCATCCTATTTCGACTCTATAAAATTCAAGAGTCTATCCTAAATTGAGGTAAATTATATGGCCTTCCAAATACCGTTTCGATCCCTAACATCACTGAAGAGACATTAATTGTCGAAATCCGGATATGGTGTATAAAACTTTTTTGCACCTCATGTTTGCAATATACCATCTTTTCGCAAGTGTATTGTTTTCTGTTTGGTATTTAAATTAATAATTAAGATCCATGTAACATCTGGTCATCAATTTATTTGGCAATCGCCAATGGCAGTCAGCAGGGTTCAGTGAAATCAGTTGTTCGACCTGTTAGTCAAATGCGTTTTGTTAAAATATACTTTTCACTTTTTGGTCTTTTGGAAAATGTTGTTTGTGCTGTATTTAGACCCCTCTACCAAGAAATTTGTTTTACATGCACACGTATAAAAATTGCGGTTTTTATCCAACGCAATCATAGGTTTGAACGTTGTTTTCAATTTAGAGTTGTTTATATTTTTTCGTTTGGGCTTGTATTATATTTTCCTTAGGGTTAATATGATCCGTTCATCCTATTTCGACTCTTTGAAATTCAAGAGTCTATCCTAAATTGAGGTAAATTATATGGCCTTCCAAATACCGTTTCGATCCCTAACATCACAGAAGAGACATTAATTGTCGAAATCCGGATATGGTGTATAAAACTTTTTTGCACCTCATGTTTGCGATATACCATCTTTTCGCAAGTTTATTGTTTTCTGTTTGGTATTTAAATTAATAATTAAGATCCATGTAACATCTGGTCATCAATTTATTTGGCAATCGCCAATGGCAGTCAGCAGGGTTTAAGAACATCAGTTGTTCGACCTGTTAGTCAAATGCGTTTTGTTAAAATATACTTTTCACTTTTTGGTCTTTTGGAAAATGTTGTTTGTGCTGTATTTAGACCCCTCTACCAAGAAATTTGTTTTACATGCACACGTATAAAAATTGCGGTTTTTATCCAACGCAATCATAGGTTTGAACGTTGTTTTCAATTTAGAGTTGTTTATATTTTTTCGTTTGGGCTTGTATTATATTTTCCATAGGGTTAATATGATCCGTTCATCCTATTTCGACTCTATAAAATTCAAGAGTCTATCCTAAATTGAGGTAAATTATATGGCCTTCCAAATACCGTTTCGATCCCTAACATCACTGAAGAGACATTAATTGTCGAAATCCGGATATGGTGTATAAAACTTTTTTGCACCTCATGTTTGCAATATACCATCTTTTCGCAAGTGTATTGTTTTCTGTTTGGTATTTAAATTAATAATTAAGATCCATGTAACATCTGGTCATCAATTTATTTGGCAATCGCCAATGGCAGTCAGCAGGGTTCAGTGAAATCAGTTGTTCGACCTGTTAGTCAAATGCGTTTTGTTAAAATATACTTTTCACTTTTTGGTCTTTTGGAAAATGTTGTTTGTGCTGTATTTAGACCCCTCTACCAAGAAATTTGTTTTACATGCACACGTATAAAAATTGCGGTTTTTATCCAACGCAATCATAAGTTTGAACGTTGTTTTCAATTTAGAGTTGTTTATATTTTTTCGTTTGGGCTTGTATTATATTTTCCTTATGGTTAATATGATCCGTTCATCCTGTTTCGACTCTTTAAAATTCAAGAGTCTATCCTAAATTGAGGTAAATTATATGGCCTTCCAAATACCGTTTCGATCCCTAACATCACTGAAGAGACATTAATTGTCGAAATCCGGATATGGTGTATAAAACTTTTTTGCACCTCATGTTTGCGATATACCATCTTTTCGCAAGTTTATTGTTTTCTGTTTGGTATTTAAATTAATAATTAAGATCCATGTAACATCTGGTCATCAATTTATTTGGCAATCGCCAATGGCAGTCAGCAGGGTTTAAGAACATCAGTTGTTCGACCTGTTAGTCAAATGCGTTTTGTTAAAATATACTTTTCACTTTTTGGTCTTTTGGAAAATGTTGTTTGTGCTGTATTTAGACCCCTCTACCAAGAAATTTGTTTTACATGCACACGTATAAAAATTGCGGTTTTTATCCAACGCAATCATAGGTTTGAACGTTGTTTTCAACTTAGAGTTGTTTATATTTTTTCGTTTGGGCTTGTATTATATTTTCCATAGGGTTAATATGATCCGTTCATCCTATTTCGACTCTATAAAATTCAAGAGTCTATCCTAAATTGAGGTAAATTATATGGCCTTCCAAATACCGTTTCGATCCCTAACATCACTGAAGAGACATTAATTGTCGAAATCCGGATATGGTGTATAAAACTTTTTTGCACCTCATGTTTGCAATATACCATCTTTTCGCAAGTGTATTGTTTTCTGTTTGGTATTTAAATTAATAATTAAGATCCATGTAACATCTGGTCATCAATTTATTTGGCAATCGCCAATGGCAGTCAGCAGGGTTCAGTGAAATCAGTTGTTCGACCTGTTAGTCAAATGCGTTTTGTTAAAATATACTTTTCACTTTTTGGTCTTTTGGAAAATGTTGTTTGTGCTGTATTTAGACCCCTCTACCAAGAAATTTGTTTTACATGCACACGTATAAAAATTGCGGTTTTTATCCAACGCAATCATAGGTTTGAACGTTGTTTTCAATTTAGAGTTGTTTATATTTTTTCGTTTGGGCTTGTATTATATTTTCCTTAGGGTTAATATGATCCGTTCATCCTATTTCGACTCTTTGAAATTCAAGAGTCTATCCTAAATTGAGGTAAATTATATGGCCTTCCAAATACCGTTTCGATCCCTAACATCACAGAAGAGACATTAATTGTCGAAATCCGGATATGGTGTATAAAACTTTTTTGCACCTCATGTTTGCGATATACCATCTTTTCGCAAGTTTATTGTTTTCTGTTTGGTATTTAAATTAATAATTAAGATCCATGTAACATCTGGTCATCAATTTATTTGGCAATCGCCAATGGCAGTCAGCAGGGTTTAAGAACATCAGTTGTTCGACCTGTTAGTCAAATGCGTTTTGTTAAAATATACTTTTCACTTTTTGGTCTTTTGGAAAATGTTGTTTGTGCTGTATTTAGACCCCTCTACCAAGAAATTTGTTTTACATGCACACGTATAAAAATTGCGGTTTTTATCCAACGCAATCATAGGTTTGAACGTTGTTTTCAATTTAGAGTTGTTTATATTTTTTCGTTTGGGCTTGTATTATATTTTCCATAGGGTTAATATGATCCGTTCATCCTATTTCGACTCTATAAAATTCAAGAGTCTATCCTAAATTGAGGTAAATTATATGGCCTTCCAAATACCGTTTCGATCCCTAACATCACTGAAGAGACATTAATTGTCGAAATCCGGATATGGTGTATAAAACTTTTTTGCACCTCATGTTTGCAATATACCATCTTTTCGCAAGTGTATTGTTTTCTGTTTGGTATTTAAATTAATAATTAAGATCCATGTAACATCTGGTCATCAATTTATTTGGCAATCGCCAATGGCAGTCAGCAGGGTTCAGTGAAATCAGTTGTTCGACCTGTTAGTCAAATGCGTTTTGTTAAAATATACTTTTCACTTTTTGGTCTTTTGGAAAATGTTGTTTGTGCTGTATTTAGACCCCTCTACCAAGAAATTTGTTTTACATGCACACGTATAAAAATTGCGGTTTTTATCCAACGCAATCATAGGTTTGAACGTTGTTTTCAATTTAGAGTTGTTTATATTTTTTCGTTTGGGCTTGTATTATATTTTCCTTATGGTTAATATGATCCGTTCATCCTGTTTCGACTCTTTAAAATTCAAGAGTCTATCCTAAATTGAGGTAAATTATATGGCCTTCCAAATACCGTTTCGATCCCTAACATCACTGAAGAGACATTAATTGTCGAAATCCGGATATGGTGTATAAAACTTTTTTGCACCTCATGTTTGCGATATACCATCTTTTCGCAAGTTTATTGTTTTCTGTTTGGTATTTAAATTAATAATTAAGATCCATGTAACATCTGGTCATCAATTTATTTGGCAATCGCCAATGGCAGTCAGCAGGGTTTAAGAACATCAGTTGTTCGACCTGTTAGTCAAATGCGTTTTGTTAAAATATACTTTTCACTTTTTGGTCTTTTGGAAAATGTTGTTTGTGCTGTATTTAGACCCCTCTACCAAGAAATTTGTTTTACATGCACACGTATAAAAATTGCGGTTTTTATCCAACGCAATCATAGGTTTGAACGTTGTTTTCAACTTAGAGTTGTTTATATTTTTTCGTTTGGGCTTGTATTATATTTTCCATAGGGTTAATATGATCCGTTCATCCTATTTCGACTCTTTAAAATTCAAGAGTCTATCCTAAATTTAGGTAAATTATATGGCCTTCCAAATACCGTTTCGATCCCTAACATCACTGAAGAGACATTAATTGTCGAAATCCGGATATGGTGTATAAAATTTTTTTGCACCTCATGTTTGCGAAATACCATCTTTTCGCAAGTTTATTGTTTTCTGTTTGGTATTTAAATTAATAATTAAGATCCATGTAACATCTGGTCATCAATTTATTTGGCAATCGCCAATGGCAGTCATCAGGGTTCAAGAAAATCAGTTGTTCGACCTGTTAGTCAAATGCGTTTTGTTAAAATATACTTTTCACTTTTTGGTCTTTTGGAAAATGTTGTTTGTGCTGTATTTAGACCCCTCTACCAAGAAATTTGTTTTACATGCACACGTATAAAAATTGCGGTTTTTATCCAACGCAATCATAAGTTTGAACGTTGTTTTCAATTTAGAGTTGTTTATATTTTTTCGTTTGGGCTTGTATTATATTTTCCTTAGGGTTAATATGATCCGTTCATCCTATTTCGACTCTTTAAAAATCAAGAGTCTTTCCTAAATTGAGGTAAATTATACGGCCTTCCAAATACCGTTTCGATCCCTAACATCACTGAAGAGACATTAATTGTCGAAATCCGGATATGGTGTATAAAACTTTTTTGCACCTCATGTTTGCGATATACCATCTTTTCGCAAGTGTATTGTTTTCTGTTTGGTATTTAAATAAATAATTAAGATCCATGTAACATCTGGTCATCAATTTATTTGGCAATCGCCAATGGCAGTCAGCAGGGTTTAAGAACATCAGTTGTTCGACCTGTTAGTCAAATGCGTTTTGTTAAAATATACTTTTCACTTTTTGGTCTTTTGGAAAATGTTGTTTGTGCTGTATTTAGACCCCTCTACCAAGAAATTTGTTTTACATGCACACGTATAAAAATTGCGGTTTTTATCCAACGCAATCATAAGTTTGAACGTTGTTTTCAATTTAGAGTTCTTTATATTTTTTCGTTTGGGCTTGTATTATATTTTCCTTAGGGTTAATATGATCCGTTCATCCTATTTCGACTCTTTAAAAATCAAGAGTCTTTCCTAAATTGAGGTAAATTATACGGCCTTCCAAATACCGTTTCGATCCCTAACATCACTGAAGAGACATTAATTGTCGAAATCCGGATATGGTGTATAAAACTTTTTTGCACCTCATGTTTGCAATATACCATCTTTTCGCAAGTGTATTGTTTTCTGTTTGGTATTTAAATTAATAATTAAGATCCATGTAACATCTGGTCATCAATTTATTTGGCAATCGCCAATGGCAGTCAGCAGGGTTTAAGAACATCAGTTGTTCGACCTGTTAGTCAAATGCGTTTTGTTAAAATATACTTTTCACTTTTTGGTCTTTTGGAAAATGTTGTTTGTGCTGTATTTAGACCCCTCTACCAAGAAATTTGTTTTAAATGCACACGTATGAAAATTGCGGTTTTTATCCAACGCAATCATAGGTTTGAACGTTGTTTTCAATTTAGAGTTGTTTATATTTTTTCGTTTGGGCTTGTATTATATTTTCCTTAGGGTTAATATGATCCGTTCATCCTATTTCGACTCTTTGAAATTCAAGAGTCTATCCTAAATTGAGGTAAATCATATGGCCCTCCAAATACCGTTTCGATCCCTAACATCACAGAAGAGACATTAATTGTCGAAATCCGGATATGGTGTATAAAACTTTTTTGCACCTCATGTTTGCGATATACCATCTTTTCGCAAGTTTATTGTTTTCTGTTTGGTATTTAAATTAATAATTAAGATCCATGTAACATCTGGTCATCAATTTATTTGGCAATCGCCAATGGCAGTCAGCAGGGTTCAAGAAAATCAGTTGTTCGACCTGTTAGTCAAATGCGTTTTGTTAAAATATACTTTTCACTTTTTGGTCTTTTGGAAAATGTTGTTTGTGCTGTATTTAGACCCCTCTACCAAGAAATTTGTTTTACATGCACACGTATAAAAATTGCGGTTTTTATCCAACGCAATCATAGGTTTGAACGTTGTTTTCAATTTAGAGTTGTTTATATTTTTTCGTTTGGGCTTGTATTATATTTTCCTTATGGTTAATATGATCCGTTCATCCTATTTCGACTCTTTAAAATTCAAGAGTCTATCCTAAATTGAGGTAAATTATATGGCCTTCCAAATACCGTTTCGATCACTAACATCACTGAAGAGACATTAATTGTCGAAATCCGGATATGGTGTATAAAACTTTTTTGCACCTCATGTTTGCGATATACCATCTTTTCGCAAGTTTATTGTTTTCTGTTTGGTATTTAAATTAATAATTAAGATCCATGTAACATCTGGTCATCAATTTATTTGGCAATCGCCAATGGCAGTCAGCAGGGTTTAAGAACATCAGTTGTTCGACCTGTTAGTCAAATGAGTTTTGTTAAAATATACTTTTCACTTTTTGGTCTTTTGGAAAATGTTGTTTGTGCTGTATTTAGACCCCTCTACCAAGAAATTTGTTTTACATGCACACGTATAAAAATTGCGGTTTTTATCCAACGCAATCATAAGTTTGAACGTTGTTTTCAATTTAGAGTTCTTTATATTTTTTCGTTTGGGCTTGTATTATATTTTCCTTAGGGTTAATATGATCCGTTCATCCTATTTCGACTCTTTAAAAATCAAGAGTCTTTCCTAAATTGAGGTAAATTATACGGCCTTCCAAATACCGTTTCGATCCCTAACATCACTGAAGAGACATTAATTGTCGAAATCCGGATATGGTGTATAAAACTTTTTTGCACCTGATGTTTGCGATAAACCATCTATTCGCAAGTTTATTGTTTTCTGTTTGGTATTTAAATTAATAAGTAAGATCCATGTAACATCTGGTCATCAATTTATTTGGCAATCGCCAATGGCAGTCAGCAGGGTTTAAGAACATCAGTTGTTCGACCTGTTAGTCAAATGCGTTTTGTTAAAATATACATTTCACTTTTTGGTCTTTTGGAAAATGTTGTTTGTGCTGTATTTAGACCCCTCTACCAAGAAATTTGTTTTACATGCACACGTAAAAAAATTGCGGTTTTTATCCAACGCAATCATAGGTTTGAACGTTGTTTTCAATTTAGAGTTGTTTATATTTTTTCGTTTGGGCTTGTATTATATTTTCCTTAGGGTTTATATGATCCGTTCATCCTATTTCGACTCTTTAAAATTCAAGAGTCTATCCTAAATTGAGGTAAATTATATGGCCTTCCAAATACCGTTTCGATCCCTAACATCACTGAAGAGACATTAATTGTCGAAATCCGGATATGGTGTATAAAACTTTTTTGCACCTCATGTTTGCGATATACCATCTTTTCGCAAGTTTATTGTTTTCTGTTTGGTATTTAAATTATTAATTAAGATCCATGTAACATCTGGTCATCAATTTATTTGGCAATCGCCAATGGCAGTCAGCAGGGTTCAAGAAAATCAGTTGTTCGACCTGTTAGTCAAATGCGTTTTGTTAAAATATACTTTTCACTTTTTGGTCTTTTGGAAAATGTTGTTTGTGCTGTATTTAGACCCCTCTACCAAGAAATTTGTTTTACATGCACACGTAAAAAAATTGCGGTTTTTATCCAACGCAATCATAAGTTTGAACGTTGTTTTCAATTTAGAGTTGTTTATATTTTTTCGTTTGGGCTTGTATTATATTTTCCTTAGGGTTAATATGATCCGTTCATCCTATTTCGACTCTTTAAAATTCAAGAGTCTATCCTAAATTGAGGTAAATTATATGGCCTTCCAAATACCGTTTCGATCCCTAACATCACTGAAGAGACATTAATTGTCGAAATCCGGATATGGTGTATAAAACTTTTTTGCACCTCATGTTTGCGATATACCATCTTTTCGCAAGTTTATTGTTTTCTGTTTGGTATTTAAATTATTAATTAAGATCCATGTAACATCTGGTCATCAATTTATTTGGCAATCGCCAATGGCAGTCAGCAGGGTTCAAGAAAATCAGTTGTTCGACCTGTTAGTCAAATGCGTTTTGTTAAAATATACTTTTCACTTTTTGGTCTTTTGGAAAATGTTGTTTGTGCTGTATTTAGACCCCTCTACCAAGAAATTTGTTTTACATGCACACGTATAAAAATTGCGGTTTTTATCCAACGCAACCATAGGTTTGAACGTTGTTTTCAATTTAGAGTTGTTTATATTTTTTCGTTTGGGCTTGTATTATATTTTCCTTAGGGTTAATATGATCCGTTCATCCTATTTCGACTCTTTAAAATTCAAGAGTCTATCCTAAATTGAGGTAAATTATATGGCCTTCCAAATACCGTTTCGATCCCTAACATCACTGAAGAGACATTAATTGTCGAAATCCGGATATGGAGTATAAAATTTTTTTCCACCTCATGTTTGCAATATACCATCTTTTCGCAAGTGTATTGTTTTCTGTTTGGTATTTAAATTAATAATTAAGATCCATGTAACATCTGGTCATCAATTTATTTGGCAATCGCCAAGGGCAGTCAGCAGGGTTTAAGAACAGCAGTTGTTCGACCTGTTAGTCAAATGCGTTTTGTTAAAATATACTTTTCACTTTTTGGTCTTTTGGAAAATGTTGTTTGTGCTGTATTTAGACCCCTCTACCAAGAAATTTGTTTTACATGCACACGTATAAAAATTGCGGTTTTTATCCAACGCAATCATAGGTTTGAACGTTGTTTTCAATTTAGAGTTGTTTATATTTTTTCGTTTGGGCTTGTATTATATTTTCCTTATGGTTAATATGATCCGTTCATCCTATTTCGACTCTTTAAAATTCAAGAGTCTATCCTAAATTGAGGTAAATTATATGGCCTTCCAAATACCGTTTCGATCATTAACATCACTGAAGAGACATTAATTGTCGAAATCCGGATATGGTGTATAAAACTTTTTTGCACCTCATGTTTGCGATATACCATCTTTTCGCAAGTTTATTGTTTTCTGTTTGGTATTTAAATTAATAATGAAGATCCATGTAACATCTGGTCATCAATTTATTTGGCAATCGCCAATGGCAGTCAGCAGGGTTTAAGAACATCAGTTGTTCGACCTGTTAGTCAAATGCGTTTTGTTAAAATATACTTTTCACTTTTTGGTCTTTTGGAAAATGTTGTTTGTGCTGTATTTAGACCCCTCTACCAAGAAATTTGTTTAACATGCACACGTATAAAAATTGCGGTTTTTATCCAACGCAATCATAGGTTTGAACGTTGTTTTCAATTTAGAGTTGTTTATATTTTTTCGTTTGGGCTTGTATTATATTTTCCTTAGGGTTAATATGATCCGTTCATCCTATTTCGACTCTTTAAAATTCAAGAGTCTATCCTTAATTGAGGTAAATTATATGGCCTTCCAAATACCGTTTCGATCCCTAACATCACAGAAGAGACATTAATTGTCGAAATCCGGATATGGTGTATAAAACTTTTTTGCACCTCATGTTTGCGATATACCATCTTTTCGCAAGTTTATTGTTTTCTGTTTGGTATTTAAATTAATAATTAAGATCCATGTAACATCTGGTCATCAATTTATTTGGCAATCGCCAATGGCAGTCAGCAGGGTTCAGTAAAATCAGTTGTTCGACCTGTTAGTCAAATGCGTTTTGTTAAAATATACTTTTCACTTTTTGGTCTTTTGGAAAATGTTGTTTGTGCTGTATTTAGACCCCTCTACCAAGAAATTTGTTTTACATGCACACGTATAAAAATTGCGGTTTTTATCCAACGCAATCATAGGTTTGAACGTTGTTTTCAATTTAGAGTTGTTTATATTTTTTCGTTTGGGCTTGTATTATATTTTCCTTATGGTTAATATGATCCGTTCATCCTATTTCGACTCTTTAAAATTCAAGAGTCTATCCTAAATTGAGGTAAATTATATGGCCTTCCAAATCCCGTTTCGATCCCTAACATCACTGAAGAGACATTAATTGTCGAAATCCGGATATGGTGTATAAAACTTTTTTGCACCTCATGTTTGCGATATACCATCTTTTCGCAAGTTTATTGTTTTCTGTTTGGTATTTAAATTAATAATTAAGATCCATGTAACATCTGGTCATCAATTTATTTGGCAATCGCCAATGGCAGTCAGCAGGGTTTAAGAACATCAGTTGTTCGACCTGTTAGTCAAATGCGTTTTGTTAAAATATACTTTTCACTTTTTGGTCTTTTGGAAAATGTTGTTTGTGCTGTATTTAGACCCCTCTACCAAGAAATTTGTTTTACATGCACACGTATAAAAATTGCGGTTTTTATCCAACGCAATCATAGGTTTGAACGTTGTTTTCAATTTAGAGTTGTTTATATTTTTTCGTTTGGGCTTGTATTATATTTTCCTTAGGGTTAATATGATCCGTTCATCCTATTTCGACTCTTTAAAATTCAAGAGTCTATCCTAAATTGAGGTAAATTATATGGCCTTCCAAATACCGTTTCGATCCCTAACATCACTGAAGAGTCATTAATTGTCGAAATCCGGATATGGTGTATCAAATTTTTTTGCACCTCATGTTTGCGATATACCATCTTTTCGCAAGTTTATTGTTTTCTGTTTGGTATTTAAATTAATAATTAAGATCCATGTAACATCTGGTCATCAATTTATTTGGCAATCGCCAATGGCAGTCAGCAGGGTTTAAGAAAATCAGTTGTTCGACCTGTTAGTCAAATGCGTTTTGTTAAAATATACTTTTCACTTTTTGGTCTTTTGGAAAATGTTGTTTGTGCTGTATTTAGACCCCTCTACCAAGAAATTTGTTTTACATGCACACGTATAAAAATTGCGGTTTTTATCCAACGCAATCATAAGTTTGAACGTTGTTTTCAATTTAGAGTTGTTTATATTTTTTCGTTTGGGCTTGTATTATATTTTCCTTAGGGTTAATATGATCCGTTCATCCTATTTCGACTCTTTAAAATTCAAGAGTCTATCCTAAATTGAGGTAAATTATATGGCCTTCCAAATACCGTTTCGATCCCTAACATCACTGAAGAGACATTAATTGTCGAAATCCGGATATGGTGTATAAAACTTTTTTGCACCTCATGTTTGCAATATACCATCTTTTCGCAAGTGTATTGTTTTCTGTTTGGTATTTAAATTAATAATTAAGATCCATGTAACATCTGGTCATCAATTTATTTGGCAATCGCCAATGGCAGTCAGCAGGGTTTAAGAACATCAGTTGTTCGACCTGTTAGTCAAATGCGTTTTGTTAAAATATACTTTTCACTTTTTGGTCTTTTGGAAAATGTTGTTTGTGCTGTATTTAGACCCCTCTACCAAGAAATTTGTTTTAAATGCACACGTATGAAAATTGCGGTTTTTATCCAACGCAATCATAGGTTTGAACGTTGTTTTCAATTTAGAGTTGTTTATATTTTTTCGTTTGGGCTTGTATTATATTTTCCTTAGGGTTAATATGATCCGTTCATCCTATTTCGACTCTTTGAAATTCAAGAGTCTATCCTAAATTGAGGTAAATTATATGGCCTTCCAAATACCGTTTCGATCCCTAACATCACAGAAGAGACATTAATTGTCGAAATCCGGATATGGTGTATAAAACTTTTTTGCACCTCATGTTTGCGATATACCATCTTTTCGCAAGTTTATTGTTTTCTGTTTGGTATTTAAATTAATAATTAAGATCCATGTAACATCTGGTCATCAATTTATTTGGCAATCGCCAATGGCAGTCAGCAGGGTTTAAGAACATCAGTTGTTCGACCTGTTAGTCAAATGCGTTTTGTTAAAATATACTTTTCACTTTTTGGTCTTTTGGAAAATGTTGTTTGTGCTGTATTTAGACCCCTCTACCAAGAAATTTGTTTTACATGCACACGTATAAAAATTGCGGTTTTTATCCAACGCAATCATAGGTTTGAACGTTGTTTTCAATTTAGAGTTGTTTATATTTTTTCGTTTGGGCTTGTATTATATTTTCCATAGGGTTAATATGATCCGTTCATCCTATTTCGACTCTTTAAAATTCAAGAGTCTATCCTAAATTGAGGTAAATTATATGGCCTTCCAAATACCGTTTCGATCCCTAACATCACTGAAGAGACATTAATTGTCGAAATCCGGATATGGTGTATAAAACTTTTTTGCACCTCATGTTTGCAATATACCATCTTTTCGCAAGTGTATTGTTTTCTGTTTGGTATTTAAATTAATAATTAAGATCCATGTAACATCTGGTCATCAATTTATTTGGCAATCGCCAATGGCAGTCAGCAGGGTTCAGTGAAATCAGTTGTTCGACCTGTTAGTCAAATGCGTTTTGTTAAAATATACTTTTCACTTTTTGGTCTTTTGGAAAATGTTGTTTGTGCTGTATTTAGACCCCTCTACCAAGAAATTTGTTTTACATGCACACGTATAAAAATTGCGGTTTTTATCCAACGCAATCATAGGTTTGAACGTTGTTTTCAATTTAGAGTTGTTTATATTTTTTCGTTTGGGCTTGTATTATATTTTCCTTAGGGTTAATATGATCCGTTCATCCTATTTCGACTCTTTGAAATTCAAGAGTCTATCCTAAATTGAGGTAAATTATATGGCCTTCCAAATACCGTTTCGATCCCTAACATCACAGAAGAGACATTAATTGTCGAAATCCGGATATGGTGTATAAAACTTTTTTGCACCTCATGTTTGCGATATACCATCTTTTCGCAAGTTTATTGTTTTCTGTTTGGTATTTAAATTAATAATTAAGATCCATGTAACATCTGGTCATCAATTTATTTGGCAATCGCCAATGGCAGTCAGCAGGGTTTAAGAACATCAGTTGTTCGACCTGTTAGTCAAATGCGTTTTGTTAAAATATACTTTTCACTTTTTGGTCTTTTGGAAAATGTTGTTTGTGCACTATTTAGACCCCTCTACCAAGAAATTTGTTTTACATGCACACGTATAAAAATTGCGGTTTTTATCCAACGCAATCATAGGTTTGAACGTTGTTTTCAATTTAGAGTTGTTTATATTTTTTCGTTTGGGCTTGTATTATATTTTCCATAGGGTTAATATGATCCGTTCATCCTATTTCGACTCTTTAAAATTCAAGAGTCTATCCTAAATTGAGGTAAATTATATGGCCTTCCAAATACCGTTTCGATCCCTAACATCACTGAAGAGACATTAATTGTCGAAATCCGGATATGGTGTATAAAACTTTTTTGCACCTCATGTTTGCAATATACCATCTTTTCGCAAGTGTATTGTTTTCTGTTTGGTATTTAAATTAATAATTAAGATCCATGTAACATCTGGTCATCAATTTATTTGGCAATCGCCAATGGCAGTCAGCAGGGTTCAGTGAAATCAGTTGTTCGACCTGTTAGTCAAATGCGTTTTGTTAAAATATACTTTTCACTTTTTGGTCTTTTGGAAAATGTTGTTTGTGCTGTATTTAGACCCCTCTACCAAGAAATTTGTTTTACATGCACACGTATAAAAATTGCGGTTTTTATCCAACGCAATCATAGGTTTGAACGTTGTTTTCAATTTAGAGTTGTTTATATTTTTTCGTTTGGGCTTGTATTATATTTTCCTTATGGTTAATATGATCCGTTCATCCTGTTTCGACTCTTTAAAATTCAAGAGTCTATCCTAAATTGAGGTAAATTATATGGCCTTCCAAATACCGTTTCGATCCCTAACATCACTGAAGAGACATTAATTGTCGAAATCCGGATATGGTGTATAAAACTTTTTTGCACCTCATGTTTGCGATATACCATCTTTTCGCAAGTTTATTGTTTTCTGTTTGGTATTTAAATTAATAATTAAGATCCATGTAACATCTGGTCATCAATTTATTTGGCAATCGCCAATGGCAGTCAGCAGGGTTTAAGAACATCAGTTGTTCGACCTGTTAGTCAAATGCGTTTTGTTAAAATATACTTTTCACTTTTTGGTCTTTTGGAAAATGTTGTTTGTGCTGTATTTAGACCCCTCTACCAAGAAATTTGTTTTACATGCACACGTATAAAAATTGCGGTTTTTATCCAACGCAATCATAGGTTTGAACGTTGTTTTCAATTTAGAGTTGTTTATATTTTTTCGTTTGGGCTTGTATTATATTTTCCTTATGGTTAATATGATCCGTTCATCCTGTTTCGACTCTTTAAAATTCAAGAGTCTATCCTAAATTGAGGTAAATTATATGGCCTTCCAAATACCGTTTCGATCCCTAACATCACTGAAGAGACATTAATTGTCGAAATCCGGATATGGTGTATAAAACTTTTTTGCACCTCATGTTTGCGATATACCATCTTTTCGCAAGTTTATTGTTTTCTGTTTGGTATTTAAATTAATAATTAAGATCCATGTAACATCTGGTCATCAATTTATTTGGCAATCGCCAATGGCAGTCATCAGAGTTCAAGAAAATCAGTTGTTCGACCTGTTAGTCAAATGCGTTTTGTTAAAATATACTTTTCACTTTTTGGTCTTTTGGAAAATGTTGTTTGTGCTGTATTTAGACCCCTCTACCAAGAAATTTGTTTTACATGCACACGTATAAAAATTGCGGTTTTTATCCAACGCAATCATAAGTTTGAACGTTGTTTTCAATTTAGAGTTGTTTATATTTTTTCGTTTGGGCTTGTATTATATTTTCCTTAGGGTTAATATGATCCGTTCATCCTATTTCGACTCTTTAAAAATCAAGAGTCTTTCCTAAATTGAGGTAAATTATACGGCCTTCCAAATACCGTTTCGATCCCTAACATCACTGAAGAGACATTAATTGTCGAAATCCGGATATGGTGTATAAAACTTTTTTGCACCTCATGTTTGCGATATACCATCTTTTCGCAAGTGTATTGTTTTCTGTTTGGTATTTAAATAAATAATTAAGATCCATGTAACATCTGGTCATCAATTTATTTGGCAATCGCCAATGGCAGTCAGCAGGGTTTAAGAACATCAGTTGTTCGACCTGTTAGTCAAATGCGTTTTGTTAAAATATACTTTTCACTTTTTGGTCTTTTGGAAAATGTTGTTTGTGCTGTATTTAGACCCCTCTACCAAGAAATTTGTTTTACATGCACACGTATAAAAATTGCGGTTTTTATCCAACGCAATCATAAGTTTGAACGTTGTTTTCAATTTAGAGTTCTTTATATTTTTTCGTTTGGGCTTGTATTATATTTTCCTTAGGGTTAATATGATCCGTTCATCCTATTTCGACTCTTTAAAAATCAAGAGTCTTTCCTAAATTGAGGTAAATTATACGGCCTTCCAAATACCGTTTCGATCCCTAACATCACTGAAGAGACATTAATTGTCGAAATCCGGATATGGTGTATAAAACTTTTTTGCACCTCATGTTTGCAATATACCATCTTTTCGCAAGTGTATTGTTTTCTGTTTGGTATTTAAATTAATAATTAAGATCCATGTAACATCTGGTCATCAATTTATTTGGCAATCGCCAATGGCAGTCAGCAGGGTTTAAGAACATCAGTTGTTCGACCTGTTAGTCAAATGCGTTTTGTTAAAATATACTTTTCACTTTTTGGTCTTTTGGAAAATGTTGTTTGTGCTGTATTTAGACCCCTCTACCAAGAAATTTGTTTTACATGCACACGTATGAAAATTGCGGTTTTTATCCAACGCAATCATAGGTTTGAACGTTGTTTTCAATTTAGAGTTGTTTATATTTTTTCGTTTGGGCTTGTATTATATTTTCCTTAGGGTTAATATGATCCGTTCATCCTATTTCGACTCTTTGAAATTCAAGAGTCTATCCTAAATTGAGGTAAATTATATGGCCCTCCAAATACCGTTTCGATCCCTAACATCACAGAAGAGACATTAATTGTCGAAATCCGGATATGGTGTATAAAACTTTTTTGCACCTCATGTTTGCGATATACCATCTTTTCGCAAGTTTATTGTTTTCTGTTTGGTATTTAAATTAATAATTAAGATCCATGTAACATCTGGTCATCAATTTATTTGGCAATCGCCAATGGCAGTCAGCAGGGTTCAAGAAAATCAGTTGTTCGACCTGTTAGTCAAATGCGTTTTGTTAAAATATACTTTTCACTTTTTGGTCTTTTGGAAAATGTTGTTTGTGCTGTATTTAGACCCCTCTACCAAGAAATTTGTTTTACATGCACACGTATAAAAATTGCGGTTTTTATCCAACGCAATCATAGGTTTGAACGTTGTTTTCAATTTAGAGTTGTTTATATTTTTTCGTTTGGGCTTGTATTATATTTTCCTTATGGTTAATATGATCCGTTCATCCTATTTCGACTCTTTAAAATTCAAGAGTCTATCCTAAATTGAGGTAAATTATATGGCCTTCCAAATACCGTTTCGATCACTAACATCACTGAAGAGACATTAATTGTCGAAATCCGGATATGGTGTATAAAACTTTTTTGCACCTCATGTTTGCGATATACCATCTTTTCGCAAGTTTATTGTTTTCTGTTTGGTATTTAAATTAATAATTAAGATCCATGTAACATCTGGTCATCAATTTATTTGGCAATCGCCAATGGCAGTCAGCAGGGTTTAAGAACATCAGTTGTTCGACCTGTTAGTCAAATGAGTTTTGTTAAAATATACTTTTCACTTTTTGGTCTTTTGGAAAATGTTGTTTGTGCTGTATTTAGACCCCTCTACCAAGAAATTTGTTTTACATGCACACGTATAAAAATTGCGGTTTTTATCCAACGCAATCATAAGTTTGAACGTTGTTTTCAATTTAGAGTTCTTTATATTTTTTCGTTTGGGCTTGTATTATATTTTCCTTAGGGTTAATATGATCCGTTCATCCTATTTCGACTCTTTAAAAATCAAGAGTCTTTCCTAAATTGAGGTAAATTATACGGCCTTCCAAATACCGTTTCGATCCCTAACATCACTGAAGAGACATTAATTGTCGAAATCCGGATATGGTGTATAAAACTTTTTTGCACCTCATGTTTGCAATATACCATCTTTTCGCAAGTGTATTGTTTTCTGTTTGGTATTTAAATTAATAATTAAGATCCATGTAACATCTGGTCATCAATTTATTTGGCAATCGCCAATGGCAGTCAGCAGGGTTTAAGAACATCAGTTGTTCGACCTGTTAGTCAAATGCGTTTTGTTAAAATATACTTTTCACTTTTTGGTCTTTTGGAAAATGTTGTTTGTGCTGTATTTAGACCCCTCTACCAAGAAATTTGTTTTAAATGCACACGTATGAAAATTGCGGTTTTTATCCAACGCAATCATAGGTTTGAACGTTGTTTTCAATTTAGAGTTGTTTATATTTTTTCGTTTGGGCTTGTATTATATTTTCCTTAGGGTTAATATGATCCGTTCATCCTATTTCGACTCTTTGAAATTCAAGAGTCTATCCTAAATTGAGGTAAATTATATGGCCCTCCAAATACCGTTTCGATCCCTAACATCACAGAAGAGACATTAATTGTCGAAATCCGGATATGGTGTATAAAACTTTTTTGCACCTCATGTTTGCGATATACCATCTTTTCGCAAGTTTATTGTTTTCTGTTTGGTATTTAAATTAATAATTAAGATCCATGTAACATCTGGTCATCAATTTATTTGGCAATCGCCAATGGCAGTCAGCAGGGTTCAAGAAAATCAGTTGTTCGACCTGTTAGTCAAATGCGTTTTGTTAAAATATACTTTTCACTTTTTGGTCTTTTGGAAAATGTTGTTTGTGCTGTATTTAGACCCCTCTACCAAGAAATTTGTTTTACATGCACACGTATAAAAATTGCGGTTTTTATCCAACGCAATCATAGGTTTGAACGTTGTTTTCAATTTAGAGTTGTTTATATTTTTTCGTTTGGGCTTGTATTATATTTTCCTTATGGTTAATATGATCCGTTCATCCTATTTCGACTCTTTAAAATTCAAGAGTCTATCCTAAATTGAGGTAAATTATATGGCCTTCCAAATACCGTTTCGATCACTAACATCACTGAAGAGACATTAATTGTCGAAATCCGGATATGGTGTATAAAACTTTTTTGCACCTCATGTTTGCGATATACCATCTTTTCGCAAGTTTATTGTTTTCTGTTTGGTATTTAAATTAATAATTAAGATCCATGTAACATCTGGTCATCAATTTATTTGGCAATCGCCAATGGCAGTCAGCAGGGTTTAAGAACATCAGTTGTTCGACCTGTTAGTCAAATGAGTTTTGTTAAAATATACTTTTCACTTTTTGGTCTTTTGGAAAATGTTGTTTGTGCTGTATTTAGACCCCTCTACCAAGAAATTTGTTTTACATGCACACGTATAAAAATTGCGGTCTTTATCCAACGCAATCATAGGTTTGAACGTTGTTTTCAATTTAGAGTTGTTTATATTTTTTCGTTTGGGCTTGTATTATATTTTCCTTATGGTAAATATGATCCGTTCATCCTGTTTCGACTCTTTAAAATTCAAGAGTCTATCCTAAATTGAGGTAAATTATATGGCCTTCCAAATACCGTTTCGATCCCTAACATCACTGAAGAGATATAATTGTCGAAATCCGGATATGGTGTATAAAACTTTTTTGCACCTCATGTTTGCGATATACCATCTTTTCGCAAGTTTATTGTTTTCTGTTTGGTATTTAAATTAATAATTAAGATCCATGTAACATCTGGTCATCAATTTATTTGGCAATCGCCAATGGCAGTCAGCAGGGTTTAAGAACATCAGTTGTTCGACCTGTTAGTCAAATGCGTTTTGTTAAAATATACTTTTCACTTTTTGGTCTTTTGGAAAATGTTGTTTGTGCTGTATTTAGACCCCTCTACCAAGAAATTTGTTTTACATGCACACGTATAAAAATTGCGGTTTTTATCCAACGCAATCATAGGTTTGAACGTTGTTTTCAATTTAGAGTTGTTTATATTTTTTCGTTTGGGCTTGTATTATATTTTCCTTAGGGTTAATATGATCCGTTCATCCTATTTCGACTCTTTAAAATTCAAGAGTCTATCCTAAATTTAGGTAAATTATATGGCCTTCCAAATACCGTTTCGATCCCTAACATCACTGAAGAGACATTAATTGTCGAAATCCGGATATGGTGTATAAAACTTTTTTGCACCTCATGTTTGCGAAATACCATCTTTTCGCAAGTTTATTGTTTTCTGTTTGGTATTTAAATTAATAATTAAGATCCATGTAACATCTGGTCATCAATTTATTTGGCAATCGCCAATGGCAGTCAGCAGGGTTCAAGAAAATCAGTTGTTCGACCTGTTAGTCAAATGCGTTTTGTTAAAATATACTTTTCACTTTTTGGTCTTTTGGAAAATGTTGTTTGTGCTGTATTTAGACCCCTCTACCAAGAAATTTGTTTTACATGCACACGTATAAAAATTGCGGTTTTTATCCAACGCAATCATAGGTTTGAACGTTGTTTTCAATTTAGAGTTGTTTATATTTTTTCGTTTGGGCTTGTATTATATTTTCCTTAGGGTTAATATGATCCGTTCATCCTATTTCGACTCTTTAAAATTCAAGAGTCTATCCTAAATTGAGGTAAATTATATGGCCTTCCAAATACCGTTTCGATCCCTAACATCACTGAAGAGACATTAATTGTCGAAATCCGAATATGGTGTATAAAATTTTTTGCACCTCATGTTTGCAATATACCATCTTTTCGCAAGTGTATTGTTTTCTGTTTGGTATTTAAATTAATAATTAAGATCCATGTAACATCTGGTCATCAATTTATTTGGCAATCGCCAATGGCAGTCAGCAGGGTTTAAGAACATCAGTTGTTCGACCTGTTAGTCAAATGCGTTTTGTTAAAATATACTTTTCACTTTTTGGTCTTTTGGAAAATGTTGTTTGTGCTGTATTTAGACCCCTCTACCAAGAAATTTGTTTTACATGCACACGTATAAAAATTGCGGTTTTTATCCAACGCAATCATAGGTTTGAACGTTGTTTTCAATTTAGAGTTGTTTATATTTTTTCGTTTGGGCTTGTATTATATTTTCCTTAGGGTTAATATGATCCGTTCATCCTATTTCGACTCTTTAAAATTCAAGAGTCTATCCTAAATTGAGGTAAATTATATGGCCTTCCAAATACCGTTTCGATCCCTAACATCACTGAAGAGATATAATTGTCGAAATCCGGATATGGTGTATAAAACTTTTTTGCACCTCATGTTTGCGATATACCATCTTTTCGCAAGTTTATTGTTTTCTGTTTGGTATTTAAATTAATAATTAAGATCCATGTAACATCTGGTCATCAATTTATTTGGCAATCGCCAATGGCAGTCAGCAGGGTTTAAGAACATCAGTTGTTCGACCTGTTAGTCAAATGCGTTTTGTTAAAATATACTTTTCACTTTTTGGTCTTTTGGAAAATGTTGTTTGTGCTGTATTTAGACCCCTCTACCAAGAAATTTGTTTTACATGCACACGTATAAAAATTGCGGTTTTTATCCAACGCAATCATAGGTTTGAACGTTGTTTTCAATTTAGAGTTGTTTATATTTTTTCGTTTGGGCTTGTATTATATTTTCCTTAGGGTTAATATGATCCGTTCATCCTATTTCGACTCTTTAAAATTCAAGAGTCTATCCTAAATTTAGGTAAATTATATGGCCTTCCAAATACCGTTTCGATACCTAACATCACTGAAGAGACATTAATTGTCGAAATCCGGATATGGTGTATAAAACTTTTTTGCACCTCATGTTTGCGAAATACCATCTTTTCGCAAGTTTATTGTTTTCTGTTTGGTATTTAAATTAATAATTAAGATCCATGTAACATCTGGTCATCAATTTATTTGGCAATCGCCAATGGCAGTCAGCAGGGTTCAAGAAAATCAGTTGTTCGACCTGTTAGTCAAATGCGTTTTGTTAAAATATACTTTTCACTTTTTGGTCTTTTGGAAAATGTTGTTTGTGCTGTATTTAGACCCCTCTACCAAGAAATTTGTTTTACATGCACACGTATAAAAATTGCGGTTTTTATCCAACGCAATCATAGGTTTGAACGTTGTTTTCAATTTAGAGTTGTTTATATTTTTTCGTTTGGGCTTGTATTATATTTTCCTTAGGGTTAATATGATCCGTTCATCCTATTTCGACTCTTTAAAATTCAAGAGTCTATCCTAAATTGAGGTAAATTATATGGCCTTCCAAATACCGTTTCGATCCCTAACATCACTGAAGAGACATTAATTGTCGAAATCCGGATATGGTGTATAAAATTTTTTGCACCTCATGTTTGCAATATACCATCTTTTCGCAAGTGTATTGTTTTCTGTTTGGTATTTAAATTAATAATTAAGATCCATGTAACATCTGGTCATCAATTTATTTGGCAATCGCCAATGGCAGTCAGCAGGGTTTAAGAACATCAGTTGTTCGACCTGTTAGTCAAATGCGTTTTGTTAAAATATACTTTTCACTTTTTGGTCTTTTGGAAAATGTTGTTTGTGCTGTATTTAGACCCCTCTACCAAGAAATTTGTTTTACATGCACACGTATAAAAATTGCGGTTTTTATCCAACGCAATCATAGGTTTGAACGTTGTTTTCAATTTAGAGTTGTTTATATTTTTTCGTTTGGGCTTGTATTATATTTTCCTTAGGGTTAATATGATCCGTTCATCCTATTTCGACTCTTTAAAATTCAAGAGTCTATCCTAAATTGAGGTAAATTATATGGCCTTCCAAATACCGTTTCGATCCCTAACATCACTGAAGAGACATTAATTGTCGAAATCCGGATATGGTGTATCAAATTTTTTTGCACCTCATGTTTGCGATATACCATCTTTTCGCAAGTTTATTGTTTTCTGTTTGGTATTTAAATTAATAATTAAGATCCATGTAACATCTGGTCATCAATTTATTTGGCAATCGCCAATGGCAGTCAGCAGGGTTTAAGAAAATCAGTTGTTCGACCTGTTAGTCAAATGCGTTTTGTTAAAATATACTTTTCACTTTTTGGTCTTTTGGAAAATGTTGTTTGTGCTGTATTTAGACCCCTCTACCAAGAAATTTGTTTTACATGCACACGTATAAAAATTGCGGTTTTTATCCAACGCAATCATAAGTTTGAACGTTGTTTTCAATTTAGAGTTGTTTATATTTTTTCGTTTGGGCTTGTATTATATTTTCCTTAGGGTTAATATGATCCGTTCATCCTATTTCGACTCTTTAAAATTCAAGAGTCTATCCTAAATTGAGGTAAATTATATGGCCTTCCAAATACCGTTTCGATCCCTAACATCACTGAAGAGACATTAATTGTCGAAATCCGGATATGGTGTATAAAACTTTTTTGCACCTCATGTTTGCAATATACCATCTTTTCGCAAGTGTATTGTTTTCTGTTTGGTATTTAAATTAATAATTAAGATCCATGTAACATCTGGTCATCAATTTATTTGGCAATCGCCAATGGCAGTCAGCAGGGTTTAAGAACATCAGTTGTTCGACCTGTTAGTCAAATGCGTTTTGTTAAAATATACTTTTCACTTTTTGGTCTTTTGGAAAATGTTGTTTGTGCTGTATTTAGACCCCTCTACCAAGAAATTTGTTTTACATGCACACGTATAAAAATTGCGGTTTTTATCCAACGCAATCATAGGTTTGAACGTTGTTTTCAATTTAGAGTTGTTTATATTTTTTCGTTTGGGCTTGTATTATATTTTCCTTAGGGTTAATATGATCCGTTCATCCTATTTCGACTCTTTAAAATTCAAGAGTCTATCCTAAATTGAGATAAATTATATGGCCTTCCAAATACCGTTTCGATCCCTAACATCACTGAAGAGACATTAATTGTCGAAATCCGGATATGGTGTATAAAATTTTTTGCACCTCATGTTTGCAATATACCATCTTTTCGCAAGTGTATTGTTTTCTGTTTGGTATTTAAATTAATAATTAAGATCCATGTAACATCTGGTCATCAATTTATTTGGCAATCGCCAATGGCAGTCAGCAGGGTTTAAGAACATCAGTTGTTCGACCTGTTAGTCAAATGCGTTTTGTTAAAATATACTTTTAACTTTTTGGTCTTTTGGAAAATGTTGTTTGTGCTGTGTTTAGACCCCTCTACCAAGAAATTTGTTTTACATGCACACGTATAAAAATTGAGGTTTTTATCCAACGCAATCATAGGTTTGAACGTTGTTTTCAATTTAGAGTTGTTTATATTTTTTCGTTTGGTCTTGTATTATATTTTCCTTAGGGTTAATATGATCCGTTCATCCTATTTCGACTCTTTAAAATTCAAGAGTCTATCCTAAATTGAGGTAAATTATATGGCCTTCCAAATACCGTTTCGATCCCTAACATCACTGAAGAGACATTAATTGTCGAAATCCGGATATGGTGTATCAAATTTTTTTGCACCTCATGTTTGCGATATACCATCTTTTCGCAAGTGTATTGTTTTCTGTTTGGTATTTAAATTAATAATTAAGATCCATGTAACATCTGGTCATCAATTTATTTGGCAATCGCCAATGGCAGTCAGCAGGGTTTAAGAAAATCAGTTGTTCGACCTGTTAGTCAAATGCGTTTTGTTAAAATATACTTTTCACTTTTTGGTCTTTTGGAAAATGTTGTTTGTGCTGTATTTAGACCCCTCTACCAAGAAATTTGTTTTACATGCACACGTATAAAAATTGCGGTTTTTATCCAACGCAATCATAAGTTTGAACGTTGTTTTCAATTTAGAGTTGTTTCTATTTTTTCGTTTGGGCTTGTATTATATTTTCCTTAGGGTTAATATGATCCGTTCATCCTATTTCGACTCTTTAAAATTCAAGAGTCTATCCTAAATTGAGGTAAATTATATGGCCTTCCAAATACCGTTTCGATCCCTAACATCACTGAAGAGACATTAATTGTCGAAATCCGGATATGGTGTATAAAACTTTTTTGCACCTCATGTTTGCAATATACCATCTTTTCGCAAGTGTATTGTTTTCTGTTTGGTATTTAAATTAATAATTAAGATCCATGTAACATCTGGTCATCAATTTATTTGGCAATCGCCAATGGCAGTCAGCAGGGTTTAAGAACATCAGTTGTTCGACCTGTTAGTCAAATGCGTTTTGTTAAAATATACTTTTCACTTTTTGGTCTTTTGGAAAATGTTGTTTGTGCTGTATTTAGACCCCTCTACCAAGAAATTTGTTTTACATGCACACGTATAAAAATTGCGGTTTTTATCCAACGCAATCATAGGTTTGAACGTTGTTTTCAATTTAGAGTTGTTTATATTTTTTCGTTTGGGCTTGTATTATATTTTCCTTAGGGTTAATATGATCCGTTCATCCTATTTCGACTCTTTAAAATTTAAGAGTCTATCCTAAATTGAGGTAAATTATATGGCCTTCCAAATACCGTTTCGATCCCTAACATCACTGAAGAGACATTAATTGTCGAAATCCGGATATGGTGTATAAAACTTTTTTGCACCTCATGTTTGCGATATACCATCTTTTCGCAAGTTTATTGTTTTCTGTTTGGTATTTAAATGAATAATTAAGATCAATGTAACATCTGTTCATCAATTTATTTGGCAATCGCCAATGGCAGTCAGCAGGGTTTAAGAACATCAGTTGTTCGACCTGTTAGTCAAATGCGTTTTGTTAAAATATACTTTTCACTTTTTGGTCTTTTGGAAAATGTTGCTTGTGCTGTATTTAGACCCCTCTACCAAAGAAATTTGTTTTACATGCACACGTATAAAAATTGCGGTTTTTATCCAACGCAATCATAAGTTTGAACGTTGTTTTCAATTTAGAGTTGTTTATATTTTTTCGATTGGGCTTGTATTATATTTTCCTTAGGGTTAATATGATCCGTTCATCCTATTTCGACTCTTTAAAATTCCAGAGTCTATCCTAAATTGAAGTAACTTATATGGCCTTCCAAATACCGTTTCGATCCCTAACATCACTGAAGAGACATTAATTGTCGAAATCCGGATATGGTGTATAAAACTTTTTTGCACCTCATGTTTGCGATATACCATCTTTTCGCAAGTTTATTGTTTTCTGTTTGGTATTTAAATTAATAATTAAGATCCATGTAACATCTGGTCATCAATTTATTTGGCAATCGCCAATGGCAGTCAGCAGGGTTTAAGAACATCAGTTGTTCGACCTGTTAGTCAAATGCGTTTTGTTAAAATATACTTTTCACTTTTTGGTCTTTTGGAAAATGTTGTTTGTGCTGTATTTAGACCCCTCTACCAAGAAATTTGTTTTACATGCACACGTATAAAAATTGCGGTTTTTATCCAACGCAATCATAGGTTTGAACGTTGTTTTCAATTTAGAGTTGTTTATATTTTTTCGTTTGTGCTTGTATTATATTTTCCTTAGGGTTAATATGATCCGTTCATCCTATTTCGACTCTTTAAAATTCAAGAGTCTATCCTAAATTGAGGTAAATTATATGGCCTTCCAAATACCGTTTCGATCCCTAACATCACTGAAGAGACATTAATTGTCGAAATCCGGATATGGTGTATAAAATTTTTTTACACCTCGTGTTTGCGATATACTATCTTTTTGCAAGTTTATTGTTTTCTCTTTGGTATTTAAATTAATAATTAAAATCCATGTAACATCTGGTCATCAATTTATTTGGCAATCGCCAATGGTAGTCAGCAGGGTTTAAGAACATCAGTTGTTCGACCTGTTAGTCAAATGCGTTTTGTTAAAATATACTTTTCACTTTTTGGTCTTTTGGAAAATGTTGTTTGTGCTGTATTTAGACCCCTCTACCAAGAAATTTGTTTTACATGCACACGTATAAAAATTGCGGTTTTTATTCAACGCAATCATAGGTTTGAAAGTTGTTTTTAATTTAGAGTTGTTTTTCTTTTTTCGTTTGGGCTTGTATTATATTTTCCTTATGGTTAATATGATCCGTTCATCCTATTTCGACTCTTTAAAATTCAAGAGTCTATCCTAAATTGATGTAAATTCTATGGCCTTCCAAATACCGTTTCCATCACTAACATCACTGAAGAGACATTAATTGTCGAAATCCGGATATGGTATATAAAACTTTTTTGCACCTCATGTTTGCGATATGCCATCTTTTCGCAAGTTTATTGTTTTCTGTTTGGTATTTAAATTAATAATTAAGATCCATATAAAATCTGGTCATCAATTTATTTGGCAATCGCCAATGGCAGTCAGCAGGGTTTAAGAACATCAGTTGTTCGACCTGTTAGTCAAATGCGTTTTGTTAAAATATACTTTTCACTTTTTGGTCTTTTGGAAAATGTTGTTTGTGCTGTAGTTAGACCCCTCTATCAAGAAATTTGTTTTACATGCACACGTATAAAAATTGCGGTTTTTATCCAACGCAATCATAGGTTTGAACGTTGTTTTTAATTTAGAGTTGTTTATATTTTTTCGTTTGGGCTTGTATTATATTTTCCTTAGGGTTAATATGATCCGTTCATCCTATTTCGACTCTTTAAAATTCAAGAGTCTATCCTAAATTGAGGTAAATTTTATGGCCTTCTAAATACCGTTTCGATCCCTAACATCATTGAAGAGACATTAATTGTCGAATACGGATATTGTGTATAAAACTTTTTTGCACCTCATGTTTGCGATATACCATCTTTTCGCAAGTTTATTGTTTTCTGTTTGGTATTTAAATTAATAATTAAGATCCATGTAACATCTGTTCATCAATTTATTTGGCAATCGCCAATGGCAGTCAGCAGGGTTTAAGAACATCAGTTGTTCGACCTGTTAGTCAAATGCGTTTTGTTAAAATATACTTTTCACTTTTTGGTCTTTTGGAAAATGTTGTTTGTGCTGTATTTAGACCCCTCTACCAAGAAATTTGTTTTACATGCACACGTATAAAAATTGCGGTTTTTATCCAACGCAATCATAGGTTTGAACGTTGTTTTCAATTTAGAGTTGTTTATATTTTTTCGTTTGGGCTTGTATTATATTTTCCTTAGGGTTAATATGATCCGTTCATCCTATTTCGACTCTTTAAAATTCAAGAGTCTATCCTAAATTGAGGTAAATTATATGGCCTTCCAAATACCGTTTCGATCACTAACATCACTGAAGAGACATTAATTGTCGAAATCCGGATATGGTGTATAAAATTTGTTTGCACCTCATGTTTGCGATATACTATCTTTTTGCAAGTTTATTGTTTTCTCTTTGGTATTTAAATTAATAATTAAAATCCATGTAACATCTGGTCATCAATTTATTTGGCAATCGCCAATGGTAGTCAGAAGGGTTTAAGAACATCAGTTGTTCGACCTGTTAGTCAAATGCGTTTTGTTAAAATATACTTTTCACTTTTTGGTCTTTTGGAAAATGTTGTTTGTGCTGTATTTAGACCCCTCTACCAAGAAATTTGTTTTACATGCACACGTATAAAAATTGCGGTTTTTATTCAACGCAATCATAGGTTTGAAAGTTGTTTTTAATTTAGAGTTGTTTATATTTTTTCGTTTGGGCTTGTATTATATTTTCCTTATGGTTAATATGATCCGTTAATCCTATTTCGACTCTTTAAAATTCAAGAGTCTATCCTAAATTGATGTAAATTATATGGCCTTCCAAATACCGTTTCGATCACTAACATCACTGAAGAGACATTAATTGTCGAAATCCGGATATGGTGTATAAAACTTTTTTGCACCTCATGTTTGCGATATGCCATCTTTTCGCAAGTTTATTGTTTTCTGTTTGGTATTTAAATTAATAATTAAGATCCATATAAAATCTGGTCATCAATTTATTTGGCAATCGCCAATGGCAGTCAGCAGGGTTTAAGAACATCAGTTGTTCGACCTGTTAGTCAAATGCGTTTTGTTAAAATATACTTTTCACTTTTTGGTCTTTTTGAAAATGTTGTTTGTGCTGTAGTTAGACCCCTCTATCAAGAAATTTGTTTTACATGCACACGTATAAAAATTGCGGTTTTTATCCAACGCAATCATAGGTTTGAACGTTGTTTTTAATTTAGAGTTGTTTATATTTTTTCGTTTGGGCTTGTATTATATTTTCCTTAGGGTTAATATGATCCGTTCATTTATTTCGAATCTTTAAAATTCAAGAGTCTATCCTAAATTGAGGTAAATTACATGGCCTTCCAAATACCGTTTCGATCCCTAACATCACTGAAGAGACATTAATTGTCGAAATCCGGATATGGTGTATAAAACTTTTTTGTACCTTATGTTTGCGATATACCATCTTTTCGCAAGTTTATTGTTTTCTGTTTGGTATTTAAATTAATAATTAAGATCCATGTAACATCTGGTCATCAATTTATTTGGCAATCGCCAATGGCAGTCAGCAGGGTTTAAGAACATCAGTTGTTCGACCTGTTAGTCAAATGCGTTTTGTTAAAATATACTTTTCACTTTTTGGTCTTTTGGAAAATGTTGTTTGTGCTGTATTTAGACCCCTCTACCAAGAAATTTGATTTACATGCACACGTATAAAAATTGCGGTTTTTATTCAACGCAATCATAGGTTTGAAAGTTGTTTTTAATTTAGAGCTGTTTATATTTTTTCGTTTGGGTTTGTATTATATTTTCCTTAGGGTTAATATGATCCGTTCATTTATTTCGAATCTTTAAAATTCAAGAGTCTATCCTAAATTGAGGTAAATTATATGGCCTTCCAAATACCGTTTCGATCCCTAACATCACTGAAGAGACATTAATTGTCGAAATCCGGATATGGTGTATAAAACTTTTTTGCACCTCATGTTTGCGATATACCATCTTTTCGCAAGTTTATTGTTTTCTGTTTGGTATTTAAATTAATAATTAAGATCCATGTAACATCTGGTCATCAATTTATTTGGCAATCGCCAATGGCAGTCAGCAGGGTTTAAGAACATCAGTTGTTCGACCTGTTAGTCAAATGCGTTTTGTTAAAATATACTTTTCACTTTTTGGTCTTTTGGAAAATGTTGTTTGTGCTGTATTTAGACCCCTCTACCAAGAAATTTGTTTTACATGCACACGTATAAAAATTGCGGTTTTTATCCAACGCAATCATAGGTTTGAACTTGTTTTTCAATTTAGAGTTGTTTATATTTTTTCGTTTGGGCTTGTATTATATTTTCCTTAGGGTTAATATGATCCGTTCATCCTATTTCGACTCTTTAAAATTCAAGAGTCTATCCTAAATTGAGGTAAATTATATGGCCTTCCAAATACCGTTTCGATCCCTAACATCACTGAAGAGACATTAATTGTCGAAATCCGGATATGGTGTATAAAATTTTTTTGCACCTCATATTTGCGATATACCATCTTTTTGCAAGTTTATTGTTTTCTATTTGGTATTTAAATTAATAATTAAGATCCATGTAACATCTGGTCATCAATTTATTTGGCAATCGCCAATGGCAGTCAGCAGGGTTTAAGAACATCAGTTGTTCGACCTGTTAGTCAATTGCGTTTTGTTAAAATATACTTTTCACTTTTTGGTCTTTTGGAAAATGTTGTTTGTGCTGTATTTAGACCCATCTACCAAGAAATTTGTTTTACGTGCACACGTATGAAAATTGCGGTTTTTATCCAACGCAATCATAGGTTTGAACGTTGTTTTCAATTTAGAGTTGTTTATATTTTTTCGTTTGGGCTTGTATTATATTTTCCTTAGGGTTAATATGATCCGTTCATCCTATTTCGACTCTTTAAAATTCAAGAGTCTATCCTAAATTGATGTAAATTATATGGCCTTCCAAATACCGTTTCGATCACTAACATCACTGAAGAGACATTAATTGTCGAAATCCGGATATGGTGTATAAAACTTTTTTGCACCTCATGTTTGCGATATACCATTTTTTCGCAAGTTTATTGTTTTCTGTTTGGTATTTAAATTAATAATTAAGATCCATGTAACATCTGGTCATCAATTTATTTGGCATTCGCCAATGGCAGTCAGCAGGGTTTAAGAACATCAGTTGTTCGACCTGTTAGTCAAATGCGTTTTGTTAAAATATACTTTTCACTTTTTGGTCTTTGGAAAATGTTGTTTGTGCTGTATTTAGAACCCTCTACCAAGAAATTTGTTTTACATGCACACGTATAAAAATTGCGGTTTTTATCGAACGCAATCATAGGTTTGAACGTTGTTTTCAATTTAGAGTTGTTTATATTTTTTCGTTTGGGCTTGTATTATATTTTCCTTAGGGTTAATATGATCCATTCATCCTATTTCGACTCTTTAAAATTCAAGAGTCTATCCTAAATTGAGGTAAATTATATGGCCTTCCAAATACCGTTTCGATCACTAACATCACTGAAGAGACATTAATTGTCGAAATCCGGATATGGTGTATAAAACGTTTTTGCACCTGATGTTTGCGATATACCATTTTTTCGCAAGTTTATTGTTTTCTGTTTGGTATTTAAATTAATAATTAAGATCCATGTAACATCTGGTCATCAATTTATTTGGCAATCGCCAATGGCAGTCAGCAGGGTTTAAGAACATCAGTTGTTCGACCTGTTAGTCAAATGCGTTTTGTTAAAATATACTTTTCACTTTTTGGTCTTTTGGAAAATGTTGTTTGTGCTGTATTTAGACCCCTCTACCAAGAAATTTGTTTTACGTGCACACGTATAAAAATTGCGGTTGTTATCCAACGCAATCATAGGTTTGAACGTTGTTTTCAATTTAGAGTTGTTTATATTTTTTCGTTTGGGCTTGTATTATATTTTCCTTATGGTTAAAATGATCCGTTCATCCTATTTCGACTCTTTAAAATTCAAGAGTCTATCCTAAATTGAGGTAAATTATATGGCCTTCCAAATACCGTTTCGATCCCTAACATCACTGAAGAGACATTAATTGTCGAAATCCGGATATGGTGTATAATATTTTTTTGCACCTCATGTTTGCGATATACCATCTTTTTGCAAGTTTATTGTTTTCTCTGTGGTATTTAAATTAATAATTAAGATCCATGTAACATCTGGTCATCAATTTTTTTGGCAATCGCCAATAGCAGTCAGCAGGGTTTAAGAACATCAGTTGTTCGACCTGTTAGTCAAATGCGTTTTGTTAAAATATACTTTTCACTTTTTGGTCTTTTGGAAAATGTTGTTTGTGCTGTATTTAGACCCATCTACCAAGAAATTTGTTTTACGTGCACACGTATAAAAATTGCGGTTTTTATCCAACGCAATCATAGGTTTGAACGTTGTTTTCAATTAAGAGTTGTTTATATTTTTTCGTTTGGGCTTGTATTATATTTTCCTTAGGGTTAATATGATCCGTTCATCCTATTTCGACTCTTTAAAATTCAAGAGTCTATCCTAAATTGAGGTAAATTATATGGCCTTCCAAATACCGTTTCGATCACTAACATCACTGAAGAGACATTAATTGTCGAAATCCGGATATGGTGTATAAAACTTTTTTGCACCTCATGTTTGCGATATACCATTTTTTCGCAAGTTTATTGTTTTCTGTTTGGTATTTAAATTAATAATTAAGATCCATGTAACATCTGGTCATCAATTTATTTGGCAATCGCCAATGGCAGTCAGAAGGGTTTAAGAACATCAGTTGTTCGACCTGTTAGTCAAATGCGTTTTGTTAAAATATACTTTTCACTTTTTGGTCTTTTGGAAAATGTTGTTTGTGCTGTATTTAGAACCCTCTACCAAGAAATTTGTTTTACATGCACACGTATAAAAATTGCGGTTTTTATCGAACGCAATCATAGGTTTGAACGTTGTTTTCAATTTAGAGTTGTTTATATTTTTTCGTTTGGGCTTGTATTATATTTTCCTTAGGGTTAATATGATCCGTTCATCCTATTTCGACTCTTTAAAATTCAAGAGTCTATCCTAAATTGAGGTAAATTATATGGCCTTCCAAATACCGTTTCGATCACTTACATCACTGAAGAGACATTAATTGTCGAAATCCGGATATGGTGTACAAAAACCTTTGCACCTTTTGTTTGCGGTATAACATCTTTTCCGCAAGTGTTTTGTTTTCTGTTTAGTATTAAATTTATTTTTAAGATCCATTTATTACATCGGTGATCCGTTTATTTTGCAATCGCCAATGGCAGTCAGCAGGGTTTAAGAACATTTGTTGTTCGACCTGTTAGTCAGATGCGTTTTGTTAAAATATACTTTTTCACTTTTTTGGTCTTTTGGAAAATGTTGTTTGTGCTGTATTTAGACCCCTCTAACAAGAAATTTGTTTTGCATGCACACGTATAAAAATTGCGATTTTTATCCAACGCAATCATAGATTTGAACGTTGTTTTCAATTTAGACTTGTATATATATATATATATATACAAGTCTAAATTGAATATATATATATATATATATATATACTAGAACACATCCGCGACATCGCGGGTCCGTGACTGAATTAAAGTATCTAATTAAATATAAGCCTTATTTTTAGCCTAGATTTTTAGTACTCGTATTGTCATCTGATAAAATCCTGCTGTTTATAAGATGCAACGGTTTTCTCTGCTTTCAAAATCTTTCTGTTCGAACCCGTCGACCTGGAACTGATTAATTATTGGTAATATCAATTATTTGGAAAACAAAAGGGCCTGGAATGGTGTAATTTTTAATCAACACCATTATCCTATATTAGTTATATATAAAGTTGAATTCTTTTATTCACCGTTTTTACGTCATGCCGGCTAACAAATTGGAAACTGTACCTACGCCTTATAATATTTTAGGTTTGGATTTTTAGTATTCGTAATGTCATCTTATAAAGTCACAGTAGTATAGGTTTGAATATAACCCGTGTATATAGCAAATCCCAAATACACCGTTTGGTGGTGCGCCTGACAGATGCGGAACGTACACATTAGGTAAAAGGTAACAAGTGACACATACTATTGGTATCGGTATCGGGCTCGATCCGGAATTTGTTAATAATTGGTTTGATTAATTACGTGGAAAAAAAGAGGGCCTGGAATGGTGTAATTTTTAATCAACACCATTGTCCTATATTAGTTATATATAAAGTTGAATTCTTTTATTCGTCGTTTTTACCCCATGCCGGCTAACAAATTGGACCTCGTTATTTTAGTATAATAGATATCAATCATAAAATAGTATTGACGGTAAAAACAAAGGCAGCATGAAATAAAATTGAAAAGTTTATGAGTCCCTCTCATCCGTTCTCAAGCGTTTTAAAAAGGACCCAGTGGTTCTTATATATCCTAATACTGCAAGGTTATGGTAACTTTTGTTTTCAGAACAGAAAGTTATCATAAAATTGAAAAGGGTTCAATTTGATCAACAAAGTAATGTTTTTGTAACTTATTAAGAAGAAATGCCTTCTTTATTATTCACATTTTCTACAAAAACCCGACCATTTGTTGAAAAACCCAGACGTTTTAGATGTTGCTCTCACAAAAACACGGACAATGCAAAATACTGATTTGTTAGTGAACTAAACGGAAATTGGCGTCGTTTGTGTTCAAAACATGTATAGCATTCGGAATAAGATGTACAGTCACGAATACAACTATTGTATTCGAGAAATCGATCTGATCGCATATAATATCACTCGAAAAAACCTGATCTACACTCGAAAAAAGTTGACCGATTCACTCGAAAAAAAAGGATCTCAGCCGGACCCTATACCTACCGTGAAATTAGTTCAAGAAATTGAAATGGTCGAGAAGACATATTATGTCTGATCTAAATATTCGGATTGTTAAAATTTTAATATAATACTAAGGGTAGACTTTAAGGGTGTGTGGATAATATCAAAATAAACTATTGACACAGAGAAATGTCTCGCCATTTTGTATAGTATAATTCAAATGGCAACTTTAACACACGGTTGGTATAGTGTCCGGCTGAGATCGTGCTTTTTCGAGTGAACCGGTCAACTCTTTTCGAGTGTAAATCAGGTTTTTTCGAGTGATATTACATTCGATTTGCTGCTATTTTGCGAATATAGTAGTTGTATTCGTGACTGTTCATTTTATTCTGAATGCTATACATGTTTTGAGCACAAACAACGCACAATATCCGTGTAATCACTCATAATTCAGTGTTTTATATTGTCCGAGTTTTTTCGAGAGCAAAATCTAATACGTCCTGGTTTTTTGAAGATACTATGAATAAGAAAGAAGACAACATTTGGCTTAAAAACTTACTTTTCTAGTTTGAAACTTTTATTTAGCGAAGGACAGTATTATTAATTCTTAATAAGTCACAAAACATTTCGCTACTTTGATCAAATTTAACCCTTTTCAATTAAATTATAACTTTTTATTCTGAAAACATATTACCATAATCTTGCAGTTTAAGGATATATGAGAAATCACTGGTGTTATGATATTTTAATTATTATGTTTATTTATCTTCGCCTAATTTGTTTTGTGCGACCTTATAGTTGTTTACAAAACAATATTATAACTGTGCAGTTTAGAAATCACTGGAACAATCATAGATACTGATGGAATGGTTAGAACTTTCTATTTGACTTACATAATGATTCCAGAATGATCATAATCTACAATGTGTAATTTTTACTTCTAACATATTCTAGAAGTTTCCGTTCTACAGTTTTCTAGGAGTTTCCCTTCTTGTAAACTTGTGTTTAATAAATTCTGTTAAATTTTATTATTGATTTGTGTCTTTTGTAGGCTAAATTTAAAGGTGATTTCTGGCCGTAATACTAGGTACTTTTTAAAACGGTCTTTAGAACCGAGGAGAGGGACTCATAACCTTTTCATTTTCACGTCATGCTACTTTGTTTAAACCGTCAATACCATTTATGATAGATATAAACATAGGAGCAAGAAAACTAAGGAAAAGCAGTACAAAATTATAATAATTCAATATAAACCCAAATATTCTTCTAAAAGAGACATTAATTGTCGAAATCCGGATATGGTGTATAAAATTTTTTTGCACCTCATGTTAGCGATATGCCATCTTTTCGCAAGTTTATTGTTTTCTATTTGGTATTTAAATTAATAATTAAGATCCATGTAACATCTGGTCATCAATTTATTTGGCAATCGCCAATGGCAGTCAGCAGGGTTTAAGAACATCAGTTGTTCGACCTGTTAGTCAAATGCGTTTTGTTAAAATATACTTTTCACTTTTTGGTCTTTTGGAAAATGTTGTTTGTGCTGTATTTAGACCCCTCTACCAAGAAATTTGTTTTACATGCACACGTATAAAAATTGCGGTTTTTATCCAACGCAATCATAGGTTTGAACTTGTTTTTCAATTTAGAGTTGTTTATATTTTTTCGTTTGGGCTTGTATTATATTTTCCTTAGGGTTAATATGATCCGTTCATCCTATTTCGACTCTTTAAAATTCAAGAGTCTATCCTAAATTGAGGTAAATTATATGGCCTTCCAAATACCGTTTCGATCCCTAACATCACTGAAGAGACATTAATTTTCGAAATCCGGATATGGTGTATAAAACTTTTTTGCACCTCATGTTTGCGATATACCATCTTTTCGCAAGTTTATTGTTTTCTGTTTGGTATTTAAATTAATAATTAAGATCCATGTAACATCTGGTCATCAATTTATTTGGCAATCGCCAATGGCAGTCAGCAGGGTTTAAGAACATCAGTTGTTCGACCTGTTAGTCAAATGCGTTTTGTTAAATTATACTTTTCACTTTTTGGTCTTTTGGAAAATGTTGTTTGTGCTGTATTTAGACCCATCTACCAAGAAATTTGTTTTACGTGCACACGTATAAAAATTGCGGTTTTTATCCAACGCAATCATAGGTTTGAACGTTGTTTTCAATTTAGAGTTGTTTATATTTTTTCGTTTGGGCTTGTATTATATTTTCCTTATGGTTAATATGATCTGTTCATCCTATTTCGACTCTTTAAAATTCAAGAGTCTATCCTAAATTGAGGTAAATTATATGGCCTTCCAAATACCGTTTCGATCACTAATATCACTGAAGAGACATTAATTGTCGAAATCCGGATATGGTGTATAAAACTTTTTTGCACCTCATGTTTGCGATATACCATCTTTTCGCAAGTTTATTGTTTTCTGTTTGGTATTTAAATTAATAATTAAGATCCATGTAACATCTGGTCATCAATTTATTTGGCAATCGCCAATGGCAGTCAGAAGGGTTTAAGAACATCAGTTGTTCGACCTGTTAGTCAAATGCGTTTTGTTAAAATATACTTTTCACTTTTTGGTCTTTTGGAAAATGTTGTTTGTGCTGTATTTAGAACCCTCTACCAAGAAATTTGTTTTACATGCACACGTATAAAAATTGCGGTTTTTATCCCTGAACGTTGTTTTCAATTTAGAGTTGTTTATATTTTTTCGTTTGGGCTTGTATTATATTTTCCTTAGGGTTAATATGATCCGTTCATCCTATTTCGACTCTTTAAAATTCAAGAGTCTATCCTAAATTGAGGTAAATTATATGGCCTTCCAAATACCGTTTCGATCACTAACATCACTGAAGAGACATTAATTGTCGAAATCCGGATATGGTGTATAAAAATTTTTTGCACCTCATGTTTGCGATATACCATCTTTTCTATTGTTTTCTGTTTGGTATTTAGATTAATAATTAAGATCCATGTAACATCTGGTCATCAATTTATTTGGCAATCGCCAATGGCAGTCAGCAGGGTTTAAGAACATTTGTTGTTCGACCTGTTAGTCAAATGCGTTTTGTTAAAATATACTTTTTCACTTTTTTGGTCTTTTGGAAAATGTTGTTTGTGCTGTATTTAGACCCCTCTAACAAGAAATTTGTTTTGCATGCACACGTATAAAAATTGCGATTTTTATCCAACGCAATCATAGGTTTGAACGTTGTTTTCAATTTAGACTTGTATATATATATATATATATACAAGTCTAAATTGAATATATATATATATATATATACTAGGACACATCCGCGACATTGCGGGTCCGTGACTGAATTAAAGTATCTAATTAAATATAAGCCTTATTTTTAGCCTAGATTTTTAGTACTCGTATTGTCATCTGATAAAATCCTGCTGTTTATAAGATGCAACGGTTTTCTCTGCTTTCAAAATCTTTCTGTTCGAACCCGTCGACCTGGAACTGATTAATTATTGGTAATATCAATTATTTGGAAAACAAAAGGGCCTGGAATGGTGTAATTTTTAATCAACACCATTATCCTGTATTAGTTATATATAAAGTTGAATTCTTTTATTCACCGTTTTTACGTCATGCCGGCTAACAAATTGGAAACTGTACCTACGCCTTATAATATTTTAGGTTTGGATTTTTAGTATTCGTAATGTCATCTTATAAAGTCACAGTAGTATAGGTTTGAATATAACCCGTGTATATAGCAAATCCCAAATACACCGTTTGGTGGTGCGCCTGACAGATGCGGAACGTACACATTAGGTAAAAGGTAACAAGTGACACATACTATTGGTATCGGTATCGGGCTCGATCCGGAATTTGTTAATAATTGGTTTGATTAATTACGTGGAATAAAAGAGGGCCTGGAATGGTGTAATTTTTAATCAACACCATTGTCCTATATTAGTTATATATAAAGTTGAATTCTTTTATTCGTCGTTTTTACCCCATGCCGGCTAACAAATTGGACCTCGTTATTTTAGTATAATAGATATCAATCATAAAATAGTATTGACGGTAAAAACAAAGGCAGCATGAAATAAAATTGAAAAGTTTATGAGTCCCTCTCATCCGTTCTCAAGCGTTTTAAAAAGGACCCAGTGGTTCTTATATATCCTAATACTGCAAGGTTATGGTAACTTTTGTTTTCAGAACAGAAAGTTATCATAAAATTGAAAAGGGTTCAATTTGATCAACAAAGTAATGTTTTTGTAACTTATTAAGAAGAAATGCCTTCTTTATTATTCACATTTTCTACAAAAACCCGACCATTTGTTGAAAAACCCAGACGTTTTAGATGTTGCTCTCAAAAAAACACGGACAATGCAAAATACTGATTTGTTAGTGAACTAAACGGAAATTGGCGTCGTTTGTGTTCAAAACATGTATAGCATTCGGAATAAGATGTACAGTCACGAATACAACTATTGTATTCGAGAAATCGATCTGATCGCATATAATATCACTCGAAAAAACCTGATCTACACTCGAAAAAAGTTGACCGATTCACTCGAAAAAAAAGGATCTCAGCCGGACCCTATACCTACCGTGAAATTAGTTCAAGAAATTGAAATGGTCGAGAAGACATATTATGTCTGATCTAAATATTCGGATTGTTCAAATTTTAATATAATACTAAGGGTAGACTTTAAGGGTGTGTGGATAATATCAAAATAAACTGTTGACACAGAGATATGTCTCGCCTTTTTGTATAGTATAATTCAACTGGCAACTTTAACACACGGTTGGTACAGTGTCCGGCTGAGATCGTGCTTTTTCGAGTGAACCGGTCAACTCTTTTCGAGTGTAAATCAGGTTTTTTCGAGTGATATTACATGCGATTTGCCGCTATTTCGCGAATATAGTAGTTGTATTCGTGACTGTTCATTTTATTCTGAATGCTTATACATGTTTTGAGCACAAACAACGCACAATATCCGTGTAATCACTCATAATTCAGTGTTTTATATTGTCCGAGTTTTTTCGAGAGCAAAATCTAATACGTCCTGGTTTTTTGAAGATACTATGAATAAGAAAGAAGACAACATTTGGCTTAAAAACTTACTTTTCTAGTTTGAAACTTTTATTTAGCGAAGGACAGTATTATTAATTCTTAATAAGTCACAAAACATATCGCTACTTTGATCAAATTTAACCCTTTTCAATTAAATTATAACTTTTTATTCTGAAAACATATTACCATAATCTTGCAGTTTAAGGATATATGAGAAATCACTGGTGTTATGATATTTTAATTATTATGTTTATTTATCTTCGCCTAATTTGTTTTGTGCGACCTTATAGTTGTTTACAAAACAATATTATAACTGTGCAGTTTAGAAATCACTGGAACAATCATAGATACTGATGGAATGGTTAGAACTTTCTATTTGACTTACATAATGATTCCAGAATGATCATAATCTACAATGTGTAATTTTTACTTCTAACATATTCTAGAAGTTTCCGTTCTACAGTTTTCTAGGAGTTTCCCTTCTTGTAAACTTGTGTTTAATAAATTCTGTTAAATTTTATTATTGATTTGTGTCTTTTGTAGGCTAAATTTAAAGGTGATTTCTGGCCGTAATACTAGGTACTTTTTAAAACGGTCTTTAGAACCGAGGAGAGGGACTCATAACCTTTTCATTTTCACGTCATGCTACTTTGTTTAAACCGTCAATACCATTTATGATAGATATAAACATAGGAGCAAGAAAACTAAGGAAAAGCAGTACAAAATTATAATAATTCAATATAAACCCAAATATTCTTCTAAAAGAGACATTAATTGTCGAAATCCGGATATGGTGTATAAAATTTTTTTGCACCTCATGTTAGCGATATGCCATCTTTTCGCAAGTTTATTGTTTTCTATTTGGTATTTAAATTAATAATTAAGATCCATGTAACATCTGGTCATCAATTTATTTGGCAATCGCCAATGGCAGTCAGCAGGGTTTAAGAACATCAGTTGTTCGACCTGTTAGTCAAATGCGTTTTGTTAAAATATACTTTTCACTTTTTGGTCTTTTGGAAAATGTTGTTTGTGCTGTATTTAGAACCCTCTACCAAGAAATTTGTTTTACATGCACACGTATAAAAATTGCGGTTTTTATCCCTGAACGTTGTTTTCAATTTAGAGTTGTTTATATTTTTTCGTTTGGGCTTGTATTATATTTTCCTTAGGGTTAATATGATCCGTTCATCCTATTTCGACTCTTTAAAATTCAAGAGTCTATCCTAAATTGAGGTAAATTATATGGCCTTCCAAATACCGTTTCGATCACTAACATCACTGAAGAGACATTAATTGTCGAAATCCGGATATGGTGTATAAAAATTTTTTGCACCTCATGTTTGCGATATACCATCTTTTCTATTGTTTTCTGTTTGGTATTTAGATTAATAATTAAGATCCATGTAACATCTGGTCATCAATTTATTTGGCAATCGCCAATGGCAGTCAGCAGGGTTTAAGAACATTTGTTGTTCGACCTGTTAGTCAAATGCGTTTTGTTAAAATATACTTTTTCACTTTTTTGGTCTTTTGGAAAATGTTGTTTGTGCTGTATTTAGACCCCTCTAACAAGAAATTTGTTTTGCATGCACACGTATAAAAATTGCGATTTTTATCCAACGCAATCATAGGTTTGAACGTTGTTTTCAATTTAGACTTGTATATATATATATATATATACAAGTCTAAATTGAATATATATATATATATATATACTAGGACACATCCGCGACATTGCGGGTCCGTGACTGAATTAAAGTATCTAATTAAATATAAGCCTTATTTTTAGCCTAGATTTTTAGTACTCGTATTGTCATCTGATAAAATCCTGCTGTTTATAAGATGCAACGGTTTTCTCTGCTTTCAAAATCTTTCTGTTCGAACCCGTCGACCTGGAACTGATTAATTATTGGTAATATCAATTATTTGGAAAACAAAAGGGCCTGGAATGGTGTAATTTTTAATCAACACCATTATCCTGTATTAGTTATATATAAAGTTGAATTCTTTTATTCACCGTTTTTACGTCATGCCGGCTAACAAATTGGAAACTGTACCTACGCCTTATAATATTTTAGGTTTGGATTTTTAGTATTCGTAATGTCATCTTATAAAGTCACAGTAGTATAGGTTTGAATATAACCCGTGTATATAGCAAATCCCAAATACACCGTTTGGTGGTGCGCCTGACAGATGCGGAACGTACACATTAGGTAAAAGGTAACAAGTGACACATACTATTGGTATCGGTATCGGGCTCGATCCGGAATTTGTTAATAATTGGTTTGATTAATTACGTGGAATAAAAGAGGGCCTGGAATGGTGTAATTTTTAATCAACACCATTGTCCTATATTAGTTATATATAAAGTTGAATTCTTTTATTCGTCGTTTTTACCCCATGCCGGCTAACAAATTGGACCTCGTTATTTTAGTATAATAGATATCAATCATAAAATAGTATTGACGGTAAAAACAAAGGCAGCATGAAATAAAATTGAAAAGTTTATGAGTCCCTCTCATCCGTTCTCAAGCGTTTTAAAAAGGACCCAGTGGTTCTTATATATCCTAATACTGCAAGGTTATGGTAACTTTTGTTTTCAGAACAGAAAGTTATCATAAAATTGAAAAGGGTTCAATTTGATCAACAAAGTAATGTTTTTGTAACTTATTAAGAAGAAATGCCTTCTTTATTATTCACATTTTCTACAAAAACCCGACCATTTGTTGAAAAACCCAGACGTTTTAGATGTTGCTCTCAAAAAAACACGGACAATGCAAAATACTGATTTGTTAGTGAACTAAACGGAAATTGGCGTCGTTTGTGTTCAAAACATGTATAGCATTCGGAATAAGATGTACAGTCACGAATACAACTATTGTATTCGAGAAATCGATCTGATCGCATATAATATCACTCGAAAAAACCTGATCTACACTCGAAAAAAGTTGACCGATTCACTCGAAAAAAAAGGATCTCAGCCGGACCCTATACCTACCGTGAAATTAGTTCAAGAAATTGAAATGGTCGAGAAGACATATTATGTCTGATCTAAATATTCGGATTGTTCAAATTTTAATATAATACTAAGGGTAGACTTTAAGGGTGTGTGGATAATATCAAAATAAACTGTTGACACAGAGATATGTCTCGCCTTTTTGTATAGTATAATTCAACTGGCAACTTTAACACACGGTTGGTACAGTGTCCGGCTGAGATCGTGCTTTTTCGAGTGAACCGGTCAACTCTTTTCGAGTGTAAATCAGGTTTTTTCGAGTGATATTACATGCGATTTGCCGCTATTTCGCGAATATAGTAGTTGTATTCGTGACTGTTCATTTTATTCTGAATGCTATACATGTTTTGAGCACAAACAACGCACAATATCCGTGTAATCACTCATAATTCAGTGTTTTATATTGTCCGAGTTTTTTCGAGAGCAAAATCTAATACGTCCTGGTTTTTTGAAGATACTATGAATAAGAAAGAAGACAACATTTGGCTTAAAAACTTACTTTTCTAGTTTGAAACTTTTATTTAGCGAAGGACAGTATTATTAATTCTTAATAAGTCACAAAACATATCGCTACTTTGATCAAATTTAACCCTTTTCAATTAAATTATAACTTTTTATTCTGAAAACATATTACCATAATCTTGCAGTTTAAGGATATAAGAGAAATCACTGGTGTTATGATATTTTAATTATTATGTTTATTTATCTTCGCCTAATTTGTTTTGTGCGACCTTATAGTTGTTTACAAAACAATATTATAACTGTGCAGTTTAGAAATCACTGGAACAATCATAGATACTGATGGAATGGTTAGAACTTTCTATTTGACTTACATAATGATTCCAGAATGATCATAATCTACAATGTGTAATTTTTACTTCTAACATATTCTAGAAGTTTCCGTTCTACAGTTTTCTAGGAGTTTCCCTTCTTGTAAACTTGTGTTTAATAAATCCTGTTAAATTTTATTATTGATTTGTGTCTTTTGTAGGCTACAATTTAAAGGTGATTTCTGGCCGTAATACTAGGTACTTTTTAAAACGGTCTTTAGAACCGAGGAGAGGGACTCATAACCTTTTCAGGGACTTTTCATTTTCACGTCATGCTACTTTGTTTAAACCGTCAATACCATTTATGATAGATATAAACATAGGAGCAAGAAAACTAAGGAAAAGCAGTACAAAATTATAATAATTCAATATAAACCCAAATATTCTTCTAAAAGAGACATTAATTGTCGAAATCCGGATATGGTGTATCAAATTTTTTTGCACCTCATGTTAGCGATATGCCATCTTTTCGCAAGTTTATTGTTTTCTATTTGGTATTTAAATTAATAATTAAGATCCATGTAACATCTGGTCATCAATTTATTTGGCAATCGCCAATGGCAGTCAGCAGGGTTTAAGAACATCAGTTGTTCGACCTGTTAGTCAAATGCGTTTTGTTAAAATATACTTTTCACTTTTTGGTCTTTTGGAAAATGTTGTTTGTGCTGTATTTAGACCCCTCTACCAAGAAATTTGTTTTACATGCACACGTATAAAAATTGCGGTTTTGATCCAACGCAATCATAGGTTTGAACTTGTTTTTCAATTTAGAGTTGTTTATATTTTTTCGTTTGGGCTTGTATTATATTTTCCTTAGGGTTAATATGATCCGTTCATCCTATTTCGACTCTTTAAAATTCAAGAGTCTATCCTAAATTGAGGTAAATTATATGGCCTTCCAAATACCGTTTCGATCCCTAACATCACTGAAGAGACATTAATTGTCGAAATCCGGATATGGTGTATAAAACTTTTTTGCACCTCATGTTTGCGATATACCATCTTTTCGCAAGTTTATTGTTTTCTGTTTGGTATTTAAATTAATAATTAAGATCCATGTAACATCTGGTCATCAATTTATTTGGCAATCGCCAATGGCAGTCAGCAGGGTTTAAGAACATTTGTTGTTCGACCTGTTAGTCAAATGCGTTTTGTTAAAATATACTTTTCATTTTTTGGTCTTTTGGAAAATGTTGTTTGTGCTGTATTTAGACCCCTTTACCAAGAAATTTGTTTTACGTGCACACGTATAAAAATTGCGGTTTTTATCCAACGCAATCATAGGTTTGAACGTTGTTTTCAATTTAGAGTTGTTTATATTTTTTCGTTTGGGCTTGTATTATATTTTCCTTAGGGTTAATATGATCCGTTCATCCTATTTCGACTCTTTAAAATTCAAGAGTCTATCCTAAATTGAGGTAAATTATATGGCCTTCCAAATACCGTTTCGATCCCTAACATCACTGAAGAGACATTAATTGTCGAAATCCGGATATGGTGTATAAAATTTTTTTGCACCTCATGTTTGCGATATACCATCTTTTTGCAAGTTTATTGTTTTTTTCTTTGGTATTTAAATTAATAATTAAGATCCATGTAACATCTGGTCATCAATTTATTTGGCAATCGCCAATGGCAGTCAGCAGGGTTTAAGAACATCAGTTGTTCGACCTGTTAGTCAAATGCGTTTTGTTAAAATATACTTTTCACTTTTTGGTCTTTTGGAAAATGTTGTTTGTGCTGTATTTAGAACCATCTACCAAGAAATTTGTTTAATGTGCACACGTATAAAAATTGCGGTTTTTATCCAACGCAATCATAGGTTTGAACGTTGTTTTCAATTTAGAGTTGTTTATATTTTTTCGTTTGGGCTTGTATTATATTTTCCTTAGGGTTAATATGATCCGTTCATCCTATTTCGACTCTTTAAAATTCAAGAGTCTATCCTAAATTGAGGTAAATTATATGGCCTTCCAAATACCGTTTCGATCACTAACATCACTGAAGAGACATTAATTGTCGAAATCCGGATATGGTGTATAAAACTTTTTTGCACCTCATGTTTGCGATATACCATTTTTTCGCAAGTTTATTGTTTTCTGTTTGGTATTTAAATTAATAATTAAGATCCATGTAACATCTGGTCATCAATTTATTTGGCAATCGCCAATGGCAGTCAGAAGGGTTTAAGAACATCAGTTGTTCGACCTGTTAGTCAAATGCGTTTTGTTAAAATATACTTTTCACTTTTTGGTCTTTTGGAAAATGTTGTTTGTGCTGTATTTAGAACCCTCTACCAAGAAATTTGTTTTACATGCACACGTATAAAAATTGCGGTTTTTATCCAACGCAATCATAGGTTTGAACGTTGTTTTCAATTTAGAGTTGTTTATATTTTTTCGTTTGGGCTTGTATTATATTTTCCCTAGGGTTAATATGATCCGTTCATCCTATTTCGACTCTTTAAAATTCAAGAGTCTATCCTAAATTGAGGTAAATTATATGGCCTTCCAAATACCGTTTCGATCACTAACATCACTGAAGAGACATTAATTGTCGAAATCCGGATATGGTGTATAAAAATTTTTTGCACCTCATGTTTGCGATATACCATCTTTTCGCAAGTTTATTGTTTTCTGTTTGGTATTTAAATTAATAATTAAGATCCATGTAACATCTGGTCATCAATTTATTTGGCAATCGCCAATGGCAGTCAGCAGGGTTTAAGAACATTTGGTGTTCGACCTGTTAGTCAAATGCGTTTTGTTAAAATATACTTTTCACTTTTTTGGTCTTTTGGAAAATGTTGTTTGTGCTGTATTTAGACCCCTCTACCAAGAAATTTGTTTTGCATGCACACGTATAAAAATTGCGATTTTTATCCAACGCAATCATAGGTTTGAACGTTGTTTTCAATTTAGACTTGTTTATATTTTTTCGTTTGGGCTTGTATTATATTTGCTTCGGGTTTATATGATCCGTTCATCCTATTTTGTCTCCTCAAAATTCAGGAGTCTATCCTAAATTGAGGTAAATTGTATGGCTTTCCAAATACCGTTTCGATTCCTAACATCACTGAAGAGACATTAATTGTCGAAATCCGGATATGGTGTACAAAAACCTTTGCACCTTTTGTTTGCGGTATAACATCTTTTCCGCAAGTTTTTTGTTTTCTGTTTAGTATTAAATTTATATTTAAGATCCATTTATTACATCGGTGATCCGTTTATTTTGCAATCGCCAATGGCAGTCAGCAGGGTTTAAGAACATTTGTTGTTCGACCTGTTAGTCAAATGCGTTTTGTTAAAATATACTTTTTCACTTTTTTGGTCTTTTGGAAAATGTTGTTTGTGCTGTATTTAGACCCCTCTAACAAGAAATTTGTTTTGCATGCACACGTATAAAAATTGCGATTTTTATCCAACGCAATCATAGGTTTGAACGTTGTTTTCAATTTAGACTTGTATATATATATATATATATATACAAGTCTAAATTGAATATATATATATATATATACTAGAACACATCCGCGACATCGCGGGTCCGTGACTGAATTAAAGTATCTAATTAAATATAAGCCTTATTTTTAGCCTAGATTTTTAGTACTCGTATTGTCATCTGATAAAATCCTGCTGTTTATAAGATGCAACGGTTTTCCCTGCTTTCAAAATCTTTCTGTTCGAACCCGTCGACCTGGAACTGATTAATTATTGGTAATATCAATTATTTGGAAAACAAAAGGGCCTGGAATGGTGTAATTTTTAATCAACACCATTATCCTATATTAGTTATATATAAAGTTGAATTCTTTTATTCACCGTTTTTACGTCATGCCGGCTAACAAATTGGAAACTGTACCTACGCCTTATAATATTTTAAGTTTGGATTTTTAGTATTCGTAATGTCATCTTATAAAGTCACAGTAGTATAGGTTTGAATATAACCCGTGTATATAGCAAATCCCAAATACACCGTTTGGTGGTGCGTCTGACAGATGCGGAACGTACACATTAGGTAAAAGGTAACAAGTGACACATACTATTGGTATCGGTATCGGGCTCGATCCGGAATTTGTTAATAATTGGTTTGATTAATTACGTGGAAAAAAAGAGGGCCTGGAATGGTGTAATTTTTAATCAACCCCATTGTCCTATATTAGTTATATATAAAGTTGAATTCTTTTATTCGTCGTTTTTACCCCATGCCGGCTAACAAATTGGACCTCGTTATTTTAGTATAATAGATATCAATCATAAAATAGTATTGACGGTAAAAACAAAGGCAGCATGAAATAAAATTGAAAAGTTTATGAGTCCCTCTCATCTGTTCTCAAGCGTTTTAAAAAAGGACCCAGTGGTTCTTATATATCCTAATACTGCAAGGTTATGGTAACTTTTGTTTTCAGAACAGAAAGTTATCATAAAATTGAAAAGGGTTCAATTTGATCAACAAAGTAATGTTTTTGTAACTTATTAAGAAGAAATGCCTTCTTTATTATTCACATTTTCTACAAAAACCCGACCATTTGTTGAAAAACCCAGACGTTTTAGATGTTGCTCTCAAAAAAACACGGACAATGCAAAATACTGATTTGTTAGTGAACTAAACGGAAATTGGCGTCGTTTGTGTTCAAAACATGTATAGCATTCGGAATAAGATGTACAGTCACGAATACAACTATTGTATTCGAGAAATCGATCTGATCGCATATAATATCACTCGAAAAAACCTGATCTACACTCGAAAAAAGTTGACCGATTCACTCGAAAAAAAAGGATCTCAGCCGGACCCTATACCTACCGTGAAATTAGTTCAAGAAATTGAAATGGTCGAGAAGACATATTATGTCTGATCTAAATATTCGGATTGTTCAAATTTTAATATAATACTAAGGGTAGACTTTAAGGGTGTGTGGATAATATCAAAATAAACTGTTGACACAGAGATATGTCTCGCCTTTTTGTATAGTATAATTCAAATGGCAACTTTAACACACGGTTGGTATAGTGTCCGGCTGAGATCGTGCTTTTTCGAGTGAACCGGTCAACTCTTTTCGAGTGTAAATCAGATTTTTTCGAGTGATATTACATGCGATTTGCCGCTATTTCGCGAATATAGTAGTTGTATTCGTGACTGTTCATTTTATTCTGAATGCTATACATGTTTTGAGCACAAACAACGCACAATATCCGAGTAATCACTCATAATTCAGTGTTTTATATTGTCCGAGTTTTTTCGAGAGCAAAATCTAATACGTCCTGGTTTTTTGAAGATACTATGAATAAGAAAGAAGACAACATTTGGCTTAAAAACTTACTTTTCTAGTTTGAAACTTTTATTTAGCGAAGGACAGTATTATTAATTCTTAATAAGTCACAAAACATATCGCTACTTTGATCAAATTTAACCCTTTTCAATTAAATTATAACTTTTTATTCTGAAAACATATTACCATAATCTTGCAGTTTAAGGATATATGAGAAATCACTGGTGTTATGATATTTTAATTATTATGTTTATTTATCTTCGCCTAATTTGTTTTGTGCGACCTTATAGTTGTTTACAAAACAATATTATAACTGTGCAGTTTAGAAATCACTGGAACAATCATAGATACTGATGGAATGGTTAGAACTTTCTATTTGACTTACATAATGATTCCAGAATGATCATAATCTACAATGTGTAATTTTTACTTCTAACATATTCTAGAAGTTTCCGTTCTACAGTTTTCTAGGAGTTTCCCTTCTTGTAAACTTGTGTTTAATAAATCCTGTTAAATTTTATTATTGATTTGTGTCTTTTGTAGGCTACAATTTAAAGGTGATGTCTGGCCGTAATACTAGGTACTTTTTAAAACGGTCTTTAGAACCGAGGAGAGGGACTCATAACCTTTTCAGGTACTTTTCATTTTCACGTCATGCTACTTTGTTTAAACCGTCAATACCATTTATGATAGATATAAACATAGGAGCAAGAAAACTAAGGAAAAGCAGTACAAAATTATAATAATTCAATATAAACCCAAATATTCTTCTAAAAGAGACATTAATTGTCGAAATCCGGATATGGTGTATCAAATTTTTTTGCACCTCATGTTAGCGATATGCCATCTTTTCGCAAGTTTATTGTTTTCTATTTGGTATTTAAATTAATAAATAAGATCCATGTAACATCTGGTCATCAATTTATTTGGCAATCGCCAATGGCAGTCAGCAGGGTTTAAGAACATCAGTTGTTCGACCTGTTAGTCAAATGCGTTTTGTTAAAATATACTTTTCACTTTTTGGTCTTTTGGAAAATGTTGTTTGTGCTGTATTTAGACCCCTTTACCAATAAATTTGTTTTACGTGCACACGTATAAAAATTGCGGTTTTTATCCAACGCAATCATAGGTTTGAACGTTGTTTTCAATTTAGAGTTGTTTATATTTTTTCGTTTGGGCTTGTATTATATTTTCCTTAGGGTTAATATGATCCGTTCATCCTATTTCGACTCTTTAAAATTCAAGAGTCTATCCTAAATCGAGGTAAATTATATGGCCTTCCAAATACCGTTTCGATCCCTAACATCACTGAAGAGACATTAATTGTCGAAATCCGGATATGGTGTATAAAATTTTTTTGCACCTCATGTTAGCGATATACCATCTTTTTGCAAGTTTATTGTTTTCTGTTTGGTATTTAAATTAATAATTAAGATCCATGTAACATCTGGTCATCAATTTATTTGGCAATCGCCAATGGCAGTCAGCAGGGTTTAAGAACATCAGTGGTTCGACATGTTAGTCAAATGCGTTTTGTTAAAATATACTTTTCACTTTTTGGTCTTTTGGAAAATGTTGTTTGTGCTGTATTTAGACCCATCTACCAAGAAATTTGTTTTACGTGCACACGTATAAAAATTGCGGTTTTTATCCAACGCAATCATAGGTTTGAACGTTGTTTTCAATTTAGAGTTGTTTATATTTTTTCGTTTGAGCTTGTATTATATTTTCCTTAGGGTTAATATGATCCGTTCATCCTATTTTGACTCTTTAAAATCCAAGAGTCTATCCTAAATTGAGGTAAATTATATGGCCTTCCAAATACCGTTTCGATCCCTAACATCACTGAAGAGACATTAATTGTCGAAATCCGGATATGGTGTTTAAAACTTTTTTGCACCTCATGTTTGCGATATACCATTTTTTCGCAAGTTTATTGTTTTCTGTTTGGTATTTAAATTAATAATTAAGATCCATGTAACATCTGGTCATCAATTTATTTGGCAATCGCCAATGGCAGTCAGAAGGGTTTAAGAACATCAGTTGTTCGACCTGTTAGGCAAATGCGTTTTGTTAAAATATACTTTTCACTTTTTGGTCTTTTGGAAAATGTTGTTTGTGCTGTATTTAGAACCCTCTACCAAGAAATTTGTTTTACCTGCACACGTATAAAAATTGCGGTTTTTATCCAACGCAATCATAGGTTTGAACTTTGTTTTCAATTTAGAGTTGTTTATATTTTTTCGTTTGGGCTTGTATTATATTTTCCTTAGGGTTAATATGATCCGTTCATCCTATTTCGACTCTTTAAAATTCAAGAGTCTATCCTAAATTGAGGTAAATTATATGGCCTTCCAAATACCGTTTCGATCACTAACATCACTGAAGAGACATTAATTGTCGAAATCCGGATATGGTGTATAAAATTTTTTTGCACCTCATGTTTGCGATATACCATCTTTTCGCAAGTTTATTGTTTTCTGTTTGGAATTTAAATTAATAATTAAGATCCATGTAACATCTGGTCATCAATTTATTTGGCAATCGCCAATGGCAGTCAGCAGGGTTTAAGAACATTTGTTGTTCGACCTGTTAGTCAAATGCGTTTTGTTAAAATATACTTTTCACTTTTTTGGTCTTTTGGAAAATGTTGTTTGTGCTGTATTTAGACCCCTCTAACAAGAAATTTGTTTTGCATGCACACGTATAAAAATTGCGATTTTTATCCAACGCAATCATAGGTTTGAACGTTGTTTTCAATTTAGACTTGTTTATATTTTTTCGTTTGGGCTTGTATTATATTTGCCTTCGGGTTTATATGATCCGTTCATCCTATTTTGTCTCCTAAATTGAGGTAAATTGTATGGCTTACCAAATACCGTTTCGATTCCTAACATCACTGAAGAGACATTAATTGTCGAAATCCGGATATGGTGTACAAAAACCTTTGCACCTTTTGTTTGCGGTATAACATCTTTTCCGCAAGTTTTTTGTTTTCTGTTTAGTATTAAATTTATATTTAAGATCCATTTATTACATCGGTGATCCGTTTATTTTGCAATCGCCAATGGCAGTCAGCAGGGTTTAAGAACATTTGTTGTTCGACCTGTTAGTCAAATGCGTTTTGTTAAAATATACTTTTTCACTTTTTTGGTCTTTTGGAAAATGTTGTTTGTGCTGTATTTAGACCCCTCTAACAAGAAATTTGTTTTGCATGCACACGTATAAAAATTGCGTTTTTTATCCAACGCAATCATAGGTTTGAACGTTGTTTTCAATTTAGACTTGTATATATATATATATATATATATACAAGTCTAAATTGAATATATATATATATATATATACTAGAACACATCCGCGACATCGCGGGTCTGTGACTGAATTAAAGTATCTAATTAGATATAAGCCTTATTTTTAGCCTAGATTTTTAGTACTCGTATTGTCATCTGATAAAATCCTGCTGTTTATAAGATGCAACGGTTTTCTCTGCTTTCAAAATCTTTCTGTTCGAACCCGTCGACCTGGAACTGATTAATTATTGGTAATATCAATTATTTGGAAAACAAAAGGGCCTGGAATGGTGTAATTTTTAATCAACACCATTATCCTATATTAGTTATATATAAAGTTGAATTCTTTTATTCACCGTTTTTACGTCATGCCGGCTAACAAATTGGAAACTGTACCTACGCCTTATAATATTTTAAGTTTGGATTTTTAGTATTCGTAATGTCATCTTATAAAGTCACAGTAGTATAGGTTTGGATATAACCCGTGTATATAGCAAATCCCAAATACACCGTTTGGTGGTGCGCCTGACAGATGCGGAACGTACACATTAGGTAAAAGGTAACAAGTGACACATACTATTGGTATCGGTATCGGGCTCGATCCGGAATTTGTTAATAATTGGTTTGATTAATTACGTGGAAAAAAAGAGGGCCTGGAATGGTGTAATTTTTAATCAACACCATTGTCCTATATTAGTTATATATAAAGTTGAATTCTTTTATTCGTCGTTTTTACCCCATGCCGGCTAACAAATTGGACCTCGTTATTTTAGTATAATAGATATCAATCATAAAATAGTATTGACGGTAAAAACAAAGGCAGCATGAAATAAAGTTGAAAAGTTTATGAGTCCCTCTCATCCGTTCTCAAGCGTTTTAAAAAGGACCCAGTGGTTCTTATATATCCTAATACTGCAAGGTTATGGTAACTTTTGTTTTCAGAACAGAAAGTTATCATAAAATTGAAAAGGGTTCAATTTGATCAACAAAGTAATGTTTTTGTAACTTATTAAGAAGAAATGCCTTCTTTATTATTCACATTTTCTACAAAAACCCGACCATTTGTTGAAAAACCCAGACGTTTTAGATGTTGCTCTCAAAAAAACACGGACAATGCAAAATACTGATTTGTTAGTGAACTAAACGGAAATTGGCGTCGTTTGTGTTCAAAACATGTATAGCATTCGGAATAAGATGTACAGTCACGAATACAACTATTGTATTCGAGAAATCGATCTGATCGCATATAATATCACTCGAAAAAACCTGATCTACACTCGAAAAAAGTTGACCGATTCACTCGAAAAAAAAGGATCTCAGCCGGACCCTATACCTACCGTGAAATTAGTTCAAGAAATTGAAATGGTCGAGAAGACATATTATGTCTGATCTAAATATTCGGATTGTTCAAATTTTAATATAATACTAAGGGTAGACTTTAAGGGTGTGTGGATAATATCAAAATAAACTGTTGACACAGAGATATGTCTCGCCTTTTTGTATAGTATAATTCAAATGGCAACTTTAACACACGGTTGGTATAGTGTCCGGCTGAGATCGTGCTTTTTCGAGTGAACCGGTCAACTCTTTTCGAGTGTAAATCAGGTTTTTTCGAGTGATATTACATGCGATTTGCTGCTATTTCGCGAATATAGTAGTTGTATTCGTGACTGTTCATTTTATTCTGAATGCTATACATGTTTTGAGCACAAACAACGCACAATATCCGTGTAATCACTCATAATTCAGTGTTTTATATTGTCCGAGTTTTTTCGAGAGCAAAATCTAATACGTCCTGGTTTTTTGAAGATACTATGAATAAGAAAGAAGACAACATTTGGCTTAAAAACTTACTTTTCTAGTTTGAAACTTTTATTTAGCGAAGGACAGTATTATTAATTCTTAATAAGTCACAAAAACATATCGCTACTTTGATCAAATTTAACCCTTTTCAATTAAATTATAACTTTTTATTCTGAAAACATATTACCATAATCTTGCAGTTTAAGGATATATGAGAAATCACTGGTGTTATGATATTTTAATTATTATGTTTATTTATCTTCGCCTAATTTGTTTTGTGCGACCTTATAGTTGTTTACAAAACAATATTATAACTGTGCAGTTTAGAAATCACTGGAACAATCATAGATACTGATGGAATGGTTAGAACTTTCTATTTGACTTACATAATGATTCCAGAATGATCATAATCTGCAATGTGTAATTTTTACTTCTAACATATTCTAGAAGTTTCCGTTCTACAGTTTTCTAGGAGTTTCCCTTCTTGTAAACTTGTGTTTAATAAATCCTGTTAAATTTTATTATTGATTTGTGTCTTTTGTAGGCTACAATTTAAAGGTGATTTCTGGCCGTAATACTAGGTACTTTTTAAAACGGTTTTTAGAACCGAGGAGAGGGACTCATAACCTTTTCAGGTACTTTTCATTTTCACGTCATGCTACTTTGTTTAAACCGTCAATACCATTTATGATAGATATAAACATAGGAGCAAGAAAACTAAGGAAAAGCAGTACAAAATTATAATAATTCAATATAAACCCAAATATTCTTCTAAAAGAGGCCTCATCAGGAATATTTCAAAGCCAAGGATGTATAAGAACCGAAACATTTGAAGACCAAAAGGACCTAAAAAAAGCCAAACTCATCCAAAGTCAACTTTGCCTGATTGAGTTGAAACCTTAATTTCTTTATGATTTTTATATTTATAAACGGACAATTTTTAATGATTCATTGTTGGCTGCTTAAAATCCAGTGACAAATATTTCATGCATGTTCAAGACGAGAATAAAAAAAATAACAATAAATCTTGTAACAGTGACGTTCGGGAAATGTCGGCTGCTACTGAAAATTATGGTATATTGGATATGGATAGTTTTGCCTTGTTTTGCAACAGGCAACCTACGTCACAGAGCTGTTGCAAGGGTTCTTAAGTGAGTGAGGCATTCTCTTCACGTCCCATTCTGACCGGACGTGGCTGTGTACTTGAACATCCCACACAACCAAACAGATGCCCTTCTTTGGCAAGGGTTTAACTGGCGGTCGGAAGAGAACTTAATTGTGACCATATTTCTATTCCTCAGTTCCCCTTGGAGGTTAACAATTTTAGAAAGGTTTGTTATAAATCATGGGCCGGGAACCAGAAGCATTCTCGAATCTTACGAACGTTTAAAGAGCGTCTTAAGATTTAAGAGTGTAACAAGACCCAACCTCAGACCTATCTTAGAATGATTGACAGCCCTTAATGTTTTGAAAAAGTGCATAATTTAAGAACGACTCTTAAGTCTACCTTAAAGCGATCTCACTAATTCCGGTAACATAAAATCATTCTTACATTTTGGTCAGTTATTAAGTTTTCTTAAAACAAACTTAGCGACTTAGGGGTGTACCAAGAACAATTCGCAATAGCTTCTCTTGATATTTTCTGTAAGAGTGGTCCCGACTACTCTTAGCTGCACATTCACTTGTTAATAATCGAATAAAATGGCGTTGTTACTGTATGTACAACTGAGACAACATGTACAACAGCAAGACTTCACAAGAAAGATTGTTCACGGATCGAAAAAATCCATTGGATTTTATGAAAGACCAACAAATAATAAAGTCTTATCTTTAAAGTTTATATGTTAAAAGAAAATAAATAAAAAACCGAGAATCTATGAAGAAAGCTGGAAAAAATTATAAATTTGAGATGAATAATTGTTTCAAAAGTTTCCAGTATATTTTCAAATGTGATCTTCGTAAAATCTTCAGAAAAGATTCAAAAAAGTTTTGTAAAAATTTTGAAACGTTTCGACAAAAATAATTCGGCGCAGGAGATTAAATTCAGTATAGATCAGTTATACGATTATTTTAAATCGTTGAACAAAAAAAAAGATGCAGATACAGATAATCAAAATTTGACGAGCTAATAGAAAATATTGATAATCAAGATATTATAAATATTCTTGATCGAGGTATTTCCGAAGAGGAAATTTTATCAGCCGTTAAAAAGCTTAGTACATAGATTAGGCTATTAGTTTTCTCATTTGAATTGTTTTAAATTTGTCATTTCGGCGCCTTTTATAGCTGACTGTACAGTATTGGTTTTGGTCATTGTCGAATTAAAGAGATAGATCACTTCAATATATTCAAAGCGTATATCGATGACTGTGAAATCCGTCCGTCCAACTTTTTTTGCTCAAATTGTTTTTTTTTTCTTTTTAATTCTTTTTTTAGATTTTCATTTAATATAGTTTAGTATCTCAAAGGTCTCCAAATATGAAAAAAATCTATTAAATAACTAAAAAGTAATGACCATTTATATCTCTTCCGGTCATGATCCTGTCGCTATCCGGTCAATCGTCCTGTCATTAGTGTAACCCATTTTAAAAGTGCATTGACACTTGTGCGCATTTCATCGTTCATTAAAACGTTTGTTTGATTCATTTAAGGCCATTATAATTTATTTGCGAGGAACCTAACAAGGAGATGCCGGAAAATTATTAAGAACTCGCAACTTGAAAACTATTACGATGCAACTAAAGGGGGAAATAAGACCGATCTACGAACAACCTGAGGGAGATTTGATTTACACTCTTTGAATGATCTTAGGATTATCTTATCTTCCCCTTAATTCAATACTTACGATCTCTCTTAATAGATTTTCTTGTTACCGGCCCCATGTCAGTAGCGAAGTACTGCTACCAGAGACATATAATTTTATATGTCTCTGCTGCTACTGAGGATGGGTAACTAGGGGACTGATCCAATGTATTTAATAAACATTGAAATAAATAATCTGTTAGCCTTAATACAATCCTTTTGAAATAATTAAAAAAAAAAGAACGGAGTGGCTAATTGTCCGGCTGAATAGTCCTAGCACTTTTCGCCCGGCCATTGCAATGCGCATGTCATTTTATTACCATGTGCGTGCGCGTAATATTATCTTCAGTAGCAGCAGGGGGGCCGCGTGTAATCCGATCACTAATGTTGGGATCATGGCTGGAAACGGCAGTACCAATGTATGTGATAAATTTTCCAGTTTTCAGAACTTGACACACAAATTTGGTAAAACTCCACTTAATTACCTTTTATAATTCGATAGTATGAACTCAAAGAATGATCTGATTTGATAAAAGGAATTCAAGAACAAATGATATCGCAAGAAAAAGGGGGAATTATAAAAGGTAATTGAGTGGAGAACTTATTTTTTTACCAAATTCGACACAATATGGCTGTATGAATGGCGGAAAAGATTATTAAAGCAAGACTAATAGAGAAAAGCCTTTACAAAGACATGTGTAACTTAATAAGATTTAATGAATCTTGCCCGAGAGCACAATTGAGGCGCACAGGGGGATGTGGAACTACATTTCACAGGGTAAAAAAAAATGGGGATGTGGGATTTAGGGGTAAAAAAAAGTAAGGATGTGGGATAGTGGGATATAGGGGTTAAAATGGTGGGGTCTGGGGAAAAGAAGGAAAAAAAGTGGGAAGTGGGAAAAAATACAAAAAAGAGGGACTTAGGAAAAGAGCACCCCGTGTCACCCCTCGCATTTATTTTGTAGTGCATTTCGTTGAACAATACATGCATATTAAAAACAATACCACATGGTTTTTGTTTTAATAAGATTTTTACAGTGTTGTTAACTACTTTTGGAACAAATTATTGAAATGTTTACTACCTCCAAACAAAAATATGTATAATTTTATGTTAAGGGGGTCTATAATTCAGTTTGACAGCTTCAGACTTGGGACTTATAGATAAATGTATTAGTCCCAATTCAGACATAACAATTATGTAACCTTTTCAACTGGACCAAATCACTTCTTTACCTCAAAATCATGTCAACAAAAATCAAAAGACCACCCTAATTGAAAAGAAAAACTTGACCAATTTTAGTAAAACTTTGCATGACATAAGCTTAGCAAATTATAATACAGTTGACCAAGTTTTATGGTCGTAGAATATATTTTATAGACATTATAGTCATTTCTTATATTTGAACTTTATGTGTCGGTTTGTTTTTAACGTTTAATATAAATGGAACAATTTCAACTAGCATTGAGATTTAGGCCTAAACAATTTAATATTGTAAAAAAATGCTTTTTAAATGCCCTTATTTATAATGTAGCTTGTATTTGAAGTAACTGAACACCTATTTGATGTAGCAGATTTATAAAAATTATTCAAAAGTCAAATTTATATGAGCCTGTGCCTGAAAATAGAGATTTTTGAATGAAGGGAGGCTTATATGAAGATATAATTTTTTCCTCCAATTTAAAATTTATGTAGTATTTTTGTTATAAATAATTCTTTCATTATATATTAAATGTACTTTTAATGAAAAGAAAGGTTACAATTAATATACTGCATGAGTAAAGAATGGTCATAGGCCATGCAAGACTGAAAATTATGTTTGATGTTTAAATCTAACAATTGCAACGATCAAGTTTGGACCTAAACAATTTTAATGAATGCAAAAAAATGCTTTTTAAATGCCCTTATTTATAATGTGGCATGTATTTGAAGTAACTGAACACCCATTTGATGTATCAGATTTATTACAATTATTCAAAAGTCAAATTTATATGAGCCTGTGCCTGAAAATAGAGATTTTGGAATGAAGTGGGCCTTATTTGAAAATTAATTTTTTCCACCAATTTAAAATTTTTGAAGTTTTTTGTCATATATATAATTCTTTTGAATATATTCAATGTACTTTTAATGAAAAAAAAAAGAATACAAATAGTATACCACTTGAGTATAAAATGGTATAAGGCCATGCTGGGACTATTGTTAATATATTATGTCCCAGGGCCATGTAAGACTGAAAATTATTTTGGGTAAATTTAGGCCATATACATATTTATATATATAACTGCAAACAGTAGCTATAGGAAATAGTAATTTTTTTACGTTTTACTCATTTCTATGCTAATATGTCATAAAAGAAGAAGTTTGAGTGCATTAGGACTCTTGCATTCCACTTTCATGCAGACAGTATGGTTTGATGCAAAGTTTTTTCACTTTCGATGGGAAACTTGTATGTAATTTTTAACTGTACTCAAATAGCCTATATTTGAACCATTTTTTTTTACATAATCCTACAAAAGAAAACAAAGGTGTACAGAGCTCCTCATATCTTGCATCAAACAGGCTGTTCGACCCAGACTATAAATATATCACAATTTGCACATTTGTTCTGTGGTTATCTACTCTTTCTCTAAATTCAGAGTTCACAAATGATTAATGAAACTTGATTAAAACCTAGAAATACAAATCTCAAAACATGAAAACCTGTGAGATAAAGAGTCAGCATGCTACTAAGGTATAAAAATGGCCATATAATGACAAAATGGAACATTTTACAGAAATTTGTGTAATGTTTTTATTGTTATTTCTGGAAATCGCAATAACTAATCTTGTATTTGTGTCCATTGTTCAACAATCTAAATAATAAGGGCATGGAAAATCTTATGAATTAATAGTTTATGGAAAGTAGTTAAGATTCCCACCTTTTAACCATATGCATTTTCTTATTTTTCCAGACAATACCTTTTCAGTGTTATATTTTGTTTTGTTCGGCTTTTTCTTTACTGGTGTGACTTCTTTAGAAATTTTCTTTTGTGATAAAAAGTTCTTTTTCTGTAAACAGTTTCTATTCTATCATGTCTATTTCACTATAAAGTTGATTACATGAGCTCGAGTTAACCCTATCATATTTATTCAATGAGCATTTAGTTTTCACAGGATGGTCAGTTTCAAAGCCAATGTTGCTTATCACTTTGTTGTTAAAAATTAATTTATTTGATTTGGTTTGTAGTGAGGATTATGAACAATTAAAGTATACTTTTTGACAAAAAAACAATATTTTCGACAACTATGCTATGATCTGTTATGTGTACAGAAAATGTTAGACATGCATCTTTACACTATTCATTATTATGAGTTTATCTAGACAAAGGACTGAATCCTTATTCACCTGGATAACTTGAAAAATAGTTCCACCACTACTGATTTTACTAGCCGGACAGATAGTCCCAGCGCTATTCTTCCGGACAAATAGTCCCAGGACTGTTCATCCGGCTAGCCGGACAAATAGCAACTGCCAAAAAAGAAATGTGCATATGATATGCGTACACCTCACAAATATAATTCTTTTAATTTCTGACGGAAACAAACACCTGGGAATAACATTTTGCCAAATTTATCATGAACAAAAAATTGTCAAAAATAACCCCCTCCCCCCCCCCCCCCCCCAAAAAATGTTTGCAAAATTATAAAAAAAATTGGGTGCAAAATTAAAATAAAAAAATCTGGAAAAAAAAACCAAAAAAATTTAAGAAATAATATTTTCCTAATTTCTCAAAAAGAAGGAACGAAATAATGTCGTGGAAGGTCTTCATTAGCATTTTTCAATTTTACACCCCTGTATAAAAATGAGAAATGGAACGCTTCATTACAAGAAATTACTCGTTATCTTGGTGTAACCAAGGGTAGACGAAATTTTACACCAGTGTTGAAAATGCACACACCCTTCGGCTATAAAATTCTGTACAACCCTGATTACACCAAGATAACTAATGTAATTATCAAGACAAACAGAAAATGAAACATTTAGGATGTATTTTCTGTAAAAAAAAAACAACACACACACATTTACCCGCTTTACGCACTATGTGTATGTACGTCACAATCCAACATGTCTGAGCTCACATACAGATAGATGGTTTTCATCACGAAATATTTATTGTATGAAATCCATATCGGTATACTTTCAGGAAGATATCTGAATACAAATGAACGGTGCTTTTTTGAAATGTACGTGTTAATACAGCATCATCAAAGTGGTTTAATGCATTGTTCCGTGCTTTGAAAAGTATTCCGTGCTTTGAAAAGTACTTTATTTGAACCTTTTCATTGTTTTTTAAACGTAAATGCACTGACATATTACATTTTAAGCCATAGGATTTTTTTTTTTCATTCGATAAATCAAGGACGCACTCGAAAAAACACGGACTTCTATCGAAAAAGACACGGACATATACAAATGATTTTACTCTCCAAAATTTACTTTTCATTGCAAAAACAAAAAAATATGTAAAGTGTCTGTATATCTAAGTATATATAGATTCCATGTAAGCATTTCCGTTGATATTTTCATTGGTATGTGTATAAAAATGGCTTTAATCTATATTTTTGAATAAAGCATTGTAAGGCTTAATTAAACGTTTTAAAACAAAATAATGTAAGGTTGATAATAAATTTTTTTCACTAATACTAATTTACTTCCTATGATATTGAATATAAGATTCTGGCATCTTTTTTATGTCTTACCAGAAAAGAATTCTGATTGTTTACAATTTTGATCATATTCACTCGAAAAACGTGGTCACACTCGAAAATAAAAAGATCAAATCACTCGAAAAAACTATTTCACCCGGACACTTTACCTACCGTGAACATGTTAACTATACAAAACATTCAAAGTAAATGAACCATGACTGAAGGTGCAGGGCCAAAAAATCCATGGATATCAGATATGTCAATATAAAAATAAGGAGATGTGGTATGACTGCAAATGAGACAACTATCCACTAAAGTTCAAATAAAGTGGATTTAAGCAATTATAGGCAACCGTACGGCCTTCACCAATAGGAATATCCGATACCGTATAGTCGGCTATAAAAGACCCCGACATGAAAAATATGAAACAATTCAATTAAGAAAACTTACAGCCTAATCTGTAACAAAACATATACGAAAAACAAATATGACAGGCGTGAACCAACGACAACCACTGAACTACAGGCTCGTCATTTGGGACAGGCACATAAAGAATGTGACGGGGATAAACATGTTTGTGCTTATTACACTGCATACCAAATACCATTGACTTGTCATAAGTGGTTCCCATTTAACTAAACACAAACTTTAACTTTATACAAAATATCATTGACCTTTCACTAGTGGTTTCCCCTAAGCTGACCTCATCAGGAACTAATACATCGTTGACAACCGCCACCGAGGCCGGAAACAACATACATATATAAGTCTCGCTTTTTGACTCCGTCAAGGCGAGACCATAAGGCTACTGTTGAATAATGAGCGCGGTGTATGTTAAGTTATCGACAAAAATGCATCAAAAAAAAACATAATCGATTTCATTGACTGTTAATGTATATGTTCATAGGATAATTTACAGTTTTATCAGCAATGTACTTGACAGGGTTAATCTTGAAAAGTTTGAATGAAATTAGTTATTGTTCACTGATTTTAAAGAAAAACAAAGCGAAAATCATGAAATTTTTGTAATCATGCGGTTTAAAAAAAAATTGTTTTCTATCTGAATGAAAAATACTTTCAGCTTGCACAAATTGCTATTTAAGACTCATTTAAAATGTATTTAGCCTGGTACAAATGAATGGGTACATGTACAATCTCTCACCATGAAGCATTATAATTGCTCTACGTATCAAAAGAAAAAAGTCTTTGTAAACATTTAATTTTTTACTAAAAAAAACTTTTATCAAATTTATGTGACTTATCTAAATCTTTAGCAATCCCTTTTGTTAACGAATCAGTATCATAAAGTGAAAAAATAAGAATCTTTGTAAACTGTCTATACATTTTTGTCGTCATTTACAACTTGTCGCACATCAACGAAAGATGACTATTTGATTTTTAATTTGGCGTTCCAAACATGTTAGCATTTGTCAAATAGTCCCTTCAAACAAATGCTACCATTTTCCACATGAAATAAAATGTTTGAACAAAATATAAACTTTTTCTGGTAGAAAAAAAGCGATACTGCTTATTATTCGTATATCTCAAATGTTAAAAACACTGATCGTGCACATTCTAGAAACTTACTAGGATGAAATTTGAAAAAAAGGCAGGACAGGAATTCTGAGTTAAAAAAAAAAGGCAGGATGAGCAACTTGGCAAAAAAAAAGGCAGGATGATAATTTATGTAAAAAAAAGTCAGGATAAACTTAATAAAAAAAAAGGCAGGACCGAATAGAGTGAAAAATAAAAAGGCAGGACAGAGATTACAATTAAAAAAAAATGCAGGACAAAATTTTTCATCCTAGCCCCCCCTCCCCATAAAAATCAAATGGTAGCTCCCTAAAACGTCTTGCCATAGTTTCTGCACACATACAGAAAATGACTGGGTAGGGTAGTGTCGTCAATTTGGTTACTTATTCCTTATTCGTTACTTATTCCTTATTCGGTACCTATTCGTTACTTAATCCTTATTCCTTATTCGTTCTTTATCGCTTTTCAATACTTTCTTTTCCTTTTTTTACTATGAGGTAATTTGGTTCGAGGAGGTAAAATTAGCCTGTCAGCGCAACTGAATGAATGTACCCGCCTCCGCGCTCGATTGATACCATGTTACTTATTCGCTTTTAATATGTTGCTCCCTTTTAATGATTTTTTTTCGTTTCTTTTTTAATCTCTGGTGTTAATTATTGGTTCGTAAAGGTGACATTACACTGTAAGCGTGTATATACACGTTTCATCGCTCGACTGATACCCTGTAACATATTCGCTACTTATTCGTTCCTTAATTACTTTTTATACGTTGCACCTTTTTAACGCTTTCTTTTCTATTATTTTCCTGTCTCTGATGTTAGCTATGGGTTCGGTTAGTTGAACATGTTTAAATTATCCTGTTTACACGTATGTACCCGTCTCTGCGGTCGACTGATACCCTAGCTGTTTCTTATTCGCTACTTATTTGTTCCTTATTCGATTTTTATACGTTGCACTTTTTAATGCTTTATTTTCTAGTCTCTGGTGTTAGTTCTGGGTTCATAGACTTGAAATAACCCTATTTACGCGTATGGTGTTCCCCTTTCCGCGCTCGACTGATACCCTGTTACTAATTCGCTTCTTATTCTATTTTATATGTTGTACCGTTTTTATGTTTTCTTTCCTTTTATTTTCTTGTCTCTGGTGTTAGTTTTGTGATCGTACAGGTAAAATAACCATATTAGCGCGTCTGTACCCGTTCCAGCGCTCTACTGATACCCTGTTACTTATTCGCTACTTATTCGTTCCTAATTCGCTTTTTATGCGTTGCAGCCTTTTAATCCTTTCTTTTCATTTTTTTTTTTTTTGTCTCTGGTGTTATCTCTAGGCTCGAAGAGGTGAAATAACCCTATTAGCGCATATAACTAGGGACATTTGTGTTACAGCAATAAAAACAATAAAAAAAATAGGTAATGAGGGATTTTTAACCACTTTCAAATATGTCAATGTGATGAACTCAATTGAAAACAACAGTTTTTACTATAACTGTGAGTTCAAGATTGATTGTTGGGTTAGTGTTGCTCAAACGCGAAAACTTAGGTGTTAATACCTGCCAACTTTCAAAATCTACATTGGATATATTTAGAACTTTTCAAAATATGTTTATATTTAAGAAAGAAAAAAAACTGAACTTCTATAACAATTCATAATTGTTTGATTGATGTTAAACGTTGGTGTTAAATCCCACTTTCAGCACACTTGACTAAAATCAGGGTGGCCATTTTTTTTTATACAAAGATAGTCAAAGGGAACTATCTACCTTTGACAGAAAAAACTTTCAAGTGAATCATAATCAATTCATGGAATAATTACTTCAATCAAGTTGACCGTGCTGAGACGAATGTGTGGAATAATAGAGAATTTGATTTGAATCAACAATATTAGTAGATTTTTAGCTCACCTGGCTGAATGACCAAGTGAGCTTTTCTCATCACTTGCCGTCCGTCGTCTGTCGTCCGTTGTCTGTCTGAAAAATATTCTCCTCTAAAACTACAAGGCCAAATTTAACCAAACTTGGCCACAATCATTATTATGGTACCTAGTTTAAAAAAAATATGTCCGATGACCTCGCTTGTCACCCACGATGCCGACATTACTATAAATAAAACATAGGGGTAAAATGCAAGTTTTGCCTGTTATTTCGAAAACGGCTATGTATCGAGAAAATCTAACATGGGCATACATGTTAAAATGTTGAGGGATACATCTTGACCATTATAAATGATGAAATTTACAATTTAAAAAAAATGTTGCCTATTATCTTGAATTTATTATAGATAAACAGAAACTTATAAGACCAAAAATGATCAGCAAGACAAGGTCTACAAATAAGTAAACCTGACCAAAATCTTCAGAGGACTTCTGTTTAGAGTTATTGCCTTTTAATGAGTTTTTTTTAACCATTTTTTGCGTTATTGCCTAATGTCTCGAATCTATAATCGATATATAGAATCTTTAAAAAGCAAAAATGATCAAAACGACAGGATCTACAAATAATTCAACATAGCCGAAATCTTCTGTTGATTACTTATTAGAGTTTTTTCCCTTTAATGCTGATATTAATAAAAAAAAATCCATTTTTGCCTAATATCTTAAAGATTGTAAAACATAGATAGAAACTTTAAAAAGCACAAATGACCAGCAAGACAAGATCCTCAAATAATACATAAGGTTTGAAATCTTCAGTCAATTTTTTCCTTACAGTTATTGCCCTTAAATGATAACTTCGAACATTTTTATGCATCTTTTGCCTATTATTTAGAAAAACAAAACAGATGTAGAAACTTTCAAAAGGAAAAACTATCAGCAGGATAATATCTACAAAAAAGTCAATATGATTGAAATAGATTATTTTCATATTACCAACTTTTGGCTCCAGATTATATAATTTTTCGACAGGTCACCTATTCTGTGGTAGGACATCCTAGTACTCGGTCAAGTAAGAGCAACCAAAAGAAGTAAAATCAAACATATAATTGGTGCAATTTGGCGGGAAAGTTTACTGTTTTCCGATGATTTTGTCAAGTATATAGAAAACATTAAACAGTAAATTTCCCCCCTAAATTGTACCGATTTTAAGCATGATTTTACTTCTCTAAGTTGCTCTTACTTGACCGAGTACCAGGATGGCCTACTGCAGAAAAGGAAACCTGTCAAAGAAATATAAACTCCGGAGTCAAAAGTCGGTAATATGAAAATAGTCTATTGTCAGTTAACTCTTAATAGAGTTATTCCCCTTTAATGATAATGATTTTTAATTGTTGAAGATACAGGTGAGCAGCACAGGCTCTTTAGAGCCTCTTATTATGTTTAGTTTAGTCTGTTTGGTGGAGACATGAGTATAAAAGTATATTTTTTTTGGAAGAAAAAAATATATGTCGAAAGCAATAATGGCACAGAGCAGGCTTATTTGGTGTGATATGCTATTATTGTTATTCAAGTTATCCTTTTATGTATCTTCTTCCACCTCAGAGCGATCATCTCTTTTATTATAAGTTGTTATTGGCTTTTAACTAGCTGTCTGTAACTGAGTACTCTCAGATCTGTATTTAGTGTCTTTTTTATTGTTAGGGATGCATAAATACCCTGCCACGTCCGGTCTGTATTTTTGTTAGATGTTTTTCTGCTTTGTATCAATCTGATGAGTTGAACCCTTTGAACTGATTTTTATAGTTTGTTCTTATGTTGTACTGTTACACCACTAAACTGGAATCCGCTTGTATTACGCTACATTATGAACAAAGTGTAGTAGTCAGCCTAGAATCAGCTTATTACACCACTTTCCCAGGTTAGGAGGAGGGTTGAGTCGTCACGAACATATTAAACCCCGCCACATTCTGTATGTGCCTGTCCCAAGTCAGGCGCCTGTAGTTTAGTGGTTGTCCTTGTTTCATGTCTGTCATATTTGTTTTGTTATAAATTAGGCTGTTAGTTTTATCAATTGAAGTTTCATATTGTTCATGTCGGGGCCTTTTATAGCCGACTATATGGTATGGGTTTTTTCTCATTGTTGAAGGCCGTACCTATGCCTATAATTGCTTACATCCACTTTATTTGAACTTTGGCGGATAGTTGTCTCATTGTCAATCATACCATATCTCCATATTTTTATATACAATGTTGTAATTATAAGCTCCACTTTAACATTAATTCGTTCAGAATAGCAAATCAGCTGTTTCTCTTTCTATATCATATTATAGTTAAATTTTAATTATAATAATAAATGTATGAGTAATTGGGGAAAAAAACTATCAACTATAAGACAATTTATTAGATATTTTATTTTTTTTATTAAAATTCATCATAACTTGGCACTGAACTAAAACAACATAAATATTCATAACTAAAGAAAAAAGCTACAATGATATAAATCTTTGCTGGAATGGTAAAACAGTGTATCACAGATTAGTAATTCGCATAGGCCAATGTTTACAAGAGGGTCTAGATGGGTTTTACAGAATATAAAATAATGGGGAAATAGTGCGAAAAATGGCACCAAACAATAAAGAAAGATAGGCAATATTTTTAAAAAAAATAGAGAATAATGGAGTACTAAAATATAAAAAAATAAAGAATTATGGAGACAAAATATCTAAAATATAAAAGAATAAAGAAAGGAAAGACCCCACAACCAGACCCTCGTACAACAAAGATATTAAAAAAAAAATGTGCAAATGATAAGCATGAGCAAGTCATCTCCCTTCTATTGAACAAATGTTTGAAAAAAAGGTAAAAGGTTTATAATGGCAAGTATGGATTTTGTAAATATCTAAATTAGTATGCAATGTATGTATGTAGCACAGGGATTGTTCATAGGCATGTGAGAAAGAGAGAAAGGAAGAGAAAGTGATGCAATCATAGTTACTGTATTCTTTATTTTCAGTCTACTTTGCAAAGAAAAAATAAAGTCAAGTCAACTACTGTAAAGCAACTAATTTTCCTGAACAATTTATTCTCACCACTTTCCAGAATAGAAAAATCAGCTACATAAATTGTCTTGAATTAGTAAAACTTTGGTCTTGCCTTATACATATACACATGCCTTATATATATACACAAGGACAATTTGGAAAATTCATGACAATAAATAGCTACAAAGTTGACTGGAAAGGGCTAATTGTGAAATAAAATATTCTTGAAAATAAGTTGGTTTAGAATATAAGCATGATAAGGGCGATTATAAGGAAACTGCATGAAATGTTAATTCTTTATAAAAGTTGATAAGACACTCACCTACAGTAAATTTTGCCTGAGAGATAAGAAGCCTTAGTTTCTTTTATTTTTCTTAATTGATCAACAGAATATTTTAGAAAAATATGTATGAAATCATGTCAGTACCGAAGAATTGACTACTGAGCTCTGGAACAAACAGTTCATCAGCAATACTATCCAACCCAGTGCTATTTTTTCTAAATTAAAAACAAAATGTGAATTTAAATTTCCTCATTCCTTTGGCAGGATATATGTAGATGATTCATTTTGAATAATTCTACCATCAAGCGGAAACAATGGATAATATGCAGGCCTGAATGTAAGTTTTTTAACATGAATTGCATTTCTATCCAACAAATATTTACAAAAGTTTTTTTTTTTCAGATTATATTTTCAATTCTGTAATTTATTTACCGTTTCGATGAGTTGGTGTCTCTTTTTACCATAGAATTATTGTTACTTGTATTTCGTTTAATATCAAAGAACTTCCTCTGCATAAAGGGCAGGTCAAACAAAGACTTAAACATTTGTATTTGCTGTTTCTCTGCTAAGTACAACCAACGAATGGTTGACTAAGAGTAAGATAATGTGATAAGGAAGGATGACTCTGCTTCCTATGAACTAGTTTTGCTTCTCATATTGCCATTTGACGTTAACAAACAATCAATTTTTACCACTGAAATCAACGCAAAAATGTGAAGATACAAATCGTTTGCAATGCTGTTCCGCCTTTAGAAAAGAAACCGAAAATGTCTCCCTCAAGATCATTTTTTTTTTCATTATTCGTATATCCGAGAAAGTGTCCTTCTCTAGTTATCTTTGAGCACATAATAAAGGAAAATATCGATATAATGCGAACATGCATGCTGTTTTTTTGTTCATAATTGTCAACAAAAGAGGGCTTTAAGTCTGTCAATTCTTACAAACTGATTTGTTTGAAAGTCGTTTCTCGATAATAAGGGGACACCGGTGGGAGATGTTAATACGTAATAGAAAACCATAAGCTGAAAACGACACACTTTTATATATTGCAAAAAGAAAAGAAACGAACAAAAAAATAACTATTCATAAAACACTGCACAGACAACTAAAATTCAACAACCGAACCCCACAAAAATAGGCGAAGAACTCGTGTTCTCCGAAGAGTCAACAGTGTCCGATTCAATGGATAGTCTACTGTTATCTAGATAATGATGCAATAAAAATAAAAGATACTTTATAATAGTCTAATTTGGGTGTATATCCATATACAACGCATCTTATAGTATTGTTTTTGGTTATTATCAGAGAATCAAAAGCTAGTGTGGATGCTAATCCTGAGATTAATGATGCTGTATGTGCCATTGAATGATCATTGTGTGATGTGACCCTGCCATCTGATAAATCCAATTTGCTTGGTAATGGTCATGGAAACTCATTGCTAAAAAGTTGTTTGACGTACACAGACAAGTCATCAACGAGTAATTATAAAGACGTCAGTATGGATTGTCACGTTTTGTTTAGAGAAGAAACCGTAATTAACGTATTTCTTAAAACATTTATGTCAGAAAACTTTGAATACAAGTCTAGTTTTTATATTGAAAAGCGAATGAGGAATATATATATCAGCTGTGTCCGTGTTCATCATAAATATGGATACGTCATTATGGGCGACCTTTTGCGACAACGCCTTGTCATTTACTATAAAACTGGACAGAAAATAGATGAAATACGGTAAGGGTACCAACCACTATCTCTTTGCTTAGTGGATCACGTAACTGTTGCTGTGGCAACCTCACAGGTAGTGTTGATTATTAATTTGGTGTCTAAAAGACATACACACTTTTCTCTGAATGACAGTTGTCACGGGATAGCTTGCACTGATACAATGAAACTAGTCGTTAACTGTTTAAACCATGACCTTGTTATAACAAATTTGAACGGGCAAATTCTTGAAAATATTCCCAACGTTCCAGGCAAATAAGTCCTGTGTAATTTTATGTTGGAAACGATAGTATACGCCCGAAAGTGCTCGGACAACAAAGTGCACTTTCTTGATTTAGCGTCATAGAGGACAACAACCATTGCATGAATAGGACTTTGTGAAGCAGGTGGTTTAACGTGTGATGATTGCTAAAATGTGTTGGTATCCTGTTCTAGGAATAACCGCTTGTTTGCGATAAACCGAAAACGCAAAACATCGGTCGAATTACATTCATTTACTCAGATCCCCAAAGTAAACTTGATCTCTTCAATAGATTATAATACGGAAAGAAATGAACTGTGTTTAATAACAAATAGTGGACGCTTTTTGTGTGTATTGGCAGAAAGATTAACAGATTGACACAGAGGGTCTCTCCTGTATTTAACTTGATAGTAAAATGACAATAGTTTATCTTTTGCAAAATATGTACAAAAAATAAAAGTTGAGGAACCATGACTGAAATCCAGGGCCAAATATCACTCTGGCAATGATATATGCCAAGGTTTATACAACTTCATACCAAATATCATTGACTATCAAAAGTAACTGTGGTTCCCCTAAAACTGATTTGTTCACAAACTTTAACATGCAACTATTTCTTGTATCTGAAATCTAGGAATAGTACACCAACATAATATATCGGTTCTGTCTAAAACGTATATGGATTAAAATATGTGGTGTGACATTGTATTGTTAAGATACATTTACATTTTGAAAATTTGTATTAAGAATAAGTGAATTATTCACCAGGATTTTTAATTCTTATTTTTTTTTAAATATTGTAACAGAATTAGAATCAGATGTTCTAAATGTTTTACCTCTTGATATCTTAATTTCGCACTACAATATCGTGTCAGTGCGCTTTTGAAAATATTACCTGGGGATAAGATTATCAAAATGCATTTTTCTGTTTTTTAACACCTCATCAATAAAACTATCACGAAAAAGTCATGTGTTTTTACTACTTACTCCTAAATGTTGTGTGCTTGACTAAGCAGTTGAAATTACCAATTATATGCAGTTTTTCGGTTTCCCTTTTAATGAACAATCTTAAGTTTACCCCCAATCAAATGATCATGCTACTAAAAAGGGAAAATAGATAATATGTATAATCACAGACACAGACACATAAACAATCAACTGTAAGACAATTAATTAGAAATTTTATTTTTATCAACATTCATCATAACTTGGCACTGAACTAAAACAACATAAATATTCCTAACTAAAGAAAAAAAAAACTACAAGGATATAAATCTTTGCTGGAATGGTAATATAAGTGTATCACAGATAAGTAATTTGCATAGGCAAATGTGTAGGTTGCATTTCTGTAAATAAAGACAATGCAATTTCCCGCAGGAACTCCTTTTACGGCTAAAACTGTACCACTTTTACTATGAAGTTTTGAAAAATATTATATCCTAGAATGGAAAGTTCATATGCACTACTATTTTTTTAAAGGTCAAAATATAGGGCTGTGCGGCATATTTTCAACATTTATATGCCCCGAAATTCTTAGAGTTTAAACTTATACTTAAATTCTGTACTTCCCCTACCTTGACTTTAGGTCTTCCACAGATTTCAATTTTACCGCTATGCATGTGTCTATTTACTGGTAACATTTCTAAGTTATGTCTCTACGAGATGAAACATAGAGATCATATCTGGGAACCAGTACATTAACAAAACAAAATATCTATGAATAGTATATATCTCCCCAAAAGAGGCGTGGTTTGTGAAACAGCTGTATTTACAAAGTGCACCTATACTAACATTTATTCAAATAGAAAACTCTTGAAAAACACCTTTTCTCAAAACCATAGTTATTTATTTGAATTATAGCCTAAAAGAAATCAATGCATTTGCTCTAACTTTTCTTTTACAGTACATTTTATATCCCCACCCCTGTTTCAATTTTTTAAAGAATTTGAAAACAAGACTTGAATTAATGTCAGCTTACCCTATGTGCATGTTTTCTGACATGAAATGCCTAGTACCTGTATGAAACTATTCTGATAACAAATTGAAATCATTTCAGAATGTAAAGTTTAGTAATTATTTATTACAACATTCAAGATTGTATAAAGTATCCAACCCTGCCTCTGTCTCCAGTCCACATCTGACTGTATGCCTATTTATCTTTAAAAGGTAAAATCACAAAAATACTGATCTCCAAGGAAAATTCAAAAAGGAAAGTCCCTAATCAAATGGCAAAATCAAAAGCTTAAAAACATCAAACGAATGGATAACAACTGTCATAAACCTGACTAAAAGATCACAATTTCTGCCTCAAATAGTCAGTGAAGAATTTTTGTCACAATAACATTATTTTTTACTAAATATCTTACATAATTTGGCTAATATATGACTAGAAGTGTTTAAACAAAGCCATATTTGTAAAAATTGTATGTATGAAGTTACCAGTCTGATATATGAATTCACTACAAGTTTTATAGAACTGACTGCTAGAATCTGTTTTTTGCATAAATTCAAGGCACAGTTATTGTTTTCTATACAGAAGACCTTTAAAATAATAAAATCATAGCCTTTACAGGCTCAATTATCTGTTTTATGACCCAGAGGTTATGGATTCTTCTCATTTTTTGTATCTTTAGCTTGCATTTTTGTATGCCGCAGTCACAAGAAACCACATGCAGGTGTTACGGCTTACGTTTGGGTTTTCGACAGGACAAAAACACCCCAACAACAATATTCATCAAGGATCTATGAGTTTCAATGACTGCGAAGAGTAAATATAAGACCTGCTTAACAATTTAAATTACAAATGAGCATATATTATGAATTTACTTTGCATACAGGCCTTAGGTAAACTATGTATACTGTAAACTGTGTATTTATGCTGAGTTATCATAGTAAAGGCCAAGGATTTCTCAATCTTCATGAAATATTTATATAACTTTATATTTGAGTTAATTTCATTGAAACTCGGAAGATAAACCAGATTTGGTGAAATTCTACATGTTCTCTTTTTTCATCCAATATAGATTTCATTTCTGTAAATATAGACAATGCAATTTCCCATAGGAACTCCTTTTACGGCTAAAATGTACCACTTTTACTATGAAGTTTTGAAAAAAATTATATCCTAGAATGGAAAGTTCATATGCACTACTATTTTTTTTTTCAAAGGTCAAAATATAGAGCTGTGCGGCATATTTTCAACATTTATATGCACCGAACTTCTAAGAGTTTAAACTTATACTAAAATTCTGTACTACCCCATACTTGACTTTAGATCTTCCACAGATTTCAATTTTACCGCTATGCATGTGTATATTTACTGGTAAATTCCCAAGTGATGTTTCTACGAGATGAAACATAGAGATCATATCTTGGAACCAGTACGTTAACAAAACAAAATATCTATGAATATTATATATCTCCCTAAAAGAAGCGTGGTTTGTGAAACAGCTGTATTTACAAAGTGCAACCTGTACAAGAAGGTCTACATGGGGTTTACAGAATATAGAATAATGGAATAAAAGTGCAAAAATGGCACCAAACAATAAAGAACAGAGAAAGATAGGCAATATTTAAAAAAAAGAAGAATAATGGAGTATTAGAATATAAAAAATAAAGAAATAAGGGAGAAAAAATACTCAATGTATCTAAAATATAGAAGAATAAAGAAAGGAAAGACCCCACAACCAGACGCTCGTACAACAAAGAGATTTAAAAATATGTGTTAAAGATAATCATGAGCAAGTTATCTCCCTTTTAATGAACAAATGTTTGAAAAAGGTAATAGTTTATAATGGCAAGTCTAGATCTTGTTAATATTTGACTTAGTATGCAATGTAGTATGTAACACAGGGATTTGTTCATAAGCATGAGAAAAAGAGAGAAAGGAGGAGAAAGTGATGCAATAATATTATTTTTTATTTTCTGTCTACTTTGCAAAGAAAAAATAAAGTCAAGTCAACTACTGTAAAGCAACTAATTTTCCTGAACAATTTATTCTCACAACTTTCCATAAAAGAAAATCAGCTACATAAATTGTCTTGAATAAGTAAATTTTTGGTCTTGCTGTATACATGTTATACATAATTATACACATGCCTTATATAAATACACAAGCAAAATTTCGAAAATTGATGAAAATAAATAGCTATGAAGTTGACTGGAAAGGGCTTATTGTGAAATAAAATATTCTTGAAAATAAGTTGGTTTAGAATATAAGGGTGACTATTAGAAAACTGCATGAAATATGAACTCTTTATAAAAGTCGATAAGACATTCACCTACAGTCAACTTTGCCTTGGAGATAAGGAACCTTAGTTTCTTATATTTTCCTTAATTGCTCAACAGAGTATTTTAAAATAGATATGTATGAAATAATGTCAGTACCGAAGCACTGACTACTGAGCTCTGGTACAAACAGTTCATCAGCAATAGTATCCGAGCCAGTGCTATCTTTTCTAAATTAAAAACAAAATAGAAAGTAGCCTTTCTGTTACAACAATAGAGATCATAAACTACAAATATAGCTTTTCAACTCTCTTTAGACTTATACAATGTCATATAAGCCCAGATATTTGGCCATAGTTTCAGCTCATGCGATCGCAGTTTCTTATTCATACACTAAAATTAATTAAATGTTTTCCTGTCCAAAACATTGAATGTTCGCATGTTTAACTGGTTCAACCCAACCACACGTATGGTAACTTCCAATTAAGGCTAATTCATTCATGTGTTGATTGTTTTTGGTTTTGTTTTCATAATAATTGAAATGAGTCGGTAGTTGTGTAATGGTGTTGTCTGGTGTACTGCCTAATATTTTTTGTAATTGTTTTTATCCTTATGTATTACATTAACGGAAAAAGTATGCTAAAACACGTTTATTAAAATTTAAAAGGAAGAAAACCAGCAGTCAGCGATGTTAGAAACAGAGCAGTGCTATACATTTAAATGTTTGAATATCCCAACTTTTTTTAAAATGGTTCCACAGTCTCAATTCCGTAGAGACTATTTACAGTCAGTTCCTCCCTTTTACAAAAATGTGGTTTTACAATTACTGGATGATCAATCCCACTTTGAAAATTATGTTGAAAGATCAATACAAGTTCTTCTAATGTTTCGGATTTTTTATTGCGCCATCGGTATGATGAGTATCTTCTCAGTAAATGTTAATTTTTAAATCAATGTTGATAAAACATGAATTTATTAGTCACAAGCATGAGTTATACATTAATATATCTATGGATGAACTAAAAATTATAAAACTATCATACATATATTGTAGTTCTGTTTTACTGAATAATTTACCTGGTAAATCAGTGAAATATATTACATTAATATTAGGTAAAATGCTCTAGATCGAATAGTTTGTAACACAGCAAGGGTGCAATATAGGTATTTTTCAGGTAGTTGATTCCATAGTTTCTTACGTATTTCTAAATTTATTTTAACTTTATTATTGATTTTGCCTTGCAACTGTTTTCATAGGAATGTAATTGATGAGTCATAGGTAGACGAAACGCACGTTTGGCGTACCAAATTATAAACATGTTAATTATCTTTAATAAGTTTTTAAACGTGATGTTGATTATTGTTAACTCATTATTCGAAAGGAGGAAATATATATATGTATGTTAAGTAGTAGTGTAGTAGTAGTAGTAGTAGTAATCTTAATCTATGAGTTAAATTCACACTGTTCAGTGAGCAACAAATGGCATTTTTTGATTCGCGCGTCACTGGTGAGTCTTTTGTAGGCGAAACGCGTGTCTGGCGTACACAATTTTAATCCTAGTATCTATGATACATGTGATAGGATTTTTATGAATAAGTGTGGGAACAATTCGTGAAGAGAAACCAACGATTAGATTAATAGTTTGAGACTAACTGTACTGGGCGTCCATGTTAAGTATACTAATTAATAGAAAAACAAAGGATATGGGGTATTCATCCATGACACAAAATCAGTACATGCACACCAAAAAAAAAACACACAATAAGCAAAGGAACAGCGCTTTTATTGCTGTTCTTCATCTTAAAGTCACACCTTCAACACGGAGCAAAAAACTCTCACCTCACTGCATTTAAGACGGACAATTAATTAAGCCAATTTTAGCTTTGACCAATTTTTGCTTATTATCTTTATCAACCTTGTCAGAAGTTTTCATACTTAAAAGGATACTTTGATATTATGTTTTATTGGTCATACAATATTCCGTAACTTTGATCGTGTTTTGTTTTGTTTTGTTTTGGTTTTTTTTTTTTCTTGCCTTTCGAAACATATTACACTTTTTCTGATTTGCTTATCTACTGAGACATACGTCTGAACGTTTGTATACTTGGTGAAATTGTTATTCATTTCGTTTACTTCACCATACTGTATCTCAGCTTTTCTTAAAAGTAATGCGCGCGGGATTGAAAGGATACTTTCGTTACATTTGATTATATGCATAAGGTGAGCGAGATATTTTATAAATTCATAGATAACAAAAAGTACTTAAACTACTAGTACTTTGAATGATAAAAGATCATTTTCGAGCAGTTTTTTAGATTATCGATTTACATTTATTGTATATATATATTGTTGATAGCAACATGGAAGTGATTAAATATGGTCATTGAGTTACTGTGTTATAGAGATAAGGGACTAGCAATCTGTCTATACTATTAAATACAACGTACAAAAAAGGTAAGAATAAAACTAAGGGTTGATTTAAAAAACCAATTTTTTATAAATGAGGAATATGTCCGAGGACACGAATGCCTCCGTTCAAGCTTGCTTATAATATGTGAAATAGTTTTGCGAGAGACAGACGGGCGGACGGAAAGACGGACGAACGGAAAGACGGACGCAAAGACGGACGAACAGAAAGACGGACGTAAAGACGGACGGAGAGACGGACGGACGGTCGGTGAAGGGTAACGCTTGTTGCCCCTTTCGACTAGCGGCTGGGAAATAAAAAACACCGGACTTGACTTATCCCAAAGTGTTCAATTTGTGCTAGCTAGTTATCAGTCATCTTCGCTAGCCAAGGGTTACGATCCAGTCCCTTCCTCCCCCTTTTGAGGGGAAGGGACTGGATTTGCAAGCCCATACTTTAATCATATTTACTGAATATAAATATATAGCATTAAAAAATATATATGTAAAATACATCTAACTGAGACGGTTGCCAAGACGATCAACCAAAAAAACAAGAAACAAATCATGAGGGCAATATACACTCTTTCTTTAAAACGCTTATCGATCAGAGAATCACCCTAGGTGAACACACAGTTTTCAATGCATTTTACAAAGGTAAATAAAATATAAATCACGCATATCTTTAAAAAAACAAAAATGTGAAATTTACATACAAAGTAATAGCAACGAGTTTTGGATAGGTAATTGGCATGTGACGGGTAGAAAATAACGATTTATTTTGGCGCGTCAGAAGTGCTTTTTCATTTCATTTTTCAAACAGAATTTGAAAGCTACGGATGTTTAAATACTTTTTAACGTATGTAAAATTGCATTAATCTTTCAACCATTTACACTTTACACAAAAACAAAATGTGAATTTAAAATGTATTCCTCCTTCCTTTGACAGGATATATGCAGATGGTTCATTTTGAATAAAATAACCATCAAGCGGAAACAATGGATGATATGCAGTCCTGCATGTAAGTTTTTTTTAATATAATTGGCATTTCTATCCAACAAATAATTACAAAAGTTTTTTTTTCAAATTTCATTTTCAATTCTGTAATATATTAAACTGTTTCGATGCGTTTATGTCTCTTTTTTTATCTACAATTATTGTTACTAGTCTTCAATCTAATATAAAGGAACTTGTTCTGCATGAACGACCGGTCAAACAAAAACTTGAAAACTTGAATTTGCTGTTTCTCTGCTTAGTACACGGCATTTAGAAGTAAGACCAACGAATAGTTGGCTCGGAGTAAAAATAATGTGCTTAGGAAGGATGACTCGGCTTCCTATGAACTAGTACCTTATAAAACAAATCTAAACTGTGGTACAAAATAGGGTTCATTCTCACATTACTATTTTAATCTTATATTGCCTCTTGACGTTAACAATCAATCAATTTTACCACTGAAATCAACGCTAAAATGGAAGATACAAAACGTTTGCAATGCTGTTCCGCCTTTAGAAAAGAAAATGAAAATGTATTGATCCTCAAGACAAGGATTTCTATGGTATCCTTGGTTAAGATCTGTGTTTTTCATTCGTAAATAAACTCATCATAGATACCAGGATTGAAATTTTGTACGTGAGACGCGCGTTTCGACTACAAAAGACTCATCGGTGACGTTCGAATAAAAAAAGGTATAAAAAGTATCCCAAAAAAGCTTTCTTTTCCAGTTTTCTTTGACCACATGAAAAGGGAAAATATCGATACTTTTTGAACATTCATACTGGTTTTTAGGTTTTTTTTTATATTTGTCGACAAAACCGGGTTTAAAGATTGCCGAATTCTTAAAAAATTGGTTTATTTGAAAGTCTTTCACTTGATAATAAGGGGACAAAGGTGGGAGATGCTAATAGGAAATAGAAAACAATAATTCGAAATCGACAGATGTTTATACAATGTATATTGAATACCAATTTACGAAACACTATATACAGACAACTGAAAATTTAAAAAACAAAACCACATTAAACAAATAACGATGAAGAACTCGTGTTCTCCGGAAGGGTCAACGTTACAGTTTCTATTCCAATGGATAGTGTACTGCTATCTAGATAATGATGTACTTAGTAATAAAAATAAAAGATACTTTAGTATAGGCTAATTTGGGTGTATATCCATATTCAACGCATCTTATGTTTTTGTTTTTGGTTATTAACAGAGATTCAAAAGGTAGTGTGGATGCTAATCCTGAAATTAATGGTGCTGTATGTGTCATTGAATCAGCATTGTGTGATGTAACCCCGCTATCTGAGAAACCCAATTCGCATGGTAATGGTCCTGGAAACTCATTGCTAAAAAGTAGTTTGACGTACATAGACAATTCACCAACGAGTAAAGACATCAATATGGAATGTTCTCTACTGTTTAATGAAGAAACCGTAACTGACTTTTTTCTTGATACAATTATATCAGAGAGCTTTGATTACAAATCTAGTTTTTGTATTGAAAAGCGAATGATGAATATATATATCAGCTGTGTCCGTGTTCATCATAAATATGGATACGTCATTATGGGCGAACTTTCACGACAACGAATTGTCATTTACTATAAAACTGGACAGAAAATAGATGAAATACGGCTAGGGTACCGACCACAATCTCTTTGCTTAGTGGATGACGAAACCGTTGCCGTGACAACCCCACAGGTAGTGTTGATTATTGACTTGGTGTCTAAAAGAAAAACACACTTTTCTCTGAATGATAGTTGTTACGGGATAGCTTGCACTGATACAATGAGACTAGTCATTAACTGCTTACACCGTGGCCTTGTTAAAACAAATTTGAACGGTCAAATTCTTGAAAGTTTTCCCAGCATCAGAGGAAAATTAGTCTTGTGTAATTTCATGTGGGAAACGGTAGTGTACGCGCGAAGGTGCTCGGACAACAAAGTACACTTTCTTGATTTAACATCAAAGAGTACAACAACTATTAGCTGTCTAGGACTTTGTGAAGCAGGTGGTATAACATGTGATGATGGTTATAATGTGCTGATATCCTGTGCTACGAATAACCGCTTGTTTACGATAAACCGAGGATGTGAAACATCGACCGAATTACCGTCACTTACTCAGATCCCCAACATAAACTGGTTCTCTTCACTGGATTATCATACGGAAACAGATGAACTGTGTTTAATTGCAAATAATGGGCGCTCTTTGTGTGTATTTGCAGCTAAACAAAAAGATTGAAGTGGACTATTTTTATCTTTAATTTTTTTTTATGTAAATGTGTATCATACTTGATAAATTTAATATTTGTTAGTTGGATACAGAAAATACCGGTACCTTATCCCGGTCTCGTTAACCATTAGTAGTATAAATAATTTTGTAAGTACTTATTAGTTTACTTATTTCTGACATATATACATTTCTAAATTATAAAATATCCATATAGAATGATCAGTTTATTTGAAAAAGAACAGAAAAACAAAAAAAATAAATAAAAAACAACCGAAATTTGGAATTTTAACAACAGTAGAACAAAAACAAACCAGAGAAAAAGGTATGTCTTACTTAATTATTTGCTCTTGATTATGTTGTTATATCTTGCTATGGTTATTACTTACATCCTGACTGGTTATTACTTACATCTTGACTGGTTATTACTTATATTCTGACTGGTTATAACTTACCTCCTAGTTATAGTCATTTTTTTCTTCCTGACTATGATTATTACTGATTTCCTGGTTATGGTTATTTCTGACTTCTATGATTATAACCTCTTCTGATTATTGCTATTACTTAATTTCTGATTTGTTTTTTCTTACTTCCGGACTATGGTTTTTACTTACCCGCCAGTTCTTGATTTTTTCTTCCTTCCTGCTTATGGTTATTTCTATCTTCCTAAAAATGGCTATTATTTACTTTGTGTAGTAAGTACTGACTCCCTACTTATTGGTATTACTAACCTACTGATTAGGGTTATTGTTTACTTTCTGACTTGGCTTTTGTTAATACTTTTTTTCTGGCTATGAATAGAACTAACTTCCTAAATATGATTATAACTGACTGACTTCCTAACAATAGATATTATTTACTATCTGACTATGGTTATAACTTACTTTCTCGTTATGATAACTATTTATTCCCTGGATAAGGTAATAACTTATTTCCTGGATAAGGTTATTATTTATTTTCTGGTTATGGTTTGTATTTCCTGGTTTCTGGTTATGGTTATTACTTATTTCCTGGTTCCGGATTATGGTTATTTCTTATTTCCTGGTTATGGTTATTACTTATTTCTTGGTTTTGGTTATAATTTATTTCCTGTTTATGGTTAATACTTATTTCCTGGTTTTGGTTATTATTTATTTCCTGGTTATGGTCTTAAATTATTTCCTAGTTCCGTTTATTACTTATTTCCTTGTTTTGGTTATTACTTGTTCCTGGTTTAGGTTATTACTTATTTCCAAGAAATGGTTTTTACTTATTTCCTGATTAAGGTTATTACTTATTTCCTGGTTATGATTATTACTTATTTCCTGGTTATGGTTATTATTTATATCTTGATCCCTGGTTCCTGGTTGCAGTAATCACTTATTTTCTGGTTATGGTGATTACTTATTTCCTGGTTCCTGATTTTGGTTATTACTTATTTATTAGGTTTCGTTATTACTTGTTTCCTGGTTATTGTTATTACTTATTTCCTGGTTATAGTCATTGCTTATGTCCTGGTTATGGTTATTGATTATGTCCTGGTTATGGTTATTGCTTATGTCCTGGTTATGGCTATTGCTTATGTCCTGTTTTTGTTATTACTTGTTTCCTGGTTATAGTTATTACCTATTTCCTGGTTGTGGTTTTTACTTATTTCCTGGTTATGGTTATTACTTATTTCCTGGTTATGGTTATTTCTGACTTCTATGATTATAACCTCTTCTGGTTATGGCTATTACTTAATTTCTGACTTGTTATTACTTACTTCCGGACTATGGTTATTACTTACCTCCTGGCCAAGCTTTTTTCTTCCTTCCCGCATGATTATGGTTATTTCTAACTTCCTGAATATGGTTATTATTTACTTTCTGTACTAAGTACTGACTCCCTAGCTATGGGTATTGCTAACCTACTGATTAGGGCTATTGTTTACTTAGACTTTTTTTTTACTTATTTTCTAGATATGGTTATAACAGAGTGTCTGGCTTTTGTTAATACTTATTTTCTGACTATGTATAGCACTAACTTCCCAAATAAGATTATAACTGACTTCCTAACAATGGATATTATTTACTATCTGACTATGGTTAAGACTTACTTTCTCGTTATAGTAACTAATTATTCCCTGGTTATGATTATAACTTATTTCCTGGTTAAGGTTATTATTTATTTTCTGGTTATGGTTCTTATTTCCTGGTTCCTGGTTATGGTTATTACTTATTTCCTGGTTGTGGTTATAACTTGTTTCCTGGTTATGGTTATTACTTATTTCCTGGTTATGGTTATTACTTATTTCCTGGTTATGGTTATTACTTATTTCCTGGTTATTGTTATTACTTATGTCCTGGTTATGGTTATTACTTATTTCCTGGTTATGGCAAACACCTTTTTCCTTGTTATGGTTATTAACTACTTCTTGGATAAAGTAATTACTATCTTATTCATTATGGTTATTATTTATTTCCTGATTGTTGTCATTGCTAACTTTCTGGTGGTTACTAGTTTTACTGTCTTCCTGGCCATGCATATCTCTTTCTCCTGTTTAACTGTTTTCTTAACTTTGAATATAAGATGTTTGGTATATGTCTATCAGACACCAACCCAATGATGAAAATAACCTAGGTTTTCATAATAATTACAAATTATTTTTTGTTTTTTGTTTTTGTTTAATTTTTCACATTTTTCATAGATTTGTTTATTACTTATTTGCATGTTTTATATGATTAATATTGATTGGTGTTCGATATGCATGATGTGCACTAGTACTTTTTATATTCGCTCTTAAATTTTTTTTAAGAATGGCACATAAATAAATTGTACTTGCTTTAAACGTATCCTGTATATCTTGTTCGAAATGTTTATTGTATAAGAGAGGCAAACATTACCAAAGGGTCATTCAAACTCATAAGTCATAAGATCTCAGGTGCCACGGAATAGAAAGATGAATGTGACGAGACTTTAATAAACTACTGAATATTGATTCTTAAAACAGTTATATCTTTGAAATATGCATTCTTATGAACATACCTGGGCTCTTGATCATAAAACTTTACTCAGTACTGGGAGTACAAAATGACTTACTGGTAAATGTTGTGTGCTTGACTAAGCAGTAAAAATTACCAATTTTAGTTTTTCGGTTTTGCTTTGCCCTGAACAATATCAAATTTCTCTCTCAGGTGACCACCCTGCTAACAAAGGAAAGTAGATAAGTTTTATATTCAGAGACAAAGCATCTTATTTCTTTACACAATGTTATATGAATTATATGCTTGAGGGTCTATATGGGGTTTATAGAATAGAGACAAATGGACCAAAAAAATAAATAGAGAAAAACAGGCCAAGACAATATAGAATTGAGAATAATGGGGTGTTTAATTATAAAGAATAGCGAATAATGTCCAATAATAAAAAGAAAAGAGAAAAATTACCTATAAATTAAAGAATAGCAGAAATAAAGGACCCCCATCCAGACCCTTGTGCTTTCTTTCATAAAGATTGAATGAATATTTCTTGCCTTTTTATCTTCTCTTCTAGCTATTCTGTTATACATCCTTCTTGTGGCTGCTTCTTTCGTTGCCTCTTAAGTATCATTTTACTATATATGCTTCCAAAAGTTCACAAGGTTTTTTTTTTATCTGAAGAAACATTCATTTGATTTCAAGTGTTAAATTTTACCCATATTTTATGGTCAACTGTAATTATGTAGAATGATGTTGGTAACAATAAACTTATTTTCAAATGGAGACCACTTGTTTTTCAAGGACATTGACCTTGACAAACAGACAGACATACAATGCTGTAATGATATGCTCCACTGAAACATTCATTCGTTTGGTGCAACAAATCAGCTGTTTCTATTTCAATATCATATTATAATTAAATTTTAACCATAATAATAAATGTATGAGTAATGAAAAATAAAACAATCAACTTTAAGACAATTTATTAGAAATTTTATTTTTATTAAAATTCATCATAACTTGGCACTGAACTAAAACAACATAAATATTCATAACTAAAGAAAAAAGCTACAATGATATAAATGTTTGCTGGAATGGTAAAATAGTGTATCACAGATTAGTAATTTGCATAGGCAAATGTGTACAAGAGGGTCTAGATGGGGTTTCCAGAATATAGAATAATGGAATAAAAGTGCAAAAAATGGCACCAAACAAAAAAGAACAGAGAAAAAATAAGCAATCTTTATAAAAAAGAGAATAATGGGGTATTAAAATATAGATATAAAGAATAATGGGCAAAATAAATAAAGAATGGAGACAAAATATTTAAAATACTATAGAATAAAGAAATGAAAGACCCCACAACCAGACCCTCGTACAACAAAGAGATCTAAAAAAATGTGTTAAGGATGAACATGAGTAAGTTATCTCCCTTTAACTGAGACATCAAATGAAAAAAAAAGTTTGAAAAAGGTAAAGGGTTAATATTGGCAGGTCTTGATTATGTAAATATTTAGATTATTATGCAATGTTCATGTGTAGCATAGGGATTTCTTCATAGGCATGTGAGAAAGAGAGTAAAGAAGAGAGAGTGATGTAGTATTATTATTCTTTATTTTCTCTCTATTTTTCGAAGAAAAAATCAACTACTGTAAACCAACTTATTTTCCTGAACAATTTATTCTCGCCACTTATTCTTAGAAGAAAAATCAGCGAAATAAATTGTCTTGAATGTGAACAAATTGAGTCTTGTCTTATATAAATAAATAAGGAAAATCATGAAAACAAAATCGCTGGAAAGGGCTAATTGTAAAATAAAATATTTGTGAAAATAAGTTGGTTTAGAATATAAGGGTGATAAGAAACTGTGTGAAATACTAATTCTATATAACAGTTCAGAAGACATTCACCTAAAGTCAACTTTGCCTCAGAGAGAAGGAACCTAAGTTTCTTATAGTTTACTTAATTGATCAACATGATAGTATTTTAGAAAAATATGTATGAAATCGTGTCAGTACAAAAGCATTGAGTACTGAGCTCTGGTACAAACAGTTCACCAGCAGTGGTATAGTAGTATCATTCCAGTGCTGATTTTTTAATTATTAAAAAAAATAGTGTTACAAAAATAAAGATCATAAAAGAAGAACTACAAATAAAGCTATTCAACTCGCCTTAGGCTTAAACAATGTCATATAAGCCCGGATATTTGACCATAGTTTTAGCTCATGCAATCACAATTTCTCATTTAAAACCTAAAGGATTATGGGTAATTTCATCGTCCATACACTAAAATTATTTGAATTGTTTCCTGTCCTGGACATTGTTATAGGAGATAATTACTCATGTTTATCAATAGATAATAAAATATGTTCCTTATTACAATCACAACCATATTAAATACATGTATAAATATATATTCATTTGGATACAATATTCCTAAATATAAAACTATTTTACGATAAAGAGGACATTCCTGTCCTTCTCATTAAATCCTGCTCTTTCATTTATAATTCCTGAGTCTTTGATAAAAACTTACAATAAAAGTCAAAGTTTTAGCAATAGTTCTTTTTAAGTTACCAACTTTGTTTTAAATTTATGAATTGTTTGCAAAGGGAAGCAACTCTTAAAAAAATGGAAATTATGTATTAAAGAGTTTTTAAATTAAAGATTTGCAGTTGTTCTTTCAGTTTTTCCCCTGAAAATAGCAAATCTTATAAATGCTCAACAAATTCAATCTGTTTAAACATTTTAGGGGTATCTGACAGCTGTATAAAACAAGCTTGATTGTAAATATCAAGCTTTTTTTTCAGTGTCAGTAATAGAAGTATGCTTTAACTATCATTTCTTTTAAACTCCGTCTGGTGAACCAACGCCTGTGTGAATCCTTTTGGTAGAGTCCATGAAGTGAATACCTTGGTATGCCAGGTTGTCAAATAATGCAAATGAATGCAACACTTAAATAATTATCAAAATTGACAAGAACACTTCAAATGGTTTGCAACTTTATATAGTTGTAGACCATTTGAAGTGTTGTTGTCAATTTTGATTATTATAATTTCTTTTGTTCAAAATAAAATAAAGTTATAAAAAAACAATTATTTTGACAAGTCTTTCCCTTTAACATATGAACCACCAAAAGCTGACCTAAATTAAAAGGCATATACCAATACCATTTGTAGTAATCTAAACAGAAATAAGTGAATAGTATATCTATTCAAAACAAAAATAGAACCAGCTACACATGTACTATAAACAACCATCTTTTTTCATGAGCACATAAATAGAAGCGTGCAAGGTTAAACTTTTATCAAATAATTGAAAGATGGGCTCTGGTCCAATAAGACTTAGTGATATGTTCAACAAGTGTAAAATGGAGATTTTCTCAACATAAGATTTTATCACAACAATAATATAAATATTTAGTATAACCCTATTTTACCAAAATTTACATTTCATCACCAAAACAATGTGCAATCTAGCCATACACCATGTGTCAAACTAATTCATTAAAAACATGTTTGTTTCAAAAATTATTACACGAACAAAAAAACAGATAAAAATGCCATAAAAATATTTCAACAATTACACTGCATTTAAAAATACCATTGCAAGTTCATTACTCTATTAAAGCTCAACCTATATAGATTGTACTATTGGCTACCTGTTAACACACCACGGTCATACATTCTTATTGTTAAGGATGTTTAATTGTCTGTAATTTAGTGACATTGGTTGTCTATTAGCCAATTCCCGTAATTGACTATGTATATAGAGATCCATTTTTAGTTGTCTCCGTTAGGAGGGACATAAACTTTCATAAACAACAAAGAGCTAGCAGAAAGAGTAAATGTATCATGAGTAATAAGTGTAACCTTTACGTTTTTCAAATCTTTTGATTATGTTTAATATTTGTTAAGCAAAAAACTTTTGATATCAGTAGTTGCTTTTCACTTTAATATGGAGCTTTGCATGGGCAGAAACTCATTTTGTCCAGTAAAGAACCAGTCTGCCATTGACAAAGGGAAGCAATTTTTTTTAAAAAGTGTGAAATAACAGCATTTAATCGGTAATCAGCAAATAGACTATTGAATATATGTTTATCAGATATACAGACAAAAGAACCAAGTTCAATCTTCATCCCAGAATAAGTGGGACATGCCCTCGACTTTAATCAAATAATGATATTAATGATTATTTTCGATGGTATTTTAAAAAGTAGTGTATTTATATAGCAAATGCAATATTTCTAAAACAACACTTTCATTATCAAATTCAATTTTCAAAATATAAGCACTTGGTCATTACATTATAAAAATACACTAAATTATAGAGTATTATACAAGTTGATTTTCATTCATGCTTTTAAAGTAGAACATTTTTTGGCCCATTTGTATGATTAACAACTGTGTCAATGTAAAAAAATTATTAAAGAATCAAAACATCATTAAATAAATTATTTAGAGATTCAAACACACATAAAGTAAAGCTGTCAAGAAGCATGTGCATATTAAAGCATCAATGGTTTTTACTAAACCAATCTCTGTTTACTTATATTTCTTTTCAGTATTAAGCAATAATATTAAAACTTCGGTTGTTTGTTTCTCTTTCACAAACGTAAATGTATTTGAAAGATGCCTTTTCTTATAACTTACAATCAAATAACAGAAAACACCATAACAATTAGAGTACTGTAAATTCAGAAATTATTGCCTGCATTTATTATTGCGATTTTGTTATTTTAGACTAATATGCGATTTTAATTTTTGCGAAATTGAGAAAAATCCTGTTTAATTCAAATAAAAAATTCTAAAATGCGAGTTTAAATTATTGCAATTATAACCCTGTCGCATTTTTCACAATAATAAAAACATCGCAATAATTTCTGAATTTACAGTATTTCCTTCCTTTAAATGTAATTTTGAACCACTCACATTCCACCATCAATTAATACATTATAAAATCTTATTCTTACAAATTCCCTCTACCTGTTTCAATTCATTTTAGTATATACCCAACAATTTATAAGCAACTTAAACTTCAAACTTTATTTTAATATATACTGAAACATCTCAATTGATATGAAATGCAATTTAACAGTTAAAGCATTTTCAGAAGGGGTATTTGCAAAAATTCCAATCTTGAGAAAAAAAATTATCTTCCTCGATTTTTCATATACCCCTCCTTAAAATATTATATATCTGTTCAAAATTAACCAGCCCTTAAAACAAATAAGAACTTATAAAATAACCTTTGGAAGCAAATGCTTTTTCCCCTCTTTATCTCTGACATTAAGAATTTTATTAAGTAAATAAAGTAAAAACTGTGGGTTCCAAATCTAAAACAACAAGAACTAAACACCTAAATTCTCGAAGGTGTTCCTTCCAGAATGCTGTTACATTTAATACTGTCATTTCTAAATCCAAAATTCCTGAGAAATTAAATCACCCAATTCTGGCATGATGAGAATTTCCTTTTTGCATGTTTTCCTATTCTCAAGCCTCAGTCAAAATCAAAAGTTTCCTTAATTATGCAATCAAGCTTTAAAACTAAGATATCGAAAAAAGGCTTACAAAATGCCACCATATCAACTTTTAGACTCAAATATTTTGTTCATAACACTAAACAGTACATAGATAAACTAACAAACCCAATCTGGCCTGCAAACCAGTTTTAGTTTCTCTAACTGTTATCATAGCTATTTCCCTTTTCCAAAAGGATTCTCTCCAAATATGTAGTATAGCATCCTTAAACATTAAAGTAAAAATGTCTATAGTCTTTTTTCTCTGTATTTCTTTCAACTTTAATCCTCACCATGCCACCATTAAAAGCAATTTAGTTCCATTAGCTTGGCTTTTTACGTCTTTTCACCAAAAAATCTTATTATTCTTATTGATTGTAAGTACTGAAATTTTTAAAACAACAGAATTTGTTAATATAAGATTTTTTGGTAAAAGAAAGTCAGTTTTAATCATCCACAAAAGACCAACTACTGGCAACTGATGGTGACGGACTGTAATTGTCTTCTCCCATAGCTTCTCTCCTGCTGAAAACTGCCTGTAAAGAGATAAAAACATAATTATATAATTTTTAAACTTAAATGGAATCTAATCAACTCTGGGAACATCTTTTGATGATTACAAATATTATTTAGAAGAATGCAATACATGTATGAGTCTTCTGAAAATCAAAAAGCTTACAGAGTTTTTACTTCAATCAAATTAGTCTTGCATGCTAAATTGATTGATTGATTTTGATTTTTGGTGTTTTAACGCCACTTTTAAGCACCGCTTTTGGGCTATTTCGTGGCGGCCAGTTTTTATTGGTGGAGGAAGCCAGAGTGCCCGGAGAAAACCACCAACCTTCGATAGGAAAACTGACAATCCTAGTCAATTAAGATTGGAATCGAGTGCACCCGCATGAGCGGGGTTCGAACTCACAACCTCAGTGTTGACTGGCTAGTGATTACAGTAGTAACTACTTAGACCACTCGGCCACCGAGGCCCCTTCTTGCATGCTAAAGATAAGAGTTACACCTTTCCAATGAGGTATCTTGTGTTTTATAATTTAAAAACAATTTGACCCTTGGTCAAAATTCCAATCTTTGAATTATTTCATTGTGTATTTAGTAAGGATATATATTATAATTTTTGCTTGTATGAAATAATCACAACCATGGTGATAAGGGCATGGGACCCCTTCATTTGTGAGCATGTGCTTAAGTTTTTTCTGATTGAATTGTCATTTTACTAGTATGTTGAATTTGTTTTCCCTTATTTTATATGTTCTTATCCATACAATAACTGTATGTTATAAATGCTCATTCTGAACATTCGTGATATTTGCCACTGGAAGTTAAGCAACCAACAATCAATCAATGTTATAAATGTTGTCCCTTTACTTTTATTTTGAAATTCCTTATAATAAATATTTTTTTTAAATTTCAATATTCCATGACATGCAAAATCCTTGATATGGCCTAATCAGATATATCTTGTGTAAAATTGCAAAAACATTCAATATTACAAGCTTTTACAATAACACTATTGAAAAATCAATAAATGATTTAAGAACACTCTACTGTTCCAGTCAGATAAGCTTCTGATGACCACGATAGACAGAAGACTTATGTTTTGCTAATAATGTTCCTTGTATGGATAATAATAGAAAATTGATTGATGAATACATTTTTTTTTCATTCAAAAATCAATACATGTATTTGATAGAAATAAAAAAATTCTGTAAAATGTTATTTTGTACTGCAACCTTTTTTTTACAGTTTCCTGTAAATGCAAGGAATGCCTTGAATTATCCAGAAAATATCCATTTTGTACATATACACCCTGCTTTGGTGTGAAGTACTCTGCATGTATGCAGCTGTATGTGTGTGTAATTCTACTTCAATAATATTTCTGGCATGTACATGTACTACGTTATTAAATTCCTAAATTATTTGCTAATAAAGTAAAAACCTATTGTCAAAAAACAAATCAGAGCTTGCTGTCTGATTATTCTGATTAATAGATTATAATTTTCAAGCCAATTCCTTCTTTGTTTTTATTCAACAACATATTGCACTACTGCTGTTAACAATTACTTCACTAGTCCAGCATCCTAGTGAAAGTCCCTGTATTTTTACCAGAAAATTTAATTACATATAAATTAAATCATATAATATCAAGCCAATTCCTATCACTACTTCTTGCATCTAAATAGTTATTTGTGTGACTCATTAAACTAGAGGCTCTAAAGAGCCTGTGTCGCTCACCTTGGTCTATGTGCATATTAAACAAAGGACACAGGTGGATTCATGACAAAATTGTGTTTTGGTGATGGTGATGTGTTTGTAGATCTTACTTTACTGAACATTCTTGATGCTTACAATTATCTCTATCTATAATGAACTTGGCACTGTAGTTTCAGTGGAAATTATTTTGTAAAAATTTACAAAATTTATGAAAATTGTTAAAAATTTATTATAAAGGGCAATAACTCCTTAAGGGGTCAATTGACCATTTTGGTCATGTGACTTATTTGTAGGTCTTACTTTGCTGTACATTATTGCTCTTTACAGTTTATCTCTATCTATAATAATATTCAAGATAATAACCAAAAGCTGAAAAAATTTCTAAAAATTACCAATTCAGGGGCAGCAACCCAACAACGGGTTGCCTGAATGGTCTGAAAATTTAAGTGCAGATAGATCTTGATCTACTGAACAATTTTGTTTTTGAAAGATTTGCTAGAAATGCTTTGGGTTTAGATATATGAGCCAAAAACTGCATTTTACCCTATGTACTATTATTAGCCATGTCGGCCATCTTGGTTTGAGGGCGGGGTCATCAAACACAATTTTTAAACTACATACCCTAATGATGATTGTTTACAACTTTAGTTAAATTCATCTTAGTAGTTTCAGAGGAGAAGATTGTAAAAGATAACAAAAATTTACGAAAAATTGTTAAAAATTGACTATAAAAGAGCAATAACTCCTTAAGGGGTCAACTGACCATTTTGGTCATGTTGACTTATTTGTAGAACTTACTTTGCTGAACATTATTGCTGTTTACAGTTTATCTCTATCTATAATAATATTCAAGATAATAACCAAATAAGGCAAAATTTCCTTAAAATTACTAATTCAGGGGCAGCAACCTAACAACGGGTTGTCAGATTCATCTGAAAATTTCAGGGCAGATAGATCTTGAGCTAATAAACATTTTTATCCTGTCAGATTTGCTCTCAATGCTTTGGTTTCAGAGATATAAGCCAAAATCTACATTTTATCCCTATGTTCTATTTTTAGCCATGGCGGCCATCTTGGTTAGTTGGCCGGGTCACCGGACACATTTTTTAAACTAGATACCCTAATGATGATATTGGCCAAGTTTGGTTAAATTTGGCCCAGTAGTTTCAGAGGAGAAGATTTTTGTAAAAGTTTACGGACGACGGACGACGGACGACGGACGCCAAGTGATGAGAAAAGCTCACTTGGCCCTTTGGGCCAGGGGAGCTAAAAATCTGTCATTTCTAGATAATAGAGTGTTGTGATAAAAAAAAGCTTATTGAAGTTATGCTGTACTCTGTGAACTTTAGTAAAATAATGAACTTTCATTTTTAGTTTGAACTGCTTGTAGGTGTATATCTTGTGTGTCATCTGGATTAATTAGCCATATCAGGTACAGTCGTGTTCATGCAAGTTCCACAATACATGTATTGAGGTTTCTTTGTGCTAAGCTTTAATGTGCATGAGTAGGTGTGGATCTAAGGTAGCTAAGGTATTCATAAAATCTAATAGCTGAAACACATTCAAAAATAATTGTACCTAAATAAAATAACCATTTCAAAATCAAATGCACTCTGTGAAAAATCTTCATGCATACACCAAAAAGATTTGGTTAGACAAATAGCTGTAAAGGTAATGGACTTTGAAATTAAAAATGAATTTTGATTATTACACCAAGTTAAACTTTCGAGGATCAAAATAACGAAAAGTATTGATTAATCATATATAGATTCCACCACTGCATCAAGTGTGTTACGATATTTCTCCACTCGGGACAGTTAAAATTTTAATATTTAAAGCGCAAGGTTTGCCAAGCTTTTTAAATAATTAAAATTTAACTGTTGAGAGTGGAGAAATATCGTAATACACGAGTTTGAGGGGTGGAATCTGTTTCTCTAATGATTTTTAGACGATATCAAAACAAAGTTTATCCTTCCTTTCGAATGATTTGCAGAAAGTTGTGTTCTTTATTTATGTGACATCATCAGGCATGGTCACCTTTTTTCATGATGTTACAATAGGAAATTCAGAAAAACCTTGAAAATTTGACGTCTTAATTAAATTTCGACCAATCATTTGCTGAGAACAAATTTTTCTCTAGAGATGAGAAATATTTTTTCTCACACTGATCAAGAAATGTAAAAAAAAAGCATGAAAATTAGAGAAATTAATTTCTATAAATTTGTTCATGTTCACTCATAAATTAAAGGCAAACCCCTGAATCCAGACTTAAACAGCATTACAAGAAAGCATCCAGTTCAAATCTACACTTGAAAGAGTAATTTCTAACAGAGTATTCCCCTTGTGTGAACTGTATCTTCCATTTTTACTAGTCACAATCCACTAGTTTCCTTTCCCTATCTAAGACTTATGCCAAATGTGACTTAAATATCACTAAATTTTTACATGACATGAGAAGCACACTGGGTACCACTAGTGGAGCAGAAACTACTTATCATTTAGGAGCATTCCTTGGTGGTCTCGTGTTCGTCTCGGCTGGGTCAAACTAAAGACTTTAAAAATTGGTATTTGCTGCTTCTCTGCTAAGCACGCAGTATTAAGGAGTAAGAGCAAAGACTGGTCGGCTTGGAGTCAGAATAATGTGTTTGGGTAAGGTGACATGTCTTCCTGCAGATTGTTACCTTGTGAACTAGCATGTCAAAAATACAGCTCAGCAAATTCGTCTAGTACAAAGCAGGGTGAATATTCATATTACATCAACATGTTCTTGTCCTGAATATGCATATTAATTTGCAGCTGGATGTAAAGCAGCCATCATCATCATCATCATCATTTAGGAGCAACTGATTTGACACCCTGCCTTTTGGGGATATTAGTGTTGCTCTATCTTTAGTTTATTGTTTAGTTCTATATGGACTGTTATTACTCATTTGATTTTCTTTTATTTGGCCATTGAGGGGGGGGGTGGGCTCGGCTGTGGATTCTTTTATTTTCGCAGGTACCAATTTCTGATGGAGTAAGGAGAAATTGTATTTTCATGGATATTTGATTTCGAGGTTTTACAAAAATCTGTATATAAGTCTATAAAAAACTTGCACTTCATTCCACATTGAGATTCGTGGTTCACCCATATCCACGAAATCCTAGAAAATTGGTTTCCCACGAATTATAATGAATCAACAGTATATTTATTTTTTATTCCTACATATATTTCCTCTGACTTTTATTGCCCATTGATTATAGATCTAGTTCATTTTTTCAATTAAACACACAAACTTTGTTGAGTTGATTAGTTAAGCCAAACAGAACACAATTTATTATTACAAACGAGTGTATTTTATTTTTTTAAATTCAAGGAATATTCATCATCACTAGTTGTAATCTATTAAATACATGAACAGTTTTCTGGAAAAATGACACCAGTTTTTAACTTGTCTAACTAAACATAAAAAAACGTGGCAAATATAGAAAAGCAGACTATATCTATGACTGTCAGAATGATTAAATATATATTTTTTCCTTTTTCTTTTACAGCAAATGCTGTGAACCAATAACTGCAATCCAAGCTTTAGATAAAATGAAAGGATTAAGGTAGAAAAACTCTCATTGTAGCGAAATTAAATATACATAGTTGAATTTATTGCACAAAATAGCAGACATTGATCACAATATCTGAATTATTTCTCAGGAGAGGATCTAGTGACTTTTAAAAAGGGACAAAAGGAAAGAAATATACACAGTCAAATTTATTTCATGGACATCAGCAAAGCAGACGTTGATCACAATATCTAAATTATTTTCTTAGGAGAGGATCCAGCAACTTTTTAAGGGGATAAAGGGGAGGGGGAGAAATATACTTCGTCAAATTTTTTGCCCAACATGGCAGACAATGATCATAATAACTGAACTATTTCTCAGAACCCAGAAGCTTTTGAAATGGAGTAAAGGCGGGAGGGGCTATTAAAACTATTTATTTTCATTGAGTGGGTAAAAATCATGTCTGTTATACAGCAAATCATGTGATATTAACATGCACTTAAAATTAAGGTCAAGGTTATTCACACATCAATCAAGCTCATGCTGATGTTTTAGAAGTTCTTGTTATCTACAAAGTATGTAAGCACTCATGAGACTTAGCTTACCATTCTTAAGTCAGTCCAGTTAGCCTGTATTTAAAATCATATATAGAGCAACGTGCCAATAAATCTATCAAAAATTTACATTTCATTTTATTTTCTATTTTTGTTTTGACATGTGAATTAGTCCTTTTTGCATTTATACAATGATGATTAACAATATTGACATGAGTCTCAATTGTAAATGAATTTTCGACAAGTTTTGCATATAGATAAAAATAAGCAAGTGTATAAAGCTCCTTAGTAATAAAAAATATTTAAATAATTTCATAAGAGAATCTTGCAATTTTTGGCATTTAGTTATTTGAATGATATCTATTCAAATGTGCTTGTATCCTTTATTCTCTGTTCATGAGTGAAAAAAATACACACTTATTTGAATCGCCAATTGAAATATTAAATAATATGAATTATGTCCCTTTCCATATGAAGCTAGTGGTTTTATCAAATTAAGTGAATATCAAATATGAATTATGTCCCCTTTTCCAATGTAGTTCTGTAACAGAAAAGTACTATCAAATTCTGCTGCCAAAAAAAGTTTCAATCGAAATTAATTGTAAGTAGCACTAAAACGATCATGATAAAAGTTTTTTTTTTCATAAGACTTTTTGTGAAAATAACCGCTGGTGCTGAACCTGTAATATAGATTTGTCGTTGACAAATTTCATATCAGCACTCCGAAAGTAAATAATTATCTTTTTAATTTGCTGACCTAAAATTCAATATTTTTTTTATTTTTTAACAAACATAATTTTCTTTATCTTTTTATGCCTTATTTCACTATTCTTAATTGCTTTGCACATATTCTCTCTTCCTAATACTCCAGCACCCCATGGCCATTACTCTCTCTCTTTTTTAGGTTTGGACCCATTTTATCTTTTCTTGCTTTTTAAAGCTCGTTATTGTCTATTCTGTTTAACCGATCAAGACCCTCCTATATGCATTTATTTACGATACTTCACAAAAAAGCACTGTGTATATCTATGACCATTTAATATTACTTACCCTTTTCAGAATATCAGCTATAGATGTGTAAGTCTGTTTGTTGACTTGTGAAAGATCCGTGAGCTGGTTGGGATGTGGCTTCGATATTGATTGCAACACTTCCTTCTGATCTCTCAATTCCGCTGATTTCACCATTAATGGATCAGAATCGTCTCCCTTTGCTGGTATTTTGGCTTTAGTAGAATTTGAAGGTGTTGCCTCATGACTGGAATGCTTTGCCTCAGGAATCTCCAGTCTCTTTTTGATCTTAGAATTAGTTGTCTCCCCTACTGGAGTATCCTGTTCTGGCAAGGGAGGAGCTGGTGGAGGAGTCAACTCCATTGTTGGTATAGGTGGTGCTGGTGGAATGGGTGGATCATCAGAAATGAAAATAGGCGGTGGATCGTCAGGAAGCAAAATAGGAGGCGGATGGGAGGGCAAACTAGAAGTTGATATTTTACGCTGCTTTTGCTTTGCATCTGTCACGGCTGGTTTTGCTTTTTCTTCAACCCAAGCCTCTATACTTTTACGGTTTTTAGGATTTGTTTGATTTTCTGAACATTTCTCATTACTATCAGTAAGATTTTCATTTGCAGCCATTTTCTTTTCTGGTACAGATTTTGATTTCTTTTTTGGTTTGGTTTTCACAATTTCTTTTGCATTTTTCTTCCCCTTTTCTTTATTATCTTCTTTTGGTTGTTCTGTTTTCCCCTTTTCTTTTCCTTTTAATTTACTGGTAGAAAATTGGGCTATTTCCATATTCAACGACATTCTCAAATCTGGCAAGTTTTTGACACTATTATTTTTACCCGTATTTGAATTTTCTGGCAATGGTTTAGCACTGTTATTTATGTCTTTCTTCTGGTCAACATTAACAGTTTTACTCTTCGACATTGAACAAGATTTCTCATTATCTTGATCACTTTCAACTTTTGAAAATCCACTCTCATTTTTCATAGTTTCACTAAAATTAGCCTCACTATCAATCTTCTGTGGATTAGTCATGTGACCAATATCTTCTGTTATACTGTCATTAAGGTCAAGGCTATCAACAGAGAGATTGTCAAGGTCATCCTTAATGTCTATATTTTCAATGGAATCCTTATCACTAGTATCATCCTTCTCAAAAATATTATCCTTAATCTCTTTTCCATTGGCAGAACTGTTTTCCGCTTTTTCGTTTACTATTTTCCCACTTCTTAGCTTCGTATGAAGTTGCTTTATTTCTTCGACATGTCCAGTTTTTTCACTTCGCAATTTTGAGTGCAAACTTTTCATTTCTGTCAGTAAATTTTGTTGAGGACCTTTTTTCGATGCATTTGACCTATCTTTTGAACTTAGTTTGGATTTGACCTCATTGTCCTGTTTAATAATTTCTTCAGTGTTCACTGTGTTAATTTTTCCAGAATCTAGGTCAGTTTTCAATGCAGCTAAAACCTCCTGTTCGGCATCACTATTCTTAGAAATGGAGTTTTCATCTTCCGAATTTTCATTAGCTCTAACCTTAGCAGGTTTTTGAGAATTTGCATCCTTTGAATCAACAAATGCTGAAAGTGGATTTTTCTTCCCATCTCTTTTAAATAGTTTGCCTGATTTTCTTATTTCATCCATCACGTTGGCATGATTGGTCCTTCTTGGGGTGGAATCTTTCTTTGTGTCATCATTTGACTTTCTAATAAAAGATTCATAAATGATACTGTCATGTGACGTCCTAGGGGTGGAATCTTTTTTTAAGAAATCATGTGACTTTCTGAGAGGAGATTCATCAATGGTACTCTCATGTGACTTCCTTGGTGTGAAATCTTTCTTTAAGACATCATGTGACTTTCTGAGAAGAGATTCATCAATGATACTGTCATGTGATTTCCTTGGAGTCAAATCTTTCTCTAAGGCATCATGTGACTTTCTGATAGGAGATTCATCAATGATAGTGTCATGTGACTTCCTCGGAGATGAATCTTTCTTTATGTAATTATGTGACTTTCTGAGAGACATTTCCTCCATCATACTTTCATGCAACGTTCTTGGAGTTGAATCTTTCTTCCATTTATCATGTGACTGTCTTGGTGGAGAATCTTCCATCAAACTATCATGTGACTTCCTAAGGAGGGAACTTTCATTTAAGTCATCATTTGACTTTCTTGGAGTAGATTCTTTCTTTAAGTGGTCATGTGACCTCTTAGATGATGTATCAGTTTTAGAATAAGCTTTTGAATTAAGCATTTCTTTCAGAGCAGCATCATGTGATTTTCTTATTGATGAATCAGATAAATCTGATTGTGGATTTTCCATTGAACTTTTCAGATCTTTTTCCTCATTTTCTGGCCTTGTCATTAACTTCTGTGATGTTTCTTTTTCTAGACTGGATTTTGATTTTCTTATCTCCTGCAGGAGTGTGTCATGTGACTTTCTTACTGTGGAATCATGTGACTTTCCAGTTGATTGATTTTTGTCAGATAATGACCTTGTTGAGTTCAAAACTTCATGATCCAAACCTTGATCTGATTTCCTCAAATTATCCAGCGGGGATTTAGATCTTGGAATACTAGCAATTGTTTCAATTACAGCACCTGTTTGGTCAGACTTTTCAAAATCAGTGTAAAGAAAATCCTTCATATTATCTGAATATTTACTAGTCATCGGACTTCTAATCGTTGGTGATAAAATTTCACATGACCTTTTAAGATAATTTAAGTATTCAGAGGTTGTGTCTTCCCCATGTGCAGAAGTTTTGAAATCTCTTAAAGATGTCTGACTTTTCTGGAAAAATTTCTCATCTTGATTTTGTTCATGTTGAGAATCTTCCATAAAATTTGTATTAAATTTAAAATCAAAACTATCTCTAACATCGTCAATTTCTCCAATTTCTTCCTCAATAGAATCGCCAACATTTTTCTCATCGTCAAACTTTTTATTCCTCGTTGAAGAAAATGGTGAATCAAATGATTTTCTTGTGAGAATAGATTCTCCAGAATTTCTTGCTTTATCATAAGAATGTCTACTTGACGATGACATCATGTCGTGTGACCTCCTTGTGGCTGTCAGACTTTTTTGAGGTTCCCTAGACTGAACTGAAAAGTTATATGATTCCCTGGCTGAGTTGCTAGGATACCTATTCTGATCATTTGATTGGTTAATGTAAACATCTGATTCTCTTGTCAAGTCATGTGATGCCATTATGGCATCATTTGAATGTCTTATATCTTCCATCATGGTCTTAACATTTTCAAGATCTACAGTGTTGTTGACTAGGCTGATAATGGTTCTGGCTGACTGCACATCTTCTAATGCTTCATTTGGTACACCTGCTTCTTTGAAAAGAGCTCTCCAGTCTGGAGGAAATGCTAACTTGTCAAGTTGCAAAATGATGTCCTACAAAATTAAAATTTTCAAATAAGTTTAAGATTGACAGGACTATTTCTATGGATTCCGAAACTCATTTCAAAATGAACACAAAATGGTTGCCTAAATTTCATTCCTATCAAATCTCTTACCATGTTCAATTTAAAGAATGCACAAATCAAGAATTGTAGATTCATTATTACTCAGAGGGTACCAATTTTTGTGTTGCCACTATGACATTAAGCAACCAACCATCAATCAATCCAATTTTCATGGATAAAAGTGTTTAATAAAGTATTGTTAATTCAGAAATTATTGTGAGTTTTTTATTAATGTGAATAATGCGAATGGGAAATGAATGCAATAATAAGAACTCACATCCTGATATCTGATACATAAGCAATATAATATTGTATGCAGATTTTCCTGAAATTACAATTATTAATCCTGCAAAAATTACAATAATAATTACACACAATAATTTCTGAATTTACAGTATCATTTTGTTCAAGGCTTGTAAGCAGACTTTGGTAAATCCACAAAATCAACAAGAAATGATTGTAACAGGATGCTGTTACAAAGTCTCCCAAACGAAGCTCCCATAATTTGTAATTCCAAGGGTCACCTGACATTGGCAAAGTCCAGTGAAAATTGGTTTGGTCCAGTCAAGTTATATGCATTATTGATGTCTTGGACTAAACCTGTATATCATTCAAATCATCTTGGCATGACAAACCAGAATATATATGGTTTAGGGATGGGGATCTCGACCATTTACAAGATACTAGAACATTAGGGGTGGGGGGGAACCCCTGGGGACTGACCCTATACTTCATTCAAATGTTTGAGACCTAACGAACAGGAATATATATGGTTTAGGGGTGGGGATCGCGACCATTTACAAGATATTAGAACATTGGGGGTGGATTTACAAGATATTAGAACATTGGGGGTGGGGGGAACCCCTGGGGACTGGCCCTATACATCATTCAAATGTTTGAGACATGACAAACAGGAATATATATGGTTAAGGGGTGGGGATCTTGACCATTTACAAGATATTAGAACATTGGGGGTGGGGGAACCCCTGGGGACGGACCCTATATGTCATTCAAATGTTTGAGACATGACGAACAGGAATATATATGATTTAGGGGTGGGGATCTCGACCATTTATAAGATATTAAAACATTGGGGGTGGGGGAACCCCTGGGGACAGACCCTATATGTCATTCAAATGTTTGAGACATGACGAACAGGAATATATATGGTTTAGGGGTGGGGATCTCAACCATTTACAAGATATTAGAACTTTCTCAAATGGCAGGGGGTCAGGATGACCCCTGGGGACTAACCCTGTATATCATTCAAAACATCTTCACATGATAAACCAGAATATTTATGGTTTAGGGGTGGGGATCTTGACCACTTACAAGATATTAGAACTATCTTAAATGGCAGGGGGTGGGGGTGACTCCTGGGGACAAACCCTGTATTTCATTTGATGTGCTTTATCATGACAAACCAGAATATATATGGTTTAGGGGTGGGGATCTCAACCATTTACAAGATATTAGAACTTTCTCAAATGGCAGGGGGTCGGGATGACACCTGGGGACTAACCCTGTATATCATTCAAACCATCTTAGCATGACAAACCAGAATATATATGGTTTAGGGGTAGGGATCTTGACCACTTACACGATATTAGAACTTTCTTAAATGGCAGGGGGTGGGGGTGACCCCTGGGGACTAACCCTGTAATTCATTTATTGTGCTTTATCATTTAGAACATTTTCAATTAAAAAGATTATGTCTATCACATATGGTTTTCAATTCATAATCATTTGAAAATTAAAAAAAATAAAATCCCATAGGGTTCTATAGTAAAACCCTCCTTTCTTCTTGCCCCTCGAAGTACCCCTTTATAAACCCCATTGCACAAACAAAACCCTGATTGCACCACTAGACATGTTAGTCTAACATATTGTGGAACCCTAAGTTAATCTGACAAGCGGTTTTGGAGAAGTTCAAATTTAAAAGCGGCGGAAGAGGAAGAGGAAGAAGAAGAATAATAATAATAATAAGAACTGAGCAAAAACAATAAGTCTTCCCAAACTTCGTTTGGGAGACTTAAATATCCACAAATATACAATTTTTCCACAATCCACAAAAATTGGTACCAATGAAAAATAAATGAATCCACAGTACTTATTCAGCTAGACTGACATGAATTGTAAAAGGAATGAAGATTCTTCTTTAAAATCTGCTATTTTTAGTATTAAAAAGCTCTCGTCTTCATAGGATAAAAATAGCAGGCTTTTTTAACATGTTTATGGCATTCCTGACAACTGAAATATTTTAGCCATTAAAGAGAATATTTCATGAAATATGTTATGAATGAAGCAGAACTCTAAAATGTCTGATAGCTTTACTTTGTAGTTTCTGAGAATAACGTCCATTAAATTTCATGATTGGATTGATTGTTGGTGTTTAACACCACTTTCAGCACGTTTGGCTACATCACAGTGATCCGTTTTTATTGGTGGAGGAAGCCAAAGTGCCTGGAGAGAATAAATTTTCTTTGGACAAACAGATGGACAGAGGTACACTTGTTTACAGATACTTCAGAGCAGGTATAATTATAATGCAGCAACAGCTGTTTAGGGCTATTCCATTAAAATGTATGTTGGAGGGTAGGAAGGGACTTTCCAAATATCCCTACAACCACAAACCATTTTTTAGATAATTTTGCATAATGGTAACAGACGCATACTTAAAAAAGACCCATGACCCACATTCAATAATGAAACTTCCCTTCATACCCTACCACATACATTTTAATGGAATAGCCCTTAATGGCAGACATGAGTTTATCATCCTTTTAAGAATTACAAATTGACATATAAATGTATATATTGCTGACATATTACCTTCCTGAAAATGCATGAAATATTTCTTTCTGAATAATTTGAATGTCTTAATGTTTTCTTTTTTATGTCTTTTTTTAAAAATCAGTATTTCCTAAAATATATGTTTTACTTTAAATGCAGGTCTTTTTGCAGGATTTTGATCCCAACATCTCTTTATCAACGATGACAAATCTGGTGGACTATTCGTAGGAATTTCTGGTCTCTTGTTCAACCTCACTCTTTCCAAGATCTGAAAAATGAGAATAAATAATCTTCATCAATTTTTAATTCGTATAGTTCATGGGAGATAATCACTTTTCTGTGTTTAGATTAAAAGAAATGATTTACTAATATTATTATGCTATTTTTTATTAATAAAACTTTCAATGTTAGAACTTCTTAATGATAATACAGATAAATATATGGGGAATGTGTCCATGGGACAGATGATGCCCCCTCTTGCATATAACGTTATAAAGGGACATAACTCAAGAACTGTAAAAGTGACACTACCCAAATTTGTACTTTATCTGATTTTTGTTGTATTAACATTGTGTATACGTTTCATAACACTTAGTTGAGGCAAACTTAAGTTAGAGAACGGAAACAAAAAATTCAGCAATGTTTCCATTTGCAAAGAGACATAACTCTAGAATGGTAAAAGTGACGCCACCAAAATTCGAACTTGATTTGTGTTTTGTGGTAATAAGCATTGTGCATAAGTTTCATAACATTTGGTTGAGACAAACTGAAGTTAGAGAACAGAAACGAATAGTTCAGCAATTTTTCCATTTGTAAAGGGGCATAACTCTAGAACAGTAAAAGTGACTCCACCAAATTTCAAACTTGATCTGTGTCTTGTGGTAATAAGCATTGTGTATAAGTTTCATAACATTTGGTTGAGGCAAACTAAAGTTAGAGAACAGAAACAAAAAATTCAGCAATTTTTCCATTTGTAAAGGGGCATAACTCTAGAACGGTAAAAGTGACGCCACCAAAATTCAAAATTAATCTGTGTTTTGTGGTAATAAGCATTGTGTATAAGTTTCATAACATTTGGTTGAGGCAAACTAAAGTTAAAGAAGGAAACCAATTTTGGGACGTACGGTTGTATGGGACGTACAGACAGACGGACGGACAGACAGACGGACAGACAGACAGACAAGAGTAAAACTTAATGCCCCCACCGCTATGGCGAGGGCATAAAAAGCTACTGAATAAGACACAGCATAAACATTCTTTTTTTTATAATTGACTGTGTTTTTTGTTTTTTTTAATATTCATTATAATTTTCTTTTTCATTTTATGTTGGTGTGTTACAGTCGCTTTGATGTTTACCCTCACATCTCCTTTGAATCAGCCATAAAAGACATAAAGAAATACATGTATGCTAATTTTTGAAAAATGATTCCAGAAATTCACAAATCAGACTGTCTAAATGGATTCATTAATGTAAGTGAAAGCATCTTGTATATTCGGAAAAAAATATTCTGATTTTTTTAACAAATTACACACAACATTAATCTGACATGAATATCCACACTGCATATCATAAAAGCATATCTGATGGTCTGGATGGACTTTATAGAATAGAGAACAATGGTCAAAAACTTTAATGAATAAAGAAATATAAGCAAAAAAATTCGTAAGGGTTCCCCGGAACCCAGTGTCTCGCCTACTTTTGCTGTTAATCGCAGGCTCAACAAAAATGAGGAAAAAATCTAATAAAAATATTCCTCTCTATACTATCTTTTGATTGTAAGTAGCTTCTGTCCAAGTTTGGTAAAAATCCAGGATAGTTTATGAATCTAATAAATGTTTTAAAAACTTAATCTGTATGTAATGTTAACTGGAAGAAAAACTAAGTCCATTTATAAGTAAAAACGGGAAAAATTGGAATTTTTTTTTTCCAAAATTTCCTTCTAGATACTAGCTTTTAATCATAAACAAGCTTCTGTCCAAGTTTGGTACAAATCCAGGATAGTTTAAGAAAGTTGTTATAATTTTAAAAACGTTAACCACAGAGTGAATGTAATGTTAACTGGCAGAAAAAATAAGTCCATTTATAAGTAAAATACGGAAAAAATGGAATTTTTTTTTTCCAAAATTTACTTCTGGATACTATCTTATGATCATAAACAAGCTTCTTTCCAAGTTTGGTAGAAATCCAGGATAGTTTAAGAAAGTTATTAAAATTTCAAAAACTTTTAACCACAGAGTGAATGTAATGTTTCCTGGCAGAAAAACTAAGTCCATTTATAAGTAAAATACGGAAAAAATGGATTTTTTTTTTACAAAATTTACTTCTGGATATTATCTTATGATCATAAACAAGCTTCTGTCCAAGTTTGGTAGAAATCCAGGATAGTTAAAGAAAGTTATTAAAATTTCAAAAACTTTAACCACAGAGTGAATATTTGTGGACGCCGCCGCCGCCGACAACAACGACGACGCCGTCGACAGAATGTAAGATCGCTATGTCTCGTTTTTTCAACAAAAGTCGAAGGCTCAACAAAAATAAATAAAATATAGTAAACTGGGGTGCAAAAGTGTACAGGATGATTGTGGAAAATAAAAGAATTTGGTGATACAATACTGATTACAGAAATCAAAGATGTACAGATTAAATTCATTCAGCTCAATTTAATAGTAAAGTAAATTTTATGAGAATTTCATAAAATAAGTGTTATTTATATAGATAAAAAACAATTCCCCAAAAACTAAAAGAATACAGAAATAAAGGCCCCCCCCCCCCCCATCCAGACCCTCATATCTGCAAGATTGAGACTTACCTGGAACACAGAACAACCATCATAAGGATGGCTCCTTGTTAACATTTCCCACAGGATAATGCCAAAACTATAAACATCAGCTTTAGTGGTTATCTCCCCTGTCTCCAACAATTCTGGTGCCATCCAAGTTGGTGAGCTACACATGCTTTTCTTTTTTGATAACTTTGATGCTTTTAAATCTGCATCATGTCTAAAAATAAATAATGATGTAAAAATTAGGAGATATGGTATGATTGCTAAGAGATAACTTAGATCAAAGGACAAAGATGTGAACAAGTTAGTTAGTTATTGCTACTCAAGAATAGACTAAATGTTTGGGGACAATATGAATTTTTTGTAACTCTGGAGTGTCAATATCGAAAGGCAGGATGCAGGATTGGTGTTACTAGTGGGACAGGAACTGCTGACCTTTCTGAGACACAGGTGTTTATCCCCTGTTTTTGGTGGTGTTTTATGTGTAGTGTTTTTTGGACTGTTGTTTTGTCTTTCTGTTTTCTTTTTGGCCATCGCTGTGGTGTGTGAAAACATCTAAGTTCATGAGATTTTCAATTTATTCTCATAAAACTAACATAATAGCAGTCAATTGAAAATATGCATTTCTTGGGGAAATTTAATGTTTGGAGGGAAATACAAAATTAAAGAAAACTGGTACCCCAACAAATGATAATGCTATCAAGGTTACAGTTTTACCTAAACTTAGAAAATCCAAAGTCAGCTATCTTAGCTCTGCCACTACTATCCAGAAGGACATTCATAGACTTGAGGTCAAGATGTAGGACTTGTGGTTTGTGTTGATGTAGGTAATTCATACCTAGAGCAATATCATGCGCAACTCCATAATATTCAGCATGGTCCATCGACTCACTGAAAATAGATGTTTTGTGTAATTACTAAAAGAAAGTATGCTGGTTGTAGGCAATTTGGAAGTCCCTTCCTACCCTCCAACATCCATATTAATGGAATATCCCTTACTTGTTCAAATATGTCAATTTCAACTATCTCAAATACTGTAAATTCAGAAATTATTGCATGCATTTATTTTTGTGACTTTTGAAGAATAGACATAATGCCAAGATAAATTATTGCGATTTCAAGAAAATCTGCATACAAATATATGTATCGAAATTCAGAATGCTAGTTCTTATTATTGCGATACTCACCCAATCGCATTATTCGTATTAATAAAATTATCGCAATAATTTCTGAATTTACAGTAATAATGATACAGGAATTACACTAAAATCATATATTTCATATTACCCATATGCAATGTATCAGGTGAGATGAAAAGAAAAAGGGACATGTTTATTTAAATGTTATAATTATTGGCATGGCCTAGTATATCAATTTCCTTGTTGATAACACAATTTTTTCAGACTATGTATTTTACCCATAGTATAATAGAATACGTATAAACTGTAAGATCAAACATTGATCCTTTGGTTATTTTTCTCACATACTGGTAGAGCTACCAAACATTTGCTCCAAAATAAACTAAATATTTCTAAAGTCAATTTTGGTCAAAATGTTTGAAACAAGCAAAGGAAACATAACTCTTGCTAATTTAACAAATGATAGTGTATATGCACATTGTAATATTTTTATTGGTCATCAAATTATTTAGTTTCATTTCAAAACAGAATTTCATATTACATATATCTATTTTCAATATTTTATAATATTGTGGCATATTTGGTCAGTGCTATAGGCAGTATTGAACTGGCAGTGATGTGATAGTTTTTGCTTCATGTTGAAGGCCTCACTGTGAGTTGTGAATAAACATAAATAAAAGTGTCGATCCTTTGATTTTAGTTTTTTATGTGTGTGTAATGATTTTGTGTCATGAATTGATACACAATATCCTTTCTTTCCCAATAATTTATAATTTCAGTTTGACAATTATCTGCCTTTCTAAATTTGAAAAAAAAACATCATAAATACTCCTTTTTTCAGTCTTAGGCATTTCTTCTTTCACAAGTTCAAGATACTTTTTTTACCAGAAAATTCTAAAATATTTATAGGCAATATATTGTGTCATTTGAATAAGCAACTTTCTACCAGCTATATGCAGTATTTCCTCAAAAATATCTAAGGTCTCACCATTTTGGATCATGTAAATAGTAGTAAAGACTGCCTCGTGCCATAAACTCCAGTACCATTAGTGGAAACTTGTCTGTAGTACATACACCTATCAGCTGTACTACACGAGGATGATGTAGCTCCTTCAGAAGACTAACCTACAACGATGAAAAAGCTTTATAGTGAATGCCATAATTAATCAACAGAGCGCCATCAGGGGCGACTAACCGAAACTTGTCTGTAGTACATACACCTATCAGCTGTACTACACGAGGATGATGTAGCTCCTTCAGAAGACTAACCTACAACAATGAAAAAGTTTTATCATGAATGCCATAATTAATCAACAGCAGCGCCATCAGTGGCGACTAACCTGCAGCACAAACATCAATTAGTTGTGATTCTAAGAGTAAGTGTAATTCCTTCAGAAGACTGACCTACAATGACATAAAGAGTTCTTAGTAGGACTACATCAACAGCACAACCAGTTTGTACCTGTTTTGATCTGATTAAAATACAGATCCGGCCTTCAACTTTCTTTTCAAGGCTTTGACACTCAGCCCTTAGAATAATGTAATTTATAATTTTATTTCTCCAACAGTGATCATTTCTACACAATTTACATGATTTACAGACTGGTGTTTATAACAGATTTTGATAGTCTTTGTTCATTGTATTCACAACTTTTTAAACTAATTATAAAAAAGAAGATGTGGTATGATTGCCAATGAGACAACACTCCACAAGAGACCAAATGACACAGAAATTAACAACTATAGGTCACTGTACGGCCTTCAACAATGAGCAAAGCCCATACCGCACAGTCAGCTATAAAAGGACCCGAAATGACAATGTAAAACCATTCAAACGAGAAAACTAACGTCCTAATTTATGTACAAAAAATGAACGAATAACAAATATGTAACACATAAACAAACGACAACAACTGAATTACAGGCTCCTGACTTGGGACAGGCACATACATACAGAATGTGGCAGGGTTAAACATGTTAGCGTGATCCCAACCCTCCCCCTAACCTGGGACAGTGGTGTAACAGTACAACATAAGAACAAACTATAAAAATCACTTTGAAAAAGGCTTAACTCATCAGATGGATAAAAATACAAATACTACAAATACAAGTGGACGTGGCCAGGAGATTTTTAGAAAGACATTGGTGATTTTTAGAAAGACATACTTCTTCAATTAATACCGACTATCTTTAAAGACAATAAATTGATCTGTAAGAGTCTACTGTTTTATTTTTGTGTGTTTTGAACACTCTGTTCTACATTTTGTTAAAGACCTTTCGAAATCCTCTGGTTTTGTTGTAATGATAAACACCTTCAAAAATTTGAAAGCATGAATTTTGTATGGATTATATCAGAGAAACTTTATTTTTCCTCATCGAAGAAACATTAAAAAAATAGAATTGGTTAAAATTCAATGAGAGAATTGCTTTTCATGAATACTTCTGAAATATCAAATAAAAATAGGGAGTCACAAGCCTTGTTTTCTTGAAAAATAAAAAAAAACACAAATTGTCCTATCAAATTCAGTATAATTATCTGCCCTTGTTTTTAAAAGGATTTTTCTTTAAAAATTCAAATAAACTTTTTTAAAAGGATTTTTCTATAAAAATTCAAATAAACTTAACGACACTTAATTTTCTGATAGCTTAATCTTTACATTTCAAGTTTTCGATGTTTCTGTTGTATATTTAATGATATTTGGGAAATTATTTTTAAGCCAAAAAAAGTATTTTTGCAACATGACCATAAGATATGCTCAAAAAAGACACCTGGCCTTGCGGTCATAAAAATTTCGAGCACAATTTTCGTATGCAGACTCAGATTTCAACCAATCAAAATCAAGGATTTGGTGTTTCGAGCACAAATTTTGTACTCTGAGTACTGAGTAAAGTTTTATGACTGAGTTTTTCAACATGTATGCTTTACTAAGCTTCATGCTTTCAAATATCAAAGTTGCATTAGACTATTTTCATATTACTGACTTTTTTCTCCAGAGTATATAATTTTTTGACAGGTTACCTGCTATGTGGTAGAACATTCTGGTACTTGAGTAACTTGCAGAAAAATCATATACTCCAGACTCGAAAATCGGTAATATGAAAATAGACTATTACAAAGAATGAAGCAGCTTTTTATATCTAAGGATGTTCGCTACTCTGTTTCAAAATAACAAGCTTTTTAAAAGACTGTCATGAATTGATAGAATGTAAACAAAGAAACTAAAAATGCAGAAAAAATGAAGGGTCCGTGTGCTTGTTTTCGAGATATAAGCCATTGAAAATATGGCGGGAAATAATTCTCTCTACATTTTTCATGCATTTAACATTGGCACCTTTTTTCTTTCAAAAACGATGAAAAAATAACAAGGATTTTATAAGATTTTCAAAGAAGTCATTTTAAGCTAAATCTAATCAAATTATGGAAAGAAAAGTAGGGGTTAATGGGCAAATTTTTAATGGCACTACATGGATAAAACCAGAGGATTCCGAATATCTGGCAAAAATTCAAAAACAAGAGGAGCGAACATCCTTAATTCAGATTTTAAGTCAATGTAGAACTGCAGAAAACAACACAGTACATTTTGTATATACAAATCAGAGAATACATTTCAACATACCTCAGCAGCAAAATAGTTTTTATCATGAGTAGTCAGAGGAATTTTTAGCTGCTTTATGGCTACCTCTGTTCCAAGACACACACCATGGTATACTCTGGAGAATGTTCCTTCTCCAATTAAATCTAAAAAAAATTAAAAATATTCAATATTATTAATGCATCTTATTTGCATGCTTTCAATATTTGATGAAATTTTAAAATAATTCTGTTTTCTCCGTAAAAATAAAATATGATTGACAAATGAGCAACTATTGACCAAAGATCAGCTCCCTCTGTCATACAACTTAACTCAGTACTCGTAGTACAAAATTAGTGCTCGAAACACTAAATCCAGTATTTTGAATTGTTGATATCTGAGTCTGAGTATGATAATTGTACTAGAAAAATTTATGACTGCAAGGATGGACCTTTCCTAGCGGGAACTTTGCAATAATTCAACTCGTACAATGGTGTTTTTTCAAATATAATTTATTACAAAAAACAGTGAAGAAAAAAACTATGGCTTAATAGGGTTTTATTTAGGGGCCAGCTGAGGATCACCTCAGGGTGCGGGATTTTCTTGCTTCATTGAAGACCCATTGGTGGACTTCGGCTGTAGTCTGCTCTTTGGTCGGGTTGTTGTCTCTTTGACATGTACCCCATTTCCATTCTCAATTTTATTCTATTGATATTAAAAGAGCTGCTCTTTTTTTCATCATAAAGGAGGTCTGGTTTATAAACTTATGACACAAATTCCCTACATACAACTTACAAAACTCAAAACAAAGGAATGAAAATTGTATGTCTGTTCTTCATCTCAAAGTCTAAGTGAGGCCTTTAACATGTAGCAAATGATATCATCTTATTGCAACTTCAAGAAGGCATCCCTATAGGTTGCACTTTGTAAATACAGCTGTTTCTCCAACCACGCCTCTTTTGGGCAGATATAGAATATTCATAGATAATTAATCTTGTTTACATACTGGTTCCCAGTTATGATCTCTATGTTTCATCTCATAGAGACAAAACTTGGGAATGTTACCAGTAAATATACATATGTATATTGTTTATATTGAAATCTGTGGTAATCCTACAGTTAAGGTAGGCGTAGTTAGAAAATTTAGTGTTAGTTTAAACTCTTAGAAGTTCGGGGCATATAAACGTTGAAAATATGCCGCACAGCCCTATATTTTGACCTTTAAAAAAAATAGTAGTGCATATGAACTTTCCATTCTAGGGTATGATTTTTTTCAAAACTTCATAGTAAAAGTGGTACAGTTTTAGCCGTAAAAGGAGTTCCTATGGGAAATTGCATTGTCAATATTTACAGAAATGCAACCTTTACCCAAATTTGAGAAGAGGTTTTTGCTATATCGTGACCCTATATCTGTGTACTGTGAATTCATTAGTACTTGTAGGGTACCACTTTTCATTGATTTCATGGTTATATGGACATCACTAATTTAAATGTTCAACGAAGTATTCATTTTCTATGGACTTGTACACAAACTTTTTTTAAAACCACAACTTGGAATTTCCATGAAAATATCATTTTTCCCCCAATCCACTAAATTGGTACTGAAGAAAATAAATAAATCTACAGTAATTATTTAACCACACAGCGGCGAGGTGATATCAACAAATTACATACAATAAATGGCAAATACTTTCATAATTTTGAACAGATATATCATGTTATGGAGGGGTATTTGCGAAAAATACCAGTCAAGGGACTGTAAAATTTCCAGAGACGCTAGGCGAGGGAAATTCGGTCCAAAGACTGGTATTTTTCGCAAATACCCCTCCATAACATGATATATCTGTTTAATTACACCGCATAGATTTGGATTGAAACTAATTCATTAACATGTTTATGCATAATTTTGAGGATAAGAGGATATTATCATAGAACTGCAGGATTATACATGTACTAATACCCTTTAGCTCGCTTTTTTATGTAACTTCATATCCGAAAAATTTTAGCGGGAAAATGCTCGAGAGGGTAAAAAAGGAATATTCAAATTGGCAAATACCATGGTATTTGAGGCAAATTCACCGTCAGTGGTAAAAAAACAGGCAAATTCGTTTGAAATGAGAAAAAATATTAGAATATGCAAAAAATACACTGGCTATCAACCAATCAAAATCTGGCTTTCTTATAGAAGGTGTAATTAGACAATAAAAATCACATTATAAAATACAGAAACAATACAAACATTAAGACAACCATGAGATATAGTTTAGATAAGGTTTAATCTTCACTCGTTCAGTAGTTGCAGTAAGCTATTTAATACAGTTTTGAAATTCTTGTTTTAACACTTGAATATTTAGGAACTTGTGTTTCTCAATAATTTTTTTTAAAAGGAGATAATTTCTTACCTGTTGCATCAAACATGATGTCATCACTGTTAATTTCTATAGACTTTAAAGGATCGTTGACCTTTAAAACTTCTGGTGACCTGAAAGTTGATTAAAATTGCTGATTTTCTATGAAATAAGAACTCTTTAATGCTTAGAGAAGGTACATCAAACAAAATATTTTGAAACTCAATGAATACTATTTCAAAAAAGGATCAATATAAAAATAAGAAGATGTGGTATGATTGCCAATGAGACAACTCTCCACAAGAGACCAAATGACACAGAAATTAACAACAATAGGTCACCGTAACAGCCTTCAACAATGAACAAAACCCATACCGCAGAGTCAGCTATAAAAGGCCCCGAAATGTAAAACAATTCAAACAAGAAAACTATTTTTTTTTCTCCATAAAAATAAGATATGATTGACAAATTAGCAACTATTGACCAAAGACCTTCTCCCTCGGTCATAAAACTTTACTCAGTACTCAGTAAGGCCCCGAAAAGGCTATTATTTAAACACATACTACCTGATACTTCAGATGAGGTTTTCAAATATCTTTAAAAGGTTAAGTTATAATAAATTTTGGAAAAAAATAAAGCTTATTCTCTTTTATTCTTAAAAAAATATAGAATGGATATTCGGAAAATACATATAGAATGCATGTAAATAATTCTTAGAGTAGAGTTGTTCTTTAATAATCATTCAATCTCCGAAACTATTCATTAACACAGATTTCCTTAAAAAATGTTTGATTGACAAATTTCTGTTTTATTGATGTAAAAGAAACTTCAATTTCATTTAAAATGTATCAACCTTTTTATAAATGAGAGTTGTCAAGTTTCTTTGTTTTATTTTATAGGACTACAATGTAACAGTAATATCAACAAATTTGGGATTTTGTTCTGAAAATTCTGGTTTGAATGATGTATTAAAATTTACCCAAGAAGCAAAGTCAGTGACAATACAATTATTTAACATTAATAAAACAGAAATTTCTTGGTATCAAGATATTGCGTTTTAATAAAAAATCTATCGACTGACATTGAAGGAATGAGGATTAAGGTATAATTTTGAGAATATTTTATACCAATTTTATATTTTATCTTTGCATCTCTATATAAAAATTCTCAACCAATCAATAAATCGTTTAATGTTATTTTTAATCATCAAGACAAACATGTGCAAATTCCTTATAAAAAATTTGTGAAATAAGACATTTTTTGTTCTTCTACCTACAAACTTTTATTTCTAAACTTTCAATTTTTTTATTTTCATCAAATTACCAATAACATGCCAATTTTCACATTTCTAAAATTCATTTGCAAAAGAATATGCTGAAAGGGTCTATTAGAACATTGCTTAATGTAAAAACAAAACTCAGTATAAATATCTAATTCAGATCCATTCAAAAAGTTTACAAAAGAGAAGGAAAAAGATCCCAGAGGGATATTCAAACTACAAGAAGACAAATTCATTACCTAATTGGTCTACTATCCTTCTCTTTTTCTATCTCACTGATAAATTCCTTCCCTCTAACTGACATGGACACTGGATATTTGGGCTCCATGTTTCTGTGTTTCTGTTTTATTTTTGGGGGTTTTGTATCCTTTATCTGTTGTTCAATCTCTTCCAGTCTTTGTTGGAGTCCTTTCACTAAATCCATGGTAACCATTTCACCAGACAATGCCTTGTTTTGTAATTCTTCAATCTGAAAAATAAAAACTCCATGATGAAAATTTAACTTAAACTCATACAAATTTAATATTTTTTCTAGATATTGTTCAGTTTAATTACAATTTGACCTACAGCCATTAAATATTTTTAGGCTTTGAAATTAATATTACTAATTGAAACAACTTGATGCAGGTTGATGCAGATAAAAATTTCTGGAATTTAATATGATTTCAATAAGAGTAATTTTGGTTACAACACCAGATCTTTAAAAAAAAAACATTGTATATCTACATTTCTCTAATTCTTACCCAATTTATCCTTTTCCTGACCTGTTGATTATTTTTATTTAATCAACGTGTAGTTTGTTTGATCTCAATTCTTCATTGGTCAAAATTCGATTAACAACATCAAATTTTCTTCCTTTCCTCTGAATTTCCTATTGTGATGCCATGAAAAAAGGCGACAATGCCTGATGACGTCACATAGAAAGAACACAACTTTTTGCTGATCATTCGAAAAGGAGGAATAAGTATGTTTGTATGTCGTCTAAAAATCATTAGAGATTCCACCACCAAATCTCTTGCAATATGATATTTATCCACTCTCGACAGTTAAATTTTGAATATTTATCCACTCTCGACAGTAAAATTTTGAAAATTGATAAATATCGTATCACACTTGATGCAGCGATAGAATCTATATGTAGAACAAAATAATTAAGTACAGTAAGTACAGTAAGTTGAGTTCAGTTTTTCATACAATATTCAACTTACTGACCAACCTTCCTTTGCAGTCAATTTATATTTTGTTCAGTTTATTTTCAGAGTTTTCAATAGTGATTATACAATAACAATTATCAGGGTTTAAGCTAGGATTTTGAGGGCTTTAGTCACTTTTGCATGGGATGAAAATCAACCTTACTTTGGGTAGTAGCAAGGGACCTAGGATGTATATTACTATCTATACATCTTTGTCAGACTTTGAAGGACTTAGGCATACTAGGCAGTTACTGCATGATTTGACTGATGTGGCACTTTAATACGAAGATTAGGATATAAGATCTAGAAATCTAGTTCACAATTTCACGTCAGTTAGTTTCAGGGTACATTCCTAATCAGCAAAAGTTGGGATCCATTTTTTTTAAACCAGGAATCACAGGATAAATGAACTTGTAAGCACAGTAAGGACTATTTCACTGCATTATTCATACTCATTATCCTTAAAAACGTTTTAAAGCAATATTTAGAATTACTTCTATAAATTTGGAACCAAGGATTTGTACAAATCCTTATTAGAACAATTCTAATGACTTTAAATTGTAAATTTATCATGAATAGATCACATTTACTTTCGATTTCCAAATGAAATGAAAACGGGAAGTGACAAGTAGATAATAAATTCAGAATGAATCCCGATTCATCTACGGATTGGTTCGTTTTTAAAAAAGACAGGAAATTATCTTTTTAAATTAAATTTGATAAATACTGTGGATTCATTATTATTCGTTGGATACCAATTTTCGTGGATTTCGTGGGTACAGGGGAACCACGAATTTAAATGGTCAACGAAATACAAATTGTCTAAAGGATTGAATGCAGACTTTGCGAAAACCACGAATTTAAATATCCACGAATATGTAAGTTTTCCTCAATCCACGAAAATTGGTACCCACGAAAATAAATGAATCCACAGTAAGAACTATATTTGTCTCTCTCGTTTAGTTTGGTACTTAATTATTTCGTATTTTACGTTTAAGTGTCTTTAAATTCATAAGAATACTTTCGCGCATGCGCAGTTCATCGTAAAGGAAGCACCTGTTTGACTCGTGAAAACATTTCTGAATGATATGAATAAAGTTCTATCTTTTTAATCGAAATTATCGAAAGTTTTTTATTAAAAGTTATATCAAATATGACGAAAAAAGTTCATTTGACGAAACTACGACAAGCTAACTGGAAATTGTGATCCTTTGAGAAATGTAGAAATTAAAATGCGAATTGTCCGAGGGAAAACTCAAATGACGAAACTGCAAATTGTGCTCGTTTGATAAATACTGAAATTGAAATGCCGACTTGACTGATTTTACTGGGGAAAATAATTATGATGATCAATTATGAGGTTGATACAAAATTAACGGATTAGTGACCCATATGATGGCGATAAGCGGATTATCTGTAATCACAACTTATAACACCTGTTGTAAATGTTAATTAGCCGAGGGTCATAAACTTGTCAGAAGCAATAAGACAGGTAGAATTATAGTATTTTCATGCGAAAATATTTTTACTATTTCCAAATTTAAGTGACTAAATTGATTTGGAATACTTTCGTCATTTTGAAAACCGTTTCGTAAATGACGAAAATGAAGAGCGCTAGCAAAATCACTGACAATTATTTTTAAAAGCAACTAAACAATATTGGATCGACTTTTTGTAACATATGTCCTCCTTTTTTCAAATCTTTCTTGAAGTATCAAAATACTATTTACCTGTGACTCTATTGTTTTTACTTCATTTTCTCTTGCAGACTGATACCTCTTGCCTTGACCAGTGGGTAAAAAGTCACCTGAAAATAACAAAAATATAAAAATAATGTGATAAAGTATGATTGCTAATGAGACAACTTTCCACCAAAGTTCAACTGATGTGTATGTAACCAATCATAGGTCATGTGTAGTCTGCTTTTATCTCAAAATGTGCATGCCGCCTTTACCTGATGCAAATATACAACAATGCACAATTACACCAATTCACAAATTTGCAGTTATATTGAGGTTTGTTCTTGATGCATATCATTTGAAAGAGCTTCTTTAAAAAAAATTTATTGACAAATGAATAACAGTATCAAAGTTCTGTATGTGAAACCTTGCTTATGTTTAATTTCTCATGTGCAAATAAGAAAAAAATTTCGGTCAGAAGAGATTGCAGTACTTAAACATTACATACTTATTATTAAACAGACAAGACATAATTCATCACATAGAGCTGTCTTGTTCACATTAGAAAACACAGAATATTTTCACATCATAAAACCTATTTGAATTATTAATTAAAGGGGGGATATGCAATCCTTAAGAATTCACTACATGTAAGAAGTAATTTCACTTCACCCCTTAATTTCTATGTTTTAGCATAAAGTACCAGGGAAATCTGCACCAATATAGATTGGTTTATTTATACTCTGTCTGACGTGTCTTGACGACCTAGGTCTGGGTCTCTCCATAGGTTTCTCTTCTTTCTTTGGAATTTCTACATAATCTAAATAAAAAAGCAAAGTATGAGTGTCTTTTTAGAGAAGGTATACAGATGATTTTTTTTTTGTGTTTTTGTGTTTTTTATGAATTGAGCAAAACTTCATTGACAAATTTTTATTTTAGGCTTTTGAAAAATTTTGGATAGAACAAATCTATACAAAATTTGTTCTTTGTTGAAGACTAACAAGCAACATGATGGGTGCCACATGTAGAGAAGAATCTGCTTACCCTACCAGAGCACCAGTGACCAATCCCTGTTTTTGTTGGGGTTTCAGTTGCTCAGTCTTTAGTTTTCTATGTAGTGTTCAGTAGATTGTTGTTTGTTTTTTCTTCATTTTTCGTTTTGTCTTGTCTTGTCATTCTCTCTTCATCTTACAAATTTTAATTGTCACTTTGATATCTTCCACCTTTTATGTATATTTATTTTTTAGTATTTACCATGAAACCCTTGATAATTCCTACTCCAAGAATAACTATGAATCCATAGCAGTCAATTTTTCTTCCTTTCAATTCAAATTTCCGAAAATTTCTTTTGTCCTGTATTTTGGAGGATTCCTGTTATCCCTTCAAGTGTATTAAGGTGGATCCAAACATCTTGACGAAAATTAATTCGGCATTTTTTCATAAAATTTTGATAAAATATTTACTTTGACCCTTTGACAAAAATAAGAAAATTTCAAAAGACTTGAACCACACACTTTATAGGAAACATTTCATTGGATATATAGCAGTTTGACAAACACTAATTTTGATCATCGAGAAGCTTAATATTTTCTTAACAACAGAGTGTGATTAAAATATTCAGCTGATTTATACAGAGTTATTTCCCTGTAGTGGTATGTACCACATTAAAAACAACTTATATTAGCTCCAAGTAACAAGTTTGATCTAGATTATAGAGAAATCTTCCCGACTACATTATAACTCTATTTCTTTCCACAACAAATCTTATGAAAAAAAGTAAATGTAAGTCATGAACAATTGAGTATATAACTCAGAATCAATTTTAGTCGTAAGATTTTTTGTGGAGAGAGTCCAAGTACTGTGAATTTATTATTGTTCATTGAATACCAATTTTCGTTGGTACAGAAGAACCACTTAATAAAATGCTCATCAAAATTCAAATTTTCTATAGGAATATGTGAAGACTTTTGCAAAACCAAAAAATTCAATCCACGAAAAAATTGGTATCAACGAAGACAAATGAATCCACCGTATTTAAAACTCAGCGTTTCTTTTCACAATAAAGCTTACAAGTAACATTAATTGTAAGCCATGAACGATGACCAATTTTAGACATAATATTTTTTGTGATGACAGCCCCAGTATGATAATGGAGCAACCATTTAACTTCAAGGGGAGGGGGGGTATGGTTTTTTGTCTGAGTCAGAAATTTTTTTTCGCCCAAAGCCCGAATTTTTTTTTTTTGGTTTTCGACGCTATCAATCAAATTATTTTTTTCAAAATTTAACACTAAAAGCATGATAAGGTATGGAAAAAATCTGGATTCAGAATATTTTTTTTTGTCATCTGCTTGACCACAATATTTTTTTTTCATCAAATTGGGGATCAGAATATTTTTTTAAGAAAAAACCATAACCCCTCGCTCCCCCTTGAAGTTAAATGGTCGTTCCCTAAATACCATTGTTCTTGTTGACAGGATCCAACACTGTGACAGATATCAATTTACTGATGTCCTGATCAAGTTCTGATATCACCAGTCTCTCCTGCTCATATTCTCTGTCTAGTTTATCTACTCTGCCATCATCCATGTCATCTTCTTGGTCAATTTCAGCCTGAAAATTATATTAAATCATTTCAATAACAATTTTCCAGACGCTTTCCTGTTTCAGAATCTATTTCAAGTGTAATACCACCAAATCATAGTACATCACATCCGGTTGCATACGAAAAAGGGTCGAAAAAAATATTCTCTTAAATTTGACAGTTTATTTGGGGTTTCTATAGAATATTTTGGAAACTTGAGGTTACATGGTTACTAAAGCTTGTACACAGGGAAAAAAAAGGTGAACATTTGATTGGTTAACTTCCAGTGATGGTTATTTTCTTATAAGCAATGAAATGTTATGTGAAATTTTGTCTATAGTACTGGACAGGATAAAACTTTACTCATGCCAAGTATTTCTTTATTTGATAAATTCTGCACAATTTTTTGAAAAGTGCAAATTTAACAAAGACTAACAAGGGAAAAACAATGGTGGTTTTACAACTGCATATTGGGTAATAGTTTCAAAAGCATACACCAAAATATTTTCATTGGCTATCAATTCCTAAATAATAGAAATTCAACCAATGACAATACATTATTTTCATTTTGGGGTAATAAAAATGAAATTACCCATAGTCCTTATGATTCTAATGCGGAAAATTCTACCTATGGCATTGTTAAGTTTCTATATACTATTTGATCAGTACATACATGTTATTGTTGGGTGTGTACTCAAAGTGTTTGAAGAAGAAAGTCACATTAGAAGTTTTCATATACTTTTGACAATGGCTGGAAATTTTGTTTGTCCTGTAATTGAAATACACACACATATCTGAAACTGAAATACACACACATATCTGTAGTTGAAATACACACAAATATCAGTAGTTGAAATACCCACACATACATCTGTAATTCAAATACACATATATATCTGTAATGGAAATATACACAAATACCTGTAATTCAAATACACATATATATCTGTAATGGAAATATACACAAATACCTGTAATTCAAATACACATATATATCTGTATTCGAAATACTTAAACATATCTGTAATAGAAGTACACACATATAGAATCTATACGAAATTTTCAAAAATGAGCATCAGGCCTGTGGCCACAAATGTCTATCTTGAAGATTGAAAGGGCTGAATTACCAGGCTTGTTACGGGTAACACCTGATTGCAAAATAAATGCAGTATCTTTAAATATACCTGTTGTCTATTTTCATGCCTTGCTGCCATTTCATCTCTCTGTACCTTCTTTATTTTCTTTGCTTTTGTGTGTTTTTCTTCCTTTTCTATTATCTGTTTCTGTTTTTCATTAAATTTTTTAGCTGCTGCAGCAACCCCTATAAAAAGTATGGTAAAAATTGAATAAGTAGTATATCTAATAAAACATCAACACTCAGCCCCATCATATGAGAAATTCTACAAATTTTGTTTGATAGTGAACCTATTAAAGTTTTTTATGTCACTATTTTCATTGTTTACTTGCACTTCAGTTTCCATTTCCATTTTATTAAAATTGTTATGCAGACCATATCCAAATAATTTGTCCTTATCATGAATCATTTATAGCTACATCATCTAAGACATATCTTAGAAGCAAATATCTTGGTTGTTTTGATGACTGTATTATTACTGTACCATATTTTACAATTAAGAATCTTGGGTCATTTAATAATGATATTTGTGACTTTTAGTTTCTTGGCCTGTTACACTGTGTAATTTGTTGATATTCTGTCTTCTTCAATGTACATACATGTATGTAGCCTGATTGATAACTAGAAAGCTACCGACTGTATTAAACTTGAAGGTATTCTAATGACTTTATGATTAAGAACACTAATAAAAATCCCACTTATTGGCAAATAATTTTGTCTAGTGCTTGTTAAATATTTTGATTGAATTAATTTTCCGTATCCCTTCATAACAATTGCAGTGGTACATTAAGGATGGGTGTGTGTGTGCAAAGAGGGAAAACTTTGATGGGGAAATATAAAATTTTCAGTATAAAAATCTGCCAAAAAATATTTTATATTGAAGTTTTCTGGAATTATGCCCCCCCCCCCCCCCTTTTTCAAAAAAGCATGAATTTGGCCCTGGATTGTATTACATTAAGGTTTTTATAAAATATTGTATAAATTCTTAGTATTTGTACTTAAATTTTTAATACAGAGAACTTGAATACCTGATTTTTATTATAGTTCAAACTTCAGTTTCATGGTTTTTTATTTCAGGCCCAATCCATTGAAAGAGGCATCATAAATAACACTTTGTTTTATATTTTTTTAAGATTTAATGATTAAATACATTTGTACAATAAGTCGCATTTATCAGTTTACATGTACTTTCCAAAAACATAATTTCCTCCTTCCTCCTTACAGAGATATATGAGTAGGGGATACGTATACTCTAAATGTATTACATGTATTATGCACTTTAATATTTGCTTGTATCTTGTGTTATATATTCAAAACAACTTCTTGATAGGTCAAGTGTAACTAAAACTAAAGTGTAAGTTATCAATAGTCATTACACATAACGTAGGCCTACAGGACTAGGAGTCATATTCTTACTTATTCCACTTGATCTGATTTCATAAAACTAATCAACAAAGTCAGATGTTACTAATATAAGGGAGGGGGGGGGGGGGGGGGGGGGGGTAAGATTAGTGTCATCCCCAATTCCAGAAAAAAAAATAAAGCATTCTTTCCAGGATCCCAAAATACATCTTCAATTCCTGAGTGCAGATAGATGTAAATCCTGACATGCCTGATCTTGCAAAAAAAAAGTCAAATCCTGACATCCCCAAAAAGGTCCATCTGCCCTTCATTATAGAATACTTATAAACTGGGTCTTGAATTACTAAAATAGATATTTATAAAACCTATTATTGAAAATATATTATAAATTCCATATTTTAATAGCCATGATAGCCACATACATTTTTTTTACAATGGTAACTGTACTGGAGTATCTTGAATGCAATAGGGCTAGTATCTAAATGTATGCTATTGCTAGACGAAATCTTTTCATATGCTGGTGAGATAAACATATATTAAAACATGTCAAAGTTACATGTACATGTATGTGAATTAATAATCATGATAATGATGGTATGCATGCTATGAAAGGCAAGAATATATATAATATTTAATTTGTAGGTACCAGTATATTTTTAAAATGTGGAATTCCTTGATGTGTTACTTTGCTGCCAGGTAATGTGGAAAAGGTCTACATGTATCTGTATACTGTGGATTCATTTTTTTTTGTGGGTACCAATTTTCATGAATCAAAACATCATGAAAATATTATATTCTCCTGTGTATATTTTGATTTCATGGCTTTGCCATAGCTGATACACAAATTGAATTTCTGCGAACACCATAATTTGTGGTTTTCCTATTCCTACACAATCTATGAAAATTGATACCCAAAAAATGATAATGAATCCACAATATTTTATGTCGGTGAATTATATAGAATACTGTGATGGGACTTTTAATTCAGCATACCTGACTACTTGATACTAACAAATAAACATATACATGATATACTTCAGCTGTAAATTATATAGCATTTGTAACATGTCCCTACAATCAGAGATGTTAAAAATTTCCGGTCCTGTCAATCATGAGGGGATGATTTCTCAAAGGTCCAGAAAATATAGATTTGAATCATTTATACGTAATTATTGTCTAACAACTATTTGTGTATGAACTCAGCATACTTTAAGTTAGACAACGTTTTTCTGTGTATGAACATTGGAGACATATTTAAAGTCAGGCAAAAAATGGAGGACGAGCAAAAGTAAACACATTTCTGCAACAAGCTGACTACTGACCATGCTGACTGTCTACCAAATATTTCAAATTTCAAAATAGCTATTACAATCATGACAATTCAATAATGGTATATTAAATTTCTGACGAAATTCTAACCATAAAGTCAATATATATATATGTAAATTTAAAACCTAATTAGTAGATAGTAAACCAACAAAATCATGCTTAGGATGCACTTATTTGATGTGTTTTTGCTTCTATTCATATGATCTTACAATAACAGTATTTTATACGTGCTGCCCCTCTATTCTTAATGTTGAATATTCTATTTACATACTAGTAACTATCTGAACTTTTTTTCAAATATCAAATATATAAAAATTTTAAATGTGATTTTTTTTTTTTTACTACATGTTTAAACATGTTAAAACCCATCCCTTAGCAAATGCTTAGTAATTTTAAATAAAAACATTCCTAACATTTCTGAATTTACAGTAACCACTTCTTACAATTAAAGATATGTTTAAATCTATTCATAGTTTTAGTTTCAATATATAAAATATTTCATAGTTTCTTATTACCTTCCTTAGCCTTCTTTTCAGCCACCTGTGCAGATTTGGCTCTTGGCCAGAGAACGGGTGTATTTTTAGATTTAGCACTCTTTTGTCTATTCAGTGTGCTCTTCTTTTCACCAACATCACTCCCCTGCCTGGAGAATGGACTCTTCTGTCCTGTTTGAGCATTGTCACATTTCTTTTTAGGTGGGACATCAGAATCAGCAGCTTTGTCTGCAGGTTTAGTCTTCCTTCTTGCTGGACTGCTAGCCAGTCTTCTAGCTGGAGAATTGGATCTTTTTCTGAGAGTTTTAACTTTCTCTTCATTTTGGACTGGCTGATTGTCTTTATCAGTGATTTTTAGGTTCTCCATATTTTGAACAGGAGAATTCACACTTTTTCGCACAACCGACATTGTATTTAATTCAAAATTTGTGTCTTTCAGATTTGCCTTCTCATTCTTCATTCTCTCTGCCATGCCATCATCAAGCGAAGCTCGCAAAGTATTTGAAGAATACAAACTTTTTGATGCAGAGCTTGCAAAACTTCTGGATCTTCGTAAATTAGTCCTTGACTGATCCATATTACTTAAACGCTCTTCAAATGTCATACTTCTTTTCAAATCATGATCAGTATGACCTAAAGTTTTGGACTGTCTATTCTCATTTTCTATATTTAAAACGTTTTTGAAATCCAGACTAGATGAAAGATTTTTGGTTGGTCTTACTTCCAATGAGGTTTTTGTTTGTTTCAATTCTTTTATACCTCTGAGAATTTTATTCAATGCACCAAATGCTGTAATTCCTATTTCATTCAGTTGTAATGCTGTTAGTTGAGAAACTTCATCCATATCGATTTCATTTTCTGCAAACATTTTCAAATACTTCTCCTCTTCCATAAGTCCTAAGCTTTGAATCCAATCTTTCACAAGAGGATCACATTTAGAAATTGTTTGCTCCCTATTAGAATTGTTTGATTCATTTTGACTAGACACCATATTTTCTCCTGAAACTGATTTTGGTACCAGGTCTGATCTTTGGTTGCTAGGTAACTGATCAGGCCTTTGGTTGCTAGGCATTGATAATATTTTAAAAACTTCATTATCTCTGCACCTTTCTAATGCTTGTGAAGGTTTGATATTGGTCTGCTTTAGTTTGGTACTTGGAGGCTTCCCCCTAAGTAGTCCATCATTTTGTAATTTCTCTGAATTTTGATTAGTTATATTTCTCATATTTTGTACATCATCATATTTGTCATGCTTTGACTTGTCAACATTTTTTAAAGCTGACTGAAGTTTGGCAGGAGTTTCATTTGAAATTTTCGAAGAATTTTTATTTGAATCAAAATTTGATTTTAAATCCGTGTGTCCTTTAGGTGTAGTATGCTTTCGATGAATCACACCTACACTTGCTTTTTCTAAAACTTTGTTCTTCAAAATGGAAACCTTTTCAGCTTCAATTTCAAAATTTGAATCTACTTTCAATCCATTGGTTGTTTTTGTCACATGGTCTTTCTGGTTTCCATGTTTACCTTTGTTGTCCATGCTTTCATCATTAGCACTATCCCCATTTTTGTTATGGATTGGAACTCCTACAGATTTTGCAACCAGTTCATTCTGCTTTGAATTAACTTTATCTTTTTCATTTTCTTTTTGATTAGCTTCATATTGTTTATTTCTCCTCTGTCGTCTTTTATTTACTCTTGATTCTGAAACATTTTTTTCCGATTCTTCTAAGTCATTTGCAGTCCTGTATGAATGTAATTTACCTGATCCCCCACGCTGCCAAATGGATCCTCCAATTTCTTTTCTAATATAAATAGAAATGCAAAATATAAAATCAAAATAGTGTATGTAAATCAAACTTTTCGCTAAAATATTTTTTTCTAATTGTGTGTATTTAGTAGAGCTATTGTTTTCAATAGAAAAAATGTAAGACAAGTATAAAAATGAAGTTCAGATACCTTTACTTAAATCGTTGTTGGTGCAGTACATTTGAGGAATGTTCTGTCCTGGTTTTTAAGCTCCAAATCTATTTGTTTGCTTGGTTTTTCTTTTTTTGGCTATCTTATCTGAGGATCTGGATAGGGTTTACAGAATAGAGAATAAGGGACCATATCTACAGAAAAATGGGCCAAAAAATTAAGAATAGAGAATAATAGGGTATTAAAATCTAAAATACAGAATAGAGAATAATAGGCTTAAAATATATAGACCTATAAAAATTAGAGAATACATAAATAAATTACCCCCCCCCCCCCTCAAAACCAGATCCTCTGAAAAGCGTCTGAGACATTCATAGTTTGCTTAAATCCACGTCATTTGAACTCTGTTGGATAGTTGTCTCATGTTCAATCATACAACATCTCCTTATTTCATATAAATGTGTTGCTTCCAAATACAGAGGTGAAATTAAAAAAATCTAGAATTTAAAATTGATACTATAAGTCAGAAGAGCATTGGTAAAGGAACAAAATAAGCTAAAAATATTGATAGGTTATGAAACTCCTTTTTTGATATTTGATTTTTAAAAGATGGCGGGAAAAGGCTGACTTGGACTTTTACCTTATATTTGCATTGGTATTATTTGGGTCTCAAATTGAAAGAAAAGAAATCTAGAATTTTGGTAAACAACCTTTTATGAGCTATTGAAGTCCTATATGAAAAGAAAAATGGGTGTTATGGGGCAAAATATTTTACCCTGTATCTTAGGAAAAAAACCAATGAGTCCGAACATCTGACAAAAAATTATTAACCTGACGTAAGTACATCCTTGATGTAATACATATGTTTTTTTTAGATTTTTGTCATCTGAGGGAAACATGACCCACTATTCTAGCCCCTCTTAATTCCTGCCTGCATTTTATTTTTACCTCAGTAGACCTCTAACACTAGTGTCATTATCATGTTTGTATCGTTGATGTAGCATGAGAGCATCTTCCAATGCCTCAACTTCAGCATGCAGTTTCTTACTTTCTTTTTTCAACTGGAACAACCTGAAGAAAATTACAAATACATGTATGATGATATTTTTAATTGATTCACTTTAGAAATATAAAGTTCTAAAACATCAGCCTTCTCAATACAACTTTTTTCTCCACTTCTAACAGTTAATTTTACACAATATAGAAACAAAAAATAAGGTTCTGAAAAGTTGATATAAAAAAGATGTGGTATGATTGCCAATGAGACAACTCTCCACAAGAGACCAAATGACACAGAAATTAACAACTATAGGTCACCGTACGGCCTTCAACAATGAGCAAAGCCCATACGGCACAATCAGCTATAAAAGGCCCCGAAATGACAATGTAAAACAATTCAAACGAGAGAACTAACGGCCTAATTTATGTACAAAAAATGAACGAAAAACAAATATGTAACACATAAACAAACGACAACCACTGAATTACAGGTTCCTGACTTGGGACAGGCACATACATAAAGAATGTGGCGGGAGTCTTTAATGAGTCCATTAAAAACGTAAAATAAGTATGCATGAATTATAGCTCTAAGCATATCCTCCACTTGTAATTCAAGGTATAGGAAAACAGGAAGTAGGTGTCTAACAGATCCAAAAAGCTCAAACACATTACGACTTGTCACGGATGGGATGCTGACCAACTATGAAGTCAAACTTTTAAATAGTTTCTGAAAAAATGGTGATGGAAATATTTGATGGACGAATGTTTAACCCCGCCACATTCTGTATGTGCCTGTCCGAAGGCTGTTCCATTAAAACATACATGGTACCCAGGGAAGGCACTTTAAAAATGGGGTAACCACCTATAGAAGCAAATTCACTTACATTTCCACTATGCAAAAACATAGATGACACCCACCCATAGTTGAGATTTAAAAGTACCTTCCCTGGGTCCTATGTATGTTGTTATGGAACAGCCCCAAGTCAGGAGCCTGTAGTTCAGTGGTTGTTGTTGTTTCATGTGTGTCATATTTGTTTTTTGTAAATTGTTTTGTTATAAATAAGGCTGTTAGTTTTCTCAATTGAATTGTTTCATATTTTTCATGTCACGGCTTTTATTGCAGACTATTCAGTATGGCTTTTTTTTTTGTTGAAGGCCGTACTGTTGCCATAATTGCTTACATCTACTTCATTTGAACTTCGGTGGATAGTTGTCACATTGTCAATCATACCACAACTCCTTATTTTTATATAAATAATCATTAGGAAGTTAAAAAGTCAAATTGTTGTTCAACCAACCATCTGCCTTTAAACCTTCAGTAATTGTATATATTTAAAATGAACTCAATGTAAACAATACAACAGTACATAAAAGTGGAAAGGCCATAACACTACAAGATCCACTGAGATTCAAATCACTTTCAGAAGACAGATTTTAATGATGCATTTTAAAAAGAGAACATTTAGAGGGTTTCTTCAAATGCAGAAGATGAGATTTAAAACATGTGTTTAAGGTTATCATTAGAGCCCCATTTATCTACCAGTATTTAAATATACTTACTTTTTGTCATTTTTGTGTTTTACAGATGCCATCCTATTTCAATTTTCTATCTGTAAATAGATTAAAATATCAAATCATGATAGATGGGTGTTTAACATACATGTAGTGATGATCTTTCAAGCATTTTCAAGGTACGTATACGTAGGAAGCTATTTTCTTTGCCAAAGAGTTGTAATATATAAATTTGAATATACATGTATGGCATATATTGGTAAATGTGGTATATCACCAATAAAAATAAAAGAATGCTTTTTTGAGTACCTATACTTTCTTCCAACTTTACTGTACTGCAGTTCAACTGTTTAAACAGTAATCTGCAAATCTGAGACACAAATTAGGTCAAGTTGTGATACAGGAGGGGCCTGATGGGTTATTTTCGTTCTTCGTGATAGGCACATTTTCGCTATCATGATCCGTTTTTCTACAGATTTATTTTTTTTTTATATTTTCCTGATCAGTGATCATGGAAATTTATTTTCTGTGAATCGTGATTGACACAAAAATTAAATTGTGAATCGTGATGATACCAAATTTCTCACAAAAGAGGGGGGGGGGGGGGGGGGGGGGGGGGGGCAGGGCACCCTGCCCCCTAATCCACCTCTGTCTTGTGATAGCTGTTTTATTGACAATCATATTATTGCTCCTTACTTTCATATTTATACCGTGGTGAAATGTATAGTTGCGAAAATGAGGTCCATGTTCATCAAAAGTTACATTAACATAACTGTGTATTCATGGTATTTGTTTTATGTTTTTAAACTAGTAATTCTTGACTGTTATATGTTAAAATTGTATTACATTTTGAGTTTTTTGCTTCACCCATATGGGTGTAATATATGCAAATAAATTATCATTGTAATTCCCATCTTTTTACTTTTTCTTTGTAAGTCAACAAAGGAATATACTATCATGTACAAGATGTGACCAATGGAAAAAAGAAAAATTCAATATACAAATTAAAGTATGGCTGCCACAGGATAAAAACAATGTTACATGTATAGTATTCTACAACTTCCATGTGTTCAAGGTCTCAGGATGGATGTAAGACTAGAGAGTGTCAGGTGTCAGTTGTCAGCGTCTCATTTGGTTAAGATGTTTCCTAGATGTTGGCTCCTTTCTTAGATTGTCCTTGTGAAGATTGATAAAATTGAGAATGGAAATGGGGAATGTGTCAAAGAGACAACAACCCAACCAAAGAGCAGAAAACAGCCGAAGGCCACCAATGGGTCTTCAACACAGCAAGAAAATCCTGCACTCGGAGGCAGGCTTCATCTGGTCCATAAACAAAAATGTGTACTACATGTAGTTCAGTGAAAATGGACGTCATACTAAACTCCAAAACATATAAATGAACTAAAATTAAAAAACATACAAGACTAACAAAGGCCAGAGGCTCCTGACTTGGGACAGGCGCAAAAATGCGGCGGAGTTAAACATGTTTTGTGAGATCTCAACCCTTCCCCTATACCTCTAGCCAATGTAGAATAAACAAACACATAGTAATACGCAGAGTTTAAACTCAGTTTAAAAGAAGTCAGAGTCCGATGTATTGATTAGTGATTGTTTGGTTTACCCAACATCAGCACAAAATGTTACATCACAGCGATTATTGTGTAAAAGCTGTGTAGTTATTCAGAGGTATGCATTGTGGCTGCATGATATTGACTGAGTGACTAAGTCCAAATAATTATGGAGATGTCATAGGAAGGCAACCACAGCAAAAAAATTAAATAGCCTTTCAAGACATCATAATTATTTGGACTATGAGTGACAATGTCGAATCCTAGTCCATTCGCCAAAAAACATGTTCGCTCCCATTCATGTTCGCCCTCATTCACGTTCGCACCCTACAAGTTCCCCCCCCCCTCACCTTTTAAAGGTTTTGTGTTTAATCATTTTTAATCGTGTTTTAGTTAGTGTATTGCTTTAAAATAAAGATAATAAGATTTTATTGTTTTACAATAAAGTTACATTCTAGAAAACAGTTTTCTTTTAGTGTTTTGAGAATTATTTTGACGAAATGAAAAATGAATATTGTTATGATGATCAAAGGCCTAGTTCATTCATCCAAGACTTGTAAAAGAAATGCGGAAAACATCAAACGGTCATCAAACTAGTCACAATGATATTGAAGCTTGAAGCAATATCACCAGTTCACACAATCATTCAAATCATGCACTATTCCAAATCAAAGAGATAACTAGAATATTCAGTAACTACACCAAAGCAGGAACATATATATTGACGGGACTTGACACTAACTGATTGTAGTCGATTTTATCGTCGTGCCATAGTTAATAAAGATACGATACAGAAACGGACATGTGTTAAAAACGGACTCGCTATTATCCTAATAATTTCTGATATTATCAATAAAATGTCATTCAAACTAGTTTTATAGTGATGCTAGTGTATCAAACTTGTATTCTGTCACTTCAAATTTGTTAAAATCGCAAGCATTTCATCACAGAATTGTGCAGAATGCAAACAAGGTAATAAAAAAAATGGCGGCCATTGCCGCGATGATTTACAAATTCCCAAACTATATTAAAACACTTCACATCAAATAAATCAAACTTATTTTGGTAATTTTATATGACAAAATATATCTACTAAATGATAAAACTTGTATTTATTTACAATTAGAGTTATGTGGTTAATTTGTTGAGCAGTTCTGATAGTTTTTCAATCAGACGCTACCAAAATCCGTTAATCTCGGGAAGTCTCGGGGAGTCCGAGATTTTATCAATTTTATACTGAAAAGCGTATCAGATTCATTTCCCGTTAGATATACTGTTCCCAGACCAAAGCTAGTTATAACAACAATCATAATTTCCCAACTCATAACAATATGAATAATACCAAATTAGCTTTGTAAATACCAATTAACGGTAATCATGAATAATTAACCATCTAATCACGAAAAAAAATACTTCATTTAAATAAATGTGGATAGTGTCCACATGTGGACACAGATGATGCCCCCGCTTGCATATCATATAGTTATAAAGGGACATAACTGAAGAACGGTAAAAGTGACACTACCCAAATTTGAACTTGATCTGAGTTTTGTGGTAATAAGCATTGTGTGTAAGTCTCATAACATTTGGTTGAGGCTAACTTAAGTAGAGAACAGAAACTAAAAATTCAGCAATTTTTCTATTTGTAATGATGCATAACTCTAGAACGGTTGTGTATAAGTTTTACAACATTTGGATGAGACAAACTAAAAAATTCAGCAATTTTTATGTTTATAATGGGACATAACTCTAGAATGGTAAAAGTGTTGCCACCTAATTTCGTACTTAATCTGTATTATGTAGTAATTAGCATTGTGTATAAGTTTCATAACATTTGGTTGAGGCAAACTCAAGTTAGAGAACTGAAACAAAAAAAATGTACTTGATCTTTACTGAGTTTTGTTGGAATGAATATTGTGTATAGGTTTCACAATCTTTGGCTGGGGAAAACTTCAGTTACAGAATGGAAACTAAAAAATTTTGCAATCTTTCTATTTATAAAGGGGCATAACTCAATAATGGTTAAAGTGACACTACCCAAATTCAACTTGATCTGTGTTTTATCAGTGGTAGTCAAAATTAAACATTGCATTGTATAAAGCATTGATTGTAGTTGATTCAACTATAATCATGGTCAAAGGAAGATAACTCCAATTTTAAAAATATATTATATAAACTTGATATTTAGAAGAAAATAAAAATTTTGCAATTTTTCCTTTTATAAAGGGGCATAACTCTAGATCGGTTAAAGTGACACCACCAAAATTCAAACTTGATCTGTGTTTTGTGGTAATAAGCATTGTGTATAAGTTTCATAACATTTGGTTGAGGCAAACTTAAGTTAGAGAACGGAAACTAAAAATTATGCAATATTTCCTTTTATAAAGGGGCATAACTCTAGATCGGTTAAAGTGACGCCACCAAAATTCAAACTTGATCTGTGTTTTGTGGTAATAAGCATTGTGTATAAGTTTCATTACATTTGGTTGAGGCAAACTCAAGTTAGAGAACGGAAACCAATTTCGGGACGTACGTACGTACGTACAGACGGACAAGGGTAAAACTTAATGCCCCCTCCGGTACGGCGGGGGCATAAAAACTTGTATTCATGAGAATATAAATATTTTAAATAAACATCTTAAAAAATCTAATAATTCAAACTGTATTTGAATTAAAAATTGGGTGCGTATGAACCCAGCAGGCGAACGCATGGAGTGCGAAGGTGTAGGGTGCTAATGCGTGGAGTGCGAATGTGTAGGGTGCGAACATATTATGAGACCTAACGGACCTGATATCGTCAATGTCACATTTCTCTGTTGTTAACAAGATAGTACTGTGGAATTTTGGTGGCTACTTGGTTGTGTCAATGTGTGGTATCTTTATGAAACAGGATTCAGTGGTCTTTATGAATAGATGTTTCATCGGCATTCATACCATATCTCCTATATTTCATAATGTTTTAAAAATCTAAAATTTAAACACTTGGATATGTAGATCAAGAATGAGCTGAGCTGAGACTGCAGGATCATGCACGATTCCTGTGTCTGTGAAATAGATCGTAATTTTCATATCTGAAAAAGCTCTTAAATGGATTTATTTGGGGGTGTAAGAGTGTGACATCGAACTCAATAAAAAGAACCTGTTATTTGCAGGCATCGTTGGTTTGTTAGCTGTTAAAAGGAGACAATGACAAAGTTGTGTACATTCGAGACGACGAACTCTTCAATTATGAAAACCACTAATATAGATCGTTAATGCGACATCTCGCGACAAAAATTCAACAGTAGGGCCAACAACTCTATATCCCGCGTTTTCTACTAGATTTCTCATTTTCATACTTCGTATATTTTTTGTTACAAATTTTACACTTTACGAAAGTAAAAATAAAAACAATCTTTCTGTTTATGATACGTGCAATAAAGGTGTTAAGTTAGAAAATCAAAGACCAAATTTATGAAGTGAAACCATTGCACATTTGGGAGAAGAAAAATACTAAAATGTCTCCTGGCTGAAATTTTTAAATCTTTCTGGCGATAGATAAGATATAGAAATTATAATTTGTATACTTATGATGGCATAACACTAAACCACTAACGGGAGTGATTGTGGTTGTTTTTCATATGATGAAACCATAATCTTTCGATTAGCTTAGTTGAAGTCTGGAGCTGGCACGTCAGTAACTGCTAGTAGTCCTTTGTTAATCTATGTTGATCATTGTCATTTTGCTTAGTTTCTTCTGTCCCCTATTCTAACATCGGACTCGGACTTCTGGTTAACTGAGTTTTACTGTGCGTATTGCTATGTGCTAAGCTTGTTTACTCCACATTGGCTAGAGGTATTGGGGAGGGTACGTTGAGATCTCACAAAATATGTTTAACCCCGCCACGTTTGTTACGCACGATACTGGTGATGCCTGACGTTACATCAAAATAACGTCGAAATACACTTTTTGACTGACGTTTTATCCAAGTCGCTTGTTGTTAAACGAACGTATGAATTTATGTTTGTCACGATTGTCCCCCATTCGTTTTTACCTCTTTAAAGCATTCCCTACATGTACATGTATATATTTTCATATATTATTGGTTTCTATAACTACTGTTTCTTTATAGGGATAAATACTGATTAATAAATTTCTAGCATTTTATTTCATTAATACATTCTAAAACATTTAAATGTGTTTCTTCTGTGATTCGAATGACATTGTTTGCGGTTACTTCCGAACAAATATAGACCACTGACGCAGCCGGTACAACCGCTTTCCTGTTCACAAGACGATATTGAAAAGGCGAGTTCGTTTTGTTGTAATATAGACCACGAAATACAGGTGTTCCCGCAGGGAGTAAAGATCCCCAAGAATCCGTTGTGTCAATGCGTAACGTTTCCATGCTTTTCTCTACTTTCAGCATGTAGTACTCCTCCTCATCGTCGTCAGTATATAACGCAACTAATTGACCAACCGAAACTAATTCTTGCAAAGACACTTGTTCATTTTCTTCATTTTCTTGTGCATCCGCTCTGTATTCTCTCTTCATTTCCCATTCAGTATAACCATCAGTTTTTATCGAATTAGAACACTGGTCATACATGTGATGACAACAGTTTACACAGAAACAAGACAATTCACTGATATTTATCAATCCTTTAGCAGAATCACGACTAGCTCTTACTTGTTGAAGAGATCGAATGCTAGGCACCGGCTTAAAAGACAGTCTGTTGTCACGGTGAATCGTTTCCGCATATCGGAATATTCTTCTCTTACAATGTGACCTCGGTTGTGTTAGAAATGAATTCGCGTATTCATAGAGATCTTTTGCTGTCCTTATCTGAGTCTGTCCGCGTAAAATGGCACAGTCGGCTTGTCTCTTAATAATTCCTCCAGCAGCGTCTTGTGGTCCTGAAATGCACAGATAAGTTTTTTATGTCAACTGCATGACATTGGACCTTACCATTTTACCGCGTTCAAGGTTTATGATTTTTATAATAGTAACAATACCGAAAGTCACGAGAAATATAAGAGATACATTGAATACCCTACAGCGACTGCCAAGATGAAGAACAGAAATAAAAGCCCTGTTCCTTGATACAACGTATTTATTTTTGTGTCAGGTGTAATTTAGTCCGACGCACATGTTTTATCAAAATACATTTATTTCAAATTCGATATAGTAAAAAAAACATGTAAAAAAAAAAACTTTCTAGAATAATGTTTTTAAACATTAACCCATAATGTGACGGATTGAAAGAAAACAGTTTACCGATAATGTGAATACTCGACCGCTTTTAAAATATTTACATTTTACACAAATAACTCAATCAAAAGCTAAATAATATGTATTCCATTGTACTCGAAAATGTGAGAAAAATCATTAAATCTGTGTCCAAGATATCTAGCGTAGAGACTGACAGACGGACTGACATTCAACTGTATTTAAAGGCAATCATAGTAGTAAGTTCGAGGATAATAAACTAAATTATTATAAATACCTTTTGCATGGGAAGTTTTGAAGAAATTTCTTGTGAAATGTTGATATCCAAAGTCGTCGCTTGTTTGACTAATATCTCCGAAACAGTGTCTGCTCTTATACTGGGCTGCACACCCGTCAGTAAACTCGTGCATTGTTTCTACTGAATATGAAATCGACTGTAAATATTCCGCTATATAATTTCGGACTTGGTGAACAAAGTATTGATCATGAACTAAGTCTGGGCTTATAACGAAAAATTGTTCCGTGATAATTTCAGGAAAGTCTTCTGAACTATCAACACCATCGTATTCTAGCAATGCATGTCTATGTAGAATAGTAACATGGACCGAAACTTCGGTTTTTTGAAAGTAAGCACTTTGAATCTCAGTAAGCTCGGAACACCTGTAATTTTCGCTAAAGTTATGCACACAAACACATTGCTTTTCTGGGAGATTTCTAACAAGATTTTGAAATTGTTCATTTTGCCATGTAGCTCTGTGCTGAAATATGAAAACAATTCACCAACTTGACTTTCTTTTTTCACGAGCATTAGTTTCTTTATGGTTTTGTTCCCTTTAACATTAACGCTTACATTTTCAAACTTTTCCCACTTTACAAATTCCGCAGTGTCAGATACATCAAGTTCACAAGGCAGAAAATTCAAGATTTTAACTCCACAATCGGAACAGTTTCTTTTAAGGCACTGTAAATTGTGTGAACCATCAACTTTTTCGCATAATGTTGCATTAACGACATCAGATATTGAATCGTACACAGGAGTAGAATAGCATTCATTCGATTCATTTTCTTTCAAAAGTTTCTTTCGGAATTCCATACACGATTTAAAGACAGTTTTAAATTCTACATGGTACTTGCAGCAACATGTTTGTCTATCCTTAGGTCGGACGGGTCGCACAACGTAGGGTTTGCACCTTTCGAACATTCTTTGAGCTATTTTAATAGAGGGGTTTTCTCCGATAAAGTCCAAATACACATCGGTCTGTATTTTTTCTAGTATGTGTGTCATGTGGCTTGAATAAGTTTTCGGACCAATGCGAACCGTTTTGATATCTGCCTTGTTACCAGTCGGACGAGAAATACCAGGCTTACACCAGAACTCATAAATACGTTTCTTCGTGTCAGATGTTATTGCATCTGATCTAGTTTTTCTATTTGTGTAAGTCCAGCTTGATTTTTCAGATTTAAGTATTCTTGTTCTAATTGCATGACCACGGCTAACTCTTCTTACCGGTAATCCCAATTTCCTAGCCAGTTTATTTCTGCATTTATTGTCACTGATTTTTTCACCACTTACTGATGAGATAATAACATTCATCGTTTTCAAAGAGTCATCCGATCTTTTCCTCTTACAGTTGTCAATAACTGTTTTTAAATCTTCCGTCAATGCAAGGCTTTTGATGTTTTGTGTTCTTCTATTTCCTCTGGCGAAGAAATCACTTCAGAAGATTGCAGTTTTCTCACAGTCGGTGAGTTCGAATTTTGCAAGTATGCGACCATGGTTGTCACCCGCCTGTCTGGGCTCTTTGGTAGGGCCAGTTTCAGTTTCTTCAATGCCCGATGTTTTTCTGTTCTATTCTCGAAAGTATTTCGCATATTTAAATCCTCGTTTTGCCTTTGATCATTGATATTTTCTTCACGTTTTCTCTTTCTATATTTCCGTTTTCTCTCAGTTTCTTTGACCCGTCTCATATGTTCTTTCTCTTGTTTCTCTATGTTGTCTTTGGCGTACTGCCTCATCTGATAAAGCATACTCGTTTTCCTTTAGATTTCTATTTCTGTAATAAGATTCAAGCCTTTGTTCTCGTCGCTTTTGAAGCTTTTCTTGTTTGTACCGTTCAAGTCCTTCCTTAGATGACATCCTTTTTTTTCACTGAAATAATTATGAAAGTTTTATTATATAATTTATTTTAGATACGATTAGGACAGATTTACAAATTATTAGGAGCGAATTTGTTTCTCGCTTCTGAATAGACTAATTCATTTATTCAAATCAGGGGCCCTCGAAAGGCCATACAATGCATACATTAATCATTTTGACAATTATCAACAACAAAAAACGTCTGTAACGTTACGTGTAACTTTCAAAAACGGAGTTCCATGTATCATTTTTGTATGTGACATTTTATTGGACATGCGGTTTTGTTTGTAATTTGTGCAAACCTGGGCGCATTGTCATGTTTCAAGGCTCAAAATGCGAAGAAAGGTTTGTACTTTTTAAAGCGGTAAATAGAATTAAGGAAATATTCAATAAAACAAATTAATTTAATCTCATTCGACGGATTAGTGCCGGAAAATGTGTGAAAACTGTACTTGTGACAAATTCTTGGACATGAGAAAAATTCCGACCTGTGTAAACCGACGTAACAACAAAGAAAAAAAATAAATGATTTAAAAGGCGAGTCTTTGTACAAAATAATGATACCAATATTGATTAACTTATCAGTATTCTGTTCATAAAAATCAAGTCCGTAAGTTCGGCTAAAATATTTCCCTGCTTGTGGGACACTTTTTAATATCTCATTCAGGGGCCCATTGCTTCGCTTCTAGTACTGGTTGTGTTCAAATTTTTTGACGTCACAATGCTAATATGACGTTGAACGTTGCGCTGCCCGAAAATGGTGACTTTTGGTGAAAAAATCACCAATCTTCAGCACATTTTGCCCAAATATCGGCATCTATTTGTAACGCGGGACAGGAGAAAAATGACGTTATTTTTTAAAATCGTGTTCGGTTTATTCACATACACTTGTATTAAAATGTCATTCAAGACTTAAAATAAATTCCCAAGACATTCAGTTTTATTTTGATGTAAAATTTATATGTTTTCCAGTAGCAACGACAATATAGTGACCAATTGTTGCTTATGACACGGTATTTTTTCTTGAGTGTGACCAGTTCCGTGCGTAACGTCTATTAATCTTTTGTGTGTTTTTTGTTAAATTTTGGTTCATTTAAAATAAAATTGAGAATGGAAACGAGGAATGTTTTGTATGTTTCGGAGTTTGGTGTGGCGTCCATTTCGCTGAACTAGTATACATTATTGTAAGGGGCCAGCTGAAGCTGCTCTTTGGTCTAGTTGTTGACTCTTTTACAAATTCCCCGTTTCCATGCATTCACTATAATTGCATTATTCTTCACCGTTACTAACTTTCTAACTTACTTCATTTCTTACTCTTCATTTACTTACTAAAATGACTTACTTACATACCTACAAAAATATGCTTACTTGCTTACAATAGAAGTATATATTAATCTGATATACTGACACAATCGCGGGTGTATTTGGTCTCCACCATCCCCTACGCCCCTGTAATAATACAGAAACTAAGAGAGGAAAACATAGTTTAGCCAACCATCCCCTACGCCCCTGTAATAATACAGAAACTAAGAGAACAATGGCCTAAAAATTTAAAGAATACAGAAATGAAGATCCCCCTTCAGACCCTCTTGTAAGCACGGAAGCATTAGTTAAACACACTATGAAAAGTCAGATTTTCATTATAACTTAAATAGTCAGTTTAAACCAAACTAAACCAGATTACACAAAAATGTATGCATGAGCTATTTTGCGGTTTTTAAAAATGCGGCAAATTCCAGGAACTGAACGCTCAAAATGTGATTTATAAAGAAGGAGAAAAAACAATAAATAAAGTACACATACGTGATGTTATTTTACATATTTTACAACTGACATAGTTTTATAAGTATGAAACATCTGTTGAACACTTTATTCATGTGTTGAAAATGTTGTACACGTATTTATGAATATATGCTAATGTATATGGATAATTTTAAGTGGATAACTTACTTGATCGAAAGACGTTGTAATAAATACTAGAAACTATTTGAGGGTCAAGAGGCTGTATATATATATATATATATATATATATATATAAACGCCTAAAAAGTGTACACAACAACACCAATAACAAAAAAAGGAACTATAAATGTAATTATTTATAAATATTTCGGATAACAGATATCCTTCATCAGTAAATATGATTGTGATGTTGAATGAATCATATATCAGTCTACTTAGATTAAACTATAACAATCTTGAAATTTATACAATAAAAAAGTCAAACCGAACATCAGGTAAGACGCTTGCACAATTCTAAATATGTGTTAAACACGACATAGGTTATATGACTAATTACAAAAGAGAGTTCAAATATATGCTTTAAATAAAAATAATAATGTGCGATATGAACTAGCACAATTCTAAAGCTTTAACGGTGACGACAGTTATGATGTTACAAGAACGATTATATATATCAAATGCGTTTTGTTAAAATATACTTTTTCACTTTTTTGGTCTTTTGGAAATTGTTGTTTGTGCTGTATTTAGACCATTCTACCAAGAAATTTGTTTTGCATGCACACGTATAAAAATTGCGGTTTTTATCCAACGCAATCATAGGTTTGAACGTTGTTTTCAATTTAGACTTGTATATATATATATATATATATAGTTATATTTTTATCAAAACAATGTCCTTGAATTTAATTAAGTAATTTTGCCACGTGAACGCGCGATCTAAACATTCGACAAGTGATTATTTGGAGTCTTGTCCGTTGTCCTGTACTTGAACTGTGTAGTATTGTGATCGTAAACACGTTTGCGACAATTTCACTCGAGTCCGATTAATTAAAATTACATAAAAAAAATAGTCACAAAATATCAAACGCATACTGCTTTAACACAACTAAGTTAAACACTTTTTTTTCAATCCGCATATGATTTTCGGATATATAAAGTGAAGCTCTTCTAATGTTATGACATGTATATATTTTTTATATGTTCTAACTGTTTGGTAACGTAGATTTCACCGATCTTGAATCTAATTCGATATCTTCTTGACAAATAGCATAACTTTCCCAATTCTGCTTACTTTGTTCCGTGGGTTGGAACCCCCCCCTTTTTTTGGACGATCAACGCATTTGAATGGGGACATATAGTTGGAACCCCCCTTTATCCTGGGTTAGGAACGCACCCTTTTATAAATGGCTGGATCCGCCCCTGCTTTGTCTGGTTTGCGTATTTCACACAGTATCTATTTTCCTACAATTGCTTGTAATTCCAGCGTTTAGAACATTGATTATAGATCAGATTAATTCAATACGTTTCTTTAGTTATATGTACATAGGATAAGATTTGGCGACTTGCGATCGTGTTGCTTTGTGTCCAAGAGAGATATCATCATCATCGTATAATCATAATATCACATGACAATCTTAATAGTTTTAATATTATATAGAGTATGATGAATTTCTTGTAAAAATAAATTAATTACCCTATAGATGCAGTAACCCAACAACACAAAATAAACTGGCATACTGAGGTTATCAGATGCGAATCCAGAGTTTTAAAAAAGGGGGCTCACCAAGACAAGGTTAGGTGTGAAATTCTATCCAATAGCCACATAATCACATGTATGTATAGTAGCTCCAAATCCGCCTCTGGATAACTTACAATAACCCGTATGTTCAGGGTCTATTCATTCAGACATTTACCATTGCAAGTGTTTTCATACTGAATTAATTTGTAAATATAATTTTCTCTGTGGGTCCGGTTTTTTAATCAAAAAAAATCTTTAGGAAACAGTCTTCAACAAAAGACCAGTTCCTTTACACTTTACGCTCCGAATCTAAAACAAGAATGCACACGTTGTCGTGCTAAGCAAACCCCCGTAATTCAATGTATCCGAAAACCGAACACCCTGACAACTCATCACTGTCATACTGCTGACCAAATATGAAGTCTATCTGTTCAATAGTGTCTAAGAAAAGTATAACGAAACATGTCTTCGACTAACAAACGGACGGACGGACGGAGATGATTGCAATAAAGCCCCACTTATAGAGTTGGGGGTATAATTTCCCAATCACCAATGCTTACTTCATCCGAATACGAAATTTTGACAGAAACTATGACAAAATGTGATGCGTTTTAAAGTCAACACGCTGTTAAAAAATATGCACGCAAGAATTTACCCCGAGGATTTTACTAGGTAAAGTAAGTAGTAAACGTACTGTCCATGTAATTCGCCGTTTCAGAATCTCATGCATTATGTGTAATTTCATTGTTTGTACCCCAAAATGAAACAACATCACATCATTGGTTCAATTTCAATTGTTTGGGATCGACGTTGTTATCCAATCACAGCGTTACAGTGGTGTTTGCTTTTGAAAATATTACATGTATTCCCTCAAGGATAAGATTTTATCCTCATTCACTAAGATATATAAGCTTTTAAACTTCAGTCACTTTTAACATATACACTTGTACAAATGTTCAAAGTACACTAAAGAGAAATATTCCTCCTGAACACAATATTGATTTCACGAGGCGACAACGAGATTCAACATTTGCAGATAATCATATATTGTATCAACTAGTCTTGTTTAAAGTGACATATAGTTGTTAATTTCTGTGTCATTTGGTCTCTTGTGGAGATTTGTCTCATTGGCAATCACACCACATCTTCTTTTTTATATTTGAGATGGAGAACAGCAATAAAAGCTCTGTTCATTTGCTATGTGTTTTTTGTTGTGCATGTACTGATTTTGTGTCATGGATGGATACCCCATAATCTTTCTGTTTTATTATCATAGAGATTTTGGTAATATGTGTCGTTGGGTTGTTGTCTCGTTGACGCTTACTACACGTCTCCTTTAATTCACATTCTTCTACATATTTCCCATTTTTCAATATTTCTCTCGTGACAGCGGTAAACTAAAAATGCAATCAATAGACTTTTGAACTTGAACCCATGAGGGTCTGAATGGGGTTTACAGAATAGAGAAAGGACAAAATGCAGAATAAATTGCCAAAAACAATGACGGGTGCCACATATGGAGCAGGATCTACCTACCCTTCCGGAACACCTGAGATCACCCCCAGTTTTTGGCGGGCTCGTGTTGCTCAGTCTTTAGTTTTTTATGTTGTGTTTTATGTACTATTGTTTGTCTGTTGGTCTTTTTCTTTTTTAGCCATGGCATTGTCAGTTTATTTTCGACTTATGAGTTTGATTGTCCCTTTGGTATCTTTCGCCTCTCTTTTAATAGAGAAAAATAGGCCAAAAATAAATAGAGAATAACAGAGTGCTAAAATATAAATGATAGAGAATGGGTAAAAAATATAAATAAAATGGAAATGAAAGGTCCCCATCCAGACCCTCATCCACTGCATTATGTCTGAAGCAATGGTGTATCCTAATACGTAAACAGTTATGTTTGTATAATAAAACCAGTGATCCATGTAATGTCTTATTAACATAATTGTAATAAACCAAACAAACAAGATGTTTATAAAAAGTTATACAATTTATTAAATACCTAAGCTTGCATGAAGTGATTAAAACAGGGCCACTACACATCAGATAATCACATTGCTTGCATCAACACAACTTTTCTTTTCATCGGATCACACCCGTTCAACTTGAACGAACTTACTTCTTTTTGTTCAAAACCGCTGATTACAGAAGCATTTAATGAATTTTCAACATAATGATAGCTCCCCCATTTTGAACCCCTCGCAAGTTTATGTAAATAATTTGCATGAAAATAAAAAAAATATGCTTGTTGCCTAACAAAAACATCATACAAAATGGAATTCTTTCATAAATTCATGAATATAATGAGCATATCTTCGGAGACAAATGTCAAATTTAGTCCCTGGCTAGATAAAATTCTCAGGGCGTGGATGGAATGAAAAGGCCTCCAAGATGCTGTAGCATCACAAACTGACAACTATGCCGTCTTCTCTTGTTCAATTGCTAAAACGATAAAGATAAACAACAATAGAATGGATAAACACACAAATAGTTGATGACCTGAAAAAAATCTATTTACTATTAGAAGTACGTTGACTGTAACAAAATTGTCAATTCGTGCATGTTTATAGGTCTCTCTATTTCTCTAAAATTACCTTAACAAGCAGTATATGTAGAGGGTAAATCTAGAAGTGCGAACTCTGAAAGGAAGGCACAGATTCGTTACTTATTATTTTTGTTTTTTGATTTTACTAAGGTTTCAACTACATGCTGATTCGGTTTAAAGCCAGAATTTCTCAATTTAGAAAATGTCATCTCTTTTTGGGACAAATGAACTTGTTTACGTTCATTTCCCCGATACGTAGGGTTGAATAGTTTTGTTTTTCTTCAGTTCAACAGTAACGATTACTATATTGCTCCCAATTCATACCACTCCCCCTCTTTTTCCAAAAAAAGAAAAATTGTGAGAAGAAAAATATTGTTAATTTTTGTTAGTTAGATATCATTTTATTTTGTTAAAACCTTGGTGTTAATTGATCCACTTTCACCATTTTCGAGATACTTCACTTGAATCGTACTAAATCGTATTTTTAAATGTACAAAATATTTCATGATTTGGGAATTAACGCATATGTAGGATAGGACGCAACTCGAAGTATTCTGTGATCTATGATCGATCAGCGTCCTCACAAGCGATAGTAGACAGTAAATAACGACTGGATTATAAAGTATTCGGGTTAGATTATATGCTGAATTGTATCATTTGTCGAATTCCTAAGAGCTTCTCTTTAAGTTACAAAAGGACGCTGCTTAATCAGTTATCTTTTATTTACCCAAAAGTCTAACAGTACAATTAACAGATTATCTGTTCGATCAAATATTGATCAAATAAATAATCAAAATAAATTATATATTGCCAACTAATGACCAGGATGGACCTCATGTGGGTTCATAACCTTAACGGCCAGGGGCAGATGGAAACTATATACCGTGTCAAGATTTTAATCTGCTTTTGATAAATAATATGATAACTGCATGATAAGGCTTTCCTTTAATCCGTTCTTAGTCATCAGAAACATAGAAATCCGAGATGATGAGAAAATGGTTGAAAAGTTCGTCTGCTGCTGATGTTGAAATTCTAAAAATTCCATTTCAGTTGAGTCATCCGTCTACTATGATCATCATCGATTTCATTTGTCGAGTTCATTTTGTTGATTAAAATACATGAAAATAATTCATATGTTGTGGTTTAAGAATGTGAATCATTCCCACAGAAAGCATAAAATCAAAAAAAAATATATATGTCTGGCTTTAACGGATAACCGCAAAATTACGATTGTGTGTAGGAAATCAATCCATCTTTTGAGACACATGACTGCGGTAAAAATAGTGCAGTGTATAAAAAGATTGGATTGTTATATTAAACACAGTATTTATTGTTTTTGCCTGATTGAGTAACGTTGATATGGAAACTATTCAAAAAGTATATGTAGATGTAGTTGATCAATAATCGTATAATCCTGGAATAAATCCAATATCGGAAGGTTAACATGCAGTTGTACTTTAAGTTGCATATAAATTAAAAGCCAGAAATTTCAGAGAACTCCCCATACCTTCTGAACATAAAACGTCTCTCGTTGCAGAGGCGGATTTTAGGGGGGTCAGCCTCCTTGTAGAGCTACATATATATTTAATGCATATTCTTTTAATATGGTCTATTCCTAACGTTGTCTCGTTTGGGGTCCCCTCTTTTTCAAAATCCTGGATCCGCGGCATCTATCTCTGGACAGTATTTTGAATTTTTCTGGGGAAACGATATTTGTCGTTGGGATTGATGAGAGTGGGCACAAAATATGTAATATACTAAATATACATGTACACTGTGATGTTTGTTGATGTAAGTTCCAGGGGCGGATTCAGGCGGGAGCGTGGCGGGCGCCCCCCCTAAAATTTGCAAAGCATGGGTTATCCTCATCTTAATAAAGAATATTTCGATAATTTTACCTCAAATAAATTTAAGTTTGCGCACCCCCCCCCCCCCCCCCCCCTTTCATGGGCCCTGTAATTTGGGAAATAAATTATTCTATAAGTATTCTATTCTATTCTAAAGGGGAAATGACATTAAAGTAGAAAAAAGTGGATAGCAAGACTTTAGTAACCCGGCACATAAGAGAGGGTCTTAACCTTGTTTGTAAGAGAATATTTATTATTTAATTCGCCATTATCAGTTGCGGATCCAGGATTTTGAAAAAGGGGGGGGGGGGGGGTTCTGGCAAGCCAACGTTTGGAGTGATACTTGGTAAAAAAGTCTATGCATTTATCATATATGCAGCTCCAAAACTCGCCAACACCTCCAAACCACCCTCAGCTCTTTTTAAAATCCAATATTCGCAACCAATTTATGTTACGGTAAATATCAACATGATGCATCTGTCATCGTCTGCTCAAGGATATTTGCCAATTAACAATGCATTTCGCGTGGTAAATATTCTTAATTAGGTTGAATCACACAAGATTATGTAACAAAAAGGAAGTATTTGGGGTCAACAGTCAAATATAACATCTTAATTTCTACATAAATTGAATGGAATTTGCATACGACAGTAGAGAGAAAATGCATTACATGTGACTCATAGGAAACATCTGTCTAGCAGACGATGTCAAGCGAGAGTTATAATTTCCCGTTTAATAAATCGATCAAAAACAGAGAGAAATTTTTGATTATTATAAATTATATCGTAAAATGATATGTTATGCGTCCATAAAACTATATGGCTATTTAGTGGCCTCTTGACCTGTATTAACCTCAACATACTCCAATACCAACTAGCCGACAGGCGTGCCCCACCAGATTCGTTGTATACACATAGGAAGCGAGGTGAAAGATAGGAAATTTTTACTTTTTATTACATACTCCCGTTTACTTAAAATGCCGTCAGTAAATATCTTAAAAGTTGCGTCTTCTTTGTTCATATTTTAAACTTTTTAAAACACTAGACCATTAAATCTCAATGAGGAGTGTAAAACTATTTTACCTTTATCCTTTCACAAATAAAGACGCGTCGTGAAAGAAGCTGTCGCACAAATAAATATACAAATAAAAATAATATTTACATAACAAGAGGGTCATTTCACTGCGGGCAACTTTGCTTCGGCTTAATCAATAGCTTCTCTAAAATAGCTTATAAATATGCATACAAAAGAATGTGAAAAAAAATACTCACTTTCTTTGGTCGGTAAAGGGTTTTTCTCTTGTGTTTCTGTTTTCTTCAATTTTGATTTATCAAACTTAGTTACTTCCTCAAGATCTGGTTTGTCTGCCATGGTTAAACTACAAAATAAATAGTATTTCTAATATGTATAAAAAGTTTGTAAAACATATGTATAATCATGCAATGCCTAAATTCAATAGATACTCATCTGTATTATTTAAATTCAATTTTTCAACAATGAAAATTATATTACTTGTCAATACCGAAATGAATTTTAAATTTTAACTTACAATTTAAATTCACGTCTTCCTTCGCTGCAGTCAGACAAGCAAGTGAAGTGTGAACTGTATTCAAGTGCTGGGAGTGTCATCGATTATATTCCTACGCGAGAGAACTATATTTTGATGAGCCAGCGGTTGAATCATTGTTGAATGATGACAATGATGACTACTCTCAGATAATACCGATTGTTTGATGTCCGGTTAATTGATTATCTCGATAGGTCTGATAATAATGAAAAGAGATATATGTTTATTAATTATATCTATGAAAAAGATATAGCATAAAGCAGAAGTAATGCGACACTTGTCCGTTACTATGACAACCTTTTCTAACAATGGATATCAATTGAATATTTTGTGAAAATATTCAAGAACAAAAAGAAAAGTTGAACAGGAGATTTTATTTGTTTGTAACAAAGACTAGCACAATTTTATTTAGGGGACAGCTGAGGACCACCTCCGGGAATTTTATTTAGGGGACAGCTGAGGACCACCTCCGGGAATTTTATTTAGGGGACAGCTGAGGACCACCTCCGGGTGCGGGATTTTCTCGCTGCATTGAAGACCCATTAGTGGCCTTCGGCTGTTGTCTGCTCTTTGGTCGGGTTGTTGTCTCTTTGACATATTCCCCATTTCCATTCTCAATTTTATAGTTTGTACTTTAATATTTTAAGACAAATACGGTCTCTGCATGCCTCCCTGAAGCATCTATATCTAGATATATATCCAAACCAGTGCGGAAAGAAATACACAACTCCTTTTGTCTTGGTGGTGTACTGAGAGAGAGAGAGAGAGAGAGAGAGAGAGAGAGAGAGAGAGAGAGAGAGAGAGAGAGAGAGAGAGAAGAAGGGAATAATTCTTTGTAATTTTATTGATGTAAATCTCTTCACTGGACGTAAGATAATAATTAATAGACAAATATTATATATTAATCAATCTATTGATCTATTAATGTTAATTTATAAGAATAGTAAGAAATAAATGTTCGAATATGCATTACTTTCAATTAAACAACAACTCATATTTTAGGGAATGTTTTCAATCAAATAAAATAACCCGGATTTTCTTTTTAAAATCGGATAAAACACCGTATTTTTTTCTTCCTTAATTCCATTCAAACTATGAAATATTTACATTTGATGAGGAAGATATTTGTTAAAAACTGTACAATAATGAACAAACGTCTAACCTTTAATCCGCTCAGGAAGTTCAGTCGTGTTATACATGTGTTATAAAATATAGTATATTGTTTCAAATTTTTTATGCAAGGCCAATGTTATGTTTTATCTGTTTTAAGCAAGGTTTACATTATGATGCATTAGAGCCATTAAATCGTTAAAAAGACATTAAGATTGCAGTTGATTTCCAACTGAAATATCTTTTGTGATTTAAAACACGAATTTTCGGAGCGGATTATAATATACAATTGTTGTACCTGCTAATTTCACGTTATAGTAGAAAACTTGCAAAATTTTACATTTTTTTTCAGAAAATGAGAGATTATTTTTTTTGTTTGCCTGAACGACTTGAAAAAAGCCATATCAAAATTACAGCCTTTTTTTATAAAATATTAAGACCTTTTCCGATCGCTTCTCTATCCTATGCATGTCTATGCATGGGAGGTGCATATATCGTTTGTGATTTGTTTCAGTGGGATGAACTTTAATGTAGGAAGTATTATGTTATATTTTGTGGTCGTATATGAATATGCTTAATAAAGTTTTATTACTTTTAAATTTTGTCAAATCAACTTTGACTCAGCTAGATGTAATTTGAATTTGCAATGATTTAATCGATCATCATCACGTGCAATGTCATATTGCTATATTACCATTATTCGTACGATGTGAGTTGCTGGGAAATATTGATTTTATTATGTATTGTAAAAATTAGATTTAGAAAATCTCCTTGCGAAAGTATGCGCGAAAAATGCATGAAATGTGTGTGCACAAGGGATGCAATTGTGAATTAAGTGGCTCTTGTGTTCAGTATGTCTGAATAGTTACACGTTGTTATCTTTTTCGCCTTATGACGGAATGTAATCGGTGAACTCAATTGCGCACATCTTTCGAAATTTGTTACATTTAACTTATCATCAAAATTGGCAATAATCTTTTATGAATTAATGACAAGCTGTCATATCGTTTGATGGGCTCTAAATTATACAGGTTGAAAAAACTCTCAATGGTTCACATATATCTTTTTCGTCAAAATTTAACTCTCTCTCTCTCTCTCTCTCTCTCTCTCTCTCTCTCTCTCTCTCTCTCTCTCTCTCTCTCTCTCTCTCTCTCTGAATGAAGACCTAATTGTTTCCAAAATATCAAAAAGATCATACTAAAATAGTTTTCGATGTTTTAACATTAAAACAGCTTATTATAATATCAATTAAATGTAAAACAAAATCAATATATTACAGGTCTTGTAAATTTGTGTTGCTAAGTCCTTAATTCAGGTGCATGTTTCTATCACATAAATCATTTCTCAGTATTTCGCTTGATTTTTATCTCTGTTAAAATGATGAATTAACAGAGACACATATATCCATTCTATAATGGAGAACTGTATTTATTATCTCGATCAAATGAAATCTGAACGCAAATGATAAGGAATATCGTATGAAATTGTTCATAAGAAACTCATATTGTATTTCGTTCCATGTGCATATACGATTACAAAGTAACACAAACGATATATAGGGAACACGTCATGTGTTCTATACTTTTAACAACTTCAAGGGAAAAGCAGGCGATACAAATACAAAACGTTTTATACGATAAAAATTCAGAAAATACGGAAATTTATTAGGTGCACCGCATTCGATAATTGATTGATTGATTGCGAATTGATTGAAAATAATTTGTTCATGTTATTGATAGTAAAAGGAAGATATTCTAAAAATACCTAGAGAAAAAAGACTATGCCCATTCTGTAATACATTGGAGGATGAAGCTCATTTTATTTTATACTGTAAAAAAATCTAAACTAAGCGATAACTTTTAAGGAAATGTAGTTAAACATATGCCAGATTTTATGTCCTGACAAGAAAATGAGAAAATTAAATAACTTCTTTGCCCACCAACCTCAAAAGAAGTAGAAGGCTTAGGGTCCTTTTTTAAACAGGCATTAGAACTGAGGACAGGGGACTATTGATTTATTTATATAATGATAATTTTCGCCGAGTGGAGCGAGGCAAAAAATGTTTTGAGGTAAAACTATCGAAATATTCGTTATTAAGCTGAGGAAAACCCATGTTTTGCAAATTTTAGGGGGGGCGCACACCCGCCACGCCCTAGCCTGAATCCGCCCCTGCTTGTCTCATTGACAATCATACTACATCTCCTTATTCTTATATTGATGGAGACATCTATAAATACATACTTGAATTTGTCAACTTTTACTGTATAGGTTATTTGTCTCATCTACGTGATTCTTGTTTTTTTCTTTCTCTAATTAAATAATTTAATTTTGGATGTAACGCGTCTTCTGATTGGCTGACGTTGTTTTGTTTATCAGCTCATAGACATAATTCTGTCATGTGACCTTGACGTCATCAACGTTTTTTCATGGTTTACTCTGGTTTAAACATGTTAAAATGAAATTTAGAATTAAATTATAAGAAATTACTGTAATATTTTTTCTGTCTATTCGAAATAACATAAAAAATGTGGTGCACACTTTTAAATAACCCGCTACGCTTGATGTTATTTCTTCATAGACAGAAAAAATATTACAATCATTCCTTAAATAAAAGACGATGTACTCATGTATACTAGTCAACAAAAAATAACGATACACAAGTTTGAACTCCAATTTATCATACAATATAATAAATAGGAAAACATGTTTAATTATCCAATAAATAACATTCATTTGCCTTTGCAAATGAATATGATTAAAAGAATCTGACCAAATTGGAAAGTGAGAAAATACCGTGTTATTGAGCACAAGGGTCAAATTTATTTTGCAGAAAATGATGACAAAAGTCGGCATTTAATTTCGAAGATGAGAATTAAGTATTCAAATATCTGCAAAGGCATTCAAAATTTTAAGCAGACCATGTTTAAGTTTAATGTTTTAAGTTCTAATATCGACTTTTGAATTTTTGGGTGAAAATACGATTTTTGAAATGACAGAAATTGCAAAAACAAAAAAAAAATCGCGTATTTGCCTTAAATCAATGGTTTTGATAAGAAAATTACACTCTGTAAATATTAGACCAATTGGGCAATTATTTACCTTGGTACAGTGTATCCAATTTCATTATATATGGAACATATATTGCCTTGTATCGTTTCTTTTGTCGACTAGTATATATATATATTTGGTGTACTAATTTTTGCACCTTTTGTTTGCGGTATACCATCTTTTTCGCAAGTTTATTGTTTTCTGTTTGGTATTAGATTAATAGTTATGATCCATTTTGTTACATCTGGTGATCCGTTTATTTGGCAATCGCCAATGGCAGTCAGCAGCGTTTAAGAACATCCGTTGTTCGGACCTGCTAGTCAAAATATACTTTTTCACTTTTTTGGTCTTTTGGAAAATGTTGTTTGTGCTTTATTTAGACCCCTATATATATATATATATATATATATATATATATATATATATATATATATATATATATATATATATAAATAGCTATTCAAAACTTGAATGAACATTTTTGGTTGCTATACAACAAGAGAAAATGATGTAATCATTGAAATACTTTTAGTTATCTGTTTTAACATTTCTCCATGTATAAACAAAACACTGGGCGTGTATATACACCAATAGGACAGCAAACCAACGACGTAATAGAATACAGAGATTGATACAGTGTCTATACCATTTAAACAGTTCTTTTTTATTGTTTCGAATCTGAAAAAAAAAACAAAATTCATGTGTTACTCGTCCAAGGCCTAGACTGTACGTATGCTATGCCACCATAGACCTAGGACATAGTATATTGATAGTATACTTAGTATTATTAGTATAATAGTCCCAGCATAGACCAATACCTTCATCATTTATTTCATAAAGGTGCGCATTTAACAAAGATTACAAGAGAGGTTTGTGACTTTTGACGCAGGTACGTTATATTCACGTGTTATTTGGGTACACCCCTCGTCCATCCCCACATTTATAACTTGTTAAGAAGGAAACGACGAAGATATGAACTAATATTTTGGTCTTTTAAATTAACAATTTTGTCATGTTGGGGATTTTTCTAGCTGAGCTACACCGTAAGGGTTTTTTATGTTTTGCTCATCGTTGAAGGTCCTGCGGCGACATAAAGTTGCTTACATTCATGTGGATAGTACAAGGTTAAAAGGAAGTAATTAAAGATGACTGGCGCCACCTAGATTTCACACCCAAGATAATAGGCAGAAGTAAATTTATTTTCTGCTGCCCTGGTAATTAGAAATAAAAATTGAAATAGTGAGAAATGAGTGTTGGCCATTGGTGTAGAAATAGCGAGAAATTTGGAGGCAACTCTCTGTGACGAGCAAAATTTTCTGTGCCAAATTAAGCAAGGGGTGTTCTTGATTTATACTATTTCGAAAATTCCGGAACTGTTGAGTACCCTTAAAAAATGCCATTTTTCTATCAAAAAAGCTGCGGTACCATATGTGTTTTGCAGTTTGATTTACACCCATGCAAAGGTGTTGATAATTCAGAATTTGACATTGTTATCAACGGATCTTTTATAGTGAAAACGCAGGACCCAAAAAGGCTACCATTGTCGCCTATGTAAATAATTACTTCATTGTAACCACAAACATACCACATTTCCTTCTTGGCGATCAACAATATTAAGAAAGAAACGTAAACCAGACTACATCGATCTATATGTAAATATTTATAACGTTTGAGCCAAAACGGATACACCGTATCAGACAGAAAATGTAAGCCAAGGAAATATATATAAGTATATCAGGAAGTATGTAAGTATAATTTATATGTGTGACACTTTTTAACACATTATATATTGTTAAATATGGCTGATTTAAAGATTACCGGTTTAAGTACAGGGACGTCCGTTCGGGATGGGGAATATGAAATATAATTATTCGATTAAAGAGAATGTCACTCATTGACAGCAAATTAACAAAAAGTTTTCATCAACAATTGGAAGTGTTCGTAAATAAACTGATGCAGAATAACATTTACTGAGCCAGTTCTCAGATACAGACAGATCTCATGATTGACCTCGAGCTCCAATATTGCTTTAGCGTTTCAAAACCTTTACTAACTTTTTTATTGTATATTTGGTTTTTGTTCTGTTTTGCCAATGACGTTACAGGATGAGATAAAGATTATCGTGTTTGAAAACATGTAAACCGGGCCTTTCTGCCTTGAAGTTCAATGTAAACCAAAATGCTTCATTATGAAACTTCCACTTAGTGTATATAAGAAAAAAGGAGATTAGGTATATAAGATTTGCAATTAACGAGCTATTGCGCACTGTAGTTGGAAATCTTGAATTATTGATTCAGCTCAACAAAGCATACATAGGAAGATGTGATATAATTGCTAATGAGACAAATCTCCCCCAGAGCCCAAATGACATATAGAAGTTAACAACTATAGGTCACCGTACGGCCTTCAACAATAAGCAAAACCCATACCGCATAGTCAGCTATAAAAGGCTCCGAAATGACAAATGTAAAACAATTCAAACGAGAAAACTAACGGCGTGATTTATGTATAAACAATGAACGAAATACAAATACATAAAATACATCTAAAATTGAAAAAGGGTTATATGCTCAATTCGATAGTGACACATTTGCTTTATCCATTTCTTTTTGTAATTCGTTTTTTTTTATTCTTTTAAGAATAACACCTTTTCTATTAATAGGTTTATCACCTAGATTACCCTTTAAATCAATCTATAGGTTCCATTATATGACTTTTGACTACAAGTATAGCGGGAGGGTTGAGATCTCACAAAACAGGTTTAACTCCGTCGCATTTTTGCGTCTGTCCCAAGTCAGGAACATCTAGTCTTTGTTATTCTTCTTTTTTTAAATTTTTGTTCATTTTTATGATTAGTGTGGTGTCCATTTCGCTGAACTAGTATACATTATTGTTTAAGGAACAACTGAAGCCCGACTCCGGGTGCGGGAATTTCTCGCTGTGTTGAAGACCCATTGGTGGCCTTGGTCTGTCTTCTGCTCATTTGTCGGGTTGTTGTTTCTCTTTGACACATTCACCTTTTCCATTCTCTATTCTATGTGACCTTGCTCCTTACCTGTGGTTAAATCTTTAATATATAGATTCATATTAATATATTGTATGTGTACTAATATAGATATAGATAGATTGATCATATATCAAAACAGGTGTTTTATGTTATTTTTGTTGTTGCTTAAACTAATTAGAAGACAGGTAACATAAACTTCTGTTTCCATGGTAACATCCTAACTGTCATTTGTTATTTTTCTCCTTTTAATCCCTGGTATTAATCAAATCATAGTCAACGAAAGATATTATACGGTATATATATGGAAAAGGCAGATACATCACTTTTCGGGCGTAACGTGACTCCGATTTAGACATAGACAATAGTTTTTATATTTGGTTTATATTCCATACATCTATAAAAGTGGAATTTTCAGAAATAATATTTTGCCTCAAGCAGTCAATTTGGTTCAATTTTTTGTCAAAGTAAGCTAAAAAGCATATAGCTGATGTATCATTGGGTTGCAAATAAAAAAAATGAATCTGTTTTCACGCAACTTCCAATTTAGATGGGCCACGCATGTGCTCAGCATCAGGACCACCACTTTTCGAGAAGACTGTTTTTGTTATGATTTGTTACATAGTATATAGATATGTTTATTTGTGATGCGCTTTTTATATAGTTTTATCTTATGTTGTACTGTGACACCACTGTCCCGTTGAAGGGGGAAGGGGTGAGATGTTGAACGCTCACAATAATGTTTTTTCAGAAGAAATAATATAATGATGACCAGCTGAGATTTTCTCCAAGGACCACCAGGGAAAAATATTTTAAGAACTATGATAAGAAGTTGCTATTATGGTTTGCATAATTCCTATCAGAACTTAGAATTACATTACTAATAGTAATGGAATTCTGACTGTTTCTACTGAATATCGTCTTCGTTGTACACTATACTCTTGAATCGTATTCGGTTTGTAGTAAGATTACTAGAGGGCGTTTTTGTCAACAGGAAGTTTTAATCAAACGCGGGAAGTTTAATTTGGCGCCAGATCATACAGTGAAAGAAGACAAAGAAACTTCCAACTAAAAAACTACAAATTCTTGAATTTAATTTGATTTACCTGAAAATTAGATAGACACAAAAATGTTTGTCAACAAAAGAGGTAAGAATGGATAGCAACATTAAACGATTTAAAAATATTACATTAAAAAAGTTGAAGAAAACAGCACAAAAAAACTGGACGTATCGTCTTAAGGTTCATCATAACAAATGGACAAATATGGCCGTATTTTCACCTCAAAAACTACTCTGTGTACAGACTTACCTGTGCAGTTTGGAAAGTTTTAAGGCCTGGCATCCACTAGATATATAAAAGTTAAATCTATTTTGCATAACAGAAAGATAAAATCTTTTTTTGAATATGATGGGCATTTTTTTTCCTTCCTGCAGAAGGTGTAAAAATAAACTAACACCTGAATTGCATTTGATACTGTCCACTCAGTTACTACCTTTAACTCACCTATAGATGTGTAGATATCTATTGTCCATGCCAATCAAGGACAATCAATACAATACAAATCAGTTGTTACCTGAGATGGAGCATCTCAAAGTTATATCCCAACTTAGTTTATTTTTACACCTTCAGCAGGAACGGAAAAGAATGCCCATCATAATCCAAAAAAGATTTTATATTTCTGATACGCAAAATAAATTTAACTTTTATACATCTAGTGGATGCCAGGCCTTAAAACTTTCCAAACTGCACAGGTAAGCCTGTACACAGAGTAGTTTTTGAGGTGAAAATACGGCCATATTTGTCCATTTGTTATGATGAACCTTAATTTTAATTTTTATGAAATAAGATTATGACAGTATCACTGATCAACGATGTTGATAGAGTCAGGTGATAACTGATGAGCTTTTCAAAGTTATTTTGTTTGACTGCTATACTTATCTAAAAGCTACATTTTGTAATCCCAAATAACGTAATTTGGATCATGGGACAGGACAAAGTTGGATTATAGGTAGTAGGGACCAGCAAATAAATGCTTACAATAAATTAAATCATAGGTATAATTTGGGGACCGGACAAATTATTTTTATGTCCTCCCCCTTTTTCTAAAAATCCTTATTTTTGAAATTTCTTTTTATTTTTACAGAAATTTTTTTTGTGTTTTTCTGTGTTGCACTTGCTAACATATATATATATTTTTACTAAGATTAACATTTATTCACGATCTTCTTAAACTTGACGTTTTTGCAAAATGTTGTCATTATTGAAACTCGGAAAAATGTACACTAGGGTCATCAAAGACATTATACAAATTATGACATTTAAAGATGGGCTGTAAAATAAACAGACATGTTACAAATTTAATTATTGAAATTTAAATTCCACAAAATGGGATCTTCAAAACTTATTTTTCAGAAATTTAAAAAAAAATTCTAGGATTGGGTGGTTTAAACTAGGGTCGGTCAGGTAACTGGAACCATACACATTTTTATTTGACCTAAGTAACAATTATTAGACGCAACAGTCTTAAGTCTTGCAACTTGCATGTACCTTTTTTTCTTGAAATGTTGCATATAATGATCTAAACAAATGTACTTTCAGATACATGTACCTTCCCTCTATTTAAAAAAAATGACATTTTGCTTTGTGAATTTATAACCCACTTGGGTAACTGGATCCCTTAAAGAACACACTTGTTTTGAGCTCCCATGGACAGAAGTTGGCACTTATGCAGCATCATAGGGAGTCCATACTGGCATTGATTCAAATAGTGCACATGCTGCAACAACAGTATGTCAGCACCTTCCATGTTGAATGTATAGGTAGTTAATATATGTATCTTTATTTCCCCCAATAATGAAGAGCATTAGTTAGAAATTAATAATTAAAATTAGGTAAACCTTTGGTAAGTAACTGAGTGAAGAAGTTGGCAAAAGTAAAGTTTTACAAATATTTATGCATTATTTCAGATGGGCGACAAGAGAAGGTTATGTTTGACAAGATCACTTCAAGAATACAAAAGCTTTGCTATGGACTGCATTCTGATTTTGTAGACCCTGTAAGTACTTTTTTCCAGTGTTCCAGAAAACCAGCTTTCATGTCTATCCTAACCAACAAAAAAATCAGACGGGTTCGTCAATATTGATTGTAGTGGTGGTTCTGATGTCTAACTAAAAGTTTGTGGTGGTTTTATTCTATTTTTTAATTTTAAGGCTTTCTGGTATTAAGTGTAGCTCCTGATACAATGTATATCAATATTCAGTAATTACCTGGCCTGCCAAAGGTAAGTGTTTTTCATTGGGACAACCAGTTTTGTAGTGAAGGACCAGGTTAAAGTAAGATTTCAAGAACTTTGCCACATTGTATACAAGAAACAGTATTAATACCTTGATACATTGATTGTTAACAGAGCAGAATTGTACTTTTAAGCAATTCAATCATAAGTAGCCATTTTAAACCATGCAATTTTTAAAGGCAGTGCTTTAATGCCTTTCTAGTTGATGTGTTAATCTTTCTTTCCGCGATATCCAACTTATCTACGTGGGGGTCATTAGGCTCCAAGTAGATCCGGAAAATGTTGATTCTCTCCTCTTCTTATTGTGATATAAAATGTTTTTTGTTTCATTTCATTTACATTGGGAAATAGAGAAACGATCATTGTGTTTTGTTAGTTTTAAAAACTTTTGATATATTTGTATTTTACATTATAAGCAGTCAACCGATTGACAAACTAGAATTATTTGAATTCCGTGTGTAAAGAGGTCGGGTTAATTTCGAGTGTTATCTGCAATCTAGATGTTTATAAATCATTTCAGTCGTTGATATAATAATTAAAGGTCGACTGAACATGAATTATATTATACAATTTAAGGCGCATTTCTGTTGATGCACGTGAACCCATCTAACGTTATTGATTGTTATTTCGCAGTTATATAAAGTAGCAAATTGTCGTTCCTGAATAGGTGGCGCTGTGGTAGCCGATCCTGTTCTTAAACTTCCGGTTTCTGCACTGTGCAACTATACAGTTGCATTTTTAATTAACGATGCCAAGTACTTGTTGTTGTGTACCTGGATGTCATTTAAGAGGAGGACATGCATTTCCAAATGACTTAAAAAGAAGGAAAAGTTGGATCAACGCCATGGCCCATACGCAGATTGGACGAGAACAAGATGAAATCGTGGAGTCCATCTCAATCAGCTGTTGTTTGTAAGGCACATTTTACTGAAAAAGACTACGTGCAGGAAACTATTCATGGTAAAACTCTATTTTCTTTTTAAAATATATAGTTATATATGTAATCGCCATGCGAATAAACCAAAGTCTGTTTACAACCGCAATTATCGTTTTAGAATAAAAGGGGGTGGTTAATTCTCAAGACGTCATAATTTTTTTGATTACGATTCAATGTGATCTGTTTGAGATTTTTTGGTGCTTGCTACAATTATAATGAGGTATATCATACTGAGAATTATTTTAGCAGTAATTATGCTTATGTAGTAATGACAGGAATGCATAAGCTATGCCTCATAGACTTTCCTGAAAAATATCAATGACAATGTTAACAGGAACAAAACAATGACATGCTCTCATCTATATTATAGTTATTAAGGTACAAACAATGTATGTTTGTTGCATACGTCTCTCATTGTTTGTCCTTTGGATTTACATAAAATACATTTTGATGTTCATTGAATCAGGCTAACATAGTTTTATCCAGATTGTAATGAATAAATCTAGTTAATATTTTGCCAGGTAGTACAAAGTATGCATTGCTAATGGAAGTTCATTTAATTATCAAAAAACTAATGTTTTATAACCTTTTTCAGAGCGCAAACCCTCCATACAGAGACTTGAGTCTACTGCCATTCCCAGCCTATTTTCCTGGATCAAGCAAGAGACTGAATCGTCCGCAAAAAGAAAAATCAGGGCAGTTACCTGGGAAAACAAAAGAACTAAACTTGATGAATATTGTAGTAGAAATCTAGAGGAAAGTTTTGATTGTAAAGTTGGTTTTCCTGAAGAAATCATTCATACTGCAGCCAGGATTTATGACTGTCCACCACCAACTGCCGAGCTAATGTTGAGCTTCACAGATGGAATTACGCAAACACCATCAATGCCTATATTTTCAACAGAGAATTTTGAAATGAAGACATGTGACACAGCCATGCATTTTTATACCAGTTTAGAGTTGTATACTAAATTTTTATTTGCTTTGACCACACTTGGTCCAGCAGCACATTGTTTGAGATACATATATTTTCAAATTGATAGGGTGTCTTTGACTTTGATGAAATTGAGGCATTATACAACCAACTTTGAACTGTCTAGATCAGAGTTCGCGAAAACTTATTTTGACCCGTCGGTCATGGGACCGACAAAGCATGATTATTTGTCAGTCCTACAAAATTTTAGCCAGTCCTACAAAACCTGTCAATTTTATCCTGAAATAAAATTAATAACATATTTTATCGAAAAATAACTTTATTAATATTAGTTTTATTCTTCGCACCCACAGGCAAGTTAACAATGAAGGACCAGTTCAGGTCTTCTGATTGTTCTTATTCAAAGTCATCTTCACTATCCATTTCATCATCTGAATCACTTTCTCGGCTGTTACAGTATTTGTTTGCTCCATTGTAGGGTTCAATCGCCGATTGTTTGCCAGGGATGGCTCTATGAACAAATTTAGTAGGCCACGTGTAGATCGCCGCTTTGGTTTGTTTATAATAAATCCGTAAACCAGTACCGGAAATTGGCAGCAGGTACATCTGATAACCGATGTAAACACTTATTGGAAACAGTTGCGGTACATCTAATAACCGATGTAAAAAAGTGCCGAAATATGCACTACAACGGCCGTTTTTACATCGGTCATCGGGACCGGCACTAGCCTTCAAAATACTGGTCCGAGCCTCATTTTGACCGACAGGACCGACCATTTTCGCGAACTCTGTCTAGATTCTAGATTGAAACTAGTGTTAAGAATATTGTGTAAACATGGATTTTTTTTTATGTCTAAACAGTGGCGTGAGGCTAACACTTGGCCATTTAGTGGTTTAGTCAGGTATTTTTTGCCATCCAACTTCAAATTAAAGTTTCCTACAACTTGGATTATTATTGACAGCACAGAATATCCCATGATAAAACATAAAGCTCCTAGAGCTCAGGCAACCTTTTCATCATATAAAAACAGAAACACTGAAAATACTTGTATGTTCGACACCTGGTGGTTTAGTCAACTACAAAAATGTATGTCTCTAATGCATATGTTGGTTGTACCAGTGACTGTGAAATAGTTGAAAGATGTAGAATACATGTGTAGTTCAATTATGTGATCCAGGTGATAGTGTGATGGCAGACAAAGGTTTAAATGTGCAAGATTTGTTTGCTCACTTTTTTCAAAAAAAGACACAGAATTAGTTCCAAAACTCTTATACGGGATAGAAAAGTCTCCAATTAACACATGCACATAGAGCTAATTATTGGACTTGGCAAAACATACAAAATTCTAATAAATCCTATGAATGGAACTGAAACAAAACTTTCATCTGAAATAACATTTAGTTGTTTTATGTTGTGTAATTTTAGGACTTGTATTGTGCCAGAGGATGCATAAATAAAAGTGATGCAATGAAGTTTGTTCTGATATATATATATATAAATATTATTTACAATTACATGCACATGTAAATTGTAATGCATAAAAAAATAAGGAGATGTGGTATGATATTCAGTGAGTTTATCGAACCAAAGTGCATAAGAAATGGGTTAAGCAGTTATAGGTGTTACTGTCACCGTACAATCTCCAACAATTAGAAAAACTTGTACCGTGTAAAAAATTTCAGAGATCTTACAACTAAGTTTGACTTTGGTGAATTGTTTATATCTGTTGATGTAAATATAAAAAAGAAGATGTGGTATGATTGCCAATGAGACAACTCTCCACAAGAGACCAAATGACACAGAAATTAACAGCTATAGGTCACAGTACGTCCTTCAACAATGAGCAAAGCACATAATGCACAGTGAGCTATAAAAGGCCCCAAAATGACAATGTAAAACAATTCAAACAAGAAAACTAACGGCCTAATTTATGTACAAAAAATGAACGAATAACAAATATGCAACACATAAACAAACGACAACCACTGAATTACAGGCTCCTGACTTGGGACAGGCACATGTACATACAGAATGTAGCGGGGTTAAACATGTTAGCGGGATCCCAACCCACCCCCTAACCTGGGACAGTGGTGTAACAGTACAATATAAGAACGAACTATAAAAATCAGTTGAAAGAGGCTTAACTCATCAGATGGATAAATACAAATACAAGTGGACGTGGCCGGGTAGTTGTACATCCAAACAACTAAAAGACACTAAGTACAGATCTGAAAGTACTCGCATTTACTGACAGCTAGTTCAAAGCCACTAACAACTGATAAAAAAATCTTGCATCTAAGACTAAATTATCAAACCTAAGCTCCCTTTAGAATTTTATAAATTTTAGATTTTACATTTCTGAGTTGTGGGGTTTTATTCATTAAAAAAGGGGGGATTTTCCAGTTTTTGGACAATAACTCAAAAATGCTTTAAGCAGTTCGCATGAAACTTTGGTGAATTATTTATAGCTATTGATGTAATCTCCCTATTGATTTTCATAAATTTCAAATATGACATTGAGAAGAAATTGAACTTTATTTGTTTATAGTCTGGCAACAGATTTATTAAGTATTGCGCAACAGCACAGTGTATTGCACAACAGCAAGAAATCTTTAATTGAATATAAATTCAATTCATATAACCGATTTCAAGTTCTTTGACTACATTTATTCAGAAACTATAGTATGTCAAATATTTAATTACAATCCAAATTCAGACCTGTATCAAGCTTGAATATTGTGTCCATTTTTGCCCCAACTGTTCAGGGTTGGACCTCTGCAGGTGTATCCAGCAGCGCTCAGTGAATCAGTTTATTTCTTAATTAAGAACTCCTTTTTGTCGAGCCTGCGACAAAAGTCGCAGAAAGCTCGACATAGGGATAGTGATCCGGTGGCGGCGTTAGCTAACTTCTTAAAAGCTTTATATTTTAGAAGGTGGAAGGTCTGGATGCTTCATGCTTTGTATATGGATGCCTCATGTTACGAAGTTTCCGTCAGTCACATGTCCAATGTCCTTGACCTCATTTTCATGGTTCAGTGACTACTTGAAAAAAAAGTTAAAGTTTTTTGTAATGTTAAATTCTCTCTTATTATAAGTAATAGGATAACTATATTTGGTATGTGCGTACCTTGCAAGGTCCTCATGCCCGTCAGACAGTCTTCACTTGACCTCGACCTCATTTCATGGATCAGTGAACAAGTTTAAGTTTTGGTGGTCAAGTCCATATCTCAGATACTATAAGCAATAGGTCTAGTATATTCGGTGTATGGAAGGACTGTCCATCTGGCAGGTGTTATCTGACCTTGACCTCATTTTCATGGTTCAGTGGTTAAAGTTAAGTTTTTGTGTTTTGGTCTGTTTTTCTTATACTGTATGCAATAGGTCTACTATATTTGGTGTATGGAATGATTGTAAGGTGTACATGTCTAGCTGGCAGGTGTCATCTGACCTTGACCTCATTTTCATGGTTCAGTGGTCAAAGTTAAGTTTTTGAGTTTTGGTCTTTTTTTCTAATACTATATGCAATAGTTCAACTATATTTGGTGTATGGAAATATTTTATGATCTATTTGTCAGTCACGCAGGTTTTTTTTTTACCTTGACCTCATTTTCAAGGTTCATTGCTCAGTTTTAAGTTTTTGTGTTTTGGTCTGTTTTTCTTAAACTATAAGCAATAGGTCAACTATATTTGTTGTATGGAAGAATTGTTAGCTGTACATGCCTGCCTAGCATGGTTCATCTGACCTTGACCTCATTTTCTTGGTTCATTGGTCAATGTTTAGTTTACCTGTTTAATGTTAAGTTTATGTGACAGTTGTAATAAAGCTTTATATTTAGGACTATCAACATAATATCAATGATTAGCAAAGAAGGCGAGACATTTCAGCGTGTGCACTCTTGTTTCATTCATAAATTACTTTATACTTGGAAATATAATTTTGCTTGGAGTTATAGTTTCTAAAAAAAGTATTGTCATTGAAAGAGTTGACATGTTGCAATGTACATTTATTCTACATAGTTTTATGGTACCAAATCAAAAGTTTATATAAAAGAAAGAAGTCAAAGTTTTCCCATCATAGTTTAGTTACATACATTTTTTTTGTACCTGAGGTCGTTGAATATAGATCATTATATAAATGAGGAGATGTGTCATGATTGCCAATGAAAGAACTATCACCCATACATTGTACTTACCAGTAACAAACCACATTTGCAAAGTCGAATAAAATACAATTGATAACATTTACTTATTACTAAAAAGAAAATGCCAAACTATTTTTAACAGTATTTGACTATATATGAACATAGATAAAAAAGGTACAAACTGGACATAATGCACTAGTTCATAAACAAATGAGAACAATCGCCTTCATATAGTGCTCAGAATATGACATTCATAAAACTTGTTCAATATCATTAGAGAACTCTAAATCTTAAATACTGAAAGCCACCTCTGATAAGTACAATGTACTATGCAAGATAATGATATAACTGGACTAAAAATACACACAACCTGTAATTAACTGCCTTTACAGCGCTTTCACACTTTGATTCTATTTCTATTGTGTGATTTAGTTGTACAGCATATGGTCATGAGGGGCAAAGGAGGGGGTTTGTGTGCAGACTTAAAACTGGTTTAACTCGACCACATTTTGAGTAGGTACCAAGTCTGGCAATCTGGACCATTTGTTTTTTTTATTGCTCAGTGATCTGGAAGGATTTTTTCTCTATGGGCCCAGGGCCCCCCAAAAATAAATTCAATGAGCCATTTTTAGAATTAATGGGCAATGTTGTCAAATGAGTGGGCCATTCATTTACAATAAAAAAAAAAATAAAAAAAGTGTATATTTCACTGTACTTACAAGTATGATTCTAATTAATATCATGGATATTGTTCCTGTGATTTTGTAATTTCAGTTTCAATGAATATACAATAACTTCTTCCAAACCGTGCAATATTTACGATAACCTTTATTTACAATGTTAAAACTTGTACTGTTCCCTTGTTCATGTTCATGTTTTTTTTTACATTAAATTTGGGTCTTCGTCGATACCATACTTATTCCAGACGTTCCGTATTAGAGGACGTTTCTGACATTTCCTCTGCACTTGTATTATTATTACTTCATCACGATGACAAGAGTAACAGTAGAGATCAACGTTAATTGATAAGACACAACAACAATTTGCTGAAGGCATGTTTACAAAATGTCAAAACGAGCCAAAGACCAAAAAAATTGACAAGGACAGTTAAGCCTCTTTTATGGAGACAAATACTATGCTATTCATAAAAAGGCTTTTGGATTTTTCAATCGAAATAATAGTAGCTTACTTAAAAGATTATAATTAGGTACTAGCCAATTTTCACAAATTTGAAGTTGTTTATAAAAAAAATTATATCATGAATGATGGTTAATTACGTTTTTTGGGTTATCAGTCATACTGCATGTTGCTATTATTACCATAGGAAAACACCCGAGACGTCCCAAAAATATATAGGTGCTCCTATCATTGGAGTAAACACTACACAGTTGTGTACTCACACATGGCGGCACGAAATACGATCGGAAATCCATTTGACGATATCTCAACGTTTCAAAACGAAGTGAAAAATATCATGCGCCACGCGGGCGCTTACATTTGTCACTCTATGCGCCATTTCTGGTCGATAAGCGCAAGGCGCACTTCCTTCCCGATCACTGTTGCTGTTTTCTTTTTTTATTTCTTCTTGCTGAGATATGAATAAAAAGAAATGTGGGGCAAATATCATTGAAACAACATCCCATCAACAAAAATAACCAAGCAACACCCTACAGCTTGACAGGAAGAGGTAGTTTTCAACAGAAGACCGCTGGTTGTCTATACAAAATATATGGCAAGCTCAAATAGTTCTGGTGTAAAAAGTGGTGAACAAATTAAACAGAAACAAACATAGAGACTACGAAAAATCTGCCCAGTAATTGTCTGACAAGTGTTGTATGATGTCCATGAAGGAAAACTGACTTACAAAATGTATTATTAAAGGTACATTTTGATTTTCAGATATTTAAAGTACAAATAGTTTTGTAGAGTATATTTTCTTATGTTTCATTTTTAGGCTGCAATTACGTTGAAGGTCATAAATGGATTATATCCAGGTGTCACCACTGTGGAACTGGACAATTTGGCTGCTGAAACAGCTGCTACCATGACAACCAAACATCCAGATTATGCCCAACTGGCTGCCAGAATTGCTATTTCAAACTTACACAAGGAAACAAAGAAAGTCTTTAGTGGTATGTAAAAAAAACAAGTTCTGTGATATACAGGGCAAAAATAAATGTAATTTGCAGTAGATTTCTGATTGACCTTTCAAACCAGACCATAGTTTCACAAAATATCGTACAATTTATGTCCAGAAATATTTCATATAGTTTGTGAAAGGTTATTTCTTGTTGTAATGGCCAATATTTCGTGAATGGTAGGCCAGATCTGTATTTTTTAACTTCATGACAAAATAACAAAGCCAAATGTTGTGTTTATCAGACTACACGAAATTCGTCGGACAAATCCGGTGAATAATGGATCGGTCTGGTAAAATTTTGTTGAATTCCGGTCCGAATGTCCGGTGTTGTTTTTTTCATGGATTTTTCTAAAAACCCTACATTTTTCCCAATTTTGGGAGTAAAATACCCAAACGATCTCGAAATTCATTTTCATCTTTATTATTCATGACAACGATGTTTATTTTGTTCAACCGCTAGCTTTATGCCGAAAATCGCCAACAAGTAATGTGTAAATCCGAGTAAAAACATATCTGACTGACAAAAACAACAATGGCTGCCATCAACCGGAAATGTAGACAATACCGGATCAGATTCCGGGAACGGATAAGGCCAATTCCGGGTTTTGCCGATCAAATACAATAAATAAAAAAATAAAAAATCCAAGCAGGTTCACAAAATACAGCTATGAAATATAAACACTAGAATTGAAAACCAAAAGATATAAAAAAAAAAAAGAAAGAAGATACAGGAAATATTTTATACAGAAACTCTAAATTATTTTTAGTTCACAAATAATTTTCATGTCAAAATCCAATAAAATGTGACATTACTTTTCTTTATCACTGAAATGCATTTAAGCAATTGTGCACAACTTTCATCGAAATATACACTCTTGTCACATGACTTTGTTTTTGTGCATTTTGGAGAGGAGTAGGGCACAACAAGTCATAAGTTTGTTGTATTTTGTCGGATAATATACAATTATATGTAAAAAAATTGGTCTGGTAAAATTTCATTCGGTCTGGTAAAGCTGGGTTGTTTACCAGACCGAATGTCCTGTAAAAATAAAATTCATTCGTGTAGTCTGGTTTATTTATTTTCTGTGCATTATACTTAAATTATAGGGTTGAAAAAATAACATAATGTACGAATATATGTCATAAAAAACTAAACATTTAGAAGGATAAACTTTAATGTTGATTTTATTCAATATTTAACACAAATATGATGCTTCATATCAAAAAGATTATCATTACAAAAAAATCTTCTTAAAAACTTTCTTGAATTCATCACCATATGTATTTTACATTAACATGGAAAAAAAATTTAGGAGAGGATTTCTCTAAAAAGTAATCACCACCCATCAAATCATGATACATATCAATAGGGTAAAAAATGTACATTTCTACAAATATTTACATTTTCAGAGGTCAGTGATGATTTATATAAATGGATAAATCCAAAAACGGGAAAGCATTCGCCAATGATCTCCAAAGAAACCCATGAGATCATCATGAAAAATGCTGATGTGAGTATTGATAGGATGTGTGAGTGACGGAAAAGGGGGGGGAGGGCATTTATTTCTGTATTCTTTAAAATTTTTAGGCCCTTTTTCTTTTATCTATAAAAATAATGCCTATTCTGTAAAATGCTCGTGGAAATGATTATGCTATTGAATTTTCATATAATTTGGCGATTTCTTTATTCTGTGCATCTTTCATTTCTGTAATCTAAAGTAAATTTATGCATGCGAGATCAATTTCTAAACTAAAATGCATAGCAAGACAGCAATTATATGTTTTTTTTTTATCCACAATGGGTATCCGATTGTGTTGCCAGATCAAATTAAAAATCACATTTTACAACATTTCTAATCTTAGTGCGATGTTTAAGCTCACATAATACATTTTAATCTGCTTTCTATCTTATTTCCAATTTGTTTAATCTGAAATTGTCCATCAGGATTTATTTACGGTAAATTCAGAAATTATTGCGAGGTTTTTATTACAGTAGACTCCACCTAATCGGATATCGGCTTAACGAATATATCGGCTATTGTAATATTATTTCAAAACACCAAACCCTTCCCTGTATGTTTAATGTTAATTTTATCGTGTAATCGAATATCGGATATAAGAATATATCCGCAAATCGGATAAGAATATTCAGGTTATTTTATTAAAAACCATGCACAATCGGATATTTTCAATGTTTTTCTGACAGGAAATGGGCCCAGAAGTTACGAATTTACAATCATGCAGACAAGAAGATTTCGTTTTTTAAATAAAAGAAACTATTTCTTAATAAATTGTTGTCTTTAGTCATTGTCTTCCTTTTTCATGTGAATTAGATGCCCTTTAACTTCAAATGGTTTGAATTTATTTCTAAAATATACAAGACTCAGTTGACAAGAGCAGTACGTTACTGTTTGGAGAATTTTGATTAAACTCTAAATGCTCACAGAATCAGAAATATAATCTAAACTGAATGTACCTCCTTCTGAATAATTTATTGCAATATAAATATAAATCCATTTTGACAAGAGAAATCTGACTTTTGTCAGAAATAATTTTTTCACATGTGCAACAGTAACCACATGTCATGGACGCCATTTTGCTTGTTTACAAATTTGTGAGGAAGCCTCTAGAACTATGACCTAAACATAAAAAGTCTTCAGAAAATGTAAACTTTATGCAATAATATTTTATCAATCATGATTATTTTCATAAATTTAAATTTGATTATTTAAAGAAATAAAAATTATAACAAATACAGTTTTAGTTTGGAGATTCTACAGACATGCTTTGATCTATATATAGCCAAATTAGTTTACCTGTGTGATAATGTAAATACTAAATAATGGATATTAATTTGTTTACAGAACAAATAAAGACAAACTATGGATGGTAGATAATAATTCACATAAATATTTCAGGACATTTGATTTATTTTAATAAATAAAGGATTTAAAAACTGCAAACAAATTTAATCATTACATAAATCAGAGACATATATACACAGAGATTGGCAACTGTAACAGTGGTCAGCGAAATCCAATTAAAAACACGCATCACACGAGACTTTAACGAGATCGCCATTTTGCATCTGATCATGACAAGTTCACCACCGCTTCGATTTTTATTTTACATCAAGCTTTTCAAAACAGCATAATGTAAGTATATATTTCAATTTCTTAAATTATTTACCTTGTTTTATTCAGTTTGTAGTAATTGTTAGTTAAAATATTGTGACGATTAACGTTTTATTGTGGTCAATAATAAGGGGAAAGCTTGGCCGACATGGACGTTATGAAAATTTTTTACACGGACGTATTTTTTATTAAAACCTTTTCATTCGAAAAGGAATAAAACCATTTATGAGATGAATCACTTTTCCCAAGACATACTGGTTTTGTGTAAATATGTTGAATTTTTCATTAAATCACCCACTTTGATGCAATTTACAATTAAAATTCAGTATACTCGCTGTCGGCCACGTTCAATTTTTAAAATATAAAGACAGGCCCCTGTCCATGTCTACAGTCAATAAACTTTTCCATCTTTAGAGAATAATTATTCCCAGCACATGAATTACTTTCTTATGACATACTGGATTTGTGTATAACAGTTGTTTTTTACATATTTTCACCAGCTTTGATGCAATTTACATTTAAAAATGACCATTCAAGCTGTCGGCCATTTTCATTCTCTTCAATAAAAAGACAGGCCCCTGTCCATGTCTACAGTCAATAAACTTTTCCATCTTTAGAGAATAATTATTCCCAGCACATGAATTACTTTCTTATGACATACTGGATTTGTGTATAACAGTTGTTTTTTCCATATTTTCACCAGCTTTGATGCAATTTACAATTAAAAATGACCATTCAAGCTGTCGGCCATTTTCATTCTCTTCAATATAAAGACAGGCACCTGTCCATGGCTACAGTTTATAAAATTGTCCATCTTTAAAGAACAAATGTACCCATCACCATTGATCACAGGAATTACTTTCCCAAGACATACCGGTTTTATGTATATAAATTGTTTTTTTTTCATTATTTCCACCACTTTGATGACATTTACAAGTTTATATACATGTATATTTACATTCAGTATCTGACAGCATTTTTTTTTTAACAGGATCCTGCATGTTATAAAAGAACAAAGATGTTGATCAAATTTACCTAACAGTGCATCATACAAGAGATGTAATATCATACATGTGCTGAATGTAGGACTCCCTAGCCTTTCTGATTGAAAAAAAGATTCCCTGGCAGACAGGAACAACTATTAGTGATGACTTTTTTCAAATGATACTGCACAGTCATGTAGTGGACTGATTACATGTACTACTATCAATGTGATACTAAAAAATGGTTTTGTAAGAGATAAAATGACATGTGCTTATCCTGACTGTGAAAACACCACATTATTGTAGTTCAAATATCATAGTTCATATGCCAAACTTGATGTACATGTGTATGCGATTTTTGTGCAAGTGATGGTGACATCATTGAACTAAGAATAAATAGAAGACTCCGCATTCAATCTATTGAATTTGAAACAGAAGTGGCAGTTGTGCAGAGACTATACGGATAAAAATGCAAATAAATATCTTGTGTTCAACTTCATTTGTCTTCTTTACGTTTACAAAGTATACATGTACATAATTTTTACATACATGTATAACAATATGATGATGTAGTATGATTGCCAATGAGACAATGATTTACATGTATGACTATCATTGGAAGGCCACTCTATAATATCTTTGTATATCATGAGAATGGAAATGCTACCTTTGTAGCATAAAGGTAGCATAATGTAAAAAAAGGGAAAATGTTCATTTATTCAACAACACTCCTGTGAATATATAACTTGACAGTACTAAAAGCAAAATATTTCGTTTCACAAATTCCTTCCTCTCCTCGGAAAATAACATATTTAATTGTTTACATGAAATGACAAAATGTGTAGAATAAGAAGCAAGAAATGTTCACTCTACTTGTACACTACTAGTGGCTCATATTAGTCATCATCTATGTTTGTTTCAGTCCTTTAGCAATGGTGCTTGTTTATCTGTTGTGTTGTGTTGTTTCAGTTTTACATGTCCTCATTCTGTGATCACTGTTTCACCTCGCCTATTTTGAAAAATGTTAATGCAAATATTTTCTGCAATAAATTGAAAAGGCACAGCTGCTATGACTATTCAGAAATGTGAGGTATATGTCAATGAGACAACAACCCAACGACAAAAATATTCTTTGCACATCTATGAATGTTTAAGAATTCTTGTGGAGGTCAAAAGCACATAATGTGTACTTATATATTGGTGACCTGGTACATGTATGTACCTATTGATGCATTCCGTCCTAAACATAAATTGTGTGAAGAGACCAAGCAGTTTATATGCTTATAAAAAAACTGATATTAAAATGAATTCCTGTATAACAAATTCCGGGAATGAGACACTATTTTATTTAAACCAGATGAGATATTAGTGGTAAAGGTTTAAACAGAAGCAGGAGATGTCAAGGGGCAATACAAAAAGTACAAGGTCATGAAACACAGATAAAAAAATGACTAATGAAAAGAAAATAACAGCCCACATAGCACTGCACCGAAACATAAACCCACAAAAGATCAGATAAAACTTGTCTTCAATTTTAAATCTTTCTAATTTCAAACTCGAGTTTCACTACCCGATAGGAAAGAGTAAAGATAAGGATGTTGCAGTACTTCTGTGGTCTATGAAACAGAACATTAAAATTCTACAGTTCAGCAGAGCATTTTACTGTACTTATGATACACGTTGTTTTTAATCAGGGTCTGTGATATTAAGTCTATAAAAAACTACAAATAATGACAGATTCATATTCAATATTTCATGACAGCAAAAATAGTGATTTCGACAACACTGTACATAATGTACGTTCATTTAGGAAATTCATGCAAAGGTTCCACAAATAATGTAATTGTAGGTCAATCAAAAATTAATCATTTAAATCCGTTTTCCACGAGACAAAATTCTACTGGCTACATATTTTTTTTATATAAAAAAGTTGCTTTCTGATTTCTTTTTTTGACATGTTAAATGACTATTTTTGTTCCTGATTGAATACTACAGTAGAATGTAGGACAAAAAGTCACGGACAAAAAGTCACGGACGAAAAGTCACAATTCAGTTTTGAGATTATTTTTCTCTGAACAAGAAAACACTAATTTTAAAAATAATTTTTTGATTTTTTATTGAACTATAATATATGAAGCAACTTTGTAATTAAAATTTATTCAATAAATATCAATGATGATCAAATAATTGTTATGATAACAAAATGTCAAAGTGGTTTGGCACTTAAATGGCTTCATGGTGCCAAGAAATATATTATTTGCATGATTAAAATTTAATAATTTTTCATTTATCAAGGCTTATGAACAATTTCCTGAACTTAAAAATGAATAAATGTAAAAAAAGATATTATTTGAAGATCTTTCTCTTATATATTCAAACAATTGTCAATAAATTATTTGTGACTTTTTGTCCTATCCAATTTGTGACTTTATGTCCTGTGACTTTTTGTACTGTGACTTTCTGTCCGTTTACCCTATTCATAGTATAGCCCAGTGTTTCTGTTAAAATAAAGTTCTGGTCATGGTTAAAATAATGTCAGAATTTGTTTAGTTGTAAAAACAATTACCAAGTAATAATCCACATAGAACTTCACCTCCGGCAAAATTCAGGTGATCGGAGGCCAATAAATTGCGTAATCGCACACCTGTGAATCCACAGTCACAACTCTAAGGAAATAATGACCGGAAAATCGGACACACATAATTTCACTGTGTAATTTAGAAGCAAACTTTAGCAAAGAAATGTTTCTTGTAATATCATGATCATTACCAGATTTTACTTTTTAAATTAAAAGAAATGCCGAAAAAAAGAAAAAAATATTTTCTCAATCAAATACATAAAAAAAAATACAACTATTTCAAGTAGTTTTTTAGAAAAAGAATTTATTTGATCTGAAATAAGTTTTCCTATTACTTTTCTTGATTAGCTATCGAGGTTATTCATCCCTGACTTGTCTACATGTTGTAGAATAATTATCGACGAGAATCTCATTCCGGGCCGCGTTTTTTAACGGGATTTCACGGAGTTTGCCAATCTCTGTGTATATATGTCTCTGCATAAATCAGCTGATGATTTTTTACACAAACATCGTTGTGATGTAATTGACAAAAATCACTTCATCAATCCTCCAGCCCTTTTGAATATTTAGCAATTGTCAGGGTTAGTAACATCTCAGGATTAGATCTACTCATTATTGTAGATTATTCAATGAATATACATTCATCGTCTAATTGAATATATCGGGTAATCTGATATTTTTAGATGACATTTTGGGTATCCGATTTGCCGGAGTCTACTGTAAATTGTAATGCCACTTGGTGAGATTCACAATAATAAGAACTTGCATTCTGATATCAGATACATTTATCTGTATGCCATGTTTCCTTGAATCTCAATAATTAATCTCACATATTTGTCCACTCTTCCAAAATTGCAATAATAAATGCATGCAATAATTTATGAATTTACAGTTTTATAGATAGTAAATTGGCTTCCAGTTTGGCCATTTTTATTTTCAATGAGAAAAAACAATGTTAAATGCACAAAATATTATAAAAAAAAAGTTACTACACCTCTTTTTATATTTTTTTCTTAACTTTACAGAAGCTGAATTCAGCAATGATTTATGACAGAGATTTCAGCTACAACTATTTTGGGTTCAAGACGCTGGAAAGGTCATATCTGTTGAAAATTGACAACAAAGGTAAGACATTCCAAAGTTCATACTTGTTGAAACAGAAAAGTGCCATTTTGTTTGGCAACATACTTGATAAAAAAAGAAAACTCTATTTTTCACTGACATATATATTGGTCATTCAGGTCAGATGAATAGACGTATTTTCACCTCTCAATGAAATTTATTAATGGTTTTTGTCTTGCCTTGACAGAGTTAAAAAAGTGAGACTTGGGTATGCTTTTTCTGATGTAGACAGTGTCGGTGGTGGCATTAACAATGTATTAGTTTGTGATTAGGTCTGTTTATGGGGATCCATTAATGGTAGGTCAATGATATTTTGTATGCAGTTGTATTAGCATTTGCACATCTCATTTCCATTGAGATTATTTGGCGCCGCCCCCTCAATCATGGTCTTTTGACTTTAAATGCTTTGCATAGTTTACATGTTAGAAAGTTTGTGATCCAATCAATTCAAGAGGAACCATCAATGTTAAGTTAATGATATTTGGTATGCAGTTGCATTAACATTTGCAAGTCTCTTTTCCATGGAGATTATATGGACCCATCCACTCATTATGGTTCATTGACTTTGAAGTTTTTACATTGTTTACAAGTTAAAGTTTTTGTTTTGGTTAGTGTTAAGGGCACCACTTATGATAAAAAGTAAAATAACAAAAATACAGAACTCCAAGGAAAATTCAAAACGGAAAGTCCTTTATCAAATGGCAATGGTCAACAGTATTTGGTATGTAGTTTTATAAACAATGGCATTTCTCATTTTCGTGGAGGTTATTTGTTCCTGCACATTAAGCCATGGTTCATTGACTTTGAATGTTTTGCATTATACTACCAAAATTACAAAAAGGCAAGACATATCTCTGTGTAACAGTTTATGATTATTTTAGATAAGTATTAAAATAGATAATGAACCCATATGACCAATAAATGTTATTTTCTACATAGCAAAAACTCTGAATGAAACTTTGTAAACAAAAAACAATTTGAATTAACATTTACAACAAATGTACCATGTTGCAGTCTTGAAAAAAAAATTTCATGAAAAATTGTTTAGTAATATAATTATACATGTCTAGACTCAAAATGACTTGTGTTATTTTTTATAGTTGCTGAACGTCCCCAACACATGTTGATGAGAGTTGCTGTAGGAATACACGAAAATGATATAGAGGCTGCTATTGAGGTAGAAATACAGAATTTGATTAAGTACATTGTCCCATCTGACTAAGATACAGATCCTGTATCCAAGATTTGCTTACAAGGGTCTGATAAAGCTCCTTTTTACTTTGTTTGAAAGACCTTTTTGGATCATCTTGTTTTGTCGCATTATTGAATACTATCATAAATTTGAAGGCTGAAATTTCATTTGCCTTGGATCCTGGCTCACTGCTTGACAGTAGAGCCAGGTGGAATAACACATGTATTCATTTATTTGATGTTAGAATGATGCATCATTGGATAGCATCATAAATTGACACATAGCAAGAAATATTTATATTGCCATGAATTTATTGAAAATCATTTTTAAATTGATACAAAATACAAATTCCAGAAAACTATAGCAACAATAATCCTTAACATTATTAAGTAACATCGTGAATCACTAGTTAATGATCTGTTCGCTATATTTGTTTATATAAAAGGCATATGCACAATAATTCAGTCCTAGTCAGCGCTGATAAGTGGTCACGTGGATTGTATTACGCCTGGCCATACCAACGCAAAGAGGAGGTTTGGCCAGGATGCCAGACTAAAATGCCAGTGTTGTGAGATCCTTGTAAGCAAAGCTTGAACACAGGACCTGTGTTTTAATCAGATTGGTACATAGTATGAAAAACTACGAGGTATGGTATGGTTACTATTGGGTGTCAACTTTAAAACATCCAGACCTCAGTGGGAAATATCACACTTAAGAAAACTGCAGAATATGCAAGTTGTACTTGTTGCTGGACTAGAGCTGCAATTTAAGGGATGATTGTTTTAGCATTGACAGTATCTGATGGTCAAAAATATAATATGCATCAGCATACAATATACAACTTTCAAGTAATCAAATTTATTAGATTTACAATTGGATTTGGAAGCAAGCATGTTTGCTTATATTGATTCGATTGTTTTGTTTTCCTTCAGACATACAATTTGTTGTCAGAAAAATGGTTCACACATGCCTCACCAACATTGTTCAATGCAGGAACATGTCGACCCCAGTTGTCAAGGTAAATATTAAATTTTGTGATTAGAGAAAAAAGTAGAGAAAATTCAAAACTTGTTCATTATGGAAGAGATAGTCGCATGTAATTTTATTATTGTTACTGAAACGATTTTTAAGTAGGCAACAAAAACTTACGGCCAAATATACAACAATTATGCTTTTGGTAGCAAACTCTTGAACCTTGTCATTTTATGGCTTGGTAGAAATTAACATCTTTACTCAAGAATGCATTAAAACTGTATTTTCCTTGGGCTATTCCATTTAAATGGTTATGAGATGTTTGGAATTGATTTTTGAAGTTTGTTTTTTTTCCTGCAGTCTCACATCCATTTTAGTGGTATAGATCTTACTAACACATTTATTTTTGTGGATTTAGTTATAATTGTATTTTTGTGGTGTTGACTATTTCTGCATTCTTGTTTATAGTAAAATTAAATTTCACTTAAATTGGTGGTTCTATATCCAGGATATCAATGATAATAAGTTCTCCACAATTGAAATAAGAATCCACAGTAACAAACTTTAGATGACCACTTGTCAATGTATATATTTGCTCCGTCTATAATTGTAGGGAGATAGGTTTCTGGTCTGTGTGTCAATTATATAAATTGAATGCAAAATAACTATAATCCATCTATGCAATAATCCTATAGACACAGATCCTTGATTTCATTTGAAACCAAACATTTTGACTTTAAAATGACCTCATAATTCAAATTAGATGTTAAATGATTGAAATTAACTGGATTCTTGTAATGTATTGTGTTGTGTTTCAGCTGTTTCTTGTTGACCATGCATTCTGACAGTATCGAGGGCATCTACGACACGTTAAAACAATGTGCCCTAATATCAAAGTCAGCTGGTGGGATTGGTTTGAATGTACACAATATTCGAGCTACAGGAAGCTACATTGCTGGGGTAAGGTTATATTTGGAATAGTCCATGTTTCATGTGCAGAAAAACAGTTTCTTTTATAAACTATATGAAATAAAAGATGTCATGGTATATTGCTTATTTGAGGTATGGGCTTTTTTAGGAAAAAAGTTTATGGAAAGGTTAGACACTACAGGATATTTTTATGCCCTGGTCGTAGGCAATGGGGGCATTAATTGTTATCCTTGACTGTCTGTCCATCGATCCCATTATCGTTTCCACGCTCTAACTTAAGTTTTCCTCGTCCAAGTTTTATGAAACTCATACACTATGCTAAGAACCAAAACTAGCAGGCAGAGTTTAAATTTTGGCAGTGAGTCAAGTACCGTTCTAGAGTTGTGCCCCTTTTTAACTTTATATAATTGCAAAGCTTGAGCCGGGGCATTCGTGTCCTCAAACACATTCTTTTTTTATTTGTGTGGGTAATGTGGTTGAAAGCAATAATATTGTTACATATGGAAATAAAAATTATGAGTGGTGGTGTATACAAACAAGAGTTGCCCAGTTACTAATTTTTTCCTTGTATTAAGTTACTAGTGTGAGAAAATACATTGTACACCTTAATCTGTTGTTTAAAATTTATTATACCCCCACTTTAAAAAAGTGGGGGTATACTGTTTTACCTCTGTCTGTCCATCCGTCCTTCCATCCATCCATCAGTCCATCCTTCTGTCCCATGAATATTTTTCGTCGCATCTCTCTCAGGAACTACATTACAAGGATTTCTGAAATTTAGTTTCAGGGTTTATATACATGATATAAGTCAGCTATACCCTGTGATGCGTTTTCAGATTCATCACTCAACATCTTCCTGTTTACCGAACACTTGTATCATTTTACACGTGATAGCCAAGTTGAAAATTTTTGTCACATTTTCTCAGGAACTACAATACAAGGATTTCTGAAATTTGGTTTCAAAGTTTATATGAGTCAGCTATACCGTGTGATGTGTTTTCAGATTCATCACTCAACAACTTCCTGTTTACCTTATACTTTTAGCGGGGCTGGGGTATCATTAGTGAGCAGTAGCTCACAGATTCACTTGTTACTTCTTTATTGAGTAAAAGTTAGTTTCGTTTAACACCCTGCATTTGGAGGCAACTAAAATACGAAATATGCTGTGGATTTCTCAGATCAACAACAGAAAAAATTATCTGGAATGAAATGATTTAGGTTCTATAAGAACTTGCCAAATGAAAATTAACATGTAAAAAAGGGATCAGAGTACACATATTTGAAGATATTTTTTTTAACTATATGAATCAAGTTATTTCATATGTAAATATAACTTTGTTTCTTTTATATTATAGACAAATGGTATTTCAAACGGACTGTTACCGATGTTGAGAGTTTACAACAATACAGCCAGATATGTTGACCAAGGTGGCAATAAGGTAGTAAAATACCGTGGCCTCACTTTTCTTCTATAGTTTTAAGAATTCTTGTCAAGGGCTATTCCATTAAAATGTATGTGGGAGGGTGGGTGGGGACTTTCAAAATATCCCTACAACCAAGAGCCATTTTTTAGATAATTTTGCATAATGGTAATAAACACATACTGAAAAAAGACCCATGACCTTCCTACCCTCCCACATACATTTTAATGGAATAGCCCTAAAAATGAAAGATTGGTATTATCTTGCACAATATTAATTATTACTTGCAAAGCATACCGAATTACTTATTCTCACAACTTTCAGATTAGTAATACATGTATATGTTTATTTACCTATTGGGAAATATTTGCAAAGAACTAGCTTCATAGAAGAATATTGGGTCTGGATTTGATGTGCCAAAGATGTAAAAGATCTCTAGCATTCACGTTGAAAACGTTTTATAAAAAAAACAAGACAAAAATAAAAAAGAAATGAAAATATAAGTGTGATTATGATTATGTTTGCTTATCCTCAGTGGCAAATATTTGATGCATATTAAGGATGAGAGCAAATTTACAATAAATGGAATAGATGTGGGTGTTTATGCTATATTAGATATTAACCTCAACAGAAAAAAAAACCAAACAACCTCTAGAAGACCTTGCAAAAAACAAAAATGAAAATTTAAGAACCTTCCTTTTTTAAAAAAAATAACTTCTGTGTCAATCAAAATTACATACAGGTGAGACATATCTCTGTATCAACATTTTATTGTACATTGTTCCAACAATCACATAAAATAATGCATTAAGGATGTTCGCTCCTCTTGTTTTTAAAATTATGCCAGATATTCGGAATTCTCTGGTTTTATCCATGTAGTGCCATTAAAAAATTTTGCCCACTAACGCTTACTTTTCTGTCCATAATTTTATTACATATAGTTTAAAATGTCAGCTTTAGAAATCTTATAAAATCCTTGTTAATTTTTCATCGTTTTTGAAAGAAAAAAGATGCCAATGTTAAAGGTATGAAAAATCTAGAGAGAATTATTTCCCGCCAAATTTTCAGTGTCTTATATCTCAAAAACAAGCACATGGACCCTTAATTTTTTCTGCTTTTTTAGTTTATTTATATATATGTACTATCAATTTATAACAGTCTTGTAAAAAGCTTGTTATTTTGAAACAGAGGAGCGAACATCCTTAAAACATTTCTGAATTTACAGTATATGATTGGTATGAACTTTTTGTCTTAATTCAGAGACCAGGTGCCTTTGCTATGTACCTTGAACCATGGCATGCAGATATATTTGATTTCTTGGACTGTAAGAAGAACACGGGAAAGGAAGAGCAAAGGGCAAGAGACTTGTTTTATGCCATGTGGATACCAGATTTGTTTATGAAGCGAGTGGAATCCAATGGGGATTGGACCCTGATGTGTCCTCATGAATGTAGGGGATTGGCTGACTGCTGGGGAGAAGAATTTGAAAAGTTATATGAAGGGTAAATAGGCCTATTGAGTTGAAAAAAAAATGGGAAGAAATGCAAAACAGGGCAGGGAAAACATATTTCATCTAGGCACCCAACCTGCCACAATATGTAAGATTGACATGAGTACTATGGACATTTACAGCTAAAACTTGAAGGCCCAGCCCATAAATTAGTAGCATTGGCTACAGGCAAGCACAAATTTGTATATCAGTATTAAGTGTTATCATAGTAGCCTCTTTGCAGCCTCTTTGTGTATTTAAATGTAGGTCCAAATTATGAATATTTCTCAAGTATTCTATTCTTTAACTTTAAGAAATTATATTAACAAACACCCGTGTGCATGCAGACTGATCATGGTTTATTTGTCAATGTCAAGTTTTGGTGGCTACTAATAGCAATAGGTCCACTTAATTGTTTGAAGGTGTACATGTCTGTCTGGCAGGGATCATCTGACCTTGACCAATTTTCATTGATAATTTTCAGTTGATGTGACCTGTTCAATCATAAGAAAAGCAAGGGAGTCATTTCAGCATTTGCTCTCTTGTTCTTTTGAAAAACAATTTGCTTAGAATTTCCATACTTGCATCAATTTATTTTGGGGTTGACATTGCTACTTTTATAATCAAAAGGACATGATCTTATCCAATGTTAATGTTTTTTACAGGTATGAAAAGGAAGGACGTGGCCGTAAAACCATCAAAGCCCAACAGTTGTGGTATGCCATCATAGAATCTCAAACAGAAACTGGTACCCCATACATGTTATACAAGGATCACTGTAATAGAAAGTCAAATCAACAAAATCTAGGAACCATTAAATGTAGTAACTTGTGTACAGAAATTGTGGAATACAGCAGTCCTGATGAGGTTAATATTTAAAAATATTTGGAATCCTCGTGGTTTGTTCGCACTTGAAACTTGTGGGGGGACGACTGGGAGAGGAAGAACCATTAAATGTAGTAAATTGTATTCAGAAATTGTGGAATACAGCAGTCCTGATGAGGTTATTATTTAATTTTTGAAATTACCAGTTGTTCTGACCTGAAATTTGAGTGGTTGGGTTATTAGGGGAGGTATGTTAGATGTAGCTCCAGGGATAAAGTACACTTTAACAGTGTGAAATCTCCGCTCGCCAACTCGCCAAATGCGAGTAAGAATTTTTGCATCTGGTATAATGTTTTTGACCCGTTTGTCAGTCCGTCCGTCCGTCAGTCCTGTTCTTGTCATCGCAACTCCTCTGAAACCACGCAACAGAATTTCATGAAACTTTATAGATATTAAGGACATACTATGTAGATGTGCATAACGACAGGAAATTATGATTTAATTTTTTTTCTAGGAGTTGTGCCCCTTTGCACTTATTGGCCTCAATATGCTACTGCAAGTGTTTGTCATCGCAATTCCTCTGAAACTACACAACAGAATTTCATGAAACTTTGTTGATAATAAGGACATACTATGTAGATGTGCATATCGACAGGAAATTATGTTTAAATTTTTTTTCTAGGAGCTACGCCCCTTTGCACTTATTGGCCTCGATATACTACTGCAACAGTTGGTCATCGCAACTCCTCTGAAACTACACCACAGAATTTCATGAAACTTTGTAGATAATAAGGACATGCTATGTAGACGTTCATATCAACAGGAAATGATGGTTCAATTTTTTTTCCTAGGAGTTATGCCCCTTTGAACTTAATGGCCTCAATATGCTACAGTCCATCAGTCCTGTTCTTGTCATTGCAACTCATCTGAAACTACACAACAGAATTTCATGAAACTTTGTAGATAATAAGGACATACTATGTAGACGTGCATATCGACAGGAAATTATGGGGGTATACTGTTTTACTTCTGTCTGTCCATCCATCCGTCCGTCCCATGAATATTTTCGTCGCATCTTTCTCGGGAACTACATTACAAGGATTTCTGAAATTTTGTTTCAGGGTTTATATAAGTCAGCTTTAACATGTGATGCATTTTCATATTCATCACTCAACAACTTCCTGTTTACCGAACACTTGCATCATTTTACACATGACATCCAAGTTGAAAATTTTCGTCACACTTTTCTCAGGAACTACAATACAAGGATTTCTGAAATTTGGTTTCAGGGTTTATATAAGTCAGCTTTACTGTGTGATGCGTTTTCAGATTCATCACTCAACAACTTCCTGTTTACCGTCAAGTATTTGGGCGGGGGTATCATCAGTGAGCAGTATCTTGCAGTTTCGCTTGTTGTTTTCTACTTAATCAAACAATCAGTGCTTTCATAAAAGCTATCAGAATAACTCTTTAACATATATTCAATATTAAAGCAAAACTAGATTATAATTTGAATTCATTTCCTTTTTCAGGTTGCAGTGTGTAATTTAGCATCCATAGCATTGAATATGTATGTAAAACCAGATAAAACTTTTGACTTTGAGAAACTTAAGATGGTGACAAAAGTCATAGTACGGAATCTAAATAAGATTATTGAAGTCAACTATTACCCTGTTCCTGAGGTAAGACAGCAATAGATAGTTAAGTACTTTGACCAAAATAAAAATGTTACAGCACAGTGACGAGTGTGTAGGTAAAGGTTCATCTTTGGTAAGCTTGCTTGCTAGCTGAACGATGAAATCATTATTAGTTAAGGTACTACCTTCCTTTGGGCGGAGTCAATTATTATAGTTAAGCAAAGAACCAATCAAAAGTAAGGACTGCATAAACATTGTGAAACCAGTACAGAAATATGTTTTTCAATCTACATTTAAAATATAGTCAACTACAAGCATGTCGTAGGTGTGTTTGATTTGTCAAATTCATTTTGATCAAAACAATACAGTAGCATAGTGAGAGGAACATCTCAAATATTTGACCCGACTAGATTTATTTTTACACCTTCTGTAGCACTCCCCTAAAAAAATACACATCAAATTCAAAGATTATGCTATTCTTATTATAAATATACATGAATATAAATATTGAAAGGATATGAAAAGTTTTTTTATCAAATTGATTAAATCATAATGTTCTATAGAATTACACATGTAAACAATCTAGTTATATAAATAAACAGGTAATTGATCGAAATGAAATTGACAAATCAAACACACCTACAACATGAAAACATACTTTTGAACTAACTTGTAAAACTGGTTTCACAATATTTGTATACTGTTCCTACTTTTGATTGGTTCCCTGCTTAACTATTGACTTCACCAAAAGAAGGTTGTACCTTAGCTAATAATGATTTCATGGTTGAGCTAGCAAGCAAGCTAACCAAAGATACTACCCATACCTACACACTCAAGCCAATGTGCTGTAAGTGTTTCCCTACCTTTTTATGTGTAAAAATGAGAACCTAATTTTAATGACATTTATGGTAGTGAATTGTCAAAAATTGCAGGCCTCCCCATAGATTGAAGGTAAATAAAGATGGTCAAATTGCCAAATAAATCCAATCTACGTATACAATTTTTCTTTAACATATATACTCAATGTTTTGCTTTGGAAAAGAACTGATGCAAGATTTCAACTTGATTTTTTCTTAAAAAAAAAAATGCACAAACAGCACATTACTTTCTTCAGTTTACAACTTTGTTCGCAATTTCCTAGTTGTAATTTTCTCAGTAGTATGTATCGTATTTATAAATTTTAGGCCAAAAGGTCCAACTTCAGACACAGACCTATTGGTATTGGAGTCCAGGGACTAGCAGATGCTTTCATCTTGATGAGGTTCCCGTTTGAAAGTGAAGAGGCCCAGAAACTGAACAGGGAAATCTTCGACACAATCTACTATGCAGCTTTGGACGCCAGTTGTGATTTAGCTAAGAAGTTAGGCACATATGAAACATATAAAGGCTCACCTGTCAGCAAAGGGGTATGTACAATGGAGTAGTGTTATCTGGTTTTACCAACAGCAAATTAATTCCCAATTTGATGAGAATATGGCTTACTTGTTCATGTATATATAGAAAATACTGTAAATTTAGAAATTGATCATGTGTGCATTTATTATTGTCAATCTTGACCTCTGCATACTCAGCATCAACTGAAAAGTGAACAAAAAGCCAATAATTAAAATTCATTGTTTAAGATGATAATCAGATACCTTCCGCTCCTATTAGTTTAGAAGTGTTCACTTTGCTTTGCCTCTGAGCAATTTAATTCTGTTCAACCTGATATGAAATTATTTAAAGAATATTGAACTGTTTGCAAGTAGACTGAACAGTTTTTGATTGACTGCAATTAAAATATCTGAACAGCATTTCTTGATTGTCGTCTGCAAGTGAAATTTCTTAACACTCCTGAATTTACTGCAAGGAAATTATCTGTCCAACAACTTCAAATCTTGTCAAGACCTTTTTAAAATTTTATGACATTTTAGATGCATGTAACTTAAAAGATAAAATGTGATTTGGAGTATTGTGTATTACAGTGAAACTTGTGTAGTATTTCCCCCTTTTTTTATTTTAGATTATGCAACATGATATGTGGAATGTTAAAGACACTGGAATAAATGACTGGGATGCATTAAGAAAGAAGATAGCAAAGTAAATTTGTTTCTATTTAAGCTATATTAAGAGGGGGGAGATTGTGCTTTGAGGGTTTCTGACCAAACCAAAATTTTAGCTCTATCAAAATTTTTCACAATTTTCCTTCTGACAGCATATCAGTTCTTCCTACATATCAAAATACACAACAGGACTGGTTAAAAATTATTTTATTCATTAACAGACTACAAATTGCAAACTACCAGTAAAACAATATGTATAATATTAGAACTATAATAGGTAAATAGAAACAAGAAGATGTAGTATATGTGCCAATGAGACAACTCTCAATCCAAGTCACAGTGCGTAAAAAGTAAACAATTATAGGTCAAAGTATGGCCTTCAACATGGAGCCTTGGCTCACACCAAACAGCAAGCTATAAAGGGCCCAAAATGACCCATAAAGCACAGATATTTTTGGATCGATGACATTAAATACTTCAGACAATGTGCACTTGTTTGATTTATTTTCAGATCAGTTTGAATATTAGTCCAATACTATTTGATTTTCTTTTCCTAGACATGGAATAAGGAACAGTTTATTGTTAGCTCCAATGCCTACAGCTTCTACAGCACAAATCCTGGGTAACAATGAGTCTATAGAAGCTTACACCAGTAACATCTACAGCAGAAGGGTATTGTCAGGAGAATTCCAGGTACGTTGTAAAAAGTATATGATTCAGTCCTTATAGAATTAAACGTCAACTAACTACTGTGATTTCATCTACTTTCGTGGGTTCCTATTATCACGGATTGGGGAATGATTGTATTTTTGTGGTTTTGCCAAAGTCTGCATACAATCCTATGGAAAATTTGTTGAACTATAAAACATGTGGTTCCATGTTATCCACAAAAACCATAAAAATTGGTATCCCAGAAATATAAAAATGAATCCACAATATTTCAAGGAGGTGAACAGCGGTAGTGTAAACATTGAGTGATATTTGTGTACATTCATTATTCAGGTTTTTGAAAAATGAACAAAAATGCAAGATTGATAATTGCGATTTCAGCAAATGGTGCATACAAATAATGGTAAAAATTTGAAATGCAAGGATTTTTTGCAAAACTTTTTCCATTGCAATTTGCATATTAATAAAATAGAAATATTGCAACTTTGGTATACAGTATTTTCCAACTGGCCTTATGTCATTAGATGTGTTTTAGGTTGTGCCAGACTACACGAATGAATTTTATTTTTACAGGACGAATGAATTTTATTTTTACAGGACATTCGGTTTGGTAAACAATCTATCTTTACCAGACCGAATGAAATTTTACCAGACCAATTTTTTTTACAATCTAATTGTATATTATCCAACAAAATACAACAAACTTGTGACTTGTTGTGCCATACTCCTCTCCAAAATGCACAAAAACAAAATCATGCGACAAGAGTGTATATCTTGATGACAGTTGTGCACAATTGCTTGAATGCATTTCAGTGTTAAAGAAAAGTAATGTCACATTTTATTGGATTTTGACATGAAAATTATTTGTGAACTAAAAATAATTTAGAGTTTCTGTATAAAATATTTCCTGTTTCTTTTTCATATATCTTTTGGTTTTCAATTCTAGTGTTTATATTTCATAGCTGTATTTTGTGACCTGCTTGGATTTTTATTTATTTATTTATTGTATTTGATCGGCAAAGGGAATTAGTCTTATCCATTCCAGGAATCTGATCCAAGTATTGTCTACATTTCCGGTTGATGGCAGCCATTGTTGTTTATGTCAGTCAGATATGTTTTTACTTTGATTTACACATTACTTGTTGGCAATTTTCGGCATAAAGCTAGTGGTTGAACAAAATAAACACCGCTGTCATGAATAATAAAGATGAAAATGAATTTTGAGATGGTTTGGGAATTTTGCTGGGAAAAATGTAGGTTTTTTGTCATTGGGAATAATGCTAGAAAAATCCATGAAAAAAAAACAACACCGGACGTTCGGACCGGAATTCAACAAAATTTTACCAGACCGATCCATTATTCACCAGATTTGTCAGACGGTCCGACGAATTTCGTGTAGTCTATTGTGCTTTTATTGCTTTTAGAAAAGCTCTTGTACAGATATAAAATTTAGCAAATAATGTATCTTGGAGTTCGGCATTTTTTGTTATTTTACTTTTTAACCTATTTGAAAAAAATAAAAAAATAAATCAAGCTTTCTGTAAAAGAATTATTTCTTCAGCTTGTAACTTTAAAGTAGAAAACTTTGTTCCTGTTAAAAATCACATTGACTCATTCCTTTCCATCTTAAATTTTACATTTTTTAAATGAGGTACATGGTGAATCAGGAAAATTAAGGGTATATCCATAATTGTTGATTTTATAGAAAGGTTTTAATTTTTAGATTGTGAATCACCATTTGTTGAAAGATCTGACAGAATTGGGATTGTGGAATGAAGATATGAAGAACAAGATTATTGCTCATGGTGGATCAATTCAAGTAAGTGACTTATAGTCGAAACAAAAATAAAAAAAATACTGATTCCTTAGAGCTATTCCATCAAAATGTTTATGGGAGGGTAGGAAGGGACATTCAAAATATCCCCACAAACAAGAACTTTTTTTTTAGATAATTTTTCATAATGGTAATAGACGCATGACGCATACTGAAAAAAGATCCATGACCCACATTCAATAATTAAACTCCCCTTCCTACCCTCCCACATACATTTTGAATATGCAAAGCGGCCAACCATTGATTGTTATTTTTTTGCCAGTCCTCGTGCATATAGTATTTAGTATTTGTCCGAGTCTAATATTTGATTGTAAGCTAGCACCTTTAAAATATGACTTGGCATACCGTAGAAAGGCTTGTATAGTTCGCACTGGTACATAGTCCGCACCCCCTTCTCCCTACGAAATTTTAGGTAAAAAAACTTTTTGTAACTGTTAGAAAAGGTCTAATGAAACTCCGGTAATTTCAAATCGTGTGCGGTCGTTTGCGGTATTTTCTTGGAAAAACCTGTTTTCCATCATCAAACAGAAGCTGAAACTGCTTGTAAATGATTCTAGAACGCTTCATGATTGTTAAAATAAGTTTAATTCACTTAAATGACAATTTAGAAACTTGTGTATGTTTAAACAGGAAGTTTAAAAAGCACGTGTAAAAGAAGAAATTAACCGGTGAGAGTCGAAATCCGTACATAACAGATATCACTATAATACGACTTTGAAAGTAAAACAGTTCCATCCTTTTGTAAAACAGTCTTTAATATATCAATCACATTAATGTTTGAAGGGTCTTAAGTTAATACAAACCATATTAGTCAGTATGAAACACCAAAACGGAAGGAACAATAACCGATTACATTTTGTAGTTTACAAATTCTAAGCTGGTTTACGGTTGTCTTTTTCACTATGTTTGTATCGTTTCAATCAAGCAGATACCAGTTTATTTCAACCAATGCATTGAAAAGAAACGAGAAATTTGTAATGAAAGGTTTAGTTTTTGTCGAGCCTGCGACTTTTGTCGCAGAAAGCTCGACATAGGGATAGCGATCCGGCGGCGGCAGCGGCTACGGCGGCGGCGGCGTTAGCTAACTTCTTAAAAGCTTTATATTTTAGAGGATGGAAGACCTGGATGCTTCATACTTTGTATATGGATGCCTCATGTTACGAAGTTTCCGTCAGTCACATGTCCAATGTCCTTGACCTCATTTTCATGGTTCAGTGACTACTTGAAAAAAAAGTTCAGATTTTTTGTAATGTTAAATTCTCTCTTATTATAAGTAATAGGATAACTATATTTGGTATGTGCGTACCTTGCAAGGTCCTCATGCCCGTCAGACAGTTTTCACTTGACCTCGACCTCATTTCATGGATCAGTGAACAAGGTTAAGTTTTCGTGGTCAAGTCCATATCTCAGATACTATAAGCAATAGGTCTAGTATATTCGGTGTATGGAAGGACTGTAAGGTGTACATGTCCAACTGGCAGGTGTCATCTGACCTTGACCTCATTTTCATGGTTCAGTGGTTATAGTTAAGTTTTTGTGTTTTGGTCTGTTTTTCTTATACTGTATGCAATAGGTCTACTATATTTGGTGTATGGAATGATTGTAAGGTGTACATGTCTAGCTGGCAGGTGTCATCTGACCTTGACCTCATTTTCATGGTTCAGTGGTCAAAGTTAAGTTTTTGAGTTTTGGTCTTTTTTTCTAATACTGCATGCAATAGGTCAGCTATATTTGGTGTATGGAATGATTGTAAGGTGTACATGTCTAGCTGGCAGGTGTCATCTTACCTTGACCTCATTTTCATGGTTCAGTGGTCAAAGTTAAGTTTTTGAGTTTTGGTCTTTTTTTCTAATACTATATGCAATAGTTCAACTATATTTGGTGTATGGAAATATTTTATGATCTATATGTCAGTCACGCAGGTTTTATTTGACCTTGACCTCATTTTCAAGGTTCATTGCTCAGTGTTAAGTTTTTGTGTTTTCGTCTGTTTTTCTTAAACTATAAGCAATAGGTCAACTATATTTGTTGTATGGAAGAATTGTTAGCTGTACATGCCTGCCTAGCATGGTTCATCTGACCTTGACCTCATTTTCATGGTTCATTGGTCAATGTTTAGTTTACTTGGTTAATGTTAAGTTTATGTGACAGTTGTAATAAAGCTTTATATTTAGGACTATCAACATAATATCAATGATTAGTAAAGAAGGCGAGACATTTCAGCGTGTGCACTCTTGTTATATTTATCAGTATTAATTTGATATTGAATAGAAATAACTTATTAATATGGATGAGTTAAAATTATTAGTTTGAAAAATGATAAGAGCGCCCTCTACAACATAAATAACAAAGATGGCGGAATGTAAACAAACCACCTCGCCCGCGAAATTGAAATTTTTCTCTTATTTCTTGCTTATTGTACTCTATAGTCCGCACCCTGTCTGGAAGGTCCAATTTTGGAGAATAAAACCGCGGACTATACAAGCCTTTCTACGGTATTGATTAAGTACAAAACAGGACATATTCTCATGATAAAGCATGTCATTGTTCATAGAACGGGTTTCATATCTGTTGATAGATGTATAGTGAATTAATAATCACACCATCATTGTTTGACATACTAGAATGAACAGTTGAGAAGTTATTTATACACAATATTTCTAGCTATAAAATGACCCAAACTTGAGAAAAGATGTAAATAAATTTTAAAAATGCCATCAAAGAACTGTTACCAGAAATAATGTCCAAGGGACATAAGTAATGTTTATATGCCCCCAAAATGTGTGTTTTAACTGTCTCTTACAAATCTAAATTTTTTTCAGTGATAAAAGGTCAAATTACATTTTCAACAGCCTGAGCCAAGGCTCAGTGTTGAAGACCGTACTGTGGCCTATAATGGTTTACTTTTATAAATTTTTACTTGGATACTTTTGAGTATTGTGTTCAACAAGTAAAACATATCCAACTGAAACAAAAATAACTAATGATCAGAAATTTAAGTTCATGTAATATGGGTCTCCATTCCTGAACTGGAGAAGGCTTTTTCAGAGCTTGCCAATCGAATAAAAACGGGAGGGTAAAACACATTTTTGCACCAAATAAAAGCTATTTTTTGTTTTTTCAAGAGCATAGTAACTTCTTGGTGTATTAATTGCTTTAATTAAGTCATTTCTGTTCATATTATAAATTTCATTCTCTAATTTAAAATATTGAAATTATAGAATGTTGATGAAATCCCAGAAAAATTGAAGAAGCTGTACAAAACTGTATGGGAAATATCACAGAAGACGGTCATCAAAATGTCTGCCGACAGAGGTGCTTTTATTGACCAGAGCCAATCTCTCAACATCCATATAGCTGAACCTAACTATGGAAAGTTGACCAGCATGCACTTCTATGCATGGAAATTGGTAAGGATATTTTGCGAATCACTTAAGTGCCAATCTGCCTAAGAATCAGGCAGTGGTGAAAACATGACAAACAAAAACCCACTCAAGTTGACATTAATTTTTGTTCAAAACGTATAATGGTACATGAATAAAACATTTGTTTCCTTGTCCTGTTCTGGTAATTCATGATATAATTTGGTTGAAATGCACTAGAAATTGAAAATTAAGGGGAGCTAACTCCGTAATTTGCTATCATTCTAACCAAAATTTATCTAGAGATTTCTCGAATTACCAGACACGCAGAAAAGAAAGACCTACCAATTCTAACTTGGGATGAGGGTAACTTCAAAATAGGATGGTTAGGTCGGTGGGTTTTTTCGGCCATGTTTTGATTTTTTTCAAAATTGCCTGATTCTTACAAAGACTGGCACTTAAAAAAAAACCATGAAACTTTTTGAATAAGTCTCCTGTCATCTGTGATGTTTAAAAAAAAATCTAAATAAAAAAATGTTGGAATGCAATTATTTAATTTTTGAGAGAGAAAAAAAACCACAAAAAAAACTGATGAATGCATAAAAAGATTATTTTACTGCATAAAAATTTTCCATATAACAGAAAAATCTTTTTCTTTTCATCTTTTCATATTAGGTATAAAATGTGTTGTATTGTTTGTCACATCAACTTGATACTTAAAACACATATAGAAATGAGATTTGATAATTGCCAATGAAACAAAATGATGTTGAAGTTAGCAACTATAGTTTGCTGACAGCTTCCAACAATGAGCAAAACTCATGCATAGCAAGCTAAAAAAGGCAAAAATTACAAATGTCAAACAATGTTTATTTTTGGTTTGGAAATATGTACCAAATTATGTTTTGACTCAGATTTCATGATTCACTGAACATGGAGTAGAGCATGGTGTTATATGATGCATAAATATTTTTATTTTACAGGGTTGTAAAACAGGAATGTATTATCTAAGAACCAAGGCAGCAGCCCAAGCAATTCAATTCACAGTAGATAAGAAAAAGCTGCAGCAGTCTTCCACAACTAAATCTGCCGACAATTCAGAGTCGAAGACCGATGGAGAAACACAAGACAACAACATGGCAGCTATGGCTTGCTCACTGAAGAACAAAGATGACTGTCTTATGTGTGGATCATAGTGTTATTCGTGTCAACTTTTGTCTGTCTGTCTCTCGTGCTCATATTGTTGTCATTGTGTTCGTTAACTCATTAGTGCAGAGAATAGTTTAGGTGACCTGCAATGTTAAAATTATATTGAATCTCGTAGATATTGTTTCCAATCTACATTGTAGTTGAAGATCATGTAATGCCATACTATTCTCACTATATTAGTGCTTGATTTTAATCTAATTTGACTAAAGGTTGTATTTGAAAATTAAAGGGTCAAAAATGAAATATTGTTATTTCCGATATTTGGCTTTCCTTACATGCCAAAATAGGGAACTCATGTTTTCTTCCATGACTGTTCCATTCTTCTGATGAGTGATCAGAGGTCAATTAAGGTGGTACAAAACACCTCGACTAAAATTTATTTGGCTCGTTTAATTTTCATAGAATTTTGACAAAATATTTACTTTTTTACGTAACAAGATCATTACTACACAAATAATTTTCTTGACAAATTGAGGAAGAAATTCATATTTTACATTTCTTTTTCTTGAATGTTCACTGCGCAGGTACATCTTGATTAGAAGAATCCTTACAATGTCAGGAATGTGTCAAGGTGGTACATAACACTACAGGGAGGGGGGGGGGGGGAAACTTATTTTATTTTAGGAGCTGGCCTAACCTAATGAAAATTTAAATACAAAATATTTACTTCTGATTTTTATGAAGGGGTCTCTCTTTAAATCATGTATGGTGTTTTCAAGTAATTATTCATTAAATGAAATAAATTTGATATTAAATATTTTTAAATAAAAAAAAAGTGGATGTAATGTATATTGTTATGTTTCGTATAATTATGGAGTTTCTTGGGAATTACTGAAGTAATATGTTGTGTTAATATCCAGTTGCCATATACATGTCCTTTAATTATAGTAATATTTATAGCTATTTATTAAATCATCTCAAACCACAGTTATTATTTAGTATTTATATGTGCCACTTTAGAATATATTTTGTTCCTCATTCGGCACGGTGCCAGGGACATAGAAATACTGGGCATCTGTCAGTTCTTGATAGTTTGAAATCAGTTCGGATAAAGTATTTTTGGAAATATTAATTATATGGGAACTAGCATTGCATTTGGTTTCTGACAGGCCTTTATTTATTTCACTTTAATAGATGAAATATGTGCAGTTCCATGGAGATTTTATAACCCTGCTCTTGGTCATGGTCTATTGACTATAAATGTTTTGCAGAGTTTTTCATATTTTATTGAAATATGTACATTTGTCAGTTTAAAACATCGAATACCTTATCCCCGCCTTGTAAACATTAATAACGTTATTTATATATACAAGAGTTGTTGTTATTTATATTCATAACATATAAAATACCAGTACAAAAAAATATGCAAGAAATAAAAAGTTTGAGTCATAAATGTCTAATGAAACAACAGATTTTCCAAAATATCTTCAGATTTTATGGAATCAAACAGAAATTATCAATCCAGAGTAATTTCTTTTTTCTTTTTCTCTCTTCCCTCCCTCATCATTTTTTCCTTTGGCAGCAACAATTTTTTTAATGATTTAAATGGTTGTCATGTTGACTTTTCATATAATATGGTAAATATTATTATTATATAGCAATGTTCTACTTCCGGTAGAACGTAACGAAAAATTAGCATTCAGTATTCTGTAATATTGCACTAGTCCAAATATAGCTTCAAATTATCGACTTGATCTCTTTTCCAATTACATTTTAACAGTTTGTTAAGCCTGTTTATTGCATAAATATTGGTGAATATTATTCCTCTAAATTATGTATTGCTCTCGTAAGTGCATGTAAAGTAAATTCTAGCAATAAACCTAGCCAAAATATTCAACAAGTCGAGATGTACAAGTGAGTCAACATAACTGAAATCGTCAGTTGACTCCTTATTGAAGTAATTGCCCCAGGCCTTTGACGATTTTTCCCAATTTTTTGTCGAGCCTGTGACTTCTGTCGCAGTATAAAGCGAGACAGGGATAGTGATTCGTCTGCCATGTCGGTGTTAACAAACTTCTTGAAAGCTTATATTCAGAAGGTAGAAAACCTGGATCCTTCATACTTTGTATATAAATGCATTATGTTCTGAAGATTCCGTCTGTCATATGTCCATTGTCCTTGACCTCATTTTTCGTGGTTCAGGGACTGCTTGAAAAAAGATTTTTAGAATTCTTAATATCTCTCTTATTATGAGTAATAGGATACTAGTACCTTTATTTGGTATGTACGTACTTTGCAAGGTCCCTATGCCTATCTGACAGTTTTCACTTGACCTCGACCTCAGTTCATGGATCGGTGAACAAGGTTAAGTTTTCGTGGTCGTCCATATCTCGGATACATTTGGGCTTGTGCACTCTTGTTTTAATATTTGCCTATTCTTTCGAAGATGGAAATTTAATATAGCATTAATGATCAGCAAGACTAGATCTACAGATAAGCCATCATGGCTGAAATCTTTAGTCGACTCATTATTGAAGTTTTTGCTTATTACCTTGAAAAAGATACAAATGTGGATAAAACTTTTGAAAGCAAAAATGATCAACAGAACTAGATCTACAAATATGTCAACATGACTGAAATTGTCAGTTAACTTTTTAGAGAGTTATTGCCCTTTCACTATGATTTTACCAAAAAAATGATATTTTTAAGCGACCTGATCTAGATTCGCATTTCAACACTAAATATCTCTTTAAAGTCTGGGAAGGAATCAGAGCTTCGCCTGAGGGAGATATATTACTAAAATAAAAATTTCCTAAATTTTGTAACGGAAAATTTTAATAACACAAAATCCGTATTTTCATGCCATTACTGAAGTACTAGCTACTGGGCCGGTGATACCATCCAGGGACTAACAGTAAACAAGAGCGGTATCAATGCAGTGTTAGTAACAACATTAATGGTACCCATTTTTCTGCACAAAACGTCTCTTCAGGTATCCTCGAGGCCAAAATTTTGAATATCCAATTTTTAATTTAAAAAAGAAAAGCTTATAAACCAAAGTAGGACAAAAAGAACTGCCAAGACCGGGCAAGAAATTAGAGATTTACATATGACACATTTATGATAATTTTATTTATTAGTTCTTTCAGAAACTGATTTTCAAGCAATATTTTATTCTGTCAAAAGGCCGCAAACTTCAAAAACAGCAAAATATAAAACAAAAAAATCTGCACCGACTATGTGGTGTTTTGTGTACTGTTATTTGTGTCTGTCTCCACCTTTTAAGCCATGACGTTGTCATTTTATTTTGCGACTTGTGAGTTTGAATGTCCCTTTGTTATCCTTCGCCTCTCTTCTAATGACACTCCATTATATCTAATATCAAATCAATTGATTCAGGTGTTCAAGAAATAACTGGCTAGTCTGAAAACAGATATAGTCTTCATCTTAGATTTACTACTGCAACTTTAGAATCAGGATCTGCTTACCCTTCCGGAGCACCATTTTTTGGTCGGCTTGCTGTTGCTCATGTTCTAGTTTTCTATATTCGACACTATAACTTTTACTGGTTTGTTTTTTCGTTGTTTTTCCTTTTTAATTCACTGGGGATTTTGTCATTTTCTATTCGACTTGTGAGTTTTGAAAGTCTAAACAGTCGAAAAATGTCTTAAATTGAAAGAATCTCATAAATAGTTGTGGAGTTTACTTCGACTACTTTAATGATTGATTCACACATATTGATAACAAAAACAAGTGTAGAAAGCTACATTTTTTTAATTTACATTTGTGGTCTTCGGCTTCCCGATATAAAAGGTAAATCCATTAAATTTATGAAGTGATATTTTCATTTTTTATAAGTTGAGTTAATTTTCCGTTTCTAAGACCCCAACTCCCTAAATATCAAATAAACTTTTAACACACATGTGTTATCTAATGTGATTTGAATGTATACCAACTGATTCGAGTATTAAAGAACAAAATGCTGGACGAATAGTATATATTTATATGTCCATGGAAACAGAACTTGCACAAAAAATATTTCAACTGGAAACGAAACGCAACCTTAAACATTAACTTTTAGAACAACATAAACGATACCAATTTTTCTGCACCAAAATATTTTGAAAATCCAAAGCTTATTTAAAAGATGGAGCTATAATCCAAAAAGGATAAAAAAGGATAGCCAAAGCCTGGTAAGGAATCAGAGCTTTGCATGCGGGAGAAATATTACCTTAATGTGAGATAATTTCTGTAACTTTTGTAACAGCAAATTTTTATAACAAAAAGTCCGTATTTTCATACCATGCAGTACCGGAATACTGGCTGCTGGTCTGGTGATATCCTGGGAGGACTAACAGTCCACCAACAGAGGCATCGACACAGTGGTAGAAGTAACATTGACGGTACCAATTTTTCTGTACTAGATGCGCATGTCGCCAATAAATGTCCTTTCAGTGATGCTTGAGGCAAAAATATTTAAAAATCCAATGCTAATTACTAATAGTCTATATAGAATGCAGAAGCGTTGTCTGATTGTTTCAATGTTGAAATATCGACTCTGCATTAAACAATGCTACATATATTACGTTGAAATACATGTACCAAGATTGGAAAAAAACAAACCATTGGTCATTAACGCATCAGCAAAATGACCTGTTTTAGGTTTAACAAGGAGAAAGTGTTCTTTCTTAAAACTAGTAATGTGTGGGAGTCTAAAGCAATTCTGGAAAATTATTGCCAACATTGGCGGTATCTTTCGATCCATTGATTCTGTCAGGCTTGTTTTTTTCAAAGTTGACCAGTTTGATTTAAAACTGCCCTTCTAAGCTATTGCCCAAAAACGTATAAAAACAGAACTAGGGCCCAAAATAAAATCGTATATTATATTATGATGATTTAATAACATTTTCTATTGACAATATCGGGTCCATATTCCTGGTACTCCGCATCTGTGATCCACCAGGATTGAAATGTGGATAATGAAGCAAGAATGGATCCACCAATCCACACTGAATACTTTCTTTCTGGAGGGGCAACTACTTTTGTTAGCATGCGTTCTGGAATCAAAGTGGCAAATTCGGTCTGCAAACGCTTTGCAAATCCTACAATACATTTGAATTCTACATATTGGTGATGACCAAAAAGCAAACAATTTCATTTCTATGATTTTTTTTTTAACATCTATGTAACATATGTCTAAGTAGGAATTGGCTTTGGAATATATACCAATTTTTGGCGCCATTTTTCGGGTATTATTAATTAAGATTAAATTCACAATGTATACTGCAAAATAAATATTAGACTCATATTACAAATTTTTTCGAACCCAAGTCCGATATTTAAGTGAGTTCATACTCAGATCTCAATCACAACTAAAAGTGACTTATATATAAAATGCAGTGTTCACATTTTAGATGAAACATATTTATTATGAGACAAACAGATGACATAAAGGCGTTTTTTTTTTGGACTCCACAAATAAAATAAATTTGTAGCGAATCCAAGTCCGATATTTAAGTGAGTTCATACTCAAATCTCAATCACAATTGAAAGTGACTTGTATATAAAATGCAGTGTTCACATTTTGGATGAAACATTTATTCTGAGACAAAAAGAGGACATAAAGGCGTATTATTTTTGACTCCACAAATAAAATAAATTTGTAGCGAACCAAAGTCCGATATTTAAGTGAATTCATACTCATATCCAATCACAATTGAAAGTGACTTGTATATAAAATGCAGTGTTCACATTTTGGATGACACATTTATTCTGAGACAAACAGAGGACATGTATATGTAAGAGAATGATAATCCCTTTCTTCATGATTAAGTACGAGCGTTAGCGAGTACTTATCATGAAGAAAGGGATTATCATTCTCTTACAAACTTAGAATATTGTAAAGTGCTCAAGGCTCAAATAATCTCTTGATTGGTTGTATTCAAGAATTAGTGTCATTGTCAGTGCAATGTTTATAATTGATGCATGACTTCCTTTTTCGGCATTTCATTTATGGGTTAGTTTTAGTGATGTAAGGACATTCTTATAATTTGGGAAATATTAAAAAAAAATGCGTTATAGACATTAGGTGACACAACAGTACAAAGAAAATGTAGGAATTGTATATGTTTCCTGATTGTGAGTATGAATGTATATCATGTAATATTTTAGTGAGGAATTATCCTTTTTTTATATACAGTTTAAATAAATAACTATATTTGAGTTACAACTAATTTTATTTCAAAGCCAATATTTTGGTCCAGCTTTTGAAATCAAATACTATTGCATTATGTCAGAGGAATGATCAAATAAAATGCCTTTAAAAGTTTTAAATATATTCAAAATTAAATTAAATTCCTATTTTTATTTTTTTATTTTAACGTAATATTGGAAATAACTATTCTTCCCAACCGCTAGTCCAGTTATCAGAGTTTTGGAAAGCTAAAGATTTGGGTTGTTTTTTATTTAAAACTTTTTTTTCTTTTATTGCATTGCTTTGATATTGTTTAATTTTTTAGTAATTTGAAGTTATTAATATTTTCATAATAACATTAAAGGTACCAGTTTTACTGCACCAGTAGACTCCAACTTATTTTGATTTTTTTTTGTTTCACAATTCAACTTTTAGTCAGTTTCAATCACTGTGTGATAAATCTTTTCAATCTAATAATGTGCTTCGGGGCAGTTGTAACTCATTTATAGAAACTCTTTGTTTTGAACTTTGAACACCCAAATAATAGGATAATCCCATGCTAAGAACATGATTTACATTCATTCTTCACAATTAAGAGACATCAAATTCTACAATTTCATTGGTCGAGAGCACTTTGCTATATTCTAAAAAGGCGTATTATTTTGGACTCCACAAATAAAATAAATTTGTAGCGAACCAAAGTCCGATATTTAAGTGAATTCATACTCATATCCAATCACAATTGAAGTGACTTGTATATAAAATAAAGTGTTCACATTTTGGATGAAACATTTATTCTGAGACAAACAGGAAATAAAGGCGTATTATTTTGGACTCTACAAATAAAATGCACAATGTATGAAAAGTGGAGACGTCTTATAGAAAAAAAAAACATCAAACGCAGGTATCAAAACAGACGATGCGAGCGAAACCATTAACTGAAAATAATGAACAGAACCGGTATTTATTCAAATCTACAGTAGTCAATATTGAGAGTCAAATATGAGCTGTATCGTATAGAAATCGACCTTGTGTAACTGACGATCATTACATCTGAAGACCTATTTGATTTGTAGCATACTTTTGTGTGAGTTTTGTAGGTTACTATGCAATGTATATTGATACATCTGTGGCATGAACTCTGGTTAATATTTCCTGATTTATCTTTTTAATCAAACGTAAATTTATTTGAAAAATAGAGATGCATGTTAAATGTAAATGAGATTGCAATCAAAGAAAACGAGCAAACATTGAAATGGTTAATATAAACGTTCTTTAATTGAGGACAAAAGTCTAACGATATGTCAATTTCTAACCCATTTGAGTTCAGACTGGTTATAATGTAAATATGCGGTGCTTTGCTTTTGCGCCAATTGGCATTTCATTTGCGCAGAAATTTGCTTTCATTTACGCCGAAAACCATATTTCATTTGCGCCAAAATAAAACATTGCATTTGCACCAATAATACAGGTTAATAGTATAAAAATAGTTCAATTCAGAGAGACTTTGAATAATAACTTTAAAACACAGAAATGTTTTGATTGCGTAAGAAAATATGTGACTCCGAAATCAGTCATCGTTCCCATAAGGGATACACTCTTAATATTATAGATTCATTTATTTTTGCGGGTACCAATTTTCGAGGATTCAGGAAAGCTCGCACTTTCGTGGATATTACGTTTTGTGGTTTAGACAAACATGTCGAAGTCAGCATACAAGCCAATGGAAAATTTGTTATTCGTTGAACATTTAAATTCGTGGTTTACCTGTACCAACGAAATTCACGAAAATTGGTATCCAACGAATAATAATGAATCTACAGTAATAACAGTTCTGTTATAAATCAACGAGATAAAACATAAAAGAAAGCACTGTACACTGTATTAAACGAGTGGTCAAAACACTTACAAACATAATTTCCTCTATATACAAATAAGGAGATGTGGTATGATTGCCGATGAGACAACTATCCACCAAGGTTCAAATGAAGTGAATGAAAGCCATAATAGGTAACCGTCAGGCCTTCAAAAACCCATTTCTTATAGTCGGCTTTAAACAGCTTTAACACGAAAAATATGAAACAATCTAATTCTGAGAAAAGCTAACGGCCTGTTTGTCTCAGAATTGACTATGTCCATTTTGACACCTCAAACATGTGAACACTATATAATTTGAAACCTACGTGACTCTCAGTATTCTATCTTGAAATGAGTATGAACTCCGTTATATGTTACCTGTTAATTGCGTAAATGTAGTAACTGTTTTTATACACACGTTTACGGGACGTATTATGGTATACCGTTGTCCGTCCGTCGCCAACATGTCGGACATTAACACAAAAACGCTTTAACCAAATTGAGGGGCCTCGGTGGCCGAGTGGTCTAAGTAGTTACTACTGTAATCACTAGCCAGTCGACACTGAGGTTGTGAGTTCGAACCCAGCTCGTGCGGGTGCACTCGACTCCAATCTTAATTGACTAGGATTGTCAGTTTTCCTATCGAAGGTCGGTGGTTTTCTCCGGGCACTCCGGCTTCCTCCATCAATAAAAACTGGCCGCCACGAAATAGCCCAATAAAAACTGGCCGCCACGAAATAGCCCAATAAAAACTGGCCGCCACGAAATAGCCCAAAGGCGGTGCTTAAAAGTGTCGTTAAAACACCAAAAATCAAAAAATCAATCTTTAACCAAATTGAATTAAACTTTGGTGAATTGTTTATATCTATTGACGTGAGCACCCTTTCGTTTTTTTTTATAAATTTTATATTTTACTTTTCCTAGTTTTGGGGTTTTTTTCATTACAAAAATTTTTTTTTTTCCAGTTTTCGGACAATAACTCAAAAACACTTTCACAAATTTGCATCAAACTTTGGTAAATTGTTTATACATATTGACATGAGCTCTCTTTCGATTTTTATTAATCTAAGATTTTACGTTTTCGAGTTGTGGGTTTTTATTCATTACAAAAAGGGGGATTTTCCAGTTTTCGGACAATAACTCAAAAATGCTTTGATCAGTTTTCCCGAAACTTTGGTGAATTGTTTATATCTATTGACGTAAGCTCCCTTTCAATTTTTATAAATTTCAGATTTTACCTTTTACTTATTATCGGGTTTTATTCATTAAAAAAAGGAGGATTTTTCAGTTTTCCGACAATTACTCAGAAATACTTTCAGCAGTTTTCTTGAAACTTTGGTAAATTGTTTATATCTATTGTTGTAAGCTCCCATTTGATTTTTATAAATTTTAGATTTTTACGTTTTTTTTTCATAAAAAAGGGGTGATTTTCAAGTTTTCGGACGATATCCTTAAAGTGCTTTGAGCAGTTTTCATTAAACTTTGGTGACTGATTTATATCTATTAAGATAACCTCCCATTATTTTTTTTTATAAATTTCTGATATAACTTTGGGAAGCTATTGCACTTTATTCTTTGAAAACACGACGGGTGTATCATGCGCTCATGGCGCATCTGTTCATTATTTTTTTTGCGTAAATGAAATATAATCTTGTGGCGCAAATGAAAGATTGGATTTTGTGAAAATTGGCGCAAATGCAATCCGCCCGTAAATTTGACCCCATATTTGATTACCTGAGAACATTGTACAACCTCCAGATATAAGTATGTTTGTATAATAATGTTTTCTCCAGTCCATGTCAATTGCCATTATTGAGTCGTACAATAACTTGTGTATACCATCAGAACCTATATCTAAAAAAGAACACAAATTTTAACTGGCAATAAACGTCACATACTACCGAAATATACTCATTACCGAGTATGTACTTACATGTGCAACACGACGGGTGCTACATTAGGAGCAGGATCTGCCTACTCTTTCGGAGCACCTAAAATCGGAGTATTTTTCTGTTTGTTTTAATATCACGGTAAATTGTATTCAAAATAAATTGCAATTTTATCATATTTGTTTTTTACTTAAATAGCCCAAATACTGTTCATGGAAAATTATTTTAAAGGATTGAGAAACATATTACTATTGCCATTGATATTCAAATGGAGAATAAGCTGCACATTTCATAACCACCGAATAAACTCAAACTCTCAAGTTTTATTTCAAGCATACAAATTTATAAACCAGAATTTTAAAAGTTTCATAGGAAAACCATAATCAATGCATGAAATAAGTTTGAGCAGTTTGTGCGCATGTTAGGACTTAACGTACTCTTATTGTCGAGGTGAAGAAAACTCGTTAAATTGACTATCGATGGTTTGGTGACCCGATATAAATATAACATAAATAGACAGACCAACATGTACAATAGTATTATGGTGATTTATTTTATAAGATTGAGAATGAAAATGGGGAATATGTCAAAGAGATAACAACTCGACCAAAGAGCAGATAACAGCCGAAGGCCACCAATGGATCTTCAACGCAGCGAGAAAATCCCGCAAACGGGCATGGCCCCAGGGACTCAGCTGGCCCATAATACAAATGTGTAGCAGTTCAGTGAAAATGGACGTCATACTAAACTCCAAAACAAATACATGAACTTAAATTAAAAAACATACAAGACTATATGCATTATTTCATGGCTTAAATACCAAAAGAGTAAATTATCCATTTACTTTATCAGACATATGATTTGTTGTAGGCCGAATCCGTCAACGAAATGGTTCTTCCTCGTGAATTTATTGATTCTTTTCTCATTTTATTTTACTGAACTTGCTGGGCACATTCGGAACCCATCTACAACCAAAGGATGCAAACATGCGGAACACACTAAGTTTTAATCGTCGTCTTAGTATGTCAGCAATGCTTTTGATGCCCTTATTTTTTAGATCACATTACCAAATAAGATGCTACTACCGAATTAAAAATTTCAATATTCAGCTTTAATTTATGTTTAAAACAAAAATATCATACTTTTATTTTTTTTTTATCAAAATCGTAGACTCACTAAGAAGTAAATCGAGGAGGCAATGGGGTTGAAAATTTCCAAGCTAATGTACTATAGAACATACAGGACTGCTTAAGATTATTAGAATTGTTATATGCCCGTTTAATACTTTCCCAGATAAAGCGAAGTAAAAATTCTGCAGATATATACATTTAGAATACATATAAATATCGAAAAAAAACATAATTGATAATTTGAAGCTTATTGACTAGCTTCTCATATGTTTCCTTGCTTTAAAAACATTTAAACATTCCTGATGAAAGTAGGTCCAGAAATTAAAGTCAATAGCTGTATGGAATTGATAAGTGTTTTTTCCGTTTGATTTAGATTTGCCATTTCCTTAAAAAAATCCAATGAATTTATTGTAAACATTACATATTCTGCCCCTTAATTGTCTTCGTAATTGATATCAACTTTATAGGGTATACTTGAATTAGCTTTACTGAATAATTCATTCTAGTGCATGTGTCATATCTTAAATGTTTTTTTTAATTTGTTAAGATGTGGTGCATTTGCAGTGATGATGTTACACAAATGTGTTTTTCCGGCTTTTAACGCACTTCAGTTTCGTTTATCAAATAAGTTAGGTTACCGCTTTTGACATAAATAAAGGCAACAGTAGTATACGCTGTTTAATAGCCATAAATCGATTAAACGAAAACAAATCTGGGTGACAATCTAAAACCGAGGGAAACACATCAACTCTAAGAGGAAAACAACGGAACAACAGAAACACTGAACTGCAACAAAAACAAACGCCAACATACATGTACATATAAACTGACTTTTTGATAATAACTGCCATATTCATGACTTGGTACCGGACATTTTAAGAACAAATGGTGGGTTGAACCTGGTTTTAGGCTAGCCAAATCTCCCACTTATATGGCAATGTTTCATGTACATTTCATGTGTGGCAATATATTCATGAAATCAAGACTTTGTTAATTTGTTGCGTTCAAAACATTTTTCATGAGAGTCTGGAAAAGTGATGGGGTTTGTGTTATTCCAGATTTTTCTGTGCATTACTTGTTAATATTAGTATAAATTTATATTGGAGGTTTGCCTTTTCAGGACAAGAAGGATAACTCCAGCATATACAAGTGTAAGGTTCATTAACTGTTGAAAAAGAAATCATAAATTTACCGTTACCTTTCGTAGGTCGAAACAAAAGCTCTGGACACTGGAATCTCTCCTTGCCAATGGTAATACAATTTCCATCTGGAAGTTCATACGATTTATCAACATCAGGAAAACATTCAGACAAAGTAATTTCTTTAGAGTAATCTTCGGCAACATAACACAACTTTTCTTTCATATCTCTTACAATTTCAAAATCACCTGCAATGAATAATTTTGTGACATATTAAAACGCAACGCAATCGAACCGTTGTTAATTATTCAGAAATGAATGGTACCATATGTGATGGGAACTAAAAATAACATGTTATTAATCTGGTGCGTTCAAAGCTCTTTTCTTGCTTGGTCTTCATTAGCAACGATTCAAGCCAACATACTTAAAACAAATGAAATATAAATAATTGAATACTTGGGGAGCTAAATGTATAACGTAATGCAATTCGAAAAATCTTCGTGATTGGCTATATGAAGGAAAAGATGTTCTATTCAGTGAAAGAACACCATAAGATCAGGTTTCTTTAAGTTTTAATGAAACGTTCCCATATGTACTCAGTCTCATAAGAACAAAGGAATAAGCCAGTAAGCAGAAAAGCATAGTTGCTTCCAATAGGCATTGTAATTCTCTGTTGAGAAACTTGTCCAAAAACGTAACAAAATCAAATTTTCTTTTTTCAAAAGCATGAATATCCCAAAACAAGATTGAAGTGAGAGGAAAGTCAAGGCTTTTTCTACTGTTGCACAAGGAGACGTGACTTAGATTGCAAGTGTTTTAACAGTTCTTTTGATTCTTTTAGTTGAAAGAAAAAATGTAGCAACAATGTGTAAATACGAAGAGTTGATAATGAAAATTTTTTTTTAAAAAGACGACGAATATACCAAGAGGACGCTATGAAAAGCAAAATTAAGCAAAACAGACTCCACCAAAAACCAAGGACAACCTCCGAAAGGGCATGTAGTTCCTGCTCCACTAATGACTCCTGTCATGTAAATCATTGCACGTGTATATTTCGTGCCAGGTCGATTTCATTGTTATCAAATTCTTGGAAAAGAGGTAGGGATTGTTCGTTGTTGCAACAATAATTGGAACATATTCGTGGTCACTTATTGACGAATATTTCATAGCTGTCAACGAAATCATGATGACTTCCGTATATATTTAAAGGGATTACTTTACCATATGGTTCAATAGCTTTCTTGTTCGGTGTTATTTAACTTTTTTTGACTGATAACCTTTTTTTGGGGGGGGGGGGGGGAGGAGGGGGGAGAAATACACTGCATATTCAAATGATGAAACTGAGAGTTCATAATGGAATGAAAATCATCTCTTTTGTCGTAAAGTAAGTTCACAACGGACCCTCATTATTAATATTAAATGTATGTCGATATGAATTATTTTGAAAATTCATAATTGAAAAATTATAAATTCTCCAAAATAAGTGAGTTCTGCTGATATATTACCAGTGGTTACGAAATCTTGTCCCTTTTCATGCAACAGAGTCTGTAAATAAGATGTAAGGTCTCTGCCTCCTATATCGAGTCTCTTTATGGCAGGTTGTATGCAAATCCTGTGAACGAATTGAGTATTCTAAATATGTACAACGTCAACAACGTCAAGATGCCCTGACCTTGTGTTTCAGCAACGATTTGAATATTTTAGATATACATGTACAATGTAAAAAATGCCCTGACCTTGTGTTTCGGCAACGAGTTGAATATTTAAGATATGCACAATGTCAAGATGCCCTTGCTTGGTGTTTCAGTAACAAATTGACTATCGTATATACGAACAAATGTTGAGATGCCCTTGCCTTGTGTTTCAGTAAGGATATATATACAAATGTCGAAATGCATTGGCTAAGTGGTTTAGAAACCAATTGAACATCTTAGATATAAATAAATGTCGAAATGCCGTGGCCTTGTGTTTCAGCAACTACCTGAATGTTTAGCATAACATGTACATGTAATGCCCTATGTTGTCGGCAATACAATTAATTGCCAACGAAGTACTAGTAAATAAAAAAATGTTTCCTTTTTTCCCACATTATGTTGAAGGTCCGGGTTTTTTCATCGTAAATAGTCATTTCTGTGGATGGAATTTGATTAATCAAAATGGCCAACAGTGTTATGTAGCATATTTTATCATATTTCAACATTGCCATAAAGCGCGAGGTTTGGCTAGCCACAAAACCAGGTTCAACCTACCATTCGTTCTTAAAAAGTCATGTACCTCGTCAGGAATATGGGAGTTGCTATCGAATACTTCGTTTCTATGTATGTTGCATTGTCGTTTTTTTTGTTGTTGTTGCACTTCAGTGTTTCTGTTGTTTCGTTGTTTTCCTCTTATAGATGGTGTGTTTTCCTCGGTTTAAGTTTGTAACCTGAATTTGTTTTCTTTCAATCGATTTATGACTTTTGAACAACGGTGTACTACTGTTGCCCTTATTTGTCAACTTACCTTCACATACAGGAACTATATGTGTCACACCATCTCCTATTTCTAGCATGATTGCAGAGCCTCTCCCCGATGCATAACATGACAAAAGACCTTGCATACTCACGTAAAATGCAGGTACTTTATACTTTTCGAAAAATATCTGCATACAAATAATAACAAGTTTTCTTACAACTATTTTTATATGAAAATATATAAATACAACTTCCACATTGAAGAGTAATGTGAAATTAGACAAAAACGACAATTGTAACTTTATTGTTATATGTGAAATTTTGCAACTGTCACAGGTTTAAAACGATTAATTTTGCAATAACATGAAATGCGCAAAATATATTGATATATATTCAACCTGGATAATGTTTTCGATCATCGGAAGTATTTGGGCGTGTATAATCGATTTCAAATCAATGCAAAAAACATTTTTCCATTTCGTTTTCGTATGTTTAAACAAGAAGTTAACCGAAAAACGAAGTATACCTTAAATGTATTTCAAGTTTAAAAAGAAACAAAACAAACAATTAAAAAAAAAACGTTCCTGTTGATATTTTTTCTAGTTGACAGTTTTTCTTTAAATACTATCATATGATACAACAATGCAAAGCAAATTGTAAAGATTGCAAATTAGGGGCAATTACTCCCTTTTACAACCCCAAGAATCTTGTATTAATTAAGAATTTAATGCTTCTTTTTGTAAATTTATTGAGGCGTAAAAGCGTTGACCGAAGTTCATTTTGTATGAAGCGTAGACGCGCCTCATCCTAAAAATGAACGCACGGTCAACGCTTTTACAACACTTGAAAATTACTAACAAAAGCATTCAATACTTATAATTACATTGAAAACACGATTTTTATCACGTTTTTCTTTTATTTATCTGTGCACTTTATTGCGGAAGCTCGTGTCAGCATGAACGTTACAATTCATTTTGAAATGAATGTCGATTTTAGAATTACGCGAGATTCCGGTTATCCAATCATAATAACGTATTATAATTAAATGTTATTATTACTTTATGAGATGAATGATCACACGAAACCTAAAAAAATAGCCAAACCATCTTGAGGTAATTTCCCGAATGGGTTGGCATCTATTTGTCTTAATATTTCCCAATTCATCAACGTAAAAGTTAATTATTGTTTGTTTTAAATCATGTTAGGGGCTAAGCACTGAATACTGAACCCTTAAAGAAATATCGTTGACTGAGGAAGTTGAACCTTTGTTTCTTCAAAATTTCTCAATAGAAATGTATCCCATACGTCATATCAGTGGCGAAGCACTGACTACGGGCGAGGCTCATAAAAATTTGGAGACTAACAGTCTGTATGCTCCCTGAATATTTAATCCACATACCTGTGCCGTTTTCTCCCTATTATATTTTGGATTAAGTGGAGGTTCTGTTAGGAGAAATGGGTGCTCCTCTGGTGCTGTCCGAAGATAAGTATAAAAAATATCATGCCATATTAGTTCCATGTCGTCCCAATTTGTTACAATTCCATGTTCTATTGGATAATCCAATGAGAGCACACCGCGTCTGTTCTGTGCCACATCTCCAACATAGTTATCCCTGAATACCATACTCTGGAGATAAAAAAATCGTTAAAAAATGTATTGGGATCAAACCTGATCCTTATATATTAAAGTGCTATTAGCCACGATTTGACCAACAAATAAATTACGATTTCTTTTGTTTCAAGTATTTACTTAAAAGGAATTTTGCAATGTCATTTCGTTATAAGCAATCATTTTGGCTCAAATTTGTCAAATAATCTCAAAAACATTGCTGATGTATTATTGACTTGTAAGTCAATAATTTAATCTCATTCAATCTGTGTTCATATGACCTCATGTTTAACCCTAAGCAGAAGATAAGTTACGCAGGTACTAGGCCTTACTTATACAGATGAAACGATGATTTTCATATAAATATAACAAGAAGTCAAAAAGACCTAGATAAATCCAACTGCACGCGTTCGCTATTAACTTCTTTTTATAGGTTATACTTATATCGGTTTATATGACCGTCGGCAGTCTTCGGGAAAATCTCGATGGTTCATTAGATGCCGTATAGATTCAAATAATCACGAAATGCTGATTCACATTATCGAGTCCATGCATTGTAAATTGTTTACATATTTGGATATATGTTTTAATATTCTTTAATCAAATGTGAGAAATTGATTCAAATCGACAAATTAGGATTTGACAGCTAATGGTAACATGTGCAGAGGCGGATCCAGAATTTTAATCGTAAAACATTAATAAATGCACTGAAAGAAGGAAGGCAGAAAACCTGTCCACTTATTTATTCAAATTGAAAAATTGTTTTTTAACCTATTACGATTTTTGTGTGCATCAAAATTGATGTTATATATGTATCCTGTTGTATTCATAGTGAACTCCTACTCAAGCTGGTCAACTTTTACAACAACAAAAAACACCTTTAAGTTGTGGCAGAAGAAGAGACCGAATTTGTCTGATTTGTTTTAATTGCATTTACGTTTCATAAGAAACATTATTCTTACTTCACATTTTGTATATGACCTTGATCTGCCCACTACCGTGCTGTACACACATCTTGGGGCATCATCACCAGCAAAACCGCCCTTGGTCACACCCGAACCGTTGTCAATGACAACGGCTTGCATATCGTCGTATACAGACATTCTGAAAACATATTTTAACTTATATGTAGGGTTTTATTCCACAAGTTATCATTTCTATTAATTTAAACTAAAAGACCAATAACAAGGAACATGTAGAGTAAACAATAACAACAGACAAAATGATAGAGCGAAATAAATGTCCAATTTAGAGTCAATCGTCTGTCTTGCAGGCAGAATTCCAACAATATAAACAAACGAGTCTCTGTTTACAAATACAAAGTGTGGAGATGAGACCACTATCGATCGAAGACTAAAAGACAAGGCTGAAAATAACAACCGTACGGCCTTCAATTTGTGTTTTTTTTTATTAAGAGGTAGGAAATTTTTTATGATGGAATAATCATTTTCACCTGAAAGCCTAGTCAGATTTATTCATTTCGCGCCACATAAACGCCAAAATTATTTTTTTGCTTTATTTTTCAAAACTATTTACTGCTTTTTGTGCCCCAGAATATCAAAGTTCATCTTGTCTTTGGCAAGATTTTTAATTATCAGTTTTTACAAGGACACCATGTTAATCCTCTTGTAAAGCATATCTCCCCTTATCGGAATTACAATAATCGTCCATTTAGTAACTCAAGGTAACACAATGAAATTGACCGTATCTGACTGGAATATCATGCACTCTGTCTTCAGTTAACAAACAATGCTCGTTTAGTTGGATTTCCCTTTAACAAGCAATCTTTGGCTATGTGAGCATATGACAAAGTTGCAATTAATGTTCAGGGCCCGTATGCATAACACAACTGAAATTGAGAAATCCAATCGAAGAACTAATTTATCGTTGGACATGTAGAAAAATCCGTCACTTCGGAACAAATTTTAAATCAAGTGGTTTTATGCATACAGGCCCTAATTCATACTCGGTTTCATTATTGGGTAATGCACGTTACACTGAATAGTTCTACGAGATAGGAAAACCAATAACTAAGATATGATTTGTTTCGTTCAATCATTAATGAAAGTGAAATAGTGAAATGATAATTCGCTTTTAGAAGCCAGTTTGGTTTCAATTTTATCAAAATAAGCTAAGAAACATCGCTGATGAATTATTCACTTGCAAGTGAATTGTTCGACCTCATTGAATCCGTATGCATGTGAACTTCAATGTAACACCATAACTAGAGATGGGCTACGCATGATTTAGGCGTAGTCAGTTAATAAAGGGAAAAGAATTTCAACATTGAAAGTGACACAAGGGAAACCCATCTGATTGACTGATTCAATCCAGAAAAACCCATTCTTATACAGGTAAAACGATAATTAACATATATTTTTGAACAGCGGTATAGTACTAATATTGCCTTAATTTAAACATATAGTATGAAATCAAACAGACCTAAACTAATCCAGTTGCACGAGTTCGCTTTCAATTTATATATATATTTATGTTTATATCGAATTATATGACCGTCGGAACTCTTTGGAGGTCACCTCGATGGTTTATCAAATGGCTTCAAGACTAAAATACACACAAAATGTTGTTACATATTATCAACCACCGTGCATTGTAAATTGTTTATTTTAGACTTTAAGAATTTAGATAAACGTTTTAGTTTGTTATAAGTCAAATATGAGAATTTGAGTGAAATCTGTAAACATGAATTTGACATATATATAATGCAGTTTCTAAAAAAAGAAGTGAACTAATAATAAGTATCAATTCTGCATTTAATACCAGCTTTTTAAAAACAGCAAAAACACGTTCAGATGTGACCATTGATAACCTCTACGTGTGTTACTGTTTAGCCATGCGTACATAAACAAATCAAAAGCATCAACGATACCAGGCTTATAATATGGTACGCCAGACACTCATCAGTGGCGCTCGAATCGAAAGAGTTGGAAAACAAATCAAATTGAAAAGTTGAACATTTTTATCAACATTAAATTACCCCCCTCCCCAGAAAAATGAACATTATCAATGAAATTTCATGGCAGCACAAAAGTACTGGGCTGGTGATACACTCAGGGACGAAACGTCTTCCAGCAGTGGGGTCCACCCAGTAGTTGTGATATTATCTTGACCATATATTTATAAATGACTTATGACTTGTTCTTACATTGATCGTATTATAATTTCATTTATAGTAGATGTTGTTGTTGAATATATTATTGTCTGTATCGGGATCACGCCTCAATTGTGCTCTTTCCAATAAAATATTGAATTTAATAAATCTTATATAATAAAACATGGAATATTTCAAAATGGTCTTAGGATTTTATAAATTTAAAAACTGGGGAGTAACGAGACACGTTTTCATTTCCTCATTCCAAAAGTGAACTTATTCTGATAGGATTTATTAATTTATGTCTAGATCTGCTTCTTAAGTATTTGTTCAATAATTTAAGTTTTATAAATTATTTGCTTTGTTGATTACTTATAAAAACATATTTATATGTTTTCATTTTCTCTTTGATTCAGTGAATTGTTTACAAGTTTATATGGAGTAAACATGGTAAATGTAACCTTCCATTCACTAAACCATATCATAATATGAATGAAGTGTTTACCCTAACGTCCTTCCGTATATAGAATAATTTGTTTTGTTTGGAGGGCGTGATTATATTACTATATTTCCCCCAAAATTACAATTTTCAAATTGTACTTACATACTTGTCTTATTGTCAACCCATTGGTTCTTCAGAATTCTTCACAAAAAGTATAAATATCCAACAGAATATATCCTGTTGACTGCATAATATTACATGTAAAGTATGTAAATGCTAAAAATAGATAACAAGTCACACAACCATGAACAAGGGGATTTAATCATCAACTAAATACTTCCCGCGAAAAGGTGTACAAAAGCAAGTATTAAATTTTAAATTAAAAGCAGATGATACGCAAAAACAAATTGTGAAATATAAATTTACTTAATTTTTTTTGTAATTTCTGTTTTTTTTCTTCAAATGTGTATATTATATACTGAATACAATAATCAAACCGTTTTAGATATGTCCAGTATGAGTATATATACATTATAGTTACATATTTGCTTTGAAATTTCGTCTCGTATACCTGTATCTACAAGACACCCCAAGATAAAATTTTAAACTTTAAGAAAAAAGAAAAGAAAATGAGATCTTTCAAAATGATCTAAAGATTTTAGAATTATAAAAACTTTAAACAAAACGAGATATGTACTCATTTATTCACTCTAAAAAAGGAATTGTATTAATAGGATAGATTATAACTAGCATTAATTCATTAAGGAATTCACCTCAACTCTATCAAATAAGCTGCTGTACATATCTCCAATCAAGCAGTCAATATTTCTATATAAAAGCCATTTTCGTCTTAATTTTTTGTAAAAAGTAATTACCTAATATTTTCAAAAATGTATATATGATACATGTAAATACATGTAACTATGTCATTAATTTGTGTATCTATGTAAGCTTTAATCTATAGTTGTGTGCTACAGTATATCTTTTTGCTCTAATATCAATCTAAAAATTACCGCGCCGGCTATAATTTATGTAGAAGCATCTCAAAATATGTCATATGGCGGTAAACGCTGAAGACCAATACTTTTTATTAACCAAAACCATTGTTTAGTGTTCAAATATCTCTCAATCCAAACTATAGCACCCTTCGAGGACATTTTAATAAATATGAATCACAAATAATTAAGACAATGATAATAATGAAAATGAAATACAAACTACACAATGCAAGCCTTAACCATATACATATTGATAAGATTTGATTTAAACTTACTTAAAATATCATAACACGAAAAATACATTCAATAGGAGAGAAAAGAAAGCTATTTGTTTGAAGAGAAATAACTCTAGCTTATTTATCTGAACACCAACAAATGATTTTCGGATAGACTTCGAAAATGACTTTATAATAGGAATGTTCAGTAAGGGTCATTATAATGATACCGTAATAACAAAACAGTAAAATCCCTCATGTTTTTTTTTAAATTGTGCTGTTAGTCCACTGTATCTACCACAACAATGTGATTCTCAATACTCGTACACAGACATGTAAACAATGTAGAATGTCATATATTTCCATTCTGCTAACAGCTTTATAAATAGACTGTGCAACAAAAAATTTGACCTAATAGTTGTAAACAGTGTTTATTTACGAAATATGTATTTATATAAGTTTTATTTTTTGTATCCAAAAGAGTATATTTTGAAAGAAATATATATAGTGTCTTTTATAAAACTGGATATGAAAGTGAAGTACTTCTAGTAACACTTTTAAACACCCTATCTATAATTATTTTCAGTGATACTAATACACTTAATTGAATATATCTGCTTTCAGAAAAGAATGATACTATTTTGAAGAACTCTTTTTTTATATACATATTTTAAGTCCTATGTGTGTGCTTTTTGAGGGCATACTCCTTTAAGACTAATCTTGAAAGATACCATTTGCAGATATTTGTTTGTATTTAAATTATACACGCACGAAACAAAGTATACATTGTACGCAACAAACATTCATTAAGTTAAGTTAATTAAGAAATCAATTTTATAATCGGCAAATGCATCAAACTGTGTGTCATAGTTTCTTTTATCTTCTGAAGCATAAAATCTGAAAAAGAAAACCAAGAATGTTTTTTTTTTTCCTTTTTTGAATCATTATATAGAAATGAATAATTGGGAATGTTAGGCAAATGTCAAATAACAATAAAACATGGATAACACATAATACACAGTCATATTTGTTGATATATGATTTAAAAAAAATATTTTTTATCATTTTTTTTTCTTTTTTAGGGGGGAGGGGGGGGGGGGGGGGGTCAGGACAACACGTTATGATTAGTATGCGAACCTTGAATGTAACGAAAACATATAATTTTATAAACAGCGGTGTCTATCATTCCTTTCCGAAAACCTTATTCTCTGAGATCAACATTTCGATTGGTTTAATTGATTCCGCCAAATCAGATTTTTTATAAAAAATAAATGCTACGCTATGTTATTCATTTATTTATTGTTTCTGTTTTTTTATAGTTTTTTTTGTGTTTGGTTTTTGTTAGGTGTATTTTTAGAATTTAAGCCAGACAGTTTTTTTTCTTTCAAAATTGTACTGATCAATGTTGACTAAAAATCTGAAATGTAGTACGCCGTATCAGTTGAGTGGCTTCTACTGTTGAATCAAAGTGTTCGGTTTGCATTAAAGCTTATTCTTGTTCTCCAATTTTTTTCAGCTTTTTTCAGGTTTTATCTAATCATTCATGAATAACCGCTGATTGTGTGTCCAAATAATTTGTGTGTACAGAATCATGAACATAGATAGCAAAATGAACAAGTAATTCGTAAGGAATTTGTACAAGAGCCGGTTTAGGCATTGCCACTTGCACTTTTCAACGGTATTATCTATATATGACATATAGATATTGTAAATTTCAATTTTCATCAAGATAACATACAGATAATGCACATAGAAGCACTATATCATTGCCAAAATTATTAATTTGCATTAAGGCTCATCGATGCTTTTATAACAGGGGTTTTCGTCGTTCCTGTTATATTTAGAATTCTGGGGGAAAGTCACTGTCTAAAGTCAACAAAACTAAGTTAAGCTTTACGATGGTTTATATATAACTTCTTCAATAGTGCAATACATTAATTACAATAAAAGTTCAACGGTAATATTCCGAAAAGATAAAACAAATGGTTATTCCAATAAATGTTCTATACTAAACATCAATGAATGTCACTGTAAATGTACGGCGTCCGTACAGCTTGACCGCTGGTATCCAACTGCCCATTCGCATAGAAAAGATATAATATGAATTACGTAATCTTACTTAATCATAAGTATAATTTCTCACGTTTCGCTAGTATAGGGAGAAATTATTGTATGTACGGTACTAGCGTATAGTTTTATAAGTTTACGTCACTAGGTATAAGACACGTGACTAATTTTATAGCGGGAAATTTTTTCCCTGAGACTTTTACTTTCTAGCCCGCCGCAGACAGGGCAACATTGAAAATGGACACCGGGATATCTAGTTCACTTAAAGACGCCATATCTTCGGAAGTTAAAAATGCAGTTTCGAACATTCAACAAGATATATTGAATAGCATTTCCTCTATAATGGATTCAAGGTTATCGTCTTTCCAATCTAACATCAGACAATCTCAACAGGACATTTCACAGTCTCAGATGTACAAAATCGAGCAGACCTTTACTGATAATTACTCATTCAAGAGAAAAGGCAACGAGAACCAGTTTAAACACGAGTCTAAGGTACTATCTAAGCTGAAAGAAGCAGACGTTAATTTAGAAGGACCAGAATTGAGTGTTGATTCCGTACAAGCAGCCAAAGCCAAGATAGTAGAAGGTATGGAATTAGTAAAAGAAAGACAGAAACTAATTAAAATGGCAGATTCCTCGGACCTCGGGTGGAAGGTTGTAGGCGAATACGTGACAAATCCTATCGCCGACGATTCGGAAGATGAGAGGAAAATAATCAGGGCACAAAACAGAGCAGAAAGAAAACAGAAAGCAGAGAAATCCAAGAAACAAATTACAAGAAAAACACCATACACGAGAGAAAAGGCAGAGACTACCAATTCTTCTTGGAAACCTGGCAGGTGCTTCAATTGTGGAAGAAGAGGCCACTGGACCGACGATTGTCCGGATAAGAAGAAGATAAGTACTTTTAAAACTTTATATAATTTGCCAATCTTGACTAATAGTATATGTTCAAATTTAAATGATACTGAACAGAGTTCAATAGAAACTGATGGTCACATGACATTTTATTGCAAAGACGAGGTTAATAATAAGGTCAGTTTTAAATCGCCGTTAAATGTTACGGTTGACCAGCCTACAGGTATTCTCTCACCTGTAGGTCAGTTAAAATCTAAGTTACCTGAATGGAGATCAATTACAAGCAATACACATATTTTAGATGTTATTGAAAACGGATATAAGATACCTTTTAAGACAGAACCAAGATCAGAACTGTTGAAGAATAACAGATCTTCACTTGATAATCCAAAATTTGTAAAAGAGGAGATAAGAAAATTAATAGAGAAGAGATGCATTTCAGAAGTAAAAGAAAGGCCTTTTGTTGTAAACCCTCTTACAGTTGCTTACAATAAGAACAAACCGAGACTGGTTTTAGATTGTCGACATTTGAATTCACATCTCTTTAAATTTAGATTTAAGTACGAAGATACAGAAAACGCACGAGACCTTTTTAAAAAGGGTGATTTTCTATTTAGCTACGATTTGAAATCCGCATATCATCATATTGAGATCACAGAAATACACAGATCTTTTCTTGGTTTTGCATTTAATTTTGACGGTGTTATGCGATATTTTGTTTTTAATGTGTTGCCATTTGGCATCGCAACAGCTGGGTATATATTTACCAAAGTGCTAAGAGAAGTTGTCAAACACATGAGAACAGAAGGTAAACGTGTCATCATGTTTTTAGATGACGGTCTCGGAGGAGACAATGATTTAAAAAATAGTATGAATAGTAGTCTTGAAGTTAAAAATACACTCGAAAGATTGGGATTTTTAATAGCCCATGAGAAATGTCATTGGTTACCAAGTCAGAGTATGGATTGGTTGGGTTACACATGGGATACTAGAAAAGGTAGAGTTTTTATCAAGGAGGAGAGAATTGAGAAAGCCGAAAATAGTATTCGCAAATTATGCAAAGAAATTACAAACGGTAGATTGCTATTCAGTGCTAGATTTTTAGCTAGTATTTTAGGCCAAATAATTTCCATGATGATTGTTATCGGTGACAAGGTGAGATTGCACACCAGATACTTGTATGAGTGTATCATGGGACGAGCAAGTTGGGATGCTCCTGTAAAGATGAATCCAGATGCTCTCACAGAAATTTTATTCTGGGATAGCTCGCTCAGAAAATTAAATGAGCATGGTGTTGACATTTGCAGAGTTGATCATGATTTTGTGTCAGATTTTGACATTTTTTGTGACGCCTCGGATGTAGGCTTCGGTGGTTTTTTATCCACCCAGTGTAGCGTTGTTAATTGTGTTGACAACGGTGAAATGTCAGGTAATTGGACAAGTGATGAAAAGTCGCAAAGTTCAACATGGCGCGAATTAGAATGCGCCAGACGGGTATTATGCACTTATGAAAGAAAATTTAGCTTAGATAACAAGTCGGTTAACATCAACTCAGACAACAAAAACGTTCCACATATACTAAAGGTCGGCAGCAAGAAAAACATATTACAAAACATAGCAGTAGATATTCACACTATTTGTTCAGATAAGAACATCACTTTAAATTCTAAATGGCTACCCAGGGCAGACAATCAATACGCAGACAAATTGAGCAAAAACACTGATAACGATGATTGGGGTATTCACGGCGAATTGTTTAAATATTTAAATGGTAAATGGGGACCATATAGTACTGACAGGTTCGCTACGCATTATAATACACAATGCACACGTTTCAACTCAAAACATTGGTGCCCAGGTTCAGAAAGTATAGACGCATTCTCTCAAAATTGGGGTAACGACACAAACTGGTTAGTCCCACCACCGTCTCTTGTTTCTATGGTTTTAAAATAAAATACAGCATGACAAAGCTTCATGTACCTTAGTTATTCCGGAATGGAAATCGGCCCCTTTTTGGCCGCTGATTTACACATCAAAAGGTAGAGCACATTTTATACAAGACATAGAATATCTGTCGGGAAAAAGGGTGATAGTTAAAGAAGCAGGCAAAAACGGAGTGTTCGTAAAATTGCCAATGAAATTTAGAATGCTAGCTTTGAAAATAGATTTTTGATAATACAATTGTTATTTGCAGGAGTGAACCTTAGACGAAACGTTGAAGCTGCTATAGTAGAGAGTGGCGTTTCAGAGAACAGTAAAATGTACAACTTAGCTGGAAAGATGACTACATTCCTTGTTGATTCGAGAAGTGAGAATACCTGTAAAAAGTACTATTCAAGTTTCAATAGATGGAAGAAATTCGCAATCGAAAACTGTTTAAATGAATTGCCTGCCGAGCCTGTTCATATAGCACTTTACATTACAAAATTAATAGATGAACAATGTTCTCCGAGTGTTGTTAATTCAGCTGTATATTCAATCAAATGGGCCCATGATCTTAACGGTTTTAATGATCCGACAGAAAATTCATTTGTAAAATACCTTTTAGAATCCGCTAAAAGACGTAATGGTAGGCCTGTAAACAAAAAAGATCCAGTTAACAATGGCATGTTGATTGATTTATGCTCTATGTACACAGATAGTTCAGATTTACTTATAGTTAGGGATCTCACTATGATTTTGTTGTCTTATTCAGGTTTTCTCAGGCTCGATGAGATAAGTAAATTAAGATGCAAAGATGTTAGCATTTTCGAAGATCATTTAAAACTTTTGATTTCTAATAGCAAAACTGATCAATACAGACAAGGGAATGAAATTCTTATTTCTAAAGGTATCACTATCGCTTGTCCAGTTAACATGTATTTACGATATTTGTCTTTAGCTGGTTTAGACGCACAATCTGAACACTTCATATTCAAACCTGTTTTTAGATCCAAAGGTGTAGCCAAACTTATATATAAGAATAAACCTATTAGCTACACTGCAGCTAAGGAAAACATTGTAAAGAGACTTAAGCTGGTAGCCCCAAGTTTAAATCTTGGTCTTCATTCCTTACGATCGGGTGGTGCAACTGCAGCTGCTAAGTCTAATGTAAATGAAAGATGCATAAAGCGACATGGGAGGTGGAAAACAGATTTTGTTAAAGATGGTTATATCGAAGATACTTTAGAAAAGAGAATTTCAGTTTCACAAAAATTGGGTCTTTGATATCATTTTACTACACTCTAACCCTTTCTTTGGTATTTCTATGCTTGCTGGGCTATCGGCAACACTATATATTGTATTAATTCATGCCTTCATACTAGAATAATAGATATGAGCGTATAAGATATACGTATAATTTCTCACGTTTCGCTAGTATAGGGAGAAATTATTGTATGTACGGTACTAGCGTATAGTTTTATAAGTTTACGTCACTAGGTATAAGACACGTGACTAATTTTATAGCGGGAAATTTTTTCCCTGAGACTTTTACTTTCTAGCCCGCCGCAGACAGGGCAACATTCAAGTTTCATTCATATTATGAATATATTATGATACATGTATTTATATGTTTTTAAAACAATACACGTCCGAGTATGTCTCGTGAGACGATTTGTCGCATTGGGTCGGACCCAGGTTTCCAGTTTATCCCATTATTGGGTTTGTTTGGTTGTTCCTGGCCGGCGAGGTCGTTCATGATCGAGTTATTCATTTATTCAGTTATTCAGTTTATATTCATGTCAACCATATAATAGCTCTTGTTCGTATAAGGTTTACATTATTCTAGCTAAGTTGTACCTAATAGTGTATATCATGGTTTCGTTATTCGGAGTAATTGTGATTATTATTTTTTCATATATTTATATATATTAAGATACATGTATGTGAATGTTTAATAAATTCCGTTGTCCACTATGCTTGCTGGGCTATCGGCAACACTATATATTGTATTAATTCATGCCTTCATACTAGAATAATAGATATGAGCGTATAAGATATACCTACATGTAATAACGAAATTTGTCACGTAATGATTCAAACAAATAATACAATTAAAAAACATATATGATAACAAGAAATGGACAATGCTAGGATTAAAATGGATTAACTTCTCAACATGTAAGCTAACAATTTCGAGAACAATAGTCGCTTGCTTTTAGATAAAGTTTGAATTTCCACGAAATAAAACAAAGAGGAAAATATCGCTGTCACACTTTGCCGTGAAGACCCTTGGTTAAGAGGTACAGAGAACCGCTCTGTCGCTGCAGCACGAACTAAGCTATAGCTCTTTATAGCTTTGGTTTTTTTTTTTAATTATTTTTTTTTAAATTGGTTTTGCAGTATTTTATTTTTGGTCAAACTATGTTCCTTGTAATAAAGTTACAATTATTTACCAAAGATTGTCTATAGTTGTCTTGTTATTTCTTGTTTCCAGGAAATGAAGTGCTAGCTTTAAAAAAAGAAAGATTTGATATTATATTTCACAAGAAGAATTAACCAAAAAACAATCCGCTACGGATGTTACTCTATCTTTTAATCATTGAATTAACAGTATTAAACAGCTCACATAAAAAGTGATTTAAAAAACTGTATAATGTTTATATTACTGTACTATAATTTATCTGTCGAAGATGATTATCATGATAGTAAAACGTTCCAATGGACCAGAATCATTTACCTGGCATTTTTTATAATGTTGAAATTGATTTGATGCAATAATTAAGAGTATTCTCTAAGTTTCATGTTGGTTTAGTATATATATAAATATATAATTCGTCTAAACATCAGCCCAACAATGTTAGATCTATAAATTTGCTTTCGCAAATTTTTGTTCTTCCCTCTCCGGGATTCAAACTCATGCTACTGAGATATCGTGGCACCAAACCGCCTGCACTGTGCCCGACGCGCTAGACCACTCGACCACCTAGGCTCTTAAAAAAAGAGCTTTCGGCGGCCGGGTGTTACCTTTCCTCGTCAGTTTTAATCTAGCGTCGTAACACAGTACATGGTATATAAGGCATGAATGAAGATGGAATTGTTACAGCTGAATTATCTATTGTAAAGGATCATACAAATTAATGTAAGATGCAGTCACAGAAATAATTATATTATAAGTACGTCTGAACCAGTGACGACTCTACAACAGATTTAATCCATCGGATCACTATATATATATATATACATAGCATAAACAATTATGTTCCCTACGTGAATAACATTAATATTTTACCACCGTCTACTAGCTATAGGCATATTACTAGTATATTTATTTCAGACTAACAAATAACAGTGGCGGATAAAAGGGTTTATAACGGGATTGAGGGGAAAATTGGATTCTGGTGGAACGAAATTGGGAAATTGTACTAGAGCCACATAGTTTTAACCATAATCGAAGCTTGGGTCGATCATTCTACTTCGATCTGAACCCGATCAATAATAAGCCAGTTATCATGTCCCCACTTAAAAAGGGAGAATGCTTTCAGGTACATATTTGGAAGAAGAATTACATATGATAAACTTCCACTGTTTCGATGAGGATACCGGATATGAACTCATTTTGTTATATGTAGTTCTTTTTTATGCAGAAAAGTCGAAAACAAAGACAAGATTTTGTGTTTTACTCCAAAATTGTGCACTTGGTATCAGACGTCCAGTTATAGTCTCGATATACAACTGTTTTTCATTCTTTTTCAGACAAAGTTTTAGATTATGACAATATTTAATGAAATTTGCTATCATAAATATGTCTCTTTAAAGAATATAGTGTTTAAAAGTTATTCGTTGTTGCATCTATGCTACTATTGACTTATGTTCATAATCGCGTTCGTATTTCGTATTTCGTTAATAATATTATTGTGACAGATATTTGACATAAATTTTGGATATAGATGACGTTACAATTATTCCTTCGATTTTATGTTTATCACGTTTTATATTATTGTAATAGAAAAATGCAGTTTATTTTATTTCATATAGTTTATTAGTTAATGTATGTAAGTTCTACTCTGTAAACTATTTTATATAAATTTATTGTTTAACTGTTCTATACATTTTCAAAGCGTAGGATTTTTCAAATATGTCAAATAAGTACTTTAACAAACTATTGAACGTATCTGTGCAATAAAACTTCAGCTGTGGCCAAATGGACCTTCGATTATATGTCCAGCAAAGTTTAATAAAACATCTTAAAAGTTCGGACAACGGTCAACCCACGTCAGCAACTTTATTTGTGTTAAGCTATAAAGCACAAACTAGTTCCATAGTTACTTTTAATTAAGATCTAAATTAATATTTATAATGTTATTTTATACTATGTTATATGTATTTACGTTGTAATTGTTTTATATTATAGTTAGGGAAATGTTAATAAATATATTCGAAACATAGGTTGGCAATTTTAGAATAAGAAATTGAAGAGATGAAAGAAAAAACAGTTTTATGTGACGTGTAATTTCGACCGGGTTTAGACCGTAACTATATTTGAGCATTCTAAATTTTTTTGGTAACTCATAAATCATAAATTCTTTTGTTGGTTATAGTCAGTTAAGGGTTACTAGGACATTCAAAACTTAGTATATTAACTGATCAAGCCGCTATAATATTAATAGCGAGTTTCTTGATATTCTAGGTGAGTCTCTTGGTTTTGAAAATAATTTAGATTTAAAATTATTTTTCTTTTAATTTTATTTTGGAAAAAGAATATATAAACTTTATAAGTAACTAATATTTTAATTCAAAGGTTGAATTTAACAGTAATTATTATTGTTATTATTTGATATTTAACTTGTATTGTTTGTAGTATTTTATCATTGTTTTCAACTTATTTTGACTTCAAAATGTGTACTTTGAAATTATATTGTATTTATTTTGATGTTTTCTTTATTAAATTAATAGCGAGTTTCTTGATATTCTAGTTTGGTTTTCTTTCCTGTTGTTGTTCCCGGCCTGCCTCTGCATCGGCAACAACGCCCGGCCTGCCTTTACATCGGCAGCAATGCCATACATCATCAAAGGCATTGTTCTAAGCTAGTTTCCCCCGAACATGTAAAAATCAGAACCAGCTCTCACAGATGTAGTTCGTCTGTTGAGAGTCTGAGGGAAAAGAACAGTAAGCAGACCCATGTTACATTACGCAAATATCAACCAACTTCTTATTACATAAATAGTGGTTCATTCGTTTGATATAATAATATCCAATCAAGTCTAATTACAGCCAAAGTGCACATTTTTTGGACTATATCACACAAACTTGCTGAGTGACTTATTAAAACACTATCTGTATCAGTAAATGTTTCATAAGCGGCAAAAACCTTATCAAAACGGTAAAAATGGTTAAATTAAAGGAATTCTTACATAGTTTACTTTTTACTCCTCTCTCTCAGCTTCATTTGTAACCAGTTTCCGGTGCCTGTGATACACAGCGTATGTACGTGTACACATACGGTCTCCTGATACCCCATTAGTATATTGAGCAAACGGTTATATGGATATCTCTTTTTGTGTGACAGTTTATTTAGGTGTCCTCATGGCGGTCTGCGTTTAAACTATATCTATTTCATAGAAAAATCAGACACAACTATTTGGATTTAAACAACTAAACCTTATAATGCTTTACTGAAATTACTTGATAAAAACAATATATATATGTACATTAGTGGAAATATAAAGTTATTTGTACACTCTACGTCCTGTTTCTGAAGCTCGTACATAAACATTTTATAAAGATATATTGTAAATTTAATTTTTTTCAGCAGTGGCTTACCTGCCATGTATAGTCTTTAAGATGCAAATTAAGTTATTCCTTCAAGCTCAAATCCTAAATGTCTAAATTATTTCATATCATCCAAATGTTTTAACAAAACTTGACTTTGCAAACAAGGTTGTCATCGTTCAAATTCATCGATGTTCATTTAAGATACTATTAGAACACTCATGAATAAAAAGTTTTAAAAAAAGCCAATATAATAGGCATACATGATTTCTTCTTCCAAATAATGGCCACATCCAACATGATGATTTAATTATTTGAAAGGATTTATGTAGGGCGTTAACAATAAGGTCATTAGGAAGGTCAAAAACAACTAATTTGATTGGCCGTTTAAAGAAAGTCAAACCGGATAAGAAGAATTATAATGTTTATGACGTGCTTCTTTCGCTTTTTTATCAACTGCGTAATAAAAATCTCGATATATTTATATTTAGCGCAGATTCTGAGATGTACATATCAATAGCTGTTACTATAGTTACCTCCAAAGTAAATCCAAATGTAATGTAATTTATGTGCAGACACTATGTGGATTTTGTTGTGTTCAAATTGAAGTTGAAAAAGAAACTAAAGAACCATTATTCTAATGCATAACACAACGAATGCATATATGTTCTAAAAAACATGTATGAAATAAAAATAATAAAATCCACGAAATTTAATAAATGATCATGGCGTTCAAAACATACCATCATGCGAATGAATTCTCTCAAGCTGAATATTATTCCGTTACGGGTACGCTCTAAATTCGGATAATATCGCATTACAATGGAGTTTTGAGGTAGATGTTGTTTCATTTTCTATTATATTGCACCATTCGCGCAATCATGGATTTCAGCAAATCAACATGGCGCTTCATTCCTAAGTTACGATATGTCAACTGTGGATTTAACAGTAAATAGTAGCCAATGGAAAAAAAAAAATGTTTGGGTTAAGAATTATAAAGATTGAATATATTTTCAAGTGGATAATATAGAGAAATAATTCATGCAAATGTAAACCTTAGATTTATTTGGAATTTGTTGGGTTTATCTTACAGGGGAAAAACAAGCCATACATACGCCAATCTTAACTTCGCTTCAGTTTTTTCTTCTTCAAATTTTCAACTTTTTGTCATATTAAAATTCAAATAATTCATGCAAGCCATATTTTGTTATCATCCCGGGCCATGTGAAAATTTCCAGCAAATGGGATGACCTCATCTGTTGCTGTTCAAAAGGGATGCAGCTCCTGCGCCGCTAGACACATGCCATGCTGGTAATCGTACGTTTGAACTCGGCGATGTCTAATAATTGATAGACAGCAACATGAGTATGCAAATCTAAATACTAGTTTTTCAAAACTATCCGTCTACTTTTTAAAAGAGAAGCAGACAGTGGTAGTGCTAAAAATACAGAAATAATACAAGCGTTTATGCAAAAAAAAAAATAAAAAAAAAATAAACATCATAATCGATGGATCTGAAAACACACTAAACGGTAAAGTATGGTTAAACGAAGCTTGGTACTTATTTCTAGTAATTTGTAATTCGAAGTTTATAAGAAAAAGAAAAAAATGCTACAAATCTCTATATATATATATATATATATGGCCGACATATTTCAGAATATATAAACAGACAGGAATATTGTAAGAGTGATGAACGTGGAAATGCATCACACGATGTAGTAATGTGTATATGCAGCTTGAAGTCAAATTTCTGGAAACTCATTTGTACGTGGTTTATGAAAAAAGCATCGAATATTTCTTATGACTAAGGGACGTATAAACCCCACTCCTCAACTGCGATGCATTCCTTTTGTGTGTCGTTAAGGAAATGAATTATTATTCATATGATACTCTAAACGAAATGCATGAGCGAACATTCTTATTATATTGAAAGGGGCCTCGGTGGTAGTTCTACTACTGTAATCACTAGCCAGTCAACACTGAGCTTGTGAGTTCGAACCCCGCTCGTGCAGGTGCACTCGACTCCAATCTTAATTGACCAGGATTGTCAGTTTCCTATCGAAGGTTGGTGGTTTTCTCCGGGAACTCCGGCTTTCTCCGCCAATAAAAACTATCCGCCACGAAATAGCCAAAATGAGTTGCTTAAAAGTGGCGTTAAAACACCAACAATCAATCAATCAATATTATATTAATATAAGTTACATGTCCAACACCCCTGAAGAAAAACATACAAATCGGTCATAGGCAGTTAGTTCCATTGACACTTGATGGACACATGTAGAAAGATCAGAGTGAAAATGCACACTTTGCGACAGATCAGGGATAGGAGACGAATATCATTATATTTTAGAATGTCCTGCACTGAAAAACGAAAGGAAATTGTATTTACCCTTATATTTTTCATGTCACTCAAATGTATTAAAATTTGAGAACCTTTCTATTATTCTATTACTTGTATATTAACTATAGGGGAAATTTTACAAAAACTACTGAAAAACTGTCTAAAAAAGGTATTGAAGTTTTATTTTTATTGAGAAAATATATGTTCAATTTTAATTTTGTTCCCACTAATTTGTCATGTAAATTATTTGATACTCTTATAAGACCTATTTTGACATACAACTCTGAAATTTGGTTTATGGATAATTTTCAGTCAGCTTTTAGGGCATCTAATAGAGCTGATGTAAATAATACTTTTTGTGATACTCTTGCATTAGCAGAAAAATATCCTTTTGAGAAGATTCATTCTAAATTTTGTAAAGCAGTATTAGGATTGAAAAAGACAGCCACTAACATAGGTGCTAGATCAGAATTATGTAGATTTTCTTTGGACTCTTATATAAAAACTCAAACACTCATGTATTTTTATAGAATAAACTGTAATGATATTAATCCCCTGGTTAAAGAATCTCTACAAACAAACATAAATTTACATTCCGCAGGAATTTATTCTTGGTACTCATTTGCAGATAAAACTTTTAAAGATATGAAAATAAACCCAGGAAATTACTCTAATATTAATGTACCTTTTAAACAATCAAAAAACGTGTTAAAATGTAATATTAAAAAGTGTGTTTCAGAGGAATATGAAAAAACTACTTTTAATAAACTTTCAAAATTGGATTCCTCATCCAAACTTTGTCTCTATGGGAAATTAAAAACTAATTGTCAGTCTGAGGAATATTTAAATTGTAATAATTTTATACATAGGCAGTTTCTCTCAAAATTTAGACTCAGTGATCATTCCCTAGGCATTGAATTGGGAAGGTACAGAAACATTCAAAGAGCACAAAGATTATGTAAAAAATGTGGAGTCCTAGATGACGAATTTCATTTCTTTTTGTATTGTAACATTAACATATCATTGCGTTCCAATTTTTTTGCTTATCTAAAAGTTTATGTACCATTATTTCAACATCTTGATGCATTTAATAAACTAAAACACATTCTAAACCCCATCCCTGAACTTGTTTGTCATATTGGAGTCTTTATTAAGCAGTCTTTAGAACTGAGGGGGTCAGACCCATGTCAGACAAGCTTATGATTGTGTTTTTTACATGAATTTAAAATTGAACTCTTAAAATATGTTCTATTATATTGTATTGTATTACATTGTATTGCATTGTATTTAAAATGTATAATTGTTTGTATTACTTGACCCTTATGGGTGTAATTTTGCAATAAAGATTATATTACATCATTTTTGCATATCATTTTCTGTACCTTTATTATGAGTAATACTTTTATAAGTAACAGTTTTCGTTTAGCTTCTTATGAATTGGATTGATTTTTTTATGACTCCAAAATTAATAGTTATCCAAATATAACAGACGCCTGTGAATGTACTTTGACACAATCGTGATTTTTTTGCAATATTTATTCAGTCGATTTCAATGTTTTAAATGATAAAAGCACCTGCGACTTGTGTCATTTAAAATTATACACACAAAAATTCTGGGCAGTCATGAACGTTCCAGTATATAAATGTACAGTTACAATAAAAGTTTACGATAAGTTTTGTTGTCAAAAGAGCCTCACGGTTATATAGTGAACTTATAGTTTTGAGATATATCAAATACATTGAATATCCTTTTTTCTCGGTCTTTCTTCGAATTCTCAGTCAATACATATTGTTAAAAGTTCAAAAAAATCTCTTAAAATTATTGGCACAACTGTATTCGTCATTTTGATATTCACAAAACTTTCTTTTTGATTTTAAACGCATTTTAATTCCGGAGATAAAAAATGACTTTTGTGTAGTAATTGTTAACTATGCGATGAAATAAAATCTTTCTAGAAGTAAGTTTAAATGCACTTGTTTTTTTTTCTTTTGTCTTGTAACGTTTTGGCTTCATGAATTCAAAATGTCTGCCTTTCGTGTATCATTGGTCCGCTTTAAAGTAGAAAAGTTCCAATTTTTCCTAAAAGAAACAAAATATTTATAATTTATACCATGCCATGATCTATGCTCCAATGATGTGAATTATATTTGTCAGCATTTTACACCTCGCTTGGTTTAAAAAAACATCACAAATTTAATGACTCTCCATATTAAAATGAGCATAGTAGCGGAAGAATCAGTTAATTAAAAAAGACATCCATTTCCCCGCTCATTCCTCAATGTTAAGTTTTCATCCTCAACGTAATACAAGGTCTGGATGGGGGCCTCTTCATTTCAATAAATCCTTTTATTTTATTTTTTCGTCGTTAAAAATAACGCATATTCAGTTATAAATCGTGAACATTATTTGCCTGTTATATACGTTTCTTAATTTCAGTAATCAGTCGGTATTGTATGATCAACTACTTTTTTTTAAATCTACACAGACATTCGTTAACTCTTTTCTGTTATTTTTAAATGTCATTTTCTATTCATTTTTTGCTTGACCATTATTCCCAATTTTTGTTATCCCTATGCAGACCCTCAAAATATACCTGGATTTTCTTATCTATAAATAACCATAAATAACATTTATTTATAACTTGATGGGATTGTAATGGCGACGGGATTGCCGTCGTACACAAGTTTCCTAAACTGGGAACGGTAATGTTACTGTATTTTGAGACTGGTATATTAGATCATCATAGTCGTTAAACAATATATTTAATTGTATTACATAATTTTTTCTGTTGTATTAGTGAAAATTAAAATGTCTCGTTTCCTTGATAATGCTATTTTTAATATGGAAAGCCAGTTTAACACAACATTTTCGATTAATTTCGTCTCGTGTAAGGCAGCGACATGTCTGATGATCTATATTAGTAAAACTGTATAATAGTCCCCGTGTAAATGTAGTTTATTTGGCCTTTTATTTAGATTCCTGGGCAAGCGGTTTAACTTAATTTTATAATATAAATATACAATATTCGAACAGTGAAGGAATCAGTGGAGCTTTAGAGACAGCTAGAGAAAAGCGAGGCTCGCCGAGCTTTTTTCCTGTTTCGTTGCAAGTACAAATACATTTTATATTCTCCAAATAATTATTTGAAGTTTTGAAAAAAGTTTTTGTATAATTGTTAGATAACAACTAGAGATTTTTTTTTTCATTTGTCAATTATTATACCTATATTGAAGATGGAGTTAGTGTTTTTACAGTTACTTCGACTACTGTCCAGATAATCATGACGGATGCTGAGAAAAAAATTCAATTGTGTGATTTTTTTGTATCCCTCATACACTTATGTACCTGCAGTCTGAAGTTACTTATTTTTTTTAGACATCGATAAATTTGTCAAACCTTCATGGAATATTGGGAAACTTGGAGAGGATTATCGTTCAACGGTTAGGGTTAAAAGAAGTATCGAATAATATGCGTCATACCTTGAAGTGCCGGGATGCCTTTTTGTTACATATTTCCGTCTTTCATATGCCGTTTGTTCTCAATTTCATGGTTCAGTGACTGCTTGAAAAATATTGTATCTCTTTTTATGTGAAATATTCACTTAGTATGAGTTATTGGATAACTTTATTTTGTGTATATGTTGTGTACAAGTTGTAATGTTGTACAAATTATAATTTGTACAGATTTTTTGTTCAAATTATCAGTGTTTTATGAACCGCTGAACACAAATAGATGATGCAAGCTAGCACACAGTCTTTTGTTTCGAATATTTCTGTCATATTTTCAAAACAACATGATACCGTCTAATACTGAGCATTGATACAATAAACGTTATAAGACCACAAAAAGACTTTTTATGTATATGATTTTGTTATAAGGGCAAAAATAAAATTAGAATTTAAACCATTCAGGTATCCTCATTTCCAGTTTGAGGACAAGGAGAATAGCACTAAATTTTAGGTTGAAGTATATAAATTTGATTTTAAAACATTTGACTGATACATTAAGAAGACAAACCTTCATCACCTGGTACAAGAAAGTATGTGTCAGAACACATATAACTTGTACAAACACCCTGTACAAATTATAATTTGTAAAAACTTACATCTTGTACCCCCTTTATGGGATCCTTGCAAGGTCTACATGTCTGCCAGACGGGGTTCATGACCTGACATCGACCTCATTTCACGGATCAGTGATCAAGGTTACGTTTGATGGTCAAGTCCGTATCTCAGGTACTATAAGTAATCATAAGGTCAACTATACATTGTGTATGGAATGATCGTAAGGCCGTGTACCTGTCTGACTTGCAGGCACTTCATTTTCATGGTTCATTGATCAATGTTAAGATTTTATGCTTGTGTATGTTAATCAAATACTATAAGCAATCGACCAACTTTATTTTATGTTTGGAATATTTGTAAGGTATATTTGTCTGTCTAGCAGGGTATAACTGACCTTGACCTCGTTTTCATGATTCCTTATTGAATGCTAAGATTCCATGGTTATATCTGTTTCTCATACGCTAAAGGCATGCCGCAATACGTTCATTTATAATTAGTGTATTGAATGAGTGCATGGTGAACATGTTGTCTGACAGATTTCATCTGAAATTGACCTTATTTATGACTCTTTGGTCAATGTTTAATGTTCGTAATAAGTTTGTTTCGCGGTAATGGCCGTTGGCTTACTATTGCTGGTGCCTGGTGTGGTAGTAATTGTGTTCATGACTGTATGGCAGGGGTCATTCATCTGACCATTATCTCATTTACTCTGTCTGGCAGGGGTCATCTGACCATGACCTTATTTGCATGGATCATCGATAATTTTAAGTCTATGAAATACTTGTACCATTATGGATAAATGTATTATGTTTTGCATCTGGGATAGCCAATAGTTACGATCCATTCCCCTCCTCTGTGTAGTGGAGGAGAGGAGGAGAATGGATCGTAACCCTTGGCTAGCGAAGATGTATGTTATGATAACAATTGAATTTCTTACAGGCAAATGCATACTGTAATGTGAGCTGGTGTACACAAGTTATATCATGGCAGATGATGACGTAGCTGCTGTCGTAATCGACAACGGTTCTTATAAAATCAAGGCGGGGTTTGCCGGAGATGATTGCCATAGATCTGTTTTCTCGACCGTAGTTGGACGACCTGGTCGCCCAGCATATCAGGTTTTTATACGACCGCAAAAATTTTTGCGGTCGTATATTGGTATGACGTTGGCGTCGTCGTCGTCGTCGTCGTCGTCGTCTGGCGTCGTCCGGCGTCGTCCGAAGACACTTTGGTTTTCGCACTCTAACTTTAGTTTAAGTGAATGGATCTCTATGACATTTTACCATAAGGTTCAATACCACAAAAGAAAGGTTGGGATTGATTTTGGGGGTTATGGTACCAACAGTTAAGGAATTAGGGGCCAAAAAGGGGCCAAAAATAAGCATTTTTGTAACTTCCAGACATAACTTGTGTGTTAGTGTATGGATCTCTCTGACATTGTACCACAAGGTTCCATATCACGAAGGGAATGCTGGGATTGATTTTGGGGGTAATTTCCTCAAAATATTAGGAATTAGGGGCAAAAAAAGGGGCAAAAAACAAGCATTTTTCTAGTTTCATGACAATAACTTGTGTGAAAGTGTATGGATCTTTCTGAAATTGTACTACAAGGTTCCATATCACAAAGGGAAAGCTGGAATTGAGTTTGGGGGTAATTGCCCGAAACGTTTAGGAAGAAGGGGCCAAAAAGGGGCCAAAAATAAGCATTTTTCCAGTTTTCAGACAATAACTTGTGTTCAAGTGTATGGATCTCTCTGAAATTGTACCACAAGGTTCCATATCACACAGGGAATGCTGGGATTGATTTTGGGGGTAATTGCCTCAAAATTTTAGGAATTAGGGGCCAAAAAAGGGGCAAAAAAACAAGCATTTTTCTAGTTTCATGACAATAACTTGTGTGTAAGTGTATGGATATTTCTGAAATTGTACTACAAGGTTCCATATCACAAAGGGATAGCTAGAATTGAGTTTGGGGGTAATTGCCCGAAACGTTTAGGAATTGGGGGCCAAAAAGGGGCCAAAAAACACATTTTTCTAGTTTCCAGACAATAACTTGTGTTCAAGTGTATGGATCTCTCTGAAATTGTACTGCAAGGTACCATACCACAAAGGGAAGGCTGAGATTGAGTTTGGGGGTGATGAATCATAAGGGGGTTCAAAAAATTTGGGGGGGGGGGGGTTCCTTTTTTTTCTTTTTTTCCTTTTTTTTTTCTTTTAAAATTTTCTATTTTAAGTTGGTTATTTCTGATTTATATTTAAAAGCAAATAATAATGATCTGGTAGGAGGTACACACCAAACAGGATGTGTAAATTATTATATAATAAGTATTGTGCAATAGCAAGAAATTTTCAATTGCACAGTATTGCGCAATAGCAAGAAATCTTCAATTGCACAGTATTGCGCAATAGCAAGAAATATCCAATAGCACAATATTGCGCAATAGCAAGAAATTGTCAATTGTGCAGTATTGCGCAATAGCAAGAAATATTCAATTGCACAGTATTGTGCAAAAGATGATACTTCGTATAAATTTCTTATTTCTTTACCAATTTCAATGGGGTTTTATTCTTGAATTCTTGGGGTTCTTTAATTTGCTGAATCTAACCGTGTATTAAGTTTTTGGATTTTGGGCCCCGTTCTTAAATTGGTCCACATTGAGGTCCAAAGGGTCCAAAATTCAACTTTGTTTGATTTCATCAAAAATTAAATTATTGGGGTTCTTTGATATGCCGAATCTAACCGTGTATTTAGATTCTTAATTTTTGGTTCCGTTTTCAAATTGGTCTACATTAAGGTCCAAAGGGTCCAAAATTAAACTAAGTTTGATTTTAACAAAAATTGAATTCTTAGGGTTCTTTGATATGCTGAATCTAAACATGTATTTAGATTTTTGATTATGGGCCCAGTTTTCAAGTTGGTCCAAATCGGGGTCCAAAATTAAACTTTGTTTGATTTCAACAAAAATTGAATATATGGGGTTCTTTGATATGCTGAATCTAACCATGTATTTAGATTTTTGATTTTTGGGCCCCGTTATCAACTTTGTCCACATTGAGGTCAAAAGGGTCCAAAATTAAACTTTGTTTGATTTCATCAAAAATTGAATTCTTGGGGTTCTTTGATATGCTGAATTTAACCATGTATTTAGATTTTGGATATTGGACCATTATAGGTGAATGTCCAATTTAAAATTTTTAAGTTCTTAGATCACATTCATTCTGTGTTAGAAACCTATGCTGTGTCAAATATTTAATCACAATCCAAATTCAGAGCTGTATCAAGCTTGAATGTTGTGTCCATACTTGCCCCAACTGTTCAGGGTTCGACCTCTGCGGTCGTATCAAGCTGCGCCCTGCGGAGCATTTTATTCATTTTTAAAATGACTTTACTTAGATTAATGGAAATTTAATCAGCGTTCTTTTAAACGTTAGCCCTGAAAATTCAATATTTATTTTATATATAACTCACGATTATTGATAAAGTGTTGTGTTTTTAAACACAGAAATGCTAGTTTTTTATTTTGCCTTCTTTTTTCAAATTTAAACAATACTTCATATTAATATTATTTTATTTTGTAATTGTATTTAAGAATGTGTTTTCTTCCGTGCATGAGCATTATAATAACCATTTATTACTGGATATATTTTTTTACCACCGCAAAAATTTTTTTGGGATCGTTTAATAGTATGATGTCGTCGTCTGCGTCGTCTGCATCGTCGTCCGAAGATACATTGGTTTCCGGACAATAACTTTAGTTTAAGTGAATGGATATCTATGAAATTTTTTAAGAAGGCTCAATACCACAAAAGGAAAGCTGGGATTGATTTTGGGGATAATGGTCCCAACCGTTTAGGCATTAGGGGCCCAAAACAAGCATTTTTCTAGTTTCAAAATAATAACTTGTGTATAAGTATTTCGATTGCTCTGAAATTGTACCACAATGTTTGATACCACAAGTAGAAGGTTGGGATTCATATAAGGGGTTATGGGTACAACAGTTTAGGAATTAAGGGCCTAAAAGGGACCAAAAACAACAATTGTTGTAGTTTCCGGGCAATAACTTGTGTGTAAGTGTATGGATCTCTCTGACATTGTACCACAAGATTCCATATCACAAAGGGAAGGCTGGGATTGAGTTTGGGATAATTGCCCCTAACATGTAGGAATAAGGGGAAAAAGGGCATTTTTCTAGTTTCCAAACAATTACTTGTTTAAGTGTATTGATCTCTCTGAAATTGTACTCCAAGGTTCCATATTACAAAGGAAAGAATTGGATTGAGTCTTGGGGTAATTGCTGCAAGGGGGGGGGGGGGGGGGGTTCCAAAAGTTTTGGGGGGGATTTTTTCCAATTTTTTAAGGAATTCATATTTTTTTCAAAAATTTTCAAATTTCAAATTTTTGTAAAGTTTCAAGGAAATCTTCAATTGCACAGTATTGCGCAATAGATTTGTAAGTTCTTCAACCACATTTATTTTGTGTCAGAAACCTATATAATGTCAAAAATTTGATCACAATCAAAATTCAGACAGTATCATTCAAGCTTGAATATTGTATCCAAATTTGCCCCATCTATTCAGGGTTCGACCTCTGCTGTCGTATCAAGCTGCACTCAGAGAAGCATTTTATTAAATTGTAATCTACTATCAGCAACACAAGACGGGTGCCAATAGTTGGGTAGGATCCTGAATTGCTTTCCCGTCTTTGAGCACCAGATTCAACTTACATCATGCTCTTTCATAAATTTGTGAAGGTTTTTATGCCCCCGCCGTAGCGGAGGGGGCATTAAGTTTTACCCTTGTCCGTCTATACGTCCGTCCGTCCGTCCGTCCGTACGTCCCAAAATTGGTTTCCGTTCTCTAACTTTAGTTTGCCTCAACCAAATGTTATGAAACTTATACACAATGCTTATTACCACATAACACAGATCAAGTTTGAATTTTGGTGGCGTCACTTATACCGTTCTAGAGTTATGCCCATTTACAAATGCAAAAAATGGCTTAATTTTTCGTTTCCGTTCTTTAACTAAAGTTTGCCTCAATCAAATGTTATGAAACTTATACACAATGCTTATTACCACTAAATACAGATCAAGTCTGAATTTTGGTAGCGTCCCTCTCACTGTTCTAGAGTTATGCCCCTTTATAAATGGAAAAATTGCAAAATGTTTAGTTTCTGTTCTGTTTCTTAAGTTTGCCTCAACCAAATGTTATGAAACTTATACACAATGCTAATTACCACCAAACACAGATCAAGTTTGAATTTTGGTGGCGTCACTCAAACCGTTCTAGAGTTATGCCCCTTTATAATGGAAAAATTGCTAATTTTTAGTTTCCGTTCTCTTACTTAAGATTGCCTCAACCAAATGTTATGAAACTTATACACAATGCTTATTACCACAAAATACAGATCAAGTTTGAATTTTGGTGGCGTCACTCAAACCGTTCTAGAGTAATTCCCCTTTATAAATGGAAAAATTGGAAAATTTTTAGTTTGCGTTCTCTAACTTAAGTTTGCCTCAACCAAATGTTATGAGACTTACATACAATGCTTATTACCACAAAACTCAGATCAAGTTTAAATTTGGGTAGCGTCACTTTTACCGTTCTTCAGTTATGTCCCTTTATAACTATATGATATGCAAGCAGGGGCATCATCTGTGTCCACATGTAAACACAATCCACATTTATTTTATATGTTTTATTGTCATTATGGTCTCCATCTTTCTTCATTTTGTTTTATATCCCTCTTTGTATCTCTTTGAAATCAAAATTTTCAAGAACAAATCTTACAAGTTATACTTGTAGGTATCTGGCAGTGATCATAAGGAGTTTTACGTTGGTGACGAGGCTCAGCACAGACGTTCAGTGCTTAATTTGAATTATCCAATAGAACATGGCATCATCACGAATTGGGACGACATGGAGAAAATTTGGCAGCATTGTTTTGATGACGAACTGAGGGTAGACCCAGCGGAGCATCCTATAATTATGACAGAACCCCCATTAAATCCAAAAACGCAAAAAGAAAGGACTGTTCAAGTGATGTTTGAAAAATTTAATACGGCCGGCTTTTTTCTTGCCTTGTCGTCCAAACTTGCTTTATACGCTTCCGGTCGTGGTTCAGGTATCACTGTGGATGTAGGAGACGGTGTTTCATATGCTATGACGATTTATGAAGGTACGATCAAAGATTTTTTTATTATTTTTAAATATTTTAGCGACAGCTTGATGGTAGTTGTTGGGCTGTCTGAAAAAAACAAATATCTTAATCGGCTTCTAAAAACAATAGTCCAATGAATGCCTTAAATTGTTAAAACTTTGATTGGTTTGGGGAGTAGGATCTAAGGAAAAGACTAGAAAATGTATAGATGTTTTATTTCCATTGAAATGATTCACAGGGAGCATATTGCAACATAATACATTAATAGAACAATAACAAAATAAAACAACAATAGTCTAGTATGCATAGGGGTCTACATACATAGATAGAAACTTCGAAAGAAGAAAAAAAAAACAGTTTGAACATCATTAACTTTACACACATATATAAATATAAGTTCAACTGTATTTCCCTCCTTCTCAGGTACACCTAACATGAAAAAGTACCTAAAATGAATTGGCAATGTATTACATTTACTGCTTCTCCGCTGAGCGAACAGCGTGCATTTAGGAGAAATATGAAACACTGGTCGGCTCACACAATCGGGGTAATTTATTCGGTCAGGGTGGCATAAATTCCCACGACTGTTACATTACAATGCCAATGAGACAACTACATGCAATTAACATCTAAGTGTCAATCTAGTTCAAAGCAAGAATCAGATTATATGACAAAATCATATATTGTAGCGCTCGATAAGTGGGGAATATTTGCCGCTTAACGTTAGACATCTATCCACCCTTTTAACAAGAAAGCTTCGAGATTAACAGCCCTTTTAATTATGTATTAAATGATCGGAATATAGTTTTAACCTTTGTTGATTATCAATAGTTTTAAATAATGTTCATAAAATTCTCTAATAAATCTAATCTAACTAGTTAAAAAACTCTGACGTTGAGGAAAAAGGGGGGATGGGTAGTTAAAGGATAGATTGTGGCAAACTCTGATAACAAATAACTTGAAAGTAATTGTTATATTCAGGGCACTGTATTATGCCGGCTACAAGACGACTTGATTTTGGCGGACGGGATTTGACACTGAATCTGCAAAAATTGCTACACGAGAAAGGATATGATTTTGTAAATAATTGTAAGTAAAATAATGGGGTAAGAGGGAAAATGGGGAATCGTAGACATAACAGAGAGCTAAGATTTAAAGGGCCGTCGGTGAAATAGTTACTTTTATCAGAATTTATTAATAAGGGGAGATAAAAGAAACAAAAGAAGCGAGAGCAAGGCAAAAAGAAAACAACAAAACAAAAACAAACGATTTAGAACAGCGGACAGCACAGCTTTTTTGAAAGATAAATGTTGCTTTGTCAGATTGTGACTATGTGAATGAAACAAATTAATACATGGAAAATTGGCCCTACTTTAAAATGGTACTTCAGACCTATTTAAAAATGCACGAGATAGGGTCAGTATGATTATAGTACGTGTATTATGATAAATAATATACTACTTTACTAAAATGATTATCATAAATGTTCTACTGATACTTCGAAACACGGTTTCGGTGTCAAAACGTTTAATAATAAAAAATATATTTGCAAATTTAATTTTCTTATGTATATTTTTTGCAGCTGAATTGGAGGTTGTTAGAGAAATGAAAGAAAAGCTGTGTTATGTAGCTTTAGATTGTGACCAAGAGGTCGGAAATGTTCCCGATGAGAAATTTGAGCTTCCGGATGGAAACACAATCACAATCGGGAAAGAGAGGTTTATGTGCCCGGAAGCTTTATTTGGACCTATACCGGGTTAGAATAATGTAAATTGATAAGCTAATGCTTAAAGGTTAAAGCCATAGGTCAAACCTTGGACCGTGATCTAAATTTAAAGACACAGAGTGTTGAAAGATATATCTACTATTATATTAAAATAAGTATGATTGCCAATGAGACAACTATGCACGAAAGTTCAAATGAATTGGATATAAGCAATAATGAGAAAAACACATACCAAATAGTCGGCTTATGTACTTGTTCTGACTTCTCCACCAAGCACGCACCATTTAGGTGTGCGAGCAACGGCTGTTGTATGCCTAACATAGTAGGTGCATATTGCTTGTGTGTCCGTCTGCTCGTTAGAATGCAAATCTGTTCATCTTTTTGACTGTCCCGTATGAAATAGAAATGGTTGTTTACTGAAGTTTATCATAAAGATTCTGTCAAATCATTTGGAAGATTAAGACACATAAGCACGTTTCCTTTTCTTCAAATAACTGTTCACATTCAACATGATGAATATTCTTGTAAATTCATTATGATTTGAACTGTTTTAAGAATACTTGCGATCTTTGGATTATGTACATACACATATATTGATTGATTGTTGGCTGCATAACGTCCAGTGGCAAATATTTCATGCATGTTCAGGACGAGAACAAGTTAACAATAAATACAATAGGTAGGTCTGGTAATAGAGGCCAACCAGGATATAGCTCGGGGAAATTTGGACTGCCACTGGAAAATGATGGAATATTGGATAAGGACAGAAATTTACAGGCCACCTACAGACCCCTCAAAGAGTTGTTGCAATGGTTCTTAGCTTTTAAAGAGCGTTGGACCCTCTTTACACGCGGCATCGGATTTAACGTCCCCATTTGGCCGAACGTTGCTTCAAACTTGTACATCCCTCACAGCCAAACGGACGCCCCACTTTGGCAAGCGTTTTACTGCCGATCGGAAGAATACCACGTGACCATATTTCTATTCCCCAGTCACCCTTGGGGGCATATACACATTAATTATGTTTATTTAAAAATGATAGACCGTCAAATATTTTGTTCATTTCATATTTGTATTTAGCCGGTTTATTTAAACTTGCTGTAAACATTTGCATTTTTGTAGGTGTAGGATCTGGAGGTATAGTGGATCTGTTGCAGAGTAATTTGGATGCAACAGACGTAGACTGCAAAAAAGATTTATTATGTAATGTCATTCTGTCAGGAGCAACTACTATGTTCCCTGGTAAGTATATGCAGCAGATTGTATATTCCGGGCAGGGTAAAAATTTACTCCTTGCCATAAAATACCATTGAAAGTTCAAAACAGCGTTACATATGTACTTCTAAAACTTTTTCTCTGTATAGGATAACCGGGATACCATGTCTCAACTCACATTTGGCTGTTTTTCGGGGTTTCAGATCTTTATATGTAAAGAAAAGAGGTCTGATCTTTTAATCTGCAGGTTGTGTACTATTCCTCGTTGAGACATTTTGACTCAGTGTAGATTCACATGGCAGTTGAATAATGCATAGCCGGAGACGTGCACCCTTTTGACGCAGACGATATCGCTCCTGTTTAAGTTCACGTGATTCCCTCAATTCTTTTAAGTTTATATGTATATAGAGATAAAAGATGTTGTATTATTGCGAATGAGACAACTCTCCGCAGGAGACCAAATGACACAGAAATTAACAACTATGGGTCACCGTACGGCTTTTAACAATGAGCAAAGCCCATATCACATAGTCAGCTATTAAAAGCCCCGAAATGACAAATGTAAAACAATTCAAACGAAATAATTTATATATGTATGAAATTTATGGATTTATGGGATTTCAACATGTGTAAACTACTTTTGCTTTATTTTGTATCATCTAGAACTAATAAGATAGTATCTAGCATAGATCATCTGTCAATTAACGATGGTTAATAAAAAAAAACCTCGATAATCTTATAAATCGAAACAGGTCTTCTTTCCTCTATATCTTCCTCCAATAGTTGGAGTACACCAACCTTACTGAATTAAGGTTGGTTAATCCTTATAAAAATTATTAAGTGAATACCTAACTATTTAAAAATAACATTATGTACAGTTAAATCCCTGAAAAGATACTAATAATAACTTCTATGTACATTAAAAATGGGTCACAGTTTAAAAGTAATTAATAAAATTTTTAAAAATAAAAAAGTTTTGAATATTATTTACAGGGCATGCATTATAGTAAAAAATCTTTACATTTACTAAACAATGTTACTTAAAGGTAAAAAATAACGAGTTTTCAGCTTCCTGCCTGCTACATGCTGGAGTTACTACATCTGTCTATGAGCATTACTAGGCGATATAAAATCAATAAAATCATGCATATAAGCTTATATGTCCTAAGCGATTTAATTATGCATAGCCATTATCTATCTGTTATATATATATATATGTGAAGCTACTGGGTATTAAAGCTAACGGTAAACATGTACATTTATTCCAACTATAGGTATAGCGCGGCACAACCACACTGACCAGTTATTCTAAAATTTCATGGATTTTCTCAGCATTTAATTTTACGTAAAGGATTGATAGGTTTAGCGCGGAACACCCACACTGACCTAGTTGCTCTGTCCAAAAACCTTTATGATGACTTTAGATTAAAGATAAACGTTGTTTCAGTTGTTTCATTTTACGGAGTTAAAGAAAGCAATTGAAGGTATAGCGCGGAACAGCCATATTAACCTAAATTAAATGAAGATTTAAACATTTAGATTTTCGTAGCATTTAATTCTGTGTAAAAGATTGATGTTAGGTTTAGCGCGGAACACCCACACTGACCTAGTTGTACTGTCGAAGAAGCATAAATGATTATTCCTTAGATTGGAGAAAAAAGCCTTATTTTATTTTATGAAGTTGAAAGATAGTTGTTTAAGGTATAGCGCGGTACAACCACACTGACCTTATGACAACTAGACATTAAGAGAAGACACTCTTTTTAGATGGAGTCTATAACATAAGTTCCTGCTTAATTCTTCTATTGAATTAAGAAAAAGGTTATCATGAGGGAGAATATTGTTTAGAGCCAGTTGCTGACAATCCAAAATTAGTTGGGCAATACAAGTTCTCTCGTGAAAGTTGGAACTCCAGTTTCCTAGCCCAATTTTGCTGATGGTAATTCTTTTGATAACACTTAGAGATTCTCTGCGTATGCCTTCCAGAACGGGACAGCGAGTGAGGAAATGGATGATATCTTCTTCTTCCAGTTGACAAATTGGGCAAGTTGCATCAAGGTTAATATTTGAGAAACGAGCTTTCTGTGATTGAAATATATATGTCCCTGTGCATAGCCTTGCTTTTATTGTTGCTTTCCTGAGTTCGCCAATATTTGGTGGTAGACTATTCCAGATAGTATGAGGTTTTCCAATGTCTAAATTAGGGATACAGAGAAATTTTAGTGTTGTTTTGCTATTGGCGTCCCTTTGAAGATTCACTTTCCAGTAGTTGTTTATTGCTTCTCTTGCCTTGCATTTCCATGATAACTTTGATGGCAATTGATCTTTCAGATAAGTCCATGGAGGAAGATTATACATGTATAAAAGATCTGCTACTCTGTTAAGGAAAGTTAGTTCATGTGTTTGCAGGACATATTGCCTCTCTAGAGCCTTTTTTAGATTCTCGTTATTAGATGAAAAGATGGAGTGGAACAGGCTAAGAACTCTTTTGTGAATTTCTGCCTCTATGGGGAGCGCACCCAAGAGTAAGTATACTGCTGAAATTGCTGTCCGTGAGGGAAGAGCTTGTATTTGTCTCAAAAAATTCACGTGGAAATCTCTTAGCAACTTAATGTCCCCATTATTTAGTGGCAGAACTTCCAGGCTGTAAAGTAGCCTTGGTAGAACGTATACTCTGTATATCATATAAGAAGTTTTAGGGTTTAATCCGTTTGTACCATGTACTTCAACGTTCATAAGAGAATAGGCTGTCCTTCTGGCTAAGCTAATTCTGTCCTCGATGTTTGTTTTATTTTGGTCTTTAATTGCTCTTATGATACCCAGATGTGTACCTTGATTAGCTGATGGCATGTTTTTATCATCGAGTTTGAATTGAACTTCACTCTTCGTTGTTTTTGAGTTACTATATTTATTAATTATAACGCTTTTGGTTTGATGGATCTTGTATCTATGTTTGTCTGAGTATCTTTTAGATGTATCTAGCATAGATTGCATTTCTTCTTCAGTTGATGACAAAAGTATAATATCATCTGCACAGGTTGGACATCCCGTAAAGATTGTGCCGATGTACTGGCCCATACCATTCTCTTCAAGTTCTGTAAGTAGGTCGTTAATGTACAGTTTGTACAAATGGGTGGATAGAATTCCTCCTTGGCGGACTCCTTGCCGTACAGGGAAGCTGTTACTAAATCCGTTTTTCCATTTAACTTTAGAGGTAAGGTTGTTGTACATATCAAAAATGATTTCCAAAATATCTGGATCAATATTTTGGTCAAATAACTTGTCGAGAAGAATATCATGATGAACAACATCAAATGCCTTTTGTGAGTCCAGAAGTCCAAAAATTAATTTAGATTTTTGATTTTTTGATATAAGTTCCGATTCAGAGACTAGTAGTGCTGCCATTGCTGGTGAGAGGCCACTTGTGAAGCCAAATTGTAATTCTGATTGTTTATCTAATTTCGGAAGTATTCTATTAAGGATAACATGTTCAAAAATTTTTCCAATAATTGACGAGACGGTGATGCCTCTGTAGTTATCAAGTATTTTGTCATCTTTATTTTTCTTGCATACTGCATTAAGAATACCGGTTTTGAATTGGATTGGTACTTTTTTCTCAGCCAAAATTTGGTTAAATAGAGAAACAAGATACGGAACAACAACCTCTTCAGCAGATTTGAAATGTTCAGCAGAAAGCCCATATTCATCGCATGCCTTTCCATTGTTCAGATTTGATATTGCCTCTGAAATTTCGGCGGGGTTGAATTTGTCTGAACTGAAATCAGATAAGCTACAGATTTCTTTTATAATTTCACAGCGGAATTGGCAGTTATTTAGGAAATTTTCATCAAAGTCAGGATCGTCCTTAGGTGTTGCTAAATTTTGAAAATATTTTGCCATTGCCTCCCTTTGTTCTTCTGGATCGGTGAGTTCATGATCATCATATAGTATGGTTGTAGCAAGTTCTTTAGTGCTGTTTGTATTTCTGCGTATTAATCTGTAGAAAGTTTTAGAGTTGGGTTCACTTTCCAGTTTTTTATAAAATTCTTTACATTCAGCTGCTCTCTCTTGCCGTAATCTTTTTCTAACATTTCTTTTTGCTTCCTTCAGTTCCAAAAAACAAGTGTCTTCACCTCTCTTTCTTCCATGTAGGTCCCATATCCTGTGTTTCTGCTTACTAATCGTTAGCAACTTTTTTGCATGTTGCGAAACTTTTAGTCTTGGGCCGCGGAGTTTTTGTCGGAATTGTTTTCCTTGCAGCTTGTTTAATTGCATCTATCAGATTAGTTGTTTGGTCTTCCGTTGTTACTTTTCGATTTTTATTTTGGTCTAAATATTTTTTCATTGCTTCACTGTAAATTGTTGGTACACATTTTTCCCATTCTGTTTTATGCAGTACCTCGTTGCTGAAATTTGATGATTTTTTTAGTTTTTGCTTGTCAGCTTGAAGTGTTAAAAGAGCCTTGACTGGTACATGGGCTGATAAATTTATTGCATCTTGAGAGAGAGTTTGAATAGAGTGGATAAGGTTGCTATTTGATGACAGGATGTAGTCTATTTTAGACGTAGATTTTCCATTATGATGAAAGAAAGAGTGTAGGTGATCATCAGGTAAAGCGAATTACAATCAGACTCGATATGATTTACAGTCTATCATAAGATAATGACCTATCAACAGTATTTTTTATCACTGTGTATTTAAATTTTTTCTATAACTTGGTGGAAAGGATCTTTTGCAATAAAATTATGATTCGAAAAATAAAATAAAACACATTAATAAAAACTATGTAATTTCTTCATTACCATGAAAATGCTTTTTTATCGTCAAATTAAGTTTACCTTTATGGTAGCTTGTATATACAAAAATATAATGGCAAATTATACAGAAAACTTGAATAACCATTAGAATAATGAAAAATCAGCTAATCAACACACACAAAAAAGAGGACTAAAACATATGATCCTTGATAAACAGTCGTAAATACTAATGGCGTGGGACTTGTACATGTTATTATTCATAAATTGTAAGAAGTTGAATTTGTTATTTATAAAAGAAAGTCACGCCATTAATGAAGCTTATAAACTGGAGAACATTCTGCACAAATGTCCATGCAGGTGCAGGTATATATATAGATTCTACCACTGCATCGAGTGTGATACGATATTTATCCACTCGAGACAGTAAAATTTTCATATTTAAAACGCGAGGCTTGCCGAGCGTTTCAAATATTTAAAATTTAACTGTCGAGAGTGGATAAATATCGTATTACACGAGATTTGGTGGTGGAATCTGTTTCTCTAATGATTTTCAAACAATACGCAGGCAAATTTATTCCTTCTTTTCGAATGATCTGCAAAAAGATGTGTTCTTTCTATGTGACGTCATCAGGCATGGTCGCCTTTTTTCATGCCGTCACAATAGGAAATTCAGAGGAAAGCAAAAAAATTCGACGTCATAATCGGACTGAGATCAAACGAACCACACGTTGATTAATTTTTTTTATACAATGGATGCAGAAAGGGATAAATTGGCGAAGAATTAGAGAAATTCATTTAAGTACATAAAATACTTAATAAATGTGTGTTTTTTTTTATCTAATCAGGTTTTCCTGAGAGAATTAGGAAAGGAATAGAATCTTTTGTTCCAAAAACAATGAAAGTGAAAGTGATGGCTAACCCAGAACGTAAATCCTCAGTGTGGATTGGTGGATCTATTTTAGGATCTTTATCCACATTTCAAACATACTGGATAACCAAACAGGAATACGAAGAATATGGACCAACAATCGTGCATAGGGGAGATTGACGAATGGAAACTCAAAATAACCAGAACTGACTGGTTCAGAATATAAAGCATTCTGGGTAATATCTTCAACAATGAACAAAACAATAAACAAATTGACAACAGTCATTTCAAAAACTAAGGCAATTATACCCGTTATTTTCAACTCATAAAACTAGCAAAAAATGTAATGTGATATTGAATCATTGTTTTTGTCTTCTTTTGTCTATAAATTAAATGCCTTATATCAACTTTTATACATGATGTCTTTTTATGTGTTTTTTTATATTTCTGTCTCATAGACAATTTACCCCATGACGTGTTCATAATTATATTCACACATTATTCATAAATTAGATCATAGGTTATTATAAACCTGCCATTAAAACCAAACTATTCACCTTTTTGAGACTTTACCCATTTATTTCAATCATAATTTATTACACAAGACTTTACTGAGGATAGGGATTAGATTAATAGAATAGAGAATTATGGGTAAAATTTGTTAACTTCTATGTCATTTGGTCTCTGGTGGATTGATATTTTATAAGCAACCGTACCACATCTTCTTATTTTTTTATATCAAAGAAAAGATTAGAGAACATGGCTTTGAAAAATGAATACAGTCATGAGGACAGCCTAATCCAGAACCTCATGTTATGGCTGTCCACTACTTATATCTATACTCATGTGACCATAGATTAAGTATAACACTTGAATCACTCTCCATGGACGTAATATCTGTCTTGTAACTTTTGAAATCCGACAGGAGTATCAATATTATTTCCTGTTGTTTATGCAATACACAATGATGTATGCATGCATTGATTAATAGTTGGCTTTTTTGGGTGTAGTAAGCCAGAATTCACAGAGAGGAGCACCTAAACTCGACAGGAAAACTTTCAATCCTTGTCAATTTGAATAAGAGTCAATAACCTAGTACCACGAGCAAGATACAAACTCACAACTTGGCCTATATATATACATAGCCTAATGTCCAGAGCACTGTAGATAACTTATTTAGACAGCTCGGTCAGTGTATGTATAGCAAATATGTGTCTTCAGAAGAGTGTTTAACGCTTAACAAAATAAAAAAAAAGGTTTAAAAAGGGGACTCGAAAACACACAAACAAAACTAACTAAAAAAGCTAGGAATGTGCCTGATCCAAGTCAGGCTATCTGGACAAGTTGACGTGTTGTCTGTATTGAAATGTACTCCTTTCTTTTTGGATAATAATATGCAGAAGATGTATTAAACTTTGCCATGGACGTTAAACAGCCCTCCATCACCTACAAAATGAGAAAATAAATATTATGTACTTTGTCTATAGAGTGTCTTTATGCAATTTTGTTTTTTATGCCCCCCCCCCCCCCCCCCCCCCCCCCCCAATCTAAAAGTTCGTGAGCATATTGTTTAACCCCTGTCCGTCCGTACGTCCTTCCGTCCGTCCTTCCGTCCGTCCCAATATGGGTATATTATGATTCCGCATAACTGCTCCTACAGTTTAAATCCTAGGAAGTTTTCACTTTGCTGGCTGTTAAAACATATATTGAAGATGTGCATGTGGTCAGGGTTTTGATTTTTATTAATATTTGCTCTTTTAGGAGATAGTTGAACTTTGTCATATTTGGAGTTTATACTTGCATAAGAGGTGCATAGCATTTCCACTTTGTCTAGTTTATATTTATGTTACACTCAGAATGTAATCTACTGAAAAGAATAGATTATGCTTAAGCCAATGCAAAGAAGAGAAGGTACATGTATTAGGGATTAGACATCATCTTTTTCTGTTGGTCATTGGAAATTTTGTTCACCACCATTGTGATTTGGATGGATTGATTGTTTGTTGGTTGGTTCTATGATAGAATAGCAAAAAGACCTCAAAATATGATGGTCATATAAACCTTACAAATTTAGATATTTCAATTCTATTTATTTAACAACTACATTTTTTTTTGGAACAGATATTCACAATCAAACAAAATGTGTACCATAGTACTTATTTCATTAGCATTATGTGTACATTATTAATGTACTTGTGGTTGACATATATAAACTCCAAGTTTTAATACTATGCCTTGCTCTTGGTCTCTTTGTCTTTGTTGAAACAGTTATTTGTTTTTATAGTGATCAAGATTATAACACAATTTTAATTGCTGTACAATTGCCCCCCCCCCCCCCCCCCTCCCCATCTGACTAATGTAAAACAATTCAAACGAGACAACTACCGGCTTATTTTATGTACAATAAAATGAACGAAAAACAAATATGTGACATAACAACAAACACCAACCACTGAATAACAGGCTCCTGACTTGGGACAGGCACATACATACAGAATGTGGCGGGGTTAAACATGTTAGCGGGATCACAACCCTCCCTCTAACATGGAAAGTGCTGTAACAGTACAACATAAGAACGAACTATAAAAATTAGTCGAAAAAGGCTTAACTCGTCAGATGGATACACATAGAAATACATATAACAAAAACACAGAGTGGACGTGGCCGGGTACTTGTATATCCCAACAACAAAAAGACACTGTACATATCTGATAAGGTCGATTTATATTCGTCGCAGCTCATATGTTTATTGCTCCGTACCATACGGTTTAGATTTAAGTAAAGTACTGACAATCACCTATAATTATATATATATATATACTAGTATATATGTTGGTTGTCATCAGAGACATATAATACGTCAAAATATGTATTGTAACACTTTATAGTTACCGAAAAGGGTTAACAAATCATTATAAAATAAAGAAGACACTCCCAAACAGCACCAGATCACTTTACATTGCAGCTTATTTAAGGAAACTGAGTAACTCAGATTTGGATAGTTCAATTTCAAGATAAAACATGCTTAAATGTTGCGAATGGAAATAAGACACACAAAAAAAAACCAACAGTTATACGCTGTAGTTAATTGATAAAGAGATCATTACGTGATTATTTCTGTATTGGCATTGTTATTGGTCCGATGCTTGCTGTGTTGGCCTTCGGCTTCGCCTCAGGCCAATACAGAAATAATCACGTTATAATATCATATTATATGTTTCTGTTGTCATCAATGAAATAAACACTTTAAAACTATATTTTTCAAAAAATGTTAAAATGATAGAATTTCAGGATAATCCTTCAATGAAATATTCTCTTAAAATAATGACAATGTACACAGAATGTAACTGTGTATAACCTCCCTGTAACGAGATTTTTTTTTACTATATATGAGGGTAAGGATGGGTTAACAGAATAGGGATTAATAGTTAAAAAGGGGGGATAAAGAATAGAGAAAAATAGGACAAATAAATAAGAATAGAGAATAATGGGGTGCTTAAATATAAAGAATAGAGAATGTAGGCCAAACATATAAAGAATAGAGAAAAATTAACTAAAACATTGGAGATTATAGAAATGAAGGACTTTCGACCCAGACCCTCACAAATCTATTTTTGCATAGATTGGGACAAACTGTTATGATACATAATCATGAAACATTGTTTCGGGGGAAACTATTTTATAGTAAAATATTTTGCTTAACATACTGGTATCGTTTTCCGATCTTTCATTAGCATATTTACTTGTATTGTCATAAAGTGCGTTTAATCAAACCTTGTTATAGCACACATCGATTTCATTCACAAAAACAACTTATTTGCTTACAAGAACATTAACTAGTACTATTATACTTCCTCAAACAAAACAATGCATATTTATATCGATTTTGTTAACCCGGAGTTCTTACATCATAATCATACGAAAATAATTTCTGCTATTATGATTAAGTTTTAAAAGTGTAGTATGTTCGTCACAGGATTTTAGGAAAAGTAGTCTGTCGACTCATTTTGACACTATCACTGCACTGGCAATCGAAATAAATTCTCATGACCGATTTGTATTTTTTTTACTTCAAACGTGTTGGACATGCATGAACCTTGTTTCTATAGAATAACAATGTTTCGAGTAAATATTCAATGTAGATTTAAGCATTAATTTCCTCATATATTGTCTGAAATGGTCGCAGTATAGAGGTAGGGGTGAATTTGTAAGTAATTACCGTGATCTGCTTAATGGTAACAGAATAGTATGAGCATTTCATTATTCTACAATAACAATGGGAAAATCCAATCGTCACTGTCTTCCATCTTTCAAAAAGAAAACGACTGGTTTTAAAACATGTAATTTTCTGCATAAATTTTGCTACTATCAATCAAGTAGACATTACCGTATGAGACTAATCACCGATGTAAACTTACGATTACTAGCATGACGTGTGCCTCTAGTAGGAGAGGAGAAACTTTCCAAAACACCCGAAATCACTCCAAATTCATAGTAATGTTCGTATTGTTAGGTATAAGTTTCTATAAAGTGTTTTTGTTTTTCGACTTCTTTGTCTTTTCGTTGCATTTTGTTGTTTCGTCACTGCGTTGTCAGTTGCATGCACTTTGACTTATGAATTGTGTGAAATGCTTTCTAAAAATTAACATCAGATTATTTGTGTTTTTTTTTTTAAGTTTATATCTCTTTGTTTTCTATCCTTAGTGAATATCAATGACTTTTATTAGACAAATCGTTATTCATCTTTTAACTGTCATCCGCTAAAAATCAAGAAGCCGACGAACAGTACGTTTAGCACAAATAAAGTTTCCGCTTTAAAAAATTTGTAACTTTTAATAATTGAAACATCAGTTAGGAGTTTCAGTTAAAAAGGATAACTTCATATCTTGAAAATTATTTAATGGCAGGTAAGCCACTGTTTAAGAATAATAATTTCGTTAAGTTGAATAGTTTGAAATAAGTTAATGGAATGAGGAGATCAGAATTACTTCGCATTTAGGAATTTAATTATGAATCCCGAAAATAATTATTGTGAAGAAAATGCAACTGCATTATGAATTATGATTTATCATAAAGTAAGTATTTAGTTTGTATTTTTTTCTCTTATGCCGTGACCACACTTCTGGAATGTGGCATACTAATTCAAACTTATCGCCAGGTTTTACTTACACGTGTAACACGACTGGTGCCACATGTGGAGCAGGATTTGCTTACCCCTTCCGGATCACCCGAAATCACACCCCACCCTTAAACCACCCAACCCCATCCCCGTTTTTGTGGGATCGTGTTTACAGCCTTTAAATTGCTATATTGTGGTTTCGGTACTGTTGTTTGTCTTTCCGATGTTTTTCGTTTTTTGCCATGGCATAATGAAAGCTCGGATCGGTTGGTATGCCTTGATCAAACCCAATCGAGCCATTTATCATGTTGAAAACATACATCCTTTCTTAAAAAAAAGGGGGGGGGGGGTACTTTAAGCTACATTTTAAAGGAAAAAACATATAGCGCAACGTGAAGTTAAAGGATAATGCTAGCTGTCGGTCGACTTCTCGCAGAACATACAGAAGACAGAAACTTAAAAAAGTAACCAACGTAGACAAGAACTACAAAAATTAATGTCACAAACGCCAAAATCATCAGTCGTGAATCTTTTAGGAGTAATTAATCGCTTTTGAATGACGGATTTTTTCTCATTTTGTATGTGTGTGTGTGTGTTTTTTTTTTAAACTATAGTGGATAGAGTGTTAGAGTAAATAAAACTAATGATAAAAAAAAAATAAAAAGATCTACGAACAAGTCAAATGACCGAAACTATTAGTCGATTCCTATTAGAAGTTATTGCCCATAAGTGATAAATTCCATACCTTTGTTTTTCAGTTGTTTAATTAGTCCTATTGAGATAAGCTTTCTATTAATGTTTACGAAATTCCCTTATACAGTCTAAACTATTCAATTTAAATTTGGTCGTTTATTTCTCATTCGAAAATAGGTTATATGATATGCTAAATACTGTTAATTTAGTGATTGATTAAAAAATATAGTGACATAACAAGGAACAAATGCTGAGTGTATTGAGGAATTATTATATAAAAATGGTTTCGTATTTTAATTTAGCTTTTATTTCCAGGAAACAATCAGCTTTGCGCACAAGAAAGTAACTTTTTCGCAAGCAGTGAATTAGTACCGTCTGGATTACCGTATAGGGGTCTCAACCATGCGAACTTTATCCCCGTCAACCAATTAACGGTACCTTCTTATGTACATGTACAACCATTAATGGGTAACAATCAAATAAGAATGTATAATGCAACTGAGGATCTGTTTATACCATGTGGAGAATTTTACAGTTATCAGTCAACAGAACCCTATGACAGAAGGAATTGCAAAATCATTCTCCCTCCAATTCATCAAGAGAAAGTAGGAATACAAGAAACAACAAGACGACAATAGACAATCTTTGGTAAAAAAATGTAACTTTTTTTATTTGCAACATAATTTGATAAAAAAAAATAAAATGAATACAAAACTAAAAAAAAAAAGAAATAAATTAAACAAGCGACGAAGGACTATAGCTTAGTTCATGCTGCATCGACATACTGGTTCTCTGTACAAGATCCTAATTAAGGGTCTTCATAGACATGCATCGATGAGTCTTTATATGAATTTATAAACATGACAGTGACTTAGTGCTTCCATGTGTGTTATCCTTATAGATATAAAAAAAAAATAAATTACAATATCTTTCATGACTTGTCATTTATGGACAATGCTGTTGAAGGGTGCACGTGGCAATGCCTTACCCAGCGACCTATACTCACTACTTGTTCATTATGATATGTTATGTTTGATCTTTATTCAAGATTTTGCACATACATGACATACAAACATATTCGAAAATAAAATTTGCAGTTATTCAGCAAAATATAAATCAATGCTCAGATAGAAAAACAATAGAAAAAATCTATTTGAGAACAAGAAGAAGTTTGAATTCAAACCGAACACTTGTTCACCAAATTAGGGAATAAATAAGTTTTAACAGTAGAAACCATTTAAGTTATACAGCGTTCGATTTTTTGTATTTCGTTTTAACGGACTGATCAGTTCAATTCTAAATTAACCATAATTGTCTGACTTAAATGCAAAGAAAAACCCAGCATAAACATAATAAAGCAGATCCGTCTTGGGGATCAGGCCGTTTTCTCGTAAAGTTAGAATATCGAAAAGAAATGATTACATGTTTTGCTGACCACCCCCGCCCCAATAAAAAACAAACCAAAAAATTACAATAATCCGGACTGTGATAAGGTGTTTTGTTGTTCTTGAATATTTTTTGTTAGCATTTCTGCTCATCCAATTGTATATGATGATTGAAAACAGAAAAGACAGTCCTAGTTTTTTTTTCATATTTTTTGCCACAGAAAATAAAGAAAGTGGATGCTAAAATGACAAAATTTTGATGCATATATAGATTATGAAACTGATAACTGAAACATATTGAATACTTGTTTTATACATTCATATTTAATAAAAATAACGTTAAATGTTGGATTGACTTGATAAATAAGTATTTAAGGTAGATGGGGTGTCTAAATTATAATCCATAGAATTTTTTAATAATTTGCCAAAATGTTGTTTATTTCATCCTTTTTTTAAAAAAATAATAAAAAGAATGGGTCACGGGGCTTATTTTTACGCTACAGGTTGTGCAAAATTGACAGATTTTTGTATAGATTATGCATGCAAAACCCAATTTTCTGAAATAAAACAAAAACTACACCATAGAATTTTGAGATAAAATATGAGGAGATAGCTCTAATATTATGCTTTCAGATAAGAAAAAGAAAAAATGGGGTCACGGGACCCGTTTTCTTGCTACATAATAAAAAAGGTAAATTCCTAACACACTCTATTGTAAAAGTAACTTTATCTGAATTATCTGCCTTTAGATTTGAGTTGCCTCCCCTTATGTGACAAAGTTGGAAAAAATTGAATCAAACAAAAGTATTCTGTTTTTTGTAAAATACAACCATAAATATGATAAAACATGTCTTTTTCTATATTAAAATGAAAATTCTTACACATGAATTACCGACTACTCTCAAAATTTGCACATTTTATTAAAGATCTAGACCGATTGTTTTCTGGTATTTCAAAATCCAAGATGGAGGAAGACACCCTATCTACCTTAAGAAGCATTTGAAAAAAAATATTATACATAAAGAATAGAAGGAATCATCAAATATATAATATAGTACTAGGCATATATAATTAAAAAAAAAAACAACACTGCCTCCTAATCAGACGCATATATAAAGACAAGGTCAGATAACGTGTCTTGGTACATGCACAATATTATTCTGGTTTCAAAACATTTATTTTTGCATAACAACCTCTCCATTCCTCTACATTACCATGGCAAACTGTATTCTCTGATGCAATTTATAATTTAATACTATCAGAATGAATCGTCTTTTGGAGTGAATTAATTAATTCATATCTCGTTTAGTTCAGAGTTCATACAATTCGAAAAGCTACCATTTTGAAATATTTCATTTGCTATTTTAAAAACGTTACACTTTCAACACTAGAAATAACTGTTTTTATTTGGGTTTAAATTACGTCTTATTATATAGCTTGATTATCCGGAAAATTTTGACTTTATTTAGTTAATCTAAATTTGAAATAGAAATAGAATTCATTTTGTCTGTGCGTTCATGTATCATGTCTTTTTTTTTCTGAAATAGTAATATTTATCAACATTTCGCGGGAAATTGTCAATGTTTAGGATTAATTCCCTTGTTCACGTTTGTGTAAGTCATCTATTTTTAGCACACACATAACTATGCAGTCAGAAGTGGATATTTGTTGGATACTTATACTTTCCGCAAAGAAGTTTGGTGCAGCAATGGGTTGACAGTACAGAAACTATGTAAGTATTATTATAAACGAATATATAGGGAAAATATAGTTGTCATACCACGCTCTCAACAGAAACTTATTACTTTAGATACATGATATAATTTATCATATATATATGGAAGGACGATAGGATAAACACATCATCACTATTATGATAAGGTCTAGTGAATATATAGAGAAGGTTAGATTTACTTCATGTAATTCAAAAGCTAATTCACTGGAACAGATAGAAAACATTAAAAATAAAAGGATTAGAATAAGTAAATGATTTATAAAAATTAGATTATTGAACAAATACTAAAAAACCATAATATTTAAACGATTGGAGTGCAGAAATGAAAACATATGTCGTTTATTTCCTAATTTTCAAAAATAAAAAAATATTAAAACCATTTTCAAATATTAGATTAAAAAAATTGTTTTAATTTCATTGTGGTCTTGTAACTAGGTTATTAGAATTGAAAATAAAAATTGACACTGTATCTAGGTTGTCAGAATTTAGGAATATGGTATTGTAATAAGAAAAGCGCATCGGACGCATTAAATTTACAACGTGTTGTTTTCATTTTTTTGTGTAAAAATGAAAACTATCTAAGTCACTTGTATTCAAAGTTATAGAATTTTAAAACTGTTTTCAAATATTAAATTTTCCATTAATAAAAAAGATAAAATCTAAACATTCGAAAATTGTTTTAATTGTATTTTGGTCTTGTAATTAAGTTATCAAAAAAACATTTACATAGTGGTATTGTAACTAGGTTGTAAGAATCTGAAAAAAATGAAATTGTAACTAGGTTGTCGGAATTAAAAAAAAAGGTAATGTTATTAAATTGTCGGAATAAAAAAACATGTATTATAACTAGGTTAAATCAATGGAAACAAAATCTCTATAAGTGTAAATATCTAAAGATAAACAAAGAAAAAAGAAAATAAATTTTTGAACATTTCATGAATAAATTGTGTATTTATATACGAATACCGTGATATAAGAAAACTTAATAGACTGCGAAAAATATCATAACTATATCTAATATAGTTACGAATCAGTTTACAGGTAAGGTAAAATATCACCTGCAGATATTTATATTTTTACGATACCTACACAAAAACAAGATTCTTTAAAGTAAATATATGTAATTTACCTCAAATGACCCTGACTAAATTTAACGTTAATGTTGATGGTTTCCTTTTTTTTTTGAAAATCCAATACTATACAGCAATAGCAGTTTTGATTGCATTTTTTTGGTTTAAATATACAGTCATTTTAAAGTTTATTGTTTTATCCTGTGCATACGTTGACTGTAGAAGCGTCTATTATTCAAAATGTAGTTTTCTAACACTATCAAAATCGATGCCTCTGCTGGTAGACATTCAGTCCCTGAGGGTATACCAGCCACAAAGTTAGCCCTTTTCTACCGACATGGAATATCATTGATAATGTTCATTTGTTTTGTATATTCACTGTTGACAAAATGTTAAAAACACTGAGGTTGCTCTCGCCCGATATTTAGTTCTCAGAAACAACTTTTAGAAATATTTTGTTATTGATGATCTTCAACATTAAATTTGTCTTACCAACACTTCCGATTCGATGATTGTCTGGCCTACCAAATTACAAGCCTTGTATCGTTGAAGCTTTTTGATTGGTTAACGTACTTATGTTTAAACAAGAACATTGACATCTGTTAGTGGTTATCAACGATCACATCAACTCGAGTTTTGGCTATTTTTGAAAAAGTTTGTGGTGATTGCAAATTGGATAATCTTAATTTTTTCATTTGTTTCCTAGACTATGATCCTGCTAGGAAGATTGTTCACACAATTATTCTAATTGTTCATGAAGAGCTCAATTTAGCCGTAAGGTGTCAGTTTTTTGTTTGTTTTCTACTTCAAATATTCAAAGCGCCATATTTAATACTTGTAACGATATTGTCTTCATGAACTGATAATTTCAGGATTATTATATTTTTCAAAAATAAAGGAAATCTTTGTTCGAAAATATATAAAGGATGATACATCCCTATTTATTGAGAAGATACCAGACACTATTACCACATTTCACAGTTTGAGATATATACGCAGTAGACATAGACCATCCAAAGTTCAATTTCCGATTACGAAATCGAGTATGAACGCGAATTACAATTTTATTTTCTAAATATGTTCATATTACAAGTGATTGAATGACAAAGAGTTAGTAAACTTTATGGGGATTGATGTGATCGTACCACCGAATGAATTTCTCCGTCCCTTTTTGAATTACTATGGTGATGAATATTTGATTTCAAGAAAAGGGGTGTGCATTTAAAAATTCATATGCGGTGTTAGTTAAAATCGGAGGTCTATAATCTGGCAAATTTTGTCTGTTTGCAATTATACCATTTCTCTTTTTTTTTTTTAGATAGAAACCGTTTCAATCTAAATCGATGGAGCTCTAGTTGCTTCTCTGATGACCTTCATTTAGACATTTATGCTATATTGAATTTTGTCTGTTTATGTTACTGGTATTCGATCGTGAATGTACCATGTTACTGGTATTTTCGTTTTAATAAATTTTTATTGTTGATGATAACTTGTGGAATACTACACTACATATAAGTTTAAATTTCCTTTCAGAATGTCTGATTATGACGATATTTCAGCCGTTGTCTTTGACAACGGTTCGGGTGTGACCAGAGCCGGTTTTTCTGGGGATGAAGCCCCAATGTGTGCATACAGCACAGTAATAGGAAGACCAAGGGCAGATGCAAAATGCAAAGTAAGAATAATGTTTCGTTTGAAAAGGAAGTACAATAAAAAACAATAGACAAACTTGATCTTTTCTTCTCACCCAAGGTGAAGAGGTGATGGTTTTTCGTTTTTTTGTTAAAAATTGTTCTCCGTGAGTAGGAATTCCATTGAATACAACAGAACAGTCTATAATTTCTGTCTACACAGAAGGCGGGACTCAGACTCAGATAGAAAGGAGGTTTTGAGGGGATTAGAACCTTAGTTTCTTTCTGAAATTATCAACCGCGAATTCAATAGATATAAGAAGATGTGGTATATATGAGTGCCAGTGAGACAACTCTCATCCAAGTCACAATTTGTAAAAGTAAACCATTATAGGTCAAAGTATGGTATCATGACAGTGCCGACGCATTAACTACTACTCCTAAGGGGACTAAATGTCAACCAGAAGAGGTAAAAAACCGGTGCTAGTATAATGAAAATTTAATTTTACAAAGTGATGTTTACAAAGCGCCTTACTATGTATACCAGATTTACTTTCATCAGGAACGTTCAAAATTTGAAAGTCAGATGGATTATACCGAACAAGTCTAAGTCGGATCTACACTAACTCATTAAGGTTGTAGAGTTAAGCTAGTCTCAAATTCCAAAACCTCTTGTGCACATATCGTAAAGAATCTTTGTGGAAAGGCAAGTTTAGTACGTATTTCCATGCTTTTTATCTATACAGAGTAAGGAAAATTTCCCCTATTGTTCATCTCTCTATAGTAAGGTAGTTTTTCTATGTTTATATCGCTCTTCAGGGTATGGATTCTAAAGATTACTATGTTGGAGATGAGGCACAGAAAAGACGCGGTTTGCTTTCCCTGGATTATCCAATAGAACATGGAATTGTAACAAATTGGGACGACATGGAACTAATATGGCATGATATTTACAAGAGTTATCTAGAGGTACCACCAGAGGAGCACCCATGTCTCCAAACAGAACCTCCACTAAATCCAAAATATAACAGGGAGAAAATGGCACAGGTATGCGTCTTAAACATACATGATTTACAAACTGTAAGTCCTCAAAGGAATCCTCAGCTTAGAAGTCAGTGATATGCGACTGCCATGACTTATGATGTTAAATAACAAAATTTCCAAACTCCAAGGAAAATTTTAAAGAAAAATCCTTTATCAAATGGTAAACCCAAAAGCTTAAACATATCAGTAGATATAATAAACGAATAGAAAACAACATTCATGACTTTGTACAGGCATTTGTTTTATGTAGGAAATGGTGGATTAAACCAGGTTTTCGTTTTCGTGTTCGTTTTTATCTTTACTTTTCGTAAAAATGTTTAGAAAAAAATTAACACCATATCATATCACTTAAATTTATCTCAAATTAATTTTACATCTCCAATGATTTTGACGTGGGATTCTTTTTCGAGAATCTATCGTTTTTGTATTGAAAATCACAGTCATGAAATTTAACACACATTGGATGTTTCAAATCATCGGTATTGTTTAAAAACTATAGTATTTTTTAATGTGAAGCTGTTTATGTATATCATATACAAATATTTTTTTTTTTAAATAGATATTTTTCGAAAAGTTTAAAGTACCTGCATTTTACGTGAGCATGCAAGGTGTTTTGTCAAGTTATTGGTCAGGGAGAGGCTCTGCAATCATGCTAGAAATAGGAGATGGTGTGACACATATAGTTCCTGTTTGTGAAGGTAAGATAACAACATATAATTTTTTACACTGTCGGACATTTCGGTTAGCTAAACTTTACAGACATGAAAACTCATGGTGACAAAACAATACACTGAATTACCGGCAAAATAGGACTTCTATATATCTTATATTTTATTTATTCAGTTGGTGGCTACATTATAACATGAAGAGGACAATTTTTAAATGCGATGACCCTGCAGATAGGATGGACTTCCTGAAGAAGAAGAAGAAAAAGAAGACTCCTCACATTTGTTCACATTTTGCGTTTCTGAAACATTAGGACAAACCATGACGACATTTATACATATATAAGATATATAGTTCATTGCCGAAACAAAATGCTATGGCATCTCGACATCTCGTGTATATATCACGACCAAGATATTCCGTTCATTGCTGTAGTACAAGGCCGACATATCTTGTTATCCGATAAAATATTTGATCACTACGAATTATAAAGATTCTCAGTAAATAAATAACAAATCTGAAAAAAGTATATCTGAGTTAAACAAAAGATTAAATGATAATATGTTACCTTTAATGATTACATGTATCTGGTAAGGTTATCGTTGTGTTCAAGGTACCGCACTTATGATTGGATGAAGATGGAAAATTAAATAGTGATAGCTTTTTGCAAATTTTAAGACGAAAAGGTCAGATGGTTTTTGTTTGAGCATCTTCGCTAGCCAAGGGTTAGGATCCACTTCCCTCCTCTCCGACCTTTGCGGATTGAGATAGAATTTCGGAGACACAAGGTAATGATTTTCATTGGTTGCAGTCGAAACTCACTGCATCCAATCAAAAAGCGCCTATAACATGATCACGTGTAAATGTAGAAAGTGTATGTAAACAATTGCAACGTGCTTATTGTGCAACAAGTCTTTACATCCCTAAACATACGACTATATTTAGTGACAATTTGAATGTTTTTAATCAACTAATAGAAGTTTCTGTGTATGTTTCTTGCACAAATGCATTAATGTCAACGTATATTTTCGTTTCCTGCTTTACCAAGTGTGTAGAATCTAGACGCTACCGTGTTTTTACCTCCAAATTGAAGAGTTCAAGTGCTACCATTGGTCAAGAATAATGTATTAGGAATGAGCGTGACTTTAATATACCCATAGATTGCGCAACATTGTTATCACAAATGTTGGCTTAATCTGCCAAGGGTGGAGAGGAGGGAAGTGGATCGTAACCCTTGGCTAGCGAAGATGTTGTTTGAGAGGCAAGTTAGAATCATTGCGTTCATGAGTAAAACAATTATATTCTTAAAAGTTGAGGAAACTTATCAGGGAATCAAAGATTTCCTCGGTCTTTTTTACTAATATTAGTATTATTTTCTTTTACAGGATATTGTATACAGCCTGCCGTTAAGAAATTAGATTTAGGAGGCAGAGACCTTACCTCCTATTTGCAGACTCTGCTGCATGAAAAAGGACACGGTTTTGTAACAACTGGTAACATATCAGCATAACATACCATTTTCATTTATCTTACCTTCTATACATTTCTAGGAATATGATTGGTTAAAAACGTCCGCGTGGAGACCGTGTATATTCCATATTAGGTTAGTAGGGAGGCGGCGCTTATTTCATACACGGTTAGTAGTGGTGTTACGTCCCTTTATAAAAACAAAACGATACTGAGAAAAAATCTTAAAGGTTTCAACAGACGAAGAAATTGATGATGAAGATTGAAATAAATTCATAAAACACATTTAAACCTAACAACTTGTTATTGTTGGCATCTGTTTTTGTAGGATCAATGGAAGTAGTTTCTTAATGCTAACGGTATTGAAGACTTGCTCATTTTGATAGGTCACTAGTCTAAATTCCACACGTTAAGATAGTCGGTAAGATAAATTCGTTACATAGTGTGCTAGTGACGTAATACGGTATATATGGGGGAAGTAAATTCCATATATACCGTATTAGGTCACTAGCACACTTTGTAACTAATAATATTTATCAATTCTCTTTTTACAGATATAGCGAAAAATGCTTCAAATGGATCTATATCTTAAATTGATTATAAGTGTATGTTCAAAAATTACATTTAGACATAAACAGATGATTTAAATTCTTACATTCTGAACCCTTCATTTCTGGTAATCAACTGAATATGTAGTGTGTTTCTCTGTCGTAAATACAAAATTTAATCCTTGTATCTATGATGAGTTTTTTTTGCCATAAAAGCGGGAGGTTTGGCATGCCACAAAACCCACCATTTTTTTCTTACAATGTCCTGTACCAAGTCAGGAAAATGGCCATTGTTATATTATAGTTCGTTTCTGTGTGTGTTACATTTTAATGTTGTGTTTTTGTTGTGTCGTTGTTCTCCTCTTATATTTGATGCGTTTCCCTCAGTTTTAGTTTGTAACCCGGATTTGTTTTTATCTCTATCGATTTATGAGTTTCGAACAGCGGTATACTACTGTTGCCTTTTTATTTTACAACCACTGGGTCGATACCACTGCTGGTGGAGTTTTAATTACCTGAGGGTATCACCAGCCCAGAAGTCAGCACTTCTGTGCTGACATGAATTATCATTGATATAATCATATTTATAAATTAACTGTTTACAAAACTTTTGAATTTTTGAAATACTAAGGCAATTCTACCTCAAGAATAGATTATCTTAGCTGTATTTGGCAAAACTTTTAGGAATGTTGGTCCTCAATGCTCTTCAGCTTCGTACTTTATTTGGCTTTTTTAACTGTTTTGGATTCGATAGTCACTGATGAGTCATTTGTAGACGAAACGCTCGTCTTGCGCAAATACAAAATTTAATCCTGGTATCTATGATGAGTTTATCAAACAGATATAAAGATGAACCCACGCTTTTTTCATCTTACTGCAACCAAGGAAGCAATTGGACCAAGAGATTCATCTTGTTAAGTCACTACTTGACACATACGGACGGACGAATGATTGTGTTGACCGTTATGCAATATATGTATATATATAAATGAATACAAACATGTTTCACTTATCATTACATCAATGTATAATGATGTCCTTTTTTTCCTCGTGTATTACACCAACGAATGCGCTGGCTCATGATATACACTTTTAATGATAAACAGAACATAAGCCACTAGTGGAACATGAACGACTAGCCCTTTCGAAGATTACCTCTGGTTTTATTGTCTTGATATTTTCGTATTTTAAAAATGTTTCCTATTATCAATTCTTTGTATTAACACGTTGAATATATAGTTTCTTTAAATTGTGAAAGAAAAAACCAAAAGAACTGTTAGAAGACTTACATTCTAAGTCACTTCGTCTTTTGCATCACTGATGAATCTTATGTAGACGAAACGCGCGTCTGGCGTCTTAAATTATAATCCTGGTACTTTTGATAACTATTGCAACTACAGAAAAAAAATTGACTTCTCATTTCATTTCTATTTTGTTTTGGAAAATCATACATTATTAAACTGGATCAATGATTTGAATGAAAAGTTCTCGGAAACTAACACAACAGAAAACTGTCTGTTTAATTTACAACATGTGTGTTACGGACGTTTTTGTTTTTTTCTGTGCTTAAAATGTCTCACAAAAATATTTATTGCAGGTGATTTTGAAATTGTTAGAGAAATGAAGGAAAAAATGTGTTATGTTGCGGAAGATTATTCAAAAGAAATTACTTTGTCGGAATGTTTTCCTGATGTTGATAAGTCATATGAACTTCCAGATGGAAACTTGATTACTATTGGTAAGGAGAGGTTCCAGTGTCCAGAGATTTTGTTTCGACCTTCGAAAGGTAAGGTAAATATATGAAAATAAGGATATCAACAGTTCACGAACTGAAGACTCATATAAGTTATCCTTCTTGTCCCGAAAAGATAAACCAGCCCCGAAAAGATAAACCAGCCCCGAAAAGATAAACCAGCCCTGAACAGATAAACCACAATATCAAATTTATACTAGCATTACCGGAAAAATTTGTTATAACTGACACGAACCTAACCAAAAAGCAGTAATAAAATCGTGATATTCGTCGTGTTTTCAATTCAAGTAAAACTACGATAATTAATCGCTTTCAATAATGTCAGATTCGATGAAAATAAGACGGAATGGTAATCGTTGTCAAGAAAAGTGGAACATTTCCGTGGATACCGATCCTCCATTGCGTTCACCTACTAACACTCAGGTTGTGAGTTCAAATCCCGAACGTTGCAGGTGCCCTCGATTTTAATCTAAATTGACTAGGATTATCATTTTTCTGATTGATTAACGAATGTCGGTTGCCCTCCGGCTTCTTCATTAATTAAGACTGACCGACAATTTTTGGGACGTATACCTACGTTGAAGAAACAATAAGAGTTAACCAATCTATATTTTCGATATAAAAATTCATTCTATATATATGTATTCGGTATGAATCTGCAGGATCTTTACCTTGCTTTATATGGTGAAAGTATTAAAGTCACATATAACAATTTTAATATGTTGAAGCATTCCTTTGTTATCAAGTATATTGTTTATTTTCAACCCCATTTTCACCTTGCATAACTTTAGTTCTGATTCCTTAAATACACTTGAACAACTTTTTGACAATTTTTTAACATGAATTAAAGCTGAATATTGAAACTTTAATTCGGTAGTAGCAGCATATGTGGTAAATTGATGTAAAAGACCCTCAGGATAATTCCAGATATACTATAATACTCAAATACAACGATTCAATCTAAAGTTGGTCAGTATGTATGCATCGTTTGGGTGTACATTGATTCCGAATGTGCTCGGAAAAAGCTATAAAAAGAATAAGAACCATTTCTTTAACAGATTCGGCAAATAACAAAACATATGTATTTAGTACCTTTTTTTTCTCTATGTCGTGCAATAAAGCAGACATAAAACATTACGATAATACAATTTCACGCGCTGGTCTGTCTATTTATATTCGATCTATTAAACCATCAAAAATTGACTATGGTCTTTACCCCAATAAACCAAGTAACGTTTAATCCTGAAATGTGCACGAACTGTTCAAATCTTTTATTCTGCTTTTATATATATGCATTGGTGATTGTTTTCCTATTGAGCTTTTAGAATTTTTTCAAATGAAATAGTTTGAGTTAATTCAGTAGCTATGCATTTGGCAGCTTATACCCCTTTTAATATCAACAGAAAGAATATAAGATATTGTAATGCCGACCTTCCCCCTTTTTATAGTATGTCTGTATAGTTTCTTGAAATTATTGAGGATAAACGATAGATGCTAGTGAGATGTCCAATGTTGAAAATAATATAAGACTTGTAATTTGTTATTTTGGCTGTTGTTTCAAGGATACGACATATTTGTGTATGTTAGTATGTTAGGAAGTTTTATTTCACGTACTGATTCCATATTTTCGCGGTAGTTACCTTATTAGACTATAAACCCAAATAAAACTCTTCTTATGATCTACTAATAAATTTTAAGTCAAAACCCATCTTTATTGATGAAGATCAATCCATGTTTACAAATAATATCAACATTACGGGAATTTCCCTTGTGTGATCCATGGTTGCCGATTGGTAAACAATATGTAACAAGCTCTGCCATTGGTCAGTCGGAAGTATAAAAGCAAAAGCAACAACAGAACCGACGGAGTGTTGGGTTGACAAAGAATTGGAAGTGACAAAATTTAATAGAAGCTGGAATATGTCTGGGAAATACAGACAAGCGTGGAAAGTTAACTTTGTTTTAGTTTAAGTACGGGTGCAGGTGACGGTGCCAAGTACGGGTGACGGTGACGATGCTAAATACGGTTGCCGGTGATCGTTCTAAATACGGTTGCCGGTGCTATATAAGTGTTATTGAAGGTGCACATTAAGTGTTCTGTTGGCGGTTCCGACATGATTAATATGTCATTTAATTTGTTATACTACGTTGTTGTCGTCTATAATGTAGTAGGGTTGTAATATCCTTAAATTGAGATTATAGAAAGATTCTAAATAAGAGACAACCTTGTTACTTGACTGTTGAATTATAGACTAGTTTTGTTTGTATATGTAAGACCAACCATTACCGGGGACCTGGCCAGACCAGTAAGAGAGCTCCGTCGTGGATTATTTTTGATATTAATAAAATATTAAACTTTATTTTATTCAGATATTTTATTTCACAACTGAGAATATACATATATATATATATAAACACAAGTATACGATTTCCCTTTCTGTAACGTGTTTTGGTCCGACAGTAAACAGTGGACGTCGAACCTTACACTTTATAGATCATTTTACTCTCTTTTTCTTTGTGACCCTGTGTTCTCTGGTGGCCGACTCTAGCACCAGGGAGGCAGCGTTTCAATATATCAATCCTTTTCAGAAAATTAAAGTGAAAAATATGTGAGACAAAAACAATATGATATCATGACAGTATATTTTCAGCTTAAATTACAGCAAATTCTTATCAAAAGTAAGTGTATTATAAAGATGAAATCGAGAGTTGCGTAAACAAACGGGACATTCAAACTCCTTAACCGAAAAAAAAAACATGCAAAAAAAAAAAGAAAAAAAAACAGTATACAAAACACAATACAAAAAAACTAAAGACTGAGCAACACGAACCCCACCAAACAACAAAGTCAGGTGCTCTGGAAAGGTAAGCAAATTCGTCTCCTTATGTGACAACCGTCATGTTCCACATGTAAGACAAAACTCGGTAGTATGTGGCGTTTATTATAAGGTTCACATTTTGTTCTGTTTTAGATATAGGATCTGATGGTATTCACAAGTTATTGTACGACTCAATAATGGCAGTTGACATGGACTGGAGAAAACATTATTTTACAAATATAGTTATATCTGGTGGTTGTACAATGTTCTCAGGTAATGATAAGTCAGTTACATACTTCTTTTGTATATATTTACAGCATTACCAGTCCTAACTCAAAAAGCTTGACATATTGTTAGGTATATGTCCATAATTGAAGGACATTGTTATTAACAATTTCAATGTTTTGCTCGTTTTGTTTGTTCGACATCTCGTTAATATTTAAAATGCATCTCTATTTAATCATACGAAATCAAAGTTAATTAAAGAGATAAATCAGGAAATTTTAATCAGATTACATGCAATAAATATATCAATAATATTATTAATTGTTATTCCAATATTTGCCACTGGACGTTTAGCAACCAAGAATCAACCAATTAATTGTTATTTCTTTAGTCTCAATATTTACAATTGTAGACTTTAAAACTCAAACGTTTTGTTCATTCATTATCTAGTAATAGTTTTGCTCCGACCTTCCTTCTGTTTAAATTCCTTATTTGGATGTTTTTTTTTCGAAATATTCTAAAGACGTCTCCTTTCTATAATATATTGTGTAATTTGTTTGTGGAGTATTTATTTTCTCTGTTTGACTCATGATTACTAGTCCTTCTTATACAAAATAGCCATCAACATGTAATACTATACAATTATATGTACAAGTTACTATCAAATGTGATTGATATTTGAGAATGAACTCACTGAAATAATCAAAAGAAGAGGGATAACTATACAAATTTGTGATACAAGCTTTATATTTACGAAACCATTTAAAGCTGACTATACGGTGTGGGGTTTTTCTCATTTTTTAGGGCCGTACTTGAGGGCTTATTATTGCTCATAATCATTTCAGTTAATTTTGATCGATAGTTGACAATCATTTCCCCCCCTTTTTTTTTTAGAGTATACAAACATGACAAAACAGTAAACATTGCAAATCTTAACCGTCATCAATGCTACCTGAAAATGTTATATGCCAAAACCAATTCTTACATACCAATATTAAAAGCAGGGTTAAAAAAAATAAAGTTGTTCCTTAATCGGTTATCACAAATTCATAGAAATTCAATGTATTGTAGGATTTGCAAAGCGTCTGCAGAACGAATTTGCAGCTTTGATTCCAGAACGCATGCTAACAAACGTAGTTGCTCCCCCAGAAAGAAAAGATTCCTCGTGGATTGGTGGATCAATTCTTGCTTCGTTATCAACATTTCAATCCATGTGGATCACAAATGCAGAGTACGAGGAATATGGACCCGATATTGTTAACAGAAATTGTTATTAAATCATCTTAAGTAAGTCTATTATCTGGTTTTTGATTTTGCTTTTATTTTATGAGTTTCAATTCGAAAGAGTCTGAGTCAGATCCGTAGACCTTGCCCAGAATTCTAGTATTAGAAACGCAATATCAGTATAACCTATCAAACTTTAAGAAAAAAGAATTGATAGAATAATCCTTATTATACATTGGCTACAGGTATAGGGGAGGGCTGAGCTCTCACAAAACATGTTTAACACCGCCGCATTTTTGCGCTTATCCCAAGTCAGGAGCATCTGGCCTTTGTTAGTCTTGCATGCTTTTTTTAAATTTTAGTTCATTTATATGTTTTGGAGTTAAGTGTGACGTCCATTTTCACTGAACTAGTACACAATTTTATTTAGGGGCCAGCTGAGGACCACCTCCGAGTGCGGGATTTTCTCGCTGCGTTGAAGACCCATTGGTGGCCTTCGGCTGTTCTTTAGTCGGGTTGTTGTCTCTTTGACATATTCCCCATTTCCATTCTCAATTTTAATGTTGACCATAATATTGCAGACTAACTACAGTCATCTACACGTTACTAGGTTTTAGATAGGACTCCTTGAATATGTTATACCTTACATCAAGCCATCTGCTATTCTGTCGATACGTTAATGACAACAGATTTCATATTTTCTAATCTTTGTATTTCAATGTATTTAATGTAGCATTGTTATTCGAATTTTGAAACCAAAACAAGAAGAAAATTCGTCTGTTTACTCTGTAGAATTGTGTGCAAAGTGTATAAAATACGTTGCAATTGTTAATTGGAACATATTTGTTGTTACTGTGGTGCTATGACATCTACACAATATATACAAAAAATTCCGAGCATATTTTTCTGTTATCAGTTTGGTATACAGTTATATTATTTGTCTGTCTTTTTCTATTTTAGCCATGGCGTTGTCAGTTTATTTTCGATCTATGAGTTTGACTGTCCCGTTGGTATCGTTCGCCCCTCTTTTATACCTTATCAGGTTACAAATGTACGCAGAAGCTATTAAACCAAGATTATTGTGTTCGTTGATTATCCTTTAAGAAAAAAAATCCGATTTAACCAAAAAGTACACTCTGTATAAATTGAGCGTAAATTAAATAAGACATTTAAATATTTAGTATGAAATAAGGTATTTACTATGATATTTATAACCGCAGACTTTATATTGGTAAACAAAAGCTCTAAATGATTATGTAGGTCAAAATTGTATTATACATTAGAATATGCTGCTAAACAAGAATACATAAATGTGTATGAAAGTTGAAAACACAAGAATAACCCTAGTCTACAAAATAGCAGTAAAACATGATTACGCCTCCGGTTTTTGATTTGCTTCGAGATTGTTAGTTTTTGGTTTCCTTTGTTCTGTTTTGTCATTGTCGTTTTAGCTTTAGCCCTTGTTTTTTTGAGCTTGGAATTGTCAGTTGTTATTAAAATTATTATTATTTTTAGTATATTTTTATAATTGCTATAGTGAATTTGAAGTTTACAAAAATGCGTACTATGAAATGCCTTATAAATTAAGTCGCTTCATTCATAGGCAATTGATTTCATCAGTATTAGAAACATATAGTCATTTCATATTTTGGTTTTTAAGTAAGGATAAGAGGTTGATCAAAGTAAAAACTGTTTATCAACAGCGTATGTTCGAATCTCGGAAACTTGAAAAAAAAGTTTCAAGTAAATATGTTCTGACATGGACGATTTTTCTTCAAGACCAAAAGTAACAATATATAATGAAATGAAACGTATAACGGGTTTTTTGTCTTACCAAATAAGAAAGACTATCGATGAGTTGTGGCAATAACTGGAATAAGTCAACACATATGGTCATCAATCGACATATATATATATATTCCGGTTGTATATATTTAACATCAAGTTGAAATAAATTGGACTGTTTCTTAATTTCTGAAAGCAAGGCGCTTTCTACTGTAGCACAGTGCGTTGTAATTCTTGAAACATTGCCTTCATCGTAAGTGGTACTATAAATCAATACCATAAGTAAAAAATATGTCATATTATATAAAAAGCGAATCATATGTTTGTCTAAACAACTTTTGTTCAACAAGTGGATACACATCCAAAGTTAAATATGAAACTTGTACTGAATAGTTACTGTATTTTACACATTATGCCAAAGGTTACTTTGGAGCTGGTATACCCCTTTTCTATAAATAAGCAAAGGAATCTATAAAATCAGTTAATTATCACATTCTGTTTGATGGTTTAAATACATCCTTTCAATCTTCCTTTACAAATCTAAAACAGACAGATTTATAATTCTGGCACTAGAAATCTAGAATCTGGTTAGACTGTTTGTTTATATATTTATGACCATCACAAAAGAGATTTTGCGACTGCCTTTTTTTTGGCTGTATCAGAGTGCATGATGTACTGTACCATAGAGATGAAATACAAAGCAGACCAGCCTTTAAGTACGACAAAACCTGCGCTGTTTCATCTACATCATTATTATGTGACTTTCTGCATCCGAATATGTAAAAACGTACTTAAATAGGATACATTAATATTCAAAGTTGCATATTTGAGTACAATGCTTAATGAACAAGAGAACGATTATGTATGTAGTACTAAATTTATTAGTATATGGTGCATCACATGCACAGGCTGTTATGATCATATCTATCCAGAAACCACTACACTATACGAAAACATGATCATTGTGTATTAGTCTCCAGCCTTAAATCTTTTTAAAAAAATTAATTTATTTGATTATAAATGTTCGTACAAAAAAAAGATTGATTAAGAAGGAATGTGAGACATTGGTGTATCTGTATTGAATATAAGTATAAAATAAAAATACATATTAAACAAGAGAAAAATATTGCCCTTTATGTTATTGTAAAGTTTTTAATTCTATAATTACAGTGTGTAGGTGTAAAGGTTTCATTTCAAAACAGTGTTTACCAAGTTTACACTGAAATAACAATGTCTATCAGAAAACAAGAATACTGAAGTGAAAGTAGTAAGCTGTAATTTGCATTTACGTACTCATTCGAAAAAAGAAAATTAAATCAATTCCGATCGCTGAAATATTTACATTTTATCAATCTTTCTGTCTAATATTTATCTTGTGTGTCGACGGCTATCTATGACCCTGCAATCAACAATGGTGTGACGTTCAGTCATTCGAATGGTCAAATGTGCGAAGGTTTTCTGTCGTCATATGTCCAGTTGTTATGACTTTTGAAAAGATATGTGCTACTATCATTTACTATCATAACTACTCACCTGTAACCGGGTGTATACCGTGGGAAATATTATCCCCGTTCATAAAATTATATTCAACACAATTATCAGTTTATTACAATCATTGTCAATTTTAGAATGCAAGCTTCCTTATACATGTTATAGCTTTACCATACATGCATTTCTTCAATTAATTGTCTAAACTAATTAAAAAAAACAATATACAGTTGCCGATAAAATATAGTGAGTATCTTTTGACTTATCTTTAAACATTACATTGTGATAAACACCTCGTAAGTGATTTATAAAAAATGTGGATCAATAATACTATTTGTCTATCATGTCTATGACGTGATTCAAACAAATTTTTTTTTTTTTTAATAATAATGACAGGCTAATTGTGTCACAAATTGTCTTGTGATACATGCGATTTATAGATAGTTTAAATCAACTAATCTCAACATGTTAACTGTACTCATGTCATGCACTTTCACTACGCCTTTACATAATATCATTATTCATATCAATTAAAATTACCATCAATTTATAATAGGATTCGTTTTGCTGACACTTTTTCTTTCTATCACGTGTTTTGTCTTTTTCGTGTTTTCTTTTTGGTATAAAGCAAAAGAAAAACTAAATATATGTTAGTCCTACCTGAATGGAAAGGACAATTTATTTGTTGAATTTTCAAGACGAAAAAGGAGTGACATTTGAATAATCAGTTCAACCCTACAGTATAATTTATTTTTCATCTAAAAAATCGGTATTGACCTTTTCTTTGCTGTAATGAAAAATTACTCAACCTACAGTAGTTGACCGAGTGTCTCTGTGAATAAGTCACCGAATAACCAGGTAAATTATCAAGTGAATTCAAATTCATAAGAAGTTAGTTAGTTTTACAATTCATATTCAATACAAACATTTTTGGAAAATATATAGTCACATGATTACGGAAAATGTACAGTGTTGATCGGTTTTGTTTCTAAGTATTAGAACTTTATGATCATTGAACTTAATCTTTTGTAAAGAACCGTTAATCAGTGGTCCTAATGAATTCGTACGTCTTATTGATTGTTCTTGCAACCAGCTCAAACTTGAATTAAATATTGGTCAGTCTTGAAGTCGTCATAAGTAGTAAATTTCAACATTCTGATTGAGCTGTCGTACGATAAATTATACAAATATGAGGTTTGAGCCGACTAATGTACTTTCGTTTGCATTAAGCATGCTGTTTCAATTTTATAACCACGTGTTCAACCACGTGTTTAGATCTATGTAATGCATACATGATGATATTTAACAAAATGTTCGTGTATCTAAAAATAGAAGGTAATTAGCTATTCATGATCATTTGTATCTTTTTATATCTTTTTATATTATTTACAAGTTTGGTGTTTTTAGTTCTAATCAATTTGTTAATTTCGTATGTGTTCAAAAATTCATTTCTGAAAACTGCAAAAGCTTCTATACCTTTTTGTTGATAATTTGATATATGAGTACTTTTATCAATTGAATAGATCATGATAGTTTAGAAAAGATTTGTATCATAATACAGAGGATCACCTTTATAGCCCAATACTTAAGTTTTTATTTTAGATATATGTGACCCAATTTGGTTTTGCTTACAAGCACATAAACTTTGTTAACAAATTCAGGAAAGTATTGACATTTAAGAATGAAATGTTCGTAGTCTTCAGTCAATTAACACAGGACACATATACTTGTATTTTGTATGTTCTACTTTTGTAGTAATTGTTCACATGGGAGAATCTACATTTTTGATATTTAAATGGTTGTATATTTCTTTAGATAACATATTTCAATTTGTTTAGTTTAGTTTTTCTGTTAACAGTCAGGACAGGTTTAAAATTCTATTTTACAGACGTTTTCAAGGATTTGTCTGATTTTTATGTATTTAGCAATAGTTTTGGAATTGAACTTTTCAGTTGTGAAAGTTCTGAGATCCAATTAAGTTTTGGGGTTAATTTCTCCAATGTAACCTTTTGCAAGATATGCCCTTCAAGATCAATGTCGAAATCATTGATATTAATAATACCTTATTTATCCAATTAAGATATGTTATTTATATCATTAATTGATTACCTGATGGAAACAATATGAATGCGGACAACGATTATGTTTGTCAATTTTCTAAATTGGTTACAGCTACGGACAAAAATGATCCGGATACGAATGATTAAGTTTACTAATGTTTTTATTTCAGTACAAGTAATACCCTTACAAAAGAGTATGCAACCATTTTAATAAATGAGTTTACTTCTTGAATTTTGAATTTCCAATATAAATTAAATGTATAATTAAATGTTGAAGTCTTAAGACAGATTTTTTTCCACCAAAGATTGTAAACTGTATTTAATATGCACTACTATGTATCAGGATATACCCATACACGTAAATGCATAAACATTCGATGTTAGGATTTTACAACACAGGTAAAATTGTATGAATTTATTGTTAGTGAAAAGCATAAGTAATCATGTATTATTTTAAAGATAAATTCTTGTATATAACGGATACATATTTATGTAGGTAAATGTATTATAAATCATGTCAGGGAAGCCAAAAAAATCTAATAACGATTTGAATTGCGTTTTCTAAATTATTTTAGTAGAAGTTTGATAACGTAATCAAGTGATATACCAGAATAAACGAAAACAAGACCGAAGACTTACCTGAATTCAGTAAGAAACGATACTCAATTTATTGAAATAATATAAATTACATCATTTGGTTTCCCAGCAGTCAAACTGTGTATTTGTAACTATTCATTTGCATATTTCCCGCATGTTGATAAAAATCAAAGTGACAGTTTCCTTACATTTGACGTTATATGTCATCTGAAAAAGATAAAAAATATTTTGATTAGTAGATATAGCATTTACTTGAAAAATACTATAGACAAAAATGCAAATGTTAAAAAAGGAAACTTGCGTACTTATTTTAAATATTTAAAAACATCTTCAAAAGGGAAGCATATGTATGTCAAGTTAATAAATTTCAGTATCGAAAAAGTGTAACTCAATTTAGAATCAGTGCTCATCAGTTAGCTATTGAGAAAGGTAGATATAAAAAGATCGATAAAGATACAAGATTTTTAGACGATTAAGACGAGTTTCATGTTTTAAAAGAATGCACTGCATATGAAAAAGAACGAGATTTTATTTTTAATGAAGCAAGCATTCAATGTAAAAACTTCCCTTATATTTCAAAGTATGAACAATTTATTTGGTTGATGTCACGTGAGTCTGAAAATGTTAATATATCAGTGTCAAGATTTATAAGTACTTGTTTTGAAATAAGAGAAAATTTGCATTCCAAAACTAAATATACATAGTAGTGATGTATATTTTTTTCATGTTCATGTATGATAGAGACAAAATATTCTATTTTATTTATTTTCAAACACCATCTAGTATGGGTTTAATTATTTAAACGTTTATATTTCATGTAATACATCTTTAAAATGCCTGTATATTTAATATTATATATATATGTATATACTCGGAAACGGGCCCTTTGATTGGATTTTATTAACTATTCTTATTCCTATTCTTATTACGAAATTCTCGTCAAATTTCTTTCAAATTTGCTAATTAATCTTAAACCAGCTCAAAACTTAATTCCGTAAAATTTATGTTTTACTACAAAATAACAAATGTATTTTAATGTGTATAACAAAGTATTGTATCTATTTGACAAAAATGTTTGAGATACAAACTTGAAAACTGAAAGTTATTATCAGTTTGAACTGCCGGTCAATTAATTATTCATATTACCAATTTTATTTTAACTGATCAGGCGGGGCTTACGCTTCAATTTGCATAAGGACAGTCTATCGTTAGATGTGTGTGATAAAAATGATTGCCATTATAATTATTATAACTGATTTCTAATCACCTATCAGTGTCATAAAACAAATATACGAAGAAACTGAGTGTACGATATGGAACGAATAAAATAGTGTGAGACTTATAGCCTTTATATGTGCTAAAGCAGAATATTCTGAAGTATTGACTATTGTACTATTCTGTTTATGAGATTTATTCTAAACGTGATTTATAAAAAATAAATTAAAACCGTATTTCTCCTTATAGAATAACGACATACGATAATTTTGTAACTGATGTAGTCATGTTTTACCTTAATTTATACATATGTCAAAATGTGGCAAATTTTACATGTTTTTAAACTTTGCTTACAAGAAAAATCAACGGCTAGGTCTCATTATTTGTTTTGCAAATACACATAATGTGTTCACATATTTTAACCGGATCAATAGCCATAACTTTACAATTCATTGATCAGTTTATCCCAAACACCTGTCTATAGATGGACTGGTCTATGACGAACGAACGGGTTAAACTCCGCCCAGTCAATCGAAATAAATCAAATAATACTTGACAGGCTAAAACTAGTCGTTTAACTAAAACATAATTAGGTACAATTACTAAAGCGATTTAAATCAGATAGGAAATTGTATTAGAGGGATCACAATATTGATATAGAGTATATGCGAACAATGAGTAAGAAACAATCTGCTTTCATTATCTATTTAAAGGAGAAAAAAGTAAGATTCGTAAGATTGATTTAAATCTGGCCATTTCGAATGTTGTGTATTGCTTTATTCCTTTTTTTCTTAAATTATATAGTTTTCTTTGTATAACTATTATTCTTTAAATCAAGTGGCACTGACTTTAATATGAATCCATCGTATATGCTAGGTTTATCAACCATATCAACTAAATTGTCATAACTGCTGCTGAATGACATTTGTTTTGAAAAAAACTTAATTTGACAATAAAGTGTTCTACCATTTAAAGATTGGAACTAATATCGGTATCACTTATACATGTTAAACTAGTTTATTATTGTATTTATATATTAAGGTAGCTGGGGTGTCTTCCTCCATCTTGGATTTTGAAATAGCAGATAACAATCGGTTAAGATCTTCACTGAAATGTGCAAATTTCGGGATAAATATGCAATTCATGTGCAAGACTTTTCACGTCAATATAGAAAATTATGTGTATAATCATAACTACGACTGTATTTAACAGAAAACAGAATATTGTTGTGTGATTCTTTTTTTTAACTTTGCCATAAGAGGAGACATTTTAGATAAAGTAACTTTTATAATAAAATGTGTTGTGAATTTATCTATTTTATTATGTAACAAGAAAACAAGTTCGTTGACCCATTTTTTTAATTTCTTATCTGAACGCATATTTTTAGAGCTATCTTCTGATATTTTATTTCAAAACTAGGTCTTCCATGCATAGTCTTTACAAAGTCTTTTTATGACAATTTTGCATAACCTGTAGCGTGAAAAAAATCCCGGTGATCCATACTTTGCATTATATTTTTATAAAAAGCATGATATCAACTACATATTGACAGATTATTAAAACATTATATGGACTTTAATTTAGACCTCCATCTACCTTAACAAAATGTATTTTTAATTTAATTATTAAAAATGTGCACAATACAAAAAAGTGTAAACGAATTTATCTTGTAGCTTTTTTATGACGATTTCAGTCATATCATGCATATTACATATACAAACACAATTCTTATAAAAATTCTACTGAAGATATATCATATGTCTACTAAGGTAAACATTACACTTACTTTTGATATTTATTTACAAATATATATTTCTCAGTATTAACCTGTTATAAAAATATTGCATAATAACCATAAAAAAAATGTATACATTTATGAATTAAACTTGTAACATTTTAATAAAATCTGACTTCAAAGTCTATAAAGTAAGTTTTGACAATGTTTTTCAAAAATGGCTTTTATTTTAAAATAATTCGGAATATCCAATAGCTGGCACACTTTTGACCTAAAACTATATAAGGCCTTATGGAAAAAAACCCCATTGCATTTAACTTCAAAAGACATTGTTTAGGAATTCGAATTTGGCAGTTCGACCATCAATAAAAAAAGTTAATTTGATGTTTTCTACGGGAAACATAAACAAGCAATTGTAGCAACACTAACCATTGTATGCAAAATAGATTTATTCCATTATGTATGACATAATGAATATAATGTGTGTCTGCCAAATATTCTGATACAGGAATCAATTTTTTGAAAGGATAAACAACAAACATAAGCCGATGACTTATTTGCTAAGAAAGCGATAGCTTTCCGTCATGAAGTAAAATAAATCATTCAAATCAATATTTAAATTTTCGGTAAATAATTATTCCTTTTTGCATTGGACAACAATATTAACGAATTTAAACAAAAGCAAAAAAAGTCGTTTTAAGGGTGTTAACGTCATCACTATAAAGTAATTTTGTTTAATATATTAGCCAAGAAAGAAATCTGGAAAAATTATTTCTGACAACATATATCTTTAGTTTTCTATTTTGTTAAAACTTCAACTCTAAATTCACATTGTAAGTATTACATATCAGCCATAATTACTAATTGACAGATTAACAAACTGAACGACAATTGTGCATTAAATAAAAAAAAAGTAAAATAACTGAAATACCGAACTCCAAGGGAAATTCAAAACGGAAAGTTCTTTATAAAATGGCAAAATCAAAAGCTCAAACACATCTAACAAATGGAAAACAACTGTCATATTCAGACTTCGTACAGGCACTTACCTCTACTTTTAAACAAATAACTTGTAAGACACATGATTTAAGTGTTGGTTCACTATGATAAGAAATGCCTGTCAAGACAGTTGATTGTTTTGATTGATCACGCAGGGCTATGTCACCGAATCGTTGAGCACAATGATACAAGTCAGAAATTTTGTTTAGATGAAATTTTAACCGATCAAATATTAAATATTTTAATCATTGTTTTTTGCCCCAATGGTATGGTATCACGGAGGGAATGAAACAAAAAAGACAACTCTTACCAACAATACACTAAATGAAAATCAAAATTGGGATCCAGAAGTTTAATTAACATATGTGTGTGATGTAACAAAAGGAAACAGAAATCGATAACTAATCAAATATAACAATTATTGTCAGGTAATTATTCTTAACAGTTACATTACACAATGTAAAAACACACGTAAAACGAAATAAAAAAGTATGATTTAAAACATTTAAAAGAATAAAGAAATAATTTACGATAAAATAATCATTATTATAGTGCATGCATTGTAAACCTGTGAGGAAATGATAATTGTTGATAAAATCAGATGAGTAATTAGAGTCAAATTTCTCATCAAGAACTTTCTCATTCTGTAACAAAACTATATAGTATGTGTGTTGTTAGAGAAAACCAAGCATAGAGATATTTAAAATCATACGTCGAACACAAAGTGACATTGCGATTGGGAAAAAAACGAAAATCGAAGAAAAGACACACTCTACATCAAACAAAATAGAAGTTAAAGACATGCTAAGCACGGACCATACCAACAAGCTTTGATTATCAAATGTGCCTAGGAAGAGTAATGTCAATATATACATGATTTAATTTGAGCCTTCTACTAGAATTTTTTTTTTGTTTTACTTTATATTTCATTTCTACACACAGTTAACCTGAACTTCATCTGAGACATCGGTATAACATTTATGGATAGGGATAGTTAATTAATATTGAAAACAAGCAGTTTTTGGGGTTCTTGTCTTCTTGGAATTGTTCTATTTCCCGGTAAGATATGTACATGTTTATACATTTCATTTGTTTTCAATGAATTATTCTCTTCCCGACTGGTTTAATATTTTTATTTAATCAACTTGTGGTTTATTTGATTTCTGTTCTTCCTTGGTCATAATGTTTACTCCTTTAAGCACTTTGCGTCAAACAAGGTCAGTCGAACATTAGAGATTATACGATTTATGTTTCAAAGATTTATCATACAATGTGTACTATGCTATCTGGATATATCATATTTTCTAGTTTTATTGTTCATTGAACCCGAACATTTATATTTATGATCCATGCATCTCATGAATCATTTCTTAATTTTTCAATATATCATTGTTACTGTTACTGTTTTTGTTTTTAACTTTGTGTTCTATCAAATAAAGGCAACAGTAGTATACCGCTACCCGCTATTAAGTCTGACGAACAAAAATCTTTTCAACAGAACTTTTGAAAGATTTATCATATCATGTGTACTATGCTTCAATTTTTTTCAATATAATATTGTTATAGTTTTTTTTTATTTTGTTTACTATTAGGTCTGACGGAAAAAAAAATATTTTCATCTGAGCTTTAAAGTTTGTTTTATACTGTTCCATTACACCAATGTCCAAAGATAAGACGTGATAGTCACATTCCAATTGTATTACAATTTGATTCTGATCCCTTCTTCGATGGTGTAATCAAAAACTATTCCGAGATACGGTCTGACATGTCTTAGGTCAATTGTGTTTCAATTTACTGAAAATTTCCCTATTATTACATTTCAAAATACAGTTCTTATCAAAATTCTACTGAAGATATTTCTCGTTCGATTTAAATAAAATTTGTTATTTACTTGCAAAAATATCTTAAGTTCATGAAATTTATTTTCGATTGATAATTTTAGGCAAATCAATATTCAAAGACATATATGAATTTCTGCAAACAAAATTTATATGTCTACAAAGGGAAAAAATGACACTGAATTTCATTATTTGTCTACAAATAATGATTTTTGTCTTGACATGTTATAGAAATATGTCATAATAACCATAACAAACTTTACACATTTATAAATTTTCTGTAAATAATTATTTCTTATTTAATAGGAAAACAATATTAACGAATTGAAACAACAGAAAAAAACGTCTTTTAAGGGTACAAACGTCTTTAAAAAGTAAGCATTTTTTTATTGTAAAAGACTGATCAAGATAGAAATCTTGAAAAAAATACTTATTAGGTTTGACAACATTTATCTATCGATTTCTACTTTTTTAAAAATTTATTTAAATTTTAAATTTGCACTAAATATTAAATTTCAGCCGTAAACACCGATTGACAGATAAACATTGCTGAACGACAATTATGTATTTAGATTTAAATGTTCAACACGATACAATATACATCTTATCAAGATATACAATCATGATACGTACGTATTACCTCGCTTGACTTAAATGAGATTTAAACGTATCGAATGATCATTTAATTTAATCACCTCAGTCTACTTTTAAAAATATAACGTGTGAGACACATGCTTTAAGTTTTAGTTCATTATGATAAGAATATCGTTCGGGCGGGTTGATTTCTTTGATCGATCACATGGAGCTTTTTTATGGAATCATGAAAAAAACTTCAGCACGAAGATACAAATAAAAAAGATCAGCTGACTTGTAAGATATTATTGGATGAACCGATTGCGAAAGTTTGTCTTCCATGTGGGCATTTAGTTGCATGTATTAGCTGTGCTCCTGCGTTTAGAAAATGTCCAATATGTAGAGCCTTTATGAAAGGAAAGTAAAAGCCATAATGTGCTATTATCTTTAAAATGTATAAAAAATGATAAAAATTAATAAAACAAATCTTGCAATATATATTGTAAGTAATATAGTTTTATATTTTATAAACGAGATCAGCACAAAAATAAAATATTAGATCTGCGAGTTTTTCTTGACGATTACAGGACACATATGATATAAAAAAGAAGATGTGGAATGCTTGCTAAAGAGACAATTCTCCACCAGAGACCAATTGATGAAACTATAGGTCATCATGCGGCCTTTAACAATGACAAAAACCCATATCGCATTGCAAGCTATTAAAATTCTTCGAAATGACAATTTTAATACTATTACGTGAAAACAAACGTTCTGATTATTATATATAAAAGAAAATTAATTCAAATAAAAAGTAAAATCACAAAAATACTGAACTCCGAGGAAAATATAAAACGGAAAGTCCCTAATCAAACATTCACGTATGTACTGTATGGATAGTATTGACACCTATTAGTCTTTAGTGATCACACGTTTATCTCTAGAATTTAGCCGGTTTTAATTTGTGATGTAGACTTGTTGTATTATTTGCCTCTACACCACGTCTACTTAAATCTATTTATTTGTTATGAAGTGAATCTGCAACAGAACCAAATAAGTATGATATTACAGTTTTATATTTGTATTGCCCATACATGTACAGATTGATTCCGGAATAACTATGTGGTTTATCATGGAGTTGGATTCAAGTTGAAGTTCGAGGTATGGGTAGTAATCTAGTGAAACTTTTGATAACATATTCGAGTTCGAGCAGTAAATTTGGAAGTAATAGACAAGTTCAAATCCGAGTTACATATTGTTTTCGAGTTAAAGTTCAATCTACAGTATGTGTATATTAGTAACTCTCAACTCGATCATTATTTCAAATTTGACGATTAACTTTAACCCATATCTCGAAAATTTAAACAGGATTGGTTTATACTAACTCGAAGTATTCCCAAATATTAAACTTAAAGTCGAATTTTAATTCAAATTTAAACTCGAATTAAAAGCTCGAATTAATAACGCAATGCCTAGCCAGTTTCAAGTAATCAAAAATACATAAAACACCTTTGTTTCAAATTAAAAGTTTGTTTTTCGAGGGGATGCTTTATGATTTGCTTTAATTAATGAAATTAATAAATTTTATAAATCTTATTTATTAAGAAAAGAAATTTCCAAAGTATGATAATGCAATTTTTTATTTGTATTGTTCATAAAGTGGGAAAGCCACACGTCAGTTCTGCACCTTCATTAATATGACGTAACGGACAAGAATTCAAGGGCGACAATTACTTTTTTTTACAAAGACGGCGACAGTATCGCACCATCTCGGTAAGTTGTTTACACAATATTCGTGTAATTTTTCAAGAAATTTATTATTAAAGACTTGCATCGTTTCATTATCAATTAGTCATATAGGTATGTTTAACAGGTGACCATGCTATTTTTTCTGTTTAGGAGATTTTATACTAAAAGAAACAAACTTCTGCAAATGGAAAGTGACGTTCTTGTGTTGGAAGATAAAAATATGGAGGTTGTTTTTCCCTTCTGAAAATAACTGACACATTTGCATCCTTATTGATATCTAAATATAAAATGACTTAAAATAGTATAAATGATGATGGGAGTCCCTAAATATTTTATTTGATCAGATAGGTATATAGTTATTTATTGGTCTCTTTAATATGGTCATATTTATAAATTAACTGTTTACAAAACTTTTGAATTTTAAAATACTAAGGCTTTTCTACCTCAGGAATAGATTACCTTAGCTGTATTTTGCAAAACTGTTAGGAATTTTGGTCCTCAATGCTCTTCAACTTCGTACTGTATTTGGCCTCTTTAACTGTTTTTGGATTCGAGCGTCACTGATGAGTCTTTTGTAGTCGAAACGCGCGTCGGCGTAAATACAAGATTTAATCCTGGTATCTATGATGAGTTTATTTCAAGGCTGAAATCTAGCATTCCACAGACCACATGTAAATAAACGCCCCTTCACTTTAACTTTGGCCTGATAATGTTGGCATCTTTATTGTAACTTTATTATTACAGTGTGTAAAACATTTGTGGTCATTTGTTTGGTTGTCTTTAATAGTAAAAAGGGTAAACCTGTAAGCATGGTTTTATATTAATATCTTCAGTTAAACACAATTAGTGTGTGACAAAAAACAAAAACAAAGATAATATTGAAAAGAAATGTCAATTATAGTTTAATTTTATCCAAAACTACTGAATCTCCTAAACCTCTAACCATCATTTATTGGGGTTTGTATGGGTTTACAAAATAGAGAAAAATGGCTAAAAATATAAATAGAGAAAAATTGACCCCAAAAAAACCAAGACTAATGAGGTGCAAAAATATTTAGAAAAGAGAAAGTTGGGCAAAAAGTATAAAGAATAGAGACAAATGAACAAAAAGATTAAAAGAATATTGAAATTGAAGACACCACCATCCAGACTCTTGTTTAGTACTAGTATATTTGCTAAATAGTGCATATGGTCATGAAAGATAGTTTTGTTTACAAATTTCGGGTATATGAAGTATAAATCAGTAGGAGAGTCACGTATCGGTTTTGCACCGCCTTCCATACTAAATACTAAAAAAAACACAAATTGTATGTGATTGATTTTTTTTAATTTTAACGCCACTTTCAGTATTATGGCCAGGTTTCATTAGTGGTGGATGCAAGAATGTTCATAGATAACCAGAGACCATCTCACACAAGGAGAGTTGGAACTCTCAACCTAAATGTAGACGTACTTGTGTTTTTAACTTAATATTTTTGCAGATATTGTATTTGTAGCTAAGACTTACATCCACTTAATGTCTGTTCATTTAATCACATTTATGAGGAATTAACGATATAAATGAATGAAAGAAAAGTTGCCTTTTAGTTAAAAGATATGATAACATAATGTTGCGTATGAAGATACACTTTATTCAAATATATATATAGGTCCAACCTTTTTTTGGGAAAATTTTGTTGATTATATAGGTAACCACGGAATTATGACTGCAGCTGGATACCTTATATGGCAGTCAGTGGTCCCCCTTATAAAATAAAAAGTTTTCGACCCACCACTGTTTTTCTTATTAAACATACCAAATAAAGTCATACAAATAAATTATTCATTTACATCCAAAGTCTAAATCTGTTTATGCCACCACAACTGAAAGTTGGGGTGCAAATTGTTTTACCCCTTTCTGTCCGTCCATCCTTTTCATTATGGGTATACAGTTATTATGCATTACTCCTCCTACAGTTTGAATCCAAGGAAGAATTCTCTTTGCTGGCTGTTTGTACATATATTGAAGGTGTGCATGTGGTCAGGGATTTGATTTATATTAATATTTGCTCTTTTCTGAGATATTGAACTTTGTCATTTTTGGGGTATAAGATGTTAAATGTTATATTTATTTTGAAATAACAGTTTGCATCTGCTGGGCATCAATTGTGTCTCCCAGACACAATAATGTCTCAAAGAAAGTTCTACATTATCTTTGTTATAATACAGTTTCTTAAAAGTGGAGTACAGGAGCAGCTCTTTGTCTAGTTCTTTATTTTTTTAAGCTTACAAGCATACTTTCGATTAAAATTAGAATAATTTTAATTTAAAAAAAATGATAACAAAAATCATAATATAATCTTATGTATATACTTTATGGGATTTTCTCATGGTTGAAGGCTTTAAGGTTGCCTAAAATTGCTTATATTTACTTCATCTGATTTTTTGTGAATAATTGTCTCATTGGTAATTATACCATATCTGATTAGTTTTACATAGGTGCAATTTATAGAAACATTCAGATTAAAATGTGAACCTTCTCATTCTTGGACCACATAAGAATCAGTGGACAATTAAAATTTAACTAATTGTATAACTACAACTCTTTGAATGAGAAATTGGAATTTATTATCATTTACTATTATATCATAACATAAATTATATATTTACAGAAAACACTAGGAATACGGACTAAAGAATAGCAGGAAACATTTCCGTTTTGAGGATTTATGGAACAGAGAACTGTTTAACTTTTGTTTTTCATGAACATTTTAACAAAAGTGCTTTTCAAATTTTAAACTTTATTATCCTGTATTTTTCTTTCAAGTATTTCCAAAGAATTAGGTCGTTTTGTTTTTTTTATTGAAACTTGTTTCATTATAATTTTTTAAAATATCATTAACATATGTTTCATAAATAAATTATTTCTATGCATTTATATTTATTCATCTTTTAATAAAACTTCATTTTTCTTAACATTTTTAAATATTTTCAAATATACCAACACCCTAATAATGTTATACTGATATCGAGGAGTAGATGTACATGAGACAATTATGCTGCACTACAATAACAAATTATGTCATTAAAAAAACTGCTTGGTATTCTCAAAAAACAGATAAACATTATAGTTTTTTTAAAGAATGAGGCAGTTACTGGTAGTAAACTTGACTCTTTTTACTCATCTGTTTTTATCAGCAGTTACTATTTCCTCACCGGTTTATATTCATGTACTATAATGAATTTTGTTTTGTCGTAAATTCTTTCTTCGTTCTTTTAAATGTTTCAAATCATACTTGTTTATTTCGATTAAAATGTGTTTTTAACAATTTGTAACTATTTAAAATTATTACCTTACAATAATAACTATGCCATGTATGTTTGACTAGCTATCGTATGTCTGTGTCCTGTTGTTACATCTCATAAATACTTCTTTTTAATTCTATTTCAATCAACGTTTAAATTACAGTGTAAGTTAATCATAAGCATTACAAAAGTTGGAACTTGTTGTGGTTGTAAACATAAGACAATTGTTTCAAATGTGTTTATAAAAAGAGCACATTATGGTATTTGTTTTGCATTTTAAATAAAGAAACGAAACACACTTTGATGACAACCCTAGAAGGGATTTAGCCCTCGTCTACTGTTGATTATCGTTGTACTACATTTAAAACTATTAAGAAAGATACTTTGATACAATTGCATGTGAATAGATTACACTGTTGTGAATGAAAACCGATACAGGGTGTATATCAAGATAAGAGAAAAAAACAAAACAAAACCAAAAAACAAATTCAAAAGACAATTAAAGGGAAACACACACTTTCCAATTAATATTTAATTGACATGTTTGTTATAACAATGTATAATACTAAAGTGATTGAGTGGTCTCTTTTATTGGAAAAGCATTGGGCGTTAAAGTCGTCAACTAAACAAATTTGTGCATTTAAAAATTCTTAGTTAAATCTTTGAACACAATACAGTATATATATTATCAATATAGACGATCGAATAACGTACATTTTATCTCGCTTGACATAACCTCAGTAGACATTTTAACTTCACAGGATAATGCAAATATGACGTGTGAGACATAAAATTTTTGCATTGGTTAGCTATGAAAAGAAATTGCAGTCAAGACGGTTGATTGTATATCTTGATAATATACATACTGTATTGTGTTAAACGTTTAAATCAAGTATTTTTAAATCACAATTTCATGAATTTTCAGTTTGTTTTTTCTGCCAATAGGTGTTTACGGCTGATATATAATACTTACATTGTGAATTTATAATTGAAGTTTAAAAAATAGAAAACTAAAGATATATATGATGTCAGAAATAATAGGTATTCTAAATTTCTTTTTAACGAAATTGCATACTGCGATGACGATCAGACTCTTAAAAAGACTTTTTTGTTGTTTAAAGTTTGTTTATATTGTTTACCTATGATATAATAAATAATTATTTACCAACAAATAAATATTGATTTTGAATACTTTGTTTTACCTACTGACAGAAAGTTAACGCTTTCTTAACATAAATGAAGTTGAAAAGTAAATGAATGCAATATTTTTCATTTCTCTAATTTTTGGTAGTGACCTCCATCTTACTTGTTTAATCAAAATATTTATTTTAATTTTTTGGGTGTTCGTGTGAGAAACATTGTCTTTAGCCAATGTTTGTTGTTTTGTGTATTTGTTGGATAAATCGTAAGATCGATTAATAGAAATATTATAGGTTACTCTATCAGAATGTTTTTTCCGTTTTGAATTTTTCAGTATTTTTGTGATTTTACTTTCTGTTTTGGCAGACACATAATTATTATATTCATCATTTGATACAACATGAAATAAAGCTATTTGCATACCATGTGAACTGTTGCTACAATTCCCCGAGATTGTCATCAGCTCAGTAGTCAGTACTTCGGTACTGACATGATTTATAACAAACCTTTCTAAAATTGTCCGTTGTTAAATTTTGAGATTATAAAGAAACTAAGGTTTTAACTCCCTCAGGCAAAGTTGACCTTATATGAATTTGGCTATTTGTTTTAGGTATTTTTGTCATATAGCTCTTCAACTGTTTCGGTACTTATACATCCCTCGGATTTCAAATGTTTGGCTTTGAGCGTTCATGATGAAGATAAATCCAGAAAAGCGCTTCGGACGCTTGAAATTATTAAACGTGTTGTTTTCAATTTCTTGTTCATTATTCATTATTTCACCAAAAAAAGGTTAAGCTCTCATAGTTAACTATTTTGAGCAATGGTTGAGGTCGAAAGTTTGAATTCCTAAACAATTTATATTGGAGTAGAATGCAATCTTGGTTTTTTAAATAGACATGAAATTAGCAACTTCGTCAAATGTGAAATAGCGATAGACAGATTATTATTGGTCATCTGAACTTGATTTCTTTTTTTCACTTTCGCCGTAAAATAACTTTGAAGTAGTTTTCTGTAATTTGTAATGTTCAATCCAAGAATGTGTACATTTTCTTATTGTAATCATGAAATAATTTTATAACAAGTCAATACTGAGAAACATTGAAGTTTGATTTATTTAACAAAATGGAATGACTGTTATTTTTATTGACCATGTCATTTATGAATAAACAATAAACTTGTATTTTAAGAAGATATAAGAAGATGTGGTATGAGTGCCAATGAGACAACTCTCCATCCTAGACTGCACTTATAAAAGTACACCATTATAGGTCAAAGTATGGTCTTCAACACGGAGCCTTCGCTTACACAACAAGCTATAAAAGGCCCCATAAATGACTAGTGTAAAACTATTCAAATGGGAAAACTAACGTTCTAATTTATATAAAAAACGAGAAACGATAAACATTTATAATCCACATCAACAACCGACCACTACTTAACATCAGATTCCTGACTTAGGCAGGAACAAACAAATGCAGCGGGTTTAAACGTTTTAATAGGTACTAACCTTTAATTATGTCTGAAACAATAGTGTAACATCACAACATATAAAGACACGCTATAGAATATCAAATGAAATGGCTAAACTCAATCGAAAGAAATATGAACACAAGTGAACATCAACTGAATGAAAAGATTTGATCTACGACACAATTTAAATATAAATAAAATATTGGGTTAGATGTTAAACAATTTCAGAAACATAACCATAACCATGAACAAAACGCCTCCAAAAAGAATAATGTACACAGGTTAATGCAAATAATTTTGTTGTAATGTATACAGTATAAATGAATAGCAGAAATATATTTTACATAATAAATAATTTTGTTGTTCATAGTTTAAGTTAACTTGTCGTTATAACTTTGAATTTTTCGAAACAAACTAAGGATTGTCTTATCCCAGGAATATATTACATTAGCCGTGTTTGGCACAACTTTTTGGAATTTTGGGTCCTCAATACTCTTCAACTTTGTACTTGTTTGGCTTTATAACTAATTTAATCTGAGCGTCACTGGTGAGTCTTATGTAGACGAAACGCGCATCTGGCGTACTAATATATAATCCTGGTACCTTTGATAATCACAATTTATGAAGGGTGTGGTAATTTTCACACGGTATGCACTTGATTATGCTATGATAGTAAAACGTTATCTATACAGTTCACAATAATTTGATATATTTTACATTATTATTATCTATTAACACGTCATAACAACTATACTCATGGCGACAGAACACCTTCGAACATTTGACCAATCGAATGACTGAAAGTCACACCATTGTTGATTACAGTATCACACAAGGTAAATATTGGACAGAAAGATTGATAAAATGTAAATAGTTCAGCCGATCGGAATTGTTTTTCTCTCTTAACAATTCATACAGCTTACAAAATGTACATCCTTGACAACAGTATAGTGGATGTCTGATCAGACATCGTTATACAACGATTAACTTGGTTAACACTGTGTTAAAATGAAACCTATACACCTAAATCAAGAGTTTTAAATAAACTCATCATAGATACCTGGATTAGTTTTTGTATTTACGCCAGACGTGCGTTTCGTCTACAAAAGACTCATCAGTGACGCTCATATCTAAAAAAGTTTAAAAGGCCAAATAAAGTATGAAGTTGAAGAGCATTGAGGACCAAATATTTCTAAAAATTTTGCCAAAAACAGATAAGGTAATCTATTCTTCCTGAGGTAGAAAAGCCTTGGTATTTGAAAAATTCAAAATTTTTAAAAATCGATGTAATTGGGTTTGTATTGATTAAAGAATCAGAACTGTTCGAAAATGAATGTTCTGAAAACAGGTACGTTCAGCGAAAATATTATTGAAATTAAATGTCCAAGCCCCCTAGCTCATAAACATGATACAGTTGGTTGATGCCCCTGGTAAACAATTCATCTATTAACAACTTTATAATAATGTTAACATATTCTTCCATGCAAATCAGAATAGTTCACAGATAAATCTTAATGTATCTTTTACTAAATCACTGTATTTATTGAATATTGTAAAATACCTATATACATTTTTTTAATGGGCTTTGTTTTTAAATTTATTCTTTCGTACATATTCAGAAATCATTTCGGTTTTTGTAAAACAATGCAGTTAAAAACGTCAAGTTTTCAAATATTTATTTTACTAATTTTGACTCACTGGATATCGTACAAATCGTAGTGGCACATTTGTTATTTATAACAAAACAGATTGCACAAATTGGTCACAAACCAGATAAAAAAAATATATAAGTTAGATGCGGCATATATTTGTCATAAACAAAAACTGTTTGATAAAAAAAACATATCTGTAGATGAAATACGAAAAATGATTTCATTTTGCTATTTCAATACTCTCATTCACAACAATAATCATTTATCAACTACTAAACTACTACACCATATACATACATTAGTACCAAAATCCCATGTGAAAGGTATCATATTTGAAAGGACGCGATTCGACTGAACGTAAAGACCATTGTGGTCAGATGACTTTTATTGGTTGTTTTATAGAAGGGGTAGGAATTAAAAAAAAAGAAACCGAACACCAAAGGAAATTTAGAACAAAAACATGTGGGATTGAACACAGCTTTTCTGTAAGTAGGTTATAAAAAGAGTTCAACATTACCGGTCAACGGAGTAATGTGTAATTTTTTAATTACACGATTTTTTACAAACTGTCGGATTTTTCTTGGATGGACAGACGTGTCTAGTGTAGAAGCACTCTCTTACTTTTAAAAATATATAAAATAATGCTGTTTTTTTAATAATGGAGTTGTTTAAACCAGTGCATCAAAAGAAATAAATGGATATGTAGAACCAAAATGTATATACCTATATGGAGTTATTTTCTTTCAGAACATTAGGTCACTCTTTTGAAGAATCAACCCGGACGATACCAAGTTTCAAATAAATATTCTGAAAGGCATAGAATAATGTCCTGTATACGGTCATTATTTTTTTGGTTAAAACGTAAATCATAATTTACTTAAACATTTAGTTTGTTTGAAAGTTATCGTATGTTGTTGCAAATTGAGGGTTTACTTTTTAATATTCCATCTTTGATAGGTTTAAGTCAGAGACAATCCTTTCCTCCGTGTATTAGACTGAAATACCAACAAATTGTCATTGACGTGCATTTGAACTTTCGAAACAAATAACTTGAAGTTTTGTTTATTCATCGCTACAATAAAGGGACATTATGTGAGATGAATTTAATAATGCAAAACCTTTCATAACACTTCTAAAACATGCCAGATACAATACCTTCTTGTTAAGGATTTTGAAAACCTTACTGATTCATACTGTTATGGAATTCATACCTTGACTTACGTTCATGGATATTCGTTTTTTTTTGTGCTACACGCACATGTATCACGACTTAGTGCTCCCTTCGTGCCAGTTCTGATTTTTTTACATCTTTATCTATCAAATGACCAATTTATATATATATATATATATTGTAACAGCCACGTAATTTATAAAAGAGGGACGAACGATACCAGAGGGACAGTCAAACGCATAGATCGAAAATTAACTGACAACGCAATGGCTAAAAAAGAAAAATACAAACTGACAAATAATAGTACACAAGACAAAACAGAGAAAACTCAAGACTTAGCAACACGAACCCAACAAAAAACTGGGGTGATCTAAGGATGGGGTGGGGTGAAATTTTATCCAGATTCTTTGTATAAAAAAATATAGTATATCAATTCAAATCAAAATTATTCTGAATAGTTCAAATCGTTAGATATGAGCAAAAAAAAAATCTACTTTTCTGCGATACAAATGTCATGAAGACACAGACAAAACCCATAACATACTCTTTCGTCAACTCCTTTTGTAGAATAAATTACTTACATTTTGACTTTTTTTTTATTTTTCATTCGCCGTTTTCCGGCGGTTACTTGCTTCAAATATATTGTTTCGGGACTTGATAAAGATGTCTAAACTTTATATTGCGATGAATTAGTGAGTTTTATTTTACATTAACAGTAATCCGTATGGCACATTAAATCTTCAGAAACGCATCAGAATAGAATATTCCACTTTGGTGTGATCGGTAAAATAGGATGCGAATCCTGTAAATTTTTTCAGATATTAATAATCTTTAACGGTATATAAGTAAGATATGCAAGTTTTTCTAGTCGTATAATACACATCGGAGTGTCAGGATTGTCAACAAAAAAAGACCTCCCTACGATCTGTCATTTGAAAAATCATGACACTCCTCGGTGTGATATACGAGAAATTGCAAATGACGGTGAAGATAAATTATAACATAATGTTCTTTATGTGATTAACTTAAAAATTGTATCAAATGATTTCTTTTTAGATTCTGCATATGTCAAATTAAAACATCTCTAAATATTAATTTATCACGTTTTAATCCTGTTTTACAATCATGTATGCGTCCATGTTTTATAATTTCATTATTAAGTTTCATTTGTATCCTCCATGATGTGCAACAAAATCTGAAAAGTAAATCAAGAGTTCTCGCAATGTATTTATCATTACATTTGCTTTGGTATATATATACAAACGCAGGATATGTGATGCAAATTTTGAACAACATTAATTACAAATAAAAAAAAGCATGCAATAAGTTTATTCTTACAGCCCTTGGATGGTGTAAACTTCCCAAAATAACGTGTAAGGTGTAATGGATTATGGCATATGGTGCAATGGTAGAAGGTGTATGGTGCTATGGTGTATGGTGTAAGGGGAATGGTGTAATGGTGTATGAGGAATGGTGTGATTGTGTAACGTGCGATCGGGAATGGTGTGAATGAATGGTGTACGACATTTCATTGGTTGAAACCGAAGTTCATTTTATTTTAATTTTTCGGATTGTAAACATAAACAATAATAATAATCCTATTGTTCTTTTTTCCCAGTAAAGCAAATTACTTTACTCGTTAGACTCTATGTCATATATATTTAATATACACATATTAAAAAATCTTTTTTTTTCATATTCTTATTTACATTAAACAATGGCTTTAAAATTACACACTTGTGATCACATGCAGTTATCATAAAAGAAAGGATTTTATTTAAACTAGAAGGCGGATAGAAAGGTTATCCACGCATCGGAACAGTATTTTTATATCACGGGTTATCAACATCATTTTTAAAGTTGCTTCGTTCCCCACTTTTGACAGTCTCTTTATAAATATCTTATCGTCATTCACCTATGTTTGCCTTGGATTTACGATTCTGTTTTCCAAAAAATGTTCAAAGGAAAATTGTACAGTGTTATTGCACATAAGGTGTTGTATAATTATGAACAATCTCGTCAATTTCGTTAGATTTGTCTTTACGGATTATAAATGATATCTTGAACGTCCGAAAAAATATACTTATGTGAAACGGAATGAAATATTTGCCACTTGATATTTAGCCACCAACAAAATCAACCAACCGACATAATATACTAACAGTATACTTTTCCTAGAAGAGAACTTCTCATACTTTTCATTATAAAGTACAAATGAAATCTGTCATGTCAGTCACACTGTTGGATGATGAGGTGGAATAGTTTTATTATACAAACCATCCTGAACTACTGAGTTTAAATCATCACACCTCAGCAAGCACGACTAATTTATGCGCAGACCAACCCATCACACAATAGCCCAAAAGGAATCTGTGATGTACCCGTCCATATTCAGAAGTCATGGAAGTGGGAAATACAGATACTGATACTGACTTTAGTGACAGTTTTATATAACGAATACAGAGATGAAATGCTGGCACTCTAAATTAAAGCGGACAAGATTTTGTTATCATTGTATTGCAATGTTGCTGTCATTTGTATTATACAATCCATCCTGACATCAAAATATTGCTGATTTACTATGCGGCTGCCGCTATATAGATTTACATAATAAAGTGCAAATATGGTCAGTTTTGTTTGATACTTTAAAATAGTTTTGTTATACGAGTCAGCCTGAGGTATCAAAACTACTGAAATTTTCTTGCGAGACAATATTTTTAATAAAAAGAGGACATGCTGGCTATCTAGATTGATGGGGACAAATTTTTGTTGTCATTGTATTGCAATGTTGCTGTCATTTGTATTATACAATCCATCCTCACATCAAAATATTGCTGATCTACTTTGCAGCTATATGCTGATTTACTATGCGGCTATATAGATTTACATACATGACATAATAAAGTGCTAATATGATCAGTTTTGGCTGATGCTTTAAAATAATTTTGTTATACAAGTCAGCCTGAGGTATCAAAACTACTAAAATTTTCATGCGAGACAATATTTTGAATAAAAAGAGGACATGCTGGCTATCTACATGTAGATTGATGGGGACAAATTTTTGTTGTCATTGTGTTGCAATGTTGCTGTCATTTAATTTGTATAATGCAATCCATTCTGACATCAAAATATTGCTGATTTACTATGTGGCTATATAGATATACATAATAATGTGCAAATATGGTCAGTTTTTGTTGATGCGTTTAAATAATTTTGTTATACTAGTCAGCCTTAGGTATAAAAATTACTGAAATTTTGTTGCGAGACAATATTTTGAATAAAAAGAGGACATGCTGGCAATCTAAATTGATGGGGATAATTTTTGTTGTCATTGTGTTGCAATGTTGCTGTCATTTGTATTATACAATCCATTCTGACAATAAAATATAGCTGCTTTACTATGTGGCTATATAGATATACATAATATTAAAAGTGCAAATATGGTCAGTTTTGGTTGATGCTGTAAAATAATTTTGTTATACAAGTCAGCCTGAGGTATCAAAACTACTGAACTTTTCTTGCGACACAATATTTTGAATAAGAAGAGGACATGCTGGCTATCTAGATTGATGGGGACAAATTTTTGTTGTCATTGTGTTGCAATGTTGCTGTCATTTGTATTATGCAATCCATTCTGACAACAAAATATTGCTGATTTACTATGCGGCTATATAGATTTACATAATAAAATGCAAATATGGTCAGTTTTGGTTGATTTGTTTAAATAATTTTGTTATACGAGTCAGCCTGAGGTATCAAAACTACTGAAATTTTGTTGTGTGACAATATTTTGAATAAAAAGAGGACATGCTGGCTATCTAGATTGATGGGAATAAATTTTTGTTGTCATTGTATTGCAATGTTGCTGTCATTTGTATTATACAATCCATCCTGACATCAAAATATTGCTGATTTACTATGTGGCTATATAGATATACATAATAATGTGCAAATATGGTCAGTTTTTGTTGATGTGTTTCAATAATTTTGTTATACTAGTCAGCCTTAGGTATCAAAATTACTGAAATTTTGTTGCGAGACAATATTTTGAATAAAAAGAGGACATGCTGGCAATCTAAATTGATGGGGATAATTTTTGATGTCATTGTGTTGCAATGTTGCTGTCATTTGTATTATACAATCCATTCTGACAATAAAATATAGCTGCTTTACTATGTGGCTATATAGATATACATAATATTAAAAGTGCAAATATGGTCAGTTTTGGTTGATGCTGTAAAATAATTTTGTTATACAAGTCAGCCTGAGGTATCAAAACTACTGAAATTTTCTTACGAGACAATATTTTGAATAAAAAGAGGACATGCTGGCTATCTAGATTGATGGGAATAAATTTTTGTTGTCATTGTATTGCAATGTTGCTGTCATTTGTATTATACAATCCATCCTGACATCAAAATATTGCTGATTTACTATGCGGCTATATAGATTTACATAATAAAGTGCAAATATGGTCAGTTTTGGTTGATACTCTAAAATAGTTTTGTTATATGAGTCAGCCTGAGGTATCAAAACTACTGAAATTTTCTTGTGACACAATATTTTGAATAAAAAGAGGACATGCTGGCAATCTAGATTGATGGGGACAAATTTTTGTTGTCATTGTGTTGCAATGTTGCTGTCATTTGTATAATGCAATCCATTCTGACAACAAAATATTGCTGATTTACTATGCGGTTATATAGATTAACATAATAATAAAATGCAAATATGGTCAGTTTTGGTTGATTCGTTTAAATAATTTTGTTATACGAGTCAGCCTGAGGTATCAAAACTACTGAAATTTTGTTGCGTGACAATATTTTGAATAAAAAGAGGACATGCTGGCTATCTAGATTGATGGGAATAAATTTTTGTTGTCATTGTATTGCAATGTTGCTGTCATTTGTATTATACAATCCATCCTGACATCAAAATATTGCTGATTTACTATGTGGCTATATAGATATACATAATAATTTGCAAATATGGTCAGTTTTTGTTGATGCGTTTAAATAATTTTGTTATACTAGTCAGCCTTAGGTATCAAAATTACTGAAATTTTGTTGCGAGACAAATTTTGAATTAAAAGAGGACATGCTGGCAATCTTAATTGATGGGGATAATTTTTGATGTCATTGTGTTGCAATGTTGCTGTCATTTGTATAATGCAACCCATTCTGACAATAAAATATAGCTGCTTTACTATGTGGCTATATAGATATACATACTATTAAAAGTGCAAATATGGTCAGTTTTGGTTGATGCTTTAAAATAATTTTGTTATACAAGTCAGCCTGAAGTATCAAAACTACTGAAATTTTCTTACGAGACAATATTTTGAATAAAAAGAGGACATGCTGGCTATCTAGATTGATGGGGACAAATTTTTGTTGCCATTGTATTGCAATGTTGCTGTCATTTGTATTATACAATCCATCCTGACATCAAAATATTGCTGATTTACTATGCGGCTATATAGATATACATAATAAAGTGCAAATATGGTCAGTTTTTGTTGATGCGTTTAAATAATTTTGTTATACTAGTCAGCCTTAGGTATCAAAATTACTGAAATTTTGTTGCGAGACAATATTTTGAATAAAAAGAGGACATGCTGGCAATCTAAATTGATGGGGATAATTTTTGATGTCATTGTGTTGCAATGTTGCTGTCATTTGTATTATACAATCCATTCTGACAATAAAATATAGCTGCTTTACTATGTGGCTATATAGATATACATAATATTAAAAGTGCAAATATGGTCAGTTTTGGTTGATGCTGTAAAATAATTTTGTTATACAAGTCAGCCTGAGGTATCAAAACTACTGAAATTTTCTTACGAGACAATATTTTGAATAAAAAGAGGACATGCTGGCTATCTAGATTGATGGGCACAAATTTTGTTGTCATTGTATTGCAATGTTGCTGTCATTTGTATTATACAATCCATCCTGACATCAAAATATTGCTGATTTACTATGCGGCTATATAGATTTACATAATAAAGTGCAAATATGGTCAGTTTTGGTTGATACTTTAAAATAGTTTTGTTATATGAGTCAGCCTGAGGTATCAAAACTACTGAAATTTTCTTGTGACACAATATTTTGAATAAAAAGAGGACATGCTGGCAATCTAGATTGATGGGGACAAATTTTTGTTGTCATTGTGTTGTAATGTTGCTGTCATTTGTATAATGCAATCCATTCTGACAACAAAATATTGCTGATTTACTATGCGGTTATATAGATTAACATAATAATAAAATGCAAATATGGTCAGTTTTGGTTGATTCGTTTAAATAATTTTGTTATACGAGTCAGCCTGAGGTATCAAAACTACTGAAATTTTGTTGCGTGACAATATTTTGAATAAAAAGAGGACATGCTGGCTATCTAGATTGATGGGAATAAATTTTTGTTGTCATTGTATTGCAATGTTGCTGTCATTTGTATTATACAATCCATCCTGACATCAAAATATTGCTGATTTACTATGTGGCTATATAGATATACATAATAATGTGCAAATATGGTCAGTTTTTGTTGATGCGTTTAAATAATTTTGTTATACTAGTCAGCCTTAGGTATCAAAATTACTGAAATTTTGTTGCGAGACAAATTTTGAATAAAAAAAGGACATGCTGGCAATCTTGATTGATGGGGATAATTTTTGATGTCATTGTGTTGCAATGTTGCTGTCATTTGTATAATGCAACCCATTCTGACAATAAAATATAGCTGCTTTACTATGTGGCTATATAGATATACATACTATTAAAAGTGCAAATATGGTCAGTTTTGGTTGATGCTTTAAAATAATTTTGTTATACAAGTCAGCCTGAAGTATCAAAACTACTGAAATTTTCTTACAAGACAATATTTTGAATAAAAAGAGGACATGCTGGCTATCTAGATTGATGGGGACAAATTTTTGTTGCCATTGTATTGCAATGTTGCTGTCATTTGTATTATACAATCCATCCTGACATCAAAATATTGCTGATTTACTATGCGGCTATATAGATATACATAATAAAGTGCAAATATGGTCAGTTTTTGTTGATGCGTTTAAATAATTTTGTTATACTAGTCAGCCTAAGGTATCAAAATTACTGAAAAATTGTTGCGAGACCATATTTTAATTAAAAAGAGGGCATGCTGGCTATCTAAATTGATGGGTATAATTTTTGTCGTCATTGTGTTGCAATGTTGCTGTCATTTGTATTATACAATCCATTCTGACATCAAAATATTGCTGATTTACTATGCGGCTATATAGATTTACATGATAAAGTGCAAATATGGTCAGTTTTGGTTGATGCTTTAAAATAATTTTGTTATACGAGTCAGCCTGAGGTATCAAAACTACATAAATTTTCTTGCGAGACAATATTTTGAATAAAAGAGGTCATGCTGGCTATCTAGATTGATCAGGACAAATTTTTTTTGTCATTGTATTGCACTGTTGCTGTCATTTGTGTTATACAATCCATCCTGACAACAAGATATTGCTGATTTACTATGTGGCTTTATAGATATACATAATAAAGTGCAAATATGGTCAGTTTTTGTTGATGCGTTAAAATAATTTTGTTATACGAGTCAACCTGAGGTTTCAAAACTACTGAAATTTTGTTGCGAGACAATATATTGAATAAAAAGAGGACATGCTGGCAATCTAGATTGATGGGGACAAATTTTTGTCATTGTACATGTTGTTTTGCAATGTTGCTGTCATTTGTATTATAGAATCCACCCTGACATCAAAATATTGCTGATTTACTATGCGGCTATATAGATCTATATAATAAAGTGAAAATATTATGGTCAGTTTTGGTTGATGAGTTAAATAATTTTGTTATATGAGTCAGCCTGAGGTATCAAAATTACTGAAATTTTGTAGCGAGACAATATTTTTAATAAAAGGAGGGCAAAAATATTTCCAAATTTTTTAACCCTATATAAATTAACAGATTGACACACTCCCCATTTCCATTCTCAATTTTATAATTATAAGTGCAAATATGGTCAGTTTTGGTTGATGCTTAAAATAATTTTGTTGTACATGTTGTACACCCAAACAAAGAAAAGTGAGGAACAAATCATGGTAACAAATGATAACCAAATCATATGATTTCTTTATGATTTGAAAGTGATAAAATTTCACATGCAAATGAACTAACAAATCACAACAACAAATCACAAACAAATTGCTTCCAATTCATAAGCAAATCATAAACAAATTGTCAAGAATTTGTATTGAAATCATTAACAAATCAGAGGATATTGCTTTCCTACTTTAAGCAAATCACAAACAAATTTGTTTCAAATTGTAAAGAAATTATAAAGAAATTGTTAACAAATCTTTAACAAATCAGAATGAAATCATATTCCTACCTCAAGCAAATCGCAAACAAATTGTTTTCAAATTATGAAGAAATTATAAACAAATCGTTATCAAATCTTTAACAAATCAGAAGTAAATCATATTCCTACATTAAGCAAATCACAAGCAAATCGTCAATTAATTGACATCATCATCGATTCACAGATTAAATCATTTACATCTGGATCAAAAATCTGTTCTGCCCCTGAGACCCCCAAACTTTGAAGTGCACTTGTCTTTATTTGACCTTAGCTACTCCTCTGATTGTTAAGGGATTATTATTTCGGGTTGTCATGAGGGAGCAATTGTTCCCTCTGTGAAAAGTTTCTCTCACTTCTCCAGAATTTAAATCTAACGAGATTTGACAACATGGGCAACCACGTTTACTAGAAGGATGTCAAATACTAGTAGGCGATGGGTCTTAGTCTAGGTCCAAATCTGCTACAGCTCTATACCTGACCAGTCAACATCATGAAAAATTTAAACATAAAACTTGCCAGTGCATATTGTCTGCTGACTCGGGAAGCTACTCTTTAATTGCTCGTCTCGTTCTGTTTACATGTCTTTTACACATTTTTTTTTGAAAATTTATCCAGACAGTACACAAAACGAGATATTGAAATGCACAGTTTCCGAATATAAAAGTTTAACACCTTTGACATGTTTGAATAGTTGACTTACAATTGAATTCCTGAAACAATAAGTTAATGACTAAGATACTTACCACTGTCATCATTGATAGTATATCTTACTCTTCATCTTGCAACCTTCTTTGTTCAGTTAATGTAGAACAGTATTTGAAATTTGAATTTGACCTCAACCGGAAGTCAGAGATAAAGACAAACCCAGAAAAATCTGAATGCAATAACATTGTTTTCATTGTAGCAAATCATCAATGAATCACACCATGATAGCTAACAAAGTTAACAAATCATTTTCAAATCATTTCCTATGATATTCCAAGTAAACAAATCATAACGAAATCACACAATTTTAGCGAATAAAGTTAACAAATCTTTTTGAAATCATTTCATACGATATTCTAAGTAAACAAATCATAAAGAAATCACACAAAAACAGAAACAAATTGCTAACAAATCATACATTTGAAAGAAATCACAAAGAAATCAGTTTTGGGAATTTGGCGAATTCTGATTTGTTTATAATTTCTTTAATGAATCGCAAGCAAATGGTACTAACAAATTGCAGAATTACGATTTGAAAGAGATTTGAATACGATTTGAAAGCAATTTGTTCATTTATTTTTCTGTTTGGGCATGTACCAGTCATCCTGAAGTATTCATTTTTGGCATTGTTTGTCGATTTTATCTGAAAAGCAAGTTTATAAGATTTACGATAAATGTTAAAACCGATAATAATAGCATTGTAACCAATATCGTTTTTAATTTATAGATAGGCAGATCGCGGATAAATTTGCATTACAAGCAAAGTTTTATGCGTACTTTATTTACAAATACATGTATATATATTTAATCTGTATTGTTTATATAACCATCATAGGCATGACCACGGAGATTTTAATTTTATACATTAATTTACAATATTGTGATCAAAATTCGTTTTTTAAATCAAATAAATAATTTTGTAGTCGCACGCTTTCTTTGAAATTTAATTGCATTATGGGTAATTTCGGATCGTGTAGATAGAATGGGGAATGGTGTATGGTGTAATGTGTAAGGTGTATGGTGCAAAGGTGTAACGTGTATGGTGTAATGGCACAAGGTGTATGGTGTAATGGTGTATGGTGAATGGTGTAATGGTGTATGGTGTGAGTGGGAAGTTTACACCATCCAAGGACTGTATTAGGTAAATCACCAATATATATGTATATATGTTTAGTACAATTGTCTACTTGTAGTTCTAAAAGTTAAAGATATTTAATTATAAATTAATAATAATTGTTAACGTAAAAGACTTTTTAAATCAATAACTTCATGTTTAAATTCTAATAAAAAATACATTTAAATTTTTCTCGTTCGGAATACACAAAAAAAAAAAGAATGGTGTATGGTGTAATGTGTAAGGTGTATGGTGCAAAGGTGTAACGTGTATGGTGTAATGGCACAAGGTGTATGGTGTAATGGTGTATGGTGAATGGTGTAATGGTGTATGGTGTGAGTGGGAAGTTTACACCATCCAAGGACTGTATTAGGTAAATCACCAATATATATGTATATATGTTTAGTACAATTGTCTACTTGTAGTTCTAAAAGTTAAAGATATTTAATTATAAATTAATAATAATTGTTAACGTAAAAGACTTTTTAAATCAATAACTTCATGTTTAAATTCTAATAAAAAATACATTTAAATTTTTCTCGTTCGGAATACACAAAAAAAAAAAGTTTTTAAAATGTCTTACTTAGTCCTTAATTCTGTCTTGATTAAGTAAGCTTTTATAGAGCATTTGGTTTTTTAGACGAGTTTTTACAAATTTAAACAAATGTACGAGCTGTTTTTTTTTTACCTCTACTGACTTGGTATTTTTCTAATGTAATTTTCGACCAACTGATTTGTAGTTTCATAAATATCTGGATTTCTTTTTAATTCTGCAGTTTCAATTTGTTCTGCATTAACTATTAGCCACTGAACATTAAGTAATCAATCAATCACTCTACCATTGCATGACTTACTATTTTAAATTAAGAAAGTCCATTCCTAATTTGTTTTAAGATTTAGAAATGGTGGAAGTTATTAACATATTTTCATTTACCATATGTTGTCTACTCTGTGCTTCTTGTTGCTTGTATTCCTACTTTTTCTTGCTGTATCGGGGGAAGAACTATTTGGCAATTCCTTCCATCATAAGGTTCTGTCGATTGGTATCTGTACAAGTTTCCAAATGGTACAAATTCATCCCCAGCTGCACAATACAGTTTTATTGGGTTGTTACCTATACATGAGATAATTTGTACGTGTAAAGGTAGTCTCATTTGATGTATTGATATGAAGTCCTCATGGTTGGTGTCCCTGTACGGCAAACCGGTAGGTACTAACTCACTACCTGAAGCATAATTGCTCTCTTGGATCGATAAGCTACTATTTTCTGTAAAAAACATGAAAAATGTAAGTCTTGAGTATTGAAAAGTGTGATTTCATTGAAGCAAATTTTCTTTGTTTGTTGGTTATTCAAGATGAAAATACTACAAGTATCATTTGAACAAGCACACCGGTATTTTATTTTTTTTTGGGGGGGGGGGGGGAGGGGGCTGGTTTGCTCAACCTTTTACTTTCTATGTTGTGTTTTGTGTACTGTTGTTTGTCTTTTAGTCGTTTTTTTGCTATGATGGTGTGAGTATATTTTTGCTTGATGAGTTAATGTCCTTTTTGGTATCGATCAATTCTTTATTAAAATGAAGACATAACATAAGGTGTTGTCTATTTTTGTTGAGAGGAAAACGAGTTTTAACTACGAAATGATGCCCCGAGGTGTATTAATCCATAGTATTCATATTTATGAATGGGAAAACAAATGTAAATGTTCCAAAATGTAACACAATGGTGAAATATATAACTAATTATGTTAGTTGCAGCCATTTTAAAGTTACTTTGTTTGTCTATTAGTAACAGAAATATGTGGTGTGAAACTGTAATAACATTGTAAAAACTAACCATACAAAGTTAACAGTAAAACAGAAAAATAGTCTATAAAGAGTTTGAGAATGAAAGAACAAATCCCTCAAATTAACCTGGGTTCCATATAAAAACTATAAAGCTTTTGTTTAAATCAACTATTAATCAGATTTGTAGAGTAATCAGTCTCGTAACTTTGGCATCATCATTATGTAACAAATTTTATTTTTTGCTGTTAAAATTTATTTTGGCCGAACAATTATCGTTCAAAAATTTCATGAGAAGTTATTGTATCTGCATGCCTGGACGAAGAATAAAGCTTATCTTGATTGATCGGCGTCTCTATTTCACGTCGGTCTAAGCCCACAAAAATATGTTCTTATTCGTTACAAGTACAGCGTAAACATGTTCTTACGCCCAAATAATTTGTATGATAATCTTATGATTTTACATCATTGTTTGTACCAGTCCTTCAAAGACTAATTACTTACATTTTAACATTTACAGCAAGAAAAATTGAATCAACGATCTCATAATCTAATAATTTTACATGAGTTTTATTATTTTATTCCTTAAACAACTATCTTATCATAAGTGGTAATGAAACATTTCCCGCTGAACGTTTACGACAATAAATATTCAATTAACGACTTAAAATCAATGTAGTGAAATTTTTGGTCATCAAGGACAACTATGATAATATGCTGTCTATAAATGCGTTTATATTGGTGTCTAATCTGTTTTATTACACTAAAAAGATAAGCGTAAAAAGTCAGCATACATCTCAGCTCTTAGTATAATATATGTTAGGTTTGGGCTGCAAATGACCGTATTCACTTTAAATTATTTACTGCCAGAAAGAGATGATTTAATTATATCATGTATGTACATAAATTTATAATGAGCTATGATTTAATTTATTAATTAGGAATTCAATTGTATTGCCTACCGATAAAAACAGTGTGCAATGTAAAAATTTGCTGTAAATTCCAGTTATAATATTTCTTTGAATTATTTAGGGGCATTTCGGAAATTTTACGAAAGTAGACAAACATAGGTGAATGTATCGAAAAGCAAACAGATAGTTCAATAATTTGATAACCAAAACGCAAGCTACCCTTTTGAAGACACCAATAGGAATGAACTTCAAAGATATCGATAGAATTTACTTCGAAATTACTGTTTAATTGGGACCCAAAAATATATACCTATAATAACAGTTAATTTTTTAAAAACGTATCAATTAGCAGAATCTTTAACTATTCATTTATAACGTAATGCACTTTCCAATGTCAAGTTTTATGAACCAATATTATGTGACTTTACATAGAAGAAAAATTATCAAAAAATATTGTATTAAACATAAATGTCTTACCTTCCATTATTTTAAAAACAAAATATTTTTTCCGTTTAAAGCTAGATTTCTTTTTAAACTTGTGACTGAAGTTAAACTTAACAATTTATATACTGTTCATTTGCATAACTTTATATACTGTTCATTTACATAATTCAAGTTGGTCTTTTGCTTTTATCAGTTTACATCTACATGTATGTTTAAAAATAAATGAATTGACCTATAACAATAAGCGCTAACCACATATCATACTATCGCATTGTGTTTAAGCTTCAAATTTTTATCGATACATCTTAAATATGAAATTTGAAAAGACTTTTTATTGATATAATTTGAAAGATTTAACAGGTTTTTTGTAAAGTGATATCAATACATTACATAACACGAAAATATATTTCATCGTACATGGCATATTAAGTAAACGCAACGATGATTTCTTAACTTCCTAATTTTAAGAATAGCGGAAAGTAAAATATGTTATTCTTATCAAAATTTAATTATTTTCTGAAGTTATATTAACAAACTCCGATATGTAATTTGAAGTTACAGCAACTGGTTGTTATACATCTATATATGGTTGTTGAGATAAATGTCATTATGCTAAATTTGTCTTTTTTTTTAAAAGTTTGCAATTGAGGTCAAATTAAGGCATTTATTTGGAACAATATGGAAAGACAAAGTATTATAATATAACGCATTACATTATTATTTTACATTTGTTTTTAAATTTCTAAAAAATCTATCAATCGGTATTTTTGGCAGATATTTAATACTTTCAATGTGAATTTAGATTTGAAGTTTTAACAAAATAGAAAACTAAAGACATATGTTGTCAGAAATAATAGTTTTTTTTTCAGATTTCTTTCTAGGCTAATATATTACACAAAAAATACTTAATTGTGATGACGTTCACACTCTTAAAACGGCCTTTCTTTGATTTTGTTTAAATTCGTTAATATTGTTGTCCAATGAAATAAGAAATAATTATTTACCGAAAATTTTACTATTGATTTGAATAATTTAACTTAATGACGGAAAGCTTTCGGTTTCTTAACTAAAAAGTCATCGGCTAATGTCTGTTGTTTATGTATTTGTTTAATAAATGTGAACATAGATTAATTGAAATATCCTTTCAGAAAATGGTTCCTGTATCAGAATGTTTGGCAGACACACATTCTATTTATTATGTCATACATAAGGGTATAAATATATTTTGCATGTAATGTGAAGTGTTGCTACAATTGCTTTTCTATTATTTATTATTTCATTAAAAAAGAGTGTTTATGTTTCCCATAGTAAACATCAACTAAACTATTTTTTATTGATCGTTGAACTGCAACATTCGAATCCCTAAACAATAAATATTGAAGTTGAATGCTATGAGTTTTTTTTTTTTAAAAAGTCCTTCTACAGTTTTAGATCAAAAGTGTGCCTACTATCATGACTATCGGATATTCTAAATTATTTCAAATACATTGGAATTTTTTAAAAACATTGTCAAAACTTGCTTCATGTACTTTGAAGTCAGATTTTATTAAAATTCTTAAAGTTTAGTTCATAAATGTATACATTTTTTATGGTTATTATGCAATATTTTTATAACAGGTCAATACTGAGAAATCAATGTTTGTAAATAAATATTGAAAGTAAATGTAATGTTTACCTTAGTAGAAATATGATATATCTTCAGTAGAATTTTTATGTTTTTATTGTAATATGCATGACTAAAATCGTCATAAAAAGCTAAAAATTAACCCAATGTACACTTTTTTGTATAGTATACATTTATCAATAATTAAATTAAAAATACATTTTATAAAGGTAGATGGGTCTATATCAAAATCCATAGAATGTTTTAATAATTTGTCAATATGTAGTTAATATCATGTTTTTTATAAAAAAATATAATGCAAAGCATGGGTCACTGGGATTTTATTCAGGCTACACGTTATAAAAATTGTCAAATTTTGTATAGATTATCCATGGAAAACCTAATTTTGTGTGATAAAAAGAAAACTACCCCATAGAATTTTGAGATAAAATATAAGAAGATAGCTCTAAAAATATGCTTTCAGATAAGAAATAGTAAAACATGGGATCACCGGACTAGTTTTCTATCTACATAATAAAATAGGTAAATTCTATTATAAAAGATACTTTATCTAAAATATCTCCTTTTATGGCAAAAGTTGATAAAAATGAATCAAACTACAATATTCTGTTTTCTTTAAAATACAGTCGTAATTATGATAAAACACATAATTTTCTATATTGACGTGAAAAGTATTGCAAATGAATTACATACTACTTTAGAAATTTGCACGTTTCAGTAAAGATCTAAACCGATTGTTATCTGCTATTTCGAAATCCCAGCTACATTAAAATATAAATACAAATGTCATTTAGCAGCAGTTATGACAATTTAGTTGATTGGGGGTGATAAACCTAGCATATATACGATGGATTCATATTAAAGTCAGTGCAACCTGATTTGAAGAATAATAGTTATACAAAGAAAACTATACGATTTAAGAAAATAAGGACTAAAACAATACACAACATTTAAAATGACCAGATTTAAATCAATCTTACGAATCTTATTTTTTTTCTCCTTTAAATAGATGATGAAAGCAAATTGTTTCTTCATCATTGCCAGCATATACTCTATTAATATTGTAATCCCTCTAATACAATTTCCTATCTGATTTAAATCGCTTTAGTAATTGTACCTTATTATATTTAAGTTAAACAATTAATTTAAGCCTGTAAAGTATAACTTGATTTATTTTAATTGACTGGGTGGAGTTTAACCCGTTCGTTCGTCATAGACCAGTCCATCTATAGACAGGTGTTTTTGGATAAACTAATCAATACATTGTAAAGTTATGGTTATTGATCCGGTTAAAATATGTGAACACTTAATGTGTATTTTCAAAATAAATAATGAGAACCAGCCTTTGATTTTCTTGTAAAGCAAAGTTTAAAAACTTCTAAAATTCTCCCCATTTTGGAAGTTGTATATATGAAGGTAAAACAAGACTACATCAGTTGGAAATTATGCGTATGTCGTAATTCTATAAGGAGATTTAGGGTCTAAATTTATTTCGTTGATATATTTTTATTTTTTTATAAATCACGTTTAGGATAAATCTCACAAACAGAATACTACAATAGCTAATACTTTAGAATATTCTGCTTTAGCACATATACAGGCTATAAGTCTTACACTATTTTATTCGTTTAATATCGTACACTCAGTTCTTTCGTATATTTGTTTTATGACACTGATTGCTGATAGGTGATTACAATCAGTTATAATAATTATAATGGCAATCATTTTTATCACACACATCTTAAAATATACTATCCTTATGCAAATTGAAGCGTAAGCCCCGCCTGATCAGTTGAAATAACATTGGTAATAGGAATAATTGATTGACCGGCAGTTCAAACGGGTAATAAATTTCAAGGAATGAAATTGTAAGATGGGTTAAGATTAATTAGCAAATTTGAAAGAAATGGGACGAGAATTTCGAAATAAAAATAAAAATAAGAATATTTATTAAATCCAATCAAAGTGCCCGTTTCCGAGCATATACATAAATATGTAATATTAATTATACAGTAATTTTAAAGATATGTTACATTAAATATGAACAATTAGATAACTATACTCCATACTAGATGGTGTTTGAAAATAAATAAAATAGAATATTTTGTTTCTATACGAAATAAAAAAAAAAAAAAATTAAATTAAAATAAACTACATCACTACTATGTATTTTTAGTTTCGGAATGCACATTTTTTCTTATTTGAAAACAAGTACTTATAAATCTTGACAATGCCATATTAACATTTTCAAACTCACATGACATCAACCAAAAAAAGTGTTCATACTTTGAAATATAATGGAAGTATTACATGGAATAACTTGACATAAATATGCATCCCTTTTGAATTTGTTTTTAAATTTCAAATAAGTACGCAATTTTCCTTTTTAACATTTGCATTTTCGTCTGTAGTATTTTTCCAGTACATCCTATATCTACTAATCAAAATATTTTTAACTTTTTTAAATGATATATAACGTCAAATGTAATGAAACTGTCACTTTGATTTTTATCACCATGCGGGAAATATGCAAATGAATAGTTACAAATACACATTTTGACTGAAGGGAAACCAAATGATGTAATTTATATTATTTTAATAAATTGAGTATAGTTTGTTGCTTAACCCAGGTAAGTCTCCGGTCTTGTTTTCGTTTATTCTGGTATATCATTTGATTACGTTATCAAACTTCTACTAAAATAATTTAGAAAACGTTATTCAAAAAATTATTAGATTTTTTGCTTCCCTGGCATGATTTATTATACATTTACATGCATAAATATATATCCGTTATATACATGAATGTATCCTTAAAATACTACATGATTACTTATGATTTTTGCTAAAAATAAATTCATATAATTTTACCTGTGTTGTAAAACCCTACTATCGAATTTTTACGCATTTACATTTATGGGTATATCCTCATACATAGTAGTGCATACAAATTATAAAATATTTATTAAAATTGTTGGTGGAAAAAAATCTGTCTTAAGACTTCAATATCTAATCATATTTTTAATTTATACTGGAAAATCAAAGTTCAATAAGTAAACTTATTTATTAAAATGGTTGCGTGCTCTTTTGTAGGTGTATGACTTGTATTGGAATCAAACGTTAGTAAAACACATCATTCGCATCCGGATCATTTTTGTCCGTAGCTGTAGCCAATTTAGAAAATTGACAAACATAATCGTAGTCCGCATTCGTATCGTTTTCATCAGGTAATCAATTATTGATTTAAATAATATATCTTAATTAGATAAAGATGGTATTATTAACATCAATGATATCGACATTAATCATAAAGGGCATATTTCGCAAAAAAGTTGTACAGGAGAAATTAATCAAAAAACCTTATCGGATCTCCGGACTTTCAAAATTTCAAAATTCAATTCCAAAAGTATGGCTTAATACATTAAAATCGGACAAATCCTTGAAAACTTCTGTAAATTATTTCTTTTTAAAACTGAACTTGACTGTTAACAGAAAGACTAAAAATTGAAATTATGTTATTTAAAAAAATATACAACCATTTGTATATAAAAAAAGAGACTTAAAGGATTTTAAAAACGTAAAAATATTTTCAAATTAGAATCAATCACTTCAATAAGTTACATGCTACACTATACTTTTTTCTTATCTAATTACGTGTGTAATAACAAATAATAATTGTTAAGACTAAAGTTGCTCCATTACAAACTCACATGTGAACAATTACTACAGCAGTGAAACATACAACACGATTGCAATAGTTTGTCCTCCATGTGGCCATTTAGCTACATGTAATAGATGTTCCCCTGTGATTAGAAGATGTCCAATATGTATAGTCTTTATCAGAGGAATAGTAAAAGCCATTACAAGCTCCTATGTGAACATTTTCTACACCAGTGGAACATACAACACGATTGCAATAGTTTGTCTTCCTTGTGGCCATTTAGCTATATGTAGTAGCTGTGCCCCTGTGATTAGAAGATGTCCAATATGAAGAGTCTTTATCAAATGAACAGTAAAAGCCCCTACAACCTCCCATGTGAACAATTACTACACCAGTGGAACATACAACACGATTGCAATAGTTTGTTTTCCTTGTGGTCATTTAGGTACCTGTAGTAGCTGTGCACCTGTGATTAGAAGATATCCAATATAATAGAGTCTTTATCAAAAGAATAGTAAAAGCCATAATATGCTAATGTCTTTAAACTGTATAAAATGGATAAATAATAGTAAAACAAATCTTGCAACCTATACTCTAAGCTATATAGTTTTATATTGTATAAGCATGATCACGACGAAAACAAGAGATCAGATCTCAATTTATTCGTGACGCTTACAGAAGACATATGATTTAAAAAAGGAGATGTTTTATGCTTGCTAAATAGACAATTCTCCACCAGAGACCGATTGACGAAACTATATGTCACCGTACTGCCTTCAACAATGACAAAACCTAAACCCTATATCAAGCTATACATATTCTTCGAAATGACAAATATAATACTAGAACAATTAAAACGAGAAAACTAACGTCCTGTTACAGAAGACTTATAATATAATGACAACAAGGAAGAAAAACTCTGGTTAAGAATTATTTTTTCAGCAAGCATACCACATCATCTTTTTTATATTGAAAGTCTTCTTTAAGCCTTACGAAGAATTTGCAGATCTGATCTCTTCTTTTCGTCATGATCTAGCTTATACAATATAAAACTATATAACTTAAAGTATATATCGCAAGGTTTATTTCATTAATTTCTATTATTTTTATACATTTTAAAGACATAAGCATATTATGGCTTTTACTGTTCTTTTGATAAAGACTCTACATATTGGACATCTTCTAATCACAGGTGCACAGCTACTACATGTAGCTAAAAGACCACAAGGAAGACAAACTATTGCAAGCGGTTCATCCAATTACATCTTACAACTCTGCTGATATATTAAGTTCTGATTTTCGTCTTCACGACGTCTTACTGACACTCATATAATTTAGATTTAATGTAAAAAAAAATCATTTAATTTATTTAAGCAAATCATAAAGTATACCCGCGAGAAAAAAACTTTGAATTTTAAACAAAAGTGTTCCATCAGATAAAGACTCTACATTTTGGACATCTTTATAACGTAGGTGCACAGCTACCACAAGCAGCTAGATAACCACACGGAAGAAAACAATTGTAATCGGTTCATCTTAGCATAACTTACAAGTCTATTGATATATTAGGTTCCTAATTTCTTCTTCAAGACTTCTAACTGACACTGAAATAAATGAGATGTAATGTAAGATTGATATAAATCATTTATTTAAGAAAATCATCAAGCGTTCTCTTGAGAAAAAAAAACTTTAAATTTGAAACAAAAAAGTGTTTTTGGTAATATTGATTAGTAAAAGTGGCTATGCATTGTGTTATGATTTAGAGCTTTCAGTTCAAGTTTAAATTTGAATTAAAGTTCGACTTCAACTTTAATATTCGGAAAAACTTCGAGTTAGTATAAAACAATCGTGTTTAAATGTTCGAGATAAGAGTTCAATTTAATAGTCGAATTTGAAATAATGACATTTTCTTTTCTTTTTTTCTAAATATATAGAAAAGGATGTCAGTTTCTTGTTTGAATTGTACTAGTATTACATTTTTGATTCCAAGGAACTTTTATAGCTTGCTATGCGGTATAGGTTTTGGTCATTGTTTCAGGTCGTACGGTGCTCTATAGCTATGTAAATTTGTCTCTAGTGTAGAATAGTGTCTTTAGCAAGCATACCACATCTTCTTTTTTATATGATTTGTCTTCTGTAAACGTCACTATAACTTGCAGATATGATCCTTTGTATTCTTCGTGATCATGCTTGTACAATAAATACTATATAACTTAAAGTATATATTGCAAGATTTGTTTTATTAATTTTTATCTTTTTTATACATTTAAAAGACATAAGCATATTATGGCTTTTACTGTTCCTTTGATAAAGGCTCTAAATATTGGACATCTTTTAATCACAGGTGCACAGCTACTACATTTAGCTAAATGACCACAAGGAAGAAACATTATTGCAATCGTGTTGTATGTTCCACTGGTGTAGTAATTATTCACATGGGATGTTGTGATGGCTTTTACTGTTCCTTTGATTAAGACTCTACACATTGGACATCTTCTAATCACAGGTGCACAGCTACAACATATAGCTAAATGACCACATGGAAAACAAACTATTGAAATCGGGTTGTATGTTCCAAGGCTGTATTAATTGTTCACATGGGAGGTTGTAATGGCTTTTATTGTTCCTTTCAAGGAATCTTCTTAGCGCAGGTGCACAACTACATCATGTAGCTAAATGACCAGATGGAAGACAAACTATTGCCATCGTCTTATATGTTCAACTGCTGTAGTAATTGTTCACATGGGCGGTTGTAATGGCTTTTACTGTTCCTTTGATAAAGACTCTACATATTAGGCATATTCTAATTACAGGTGCACAGCTACAACATGTAGCTTAATGACCACATGGACGCCAAACTATTGCAATCGTGTTGTATGTTCCCCTGGTGTATTAATTGTTCACATGGGAGGTTGTAGTGGCTTTAACTGTTCCTTTGATGAAGACTCTACATATTGGACATCTTTTAATAGCAGGTGCACAGCTACAACATGTAGCTAAGTGAACTAAAGGAAGCCAAACTAATGCAATCGTGTTGTATGTTCCACTGGTGTAGTAATTGTTTACATGGGAGGTTAAAATGGCTTTTACTATTATTTTGATAAAGACTCTACATATTTGGACATCTTCTAATCACAATGCACAGCTACAACATACAGCTAAATCACCACAAAGAAGACAAACTATTGCAATCGTGTTGTATGTTCCACTGGTGTAGTAATTGTTCACCAGGGAGGTAATAATACCTTTTACTGTTCCTTTGATAAAGACTCTACATATTAGGCATCTTCTAATTACAGGTTCACAGCTACTACATGTAGCTAAATGACCACAAGGAAGACAAACTATTGCAATCGTCTTGTATGTTCTACTGATTTAGTAATTGTTCACATGGGAGGTTGTAATGGATTTTACTGTTCCTTTAATAAAAACTCCACGGATTGGACATCTTCTTAGCGCAAGTGCACAGCTACTACTTGTAGCTAAATGACCACAAAAAAGACAAACTATTGCAATCGTGTTGTATGTTCCACTGGTGTAGTAATTGTTCTCATGGGAGGTTGTAATACCTTTTACTGTTCCTTTGATAAAAACTCTTTATATGAGGCATCTTCTAATTACATGTTCACAGCTACTACATGTAGCTAAATGACCAGAAGGAAGACAAACTATTGCAATCGTCTTGTATGTTCCATTAATTTAGTAATTTTCACAAGGGAGCTTGTAATGGCTTTTACTGTTCCTTCAATAAAAACCCTACATATTGGACATCTTCTAAGTGCAGGTGCACAGTTAAAACATGAAGCTTAATGACCACAAAGAAGACAAACTATTGCAATCGTGTTATATGTTCCACTGGTGTACTAATTGTTTACATGGGAGGTTGTAATGGCTTTTAATGTTTCTTTGATAAAGACTCAACATATTGGACATCTTGTAATCACAGGGGCACAGCTACAAGATGAAGCTAAATGACCACATGGAAGCCAAACTATTGCAATCGTGTTGTATGTTCCACTCGTCTAGTAATTTTTCACATGGGAGGTTGTAATGGCTTTTACTGTTCCTTTGATGAAGACTCCACATATAGGACATCTTTTAATCACAGATGCACAGCTACTACATGTAGCTAAAGGACCGCAAGGAAGCCAAACTATTGCAATTGTGTTGTATGTTCCACTGGTGTAGTAATTGTTCACATGGGAGTTTGTAATACCTTTTACTGTTCCTTTGATGAAGACTCTACATATTGGACATTTTCTAATTACAGGTTCACAGCTACTACATATAGCTAAATGACCACAAGGAAGACAAACTATTGCAATCGTCTTGTATGTTACACTAATTTAGTAATTGTTCACAAGGGAGCTTGTAATGGCTTTTACTATTCTTTTGATAAAGACTATACATATTTGGACATCTTCTAATCACAATGCAGAGCTACAACATACAGCTAAATGACCACATGGCAGACAAGCTATTGCAATCGTGACGATGTTCTACTGCTGTAGTAATTGTTCACATGTGAGGTTGTAATGGCTTTTACTGTTCCTTTGATAAAGACTCTACATATTGGACACCTTCTTTGCGCAGGTGCACAGCTACTGCTTGTAGCTAAATGACCACAAAGAAGACAAAGTATTGCAACCGTGTTGTATGTTTCACTGGTGTAGTAATTGTTCACATGGGAGGTTGTAAAACCTTTTACTGTTCCTTTGATAAAGACACTACATATAAGGCATCTTCTAATTACAGGTGCATAGCTACAACATGTAGCTTAATGACGACATGAAAGACAAACTATTGCAATCGTGTTGTATGTTCCACTAATTTAGTAATTGTTCACATGGGTGGTTGTAATGGCTTTTACTGTTCCTTTAATGAAGACTCTACATATTGGACATCTTTTAATCACAGATGCATAGCTACTACATATAGCTAAATGACCACAAGGAAGCCAAACTATTGCAATCGTGTTGTATGTTCTACTGGTGTAGTAATTATTCATATGGGAGGTTGTAATAACTTTTACTGTTCCTTTGATGAAGACTCTACATATTGGACATCTTCTAATCACAGGTTCACAGCTAATACATGTAGCTAAGTGATCACAAGGAAGCCAAACTAATGCAATCGTGTTGTATGTTCCACTGGTGTAGTAATTGTTCACATGTGAGGTTGTAATGTCGTTTACTGTTCCTTTGATAAAAACTCTACATATTGGACATCTTCTAATCACAGGTGCACAGCTACAACATGTAGCTAAATGACCACAAAGAAACCAAACTATTGCAATCGTGTTGTATGTTCCACTGGTGTAGTAATTGTTCACATGGGAGGTTGTAATGACTTTTACTGTTCCTTTGATAAAGACTCTACATATGGGACATCTTCTAATCACAGGGGCACAGCTACAACATGTAGCTAAATGACCATATGGAAGACAAACTATTGCAATCGTGTTGTATACTCCACTGCTGTAGTAATTGGTCATATCGGAGATTGTAATGGCTTTTACTGTTCCTTTGATAAAGATTCTACATATTGGACTTCTTCTAATCACAGAGGCACAGCTACTACATGTAGCTAAATAACCACAAGGGAGACAAACTATTGCAATCGTGTTTTATGTTCCACTGTTGTAGTAATTGTTCACATGGGAGGTTGTAATGTATTTTACTGTTCCTTTGATAAAGACTCTACATATTGGACATCTTGTTAGCGCAGGTGCACAGCTACTACTTGTAGCTAAATGACCACAAAGAAGACAAACTATTGCAATCGTGTTGTATGTTCCACTGGTGTAGTAATTGTTTACATGGGAGGTTGTAATGGCGTTTACTGTTCCTTCAATAAAACAATTAAAACTCTACAGATTGGACATCTTATTAGCGCAGGTGCACAGCTACTACATGTAGCTAAATGATTACAAAGAAGACAAACTATTGCAATCGTGTTATATGTTCCACTGATGTAGTAATTGTTTACATGGGAGGTTGTATTGGCTTTTAATGTTCTTTTGATAAAGACTCTACATATTGGACACCTTCTTAGCGCAGGGGCACAGCTAAAACATGTAGCTTAATGACGACATGAAAGACAAACTATTGCCATCGTGTTATATGTTCAACTGCTGTAGTAATTGTTCACATTGGAGGTTGTAATGGCTTTTACTGTTCCTTTGATAAAGACTCTACATATAAGGCATCTTTGGATTACAGGTGCACAGCTACAACATGTAGCTAAATCACCACATGGAAACCATACTATTGCAATTGTGTTGTATGTTCCACTGGTGTAGTTATTGTTCACATGGAAGGTTGTAGTGGCTTTTACTGTTCCTTTAATGAAGACTCTACATATTGGACATTTTTTAATCACAGATGCACAGCTACTACATATGGCTAAATGACCACAAGGAAGCCAAACTATTTCAATCGTGTTGTATGTTCTACTGGTGTAGTAATTATTCACATGGGAGGTTGTAATAAGTTTTACTGTTTCTTTGATGAAGACTCTACATATTGGACATCTTCTAATCACAGGTGCACAGCTAATACATGTAGCTAAGTGACTACAAGGAAGCCAAACTAATGCAATCGTGTTGTATGTTCCACTGCTGTAGTAATTGTTCACATGGGAGGTTGTAATGTCTTTGACTGTTCCTTTGATAAAGACTCTACATATTGGACATCTTCTAATCACAGGTGCACAGCTACAAGATGAAGCTAAATGACCACATGGAAGCCAAACTATTGCAATCGTGTTGTATGTTCCACTGGTCTAGTAATTTTTCACATGGGAGGTTGTAATGGCTTTTACTGTTCCTTTGATGAAGATTCCACATATAGGACATCTTTTAATCACAGATGCACAGCTACTACATGTAGCTAAAGGACCGCAAGGAAGCCAAACTATTGCAATCGTGTTGTATGTTCCACTGGTGTAGTAATTGTTCACATGGGAGTTTGTAATACCTTTTACTGTTCCTTTGATGAAGACTCTACATATTGGACATCTTCTAATTACAGGTTCACAGCAACTACATATAGCTAAATGACCACAAGGAAGACAAACTATTGCAATCGTCTTGTATGTTACACTAATTTAGTAATTGTTCACAAGGGAGCTTGTAGTGGCTTTTACTATTCTTTTGATAAAGACTCTACATATTTGGACATCTTCTAATCACAATGCAGAGCTACAACATACAGCTAAATGACCACATGGAAGACAAGCTATTGCAATCGTGTTGTATGTTCTACTGCTGTAGTAATTGTTCACATGGGAGGTTGTAATGACTTTTACTGTTCCTTTGATAAAGACTCTACATATTGGACACCTTCTTTGCGCAGGTGCACAGCTACTGCTTGTAGCTAAATGACCACAAAGAAGACAAAATATTGCAACGGTGTTGTATGTTCCACTGGTGTAGTAATTGTTCACATGGGAGGTTGTAAAACCTTTTCTGTTCCTTTGATAAAGAAACTACATATAAGGCATCTTCTAATTACAGGTGCATAGCTACAACATGTAGCTTAATGACGACATGAAAGACAAACTATTGCAATCGTGTTGTATGTTCCACTAATTTAGTAATTGTTCACATGGGTGGTTGTAATGGCTTTTACTGTTCCTTTAATGAAGACTCTACATATTGGACATCTTTTAATCACAGATGCACAGCTACTACATATAGCTAAATGACCACAAGGAAGCCAAACTATTGCAATCGTGTTGTATGTTCTACTGGTGTAGTAATTATTCATATGGGAGGTTGTAATAACTTTTACTGTTCCTTTGATGAAGACTCTACATATTAGACATCTTCTAATCACAGGTTCACAGCTAATACATGTAGCTAAGTGACCACAAGGAAGCCAAACTTATGCAATCGTGTTGTATGTTCCACTGGTGTAGTAATTGTTCACATGTGAGGTTGTAATGTCGTTTACTGTTCCTTTGATAAAGACTCTACATATTGGACATCTTCTAATTACAGGTTCACAGCTACTACATATAGCTAAATGACCACAAGGAAGACAAACTATTGCAATCGTCTTGTATGTTACACTAATTTAGTAATTGTTCACAAGGGAGCTTGTAGTGGCTTTTACTATTCTTTTGATAAAGACTCTACATATTGGACACCTTCTTTGCGCAGGTGCACAGCTACTGCTTGTAGCTAAATGACCACAAAGAAGACAAAGTATTGCAACCGTGTTGTATGTTCCACTGGTGTAGTAATTGTTCAAATGGGAGGTTGTAAAACCTTTTACTGTTCCTTTGATAAAGACACTACATATAAGGCATCTTCTAATTACAGGTGCATAGCTACAACATGTAGCTTAATGACGACATGAAAGACAAACTATTGCAATCGTGTTGTATGTTCCACTAATTTAGTAATTGTTCACATGGGTGGTTGTAATGGCTTTTACTGTTCCTTTAATGAAGACTCTACATATTGGACATCTTTTAATCACAGATGCACAGCTACTACATATAGCTAAATGACCACAAGGAAGCCAAACTATTGCAATCGTGTTGTATGTTCTACTGGTGTAGTAATTATTCATATGGGAGGTTGTAATAACTTTTACCGTTCCTTTGATGAAGACTCTACATATTGGACATCTTCTAATCACAGGTTCACAGCTAATACATGTAGCTAAGTGACCACAAGGAAGCCAAACTTATGCAATCGTGTTGTATGTTCCACTGGTGTAGTAATTGTTCACATGTAAGGTTGTAATGTCGTTTACTGTTCCTTTGATAAAGACTCTACATATTGGACATCTTCTAATCACAGGTGCACAGCTACAACATGTAGCTAAATGACCACAAGGAAGCCAAACTATTTCAATCATGTTGTATGTTCCACTGGTGTAGTAATTGTTCACATGGGAGGTTGTAATGACTTTGACTGTTCCTTTGATAAAGACTACATATTGGACATCTTCTAATCACAGGTGCACAGCTACAACATGTAACTAAATGATTACAAGGAAGTCAAACTATTGCAGTCGTGTGGTATGTTCCACTGGTGTAGTAATTGTTTACATGGGAGGTTGTAATGGCTTTTACTGTTCCTTTGATAAAGACTCTACATATGGGACATCTTCTAATCACAGGGGCACAGCTACAACATGTAGCTAAATGACCATATGGAAGACAAACTATTGCAATCTGTTGTATACTCCACTGCTGTAGTAATTGGTCATATCGGAGATTGTAATGGCTTTTACTGTTCCTTTGATAAAGATTCTACATATTGGACTTCTTCTATTCACAGAGGCACAGCTACTACATGTAGCTAAATAACCACAAGGGAGACAAACTATTGCAATCGTGTTTTATGTTCCACTGCTGTAGTAATTGTTCACATGGGAGGTTGTAATGGATTTTACTGTTCCTTTGATAAAGACTCTACATATTGGACATCTTGTTAGCGCAGGTGCACAGCTACTACTTGTAGCTAAATGACCACAAAGAAGACAAACTATTGCAATCGTGTTGTATGTTCCACTGGTGTAGTAATTGTTCACATGGGAGGTTGTAATACCTTTTACTGTTCCTTTGATAAAGACTCTACATATAAGGCATCTTCTAATTACAGGTTCACAGCTACTACATGTAGCTTTATGACCACAAAGAAGACAAAATATTGCAATCGTGCTGTATGTTCCACTGGTGTAGTAACTGTTTACATGGGAGGTTGTAATGGCGTTTACTGTTCCTTCAATAAAACAATTAAAACTCTACAGATTGGACATCTTATTAGCGCAGGTGCACAGCTACTACATGTAGCTAAATGATTACAAAGAAGACAAACTATTGCAATCGTGTTATATGTTCCACTGATGTAGTAATTGTTTACATGGGAGGTTGTATTGGCTTTTAATGTTCTTTTGATAAAGACTCTACATATTGGACATCTTCTTAGCGCAGGGGCACAGCTAAAACATGTAGCTTAATGACGACATGAAAGACAAACTATTGCCATCGTGTTATATGTTCAACTGCTGTAGTAATTGTTCACATTGGAGGTTGTAATGGCTTTTACTGTTCCTTTGATAAAGACTCTACATATAAGGCATCTTCGGATTACAGGTGCACAGCTACAACATGTAGCTAAATCACCACATGGAAACCATACTATTGCAATTGTGTTGTATGTTCCACTGGTGAAGTTATTGTTCACATGGAAGGTTGTAATGGCTTTTACTGTTCCTTTAATGAAGACTCTACATATTGGACATTTTTTAATCACAGATGCACAGCTACTTCATATGGCTAAATGACCACAAGGAAGCCAAACTATTTCAATCGTGTTGTATGTTCTACTGGTGTAGTAATTATTCACATGGGAGGTTGTAATAAGTTTTACTGTTTCTTTGATGAAGACTCTACATATTGGACATCTTCTAATCACAGCTGCACAGCTAATACATGTAGCTAAGTGACTACAAGGAAGCCAAACTAATGCAATCGTGTTGTATGTTCCACTGCTGTAGTAATTGTTCACATGTAAGGTTGTAATGTCGTTTACTGTTCCTTTGATAAAGACTCTACATATTGGACATCTTCTAATCACAGGTGCACAGCTACAACATGTAGCTAAATGACCACAAGGAAGCCAAACTATTTCAATCATGTTGTATGTTCCACTGGTGTAGTAATTGTTCACATGGGAGGTTGTAATGGCTTTTACTGTTCCTTTGATAAAGACTCTACATATTGGACACCTTCTTTGCGCAGGTGCACAGCTACTGCTTGTAGCTAAATGACCACAAAGAAGACAAAGTATTGCAACCGTGTTGTATGTTCCACTGGTGTAGTAATTGTTCAAATGGGAGGTTGTAAAACCTTTTACTGTTCCTTTGATAAAGACACTACATATAAGGCATCTTCTAATTACAGGTGCATAGCTACAACATGTAGCTTAATGACGACATGAAAGACAAACTATTGCAATCGTGTTGTATGTTCCACTAATTTAGTAATTGTTCACATGGGTGGTTGTAATGGCTTTTACTGTTCCTTTAATGAAGACTCTACATATTGGACATCTTTTAATCACAGATGCACAGCTACTACATATAGCTAAATGACCACAAGGAAGCCAAACTATTGCAATCGTGTTGTATGTTCTACTGGTGTAGTAATTATTCATATGGGAGGTTGTAATAACTTTTACCGTTCCTTTGATGAAGACTCTACATATTGGACATCTTCTAATCACAGGTTCACAGCTAATACATGTAGCTAAGTGACCACAAGGAAGCCAAACTTATGCAATCGTGTTGTATGTTCCACTGGTGTAGTAATTGTTCACATGTAAGGTTGTAATGTCGTTTACTGTTCCTTTGATAAAGACTCTACATATTGGACATCTTCTAATCACAGGTGCACAGCTACAACATGTAGCTAAATGACCACAAGGAAGCCAAACTATTTCAATCATGTTGTATGTTCCACTGGTGTAGTAATTGTTCACATGGGAGGTTGTAATGACTTTGACTGTTCCTTTGATAAAGACTACATATTGGACATCTTCTAATCACAGGTGCACAGCTACAACATGTAACTAAATGATTACAAGGAAGTCAAACTATTGCAGTCGTGTGGTATGTTCCACTGGTGTAGTAATTGTTTACATGGGAGGTTGTAATGGCTTTTACTGTTCCTTTGATAAAGACTCTACATATGGGACATCTTCTAATCACAGGGGCACAGCTACAACATGTAGCTAAATGACCATATGGAAGACAAACTATTGCAATCTGTTGTATACTCCACTGCTGTAGTAATTGGTCATATCGGAGATTGTAATGGCTTTTACTGTTCCTTTGATAAAGATTCTACATATTGGACTTCTTCTATTCACAGAGGCACAGCTACTACATGTAGCTAAATAACCACAAGGGAGACAAACTATTGCAATCGTGTTTTATGTTCCACTGCTGTAGTAATTGTTCACATGGGAGGTTGTAATGGATTTTACTGTTCCTTTGATAAAGACTCTACATATTGGACATCTTGTTAGCGCAGGTGCACAGCTACTACTTGTAGCTAAATGACCACAAAGAAGACAAACTATTGCAATCGTGTTGTATGTTCCACTGGTGTAGTAATTGTTCACATGGGAGGTTGTAATACCTTTTACTGTTCCTTTGATAAAGACTCTACATATAAGGCATCTTCTAATTACAGGTTCACAGCTACTACATGTAGCTTTATGACCACAAAGAAGACAAAATATTGCAATCGTGCTGTATGTTCCACTGGTGTAGTAATTGTTTACATGGGAGGTTGTAATGGCGTTTACTGTTCCTTCAATAAAACAATTAAAACTCTACAGATTGGACATCTTATTAGCGCAGGTGCACAGCTACTACATGTAGCTAAATGATTACAAAGAAGACAAACTATTGCAATCGTGTTATATGTTCCACTGATGTAGTAATTGTTTACATGGGAGGTTGTATTGGCTTTTAATGTTCTTTTGATAAAGACTCTACATATTGGACATCTTCTTAGCGCAGGGGCACAGCTAAAACATGTAGCTTAATGACGACATGAAAGACAAACTATTGCCATCGTGTTATATGTTCAACTGCTGTAGTAATTGTTCACATTGGAGGTTGTAATGGCTTTTACTGTTCCTTTGATAAAGACTCTACATATAAGGCATCTTCGGATTACAGGTGCACAGCTACAACATGTAGCTAAATCACCACATGGAAACCATACTATTGCAATTGTGTTGTATGTTCCACTGGTGAAGTTATTGTTCACATGGAAGGTTGTAATGGCTTTTACTGTTCCTTTAATGAAGACTCTACATATTGGACATTTTTTAATCACAGATGCACAGCTACTTCATATGGCTAAATGACCACAAGGAAGCCAAACTATTTCAATCGTGTTGTATGTTCTACTGGTGTAGTAATTATTCACATGGGAGGTTGTAATAAGTTTTACTGTTTCTTTGATGAAGACTCTACATATTGGACATCTTCTAATCACAGCTGCACAGCTAATACATGTAGCTAAGTGACTACAAGGAAGCCAAACTAATGCAATCGTGTTGTATGTTCCACTGCTGTAGTAATTGTTCACATGGGAGGTTGTAATGTCTTTGACTGTTCCTTTGATAAAGACTATACATATTGGACATCTTCTAATCACAGGTGCACAGCAACAACATTTAGCTAAATGACCACAAGGAAGCCAAACTATTGCAATCGGGTTGTATGTTCCACTGGTGTAGTAATTGTTTACATGGGAGGTTGTGATGGCTTTTACTGTTCCTTTGATAAAGACTCTACATATGAGATATCTTCTAATCACAGGGTCATAGCTACAACATGTAGCTAAATGACCATATGGAAGACAAACTATTGCAATCGTGTTGTATACTCCACTGCTGTAGTAATTGGTCACATGGGAGATTGTAATGGCTTTTACTGTTCCTTTGATAAAGACTCTACATATTGGACATCTTCTAATCACAGGTTTACAGCTAATGCATGTAGCTTAATGACCACAAGGAAGAAAAAACTATTGCAGTCGTGTTGTATGTTCCACTGATGCAGTTACTATTCATATGGGAGGTTGTAATGGCTTTTTCTGTTCCTTTGATAACGGCTTTACATATTGGACATCTTCTAATCACAAGGGCACAGCTACTACATGTAGCTAAATGACCACAAGGAAGAAACACTATTGCAATCGGTTGATCCAATTATATCTTACAATTCTCCTGATGTTTTAGGTTCTTATCTCCTTCTTCAAGACTTCTTACTGCCACTAAAAGAAAAAAGATTTAAATGTAAAATTTATTCGTTTCATTTATTTCAGCAAATCATTAAGTATCCTCTCGAAAAATGTAATTTAACTTCAAAACAAAAGCGTTTTTTGCATTTTTGATAAGTTGAAAGTGGTAAGGTTTTGCTTTATTATTTCGAGCTTGTATTTCAAGTTTAGGTTGATATAAGTTCGAGTCAAAGTTAAATATTCGGAATTACTACGGGTTAGTTTAAAAAAAAATCGTGTGGAAACTTTCGAGATAAGAGTTCTAGTTATTAGTCGAGTTTGAATAAATGATCGAGTTTAGAATTACTATTAATTTTATACTGTATATTGAACTTTTACTCGACCACAAGATGTAACCCGAACTCGAACATGTCTATTATTTCAAAAATTGCTCGAACTTGAATATGTTCTCAAAAGCGAGAATACTACTTTTACCTCGAACTTCAACTTGAATCCAACTCCATGATAAACCACATAGTTATTCCCGAATCAATGTGTTCATACATTGGCAATACAAATATAAAACTGTAATATCATACTTTTCTGGTCTGCTGCAGATTCACTTCATAAAATATATATATATATATCAAAGTAGACTTGGTGTAAAGGCAAATATGACGCGTACATATCACAAATGAAAATGTCTAAATTCTAGAGATAAACATGCGATCATCAATGACTTAAAAGTGTCAATACTATCCATACGTGTAGGTTTGATTAGGAACTTTACGTTTAAAATTTTCCTCGGAGTTCAGTATTTTAGTGATTTTACTTTTTATTGGTTTTCTTTTTTTTATATATATATAAAATAATCCGGATGTAAGTTTTCACATTTGAATTGTACCAGTATTACATTTGCCATTTCAAAGAATTTTAATAGCTTGCTATGCGGTATAGGGTTTTGTCATTGTTAAAGGCCGTACGATGACCTATAGTTTCGTCAATTGGTCTCTGGTCGAGAATTTTCTTTTTAACAAGCATACCACATCTTCTTTTTATATCATATGTCTCCTGTAACCGTCACGAAGAATTCGCAGATCTGTTATTTTATTTTCGTCCTGATCTTGCTTATAAAATATAAAATTATATAACTTACAATATCTATTGCAAGATTTGATTTTAGACATTAGCACATTTTTGCTTTTATTGTTCCTTTGATGAAAACTCTACATATTAAACATCTTCTTAGCGCATGTGCACAGCTACTACAAGCAACTAAATGCCAACATGGAAAACAAACTATCGCAATCGGTCCATCCAATAATATCTTACAAGTCTGCTGATCTTTCAGGTTTTCATTTTCTCCTGCAAGATTTTTTTACTGACACTGAAATAAATAAAGGGTAATGTAAAACTGATACATTTCATTTATTGAAGTAAATGATAAAGTATCCCCTCGAAAAAAAATTTAAATTTGAAAAAAGTGTTTTCGGTATTTTTGATTACTTGAAAAAGGCTGAAATTGCATTATTAATGCGAGCTTTTAGTTCGAGTCTAAATTTGAATTAAAGTTCGACTTACAGTTTAATATTCGGGAATATTTCGAGTTAGATTTTGACCAATCGTGTTTAAATGTTCGAGATAAAGAGTAGAAGTGAATCGTCGAATTTGAAATAATGATCGACTTGAAAGTTACTAGTATACACATACTGTAGATTGAACTTTAACTCGAACACAACATGCAACTCGAACTTGAACTTGTGTATTATTATAAAATTTATTGCTCGAACTCGAATATGTTCTCAAAAGTGTTACTAGCAAACTACTTATACCTTAAACTATACAACTTACAAAATATATTGGAAGATTTGTATTATTAATTTTGTATCATTTTGAAACATTTGAAAAACATTCGCACATTATGGCTTTTACTGTTCCTTTCATGAAAACTCTTTCTTACCGAAGGTGCACGGCTACTGAATTTAGGTTCGACTTGAAGTCAAATATTAGGGAATACTTCGAGTTAATAAAAACAAATCGTGTTGAAATGATCGAGATAGAGTTCAAGTTAATCGTCGAATTTGAAATAATGATCTAGTTGAGAGTTATTAATACACACACATACTGTAGATTGAACTTTAACTCGAACACAAGATGTAACTCGAATTCGAACTTGTCTACTGTTCCTCTGGTATCTTTCGTCCCTCTTTTAGTTCCAAATGTATTGCTCGAACTCGAATATGTACTTAAACGCCTCATGAGAATATCGAACTTCAACATGAATCCAACTCAATGATAAACCACATAGTTATTCCCGCATCAATTTGTTCATGTATGGGCGATAGATATATAAAACTGTAATATCATACTTAATCGGTTCTACTGAAGATTCACAACGTAACAAATATATAGATTAAAGCTGCGTGGTGTAGAGGTAAATTATACAACAACCCTGCAACAAAATTCTAGAGATAAACCTGCGATCATCAAAGACTGGAAAGAGTCTATCCATACAGGACATACATATAATATAAAAAAAGACGATGTGGTATAATTGCCAATGAGACAACTCTCCATAAGAGACCAAACTGACATAGAAATTAACAACTATAGGTCACCGTATGGCTTCAACAATGAGCAAAGCCCATATCGCATAGTCAGCTATAATAGGTTCCGATATGACAATGTAAAACAATTCAAACTAGAATACTAACTGACTTATTTATGTACAATAAATGAACGAAAAACAAATATGTAACACATAAACAAACGACAACCACTGAATTACAGGCTCCTGACTTGGGACAGGCACATACATACAGACTGTGGCGGTGTTAAACATGTTACATTCATGTTTATTTGATTTGATTTTTTTTTAGTGTTTAAAGGTTAAAGTAAAAACTTCTAGTTCTTTAACATACCCTTATTAAATAAAATCTATAAAAACCCGTCCTAAACAAACATAACGGCTTTATCCATACCTATAATGGTTTACTTTCACAACTTGTGACTTGGATGGAGACTTGTCTCATTGGCACTCATACCACATCTTCTAATATCTTTTTTATAAATTAAATTAGAAAGATAGTCAGTCAGTAGAAGCAAATAATTCTTGTACATTAGTTTACCCTAATTATATCCAATTTATAAAAATCAGTTTGTAATTGTTTTTTTAACCAACTTTAATCCAGAACTCAGTTAGGGCTGAGTAAGACATGTACAACAATTCTTTGTTTTTGTAAAAATGAATCCAAACGAGTAGAATAAAAGTTTTGAACATTAAAACTCATTTTTGTTCACGACAATGTCGTACATTGTTGTGAATAATTTATACTGAACTGTTTTTTTTTTATTTCCGCAATTCCATGTAAACAATTGTATCATACACATGTATTGGTGATTTACCTAAAAAGAATAAGCATATTGCATGGTTTTGTTTTCTCATTTGTACCTAGCGTTGTTCAAAAGATGCATCGCATATCCTGCGTTTGTATACATTCCACAGAAAATATAATGATAAATAAAGTGAAAAAAAGTTTCATTTTTTTTAGATTTTGTTACACATCACGTGCACGTAGGACACAAATGAAATCAAATTATGAAATGACATGACTTTGACGCATATGCAGATTGTAAAATTATAAAATTATTATAGATGTTTTAATTTGATGCATGCAGAATTAAAATTAATATTATTGCATAAAACTTGGTTAAAGCAATTCTTATAAAATACGCTGCATTCGTATACATGTAACATATATTTACCGTCATTTGTATTTGTTTGCATTTAAGTTATACAAATCCTACATATTTCACAAATCATTATACTTATTATTATACCATCATAACAATCGCATTTATTTAAATAAATTTGAATTGAATTACGTACTTGAGCTTTCAATCTTAAACACTAAACGTCACGCAAAATACGCAACCCCGCATTCCTGTATAGACATAATGGTTTAAAGGCATGCAATGATACAGAAAGTCACATTTCATTTTTGTAAGCGTAAAAAATAAATTGAAACATTGAACTCAGGCACAGTTGTGATCACAACTCAAGCTTTAGACGGAACACATTAAATTATTTGTTTTGATCAGAATAATCAAAGGTAAGCAATTGATTTTTATACAGTAATTTAGATATTTTGTTCTGTTTGACAAAGACTTAATATACATACTTGTTTTTATAAACAATTCATCAAAATGGATATAAGATGATAACGATGACAAATAATGAGGTATACCATTGCCACAGAATAAGGAATCAGTTCTAATTCTGAAAAAAAAAAAATAAAAAAAAAAAATGTGGGATTATTTGTTTTCCGAACGCTATATCAATTCCAGAATTCTTGGTTAAATGCAGTATATCAGACACCAAGATAGAGGCATACAAGGATAAATCCTTTTCCACAGCTAAAAAAATCCTTAAAAACCACAAACTTATCTATATCAATGATAAGTCGTTGATTGCATGATTGTGTCTCTAAATGTCCAGTGGGAAATATATTGTGCATACCAAATGGTAATCAGTCGTTATAGGATTGAAATAAAACTTGAATTAAAAAAAAATTGAAGTTCTTTGTGTTTCTTCTTCAAGAAAAAAATCATAATTTGGCACATATATTACAATTTTCCTGACACTTAGTCTTTGTACTATTTGTCTTTCACTTTGTTTATTGGAAACAGTTTTTCATGGATTGTATAATATTTCATCTTGGTAGTTTTCAAAATTTTGTGTACGTGATATATATTTACAGACAGGTCATGTTCTAAATCAGTAGGACAATTATTTTTTCATTTTACATCAGATGTGTGTTAAAATGTCAGTTTTGATTTCAAAATTGGCACATCATTGAATTTATAAACTATGAAGTAAGTTTTTAAATGATTCCAAACACTATCTATACAGTTGATGAATTTTGCAAACGGTGTGACGTAAGATACTTTTTGTCAAGTGGTAAACGCTATAGCGTATGTTTACACGAATGTTAGAAAATTCGTTCAAAAATAGTTTATCATTTCTGTCTGGGAGTTTTTTATTGGCAATTATACCACATTTTTTTATGTCTTGTATCTAATCAAAATAGAACTTCAGTACTCAGTATCTGATATTGGATATTTGTATTTTAGTAGTAGATATTAATTTATCGACACAAGAGAGAAATTATGCTTCAAGCAGTGAGTTAGTAAATACAGGCTCACTATACATAGACATTAAGCATGAAGACTTTATCTCAATAAATCAAATTAGACTACCTTTACATATACATAAACAGAAGAACAGACTAGACAATGGTAAATGAACATTTATTAAATACCTCATTTTTTTTAATACTTAAAAAAACAACGAATCCACTTTCTTAATTGAAAATTGTATAATTCAGGCAAGTATTTATTGATTGGTAAATTACTTAACGTTCCATGGGGAAAACATTGATGAACTAATAATAACCAAAAATTTCACAGTATAAGATTTGTTTGTTAAAAATTACATAACAAACTTGTTGTTTAGAAGATGTGAAAACTTCATGTACATTAGCATACCATTATTTAATGAAATTTAGAAAAATGAAACCAAACCAGAAGAATCAAAGTTATCAAAATTATTTTGTTCAAAAAAATTTCCTACACTATTGTGAATAAATTTATTATTTACTATCTTTAATTTCCGGAACTACAAGTAAACAATTGTACCAAACACATATATTGGTTATTTGCCTAGTAAGACCAAGCTTATTGCATGGTTTTTGTTTTTCATTTGTACATGTACCTAGTGTTGTTCAAAATATGCATCATATATCCTGTGTTTGTATATACATCAAAGAAATGTAATAACCAATATAACGAGAGAACTCTTGATTTACTTTTCAGATTTTGTTACACAGCATGGAGGACGAAGGTAGATAATGAAATGACATAACTTGGATGCATATGCAAATTGTCAAAACACGATTCTTTTTATTATAAAATATTTATAAATATTTTGACTTGACATATGCATGATTAAAAAAAAAGTTTTTCATACAATTTGTTGAAATCAATCCCAAAGAATATGATGTGATCTGATACATCTGCACAGTCATTTGTAATTGTTATAATATATCATTTGGATTCTACATACCCCATATATTTCCGTGGATGGACAATGGTTTGAACAACTACAAATAAAAGAAATAATAAAATAACATAACTCCCATTAAAAAATATGAAGAGAGCGCCTGCAATACTAGGTACGTTTGTCCATCCAAAAAAAAAAAAAAAATTCACCAGCCTGTAAAACATTGTGCAATTTAAACATTACACCGTACTAATTGACCGGTTGTTGTTGATTTCTTTTTATAAGAGAGAAGTTACCAACTGCAAAGCTGCACCCATGCTTTATCCAACATTTTCGACATAAGGAAATGCATGTACAAGGTTACTAATAAAGATTCGTTTAATGTGTTTGAGTGTTTGATTTTGCTATTTGTTAACGGACATTCCGTTTTGAATTTCCTTGGTGCTTGGTATTCTTTTTTACTTCCAACCTCTTATTGAAAATCACCAATACTAGTACCCTTCATCTGACCGCAATGGTTTTACGTTTGTTTGTTTGTTCAACTCAGACGAGTCGCGTGCTTTCAAATTGGTAGTTTTTTTTTTTGCTTGTGACTAATTTGCTGTAAAACACAAGTGTGCCACTATAATCCTCAGATATCCGATATCATATCCAACAAATTAAAATGATACATATTTGTCAACGTCGACGCCTTAAAATGCATTTTTTTTTCATACACCGAACGAATTAACGATTATAATCAAAAAGATGAATTGAAAACAAAGACCCCTGACGATACATATGGATTTATATGTGAACTCTCATGCTTGGTCTGGTAAAATATGTTCAGAGGGATTTAAATGTTGTTTATAAATGAATTATTTACCTGGAGACATCAATAAACTAATTCATGTTGATAAGCAGAGGAAGGACGGGGGTGGGGTGGTGGATTTGACATTATTTTCCAATATATTTTCACTACACGTACCTGTTGCCAGTACGCTAATTTCCAAACAGTTCCGATTTTAAAAAATACAACCCTGGTTACAACAAATTTAGAAACTCCTTAGTTACGTACATAGGTTTCATTTTAAAACAGTGTTTTACTAATTTAACACTACAAAATCGGTGTCTGATCAGACATCCACAATACTGTAAGTTGTTATTTGTATATACTCATTCATTGAAAAAAATGATTGCTGAACTATACATTTTATCAATCTTTCTGTCTAATATTTACCTTGTGTGTCGAGACTGTCGACGGTTATGATACTTTAATCAACAATGGTGTGACGTTCTGTCATTTGATTGGTCAAATGTGCGAAGTTCACTGTCGTCATAAGTCTAGTTGTTATGACATATTTAAAGATATTCTCTACCTTTATTTACTTTCATAACTACTCACCTGTAACCAGGTGAATACCGTGGGAATTTATATCACAGTTCATAAACTTTTAAGATATATTCAACGCAATTATCTAATTATTACTATCGTTGTAAATATAAGTATAAATGCTTCCTTAAACATGAACTATTCAATACTTTTTTTTCTCAAATTAATGGAATAAACTAATGAACAAACATGACATACTAAATGATTGATAATTATTTTTTTTTATTTATTGGTAATCAGTAAATTGTGATAAAAACTTCGTATATGATTTAAACATACTCAGTTTATTATTGATATGAATTCATGTTTTCTTATAATGAAGACGGGCTGTTTGCATCAAACTGACTGTACAATTTATGTATATTCAATGTCGTCCAATAATCTCGATACATGTATATCAAACTACACTCATTTCACGCACTTTAGCTATGCCTTTTTAGAATGTTACTGCACTCATCATATACATTGAGATTACCCTCAGTATCAAATAGGATAAGTTTTGCTTACACCTTATTTTTTTCTATGAAGTGTTTTATGGACTTGTTTGTCTTTTTCGATATTTGTGTTTTGCATAAAGCAAAAGAAAACATAGTTTGATGCTGGTGCCACCTAGCTGGTAAGGACGAATTATTTATGAATTTCCGAAAAGAAAAAGTCGTGATTTAAATAAACAACTGTTCAACCGTGCGATATAGCATTGGTATCTATCCTGACGGATAAAAAAGACTGACGGAGTACATTTCTTTATTTGGTTTTCCCACATTTCAGTGGAAGAATCTTTTGATCTTATTCTTATTAGTATGTTTTTTTTCTTCTGTCTAATTCTTGTTTTACGCCGTATTGTTGTTTGAAAAATTGTTCCTTAGATTTTTGGTATATAATATCGAATAGTGTTTAAGCTTTTGAATCATACAATGATTAACCAAATATTGAACCTCGGTCGAAGGATCTCCCCGAACAATGTGTCTTGTGTACCTAAGTGTTTCGCATCTGTAAAAGATCAAGATAACATTGTTTTACCAAATAGCTTGTTTTTTTTTCAGGTTGGTTGAAATATTTTTAATAGAACATATATGAAGGTTCCATATGAGAGTAATTTCCCTTTAACTTTCGTAATAAGTGAAATGAAGTAGTAACTCATAAACGATGAGTGATAGAAACCTAGATTTTGTTTGAGGCCATGGCTCCATCAAAACGAATGTGGTCAGGATCAAAGCTCAAATTCATGTTTTAATTTTCTGCCTGTGCTTGTGTATGCTTCTCCTAAGATACTGTGGGATATATTGACAAAATGATTTCGCCAAATTGTTAGTTGTGGTATGTAGTAACGAATGTTGAAAAAAAGATATATGGTTCTATACATCATTAACATTACATAGTAGAGACCAAATATACTTTTATGAAAGATATTTGTTTGGTGACCTTGAAATGAAAGTCAAAGTCAAACATAAATCTAATCTGTAGATTTTGACTTTTGATAAACATTTTATGATATTTTGCATTTGGTAGGAATATGATACAAAAGTCAACTGGAAGTGACATTAAATAAATCGAAAGTGGCCGATGTATGCATTAATTTACTCTAAAAACTTTTAAATGGTCAACGTGTACTATTTTCATTTTTTTGCGTTATGACACGACTGAATTTGATAAATGACATCCACATTATTTCTAATGGCCCTGTCCGGTCAAGTCCTAATTTTTGTTTAGCATGCGGCGGATACCAATACCAGACATATTGGTCCTTAACGAAAGTATGCGGCTTTAGTTTAACATCGTGTCTATGGAAGCTTGCTTCGAGCTTTTCATATTCAAAATCGAAAAATCGTTGCGTAGCTTCTTTTACTCGGGCAATCAATCTTGCCTTTATAAGAAGGCGAACCAACAATCACGTCCTAACATGAGAAGGTTAGAAGTACGTCACTGATGAGTCTTGTGTAGACGAAAAGCGCGTCAGACTATACTCCTGGTACCTTTGATAACTATTTGAGCTTTTATAAACAGCGGCACGGTAAGCCATAAGTATAAACAGATGATCATCGCAATCTGAACTAATTTCGTCTACATACATTGCGAGCATGTGTTCAGCAGCACGGTTATACCTCTCGACCGCGGGATTGAAATCTGCAAGGGGTAGTTCTTGACTTGTCTTTGCCTAGCAATTTGCATATTTTAGAAAATAAATTTGAACTATCACCCCTGATCCGTATGAATTCTAGCTGGTGTCCCAAAACGTCAATCTAGATATATTGGATACTGATTATGCCGTATGATTTAAAGCGTATGCCTTCTTCCATTTAGAAAAGTAGTCACCTACTACCATAGTACAAATGTATATTCATTTTGCTCGTCCGTCATACATGTAGGCAAGGGTCCCCCCTTGATATCGACCGCGATGCATTCTAATGGACTTTTAACGGAACAATGTTGCATACGATATTTGCTCATTTTCAGTTCAGGATTACGTTTCACACTCGACGGACACGTTTGACACCACATAGAAACATCACTGGTCACTAATGGCCAAAAAAACCGATTTCGAACCTTAAGTAAGGTTTCTTCGCGACCTAAATGGCTGGCTGGACATTTGTTGTGTAACTGTTTCATTATTTCCTCTCACACTTCTCTTGGTGCAATCAGGCGTTTAGTTAAAGATCCGTCAATTTCGTTTATTTTACGATATAGTAAATCCCATTGTCTTAGTAAGGCGGACTACCCCTGAATAGGAGTATTCACGACCGTTTTTTTATTTCATTTTTAAAGAAATTGCATTACAGTACTGAGGTTACTGTCTTATTGTTTCAGTCTAAACATTTCCTCGTTGTCCAATTGTTAGACTGTGTTTGACTGAGTTATGTCAGATAATTCGCTACTTTTCGAAGGATTATTATTTGCTTTGCTTATTGCATTCACGCTGCAAGATATGTTGATTTTGCATTCTTTGACAATCCTCTCGTTTACATCGGCGTCTAGTGAAATTTTCAACTAAATTCATCTATTGAGAGCATGAATTTCAAAACAATATTACTTTTCTCCCGAGACCTCTGTGTTACAAAGCAGCGCGCGAACCGATTGCGTTAAAGAAGTACTTCCTTAGCTAAACCGTTTCGACTGACTAAGTATCTACCACATTTTCTAAGGGAATCATTCCTGTCACACTTCCCCCATCTCAAGAGTCATCATACTATAAAGACTCTCACAAAACATACCCTAGCTAGAATTCCTCTCTAAACACCTTGGGAATTTTAGTTGGGCATCCATGTTAACTAACGAGTCACCAAATAATAAGCCTGGTATTTCTAATTTGTTTTCCCTTAGATGAGTCAATACTTTGATTATTCTCTAGAAATATCCACGCTGTCTTCAGTTATAATTTAAAAGTTGTGGTATTTCGGTGTTCAAAACTTTATACAAAAGTATATTAGAACAAGCTGGAGAGTTATCTTATAAGAAATCATATCGCATCTTTTTATCTTAGAAAACGACTCAAAACTTACCAAGAAGATACTGAAAAGTCGAAGAAAAACTGACAAACCATGGAAAAAAACCCGAAAAATAAAGTTGCGAAAAAAAAAAGACAAGTTTAAGTGATTGTATATGTATATTCGTACTTCCGTGTTAATTTGACCTTTTGACACAATTTGTAATGCATTGTTGTTATTCAATGTTTACTTCTTTTGTGTTATATCTCGTCTCACTCTCTTTAATATGTACCACCTTCGTTGAGTATTTAGTATAACGATACATGTTCACTTCTATACTCGTCCTATGAACAACAAATGTATTTATTTTGTAAATAATATTTCCGTACTCCTACCAACAGAATTATTATATTAAAATGTACCTGTGTACAAAAAATGTACGTTATTTTATTGAACGACATTTGGTCCAAGGTTACAGTTGTCTTTTTGACATTATTTTACATCCCCTTTATTTCCTGTTAATATTGAATTTGTATTGTATTTATATTGGTTGATAGATCAAATTTATGCGTTCAGTGTATATTTACTTGTTTAAGTTAATATGTCTTTTTGGTCGAGTTCAGCCATTTCAATTGATATTTTATAGAGTGTCTTTCTGTGTTGTAATGTTACAGTACTGTTTTAGGGTGAAGGTTGGTGCCTGTTTAAACGTTTAAACCTACTGCATTTGTTCGCACCTGTTCTATCTAAGTCAAGAGCTTTTGTTCAGTAGTTGTAGCTTGTTGAGGTGGTTCATATGTGTTTCTCGCTTTTTATATAGGTTAGACCGCTGTTTGACACTAGTCAATTTGGGGCCTTTTATAACTTGCTGTTTGGTGTGAGCCAAATATTAGTGTTGAAGACCGTGCTTTGACCTATATTTGTTTACTTTTTACACATAATGACTTGGATGGACAGTCGTCTCATTAGAACGCATACTACATCTTCTCATTTCTATATACAATCATTTTGGAAAATGCATTGTATATTGCACCACTGATGAGAGAGGAAAATTATAGAAGTGTCACAATGATAATATGTGTTATATTATGATACTTTGTCTATTCAATATTGTTCTGAATAACTAAGTAACCAAGTCAAAATGACGCGAATTTAAGCAACTATACGGCTTTAACAATAAAACAAACCCTTAACGGTATAATAAGCTGTGCAAGGACCCAAGTCTAGTGGCGTGTCATTTTCAGATGATACAAGAGGTCATTTTGTTCTCAGCATGTATTAGGATCACAAATGAAAAGCAGCCGACAGAAACAATTAAAAGAAGGACCGCATTGAATGATGATCAAGAGTGCGTTATAGTTACCAACAAGAGTATTGATTCGTGTTGTGCAATAATTTATAATAGAGAATATAAAGAAATTTACGGACAATTTCAGTGATTAAAAATTGATTTCTTGAACTTGTTTGTTATTGCACAACGGCGTCTATTTCCATGCCGATTGCAACTTACAAGAATAAAGACCAGATCGCGATTGAATAATTTTATAATGTACGATATAAAAAAGGTAATTTAACGATCATTATAAACTAAAATTTGGAATTTTTGTATGTATCTGTTAATCCAATTAATTTGAGGGACAAATTTTGCATAGTTCATCTTTACGGAAGCATGTATACTTATATTGACAACGATTGTAATTATCAATGTTGCTTGTACGATCTTCTTGTAGATTATAGTTTTAACAAAGCAGTAAACATATAGTAGGTATTTTCATGACTTATTTTCTAAAACTATTTAGTATTGTGCTTGTTTGTAATGTAAATGAAGCACGGGTGCATCATGCTTACTATAAGGTATGCAATTGGTTTTTAACTTTTATCTGATATAATTGTCAGCAAACAATTTACCTTCTACATGCTAGATATATTTAGCATGTATTGATCATTTTGTGAATATATTGCATATCTAGTAAGAGAAGAGGAAAAAAATGAACGATAGTCATAAGGTATTGATCATTTATATATTCATTTTTCTACAATTGACAATGAGACGTGAAAGATGCTTTTAAATCAAATTAAAATTTAAAATAAAATATAAAACCAACAACTTTGACAGATTGATACCTGAAAACGAGTTTTTGGATTAATCATTTAAAAGATTTATAGAAAATAATTGGTTAAATTCACTAAATTCACAACTAATACTAACTGCATTGATACAAAATATACATATAAATCAATTTCCTTACAAGATAAGATATATAGTTTGTCCAGGTCATTATGTCTTTTATGTTTATACTTTATATCTGAGAACTTTTCCAGTATAGATATTATCGAATGTAGTTTAACTGATCATGTTGATTTTTTTTACTACATGTAATTATTTATAGATTGACATTTTTCATTTAGATTTAGCTCAGTATTATATCGTATAGTAAAGAAATTGATCGGTTTTCAAACTACGATAAGTTTGTCAATGAATCAACATAATGTGTTTGGCATAACTTCTTGAAAACAGTTAGAGAGTTAGACACAATTATGGAAGGTTAGTAAACATATTAATAATTTTTTAACTTTACATTTTATATATAAGTATTTTTGATACGAAAGAAAAACATGAATATATAAAAATGGTCATTCAGTTTCCATTAGACCAGGTAAGAAAACTGAAAGCAGTTGAATAATTCAGAAATGTGTTACGAATGTAAACTTTGTGAAACGTTTGCCTTCGGAGACACATTTTTTTTTGTATCAGTGACAAGATGAACATCGTCCAATTGCAAAGTCTGTAGAAAGAAATTTCCATTTAGTTTTTAAAAATCCAATGATTTGTTGAATCTTCTGGAATTGAAAATATACAAACAAATGTGTAAAGAGAAATACCCCCTTTTTAGTTCGGTATTTTTGTTGTTTTTTTCTGAAACAGTCACAATCGTCCAATTTGTGAATAATGAACGACAGTTTATGATAAAAACAATGATTAAGATACACAGCAATATTATATTCGACCAATAATTTTATTTTTACGAATTTTTCTTAGTCGGCGTCAAATAACTATTGACAACGGGATGGTAAAAAAGGTTTAGCAACACCAAATGATTTACCTAGTTTATATATTACAAATATCGAATAAAACCTTGTTTTGTGCTACAGCATAAGTTAGTATATAAAACAAAATAACGATAGGGATTCCAGAGGCATTCTTATTATTCTGAAAATGTCCACTAGTTTCAATGGTGATTTGAGAAAAAAGATACACAAATAAATTGAAACAGATAAACACCCCGGTTGATATCTTATATCGTAGTGCTGGAAACTCTAACAAAGATGATTTTCATCAAAGTTGGTTGAACTGTTTGATAAGTATGTTTTGGTTTTGCACAAGGTCATTTTTTTTCTCTGACGTCCCCTTCTTATTCCATTGTATACTGTACCTATATTGATAAATATGTGAGTCCAAGGTGCATGATTGTTTAAACAATTGTTATTTGCTCTGAACAAGCTCTCGGCAACAGTGAGTACTGTCAGATATCTTCTTTGTGTATATTGTGTTTAATGCTAGTCGTATATGTGTATATTTCGTTCTGATAAGTGTAGCCCTTTTCAAGTGATTTGATAGTTTGTTCTTAATTTGTGCATTAACACCATTGTTTCATGAAAGTTGGATAGTTTGGCGTCCGAAAACATGTATAATACAGTCACATTGTCACATTGGAAGTATATAATTCCCATATGATACGATATTCCCGGGCTTGATTTCCTTGATAGAGGCTTGTTGCTCATAAGGAAGCCAATAAACCACGAGTTCTAAAAGGCAGAGTTAAAATCACCCCTTCGTAAATTTTACGGACGCCATCACGAGTCAATTGACCGTTATTGAATATCCGTTTTACAGATGATAGCGGATATGTTCCTAATGCCGTAACCTCAACCCAGTTTCCTTTTCACGAATGTGACCTACCGAATAAGACTTGCTACCGGAGTTGTACTAACATGAGCAACACAATGAGTGCCTAACCTGGAGCAGGATCTGCTTACCATTTTGGAGCAACTGAGATCAACCCCATATTTTGGTTGGGTTCGTGGTGCTTAGTCTTCAGTGTTCCATATAATGTTTTGTCTATTGTTTGTCTGATAGTCTTTTTGTTTTTTAGCCATAGCATTGTCAGTTTATTTTCGACTTATGAGTTTGTATATTCCTCTGGTATCATTCGCCTCTCTTTTCTGCATTTCCTGTCCCAAGTCTGTAGCCTGTAGTTCAATATATATCATATTTGTTTATTCGTTTATTGGTCTGTACATAAATCAGGTCGTTAAATTTCTCGTTTGAATTGCTTTACAATTTGTCATTTCGGAATCTTTTATAGCTTCCAATGCGATCTGGGTTTTTACACCTTCAGTCAATTGACCAATATTGTCATTCGGCTCCTTATAAAATTTATCGCCCTTTAATGACACTTCTTTTTCTGCATAAGCGTTTTGTAGAGTCTGCAGAAGATAGAAACTGTCAAAGGAATATTATCATAGGACACTTACTACAAGTATTTGAACAATGCCAAAATTGTCAGTCACCAGTCTGTGATGGAGGTTGTTATTCATTTTTCTGTTCTTGGTTTAATTTTGAAACTTTAGTTGGTAGTGTGAATATGTAAATAACCAAAATGATCGACTGAAAATAAAAAGATCTACAAAACAGTCAAGTGAACGAAACTTATACTCGACTTTTTATTTGAATTATTGTCTTTATGTGATAAATACAATACCTTTATAAAAAGTAAAATCACAAAAATACTAGGAAAATTCGAAGCAGAACGCTCCTAATCAAATGGCAAAATTAAAAGCTCAAACACATCAAACAAATGGATAACAACTGTCATATTCCTAACTTGGTATAAGCATTTTGGTATGTAGAAATGGTGGATTGAACCTGGTTTTATAGTTAGCTAAAACTTTCACTTGTATGACAGTCACATCAAATTCCATTATATTGACAACGATCAGTGAACACAACAAACAGACATAATAGGTAAAAATGTCAAAAATAGGGGTACAGCAGTCAAAATTGTGTTATGATCTTAATCACTATAAAAGATATATTCAACAAAGGTGCATAAAAAGGCATGTTTTATTTTTTCATTAGTAATTTATATTGACATAAGCTTAATATCATTATTATGGAACATCCCTTACCCAGTCTAGAATATTCAATTTCAATTTGATAGATTTATTTCCCGTTTGATAGTGGGTTTCACTTCGGTGTTGACATGAATATCAATTATATAGTATTTTTTTTATAAAATTCTTGTCTACAAAAGTAAATACTAAGGTTTTCTTATCCCAGGCATAGATTACCTTAGCCGTATTTGGCACAACTTTTTGAAATTTCATGTCCTAAATGGTCTTCAACTTTGTACTTGTTTGGCTTAATAACTATTTTGATCTGAGTGGCACTGATCAGTCTTATGATGACGAAACGTGCGTCTGGCGTATTACATTATAAGCCTTGTACTTATGATAACTTTATGACATATTTAATACTGATAATTCAGTGATTAAATGCTATAGTCGCCTAACAAGGAACTCATGTTGAGTATATTGATGAATTGTGAAAATAAATTGTGTTTGTGTTAATGTTCACATTTTATTTCCAGGAAACAACCAGCTTTGCACACAGGAGAATAACTGTATATCAAGCAGTTAATTAGTACCCACCGGAATACCCTACAGAAGCGTCAACCATGCGGACTTTATCCCCGTCAATCAATACACGGTACCTTTGCATGTACAGCTTGTTGTGGGTGATACTCGCGTAAGAATTTACAATGCAACTCAGCATGGATTTGTACCATGTGGAATATCGTACAGTTATCAGTCATCAGAACCTTATGAGTGGAGGAATTGCAGAATTAATCTCCGTCCAATTCACCAAGAGAAAGTAGGAATACAAGAAACACCTTGACAATCTTTGGTAAATGAGTATATCTTTATTACACGCAACATTGTATAATAAGAACTAAATTTAATTTTGAATGAAAATAATTGCCTGATTTCAATGCAAAATACCACAATAACAAAGGACACAAGACAACTCAAAACAATAAATACATAAGATATGACACAACCTAACATTTAATGTGTATGGAATGAAACAAATCCGTCTTAGGGGACGACCTTTTGATAGTCTGCCCCTTCTCAAACATCACATAGTCGTTAACTTACGATTGGAAAATGGGTATCTGTAAATTTGATCTTAAAAAAAGTAATAATTGACGCCTGTTTTGCAAAATTATATTTTTTGTTTTTTCCCAAACCTAGAATTGAATATATATATAAACTTTTAAATTTTGATATGCTGTGCTGAAAAAGAATTTTACGAAATACTAAATAGGACTGTGTATATTATAAACTTCATGCATATACATATTATAAAATGGATTATGTATATATGACGTATATTTGTTCTGTATAATGTATATATTCTTTATTTCATGCGTGCATAAAATAATCAAATTTCATTGAATGTAATCTTGTTATATTATTTTTAAAGAAGTATGCATAGAAAATAAACATAAATCAAACATATATGCTATCCGGGAATTACCAAACATATACAACAGCACGAAACATCACCCAATAACCAATAAAATACCCCTCCAAAAAAAATTAGAGGTACATAAACCTCCACACTCTTAACACTCGGAATTGTATTTTATTTGGGTTTTAATCTTGTAACTAAATATTAGGAAAATCACTTTAATTTAGAATTTGTTTAAAAAATTTAAATTTCAAAAATAGTTTTGAAATTATAAAATATGTCGGTCACTATCACATGCCATGAATTCTGCCACTCATTATTTTTATTAATATTTCGCGGAAAATATTAGTCAGTTTGATTAGGATTAAATCCCCTTGTTTATGGTTGTGTAGGTTTTTTATTTTTAGCAAACACATTATTTAATATGTAATACTATATGTAGTCAGAAGTGGATATTTGTTGGATATTTATACTTTCCATGAAGAATTTTGGTGCAGCAATGAGTTGACAGTACAAAAAATATGCAAGTATTATTGAAAACTAATAATACAAGGGAGACAAAAAGTTGTAATACCACGCCCTTAGTAAAACACATATCATTATATATACGGATGGACGTTAGCGTAAACACATCATTACTATTATGAAAAGGTCTTTTGATCCTCGAGAGAAGGTTACATTTACTCTACGTTAAACAAAAGCTAATTCATCGAAATACATAAAAGATAGAAAAAAATAAATGTCGTTGTAAGTAATCAAATCACATGTAGTGACTAATTTATTGAACTAAAAATATTGAGAAAAAAAAATCAACGACAATCTCTAAAGTATTTTTACTTTTTCTATTATTAAAAAAAGAAAAACTTAAAAATTACAGAACTCATAATTGTGTTTATTTTGGTTTTGGTCTTGTTAATAGGTTTATCAGAGTTAAAAAAGGCTTTTATCTATTTATCAGAATTAGAAAAGGAACACTGATAAAAATGTTTTACAAATAAACAAATAAGATATAAAACCTATTTTATAGAATCAGTACTAACAAGGTGACGTAAATTAATATATCCTATCAGAATATACCTTTTTTGTAATGAAAGGAAAACATATATAGTTTAGTTCCAGTATTTAAAATTATATAACCTTAAGACCATTTTGAAATATCAGATTTTCTGTTATCTAAAAAAGAAAACCTTAAAAATCTTCAAGTTCGAAAATTGTTTTAATTGCGTTTTGGTCTTATAACAAGGTTATCAAAATAAAAAGACAAAATATTGGTATTGCATCTAGAATGAAAACAATGGCATACTAGTAGTTAAATGATTGTCAAAATAAAAAAATGATATTGACAAAATAAAAAAAAAAAACGCTGTTTAAACGTTTATAAATAATCAGATAAACAAATAAAAAATAAAACTGAATTATTGAATAATTCAGAAATATATAGTGTATTTATTAACGAATATCGTGATATAAGTCAACTTATTTCACTACAAAAATTATAACTATATTCAACATGAAGATATATTTTCTAAACGACACCTACAGAAAAACAATACTCTTCAAGGTAAACAAATGAAATTTACCTCAAATGACTCTTATCAAATGTAACGTTAATGTGGAGTTTATTTTCTTCTAAAATGTAATACTATAAAACAACAGCAGTTTTAATTGATTATATTTTTAGGTCTAATTATACCGTCATTTTGGAGTAAGTTGTTTTTCCCAGTACGGACTTTGACTGTAGAAGCGTATATTATTCAAATTAGATATATAACAATATCATTATCCCTGGGTCGACGTCTCTACTGGTAGACGTTGCGTCTCAGAGGGTATCACAAGGCCAGAAGTCAGCACTTTTGTGCCGAAATGAGATATCATTAATAATGTTTTTTTGTTTAGTATATATACTGTTGACGAAATATTAAAATATTTAAAACACTATGGTTTTTTTGTCCCCATATAAAGATTTTTATAACATCTCTTAGGAAGATTTGTTACATATGATCTTCAACTTTATTTGATTTGTCTTCCGAACACTGAGATGAGTGAAGCTTTCTGGTTTGTTACTGTTAAAATACTTATATTAAATCACATCAACTCGAGTTTTTGCTGTTTTTGTAAAAATGTGTTGATTGAGGTTTTGATAATAATAAACTATTTACTTATTTTCTTAACTATGCAAGTGCTCAGATTATTGCGCAGACACTTATTTTTATTATTGATGAAGACCCTAATTTAGCCACTAGATGTAAGTTTTTTTATGGTTTCTATTTAAAAATTTTAAATTACGGTATCTAATAATTGTAGCGATATTGTCTTGTTGTCCTGATAATTTCAGGGTTATACAGTTGAGTGCAGACCAAGCATTACATGTAGACGGGCGGAAAAAGTTAACGCGGCGTTTACTCGCGTGCACTTCATGTAAACGCCGCGTTAACTGTGCGTTACCTCCGAAATTTCAGTAGACATAAAAAGTAAACGGGCGTTTACTTTCGCGTTTACCTCCGCGTTAACGCGAAAATGGCGCTACTTCTAATTTTGTAAAGAGTAAACGGGCGTTAACTTTCGCGTGTACTCCCGCGTTAACGTGAAAAAAATGCGCGTCTTCTATTTTCGTAAAAAGTAAACGCACTTTAACTGTTTGTAGTAAACGCGCGTTAACGCAGATTGTCATCGTATCCTGGATACACTGACCTTACATATCAAATGATAAGGTACATCAAAATTAAATGACCAACTGGTCATTTTCGATTGACATATTGACGATTACAGTTAATGATATTACACCTCTTTAATTAATTGAAAATTAATCATAGTATATTTTGTGTTTCTGCACAAATAAACAGTTTAAGCATGTCCTCCTGTTATTCAAATAATTAAATCATCACAAAAATCCAGTAGTTTTCACATCTCAGACTGGCTCAATTATAACAACATTATTTGATCGCATCAACCAAAACTGACCACATTTGCACTTTATTATGTAAATCTATATAGCCTCATAGTACAATGTAGTAATTCGATAATATTTCTATGTCAGGATGGATTGTATAATAAAAATGACAGCAATATTTGAACACAATGACTACAAAATTTTGTCTGCATCAATTTAGAATTCCAGCATGTCCTCTTTTAATTCAAAATATTGAATCGCCAAAAAAATTCAGTAGTTTTGATACCTTAGGCTGACTCGTATAACAAAATTATTTGACATCATCCACAACTGACCATAATTATTTGCACTTTATTTTGTTAATATATATAGCTTCATAGTAAATCAGTAATAATTTCATTTTAATTTATTTCTGGTTTTGTCATAATGTTCGTTTAATCAAACCTTGATATAACAAAAATCGATTTCATTCACAAAAACCACGTATTTGCTTATCATTCTACTTCCTCAAATATAGCCTAATGCATATTCATACCCATTTCATGAATCTTTACATAATCTGAAAGACGGTAAAGTTGAAGATACACTTTACTTTTTAAGTGTTGTTGTAATGTTGGAAACCTACTCATGTAAGTAGTATGTAAACACACCGTTTCAAACCAAGTGACTTATAGCTAACACTATCCTCACTTTCAATCGAACTAACTTTTCATGAGCGATATGTCGTTTATTTTCTTCAGCGGTGTTCTATAGAATTAGAATGTTCGAGAATGCTTTTCATTTAGAATCATAACAAACATTTTCTTAGACATCGTACAACAGAAATTGAAGTTTGGGGTAGAAAAAAGGGGGTAGGATTATATTAATGGGGGGTTGGGTGGGACATAAACCTCAATCTATTAATTACGGGGATTATTGTTTGTGACGCTCGTTTTGCTCCAATTTCAATCTGAAATTAAGCTTCACACGTTTTTGTCATTTCCGGTCCCTCCGTTTTACTAATTTGTCGTCGCATGTTTCGAGAACTACAAATGAGTTTCAGAAATTTGACATCTATCTTCATGTGAACATTCTATATTGTATGCTGCATTTTCTTATGTTTTCTGACACATACTTCCCTTGTTTCCAGGTTTTTTTTATTTTTCCACGAACTATGCATCACATCTTCCTGGAATTTGTTATCTTACTCCATATGAGCTTTATACTGTGTTTTGAATTCGGTTTTATGAATAAATCATAGCAGGGGTTTCAATTGGTATCGTCCTAAACACAAAATGCCAAAAAAAATCGCATATTAATACCCATTAAGTCTTTGAATAAATATTTTGAAGTGTTCTGAACTGCAATAACAGCTTTTTTTTTTTTTGTATATTATGATAACATTTGAAAAAAAGTAATCCACACTATGTTAATATAAAATTGTTGTTTTTGGCCTTAATTTACAACATTTGGAAAAAAAAACGCAATCAGTACTAGCACTGTCTTCCTTCTTTCAAACAGATGATGGATAATTTTAAAAGATGTAATTCTGCATACAAAGCTTTACAATCAATCAAGTAGACACAACCGAATGAGTCACCGAATTCGAACTTACGATAAGCACCATGACGTGCATCTCTAGTGGGGAAGGATAGACTTTACACCTGAGAATCCCCGACCCCAGTTTAGAGTTATATTCGTATTGTTAGGTATTAATGTTTTATGATGTTTATTTACTACTTTTTTTCGTCATCTCTCGTGTTTATGTCATTGCGTTGTCAGTTTCCCTTGACTTCCGAGTTTTGTATAGCTGTTGAGTTAATTGTTTTATTTCATATTACCGCATACACCAACAGATAGATCTTTTCCTTTTGAAAGATTCAATCTTAATCCTCCTTATCTACTTCGTTAAATAAATGCTTTATAAAATTTCTCATCATATTGTGTTTTCTCTATTAAATGAACATCTAAGGCTTCGGTCAGTGACAACATTGTTTGCCGTTAGTTATCTGACATCTGCTATAAAACAGGAAGCCGACAAACAGATTGCATAGCAAAAACAGAGTTTTTTGTCAAGACAATTGAATGATTTGAAATAGTTAACCAATAAAGGATTTAAACTTAAAGGAATAACTTTGCATCTTAAAGAATATACATGGCAGGTAAGCCACTTAAAAAAAAATAAACATCTTTATGTTAGATAGTTTTAAAAAAGTATATATAACCTTAAAAATGAAATTCTTATACATTTTAAAAAGTATGATCATTAATCCCCAAAATAATGATAAAAGGAGTTAGAACTGCATAAGAAGTTATGGCAAATTAAATAGTAAGTAAATTAAGCTGATATTTTTTTTTCATATTATATTTTTTCTTCAAAATTAAACATGGGAACATGGTAATCATCACTCTTTTAAACAGAGGATGTATATTTCAACATGATAACTGGCTTTTTATTGATGGTGTTCGGATCAAGGGGATCCAGAGACCCGTGCTTCTATTATGTTAAACAATATTTTTAGTACAATTTCCTAATTTCGTTCCGCTTGACTCCTGTTTATCTCAAGCCCCCACCCCCGAACCTCATTTAAAATAAAGTTATCTGCGACTGTTGATTGATTGTCTAGGAAAGTACTACATGCCTGTTCTAGACGATGGTTTAGTTTATGCAAGAAAGGAACTTGCTATGCACTGAACCAACAAGCTCATGCCATAAAAGTGATTATGGTACCAAAATAAGTAAACGATTAAACAAACAAACACACAACACCAAGTTCAAAACAAAAACAAAATACTGCATTTATAGTCAATTTATTTAATTGCATATTATACACTTCGTCAAAAGAGGCGAAAAATACCAAAGGGATATATTCAAACTCCTCAGACGAAAATAAACTGACAATTTGATAGTAAAAACGAAATACGACGGATATACAAACAACAGTACACAAAACAGAACATAAACTGAGCAACAAGATCCCACTAAAAACCGGGGTCGATTTCAGGCGCTGCGGAAAGGTTAATCCTGCTCCACAAGTGACACCAGTCGTGCTGCACATGCAAAACGGTCCCGGTAATAAGTCTTATACGGTAGATTACATTCGAGGTCATCTAACTCTTGATGGCGTCCGTACAGAGGTGACAACTTCAACTTCAACTTCATAACTTGGAACTCTCGATTCAATAGGTACCTTGTAAGCAGCAACCCTCTATCAATGGAATCATTATAGGAAATGGAGGCTCTGGAATATCGTATTAACTGGGCGATATAATTATACTCCATATGCATGCTCTGATGGAATAATGCTTCATACAAAATGGACAATTTACAATTTGAAAGCTGAAATTATCTCATTTATCGTAAATTTTTGTTTTCAACCGACCCTCACTATTGATTTCTAGATGTAATTTAAGATATGAGGCAGCCTTAATGTCAGTCCCAGAGAATTTTCTGTTTGAATCAAAGTGAATTTTTAACACAGAAAAATTTGTTGTGATCACAAATTGAAAAATAAAAAAGATTTAAAAAGAAGAAGCTAAAACAACGAATCTGAATCGCGGCTTTTAATTCCTTGTTTGTGTTATCAAAACATGAAATATTTGATTTTGTTATTTTTTTATTTATGGGGGAACGTCAGAAGATATTGAAGAACAGTTAAAAGCAAACATGAGCAGCACGACAAGTTCTGCAGATAATTCAATGTATTGGAAATCGTCTGCTGACTCCATATAGACGCTCATGAGCTTGATGATCGTTGGTCGACTTCTTTAGGAACCATTGTCATTTAATTTTTTTCATACTTGTGTTTTTTGCAAAACCTACAGAAGCTTGATAGAAACTTAAAAAGAAAAAAAATATTATTTGGAAACAAAATACAAACGTGAATATGTATACAACGCCAAAAAAAGTCAGTCGTCAGTCCTGAGTAGTATTCTCCCTTGAATGACGACTTTTGCTCATTTTTTTTGTGTTATTTTGTTTGTTTTGGAAACTTTACTGAAACTGTAAATAAACCAAATTGGTTTGAAAGTAATAAAAAGATCTACCAATAAGTCAAATGACGAAACCATCAGTCGATTCCTTATGGGAGATGTTGCCTTTGAGTGAAAATTTCAGACAGACCTTTTTTTCTGTTTTTTTTAAACTTTATTTAGTCTCATTTAAATAAAACTTTATTACTGTTTACGAAACATCCGTTGAATATTCAATTAAAATTTGCTCATTCATTTCTCATTTGATGGTGAGTTATATGATTCATGTGTCATTAATTGTTTAATGCTATGTTTCAGTAAATTGTGTTGCTATAGTAAAATAAATAGAAACGAATGATGAGTATGTTAATGAATCGTAATGTTTTTATATTATGATTTAACATGTCATTTACAGGAAACAGTCAGTTTTGCACACAAGAGAGTAAATTTTTATCAAGCAGTCAAATATTACCTACTGGATTACCGTACAGGGACATCAACCATGCGGACTTTATTCCTGTAAACCAATTTACGGTTCCTTTACCTGCACTACTAGTTATGGGTAACGATTGAAGAAGTTACAATGCAACTGAGCTACGATTTGTTCCATATACAGGTATCAGTCAACAGAACCTTATGATGGGAGGAATTGCAGAATTATTCTCCCTCCAATTCACCAAGAGAAAGTAGGGATACAAGAAACACCTTGACAATCTTTGGTAAATAAAGTAACTTTATTACACGAAACATTGTATGATCAGAACTAAATTAGATTTTTTTTATAAACATAATTGCCTGGTTTCAGGGCAAAATATCACAATAACATAGAACAAAAGACAACAACTCAAAACAATAAAATTGACACAACCTAACATTTAATGTTTATGGAATGAAACATATCCGTCTTAGGGGACGACCCTTTGATATTCTGCCCCCTCCCAATCATCAAATAGTCGTTACCTTATGATCGGAAAATGGGTATCTGAAAATTTGATTTTAAAAAAGGAAATAATTGACAAGTCTATTTTGCAAAATTATATTTTGTATATTCCTAAACCTAGAATTGAATATATATACTTAAAATGACATGCTGTGCTGAAAAAGAATTTCACGAAATACTAAATAGGACTGTGAATATTGTGAAGACTTTTGGTGCAGCAATGGGTTGACAGGTACAAAAATATGTAAGTATTATTAAAAACTAATAATACAAGGATAAAAAAAGATGTAATACCACTCCCTCAGTAAGACACATATCATTATATATACGGAAGGACGCTAGCGTAAACACATTATTAGTATTATGATAAGGTCTATTGATCTCGAGAGAAGGTTACATTTACTCTACGTTAAACAAAAGCTATTTCACCGAAATAAATAAAAAATAGAAAAAAAAATATATGTCGTTGTAAGTAATCAAATTACATGTAGCGACTTATTGGATTGATTTCAAATGTGATTATAAAATGATATTAAAAAAGAATGTAATTGAAACTGGAAAATAGTTTGATTTGAAATGAGAATTGAATTTGTAGTGTCATCGTATTGTGCAACACGAAGTTCAAAGTTTAAACTTGAATCATGCACAATTTTTGTGTATACGAGTTAATAACCGATGGCGTGTTTCATTTCATCTTCATCTTCACGTAAAATAATGGGCAAAAAGCGAAATCCAAACTTTACAGAGGCAGAATTAAACAATCTTTCAGATCAAGTGAAGAGTCAGAAGGGCATTTTATTCAGTAAGCACAGCATTTGTTTACAAATTATTGTCTGTGACATGTCCAAAAGTTAAGACGAAGATAGGATGATCTTAAGACAACTAATTAGGTGTCCTAAAGTTAGGAAGAAAATTACGATGTATCCTAAGTTTAGAGAGCGTCGAGAACATGACGTAGGACAAAGACGTGTCATAAGATGGTCTTAAGAAAATCCTAATCCTTAGATAGCTTCGAGAACACCACCCCACTGATTTTCTGTTATCTAAACTAGAAAACCTTCGAAATCTTAAAGTTCGAAAAATGTTTTAATTGCGTTTTGGTCTGACAACAAGGTTATCAAAATAAAATAAAATATAGAATAATGGTATTGCATCTAGAATGAAAATAGTAGCATTGTTTTAAGATTGTCAGAATAAAAAAAAATGATATTGTCAGATTTAAAACAAAACCGTTGTAAAAGAGGGACGAAAGATGCCAGAGGGACAGTCAAACTCATAGATCGAAAACAAACTGACAACGCAAAGGCCAAAACAAAATAAAAAGACAAACAGACAAATAATAGTACAGATGACACAACATAGAAAACTAAAGACTTAGCAACACGAACCCCACCAAAAAATGGGGGTGATCTCAGGTGCTCCGGAAGGGTAAGCAGATCCTGCTCCACATGTGGTACCCGTCGTGTTGCTTATGTTATTACAAATTCGGTAAATAGACTAATTCGGTAAGTCACATTCGTGAAAAGGGAAGGGTATTGTAGTTTCGACATAAGGAACATATCCGATATCATCTGTGAAACGGTTATTCCATAACGGTCAACCAACTCGTGATGGCGTCCGTAAAATTTACGAAGGGATGATTTCAACTTCACCATTTGGAAATCTTGGCTAAATAGTTTCCTTGTGAACAGCAATCCTCTATCAAGGAAATCATGATAGGAAACACAAGCCCGGGAATATCGTATCAATTGGGAGATATATACTCCGTATGCAGGCGCTGCTGAAATGTTGCTACGTAGAAATGGAAAGTTCGCAATTGGGAAGCTGAAATCATCTCTTTTGTCGTAAAGTTTTGTTTTCAACCGACCCTCATTGTCAATTTCTAGATGTAAGTCAAGATATGAGGCAGACTTAACTGTATCTGTAGTATCCTTTATCTCTAGTTCGATGGGATAGATTCGTTCAACATAGTCACCAAATTTTGTATTATTTAGTGAGAGAACATCATCTATATAGCGGAACGTAGAGTTAAAGGATATTGCTAACTCCTTATCTTTCTTCCTAAGAAGTTCCTATATGAAGTCAGCCTCATTATAATAAAGAAACAAGTCGGCAAGAAGAGTGGCACAATTAGTTCCCATTGGAATTCCGACAGTCTGTTGAAAAACACGTCCTCCAAACGTAACAAATATGTTGTCAATCAAGAAATCAAGCATCTTGATAATGTCAGTTTCAGAGAATTTTTTGTTTGAATCAAAGTGATTCTTTACAAAGTAGGATTTATCCCTCCCCAAGACAAGAAACTTGTATCTACGTTCGCCATTCTTTTTAATGAAACAAAGTGATACCAACTCTTCCAATTTGTCTTTTAGTTTGGAATGGGGAATACTTGTGTAAAATGTAGAAAAGTCAAATGTTTTAATACTATTGCAAGATGAGAGAGTCTTAGATTGTATGTACTCTAAAAGATCTTTGGAATTTTTTAGTATCCACATCTGATTCACGCCACCTCTAGAATAGACAGTTTCACAATAACTTTGGAGCCCGGCTTTGATTGCTGATAAAATAGATGTTAATAATTTAGAAAGAGGTTTCGTGGAGCACTTGGAAGACCCAGCAATATACCATTGTTTGTAGGGACACTTATGTAGTTTAGGTATCCAATACAGTGATGGAAGATCCAGTTCTTCATCTTTGGTTGAAATTCCAAAGGAACATAGAACAGACCTATGATTATCCAGAATTTCCTCTTTGGTAAGTGTCGTGAGGGTATATGTTGAGTTTCCAAGTGAATTGTCAATACCTAATTCATTTATCAAGCAGTTTATGTAATGATATTTACACACAAAAACGATGTTGTTTTGGGCTTTTTCTGCGGGGACAACAACATATTTGTCATGGAGGTAGGACAACTGTTTTGCAACATTTGGGTCTTTAAAAATTGATGTAGCGTGGGTATTGATAAGCCCATTTAGTTTCTTCATTCGGATTTGTATCAACGACCTCACAGCCATAATCCATTCGGAAAGAGTATCTACGTCTTCATTCTCGCGTGTAGCCCATTACCTGGCATTATCCTCGTAAACGTTCATGAATAATCAGATAAACAAATAGAAAATAAAACTAAATAATTGAAAAATTCAGAAATACATAGTGTAATTATGAACGAATACCGTGATATAAGTAAACTTATTTCACTACAAAAATTATTATAACTATATTCAACATGCATATATATTTTCTAAACGACACCGACACAAAACAATACTCTTCAAAGAAAACAAATGAAAACCTCAAATGACTCTTATCAAAAATGTTAATGTGGAGCGTTTTTTTTTCTAAAATTTTATAATGTACAACAACAGCAGTTTTGATTATTTGTTTAGGTCTAATTATACCGTTATTTTAGAGTTACTTGTTTGTTTCTGTACGGACTTCGACTGTAGAAGCGTATATTATTCAAATTAACCTGAATAAATAAATAAATTTTTATTTATTCAAATAAGATATATAACACTATCACAACCACTGGGTTGACGTCTCTACTCTACTACTAGACGTTGCGTCCCAGAGCGTATCACAAGGCCGAAAGTCAGCACTTTTGTGCTGAAATGAAATATTATTGATACTGTTTATTTGTTTAGTATATATACTGTTGTTGAAATGTTAAAACCTTTTTAAAACACTAAGTTTTTTTGGCCCCATATAGAAATTTTTGAGAAGATTTGTTATACATGTTATATATGATCTTCAGCTTTATTCGATTTGTTTTCCAAACTATTCTGATTAGATGTCATCGAGTAAAAGTTTTTTGGTTGTTAAAATACTTATACTAAATCACATCAATGCGAGTTTTTGCTATTTCTGAAAAGAATGTGTTGATTGCAGATATGATAATAATAATCTATTTACTTTTTTTTCTTCTAAACTATGCAAGTGCTTAGATTTTTGCGCAGACACTTATTTTTATTATTGACGAAGACCTTAATTTAGCCACTAAATGTCAGTTTTTTTTTTATATCTATATAAAAAATTTAAAACACCGTATCTAATAATTGTAGCGATATTGTCTTGATGACCTGATAATTTCAGGGTTATAATATTTAAAAAGTCTTCATTTAAAAATACTTAGAAAGCTGTTATATCCCTATTTATTTGGGAAGATGAGAGGCATTTTAACCACATTTTACAGTTTGAAGTAGACATGCATTAGATATATACCATCCAAAGTTCAATTTCCGATTATGAAATCGAGTATGAACTCCCATTACAATTACATTTTCTTCTTATATTTATATTACCAGTGATTGACTGACAAAGGGTGAGTAATCTCAATAAGCACTGTTCTGATCAGAATGTTAATTGAATTTCTCCGTCCCTTTTTGAATTACTATGGTGATAAATATTTGATTCCTAGAAAGGGGTGTGTATTTTTAAATTGATATGATGTCTTGGTTAAAATTGAAGGTCTATAATCTTGCATAAGAGAGAATAAAAAAAATGTTTTCTGCGACAAAAATGCAGGATATAATTGTGTACAAAATTAAAAGAGAGAAAAAAATTCACCTGGCTGTGCGGTGCAAATAAGTTAGTTTACCAGGTTTTGAATGAACATAACTTTTCCAGATCTATATAAAAACTTCCTGCTTCATGGCAAAGTCAAATGTTAGTAACTTAATTAACGATAACACATTTGCACAATGTTGAAAGCCGTACAGTAACATTTTGTTCTTTACAGTAATTTCATTTGGTAATTGATAGAAAATTGTCTTTATATTGGCATTTATACCATATCTCTTTATTGTAAGAGAGAAATCTTCTGAATTGTTATCTATGGAGTCCTAGTTGCGGATCTGTTGACCTTCATTTAGATATTTATGCCACTATTGAATTTTGTCTGTTTATATTATTTTTTTTGCATGTACAATGTTACTGATATTTTCGTTTTAATAACGATTTATTGTTGAGGAAAACTAGAGGAATACAACATTACATATAAGTTTGAATTTCTTTTCAGAATGTCTGAATATGACGATATTTCACCTGTTGTCATTGACAACGGTTCGGGTATGACCAGAGCCGGTTTTGCTGGTGATGAAGCCCCAGTATGTATGTGCAGTAATAGGCAGACAAAGGTCATATACAAAATGCAAAGTAAGAATAATGTTTCGTATGAGACGCAAGTGCAATTTAATAAAAAAAAATAGGCGAATTTGATTTTTCGTTTTCGTGCTTGAGTAGGAATTGACTATATTACAACAGAGCAGTTTAAAACATCAATTTCTGTGCACAATAGACGCAACTTAGATGGGAAGGAGGTTGAAGGTAGGTCGGGGAGGGGAGTGTCGTTGGTAAAATGGAAACCGAAAGAAATATAGTTTTTGCAGCAATTAGCGATCATTTAGATATCATTTTGGCATACAAAAAAATCCAAATATTTTCGTGTCCCTGCGTTTGCTGAAATCTAAATAACGCTTTATCAATGTCATGCAACCAAATGGCCATTCGGGATTTATTCCCATCACAAACGTCCAATGCCAAATATTGAGAAAAAAACGCATGAATAATTAACGACACACGTCATTTAATAGCTAAACGACCGACAGGACATACAAGTTAAAGCTAAAACTGCCTAAGTGCATCCTTACTTGAGGGGACTTGAGCCCTTGTTTCTTTCTGATATTATCAACCGCAAATCCAAGAACGTTGTTGACATGACTTATCATTGATCTGGTCATAATTATAAATTACCTGTTTACAAAACTTCCTCAGGAATAGATTACTTTAGCTGTATTTGGCAAAACATGAAGGAATTTTTTGCTCTTCGAGCGTCACTGATGAGTCTTTTGTAGACGAAACGCGCGTCTAGTGCAAATACAAAAGTTTAATCCTGGTATCTATGATGAGTTTATTTGTTATGAACCATGACAATACCGAAGCACTGACTACTACGCTGATGATACCTTAGGGCACTAAAAGTCAACCAGTAGTGGTAAGTTACCAGTGCTAGTAAAATGAAAATAAAATGTTACAATTGTATGTGCGTTACCGGATTTACCTTCATCAGAAACGTTCAAGCTGAAAATTTGAAAGCCGGATGGATAAATACCGAATAAGGCTAAGTCAGAGCTATAAGAAATCATAAAGTTTGTAGAGTTTAGCTAGTCTCAAATTCAGAAACTGCATGTGCACATGTCGTAAAAGAATATGTGTGAAAAGGCAAGTATAGTACGTATTTCCATGCTTTTTTTCCATCCTAGAGTATGGTGATTTTCCCCAGTTTATCTTCTCTTTATAGTAAGGTAATTTATCCATGATTTATCTCTCTCCAGAATATGGATTTTAAAGATAACTATGTTGGAGATGAGGCACAAAAAAAAACGCGGTGTCCTTTTCTTGAATTATCCAATAGAACATGGAATTGTTACAAATTGGGACGACATGGAACTAATATAGCATGATATTTTCATTAGTTTTCCAGAGGTACCGGCAGAGGAGCACCCATGTCTCCTTACAGAACCTCCACTCAATCCAAAATATAACAGGGAGAAAATGGCACAAATATGCGTCTTAAACGTACACCGATTTACAAACTATGTCGTCAAAGGAATCCACAGCTCAGAAATCTGTGCTATGCGACTGTCATGACGTATGGTATTCATTTCTTAAAAAGTTAGATAACAAAATTACCAAACTCCAAGGAACATTAAAAAAGTAAAATCCTTTATCAAATGGTTAACTCAAAAGCTTAAACATATCAAACGAATGAAAAACATTTATCATATTCCTGACTTGGTACAGGCATTTTCTTATGTAGGAAATAGTGGATTAAACCAGGTTTAATAGCTTGCTAAACCTCTCACTTGTATTGCAGTCTTAAATAATTGCATTACACATATGTTATATAGACAACAATAGGAACGTGTTCGTTTTTTATCTGTACTTTACGTATAATATCTTTAGAAAAATGTAACACAATAAAATATCACTTGAATTGATTTCAAATTAATTTTGCATCTCCAATAACTTGTGCCAATAGACAAAAACTATTGACGTGGGATACATTTTCGCGAACTTATCGTAGTAGCATTGTAAACCACAGTCATGAAATAGAAAACACTTTGGATGTTTTAAATTGTCGGTGTTGTCTAATACCAATAGTTTTTTTTATTTGAAGCTGTACAAGTATATCATATACAAATATTTGTTATTTCTATATAGATATTTTTCGAAAAATTTAAAGTACCGGCATTTTTCGTCTGCATGCAAGGTGTTTTGTCAAGTTATTGGTCGGGGAGAGGGTCTGCAATCATGCTAGAAATAGGAGATGACGTGACACATATAGTTCCTGTTTGTTAAGGTAAGATGACAAAATATATTATTTTACACTGTCGGCCATCTTGATTAGCTAATTATCACAGACAGGAATACGCATGGTGACAAAACTGAATTACCGGCAAAATAGGACTTCTATGTATCTTATATTTTATTAATCCAGTTAGTGGCTACATTATAACATGAAGACACCTCACATTTGTTCATATTTTGCGTTTCTGAAATATTAGGACAAACCATCATGACATTTGTACATATATATAAGATTTATAGTTCATTGCCGAAACAAAATGATATGGCATCTCGCCATTTCGTGTATATATCACGACCAAGATATTCCGTTCATTGCTGTAGTACAAGGTCGAAATATCTTCTTATCCGATAAAATATTTGATCACAACGAATTGTAAAGATTCTCAGTAAATAAATAACAAATCTGAAAAAAAGTATATCTGAGTTAAAAAAAAGATTAAATGATAATTTGTTACCTTTAATGATTACATGTAGCTGGTAAGGTTGTCGTTGTGTTCAAGGTACCGCACTTATGTTTGGATGACGATGGAAAATTAAATAGTGATAACTATTTGCAAATTTTAAGAAGAAAAGGTCAGATGGTTTTTGTTTGAGAGGCAAGTTAGAATCATTGCGTTCATGAGTAAAACAATTATATTTTTAAAAGTTGAGGAAACTCATCAGGGAATGGAAGATTTCCTCGGTCTTTTTAACTAATATAAGTAATATTTTCTTTTACAGGTTATTGTATACAGCCTGCCGTTAAGAGATTAGATTTAGGAGGCAGAGACCTTACCTCCTATTTGCAGACTCTGCTGCATGAAAAAGGACACGGTTGTGTAACAACTGGTAACATATCAGCATAACATACCATTTTCATTTATCTGACCTTCTATACATTTCTAGGAATATGATTGGTTAAAAGCGTCCGCGTGGAGACCGTGTATATTCCATATTAGGTTAGTAGGGAGGCGGGGCTTATTTCATACACGGTTAGTAGTGGTGTAACGTCCCTTTATAAAAACAAAACGATACTGAGAAAAATCTTAAAGGTTTCGACAGACGAAGAAATTGATGATGAAGATTGAAATGAATTCATAAAACACATTTAAACCTAACAACTTGTTATTGTTGGCATCTGTTTTTGTAGGATCAATAGAAGTAGTTTCTTAATGCTAACGGTATTGAAAACTTGCTCATTTTGATAGGTCACTAGTCTAAATTCCACACGTTAAGATAGTCGGTAAGATAAATTCGTTACATAGTGTGCTAGTGACGTAATACGGTATATATGGGGCCAATAAATTCCATATATACCGTATTAGGTCACTAGCACACTATGTAACTAATAATATTTATCAATTCTCTTTTTACAGATATAGCGAAAAATGCTTCATATGGATCTATATCTTAAATTGATTATAAGTGTATGTTCTAAAATTACATTTGGACATAAACAGATGATTTAAATTCTTCCATTCTGAACCCTTCATTTCTGTTTATCTAGTGAATATGTAGTGTGTTTCTCTGGCGTAAATACAAAATTTAATCCTGGTATCTATGATGTGTTTTTTTACAACCACTGGGTCGATGCCACTGCTGGTGGAGTTTTAATTCCCCGAGGGTATTACCAGCCCAGTAGTCTGCACTTCTGTGCTGACATGAAATATCATTGATATGGTCATATTTATAAATAAACTGTTTACAAAACTTTTGCATTTTTGAAATACTAAGGCTTTTCTACCTCAGGAATAGATTACCTTAGCTGTATTTGGCAAAACTTTTAGGAATTTTGGTCCTCAATGCTCTTCAACTTCGTACTTTTTTTTTGGCCTTTTTAACTTTTTTGGATTCAATCGTCACTGATGAGTCTTTTGTAGACGAAACGCGCGTCTGGCGTAAATACAAAATTTAATCCTGGTATCTATGATGAGTTTATCTAACAGATATAAAGATGAACCCACGCTTTTTGTCATCTTACTGCAACCAAGGAAGATATTGGACCAAGAGATTCATCTTGTAAAGTCACTTTTTGAATATACGGACGGACGGATGATTGTGTTGACCGTTATGTAAAATCTATATATATATAAATGAACAGAAACATGTTTCACCTATCATTACATCAATGTATAATGCCGTCCTTTTGTCCTCGTGTATTATACCACCGAATGCGCTGGCTCATGATATACACTTTTAATGATAAACAGAACATAAGCCACTAGTGGAACATGAACGACTAGCCCGATCGAAGATTACCCCTGGTTTTATTGTCCCGTCTTTTTCAAATTTTTCCAATTATTAATTCTTCGTATTAACACGTTGAATATATAGTTTTTTTTTTTAAATTCTGAAATAAAAAATCAAAAGAACTGTTAGAAGACTTACATTCAAAGTCATTTGGTCGTTTGCAACTACAGAAAAAAAGATATGACTTCTCATTTCATTTCTATTTTGTTTTGGGAAATCATACAATATTAAACTGGAGCAATGATTTGAATAAAAAGTTATCGGAAACTAACACAACAACAAACTGTCTGTTTTATTTACAACATGTGTGTTACGGACGTTTTGGTTTTTCTGTGCTTAAAATGTCTCACAAAAATATTTATTGCAGGTAATTTTGAAATTGTTAGAGAAATGAAGGAAAAAATGTGCTATGTTGCGGAAGATTATTCAAAAGAAAATACTTGGTCTGAATGTTTTCCTGATGTTGATAAGTCCTATGAACTTCCAGATGGAAATTTGATTACTATTGGCAAGGAGAGATTCCAGTGCCCAGAGATTTTGTTTCGACCTTCGAAAGGTAAGGTAAATTTATGAAAATAAGGATATGAAAAGTTCATGAACTGAGGACTCATATAAGTTATCCTTCTTGTCCCGAAAAGATAAACTAGTCCCGAAAAGATAAACTAGTCCCGAAATGATAAATCACAATAAGAAATTTAAACTACCATTACCCAGACAGATCTGGAATAACTGACACAAACTTAACCAAAAACCAGTAATAAAATCATAAAATTCGTCGTGTTTTCCATTCAAGTAAAACTACGATAATTAATAGCATTCAAAAATATCAGATTCGAGGAAATTAAAACGGAATGATGGTCGTAGTTTCGAAAAATGGAACATTTCCGTGGAAACCAATCCTCCATTGTGTTCACCTACTAACACTCAGGTTGTGAGTTCAAATCCCAAACGTTACAGGTGCCCTCGATTTTAATCTAAATTGACTAGGATTGTCAGTTTTCTGATTGATTAACGAATGTCGGTTGCACTCCGGCTTCTTCATTAATTAAGACTGACCGCCAATTTTTGGGACGTATACCTACGTTAAAGAAACAATAGGAGTTAACCAATCTATATTTTCGATATCAAAATTCATTCTATATATATGTATTTAGTATGAATCTGCAGGATGTTTACCTTGCTTTATATGGTGAAAGTATTAAAGTCACATGTAACAACTTTAATATTCTTAAGCAGTCCTTTGTAACCAAGTATATTGTTTATTTTCAACCCCATTTCCCCCTTGCATAACTTTAGTTCTGATTCCTTAGATATACTTTAATTTTTTGAAATTTTTTTTTTAACATGAATTAAAGCTGAATATTGAAACTTTAATTCAGTAGTAGCAGCGTATGTGGTAAATTGATGTAAATTGATGTAAAAGACCCTCAGGATAATTCCAGATATACTATAATACACAAATACAACGATTCAATCTAAAGTTGGTCAGTATGTATGCATCATTATATTGTAGATTGATTCCGAATGTGCTCGGAATGCTAAGCTATAAAAAGAATAAGAACCATTTCTTTTACAGATTCGGCAAATAACAAAACATATGTATTAAGTACCTTTTTTTTCTCTATGTCGTGCAATAAAGCAGACATAAAACATTACGATAATACAATTACACGCGCTGGTCTGTCTATTTATATTTGATCTATCAAATCATCAACAATTGACTATGGTCTTTACCACAATAAACTAGGTAACGTTTAATCCTGAAATATGCACGAACTGTTCAAATCTTTTATTCTGCTTTTATGCATTGGTGATTTTTTCCTATTGAGCTTTTAGAATTTTTTCAAATGAAATAGTTTGAGTTAATTCAGTAGCTATGAATTTGGCAGCTTATACCCCTTTTAATATCAACAGAAAGAATATAAGATATTGTAATGCCGACCTTCCCCCTTTTTATAGTATATCTGTATAGTTTCTTGAAATTATTGAGGATACACGATAGATGTTAGTGAGATGTTCAATGTTGAAAATAATATAAGACCTGTAATTTGTTATTTTGGCTGTTGTTTCAAGGATACGACATATTTGTGTATGTTAGTATGTTAGGAAGTTTTATTTCACGTACTGATTCCATATTTTCGCGGTAGTTACCTTATTAGACTATAAACCCAAATAAAACTCTTCTTATGATCTACTAATCAATTTTAAGTCGAAACCCATTTTTATTGATGAAGATCAATCCATTTTTACAAATAATATCAACATTACGGGAATTTCCCTTGTGTGATCCATGGTTGCTGATTGGTAAACAATATGTAACAAGCTCTGCCATTGGTCAGTCGGAAGTATAAAAGCAAAAGAAACAACAGAACCGACGGAGTGTTTGTTTGACAAAGAATTGGAAGTGACAAACTTTAATAGAAACTGGAATATGTCTGGGAAATACAGACAAGCGTTGAAAGTTAACTTTGTTTTAGTTTAAGTACGGGTGCCGGTGACGGTGCCAAGTACGGGTGACGGTGACGGTGCTAAATACGGTTGCCGGTGATCGTGCTAAATACGGTTGCCGGTGCTATTTAAGTGATATTGAAGGTGCACATTAAGTGTTCTGGTGGCGGTTCCGACATGATTAATATGTCATTTAATTTGTTATACTACGTTGTTGTCGTCTATAATGTAGTAGGGTTGTAATATCCTTAAATTGAGATTATAGAAAGATTCTAAATAAGAGACAACCTTGTTACTTGACTGTTGAACTATAAACTAGTTTTGTTTGTATATGTAAGACCAACCATTACCGGGGACCTGGCCAGACCAGTAAGAGAGCCCATTCTCTCCGTCGTGGATTATTGTTGATATTAATAAAATATTAAACTTTATTTTATTCAGATATTTTATTTCACAACTGAGAATATACATATATATATATATAAACACAAGTATACGATTTCCCTTTCTGTAACGTGTTTTGTCCGACAGTAAACAGTGGACGTCGAACCTTACACTTTATAGATCATTTTACTCTCTTTTTCTTTGTGACCCTGTGTTCTCTGGTGGCCGACATTAGCACCAGGGAGGCAGCGTTTCAATATATCAATCCTTTTCAGAAAATTAAAGTGAAACATATGTGAGACAAAAACAATATGATATCATGACAGTATATTTTCAGCTTAAATTACAGAAAATTCTTATCAAAATAAAGTGTATTATAAAGATGAAATCGAGAGTTGCGTAAACAAACGGGACATTCAAACTTCTTAACCGAAAATTATACAAAACAAAAACATGCAACAAAAAAAAATAAAAAATAAAACATGCACAAAAAAAAAAAGAAAAAAAAAAACAGTATACAAAACACAATATAAAAAACTAAAGATTGAGCAACACGAACCCCACCAAACAACAAAGTCAGGTGCTCTGGAAAGGTAAGCAAATTCGTCTCCTTATGTGACAACAGTCATGTTCCACATGTAAGACAAAACTCGGTAGTATGTGGCATTTATTATATGGTTCACATTTTGTTCTGTTTTAGATATAGGATCTGATGGTATTCACAAGTTATTGTACGACTCAATAATGGCAGTTGACATGGACTGGAGAAAACATTATTTTACAAACATAGTTATATCTGGTGGTTGTACAATGTTCTCAGTAATGATAAGTCAGTTATATACTTCTTTTGTGTATATTTCCACCATTACCAGTCCTAACTCAAAAAGCTTGACATAATGTTAGGTATATGTCCATAATTGAAGGCCATTGTTATTAACAATTTCAATTTTTTGCTCGTTTTGTTTGTACGACATCTCGTTAATATTTGAAATGCATCTCTATTTAATCATACGAAATTAAAGTTAATTAAAGAGATAAATCAGGAAATTTTGATAAGATTACATGCAATAAATATATCAATAATATTATTAATTGTTATTCCAATATTTGCCACTGGACGTCAAGCAACCAAGAATCAACCAATTAATTGTTATTTCTTTAGTCTCAATATTTACAATTGTAGGCTTTAAAACTCAAACGTTTTGTTCATTCATTATCTAGTAATAGTTTTGCTCCGACCTTCCTTCTGTTTAAATTCCTTACTTGGATGTTTTTTTTTCGAAATATTCAAAAGACGTCTCCTTTCTTTAATATATTGTGTAATTTGTTTGTGGAGTATTTATTTTCTCTGTTTTACTTATTATTACTAGTCCTTCTTATACAAAATAGCCATCAACATGTAATACTATACAATTATATGTACAAGTTACTATCAATTGTGATTGATATTTGAGAATGAGCTCACTGAAATAATCAAAAGAAGAGGGATAACTATACAAATTTGTGATACAAGCTTTATATTTACGAAACCATTTAAAGCTGACTATACGGTGTGGGGTTTTCCCATTTTTTAGGGCCGTACTCGAGGGCTTGTTATTGCTCATATTCATTTCAGTTAATTTTGATCGATAGTTGACAATCATTCCCCCTTTTTTTAGAGTATACAAACATGACAAAACAGTAAACATTGCAAATCTTAACCGTCATCAATGCTACCTTAAAATGTTATATGCCAAAACCAATTCTTACATACCAATATAAAAAGCAGGGTTAAAAAAAATAAAGTTGTTCCTTAATCGGTTATCACAAATTTATAGAAATTCAATGTATTGTAGGATTTGCAAAGCGTCTGCAGAACGAATTTGCAGCTTTGATTCCAGAACGCATGCTAACAAACGTAGTTGCTCCCCCAGAAAGAAAAGATTCCTCGTGGATTGGTGGATCAATTCCTGCTTCGCTATCAACATTTCAATCCAGGTGGATCACAAATGCAGAGCACGAGGAATATGGACCCGATATTGTTAACAGAAATTGTTATTAAATCATCTTAAGAAACTCTATAATCTGGTTTTTGATTTTGCTTTTATTCTATGAGTTTTCAATTCGAAAGAGTTTGAGTTACATCCGTAGACCTTGCTCAGAATTCTAGTATTAGAAACGCAATATCAGTATAACCTATCAAACTTTAAGAAAAAAGTCTTGATATAATAATCCTTATTATACATTGGCTACAGGTAGGGGAGGGCTGAGCTCTCACAAAACATGTTAAACACCGCCGCATTTTTGCGCTTATCCCAAGTCAGGAGCCTCTGGCCTTTGTTAGTCTTGCATGTTTTTTTTAATTTTAGTTCATTTATATGTTTTGGAGTTAAGTGTGACGTCCATTTTCACTGAACTAGTACACAATTTTATTTAGGTGCCAGCTGAGGACCACCTCCAAGTGCGGGATGTTCTCGCTGCGTTGAAGACCCATTGGTGGCCTTCGGCTGTTGTCTGTTCTTTGGTCTGGTGTTGTCTCTTTGACATATTCCCCATTTCCATTCTCAATTTTAATGTTGACATAATATTGCAGACTTACTACAGTCATCTACACGTTACAAGGTTTTAGATAGGACTCCTTGAATATGTTATACCTTACATCAAGCCATCTGCTATTCTGTCGATACGTTAATGACAACAGATTTCATATTTTTAATCTTTGTATTTCAATGTATTTATTGTAGCATTGTTATTTGAATTTTGAAACCAAAACAAGCAGAAAATTCGTCTGTTTGCTCTGTAGAATTGTGTGCAAAGTGTATAAAATACGTTGCAATTGTTAATTGGAACATATTTGTTGTTACTGTGGTGCTATGACATCTACACAATATATACAAAAAAGTTCCGAGCATATTTTTCTATTATCAGTTTGGTATACAGTTATATTATCTGTCTGTCTTTTTCTATTTTAGCCATGTCGTTATCAGTGTATTTTCGATCTATGAGTTTGACTGTCCCGTTGGTATCGTTCGCCCCTCTTGTATACCTTATCAGGTTACAAATGTACGCAGAAGCTATTAAACCAAGATTATTGTGTTCGTTGATTATCCTTTTAGAAAAAAAATCCGATTTCACCAAAAAGTACACTATTTATAAATTCAGCGTAAATTAAATGAGACATTTCAATATTTAGTATGAAATAAGGTATTAACAATGATATTTATAACCGCATACTTTATATTGGTAAACAAAAGCTCTAAATTATTATGTAGGTCAAAATACAAACCCTTGGAAACCTGTTCTGTTCACATTGAAAAACAAGGAATAAAAGTACTGTTTTTGAAAAGATGACTCTATCTCCGGCGCAGAGATCATATCCGTTCCGTTCTACGTAACACTACACTCAATATTAAGTGTAGTATTGCGGAGCATGTACGGAACGGATATGAACTCTGCACCGGAGATTGAAGACGACTATATATTTTCAACAACTTTATATATAACAACACACTAGATATCAATCAGCTAAGGTATAGATACAAGACGGTAGTTTAATCATTTTTATTGATGATTGAAACCGTTTGAACTGATATTTGCGACTGTTAAATGAATGCCCAAAATCATACCTAGACAATGTGTCGTAAAGTAAAACAGATTTAAAAAAAAACCTGCACATCAGAGTTACGACTGCCCACTTAAAACCCATAAAGACAGGACATTATGTTGAAAGATATCATCGCTTTATGTTTATCATGTCAAGGTGATGCCTTGAGAAGAAAGTAACAACTATCCTTGATCAAGACTTGGGTTGATGATACATAAAGGTAGGGATTTTCCCTTTTCAATTATACTACCTACCTTTCCATTGCAGCATGTTGTAGAAATTGGAAATAAATAACAAAAAAGACGTATATTTTAGAATGGCGAATTGTGTAAATAACTGTATTAATTTACAAGTATGTCTACCTCTTGAATATTTCGTATATTTTTACACTTTTGTATTATACATTAGAATATGCTGCTTAACAAGAATACATAAATGTGTTTGAAAGATGAAAAATCAAGAATAACCCTAGTCTGCAAAATAGCAGTAAAACATTATTACGCCTCCGGTTTTTGATTTGCTTCGAGATTGTTAGTTTTTGGTTTCCTTTGTTCTGTTTTGTCATTGTCGTTTTAGCTTAAGCCCTTGTTTTTTTTAGCTTGGAATTGTCAGTTGTTATTAAAATTATTATTATTTTTAGTATATTTTTATAATTGTTATAGTGAATTTGAATTTTACAAATGCGTACTATGAAATGCCTTATAAATTAAGTCGCTTCATTCATATGCAATTGTTTTCATCAGTATTAGAAACATATAGTCATTTCATATTTTGGTTTTTAAGTAAGGATGAGAGGTTGGTCAAAGTAAAAACTGTTTATCATCATATGTTCGAATCTCGGAAACTAGAAAAAAAAAAGTTTCAAGTAAATATGTTCTGACAAGGACGATTTTTCTTCAAGACCAAAAGTAACAATATATAATGAAATGAAACGTATAACGGTTGTCTTGTCTTACCAAATAAGAAAGACTATCGATGAGTTGTGGCAATTACTGGTATAAGTCAACACATATGGTCATCAATCGACATATATATATTCCGGTGTAACATATTTAACATCAAGTTGAAATAAATTTTACTGTTTCTTAATTTCTGAAAGCAAGGCGCTTTCTACTCTAGCACAGTGCGTTGTAATTCTTGAAACATTGCCTTCATCGTAACTGGTACTATAAATCAATACCATAAGTAAAAAATATGTCATATTATATAACAAGCGAATCACATGTTTGTCTAAACAACATTTGTTCAACAAGTGGATACACATCCAAAGTTAAGTATGAAACTTGTACTGGAGAGTTACTGTATTTTACACATTATGCCAAAGGTTACTTTGGAGCTGGTATACCCCTTTTCTATAAATAAGCAAAGCAATCTATAAAATCAGTTAATTATCACATTCTGTTTGATGGTTTAAATACATCCTTTCAATCTTCCTTTACAAATCTAAAACAGACAGATTTATAATTCTGGCACTAGAAATCTAGAATCTGGTTAAACTGTTTGTTTATGAATTTATGAGTACTACAAAACCTGCGCTGTTTCATCAACATCATTATTATATGACTTTCTGCACCTGAATATGTAAAAACGTACTTAAATAGGATACATTAATATTCAAAGTGTATATTTGAGTACAATGCCTAATGAACAAGATAACGATTATGTATGTAGTACTAATTTTATTAGTATATGGTGCATCACATGCACAGGCTGTTATGATCATATCTATCCAGAAACCACTACACCATACGAAAACATGATCATTGTATATTAGGCTCCAACCTTAAATCTTTTTAAAAAATTTATTTATTTGATTATAAATGTTCGTACAAAAATAGATTGATTAAGAAGGAATGTGAAACATTGGTGTATCTGTATTGAATATAAGTATACAATAAAAATAAATATTAAACAAGAGAAAAATATTGGGCCCTTTATGTTATTGAAAAGTTTTTAATTCTATCATAACAGTGAATAAGGTGTTAAGGTTTCATTTCAAAACAGTGTTTACCAAGTTTACACTGAAATAACGATGTCTATTAGAAAACAAGAATACCGAAGTGAAGGTAGTAAGCTGTAATTTGCATTTACGTACTCATTCGAAAAAAGAAAATTAAATCAATTCCGATCGCTGAAATATTTACATTTTATCAATCTTTCTGTCTAATATTTACCTTGTGTGTCGACGGCTATGACCCTGTAATCAACAATGGTGTGACGTTCATTCATTCGATTGGTCAAATGTGCGAAGGTTTTCTGTCTTCATATGTCCAATTGTTATGACTTTTGAAAAGATATGTGCTACTATCATTTACTATCATAACTACTCACCTGTAACCGGGTGTATATCGTAGGAAATATTATCCCCGTTCATAAAATTATATTCAACACAATTATCAGTTTATTACAATCATTGTCAATTTAAGAATGCAAGCTTCCTTATAGATTTACCATACACGTAGTTCTTCAATTAATTGTCTAAACAAATTAAAAAACAATATACAGTTGCTTATAAAATAAAGTGAGTATCTTTAAACATTACATTGTGATAAACACCTCGTAAGTGATTTAAAAAAAAATGTGGATCAATAATACTATTCGTCTATCATGTCTATGACGTGATTTAAACATAAATTTTCGAATAATGATGACAGGCTAATTGTGTCACAAATTGTCTTGTGATACATACGATTTATAGATAGTTTAAATCCACAAATCTCAACATGTAACTGTACTTATGTCATGCACTTTCACTACGCCTTTACATAATATCATCATTCATATCAATTAAAATTACCATCAATTTATAATAGGATTCGTTTTGCTGAAACATTTTCTTTCTATGACGTGTTTTGTCTTTTTCGTCTTTTTTTTTGGCATAAAGCAAAAGAAAAACTAAATATATGTTAGTCCTACCTAAATGGAAAGAACAATTTATTTGTTGAATTTTCAAGACGAAAAAGGAGTGACATTTGAATAATCAGTTCAACCCTACAATATAATTTATTTTTCATCTAAAAAATCGGTATTGCACTTTTCTTTGCTGTAATGAAAAATTACTCAACCTACAGTAATTGACTTGAGTGTCTCTGTGAATTAGTCACTGAATAAACAGGGAAATTATCAAGTGAAATCAAATTTATAAGAAGTTAGTTAGTTTTAAAATTCATAGTTAATACAAACATTTTTGGAAAATATATAGTCACATGATTACGGAAAATGAACAGTTTTTATCGGTTTTGTTTCTAAGTATTAGAACTTTATGATCATTGAACTTAATCTTTTGTAAAGAACCGTTAATCAGTGGTCCTAATGAATTCGTGCGTCTTATTGATTGTTCTTGCAACCAACTCAAACTTGAATTAAATATTGGTCAGTCTTGAAGTCGTCATAAGTAGTAAATTTCAACATTGTGATTGAGCTGTCGTACGATAAATTGTACAAATATGAAGTTTGAGACGACTAATGTACTTTCGTTTGCATTAAGCATGCTGTTTCAATTTATTACCACGTTTTCAGCCACGTGTTCAGGTCTATGTAATGCATACATGATGATTTTAACAAAATGTTCGTGTATCTAAAAATAGAAGGTAATTAGCTATTCATGATCATATGTATCTTTTTATATCTTTTTATATTATTTACAAGTTTGGTGTTTTTAGTTCTAATCAATTTGTTAATTTCGTATGTGTTCAAAAATTCATTTTTGAAAACTGCAAAAGCATCTATACCTTTTTGTTGATAATTTAATATATGAGTACTTTTATCAATTGAATAGATCATGATAGTTTAGAAAAGATTTATATCATAATACAGAGGATCAGATACTTTATAGCCCAATATTTAAGTTTTTATTTTAAATATATGTGACCCAATTTGGTTTTGCTTACAAGCACATAAACTTTGTTAAAAAATTCAGGAAAGTATTGACATTTAAGAATGAAGTGTTCGTAGTCTTCAGTCTAATATACAGGATACATATACTTGTATTTTGTATGTTCTACTTTTGTAGTAATTGTTCACATGGGAGAATCTACATTTTTGATATTTAAATAGTTGTATGTTTCTTAAGATAACATATTTCAACTTGTTTAGTTTAGTTTTTCTGTTAACGGTCAGGACAGGTTTTTAATTTTTTTTTACAGACGTTTTCAAGGATTTGTCTGATTTTAATGTATTTAGCTATAGTTTTCGAATTGAATTTTTCAGTTGTGAAAGTTCTGAGATCCAATTAAGTTTTGGGGTTAATTTCTCCAATATAACCTTTTGCGAAATAAGCCCTTCATGATCAATGTCGAAATCATTGATGTTAATAATACTATATTTATCCAATTAAGATATATTATTTATATCATTAATTGATTATGTGATGAAAACAATATGAATGCGGACAACGATTATGTTTGTCAATTTTCTAAATTGGTTACAGCTACGGACACAAATGATCCGGATACGAATGATTTATTTCACTAATTTTTTTATTTCAGTACAAGTAATACCCTTACAAAAGAGTACGCAACCGTTTTAATAAATGAATTTACTTCTTGAATTTTGAATTTCCAATATAAATTAAATGTATAATTAAATGTTGAAGTCTTAAGACAGATTTTTTTTTCCACCAAAGATTGTAAACTGTATTTACTATGCACTACTATATATCAGGATATACCCATAAATGTAAATGCATAAACATTCGATGTTAGGATTTTACATAAAGGCAACAGTAGTATACCGCTGTTCGAAACTCATAAATCGATAGAGATAAAAACAAATCAAGGTTACAAACTAAAACTGAGGGAACCGCATCAATTACAACACAGGTGAAATTGTATGAATTTATTTTTAGAGAAAAGCATAAGTAATCATGTATTATTTTAAAGATAAATTCATGTATATAACGGATACATATTTATGTAGGTAAATGTATTATAAATCATGTCAGGGAAGCCAAAAAAATCTAATAACGATTTGAATTGCGTTTTCTAAATTATTTTAGTAGAAGTTTGATAACGTAATCAAGTGATATACCAGAATAAACGAAAACAAGACCGAAGACTTACCTGAATTCAGTAAGAAACGATACTCAATTTATTGAAATAATATAAATTACATCATTTGGTTTCCCAGCAGTCAAACTGTGTATTTGTAACTATTCATTTGCATATTTCCCGCATGTTGATAAAAATCAAAGTGACAGTTTCCTTACATTTGACGTTATATGTCATCTGAAAAAGATAAAAAATATTTTGATTAGTAGATATAGCATTTACTTGAAAAATACTATAGACAAAAATGCAAATGTTAAAAAAGGAAACTTGCGTACTTATTTTAAATATTTAAAAACATCTTCAAAAGGGAAGCATATTTATGTCAAGTTAATAAATTTCAGTATCGAAAAAGTGTACTTCAATTTAGAATCAGTGCTCATCAGTTAGCTATTGAGAAAGGTAGATATAAAAAGATCGATAAAGATACAAGATTTTTAGACGATTAAGACGAGTTTTATGTTTTAAAAGAATGCACTGCATATGAAAAAGAACGAGATTTTATTTTTAATGAAGCAAGCATTCAATGTAAAAACTTCCCTTATATTTCAAAGTATGAACAATTTATTTGGTTGATGTCACGTGAGTCTGAAAATGTTAATATATCAGTGTCAAGATTTATAAGTACTTGTTTTGAAATAAGAGAAAATTTGCATTCCAAAACTAAATATACATAGTAGTGATGTATATTTTTTTCATGTTCATGTATGATAGAGACAAAATATTCTATTTTATTTATTTTCAAACACCATCTAGTATGGGTTTAATTATTTAAACGTTTATATTTCATGTAATACATCTTTAAAATGCCTGTATATTTAATTTTATATATATATGTATATACTCGGAAACGGGCCCTTTGATTGGATTTAATAACTATTCTTATTCCTATTCTTATTACGAAATTCTCGTCAAATTTCTTTCAAATTTGCTAATTAATCTTAAACCAGCTCAAAACTTAATTCCGTAAAATTTATGTTTTACTACAAAATAACAAATGTATTTTAATGTGTATAACAAAGTATTGTATCTATTTGACAAAAATGTTTGAGATACAAACTTGAAAACTGAAAGTTATTATCAGTTTGAACTGCCGGTCAATTAATTATTCATATTACCAATTTTATTTTAACTGATCAGGCGGGGCTTACGCTTCAATTTGCATAAGGACTGTCTATCGTTAGATGTGTGTGATAAAAATGATTGCCATTATAATTATTATAACTGATTTCTAATCACCTATCAGTGTCATAAAACAAATATACGAAGAAACTGAGTGTACGATATGGAACGAATAAAATAGTGTGAGACTTATAGCCTTTATATGTGCTAAAGCAGAATATTCTGAAGTATTGACTATTGTAGTATTCTGTTTATGAGATTTATTCTAAACGTGATTTATAAAAAATAAATTAAAACCGTATTTCTCCTTATAGAATAACGACATACGATAATTTTGAAAGTCATGTTTTACCTTAATTTATACAAATTTCAAAATGTGGCAAATTTTACATGTTTTTAAACTTTGCTTACAAGAAAAATCAACGGCTAGGTCTCATTATTTGTTTTGCAAATACACATAATGTGTTCACATATTTTAACCGGATCAATAGCCATAACTTTACAATTCATTGATCAGTTTATCCCAAACACCTGTCTATAGATGGACTGGTCTATGACGAACGAACGGGTTAAACTCCGCCCAGTCAATCGAAATAAATCAAATAAAACTTGACAGGCTAAAACTAGTCGTTTAACTAAAACATAATTAGGTACAATTACTAAAGCGATTTAAATCAGATAGGAAATTGTATTAGAGGGATCACAATATTGATATAGAGTATATGCGAACAATGAGTAAAAAACAATCTGCTTTCATTATCTATTTAAAGGAGAAAAATGTAAGATTCGTAAGATTGATTTAAATCTGGCCATTTCGAATGTTGTGTATTGCTTTATTCCTTTTTTTCTTAAATTATATAGTTTTCTTTGTATAACTATTATTCTTTAAATCAAGTGGCACTGACTTTAATATGAATCCATTGTATACGCTAGGTTTATCAACCATATCAACTAAATTGTCATAACTGCTGCTGAATGACATTTGTTTTGAAAAAAACTTAATTTGACAATAAAGTGTTCTACCATTTAAAGATTGGAACTAATATCGGTATCACTTATACATGTTAAACTAGTTTATTATTGTATTTATATATTAAGGTAGCTGGGGTGTCTTCCTCCATCTTGGATTTTGAAATAGCAGATAACAATCGGTTAAGATCTTCACTGAAACGTGCAAATTTCGGGATAAATATGCTATTCATGTGCAAGACTTTTCACGTCAATATAGAAAATTATGTGTGTTATCATAACTACGACTGTATTTAACAGAAAACAGAATATTGTTGTGTGATTCTTTTTTTTAAATTTGCGATAAGAGGAGACATTTTAGATAAAGTAACTTTTATAATAAAATGTGTTGTGAATTTATCTATTTTATTATGTAACAAAAAAAAAACAAGTTCGTTGACCCATTTTTTTAATTTCTTATCTGAACGCATATTTTTAGAGCTATCTTCTGATATTTTATTTCAAAACTAGGTCTTCCATGCATAGTCTTTACAAAGTCTTTTTATGACAATTTTGCATAACCTGTAGCGTGAAAAAAATCCCGGTGATCCATACTTTGCATTATATTTTTATAAAAAGCATGATATCAACTACATATTGACAGATTATTAAAACATTATATGGACTTTAATTTAGACCTCCATCTACCTTAACAAAATGTATTTTTAATTTAATTATTAAAAATGTACACTATACAAAAAAGTGTAAACGAATTTATCTTTTTTATGACGATTTCAGTCATATCATGCATATTACATATACAAACACAATTCTTATAAAAATTCTACTGAAGATATATCATATGTCTACTAAGGTAAACATTACACTTACTTTTGATATTTATTTACAAATATATATTTCTCAGTATTAACCTGTTATAAAAATATTGCATAATAACCATAAAAAAAATGTATACATTTATGAATTAAACTTGTAACATTTTAATAAAATCTGACTTCAAAGTCTATAAAGTAAGTTTTGACAATGTTTTTCAAAAATGGCTTTTATTTTAAAATAATTCGGAATATCCAATAGCTGGCACACTTTTGACCTAAAACTATATAAGGCCTTATGGAAAAACACCCCTTTGCATTTAACTTCAAAAGACATTGTTTAGGAATTCGAATTTTGCAGTTCGACCATCAATAAAAAAAGTTAATTTGATGTTTACTACGGGAAACATAAACAAGCAATTGTAGCAACACTTACCATTGTATGCAAAATAGATTTATTCCATTATGTATGACATAATGAATATAATGTGTGTCTGCCAAACATTCTGATACAGGAATCAATTTTTGAAAGGATAAACAACAAACATAAGCCGATGACTTATTTGCTAAGAAAGCGATAGCTTTCCGTCATGAAGTAAAATAAATCATTCAAATCAATATTTAAATTTTCGGTAAATAATTATTCCTTTTTGCATTGGACAACAATATTAACGAATTTAAACAAAAGCAAAGAAAGTCGTTTTAAGGGTGTTAACGTCATCACTATAAAGTAATTTTGTTTAATATATTAGCCAAGAAAGAAATCTGGAAAAATTATTTCTGACAACATATATCTTTAGTTTTCTATTTTGTTAAAACTTCAACTCTAAATTCACATTGTAAGTTTTACATATCAGCCATAATTACTAATTGACAGATTAACAAACTGAACGACAATTGTGCATTAAATAAAAAAAAAAGTAAAATAACTGAAATACCGAACTCCAAGGGAAATTCAAAACGGAAAGTTCTTTATAAAATGGCAAAATCAAAAGCTCAAACACATCTAACAAATGGAAAACAACTGTCATATTCAGACTTCGTACAGGCACTTACCTCTACTTTTAAACAAATAACTTGTAAGACACATGATTTAAGTGTTGGTTCACTATGATAAGAAATGCCTGTCAAGACAGTTGATTGTTTTGATTGATCACGCAGAGCTATGTCACCGAATCGTTGAGCACAATGATACAAGTCAGAAATTTTGTTTAGATGAAATTTTAACCGATCAAATATTAAATATTTTAATCATTGTTTTTTGCCCCAATGGTATGGTATCACGGAGGGAATGAAACAAAAAAAGATAACTCTTACCAACAATACACTAAATGAAAATCAAAGTTGGGATCCAGAAGTTTAATTAACATATGTGTGTGATGTAACAAAAGGAAACAGAAATCGATAACTAATCAAATATAACAATTATTGTCAGGTAATTATTCTTAACAGTTACATTACACAATGTAAAAACACACGTAAAACGAAATAAAAAAGTATGATTTAAAACATTTAAAAGAATAAAGAAATAATTTACGATAAAATAATCATAAATATAGTGCATGCATTGTAAACCTGTGAGGAAATGATAATTGTTGATAAAATCAGATGAGTAATTAGAGTCAAATTTCTCATCAAGAACTTTCTCATTCTGTAACAAAACTATATAGTATGTGTGTTGTTAGAGAAAACCAAGCATAGAGATATTTAAAATCATACGTCGAACACAAAGTGACATTGCGATTGGGAAAAAAACGAAAATCGAAGAAAAGACACACTCTACATCAAACAAAATAGAAGTTAAAGACATGCTAAGCACGGACCATACCAACAAGCTTTGATTATCAAATGTGCCTAGGAAGAGTAATGTCAATATATACATGATTTAATTTGAGCCTTCTACTAGAATTTTTTTTTGTTTTACTTTATATTTCATTTCTACACACAGTTAACCTGAACTTCATCTGAGACATCGGTATAACATTTATGGATAGGGATAGTTAATTGATATTGAAAACAAGCAGTTTTTTGGGGTTCTTGTCTTCTTGGAATTGTTCTATTTCCCGGTAAGATATGTACATGTTTATACATTTCATTTGTTTTCAATGAATTATTCTCTTCCCGACTGGTTTAATATTTTTATTTAATCAACTTGTGGTTTATTTGATTTCTGTTCTTCCTTGGTCATAATGTTTACTCCTTTAAGCACTTTGCGTCAAACAAGGTCAGTCGAACATTAGAGATTATACGATTTATGTTTCAAAGATTTATCATACAATGTGTACTATGCTATCTGGATATATCATATTTTCTAGTTTTATTGTTCATTGAACCCGAACATTTATATTTATGATCCATGCATCTCATGAATCATTTCTTAATTTTTCAATATATCATTGTTACTGTTACTGTTTTTGTTTTTAACTTTGTGTTCTATCAAATAAAGGCAACAGTAGTATACCGCTACCCGCTATTAAGTCTGACGAACAAAAATCTTTTCAACAGAACTTTTGAAAGATTTATCATATCATGTGTACTATGCTTCAATTTTTTTCAATATAATATTGTTATAGTTTTTTTTTATTTTGTTTACTATTAGGTCTGACGGAAAAAAAAATATTTTCATCTGAACTTTAAAGTTTGTTTTATACTGTTCCATTACACCAATGTCCAAAGATAAGACGTGATAGTCACATTCCAATTGTATTACAATTTGATTCTGATACCTTCTTCGATGGTGTAATCAAAAACTATTCCGAGATACGGTCTGACATGTCTTAGGTCAATTGTGTTTCAATTTACTGAAAATTTCCCTATTATTACATTTCAAAATACAGTTCTTATCAAAATTCTACTGAAGATATTTCTCGTTCGATTTAAATAAAATTTGTTATTTACTAGCAAAAATATCTAAAGTTCATGAAATTTATTTTCGATTGATAATTTTAGGCAAATCAATATTCAAAGACATAAATGAATTTCTGCACACAAAATTTATATGTCTACAAAGGGAAAAAATGACACTGAATTTCATTATTTGTCTACAAATAATGATTTTTAAGTCTTGACATGTTATAGAAATATGTCATAATAACCATAACAAACTTTACACATTTATAAATTTTCTGTAAATAATTATTTCTTATTTAATAGGAAAACAATATTAACGAATTGAAACAACAGAAAAAAACGTCTTTTAAGGGTACAAACGTCTTTAAAAAGTAAGCATTTGTTTATTGTAAAAGACTGATCAAGATAGAAATCTTGAAAAAAATACTTATTAGGTTTGACAACATATATCTATCGATTTCTACTTTTTTTAAATTTATTTAAATTTTAAATTTGCACTAAATATTAAATTTCAGCCGTAAACACCGATTGACAGATAAACATTGCTGAACGACAATTATGTATTTAGATTTAAATGTTCAACACGATACAATATACATCTTATCAAGATATACAATCATGATACGTACGTATTACCTCGCTTGACTTAAATGAGATTTAAACGTATCGAATGATCATTTAATTTAATCACCTCAGTCTACCTTTAAACATATAACGTGTGAGACACATGCTTTAAGTTTTAGTTCATTATGATAAGAATATCCGTTAGGCGGGTTGATTTCTTTGATCGATCGATCACATGGAGCTTTTTCATGGAATTATAAAAAAAACTTCAGCACGAAGATACAAGTAAAAAAGAACCATATCAACGAATACATAATTACAGTCCTCTGATAATTGAGATCTTCAAAATTGTCAAACCTTTTGACAATTATTTAGCCCGGGCGCTTAGCACGGTGACAGTTATTGATATTTCACGACTTGGAATGCAATAGGTAAATTTTGGTTAAAAAATATGATAAGAAATTTGCAGATAAACTTTGTCTGTGTAGATGTTTAGACCTCTCAGGTCTTGAGATAAAAAAACCTACCAAATTATTACAAAAGCGATTTACAATCGAAGTAAAAAAAAGTGTCAATACTATCCATACAGTACATACGTGTATGTTTGATTAGGGACTTTCGATTTTTTATATATGTAATAATCCGGACGTTGGTTTTATCGTTTGAATTGTACTAGTATAAAATTTGTCATTTCGAAGAATTTTTATAGCTTGCTATGCGGTATGGGTTTTTTGTCATTGTTAAAGACCGTACGATGACCTATAGTTTCGTCAATTGGTCTCTGGTCGAGAATTGTCTCTTTAGCAAACATACCACATCTTCTTTTTTATATTATATGTCTCCTGTAACCGTCACGAAGAACTCGCATATCTGATATTTTATTTTCGTCCTGCTCTTGCTTATAAAATATATAAAACTATATAACTTACAATATATATTGCAAGATTTGTTTTATTAACATTAATCATTTTTATACATTTTAAAGACATCAGCACATTATGGCTTTTTCTTTTCCTTTGATAAAGGCTCTACATATTGGGCATCTTCTTAGCTCAGGTGCACAGCTACTACAAGCAACTAAATGCTCACATGGAAGAAAAACTGTCGCAATTGGTTCACTATATCATATCTTACAAGTCTGCTGATCTTTCAAGTTCTGATTTTCTTCTATAAGGCTTCTTACTGACACTCACATAAATAAAATTTAATGTGAAAACGATTTCATTTCATTTATTTTAGCAAATCATAAAGTATCCCCTCGAAAAAAAAACTTTAAATTTGAAACAAAAGTGTTTTTGGTGTTTTTGATTACTGGAAAGTGGCTAGGCATTGCGGTATCAATTCGAGCTTTTAGTTCGAGTTTAAATTTGAATTAAAGTTTGACTTAGAGTTTAATATTCGGGAATACTCCGAGTTAGTATAAAACAATCGTGTTTAAATGTTCGAGATAAGAGTTAAAGTTAATCGTCGAATTTGAAATACATGTATGGATTTTTGATTTTCTATTTTTTCTATATAAATCAGGACGATAGTTTTCTCGTTTGAATTGAACTAGTATTACATTTGTGATTCAGAGGAATTTATATAGCTTGCTATGGGGTATGGGTTTTGGTCATTGTTTAAGGTCGTATGGTGACCTATAGTTTGTCAATTGGTCTCTGGTGGAGAATTGTCTCTTGAGCAAGCATACCTCAACTTCTTTTTTTTCATATCATAATTATTCTGTAAGCGTTACGAAGTACTCACAGATCAGATCTTTTGTTTTCGTCGTGATCATGCTTATACAATATAAAACCATAAAAAAACAGTATACATTGTCAAATTGTTTTATCAATTTTTATCATTTTTATACATTTTAAAGACATTAGCACATTATGGTTTATACTGTTCCTTTGATAAAGGCTCTACATATTGGACATCTTCTTAGCGCAGTTGCACAGCAACTACATGCAGCTAAATGACCACAAGGAAGAAAAACTATTGCAATCGGTTCATTCAATCATATCTGCCAACTCTGCTGATCTTTCAGGTTCTGATTGTTTTTCTTCAAGACTTTTAACTGACACTGAAATAATGAGATTTAATGTAAAAATGTATTCTTTTATTTATTAAAGCATATCATAAAGTATCCCCGCGAAAAAACAACTTTAAGTTTAAAACAAAACTGTTTTTGGTATTTTTTATTAGTGGAAAGTGGCTAGGCATTGCGTTATTATTTCGAGCTTGTAATTCGAGTTTAAGTTTGAATTAAAGTTCGAGTCAAAGATAAATATTCGGGAATACATCGAGTTAGTATTAAACAAATCGTGTTTAAATGTTCGAGATAAGAGTTCAAGTTAATTGTCGAATGTGAAATAATGATCGAGTTGAGAGTTACTAGTATACACATACTGTAGATTGACCTTTAAATCGAACAGAAGATGTAGCTCGAACTTGTCCAATAGTTCCGAATTTATTGCTCAACTCAAATATGTACTCAAAATTTTCACTTAAATATTACTTATACCTCGAACTTCAACTTGAATCTAACTCGATGATAAACCACATAGTTATTCTCGAATCATTGTGTTTATATAGGGCAATACAAATATTAAACTGCAATATCATACTTTATTGGTTCTATTGCAAATTCACTAAATAACAAATATATAGATTAAAGTAGACGTAGTGTAGAGGTAAATTATACAACAAGCCTACATCACAAAATAAAACCGCCCAAATTCTAGAGATAAACATGCGATCATCAATGACTGAAAAGGGTCAATACTATCCATACAGTACATAAACGTATGTTTATTTGAATTTCTTTTTTGTGTGTGTTAAAAGTTTAAAGTAAAAACTTCTTGTTCTTTAACATGACCTAATTATATAAAATTGATAAAAACCCGTCTGAAACAAACACAACGGCTTTATGTTAGGAACCTTAGTCCAGACCTATAACGATTTACTTTTACAAATTGTGACTTGGATGGAGACTTGTATAGTTTGTCAAAATTAAATTAAAATGATAGTCAGTCAGTAGAAGCAAATAATTCTTGTACATTAGTTTACCCTAATTCTATTCAATTTATAAAACTCAGTTTGGAAATGTTTTTGTAACCAACTTTAATCCAGACCTTAGTTAGGGCTGAGTAAGACATATAAACAAATTATTTTTTGTTTAAAAATGAATCCAAATGGGCAGATTGAAAGTTTTCAATATTAAAAATAATTTTTCGTACATTTTTGTTAATAATCTATGCGTCTGGCGTATTAAATCATAAACCTGGTACCTTTGATAACTATTTATTAACTATTTTTTATTTCCGGAATTAAATGTGAACATTTGTACCTAGTGTTTTTCAAAAGATGCATCGCATATCCTGCGTTTGTATATATACCAAAGAAAATGTAATGATAAATATAATAAAGAACTCGTAGTTTTGTTACACATCACAAAAACGAAACTAGATAATGAAATGACATAACTTGGATGCATATGCAGATTGTAAAATCACGTTAAATCGCGATGATTGGTTTTATTATAAAATGTTCATAAATGTTTTAATTTGATACATGCAGAATTTAAATCATTTCATACAACTTGGTTAAATCAAGCATTGTATATTACACTGCATTCTAATACATGTAACATACATTTACAGTAATTTGCATTTTTTGAAATATTGCATTTGGGTTTTACAAATTCTATATATTTCACAAATTATTATACTTATTATACTTTCAATACATTCGCAGTTTTTTTAAATAAATTGAAATTGAATAATTACTAGAGATTTCAATCTTTAACACTCAACGTCACGCAACATACGATACCCCGCATACCTGTATATTAAACATAATGATTTAAAGGCACGCTATGGTACTGAAAGTCACATTAATTTCTGTATGCGTAAATGTTTATGAAGTTGAAACATTGAACTTCAGGCACAATTAAGATTACAACTCAAACTTTAGACGGAACACATTTTATTAGTTGTTTTGATAAGAATTATGGAAGGTGAACAAGTGATTTTTATATCGTAATTTAGATATTTTTTTCTATTTGACAAAGGATTAATAGACATACTGGTTTTATGAACAATTCATCAAAATTGATAAAAGATGATAACGATGACAAAAATAAAAGAGTTATACCATGGTCACAAAATAAGGAATCAGTTCTGTTTCTGAAAAAAAAAACTGTAGCATAATTTCTGTTCCGAAAGTGATATCAATTTAATGATTCGTGGTGAAATGCAATTCCGTAGGGCATTATCCTTGGAGTTTGGTAGATTTTTTATTTTTTTTTGTTACATTTTTTTTGAAAACTATTAAAGTCACACAGCAATAAATTTCCCTCACTACGTATATTTTCGAACAATTCTTAGTTTTTGAACATTTTTGACAAACTATAGAAACACACATATATATATAATGCGTGCATTAGTAACACTTTTAAAAAAGTGTTTACAAAGTTAACACTATAATAACTAGGTCTGATAAAAAAATCTTGAATAACTGTAAATTGATGTAAGCTGCATTATGCATTTACACATTAATAAGAAGAAAATAAAATACAAACATTTCAGATTTCTAAACTTTTAAAAAATGTTCCCGATATTTCCGTCATGTTGAAACCTTGAAGATATCGTACTCTATAATGTTATGACGTTCAGTCCTTTGATTGGCTAAATGTGCGAGAGGTGTTCCGTCGTCATAAGTGTAGTTTTCATGACCTGTTAAAAGATATTCGCTACAATTTATTTACTATCGTAACTATTCACCTGTAACTGGGTATATACCATTAGAAAAACAATTCCCATTCATAAAATTATTTTATACACAGTTATCAGTTTATAACAAATGTTGTCACTTTAAGAATGCTTGCTTCCTTATAGCTGAAAAACATTTATTTTTCAATTAATTGTCTTTACTCATTTGAAATCAACATACACAAGTTGTCGATAAAATATAATGATTGTCTTTTACTTATCGTTAAACAGTTCATGGTGATATGATCTATAAATACGTCGGATCAATAATGAGGACTGCGTATAAAGTTATGTGAAAGACTTTTCCACAGCAGAGCTACAAAAAGAGCAGTACATTAACAGGTGTTACACGGACACTTTTAAGATGATTCACAGACGGAATGAACAAAATCACTTGTGCACGATCAGTGAGTTCATGGACACTTTAAATTTCAATTGGATTTGAACTTTGTTGGCATCAATAACTATATTTTATCCAAACATGTCCAGTATTATTTATATCAATACACAGAGGAATTGACCGTTTAACTTTAAAAGAAGGTTATGATATTGACCTAAAAAACATATTACGATCCCTTATTTTATGAGATAAGTGACAGTCTTACACACACGTTTGGCGCCAATGTAAAAGGTACATTTCTGGACAGTCAAATAACAACAAGCCCATTTCATCTTAAGCTAGGGTTTTTTATTCGACAATGGTGTAATCATATAACATAAAATCTACAAAATAGCACAAGATATATTTAAAACAGATTAATGTATAATGACTATATCGTACTTTGTTACAATTATTGTAACAGTACTGCAGATCCACATAAACATAATAACCCCCTAAAATACTGATTCATGTTTTCCTTCATAATTGCAAGAATTTAAAATGGCGAAAATAAAAATAAATATTACAACATACAAGGGGATTCTGTCCCTGAAAAAATATATAATTTCGATGATACCAGTGCCAAATACTTTTGAACCCGTAATTATATATTCAAAAACAATTTATTTTCACACAATGCAAAAACTGTACTAAGGCAGTTTATAGGTTTTAAAGGAAAATACGGAAACAAAAATATTTACCCCATCCCACCCCACCCAAAAAAAAAATCTACAAAAAAACGAAGAGATTACAGATGTTTAAAATAGCATGTAATGGAACATTCTAAGTTAAATATTTATATGATATAAAACGTGGTTAACTTATTGTAAATTCTTCTGTTTTGCATCGTATGGATTTAAGCACCTCCGAAGAGATAAGAATTAACCAGTTGTGTATTATTAAAAAAAAGATAAACAATGCTTGATATAAATAAGAAAGACAAACAGCAGTGAAGGTATTATGCTAGACTTTTGCTATCTGAACTATCGAACACTAAAACACTTTTTAGGAAAGGAGGGAGATATCTTACCCAATTAACAAAGACTATTTGTTATAACTAGCACATCGTGTAGTAATCATCTAAAGACGTTACTAGGAAAACGCTATTCCAAAATTAATTACCCTAGTTGCAATATTAACACTACGTACCATCCATTCGTTTCATTGGAAGATTTATGATAAATTTGAAATTTGAAAATCATTAAGAATACTTCTGATAATAATTAAATAATTTCAATTTCAATGTAACTTTGAATTATGCTTTTGACTAGTATTAGTAACAATCATGAAAGAAAACACAGACTTGAATGATATTTTTTTTTGCAAATGCAACAGTTTAGAAACATAAATACATTGATTTCTCCTGAATGCGTACATTTTGACATGTTAAACTGTTATAGTGACGGAACGGTTTTTCGTATAACATGTATAATTAAAAGATAAAAGTGATGTTTGTTACTGCATTATAAAGGCAAGGGTAGATTATTTTAAGTCAAATCATTCATCTGAAATATTATAATTTTTAATTGAAGAAAAAAGGGTACAAGTAGTTAACGTTTATCTAATATGAGAGCTTTTAAATTCTTAATTATACTTCCGCATTAGGGAACTTTATAACAAAAGTACTAGTAGATATACAAGAAAATGTATTAATTGCTAAACATGGTACGCTAGTTTCCTATTTACGTGTTCACCTGAATCAACAGTATTAACAACAGTAATTGAAAATGCATTCTATTCAAGTAGCACTTTTAGTGGACCTCTCTATAATTTTAAATTGTAAACAAACCAAATAAAACAAATGTCACGGTACGGAAAATGAGTACATCAATTGAAGTTAAAGGCCAACACTTAACGATATCATGTAAACAAATACTCAATACATTCAATCACAGTTGCGTGTAATAGATTAGAATGATTGTGTCTAATTTAAACAGCTTAAGTTTATAGATTAAATACTTGCAAATTCCAGCTTCTTTTTGTCTTTTCAAAATGAATATAATGGCTTTAACTGATAAATAAAATAAAAGACCAATTGTTTTATACAACTGAAAAGTATATAAAGATATGAAGTTTAACTTCAGGCACAAACTGTAAAAACATTTCTGCTAAAAACTTCAATTTTGTTATCATAGTCATGGAAAAAGTGGAAGGTAAGACATTTAATTAATTTGATATTTTTTGAAAATGTTCTTTTTGATAGAGTAAAATAATATTGATTCTTGAAACATTACACTGAAAGTGCAATTAATTATAAATAGATAGTCAAACCATCTTAAGTTAAGACGTTTCCAAAAAATAATTTAGGGACCTCGTTTAAAAGTAATTTCGAAGTATTTCGATAAAGAACTTTAAATGTCCTTCCCGCTGATATCTCAACATTGATAGCTTCCGTTTTTCTATTGTATTATTGAGATAATTATCTGTTCATAGCAGTTTAAAGTAATAATCTAAATATCAAGCGATTAATGTTGCAAATATTTATAGACGACCAAAGAATCAAAATTGAGAACATATAATTTACAGCATAAATGGAAATTAAATAATGTATTTATCGATAGGTAAATAAAAGAGATTTTTTTGTTAACAAATTAAAACATAACTTATATAGAATTTGTCTACGTAAATAACACAATAAAATCAATCATTTTGGGCAGTAAATATTCAAAAGTGAATACGGTCGTTTGCAGACCAAAGCTAATAAATACATGAATAATACAGTAGTTTACCGCTGTTCGAAATTCATAAATCGATTGAGAAAAAAACAAATCCGGGTTACAAACAAAAATGAGGGAAACACATCAAATATAAGAGGAGAACTACGACACAACAGAAACACAACACTAAAATGTAACACACACAGAAACGAACTATAATATAACAATGGCCATTTTCCTGACTTGGTACAGGACATTGTAAGAAAAAAATGGTGGGTTGAACCTGGTTTTGTGGCTAGCCAAACCTCCCGCTTTTATGGCAATGTTAAATATAACATTAAAATGACAATATTACATGACAGGACTACAATACAAATAAATGGGAGAACATATAGGACATAGAAACAAACGCATAATAGCTATCAAAAGGTACCAGGTTTATAATTTAAAGCGCCAGACGTGCGTTTCGTCCACACAAGACTGACCAGTGACGCTCAGATAAAAAAAGTTTGAAAGCCAAAACAAGTACAAAGTTAAAGAGCATTGAGGACCAAAATTCCAAAAAGTTGTGTCTAATAAGGCTAAGGTTTTCTGCCCGGGATAAGAACATCCTTATTATTTAGAATAATTCATACTTTTGCAAACAGAAAAATTAAAAAAAACTGACTATATAATACACAAACATGATAACACCGAAGTGGTGAGAAGTATGCTGAGTTTTCAATTATCTATTATACTCCAGCGACAAAGCTTTGGCTTGTTAATCAAAATGATCAACCTTCTTGATTGACATTTTTAATTGCACTAGGAATGTGACCCATACTGAGATAAGCTGAACCTCTGTTGCTGATAACACATGTAACACAAACAATATGTTTATAGTAGTACACGATATTTTAATAATAACATTTTCAGTTTTTAAGTGTGTTACACAGAGAAACAAATCACATGTCAAATGATGATAAATACACAAAGAAAGATTATGTCCACATCATTAATTTGTTTGTCAGTTTAAATCTGTAGTCTTCAATTTTCTGAAAAAAAAATAATCTCTACAGTTATAAATCAAAATAGTTATATTTCTAATTTAACTAATCATTGCATGGTTTTGATTATTGTATTCAAATGGTCAATAGTTTAGACTAGTTTATTGAAAGTCTAAAGAAAGGAATGAAAATGTCCCATGTTTATGGTTCCAAAATAGTGAAATTTTCACATTTGACAGCTTGTATATATCATTTATATGTACATATAGCAAAAGACTAATCATAATGAATTTCCTGAGTATAAAAAAAATAAATGTCTAAAAGTTCCTTTCCGATGGATTTTACTATAAATGGAGTACATATAAAAAATCAAAAAATCTTGCCATTATTTTTACAGTGATAGAAAGCAATATTAATTAGGAATCTACCATTCATCTAATGTGGTTGGCAATTGTTTAAATACATTTTTTGATTCGGAAGTTTTAGAAAATAATTATTTGCTTCATAAAACATTTTTTTGCTTTCAAACATGCCCCCTCAAAAGACAAATGGTTCATGCCTTACTATTGACTTAGATAAAATATAACTCCAAATAAATAAATAAATAAATATAATGAGGAAAACAAAACAAATTGTAAGATTTCAGACATGAAATCAAAGTACCTTGGAGTAGATTGTGTCTGTACTCTTTTGCCACTTTTCCCTTTCTGTGGAGTGTCCAGCAATCTCCGTTTTGTTGCTCTGCTCTTTTTGTTGTCCGACTGTTGGCATTCTCTCAGTTTCTCCTTGAGTGTATTTTCTTCTATTGTGATAATGATTTTTGATCTTGGATAAATGTTTTCGATCCCAGTTCAATCTGAATAGATCTATCGTCCAGTTTGCTTAAACAACCTTTGGAAATAAAGTTGGGTACAGATGCGTCATGACGTCCAATTGTTTCAAAGTAATCCAGTAGACATTGTACTAATTTCCCCAATTGCTGTAAGGCTGTCTTTGGTGGCATCCAGTTTTGAGAATGTTTAAAGTCTTTACTGGGAGGTTTTATTGTAAGTTGGCGTATTCCTTCGAGTGATAGTAATTCATTTTTTTAGATTTATGGGACAATACATTCGTTTGTATAGACAGATGTACATGTTTGTGTTTAGAAGGAATCAATTGCTAAGATAATGTTGATGTTCTTCTCTAGACACTGTCACTAAGTTGTTGCGCAAGTCTTCATCTTTCAAAACCTCTGATAATAAATGATCATGAGAAATCTCATGAAAGTTTGGCAAAAAGTCGTTACCACCCATAGACAGGACGAATGCTATAGTGAGCCCGATGTTTCTGTTGTATTTTTTTTTTCAAAAAGTGTTAACAGTCCAGTAATGTTAAATAATTCTGATTTCTTCTTCTGAAGTATAAGATACACAGGATATTTAAAAGTGTTGTCTTCATTTCTGGGTCAGAACTGGCTAACTGCTAATATGTGTATTACTACAGTATCAATGTCAGCTGATGTAACATAGTTAACTACACATTTGCCCTGACCTAAGCTTTTTTGTATGTCAGCATCCAGTAACCAGTCTGCCTGGGACATTTCAGCCTCTCCTTTTCTTTGTTTTACTTCATCTATAAAGCCCCCTTTAACGTATCGGGTCTGTTTGTTATACATCACTCGTACTAATACTGTGTACCTTGAACAGCTTTCATCATGTTCTTTTTGGCAGTTGCATTTTGATGCATAGGCTTCGCTATCAACATTAATATCTAGGTCTGCTTTGATATTTACATGTTGCATTTGTGTTGCTAAGTATCGGGTTATTAGAACTTTTCCAGCCATTGTACCAACCACTGATTGTTTGCTGAAATTTTCTGAACTAACTATTTCTTGGTCTTCTTTTCAGTGGGATATTGTGACCTTCTCTTTCTTCTTACGTTTCTGTCTGGTGTTGGCTTTGAAATCATTTGGTGTAAATGCATATTTTTCCTCACATATTATTATGCGCTCCAAGCTGGGAAGATAATTCAACAACTTCTTTACAATTCCATTGGAAATATAATTTAAGTATTGTTGTCCAGATGTTGCAAACATTTTGAATTTGGTTCCAGCAAATGCGACGATAGATATAACTCCAGACTGTTGTATTGCAAGTGGAAGTGTAGTGAAATCAGTAAGTATTAAGTTGTTTAGTTCAGTGTTACTACTGTCAAGTTTCTGATTTGATGCTGTATCGCTTTGCAGACATCTTTTTATAAGATTCATTAAGGCTTTCTTTACCCCTGCTGATTTGTTTGTCATATTTTTGGACCCATCTGGTTTCAAAACAGCTTGGCATGTGTTCTTGCTTGAGGACATGCAGTCAATTTCTTTAGATAGTTTTTTTTACTTTTGCTGTTCGCTGCTTTTCTTCCCGATCTCTGTCTGTTTTTGGTTTGTTTTTTGGTTTACATGTTGTTCTTTTGATGGTTACACTCTGATTTCTTTTTACACGGCTTATCAGCTCTTTTGGTCCATTCATTTCCTCCAAAGAAGGATACTATTTCTGTGTCAAATCCAGATATTTTTTGTCACCTGCAAACCTTTTTATCAGGTATCTTCCTACATCATATGTGTTTTTATCCAGTATTACAGTTGATACTTCTGGGAGATTTGAATGGTAGATATTTCTTGGAATTAGGTCTTTTTCGTTATGAAATGCATTTTTCCTTAGCATACGCTTAATGGTCCTTCCAATGTGTTCTTTGTCAGATGCAGATAGTCTCTTTCCTAGATATTTTGAAGCAGAAGACTTTACTGCCTTATTATCAACTTTGTCGATGTCATCATCTCCGACTGTTTGGCCATATACAATAGATTTCCTGATTGCATGAAGTTGTTTTTGTTTATCCACAGTTGACATTTTTGGCAGTAGGGTTTCAAGTGTTGTTCCAGGTCGGATACAATTCTTTGCAGATCTGTGATCAATTTCCCTCAAGGTGTCCAAACCAAAATTTACGTTGCTATCATCGTAGGGCAAAGTGTACAATGATTGCTTAAAGTTCCAGCTTGATAGTACTCCTGTAATAATCCTGAACAAAAGCCAGCATAGCTCGATGCACCATTCAAAAATGAAAATGGTAGCGATGACTTAACACTTGCCAACAACAAATTATGTCCATCTTTTCCTCCTTTTCTCTCAGAGAAGCCTATTGCAACAATCTCGTCACAAAGTAGCATAATCTCATGATGCAGGCAAAATGTTGCATTCTGTTTGCATGACACCTTTATAAATTCTTCAAATTTATTTCCAAACTGGTCATCAAATGTCTGTGTGGAAGATGAAATTTCAAAAAATCTCAGTAAGGTTTGAGCTTCATTTTTGCAATGTGTTACATGGATTGCTGTTGAAAGTCTCCATATGTTTCTTAATGCTGTCTCAATATTGGCAATTGTTAACAGTTAAGCCTAGTCCTTTTCATTTTCGTCATCTTTCATATACTAGAGTATATGAATTAGTCCTGAATCTTTGTAAGCGGATATTAGATTTGTAATTTTTGATTTTCGTAAATGAAGAACTGTAAATTCTGGTAAAAAGGCTTGATATTTTGGGTTGCTGTCCATTAGTTTAAAAAGATTGTTAGCTATTTTGAAATCTGGTGCAATCAAGTTTTAATAGAAATTTCATCTTATACACTTCTTAAGACATTAATATCATCATCACGACCTGATGCAGGTGGTGGATGTCTGGTTAATATTGGCCTTGGCAAAAATATTCTAAATGAGCTGTTCCCATCACCATCACCAACAGATGTGGTCTCTACACTTTCATGGTTGTTTTCAGATTCCTCTAATTGATTTTTTTCACCACTAGATTCTTTTTCAGGACGTTGTATATCATCACTCGTAGTCCCTCTCTGACTATCTGCGTTGTGTACAGCTCTGAGTAGCATTTCAATTTCTAGGATGTTTTCAGTATCATTTTCAAGTTGTAACTCATAATCTTCCAAACTAATGGTATCCGAATCACTTTCTATCATTGACAAATTTGGAGATGGCATTTCAGGTAAGCTTAACTCCACATCACTGTCGCTTTCTTCTGTTTCATGTATGATATTTAAAAGCTCTTCCTCATCTTCATTTAAGGATAACGATTCCATACTTTTATCTACAAGCTCTTCCTCGTCTTAATTTAAGGATAACGATTCCATACTTTTATCTACAAGCTCTTCCTTGTCTTCATTTAAGGATAACGATTCAATACTTTTATCTTCAAGCTCTTCCTCGTCTTCATTTAAGGATAAGGATTCCATACTTTTATCAACATCTGTCAATGGGTCAGCCTCAGGAGCAGCCATGTCAATACTTGTCTCCAAGGTCAATGATTCAAACGTATTATTCAATTCTTCCTCAGCTACATGGGAAATTGGTTATGTTTCCAGGTTTAGTTGGATCCTTGTCTATAAGATTGATAATTTCCATTTTATTCCAAATACGTCCTATTGTCCATAGCGATTCCCTTTTACAAGTTTTGTAAATTTTCTTCTCATCATCATTCAGATCCAAAAACATATTGTTGATATTGGTCTTTGATAATTTATCTTGGTTTTTGCATATGCAGTGTTTAGTACCATCGCAGTCCTCACCATGCCAGCTTTCTACTAAACATGAGTCTTTAGGGATTCCTTCTATAGTCAGAGGCAAGGTACATATCTGGTTTGTCCTTGACTCCCCGGGTAGCGGATCAGATTTAATTGTTAGGTGAACTAAGTTATCCGTTAATAAGGCTAAATGACATTGCTGTAATGAAACATCATGTTTGCATTCAACTGAGTCATTAACTGCTTTTTAATAAAGGGAATATGGTCTTAAGTATGTTTGGTAATAACAAAGTTCTGGATCTGCGTTATACTTCAGACGCCTGTCACCTGTCCTTTGTGACTGTGTTAAGCCAACATGTGATGTAACTTCGTAGTATGACACATTGTGATAGTGAATAAGCAATTCATCAGTGTTAACTTCTTGTGTAATACCATGGTAATGTTTCTTCTTGATGTTAAACAGTGCCTCTGTTAGACAAAACAATGAAGATAATTTCGAAACTTTTGTCTCATGTGTTGTATCCTTTTTTAAGAAAATATTTTGAAAGAACAACCGTAACGGCAAAGGCATAAAAATTGTCCATTCCTTAGTAATGTCAAATGAATATACATTCAACGGGTAGTTTAAATGTTTCTCATACTCATTAAAACAAGCTGTGCAAAATGTGCCATGCAAACAACATTCTGGTGAACCTAAGCTGTCATCCTTTTCATTGCTTTTTCCAGAATAGTGAATACAATTTTGTCGTTTATTTTTCTGTTCTGAATCAGATCTCTTGTACAAAATGGGTGGGAAACCATTTGCTTTTGTCTCTATACTTCCTTCCTTTAGAAAATGCATTTCTCTGACAAATTCAAAATGTGTGCGTTGGATGTAATTTAAAAGCAAAGTCGATATGTCATGTATTATAGAAAGGTCCACATTTGCAGAAAGCTCAAGTATCAAATGAATCCCAGCTTTATGAAAGCATTTCTTACTACAACCAATGCATAAAACATTTATAATCAGCTCAATACTGAAAGAAGTCTTGACAACATGTTTTACTTCGATTTCTATTAACTCAGGTCTGTGCTTTGAATTTGCAGTTGCTAATATTCCATTTAAAGTTACATCAGAGACTGCCTTTCTAGCTAGATTAGTACGTTTTGTTTTTCACACACAGGTTGTAAAGCAACAGTGCTTGCTAATGTTGCCCTTCACAATTCATAAAACTTGTACTTCTTTTCTAATAAAGTTTCATATCTTGTTTCATTCCTTACTGAAGTATAGTTCTGAAAATTCCATTCAAACAATTTTATTTGATTCCACTCACTATGTGTGAATAAACCTTTATAGTCAAGTTGGATATCTTCTAGCTCAGAATCTTGTATTTCAGCAATTTGCTCATTGTAATATATGATAGAACTGGAGTTCTTGATAGAGGCTAAAGTTGGTTTTAAAGTCTTGTTTTTTTCCTTTTTCTGATTTCCTGTTGAATGACAGATAATATCCTGACAAAGTTCCTGACAAATTTCATAATCATCGAAATGTAAAAAAAGATATCGAAATACAGATGCTACTCGAAGTTTCTTAACTCCATCATCTTCAAACTTGCCATTTGTAAAAGTTGAAATTTCCCGTAGTATATTTTGTTTCTTTATTATTTTGGAATCTTGATTTGTGCTATTTTGTTTCAGAAATTGAAAGAAATCTATGTTCAATCCATAGGCATCTATCTCAAATCCCCACTTATTCAAGGCAAGTACAGAAAAGTGAACCTGAGAAAAGAATAGAAAGGAGTAAAAACAATAAATTTTGCTTGAGTTTCCCTAATCAGGAGCAACAATAATTTTAAAGGACAAATATAGTATAGAATAAAAAAAAAAATCCCTATTAAACTAAAACAAAGGAATACATGAAAAACTAGATGACTCATTTACCTTGTTGTGAATTGAAAGATTTATTTGAAATATTTAGTGTATACAGATAGTAGAAATACCAACAGTAGCAGAATCTCATGTCATCACACTATGATGACAGATTTATTGTTTTAGTTAATTTGTGAAATGAGAGATGCTACATAGGTAACGCCTACAGTTTAAAAACAAGGTAGTTTGTCGCTGGAGTAATTACACAATTCCTCGTATAATATTATAGATTAGATACCAATATAGACGCTTTCATAGTAATCCTTGATGACCACGATATTCACTGTACTAATTTAAAGTCGTTGATTCAAGAATTGTTCTACATTCATTAAGTTATAATGGTTACAACATTATACGTGGTTTGTTGATGAAGGCGTTGATCTGTGATGGTGATGATGATGATTAATGTATGTGATGGTTGTGGTTCAGATACGGTAAACTTCGTGAATTTTATAACGGAAATTGCCGAATCCAGTCATAATTGATAATGCCCCCAAACAAAATGAAACAGTTAATGAATTCACGTAACTGTTAGGACGAAATATACTATCATAGCGAAACAAAAATAATATAGCAAAACGTCGACTGCCTAAGTTACCAGATTAATTACCCAAAAATTGTGATTTATAATTGGTCTAAACCAACCAATCTACCATTTTCTACATAAGAAAATGCCTGTATCAAGTCAGGAATATGACAGTTGTTATTCATTCGTTTGATGTGTTTGTGCTTTTAATTTTGCCATTTGAATTTTCCTTGGAGTTCAGTATTTTTGTGATTTTACTTTTTAACAACATTGTTATAATTTGTATATGAACAACAAGTCTAGGGATTTATTCTTTTTCAACAACATTATTAAATATTTATTAAAATTATTGGCTTGTAACAATATCCTTCAGAAGTCAAAGCACCTCCTGATGTTCCCTGTAACATTCCACTTATCGCTCACGACAGTAATTAGTTGTAAAAGTCATTCTACATCAAATATATATATTGAATAATATCACTCATAATGATTGTTCATATGTTTTCTAATGGTTGGTAAAACATTACTTTTAATTGTCAAACATACTCTCCTGTTGAACTCATTACGAAAAATTCTTAAAAAAAAAACATTGACATTGTTTGTCTTTTTATTAGTTATATAATAGGCTTTGTAAATTGAAACACCAAAAATTGTTAAAAAATAGTTCAAGTTAAAATATTCCTCATCAGAAGTTTGATACCCAAATACAAAATATCTTCATTTTATCTAAAAATTTATTCTTGCATCCACTAAATTTTTATAGAATGTTTACATTTTTCGATTGTTTTTTTTTTTACTGTTGTGTTTCTGTTTCACAGAAAATGTTTCATTTATTGAAAAGACAAACATATTGACTTAAAACGGCTATACTTAATTTTATTTTATGTCTTGCCTGATTTCTCAAATGTTCGAAATTTTGTTTGTTTGTCCATCCTAAATTTTCTTAATTTGACGCAATATACCACCTTCAAACTAGTATTCTTTTCATCGTATTTTATTGCATGTTATGTCATTTTAAAAGAGGGGTGAAGAATATCGAAAGGTCATTGAAGTCATAAAAAAAAATCCAACACCATGGCAAAATGAAACGATAAACAAACAACAACAGGTAAAAAACACAAACCTTATGACTGATTAACCCGAACTACATATACAAACTATGGTGATTATTAAAATGAAAGTTGCAATATTATCACATTATTTTACCAACAAGCTAAGAAAATATGCATTAATAAAATCACGCTTTCCAACATTCGATATTTATAATTTTCTTTTCACAGAAAATAGTGACTTATCGAGCCAAGAGAGAAAAAACACTGCAAGCAGTGAGTTAATACCCACCGGCTTACCGTACAGGGACATAAACCATGGGGACTTCATTTCAATACACCAAATAAGACTACCTTTACATATTCTCTCATGTATTGGTTACACTCACATAAGACTGTATTGTGCAGCTGAGGATAAATTTGTTCCGTGTGGAATACTTAGATAAAGGAAGATGTGGTATGAGTGCCAATGAGACAACTCTTCATCCAAGTTACAAATTATAAAAGTTAACCATTATAGGTCAAGGTACGGATGTACAGATACCAATCAACAGAACCTTATGATGGAAGGAATTGCCAAATTTTGCTTCCCCCGATGCAACAAAAAAAAGTAGGAATTCAAGAAACAAAAAGAACAGAATAGACAATATATGGTAACTGAAAATATATTAATTGCTTCCAATACTCTTAAATCTTGAAGAAAAGGAATGCACTGTCTTATTTGAAAATATTCAGTCATGCAATTGAAAAGTGATTTATTGACTTCTAAATGTTCAGTGGCAAATAGTTGACGCAGAGCAAATTGAAATTGCAGAATTTAACATCATTACAATTTGTTAAAACTCGTCTAAAAAACTCTGTTAAAGCAATCTTAATCCCGATCACAGTAAAGAATGAGTAAGAAATTAATTTTTTTGTGTGTTCAAAACGAGAAAATTCAAATGTATTTTTTATAAGAATTTAAACACAAAATTAATAATAATAAAAATATTTTTCGTTCACAATTATCAATAATATATTATTACTATCTTTAACTTCCGGAACTACAAGTAAACAGTGTTACAAAACACATATATTAGTGATTTACCGAATGAGATAAACCTTATCACGCTTATTGCATGATTTTTGTTTTTCATTTTTACTAGTACTTAGTGTTGTTCAAAATTTGCATCACATATCCTGCGTTTGTATATATACCAAAGAAAATGTAATAATGAATAAATTGAGAGAACTCTTGATTTATTTTTCAGAGTGTGTTGCACATCATGGAGGACAAAACAAAACTTGATTATACAATGACATAACTTGGACGCATATGCAGATTAAAAATTTCGATCGGCGAACTATTTGCATTTTATTAATCTTTTTTTATTTACCCTGTGTGTCATCGGTAATGATACTGTAATCATCAATGGTGTGACGCTCAGTCATTTGATTGGTTAAATGTGCGAAGGTGTTATGTCGTCATAAGTCTAATTGTTTCAACATATTTAAAGATAGTCTCTACTTGTGTTTACAATCATAACTACTCACCTGTAACCGGGTAAACACTGAGGGAATTAATTATCTCCATTCATAAAATTACTTTAAACCCAATAATCAGATCGTTGCAATCGTTATCAATGTTAGTTTGCAGGGTCCTTATTTTAACTATGCATTTTTTTCTCAAATTATTTGTTATTTACAAAATATGGTGATTATCTTTTTACTCATCATTTAACAGTACATTGTGATAAACACATGTTATTTGATTTAATTTAAAGAGTAGTTGTGTAGAAATTTCCGTTTTGTGATAAAATAGTGTAACGCATCAAACATTTTAGTTCTTTCATGAGATTTAACAATTATGCATAAAGGTTTTATGAATCAATTAGTATAAAATATTAGGTATTTACTCTCATAACTTTCTCATTTGTAAATAACCAAGTGTATGCCGTGTGAATCACACCATTCATAAATATAAAGTCGCGTGATATCAGAAACTAAAAATACAAATGTATTCTTTATTGATATAGAATATGACCAATACAAATAACAAATGATATATGCCAACCAAAATCGCATCCTAAAAATGTCATAAGTAGGTAATACATGCTTAATACATCAATGATAAATTAAAACTCAACTTTTGAGAAACACTGTCGACGTTATGGAAGATCAGGTTCTCGATTATTATTTTGTCGTCACGCCTTATATTTATTGTTCACATCTCATGTTATCTTTATTATACATCTATTTCAAATGCAAATATAAACTTCTGAAAGTTCCATCATTCCATTTGTATTTGAGGATTTTGTTGAATATCTGTTTATTGAGCTATTGAATAACTTTTTTAATTTGAAAAAAAATGTTTGCATGCAAATACTTCAACAAAGTTATAGAACAAACAACATTTCCAAAAGTGATCATATGGGGAAATCGTGAATTAAAAAAATGTACTTTGAAATAGTTTAATGATAGAATTTGTAAACATATTTCTTCGTTATCATGTGTTCTACTCGTTGATATAATAAACTCATAGACATAATGTTCTTACCGAAAAGGACTGTGCATATTAAATCATTGTTATATACATATATAACCGTTGCATTTCCTCTAGTTGATATGTGCAACGAGGAAGTATTAACGATAACAAGATAGTCTTTCTGTATGCTGAGATATTATTTCCAGATGATCATATACCACGTTAAATTAACCATTTTCTGCTGAAAATACCTGTGCCAAGTCAGGAATATGACAGTTGTTTTTTCACGCCTTCCGTTGGTTAATAACGTTTTATTTTGTCGTTTTTTGTTGTACTCTTTCACAGCAGGCATCTGATACATTTTCCAACATGATAACCTACAGAATGAAGGATACGTGTAGTCAAGCTTCGTACTCTGATTAACTCACAAAAAAAAATCATGCTTATTATAAAAAGAATTAAGACAGTTTGTTTTCCTTATTATTTTTTTTTTCACATCACGATAGTTAAAATAAGCTGAATACTAAACTTATATGGATACTGACCTTCAAATGGTCATAAATTGCAGATTTACGAAGGGAACGATTTTGATGATACATCGAAATAGTAGACATTGCTTTTCAAACATGTTATGTCTTAACTTTTATTTTTGTCTGTTGGCAGCTTTCACTTTGTTAAGTTTACTGTGTCCCAGCCAAGTAAAAATAAGAATATCAAATGATGAAAACATAAATAATATAGATAAAAAGTAAGCAGATAGAAGCGAGCTTGATTTTATAGAACTGTATTCACGATAGTAATTTGAATGTAGTTACTAATATAAAACAAAACATTTCAAACAGTTAGTTGTCTAGTGTGTTTTTATTCTAAATTGGAATATTGGCATGCAAATCAGGCAGGTGCTTGCAGTCAGAAGTCAAACTAGAAAAATCTATTCACATTATAATTCGGCCACATAATTTTCAAATGATAAATGTTTTTTTTGTTTATCATTTCGTTGAAAAGAGTCCCACGCAGCCAACATTATGGTTACCTAGTACAAATCGAATATTTGAGATTTCGTCCAAGATATGTTAAAATCAAATAACACTATCAAATTTTTCACACAATCTACAAACATTTGTACCCACAATAATTACGTTATCCACAGTCAAAACAACTTATTGGATACAAATTATTAGTAGTATAAACATATTAAGAAATCAAAATTGTTTTATTCGGTTATTTTCAAAGATATGCTATAATGACAGCTCTGATACAGATAGGACTAATGATGAGATATCGCTTAATCTTTTAATGCATACGCTAATTTAAATTAGAAGGCTAACATATTGTCGAAAATATCAACATAATGGTATTGATCATTATAAGAACACATTTAATAACACTCGTAGATGTTTAAATAAATAAATTCAATAACAATATTCCGTTCTTCTTTAGTTAAACGTACGAGAAATATTCAGTGAAAGGTTTATAAAGAATTTATGAACTTCAGCGAGTGCATTTATGTAGCATGTTAGGAATAATTGACATTTAATTCCGAAAACAAGTGAGATGGCATTAATGTAGAATTCAGTATTCAAATATAGATTTAGGTTTTTGGTAGTTTAAATTCAAGCACAATTGTCAATATAACTGTAGCTTAAGACGAAACAAATTATTTTTTTATTAGAATTATGCAAGGTAAGCAATTGATTTTGATTGTTTTTTCTAATTAGTTTGTTCTATTTCCATAAACTAAAACAATATCGCTATTTGAATATTGCGTTAAAAGGGCATTGAATTATAAATATATGATAATAATGACATAGAAAACAAGATTATTGTGACAGCATCAAAACATGTTGAATGGAGAATGCCCCCCCCCCCCCTCCAAAAAAAAACTGCAATTATAGGTATATGTATATGGTTTTGTGTTCATGTTCATAAAGGGTAGTGTATTTTTTTTTAAAATAACCCAAAACAGATAAGTCAAGTCTTATTGTATGCTAGAACACATTAAATTGACAAAAAAAAAAAACAACAAAAAAACAAAACAAAATTGTTGTTTCTTAAAAAACATTTTCTTGCAAGCTTTAAACAAACACAGGAAGATCAGGGACCGTTGAACAAACATATTCACATCTGTGCATCCTATGTTTTGTTATTATTTGGTTTTTCCGGTTTATATTTTGAAATGTCTGTTCCTCGCTGTTATTTTTACTTGTTTCGAGCCACACTGTCGAAGATTAAATTTTCCAATGGCTATTATTTCGCATCAAATTTAATTTGCAAGAGTTGTATTTGATTCTTTTTGTCTGCTAGAATACATTAAATTTACAAAAAAAAATCAATTGATGTGATCAAAAACATTTTCTTGCAAGCTTCAAACAAACACAGGAAGATTTGGGACCATTGAACAAAAATATTCACAGTTGTACATCCAATGTTTTGTTATGATTTAGTATTTCCGGTTTATATTTTTTTAACGTGTGTACCTTGCAGTTAGATTTTACTTGTTTTCGAGCAACACTGTCGAAGATTAAATTTTCGCATTTAATTCGCAGTAGTATCATATTTTATTATCAACAAATAAAACGCCTTCAACATTTATTTGAAAATTATCATATTGTCAAGGTCTTCTGTTATTATCTTAATGCTTGCGATGTTCCAATCATCCATCATTTGACTTTTTTAATTTAGTGGACGCCTAACTATCTAATTGTAAAAAACAGCAGAATCTCACAGGCAGTATTTGACTTTCAATTTTCCCAAAAATGATGAATAACTAATTTTCAACTTATGACAACACAGATTTTTCGAAATTTTAAGTTTCGTATAAAGAACGTATATTACTGAAAATGATTAATGTATTGATAAGTGAGACAACTTTTATTTTGCTGAGATTTTACACAATTTGTCACGCATTCTTATTATCGATATTACTTTTCTTGGATTCAACATTATTCCATGCAAATAATTTTATAGTTTTGTATACATAAGATATATTTACAGACGGAAAAAGGCCAAAAAATAATCTAAGCCTTATAAATTACTGAAATGATTTCTCTTACATCTGATGAAATTTGATGCCAGGCTTTAAAACTTTTATTTGAATAGTAAACACTATACTAACTTTTTATGGAACGCAGTTTTGAAGATTTGGTCCCAAATAGCCTTTGATCAAATAAAACTTTCACATATTCAATATTTAAATGTTTCACAAAAAAAAAGTAATTTATCTACCCAAGAGAGAAATCATGCTTCTATGAGTGAGTTAGTACCTCTCGGCTCACCGTTCAGTGACCTTACTCATTGGGACTACATCTCAATACATCAAATTAGACTACCTTTACATGTACATATACTCTCATGTATGGGAAACAATCACTTACGACTGTATTTTGCAGCTGAGGACGAATTTGTACCATGTGGAATATTATACAGATACCAATCGACAGAACCTTATGATGGAAGGAATTGCAAAATATTTCCTCCCCTAATACAACAAGAAAAAATAGGAATGCAAAAAACAAAAAGAACAGAATAGAGAATATATGGTAAATGAAAATATATTGATTACTTCCAACATTTTTAAATCTTCAAAAACGATGAATGCACTTACTTAATTGAAAATATTAAAAGTCATGCAATGGTCGACTGATCGATTTAATACTAAGCATCAGTGACAAATAATTCAGCAGAGCAAATTAAAATTGCAGAATTAGAAAAAAATCCAAATTTATATTAAAAGTTTAATAGTTTATTTAAAACCAGATGCAATACAATATATAGGTATATTATAAATATATAAAAATATAACATGACAGAACATTTTGAATACAATCGGAGACAAGACTTCAAAGTATTAATCATCCAAAGGATTGTCCTGAAAATGGCGTATATAAATAGTTTTCCTAAATTAGACAATTCCAACACATTTTTTGTTGACAATATCTGAATGTATTAAAAACAAAATAGATGCATTTTTATAATACTACCTTTAAATGTTCAATTTTTTTTTATATCAAATGAGTTTGTCGAACATTACACTTAAAAAAAATGTACGCTAGTAGAAGCAAATATTTCTTGTACATTAGTTCACCCTAATTATATAAAAGTTACATAAATACGTTTGGAACAAACAAAAATATTTTATGTAACCAAATTTAATCCAAATCGAAGAAAGGGCTGAGTAAGACATTTTAAAAATAAAATTTCTTTTTTGTGTAGAAATGAAACCAAGCAAGCAGATTCAAAGTTATCAATATAAAAAATCATTTTTGTTCACGAAAATGTCGTATACAATTGTTAACTATCTTTAACTTCCGGACCTGCGTGTAAACAATTGTTGTAAAGACATATATTGGTGATTTACCTAATACGACTAACCATATTGCCTGCATTTTTTTTTCATTTATACCTAGTGTTGTACATAATATGCATCACATCTCTCGTTTTTGTATCTATATCAAAGAAAATGTAATGGTAATAATAATGAAAAACACTTTTGATTTATGTTTTAGATATTGTTACACATTATGGAGACAAAAAACGAAACAAGATAATGAAATGACAAAAATGGGACGCATATGTTGATTGTAAAACGGGATTTAAACGTCATGACTTATTTATTATGAAATGTTTATAGATGTTTTGATTTGATACATGCAGAATGTAAAAAAAATAAATTTCACTTCATACAGGTTGCAATTCTGTTAATATAGACAATGCAATTTCCCATAGGAACTCCTTTTGCGGCTTAAACTGTGACACTTTTACTATGAAGTTTTGTGAAAAATAATATCCTAGAACGGAAATTTTATATGCTCAAAGGTCAAAATATAGGGCTGTGCGGCATATTTTCAACATTTATATGCCCTGAACTTCTAAGAGTTTAAACTTATACTAAAATTCTATACTACCCTTACCTCCATTTTTGGACCTCCTAGGAATTAAAATTGAGGCGCTACCATGTTTTTCTATACTGGATACATTCCCAAGTGATGTCTCGATGAAAATGAAACACAGAGATCATAAATGGGAACCAGTACGTTAACAAATTAACATATCTATGAATATTATATATCTCCCCAAAAGAGGCGTGGTTTGAGAAACAGCTGTATTTACAAAGTGCAACCTATACAAACATTTATTCAAATAGAAAACTCTCTAAAACTCTTTTTCTCACAACAATACTTATTTATCAGAATTATAGCCTTAAAGAAATCACTGCATATACTCTAAGTTTCCTTTTTACAGTACACTTTATACCCCTACCCCTGTTTCAATTTATTAAAGAATTTGAAAACAAGACTTTAGTTAATACCAACTTACCCTATGTGTATGTTTTCTGACATGAACTGTCTAAAACCTGTTTGAAACTATTCTGATAACAAATTGAAAGCATTTTAAAATACTATAAATGTAATGTTTAGTAGTTAATCATTCCAACATTCAAGATTATACAAAGTATCCAATCCTGCCTGTGTCTCCAGTCCACATCTTACTGTATGCCTATTTGTCAATGAAAGTTCACAATTTTTGCCTCAAATGGTCAGTTTAGAATTCATGTTACAACAGTATCATCCCTAACCATATATCTAACATAATTTGTTAATATATGAACTAGAAGTGTTTAAACAAAGCAATCTTTGCAAAAGTTGTATTTATGAAGATATCAGTCTGGTGCATAAATTCACTAAAAGTTTGATAGAAATGACTGCTTATATCTGATTTTTGCATAACTTCCTAGCACAGTTATTGTTTTCTTTACAAAAGACCTTTAAAATAATAAAATCATAGCATTTAGAAGTTAAATTATCTGTTTTATGACCCAGAGAGAGGCATTTTTCTCTGTTTTTTTGCCCCTGGGGCCTCACATTTCCTAAATTTTTTCCCTGTTTCTAGCAATGTGGGATATTTGGTACATATTTAGGATAGAACACACTATTGTAAGTTTTATTGAGGTCTTTTTGTAATTTTAGCTTGTACTTTTTATGCCGCAATCACAAAAAAGCACATTTAGGTGTTACGGCTTACTTTTGGGTTATCGACACGACAAAAACACCCCACCAAAAATATTTAAGAAGGATCAATGAGTTGCAATGACTGCGAACAGTAAATATAAGCACTTCTAAACAATTTAAATTACAAATAGGCATATATTATGAATTTATTTTTAATTCAGGGCTTTAAGTAAACAATGCATACTGTAAACTGTGAATTTATGCTGACTCATCATAGTTTAGGCCCAGGATTTTCTCAATCTTCATGAAATATTAATAAAACTTCATATTTGAGTTAAATTTTTCAAAATCTCTGAGATAAACAAGATTTTGTGAAATTCTGAATGTTCTAATTTTTAACCCTATATAGGTTGCAATTCTGTAAATATAGACAATGCAATTTCCCATAGGAACTCCCTTTGCGGCTAAAACTGTGACACTTTTACTATGAAGTTTTGTGAAAAATAATATCCTAGAACGGAAAGTTTATATGCACTACTATTTTATTCAAAGGTCAAAATATAGGGCTGTGCGGCATATTTTCAACATTTATATGCCCTGAACTTCTAAGAGTTTAAACTTATACTAAAATTCTATACTACCCTTACCTCCATTTTTGGACCTCCTAGGAATTAAAATTTAGGCGCTACCATGTTTTTCTATACTGGATACATTCCCAAGTGGTGTCTTGATGAAATGAAACACAGAGATCATAAATGGGAACCAGGACGTTAACAAATTAACATATCTATGAATATTATATATCTCCCCAAAAGAGGCGTGGTTTGAGAAAAAGCTGTATTTACAAAGTGCAACCTACAATTTGTTTAAATCAATCCTTTAAAATAATTAATATATCACCACAGTCACATGCAACTGTTGGGCAAGATTGCATGCAAGTTCTACAAATATTCCTACGGATACAAATTGGTTTGAACAACTTCAATATTTCATAAAAAAAGCAATATTTACATTTCTATAGAAAGAAGATAACTCATACCATACTAGATAAATGACACGTCTCAGCATACACAAATAATCCGTCAGTCTGTAAAAAATGGTGCAATTTAAATACTATACCTAACTCCTTTGACCGGTAACATTGCATTGTTTATGAGAGAAAATTTACAAACTGGAAAGCTGCGTTGCCTCATCCCTTTTTGAAAACAAACAATAGAGGTCAACAAGCTGACTGCAATTTTTTTACGTTTGTTTGTTTGTTCAACTGAAACGATTCGCATTCAAATTTCGTACGTTTTACATGACAATCGGGTACTCTATAGCTAGTACATGTAGTAGTTATTACTACTGGCACGTCTTGTCAACAAACAATTGTTTTATATGAAAAAAAAACATATTCCGCACTTAAATTATGTATGTTTTTTATCTGATTTGTGACCAATTTGTTCAACCTCGTACATTGTGTATGCTGTAAAACCCAACCGCAATCCATCAGATAATGATGAAACAGTTCTTATTAAACAAATTATAAAACAAATAGATTTGTAATTGTCAATTTAGACGCCCTACACTGTAATAGTTATACACCGAGGGATAGGTGTGTCTGGATAAGAAATGTCGTCGGCCGGAGGCCGGAGGGTTTCTTATCCAGACACGCCGTATCCCGAGGTGTATAACTAACTTACACCCCATTCTAAACCCTATATTTGTTAACATTGATTATTAAATGATAAAAAAATGATAGCATATTTATTGACAATATCAAACCATGATTTATAAAAATATTTTTTTTTTATTACATGAGACCCCACTAGAACCTTTCTTTGATTATCTTCGTTCAAACTTTGACAAGTGAGTATATTTTACAAATGTCAAGTTGTTTTACATATTCCCGTTAAATCCATGTGCTAATATGGATCAGCAGGTCAAGGTTGACTGTTTCGTGTATTCTTATTACAAACAAAAAATACATCATGCTCCTGGTATACAGTTGTCAATATGGACGGGTATAAGACGGACGACATTTTGTGGCAAGCGTTGGATTTGGTAGTAGAGACTAAAGATAAAGGCAATATTATAACACAAAGTACTTACCTGTATCAGTTTAATAAAGGTAATCATAACTGTATTTTATATCTTACGATTTTATCAAAAACAAAAGCCCCTCCTCCCCCCCTCTTTTCGAGAATAAACAAACATTCATATTCGAACATACTAAGGGATAGGTGTGTCTGCATTAAAAACCCAACTACCAGACACGCTCAACATACAATATCTAATATAGAGGAAATCCCTTTTTGGCGAAAATCAGGAGCTGATCCCGGGGGTTTCCAACTCAAGAGAAAAAGGGGGGTCCAACCATTCAAATGCATTGGTCTTTTAAATAAAAGTCGGGTCCAACCCGCGGAATCCCCAACCCCGGATCGGCCACTGGGTAACGGGTGGTTTGGGGGGTGGGGGGGGGGGGGGGGGGGGGGGGGGGGTTGACCGGGAGTTAGAATCCCCATTTTTTTTTTAAGATCAATGCTTTAGAATAGAGACATATGACTGGGATAAAAAAATACCTTCAAGCAAAAGAGTATTTAAAGGATTATTTTTGTATTCCATATAGATGCTTATTGGAATTTCCTTAAATGTGTTTTTTAATATCATGAAACAATTTGTAGTGAACACTATTAGTAATTTCTGATGTTCATGCTATTTAAAAAATAATCAATTTCTATTGTTACGAATAACAATGGACTTTGTTTGCGGGATGTAGAAGCAGGCATTTCCAGAAACCCCGCTCGTCACACCCTGTGGTCAAAATCCATTGTTTCAGAAATAGAAACTTTGAAGTATTACAATAGAAGTGGGGTGTAAGCAATGTTCGTACATGCATAATAAAAGAGGCTTTCCCAGTCATTTGAGTTCGATTTTTAATCTCTGACGCAGAAAATTAACCAATCTAAATTTTGTATTTGGCGTTTCGAGAGCAAATTTTGTACTTCGAGTACCGAGAAATGTTTTAAGACCGAAAGGTTGGTTTCACTCCCTTTGGAGTTCACGCGATTCACTCGGCATTTGATATTATTTTACCTTGATTTGTATCTTCGTAATGGATTTATGGGATTTGAACATCGGTAAAATACTGTGTCCTCTAATTTACTGTATGAACAGGATCCCAAATGTAAAAAGAAGATAACAATTGGGCAATCAAAAACCATGAAAACCTTTTGCACGCTATTTTACTTTATTTCAAATTTAGCATTCAAACTTTTTATTAGAGCCTTACTGAAATTATTAAACGTGTTGTTTTCAATTTTTTACATCACTGGGTCGATACCTCTGCTGGTGGACTATCAGTCCCAAAGGGTATCATCAGCTCAGTAGTCAGTACTTCGGTACTGACATGATTTATAACAAACCTTTCTAAAATTGTCCGTTGTTAAATTTTGAGATTATAAAGAAGCTAAGGTTTCAACTCCCTCATGCAAAGTTGACCTTAGATGAATTTGGCTATTTGTTTAGGTATTTTTGTCATATAGCTCTTCAACTGTTTCGGCACTTATACATCCCTCGGATTTCAAATGTTTGACTTTGAGCGTTACTGATGAAGGTAAATCCAGAAAAGCGCTTCGGACGCATGAAATTATTACACGTGTTGTTTTCAATTTTTTACTGTAGAGTTTTCGGTTTACGAAATGTGTGTCTGGCGTGGTAATGTGTAGTTGAACTCGTCACAAATACCAAACGTCAATTTTTGTATGTCACACGCAGGTTTTATCTACAAAAAAAAACTCATCAGGGACGCTTAAATAAAAACAAATAAGAGATACGAAGGTGAAGAGCATTGAGGCCCAAAATTCCGAAAGTGTAAGACAGGTATCTTTGATCTTAGATTGTACATATAGTATTTAGGTTAGGAATGACATAGTTAAACATGTAAAATATTTAAATCCAAATGTATGCATTCAATTGACCTCCAATTGCAAACTTTGAGGATTTAAAAGTCGTTACGGGTTACTAACTATGTCGTGTAAGATGATATCGGTTTTCGTGTTAGGTAATTTAATAAGATATCTGTACTAAAAATCTTTACCACTTCCAAGTTATAACAATCGTTCCATATTACAATCGTTTTAAACCTACACTGTTTAGATGTATCGATAGCAAATTACAGTTCAACACAATACGATAGTATACTATGTGGTTAACCCTTATTGTTATAGATCAATTTATTTGCATTTCAAGATAGATTTTAACTGATAAAAATATAAACAAAACGTGTGTCATGCAAATGAACAGTATATAAAGTTGTTAAGTTAAACTTCAGGCACACATTTGAAAAAAAAATGTCCAGCCTTAGACGGAAAACATTAATTTTGTTATTATAATGATGTAAGAAACAATATTTTTTGATAATTTTCATTTTGGTGGTTGAAATAATATTGGATCTGTAAACGTGACATTGAAAGTGCATTACATTATAAATAAATAGTTAAAGCATCGCTTATCGATACGTTTCCAAAAAAGTAACTGTTATATAAGGTACATATATGATGTTAAATTATAAGATAAGTATACAAATTATGTGAGTTTAAGAGCATTTTGACGTGGTACATGCAACGGATAAAAGTAGATTTTTGTGGGCATACACCGACGTGAAAAAGAGCTGATCAATCAAAACAAGCTGTATTCGTCGCTCAGGCATGCAAGTACCATGACTTTGCATGAAATTTAGGAACGATAATTGTTATGCCAAAATATATCATCATGGCAAAAAACAAAATATGTAACAAAATGTTGACTGCAAAAGTTACCAGATTGAATACCGCAAAAAATGTTATTAATAGTTGATCTAAACAAAAGAATTATAACTTGTATATAAAACCCATGTTACTTTGTGGGTTGTATTTTCTTTCCCCGAAATTCTTTATAGAATGTACAAATGTTTCGAGTGTTAGTTGTATGGTTAGGTTTTGTATGTTCTTACAGTTTCACAAACTCTGCTATTAAAAAACAAACAAATTGTCTAAAGAGGGCTATAATTATCGTTATTTGTTTCTTGTTTGAGTCCCCCATTGTGCAAAAGTTTGGCACATTTCCTTTAGTTTCTTCATCCGGAAATACTGATTATGAATTTATCTAGTATGTAAATAATTCATAATAAGGCTCCTTACACCTCGAGTCATCATCTCCTAGGTTAAACTTGTATTCCTCTCTTCATATTTTCTTGCTAGAAAACACGTTTTCAATGTTTGGCTTCAATTTAAAAGAGAGGTGAAGGATACCAAAAGGAAATTAACGAATAAGTCGAAAATAAAATGACAACAACATGGCCAAAAAAAGAAAAAGATTAAAGACAAACAATAGTACACAAAACAAAACATAGAAAGCTAAAGACTGAGCAATACAAACCCCATCAAAAACCGACGTGCTTATGTAAATGATACGTGTAATGATATCCTATTGTTTTACCAACAAACCAAAAAAATATGCTTTAGTCATTTCACACTTTTCAATATTCAATATTTTCCTTTTTAAACAGAAAATAGTAACTTATCGACCCAAGAGAGAAATTGTGCTTCAAGCAGTGAGTTAGTACCTACCGGCTACCGTACAGAGACATTAACCATGGGGACTTCATCTCAATACATCAAATTAGACTACCTCGACATGTACATGTACTCTCATGTATGGATAACACTCACATAAGACTATATTGTGCAGCAGAGGATGAATTTGCACCATGCCGAATACCATACAGATACCAGTCGACAGAACCTTATGATGGAAGGAATTGCCAAATAATTCTTCCCCGAATACAACAAGAAAAAGTAGGAATACAAGAAACAAGAAGAACAGAATAGACAATATATGGTAAATGAAAATATATTGATAACTTCTGATATTTTCAAATCTTCAAAAATAATGAATACATTTTCCTAATTGAAAAAAAAAAGTTGTAAAATTCATGCAAATATTTACTGATTGATTAATTACTTAACGTTCAATTAAAATCATGAAAAATGCATAATTAAAAATCATCTTAATCTAATAATAAAACAATGTCGAAAATAACGTGCAAAGCAGTTAGTCAGTGGAAGGTAGAGGAAAATACATTGTGTACTTCTTATAAAAATAAGAAGATGTGGTATGACTGATTAACTCTAAACAAGAGACCAAATGACACAGAAATTAACAACTATAGGTCACCGTACGGCTTTCAACAATGAGTAACTCCATACCGCATAGTCAGCTATAAAAAGCCCCGAAATGACAAATGTAAAACAATTCAAACGAAAAAACTATCGACCTGATTGATGTTCAAAATAATTAAAGAAAAGAAACATGATAAACAACAACAAACGACAGCCACTGAATTATAGGCTTCTGACTTGGGACAGACACATACAGAATGTGGCGGGGTTAAACATGTAAGCGGGCGCCAAAGCCTGCCTTAATCAGGGACAGTGGTGTACCAGTACAACATATGAACACACTAAAAATTCAGTTGAATAGGGTTATCTCACCAGATCAATACAGAGCACAAAAACAAGTAACAAAACCACAGAGTGGACGTTGCAGGGTACTTATACATCATCACAACAAAATTACACAAAGTACAGATCTGAGAGTACTCACAATTACTAACAACTAGTTCAAAGCCAATAATAACTTATAAAAAAATCATGCATCTAAGACTAAATATCAATCAGTATAATTTACTATCTTTAACTTCCGGAACTGCATGTAAGCAGTTGTATCGATGATTGATATTTAATGAAATGACAAAACTTGGACCCATATGCTGATTGTAAAACGGGATTTAAACGTGAAGACTAATCTATTATAAAATGTTTAAAGATGTTTCAATTTGATACATGCAGAATTAAAACAGTTGTACCAATTACATATATTGGCGATTTACCATATATTGCTTAGCAAAATACATGCATGTGTCTTTTATTTGTCCATTGTGTTGTTCAAAATATGCATCACATCTCCTATAAGTGTTTCTATATCAAAATAAGTGTCATAATAATGATAATGAGAGACACTCTTTATTTATTTTTCCAGATTTTGTTACACATCATGGAGGACAAAAACAAAACTAAATAATGAAATGACATAACTTGGACGCATATGCTGATTGTAAAACGGAATATACACTTGATGACTAATATATTATAAAATGTTTATAATTTTTTTAATTTGATACATGCAGAATTGAAAAAAAAAAAATCATTTCATACAAATTGTTTAAATCAATTATATAAAATACACTGTATTCTAATACATGTAACATAACTTTAAAGTCATAAGCAATTTTATGGAAATATTTCATTTGGGTTTTACATATCTTATATATTCCTTTGGATACTAACTGATTTGAACAACTACATAATTTTTTTTAAACAGCTTTATTTCTATTTGTAAAAATAGAAGAGAGCGCCTACCATACTAGGCACGTCTGTCCATCCACATATAATCCGTCAGTTTGTAAACAAATAGTGCAATTTAAACATTATACCTTACACCTTTGACGGGTGGTGTTGATTTTTTTTATATGAGAGGAGTTACCAACTGTAAAGCTGCACCAATGTTTAATCAACCATTTACGATTTAAGGAAATGCCTGTACCAAGTCAGGATTATGATAGCTGTTTTCCATTTGTTTCATATGTGCAAAAAAGTCACCTGACAGCAATATATTTGCCTTTAATACGTATATTACCGAACAATTCTGATTTTTTAAACAACGAATTTTGACAAAATGAAGAAAAACTGTAGATATGTGCATTGGTTACACTTTAAGAACGTGTTTACCAAGCTTACACTGAAATAACGAGGTCTGATACAAAATATGGAATCACTGTAAAATTATTTAAGCTGTATTCTGCATTTACACATGAATTAGAAAAAATGAAAACAATTCAGATTTCTGAACTCTTCACACTTTACAAATATTTCTGTCCATATTTACGTCATGTTGAGACAATGAAGATATTGTACTCCACAATGTTGTGACGTTCAGTCATTCAATTGGTTAAATTAACGAAGGTCTTTTGTCGTCATAAGTCATGTTTTAATGATATGTTAAAAGATATTCGCTTCTAGATATTTATCATCATACTTACTCACCCGTAACCGAGTACATACCATGAGAAAAAAAAATCCCATTCATAAAGTTATATTCAACACAAGTATACCAGTTTATTACAATCGTCGTCACTTTAAGTATGCATGCTTCCTTATAGCTAAACTATACATTTAAAAAACAAAATGAATTGTCTTAACTTATTAAAAATCAACATACATATTGACGATCAACCTAACGACGTACTTTTCTGCTTGTCAAAAGATCAATTTGACGACAGGTTTATTGTTTCGACATTATGAAGGCAAAAGTTGATGAATTTGAGTCAAATAACTCATCGGAAATATACTAATTTTTAATTGGAAAATAAAAGGGTACTAGTAGTTAAAACGAGTGCTTTTATTTTTTTATGATACTTCCGCAACATGGATCACAAAAACTTTATTACAAATGTACTAGTATATATACGAGGACAATTATTCTTTAAAATACATAGCACACTTATTTCCTGTTTCACTGTTTAACACGATACAAATTGTTTGATCAACATGAAAAACACTGTCTTAATACCACGAAATCAAGCCTCATTTAAAGGATATCTATTCCAAAAATCAACGAACATTAGTATTCACAATAATAAATGAATCCACAGTTTTAACAACGATAATTTGATATATATTATATTCATGTAATTAAAAAAAATAAAATAAATGGGAACCCTTTTTCATTTGGTTATCTTGATACTTTTTAATTGAAAATACACCAACTCACAAGAATTATCCGCATGTCTTACATTGTTTGAATTTAAAGGCCAACAACCTTTGAAAGATGTGGTATATAGCATGTAAACAGAGTATCATGACAAATTAGGTGATCAATTGCAAAAGTTTTTAACTGATAAGAAAAATGAAAGACCAACTTTTTGTTATGCAAATGAACAGTATATAAAGTTATTAAGTTTAAATTCAGTCAAAAATTGTAAAATACGGAAAAATCATCAATTTTGTTATTCTAATCATGGATGGTGAAGGAATGACATTCAATTAAATACAATATGTTTGTTGATAATTTGTCTGTTTGATAAAGTAAAATAATATTAGTAAGTGACTGTTTTGCGTCGTAAAATGAAATATAACGACGATGTGTTTCTTCAGGTATGATATGTTAGTATGCAAATCAATAATATACAATTTTATTCCATGATGCGTATATTTACAATTACAAATGCTGGTTTTATTTATTGAGTCAACGAAAATTTACGACATCATACGTCAACAATATATGCGCGCCGTATTTAAATTTTTTTTAATATATACAACCTTTGATAAGTACATGTATTTATACTTAGGATTTAGAAATAAAAGTATTTAGTATGATGATAAATTTTCACTTCTGTCCTCGTACTATGAACAACAAATTTATTTATTTTGTAAAAGATATTGCCGGTCTCCATATACACCTTACAACAAAATAATTGTAATTTACGTAAGTACGTTATGTTATTTAAAGGCCTTTTGTCCACGGTTAAAGTTGTCTTTTTGACTTTGTTTTAAATCTCATCCCCCCTTTTGATAAATTTTGAATTTACATTGTGTCACAGATCTATTTTATTCGTTGCGAGTAAGTTTATGCCTGTACCAAGTCAGGAATATGATAGTTGTTGTCCATTCGTTTGATGTGTTTCATCATTTGATTTTGCTTGGAGTTCAGTATTTTTGTGATTTTACTTTTTATCTTTTGTTTATATGTATTTTGATTGAGGTAAGCCATTTCAATTGACTTTTTATAGTGTAATGTAATTGTGATGTAATACTATTATTTCAGATTAGGGTGAAGGTTGGCGTCTAATAAAATGTTTAACCTGCTGCATTTGTTTGCACCTATCCTAAGACAGGAACCTTTTTTGAAGTGATTGTTGCTTGCTGATGTGGTTCATACGTTTTTCTCGTTTTTTGTTCTGTATATAGATTAAGCATTGGTTTTCCTGTTTGAATGGTTTTATACTAGTCATTTTTAGGGCCCTTTATAGCTTGCTGTTCAGTTTGATGGAAGACGTTGTGTTGAAGGGCATTTGTACATAATTCCGGTCAAACTTACATCACGATGAATGACTCAATATTTGGAGTCGTGTGTAATGCTGATTCAAATTATTATGTTTATAAATCTTACATTACTTTGATTTACTTGAAAATTAATTGAAGTTGTATGATTTGAAATTAATAATTAAATGACTTTGAATTGTGCATCTATAGTGTTTATTAGAGAATAGAAATATCATGGTCACCTAGACTTCTACAAGCCGAAAATAAAATCCTTACTGACGTATAGAGTGCATGCGGGATTTATAATTAAGTAACCACTAAATTTTGAAATGTAGGCCTTTCATCCAGATCGACCCCCGGCTGAACCAAAGTACAAAAATATACGACAAAAGGGACGATTTTTCGTTCCTTATTGTTAATTTTCCTTTTTTTTTTTGGACGGTGGTGTTCCTTCTGCACCATCTTGCGGTGTTTATGCATCACAACTCGTTCGCTATGCACGTGTCTGTTGTGATGTTACGGATTTAAATAAACGTAATCTATTTATAACTGGTAAATTATTAAGTCAGGGATTTCGTTAAAAATTAATTAAAACCTTTACTAAACTCTTCCATAGATATTAAGATTTGGTTTGGAAGTTTGGTTGTATTTTTAATCGGAAAGCACACCCTAGTTTTTACGGAGATGTACATGTAGTTTGCCGAGCCTGGAAATTAAGATACGTCCCGGGTAAACTTATCGTTCCTTTTATCAAACTTATTCTAAAAAGGTTACCAATTCAACGCTATAATTAGATCTTTTTGTACTGTTTTCATTGGTATAGTGGTTATCAGTAAATTAAAATCAAACTAAATATTAATTTAAATAGGCACATTCATTTATAATAAATCTTTACACTAAATCCATTATATAGATGTTGGATGTGAACTTATTTGATATTTTAGTCTTAGATGCATGATTTTATTAGTTATTATTGGCTGTGCACAGCTGTCAATAACTGCGAGTACACTCAGATCTATACTTAGTGTCTTTTTGTAGTGGGGATGTATAGGTACCCTGCCACGTCCACCCTGCGTTTTTGTAAGATGTATGTTTGCTTTGATTCGATCTATCGAGTTTAGCCATTTGCAACTGATTTTTATAGTTCGTTCTTATGTTGTACTGTTACACCACTATCCCAGGTTAGGGGAGGGTTGGCGCGCCTTCAAACTTGTTTAACCCTGCCACATTCTGTATGTACTGGTCCCAAGTCAGGAGCCCGTAATTCCGTGATTGTCGTTTATTGCTGTATATCATATTTGTTTTTCGTTCATTATTTTGCACAAACATCAGGCTGTCAGTTTTCTTTTTTGAATTGTTTTACATTTGTCATTTCAGTGCTTTTAACAGCTAACTATACGGTATGGGTTTTGCTCATTGTCGAAGGCCGTACGATGACCTATAGTTGTGTTATTTTGTCTCTTGAGAAGATTTGTCTCATTAGCAATCGTACCACATCTTCTTATTTTTATAATGACATATTATACATATAGATAAGACCGTTAGTTTTCCTGTTTGAATGGTTTAACACTAGTCATTTTTGAGGCCCTTAATAGCTTTCTGTTCGGTGTGAACCAAGGCTCCGTGTTGAAGGCCGTACTTTGACCTATAATAGTTTACTTTTACAAATTGTGACTTGGATGGAGAGTTGTCTCATTGGCACTCATACCACATCTTCTTATGTCTAATATTATGATGATATGGACGAATAAACTATTTAATAACAAAGCCTCGTCTCCATTTTTATGATATTCTATGAAAATTCTATTTTGATCTCCTTACATACGTAGACGTACAGTGTGCCACCGATTACTTCCAAATTATAAATTATGTTTATGCTTTGAGTATACAATTCCTTGGCGTTACATAGTATCTACAATCCATAGTTCACAGCTGGTCATAATCGTCTATAATATTCTGGTCATCAGATAAGTTCATGCTGTGAAGACAAATACACAAACGTTTGACTAAATTATTTACTGATTAACTGTATATGCTGGCTACGTAGGGTTAAAAGGAGTGTCGATATAGGGATAAAAATATATGATCTCATTTTCCAACTACGTCACTTTAATGTTTAAAAGCAACGCAATCCAGTGGCGGATCCTGGGAGGGGGAGGGGGGGCGGGGGGGGGGGGGGGGGGGGGGTTGGGGGGTTGAGGTCCTTGAGTTGGTACTCCTCGCCCCTTATATCCTGGGTTGCAAAACCCACCCCCCTTTTTTGAAATCGCCCCTGCAATCGTCATATTCACACCTTGCTTTTCTGATAAATTCGTCACATCTTAAATACTTTCCACTATTTGCCCTTTCATATCTTTCAGTATGAAGAAATTTCACTTCCAATATACAATAAACAAGTTTGGTCAGATAAATGTAGCGACACCCCATGGCCAGAGATAGATTTATATAATGGAATGAAATGTTCCGCAGGGCGCAGCTTGATACGACCGCAGAGGTCGAACCCTGAACAGTTGGGGCAAGTATGGACACAACATTCAAGCTTGATACAGCTCTGAATTTGGATTGTGATTAAATATTTGACACAGCATAGGTTTCTGACACAGAATGAATGTGGTCTAAGAACTTAAAAATTTTAAATTGGACATTCACCTATTATGGTCCAATATCCAAAATCTAAATACATGGTTAGATTCAGCATATCAAAGAACCCCAAGAATTCAATTTTTGATGAAATCAAATAAAGTTTAATTTTGGACCCTTTTGACCTCAATGTGGACAAAGTTGATAACGGGGCCCAAAAATCAAAAATCTAAATACATGGTTAGATTCAGCATATCAAAGAACCCCATATATTCAATTTTTGTTGAAATCAAACAAAGTTTAATTTTGGACCCCGATTTGGACCAACTTGAAAACTGGGCCCATAATCAAAAATCTAAATACATGTTTAGATTCAGCATATCAAAAAAACCTAAGAATTCAATTTTTGTATGGTCACAACATTCAAGCTTGATACAGCTCTGAATTTGGATTGTGATTAAATATTTGACACAGCAAAGGTTTCTGACACCGAATGAATGTGGTCTAAGAACTTAAAAATTTTAAATTGGACATTCACCTATTATGGTCCAATATCCAAAATCTAAATACATGGTTAGATTCAGCATATCAAAGAACCCCAAGAATTCAGTTTTTGATGAAATCAAACAAAGTTTAATTTTGGACCCTTTTGACCTCAATGTGGACAAAGTTGGTAACGGGGCCCAAAAATCAAAAATCTAAATACATGGTTAGATTCAGCATATCAAAGAACCCCATATATTCAATTTTTGTTGAAATCAAACAAAGTTTAATTTTGGACCCCAATGTTGACCAACTTGAAAACTGGGCCCATAATCAAAAATCTAAATACATGTTTAGATTCAGCATATCAAAGAACCCTAAGAATTCAATTTTTGATGAAACCAAACAAAGTTTAATTTTGGACCCTTTGGACCTTAATGTAGACCAATTTGAAAACGAAACCAAAAATTAAGAATCTAAATACACGGTTAGATTCGGCATATCAAAGAACCCCAATAATTCAATTTTTGATGAAACCAAACAAAGTTTAATTTTGGACCCTTTGGACCTCAATGTGGACCAATTTAAAAACGGGGCCCAAAATCCAAAAAGTTAATACACAGTTAGATTCAGCATATTAAAGAACCCCAAGAATTCAAGAATAAAACCCCATTGAAATTGGTCAAGAAATAAGCAATTTATACGAAGTATCTTCTTTTGCACAATACTGTGCAATTGAATATTTCTTGCTATTGCGCAATACTGTACAATTGAAGATTTCTTGCTATTGCGCAATACTGTGCAATTGAAGATTTCTTGCTATTGTGCAATACTGTGCAATTGAAAATTTCTTGCTATTGCACAATACTTATTATATAATAATTTACACATCCTGTTTGGTGTGTATCTCCTACCATATCATTATTATTTGCTTTTAAATATAAATCAGAAATAACCAACTAAAAATGGAAAATTTTAAAAGAAAAAAAAAGGAAAAAAATAAAAAAAAAAGGAAAAAAAAATCCCCCCCAAATGTTTTGAACCCCCTTATGATTCATCACCCCCAAACTCAATCCCAGCCTACCCTTTGTGGTATGGTACCTTGCAGTACAATTTCAGAGAGATCCATACACTTGAACACAAGTTATTGTCTGGAAACTAGAAAAATTTGTTTTTGGCCCCTTTTTGGCCCCAAATTCCTAAACGTTTAGGGCAATTACCCCCAAACTCAAACCCAGCTTTCCCTTTGAGATATGGAACCTTGTATTATAATTTCAGAAAGATCCATACACTTGCACACAAGTTATTGTCCTGAAACTAGAAAAATGCTTGTTTTTTGCCCCTTTTTGGCCCCTAATTCCTAAAATATTGAGGCAATTACCCCCATCATCAATCCCATCCTTCCTTATGTAGTATGGTACCTTGCAGTACAATTTCAGATGGATCCATACACTTGAACACAAGTTATTGTCTGGAAACTAGAAAAATGCTTATTTTTGGCCCCTTTTTGGCCCCCAATTCCTAAACGTTTCGGGCAATTACCCCTAAACTCAATTCCAGCTTTCCCTTTGTGATATGGAACCTTGTAGTACTATTTCAGAAATATCCAAACACTTACACACAAGTTATTGTCATGAAACTAGAAAAATGCTTGTTTTTTGCCCCTTTTTTGCCCCCTAATTCCTTAAATTTTGAGGCAATTACCCCCAAAATCAATCCCAGCATTCCCTTTGTGATATGGAACCTTGTGGTACAATGTCAGAGAGATCCATACACTTACACACATGTTATTGTCTAGAAGTTACAAAAATGCTTATTTTTGGCCCCTTGTTGACCCCTAATTCCTTAACGGTTGGTACCATAACCCCCAAAATCAATCCCAACCTTCTTTTTGTGGTATTGAACCTTATGGTAAAATTTCATAGAGATCCATTCACTTTATAATGGTTTAAAAGTTATAGTGTGAAAACTAATGTGTCTTCGGACGACGACGACGACACCGGTCGACGACGACGACAACGACGACGACGACGATAATGACGACGACGACGACGCCAACGTCATACCAATATACGACCGCAAATTTTTTGCGGTCGTATAAAAACTGATAAAAAGTTACATTGCCGTTCCCTCTTAAAAGACGCTGACACTGTGGAATTTCTTTAAATAATTGTTATCATGTTTCATGTAAACAAACCGTTGAATGTTTATTAGGTGCAAATGTCAAAATGGTCGGATTTATAGCATCAGTGGAAATACCACATCGGAATAAATAGAGATTAATTGGTTTGACAGTTAGCTGAAGCATTTACAATTGTGGTTTAACTGCATCAAAAATAGATACTGACACAGAAACTTACAGTGACTTATGATATAATCAAGTAAGTGATAAATTTAACCTATTGATATATGTTATCTTAATTTCTCATATGGAGCATGAAATAGTGACCTATTTCAGCGGCTCATCCCTACCACTCATTACATTATTACATAAAGTGCCATTTGTTTGAATTGTTTTACATTTGTCATTTTATAGCTGACTATATGGTATGGGTTTTGCTCAATGTTGAAGGCCGTACGGTGACCTATACTTGCTAGCTTCTACGTCATTAAGTCTCTTGTGGAGAGTTGTCCCATTGGCAATCATACATGTACCACATCTTCTTATTTTTATATTTATCAAATATTTGGAAAAAAAAAGAGAAAAAAAAAAAAAGAAACTTTTATACAAATTTTCTAAATATAAATCTTACAAGCGGTGATCAAAGACATCATTTGTTGAAGTAGAAAAAGGAGAAATAGAATAATTGCATTCAAAATTTTAGAATAAGGTATACAATGAGAGAGTTTTTTCATAGATACATATTTCAAAGTCGTGTTATCAGACAGCCCAACGACACAAATAACCAAAAGACAGTTGGACAGACAGACGTCCATTTTTAACATTCTGATTTCGTGATGAAAGAAAATTTATAAATCATTTGTTTTTGTCCAGAATAAAACTTGATAAAGCAAAGTATAATATATTGTCATTTCTGAAATACGGATTATAAAAATGAAGCATAGCACCATACCGATCTATTTTGCGTCTTGTGAAACATCTTCATAGCAATTATCATTCGTAATGTTAGAAAATTTTGGATAGATAATGTGTTTTTGTTCAGAGTAATTTTTGATAAAACAAAGTGTATATTGACATATATTCATAGCTTTCGTCAATATAATGATATATATTCAAATACGAGGAATTACTGCCATGCCAATTCTTTTTTCCTCTTATGAAACAATGTTGTCATTTTTGAAATATGGATCATCAACATTCCTATTTCTAGCAAGAATTCCACTACAAGTTCTCAAAGAAGCATACCGGTAGTTATTGCGAGAATACCTTACTGCGATACCAGTTCCTTTTTGCGTCTAGTGAAACATTTTAATTGTAGCATATCAATTTGAAAAAATAGTTTGATTGCATCATTTACCAGAAATTAAAATTTATATTATCATACAAATATAAAACTGCTTGTTTAACTTCCAGTGACAAATATTTCAGACATATGCAGAACGAATCCTCTGTCCAAATGACACAATTAAAGCATAGCACCATATCGATCTATTTTGCGTCTTGTGAAACATCTTCATAGCAATTATTTTTATCATTTGTAACAAGATGTGTTATTTGCTAGATATTTATGATGCATACAATTAAAAGTGAACAGACAACACCGTGCTGTAATCAATACTTGTGGGAAAGTCAAATGACCAACGCTTAGTGAAAATGAAATAACAAACAACCATCAATTCTGAAATTATCTTGAACACATAAATTCACAGCTGCAGACTCCTTCATCTCTTCTTCTACATTTGCACAAGAGAAATTTTAATAGTAGATACCCGATGCCGTACCAACCGTAGCACGACATGGGAGCCGAGATTGAACGAAAATAATTGTAATATACGCTTAATATCAACGTACGTTTTATGAATCATAATCAACAGTATTGGAAGTATTTTTAGCTGCATCATGGCATTATTTTCACTTGGATATAATACGTATTTGTAGCAAACGATAGTGTGTGTACTTGATTATGCTTTCAAGTAACTGTTGCACGAATGGTTTATAAGCAGATTTAGTAGACATTACCTTAAATTATATCTGATTTTGCATGCTATAAGTATTATGAAAAAAGTATAACATGAATAGGTTGGAATTTTATGAGTAGGATTTTTAGAAAACATGACAAAATAAGATCAATTTTCAACATACACAAGCTAGTAATCTCATTTTTAAGGTATTAATGCCTCGCAAACCAGGATCAAGCTAGCAGCCACTACGCTTGCAGCCAGTTTTCAGATATGACTATAAACCCAAAAGTTGCATCAGATTTAAACTTAGTTAACTTGAAACCGTTTTTATTAATAGATGACTACTAAATTATCTATTTTAAGGATACAATTAAGCAGTCAAAGACACTCTGATTAAATGAATTTCAAAATTTCAGTTCGTGTTCATTAATTTAACGACAATTCTTTTAATAGTGTCTTTGACTGCTTCATTTTATATATAAAACACACGATTTAGGGATTACTAGTATATTAATAAAACAAAAATTAAGTTAGAATGAATCTTATGCAATTTTTTTTTGGTTTATAGACATATCTGAAAAATGGCTGCTAGCGGAGTGGCTGGTCGTTCATACGTACATTTAATTCGAATTGAACGATATCGGTCGAGCTGGTATTACTATAAAATAACAAATAGCTGAGAGGGTGATAGAGCAGATTGTTACCCCGAGAAAACATTGTCAACTGAGGCGAAGCTAAGGTTGACAATGTCTTTTCTCGGGGTAACAATCTGCTCTATCACCCTCTCAGATATGTGTTATTTAATTTATTATACTGAATGTTCTGTTATTACTGTCGATTAAATTTCAAATTCAAAGTAATGAACTATGACGTCTTGTACATAACAACCATCCGTATTTAATAAAGCGCACACTTGATCAAGCGTCTCCGTGAAGGGTAATAGAGTATTTGCCATAGGATAGAGTCATATTTAATAAAGCGCACACTTGATCAAGCGTCTCCGTGAAGGGTAATAGAGTATTAACCATTGAATAGAGTAAATTGTCTCCCTCGTAATAATCAATCAAAATCTGGCATTTTGACATGAACTATAATAAAGTAAATTAACACCCTCGTATAATCCAATCAAAATATTGCATTTTTACGTGAAGTATAATAAATAGTATTACATACCAAGTGTGCAAGCTTGAATAAAGAAGTAAAGATGAGCGTAATCAGTATCAAATCTTTGCATTCTTCAATGCAATTCAATACCTTTATAATTCTTATATTTTTTCTGTGTTTTCACAGAAATCGTCTTACACATGTATGAGAAATTTTACCAATAATTAAAATACGAAGAAAGGATCAAATTATAAGATACACTAATAAGGTATCTATTATAGAACACGAGTGTTAGTGCAATTTAGTATAAGATGGTGACGATGGATTGCTGCTTAAAGTCAAGCGGCAAAGTTGATTTTTATTTAGAACGGGAACATATGTTAATGTGATATGCATAATAAACCCTGCTTTGTACTAGACCGACTTGCTGGGATGGATTTACAACTTGCTCGCTCACAAGGCAACAGTCCGTAGGAAGACATCAGATGCTGATCCGGGATTTTGAAAAGGGGGGACCGGGGCCCTTATTAGGCAATGTTTGGAGTGGAACATGTAAAACATTTTCATTAACCATAAAAATAGCTCCATAAGAAGGATTCGGGTAAAATCTGCCGCTTCACATGTCCCCCTAGTCGGACACTTTATTCTAATTCCGAGCCGATCAGTCTTTTCTCTTACTCCTTAATGCTGCGTGCTCAGCGTAGTCGCAGCAAATGTCACTTTTAAAGTTTTTGTTTTGACCAAGCCTGGTTTCGATCCCATGACCTCCTGCACTCGATGCAAACATGCTACCACGACACCACTGAAAGTTGTTCTTTTTATGCCCCACCTACGATAGTAGAGGGACATTATGTTTCCTGGTCTGTGCGTCCGTTCGTCCGTTCGTTCGTCCGTCCGTCTTTCCCGCTTCAGGTTAAAGTTGTTGGTCAAGGTAGTTTTTGATGAAGTTGAAGTCCAATCAAATTGAAACTTCGTACACATGTTCCCTATGATTTGATCTTTCTAATTTAAATGCCAAATTAGATTTTTGACCCCAATTTCACGGTCCACTGTATATAGAAAATGATAGTGCAATGGGGCATCCGTGTACTATGGATACATTCTTGTTAAATATAATTCATTGCTTCTAGATATTGCTTTTTTCATCGGCAACAGACTTATTAAGATTTATTTTCAAATTTTATTCCCCCGCCGTAGCGGAGGGGGCAATAAGTTTTTTTATCCTTGTCTGTCTGTACTTCCTTAAGAACGTCCCAAAATTGGTTTCCATTCTCTAACATTAGTTTCCCTCAACCAAATGTTATGAAACTTATACACAATGCTTATTACCACAAAACACAGATCAAGTTTGAATTGTGGTGGCGTCACTTTTGCCATTCTTGAGTTATGCCCCTTTACAAATGGAAAAATTGCTGAATTTTTTGTTTCCGTTCTCTAACTTTAGTTTGCCTCACTTAAATGTTATGAAACTTATACACAATGCTTATTACCGCAAAACATAGATTAAGGTTGAATTTTGGTGGCGTCATTTTAACCGTTCTAGAGTTATGCCCCTTTACAAATGGAAAAATTGCTAATTGTTTTGTTTCCGTTATCTATCTTTAGTTTGCCTCAACCAAACTTTATGGAACTTACAAATTTGGGTAGCGTCACTTTTACAGTTCTTGAGTTGTGTCCCTTTATAACATTATATGCAAGCGGGGGCAGCATCTGTGTCCATTCCCATATATTTGGTTTATTTTTTTAGAATGCATTTCTTAAAAGTTTGATTTTTAGCGGGGAAAAAAACAAATTCGGTGACCTTATTTAATTTCTACTGTAACGTCACTACAACTTCTATACTCTATAACGCTATTATACCATACAGTGTCGTAAAAAAATTGTGAGCGTGAACTATTCCTAACTATTGCCAATTCTCTAGCGAAATCAATAGATGAGGAAATAGACTTACTAGTTTTGAAGGACATTTCTGCTGCCAATACAAAAACGCACATTGGCAAATATGTAAATATACTGCAAGTGAAAGAAAGTTACTGTATAGACTGTAACTCCATCTTTTCTAAATTAGACAGGGTTTCACATCTATTTTCACAGATGTTTGTATTGTCCTAATTTTTATGAATCAAATATCGAGTTTGAAATTGTCCCGATTAACACATTGTTGACAGAATGATTCTCATGTTACATATTCTAAAACTGAACTTATAGTTCGCGCAAACCTCCTCAAAATTTGTTGTATACTCAGATATCAGAATGTCTGTAAAGTTGCTCGTACTCTTGCTAAATGATATCAAAATTGCCCTATGCAAGCATAATCTTCTCATTTTATAGATATCAACGTCAGAATGACGATAACAGAAAGTATTGAGGCATTCAATGCAGTTAACCCTGTAACGATATACATGTAGCAGGCTTATTTATACGTAAGGGAGCTACCATTTGACTTTAATTGGGGGAAAAGGGAGGAGGTTGAAAAATGTTGTCCTGCATTTGTTTTTTAATTGTAATCTCTGTCCTGCTTTTTTCTTTTTGTCTTTCCCTCTATTCGGTCCTGACGTTTTTTTCAAATTTCATCCCAGCCCCCCCCCCCCCCCCCCCCCCCCCCCCTCCCCTAAAAATGAAATGGAAGCTTCCTTATAATATTAACGTAACGTCACTGTCTGGCACATGTAGCAATCTTTTGTATCAACGATTTATCTATTTACAGGAAAGAAAAAGATGACTTCTACTCAAGGCATGATACATTTACAGGAAAGGAAAAGGAGACTTCTACTCAAGGCATGATATATTTAAAGAAAAGGAAAAGAAGATTTCTACTGAAGGCATGATATATTTACTGGCAAGAAAAAGAAGACTTCAACTTAAGGCATGATCTATTACTGCTGTATAAAGACACCAAATAAAGGACAGAGCTTATTTTCTATTTAATCTGTATGGTTTGAATTATAATATTTGCTGTAAATGTTGAACAGTTGAAATTAAAACCACATTCTGCAAGATTATAAACTCACTTCAAATGTGTCAATTTTTATCATGGTCTCCCATAGGGTGTAATTTTTTTACAAACGGGCTGGGAAATTCACCAGATTAAATTGATTGATTGATTGATTTGTTGGTGTTTAACGCCACTTTCAACACTATTGTGCTATTTCGAGACGATCATTTTTTATTGATGGAGGAAGCCAGATTGCCCGAAGAAAACTTCGATAGGAAAACTGACAATCATGGGCCTAGTCAATTTAGATTGGAGTCGAGCGCACCTTGCACGAGCGGAATTCGAATTCATAATCTCAGCGTTGACTGGCTAGTGATACAGTAGTTGGACTACTTGGAGCACTTAGCCACCGAGGCCCCGACAGATTAAAACATACGAGTTAATTTATAGCTATTCATAAATAAGGGGATTGGGTATGATTTTCAATGAGACAACTGTTCCTCAAAGATCATTTTAAGTGGTTTTTAACAATTAACGGCAACCTTACGGCCTTCAACATTAGAAAAACCATACTGTTTAGTCGCCTATTAAAGGCCCCGATATACATGATTACAGTTAAACAAGAGTTTGTGAGGAAATTAGCCCATTTCCTATATTGTATCATCTCTATATCTGATGTTTGTTGTTTAATTTATCAGTGTGAATGTTTCCCCAGCCAATGATTCCTTTCAATTGTGTTATCTGCTGCTGAAAATGTTTCACCACAGTGACTCTTTTTTATTCTTACAGTATCTGTTAGACGACATATTTCTCGCTGTTGTATACAACGGAATGTGCAATCATTGTGCAATGCATGAGTATTTTCTTCAAGCCTGTGAACTTATTTTGGTTATCATCTCTATGGGAATAATTCCCCAGTCTATAGATAACTATTTGGTTAAAATCTTTGTGAAGAAATTTCCCCAGTCTAAATATTTTTTTTGGTTATCAACTGTGTAAGGAAATTTCCCCATTCTATTGATTTCGGTATCGTTCCCATCTTTTTTGGGAAATTTCACCAGTCTATTGATTTTTTTTTGGTTATGAAATTTTAGTGATTTCGTTTTCGTTATCATCTTTTTTGGGAAATTTCCCCAGACTTTTGATTTCTTTTTGGTTATCAACTTTGTAGGGAAATTTCCCCATTTTAGTGATTTCGTTTTCGTTATCATCTTTTTGGGGAAATTTCGCCATTCTATTGACTTCTTGTTGGTTTTCATCTTTTTGGGGAGATTTCCCCATTCTATTGACTTCTTGTTGGTTATCATCTTTTTGGGGAAATTTCCCCATTCTATTGACTTCTTGTTGGTTATCATCTTTTTGGGGAAATTTCGCCATTCTATTGACTTCTTGTTGGTTTTCATCTTTTTGGGGAGATTTCCCCATTCTATTGACTTCTTGTTGGTTATCATCTTTTTGGGGAAATTTCCCCATTCTATTGATTTCTTGTTGGTTATCATCTTTTTGGGGAGATTTAACCATTCTATTAAATTCTTGTTGGTTATCGTCTTTTTGGGGAAATTTCCCCATTCTATTGATTTCTTGTTGGTTATCATCTTTTTGGGGAGATTTCCCCATTCTATTGATTTCTTGTTGGTTGTCGTCTTTTTTGGGGAAATTTTACCATTCTATTGATTTCTTTTTAGTTTTCATCATTTTGGGGAGATTTTATCATTCTATTGATTTCTTTTTTGTTAACATCGTTTTAGGGAAATTTCCCCATTCTATTGATTTGTTGTTGGTCATCATCTTTTTGGGGAAACTCCAAATTATTGATATCTGATTGGTTATCAACTTTATGGGGAAATTTCCCCAATACTTGTTAACAAATAATTTCTACGTTTCTTGTATATGTAAAGTAAAACGTGTTTATTTCTTGAGATTGTTCTCCAAGTTTTGTTGTGTAATGTTATTTGATACCATCATCAAATATATTTGTTACAATCATGCCAGTTAAATGTTTGTTGGAATATTTTGTTCACACAAATAGAAAACCTTGAAAAAAGAGTATAAAATAGAAATTCTCTTTTTCAAATAGATTGCGTTCCAATAACCTTGAAAAACAGATCTGTCAAAATAATTAACACAACGATAATTTTTAAGTAGAACAAAATTATTTAATGATTTCAAAACACATTTTTATCAAATCTATTAAAATTGAAAAAAAAGTCCGGTTAACCGGTTAATGTTTTTGGTACTCGATATTCGGTCCTTCTGACGGTTAACAACACTAGTTTATATCACTAATATGACCATCGGCAGTCTTCCATAACTCCATAGTTAATACCAACACAAAATAATGATATATGGTGTCATGAAAATTCGTATTGTAGACTCCTTAAACTATAGAACTGAGAGTGGTGAACTATCTGTTACGCAAAAAAAAAAGGAAACATAACATGCCTGCCAAAAGGACGTAGCCTAGACTTTTGTTTATTGTCGACCTATGTCATTATTAAATAAAGTATATAAATTTGGCCAGGTGTAATAGCAAAACGCTTTAAAACAGTTTGTAATAAACTATATATTGAAGAAAATCTTCGTTTAACTTTATATTATGCAATGTACCGAGGAAGAAAATATTTCAGGTATTTTATTCATTACAGATTTTGAAAAGGCATTTGATTCAATTTCTGGGTAATTTCTCAGCAGTGCACTGACGTTGTTCATTTTTGGAAAATCAATAGTAAATTGAATTAAAGCTTTTTTATAATATTAAATCAGAAGTTAATCAGGGAGGACATATAGTAGATATTTTTTTCTCTACAGAACGAGGCTGTAGACAGGGTGATATCATGTCGCCTTATATTTTCATTCTATATGCACTAAAATACGACTTTATGATAAAATAAGTGGCATTAAAGCCACACAAGTCGGGCACAAATTTTCACAGTTTGCTAATGACCCATCACTTATTTCGAATGGCAAAGAAGAATTTTTGAATTAAGCATTAAATGAATTCGATTGATTTGGAATTAAATCTGGTTAATTTTTTTGTTTTCTTTCTAAATAGCGGTTATTTGAAAAGACATATAAAAGTACAGTAATGATGTGTTATACCAAAATAAACCCTTTCAAGAAGAGAAAATAGTTTAAGATTTTAAAGTTTAAAATTTAATCTTAAACTTGGTAGAATTGTGAAAAATAATTATAATTAATAAGTTGTACAAATAAAACGTGTAATTAAACAGTGGTCAAATGAAATTTTATTTTTATAGGTAGAATTGCTGTGGTAAATACATCGATATACCTTTTGTAAATCATTTGTGCATATCCCTGTCAAATCAAAAAAATATTGAACTTATGTTCAATTTTATAATGAGTTCACCAATCCATAGAATAAAGAGAGAAATGTTTTACAAAATTATATTAAAGATAGTGGACTCAAAATGATAAATCTAGTGCATTTATTTAGCGCTGACAGGTATATAAATACGGACAATCTTTAAATAATTGGATATTTTTTTGTCAAAAGTACATGTAAAATAGAAGAAAAATAATTTATGGTTGTGGAAGTGTCTATATAAAAAGATAATAAACTATCAAACGTATATTATGGCAAGATGTTCTGATAGCTCGGCAACTTTTCAGAGAAAAGATGAATATGACAGTTAAGAATGCTTTCCTGCTATTCAATTACTCCTTAACAATAAAGATAGAAAATAAACCCTTTTTATAAAGATTTGATTGAAAATTGTATAAGATTTGTAAATGCTATTGTAAATGAAGATGGGACTTTTTTCTCTCTTTAAACATTTGAAGAAATGTATCAGCTGAATGTGAATTTCAAGAGCACTAATAGTATTATACCTGTTGTATATCAAGCATGAAAATCGTTTGCGGAAAAAAAATCAAAAAATCATAAAATTAGAATTACATACTATTCAATCTGCTAGTAAAAGACTTGTTAATGATGTATATAGATAGATAGTTTGTTTCTCATAAAACCATGCAATACAAAGGTCACAGAGAAGTTTTAAACACATACATACAAAGGATAAATAAATACATAAATAACAATAGCTAAAGATATAATTAGAAATATAAGAATACAAAATAAGTAAATAAAAGAAATAGTTTTAGTATTTAGATATGTTGAAATTATGGTTTAGAAGAAGTAATTTTACTTTTGATACATCTTAAGAATTTGCAGAACTGTCTGTATGTCCTTGGTTTTTTTTAGAGATAAACAATGTTCGAGATTTTAAACATTATGTCTGCTTATTAGTTCGTTTGGTATCAATCTTTTCCTTTCATCTTCTAAAGCTGGAGAAACAAAAATATAGTGATATTTGTCTCCGATATGTCCATTATGGCATATGGAACATTTTTTCACTCCTGTCAATATAAATCCATCTCCCCTTTTCTATTGGGAGTGAATAATTTGAAGTTTTTTCTTATACTGTTGTCCATTAGATCAAGATTGACTGAAAGTTATTTTTCACAAAAGTGACTACAAAAAAACTCTTAAAATGCCATTTGTTGTCACACAAACAAATTTAAATACAACAGCAACAATATTGATTAAACCATCGAATCTAAGTTACAAATAATTTCTTCATAACATTAAGATTTATGATAATGAAGATCCAAAATTTTGTAATAGAGATATTGAAACTCAGAAAAAGAGAAGTAACGTATTTATATACAATTAAAAAGAAATATTGCCATGAAAAACATAACGAATATAAGTTTCCTAAAGAATGTAAAATATTATTATAATGTACTTGTTAAGTATATTTTTCTACTGTAAATGAAAATGTATGAATTACTACACTGAATTATAATTCTAATTCCATAACTAGATTAATTTGTATTAAAACTTAACACGCTGTTCTCTCTCTCTCTCTCTCTCTCTCTCTCTGTTTTGTAGACTGTCCTATCCTCTATCTTATATTAGTATTATTAAGAAAAAGGTTTACAATGAAAGATGAATTGATTAGATACTATTATTCAATTAATATATATCGTGTATTAGTAAAATAGAAGTTATAAATAATAAGAACTAAAAAAAAAAATGAAACAAATGTTTACATTGTTGAAAATGCTAATAATACTTCTTTTAATGAAAATCAATGTACCTTGTTTTGCAATTAGTAATTTCAAATGACATTGGATAAGTAACTGTCATAAAATGTGAACATTCTAACTAAAAAGATTATCTTAATTATGTGTGTGCTAAAAAGAATATATAATTTTCTTTGTTAAATTGAAAAGCATGTTTACCATCATTGGTGTTGGGTACTTTTCTTTTTAACTTTTCGATGTTTTTTTTAAATAAATATGAAGAATATCAGAGAAAAGATACTAGTATTTTCTGAGTTTGTTTGCGTTGTCCAAAACAGCTAAGAATTCTTCTTTTCATGAAAAACAATGCATTTTTGTAATTTTGTAATCAATGATTTCAAATTCCTCTGGATGAGTTACTTCTATGTCCTTAATTTGAGAATAAAGATGCTTACACATATAAAACTTATGTTTGTGTCGAATAAATGGCATAAGAGGGCGCATTTATCTTTATTTTATTGGAAATTATGAAAAACCTTTGTACATTTTGTACATCAGGTTGGTCGAGTTTTCCAAAAATATGATGTATATCAGACACAAGATATTAAAATGTTGTTCCCATTGTTTAAAAAACTAATACTTCTTTATTTTATAAAAAAATAATACATTTTTGTTTGCAATCTGTGTTTCCAAATGCATTTGGGTGAGGTACTTTTATGAAATGTGGATAATACAAGGATGAAGATGTTTAAATTTATGTGTGTTTTGAATATGCTTTCAAATTTTTTATTGTTAAAATAAAAATCATTCAACGGCATTGGTTTTTGGTATTTTTTTTTAATAATTTGAACATGTTTGGTTTTATTAAATTGTGTTAAACATTAAAGACAAACTACTAAATTTGTGTTCGCCTTATTTAAAAGCTAATAATTCTTCAATTTATAAAAGACAATTTATTGTTGTTTACTATCAGTCATTTTAAATTTCTTGTAAACAAAAATGCTATTTAATGTTATTTGGAATCGGTCATTCCAAATTCCTCTGAATAAGTTTATAAAATGAGACAATTTTAGGAACTGTGTCAAAATCCCGTAGCCAGAGTGACTTTATATAATTTGATTTTTATTGGTCTAAACGTTAATATGGTCTATACATAGTCTAATAATATTGATTGTGTAGACGTATAGGTGAAACACCTGCAACATAAACATAAACGTAATACCTTGTTTCAAAGAGACAGAAGGAAAGTTATACATTCTAACTTAGAAACATGGCTGGTAATTATTGTTGTTATGAGTAATCTTAAAAAAAGTGTTTTCATTCAACGCTGTCGCTGTTTTTTTTTCAAAAAACTTCCATACATTTATAAATATATGTCATCAGTTCTGTTCTAATTGACTGTATCTCGGGAAGGATATAAAATATTTCATTTTTTTAATTCAAATGGCGATCAACAAGTTCTGATTTGCATATTTTATATCATCGAAATAAGAAATTTTGTAAACGTATCATAGTTAGCAGTATTTCTTTTTAGCCATTGTTTTTTTGTTTACGTAGGGGTGCAGATTGAGACATATGGTTGGTTCTAACATGACATGGATTACCAACTTTTATTGTAACTCGGATTTTTTTAACTGAGTTTTATTATGCGCATTGATGTGTGTTTGTTTATTTTACATTGGCTAGAGGTATAGGGGAGGGCTGAAATCTCACAAAAGATGTTTAACCCCGCCGCATTTTTTGCAGCTGTATGTGTTTCAGAGTTTAGTGTGACGTCCATTTTCACTGACATTGTACACATTTTATCCATGGGCCTGCTAAACACAACTTTGTTGGATTTTCTCGCTGTGTTGCAAACCACTTGGTGGCTTTGAGCTGATATTTGTCTTTGGTCCATGTTGTTGTCTCATTCTCAATTTTAACGACAAAGAATGTCCACTTTTCAAAGGTTAGAAATCTAGGTGAACTATGAAAATCATCTTTCTTCTAAAAAATAAGTCATTCAAATACTTAGAACCGTTTGAGAAATTGTTTTAGTGTTTGTATCTAAAAATACACTAATCAGCCATAATTTTGTAGGTTAAATTATAACTTGAGTTAAATAAAAGTGAATAGTTATAGATATAAAAAGATTATAATATAAAAAAACAAAAACCTGAATGTAAATAAATGAGATGCAGACTGGAATTCTTAACAATTCTAATCTTTAAGGTGTGAGTGCTTCTCAGTATCACACATTAAAGATGATGCTTTGTTTTTGTATTTTGGGTGGTTTCTCAGGGAAAAACTTAATGTTTATATCAATGGAATGTATCAATCTTTTTTCAGTTTTAGAGAACGTTTACTTTTATTTGGATTTCACTTTTTCTAGTTAAAATGTTAACGCTACCATATATGAAACATGATCTCTGTTTCACATGCCGCAACTGTTTTTTTTTTCTGACACATAACTGTTCCCATTAATTAATTCTGTCTTTAAACATGTTGAATTTTATTGATACAGTTGACTAAATGTCACATCAAAAAATTTTGCTGTACAAAAAATATCTCAGGAATACTGATCAGTAAGCTTTGAGGATATTATTGATACATGTATCTCATTTTGTATAATACTTCACCTTATGACTAGTGATATGTCATTAAACATCATTTATAGTAATGTAAAAACAGACGTTCTTGTATAGTGCAGATATAACAATAGGAATGTGATATAATGAAACAGTATTGACTATAAGCAAATATCCAATGGTGTGTGTCTGATGCGATCAGCAAGCATTATCTTTAGCAAGCGGGTCACTCATACTCATTATAATCCGGATTTTTGCATACCGTATATGACTTCAACTTTGAGACAAACAATTCAATATCCTTTAACCTATTCAATGTCGTATTAAAATATCTATGTAATGGTGTTTCACTTAATATCGCTTAATTTATCAATATGCATTAAAGCAATTTACTTATGATTTAAAAACCGTATAATTTTTATGTAAATTCCAAAATTCAGTCCATACATGTACATGCACGCATACTTATACTGAACGTTCACGATTTAATTACAATTTTAAATCTAGCCATGTGGTAAATTTAACAGTTTATATGTGTATTCATTGGAACAAGAAGCTTTCTTTGTTATTTTGCATTTAAGCAACGAAAAAAAAAACCAATAGTTTTAAAACGCTTAATTTCAATGTTGATCATGCATACTAATACGTGTGAGTTTGGTGTTAAAAAATGATGCGTGTTAAATTGGTATATGTATAGATTGTTTCAGATAATTCAGAACCTTAAAAAGAACAATATATTAGACCAACCTAAAATGAATGTACCCTTGCAGGACAACTACTACCATAGATTTCTCATTTTGGTCGTTGTTAAATTGATATTTTTGAAAAACAAATGTACAGAATTTATCTTGTTTTCAAATAAATACATGTTTGGCTTGAGTACAGTTTTATCCTCTCAGTACTACGGACAACATTTCACATATAATTTCACAGTATATAAGATAATACCCACCACAGAAAGTTAACCAATCAACTTTTTACCTCTTTTAACCTCTGTGCATGCATGAGAGACCATGTAACCCCAAGTTTCCAAAATAATTTATAAAAATATCAAATAAATATATATAACATTGTTATGCGCTAAGCTAAATCAACATTGATATCGCCACATTTTCATTAGGGTCAATACTTAGTATCAGATTATTGATTTTTATCGACAAATTGGTGAATCACACAAACCATGCAGTAATACCCATTTTTTGAAGTGAAAGAAATTTTGAAGAGAACGTTATTTTCAATTTCAGACGGGAAATACTACATTTTAATCTACAAAGATGTACGGTAACGGTAAATATTGTTGTTTTGACGGCTATGTTTTATTCAACATATTACATATAGTCAAATAAAAGCATTTAAAGTAATAAAAAAAGTTCGTAGATTTTTTTGAATTGGACATACATCATGGAACTACCGTTCAAATCTAGAAAATAATATCACAGACACAAATTAAGGAGTTATTTTTCAGGAGTACTCATCTTTTTGTTTAATCATATTCAATAAATGTCTATAAGAACAAAAACAACTGATACGACCACAAACAAGAGTACTAATGTCGAATTGAACTGTTTTTAAAGAAACATTTTATCCTTTTCGGACATATCATTGTAATATTTATTTTATCAGATATTCCTTTTTTCCCTTACTTAACGCAAGTCGTTTGTCATTAAAGCAGCAACACGTTATCTACTTACTGATGTATTCTCCATCCTGGAACAAAATCTTCAAACTTACAGTAAATGTGTAAACTCTACCATGGGATCACCTAGGTTAGATGCTACTGTATACTGTAAATTCAGAAATTATTGCGTGCATTTATTATTGCGATTTTGGCATTTTAGACTAAAATGCGATTTAAATTTTTGCGATATTGAGAAAAATCTTGTTTAATTCATATAAAAAATTTCAAAATGCGAGTTTAAATTATTGCGATTATAACCCTGTCGCATTTTTCGCAATAATAAAAACATCGCAATAATTTCTGAATTTACAGTATATAAATCAAAAACACCACCAGTATATCAGGGGTAATGTACGAACGAGCATCTTTGGTAGTCTTTAAGTTTTACAGAGCTATTGTTGTTTACATCTTGAACCCTAAAATTGATTTATAAATTGATTCTATATACTAAACGTATGATATAAAAACGTACATGATTAAGGGCGTTTTTCTATCAACATTCGAATGTATACAAATTAACAGATGTGTTCGATGACATGATTAGAACGTAAGACAGAGAAAAAGAAACAAAGCGGAATGTACTAAATCGAATGATCAATAAAATTGAGAATGGAAATGGGGAATGTGTCAAAGAGACAACAACCCGACCATAGAGCTGACAACAGCTGAAGGCCACCAATAGATCTTAAATGCAACGAGAAACTCCCGCACCCGGAGGCGTCCTTCAGCTGGCCCCTAAACAAATATGTATACTAGTTCAGTGATAATGGACGTCATACTAAACTCCAAATTATACACAGGAAACTAAAATTAAAAATGATACAAGACTAACAAAGGTCAGAGGCTCCTGACTTGGGACATGCGCAAAGATGCGGTAGGGTTAAACATGTTTTTTGTGATCTCAACTCTCCCCCTATACCTCTAGCCAATGTAGAGAAACCAAACGCACAACAGTACATATTAGCAATACATTATAGTTTTTTCTTAATGTTATGTTCTTGTTTGTCTATTTGTCGATTTTTATGTTGTTTTTTTAGTATTCTTCTTATTTCTACATTGATCGCCGAGAGGTACGAATTTAATATTATAAACCAACAGTATATCCATGTGTTAATGTCCTGTTTCGATTATCCATTAAATTAGGATTCATTGATACACTAGTATGGACATCCAATGAAAGTAAAAAAGAAGTCAAATTAAGTGTAAAATCGAATTTTGATTTTAATTCATACACTTAAAATCATATATATTTGTATATTATACGATAAAATTGAGAATGGAAATGGGGAATGTGTCAAAGAGACAACAACCCGACCACAGAACAGACAACAGCAGAAGGCCACCAACAGGTCTTCAATGCAGCGAGAAATTCCCGCACCCGGAGGCGTCCTTCAGCTGGCCCCTAAACCATGATTATGTCTATATTGAAACCTTGCAGATTCAATATCAAAAAAAAAAAAAAAACAACATTGGCAAAGGTTATTTGCCATCATTAAACAACGTATTAATGCACATTTTGTGAGTGAAATAATTATCAAAAATGATTCGGGAACTTGTATCTGCGACAATTTGTCGTTTTTTCAACAATCTATTGGCATTCCCATGGGAACCAATTGTTCCCCTCTTCTAGCCGTCTTGTTCTTCTATTCTTATGAGGATGAATTCATACAAAAACTTCTTAGGAAGAAACAAAAGAAGTTTGCAATATCCTTTAACTTTACTTTCCACTATAAAGATGATGTTCTCTCACTAAATAATTCAAAAGTTGGTGACAATCTTGAACGCATCTATCCCATCGAACTAGAAATAAAGGATACAGTTAAGATTGCTTCATATATTGCCTTACATATAGAAATTGACAATGTAGGTCAGTTGAAAACAAAACTTTACGACAAAAGAGATGATTCCAGCTTCCAAAACTTTCCATTTCTATGTAGCAACATTCCAGCAACGCCTTCATATGGAGTATATATCTCCAAATTGATTCGATATTCCCGGAGCTGTATTTTCTACCATGATTTCCTTGATAGAGGGTTGCTGCTTACAAGGAAGCTATTAAACCAGGAGTTCCAGATTGTGAAGCTGAAATCATCCCTTCGTAAATTTTACGGACGCCATCACGAGTTGGTTGACCGTTATTGAATATCCGTTCCACAGATGATATCGAATATATTTCTTTTGTCGTAACCCTTTTCATGAATGTGACCTAACGAATTAGATTATTTACCGGGCTTGTAATAACATGAGCAACACGACGGGTGCCACATGTGGAGCAGGATCTTCTTATCCTTCCGGAGCACCTGAGATCACCCCAAGTTTTGGTGGGGTTCGTGTTGCTCAGCCTTTAGTCTTCTGTGCTGTGTCTTGTGTACTATTATTTGGCTTTTTGTTTTTTTCTTCTTTAGCCATGACGTTGTCACTTTCTTTTCGATCTGTGTATTTTAATGTCCCTCTGTTATTTGTCGCCCCTCTTTTAAGCTAACTAGTTCAATTTGAGGTTTTGTAAATGTGGAATATATTTCCCACCCTGCTCCTTCGTGTAACTATAATTATTGTACAAGCTTGCACTTGTGACTTCAAATCACCAATCATTTATGAATTGAAGTCACCAATATTCACTACTAAAACAATTTATACAGCAGTTATACATTCTGGAAAATGTGATTTGGTGGGTTTTAATTCGTGTTAAAGTTTATGTGTTATATATTTTATTCATCATTACTTATTGAACGGAATTCGATCTTTTGCCTTAAGGTTTTTAGTCTCTCAGACCTTGGCTGAAGCCAGGCACTTATTCCCACTGCTTTCTAAGAGAAAATAATCACGTGGAAAGTAAAGACACTGAAACTATACATGAGAAAAATGAATCAATACATTGAAATAATTTAGCAAAAAAGAAAGGGGGATGTGCGTATAGTTAACATTTCACCAAACGATGAAACATATCGTCAAGCTCCTGCCATGAAAATTGTTTTTTTAGACTCTTTATAATTTTGATATACATTTTGGTATGTTATAAATCAAATATGAGAATTTGAGTTAAGTTTGACAGATAGTGTCTGTATAAGACGAAATGTTAATGCAATATGTTATAACGTTCAACATAATGATGTGGACGGATTTTCGGATAATCGCAATGTGAAGAGAAAAAAAAATAGCACTTTTGCTGATTTTCAAATTTTTTCCAGACATTTATTGATATTTATTGATATTTTTTGTCAGGTATGTTCTAATTATCTGTATCGCTGGTAGGATACAAAGTTACAAATGTAACTATTTTCTATTTCAAATGCCGTCAACAAGATACAAGTCCATATTTAATTTCATAGAATTTGTAAACTAGGTACTTCTTTTAAGTCTTTGTTTGCCGAATTTATTATTTGAGAGTTGGTGCAGATTGTGACATATGTCCGACTTAAATGACAGGGGTTGCCAACTCTGATTTTAATTAATTAGAATGGTCATTTTTGGCAGTTAAAAATCAAGGTGAGATATGGAAATCAAATATCTTTTAAAAAATAAGTCATTCAAATTCTTTTTGAACCTTTTGACAAATTATTTTCTTAGACGAGTGCCTGTATATAAAATGTAAAATGTAATATAATAGTATTTAAAAGAACAACAAATTTCTCATTTGGCCCTACCAGAAAATATATTCGGATGTCCTTGATGACTGAAATGATACAGTTAATTCTGAAATATTACTGACCTGATTAATTCAATTTCTTCCTACGAAGTTTACTGATTTTCTCTACTTATTGTCACATAATAGCAATATGCGTTATGCTTTCATGCTAAATGTACATCCTTAAAACACGATGGACTCATATGCTCGATAAAGCTCTATCTTCAATGTTCAATGTCAATTGCACTGGACCAATAATTGATAATCCTTGAGGGTATCATCAGATCATTAGTCAGTGTTTTGTTGCTGACATGAATTTCTTTATTGCTTTTTTTTTAAATTGTCCGTTTATGAATTGACTTTTTTTAAGGTACCCCGGATCAAAATCCCAAAACCAAAGTTTAATTATTATTTATGGTCATATTGCCCGTCTGTACTTAAACATCATTGACATTAAAATACGTGTGTGGTTCAATCCATTTTAAAACTGTTATCATTATATTTGTTATATTCAGTTATTCTTTATTTATGTTATTTTCTTTTTAACGTCATAATGTTTTCGCTCGATATTGTTTTTTTCTGAAAAAGTCTGAAATTCTAGTAGTAGATTACTTTGCTCAGCCGACTTTAAAGTTGGCAATTTATGACAAAGCTAAAAAAAAAATATAATCAAAAGACAAAAACAAAATATGTCCTCAAATGAAAATAAATATTTTTCTATATTTTGTTTCCAATGAGGCATTGTCTTCAATTTTTTTTTTATTAGATATTGGTTTACATACTTTACAGGTAATAAAAATACTTCTTTTATTCAATGATTACGACTATGTAACTTTAACTCTGTTTAGCGGTATTAAATTCATACGTACACGCGTAAGGTATGTGTACATCGGATTCAATTGAATTATACTTCATTATCGTAAACAAAAAGGATTTTATTAAGCTGCCTTATTTATTAAGTATAACTAAACACATGTTATAACCACCATTTCGCTCAAACAATTTTTTGAGTAAGACAAGTTTGAAGAAGTATTATGTTAAACAAAACAAATTTCTTAACTTCCTCGTATGAACTCTTATAAATTGAATAAGGTCCATGAAGTTGTCCTTTAAACATGGTTGATAGTACACATTGTTAAGAAACTAAACAACGGTTTGCCAGAAATAGGAATAACAACTACTATAGACACTCGAAGAAAACCCAAATGAAGAAAAAAACAAAAGTTATAATTAACTTAGGCAAAGGACCCAGCAGACATATGCATTACCATTTTTTTTATTAGCAATGGAATAATGTTTGTATTTAAATACGTTTAGTTAAATGTCTTATTTAAGAAAGAGCATATTCCACCATCAAACATTTATCTACTGAATACAGTTAGTTATAAGATTTGTACATCCGATATCACGATTTGATTACAGGTGTAAAAAGTACAGCTACAGAGAAGTAGAAATAAAACATTTTTTGATAAGTATATATTTACTTACTCAATGCTTGATCTTATCTAGTTCTAGAACCGACTTTATCTTTTTTGACTTGCTTTACATCGATGCCTATATATGTTATATACAATTGTTACTTTCATAAATAATTTTTTGTGAACATGTTAAACGATTTCCATTCATTTTCTATGTATGTTCACAATGGTTATAAAGACGAATTTCGAATTCGTGCACTTTTTTATTTTCAAATGTCACAATGCTCATGATGCTAATGTTATGACGTCACAGTAAGAATCGATTGTTCGATGATATCGTTTATACCGATTGACCCTGACTTGACCCTAGTAAATCATTTCATAATACTCAATATTGGTGTATATGAATTCAGCTTCCGTCATGAAGAAGATGCACCAAGTTTGAGTTTAACGCGAAATCATACAGTCGATAGGCAAATAGAACTCCGCATTGGTAACGTATTTCTACGTTATCTATTCATGCTGTAACGAATTTTGAAGATTGAAAACATCGTTGGTGTTGTTTAATTCGAGGTCATAATATTCTAATAGAATCACGAAGATTCACCTTTTTAAAGATATCATTTTGTACTTGATTTCCCGTAGAAATATTACTATTCTACGGCTATCCATTTATATGAGAAATCTTTTTTTAAATCTAAGCAACAATAGACTTGAAAAGTTATTATACAGATGATTCATTTTATACCAAACAGTTTAACAATATTCATTAAAGCAATCAACTTACGCGTTTTGAATCAGTATATGAAATTTTAAATATCTTACGCCGATTCATTCCGTAACAACATTGATACTCACAGTTGACATCCGATTCAGTAAAAATATGATTGCATTGCAATATTTAATCTAGAAATCTGATCCGTTTAACAGTATATGTGTGTATCCTTTGGAACAGGGAGCATTCTTTATAAGTTTAAAGTACTGAACACAAAATTAAAAAAGAATTAAATACATAGGTATACTGTTCATACACATAATACGTATGCGATAGGTGTTGGAATATGATTATTTTATTTTGCTAAATGTAAAGATTTATTTTGTAAACATTTGAAAAAAAAAATAATCAACCAATAGAATAGGAATTCGTTTTGCTTCTTTATATTATTGTAAAGTATAACCTATATAAAAGTCTTGTCGCCTTTCAGGACAAATTCAAACGCGACTTAGTCGTTTCTCGCTGATTATACATTAACAAGTATGAGTTATTAATGAATTCAAAAGGCTCTATAATTTCTCCGAATGTTTTAACTGTGTGTCTACTTTTTCTAAAGAACTTCTAGATAATTTTAAATCTCGGTCTTTTTCTGAGATTAGTTCTATCAAAACTTTTGATTTTTCAACCCTGTATACCACCATTCCCCATGTGAAATTGAAAAATCGCTTGAAAGAAATAATCCACAATGCCTTTCATCATAAAAATGGTAGCATACGCTATAAATTTATTACTTTGGGATATCATAAGGCATATTTTGTTAATAGTGAACAAAAGGGTAAAACATGCTACACAGAAGAACAAGTGATCAGTATGCTGGAGTTTCTTATCGACAACATATTTGTTGAATTTGGAGGTAGACTTTTTCAACAAATTGTCGGCATTCCTATGGGAACGAACTGTGCGCCTCTCCTTGCCGACCTCTTCTTATTTTCATATGAATCGGAATTCCTTCAGACACTTGTCAAAAACAAGAAGATCAAAGAAGCCAGATTATTTAATTTCACTTTTAGATATATTGATGATGTTCTTTCCATTAACAATCCGAACTTTTCTGATTGGGTTCCATTAATATATCCCCCAGAACTAGAAATTAAAGAAACAACAGACACGGCTTCCTCCGCCTCATTTTTAGACTTATATCTCGAATTTGACATACACAGTCATCTCAGTACCAGAATCTATGACAAACGAGACGATTTTAATTTTAAAATTATAAATTTCCCCCACCTTAGTAGCAATATACCAACTTCACCTGCATATGGGATATACATTTCCCAACTTATTCGATATTCAAGAGCTTGCAGCTCCTACTCAGACTTTGTAAAACGTCACCAGTGTCTGAGCAGTAAGTTGATGAACCAGGGGTATGTCAAAGAACGTCTCGTCCTTTTTCTAAAAAAGTTCATCGGAAGGTACCAAGACCTTGTTGATAAATATTCCGTATCAACTTCACAAATAATACATGATGGTCTTGAAGTATAAATTCTGCATACTGACGTTGTTTATCATCTAAACAACGTGTAATATTGTTCTTTCATTTGTCTTTGTTCTATTATTAATATTACTTTTACTGTTTGGTTTGTTTTCTGTGATATCCATTTGACGTGGCTAGGTACTTATACATCCCGTCAATGTGTTTGTATTATCTTTCATTTTTGCTGGTGTGTTTTGTATATGCGACTTTTTGTGTTTCTGTGGTTCTTATAACGTGACTCTGTACTTTAAAAGATCCCGTTATTATGTTATTGTTCTATTATATGTCATTATGTTATTGTTCTATTATAAATTTGAAAATACTTTGAACGACAAACGACAAATTTATTTTACTCGCATAGTGGTATTTACATTTGTACCATATGTGGATTCTTAAAAATTCTAAAGAACTTCTGGACAATTTTAAATCTCGGTCTATTTCTGAAATAAATTCTAACATAACTTTTGATTTTTTAACCCTGTATTCCAACATTCCCCATGTGAAATTATAAAATTGTTTTGAATAAACATTGAATGAGAAACTTTTTTCTTATATGACGTTTACATTTTCTGACGTCAGACACGCGAAGCAATGAATGTGGTTTTTAATTTGATAGATGCTTTTGTGCTTTTTTTGTAAATAATTGGTTTTTTTTTTATATTGTAACACAGTGATGACTGCTGTACCCATATTTTGACTATTTTATTTATAATGTCTGTTTTGTTCACGCATCGTTGTAAATATAACGGAATTTGATAAGACTGTCGTACAAGTGAGAGGTTTAGCGCTATAAAACCAGGTTCAATCCACCATTTTCTACATTTGAAAATGCCTGTACCAAGTCAGGAATATGACAGTTGTTGTCCATTCGTTTGATGTGTTTTGTCATTTGATTTTGCCATGTGATTAGGGACTTTCCGATTGAATTTTCCTCGGAGTTCAGTATTTTTGTGATTTTACTTTTAACATACTTGTTCCTTTAGTATTATGCATGATTGTCTGCAAATCACTGCTTAAGGTATATCTATGTACTTTTTTATTGATCAATGTAGTATTTGGTTTGTTTTATCAACGAGGGCTGTCGTTACACTTATAGTAACATACTAACAAAGCACTACACGTTCAATCATATAACATAGTACCGTTCCAAAAATATGAAATACTTTTTTATTCTTTTTCCAAATTATCAGTTGTCACACTGTTATTGATTCAATTTTTCATTTGTTGTTATCGATTGAGATATTTGTGTTTCATTCAACACCAACAGAGAGACAGCATGCACAATCTTATGTCAGTTTTGGCGTATTTTAACATGTTTGAATCCGATAAACATATGAAAACCTTATTAAACAATGTAAGCATACAAATAAAACATCAATAAAAAGCATATTAAAAGGAACTTTTATTTCCTTTTTGATGATGTACTGTCACCCAATAACCCACATTTCGGTGAGTACTTGTATCTCGATAATCCCAGTAAATTTGTGATTAATGATACATTTGTAATTTCAATTCTAAAAGATTGACTTCATATCTAAATCGTTTCTGGATAACTACCTATATAAGGACGATTTTTTAATTAAGAATACAGACAAAAATTATAATTACCGACTTCCAAATCCCTTCCAATAACGTACCTGTTACCTGAAATTTGATTTCTATTTAAATCCTAGATCATTACGTTATGATAATAAATGTTAACACCAATTCTTTATGAATATAGCAAACAAAGGTTCAAGGAGAACAACTGCAATAAACACTACATTTGTTAACGGCCACCTACCCAAATTGATTGACCAATAAAATATGTCTATTATTTAACTTACTAGCAGCACGTTTCGCGATCTTAGATATTTATAAATAAAAGTGGTCGTCTCATATGTTATTTTACTAACAGTTTACTAATTATAACTGTGACATATTAAAAAGTTTGTTTCTTATTGCAGAGGTCGACTCCTTTGATTTCTTTGTAGTTCATTTGAGTTCTTCAGTCTTTCTTTGCCTATTTGATTTATGAAATTTAAACCTCGATATGCCAAAACAGTTAGTACTATCCAAATCAGTTTTGTTTGTTTAGGCTGTGTGTGTGTGTGTGTGTGTGTATATCTTGGTGTTGACATCTTTCCTTCACACTAATCCAAATGATTGTCTTTATTAAAACAATGTCGAGGAGAGGCTTTTAGTCATAAAACCAAATTATACTGTCATTTAAAAATAGCCTGTTCACCAAGTCAAGCTTCAATTATACACACAAAAAGAGAGGGCAAAGGATAAATTTTCAAAAAGAACAAACTTTATCTACGAATGAACAAATCTTTTATAAAATCATGCAATTTCTATAGCTAAAAAACTGCTCTATAAAACTTCTTTCGAAATAGCTGATATTTCTTTAAGAAGTGACAAAATCAGAAATCAGTATTTTTATGAAAATACGTTGGTCGTAGTCCCTGGCCTGGTTCAGAAGACTTTATTTCTAACCTAATAAAAAGTCCCTCTCCGCGTTTTTCTTGACACGATGATCAGGGCACGTTTTAAATTATTTAATTTCCACTTTGTAAAACAGCTGTTTCACAAACCAAGTCCCATTTAAGAATATATATTATATTCTTTGTTTACAAACTGGTTCCGAGAAATAATCTCTATGTTTCATCTCATAGAAACATAACTTTGAAATTTTACCACCAGAACATATGATTATGTTAAAAATTGAATTCTGAAATAGGCCCAAAGTGAAAGTAGGAGTAGTACAGAAGTATAAGTTTAAACTTTATCAAGTTCGGGGCATATAGAATTTAAACACAGCCCTCTTACCGAGTCTGAATTGTACAAAAGAAGGAAATGCAAAAAGATAAAGAACACTTTGACGTTTCGTTCGAACAAGCATTAGACAAGATCATGAATATTCTGCTATAACAAATAGATCCATGAAACTTCCTTCGAAATAACTGATATCTCTCTAAGAAGCAACCTAACCCAAATCAGAGTTTCTTTGAAAATACGGTAGTCCCTGACCTCGATCAGAAAACTTTCTGTTTAATCTTATAAAATGAACCTCTGAGAATTGTTCTATTAAATATCATTTTTAAACCACACTTTACATAATCGATGGATGACGTAAAGTTACAGCCTAGCATGACTTGAAGTCCAACTACAAAATTTAGTTTTCCTATAATAATTTCAATTAGACGACGCAATGCACAGCATTATAATTTGAGCGTGCTGTCATGGTTCATTTTTAGTGTTATTAATAGACTAAATAAACATAATGCAAATTCATTAGCAAATATCCTGAACAAAATGAAATACAGCTATGCTCATTTATTGACTATGACTATATATGAATATGACTTACCGAATTAGACTATTTACCGGATTTGTAATAACATAAGCAACACGACGGGTGCCACATGTGGAGCAGGATCTGCTTACCCTTCCGGAGCAAACCCCCAGTTTTTGGTGGGGTTCGTTTTGCTTAGTCTTTGGTCTTCTATGTTGTGTCATCTGTACTATTATTTGTCTGTTTGTCTTTTTATTTTTGGCCATGGCGTTGTCAGTCTGTTTTCGATCTGTGAGATTGACTGTCCCTCTGGTATCTTTCGTCCCTCTTTTATTGCATTTGTTATGTTGCCTAGAAAAAAAAATCTTACCTTTAGTAAATAAATACGATGAAAAAAAAATAAAGAGTAAAAGGATTAATAACATATATGAGTAGTTTGAAATGCATGTATCACTGAAATATTTACATTTTATTCGTAGGACATGTTTACTTAAACGCACAAGAGAGTAATCCATTATTAAGCAGTGAAGTAGTACCAAGTGGATTTGGTATAAAATGAAACATAAGAATAATAACTTCTCAAAAGGATAAGAAACAACTTGTATTTTCGATTGAAAAAGTTTTAGACAAGATCATGAATATTCTTTTACTAAAAATAGATCCATAAAACTTCGTTCGTAATAACTGATACCTTTTTAAGGAGCGACCTAACTAGAAATCAGAGTTTCTTTCAAAATACAGTAGTCCCTCACCTCGATTAGATAAAACATATTTCAAATCTTATAAAAATGTACCTCTGAGAATTGTTCTGTTGAATATCATTTTTTCCCTGAACAAAATGCAACAAAACTATGCTCATTTATTGCACTTGTGATGTTGCCTAGAAAAAAAAAGTTTCATGTAGTAAATAATTACGATGAAAAAAAAAATATAGAGAAAAAAGGGTTAATACCATATATAAGTAGTTTGAAACGCATGTAACACTGACATATTTACATTTTATTTTTAGAACATGTTTACTTGAACACACAAGAGAATAATCCATTGTCAAGCAGTGAAGTAGTACCAAGTGGATTTGGTAGCTTCGAGTTTTAACAAATAAATCATACTTCTATCACTTTTTTTTATAATAATTAATTATTATTATTGTCTCTGACCCGGGTATACAAAGGATAGATTAAATATTGCAATGCAATTATACTTTTAATAAATCTGACGTTAACTGTGAATATACATGTGCTTGTGATTTGTATCGGTGTAAGATTTTAAAACGTTCATATACTGATTCAGAGCGTAAATGGCTTTAAAGAATATTGTTGACATATGTGGTATCAAATTAAACATAAGAATAATATCTTCTCAAAAGGATAAGAAACAACTTGAATTTCGATTGAAAAAGTCATAGACAAGATCATGAATATTCTTTTACTAAAAATAGATTCATAAAACTTCCTTCGTAATAACTGATACCTTTTTAAGAAGCGATCTAACTAGAAATCAGAGTTTCTTTCAAAATACAGTAGTCCCTAACCTCGATTAGATAAAACATATTTCAAATTTTATAAAAATGTACCTCTGAGAATTGTTCTGTTGAATATCATTTTTTTCCTGAACAAAATGCAATAATACTATGCTCATTTATTGCACTTGTGATGTTGCCTAGAAAAAAAAATGTTTCATGTAGTAAATAATTACGATGAAAAAAAAATATAGAGAAAAAAGGGTTAATAACATATATAAGTAGTTTGAAACGCATGTAACACTGACATATTTACATTTTATTTTTAGAACATGTTTACTTGAACGCACAAGAGAATAATCCATTGTCAAGCAGTGAAGTAGTACCAAGAGGATTTGGTAGCTTTGAGTTTTAACAAATAAATCATACTTCTATCACTTTTTTATAATTATTAATTGTTATTATTGTCTCTGACACGGGTATACAAAGGATAGATTAAATATTGCAATGCAATCACACTTTTACTAAATTGGACGTAAACTGTGAATGTACATGTGCTTGTGATTAGTATCGGTGTAAGATTTTAAAACGTTCATATACTGATTCAGAGCGTAAATGGCTTTAAAGAATATTGTTGACATATGTGGTATCAAATTACACATAAGAATAATATCTTCTTAAACGGATAAGGAACAACTTGTATTTTCGATTGAAAAAGTCTTAGACAAGAACATGAATAGTCTTTTACTAAAAATAGATACATAAACTTCCTTCGAAATAACTGATATTTTTTTAAGAAGCGACCTAACTAGAAATCAGAGTTTTTTTTCCAAATACAATAGTCCCTGACCTCGATTAGATAAAAAATATTTTAAATCTTAGAAAAATGTACCTTTGAGAATTGTCCTGTTGAATATAATTTTTTTATACCACACTTAACATCCTCGGTTGGAGACGTAAAGTAACAGCCTAGCATGATTTAAAGTGCAAATTCAAAATTAGTTTTCCTATAATATAAATGTCACAGTATTATTTCAGCGAAATGTTATCGGTCATTTTAATTGTTGTTAATAGACTAAATCAATATAATGCAAATGCACAAGCAAATATCGTTAAAAAGCAATAAAGCTTTGCTCATTTATTGCACTTGTGGTTTGGCTAGAAATAAATTTAACATGTGGATAAAATTACAATGAACAAAAATAAAGAGTAAAAGGGTTAATTACATACATGTGTATACGTAGAATGAAAAACATGTTACACTCGAACATTTACATTTTTTTTTCGTAGAACAAGTTTCCTTCAGCGCACAAGAGAGTAATCCATTATCAAGCAGTGAAGTAGTACCAAGTCAACATTCACAGTATACAGCTACTGCAGGTAGGCAATGGAATGTTAGAATAAAATATTAAAATTGATAATTTTGAGTTGAAACTTATTATTCATACATCCACCACTTTTTTGTAATTATTTATTGTTAATAAAACTAAAAGGACGGACACGGTATAGTGTATAGACAACTTACGCAAAACAGATTGTTGTCACTTTTAAACAATTTGCTGCATATATAATAACTTAGTAAATGATAACCTTCAAATTATTTAAGAAATTACTTTTCGGCATACATTCACTACATAGGCAATAAAGGTGGTCGTTATTTCATAAAAACCTATGAGTAAGCTGCAATTAGATTTTAAACAAAAAGAATATCTCACTAGGATTCAAATATTTTTGTTGAGTTTTATTTTCGAGGTTATTTAATTTCATTGTTGAAATAGTCTCTATAGTCTCTATATCATGTATGTTGTATGACAATAAACAAGTATAATTCGTTGAACATTCGAATACAATGCTCATCTGTACCTACAAAACTATTAAAACACTAGAAGCCATCAAATAACAATGAATCTACAATATTAAAAGATAATGAGGAGTAATAAGGCAAACACAACATATGAATTAGACGAAATGTGTTAAGTGTTCAAAATTCAAACATTTCTTTTACAGTAAATATCAAATTATGGACACAAGAGATTGGTCAAAATGCAAGGAGTGAACTAGTACCGAATGGATTACCGTACAACAACTTCAGTCAGGAAAACTATATCCCTATGAATCAATCCACAGTACCTGTACACGATACATTTGTGTTCTACCATTTTTCACACTTTGGTATAAGATTGCAGTAGATATTTATGTAGCTGTATTTAAAGACATTGAATGTTATCAATTTTGGAATTCTATTCGTGTTTTATCGAATAATTATTATTATTTTATGAATGCAAAATTATTACAATGAATATTAAACATAGGGATAAACCTTATCCAAATATGTTCCTTTTAAACGTCAAAATACATAATGAAATAAGAAATATACAAACTGAAAACACTAAGATAGATCAGAAATCTAAGACTAATTGCAAAATGTAAAATTCATTTTTATTTTCTTACAGATTAAAAAAGATGACGTAACATGATAAAATAGATTTATTAACTGACAAACATACATTCGTTTTTAATCGATATACATGCTTAATCTAAAATTACGCTTTCTACTCTTTGAGTTAATATTGATGTATTTTTAAATACACCACATCAAATTGCCGTATTAAGTTATTAAAAAAAAAAAAAACATTTTTTAATTGTTTTTTAATTTTTTAATTTTTAATTTTAATTTGTATTAAAACAATCAATTGCAGTAAAACATGAATTATAATATGACGACCTATATATTGTTAACCAGTATAATCGCAGTATATAAACTTGTAGCGCAAGAGCATAAATACACACAACTGGCTGTTCTGCGTTACACCTAACTTATGTTTACTACCAGGTATACTCAATTTGCGACAGTAAAACCCACGGTTTACGTAGGCCAATATTCAGGTACAATACAGATATCTCTATGTTGAAGCAAAATAAACTAATCAGTCAATTTCAATTACTTTTTCGGTGTAAAATTTCATACAATGAAAATTCCGCGAAAAGATGTTATCGTCTTTTGCAACTATCAAACGGTTACGTCATATATATGTTTCCGGCATCAAATGTAAACACCGGGCGTTTTAAAGCTTCTTGTATTCATCAGAATTATTATTGAATAGTATAATATTATCATATGGGGGTAAACGGAACAGCCAAAACAAGCAAATCTACGGCTGCCATGAACTAATTCTATTTATATCCCAAAGCTCAGCGCACACGTATTATGTGTATGTATGATTAATATCATTCTTAAGTACTTTTAGTGTTTCAAAACTATTTGTGTGTTTTTGTTGTTAATCACATGCAAACTAACAAAGAATGATTCTTGTTTCATTGAATATATATTGTTAACGTGACGAAATGACTAATTGAATATCGCATTTCAATTTATTGTTTACCGAATCAACTGTGAATATACATGCATATGTGGTTAGAATCGGCTTAAGATTTCTGAAAATAGAGAGATTGATAAAAAGGCAAATTGGTTAATTGCTTGTTCTGTATTTTGTTTTATAATAAATGAAAAATCAGAATAGTATTTATTCCAGTCAGTTGTTGACTAGATTGCAAAACAAAGATTGAACACTCAAATGGTAGCCGTGGATTTTTAATATGGCTCTGCAAACTCGGAATATTCGATACCTAACTACATTTTTGGTCCAGAAAACTGTGAGTCCGAGTTACCCCATTGAATACCACTGCCCGCTGATTGTACCATACCATCAATGTTTGCGATAGATCTTCAAAGTTTGTTAAAGTACGAAAAAGAAAAAAAAACAACTTTTGTTTCTCCCGGGGTAAAATCTGTCTAAGGATTGCGTTTTTCTATGTTTGCTTTGAATTCTAGCTTTGTTTGTCGGCTTGGTGACAGAAGTGGTATTCTTATATAACAATTATCAACATGCTAAAAATATTATAAGTCGTTGAAGAAAAACTTCGATGACGAAAATAAACATTTAAAGGTGATATAACTACAACAAATACAACATAGATGCTGCTATCACCATACTGGACTTTCTGATCAACATCGTAGTTGTTGAGTTTGGTAGACTGAAATTCTAGCTGACATTCGGTATCTCATGTATCTCACTGATATTGAGATTAAAGATACTAGCCAAAGAAGAAGGGCTGCTTTACTGTTACCTACATATTGAAACATTAAACTAGAATCTTTAACAAACGTGATGATTTCAACTTTTCAAACTGTCAACGTAATCCTATCAACTGTAGCATATCCTCAGAGGTGCTCCGTATCGTGTAGCGTTAACATATCTCAGTTGAAACTTTACGATCGTGCATAATTATTTATTTATTAATTAACATTATACAGACTTCATAAACAAAAGTGTGCTTATTATAGAGAAATGCTCCAACAGAGTCATAAGGAAGAACTATAAAATCGACACTACAAATCATTAACGGTAATCATTACGACTTGGTCGACCGATGTTATGCGCAGATGTTTCAACAAACAAGCTACCTGTTATCGTGGTTTACGATATTTTAATATCAGTTTCATTTTCTTTTTTGGCTGAGTGTTATTTCGCATGGCTTGTAATGAATCTATAACAAGAAACGCTTACCCTGTCGACGCCCTGGTCTCGCTCAGTTTATAATTCATGTGATTTCTCTGACCCGTTGTTTGACACTATAATCTAATCTTTACGAGATTATATCAGTACTTCCCGCTCATAATATTTACATTTTCTCTCATTTCTATCCACATTGTAATGGTTAATTTGTAATTTATAAAATATTAAGTTTGGTACAACATGTAGCCTGTAATCAAGCATGATGATTGGCTATACTCAACAACTTGTTAGGGACATTCTGAGCGTTTGGAAATGTATAAAACTTTATTCTGCCATATTTTTTTTTTAACTTCCTTACCAAATGAATACATTTTGTTTTCTTGTCAGTGTTTATTGTTGTATCAACGTTATTTATAATATCAAAGTCCATCAAATGGTGTTCCCTTTAAATGGAGATGACTTAATTGTCAAACAAGACATAAGTTGACTAGATTTACTCCTACTACAACATTAAGTTAGAAACTGTTATAGGATATCTTAACTTGATTACACATTTCTGCTAAATAAAAAGGTAAACAGTGAAAATCAAAAGGGCCTTCATAAACTCATACACCCGTTAAATGTTATCTTGAGATACATTTCGAAACCTTCATGTAGAAACAATTTACCTCTAACGTTTGTCAAAGTTTTGTTCTACTATGAGAGGTGCTTCGATACAAGAGAGACATTAGTGTATATTGCTAGATTTATTTAAACACAAAACGGAAACATAGAAACAATTCGAAAAACTACTCCACTTGACGAACAAACATTAGCGACTTAAAAACAACCGATGTCTTTTTCATTTTCTAATGCTTACCGAAAGAACCTATTTTACCAAAATTATATTTGAATTAACATATTTTCGTAGGATTATACAGCTGCATAAACCCGTGTTTTGTCTAAACTAGAAACCGTATCAACTTTACGTTGACAATGCCTTTTATGTATACAAACACAAACATTTGTATAAAACGGTTTCAGCTAAACCAAAATAATAAGAAAAAGGCCCACAAAATTGTATAACTTTTAATTGCTACGATTAAAAAATGATTTAGGCGTGTTTCAAATACTAGTAAATGAGAAATTTTGAAGTAATATTTCGATATCAGCAGCGAGTATGAATCTAATTGCAAAATGTAAAATCCCTTCATAGATCTCAATAACATCCACTTTCATGATGTTATGTGTTCATATACACCTCCTTCGGAATTTGAAGTGCCAGCCTAAATTTTGTTGAAATTAACCCCGACGTATATAAAACATTTTAAGTATTTTGAATCCACAGGGACATACATATTGGCGGTAGCATACCTAACTTTTTCAACACACAAAGTTTCTATACATATATATCTCCAACACGACTATCACCAGCGTAAAAGATAAATGTAAAAACCGAAAAAAAACCAGATCCCGATATTTTTTTTTTTGCTGGAATTATATTCAACATCAATAATGTATTTATATCCATGTTGTTTTACTTGCAATCAAAACATTCTATATCAATCTCTGTTTAAAATCTCATTTGGCGATTACAATCATAAGGTGTGTATACATTCATACTTGTCATCTGCAAACATGGTTTTATTGAGATATCCAAATGTTCGTATGTATTTTGATTTTCCTTCATTTTTTTATTCAAAACGAGTATAGACCATTTAGTAAATATGAATTTGAATTGAAGTATATTATCCTGTAGATTTGTTATTTACATGGCTCTTTGAAAGTTTGTAAATGCGTGATTTAATTAAAATACGATAACTGATTCCGAGCATTGGAACATGATTTTTAATAGAAAAATATACTGACCACCGGGAGGTGCCAAAAATATGGGTCATTATTTTGCGAGATTTATATACCCTCCTTTTTATAACATACTATATTAAAATGCATTTACGTTTGACAACTGTATGCATGTATTGATTTGGGGTATGTATGATCTTCATATCATATATAAATATGCTATTCGGAATCTTAAATCATTAATGGTCAAAATTATATATTAAATTAAACCAATTCATTTGAAAGTTAACCTTTCAAATAAGTTCCCAAAATGAACCCCAGAAATTTGTATATAAGTATTGACTATTCTTTCTTAAATATTTATATAACTATAGGTACTGAATTTCAGTGAATGTTATATCAAAATGGGTACATTTTTTGAGTCAAACATAGCACACCCCTACCAAAATACCGAAGTAACCCCTCAACCCCCCCCCCCCCCCCCCCCCACCGAGATATTGACACCTTTATTGGATGCAGACAGTTTATTGTTAAATAATGTACACATTCATATGATTTATATACCTAGTATGTAATATGTAGAAGGAGTAATACTATTTCGGAACAAACCGGACAGTACAAGTTTCAATAGAATGAACTTCAAGAAGCAGCTGCATATAAACTACATATTTCTAAATTAATACAATATATTAGTATTCTATGTATTGTGTTCACACTGATGATTGCGTTCATAGAGGGTTTATGGAAAAAAAAAATTTCAATCAGAATTTTCAACCAGACTGTATGCTTCACGGAAGTCTTTTTAAATGCTGTAGGATCACTATCAATGTTTGGTTTGCACTAATTAAAAAGGAGTGTCACAGATGGCATGCAAAATTTGTTGTATCCTCCCATCCTCGGTATTGATATCAAAGAAAGAGATTTATAAACATTAGCGACAAAACAAAAGTCATTGGAAGAGCAAAACATGGCTATACTTCTAAAACACATGGGTTCTATTTAACAGCTTCCATTTGTATTTGATTATTTCCATATGATCAAATTCTGGATCTGGTAAGTTAAAAGAGAGACATTTACTGACCAGTCACTATAGGAACCTTGATTTTCAATGCCATATTGGTGTTATCATACTGTCCAATGTACTCCTCAGATACATTGCACTACCAACATATCAGTTTAGCATGCTCAACACTTCTGATAATCTTCAAATTTTATCCAAATTTTGTTAAGACCCCTTGATTTTTGACTAAAATAAAACTATCGAAGCTTTAAGATAGAAGCTGCTTGAGAGACATATATTTTTGTTCAGTAAACGTTATAAATTTTGAAACCACTGTTTATTAGCAGAGTATCATAGATCTAATAAGAGTTCCATTTGTATGATAGGTGACAGAATTATCAGAATTTTGTTGAGAATTACATTGGTATTGGATGCTATAGTCTTGTCATAATTCTGTTAAGAATACATTGGTACTTATCAGAATTCTGTTAATAATTACATTGGTATTAGATGCTATAGTCTTGTCAGAAATCAGAACTCTATTAAGAATTACATTGGTGTTGGATGCTATAGTCTTATCAGAATTCTGTTAAGAATTACATTGGTATTAGATGCGACCGTCTTATCAGAATTCTGTTAAGAATTACATTGATATTAGATACTATAGTCTTATCATAATTCTGTAAAGAATTACATTGCTATTGGATGCTATAGTCGTATCATAATTCTGTTAAGAATTACATTGCTATTGGATGCTATAGTCTTGTCAGAACTTTGTTAAGAAATACATTGGTATTAGATGCGACCGTCTTATCAGAATTATGTTAAGAATTACATTGGTATACTAGATGCGATCGTCTTATCAGAATTCTGTTAAGAATTACATTGGTATTAGATGCCACCGTCTTATCAAAATTCTGTTAAGAATAACATTGATATTGGATGCTATATTCTTATCAGAATTCTGTTAAGAATTACATTGGTATTAGATGCCACCGTCTTATCAGAATTCTGTTAAGAATAACATTGATATTGGATGCTATAGTCTTATCAGAATTCTGACAAGAATTACCTTGGTATTATATGCGACCGTCTTATCAAAATTCTGTTAAGAATAACATTGATATTGGATGTAATAGTCTTATCAAAATTATGTTAAGAATTACATTGGTATTAGATGCGACCGTCTTATCAGAATTCTGTTAAGCTATATCATGATTAAAATTGCTATTAGATGCGACAGACTTATCAGAATTCTGTTAAGAGCACCTTTTGTTTGATAGACTTGGCACATTCTATCTTTGAGAATCGCATTTTCAAAAAATAAAAGTACACATATAGGTCAGTGTGCTCTGAAATACCGTTACCGTTCATGATGAATAAATCTGATATAAGTGTGTTTAAACTCTATTCTTTTTAAAACGTTGCATTACCATAGCCTAAAGGTAATTGTTTAAATAAAAGGCGAAGCTTTATTAGATACATTAGACATGTTAGAATATTTCTAAGCTCACAGTTTTTATTGTATTTTCTTTTATAAATATATTAGTAGATGTTAACTGAATCAAGCACTAAGTGAAAAAAAAAAAAAGAAAATTAAAAAAGCATAATCATATCACTGCATGACATGTGAGAAAAATGCTTGCCTTGTAAACTTACAAAATAAGAAGGTCCGTACCAAAAATAAAATTATTTCTTTGTATAAAAGACAATAAATGATTGACTACATATTACATGTTCAATGGGAATAAATAATTTAAAGAATTATCAAAGAAAAAAGACTGCCTTGCTGATCTAAACACCGCTCTAGACATTACATCCACTCATTCATCAATAAAGTAAGCCGAGTAATATGTTACATAGGTACGATCGGACCCTAGGACAAGTTGCAGTGTACTCCTCTGTGCCAATTTTGTGCTGTTTAAACATATTTATTTGCATTTAGCCAAATCAGCGGGTTTAACAACTTTTCTTTTTTTTCGACAGATTTACTATAGAATTATCTTTCCAATTGTGTATCGCCTTCTGTTCTTGTGGGTTCCAACCTCTGGTTGTTCATCATACCTGGTAGTTATGAACCTTCAAATAAAATACAATATTGGATATAATTTTCCATTTTTAATCATTTTACTTATCTTTTGTTCACATGCATGTCAATTACAATTACAATGCTTGTTATATATATTTGAAGATGTTAAAACTTTGAAGAATATTTCATTAGTTTATGCTAGATTTCAGGTGCTGTTTAATTGGATATGTTTCTTGCCAATACATTACATCTGACAAGTTATCAGCTTTCTGTGAACAATATCTAGTATTATATGAATTTTAATTAGACAGAGGCTCAAAAACATAAACTTACCAAACTCAAAATTTAATTATGCAAACTCTCCGGGGGGAAATATTGCAATCACCTTGTCACTCAAACAAATATTTCCGTTCTCGCTTTCTCAAAAAACTTACGAAAAGAATGACGTAATATTTGGTCAGCAACGAACAACTATGAGTTGTAGCATGTGTACGGTTTTCGGATCTGTACAACATCTTAGTGATATTTTCCTTCACTCGACCATTCTAATATACACATACAGGTTGACGGTTGACAGATAACATGAAGCGAAAACATATAGGGGCCAGTTAAAGCCTGACTCCGTTTGCGAGATTGTTTCGCTGTGTTGAAGACCCATTGGTGGCCTTGAGCTGTTTTGAGTTCATTGGTCGGGTTGTTGTCTCTTTGGCAAATTCCCCATTTCCATTCTCAATTTTATACTATACGTTCATAGTCCCTTCTGGTATCCTATTTCTGTTGAGAGCATACGGTTATGTTCAATTTACTGTTCACATGACAGTTTAATTTGGGTTCCACATTGAAGTTTGCCTTTAAGTCATGTCGATTTTTATTAAAAATAACCAAAATCAACGATAGGGATGGTAAATAACCTATACGTTTAAACTCATTACAATGTTAAATTGCAGGATAAAAACAATATTCGCACAGTGTAGGAAAATATAAAATGTATTTGTAATTGCTACGAAAATCACAACTAGCCCAGCTTTTCTCTCTGTTTCTAAAGCACGCCAAATGAACGTTATATCTTCCTGCGCCATGTACACTGTACGAATGTTGTATATTAAAACCTATTTTTCCGATACCATCACGATCTGTGTTATGCTAAACACGGCATCCGGTGCATTATTGTCAGAACTTGCCTTCTAGTAAGTTATACCAGAGACATAATATCTATACTCATATTAAAACAAGAAGACGCGGTATGATATCAAATGAGACAACTCTCCAACAAAAACCTAAACAACGATGTCAACAATGTAGGTTATTGTAAGGCCTTCAATAATGAGAAAAAAACCATTCCATATATTTAGCTTTTAAAGGACAAAAGATCACCCCTAGTATTATTTTATATTTTTGAATATTCTAAACAAAATACATCAATATTGTTCATCTGGTTTTCCTTTGTTTAACTGTTTCTTGCTATATAATTAATGCAGTCAAACTATGGAGGCATTTTGCATGTGCATCGCCTCTTCTGAAAGAAGGATTTTTTAATAGCAACAGAATAAAGTCATTGCAGCAGGGCATTTACGTTCACCTTGTAGAGTTGTCACAATGAATTTTTTAAGACGACGACATTGTGATGCTTTCTGTGCCCGAGGCATCCGATTCAACATCTTCATATAACAACCGCCGATGTGGCTGTGTATTTATATATCTCGCACAAACAAACGGAGACCCCTCACTGCCTGTAACCGAGTACGACAGAAAGTGATTTTCCCCCTATTACAGTACTGATTTTCCCCGATTGATTACTGATTTTTCCCGATTTTCCTAATGTAGAGAACATCAAAAGGGTAATCATATATGAATTAAAGAAAATATGTGTCAATAATTATGCAACCTTCCTTTTCATTCATACATTTTTATCATTGACCTCCCATGGGCAATATGGATTTTGATGACCAATCCTAAAAATAGTAACTTTTCCGAAGCAAAGAAGTCATGGGAAGTGATTTTCTTATATTGTTCAAATATCTGAATGTTATTTCCCTAATTATAAAATACTTATTCAAATGTGCAAATTAAGTAAATTTAGAGCTAATATATTTTTTATATATTTTTTTAAAAATAAGTCCAAAATTTGTGTCGGACAACCTACCCCACTTTACCTAAAAGTTAATAAAAAATTCCCTACGGCAATACTTTTGTCCGCACTAGGTGCAAAAGGAAGCTGGGTACCTGAGGTCTACTTGACAAAAATCTATGGTGTTGTTCGGCTTAGTTTTTTTTTTAAATATTTCCAGAGTTGGGGACGAACACCCAAACCTACTTTACCTAAACGTTAATAAAAAATTTCTTACGGCAATTCTTTTGTCCGCACTAGGTGCAAAGGGAAGCTGGGTTCTAGAGATCTACTTGACAAACAATCCAGGGTGTTTTTCGGCTTGTTTCTTTTTAAACAGGTCCAAAGTTGGGGTCGGACACACTAGCCCACTTTACCTAAAAGTTAATAAAAACTTCCCTACGGTAACGCTTTTGTCCGAACTAGATGCAAAGGGAAACTTGGTACTTGAGGTTTACTTGATAAAAAATCCAGGATACTGTTCGGCTTATGGTTTTTTAAACAGGTCCAAAGTTGGGGTCGGACACCCTACCCCACCCTTACCTAAAAAATTCCCTACGGCAATACTTTTTTCCGCACTAGGTGCAAACGGAAGCTGGGTAGCTGAGGTCTATTTGACAAAAAATCCAGGGTGTGGTTCGGCTTAGTTTTTTTTATTTAAATAGGTCCAAAGTTGGGGTCGGACTCCCTACCCCACTTTACCTAAAAGTTAATAAAAAATTCCCTTCGGCAATTCTTTAGTCCGCACTAGGTGAAAGGGAAGCTTGGTACCTGAGGTTTACTTGACAAAAATGCAGGGTGTTGTTCGGCTTAGTTTTTTTTCACCAGGTCCAAAGTTGGGGTCGGACACCCTACCCCACCTATACCTAAAAAATTCCCTATGGCAATACTTTTGTCCGCACTAGGTGCAAACGGAAGCTGGGCAGGTGAGGTCTACTTGACAAAAATACAGGGTGTTGTTCGGCTTTGTTTTTTTTAAAATAGGTCCAAAGATGGGGTCGGACACCCTACCCCACTTTACCTAAAAGTTAATAAAAAATTCCCTAAGGCAATACTTTTGTCCGCACTAGGTGCAAAGGGAAGCTGGGTTCTAGAGATCTACTTGACAAACAATCCAGGGTGTTTTTCGGCTTGTTTCTTTTTAAACAGGTTCAAAGTTGGGGTCGGACACCCTAACCCAGCATTACCTAAAAAATTCCCTACGGCAATACTTTTGTCCGCACTTGGTGTAAACGGAAGCTGATTTTTCCTAGTTCTTGAGTCTGCTTTAATGAGTATGTCAGATGGAATTGAAACAAGATGGTATGCTATCTTATACATCATTAGCAATCGTTTTGCTGGTGATGCTAATTTTAATGTGGCAAGCGTGTTTGTAATACTACGCATATTATGGTATTTATTGCAGATATACCGAGCAGCTCGTCGTTGGACCATCTCAATGTTGGTTATTTTTAAGGTGGTTCATTAAATGCTTTGTAACTATGTGTTCCTTTAACTGACAACAGATGCAAGTTAATGAAATAGGTCTGTAATTTGCTGCTTTATGTTTGTCTCCCCTTTTAAAAGCTGGAGCGACGTTGGCATGTTTCCAGTCTATCAGAGTTTGCCCAGTGTCAAATGATTTTTTGAATATAAGCTGTAATATTATTGTTTCAACCCCTACGCACCCACAACTACACTTATTTGTATCTTTTTATTTTCTATGTCAAAGAGAAGTTCATTCGTGATTAAATTCGATGTATTATTTTGTATTGGAACCACTGCAATTTTGACTTCTTGGTAACATAAAAGGGTACTACATGGATATATTTCCAATTGTAGTTTGTATTGAGATTTAAGGACCATACTTGTTCACATTTTTGTTTAGGATTTGACATTTTACTATTTCAAATAGTATACGTGTTCTTTGAACCTCTCTGGGATTAAGAACAAAACCTTTATAACTGAGGGCAAAACTGGGCCGTTTTCTCTCACTAGGTCATTGGGACATATATTATATTCTTTTGAATACTTTTTTTATTGCAGAAATAAGCCTTTATATGTAAGGAAATTAGTTTTGATATTGTTTATATTTTAAAAGTTATCAAAAGCCATAAAATTTCCACCTTCATCTAACAAGTCATTAATCAGCCAAGCCCTTTTTTAGTCCAATCTTTATGTAAAACTGATTGGTTAACAATATTTATTCCATCATTCTTCCATATATGGCATGTGTTTACTTGGGAGTTATTTTCTATATTTTGCCAAGCATCAAATACTTCTTTCGAAAATGGATTTTTCAGCTATTAATAGGGGCCAAGAAATTGCATTTCAAAAAAATTCAAATTTTCGGAAAAGAGGAATAGATTTACAAGTTTTGAATTATTTCTATTAAATATTCTTATCCAGGTTAATTTTAATCCTTTTATGTAGTTTTCAATATTGATCATTTTTAGACCCCCTAAACAGTATGATCTGGATAAAGTGTCTCTTTATCTGGTTTGTTATCCCAGATAAAGGAAACTATTTTGATAGTAAAATGTTTAAGTTTTGTACTATCTGGACTAGGTATAAATGGTTTAATTTTGATATCATCAGTGTTTTTATTACTGGTATTTGTCCAATATTTGGTTCGTCCAAGTTTTTATGCTATTTTTGATTTCTTTCATCCTGGGATCATAGTTTTGATTTTCAATTTCATTAAGATCCACTGAGAAAAAAGTAAAATCAGAAAAATACTGAACTGCGAGGAAAATCCAAAACGGAAAATACCCTAATCAAATGGCAAAATCAAAAGCTCAAACACATCAAACGAATGGATAACAACTGTCATATTCCTGACTTGGTACAGGCATTTATCCCAAGAAGTGTAAATCTGCTGTAACCCCACTCTAATCCCAAATTAACATACATAGTTTCTTGGCTAAACTTTTTCTTTCCAATCCAAACAACCTTGGTCTTGCCTAAATTTTTATTTAGACCTGATAAATCTGCATATTTATCTAGAGTACGATGATTCTGGTGATCCATCAAGTATAAGAGAAGTATCATCTGCATATTGTGAAATGAGATACTCTGATTCTACTATAGTGATTCCTTTAATCTTGTCATTATTTCATACCAGTATACCAAGTATGTCTGCACACAGTAAAAATATATACGGTGCAGGGTATCCTGTTGTCGACACCCTCTCTGAATACCAACTGAATACAAAAAATTCTGAGGGGTTGCAATTTTGAGTAACTGCAGATTGAATTTTGGTATAAAAAGTAGTTATCCAATGTTTAATAGATGGCCCGAAATTAAAACATCCAATACACTTTTCATAAAACTCCAAGAAATTGAGTCAAACGCCTTTTCAAAATCAATAAAGAGAATACCTGGAATGTCATTTTCTTCCGTACATGTATACAATAAAATATCATTAATTAGTCACGTATTTTCACCAATACATCTTCCAGGAATGAACCCTGTTTGATGATTATTTATTAAAAGTGATAAGATTCAACCGCTCATCAATAAGCTTGTAAACGTATACATTTTACTTTTAAATATTAAATGATGTTTATTCTCAACAGAATTAAGATACGATGCTACTGTTCTAATTTCTTCCTACTTTTCTAGCGTGTAAACTTTAAAATTATTTGCCTTTTTCAAAGTATTAGACCATTTTCATGAATACAAATTGCATGTTTAGTTACAAAAATGGACCCGATGTCTTTATCTGACATATTTTCTTGCGTAGTTGGTATATTGTATATTATCAATGTCTTCAGAACGTCTGGATTTTATTATACGCAATTATCGTTATTCGATCAATTTTGTTAAGAAACACACACGGTTTTCCTTTGAAGGAACCCTGTTGTGCTAAAAGATGAACCATTTCACAGTGTGGAAAATCCCTTCATTTACATACACATTTTGAGGGATAGTTGATTCATGCTATTTGTTTATTGTATTATTGTACTAGACATTTTCAATTGTAGACATACACATTCAAATGTTCATGCAAAACACACGCCTTTGCTCAAGTTGTATTGAAATAATAAATTTTTATTTTCTCTTGTATAAAATGAGAAAAGATAACAAATAAGCAGAAACTAAACTGATTTTTTTTTTTTTTTCAAGTCGACACCAAGATTGGTAGACTTTAGCTTGGGTTGACATTTATAAAGCACCCTGCTAGTTTTTAATACCATTAATTATATCTTCAGTTCTGTTTTGAATTCGGAAAGAACAATATCTACTTCATTAATTCAAATATTCGCACGGTCTCTGATCCCAACAATACTTAAACTTTTCTGCAAAAAATACTAAACAATATATGGATTTATTTTTTAGTAAATGCGAAATAATGCACACATCTTACACCATTTATTAGGGTCTGGATGGGGTCTTTCATACATGTATTCTATGATAATTTAGGTCACATTTCTCTATGCATCATTATTGATTATTTTTTATTTTGTATATATTACACGCAATTAATAACTTATTTTCTGAAGTCGATTATTTTCTTTATTATCTTTTAGCTCTAATAAAGACCCTCATTTTCGATTGTTGTACATGTTCGATATAAACTGCAGTATCGGAAAGCTATACCCGTGTAAAGGTATTTTAACAATTTCAATGTTTCATATAATAACAATGTAGTTAATGAAATGCATTCTTTTCCGTACATGAACGAATCCGACAAATGTTTGCAAATACGTACAAACATTTGACAGCATTAACTTTTTAAAATATTTATAAACCGCGGTCTCTCAAAACTTAACATATGTGTTTGAAGATGTCTTGCAAATATCAATATTTATCAAAAAACTATAATACTCCACAGTATTAGTAAATAACATACATTTCTTTATATATATAAACCATATCGACAAACGTTTGCAAATAATACAAACATTTGACAGCATTTACTATAGTTGTAAATGTTTTATAAACCGAGATCTGTCAAAACTTAACATATCTGTGTAAAGATATGTTGCAAGTATCAATATTTTATCAAAATTAATATAATACTGGAAAGTATGAGTAAATAGAATACATGTCTTTACATACATAAACTATATCGACAAACGTTTGCAAATATAACACAAACATCTGACAGCATTTACTTTAGTTGTAAATGTTTTATAAACCGAGATCTCTCAAAACTTTAAATACATGTGTGAAGATATTTTCAAATATCAATATTTATTAAAATAACTATAATACTGGAAAGTATGAGTAAAATAATACATGTCTTTGAATACATAAACCATATCGACAAACGTTTGCAAATATAACACAACATTTGACAACATCAACTTTAAGTGTAAATGTTTTATAAACCGCGATCTCTCAAAGATTTGCATACCTGCGTAAAGATATGTTGCAAATATCAATATTTATCAAATAAACTATGATACTGGAAAGTATTAGTAAATAAAAAACATTTTGTACAAACATGAACCATATCGACAAATGTTTGCAAATATAATACAAACATTTGACAGCTGCTACTTTGGCTGTAAATGATTTATAAACTGCGGTCTCTCAAAACTTTGCATACCTGTGTGAAGATATGTTGCAAATATCAATACTTATCAAAATATTATGATAATGGACAGTATTAGTAGATTAGATACACTTCTTGACATTCATGAACTATGCCAACGAACGGTTGCAAATATAACACAAACATTTGACAGCATTACATTGGTTGTAAATGTTTTATAAACCGCGGTCTCTCAAAATTTTACATACCTGTGTAAAGATATGTTGCAAATATCAATATTTATCTAAATAACTATAATGATGGAAAATATTAATAAAAAGATACATTTCCTTACATACATGAACCATATCGACAAACGTTTGCAAACTATAACACAAACATTTCACAGCTTTTACATTGGTTGTAAATGTTCTATAAAGCGAGGTCTCTCAAAACTGCCCACACCTTTGTAAAACAGTTATGCAAATATTAAACTTTGCATACATCTATCCGGGAAAGTGCATGCAAATATATGATCTATCTTTACATATTTTTGGAATATGAGTAAAGCTATGGAAATAAAATAATTATCTTTGTCTTATCTTTAAGAACATCCTAAATAATGGCAAAGGTATAATACATTTATATAATATATTTGTTATTTGATATCACGGAGGCACAAAAGATCGTACCGATAGATATTGAAATAACAATTAAACAGGAATATAATCACCAATCTGACATTTAAATATAGAATTATACGGAAGGTTCTTTTCACATTTAACCGCAAATATTTAGAGAAGTCGTGGTCGATTTTACGGTTAAGTACGAATGATTTACCATTTTTTTTAGCAGATGAGCAATATAAAAATTTGTTAAGTTGAACTTCAGGCACAAATTTTAAAAACATATCTAGCTTAAGACGGAAACATTAATTTTGTTATCTTAATCATGGAAGGTAAGGCATAAATATCTTTTTTTTAATAATTTTTGTCTTTTTGATGAAGTAAAATCTTATCAGTTCTTCAAACATTACATCCGCAGTGCAATACAATATGAATAAACAAAAATAAAACGTATTGAATTGAGACTTTACCAAAATAAAATTAAATGTTATTATAGGGACATATTTCTGGGTTCCCATTTGAAAAAAAAATTGAAATAATTCAGATTGGGAACTATGAATTTCACTCCCGCTGATTTATTCAAAGGGATAGCTTGCGTTTTGGTTTTTCGATTAACAAGATATATACGACTTTGTTTGTCTAATTAGTTAAGTAGATTATAAGAAATGCCCCTAAACAATTACGAGTAATGATTTAAATGGTATGCCCTTAATGTTGTCAGAAGTTGTATACAAGCAATTGTTTTAACTTGAGAACATGGTATTTACAGCTAAACTGGATGTTGAATATTGTATTTATCGATCGGTAATGGAATTGAATTTTTAATTAATAAAAGTTAACATAACTAATTGTAAATCTATCTACGTAAATAATGAAATTAAATCAATATTTTCTGGCACTGAATAATCCAAAGTAAATACGGTTATTGCAGATCAAAAATAATAAATATTATACTGTGAGCAGAGATGTATGCTGACTTTACACTTATCGATTACATTATTCCTGTTGTAATAAAACAGATAAGACACCAATATAGACACATTTTTAGACCGCAGATTAACATAGTAATCCGTGATGACCACCAATATCACTGTACTTATTTTAAATCGTTGCTTGAATAATTCATTGTGTGCAATTGTTGCTGTAAATGTTAAGCGGGAGAAATTTCATTTACACTTAGAATTGATTTGTTGTTGAAGGATTAAAAAATAAAAATAATGTAAAATTATCGGATTATAATATCGTTTATTGAATAATTGTTACTGTAAACGTTAAGTGGGAAATATTTTATTCACACTTAGGACTAATAAGTCGTTGAAGGATTGACATAAAAGAAAAGATGTTAAAGTATTAGATCATTTCACAAATTATTTGGGCTTAAGGGCTTTTTGACGTGGTACATATAACGGAAAAAAGGAGTTTTTGGGCATAAACATACGTTAAACAGCAGCTGATCAATCAAGATAATCTGTATTCTTCGTTCAGGTAGGTAAGCACCATGACCTCATGACATTTAGGAACAATACTTGTTCGGCCAAAATATGTTGTTATGGCAAAAAACGAAATATTTAACGTTATGTTGACTGCCCAAGTTATCATATTGATTACTACTAAAATGTGATTGTTATTTGATCTAGCTAAAATATTATAATTTTTCTATGAAACCCAGGTTAATTTGAGGAATCTGTTCTTTCTTTCATGAAATTCTTTATAGAATATTGAAATATAACATGTGGTTTTGTTTTGCTTAGTTTTTACTATGTTGTTACAGTTTCACAGACAGTATAAAAATGAATGGTCGCAAATTGGGGTAGGGTAGATTTTTGAGGGGTTAAATGGTTGGGAAATGAATCACAATTTATTAATTATCTATTATCGACTTATGAGTTTTGAATTTTGTGACATGCCTTCTAAAACATTTCCTATCATTGTTGTGTTTTTTTTAATATCTATTTGTTTTCTATTCTAAATGAATATCAATGACTATTATTTGTAAAAACGTTGTTCATCCTTTAAGTGCCAGTATTTGTAAGAATCAGGCAATTTAAAAATAAAATAAAAAATGGCATTAAAAAACCCACCGACCAAATCAACCTATTTTGAAATGACAATCATCCTGAGTTAGAAATGGTAGGTCTTTGGTTTCTACATGTCTAGTAATTCCAGAAATCTCTAGTTAACTTTTGGTTAAAATGATAGCAAATTACGGAGTTATCTTCCATTAATTGTTATTTTCTAGTGCATTTCATCCAAATTATATCGAATTACCAGAATAGGAAGAGGAAACGAATTTTATGTTCGTGTACCATTATACATTTTTAACATAAATTGATGTCAACGTGAGTGGGTTTTTGTTTGTCATGTTTTCTCACTACTGCCTGATTCTAAAGCAGACTGGCAATTAACTGTCGTCCGGTAAAAACCAAGAAGCCGACGAACAATACGTATAGCTCAAATAAAGTTTTCTCTTAGAATTTTAGTTGATATTTATAAGTTGAAACATCAGTTAGAATGTCAGTTGAAAAGGATAACTTTATATCTTAAAAACTATTCATGGCAGGTAAGACACTGTTTTGAAATAATAATTTTTTTATGTTGAATAGTTTTGAATAAGTAAATATAATGGGAAGACTACAATTCCTTTGCATTTATGAATTTAATCATGAATCCCCAAAATAATAATGGTTAAGAAAATGTAACTGTAATATGAATTATGATTTATCATAAAGTAAGTATTAAGCTAGTATTTTTTTTTCTTATATGTGATATGTGTTTTTTCTCTTTTGAAATGTAGCTTAAAGCTTCTTCCTTTTTAAGAAAGGATGTATTTTCCCGACATGCTAACTGGCTCTCTATCGATCTGGTTCAGATCAAGGAATACTCAGAGATTCGAGCTTCCATTATGGCTTAAACCTAAGTGTTTTAGTATGATATGCACTAGACCAACAAGGCTGTATTATAAAAGTGATAGGGGTGCTAAAGTAAGACAACAAACAAACACACAACATGCTTTTCTAAAATATTCATTTTTTCCAATGTATGACACCCATCAGCTTACTTCTTTTTTTTGAGTCATCCGCTTAAAAAACGAAAGATACCAAAGGGACATTCAAATTCTTAAGTCGAAAACAAACTGACAATGCGATGGCAAAAACCGAAAAGACTAACAACAGTACACACACCATAACATAGAAAACTAAAGACAGAACAACACGATCCCCACCAAAAACCGTATGTGATTTCAGGTGCTCCGGAAGGGTTAAGCAAATCCGGCTCCTCAAGTGGCACCATCGTGTTATTAATGTGAGTACAAACCCGGCGATAAGTCTAAACTAATAGGCCACATTTGAGAAAAAAGAGGACAAGAGTGTGGTTATGACAATTGGAAAATTTCTGCCGTCATCTGTGATATTCCATAACGGCCAACCAATTCGTGATGACGTCCGTACAATATTCAAAGGAATGATTTGAACTATTCCATTTGGAATTCTTGGTTCAATAGCTTGGTTGTAAACAGCAACTCTTTGTCAACAAAATCATGATAGCAAATGCAAGTTCTGGAATATAGTATCAACTATGAGATATATACTCCATATGCAGGCGCTGCTTGGATGTTGCTAATCAGAATGAAAAGTTCACAATTGGGAAATTTCTTTTCAACCGACCCTCATTGTCTAGATGTTACTCGTGATATGAGGCAGACTAAACTGTATCTGTTGTATCCTTTATTTCAAGATCGATGCGTTCAACATAGTTACCAAATTTTGAATTATTTAGTGAGAGGACGTAATCTATGTAGCGTAAAGTGAAGTTAAAGAATAATGCTATCTTCTTTTCATTCTGCCGAAAAAGGTCCTGTATGCAGTCAGCCTAATATGAATAAAGGACCAGACGGCAAGATGAGGAGCACAGATGGTTACTATGGGAATGCCGATCGTTAGTTGAAAAACACGTCCTGCAAACGTAACAAATATGTTGTCAATCAAGAAGTCAAGCATCTTGATAATGTAATTTTCAAAGAATTTTTTGTTTGAATCCGAGTGATACTTTACAAAGTACGATTTGTGGTGCCCATAAAATGAAGCTAGAATAAGGAAACTGAAACAGAGGATCTACAGTTTTTTTCACCACTTGTTTGTGTTATTTGTGGTGTATAAATAAAAATATGAAATCAAATTTAAATGTTAATTTTGTGATTTTTGCTGACACTAGAGAAGATATTGAGGAAATAATGATTGCAAAAATGATCAGAAAGACAAGTTTTACAAATAATTAAATATGTCTGAAATCGTCTATCAACTCCTAATTGGCATTCATTCACTTGAATGACGATTCGTATACAAGTTTATGTTTTTTTTTGTGTTGGATCTATAGAAGATAGAGAGAATAAAATGTAAATTGCAAAAGTTATCAGCAGTACTATATATACAAATAGGTCAAATGACCAATAACGTCGGTCGACTTCTTGCAGAACATCATACAGAAGATGGAAACTTTACAATAAAAAGATCATTAAGACAAGAACTACAAAACATGAGTATGTCTCAAACGCCAAACTCATCAGTTGTCAATGTTGAAGAAGTAATCGCCCTTGAATGATGTTTTTACTCATTTTGTGTGTTTTTGTTTTTGAAACTATAGTGGTTAGAGTGTAAAAAACCAAAATGATCGACAAGAAATAAAAAGATCTACGAAAAAGTCGGAAGACCGAAACTATTAGTCGACTCCTTAAATGAGTTATTGTCCTTTAGTGATACATTTCATACCTTTATTTTACCATTATATATTCCTATTGAAATAAGCTTGATATTATTTTATAGATCATTCCTTACCCAGTCTACAGTATCCAATTTCAATTTGGTAGTATATTTCCCATTTGATAGCGGGTTATATGACATGTTTAATACAGCTAGTTCAGTTATGAAATAGTAATCAAACGAGGAACTCATGTTGAGTATATTGATGAATTGTGAAAATAAATTGTTTTTGTGTTAAATGTTCACATTTTATTTCCAGGAAACAACCAACATTGCACACAAGAGAGTAACTTTTTATTAAGCAGTCAAATAGTACCTTCTGGATTACCGTACAGGGACATAAACCATGCGGACTTTATTTCCGTTCACCAATTCACAGTAACTTCTTACGTACATGTACAACCATTAATGGGTAACAATCACATAAGAATTTATTATGCAACTGAGGCTCGATTTGTACCATGTGGAATATTGTATAGTTATCAGACAACGGAACCCTACGATAGAAGGAATTGCACAATCATTCTCCCTCCGATCCATCAAGAGAAAGTAGGAATACAAGAAACACCAAGACGACAATAGACATCTTTGGTAAATAAATGTAACTTTTTTACTTGCGACATAATTTGATAAAAAAATTAAATGAACGCAAAACAAAACAAACGGAAACAAGCGATGAAGGACTATTGCTCAATTCATGCTGCAGCGACATACTGGTTCTCTGTACAAGATTCGAATCAAGGGTCTTTACGGAAATGCATCGAGGTGTCTTAATATAAATCAATAAACATGGCAACGATTTAATGCGAACCTGTGTGTTATCCTTATAAAAACTCAAATTTACAATAGCTTACATGTCATTTATAGATAATGCCGTTAAAGGGTGCACGTGGCATTGCCTACACCAGCTCCTATACAAATTCCTCACTACTTGTTCATTTTGCTATGTTATGTTTGATCTTTGTTCAAGATACTGCACACACAAACATATTTGAAAACAAACTCTGCAGTTATTCATCAATATATAAATACTCAGAAAGAAAAAAAATAGAAAAAAAACAATTATTTGGGAACAAGAAAAAGCTTATATTCAAACCGAACACTTGTTCACCAAATTAGGGAATAAGTCAGTTTCAACTGTAAAAAAACATTTAACTTTTATAGCGTTCGATGTTTTGTATTACATTTTAACTGTCTGATTTTCAAATTTAAAATCGACATTGATCATTGCAATTATGAATAAAACATAATTGCTTGGCTTAAATGCAAAGAACATAACACATAGCGTATACAGAATAAAACCTACCCGTCTTGAGAATCGAACCGTTTATGTCGTTAAGTTATAATTTCGGAAAGTAAATGATTACATGTTTTGCTGACCGCCCCCTTAAAAAAATAAAAAAAAAGCAAAACAAACAACCAGCAACTTATAATAATCCAGATGGGGTTTAGATGACTTTAACATGTTTAATGTAAAGAAAAGAAAAAAAAAAACATCACACAAAAATAACTAATCATTACATATTATGCTCATCCCCCCTCAAACTCCCCCTCCCCCCCCCCCCCCCCCCCCCCCTCCCACCGCTCCAAAAAAAAAGTTATCCGGACTGTGTTTAGATGTTTTGTTGTTAATGAATATTCTTTTAAAATTTCAGCTCATTCAATTCTATAAAATGATTAAAAACCGAAAAGACAGTCCAAATTTTCTTTTTCAGATTTTCTGTCACAGGAACTGGATACTTATATGACACAATTTTGATTCATATATAGATTATGAAATTGATTACTGAAACATACTGAATACTTATTTCATATATATATATATATGTTTTATTTTATACATGCAGGATTTAAAAAAAAAGATTAAATATCTTTAAATGTTGTCTTGTCTTGATAATTTAGTATTTAAGAAGCATTTAAAAATTGACATAATACAAAAAGGATAGCAGAAATGATCAAGCATATAATATAGTACTAGACATATATACCATAAAAACCAACACTGACTCCTCCGAAAAAAATCAAACGCACATACAAAGACAATTTCAGTTAGTATGATTTTGTACATGCACAATATATGATGGTGTCAAACCAGCTTTTTCGTGCACATCAATCTCTCAATTTTTGTACCTAACCATGGTCCGTGAAAATAAAACACACAATATAAACCTGCAAAATGCGGCTCCTAATAGGCCATATATTATTGATTAAGAAAATAAAAGCCGGCCCATAATCTCGATAGCATGGTTAAAATGTGCCCCTATGGGGAACCTACACGTGTAGCTAGAATTTACACAACTATTGGTTGAATCCCGCCGCTCAAGAAAAATTAAGAGATCCTCATAAGCACATACAAATGATTTTTTAAATATAAAAAGAGTTTATCAGTGTAGAACCGTTTTTCTCTAAAAGCAGATAGTCAAATCAAAGTATCAGTTAACATTGTTAACAAATAAAAGATAAGGTAGGGTTATTAAATGTGTAAAAAGTAAAATAACAAAAATACCGAACTCCAAGGGAAATTCAATACGGAAATTCCTTTACAAGATGGCAAAATCTAAAGCTTAAACACATCAACGAATGGATAACAACTGTCATATTCCTGACTTGGCACAGGCATTTCCTTATGTAGAAAATGGTGGATTAACCCTGGTTTTATAGCTAGCTAAACATCTCACTGGTATGACAGTTGCATAAAATTCCATTATATTGACAACAATGTGCGAGCAAAACAAACAGACATAACAGATAAAAACGTCAAAAATTGGGGAACAGCAGTCAACGTTATATCATAATCTTAATCACTATCAAAACTACATTTTCTTATCCAGTTGTTTAAAGAGACGTTATACTTCTTTATCCATATATTCTTTTTGGATAAAAAGGAAATAACACTTTATGTTCTCTTTGGTGTTATCAGCTGTGGGTCGAACCGATATTTACCCCATGCGAATACGTAAATGATTATTTTTTAACAAATTTCTTGAATGAAGATAGAACTCACAGTTTTTAATATAAAATCATTGACTGCTTGATTTTAAAATTATAGCAGTGATTAAAAACTATCAAACTGTAATATTTTGGGCAAGTTGTAATATATACTTCCAGAATAATTCCTGATTTGGAGTGAATTAATGCATTCATGTCTCGTTTAGTCCAGGGTTTATAAAATTCAAATAGACCATTTTGAAATATTACATTACCTATTTAAAAAAAAAATAACTTTACACTTTCATCATCAGATATTGTTTTTAATTGGGGTTTAAGTACGTCTTGTAGCTTGATTATCGGCAAAAAAGCTATAACATTTTGAATTGTTAAGTTAATCTAAATTTGAAAGAAAAAATGGAATTATAAAAATTTTCTGAAAGTATCATATGCTTTTACTTCTGAAATAATCATATTTATCAACATTTCGGAAATGTGTTGACAGTGTGTTTAGGATTAATTCCCCTTGTTCCTGTTTGTGTAAGTTATCTATTTATAGCACACACATAATGTAACAGGTAATACTATGCAATCAGAAGTGGATTTTTTGTTGGATATATGTATGCTTTTCGCGAAGTATTCTGGTGCAGTAATTAGTTGACAGTTAGAAAACTATGTAAGTATCATTATGAACTATTTTTCCTGATTAAACGAGGTAAAAATAAAGTTTTATATAACCACTCCCTCCAACAGAAATATGGAAGGACGCTAGGATAGACACATCATACATATTATTATAAGGTCTAGTGAATCTAGAGAGATGTTTAAATTTACTCCACATATTTCAAAAGCTAATTCACTGAAACAGATAGAAAATATAAAAAAAAAATAAGGAATAAAATATGCAAATAATTTATAAAAGTTAAATCATTGATTAAATACAAAAAGCTGACATAAATTAATATACAATTTTTGAATAATCGGAGTGAATAAATGAAAACATATCGTAGAAAAATAATTCCTCTTTTGGAGTGAATAAATGAAATAATCTTAGTCCATAGTATTCAAAATTATAAAATCTTAATACCATTTTCAAATATTAAATTTTCTATTATTTAAAAAGGAAAATCTAAAAATCTGAAAATTCGGATATGTTTTTATTGTATTTCGGTCTTGTAGCTAGGTTATCAGAATTAAAAAAAAATAATGATATTGTAACTAGGTTGTCAGAATCTGAAAAAAAAATGGATTTGTAACTAGGTTGACGGAATAATAAAGAATGGTTTTGTGATAAGATTGTTGAAATACAAAATTGGTATTGCAACTAGGATGTCAGAATCTGAAAATAATATTGAATTGTAACAAGGTTGTCGGAATTTAAAAAAGATGGTATTGTAACTAGACTGTCAGAATCAAATAAATAGTATTGTAAGTAGATTGTCAAAATAAAAAAAATGGTATGGTAGCTAGGTTGTCAGAATTAAAACAGAACCGCTATAAATGTTCACATATAATCAGATAAACAAATAAAAAATGATTGATCAATAAAGAATATACATTGTATTTATGAACGAATTTCGTGATATAAGTAAACGTATTACCCTACAAGAATTATGATAACAATATCTTATATAGTTTCGAATCAGTGAACACATTAGGAAAACTATAACCTATAGATATAGCTTTTAAACGACACCTACACAAAAAACAAGACCCTTCTAAGCAAACAAATAAATTTTACCTTTAACGACTTATACTAAGTTTAACGTTATTTGTTTTCGTATTGGAGAGTTTAATACTTTACAACGCCAGCAGTTTTAATTGTATTGTTTTGTTGTTGTCTAAATATACCGTTATTTTACAGTTGAGTGTTTTTTCCTGTACGGACTTTGATTGTAGAAGCGTCTATTATTAAAATGTTGATATACAAAACTATCATAACCACTGGGTTGACGCCTCTACTGGTATATGTTCCGTCCCCGAGGGTATCACTAGGCCAGAAGTCAGCACTTTTGTGCTGACATGCAATATCATTGATGATGTTCATTTGTTTTGTAAATTTGCTGTTGTTTAAATATTCAAAACACTAAGGTTCTTTTTAGCCCCATATTCACATTTTTGGAACAACTTTTGAGAAGATTTTGTTATTGATGATCTTCAACTTTATTTGATTTGTCTTACCAACTCTCCCGATTAGAAGAGTGTCTGACATACCAAATTATAAGCCTGGTATCTATGAAGCTTGTTGGTTTGTGGACGTACGTATGACCAAACAAGAATATTGTTATTGGTTATCAGTGATTTCATGGCCATCAACACGAGTTTTTGCTATTTTTGAAAAAAATGCGTTGATTGCAGATTTTATAATCATAATTTATTCACTTTTTTTTAGACTTTGCCACTTCTCGGAATATTGCACAGACACTAATTCTTAGTGTTGTTGAAGACCATAATTTGACCGTAAGATGTCAGGTTTTTTATATTTGATATCTCAAATTCTTAAAACACTGTTTTTAATCATTGTAGCGATATTGTTTTCATGAACTGAAAAATTCAGGGATATAATATTTAAAAAGTAACGGTCATCTTTGTAAAAAAAGATATGAAGCTTGATATATCCCTATTTATAGAAAAGATAAGAGGCATTTTTACTTCATTTTACAGTTTGAGGTATACACGCAGTAGAAATATACCATCCAAAGTTCAATTTCCGATTATGAAATCAAATATGAGCTTCAATTGCAATTTCATTTTTTGCATATATTCATATTACCAGTGTTTTGTTGACAAAAAGTTAGTAAACTCAACAAGCATTATTGTGGTCAGACTGCTGAATGAATTTCCCCGTCCCTTTTTGAATTACTATTATAGTGATGAATATTTGATTTCTAGAAAAGGGGCGTGTATTTTTAAAATTCATTTGCTGTCCTGGTTAAAATTGAAGGTCTATAATCTGCACAAGAAAGGATGAAAATAAGTTTTCTGCGGCACAAAATGCAAGATATTATTGTGTACAAAACTAAAAGAGAGAACAAAATTCGTCTGGCTGTGCTGTGCGGATATGTTAGTTTACCAGGTCTTTAAGGAACATAACTATTCCAGAAATGAGATCTATATAAAAACTTCCTGCTTCATTGAAAAATTAAATGGTAGTTACTTAACAATAACATATTTGCATAATGTTGAAGGCCGTACAGTAACATTTTGTTCTTTATAGTAATTTCGTTTGTTGGCTGATCGAAAATTGTTTTATTGGCATTTATACCATATCTCTTTGTTTTTAAATATGAACCTTCTCAATTTATATCGATGGAGCCCTTGTTGCGGATCTGTTGACCTTCATTGAGACAGTTATGCCACTATAGAATTTTGTCTGTTTATATTATTTCATTTGCATGTACCATGTTACTGTTATTTTCGTTTTAATAACGGTTTATTGTTGAGGAAAACTCAAGGAATACAACACTACACATAAGTTTAAATTTCTTTTTAGATTGTCTGATTATGACGATATTTCACCAGTTGTTATTGTGTGTGCGTGTGACCGGAGCCCGTTTTGCTGGTGATGAAGCTCCAGTATGTATGTACAGCACAGATATAAGCCGGTCAAGGTCAGATACAAAATGCAAAGTAAGAATAATGTTTCGTTTGAGACGGAAGTGCAATTAAAAAAAAATTGGCAAATTTGATATTTTCCTCTCACCCAAGGTGAGGGTTTTTCTTTTTTTGTGTTAAAAGTTGTATTGCTTGAGTTGGAATTCACTTGAATACAACAGAGCAGTTTAAAACATCAATTTCTGTGCACTCATCAGGGACTCAGATGAAAAGGAGGTTGGAGGTAGGTCGGGGAGGGGAGTGTCGTTGGTAAAATGGAAATCGAAAGAAATATCGTTTTTGTAGCAAACAGCGATCTTTTAAATATCATTTTAGCATACAAAAAAAATCAAATATTTTCGCGTCCCTGTGTTCGCTGAAGTTTTAATAACACTTTATCAATGTCAAGCATCCAAAGCGCCATTCTGGATTTACTTCCATCAGGAACGTTCGAAGCCAAACATTTGTAAGCTGTATTAATAATTAACGACACACGTCATTTAGGAGCTTAACGACCAACAGGACATACAAGTAAAAGCTAAAATCGTCTAACTTCAGCCTTACCATAGGGGATTGGAACCTTTGTTTCTTTCTGAAATTAACAACCATGAATTCAAGAATTGTTTGTTATGAATCATGACAGTACAGAAGCACTGTCTACTACGCTGATGATACCTTAGGGGAATAAAAGTCAACCTGCATTTGTAAGGAACCAGTGCTAGTAAAATGAAAATAAGATTTCACAATTTTATGCGTCCCAAGCGCATTAATGGATTTACCTTCATCAGGTACGTTCAAAGCTAATTACTTGAAAGTCAGATTGATAAATATCGAACAAGGCTAAGTAAAAATACGAAATCATTAAGGTTGTACAGTTAAGCTAGTCTGAAATTCCGGAACCGCCTGTGTACATATTGTAAACGAATCTGTGTGAAAAGGTAATTGTAAAAGATGTCGCTTAGAGTATGGTAATTTCCCCCCCCCCCCCCACCCCCCACCCGTATTTCTTTTATAGCTTCTCTATAGCTCTATAGCAAGGTAATTTTTCCATGTTTTTATCTCTCTTTAGAGTATGGATTCTAAAGATTACTATGTTGGAGATGAGGCACAGAAAAGGTGCGGTGTGCTTTCCCTGGATTATCCAATAGAGCATTGAATTGTAACAAATTTGGACGACAAGGACCTGATATGGCATGACATTTTCAATAGTTATCTAGAGGTACCATCAGAGGAACACCTATGTCTCCTAACAGAACCTCCACTTATTCCAAAATATAATAGGGAGAAAATGACACAGGTATGCGACTTAAACATACACAAATTTACAGACTGTAAGTCTTCAAAGGAATAGTCAGCTCAGTAGTCAGTGGTTCGCGACTGTCATGACGTATGGTATCCATTTCTTGAAAATTAAAATAACAAAATTACCAAACTCCTAGGAAAATTCAAAATGGAAAATCCTTTATTAAATGTCAAAGTCAAAAGCTCAAACACATCATCTAAACCTCTCACTTGTATTTCAGTCATATAGAATTCGATTATATTGATAACCATTAGAGCGTGTTCGTTTTTTATCTTTACTTTTCGTTAAAAATATGACAAATATAAAAATAAATATATATATAACTTTTATTGATTTCAAATAGAATTTACACTTCAAGGTAATTGTACTAATAGAAAAAAACTATTGACATGTGATATATATTCCTGAATTTTACGTAATTATTAAATACCGGTATTAGGATGGTCAACCAGTCACGAAAAAAAAACCTACATTTTGAATGTTTCCAATTATCTCTTTTGTCTAATAACAGATTTTTGTTTATTAAATATGAAGGTGTACATGCATATCATATACAATTATTTGTTATTTTCATATAGATATTTTTCGAAAAGTTTAACGTATCTTCATTTTTCGTCTGCATGCAATATGTTTTGTCATGTTATTGGTTGGGGAGAGGCTATGCACTCATCCTAGAAATAGAAGATGGCGTGACACATAAAGTTCCTGTTTGTGAAGGTTTTTTACATTACACTGTCGGACATTTTGGTTAGCTAAATTTCACAAACATGAAAACGCATGGTGATAAAACAGTACACACAAGTAGTTGAAAAAGTAGGAAATCATTTTTCTTGATCCTTTTGGTAATATAACTGAATTACCCACAACATAGGACTTCTTTGTACAATGTATATTATATCTTAAAAATTCAGTTCGTTGCTAGAACATAACATCAAGACACCTGGCATTTGTTTATATTTATGTTCGTGTCTGAAACACCAGGTCAAAACATCTCGACATTTGCACATATATAAGATATATAATTCATTGCCGAAACAAAAGTCCGTGGCATCTCGATATCTTGTGTATATATCTAGACTTAGATATTCCGTTGCTGTAGTGCAAGGCCGAAATATCTCGATATTCGACAAGATTTTTTATCACAACGAGTCACAAACATACTCAGTTGATAAATAACAAATCTGAAAAGTAAATCTGAGTAAAAAAAGTAAAATCAAATGATAATATGTGACCTTTAGGATTTCATGTAGCAGGTAAGGGAATAGTTGTGTTCGAGGTATTGCACTTATGTTTGATAAAGATGGAAAATGAATGAATGATAATTATTTGCATATTTCTAAAAGCCAATATAAATTAAGGTCAGGTTGTTTTTTGTTTGAGGGGCAAGTTAAAATCATTGCATACATGAGTACAACAATTATATTTCTCAAAGTGGAGGAAATTAATCAGCCGGTAACATTATCACTTGATTGAACATTCCCATAGCCTTCGTACCATATATGTTAAAAATTTTCTCAGGATATTGTATTCAACCTACTGTTAAGAGACTAGATTTAGGAGGCATGGACCTTACCTCCTATTTGCAGACTCTGCTGCATAAAAAAGGACATGATTTTGAAACCACTGGTTATATGTGAGCATAACTCACTATTTTCATATATATTTTGCTATTCTCAAATTACTAATATAGTGAAAAATGCATCATAAGGACCGATATTTAAAATTGATAATTCGGGTCTGTTAGGAAATTACTTTACGACATAAATAGATGATTTCAATGCTTCCATTGTGAACACTCTATTTCTGTTTATCTGAATATGAACTTTGTTTCTCACAGATTAAAAGATATTTCCATGCTTTTTATGTTCCATCTTACTTAACAAAGGAAGCTATTGTGCCAAGCGGTTCATCTTGTGAAGTCACTATTTGAAATATACGGATGGTCCCATGATAGTGTTGACCGTTATGCAATATATATATAAATAAATGGACACAAACATGTCGTCCTCTTTTCCTCGAGTATAACAACACTGCGTGCCCCTTAGCACATAACATACACTTTTAATGATTTACAGGACAGGAGACACTAGTGGAGCAGGAACGACTAGTCCTTTCGAAGATAACCCCTGGTTTTATTGTCACGTCTTGTTATTTTTGTCTTTTTTTTTTCTTCATTCTCATTATTAATTCTTCGTGTTAACACATTGCTTCTATATTTTTTGTCTTTGAAATAAAAAATCAAAAGAACTGTTATAAGACTTACAATCTAAGTCACTTTCTTGTTTGCAACTACAGAAAAATAAAAATAACGGTTCTATCATGTCTACCTTATTTAGGGAAATCATACATTGTTAAAAATAAATTATGACTTGAATAAAAAGTTTACTAAACCTAACATCACAAAAAGTCTTTTAAATTTACAACACGTTTGTGACAGTGTTGTGTTTATCTTTCGACAGATAATTGGTATTCATGTTTCCTTTTTTCTTATTAGACTGAGAACATATATGAGCACTTCATGAAAAATGAAAGGAAGCTGGTATTTTTGTGATCCTACTATGAATAAATATCATTTCCTTCATATAGTCAAACACAAATATTTTTTTTTTTAGTTTACATATTGCTTTACTGAAGTATTCGATTATTTTAATTAATTTTCTAAAATTTAATTTGGTCTTATAAGTTGCTGATGAAGACTAAGCAAGAAAATAGCAAATGATAGCATATTGTTTTTCTCCATCAATTTAGTAACACTTATTACTAAATTTCTAACGACTTTTAGATTGTGTTGCGCTTTAAACTTGCACAAAAATATTTATTGCAGGTGATTTTGAAATTGTTAGAGAAATGAAAGAAAAAATGTGCTATGTTGCGGAAGATTACTCAAAAGAAATTACTTTGTCGGAATGTTTTCCTGATGTTGATAAATCATATGAACTTCGAGATGGACATTTGATTACTATTGGAAAGGAGAGGTTCCAGTGTACGGAGATGTTGTTTCGACCTTCGAAAGGTAAGGTAGATTTGTAAAAATAAGGATACCAACAGTTCATGAACTGAGGTATCATATAAGTTATCCTTATTGCACCGAAAATATCAACAACAATATAAAGATATACTAGCATTACCCAGAAAAAACCTGGAATAACTGACACGAACCTAACCAAAAAGCCAGTAATAAAATTGTGATATTCGTCGAGTTTTCCATTGAAGTAAAACTACAGTAGTTAATCGCATTCAAAATATCAGAATCGAGGTAATTAAAACGGAATGATGGTCGTTGTTGCGAAAAGTGTAACAGCCTACTAAGACTAGGGCTGTGAGTTCCAATCCCGGTCGTGGCAGGTGCCCTCGACTCCAATCTTAATTTAATAGGATTGTAAGTTTTCTAACCAAAGGTCGGTGGTCCTCTTCGGGTACTCCAACTATCTCCACCAATTAAGACTGACCATTACGAAATAATACAATAGTGCTGAAAGTGGTGTTGAACACCCATAAATCAATCAATCAATCTATTATTTTCAGGAGCATAGTCAAAACCCTCATGAAAATGCATTGAACAAAAAAAAACATAACTAAAGTTTTCCTAATGTTATTGTTTCAAATAAAATGTACGTATTTTTTGTATTTTAATGTCAAATTAGTATAAGGTTTTACCAGAATCATTATATGGTATGAATGGTTGAAATTTCTGTTAAGTGATAAAAGCCGAAAAACAATTTAGTGTAACGTCAAAAATGCAGTAGGCGTAAAAAAACATGTTTAAGATATGACACATGCATCAGAATATAACACAGAAAATTAAGGAGAAAAATCTGTAATGTTTGCAGAAAATTTTTTTGCCAATTTTGGTTTAAGAAAAGGGCAAATTGATGTCAAACGAAAATAATTCTTATAGATTTTTCATTGAAACTAGTATCATCATAACAATGATTTGAAAGTCAGAGACGTTTACATACGTTGAAACAATATGAGCTAGTCAATATATATTTTCGATATTGATATGCATTATTGATGTATGAATTTGGTATGCATCCGCAGGATGTTTACTTGGCTTCATCTGAGAACGTATACAACTCACAAATTAAATAATCTAACGCAGTCTTGAATGTTGTAATACCTTGCAAATGTTCAACCTCACTGCATCCTTGCTCAACTTAATACTTGATTCCATAAACTTTTTTTATAAGAAATATAATGTTTCCTCGTAAAATAAAGCTGTATATGAACATGTTTATTCAGTAGGAGCAGATTATATGGTAAAGTGATTTAAAAAAGTACATATAGTATTGCTGATCGACCATAGTATTGAAAGACAATAATGCAACCTAAAGTTGGTCCGTATGTATGGATCTTTTGGTTGCAGATTGGTTTCGGATGTGCTCAGTATGTTCAACTATAAAATAAAACAAAAGAAATAAATATGTAAACTGTAAAAAAAGGAATCAATAAAGTCACGTTTTGAAACCATTTCATTGACAGATTCGTCCAACAACAAACATATGTATTAAGTACCTCTTTTTTGTCTATGTCATGAAAAAAGCAGACCTAAAAATTGCTATAATACCATAAAACATGCTGGTCTGTCTATTTAAGAAATAATTTATGGCAGCCGTAGGTTTGTCTTCATTTTACCATGGGTTGGGCATTTATATTCGATTATTTTACCCTTCGCGTTAGCAAGGGGTAAACTACAAATATAAATTCCCAACCCATGGTTAAATGAAAACAAATGTACAGCTGGCATGAATTATTTCGATTCTAATAGAAGACATTCGGTACTTTTGTTAACCGTGAAAGCCCTAAACACACGATACTGTTTTGGCTGTGCTGTTTTACCCCGATATGATAATATAAGTAAAATTATATAATTCAATAATTTTTTTAAAAATCGCATTTATCACCTATATATGTTCTTTAAATGTAATTTCATTGCATTCTGAGGTGTACAAGAAGCTTTAAAAAACGCCCGGTGTTTACATTTGATTTTTTTGTTTACGGAAACATACATATGACGTCACCTTGTATCGTTGCCATGCAAAGACGATAACATTTCTCGGAATTTTCGTTTTTGGAAATTTCACCACGAAAAATAAATTGAAATGAACTGATTTGTTTATTTTGTTTTAGAATAGAGATAACTAAATTGAAATATCGTAAAGAATTTGCCCATGATGGATTACCGTTGTTAATAACAATTTCAATTTGTGCTCGTTTTTTTTGTTCGACATCTCGATAATATTTTAAATCCATCTCTATTTATTCATATGAAATTACAGTTATTTAAACAGATAAATAAGGAAATATAAACCAGAGAACGTGAAATAGATATATTAATATACTGGGGTTCTTGCAAAGTAATGTACAACAAAAATGAAAAAATTAAATTAGTTGTTCTTATTATATTTGTTATTTCTTTAATCTGAATATCAACAATTGTATATTTTAATACTTAAGGGTTGTGTTCATTAATTTTTTCGTAATAGTTTTGCTCTGACCTTCCTTCTATGTACATTTCTGCTTTGCAAGGGTGTTTCCGAAACATTTAAACGACGTCTCCACTCTACAATATATTGTGGAATTTGTTTGTGGAATATTAAGTTCCACTGTTTGTCTCAGACTAAATAGTCTTTCTTATACAAAATCACCATCAACATGTGATACTATACAAGTATATGAACAAGCCAATTTCAGTTGGGATTGAGATCTGAGTAATAATCCACTTCATTTAATTTTGGTGGATAGCTGTCTCATTGTCAATTATACCCCAGCTCCTAAAAATAGAACAAAACAGTAAACATTAATAAGTCCTGAGAAAAAATGGCGTTATTTATCAATGTGTCAATGCCCATTTCATACTAATAGGCATATTCTATAGCGATATTTAATTAGCAAGGTTTATAGAAATAAAATTATTTCCTTAATCGGTAATTCAATTTATTGTAGGGTTTGCAAAACCGTCTGCAGAACGAATTTGTATCCTTAATTCAAGAACGCTAGCTAACTAATGTAGTTGCACCTCCAAAAAGAAAAATATCCTCATGGATTGGTGGACCAATGTTTGCCTCATTATCAACATTTCAATCCATGTGGATCACAGATGCGGAGTACCAAGAATACGGACCTGATATTGTCAACAGAAATTTTTTTAAAATCTCTAATATATAATCTATATGGTTTTTGATCGCAGTTCTATTTTGAATTCAATTTCATTTCTTTAGGACTCTGTGATTACAAAATTAATATCCATCCATACATATATACATATATACTGTCCAACAGAATCATCAATGATAGTAAAAGACAAAAACATGTATACCGTTATATTCCATACTCTGTACAAATGATTCACGTTATGATATTCTGGAAGGAGATTATACCTATAAGGTAGGTCATGTACTGATACATACGCTCACACAGTTTCCATATTTTCCAATGTCAATATTTTAACGTATAAGATATAGGTTAAGCCATTAGCAGTTTAACGTGTTCAAATATTAATAATCGATATAAGCAATTTAACAAACAAAAACATGGGGAATTGAACGAACATTACATACAAGGAGCGGGTACCTCGACAGTGAACCAACACCAACAGTTTTACTGCATCAGGTACGCATATCGATAATACTAGTTTCTTCTGTGATGCTCTGTCACCATATATGAAAATCAAAATCTAATAATAAGGGTGGAATGCTTTTTGGACAAAATATATAGCTAAAGCCGGACAAAAAATATGAATTTTGTATTAGGGAGATATACGCGTTGATTTGAAGTTATTTCCAAAATTTAGTAACAATCAATTTCAATAATACACGCAAGTCGATACCCTGAATATGATTCAATCGCTAAATTAGCAGACAAGCAGACTACACTGGAAATAAAAGAAAATTGAGACTTCAAACCAATTTGCTACTTAACTTAGACACAGAAATATCGGTCATAAAATTTGTGATGGTGACAATAAATAAAAGGCAACAGTAGTACATGTATACCGCTGTTATAAAGTCATAAATAGATTGAGACAAAACAATTCCGGGGTAGACACTTAAACTTAGGGAAACACATCAAATATAAGAAGTAAGCAAAGGAACAACAGGAGCACTGAAGTCCAACAAAAACAAACGCCAATATACATGGAAACGAACTATTTGATAACAACTGCCATATTCCTGATAAGGACTTATTAAGAAACAATGGTGGTTTGAACCTGGTTTTATGGCCTGCCAAACCTCCCGCTTTTATGGTAATGTTAAAAAGTATACCGCTAAAATGACAACACTACGTGTTAGAAATGAAGCATAACCACACGTAAGAAAAAAGGGGCGATAGATACCAGAGGGATATTCAAACTCATTAAAACTCATAGATCGAAAATTAACTGACAACGCCATTGCTAAAAAAGAAAAAGACAAACAAACAAATAATAGTACCCAAGACACAACATAGAAAAGTAAAGACTAAGCAACACGAACGCCACCAAAAACTGAGGGTGATCTCAGGTGCTCCGAAAGGGTAAGCACTCTCAATACAGAAAAAGCTTATTACAGAAAAACGCACAAGCAAAACGTATGTTATATCAATTTCTCTATAGGCACAATTTTTATGTAAGGAGAGGACCAAACAAACAAAGTCCTTAAAGAGCGAAAATACAGACATTTAGATTGATATGTCTTTACGCCATGTTATTGAGATTATATGTTGCATTACATAAATGCTGTTCATATATCGGTATTTCGAAACTGATATATCTGATATCTATGATTAGTTTATTTACATTTACTGAGTCGATGCCACTGCTGGTCGAGTTTTTATTCCCAGAGGGTTTTACCAGCCCAGTAGTCAGAACTTCTGTGTTGACATGAATAAGAATTCATTTTGTCATAATTATAAACTAATTGAAGTTTTGAAATTCTAAGGCTTTTTTCTACTACAGAAATAGATTACTTAAGGTGGTACCTAACACTACAGGGAGATAACTCTGTAAAAATCAGCTAAACGTTTTAATCACGTTGTATTGTTAAGGATATATTAAGCTTCTCAATGATCAAAATTAGTGTTTGTCAAACTGCTATATAACCAATGAAATTTTTCTGATAAAGTGGTTGGTTCAAATTTTTTGAAATTTTTATATTTTTGTCAAAGGGTCAAAGTAAACATTTTGTCAAAATTTTATGAAAATTAAACGAGCCAAATTAATATTAGTCAAGGTGTTGGGTACCACCTTAAGCTGTATTTTGTCAAAACTTTTAGGAATTTGTTGGTCTTCAATGTTCTTCAACTTCATTCTTTATTCGGCTTTTTTAACATTTTTTTATTCGAGCGTCACTGATGAGTCTGGCGCAAATAAATACACAATATCAATTCTGGTATCTATGACTAGTTTATTTGAATTTAATCCGTCTTCTAACGTTGTCAAACCTAAGTTGTCCTTACATTGCTACAACTGTGTGTGTCCCATAAGCAACAGTATTTATAAATTGTGAATTTTACACTCTTGTGACTATATTATCGGTAAATTATTATAAAAATCTGTCTATTCTGGTGTCGAGCTACAAACTTAGTTATACTGGTAGCGTAGCTGGTAAAATGGTCAAGGCAATGGTAGCGTAGCAGACAAAACAGATAAGGCACTGGTCTAAATAAGGTAGCTCAGAAACTCATTAGTATTGACTTACTTATTATATACATGTACAACAGATTACAAGATTTATTTAAGCTTTGAAAACAATTTATTAGATATAAAACATTCAAAACTCTTGCAAGCGTAAATCCACCAAAACACACCAGAGCACATTAGTGTCAATATACACAAAGACCCCACTTTTTGTTACGTTAATCGTTTGTCAACACCGTAGTTAGCGTAGTAAAACATCTATGTCCATCATGGTTTGGTCCATTTATACAAAGGGAATGCATACAACCAAAGGTACGTTTGGTTTACGGGTTGCATCGACTACGGCGTATTTGGTTTGCATTGGTAATTTTCTTGGTATCAGGAGTGATAGCCCTGGTAGCGGGCTGCAGTTTCCTTGTTTGTATACTTCTGCCCAACCAGTTTCGTGCTCCTATGGTGATGGTGGACAAATTAAGCAATGCTGATTGGATGCTGATCTCAGGTCATCAGGCCACTGACGTCACTAAACATAGTGATGAAAATGGCGGCGATTGCGATTGTTGACATTCTGTCGAGTCGAAAAAAAAGTCCCTTATGTAAACTTACTCTTAGCAAGTGTGGGCTCCGGTAACAATTACCAGGCCTTACGCTCATAAAATAACAAGGTAATTAAGCGTGAAATAATGGTAAACAGAAGGTGGGAACCGTCGTTCAGTCAAGGGACCCCCTGGGCAAACAGTGAAGACGAACTCTACATTAATTATTCCAAGAGACCTTAATAACAATATTTACATACAATAACAATAAAAGTATATACAATGTTCCACAAATGTCTTTGTAAAAGCGTTGGCTAAAAGTAAACGACGAATACAAAAGTAGAAGTGAGTGTTTACTGAGTAGCCCTAAAAAGTCGTATGTAAAAAACTGCAGCTTACCCCTTAATCCGTAACAATATCTATTATTATAGGCTGTTAACATGGTTGAGTTTTACAATGGACAATTATACATGCTTTTGAAAACTTAACAAATATGCTTTATAGCATGAATTGTTTTGGTCACTGCTTTGAAAATGACAGACACCCTTAAAAGAACTTAAGAAGAAACGGTTGTTACGTCAATCAGGCGGTTATCATATGACAAAAAAAAGTTTCAAGGAGCGACATATAGAAGTTTACAAACGGTTCTGAGGCATAGACAACATACCATTAACTGACATGTTTTTTTTTAAATACGATAACACACCGTTGTATACTTATAGCCCTATTAAGCAATTAGTTTGTATTTTATTGTTGTAAACACGAAGAACAGAGATATGTGTAAAGGTGACTATGTGAACCTGTAGGAAAATCTTGGATAAAAAATACCGGAAATTTTGATTTGAAACAATATGAACAAATTTTACACATGCTATTTACTCCTAAACGAAATGTCTTTACATTGAACATTTAGGTAAAGTATTGTGTTAAAGATTTCAGAACATCTATTTCTTTTGCAAACCCCAAATAACATTATATGAAACTTCGACACAATCATTCTTATGATCTAAAGACCGTATCTATTCCACATTGTTTCAATACATGTTTCCCTTCTATGTCGTCGGCTTTTGCAGTATCGTCATAAGCGATACTACTAAGGTTTGGTTTGCGGTTTTGAATATAAATAACTTTGTGTAACTTTTATTGAATTTTAGGAAACCTTGACAGAAGCTTTATTATGATATACAAACAATATGTAGACTAAATTTCGTTTCTGGATTTTTACTGACAAATTAACCTAGATTAGTTGTTGGAAAATCTGTAAGGTTGCAATTTGTTTGAGACATTGGTAACCATATCAAATGTTCCGGGAATAAAACATGATGCACTGCCAATTGAAGTCTTTATATATTCCTTTATAATCTTTTAATTACGGCCAAACCTCCAAACTAAATCTTGGATTCTATGAAAGCAATTTTTAAATTATTTTGTGGTAACGAAACCATGAATTAATAATTAAACGGTTATACATAGACATAAAGTTCATTCAAATCCAATAGAAAAACCACATATATGGAGTAACATGAGTAAGTATTCATTTGATAGGTAAGGTTATCGGAAACAAATTCGCTTCAAGAAGAAACTCAATTTGTTCAAATATTCATTAAAGCTCTTCATAATGTTCCTAAGACATGTAGTTTCTATTATATGAAAAAGTATCTTCATTGTCAGAATACGCATCTGGCGCATCTTATGCAGAAAAAATGTCATTCCTAATTCTCAATAACATTTTAAGTTATATTTTCTTTAATCTAATCTTTTAATTAAACTAGCTATACACCCATGGTTTGTGACTGAATTAAAGTACCTACGTCTTATTTTAGGCATGATTTTTAGTATTTGTATTGTCATCTGATTAAGACATGGGGATTTCTCTGTTTTCAAATATTTCTTTTGTTTTGATTTTGTTAATACAACTGGAACAACATGCGAATTATACTAAAGGTTTTGGTATTGGACGTTATTATTTTAGTAGTAAGCTAAGGATGTCATAATATGGTGAACTTCCGTGAGGAAGATTGTAGATAAACTGTGCTTCTTATATTCCCCAAAACTTTATTAAGAATAGGGACCTAAATAGATAACCTTTATTTTTGATAAAGTATTGTCTCGCAAAGAATAAATGTTATTCATGTGGCTACGGTTGACATGGTTAACATAATCTAAAATAAATTTAGTTAATTTTGTCCGGTTATTGTTGTCGTACAGCAACCGAAGTCTACAATTATTGGTAAACTTTATTGTTAATATTGTAGATCCAGAAAATTGTTTTGGACTAATGCAGTTTATAGAGTGCTACATTTCATTGTTATCTCAAGCTAGAAGACTTCAGTGATTATATCTGACTAGACACAATTTGGCCCGTGGAAATATTATGTATGTATCCTAAGAAACGGATAGTTTGATTGGTGGTATGGTTATGAGTAAAAAGAATTGGTGGATATGCATTTCTAACAATTTCCATTGCTGGACTTAGGCTATATCTACTGTTTTGATACCTATCAAATTTAAATGGACAAGAGGTAGGAATACTACTTTGAGATAGCATCCCGACATCAACAATAACCAAAATAAATTTCATAACTCGAGGATACAAATACAGACAAACGTACACTTGATAAAAAAAAACAATGAAGCAATATTGTTTATATCAAGTTGTCAAACGTTTCAATGTGACATGCTACAACAGAAACATTATATATTTTAACTGAATTGTTTTCAAAAACAAATATCTAAGACTAATAGCAATATCATTCAGCACATGATGTATAATTTAAAGTATTGTTTTACTGGATGATTTATTAATTCGTTTCCGATATAGAAGGTGGTCTATGTTATCAAAATACGTTAAAGTTAAATGGTTTCAACCAAAGAGTTATTACATGTTACTATATGCAAAATCCCCGAAAAAAATATTTCCCCTGCTAATTCTCTCTCTTTTTTAAAAGAAATGTTTTTGATACCTTGATCGTTTCCTACATATTGACTTATATGAACATCATTAAACTAGTCGTCTTTGACAAACGTGATGTTTTCAATTTTCCAATTGTTGAATTCCCTTTCTTATTCGTAAGATATCCTCTACTTAATCGCATAGCGTTTGCAAATCTCATTTTTGTTTTGTTTTAATAGATATAAGAAGATGTGGTATGAGTGCCAATGAGACAACTCTCCATCCAAGTCAAAATTTATTAAAGTAAACCATTATAGGTCACAGTACGGTCTTCAACACCGAACATTAATTTATAAAGGCCCCCAAAAATTACTAGTGTAAAACCATGCAAACGGGAAAACCAACGGTCTAATCTATATAAAAAACGAGAAACGAGAAACCCTTATGAACCGCATCAACAAACGATAACTACTGAACGTCAGATTCCTGACTTAGGACAGGTGCAAACAAATGCAACGGGTTTAAACGTTTTAATGGTACCAAACATTCACCCTTTTTCCTGAAACAATAGTGTAACATCACAACATAGAAAAACACACCATAAAATATCAACTGAAATAGCTTAACTCATTCAAAGGACATATTAACACCATTGAACATACACTGAACAAATAAATTTGACCTATGATACAATGTAAATACAAAATAAATAAACTAAGGGAAGAATAATAAAAGTAACATATTATATCGGTATGAAATGTTAAGCAATTAAAGAAAACCAATATGCTCGAACAAAAATATCAGCCATTTGCAATAACGATAAACACAGGTAAATGAAAATAATTTTGTAGTTAGGTATACGTGAACAGTTCAAATAGAGAAAGGAAATATTTTTATAAAATAAATAATTTTGATGTTCATAGTACGAAGTGAAAATTTGTAGTAATACCAAATACTTATCAAAGCTGGTATATAGACCAGATATAACCCTGAATAACATTAAATAACAAAAAAGCAATATGATTAGTATCAACAGGTCAAATAAACAAGAAAGTACGATTTGTGAGTTCTCGCAGTTACTGACAGCTGGTTAAAAGCCAAAACAATTAATAATAAAAAAAATCATGCATCAGAGACTAAAATCAACAAAAACACGTTCTAGGGATTTAGTATTTTAACGTCATGGACAGTCAAAGAAGACATGACTAGTGCAATGCCAAAAATAAATGTATCGACAAACAGTAGGATAGTTAGGACTTTTACCTCTTTATAGATCAAAACGAACGTGGGTGTGTCTTTATACATCCCGTTTGAAAAGAATACAAATTTAGTTATGTTTTAATTTGCTGATGACAAAATCGATATTAGTGCCAATGTAAACTATATTCAAAGATCTAATTACAACATTGGTAAGATAACCTTTACTAATAAGTTTGTTTAATTAGTGATTTCCGCGCTTTATTACCGTAAAATTAAGGATGGGAAATACCGTTTTCATGGAAATAGAAATGAGGAATATGTCACAGAGACAACAACCCGACAAAAGAGCGCAAAACAACCGAAGGCCACCAATGGATCTTTGAATGGGTCTTTGAATACACCAATGGGTCAAATAATACACTTGTTCTATTTCTCTTTTGAGTTGTGTCAAATTTTTCATTCCTTGATCATACATTCCTCACATTCTGCTATAGATATTGTTATTTATTGAAGTCCATTCGATAACCTGCAAAAGTGTATATGTTCATTCTTTGATGCATGGAAAGTATTTTTGTTGTATATTGTCTGATTTTTTCTAGATTATTTTGGCTTTACTGACTCTGTGACATCGTTTTGTTTAATATAAAATTGTGTTTCGTTATATTCTAATGCAAATCTATTGCAGGCGGGATTGAAATAGTAAGATAAACAAAGGAAAGTGTATTGAATTCATATGTTTTTTTGTAAATTCAAGTTAGTACTAAATAATTCTAAAGGTCTTTGGAGTAGAACAGAATTTAAGAATGTCAAATGTCAATTATTTTTCTGGAATATATTAGGTTTTCGACGGAATCGCGCAAAATCACAATCGAGTGCAATATCTGGTTGTTTGAATAAGCACAGAAAAACTTATTACAGTTATATACTAGTATATGATCATATACTAGTATATGATCTAAATGAATGTTTTATTTTGCAGCAACATTAAGACTTTTGATTTGTCTACACTTTACACTACTATTCCCCATGCTCAATTGAAATATAGACTTCACCATCTCAATAAACAGATTTTTCCATAACAATTGGAATCGTAGATACAAGTTTCTTGTTTTGGGTTATAATAATTCTAATTTTGTAAAGAACCACACTAAATCTACCAGAATGTATACTGAAGATGATATTATAAAAATGCTGGACTTTTTGATCGACAATATATTTGTTGAGTTTGGAGGATTCATATTTCAACAGACATTCGGTATTCCAATGGGTACTAATTGTGCACCCCTACTAGCTGATTTTTTTTTGAACTCGTATGCACCAGAATTCGTTCAGAACCTTCTAAAAGTCAAAAAGAAAAAGCACCTTGCGAAATTCTTCTTTTCACTTTAAGATATATTGATGATGTCCTATCACTGAATAACCAATATTTCAGCCAATACTTATATATCCCAGTGAACTTGAAATTAAGGATACAACTGATACTAGAAGGACTATTTTATACCTCTTTTCCTCAATATTGACACAGATGGACGACTTCACACTAAAATCTATGACAAACGGGACGATTTCACCTTCCCAATTACCAATTTCCCATTTCTCAGCAGTAACATATCCTATGACCCATCGTATGGTGTTTACATATCTCAGTTGATACGTTATGCTCGTGTATGTTCACACTATACGGACTTCATATACAGGAATGTGCTCCTTACGCAGAAACTGCTCCAACAAAGTTATGAGGAGGACAGATTTAAAATGACACTCCGTAAATTTTATGGACACCATCACGAATGGGTTGATCCATACGATGTGTCAGTGTCAAAACTAACAAATGACATTTTTATCACGTCTTAGATTGTGGTTTACTATTTACTTCGTCTGGTCATTTAATACCGAACGTGACCTATTCCCGAATATGACTGTTTTGCTGAGTGTGAATTCGCATTGCTATAAGACGTGTCACGGTATTTGTTTATCCAACAATCATGTATTTAGTTATGATGTTGTATTTGTAATTCTGATCGTATATTGTTAAATGTCTTATCGTTTGTAGTTGTATTTTTTATCTTTATTTCTATTCGTATGTAACAGTTAAGATATTTAATCACCCTATTCATTTATATTATTTTAGTTTAAGGTAGATTCATGGTATACCGCCAACTTGGATTGTACAATTGCAGTACACAATCAGTCTAGTTATTTGCTCAAGTCTGCAAATTAGGAGACAAATCTGCAATTTATTGGTTAGATATTTTATTTCTTTAAAGAAAACTTGGTGATTTATTGTATTATTCAAAATATTCACACAAATATAAAATTTTGTGTTTTTTGAATCATTGTTTTCAACTAAGCCATTAGTGAGGAGATAACTCTTACTGTACAAAAATTATACTGGACTGATAGGGAAATTTTTTATTTTTTTCTTGTAGCAAGAAAACAAGTTCAGTGACACCATTTTTTCTTTTTATTTTCTTAAAACGTATTTTAAACCCTATCTTCTCACAATTTATTTAAAAATTCTATCTCATAGATCTCTTTTTATGCACACAAATGTGTTTTTTCATGAACAATCTAATCAAATTTAGGCAATTTTCAACGACTCAAAGCTTGAAAAATAGCACGGTGACCCATACTTTTTATTATATTTTTGAAAAAAAGCATAGTCAAATCTTCATTTTTGCAAAGAATAAGAAAATTCTATATCAAGAAATATATACCGATGATCTACCTTAAAGCAACTATATGTACACTATTTATTTGTTTAACAGTTTGATTTAGAAGAAATACCGACATAGCTAGATAATACAATTAATTATCTATTACTAACACAATTCTATATTAATATTCTTGTAATTGTTATAAAATACATCAAATAACATAATTACAAACGTAACCTTTATTTATATTCAATTTTAAGAAATTTACCTGTATCAAATTATAAGCCTGGTTGTTTTACGTGTTCGTTGTTCTTCTGTGGTTAGCATGTCAAAATGTACTATTGTATTGTTTATTTGTGTATTTCTCTGTCCTGAATGTTCTTGCATTTATTTGTACTGTATTCCGGAGTGTAATGTTGTCATTTTAGTAGTATATTAAACATTGCCGTAAAAGCGCGAGAATTTGGCTAGCCACAAACAAGGTTCAAGCCATTATTGTTTTCTTGAAATGTCCTGTACCAAGTCAGGAATTGGCAGTTGTTATCTTATAGTTCGTTTCTGTGTGTGTTACATTGTCGTTTGTTTTTGTTGCACTTCAATGTTTCTGTTGTTTCGTTGTTTTCCTCTTATAGTTGATGTGTTTCCCGCGATTTTAGTTTGTAACCCGGATTTGTTTCCTCTCAATCGATTTTTGACTTTTGAACAGCGGAATACTACTGTTGCCTTTATTTATTACAATTAAAAAATAAGTTTTATACCAGATGTAAAGAAATTCACGACATGTTTCTGAAATGATGCGATTATATCGAAGACACTTATTTCTTTCGCTCTGATTACTGGTAAGAGGGAAACATGCATTCAGTTCACACAGTAGGCCTTTAAGAATAAATTCGTCGTAGTATTAGTGCCTGGCAAGATTTATCAATCATAAATCATTGTAAGTGTTTAATTTACTTACATGATAAAGATCTCAACCCCTAACCTTTCACATGTTTAAATGACACATTTCAATAGTTTTTAGTTGAAATAGATATAAGTACCCTTCTGTGAAGTTGTGACGTTGCTTTGTATAATCTATATTCCCGTTGATAATATCTTGTTTAAAACAATCGAAATAATCTCGAGTTTCCACTTGCTACCGCAACAGCGTTATTGACAAAGATAATGAATATTCATTTTCAGATAAAAGATATTTGACATCCTTGTAATTACATTTTGTGGGACAAAATATATATTTTTGTATAGCTGTTGATTCAATGTAAATATCTTTATGAAAAGACCACAAATTGAGGCTAATTGGACAGCGCTTGGGGTTTTAATTTGCACTTAAGTGCAGAACTTTTGAAATCCTAATGCTTATTTAAACACAACTTTTTTAATGATAGATTTAGAATACATTTAGGTTTTTAAGATGTGACCACAGTATTCTTTCTCCTTAGCAATGAGTAATTCCTAAATAAATTACATGCATCTGATGTCTCACGCAACGTGATGACATATTTGAATATACATCTTGATTCGAAAACATAAGTTCATTTTAATTAATAAAAAAATGTTGATGAGTTAGGGTATAAAATAACGTTATTCGCAAAATATTTCGATAGATGAAAGGACATCTGGCTTACTCATATCGACTATTTTCAGGGACCAGTATATGTAAATCCAGTTTCGAAGAAGAACTTCTACCCCTGCCCATAACGCTTTCATATTTTCGCCCTCCTTATCAATTAACCTACATATTGGATAAAAACATGATTTGTTTTCTTCTTTAAGGTGCATGACATATATCCATTGGACGTTAGGCTAACAACAATCCATAAATTTGTATTAACGTGTGTCACTGAGTATAAAAAAGAAGATGTGAAGATGTGGTATGATTGGCAATGAAACAACTCTCCACAAGATTGCATACTAGGCATCTTGAAACTTGAAACAATAACCAATCAGCATATTCAGCAAGTTTAATCACACCTTAACCAATAATATTAGTAACATAGTGTGCTAGTTACCCATTACGATATAGATGGGACAAGTAAACTCCATATGGTCTAAGACCGAGCTCGAATCCCCATATGGATATGTATGAATTTGTTTCAATCGTTCATCATCAATTTCTTCGTCTGTTGAAACCTTTAAAATTTGTTTCTTCAACACCGTGTTGTCTTCATAAAGGAACGTAACATCACTACTACAATGTAACCGTGTATTGAAAAAAAAACCCCACCTACTAACCAGTCAGGGGCATTACTTAAACATGTATTTTTTTAAGTGACTAATATAGGTAATTTTTGTTTTTTTTTAATTATAAAATTACTCAATAGTTATTTAAAATTTCAATAGAAGCATGGACGTATTGTAGTTTTCGTTAATTTTTACATCATTTTATATCATAAAATGAAAAATTTATTAGATTTAAGAGGAGTATAGAGATAAAGGGTTACTTTTGAAAATAATGTCAAATTTATAACTTGAATAAGTTATTTTATACATCTTTGAAAGAATTAGAAATAACACTTAATTAAGGAACATATGTAATTGTTTTGGGTAACAAATTATAAATAACTTCAAGTCTTAATTAATTCACAAGTTTCTATCTATTTTTATCTGTCTACTTTTAAAATTTGTGAGGAAAATGATGTTTTAATAGTCCCTAGAGACCATTTTTTAACACAATAGGACTATTACTGATTCAAAGAAAAGTGTGTCTACTGTTTGATATTTAATATCTTTATATGAACGAAAATTTAAATGAAAATGCCTAATTTATCGAATCATAGCATATGTTTAAATGCAATTGCTATGATTAGCTATTGGCATCACTTGCAATTTAGCGGTTGCTGATGTTCGTCGTTTACTGCCTATTGATCTGGCAATAAAATGGCATATTCTTCTCATCTTTCAGTCTCGTTTTAAGCTCGTTCAGAAACTATGAATGATTATTTCCAAAACATGTGGTACAAGTGGAAAATATCAATGAATTTACAGAAATATTACAATCAAACTTAATTCTGTGAAAAATATGTGTTCTTACAATTAGCAGTTTTTGAGTAATAAAATTTCAATTTTTATAACCGATCCGATCACTGTCAAGGAAATGAGTGAAGGGTACAATGAAATTGTTTCAAAATTCATAGATACATTTTTTTCAATCATTTATAGGTTGCGCTTTGTAAATACAGCTGTTTCTCAAACCACGCCTCTTTTAGAGAGATATATAATATTCATAGATAACTAGTTTTGTTTACGTACTGGTTCCCAAAATAACGAAATAGTTTTAAATGTCACATTCTGACACCTGTATTTGCCTAACACGTTTTATATATATATATATATATCCATTGTGATTATGGAAGGTAAGGAACTGATTAAATACATTTTGTTATTTTTTTCCCTTTAATATGAAGAAAAATATGCATTGGTATTTCACATTTTTGACTGTTGACTGATTCCGATCTGTTGACTGCCACTATTATAATGGAAAATGGACCATATTCAATTGGCTGTTTTTGCCTAGTGTAGAATTTATTAAAATTTCACTTGACCTCTCCGGAGGTTAGAGAACATAATCCATCATTAAGAGTAGAATTTACTATTAAGCCACAAATTATATACTGTTCTTGATTTTAATAACTTCAACAGCCTCAGAAACTGGGCTTTTTTTAAAATAAAATTGTGGTTGTATATCCGACAAAATACAAAAGAGACATTTATAAAGTGAGCAGGTGAAAGCATCTACATATCTGTCATTTCGAGGCCTTGCTATGCAAAGTGGGTTTTGCTCATTGTCGAAGGCCGTATGGATACCTTTAGTTGTTAGCTCTTCCTTGAATTGGTCTTTCGTGGCGAGTCGAATCTTTAACAGTTATACCACACTTTCTTATTTTCATACATCTTTATTGACAATATACATAGCAGGTTCATTAAGATTGATCACAATTTATATATTAAACTACTTTTTCTAAATATACATAAGTTAAGAGCGTTTAATTAAAGCACAGTGATTGACAATGATTGAAATCCGTATTCGAGATTCTAGAAATATATTTGCACACTGACGATATCATGATTTTTGCAGCATCACTGTCCGTTGTATTAACTAGATGACAAGAAACTGCAGTTTCTGTAGCAAATCTCTCTCTAAGTTATACTAAGTTCTGCAATAAATGTCATCATGCGTTCTTTATGTTGAGCGTTTCAAATTTGTATATCCTGCAGATTTCTAAAGAATGCATGTACTGATTTTATTGCAAGCTTTTTTGATTTATTTAATGATGACTGGGTCATTCAAATACTTTGATATTTTCCCGGTTACTGTTTGACATTGACATGCTATGCCACCCAATCACAAAACATTTTGACAAAAAGAAAAAAAAAATTTTGATGTTAAATTCGAAACTCGATGATTAGAAAACAACCTAGCACAGTGGTTTGGCATCAGTTTACAATGTCAATAGACTGATATAATCAATATGAGTACCGAGAATTAAATATTATACAAAAACTTTTCATTTGTGTTGACTTGTCTCTTGGTTAAGTGCGTTGATTATGTGTTTCTGTGTCATGGAGGTGTAATGCTACAAAATGCTACCGATGACGAACTTTATTCACGATATATATAATAAAATATAAATCAAAATATATTTTTTCCAGAACATATTTAGTTATGTACACAAGAGAGTAAATATTCACCAAACAGCGAATTAGTACCTTCTGGGTTACCTTACAAGGAGCCAGACTGTGGGGATTATATCTCCGTCAATCAATTCACAGCTCATTTACGAGTACAGGATCACTTAAACACGGGCTGACTGTACTGTTCATCTTTACAAATTGGAATGACATACAGTTCTTTTGAACTGAGTTTAACTGTGCGTATTGCTGTGTGTTTATTTTTTCTACATTGGCTAGAGGTATAGGGGAAGGGTTGAGATTTCCAAAAAAACATGTTTAACCCCGTCGAATTTTTGCGCCTGCCCCACGTCAAGAGCCCGTGGCCTTTGTTAGTCTTGTTTGATTTTTAAATTTAGTTGACTATGCGGTATGTGGTTTTCTCATTTTTGAGGGTCGTACTTGAGGTCTTGTTATTACTCATATTCATTTCAGTTTGACAATCATTCCACACTTTTTGGAGTATACAAATATGACAAAACAGTAAACATTGCAAATCTTAACCGTCATCAATGCTACCTGAAAATGTTATATGCCAAAACCAATTCTTACATATCAGTATTAAAAGCAGGGTTTAAAAAAAATAAAGTTGTTCCTTAGTCGGTTATCACAAATTTATAGAAATTCAATGTATTGTAGGATTTGCAAAGCGTCTGCAGAACGAATTTGCAGCTTTGATTTAAGAACGCATGCTAACAAACGTAGTTGCTCCCCCAGAAAGAAAAGATTCCTCGTGGTTTGGTGGATCAATTCTTGATTCATTATCAACATTTAAATCCATTTGGATCACAAATGCAGAGTACGAGGAATATGGACCCGATATTGTTAACAGAAAATGTTATTAAGTCATCTTGATTAAGTCTATAATCTGGTTTTTGAATTTGCTTTTATTTTTATGAGTTTCAATTTCGAAAGAGTCTGAGTCAGATCCTTAGCCCTTGCCCAGAATTCTAGTATTAGAAACGCAATATCAGTATAACCTATCAAACTTTAAGAAAAAAGACTTTATAACCTGTTTATTTAGTTTTGACTTTAATTATTTATCCCTTGTAATTTTTTATTAACTGTGTATTTGCATTCAGGTGTCACAGGTCAAATTTATTTGTTCATTGTGTGTTAATTTGAATATGTTATACCTTACATCAAGCCATCTGCTATTCTGTCGATACGTTAATGACAACAGATTTCATATTTTCTAATCTTTTTATTTCTATGTATTTAATGTAGCATTATTATTCAAATTTTGAAACCAAAACAAGCAGAAAATTCGCCTGTTACTCTGTAGAATTGTGTGCAAAGTATATAATATACGTTGCAATTGTTAATTGGAACATAATTGTTGTTACTGTGGTGCTATGACATCTATACAATATATACAAAAAATTCCGAGCATATTTTTCTGTTATCAGTTGGTATACAGTTATATTATTTGTCTGTTGATCTTTTTCTATTTTAGCCGTGGCGTTGTCAGTTTATTTTCAATCTATGAGTTTGACTGTTCCTTTGGTATCGTTCGCCCCTCTTTTATACCTTATCAGGTTACAAATGTACGCAGAAAAACAAATCCGATTTAACCAAAAAGTACACTCTATTTATATTCAGCGTAAATTAAATTAGACAATTCAATATTAAGTATGAAATAAGGTATCAACAATGAAATTTATAACTGCAGACTTTATATTGGTAAACAAAAGCTCAAATAATTTGGTAGGTCAAAATACAAACCTTTGGAAACCTGTTCTGATCACATTGTCATATAAGGAATAAAAGTACTGTTTTTGAAAAGACGTCCATATATCTTAAACAATTATATATCAAACAACAAACTAGCTATCAATCAACTAAGGACTAGATACTAGACGGTTATTTAATCAGTTTTATTGATGATTGGAGTCGTTTGAATTGATATTTGCGACTGTTAAATGAATGCCCCAAACCATACCTAGACAATGTGTCGTAAAGTAAAAAGTAAAATCACAAAAATACTGAACTCCGAGGAAAATTCAATCTGAAAGTCCCTAATCACATGGCAAAATCAAATGACAAAACACATCAAACGAATGGACAACAACTGTCATATTCCTGACTTGGTACAGGCATTTTCAAATGTAGAAAATGGTGAATTAAACCTGGTTTAATAGCGATAAACCTCTTACTTGTACGACCGTCGCATCAAATTCCATTATATTGACAACGATGCGTGAACAAAATGTCACAAATAGGGGTACAACAACAACACGAACCCAACCAAAAACTGGGGGTGATTTCAGGTGCTCCGGAATGGTAAGCAGATCCTGCTCCACATGCGGCACCCGTCGTGTTCCTCATGTTATTACAAAGCCGGTAAATAGTCTAATTATGTAGGTCACATTCGTGAAAAGGGAAAGGGATTGTAGTTACGACATAAGGAACATATCCGATATCATCTGTATAACGGATATTCCATAACGGTCAACCAACTCGTGATGGCGTTCGTAAAATTTACGAAGTGATGATTTCAACTTCACCATTTGGAACTCTTGGTTTAAAAATGAAAAGGTCACAATTAGGAAGCTGGAATCATCTCTTTTGTCGTAAAGTTTTGTTTTCAACCGACCCTCATAGTCAATTTCTAGATATATGTCATAATCAAATGGCAAAATCAAAAGCTCAAACACATCAAACGAATGGATAACAACTGTTATATTCCTGACTTGGCACAGGCATTTTCTTATGTAGAAAATGGTGGATTGAACCTGGTTTTATAGCGCTAAACCTCTCACTTGTACGACAGTCTCATCAAATTATGTTATATTACGATACGTGAACAAAACAGACATAATAAATAAAATAGTCAAAATATGGGTACAGCAGTCATCACTGTGTTACAATATCAAACACATTTAATAAAAACCTTCACAGTAGAGTCACGAACATGACGACTGCCCACTTAAAAATATAAAAAACAGGACATTATTTAGAAAGATATCATCGCTTGCTGTTTATCATCTCACGGTGATGCCTTGAGAAGAAAGTAAAAACTACCCTTGATCAAAACTTGGGTTGATAAACGTAAAGTGTTTCCCTTTCTAATTATAGAACACTTACCTTCCCATTGCATCATATTGAAGAAGTTGGAATTTAATAAAAAAAAAAAAGGACGTTCATTTCAGAATGACGAATTCTGGAAATTATTGTATTTATTTACTAATATGTCTACCTCTTGAATATTTTGAATATTTTGACACTTTTGTATTATACCTTAGATTATGCTGATTAACAAGAACACATAAATATGTATGAAAGATAGAAAACAAGAAGAACCCTAGTCGGCAAAATAGCAGTAGCACATGATTTCGCCTCCGGTTTTTGATTAGCCTGGAGCTGGTTAGTTTTTGGTTTTCATTGTTCTGTTTTGTCATTGTCGTTTGAGCTTAAGCCGTTATTTTTTGGAGCTTGGAATTGTCGGTTGTTATTGAAATAATGATTATTGTTGGTATTTTTATAATTACTAAAGTGAATTTGAATTTCACAAATGCATCCTATTAAATACCTTATACACTAGGTCCCGTTATTCATAGGTGATTGACTTTATCAGTATTATTTGAAATATATAATCATTTTACATTTGGTTTTTGAATAAAGGGAAGAAGTTTGTCAAAGTAAAATCCGTTTTTCAACAGCTTATGCTCGAACCTTGTCTTGTTTTACCAAATAAGAAAGAATATCGTTGAGTTGTGGCAAAAATTAGTATTAGTCCACAAATTTGGTTATCAATCGACAAACGATAGTTTTTTTTTCTGGTGGTAACATTTTTGAACATCAAGTTGAAATAAATTGGAATTTTTAAAAATTTCTGAAACCGATGCGCTTTCTACTCTAGCATATACTTCAGCGCGTCATTATTCTTGAAACATTGCCTGCATCCTAACTGGTACATAAAATCAATTGCATAAGTAAGGAATATGTCATATTACAAAACAAGCGAATCATATGTATGTATAGACCACCCTAACAACAACTATGTTCAACAAGTGAATACACATCAAAATAAAATATGAGACTTGTAACGAACAGTTACTGTATTTTAAACATCATGCCAATTGTAACTTTGGAGCAGATATACCTTTTTTTATATGTAACTACAATGATTAAATACATAACAAAATAATCCATAGAATCAGTTACATTTTTAGGTACTTTTCACATTCTGTTTGACGGTTTAAATATCTCCTTTCAGTCTTCCTTTACAAATCTAAAAATAGACGGATTTAAAATTCTAGCACTAGAAATCTAGAATATGATTAAACTGTTTGTTTATGAATTTATGACCATCACAAGTGAGATTTTGCTAAGGAGAAAACAAGTGAAGCATATCACCGTCGCCTTATTTTTGGCTGTATCAAAGTGCATGATGTACTCTGCCATGAAGATGAATACCAAGCAGACCAATCTTTAAGTATGATAAAACATACGCGGTTTTATCAAGATCATTATCATTTGACTTTCTGCATCTGAATATGTAAAACGTACTTGAATAGGATACATTAATATTCAAAGTTGAATATTCGAGTAGAATGCGTAATGAACAGGAGAACGATTATTCATGTAGCACTAATTTTATTAGTATATGGTGCATCACATTATCGGTCAAAGTACCGCCTTCAACACGGAGCCATGGCTCACACCGAACAGCAAGGTATAAACGAAAATAGCGAAAATAAAACTGCCACGAACATTTCCCTGTTAACGAAAAACGATACCAATTATTACAATATCAACGATTTTCTAAATTATATGTTTATTATATACAAGGTATATTACGTATCCGAGCAGAAAACAGAACAAATTATTGTGTTTAAAATTTAAAAAAAATTAACTTCTCCAACATTAAGAAATATTGACAAATAAACTAAGCGAAGCTATTAAATAGATCACTGAGCGATTAAAAAATTTTTGAACTAAATGTGAAAGATAAAAAGACACACCACGGAAACAACCAAAACCCAATTTAAAGTTAAATTACGCCATTAATTTTTAACTGAAAAGCTTGGTCTAAATAATGTGAATTATTACAAAATTTAGTCTAAAAAATCCATTTAAAATGTAAAACAAAGTCTTGAATATTAGCCTGACTAAAGACATGAGGTAGTTGTGCAAATATTTCTAAGAGGTTTAACCTTCAACTAGAAAAAATGACAGGCCTATTATACTGAAGGGGGTATTTGGTGGTTGCTTAACGTCCAGTAGAAATTAGTTCATGCATGTTCTGGACGAGAACGCATACACAATAAATACAAGGTATATACTGTAATAAAGGTCGACAGGAAGGAATGGCGGAAAATTTGGACTGTCATAGGCTAAGGAGAGGATCAATTGGACAAGGATAACTATCTAACCTTGCAATAAACTAGCTACTAGCTACTTACACACTTGTTGCAGGGGTTCCTAAGTAGCAGAGAGCGTGACACTCTCTATGCACGAGGCATTGGATTAACCCCTCCTCCCCATTCTTACATTTAAACATCCCGCACAACCAAACTGATGACACAATTTGACAAGGGTTTAACTATAGATCAGAGGAACATCAAGACATCAAGAGTGACAATATTTCTTTTCCCCTGTCAGTATACTTCAGAAAAGGGCAGAAATACCAAAAAAGAAGTCACCAGACTATCAATTGGAAGTTCTTTTTAATTTAATTGTAAGAATAACGAAGGCAAGTTTTATATATAATGACTAATAAAACCAATGCAATTAACAAATCTTATCATCCTTCGTAATAGTAAAAAAAATAAACACACTCCCCTTTTCAAAAGCAGGTCTTTCGATGGATATAACAAATTGTCGTTGATTTGGACTACTACCATATGTGACAATTGTGCGCTTGGTCAATGTAGTATTATACAGGGTCAAAGAAATAAACATTTTGCAATACCATGGTTAATGTAAAAGGAGGTAGGATCAGGGCAAATTACTTGACCTTTGGAATTGTACAAATAATTTGAAAATCATTTAACTAAATGTTTTTTATTTTGTACGTCAGTCGCAGGTTTCATAATCAGTGGCGCTCGTATTAAAACAGTTATAAGACCAAATATGATACCAAGTTCAGACGCAATATTAAAACTAAAATTGCGAAAAATATACAATATTCTTCAAAGGGTTTTTATGCCTAGGTGTTAAACTAAAAGATTATTTAAAAATAAGGTTAGTCTAAACGATTACGGAAAAGGATTGTAAAATCTAAATATATCCGTTGTAACCTGGTAACTGTAACACTATAAACATGTCCAAAGTTTCATATTTTACCAGACATGCTAGTTAGCAGAAGACAATTCGAGAATCTACTGTCAGAAAACATTGGGTACATTGCCTCATAAAATCTACTATTACAGAATAATGTGATATCCATGTTAAACATTTCATGTTTATATAAATGTAAGATTGCCTGTTTCGAGAGGCATTGCGAAAATGATACTTTTCAATACATGATTAGTTACCACTGTCGTTAATTTTTTTAAAAACCTGTCATTTGTCTATTTTTTTAACATATTCATAAAACTATCCCACTTAAGAAAAATAGCAGCAGACGACTCGCTTCAATTACTGTCTATTTTAAAGGTTAAAATACGTTGCCATTGTTTGAATCTATATTAAGAAAACTTTAATATTAACTACAATATACAAGCCTAAGTTTTCAGATATTTGTAAGGTTTAAGTACGACATAGCATACCTTAGTATATAAAATATTGTGAAGGGAATAATTTCAGCTTTAAAGGAAAAATCGTTAATTTTGTTTCAGGGTAATGGAAGGTAAGCAATTGTATTTTTATAAATGATTTCTTTTTTACAAAAACATAAATTTTAAAGAAAAGCGATTTTTTTGAAAAATGAGTTTTATAGTAATTTGTTTTATAAATTGATGATAATGGTAAAAACATGATCTGAATTCTTGATAAAAAGAATAAAATAATAACATTAAAAATAAAAACTAATTGTGTAAAAAAGAAATGCAATCCAACTAAAACATATAACTCAAGTTGTTTATGCCATCAATTAAACACTGTTGTATTTTGAATATCATTTCTATCGGTACTCACATTGATTTTGTTTTTGATGAATAGAAACATTACTCATTATATATTGGTATACAGATATGAATTGTTTATGTTTTTTTTTTATCCTATAGATACTATGTTCTTATATTCTGGCATTGCGCACGGTCATTGATATTCTGTTAATGACGTCTTTACACTAAATATATTAGATGTGTACTGATTGATACTATAGTTTGGCAGAACATTATTCATAAAGTAGTTTGTTTTGCTTATTAGTTACTGCGAGTATTGTAAGATTGGCAAGTTTGTGTCTTTTGATTTTATGTTAGATTTATTTTGGTTGTTTATCAATTGGATGAGTCAAACCATTTTGTCCTGCTGTTTACTGTTCCATCTTTATAATGTGCTGTTACACTGCTGCCTATGCTTGAAGCAAACATGTGTAATCCCGCACATTATGTGTGCATCTATCCCAAGCAGGACTTTGCAATACAGTGGTTGTTGCAGCAACGTGTCTCTCTTATTTGATTTTGTTTATTTGTTTTGTCATAGTAAGATCGTGCGTTTTCTCATTTCATAGTTTCACTTCTGGTTTCGTAAAAAATTACTATATACGAATGGTTTTGCTCATTATTGACGGTTTTACATTGACCTGACATTGCACACATCCACATCATTTGGACTATTATTATTGTTACATTAACCATCATACTAAATGTCCTTATTTGAATTTTTAATACATTTGTTCGAACAGACCGACAAAACAGCCAATATGGTGCTGTGATATGACATGAATACGACATTGACTTTCTTGAGATTGAATATGTGAATTTTTATTCAAAGACGGCGCTCTATAATAGACAATCCTTTCATTACTACATCTCAGGTCTTTCGCTGAACATTCGAAGAATCGCACTTTGTAATGAGTACCTGGATTCCGTTTTATGTTTTTTCGTATCATATCGATTCCTGTAAAGATGGGACGAAAGATACCAGAGGGACATTGAAACTCATAGATCGAAAACAAACTGACAACGCCATGGCCAAAAATAAAAGACAAACAGACAAATAATAGTACAGATGACACAATATAGAAAACTAAAGTCTAAGCAACACGAACCCCAACCAAAAACTGGGGGTGATCTCAGGTGCTCCGGAAGGGTAAGCAGATCCTGCTCCACATGTGGCGTGTGCTACAAAAAAAGGCAGATGATACCGAAGAAACTGACAATGGCAAACAAAAGAAAGCAGACGACAAAGCACACAAGCTAAAAACACCACATAGCAAACTAAAGGTTGAACAACACTAATCCAACCAAAAGCTTGGGTGCACCATGGAAGTATTATATTGACACGAACTCCAACGAAAAATAAGCACATTCTCATCCCACTGATTTATTTGGGAAAATAAAAGGTTTCGACTCAGTTTGTCAAGAACTTGATACAGTTGGGTGCAGACCAAGCATTACATAAAGTAAACGCAAGTTAACGCCGCGTGCACATATTTCGTTAGTTAACTTCAATTTTAGCGTTTACTAGTAAACGTGCGTTTACTATAATTACGTTAACGCGGTCAAAATGGAAATTTCTAATGTCTACCCGAGTAAACGGGCGTTTACTATGTGTCCGTTTAGTCAGTAGTAAACGGGCGTTTACTTCAGATTTCACAAATTTATTTTTACGTGCACTTAAAAGTAAACGGGCGTTTACTACAGATTTCATTAATGTATTTTTACGTGCACTTGGAAGTAAACGCGCGTTTACTTTTCGCGTTAACTGATCGTGTAAATTAAGAAATAAACTTCGTGTTCATTTGAACATTTATTTTATTAAAACGACTGTTATCTTAATACTTTACGTATATATGTTTCAAACCAGAACAATTCAAAAACATATATTTTAATTCGAAATATTAATTTTATTAAATTTAAAAAAAATAGTTCCTATAACTTTACTGATAAGCAGATTTTCTATATTTTCTTTTCGAAAGTTACATGTACAAATATCGAGGCCGATAGAAAGGTTATCCAACACATCGGAAAAATATTTGTATATGATGGGATATAAACATCATTGTTTACGTTGCTTCGTTCCCCATTTTTAACTGTCTCTTCGAATTCCTACCTCGATGCATTTATTACATTATTTTTAATCGTAATTCACATGGATTTACATGATTTCAGCTTCTGTTTTGTCAAATGTTCAAACGGAAATTGTACAGTGTATTGCAAGGGATATTAATAAAGTGTTGTATAAGTATGTACATTTGTACCATCTCTTCAATTTAGACAGACTTATCCATAACGATTATAAATGATATTTGTGACGTCCGAAAAATGTACTCGATTTGAACATGAATGAAATATTGCCACTGGACGTTATGCTACAAACAAAATCAATCAACTTACATAATATATTAACAAAGGGGGGATAGCACCTTTATCGGGACTCCGAGATCGGGTGTTTTTAAGCTCAAAATTGAGGGATTGACCGTTTCGAGATCCGGAAATTCTTTTTTCGAATTTCGGGTTGTCGGGATTTAAATTTATTTAAATTCGGGACCTCGGGATTTCGTGCTTTTAAGCCCTGGATTTCGGGACCAGGACCCTTCCTACCCACCCTCTCTTAACAGTATACTATTCCAAGAAGAGAACTACTCATACTTTTCATTATTAAGTACAGTGTACATAAATCGGTCATGTGAGTGTAACTGTTGAATGATGCTGTTAAATAGTTTTGTTTAAAATACAAACCATCATGAACTACTGACATAAAAATATTACTGATTTACTATGTGACTATAAGATATACACAATAAAGTACAAATATGGTCAGTTTTGGTTGATGCGGACAAATCATTTTGTTATACGAGTCAGTTTGAGGTATGAAAACTACTGATATTTGTTTACGATTCAATATTTTGAATAAAAGGAGGACAAACTGGCACTCTAAATTGATGCGAACATTTTTTTTTAGTCATTATGTGCCAATATTGCTATCATTTGTGTATTCAATCAATCCTTACATGAAAATATAACTCATTTACTATGCGGCTATAAAGATTTACATAATAAAGTGCAAATATGGTCAGTTTTGGTTGATGCAGACAAATTATTTTGTTATATGAGTCAGTCTGATGTATGAAAACTACTGAAATTTGTTTACGATTCAATATTTAGAATAAAAAAAGACATGCTGGCTCTCTAAATTGATGCGAACAAAAATTTTTAGTCATTATGTGCCAATATTGTTATCATTTGTATTATACAATCCATCCTTACATGAAAATATAACTCATTTACTTATGCGGCTATAAATATTTACATAATAAAGTGAAAATATGGTCAGTTTTGGTTGATGCGAACAAATCATTTTGTTATACGAGTCAGTTTGAGGTATGAAAACTACTGAAATTTGTTTACGATTCAATTATTTTGAATAAAAGGAGGACAAACTGGCACTCTAAATTGATGCGAACACAATTTTTTACTCATTATGTTCCAAAAATTGCTATCAATTGTGTATTCAATCCATCCTTACATGAAAATATAACTCATTTACTATGCGGCTATAAAGATTTACATAATAAAGTGCAAATATGGTCAGTTTTGGTTGATGCAGACAAATTATTTTGTTATACGAGTCAGTTTCAGGTATGAAAACTACTGAAACTTGTTTACGATTCAATATTTTGAATAAAAGGAGGACATACTGACACTCTAAATTGATGTGAACAAACTATTTTAGTCATTATGTTCCAATATTGCTATTATTTGTGTATTCAATCCATCTTTACATGAAAATATATCTCATCTACAATGCGGCTGTAAAGATTTACATAATAAAGTGCAAATATAATCAGTTATGGTTGATGTGGACAAATAATTTTGTTATTCGAGTCAGTTTGACGTATGAAAACTACTGAAATTTGTTTACAATTCAATATTTTGAATAAAAGGAGGACATACTGGCACTCTAAATTGATGTGAACAAAATGTTTTAGTCATTATGTTCCAATATTGCTATTATTTGTATTGTATAATCCATCCTTACATGACAATATAACTCATTTACTATGTGTCTATAAAGATTTACATAATAAAGTGCAAATATTGTCAGTTTTGTTTGATGCGGACAAATAATTTTGTTATTCGCATCAGTCTGATGTATGAAAACTACTGAAATTTGTTTAAGATTCAATATTTTGAATAAAAAGAGGACATGCTGGCCTCTTAATTGATGCAAACAAAATGTTTTAGTCATTATGTTCCAATATTGCTATTATTTGTATTGTACAATCCATCCTTACATGAAAATATAACTCATTTACTATGCAGCTATAAAGATTTACATAATAAAGTGCAAATATGGTCAGTTTTTGTTGATGCGGACAAATAATTTTGTTATTCGAGTCAGTCTGATGTATGAAAACTACTGAAATTTGTTTACAATTCAAAATTTTGAATAAAAAAAGACATGCTGGCTCTCTAATTTGATGCGAACAAAAATTTTTAGTCATTATGTGCCAATATTGATATCATTTGTATTATACAATCCATCCTTACATGAAAATATAACTCATTTACTTATGCGGATATAAAGATTTACATAATAAAGTGCAAATATGGTCAGTTTTGGTTGATGCAGACAAATAATTATGTTATTCGAGTCAGTTTGAGGTATGAAAACTACTGAAATTTGTTTACAATTCAATATTTTGAATAAAAGAAGGACAAACTGGCACTCTAAATTGATGTGAACTAAATTTTTTACTCATTATGTTCCAATATTGCTATCATTTGTGTATTCAATCCATCATACATGAAAATATAACTCATTTACAATGCGGCTGTAAAGATTTACATAATAAAGTGCAAATATGGTCAGTTTTGGTTGATGCGGACAAATAATTTTGTTATTTGAGTCAGTTTGAGGTATGAAAACTACTGAAATTTGTTTACGATTCAATATTTTATATTAAAAAGACATGCTGGCACTCTAAATTGATGCAAACAAAAATTTTTAGTCATTATGTGCCAATATTGATATCATTTGTATTATACAATCCATCCTTACATGAAAATATAACTCATTTACTTATGCGGCTATAAAGATTTACATAATAAAGTGCAAATTTGGTCAGTTTTGGTTGATGCGGACAAATAATTTTGTTATTCGCATCAGTTTGAGGTATGAAAACTACTGTAATTTGTTTACGATTCAATATTTTGAATAAAAGGAGGACAAACTGGCACTCTAAATTGATGTGAACAAAATATTTTAGTCATTATGTTCCAATATTGCTATTATTTGTGTATTCAATCCATCTTTACATGAAAATATAACTCATTTACAATGCGGCTGTAAAGATTTACATAATAAAGTGCAAATATGGTCAGTTTTGGTTGATGCGGACAAATAATTTTGTTATTCGAGTCAGTCTGATGTATGAAAACTACTGAAATTTGTTTACGATTCAATATTTTATATCAAAAAGACATGCTGGCACTCTGAATTGATGCAAACAAAAATGTTTAGTCATTATGTGCCAATATTGATATCATTTGTATTATACAATCCATCCTTACATGAAAATATAACTCATTTACTTATGCGGCTATAAAGATTTACATAATAAAGTGCAAATATGGTCAGTTTTGGTTGATGCGGACAAATCATTTTGTTATCTGAGTCAGTTTGAGGTATGAAAACTACTGAAATTTGTTTAAGATTCAATATTTTGAATAAAAGGAGGACAAACTGGCACTCTAAATTGATGCGAACTCAATTTTTTACTCATTATGTTCCAATATTGCTATCATTTGTGTATTCAATCCATCCTTACATGAAAATATAACTCATTTACTATGCGGCTATAAAGATTTACATAGTAAAGTGTAAATATGGTCAGTTTTGGTTGATGCAGACAAATTATTTTGTTATACGAGTCAGTTTGAGGTATGAAAACTACTGAAATTTGTTTACAATTCAATATTTTGAATAAAAGGAGGACATACTGGCACTCTAAATTGATGCGAACAAATTGTTTTAGTCATTATGTGCCAATATTGATATCATTTGTATTATACAATCCATCCTTACATGAAAATATAACTCATTTACCGTGCGGCCATAAAGATTTACATAATAAAGTGCTAATATTGTCAGTTTTGGTTGATGAGGGCACATCGTTTTGTTCTAAGAGTCAGTCTGAGGTATTAATTCTACTGAAATTTGTTTACTATTAAATACTTTGAATAAAAATAGGACGGACATGCTGGTTCCAATATTGATGTCAATTGTATTATACGGTCCATAATGACATAAAATATAGCTGAATTACTACGCTGCTGTATAGATAACTTGACAAAGGGCAAATATGGTCAGTTTTGGTAAATGAGATCAAATAATTTTCTTTTACGAGTTATCCTGAGTCAGCCTGTCTGAGATGTGAAAACTGTTTGAATTTGGTGATGATTAAATTAATTTAATAAAAGGACATACATGTACTTGAACTATATTTTGGTGAAGAAAAAGAAATTTACTATTAAATTTTGATTAAATTAATTAAAGTGTGATAACATTATCAATTAACTGTAATCGACGTCAATATGTCAATCGAAAATGACCAGTTGGTCATTTAATTTTGATGTACCTTATCATTTGATTTTTTAGGTCAAAGTATCTAGGATACGATGACAATCTGCGTTAACGCGCGTTTACTACAAACAGTAAACGTGCGTTTACTTTTGACGAAAATAGAAGACGCGCATTTTTTCACGTTAACGCGGAAGTAAACGCGAAAGTAAACGCCCGTTTACTCTTTACAAAATTAGAAGACGGGCCGTTTTTGCGTTAACGCGAAGGTAAACGCGAAAGTAAACGCCCGTTTACTTTGTATGTCTACTGAAATTTCGGAGTTAACGCACAGTTAACGCGGCGTTAACATGAAGTGCACGCGAGTAAACGCCGCGTTAACTTTTTCGGCCCGTCTACATGTAATGCTTTGTCTGCACCCAACTGTATCTCCTTTTGTGGGGTATCTGCGATGCCACCTTCGCCTGTTCTGTTAACTGACGCTGGGCTTATCACGTGATTTGGTATCGGGTGTCTTATTTACCTACCAATGTAAATAAACACGGAAACTCGCCACATGAAAAACGACACCTGTTTCCGTTCAATAAATGAGGCCAAAAGCTGAAAAGATATAAAAAATCGGTCCATATTTAACAGATTGACATAAAAAAAATTAACTGCATTTGGAAAGAGGGCAAGATTATTTTTAGTTTTGTTAAATATGTTGAAATCATTGGAACTTGGAAATCGGAAATTATCCGGAATTTACATGTTTCTGGAGTTGGGTGTTTGCGGAAAATAATGTGATGCGCATGTAATGTGCAGGATGGCGAAGGATCGACGAAATTCAAGTTAAAGGTTATAAATTTTTATCGAATGTTACAAGAATATTTATGGTTTTCTCTATCGTCTCAACACAAAATAAAATGTTATTAACGTATCTTAATTTTCAAATATGTTTTAAAGATTAAAAGAGGTTGATAATTACGTGCACGTGATGACCTCTACATAGCGTGTATAAGGTTACGAGAGAGATGAATTGTTATACCTTTTATAATAATTTAAAAGTTAAAAACAACTTTCAACCTTCAACTTAGTCCGAGACGTCTGACAGATTTTTTTTGGAATGAATTGTTTCTTGTTGAATTGCATGCAATATTTGGCATTGAATTTCTGTGAAACAATTAATGAAAATATGTATGAAATTTAGCAATGAAACTCAGATGCAGATTACAACATTACAACCGGTTTTTTTTCTTTACACATGGATAATATTGTTTTTCAAGCTAATATTGAAATAAGGAGATATGATATGAATGCCCATAAGCTATTTCATTTTGCCAAAATATTTTTTTTTCCGATCAAAGCCCTCTCTTTTTGATTTTCGAGCCTAGCATATATATTATAACAGTTATGCATGCTTAGGCAACGGCCTCCACATGAATAAAAGTCTTACTATTTAAATTGATTTTAAATTAACTGAAATGTTCTTCAGTTTTTGAGAAAACAGTCGGGGGTTTCGTTGATATTTCTTTTTTTTTTCTTAACGCAGAAAAACTCGTAAAAACTGACACATCCGGTTATTTCGGTATGTTCCGTAATTACGATCAATCACGAGGTTCCAAAAATATGATTGAACCCACGTATCCATAGGACATGTCGAGTTACTGAACAAATACTTAACGATTTAGCGGCATCGAACTATAAAGGTTTTAAGTCGGTTTGTTGGAGTTCCTGTCTATATAAGAAGGCTCGTTTATTATTATATTGAAATTAAATAACTCGAGTTGATATCAAGCGATATCAAGTTCTCACTCGTTATGAAACCTATAATTATTTTTAAAATATTCTTAATAATTCTAATTTCTGTTCACTAATTTAGTTTGTTTATGCTAACGATACGATAAGAACAGTAGAGATATTAGTTGTCAGGAAAAAAAACCTAATTAAAATGTAAAAAGAATATTTTACTACATGTAGCTGTGTCTGGGGGGAGGGGGGGGGGGATCTCATGATGAAGGTAAGTTAAGGTAAACCCTTTTGACGCACGCATTAAATAAAGTGTTTATTTAGTTCTCATTCTTTTTGATATTTCGGTTTTGTTCTTTACATCTGTATCTTTGATAGATTCTGTACTACTTCAAGATAATTTTTCTAAAAATATTATTTAATATTAGGAGTGAAATGAACAGTCGATAATTCATTTATTTTTCTTCTTCTGTAGAAAATGCAACGTGACCATTGCTTGAATACTTATTCGAGATTATATTTAAACATATGAAACCTTTCACTGAAAAAAATAAGAACATTATCTGCCATACTAAATAGGGAACGTTTGCGTTTTTGTCCACGATTAAGCTTTAACCTATGTGCTGTAATAACGTATGAATCTTCAAACCCCAAATTTCAGACACGGGTTAATAAGTAAATGAAGATGTAATGTTTTTTTGGTTCAAAGTTTGAGTGGGTTGTGATATTAAACTATGTCTGTATTCAATGTTTACATTTCCAGGAAACAACCAGCTTTACGCACAAGAGAGTAGCTTTTTCGCAAGCAGTGAATTAGTACCGTCTGGCTTACCGTATAGGGGTTTCAACCATGCCAATTTTATCCCCATTCATGAATTTAGGGTACACATGGTACATTTTCAATTAAATGCACAATCATGTGTTGGTAACAATCAAATAAGACTGTTATATGCAGCTGAGGATCGAATTACACCATGTGGAGTATTGTTCAGTTATCAGTCAACTGAACCCTATGACAGAAGGAATTGCAAAATCATTCTCCCTCCGATTCATCAAGAGAAAGTAGGAATACAAGAAGCAACAAGACGACAATAGAAAATCTTTGGTAAATTAATGTAACTTTATTACATGCAACATTGTATGATAAGAGCTAAATGAGATTTGGATGAAAAATATTCTGGTTTCAATGCATAAAATCCCCAAAAACATACAACACAAGACAACAAAACATTATTATAGATCCATGAAAAATAACGTAAAAATAATTAGTATAAATGAACCATATTCGTCCTAGGGGACGACCATTATATATACCGCAAATCAAATGGTCGTTCCCGTACGATCGGACATTTGGTAAAAGAAAATTTGGTTTTCAAAAATAAAATTGTTGACACGTCTGTAAACTTGTATATTTTTTTTTCATTTCTAAACCTAGAGACGAATATACATATACTGTGCTTTTGTTAAATGGTTTTATTACTTGGGCTTGTATTATATATATTAAAGAACATCAGTTGTTCGACCTGCTAGTCAAATGCGTTTTGTTAAAATATACTTTTTTCACTCATTTGGTCTTTTGGAAAATGTTGTTTGTGCTGTATTTAGACCCCTCTACCAAGACATTTGTTTTGCATGCACACATATAAAAATTGCGGTTTTTATCCAATGCAATCATATGTTTGAACGTTGTTTTCAATTTAGACTTGTTCATATTTTTTCGTTTGGGCTTGTATCATATTTGCCTTCGAGTTTTATATGATCCGTTCATCCTATTTTGACTCTTTCAAAATTCAAGAGTCTTTCCTAAATTGAGGTAAATTATATGGCCTTCCAAATACCGTTTCGATTCCTAACATCACTGAAGAGACATTAGTTGTGGAAATCCGGATATGGTGTACAAATTTTTGCATCTCATGTTTGCGGTATACCATCTTTTCCGCAAGTTTATTGTTTTCTGTTTGGTAATAAAATAATAATAAGATATATTTTATTACATCTTGTGATCCGTTTATTTGGCAATCGCCAATGGCAGTCAGCAGGGTTTAAGAACATCAGTTGTTCGACCTGCTAGTCTAATGCGTTTTGTTGAAATATACTTTTTCACTCATTTGGTCTTTTGGAAAATGTTGTTTGTGCTGTATTTAGACCCCTCTACCAAGAAATTTATTTTGCATGCACACGTATAAAAATTGCGGTTTTTATCCAACGCAATCATAGGTTTGAACGTTGTTTTCAATTTAGACTTGTGTATATATATTTAACTATATATATAAAAGTCTAAATTGAAAACAACGATCAAACCTTTGATTGCGTTGGATAAAAACCGTAATTTTTATACGTGTGCATGTAAAACAAATTTCTTGGTAGAGTGGTCTAAATACAGCACAAACAACATTTTCCAAAAGACCAAAAAAAAGTGAAAAAGTCTATTTTAACAAAACGCATTTGACTAACAGGTCGAATAACTGATGTTCTTAAACCCTGCTGACTGCAATTGGCGATTACCAAATAAACGGATCACAAGATGTTACAAAATGGATCTTTTAAAATTATTAATCAAATACCAAACAGAAAACAATAATTTAACTATATATATATTGTATCCATGTTTTGTTTTAATTGAAAATCAGCCTAACATTTCTTCTTTTTTTTTTTAGATAACACGAATAAAAGAAAACGAAATGACAATCATGGTTTTATTTTTTAGCTTTTCACTTCAAAGGATAACAGAAAATGGATACTAATGTGATATGATCTTGATGCATATACAAATTATAAAATGGATTCTTTATATAGCATGTATATTTGTTCTGTACAATGTATATATTTTTTTGTAATAATATAATATAATTTTTTTGTAATTATATAATAAATTAATAATTGTAATTATATAATAAAATTTCATTGAATGTTATCTCAAATATAAATCAAACATATATGCTATCCAGGAATCACCAAACATATACAGCAGCACTAAAGTTCACCCAGTAACCAATAAAATACCCCTCCAAAAACAATTCGAGGTACATAAACCTCTACACTTTTAACACTCGGGATTGCATTTTATTTGGGTTTAAATGTCGAAGCTAAATATTTAGAAAATCCCTTTAATTTAGAATTTGTTTAATAAATTTAATTTTCAAAAACAGTTTTGAAATTATAAAATTTGTCGGTCACTATCACATGCCGTTAATTCTGACACCAATTATTAATGTTATTTTAATTAATATGTCGCGGGAAATATTAAGCCAGTTTGAATAGGATTAAATCCCCTTGTTCATGGTTGTGTAGGCTATCTATTTTTAGCACACACATAATCTAACTTGTTATAATATATGTAGTCAGAAGTGGATATTTGTTGGATATTTATACTTTCCGTGGAGAATTTTGGTGCAGCAATGTGTTGACAGTACAAAAAATATGCAAGTATTATTAAATACTAATAAAACAAGGGAAAAAAAGTTGTAAAACCACGCTCTTAGTAAAACATATACGGAAGGACGCTAGCTTAAACACATCATTAATTTTATAATAAGGTCTGTTGTTCCTGGAGAGAAGGTTACATTTACTCTACGTTAAACAAAAGCTAATTCACCGAAATGAATAAAAAATGGAAAAAATATATGTCGTTGTAAGTAATCAAATAACATGTAGCGACTAATTTATTGAACAATCTTGAAAGTAGTTTTACATTTTCTATTATTCAAAAAAGAAAAAACTTAAAAATTACAGAACTCGTTACTGTGTTTATTTTGATTTTGGTCTTATTAATCATTGTTAATAGGTTTGTCAGAATAAAAAAAGGCATTTATCTATGTTATCAGAATTAAAAATCTTTACAAATAAACAAATAAGATGCAAAACTTATTTTTAGAATCAGTACAAACAAGATGACGAAAATTTATATATTCTATCAGAAGATACCTTTTTTTGTAGTGAAATGAAAACATATATAGTTTAGTCCAAGTATCTCAAATTATATAATCTTAAGAACATTTTGAAAGATCAGATTTTCTGTTTTCTTAAAAAGGAAAACCTTTAAAATCTTAAAATTAGAAAATTGTTTTAATTGATTTTTGGTCGGATAACAAGCTTATCAAAATAAGAAAGATTAAATAATGATATTGCATCTAGAATAAAAACAATGGCATTGTTAAAGGTTTTCAAAATAAAAAAATTAATGATATTGACAGAATTAGTACAAAACCGCCGTAAACTTTCATAAATAATCAGATAACCAAATAAAAGATAAAACTAAATTATTAAAAAATTCAGAAATATATAGTGTATTTATGAACGAATACCGTGACATAAGTAAATTAGTTTCTCTACAATAATTATTATAACTATATTCAACATGCAGATATAATTTTCAAATAAACTCATCATAGATACCAGGATTATATTGTGTAAGTTTTGCAAAATACAGCTAAGGTAATCTATTCCTGAGGTAGAAAAGCCTTAGTATTTAAAAAATTCAAAAGTTTTGTAAACAGTTAATTTACAAATATGACTATATCAATGGTAATTCATGTCAGCACAGAAGTGCTGACTACTGGGCTCGTGATACCATCGGGGAATTAAAACTCCACCAGCAGTGGCAAGGACTCAGTGGTTGTAAATAAACTCATCATAGATACCAGGATTAAATTTTGTATTTACGCCAGACGCGCGTTTCGTCTACAAAAGACTCATCAGAAACGACAGCTACACAAAAATAATACTACTTAAACTAAAGCATGTAAAGTAAACAAATGAAATTTACCTCAAATGACTCTTATCAAATTTAACGTAAATGTGAAGTTTTTTTCTAAAATTTAGTACTATACAACAACAGCAGTTTTGATTATATCTTTTTTAGGTTTAATTGTACCGTTATTTTAGAGTAAGTTGTTTGTTCCAGTACGGACTTTGACTGTTGAAGCGTATATTATTCAAATTAGATATACAACAATAACACAACCACTGGGTCGACGTCTCTAATGGTAGACGTTGCGTCCCCGAGGGTATCACAAGGCCAGAAGTCAGCACTTTTGTTCTGAAATGAAATATTTTTGATAATGTTTATTTGTTTAGTATATATACTGTTTATGAAATGTTACGCTAAGATTTTTTGGCCCCATATAGAGATTTTTTAAACAACTTTTGAGAAGATTTGTTATATATGATCTTCATTTTTTTTTATTTGTCTTCCAAACTCTTCCGACGGTTATAAATTTTCATAATGTTAAATTCCGTTCAGTAATATTGTGTTCTTTACATTCGTTACTTTTGATAGAATATTGTTTTAGTTGAATTATAACTCTTTATTTTAGATACAAACTCCTAAGTTTATATCCATGGAGCCCTTGTTGCGAATCTGATGACTTTTAATTGGACAATTCACCACTTAAGGATATTCGCTCCTCTTGTTTTTGAAATTTTGCCAGATATTCGGAATCCTCTGGTTTTATCCATGTAGTGCCATTAAAAAAAATTCCCCGATAACCCCTACTTTTCTTTCCATAATTTTATTACATATAGTTTAAAAAGCCGTATTTGAAAATCCTATAAAATCCTTGTTATTTTTTCATATTTTTTGAAAAAAAAGGTGCCAATGTTAAATGTATGAAAAAGTCTAGAGAGATTTTTTTCCCGCCAAATTTTCAATGGCTTATTTCTTGAAAACAAGCACACGGACCCTTCATTTTTTTCTGCTTTTTTAGTTCCTTTATTTATATACTATCAATTTATAACAGTCTTTTAAAAAGCTTGTTATTTTGAAACAGAGTAGCAAACATCCTTAAGTATTTTGTCTGTTTGTATTATTTCATGTGCATGTACCATGTTATTGATATTTTAGTATTTTCGTTTTAATAATGATTTAATGCTGATGATAAATTGTGGAATACAACACTACATATGAGTTTGGATTTCTTTTCAGAATGTCTGATTATGACGATATTTCACCAATTGTCATTGACAACGGTTCGGATGTGTTCAGAGCCGGTTTTGCTGGTGATGAAGCCCCAGTATGTGGGTACAGCACAGTAATAGGAAGACCAAGGTCAGAGTAGGAATTCCATTCAATGCAGCAGAATAGTCTATAACACAGCAGGCGGGACTCAGACGAAAAAGAGGTTTTGAGGGAATTGGAATCTTAGTTTCTTTCTGAAATTATCAACCGCGAATTCAATAGATATAGAAAGATGCGGTATATATAAGTGCCAGTGAGACAACTATCCATCCAAGTCACAATTTGTAAAAGTAAACCATTATTGGTCAGAGTACGGTATCATGACAGTACCGACGCACTGACTTCTACTCTGATGATTCCTACGGGGACTAAATGTGAACCAGAAGGGGTATAGAACCAGTGCTAGTAAAATGAAAATTGAATTTTACAAAGTAATGTTTACAATGTGCTTTACTATGTTTACCGAATTTACCTTCATTATGAACGTTCAAAGTTAAATTTTAAAATCGGATGGATGATACCGAACAAGTCTAAGTCGGAGCTATATCAACTCATAAAGTTTGTAGAGTTAAGCTAGTCTCAAATTCCAAAACCCCTTGTGCACATATCGTAAAGAATCATGTGGAAAGGCAAGTTTAGTTCGTATTTCCATGCTTTTTATCTATACAGAATATTGTTATGTTCCACTGTTGTTCATCTCTCTATAGTGAGGTAGTTTTTCCATGTTTTTATCTCTCTTCAGGGTATGGATTCTAAAGGTTACTATGTTGGAGAAGAGGCACAGAAAAGACGTGGTTTGCTTTCCCTGGATTATCCAATAGAACATGGAATTGTAACAAATTGGGACGACATGGAACTGATATGTCATGATATTTGCAAGAGTAATCTAGAGGTACCACTAAAGGAGCACCCATGTCTACTAACAGAACCTCCACTTAATCCAAATATAACAGAGAGAAAATGGCACAGGTATGCGTTTTAATATAACACCAATTTACAAACTGTAAGTCCTAAAAGGAATCCTCAGCTTAGAAGTCAGAAGTATGCGACTGTCATGATGTAAAGTAATCATTTAAAAAAAAAGTTAAATAACAGAATTACCAAACTCTAAGGAAAATTCTAAAAGGAAAATCATTTATCAAATTGTAATTTCAAAAGCTTAAACATATCAAACGAATGGAAAACATCTATCATATTTTCTGCCTTGGTACAGGCATTTTCTTATGTAGGAAATAGTTGATTAAACCAGGATGTATAGCTTGCTAAACCTCTCACTTGTTTTCCAGTCTTAAAGAATTGCATTACACATATGTTATATTGACAACAATAGGAGCGTGTTCGTTTTTAATCTTTACTTTCGTTTGAAATTTTTAGAAAATTGTAACACAATAAAAATTGGATTCCTATGTACAATGCATATCAAATCTTAAAAATTCACTTCGTGGCTAAATTATAACATCAAGACACCTAGCATTTGTTTATATTCATGTTCGTGTCTGAAACATCTGGCGTAAACATTGACACATTTGTACATACATAAGGTATATAATTCATAAGAAGACTAAGTTTAATATATATATATATATATATATATATATACATGCATTGGATTAACATTATTTTTCCTCAGTCACTCGTTTCAATTAAGGTCATGTTATTTTTGTTTGAGGGGCAGGTTAAAATCATTGCCTTCATGAGTAAAACAATCATGTTTCTCAAAGTGGAAGAAATTAATCATCTTTTAGTTGAACATTCCCTCAGCCTTTTTACCCTATATTTAAAAATTTTCTTTCTCAGGATATTGTATATAACCTGCTGTTAAGAGACTATATTTAATAGACAGAGACCTTACCTACTATTTGATGACTCTGCTGCATGAAAAAAAAAAAAAAAAAAAGATTTTGTTACAACTGGTAATATATTAGTATTTCACTATTTGAATATATTTTACCATGTTTTATGCAATTTTCAATTTACAGATGTAGTGAAAAATACTTCAAACGAACCTATATCTGTAACTGATAATTGAAAAAAAATGTTGTTTTTGGGGAAATTACTTTACGAAAAATAGAGATGATTTCGATTCTTTCACTGTGAACTCTCTATTTCTGTTTATCATCTGAATACGTAGTATATTTGACACAGATTAAAAGATAATCCCAAGTTTTTTATTTCCCATCTTACTATAGTCAGGGAAGCTATTGGACCATGGTGTTCAACATGTAAAGTCACTATTTAAAATATACGGACGGCCCCAGTGACTGTTATGCAACATACCTGTTTATAAATAAAAACCACAAACATGTTTCACTCAACAATGCATCAATGTATAATGCCGTAATTGTTTCCTCGAGTATTTCAACACTGAGTGCCCCTTTGTACTTACTAAACACGTGTTATGATGAACAGAACATAAGCCATTAGTGGAACAGGTACCACTAGCCCTTTCGAATATTATCCCTGGTTTTATTATCCCGTCTTGATATTTTGGTCTTCTTTTTTTATTGTTCCCAATTATTAATTCTTCAAATTCACACGTTGAATCTATAGTTTTTTTTTTTATTTTAGAAATAAAAAAATCTTACATTCTAAGTCACTTCTTCGTTTGCTACTACAGAAAAACATATTTGACCTTTCATTTCGTTTCTATTTTGTTTTGGGAAATCATATATTATTAAACAGGAGCTATGTTAAAAAGGACTCTGAAACTAACACCACAAAAAAACAAAACTTTCTTTTTAATTTACAACATGTGTGTTACGGACATGAAGGTTTTGCTGTGCTTAAATATCACACACATATTTATTGCAGGTGGTTTTGAAGTTGTTAGAGAAATGAAAGAAAAATTGTGTTATGTTGCGGAAGATTACTCAAAAGAAGTCATTTTGTCAGAATGTTTTCCTGGTGTTGATAAATCATATGAACTTTCAGATGGAAATTTGATTACTATTGGTCAAGAGAGGTTCCGGTGTCCAGGGATGTTGTTTCGACCTTCGAAAGGTAAGGTAAATCTAAGAAAAAAGGATACCAAAGGTTCATGAACTGAAGACTTATATATATATCATCCTTATTGCCCCTAAAAGATAAACCAGCCCCGAAAAGATAAATCATAATAGGACATTTAACCTAGTATTACACAGAAAAATTTGGAATAATTGACACAAACTTAACCAAAAGCCAGTTATAAAATCGTGATAATTGTCGTGTTTTCCATTCAAGTAAAATTGAGGTAATTAATCGCAATCGTAATGTCAGATTCGAGGAAATCAAAACGAAATATTGATTGTAGTAACAAAGAGTGGAACATTCTCCGGGAACTCCGACTATCTCCGTGACATTCGCCGTGTTTCCATTCGGGTAAAACTGGGATAATGAATGATTGAATGTCAGATTCGAGATAATTAAGACGGAATAATGATTGTTGTTACATAAAAGAGAACATTTCTGTGACCAATCAACAAGTGTGTACAACTACTAACACCAAGGTTGTGAGCTCGAATCCCGAATATGGCAGGTGCCCTTAATTGACTAGGATTATCAGTTTTCTGAATGATTACCGAAAGTCGAGTGTTCATTCCGAGCACTCCGGCTTCTTCAACAATTAAGAATTAAGACTGACCGCCATTTTTTGTCAAACGATAATAACGCTTATTGATTTCGAAAATTTGATGTCTTTCTGAAATTACTGTCATCAGGAACGCTTAGACACAAACATTTGAATGTCCGGGACGTAAAGATACGTTGAAACGATAGGAGTTAGACAAAATATCTATTCTATATGTATGTATTTGGTATTCATCTGCAGAATGTTAACCTTGCGTTATATGCCACAGTATAAAAGTCACATGTAACAATTTTAATATTCTTTAGCAGTCCTGTGTGATCAAGTGCCTTGTTAAATTTTAAACCCCATTTCCCCCTTGCATAACTTTAACTCTGATTCCTTAGAGATACTTTCAAACAACTTCTTTGACAAAAAAAAATATAGTTTGCAACACGAATTTAAGCTGAATATTGAAATTTTAATTCGGCAGAGCTGAAAAATTTCAATAATACTATTACGTAAATTTATGCTGGTGTCTGCTTATATTTTATCTATATATCCATCAACAGTTGACTACGGTCTTTACAACAATAAACTGGGTAACGTCAATAGTCCTGAAATATGCATGTATTGCTCAAACCTTTTATTCTGCTTTTATGCATTGGTGATTGTTTTCCTATATAGCTTTTAGAATTATGTAAATAGTCTAATATTGATATCAAATGAAGTAATTTGAGTTAATTCAGTAGCTATGAATTTGACAGCTTATACCCCTCTTAGTATCACTAGAAAGAATATAAGATATCTCAATCCTTCACATTTAATTAAAGTGAATAATATGTTAGACGAAAAATAAATATTTTAATATGACAGTAAATGTTTAATGCAAATTACAGCAAATTCTTATCAAAAGAAAGTGTACTATCAAGATGGCTTCGAGGTTACGTAAGCTACAAACGGGACATTCAAATTCACTAGTTGAAAATAAACCTAAACACTATGGTAAAAAAGACAACCGACAGTATACGAAACACAACATAGAAATAATGACTGAGCAACACGAATCCTACTAAAATAACAAATCTGATATTAGGTGCTCCAGAAGGGTAAGCATATGCTGCTACTTATGTGACAACCGCCGTGTTGCTCATGTAAGTACAAACGCAGTGGTGAGTAAAGTTTGATAGTATGTGGCGTGTATAATATGGTTCACATTTTGTTCTGTTTTAGATATAGGATCTGATGGTATACACAAGTCATTGTACGACTCAATATTGGCAGTTGATATAGACTGAAGAAAACATTATTATACAAACATATTTATATCTGGCGGTTGTACAGTGTTCTCAGGTAATGACAAGGCAGTTAAACACTTCTTTTGTATATGTTTACAGCATACACAGTCCTTACCAAAATGGTTGAGTGCTGACACATCGTTAGGCATCTGTCTATAATGGAAAACCGTTATTATCAACCACTTCAATTTCTGCTCGTGTTCTTTGTTCATTAACACATCACGATTTAAAATGCATCTCTATTGATTTATATGAATTTACAGTTGATTAAACAGATATATCCGGCAATAACAACCAGACTATATGAACAAAAAAAATGATTTATCAAAATACCGGGGTACATTGCAAAGTAATGTACAACAAAAATTGATAAAAGGAAATTACTCGTTCATATTATACACATGTTATATTTGTTATTTCTTTAATCTCAGTATAAATAATTGTAGATTTTATTGCTCAATGGTTGTGTTATTTTTTATTTCGTTATAGTTTTGCTCTGACCTTCCTTCCTTTTTCTAAATTCCTATTTTGCAAGGGTTTTGCATCGTTGTCAATATAATGGAATTTTATGCGACTGTCATACAAGTGAGAGCTTTAGCTAGCTATACAACCAGGTTAAATCTACCATTTTCTACATAAGAAAATGCCTGTACCATATCAGGAATATGACAGTTGTTATCCATTCTTTTGATGTGTTTGAGCTTTGATTTTGCAATTTCATTAGGGACTTTCCTTTTTGAATTTTCCTCGGAGTTCAGTATTTTTGTGATTTTACTTTTTTGCCGAAACATTTAATTCTATTTTACATTGTGATCTTTGTTTGTGTAGTAATTACTTCCTCTTTTTGACTCAGAATAAACAGTCTATCTTATACAATCACCATCAGCATGTGATACTATACAATTACATGTATAAGTTGTGATTGATATTTGAGAATGAACTCACTTAAATAATGTAAAGTGGAGCGGTAACTATACAAATTTCGGATACAACCTTTTCATGTACATGTCAAGGCCTTTCAAAGACTACTACTATACGATACGGGTTTTCTCATTTTTGATGATCTATAATTGCTTACATATACTAACCTCATTTAACTTTGATAGGTAGGTGCCTCGTTGGAATTCAAACCACAAACCCTTGTTTTGTATAATGTACAGAACAGTACACATTGCAAATTGTAATCGTCATCAATGCTTCCTGAAAAATGGCGCAAATTATCATTTCCTATGTCAAAGCCAATTCTTACCAATAGGCATATTTCATATCGATATTCAAAAAAGCAGGGCTTATGGAAATATTTTTTTTTCTTAATCGGTGATCACCAATTTACAGAAATTCAATGTCTTGTTGGATTTGCAAAGCGTTTGCAGAAAGAATTTGCAACTTTGATTCCTGAACGCATGCTAACAAATGAAGTTGCGCCTCCAGAAAGAAAAGATTCCTCATAAATTGGTGGATCAATTCTTGCATCACTATCTACATTTCAATCCATGTGGATCACAAAAGCAGAGTACGAGGAATATGGACCCCATATTGTCAACAGAAAATGTTCTTAAATCCCAAATATATAATCTATATGGTTTTTGATCGGAGTTCTATGTTTAACTCACATTCATTTCTATTGGACTCTGGAATTAAAAACTTAATGTCAATCCATACACAAGTACATATATATTGTCCAGCAGAATCTTCAATCGTAGGAAAACTAAAACATTGATACCGTTATATTCTCTACTCTGTACAGAAGATCCACATTATTAAATAACAATCCTTAGTGATTATACCGAAACGCAAGTCATGTACTGATACTTTAGTGAATATATCTTCCAATATCAATGTTATAACGTATTAGATTCATATTTAGACATAAGTAGTTTAACGATGTTCAAATATCATAAATCGATTTTAGCTATGTAGCAAACAACAAAATAGGGAATGAAATGCAGATTAAAAGGAGCGATACCAGATACGTCGACAGTATAAAAATTAAAAGAGTACCATTTTTACTGCATCGGGTGTGAATAAAGACAATGACGCAACGTCAGATATTGCTACCATTTAGTGTAACAGAAAAATTACGTTTAATTAGGAACGCGCACTATCTAATCTTTCCTGCTTTCCTTATTGGTTAAATGCAAAGTATAACACACATGTAGAAATGCTGTGAGATTCCAATCCAATATGATTTTATAATTTACATAGGATATTAAATTTTACTGCTAGTAATTATGTGTTTTTTTGGGGAATATTGCTGCATTATATATTCATCCCGAGTATGATTTTATTCAAGCTGTGGTACAAGAGACAATACAATGGCTTATACATGTATAAGTTATGATACTGAAGTTTTCTTACTTTTTGATCGTCTTATAGATGTGTATTTTTGTAAAATGTGCATCATTTCATTTTGTTGAAAGCAGGACATTTACATAAAATGGAGGAAGGCCGCGAATGAAGTTCATGCCGTCCCTAGCACATACTACGCTTGTGGGGACGTCAAATAATGTTAACGACAACCTTGCAAGACATTTTAATTAATCCGTATTGTTTATAGATAACCCTATAATCTAAATACAATTTGGTGAACCAACTTTAACTTTTAAAGTACTTTTTATTGGAATAGAAATCAAAGCCGAAAATTAATCTTCACGAAATCAAATCTTTGTTTTTTGGCCGTAAAAGTTTTGTGAAGGTATGAAAGTTTTACTCGGACATTTCCGCAAGACATTGCAAATCTATTGTTTTGAATTGAATTTGTAGCTCAATTTATTTATTAGTTAAAAATTCTTGGAGCTTACAAAACGATAGTGCTTACAATTTAAAAATATCATCTGTCAAAATTTTATTTTTTTTAACTGAAATGTTTTAAGTTTCCAATTTAAATTTCCGCTGGAACATTTCCGTTCATCATATTCTTTCCAAATATCTATGCAAATTTTAAATGGAGACAGCCATGTAAACCAATACTGAAATATATCACGTCTTAGAACGTTCATGCACAATTTCGAAGACTTGCGTCAACATTTCGCGAATCGTTCGAGTTTTATGATAACGAGATTGTTACATGGGACAACGCTTGGTAAACATTTTTTCTGATATCTGATAATCTGTGTCTTCCGAAGCCTATGAATATTATTTCTTTTCTTCTTTCTCTATCATAATGTGAAAATTTAAGAACCAATCTTTATTTTCATGTATAATTTGAAATATTTATTTCAGCATTTCTAAGAAAACTTTCCCGTCAAATATTTACTTAGGGCTATTTTTCGTGGAAGTAGCAATATCTAACGTTGCGTCTATACATGTTTCTTCTGTGATGCTTTACCTATAAGTTTTAATGTCCCTTTAAGTATCTTTTGCTTCTCTTTAAGGTATATGATCATGATGATGTATAGTCTTATGAAAAAGAATTTTCGGATAAACTTTGATATTCTTTGAGATTGAGACAGTTTTGCAGTATATTATGAATAACGTAGACAATTATTATTATATTTACATTATCAAAAAAAAAAATAAAAAAATGCTGCACTTAATTGCAAAAGTATTAGAAAATAAAATAAAATGGAGATGAAACTAAGAATCTGTTTTGATTTGATAAGGTAAACATTGCAAGCGTCAAAGATGACCGCCGGCTTAACTCAATGTTCGAACACATTCGAACTACATGTAGTATCTTTCACAAGCAAACACGTTTTTACTGAATCGATCATTTTTATCTGTATAAACAGCTTCTAAAAGAATGAACAATAAACTACTAAAAAAAGACAACAATGGGGCATTCACATCTCAGTCTTTTAGACAATATTAAGACTTTTCCAATGCGATGATTTCAGTAGTTCTGCTCACACTTTGTACCAGCAGCCAATTAAGTTCTGTTTAGTGTATGTCAAAACTGGTTAGTTGTTTTTTAGCCACCGGAACCATACGAAGTTCATTTTTTGTACATATACTTGACTTTTAATTTTCCAATATTATTTCAATTAACGGGCCTGCCTTCAGTTCGTTGATTTCAAAACAAATCTGATTTTTTAAACAATACAACCCCCGGCTACAACGAATTATTACCAAATTTTAAACCTCTTAAGTTACATGCACAGGTTTCATATTAAAACGGTGGTCACCAAAATAACATTAAAATAACGATGTCTGATCAGACATTCAGCATATTTATATTAAGGGTGTAAGCTCTATTTTGCATTTACTTATTCATTAGAACAATAAATGAAACCAATTCCTATTGCTGAACTATTTACATTTTATCAGTCTTTCTTTCCTATATTTACCTTATGTTTCGACGTTATGTTACTGTGATCAATACAATTGTGACATTCAGTCATTCAATTGATCAACTTTACGAATGTGTTGTGTTGTCAAACGCCTAGTTGTAATGACCTCTGGAAAGATGTGTTCTACTATTATTTACTATCATAACTACTCACCTGTAACCGGGTAAATACCGTGGGAAATAATATCCCCATTCACAAATTATATTCAACAGTTATCAGTGTATTACAATCGTTGACAATTTAAGTATTCATGCTTCCTTATAGCTTTACTATAAAATAATTCAATTAATTGTCTAAACTTAAAAAAAACAATATACATAAGTTGCCGATAAACTATATTTAGTATAATTTTGCTTATCTTTTAACATTACATTGTGATAAACTTATGATTTATAAAAAAAAATATGGATCAATAATATTGTTTGTCTATGACGTGATATAAACAAAATGTTTCTTATAGTAATGGCAGGCTAATTGTATTACAAATTGTCTTGTGATACATGCGATTTATAGATAGTTTAAATCCACTAATCTCAACATTTTAACTCTCCTCATGTCATGCACTTTCACTACGCCTTTATAGAATATCTCTACTCATAAAATCAATTAAAATTACCTTCAATTTTTAATAGGTGTCGTTTTGCTGAAACTCTGTTTTTCTATGACGTTTTTTGTGGACTTGCCTGTCTTTTCTGGAGGCATAAAGCAAAATAAAAGCTAACTAAATGTAAGTGCTACATAAATGGAATAAACATTTCAACCCTACAATTTGATATTTGTGTTTTCATCTAAAAAATCATTATTGCACTTTTCTTTGCTGTAATGAAAAATTACTCGACCTACAGTAGTTGACCGAGTATCCTTATGACTTAGTAACTGATTAACCAGGAAAATTACCAAGTGAATTCAAATTGATAAGAAGTTTGTCAGTTATACAACTCATAGTTAATAAAAAAATATTTGTAAGTATATAGGCACATGATTACGTAAATTTGTACAATTTTTTTCAGTTTATTTCTAAGTATTAGAACTTTATGATCATTGATTTCAACCTTTTGTTAAGACCCGTTAATCTGTTGTCGTGATGAGCTCGTGCTTCTTACTGACTGTTCTAGCATCCATCTTAAACTTGAATTAAATATTGTAAGTGGTAAGTCTTGGAGTCGTCATAAGTTAGTTTCAATATTCTGGTTGAGCTATCATGTGATAAATTATACACATATGAGTTTTGAGACGACTACTGTTCTTTCGTTTACAGTAAGCATGCTGTTTTTATTCACTACCACGTGTTCAAATCTGACAAGTGAGAGGTTTAGCGCTATAAAACCAGGTTCAATCCACCGTTTTCTACATTTGAAAATGCCTGTACCAAGTCAGGAATATGATAGTTGTTGTCAATTCGTTTGATGTGTTTTATCATTTGATTTTGCCATTTGATTAGGGACTTTCCGTTTTGAATTTCTTCGGAGTTCAGTATTTTTGTGATTTTACTTTTTATGCATACATGATGAGATTTTACAAAACGTTCGTGTAACCAAATATAGTATATATCTAGCTATTCATGATCATATGTATCTTTTTATATCATTTACGAATTTGCTGTTTTTAGCCTAATCGATTTGTTTATTTGGTATGTGTTCCAAAATTCAATTCTCAAAACTGCATAAGCATCTATACCTTTTTGTTTATAATTTGATATATGAGTACTTTTATCAATTGAATAGATCAAGATAGTTAAGAAAAGATTTATATCATAAAACAGAGGATCAGGTACTTTATAGCCCATTACTTGCTTTAGTTTTTATATTAAATACATGTATATGTGACCCTACCTTGGTTTTGCTTACAAGCACATAAACTTTGTTCCAAAATTTATGAACGTATTGACATTTAAGAAAAAAGTGTGCTTAGTCTTCAGTCAACTTACACAGGACACACATACTTGTATATTGTATGTTTCACTGTTGTAGTAATTGTTCAGATCGGAGGTTGTAATGGAGCAATTTTAATCTTCACATTTTATATTTGTTACTTATTAGATAAGAAAAAGTATATTGTATAGCATGCTACTTATTGGAGTGATTGATTCTAATTTGAAAATGATTTTCCATTTAAAGAACCCTATAAGTCTGATCACTTTTGATATTTAAATGGTTTAATATTTCTTAAAATAACATATTTTCAATTAGTTTAGTTTTTTTTTCTGTTAACAGTCAATGACAGGTTTAAATTTGTTTATACAGAAAGTTTTCAAGGATTTGTCAGATATAATCTATCAATTTTGAAAGTTCTGAGATCCAATAAAGTTTTGGGGTAAATTTCTCTAATATAATTTTTTGGCAAATTATGCCCTTCTTGATCAATGTCGATATCATTGATGTTAATAATACCAGCTTTATCCAAGTAAGATATCTTATTTCTATCAATAATTGATTACCTGATGAAAACTATATGAATGCGGACTACGATTATGTTTGTCAATTTTCTAAATTGGTTACCGCTACGGACAAAAATGATCCGGATACGAATGATTTCGTTTACTATCCTTTGATTTCAATACATGCTATACCCCTACAAAAGAGTACGCAACCATTTTAATAGATAAGTTTACTTCTTGAACTTTGATTTTCCAATATAGATTAAATGTATTTTTAAATATTGAAGTCTTAAGACAGATTTTTTTTCACCAAATATGGTAATCTCTATTTGATATGCACTACTATGCATCAGGATGTAACTATAAATGTAAATGCGTAAACATTTGATGTTATGTTTATGTTGGTAAATGTATTATAGATCATGTCAGGGAAGCAAACAATCTAATCATTATTTGAATTGCGTTTTCTAAATTATTTTAGTAGAAGTTTGATAACGAAATCAAATAATATACCAGAATAAACAAAAACAAGACCGAAGACTAACCTGAGTTAAGTAAGAAACGATACTAAATTTATCAAAATAATATAAATTACATCATTTGGTTTCCCTTCAGTCAAAATGTGTATTTGTAACTATACATTTGCATATTTCCCGCATGGTGATAAAAATCAAAGTGACAGTTTCCTTACATTGGATGTTATATGTCATTACGAAATTCTCGTGTTATCTCTTTCAAATTTGCTAATTAATCTTAACCTAACTTAAAATTAAATTCCGTGAAATTTCTGTTTTGCTACAAACTAACAACTGTAATGTGTATACCAACTAATTATATCTATTTGACAAAAATGTTTGAAATACAAACTTAAAGTTATTATCCGTTTGATTTGCCGGTAAATCAATTTTTCATATTACCAATGGTATTTAAACTGATCGGGCGGAGATTACGTTTCAATTTGCATAAGAACGGTCTATTTTAAGATGTGTGTGATAAAATTTATTGCCGTTATAATTATTATTACTGATTTCTGATCACCTATCAGTGTCATAAAACAAATCTACTGAGTGTACGATATGGAACGAATAAAATAGTGTGAGACTGATTGCCTATATGTCCTAAAGCAGAATATTCTAAAGTGTCGGCTATTGTAGTATTCTGTTTGAAACTGTTCTGATTGTAAGATTTATTCGATGTAGTCATAGTTTTACCTTTATTCACAATTTCCAAAATGTGGCAAATTTTACATGTTTATAAACTTCACTTTACAAGAAAATCAACGGTTGGGTCTCATTATTTATTTTGCTATTACACATATAGTGTTCACATTTTTAAAAGGATCAATAACCATAACTTTACAAATTATTCATTAGTTTATCCTAAAACACCTGTCTATAGAAGGATTGGTCTATGACGAACGAAAGGGTTAAACTCCGCCCAGTCAATTGAAATAAATCAAGTAATACTTGACAGGCTTAAACAAATTGTTTAACTAAACTATAGTAAGGTACAATTACTAAAGCGATTTAAATCAGATAAAAAATTGTCAAAGAGGGATCACAATATTAATATAGAGAATATGCTGGCAATGATTAAGAAACAATCTACTGACATTATCTATTTAAAGGAGAAAAAAGTAAGATTTGTGAGATTGATTTAAATCTGGTCATTTAAAATGTTGTGTATTGTTTTATTCCTTCTTTTCTTAAATCATATAGTTTTCTTTGTATAACTATTATTCTTTAAATCAGGTTGCACTGACTTTAATATGAATCCATCGTGTATGCTAGGTTTATCGCCCAAATCAACAAAATTGTCATAACTGCTGCTGAATGACATTTGTTTTGAAAAAGTTAATTTGACAATAAAGAGTTCTACCATTTAAAGGATTTGAACTAATATCTGTATCATTTATGTATGTTAAACTAGTTCATTGTTTTATTCATATATTAAGGTAGCTGGAGTGTCTTCTACCATTTTGGATTTTGAAATAGCAGATAACAATAGGTTTAGATCTGTACTGAAGCGTGCAAATTTCGAGAGTAGTATGTAATTCATGTGCAAGACTTTTCACGTCAACAAAGAAAATTATGTGGAGGAGATATTTTAGATAAAGTAACTTTTAAAATAGAATGTGTTGTGAATTTATCTATTTTATCAAGTAGCAAGAAAACAAGTCCGTTGACTCCATTTGTTTTTATTTCTTATCTGAAAGCATATTTTTAGAGCTATCTTCTTATATTTTATCTCAAAAATCTTTTTTTTAATCACACAAAATTAGGTTTTCCATGCATAGTCTATTCAAAATCTGACAATTTTGCATAACCTGTAGCGTGAAAAAAAATCCCAGGTATCCATACTTTGCATTATATTTTTATAAAAAGCATAATATCAAGTACATATTGACAAATAATTAAAACATTCTATGGATTTTAATTCAGACTCCCATCTACCTTAACCAAATGTATTTTTAATTTAATTATTGATAAATCGTGAAAATGTAAGACCGTACTGTGACCTATAATGGTTTACTTTTATAAATTTTTACTTGGATGGAGAGTTGTCTCATTGGCACTCATACCACATCTTCTTATATCTATATACAATACAAAAAAGTGTACACGAGTTTCATCTTTAGCTTTTTTTATGACGATTTTAATCATGCATATTACATATAGTAACACAATTCAAATGAAAATTCTACTGAATATATATCAATTTTCTACAAAGGTGAAATTTACTCTTACTTTTGATATTTATTTACATATACTGATTTCTCAGTATTGACCTGTTATAAAAATATTGCATAATAACCATAAAAAAATGTATAGTATTACATTTATGAATTAAACATTTAAGTAAGTTTTGACAATGTTTTTAAAAAATGCCTTTTATTTTTGAATAATTCGGAATATCCAATAGTTGGCACACTTTTGCCTAAACTGTATAAAATTATGTCCTTTTGGGGAAAAAAACCCATTGCTTTGAACTTCAAAAGAAATAGTTTAAGAATTCGAATTTTGCAGTTCGATCGTCAATAAAAAGAGTTAATTTGATGTTTACTATGGATAACATAACTAGTTTTATTTTGGTGAAGCAATTGTAGCAACACTTCACATTGTATGCAAAATAGTTTAGTTCCATTATATATGACATAATGAATATAATGTGTGTCTTCCAAACGTTCTGATACAGGAATAATTTTTTTAAAGGGTAAATACATAAACAACAAACATTAGCCGATGACTTTTTTGTTAAGAAATGTAAAATTACAAAAATACCGAACTCCAAGGGAATTTCAAAACGGAAAGTTCTTTATAAAATGGCATAATCAAAAGTTCAAACACGTCTAACGAATAGAAAACAACTGTCATATTCAGACTTCGTACAGACATTTACCTCTACTTTTAAACATATTACTTGTGAGACACATGATTTAAGTGTTGGTTCACTATGATAAGAAATGCCACTTAAGACAGTTGAATGTTTTGATTGATCACGCAGAGCTTTGTCACCGAATCGTTTAAAAAATTGAGCACAATGATACAAGTCAGAATTGTTTTCAGATGAAAGTTTATCCGATCAATTGCCCCAAAGGGATAATGTCATGGAGGGAATGAAACAAAAAAGATAACCCCATCCCACAATTCACTAAATGATAACCAAAGTCGAGATCTAGAAGTCAAATTGAAATATTTGTGGGATGTAACAAAAGTAAACAGAAATCGATAACTAGTCAATATAGCAATTATTGTAAGGTAATTATTCTTCACAGTTACAAAATATAAAAACACATGTAAATTGAAATAAAAAAGTATGATTTAAAACATTTAAAAGAATAAAGAAATAATTTACGATAAAATAATAATTATTATAGTGCAAGCATTGTAAACCTGTGAGGAAATGATAATTGTTGATAAAATCAGATGAGTAATTAGAGTCAAATTTCCCATCAAGAACTTTCTCATTCTGTATCAAAACTATTTAGTATGTGTGTTGTCAGAGAAAACCAAGCATAGAAATATCTAAAATCATACGTCGAAAACAAAATGACATTGCGATGGGGGAAAAAACGAAAATCGAAGAAAAGACACACTCTACATCAAACAAAATAGAAGTTATAAACATGCTAAGCACGGACCATACCAACAAGCTTTGATTATCACATGTGCCTAGGAAGAGTAATGTCAATATATAAATGATTTAATTTGAGCCTTCTACTAGAATTTGTTTTTTTACTTTATATTTCATTTCTACAGTTAACCTGAACTTCATCTGAGACATCTGTATTACATTTATGGATAAGGATAGTTAATTAATATTGAAAACAAGCAGTTTTTTTGGGGTTCTTGTCTTCTTGGAATTGTTCTTATTCCCGGTAAGATATGTACATGTTTATACATTTCATATGTTTTCAATGAATTATCCTTTTCCCGACTGGTTTAATATTTTTATTTAATCAACTTGTGGTTTATTTGATTTCTGTTCTTCATTGGTCAAAATGTTTACTCATTTAAGCACTCTGCGTCAAACAAGGTCAGTCGAACATTAGAGATTATACGATTTATGTTTCAAAGATTTATCATACAATGTGTACTATGCTATCTCGATATATCATATTTTCTAGTTTTATTGTTCATTGAACCCGAACATTTATATTTATGATCCATGTATCTCATGAATCATTTCTTAATTTTTCAATATATCATTGTTACTGTTACTGTTTTTGTTTTTAATTTTGTGTTCTATTACATAAAGGCAACAGTAGTATACCGCTACCCGCTATTAAGTCTGACAAACAAAAATCTTTCCAACAGAACTTTTGAAAGATTTATCATATCATGTGTACTATGCTTCAATTTTTTTCAATATAATATTGTTATAGTTTTTTTTTTTATTTTGTTTACTTTCAGGTCTGACAGAAAAAAATTCTTTTCATCTGAATTTTAAAGTTTGTTTTATACTGTTCCATTTCACCAATGTCCAAAGATAAGACGCAAACGTATCTTAAATGATGTTTAACACTGTATTTTTTTTACGTGATAGTCACATTCCAATTGTATTACAATTTGATTCTGAATCCTTCTTCGATGGTGTAATTAAAAACTATTCCGAGATACGGTCTTACAAGTCTTAGGTCAATTGTGTTTCAATTTACTGAAAATTTCCCTATTATTACATTTCAAAATACAGTTCTTATCAAAACTCTACTGAAGATATTTCTCGTTTGATTTAAATAAAATTTGTTATTTTACTTGCAAAAATATCTAAAGTTCATGAAATTTATTTTCGATTGATAATTTTAGGCAAATCAATATTTAAAGACATATATGAATTTCTGCACACAAAATTTATATGTCTAGAAAGGAATTAACCATAACAAACTTTACACATTTATTAATTTTCTGTAAATAATTATTTCAAATTTGATAGGAAAACAATATTAACGAATTAAAACAACAGAAAAAAACGTCTTTTAAGGGAACAAACGTCTTTAAAAAGTAAGCATTTTTGATTGTAAAAGACTGATCAAGATAGAAATCTTGAAAAGAAAACTTATTAGGTTTGACAACATATATCTATCGTTTTCTACTTTTTTTAAATTAATTTAAATTTTAAATTTGCACTGTAAATATTAAATTTCAGCCGTAAACACCGATTGATAGATAAACATTGCTGAACGACAATTATGTATTAAGATTTAAATGTTCAACACAATACAATATACATGTTATCAAGATATACAATCATGATACGTACGTATTATCTCGCTTGACTTAAATGACATTTAAGCGTATCGAATGATCGTTTAATTTAATCACCTCAGTCTACTTTTAAACATATAATGTGTGAGACACATGATATAAGTTTTAGTTCATGATGATAAGAATATCCGTTAGGCGGGTTGATTTCTTTGATCGATCACATGGAGCTTTTTTATGGAATCATGAAAAAAACTTCAGCACGAAGATACAAATAAAAAAGATCAGCAATCTTGTAAGATATTATTGGATGAACCGATTGCGAAAGTTTGTCTTCCATGTGGGCATTTAGTTGCATGTATTAGCTGTGCTCCTGCGTTTAGAAAATGTCCAATATGTAGAGCCTTTATGAAAGGAACAGTAAAAGCCATAATGTGCTATTATCTTTAAAATGTATAAAAAATGATAAAAATTAATAAAACAAATCTTGCAATATATATTGTAAGTAATATAGTTTTATATTTTATAAACGAGATCAGCACAAAAATAAAATATTAGATCTGCGAGTTTTTCTTGACGATTACAGGACACATATGATACAAACAAGAAGATGTGGAATGCTTGCTAAAGAGACAATTCTCCACCAGAGACCAATTGATGAAACTATAGGTCATCATACGGCCTTTAACAATGACAAAAACCCATATCGCATTGCAAGCTATTAAAATTCTTCGAAATGACAATTTTAATACTATTACGTGAAAACAAACGTTCTGATTATTATATATAAAAGAAAATTAATTCAAATAAAAAGTAAAATCACAAAAATACTGAACTCCGAGGAAAATATAAAACGGAAAGTCCCTAATCAAACATTCACGTATGTACTGTATGGATAGTATTGACACCTATTAGTCTTTAGTGATCACACGTTTATCTCTAGAATTTAGCCGGTTTTAATTTGTGATGTAGACTTGTTGTATTATTTGCCTCTACACCACGTCTACTTAAATCTATTTATTTGTTATGAAGTGAATCTGCAACAGAACCAAATAAGTATGATATTACAGTTTTATATTTGTATTGCCCATACATGTACAGATTGATTCCGGAATAACTATGTGGTTTATCATGGAGTTGGATTCAAGTTGAAGTTCGAGGTATGGGTAGTAATCTAGTGAAACTTTTGATAACATATTCGAGTTCGAGCAGTAAATTTGGAAGTAATAGACAAGTTCAAATCCGAGTTACATATTGTTTTCGAGTTAAAGTTCAATCTACAGTATGTGTATATTAGTAACTCTCAACTCGATCATTATTTCAAATTTGACGATTAACTTTAAGCCATATCTCGAAAATTTAAACAGGATTGGTTTATACTAACTCGAAGTATTCCCAAATATTAAACTTAAAGTCGAATTTTAATTCAAATTTAAACTCGAATTAAAAGCTCGAATTAATAACGCAATGCCTAGCCAGTTTCAATTAATCAAAAATACATAAAACACCTTTGTTTCAAATTAAAAGTTTGTTTTTCGAGGGGATGCTTTATGATTTGCTTTAATTAATGAAATTAATAAATTTTATAAATCTTATTTATTAAGAAAAGAAATTTGCAAAGTATGATAATGCAATTTTATATTTGTATTGTTCATAAAGTGGGAAAGCCACACGTCAGTTCTGCACCTTCATTAATATGACGTAACGGACAAGAATTCACGGGCGACAATTACTTTTTTTTACAAAGACGGCGACAGTATCGCACCATCTCGGTAAGTTGTTTAGACAATATTCGTGTAATTTTTCAAGAAAGTTATTATTAAAGACTTGCATCGTTTCATTATCAATTAGTCATATAGGTATGTTTAACAGGTGACCATGCTATTTTTTCTGTTTAGGAGATTTTATACTAAAAGAAACAAACTTCTGCAAATGGAAAGTGACGTTCTTGTGTTGGAAGATAAAAATATGGAGGTTGTTTTTCCCTTCTGAAAATAACTGACACATTTGCATCCTTATTGATATCTAAATATAAAAATGACTTAAAATAGTATAAATGATGATGGGAGTCCCTAAATATTTTATTTGATCAGATAGGTATATAGTTATTTATTGGTCTCTTTAATATGGTCATATTTATAAATTAACTGTTTACAAAACTTTTGAATTTTAAAATACTAAGGCTTTTCTACCTCAGGAATAGATTACCTTAGCTGTATTTTGCAAAACTGTTAGGAATTTTGGTCCTCAATGCTCTTCAACTTCGTACTGTATTTGGCCTCTTTAACTGTTTTTGGATTCGAGCGTCACTGATGAGTCTTTTGTAGTCGAAACGCGCGTCGGCGTAAATACAAGATTTAATCCTGGTATCTATGATGAGTTTATTTCAAGGCTGAAATCTAGCATTCCACAGACCACATGTAAATAAACGCCCCTTCACTTTAACTTTGGCCTGATAATGTTGGCATCTTTATTGTAACTTTATTATTACAGTGTGTAAAACATTTGTGGTCATTTGTTTGGTTGTCTTTAATAGTAAAAAGGGTAAACCTGTTAGCATGGTTTTATATTAATATCTTCAGTTAAACACAATTAGTGTGTGACAAAAAACAAAAACAAAGATAATATTGAAAAGAAATGTCAATTATAGTTTAATTTTATCCAAAATTACTGAATCTCCTAAACCTCTAACCATCATTTATTGGGGTTTGTATGGGTTTACAAAATAGAGAAAAATGGCTAAAAATATAAATAGAGAAAAATTGACCCCAAAAAAACCAAGACTAATGAGGTGCAAAAATATTTAGAAAAGAGAAAGTTGGGCAAAAAGTATAAAGAATAGAGACAAATGAACAAAAAGATTAAAAGAATATTGAAATTGAAGACACCACCATCCAGACTCTTGTTTAGTACTAGTATATTTGCTAAATAGTGCATATGGTCATGAAAGATAGTTTTGTTTACAAATTTCGGGTATATGAAGTATAAATCAGTAGGAGAGTCACGTATCGGTTTTGCACCGCCTTCCATACTAAATACTAAAAAAAACACAAATTGTATATGATTGATTTTTTTTTTATTTTTAACGCCACTTTCAGTATTGTGGCCAGGTTTCATTAGTGGTGGATGCAAGAATGTTCATAGATAACCAGAGACCATCTCACACAAGGAGAGTTGGAACTCTCAACCTAAATGTAGACGTACTTGTGTTTTTAACTTAATATTTTTGCAGATATTGTATTTGTAGCTAAGACTTACATCCACTTAATGTCTGTTCATTTAATCACATTTATGAGGAATTAACGATATAAATGAATGAAAGAAAAGTTGCCTTTTAGTTAAAAGATATGATAACATAATGTTGCGTATGAAGATACACTTTATTCAAATATATATATAGGTCCAACCTTTTTTTGGGAAAATTTCGTTGATTATATAGGTAACCACGGAATTATGACTGCAGCTGGATACCTTATATGGCAGTCAGTAGTCCCCCTTATAAAATAAAAAGTTTTCGACCCACCACTGTTTTTCTTATTAAACATACCAAATAAAGTCATACAAATAAATTATTCATTTACATCCAAAGTCTAAATCTGTTTATGCCACCACAACTGAAAGTTGGGGTGCAAATTGTTTTACCCCTTTCTGTCCGTCCATCCTTTTCATTATGGGTATACAGTTATTATGCATTACTCCTCCTACAGTTTGAATCCAAGGAAGAGTTCTCTTTGCTGGCTGTTTGTACATATATTGAAGGTGTGCATGTGGTCAGGATTTTGATTTTAATAATATTTGCTCTTTTGGGAGATAGTTGAGCTTTGTCGTTTTTTTTTTTGAGTATTTACATGCATGAGAGGAGCGTTTCCAGATAAGTCCTCCTACAGTTTAAATCCTAGGAAGTTTTTTCTTTGCTGGCTGTTTGTACATATATTGAAGGTTTGCATGTGATCAGGGATTTGATTTATATTAATATTTGCTCTTTTCTGAGATATTGAACTTTGTCATTTTTGGGGTATAAGATGTTAAATGTTATATTTATTTTGAAATAACAGTTTGCATCTGCTGGGCATCAATTGTGTCTCCCAGACACAATAATGTCTCAAAGAAAGTTCTACATTAACTTTGTTATAATACAGTTTCTTAAAAGTGGAGTACAGGAGCAGCTCTTTGTCTAGTTCTTTATTTTTTTAAGCTTACAAGCATACTTTCGATTAAAATTAGAATAATTTTAATTTAAAAAAAATGATAACAAAAATTATAATATAATCTTATGTATATACTTTATGGGATTTTCTCATGGTTGAAGGCTTTAAGGTTGCCTAAAATTGCTTATATTTACTTCATCTGATTTTTTGTGAATAATTGTCTCATTGGTAATTATACCATATCTGATTAGTTTTACATAGGTGCAATTTATAGAAACATTCAGATTAAAATGTGAACCTTCTCATTCTTGGACCACATAAGAATCAGTGGACAATTAAAATGTAACTAATTGTATAACTACAACTCTTTGAATGAGAAATTGGAATTTATTATCATTTACTATTATATCATAACATAAATTATATATTTACAGAAAACACTAGGAATACGGACTAAAGAATAGCAGGAAACATTTCCGTTTTGAGGATTTATGGAACAGAGAACTGTTTAACTTTTGTTTTTCATGAACATTTTAACAAAAGTGCTTTTCAAATTTTAAACTTTATTATCCTGTATTTTTCTTTCAAGTATTTCCAAAGAATTAGGTCGTTTTGTTTTTTTTTTATTGAAGCTTGTTTCATTATAATTATTTAAAATATTATTTACATATGTTTCATAAATAAATTATTTCTATGCATTTATATTTATTCATCTTTTAATAAAACTTCATTTTTCTTAACATTTTTAAATATTTTCAAATATACCAACACCCTAATAATGTTATACTGATATCGAGGAGTAGATGTACATGAGACAATTATGCTGCACTACAATAACAAATTATGTCATTAAAAAAACTGCTTGGTATTCTCAAAAAACAGATAAACATTATAGTTTTGTTAAAGAATGAGGCAGTTACTGGTAGTAACCTTGACTCTTTTTACTCATCTGTTTTTATCAGCAGTTACTATTTCCTCACCGGTTTATATTCATGTACTATAATGAATTTTGTTTTGTCGTAAATTCTTTCTTCGTTCTTTTAAATGTTTCAAATCATACTTGTTTATTTCGATTAAAATGTGTTTTTAACAATTTGTAACTATTTAAAATTATTACCTTACAATAATAACTATGCCATGTATGTTTGACTAGCTATCGTATGTCTGTGTCCTGTTGTTACATCTCATAAATACTTCTTTTTAATTCTATTTCAATCAACGTTTAAATTACAGTGTAAGTTAATCATAAGCATTACAAAAGTTGGAACTTGTTGTGGTTGTAAACATAAGACAATTGTTTCAAATGTGTTTATAAAAAGAGCACATTATGTTATTTGTTTTCCATTTTAAATAAAGAAACGAAACACACTTTGATGACAACCCTAGAAGGGATTTAGCCCTCGTCTACTGTTGATTATCGTTGTACTACATTTAAAACTATTAAGAAAGATACTTTGATACAATTGCATGTGAATAGATTACACTGTTGTGAATGAAAACCGATACAGGGTGTATATCAAGATAAGAGAAAAAAACAAAACAAAACCAAAAAACAAATTCAAAAGACAATTAAAGGGAAACACACACTTTCCAATTAATATTTAATTGACATGTTTGTTATAACAATGTATAATACTAAAGTGATTGAGTGGTCTCTTTTATTGGAAAAGCATTGGGCGTTAAAGTCGTCAACTAAACAAATTTGTGCATTTAAAAATTCTCAGTTAAATCTTTGAACACAATACAGTATATATATTATCAATATAGACGATCGAATAACGTACATTTTATCTCGCTTGACATAACCTCAGTTGACATTTTAACTTCACAGGATAATGCAAATATGACGTGTGAGACATAAAATTTTTGCATTGGTTAGCTATGAAAAGAAATTGCAGTCAAGACGGTTGATTGTATATCTTGATAATATACATACTGTACTGTGTTAAACGTTTGAATCAAGTATTGTTAAATCACAATTTCATGAATTTTCAGTTTGTTTTTTCTGCCAATAGGTGTTTACGGCTGATATATAATATTTACATTGTGAATTTATAATTGAAGTTTAAAAAATAGAAAACTAAAGATATATATGATGTCAGAAATAATAGGTATTCTAAATTTCTTTTTAACGAAATTGCATACTGCGATGACGTTCAGACTCTTAAAAAGACTTTTTTGTTGTTTAAAGTTTGTTTATATTATTTACCTATGATATAATAAATAATTATTTACCAACAAATAAATATTGATTTTGAATACTTTATTTTACCTACTGACAGAAAGTTAACGCTTTCTTAACATAAATGAAGTTGAAAGTAAATGAATGCAATATTTTTCATTTCTCTAATTTTTGGTAGTGACCTCCATCTTACTTGTTTAATCAAAATATTTATTTTAATTTTTTGGGTGTTCGTGTGAGAAACATTGTCTTTAGCCAATGTTTGTTGTTTTGTGTATTTGTTGGATAAATCGTAAGATCGATTAATAGAAATATTATAGGTTACTCTATCAGAATGTTTTTTCCGTTTTGAATTTTTCAGTATTTTTGTGATTTTACTTTCTGTTTTGGCAGACACATAATTATTATATACATCATTTGATACAACATGAAATAAATCTATTTGCATACCATGTGAACTGTTGCTACAATTCCCCGAGATTGTCATCAGCTCAGTAGTCAGTACTTCGGTACTGACATGATTTATAACAAACCTTTCTAAAATTGTCCGTTGTTAAATTTTGAGATTATAAAGAAACTAAGGTTTTAACTCCCTCAGGCAAAGTTGACCTTATATGAATTTGGCTATTTGTTTTAGGTATTTTTGTCATATAGCTCTTCTACTGTTTCGGTACTTATACATCCCTCGGATTTCAAATGTTTTGCTTTGAGCGTTCATGATGAAGATAAATCCAGAAAAGCGCTTCGGACGCTTGAAATTATTAAACGTGTTGTTTTCAATTTCTTGTTCATTATTCATTATTTCACCAAAAAAAGGTCAATCTCTCATAGTTAACTATTTTGAGCAATGGTTGAGGTCGAAAGTTTGAATTCCTAAACAATTTATATTGGAGTAGAATGCAATCTTGGTTTTTTAAATAGACATGAAATTAGCAACTTCGTCAAATGTGAAATAGCGATAGACAGATTATTATTGGTCATCTGAACTTGATTTCTTTTTTTCACTTTCGCCGTAAAATAACTTTGAAGTAGTTTTCTGTAATTTGTAATGTTCAATCCAAGAATGTGTACATTTTCTTATTGTAATCATGAAATAATTTTATAACAAGTCAATACTGAGAAACATTGAAGTTTGATTTATTTAACAAAATGGAATGACTGTTATTTTTATTGACCATGTCATTTATGAATAAACAATAAACTTGTATTTTAAGAAGATATAAGAAGATGTGGTATGAGTGCCAATGAGACAACTCTCCATCCTAGACTGCACTTATAAAAGTACACCATTATAGGTCAAAGTATGGTCTTCAACACGGAGCCTTCGCTTACACAACAAGCTATAAAAGGCCCCATAAATGACTAGTGTAAAACTATTCAAATGGGAAAACTAACGTTCTAATTTATATAAAAAACGAGAAACGATAAACATTTATAATCCACATCAACAACCGACCACTACTTAACATCAGATTCCTGACTTAGGCAGGAACAAACAAATGCAGCGGGTTTAAACGTTTTAATAGGTACCAACCTTTAATTATGTCTGAAACAATAGTGTAACATCACAACATATAAAGACACGCTATAGAATATCAAATGAAATGGCTAAACTCAATCGAAAGAAATATGAACACAAGTGAACATCAACTGAATGAAAAGATTTGATCTACGACACAATTTAAATATAAATAAAATATTGGGTTAGATGTTAAACAATTTCAGAAACATAACCATAACCATGAACAAAACGCATCCAAAAAGAATAATGTACACAGGTTAATGCAAATAATTTTGTTGTAATGTATACAGTATAAATGAATAGCAGAAATATATTTTACAAAATAAATAATTTTGTTGTTCATAGTTTAAGTTAACTTGTCGTTATAACTTTGAATTTTTCGAAACAAACTAAGGATTGTCTTATCCCAGGAATATATTACATTAGCCGTGTTTGGCACAACTTTTTGGAATTTTGGGTCCTCAATACTCTTCAACTTTGTACTTGTTTGGCTTTATAACTAATTTAATCTGAGCGTCACTGGTGAGTCTTATGTAGACGAAACGCGCATCTGGCGTACTAATATATAATCCTGGTACCTTTGATAATCACAATTTATGAAGGGTGTGGTAATTTTCACACGGCATGCACTTGATTATGCTATGATAGTAAAACGTTATCTATACAGTTCACAATAATTTGATATATTTTATATTATTATTATCTATTAACACGTCATAACAACTATACTCATGGCGACAGAACACCTTCGAACATTTGACCAATCGAATGACTGAAAGTCACACCATTGTTGATTACAGTATCACACAAGGTAAATATTGGACAGAAAGATTGATAAAATGTAAATAGTTCAGCCGATCGGAATTGTTTTTCTCTCTTATCAATTCATACAGCTTACAAAATGTACATCCTTGACAACAGTATAGTGGATGTCTGATCAGACATCGTTATACAACGATTAACTTGGTTAACACTGTGTTAAAATGAAACCTATACACCTAAATCAAGAGTTTTAAATAAACTCATCATAGATACCTGGATTAGTTTTTGTATTTACGCCAGACGTGCGTTTCGTCTACAAAAGACTCATCAGTGACGCTCATATCTAAAAAAGTTTAAAAGGCCAAATAAAGTATGAAGTTGAAGAGCATTGAGGACCAAATATTTCTAAAAATTTTGCCAAAAACAGATAAGGTAATCTATTCTTCCTGAGGTAGAAAAGCCTTGGTATTTGAAAAATTCAAAATTTTTAAAAATCGATGTAATTGGGTTTGTATTGATTAAAGAATCAGAACTGTTCGAAAATGAATATTCTGAAAACAGGTACGTTCAGCGAAAATATTATTGAAATTAAATGTCCAAGCCCCCTAGCTCATAAACATGATACAGTTGGTTGATGCCCCTGGTAAACAATTCATCTATTAACAAGTTTATAATAATGTTAACATATTCTTCCATGCAAATCAGAATAGTTCACAGATAAATCTTAATGTATCTTTTACTAAATCACTGTATTTATTGAATATTGTAAAATACCTATATACATTTTTTTAATGGGCTATGTTTTTAAATTTATTCTTTCGTACATATTCAGAAATCATTTCGGTTTTTGTAAAACAATGCAGTTAAAAACGTCAAGTTTTCAAATATTTATTTTACTAATTTTGACTCACTGGATATCGTACAAATCGTAGTGGCACATTTGTTATTTATAACAAAACAGATTGCACAAATTGGTCACAAACCAGATAAAAAAAATATATAAGTTAGATGCGGCATATATTTGTCATAAACAAAAACTGTTTGATAAAAAAAACATATCTGTAGATGAAATACGAAAAAAGATTTCATTTTGCTATTTCAGTACTCTCATTCACAACAATAATCATTTATCAACTACTAAACTACTACACCATATACATACATTAGTACCAAAATATCATGTGAAAGGTATCATATTTGAAAGGACGCGATTCGACTGAACGTAAAGACCATTGTGGTCAGATGACTTTTATTGGTTGTTTTATAGAAGGGGTTAGAATTAAAAAAAAAGAAACCGAACACCAAAGGAAATTTAGAACAAAAACATGTGGGATTGAACACAGCTTGTCTGTAAGTAGGTTATAAAAAGAGTTCAACATTACCGGTCAACGGAGTAATGTGTAATTTTTTAATTACACGATTTTTACAAACTGTCGGATTTTTCTTGGATGGACAGACGTGTCTAGTGTAGAAGCACTCTCTTACTTTTAAAAATATATAAAATAATGCTGTTTTTTTAATAATGGAGTTGTTTAAACCAGTGCATCAAAAGAAATAAATGGATATGTAGAACCAAAATGTATATACCTATATGGAGTTATTTTCTTTCAGAACATTAGGTCACTCTTTTGAAGAATCAACCCGGACGATACCAAGTTTCAAATAAATATTCTGAAAGGCATAGAATAATGTCCTGTATACGGTCATTATTTTTTTGGTTAAAACGTAAATTATAATTTACTTAAACATTTAGTTTGTTTGAAAGTTATCGTATGTTGTTGCAAATTGAGGGTTTACTTTTTAATATTCCATCTTTGATAGGTTTAAGTCAGAGACAATCCTTTCCTCCGTGTATTAGACTGAAATACCAACAAATTGTCATTGACGTGCATTTGAACTTTCGAAACAAATAACTTCAAGTTTTGTTTATTCATCGCTACAATAAAGGGACATTATGTGAGATGAATTTAATAATGCAAAACCTTTCATAACACTTCTAAAACATGCCAGATACAATACCTTCTTGTTAAGGATTTTGAAAACCTTACTGATTCATACTGTTATGGAATTCATACCTTGAATTACGTTCATGGATATTCGTTTTTTTTGTGCTACACGCACATGTATCACGACTTAGTGCTCCCTTCGTGCCAGTTCTGATTTTTTTACATCTTTATCTATCAAATGACCAATTTATATATATATATATATATTGTAACAGCCACGTAATTTATAAAAGAGGGACGAACGATACCAGAGGGACAGTCAAACGCATAGATCGAAAATTAACTGACAACGCAATGGCTAAAAAAGAAAAATACAAACTGACAAATAATAGTACACAAGACAAAACATAGAAAACTCAAGACTTAGCAACACGAACCCAACAAAAAACTGGGGTGATCTAAGGATGGGGTGGGTGAAATTTTATCCAGATTCTTTGTATAAAAAAAATATAGTATATTAATTCAAATCAAAATTATTCTGAATAGTTCAAATCGTTAGATATGAGCAAAAAAAAAATCTACTTTTCTGCGATACAAATGTCATGAAGATACAGACAAAACCCATAACATACTCTTTCGTCAACTCCTTTTGTAGAATAAATTACTTACATTTTGACTTTTTTTTTATTTTTCATTCGCCGTTTTCCGGCGGTTACTTGCTTCAAATATATTGTATCGGGACTTGATAAAGATGTCTAAACTTTATATTGCGATGAATTAGTGAGTTTTATTTTACATTAACAGTAATCCGTATGGCACATTAAATCTTCAGAAACGCATCAGAATAGAATATTCCACTTTGGTGTGATCGGTAAAATAGGATGCGAATCCTGTAAATTTTTTCAGATATTAATAATCTTTAACGGTATATAAGTAAGATATGCAAGTTTTTCTAGTCGTATAATACACATCGGGGTGTCAGGATTGTCAACAAAAAAAGACCTCCCTACGATCTGTCATTTGAAAAATCATGACACTCCTCGGTGTGATATACGAGAAATTGCAAATGACGGTGAAGATAAATTATAACATAATGTTCTTTATGTGATTAACTTAAAAATTGTATCAAATGATTTCTTTTTAGATTCTGCATATGTCAAATTAAAACATCTCTAAATATTAATTTATCACGTTTTAATCCTGTTTTACAATCATGTATGCGTCCATGTTTTATAATTTCATTATTAAGTTTCATTTGTATCCTCCATGATGTGCAACAAAATCTGAAAAGTAAATCAAGAGTTCTCGCAATGTATTTATCATTACATTTGCTTTGGTATATATATACAAACGCAGGATATGTGATGCAAATTTTGAACAACATTAATTACAAATAAAAAAAAGCATGCAATAAGTTTATTCTTATTAGGTAAATAACCAATATATATGTATATATGTTTAGTACAATTGTCTACTTGTAGTTATAAAAGTTAAAGATATTTAATTATAAATTAATAATAATTGTTAACGTAAAAGACTTTTTAAATCAATAACTTCATGTTTAAATTCTAATAAAAAATACATTTAAATTTTTCTCGTTCGGAATACACAAAAAAAAAAGTTTTTAAAATGTCTTACTTAGTCCTTAATTCTGTCTTGATTAAGTAAGCTTTTATAGAGCAATTGGTTTTTTAGACGAGTTTTTACAAATTTAAACAAATGAACGAGCTGTTTTTTTTTTACCTCTACTGACTTGGTATTTTTCTAATGTAATTTTCGACCAACTGATTTGTAGTTACATAAATATCTGGATTTCTTTTTAATTCTGCAGTTTCAATTTGTTCTGCACTAACTATTAGCCACTGAACATTAAGTAATCAATCAATCACTCTACCATTGCATGACTTACTATTTTAAATTAAGAAAGTCCATTCCTAATTTGTTTTAAGATTTAGAAATGGTGGAAGTTATTAACATATTTTCATTTACCATATGTTGTCTACTCTGTGCTTCTTGTTGCTTGTATTCCTACTTTTTCTTGCTGTATCGGGGGAAGAACTATTTGGCAATTCCTTCCATCATAAGGTTCTGTCGATTGGTATCTGTACAAGTTTCCAAATGGTACAAATTCATCCCCAGCTGCACAATACAGTTTTAATGGGTTGTTACCTATACATGAGATAATTTGTACGTGTAAAGGTAGTCTCATTTGATGTATTGATATGAAGTCCTCATGGTTGGTGTCCCTGTACGGCAAACCGGTAGGTACTAACTCACTACCTGAAGCATAATTGCTCTCTTGGATCGATAAGCTACTATTTTCTGTAAAAAACATGAAAAATGTAAGTCTTGAGTATTGAAAAGTGTGATTTCATTGAAGCAAATTTTCTTTGTTTGTTGGTTATTCAAGATGAAAATACTACAAGTATCATTTGAACAAGCACACCGGTATTTTATTTTTTTTTTGGGGGGGGGGAGGGGGCTGGTTTGCTCAACCTTTTACTTTCTATGTTGTGTTTTGTGTACTGTTGTTTGTCTTTTAGTCGTTGTTTTGCTATGATGGTGTGAGTATATTTTTGCTTGATGAGTTAATGTCCTTTTTGGTATCCTTCAATTCTTTATTAAAATGAAGACATAACATAAGGTGTTGTCTATTTTTGTTGAGAGGAAAACGAGTTTTAACTACGAAATGATGCCCCGAGGTGTATTAATCCATAGTATTCATATTTATGAATGGGAAAACAAATGTAAATGTTCCAAAATGTAACACAATGGTGAAATATATAACTAACTATGTTAGTTGCAGCCATTTTAAAGTTACTTTGTTTGTCTATTAGTAACAGAAATATGTGGTGTGAAACTGTATTAACATTGTAAAAACTAACCATACAAAGTTAACAGTAAAACAGAAAAATAGTCTATAAAGAGTTTGAGAATGAAAGAACAAATCCCTCAAATTAACCTGGGTTCCATATAAAAACTATAAAGCTTTTGTTTAAATCAACTATTAATCAGATTTGTAGAGTAATCAGTCTCGTAACTTTGGCATTATCATTATGTAACAAATTTTATTTTTTGCTGTTAAAATTTATTTTGGCCGAACAATTATCGTTCAAAAATTTCATGAGAAGTTATTGTATCTGCATGCCTGGACGAAGAATACAGCTTATCTTGATTGATCGGCGTCTCTATTTCACGTCGGTCTAAGCCCACAAAAATATGTTCTTATTCGTTACAAGTACAGCGTAAACATGTTCTTACGCCCAAATAATTTGTATGATAATCTTATGATTTTACATCATTGATTGTACCAGTCCTTCAAAGACTAATTACTTACATTTTAACATTTACAGCAAGAAAAATTGAATCAACGATCTCATAATCTAATAATTTTACATGATTTTTATTATTTTATTCCTTAAACAACTATCTTATCATAAGTGGTAATGAAACATTTCCCGCTGAACGTTTACGACAATAAATATTCAATTAACGACTTAAAATCAATGTAGTGAAATTTGTGGTCATCAAGGACAACTATGATAGTATGCTGTCTATAAATGCGTTTATATTGGTGTCTAATCTGTTTTATTACACTAAAAAGATAAGCGTAAAAAGTCAGCATACATCTCAGCTCTTAGTATAATATATGTTAGGTTTGGGCTGCAAATGACCGTATTCACTTTAAATTATTTACTGCCAGAAAGAGATGATGTAATTATATCATGTATGTACATAAATTTATAATGAGCTATGATTTAATTTATTAATTAGGAATTCAATTGTATTGCCTACCGATAAAAACAGTGTGCAATGTAAAAATTTGCTGTAAATTCCAGTTATAATATTTCTTTGAATTATATAGGGGCATTTCGGAAATTTTACGAAAGTAGACAAACATAGGTGAATGTATCGAAAAGCAAACAGATAGTTCAATAATTTGATAACCAAAACGCAAGCTACCCTTTTGAAGACACCAATTGGAATGAACTTCAAAGATATCGATAGAATTTACTTCGAAATTACTGTTTAATTGGGACCCAAAAATATATACCTATAATAACAGTTAATTTTTTAAAAACGTATCAATTAGCAGAATCTTTAACTATTCATTTATAACGTAATGCACTTTCCAATGTCAAGTTTTAAGAACCAATATTATGTGACTTTACATAGAAGAAAAATTATCAAAAAATATTGTATTAAACATAAATGTCTTACCTTCCATTATTTTAAAAACAAAATATTTTTTCCGTTTAAAGCTAGATTTCTTTTTAAACTTGTGACTGAAGTTAAACTTAACAATTTATATACTGTTCATTTGCATAACTTTATATACTGTTCATTTACATAATTCAAGTTGGTCTTTTGCTTTTATCAGTTTACATCTACATGTATGTTTAAAAATAAATGAATTGACCTATAACAATAAGCGCTAACCACATATCATACTATCGCATTGTGTTTAAGCTTCAAATTTTTATCGATACATCTTAAATATGAAATTTGAAAAGACTTTTTATTGATATAATTTGAAAGATTTAACAGGTTTTTTGTAAAGTGATATCAATACATTACATAACACGAAAATATATTTCATCGTACATTGCATATTAAGTAAACGCAACGATGATTTCTTAACTTCCTAATTTTAAGAATAGCGGAAAGTAAAATATGTTATTCTTATCAAAATTTAATTATTTTCTGAAGTTATATTAACAAACTCCGATATGTAATTTGAAGTTACAGCAACTGGTTGTTATACATCTATATATGGTTGTTGAGATAAATGTCATTATGCTAAATTTGTCTTTTTTTTTTAAAAGTTTGCAATTGAGGTCAAATTAAGGCATTTATTTGGAACAATATGGAAAGACAAAGTATTATAATATAACGCATTACATTATAATTTTACATTTTTTTTTAAATTTCTAAAAAATCTATCAATCGGTATTTTTGGCAGATATTTAATACTTTCAATGTGAATTTAGATTTGAAGTTTTAACAAAATAGAAAACTAAAGACATATGTTGTCAGAAATAATAGTTTTTTTTCAGATTTCTTTCTAAGCTAATATATTACACAAAAAATACTTAATTGTGATGACGTTCACACTCTTAAAACGTCCTTCTTTGATTTTGTTTAAATTCGTTAATATTGTTGTCCAATGAAATAAGAAATAATTATTTACCGAAAATTTTACTATTGATTTGAATAATTTAACTTAATGACGGAAAGCTTTCGGTTTCTTAACTAAAAAGTCATCGGCTAATGTCTGTTGTTTATGTATTTGTTTAATAAATGTGAACATAGATTAATTGAAATATCCTTTCAGAAAATGGTTCCTGTATCAGAATGTTTGGCAGACACACATTCTATTTATTATGTCATACATAAGGGTATAAATATATTTTGCATATAATGTGAAGTGTTGCTACAATTGCTTTTCTATTATTTATTATTTCATTAAAAAAGAGTGTTTATGTTTCCCATAGTAAACATCAACTAAACTATTTGTTATTGATGGTTGAACTGCAACATTCGAATCCCTAAACAATTAATATTGAAGTTGAATGCTATGAGTTTTTTTTTTTTTAAAAGTCCTTCTACAGTTTTAGATCAAAAGTGTGCCTACTATCATGACTATCGGATATTCTAAATTATTTCAAATACATTGGAATTTTTTAAAAACATTGTCAAAACTTGCTTCATGTACTTTGAAGTCAGATTTTATTAAAATTCTTAAAGTTTAGTTCATAAATGTATACATTTTTTATGGTTATTATGCAATATTTTTATAACAGGTCAATACTGAGAAATCAATGTTTGTAAATAAATATTGAAAGTAAATGTAATGTTTACCTTAGTAGAAATATGATATATCTTCAGTAGAATTTTTATGTTTTTATTGTAATATGCATGACTAAAATCGTCATAAAAAAGCTAAAAATTAACCCAATGTACACTTTTTTGTATAGTATACATTTATCAATAATTAAATTAAAAATACATTTTGTAAAGGTAGATGGGTCTATATCAAAATCCATAGAATGTTTTAATAATTTGTCAATATGTAGTTAATATCATGTTTTTTATAAAAAAATATAATGCAAAGCATGGGTCACTGGGATTCTATTCAGGCTACACGTTATAAAAATTGTCAAATTTTGTATAGATTATCCATGGAAAACCTAATTTTGTGTGATAAAAAGAAAACTACCCCATAGAATTTTGAGATAAAATATAAGAAGATAGCTCTAAAAATATGCTTTCAGATAAGAAATAGTAAAACATGGGATCACCGGACTAGTTTTCTATCTACAAAATAAAAAAAGTAAATTCTATTATAAAAGATACTTTATCTAAAATATCTCCTTTTATGGCAAAAGTTGATAAAAATGAATCAAACTACAATATTCTGTTTTCTTTAAAATACAGTCGTAATTATGATAAAACACATAATTTTCTATATTGACGTGAAAAGTATTGCAAATGAATTACATACTACTTTAGAAATTTGCACGTTTCAGTAAAGATCTAAACCGATTGTTATCTGCTATTTCGAAATCCCAGCTACATTAAAATATAAATACAAATGTCATTTAGCAGCAGTTATGACAATTTAGTTGATTGGGGGTGATAAACCTAGCATATATACGATGGATTCATATTAAAGTCAGTGCAACCTGATTTGAAGAATAATAGTTATACAAAGAAAACTATACGATTTAAGAAAATAAGGACTAAAACAATACACAACATTTAAAATGACCAGATTTAAATCAATCTTACGAATCTTACTTTTTTTCTCCTTTAATTAGATGATGAAAGCAAATTGTTTCTTCATCATTGCCAGCATATACTCTATTAATATTGTAATCCCTCTAATACAATTTCCTATCTGATTTAAATCGCTTTAGTAATTGTACCTTATTATATTTAAGTTAAACAATTAGTTTAAGCCTGTAAAGTATAACTTGATTTATTTTAATTGACTGGATGGAGTTTAACCCGTTCGTTCGTCATAGACCAGTCCATCTATAGACAGGTGTTTTTGGATAAACTAATCAATACATTGTAAAGTTATGGTTATTGATCCGGTTAAAATATGTGAACACTTAATGTGTATTTTCAAAATAAATAATGAGACCCAGCCTTTGATTTTCTTGTAAAGCAAAGTTTAAAAACTTCTAAAATTCTCCCCATTTTGGAAGTTGTATATATGAAGGTAAAACAAGACTACATCAGTTGGAAATTATGCGTATGTCGTAATTCTATAAGGAGATTTAGGGTCTAAATTTATTTCGTTGATATATTTTTATTTTTTTATAAATCACGTTTAGGATAAATCTCACAAACAGAATACTACAATAGCTAATACTTTAGAATATTCTGCTTTAGCACATATACAGGCTATAAGTCTTACACTATTTTATTCGTTTAATATCGTACACTCAGTTCTTTCGTATATTTGTTTTATGACACTGATTGCTGATAGGTGATTACAATCAGTTATAATAATTATAATGGCAATCATTTTTATCACACACATCTTAAAATATACTATCCTTATGCAAATTGAAGCGTAAGCCCCGCCTGATCAGTTGAAATAACATTGGTAATAGGAATAATTGATTGACCGGCAGTTCAAACGGGTAATAAATTTCAAGGAATGAAATTGTAAGATGGGTTAAGATTAATTAGCAAATTTGAAAGAAATGGGACGAGAATTTCGAAATAAAAATAAAAATAAGAATATTTATTAAATCCAATCAAAGGGCCCGTTTCCGAGCATATACATACATATGTAATATTAATTATACAGTAATTTTAAAGATATGTTACATTAAATATGAACAATTAGATAACTATACTCCATACTAGATGGTGTTTGAAAATAAATAAAATAGAATATTTTGTCTCTATACGAAATAAAAAAAAAAAAAAATTAAAATTAAAATAAACTACATCACTACTATGCATTTTTAGTTTCGGAATGCACATTTTTTCTTATTTGAAAACAAGTACTTATAAATCTTGACAATGCCATATTAACATTTTCAAACTCACATGACATCAACCAAAAAAAGTGTTCATACTTTGAAATATAATGGAAGTATTACATGGAATAACTTGACATAAATATGCATCCCTTTTGAATTTGTTTTTAAATTTCAAATAAGTACGCAATTTTCCTTTTAAACATTTGCATTTTCGTCTGTAGTATTTTTCCAGTAAATCCTATATCTACTAATCAAAATATTTTTAATTTTTTTAAATGATATATAACGTCAAATGTAATGAAACTGTCACTTTGATTTTTATCACCATGCGGGAAATATGCAAATGAATAGTTACAAATACACATTTTGACTGAAGGGAAACCAAATGATGTAATTCATATTATTTTAATAAATTGAGTATAGTTTGTTGCTTAACCCAGGTAAGTCTCCGGTCTTGTTTTCGTTTATTCTGGTATATCATTTGATTACGTTATCAAACTTCTACTAAAATAATTTAGAAAACGTTATTCAAAAAATTATTAGATTTTTTGCTTCCCTGGCATGATTTATAATACATTTACATGCATAAATATATATCCGTTATATACATGAATGTATCCTTAAAATACTACATGCTTACTTATGATTTTTGCTAAAAATAAATTCATATAATTTTACCTGTGTTGTAAAATCCTACTATCGAATGTTTACGCATTTACATTTATGGGTATATCCTCATACATAGTAGTGCATACAAATTATCAAATATTTATTAAAATTGTTGGTGGAAAAAAATCTGTCTTAAGACTTCAATATCTAATCATATTTTTAATTTATACTGGAAAATCAAAGTTCAATAAGTAAACTTATTTATTAAAATGGTTGCGTGCTCTTTTGTAGGTGTATGACTTGTATTGGAATCAAACGTTAGTAAAACACATCATTCGCATCCGGATCATTTTTGTCCGTAGCTGTAGCCAATTTAGAAAATTGACAAACATAATCGTAGTCCGCATTCGTATCGTTTTCATCAGGTAATCAATTATTGATTTAAATAATATATCTTAATTAGATAAAGATGGTATTATTAACATCAATGATATCGACATTAATCATAAAGGGCATATTTCGCAAAAAAGTTGTACAGGAGAAATTAATCCAAAAACCTTATCGGATCTCCGGACTTTCAAAATTTCAAAATTCAATTCCAAAAGTATGGCTTAATACATTAAAATCGGACAAATCCTTGAAAACTTCTGTAAATTATTTCTTTTTAAAACTGAACTTGACTGTTAACAGAAAGACTAAAAATTGAAATTATGTTATTAAAAAAAATATACAACCATTTGTATATAAAAAAAGAGACTTAAAGGATTTTTAAAACGTAAAAATATTTTCAAATTAGAATCAATCACTTCAATAAGTTACATGCTACACTATACTTTTTTCTTATCTAATTACGTGTGTAATAACAAATAATAATTGTTAAGACTAAAGTTGCTCCATTACAAACTCACATGTGAACAATTACTACAGCAGTGGAACATACAACACGATTGCAATAGTTTGTCCTCCATGTGGCCATTTAGCTACATGTAATAGATGTTCCCCTGTGATTAGAAGATGTCCAATATGATGAGTCTTTATCAAATGAACAGTAAAAGCCCCTACAACCTCCCATGTGAACAATTACTACACCAGTGGAACATACAACACGATTGCAATAGTTTGTTTTCCTTGTGGTCATTTAGGTACCTGTAGTAGCTGTGCACCTGTGATTAGAAGATATCCAATATAATAGAGTCTTTATAAAAAGAATAGTAAAAGCCATAATATGCTAATGTCTTTAAACTGTATAAAATGGATAAATAATAGTAAAACAAATCTTGCAACCTATACTCTAAGCTATATAGTTTTATATTGTATAAGCATGATCACGACGAAAACAAGAGATCAGATCTCAATTTATTCGTGACGCTTACAGAAGACATATGATTTAAAAAAGGAGATGTTTTATGCTTGCTAAATAGACAATTCTCCACCAGAGACCGATTGACGAAACTATATGTCACCGTACTGCCTTCAACAATGACAAAACCTAAACCCTATATCAAGCTATACATATTCTTCGAAATGACAAATATAATACTAGAACAATTAAAACGAGAAAACTAACGTCCTGTTACAGAAGACTTATAATATAACGACCACAAGGAAGAAAAACTCTGGTTAAGAATTATTTCTTCAGCAAGCATACCACATCATCTTTTTTATATGGAAAGTCTTCTTTAAGCCTTACGAAGAATTTGCAGATCTGATCTCTTCTTTTCGTCATGATCTAGCTTATACAATATAAAACTATATAACTTAAGGTATATATCGCAAGATTTATTTCATTAATTTCTATTATTTTTATACATTTTAAAGACATAAGCATATTATGGCTTTTACTGTTCTTTTGATAAAGACTCTACATACTGGACATCTTCTAATCACAGGTGCACAGCTACTACATGTAGCTAAAAGACCACAAGGAAGACAAACTATTGCAAGCGGTTCATCCAATTACATCTTACAACTCTGCTGATATATTAAGTTCTGATTTTCGTCTTCGTGACGTCTTACTGACACTCATATAATTTAGATTTAATGTAAAAAAAAATCATTTAATTTATTTAAGCAAATCATAAAGTATACCCGCGAGAAAAAAAACTTTGAATTTTAAACAAAAGTGTTCCATCAGATAAAGACTCTACATTTTGGACATCTTTATAACGTAGGTGCACAGCTACCACAAGCAGCTAGATAACCACACGGAAGAAAACAATTGTAATCGGTTCATCTTAGCATAACTTACAAGTCTATTGATATATTAGGTTCCTAATTTCTTCTTCAAGACTTCTAACTGACACTGAAATAAATGAGATGTAATGTAAGATTGATATAAATCATTTATTTAAGAAAATCATCAAGCGTTCTCTTGAGAAAAAAAAACTTTAAATTTGAAACAAAAAAGTGTTTTTGGTAATATTGATTAGTAAAAGTGGCTATGCATTGTGTTATTATTTAGAGCTTTCAGTTCAAGTTTAAATTTGAATTAAAGTTCGACTTCAACTTTAATATTCGGAAAAACTTCGAGTTAGTATAAAACAATCGTGTTTAAATGTTCGAGATAAGAGTTCAAGTTAATAGTCGAATTTGAAATAATGACATTTTCTTTTCTTTTTTTCTAAATATATAGAAAAGGATGTCAGTTTCTTGTTTGAATTGTACTAGTATTACATTTTTGATTCCAAGGAACTTTTATAGCTTGCTATGCGGTATAGGTTTGGTCATTGTTTCAGGTCGTACGGTGCTCTATAGCTATGTAAATTTGTCTCTATTGTAGAATAGTGTCTTTAGCAAGCATACCACATCTTCTTTTTTAATATGATTTGTCTTCTGTAAACGTCACTATAACTTGCAGATATGATCTTTTGTATTCTTCGTGATCATGCTTATACACTAAATACTATATAACTTAAAGTATATATTGCAAGATTTGTTTTATTAATTTTTATCTTTTTTATACATTTAAAAGACATAAGCATATTATGGCTTTTACTGTTCCTTTGATAAAGGCTCTAAATATTGGACATCTTTTAATCACAGGTGCACAGCTACTACATTTAGCTAAATGACCACAAGGAAGAAACATTATTGCAATCGTGTTGTATGTTCCACTGGTGTAGTAATTATTCACATGGGATGTTGTGATGGCTTTTACTGTTCCTTTGATTAAGACTCAACACATTGGACATCTTCTAATCACAGGTGCACAGCTACAACATATAGCTAAATGACCACATGGAAGACAAACTATTGCAATCGGGTTGTATAATCCAAGGCTGTATTAATTGTTCACATGGGAGGTTGTAATGGCTTTTACTGTTCCTTTGATTAAGACTCTACATATTAGACATCTTCTTAGCGCAAGTGTACAGCTACTGCTTGTAGCTAAATGACCACAAAGAAGACAAATTATTGCAATCGTGTTGTATGTTCCACTGGTGTAGTTATTGTTCACAAGGGAGGTTGTAATACCTTTAACTGTTCCTTTGATAAAGACTCTACATATAAGGCATCATAATTACAGGTTCACAGCTACTACATTTAGCTAAATGACCACAAGGAAGACAAACTATTGCAATCGTCTTGTATGTTCTACTTATTTAGTAATTGTTCACATAATAGGTTGTAATGGCTTTTACTGTTCCTTCAATACAAACTCTACAGATTTTAAATCTGCTTAGCGCAGGTGCACATCTACTACATGTAGCTAAATGACTACAAAGAAGACAAACTATTGCAATCGTGTTGTATGTTCCACTGGTGTAGTAATTGTTTACATGGGATGTTGTAATGGCTTTTAATGTTCCTTGATAAAGACTCTAGATATTGGACATCTTGTAATCACAGGGGCACAGCTACACCATGTAGCTAAATGACCAGATGGAAGACAAACTATTGCCATCGTCTTATATGTTCAACTGCTGTAGTAATTGTTCACATGGTCGGTTGTAATGGCTTTTACTGTTCCTTTGATAAAGACTCTACATATTAGGCATCTTCTAATTACAGGTGCACAGCTACAACATGTAGCTTAATGACCACATGGAAGCCAAACTATTGCAATCGTGTTGTATGTTCCCCTGGTGTATTAATTGTTCACATGGGAGGTTGTAGTGGCTTTAACTGTTCCTTTGATGAAGACTCTACATATTGGACATCTTTTAATAGCAGGTGCACAGCTACAACATGTAGCTAAGTGAACAAAAGGAAGCCAAACTAATGCAATCGTGTTGTATGTTCCACTGGTGTAGTAATTGTTTACATGGGAGGTTAAAATGGCTTTTACTATAAATTTGATAAAGACTCTACATATTTGGACATCTTCTAATCACAATGCACAGCTACAACATACAGCTAAATCACCACAAAGAAGACAAACTATTGCAATCGTGTTGTATGTTCCACTGGTGTAGTAATTGTTCACCAGGGAGGTAATAATACTTTTTACTGTTCCTTTGATAAAGACTCTACATATTAGGCATCTTCTAATTACAGGTTCACAGATACTCCATGTAGCTAAATGACCACAAGGAAGACAAACTATTTCAATCGTCTTGTATGTTCTACTGATTTATTAATTGTTCACATGGGAGGTTGTGATGGATTTTACTGTTCCTTTAATAAAAACTCCACGGATTGGACATCTTCTTAGCGCAAGTGCACAGCTACTACTTGTAGCTAAATGACCACAAAAAAGACAAACTATTGCAATCGTGTTGTATGTTCCACTGGTGTAGTAATTGTTCTCATGGGAGGTTGTAATACCTTTTACTGTTCCTTTGATAAAAACTCTTTATATTAGGCATCTTCTAATTACATGTTCACAGCTACTACATGTAGCTAAATGACCAGAAGGAAGACAAACTATTGCAATCGTCTTGTATGTTCCATTAATTTAGTAATTGTTCACAAGGGAGCTTGTAATGGCTTTTACTGTTCCTTCAATAAAAACCCTACATATTGGACATCTTCTAAGTGCAGGTGCACAGTTAAAACATGAAGCTTAATGACCACAAAGAAGACAAACTATTGCAATCGTGTTATATGTTCCACTGGTGTACTAATTGTTTACATGGGAGGTTGTAATGGCTTTTAATGTTTCTTTGATAAAGACTCAACATATTGGACATCTTGTAATCACAGGGGCACAGCTACAAGATGAAGCTAAATGACCACATGGAAGCCAAACTATTGCAATCGTGTTGTATGTTCCACTGGTCTAGTAAATTTTCACATGGGAGGTTGTAATGGCTTTTACTGTTCCTTTGATGAAGACTCCACATATAGGACATCTTTTAATCACAGATGCACAGCTACTACATGTAGCTAAAGGACCGCAAGGAAGCCAAACTATTGCAATCGTGTTGTATGTTCCACTGGTGTAGTAATTGTTCACATGGGAGTTTGTAATACCATTAACTGTTCCTTTGATGAAGACTCTACATATTGGACATCTTCTAATTACAGGTTCACAGCTACTACATATAGCTAAATGACCACAAGGAAGACAAACTATTGCAATCGTCTTGTATGTTACACTAATTTAGTAATTGTTCACAAGGGAGCTTGTAATGGCTTTTACTATTCTTTTGATAAAGACTCTACATATTTGGACATCTTCTAATCACAATGCAGAGCTACAACATACAGCTAAATGACCACATGGAAGACAAGCTATTGCAATCGTGTTGTATGTTCTACTGCTGTAGTAATTGTTCACATGGGAGGTTGTAATGGCTTTTACTGTTCCTTTGATAAAGACTCTACATATTGGACACCTTCTTTGCGCAGGTGCACAGCTACTGCTTGTAGCTAAATGACCACAAAGAAGACAAAGTATTGCAACCGTGTTGTATGTTCCACTGGACATATTTGGACATCTTCTTGTATGTTACACTAATTTAGTAATTGTTCACAAGGGAGCTTGTAATGGCTTTTACTATTCTTTTGATAAAGACTCTACATATTTGGACATCTTCTAATCACAATGCAGAGCTACAACATACAGCTAAATGACCACAAGGAAGCCAAACTATTGCAATCGTGTTGTATGTTCTACTGGTGTAGTAATTATTCATATGGGAGGTTGTAATAACTTTTACTGTTCCTTTGATGAAGACTCTACATATTGGACATCTTCTAATCACAGGTTCACAGCTAATACATGTAGCTAAGTGACCACAAGGAAGCCAAACTATTGCAATCGTGTTGTATGTTCCACTGGTGTAGTAATTGTTCACATGGGAGGTTGTAATGACTTTTACTGTTTCTTTGATAAAGACTACATATTGGACATCTTCTAATCACAGGTGCACAGCTACAACATGTAACTAAATGACCACAAGGAAGTCAAACTATTGCAGTCGTGTTGTATGTTCCACTGGTGTAGTAATTGTTTACATGGGAGGTTGTAATGGCTTTAACTGTTCCTTTGATAAAGACTCTACATATGGGACATCTTCTAATCACAGGGGCACAGCTACAACATGTAGCTAAATGACCATATGGAAAACAAACTATTGCAATCGTGTTGTATACTCCACTGCTGTAGTAATTGGTCATATCGGAGATTGTAATGGCTTTTACTGTTCCTTTGATAAAGATTCTACATATTGGACTTCTTCTAATCACAGAGGCACAGCTACTACATGTAGCTAAATAACCACAAGGGAGACAAACTATTGCAATCGTGTTTTATGTTCCACTGCTGTAGTAATTGTTCACATGGGAGGTTGTAATGGATTTTACTGTTCCTTTGATAAAGACTCTACATATTGGACATCTTGTTAGCGCAGGTGCACAGCTACTACTTGTAGCTAAATGACCACAAAGAAGACAAACTATTGCAATCGTGTTGTATGTTCCACTGGTGTAGTAATTGTTCACATGGGAGGTTGTAATACCTTTTACTGTTCCTTTGATAAAGACTCTACATATAAGGCATCTTCTAATTACAGGTTCACAGCTACTACATGTAGCTTTATGACCACAAAGAAGACAAATTATTGCAATCGTGTTGTATGTTCCACTGGTGTAGTATTTGTTTACATGGGAGGTTGTAATGGCGTTTACTGTTCCTTCAATAAAACAATTAAAACTCTACAGATTGGACATCTTATTAGCGCAGGTGCACAGCTACTACATGTAGCTAAATGATTACAAAGAAGACAAACTATTGCAATCGTGTTATATGTTCCACTGATGTAGTAATTGTTTACATGGGAGGTTGTATTGGCTTTTAATGTTCTTTTGATAAAGACTCTACATATTGGACATCTTCTTAGCGCAGGGGCACAGCTAAAACATGTAGCTTAATGACGACATGAAAGACAAACTATTGCCATCGTGTTATATGTTCAACTGCTGTAGTAATTGTTCAAATTGGAGGTTGTAATGACTTTTACTGTTCCTTTGATAAAGACTCTACATATAAGGCATCTTTGGATTACAGGTGCACAGCTACAACATGTAGCTAAATCACCACATGGAAACCATACTATTGCAATTGTGGTGTATGTTCCACTGGTGTAGTTATTGTTCACATGGAAGGTTGTAATGGCTTTTACTGTTCCTTTAATGAAGACTCTACATATTGCACATTTTTTAATCACAGATGCACAGCTACTACATATGGCTAAATGACCACAAGGAAGCCAAACTATTTCAATCGTGTTGTATGTTCTACTGGTGTAGTAATTATTCACATGGGAGGTTGTAATAGGTTTTACTGTTTCTTTGATGAAGACTCTACATATTGGACATCTTCTAATCACAGGTGCACAGCTAATACATGTAGCTAAGTGACTACAAGGAAGCCAAACTAATGCAATCGTGTTGTATGTTCCACTGCTGTAGTAATTGTTCACATGGGAGGTTGTAATGTCTTTGACTGTTCCTTTGATAAAGACTCTACATATTGGACATCTTCTAATCACAGGTGCACAGCTACAAGATGAAGCTAAATGACCACATGGAAGCCAAACTATTGCAATCGTGTTGTATGTTCCACTGGTCCAGTAATTTTTCACATGGGAGGTTGTAATGGCTTTTACTGTTCCTTTGATGAAGATTCCACATATAGGACATCTTTTAATCACAGATGCACAGCTACTACATGTAGCTAAAGGACCGCAAGGAAGCCAAACTATTGCAATCGTGTTGTATGTTCCACTGGTGTAGTAATTGTTCACATGGGAGTTTGTAATACCTTTTACTGTTCCTTTGATGAAGACTCTACATATTGGACATCTTCTAATTACAGGTTCACAGCTACTACATATAGCTAAATGACCACAAGGAAGACAAACTATTGCAATCGTCTTGTATGTTACACTAATTTAGTAATTGTTCACAAGGGAGCTTGTAATGGCTTTTACTATTCTTTTGATAAAGACTCTACATATTTGGACATCTTCTAATCACAATGCAGAGCTACAACATACAGCTAAATGACCACATGGAAGACAAGCTATTGCAATCGTGTTGTATGTTCTACTGCTGTAGTAATTGTTCACATGGGAGGTTGTAATGGCTTTTACTGTTCCTTTGATAAAGACTCTACATATTGGACACCTTCTTTGCGCAGGTGCACAGCTACTGCTTGTAGCTAAATGACCACAATGAAGACAAAGTATTGCAACCGTGTTGTATGTTCCACTGGTGTAGTAATTGTTCACATGTTAGGTTGTAAAACCTTTTACTGTTCCTTTGATAAAGACACTACATATAAGGCATGTTCTAATTACAGGTGCATAGCTACAACATGTAGCTTAATGACGACATGAAAGACAAACTATTGCAATCGTGTTGTATGTTCCACTAATTTAGTAATTGTTCACATGGGTGGTTGTAATGGCTTTTACTGTTCCTTTAATGAAGACTCTACATATTGGACATCTTTTAATCACAGATGCACAGCTACTACATATAGCTAAATGACCACAAGGAAGCCAAACTATTGCAATCGTGTTGTATGTTCTACTGGTGTAGTAATTATTCATATGGGAGGTTGTAATAACTTTTACTGTTCCTTTGATGAAGACTCTACATATTGGACATCTTCTAATCACAGGTTCACAGCTAATACATGTAGCTAAGTGACCACAAGGAAGCCAAACTAATGCAATCGTGTTGTATGTTCCACTGGTGTAGTAATTGTTCACATGGGAGGTTGTAATGGCTTTTACTGTTCCTTTGATAAAGACTCTACATATGGGACATCTTCTAATCACAGGGGCACAGCTACAACATGTAGCTAAATGACCATATGGAAGACAAACTATTGCAATCGTGTTGTATACTCCACTGCTGTAGTAATTGGTCATATTGGAGATTGTAATGGCTTTTACTGTTCCTTTGATAAAGATTCTACATATTGGACTTCTTCTAATCACAGAGGCACAGCTGCTACATGTAGCTAAATAACCACAAGGGAGACAAACTATTGGAATCGTGTTTTATGTTCCACTGCTGTAGTAATTGTTCACATGGGAGGTTGTAATGGATTTTACTGTTCCTTTGATAAAGACTCTACATATTGGACATCTTGTTAGCGCAGGTGCACAGCTACTACTTGTAGCTAAATGACCACAAAGAAGACAAACTATTGCAATCGTGTTGTATGTTCCACTGGTGTAGTAATTGTTCACATGGGAGGTTGTAATACCTTTTACTGTTCCTTTGATAAAGACTCTACATATAAGGCATCTTCTAATTACAGGTTCACAGCTACTACATGTAGCTTTATGACCACAAAGAAGACAAAATATTGCAATCGTGTTGTATGTTCCACTGGTGTAGTAATTGTTTACATGGGAGGTTGTAATGGCGTTTACTGTTCCTTCAATAAAACAATTAAAACTCTACATATTGGACATCTTATTAGCGCAGGTGCACAGCTACTACATGTAGCTAAATGATTACAAAGAAGACAAACTATTGCAATCGTGTTATATGTTCCACTGATGTAGTAATTGTTTACATGGGAGGTTGTATTGGCTTTTAATGTTCTTTTGATAAAGACTCTACAAATTGGACATCTTCTTAGCGCAGGGGCACAGCTAAAACATGTAGCTTAATGACGACATGAAAGACAAACTATTGCCATCGTGTTATATGTTCAACTGCTGTAGTAATTGTTCACATTGGAGGTTGTAATGGCTTTTACTGTTCCTTTGATAAAGACTCTACATATAAGGTATCTTCGGATTACAGGTGCACAGCTACAACATGTAGCTAAATCACCACATGGAAACCATACTATTGCAATTGTGTTGTATGTTCCACTGGTGTAGTTATTGTTCACATGGAAGGTTGTAATGGCTTTTACTGTTCCTTTAATGAAGACTCTACATATTGGACATTTTTTAATCACAGATGCACAGCTACTACATATGGCTAAATGACCAGAAGGAAGCCAAACTATTTCAATCGTGTTGTATGTTCTACTGGTGTAGTAATTATTCACATGGGAGGTTGTAATAAGTTTTACTGTTTCTTTGATGAAGACTCTACATATTGGACATCTTCTAATCACAGGTGCACAGCTAATACATGTAGCTAAGTGACTACAAGGAAGCCAAACTAATGCAATCGTGTTGTATGTTCCACTGCTGTAGTAATTGTTCACATGGGAGGTTGAAATGGCTTTTACTGTTCCTTTGATAAAGACTCTACATATTGGATATCTTCTAATCACAGATGCACAGCTACTACATATATATAAATGACCACAAGGAAGCTAAACTATTGCAATCGTGTTGTATGTTCTACTGGTGTAGTAATTATTCATATGGGAGGTTGTAATAACTTTTACTGTTCCTTTGATGAAGACTCTACATATTGGACATCTTCTAATCACAGGTTCACAGCTAATACATGTAGCTAAGTGACCACAAGGAAGCCAAACTAATGCAATCGTGTTGTATGTTCCACTGGTGTAGTAATTGTTCACATGTGAGGTTGTAATGTCGTTTACTGTTCCTTTGATAAAGCCTCTACATATTGGACATCTTCTAATCACAGGTGCACAGCTACAACATGTAGCTAAATGACCACAAGGAAGCCAAACTATTGCAATCGTGTTGTATGTTCCACTGGTGTAGTAATTGTTCACATGGGAGGTTGTAATGACTTTTACTGTTCCTTTGATAAAGACTACATATTGGACATCTTCTAATCACAGGTGCACAGCTACAACATTTAGCTAAATGACCACAAGGAAGCCAAACTATTGCAATCGGGTTGTATGTTCCACTGGTGTAGTAATTGTTTACATGGGAGGTTGTGATGGCTTTTACTGTTCCTTTGATAAAGACTACATATGAGATATCTTCTAATCACAGGGTCATAGCTACAACATGTAGCTAAATGACCATATGGAAGACAAACTATTGCAATCGTGTTGTATACTCCACTGCTGTAGTAATTGGTCACATGGGAGATTGTAATGGCTTTTACTGTTCCTTTGATAAAGACTCTACATATTGGACTTCTTCTAATCACAGGGGCACAGCTACTACATGTAGCTAAATAACCACAAGAAAGACAAACTATTGCAATCGTGTTTTATGTTCCACTGCTGTAGTAATTGGTCACATTGGAGGTAGTAATGGATTTTACTGTTCCTTTGATAAAGACTCTACATATTGGACATCTTCTAATCACAGGTTTACAGCTAATGCATGTAGCTTAATGACCACAAGGAAGAAACACTATTGCAATCGGTTGATCCAGTTATATCTTACAATTCTCCTGATGTTTTAGGTTCTTATCTCCTTCTTCAAGACTTCTTACTGCCACTAAAAGAAAAAAGATTTAAATGTAAAATTTATTCGTTTCATTTATTTCAGCAAATCATTAAGTATCCTCTCGAAAAATGTAATTTAACTTCAAAACAAAAGCGTTTTTTGCATTTTTGATAAGTTGAAAGTGGTAAGGTTTTGCTTTATTATTTCGAGCTTGTAGTTCAAGTTTAGGTTGATATAAGTTCGAGTCAAAGTTAAATATTCGGAATTACTACGGGTTAGTTTAAAAAAAAATCGTGTGGAAACTTTCGAGATAAGAGTTCTAGTTATTAGTCGAGTTTGAATAAATGATCGAGTTTAGAATTACTATTAATTTTATACTGTATATTGAACTTTTACTCGACCACAAGATGTAACCCGAACTCGAACATGTCTATTATTTCAAAAATTGCTCGAACTTGAATATGTTCTCAAAAGCTAGAATACTACTTTTACCTCGAACTTCAACTTGAATCCAACTCCATGATAAACCACATAGTTATTCCCGAATCAATGTGTTCATATATTGGCAATACAAATATAAAACTGTAATATCATACTTCTCTGGTCTGCTGCAGATTCACTTCATAAAATATATATATATATATATCAAAGTAGACTTGGTGTAAAGGCAAATATGACGCGTATATATCACAAATGAAAATGTCTAAATTCTAGAGATAAACATGCGATCATCAATGACTTAAAAGTGTCAATACTACCCATACGTGTAGGTTTGATTAGGAACTTTACGTTTAAAATTTTCCTCGGAGTTCAGTATTTTAGTGATTTTACTTTTTATTGGTTTTTCTTTTTTTTATATATATATAAAATAATCCGGATGTAAGTTTTCACATTTGAATTGTACCAGTATTACATTTGCCATTTCAAAGAATTTGAATAGCTTGCTATGCGGTATAGGGTTTTGTCATTGTTAAAGGCCGTACGATGACCTATAGTTTCGTCAATTGGTCTCTGGTCGAGAATTTTTTTTTTAACAAGCATACCACATCTTCTTTTTATATCATATGTCTCCTGTAACCGTCACGAAGAATTCGCAGATCTGTTATTTTATTTTCGTCCTGATCTTGCTTATAAAATATAAAATTATATAACTTACAATATCTATTGCAAGATTTGATTTTAGACATTAGCACATTTTTGCTTTTATTGTTCCTTTGATGAAAACTCTACATATTAAACATCTTCTTAGCGCATGTGCACAGCTACTACAAGCAACTAAATGCCAACATGGAAAACAAACTATCGCAATCGGTCCATCCAATAATATCTTACAAGTCTGCTGATCTTTCAGGTTTTCATTTTCTCCTGCAAGATTTTTTTACTGACACTGAAATAAATAAAGGGTAATGTAAAACTGATACATTTCATTTATTGAAGTAAATGATAAAGTATCCCCTCGAAAAAAAATTTAAATTTGAAAAAAGTGTTTTCGGTATTTTTGATTACTTGAAAAAGGCTGAAATTGCATTATTAATGCGAGCTTTTAGTTCGAGTCTAAATTTGAATTAAAGTTCGACTTACAGTTTAATATTCGGGAATATTTCGAGTTAGATTTTGACCAATCGTGTTTAAATGTTCGAGATAAGAGTAGAAGTGAATCGTCGAATTTGAAATAATGATCGACTTGAAAGTTACTAGTATACACATACTGTAGATTGAACTTTAACTCGAACACAACATGCAACTCGAACTTGAACTTGTCTATTATTATAAAATTTATTGCTCGAACTCGAATATGTTCTCAAAAGTGTTACTAGCAAACTACTTATACCTTAAACTATACAACTTACAAAATATATTGCAAGATTTGTATTATTAATTTTTTATCATTTTGAAACATTTGAAAAACATTCGCACATTATGGCTTTTACTGTTCCTTTCATGAAAACTCTTTCTTACCGAAGGTGCACGGCTACTGAATTTAGGTTCGACTTGAAGTCAAATATTAGGGAATACTTCGAGTTAATAAAAACAAATCGTGTTGAAATGATCGAGATAGAGTTCAAGTTAATCGTCGAATTTGAAATAATGATCTAGTTGAGAGTTATTAATACACACACATACTGTAGATTGAACTTTAACTCGAACACAAGATGTAACTCGAATTCGAACTTGTCTACTGTTCCTCTGGTATCTTTCGTCCCTCTTTTAGTTCCAAATGTATTGCTCGAACTCGAATATGTACTTAAACGCCTCATGAGAATATCGAACTTCAACATGAATCCAACTCAATGATAAACCACATAGTTATTCCCGCATCAATTTGTTCATGTATGGGCAATAGATATATAAAACTGTAATATCATATTTAATCGGTTCTACTGAAGATTCACAACGTAACAAATATATAGATTAAAGCTGCGTGGTGTAGAGGTAAATTATACAACAACCCTGCAACAAAATTCTAGAGATAAACCTGCGATCATCAAAGACTGGAAAGAGTCTATCCATACAGGACATACATATAATATAAAAAAAGACGATGTGGTATAATTGCCAATGAGACAACTCTCCATAAGAGACCAAAATGACATAGAAATTAACAACTATAGGTCACCGTATGGCCTTCAACAATGAGCAAAGCCCATACCGCATAGTCAGCTATAATAGGTTCCGATATGACAATGTAAAACAATTCAAACTAGAATACTAACTGACTTATGTATGTACAATAAATGAACGAAACACAAATATGTAACACATAAACAAACGACAACCACTGAATTACAGGCTCCTGACTTGGGACAGGCACATACATACAGACTGTGGCGGTGTTAAACATGTTACATTCATGTTTATTTGATTTGATTTTTTTTTTAGTGTTTAAAGGTTAAAGTAAAAACTTCTAGTTCTTTAACATACCCTTATTAAATAAAATCTATAAAAACCCGTCCTAAACAAACATAACGGCTTTATCCATACCTATAATGGTTTACTTTCACAACTTGTGACTTGGATGGAGACTTGTCTCATTGGCACTCATACCACATCTTCTAATATCTTTTTTATAAATTAAATTAGAAAGATAGTCAGTCAGTAGAAGCAAATAATTCTTGTACATTAGTTTACCCTAATTATATCCAATTTATAAAAATCAGTGTGTAATTGTTTTTTTAACCAACTTTAATCCAGAACTCAGTTAGGGCTGAGTAAGACATGTACAACAATTCTTTGTTTTTGTAAAAATGAATCCAAACGAGTAGAATAAAAGTTTTGAACATTAAAACTCATTTTTGTTCACGACAATGTCGTACATTGTTGTGAATAATTTATACTGAACTGTTTTTTTTTATTTCCGCAATTCCATGTAAACAATTGTATCATACACATGTATTGGTGATTTACCTAAAAAGAATAAGCATATTGCATGGTTTTGTTTTCTCATTTGTACCTAGTGTTGTTCAAAAGATGCATCGCATATCCTACGTTTGTATACATTCCACAGAAAATATAATGATAAATAAAGTGAAAAAAAGTTTCATTTTTTTTAGATTTTGTTACACATCACGTGCACGTAGGACACAAATGAAATCAAATTATGAAATGACATGACGTTGACGCATATGCAGATTGTAAAATTATAAAATTATTATAGATGTTTTAATTTGATGCATGCAGAATTAAAATTAATATTATTGCATAAAACTTGGTTAAAGCAATTCTTATAAAATACGCTGCATTCGTATACATGTAACATATATTTACCGTCATTTGTATTTGTTTGTATTTAAGTTATACATATCCTACATATTTCACAAATCATTATACTTATTATTATACCATCAATACAATCGCATTTATTTAAATAAATTTGAATTGAATTACGTACTTGAGCTTTCAATCTTAAACACTAAACGTCACGCAAAATACGCAACCCCGCATTCCTGTATAGACATAATGGTTTAAAGGCATGCTATGATACAGAAAGTCACATTTCATTTTTGTAAGCGTAAAAAATAAATTGAAACATTGAACTCAGGCACAGTTGTGATCACAACTCAAGCTTTAGACGGAACACATTAAATTATTTGTTTTGATCAGAATAATCAAAGGTAAGCAATTGATTTTTATACAGTAATTTAGATATTTTGTTCTGTTTGACAAAGACTTAATATACATACTTGTTTTTATAAACAATTCATCAAAATGGATATAAGATGATAACGATGACAAATAATGAGGTATACCATTGCCACAGAATAAGGAATCAGTTCTAATTCTGAAAAAAAAAAAAAAAAAAAAAAAAAACTGTGGGATTATTTGTTTTCCGAACGCTATATCAATTCCAGAATTCTTGGTTAAATGCAGTATATCAGACACCAAGATAGAGGCATACAAGGATAAATCCTTTTCCACAGCTAAAAAAATCCTTAAAAACCACAAACTTATCTATATCAATGATAAGTCGTTGATTGCATGATTGTGTCTCTAAATGTCCACTGGGAAATATATTGTGCATACCAAATGGTAATCAGTCGTTATAGGATTGAAATAAAACTTGAATTAAAAAAAAATTGAAGTTCTTTGTGTTTCTTCTTCAAGAAAAAAATCATAACATGGCACATATATTACAATTTTCCTGACACTTAGTCTTTGTACTATTTGTCTTTCACTTTGTTTATTGGAAACAGTTTTTCATGGATTGTATAATATTTCATCTTGGTAGCTTTCAAAATTTTGTGTACGTAATATATATTTACAGACAGGTCATGTTCTAAATCAGTAGGACAATTATTTTTTTCATTTTACATCAGATGTGTGTTAAAATGTCAGTTTTGATTTCAAATTTGGCACATCATTGAATTTATAAACTATGAAGTAAGTTTTTAAATGATTCCAAACACTATCTATACAGTTGATGAATTTTGCAAACGGTGTGACGTAAGATACTTTTTGTCAAGTGGTAAACGCTATAGCGTATGTTTACACGAATGTTAGAAAATTCGTTCAAAAATAGTTTATCATTTCTGTCTGGGAGTTTTTTATTGGCAATTATACCACATTTTTGTATGTCTTGTATCTAATCAAAATAGAACTTCAGTACTCAGTATCTGATATTGGATATTTGTATTTTAGTAGTAGATATTAATTTATCGACACAAGAGAGAAATTATGCTTCAAGCAGTGAGTTAGTAAATACAGGCTCACTATACATAGACATTAAGCATGAAGACTTTATCTCAATAAATCAAATTAGACTACCTTTACATATACATAAACAGAAGAACAGACTAGACAATGGTAAATGAACATTTATTAAATACCTCATTTTTTTTAATACTTAAAAAAACAACGAATCCACTTTCTAAATTGAAAATTGTATAATTCAGGCAAGTATTTATTGATTGGTAAATTACTTAACGTTCCATGGGGAAAACATTGATGAACTAATAATAACCAAAAATTTCACAGTATAAGATTTGTTTGTTAAAAATTACATAACAAACTTGTTGTTTAGAAGATGTGAAAACTTCTTGTACATTAGCATACCATTATTTAATGAAATTTAGAAAAATGAAACCAAACCAGAAGAATCAAAGTTATCAAAATTATTTTGTTTTAAAAAATTTCCTACACTATTGTGAATAAATTTATTATTTACTATCTTTAATTTCCGGAACTACAAGTAAACAATTGTACCAAACACATATATTGGTTATTTGCCTAGTAAGACCAAGCTTATTGCATGGTTTTTGTTTTTCATTTGTACATGTACCTAGTGTTGTTCAAAATATGCATCATATATCCTGTGTTTGTATATACATCAAAGAAATGTAATAACCAATATAACGAGAGAACTCTTGATTTACTTTTCAGATTTTGTTACACAGCATGGAGGACGAAGGTAGATAATGAAATGACATAACTTGGATGCATATGCAAATTGTAAAAACACGATTCTTTTTATTATAAAATATTTATAAATATTTTGACTTGACATATGCATGATTAAAAAAAAAGTTTTTCATACAATTTGTTGAAATCAATCCCAAAGAGTATGATGTGATCTGATACATCTGCACAGTCATTTGTAATTGTTATAATATATCATTTGGATTCTACATACCCCATATATTTCCGTGGATGGACAATGGTTTGAACAACTACAAATAAAAGAAATAATAAAATAACATAACTCCCATTAAAAAATATGAAGAGAGCGCCTGCAATACTAGGCACGTTTGTCCATCCAAAAAAAAAAAAATTCACCAGCCTGTAAAACATTGTGCAATTTAAACATTACACCGTACTAATTGACCGGTTGTTGTTGATTTCTTTTTATAAGAGAGAAGTTACCAACTGCAAAGCTGCACCCATGCTTTATCCAACATTTTCGACATAAGGAAATGCATGTACAAGGTTACTAATAAAGATTCGTTTAATGTGTTTGAGTGTTTGATTTTGCTATTTGTTAAAGGACATTCTGTTTTGAATTTCCTTGGTGCTTGGTATTCTTTTTTACTTCCAACCTCTTATTGAAAATCACCAATACTAGTACCCTTCATCTGACCGCAATGGTTTTACGTTTGTGTGTTTGTTCAACTCAGACGAGTCGCGTGCTTTCAAATTGGTAGTTTTTTTTTTGCTTGTGACTAATTTGCTGTAAAACACAAGTGTGCCACTATAATCCTCAGATATCCGATATCATATCCAACAAATTAAAATAATACATATTTGTCAACGTCGACGCCTTAAAATGCATGTTTTTTTCATACACCGAACGAATTAACGATTATAATCAAAAAGATGAATTGAAAACAAAGACCCCTGACGATACATATGGATTTATATGTGAACTCTCATGCTTGGTCTGGTAAAATATGTTCAGAGGGATTTAAATGTTGTTTATAAATGAATTATTTACCTGGAGACATCAATAAACTAATTCATGTTGATAAGCAGAGGAAGGACGGGGGTGGGGTGGTGGATTTGACATTATTTTCCAATATATTTTCACTACACGTACCTGTTGCCAGTACGCTAATTTCCAAACAGTTCCGATTTTAAAAAATACAACCCTGGTTACAACAAATTTAGAAACTCCTTAGTTACGTACATAGGTTTCATTTTAAAACAGTGTTTTACTAATTTAACACTACAAAATCGGTGTCTGATCAGACATCCACAATACTGTAAGTTGTTATTTGTATATACTCATTCATTGAAAAAAATGATTGCTGAACTATACATTTTATCAATCTTTCTGTCTAATATTTACCTTGTGTGTCGAGACTGTCGACGGTTATGATACTTTAATCAACAATGGTGTGACGTTCTGTCATTTGATTGGTCAAATGTGCGAAGTTCACTGTCGTCATAAGTCTAGTTGTTATGACATATTTAAAGATATTCTCTACCTTCATTTACTTTCATAACTACTCACCTGTAACCAGGTGAATACCGTGGGAATTTATATCACAGTTCATAAACTTTTAAGATATATTCAACGCAATTATCTAATTATTACTATCGTTGTAAATATAAGTATACATGCTTCCTTAAACATGAACTATTCAATACTTTTTTTTCTCAAATTAATGGAATAAACTAATGAACAAACATGACATACTAAATGATTGATAATTATTTTTTTTTTATTTATTGGTAATCAGTAAATTGTGATAAAAACCTCGTATATGATTTAAACATACTCAGTTTATTATTGATATGAATTCATGTTTTCTTATAATGAAGACGGGCTGTTTGCATCAAACTGACTGTACAATTTATGTATATTCAATGTCGTCCAATAATCTCGATACATGTATATCAAACTACACTCATTTCACGCACTTTAGCTATGCCTTTTTAGAATGTTACTGCACTCATCATATACATTGAGATTACCCTCAGTATCAAATAGGATAAGTTTTGCTTACACCTTATTTTTTTCTATGAAGTGTTTTATGGACTTGTTTGTCTTTTTCGATATTTATGTTTTGCATAAAGCAAAAGAAAACATAGTTTGATGCTGGTGCCACCTAGCTGGTAAGGACGAATTATTTATGAATTTCCGAAAAGAAAACGTCGTGATTTAAATAAACAACTGTTCAACCGTGCGATATAGCATTGGTATCTATCCTGACGGATAAAAAAGACTGACGGAGTACATTTTTTTATTTGGTTTTCCCACATCTCAGTGGAAGAATCTTTTGATCTTATTCTTATTAGTATGTTTTTTATCTTCTGTCTAATTCTTGTCTTACGCCGTATTGTTGTTTGAAAAATTGTTGCTTAGATTTTTGGTATATAATATCGAATAGTGTTTAAGCTTTTGAATCATACAATGATTAACCAAATATTGAACCTCGGTTGAAGGATCTCCCCGAACAATGTGTCTTGTGTACCTAACTGTTTCGCATCTGTAAAAGATCAAGATAACATTGTTTTACCAAATAGCTTGTTTTTTTTTCAGGTTGGTTGAAATATTTTTAATAGAACATATATGAAGGTTCCATATGAGAGTAATTTCCCTTTAACTTTCGTAATAAGTGAAATGAAGTAGTAACTCATAAACGATGAGTGATAGAAACCTAGATTTTGTTTGAGGCCATGGCTCCATCAAAACGAATGTGGTCAGGGTCAAAGCTCAAATTCATGTTTTAATTTTCTGCCTGTGCTTGTGTATGCTTCTCCTAAGATACTGTGGGATATATTGACAAAATGATTTCGCCAAATTGTTAGTTGTGGTATGTAGTAACGAATGTTGAAAAAAAGAAATATGGTTCTATACATCTATAACATTACATAGTAGAGACCAAATATACTTTTATGAAAGATATTTGTTTGGTGACCTTGAAATGAAGGTCAAAGTCAAACATAAATCTAATCTGTAGATTTTGACTTTTGATAAACATTTTATGATATTTTGCATTTGGTAGGAATATGATACAAAAGTCAACTGGAAGTGACATTAAATAAATCGAAAGTGGCCGATGTATGCATTAATTTACTCTAAAAACTTTTAAATGGTCAACGTGTACTATTTTCATTTTTTTGCGTTATGACACGACTGAATTTGATAAATGACATCCACATTAGTTCTAATGGCCCTGTCCGGTCAAGTCCTAATTTTTGTTTAGCATGCGGCGGATACCAATACCAGACATATTGGTCCTTAACGAAAGTATGCGGCTTTAGTTTAACATCGTGTCTATGGAAGCTTGCTTCGAGCTTTTCATATTCAAAATCGAAAAATCGTTGCGTAGCTTCTTTTACTCGGGCAATCAATCTTGCCTTTATAAGAAGGCGAACCAACAATCACGTCCTAACATGAGAAGGTTAGGAGAACGTCACTGATGAGTCTTGTGTAGACGAAACGCGCGTCAGACTATACTCCTGGTACCTTTGATAACTATTTGAGCTTTTATAAACAGCGGCACGGTAAGCCATAAGTATAAACAGATGATCATCGCAATCTGAACTAATTTCGTCTACATACATTGCGAACATGTGTTCAGCAGCACGGTTATACCTCTCGACCGCGGGATTGAAATCTGCAAGGGGTAGTTCTTGACTTGTCTTTGCCTAGCAATTTGCATTTTTAGAAAATAAATTTGAACTATCACCCCTGATCCGTATGAATTCTAGCTGGTGTCCCAAAACGTCAATCTAGATATATTGGATACTGATTATGCCGTATGATTTAAAGCGTATGCCTTCTTCCATTTAGAAAAGTAGTCACCTACTACCATAGTACAAATGTATATTCATTTTGCTCGTCCGTCATACATGTAGCAAGGGTCCCCCCTTGATATCGACCGCGATGCATTCTAATGGACTTTTAACGGAACAATGTTGCATACGATATTTGCTCATTTTCAGTTCAGGATTACGTTTCACACTCGACGGACACGTTTGACACCACATAGAAACATCACTGGTCACTAATGGCCAAAAAAACCGATTTCGAACCTTAAGTAAGGTTTCTTCGCGACCTAAATGGCTGGCTGGACGTTTATTGTGTAACTGTTTCATTATTTCCTCTCACACTTCTCTTGGTGCAATCAGGCGTTTAGTTAAAGATCCGTCAATTTCGTTTATTTTACGATATAGTAAATCCCATTGTCTTAGTAAGGCGGACTACCCCTGAATAGGAGTATTCACGACCGTTTTTTTATTTCATTTTTAAAGAAATTGCATTACAGTACTGAGGTTACTGTCTTATTGTTTCAGTCTTAACATTTCCCCGTTGTCCAATTGTTAGACTGTGTTTGACTGAGTTATGTCAGATAATTCGCTACTTTTCGAAGTATTATTATTTGCTTTGCTTATTGCATTCACGCTGCAAGATATGTTGATTTTGCATTCTTTGACAATCCTCTCGTTTACATCGGCGTCTAGTGAAATTTTCAACTAAATTCATCTATTGAGAGCATGAATTTCAAAACAATATTACTTTTCTCCCGAGACCTCTGTGTTACAAAGCAGCGCGCGAACCGATTGCGTTAAAGAAGTACTTCCTTAGCTAAACCGTTTCGACTGACTAAGTTTCTACCACATTTTCTAAGGGAATCATTCCTGTCACACTTCCCCCATCTCAAGAGTCATCATACTATAAAGACTCTCACAAAACATACCCTAGCTAGAATTCCTCTCTAAACACCTTGGGAATTTTAGTTGGGCATCCATGTTAACTAACGAGTCACCAAATAATAAGCCTGGTATTTCTAATTTGTTTTCCCTTAGATGAGTCAATACTTTGATTATTCTCTAGAAATATCCACGCTGTCTTCAGTTATAATTTAAAAGTTGTGGTATTTCGGTGTGCAAAACTTTATACAAAAGTATATTAGAACAAGCTGGAGAGTTATCTTATAAGAAATCATATCGCATCTTTTTATCTTAGAAAACGACTCAAAACTTACCAAGAAGATACTGAAAAGTCGAAGAAAAACTGACAAACCATGGAAAAAAACCCGAAAAATAAAGTTGCGAAAAAAAAGACAAGTTTAAGTGATTGTATATGTATATTCGTACTTCCGTGTTAATTTGACCCTTTGACACAATTTGTAATGCATTGTTGTTATTCAATGTTTACTTCTTTTGTGTTATATCTGGTCTCACTCTCTTTAATATGTACCACCTTCGTTAAGTATTTAGTATAACGATACATGTTCACTTCTATACTCGTCCTATGAACAACAAATGTATTTATTTTGTAAATAATATTTCCGTACTCCTACCAACAGAATTATTATATTAAAATGTACCTGTGTACAAAACATGTACGTTATTTTATTGAACGACATTTGGTCCAAGGTTACAGTTGTCTTTTTGACATTGTTTTACATCCCCTTTATTTTCTGTTAATATTGAATTTGTATTGTATTTATATTGGTTAATAGATCAAATTTATGCGTTCAGTGTATATTTACTTGTTTAAGTTAATATGTCTTTTTGGTCGAGTTCAGCCATTTCAATTGATATTTTATAGAGTGTCTTTCTGTGTTGTAATGTTACAGTACTGTTTTAGGGTGAAGGTTGGTGCCTGTTTAAACGTTTAAACCTACTGCATTTGTTCGCACCTGTTCTATCTAAGTCAAGAGCTTTTGTTCAGTAGTTGTAGCTTGTTGAGGTGGTTCATATGTGTTTCTCGCTTTTTATATAGGTTAGACCGCTGTTTTACACTAGTCAATTTGGGGCCTTTTATAACTTGCTGTTTGGTGTGAGCCAAATATTAGTGTTGAAGACCGTGCTTTGACCTATATTTGTTTACTTTTTACACATAATGACTTGGATGGACAGTCGTCTCATTAGAACGCATACTACATCTTCTCATTTCTATATACAATCATTTTGGAAAATGCATTGTATATTGCACCACTGATGAGAGAGGAAAATTATAGAAGTGTCACAATGATAATATGTGTTATATTATGATACTTTGTCTATTCAATATTGTTCTGAATAACTAAGTAACCAAGTCAAAATGACGCGAATTTAAGCAACTATACGGCTTTAACAATAAAACAAACCCTTAACGGTATAATAAGCTGTGCAAGGACCAAAGTCTAGTAGCGTGTCCTTTTCAGATGATACAAGAGGCCATTTTGTTCTCAGCATGTATTAGGATCACAAATGAAAAGCAGACGACAGAAACAATTAAAAGAAGGACCGCATTGAATGATGATCAAGGGTGCGTTATAGTTACCAACAAGAGTATTGATTCGTGTTGTGCAATAATTTATAATAGAGAATATAAAGAAATTTACGGACAATTTCAGTGATTAAAAATTGATTTCTTGAACTTGTTTGTTATTGCACAACGGCGTCTATTTCCATGCCGATTGCAACTTACAAGAATAAAGACCAGATCGCGATTGAATAATTTTATAATGTACGATATAAAAAAGGTAATTTAACGATCATTATAAACTAAAATTTGGAATTTTTGTATGTATCTGTTAATCCAATTAATTTGAGGGACAAATTTTGCATAGTTCATCTTTACGGAAGCATGTATACTTATATTGACAACGATTGTAATTATCAATGTTGCTTGTACGATCTTCTTGTAGATTTTAGTTTTAACAAAGCAGTAAACATAAAGTAGGTATTTTCATGACTTATTTTCTAAAACTATTTAGTATTGTGCTTGTTTGTAATGTAAATGAAGCACGGGTGCATCATGCTTACTATAAGGTATGCAATTGGTTTTTAACTTTTATCTGATATAATTGTCAGCAAACAATTTACCTTCTACATGCTAGATATATTTAGCATGTATTGATCATTTTGTGAATATGTTGCATATCTAGTAAGAGAAGAGGAAAAAAATGAACGATAGTCATAAGGTATTGATCATTTATATATTCATTTTTCTACAATTGACATTGAGACGTGAAATATGCTTTTAAATCAAATTAAAATTTAAAATAAAATATAAAACCAACAACTTTTTTCTATAACATTGACAGATTGATACCTGAAAACGAGTGTTTGGATTAATCATTTAAAAGATTTATAGAAAATAATTGGTTAAATTCACTAAATTTACAACTAATACTAACTGCATTGATACAAAATATACATATAAATCAATTTCCTTACAAGATAAGATATATAGTTTGTCCAGGTCATTATGTCTTTTATGTTTATACTTTATATCTGAGAACTTTTCCAGTTTAGATATTATCGAATATAGTTTAACTGATCATGTTGATTTTTTTTACTACATGTAATTATTTATAGATTGACATTTTTCATTTAGATTTAGCTCAGTATTATATCGTATAGTAAAGAAATTGATCGGTTTTCAAACTACGATAAGTTTGTCAATGAATCAACATAATGTGTTTGGCATAACTTCTTGAAAACAGTTAGAGCGTTAGACACAATTATGGAAGGTTAGTAAACATATTCATAATTTTTTAACTTTACATTTTATATATAAGTATTTTTGATACGAAAGAAAAACATGAATATATAAAAATGGTCATTCAGTTTCCATTAGACCAGGTAAGAAAACTGAAAGCAGTTGAATAATTCAGAAATGTGTTACGAATGTAAACTTTGTGAAACGTTTGCCTTCGGAGACACATTTTTTTTTGTATCAGTGACAAGTTGAACATCGTCCAATTGCAAAGTCTGTAGAAAGAAATTTCCATTTAGTTTTTAAAAATCCAATGATTTGTTGAATCTTCTGGAATTGAAAATATACAAACAAATGTGTAAAGAGAAATACCCCCTTTTTAGTTCGGTATTTTTGTTGTTTTTTTCTGAAACAGTCACAATCGTCCAATTTGTGAATAATGAACGACAGTTTATGATAAAAACAATGATTAAGATACACAGCAATATTATATTCGACCAATAATTTTATTTTTACGAATTTTTCTTAGTCGGTGTCAAATAACTATTGACAACGGGATGGTAAAAAAGGTTTAGCAACACCAAATGATTTACCTAGTTTATATATTACAAATATCGAATAAAACCTTGTTTTGTGCTACAGCATAAGTTAGTATATAAAACAAAATAACGATAGGGATTCCAGAGGCATTCTTATTATTCTGAAAATGTCCACTAGTTTCAATGGTGATTTGAGAAAAAAGATACACAAATAAATTGAAACAGATAAACACCCCGGTTGATATCTTATATCGTAGTGCTGGAAACTCTAACAAAGATGATTTTCATCAAAGTTGGTTGAACTGTTTGATAAGTATGTTTTGGTTTTGCACAAGGTCATTTTTTTTCTCTGACGTCCCCTTCTTATTCCATTGTATACTGTACCTATATTGATAAATATGTGAGTCCAAGGTGCATGATTGTTTAAACAATTGTTATTTGCTCTGAACAAGCTCTCGGCAACAGTGAGTACTGTCAGATATCTTCTTTGTGTATATTGTGTTTAATGCTAGTCGTATATGTGTATATTTCGTTCTGATAAGTGTAGCCCTTTTCAAGTGATTTGATAGTTTGTTCTTAATTTGTGCATTAACACCATTGTTTCATGAAAGTTGGATAGTTTGGCGTCTGAAAACATGTATAATACAGTCACATTGTCACATTGGAAGTATATAATTCCCATATGATACGATATTCCCGGGCTTGATTTCCTTGATAGAGGCTTGTTGCTCATAAGGAAGCCAATAAACCACGAGTTCTAAAAGGCAGAGTTAAAATCACCCCTTCGTAAATTTTACGGACCCCATCACGAGTCAATTGACCGTTATTGAATATCCGTTTTACAGATGATAGCGGATATGTTCCTAATGCCGTAACCTCAACCCAGTTTCCTTTTCACGAATGTGACCTACCGAATAAGACTTGCTACCGGAGTTGTACTAACATGAGCAACACAATGAGTGCCTAACCTGGAGCAGGATATGCTTACCATTTTGGAGCAACTGAGATCAACCCCATATTTTGGTTGGGTTCGCGGTGCTTAGTCTTCAGTGTTCCATATAATGTTTTGTCTATTGTTTGTCTGTTAGTCTTTTTGTTTTTTAGCCATAGCATTGTCAGTTTATTTTCGACTTATGAGTTTGTATATTCCTCTGGTATCATTCGCCTCTCTTTTCTGCATTTCCTGTCCCAAGTCTGTAGCCTGTAGTTCAATATATATCATATTTGTTTATTCGTTTATTGGTCTGTACATAAATCAGGTCGTTAAATTTCTCGTTTGAATTGCTTTACAATTTGTCATTTCGGAATCTTTTATAGCTTCCAATGCGATCTGGGTTTTTACACCTTCAGTCAATTGACCAATATTGTCATTCGGCTCCTTATAAAATTTATCGCCCTTTAATGACACTTCTTTTTCTGCATAAGCGTTTTGTAGAGTCTGCAGAAGATAGAAACTGTCAAAGGAATATTATCATAGGACACTTACTACAAGTATTTGAACAATGCCAAAATTGTCAGTCACCAGTCTGTGATGGAGGTTGTTATTCATTTTTCTGTTCTTGGTTTAATTTTGAAACTTTAGTTGGTAGTGTGAATATGTAAATAACCAAAATGATCGAATGAAAATAAAAAGATCTACAAAACAGTCAAGTGAACGAAACTTATACTCGACTTTTTATTTGAATTATTGTCTTTATGTGATAAATACAATACCTTTATAAAAAGTAAAATCACAAAAATACTAGGAAAATTCGAAGCAGAACGCTCCTAATCAAATGGCAAAATTAAAAGCTCAAACACATCAAACAAATGGATAACAACTGTCATATTCCTAACTTGGTATAAGCATTTTGGTATGTAGAAATGGTGGATTGAACCTGGTTTTATAGTTAGCTAAAACTTTCACTTGTATGACAGTCACATCAAATTCCATTATATTGACAACGATCAGTGAACACAACAAACAGACATAATAGGTAAATATGTCAAAAATAGGGGTACAGCAGTCAAAATTGTGTTATGATCTTAATCACTATAAAAGATATATTCAACAAAGGTGCATAAAAAGGCATGTTTTATTTTTTCATTAGTAATTTATATTGACATAAGCTTAATATCATTATTATGGAACATCCCTTACCCAGTCTAGAATATTCAATTTCAATTTGATAGATTTATTTCCCGTTTGATAGTGGGTTTCACTTCGGTGTTGACATGAATATCAATTATATAGTATTTTTTTTTATAAAATTCTTGTCTACAAAAGTAAATACTAAGGTTTTCTTATCCCAGGCATAGATTACCTTAGCCGTATTTGGCACAACTTTTTGAAATTTCATGTCCTAAATGGTCTTCAACTTTGTACTTGTTTGGCTTAATAACTATTTTGATCTGAGTGGCACTGATCAGTCTTATGAAGACGAAACGTGCGTCTGGCGTATTACATTATAAGCCTTGTACTTATGATAACTTTATGACATATTTAATACTGATAATTCAGTGATTAAATGCTATAGTCGCCTAACAAGGAACTCATGTTGAGTATATTGATGAATTGTGAAAATAAATTGTGTTTGTGTTAATGTTCACATTTTATTTCCAGGAAACAACCAGCTTTGCACACAGGAGAATAACTGTATATCAAGCAGTTAATTAGTACCCACCGGAATACCCTACAGAAGCGTCAACCATGCGGACTTTATCCCCGTCAATCAATACACGGTACCTTTGCATGTACAGCTTGTTGTGGGTGATACTCGCGTAAGAATTTACAATGCAACTCAGCATGGATTTGTACCATGTGGAATATCGTACAGTTATCAGTCATCAGAACCTTATGAGTGGAGGAATTGCAGAATTAATCTCCGTCCAATTCACCAAGAGAAAGTAGGAATACAAGAAACACCTTGACAATCTTTGGTAAATGAGTATATCTTTATTACACGCAACATTGTATGATAAGAACTAAATTTAATTTTGAATGAAAATAATTGCCTGATTTCAATGCAAAATACCACAATAACAAAGGACACAAGACAACTCAAAACAATAAATACATAAGATATGACACAACCTAACATTTATTGTGTATGGAATGAAACAAATCCGTCTTAGGGGACGACCTTTTGATAGTCTGCCCCTTCTCAAACATCACATAGTCGTTAACTTACGATTGGAAAATGGGTATCTGTAAATTTGATCTTAAAAAAAGTAATAATTGACGCCTGTTTTGCAAAATTATATTTTTTGTTTTTTCCCAAACCTAGAATTGAATATATATATAAACTTTTAAATTTTGATATGCTGTGCTGAAAAAGAATTTTACGAAATACTAATTTAAAATAGGACTGTGTATATTATAAACTTCATGCATATACATATTATAAAATGGATTCTTTATATATGACGTATATTTGTTCTGTATAATGTATATATTCTTTATTTCATGCGTGCATAAAATAATCAAATTTCATTGAATGTAATCTTGTTATATTATTTTTAAAGAAGTATGCATAGAAAATAAACATAAATCAAACATATATGCTATCCGGGAATTACCAAACATTATACAGCACGAAACATCACCCAATAACCAATAAAATACCCCTCGAAAAACAATTAGAGGTACATAAACCTCCACACTCTTAACACTCGGAATTGTATTTTATTTGGTTTTTAATCTTGTAACTAAATATTAGGAAAATCACTTTAATTTAGAATTTGTTTAAAAAATTTAAATTTCAAAAATAGTTTTGAAATTATAAAATATGTCGGTCACTATCACATGCCATGAATTCTGCCACTCATTATTTTTACTAATATTTCGCGGAAAATATTAGTCAGTTTGATTAGGATTAAATCCCCTTGTTTATGGTTGTGTAGGTTTTTTATTTTTAGCAAACACATTATTTAACATGTAATACTATATGTAGTCAGAAGTGGATATTTGTTGGATATTTATACTTTCCATGAAGAATTTTGGTGCAGCAATGAGTTGACAGTACAAAAAATATGCAAGTATTATTAAAAACTAATAATACAAGGGAGACAAAAAGTTGTAATACCACGTCCTTAGTAAAACACATATCATTATATATACGGATGGACGTTAGCGTAAACACATCATTACTATTATGAAAAGGTCTTTTTATCCTCGAGAGAAGGTTACATTTACTCTACGTTAAACAAAAGCTAATTCATCGAAATACATAAAAGATAGAAAAAAATAAATGTCGTTGTAAGTAATCAAATCACATGTAGTGACTAATTTATTGAACTAAAAATATTGAGAAAAAAAATCAACGACAATCTCTAAAGTATTTTTACTTTTTCTATTATTAAAAAAAGAAAAACTTAAAAATTACAGAACTCATAATTGTGTTTATTTTGGTTTCGGTCTTGTTAATAGGTTTATCAGAATTAAAAAAGGCTTTTATCTATTTATCAGAATTAGAAAAGGAACACTGATAAAAATGTTTTACAAAAAAACAAATAAGATATAAAACCTATTTTATAGAATCAGTACTAACAAGGTGACGTAAATTAATATATCCTATCAGAATATACCTTTTTTGTAATGAAAGGAAAACATATATAGTTTAGTCCCAGTATTTAAAATTATATAACCTTAAGACCATTTTGAAATATCAGATTTTCTGTTATCTAAAAAAGAAAACCTTAAAAATCTTCAAGTTCGAAAATTGTTTTAATTGCGTTTTGGTCTTATAACAAGGTTATCAAAATAAAAAGACAAAATATTGGTATTGCATCTAGAATGAAAACAATGGCATACTAGTAGTTAAATGATTGTCAAAATAAAAAAATGATATTGACAAAATTAAAAAAAAAAACGCTGTTTAAACGTTTATAAATAATCAGATAAACAAATAAAAAATAAAACTGAATTATTGAATAATTCAGAAATATATAGTGTATTTATTAACGAATATCGTGATATAAGTCAACTTATTTCACTACAAAAATTATAACTATATTCAACATGAAGATATATTTTCCAAACGACACCTACAGAAAAACAATACTCTTCAAGGTAAACAAATGAAATTTACCTCAAATGACTCTTATCAAATGTAACGTTAATGTGGAGTTTATTTTCTTCTAAAATGTAACACTATAAAACAATAGCAGTTTTAATTGATTATATTTTTAGGTCTAATTATACCGTCATTTTGGAGTAAGTTGTTTTTCCCAGTACGGACTTTGACTGTAGAAGCGTATATATTATTCAAATTAGATATATAACAATATCATTATCCCTGGGTCGACGTCTCTACTGGTAGACGTTGCGTCTCAGAGGGTATCACAAGGCCAGAAGTCAGCACTTTTGTGCCGAAATGAGATATCATTAATAATGTTTTTTTGTTTAGTATATATACTGTTGACGAAATATTAAAATATTTAAAACACTATGGTTTTTTTGTCCCCATATAAAGATTTTTATAACATCTCTTAGGAAGATTTGTTAAATATGATCTTCAACTTTATTTGATTTGTCTTCCGAACACTGAGATGAGTGAAGCTTTCTGGTTTGTTACTGTTAAAATACTTATATTAAATCACATCAACTCGAGTTTTTGCTGTTTTTGTAAAAATGTGTTGATTGAGGTTTTGATAATAATAAACTATTTACTTATTTTCTTAACTATGCAAGTGCTCAGATTATTGCGCAGACACTTATTTTTATTATTGATGAAGACCCTAATTTAGCCACTAGATGTAAGTTTTTTTATGGTTTCTATTTAAAAATTTTAAATTACGGTATCTAATAATTGTAGCGATATTGTCTTGTTGTCCTGATAATTTCAGGGTTATACAGTTGAGTGCAGACCAAGCATTACATGTAGACGGGCGGAAAAAGTTAACGCGGCGTTTACTCGCGTGCACTTCATGTAAACGCCACGTTAACTGTGCGTTACCTCCGAAATTTCAGTAGACATAAAAAGTAAACGGGCGTTTACTTTCGCGTTTACCTCCGCGTTAACGCGAAAATGGCGCTACTTCTAATTTTGTAAAGAGTAAACGGGCGTCAACTTTCGCGTGTACTCCCGCGTTAACGTGAACAAAATGCGCGTCTTCTATTTTCGTAAAAAGTAAACGCACTTTAACTGTTTGTAGTAAACGCGCGTTAACGCAGATTGTCATCGTATCCTGGATACACTGACCTTACATATCAAATGATAAGGTACATCAAAATTAAATGACCAACTGGTCATTTTCGATTGACATATTGACGATTACAGTTAATGATATTACACCTCTTTAATTAATTGAAAATTAATCATAGTATATTTTGTGTTTCTGCTCAAATAAACAGTTTAAGCATGTCCTCCTGTTATTCAAATAATTAAATCATCACAAAAATCCAGTAGTTTTCACATCTCAGACTGGCTCAATTATAACAACATTATTTGATCGCATCAACCAAAACTGACCACATTTGCACTTTATTATGTAAATCTATATAGCCTCATAGTACAATGTAGTAATTCGATAATATTTTTATGTCAGGATGGATTGTATAATAAAAATGACAGCAATATTTGAACACAATGACTACAAAATTTTGTCTGCATCAATTTAGAATTCCAGCATGTCCTCTTTTAATTCAAAATATTGAATCGCCAAAAAAATTCAGTAGTTTTGATACCTTAGGTTGACTCGTATAACAAAATTATTTGACATCATCCACAACTGACCATAATTATTTGCACTTTATTTTGTTAATATATATAGCTTCATAGTAAATCAGTAATAATTTCATTTTAATTTATTTCTGGTTTTGTCATAATGTTCGTTTAATCAAACCTTGATATAACAAACATCGATTTCATTCACAAAAACCACGTATTTGCTTATCATTCTACTTCCTCAAATATAGCCTAATGCATATTCATACCCATTTCATGAATCTTTACATAATCTGAAAGACGGTAAAGTTGAAGATACACTTTACTTTTTAAGTGTTGTTGCAATGTTGGAAACCTACTCATGTAAGTAGTATGTAAACACACCGTTTCAAACCAAGTGACTTATAGCTAACACTATCCTCACCTTCAATCGAACTAACTTTTCATGAGCGATATGTCGTTTATTTTCTTCAGCGGTGTTCTATAGAATTAGAATGTTCGAGAATGCTTTTCATTTAGAATCATAACAAACATTTTCTTAGACATCGTACAACAGAAATTGAAGTTTGGGGTAGAAAAAAGGGGGTAGGATTATATTAATGGGAGGTTGGGTGGGACATAAACCTTAATCTATTAATTACGGGGATTATTGTTTGTGACGCTCGTTTTGCTCCAATTTCAATCTGAAATTAAGCTTCACACGTTTTTGTCATTACCGGTCCCTCCGTTTTACTAATTTGTCGTCGCATGTTTCAGAAATTTGACATCTATCTTCATGTGAACATTCTATATTGTATGCTGCATTTTCTTATGTTTTCTGACACAAACTTCCCTTGTTTCCAGGTTTTTTTTATTTTTCCACGAACTATGCATCACATCTTCCTGGAATTTGTTATCTTACTCCATATGAGCTTTATACTGTGTTTTGAATTCGGTTTTATGAATAAATCATAGCAGGGGTTTCAATTGGTATCGTCCTAAACACAAAATGCCAAAAAAAAATCGCATATTAATACCCATTAAGTCTTTGAATAAATATTTTGAAGTGTTCTGAACTGCAATAACAGCTTGTTTTTTTTTTGTATATTATGATAACATTTGAAAAAAAGTAATCCACACTATGTTAATATAAAATTGTTGTTTTTGGCCTTAATTTACAACATTTGGAAAAAAAAACGCAATCAGTACTAGCACTGTCTTCCTTCTTTCAAACAGATGATGGATAATTTTAAAAGATGTAATTCTGCATACAAAGCTTTACAATCAATCAAGTAGACACAACCGAATGAGTCACCGAATTCGAACTTACGATAAGCACCATGACGTGCATCTCTAGTGGGGAAGGATAGACTTTACACCTGAGAATCCCCGACCCCAGTTTAGAGTTATATTCGTATTGTTAGGTATTAATGTTTAATGATTTCTATTTACTACTTTTTTTCGTCATCTCTCGTGTTTATGTCATTGCGTTGTCAGTTTCCCTTGACTTCCGAGTTTTGTATAGCTGTTGAGTTAATTGTTTTATTTCATATTACCGCATAATGATTTCTATTTACTACTTTTTTTCGTCATCTCTCGTGTTTATGTCATTGCGTTGTCAGTTTCCCTTGACTTCCGAGTTTTGTATAGCTGTTGAGTTAATTGTTTTATTTCATATTACCGCATACACCAACAGATAGATCTTTTCCTTTTGAAAGATTCAATCTTAATCCTCCTTATCTACTTCGTTAAATAAATGCTTTATAAAATTTCTCATCATATTGTGTTTTCTCTATTAAATGAACATCTAAGGCTTCGGTCAGTGACAACATTGTTTGCCGTTAGTTATCTGACATCTGCTATAAAACAGGAAGCCGACGAACAGATTGCATAGCAAAAACAGAGTTTTTTGTCAAGACAATTGGATGATTTGAAATAGTTAACCAATAAAGGATTTAAACTTAAAGGAATAACTTTGCATCTTAAAGAATATACATGGCAGGTAAGCCACTTAAAAAAAAAAAAAAACATCTTTATGTTAGATAGTTTTAAAAAAGTATATATAACCTTAAAAATGAAATTCTTATTCATTTTAAAAAGTATGATCATTAATCCCCAAAATAATGATAAAAGGAGTTAGAACTGCATAAGAAGTTATGGCAAATTAAATAGTAAGTAAATTAAGCTGATATTTTTTTTTCATATTATATTTTTTCTTCAAAATTAAACATGGGAACATGGTAATCATCACTCTTCTAAACAGAGGATGTATATTTCAACATGATAACTGGCTTTTTATTGATGGTGTTCGGATCAAGGGGATCCAGAGACCCGTGCTTCTATTATGTTAAACAATATTTTTAGTACAATTTCCTAATTTCGTTCCGCTTGACTCCTGTTTATCTCAAGCCCCCACCCCCGAACCTCATTTAAAATAAAGTTATCTGCGACTGTTGATTGATTGTCTAGGAAAGTACTACATGCCTGTTCTAGACGATGGTTTAGTTTATGCAAGAAAGGAACTTGCTATGCACTGAACCAACAAGCTCATGCCATAAAAGTGATTATGGTACCAAAATAAGTAAACGATTAAACAAACAAACACACAACACCAAGTTCAAAACAAAAACAAAATACTGCATTTATAGTCAATTTATTTAATTGCATATTATACACTTCGTCAAAAGAGGCGAAAAATACCAAAGGGATATATTCAAACTCCTCAGACGAAAATAAACTGACAATTTGATAGTAAAAACGAAATACGACGGATATACAAACAACAGTACACAAAACAGAACATAAACTGAGCAACAAGATCCCACTAAAAACCGGGGTCGATTTCAGGCGCTGCGGAAAGGTTAATCCTGCTCCACAAGTGACACCAGTCGTGCTGCACATGCAAAACGGTCCCGGTAATAAGTCTTATACGGTAGATTACATTCGAGGTCATCTAACTCTTGATGGCGTCCGTACAGAGGTGACAACTTCAACTTCAACTTCATAACTTGGAACTCTCGATTCAATAGGTACCATGTAAGCAGCAACCCTCTATCAATGGAATCATTATAGGAAATGGAGGCTCTGGAATATCGTATTAACTGGGCGATATAATTATACTCCATATGCATGCTCTGATGGAATAATGCTTCATACAAAATGGACAATTTACAATTTGAAAGCTGAAACTATCTCATTTATCGTAAATTTTTGTTTTCAACCGACCCTCACTATTAATTTCTAGATGTAATTTAAGATATGAGGCAGCCTTAATGTCAGTCCCAGAGAATTTTCTGTTTGAATCAAAGTGAATTTTTAACACAGAAAAATTTGTTGTGATCACAAATTGAAAAATAAAAAAGATTTAAAAAGAAGAAGCTAAAACAACGAATCTGAATCGCGGCTTTTAATTCCTTGTTTGTGTTATCAAAACATGAAATATTTGATTTTGTTATTTTTTTATTTATGGGGGAACGTCAGAAGATATTGAAGAACAGTTAAAAGCAAACATGAGCAGCACGACAAGTTCTGCAGATAATTCAATGTATTGGAAATCGTCTGCTGACTCCATATAGACGCTCATGAGCTTGATGATCGTTGGTCGACTTCTTTAGGAACCATTGTCATTTAATTTTTTTCATACTTGTGTTTTTTGCAAAACCTACAGAAGCTTGATAGAAACTTAAAAAGAAAAAAAATATTATTTGGAAACAAAATACAAACGTGAATATGTATACAACGCCAAAAAAAAGTCAGTCGTCAGTCCTGAGTAGTATTCTCCCTTGAATGACGACTTTTGCTCATTTTTTTTGTGTTATTTTGTTTGTTTTGGAAACTTTACTGAAACTGTAAATAAGCCAAATTGGTTGGAAAGTAATAAAAAGATCTACCAATAAGTCAAATGACGAAACCATCAGTCGATTCCTTATGGGAGATGTTGCCTTTGAGTGAAAATTTCAGACAGACCTTTTTTTCTGTTTTTTTTTTAAACTTTATTTAGTCTCATTTAAATAAAACTTTATTACTGTTTACGAAACATCCGTTGAATATTCAATTAAAATTTGCTCATTCATTTCTCATTTGATGGTGAGTTATATGATTCATGTGTCATTAATTGTTTAATGCTATGTTTCAGTAAATTGTGTTGCTATAGTAAAATAAATAGAAACGAATGATGAGTATGTTAATGAATCGTAATGTTTTTATATTATGATTTAACATGTCATTTACAGGAAACAGTCAGTTTTGCACACAAGAGAGTAAATTTTTATCAAGCAGTCAAATATTACCTAATGGATTACCGTACAGGGACATCAACCATGCGGACTTTATTCCTGTAAACCAATTTACGGTTCCTTTACCTGCACTACTAGTTATGGGTAACGATTGAAGAAGTAACAATGCAACTGAGCTAGGATTTGTTCCATATACAGGTATCAGTCAACAGAACCTTATGATGGGAGGAATTGCAGAATTATTCTCCCTCCAATTCACCAAGAGAAAGTAGGGATACAAGAAACACCTTGACAATCTTTGGTAAATAAAGTAACTTTATTACACGAAACATTGTATGATCAGAACTAAATTAGATTTTTTTTTATAAACATAATTGCCTGGTTTCAGGGCAAAATATCACAATAACATAGAACAAAAGACAACAACTCAAAACAATAAAATTGACACAACCTAACATTTAATGTTTATGGAATGAAACATATCCGTCTTAGGGGACGACCCTTTGATATTCTGCCCCCTCCCAATCATCAAATAGTCGTTACCTTATGATCGGAAAATGGGTATCTGAAAATTTGATTTTAAAAAAGGAAATAATTGACAAGTCTATTTTGCAAAATTATATTTTGTATATTCCTAAACCTAGAATTGAATATATATACTTAAAATGACATGCTCTGCTGAAAAAGAATTTCACGAAATACTAAATAGGACTGTGAATATTGTGAAGACTTTTGGTGCAGCAATGGGTTGACAGGTACAAAAATATGTAAGTATTATTAAAAACTAATAATACAAGGATAACAAAAGATGTAATACCACTCCCTCAGTAAGACACATATCATTATATATACGGAAGGACGCTAGCGTAAGCACATTATTAGTATTATGATAAGGTCTATTGATCTCGAGAGAAGGTTACATTTACTCTACGTTAAACAAAAGCTATTTCACCGAAATAAATAAAAAATAGAAAAAAAAATATATGTCGTTGTAAGTAATCAAATTACATGTAGCGACTTATTGGATTGATTTCAAATGTGATTATAAAATGATATTAAAAAAGAATGTAATTGAAACTGGAAAACAGTTTGATTTGAAATGAGAATTGAATTTGTAGTGTCATCGTATCGTGCAACACGAAATTCAAAGTTTAAACTTGAATCATGCACAATTTTTGTGTATACGAGTTAATAACCGATGGTGTGTTTCATTTCATCTTCATCTTCACGTAAAATAATGGGCAAAAAGCGAAATCCAAACTTTACAGAGGCAGAATTAAACAATCTTTTAGATCAAGTGAAGAGTCAGAAGGGCATTTTATTCAGTAAGCACAGCATTTGTTTACAAATTATTGTCTGTGACATGTCCAAAAGTTAAGACGAAGATAGGATGATCTTAAGACAACTAATTAGGTGTCCTAAAGTTAGGACGAAAATTACGATGTATCCTAAGTTTAGAGAGCGTCGAGAACATGACGTAGGACAAAGACGTGTCATAAGATGGTCTTAAGAAAATCCTAATCCTTAGATAGCTTCGAGAACACCACCCCACTGATTTTCTGTTATCTAAACTAGAAAACCTTCAAAATCTTAAAGTTCGAAAAATGTTTTAATTGCGTTTTGGTCTGACAACAAGGTTATCAAAATAAAAAAAAAATATAGAATAATGGTATTGCATCTAGAATGAAAATAGTAGCATTGTTTTAAGATTGTCAGAATAAAAAAAATGATATTGTCAGATTTAAAACAAAACCGTTGTAAAAGAGGGACGAAAGATGCCAGAGGGACAGTCAAACTCATAGATCGAAAACAAACTGACAACGCAAAGGCCAAAAACAAAATAAAAAGACAAACAGACAAATAATAGTACAGATGACACAACATAGAAAACTAAAGACTTAGCAACACGAACCCCACCAAAAAATGGGGGTGATCTCAGGTGCTCCGGAAGGGTAAGCAGATCCTGCTCCACATGTGGTACCCGTCGTGTTGCTTATGTTATTACAAATTCGGTAAATAGACTAATTCGGTAAGTCACATTCGTGAAAAGGGAAGGGTATTGTAGTTACGACATAAGGAACATATCCGATATCATCTGTGAAACGGTTATTCCATAACGGTCAACCAACTCGTGATGGCGTCCGTAAAATTTACGAAGGGATGATTTCAACTTCACCATTTGGAAATCTTGGCTTAATAGTTTCCTTGTGAACAGCAATCCTCTATCAAGGAAATCATGATAGGAAACACAAGCCCGGGAATATCGTATCAATTGGGAGATATATACTCCGTATGCAGGCGCTGCTGAAATGTTGCTACGTAGAAATGGAAAGTTCACAATTGGGAAGCTGAAATCATCTCTTTTGTCGTAAAGTTTTGTTTTCAACCGACCCTCATTGTCAATTTCTAGATGTAAGTCAAGATATGAGGCAGACTTAACTGTATCTGTAGTATCCTTTATCTCTAGTTCGATGGGATAGATTCGTTCAACATAGTCACCAAATTTTGTATTATTTAGTGAGAGAACATCATCTATATAGCGGAACGTAGAGTTAAAGGATATTGCTAACTCCTTATCTTTCTTCCTAAGAAGTTCCTATATGAAGTCAGCCTCATAATAATAAAGAAACAAGTCGGCAAGAAGAGTGGCACAATTAGTTCCCATTGGAATTCCGACAGTCTGTTGAAAAACACGTCCTCCAAACGTAGCAAATATGTTGTCAATCAAGAAATCAAGCATCTTGATAATGTCAGTTTCAGAGAATTTTTTGTTTGAATCAAAGTGATTCTTTACAAAGTAGGATTTATCCCTCCCCAAGACAAGAAACTTGTATCTACGTTCGCCATTCTTTTTAATGAAACAAAGTGATACCAACTCTTCCAATTTGTCTTTTAGTTTGGAATGGGGAATACTTGTGTAAAATGTAGAAAAGTCAAATGTTTTAATACTATTGCAAGATGAGAGAGTCTTAGATTGTATGTACTCTAAAAGATCTTTTGAATTTTTTAGTATCCACATCTGATTCACGCCACCTCTAGAATAGGCAGTTTCACAATAACTTTGGAGCCCGGCTTTGATTGCTGATAAAATAGATGTTAATAATTTAGAAAGAGGTTTCGTGGAGCACTTGGAAGACCCAGCAATATACCATTGTTTGTAGGGACACTTATGTAGTTTAGGTATCCAATACAGTGATGGAAGATCCAGTTCTTCATCTTTGGTTGAAATTCCAAAGGAACATAGAACAGACCTATGATTATCCAGGATTTCCTCTTTGGTAAGTGTCGTGAGGGTATATGTTGAGTTTCCAAGTGAATTGTCAATACCTAATTCATTTATCAAGCAGTTTATGTAATGATATTTACACACAAAAACGATGTTGTTTGGGGCTTTTTCTGCGGGGACAACAACATATTTGTCATGGAGGTAGGACAACTGTTTTGCAACATTTGGGTCTTTAAAAATTGATGTAGCGTGGGTATTGATAAGCCCATTTAGTTTCTTCATTCGGATTTGTATCAACGACCTCACAGCCATAATCCATTCGGAAAGAGTATCTACGTCTTCATTCTCGCGTGTAGCCCATTACCTGGCATTATCCTCGTAAACGTTCATGAATAATCAGATAAACAAATAGAAAATAAAACTAAATAATTGAAAAATTCAGGAATACATAGTGTAATTATGAACGAATACCGTGATATAAGTAAACTTATTTCACTACAAAAATTATTATAACTATATTCAACATGCATATATATTTTCTAAACGACACCGACACAAAACAATACTCTTCAAAGAAAACAAATGAAAACCACAAATGACTCTTATCAAAAATGTTAATGTGGAGCGTTTTTTTTCTAAAATTTAATAATGTACAACAACAGCAGTTTTGATTATTTGTTTTGGTCTAATTATACCGTTATTTTAGAGTTACTTGTTTGTTTCTGTACGGACTTCGACTGTAGAAGCGTATATTATTCAAATTAACCTGAATAAATAAATAAATTTTTATTTATTCAAATAAGATATATAACACTATCACAACCACTGGGTCGACGTCTCTACTGGTAGACGTTGCGTCCTAGAGCGTATCACAAGGCCGAAAGTCAGCACTTTTGTGCTGAAATGAAATATTATTGATACTGTTTATTTGTTTAGTATATATACTGTTGTTGAAATGTTAAAACCTTTTTAAAACACTAAGTTTTTTTGGCCCCATATAGAAATTTTTAAACAACTTTTGAGAAGATTTGTTATACATGTTATATATGATCTTCAACTTTATTTGATTTGTTTTCCAAACTATTCTGATTAGATGTCATCGAGTAAAAGTTTTTTGGTTTGTTAAAATACTTATACTAAATCACATCAATTCGAGTTTTTGCTATTTCTGAAAAGAATGTGTTGATTGCAGATCTGATAATAATAATCTATTTACTTTTTTTTTCTAAACTATGCAAGTGCTTAGATTTTTGCGCAGACACTTATTTTTATTATTGACGAAGACCTTAATTTAGCCACTAAATGTCAGTTTTTTTTTTATATCTATATAAAAAATTTAAAACACCGTATCTAATGATTGTAGCGATATTGTCTTGATGACCTGATAATTTCAGGGTTATAATATTTAAAAAGTCTTCATTTAAAAATACTTAGAAAGCTGTTATATCCCTATTTGTTTGGGAAGATGAGAGGCATTTTAACCACATTTTACAGTTTGAAGTAGACATGCATTAGATATATACCATCCAAAGTTCAATTTCCGATTATGAAATCGAGTATGAACTCCCATTACAATTACATTTTCTTCTTATATTTATATTACCAGTGATTGGCTGACAAAGGGTGAGTAATCTCAATAAGCACTGTTCTGATCAGAATGTTAATTGAATTTCTCCGTCCCTTTTTGAATTACTGTGGTGATAAATATTTGATTCCTAGAAAGGGGTGTGTATTTTTGAATTTATATGATGTCTTGGTTAAAATTGAAGGTCTATAATCTTGCATAAGAGAGAATAAAAAAAATGTTTTCTGCGACAAAAATGCAGGATATAATTGTGTACAAAATTAAAAGGGAGAAAAAAATTCACCTGGCTGTGCGGTGCAAATAAGTTAGTTTACCAGGTTTTGAATGAACATAACTTTTCCAGATCTATATAAAAACTTCCTGCTTCATGGCAAAGTCAAATGTTAGTAACTTAATTAACGATAACACATTTGCACAATGTTGAAAGCCGTACAGTAACATTTTGTTCTTTACAGTAATTTCATTTGGTAATTGATAGAAAATTGTCTTTATATTGGCATTTATTCCATATCTCTTTATTGTAAGAGAGAAATCTTCTGAATTGTTATCTATGGAGTCCTAGTTGCGGATCTGTTGACCTTCATTTAGATATTTATGCCACTATTGAATTTTGTCTGTTTATATTATTTTTTTTGCATGTTCAATGTTACTGATATTTTCGTTTTAATAACGATTTATTGTTGAGGAAAACTAGAGGAATACACCATTACATATAAGTTTGAATTTCTTTTCAGAATGTCTGAATATGACGATATTTCACCTGTTGTCATTGACAACGGTTCGGGTATGACCAGAGCCGGTTTTGCTGGTGATGAAGCCCCAGTATGTATGTGCAGTAATAGGCAGACAAAGGTCATATACAAAATGCAAAGTAAGAATAATGTTTCGTATGAGACGCAAGTGCAATTTAATAAAAAAAAATAGGCGAATTTGATTTTTCGTTTTCGTGCTTCGAGTAGGAATTCACTATATTACAACAGAGCAGTTTAAAACATCAATTTCTGTGCACAATAGACGCAACTTAGATGGGAAGGAGGTTGAAGGTAGGTCGGGGAGGGGAGTGTCGTTGGTAAAATGGAAACCGAAAGAAATATAGTTTTTGCAGCAATTAGCGATCATTTAGATATCATTTTGGCATACAAAAAAGTCCAAATATTTTCGTGTCCCTGCGTTTGCTGAAATCTAAATAACGCTTTATCAATGTCATGCAACCAAATGGCCATTCGGGATTTATTCCCATCACAAACGTCCAATGCCAAATATTGAAAAAAAAACGTATGAATAATTAACGACAGACGTCATTTAATAGCTAAACGACCGACAGGACATACAAGTTAAAGCTAAAACTGTCTAAGTGCATCCTTACTTGAGGGGACTTGAGCCCTTGTTTCTTTCTGATATTATCAACCGCAAATCCAAGAACGTTGTTGACATGACTTATCATTGATCTGGTCATAATTATAAATTACCTGTTTACAAAACTTCCTCAGGAATAGATTACTTTAGCTGTATTTGGCAAAACATGAAGGAATTTTTTGCTCCTCGAGCGTCACTGATGAGTCTTTTGTAGACGAAACGCGCGTCTATTGCAAATACAAAATTTTAATCCTGGTATCTATGATGAGTTTATTTGTTATGAACCATGACAATACCGAAGCACTGACTACTACGCTGATGATACCTTAGGGCACTAAAAGTCAACCAGTAGTGGTAAGTTACCAGTGCTAGTAAAATGAAAATAAAATGTTACAATTGTATGTGCGTTACCGGATTTACCTTCATCAGGAACGTTCAAGCTGAAAATTTGAAAGCCGGATGGATAAATACCGAATAAGGCTAAGTCAGAGCTATAAGAAATCATAAAGTTTGTAGAGTTTAGCTAGTCTCAAATTCAGAAACTGCATGTGCACATGTCGTAAAAGAATATGTGTGAAAAGGCAAGTATAGTACGTATTTCCATGCTTTTTTTCCATCCTAGAGTATGGTGATTTTCCCCAGTTTATCTTCTCTTTATAGTAAGGTAATTTATCCATGATTTATCTTTCTCCAGAATATGGATTTAAAGGTAACTATGTTGGAGATGAGGCACAAAAAAAACGCGGTGTCCTTTTCTTGAATTATCCAATAGAACATGGAATTGTTACAAATTGGGACGACATGGAACTAATATAGCATGATATTTTCATTAGTTTTCCAGAGGTACCGGCAGAGGAGCACCCATGTCTCCTTACAGAACCTCCACTCAATCCAAAATATAACAGGGAGAAAATAGCACAAGTATGCGTCTTAAACATACACCGATTTACAAACTATGTCGTCAAAGGAATCCACAGCTCAGAAATCTGTGCTATGCGACTGTCATGACGTATGGTATTTATTTCTTAAAAAGTTAGATAACAAAATTACCAAACTCCAAGGAACATTAAAAAAGTAAAATCCTTTATCAAATGGTTAACTCAAAAGCTTAAACATATCAAACGAATGAAAAACATTTATCATATTCCTGACTTGGTACAGGCATTTTCTTATGTAGGAAATAGTGGATTAAACCAGGTTTAATAGCTTGCTAAACCTCTCACTTGTATTGCAGTCTTAAATAATTGCATTACACATATGTTATATAGACAACAATAGGAACGTGTTCGTTTTTTATCTGTACTTTACGTATAATATCTTTAGAAAAATGTAACACAATAAAATATCACTTGAATTGATTTCAAATTAATTTTGCATCTCCAATAACTTGTGCCAATAGACAAAAACTATTGACGTGGGATACATTTTCGCAAACTTATCGTAGTAGCATTGTAAACCACAGTCATGAAATAGAAAACACTTTGGATGTTTTAAATTGTCGGTGTTGTCTAATACCAATAGTTTTTTTTATTTGAAGCTGTACAAGTATATCATATACAAATATTTGTTATTTCTATATAGATATTTTTCGAAAAATTTAAAGTACCGGCATTTTTCGTCTGCATGCAAGGTGTTTTGTCAAGTTATTGGTCGGGGAGAGGGTCTGCAATCATGCTAGAAATAGGAGATGGCGTGACACATATAGTTCCTGTTTGTTAAGGTAAGATGACAAAATATATTATTTTACACTGTCGGCCATCTTGATTAGCTAATTATCACAGACAGGAATACGCATGGTGACAAAACTGAATTACCGGCAAAATAGGACTTCTATGTATCTTATATTTTATTAATCCAGTTAGTGGCTACATTATAACATGAAGACACCTCACATTTGTTCATATTTTGCGTTTCTGAAATATTAGGACAAACCATCATGACATTTGTACATATATAAGATTTATAGTTCATTGCCGAAACAAAATGATATGGCATCTCGCCATTTCGTGTATATATCACGACCAAGATATTCCGTTCATTGCTGTAGTACAAGGTCGAAATATCTTCTTATCCGATAAAATATTTGATCACAACGAATTGTAAAGATTCTCAGTAAATAAATAACAAATCTGAAAAAAAGTATATCTGAGTTAAAAAAAAGATTAAATGATAATTTGTTACCTTTAATGATTACATGTAGCTGGTAAGGTTGTCGTTGTGTTCAAGGTACCGCACTTATATTTGGATGACGATGGAAAATTAAATAGTGATAACTATTTGCAAATTTTAAGAAGAAAAGGTCAGATGGTTTTTGTTTGAGAGGCAAGTTAAAATCATTGCGTTCATGAGTAAAACAATTATATTTTTAAAAGTTGAGGAAACTCATCAGGGAATGAAAGATTTCCTCGGTCTTTTTAACTAATATAAGTAATATTTTCTTTTACAGGTTATTGTATACAGCCTGCCGTTAAGAGATTAGATTTAGGAGGCAGATACCTTACCTCCTATTTGCAGACTCTGCTGCATGAAAAAGGACACGGTTTTGTAACAACTGGTAACATATCAGCATAACATACCATTTTCATTTATCTGACCTTCTATACATTTCTAGGAATATGATTGGTTAAAAGCGTCCGCGTGGAGACCGTGTATATTCCATATTAGGTTAGTAGGGAGGCGGGGCTTATTTCATACACGGTTAGTAGTGGTGTTACGTCCCTTTATAAAAACAAAACGATACTGAGAAAAATCTTAAAGGTTTCAACAGACGAAGAAATTGATGATGAAGATTGAAATAAATTCATAAAACACATTTAAACCTAACAACTTGTTATTGTTGGCATCTGTTTTTGTAGGATCAATGGAAGTAGTTTCTTAATGCTAACGGTATTGAAAACTTGCTCATTTTGATAGGTCACTACTCTAAATTCCACACGTTAAGATAGTCGGTAAGATAAATTCGTTACATAGTGTGCTAGTGACGTAATACGGTATATATGGGGCCAATAAATTCCATATATACCGTATTAGGTCACTAGCACACTATGTAACTAATAATATTTATCAATTCTCTTTTTACAGATATAGCGAAAAATGCTTCATATGGATCTATATCTTAAATTGATTATAAGTGTATGTTCTAAAATTACATTTGGACATAAACAGATGATTTAAATTCTTCCATTCTGAACCCTTCATTTCTGTTTATCAACTGAATATGTAGTGTGTTTCTCTGGCGTAAATACAAAATTTAATCCTGGTTTCTATGATGTGTTTTTTTACAACCACTGGGTCGATGCCACTGCTGGTGGAGTTTTAATTCCCCGAGGGTATTACCAGCCCAGTAGTCAGCACTTCTGTGCTGACATGAATTATCATTGATATGGTCATATTTATAAATAAACTGTTTACAAAACTTTTGCATTTTTGAAATACTAAGGCTTTTCTACCTCAGGAATAGATTACCTTAGCTGTATTTGGCAAAACTTTTAGGAATTTTGGTCCTCAATGCTCTTCAACTTCGTACTTTTTTTGGCCTTTTTAACTTTTTTGGATTCAATCGTCACTGATGAGTCTTTTGTAGACGAAACGCGCGTCTGGCGTAAATACAAAATTTAATCCTGGTATCTATGATGAGTTTATCTAACAGATATAAAGATGAACCCACGCTTTTTGTCATCTTACTGCAACAAAGGAAGATATTGGACCAAGAGATTCATCTTGTAAAGTCACTTTTTGAAATATACGGACGGACGGATGATTGTGTTGACCGTTATGTAAAATCTATATATATATAAATGAACAGAAACATGTTTCACCTATCATTACATCAATGTATAATGCCGTCCCTTTGTCCTCGTGTATTATACCACCGAATGCGCTGGCTCATGATATACACTTTTAATGATAAACAGAACATAAGCCACTAGTGGAACATGAACGACTAGCCCGATCGAAGATTACCCCTGGTTTTATTGTCCCGTCTTTTTCAATTTTTTCCAATTATTAATTCTTCGTATTAACACGTTGAATATATAGTTTTTTTTTTAAATTCTGAAATAAAAAATCAAAAGAACTGTTAGCAGACTTACATTCAAAGTCATTTGGTCGTTTGCAACTACAGAAAAAAAAATATGACTTCTCATTTCATTTCTATTTTGTTTTGGGAAATCATACATTATTAAACTGGAGCAATGATTTGAATAAAAAGTTATCGGAAACTAACACAACAAAAAACTGTCTGTTTTATTTTCAACATGTGTGTTACGGACGTTTTGGTTTTTCTGTGCTTAAAATGTCTCACAAAAATATTTATTGCAGGTAATTTTGAAATTGTTAGAGAAATGAAGGAAAAAATGTGCTATGTTGCGGAAGATTATTCAAAAGAAAATACTTGGTCTGAATGTTTTCCTGATGTTGATAAGTCCTATGAACTTCCAGATGGAAATTTGATTACTATTGGCAAGGAGAGATTCCAGTGCCCAGAGATTTGGTTCGACCTTCGAAAGGTAAGGTAAATTTATGAAAATAAGGATATGAAAAGTTCATGAACTGAGGACTCATATAAGTTATCCTTCTTGTCCCGAAAAGATAAACTAGTCCCGAAAAGATAAACTAGTCCCGAAAAGATAAACTAGTCCCGAAATGATAAATCACAATAAGAAATTTAAACTACCATTACCCAGACAGATCTGGAATAACTGACACAAACTTAACCAAAAACCAGTAATAAAATCATAAAATTCGTCGTGTTTTCCATTCAAGTAAAACTACGATAATTAATAGCATTCAAAAATATCAGATTCGAGGAAATTAAAACGGAATGATGGTCGTAGTTCCGAAAAATGGAACATTTCCGTGGAAACCAATCCTCCATTGTGTTCACCTACTAACACTCAGGTTGTGAGTTCAAATCCCAAACGTTACAGGTGCCCTCGATTTTAATCTAAATTGACTAGGATTGTCAGTTTTCTGATTGATTAACGAATGTCGGTTGCACTCCGGCTTCTTCATTAATTAAGACTGACCGCCAATTTTTGGGACGTATACCTACGTTAAAGAAACAATAGGAGTTAACCAGTCTATATTTTCGATATCAAAATTCATTCTATATATATGTATTTAGTATGAATCTGCAGGATGTTTACCTTGCTTTATATGGTGAAAGTATTAAAGTCACATGTAACAACTTTAATATTCTTAAGCAGTTCTTTGTAATCAAGTATATTGTTTATTTTCAACCCCATTTCCCCCTTGCATAACTTTAGTTCTGATTCCTTAGATATACTTTAATTTTTTGAAAAATTTTTTTTAACATGAATTAAAGCTGAATATTGAAACTTTAATTCAGTAGTAGCAGCGTATGTGGTAAATTGATGTAAATTGATGTAAAAGACCCTCAGGATAATTCCAGATATACTATAATACTCAAATACAACGATTCAATCTAAAGTTGGTCAGTATGTATGCATCATTATATTGTAGATTGATTCCGAATGTGCTCGGAATGCTAAGCTATAAATAGAATAAAAAACATTTCTTTTACAGATTCGGCAAATAACAAAACATATGTATTAGGTACCTTTTGTTCTCTATGTCGTGCAATAAAGCAGACATAAAAATTACCATAATACAATTACACGTGCTGGTCTGTCTATTTATATTTGATCTATTAAGCCATCAACAATTGACTATGGTCTTTACAACAATAAACTAGGTAACGTTTAATCCTGAAATGTGCACGAACTGCTTAAATCTTTTATTCTGCTTATATACATCGGTGATTGTTTTCCTATTGAGCTTTTAGAATTTTATAAATAGCCTAATATTAATATCAAATGCAATAGTTTGAGTTAATTCAGTAGCAATGAATTTGGCAGCTTATAATACCCCTTTTAATATCAATAGAAAGAATATAAGATATATCAATCCTTTACAGATAATTAAAGTGAAAAATATGTGAGACAAAAACAATATGATATCATGACAGTTAATTTTCAGCTTAAATTACAGCAAATTCTTATTTAAAGTAAGTGTACTATAAAGATGAAATCGAGAGTTGCGTAAACAAATGGGACATTCAAACTCCTTAACCGAAAATTATACAAAAAACACATGCAAAAAAAAAGAAAGGAAAAAAAAAACAGTATACAAAACACAATATAAAAAACTAAAGACTGAGCAACAGGAACCCCACCAAACAACAAAGTCAGGTGCTCCGTAAAGGTAAGCAAATCCTTCTCCTTATGTGATAACCGTCGTGTTCCTCGTGTAAGATAAAACTCGGTAGTATGTGGAGTTTATAATATGGTTCACATTTTGTTCTGTTTTAGATATAGGATCTGATGGTATTCACAAGTTGTTGTACGGCTCAATAATGGCAGTTGACATGGACTGGAGAAAACATTATTGTACAAACATAGTAAAATCTGGCGGTTGTACAATGTTCTCAGGTAATGATAAGTCAGTTATATACTTCTTTTGTATATATTTCCAGCATTACCAGTCCTAACTCAAAAAGCTTGACATATTGTTAGGTATATGTCCATAATTGAAGGCCATTGTTATTAACAATTTCAATTTTTTGCTTGTTTTGTTTATTCGAGATCTCGTTATTATTTAAAATGCATCTCAATTTATTCATACGAAATTAAAGTTAATTAAAGAGATAAATCAGGAAATTTTAATCAGATTACATGCAATAAATATATCAATAATATTATTAATTGTTTTTCCAATATTTGCCACTTGACGTTAAGCAACCAAGAATCAACCAGCTAATTGCTATTTCTTCATTCTCAATATTAACAATTGTAGACTTTAAAACTCAAACTTTGTGTTCATTCATTATTTAGTAATAGTTTTGCTCTGACCTTCCTTCTGTTCAAATTCCTTATTTGGATGTTTTTTTTTCGAAACAGTCTAAAGACGTCTCCACTCTATAATATATTGTGTAATTTGTTTGTGGAGTATTTATTTCCTCTGTTTGACTCAGAATTACTAGTCCTTATTGAACAAAAGTGCAATCAACATGCAATACTTTACAATTATATGTACAAGTTACTATCAATTGTGATTGATATTTGAGAATGAACTCACTGAATTAATCAAAAGAAGAGGGATAACTATACAAATTTGTGATACAAGCTTTATATTTACGAAACCATTTAAAGCTGACTATACGGTATGGGGTTTTCTCATTTTTGAGGGTCGTACTTGAGGGCTTGTTATTGCTCATATTCATTTAAGTTAATTTTGATCGATAGTTGACAATCATTCCACACTTCCTTTTTTTAGAGTATACAAACATGACAAAACAGTAAACATTGCAAATCTTAACCGTCATCAATGCTACCTTAAAATTTTATATGCCAAAACCAATTCTTACATATCAGTATTAAAAGCAGGCTTTAAAAAAAAATAAAATTGTTCCTTAGTCGGTTATCACAAATTTATAGAAATTCAATGTATTGTAGGATTTGCAAAGCGTCTGCAGAACGAATTTGCAGCTTTGATTCCAGAACACATGCTAACAAACGTAGTTGCTTCCCCAGAAAGAAAAGATTCCTCGTGGATTGGTGGTTCAATTCTTGCTTCGTTATCAACATTCCAATCCATGTGGATCACAAATGCAGAGTACGAGGAATATGGACCCGATATTGTTAACAGAAAATGTTATTAAATCATCTTGATAAAGTCTATAATCTGGTTTTTGATTTTGCTTTTATTCTATGAGTTTCAATTTCGAAAGAGTCTGAGTCAGATCCGTAGACCTCGCCCAGAATTCTAGTATTAGAAACGCAATATCAGTATAACCTATCAAACCTTAAGAAAACAGACTTTTTCGAATATTCTTTATTATACATTGGCTAGAGGTATAGGGGTGGGGGGGGGGGGGGGGGGTTTAGATCTCACAAAACATGTTTAACATCGCCGCATTTTTGCGCCTATCCCAAGTCAGGAGCCTCAGGCCTTTGTTAGTCTTCTATGTTTTTTTATTTTAATTTTAGTTCATTTATATGTTTTGGAGTTTAGTGTGACGTCCATTTTCACTGAACTAGTACACAACTTTATTTAGGAGCCAGCTGAGGACCACCTCCGGGTGCGGGATTTTCTCGCTGCCTTGAAGACCCATTGGTGGCCTTAGGCTGTTGTCTGTTCTTTGATCGGGTTGTTGTCTCTTTGACATATTCCCCATTTCCATTCTCAATTTTAATGTTGACCATAATATTGCAGACTTACTACAGTCATCTACCCGTTACTAGTTTTTAGAAAGGACTCCTGGAATATGTTGTACCTTACATCAAGCCATCTGCTATTCTATCGATACGGTAATGACAAAAGATTTCATATTTCCTAATCATTTTATTTCAATGTATTTAATATAGCATTTTTATTCGAATTTTGAAACCAAAACAAGCAGAAAATTCGTCTGTTTACTCTGTAGAATTGTATTCAAAGTGTATAAAATACGTTGCAATTGGTAATTGGAACAATTTTCTGTTATCAATTTTGGTATACAGTTATATTATGTGTCTGTTGATCTTTTTCTATTTTAGCCATGGCGTTGTCAGTTTATTTTCGATCTATGAGTTTGATTGTCCCTTTGGTATCGTTCGCCCCTCTTTTATACCTTATCAGGTGACAAATGTACGCAGAAGCTATTAAACCAAAATTATTGTGTTTGTTGATTATCCTTTTAGAAAAAAAATCCGATTTAACCAAAAAGTGCACTCTATTTAAATTTAGCGTAAATTAAATGAGACATTTCAATATTTAGGATGAAATAAGGTATTAACAATGAAATATATAACCGCAGACTTTATATTGGTAAACAAAAGCTCTAAATGATTATGTAGGTCAAAATACAGACCTTAGGAAACCTGTTCTGTTCACATTGAAATATAAGGAATACCAGTACTTTTTTTGAAAAGACGACTATATATTTTCAACAACTATGTATCAAACAATAAACTAGATATCAATCAGCTCAGGTATAGATAAAAGAAAAGTTGAACATTTCCGTGGATACGGATCCTCTATTGCGTTCACCTACTAACACTCAGGTTGTGAGTTCAAATCCCGAACGTTGCAGGTGCCCTCGATTTGAATCTAAATTGACTAGGATTATCATTTTTCTGATTGATTAACGAATGTCGGTTGCACTCCGGCTTCTTCATTATTTAAGACTGACCGACAATTTTTGGGTCGTATACCTACGTTGAAGAAACAATAAGAGTTAACCAATCTATATTTTCGTTATAAAAATTCATTCTATATATATGTATTTGGTATGAATCTGCAGGATCTTTACCTTGCTTTATATGGTGAAAGTATAAAAGTCACATGTAACAATTTTAATATGTTTAAGCATTCCTTTGTTATCAAGTATATTGTTTATTTTCAAGCCCATTTCCCCCTTGCATAACTTTAGTTCTGATTTCTTAAATACAACTTTTTGACAATTTTTTTAACATGAATTAAAGCTGAATATTGAAACTTTAATTCGGTAGTAGCAGCATATGTGGTAAATTGATGTAAAAGACTCTCAGGATAATTCCAGATATACTATAATACTCAAATACAACGATTCAATCTAAAGTTGGTCAGTATGTATGCATCGTTTGGGTGTACATTGATTCAGAACGTGCTCGGAATGCTAAGCTATAAAAAGAATAAGAACCATTTCTTTTACAGATTCGGCAAATAACAAAACATATGTATTAAGTACCTTTTTTTTCTCTATGTCGTGCAATAAAGCAGACATAAAACATTACGATAATACAATTACACGCGCTGGTCTGTCTATTTATATTTGATCTATCAAATCATCAACAATTGACTATGGTCTTTACCACAATAAACTAGGTAACGTTTAATCCTGAAATATGCACGAACTGTTCAAATCTTTTATTCTGCTTTTATGCATTGGTGATTTTTTCCTATTGAGCTTTTAGAATTTTTTCAAATGAAATAGTTTGAGTTAATTCAGTAGCTATGAATTTGGCAGCTTATACCCCTTTTAATATCAACAGAAAGAATATAAGATATTGTAATGCCGACCTTCCCCCTTTTTATAGTATATCTGTATAGTTTCTTGAAATTATTGAGGATACACGATAGATGTTAGTGAGATGTTCAATGTTGAAAAAAATATAAGACCTGTAATTTGTTATTTTGGCTGTTGTTTCAAGGATACGACATATTTGTGTATGTTAGTATGTTAGGAAGTTTTATTTCACGTACTGATTCCATATTTTCGCGGTAGTTACCTTATTAGACTATAAACCCAAATAAAACTCTTCTTATGATCTACTAATCAATTTTAAGTCGAAACCCATCTTTATTGATGAAGATCAATCCATTTTTACAAATAATATCAACATTACGGGAATTTCCCTTGTGTGATCCATGGTTGCTGATTGGTAAACAATATGTAACAAGCTCTGCCATTGGTCAGTCGGAAGTATAAAAGCAAAAGAAACAACAGAACCGACGGAGTGTTTGTTTGACAAAGAATTGGAAGTGACAAACTTTAATAGAAACTGGAATATGTCTGGGAAATACAGACAAGCGTTGAAAGTTAACTTTGTTTTAGTTTAAGTACGGGTGCCGGTGACAGTGCCAAGTACGGGTGACGGTGACGGTGCTAAAAACGGTTGCCGGTGATCGTGCTAAATACGGTTGCCGGTGCTATTTAAGTTATATTGAAGGTGCACATTAAGTGTTCTGGTGGCGGTTCCGACATGATTAATATGTCATTTAATTTGTTATACTACGTTGTTGTCGTCTATAATGTAGTAGGGTTGTAATATCCTTAAATTGAGATTATAGAAAGATTCTAAATAAGAGACAACCTTGTTACTTGACTGTTGAATTATAAACTAGTTTTGTTTGTATATGTAAGACCAACCATTACCGGGGACCTGGCCAGACCAGTAAGAGAGCCCATTCTCTCCGTCGTGGATTATTTTTGATATTAATAAAATATTAAACTTTACTTTATTCAGATATTTTATTTTACAACTGAGAATATACATATATATATATATAAACACAAGTATACGATTTCCCTTTCTGTAACGTGTTTTGTCCGACAGTAAACAGTGGACGTCGAACCTTACACTTTATAGATCATTTTACTCTCTTTTTCTTTGTGACCCTGTGTTCTCTGGTGGCCGACATTAGCACCAGGGAGGCAGCGTTTCAATATATCAATCCTTTTCAGAAAATTAAAGTGAAACATATGTGAGACAAAAACAATATGATATCATGACAGTATATTTTCAGCTTAAATTACAGCAAATTCTTATCAAAATTAAGTGTATTATAAAGATGAAATCGAGAGTTGCGTAAACAAACGGGACATTCAAACTTCTTAACCGAAAATTATACAAAACAAAAACATGCAAGAAAAAAAAAGAAAAAAAAAAAAAAAAAATGCAAAAAAAAAAAAGAAAAAAAAAACAGTTTACAAAACACAATATAAAAAACTAAAGATTGAGCAACACGAACCCCACCAAACTACAAAGTCAGGTGCTCTGGAAAGGTAAGCAAATTCGTCTCCTTATGTGACAACCGTCATGTTCCACATGTAAGACAAAACTCGGTAGTATGTGGCATTTATTATATGGTTCACATTTTGTTCTGTTTTAGATATAGGATCTGATGGTATTCACAAGTTATTGTACGACTCAATAATGGCAGTTGACATGGACTGGAGAAAACATTATTTTTCAAACATAGTTATATCTGGTGGTTGTACTATGTTCTCAGTAATGATAAGTCAGTTATAAACTTCTTTTGTGTATATTTCCACCATTACCAGTCCTAACTCAAAAAGCTTGACATAATGTTAGGTATATGTCCATAATTGAAGGCCATTGTTATTAACAATTTCAATTTTTTGCTCGTTTTGTTTGTTCGACATCTCGTTAATATTTGAAATGCATCTCTATTTATTCATACGAAATTAAAGTTAATTAAAGAGATAAATCAGGAAATGTTAATAAGATTACATGCAATAAATATATCAATAATATTATTAATTGTTATTCCAATATTTGCCACTGGACGTCAAGCAACCAAGAATCAACCAATTAATTGTTATTTCTTTAGTCTCAATATTTACAATTGTAGGCTTTAAAACTCAAACGTTTTGTTCATTCATTATCTAGTAATAGTTTTGCTCCGACCTTCCTTCTGTTTAAATTCCTTATTTTGATGTTTTTTTTTCGAAATATTCAAAAGACGTCTCCTTTCTATAATATATTGTGTAATTTGTTTGTGGAGTATTTATTTTCTCTGTTTTACTTATGATTACTAGTCCTTCTTTTACAAAATAGCCATCAACATGTAATACTATACAATTATATGAACAAGTTACTATCAATTGTGATTGATATTTGAGAATGAGCTCACTGAAATAATCAAAAGAAGAGGGATAACTATACAAATTTGTGATACAAGCTTTATATTTACGAAACCATTTAAAGCTGACTATACGGTGTGGGGTTTTCCCATTTTTTAGGGCCGTACTTGAGGGCTTGTTATTGCTCATATTCATTTCAGTTAATTTTGATCGATAGTTGACAATCATTCCCCCTTTTTTTAGAGTATACAAACATGACAAAACAGTAAACATTGCAAATCTTAACCGTCATCAATGCTACCTTAAAATGTTATATGTCAAAACCAATTCTTACATACCAATATAAAAAGCAGGGTTAAAAAAAATAAAGTTGTTCCTTAATCGGTTATCACAAATTTATAGAAATTCAATGTATTGTAGGATTTGCAAAGCGTCTGCAGAACGAATTTGCAGCTTTGATTCCAGAACGCATGCTAACAAACGTAGTTGCTCCCTCAGAAAGAAAAGATTCCTCGTGGATTGGTGGATCAATTCTTGCTTCGCTATCAACATTTCAATCCAGGTGGATCACAAATGCAGAGCACGAGGAATATGGACCCGATATTGTTAACAGAAATTGTTATTAAATCATCTTAAGAAAGTCTATAATCTGGTTTTTGATTTTGCTTTTATTCTATGAGTTTTCAATTCGAAAGAGTTTGAGTTAGATCCGTAGACCTTGCTCAGAATTCTAGTATTAGAAACGCAATATAAGTATAACCTATCAAACTTTAAGAAAAAAGTCTTGATATAATAATCCTTATTATACATTGGCTACAGGTAGGGGAGGGCTGAGCTCTCACAAAACATGTTAAACACCGCCGCATTTTTGCGCTTATCCCAAGTCAGGAGCCTCTGGCCTTTGTTAGTCTTGCATGTTTTTTTTAATTTTAGTTCATTTATATGTTTTGGAGTTAAGTGTGACGTCCATTTTCACTGAACTAGTACACAATTTTATGTAGGTGCCAGCTGAGGACCACCTCCAAGTGCGGGATGTTCTCGCTGCGTTGAAGACCCATTGGTGGCCTTCGGCTGTTGTCTGTTCTTTGGTCTGGTGTTGTCTCTTTGACATATTCCCCATTTCCATTCTCAATTTTAATGTTGACATAATATTGCAGACTTACTACAGTCATCTACACGTTACAAGGTTTTAGATAGGACTCCTTGAATATGTTATACCTTACATCAAGCCATCTGCTATTCTGTCGATACGTTAATGACAACAGATTTCATATTTTTAATCTTTGTATTTCAATGTATTTATTGTAGCATTGTTATTTGAATTTTGAAACCAAAACAAGCAGAAAATTCGTCTGTTTGCTCTGTAGAATTGTGTGCAAAGTGTATAAAATACGTTGCAATTGTTAATTGGAACATATTTGTTGTTACTGTGGTGCTATGACATCTACACAATATATACAAAAAAGTTCCGAGCATATTTTTCTATTATCAGTTTGGTATACAGTTATATTATCTGTCTGTCTTTTTCTATTTTAGCCATGTCGTTATCAGTGTATTTTCGATCTATGAGTTTGACTGTCCCGTTGGTATCGTTCGCCCCTCTTGTATACCTTATCAGGTTACAAATGTACGCAGAAGCTATTAAACCAAGATTATTGTGTTCGTTGATTATCCTTTTAGAACAAAAATCCGATTTCACCAAAAAGTACACTATTTATAAATTCAGCGTAAATTAAATGAGACATTTCAATATTTAGTATGAAATAAGGTATTAACAGTGATATTTATAACCGCATACTTTATATTGGTAAACAAAAGCTCTAAATTATTATGTAGGTCAAAATACAAACCCTTGGAAACCTGTTCTGTTCACATTGAAAAACAAGGAATAAAAGTACTGTTTTTGAAAAGATGACTCTATCTCCGGCGCAGAGATCATATCCGTTCCGTTCTACGTAACACTACACTCAATATTAAGTGTAGTATTGCGGAGCATGTACGGAACGGATATGAACTCTGCACCGGAGATTGAAGACGACTATATATTTTCAACAACTTTATATATAACAACACACTAGATATCAATCAGCTCAGGTATAGATACAAGATGGTAGTTTAATCATTTTTATTGATGATTGAAACCGTTTGAACTGATATTTGCGACTGTTAAATGAATGCCCAAAATCATACCTAGACAATGTGTAGTTGAAATAAATTTTACTGTTTCTTAATTTCTGAAAGCAAGGCGCTTTCTACTCTAGCACAGTGCGTTGTAATTCTTGAAACATTGCCTTCATCGTAACTGGTACTATAAATCAATACCATAAGTAAACAATATGTCATATTATATAACAAGCGAATCATATGTTTGTTGAAACAACTTTTGTTCAACAAGTGGATACACATCCAAAGTTAAATATGAAACTTCTACTGAAGAGTTACTGTATTTTACACATTATGCGAAGGTTACTTTGGAGCTGGTATACCCCTTTTCTATAAATAAGCAAAGGAATCTATAAAATCAGTTGATTATCACATTCTGTTTGATGGTTTAAATACATCCTTTCAATCTCCCTTTACAGATCTAAAACAGAAAGATTTATAATTCTGGCTTTAGAAATCAAGAATCTGGTTAGACTGTTTGTTTATGAATTGATGACCATCACTAAAGAGATTTTGCGAAGGAGAAAAAAAGTTAAGCATATCATCGACTGCTTTTTTTTTTGGCTGTATCAGAGTGCATGATGTACTGTACCATAGAGATGAAATACAAAGCAGACCAGCCTTTAAGTACGAATATGTTAAAACGTACTTAAATAGGATCATTAATATTCAAAATTGCATATTTGAGGACAATGCTTAATGAACAAGAGAACGATTATGTATCTAGTACTAATTTTATAAGTAAATGGTGCATTACATGCACAGGCTGTTATGATCATATCTATCCAGAAACCACTACACCATACGAAAACATGATCATTGTGTACTAGGCTCCAACCTTAAATCTTTTTAAGAAAATAAATTTATCTGATTATAAATGTTCGTACACAAATAGATTGATTAAGAAGGAATGTGAGACATTGGTGTATCTGTATTGAATATAAGTATAAAATAAAAATAAATATCAAACAAGAGAAAAATATTGCCCCTTTATGTTATTGAACAGTTTTTAATTTTATAATTACAGTGAATAAGGTGTAAAGGTTTCATTTCAAAACAGTGTTTACCAAGTTTACACTGAAATAACGATGTCTATCAGAAAACAAGAATACTGAAGTGAAGGTAGTAAGCTGTAATTTGCATTTACGTACTCATTCGAAAAAAGAAATGTAAATCAATTCCGATCGCTGAAATATTTACATTTTATCAATCTTTCTGTCTAATATTTACCTTGCGTGTCGACGGCTATGACACTGTAATCAACAATGGTGTGACGTTCAGTCATTCGATTGGCCAAATGTGCGAAGGTTTTCTGTCGTCATATGTCCAGTTGTTATGACTTTTGAAAAGATATGTGCTACTATCATTTACTATCATAACTACTCACCTGTAACCGGGTGTATACCGTGGGAAATATTATCCCCGTTCATAAAATTATATTCAACACAATAATCAGTTTATTACAATCATTGTCAATTTAGGAATGCAACCTTCCTTATAGATTAATTGTCTAAACTAATTAAAAAACAATATACAGTTGCCGATGAAATATAGTGAGTATTTTTTTACTTATCTTTAAACATTACATTGTGATAAACACCTCGTAAGTGATTTATAAAAAGTGTGGATCAATAATTCTATTTCTCTATCATGTCTATGACGTGATTTAAACAGATTTTTTTTTTAATTATAATGCCATGCTAATTGTGTCACAAATTGTCTTGTAATACATGCGATTTATAGATAGTTTAAATCCACTAATCTCAACATGTTAACTGCACTCATGTCATGCACTTTCACTACGACTTTATATAATATCATTATTCATATCAATTAAAATTACCATCAATGTATAATAGGATTCGTTTTGCTGAAACTTTTTCTTACTATGACGTGTTTTGTCTTTTTCGTCTTTTTTTTTTTGGCATAAAGCAAAAGAAAAACTAAATATATGTTAGTCCTACCTGAATGGAAATGACAATTTATTTGTAGAATATTCAAGACGAAAAAGGAGTGACATTTGAATAATCAGTTCAACCCTACAATATAATTAATTTTTCATCTAAAAATTCGGTATTGCACTTTTCTTTGCTGTAATGAAAAATTACTCAACCTACAGTAGTTGACCGAGTGTCTCTGTGAATTAGTCACTGAATACCCAGGGAAATTATCAAGTGAATTCAAATTTATAAGAAGTTAGTTAGTTTTACAATTCATAGTTAATACAAACATTTTTGGAAAATATAAAGTCACATGATTACGGAAAATGTACAGTTTTGATCGGTTTTGTTTCTAAGTATTAGAACTTTATGATCATTAAACTTAATCTTTTGTAAAGAACCGTTAATCAGTGGTCCTAATGAATTTGTGCGTCTTATTAATTGTTCTTGCAACCAGCTCAAACTTGAATTAAATATTGGTCAGTCTGGAAGTCGTCATAAGTGGTAAATTTCAACATTCTGATTGAGCTGTCGTACGATAAATTATACAAATATGAGGTTTGAGACGACTAATGTACTTTCGTTTGCATTAAGCATGCTGTTTCAATTTATTACCACGTGTTCAGCCACGTGTTCAGATCTATGTAATGCATACATGATGATATTTAACAAAATGTTCGTGTATCTAAAAATAGAAGGTAATTAGCTATTCATGATCAGTTGTATCTTTTTATATCTTTTTATATTATTTACAAGTTTGGTGTTTTTAGTTCTAATCTATGTAATGCATACATGATGATATTTAACAAAATATTCGTGTATCTAAAAATAGAAGGTAATTAGCTATTCATGATCATTTGAACCTTTTTATATCTTTTTATATTATTTACAAGTTTTGTTTTTTTGGTTCTAATCAATTTGTTAATTTCGTATGTGTTCAAAAATTCATTTCTGAAAACTGCAAAAGCATCTATACCTTTTTGTTGATAATTTGATATATGAGTACTTTTATCAATTGAATAGATCATGATAGTTTAAAAAAGATTTATATCATAATACAGAGGATCAGATACTTTATAGCCCAATACTTAAGTTTTTATTTTAAATATATGTGACCCAATTTGGTTTTGCTTACAAGCACATAAACTTTGTTAAAAAATTCAGGAAAGTATTGACATTTAAGAATGAAGTGTTTGTAGTCTTATAGTTTTGTATGTTCTACTTTTGTAGTAATTGTTCACATGGGAGAGTCTACATTTTTGATATTTAAATGGTTGTATATTTCTTTAGATAACGTATTTCAATTTGTTTAGTTTAGTTTTTCTGTTAACAGTCAGGACAGGTTTAAAATTCCCTTTTACAGACGTTTTCAAGGATTTGTCTGATTTTAATGTATTTAGCCATAGTTTTGGAATTGAATTTTTCAGTTGTGAAAGTTCTGAGATCTAATTAAATTTTGGGGTTAATTTCTCTAATATAACCTTTTGCGAAATATGCCATTCATGATCAATGTCGAAATCATTGATGTTAATAATACCATATTTATCCAATTAAGATACATTATTTATATCATTAATTGATTACCTGATGAAAACAATATGAATGCGGACAACGATTATGTTTGTCAATTTTCTAAATTGGTGACAGCTACGGACAAACATGATTCGGATACGAATGATTAATTTGACTATTTTTTTTTTATTTCAGTACAAGTAATACCCTTACAAAAGAGAACGCAACCATTTTAATAAATGAGTTTACTTCTTGAATTTTGAATTTCCAATATAAACTAAATGTATAATTTAATGTTGAAGTCCTGAGACAGATTTTTTTCCACGAAAGATTGTAAACTGTATTTGATATGCACAACTATGTATCAGGATATACCCATAAATGTAAATGCATAAACATTCGATGTTAGGATTTTACAACACAGGTAAAATTGTATGAATTTATTTTTAGAGAAAAACATAAGTATTCATGTATTATTTTAAAGATAAATTCATGTATATAACGGATACATATTTATGTAGGTTAATGTATTATAAATCATCGCAGGGAAGCCAAAAAAATCTAATAACTATTTGAATTGCGTTTTCTAAATTATTTTAGTAGACGTTTGATAACGTAATCAAATGATATACCAGAATAAACGACAACAATACCGAAGACTTACCTGAATTAAGTAAGAAACGATACTCAATTTATTAAAATAATATAAATTACATCATTTGGTTTTCCTTCTGTCAAACTGTGTATTTGTAACTATTCATTTGCATATTTCCCGCATGATGATAAAATCAAAGTGACAGTTTCGTTACATTTGACGTTATATGTCATCTGAAAAAGATAAAAAATACTTTGATTAGTAGATATAGCATTTACTTGAAAAATACTACAGTCAAAAATGCAAATGTTAAAAAAGAAAACTTGCGTACTTATTTTAAATATCTAAAAACATCTTCAAAAGTGAAGCATATTTATGTCAAGTTAATAAATTTCGGTATCGAAAAAGTTTAACTCAATTTAGAATCAGTGCTCATCAGTTAGCTATTGAGAAAGGTAGATATAAAAAGATCGATAAAGATAAAAGATTTTTATACGATTAAGACGAGTTTCATGTTTTAAAAGAATGCACTGCATATGAAAAAGAACGAGATTATATTTTTAATGAAGCAAGCATTCAATGTAAAAACTTCCCTTATATTTCAAAGTATGAACAATTTATTTGGTTGATGTCACGTGAGTCTGAAAATGTTAATATGTCAGTGTCAAGATTTGTTTTGAAATAAGAGAAAATTTGCAATCCAAAACTAAATATACATAGTAGTGATGTATTTTTTTTTCATGTACATGTATGATAGAGACAACATATTTTATTTTATTTATTTTCAAGCACCATCTTGTACGTTTCAATTTGCATAAGGACAGTCTATCCTTAGATGTGTGTGATAAAAATGATTGCCATTACAATTATTATAACTGATTTCTAATCACCTATCAGTGTCATAAAACAAATAAACGAAAGAACTGAGTGTACGATATGGAACGAATAAAATAGTGTAAGACTTATAGCCTTTATATGTGCTAAAGCAGAATATTCTGAAGTATTGGCTATTGTAGTATTCTGTTTAGGAGATTTATTCTAAACGTGATATATAAAAAAAAAACATATATAAACGAAATAAATTGAGACCGTATTTCTCCTTATGGAATAATGACATACGCATGTTTTGGAACTGATGTAGTCATGTTTATCCTTAATATATACAAATTCAAAAATGTGGCAAATTTTACATGTTTTTAAACTTTGCTTACAAGAAAAATAAACGGCTGGGTCTCATTATTTATTTTGCAAATACAAATATAGTGTTCCCACATTTTAACCGGATCAATATCCATAACTTGACAATTTATTGATCAGTTTATCCCAAAACACCTGTCTATAGATGGAATGGTCTATGACGAACGAACGGGTTAAACTCCGCCCAGTCAATTGAAATAAATCAAGTAATACTTGACAGGCTAAAACTAGACGTTTAACTAAAATATAATTAGGTACAATTATTAAAGCGATTTAAATGAGATAGGAAATTGTATTAGAGGGATCACAATATTGATATAGAGTATATGCTGGTAATGAGTAAGAAACAATCTGCTTTCATTATTTATTTAAAGGAGAAAAAAGTAAGATTCGTAAGATTGATTTAAATCTGGTCATTTCGAATATTTTGTATTGTTTTATTCCTTTTTTTCTTAAATCATATAGTTTTCTTTATATAACTATTATTCTTCAAATCAGGTGGCACTGACTTTAATATGAATCCATCGGATATGCTAGGTTTATCAACCCAATCAACTAGATTGTCATAACTGCTGCTGAATGACATTTGTTTTGAAAAAACTTAATTTGACAATAAAGTGTTCTACCATTTTAAAGATTTGAACTAATATCGGTATCACTTATACACGTTAAACTAGTTTATTGTTGTATTTATATATTAAGGTAGCTGGGGTGTCTTCCTCCATCTTGGATTTTGAAATAGCAGATAACAATCGGTTAAGATCTTCACTGAAACGTGCAAATTTCGAGATAAGTATGTAATTCATGTGCAAGACTGTTCACGTCAATATAGACAATTATGTGTTTTATCATACCTACGACTGTATTTTACAGAAAACAGAATATTGTTGTGTGATTCATTTTTTCAACTTTGCCATAAGAGGAGACATTTTAGATAAAGTAACTTTTATAATAAAATGTGTTCTGAATTTATCTATTTTATTATGTAACAAGAAAACAAGTCCGTTGACCCCATTTTTTAATCTCTTATCTGAACGCATATTGTTAGAGCTATCTTCTGATATTTTATCTCAAAACTGGGTCTTCCATGCATAGTCTTTACAAAATCTTTTTTTTGACAATTTTGCATATCCTGTAGCGTGAAGAAAATCCTGCTGATCCATACTTTCCATTATATTTTTATAAAAAGCATGATATCAACTACATATTGACAAATTGTTAAAACATTCTATGTATTTTAATTTAGACCCCCATCTACCTTAACAAAATGTATTTTTAATTTAATTATTAAAAATGTATACAATACAAAAAAGTGTAAATGAGTTTAATTTTTAGCTTTTTTATGACTATTTCGGTCATATCATGCATATAAAATATAAAAACACAATTCTTATAAAAATTCTACTAAAGATATATCATATGCCTACTAAGGTAAAAATTACACTTACAAATACATATTTCTCAGTATTAACCTGTTATAAAAATATTGCATAATAACCATAAAAAATGTATACATTTATGGATTAAACTTTTAAAATTTTAATAAAATCTGGCTTCAAAGTCCATAAAGTAAGTTTTGATAATGTTTTTAAAAAATGCCTTTTATTTTTGAATAATTCGGAATATATGTTTACTATGGGAAAGATAACCAGTCTTTTTTGGTAAAGCAATTGTAACAACACGTCACATTGTATGCAACATAGATTTATTCCATTATGTATGACATAAAGAATATAATGTGTGTCTGCCAAACATTCTGATACAGGAACCAATTTATGAAAACGGAAAGTACATAAACAACAAACATTAGCCGATGACTTTTTTGTTAAGAAAGTGATAGCTTTCCGTCATTAAGTAAAATAAATCATTCAAATCCATATTTAAATTTTCGGTAAATAATTATTTCTCATCTCATTGGATAACAATATTAACGAATTTAAACAAAAGCAAAAAAGTCGTTTTAAGGTGTTTACGTCATCACAATTAAGTTATTTTGTTTAATATATTAGCCAAGAAAGAAATCTGGAAAAAAAACTATTATTTCTGACAACATCTTTAGTTTTCTATTTTGTTAAAACTTCAAATCTAAATTCACATTGTAAGTATTTAATGTCAGCCATAATTAATAATAGACAGAATAACAAACAGGACGAAAATTGTGCTTTAAAAAAATTTAGATTAAATAAATACCGAACTCCAAGAGAAATTCAAAACGGAAAATTCTTTATAAAATGGCAAAATCAAAAGCTCAAACACGTCTAACAAATGAAAATAACTGTCATTTTCAGACTTCTTACAGGCATTTACCTCTACTTTTAAACATATTACGTGTAAGACACATGCTTTAAGTGTTGGTTCACTATGATAAGAAATGCCAGTCAAGACAATTGATTGTTTTGATTGATCAAACAGAGCTTTGTCACCGAATCGTATAAAAAATTGAGCACAATGATACAAGTCAGAATTTGTTTCAGATGAAATGTTACCCGTTCAAATATTAATATTTTTAGTCATTGTTTTTTGCCCCAACGTTATGGTATCATGGAGGGAATGAAACACAAAAGATAACCCTAACCCACAATACACTAAATGAAAACCAAAGTTGGGACCCAGAAGTCAATTGAAATATTTGTGTGATGTAACAAAAGGAAACAGAAATCGATAACTAGTCAAATATAGCAATTATTCTTAACAGTAACACAATGTAAAAACACATGTAAATCGAAATAAACAAGTATGATTTAAAACATTTAGAAGAATAAAGAAATAATGTACGACAAAAATAATAATTATTATAGTGCATGCATTGTAAACATATGAGGAAATGATAAGTGTTGATATAATCTGATGAGTAATAAGAGTCAAATTTCTCATCCGGAATTTTCTCATTCTTTAACAAAACTATATAGGATGTGTGTTGTTAGAGAACACCAAGCATAGGGAAATTTAAAATCAAACGTCGAACACAAAGTGACAACGCAATGGGGAAAAAAACGAAAAACGATGAAAAGACACATTCTACATACAACAAAATAAAAAGTCAAGACATGCAAAACACGGACCATATCAACATGCTTTGATTTACTCATGTGCCTAGGAAGAGTAATGTCAATATACAAATGATTTATTTTGAGCTTTCTACTGGAATTCTTTTTTTGACTTTAAATTTTATTTCTTCACACAGTTAACCTGAACTTTATCTGAGACAATGCTGGTATTTTCATCTTTACCGGTATAACATTTATGGATAGGATAGTTAATCAATATTGAATACAAGCAGTTGTTGGATTCTTGTCTTCTTGGAATTGTTCTTATTCCCGGTAAGATATGTACATGTTTATAAATTTCATTTGTTTTCAATGAATTATCCTCTTTCCGACTGATTAATTTTTTTATTTAATCAACATGTGGTTTATTTGATTTCGGTTCTAAATTGGTCAAAATGTTTACTCCATTTAGCACTTTGCGGCAAACAAGGTCAGTCGGACATAAGAGATTATACGATTTATGTTTCAAAGATTTATCATACAATGTGTACTATGGTATCTGGATATATCATATTTTCTAGTTTTATTGCTCATTGAACCCGAACATTTATATTTATGATCCTTGCATCTCATGATGTGTCTTGTGTTCTATTATTTATCTGTTTTTTTTTCTTTTTTAGCCATGGCGTTGTTTGTTTATTTTCGATCCATGAGTTTGTCTGTCCCTCTGGTATCTTTCGTCCCTTTTTCATGAATCATTTATTATTTTTTTAATATATTATTGTTACTGATACTGTTTATGTTTTTAATTTTGTTTTCTATTAAATAAGGGCAACAGTAGTATACCGCTGTCCGCTATTAAGTCTGACGAACAAAGTTCTTTTCAACTGAATTATTGAAAGCTTTATCATCTCATGTGTACTATGCTTAAGTTTTATCAATATAATATTGTTATAGATTTTTTATTTCGTTTACTTTCAGGTCTGACGAAAAAAAATTTAAAGTTTGTTTTATATTGTTCCATTACATCAATGTCAAAAGATGAGACGCAAACGTATCTTCAATTATGTTTAACCCTGTATTTTTTATACGTTATAGTCCCATTCTAATTGTATTACAATTTGATTCTGAAACCTTCTTTTTTCTGTCGATCGTGTAATTAAAAACTAGTTCCGAGATACATGTCCTAGATCAATTGTGTTTCATTTTTTCTGAAAATTTCCCTATTATTACATTTCAAAACGCAATTCTCATAAAAATTCTACTGAAGATATTTCTTGTTCGAATTAAATAAAATGTGTTGTTTTACATGCAAAATTATCTGCAGTTCATAAAATATATTTTTGATTGATAATTTTAGGAAAATCAATATTAAAAGACAAATATGAATTTCTGCACACAAAGTTTATATGTCTACAAAGGAAAAAAATGACACTTAATTTCATTATTTGTCTACACATAATGATTTTCAAGTCTTGACATGTTATAAAAATATTTCATTATAACCATAACAAAATGTACACATTTATGAATTGAACATTACATATTTGATTAAAATCAGACTACAAAATAATTTATAACAATGTTTTTTAAAAAATGCATTTTTATGTGAAATGATAGGGATATTCGATAGGCGGAACACTTTTGATATAATGCTAAATAAGGTTTATTGGAGAAAAAAAAACCAAACAATTGCATTACACTCAAATATAAATTGGTTGAGAATTCGAATTTTTAAGCTCGACCATTAATAATATAGCTATGTTCATATTTCCTACGGGAAACATAAACCATCTTTTTGGTGAAATCATAAATAATGGAAAAGCAGTTGTAGCAACACTTCACATGGTATGCGTAAAATATCTTATGTAAAACATAATGAATAGAATATGTGTCTGCCAACAGTTCTGATACAGGAACTTTTTGTTGAAATGATATTTGCATGATCAATTTTTCAGATTTATTTAACAAATACATAGACAACACACATTGGTCGATGAAGATGGTTCTTACATGAGAACCATAACAAGAAATAGTTTGTATAAACAATTAGGATGAAGGTCAGTAATAATATGATGGAGAAATGATAACATTGACAAGTATCGCATTTGTAAAATTTTCAACTCTATCTTTGTTTAGAAAACGAGAGCTTTCCGTCATTAAGTAAAATAAATTATTCATACATTTATAACACAGTTAAATTTTCTGAAAATAATTATTTTTTATTTAAAAGGAAAACAATATTAACGAATTAAAACAACAGAAACACTTCTTTTTAAGGATGTAAACGTCTTCAAAAAATAAGCATTTTCGTTAGTAAAAGACTGACCAAGAAAGAAATCTTGAAAACAAATTATTATGTTTGACAACATAATTTTTCTTTAACTACTGTTTTTTAATGAATTTTAATTTTAAATTTGCACTGTAAATATTAAATTTGCACTGTAAATATTAAATTGCAGCCGTAAACACCGATTGATACATAAACAAGCCGAACGACTATTATGCATTTAAATTTGAATGTTCAACATAATACAATATACATGTTATTAAGATATGCAATCACGATACGTACGTATTATAACGCTTGACACAACCTTAAATGACATTTTAGCGTATCAAATGACCATTTAATTAAATCACATCTACTTTTAAACATATAACGTGTGAGACACATGATTTAAGTTTTAGTTCATTATGAAAAGAATATCCGTCGGGCGGGTTGATTTCTTTGATCGATCACATGGAGCTTTGTCATGGAATCATAAAAAAAACTTCAGCACGAAGATACAAGTAAAAGAGAACCAAATAAACGAATACATAATTACAGCCCTCTGATAAGTGAGATATTCAAAATTGTCAATCCTTTTGACAGTTATTTAGCCCGGTCGCTTTAGCTCGAGTGTTATGACCCTTAGCATGGCGACAGTTATTGATATTTCACGACTTGGAATGCAATAAGTAAAGTTTGGTTAAAAACATATGATAAGAAATTTGTAGATAAACTTTTTCCGTGTAAATGTTCAGACCTCTCAGGTCTTGAGATAAAAATACTACCACATTATTACAAAAGCGCTTTACAATCGTGGTAAACAAAAGTGTCAATACTATCCATACAGTTCATATGTGTATGTTTGTTTAGGGACTTTCAGTTTAAAATTTTCCTCGGAGTTCAGTATTTTTGTGATTTTACTTTTTATTTTGTTTTCTTTTCTTTATATATATAATAATCCGGATGTTAGTTTTCTCGTTTGAATTGTACTAGTATTAAATTTGTCATTTCGAAGAATTTTTATAGCTTGCTATGCGGTATGGGTTTTTGTCATTGTTAAAGGTCGTACGATGACCTATAGTTTCGTCAATTTGTCTCTTGTCGAGAATTGTCTTTTTAGCAAGCATACCACATCTTCTTTTTTTTATAGTATATATCTCCTGTAAGAGTCATGAAGAACTAGCAGATCTGATATTTTATTTTCATCCTGATCTTGCTTATAAAATATAAAACTATATAACTTACAATATATATTGCAAGATTTGTTTTATTAATTTTTATCATTTTTATACATTTTAAAGACATTAGCACATTTTTGCTTTTATTGTTCCTTTCATAAAGGCTCTACACACGGGACATCTTCTTAGCGCAGGTACACAGCTACTTCAAGCAACTAAATGCCCACATGGAAGAAATACTATCGCAATCGGTTCATCCAATTATACCTTACAAGTCTGCTGATCTTTCAGATTTTGATTTTCTTCTTCAAGACATCTTACTGACACTGAAATAAACAAAGAGTAATGTAAAATTGATACGTTTCATTTATTGAAGCAAATGATAAAGTATCCCCTCGAAAAAAAAACTAAATTTGAAACAAAGGTGTTTTTGGTATTTTTGATTACTTGAACGTGGCTATGCATTTCGTTACTAATTCGAGCATTTAGTTCTAGTTTAAATTTGAATTAAAGTTCGACTTAAATTTTGATATTCTGGAATACTAAGTTAGTATAAAACAATCGTGTTTAAATGTTTGAGATAAGAGTTAAAATACGCAGGGACGTTAAGGGCGTTTCAAGAAATATCGCATTTTTATACACAGGAAAAATCATATTGAACTCAAAGTTAGTTTTCTTTGCTTAAAGGTAAAAATGCACGTCAAAAGCGTAAACAGAGGGAAAAGGGTCTATTCTGAATCACATTCCAAACTTTTATTTATAGAAAAATATAAATACACTAGTGTCACGTGACTTCAAACTGAAAGTAAGGACATTTCATAAAAAAGTCAAAAGGGCAAGTGCAAGATGAAATCCGATCGCCCTGGTTTTTGGCTCCCTGTAATCAGGATAACTTATTTCACTGGAAAAGTGCTGTGCCTAGTTTTTAATAGAGGCGTTGTAAATAAAAAACAATAAAACGTGGAGAATTTTTTCGATTTATTGACTTTTTGGCACTTCAGGTTGTGAAATTTCTTTTACACGAACGCTATATAACTAGGCACAGCACTTTTTGAAAAATTTTAAATGTGGCCTTTCTACCAATACCAGAATCAAGTGGGTTGGTATAGCTCTTGCACCTGCCCTTTTCAATTAATTTAGCATGAAGTAGCATTATCGCCTTGAAATGCGAGAGAAAAACGTTTGAATGACCCTGCAGTAGTCGGATCGGCTGACGGAAAAACTCAGTGTATTTTTTGTACTCACCGTGAAGCATTTCATATATAATAACGTCATGTTGGAGCGAATAAACAAATATTCTCTTATTGCTTGCTTAATTTATTGAAGCATCCTACTCGGTTTTTTTTTTCAGGGAATTTTAATTGTTACAGACTGGACTCTCATAAAATAGAATATATACATCTTCTTGCATTCCGCCTCTTGTGTATATCACCGCAAATGGCTGAAATGGCAGAGGCGGATTCAGGTCGGCTCTGACCCCTTGGGTATCAACCAATTTATAGTTAATGTATACACTTCTTATGTGTTGCACTCCATAACTTCGATTAGTGTTGGGACACGCACCCCCCTTTTTTGTCAAAATCCGGAATCCGCATCTGGGGTCATAGTGTAGTTCTCATTTTTGCAAATGCAAGTTCATTGTATAATTAATAGTATACTATGAAGTCTCTTCTAGTGCTTGTATAATGGGAACCAATAAAATTTTAATGAAAAAAGTTGCATTTTCATACAGAACTTTATGTACATGTTATACCAAAATTCATGATTTTTTTGTTTGCTCTTTGTCATTGACAATGTTTAAATCATAAATATTAACTCCTACCTGCATATAAATATTCACATTTTACTAGTTGAATATCTCCTGTATCTTAAGTGCAACTGGTATCAATTTGTAAATGATGATTGGGAGGTCTTTTTGAATTTTATTCTGGTGGGGTAGGGTAATTTTTGTTGCCTATGAATCAATGAATATGAATTTTCACCAGTTACCAGGACAGTATTTTGTATGGCTTGCATTGCATACCCCATACTTCAAAAAAATGTACTTTGAGCTCTCATGATTCATGCTTACACTATATCATAAAGCGATAACCAGTTCGACAAATATCGGATGCATATATATACACGACTAATTTTAATCGCATCTGTGAAAAAAACCCACATCCAATTAGTTTCAGATACATGTACATGTACCTATGATTCAATCAACAACCTTGTCATAAATATCATCTTAATTTCTCAACCTTATAGTTTACATTTATACCATGAAGTTGGAAATAGTGACCAATTTTTTTTTTCTGCTGCTCTTTTCATATTAAATCCCTGCCTACCAGTGTTCATCAATACAAATGGACAGCCAAGAAATAGCCAAAATGACATTCAGCACAATCAATCAATTGTTTTTTCAGTTATCAATTAAGTGCCATAATATTTTAAGGTTCATCTCAAACATGTCAAAATCAGAAAACTTATCACCTACTGAGATTAGAGCAACTGAATGGTATTTCTTTTCTGTCAGAACAAAAGAAATTCTAAGTACCATATATAATATAAATATACAGAAATGACTAACCCAATCACAATTGTTACATATACACAATCCAAAAGTTTCAGGCAGTGTCAGGTGAATGAATCATGACATAGCGGACAGGACAAACTAGTCAGCATGGAAATTAAAATGATGTGTAAATGCTTATAAAACTACTGCCTACAAATATCATTGACAAGGGTACAATCAGTGGTTAATCTTTACCTGAACCAATCACAAGAGTAAAAAAATTACTTAATTGTAAATCAAAACTTCATTGGCAATCATAATAGATCATCTTTTTTTTTTATCAAATTCTAGCTGTATTACTAAAATATGTATGCAATTTCAAACTAAGAAAAAAGCAATTTCTGTCTGTTTTGGGGATACTGTCTCATTGCCATACATGTATACCAAACATCTTTTGCTAAACATGCTAGATATAAGAATCTCTAAAACAGTAACTGTGAAAATATTCCATCACAAGTTTCCAAGTTTATATATCCTTCAAAAAGACTCAAAAAATTTTGAGTAAATTTATTCCCAAGATAATTTTAATTATTGAACAATGTAAGGACAATTAAAAATGCGAGATTAATTATTGCAGCTTCAGAAAATCCTGGATACAAATAATACCATCATTTAAATAAATTTGTATATTTTTTTTTGCCAAACGTATACAATAGTATAACCAATTTTAATTTGGACAAGAAATGAAAAAAAATTCTGATTTCTAAGTATAGACAAATATATAAGTATAGAAATTTTTTTTGTTCAAACATTCTGTGGCTGTTACAGAGGTCTTGCTCAGTATTGAAGGCCAACATCAATATGACTTTAAGATGAACAACAACTGCAATTAAAACACTTTTGTATGCTTCTGAACTTATTGTATACCTTTATTCTCTGTTAACTGTTATGAAATGAAATGAAATGAAATTGAAATATAAATCATGACAAAAAGTATACAGATCGTTTGACCATCATAAGAAACAACTTTATTAAGTTTCATGAAATTTGGATAAGTCATTCTCAAGTTACGGTGCGACATGTTTACGCCGGACAGACAGACGGACAGACAGACATTTGTATACCATAATACGTCCCGTCAAAAATTTGACGGGCGTATAAAAACCATCGCATTTAAGTGTGTTAAACAAACGTACTTTAGCGTGTCATATACCATCGCACTTTAGAGTGTCAAACCATCGCACTTTAGCGTGTCATCTGATCGCACTTATAAAACCAATCAACAATCGCACTTTAGGGTCTGACACCATCGCACTTTAGTGTGACCATCGCACTTTAGAGTACCATGTTTCAAACTTGATGAACAAATTGTGTAAAATTGTCTTTAAAGGGCAATAACTCCTTAAGGGGTCAATTGACAATTTTAGTCATAATAACTTTTTTGTAGATCTTACTTTGCTGAACATTATTGCTGCTTACAGTTTATATATATCTATAATAATATTCAAAATAATAACAAATAAAAACTGCAAAATTTTGTTAAAACTACCAATTCGGTGGCAGCAACCCAACAATGGGTTGTTCGATTCTTCTGATAATTTCAGGGCCGATAGATCTTGACCAATTAAACAATTTTACCCAATGTCACATTTGCTCTAAAAGATTTAGTTTTTGAGATATAAGCCAAAAAATGCATTTGACCCTTATGTTCTATTTTTAGCCATGGCGGTAATGTTTGTCAATGGATACAAACTTCAGATACAATTTATAAACAAGATACCCTAAGGAACATTTAGTTAAAGTTTGAGGGTAATTGGCCCAGTAGTTTCAGAGTAGAAGATTTTTAAATGTTAGCAAACTTGATGAACAAACTGGTTAAAATTGTCTTTAAAGGGCAATAATTCCTTAAGGGGTCAATTGACAATTATGGTCATATTAACTTTTTTTGTAGATCTTACTTTGCTGAACATTATTGCTGCTTACAGTTTATCTATATCTATAATAATATTTAAAATAATAACAAACTAGAGGCTCTCAAGAGCCTGTGGCGCTCACCTGTATTTACTGATGCTTTGGAAATCTTGTAAAATAAGGTTAAAATCATAATTAATAGTATTAGATATTAGATATTATAATGATATCTAAGATAATAACAACAAACTGCAAAATTTTTGTAAAAAAAACTAACTCAGGGGCAGCAACCCAACAACGGGTTGTCGGATTCGTCTGAAAATTTCAGGGCAGATAAATCTACATCTGATAAACATTTTTGCCACCTGTCAGATTTGCTCTAAATGCTTTAGTTTCAGAGATATAAACCAAAAACTGCATTTTACCCCTATGTTCTATTTTTAACCATGTCGGCCATGATGGTTGGAAGGCGGGGTCATTGGACAAATAATGATTATGGCCAAGTATGGTTAAAGGAGGAGGCCCAGTAAGACCCCTTTTTGGCCCCAAAATATAGCAGTTTTACAAAATTGTTAAAATGTAAACTATTAGCTATTTATTGGAAAGTAGAATACTTCTCTTGCATAAATATGGGCTGTTTTTGACAATACAATACACATGTATCGGGTACTAGCATCATTAAGTCATGCTAAATTACTAATATCTTCACAATTTTAGCATTTGAGGTAATTTTTAGACGGTTTCCGTCTTGAATGGAAGTGGCCGCATTTGTGTTCATTCTTAATATTTAAACGTAAGTTGTATTTGATGATAATACATAACATATATAAAGGTTGAGAATGAACACGGATGCGGCCACTATCATTTTCGACAAAAACCATCTGAAAAGTGACATATTATGGCATATTTGATAGATTTTTCATATTTAAGCTTGAATTTGAGCGTCTTTAATGACTAAATCATATCAAATCTTTCAAATAAATACATTGAATCGACTGGAGTAGGCACTTAAGTGTTTAAAAAGTGTCCAAAATCTTTCATCAGATGAACATGAAGTTTGAGGCCAAAATCGGCCCTTACCGGACCTACTCCTTTGTCTCAGTAGTTTCAGAGAAGAAGATTTTTGTAAAAGATTACAAAAATTTACGAAAAATTGTTAAAGATTGACTATTAAGAGCAATAACTCCTTAAGGGGTCGACTGACAATTTTGGGTCATGACAACTTATTTGTAGATCTTACTTTGCTGAACATTATTGCGTTTACAGTTTATCTCTATCTATAATAATATTCTAGATAATAACCAAAAACTGCAAAATCTCCTTAAAATTACCAATTCAGGGGCAGCAACCCAATAACAGGTTGTCAGATTTGTCTGGAAATTTCAGGGCAGATAGATCTTGACCTAATAATCAGTTTAACCCTATGTCAGATTTACTCTAAATGCTTTGGTTTCAGAGATATAAGCCAAAATGGCGGGGTCATCGGACACATTTTTTAAACTAGATACCCTAATGATGATTGTGGTCAAGTTTGGTTAAATTTGGTCCAGTGGTTTCAGAGGAGAAGATTTTTGTAAAAAGCTAATGACGACGGACGACGGACGGCGACGGCGACGGACGACGGTCGCCAAGTGATGAGAAAAGCTCACTTGGCCCTTCGGGCCAGGTGAGTTAAAAACTGCAAAATTTTGTTAAAACTACCAATTCGTTGGCAGCAACCCAACAATGGGTTGTTCAATTCGTCTGAAAATTTCAGAGCTGATAGATCTTGACCAATTGAACAATTTTGCCCCCCAGTCAGATTTGCTCTAAAAGCTTTAGTTTTTGAGATATAAGCCAAAAACTGTATTGACCCCTATGTTCTATTTTTAGCCATGGCGGCCATGTTTGTCGATGGATCAAAACTTCGGATACAATTTATAAACTAGATACCCTAAAGAACATTTAGTTAAAGTTTGAAGGTATTTGGCCCAGTATTTTCAGAGGAGAAGATTTTTGAAATAGTTTACGACGACAGACGACGGACGCCAAGTGATGGCATAAGCTCACATGGGGCCCTTTGGGCCCCAGTGAGGTAAAAAGAATATTTCAAAGTGGGCAGCTTGATGAGCAAACTGCATATTATAATTAGTATAATATTATTGTGTCATGAAATACTTCTTAATAATGAAGGTCATGGGAACATTAGGAAGGCGTCCCAGTTAATGATTAATAAAGCCTTTCAAGAAATTATAATATTATTTTGACTATGTATTAAAAATTGTTCTATTTAGCCAGCAATTTAAGTACATACACTTGCAATTGGTTAAATTTCTGATTTAAAAAATACTGGTTCACAGATAATAATTTGTTCAATGTGCACACGCTTTTTCCAGAGAAAGATGTACTGTCCTGTCCAGGATATTTCCAAATAATTACCCAGATACTCAGCCTGGTATCATGTTGCTGTCACCTTTTAACTTCCTTAACAGCCTAAGTTGCATCCGATTTCAAAAAATTATTATTTATAGTACATATTGATTTGAAGTTCTTTATCACATACATGAATCATAAATATTCAATAGAATTGCAAAACTTTTTTGACAAGCATGGGAAATAAATTGTACGACGGGAATCATGGAATTAAATAAGGGGAAACATGTAGCACGCACATCGAACCAAACACGAGATAATGAGAGGTAAAACGTCAAAACCTGATAACAAGTGACATAAAAGAGAAAACATTGCATAAAATTAACCCTTTACCACCCTTTTAAATTCAAAGTTGATTAATACCAACAGCACTTAGCAGAAAATATATTATGGACTTCACACTGATTAAATGGTGGGAGTAGAAGTTGGAAAGAGAGGGGGGGATGGGGTAGTCCAAATAATTATGACGTCTTGTAAGGCTTCCTTTTGAGCAAGTTTGTGTGCCCTGTGTTACAAATTAAGAGCTCCATGTTTTGAAAGTAGGGGTCATGGCTCCAGCAATGTGGGTGACGGAGAGAAGTGAACGGTAGAATCCCTCCATCCCCCCCTTTTCCCCGAATGGCAGGTTCCTGCTAAACGAAAATTAGAAACGAATTTCAGGGTAAGTGTTGAGAATGGGCTCTCGGTATAATGAAGGGATCTTGTTTTATTCGATATTCTGTTCATTTATTGACGGGACTCGATAAATTATTCAAATTTCAGATATTTGTTGCAGTCTAGTTTCGTTTTGACCACCATGACCACGTGTATATCATGCTTGCCAACACTGAACTCGTTTTTATCTATACATATACAGTTTTTTTTATTTTTGCAGTGAATGATTAACAAAACATGCAACGTATGATTCATAAATAATACATATTTTATGGCTCACACTTACTATTCTGGTTAGATTTTCACATAGAAGTGAAAATAATTTTCGCTGCAAGGTTCTTTCCATTCTGCAAACTACAAAAATCTATTTGACGGCGATCGTCTACTGATTGATTAATCTGCAAAAGAAGGCGGGGTCCAAAAGCCGACAATCTCGTCAACAAAAACAGCTATTGCAACTGTTTGTCATAATAATTAAAGCACACACATACAATATTCGTGTTTCGATAAACAATTTACATCATATGGATACCCATTTTTAGTAAACAGGCATGTATGCAATTTGATTTCATACAGTTTCAACGATAGACGCAGCTTACGGAATCTTCGCCATTAATGAATATATGAATACATAATGAGGTCCTTACGGGGTTATCTGCCCCTGACAAAATCTTATCGAAATTGCCTTAACATCGCTGCGTAAATCGTCGAATTTGAAATAATGATCGAGTTGAGAGTTACTAGAATACACATACTGTAGATTGAAATTTAACTCGAACACACGATGTAACTCGAACTCGAACTTGTCGTTTACTTCTAAAATTATTGCTCGAACTGGAAGATGTTCTCTAAAGTTTCTCCAGAATACTACTTATACCTCGAACTTCAACTTGAATCCAACTCGATGATAAACCACATAGTTATTCTCGAATCAATGTGTGCATATATGGACAATACAAATATAAAACTGTAATATCATACTTTATTGGTTCTGCTGCAGATTAAGTTCATAACGAATATACAATGTATAGATTAAAGTAGACGTGGTGTAGAGGCAAATACTACAACAAGTCTGTATCACAAATTAAAATCATCTAAATTTAGAGATAAACCTGCGATCATCAATGACTGAAAAGTGTCACTACTATCCATACAGTACATACATGTATGTTTGATAAGGGACTTTCCGTTTTAAATTTTCCTCGGAGTTCAGTATTTTTGTGATTTTCTTTTTTATTTGGTTTTCTTTTTTTTTATATAATAATCCGGACGTTAGTTTTCTCGTTTGATTGGTAAAGTATTACATTTGTCATTTCGAAGAATTTTTATAGCTTGCTATATGGTATGGTTTTTGGCATTGATAAAGGCCGTACGATAACCTATAGTTTCGTCAATTGGTCTCTGGTCGAGAATTGTCTCTTTAGCAAGCATACTACATCTTCTTTTTTATAGTATATGTTTCATGTAAGCGTCACGAAGAACTCGCAGATCTGATATTTTATTTTTGTCCTGATCTTGCTTATAAAATATAAAACTATATAGCTTACAATATATATTGCAAGATTTGTTTTTATCAATGTTTATCATCTTTATACCTTTTAAAAACATTTGCACATTATAGCTTTTACTGTTCCTTTCATAAAGGCTCTACATATTGGACGGCATCTTCTTAGCGCAGGTGCACTGCTACTGCCATTGAGTGTGCTTAACATTATAAATTACTAGTTAAAGCGTCGATATTTATTACGTCTCCAAAAAAGTAACTGTTATTATAAGTTAATATTTTTGGGTTCTCGTTAAAAAGTAATTTTGAAATAATTTCTACTGAGAACTTTTAAGTTCCTTCCAATTATAAGATTATACGATCGTTGATTCAGTTATTGTTCCTGTAAACGTAAAATGGAAAATAGTTAGTCTTTGAAGGACCGGTACAACAAAAGATGTAAAAAATTGAAAACAACACATTTAATAATTTCATGCGTCAAATATAAGATTATCATACAAATTATTTGGGCTTAAGATCATTTTGACGCGGTACTTGTAACGAAAAAAAACCCCATAATTGTGTGGGCTAAGACCGATGTAAGATAGAGCAGCCGATCAATCAAGATAAGCTTTGTTCTTCGTTAAGGCATGCAAACATCATGACTTCTAATGAAATTCTTGAGCGATAATTGTTCGGCTACAATTATATATATATAAATATTATCATAGCAAAGAACAAAATATATTACATAATGATGAGTCCAAAGTTACCAGACTGATTACCTAACAATGTGAATAGAAATTGATCTAAACAAAAGCTTTATAATTTTCATATGGAACCCAGGTTAATTTGAGGGATTTATTCTTTCATTCACAAAATTATTTATATACTATTTACCCGTTTTTAATGCTTTCTTTTGATGGTGAGTTTTTACTATGCTATTACAGTTTCACAGAAATTATTTCTATTACTAAAAGACCTATAAATTAACTTAAAACGGCTACAATAAACGTAATTAAACTTTTTGCTTGAGTTCACCATTGAGCGAAAGTTTGGAACACTCACATTTGTTTCCCCATTCCGAAATATTAATACTTTGACTCAAAATATCTCGGTTCATCATCTGGTAGTTAAAACTCGTATTCTTCTCATCATATATCAGAAAATGTTATGTCTTCATTTTAAAAGAGAGATGAAGGATACAAAAGGACATTAACTCATGGCAAAAAAATAAAAAAGGAAAACGATCAAATGACAAACAACGGTACACAAAACACAACATAGAAAGTTAAAGGCAAAGCATCACACCCCCCTTTCCCCCCAAAAAAAAAACCGGGGTGCTTGTTATATTATCATATTTTATAACCAACAAACAAAGAAAATTTGCTTTAAAAAAATCACTTTTTTCAATACTCAATACTTACATTTTTTTATGTTTTTCACAGAAAATAGTAGCTTATCGATCAAAGAGAGCAATTATGCTTCAGGCAGTGAGTTAGTAGATACAGGCTCACCGTAGATTGCCATTAACCATTGGGACTACATCTCAATACATCAAATAAGACTACCTTTACACGTACATATACTCTCATGTATAGGTAACAATCACATACGAATGCATTGTGCAGCTGAGGATGAATTTCTACCATATGGAATATTGTACAGATACCAATCGACAGAACCTTATGATTGGAGGAACTGCCAAATAATTCTTCCCCAAATACAACAAGAAAAAGTAGGAATACAAGAAACAAGAAGAACAGAGTAGACAACATATGGTAAATAAAAATATGTTAATAACTTTCAATATTTCTAAATGTTAAAAAAATTATGAATGAATTATGAATAGTTAGTCATGCAATGGTAGAGTGATTGATTGATTACTCAATGTGCAGTGGCAAATAGTTGGCGCAAAACAGATTGAAATTGCAAAATTAAAAAGTATGCAAGATATTTATATCAATACAAATGAGTTTGTCGAAAATTACAATAAAAAAGTACAAAGTCAGCAGAGGTAAACACAGCTTGTCATTAGTATACTTGTTTTATATAAAATTTGTAAAAACTCGTCTGAAAAAAATAAAAACAATGCTCTTTGAAAGCAAGTTTAATCCCGACCGAAGAAAGGACTGAGTAAGATATTTTAAAAACTAATTTCATTTTGTATATTCCAAATGAGAAAATTCAAATGTATTTCTTATAAGAATTTAAACCTGATGTTATTTATATACAAAAATCTTTTCCGTTCACAAATATTAATAATCTATAATTTACTATCTATCTTTAACTTTCGGAACTTCAAGTAAACAATTGTACAAAACACACATATACTTGTTATTTACCTAATAAAACTGAGCTTATTGCATATTTTCGTTTTTTATTTGTACTAAGTGTTGTTCAAAATTTGCATCACATATCCTGCGTTTGTATATATACCAAAGATAATGTAATGATAACTCTTGATTTAATTTCTAGATTTTGCTGCACATCATGGAGGACAAAAAAAGAATTAGATAATGATATGACATTACCTGGACGCATAGGCAGATTGTAAAAACACGTTCTAAATATGATGATTGATTTGATTATAAAATGTTTATTAAATGTTTTAGATGTTTTAATTTGACACTTTGATCTGATATATCTTCACAGTCATATGCAGTTGTTTGGAAAAATTACATCTGGGTTCTACATACTCATGTATTTCATTGGATGCACATGGGTTAAACAAATACATTAATTAAAACAACTGCATAATTTTCATTTATAAAAAAAAATAAGAGAGCGCCATCTATATAAGATGTGTCTGTCCATTTAAAAATAATTCGTCAGCTTGTAAAAAAATCTTGCAATATAAATATTTCACCTTACTCCTTTGACCGTATGTTGCTGATTTATCATGTGTATAAGAGAGAATGCTGCACCCCTGCACCAAAGTTTAATCTAACATATTCCACATAAGGAATTGCCTGTACCAAGTTACGAGTAATGGGATTTTTTTTTTCATTCGTTTAATGTGTTTGAGCTTTCGATTTTGCCATTAGTTAAGGGACATTTTATTCTAAACATTTTTGATGCTCGGTATTATTTTCTTTTACATCTACTAACTTTTTGAAAACCATCAATAAAAGTCATCCGAACGCAATGGTTTACGTTTATTTGTTTGTGCAACTCAGACAAGTCGCGTCCTTGTTACGATTTACATGACATTTGGGTATTAATACTTGTAAATGGTTTAGTAGTTTAGTAGTTGTTAAATGACTATTGTTTTGATTGAGCGTTCTGAACTTGCAAATTTCCATAGCTGGTCTACCGGCATGTCTTTTCTTAAACTGCAATGATTATCAAAAACCGAAAGTGTTTTGATTATGTAGAAAAAGATGAATTGGAAACAAAATAGCCCACTAAAAATGTATAAATGTATTTAATGAATACAGTGATTTAATAGATACATAAGGATTTATCTGTGAACTATTATGTTTTGTAGTTTAGAATATACTCAGAAGGATACAAAGTTGTCTGTAGATGAATTATTTACCAGTACACATGAACCACCTGATTTATGTTGATAATATAAGGAGCTTGTACATTTGTTTTCCAATATATTTTCACTAAATATACATGTCTTCAGTACATTGATTCCCGAACAGTTCAGATTTTTAAACAATACAATAACGGCTACACTGAATTATAACCATAGTGTTTAACTCTATAATTAGGTGTGAAGGTTTCATTTCAAAACAGTGTTAACCAAGTTTACACTGAAATAACGATGTCTGATCAGAAAACAAGAATACTGAAGTCAGGGGTGTAAGCTGTAACTTGCATTTGTTTATTCATTCGAAAAAACAAATTAAACGATCGCTGAACTATTTACATTTTATCAATCTGTATATCTTATATTCCCCTTATGTGTCGACCGCTATGACACTGTAATCAACAATGGTGTGACGTTCAGTCGTTTGATTGGTCAAATGTGCGCAAGGTGTTATGTCGTCATAAGTCTAGTTGATATGACATGCTTAAAGATATTCGCTACTATTTATTTACTATCATAACTATTCACCTGTAACTGGGTACATACCGTGGGAAATAATATCTTCATTTATGAAGTTATAATAAACGCAACAATCAGATCATTACAAACATTGTCAATTTTATTCATGCACGGTCCTTATCAATTAACTATGCAATATATTTTTCAAATTATTTGGTTAAATGTATTAATCATGCTAAAAACCAAGTTATTAACAAAACATAGTGATTATCTTTTTTACTTATCGTTGAAAAGAACAGTGTGATTAACACCAGAGATATGATTTATAAATACTTTGGATCAATAGTATGGTTTATCTTTAAAGTAATATGATCATATTTTTTCTTATTTTTGTCAATTTAAGGAGTAGTTATGTAGAAATTTCCGTTTAGTGATAAAATAGTGTGACGCATGAACACATTTCAGTTGATTCATGAAATTTAACAATTATGCACAAAGTATTATGAATCAAATAGTTGTGAACTGTTCAAAGGATAAAGTATTTACTATCATAATTACTCATCTGTAAATAACCAAGTGCATACCGTGTGAACCACAACATTCATAAATTAATAGTCACGTGATATCAGAAACATAAAATATAAATATTGGTGTTATTTATATGGAATATGATCAATACATATAAAAGAAGGGCGACAGATACCATAGGGACAGTCAAACTCAACACCTGATAAATGCAATCCAAAATCGCATCCTAAAATGTCATTAGTAGGCTATAAAAATGTCGCTTCTTTTTTGTGTTATACGCATTGCAGGTTTTTGGAGGCTGAACATTTTGATGGCCTGATGATTGATAAAAGTAATGAAGGGGCTCACTTTGAGAACTGACACCTACTTTACTTTCAGTATGTTGACCTTGATCTCTCGTAGCTGTATGTATATATATTTGTATAAAATGACCACAAATCTTGGTTTATGACAGTCCAAGATGAGTCTGAAATGCTCAACGTATGTTCCCTAACCTTGTTATCTATTTGCTGCAAAACGAATATCTCTCATGTACCTTAGCAGTTCCCGTTCCACAGATACTCATATATCATGAAAGCGCTTGACCGACCATATGTGTATATTTTGTATGCGCGACATGGTAAAGGCTTAATCCGCATGTGACCCCCTTTTACAACTAAGTCACTTTCTTGGTCAGGACAATTTGCCAATTCTCTATGATCTTTAATCAACAAACTGAGGTCGATAAATTCGTGTTTCCACATCTTATTTTTTAGCTTGATCGGTGGGTAATACCCGATTTGGTCATACAAACTTTCCTCAAGACGGGGAAGGCTTTGTGAAAACTGAATGTTTTCGTTAAATGTGTTAGATTCTGTCCCAACTGACGTTTAAAATGGTCCTTGGACACCTGGTGATCTTTGATTGATCCACTTATTATTTCTTTCTCCTTGGGTTCGGCCATTCGTCTTTTTTAACTCCCTGTCCTCTAGCAAAAGTCCCTTCCTTTGAATTTCATTTTGGTATATTGATGTTGAACCTGGTCGGCAAACACACAAATAGAATGGTACTTAGACAATGATAATAGATTAATAGAGGCTAATGTTTCTTCGCTATAAAAACTATTAGTTTCAACTAAATTTTTGTCTACGATGGTACTCAGGTAATAATAGCTACAGAATTCAGGAATTCACAATAATCCTAAAATATAGACTATGTCGAAAATATTTGTTGTGTAACAAATGTTTGTATGAAGCTAAATAGTTATCAAAGGTACCAGGCTTATAATTTGATACGCCAGACGCGCGTTTCGTCTTCATAAGACTAATCAGTGACGCTCAGATCAAAATAGTTAGAAAGCCAAAATAAGTACAAAGTTGTAGAGCATTACATATGTTGTTTGAGAAAGCTTTGACGTGATTTACACCTTTGAGAATAACATTCACGCGATAGTAATAATTGTAAACAAACAGTAGGCCTTCTTTTAAAAATGAAGATATTGAAAGCTGACACTTTTGATTTAAAAGACAAACACTTTATTATCCGCATAAAACACAACATACACCCGTAGCCTCATTAAATCAAACACGTTTTAGATTGAAATTTAAATGCCAAAACGAATGCTAGATGTTATAGATAGTATGCTGTTAGAGTTTCATAATACAATTGTTAAATAACATATACATATTAACGTATAACTAGGTGATCACCTTCTAAGTTTTTAACTGAACAAAATACCAACCATTCTTTTCTTTCTCAAATGAGCACTAAAGTGCTTAGTTAAAATTCGGGTGTTATGTTTGATGACTGATATTCAAATTAAAATTTTAACTGATAAAAAAATAAAAGTCCACTTTTTTTTTGCGCAAAATGAACAGTTTATAAGTTACTAAGTTTAACTTTTGGCACAAATCTACAAAAAGATTTAGCTTAAAACGTAAAACAAAATACTTGTTATCATAATCATGGAAGGTAAGACATTTATTTCAAATAAAATATTTTTTGATAATTTTTATTTTTGATAGTGTCACATAATATTGGTTCTTGTAACATTATGCTTAAGTGCAATTGGTTATAAATAAATAGTCAAACTATATCTTCAATAAGAACGTTTCCAAAAACTGTTGATTTTTGGGATCCCGTTAAAACGTAATTCTGATGTAATTTCGATTGAGACGCATCAATGTTCTTCTCCCTTATGTCTTAACAATGATAGCTTGAGTTGTGGCTATTAAATTATTGCGATATTGATGTCCATAACAAATTGAAGTTATAATCTAAATATTAAGCCATTCATGTTGACAGTAGTTATATATAACCAAATGATCTAACTTGAGAATATATAAATTACAGCAAATCTGGACAGTCATTTAATATTGTATTTATTGATATATAATAAAATTGAATTTTGAATTACTATTTTTTATTTTATGAATTTGTCTACGTAAATGATAAAATCAAATCAATCTTTTTGAGCAGTAAATAATTCAAAGTCAATACGGTCATTTGCGGACCAAAACTAATATAAATTATACTAGGAGCTGAGAAGTATGCTGACTTTATAGATATAGATTACATAATTTCTAATGTAATTAAACAATTTAGACACCTATATAAACGCATTCATAGACCACAGATTATCACAGAAATCCTTTAATTAGTTGTTAAAGGATTGGTACAAAACATGATGTAAATTATTAGATCATCATACAAACTATACGCGATTGGTAGCATTTTGACGTTGTTCATGTAACAATTAAGAGTAGTTTTGTGGAAATAGATAGACATGAAATAGAGCACCTTATCAATCAAGAGTCTCCCATTGTGCGAAATTTTTTATATTTCTCCATCCCGAAATATTCATAAGTTTGCTCTATACACCTCGGGTCATCATCTGATATGGTAAACTTGTATTCTTCATATCATATATTTCTTTCAGAAACGACGTTTCCTGTTATGGCTTCATTCTAAAAGAGAGGTGAAGAATACCAAAAGGACAGACATTGAAGTCATAAATCGAAAATAAACTGACAACACCATGGTAAATATAAAAAAACGACCAAAAGATAACAACAGTTAAAAAACACAAACCTAAAGACTGATAAGCAAGAACTACACACAAAAACAAACTTGAGTACTTATTTAAATGAACTTTGCAATATTATCATATTGTATGACCAACAAGCTAAGAAAATACGCATTAGTCATGCAAACAATATTTTTCAAAATTCAATATTTATATTTTTCACAGAAAATAGTAACTCACCGACCCAAGAGAGAAATTATGCTTCAAGCAGTGAATTAGTACCTACCGGTTCACCGTACAGGGACATTGTTCACGGGGACTACATCTCAATACATCAAATTAGACTACCATTACATGTACATGTTCTCTCATGTTTTGGTAACAATCACATACGACTATATAGTACAGCTGAGGATGAATTTGTAACATATGGAATACTATACAGATACCAATCAACAGAACCTCATGATGAAAGGAATTGCCAAATAATTTTACTCCCGATACAACAAGAAAAAAAAAATGGAATACAAGAAACAAGAAGAACATAATAGAAAATATATGGTAAATTAAACAAATAACATGTATTACTTCAAACATTTTCAAAGCTTTCAAAATAATGAATGCATTTTTTTCAATTGATGATGTAAAAGTGGTGTAATCGTTGACTAGTTGCTTGACTACTAAACGTGCAGTGGTAAATAATTTGTCGAAAATAGCATAAACAAAAATAGTTTAATAAAAGTGAAAATTTCTAGTACATTAACATACCCTAATTATATAAAATTGATAAAAATCCTCTGAAACAAACACAATGGCTTTGTGTTAGAAACCTTAATCCAGACTTGTATAGTTTGTCAAAAATAAAATTTAAAAGATAGTCAGTCAGTAGAAGCAAATAATTCTTGTACATTAGTTTACCCTAATTATATTCAATTTATAAAACTCTGTTTGGAAATGTTTTTGTAACCAACTTTAACCCAGACCTTAGTTAGGGCTGAGTAGAACATATAACGAAATTCGTTTTGTGTAAAAATGAATCCAAACGAGCGAATTGAAAGTTTTAAATATTAAAACTCATTTTTGTTCACGAAAATGTCGTACAATGTTATTTATAATTTATAATTAATGTTTACATATATTTAATGAATACAGTGATTTACTGGAAGATATATAAGGATGTATCTGTGAACTATAATGTTTTGTATGGTAGAATATGTTAATAGGGATATTAAGTTGTTTATAGATGAATTGTTTACCAGGACACATCAACAAACTGAATCATGTTTATAAAAGAGGGGCGAAAGACCCAAAAAGGACATTCAAACTTATAGATCGAACACACACCGACAACGCCATGGCCAAAAAAGAAAACGACAATCAGACAAATAACAGCACACAAGACACAACATTGAAAACTAAAGACTAAGGAACACGAAACCAACCAAAAACTGGGGGTGATCTCAGTTGCCCTGGAAGGGTGAGCAGATCATGCTCCACACGAGTCACCGGTCGTGTAGCTCATGTTATTACATACCCGGTAATTAGTCTTATCCGGTAGGTCATATTAGTGAAAAGGGAACGGATTGTATTTACGATATAAAAAACATATCCGATATCATCTGTGAAAAGGATATTCAATAATGGTCAACCAATTCGTGATGGCGTCTATAAAATTTATGAAGGGATGATTTCAACCATTTGAAACTCTTCTTTTAATAGATTCCTTGTGAGAGGCAACCCTCTATCAAGGAAACCATTATAGGATATACAAGCCCGGAAAAATTGTATCAATTGAGAGATACATACTCCATATACAGGAGCTGCTGGAATGTTTCTACATAGATATGAAAAGTTTACAATTGGAAAGCTCAAAACATCTCTTTTGTTGTAAAGTTTTGCTTTCAACCGACCCTCATTGTCAATGTCTAGATGTAAGTCAAGACATGAGGCAGACTTAACTGTATCTGTTGTATCCTTTATCTCTAGTTCGATGGGAAAGATGTGTTCAATATAGTCACCAAATTTTGAATTATTTATTGAGAGAAAATCATTTAGACAGCGGAAAGTAAAGTTACAGGATATTGCTAATTTCTTACCGGTTAGACGGTTAGACATTTATTTTCCAAAATATGTTTACTAAACGTACCTGTCTTCAGTACGTTGATTCCCGACCAGTTCAGATTTTTAAACAATACGACCCAGGTACACTGAATTGTTATCAAAGTTTTTAACTTTATAATTAGGTGTAATGGTTGTATTTCAAAATTGTGTTTACCAAGGTTACACTAAAATAATGATGTCGTATCAGACATCCAGCCTTCTGGTGTCAGGGGTGTAAGCTGCGATTTGCAGTAACTCATTCATAAAAAATACCTTATGTGTCTACGGTTATGATACTTAAATCAATAACGTTGTGACGTCCAGTCATCCGATTGGTCAAATTTACAAAAATGAGTTGTCATCATAAGTCTTATTGTCATAACCTATTTAAAGATCCTCACTACGATTTATTTACTATCATAACTCCTCACCTGTAACAGGGTACATGCATTTGGAATTTATATCACAGTTCATAAACTTTTAAGATATATATTTAACGCAATTATCAAATTATTACAATCGCTGTCAATATAAGTATACATGCTTCCTTAAACATGAACTATTCAATATTTTTTTCTCAAATAATTGAATAAACTAATGAAAAAAGTGTCCTATCTTTGATTGTAAGTTCTTCTGGTTAATTGTAGTAGTAACAAAGCGGGATACAAATTTCAGGTATTGTCATGACTAATTTCTAAACTATCCAGTGTTGTTTTGTTTGTAATGTAAATGAAGCACTGGTGCATCATGCTTACTAATCGGATACAACCCCCCCTAACCCACTCCCCCCTCAAACAAAAAAAAATAAAATAAAAATTTTAAATTAAATTAATGTGGTCAGATATTTTCCACATGTCATATGACTGAGTAAACTAAAAAGATTATGAACGGCTTGTGTTTGTAATGACATGAGCACAAACTACAAAAGAGGAAACAGGGTTCTTCAAGTTGAAATTTTGATTGTCTTTCATTAATTATAATGTGTTTAAATAAATACATCATCATATTTTGACCGATTTTTTTTTGAATCAACAAGTCCCTACATTTTATGCATTTTATGTCGATTATCAAGCCCTTTTAATTTGTACAGCACCAGGGAAGGGTACATCTGGAATGTTAGAAACGGTTGAAGAAGATAAGTATTTCATAATGAATCTCTTTTTGAAGGAACAAGAGGCTGACGAAGCAGCTGTAAGTAATTTTATTGTTTTTTTGTTTGGTCTTACCTACTTTCTGTGGAAAAATCTTTTGATCTTCGTCTTATTATTATCTTTTTTTCTTCCGCCTAATTGCGAACAGTGTTTCCGCTTTTGAAACATACAATGATTAACCAAATATTTTACCTCGGATGAGGGATCTTCCCGAATATTGTGTATTGTGTACCCTACTGTTTCGCAACAGTAAAAGAGCACGATAACAATATTTTACCAAATAGCTTGTTATCTCTTTATGTTGGTTGGACTATTTTTATCGAAGAGATTTGAAGTTTCCGTTTGAGAGTTATTTCACTAAAATTTTTATTAATAAGTGAACTGAAGTAGTAACTCATAAACGATGAGTGATATACATGTAGACCTAGACCTAATTTTTGGAGGTCATGGGTCAATCAAACAAATGTGGTCAGGGTTAAAGGTCAAATTCATGTTTTTATGTGTTGCCTGTGCTTGTGTATGCTTCTCCTGAGATACTGTTATATATGACGACAAAATAAGTTCGCCAAATTATTAATTGTGATATGTCGTAACAGGACATTTTTTCTTCGAAGCAGTATGCTTATATTGTCTTGGAGATTTTCCCTTCGAATGTTGAAAATAAGATGTATGATACAATATACTATTAACAATACATAGTAAAGACAAAATGTCTTTTTATATGAGGTAAGCGCTTGATGAACTTGAAATGGACGTCAAGGTAAAATATAGATTTGACATTGTTGTTATAGACTTTTGGTATAACTTGATATTGATACATGATAAACACATTATGATCTTTTGCATTTGGTAGGAGTATGAAACAAAAGTCAACTGGAAGTGACACTAAACAAACCGCGTGACATGTGAAGTTGAAAGTTTCGTTACACGTTGTCGATCCCGCTTTGTATATCCAGCGTTATGATTAAACAACTCACTATTATAATTTATTTTCAATTTGTTTTTTATGATTAATATTTTCATATAAGTTACTTCGACATAATTCTAATCGTCGACTTTTGTATAACTGAACTAGAAATTGACTAAAAACATATAAACCTGTTTTATTACAAAGTGGCAAAATACTTAAAAAACAAGCCCCCATAATGGGAAAAGAGCAACTGTATCAGTTATATTACTAAGTGTTAATAGATCCTACACTTTACAACAATATAATTAACAAAGAAGTTAAGTTTAGATTTACCAACTTTCTCCATTGGGTAAAGTTAGATTTGGGATTTAAGCAAACTTTAGCAATAGTTTACTGCTTTTTCTGTCCTGTGTTTTCATATATGCACACTGCTGTTCCGCTGATGTAGATAAAAATGGGAAGTTTTTCAAAATATATTGGTGCAAGTTGTTTATATACCTACTCCTTAATCATGAACCTTATCAGTTTCTTTAGTATCTTAAAGTTGCCATTTATATATTTTAGGGATAGGTATGTACAGTTAAAATTATAAAACTATCGATATCAATCTTTTTATAAACAGGTGTTGACAAGAACCAAAATAAGATTTATCAAGATTATGCAAACCAACACAAGTTAAGATATTGTTCAAACATCATAATTATTGTGTCAATAACTTTTACCAGAACGTTGTTTTTTTATTTTTCATAGATGTTGTTTGCAAACAGTTTGGTTCACATAAGGTCATAGTTGAGATACCGTCAGAGATTTAGATCATAAAATCACCATAGGAATGCATCCGTTAACAGTCATAAACATTTAAATAATATCTTTAAACATTTATATTATTGTACAACATTTAAAAAAAGTTAACACGGAACCCAATTAAACGTTTAAATACTTTTATACGTTTGTATTATCTTCCAATATTTAAAAGAATGTTAACACGGAAACCCAAAGCGTAAACTGGCCCATGAGTTTGTAAAAGTTTTAAGCGTTCTGTGTCACATTTGTTAAAACAGTTCTAACTAAAGATGGAACGTATCTAATTTGATTTCTTTTCAGAAGTATTTATTGGTAAGCAATTGGGTCAGTATGGGTAAATGATTTTCCATAGGCGGTAATGGTAATATTTTCTTCTGTAGCTCAGTCCATATCGTAAACTTGGATACGTATGATGGCTCGTATCAAAGCTAAGACATTTTCACAAATGTCGTTAAACTTTTGAGGTATGACATGAGATTCATTTCCCCGTAAATTAGCAACCCACAAAGATTTCTTTCGGGATGCGGCTCCATCAAATAAACACATCTCTTTTTACACAATAAGTTCTTTCTAATGTGATGAGTTTTGACAACTTCTTATCAGATTATTTTAGATTCTCTATGATTTCGCCAATTTAACAAAGGCCTGCATGCAATCCGATACATGATGTGACTTAAGATAAATAATCAACTCGTAGAATGCACTGTTAAACAACCACAAAAATTTGAATATCTATACACATTCGTATGTGTCAATATAAAACAAAAATAATTACATGGATTCTCTATCCGTCAACTGTATCACAACTTCAAAAAGTTGATTAGTGTAATTTAGTCACAATTTATTGATGCAGCTCTACATGTTGCTTAAGACGGAACATGTCTAATTTAATTTTCTTTTAGAATTATGGAAGGTAAGCAGTAGATTTGTCTACAGTCATGACAGTAATTTGGATATGTTTCTTTTTGATAAAAAAAGGGCATACTCTGGTTTTATGAATATTTCATACAAATCTAAAAAAAAAAAATGAAAATAATTACCAAAAAGGGAGTAACAACTTAGTTAAAAAAAATCATGAATTGGAACTGTTCCCTAAATCAAATAACTGTGACTTTATCTGTATGCTGACCTTTTACTGATCGATTACTGAGTTCCTTGTCTTATTTATCAAATAAATCAATAGATTTCATTTCACTATATGTATCATTATTGACCACACATTTTCCCTGTCATTGAGTCTTGGTACTATTTGTCATACACTCTATTTATTTATAACAATTGTTCTTGGATTGTATATTATCTTGTCTGGTTAATTTTATAATTTTGTGTGCGTATGGTTTGTTTACAGACAGCTCATGTTTCGATTTTGACAATTGTTTTTTAATTTACATTAGATTTCCCTTTTAAACGACCTTCATAATTGGCACATCATAGAATATATTACATACAAAATCAGTCAATATCTTTGAGATTTGATGAGTTTTGATAACGATGTGAAGTAAAAAAAAAATCAATCAAGTGGTTAACGTTATGGTAGATTAGTTTTAAACGAATTTTGTTGAAAAAATATTTTATCAAATCTTGTAGGGAGTTGTCTCATTGACATTATACCACATCTGACAATTTGTTTTGTATTTATTCAAAATGTAATCTCAGTACTTAGTATTTAATATTTGCATTTTCACAGAAAATAGTAATTTAATGACTCAAGAGATAAATCATTCTTCAAGCAGTGAGTAAGTACCTTCCGGCTTACCGTACAGGTACATTACGCATGGGGACTTCATCTCAGTTCAGCAGTTTAGACTACCACTACATGTTCTTGCACACTCATGTATGAGTTACAATTACATAAGACTGTATTGTGCAGCTGAATTTGTCCAAAACGGAATACTGTACAGATACCAATCGACAGAACCTTTTGATGGAAGGAACTGCCAAATTATTCTTCCCCCGCTACAACATGATAAAGTAGGAATACAAGAAACAAGAAAAACATAAAAGACAACATATACCGTATAGCGGGTTATTTTCGCGGGGTGTTTATTTTCGCTTATTTTGGCGGATAAAATAAATTCCGCGAAAATTTATGCATACGTTTGGTAGTTTCGAAGTTAACATGGTAAAAGGATTTTGTAAACGATCTATTTTTTCCTTTCGGCAGGTAAATAACGGTATATGTTAGTTTTAAGAAGATAAATGCCAAAGGGCATTGTACATAAATGTATTTTATAAAATGACTGGCAGGTGTGTATACCCTTATTAATAAGGGTTAATTAGAATAAGAGTGTAAGGTACTCTTAACATGTAATTACCCTTATTAATTAGTATCAAACTATATAAAAGTTGTAAACACTCATGATAATTTTGTAACCTAATTAGTAAGTACATCAAAGGTCCGGTCAAATTCGTAACTAATCAATCTTAAAATTTACAAGACGTTTGAATACCTGTAACAAATATCTAAGTTAGCGGTATTCTAATGATTAACTGTATCAGAATCTAATCAATAAATGAGAGGTCATTCCAGTAAAAAAAAAATAATTAACCATAACAATAGACACTTGTTTGTCAAGTTTTACATCTTTTTAACTGCAACAATTTCAGTATCCACAAAAATATTTAATTGGGATTTAAGAATCCACCAAAATAAAAACCGCCAAAATTTTTCGTATACTTTGTTGCCCCCAAATCGCGAAATTTTACACCCGCGAAAATAACCCGCTATACGGTATATGGTAAATGAAATATATTAATTACTTCCAACAATTTTTAAAGCACTTTCTTAATTAAAACGTTTAAATTAGAATGCATGCACGTATCTACTGATCACAAGACGCAAAATGAAACAGGAATATAGGTAACCGTACGGCTTTCAACAGTGAGTAAAACCCATACCGTAAAGTCAGCTATAAAAGGCACCGTAAAGATAAATGTATAACATTTCAAACAAAGAAACTAACGACCTGATCAATGTACAGAACAATGAACGAAAAGCATATTTGTTATGCAGCAACGAGCGACAATCACTGAACTATAGGCTCCTGACTTAGGATAAGCACATACAAAATGTGGCTTGTTTTAACATGTAAGCGGATACCTTCAACTAATATGGGACAGTGGTATAACAGTGCAAAATAGGAATAAACTATTCAAATCAGTTGGAAAGTGTTTAATATCATCAGATCGATACAAAGCACCAAAAACAAAAAGTAACATAATCACCGAGTGGACATGACATGGTATCTCTACATACCCACAACAAAAATACACTTAAGTACAGATCTATGAGTATTCGCTTTTATTGTGAGGTACATTGTATTTCAAAGACAATAAAAACTAATACAAAAATCAGGCATCTGACACTAAAATATCAATCAATATCATTCATGTTATTTACTATCTTTAACTTCCGGAGCTTATTGTAAACAGTTTAACCAATGATTGGTATTTAATGAAATGACATAATTTGGACACATATGCTGATTGTAAAACAGGATTTAAACGTGAAGAATAATTTATTATGAATTGTTAATAGATGTTTCACTTTGATACATAGTGAATTTAAGAAAATAAATTTTATTTTATAAAATGATTTTAAAATCAATTTAATAATTTCAATATCATACTTATATATTAAATCTCGTACATTAGTCATGCTTGTATTGACTAAGTATGTAAAATTTATAAAAACCCGTTGGAAACAAACTGAAATACCTTATGTATTCAACCTTAATCCAGAGCTATATATCATGTATATGTAAAGAGTTCGAAAATCACATTAGAAATAGTCAGTCTGTAAGTGTAAATAATTCTTGCACCTTAGTATAACCTAATTATATTACATTTACGAAAACCCGCCTGAAACAAACAAAAAATACTGTATGAAGCAACATTAATCTTACTAAGTAAAACATTTAAAACACCTTTTTTCAGTTTGTGTAAACATGAATCCAAACGGCAAGATTCAAACGTATTTGTCATAAGAATTTACGAAAACCCGCCTGAAACAAACAAAAAATACTTTATGAAGCAACATTAATCTTACTAAGTACAACATTTAAAAAACCTTATTTCAATTTGTGTAAACATGAATCCAAACGGCAAGATTCAAACGTATTTGTAATAAAAATTAAAACATGAAGTTAGCAATATGTTCACGAAAATATCGTACAAAAGTTGTTTAAATCTATTAGGAACTATCGTTAATGGAAAAGACGTATCAATTACATATATAGGTGATTATAATTGATGGTTAAGCATATTGCATGCATTTTTCTTTCATTTGTCCATAGTCAGTTTATAGTGTTATTCAAAATATGCATATCATCTCATTTTAAGTATCTATATCAAAGAAAGTGTTATAATAATAATAATAATAATAATAATAATAATAATAAAAATAATGAGAGACACTCTTGATTTATTTTTTTCAGATTGTGTTACACACCATGGAAGATAAAAACGGAACTTAATAATGAAATGACACAACTTGGACGCATATTTTTATAGATGTTTGAATTTAATACATACAGAATTGAAAAAAAAAATTCATACAACTTGTTTAAATCAATCCTAACATACACAGTTATTAAACATGTACCATATATTGACATTCATATGCAAATTTTTGGAAATATTACATTTGGGTTTTACATATACTGTATATTCCTTTTGATAATGACTGATTTGAACAACTACATTATTAAAAAAAAGTATTGTTTCCATTTGTAAAAATAGAAGAGAGCGCAGACCATGATAGGCACGTCTGTTCATCCAAATATAATCCGTCAGTCTGTAATACATTGCACAATCTTAACATAATACCTTACCTTTTTTAATGGAAGTGTTAATTTTTTATGAGAGAAGTGACCAACAGTCAAGCTGCATACAGGTTTAATCAACTAATTTCCACATTAGGTAATGCATGTATCAAGTCAGGAATATGATGGTTGTTTTTCATTCGTTTTATCTGTTTGAGCTATTGATTTTGCTATTTGTTAAGGGACTTTCCGTTTTGAATTTTCCTTTGAGTTCTGTATTTTTGTTATTTTAATTTAAACCCTTTTTTGAAAACCAAAAATCAAAGTCTCCTGACCACAATTGTTTTATTTGTGTTTGTGTGTTCAACTCAGACAAGTCGCGTCCTTAAAAATGTTGTACGTTTTACAGGACATTTGGGTATTATTACATGCAGATTTAATAGTTGATTAGTAATAATTGTATGACTTTTGTTTTGATTGAACGTACTAAATTAGAAAATTAAATATCTTTTCAAAGTTCGTCTACTGACATGCCTTTTCATCAAACAGTTATTTTTGACAAATCTATGCTGCATTTAATGTATGTAGGTTTGTTATGTGATTTGAGAACAATTCGTTCAACCTTTTATTCTGTAAAACGCAAATGTGCCACCACAATTCGTCAGAAATTTTGTGAAGCACTCCATATTTTTTCTATTCGATATTCGATTGTACACTTTGAAGTCCTAAACTGCATGTTTTTTTTAATTTTGTACAAAAAGGTAAATTTGAAAACAAAGACCACAAAAGTTTATAAGCAAATGTCTGCAAACAACACACACATTTCACGTATTTCATGCAGCTAACTTACATTAAATAAGGATTAATCTGATAAAGATTTATGACTGTGAATTATAATGTTTTGCATGGTACAATTTGTTTTAAATTAAAGAAAGTATTAGTAGTTTATTGTAAATTGATCACCAGGAGACATTAACCGACTGAATCTTGTTACAATCTAGGAGGCTTATACATTTATTTTCAATTGCAAATAACCGTACTTACCTTTAGTACGTTGATCTTCGAAAGTTCTATTTGAAAAAAAAAAATACATCCCCTGGTTACAAAATGTAAGACGAATTATAACCAAATTTAGAAACTTTTAAGTAACGTACATAGGTTTCATTTTGAAACAGTGTTTACCAAGTTAACACTAAAAAGATAGGTGTCTGATCAGACATCAAGAATACTAGTGGAAAGGGTGTAAGCTGTAATTAGCATTTACTTTTTCATTAGAAAAAGAAAAATAAAACAATTCCGATCGCTGATCTATTTACATTTCTATCAATCTGTCTGTCCAATACTTACATTGTGTGTCGACGGTAATGATACTGTAATCAACAAAGTTGTGACGTTCAGTCATTTGATTGGTCAAATGTGCGAAGATTTTCTGTCGTCATCAATCTAGTTGTAATGACCTGTTAAAATATGATCGCTACTATTTATTTACTATCATAACTATTCACCTGTAACCGGGTAAATACCGTGGGAAATGATATCTCCATTCATAAAATTATATAAAACCCAAAAATCAGATCATAACAATCGTTGTAAATTTTAGTATGCATGGTCCTTATAAATTAACTATGCTTTTCTTTCTCTAATTATTTGTTATTTACAAAATATGGTGATTATCTTTTTACTTATCGTTAAACAGTAAACTGTGATAAAGACATGAGATATGATATATACATACTTTGGATCAATAAAATTGTTTGTCTATGAAGCAATAAAAACAAATTTGTTCTTAAAATATTACAATTTTTAATTTAAGGAATAGTTGTGTAGAAATTTCCGTTTTGTTAGCTCTTTCATGAGATTTAACAATTATGCACAAAGGTTATATGAATCAAATAGATGTGATCGGTTTAAAAGATAAAGTATTTGTTATCATAACTACTTGTCTTTAAATAACCAAGTGCATATCGTGTGAACCACACCATTCATACATATACTATAACGTGATATCAGAAACTAAAAATATAAGTGTATTGGTTATTTATATAGAAAATGATCAAAACAAATAACACTCGATAAATGCCAACCAAAATTGCTTCCAAAAATGTCATTAGTAGAAATTCATGTTTAATATATCAACGATTGATTAAAAATTATACGTTTAAGAAACACTCTCAATGTTATGGAAGATAGGGTTCTCATTTATTAATTTGTCGTCACGCCTTATATTTGTTGTTAACGTCTCATGTTATCTTTATTATAAATCTATTTTTAATACAAATATAAACTTTTAAAAGTTTCATCATTTTAAATTTACTTGAGGATTTTGTTACATATTTGTTTTATCTATATATTGAGTCACTTTGTTTTTTTAATTTCAAAATGTGTACAAGCAAATACTACAGAAAAAGATATAGAATAAACAATATTTCCAAAAGTGAAAATATAGAAGAAATTGTGAATAAAAAAATGTAATATGAAATAGTTTGTTGATAAAAACTAGTAAACATAATATATCTTTGTTATCATGTGCTCTTCTCGTTGATATAACAAAGGCATAGAAATAATATTCTTACTTATGTTGCATAAGTTTGTAAAAGCTGTTGATCAACACCGAAACTTATGGAAGAAATAATTTGTTAATTAAAAATTTTATTTTTGATAAGATTATGTGCTTTTATGGTTAAAACTACACAGAACGGATTTTTTTAACAGAATCATTCTGACCTTCAAATGATCCTACATTGCAGAAGAAAAGAATGTTTATGATACTTCGAAAGAGTAAACATTGCTATTTAAACATGCTTTGTCTAAACTTTTAGTTTATCTGTAGACAGCTTTCACTATGTTGTATTTTCTGTGTTCCAGTCAAGTAAACATAAGGATATTAAATGAAAAAAATTATATAGTCAAAAAGTAATCAGATGGAAGCTAGCTCGATTTTATAGAACTGTATCCACGATTATAATATGAATATATATAGATATAGACCACTGCATCAAGTGTGATACGATATTTATCCACTCGAGACAATTAAATTTTCAAATTTAAAACGCGAGGCTCGGCGAGTGTTTTAATATTTAAAATTTAACTGTCGAGAGTGGATAAATATCGTATTGCTCGAGATTTGGTGGTGGAGTCTGTTTCTCTCATTATTTTTAGACGATATGCAGACAAATGTAATTCTTCTCTTCGAATGATCTGCAAAAAAATATGTTATTTCTATGTGACGTCATCAGGCATGGTCGCCTTTCTCATGACGTCATTATGAGAATTTCAAAAAAGAGAAAGAAAATTTGACGTCATAATCGAATTTTAACCAATGAACAACTGAGATCAAACGAACCACACGTTGATTAAATAAAAATAATCACATGTCAGGAAATGGATAAATCGGGTACTAATTAGAGAAAGGTACTTATATAAAACACAACATTTTATACGGTAAGTTGTTTAGTGTGTTTTTATTCTCAATTGGAAAATTGGAATAAGAAAGGTATACATGCTTGAAAATCAGGCAGGTGCTTGCGGTCAGAAGTCAAACAAGAAAATGAAAAATCTTGTCACATTATATTTCTACAACACATATTTCAAATGATATATGTTTATTTGTATATTATTTCATTGGAAATAGTCCCACGAAGCCCATATTATAGTTACCTAGTATAGATAAAACTTTGGAGATTTCGTCCCAATTATGTTAAAATCAAATTACACTATCAAATTTTTTACACAAAATAATAGTTGATGGACAAAATCCAAAAACATTTGTAACCACAATGATAACGTTATCCACTATAAAAAAAATAGTTATTAAATACAGATTATTTGTAGTATAAACATATAAGAAACTAATATAGTCTTATTTGGTTATTTTCATGGACGTGCTTTAATAAGAGCTCTGAATCAGATAGGGATAAAGTTGATATATCGCTTAATCTTTCAATGCATACGCTAATAGAAACGAGAAGACTTAACATATTGTCGATTGATTGATTGATTGTTGTTTGCTTTAAGCCGCATTAGCACAGAAAGGCTATATCGCGGCGAGAGCTAATTCGATCAACATATTGTCGAAGATATCAACATAATGGTATTGATCATTATAAAAAACATACCTAGTAACAATCATAGAATTTGAAATACATACGTTAAATAACATTAGTATTTCCGTATTCAGATGTTAAGATAAAAGTACGAGACAATTAGACTAGAACCTATTAAGTTAACGGCACATAAAATGAATAACGAGTTTAAAGTAATCATTGTGCATATTTGTAAAGTGTTGATTATAATTATTCATAGATAGTTTAAAAGAATTCCTGTCATCATTTATGAACAACTGATAACTTAAAAAGTTTGTAGTTGAACTCTAGGCACATTTGTCAAATTAACTCTAGATTAAGACCAAGCATATTATATATTTATTAGAACAGTGCAAGGTAAGCAATTGATTTAAATAAACTATTCTTCAATTATTTTTTTTTCTATTTCATCAAGTAAAATAATATGTTTAATTGAAGTGCTGAAATTTCACAAAAACAGATAAGTTAAGACTTCTGTACATGCCTGTCCCAGGTTTGCAATTTAATGGTTGTCGTTTGTTGCTGTATATCATATTAATTTTTCGTTCATTTTTTTTCATAAATTAGGCCGTTAGTTTTCTCGTTTGAATAGTTTTGTATTTGTCATTTTGGGGCCTTTTATAGCTGACTTTGTGGTAAAGGTTTTGTCAATTGTTGAAAGCCCCAATGACTTACAGTTGTTAATGTTTGTGTCAGTTGGTATCTTGTTGAGAGTTGTCCCATTGGCAATCATACCACATCTTCTCATTTTAAAAGGTAAATACTTTTAAAATATTTGCTGGTTACTAAGTATTTGATTAACTGTCGAGAGTGGATAAATATCGTATTGCTCGAGACAGACTCCACCACCTATTGTCTGCTAGAATATATTAAATTGACAAAAATCATTTGCGGTTCAAAAAAAAAAAATTTTTGCAACCTTCATACAACATGTACAAACACAGAAATATGGGGACCACTGGACAAAAATAATCACAGTTGTACATCCCTTGTTTTCATATTATCTGGCATTTCTGGTGTATATATCTTTTAACATCTGTACCTTGCAGTTAGTGTTTACTTTGATTTTTAATATACACTGGCGAAGATTTAATTTGCCAAATGCTCATCAAAAGTTTCCAAATGTGCACCTAATTTAATTTGTAATAGTATTATATTTGACTTCAAAATGTATACAAATTGCCAAATTGCCTTCTATTATTATCTTAAGTGTGCAATGTATCAATCATCTATCGTGTGTTTTTCTTAATTGAAAAAAAGCGTAACCATGCAATCTAAAGTATTAGAATTCTATAGCAGTATTTGATTTCCAATTTTCCCGAAAAAGAATGAATACGGTAACAACTAATTTTCAACTTATGACAACACAATTGTTTCGAAATTTTAAGTTCCGTTCAAAGAACGTATATTGCTTAGAATGCTTACAGTATTGATAAAAGAGGGACGAAAGATACCAGAGGGACAGTCAAACTTACAGATCAAAAAGTGAGACAACTTTACTTCTTTTATTTTCGCAAAAAGACACTTGAATTTCACAAATGAGTATTTGAATATAGGCCCTTTGGTCGTGCATTGCAGAAAAAAAAACGAACAACATAGGCATGTAAAATTCGAAATGATAAGTATGGTTATGCACAAACAGATACAATTTAAAAAAAAGCCCACTTAAATCTGTTTATACTGCACTCGTTCTATTTCAGCAGTCAAAATGCGTTGACTGTATATTTCTATGTCATATACAGTCACTGATTCGATATCTCTTTTCCTCATGAATATTTAAATAGTAGAGCCGGAACTATATTTAATTATTCATGATGACCTCTTCAACCTGTCCTTGTTTCCAATGTATACAATGAAGCGTGGAACGACTCAAGCTTATTTCTTTTACAATTGTTGGAAAAACATATTTCACTTGTTAATATCTTTTGTTTAAATCATTATGCTTTATGCTTATTGTTGATATTTTAGTCCATACTCAAACGAATTCGTTCACCATCGATTGTTTCAACAGGTAATGTTCATTTCATTGTGTTGTATATTTCTCCGCCAGATATTAGGCTTTTATAAAGGGGGATTTTTCCCAATATTTAAATCAGATAAATAACAATAACACAATAAACAACAATGGAAAATGTTTTTTTTTTTCTAGATTGCAGTATAAAGACAATAATAGTGTATTGACTTGACATATCAACGATGTAAGGATTCGGCCCGAAACGGGGAAAAAGCTCGGCTCTATTATTATCTACATATTTAATAAATACAGTGGTATAATAGACAATGCATATTTCGATTTGTTCAAAGCAAATGTCTGCGTAAAATACATATATTTCACGTATTTCATATAACCAACTAAAAGTATATAAAGATTTATGTGTGTGAACAATAATGCTCTGTATGTTACAATTTTTTCAGAAGGAAAGGGGGTTGTTAAGAAATTAATTGATTAGCAGAATACATCACCCGACTGAATCTTGCTTTTCTATTTCGGTGGCTTATACAGTATAGTCAATAAACATTCATGCCTTCAGTACGTGTCTTTCCCTACAATTCTGATTGTTGATGCAATAAAATCCGCGGTTACAACGAATTTTGACAACATTTAGAAACACGGTAGTTACGTATAATGGGAAATACTTTAATAACGATGTCTGATTAGAAATCCGGAATAAGTGAGTAAAGTTTAAGTTATATTCTGCATCTGCTCGTTAGTTACACAATGACAATAGTTCCGATTGATAAACTATTTACATTTTATCAATCGCTCTGTTCACCATTTACCCCATAATATTTAAGGGAAAGAAATTTATAATCCATAATGTAGTGATGATCATTCATTTGCTTGGTTAAATTTACGAAAGTGTGTTGTCGTCATAAGTCTAGTTGCTTTGACCTGTTAAAAGACCATTGATACTATTTTTTTACTATCAGAACTACTCACCTGTTACCGAATACATACCATGGGAAATAAACCTCAAGACCATTCATAAAGTTATAGTTATCGCAATTATCATTACAATCGTTATCAACATTACAATGTAGTATGCAGGCTTCATTACAGCTTTACTATACGGTGTGTTTTTCGAATTCATTTAAACTAATAAAAAAAAAGCATACATAAGTTCTATTGATTATCTTCTTACTTTTTGTTAACCATTACATTGTAATAAACACCTCGTATATGTTCTACACATAATTTGGATTCCATAATAAGGGTTGTCTAAAACATTGTCACGAGACACATGCGATTTCTAAATAGTTTAAATACAATAATTGCAACATTATAAACAGCACATTTATCATGTACTTTCAAAATGCACGACGTCTTCATAAAAAGGTACCGGCTATGTTAATACATTAAGTAATTTTCACAATCTAAAACTACATTTAACCTAGTTCTCCTTGGTGGTACCGTGGTAGATTGATATCCGTAAGCGCATGTGGTCATGTGTTTGATCAATTGCCGTTTCAAATCAAGCACTTGACAATTGATACTTGTTGCTTTAATGATTAACACTCGGCATTCTTAGGAGTGAGAGCAAAGACTAGTCTGCTTCGAAATATAACAATCTAGGTAGGATGATATTTGACCCTGCCTTGAGAACTAGCACATTAAAAATCGGACCCAGCGTGTCGGTGGTCTTGAACAAATCAGGTTTCATTTTTATATCATATTAACGTGTTCACGTCCAAAATATGCATTTTACCTGTCTCAAGTTAAACAGTTATCTATCATTATCTACAAAATATGTCAAAATTTGTTGAACATGTTGAACTAAATGTAAAAAAAAAAAAAAATACAAAGGAATCATACCAACGAACATTCGAATTTGAAATTTAAATTGACGTTGTACAAGAGAGATTAATTTGTTATTCTAAGTATGAATTAATTGAATTATTACAAAATCTAGAAACAAATAATTGCATATAAAATCACATAATAATTCACAATTCATTTGATATATTAAACATTTTAAAACTACCCGTTAAAAATACTATTTTCAAAAACACAACTTACGAATTAAATTGTTTGTTGCTGTTACAGTAACGTCCATGAATGTCGAATATGTTTCAAAGTAAGAATTTATGTAGCATTAGTCTAAGATGCTTTTACTAACATTAAATTTAAAAATATACCAATGAACGTTTATTAAAGCTCTGACGTGAATGTTAAACAAATCAGTCAATGAATATATCAGAAACTTAAAAATTATTGTATTTGATACGAAAACGTTGATGTGTTATTCAAATTTCCACATAAAGAGTAGGAATATAGACAACATTTATCAATTTATATGACTGATACCTTATATATTGTGTATTGAAATACTGTTCAGGACAATATTTCATTATGAAAAAGTGTCCTTCTTTATAAGGTGTTGTCATGTTCTTTGGGAGATTATTTCGATGTGAAATATATTCACCCTTGAAAAGATTTCACTGTCTGCACTTCACATGGATAAAACGGTATATGACAGTATTTCGGTATCAATGTATGTCTTTCCTGAAGAATCACATGCCATGACATTGTAAGAGTGTTTTTAAAACTGTAGAATATTGTTCTGGCAATTTATGTATATAACAATGAAATGCTGCATCATATACTTTCTACTACAGCTTTAGTAAACAATCATGAAGCATGCACATTTTTTATTCATATTTACAAATATTTCGAAAGGCAAGTGTAATTAGAAACAAACACATATTGTTTCATAATTTTTTTCTTCAAATTTGCATTTATTAATGGTTAAAGTCAAAAGTACTTTTTGACCAAAGTGTACTGTTTAAAATAATATATATATATATATTGTTAAAATTATTGACACTGAGGAAGGCTATTTGTTAAGTCGAAATATTTGTCAACACGATTTAATAACAACATCTTCGTATAAGACCATCTTATATTAGTATCGTTGTGCAAATCTCTAGACTTATATATTGTTTTCCTTATCTGCACAGTATCGTCTATTCTAGACGAGCCAGTACATAGTAAATTTGCTGGTTGGTCCTTTTTATAGACTTATATATATATATATATATATATAAAGTACTGACAAGTACTTCATATATAGTATGGTTCTTATAAGGGAATATTTTTGTATTATTAAAAAATAAAATAAATATCGAAGTTTTTTTTTCACTTATAATGTAGGGTTTGTTAATGGTTCTCATTTAAAATCATGTTTATTAAATTCGTTAGAAGTAATAACACTAATTATTACTAAATACTTGAGACAACACGAAGATTAAAAAAAGATTTGTTTTTTTCTCTCAGTTTGTAATTAATCATGTTCAGTTTCCTAAAGAGTTGAAAGACGGATATATTTTTTTAAAATGGGGCGTAGCTTAATTCAGGCATGGAATAACTTAGCAATGAACAGGTTGTACTACAGTAAATATCCGCCTTTTTTCTTTAAAGTTCTAGTTGGGTTCGGGTTTAGTAATCAAAGTATGGTACAACATCAATTTCAAGTTAATAGACCACGGCTTTCCATCGAATCACTTTTTAATCATAGCATATCATTAAAACACCAAAAGAAAAAAAAATCACTTATATTAAGTATGTTTGTTATTATATATATGCTGTGTACCATTTGTAATGTTGTACAACATATAATATCAGTATTTTGTGAATCTCTTTACATAAGTAAATAAAGTAAGCACAGTGTCTTTTGTGAAGCTTATCACTGTTTTATTTCCACAAAAAGTTTATATACAAACACTAAAATATAGTTTGTGGACATTTGGTTGAGTAAAATAAAAATTTACTCTAAACCAACCAGGTGTCTTTATTTTTAGTTTATAACATAGAGGACATTGCTTAATGTTAGGTTGAAGTATATAAATTTTGAGTAAAACTACATTATTGAAGATAAATTTGTATCATATTGTGAAAGAATGTGTGCGTCAAAATACTGATAACGTGTACAAAAACCCTGTACAAGCATAATTACAAATTGAACACAGCATATATTATAGATAATGCATATTATAAAGGGTTTTCTTGTAGCAATACACTCCGAGGGTGTCAGAACTATTCCAATTGGGCAATCCTGACACCCCAAAGCAACATATCATGACACTTCATCAATGAATTATTGTTCAAATAAACACAGAATGTAACTTTGTTAACCCTTTCTTTAACGAGGCAAAATTTCATTGTTATGAACCTATGACATATTATCCCTGGACTTTGCTCATTGGTGGAAACATAACGATACATAATCATGAAATATTGATTAGGGAGACAATATGTCAAAGGACGATATTTTTTTTTACATACTGGCATTTTTATCCGATCTGTCATGAGCGTATTTTAAAAAATAGAAAGTTTGTGTCTTACAAGTCAACAAAATTATTGACTTTATACCGCAATTTCACCTTGTAAAGGCCTAAATGTATTACAACAAGAATTACTAATAGAAAAATATGGAGATGTCGTATGAATGCCAATGAGACAACTATAAATCAACGTTCAACTAAAATTGATGTTTGCATTCGTCGGCAACCATAGGCCTTCAACAATGAGAATATAATATACCATATAGTTGACTTTAAAAGGCCCCGAAATAACAAATATGAACCAATTCAATTAAGGAAACTCAAAGTGTAATTCAAAACAAAACACAATTTACGACAAAACAAATATAAAAGACACAGCAAAATCATTTCTTAACACAGTGTAAACTATCATATTTCTTATTGTCGTTAAGCGCGTTCAATCAAATTTTGCTATAGCAAAATTGATTTCCCTTACAAAAATAGCGTATTTACTTAGCGTCTATTCCATCAGACGTTGCTATAATGAATGGTTCGTAGTATGGAGGATTGGGCATTTGTTAGGAATTCACTGATGGGGGCATGCATATTTTTTTTTTTCTAATTTCGGGTATTAATAAATTTTGGATAAATGATTCGTAATTAATGTTTTGTTCGTGCGTCACTGATGCGTCTTTTTTAGACGAACTGCAATTCTTGTGTACAAAACTTTAAGCTTGGTATCTTTGATCAGATATTTCTTATTGTATACGCTCCTTTTTAATTTGCTATTTCAATCTGAAAAAAAGGGATTTACCTTTTTCATACTTGCCCGTCAGTCCGTTTAACGAAATTTTTGACGCATTTTATCAGGAACTACAAACTAGTTTCACACCTTTGACTTCAAGCGTAATATACACTTCTATAATGTGTGATGCTTTTCACGTTCCTCACTCATTAATTAGCTGTTTCCGTACATATTCGTTTATATAGTTATTAAGTATATCAAAAACAATTTAGTTTGAACATGAAGAGATTATACTCCACATGATATACGTCATGATTGCAAAAAAAGGCAAAATTTTTACAAAACAAAACGGGAAAAGCTCGAATGTTTATAAAATAGACGCATTTGATGAAAGCGACTTGAATCTAGAATTCAAAACTGCATGTTTAAAAAATCATCACTGGGGTATTTTCTAACGTTTAATACACATGAATTATAGAAACTAAATGTTAAATGTTAATGTTATTCAAGTAGGGAACATGCTATGAACTAGACCAACATTTTTTTTATCATAGACGTCCTAAAGTGATCCAATGAGAGAATACAAACATACAACAAACATTTCAAATTTTAGACATTTTGAAAAAAAAACCCAAATTACTGTATCAATAGATTGCCAATTTATTTTGTTTGCATTTATATTTTATTTGAAGAGACAAAAGATACCAAAAGAATATTCAAACCCTTTTAGTCAAAACACTGCCATGGCAAAAAATGAAAAACGACAAAAGATAACAACAATACACAAAACACAAAAAAAAAATAAAGACTGAGCAACGTGAATCCGACCAAAAACCGGTGGTGATTTCAGATGCTCCGTCAGGGTAGGCTTATCTTGCTCTATATTTCTCATCCGTCGTGTCACTAATGTAAATACAAACCTGGTCTAAATTTAATTCGGTATGTCACATTTGAGGAAAAGAAACCGGAATGGTGGTTACTACAATTTGAACATATGCATCGTCATCTGTGATATTCTATCACTCACTGCAAACCAACTCGTGATAGCGTCAGTTAAATTTTCGAAGTGATGATTTCAACTTCAAGTCTTAAAATTCTTGGTTCAATAACTTCCTTCTAAGCAGTATCCCTCTATCAATCAATCATGATAGATAATACACGCTCTGTAATATAGTATCAACTGGGAGATATATACTCCATATGCAGGCGCTGATGTAACATTGCTAATTAGAAATTGAAAGTTCACAATTGGGAAGCAAAAATCATATGTTTTGTCGTACAGATTTGTTTCCAAATGACCCTCTTTGTCAATTTCTAGATGTAAGGCAAGATATGAGACAGACTTAACTGCATCTGTTGTATCCTTTGTTTTCAAGTTCAATGATGGGATAGATCCGTTAAAGGTAGCTGGGTGTCTAATTGTTAGACGATATATTTTTCTTAATTTTCTGTAAAAGACTGCTGGTTTAACGTTCTTTCAAATTTCAATATAAAAACTGGGAGTCGTGGATCTTGTTTTTTCGTTAAAATACATTGAAATTACCGATATCAGGGTTAATTAAATTGTTGATAAAGGGGTACTGCATTTTTCCTATTGAGGAAACATAAAAAGATAAAATTGGCTAACATTCAACGAGAGAACTGCTTTTTAATAATACTTCTGAAATATCAAATAACAATAAGGGGTCACGGGCCTTATTTTGTTGAAAATAGCAAAAAAAAAAAAAAAAAAATTAAAACACAAATTGTCTTAACACATTCAGTATAACTATCTGCTCTAGATTTTAAAAGGTTTATTCTCAAAATTTAAAATACACTTGATAAAATTTCAAAATGTACATATTTTTGTTGTATATTGAATGAAACTATGCAAATATATCAAAATACAAAATAATTCGTTTTTGCAAAGAAGTAATGCTCAGAAAAAGACACATCCTTTGCGGTTATAAAACTTTAGAGTACGATTATCGGACTCAGACTCAGAATTCAACCAAACAAAATGCTGTATTTGTTGTTTCGAGCACAAATGTTGTACTCTGAGTACTGAGTAAAATTCTATGACCGAGAGCTTATCTTAACATAATCACCAAACTTTGAATCATTTAGTGAGAGGACATCATATTCATTGCGGGACGTGAAGTTAAAGGATAAAACTAGCTTCTTTTCATTCTTTCTTAAACGCCCCAATATGAAATCAGCTTCATATAAATAAAGTAACAAATCTATTACAAGAAGAGGAGCACAGTTTGTCTCCATGAGAATGCCGATTTTCTGTTGAAAAACACGTTGTACAAACTTAACTAATATGTGGTCGTTCAGGAATTCAAGCATCTTGCTAATGTCAGTTCATGAGCCTTTTTTATTTGCATTAGAGTAATGTTTTTACAAATTACGTATTTGTGCTCGCAAACTGAATAATAGGTCAAATGAACAATATCGTCGGTCGACTTCTGATAGGAATTATTGACTTAAAATTTGTATCCACATTTGTGTTTTTCAAAAGTGCAGAAGATAGAAACTTTGATAGAAAAAAATATCATTAGGACAAGAACTACAAATATAAATATGTCAACAACACCCAAATCGGCAGCCGTCAGACCCTAAGGAGTAATCTCCCCTGAACGGTCACTTTAAATAATTTGTTTTGGAAACTATAGTGAATATAGGGTAAAAACCAAAAGGATCGACAAGAAATTAAAAAAAATCTACGGAAAATCAAAGGACCGAAACTATAAGTCGACTCCTTATAGGAGTTACTGTCCGTGAGTGATAAATTTCATAAATTTTGTTTTATCATTATTTAGTCCTATTCAAATATATCTTTTTTTACGAAACATCTCTTACACATTCTAGAATGTTCATTTCAATTTGGTTGTTTATTTCTCATTTGATGGTAGTTTATATGATATGCTAAATACTGCTAATTCAGTGATGATATGTTGAGTATATTGATGAATTATGATATAAAAAATGTTTTTGTATTCCAATGTAACATTTTATTTCCAGGAAACAACAGCTTTGCGAACAAGAAAGTAACTTTTTATCAAGCAGTGAATTAGTACCTACCGGATTACTGTACAGGAACCTCAACCATGCGGACTGTATCCCAATCAATCCATTTAAGATATCTTTACATGTACAACTAGTTATGGATGACAATTGCATGAGAATTTACAATACATCTGAGCTTGGATTTGTACCATGTGGAATATTGTACAGGTATCAGTCAACAGAACCTTATGATGGAAAGAACTGCAGAATGATTCTCCCTCTGATTCACCAAGAGAAAATAGGAAAACAAGAAACATGACGATGATAGACAATCTTTGGTAAATACATGTTACTTTATTATATGCAACTTTTAATGATAAAAACTAAATAGGTGTTTGAATAAAAAATAGTTGTCTGATTTCAATGCAAAAAAATAAAAAATAAAAAAACAGAATTGAGAATAAAAACGGGAAAGTGTCAAAGAAACAACAAACCGCCCAAAGAGCAGAAAACAGCCCATACATCAAATAGTCGTTCCCTTACGATCGGACAATTTGTGTCTGAAAATTTGGTTTTTAAAAAGGCAATAATTGATAAGTCTGCTGTGTAAAATTATATTTTTTTTAATTTCTAAAACTAGAGATGGATATATATATATATATACTTGAAATGACATGCTGTGCTGAACAAAAAAAAAAAAAAAATAATAAAAAATAAAAGTTTACGAAATACTAAATTAGACTGCATTGTATTTTTGTAACTGAACATCTGTCTAACATTTCTTCCTTTTCAATTCTATAAAATGAATAAAAGAAAAGACAAAGATAATCATGGTTTTCTTTTTCAGAATTTCTTTTAATAAAGGTGAAAGAAACTAATTGTTGAAGGACAAAATGTTGATGCATATATATATTGTATAGTTGATTTCTTAAATAATTATGATGAATATTTTTTTGTACAATGTATATGTCACGGGTGCATAATTTGATAAAATTTCATTGAATGTTATCTTGTTATATTAGTCTTATAGAGGTATGTATAGGAAATTAATCTAATGCAAAAATATATGCTATCCAGGAATCACCAAACATATACAATAGCACTAAAGATCACCCAGTACCTAATAAAATGCCCCTCCGAAAAAAAGAAAAAAAACAACCAGCGGTTCATACAGAGACGAGTCCAGGTAGCCTGACTTGGTACATGCACAAGATATGCTGATGTTTTTCGTGCACATGAACATCTCCAATTGCCCACCAAAACTAAGTGCAGCAAAGGATAAACATACTATAAAAACGTACCAAGTACGGCTCACATTTTTATTTCTATAGAATAAAGCTCCACACTTTTAACACTTGGATTGCATTTTAATTGGATTTAAATCTTGTAGTTAGATTTCAAAATAATTTTGAAATTATAAATATGTCGGTAACTATCACATGCCGTATATTCTGAAACGATTGTATTTTTATTAATATTTCGCAGGAAATATTTAGTCAGTGTGTTTAGGATTAAGTTCCCTTTTTCATGGTTGTGTGAGTTATCTATTTTTAGCACACACATAATTTAACATGTTATACTATGCAGTCAGAAGTTGATTTTTTATTGGATATATACACTTTTCGTGAAGAATTCGGGTGCAGTAATGATTGACAGGAAGAGAAACTAAGTAAGTGCTGTTATGAACTGTTTTACTGATTATACAAGGTAAAAATAAAGTTGTATATAACAACGCCTTCCAACAGAAACATGTTACTATAGTATATAGTAGAACGCTAGGATAAACACATCATCAATATTATAATAGGTTACAAGAGCGCAATTATTCGTAATTGATTATCCATAGGGTACCAGTGGTGTTCCGTATTTTTTTCTCAAAGACTACACAAACTAGCGCAAAATGGGTAGCACATCTTGTTACTAGAAATGCCAGTTTTGCATTACAACTAGAACACTCTTTCTAACATATACGGTAATACAAAAAAAAATCTTAAGTTAAGAGCCCGAGCCAAATGAAGCCCTAGCGTCTATCTAGCCCATATCACATCTTTAAAACTTTATCTGATCACTCTCTGAATTTGGAAAATTATTTATTGCCCGTCGATCAGGCCAAACGGTACTGTTCGATCTATGAGTTTGACTGTCCCTCAGGTATCTTTCGTCCCTCCTTTAAAAAAGACATAAAGATAATGCTTATTTACTGCCTTAATTTTTCAAAAGGTCATCCAGCACTGATCATATTGATGACAAAACCGTTCTGATATGGAAAAGCTACATAGAATTTTGAAGAATGGCTTTAAATGAAATCATTTCTTGAAAAAATACGTTTTTGAAACAGACTATAGTTTTTTTCCAAATTTCGAATATATGAAAATATTACTACTTTGGCAAGACAAACTATTCTTTACAGTACTTGCAAACTTAGGCGTTACTGTTTGACGTGAACTTGACTGATCGGTGAATGATCGGTGACGGATGTTCGACTGATCGATGACTGATCGGTGATCGATGACCCATAGAATCCGTCAGATACTTCAAATAAGCTATGTGAGAGTTACCGTGACAACGGTCAGCGATCGATCAGTAAAGTAATTATATGAACGGATCGGACGGATACGTATATAGTTAAAATTCTTATGTAAAACGAACTCTAAAGAATTTTATTCGATAAACGCGGACCTCTACGAAGACACCTTTACTCGTTAATTTGTAATCAATTTGGTCGCAATAACACATAAAAAAATAAATTTAAATTACTTTTCACGCATTATATGTATTACTTCATATTCTCTTATTTTGATAGAGAATGCAATTCTTTCTTTATTGTAATGAAAGTTTTTGACCGCCATTGGATTTTTGTATTTTTTATAGTTGAGGATTGATTATTTTTTTTTCATAAAAGTAAAAGAACATCAGAGAAAATATACTAAAATGTTGTTCGCGTTGTTCAAAATTACCAATTTTTCTTCTTTTGATAAAAAATAATGCAATGTTAGTAACTAGTTATTTCTAAGGCCTCAAGGTAAGATTTTGTTATAAGAATTTTAATAGTGTAAGGAGAATACTACTTAAAATATGCTGAATTTAAGGGAAAAAATACTAAATTTTTGTTCGCGTTGCTTAAAAATGCAAATAATTCTTCTTTTAAATCAGAAGTAATGCAACATCAATTGCAACGAATCAGTCATTATAGATGCATTTAGATAAGAAATTTTGTATAAGATGTGAATAATTTATAGATGAATATGCATTAACTTTTTGTTTTTCTTGAATAAAAATGCAATCATTTCTTTTTTTAATGGAAATTATTGACCGCCATTGGATTTTTGTACTTTTTAGAATTGGTTATTTTTCGTAGAATTAAAAGAATATCAGAGAAAATATACTAGAATGTTTTTCGCATTATTTAAAATTATCAATTTTTCTTCTTTTGATAAAAAATAATGCAATGTTTTTTGTAACTAGTTATTTCAAAGGCCTCAAGATACGATTTTTTATGAGAATTTTAAATATATGAAGTCTAAACTTTTGCTTGTATTGAATATGAATGCAATAATTTCTTTATTTTGATAGAAATAATGAACCGCTATTTGATTTCAGTACTTTTTGTACATCAGGATTGATTGTTTTTCATACATTATGCTGAATTTTAGGGAAAAAATTCTAAATGTTTGTTCGCGTTGCTTAAAAATGCAAATATTTCTTGTTTTATATCAGAAATAATGGAACGTCAATTGCAATCAGTCATCATCAATGCCTTTAGATAAGTAATTTTGTATAAAATGTGAATAATTAAAGAATAAATATGCATACACTTTTGTTTTTGTTGAATAAGAATGCAATCATTTCTTTATTTTAATGGAAATTACTGACCGCCATTGGATTTTGTACTTATTGTAGTTAAGGGTTGGTTGTTTTCCATAAAGTTAAAAGAATATCAGAGAAAATATACTAACAAGTTGTTCGCATTGTTTAAAATTACCAATTTCTCTTTTTTTGATAAAAAAAAATGCACTGTTATTTGTAACTAGTTATTGCAAAGGCCTCAAGATAAGTTTTTTTTATCAGAATTTTAATTATGTAAGGAAAAAAATACTTAAACTTTTGTTTGTGTTGAATACAAATGTAATGATTTCTTTTTTTTGATAGAAATTACTAACCGCCATTAGATTTCATTACTTTTTGTACATCAGGATTGGTTGTTTTTCATAAATTATGCTGAATTTCAGGGAAAAGATACGAAATTTTTGTTCGCGTTGCTTAAGAGCAAATATTTCTTCTTTTATATCAAAATCATGCAATGTCAATTGCAATCAGTCATTATAAATGCCTTTAGATAAGTAATTTTGTATAAAATGTGAATAATTGAAGGATAAATATGCATAAACTTGTTTTTGTTGAATACGAATGTAATAATTTCTTTATTTTGATAAAAACTATGAACCGCCATTAGATTTCAGTATTTTTTGTACATCAGGATTGGTTGTTTTTTTCATAAAATATGCTGAATTTTAGGGAAAAGATACTAAAAATGTTTTCGCGTTGTTTAAAAATGCAAATATTTCTTGTTTTATATCAGAAATAATGGAATGTCAATTGCAATCAGTCATTATCAATGCCTTTAGATAAGTAATTTTGTATAAAATGTGAATAATTGAAGAATAAATATGCATAAACTTTTGTTTTTGTTGAATAAGAATGCAATCATTTCTTTATTTTAATGACAATTATTGACCGCCATTGGATTTTTGTACTTTTTGTAGTTCAGGATTGATTGTTTTTCCTCAAATTAAAAGAATATCAGAGAAAATATGCTTAAATGTTGTTCGCATTGTTTAAAAATTTCAATTTTTTTTTTTTGATAAAAAAAAAATTCAATGTTTTTTGTAACTAGTTATTTCAACGCCTTCAAGATCAGATTTTTTTTGAGAATTTTAAATATATAAAGCTTAAACTTTTGCTTGTGTTGAATATGAATGCAATTATTTCTTTAATTTGGTAGAAATTTTGAACCACCATTTGAATTCAGTACTTTATGTACATCAGGATTGGTGTTTTTCATAAATTCTGCTGAATTTCAGGGAAAAGATACTGAGTTTTTGTTCGCATTGCTTAAACATGCAAATATGTCTTCTTTTATATCAGAAATAATGCAAAGTCAATTGCAATCAGTCATTATAAATGCCTTTAGATAAGTAATTTTGTATAAAATGTGAATAATTGAAGGACAAATATGCATAAACTTTTGTTTTTGTTGAATAAGAATGCAATCATTTCTTTATTTTAATGGAAATTATTGACTGCCATTGGATTTTTGTAGTTCAGGACTGGTTGTTTTTCCTAAAACTAACAGAATATCATAGAAAATATGCTAAAATGTTGTTCGCATTGTTTGAAATTTTCAATTTTTCTTTTTTTGATAAAAAAAAAATGCAATGTTTTTTGTAACTATTTATTTCAAAGGCCTCAAGATAAGATTTTTTATCAGAATTTTAATTATTTAAGGAGAAAAATACTTAAACTTTTGTTTGTGTTTTGTACGAATGTAATAATTTCTTTATTTTGATAGAAATTACTAACCGCCATTAGATTTCAGTAATTTTGTACATCAGGATTGGTTGTTTTTCATAAATTATGCTGAATTTCAGGGAAAAGATACGAAATTTTTGTTCGCGTTGTTTAAAAATGTAAATATTTCTCCTTTTATATCAGAAATAATGCAACGTCAATTGCAATCAGTCATTATAAATGCCTTTAGATAAGTAATTTTGTATAAAATGTGAATAACTAAAGGATAAATATGCATAAACTTTTATTTTTGTTGAATAAGAATGCAATAATTTCTGTATTTTAATGGAAATTGTTGACTGCCAATGGATTTTTGTACTTTTTGTAGTTCAGGATTGGTTGTTTTTCCTAAAATTAAAAGAATATCATAGAAAATATACGAAAATGTTGTTCGCTTTGTTTAAAATTATCAATTTTTTTTTTTTGATAAAAAAAAATGCAATGTTTTTTGTAACTAGTTATTTCAAAGGCCTCAAGATAAGATTGTTTTACAAGAATTTTGATAATGTGAGGATAAAATACTTAAACATTTGTTTGTGTTGAATATAAATGCAATAATTTCTTTATTTGATAAAAATTATGAATCGCCGTTTGTTTTCAGTACTTTTTGTACATCAGGGTTGTTTGTTTTTCATAAATTATGCTGAATTTCGGGGATGACATAGTAAATTTTTGTTCGTGTTGCTTAAAAATGCAAATATTTCTTCTTTTATATTAAAAATAATGCAACGTCAAATTCAATCAGTCATTATAAATGCCTTAAGAAAAATAATTTTGTATAAAATGTGAATAATTGAAGGATAAATATACATAAACTTTTGTTTTTGTTGAAAAAGAATGCAATCATTTCTTTATTTTAATGGAAATTATTGATCGCCATTGGATTTTGTACTTTTTGTAGTTCAGGATTGGTTGTTTTTCGTAAAATTGAAAGATCAGAGAAAATATACTAAAATGTTATTCGCATTGTTTAAAATTACCAATTTTTCTTTTTTCGGAAAAAAAATCACAATCGCGATAAAAACCGTAAGAACTGTAACTACAATATTCAATGCCAAGATTAATTTTTCTACTTTGCAATTTAACTAAATCCTTGGTGTTTGCTTAAGGGCACTTTTTGCCAATTTTCACCAAATTTGCCTTTTGCTAGAATAGCAACTGAGTGACGATCATTATGTTTAAAAACCAAAATGTATCTCCAAATTGAAGATATATGCATTCTTTTCCAAATAAAAACAGTAGATTTAACAAAAATGTTCTATTCTCTTCATACTGTGTCGACATTCAAGCCCACCCTATTTTTAAATATTGAAATCTATACAAATAGGAAACAGACTATAGCTTAAATGCACGTTCATGAAAAGTCCATTTGACCCCATCAATTACCGTTTCGCATTTTTTCTAAGCATAATGACTATTTTTAACATTTTCCAAAGCCTTATTAAAAAAAATGTCATTTTCCTATACGGTAATGCAAAAAAAAATCTAAAATAAAGCGATCATATCAGATCTTCAAGACATTATCTGATCACTCTCTGAATTTAGAGAATAATTTATTGCCCGTCGATCAGGCCAAAAATTTGAACTGATTTTTTCACCAAATACAGTTCTGTTCAAAAAGACCTGAAGATAATGTTTATTTACTGTCCTAATTTTTCAAAGGTCATCCCTTGTATAGAATTTTGTAGAATGGCTTTAAATGAAATCATTTCTTGAAAAAGTACGTTTTTGAAACAGACTATAGTTTTTCCAAATTTCGAATATATGATAATATTACTACTTTGTCAAGAAAAACTATTCTTGAACTACAATATTCAATGCCAAGATTAATTTTTCTTCTTTGCAATTTGACTAAATCGTTGGTGTTCGTTTAGGGGCACTTTTTGCTAATTTTCACCAAATTTGCTTTTTGCTAGAATAGCAACGGAGTCACGATCATAATGTTTAAAAATCAAAATGTATCTCCAAATTCAAGATATATACATGCTATTCCAAATAAAAACAGTAGATTTCACAAAAACGTTCTATTCTCTTCATACTGTGTCAACATTCAAGCCCATCCTAGTTTCAAATATGGAAATCTATACAAATAGGAAAGAGACTATAGCTTGAATGCACGTTGATGAAAAGTCCATCTGACGCCATCAATTACTGTTTCGCATTTTTTCCAAGCAAAATGACTATTTTTAACATTTTCCAAAGCCTTATTAAAAACATGTCATTTTCCCATAGGTTACAAGAGCGCAATTATTCGTAATGCATTTTCCATAGGGTAACAGTGGTGTTCCGTATTTTTTTTCTCGAGGACTACACAAACCAGGGAAAAACGGGTAGCAGTTCCTGTTACTAGAAATGCCAGTGTTGCATAAAAACTAAAAAAATATAAATGGTCATGCGGCAAAAATTGACTTAAAATGCAGTTGAAAAAGATCGTCTATTTTTTTTCGCTTAATGAAAAAGGCATATTTATAATGACCCCAAGCAGAAATGGAAGATATTTTATATTCTTTTCAAAATGTGAATTTGATTTTCTGGATTTTTTAAACCTAATTGAATAAGCTCTCGATTAAAAGTAATTTTAATTCTGTATCATCCAATCAGAAACCGTACAGATTCTATTCTGAGTATCATTTTGGGGTAAAAAACTTGCCGGTAAAATGTAAACAAATAATTGCGCTCTTGTAACCAATAAGGTTTAGTGAATCTACAGAGAAGGAAAGATTTACTCCACGTAATTCAAAAGCTAATTCAGTGAAAATGAATAAAATATGTGTAAGTAATAAAATTGGCAAAACATTTATAAAAGTTAAAGAACAAATACTAAGAAGCTGCCATAAAACGAATATATAATATTTGAATCATTGGAATGAATAAATTAAAAGTAAAAATATCGTATAAAAATCATTCCTCTTTTGGAGTGAATAAATGAAAACTATCTTAGTACCTCTTAGTATGCAAAATTATAAAATCTTAAAACCATTTTCAAATATTTAATGTTTTATTATTTAAAAAAAGAAAATCTAAACATTATAAAATTGTTTTAATAACATTTTGGTCTTATAACAAGAATAAAAAAAAATATAATTGTATCGCATCTAGATTGTCGGAATAAAAACAACGACATTGTTAAAAGATAGTCAGAATAAAAAATTGGTATTGTAACTAGATTGTCAGAATTAAACAAAACCACTGTAAATGTTCATAAATAATCAGATAAACAAATAAAAAATTAAACTAAATTATTGAACAATTCAGAAATATACAGTGTATTTATGAACCAATACCGTGGTATTAGTAAACTTATTACACTAAGAAATGATGATAACTATATCTGATATATTTTTCGAATCAGTAAACACATTAGGTAAACTATCGACTTTTTATATATAATTTTTAAACGAAACCTTCACAAAAAAACAAGACTCTTCTAAATAAACAAATAAAATGTACCTCAAATGACTCCTATCAAAATAAACGTTAATTGTGATTATTTGTTAAGCTTTGTACTATACAACAACAGCAGTTGTGATTGCATATTATTTTTGTGGTCTAAATATACCTTTATTTTAGAGTTGAGTATTTGATCTTGTACAGACTTCGACTGCAGAACAGTCTATTATTTAAATTAGCTATATAACACTATCACAACCACTGGGTCGACGCCTTTACTGTTAGAAGTTCTGTACCCGAGGGTACCACCTGCCCAGTAGTAAGAACTTTTCTGCCGACATGTAATATCATTGATAATGTTCATTTGTTTTGCATATTTACTGTTGATAAAATGTTAAAATATTCAAACACTAAGGTTTTTTAATCCCATATTTAGGTTTCTGGAACAACTAATGGGAAGGTTTTGTTATTAGTGATCTTCAACTTTATTTGATTTGCATGCATTTTGAACATTTCAGAAATATCAATATTTCGCTGTTCCTTTGCTTTGTGTATGTTTTTTTTTTGCCGTGCATATACTGTTTTTATGTCATGAATGAATACACCGTATCCTTTGTATTTCTATTATGACAAAACACCGAAAAGATATAAGAAATATTGAAACGTTAGTATGGTCGAAACTATATATTAATTTATCTTGTAGAAATTTGTCTTAGAATAGACAATCTGTTATCTGATTGGTATAAATATTGATTTTATAATCAATAAATTAAATCCGTATTAAATATTATTGTTATTCACAAATGCACATTATCGGTTCTAACAGAGAGGTGAAAGAAACCAAAGGAACAATCAAACTCATGAGTCGAAAATAAACTGTTAACGCAAAGGCTAATAAAGAAAAAGACAAACAGACCAACAACAGTACACAAAACAACATAGAAAGTAAAAGACTGAGCAACACGAAACCCACCAAAAACTTGGGTGATCTCAGGTGCTTCAGAAGGGTAATCAGATCCTGCTGCACATGTTGGACCCGTCGTTTTGTTTATGTTAATACAAACCTGGTGATATGTGTTATTGGGTAGGTCACATTCGGGGAAGGGGACGATATTGCAATTACGACAATTGGAACATATCTGTCGTCGTCGGTGAAACAGATATTCCATAACGGTCAACCAACTCGTGATGGCGTCTGTAAAATTTACGAAGGTACGTTTTCAACTTCACCACTTGGAACTCTTGATTTGATAGCTTCCTTGTGCGTAGCAACCCTCTATCAAGGAAATCATGATAGGAAACACAAACCCTGGAATATCGCATCAGCTGGAAGATATATACTTCGTATGCAGACGCTGCTGGAATGTTGCTACAAAAAAATGGAAAGTTCTCAATTTGGATGCTAAAATCATCTCTTTTGCCGCAAAGTTTTGTTTTTAACCGACCCTCATTGTCAATTCCTTGATGTAAGTCAAGGTGTGAGGTAGACTTAACTGTATCTGGTGTGTCCTTTATCTCAAGTTTGATGGGAATGATGCGTTCAACGTAGTCACCCAATTGTGAATTATTAAGTGAGAGAACATAATCTATATAAGGGAATGTGAAATTAAAGGATACTGCTCACTTCTCTTTTTTACTTCTTGAGAAGTTCCTGTATGAAGTCAGCCTCATATGAATAAAGTAATAAGACGTCAAAAGGAGAATCAAAGTTGGTTCCCATTGGAATGCTAATTGTTTGTTGAAAAATCTGTCAAAATCTGTCGGTACCTATATTTTGGCATTTTCATATTTTTCTCTGTAAATGACGTCTTTACACTTAATCCATTGGATATTTGATGTGTACTGAGTGATATTTTGGTCCTAGATACATTAATTTGTTTAGTTGTTGTTATTGGCTTTGAACTAGCTGTTAGTAACTGCGAGTACTCTCAGATATGTACTTTGTGTCGTTTTTGTTGTGAGGGATGATTCAATTCCTTGTCAAGTCCAGTTTGTGTTTTTGTTAGTTATGTTTCATGCTGTGGAACAATCTGATGAGTTTAGCCCTTTTCCTCTGATTTTTATAGTTTGTTCTTATGTTGTACTGTTACACCACAATATCATAAAGGGAGAGGGTTCGGCGCCACTAAACATGTTTAACCCCGCAACATCTTAATGTGCCTGTTCTTAGTCAGGAGCCTGTAGTTCAGTTGTTGTATTCGGTTCATATCTATCATATTTGTTTTTTTCTTAAATGGCTTTGTTACAAAGAAGGCCGTTAGTTTTCTCAATTGAATTATGTTATATTTGTGACGATTCCATGTTTTTTTTCAGGCTTCTGGAGGTACTAGGGTCAAAAAGAGTTTTTTTTTTTGCATTTTGATGCAGTGTACATATATTCAAAACACCCTGATGTGTTATTTTGCTAGATTTTGCAAAATAACAGAATGATGGTCATTTTGATATTTTCATCTGTTATCAATGATTATAGTTATCTTTGAAATTTGTCATATTTTTTGGGGCGGGGGTGGGGGAGGGGTTCTTTTTTGTTTTGTTTAACAGAATGTAATTCAAGCTTTTATTACTAAATAACTAAATAATTTGTATTTCTATATTAACCATTCGGTTGCCATAGCAACAATGTACCGGAATCTGCCATCTAAAAAATAATGACTTAATCATTTTTCTTTCTCTCATTGAAAACTACGTCAATGTTAATAAAGTGAATACTAAGATTTACAGTAAACCAGGAAAGAGCTGTGTATTATTTAAAATGCTTTCTAATTTTCATCTATTATCTTATTGTGAATACATTGTGTACATGTATCCTGACAAGGTGATTAAATTAAAGATCTGTTAATGCAGAGTAAGATTAAACAGTCAAATAGCATGATCCATAATATAAAGGCATGTAAGTGAAGGAATGTAGAAAACTTTTAACAACAGATACACCTTATTTATGTTGTTCTAAGACAGACATAGGCCTTTAGTTTTCTCGTTTGAGTTGTTTTACATTTGTCATTTCGGGGCTTTTTATAGCTTACTATGAAGTATTGGTTTTAGTCATTGTCGAATGCCGTATGGTGACCCATATTTGTTAAATTCTGTGTCATTTAGTTTCTTGTGGAGAGTTGTCTAGTTGGCAATTATACCAGATCTTCTTATTTTTATAGATAAGAAAAACTTACGAACGAACATGAGATGAGACACTATTTTGGTACTTATGTGCAGTCATAACTTGCTTGATTTACATGTACCGGTATATGTCGATACATATGTTCATGTTTTCTATTGTTTTCTTTACAATGTAAAAAATGAGATTTACTGAAAAAAACAAAAACAAACAAACAAAAACTAAATGTTCATGCTGTAATCTGTACTGGATATAAGTTTTAAAGAAGAATACAATAAACACTGCACACTGATCTAAACTAATGTCAGCCCCCTTTGAGAATTATTTATAATTCAGATCAATACAATGAAATCTAAAAGAAAATTGTGTGAATTTAAAACGCGATTCTGAACTGGAGTTTCTCCTAAATTATTTATTTTACGAAAAACAATCTACTTGTTTTGTATATCTTAATATAAGAATCAAATTTCCTAAAGTAAGGAAAAAATAAACTTTATTTTACCGCTTGGTATAATTGAACATTCAATAACATGTGCTCGATTACGTTAACTGACTTTACATCGACGTTTTTAATTATGACGTTTACCGCCATAAGCCTATTAATGTCATGCCGAGTCACATTTATCTTGTTTCTTGTTGGGAACTTTTATAGCCGACTATACGGTATGGGTTTTGATTATTGTTAAAGACCGCGCGCTTGCTTACATCCACCTCATTTGAAGTTTGGCGGATAGGTGTCTCATTTGCAATCATACCACATCTCCTTATATTAATGCAACGTGGTAAGTTTGATCTTCAAGTATATTTTTATAAATATAATTTTAGCTTAAAATGGAACATATTATTTTTTTATCAGACACATGCAAGTTAAGGATTTAAATACAATACTTTTTTTCTATTTGAAAGAGTAAAATAATATCGATATTTGGAATATTTCTTTTAAAATTCGTAAAATTATAAATAGATGTTTCTGATGACATCAAAAAGGAGTAACAACATGGTTACAGAATCTTAAAAGGAGACTGTTCCAGAAAACAATTAAATGTAATTATAGGTATATGTTTTTGACTTCGATTCCTTCTTAGCTGCATTGTTTTTAACAGTATTTTCGAAGGAATTTCAAAAGGAAAGTTTGAATGTTCACCTCTGACTGATATTTTAAAAGAATTTTTTATGTTTTTGTTATTAATTACTATTAAGCCACTAGCGTCAAATGTTAAAAAACAATAATGACGATGCATGTAGATGTTATAAAACATGAATGATGATGATCACTGTTAATTGTACGTAGCCGCCGCAGCTATGTCAGACAGCAATGAAAAAAAAATCAGACCAAACATAATATAACGCAAACGAAAATGAGCAGTTGACAAAAAGCTGTGAAATCAAGACCTATATCTTTTCATCATGTCAATTTCAAATCGCCCCTTAAGTACGGAACACGTTTTTCGGTTAGTTGTTAAATATATGTGTTTTTGTTACCGATAAGAGGCAGAGTAAACTGTATCTGAATTATCCATTATCAGAAAAAAGTAAAATAACAAAAATACCAAACTCTAAGGGAACTTGAAAACGGATAGTCTTCTATGAAATAGCAAAACCAAAAGTGCAAACACATCTAACGAATAGAAAACACCTATCATATTCCTGACTTGGTACAGGCATTTCCTTATGTAGAAGTTCGATTAAAAAAAAAAACAAAAAAACACTACAGGACAAATATCATTTTACAAAACACTGCATAGAAAAATAAAGACTGAGTAATGAAAACCCCACCATAACCCAGGGGCGATCTCTGGTAGACATTATACAACTTCTTGTATAGTAATGATTTTTGCACATGGAAAATAACATACAAGAACTTTAACTATGTGGTTTATTTCTGCATAATTACTACAAATAGAAGCATTACATAGAGAATAATACATGGACAATTCTGTATCACATGCTGTATCGACCTGAGTAATTAATATCAGCTAGAGGGCCGAATCGGTCGAGGATGGTACAGCATGTTATACGGATTTTGTCATGTATTTATCACTTTATCATGTATTTATCACTTTATCATATATTTAAGCAGGGCTGGAGTTTTTTCAAATTAAAGTATCCTTACAAAAAATATATTGATTGAAGATTGATGTATCATTTGATATGGATTTGATAGCACACAGTAGTCAGATCTAGGGTCGACTATTCAAAGTTGCACCCTGTGACCAATACTATAAGATAACCATCTCTGCTTCCAGGCTCTTGAACGAATTTGCCATTATGTATGGTTCACCAAAAATGACAATGTAAAGAAGTAAAACTTGATGTATTGAACAGTTTTAGTTTTTTAACGATTCATTTCAACTTTCATGTGTGCCTCTGCTAATTAATCAAGGTTCATCTAGTGTTGTTGATGTTATTGTACTGTTCTTATTTGAATTGATTTGTTGTTACATGTATTTTGCTATTTACTAAAACATCCATGAATATAACTGTGGATGAAAATTACCAGTAAACATTAACATAAAAATTGTTGCATGCATGATGAAACATATCTGATAAAAGGATATGCCATCTACATGATCAACACCTTCTTCTCCAAATAAGAATTAAAACAAAACACAGATTAAGAATTCATAAAGCAGTCCATTAGTGATTGCATATTAAAATACATTTGATTTGACTGACTCCAAAAAAAAAAAAAATCAAAAAAAATTAAAACACATGGTTTCCCAATAGAAAACATGTATTAAGTAAAAGAAAACGTATACCACTGGGTCGATGCCACTGCTTGTGGACATCTCGTCCCTGAGGGTATCGCCAGCCCGGTAGTCAGCACTTCGGTGCTGACATGAATATCAATTATATGGTCATTTCATTTTATAAATTTTCTGTTTGCAAAAGTATGAATTATTATATAAGGATCTTCTTATCCCAGGCATAGCCGTATTTGGCGCAACTATTTGGAATATTTGGTCCCCCATGCTCTTTAACTTTGTACTTGTTTAGCTTTCTCACTATTTTGATCTGAGCGTCACTGATGAGTCTTATGAAGTCGAAACGCGCGTCTTGCGTTTCAAATTATAAGCCTGGTACCTTTGATAACTATATCAGTGTCAGGTACTTGTGGCCACATAGTTGTTTATGATAAGTCCTGAAAGCTCAACAGTGGAATGTAAATAGTAGCTTGATAAGATGCCAATTTGTCTGATACCGAACTGTCTTTCTCTGTGCCGAAATGTCTTTAACGGATGCGTTATAGCCTGGCACCGATTTTCGCAGTGCTGAAGTGTATAGAATTGGTCGAAGTTTTCAACAGTCCGCGGATAGTGGAAAATTGGAGAAATAAAACCCATCTTTTCTCACTCTGAGGTGATCAATTTTTGAACTTAGTTTAAAATATGAAAACTCAGCAAGAAAAAAGAAGTCCAATGTCAACTTTTTTCAGGAATGGTTGAAGTGAATTCTGTTTTTCTCCCATTTCCACTCTCCGCGTACTAAGACTTAACTTTCTTGTTGCTGTTTGTTCAATGTGGTTGCTTTTTTATCATGCCATACAATACGGCAACTGGAAGTCCAACTTTGACGTCATTCAATATATGAAGTAACGCCATGATAATATATCATTGAAGAACTATTGAAGGAAAAGACCGAACTATAATTATAATCTTCGGTGTTTTTTTTAAAGAGATACGGTAATGAATAAATGCTGATATAAATTAAATATATGGACAGATGTGTCCCTCCAGCAACATGAAGGGGGTATCTCGAGATGTTTCAAAATGGGTGCGATATAGGGTATATAATACGGGGTGTGTGATACAGGGTATGCGATACGGGGTGTGGGATAGAGGGTATGCGATACGGAGTGTATGATAGAAGGTATGTGATACGTGGTACGTAATTCAGGGTATGCGATACGGGCTGTGTGACAAAAGGTGTGTGATATGGAGTGTGAGATACAGGGTATGCAATACGGGTCCTGAGTTTCCAGCTGCATCAAATATTCAAAGTCGCAGTAACAGGTACTAAATATATAATAAAACGTTATGATAAAAGATACACACACGTAAGTGTGAGTCAGGATGACATCAACAATTAAAATATAGGCTATAACAATAAAGCTATCATTCGTTGAGTATCTCTGGCTGTATTAAAGTACGAACGTGATTATTGTGGCACATTGATGAAATTCCCTGAAAATCAGGAGGTGTTGTCTGTCGTAACGGATGATTCAGCCTACCTTGCTATTAAATACACATGCTTAGTTCGACAACTTAAAGACATAACATCTAACAGTATTCAAAGATGTATATTTATGTATTTTAGGGAAATGATGCTTTATATACGAGATAATGATTGTTTATTATGTATTAACGTATTAAATGTTGCTTTGCACGCATATACTATAAACATAATATCTATTTTGACACCACGGCACAATCTGGGTTAGTATGCGTAATTGATTTCCCATAAACGGGTAATGGTAACATTTTCGTCTGTAGCTGGGTCCATATCGTAAACTTCGATATGTATGATGACTCGTTTCGAAGCTGAGACATTGTCACATAATTATGAGGTTAAATTTTCGGGGTACGAAGCGAGATTCATTTTTTCCGTAAATTAGCACACCCCGAAAATCCGTTCATGATGCGGCTCCTTGTGGTAAAAAATCCCTTTTTCACACAATAAGTTCTTTAAAAATTTAATACTATGCATACATTTAATAACTCAATAGTTTTTACACATTTATTCTATGGTCCTCTACTTTTTTAATCATTACAAATGGTTAAGCTCAGTCACTTGTCAAAAATAGAAACTTATCCAATATCACTACACAGAGATTTTTTGTTTACGCACTACTTTTGTGTTCCTCAATTTGAGGCGCATTAGGGATATTGACCCATCTAAATGCATGTAAATTCTCCTCTAATTTCAAATCCTTTGTATTATTCACAATTCTTGGAAAATTAATCTATTTCAGTGAAAGAAATAGTTAGTTTCTATTGATAATAAGAACAAAATATAAACAACTAGAATCTAACAAAACGTGTGTCTGCTTTATATCATTGAAACACTATTCTAGTTTATTTCTGATTAAAGTTGAACGTTGTTTTTCGCGATATAGACCCACATAAGATGAACATGATGAAATGTCGGTATATAATTTACCGCTCATATGTAAGATGCAAACACTGCAGAATACTTGCACAGAATCAAGCACGAAAAGGTCCTAGAAGAGAGTAGGAATGACAGAAAAAAAATTACTCTATGAATTGGAAGTTCTTTTATATCTAATTTCAAAGCTAAAGTTATAGAATCAAGATTGGAAGTTTTATATTATTGATTTTTATAAAAACCAACGCAATTACAAGGTATAATTAACCTTCAATCAAATATAAAGAAAATCAGTCCCCAGTTCAACATCAGGTCTATTGATGTATATAACAAGATTTCGTTGGTAGATTAACATGATTTTGACCAGTGCCATATGTGACAATACTGCGTTTTGTCACAACATCACATTGCAAGAAAAGACAAATTAGTCACTGTTTTGCCAGGATTGATATAAAAAGAGGTAGGATCAGGGCCTTTACTTGACCTTCGAAATTGAACAAATAATCAAAACTCATTAAAATAAATGTTTTTAATTTGATACGTCAAACGGTAATGTCAAACCAGTTTACGGCCAAACATGATACAAAGTATAAAATTATTAGTGTAAACAATATTTTGTTATGCATTATACAAATTACAATATATATTAACTTTCACAAAGAGTGCTTATGTTAATCTGTCTCCTTGCTAAATTGGATACAATATACACATATAGATCAAAACTACATGCTTTGTTACATAATAATTAAAATATCGATAATGACAATTGAGGTTCATAATGAACTGGAAAAAAAAAGAAAAATGCAACTAATTAGATGAAATTAGATGAAATGCTTATAGGTATATACAAGCAATATAAACCAAAAATTCCGAAAATGATACAGAATTCTTCTTACACTTTCTATGCCTTGGGGTTAACTGATAAATAGTTTCAAAAAAATGTTAGCCTAAACAATTAGGGAATATGATAATAAAATCAAGAAATATCAGGTGTAACTGTAACACCATAAACATGTCGAAAGTTTCATATGTTACCAAACTTGCTAGTAAACATAAGAAAATGCTAGGATCTACTCTCCGTTTGAAAGAAAATAATGGGGAAATTGCCATGTGTAATCTGCTTTTATAGAATCATGTGGTATCAATGCTCAACACTTTATTTGTATATAAAAAATAAGCATTACTGTTTTGAGAGCCATTGCTAAAATGATACATTTCAATATCCGATTAGTTTCAACTAGTTTTATTATTCATTTTATTGTCATTTGTCTAATTTTAAAACATCGACAAACATTTGTATTCTTTTTTTAAAGCTAGAAGTTAGTCGTGGTGATATACGTCTATACACCTCAAAGATTAACTGCACTTTAAAAATTGTTTCCGTATGTTAAAAAACCCTGCATAATGTATCAACACAAGTGTTTAATTCTATCTGAATATATACCTATCATTGATATAAAAATGAGTGTACAACGTAAAATACTTTAGTATTTAAAACATTGTGAAAGGAATAACTTCCGTTTTAAAGTTCATTATTTAGGGTAATGGAAGGTAAGCAATTGTATTTTAATAAATTATTTCTTTTTTTTTCCAAAATAGAAAAAAAACGGCATTTTGAAAATTGAGTTTTGAAGTAATTTGTTTTATAAATTTATTATAATGATAAAACAACATGAACTAAAATCCTTGGTAAATAAAAATAAAAGTTAATTGTGTAAAGAAAAAAAAATGCAATCCAACTAAAACACATCATTCACTTTTTTAAGGCTATCAATTAAACACTGTAGTAAGGCCTTTGACTTTTTTTATCGCTACTCACATTGAGTTTGTTTTCGATATCTAAAAACATTAACTAATATAAATTGGAATACCGATATGCACAGTGTTTGTACTATATCCTGTAGCTACTATATACTTATATTTTTGGTATTGCGTCGGCAATTTTTTTATTCTGTTATATACTAAGTTTTAAGTTGATGTCACCAAACTTCATGGTTAATTATCTTAACAAAAAAATCAGCCAGATAAGGGACAGATGGACACTGCAAAGAAAAAAAAACACCCTCCCCTCGTCCCTTACTTCTGTACACGGAGCATAGCAATGAAAAAAAAATGTTTGAGTTGATTAAACACATGTTTCTAGAGGTCTTTGATGTGTTAACTTGGCTGCTGACTTTACATAAAATCGTTGTATTTAATCCTGTAATCCTATAAGAATCATTTTAAATTTGTGAACAATCCTCATTTTGTGCAGTCAAAATTGGTACTCCGGTAAATGATAATATTCAGAACATTGAGTACATAGTGGGTTATGAGTGGGATCGTCAATGCAGTCTTTTTAAACATGGACGTTTAATGGTTTGTTGGGGGGGGGGGGGGGGGGGGAGGGTGTGGGGGTTGAGTTTGAGTCAGATAACATTAAAAAAATAACTCATTTGTCCTTATTTAATCCTGACAATTATAGGAATCTAGTGATTCTTATTATCTCGTTCAATGCATTAAAACCTACGCATGCCACATACGCTGACAGCAAAAACCTGGAATTTGAATGATATTGAGTCTGTTTGCAAGTACAGAAAACATCATTTTTATATGTTGTATGAAGATACAAAAGTAATGAGTTAAATATTCATTCTTTATTTTCTTGTACAAAAACAGTTAAAAGTAAGATTTTATCTTTTTGGTTATACTCAGGCCTATGTGCCTTACATTATGTGGTCACTTATTATGTTCAATCACCGATATTTTACATGTTCTAAAATGAAAAAAAAGAAAAGTAATAAAGTAAAGTAAAGTCACATAAATGTTAAATTATAACAGATCTTTTTCATATACGTTATTCATTTTTTATAACTGAAAATTCTATCACTTTTTGCAAAGCAATATATGAGGAGAAATAATGTATTGCTAGGTAATTTTATAAATATGTTGATAATGGATGTATAATGTTCATCACATGAAATTAAAACAACGAAACTTTCCTACTTTTGAGATTTATATATAGACTTATATTTGACTTTTTCCTTTTCAAGTGGTTTACCATTTTTGCATTATACTTTTTGCATGTTGCAATAATATATAAAAATATATAGCATTTCTACTTATATAATGTTTTATATGTTATAAAATACATTAAACTATTAATGAGTTTATTGTTATATCTCTAAACAAAATTAAGAAGTATATTAAACAATTCACTACTCAACTGCTTGACAGGGGAGGTAATCGTGGTTTCGAATGTCGTTATGAATTTATAAACCACACGAAACTAGTTGCATATGCTATATTTACGAGTTGAAAAAATATAGGAGAATATTTTGCCGGCATCAAGCAGAATAAGGTCCCAGAAGAGAGTGGAAAGAACTACATACTATACTAAGTTTAAAAGCATTATAAACCAAAAATTCCGTAAAGGAATACAACATTCTTATACGGATTTCTATGCCTAAGGGTTGTACTACAAATCATAGTAATGATAAATAATTTCAAAATAATTCAAGTCTAAACTAAGAAAGAATAAGATTAAAAAATCCAAAAATATCAGTTGTAATTGTGACACCATAACATTTCGAAAAATTCATATTTTACCAGACTTGCTAGTTAATAGAAGAAAATTCCAGGATCTACTCGCACTTAGAAAGAAAATACTGAGCAAATTGCCTAATGAAATCTACGATTATAGAATCATGTGTTATCAATGTTGAATACTTCATATGAATATAAATGTAAGCTTGACTGTTTCGGGAGCCATTGCTAAAATGACACTTTTCAATATTAGAACAATTTTACTTTTTGTAGCATTGTGATTTGTATATTTTTCAAACATTGGCAAACATTTGTATTGTGTTAACTTGGAAGTTTTAATCGAAGTGATTAAACCACGTGTGTCGTTTTTGTTTGATGTATATATATATACTGTTACAAGAAAGATAAAATTAACTAAACTTTAACATACAGTTACGCTATATTTAGCAAATTTAAACTACCCTGAATCATGACATATTTGTAAGTGAACAAGTATAGAAGTTTTGGGCATACAGCTTGTTTAGTATATACATAATTGTGAGGGAATAACTTCAGGTTTAAAGGTAACATCTCCAATTTTGTCTCAGGGTAATGGAAGAAAAGGTAAGCAATTGTATTTTAATAAATTATTTCTTTTTTTTCCAGAATAGAAAAGCGGCAGTTTGAAAATTGAGTGTTTAAAGTAATTTGTTTTTTTATAAATTAATGGTAATGATAACACAAAATTAACTAAAATCCTCGTTAAAAAAAAGAAAAAAAAGCGACTTGGAAGTCCTTTTTTATTTAATTACAAAGCTAAAGTTAACGAAAAAAAGAAAGGAAGTGTTGTATTAACGACTCTAATAAAACCAAGGCAATTAACAAATATGAATAACCTTCAATGAATAAAAAAAAACCACTCCCCTGTTTAGGTCTATTGATGTATATAACAAATTGTCGTTAACTTAGTAGATATACATTAACTTGACCACTACCATGTTTGACAATACTGCGCTTGGTCAATACATCACATACAGGGAAAGACAAATAAGACACTGTTTTACAATACCATGGCAAACATAAAAGGAGGTAGGATCAGGGCCTTTACTTGACCTTTGAAATTGTACAAATAATTAAAACTCTTTCAAATAAATGTGTTTAATTTCGTACGTCAACCGCGCGTTTCGTAATCGGTGGTGCTTTAATCAAAGCATTTTACAAATGTACGGCCAAATCTGATAAAAAAAAACCATTATACACCAAAAATGCAGACAAAATGATACGAAATAATTCTAAGGCTTTATATGCCTAGGGGTTGAACTAATAAATATTTTTTTAAAAAGTGTTAATCTAGACGTATTGGGAATAGGATTAGAAAAATCCAGAAATGTAACTTGTAACTGTACATGTGACACCATAAACATGTCTTAAGTTTAAATTTTTACCAAACTTTTTAGTTAACATAAGGAGATGCCTGGATCTTATCTTAGTTGGAAAGAAAATACTTGGCAAAACACCTCGTGATATCTGCTATTATTGGTTGCACTTTGTAAATACAGCTGTTTTTTAAACCACGCCTCTTTTGGAGAGATATAGAATATTCATAGATAATTAATTTTGTTTACGTACAGCTTCCCAGTTATGATCTCTATGTTTTATCTCATAGAGACATAACTTGGGAATGTTACCAGTAAATATACACATGTATATTGTTTATATTGAAATCTGTGGTAATCCTACAGTCAAGGTAGTGGTAGTTAAGAAATTTAGTGTTAGTTTAAACTCTTAGAAGTTCGGGGCATATAAACTTTGAAAATATGCCGCACATCCCTATATTTTGACCTTTGAAAAAAATAGTAGTGCATATGAACTTTCCATTCTAGGATATAATTTTTTTCAAAACTTCATAGTATAAGTGGTACAGTTTTAGCCGTAAAAGGAGTTTCTATGGGAAATTGCATTGTCGATATTTACAGAAATGCAACCTATAGAATCATGTGATATCAATTCTGAACACTTTATATGTATAATATAGTAAACACAACTGTTTCGAGAGCCATTGATAAAATGATAATGATTAGTTTTGTTTCATTGTGATTTATATATGCTAAAACATTGACAAACATATATAGTGCGCATGTATTAGGTCGAAATCTATCTGACGGAGTTCGTTTGTTTACCGGGAAGTTTAATCGAAGTGATTAAACCACGTGTGCCGTTTTTGTTTCAGGAAATCATTTTGTTGTCTTCGAACTTACTCCCCAACTTGCCATGCTTTCCCAAAATTGATAATCACTAGGGGGAAGAAGAGACTACAGATTAGATACTATATTAGGATAGATAGCCATATTAGTTGATTTGATCTGGAAAACGGAGAAGCAACACACAAAAACCGAGTTTCTCTTTGAGTATTATAGATACACTGTTAGACAAAACAAATTTTACGTACTTTTTTTGGCAAATGCATTTTGTATGCACATTAGATATTAAATTATCCCAACTTTAGAATTACTGTTTTTGTGACGTTACAAATATTCGCACCAGGTAATTAGATGCAAATAATGATTACTTGATTGTTGTTTATTATACATCTAGTGGCAAAAAAAAATATCTATGAAAAAATGTATCATAACTTAATATGTATAAACCTGGTGTTGTCTGGAAATTTAATCTTCCAGATCTTTTTAATTCCGAGTAAGCAAATATTTTAATACTATTAAAATCTTTAGTCTAAGCGGGAAAAATTCAAAGATGAGCTATCTTATGACGCGATGCATTTTAATAACAGAATAATTTTGCAGAGTTAACTTGCTTAACTCGTTAACTTTAAAAAAATGCAACTTTATAAAAATCTACTTATCAAGATCAAAACAGTATAAAAACGGCTTGATGTTTGTAAGAAAACATATCTGATTTGTTTGCATTTGATAATAAATCTTATTTTTATCTATCGTTTATTTCATTTCTTTTCTACATCAATGTACATATGTCGTTCACTCTACCGTACACATTAAGTCTCTCCCACGCCCATGAAACATTATTATATATGTATTTTTTTCTTTCATTTTCCTTTTTGTGTATATTATTTCTAAATAAATATTCTTAGCTATTATACTTTATGTTCACTAATTGAATGTGTTCTTGTTTTTTTTTTTTTGTTTTTTTTTTTTCAATATGATAAAGCAAAAACAGTAGGGATATTATTAGTGAGAAAAAAAAACCAATTACAAATGTAAAAAGTCCTCTTTGGAATTTTCAGAATACTCTTCTTACTGTGTTTGTTTCTTTTGTATATATTTTCTAAAGGGAGAGGCTGTCATGATTGAGGTTAATAAATGTTAGCCCTTTGGACGCACGAGATATCTAAAATGTTCATTTCATTCATATTGCAAAACTTTAGTTTTTTTTTGTTTTTTTTTTTACATCTGTATCTTTAACAGCGTCTTCAATACATTAAGACAGTTTTGCTAAAACCGTTACATGAATTATATATATATTACGGTTTGGCTGCTGTCTTCTTGAAGTATACTCCACATCTCTTAACACACATCGAATACCATTACATGATATCCAAGGCATTGGATGCACACCTACGATAACATTAAAATCATGACTGATAAACGCATTTACACTTTCACGTTTTTACACAAAAAACAATCGTAACTGGAATTAAAAACTAGATCTTCAAACAAAAATGCAATCATTAATATAAATACAAATACGAATATTTCAAGACATGCAGTACATATATACTGGATATTGTTAGCAGGAATAAACACTTGGTAATTTATTTGTTTTTTCTTTTGTTGAAAATGCAACGTGAACATGGCTTGAAAACTAATTTGAAATTCAAAAATATTTCAAACAAAGAAAACATTTAACTGAAAAATATCAACAAAATGTGCCTTACTCAATCGGGAACTTTTGCGTTTTTATCCGCTATTTAGCGTTACCCATGTGTTGTTATTAGGTATGATTCTTAAAAACCCAGTTGCATACACATGTTAATAGGTAAATGAAGATGTAATGTTAAGTATATTGGTTCAAAGTGTGAGTGGATTGTGATATTAAACTGTGTCTTTATTAAATGTTTTTATTTTACCTCCAGGAAACAACCAGCTTTACGCACAAGAGAATAGCATTTTTGCAAGCAGTGAATTAGTACCGTCTGGATTACCGTATAGAGGCCTCAACCATGCGGATTTTATCCCTATTAATGAGTTTACGGTACATTTACAAGTACATGCACAACCATTTATGGGTAACAGAAGACTGTTCCATGCAACTCAGGATCAATTTGTACCATGTAGAATATGGTACAGCTATCAGTCAACAGAACCTTTCGATGTAAGGAATTGTAACTTAAGTCTTCCTCCGATTCATCAAGCGAAAGTAGGAATACAAGAAACAACGGGACAAAGATAGACAATCTTTGGTAAATGAATGTCACTTTATTAATCTAAATATCATTTAATTTGCAAAAATGAAGTCCCCTCCCCCCAAAAAAAGAATAAAATAAAAAAAGAAACAATGAATGGCTATCTGTAATGTTCAGAGTACCTAAGCAAAGACATACAGAATTTCCGTGCAATATATTTTGCGCAAAGGCATTGATGGATCTCAGTATAACATAATCATCGCGGCTTTCCTGTGTGTAATTCTGATGAGAATTCAATTTTACATAGTATAACTTGTCATTAAATGAGTATGCCTTGGCTTGGTGCATGTGGTAATGCCTAATCACGCTCCTGTACAAGATGGTGGCTGCTTGTTTATTTATATATGTTATGTTTGATCTTTGAGTGCAAGATCCTGTTCACACAGGCATATTTCAACACGAAATCAGCTTTTATTCAGCTCTTTGTAAATCTAATCCTGTAATAAAAATAAAATATATAAATAAACATTATTTGAGAACAAGAATGAGCTTTAAGGAAAACCGAACATTTGTTCTTCGAGTTAGGGAAATAGTAAGATTCAACGTTAGAACCAATTCCACCTATACAGTGTTCGATGTTGAGTTTTACATTTTCAAATTTTGAAACAGCACTTTTTGGATGAAAAATAACTGTCTTAGTTTAATGAAAAGAAAAGAAAACAATACCAAAACAAACAAAACAATAAGACAATAACATAGCATGGCTTTTATTTTGCAAACAAGTCTGAATCAAACCAATCCGTCTTGAAGATCAAACTGTTGTAAAATTAGGTTTTTGGAAAAGAAATGATTGACAGGTCCGTTGTTTAAAATTCTATTTGTTTTTAATTCCAAATTACCAATAGAGGTCCATATACTAATCATTATATGTGCTAATAAAAAGAAATAAAATCATGTATCACCAAATAGGACTGTGTATAATGTATCGAGCATGATTTTCCTTATTCATATGTATATAATGATAAAAAAAAACAGTCTTGATTTTCTTTTTCAGGTTTGCTACCACAGAAGATAAAAGCAACTGGATTCTAAAATGAAACAATTTTGATGTATATGTAGATTATAAAACTGATTCCTAAAGCATGATGAATGCTTACTTCGTACAATGATCTATACTTTGTTATTTCATACATGCATAATTAAAAAAAAAAAAAATAATTGTCATTTAATGTAATCTAGTTGAATTCGTCTTAAAAGTATGCATTAAAAATTAATATAATACAAAAATACATACAAAGACAAGTCCAGATAGCTTGACTTGGTACATGCACAAAATAAGCTGAACCATGTGTTGAATAAATAAAACACACAATAAAAAAAAACTTGAATAGTACGGCTCGCCTTTCCTATTAAAAAAATAACTTAACACTGTTAAAGGGGCATTAGCTGTCAAATTCATGTTCACCGATTTGACTCAAATTCTCATATTTGATTTATAACATACTAAAACGTATATCCAAATTACAATAAGTCTGAAATAAACAGTAAACAATGCATGTACTCGATAATATGGATATCAGAATTTCGAGTGTACTTTAGTCTAGACGCCATCTAATTAACTATCGAGATGACCTCTGAAGACTGCCGATGGTCACATAACCCGATATAAACATAAACATAAATATAAATAGATAGCGACCTCTTGCAATTGGATTTTTCTATGTCTTTTTGATTTTATATTAAAGGTTAAAAAAATAAGTTAATTATCATTTTTACTTGTATTAGAAAGATTTTTTGTGGATCGAATCAGTCAACGAAATGGTTCACCTTTGTTTCACTTTCAATGTTGACATTCATTTCCTTTTATTGGCTGAACACGATTAATACATGCGTAATCAATCTCTAGCTAATGGGTTAAATTGAAGGTCACATGAATACGGATTCAATTAGGTCAAATTATTCACTTGCAAGTTAATGTTTAGTTAATAAAATGGAATTCTTAAAATTTGTCTCTAATTATCATGTGCTTTCAATCCTAAAATAATCATAATTTATCAGCATGTCACGGGAAATGTTTATGCAGTGTGTTTAGGATTAAATTCCCTTTTTCATGGTTGTGTGAGTCATCTATTGTTAGCACACACATAATTTAACATGTAATACTGTGCAGTCAGCAGTGGATATGTGTTGGATATTTATACTTTCCGTGAAGACTTCTGGTGCATCAATGAGTTGACAGTACGAAAACTATGTAAGTATCATTTAAAACTAATAATACAAGGGAAAAATAAAGTTGTAACACCACGTTCTCAGTAAGAAACATATCATTATATAATTACACGGAAGGACACTAGGGGAAACGCATCACCAATATTACGATAAGGTCTAGTGATCCTCGAGAGAAGTTACATTTACTCTGCGTAAACAAAAGCTTATTCATCGAAACAAACAGAAAATAAAAAAAAATATATGTTGTTATAAGTAATCAAATTAGCGACTAATTTATAAAACTACAATTATTGAAAAAAAAATCGACAAAAAACTTAAGAATTAAAACAAAACCTTCTATAAATGTTCATACATAATCAGATAAACAAATAAAAAGTAAAACTTAAATTAGCGAAAAATACTAACATGCAGACCTAAATTAAGAAACGAGTTAAACAATATACAGCAAACGTATGAACAAAAACAGAGATATAGTTAAACTTGTTACACTACACAAAATATTATAACTATGTTTGATATAGTTCCGAATTAGTGAACGCAATAGGTAAAATATCACCTGCATGTTTAAAATCGTACTCAACAAACAAAACTTTTCTAAATAAACAAGTACAATTTATGTACGTCAAATGACTTTTACTAAAATCGATAATGTTCATTGTTTTTGTAAAATGCTAAAATAGTCAAAACACTAAGGTTTTTCTAGACCCATATTTTGATTGTGTGGAACATACTTTGTCAAATAGAAGAAGGGGAGTAGAAGGAGATTTCGAACACTATTACATTCCACGGGCGGTGTTTCTGAAAGCTTATCTTATAGCTGAGATTCTCGGTTTAGTGGGGCAATATAATGAGATCTGAGAATCACTGATGCATAAATGTGATCTCTTGAATTGTAGATAATACAGTAGTTGTATATTGTTGATATTATTGGAAATTTGAATGTGTGTTTGAAATGTCCAATTTGCAATATTTGCGAAAAATACGGGAAACTTGTACTGATATCAGATTCAGTGTCTTATAGAAAGACAACTCTTTTCTTAAAAACAAATGAAAAAAGAAAAACATAAAAATTACTCATAATTTTTTTTTTAAAAGTCGGTGACATACAGTTTTTTGGGGCTTTTTTTGAAAGATAACACAAAACACTTTCTTTCTGAACATTTTTAAGAAGAAATCACTGGTAGATATGTTTTTATACTGGAATTTTTTTTCATTCTTTTGCATCATTTTTGGCGGGAATGAAATTAATCATACTTTTTAAAATCAAAACACTAAGAATCTTTAACTCTACAATCTTAAAATGATACATGTACATACAAATCTACTGTTTAATGAGAAAACAGAATCATGCTCCTAGGTTCGGTATTGTTGGATTATTTGAATTTTTAAAAACAACCAAAAAATAATGATACTGCGGAAACACGCTAAACAGAGGTTGCTATAGTGACGAAACGATGTCGGTGACCACCAATTTTTTTCATCAAATTTTATTCCTAATATCGTGAAATACCTTCACTTAAAATTTGAAGAACAAATCACTGGTAGAAATTAATAGATATAAGAAAATGTGGTATGAGTGCCAATGAGACAGCTCTCCATCCAAGTCAAAACTTATAAAAGTAAACCATTATAGGTCAAAGTACGGTCTTCAACACGGAGCCTTGGCTCACACCGAACAGCAAGCTATAAAGAGCCTCAAAAATTACTAGTGTAAAACCATTCAAACGGGAAAACCAACGGTCGAATCTATATAAAAAACGAGAAACGAAAACCACTTATGAACCACATCAACAAACGACAACTACTGAACAATAGGCTGTCTGGTCTTTAACGGAGATGACAATAGAAGCAGTTTGTTTACTATCAGAAAGATACTTCGCTTTAAATAATCACGCATTGTTCTTCCTTGTATTCATTAAAAATAGATCAGGTTTTCACCTTATCTGACCGCTGATTGATTCCCAGTGTATTGATACACTAATGAACTGAGATAGATTTGTAGTTTAGGAATACATAAAAATTAGGCAACATCATGAAAGGTTAGTACAAAAATTTAGAAAAATAATAATTCAACTTTTTGTTATATAATTTGCAAGGGAAACTATATTTCACATATTACAAATTGAATATGAAAAGAAAAAGAAATACATGTAATAAACATTAAATTATTGACATTAAAATTTGATCAAAGATTTAAAACATACTGCTTCCCATTGCATTTAAGTTTTTTCATCTCTGATTAAAAAGAATTATTATTATCGTCCTTCAAGCGTTGGCGAAGAACACACTTAACAATTGTTAATAACAACCCTTGATTTCAAATTATTTCCAACTTTTTTGTACAGGGAAAGTTAAAATGTGGATCCTTGTAACTTTCCACTAATTCGTTTGTGCAGAATTGGAACCTCAAAATTAACATCTGTCGAATTTTTGTTCTAATTCTTTCTAACTTTAAATCTTATTTAACGTGTATTAATGAATTTTTAACGGTTTGCACATTGAGCACACATCCGACATATGCATATTCAGAATGTCAAATATAAGAAAGAAAACGGAAATGCAATGGATAACCTTACTTAACGACGTAAATTTCAAATTTCTAATTCTGACAATTTGACTAGTATACCGTGTAGGTTGTACTTATCAATTTATAACCTATCAGTTATAACCTTAACAATATACAAAGTTAAAGATAAACGAACCTAATTAATCATTGCTTCTTTCGCTTCATTGAATAATGCTTTCTTCCACGTCCGTATTTCTATTGAGTCTGGCATTAACATTTACGTTACTTATTACGGATAGTCAAGAGAATTTGTTTTTCAATTGAAGTCAATATTGCATAGGTATTACTATAGTAGGACAATTAAGTCATGATCCGCCAAGACTTGTGTTCAGTTTATATAGATGACAATAGCAACAGTTTTTCTACTGTGATAAAATAAGCTTCACCTTAACCACACATTGTATTTATATCAGATCATGTTGTATACATTTAAAATAGATTAGTTTTTCGCAATATATTACCGATAATTGTCCTGCTTTTTGGAGAATTGGTTGTAGTACATTAATGAATTTATATAGATTTGTAGTTCTTGAATTCATGAAAAAAAGATAAGAGAAATAGGCAATTTGGTATGATACTAAACCCCTAACGGGAAGGATTGTGCCTGATATTCATATGATGAAGACATAATCTTTCAATCAGTTTAATTGAAGTCTGGAGCTGGCATGTCAGTTAACTACTAGTAGTCTGTTGTTATTTATGTATTATTGTCATTTTGTTTATTTTCTTTGGTTACATCTTCTGACATCAGACTCGGACTTCTCTTGAACTGAATTTTAATGTGCGTATTGTTATGCGTTTACTTTTCTACATTGGCTAGAGGTATAGGGGGAGGGTTGAGATCTCATAAACATGTTTAACCCCGCCGCATTTTTGCGCCTGTCCCAAGTCAGGAGCCTCTAGCCTTTGTTAGTCTTGTATTATTTTTAATTTTAGTTTCTTGTGTACAATTTGGAGTTTAGTATGGCGTTCATTATCACTGAACTAGTATATATATTTGTTTAGGGGCCAGCTGAAGGACGCCTCCGGGTGCGGGAATTTCTCGCTGCATTGAAGACCTGTTGGTGGCCTTCTGCTGTTGTCTGTTCTGTGGTCGGGTTGTTGTCTCTTTGACACATTCCCCATTTCCATTCTCAATTTTAACATTATTATAGCCATGGATTGCAAATTATTTCCAACTTTTTTGAGCAGGGAAAGTTAAAATGTTGATCTTTGTGGCTTTTCATTCATTCGTTTGTGTATGTTTGGAACCTTCAAGTTAAAATATTCCTGCTGGGTCGTTATAATTCACGATTATATTTTTGGAATGTCTTATTTCACTCATATTTATGTGGTCTTAACGGTTGGCACATTAAAAATACCTCTGAAATATGCATATTGAGAATGTCAAATATAGTAATGGACAAGTAAATGCAATTGACATAAATGTACAGCTGTATACAATATATATCACATTAGAATAAGCTCTGATACTTGACAAGCAATAGTTGCTTTATACAGGCGAACACACAAGTATAAATGTGTATAAAATAAGTAAGAGCTAAACGACACTGGATATATATTGCTTCTAACAATTTAGTGAAGAGTTTTCTCTTTCACGTCCATATGTCTATTAAATATGGCATTAACTGTATTTTATAAATGGTGGAAATAGATTACAAAACTGTGAATAATAACACACACTGTAATTCACACAACACAAGACAACATATGTGACATCTTAGATTTCTCTATTGTTGCAAAGTTAAGTATCAAATAGCTCTTTAGTTTAATTAAGAGAAGCTACATAAAATTTAAAAAAAAAAACAATAAAAAAAAAACAACCATTTACGACAAAGGCTTCGAAGGCATGGTGTCTTTATTCTGTTAGTTTTATCAACTATCAACGCAACAAATAGTATGCAAATAAAAACAGTCACTAAAATTAAACAAAAGTATATGACTTATAAACTGCGTAACTGCAAATGCAAATTAGATGTTCCTGGGGACCGGGTTTTCTCCTAGAATAGGAAGAGGCACACGATTATATTAATACACATGAATCAGGGTATACAATTAAGTCGATGATATAGCAATCATACAGCATACACATCAAATAACAGACATTTAAAAAAGCAACAACATACTGCATTCATAGCTAGCTTGTGTTCTTTGAATTCAATCTTCCTTATTTGTAATAACCAGATGCTTAGTGTTTATACATACATGCCACCGTTGATACTACTAAAGTTCTGGTGTGCATAATGCAACCATCAATATAGCACACCAATGCAGATACAATATCGTGTAATGTAGCATTACCAATCTAAAGAAAACACATGTGTTTACTTACACTAAATCAAGTTAGATAAGAAAGTGATCTCGAATTTCTCCAATGCAGAAGTTGGTCTCCTCCATCATTGATTGTTTTCTAAATATTTGACCTTAATTTTCCAAAATGATCTGCAAAAAAAGAAAAAAACCTACGAACAAGTCAAATGAACGAGACCAGTAGTCGACTCCTTATAGGAGTTACTGTCTTTGAGTAATATATTTCATTTCTTTATTTTGTTATAATTTCGTCCTATTGAGACAAGATTTATAAATGTTTACAGACTACCCCTAACACATTCTAGAATATTCAATTTTAGTTTTATTCATTCATTTCTCGTTTTAAGGTTGGTCATATGATATGTTTAGTACTGTTATTTACAGTGATGAAATGCTTAAGTAAACTAACTGACTTTATGAGAAACGAATGTTGAGTAAATTGATGAATTGCGAAAATAGATTGTTTTTGTGTTTAAAGTTTACATTTTATTTTCAGGAAAAACCAGTTGTATACACAAGCGAATAACTTCTTCTCTCAAGCAGTGCACTAGTACCGTCTGGATTACTGTATAAGAACATCTACCATTGAGATTTCATCTCTGTGAATCAATTCATAGTATCTATACAGGTACATGCACAATCAAGTATGGTGTCTAATCATAGAAGACTGTATAGTGCAGCTGGAGATCAATGTGTACTATGTGAAATATGGTTTAATTATCAGTCAACAGAACCTAATGATAGAAGGAATTGCAAACTTATCCTCCCTCCGATTCATCAAGAGAAGTCGGAATACAAGAAACAACAGACGATAGTAGACAATCGTTGGTAAATACAAGTTAGTTTTATACTTGCAACCTAATTTATTCTACAAATCAATAAATGTAAAAACAAAAATCAAAAAGAATTTTACAAAACTTCAATGTGTTTATGTAGCAGCAACAAATTTGTTCTCTGTATTACAAGGGTCTTAACGACAATGCATAATACTTTGATAAATATGATAGTGATTCATAGCGTGTACGTAATCACGATAAAAAGTCTATTCTACAATTTCTTACTGGCCATTTATAGAAAATCCCGTCGAATGGTGCACGTGGCTATGCATACCCTTTTGAAATCTGAACTACTGTTCATTTGCCGATGTTATGTTTGATCTTTATGCAAGATCCTGCACACACAAATAAATATTGGAGTACGGTATTTTTGTTATTTTACTTTTTCAACATAATATCTTCAGTTATTTGGCATTACGTAAATACGAGCATGGGATTTTCAAACGGTAGAAACACTTTAAACTATAAGACGTTCGATGTTGTGTATAATGTTTTCATCGTCTGAATTTCAGACTTAAAAACAGTATTGATTTTTGTAATTTCGGATGAAAAAAAATAATTGTCTGACTGTACTGCAAAAAGAAGAAAAAATGAAAAAAAAAAAAAAAAAATAGATAGCATAACGTAACATTTGTTTTATGAAAAAAATACAATTCAGAGGAGTCAAACCTATCTGTCTTAAAGATCGATCTGTTGACCTCGAAACATTAGATTGTTGTAAAGGATATGATTGGCAGGTCTGTTGTATAACATTATTGTTTTTAAAATTCTCAACTAACTCAATTAAGAGGTCAACATTACAGACAAACAAAAAATTATGAATCACCAAATAGGACTGTTTTTAATGTATGATGGATGTTTTGTTGTAGATGAATATTTGCCTTACATTTTGCTTATTTGATTCTATATAATGATTGACATAGACAAAACAGTCTTTCTTATCACTTTCGGCTTTGAGCGTTCCTAATGAAGGTTTATCCAGAAAGCGCTTTGGACGCATACAATTCAAAACGTGTTGTTTTCATTATTTTTCAGATGTTTTGCCACATAAGATAAAAAGAAAAACTGGATACTAAGATGATACAATTTGAATGCATATACAGATTATAAAATTGAGTCCTTATACATACTGAATACTTATTTGTACAGTTATATAAATGTTTTTATATTTTATAAATGCTTGATTTAAAAAAATAAGTGTCATTAAATGTTGGCTTTTCTTGATAAATTAGTCTTAAAGAAGGATGCATTGAAAGTTATTATAACGCGAAAAGGGTAGCAGGAATCATCAAACACTCGAAATTGGTTTTTCTTTCGGTTAAAAGTTTTGTATTAAGTTGTAGCTTGATGATCAGAAAAAGGCCCTAAAATTTTGAATTTGTTAAGTTCATTCAAATTAAAAAAAAAAAGAGATTTTTTTTTCTGTAAGTATCATGTGAATTAATCGTATTTCATCAACATTTCGCGGGAAATGGTTAGGCAGACTAAGTGTGTTTAGAATTATATCCCCTTGTTCCTGGTTGTGTGCGTCATCTATTTTTAGCACACATATAATTTAACATGAAATACTATGCAGTCAGCAATGGATATTTGCTGGATATTTATACTTTCCGTAAATAATTCTGGTGCAGCAATGTGTTGACAATACAAAAAAAACTATGTAAGTATTATTCAAAACTAATAATACAAGGGAAAAATAAAGTTGTAATACCACGCCCTCAGTAGGAAAAATATCATTATATTTATATACGGAAGGACGCTAGGGTAAACACATCATCAATATTATGATAAGGTCTAGTGATCCTCGAGAGAAGGTTAAATTTACTCTACGTAAACAAAACCTTATTTATTAATTGTGCTAACATGAAATATCATAGATAATGTTCATTGTTTTTGTAAAATACTAAAATACTCAAAGCACTAAGGTTTTTCTAGACCAATATTTTGATTATGTGGAACAAATTTTGGAAAGATTTTGTTATTGATGATGTTGCTACCAATTTATAAGCCTGGTATCGTTGAAGCTTTTTGATTAATTTACGTACTTATGTTAACAAGAACGTTGTTATTGGTTATCAATGATCACATCAACACCAGTTTTTGCTATTTTTGAAAATTTTGTGTTGATTTCAGATTTGATAATGTCTTCACTTCTTTTCTAGACTATGCCAGTGCTCGGAATATTGCACATTTTATTGTTGATGAAGACCTTAATTTGGCCACTAGATGTCAGTTTTTTTTTTGTTATCTCAAATATTTATAGCACCTTATTTAATAATTGTAGCGATATATTCTGATAAACTGAAAATTTCTGGGTTATAATATTTAAAAAATATAGGCCATCGTTTTAATAAAAATATGAAGGTTGATACTTATAGAGACATGTTTATTACATTTTACAGGTTGGGGTTTACACGAAGTAGAAAAATACCATCCAAAGTGCAATTTCCTATTATGAAATCGAGTATGAACTCCAATGTCAATTTCATTTTCTTCATGTGTTCATATTACCAGTAATCGGTTGACAAAGAGTTAGTAAACTCAATAATAATTGTGATCGGACTGCTGAATGAATTTCACCCTCTTTTTTTTAATGACTATGGTGATGAATATTTGATTTGTAGAAAAGGTGTGTGTATTTTTAAATTTCATATGCTGCCCTGGTTAAAATTGAAGGTATATTATTTTGCACAAGAGAGGATGAAAATAAGTATTCTGTGGCACAAAATGCAGGATATAATTTTGTACAAAAAAAAAAAAAAAAATAAAAAAAAAAATTGAGTGGCTGTGTGGTGCAAAATATGTAAGTTTACCAGACTTTTAATGAACATAACTATTCCGTCTATATAAACACTTTCTGCTTTATTAGAAAATCAAATGGTTGTCACTTAACAATAATAAATTTGTATAATGTTAAAGGCCGTTCAGTAAGATGTTGTTCCTTACAGCCATTTCGTTTCGTAATTGATCTAAAATTGTCTTATTGTCATTTATAACATGTCTCTTTATTTCAAGATAGAAACTCTTCAATTTAAATCGATGGATCCCTTGTTGCAATTTTGATGAACTTAAATGGGACATTACACCACTTTCTTTTTTTTTTATATCATTTCATGTACATGTACCATGTTTTTGATATTTTAGTTTTGATAATGGTTTAATGTTGATGATAACTTGTGGAATACAGCACTACATATAAGTTTAAATATCTTTTCAGAATGTCTGGATATGACGATATTTCACCTATTGTCATTGACAACGGTTCAGGTGTGACCAGAGCCGGTTTTGCTAATGATGAAGCCCCAGTATGTGTGTACAGCACAGTAATAGGTAGGCCAAGATCATATACAAAATGCAAAGTAAGAATAATGTTTCGGTTGAGACGGAAGTGCAATAAAAGAAAAAAAATAGGCAAACTTGATCTTTTTTTTCTCACCCAAGGTGAAGGTTTTTTTTATGTTTTTGTTAAAAGTTGTACTGCTTGCGTAGGAATTCACTTGCATACAGCAGAAAGTCTAAAATATCAATGTATGTGCACACATTAGGCGGGATTCAGATAGAAAAGGGGTTAGAGGTTGGGAAGGGGGAAGGGGGATTGTCGTTGGTTAAAAGGAAATCGAAAGAAAATCGTATTTTTAGCTAACAGTGAACTTTAAAATATCATGTTAGCATACAAAAAAAGTCCAAAGATTGTCTCGTCCCTGTGTTCGCTTGAATGTAAATAACACTCTAACAATGTTATGCATCTGAAACGCCATTCTGGATTTACTTCCATCAAAGCCAAACATTTGAAAGCCGTATGGATAATTTACCACCCACGTCATTTAAGAGCTTAACGACCACAAGACATTAAAGTAACAGCTAAAACCGTATAAAATCAACCTACCCAGAGGGGATTAGAACCTTAGCTCTCTCTGATATTACAAAATTGTATCAACCGTAAATTCAAGAATGGTTGTTATGAATTATGACGTACCGAAGCACTGACTACTACGCTGATGATACCTTCCGGGCCTAAAAGTCAACCAGAAGTGGTACGGAACTTGTGCTAGTAAAATGAAAATAAAATTTTACAATTTTATATATTCGAAGCGCATTACCGAATTTACCTTCATCGGGAAAGTCCAAAGCTAAAGATTTTAAAGCCGGATGAATAAATACCGAACAAGGCTAAGGAAGAGCTATACGAATTCATTACGGTTGTAGAGTTAGCCTAGTCTCAAATCCCAAAAACCGCCTGTCCACATATTGCATAAGAATAAGTGTGGAAAGGCAATTATAGTCATATATATATATTTATGTATATATATATTAGTTCATGTTTGTCATATTTGTTTTTCGTAAACTGTTTTGTTAAAAGAAGGCCGTTACTTTTCTCAATTGAATTTCTCATATTTTCATGTTGGGGCCTTTTATAGCCAATCTTACAATATGGGTTTTTTGTCATTGTTGAAGGCCTTACAGTTGCCTATAATTGATTCCATCCACTTCATTTGAACTTTGATGGATAGTTGTCTCCTTGGCAATCATACCACATCTCCTTATTTTTATATAGTACGTATGTCTATGCTTTTTTCTCTACAGAGTATGGTTATTTTCCCCTGCTTCTCTCCTCTCCATAGTAAGGTATTTTATTCATGTTTTTGTCTCTCTCCAGAGTATGGATTTTAAAGATAACTGTGTTGGAGATGATCTGTTTTCACTGGATTATCCTATAGAACATGGAATTGTAACAAACTGGGACGACATGGAACTGATATGGCATGATATTTTCAATAGTTATCTAGAGGTGCCGCCAGAGGAGCACCAATGTCTCCTAACATAACCTACACTCAATCCAAAATATAACAGGAATAAAAATGGCACAGGTATGCAGCTTTACCATACACCGATGTACACACTGTAAGTCGTCAAAGGAATTACCAGCTCAGTAGTCATTGGTTAGCCACTGTCATGACGTATGGTATACATGTTTTAAAAAGTAACATAACAAAATTACCGAACCAAAAGGACGATTTAAAATGGGAAGTCCTTTATCAAATTAAAACATATAAGCTCAAACACATCAAAAGGATAGAAAACAACTATCATATTCCGGACATAGTACATAATTTTTTTTATGAATGGATTATTAAACCTCTCTCAGTTGAATTTCACTCATATAGAAAACCATTACATTGATATAAATAGGAATGTGTTCGTCTTTCATATTTACGTTTTGTTTAAAAACATGAAAATATATAACAAAAAAATATAACTTGTATTGATTTCAAATTAATTTTACACTTCCAATTACTTGTCCAATAGAAAAAGCTATTGACGTGTGATACATGTTCGCAAATTTCACGTAATTATCAAGTGCTAGTATAAGCATTGTCAACCACAGTCACGAAAAAACCCACTTTGTCTTTTTCCAATTATCGTTTTTGTCTAATAACATAAAGTTTTAAATGTGAAGCTGTACATGTATATCATTTACAAGTATTTGTTTTTTTTTTAATATAGATATTTTTCAAAAATGTTTAAAGTACCTGCATTTTTTGTCTGCATGCAAGGTGTCTTGTCATGTTATTGGTCGGGGAGAGGCTCTGTAATCATGCTAGAAATAGGAGATGGCGTGACACATATAGTTCCTGTTTGTGAAGGTGAGTTGACAAAATATGTCACTTTACACTGTCGGCCACTTTGGTTAGGTAACTTTCACAGACATGAAAACACATGGTGACAAAAAATTACAATCAAAGTAGAGGAAAAAGTAGGAAATCACTGTCATTGATCTTTTGGCAAATAACAGAATTACCGGCAACATAGAACTTCTATGAACAATATATATCGTATCTTAAAAATTCAGTTCGTTGTTACAACAGAACATCATAACATTGCATTTGTTTAAATCTATGTTCGTTTCTGAAACATATGGTCAAAACATCTCAATATTTGTACATATATAAGATATAAACCTTATTACTGACACAAAAGCCCAAGGCGTCTTAACATTTGTATATATCTAGATTAAGATATGCAGTCGTTACAAAATGCCGAAATGAAAAAGGACACATTTTTGTAACCACCGGTAACATATAAGCATAACGCACTATGTTTAGAAAACATATATTTTTCAATTCTCATTTTATAGATACTGAGGAAATGCTTCATAATGACCTATATATAAAATTGATAGCTTTGGTCTGTTTGGAAATCATTTTACGACATAAAGTTGATGATTTCAACATGTTCAACTCTTCAATTGTGAACACTCCATTTATGTATGTCATCTAAATATGTATCGATTCCAACACTTTTATTTTCAATTTTACTGCGAACAAGGAATATATTAAACCGATCAAAGGGTTGATCTTGTAAAGTCATCGCTCTGAATTCAAACGGACGCTCCCACGATTGTGTTGACTGTTGAAAAATAGATATAAACAAATGGACACAAACATGTCCCATTTATCATTGCCTCAATGTATAATCCCGTCCTCTTCACCTCGATTATGACAACAGTGAGTGAGTCTTAGCACGAAATATACATTTGCAAAGATTTACACGACAGGACTCACAAGTGAAGCTAGATCTGCATGCCCTTTTGGAGCTAAACCCTAGTTTTATTATGGGGTTTATGTTGATAAATATCAGTTTTTATTGTCCCCTCTTGGTCTTCTTTTAAAGTGAATTATTCGTATTAACACATTACTTTAATGGTTTTGTTTTGATTTTCAACTCAAAAATCAAAAGAACTGTTAGAAGACGTACAATCTAAGTCAAATCTTCGTATGCAACTACAGAAAAAGATTTGACTTTTTCTGTCATTTTTATTTTTGTTTTGGGAACTTGTACATTGTTAAAAAAAACCTATGATTTGAATAAAAAGTTCACCTGGGAACAGTATATCTAGCGGGAAATGAATCTGATAGGCTTTTCAGTATAAAATTGATAAAATCTCGGACTTTACGAGACTTCGCGAGATTAATGGATTTTGGTAGCGTCTAACTGAAAAATTATCGGAACTGCTCAATAGATTAACCACATAATTCTAATCGTAAATAAATACAAGTTTTATCATAAAGTAGATATATTTTGTCATGTAAAATGACCATAATGAGTGTGATTAATTTGATGTGAAGTGTTTTAAATTGGTTTGGCAAGAGGGAATGCAGTTGGCGCCATTTTTTTATTACCAAGTTTGCATTTTGTACCATTCTGTGATGAAATGAACGCAATTATAACAAATTTGAAGTGACAGATTACATGTTCGATACACTTGCATCACTTTAAAACTTAGTTTGAATGATACTTTATTGAAATTATCATAAATTACCATTTTAACACATGTCCGTTTCCGTATCGTATTTTTATTAACTATGACCCGACGATAAAATCGGCTACAATTAGGTAGTGTCAAGTCCCGTAAATATATATGTTCCTGAGTTCACTCAACCTAACATCCCGAAAAGACTTACTTTAAATTACAACACGTTTGTTAAAGTTTTGTGTTTATCTTTCAACAAATAATTGGTATTCATTTTTCCTTTATTCTTATTAGACTGACAACATATAGGAGGCTGCATGAAAACTGAAAGGAATCCGGTATTATTTTGATCTTTCACTGAAAAGAACAGCTTTTCCTTCATTATGTCAAACACATGTTTTTTTTTTAATTTTTTTTAATTTTCATATTGCGTTATACAATTAGCTTCGGAAGTATTCAATTATTTTTATTTTTCAAAATTTTAATTTTGCTTTACAAGTTGCTGATGAAGACTAAGCAAGAAAACAGCATTGGATGCACCAAATGTATAGTATGCTTATTTTCTCAATCAATTTAGTACCACTTATTTCTGAATTTATAACGACGTTTAGACGACGTTTAGATTGTGATGAGCTTTAAGTATGTTACAAAAATATTTATTGCAGGTGATTTTGAAATTGTGAGGGAAATGAAAGAAAAATTGTGTAATGTTGCGGATGATTTCTCAGAAGAAATTACTTTGTCGGAATGTTTTCCTGATGTTGATAAATCATATGAACTTCCAGATGGAAATTTGATTACTATTGATAAGGAGAGGTTCCAATGTCGAGAGATTTCGTTTCGACCTTCGAACGGTAAAATAGATTTATGAAAATAAGGATATCATCAGTAAATAAACTGATGACTCATATAAGTTATCCTTCTTGCCCCGAAAAGATAAACCACAATAATAAAGTTATATTGGCAAGAAAAATCTTGAATAACTGACACGAAACTAACCAAAAGCCAGTAATAAAATCGTGATATTCGTCGTGGTTTCCATTCAAGTAAAACTCCGAAAATTAATCGCATTCAATAATGTCAGATTCGAGGAAATTAAAACGGAATGATGACCGTAGTTACGAAAAGTGGAATATTTCCGAAGATAACAATCCTCCATTGTGTTCATTTACTAACACTAAGGCTGTGAGTTCAAATCCCAAACGTGGCAGGTGCCCTCGACTTCAATTTTAATTGACTAGGATTATCAGTTTTCTTACCGAACGGCAGTGCTTCTCTCAGGGCACTCAGACTATCTCCACCAATCAAGACTGACCGCTACGAAATAATAAAATAGTGCTGAAAGAGGTGTTAAAAACCAATGTATCAATCAATCCATTAAGTTCAGGAGCACAGTCCAGACCCTCATGCAAATGCTTTGAAGGCAAAATATTAACAAAGTCTTATTTTCAGAATTTCACTGTTAAAAATGAAATGTACGTGTTATGTATGTCAAATTAGTAAAAAAGGTTACCAAAATCATTATTTGGTATAAATGGTTAAAATTTCTGTTTAGTGATAAAAAAAAAAACAATTAAGAGTAACGTCATCACTGCATTATGCGTCAAACCTTAACAAAAATGTTTTGGACATGACACATGCACCAGTATAAATTATTCAGTAAAGCTAAGTTAAGTACGCCCCATAGGGCTGATATCGATAACACAGAAAACTAAGAAGAAAAATATGTAATGTTTGCAGAAAATTCATTTGACATTTTTTGTTTAAGCAAATGGCAAACCAAAGTCAACGAAAATAACGCTGATTGATTTCGAGCCTCTGATGCCCTTCTCTGAAACTACTGTCATTAGAACCGCTAAAACACAAACATTTGAAAGTCGGACGTATACATACGTTAAAACAATAGGAGCTAGTCAATATATATTTTCGATATTTATATGCATTCTTGATTGATGTATTTGGTATGCATCTGCAGGACGTTTTCTCGGATTTATCTTGGAAAGTATAAAACTCACATATAAAAATTTTAATAATCTTAAGCAGTCTTGTATGTTCTAGTACCTTGCAAATGTTCAACCCCACTACCTCCTTGCTTAACTTCATACCTGATTCCATAGGCTTTTTTAATAAGAAATACAACTTTTACTCATAAAATAAAGCTGAATATTTAAATGTTAATTCGGTAGTAGCAGCTCATATGGTAAAGTGATGTAAAAATAGCCTAAAGAGTATTGCTGATCTACCATAGTATTCAAAGACAACGATCCAAACTAAAGTTGTTCAGTACGTATGCATCTTTTGGTTGTAGATTGGTTCAGGGTGTGCTCAGTATGTTAAGCTATAAAAAAAGAAATAAATATTAATATTATAAAAAAAGGAATCAATAAAGCCTCTTTTTAGAACCATTTCGTTGACGGATTCGTCCAACAACAAGTCATATGTATTAAGTACCTCTTTTTTGTCTATATCATGAAATAAAGCAGATCTGAAAATCACCATAATACCATTGCACGTGCTGGTCTGTCTTTTTATATTTAATTTATATAACTATCGACAGTTGACAAAGGTCTTCACGTCAATTTACTAAATAACGTTTACTCTTGAAATGTGCACGCACTGCACAAACCTTTTATTCTGATTTTATACATTGATTATTGTTTTCCTATGGTGCTTTTAAAATTCTTATAAATTGTATAATATTGAAATCAAATGAGATAGATTGTGTCAAATCGGTAGCTATGCAGTTGACAACTTATACCCCTCTAAATATCAATGGATAAAGTAAAAGATATCTCAATACTTTAAAATCAATTAACATGAAAAATATGTGAGACGAAACAAAAAAATATTAACATGACAGAACATTTTGAGTTCAAATTACAGCAAATCCTTGTGAGGGTACTATAAAGATGGAATCGAGAGTTGCTATAGATACGAACGGGACATTTAAACTCAAAAACCGAGAAAATATTTACATACAGACAGTTTACAAAACATAACATAGCAAACTAAAGACTGAGAAACACAAACCCTACCAAAACAACAAAGTCAGGTGCTCCGGAAGGGTAAGCAGAACCTCCTCCTTTTGTGGCAACCGTCGTGTTGCTCGTGTAAGTAAAAACTCGCTGGTACGTATAGTTCGGTAGTATGTGGCGTGTATAACCTAGTATACATTTGTTTTCCGTTTTAGAAATAGGGTCTGATGGTATACACAAGTTATTGTACGACTCAATTATGATAATTGACATGGACTGGAGAAAGCATTATTATATAAACATAGTTATATCTGGCGGATGTACAATGTTCTCAGGTAATGACAAGGTAGCTTAACATTCCTTTTGTATATATTTTCAGCATTCTAACTAAAATGGTTTAGAGCTTGACATATTGTAAGGCATCTGTCTAAATTGGAAGACCGTTGTTATCAACCATTTCAATTTTTGCTCATTTTGTTTGTTCGATATCTCGTTAATATGTAAAATGCATCTCTATTTATTAGCACGAATTTAAAGTTGATTAAACAATATATCAGGAAATATTAACCGGATTACATGAACTATATATATCAATATACCGGGGGTACATTGCAAAGTAATGTACAACAAAAGTAAAAAAGGAAATTAACTGTTCATATCATGTTTGTTCTTTCTTTAATCTCAATATTAACAATTGTAGATTTTAATACTTAATGGTTGTGTTCTTTCATTATTTCGTAATAGTTTTGCTCTGACCTTTTTTCTGTTTTAATTCCTGCTTTGCAAGGGTTTTGCCGAAACATTCAAAAGAATGCTCACACTCAACAATATATTGTGTAATTTGTTTGTGGAGTATCTATTTCCCCTGTTTTTTTAAGAATAAATAGTCTATCTTATACAAAATCACCAACAACATGTGATACCTTACAATTACATGTATAAGTCACTGTCAATTGTGATTGATATTTGAGAATGAACTAACTTAAAAAATGTAAAGTGGAGGGGTAACTAAACAAATTTCTGATACAAGCTTTATATTTTCGATGTAGGGGCCTTTTAAAGTAAACTATACGGTATTGGGTTTTCTCAATTTAAGAACCGTACGGTTGCTTGTAATTGCTTACATCCACTTCATTTAACTTTGATTGATAGTTGAAAATCATACCACACCTCCTTTTTGTTACAGAGTGTACAAAACAGTAAACATTGCAAATTTTAACCGTCATCAATGCTACTTGAAATTTTTTTATGTCGAAGCTAATTCTTACTAATCGGCATATTTCATATCGATATTAAAAAAGCAGAGTTTATAGAAATAAAATTGATTTCTTAATCACAAATTTATAGAAATTCAATGTATTGTAGGATTTGCAAAGCGTCTGCAGAACGAATTTGCAACTTTGATTCAAGAACGCATGCTAACAAATGTAATTGCCCCACCAGAAAGAAAAGATTTGTCATGGATTTGTGGATCAATTCTTGCTTCATTATCAACATATCAATCCAGGTGGATCACAAATGCAAAGTACGAGGAATATGGACCCGATATTGGCAACAGAAAAAGTTATCAAATCATCTGAATAAAGTCTATAATCTGGTTTTTGATTTGACTTTTTTTTTATAAGTTTCAATTTCGATAGGCGCTGAGTCAAGTCCCTAGCCATTACATAAAATTCTATTATTAGAAAGGCAATTTAAGTATAAATATGGCAACCTTTGAGAAAACAAGCCTTTACAGAATGTTCAATGTTGACCACAATGCATGTATTGCAGACTTTGCCTACAAATAACTAGTTTTTAGAAAGGACATTTTTAACAGGTTTAACTTTGTAAGACCTATAGTCAGGCCATTTGCATTTCTGCTAATACGTAAATAAAAAAAAATTAGATTTCTTATTTTCTAATCTTTGTATTTCAACATATTATTGGTAGCATCTTTTTTTTAGCATGCGTCTGTCTACTCTGTAGACATTTGTGGAAAGTTAATGTTTCGTATTAAATTGCGTTTTATTTCAGTTGGAACATTTTGTGGTAACTGCATGTGGTCATATGACATCTAGATATATATCATTTGCCTAGCATATTGTTCTGTTATAACTATATCAGTTTGGTATACAGTCATAACAGATAAGGTTACACGGAAGCTATAAAATCAAGGGTTCCAAGTGGTGTAGTCGAAGTGATGCCTTTTACGGAGTCCACCACGAGTTGGTTGACCGTTACGGAATATCAGTTTCAGAGATGATAGCGGATATGTTCCAATTGTCGTAACTATCATTCTGGTCCCCTTTTTCCGAAAGTGAACTATCGAATTAAGACTTATTACTGGGTTAGTACTAATATGAACAACATGATATGTGCATGGTGTGGAGCACCTGAGATCACCCCCCAATTATGGTCTAAGAAACATAAAATTAACTTATGACAAAACAAGAAATGAAAATGATACTTTATAAATTTCACTTGATTTACCCTGATAAGAATGTTTAAGGTCAAAAATGTGAAAACCCAGGGACTTAAGCTTTCTGTACTTAATTCTGTAATGTGTGAGTTCATGTATTTGCTATATTAATTTTGCTAAATAAATGTTATGAAAATTATGATTTTTATTTCAGATTAAGACATTTTTGCAATATGTTTTCTCAAAAAAAAAATAATAGTGTTGGAGAATACGTTCATTTGAGAGACACTTAATACTGAGAAGTCTGTTCGACTCATAAGCTCCGAATGTCAAATGACAATGAACATGTCATCGCCCAGGTAAAAAACCTCAGGCAGACGACGAAAAGACAAAAAGGTAAAACATATACTGCGTGATATAGAAAACTAGAAACTGATCAACAGGAATTCGACTATCAACTTTTTTGGTCGTAAGGTAGTCCGTTAAAGTAAGCAGATTCGGATCCTCCAGTGACAATAGTAAGATAGAAATATAGACAATTGCGTGACAATTTCAGTTTAACGACTATTCATTTATTTCTGTAATGGTTTTATCAATTGATTTGTTATCAAATTACTGTGCATTTCATTTATTTTTGTAGATACCAATTTTCGTAGATTGAGGGAAAATTGTATTTGTGGACATTTGATTTCTGTGTTTTTCCAAAGACTGCATATATACCAAAACGTGGGAGTAGATGCTAGATGGTGACTTTAACGGTTCTATTGTTGCTTGGAGTCGTTTGAACTGATATTTTTGACTGTCAAATGAATGCCCAAATCATACCTAGATATATGAAGATGTGGTATGAGTGCCAATGAGACAACTCTCCATCAAATCAAAATTTATAAAAGTAAATCATTATAGGTCAAAGTATGGTCTTCAACACGGAGCCTTGGCTCACACCGAACAGCAAGCTATAAAGGGCCCAAACAATGACTAGTTTAAAACCATTCAAACAGGAATACATATTCAAACTCACTGACTACCATGTTTGTTTTTCGTTTGTTGTTTTAATTTTGTTGTTTGCTTTTTCGCTCCGATACCTTTTAGTATGGTATGGGTTTTGCTGATTTTTGAAAGCCACACAGTGACCTATAGATGTTAATAACATCTTTGTAATTTTATCTAAGGTATATAACTGTCTCAATTGCAATCATATCAGATCTCTTTATTTTTTTAGCAAAATGTACAACTGAATTACGAATAATCGAAATCATCATGCAAAGCCTACTTAACAAAGTATGAGCTTTATAGTGTCAGTTACACAATAGCGTCGACTCTTTCCATATATATGCCACTGTAAGTAGCATGTAGTGACTATTAGTTTTCTCTTCAGTATCTTCTCATTTAACATACTTTTGTTTTCCTTCAACAGTTGTTCAAATCATTCATCAAATCATGTACCCTATCAATACCTCAATAAAATAAGGAGATTAGACCGGTGGTTTTCCTGTTTGGATGGTTTTACACTAGTCATGTTTGGGACCTTTTATAGTTTGCTGTTCGGTGTGAGCCAAGGCTCAGTGTTGAAGGCCGTACTTTGTCCTTTAATAGTTTACTTTAACAAATTGTGACTCGGATGGAGAGTTGTCTTATCGGCACTCATACCACATATTCTTATACCTATGTGGTAAAATTACTAATGTAACTATCAACTAAAGTTCAAATGATGTGGATTTTAGCAATTATAGTTACCCGTACGGCCTTCAACAATGAGAAAAACCCAAACCGTATAGGCGGCTATAAAAGGCTCCGACAAGAAAAATATGAAATAATTCAATTGCAAAAACTGACGGCATGGCATAACTTATAAAAAAACAATTTACGAAAAACAAATATGGCAGACATGAATCAAAGACAGCCAGTGTACTATAGGTTCCTGACTTGGGACAGGCACATAAAGAATGTGGTGGGATTAAACATGTTTGAAATCAACTAACTTCCTCAATTAAAAATATAACTATATCGAGTTGTATATATAGATATATAGATGTAATAAAAACCGGAAAAACTGAGATACATTCCATATTTCGATGATATATAATGTGTGGGATGAGTATGTTACCGATTTTATATACAATTTACAGCGGGGGAAGCGTTTTGATTTGATAAAGTATTGCATATGCATCAGTAAGATCATTCATGGAAAGAGAACATATAGTTTTAATTTTGTGTTAGTTTTATGTTTTTTTTTTTTATTATTCAGAAATGATACACTATTCGAAGAAAAAATGTCTGATATCTGAATATATCAGTCTAGCTGCACAGCATGAGACCATAGACTCACTGACAATCTTCCAAATGTAAATGTTTTATTTATGTATGAAATAAAGAAAAAGAATATAATTTTGAGGGAACTGATCTTCTGTTAACATGTAAAAGATTCAATCTTTAAAAAATATTCCGACGTGTTCAGAATTTCATAAGAGTCAAATGGGATGTGAACGTTCCCCCAAAAAACTATATATGTTTAGAAAACTGAACACAGTTGAAACCTGCTGAGGAAATATTCGACATGCAATCTTTCGAGAATGTTTACACCTGTAAAATGTCAGGAATTTGCACGCGTTATCGTGGATCCTTGAAGCCTCCTACAATACAAGATATAGTACAAAAATGTAAACAAACAAGGCACATCATAAAATAACAATCCTCATAATTGTGAAATAATTAATTATTGACAGTTAATTTTAATATTAATTTATAACATTCACAGTGATGCTTTTTTCGATCCATTTTTAAGAAATTGTCTATGTCAGTGTCATATAAGGCAGACACAACGATTGTTAAAACAAGTTTTCGCAAAACCAGCTGATTTACTGTTAGAATAAGAATATCAATCTTAATGAGCAGGAAACTCCGTGGCCATTCTAGCTGATCAGAAAATGTCCCATCGTTTTCTACTGTGATTTCAACCCTCTCTTCGTTCATTGTCTGTGTCCACAATTGAATGTTTTCAGATTGTCAGCCTCACATACCCATTTACGGAAAAAAAGTTTGGGGGTAAATTACTAAGTTGTTTATTTCTTGGTACAATAAAAACTGGTAAAAATGTTTAAAAAAAAAGGCTTACGAAAGTAATGGGATTTTTTGCTTTTGAAGTGTCAAAAATTCGTTGAAAGTTCATTGTACTTGATAAATAGCATGCTCATATTGATGCTTTCGAATCTGTTTAAATTTTAGATTTTCCTACCCTATATACCACTTTTTCTTATAATTTCATTAAGAAAAATCACATAGCTTATAAAATGGGCATTTAAAATGTCAGAATTCGAATACATATGTTTCTTTTAGCTCAGTTTTAAGTAGCAACAAACAAAAGACCTATGTCAATTTAATCTTCTTTATCTCTACAAAGAGAATGATTTGATATTCGAATTATAGAAATCCGGAATCAAATATTACAAATCTTTTGAATTATAATTATCAAAAATCTTTAAATTATAATTATCATAGAATTCGGAAATAATAAATCAGAAATCTGCCTTTAATTTGAGTTTATGAATCTTAAACCATGCTTGTTTACACATCCTCCCCATCATGGGATTATGGAGTAACAACACGGAATACGAACATTGACTCATGATCTTTTGAGGTTTTATTATTGTTTGCTGTATTATATTTAAGTCGCTTGTTTGCGTCAGTGAAGGATTTTTATAAGATCTCACTATAAAATCTGCACTGATGATGTATATAGAAACCAAAATCAACAGGAAGAGAAGGGTGGACAGTTAGGTCTCAGAATCCACTTTCTTTAACCTTACAACCAGACAACATTTGGTCAGACATGTTTTCCTGCATATCGTCATTTTTTACTACTCCTTTCCTACTGGTTCCAAACCTTAACTTTTGCTTCCCTTTGACTCCCGCCTCTAAACTTCCCTTAGTCCTCTCGACTTCCCATGGACGGACCGGCTCTTTTATTTCTGTTTGTTATCTGCAAAATTGTCATTAAATTGGTTTAAATGCAAAGTTATAACTGACTTATATATGAACATGTGTCAATCCTGTACAAAATGAACAAACACACAAAAAAATATTGTTTTGCAAACATTTATTACAGCTTTGAGAATGCATACACTTCTCTGTTGTACTTTTAAACTACAGCCTAAACAGTCAGATGATAATCTTAAAAAAGGTAATTTTGTCAGTTTTTAAGACTGATGTTTCTGGCAGTAGCCCTATTTCAAAATATTTTTTTGTATAAGAAATTAAGAGATTTGTTTATAGAAAAGCAATTGTATATGCATTAAAAATCTCCACCGAAAATACTACATATTTTGTTTTGCTGGAATTGAATTTTCAATAAGATGACTATCTATTTATAGTTTTAAAAATTTCTATCGTATTTCCTATACATTTTAAATGGATAATATCCATGAATAAAGGCTATCGATACGTTTACCAGCCAAAGTAGTACAATAATAAAATAAGATAAAAGTTTTGTTTGAAATTCATGAAAAATATATAAGGAATCAGGCGATATCATGGAAGGTTAGTAAAATCTTTAAATAACTATTGAACTTTACGTTCAATAATAATTGTCATCAGGAAAAATATATTTCATATATTAAATATTGAATGAAAATTAAGACACTCTTTGAATAAATAATAAATGATTGCATAACTCCTTCTAGACAATATTATAGGACGGAATAACAGATGTCAAAACGTTATCAGTAATTAGTTATGGACCAATCTGATTATAAACTGTTTTCGAAGATTTTAAGGTTAACAAATGAATGTAATTATTGGAGACATCATTAGTTTTACCTATTGAAATATGTATTGAAAAATCACTCTTGCTAGTTATTTAAGAACCTGAGATATAGAATGAAGTAAGGAGATGTGAAATGATTGCAAATAAAGTAAACATCCACCGGATAACAAATTACATAAAATGATAGCAACTATAGGTATAACTGACTTGTATATGAACATGTGTCAATCCTGTACAAAATGAACAAACACAAAAAAAAAAAAATTGTTTTGCAAACATTTATTACAGCATTGAGAATGCATGCACTTCTCTGTTGTACTTTTAAACTACAGCCTAAACAGTCAGATGCTAATCTAAAAAAGGTGAATTTGTCAGTTTTTCAGACTGATGTTTCTGGCAGTAGACCTATTTCAAAATGTTTTTTGTATAAGAAATTAAGAGATTTGTTTTTCGAAAAAACAATTGTATATGTATTAAAAGGTATGAGTGTAAAATCTCAACCGAAAATACTACATACTTTGTCTCGCTTGAAATGATTTTTTCAATAAGGTGACTAGCTATTTAATTTCTGTCGTATTTCTTGTTCATGTTATATTGATAAAATCCATGAATAAAACCTATCGATACTTTCACGTTTATCAGCCCTAGTAGTACAATAATAAAATAAGATAAAGTTTTGTTTGAAATTCATGAAAATATATAAGGAATCAGGCGATATCATGGAAGGTTAGTGCAATCTTATACAAAACTATTTAACTTTACGTTCAATAATAATTTTCACTAGGAAAAATATATTTCATATATCAAATATTGAATGAAAACTAAGACTCTCTTTAAATAAACAATAAATGATTGCATAACCCCTTCTAAATGATATTATAGGACAAAATAACAAATGTCAAAACGTTATCAGTTAATATCATGGACCAGTCTGATTATAAACCTTATTCGAAGATTTGAAGGTTAACGAATAAATGTAATTATTGGAGACATCATTAGTTTTGCCTATTGAAATATCTAATGAAAAATCACTTTTGCTAGTTATTTAAGAACCTGAGATATAGAATGAAGTAAGGATATGTGAAATGATTGCAAATAAAGTAAACATCTACCGGATAACAAATTACGTAGAATATTAGCAACTATAGCCATATGATGAAACTAATATTTCGTAAACAGGTGAAAATATTCCGACGTGTGCAGAATTTCAGAAGATTCAAATGGGATTTTAAGGTTACCCAAAAACTGTGTATATAACAATGGTCATCCATTTAAATTCCAGTAGTTTATATAACTAAACACAGTTGAAACTGCAGACGAAATCGTCGAAATGCAATCTTTCGGGAATGTTATTTCCGTTAACATCTGTAAAATGCCAGGAATTTGCATGCGGTTTCTTGGACCCTTGAAGCGTTTTGCAAGGCACTATATAGAAACAATGTAAAACGAGCCACATCCTATAGTAACAATCCTCAAATATGTGAAATAATTATTGACAGTTAATATTAATATCAATTAATAACAAACACAGGGATGTTTATTCCGATCCTTGTTAACGAAACTTTCTAAGTCAGTGTCAAATGATTGTCAAAATATGTTTTCACAACACCAGCTGTTTCGACTTAATAAATAACAAATACTGAATGAACCCGTTGTATATGTTACTCTTAAAATAAAACAAATCAATCATAAAGAGCAGGAAACTCCATCGCCATTCTAGCTGATCCAAAAATGTCCCATCGTTCTCTACTGTGACTTCAACACTATCCTCGTTCATTGTATGGGTCCATAATTGTAATTCACTCAGTTGTTTATTTCTGGGTACAACCAAAAACCCGATAATAATTTTTGTTCTTAAAAAAAGCCGACAAAAACGGGTGGATTTATTGCTTTTGAAGTGTCAAAAACTCGGTAGAAGTACTTGGTAATTAGCATGTTCCTATTGTTGCTTTCGAATCTGTTTCAGCTTTATATTTTTTCTATCATATATACCACTTTGTCTCATAATCTCTTTAAGAAAAAAAATCACATACCTAATCAAATGGACACTTGAAAAGTCAGAATGCGAATTTATATGTTTAAACTCTTTTAGGTCAGTTTTTAGTAACAACAAACAAAAGAACAATGCTGATTGGACTTGCTTTGACATGATTACTGCACTTGCATTTTTAATAGATAACATGTTTGTTTGCTATGGGGATACTATATATCACCAAGTTTTCAGAATTCCAATGGGAAATTACTGTGCACCTCTTGTTGTGGACCCTTTTTCTGCTAAATTAAAAATTACAATTGATGAATAAAATCAGCAAAGACAAATCAAAACAACATCTGGAACAAATATTAAATAACATTTTTAGTTATTTGGATGACAAATATTTGCTCTCAATAATAAACACTTCCCTTTTACGAAACAAATCTCTGTACAATTGAAAAAGTATTACACCAGGATTTTCAAAATCTCAAACTTGTTAAACCTTTTACTAAAGTTTTATCATTGGTACACGGACATCATTCGTAAATATAAATCAATGTGTAGACATCTTATACGTTAAATAAATTAACTAATTCAAGTCACCAAGTAAGATCAACAATCGACAAGCAGAAGCTATTTTTCGTTTGTACTATTGTAAACGTTAAGTTGAAATGAACTGGATTTTTTTTAAATTTCTAAAAACGATGCGCTTTCTACTCTAGCACATAGCTCTGTGTGTAATAATTCTTGAAACCTTGCCTCCATTGCAAATGGACCAAACTTAATTAGATAGATAACACATATCTTATAGTACATAAAAAGTGAATCATATTTATGATTAAATCATCTTAACAACAACGTTTGTTAAACAGGTGAAAAGAAAGTTAAGAAAAATGTATAAAAATTGCAGCGAATAGTTACAATACTTTACATATTATATTACGTTTTTTTTTATTTTAAACTGGTATATCCCCTTTTTATATAAATGAAATGTTATGAAAAAGCAAAGTACTGAAACCTCGAATTGATAAGATATTTACTCAATAGCTTATTACTTCTGTACGACGTTTTAAATAGTTCACTTTAATCTTCCTTATCTGTAAAAAGAGCATAGTTTTGAATTCGAATCATATAAATCAAGAACAAAAATGCAAACTCTTATAACAGCATTGCGAACACTTGCACTACTTTGTTGTACTTCTCAAGAACAGCTTAAATAGTCAGAGGATAATCTAAAAAAAATGATACAGTTAGCTTTTAAGACTGATGTTACTTGCAGTAGCCCTATTTCATAATGATCGTTTAGTATAAGAAGTTTACTGATTTAGAAAAGCAATTGTGTATCCAAATAAAGGTATAAGTGTAAAATCTCCACCGAAATGACTAAATATTATACGTCCTTTGACAAGATTTAACAAAACAATGAATAACTATTTATAGATTTAAAAAAAACAATCAGTCGACCTCATAATATATGGACAGGAGTAAATATGCTTAAGCTGTTTAACAGTCCTAGTAGTATACAAATGTAAGAGGATAAATGTTTGCTTGAAAATAACTTTCACTACTAGTTTTTGTAAAGAAAAATGAAATTCATTTATTAAATATTGACTATTCAGTCACGCTTTTAATAAATAATAAATGATTGCATAAATCTTTGGTCTTCAAGACGATATTATGAAAGAGAAGAATAAATGTCAAAACTATATCACTTGATACTTATTGACCGGGTACGAGTGGAATAGTAAGTTTATTGTCCCCGAGGTGCAACTTTTGCCATGAGACGTAGCCGAGAGCAATTGTTGTATCCGAAGGAGAAAATAAACTTACTTTTCTACGAATATCCAGTCAGTAAGTGTTTTATTATACCGAAAGAGACAACAGACACAAAGTTATGCCAAGGACTGGACACAGCTGACCTAAATTAATGTCTACATTTGCAAGAGACAACGGACACATACTGATTACAATTATCCGATTGTAAATAACAAGCGGGCAATTGTAAGTTTAAAGCTCTATTTTTTTTTATGAAAACAACAGAATACAATAAACAGCAGAACAACAATTTCAACGACTTCATTTGATCTGTCATTATTTTTGTTAATTAGTCCTTCCAGATCTACATCGAAAAGCGACGCGAATTGCCCTGGCTGAGCCAAGATCTTGTCGTCTAATAAAACTCGGCTTGTGTTCGAACGACTCAGGAATCGACGTTAATAGTTAAGATGAATTCCGAAAGGCCCGAATGAAAACCCGTTAACCAATCCCGTAGCAGTAGTTGAAATTCCGCAACATATAATGACGATTGCGGTCATTTAGTTTCATCGAGGGCAAATAGTTGGAAACTATTGACCGGTCAATTAGCATGATTAGTTCAAAGCTTGCAATTTGAAAAAATATTGAAAATATTGTGTACGTATTTTATATTGAAAATGATAACTGAGGTATAATAAATAATATTAAGAACCTAGTCTGCGCAGAAGCCGTATAAGAAAATCTTAAGATTAACGAATAAATATTTATAATTGTAAGCAACATTAGTTTTGCCTATTGAAATATCTATTGAAAAATCCCTCCTGTAAGTTATTTAAGAATCTGCAATCTAGAATGAAACAAAGACATGTGAAATGATTGCCAATAAAATAAACATCAACCGGATAACAAATTACGTCCAAGTAAATCAGCTATAGGTTACTCTACGACCTTCAATAATGAGCAACTCCCACTCAACACAGAGATCTAAAAATGACCCTTCATGAAAATATGTAAAACAATTCAAACGAGAAACCATCGATCTGACATTTATACAAAACAGCAGATGAAAACCAAACATTGTATACAGCAACAAACGACAAACTCTGAATTACAGCCCCCAGCCTAGGATAAACACTCTTCTTGTGATGTAAAGTTCCTATATGTTGAAACTGATATTCCGTTAACAGGTACAAAATGTAGACGTGTACAGAGTAAAACCGGATTTAAAACTACTTAAAAACTGTATATATGACAATGGGCATTTTATTTACTTATTGAACTATTTATAGATTTAACAAACAATTTGTCGACTCTATAATATATATAAAATTGAGAATGGAAATGGGGAATGTGTCAAAGAAACAACAACCCGACCATAGAACAGACAACAACAGGAGGTCACAACAGGTCTTCAATGCAGCGAGAAATTCCCGATTAACTATGCTTACACTGTTTAACAGCCTTAGTAGTAAATACATGTAAGAGGATAAATGTTTGCTTGAAATTCATGAAAAATATATAAGAAATTAGGCAATATCATGGAAGGTTAGTTAAAGATTTAAATAACTGATTAACTTAACTTTCAATACTAGTTTTTTGTAAAGAAAATGAAATTCATTTATTAAATATTGACAATTCAGACACGCTTTTAATAAATAATAAATGATAGCATAACTCTTTGGTCTGCAAGACGATATTATGAGACAGAAGAATAAGTGTCAAAACTATATCACTTGATGCTTATTGACTTGGTATGAGTGGAATAGTACGTTTATTGTCCCCAAGATGAAACTATTGCCATGAGACGTAGCCGAGAGCAATTGTTGTATCCGAAGGAAAAATAAACTTACTATTCTACGAATATCCAGTCAGTTAGTGATCTGTTATACCAAAAGAGACAACAAACACAAAGTTATGCCAAGGACTGGACACAGCTGACCTAAATTTATTTCTACATTTGTTAGAGACAACGGACACATATGCATTCCAATAACAAGCGCGCAATTGTAAGTTTAAAGCTCTATTTTTTTTGTATCAAAACAGCAGAATTAATTAAACAGCAGAACAATAATTTCAACGAATTAATTGATCTGTCATTACTTTTGTTAATTATTCCTTCCAGATCTCCATCGAAAAGCGACGCAAATCGCCCTGACTGAGCCAAGATCCTGTCGTCTAATGAAACTTGGCTGTGTTCGATCTACTCAAGAATCGATATTCATAATTAAGATAATTCCGATAGGCTCGAATGAAAACCCGTTAGCCAATCTCGTAGCTGTAGTTGAAATTCCGCAAAATAATATGACGCTTGCGGTCATTTAGTTTCACCGAGGGCAAATAGTTGGAAACTATTGATCGGTCAATTAGCATGATTAGTTCAACGCTTGCAATTTTAAAAAATATTGAAAATATTGTGTACGTATTTTATATTGAAAATGATAACTGAGGTATAATAAATAATATTAAGAACCTAGTCTGCGCAGTAGCCGTAGAAGAAAATCTTAAGATTAACGAATAAATGTTTATAATTGTAAGCAACATTAGTTTAACCTATTGAAATATCTATTGAAAAATCACTCGTGTAAGTTATTTAAGAATCTGCAATCTAGAATGAAACAAAGACATGTGAAATGATTGCCAATAAAATAAACACCAACCGGATAACAAATTACGTCCAAATATATCAGCTATAGGTTACTCTACGACCTTCAATAATGAGCAACTCCCACTCAACACAGAGATCTAAAAATGACCCTTCATGAAAATATGTAAAACAATTCAAACGAGAAACCATCGATCTGACATTTATACAAAACAGCAGACGAAAACCAAACATTGTATACAGCAACAAACGACAAACTCTGAATTACAGACCCCGGCCTAGGATAAACACTCTTCTTGTGATGTAAAGTTCCTATATGTTGAAACTGATATTCCGTTAACAGGTACAAAATGTAGACGTGTACAGAATTTAATAAGAGTAAAACGGGATTTAAAGCTACTTAAAAACTGCACTAATGGAAATGGGCATTTTGTTTACTTATTGAACTATTTATAGATTTAAAAAACAATTTGTCGACTCTATAATATATATAAAATTGAGAATGGAAATGGGGAATGTGTCAAAGAAACAACAACCCGACCATAGAACAGACAACAACAGGAGGTCACAACAGGTCTTCAATGCAGCGAGAAATTCCCGATTAATTATGCTTACACTGTTTAACAGCCTTAGTAGTAAATACATGTAAGAGGATAAATGTTTGCTTGAAATTCATGAAAAATATATAAGAAATTAGGCAATATCATGGAAGGTTAGTTAAAGATTTAAATAACTGATTAACTTAACTTTCAATACTAGTTTTTTGTAAAGAAAATGAAATTCATTTATTAAATATTGACAATTCAGACACGCGTTTAATAAATAATAAATGATAGCATAACTCTTTGGTCTGCAAGACGATATTATGAGACAGAAGAATAAGTGTCAAAACTATATCACTTGATGCTTATTGACTTGGTATGAGTGGAATAGTACGTTTATTGTCCCCAAGATGAAACTATTGCCATGAGACGTAGCCGAGAGCAATTGTTGTATCCGAAGGAAAAATAAACTTACTATTCTACGAATATCCAGTCAGTTAGTGATCTGTTATACCAAAAGAGACAACAAACACAAAGTTATGCCAAGGACTGGACACAGCTGACCTAAAATTATTTCTACATTTGTTAGAGACAACGGACACATATGCATTCCAATAACAAGCGCGCAATTGTAAGTTTAAAGCTCTATTTTTTTTGTATCAAAACAGCAGAATTAATTAAACAGCAGAACAATAATTTCAACGAATTAATTGATCTGTCATTACTTTTGTTAATTATTCCTTCCAGATCTCCATCGAAAAGCGACGCAAATCGCCCTGACTGAGCCAAGATCCTGTCGTCTAATGAAACTTGGCTGTGTTCGATCTACTCAAGAATCGATATTCATAATTAAGATAATTCCGATAGGCTCGAATGAAAACCCGTTAGCCAATCTCGTAGCTGTAGTTGAAATTCCGCAAAATAATATGACGCTTGCGGTCATTTAGTTTCACCGAGGGCAAATAGTTGGAAACTATTGATCGGTCAATTAGCATGATTAGTTCAACGCTTGCAATTTTAAAAAATATTGAAAATATTGTGTACGTATTTTATATTGAAAATGATAACTGAGGTATAATAAATAATATTAAGAACCTAGTCTGCGCAGTAGCCGTAGAAGAAAATCTTAAGATTAACGAATAAATGTTTATAATTGTAAGCAACATTAGTTAAACCTATTGAAATATCTATTGAAAAATCACTCCTGTAAGTTATTTAAGAATCTGCAATCTAGAATGAAACAAAGACATGTGAAATGATTGCCAATAAAATAAACACCAACCGGATAACAAATTACGTCCAAATATATCAGCTATAGGTTACTCTACGACCTTCAATAATGAGCAACTCCCACTCAACACAGAGATCTAAAAATGACCCTTCATGAAAATATGTAAAACAATTCAAACGAGAAACCATCGATCTGACATTTATACAAAACAGCAGACGAAAACCAAACATTGTATACAGCAACAAACGACAAACTCTGAATTACAGACCCCGGCCTAGGATAAACACTCTTCTTGTGATGTAAAGTTCCTATATGTTGAAACTGATATTCCGTTAACAGGTACAAAATGTAGACGTGTACAGAATTTAATAAGAGTAAAACGGGATTTAAAGCTACTTAAAAACTGCACTAATGGAAATGGGCATTTTGTTTACTTATTGAACTATTTATAGATTTAAAAAACAATTTGCTGACTCAAATATATATCCACGATTAACTATTCTTACACTGGTTAACAGCCTTAGTAGTAAATAAATGTAAGAGGATAAATGTTTGCTTGAAATTCATGAAAAATATATAAGGAATTAGGCAATATCATGGAAGGTTAGTTAAAGATTTAAATAACTGATTAACTTAACTTTCAATACTAGTTTTTGTAAAGAAAAATGAAATTCATTTATTAAATATTGACAATTCAGACACGCTGTTAATAAATAGTAAATGATAGCATAACTCTTTGGTCTGCAAGACGATATTATGAGACAGAAGAATAAATGTCAAAACTATATCACTTGATGCTTATTGACTTGGTATGAGTGGAATAGTACGTTTGTTGTCCCCAAGATGAAACTATTCCCATGAGACGTAGCCGAGAGCAATTGTTGTATCCGAATGAAAAATAAACTTACTATTCTACGAATATCCAGTCAGTTAGTGATTTGTTATACCAAAAGAGACAACTAACACAATGTTATGCCAAGGACTGGACACAGCTGACCTAAATTTATTTGTACATTTGTAAGAGACAACGGACACATACTGATGACACTTATCCGATTGTAAATATGCATTCCAATAACAAGCGCGCAATTGTAAGTTTAAAGCTCGATTTTTTTTTGTATCAAAACAACAGAATAAATTAAACAGCAGAACAATAATTTCAACGAATTAATTGATCTGTCATTACTTTTGTTAATTATTCCTTCCAGATCTCCATCGAAAAGCGACGCAAATCGCCCTGACTGAGCCAAGATCCTGTCGTCTAATGAAACTTGGCTGTGTTCGATCTACTCAAGAATCGACGTTCATAATTAAGATAATTCCGATAGGCCCGAATGAAAACCCGTTAGCCAATCTCGTAGCTGTAGTTGAAATTCCGCAAAATATAATGACGCTTACGGTCATTTAGTTTCACCGGAGGGCAAATAGTTGGAAACTATTGACCGGTCAATTAGTATGATTAGTTCAACGCTTGCAATTTGAAAATATATTGAAAATATTGTGTACGTATTTTATATTGAAAATGATAACTGAGGTATAATAAATAATATTAAGAACCTAGTCTGCGCAGTAGCCGTAGAAGAAAATCTTCAGATTAACGAATAAATGTTTATAATTGTAAGCAACATTAGTTTTAACTATTGAAATATCTATTGAAAAATCACTCCTGTAAGTTATTTAAGAATCTGCAATCTAGAATGAAACAAAGACATGTGAAATGATTGCCAATAAAATAAACATCAACCGGATAACAAATTACGTCCAATTATATCAGCTATAGGTTACTCTACGACCTTCAATAATGAGAAACTCCCACTCAACACAGAGATCTAAAACTGACCCTTCATGAAAATATTTAAAACAATTCAAACGAGAAACCATCGATCTGACATTTATACAAAACAGCAGACGAAAACCAAACATTGTATACAGCAACAAACGACAAACTCTGAATAACAGACCCCGGCCTAGGATAAACACTCTTCTTGTGATGTAAAGTTCCTATATGTTGAAACTGATATTCCGTTAACAAGTACAACATGTAGACGTGTACAGAATTTAATAAGAGTAAAACGGGATTTAAAGCTACTTAAAAACTGCACTAATGGAAATGGGCATTTTGTTTACTTATTGAACTATTTCTAGATTTAAAAAACAATTTGTCGACTCTATAATATATATACACGATGAACTATTCTTACACTGGTTAACAGCCTTAGTAGTAAATAAATGTAAGAGGATAAATGTTTGCTTGAAATTCATGAAAAATATATAAGGAATTAGGCAATATCATGGAAGGTTAGTTAAAGATTTAAATAACTGATTAACTTAACTTTCAATACTAGTTTTTGTAAAGAAAAATGAAATTCATTTATTAAATATTGACAATTCAGACACGCTTTTAATAAATAGTAAATGATAGCATAACTCTTTGGTCTGCAAGACGATATTATGAGACAGAAGAATAAATGTCATAACTATATCACTTAATGCTTATTGACTTGGTATGAGTGGAATAGTACGTTTATTGTCCCCAAGATGAAACTATTGCCATGAGACGTAGCCGAGAGCAATTGTTGTATCCGAAGGAAAAATAAACTTACTTTTCTACGAATATCCAGTCAGTTAGTGATTTGTTATACCAAAAGAGACAACAAACACAAAGTTATGCCAAGGACTGGACACAGCTGACCTAAATTTATTTGTACATTTGTAAGAGACAACGGACACATACTGATGACACTTATCCGATTGTAAATATGCATTCCAATAACAAGCGCGCATTTGTAAGTTTAAAGCTCTATTTTTTTTGTATCAAAACAACAGAATAAATTAAACAGCAGAACAATAATTTCAACGAATTAATTGATCTGTCATTACTTTTGTTAATTATTCCTTCCAGATCTCCATCGAAAAGCGACGCAAATCAATCGCCCTGACTGAGCCAAGATCCTGTCGTCTAATGAAACTTGGCTGTGTTCGATCTACTCAAGAATCGACGTTCATAATTAAGATAATTCCGATAGGCCCGAATGAAAACCCGTTAGCCAATCTCGTAGCTGTAGTTGAAATTCCGCAAAATATAATGACGCTTACGGTCATTTAGTTTCACCGGAGGGCAAATAGTTGGAAACTATTGACCGGTCAATTAGTATGATTAGTTCAACGCTTGCAATTTGAAAAAATATTGAAAATATTGTTTACGTATTTTATATTGAAAATGATAACTGAGGTATAATAAATAATATTAAGAACCTAGTCTGCGCAGTAGCCGTAGAAGAAAATCTTCAGATTAACGAATAAATGTTTATAATTGTAAGCAACATTAGTTTTAACTATTGAAATATCTATTGAAAAATCACTCCTGTAAGTTATTTAAGAATCTGCATTCTATAATGAAACAAAGACATGTGAAATGATTGCCAATAAAATAAACATCAACCGGAAATCAAATTACGTCCAATTATATCAGCTATAGGTTACTCTACGACCTTCAATAATGAGCAACTCCCACTCAGCACAGAGATCTAAAAATGACCCTTCATGAAAATATGTAAAATAATTCAAACGAGAAACCATCGATCTGACATTTATACAAAACAGCAGACGAAAACCAAACATTGTATACAGCAACAAACTACAAACTCTGAATTACAGACCCCGGCCTAGGATAAACACTCTTCTTGTGATGTAAAGTTCCTATATGTTGAAACTGATATTCCGTTAACAGGTACAAAACGTAGACGTGTACAGAATTTAATGAGAGTAAAACGGGATTTAAAGCTACTTAAAAACTGTATATATGACAATGGGCATTTCATTCAAATCATTTAATTTAAGCAATTACTAACATTTACAGTGATGTTTTTTTCGATCCTTTTTTTACAAAATTTCCTAAGTCAGTGTCAACAATGCAAACAAAAGGATTGTCAAAACATGTTTTTGCAACACCAGCTGATTTGCCTTAATAAATACCATTGTCTCTATAACTATTGAAATAAACATATCAGCCTCATACACCCATTTACGGAAAAAAAGTTTAGGGTTCAAATCGCAAAGTTGTTTATTTTTATACTATTTTTTCAGAGGCATCGGTGGCCGAGTGGTCTAAGTAGTCAAACTACTGCATCACTAGCCAGTCAACACTGATGTTGTGAGTTCGAATCCCACACAAGGCAGGTGCACTCGACTCAACTCTTCATTGACTAGGATTGTCAGTTTTCCTACCGAAGGTCGATGGTTCTTTCCGGGCTCTTCGGCTTCCTCCGCCAATAAAAAATGACAGCCAAAAAATAGCATAATAGTGTTAAACGCCAATCAATCATTATATACTATTTTAGTAACATCAAGATTCACATGTTGATTCTTCGTTTTCTATTGGGAACAATCGTAATCAAGGAGACTTTTAACATGTGAGAATTTTAATACAGCAAGTTTACGATCAATGGAAATGTTTTAAGAAGGTTGACAATTTTTAAAATCCAAGCATATTTTTATATGTTTTCCTGACCAACCCTTCCCCAAAAAAGAATCAACAAAAAGGTATATTTTTAACCACCAATGCTGACAAGTTGACTGGTATACCGTGAATGTTGTACTTCACAATTTATAATCTACCAGTTATACGCTTACCAATACAAACAAAAGTAAAGCTAGACAACAGTAAATAAATATTGCTACTTCGTTTCATCGAAAAGTCCGTACTTTCATGTCCGTATTTCTATTAAGTATGGCGTTAACAACTACGTCAATTATAACATTTATAATGGATGGTCAAGAGAAAACTAACTTTATATGAAAGGCAAGATTTGAATAGAAGTAAATATTGCATAGGTAGAACTGCAGCGGGACAATACGATGATGATCAACCAAGACTTATTTTTGCTTAATTAAGATGACAATAGTAGCAGTTTTTTTAATGTCATAAATAAAATTACCTGTGTCCTCTGGTCTTTTGTGGAGAGTTGTCTCATTGGCAATCATACCACATCTTTTTTTTTAATATTAAACTTAAAGGTTACCAATTAAACACTGTAATTAGATCTTATATACTAATTCTATCGGATCACGGATGTAGACTGATTGATATTTAAGTGTTAGATAAAGAATTTGTGCTATTAGTTGCCATTGACTTTGAACTAGCTTATTGTAGCTGCGAGTACGCTTAGGTCTGTATTTTGAGCATGGTGTGTTTTATGTTAGTTACGTTTGTGATTTGTGTCAATCTGACGAGTAAAGCCATTTTCAACTGATTTTATAGTTTCTTCTAATGTTGTGCTTCTTACACCTTAAATTTGTATTTCGTTTATTTATTGTTTTGTACAGTAGTCAGGCTGTTATTATTTTTCCATTTGAATTATATTAAATTTGTCATTTCGAGGCCCATTATAGTTTGCAATGCGGTATGTGTTTTGCTTTTTGTTGAAGACCATTTGGTGATCGACCTATAGTTGCTTATTGCAACGACATTTGATATCTGGCTGAAAGTTATCCCATTGTCAAGCATTACACATCTTGGTCTTGGGACACAGTTATCGTCCTTTGATTTTCGGTGTCTACAAATAGTGGACAGTGTAAAACTTGCAATTTTTTTCATACACTTTCGAAGTTTATTTCTTTATATGTTATGCCAAAATTAGTAAGTAGGGGGATGATATTACATGTAAAAAAAAATTGGGGCATGAATTTTTAAATTAAGTAGTGATTTGGTCCAGTTTAAAAAGGTCAAAAGTAGTATGTATGAAGCTGTCAAACTGAATTACAGACCCCCTTAACATAACAGTATCCATATTTTGAGTTAGAGCTGACAAACTTTTCTAAAATTTTGATATAATTTGTCCCAAAAGTAGTACACTACACTTTAAAAATCTTTTCTGGATAGAGCGGGTGCGATGTCTTTTCTTTGCGTTTATTGTCTTAAAGAAATGCACTACGAAATTACTGTGTTTTCGGGCCTCTTTTAATTTTACAATGATCAATAACACAAGTTATGCATATAAATCCATATGGCCGAAATAGTTTTCCGACTTCTCATAGTAGTTATTGCTTTTAAAAGGCTGCCTTTAGTCTACTATGTTTTTTTTGCCAAAAAAAATATAGACAAAGAGAATTTGTAAACACTTATAATTATTAAACTTATTTTCGCGGATACTTTATTTCGCGTTTACCACTTTCTAGTCCACTTCGCGTTTATTTAATTTCGCGATTTTCTAATTAACCTGATGTAGTTTATTAAGGAAAGATCCAAGTTTTACATATTTGCATTATTTTTCTACTCGGGAAATCGCGAAAATAAATCGCTCGCGAAAATTAGTTGGTTTACAGTAAGTCCAATGACCAAAACTGTCAATCGACTTCTTATAGGAAGTATAGCCTTATAATGATAATTTGTTACCCATATTTGTGTTTTATTTTAGAATGAAAGGAACTGAAAATGAAAAAAATAAACACTATGGAGCAATACATCCAAATATATCGTCGCCCCTTTATGATTAATTTCCCTTGACTGACGGTTTTTTACTCATTTTTTTGTTATTATTTGATCCTATTGAAATAAGCTTTATAACATTTTAAACATCCCTGACACAGTCTCGAATATTCCATTTAACATCGATTTCGCTCATTTATTTCTCTTTTGATAGTGGGTTATTAATTTTTGTTAACATGTAAAATTGAGAATGGAAATGGGGAATGTGTCAAAGAGACAACAACCCGACCATAGAACAGACAACAGCAGAAGGTCACCAACAGGTCTTTAATGCAGCGAGAAATTCTCGCACCCGGAGGCGTCCTTCAGCTGGCCCCTAAACAAATATATATACTAGTTCAGTGATAATGAACGCCATACTAAACTCCAAATTGTATACAAGAAACTAAAATTAAAAATAATACAAGACTAACAAAGGCTAGAGGCTCCTGACTTGGGACAGGCGCAAAAATGCTGCGGGGTTAAACATGTTTATGAGATCTCAACCCTCCCCCTATACCTCTAGCCAATGTAGAAAAGTAAACGCATAACAATACGCACATTAAAATTCAGTTCAAGAGAAGTCCGAGTCTGATGTCAGAAGATGTAACCAAAGAAAATAAACAAAATGACAATAATACATAAATAACAACAGACTACTAGCAGTTAACTGACATGCCAGCTCCAGACTACAATTAAACTGATTGAAAGAGTATGTCTTCATCATATGAATATCAGGCACAATCCTTCCCGTTAGGGGTTTAGTATCATACCATCATAACATATATGAGAAGAACATAACCCGTGTCATGCCAACAACTGGTTTTTAAATAAATGTGTTTAGTGCCGATGCAAAGACCCTATAAGTGAATCAATATTAACGCCAAAATATGCAATCTTTAATGACCTGACAACAGTATCGTAACTATATCCCTTCTTAATAAGTCTACTTAAAGGTTTTGTTAGCTTCAGAGGTGAATACTGACATTTTTGTGCTTTATAAAGAATATTTCCATAAAAAATTGGATGTGAAATACCTGAACGTATAAGAAGTCTGCATGTTGAGCTATATTTACGAATGATGTCCTTATACCGATGATAAAATTTAGTAAATGTTTTGACTAGTTTGTGATATCGAAAACCCTTGTGTAATAATTTTTCAGTAATACATAAATTTCTCTCGTTAAAATCTAAAACATTGTTACATACACGAGCGAATCGTACAAGTTGAGATATATTAACACCGTAAAATGGTGACAAGGGAACGTCACCATCTAAAAATGGATAATTAACGATAGGAAATGAAAAATCATCTCTTTTATCATATATTTTAGTATTAAGCTTTCCGTTAATGATATAGATATCAAGATCGGTGAAAGGGCAGTGGTCATTGTTAGTATTAGCTTTATTTAAAGCAAGTTCAACAGGATAAATTTCTTTAGTATACATACTGAAGTCGTCATTATTGAGAGCCAAAATATCATCCAAATATCTAAAAGTATCATTAACTTTGTGTATCAGATGTTGTTTCGATGGGTCTTTGCTGATTTTTGTCATACATTGTAACTCATAGCAATACAAAAAAAAGTCCGCAATAAGTGGTGCACAGTTAGTTCCCATTGAAATTCCGATAACTTGACGATATACGGAATCTCCAAAGCGAACAAAAATGTTATCTAGTAAAAATTCAAGGGCATATATAGTGTCCAATTGACATAGTTTTTTTGTTTATTGCTACTAAAAAATGACCTAAAAGAGTTTGAACATATATATTCACATTCTGACTTTTTAAATGCCCATTTAATTAGGTGTGTGAATTTTTTCTTAATGAGAATGTGAGGCAATGTGGTATATAGGGTAGAAAAATCAAAACTTTGAACAGATTCAAAATCACCAATATATGCATGTAATTTATCAAGTACTTCCAACGAGTTCTTGACACTCCAAAAGTAATTAATTCCACTATTTTCGAAGGCCTTATTGGAACAATTTATTATCAGGTTTTTGATTGTACCAAGTGTACTGGTAAGAAGAATAGACAATTTAGTAGTGGAACAATGGCTTGAAGACGAAATGAATCTATATTTGTATGGTGTTTTGTGTAGCTTCGGAAGCCAATACATAGTTGGGACTTTCATTGTATTTGGTTCTGCATGTAAAGCGGTAGCTAAAAGTTTGTTTGTTACAGATGTCGTTTTTTGAAAATTGAGTCAGTTGGAATGTTGGTGAATTGGTGATTTCTTTTTTCAGAACCTCAATGTAAAGTTTACGTCAAACAATAATAATAATATTAGCAGCTTTATCGGCCGGGACAAAAACAAATTCCTTGGCTAGTTCTTTTAGTTTATGTTTGATACGAGAAATATGTTTATTGTGGTTATTGTTAAGAGTGAAATGTTCTTTAAAATGTTGAATACGTATATCAACTATGTTCATTACTGAATTAAAAAAAGAGTCCAAAGATTTTTTGTCAGCTTTTTCCCGTTTTATCCATTTCAAACAGTAAGTATGGAGTGAGTCGTGGATGATATTACGACACTCATTCCAATTGATAATTGACGGGGGACGATATTTAGGTCCTTTACTGAGGAATGATTTTAACTCTCGGTCTTGAACGATGTTAAGATCTCCTGTTATAACATGGGAAATGGGTCCATAAATGTATTCTGAATTACTGCAATTACATGAAGTAGGTGTATTTTTACTGATATTAACATCTTTACACAATTGGCTATAATTAAACACAAATTTCCGGGTAGATTTCTTGTAAATATAACAAATAAGAGGGAGCTCAGTATTATCAAAATATCCCGGAATTTGTTCTTTAACAGAATGGTCGTTAAAAATACCGGCAATATTTACAAAATCAAAACCTTTATTGACATACTTTATTTTAATAAACTGTTTTTTATGATCTTCAGGGCGATCAATTTTGGGCGATGTATTGTTTTCTGCTCTTTGGTCGTGTTGGTGTCGCTTTGACATATTCCCCATTTCCATTCTTAATTTTATTATTCAATACTGTGATTTGTCAGTCATTCTTTGCTAGAGTAAAAAAAAAAGGAACGAATGTTTAGTCTATTGATGAATTGTTTTTTTTGTGTTTGAAGTTTACATTTCATTTCCAGGAAACAACCAGCATTGCACACAAGAGAGTAACTTCTTCTCAAGCAGTGAATTAGTACCGTCTGGATTACTGTATAGGGACATCAACCATGGAGACTACATCTCCGTGAATCGATTCACAGTACCTATACAGGTACGTGTACAATCATGTATGGGGTTTAATCATAGAAGATTGTATTGTGCAGCTTGGGATCAATGTGTACCATGTGGAATATTGTACAGTTATCAGTCAACAGAACCCCATGACAGAAGGAATTGCAAACTAATCCTCCCTCCGATTCATCAAGAGAAAGTCGGAATACAAGACACAACAAGACGATAGTAGGCAATCTTTGATAAATACAAGTAAGTGTTATACTTATAACCTAATTTAGTTTACAAATCAATAAATGTAAAAACGAAAATCAAAAGAAATCTACAATAGTTCAATGTTTATGTAGCAGCAACATATTTGTTCTCTGTGTTATCAAGGGTCTTCACGACAATGCATCAATAGGTCGCAGAATCCATTAATAAATAAAACAGTGATTCGTAGCGTCCAAGTACGTAATCACGATAAAAATCTATTCTACAATTTCCAACTGGCCATTTATAGAAATTCCTGTCGAATGGTGAACGTGGCTATGCCTAAATTTGTTTGTGTACGAGATCTGAACTACTTGTTCATTTGCGGAAGTTATGATCCTTCACACACAAGCATATTTTAACATAAAATATTCAGTTATTCGGCACTTCGTATATAAAGCATGGATTTTTTTAACGGTAGACACCATTTAAATTATAAGGCGTTCGATGTCGTGCATACATTTTTCATCGTCTCGTTTTTAGATTTAAAAACAGTATTGATCAGTGCAATTTTGAATGAAAAAAATAATTGTCTGACTGTTATGTAAAAACAAAAACAAAACACAGCAATAGGAAGTAGATAAGATAACGTAAAATTCATCTGGTGTGAAAATACTTTTCAGTGGAATCAAACCTATCAATCTTAAAGATCAAACTGTTGGTCTTGAAAAATTAGTTTTTCGGAAAAGATATGATTGGCAGGTCTGTTGTATAACATGATCAATTTTTGTTTAAATCTCAACTAGCACAAGAGATCCACATGACATGTTGTGCTGAACGAAAAAAAAATAATAAAAATTCACGAATCACCAAATAAGACTGCATATTATTAATATATAATGCATATTTTGTTGTTATTGAATATTTTCCTAACTTTTTTGTTTATTCTCTTCTATATAAGGATTAAAAACAAGAAAAGACAGTCTTGGTTTTCTTTTTTAGATTTTCTGCCACAAAAGACAAAAGAAACTGAATACTAAAATTACACAATTTTGATGCATATTTATATTATAACACTGATTCCTGAAACAAACTGACTATTTGTTTTATGCAATGTACATATGTTTAATTTCATGTGTGTATAATATAATAAAATAAATATAATTAAATGTTATCTTGTTATTTTATTAATTAGTCATAATTATTATTTAAATGCATTAAACAATGCAATGCATAACATGATATTACTTCAATTGTTTGGATTGAGTGGTAAATGACTGTTTTTAAAGACATGAAGATACAAAACGTCGAACTTACTCCTCTGGCATACAATCTTAATCCTGGTTTATCTAGTGAGATTTTTTTTGTCCTTCCTCAAAATAGTTTAATGCATTCATAATATATTAACAGATGTGAATCTAAAGTTAAATGATTTTCTTTTTAAATGTATAGTTTTAATATATCACTGAAATGTATGTTTAACTAATTTCAAATAGGACATTGATATTTATTCTTAATATTTACAATGTACAATGTATGGCAATAAATAAATGTTCTTCCATTCAACTTTATATGAGTGTTATTAAACGTTATGTAGAGCTTGACCTTGTATGTGCCTGTCCCAAGTCATGAGCCTGTAATTCAGTGGTTGTAGTTTGTTGCTGTATATCAAATTTGTTTTTCGTTCATCATTTTGTATATAAATCAGGTCGTAAGTTTTCTTGTTTGAGTTGTTTGACATTTATTTTTCGGGGCCTTTTATAGCTGACTATGCGGTATGGATTTTACTCACTGTTTAAATGACGTACTGTGAACTATAGTTGTTAATTGCTGTGTCATTTAGTCTCTTGTGGAGAGTTGTCTTAGTTTTAGGATAGCCCGTCAAACCATGATGATCAAACATACGTAATAAAATACATCGAATTTGATTAGAGCATTGATCTAAAATTTCATTGAGGCTTAATCAATTACATTTACCGTTTGTAATATATACTTTATTATTATCGGTCCTGAAATGAACATGTGGATATTGTTTTTATCTAAATTTGCTTTTGTAAAATTTTGGAGAAATTTTGAAGTAAACGAATTATCAGCCTTATGAATAGCTCTGATTCCTTTTCCGGGTTCGTCGTTTACTTTTGGTCCCTTTTAGTTTTATCAGTCATCCTGAATTGTTTCATGTTTTTTTATTTTAAACATGTTGGACTCAAGCATCACTGAATAGACATTTATTATCGAAAGGTGCATCTGGTGCAGTAGAAATAATACTGTTAAGAGCCAATCCGCCAAAAAACCATGCAATATTCAGAAAGTCGCCCAAATCAACAGTCACACTTGACATTAAATTTTCAGAAAAATTGGACATTACATCTACAAGTTATTGTTCCTGAAATGTGTGAATTTACAAATGTTCACAGTTTTCTGCTAGTATTCGACAACTATATCAATATATTATAAGTATACATTGCATTAATGTGAGTAGAAACTGTTCTTTTACAGTCTGAACTTAATATAAATTGTTTAACGTCTTCTTTTAAAGTTACTGCTTTTGAAATGTTTTTTTTATTTTTTTTTAGGTGCATAATTTGTCAATGCGAGTTATTCCGGCTCCTGTGAGCCTCTAGATTTATGACCAATACTTTGTATTTCTGTATGATTATTTCCTTAAAGTATTAAATGAAACATTAATTATTCTTTTATACATTTGTTGTTATTTTTAGTTATAAGTTCAGCTCCTATCATATGTCAGTAGCCACAAATTAGGCGGCAATATTGAGAAAATTTGAATATGCAGGTTACCCCATTTTGTTGTTTCATCTACCAGACACCAACATTATTTGCCGAGCTGGAAATTTTTCTCAATTGTGTATATATAAATAAACTTTGCAGAAATATATGTTGCTTTACAATAATAAACAAGTCTTGGAGTATTTCGGCTCTGAAAGATGACCAAAATTAGCCATTTTGGACATTTAGCAAAATAAGACATATTGAAACAGTTAGATTATGCATACATTTTATAGACAGTATTGTTAATTATATGCATTCCTATACTCAAAAGTCAGTATTACTAGGAATAACTATTACTGTTTGATTGTCGTTGCCATTCTTTTTTATTTGAACCAGCGAAATATGCCAATATTCTTGTTGCTGTTTTCGAGCAATTTCATCTGTTAAAAGATGGCACAAAAAAAAAAAAAAAACTCCAAACGGTGCAATATGCTCAACAACAAAAAAATATGTGTGATTATTTGTTTTACTAAGGTGCACCAATGTGCCAAGTATGAACTCATTTGGTAAAAGTGACATTCGGACGGTTTTGCATGGTTTACTGGGAGATTGGATCTCAATGATATTATTCAATGGTTTTGATTGAGTGGTAAATGACTGTTTTTAAATACACGAAGATACCAAAAGTCGAACTTACGCCTCTGGCATACAATGTAAATCCTGTTTTATCTAGTGAGGTTTTTGTCAATCCTCAAAATAGTTTAATGCATTCATAATATAATTAGAAGTGTGCATCTAAAGTTGAATGATTTTCTTTTTAAATATCTATTTTCAATATTAATCACTGAACTGTATGTTCAACTAATTTCAAATAGGACGTTGATATTTATTCTAAATGTTTACAATGTACAATGTATTGCAATAAATAAATGTTCTTCTGATCAACTTTATAAGAGTATTATTGAACGTTTTATAAAGCTGGACCTTGTATGGATTTTAAAAGTGTTCAAAAATTTGAATATACGATAAAAATAAAGCGAAATTTTGTTTAATATCATATGTCAATTATTCTGGTATCTTTTATGAGTTTTTAAATTTACTGCCAATGCCAGCATATTTCTCTATTCCAGTCAACTGGTTCGGGTTAACAACAAAATTTGTTTTCTCTCGTTTACCGACAAGAACAGCATCAATCTAAAGGATATATTTTATAGATATATGTATTAGTGGTTCGTTCCATATTGTTCTATTCTTTTTTAAATGTAAACTGAACTATTGCAGCACCATGTCATCATTTGTCTCTTTAATGTCAGTGTTATTTCTAGCGTAATAATGATTGCTGTAAACTTTTGTTTTGTAGTTATGAACAAACTTTCTTGATTTGATTCTAAGACATACATATAGAAAAGGTAGTGAATGATATTGTAAAAGGTTTAACTAATGACCAAAAGGCTTTAGAATCTTGATTTTTGTCTAGTTTGACTAAATAGAAGTGTGTGATATAAGTCAATGATTCAACATTCGAACACAAACGGTCGATTAATATTTATATACATTTGTAATATACAAGGTCCCAAGTCTATCAAAATGTTTGATGAAAATAATCAAGAACGTTTATAGATCGATCATCAACAGAACAATTTGGAATAATATTCAAAAAATTTAAAACACATAAAGCTATTTAATAAAATAAAACTAATGATTGTCTTTTGACAGGTACATAGATAGAAGAGGTTCAAATTCCAATCTTCCGACTTTTCTTACATCCCGCATCAGTTGATAGATCTGTACATGTCCCATTTATACTAGTAATTAATCAGTTTTAGGATTGCCCGTCAAACCATGATGATCCATAATACTTATCAAATAAACATCGAATTTGTTTAGAGCTTTGATTTAAAAGTTCATTTAGTGTTAATTAATTGCATTTATCGTTTGGGATATATACTTTATTATTTTTTTGGTCATGGAATAAAAATATGCATAGTGTTTTAATCTAAATGTGCTTTAGAAAACGTTTTGAGAAAAAAACAATTGAAATTAACGAATTATCTGCCTTATGAATAGCTCTGATTCCTTTTCTGTGTTCGTCTTTTACTTTTGGTTCCTTTAAGTTTGATCAGTTCTCCACATTTGTTTTAGATTTTGATTTGAAATGTTTTGGACTCAGGCATCACTGGAGAGACGTTATTCTTCGAAAAATGCATATGGTGCAGTAAAACAAATACTGTTAATGATATTACTTCAATTGTTCGGACTGAAGGGTAAATGCCTGTATAAATAATTGAAGATACTAAAAGTCGAACTTACGCCTCTGGCATACAATCTTAACTCTGGTTTGTCCAATGAGCTTTTTGTCATACCTCAAAATAGTTAAATGCATTCATAATACAAAAACAGGTGTACCTCTGAAGTTCAATAATTTTCTTTTTAAATATTTATTTTCAATATTATTCACTGAACTGTAATACACCGTGTCACCAAATTTAAATGTTTTGTGTTGTGCCATTATTTCATATTGTGCATGTATGATAGTTTTTGGACATTTATTCAAGAGTATGTTATAAACTGAAAAAAAATACCACTAAAATAAGCGGTAATTTGTTTTTTATGTGTTCAAATTAGAAATCGACACACCTTAAAAGCTTTGTTACAACATCGTGCTTTCATTTATTTCATGTATTCCTCTATGTCAGGTAATTATAGTTTTTAATTTTAAATTATACTGTTTACATTGATTGCCAAGTTCAGACCAAGGGACATATTTGACGTGAGGTTCATTGCTCTGACATTATTAAGAAAAAAACGTTGATTTATTTGAGTTAAATAACTCCTCTGAAATATACCTATTTTTAAATGAAAATAAATGGTACACGTGGTTAATCAATCATTTTAATTGAGTGCTTTTATTTCTTAATTTGATTTTCACAAATGGATGGAAGGAACTTTATTACAAAAGTGCTAGTACACATCAATTGATTTATTATTAAACAAATGACAGCAACATTGCAATACAACATGTACAATGACAACAAAAATTTGTCCCCATCAATCTAGATTACCAGCATGTATTCTTTTTATTCAAAATATTGTCTCGCAACAAAATTTCAGTAGTTTTGATACCTCAGGCTGACTCGTATAACAAAATTATTTTAAAGAATAAACTAAAACTGACCATATTTGCACTTTATTATCTAAATCTATAAAGCCGCATAGTAAATCAACAATATTTGATTGTCAGAATAGATTGCATTATAGAAATGACAGCAACATTGCAACACAATGACAACACAAATTTGTCCCAATCAAGCTAGATTGCCAGCATGTCCTCTTTTTATTCAAAATATTGTCTCGCAACAAAATTTCAGTAATTTTGATACCTCAAGATGACTCATTTAAAAGAATTATTTTAACGCATCAACCAAAACTGACCATATTTACAATTTATCATGTAAATCTATAAAGCCATATAGTAAATCAACAATATGTTGATGTCAGGATGGATTGTATAATACAAATGACAGCAACATTGCAATACAACATGTACAATGACAAAAAAAATTTGTCTCCATCAATCTAGATTACCAGCATGTATTCTTTTTATTCAAAATATTGTCTCGCAACAAAATTTCAGTAGTTTTGATACCTCAGGCTGACTCATATAACAAAATTATTTTAACGCATCAACCAAAACTGACCATATTTGCACTTTATTATGTAAATCTATATAGCCGCATAGTAAATCAACAATATTTGATTGTCAGAATGGATTGCATTATACAAATGACAGCAACATTGCAACACAATGACAAAAAAAAAATTGTACCCATCAATCTAGATTACCAGCATGTATTCTTTTTATTCAAAATATTGTCTCGCAACAAAAGTTCAGTAGTTTTGATACCTCAGGCTGACCCATATAACAAAATTATTTTAACGCATCAACCAAAACTGACCATATTTGCACTTTATCATGTAAATCTATATAACCACATAGTAAATCAACAATATTTTGATGTCAGGATGGATTGTATAATACAAATGACAGCAACATTGAAATACAACATGTACAAGGACAAAAAAAAATTGTCCCCATCAATCTAGATTACCAGCATGTATTCTTTTTATTCAAAATATTGTCTCGCAACAAAATTTCAGTAGTTTTGATACCTCAGGCTGACTCGTATAACAAAATTATTTTTAAGAATAAAGTAAAACTGACCATATTTGCACTTTATTATCTAAATCTATATAGCCGCATAGTAAATCAACAATATTTGATTGTCAGAATAGATTGCATTATAGAAATGACAGCAACATTGCAACACAATGACAACAAAAATTTGTCCCCATCAAGCTAGATTGCCAGCATGTCCTCTTTTTATTCAAAATGTTGTCTCGCAACAAAATTTCAGTAATTTTGATACCTCAAGATGACTCATATAACAAAATTATTTTAACGCATCAACCAAAACTGACCATATTTACACTTTAACATGTAAATCTATATAGCCACATAGTAAATCAACAATATTTTGATGTCAGGATGGATTGTATAATACAAATGACAGCAACATTGCAATACAACATGAACAATGCCATAAATATGTGTCCCCATCAATCTAGATTACCAGCATGTATTCTTTTTATTCAAAATATTGTCTCGCAACAAAATTTCAGTAGTTTTGATACCTCAGGCTGACTCATATAACAAAATTATTTTAACGCATCAACCAAAACTGACCATATTTGCACTTTATTATGTAAATCTATACAGCCACATAGTAAATCAACAATATTTTGATGTCAGGATGGATTGTATAATACAAATGACAGCAACATTGAAATACAACATGTACAAGGACAAACAAAATTTGTCACCATCAATCTAGATTACCAGCATGTATTCTTTTTATTCAAAATATTGTCTCGCAACAAAATTTCAGTAGTTTTGATACCTCAGGCTGACTCATATAACAAAATTATTTTAACGCATCAACCAAAACTGACCATATTTGCACTTTATTATGTAAATCTATATAGCCACTTAGTAAATCAACAATATTTTGATGTCAGGATGGATTGTATAATACAAATGACAGCAACATTGCAATACAAAGACAACAAAAATTTGTCCCCATCAAGCTAGATTGCCAGCATGTCCTCTTTTTATTCACAATTATGTCTCGCAACAAAATTTCAGTAATTTTGATACCTCAAGATGACTCATATATCAAAATTATTTTAACGCATCAACCAAAACTGACCATATTTGCACTTTATTATGCATATCTATGCCACATAGTAAATCAGCTATATTTACTTGTCAGAATGGATTGTAAAAAAGAAATGACAGCAACATTGCAACACAATGACAACAAAACATTGTTCCCATCAATCTAGATTGCCAGCTTGTCCTTTTTTTATTCAAAATATTGTCTCGCAACAAAATTTCAGTAGTTTTGATACCTCAGGCTGAGTCGTATAACAAAATTATTTTAACGCATCAACCAATTAAAACTGACCATATTTGCACTTTATTATGTAAATCTATATAGCCGCATAGTAAATTAGCTGTATTTTGATGTCAAGATGGATTGTATAATACAAATGACAGCAACATTGAAATACAACATGTACAAGGACAAAAAAAATTTGTCACCATCAATCTAAATTACCAGCATGTATTCTTTTTATTCAAAATATTGTCTCGCAACAAAATTTCAGTAGTTTTGATACCTCAGGCTGAGTCGTATAACAAAATTATTTTAACGCATCAACCAATTAAAACTGACCATATTTGCACTTTATTATGTAAATCTATATAGCCGCATAGTAAATTAGCTGTATTTTGATGTCAAGATGGATTGTATAATACAAATGACAGCAACATTGAAATACAACATGTACAAGGACAAAACAAATTTGTCACCATCAATCTAAATTACCAGCATGTATTCTTTTTATTCAAAATATTGTCTCGCAACAAAATTTCAGTAGTTTTGATACCTCAGGCTGAGTCGTATAACAAAATTATTTTAACGCATCAACCAATTAAAACTGACCATATTTGCACTTTATTATGTAAATCTATATAGCCGCATAGTAAATTAGCTGTATTTTGATGTCAAGATGGATTGTATAATACAAATGACAGCAACATTGAAATACAACATGTACAAGGACAAAAAAAAATTGTCACCATCAATCTAAATTACCAGCATGTATTCTTTTTATTCAAAATATTGTCTCGCAACAAAATTTCAGTAGTTTTGATACCTCAGGCTGACTCATATAACAAAATTATTTTAACGCATCAACCAAAACTGACCATATTTGAACTTTATTATGTAAATCTATATAGCCACATAGTAAATCAGCAATATTTTGATGTCAGGATGGACTGTATAATACAAATGACAGGAACATTGCAATACAAAGACAACAAAAATTTGTCCCCATCAAGCTAGATTGCCAGCATGTCCTCTTTTTATTTACAATTATGTCTCGCAACAAAATTTCAGTAATTTTGATACCTCAAGATGACTCATATAACAAAATTATTTGAACGTATCAACCAAAACTGACCATATTTCCACTTTATGATGCATATCTATGCCACATAGTAAATCAGCTATATTTAATTGTCAGAATGGATTGTAAAAAAGAAATGACAGCAACATTGCAACACAATGACAACAAAAAATTGTTCCCATCAATCTAGATTGCCAGCATGTCCTTTTTTTATTCAAAATATTGTCTCGTAAGAAAATTTCAGTAGTTTTGATTCCTCAGGCTGACTCGTATAACAAAATTATTTTAAAACATCAACCTAAACTGACCATATTTGGACTTTATTATGTAAATCTATATAGCCACATAGTAAATCAGCAATATTTTGATGTCAGAATGGATTGTATAATACAAATGACAGCAACATTGCAATACAATGACCAAAAAAAATTTGCCCAAATCAATCTAGATAACCAGCATGTCCTTTTTTTATCATGTTCATTCAAAATATTGTCTCGCAAGAAAATTTCAGTAGTTTTGATACCTCAGGCTGACTTGTATAACAAAATTATTTTAAAGCATCAACCGAAACTGACCATATTTGCATTTTTAATAGTATGTATATCTATATAGCCTCATAGTAAATCAGCTATATTTGATTGTTAGACTGGATTGTATAATACAAATGACGGCAACATTGCAACACAATGACGACAAAAATTATCCCCATCAATCTAGATTGCCAGCATGTCGTTTTTTTTATTCAAAATATTGTCTCGCAACAAAATTTCAGAAATTTTGATACCTAATGCTGACTAGTATAACAAAATTATTTAAACGCATCAACAAAAACTGACCATTTTTGCACTTAATCATGTATATCTATATAGCCTGTTAGTAGTTTTGATACCTCAGGCTGACTCGTATAACAAAATTATTTTAAAGCATCAACCAAAACTGACCATATTTGCACTTTATTATGTAAATCTATATAGCCGCATAGTAAATCAGCAATATTTTGATGTCAGAATGGATTGTGTAATACAAATGACAGCAATTTCGCAATACAATGAAAACAAAAATTTGTCCCCATCAATCTAGATAGCCAGCATGTCCTCTTTTTTTCAAAATATTGTATCGCAACAAAATTTCTGTAATTTTGATACCTCAAGCAGACTCATATAACAAAATTATTTAACAGCATCATACAAAACTGACCATATTTGCACTTTATTATGTAAATATATATAGCTGCATTATAATGCAATAATATTTTGATGTAAGAATGGCTTATATAATACATATGACAGAAATATTGGAAAACAATGACTACAAAATCTTGTCCGCTTTAATTTAGAGTGCCAGCATTTCATCTCTGTATTCGTAATATAAAACTCTCACTTAAGTCAGTATCAGTATCTGTATTTCCCACTTCTGAATATGGATGGGTACGTCACAGATTCCTTTTGGGCTATTGTGTGATGTGTTGGTCTGCGCATAAATTAGTTGTGCTTACTGAGGTGTGATAATTTAAACTCAGTAGTTCAGGATGGCTTGTATAATAAAACTATTCCACCACATCATCCAACACTGTGACTGACATGACAGATTTCTTTTGTACTTTATAATGAAAAGTATGAGAAGTTCTCTTCTAGGAAAAGTATACTGTTAGTATATTATGTCGGTTGGTTGAATTTGTTGGTGGCTAAATATCAAGTGGCAAATATTTCATTCCTGTTCACATAAGTATATTTTTTCGGACGTTTAAGATATTATTTATAATCCGTAAAGACAAATCTAACGAAATTGACGAGATTGTTCATAATTATACAACACCTTATGTGCAATAACACTACAATTTTCCTGATGATCATTTTTTGGAAAACAAAATCGTAAATCCAAGGCAAACAAAGGTGAACTTACGATGAAATATTTATAAAGAGACTGTCAAAAATGGGGAACGAAGCAACGTTAAAATGATGTTGATAACCAATGATATAAAAATATTGTTCCGATGCGTGGATAACCTTTCTATCCGCCTTCTAGTTTAAAAAAAATCCTTTCTTTTATGATAACTGCATGTGATCACAAGTGTGTAATTTTATAGCCAAGGTTTAATGTAAATAAGAATATGAAAAAAAAAGATTTTTTAAATATGTGTATAATATCTATAACATAGAGTCTAACGAGTAAAGTAATTTGCTATACTGGGAAAAAAGAACAATAAGATTATTATTATTGTTTATGTTTACAATCCGAAAAATTAAAATAAAATGAACTTCGGTTTCAACCAATGAAATGTCGTACACCATTCATTCACACCATTAACTAATCTTCACACATTTTGTTGAAAAGGGATATATAATGATCTAATCATTGGATTTTTCCTATACTTACACCATGAACATGTAGATCAAAGCATTGGTGTTCGAGAGATGGAATGATGTCCTTTTAATTGTTTTCCTGATTGTCAAAAGACATATTTGACAAGAGGTTTATTGCTCTGACATTATTAAGGCAAGCGTTGATGTATTTGAGTTAAACAACTCATCTGAAATATCCTCAATTTTAATTAAAAATAGATGGTTCGAGTGGTTAACCAATCATATAAAACGAGTGCTTTTTATACTTAATTCTACTTCCTCAAAATGATGACAGGATCTTTATTACAAAAGTACTAATATAAAAGGAATATGGATTTATTATTATACATGGCACACAAATGTCCTGTGAACATGTTCAACTGTTTAACAAGATACACAGTTTTCGATCAAAATGAAAGAAGACGGTCTTAATACCACGAAAACTAGCATCCTTAAAATGATATTTATTCCATAATCCACAAACATTGGTATGCACAATAATAAAAGAATCCACAGTATTAACAAAAATAATTGGATATGCATTATGTTCAAGTTACGTAAATTTTTTTACCAAGCATCCTCAAAATAACATTCATTCCACAATCCACGAACATAAGTCCTCACAATGATATATTATACGTACAACAATAAGTGGATATATATTTTTTAGTAACGTAAACATTTTTGTGAAAACAACTTTTATTTGGTTATTTTTATATATGTGTTTAGAACCAATTTTTGTTTAGATTGTTCAGATAGGACAATTGTTGAGATGCCGATATGTATTTCAATGCATTATCAAACTTAAATTGAAAGGTCAACACCTAAGGGAAGATAACAAAAGAGATGGAATGTTTATATACAATAGATTAGATTATAAATAACCGTGTATAAGGTTTTTAAATTCAGATTTAACGGATGAATAACAATGAAATATGATTTTGTTTGCAAATGAGCAATATATAAAGTGTTAAGTAAGGCACAACTTATAAAAAAAGAAACATTTCTAGCTTAAGACGGAAAACATTAATTGTGTTACCATAAATGGAAGGGAAGACATTTGATTAAATATTTGTTTTTTGTTTTTTTTTTTCGAATGGGAACTTTTAATTTTTCTCCCGCTGATTTCTTTTTTCAAAAGGTTAGCTTGCTGTTTGGTTATTAAATTATTGAGATATCTCTTTGTCTTTCAGTACATTCGCATATTTTTGTCTACTTTTGTAAAGTTTATTATAAGAAATGCCCCTAAATAATTTAAAGTAATAATCTAAATGTAATGCCATTAATGGTTTGTCAGCAGTTGTATACAAGTGATTGATTTTACTTAAGAACATGGAATTTACAGCAAATCCGGACATTAAATATTGTTTTATCGGTAGGTAATTCAATTGATTTTGTGATTAATAAATTCAAACATAACTTGTTATGAATTTATCTCCGTACATAACATTGCAATTGAATAGTGATTTTATTCATTGTTGTGGGTATTTTTGCGGAAGCTATAAAAGAGAGAGAATTAATTGTAAACTGCAAAAATTATTAGTAGGACCATTTACCAATAGGTCAAATGACCAATATTGTCGATCGACTTCTTGTAGGAATTATTGTCTTAAAATTGTTATCCACATTTATGTTTTTCTAAAGTACAGAAGATAGAAAATTTGAAAGAAAAGGTTACCATTAGGACAAGAACTACAAATATGAATATGTCAACAACACCCAAATCGGCAGTCGTCAGACCTTTAGGAGTAATCTCCCCTGAACGGTTACTCTAAATAATTTGTTGTGTTTTTTTGTTTTTTTTTGGAAAATATAGTGAATAGAGGTAAATACCAAAATGAGCGAAAAGAACTAAAAAGATCTACAAAAAAGCCAAAATGACCGAAACTATAACATGTATAAGCCGACTCCTTATCCGTGAGTGATACATTTCACACCTTTTATTTTACCATTATTTAGTCCTATTTAAATATATATTTTTTTACGAAACGTCACTTACACAGTCTAGAATATTCAATTCAATTGGGTAGTTTATTTCTCATTTGATAGTTGTTTATATGACATGTTTAATACTGCTAATTCAGTGATGAAATGCTGTAGTAACATAACGAGTAAATCATGATGAGAACACTCGTCTGATGAATTGTGAAAATAAAGGATTTTTGTTGTGTTTAAAGTTCACATTTTATTTCCAGGAAACTACCAGCTTTGCACACAAGAGAGTAACTTTTTTATCAAACAGTGAATTGGTGCCTTCCGAATTACACTACATGAGCCTCGACCATGCAGACTTTATCCCCGTCAATCAATTTATGATACCTTTACATGTACAGCTAATTATGGGTAACACTCGCATAAGAATTTACAATGCAACTGAGAATGGATTTGTACCATGTGGAATATTGTACAGTTATCATTCAACAGAACCTTATGATGGAAGGAATTGCAGAATTATTCTCCCTCCGATTCACCAAGAGATAATCGGAATACAAGAAACAACAAGACGACAATGCATACTTTATTAACAAGTATATGTATTTAATCTGTATTGTTTTATATATATCAAGAAACAAAGACATTTAAAAACATTTTATAATAAAATTGACGTAGAGCGGTGCTGGTTCCAGTTAACTTAGTGTTGAGTAGACCAGCCAAAAAGTTAACTTGCGATCAGGTCTGGTTGGATCAGAGTTGTCAAAATCAAAGTTAACTTATGACAGGACTGTTTTCGAAGTTAACTTATAATAGTAGCGGACCTGTATCCAAGTTAACTTTTTCGGCAGTCATAAACACAGACCTAGGACCAAGACCGCCTTTCAAATTAACTTGATTGTTGTCCTAGGACTGGTCAGAGCAGGTTAACTTAGACCAGTCAAAATGACTGGTTATCAAGTTAACTTGCTGTACATGTTAGGACTGCACCCGTATGTACCGAATTAAACTATTTACCATGTTTGTAATAACATGAACAAGACGACTGGTTCCACATGTGAAGCAGGATCTGCTTACCCTTCCGGAACACCTGAGATCACCCCCAGTTTTTGGTGGGGTTCGTGTTGCTTCGTCTTTATTTTTCTATGTTGTGTTTTGTGTACTATTGTTTGTCTGTTTGTCTTTTTCTTTTGTAGCCATAGCGTTGTCAGCTTGTTTTTGATCTATGAGTTTGGATGTCCCTCTGGTATCTTTCGCCCCTCTTTTAAGATAGATCCGATGTCTTTTTCAGAGTATTCCTTCTGGGCATGTTGGAAAACTGTGCTAAAAAAAAAATATCACAAAATACTAAATAGGACTGTGTATATTGTATCCATGATTTGTTGTTATTGGACATCTGCCTAACATTTGTTTCTTTTTCATTTCTATAAAATGAATACAAGAAAAAGAAAAAAAGATAATCATGGTTTTCTTTTTCAGATTTTCTTCCACAGAAGATACAAGAAACTGGATACTAAAAGGACAAAATGTTGATGCATATATAATTGATTACTTAAATATGATGAATATTTTTTTTTTCATGCAATGTATATATTCTTTATTTCATACTTGCATAATTTAAGATAAATAAATATTATTAAATGTTTTCTTGCTGAATTTATCTTCAAGAAATATGCATCTAAAATTAATATTACAAAAAGAATAGCAGGAATCATCATAAATATCAGACAGCACTAATGATCTCCAAATTATCAACAAAAAATCCTCCGAAAATACATACAAAGCCGGGTCCAGGAAGCCTGATTATGTACAGACACAGATATGCTGATGTAAAACCAGTTTTTTTTTCAAATGAACCTCTCCACTTGTTTACCTGAACCATGTGCGGAAAAATAAATTATACAATAAAAGCATACAAAGTACGGCTCATTTTTCATTTCTATAGAATAAACCTTCACACATTTAACACTCGGAATTGTATTTTAATTTGGGTTTAAATCGTGTAACTAGATTATCAGAAAATCTCTATAATCTAGAATTTGTTTAGTAAATCTAAATTTTAAAATAATTTTGGAATTATAAAATATGTCGGTCGTTAATTCTGAACAGATTATATTTTTTTTATTATTTCGTGGGAAATATTTAGTCAGTGTGATTTATATAGGATTAATTCACTTGTTCACGGTTATGTGAGTCATCTATTTTTAGCACACACATAACTTAACATGTAATACTATGCAGTTAGCAGTTGAGTTTTTGTTGGATATATACACTCTTTCGTGAAGAATTCTGGTGCAGTAATGGGGTGACAGGAAGGACATTATGTCAGTACTATTATGAACTATGATACCTGATTATGCAAGGTGAACATAAAGTTATTTAACCATGCCCTCCGACAGTAACATATTACTACATGACGCTATAATAAACACATTATCAATATAATGATAAGGTGTAGTGAATCTAGGGAGAAGGTTAAATATACTCTTTGTATTCAAACGCTTATTCACCGAAAAATATAGAAAATATATATTTTTATTATAAGTAATCAAAAGAGCAAATAATTTTAAGAACTTAAATTATTGAAGAAATACTAATTAGAAACTGATATAAATTAATATACTATATCAGAATAATTACAGTGAATAAATTAAAACAAATCGTATGAGAATAATTCCTCGTTCTGAGTGAATACACATAAAAAAATATCTCGTTTAGTCCCTAGTAATGAAAATTAAAACCATTTTTAAATATTATTAAAAAAAAAACCATCAAAATCTAAAACCTCGAAAGATGTTTTAATTGTATTTTAGTCTTGTAACTAAGTTGCCAGAATAAACAAAATGATATAGTTACTGGGTTGTCAGAATTTAGAAAAAAAGTACTGTAACTAGATGGTCAGAATTAAAAAAAAAAAGTATTTTGACTGGATTGTCAACATACAAAAAATGGTATTGTAATTAGACTGTCGGAATAAAAAAAAAATAGTCAGTTGAAAGAATGAAAACAAAACCGCTATAAATAATCATTAATAATAAGATAAACAAATAAGAAATAAAACTATTTTTGAACAATTCAGAAATATATACAGTGTATATATGAACGAATACTGTGGTATTGGTAAACTTATTACACTAGAAAAATTATGATAACTATATCAAATATAGTTTCGAATCAGTGAATGCATTAGGTAAAATATCACCTGCAGATATAATTTTAAAACGACACGTACACAAAAAATAAGACTGTTCGAAGCAAACAAATCAAAGTGTACATCAAATGACTCGTACTAAAGATAACGTTAATGTTGATTGTTTTGTGATTTTTTGGTATTTGATCGAAAAAAAGTCTTATAGGCATTTACACCTTTGTTAGGATTTTGAAGATCTTCAATGAGACATTGATGCCATTTTAGTATTTAGTCTGTTTGTATTATTTCATGTGCATGTATCATTAGACTGATATTTTAGTTTTAATAATTGATTGTTTTATGTTGATGATAACTTTTGTAGTACAACACTACATATAAGTTAAAATTTCTTTTGAGAATGTCTTGATATGACGATATTTCACCGGTTGTCATTGACAACGGTTCGGGTGTGACCAGGGCTGGTTTTGATGGAGATGAGACCCCAGTATGTGTGTAAAGCACAGTTATAGGCAGACCAAGGTCAGATACAGAATACAAAGTTAGAATATGTTTCGTTAAAGACGGAAATGCAATAAAAAGATGTAAAATAAAAAATCTATTCTTCTCACCCAAGATGAAGGGTTTTTTTTTTTTTTTTTTTTTTTTAAAGTTGTACTGCTTGAGTAAGAATTCACTTGTATACAGCAAAACAGTCTATAACATCGCTTTCTGTGCACACATCAGGTGGGACTTACATGGAAAGGAGGTTGGAGGTTGAGGGAGGGGTAATGAACTCATCATAGATACCAGGATTAAAATGTTGTATTTGCACCAGACGCGCGTTTCGTCTAAAAAAGACTCATCAGTGACGCACGAATCGAAAAAAATAAAAAAAGGGCCAAATAAAGTACGAAGTTGCAGAGCATTGAGGACCAAGAATTCCTAAACGTTTTGCCAAATACAACTAAGGTAATCTATTCCTGAGGTAGAAAAGCCCTAGTATTTCAGAAATTCAAAGTTTTATCAACAGTTAATGTATAATTATGACCATATCAATGGTAATGCATGTCAACGCAGAAGGGGAGTGTCGTTGGTAAAATGGAAATCGAAAGAAATATTGTTTTTGTAGCAAACATCGACCTTTGAAATATCATTTTAGAATACAAAAAAGTCAAAAGATTTTCTCGTCCCTACGTTCGCTGAAATGTCTATAATACTTTATAAATGGTATGCATCTGAAGCACTATTCTGGATTTACTTCCATCAGGAGCGTTCAAAGCAAAACATGTGTAAGCCGTATTGATAATTAACAACACACATTATTTAAGAGCTTATCGACCAACAGGACAAAAAAGTAAAAGCTAAAACCGTCAAGTTCAACCTTACCAGAGAGGATTGGAACCTTAGTTTCTTTCTAAAATTATCAATCACGATTTTAAAGAATGGTTTGTTATGAATCATGACAGTACCGAAGCGATGTCTACTACGCTGATGATACATGAGGGGAATGTGATAGACAGGAACCAGTGCTAGTAAAATGAAAATAAAATTTTACAATTTACCTTCATCAGGAACGTTCAAAGATAATAATTTGAAAACCGGATGGACAAATACCGAACAAGGCTGAGTTAGAGCTATACGAAATCATTAGGGCTGTACAGTTAAGCTAGTCTTAAATTCGTAACCACCTGTGCACATATCGGAAAAGAATCTGTGTTGAAAGGAAATTATAATACGTATTTCCATTCTTTTTTCTCTACAGAGTATGGTAATTTCCCTCTGTTTTTCTTCTCTCTATAGTAAGGTAATATTTAAATGTTTTATCTCTCTCCAGTGTATGGATTCTACAGATTACTATGTTGGAGATGAGGCACAGAAAAAACGTGTTGTGCTTTCCCTGGATTATCCAATAAAACATGGAATTGTAACAAATTGGGACGACATTGAACTGATATGGCATGATATTTTCAATTGTTTTCTAGAGGTACCGCCACTCAAAATATTCAAAATGGAAAATCCTTTATTTAATGTCAAAGTCAAAAGCCCAATCACATCAGATAAATGGAAAACAACTATCATATTCCTGACTTGGTACAGGCATTTTTCTTATGTAGGAAGTCATAGATTAAACCAGGTTTTATAGCCTTTAAACCTCTCACTTTTATTGCAGTCCTTACGATTTACATGACACATATGTGATATTGACAACAATATGAACGTGTTCGTTTTTATTTTGCTTTGACGTAGTCAAAAAGCAAGACATAAGTTTGCTGTTTCCGGCGTCGGCGTCGGCGGCAACAATGTATTAGTTTGTGATTAGGTCTAGTTTATGGTGAACCACAAGCGGTAGGTCAATGATATTTGGTATGCAGTTGTATTAGCATTTGCACATTTAATTTCCATGGAGATGATTTGTCCCTGCCCCCTCAGTCATTGTCTATTGACTTTGAAATATTTGCTTAGTTTACATGTATTAGTTTGTGATTAGGTCAGTTTATAGGGAACCACTAGTTGTAGGTCAATTTTATTTAGTGTGCTGTTGTATAAGTGTTGGCATATATCATTTCCATGGAGATTATTTGGCTCCTCCCCCTTAGTCATGGTCTGTTGACTTTGAAACATTTGCTTAGTTTACATGTGTAAGTTTGTGATTAGGTCAGTTCAAATGGAACCACTAGTGGTAGGCTAATGGTATTTGGTATTCATTTGTATAAGCATTAGCAAATCACATTTCCATGAAGAATATTTTGCCCCACCTCCACATAGTCATGGTCTATTGACTTTGAAACTTTAGTTTACATGTATTAGTTTGTGATAAGATCAGTTTATGATAAACTGCTTATGTTGAGTCAATGATATTTGATATGCAAATTTATTGGCATTTGCAAGTATCGTTTCCATGGAGATTATATAGCCCCACACCCTCATCATGGTTTATTGACTTTGAAACTTTTACATAGTTTACAAGTTAATGTTTGTGTTTAGGTTTGTTTAAAGGGAACGCCTTATAATAAGTCAATGGTATTTGGTATGTAGTTGTATCAGCATTGGCACATCTCATGTCCATGGAAAGTGTTTAGCCATGTACCTTCAGTCGTGGTTCAACGACGAATATTTGCATAACTTACTATATATTGCTATTTTAATTTCAACATTTGCATTTTCAAAATTATAAAAAAGACGAGACATCTGTTGATCATTCCATCTCGGGTTAATTAGTGTCAACACTTCTGATTACACGTGTGCAACAATTAAAATGTTTACTTTGCAATTTCCTTCAATGAGACAATTTGTATTCATTGATACATCAGCTTATTTCTGAAAGTAATTATTCTATTACAAAATTGATGAATGTTGTTCGAACGAAAGACAAACATGTGAGCGAAAATAAACACTTTTGCTTAATCCACCAAAAATGAAACCCACGTTCACAGTATATCTTATTGTACATGTAATACACGTGCTTACCTCAATATCCATGCTTCTTTGTTGATTGTTTACTAAGGTGACAATCGGTAAACTTTGGTTTCAAAACACAACAATTAATTAGCTGCCATATTTTCACATCAAAACAGACCGAGTGAAATATTTGTTTGACGATTATTCGATATGGATTTGTAAAAAATGATAAAATCGTGCGCAGAAGTCTAAGTTAATGATATATACATGCCATGGTTCAATAATTTGATTAACATCATATTTCACCAGTCACTCGTTTCATATTACTTTAATTAAGATCATATTATTTTTGTTTGAGGGGCTAGTTAAAATCTTTGTTTTCATGAGTAAAACAATCATATTTCTCAAAGTTAAAGAAATTAATCAGGCTGTACCATCATCCTTTAGTTGAACATTCCCTCTGCCTTTTTACCCTTAATGTTTAAATTTTTCTTTCACAGGATATTGTAAACAACCTGCTGTTAAGAGACTAGATTTAGGAGGCAGAGACCTTACTTCCTATTTGCAGACTCTGTTGCATGAAAAAGGACACGATTTTGTAATCACCGGTAATATATTACCATAACACACTATTTTCAAATATATTTTGCAATTTTCAATTTACAGATATAGTACAAAAATGCTTCATACGGACCGATATCTATAATTGATAATAAGGGTTTTTTGGGGAAAGTACTTTACGACAAAAAGAGATGATTTCAATTCTTTCACTATGAACACACCCATTTATGTTTATCAGCTGAATACGTAGTGTGTTTGTAACAGATTAAAAGATATTCCCACGCTATTTATTTCTCATCTTACCGTAACCAAGGAAGCTATTGTACCAAGGGGTTCAACTTGTAAAGTTCCTATTTGAAATATACGGACGGTCCCATGATTGTGTTGACCGTTATGCAATATATATAAATATATTGACACAAACGTGTTACATTTATCATTACATCAATGTATAATGCCTTCCTTTTTTCCTCGTGTATTACAACACTTCGGCACATAATATACACTTGTAATGACAAACAGGACAGAAGTCACTGATGGAGCAGGAATGATTAGCCCTTTCGAAGATAACCCTTGGTTTTATTGTCCCGTCTTATTAATTTCGTCTTCTTTTTTCATTTTTCCAATTATTAATTCTTCTTATATGCACGTCGAATCTATAGTTTGTTTTTTTTATTTTGAAATAAAAAAATCAAAAGAACTGTTAAACGACTTACATTCTAAGTCACTTCTTCGTTTGCAAAAACAGAGATAACGTTTCTATCATTTCTACCAAGAAACGATGATTTGAATAAAAAGTTCTCTTAACTTAACATCACAAAAAACTTCCTTTTTAATTTACAACACTTTTGTTCGACATATAATTGGTATTCGTTTTTCCTTTATTTTTCTTAGACTGACAACATATAGGAGCGCTTCATCGAAACTGAAAGGAAGCTGGTATATTTGTGATCTTACCCTGAATAGAATATCTTTTCCTTCATATAGTTAAACACAATTATGTATTTGAAATTTCATATTGCGTTATACAATAAGTTTCTGAAGAATTCGATTATTTTTACTTCATTTTCAAAAAAAATAATTTGGCCTTAAAAGTTGCTGATGAAGACTAAGCAAGAAAACATCATTAAATGCACTAAATGATAGCATACTATTTCTCAATCAATTTAGAACCACTTATTACTGAATTTCTAACGATATTTAGATTGTGTTGCGCTTTCAATATACTACAAAAATATTTATTGCAGGTGATTTTGAAATTGTTAGAGAAATGAAGGAAAGATTGTGTTATGTTGCTGAAGATTACTCAAAAGAAATTACTTTGTCAGAATGTTTTCCTGATGTTGATAAATCATATGAACTTCCAGATGGAAATTTGATAACTATTAGTAAGGAGAGGTTCCAGTGTCCAGAGATTTTGTTTCGACATTCAAAAGGTAAGGTAAATTTATGAAAAATAAGGATACTAATAGTAAATGAACCGAAGACTCATATACGTTATCATTATTGCTGCGAAAAGATAAACAGCAATAATAAAGTTATACTAGCTTTACCCAGAAAAATTAGGAATGACTGACGCGAACGTAACCAAAAGCCAGTAATAAAATCGTGATATTCGTCGTGGTTTCCAGGTGTAATAATACCATTGATTTTCCCTTATTAGTCTTTGTTCAATTTGAATTTTTCAAAAAATTATGCAGAATTTTTCTTTGTTTCAAATAAAGAAATACTTGGCATTAGTAAAGTTTTATCCTGTGCAGTACTATAGACAAAATTTCACATCACATTTCATTGTAGATAATAAAATAACAACCACTGGAAGTTAACCAATCAAATTTTTGCCTCGTTTTTGCCTGTGTACAAGCTATAGTAACCATATAACCTCAAGTTTCCAAAATATTCTATAGGAACAACAAATAAAAAAATAATGGTGCTTTGAAACACCCAAGACATATGTTTATGACCCTGGAATTTTGGACTGCAATGAAATGTAGTATTACTAGTATTTAACTACAACTGCCAAACTCAAGGGAATATTTTTTTTCGACCATTTTTTGTATTCAACCGGGTGTGACGTTCTATGATTTGATGGTATTACACCTTCCATTCAAGTAAAACTACGATAATTAATCGTATACAATAATGTCAGCTTCGAGGTTATTAAAACGGAATGATGATCGTAGTTACGATAAGTGGAACATTTCCGTGAATACCAATCCTCAATTGTGTTCACCTACTAACACTAAGGTTGTGTGTTAAAATCACGATCGTGGCAGAAGCCCTGACTCCAAACGTTATTGACTAGGATTGTCAGTTTTCTAACCGAATGTCGATGTTTTTTTTTCAGGCACTCCGGTTTCCTCCACCAATTAAGACTGACGATCACAAAATAATACAATAGTGTTAAAAGTAGTGTTAAACACCAATAACTCAATCAATCAACCCAGTAAGTTAAGGAGCACAGTCCATAGCCTCTTGAAAATGCTTTTAACCCCACAAATTAACAAATTCTTATTTTTCATAAATTTACTGTTACAAATGAAATATACGTGTTGTGTAAGTCAAAATAGTAAAAGAGATTACCAAAATCATTATCTGGTATAAATGGTTGAAATTTCTGTTTAGTGATCACGGTGATAAAAACCCAAAAAACAATTGAGGGTAACGTCTTCACACAATATAACACAATGTTGACTGCTGTACTCCTATTTTTGTCATTTTTACTTATTTTGTCTGTTTGTTTTGTTCACACGTCGTTTTCAATATAATGGAATTTTGTGCGAATGTTATACAAGTGAGAGGTTTAGCTATCTATAGAACCAGGTTTAATCCACCGATTTATACATAGAAAAATGCTTGTACCAAGTCAGGAATATGAAAGTTGTTAATTTCTTAGTTTTTTTGTTTTTTTTTTTTTATTTTACTTTTTATTGATTTTGCACATCTGATGCCCTTTCTAAAATCACTGTTATTGGGAACGCCCAAACACAAACATTGAAAGTCAGGGACCTTGAACTGACCTTCCTTTTGTTTAAATTCCTACTTTGCAAGGGTTTTGCCGAAATATTCAAAATACGTATCCACTCTACATTATATTGTGTGATTTGTTTATGGAGTATTTATTTCCTCTGTTTGTCTCAGAATTAATATTCTATCTTATACAAAATCACAATCAACATGTGTTACTATACAATTACATGCATAAGTCACTGTCGATTGTGATTGATATTTGAGAATGAACTCACTTAAATAATGTAAAGTAGACGGGTAACTATACACAACATTTCGGATACAAGCTTTATATTTTCGATGTCGGGGCATTTTAAAGCTAACAATACGGTATGGGGTTTTCTCACTTTTGAGAGCTGTACGGTTGCTTGTAATTGCTTCATTTAACTTTGATTGATAGTCGACATTCATACCACAACTTCTTATTTCTATAGAGTGTACAAAACAGTAAACATTGCAAATTTTAACTGTATTCAATGCTACCTAAAAAATGTCAAAGCCAATTCTTATTGATAGGCATATTTCATACTGATATAAAAAAGCAGTGTTCATAGAAATAAGGTTGTTTTCTTAATTACCAATGTATTGAAATTCAATGTATTGTAGGATTTGCAAAGCGTCTGCAGAACGAATTTGCAACTTTGATTCAAGAACGCATGCTAACAAATGTAATTGCCCCACCAGAAAGAAAAGATTTGTCATGGTTTTGTGGATCAATTCTTGCTTCATTATCAACATTTAAATCCATGTGGATCACAAATACAGAGTACGAGGAATATGGACACGATATTGTCAACAGGAAATGTAATTAAATCATCTTAATAAAATAGATAATATTTTTTTTTATCTTACTTTTTTTGATTTGTTTCAAATTCGATACGGACAGACACAGATACTTAGCCATGATATAAAATTCTTATACTAGAAAGGCGATTTCAGTGTAAACTGCCAAACCTTGAGAAAACAAGCCGTTACAGAATGTTCAAGATTGACCATAATATTGCAGACTTACTACAGACACCTACACATCGCTGTTTTTTTTTTTTAGAAAGTACACTGTGACTTGTTACAATTAGGGTCAGGCCATTTGTCATTCTACTGATACGTAGATAAACAAAAAAAGATTTCATATGTTCTTTGTATTTCAACATATTAAATGTAGCATCTTTGTTCGTATTTCAACTATCAAAACATGCGTCTGTCTATTCTGTAAACACTTGTGCAAAATTGATGTTTTAGTTTGAGTTTTTTTTTCAGTTGGAACATTTTGTGGTAACTGTGGTCATATGACATCTAGGTATATATATTATGTCTAGCACATTGTTCTGTTATAACTAAATCAGTTTGATATACAGTCATAACAGATAAGGTTACACGGAAGCTTTTAACCAAGAGTTCCGAGTAACGAAGTTATCCGTTTGTAAATTTTACGGTTGCAATCACGAGTTAGTTGACCGTTATTGAATATCCGTTTCACAGATGATAGTGGATATGTTCAAATTGGTGTTAATACCATCCTGTCCTTCATTCTCCGAATGCACTACACGAAAAGGCAGATTTACAACAATTTGGGCAATCATGTAAATGTATGACAAATGTAACTACTTTTCTGCCAGATATATTTGCTGACCTACTAATGTATATGTAAATGTATTATTCCTTTGGTATTATTTAGTACGTCCTCAAAGATATGCTAAAGATAATTATTTCATTTCCATAGCATTATTCATATCCCAAAGATATGTAAAGATAGGCCTGAAATTTGCATGCACTTTCCAGGATAGGAGATGTATGCAAAGTTTAGAATTTGCATAACTGTTTTACAGAGGTGTGGGCAGTTTTGAGAGACCGCGGTTTATAAAACATTAACAACGAATGTATATGCTGTCAAATGTTTCTGTTATATTTGCTCACGTTTCTAGATATCGTCCATGCATGTAACGAAATGTATTTTATTTACTTATACTTTCCAGTATTATAGTTATTTTGATAAATATTGATATTTGCAACATATCTTTACAGACGTATGCAAAGTTTTGAGAGACCGCGGTTTATAAAACATAAACAACCAATGTAAATGCTGTCAAATGTTTGTGTTATATTTGGAAACGTTTGTCGATATCGTTTATATATGTAAAGAAGTGTATTTTATTTACTAATACTTTCCATTATCATAAATATTTTGATAAATATCGATATTTGCAACATATCTTTACAGACGTATGCAAAGTTTTGAGAGACCGCGGTTTATAAAACATTTACAGCTAAAGTAAATGCAATCAAATGTTTGTGTAATATTTGCAAACGTTTGTCGATATAGTTTATGTATGTAAAGACATGTATTTTATTTACTAATACTTTCCATTATCATAGTTATTTTGATAAATATTGATATTTGCAACATATCTTTACAGACGTATGCGCAGTTTTGAGAGACCGCGGTTTATAAAACATTTACAACCAATGTAAATGCTATCAAATGTTTGTGTTATATTTGCAAACGTTTGTCGATATCGTTTATGTATGTAAAGAGGAGTATTTTATTTACTAATACTTTCCATTATCATAAATATTCTGATAAATATCGATATTTGCAACATATCTTTACAGACGTATGCAAAGTTTTGAGAGACCGCTGTTTATAAAACATTTACAACGAATGTAAATGAGGTCAAATATTTGTGTTATATTTGCAAACGTTTGTCGATATCGTTCATGTTTGTAAAGAAATGTATTTTATGTACTATTACTTTCCAGTATTATAGTTATTTTGCTAAATATTGATATTTGCAACATATCTTTACACAGATATGCAAAGTTTTGAGAGACCGCGGTTTATAAAACATTTACAGCCAAAGTAAATGCTGACAAATATTTGCTTGTTTTTGCAAACATTTGTCGGATGTATACATGTACGTAAAGAAATTCATTTTATTTATAGTTATTATATGAAACATTGAGTCTGTTAAGTTGTCTTTACACAGGTAAAGCTTTGCGAGACTGCAGTTTATATATCGCATGCAGAACAAACGTAAATGAGGGTCGTGATTAGAGCTAAATGAAGAAAAAAAGAAAATAATTTACTCCCAAAGAATTAGATAAAAAGGGTCTAATATATACAGAATAGAAAATAGTCATGACAATGGATATAAAATATAAAAAAAAAATAGAGAAATATGACCTAAATTATCATAGAATATAGATATAACAGACCCCATCCAGACCATAGTAAATGCTATATAAGATGTGTCGATTATTTTGCATTTACGGAAAAAATAAATCCATATATTGTATAGTAATTTTTGCAGTAAAGTTCACGTATTGATAGTTTTAGAGAGTCACACCGAGCGAATATTTGATTTGAAGTAGATATTGTTCTTCCCGATTCAAAACAGAACTGATTGAAGATATAATTAATGATATTCAAAAATGGCAGGGTGCATTTTAAATGTCGGACCGATGATATTTTTTTTCTATTTGAATAAATAAGAAAATCTCCAAAGCTTTACTCCAGAACCATGGAAAATATTTAAAACAGTAATGGGGATTTTTTTTTATGATCTTGCTTGCATAACAAAACACAAATACTTCAAAATGTTCATAACTTTCCGTACAGCAGAGATTACAATTCGATATGGTGGTATCAGAACGGAAACTTTAACTAAGACGATAAATTGTGACAGTAAACTGATATTTTTTTTACATCTTATAGACACATAATAAATAGGTTGATAGATTGATTTGTGTAAACGTCCAGTTGCAAATACTACATGAATCTCAGGTGTAGGAAGAAATGCACTATTATAATAACACTGTATTATATTGTAAACAGCTTTACCTTTTGTACTTCAAAATATGAAAACAACGAAATCATTCAGGAATGAACTCTAAACTAGAATAAATAAGATCAAATCGATAAACACGATACGTTTTCTCAACCCAAGCTTAAGTCTACCAATCTTGGTGTGGACTTGGAAAAAAGTTAGTTTATCTTCTGCTTATTTGTGATCTTTTTTTCATTCTAAACAAGAGAAAACAAGAGAATACACATTAATTATTTCAATATAACTTGAGCCAAGGCATGTGTTTTGAATTTGAAAATACACGAGTATGCACATACATGTATTTTATCAGAATGTTTATGTTTACAATTGAAAATGTCTAATAACACAACAAAGAAAGAGCATGAATCAACTATCCCTGAATAGGTGGTAAATGTGTCACATGTATGTAAATGAAGGGATTTTCCTGACTGTGAAATAGTTCATCTTTTAGCACTACTGGATACCTTAAAAGGAAAACCGTATGTGTTAATTACCAAAATTGATCTAATAACGCTAATTGTGTATAATAAAATCCAGACGTTGTAAAGATATTGATAATATACAAATATATACCAATTACACAAGCCAAGAATATGTCAGATAAAGCCATCGGTTTCAATCTGTAATTAAACATGCAATTTGTATTCGTGAAAACGTGTTACTACTTTAAAAAACGCAAATAATTTAAAATTGTACATGCTAGAAAATTAAAGAAGAAATAAGAACAGTTACTGTAACATATTATCTAAAAATATGTTGAAATTATATACAGTAAAACTGTTTTTATACAATTATCTTTTGTATATAAAAAACATTCTCGTTTCCCCGCTTCTCATAGCAGATATAATAGATTCGATGCAAAGCCAGTAATTTTATTTTTGAATCCGGTATAATCTCTGTATTTCGTGTTTTAACAAGAATAATCATGACCAACATTAATAAAAAAAAAACTACATCAATTCCAATAATCTTCCTGCTCCAGTATCAGTTTTATTCTAATGATATATGCAAGTATTTAAACCAATTCAAAATTTTGATAAAAAATCTTGGTGCCCTTTGGTTTCCCGATCTTGACTTTATCCTATTTAAAGGTATAATGATATAAAAAAAAATTCCCAGTTCATGTCAAATACAATATTTGAGATAAACAAATGCAGTACGATATTTGAAAAATGAAGTACAAAATATGATGGCATACATGTTTAGTAACATGTAAAATAAAATGTAAAACTATATAGAAAGATATTAGTACGATGCTTATGCGTTCTCCCCTTTTCTATAGGCAACTCATGGTTACCTGCTATGCATTTACATATTAAGGTAACACATTTCTGTCATCAAGAATATTCAGGTTGTTCTCAAAGTTCAATGCTTTTTTAACAGTCTATAACTCATGCATTTTGGGTATTGTTTGTATTGAAGTGTACCACGTGTGTTTGTATTGGTCAATTAGCCTCATTTTGATGCTTCGATTATGCCAATTTGAGAAATGTCCATTTTGTAGTTGAGAAATATTTGAAAATCCGCACATGTTTAGAATATCTTGAAAATACTTGATTCATTTGATACTTTCATGTTTTACACTGTGTTGATAGTATAAAGTAAAATCACAAAAATACCGAACTCCGAAGAAAATTCAAAACGGAAAGTCCATTATCAAATGTATGCGATCTTGTAAATCATTTGCGAAAATTTGTTTTCGTCTGAACATAGTTTGAGAGTGTCAACTAGCACCAGGATGCGGATAGGATACAATACTGAAATCTAAGTTTAGTTGATATTGGTTACGTATACTGCAGTGTTCGGGTTTGTATCAAATTTATATCTTCAGTACTTGTAAAATGTAAACTAACAACATTTGTTAAATATAAGTACTCTGTTATCAGTTAATAATGTATTGATATACGATAAATTACAACTGATATATAACTATTGTTTAATGATTCATTACTGCTGGCACATATACATAATGATATTTCAGTTATTCTAGGAAAATCAACTTATATTCTGCAATGGGTTGAAATGTATGTTTTCCTTGATTTCTTTATTAATTTCATTACTCTGTTATATTGTAGAAACACATGATTTGTAAATATGATAGAGACAATAATAGTCTACTGCTTTTCATTTAAAGCGTTTTTTTTACTGTGGAATAATTAAAGGTATGAATATAAGGGAAAATGTTGTCAAATGAACCCTGGGAAAGAGGTCAAGGTCAGGTGAACCCTGAAAAAAGAGAAATAACAAAATTTCTGAACTCTAAGGAAAATGAAGTCTAAAAGTCCCCTATCAAATGGCAAAATCAAAAGCACAAACACCTCAAACGAGTGGTAAAACAACTGTCATATTTCTAACTTGGTACAGGCCTTTCCTTATGCAGAAAAGTGTGGATTGAACCTGATTTTATAGCTAGCTAAACCTCTCACGGGTCGTATGAAATGACAGTATTATTAATGATGAATGAGGTCAATCGTTATGGAACACAAATACCGATATTAAGGGAATCAGTTGTTGTATTTCCCTAATTATTTGGCATGAGCAGAACGACCAATGCAACTGAAGGAGCAGCAGCTGCATACCCTTTGTAATATCCTGAGTCCACTCTTGTTTTTTTTTGTAGGAGCTAATTGTTTGGACCCTTTATTCTGTTGTCGCATTTTGCAATGGTCATATCTTCTTCAACATACGAATTGTTACTAACCTCCTTTAAATAATTTTACTTAAGTGAAATTTAAAGGATATAGACGGTATACATGCACAGAACAAAATGATGGGAAAACTTAGGGGAACTCGTTGGTATATTATTTCAATAAATAATCGCGGCAAAGTGAGAAGGGTTATGATTACCTTCATAAACAAAAAGAAATTCTATTTTAATTGAGTAAATTCCATAAATTATTATCATTTATTACGTCAAATTAATAGTTTCAAATGTTTTAAATGTCTCTCAAGGGGAAAAATTGATAAACGATTGAGACTAAAAAAGTCAAATTTATTGCATGATTAAACAGTTTTTGTAAAGCTGGTACAAAGATATACTACAATAAAGATTCAAATGCCATCAAATTGATCAGCATTTTCAGCATAATCGAAATAAATAATGAATTGTTATGTATATTTGCGTTGTTTCTTAAGTTTTCTATTACTTCTCTTTTTTGAGAAAACACCACCTTAGACATCTGAAAGATATGATTACATATTAGGACAAACATACATACTAGCTATTAATATTGATATTTTGTTAAAAACATTTAAAATCAGCTTTCCTTGTGAGTTATGCAGATAATCTAGCAAAAGCAAAAAACAAATATCGCCAATTACCAGCAGAAAAGTTGCATTTATAGACAACGACAGTTGCTGCTTGGTGCTAACGTGGTGTAATGTAATACATATGACATGCTAAAATGAAATGCTTTTTTGGAATGTTTGGTTTGATATTTAAAAATTGTCTTCTTTTTTTTGTTATCTATTAAATAGCTTAAATGACATCATTTTCAATAATTGTCCATGCATTTTGTCTACAACCAGTAAAGCGTTTACATATGAAGTTGGTATTTACAGTGGTCTATTAACTCTTATGAAAATAAAATGTTTAAGTCAATTTTATTAATTCATAATGTCTTTTCTATACAGACCATTTGGTATGTGTTTGCTGTTTTTATGAAGTACATGTATACTTTATTTTCTTAACATGGTAATATTGACTGACTGGTTGTTCTATACATACCGATTCTATGAAACTGAAATCTACATAGAAAATGTATGACTGCATTTCTTTCAATAAAACTAAGTTTGATTGGTTTCACATACATGGGGTATTCATATTACATGTATACATATAATGTGAAATTATTCGTCCTGCCTGCACACAATGCTTGAATGCTATTACGCGAAGTTAGTGTGTATTGTATTGTCAGCACATCCTAAAATTTGTATTTCTCTTATGGCTGCGGCCTGTTATCTTTTTCTTGAATGATGAGATATTTCTCGTATCACATGACACGAAGTGTTATATGATAAATAGTGATACGAAAATCTGCGATGATTTAATTGGCTTATTCAGCATCATGAGGCGATAATACGAAATCTACACTGGTTATTCGTTGTGTCATTGATGTTTTTCAAAGGTTAAGACGATGTACATTCTGCCAATGGCAGTTGACATATTTGATTTCTTCAATAATATACAAAACACTCACACTTTTTACCTGAAAATCTTCTTTTTGTCAAATCTTATTATGTTCTGAGTACGAACAGTTTTAAAATGTCCGATGTTAAAGTTTGACACCGAAACATGACATATAACGTCATACACGATATGCAAAAACTAGATCAATCATTCGAAGATATTTGATTCAATACAACGAGAGTGTTGACTATAAAAGAAATATTAACCTGTTGTTCAGTGGTTGTCGTTTGTTGATGTGGTTCATAAGTGTTTCTCGTTTCTCGTGTTTTATATAGATAAGACGTTGGTTTTCCTGTTTTAATTGTTTTACACTAGTCATTTTGGGGCCCTTTTTCGTTTGCAATCGGTGTGAGCCAAGCATCGGTGTTGAAGTCTGTACTAAAACCTCTGATTATTTTCTTTTTACACAATGTGACTTGGATGGAGAGTTGTTTCATTGGCACTCATATCACATCTTCTTATTTCTGTGATAACTATGAATTTATTTTAGTAATATCATAAGACATTCCGTACGAATGTATTGGAACGAACATCAAACAAACTTAGCAAAACAAAAGGAAAGGAAAGCAAAACCAAATACAAAGATAAATCATAAGGAAGGAAAGGTGATATAAACATAAAACACACTCACCGACAGTTTTTGCAGATGCTAAAATATAGCATCTTTAAAAAGACAAATTAAAATAAAATATTGTATTCACATCATAATTTATCACTGAAATTACGTATAATAGATTTACACAGTTTAATATTTCATTCATATCTATCATTTAGGCTTTGACCATGAAGACATACATACTCATATTTTTTTACTGCAAGAATCACTTTGTATCGTATCCTTTGTAAAGTGATCGTCTCAAAACGTTCTTATGATGGAACATATATTTGATTTAAATTGTCTAATGAAGTTTACATAAGTTCAATACTACTAAAGTAAAACTAGATTTGGGTTTTCGGTTTGTTATTTACTTTTTTTCTATGTTAAACCATATCATATAGTATTCATTCATGATCAGCATTTTCTAATTTTCCAAAATCAAATCAAAATGTTTTTGCTTCATTTACAAAATAGTGTCTTAAACTGTGCCTTTAATGACAAAGGCAAACCCAAAGTGTATAGGTTATGAGCTCAGAGTTTGATTATTTTTCGAATTTAGTGGTCAAGGTTAATTGAAATAAAAGGCAACATATTGCTAAAAACGATTTTGTGTTTTATCGGTTAAATATTCAGCTATGCTATATCAAATGGAAAATACATCGTTAATGTGTATATATACAAACTTACAAAAAATCGTCCATGTATTGGCCAACTGTAAAATACAACATAAATATGATCAAAAAGTTCGTGGAATAAAGTAACATGTATCAAAGGTATTTTTTTTTCTTCGGATGAATACATTAGGAATGCCATTATCACGACAAACGGCTCAGTGTCTGAAAAGACCATATTTTGTGCTCGACCAGTAAGGTCGAGCACAGATTTTACTTGACTCGAAATAATCTCGACAGTACATATCTGTACTCAACTGTACTCGACTTTAGTCTGATTATGTACTTGATGATTTTGGTACAGTCTAAATATGGTCTCGACCAGTCTCGACTCAGTCGTGGCCAGTCTCGACCTGTCTCGACCTGTTTCGACTCAGTCTTGAACCTTTAAATGTTGTCTAGACTGGTCTGAATCAGCCTATCTAACTCAATTATGTAATGATCTTACAAAATTACAGGTTATTTGGTAGTTTGGTTCATTGCTGTCAAATAAAAAGATTTAATTAATAGGGGGAAAAAGCTACAATTTTCATTTCTGGTTAAATTCAGATAGTCACCTTTAATTTTTTCTATAACTTTTACAAATCAACTTGGATGGTCATGAATCTATGCAGCTATCTCAATTGTTTATCGATCTTTCAGAATGTCAGGTTGTTTGGTAGTTTGGTGTATTGCTATCAAATTTAAGGATTTAATTAATAGGTAAAAAAGCTAGAATTTTCAGTTCGGACTAAATTCAGATAATCACCTTAAAAGGTTTTAAAATTTTTTCAAATCAACTTGAATTTTCATCAAACTATACAGCTATCTGAATTATATATTTATCTTACAGAATGCTTGGTTGTTTGGTAGTTTGGTGTATCTCTGTCAAATTCTATAATTTTGTTTCTATGTAAAAAATGAGCTAGAATTTTCAGTTCGGACTAATTTCAGATAGTCACCTTAAAATGTATTTATAACTTTTTCAAATCAACTTGAATTTTCATACAACTACACAGCTATCTCAATTATGTTTTAATCTTACAAAATACCAGGTTATTTGGTAGTTTGTTTTATTGCTGTCAAATTTAAAGATTAAATTTATAGGTATCTATCTAAAACTTAAGATTTTAGCTTTTTTTAACTATTAATTAAATCCTTAAATTTGACAGCAATACACTAAACTAAAAAACAACCTGACATTCTATAAGATCAATTTATAATTGAGATAGCTGTAAAGTTTTATGAAAATCCATGTTGATTTGAGAACGTTATAGAAATAATTAAAGGTGACTCTCTGAATTTAATCAGAACTGAAAATTCTAGCTTTTGCTAAACTATTAATTATCTTTCAATTTGACAGAAATGAACCAAACTACTAATAACTTGTAATTTTGTATGATCAATATATAATTGAGTTAGATGGGCTGAATCAGACCAGTCAAGACTAAACTCAAAGGTCAAGACTGAGTCGAGACATGTCTAGACAAGTCTAGACTGGTCACGACAGGTCGAGATAGGTCGAGACTGGTCGAGACTGAAAATTGAGACTGGTCGAGACCATAATCAGACAATACCGAAATTATCAAGTACTTAATCAGACTTATTAAGTAAAGTCGAGACCAAAGTCGAGTACAGTTAAGTACAGTAAAGTTCTGTCGAGATTATGTCGAGTCTTGTCAAGTAAAATCTGTGGTCGACCTTACTAGTCGTGCAAAAAATTACGGTCTTTTCAGATTTTGAACAGTTTGCAGTGTATCTTAGTGGTATTGTACAATGTGTAAGTGGGTATGGCTTGTTATCTTACTGTTCTCTTTAAGATAATTGTTTAAATAATTTGAATGTTTTGCTTTGTGAAATCCAAGCGTACCATGCTTACGTATGCACCTGTTTAGTTTTGAAAACAATAGCATTCAATATTGTTGATTTTCACATATTCATCTGTTAAGCAAACTGAACGTTCGTTTGCGGGTTTTCATTTAGCTTCTGCAAAGAGCCAACTGTACCCCTCTTCTTGCCGACTTATTCCTTTATTTCTATTAGGCTAACTTCATTCAGAAACTTCTGAGCAGAATCCTTTAACTTTACTTTCCGCTATATAGATGAGGTTCTCTTACTGAATAATTCAAAATGGGTTGACTATGTTGAACGCATTTTATCCATCGAATCTGAGATTAAGGATAGAACAGATACAGTTAAGTGTGCCTCATTTTTTGCCTAACATCTCGAAATTGACAATGTGGGTCGGTTGAAAACAAAACTTTACGACAAAAGATATGAATTCAGCTGCCAAATTGTGAACTTTCTATTATTATGTAGCAAAATTCCAACAGCGCCTGCATACGGAGAATATATCTCCAAGTTGATACAATATTCCAGGGCTTGTATTTCCTATCATGATTTCCATGATATAGGATTACTGCACAAAAGGAAGCTATTAAACCAAGGGTTCCGAGTGCTGATCACCCTTTTATAAATTTTACGCCGTCACGAGTTGATGAAATCTGTTCACAGATGAGAGCGGATATGTTCCAAAATGTTATAACTACAATCCAGTCTCCTTTTCCTCGAATTTGACCGACCGAATTAGACTCACTTTTGGGTTTGTACTAACATGAGCAACACGACGGGTGACACATGTGGAGCAGGATCAGCAGACCCTTTCGGAGCACCTGAGATCACCCCTAGTTCTTGGTGGGATTCGTGCTGCTCAGTTTTTAATTTTCTATGTTGTTTTAAGTGTACTGTTGTTTGTCTTTGGTCTGTTTCCTTCTTAGCTATGGCGTTGTCAGTTTATTTTCGACTTATGAGTTTGAATGTTTTTTTGTTATCTTTCGCCTCTCACTTACGCGATATCTTTGTATCACTTATTCTAGTAGAGAGTGATAGAAAAACTGCTATTCACATTTACAGAAAAAAAACCACTTTTGTTTAAATCTGAATTGAAGGTTGCATAGTCAATTATATAATTTTATTGAATTGGTAGGTTTTAAATATTATCTTATGAAAATAATATGATTTAATACTCACCTTGTAGGGTTGCTTCTATAAAACAAAATGCAAAATAAAAAAAAAAAATATTGAAATAGTTTTAACAGTAATTACTTATGAGTTGGTTAAGCTTTATTTGATATTTAATCTACTTTACTCTTTCATCAAAAAACTTAAGATACAATATCACGTGGTTGTACTGATTGATTATTAATTCTTTTTTGATAAAAAAAAATCTGTATAAGTTTCCCAAAAATCGTCTTACGTTATATAGTCAACAGATGGTCGTCAGTAAGACTAGACGCTTATTTTGTTCATTTTCTTTAAGGCCACATGTTATATTACTTAAATGGAAAGCATGTCTAAAAAAATACAAGTCCAATACAAACCACTTCTTCTAATCTACTTTTGCTTAAAATGTATATTTTTCATGGTTGAATTTCTGTACTACAAAAAAGACATTGTATCATTTTCCATTGATACACTGATAGAAAGTAAAGGAACCACACTTTTTCATCAACTTTAAGCAAGACGAATGTTTATAAAACTTTATAAAGTCGTTATAAACACAAACATGAAAAGAACTTCAATGAAAAACTATAACGACTGTCATTGATTAAATACACTTATGAAACAGATGTTTCGATTTTCATGGTCACAATTGATAAACGAGTATATTTCAATAGGTTGTTGTAGATATTTACTGATACTTACTCAGACAGGTTTTCTTCCCTGCAAATCAACATAAAAGTTACTATCGTAAAAGTATTCTTTTTCGAATTAAATTTTCTATAATTAAAAAGAATCCATTTCAACAGTACTGTTAGTTCGAATTCTTCAAATTAATTTCATCATCAACATATATTATCTCGGGGTTGAATTCTACTTTGTATAGGGTTGAATATTATCTTCTAAATCATATTCTTTCCTTTGTATCTATTAAAACTGATAAGAATTGAACAACGCGATTATGAATTAGTTATTTCTTACAATTGTCTTCTTTTTCTGGTGTTGTAAGACCGTGTTATCGCTATAAATGTTCTTGATTTTGTCATTTTCGTAATTATTTTCATTTTCTGGTGTTGTAAGACCATGTTATCCTAATTATTATTTCTTTGTTCAGTCATTTTCTTTTTCTCCTATCTGTCTGAACGTCGTGGTTTTCTTGTTAACTAATTCTTAGAATTGAATTGATGATTTGCCTGGTTATGCCATTTTTATTATTTCACATGCCGTACCCTTTGTTCTAGTATTTTTATGTTGTGCAGTGTTTACAAGTGTGCCAATCGTTTTATTTGTGATTAACTCTTCCTTATATTCGTCGAAAGGATGGTTTCTCATAACACCTTGGCAAATCCAAACATCACATTCAATCTAAATAAAACTTTATTCTTACCCACAACTGTAACATTGATATCTGTGCAGTATCTTTGTTGAATGCTCTCTGAAATCAGAGATTTGAAAATATGAACTGATGAAAGTGAAAATCAAGAAACCGAAACGATAAATACAACATTTCAAAAATTTGTGGGCGTGTTTTGCCATATTTGTTCAAATGTTTATGCTAAATGTCACACGATCTTTTACAAAAAATGTCCATATTATTTATTTCATCTGTATAGAAAAGTTCAAAGTCAATGCACATATGTTGGTTTTCACAAGCTGTAATATAATCATACTTAATTTATAAATCTAAAAGCATTTACACAGGGACTGAAAAGTACATGGATAAGAAAGCTGTATGACCAAATTCAGAGGTGATGAGATCAGTCTCTTCTGAGGAGCAAATAATTGTATTGAGATGAGTTATATGTGGCCCATTAGTACTATCATGGATTGAATATACTTATGAAACACATTTTTTTTTAAATGTTTATGCTCACAATTGATAAATATTTTTGTTTAATATGTTGTTGTAGATATATACTGATACTTACTCAGAAATTTGTTCTTCACTGAAAAACAATGGAAAAAGTATCAACAAATACATTTTTGGATACGGTTTTGGATGCTACGAAAACACTTTTTTTTCAAATTAGACTAACCAATACGTGTTGATTAGATGCTAATTTATCCTTTGTGGAAGGGACACAAAATTATAAATTATGGTTCAAGTGTTTATTATAAAAACTGGGCTAAAGTTGGAATTTGGACAATGCGTGAATTGCTAAATAATCAGGGCAAAACTATGTCATTTCAAAATTCTAAACTCTCTCTCTCTCTCTCTCTCTCTCTCTCTCTCTCTCTCTCTCTCTCTCTCTCTCTTTCAGTCTTTATTTAATAATTAAAAATGTATTTCCTTGATGTTTCAGTCTTGAAATATCGTTCGGGTATTATTTCCAAAACATTGGACACAAGTGGAAAATATGAATGAATTTCAAAAATCAAAGTCAAACTAAACACTGTGAAGAAAATTGTGTACTTACAATACGTTGTTATTTAGTAATAAAATTTTCGAATTTTATAACCAATTCAATCAGTGTCATCAGCCAAAATGTGGAGAAAATTAATGAGGGTACGAAGAAATGATTTTACCAGAAATATGTTCTTCCAATATCAATGTTTCTTTTTAAAATTCTTACATATGTTTTTTTTCAAACATTTATCACAAAGAAATGGAAACAAATACTTAAGAAGTAACAATACACTAACAATGAAGGACATCTCTCAGAAGAAACACTTGAACATTACCATTATGATATTGTTCTGCAAATATATTGTAGATTTAAGTGTCATGTTCTAAAACTCCTTACACCAAACTGAAATTTAAAGGCGTGAGATAAAATAAATGTTATCGAATCTTTTAAATATGATTTTAATACAGGAAAAATGCGTCAATACTTTGTTTTTTGTTCGAAAAAAAAAAGAAAAATCCCAAATTTACAAAATTGATCACATGTACAATTTGACATGAAAAAGAAACAAATGTTATAAAACTTTCTAATATTGACACCAACCTATATTTCTTTAAGTTTAATTTTTAAACATTGAAAAAAAAATCGAAACTGTGATTTTTTTTATCATATTAGCCCAAAAATTGGTTAAAAATTATGAAAAATGGGAAAATCGTAAACATTGGGATACTTTCGAAACGAGTGCACCACTATATGACTTTCTCTTCATCAGTCACTTTCTTACGGACAAACAACCCCCAGAAACAGGTTAAGAAAAGTAATTAAATTATAGAAATATTTGGGTACTCAGAGGTGTACTTCCTACATACAAACAATTAAACATGACGCTTTATCTATGATTCCAACATCACTGTTGCTATTTCGTCAATTGCACATAATAGCGCGCTTTTACGTTCAATATGTTGTTCAAAGTTTATTTTGAACATTCCAAAATAAAAAAAAAAACATAATAAAAGACATTTTCTTGTTATCAAAGTATCTTTAAAGTGTAAAGGAAATACCTGGTCTCTCTCTTCGAAGTCTTCTCTATACTGTAACATACTTCTCTAAAGAAAAACCAAATAAGACAAATATTTATACGTACTCATATTTGTCCTCGTTTTGCAATTACATGAGTTAATGATGTACAAATTAATTGCATTCATATTTAACGCTAAAAGCATTATGTCACCCTGGAAACGGTTATCACTCTAACAAAATTATTTACCCTCTGCGGCGTGTGTGTGTATTTATCATGTTTCCTTTATGTTGTGGTTGTGTAACCATTGAATGCAGTGTATGGGTTTTGATGAAAAAAAATATTCTGTTCAAGCGGAGGACAAAACAAATTAGTCTAAATCCAGATTTCGCCAATACCTTACAGTGTTAAATTTTGAACAAAACAATTTGATTGAGAGCGTTGAAAAACTACATAAAATTTTCTGACTCAGACAAAAATTCATAACCCTCCCCCATCCCCCCTCCCTCCCCTTGAAGTTAAATGTTTGCTTCCTAAATGTACATTTTATGTGTCAGATACACTGCGTGCGTTTTCACTGCGATAATGTTATTTTCATACTTATTTGGTATTATATTAGAATATGTGTCGTGTGCTGCATATCGAAATATCGATTTGTTTTCTTCAAATAATTGTGATAAGGGTAATTAACAAATGATTAAGAGTTTGGCGATTTACATAGAAAATGAAAAGTTGATTACACATTTTATATAAGATAGTTTTATAAAATAAAGACAAAAAAGTTTTGCGCAATTTTTAAAACTATGTGCTTTTTTTCTTTTTTGCCTAGCGCATATTCTAGCTTGCATATGTAATAGATCAATTCAGTCTTATTAAAATATTGATCATGTGTTCATACTTTGAGTGAGCATTGATTGACGTAGTAATTACTGGAACAGAAGAAGAATAGAGATTTGTCAGATCCTAATGAACAAAGCGTAGACTCAGGCTCTGTATTCTAATCAGATCGTACGTGTTACTCCCTATTTGTGTGTCACTTGCTGTAATTATGTGTATGCTTTCCTGTCATACTAGTTCATCTGTATGAACTAAGGCATGCATGTGCATGCAACGGCAAATGCATGAAGGTGGAACAACAATTTAAATGCATATTTCTAATCTATAGAAAATTAACTTATAACAAAAGTCATTCAATGGTTATGAAATTAGTATCAGGTGAATAGATGAAAACAAACTACGGTGTATTGACATTACAACATTTTTTTAGAGGTATTAACGTACTGGATGGAAATGTTTCCAAAAAGACTGATTATTTCTTGTTCTGATACATTCTTTCTGTAATATTTTATTGTCGGCATGATCGGTGACTGCTTTTCAACTGCAACATCTATCTCCAATTTTATATCTTTTAACTTTTTCAGACGTTTAGTAGGATCGCCAATTTTCTGGCTTTTTGTAAAAAAGTTCTGGCTTTTCTTTAACTTTTCCATATCATTTTGAAAGTCATTTCTAGCAGATTGTAAGGCCAGAAGCATTGCTGTTTCTTTTTCTTGCAATGATGATATAAGAGCTTGTACGTTTTTGTCAATCCATTGTTTCATCTGCTTCCCTTCTTCTGTAACTGTACGAATAGCCTCTTTTACGACTTTCTGGTATCGTCCTGTGCCTTGTTCAATTTTGTCTAGAATTGTTTTGACGGATTTAATCTTTGAGTCAACTACATTTTTCACTTCAGCCTGTAATTCCTTTGTCGACTCGTTGATATCAGACGTATCATGCCTTTTGTGATTTTTGACGATACACATTTTACATATTGGTATGTCACAATCAACACAGTAAAATATAAAGTTTTCGTCGTGTTTTTTGCAGAACGGGCTTTCTTCCGGGACGATTTTTGACCCACTGAGGAAGGAATGGTTTCTACATATTTTTGACCGTAAATGTAAAGTTTTACAGTTTTCACACATCCGTTGGTCGCATTGTTCGCAAAAGTTATGCCCTGGTCCACCCATGCATATATCACAGGACTTCGAAGCAGATTGCGCCATCATTGGTTGTTTCCCTCAGATAACCATAACCAGCTGGTACAAGTAATTCTAATTAATTATAAGATGTCGGAAATGTTAAACACGTAGTTACGAAATTTTCTCGAACACAATCACAAAGTTATCTCAGAATGAAACATTATTTCAAACAAACAATTCTATTCTTTTTTTTCCAATGAACATGTTTTAATTTGAATTGACTGATTTAAATTTTAAGAAATTGAATAATAATTACTTACATGTTTCACAAAGTGTTTGTTCATTTTAATACGTGATAAATACGTTTGATTGTCATGTGAATATCATATCTCTTGGGTGTTTATATACAGCTGATAATAGGTTGCTTTATAGGTAACTACTTAATAATATAACGATATCAGTCAATTGTAGTGTTATTAGGGGTGTAAATTATCTTTATCTATATCGGTTGTCATTTACTTTCAAAGTTACATTTAGCACTAGTGTGACGATTGAAATCGTAACAATGAACAATAATGAATTGTTTTCACTTTTACAAGCATCTATTTTACGATGGATTTTTTTTTCGACTCTTAATGTCTCAATTAAAAGAATCAAGTCATTGGTGTTTCTTTCTTTTTATTCGCATAAACAATTAACATTTTGTATATGAACGAAAACAACTATTTCAAGAGGTTTCCTTGTGCCAACATGGATGAAATATTTGTCACTGGACGTTAAGAAAACAGAATATGCCATCAATCAATCAAATGTTGTCATCTTTTGAAGAACCAAAAGAGCTCTCTGCATTAACGAAACGAAAATAATCTTGAAGACAATTCGGTGTATTAAGTTTAAATTTAATCTGATTGAAGTAATTTCTGGCCATTGTTTTACTATAAAAAAGGATTGTATAAGTACAAAACCATACTGTTTGGGCTAAAGATGTGTCATCGCTTTGTCACAAGGTCATGCCTCTATATGATGGTTAAGATAGGGTGTTTACACTAAATCTATTGGATGTTGGATGCTAACTGATTGATATTTCAGTCTTATATACATGATTTTTTGTTAGCTGTTAATAGTTTTCATATCCAACCAAGTAAGACACTACATGACGTTGGTGACTTTGGTGACTTAGGAAAGCCGCCATTTAGTGTTATATTGCCCCATATAAAATACATAGGTGCTTCAATAAAGTTCAACTTTCTCATTACTTTGACCCGTTTTCTAATTTTTCAATTTAATCCTTGGTATTCGAAAATAATCTAACAAATAATGTTGGGTCTGACAGTTTAATTATTGAATAAATTACGTTCCTGGACATTCGTAAAAATCGCACTTTCCCCATCATTTCCTGGTTGACTCAATGTTAAATCTAGCGACTCCATGTCTACTTGTACTTCAAGTTCACAATTCCATAATAAAAAGTAAAACTTTGTAACTCTATTGAGTATATTAAAACATATGTCTGGCGAAGTATTATACTTAAAACAGTTCAATTCGAGGGCAAATTACGTCCCACATCGATTTAAAAAAAGTGAAATATTCGGGTTTTTCAAAATGGCGGATGTGTTTGGAAGTGTCGCATGTATTTGTAGCCATCGTGTATTTTTCATGCAGAATCTGTGCTGTTTCTGTTATCTTTTTTTGATGTTTGATTTCAAGATATCTCAATAAGATATTAATTGTTTCATGTGTGAAGTAAAAAAAAATAGCAGGAACATATATTTTGACAGGTATACTGATCTCAGAAAATAGTTAACACTGAAATTTATAAATTTATACAAGAATTATTTTTTGCCTTTTTTTTAGGTTTTTCTTCTTCCCTTTTTTCTGTATTATTTATTTGTATTTTGAAAATTATACATATTCTTTTTAGAAAAAAAAGGTTTTCGTCTCGAGAGAGAAAAAAAAAGCCGTACAGTAGATACTTGCTCTGTACCTTTTAAAGTCAATAGGTGAACTCTGACTAAGGTTATAATGTTACATAACAACAGGTAACGCAAAGGAATCGTGTCAAACCAAATGCCACCAGGTGACATTAATATCCTGTGTACATATGTATTTCCAGAGTTTAGACTTTGTTATATACAAACGTTTTCTGTAAGATACCAATAAATATTTACTATTTCCCGTGTACACACATAAAGAAATGTATATCATAAACTTTAAGAAAAATGAAAATTATGAAAAATTCTTCAATAAGTTGATTTTTGCTTAAAACGAAATGAAATATTAATATTTCACGATCATTGTTTTACAAAATACTCTAATTCAAATTTTATATTTTATAGTTTTTTTTATATCACCATAGAAAACGGGACTTCATTGCATATGATTTTTGTCATTTATTTTTTTAATTCAATATTTTAAGCAACATTCAGGCATTAAAACCGATATTGAAATTTTACCTTGTGTACAAAAAATTATGATTGCATACATTTCAACATGGTATTCCCGCAAATATTTATCGACACAGTTATCGGTCCTGAATAGGACCGATAAAGTTGGGAATGTGAACTATAGCGTTCAGTGACTGCGAGTATTTTCAGATCTCAGGTACATTTCTTTTATGTTTTTTTAGTGTTTCGTACTGATCTTATTTGTTAAGCCCTTTTCAATTGACTTTAATAGTTTGTTCTAATGTTGTACTGTAACAACACTGTCCCAGGTTAGGGGAAGGTTTAGCGCCAGAAAACATGTATAACCCCGCCACTTCTGTATGTTTCTGTCCGGAGGAGCCTGTAGTTCATCGTTTTGTACATAGATAAAGGCAACAACAGTATACAGCTGTTCAAAAGTCATAAATTAATTGAGAGAAAACAAATCCGGGTTACAAACTAAAACCGAGGGAACCACATCAACTTTAAAGGAAAACGACGGAACAACAAAAACACTGAAGTGCAACAAAAACAAAAGCTAATGCAACATACATAAAAAACGAACTATTTGATAACAACTGCCATATTTCTGACTGAAAACAGGACATTTTAACAAAAAATGGTGGATTGAACCTGGTTTTATGGCTAGCCAAATCCCGCGCTTAATGGCAATGTTAAAATTACCGCTAAAATGACAACCTTACATGATTGGAATACAGTACAAAAAAATGCAAGAACACTCAGGACAGAGAAATACTCAAATAAATAATATACATGTACATTTCGACATGTTAACAACAGAATAACAACGAACACATAAAATTAGTTTTCGACAGTAGACGAAATCGGCACAATAGGATTACGAACTATGCGTCCTACGAATGTTTCAACGCCACAAAAAGTGACGTCACAGGTAAATTACAAAAAAATGAATTTAAAATCGGAATTAAGTTTGCAATAACAATTACAAGAATATAAATATAGAATTGTGTAAGTAATTGTGTAATTAATTGTGTTATCTAACTGTGTCGGTTTTTCTTCTAAATCAAACTGTGAAAAACAAATTAATCCTGTGCATATAGTTGCTTTAAACTTAAATCATCTAGATGAACTAGGTGATTAGTTATCTTTTTCTTGTACATACGCATAGATACTAGAAAATAGAATTAAAACTACAAACAATAAGACATAAAGCAATATCCAATCAGAATTACAAATAAAATATCATAACTAAATACATGAATGTTGAATGTTGGATGTACAAATATCGAGACACGTCTTATAGCAATGCGAATTCCCACTCGTCAAAACAGTCATATTCGGGAATAAGTCACGTTTGGTACTTAAGGTGGTATGGAAGTAAAAATTAAAAATGATAAAATTTGTTAATACTTTGCCAAAACGTAGTATTTATTGTGATACATTCAAAAATATGATAAAAATGATAGGTCACCGAGCATTTTCTCAAGATAACGGTTGTGACAAAAATTCACATTGTGTACAGGAAAACTATCATTATGTGATTAGAAGCTAAACTATTTGATATAATTATAAAATAAAATACGAGAAGAAAGCTTTTAGAAAATGCTATGAGAATATCAAAAGAAAAGATTCTCCTGCTATTCATGAATCACCCAAGCATAATAATCTTCAATTGTTTGCCCCAAAGCAGGAGCCTCTGGCCTTTGTTAGTCTTGTATATTTTTAAATTGTGGTTCATTTATATGTTTCAGAGTTTAGTGTGACGTCCATTTTCGATGAACTTGTAATCATTTTTGTTAAGGGGCCAGCTGGAGCCCGCCTCCGGATGCGAAATTTTATCGCTGTTTTGAAGACCCATTTGTGCTCTTCGGTCGAGTTGTTGTCTCTTTGACACATTCCACGTTTCCATTCTCAATTTTATCGTGAAATCATTTCTTAAAAATTCAATTGAATCTGTGTAAAATATGTTCAATCTAACTATTAAGTGGTAATGTCATTAACTGCGTTTCATTGAACCTTGTTATAACAAATATCGATTTCCCTTACAAAACTAACGTACTTACTTAGTATTTTACTTCCTCAACAATAACCTAATGCATATTCATATTCAGTTCGTAAACCGAAACAATGTACGTCGATAATTTCCGTTATTATGATAATGATTTAAAAATAAACTTGTCTAGTGTATTGTCCCATGTTGATTAAAACAGCAAAAACTATTCAAACACGTGACCAATATTTGACACTTCAATCACTGTCAATCGAAAAAACTCCCCGTGTCATATTTGTAATTTTTTTCAGAGGGTGTTGGAAATGCAATTTTTTTTTATAGAATTTCAATTTTATCAACCAATCTAGACCAACTGTTATCTGCTACTTCAAAATCCAAGATGAAGGAAGATACCCGAGCCACCTTAACATTACATGTTGTGCTGAACCAAACAAAAACAAATTAAAGTAATTAATAAATAGGACTGTGTATATTCATGTATATTGTGATCATGTTTTGTTGTAATTGAACATCTTTTAACATTTCGTCTTTTTCATTTCTATAAAATAAAGGAAAAAGAAAATAAATCATAGTTTTCTTTTTCAAATTTTATACCTCAGAAAATAACAGAAACTGGCTAATTAAATGACATAATTTTGAAGGATGTGTAGATTAGATCATAAAATTGATTCATTAAACAGAATGTATATGTGTATGTTCAATGTATATATTCTTTATTTCCTGTGTGCATAATATAAAAAAAAACATTGCATGTTATCTTGATATATTATTATTAAAGAAGTATGCATACAAAATTATTCTAATACAAACATATATGCTACCCAGGAATCACCAAACATAAACAACAGCACTAAGGATCATCTAGTAATCAATAAAATACCCCTCCGAAAAAAAAACAACCAGAGGTACATACAAAGACAGGTCCAGGTAGCCTGACTTGGTACATGCACAAAATATGATGATGTCAAACCAGTTTTTCTTGCACACGAACATCTCTAATTGCCAATCCAAACCATGTGCGGCAAAAATAAAACATACAATAAAAACATACAAAGTACGACTCATTTTTCATTTCTATAGAATAAACCTCCACACTTTTAACACTCGGAATTGTAATTTATTTGGGTGTAAATCTTATAGCTAGATTATCAGAAAATCCCTATAATTTGTTTAGTAAATTTAAATTTTAAAACAATTTTGGAATTATTAAATATGTCGATCGTTAATTCTGAAACGATTATATTTTTTATTGGTATTTCGCGGGAAATATTTAGTCAGTGTGTTTAGGATTAAATTCCCTTCTTCCAGTTTAGGTGGTGTGAGCCATCTATTTTTAGCACATTCATAATTCAACATGTAATACTATGCAGTCAGCAATGGATTTATTAGGAGATTTAAACACTTTTCGTGAAGAATTCAGGTGCAGTAATGGGTTTACAGAAAGAAAACTATGCAGTATCCTTACAAACTAATAATTCATGGGAAAAATAAAGTTGTAATATCACGCCCTCAGTAACAAACATATTACCATATATATGGAAGGACGCTTTAATAAACACATCATCAAATAATGATAAGGTCTAGTGAATCTAGGAAGAAGGTTAAATATATTCCACGTAATTCAAAAACTAATTCAATGAAAAAGATAGAAAATATATATTTCAAAGTAATCAAATGAGCAAATAATTTAAAAAACTTAAATTATTGAACAAATACTAATTAGAAACTGACATATATTAATATACTATATCAGAATAATTGGAGTGAATAAATGAAAACATATCGTATCAGAATGAATCCTTCTTTGGAGTGAATAAATATAAACGTATCTCGTTTAGTTCCTAGCAATCAAAATTAAAACCATTTTTAAATACTAAATGTTCTGTTATTCAAAAAGGAAAATCTTCAAAATCTAAACATTCGAAAATTGTTTTAATTGAAATTTTGTTCTTGTAACTAGGTTAGCAGAATAAAAAAAAAAGTAAAGAATTTGAAAAAAATGGTATTGTAACTAGATTTTCGAATTTAAAAAAATGGTATTGTAACTAGGTTGTCAGTATTAAAACAAAACCGCCATGAAAGTTCATACATAATCAGATAAACAAATAAAAACAACTTAATTATTGAACAATTCAGAAATATACATTGTATTTACAAACGAATACCGTGATATTAGTAAACTTATTACACTACAAAAGTTATGATGACTATATCTAATATTTTTGTTATCTTTAAGTATATAATAAAGTTTTGAATCAGAAAACACATTAGGTAAATCTATCGACTATATATATAATTCTTAAACGACACCTACACAAAAAAAAAAACAAAAAAACAAGACTCTTCTAAGTAAACATTTTTTTTTTTACCCCAAATGACTCTTACTAAGTTTGATACTTTACAACAACAGCAGTTTCGATTGAATTTGTTTTTTTTTTCTACGTATACCGTAATTTTAGAGTTGAGTGTTTGATCCAGTTCGGCCTTTGACTGTAGAGTAGAAGCGTCTATTATTTAAATTAGATATATAACACTATCAAAACCACTGGGTTTACGCCTCTACTGGTAGACGTTCTGTTTCCGATTGTATCACTACGCTAGTAGTAAGTACATTTTTGCTGATATGATATATCATTGATAACGTTAATTTGTTATTGTAAATATACTGTTGATAAAATGTAAAAATATTCAAAATACTTAGGTTTTTTAGCCCCTTATTTAGATTTTGGATCAAGTTTTAGGAATAATTTGTAATTGATGATCTTCAACTTTATTTGATTTTTCTTACCAACTATCCTATTAGATGAGTGTCTGGCTACACAGTTATAAGCCTAGTATCGTTGAAGCTTTTTGATTTATTAACGTAGTTATGGCCAAACAAGAGCTTTGTAAGTGGTTATAAATGATCACATCAACACGATGTTGAAAAGTTTGTGTTTATTGCAGATTTGATAATCATAATCTATTTACTTCTTTTCTAGAATATGCCACTGCTCGAAGCATTGTTGTAATCAGACTGCTGATTTAATTTCCCCGTCCCTTTTTGGATTACTTTGGTGACGAATATATTTTTTCCAGAGAAGGGGTATATATTTTTTAAATTCATATGTTGTCCTGGTTAAAATTGAAGATCTACAATCTTGCACAAGAGAGAATGAAAATAAGTATTCTGCGGCACAACATGCAGGATATAATTGTGTACAAAATTAAAAGAGAAAAAAAAAGCTGGCTGTGCGGTGCGAAATATGTCCGTTTACCAGGCTTTTAATGAACATAACTATTCCATCTATGTAAAAACTTCCTGCTTCATTCGAAAAAAATCAAATGGTCGTCACTTAACGGTAATAAATTTGCATAATGTTGAATGCCGTACAGTAAAAATTTGTTCTTTACATTCGTTTCGTTTAGTATTTGCACGAAAATTGTCTTATTATGCTCATTGGCATTTATACCATATCTCGTTATTGTTAGATAAAAAATCCTTAATTTACATCGGATGGAGCCCTTGCTGCGAATCCGATGACCTCCAATTGGACGTTTATGCAACTTTAAATGATTTTCTGTTTGTATTATTTCATGTGCATTTACCATGTAACTGATATTTTCGTTTTAATAGTGGTTTATTGTTGATGATAACGTGTGGAATACAACACTACATATGAGTCAAAATTTATTTTCAGAATGTCTGGATATGATGATATTTCACCCATTGTCATTGACAAGAGCCGATTTTGCTGGTGATGAAGCCCCATTATGTGTGTACAGCACCGTCATAGGCAGAACGAGGTCATATACAACATGCGAAGTAAGAATAATGTTTCGTTTGAGACGGAAGTGCAATTAAAAAAAAAGGTAAAGTTGATCTTTTTTCTTCTCACCCAACATGCTCAAGGTGAAGGTTTTTTGTTTTTTTTTTTTTTTATATTAAAGTTGTATTGCTTGTGTAGGAATTCACTTGGATACAGCAGAACAGTCTATAACATCAATTTCTGTACACTCATCAGGCTGGACTCAGATGGAATGGAGGTTGGTAGTAGGTAGGAAGGGGTCGTTGGGGGAGAGGGAGTGTCTTTGGTAAAATGGGATTCGATAGAAATATCGTTTTCTATCGGTGATATATCATTTTAACATACAAAAAAGTTCAAAGATTTTCGCGTCCCCGCATTCGGTGAAATGTAAATAACACTTTTTCAATGTAATGAATCCGAAGCGCCATTTTGGATTTACTTCCATCATGAACGTTAAAAGCCAAACATTTGAAAGCCGTAGGGAGAATTAACGACCCACTTCATTGAAGAGCTTAACGACCAACAGGACATACAAGTAAAAGCTAAAACCATTTAAGTTCAACCTTACCAAAGGGGATTATAGCCTTAGTTTCTTTCTAAAATTATCAACCGCGAATTCAAGAATTGATTGTTACGAAGCACTGACTACTACGCAGATGATACCTTAAGGGAATAAAGTCAACCAGCAATGCTAAGGAACCAGTATTAGTAAAATGAAAATATTTTTTTTACAATTTTACCTGATTTACCTTCATCAGGAACGTTCAAAGCTAGAAATTTGAAAACCGGATGGGTAAATACCGATCAAGGTTGAGTACGAGCTATACGAATTCATTAACGTTGTAGAGTTAAACTAGTCTCAAATCCCGAAACCGCCTGTGCACAAATGGCAAAAGAATCTGTGTGGAAAGTCGTATTTCCATGCTTTATTCCCATGCTTTTTTTTCCCCTACAGAGTATGGCAATTTCCCCCTGTTTTTCTTCTCCCTATAGTAAGGTAATTTTTCCATGTTTTTATTTCTCTCCAGAGTATGGATTTTAAAGATATGTTGTCGGAGATGAGGCACAGAAAAAACGCGGTGTGCTCTCCTTGGATTATCCAATAGAACATGGAATGGTAACAAATTGGGACGACATGGAACTAATATGGCATGATATGTTCAATAGTTAACTAGAGGTACCACCAGAGGAGCACCCATATTCAAAGGAATCCTCAGCTCAGAAGTCTGTGGTTCGCCACTGTCATGACGTATGGTATTCATTTCTTAAAAGTAAAATAACAAAATTACCAAACTCCAAGGAAAATTTTAAGTAGAAAAAAATCCTTTATCAAATGGCAAAATCAAAAGCTCAAACACATCAACGTATGGAAAACAACTGTCATATTCCTGACATGGTACATACATTTCCTCATGTAGGAAATGGTGGATTGAACCTGGTTTAATAGCTAGCCAAACCTCCAAGTTGTATTTCCAATTACTTGTGCCATTAGAAAAAAAAAACTTTTGACGTGGGATATATATTCGCGAATTTCACGTAATTATTAAATATAGGCATGGTCAACCACAGTAAAAAAAAAACCACTTTGGATGTTTCCAATTATCGTTTTTGTCTAACAATATATGTATTTTAAATGTAAACCTGTACATGCATATAATATACAATTATTTATTATTTTTATATAGATATTTTTCGAAAAGTTTAAAGTACCTGCATTTTTGTGTGCATGCAAGGTGTTTTGTCATGTTATTCGTCAGGGAGAGGTTCTGCAATCATGCTAGAAATAGGATATGGCGTGACACATATAATTCCTGATTGTGAAGGTAAGTTGACAAAATTTTTCACTTTACACTGTCGGCCATTTTGGTTAACTAAATTACATAGACATGAAAACGCATGGGGACAAAACAGTACCATCAAAGTAGTGGAAAATGTAGGAAATAATTTTCATTGATTATTTTGGAAAAAAACTTCTAAATACAATTTATTTTATATCTGAAAAAACCAGTTCGTTGCTACAACATGCATACAAGACATCTCGCATTTGTTTATATCTATTTTCGTTTCTGAAACATCAGGCCAAAACATCTCGACATTTGTACACATATAAAATATGTAATGCATTGCTGAAACAAAAGGCCATACCATCTCGACATTTGTATATATCCAGTCTAAGATATTCCGTTCGTTGCTGTAGCAGAAGGCCGAACTATCTCGATTTTCGACAAAAACTTTGATCACAACAAATCGTATAGAAACTCAGTGAATAAATCAGAAATCTCAAAAAAAATTCAAATGTTATTATGTGACCATTAAGGATTACATGTAGCAGGTAAAGGAACCATTATGACCAATGATCAAGGTTTCGCACATTTCACTAAAATATGTTTGATGAAGATGTAAAATGAAATAATGATAATTATTGGCATATTTTAAGAAGCCAAAATTAAGATCTGACTGTTTTGTTTGAGGGACAAGTTTAAGTCTTTGCGTTCATGAGTAAAGCAATTATATTTCTCAAAGTGGAGGATATTAATCAGGCGCTAATATCATCTTATAGTTAAACATTCCCTTTACCTTCTTACCCTATATTGTTAATATTTTCTTTTACAGGATATTGTATACAACCAGGCGTTAAGAGACTAGATTTACGAGGCAGAGACCTTACCTCCTATTTGTAGACTTTGCTGCATGAAAAAAGACTCGATTTTGTAACCACCGGTAACATACTATGTGTGGAGAATTTTCATTTTATAGATATAGTCAAAATGCTTCATATGGACCTATATCTAATATTGATAGATACGGTCTGTTGGGAAATTACTTTACGGTAAAAAGAGATGATTTCAGTTTTTCAATTGTGAACACTCCATTTCTGTTTATAGCTATTCCAACACTTTTATTTACCATCTTACAGCGGACAAGGAAGCTATAAAACCAAGGGGTTCAACTCGTAATTCATCACTTTAAATTTATACCGACGCTCCCATGATTGTGCTGACCGTTATGAAATATATATAAACAAACGGACACAACCATGTTCCACTTATCATTGAATCAATGTATATCGCCGTCCTTTTTTCCTCGAGTATGACAACACTGAGTGCACCTTGGCACATAATATACACTTGTAATGATTTACAGGACAAGAACCACATTATTAATTTTTCGTATTAACAAATTGCTTCTATATTTTTTTTGATTTTGAAATAAATAATCAAAAGAACTGTAAGAATACTCACAATCTAACTCACATCTTCGTTTGAAACTACAAAAACAAAAAGAATTAACGTATATATCATTTCTGCCTTATTTTTGGGAAATCATACACTATTACTGAATTTCTAACGACGTTTGAATTGTGTAGCGCTTTAAATATGTCACAAAAAAATGTATTGCAGGTGATTTTGAAATTGTTGGAGAAATGAAGGAAGAAATTTGTGATGTTGCGGATGATTACTCAGAAGTAATATATTTGTCGGAATAGTCACTTGTGGTTGATAAATCGTATGAACTTCCAGATGGAAATTTGATTACTATTGGTAAGGAGAGGTTCAAATGTCCAGAGATTCTGTTTCGACCTTCGAAAGGTAAAATAGATTTATGAAAATAAGGATATCAACAGTAAATGAACTGAAGACTCATATACGTTATCCTTCTTGCACCGAAAAGATAAACCACAATAATAAAGTTATATTAGCATTACCCGGAAAAATCTGAAATAACTGACCCGAACCTAACCAAAAAGCAGTAATAAAATCGTGATACTTGTCGTGTTTTCCATTCAAGTAAAACTACGATAATTAATCGCTATCAATAATGTCAGATTCGAGGAAATTAAAACGGAATGATGATCGTAATTAAGAAAAGTGGAACATTTCCGTGGATACCAATCCTTCGTTGCGTTCACTTACTAACACTAAGGCTTTGAGTTCAATTTCCGACCGTGGCAGGTGTATTCGACTCCAATCTTAATTGACTAGGATTGTCAGTTTTCTTACTGAAGGTCGGTGGTTCTCTCCAGGCACTCTGACTATCTCCACCCATAAAGTCTGACCACCGCAAAATAATACAATAGTGCTGAAAGTGGTGTTTAAAACCAATAAATCAATCAATCAATCCACTAAGTTCAGGAGCACAGTCCAGACCCTCATGAAAATGCTTTGAACCCAAAAGATTAACAAAGTCATATTTTCATAAATTTACTGTTACATATGAAATGTACGTGTTGTGTATGTCAAATTAGTAAAAGGGGTTACAAAAATCATTATCTGGTATAAATGGTTGAAATTTCTCTTTAGTGATAAAAACCGAAAAGCAATTTAGTGTAACGTCATCACTGCATTATGCGTCAAATCTTTAAAAAAAGACATGTTTAAGACATAACACATGTTCCAGCATACATTATTCAGTAAGGGTAATTCAAGTATGCCCTATAAAGTTGATATCAATAACAAAGGAAAATTAAGGTGGTACATAACACTACAGGGAGATAACTCTGTAAAAATCAGCCGAACGTTTTAATCACGTTCTATCGTTAAGGCAATATTAAGCTTCTCAATGATCAAAATTAGTGTTTGTCAAACTGCTATATATCCTATGAAATTTTTTCCGATAAAGTTCGTGGTTCAAGTTTTTTGATTTTTTTATAATTTTGTCAAAGGATTAAAATAAATAATTTGTCACAATTTTATGAAAATTAAACGAGCCAAATTAATTTTAGTCTAGGTGTTTGGTACCACCTTAAGGGGCAAAATCTGTAATTTTTGCAGAAAATTCATTTGAAATTTTTGTTTAAGAAAATGGCAAACCAAAGTCAAACGAAAATAACGCTTATTGATTTCGCACATCTGATGCCCTTTCTGAAACTACTGTCATCAGGACTAATTAAACACAAACGTTTGAAAGTCGTGGTCGTTTACACACATTGACACAATAGGAGCTAGTCAATATATATTTTCGATATTTATATGAATTCATGATGTATGTATTTGGTATGTAACTGTAGGATGTTTACCTGTCTTTATCTGGGAAACACACATATAAAAATTATAATAACCTTAAGCAGTCTTGTATATTCTAGTGCCTTGCGAATTATCAACTCCACTTCCTCCTTGCATACCTAATTCCATAGATAGTCATTTGCAACTTTATTTAATAAGAATTACAATTTGTACTCATCAAATAAAGCTGAATATTTAAATATTAATTCAGGAGTAGCAGCTTATATATATATGGTAAAGAGATGTAAACAAAAAGCATAAAGAGTATTGCTGATCTACCATAGTATTCAAAGACAACGATTCAAACTAAAATTGGTCAATATGTATGCATCTTTTGATTGTAGTTTGGTTCCGGGTGTGCTCAGTATGTTCAGCTATAAAAAAGCAATAAATATCAAAATTGTGAAAAAAGAATCAATACAATGCTCAAACCTTTTGTTCTGATTTTATACAACGATTATGTTTTCCCATGGTACCATTACAATTCTTTTATATTGAATAATATTGAAACTCAATCCTTTAGAATTATTAACTAACAAGAAAAATATATAAGACGAAAAAAAAAATATAATAACACGACAGAAAATTTTGAGTTCAAATTACAGCGAATCCTTATCAAAAGTAAGTGTATTCTAAAGATGGAATCGATAGTTGCTTAAACAAATGGAACATTCAAAATCTTTAGTCGAAAATTAACCGAAAAAAACATGGCAAACAACAACAACAAAAAAATGAAAGAAACATAACACTATACAAAACACAATATAGAAAACTAACGACTGAGCAACACAAACCCTTCCAGAAAAACAAAGTCAGGTGCTATGGAACGGTAAACGGATCCTGCTCATTATGTGGCAACCGTCGTGTTGCTCGTGTAAGTTAAAACTCGGTGGTAAGTATAGTTCGGTAGTATGTGGCATTTATAACCTGGTTCACATTTTGTTCTGTTTTAGAAATATGATCTGATGGCATATAGATTACCTTAGCTGTATTTGGCAAAACGTTTAGGAATTTTTGGTCCTCAATGCTCTTCAACTTCGTACTTTATTTGGCCTTTTTAATATTTTTTGATTCGAGCGTCACTGATGAGTCTTTTGTAGACGAAACGCGCGTCTGGCGTAAATATAAAATTTCAATCCTGGTATCTATGATGAGTTTATTTACAACCACTGGGTCGATGCCACTGCTGGTGGAGATTTATTTCCCCGAGGGTATCATCAGCCCAGTAGTCAGCACTTCTGTGTTGACTTGAGTTATATTGATATGTTCACAATTATAAATTAACTGTTAACAAAACTTTGAATTTTTGAAATGCTAAGGCTTTTCTACCTCAGGAATAGATTACCTTAGCTGTATTTGGCAAAACATTTAGGAATTTTTGGTCCTCAATGCTCTTCAACTTCGTACTTTACTTGGCCTTTTTAATATTTTTTGATTCGAGCGTCACTGATGAGTCTTTTGTAGACGAAACGCGCGTCTGGCGTAAATATAAAATTTCAATCCTGGTATCTATGATGAGTTTATTTACAACCACTGGGTCGATGCCACTGCTGGTGGAGATTTATTTCCCCGAGGGTATCACCAGCCCAGTAGTCAGCACTTCTGTGTTGACTTGAGTTATCATTGATATGTTCATAATTATAAATTAACTGTTAACAAAACTTTGAATTTTTGAAATACTAAGGCTTTTCTACCTCAGGAATAGATTACCTTAGCTGTATTTGGCAAAACGTTTAGGAATTTTTGGTCCTCAATGCTCTTCAACTTCGTACTTTATTTGGCCTTTTTAATATTTTTTGATTCGAGCGTCACTGATGAGTCTTTTGTAGACGAAACGCGCGTCTGGCGTAAATATAAAATTTCAATCCTGGTATCTATGATGAGTTTATTTACAACCACTGGGTCGATGCCACAGCTGGTGTAGATTTATTTCCCCGAGGGTATCACCAGCCCAGTAGTCAGCACTTCTGTGTTGACTTGAGTTATCATTGATATGTTCATAATTATAAATTAACTGTTAACAAAACTTTGAATTTTTTGAAATACTAAGGCTTTTCTACCTCAGGAATAGATTACCTTAGCTGTATTTGGCAAAACTTTTAGGAATTTTTGGTCCTCAATGCTCTTCAACTTCGTACTTTATTTGGCCTTATTAATATTTTTTGATTCGAGTGTCACTGATGAGTCTTTTGTAGACGAAGCGCGCGTCTGGCGTAAATATAAAATTTCAATCCTGGTATCTATGATGAGTTTATATACACAAGTTATTGCACGACTCAATATTGGCAATTGACATGGACTGAAGAAAGCATTATTATATAAACATAGTTATATCTGGCGGTTGTAAACTGTTCTCAGGTTATGACAGAGACAGGTTACAATTCTTTTTTATGGGATTACATTATTACCAATCCTAACTCAAAAAGCTTGACACATATGTCCATAATGGAAGACCGCTGTTATTAATCATTTCAATTTTTGTTCGTTTTGTTTGTTCGATATCTCGTTTATATTTAGAATGCATCTCTATTTCCGAATATGAAATTAAAGTTGATTAAACAGATAAATCAGGAAATATTTACCAGATCACGTGAAATAGATATATCAATATACCGTGGTACATTGCAAAGTATCTTTTAAAAAATGTACAACAAAAACTAGTTATTCATATCACATTTGTTATTTCTTTAATCTCAATATTGACAATTGTAGATTTTAAAACTCAAACGTTGGGTTAATTCATTATTTCGTAGTAGTTTTGCTCTGACATTCCTTCTGTTTAAATTCCTGAATTGCAAGGGTTTTGCCGAAACATTCAAACGACGTCTCCAATGTACAATACATTGTGTAATTTGTTTGTGACGTATTTACTACCTTTGTTTGTCTCAGAATCAGTAGTCTATCTTATAACAAATCACCATCAGCATGTGATACTATACAATTACATATATAAGTCACTGTCACTGAGAATGAACTCACTTAAAAATCTAAAGTGGAGAGGTAACTATACAAATTTCTGATACAAGCTTTATACTTTCGATGTCGGGGCCTTTTAAAGCTAAGCTAACTATATGGTATTTGGTTTTGATAGCCATACAGTTGCTTGCAATAGCTTACATACACTTCATTTAACTTTGATTGATAGTTGACAATCATACCACACCTCCTTATTTTTATAGAGTTTACAAAACAGTAAATATTGCAAATTTTAACCGTTATCAATGCTACCGGAAAAGCTTATATCTAAATATTATATTCTATCTAATAGATATATTTCATATCGATATTAGAAAAGCAGAGTTTATAGAAATAAAATTGTTTTCTTAATCGGTTATCACCAATTTATAGAAATCCAATGTATTGTAGGATTTGCAAAGCGTCTGCAGAACGAAATTGCAACTTTGATTCCAGAACGCGTGCTAAAAAATGTAGTTGCCCCTCGAGAAAGAAAAGATTCCTCATCGATTGGTGGATCAATTCTGGCTTCATTATCAATATTCTAATCCATGTGGATCACAAATGCAGAGTACGAGGAATATGGTTTATGGTTTAAGCAGCATCAGTGGACAACAACAAAAGAAAATAAAAACTAAACAGAAAAAACCGCAAACAACAGTAAGATGTCGACATAAAGCTCTGAAAATTTGACGATTTCTTCCTCATAATGTCATTTTTATTGAATTTTATTTAACTATTTGTCATATATGTGCTTAAGTTACAGATTTTGTTTGAATGTTGTAATGATGGAGATTTATCTTTGTCTTTCGACACATAAGCCTACTTTGGTACATTAGATTAACAAGAAATGACACAAAACAATTGCTAGTTATTATTGAAATGATATGCTAGTAATGTCGTCAACACCTGTATACAAGCAAATAATCTATTTCTCCAAAAGTGAATCAAATAAAGAGCCCCGTGACAAGAGTCAGAATTTCCTCATTTTAATTTTCAGAACTGTTACGTAAACACGGCTATATGATATATAAATCGATTCGAAAATGTGTATACTTTACAACTAATCTAGAGGTAAAAGAAAAAAAATGCAGTTGTTTAGAACTGAAGATCAAACGGCACTAACCATTTTCCACAAAAAAAAAAATGAAATGTTGAAGTCGAGTTTTAATATTTGTTTGCAGTAGAATGATTGCAAAAAGTTAAAAACAATTATAACATTACTTTCCTGATTGCAAATTACAAAAGGGGGTACGTTTGCCTTTAATCATTTTTTTCCAGGTTATAAGTTCAAAGGTTATTAAACTATACATATATATCGAAAAATATGAAGAGCAAAAAATTGTAAATTAAACTATCTATCTTTTGTTTCAGTTTTTGGTTTTAATGTGTTACAAGCCAAACCGGTAACAAAAACTCTTTTAAAGCAGTTTAAACATTCGCATGACTTTTTGAATGAAATTAAATACATTGATAAGATCATAAATCAGTACAAAAAAGACTCTCAACTTTAAAAGGCATGTTGGATGACTAGAATCGATATTTATTCTGTGAAAAACGTGACAGTTTCATTTGTTCAATCCAAAACCAAGTGACAAAAGTTCAGAGATGTGAAGAATATCATATCATCGCACGTTTAACGTAATTTAGACCTTAAATGACATCTATTAGATTATTGTGTGAACATTATTACAAGATTCTCATCCTTGCCTGTATCATTGTTCGTATGTGCAAGCTAAAGGCTGTGCTTAAAAAATCACTAATATTTACCCTGAAAATTTAACGATACTTGATAAGAAGCAAGAAAAATGCTTAAACCACACATTATAATACTATTACAGTTATAAATGTTAAGCTTCGGGCATTTGACTGGTTGTGCAATGTAAAAGAGCGCAGATCAAAGGTTTGTGTCACTTTGAATTATGCTATGAAGTAATTTAAATTACAATTATAAAGAAAAAACAGATAAGACAATGCATTTTATTTTTTATAAAAGCCACAGATGAGAGACTAAAATTTAACTGATTTCTCCTGTATTCTTTAATTTGAGCATATTGTACTGTGACAGTAAAGCACACGCATTTTTTAAATTTTTGATGTTTCGTAATAAAACAAATTTTTACCAAAAATGTTAATATCAGATATGAAACTAATCTTCCTACATGTTGATTAAAAGCACAGATCAAGGGTCCGAAACTGATCTGATCAACGGAAATTTCCTATATTTACACCAGCTTTTGATAAGGTTGTTAAGATTAAATTGTTACCCAATTTTTTGAGATATTGATAAGTCTTTCAATCCATACGCCACTTTAGATTAAAAGGTAAACAACTTATGGAAGACTTAAGGAGACGAAATATTATTATACAATAGATAATACTGATGAATATCTAAATACAGATTTTAACTGATATCAAACAAATGTTTCCCTTCCCTATGCACACATTTAAAAATCTATGTGTAACTTAAGACGGAAAACATTAAATTTGTTATCATAATAATGGAAGGTAAGACATGTAAATAAACTTAATATTTTGTAATAATTGTAAATTTTGAAAAAGTACATAATATCAGTATTTTTACATATGTATATATATTTGGGTTCCCGCTTGCCAGTAATTTTGAAGTAATTAAGATCTTTGAATTTCATTCCCGTCGATGTCTGCAAAAGGATAGCTTGTGTTTTTGGTTTTAAAACTATTCAGATATATCTTTGTATTTCGCTACATACGCATATTTTTGTGTCTACTTTTGTAAAGTTTATTATAAGAAATGCCTAAAAACAATTTAAAGTTATAATCAAAATATAATGCAGTAAATGTTGTCAGCAGTTGTTTACAAGTAAATGATCAACCTTTAGAACATGGAATTTACAACAAATCTGGACATTGCCTCATATTCTTATTAAGAAAAAATTCACACACCTAATTAAATGGGCATTTAAAAAGTCGGAATGCGAATACATATGTTCAAACTCTTTTATGTCATTTTTAGTAGCAACAAACAAAAGAGCTATGTCAATTGGACATGCTTTGATACTATATCTGCCCTTGAATTTTTACTTGATAACATTTTTGTTCGCTTTGGAGATTCCGTATATCGTCAAGTTATCGGAATTCCAATGGGGACTTACTGTGATCCACTTATTGCGGACCTGTTTTTATATTGTTATGAGTTACAATGTATGACTAAAATCAGCAAAGACCCATCGAAACAACATCTGATACAAAAATTTAACAATACTTTTAGATATTTGGATGATATATTGGCTCTCAATAATGACGACTTCAGTATGTATACTAAAGAAATTTATCCTGTTGAACTTACTTTAAATAAAGCTAATACTAACAATGACCACTGTCCTTTCCTCGATCTTGATATCTATATCATTAACGGGAAGCTTAGTACAAATATTTATGATAAAAGAGATGATTTTTCATTTCCTATCGTTAATTATCCATTTTTAGATGGTGACGTTCCCTTGTCACCATCTTATGGTGTTTATATATCTCAACTTGTACGATTCGCTCGTGTATGTAACAACGTATTAGATTTTAGCGAGAGAAATTTATGTATTACTGAAAAATTATTACACCAGGGTTTTCGATATCATAAACTAGTCAAAACATTTACTAAATTTTATCATCGGTATAAGGACATCATTCGTAAATATAACTCAACATGCAGACATCTTATACGTTTGGGTTTTTTACATCCAATCTTTTATGGTAATATTCTTTACAAAGCAAAAAAATGTCAGTATTCACCTCAAAAGCTAATAAAACCTTTAAACAGACTTATTAAGAAGGGATATAGTTACGATACTGTTGTCAGGTCATTAAACATTGTATATTTTGGCTTTAATATGGATTAACTTATAGGGTCTTTGCATCGGAATTAAACATATTTATTCTAAAACCAGTTTTTGGCATGACACGGGTTATGTTCTTCTCATATATTTTTATGATGGTATAATACTAAACCCCTGACAGGAGGGATTGTGCCCGATATTCATATGATGAAGACATAATCTTTCAATCAGTTTAATTGAGGTCTGGAGCTGGCATGTCAGTAACTGCTAGTAGTCTGTTGTTATTTATGTATTATTGTCATTTTGTTTATTTTCTTTTGTTTCCAATTCTGAGATCGGACTCGGACTTCTCTTGAACTGAGTTTTACTGTGCGTACTGTTGTACGTTTGTTTTTTCTACATTGGCTAGAGGTATAGATGGAGGGTTGAGATATAAAAAAAACATGTTTAACCCCGCCGCATTTTCGCGCCTGTCCCAAGTCAGGAGCCTCTGGCCTTTGTAAGTCTTGTATCGTTTTTAATTTTAGTTTCTTGTGTATAATTTGGAGTTTAGTATGACGTCAATTACCACTGAACTAGTATGCATATTTGTTTAGGGGCCAGCTGAAGGACGCCTCCGGGTGCGGGAGTTTCTCGCTGCATTGAAGACCCATTGGTGGCCTTCGGATGTTGTCTGCTCTATGGTCGGGTTGTTGTCTCTTTGACACATTCCTCATTTCCATTCTCAATTTTATTGAATATTGTTTTTATCGGTAGTTATTAAAATTTATTTTGTAAACATAACTTATGATGAATTTTTCTGCGTAAATAATACGATTAAATCAATCCTCTTGGGCGGGAAATAATCCTAAGTGAAAACGGTCATCTGCAGACCAAAACTAACATATATTATACCATGAGATGAGATGTATGCTGACTAAACACTTATAGAATACAGAATAAATTACAAAAGCTTAGACATCAATAAAGACGCATTTTTAGACCAGTTATTGTGTAACATTATGTTGATTGCCCATGCTACCATATTGATAACTCCTAAAAAGTGATTGATAGTTGATCTAAACCAATAATTATAATTTGTATATGAAACCCATGTCATGCATGTTAATTTGAGGGATTAATTCTTTCTTTCACGAATTTTTTTTATAGAATATTCAAATGTTTCAAGATTTTTTCATTATTAGTTTTTACTATATTGTTACAGTTTCACCAAAATTATTTCTATTATTAATAGACAAACAAATTGACTTAACAGGAATTTAATTAACGTTATTTAATTTCTTGCTCGAGTCCCCAATTGTGCGAAATTTTGGCACATTTCCTTTTGTGTCTGCATCCCAAAATATTCATAATTTGGCTCATTTCACATCGAGTCATCATCTCGTAGGTTAAACTCGTATTCTATTCATCATATTTTCTTAAAGAGAGTGAAAGATACCAAAATGATATTAACTCATAAGTCGAAAATAAACTGAAAAAACCATGGCAAAAACAAAAGAAAGAGACTAAAAGACAAACAACAGTACACAAAAGCCAACATAGAAATTAATCACAGAGCAACAGGAACCCCATAAAAAACCGGGGTGCTTATTTGAATGATACTTGTAATATAATCATATTGTATTACCAACAAACAAAGAAAATATGCTATAATCAAATCTAACTTTTCAATATTCAATGTTAACATTTTTCAAGAAGTTAGTTAGTACCTACCGGCTCATCTTATAGCAAATTAGACTACCTTTGCATGTACATGTACTCTCGTGTGTGGGTTACAATCGTTTAAGACTTAATCATTGTTTATTGTGCAGCAGATGATGAATTTGCACCATGCGGAATACTGTACAGATACCAGTCGACAGAACCTTATGATGGGAGGAATTGCCAAATAATCCTTCCCCTCAACACAACAAGAAAAAGTTGGAATACAAGAAGCAAGAAGAACAGAATAGACAATATATGGTAAATGAAAATATATTAATTACTTCCAAAATTTTCGAAACTTCAAAAATAATGAATGCATTTTCGTCTTTTAAAGTCGTAAAATTCAAGCAAATATTTACTGATTTGTTAGTTACTTAAAGTTCAATAAAAATCATGAAAATTCCAGAATTAAAAATTATCTTAATTTAACGATAAGAAAATTGTCGAAAATAACATAAAAAAGCAGTTGATCAGTAGAGGTTAGAGGTAAATACTTCTTATAAAAAAAGGAAGATGTGGTATAATTGAGAAGGAGACAATTCTCAACAAGAGACAAAATGACACAGAAAAAAACTTAAGGTCGTTGTACGGCCTTTAACAATGAGTAAATCCATACCGCATAAGCAGCTATAAATAGCCCCGAAATGACAAATGTAAAACAATTCAAACGAAAATACTAACGACCTGATTGATGTTCAAAATAATTAACGATAAAGAAACGTGATATACAGCAACATACGACAACCACTGACTTACAGGCTTCTGACTTGTGACAGGAACACACAGAATGTGGCGGGGTTAATCATGTAAGCGGGTGACCAAACCTCCACTAATCTGGGACAGTGGTGTAACAGAACAACATATGAACAAACTGAACAAATCAGTTGGAAAGGGCTTATCTCATCAGATCGATACAAAAGCAAGTAAAAAAACACAGAGTGGACGTGACAGGGTCCTAATAAATCACCACAACAAAATTACACATATCTGAGAGAACTCACAGTTATTGACAACTAGTTCAAAGCCAATAATAACTTATAAAAAAATCATGCATCTAAGACTAAAATATCAATCAGTATTATTTACTATCTTTAACTTCCGGAACTACATGTAAGAAAAAAAAGCTTTATGTAATCTACCTTAATCCAGACCTATATAGTGTGTCGAAAATTAAATTAGAAAGAGTCAGTCTCTAGAAGGAAATAGTTCTTGTACATTAGTATACCCTAATTATATTAAATTTAAGAAAACCCGTCTGAAACTAACAAAAATGCTTTATGAAGCAACCTTAATCCAGACCAAAGAAAGGAATGCGTAAGACATTTTAAAAATTTATTTTAGTTTGTGTAAACATGAATCCAAACAAGAAGATTTAAACGTATTTGTCATAAGATTTAAACATTAAGAAGTTATCAATATCAAAAATCACTTTTGTTTACGAAATGTCGTACAAAATTATTAATAATCTATTATGAACTGTCTTTAACTACAAGTAAACAATTGTACCAAACACATAAATTGGTGATTTACCTAATAAGACTAAGATTATTGCATGATTTTTGTTTTTCATTTGTACTTAGTGTTGTTCAAAATTTGCATCACATATCCTGCGTTTGTAAATATACAAAAGAAAATGTAATGATTAATAGAATGATTTACTTTTCAGAGTTTGTTGCACATCATGGAGGGCAACAACGACTCTAGGTAATGAAATGACAGAACTTGGACGCATATGCAGATTGCATGAAACACGTTCTTAACGTGTTGATTGATTTTGTTATATAATCAGATATAGGAAGATGTGGTATGAGTGCCAATGAGACAACTCTCCATCCAAGTTACAATTTATAAAAGTAAACCATTATAGGTCAAGGTACGGCCTTCAACACGGAGCATTGGCTCACTAAGAACAGCAACCTATAAAGGGCCCCAAAAAATTACTAGTGTAAAACCATTCAAACGGAAAAACCAACGGTCTAATCTATATAAAAACGAGAAACGAGAAACACGTATGAACTACATAAACAGACGACAACTACTGTAATCAGTATAGATGTTTTAATTTGACAAATTCAGAATTAAAAAAATATATATATATTCATGTCAAACTTGTTTAAATCAATCCCATAACGTACATTGTGTTCTAGTATATCTTCACAGTCATATGCAATAGTTTAGAAATATTACATTTGGGTTCTGCATACCCCATATATTTCTTTGGATATACACCGGTTTGAACAACTACATTATTTAAAACAACTGCATTATATCCATTTGTAAAAAAAAAAATAAAGAGAGCTCCTACTTTATCAGGCACGTCTGCCCATCCCAAAATATTCTGTCATCCTGTAAAAAAAATTGCTATTTAAATATTTCACCTAACTCCTTTGACCGGTTGTTGTTAAATTCTCTTTATAAGAGAGAAGCTTCCAACTGTAAAGCTGCACCCAGGTGTATTCCAACATATTCCACATAAGGGAATGCCTGTACCAAGTTACGAGTAATGACAGTTGTTTTTCATTCGTTTAACGTGTTTAAGCTTTCGATTTTGCCATTATTTAAGGGACATTCCATTCTAAATGTTTCTTGGTGTTCGTTATTTTTTTCTACATCTGACCCATTTTTGAAAATCATCAATAAAAGTTATCTGAACGCAATGGTTTACGTTTGTTTGTTTGTGCAACTCAGACGAGTCGCGTCCTTTCAAATTTGATACCTTTTACATGATATTTGGATACTAATACTTGAAAATGGTTTAGTAATTTAGTAGTTGTTAAATGACTATTGTTTTGTTCGAGCATACTGAACTAGCAACTTTTCCATAGTTCGTCTAATGATATGTCTTTTAATCAAAGAGTAATTGTGACAAATATATGCCGCATTAAATCTATGTAGGGTTTTCATCTGATTTGTGAACTCTTTTTTCAACCTCTATTTGATGTAAAACACTAATGTGCCACTATAATCTATCAGATATCTGGTAAAGCAGTTCATATCCAACAAATAATATAATAAATATTTGTCAACTTGGACAATTTAAACTGCAATGTTTAACAAAAACCGAAAGTATTTTTTGATTATATGTACAAAAAGATGAATTGGAAAAAATCCCACTAAAATGTTTGAATGTATTTAATGAATACATTGATCTAAAAGAAGATATAAGGATGTATCTGTGAACTATTATGCTTTGTATGATCGGATATGTTCAGAAGGATATAAAGTTGTTTATAGATGAATTGTTTACCAAGAGACATCAACCAATTGAATCATGTTTATAAGCTGGGGTTAGACATTTATTTTCCAATATATTTTAGCTAAACGTACCTGTCTTCAGTACGCTGATTTCCAAACAGTTCTGATTTTTTAAACAATGCAACCCCGGTTACCCCGAATTATGACCAAATTTTAAAACTCTTAAGTTACGTGTTTAGGTTTCAAGTACCAAGTTAACACTAATATAACGATGTCTGATCAGACATCCAGAATACTGGTGTCAAGGGTGTAAGCTGTAATTTGCTTATTCATTAGAAAAAAAAAATAAAGAATTCCGATCGCTAAACTATTTACATTTTGATCAATCTTTCTGTCTAATATTTACCTAGTGTCGACGGTAATGATACTGTAATCAACAATGTTGTGACTTTCAGTCATTCGATTGGTCAAATGTGCGAAGGTGTTCTGTCGTCATAAGTCTAGTTGTAATGACATGTTAAAAGATACCCTCTGCTATTATTTACTATCATAACTACTCACCTGTAACCGGGTAAATATCGTGGGAAATACTATCTCCATTCATATTAAACGCAATATTCAGATAATTACAATCGCTGTCAATATTAGTACGCATGTTCCTTATAGATTAACTATGATTTTTTTCTCAAATTATTTGGATTATCTAAATTAAAAAAATAACATACATAAGTAGTTGACAAAATTTGGTGATTATCATTTTACTTCTTGTTAAACAGTACATTGTACAGTATCATTACCGTCGACACTAGGTTTATTTAAAACCGTGTAACGTATTAAGGGCATACGATACAGTGTTGATCCCATAATGAAATTTTGATGAAAATTTGCATATAGGCTATTTTTTACCTGATTAAATCAAATATGTAATAAAAAATAAACCGTCATGTGCTACTTTTTGAGTAAATTGAGGTTGAAATTTCAGATATTTCCTCAAAATTCGGATTTGTGGATGTAATCTTCCTTTCGACAGGCTTTTTTGTTTTAAAAGATAAACACAAGCTGTTTTTTGTTAAGTTATTTGTAATTTCTGTTTTATATAAATGTTCTGTAAATTTGTACATTTTATTTTTACAAATAACTCCTATTTATCAAATGTTCATGAATGTAGAAAAAAAAAACATCATTTTTTGCTGTATATTTATCAAATTAAAAAAAATTGCACTATTGACTTTTTCATGAAAATTGATACACATAATCTTCCTACGTAATCAAACCAAAAGTCATTTTAAAAAAGAGGGGTCCATTAACTCGTTTTCAAGTAAAATCAGTTTGAATGATAAAAATCAGTCGAAAACTGCATCTTTTCCCGATAAGTCACAGTTTGACGTCGCGAAAATAACAATTTACGTTAGCAACGTCATTACCTCCCCTGTAACTGTATCGTATGCCCTTAAACATGTCAGTTCTTTCGTGAGATTAAACAATAATGCTTAAAAATAACATGCATCAAGTTGTTGTGAATTGTTTAAAAGATAAAGTATTTATTATCACAACTTCTCATGTGTAAATAACCAAGAGCATGCTGTGTGAACCACATCATTCATAAATATATAGTCACGTGATATCAGAAACTTAAAATATAAATCGATTGGTTATTTATATAAGATATGATCAATACAAATAACACTCGATAAATGCAAACCAAAATCGCATCCTAAAAATGTCGTTAGTAGGTAAAACATGGGATATTTTGTTCATTGAAAATTTACTATATAGACATTATATGCTTTTATGGTTAAAGCAACACAAAACGATTTTTGTGTTAACAGAATCATACTGACCTTCAAATATTCATACATTGCAGATTTACGAAGGGAGCAATTTTGAAGATACATCGAAAAAGTAGACATTGCTGTTCAAACAATTTATGTCTTAACTTTTATTTCATCTGTAGACAGATTTCACTTCATTTTATTTTCTGTGAGCCAGCCAAGTAAAAATAAAAATATTAAACGAAAAAAATATATTATAGTACAATAGTACATATATAAGCTAGCTTGATTCTATAGAACTGTATTCACGATTATAATTTGAATTAAGTCCTTATATAAAACACAACATTTAATTGAATAAGTTTGTTATTGTTTTTTTTTTCTACATTGAAAAAAAATGAGCATAGGAAATGTATACATGCATGCATGAAAATCTGGCAGGTGCTTGCGGTCAGAAGTCAAACAAAAAAATGACAAATCTTATCACATTATATTTAACCATATATTTTTCAAATGATATATATTTTTTGTATATTATTTCATTGGAAATATTCCACAGAGCCCATACTATAATTACCTAGTATAGATAAACATTTTGATTTCGTCCCAGATATGTTTAAATGAAATTCTCTAATTCTATGGAAATTTATCCCTTTCCGAACCCATTGTATACAAAAAGTTAATCAACGTGTGGTTGCCAGTGATCTCAGAAGATGATTGGATGAGTTTAAGGGTCATAACCTTTCTCAGCTCACTGGATGCATCAAAATATGCTAACAGGTATTAATGAAATAGACAACTTTATGGAAGAGGAGGCTCGGACTTTAAAATTGATAATTTAACTTTCTCGATTGAATAAATCCGATAATCCACTGGTATCAATGTAAGAATCTATATTTACACTATCAAATTTTCACACAAAATAATAGTTTATGGACACAACCCGCAAACAGTTGCACCCACAATAATAACGTCATTCAAAGTTAAAACAACAGCAATTGGATACAGATTATTAGTAGTATAAAGATATTAGGAAACCAGCATAGTTTTAATCAGTTATTTTCATAGATATGTTTTAATGACAGCCCTGATACAGATAGGACTAATGTTGAGATATAGCATAATCTTGTAATGCAGACGCTAATTTAAATGAGGACGCTAACATATTGTCGCATATATCAACATAATGGTATTGATCATTATAGGAACACACTTAATAGCACTCATTGGTGTTTAAATGAAACGTTAAATGCCATAGGTATTTCCGTGTCAAATGTAAAGATAAAAGTACGAAATAATTAGACCAACTAATATTCAGTTAACAACATTTAGAAGGATTATGGAAAATAAATCAGAGTTTTGAATACGCGTAAAGCGTTGATTATAATGAGTTATGATGAGTTTAAAGAATTCCTGCCATCATTTCTAAGCAAATAAAAACTATAGGAACTTCAGGCCCATTTGTCAATAAAACTCTATATTAAGACCAAGAATATCAAATATCTATAAGAACAATGCAAGGTAAGCAATTTATTTAAATACACTGTTTTTTTTTATCTATTTCATCAAGTAAAATTATATTGGTACTTGAATGAACAATTTCACGGACAAATCTTAAAATTTCACAAAAACAGATAAGTTAACACTTTCGTATATGCCTGTCCCAAGTCAGGAACCTGCAATTTAATGGTTGTCGTTTGTTGCTGTATATCATATTAGTTATTCGTTCATTTTTATTTTGTTTTGTTCATAAATCATAAGAATTTATTGTATGGTCCTCTTCTTTCCAAACAACAAAAATGATTAAGCTCAGTCACTTGTCAATAATAGAAACATGTCCAATATTACTACACTGAAATGTTTTGTTTACCCAATTTGAGGCGCGCTTGGGATATTGACCAATCTAAATGCATGTTAATTCTCCTCTTAGTTCAAATTCATTGTTTTATTCAAAATTCCTGGAAAATTAATCTGTATCAGTGAAAGAAATAGTTAGTTTCTATTGATAATAAGAACAAAATATAAACAACTACAATTTATGCAAAAAGTATATCTGCTTTATATCATTGAAACACTATTCTAGTTTATTTCTGAATAAAGTTGAACGTTGTTTTTAGCGATATAAAAAAAAAAAAACACATAAGAAGATTATGATAAAACGTCAGTATATAGTTTACCGCTCATATGTAAGATGCAAACACTGCAAAATACGCGCGCAGAATCAATCACGATAAGGTCAATGAAGAGAGTAGGAATGACAGAAAAAAAATTGCTCTATGAATTGGAAGTTCATTTTTATCTAATTAAAAAGCTAAAGTTATAGAATCAAGATTGGAAGTTTTATATTTTTGACTTTAATAAAAACCAATGCAATTACCAGATTTAATTAACCTTTAATCGAATAAAAAAAAAAAAAAAAAACATTCCCCAGTTTAACATCAGTTTATATTTTAACACTAAACTAAATGTTTTCAATTTGATACGTCAGACGGTAATGTCAAAACAGTTTACGACCAAACGTGATACAAGGTATAAAAGCATTAGTGTAAACAATATTGTATTATGAATTATACAAATTACAGTATATATTCACTTTCTCAAATAGGATTCAGAAACAATCAACAAATGCCTATGTTAATCTGTCTCCTTGCTAAATTGGATACAATATACACATACAGATCAAAACTACATGATATGTTACATAATAATTAAAATATTGATAATGACAGTTGAGTTTCATAATGAACTGAAAAAGAAAAGAAAAATGCAACTAATAAGATGAAACGCTTACAGGTATATAAAAGCATTATAAACCAAAAATTCCGAAAATGATACAGAATTCTTCTAACACTTTCTTTGCCTAGAGGTTAAACTGATAAATAGTTTTAAAATAATGAAAGCCTAAACAATTAGAGAATAGGATAATACAATCAAGAAATGTCAGGTGTAACTGTAACACAATAAACATGTCGAAAGTTTCATATGTTACCAAACTTGCTAGTAAACATAAGAAAATGCTAGGATCTACTCTCTGTTTGAAAAAAAAAATAATGGGGAAATTGCCATGTGTAATCTGCTTTTATAGAATCATGTGGTATCAATGCTCAACACTTTATTTGTATATAAAAATAAGCATTACAGTTTTGAGAGCCATTGCTAAAATGATACATTTCAATATCAGACTAGTTTCAAATAGTTTTATTATTTCTTTTATTGTGATTTGTCTATTTTTAAAACATCAACAAACATTTGTATTTTTTTTAAGCTAGAAGTTAGTCGTAGTGATTTACGTCTATACACCTCAAAGATTATCTGCACTTTAAAAATTGTTTCCGTATGTTAAGTAACCCTACCTAATTTGAGAATGTTGTGTTTTGTAGGAAGAAACAACCTACCGTTGATATATAAATGAGCGTTCAACGTAATATACTTTAGTATTTAAACATTGTGAAAGGAATAACTTCCGGTTTAAAGAAAAAATCTTCAATTTTGTTTCAGGGTAATGGAAGGTAAGCAATTGTATTTTAATAAATTATTTCTCTTTTTCCAAAATAGAAAAGCGGCATTTTGAAAATTGAGTTTTGAAGTAATCTGTTGTATAAATTAAGGATAATGATAACACAAAATGAACTAAAATCCTTGGTAAATAAAAATAAAAGTTAATTGTGTACAAGAAAAAAAAATGCAATCCAACTAAAACACATCATTCACTTTTTAAGGCTATCAATTAAACACTGTAGTAAGACTTTGACTTTATTTTTATAATTATTCACATTGATTTTGTTTTCGATATCTAAAAACATTAACTAATATAAATTGGAATATAGATATGAACAGTTATTGTACTATATCCTGTAGATACTATATACTTATATTTTTGGTATTGCGTCGGCATTTTTTTATTCCATTATATACTAAGTTTGAAATTGGTGTCACCAAACTTAATGGTTAATTATCTTAACAAAAATTAATCAGCCAGATATGGGACAGATGGACAATGCAAAGACAAAAAAAAAACCCTCCCCTCCTCCCTTACTTCTGTACACGGAGTATAACAGTAAAAAAATGTTTGAGTTGATTAAACACACGTTTCTGGAGGTCTTTGATGCGTTAACTTAACTGCTGACTTTACATACAATCGTTGTTTTGAATCCTATAAGAATCATTTTAAATTTGTGATCAATCCTCATTTTGTGCAGTCAAAATTGGTAGTCTGTTAAATGATAATATTCAGAACATTCAGTACATTTGGGGTTTCGAGCGTCATCGTCAAAGCAGTCTTTTTAAACTTGGATGTTTGAGGGTTTGGGGATAGGGGGGGGGGGGGGGGGAGTGAGTTATGTATATCAGTTTGAGTCAATAGATAACATTAAAGAAATAACACATTTATCCTTATTCAACCCTGATAATTTTAGGAATCTAGTGATTCTTATCATCTCGTTCAATGCATTAAAACCTACGTGTGCCACATACGCTGACAGTAATACACCTGGAATTTGAATGATATTTAATCAAGTACAGAAAACATTATTTTTATATTTTGTATAAAGATACAAAATTAATGAGTTAAATATTCATTCTTTATTTTCTTGTACAAAACAGTTAATAGTAAGATTTTATTTTTTTGTTAATACTCAGGCCTAGGTGCCTTACATTATGTGGTCAATTATTATTTTCAATGACCGACATTCTACATGTTCTTAAATTTATAAAAGAAATAAAGTAAAGTCACATAAATGTTAAATTATAAAAGATTTATTTCATATATGTTATTCGTGTTTTTATAACTGAAACTTCTATCACGTAGCAGTGTTTTGCAAAGCAATATATGAGGAGAAATAATGTATTGCTAGGTAATAATCGTCGTTTCGAATGTCGTTTCTGAATTTATAAACCACACGAAACTAGTTGCAGATGCTATATTTACACGTTGAAAAAAATATAGGAGAATATTTCGCCAGCATCAAGCAGAATAAGGTCCAAGAAGAGAGTAGGAAAGCACTACATACTATACTAAGTTTAAAAGCATTATCAACCAAAAATTCCGTAAAGGAATACAAAATTCTTATACGGCTTTCCATGCCTAAGGGTTATTCTACAAGTCATAGTAATTATAAATAATTTCAAAATAAGTTTTGTGTAAACTATGAGAGAATAAGATTAAAAAATCCAAAAATATCAGTTGTTATTGTGACACCATAACATTTCGAAAAATTCATATTTTACCACACTTGCTAGTTAACATAAGAAAAATCCAGAATCTACTCGCACTCAGAAAGAAAATACTGAGCAAAATGCCTCATGAAATCTACTCTGATAGAATCATGTGTTATCAATGTTGAATACTTCATATGAGTATAAATGTAAGCTTGACTGTTTCAGAAGCCATTGCTAAAATGACACTTTTCAATATACTTTTTGTATCATTGTGATGTATATATTCAAATATTGGCAAACATTTGTTTTGTGTTAACTGGATGGTTTAATCGAAGTGATTAAACCACGTGTGTCGTTTTTGTTTGATTTATATATATATATATATATATACTAGTACAAGAAATAGTATTTACACTTTAACATGCAGTTACGCTATATTTAGCAAATTTCAACTACCCTGAGTCATGACATATTTGTAAGTGAACAAGTATAGAAGTTGTGGGCTACAGCTTACCGTTTATATAAAAAAAAAAGTGTAATACGTAATTTAAATTAGTATGTTTAGTATATAAATAATTGTGAGGGAATAACTTCAGGTTTAAAAACAACATCTCCAATTTTTTTCTAAGGGTAATGGAAGGTAAGCAATTTTAATATATTATTTCTTTTTTTTTTTTCAAGATGAGAAAAGCGGAATTTCGAAAATTGAGTTTTAAAGTGATTTGTTATATAAATTGATGGTAATGATAACACAAAATTAACGAAAATCCTTGGTAAAAAAAAAAAAAAGAAAGAATTTTATTTAATTACGAAGCTAAAATTATAGAAAAACTTAAAGGAGTGTTGTATTAACGACTCTAATAAATCCAATGCAATTAACAACTATGAATAACCTTAAAAAAAAAAAAAAAAAAAAAAAAATACTCCCCTGTTCAGGTCTTTTGATGTATATAACAAATTGTCGTTAGTAGATATACATTAACTTGACCACTAGCATGTTTGACAATACTGCACTTGGTCAATACATCACATTACAGAGAAAGACAAATATTACACTGTTTTACAATACCATGGTTAATATTAAAGGAGGTAGAATCAGGCCCTTTACTTGACCTTTGAAATTGTACAAATAATTAAAACTCTTTCAAATAAATGTGTTCAATTTCGTACGCCAACCGCGCGTTTCGTAATCGGTGGTGCTTGAATCAAAGCATTTTACAAATGTACGACCAAATCTGATAACAAAAAAACCCATTATACACCAAAAATGCAGAAAAATGATACGAAATAATTCTAAGGCTTTAAATGCCGAGGGGTTAAACTAATAAATAATTTTAAAAAGTGTTAATCTAGACGATTAGGGAATAGGATTAGAAAAATCCAGAAATGTAACTTGTAACTGTACATGTGACACCATAAACAAGTCTTAAGTTTAAATTTTTACCAAACTTTTTAGTTACCATAAGGAAATGCCTGGATCTAATCTCAGTTGGAAAGAAAATACTTGGCAAAACGCCTCGTGGAATCTGCTATTATAGGTTGCACTTTGTAAATACAGCTGTTTTTTAAACCACGCCTCTTTTGGAGAGATATAGAATATTCATAGATAATTAATTTTGTTTACGTACAGCTTCCCAGTTATGATCTCTATGTTTTATCTCATAGAGACATAACTTGGGAATGTTACCAGTAAATATTCATATGCATATTGTTTATATTGAAATCTGTGGTAATCCTACAGTCAAGGTAGTTGTAGTTAAGAAATTTAGTGTAAGTTTAAACTCTCAGAAGTTCGGGGCATATAAACTTTGAAAATATGCCACACAGCCCTATATTTTGACCTTTGAAAAAAATAGTAGTGCATATGAACTTTCCATTCTAGGATATAATTTTTTTTAAAACTTCATACTATAAGTGGTACAGTTTTAGCCGTAAAAGGAGTTTCTATGGGAAATTGCATTGTCGATATTTACAGAAATGCATCCTATAGAATCATGTGATATCAATTCTGACCACTTTATATGTATAATATAGTAAACACAACTGTTTCGAGAGCCATTGATAAAATGATAATGATTAGTTTTGTATCATTGTGATTTATATATGCTAAAACATTGACAAACATTTATAGTGCGCATGCATTAGGTCGAAATCTATCTGACGGAGTTCGTTTGTTTACCGGGAAGTTTAATCGAAGTGATTAAACCACGTGTGCCGTTTTTGTTTCCGGAAATCATGTTGTCTTCGAACTTACTCCTCAACTTGCCATGCTTTCCCAAAATTGATAATCACTAGGGGGAAGAAGAGACTACAGATTAGATACTATATTAGGATAGATAGCCATATTAGTTGATTTGATCTGGAAAACGGAGAAGCAACACACAAACACCGAGTTTCTCTTTGAGTATTATAGATACACTGTTAGACAAAACAAATTTTACGTACTTTTTTTGGCAAATGCATTTTGTATGCACATTAGATATTAAATTATCCCAACTTTAGAATTACTATTTTTGTGACGTTACAAATATTCTCACTAGGTAATTAGATGCAAATAATGATTACTTGATTGTTGTTTATTATACATCTAGTGGCAAAAAAAAAATATATATGAAAAAATGTATCATAACTAAATATGTATAAACCTTGTGTTGTCTGGAAATTTCACTTTTCCAGATCTTTTTAATCCCGAGTAAGCAAATATTTTAATACTATTAAAATCTTTAGTCTAAGCGGGGAAAATTTAAAGATGAGCTATCTTATGACACGATGCCTTTTAATAACAGAGTAATTTTGCAGAGTTAACTTGCTTAACTCGTTAACTTTAAAAAATCTACTTCTCAAGATCAAAACAGTATACAAACGGCTTGATGTTTGTAAGAAAACATATCTGTTTTGTTTGCATTTGATAATAAATCTTATTTTTATCTATTGCTTATTTCATTTCTTTTCTACATCAATGTACATATGTCGTTCACTCTACCGTACACATTAAGTCTCTCCCACGCCCATGAAACATTATTATATATGTATTTTTTTCTTTCATTTTTCTTTTTGTGTATATTATTTCTAAATAAATATTCTTAGCTATTATACTTTATGTTCACTAATTGAATGTGTTCTTGTTTTTTTTTTTTTTTTTTTTTTTTTCAATATGATAAAGCAAAAACAGTAGGGATGTTATTAGTGAGAAAAAAAACCAATTACAAATGTAAAAAGTCCTCTTTGGAATTTTCAGAATACTCTTCTTACTGTGTTTGTTTCTTTTGTATATATTTTCTAAAGGGTGAGGCTGTCATGACTGAGGTTAATAAATGTTAGCCCTTTGGACGCACGAGATATCTAAAATGTTCATTTCATTCATATTGCAAAACTTAATTTTTTTTTTTTTTTTTTTGTTTACATCTGTATCTTTAACAGCGTCTTCAATACATTAAGACAGTTTTGCTAAAACCGTTACATGAATTATATATATATTACGGTTTGGCTGCTGTTTTCTTGAAGTATACTCCACATCTCTTGACACACATCGAATACCATTACATTATATCCAAGGCATTGGATGCAAACCTATGATAACATTTAAATCATGACTGATAAACGCATTTACACTTTCACGTTTTTACACAAAAAACAATCGTAACTGGAATTAAAAACTAGATCTTCAAACAAAAATTCAATCACTAATATAAATACAAATACGAATATTACAAGACATACAGTACATATTTACTGGATATTGTTAGCAGGAATAAACACTTGGTAATTTATTTGTTTTTTTCTTTTGTTGAAAATGCAACGTGAACATGGCTTGAAAACTAATTTGAAATTCAAAAATATTTCAAACAAAGAAAACATTTAACTGAAAAATATCAACAAAATGTGCCTTACTCAATCGGGAACTTTTGCGTTTTTATCCGCTATTTAGCGTTACCCATGTGTTGCTATTAGGTTTAATTCTTAAAAACCTAGTTGCATACACATGTTAATAGGTAAATGAAGATGTAATGTTAAGTATATTGGTTCAAAGTGTGAGTGGATTGTGATATTAAACTGTGTCTTTATTTAATGTTTATATTTCACCTCCAGGAAACAACCAGCTTTATGCACAAGAGAATAGCTTTTTTGCAAGCAGGGAATTAGTACCGTCTGGATTACCGTATAGAGGCCTCAACCATGCGGATTTTATCCCTATTAATGAGTTTACGGTACATTTACAAGTACATGCACAACCATTTGTGGGTAACAGAAGACTGTTCCATGCAACTCAGGATCAATTAGTACCATGTAGAATATGGTACAGCTATCAGTCAACAGAACCTTTCGATTTAAGGAATTGTAACCTAAGTCTTCCTCCGATTCATCAAGCGAAAGGAGGAATACAAGAAACAACGGGACAAACATAGACACTCTTTGGTAAATGAATGTCACTTAATTAATCTAAATATCATATAATTTGCAAGAATAACAAGTCCCCCCTCCCCCCAAAAGGAAAGAAAAAAAAATCAATGAATGGCTTTATGTAATGTTTAGAGTACCTATAGCAAAGACATACAGAATTTCCGTGCAATATATTTTGCGCAAAGGCATTGATGGATCTCAGTATAACATAATCATCGCGGCTTTCCTGTGTGTAATTCTGATGAGAATTCAATTTTACATAGTATAACTTGTCATTAAATGAGTATGCCTTGGCTTGGTGCATGTGGTAATGCCTAATCACGCTCCTGTACAAGATGGTGGCTGCTTGTTTATTTATATATGTTATGTTTGATCTTTGAGTGCAAGATCCTGTTCACACAGGCATATTTCAACACGAAATCAGCTTTTATTCAGATCTTTGTAAATTAAATCCTGGAATGGAAACAAAATATATAAATAAACATTATTTGAGAACAAGAATGAGTTTTAATGAAAACCGAACATTTGTTCTTCGAGTTATGGAATAAGTAAGATTTAACGTTAGAACCAATTCCACCTATACGGTGTTCGATGTTTAATTTTACATTTTCAAATTTTGAAACAGCACTTTTTGGATGAAAAATAACTGTCTTACTTTAATGAAAAGAAACAAAACAAAAACAAAACAAACAAAAACAATAAGACAATAACATAGCATGGCTTTTATTTTGCGAACACGTCTGAATCAAACCAATCTGTCTTGAAGATCAAACAGTTGTAAAATTAGGTTTTTGAAAAGAAATTATTGACAGGTCCGTTGTTTAAAAATATTTTTTTTTTAAATTCTCAACTACCAATATAGGTCTACATACTAATCATTATAGTGCTAATAAAAAGAAATAACATCATGTATCACCAAATAGGACTGTGTATAATGTATCAGGCATGATTTTCCTTATTCATATGTATATAATGATAAAAAAGAAAAGAAAAGACAGTCTTGATTTTCTTTTTCAGATTTGCTATCACAGAAGATAAAAGAAACTGGATTCTAAAATGACACAATTTTGATGTATATGTAGATTATAAAACTGATTCCTTAAGCGTGGTCAATGCTTACTTCGTACAATGATATATACTTTGTTATTCTATATATGCATAATTTAAAAAAAAAATTAAATGTCATTTAATGTAATCTTGAAAATGAATTAGTCTTAAAAGTATGCATTGAAAAGTAATACAGTACAAAATTACATACAAAGACAAGTCCAGATAGCCTGACTTGGTGCATGCACAAAATAAGCTGAACCATGTGTGGCATTAATAAAACACACACTACAAAACTTGCACAGTACGGCTCGCCTTTCCTATTAAAAAATAACTTAACACTTTTAAAGGGGCATTAGCTGTCAAATTCATGCTCACCGATTTGATTCAAATTCTCATATTTGATTAATAACATACTAAAACGTATATCCAAATTACAAAAAGTCTGAAATAAACAGTAAACAATGCATGTACTCGATAAAATGTATCAGAATTTCGAGTGTATTTTAGTCTAGACGACATCTAATTAACTATCGAGATGACCTCTGAACACTGCCGATGGTCACATAACCCAATACAAACATAAACATAAATATAAATAGATAGCGACCTTGTGCAATTGGATTTTTAAATGTCTGTTTGATTTTATGTTAAAGGTTAAAAAAATAAGTTAATTATCGTTTTTACCTGTATTAGAAAGATTTTTTGTGGATCGAATGAGACAACGAAATGGTTTACCTTTGTTTCACTTTCAATATTGACATTCTTTTTCTTTTAATGGCTGAACACGACTAATACATGCGTAACCACTCTCTAGCTAATGGGTTAAATTGAAGGTCACATGAGTACTGATTCAATTAGGTAGGATTGTTCACTTGCAAGTGAATAATTCATCAGCGATGTTTCTTTGATTATTTTGACAAAATTGAACATAATTGGCTGATAAAAACGAACTATTATTTCATTATTTCACTTTTATTAATGATTGAACCAAACTAAATCATATTCTAATTTTTTTCATATCTCGTAGCTAATGCCCCTTTAACACTTAATTATTTATTTTTTTTTTTTAACTATTTCGGTTTTAATCGTGATCAATTTTGTATTAAGTTGTAGCTTGATTTTCAGAAAAAGGGTCTTAATTTTAAATTTGTTTATTATTATAATTTAAAAAAAAAATTGAAATTAATAAAATTTGTCTGTAATTATCATGTGCTTTTTCTCCTAAAATAATCATATTTTATCAACATTTCGCGGGAAATGTTTAGGCAGTGTGTTTAGGATTAAATCCCCTTGCGCATGGTTGTGTGAGTCATCTATTTTTAGCACAAACACAATTTAACATGTAATACTATGCAGTCAGTACTGGATAATTGTTGAATATTTATACTTTCCGTGAAGAACTCTGGTCCAGCAATTGGATGAGAGGTAGAAAACTATGTGAGTATTATTGAAAACTAATACTACAAGGGAAACATTAATTGTTATACCACACCATTAGTAAGAAACATATCATTATATATATACGGAAGGACGCCAGGGGAAACACAACATCAATATTATGATAATGTCTAGTGATCCTCGAGAGAAGGTAACATTTACACTACGCAAACAAAAGCTTTTTCACCGAAATAAATAGAAAATAGAAAAAAATATGTTGCTATAAGTATTCAAATTAGCGACTAATTTATAGAAGTAAGATTATTGAAAAAAAAATCGAAAACAATCATAAGAGTATTTTTACATTTGCTTTATGTTACGAATTTCAAAGAAAAACCATAAAAAATGTAAGAGTCAATATTGTGTTTATTTTAGTGGTTATGGTCTTGTTTATAGACTTATCAGAATAAAACAAGGGTTTGTATCTATGTTGTCAGAATTAAAAGGTTACACTGATATAAATGTTTTATAAATGAACAAATAAAATATAAAATATTGAACCAATACTAACAAGCAGACATATATTAATATATCCTATCAGAATAATCCCTTTTTAGAGTGAAATGACAACACATACATGTATAGTTTAGTCCCCAGTATTCAAAATAATCTTAAGACCATTTTAGTTTATTAAGTTTTCTGTTATCTAAAAATGAAAAAAATCAAAATTTTAAAATTTGAAATGGTTTTTATCTAGGTTTTGAACTTGTAACTAGATTATTAGAATTAAAAAAAAGTCTTATTACCAAGTTATCAGAATTGAGAAGACCACTGCTATAAATGTTTATAAATAATCAAATAAACAAATAAAAAATTAAAACTGAAATTAGCGAAACAAAACTTACAAGCAGACCTAAATTAAGAGATGAGTTAAAAAATAAACAGCAAATGTATGAACAAATACATTGATATTAGTAAACTTCTAACACTACAAAAGTTATTATTACTATATTCAATAAAGTTCTGAATCAGTGAATGTATAAGGTACACTATTATTGCAGATATTAAGACGACCCGTACACAACAAACAAGACTCTCCCAAATAAACAAATACAATTTATTCACCTCAAACTACTTACTTAATTGGTCTTTCATGTTGATTGTTTTCCTTTTTGAGAGCTTGGTACTTAACAACAACAGCAGTTTTAATAGTATTGCTTTTATTGTGACTGAAGATACTGTTGTTATTTGTCCGATATTTGGAACCCTATAGTTCTATTCATACTTGTTTATGGTTGTGTGACTTGTTTATTTTAGTCATCTTTTTTAAGCATACACATAAGTTAATATATATGCAGTCAGCAGTGGATTTGTTGTTGGATATTTGTACTTTCCGTGAAGAATTCGGGTGCAGCAATGGATAGACAGTAAAAAAACACAAAGGTTTTTCTAGCCCATGTTTGTATTTTGTGGAAAACATTTTGGGAAGTTCTTGTTTTTGATACTGTTCAACCTTATATTTGATTTGTCATTCCAACTCTTTCGATTCGAGCGCTACTGATGAGTGTCTGCCGTACCAAATTATAAGCTTGGTATCGTTAATGAGTTTTGACTGCAAGACGTCAATTTTTTATGGTCGTTATCTCATATTTGTAAAGCACCATATTTGATACTTTTAGCTATAACTTCTTTATGAACCGAATATTTAAGGGTGATTATATTTAGAGAATGAAGTCATCTTTGTAAAAATTTATTAGAGGTTGAGATATCCCATTTCATAAAGAAGACAAGAGTCAGTTCTACCACATTTTACAATTTGAAGGATACACGCAGTAGAAATATTCGATCCAAAGATTAATTTCTGATTGTGAAATCGAGTATGAAACCGAATTACAATTTCATTTTCCTCATATGATCATATTACTAATGATTAGTTGACAAAGGTTTAGTTGACTCATTAAGCATTGTTGTGAACGGACGGCTGATTGAACATCTTCCAATAAAATATGGTCAACTAACATTTTGTTATTTCGTCTTTTTTGTGATTACTATGAGGACGAGTTTTCGATTCCTAGAAAAGGGAGAATGCATTTAAAAAATTGATGCTGTCCCGGTTAAAACTAAAAGTATATAATCTTGCACAAGAGAAGATGAAATATTCTGTGACACAAAATGCACATGATGCAGGATATAATTGTGTACACAAATAAAAGAGAGAAAAAATTCGCATGGTCGTACCGTGCGAAATATGTTTATCAGGCTTTTAGTAAACATAAAAATTCCATCTTTATGAAAACTTCCTGCCTCATTAGCAAAATTAAATTGTCGTGACTTAACGGTAATAGATTTGCATAATTTTGAAGGCTGTACAGTAAAATGTTGTCCTATATAGCCTTGTCTTTTGGTGTTTGATCGATTTTTGTCTTATTGGCAATCATACCATATCTCTTTATTTTTAGATAGAAACTCCTCAATTTATATCGATGGAGCCCTTGTTGCGAATCTGATGCACTTCAATGGGACTTTTATGCCGCTTTAGTATTTTGTCTGTTTGTATTATGTAAAGGATATAAGCCGATGACGGTCCATTCTGTAAAATATTGGACAGGTCTGAGGCCGCAAGCCGAAGACCTGTTCAATCTTTTACAGAATAGACTGTTAGGGGATTATATCTTACTTAAGATAGATGGGAAGTCTTAATTAAAATCCATAGTTTTTTTTTAATAATTTGTCAAAATGTAGTTTTTATCATGTTTTCTTCGAAATATAATAAAAAGAATGGGTCACCGGACTTTTTTTCACGCTACAGGTTGTGCAAGATTGTCAGATTTTGTATAGATTATGCATTGAAAATCCGATTTTGTGTGATAAAAAGAACCTATACCATAGAATTTTAAGATAAAATGTGAGAAGATAGCTCTTATAACATGCTTTCAGATACGAAAAAGAAAAAATAGAGTCACCGGTCTTGTTTTCTTGCTACATATTAAAATAGGTAAATTCACAACACTTTCTATTATAAAAATTACTTTATCTGAGTTTTTTCCCCTTATGTAGCAAAATTGAAAAAAAATGAATCAATCAACAATATTGTGTTTTTTAGAAAATACAGCCGTAAATATGATAAAACACATAATGTTCTATATCAATATGAAAAGTCTTACACATGAATTACATACTACTCTCAAAAGTTGCACATTTCATTAAAGATTTAGACCAATAGTTATCTGCTACTTCAAAATCCAAGATGGAAGAAGACACCAGAGCCACCTTAAAACATTGTTTAACACGTCAAAAAGGTGAAAAAATGCAAGCAAATACAGACTTTTAGTAAGATTTATTTTCATCAAGTGTGAAAATTGATTTGTGAATAAACTTATCTTTACATTAAAATTTATCCTACATTTTGGCCCCTTTAAACAGTAGCTCAACTTAAACAATAGACAAAAAGAAAGTACAGCTGAAGGTAAACAACATGTATTGCTACATGCAGATATCATGATTTTTGCGTGCGCAAGGACTACTCTAAATAGTTTCATTGAATGCCTTTACATGCGTTTTGTTTTTCAAAATGGATAAAGACGATGAAAGTATATTCTTAATACAAAAAATGAAGAAAGTGATGTCGTTGTCAGTGATTGTGTTGTTTCAAACTTTGAATTAAAATCAAATTTGTATTCAGATATATTCGATTTCAGTGTGAATTACAAAGAGGATATAGTTATAGCAGCTAATAGTGGCAAGTTTTATGTTTGTTATATTTCAAAATGTAGTCCTCTCCTGTTAGTTTCTTGTTTCTTTTGGGGTTTTTAGTTCTTACTAGGTGAATGAGAAAAAAAGAAAAACATGTGAAGACAGATTCACATAGAACCATATCGAGTGCACAACAGTCGATTTTATTTCAAATATATAACTAATATGAAGAAACGAAGAAACAACAACGTGAAATCATTTTAAATTCTTTTGTTGTTCATCGGAATTTTCAAGACACTGTCAGTGTTTACCAAAACGGTACCATCTGAATATCCCCCCTTTTTTTTGGATTTAAAAAAATAACTATGTTGGAGATGAGGCACAGACAAGACGTGGTGTGCTTTCCCTGGATTATCCAAAAGAACGTTGAATTGTAACAAACTGGGACGACATGAAACTGATATGGCATGATATCATGAATAGTTATCTAGAGGAACTACCAGAGGGGCATACATGTCTCCTAACAGAACCTCCCCTTAATCCAAAATATAACAGGGAGAAAATGGCACAGGTATGCGGCTTTAACATACATCGATTTACAGACTGTAAGTTGTCAAAAGAATCCTCAGCTCAGTAGTCAGTGATTCGCCACTGTCATGACGTAAAAATTAAAATAACAAAATTACCAAACTCCATGAAAAATTCAAAATAGAAAATCCTTCATCAAATGGCAAAATCAAAAGCTCAAACACATCAAACGAATGGAAAACAACTGTCATACTCCTGACATGATACATACATTTCCTTATATAGGAAATGGTGGATTAAACTTGGTTTTACAGCTAACTAAACCTCTGACTTGTATTTCAGTCATCAGAATTCCATTATATTAGCAACAACAAGAACGTGTTCGTTTTTTATCTTTACTTTTCGTTAAAAATATGAAAAATACATGTATATAAAATAAAAAAATATAACGTGTTTGAATTTCAAATTGATTTTAAACTTCCAATTACTTGTGCTAATAGAAAAAAAAAACTGTTGACCTGTAATATATATTCGCGAATTTCACGTATTTATCAAGTTTAAGCATTGTTAACGACAGTCACGAAAAAACCCCACATTTTGGATGTTTCCAATTATCGTATATGTCTAATAACATAATAGTCTTTTTTTCAAATGTGTACCTGTACTTGTATATAATATACAATTATTTGTTATCTTTATATAGATATTTTTCGAAAAGTTTAAAATACCTAGTTAGCTAACTTTTATAGACCTGCATACGCACAGTAACAAACCAGTACCATCAAACTAGTGGAAAAGGTAGGATATCATATTCATTGATCCTTTTGGCAAATAATGGAATTACTGACAAAATAGGACTACTATGTACAATGTATATCATATCTTAAAGATTCAGTTTATTGCTACAACATAACATCAAGACACCTCGCATTTGTTCATATCTATGTTCGCTTCTGAAACATCAGGCCAAAACATCTCGGCATTTGTCCATATATAAGATATACAATTCATTCCTGAAACAAAAGCCCATGGCATTTCGACATTTGTATATATCTAGACTAAGATATTCCGTTCGTTGCTGTAGCACAAGGCCGAAATATCTCGATATTTGACAAAAACTTTGATCACAACTAATTGTAAAAATACTCAGTAAATAAATAACAAATCTGAAAAAGTAAATCTGAGTAAAAAACCTACTTTGAATGATATTATGTGACCATTAAGGATTATATGTAGCAGGTTAGGGAACCGTTGTGTTCGAGATACCGCACTTTTCACTCAAATATGTTTGATGAAGATGGAAAATGAATTAATGATCATTATTTACATATTTTAAGTAGCCAAAACTAAGGTCAGATTGCTTTTGTTTGAGAGGCAAGCTAAAATCATTGCGTTCATTAGTAAAACAATTACAATTATATTTATCAAAGTGGAGGAAATTAATCATTCCCTTGACCTTCTTACCCTATATTGGTAATATTTTCTTTTACAGGATATTGTATACAAAGTATATACATTCTCTTTAGTTGTGTATGTATCTGCAGGTTGTTCATTTTACTTTATCTGAGAAGGTATAAAAATTATATAAAACAATTCTGATAATCACAAGCAGTCAAGTATAATAGTAGCTTGCAGATGTGTAACCCCACTTTTCCCTTGATTAAGTTCATATCTGACCTTTAGGGCGCCATTAGCAATGATTTTTAAAAATAAAAAAAAGTATGATGGCTTTGTTTAATCATACATTATTGCTTAAATTAAAATTTGAATTCGCTAGTAGCTGTTATATCTTGCATAAAGGCATCAAAAGCATTGCTGATATAATTGAATTCTATAATAACAATTCAGTCCGTATGTATGAATCCTTTAATGTGACCCTCGGTTGTAGATGGGTTCTGGATTTGCTCAGCATGTTTAGTTATGAAAAAGAAAAAAAAACTATATCAAAATTGATAAAACATTCATCAGTTATAAAAATGAACGTAAAACACCACGGCAAAAAAAAAGGAAAAAAAAAAAAAAAATACACAACAGTATACAAAACACAATATTGAAAACTAAAGACTGAGCAAAACTAACCCTACCAAAAAAACAGATCTGATCGCAGGTGCTCTGGAAGGGTAAACAGATCCTGCTCCATATGTGACAACCATTGTGTTGATCGTGTAAGCACAAGCCCGGTGATCAGTCTAATTCGGTTGTATGTGGCGTTAATAACCTTTCCACATTTTTTTTCTGTTTTAGATATAGGATCTGATGGTATACACAAGTTATTGTACGACTCGATAATGGCAATTGACATGGACTGGAGAAACCATTATTATGTAAACATAGTTATATCTGGCGGTTGTATAAAGTTCTTATGTAATGAAAGAGGGATGTCAGCTTTTCTTTGGAATACATTTATAAGTTTCGCAGTCCTAACTCAAATATTTGAGATCTTAACATTGCGTAAACTAATTCATCATAGATACCAGGATTCAAATTATGTACACCAGATGCGTGTTTCGTATACAAACAACTCGTCATTGACGCTCAAATAAAAAAAAGTTGAAAAGGCAAAATAAAGTACGAAGTTGAAAAGCATTGAGGATCTAAAATTCCGAAAAGTTTTGACAAATACAGCTCAGGTTATCTATCCTTGGGAAGAAAATCCTGAGCATTTTTCTAAAAAATGAAAGTTTATTATACACAGCTAATTTATAATTATTACCATATCAATGATAATTCAAGTCAACACAGAAGTGCTGACTACTGGAACAAAAACTCCACCTGCAGTGACATCGACTCAGTGGTTGTAAATTAAGTCATCATAGACACCAGTAAGGCATTTGTTCATAATTGAAATCCATTTGTTGACCATTTTAATTGTTTTGCTTGTTTTGGTTGATCGCCATCTCATTAACATATATATATATATATATATGAATATATATAAACGCCTGAAAAGTGTACAAAACAACACCAATATTAAAAAAAAAGGAAACATTAAACATGTTAAATGTAAGTATCTATAAATATTTCGGATAACACACATCCTCCATCAGTATGATTATGATGTCAAATGAATCATATCCATCTATTTTGATTTAACTATAACAATCCTTAAATTTATACAATGAAAAACGAACAACGCTTGTAACATTCTAAAATATAAAAAATGACGTATGTTAGGTATTTACCAAGAAGACTGCATAGATATGCTTCTAACAAAAATTGTATTGTGCGATATGAACTGGTACATTTCTAAAATTTCAAAGGTGACGAAAATTGAGTTATTAAAAACAAGGACTGCATAGAAATACATTCTTAATGAATAGCACTGACCGATTTGAGCTGGTATAATACTCAAATTTAGAATTTGACGAAGGTAAATTAAATACAACAGTCGATGCTGGTATAATTCTAGAACTTCAGAGAATTGAGATTGAGAAGAGATGTCGAGGCTACCAGTATTTTTAAAATAAAATGGACTGCGTGCATACAATGTTTAAAATTTTTAAACTCGACATGCTAAACAACAAATTAAAATAAATGTCCGATGTCCATTATAAAGATAAATAGTAGTGAAAGTATTATGGTAGTCTCTAAAAACTAACATATGCAGGATTTTCATTTTAATAACTACATGCATACTACTTGATCTTATGGTAGAGACGTTTAACAAAAATGAACATTTGTTTAGCGGGAGCACGGAGGATTGTTTCTAAACAAAATGAACGATTTTGTTGAATAAGCACAACGAAATCATCTACAGACGTTATAACGTAGGGCTAAAAATACCTTTTGATGATTTCTTCACATGTTTGAATATTAAAGTTACACTTCGTTCATTCATTACATTGTTGATTCATGATAAACCTTTACCCTCTGACCTTTGGGTTTCAGGTTTAGATTAGACATACAACGTGTTCAATATTTAATGTTTTACATTTTGCTTGCAGAGAATATTAAACCAAGAATATTAAAGAGTAATCAATTTTCATGCAGTGAGTTTGTACCAAGTGGATCACGGTACGCCAACTGCAACCAAGTATGTAATGTGTACATGATTCAATCCACATGTCTTTTTCATGTATATATACACAAATGCGTAAGATGCACAACTCACCGGAGTCTGTAATCACAGGATAAATCAACTTGAGGTCAGCAAGTGAAGAGTGGGGATACTAGAAACGACCAACTCATGAAGGCAAAATTTATATTACGTACAATATTCGATTTTCAAGAATAACAACAATAATTTGTATACAAAACAAGATCACATCATATGAACTGTATTATCAGATTATAAATGCATGATAAATAATACAGAAACGTTACATTACATTACAATAAAAACAAATGAAAGAAAAATAAAGGTAGTGAATCCATCTTGAACTTCAAACCGTTTCAAGAAAACCTGCTGAACTCAATTTGACCCTAGTGGGAGTGTATCGAATGGATAAGAACCTCATTCTCAACATTGATCATCCATCACGACTCTCCTTCCCATGGTTTTTGTAGGTACCAGTACAAGATCTTCATAAACAGTCATAATTTAACCATGATACCTTGAATCAGCTCATAAGAATAACTCTCTTTTCCTACATCAAGATGTTTTCCCTTAAACTATCGGTTAACTGATATGCTATTTTTCTGGTAGAAAAGTTCCACTGAACGATAAAGATCTTCTGTAAATATATTGAATAACTAGCCTGCTGATACAACGGACATATCTAAGCTAATTCAAATACACATTAAAGCATCGATTAGTTGAAGAAATGTAAAAAAAATATACGTTTTAGAGAAAACTGAAGACCGATAGACATGATTATATCATGAGGTGCGTCGGATAGAAATCCACCTTATACAAATGAATATCAATACATCTCATAACCTATTTCGGGTTGAAAAAAATATCTACGGAAAGTCACTGAAAAATTTAGTGGTTATAAGAACCCTACAAAACAAACCATGTCGAATTTGAATGTTCCAAAATCAAACAAAGTCTAATACATGTACATGCATATGTAAACTTGTATAAGGTCGATTTCTATCCGACGCTGGTCACATGTATCACACCGTCATATGTGAACATTTGAACAATACTATTTATAATCATATAATAAAGTAATATCATGTACATATGAGCAAATATTTTTTGGATTATTTACATCGTGAATATTTTTTTTTTTCTCCAGAAAATGCCAAACATATAAAACCCAACTTCCATTTGCATTGAGCGACTAAGAGAGTATAATTTGATCTCAACAAAGATGCGCACGTTATTACTTTTTTATAGGTTTGTCATGCTAAGATTATTCAATTAGGTTGTCCGATATTGAAACTCCTATCATTGGTATTTGAAAGCTAATTAACAAGTAATAGTATTACCTATCTTATTTTACAAATATTTTATCTGAACCATAACCAGACGTTATCCGATTGACAGCAGTTACACTTCATTGTCTGATTAACGATCCATTCGAATTGTCATTGCTAAAGATTAATTATAACTTGATGTTTCTGGTGGCTTTTGTTCAAAAGTAGCAATAGGCCCTAAAGTGACATTCAATTGTTTACATCCATGTCCTTTGGTTATTGCCAGAAAGTTGGTTTCATTGCAATCATACCATATTTCATGTTTATTATATTTTCACTTGTATTTCCCCCACCTTAGCAGCAATATTCTAACTTCACCTGCATATCGGATATACATTTCACAACTCATTCGGTATTCAGGAGTTTGCAGTCACCAGTGTCTGTTTGAAAGTTGATGAACCAGGGTTATGTCAAAGAACGTCTCAACCTTTTTTTTCGGAAGATACCAAGACCCTGTTGATAAATATTCCGTATCAACCTCACAAATAATACATGAAGGTATTGAAGTATAGATTCTAGGTACTGACGTTATTTATCATGTTAAGTATGTGTAATAGTGTTCTTTTTATTGATCTTATATATATTAAACCTTTACTGTTTAGTCCATTGCTGGTAATATCCTTCAGGCGTTACACGGTATATATATATTCCGTCATTGATTTCTGGTGCAATGGTCATTTTTGTATTCTTGTCTTCATTTTTGCAGTTTAACTTATGAGATGATGACCCACGGTATAATGAGCCAAATTATGAATGTTTCAGGATGGAGAATCAAAGGACATTGTGCCAAAATTTTGCACAATTGGGGATTCAAGCCAGAAATTCGGTATCGTAAATTATAGCCGTTATTAGTCAATTTGTTTGTCTATTAATAACAGAAATATTTTTTTGTGAAACTGTAACAACATGGTAAAAACTAATTATTACAAACAAAATACTTGAAATATTTGAATATTCTACAAAGAATTTCGTGAAAGAAAGAACGAATCCCTCAAATTAACCTGGGTTTCAAATATAAATTATAAATTGTATCCCAATTTTTGACATGTTTACCTATTATGTCTGTTTGTTTAGCTAACACATAGTTGTCAATATAATGAAATTTTATGCGACTGGCATACAAGTGAGAGGATTAGCTAGCTATAAAACCAGGATTAATCCATAATTTTCTACATAAGGAATACATGTACCAAGTCAGAAATATGACAGTTCTTTTCCGTTCGTTTGATGTGTATTAGCAATTGATCTTGCCATTTGATAAGGGACTTTCCGTTTTGAATGTCCATTTGAGTTCGGTATTTTCGTTATTTTACTTTTGTGAACAGTGCTGAACGTATTTGTTTTTTTCTGTAATTTCTGAATAAGTGCTGTTATTTGTCAAAAACAAGTTTTATACCATAGATACCATTAAAAGTTGATCTGCCTGTTGGACAGAACTTGTATGATCTACTCGCTGTTCAATATAATATTACTGCACAGTTAAATATTAACAATAAAAATGCGGCTTACCAGAAAGAACAACTATCTGTAGATACTATATTGTAGATAGACCTCCTATTGATACCCCTTTGGTTTCTATGCACTCAAAATCTATCTTTGTGATGCTGTCTACAGATATTGTTTCGAGTCTTCTTTATTTTGGTTATTCTAGAAAAAAAAACGTTTTGCTTGCACGATAGTCCTATTATACATGTGTCAATCTCCTTTCTGCTGGTTAACAGAACGTCTTTATTGGTTCCATTCGACGAGTAGTTCAATACTTGAAGTCAAATGATACATATATAACGTGTAAATGTTTATTTCCTAGCATTATTAATTTTTTCTACGACTAAGATTGAGCATAGATTATTAGTTTCTCATGTGCTATATTCTTGTGTTTTTTTTTCTAAAGAAAAGTGGATTGGTGTATACGATCCAGTATACGTTATGAAGATAGTTTCATACGGTTGAATGTAGTAAATTGAGTCTCTAGTCGTTTACATGATGTATAGGTGTCGTACCTATCGTATGGTCAGTTTCTCGTCAAAACGGGGGCTTCGGTCATTCAATACGACAGTGCCTAATCGATTTTTATTCAATTAGTTCCCTTTTTTTTATTACTGATAAGATAACGTTGATAGGACTGGAGGGTTGTATTTCTTTTTGGTATTTTATTGTGTGTAAAACTAATATATATTTGCATATATACATAAGTGTTTGTTGATTGTTCATGTGTAACATATTTAAGAAACTCATCAGCGACGTTGTCTTGTAGCTTTGCACTTTAATTATGTATTGACTGTTTGTATTCTTCATACTTTAACAGAATGCTATTTAATTTTACATAATTTACAAAGCAAACATTATTATGGGGTGACTTACATGAGACCAGTTTTATACAGTGAAGTACTTTACATAGAGAGTGAAGGTTGTTGCAGGATAATATGTTATATGTTGTGTCAGTATCTTATTACAAAAGTTGAAACAATATGTATCCCGGAAGAAACCATTGAAATAAAAAAAAAATATGAATATAAGATACCGGAAGCGTCTTCTTTATAAATTTCAGGTATTACAAAAAGAAAACATGTTAATTTAAAATTCAAGTGTTTGCAGTCTCAAATTGCAGAACAAAAAAGACGATATTGTTTAATTTGTTGTATAGTTTATTGGAGATACAGACTACTTTCTTCGCAGTCTATGAAACGGAATCAAGATAGAGTATGGCAATGGAAAATATTTTGTTTATCTAAATATGCCCATAAAGATTTTTGGCATACGATCTGTTCTTATTACTGTCCTTCAAACAGGAGATATTTTTCATCATTTAATGTGAATTGTCCACATATCTATGTCTCAGTAAAGGAAATCAGCTGAACAAAACATTCTGTTTGCAGACCCAGTCGCAAATTTGTATACATGATATGATATATCCCTCTCTGAGAGACAGAGGTGTACGGAAACAGTTTACCTCAAAATTTGCAGTTTAGAAAGCATATACCTGCACCCAAGGTCGAGCCGACGAAAAACACATTTCCTCAGCGGAGAACAAAGGCAGGCTGATCGGACGGTCGTCCGCGTCGAGCCAACGAAAATTTTTTTTTAACGGGGAACGAAGGCAGGCCGCTTGGACGGTCGAAAGCACACACATTCGTCTCAATCATGAAAACTTTAGATACAACGAAACAAAAAACAATAGCCTTACTTTGAATTTTAAACATCTGCTGACAAAGATAACCTTGAAGTCTATTCATATTATTGGGTTGAAAAAATGAAAAGCACGTAGTCTTGACTGTAAACGGACAATTCAATGACCAGAGCTTTAAGAAAATTACTTAACGGACACATTTCAAATGTATAGGCAAATCCTTGAGGGGTAAACCTGTTAAGAATTTGATAATTTCAATTTTAATGTTACTTTGAATTATGCTTTGGACTATTATTTGACTGTTCACTCATCAAGGCAGCGCAGTATACTTCTGTGGAGGGAACTGTCAATATGAATTGTTCCATCGTCACTAAGTTCAAGTACCGAACATATATACACTACAGAAAGCGGAGGAACTATAGTGGAAATACGTTTTATGAGTTTTTGTTCAAGTGGATTGTCGTTTACCATGCCAAAATAATATCCATGTATTACTTTTGTTCCGGGTAAATAGGTAATCCCTAATTTGTCCGTTGACTCTTTGCGTAGAACAGTCGTCTGTTTGTTGACCTTTACTAAATCTGAGGCTGATTAACATCGTCTGCTTTAACGGCAAAAATTATGCCGGTCGAAAAAAGGTCGTAGAGTTGTTCAATTGGTTCATTTTTATGGTATGATTTTCTTCTTTGCTCTCTTCTTTTCTGCAAATTTGATTCTTTGTTCAGCCAAATTCTTTCCGCTGACGACAACTTCGGCTTTTTCCATTAAAATGATAAACAACCAAATTATTTTTGAATGGCGACATAACCTTCATTTACGACGTCGGCATGCCTCCCCCCCCCCCAGAAAACAAACGCGTAACAAAAGCACTGGACACTAAGTATATCACATAACTTTAAACATAAACGTTCAACATATTTCTTTTTTTTTTTAACAACAAAGTGCAGCAAATGCACATTCACATTCTGGAAATATAAATAAATATATGCTTAGAGCAGTTTAAAGGAAATAATAAGCGACTTTGTCGTGGACCCTATTCAGAAAATAGCGTTAAAACGTCATTTCTTTAAATTGTGACATTAAAAAAAATCAGGTGTTCAGCCTGGACTATCGAATCATTATTATTTTGCAGATTTTTTTAACCCTCTTTTTATGCACATTTGGAATATCAAGTTATATGGAATTAAAAAAATAGCAATTACATATTTTTTCTTACCGATTTTTCCATTTTCGAATATCAATCCTTCCAAATTACTACTTCTTACACATACCGAACAACATTCCAAACTCATCCACCATGGCCGTTTTCAATCTTTTTGCTTTCAATTTCGTATAACGTCATAGTCCGAATCCGGGAAATTCTATTATACGAAAATGCGGGAAAATATGTTGAATTTGTATAAATTTGAGATAGCATACTCTATCTTATGCTTATTCAATGTTACAAGTTTCACATATTTTTGCCGTTTCTCTGTGTTCGTTTCATACTTTATAAATTTAATTTTGATAACCTTATTAGTAATGTGGATTTTAATGGGTAGCATTCATCATTCAAAGGGGTCATTTTTTCAGGGGGAGGGGTGAAAGGGGGGAGGGGGAGGGGGGGTTATTCACAAATATTCACATTTACTTTATCTATTATTATGTTTGGGGGTGAAATTTGGGAATTTTTATTATTTGGGGTGCAAACTTTGGTTGCTTTTTTTCGTAGGTGTGTCTGACCACTGGTATTTTATAGGGTAATTTCTAAATGTCATTATTCATTTTTAACTCTCTTTTTGCAATTTTTTGGGAAGCCCCTTAATTTATGTTCAGGTGTTTTCTTTATGGGTCCTTTCTTTCAGCAAGCATTATTCTATATATGTTTCAACATTTATATTTATATTTATAAAATTTATTTGGGGGAGAAAACACGATTCGTTTTCTGCGACAGTCTGCGATTGGTTCAGAAAACCAAGTATTCCCATATGGGACATCAACCAGATTTTGCAAATATATCAAAAAGAAGCAAACTATAGTTAACAGCTTAATTGGACATGCAATTAACAAATAAACATTTTTAAAACTGTCAAAATAACGGACATTTACACTCGAAATGTTTGTACTAAAAACAGGTAAACAAAGAAACCTCTTGTCCCCTTTCAATGATTAATTTATGCTGATATACACTTAGATTGTCTTATATATATATATAATTCTACAATCACCACGACTATTAGTGATACTTTTACTGAATATTCTATTTTATGTGAATATCGTTGTCAATTTAAAAAAAATTGCGATGTGCGCAATACTTCTTCTTTTACAATTCTGGTATCCATAACTTCTGGGTTTTATATATTGTTTAGCCAACGTTGATACAATGTTTGTATTTCAATACAATTTATTTCAATGTTGAAACAATGTACTAATTTCAACATTGAAATGTCAACGTTGAATCAATGTTGAATATTTGTTGATCAATGTATAAACCTAAGATCAACAAATATTCAACGTTGATTCAACAAAGTGTGCCTGCAGGGATTCATTATATTGGAAAATAATGAATGCAAAATCTTATCCACATCAATTTAGAGTGCCAGCCTTTCTCATCTGTATTCATAATATTGAACTGTCACTAAAGTCGACTCAGTAGTTCAGGATGGTTTGTATAATAAAACTATTTGACCGCATCATCCAACACTGACCTGACTGATTTCATTTGTACTTTATGATGAAAAGTATGAGAAGTTCTCTTCTGGGAATAGTATACTGTTAGTATATTATGTCGGTTGATTGACTTTTGTTGGTAGCTTAACGTCAAGTGGCAAATATTTTATTCATGTTTACAACGAGTATATTTTTTCGTACGTCCCAGATATCATTTGTAATCGGTAAAGACAAATCTGACGAAATTGACGAGATTCTTCATAATTATATAACACCTTATCCGGACACTGTACAATTTTTGTTTGAACATTTTGTCGAAAACAGAATCGTAAATTCAAGGCAAACAAGATTAAATATCCATGTATAAATGCATAGATTTAAATTTAGGAAGAGACTGTAAAAAATGGGGAAGGAAGCAACGATGATTTTGATATCACATGAAATAAAAATATTGTTCCGATGTGTTGAATAACCTTTCTATCGGCCTTCTAATGAATGAAACAAAAAACTTTCCTTTCTTTTATGATAGCTGCATGTGATAACAAGTGTGAAATTTTATAGCCATTGATTAATGTATTTAAGAATATGAAATGAAAAAACGATTTTTTTTTAATGTGTATAATATCTAGAGACTCTAACGAGTTAAGTAATTTTACGGCTATACTGGAAAAAAAGCCAATGCAATTATTGTTTACATAATAAAAGCTCAGGTCTAATATGAAACGTCTTGAACACGGTAATCTGTCATAAGCAGACCTGACCTCAGGTCTGGTCAGTAGCAGACCTGTCCACAGGTTTGGTCAGGAGCAGACCTGACAACAGGTCTGGTTAGTAGCAGACCTGTCCACAGGTCTGGTCTGGGGCAGACCTGTCCCCATGACTGGTCAATAGCAGACTTATCCACAGGTCTGGTCTGGAACAGACTTGTCAATAGGTCTGCAGCTGACCTAAAAAAAAGCAGACCTAGGTCTGATCTACCAACGACGACGTTAACTTGCTTGTCTGCTTTAAATTTCTCAAGTTAACTTCGAAAGCAGTCAACAAGTCAGCTCTAAATTAACTTTTGTACAGGTTAGGACTGCACCCATCTGTAAGTTGCGCATTTATAAAGAAAAAAAAACAGACAAGACAACGCCCCGTTGAGAAACATTACTTCCTTATGGAAGATCAACAGCACATGAAGTTTTATATGCCAAAGGTTTTACCGATAAATCTTTAAAAAAAATTAAACATAAGTACGATCTATAAATATAGATTTAAATGGACATTGTTGACTCATCAAAAGTATATTAAGTTTTACATTGAAACAACAATCATCAAATGGGTCATCTCAAGTCTTAAATTACATACTGTACCTAATGATTATTCATGAGATACCATTTTTTATGTTTGCAAATGACCAGTATAAAACGTTGTTATATTGAACTTACTTAAGCACAATTTAAAAAAAAACTAGCTTAAGACGTGTATTTGTTATTATAATCATGGAAGATAAGACATTTAATAAATTACAATCTTTTCTAAATAGTTTTTCTCTTTGATAAAGTAAAGTAATATCGTTTCTTTAAAAACTACATTTGAAGTGCGATAAATTATTCATAGATAGACAAAACATCTTGAATTGAGACTTTTCCTAAAAAAGTAAATATTACTATAGGTACAAATGTACATATTTGTGGGTTCCCGCTAAAATGTAATTTCTAAGTAATTTCGATTAGAAACTTTGAATTTTCCCTCGCGCTGATTTGTTCAGAAGGATAGCTAGCATTTTGGTTATTCAATTATTAAGATTCATACCCCTATTTTGTCTACTTTTGTAAAGTAGATTATAAGAAATGTCCCTAAACAACTTACAGTAATATTTAAATGGTATGCCAATAATGTTGTCAGAAGTTGTATACAAGCAAATGATCTAACTTGAGAACATGGTATTTACGGCATATCTGGACATTGATTTTTATTGTTATCGGTAGACAATAAAATTGATTTTGTTATGAATAAATTAAAAGATAGCTTATTATGAATTTATCTACGTAAATAATAAAATCAAGTAAATCATTTCGGGCAGTAAATAATCCAAAGCAAATGCGGTTATTGCAGATCAAAGCTAAAATATACCATACTGTGAGTTGAGGTGTATGCTGACTTTACACTTATCGATTACAGATTTTCTGGTGTAATAAAACAAATTAGACACCAATATAGACGCATTTATAGACCGCAGATTATCATAGTAATCCTTGATGACAACACATTTCACGGTATCAATTTTAAGTCGTTGATTGAATAATTGTTGCTGTAAACGTTAAAAGAGAAATATTTCATTCAAACTGAAGACTAATTATTCGTTGAAGGATTGAAATAAAAGAAAATGATGTAAATTATAAGATTATTATACAAGTTATTTGGGCTTAAGGGCATTTTGACGTGGTACATGTAACGAAAATGGGTGAATTTTGTGGGCAAGGACCGACGTGAAACAAAGTTCAATCAAGATAAGCTGTATTCTTCGCTCAGGTATACAAGCACCATGACCTCATAAAATGAATTTTAAAGGATAATTATTTTGCCTAAATATGTTATCATGGCAAAAAACGAAATATGTCACGTAATGTTGACTGCCCAAGTTACCAGATTGATTACCACCAAAATGTGATTGATAGTTGATCTAAACAAAAGCGTTATAATTTGTGTTTGAAACACAGGTTAATTTGAGGGATTTGTTCTTTCTTTCACAAAATTTTTTGTAGAATATTCAAATATTTCAAGTATTTTGTTTTTAATAATTAGTTTTTACTATGTTGTTACAGTTTCACAAACAAATATTACTGTTATTACACAGGAAAAATTGCAACATATGCTTTTCATATGTTTTATTTATCATACATGTCATATGAAAAACATATGCATTTCATATGTTTTTCATATGTTTTGTGCAACATATGAAAAACATGTGTTTCAAAACAAATGTTTTCTTATGTTTTTTATCATATGAAAAACATAAACATATGAAAAGAATATGCTTGTAAGTATATCAAAGGAGATCGTAAAACATATGTTTTTCATATGTTTTATATCATATAAAAACATAAACATATGAAAAACATATGTTTGTAAGTATATCAAGTGAGGTAGTAAACAATATGTAAACATATATTTTTCATGCTACTATTCATCAATTATATTGATAATTTGACCACAGCCATGTTAAGTATACCTATCCCTATTCCTTACAAGAGAGGCGAAAAATACCAGAGGGACATTTAAACTCATGAATCGAAAATAAGCTGACAACGCCATGGCTAAAAAAGAAACAGACAAACTGAAAAATAATAGTACACAAAACACAACATAGAAAACTAAAGACTAAGCAACACGAACCCCACTAAAACTGGGGGTGATATAAGGTTTTCCGGAAGGGTAAGCAGATCCTGCTCCACATGTGGCACCCGTCGAGTTGTTCATGTTAGAACAAACCCGGTAAATAGTCTAATTCGGTAGGTCACATTCGGGAAAAGGGAACGGGATTGTAGTTACGACATTAGGAATATATCCGCTATCATCCTAAGTAGGGCTTTATTGCATTCATCTGGTCTGAATGTAACTCCAACAAGAGTTAATATTACACTTTCCTTTGGTACTAATAAATAAACTATTTCATATTAAGGCAATATGTGATAAATTTTAGGAATCGTCAGACAGCTACTACCTGTTTACTGACACTTTTGAAATACAAGAGAAGCAAAGAATACCAATAGTATATTCAAACACAAAAGTGGAAAACAATTAAACTGAGAATGCCGTTGCAAAAAAAAAAAAACGATAAAAACGACGGAGAGGCAAACAACAGTACACAAAAGAGGTATATGCTTGACTGGACAACACAGTTTAGTTCTTTTTTCCTTTAAAATTGTTATCTGAGATTGAATATCAATGAAGCAATCTGGTGTCAGATCCTTTCATCCTTTTTGTTCTTGTTCTTGTTCTTCTTATTCTTCTTGTTCTTGTTCATGTTCTTCTTGTTCTTGCTTTTGTTCTTGTTCTCCTTCCTCCTCCTCCTCCTCTTCCTATTCTGGCAAGTTGCGCATGATTGAAAATTGGTTAAAAACAAGTTGTTGACCGATTTAGTTAAACGTTTTGGTCAATTTGAGACTTGAATATCCAAAGAGACTTTGCTGTGGCGAAATCTGGCTGCAGTTTGTTCCAATCATTGGCGGTGTTTACGAAGAAGGACCATTTCCTACAATCTTTAGTTGCAGGCTGTAATAGGTAAGTATGATGTCCTGTCCGACTAGAGCTTCTTGCAGGTTTTTGTAGGTATTTACTCTTGTCTATGACTACAAGGTCGTTTGTTTTTTTGTAAAATATGATGAGTCGAGCTTCTTTTCGTCTTGTTTGTAGGCTTTTCCCACCTAATTCAGTTATCATATTGCTGACACTTGATCTATTTTTATGACTGCTAGTTACATATCGTGCAGCTCGTCTTTGTACTTTTTTCAGTTTTATCTATTTGCTTTTGCTGGTACGGGTCCAATACTGTCGTGGCGTATTCTATTTGCGGTCTTGCTAATATTTTATGGACATGCTCTATAATGGATTTTGAGCTAATGTGGAGGTTTCGATGTAAGATTGATTGATTGATTGTTGGTTGCTTAACATCCAGTGGCAAATATTTAATGCATATTCAGGACGATAACAAATTGACAATAAATACAATAGGTAGGATCTGTAATAGTGGCGTCCGGGATTTAGGTCGGAGAAATTTAAACTGCCACTAGAATTGAGGGTGTATTGGATAGGGACAGAAATTTAGTCTTGCAACAGGTCACCTACGGACCCTCGATGTAAGAAATCAAGGCTTCAGCTGGATTCATTATAACGTGACGGTACCCAAATTGCACCTATTTTTATAGTTTTTTCACCTACGATTATTTATGATTTTCCGTGTTTATTTAAAGGAGTAGGTCCGGTAAGGGCCGATTTTGGCCTCAAAATTCAGGTACATCTGATGAAAGATTTTGGACACTTTTTAAACACTTAAGTGTCTACTTTAGTCGATTCAATAAGTTTATGTGACAGTTTGGAACTGATTTAGTCATTAAAGACGCTCAAATTCAAGCTTAAATATGAAAAATCTATCAAATATGCCATAATATGTCACTTTTTAGATAGTTTTTGTCAAAAACGAAAGTGGCCGCATCCGTGTTCATCCTCAACCTTTATATATGTTATGTATTATCATTAAATACAACTTACATTTAAATATTAAGAATGAACACAAATGCGGCCACTTCTATTTCAGACGGAAACCGTCTAAAAATTAATCAAAATGCTAAAATTTCGAGGATTTCAGTAATTTAGCATGACTTAATGATGCTAGTACCCGATACATGTGCATTGTATTGTCAAAAAACAGCCAATATTTATGTCACAGAAGTATTCTTCTTTCCAATAAATAGCTAAAAATTTACATTTTAACAATTTTGTAAAACTCATATATTTTGGGGCCAAAAAAAGGTCTTACTGGGCCTACTCCTTTGTAAATGTATCATTATATACTATATAAATCCACGATTTTTTTTGGTAGGGGTGTGCCATTTTTCCTAAAAAAATGTAATCATTTTAATATAACATTCACTGAAATTAAGTACCTTTAGTCATATAAATGTTGAAGAAAGAATGACCTATACTATACAAATCAGTAGACAAATTTCAAGGGTTCATTCGTGAACTTATTTAAAAGGTGAACTTTCAAATGAACTGATTTTAGTTGATATATTAATTTACCATTAATAATTCAAGATTCCGAATAGCATATTAATATATGATATGTAGATCATACATGCCCCAAATCAATATACAGTTATCAAACGTAAGTGCATTCTAATAGAGAAAGTTACAAAAAGGAGGGTCATTTTTATATAAAATCTCCCAAAATGATGACCCATGTTTTATGCACATCACCGTACACACAATACTAGGAAGTGACCTGCCCCCCTCCCCCTTCAACTTCTTAAAGTGATAGCAAGTTTAAACTATATACAAACTCTCGTGACCAAACGCAACTTATGATTGAATCACACAAACATTGGTAAAATGTACGACATACAACTTTACACACATTTTATTTTACTAGCATGTTGAAAAAAGTGTCTACACTGTTGAGGTCGACGCTGTCAAGCTTTCAAACACATAACAATGCACCATATAAACTTTTACTCCAGCTACAATCGGAGCTTCCAGCACTGCCTTTTACTTGAAGTTTTACACATGTATTTTTATGTGCATGTATGCACACTCCTTTTATATTATGGGCATTGGCAAACTGTCCTGTTGTTCAACATTAACAACAACTAAAATAATGTAAATATAGACCAGAGCAGTTGAGGGGATAAACCAAAATTTATATCCCTCAAACATGTCAGAGAATTTCTTTCCATGATCTAAGATTTAATACACTGTCAGTTTTTGGTATTTCTAAGAACAAAAAGACTGGCACTAGAAGAGAGGGTATAGGCGACTTTTGAATGCATGCACTTTCTCTTAAATTTGTATGTCACAATGCTTATGTTATTACATCACAGTAAGATGAAGTTGTTTAACGCAAACCAGCCACAAACAAAAATATGTCCTGAGAGTGTCACTGTCTTTTACAATACACAAGTGTACATAACAACATTATGTCAATTTTTAAATCGTCCTTGTCCAGAAAAGTTTTGAATAAATTAAACAGAGACTATTAAGGTCAATACCAAGTTTCCTAAAGCATAAAAACAAAACAAGGCCCCTGACTTAAGAACAACCATTTGATTCTGAGAAGGGCCAGAGGCCCAGCAACCCAGGCTTGTAAAATTACTTTCGGGCCTGTAAAAATCATCTCTACAGGCGAACAAAATCTAACTGAAATTTTCCAAAATTTGAGCTCTAGGTCTGCCTATTTAAAGGTTTATCATGAAAACTGCCATCTGGCAAATATGATGAGGTCAAACTATTTATTTCCAACATGAAGGCAGCAATATTATTTATTTTCTGCTCAGTCAAAAAATGACACAAAAATTGCCACCTCCCGTCCTGAGAATCAACTTTTCACTCCCTAATTATGCTAAAGTAAATTAACTTTTGTGAATGAACACTATTTCTCTGTTCAACTGGTTTTTAACTTTACAATGTTTCAGGTTTTTACAATTTTTTTATTTCCTGATATTTTATCATCAATAACTTCTATATAGTTGAAAAGATGACTTTTCATAGGGTGAAATAATATATTTTTAATGTTTCAAGAAAAAAAAAACATTTAAAAATCCATTTTATCAAAAAATCTTAGTTAATGATTTTTTAAAATAAAATGTGAGTTCATTCTTTATTAAAATTATACATTTCCTGTATCTAAATATTCAAATAAAATGTACTGTTAAAAGGCCATATTTGGAAGAAACATATATAAATTGTATTGCATTTTGATGAGCTTTAACCAGTTAATTATATATAAAGTAATGTAATTTTGCATATTGTCTCAAGTGACCAATAATTGATTAATAACAGATCAATATAGCACTGATTTCACTGAAAATGTAGTTATTGTTGAATACTATTAGAAGTTGTAATTCCCTTCAAGTCCAAGATCTGGCATGAGAGCAAAGTGAGCGAAGTTTTTTTTTGGAACCGCATCGTTTTGAATATTTGGGGCCAGAATATTTGTTTTCATTTTTGATAAGGCAAGATTATTCATTTTCACTTAAATAAGAGCCAAAATATTTATTTCCAAAATCTGTCAGGCACCCCCTTCCTCACTCAGAATCAAACTGTTGTCCCCTTAGGACTAAGGATAGGCAAATAACTTGTATTTGAGATCTTAGACCTTCCACTTTTAATCTTGATCATGAAATAACTAAACTTACACAAAGAACGTCATGCAAAAAGCTCTTATATATCATGTGCATACATGATATGTTTCAACAATAATCAAAAATACCATACCAAAGTTTATGGAAAGCAAGATCAAAATTATTACTTTAATTGAAGACGATGTTAATATGAAACAGTTTTTTTAGTTCATAATGCTGTTATAAGCTTTCTTTTTCTTTTAAGAACTGAGATTAATCATTTGACAATTGTCAAGGTTAAGGACTGTGATGAATGACCTGCTTTATTCGATGAATTCATAAATAGTTTAGAAAAGAAGGCCATTTTGAGGTAAATATGACTCAAAAGAGATCCAATATTAGAAAATCAGAGACAGCAACCCTACTACTACAAGTGAAGTCAATAAAAATAAAATCTGTACAGTTCATGTTCACCATACTGCCTCAATGATGAACATGCCAAAAAGGCATGTGGCAATCTCTATGAAAACTTGGCTTTAAAGAAAGTTTTAAAAGTCTAGAATTTATGTGATGCTGGCTAGTAATTCTGTTGTGTCTCACCTTGACAGAGGCGGCGACGTCAACAATTTGTTAAAGTTTGTGATTATGTCAGTTTAAGAGGAACCACTAATGTTTAGTCAATGATATTTGGTATGCAGTTGTATAAGCATTGGCACATCTCATTTCTTGATTATTTGGCCTAGCCCCTCAGCTTTACATATCAGAAGGGAGAAGACCTAGATGCTTCATTATCATATGTTGTATGCAGATACTTTATCTTATGAAATTTCCGTCTGTCATATGTCCATTGCCATTCACCTGATTGTCATGGTTAATTGGTCAATGTTAAGTTTTTGTGTTATGGCCGTTTCTTTCAAATACTAAAAGCAATACTATATTTGGTGTATTGAATTCTTGTAAGGTGTTCATATCGGTCTGGCAGATGTCATATGACCTTGACCTCATTTTCATGGTTCATTGGTCAATATAGTTTTTGTGGTTTGGTCTTTTTTTTCAATTTCCATAAACAAAAAATCAACTATATTTGGTGTAAAGTATAATTGTAAGGTGTGAATGTCTGTCTCATAGGATTTATCTGACCTTGACATAATGGTCATGGATCTTTAAAAATGTTAAGTTTATGTGATTACTTGTAGTAAAACCTTTACCTTAAAGACTTTCAACATAAAATCAATGGTCAGTAAAGCAAACGAGACATTTCAGAGGGTGCGTTCTTGTTATGATTCATAGATAACATCTAAAAGCAAATATTTGGAAATATTTTTTATATTGTATTTCAATTTATCAGTATTTGACTGATAAATGGACTTTTTTAAGTTTTTTAAGTTAACATTTTCATACAATCTTTGGTCATATTGGTTAGATTTTAAGGGCATCAATATATGGCAAGCCATTTTTATATATATTTCATATTCAAGATATTTTAAAAGTAATACGATATATGTTAACTAAATTAGATTTCTTATAAATTAAATAAGATATCTTTAAACTAAATAAGATATCTTATAAATTAAATAAGATATCTTTTACTTGAATTAAATATCATATAAATTAGATAAGATGTCTTTTAACTAAAATAGATAAAAAGCCACCCTTAAAGACTTCTTTTTTTTCTGTTAGATATCTTATAAACTATTTAACATATGGGATGCGTCGGATAGAAATCGACCTTATACAAGTGCACGATACATGTGCATGTAAAAGACTTTGATTGATTTTGGAACATTCAAATACGAAATAAAAGATGAATTTCGATCTGTTTTGTAGGGTTCTTATAACAATTCAATTTTCAAACAGTTACAGACTTTGCATAGAGATTTTTTCAACCCAAAATAAGTTAACAGTTGTATTGATATTCATTTGCATAAGGTTGATTTCCATCCGACACAGCTCATATCTTATATTTTGTTTCATTTTAAAAATATTTATCTTATACACTAAATAAGATATCTTATAAACTAATTGAGATATCGTATAAAATAAATAAGATATCATATAAACAAATATATATATCTTATGAACTAATTTATAAACTAATTTATATATATATATCTTACAAACTATTGATATAACTTTTTGAGCTATCTTATCAATTAAATAACATATGGAATAAATCAATCAGAAAAGCTATCTTGTTTAGTTTATACAATATTTTAGTAAAAAAACAATAATAAGATATCTAATAAAGTAAATAAGATAGTATATGTTCTTTTAGATATATCTTCTTAACTGTACATGTTATCTCACACAGTATTTTTTTAAAAGATATCAGAATCCTTATTTCATAACTAAGATATCTCATAACGATTACAACAGTCTGCACCAAAATATTTTCCAACTACTAGTCCGAAGACCATTATTCTGACAATTTGTTTTATGTTTCTAAACAAATATTTGCAAATACTTACTAGTCAGAATAAAATTTAACTAGTCTGGAGCATATAACTAGTCGATAAACATGATAATGGTGCAGACTGTTACAAGATATCTTACAAACTTTATAAGATATCCTATAAACTTTATGAGATATCTTAATAATGTTATAAGATATCGTTAAATTGAATAAATATAAAAATGGCCGATTGAACCTTATTAAATGTTTAGGAAAAAGCTTCTGAAGAAAATAGTTGGGTCCCCCCCCCCCCCCCCCCCCCCCCCCCCCATATTTACTTATATATGAACACACTTTTGGTGATTTAAAATTGCTTTCAGGGTTGTAAGAATCATCTATACAGGTCAATAGAATATATATAAAGTAAAATTTTCTTTAAATTGCACTTGGGGTGGCGGATTCAAAAGTTGTTTGTCAAGAGCGACAGAAGACTGAAATATATTGTCTTGAAATAGTGTCTGTATGACTTCATTAATACAGGTATTGTCAAACTTTACTTACTTAATTGATGTTATCATTGTTATGTCCCTGTTGTAGTTCCATTTTCGTTTCCACTCTAAGTTTATTATGCCTCATGCAAATTTTATGAAACTCATATATAATGCTAAAAACCAAAGCTCGCAGACAGAGTTAGAATTGGGGCCGTAAGTCACTTACCTTTCATGAGAAATGCTCCTTTATAACTTGAAAATTGCCAATTTTTTTTTGGTTTCCGCACTCTAACATAAATTTTCCTAACTCAAATTTCCAGATCAATATGAACACCTTACAATCATTTCATACACCAAATATAGTTGACCTATTGCTTTTAGTAGTTGAAAAACAGACCAAAACACAAAAACTTAACATAGACCAATGAACCATGAAAATGAGGTCAAGGTCAGATGATACCTGCTAGACAGACATGCACACCTTACAAGAATTCCATACACCAAATATAGTTGACCTATTGCTTTTAGTATTTGAAAGAAAAGGCCATAACATAAAAACTTAACATTGACCTATTAACCATGAAAATGAGGTCAAGAACATTGGACATATGACAGATGGAAACTTCATAAGATAAAGTATCTGCATACAACATATGATAATGAAGCATCTAGGTCTTCTTCCTTCTGATATGTAAAGCTGAGGGGCTAGGCCAAATCATCAAGAAATGAGATGAACCGATGCTTATACAACTGCATACCAAATATCATTGACTTAACATTAGTGGTTCCTCTTAAACTGACAAAATCACAAACGTTAACACATTGTTGACGTCGCCGCCTCTGTCAAGGTGAGACAAAAAAAATATGTAAAAGTCTGAAAAATGGAAAGTTAAAACCAATGTTTGAACAGAGAAATAGTGTTCATTCACAAAAGTTAATTTACTTTAGCATAATTAGGGAGTGAAAAGTTGATTCTCAGGAGGGGAGATAGCAATTTTCGTGTAATTTTTTGGCAGAGTAGAAAATAAATAATCTTGCTGCCATCATGTTGGAAATAAATAGTTTGACCCCATCATATTTGCGAGATGGCAGTCTTCATGATAAACCTTTAAATAGGCAGGCCCAGAGCTCAAATTTTGGAAAATGTCAGTTAGATTTTGTTGGCCTGTAGAGATGACGTTTACAGGCACGAAATCAATTTTACAAGCCTGAGCTGCTGGGCCTCAAGCCCCCTAATAATCAAATGGTTGTTCCTAAGTCAGGGGCCTTGTTTTGTTTTTATGCTTCATGAAACGTGGTATTGACCTTAATATTCTCTGTTTTATTTATTCAAAACTTTTCTGGACAAGGACGATTTAAAAATTGACATAATGTTGTTATGTACACTTGTGTATTGTAAAAGACAGTGACACTCTCAGGACAGTATGATTTAATATGTTGACTGGGCATATTTTTGTTTGTGGCTGGGTTGCTGTCAGATATACAGAAATCTGCATTCTTTTTTTTTTTCTGAATGAACTACACTAGTTGACCTAAAGTCAATCTGGGTAAACAACTTCATCTTACTGTGAAGTAATAACATAAGCATAATACAAATTTTAGAAAAAGTGCATGAATTCAAAAGTCGCCTATACCCTCTCTTCTAGTGCCAGTCTTTTTGTTCTTAGAAATACCAAAAACTGACAGTGTATTAAATCTTAGATCATGGAAAGAAATTCTCTGACATGTTTGAGGGATATAAATTTTGGTTTATCCCCTCAACTGCTCTGGTCTATATTTACATTATTTTAGTTGTTGTTAATGTTGAACAACAGGACAGTTTGCCAATGCCCATAATATAAAAGGAGTGTGCATGCAAGCACACAAAAATACATGTGTAAAACTTCAAGTAAAAGGCAGTGTTAGTAGCTCCGATTGTAGCTGGAGTAAAAGTTTATATGATGCATTGGTATGTGTTTAAATGCTTTACACCGTCGACCTCAACAGTATAGACACTTTTTTCAACATGCTAGTAAAATAAAATGTGTGTAAAGTTGTGTATCGTACATTTTACCAATGTCTGTGCGATTCAATCATCAGTTGCGTTGGGTAACGAGAATGTGTATATAGTTTCAACTTGGCATCACTTTGAGAATTTGAGAACTATCTTCTTACCAGACTCTGCAAAACTTAAATCGTCAGTTTAATTCCATTAAGTGCTCCATTCTTCCTATTAGTGTGTTTACGGGGATGTACCAAAAATATGGGTCATAATTTTGGGAGATTTTATATAAAAAATTACCCTCCTTTTTGTAACTTTCTATCTTAAAATGCACTTACGGTTGATAACTGTATATTGATTTGGGGCATGTATGATCTACATATCATATATAGATATGCTATTCAGAATCTTAAATTATTAATGGTATATTAATATATCAAGTAAAATCAATTCATTTGAAAGTTCACCTTTCAAATAGTTCACGAATGAACCCTTGAAATTTGTCTCCTGATTTGTAAAGTATATGTCATTCTTTCTTCAACATTTATATGACTATATGTCAGATCATTAAAGACGCTCTACTGTAAAAATTGGTGTAAAGGTGAAAAATCTGATAAAAAATCTCTAGACAGTTATTTGAATAAAATTATGAATACTGTTAATATTCGTATATCTCATTTTGAAAACAATTCTGAAATTAGTAATAGGGTCCATGATATTCCCATTTCCAGAATAAAAAATAAACTCCAAGTACTCGCAAAGCGGTTTGTGTTCGTACCGGCAGACAAAGCAGCAAATAATGTAGTGGTGGTGTGACGCATATACTACACGGAAGTTCTCCAAAACGATATTACAAATTCATCTACATTCAGGTCCGTACGCTCCACAGAGAGTCAAATTGTAAACAAGCATATTACTGCCACTACCCAACTTAAGGCCTCTTCCGAACATTTGAAAGTCCCTACTATGTACTGGTTACCTAAATTGCACTAAAAACCATTTAAATTCCGTTTCATCTCCGCATCTAGTAAGTGTTCTACTACTAATCTACCAGTGCTTCTAACTACCTCCCTTACTACTATCAAAGAACTTGTTATTAACTTTTGTAATAAAGCTTATGAAAATAATGGTATTAATTATTTTTGAAGTGTTAAAAATTCTTTAGAGGTTTTAGATAAAATACATGCTTTTGATGGTCCTTTTAATTCTGTTGACAGTTATGATTTTTCTACTCTCTATACTACACTTCCACACAATCTTATCAAGAAAAAGTTTTCATATTTAATTAAATGGTCTTTTGAAAAATCTCATTACAAACTTATTTGCTGTAACTCGTTAAAAGCCTTTTTCTGTAACGAAAAAGGAAAGTATGCTAGATACACTTACTGGAAATGTGAAGATATGATTGAAGCTTTAAATTTTCTCCTGGACAACATATATGTACGTTTCGGCGATAGAATGTATCGACAGGTAGTAGGTATTCCTATGGGCACTAACTGCGCCCCTTTAATAGCAGATTTATTCCTGTATTGCTATGAATCTCAGTTTATGACCAAACTCAGTAAAGACACGTCATTGTTACATTTGGTTGATACATTCAACAATACCTTCCGTTATCTAGATGATATTTTTTCGTTAAATAATCCAGAGTTCTCTAAATATACTACCGAAATTTACCCAATAGAACTTACTTTAACTAAATCTAGCATAAACAGCAGTAGCTGTCCTTTTCTGGATTTGGACATTTCAATCTCTAAAGGAAAACTCCATACGAAAATTTACGACAAAAGAGACGATTTTTCACTCCCTATTGTTAATTTTTCTTTTTTAGACGGCGATGTTCCTTTGGCTCCATCATACGGTGTATATATATCCCAACTCATTCGTTATGCCCGTGTGTGTAGTGATGTCATAGATTTTAACGAACGTAATCAATGCATCACTGGTAAATTATTAAATCAAGGATTTCGTTACCATAAATTACGTAAAACCTTTGCTAAGTTCTTTTATAGATACAAAGATTTGATTAGTAAATTTGGCTGTACTTGTAGAAAACTGATTAAAAACGGTATTTCACATCCTAAATTTTACGGTAATATTGTACTTAAAGCGCGGAAATCACTATGTGATCCGTGTAAACTCATCGAACCTTTAAACAGGCTTATTAGTAAAGGTTATCTTACCAATGTTGTAATTAGATCTTTGAATATAGTTTACATTGGCACTAATATCGATTTTGTCATCAGCAAATTAAAACATAACTAAATTTGTATTTTTTTCAAGTGGGATGTATAAAGACACACCCACGTTCGTTTAGATCTATAAAGAGGTTAAACTCCTAACTATCCTACTGTCTGTCGATACATTTATTTTTGGCATTGCACTAGTCATGTCTTCTTTGACTGTCCATGACGTTAAAATACTAAATCCCTGGGATGTGTTTTAGTTCATTTTAGTCTCTGATGCATGATTTTTTATTATTAATTGTTTTGGCTTTTAACTAGCTGTCAGTAACTGCGAGTACTCTCAAATCGTACTTTCTTGTTTATTTGACCTGTTGATACTAATTGTATTGCTTTTTTGTTATTTAATGTTATTCAGGGTTATATCTGGTCTATATACCAGCTTTTATAAGTTTTTGGTATAACTATAAATTTTCACTTCGTACTATGAACATCAATATTATTTATTTTGTAATAATATTTCCTTTCTCTATTGGTACTGTACAGGTATACCTAACAACAAAATTATTTTCATTTACCTGTGTTTAAAGTTATTGCAAATGGATGGTATTTTTGTTCGAGCATATTGTTTTTCTTTAATTGTTTAACATTTCTTACCGATATAACATGTTACTTTTATTATTCTTCCCTTAGTTTATTTATTTTGTATTTACATTGTGTCTTAGGTCAAATTTATTTGTTCAGTGTATGTTCAATGGTGTTAATATGTCCTTTGATTGAGTTAAGTTATTTCAGTTGATATTTTATAGTGTGTCTTTCTATGTTGTGATGTTACACTATTAATTCAGAAAAAGGGTGAAGGTTTGGTACCATTAAAACGTTTAAACTCGCTGCATTTGTTTGCACCTGTCCTAAGTCAGGAATCTGATGTTCAGTAGTTGTCGTTTGTTGATGTGGTTCATAAGTGTTTCTCGTTTCTCGTTTTTTATATAGATTAGACCGTTGGTTTTCCCGTTTGAATGGTTTTACACTAGTAATTTGTTGGGGCCCTTTATAGCTTACTGTTCGGTGTGAGCCAAGGCTCCGTGTTGAAGACCGTACTGTGACCTATAATGGTTTACTTTTATAAATTTTTACTTAGATGGAGAGTTGTCTCATTGGCACTCATACCACATCTTCTTATATCTATATATGTACTGAATTACAATGAATGTTATATTAAAATGGGTACATTTTTTAAGGCAAAAATGGCACACCCCTACCCAAAAAAAAATCGTGGATTCATATAGTATATAATGATTCATCTACAAATTCAAATAAACACGGAATGGACATTTTCTTCTGGATCATAAATAAACGTAGGTGAAAAAAAATATAAAAATAGGTGCAATTTGGGTACCGTCAGGTTATAATCAATCCAGCCGAAGCCTTGATTCCTTACATCGAGGGTCCATAGGTGACCTGTTGGAAGGCTAAATTTCTGTCCCTATCCAATATACCCTGATTTCTAGTGGCAGTATAAACTTCTCCGACCTTAATCCCGGACGCCACTATTACAGAACCTACCTATTGTATTTATTGTTAATTTGTTCTCAACCTGAATATGCATGAAATATTTGCCACTGGATGTTAAGCAACCAACAATCAATCAATCAATCTTACATCGAAACCTCCACATCAGCTCAAAATCCATCATAGGGCATGTCCATAAAATATTAGTAAGACCGCAAATGGAATACGCCACGACAGTATGGGACCCTCAAGTCTTAAAAAAAAATCACACTTTTCTATGTTAAATATTTACATTTTACATAAGGAAATAATAACTTATCGACCCAAAAGTGGAAATATGCTTCAAGCAGTAAGTAAGTACCTACCGGCTCATCGTACAGGGACATTTACCATGGGGACGTCATCTTAATACATCAAATAAGATTACTTGTACCTGTACATGTACTCTCATGTATAGGTAACAATCACATAAGACTTTATTGTGCAGCTGAAGATGAATATATACCATGTGGAATACTGTAGAGATACCAATCGACAGAACTTTATGATGGAAAGAATTGCCAAATAATTTTTCCTCCAATGCAACAAGAAAAGTCGGAATACAAGAAACAAGAAGAGCAGTATAGACAATATATGGTAAATGAAAATAAATTAATTATTTCCAAATGTTTCAATCTTCAAATATGATAAATACACTGCCAATTGAAATAGTAAAATTCATGCAAATATTTACTGATTGATTAATTACTTAACGTTCTGTGGCAAATAATTCAAGCAGAGCAAATTAAAATTGCAGAATTGAAAATAATCCAAAGCTATATTAATAAAAATGAGTTTGTCAGTAGAAGTAAAACTTTTTGTACATTATCATACCCTAACTATAAAAAAATTATAGAAAAAAAAATTCTTTTTGTGTAAAAATTATTCCAATCGAACACATGTATTGGTGATTTACATAATATGACTATTCTTAGTGTTGTTCAAAATATGCATCACATTTCCTGTTTGTGTATCTATATCACAGAAAATGTTATAATTATAAAAAATGAGAGACACTCTTGATTTATTTTTTCAGATTTTGTTACGCATCATGGAAGACAAAAACGAAACTAGATAATGAAATAGAATAACTTGGACGCACATGCCGATTGTAAAACTGGTTCTTATTGTGGTGATTTTTTTATATTATAAAATGTGTATACAGATGGGTGCGGTCCTAACCTGTACAAAAGTTAACTTTGAGCAGACTTGTTGACTGCTTTTCAAGTTAACTTTGGAAATTTTAAGCAGACAAGCAAGTTAACTTTGTCGTTGGTAGACCAGACCTACGGTCTGCTTTTTAGGACTGCTGCAGACCTATTGACAGGTCTGCTCCAGACCAGACCTGTGGACAAGTCTGCTTTTGACCAGTCCTGAGGACAGGACTGCCCCAGACCAGACCTGTGGACAGGTCTGCTCCAGACCAGACCTGTGGACAGGTCTGCTCCTGACCAGACCTGTGGACAAGTCTGCTATTGACCAGACCTGGGAACAGGTCTGCTTATGACAGATTACCGTGTTTATGACTTTTGATATCAGACCTGAACTTTTAATATGTAAAAAATAATCGCATCGTTCTTTTTTCCCTGTATAGCAAATTTCTTTACTCGTTAGACTCTATCGATATTATACACATTAAAAAAAAATCTTTTTTTCATTTCATGTATTCTTATGTACATTAAACAATGGCTATAAAATTACACACTTGTGATCACATACAGCTATCATGAAAGAAAGGAAAGTTTTTATTTAATCAGAAGGCGGATAGAAAGGTTATCCAATGCATCGGAACAATATTTTTATGTCATGGGATATCAACATCATTGTCGACGTTGCTTCGTTCCCCATTTTTTACAGTCTCTTTCTAAATTAAACTTTATGCATTACATGGATATTTCATCGTAATTCACCTTGTTTGCCTTGGATTTCCGATTCTGTTTTCGACAAAATATTCTAACGAAAATTTTACAGTGTCCGGATACATAAGGTGTTGAATAATTATGAACAATCTCGTCAATTTCGTCAGATTTGTCTTTACGGATTAAAAATGATGATATGGGACTTCCAAAACAATATACTCGTTGTGCACATGAATGAAATAGTTGCCACTTGAGGTTTAGCTACAAACAAAATCAATCAACCGACATAATGTACCAACAGTATACTATTCCCAGAAGGGAACTTCTTATACTTTTCATTATAAAGTAAAAATGAAATCAGACATGTCAGTGTTGGATGATGCAGTCAAATAGTTTTGTTATACACACCATCCTGAACTACTAACTTCAGTGATGGTCTAATATTATTAATACAGAGATGAAATGCTGACAATCTAAATTGATGCGGAAAAGATATTGCATCCATTGTTTTCCAATATTGCGGTCATTTGTATAATAATACAATACATCCTGACATAAAAAAAAACTTCTGATTAAATATAATGCAGCCATATAGATTCACATACTAAAGTGCAAATATGGTCAGTTTTAGTTGATACGGTCATAACATTTTGCTATACCAGTCAGCCTGAGGTATCAAAAGTACTGAAATTTTGTTACATATCAATTTACAAATGTTTTGAGCAACAGGAGGACATGCTGGCACTCTTAATTTATGCGGACAAAAATTTGTAGTTGTTGTGTTCCAATATTGCTGTCATTTGTATTATACATTAAATCCTGACATAAAAATATTACTGAATTAGTATGCGGCTATAAAGATTTCCATAATAAAGTGCAAATATGGTCAGTTTTGGTTGATGCGGTCTAATAATTTTGCTATACAAGTCAGCCTGGGGTATCAAAACTACTGAAATTTAGTTACGTATCAATATATCATGTATATTGACCAAAAGGAGGACATGCTGGCACTCTAAATTTATGCGGACAAAATTTTGTAGTTGTTGTGTTCCAATATTGCTGTCATTTGTATTATACATTAAATCCTGACATAAAAATTGTTGCTGATTTACTATGCGGCTATATAGATTTACAAAATAAAGTGCAATATGGTCAGTTTTGGTTAATGCGGTCAAATAATTTTGCTATACAAGTCAGCCTGAGGTATCAAAACTACTGAAATTTAGTTATGTATCAATATATCATGTATATTGAACAAAAGGAGGACATGCTGGAACTCTAAATTGATGCGGATAAAATTTTGTAGTTGTTGTGTTCCAATATTGCTGTCATTTGTATTATACATTAAATCCTGACATAAAAATAGTTGCTGATTTACTATGTGGCTATATAGATTTACAAAATAAAGTGCAAATATGGTCAGTTTTGGTTGATACGGTCAAATAATTTTGTTATAGGAGTCAGCCTGAGGTATCAAAACTACAGAAATTTTGTTACGTATCAATATATTGAACAAAAGGAGGACATGCTGGCACTCTAAATTTATGCGGACAAAAATTTGTAGTTGTTGTGTTCCAATATTGCTGTCATTTGTATTATACATTAAATCCTGACATAAAAATAATTGCTGATTTACCATGTGGCTATATAGATTTACAAAATAAAGGGCAAATATGGTCAGTTTTGGTTGATACGGTCAAATAATTTTGTTATAGGAGTCAGCCTGTGGTATCAAAACTACAGAAATTTTGTTACGTATCAATATAGTGAACAAAAGGAGGACATTCTGGCACTCTAAATTTATGCGGACAAAAATTTGTAGTTGTTGTTGTCCAATATTGCTGTCATTTGTATTATACATTAAATTCTGACATAAAAATAGTTGCTGATTTACTATGCGGCTATATAGATTTACAAAACAAAGTGCAAATATGGTCAGTTTTGGTTAATGCGGTCAAATAATTTTGCTATACAAGTCAGCCTGAGGTATCAAAACTACTGAAATTTAGTTATGTATCAATATATTATGTATATTGAACAAAAGGAGGACATGTTGGCACTCTAAATTTATGCGGACATAATTTTGTATTTGTTGTGTTCCAATATAGCTGTCATTTGTATTATACATTAAATCCTGACATAAAAATAGTTGCTGATTTACTATGTGGCTATATAGATTTACAAAATAAAGTGCAAATATGGTCAGTTTTGGTTGATACGGTCAAATAATTTTGTTATAGGAGTCAGCCTGGGGTATCAAAACTACAGAAATTGTGTTACGTATCAATATATTGAACAAAAGGAGGACATGCTGGCACTCTAAATTTATGCGAACAAAAATTTATAGTTGTTGTGTTCCAATATTGCTGTCATTTGTATTATACATTAAGTCCTGACATAAACATAGTTGCTGATTTACTATGCGGCTATATAGATTTACAAAATAAAGTGCAAATATGGTCAGTTTTGGTTGATACGGTCAAATAATTTTGTTATAAGAGTCAGCCTGAGGTATCAAAACTACTGAAATTTTGTTACGTATCAATATATGGAAGAAAAGGAGGACATGCTGGCACTCTAAATTTATGCGGACAAAAAATTGTAGTTGTTGTGTTACAATATTGCTGTCATTTGTATTATACATTAAATCCTGACATAAAAATAGTTGCTGATTTACTATGTGGCTATATAGATTTACAAAACAAAAAGCAAATATGGTCAGTTTTGGTTGATACGGTCAAATAATTTTGTTATAGGAGTCAGCCTGGGGTATCAAAACTACAGAAATTTTGTTACGTATCAATATATTGAACAAAAGGAGGACATGCTGGCACTCTAAATTTATGCGAACAAAAATTTGTAGTTGTTGTGTTCCAATATTGCTGTCATTTGTATTATACATTAAATCCTGACATAAAAATAGTTGCTGATTTACTTTGTGGCTAGGTATATAGATTTACAAAATAAAGTGCAAATATGGTCAGTTTTGGTTGATACGGTCAAATAATTTTGTTAGAAGAGTCAGCCTGAGGTATCAAATCTACTGAAATTTTGTTACGTATCAATATATTGAACAAAAGGAGGACATGCTGGCACTCTAAATTTATGCGGACAAAAATTTGTAGTTGTTGTGTTCCAATATTGCTGTCATTTGTATTATACATTAAGTCCTGACATAAAAATAGTTGTTGATTTACTATGTGGCTATATAGATTTACAAAATAAAGTGCAAATATGGTCAGTTTTGGTTGATACGTTCAAATAATTTTGTTATAGGAGTCAGCCTGTGGTATCAAAACTACAGAAATTTTGTTACGTATCAATATATTGAACAAAAGGAGGACATGCTGACACTCTAAATTTATGCGGACAAAAATTTGTAGTTGTTGTGTTCCAATATTGCTGTCATTTGTATAATACATTAAATCCTGACATAAAAATAGTTGCTGATTTACTATGCGGCTATATAGATTTACAAAAATAAGGTGCAAATATGGTCAGTTTTGGTTCTTACGGTCAATTAATTTGGTATAGGAGTCGGCCTTAGGTATCAAAACTACTGAAATTTTGTTGCGAGACAATATTTTGATTAAAAAGAGGACATGCTGGCAATCTAGATTAATACAGACAAAATTTTGTATTCACATTATGTTCCAATATTGCTGTCATTTGTATTATACAATACATCCTGACATAAAATATTACTGAATTATTATGCGACTTTATAGATTTACATGATAAAGTGCAAATATGGTAAGTTTTTGTTGATACGGTCAAATAATTTTGTTATACGAGTCAGCCTGGGGTATCAAAACTACTGAAATTTTGTTACGTATCAATATATTGAACAAGAGGCGGACATGCTGGCACTTTAAATTTATGAGGACGAAAATTTGTAGTTGTTGTGTTCCAATATTGCTGTCATTTGTATTATACATTAAATCCTGACAAGAAAATAGTTGCTGATTTACTATGCAGCTATATAGATTTACAAAATAAAGTGCAAATATGGTCTGTTTTGGTTAATGCGGTCATATAATTTTGTTATAGGAGTCAGCTTGAGGTATCAAAACTACTGAAATTTTGTTGTGAGACAATATTTTGGTTAAAAAGAGGACATGCTGGCAATCTAGATTTATACTGACAAAATTTTGTTTTCACATTATGTTCCAATATTGCTGTCGTTTGTATTATACAATACATCCTGACATAAAATATTACTGAATTATTATGCGGCTATATAGATTTACATGATAAAGTGCAAATTTGGTAAGTTTTGGTTGATACGGTCAAATAATTTTGCTATACGAATCAGCCTGGGGTATCAAAAATACTGAAATTTTGTTACGTATCAATATATTGAACAAAAGGAGGACATGCTGTGACTTTTGATTTATGCTGGTAAAATTTTGAAGTGATTGTGTTCCAATATTGCTGTCATTTGTATAATATATTCTATCCCGACATAAAAATATTTCTGATTTACTTTACGGCTATATAGATTTACATTATAAAGTGCAAATATGGTTAATACGATTTAAAGAATTTGATATGTATTGGAATATATATTCAGCTCGTTAGCATTGTAACCATTATCGTTTTTTTAATATATAGAAAGGTAGATCACGGATATATTTGTATATAAACAAGCAAAGTTTTATGCGTACTTTATTTAAAAATAGATCACTTCAACACGGAGCTACATGTATTTAATCATGTTTATATCACGGAAGTATTAAATTGACTTTATTTTTTTATGTTTATACCAAGAAACAAAGACATTAAAAGATATTTAAAAAAAATCAATGTAGAGCGGTCCTGGTTACAAGTTAACTTAGTGTTGAGCAGACCAGGCCAAAAGTTAACTTGAGATCAGGTCTGGTTCGATCGGAGTTGTCAAAATCAAAGTTAACTTGTGTTAACTTATGACAGAACTGGTTTCGAAGTTAACTTATATCAATAGCGGACCTGTTACCTAGTTAACTTTTTCGGCAGACATAAAAACAGTCCTAGGACCAAGTCCGCTTTTCAAGTTAACTAGATTGTGGTCCTAGGACTGGTCAGAGCAGTCCTAAATCCTGTCACAGGTTAACTTTGACCAGTCCAAATGACTGGTTATCAAGTTAACTTGCTGTACAAGTTAGGACTGCACCCATCTGTAGATGTTTTAATTTGATAGATGCAGAATTTAAGAAAATAAATTTTCTTTCATAGAATTATTATTTTAATCAATCCTATAAAATTCACTGTGTTCTAATATATCTTTACAGTCACATGCAACTGATTGGAAAGATTGAAATTGGGTTCTACATACCACATATATTCTTTTAAAATACAAGCAAGTTTGAACAAATACATTTCTTTTTAAAAAACAGCAGTATTCCCTTTTGTAAAACAAAAACAATAGAGTGCCTTCCATACAAGATCAATCTCTCATCTGTCCATGCAAACATAATCCGTCAGTCTGTAAAACATTGAGCAATTTAAACATTATACCTAACTCCTTTGACGGGTTGTGTTGAAATTTTTTATGAGAAAAGACGCTACCAACTGTAAAGCTGCATTGATTCACCCATTATATAAAAAACAGTAGAGGTCACGTTACCGCCACTTTTAGACGTTTGTTTGTTCAGCTGAAACGAATCGCTTTCTTTCAAATTTTCTACGTTTTACATGACATTTGGTTCTTGTAAATTCAGATATTACAATTGACGAGAAGATGAACAAACATGCAAGATTAATTATTTCAAATTTAGGAAATTTGCCGACAAATAAATGTATCAGATTTCAGAATGCAATAACCACCTAGTCGCATTACTCGCATTGATAAAATTCTCGCAATAGTTTCTGAATTTACAATATATGTAGATGGTTTTGGAGTTTTAAAATGACTACTCTTGTGATTGTGTACTGAATTAGAAAAATCAAATCGTTTTCCAAAGCTCGTTTACTGGCACCTCTTTTAAACAAATATTTATTTTTGGAAAAGGTATGCCGCATTCAATTTATGAAGGTTTTTTTATCTGATTTGTGACCAATTTGTGCAACCTCTTATGCTGTTAAACGCAAATGTGCCAATTCAATCAGATGAATTGAAGTAAAATGTTTATATTTAATAAAGTGATATAATGAAAGATAATCAAATTGAATGTCTGTGTACAAAGAACATATTTCACGCATTTAATACAACAAACTAATTGTAAAAACGGTTTTATCTGCTTAAGATTACTGTCTGTGAACTATAATGCTTTGATTTATACTATTTGTTCAGAAGGATAAGGAGTTGTAAATGAATAAATTCATCAAAAACACCAGAATTTAAATTAGGCATCAACGAACTGAATCTAGTTTTAATAGCTAAGAGCTTAGAAATGTATTTTTAATTTTATTGTCACTTCAAATATTTTTGCCTTCAGTTCGTGAATTTCCGAACAGTTGTGATTTTTTAAACAATGAAACCCGCGGTTATAACGAATAATGACACAATTTTAAAACTCTTTAGTTATGTGCAATTGTTTCACTTTCAAACAAACAGTGTTTACCAAGTTTACAATTAAATAGCGATGTCTGATGAGAAATCCGGAAATAACTGGTGATAGTTGTAAGCCATTTTTTCTTCTACTCATTCATTAGAAAAATGTTGAAACAATTCCGACTGTTGATCTATTTACATTTATCAATCTTTCCGTCCACACTTACGTCATGTTGAGACGGTACACTGTAATCAACACAGTGTGACGTTCAGTCATTCGATTGGTCAAATTTACGAAGGTGTTTTGTCGTCATAAGTCTAGTTGTTACGACCTGTTAAATGACCTCCGCTACTGTTAATTTACATTCAGAACTACTCACCTGTAACCGAGTACATATCATGGGAAATAATATCACCATTCATAAAGTTATATTCAACGCAATGATCAGATCATTACAGTCGCTGTTAATAATAGTATGCATGCTTCCTTATACTTTTTCTCATAAACAATTGTGTAACTTAAAAAAAAAACAGACAATAAGTCGTTGAAAGAATATAGTGAATATCTCCATACTTGTTGTTTAACAGTTCGTTTAGACAAACAATTTAATATGATTTAAAATAATACTCTGTCGATAAAGTATTGTAAATATCTTTTTTCTTTTATAATGGAAAGTTTAGTGTGTTGAACAATCTTCATGTGATACATGAAGATATAAATAGTTTTGACCAAATAGAATTATTAATTTACTCTGTATCAATGTCATGCAAATACAAAATGCAAAAAGCTCTGATAGAATAGCACTGCACTCACACTATCAATTGAAATCTACTTAAATTCGTGATTTGGTTCGTATTGCTATTTTTTTATGTAGTGTTTTGTGAACGAATTTGTCCTTTCTTTGGCCTTTGTTGTTTGCCTCAAGTAGACAAAAAACTAAAATGTGTGTTTGTGTGCTACCAACATGGTAAAAACAAATGAATATAGTTATCTCGTATCCTTGTCCTGATATATAATGATGGATACACCTGTCAATGCGCACTACCATTGTCACTTGAATAACTCAAAAAATTTAACCCCAACCAAACGTTGGTGCAGCTCCTAATTTGAATATAAACTCCAACCTGCAGTCAAAACCTGTGTAAAGAGGTTACCCTCAGGTCCAAGGAAAGAAAAGTGACTTTTGAATGAAAGTTAATACCAGGTATTTCTGCAGCGCGACAAGAAGAGTATTATTTGGGGCCCTTTATAGTGCTGTTCGGTGTGAGCCAAGGCTTCGTGTTGAAGACCGTTCTTTGACTTATAATGGTTTACTTTTATAAATTTTGACTTGGATGGAGAGTTGTCTCATTGGAACTCATACCACATCTTCTTATATCTATTCGCTCAAAAGAGATGAAACTTATAGCAATACTGACTGTTCAAGATAATTCATGAACTACAAAAATTGAGAGATTGAATAAGATTACGTACTTATTCTGTAGAATTGCATCTTCAAAACCGGAAAGTATTAAATCCTACACGTATATTTTGTTGCTACTAGTCATTCGATGTAAAAATCCAAGTCATCTTAAGATTAATTATTATCATTATAATTAAATACAAAATTAAACTTCTGCATATACACACAACAACGTGCACAGAAAAGACGATTTCAAACATTTGCTTTCCTTTACAATATTTACCAATAGTGTATTTTGACATGTTAGCTTTTGAAATAGCATACATATCAACACCACAATGCCGTTAAATGTAACTCAATATCCCGTAATCATCATGCTTTAACATTAAATTAAGACAACTTGCTGAAAGAGCCAACCAAATTATTAAAAACTATCATTTTGCAAAAAAATATAATATCATGGGGGTAAATTCAATACACCCCATTTGGCTACGGACCTCATTGATTTTTTTTTTATAAAAATCAGCAGGATGATGTATAATATTAATATTTATTTCCGTGAAGAAATGATAAATTACTAACATTCTTTATACAGGATTCTAATTACTATGCATCAACTGCCGAGGTATTACGATATTTGGATGCAAATATGAAAAAAATAGCTGATCTAACTGTGTATAATTTGGTCAACACATTAGTTTATCAATTGACAAACGAATTCGAATTTTCATTTGTTTTATACATTAAGTTAACTGATTAGTTACTACGATGAGCTTGGTAACTAACACGTGATTCTGCGGGTAATAAAACGTTGACTCCATCGTACCTGAATTTAAAATCGCATAAAAATACATCACATATGATAACAAACGAATTAATAGAAAGTCTCAACCTCTTTAATACAACGTTTGCTAAAAATGTCAGTTGTAATTTATAATTGAAAAATAAAAGCCGTCAACGAACTTTTACGCGAACGTATTCACATTTGAAGCCCGAATTCATTTTGTACTGTTTTTTTTTTTAAATTAAAGCATGATATTTTTTTAATATCAACTTCCGTGTAACGATAAGGATATACTACACCAATGTGTAATAAATAATTATATGAAGTCGTGGTCACGGCTATAGTAACTTATAATAGAACGAACTTTGGAAATTAAGTCTCGAAAAAAAAAAACTTTTTTAATATTAAAATGTTTCTTACAAAATAATGTTTATGGATACAATTCACGAACATTTGTACCCACACTTATAACGTCATTCGCAGTATCAACAACAGTTACTGGAAACACATTATGGTCAAGTAATATAAACATTTTAGGAAACCAGCAACGTTCAATTTTAATTATTTGCATAGATATGTTTTAATAACAGCTCTGATTCAGTTAGGGATAATGTTGAGAGATCGCCTAATCTTCTAATGTATATGCTAATTTAAATGAGAAGGCCAACATATTGTAGAAGATATCTACATAATGTTATTGATCATAAAATGAACACACTTTAAAACAATCATGGCTTTTTAAACAAAAACGTTAAATAACATAAGTATTTTCGTATTTCGATATTAAGTTAAAAGAACAAGATATTTAGACTGAACTTATATTCAGTTAAAGGTAATTAGAGGATTGTGGAAATTTAGTCCGAAAGTAAGTGAGATAACATTTATTTCGTATTTGCTTATCTAAAAATATTGATTTAAAGGTACGAGAAACTAAGAAGTTTCGACTTGTGTCTAGTGTTATTTATAATTATTGATATATAAATTTACAAAATTCCCTCCATCATTGGTTGCAAATGAAAACTATGTAAAGTTTGTAGTTAAACTTCAGGCAAATTTGTCAATATAACTCTAGCTTAAGACGAAGCATATCAAATATTTATCAGAACAATGCAAGGTAAGCAATCGATTTAGATACACTATTTTTGAATTATTTTTTCTATTTTATCAAGTAAAATAATATCAGTATTTGGAATATTGCTTTAAAATTGCATTAGATTATAAATAGATGATAATGAGGACATAGAAAGGAAGAATATTGTGACAGCATCTTGAATATGTTGAATGAAAAAAATAACTGCAATTATAGGTAAAAGTATATGTTTGTGTGTTCCCGTTTCATATAGGTCGGTGCATTTGATTAAAATTTAGAGATAACTGTATAGTATTTGAAGCTTTGCGGACGTCCATCGGTAGTTTTACTGTTGCAAATTGAGTTTACCTGGCGACGCGTATCGGAGACAGGTAAACGGATATTTGCGACAGTAAAACTACCGATGGACGTTCGCAAAGCTTCAAATACAATACAGTTATCTCGATTCTAATGCAAAATAAACAAATCATTCAATCTTAAAATTCCGCAAAATGATGTTATCTTCTTTAAAGCCTAAACAAGGTGACGTCATAGGTATGCTTCCGGCTTCAAACGTCAAAACCGGGTGTTTTCTGGCTTCTTGTACGCTTCAGAATGTAATAAAATTTGATAAAAAGAAGATTTCTAGGTGCAAAATGTGAGTTTTGTTTTTTGTTTATTGTTGGAAAAATTACATGTCAATACATTCCGGAATTCAAAATGTCGGCTTCCATAGTTACAGACAGGGAGATAGAACATTTTACGCTTATTGTCATCCAATCAGAACCATTGATACAAAATAATGGCATTAGAATGTAAATTGTAAGTCATTTCGAAGGTGATCGTAATTTGGCATAGAAGGAACTCATATCCCCTCATAATATCTTCTTATAAGAAAAAATATTGTCATTGTTGTTAGTTTATTTCAAAATGCTTCAATTTAACCAAAAACAGATAAGTAAACTTATTTTTGAAATATATTTTGGTTAGCGAATTTTTTATTCTTATTGTCTGCTACAATACATTAAATTGACAAAAAATAAATCGATGTGCTCATAAATGTTTTTTAACGTTTTAAGAATATACAGGATGACGGGGGATCGTTGAACAAAAATATTTTCAGTTGTGCATCCTTTATTTCGTTATGATTTAATACTTCCGTTTTATATCTTTTAACGTCTGTACCTTTCAGTTATTTCTACTTTGTTCCGAGCAACAAAGATTTAATTTTGGTTACCGGGTATTTGATTCTTATTGTCTGCTAGCATACATTAACTTGACAAAAAGCAATTGTTGTGCTCAAAAACATTTTCTTGCGAGCTTTCAACAAACACAGGAAGATTAGGGATCATTGGACTAAAATTTCACAGTTGTGCATCCTTTGTTTTGTTATGATTTGGGCGGTTCTGGGATTTGGGACTAGCTTAACTCTACAACCTTATTGATTTCGAATGGCTCTTAATTAGCGTGGTTCGGTATTTATCCATCCGGCTTTCAATGTTTTCGCTTTTAGCATTCCTTATGAAGGTAAATCATCAGGGTAGTAGTCAGTGCTTCGGTATCGACATGATTCATAAGAAACCGTTCCGAACACCGCTTCGGATGCATAACATTGATAAAGTGTTATTTAAATTTCACCGCACGGAAGCAAGCGGACATCGTTGGACTCTTTTTATGCTAAAATGATATTTCATCGATCGCTGTTAGGTGAAAAAAAAAACCACACATTTCTTTCCATTTTACCCACGCCCCACACCCCTTTACGCCTAAGTCCCGCCTGATGTCTGCACAGAAAATTGTGTTATATGGTTTTTCTGCTGTATCTAAAATGAATTCATACTCAAGCAGTATATCTTTTCTCAAAAAGAGGACAAACCTTCAAGTTGTGTGACAGGAAAAGATCGAGTTTGACTATTTTTAATTGCACTTACGTCTCATTTGAAACATTATTCTTACTTTGCGTTTTGTATATGACCTTGGTCTGCCTACTACTGTGTTGTACACACATACTGGGGCTTCATCGTCAGTAAAACCGGCCCTGGTCACACCCGAGCGTAGTCAATGACAACGGGTGAAATATCGTCATATTCAGATATTCTGAAAAGAAATTTTAACTTTTATGCAGTATTGTATTTCCAATTTATCATCTTTTTATGAATCATTATTAAAAACAAAAATACCAGTAACATTGTACATGAAATAGTACAAACAGATAAAATTCTAATGTGACATAAATGTCCTAGTGAAGGTCATCAGATTCGAAACAAGGGCTCCATAAATATAAATGGATGAGTTTCGATCTAAAAATAAAAAGATATCGTATGATTTCCAATAAGACAATTATCGATCAAACACCAAAAAGACAAGGCTGTAAAGAACAAACTCTTACTGTACGGCCTTAAACATTATGCACATTTATTACCGTTAAGTGACGACCATTGGTTTTCTAATGAAGCAGGAAGATTTTATATAGATAAATTAGTTATTTATGTTCACCATGTTCACTGAAAGCCTGGTAAACTTAAATATTTCTTTTTTTTTATTTTGTACACAATTATATCCTGCATTTTGTGCCGCAGAATATTTCATCCTCTCTTGTGCAAGATTATAGACTTTTAGTGTTTACCAGGACAGAATATCAATTTTCAGAATGTATCACCCTTTTCTGGAAATCAAATATTCGTCGCCTTAGTAATCCAAAGAGAAACGGGGGAAACAAAATGTAATTGACCATATTTTATTGGCAGACGTTCAATCAGCCGCCCGTTCACAACAATGCTTATTGAGTCAACTCACCCTTTGTCAATCAATCATTGGTAATATGAACATACGGAGAAATTAAATTGTAATTTGGTTTCATACTCGATTTCATCATCTGAAGTTGAATTTTGGATGGATAATTTCTACTGCGCGTATCCTTCAAACTGTAAAATATGGTCGAACTGACACTTGTATTCTCTATAAATAGGGATATGTCAACCTCTAAATCTTTTTTTTCAAAGATGACTTTATTGTCTAAATATTATCACCTTAAATATTCAGTTTATCAAGACAATATCGCTAAAATTGTCAAATATGTTGCTTTACAAATACGAGATCACAACCATAAAACAACTGACATCTTGCAGTCAAAACTCATCGATACCAGACTAATAATTTGGTACGGCAGACACTAATCAGTGGCGCTCGAATCGAAAGAGTTGGAAAGACAAATCAAATATAAAGTTGAACAGTATCATTAACAAAAACTTCCCAAAATGTTTTCCACAAAATGTAAACATGGGGCTAGAAAAACATTAGAGTTTTGATATTTCAACATTTTATCAAATAGTTATCTTTCCAACAAAAAGATCATATCAGTGATATTTCCTGTCAGCACAAAATTTTTCTGACTGCTGGGCTGATGATACCCTCGGGGACGAAATGTCTAACAGCGATGGCGTCGATCAAGTGGTAGTGGTAGTGTTTCAGATCTCATTTAAATAACAGACTCTCCTAAGTCAAAGTCCTTAAAAGAAAACACTTAAATCTATAATTAACGGTATGTTCAGACCAAAAACAAAATAAATACAATCTATTTTTGTAAATTATCAGGCTTTCAAAAGCTAAACAATCAACATGAACGTCGATTTTATTAAGAGTTATTTGACGTAAATAAATTTTATTTGTTTTTTTACTGTCTATCCATTGCTCACCCGAATTCTTCACGAAAAGTATAAATATAAAAAAAAAATAATAATTTTACTAATATTTAACAAAAAATTAACTGCTGGCTGCATAGTATTACATGTTAAATCATGTGTGTGCTAAAAAAAATAACTAAACTAACTAAACTAAACAAGTCACACGGCCATGAACAGGTATAGATAAAACTATAAGGTTCCGAATACCTGACAAAAAACAACGGTATCTTCTGACAAAATAAAAGCAATACCATCAACACTGCTGTTGTTGTAAAGTGCCAAGCTCTCAAAAAGGGAAAAAATCAACATGAACGATGAAGTTAGAAAGAGTCATTTGAGGTGAATAAAATGTATTTGTTTTTTGGGGAAAGTCTTGTATGTTGTATACGTGTCGTCTTAATATCTCCAGGTAATATTTTACCTAATACAATCACTGATTCAGATTAAATTTAGTTATAATAATTTTTGTAGTGTTATAAGTTTACTTATATCACTGTATTTGTTTATATACAGTCCGCCAAACGTTAAGCACCACCTATCTTTGTTGCATCGAAAACATTTTCATTTAAAAAAACTAGTTAATCCTCGAAAAAGAGAAATTATTCATGCAGCAATTTTGCTAACATATGCCATAAACAAACCATAAACTTAAGTTTGGTCACTGATGCAGGTTCTCTGCATTTGAATTTTGCGTTCATAGTAATAGTGAAAATTACACAAATCAGAAACGGAATTTAAGTTTTACTTTGATTTTATTTTTTTACAACAATTAATCATCCGAAATCGTTAAAAGTCTCTACAAATAATTTTTGGTATGTTCGGCAAATTTAATGTCAATATTTAAGCTAATAGGATGTGTAACCACCTCTCTTCCGGTACAGTTCCATAACACGGCGTCTCATACTCTGTACAAGCTTCTGAACTTTATTTGAGCAAATTTATTCCATTCATCAACAATTGCTCCTCTTAAATCGCCAAGATTTTGCAAAGGTGGATCTCTGCAATTGAGATTTCTGCCAATGGCATCCCATACATGTTCGATAGGGTTCAGGTCTGGAGACATGGAAGGCCAAAAGATAGTGTCAATGGCTTCTTGATCTTTGTAATCGGTTACAATCCTTGCCCTGTGTGGTCTAGCGTTGTCGTCCATGTACGAGGGTCTTGACGCAAGTTGGGGATCCTCAAAATGAGGGACTACAATGTTTCTAAGCACAAAATCTCTGTATGTCTGTCTGTTCATGTTACCCTGCAAAACATGCATACCCAGATTATAACAGTAAGAGAAGAAACCCCATACTGTAACACCACCATCAACGATTGCTGTCGTTGGGCAATTGTTGTTTTGGTGATAGGCAGTTTTATTTCCCCGCAAAACTCGTATTCTGCCGTCTATTGGACGTAACAGAAACCAACTCTCATCTGACCAATGAATATTTTGCCAGGTTCTCATGTTCGACGATGGTCATTAGCCCTTTGAAACCTGATTATACGGTGCCTGGCTGTTAGGGTACGTCTTTTGACAACACGACGTGCTCTTAGGTAGCCTCTATGAAGTCTACGGACCAACGTTCGAACACTAACACGACCACCTGGAGGCCAGTGGTGTCTAAGCTATAGGGCAGGAGTAAATGGATTGACTTAAGCACGACCAATAAGTAGTGTGTCATCACGATAGGTAGTTAAACGGGTTCTTCCGGACCTTGGTCTACCATTTACAATTCCTGTGTCAATATGACGTTGTAAAAATCTGACAATGACGGTGCGATTAACGTTGAAATGGTTACCAATGCTCCTAGTGCTCCTACCGGCATTTGACATGTCAATTGCTTGTCAACGTTCAGTCACAGATAACTTACCGCTTGCCATATTTCACAGTGACTTGATGAAGGTCAAATTTCACCTGTACGCGGGACAGTAGGAGGATGATTTAAAGGAATCGAAACAGTGTATTTGTAAAAGTGCAGTTGACCTTTAATAAAAGGTTGCTTAGCGGGTATATCGGAGTTTAATGTTTTTGGTCGTAATGAATTTTCTTAGTGTATGCTATAGGCAATTCAAAACACCAAACATAAATATTTTTTTCGCAATAGTTAAAAAAATATTGATAGTTATATTTAGGTGGTGCTTAACTTTTGGCGGACTGTATACATTTGCTGTATATTTTTTAAATCGTTTCTTAATTTATGGTTAGCTTGTTATTATTTTTCAATTAGGTTTACTTTCTATTTGTTTATCTGATTATTTATGAACATTTATAGTGGTTTTGTTTTAATTCTGATATCCTAGTAACAGGACTTTTTTTTTATTCTGATAACCTAGTCATAAGAACCAAACTCAAAAACACACAATTTCGAGTTTTATAAAATTTTGAAGATTTTCTTTTTTAGACAACAGAAAATGTGATATTTCAAAATGCTTATAAGATTGTATAATTTTGAATACTGGGGACTAAACTATATATGTATTCATTTCACTCCAAAAAAGAAATATTCTGATAGGGAATATTAATGTATAGATAAAAACTGACGAGGAAATGTAACACCAGGCCACCGAAAGCTTGATTTTTGTCGAGCCTAGGTATGTCTGCTTGTTAGAATGGGTTCAATAATTTAGTTTTATATTTTATATGTTTATTTGATTATTTATAAAACATTTATATCATTGTTCGTTTTTAATTCTGATAACATCGAAACAAACCATTGTTATTCTGATAAACCTATTAACAAGACCAAAACCAAAATAAACACTATTACCAGTTTTAACGTTATCAAGGTTTTTCTTTTTTATATAATAGAAAATGTAAAACTACTCTTAAGATTGTTGTCGATTTTTTTTCAATAATTTTAGTTCTAAAAATAAGTCGCTAATTTGATTACTTAAAATGACATATATTTTTCTATTTTTTTATTTATTTGGGTGAATAAGCTCTTGTTTACGTAAAGTAACAGCCGGGAAGCCACGGATCGAATCGATCAATCAGATCATTGCATGTCAAAATTCGCGCGCTAAGTGGAGATAAACGGGAATTTTCTTATAGGTGGCGCTGTATCAAAAACAAAACAAATATATCGCTAGCGGCAACAGTCGGGAATACTCTGAGAACACGTTACTACCTTTTAATCGTGACTGTTTGTACGTGTTTTTTTCAAGATAAATATCACAGAGACTTGACTGCACAGCTGAAATGTTATTAGTTTTGGAAAATATTAAAATTCAAGTCGTTCTCTAGAGTCAATTTTGCTTTGACGTCTGTGTCTAAATTTATGGCGGGTAAAAACCCAGCCTAAATTTAACTGGCACACTTGCATCCCCCTAAACCAATCAAATTGTAGATGCTAAAAATAAACGAATTATATATAAATGCATCAGGGAAACCTCATTACTACCCAGCATCCATCGCCAGCTTCCGTATATTAACCTTCAGAAAGCAGTTTCAAGATTACAGATACTTTCCCTTATTGCACCCATTATAAACCATTTATAACTCCGTTTTTATAGGTTTCCTTACAGATACAGTTGGCCTAAAGATAAATACACGATGCAACATTATTTTTAGATGTTTTAAGACCACAAATACAAATTTCCTTACCCGTTTATGAGAGGATACCCCACAAAAACCTGAGGAGGACGAACTTATTATAATTTTTAATGTGAATTTCAGTATTTCAGACCAGCTCCTCACTCACATATTCTGTTTTATGTAATAATATTCAGTGATATGTACCTTTTAAACATATGAGAACATGATGTACAGGTTATCTGATATCATTTTGACTTTCTATATCACACTCACAGTGCCAGTGGCACAGATTCTGCTGACTAATGATCTTATTTACAGTTAGGAATACCTGTTATTTGTTCTTTGTTTTTTTTGTGTTGCATTTATGTTTTTATGACTTTCTTCATTTATTCATAACCATGTCTGGTCGTAGCAGTTGTAGTAAATTGCACCCGGAGAGAAGACCAGGACCATGTGCCTATTGTAATAATGATCATATATCAAATAGATATATTCATTTAATTCAGAAAGCGAGCGACTTGCCAGATTTTACTAATTTTGTTTCTTCAAATTATAAAATTGCTGAATTAGACTGCATATGCAGAAAATGTGAGGGTAAGTTGAAAAAAGCTTTTTCCAGAGTACAGAATGATTCCCACACTGAACCAGAGGTTTCCCCATTAAAAAAAACCCGTACAGAGACTGATAAGTGTTTTTTGTCCAATTTTGCAGATGCTGATGGCTGCACTAGTTCAGATATTCACCATTATACTGAAATCAATGTTCCAGTTTTCGAGAAGGCTTTTTCAGTTTCTATGCATACACAGTTTCCAGAACACAGTACCAGTGATACCTTTTTTTCTCATCTTTGTCATTCCCACTATAATAAACTGAACAAATGTATTAACCTAACTGTTGTACAATGTATAGTATGTGACAAATTTTCTGGAAAGAACACTGGCTCATTTAAAACTGTCAGTGAGGATAAACGGGAGCTATTTACTCGTTACTTCAACTTTGATATGCATGTGGAAAATTTAATTTGTTGTCCTTATTGTTACAATAATTTTAATTCCTTTTCTAGATCAGATGCTGCAGAGGACCAGCTGTCCCAAACAACTGAATACTTATTCAGTTGTTTGGAAAATTTTACAGTTATAGACACTGAAAAGGTAACAACAGAGAATATAGATTCATTTTCTTTCAGGTCTGTCCTAGAATCTGTCATAAGTTCTTTTGTAGAAGAAAAAGCCTTGCTTTTACCAAATTTATACGAACAGTATAAATGTATTTTACACAAAAATGCAAAAAAGTTAGACTTATGTGTAGAGCAGAAGGTTTTTCATCGTCCTCAGTGGTTATTTACCATGTTGAAGTCGTGTCTTGGCAGAGCCCTATCATATTATGTGCCAAAGAAAAAAAATTTAGGGAGAATGATTTACAGGAATGGTACTGATATTTTTGGTTGTTTACACACAGTTGTTGTAGAAAATCTTAAATGTATTGACGATAACAAAAGATTAAAAAAAGAAAGCATAATTCAAGCAGAAAAAATGGCTTCTACTGTATCAGCAGAAAGTAGAAAAAACAAACAAGAGCAAAGTCTAGAAGATGCTGTAAAAATCTTGAAAAATTATGTTAAAATATATGTATCAGATAAAATCAAGATGGACGGACTTCCTGACATTGACAACTTTAAGTGTAAAGATGAAATTTTGAAAATCCCCCCTATATTATGGAATTTTATTTTTCAGAATTTGTTCTACTGATAATGAAGAGAAAGTGCTGAAGAAGTCACAATTTACTTGGAATTCACATTATTCTGAACCACTTTTCAATATTTTCAGAATGATGCCACGTTTGTACATTTTGAGTTGTATTTTTCATTTACAGAATTCCCAGTGTGTGCAACCTTTGCATTTATTATATACAGACATAGCTGATAAGTTTTCTAATTCATCTAGCACATTTCTTTCCATTAATGCTAGATTAGGGGCTGGTATCTCAAAGGACTCTCTCAGAAGATACATTACTAATAGGTGTAGAGAATTAGAACAAAAACAGAGGTATATTTTATCAGATAGTTTTATTGTAGCCTCATTTGATAACCTTGATAAAAACCAGGCTTACTCTGTAGTATGTGCTGGAAAAGATAGAAGTGGCTTCCATGGAACCACAATACAGACTGTGGTTCCAAAGCCAAGTCAAAAAATTAATATGTTTGATGACTCCAATCTGATTTCAAATCTTAATCAGACCAACATCGAACATGACATATCTGAACTTAAAAATTCCAGAGACCGTAAACTGGAAAAAGACATTATTCAGAAAGTTGTAAATCCAGAAGACAAATTTGGGCTCCCACCAGTAAAAAAGCAGAATAAGTTTTCTAACATGTCACCATCAGATTTAGATGAAACAGCTGCAGAGATTTCAGAATGGGATGAATTCTATACAAGTGTAACAAAATATGGATTTTCAAAAAACTTTTTCAAAAAAGAAAATATTGTTTTACCAGGTATTAAAACCTTTTTTTCTATTCCAGTTGAAACCACTGAAAAATCAGATTTTTCTTCAGTAGCCATTCTGGATGAAACAGCAGACAGCAAAGAAACAGTATTAAAGGTTTTGAATATTTTAAATGATAAATTTCAAGTTGGTCAGTTGACTAATTATGTTGTTGTTGTAGGTGACGGGAAAAGTTACGATCATTTGATCAAACTTAAATCAGAATATGGGGAAAACATGGATTGGGTACTTGCCTACCCTGGTGATTGGCATATATTAAAAAATGTCCTTCCCATATTTGTCAAGATTTATTTTGATGCTGGATTGAAGCAACTTGCTACTAAACATCATCATGGAGCTACGTTAAAAGTTTTAACTGAGTGTAGCAAGTTTGCAATAACTCATAGGTTTTTTATACAAGCTTGGGAAGCAGTTATGAGACATCAGGTGAAATCTTTTTTTGAATACAAATCATGTGAATCACCTTATGATATTCAAGTTTCAGATTTAATATTTGATATTATTTCAGATATGTCATTAGATGAAGGAGAAGAGGATGTTTGTAAAACTGATGTCTGGGAGAAGGTATGTGAGAAAAAAAGGGAGATTTTTACTTTTTTTACAGATGATTTATTAGAAGAATATAACACTTGGCGTCATGAGAACTCCTCAGTCAACCAAACTTTTGCTTTTTGGGACAATTTTGTACATTTAGATTTTATGGCTTATCTTGGTTTGTTTTTCTCTATACGTAGTAGAAACTGGCACTTACGGAATGTTTCACTGAAAAAAATTACTTGTCTATTTCATGCTTTTGATAGGCAAAATTATCAGAGACTCATACCCTACCATCTTGCTGATCTCCACACCTTTCCAGAACCTGTTATTAAACATTTTGAAGCTGGCTGCTTTTCAGTTTCAATTTCAGGTAAACATTTGTATTCTGTAGCACTAGATGAAGCACATGAAATGGAAATTAATTTAAAGTCAAAAAATGCTCTTAACTCTTTCAGCCAGTCTTCTTTGGCTAATCTCACTTTTTATTTACCTTACAGAGCAAAGACATTGCATAACCTTAAATCAGAATTACAACTTGAAAGAGAAGAAGGGTTATATCAGAGAGAAGGTACAACGTCATATGTTAAAAATGCAGAAAAAACAGTTTGTGAATACATGTCCAATTTAGAAACATCATCTCTGTTTGTCATAAACTGTAATGAAAATTTACATCATATTTTTACCAGAACTGAGACTGACCATGAACAGACTGACAGTTTGATAAATTATAGAAAGTATGGTGAGGAAGACTTGGGAAATTATTTAAAATGCTTTTTATTTAGAACTTGTGAAACAGCAGGAAAACCTCCCCCCAGAAAAAGAAGAAATTTAAAAACTTTTGCCCCTATTAAAATAACTATTCACAAGCAAAAAAAAGAAATTAAAGATCAAAATACAGTGATTTCTTGTTTGAGGAAAAAAATAGCATTTTCAAAGCATAGTGGTAATGCAGTCAAGGATTTGGACCAGTTTTTACAGCTGCCACGTGCTTTGTGTGATGCAGAAGGAATTCCAGAAAAGGGCCAAAAAGCCACTGCAGCTAATGTCTTTAAACATATTTATTCTGATGCTTTTTTATTACAGGTTCCTAAGACTCCAGTATCAAGTAAAACTACTGTCATTATTGATGGTATGTTTATTATCAATACCAGTCCACTTGCCTCACACCAGACCTTTGGTGATTATGGTGAATTTCTTTTTAATAGATGGATTATAAAGTATTATAACCAGTATACAGCAAATGAAGTTCATTTACTATTTGATGATCCAAATAGGAATGGTGTTAGCCCAAAAGACATTGAAAGAACGCGGAGGAATACAGTTGTACAGGAACCAGTTGTACGTACATGTATTTCCTCCGACACACCATTGCTATCAAACTGGAGAAATTTTATTGCAGTTCGCCATCAAAAGCGACTTTTGGTTAACTTTTTGTCTGAATATTTTTTGTCTCTTTCATTGACTTTTTTCTCTACTAACCAATGTTGTTTTGTTACAGCTGGAGGATTTGATGATGACAGAAAAGACAGAGCAATTTCCATATTAAATGGTCAGGTTGTAGATTATGACTTGGCATCTGGTAATCATGAAGAGGCAGATACTAGAGTATGGTTACATGCATCAGTTACAACAGCAGATCAAGTCATAATCTACAGCCCTGATACTGATGTATTTTTTATAGGTTTACCACTTGTACCTAATTTGAATAAAACTGTATATGTGCAGTTGAGAGATTCACCATACAACAATTCATTTCTTTCCATGGACAAACTTGTAAAGTGTATTACTTTAAATGATTCACTTTTACAGGGAATTGACAGTGTTTTGATATGTATGCAGTTACTTTTTATCTATAGTGGATGTGATTTTGTGTCATATTTCAGAGGTTGTGGTAAGAAGAATTTTTTTGATGTATTCAGAAAGCATGCCTCTTTTATTGTAGGAAATGGAAGCTTTGCAGATGTTCATGGTCATAACGGCCTTCATTCATTTTACAGGTTAATATGTTCTGTTTATTTTAATAAACATCGTGCTGCATTTCAGCCATATTCTACTCCTAAATCATTATTTGATTCTATTTCAGAGGGGGACTTACATGAAAAACATGTATCTTTTATTTCAGCCATCAGAGAAAAGCTGTGGGAAAGAGTGGTCACTGAAGTGGAAATGATGCCAAACCATGAAGCCCTCAAACTACACTGGATGCGGTGTTGCTGGGTGTTTGATTATTGGAGTCAGAGCACCAGCAATACCCATACACTTTCTGATTTGTCAAAATCTGGATGGCAAATCACTGATAATAGATTAGAACTTGTTTGGGACACTGTTTTAAATTTTCAGAAAGTGGAGAAAACTGTAGAATGGTATACCAAAGGGTGTGGATGTAAGACTGGATGCAAAACAAATAGGTGTAAATGTAAGAAGGCACAAAATGATAACTGTGATGGTTTTTGTGGTCCAGGTTGTAAATGTGTAAACTGTTTTAATGTTCCAGGTAGTGGAGATCAAGTATTAGATATGTCAATTGACCTTGATGATGTCATTTCAGATGAAACAGAAGACCTTGAAGATCCAGTTGAAGATGAACAACCTGAAGTAGATGGATTAGTAGAGGAACTTGATCAAACAGATGATTACTGGCTTTTCAGTAATGAAGAGATTTAATTTTTATTTTTTTTCAGATAAAAATACTTTCATGAATATGTTGTTAATGGCAAAGCTGTTCAATTTATCACAGTGCTTTTAGATGAAAAGTGGAATCAGGCTTGATATATTGTAATAGGTCTTCTTTTAATTGTTAAGTTCTGCATATTTATTTTCTGATGTCCTGGAAATTTGTGTTGTTGGCTTGCTGTCATAATAATCTATACCCAACCTCTGCTATAACTGATATTAACACTTCTGTTTTGAAAGAATGTTTCAATGGAGAAGCCTTGAACCTAAACTTGATACACAATTTGGAAGTTTTGACTTTTTGCTTGTCAATATTATTTGATCCAGTTATATAAACTGCATTTGTATAAACTAATATGATATCTTTGTGGTGTGTGAATGTTTAGGACTAATACATTTTTGTATATAACTTTCATGCAAAATTGATAATATTCAATGATATTTTTTTTATTTTATCAATATTCATTAGTCATGATAGTCTTTTTTTAACAATTGTTTTGTTTCCAAATTCCTACCACTAGATTTGCAAGTTTCCTGTTCAAATTTGTTATTGTTTACTCTTCCTTTGAACCTCAGTTTTTTGTGCATTTCAGGTATTTAGGGGCTTGAATTAATGATTTATTGAAACCTCAACAAAAGAGAGATAACTCTTAAAATTTGAGATATTGGAGACAACTGTATTAATCACTTAATATTTTTTTAGGACTACTGAATGGCTGTCCTTGGTGTTTATTTTAAACGGACATCAATGGGAATTTGCAAATATTTATGTCTAATACAAATTTTGTACTGTACATATTTTCATGTCTTTTTTTCAGATAGCATCATTTATTACATGATAACTGTGGCTTAGATATTTTCCTATATTATGTTTTTACCATAAATGAGCAAGAACAATTACCTTTACTAATTTGCTTTATGTTTTGTACAAGTTTCAGATCCTTAAAATACTGGTTTGAGAAAATTTTATGTTGAATGTACAGATAATTAAGGTATGTATATTATATAAAAAGTGGAAAGGGTGGGTACAGTAGTTTGTAAATACAGCAAAATATTTTTCTCTAATTTTCAATGCAAAGTATATCAACAATGTTGATTATACAAGTGCCTATTAATAGCAACACATAACATTCAAATATATTTGTATGTGGATTTAATCAGTACAAAGATTAATGCAATTTCACAAATAACTTTATAAATTGACTAGCAATTTTTAACAATGTTGATTTGATGTACACATTCACTTATGATATGTTTTGAATGGACTAGGGATCTGATAGTTTTCTAACTTGTTTACAGAATAAGGCCTTGTAAATATACATTATTTTTTTATTGATAAGGATTGAATTGTAATTTCTTGCAATTGAATTTCATTGTATGTATATAAATTATTATATGTATATCAGTAACTAGGTTCTACAACTTGTACTTGTACTTTATCAAGCTAATCTGGTTACTATCGATTCTATAATATTTGTACTTTTAAATAAGTAAGTGATGGTGTTGTTGGATTTAAAATGAAAAAGTTATGAAAGCTAAGTAGTATTATATTTGTCTGCATGCCATGATAATAAGAGGGGCATATTGATACTTGCCTTGCAAAAACTTGTTATAAAATATTAATTTTTCTTGTTTATTTCAGGTAAGTGAATGGGAGTACAGAGATATTGGTTTACTGTCTTTGTAGGACTCTCCACAGATAGTGAATGAACATTTTAATCAAAAATAATATATATGATATCTTGCATAGTATTATTCTCTACTACATGTTTATGTAATTGCCACTTTTAAGAAATAAATTTTAAATTCTAGGAAAATCATAATTTTCCTTTGACAAGAGACAAATTAAATCAATAAAAATCTGAAGAGGCTTAAATGTGCTAATTTTTTTTTAAATTAATTTTATCCTGTGTGAAAAGTTATTTACAATACATTCCAAGATATTCTTGAAAAGTTCAAAGGAGAAAAGTTTTTAAAGATTGAATGTTTAATATAGTTAATTAAACATTTGTTTACCTTGAAACATTTGCCTAGTACATGTCATTCCATGGTATCTTATTTCATGTTTTAATGATACTGGTAATATTTGTGTTGTCTTGGGAAAGTTGGTATTGCACCTTTAGTACCTGTATTTGTGAATGCTGGTCATTTTGTACCGTCTTGGGAAAGTTGGTATTGCACCTTTAGTACCTGTATTTGTGAATGCTGGTCATTTTATACCGTCTTGGGAAAGTTGGTATTGCACCTTTAGTACCTGTATTTGTGAATGCTGGTCATTTTATACCGTCTTGGGAAAGTTGGTATTGCACCTTTAGTACCTGTATTTGTGAATGCTGGTCGTTTTGTACTGTCTTGGGAAAGTTGGTATTGCACCTTTAGTACCTGTATTTGTGAATGCTGGTCGTTTTGTACCGTCTTGGGAAAGTTGGTATTGCACCTTTAGTACCTGTACTTGTGAATGCTGGTCAATCTGTCTTTTTTTATGTGAATGTTACCAGTTCATTATTTATTGGTGTTATTATCTTCTTTGTATGCATGTATGTGACCAGATCTGGCAGATCATCATGTTTTTTTCAAAAAGATTTTGCTAAAAACAGGACAACCATACTCTTTATGTTTTATTTAAAAAATTTAAACCTCCTTTTTGGTTAGACAGATATTTGGCTCTTTTTAGGGATCTTCTGAAAATGTGGCAAGTTGTATAAAATGTGTATAGTACCATGTGTTTCATTTACAATTTTCTTGTAGTTCAATAAATTGTTCATCATATATTCTAATTCTTTTATTTTTTTGTATGCATCAATATATACATGTATATTAACAAATATCCAGCTGTTGTTAGAAAATGAGGACACACCAACTTTCTATGACAATTAAAGTTAATCTCAGCAATCTGGTAGCTATTAAGACTTTGAATTTGGTTTAAAAAAGTATTGGATGCTGTTTTTTGCTTCTTTATCAATTGTAACCTGCTCATTTATGGATTTGAACTATTGCTGTATTTGATATATTCAAATCATAAACCATAGTTTGTGTCTTCTAGAAATGCTTTTGTTCCATAAAAAAAAACAGTTCTGGTAATTCAGTCGTTTTTGGTGAAATTAAAGAAATTGTGATGAAAAAATATTTGGTCTATCATAACAAGAACTATTACCCATTTCAATCATTATTATAGATATAGGTGAATGTGGTATGATTGCCACTGAAAAAAAAATCAACCAGAGACCAAAGGATAAGGATGTAAAAAATTAAAGGTCACTGAACTGCCTTTAACAATAAGCAAAACCCATACCATATGATAGGCTATAAAAGACCTAAGTCTTGGCAATTCTTATCAAAATACAAGACTAAATTCAATTAAAAGCTACCAGTAAATCATCGCAAAGATTCAATTGAAAGCCAAAGGTACACGCTACATTCATGGCTGCCTGTAACAAGACTGGATTACAAAATGGGCTCACCGGCTTCTGTTTTTATTATTTGACTATTATATTATATGACATTCAGGATAATTAATGTCAATGTGGTTTGTAAAATCTGACATCATGAGTCATTTTTTTACATGGTAGCTCGAAAGGTACTGAGTACAATGGCAGATTCCCTACCATTCTTTGCTCTTAAGACTACTAAATGATTGGTTCCTGTACATTCTGTTCAGCTGATGTTACTCAATTTAAAATGGCTTTATCTCATTTGTATTCCAAAAATACCAAATTGAAATAAAATGGACATACAAGCAGAATTTTACAATGCTGTTTTCTGTTGTCTGATCTGACAAATCAGTACCAGATACCAAGTATCCAAACTCTGAAATCTTGTTAAAAAATAGGTTGGAACAAATTTATCATGTTTAACTGATGCAAAACTGGAACATAACACGCAGGCTCTCTCAAATTAATTAAATCTCTGTATGTTGACGATTTCAGAACTTCTATATCAACAACATTCAAAATGAAGAACCTCAATAAAAGGGTTGTTCCTGAGAAGACATTTCCTAGAACTTCATAATTGGTTCTATTTACTAGCCAAATATTGCTGTACATCTAAGCATAAATGCATATTAATTATTCAAATGACAGATTAATTTTACCCCCCCCCCCCCCCCCCCAAAAAAAATATATACAACAAAACAAAAACAATGCAAAATGACAGAACACAAAAAACAAAACTTGAATAAAACAAAATTAAATCTATCATCATCAGCCACAAAAATACTTCAACTTTAGCATTAACTTGTTTGAATTAGGGTAAAACACATATAAATAGTGTAGAAATCCCTCGGTAATATCATTATACTTCTGCAGTTTATCAAATGCATAATGAACATTGATATTGAGTTTAAAATCAGTATTAGAGAAAGAAGTGTCCAAATTTGGTATCAGAAAGTGGGGAAATCAATATGCATGTGCACAAATTCTTAGCCTGGGCATAGTTGAAAAATCAAACTGATTGATAAAAGAAGAAATAAACAATAAAAAAAACATTTGTGTACTTGCACTAAAAATATGGAATTAATATGATATTCTTATATTTTTTTAATTGGTTGTGTCCTAATGTCTTACTTAAAATGAAAATAAATACAGTAATTGTCCCAATTATATTTTGTGTAACTGTTCAGTGCACAAATATATAACAAAACACGATAGAAGGTTATAATATTGAAAGAAGTTTGAGAAAGTGGAATAATATTCTTTCAATTCGGGCATCATTAGAGAAACGTCTTTTTCTCAGGAGTATTACGAAAAATCCGGAGGTGTTACGAACACTGGGATTTCTACCGCTTCGAGACAAATTTTCACTCTACGGACTGGCACTGATAACTGACACATTTTCATCCCTTAACAAATATCCTTCTTTTATTAACATGACCACGATCTCTTATAATTTCTCTAATGAAAATAAATGAAATGCGACCAGCATATCACGATTCAAGGGAATATTTTAATAAGATTAAAGGTACCAACGCCGGAAAATACTGATTTAACTTTTGTCAGGACACCATTTTTACGTCACATTGCGAATTCTAAGCAGAACCGCTTAAAACGGAGATAAATAATGTTCCAAGTAAACATTATTATGCTTGGATGCCAACATAGAATCAACACATACAGAATAAAAACGGAAAATTCATTCCCGATTTTGCAGATCAAAAACGTCATTTTGTTTACGTCTAAATCACGTGATCAAAAACGTCTAGAGGAACTCTCCTGCGTCAGTGGCTTCCCGGCTGTAAATGAAACCTTATCTCGAGGTTCACTAGACCTTATCATTATATTGATGATGAGTTTACCCTAGCGGTCTTCCATATATACCATGATATGTTTCTTACTGGGCGTGGTAATACAACTTCATTTTTCCTTTGTATCATTAGCTTATAATAATACTTACTTACATAGTTTTTGTACGGTCAACACGTTACTGCACCAGAATTCTTCACGGAAAGTATAAATATCCAACAAATATCAACTGCTGACTGCATAGTATTACATGTTAAATTATGTGTGTGCTAAAAATAGATGACGCACACGCACATGAATAAGAGGATTTAATCCTATACACACTACCTAAACATTTCCCGCGAAATGTTGATAAAATATGATTATATCAGAAGTAAAAGCACATGATACATACCGACAAATTTTAATAATTCCAATTTTTTTTTTAAATTCAGATTAACTAAACATTTAAAATTTTAGGGCTTTTTTCTGATAATCAAGCTACAACTTAATACAAGATTCAAACCGAAATGAATAACAATTTCAAGTGTTAAAAGTTTGAAGTTTATTTTTTTAATTGGAAAGGCGAGCAGAGCCGTACTGTGCATGTTTTATTGTGTGTTTTATGTCACACATGGTTCGGATAGGCAAGTGAAGAGGTTCATGTGAACGAAAAACTGGTTTGACATCACATGTTTTGTTCATGTACCAAGTCAGCCTATCTGGACTTGACTTTTTATATATCTCTGAATACTTTCGAAGGGATCATTGTTGGTTATTTGATGATCAATATTGCAGTATAATATTTATGATGATTCCTGCTCTTGTTTTTGTAATATTAATTTTCAATGCATACTACTTGAAGACCAATTCAACAAGATATCATTTAATTATATTCATTTATTTTATATTATGCAAGAATGAAATAAAGAATATACATATTGTACGAAATTGATTCATTATATTCAAGTAATCAAGTATATAATGTTTATATGCATCAAAATTTTGTCCTTTTAGTATCCAGTTTCTGTTATCTTCTGTGGAAGAAAACCTGAAAAAGAAAACCATTATTATTTTTTTCTTTTTTCTTTTATTCATTTTATAGAAATGAAAAAAAAAAGAAATATTAGGCAGATGTTCAATTACAACAAAACATAGATACAATATACACAGTCCTATTTAGTATTTCGTGAATTTTTTTTTTTCAGCATAGCATGTCATTTTAAGTATATATATCCATCTCTAGGTTTATAAATAAAAAAAATATAATTTTACACAACAGACTTGTCAATTATTTCCTTTTTGAAAACCAAATTTTCAGATACAAATTGTACGATTGTGAGGGAACGACTATTTGATTTTCGGGAGGGGGCAGAATATCAAATGGTCGTCCCCTAAGACGGATAGGTTTCATTCCATACAAATTAAATGTTATATTATGTCATATATGTATTCATTGTTTTCTTTTGTTGTGTTGTTTGTTTTTACGATTTTTTGGCATATTTTGCATTGAAACCAGGCAATTTTTTTCATTTAAAATTTCATTTAGTTCTTATCATAGAAATACATGTAATAAAGTTACATGTATTTACCAAAGATTGTCTATTGTCATCTTCATGTTTCTTGTATTCCTACCTTCTCTTGGTGAATCCGAGGGAGAATTAGCTGGCAATTCCTTCCATCATAAGGTTCTGTTGACTGATAACTGTACAATATTCCACATGGTAAAATTCCAAACTCAGTTGCATTGTAAATTCGTATGCGATTGTTACCCATAACAAGTTGTACATGTAAAGGTACCGCAAATTGATTGACGGGGATAAAGTCCGCATGGTTGAGGCTCCTGTAGGGTAATCCAGTAGGTACTAATTCACTGCTTGATAAACAGTTACTTTCTTGTATGCAAAGCTTGCTGTTTCCTGGAAATAAAATGTTAAATTGAAATACGAAAACAATTCTCATATAATAATTCACCAATAAACTCAACACGAGTTCCTCGTTAGGTTACTATAGCATTTCATTACTGAATTATCAGTATTAAATATGTCATATAACCCACTATCAAATGAGAAATAAACTACCAAATTGAATTGAATATTCTAGACTTGGTAAGGGATGTTTCGTTAAATAATATAAAGCTTATTTCAATAGGACTAAATAATAGTAAAACAAAGGTATGAAATTTATCACTCAAGGGAAATAACTTCTAATAGGAATCGACTAATAGTTTCGGTCGTTTGAAATGTTCGTAGATCTTTTTTTATTTTTATTTCTTGTCAATCATTTGTTTTATTTACACTATCACTCTATCCCCTGTAGTTTCTAAAACAAAACAAAAACACACAAAATGAGCGATTACTCTTAAAAAATTGACGGCTAATGATTTTGGCATTTGTGACATATCAATGTTTGTACTTCTTATCTTTTTTATATTTGTTTTTCTTTTAAAGTTTCCATCTTCTGTATGTTCTGCAAGAAGTCGATCGATAATATTGGTCATTTGACCTCTTTGTATATATGGTCCTGCTGATAACTTTTGCGATTTACAATTAATTATTTCTATTTTGTATAGCTTCTGCAAAAAAAAAACAAAAAAAAAAAAAACACAAAAATGTATACGAATCGTCATTCAAGTGAATGAAACATTATTAGGAATCGATAGACGATTTCAGACACATTCAATATTTGCAGAACTTGTCTTGCTGATCATTTTTGCTTTAAACAGTACCTTAATATCTTCTATAGTTTCCGAAAAAATCACAAAATTAAGAGAATAAACATTTGCATATAATTTTATATTTATACACCACAAATAACACAGACAAGAGTGAAAAAAAACTATAGATTATCTTATTCAGTTTCGTTATTCTAGCTTCTTTTGTAAAGATTTTTCATTATTCAAATTGTGAGCACAACAAATCGTACTTTGTAAACAATCACTCGGATTTAAACAAACAAAAATCTCTGAAAATAACATTATTAAGTGGCTTTACTTCTTGATAGACAACATATTTGCTACGTTTGGAGAACGTGTTTTTTCAACAAACAATCGGCATTCCCATAGACACCATTTGTGTTCCTGGTCTTGCCGTCTTGTTTTTTTGTTCATATCAGGCTGACTTCATACAGGAAAGAAGGAAAAGAAGCTAGAATTAGCCTTTAACTTCACGTTACGCTATATAGATTACGTCCTCTCATTAAATAGTTCAAAGTTTGGTGACTATGTTGAACGCATTGATCTTGAAATAAAGCGTACAACAGAAAAAAGTTAAGTCTGCCTCATATCTTGATTAACATCTAGATTTTGAGGGTCTGTTATGAACAAAACTTCACAATTGTAAACTTTCCATTTCTGATTAGCAACATTCCAGCAGTGTCTGCATGTGGAGTATATATCTCTTAGTTGATACGATATTCCAAAACTTGCATTTGCTACATTGTATCAAGATTTTGTTGAACAAGAGTTGCTGCTTACAACAAAGCTATTGAACAAAGAATTCCAAGTGGAATAATTCAAATCATTCCTTCGAATATCTTACGGACGCCATCATGAGTAGGTTTGCCGTTATGGAATATCACAGATGACCGCAGATATTTTCCGATTGTCGTTACCATACTCCCGTCCTCTTTTCCTCGAATGTGGCCTACTAGTTTAGACTTATCGCCGGGTAAGTACTTACATGAGTAACACGACTGGTGCCACGTGTGCGGCAGGATTTGCTTACCCAATCCTGAGCACCTGAAATCACCTACGGCTTTTGGTGGGGATCCTGTTGTTCAGTCTTTAGTTTTCTATGTTGTGGTGTGTGTATTGTTGTTAGTCTTTTCGACGTTTTTCGTTTTTTGCCATGGCATTGTCAGTTTGTTTTCGACTTAAGAGTTTGAATGTCCATTTGGTATATTTCGTTTTTAAGCGGATGACTCAAAGAAAAAGAAGAAAGCTGATGGGTGTCAAAAATTGGAAAAAAATTAATATATTGGAAATTTATGTTGTGTGTTTGTTTGTCGTCTTACTTTGGCACACCTCTCACTTTTATGATATATCCTTGCTGGTCTAGTGGATAACATGTTCCCTACGTGAATACCATTAAAATTGGCTATCGTCAAGTTATTTTCCCAGACAATCAGTCAGCAGTGGCGGATAAAGGGAACGGAATCGGTAGAGGAGGGACTTGCACAAAATAAGGAGTCCGGCGATACAAAATTTGGAAATTGTACTAAAAAAAGTGTTAGCCATAATGGACGCTCGGATTGCTGGGTATTCCTAGATCTGAACCCATTCGATAAAGAGCCAGTTATCATATTGAAAACATACATCTTTTCTTTAAAAGGGGGAAGCGTTAAGCTACATTTTAAAAGAGAAAAAAAATACAAGCTTTATACTTACTTTATGATAAATCATAATTCATAATGCAGTTACATTTTCTTCACCATAATTATTTTTGGGATTCATGATTAAATTCCTAAATTCAAAGGAATTGTGATCTTTCCATTATATTTACTTATTTAAAACTATTCAACTTAAAGACATTATTATTCTTAAGCAGTTGCTTACCTGCCATGAATCTTTTTTTAAGATATGAAGTTATCCTTATCAACTAAAATCCTAACTGATGTTTCAACATTAGATATCAACAAATTTCTGGAAAAAAATTCTTTATTTGTACTATACGTACTGTTCGTCGGCTTCTTGATTTTTAGCGGATGACAGTTAAAAGGTGAATAACGATTTTACTAATAAAGTCATCGATATTTGTTTAGAATAGACAGAAAATGGAAATTGTTTTTAAAAACATCAATAATCTGATGGAAATGATTACGAAAGCATTTCCCACAATTAAAAACTGACTTATAAGTTGAAGGGCAACTGACAACGCCACGACAAAACAACGAAAAACGACGACAAGGCATATAAGTAGAAAAAACACTTCATGTAAAACTAATACCGAACTACGCAAGCATAACCATAAACTTGGGGTGATTTCAGGGGTTCTTGGAAGATTTTCCTGTTCCATTAGAGGCACCTGTCATGCTACTAATAGTAAGTTTTAATTCGTTGATGAGTTTCATTCGGTAATGTCTACTCGATTGCTAGTAACAAAAGGTATGCAGAATATTATAGGTTTTTAAACTATCCGTCTCCTTTTTGAAAGTAGGAAGACAGTGATGGTAATGATTAGGCTTTTCAAATGTTATTGTACAATAAAGAAATGCTACAAGCTGTTATTCCACCACGGGGCACACCAAGGTATTTATAAAAATGACTTGGTATGTATTTATATGTGAAGAGGGCATACAGTTGAAAGCAAATATTTTGAGCATTGTTATACTCTATATGACCTAGATGTGTTGTAAGTTGGAAACTACCCCTGTTTACTTATGTTTTTTTAAACATGCGATGTTGAATTCTATATTCAAGTAGCTTTCATCAAATGCCTCTATTTTACAAACATTCGAGGTTTTCCCGTTCTGTTTTGTAAACTTTTGCCTTTTTTACAAACATGAAGTGTGTAGTATAACCACTTCACGTTCATAATGACATTGTTTTGATATATTTCATATATAAACGAACTTAATCATGTTAATCTTACAAATGAATAAGCTGACCTTTTGAAATCAAGTCTTGGTTGCGATTCAAAGTTCTTTTTGTTTCATATTCGGTTTGTTGAATCACATATGACATGTATGGTGAAAACAAAATTAAAGTAAATGACAATCTACTGTGGATTCATTTATTTTCGTGGGCGCAAATTTTCGTGGATTGTGGAAAACTTTCATGTTCGTTGATATCTAATTTCGTGGTTTCACCGAAGTCTGCATACAAGCCTATAGTAAACTTGTCATTCATTGAACATTTAATTTCGTGTTTTACCTATACCCACGAAATCTACGAAAACTGGTATCAAACGAATAATAATGAATTCACAGTATATGATGAGCTACTGCTTAGAAATGATACATCTCTGTAAGTATTTTGATAACAGAATGTTGATAAACATTTGATGTGAAAACGCTTCCCGTTATAAAGCAAGTTCACACAAAGTTTAATACCAAATTTCAGGAAGCTCTCATGAAGTGTTCATAACCAATATTTTACAAAACTATCAACATGACCTGAATATATAAGCAAACAGGAAGTTGATGAGTGACGAACATGAAAAGCATCACACCATATAGTATGTGTACATGAAGCTTCGAGTCAAATTTCTGAAAATCATTTGTAGTACCTGAAAAAATGCGACAAACATTTCGTGAAATGGAAGGACAACCAATGGAAAAACGTTTACCCCTTTATTTCAGATTGGATTAGGTCCAAAATGACCGTAATAAATGGAAGTAAATCCAATCAAAGATGCGAGATTCAAAATTGTGTAAGCCAGACGCGCGTTTCTTCTACAAAAGATTCTTAGTGATTCCCGAATCAAAAGAAGTATATGCCAAATAAAGAACAAAATTAATGATCATTGAGGACCAAAATTCCCGTAACGTTGTGATAAAATGGAAATTTGTAAGTAATAAATTTCGATTCATGTTCCACCAGTTAATTCCTTACAAATTCACCCCTACCTCTGTACTGTGACCATTCATTTCAGACAATATCTGAGGAAATTAATGTTAAAATCTAAATGAAATATTTACTCGAAAATTAAATAAGTTGAATATATGTTCAACACATTTGAATTAAAAAAAAATTACAAAGCAAAATTAATGAGAATTTTTTTCGATTGACATTCGTGATAGTGTTTTTATATATATTAGTAAATCGTATCTCATATTTTTCTATTTTTACCTCATTATCATAATAACGGAAATAACCGGACGTCTCGTCGTATACCTGATGTAAAACAATAGATATGAATATGCATTAATTTATGTTTGAGGAAGTAGAATAGTAAGCAAATAAGTTATTTCTGTGAATGAAATCGATGTGTGCTATAACAAGGTTTGATTAAACGCACTGTATGACAATACCACTAATTAACTAGAATAAGATGTTTTGCAGTTTTTAAAATGATTTTGCTGTGTATATTTGTATTTTTTATCAATACATGCACTAAGGCGAATTAAAAGGTGAATTTGCTGCATAAAGTCAATAATTTTGTTGACTTTTGACGCCCAAAGTTTCTATTGCTAAATATGCTAATGAAAGATCGGAAAACGATACCAGTATATTAAGCAAAATATTTTACTATAAAATAGTTTCCCCTGAAACAATATTTTATGATTATGTATCATAACATTTTGCCCAATCTATGAAAAACAAAGATTTATGAGGGTCTGGATATATAGGGGGTACTTCATTTCTATACACTACTGTAACAACAGCCCATGAAAAGGCCGTGAAATGTATGTGAAATATCACAGCAGTATCGACATAGTACATAAAAAAAAGCTTTATACATGTGTTGCCCGCGAAAAATATTTTGAATGTACTTTCATCAACATTGCTCTTTGTGTGCATTATTCTCAATTGTCTTTAATAAAACAGACTTACAATTATAGAAGCACAGACCAAAATAATTATCTATTGTATTTAAAACCACATGGAACAATGTCATAAGAAATCGTAGTGATAACCTTCATTGTGTTTGCAATAGAAGGAAATATATGAAACATGTCAAATCTATCGAGATTAAAATCGTTACATTTTACTACAGAAATAGGAACGACAACAGGGCAAATCAGTCTGCTCTGTAAACATAAATGAAAAAAGAAAAATGTCTAGTATGTGTCACCATAAGGTCTCCAGCATGCCTCTTGTCAAATGTCTATTTCAAACACAAAATAAACGGGTTCTGTGATATAGATTTTACAAGTCTGTCTTAAACGTACATGTATGTTGCAAAATTCGTTCATATAAAATGCAAATGCCACAAAAAACATTGTACATAGATATAGGAAGATGTGGTATGAGTGCCAATGAGACAACTCTCCGTCCAAGTCACAATTTATAAAAGTAAACCATTATAGGTCAATGTACGGTCTTCAACAAGGAGCCTTGGCTCACACCGAACAACAAGCTATAAAGGGCATAAAAAAATTACTAGTGTAAAACCATTCAAACGGGAAAACCAACGGTTTAATCTTTATAAAAAACGAGAAACAAGAAACACTTATGAACCACATCAACAAACGACAACTACTGAACATCAGATTTCTGACTTAGGACAGATGTAAACAATTGCAGCAGGTTTAAACGTTTTAATGGTACCAACCTTCACTCTTATCTGAAACATTAGTGTTACATCACAAAATAGAAAGACACACTATAAAGTATCAATTGGAATGGCTTAACTCAATCGAAAGACGTAGCAACACAAATGAACATACACTGAACGAATAAATTTGATCCATGATACAATGTAAATTCAAAGTTAAAAAAACAAGGGATGAATAATTAAAGTAAAAGTATCATACCGCTGTGAAATGCTAAACAATTTCAGAAAAACATCAATTTTGAAAAAAAAAACAATTACATCATTTCCAATATCAAAATTATACACAGGTGAATGAAAATAATTTTGTTGTTAAGTATACTTCTTCTTCTGTCTGTATAACTTTCCGTTTAGGAACACCAAGAAATTTCTTGTATATCAATAAAACTATTCTAACACTTGGTACATGTGGGGTGAATATCAACAATAAAACGATGAAATTGGTGCTCGATAAAACATCGTGTTCTTCATGTACAGGTGCCGGAAGTGTGATGTATATACAGTATAAAAGGAGAAAGGAAATTATTTTTGATGTTCATAGTACGAAGAAGTGAAAATTTATAGTAATTCCAAACACTTATCAAAGCTGGTATATAGACCAGTTATAAGTTAACATTAAATAACAAAAAAGCATTACAAATAGTATCAACAGGTAAAACTAACAAATAACCAACTTTTTTCGTTGATACTTTATTTCAATTTAGCCCATTCTAATTCCATTGCTTAGTCTTTGGTTTTCTATGTTGTGTCATCTGTACTGTTATTTGTCTGTTTGTCTTTTTTTTTTTGGTCATGGCGTTGTCAGTTTGTTTTCGATCTATGAGTTTGACTGTCCCTCTGGTATCTTCGTCCCTCTTTTATTTCAATTTAGCCCATTCTAATAGATTTCGCAGCCATTTAATATCGCCATTTTCGTAATGTATTTGCATAGGGCAAGATCTAATTTTATATGTCAGTTACGACTACATGTATTTAATATTTTTCTACAAACGAAATTCGCAAAAATTAGGTACAGTACCCACACCAAATATATTGCACAAAATGGTATTAAAGACTTTTACTATCAAGGACGTACTGGAAACACACTAGTCATTACTTTTTTCGCAAAGCCGGAGGTTGTGAATGCTTCTCTAAAGCAAATATGATGTTGATCCAGCAGACAAAGTCTCTCACAATATTTAATATGCAAAAACAGTAAATCCAGCATATGACCCTCAAACCTTCTCAGATGAAATATTCGTCCTTTTTTCCTTTTAGCTGGAAATTTTAAAGGTACAATGCACATATCCGGTCTTTATACTCAATATTCCAAATTTGACATTATTATTTTTCTTATTAAAGACAACGCATAGCTGGGTCTTCAAGATGTTCAACAAATAATTTCTAAAGTTAATAGAACAAATTCATTTTACAGATACGCCACTCTTAATTGACTAGGATTGTCCGTTTTCCTACCGAAAGTCGGTGGTTTTCTCCGTGGACTCCGGCTTCCTCCACGAATAAAACTGACCGCCATGAAATAGCACAATAGTGTTGAAAATTGCGTTAACAGCAAATCAATCAATCACTTTACAGTTAAGAAAGGTAGCCTTCAGAAATATGGTAATGATGTGTATTTAACCAGCAGTGCCACTCAAAAGTGTAGTCTTTAAAATTTTGCTGTCGATTGTGACTCTTTGAAATATATCACCACACCTAGTTAAAATGTGCAGAGTTTTTAAAAATCTGTCATATTACAAACTGCCCATTACGAGGTGATACTAACTATCAATTATAAGTTTCCTGATATGTTTCAGTAGCATTGGATCATTGAGTTTAAGCTGGGTAAGCTATACTGTATATATTTATTATATATTGTTTTAGATTTGGGCGGATGACATGGTTTTGTTGTGATAATCATGAAGAAGTTAATGGCAATTGTATCAGTAAGTTTAAATTTCTATCTAAACTAATGTACCCTTAAAACGCATTTGTAAGACTGGTTACTGTCAATAAAGTGTCATGTTCACCTGGACATTTTCAATATTTGGAATAGCTTTACAGCATAGAGGAAGACGATACAATCTGGGTAAATAAAAAACATATCCCGGAGATGAAACAGTAATACAAAAACTACAAAAACACGGCAATCATCAGAAAACTTCACAGAACAGTAGAATGAGAGCAAGGGTTCTATCCTCTCAATTGACATTCGCTGTATAATCAATGTAGAATTTATTGTACACGTAAGATAGTTAATTATTTATCGGGTCCTACTAGTGAAGTAGAAACTGCTTACCTATTCTAGAGCACTCGAATTTCCTCCCAGATATTTGTGGACCCTTTCTTTTTGTTTGTTTGGTTTTTTTTTGGCTAAATCATGTTTTGTTATTGTTATATGTTATTTTGAAATTTTGTTGTTATTTTTTGTACTGTTATTTGTTGAATGCGATGTTTTTGTTTCTTTATATAGATTAAGGTGACATTTTGTTTACATTTAACATGGATGTCATAATTACAAATACGAAGACGGGGTATAATCATTGTAATATTTTTGAGTACTGGTCTGGTACATTGTACGTCATTTAAAAATTTGTTAATTTGACTTGGGTGTTCCAACTGATACATTATTTAAAATATCTTAAACATATAACACAACAACACGATACACTAGAAGACCACATAATCTCTCTGAGAAAAGATAATGTTCCCGCGCGAAAATTCATTTTCACTTTTTTATTTCATATACATTTCGTTGTGCAGACTTCATTTTTATTCTGTCTTTGCAAAGATTATGTTTTCGGTTCTGACAAGAAAAGATTATTCGCTTCAAAAATTATGTTAACAGATTATCAAATACTCCTCACCTTACATTAATTTGCCCTTACATAAAAGTTATACGACCACTTTCAAATATTTAGTTTTGAAATGTTATTCAATTTATTTAGAGATATAATTTTACAACCGAGCTTTCATTGTGTAAACTTCTTAATCGTAGTTGAACAAAGATTATTTAACTTTCATATATATTTATATAAAAAACAACAGCAAAGACGTTAAGCTTAAAACAAAATATATTCTGTTTCAAATTGATATATTTCGTTTCTAACAGAATGTCTTAACGGATTTCAAACACTAGATGGCAGTCCTTGCATGCCGTGTCCAGACGGGTTGTGGGGGAAAGAAAGTGGAAACATGTGTAGTTGTACAGAATCCCAGATGTAAGTATATGAAAAAAAAAGATGTTATATGATTGCGAGTATTTCAACTTAATAACTTTCCCGGTTCTGATAGATTCTCATTTAATATATTGCTAGTTAGTTCATTCATGTGACTTAATGGATAAGCTAGATGTGGTCCATCATTAGATGTAATGTTATCTCAGTAGTCCAAATATACTCGGTCCACAGTAGTCCAAATAAACTCGGTATATTCTATAATGCTATTCTTTAATTCTCTGATTTGTATCATTAAAACATCTACAGCTACTGACCGTCAACTTTTTACTTTTATACGTTTTCTCATTTTCCTGTGTTTTTGTTGATTATTTTATGTTATCACAGATACTTTGTAAGCAATTGAATTCAAAATCAAAGCTGAATTTCAAATTTGCCAAACTGCAATATTCTTAACTTTATTATTTTCATTTTCCTATTCCAAGTTTTATAATAAAAGTATGAATCATTATAATTACTATTCGTATCCCAGAAAGAGATTGGCATTTTTTTTATTTTGTTTTTATCGTGGGTTCATTGTGAAGAAATTGTACTTTTACCTTTATATGGTCTACATTTCTTGATTACCTAATTTTTGTTCATAACTATTGTACGTGATGTAATTACATGGCAGATTGATTGAATAAAGCAGGTTTGTTGTGATAAAAATGCAATCTGTCGTTTTGTAAGATAATAACTATTCATATTAGTTACAAGTCATATGTTCAACAACTATGTTTGGATCTTTTTTCACTGATTCCGAAAATACATGTATATAGCTGCACTTTTCCTACACACAAGAATTTCGCTTGTTTAGGTTGACCCTTTTCAAGATAAATTCTTTGGAACTTTTTATGAAAGATTTGAAGTTATAATCAATCAAACAATATTCAATTTAAGTATTTCTGGAGCAGTAACTTCAATAAAAATACCACATGATCGCTTCAAACAACATGAATCATTTCTTCGTAACAGTTAAGTCAGACCAATATCATGACTTAGATCTAGAAAATGACAATTTGGTTCGGTTGGGAACACAACTCTAAAACAAGAAATCATTTTACTTTTACAATTGTAAAAGAGGGACGAAAGATACCAGAGGGACAGTCAAACTCATAGATCGAAAACAAACTGGCAACGCCATGGCCAAAATTAAAAAGACAAACAGACAAATAATAGTACAGATGACACAATATAGAAAACTAAAGACTAAGCAACACGAACCCCTCCAAAAACTGAGGGTAATCTCAGGTGCTCTGGAAGGGTAAGCAGACCCTGCTCCACATGTGGCACCCGTCGTGTTACTTATGTTATTACAAATCCGGTAAATAGTCTAATTCGGTAGGTCACATTCGTGAAAAGGGAAGTGTATTGTAATTACGACATAAGGAACTAATCCGATATCATCTGTGAAACGGTTATTCCATAACGGTAAACCAACTCATGATGGCGTCCGTAAAATTTTCGAAGGGATGACTTCAACTTCACCATTTGGAACTCTTGGTTTAATAGCTTCCTTGTGAGCAGCAATCCTCTATCAAGGAAATCATGATAGGAAATACAAGCCCTGGAATATCGTATCAATTGGGAGATATATACTCCGTATGCAGGTGCTGCTGGAATGTTGCTACATAGAAATGGAAAGTTCACAATTGGGAAGCTGAAATCATCTCTTTTGTCGTAAAGTTTTGTTGTCAACCGACCCTCATTGTCAATTTCTAGATGTAAGTCAAGATATGAGGCAGACTTAACTGTATCTGTAGTATCCTTTATCTCTAGTTCGATGGGATAGATTCGTTCAACATAGTCACCAAATTTTGTATTATTTAGTGAGAGAACATCATCTATATAGCGGAATGTAAAGTTAAAGGATATTGCTAACTTCTTATCTTTCTTCCTAAGAAGTTCCTGTATGTAAATCTTCATGTTTTAATGAAGCAGCATTACACCATCGCCTCATACGGAGTACATATAACTCAGATGCTTGGAATTCCTGAGCTTACATTCCCTATCACTATTTCCTGAATATAGTGTTGCCACTTACAAATTAAGGTGCTATTCAACCAAGAGTTCCAAGTGGTGAATTTCAATTATTCTTTCTAAAATTTTATCGGACGCCATCACGAGTTGGTAGACCGCTATGCAATATTAGTTCAAAAAATGACGGAGGATATGTACCAAGTTAATATTTCATAGTTCGAAAGTCAAAGGAAAATTGAAAACTTTTGAAAACAAAATGTCCTCAACAGTATTCCGACCATTCCACTGGAAAGTGTAAAGACCTAAGTATCAATCAAAACTTAATTCATATACAATAAGTATATCTGTTACAGATGTGATCATATATTAGGATGTGCCAAAATTCATATAGACAAGCAAGAAGAATCTACAGGTAACGATGATGTTGGACTTAAAACATATTTTGTTATTCATTGATTCAATATGGTAATCAAACTTCGACTCAAGATACGTCAACTGCTTTGTCTTGACTATTTATTGTTTTCATTGTATACGTTCGTCATTCAATTGGAACACTATGATTTTTTTTATGTCTTTCATACTGAAAAGTCGATGAAAACTGCCAGAACAAACATTGTTATATTGACAAAAGTCAAATTTGTTGGTGTATGCAACATTCATTCTCTTATGGCTGTGGCCTGTTATCTATTTTTTGCATTTCTCGTATCACATTGAACTAAGTGTGATACGAAAAAGTGATACGAAAATATGCATTAATTTGATTGGCTTAACCAGCATCACAAGACGATATTATGGCATTTTCATTGGCTATTCGTTAGGTCATTGATAACTTAAGTTTAAGGTTAAGACGATGTACAATTTGAACATGGCAACGGGCATATGTGATTACTTCAATAAAATACACTATGTACAAAACACTAACACATTTCACCTGACAATCTTCTTTTTGAAAAATTTTATTACATTTTGAAGCGTACAAAAAGTCTTAAAATGTCTGATTTTAAAATTTGACACCGGAAAATGACATATGACGTCATAATGGAATGTGTAAAAGACAAGATCAACATTTCGCAGAATTTTTAATTTAACACACTGAGAGTGTTGACCATAAGAGAAATAGGTTTAACAACTTGTGAAAATTGGATATTGCTTGATATCAACTCTCGTTATTTAAATCAAATAGTAATAATAAACTCGCTGAAGGCTCGTTTATTATTATATTGAAATTAAATGACTCTAGCTGATATCAAGCGATATTCCATTCTCACTCGTTATGTAAACCTATAATTATTATTGCACTGGAAATCAAGATTATCACAAAAATGACTTGTTATTTGTAAAACCGTATTTAATCACCCAATGTATTGACAAACCCAGTTATACATAGTTGTACACAGTATTTTAGTCATCATTGAAGATACAATTTCTAGCGCAAAAGCTGTCTTATGTAAGTACAATGGTATACAAATTAGGAGATGTGATATGATTCTTAATCGTATATACAATGAAATGTTTTGTATAATTTTAACTTTAGTACTGGACAGGATAGAACTTACTCATATAAAGTGTGTCTTTATTTGAAACATAGATAAGTTCAGCACAATTTTTCGAAAAATGTCAATGTATCAAAGACTAATAGGAGAACACAGCGTTGGCATAACTACTTATTTCGAATGCTGCAAATTGTCTTAATTATAAGAGGACTGGTATGATAAAAAAATATTTTTTGTACACAGGTTTATTTTAGCAAATAGTATGATTTAAGGACTTAATGTGTGTGGATCATTCTAAATTAAAAAAAAAAAGAAAGTTCTATGAATTGAAACACCCTTAGATATTGTACTTACATACTTTACCCAATTTCTTATAACAATGTGCAGCAAATTAAAACATTTTACAATATCAGCGTCACTAGCTTATGGAGTTTTTATTCCCCGAGGGTATCACCAGTCCAGTAGTCAGCACTTCTGTGTTGACCTGAATTATCATTGATATGGTCATAATTATAAATTTACTGTTAACAAAACTTTGAATTTTTGAAATACTAAGGCTTTTCTACCTCAGGAACAGATTACCTTAGCTGTATTTGGCAAACTTTTAGGAATTTTGGTCATCAATGCTCTTCAATTCGTACTTTATTTGGTCTTATAACTTTTTTTGATTTGAGCGTCACTGCTGAGTCTTTAGTAGACGACACGCGCTTTGGTGTAAATACAAAATTTCATTCCTGGTATCTATGATGAGTTTATTTATAATGCAGTTATGTAGATGAATGTTTTCAATAAGGCAATGTGCATATATATTTGAAACACCGAAGTGGTTCAGATTTAATTTAACAATACGAAAGTGGTTTCAACAAAATTTTAATCTTGATGATTACCAAAGTAATTGACTAAATGGTTTGTCTTCTTATAAATAAAAGATTTATTTTCCCCATTATCTGTTCTTGCCTCACAATTTCTCACACAAAATAAAACTGTGCACTCCAAACGCGCGTTTTATCTCGAAAGACTCATCAGTGACGCTCGAATCAAAAAGGTTAAAAAGGCCAAATAAATATCGAAACTGAAGAGCATTGAGGACCCGAAATTCCGAAAGATATTGACAAATACAGCTATGAAAGTGATCTTTCCTTGGGTTTATAAAATATTGTTTTGAGAAATATTATGATGAACTATATGTAACAAGCGGTGTTAATGAGATGTTGTTTCTGATCTAATCCTAAATCTTCCATAACAATCCTCACAACTTTGTAGTAAAATGTTTTGTTTTCCACGTTTTGCACTGCTGATTCCCATAATTACTTTAGGTTCTTAAAAAAAAAGAAAAATCGCGGATGCAAATTCATTGATTCAACATGTTTTTCCTTGGGGAGGACCATACTGATTCCAAAAAACAAATAAAACTAAGTTAATGTAATCAAAATTCTAGAGATTTTGAATGACAACATATTTGTTGAGTTTGGTGGTTTGATATTTCAAAAGACAGTTTGTATTCCAACGAGGACTTATTGTTTACCCCTGCTGATTGATTGCATTTTGTTGTATGTATATATTAAGTAGAGTTCATACAACACCGCCTAAAACAAGCATAAAAACGCATTTGTCAAAAAACTTTAATTTTATAATCAGATATATTGATGATATGTTATCACTAAAAACCCATACTTCAGTGAATAATTGCATCTAATTTATTCCAATGCTAGTACTCTTGAGACTAAGGATACTAACAAAAACTAGAAGGTATGCTTGATATATTAACTACTGCTCGATATTTAAAAAATGAAAGACTTCAAAATTATATCTAGTACAATTGCCGATCTCCAGTTTCCCATCATCTGATGTTTACATATCTCAATTAATACGTTCACACTATGCCTATAAAAAGACTTTTTCACATGGTTATGATGAAGAGCGATTGAAATTGACACACCATAAGTATTACAGACACCAATACTAATAGGTGGCCAGATACGATGTGTATGTGTCTTAACTCTGACTAACACATCTTTACATGTAGAAACCCGAATATTATTCTGATCTTTTAATGTACTAATTATGTCTTATATCTGATTAAGATTTTTTAAACGATTGAATATAAGCATGATGAGTTATGATTTATAGTAAGAGACGCATTTGGCGACTCCATCAGTTTTAGTTTATTACCTTGATTTGTATCTTTCAAATGTATTGTTGAACTCATGTAAACAACTGTTGCCTCTTAATGATAGTAAAATTAAATTGTTTACATAATAATTCGCAGTGTTTAGATGATACCTGAGTCATCTGGGTTGATACTTAAACTATCCTGATATCATTGCGTGTGAAATTCAATTTCAAACAAACAACAATGTAACATATTTGCTTATAAAAATACAAACATATAGATTATTAAACATTACGTTCTGGGTCATGTTATTAAAAATATTGACTTTAAAAAATGCTTGTTTTCTATGATACCAGTAATATTTTATGATGTCGAAAACATGAGAACATTTGATTGCTTCATCTTCAAAAACGATCACTGATATCAGAAATAATGATCTGTTAATAGACAATAAAGAAAACCTAACAGACTATATTTCACTATATATATACGTTTTATTTAATCAGAAACAAATTGAAAATGCTAAGATTTATTCTTTGAAGTACTTAATAAGATATGTAAACACATTTTGTAAGCAGTTCTTAAAATATGAATTGTCGTGTTTGTTGATGATTGTTGTAATTAAAATTGTTTTTCTTCAATTTCAGAACACAGAGATCGATTGAAGTATACATCTTTTGTGTCTACCACGATCAAACCATTAATGTTCAGTGGAAAACACTCAACTGTTAACGTTACAACAAGAGGAAAAACAACCACAACTCCTGAGTCTGAAACAGACGATCCAGGTAAAAGTCTATATATATTATATCTGCTTTAATTAGGGTTATGCTATCTTTGTTTGTTATTTCTCTTCTCATTCATTGCGGAAACATAAAGGCTTAGCACAAATATGTATGACAAAATAAATTGTTTAAATTCGTATTCCCATCTGCAGCATTTTGTGTAACCTTCATAAGAAACGCTCAACATCTGAAAAAGCCCAGGATACATATACTAGAAGAGCTATATGACCGAAGGTAACTTATGAATATAACCGATATTATGAAACAAGAATGACGTTAAACATGTTAAGATATGTATATGTAAAGTTTGTTTAAAAACTAAATAGGTATCAGAACCCTACAAAACAGAATGTATTAAAAATTCAATCAAAGTCTTATACGTGTAAGCTTGCTTTCGGCTGACTGCAACTGTGTGTTCAAAGAAAGTCGGTGAGATCCAATGTATTGTATAATCTGATTAGTCAAGAGATTTTTTCAATGATCCAATCAAATTACGTATTTGTGATACTGCACCTTCACAAGAAGATATTAAATTGTGTGCTTCAATCAAAAAATGTTATCGCAATTCGTCAAATAAAGACTGTAAAAATGTCCTTTTTTTCAAACCTTCAACTTTATGATAAAACATTCATCTGCATCTTTATTAAAATTTGTATACGCTATCCTGTATCTATCAAAAATGGCACATCTAGTAGGCGAGTGACAATTTTCAAAAAGACGCTTAGTTAACGACTTTAATGCACCCACCTAACATACGACTATATTATATATCATTCGAAAGCTTATTACCTGTACTTTCATGTTTGCCCGGTCGTCAATAATTCGTACGGTGCAATTTTCGTTAAATCAAGGTCAAAGGTCTTAACTGAGCATTCCAAATGTTTGCTATAATTACACAAAATGCCATTTTCAGGTACTTGTATGGCATTTTATTCCCTAAAATTGATCTAAACCTTATAAAACATATAACCATGATTTCAAATCATGTGCAGACTTAAATGTTGATTGCGCTATATTAACAAAAAATTGCATTTCTTGAAAAAACTTCCAAAAATGATAAAATTGCAACAAAATCTAAATGTTTTCTGACATTTGAATATTTGTATGTCAAAAGTTTAAACTGCAATTAATATGATGTAGGTCCAGATGGAGCCTTCTTATGAAGCTTTTGTAGTTGCCCCAAAAAACACCATCTGCAAATTGGGATCATTAAGCTTTGTTTCTGCTAGATAATATTGCTAATATCGGCAGATAATGATCAACCATATTCAAAAAAAAGGTTGTGGAAGAACTTTAAGGAAGAAAAGAAGTATATTTGGTAAAAATTAGTTTCCCGATGTGGAAAGACGTGTTACGAAGATTATGCTCGTTCAATGTTCGAAAGAAAACTGTCTGTACCATGTGCTTTTCAATGTCAAATCCGGCGAATTCCTTTTAATGTTAACCCATTATAATATACTTTGTTAGTTGTTTTATTAAATATGACTGAACATTAATAATTCAGATTACTTAAGATTGAATAACCTTCATGAACAACTGTAATCACCATACTGGTTTATGTATTGTTCACACAATTTGGTATACTGTTTTAAGAAGATTTGTTTGTCTGTCTTACTTTTTCGCCATGGTCATGCTGTCTTCTGTTTTTCTTCGACCATGGTTTGAGACTGCCTCCATATTATTTGATCCCTTCTTTCAATCAAAGGAAAGAAAACCATAAATTTCAAAGTTGAACGAAAAAAGACAACAGAACTTAAAACTCAGAAATTGATTAAAAAAATAAGTTAGTAAAACACATAAATTACCGAACTCCAAGTGAAATTTCAAAACAGAAAGTCTCTTATCACATCAAACGATTGAAAAGCAGTTGTGATATACCTCGTAGTTTTCTCTCCATCTCTATCTATCTTTATATGATATAGCGGAAATGTAGGAGTCATCTTGTCCTTACGTACTTTTTTCTTTTGTTCGTTCCATTCACATATCCATATGTTAGTCTCAAATTTGTAATGAGCAATATTCCTTCGACATTACTTGGCAGACTTATGGAAGTTCAAAGTGCACATATGGAGGTTATACGTGAAGGGATTTGTTTCATAATAGACATATTCAAATAGCGCTAAAAACAGTAATCGCTTTACATTTACCAGAACATACCTGCTTTCAAGCTATCTCATTAAGTTAACCCAAATCTTATTAAAATGTAGTTCTCTGATTTCGTTATTCTCATGCGATATATGAGCAGGCGAGTCGTGATTGATCTTAATTTTAGTCAGATTGTTTAAACCCATGTTTTTAACACTTATACATAACATTTTGTATGGTTTTTTCATGTCAACTTATATCACTTATTATTGTTGTAAGATCTTCGCACCATTATAAACTTGAACCGAAAAATATGAAAATAAAGTGAGAAAATCGCAAAAAGTCGCTGTCTGATCAATAACAGAGGGCTCAGTGCACAATTAATATCCACGAACATAATTTAAGAACAGATGACAGAAAACCAATTAAAAAATCTGGATAAATTTAACCACAATTTTTTTCATTTCTCACAATTGTATAGATATTTTAGAATAAAATAACTTCATTTTAACCATATGTATTCATAATATACATGTACTATCTTTAATATGTCAATGATCAACCAATGCTTTATATATGATCTACTACAATAGTAGATCGTGCTTTTCTTTTTTTAAATGCCTAAAATGAAGATATTATGTGGCAAATCTACATTGAAATTTTAATGCAAAAGCATTAAATTTGAAATAAAAGTGGTTCAAATGCATTTATATTTTTGTTTCTATTATCTTTACTTGTAACATTTAGCTGAAGTAAACATCAACATTAACACTGCTGTGTTTGGTTAGAGGTTGCCTACTTTTACAAAAGGTGATCAATGCTGATTGGTAGATTTGTGTTGTGACACTTACACAGTAACTTCGTCTTTGATACTAATAGCTATAACTAATGTATTGTTGATGGGGATTGCCAGTTTTCCTTCCGAAGGTCTGTGGTTCCTTTGGCATTCCATGGGCCTAAACCATTTAAAACTGATCGCCGCAAAATACTTAAGAAGCCAAAAGTGCTAAACCGAAAATTGCATCAAACACCAACAATCAATCAATCATCTTTATATTAAAATGTATTTATATGTAAACTATTCAGGGAGTAAATTTGATTAATGGAAATGTATTATTATTATTGCATATTGCTAGATTTCCAAATTCAAAAATTAATGTAAGTAAATATAATTTGAGGGTCTCAATTTATTTACAAGAAATTACGTAGTTGGATAGGATTAAATATATTGGCCAGGCATGCAGAACATTTCAGTGGCTAGATTATAATAGTTTTCACTTCCTCATTTAATGCCAGATGCAGTATTAGCAACCAAGAAAACATACAAATATTGAAAGATTGAATTATCAAAGTTTCGCTCCCAAACTTTTCCTAATTGCACGAATTTCCTGTGCATTCCATCCTTTAACATTTTTTCACTTTTAAAATTTGTGTTTTTCAACATATTATCGACTACATACAAATTGTTTTAACAAAGAACAGCTAAAAAGCTATTTTCTTGCAGATGGCGGTATTTTGGGTAACTGCATAGTTGTTATAATTGGCTGTTTAATTAACAAGAAGCGTCATTGCAGTAATTTTATGATGTCAAAAACATCCATAGCACTAAATAAAATATGTTATTTGGTTTTATGGTGAATAACAGTTGAATCACATACATAAAATTTGATTTTCATGCATTTTTGTTATTCTCAATGGCATTTCTGGAATACAGCGCTATTTATTAAAAATCCGACATTAATGTTTCAAAGTGCTTTTGATAAGTTACTATTAACATCTCTTCTAACAGATTTCCATATGTCCATACAAAATATCATTATTCAGAAGACAGAATATGCAAAAAATGCTGACTTCTTGTAAAATTAGAAGTTGTCCGTCCTTGACCTTTCGTTGTGATTTGATAGAAACTGCACCATACGAATTTTTGACGACCGGGCAAAAAAGGTAGTGTAGATGATGTGCTTTTGAATGGTATATGAGTTAGCCGTATGTTAGGTGGGTGCATTAAAAATTAAATTGTATGGTTAATGTCACTCGTCTATAGTAATTGTGCCGAAATTAGTTTATAACAACTTAGAATTATGCTAGTTAGGTAGATTGATTGTGATGACGTTTGAAACAAAAATTGAAATTGTTGTAATATTTACCATTTGAATTGAAATAGAAATAAATCCCCAAAAAGAAATATGTCTTGAAACCTTGTTGTATGTATTGCATTGATTATCACTTTTGCTTTTATAGGTATTTCCCTTCTATAGTTAGCAACTCGTTTAGATTTATTAGTATTTGTGAGTTACTAGTTTTGTGGGTATACGTGAACCACGAATCAAAATGTACAACGAAAAAAGAGTTTTTTCTCTTGCTTGTTTGCAGTTTATTGGAATACCGCAAGATAAAATATAAAAAAAACTCTTTTCCCCAAACCACGAAAATTGATACCCATGCAAATAAATGAGTACACAGTAACTGCTGTCGGGAGCAAACAATGGTAAAACTGGCAAACAGATTCATGTATAATGACTAATATATGATCTGTCTTGCAATAAAATTGGTTGATTGAATTTTGGTTGCTTAACGTCCAGTGGCAAATATTTTATGCATATTCAGGACGAAAAATATAATTGGGTATTTCCTTTCGTTTTATTTTGATTATTTCGTATATGTTTGTTTAATTACAGGATTAACATGTAGTAACAAAGAAATTATAGTTGCCTATTCGACTTGCTTTGTTCTGTTTGCTGTCTTAATAATACTGTGCATCGTATGTCAGCGCCGGTACAAACAGATTGATAGTGACTTCAAAACGTATCAAAAAAGACATAGAAGACGAAGTATAACATCTAATTTAGTGTTGGAAATTCCTTTGGAAGAGACCACGTGATTTATGAGTTGATAGATGAATCTAATATGATAGGAAATTTTGAGAACATTGGGGAAATCAATATTTCAGCTACTGACACAAATGGAAGTTATGTACAACCTAATAACAACGGTTACCTTACGCCTTATCAACATGTTAATGAATACACACATAATAACAACTCATATGACAATAGATCTGAATCGTCAGTGTCGTCGCAGTCAAATGATCAAACCGCAAACGATTGCTTGTCAATTTCACCAACCTCGGACACAGAAGGGAGACGATCTAGCTATCTTAATCCATAGCAACCAATCGTTCATTCATTAGATATTCTTGAGTATTAATCCACTTATAATACTTAGGATTCCGTATCGTTGGGATCTGAATCACTAACGCAGGAATCTGGTTAGTTGGGTCAGTATCACATATTGATTTAATACCGTCGGGGATTTTTACGAATATTAAATTATTTCTATGTGTTCAGACGGACCAGGCTCCTCATTAGAGAAATGGGAGTTTAATGTTGACATCTGATTTGTACATTGTGTTTTAGTTATTTAAATAATGTAAACACATTTGTTTTGAAAAAAAACAGTTGGTCATCTAACTTTTTAAAAGTAATAAAAAGTAAAATCACAAGAATACCAAACTCCGAGGAAAATTCAAAACGGAAAGTCCTTTTTCAAATGGCAAAATCAAAAGCTCAACACATCAAGGGAATATATAACAATTGTCATATTCCTGACTTGGTACAATCATCTTCTTATTTTGAAATGGTGGATTAAACCTGGTTTTGTAGCTAGCTAAACCTCTCACTTGTACGACGGTCGAATCAATTGATTTTTTTATTTTTTTTTATTTTCAAGCAGTTGAATAATCGGATTTACTAATTAGATACATTGTATCTATGTCCAATTTCATTCGCTTAAAAATAGACATAGGAATCAGAAATTCCTTCTACAGCGACATCTAGTGCTAGCGTCAATGAATTTCATAGATGAACATTAGCAACAAATACTTTAACAATTTCTAATTTCTGTCACACAATTTTAGGGGTAATTAAATAGATGAACATGTTAAAAGGAATCACATGAAATAAATAATAGCTAACATAATGTACAATTGAATATAAGACTGAATATCATGAAAAAACAGAGGTTGACATCTGCTGACTATAAACGGTGCACTAGTGAACTCCGTCGTTAAGTGATGATTTACGTTAAGCTGTCTATAGCTTTATGAGGTAATTATTTGCTAAACAGATAAGACTTTATTATATGCATTTGACTATCAAACAAAAACAAAAAATACATGCATATGAATAAAAAAAAAATGTTCGCAATATAATTAAAAAAAACCAACATTCGGCATGCTGCAACAAACAAAGAGGGCTGAAGAAAACACATGAACATTTTACTAGAGCATACGCAATATAATAGACCTATCCCAATTTGATAATTTGAAAAAAAAAGTACTGGAACGGTGAAAAATTATATAGGAATAAACATAAGGTATAAGATATAGGACAAATTCCAACTGAACAATTCCAAGATATATTATTGTCATCGACGCAACATCCTGTTTAATTGCTTTTTTTGAAAAATTTATCCAGTTTAGAATTCTAATTATTGAAAAAAGAACGATAGGGTAATGACTAATTATGTAATCATTCATGCTCTTCAACTTCGTAATTTATTTGGTCTTAGTGACTTTTTGATTCGAGCGTCCCTGTCGAGTCTTTTGTAGACGAAACGAGCGTCCTGTGAATCCAACTTTAATCCTGGTATCTATGATGAGTTTTCGTTGCTCATTTGTTGTCCAAAGCCTTTTGTTTTATGTAATACCAACCATATTTCAATTATTATAGTAATATATAATGTTTGAGATTCTACTTCTTCGATTCTTTGGCTTGCTAGGACATGAGTTGATATTGTTTGGATTGCTTTTACTTGGTTAAATTTTTGGCATCAAAAAAGGTTCCGTAGTCCAAACCTTTCATCGAAAGAAGCAACTGAGCATTGACCGAATTGTTCTCGCTACTTTTTAAATAGTAAATGATAAAATTATGAATTGAATTAACAATCACCATTTGTCGAAGTTATATAATGTGGGTTCATTTATTTTTGTGGGTACCAATTTTCGTGGATTAAGGAAAACGTGTTCGTGGATATTTAATTTCGTGGTTTTGCATATAAGCTTATTGGATTTTGTTTTTCGTTGAAGATTTAATCTCGTCGGTCATCTGTACCAACGAAATCCACGAAAATTGGTATCCAACGAATCATAATGAATCCATAGAACATCTTAAAAATATTATTGGTGTATCGATGCATGGATGACTCCTCTGGCTCAATCCAAAGTAATACAACCATGGGTGGTATTGTTCTTGGCAACTGACAACTCGAAATCATTTCTAAAAGTCCTTAATGTGCCAATTTATATTCGAATACGTCGTCCAGCAGATACCACTATAACTATTGCTCATAAGCATTACTCCAAACATGGAATGAACTTGAAAATATATGTCATTATAACATATAAATATAATGTATAATGTTATAATGTTCGTCAAATTTAATACTCCAAGTTCAAAAAGAATTTCCATAAAAAAAGTACAAATGTAATTGTCCTATTAGAAAAAACAATCCACTGTTTTCTACTGAAGAAAATGCATGTACTAATTCAGGAACATGACAGTTGTTATCCATTCGTTTGATGTGTTTGAACTTTTGATTTTGTCATCTGATTAGAGACTTTCGGTTTTGAATTTTCTTCAGAGTATTTTTTTTTTTAACTTTTGAAGGTTTAAGTATGCAAAATATCTCATTAGATATTACGAAGGTCAAAACTCCGCCAATGCGATGAGAAAATAATTCTGAATGCATTTCATTTTGTTTCCTATTGCTTGAAACATTAACAATTACTGAATATTTTTTCACTACTTTTTCATCATAAGCATTCTTAATCAATTTTGAAGTTGCGGATTAGTTGATATGGTTCCTTTTTTTTTAAATAGATCGTTTAATTATTTTCTCCTTTACATACAGGTCGTGGGGTGTAACCTTACCTGTTTAACCGAAATAAAAATGAATATAGATATACACGTAAATAAACAAAAACACTTTTTTTCGGAGCACAAAAAGGTCCATGCACGAGTTAAATATGGTTTAATGAAAAAACACATGATCTCATGCTTTATTCAGACAACACATGTGTTTACATTTAATACTGATACATTCTTTTGAATTACTGTTTCATGTTAGGAGCATGCAGTCCAGTGGTTGGCGTTGGTTGTTGTCTGGTGTGATTGTATTTTCGTTTAATGGCATCGCCTGAAATAAAGCTTTTAGTTCTTTCTGTTGTACTGTTTTACATGTTCTTATCCTTGTTGTGTAGTTTCCTACACGTAACAATTTTCTGCTCATTGTTGAAGGTTCTACGCAGAGACAATGTTGAGGATTGTTTTCTTTAAACCGAAGCCTCATTTTCTCAAAGTATCAACAATTAAGTCAATATAAACATGTTTTTCGCAGTAAATTTGGATAACAATATTGTCGCTTTCGGATTCAATATTTTTTATCCGTTCCATATGATACTGAATGTGGGCTTCGATGTTCTTCACGACGTTTCCGTATACATCAATATAATACAAAAGTCCCCGATAAACTTCTGAATAATCTCCAAACGAAATCAAAGCACTGTTTGCATCATCAAGATTAGAGCAAATCACTGATGTCGTTGTTTGAATCATGTATTCAACGTTTGGTTTGATTGGACAGTATGGTACTGTACAGTAAGTAAGTCAATCACTACCGTGCATTCAGGAAATAAAGACGCTGATGTATGTGGTAAGGTTAGTAGTACCTCTAATTGTTGTCTGTCTAAAAGTTTAATATCAGACGTGGTATTTATGGAAAATTTTTCTTTCGGTGTGACTAAGTTTCTTCTATTAATGTAAAATTCTGTAAAACCCTGAAATAAAATGTTTACCAATTTGAATACATATTGAAGTTAGTGTACTTTCATACAAAGAACTCAAATATATATTATAAGATAATGATTGTGTAACATAAACACATTTTAAAAACAAATTAAAATGAAGCAACTGATAAATAATCAATCTTCAAGGTCTGTTATGAATGCCACCAGTGAAGCAGGAACTGTCTACCAATCTTTATTGCAAGAGTTTACCACATGTATTTGGTCGCAATTGAGAACGCTTTGTCAGCCTTTAGTTTTTTCTGTGTAGTGATTTGTGGTCTGGTTGTTTCTTTAACCATGCCATGCTACAGTGTATTATCCGTATTTATTTGAATAAAGGATTTTATTTAAGACCCCCGCCCCCACCAACCCACCCCAACCCCTACTGACAAATCGGTATCTTCTTTCACTTTTCTTTTAATCTGTCTATATCTAAAATTACGTATTATGTTTTAACTCGAAGAAAACACAATCTTACTGCATCTACAAAAATCGGTACCTACGAAAATAAATGAATCAACATTATACACTTCATGCTACTCGTTGCTGTTGGATAGAAGTTTTATATTGTGAACACACCTTGTTTCAATACTTACGGAATTTACATGACTTTTTATCATGTTTATGTTTCACATGTTTATGTGCTTTACTTTTGAGAATACAAGTGACCTATGCATGATCTTTCATTGGCAATCATTCCAATATATATATATATGCATTTCTTTTATATTCCTAATAAAACCTACTGATGTGTGTTTTATTGATGTTTAAAGAATATCACTTACAATAAATAAGACCATACCATAGCTGGATAGAGAGAGCGAAATGATAAATCTGTTTTCTCATTTTCCGAAATCAATATATATGTTGGTTGTTCATTTTCTCCTGACATATTATGAAATTGATGATTTTCGTCTGAAAATTAAAAAGAAAAAACACGGGTTGACATTGTTTCATTTTTTTTCAAGGTGCACAATATTTGATGGAGTTGCATGAACTTTTAATTTTATATAACATGATGTATATGGTTGAAACCCAAATTGCCCGACAATAATTAAGATGTAAATGGTATATGTGAAAATTTGAAAATATAATTACCAGAGAGAAACATGAAAATAAGGATTTCTTAAGTCAAACAATACATTTGCAATCAAATCATGAAAATAGAAAAATATATGCAATATTTTACTTACCACTAGGTGTAATTATTCATAATAAATTTACCTGAAAATAGTTGGATATATCTGTAATAGTACTACAAAATATAAAAGTACAGTCATGATTGATTTGTAAATATTCTTCCTCAGGGTGTTAACCCCGGAATATTATAACATGTATCTGTAGATTTAACTATGAATAATATTGTTAAGGCAAACAACATTGATAAACATGTAAATAAAAGTTGTGCAATTATAATAGATTGCTACCTACGGTAAATACTGATAGTACATTACTATGGTATCATTAGCAGAGTAGTCAGAACTATAGTTTTGGCATGATTTATAACATACCGTCCATGTTTTCAAAATTGAAAAAAAAACAATTATATTCCTATATAATTTAATTTTGGATGTAACGCGTCTTCTGATTGGCTGACGTTGTTTTGTTTATCAGCTCATAGACATAATTTTGTCATGTGACCGTGACGTCATCAACGTTTTTTCATGGTTTACTCAGGTTTAAAATGGAATTTAGAATTAAATTATAAGAAATGACTGTAGTATTTGTTCTGTCTATTCGAAATAACATAAACAATGTGGTGCACACTTTAAAATAACCCGCTACGCGGGTTATTCAGTGTGCACCACATTTTTGATGTTATTTCTTCATAGACAGAAAAAATATTACAGTCATTCCTTAAGTAACTAAGGTTTCGACTCCCGCAGGCTAACGTTGATATCAGTGGATTCAGCTATTCTATTTAGAACCCATTTTTGTCTATTAGTTCCTCAAGTTGATTTTACATTATTTACTTTCATTTTTTTTTAAGTTTGCACGTTCCTGAAAATGATGAAAATAAATTGTTAGTTTCGTTTACAAATTTGATATAGCCATATGGTGTACCATTTGGTTCAAAAGTTATTTTTATCGGTTAACCGCTACTTTTATCTGTTAACCTATTTTTATTGGTTAACCGCTACTTATATGTCGGTTAACCGCTAATTTTATCGGTTAACCGCTATTTTTATCGGTTAATCGCTATTTTTATCGGTTAACCGCTATTTTTATCGGCTTACCGCTAGTTTTATTGCTTAATCAATTCTAATTTATCGTCTATGCACAAATAACTTATTATTTTAAATGAGTAAGTGATTGATGGACAAAGTTTATCGCTTAACCTGTTAAAACAGTAATGTGGATTGCTTACGCCTCCGATATATCGATTTTTGGTCAATCACTCCCACCTAAGTAATAGAATTGTTAATTGACAAACGCACACAAGTTTCTAGTGTAAGAGACGTGGCAATTCTATATAGCACATTACACTTTATTGTACGCCAACAATTTTTATCTTATTTTATTTTACACTTTTAATATGATAAAATGTATTTGATTTCAAGGATTAATATAAAATAATTATGACGAACTATTAGTGGAAATACATGAAAATGCTCATTTATCAAAATAGAGGTACTTGTATATATTCCACTCCTACAAATCTTTATAAATGATAATTCGATTGATGATACCGTGTGTAATGAAGACGAGAAATGTAATCTTCTAACATGCACATATATTTGTCTTATTTCCAAATTAGAAAAGGAAAAACTGTCCTCTTCCATATTTCTCCCACAGACATGACACGACATCTACGATACATTTTCTATACTATTGAATTAAATCGTTGATACTATTCAAATACTCAATGCTTTAATTCATTAATTTTTAATAAATCACTTAAAGAATGTACCTTTCGTTATAATTGTATTAAATGTATAAAAAAGAAATGAAAGAATATGGAGATTAATGTAACTTGTTAAATAGTTTATGAGCTACCTACAAAGGAGACATAAAAGAGCAAAAATAAAAAATAAAACATCTGTATTTGGGCATTTTCCCGCTGAAGTCCTTCAAGAATCAGTAAGAAACTTATACTATTATATTTCATATATATATAAACTAATGACATATTTGATTAACTTATTTTCTTGGTAGACATTTTGCTGATGATGTTTGGACCAGCAGCTCGGTCTTAATGCAATGCCAATCAAACCAGTTGTTGACCATGACTTGAATAAGCTAGACGAATGGTTAAAGAAATGTCAATTTTTTTTTACAATTTAGATAAGACTGAGAACATAGTAGTTACTAATTTTACTTTCCAGATCTAAACTTTATTTCATATAGCCAGGACATTCCAATTGCTAAGTCATATAAACATTCGGTTGTTACATTTGACACTGAAATGGAACACTCATATATATTGAATTATTAATTGACCCACCAGCTTCTCCCTCTTCCCCTCTTCTCCCACCCTCATTTGTACATGTAGTTCTTGGCATAATTCTGGCGTTTATAATTTGATGACCTGATAAGCCAAAATATTTAAAGTAAAAACATTTGCGATACTATGAATTTAAGTAAAAATTGAAAGATTTTTTTCCTTTTGACCCATTCAGTTTTAATAGCATAGCTCATGTATATATTTTAACACATTTGGCAAATATTCCTGGTAATATTTTTATTTTTTAAGGAAATACTGCATACTGCTTCAAAATTGGGGAGCATCAGTACAGGTAACGGGAGAAATCAGTACTGGGAATAGGGTGATCGGGGACTATTTGTACACCAAGGTTCAAGTTAAATTGTAAGATTTCTTATTGAATAATAAAACTAAAAACTTTGGACTTAAATCATCTGCATTAGAATCAAAATAAAGAAAAGGGAAGGGGATGATGTAACTTCAAGGCAAAGGCAATCCTTTCTTAATTGATAAATTTAAAAACACTTACCGTTATCTTGATGATATTTTTGCTTTAAATAATAAAAACAATCGCATTTTCTGCGGAAATTTACCCAAAGGAACTTGCTGAAAATAATTCTTAAACAGACAGCAATGATTGTATTTTTCTAAATTTGAATAATTATATTTCAGTTTCACACGGGAAACTCTTTCTATACAAAAAAGAGACGATTTTTTTTTCTTGATTGTTAATTTTCCCTTTTTTGACGGCGAAGTTTCTTTGGACCCCGATTACTGTGTGTATTTTTCACAAATAGTTCGCTATATGCCGGTGTCTGCAGTCGGATTTTAGATTTATTTCAATTAACGTAATTTATGTATAATTGATAATAAAACTGAAAAATTTTGACTCAAATCAGCTGCATTTAAATCTAAACAAAGAAACCCGGACGGTTTGTTAAAAAACCTGGACGTTTTGAATATTGCTCTCGAAAAACGGGCAATGTTAAATGCTGAATTTTAAGTAAACAGTGTTCAAAATGGGGGTTTCTAAAAAGCGGAAAAGAAATACGGGACGGAAACGGAATGCAGAAATAAATGAAATACATGTAAGAACCCTTGCAACAACTCTTTGATGGGTCCGTAGGTGACCTGTTGCAAGGCTAAATTTCTGTCCCTATCCAATATACCCTCATTTCCCGATTCTAGATTTCTTTTATTACGATTTGAGAGCCAAATATTTCCTATGCTAAATAAGGTAAAAGTCCAAGTCAGCCTATTCCCGCTTTACAAAAAAATGTCTCGAAAAGGAGTACCATTACGTATCAAATTTTCAGCTGATTTGTCTTTAAACTAATGCTCTTCGGATTTATAGTACTAGTATCAATTTTAAATTCCAGATATTTGTTTGATTTCACCTAACTCCAGTATTAAGATAAAAGATTTTAAAGCATAACTAGATATAAGAAGATGTGGTATGAGTGCCAATGAGACAACTCTCCATCCAAGTCAAAATTTATAAAAGTAAACCAATATAGGTCAAAGTACGGTCTTCAACACGGAGCCTTGGCTCACACCGAACGTATTGAAATAATTGGCATGAGATGATGAGACTATGTTTTTAAAATATTTGTTGTACGTAATTTAATGGCGTATACCACTTGCAATTGTTCCAGTGGTTCATTTATTTTAAATTCTACTTGTGACCATGGACGTACGTCGTAAAGGAGCGGGCATGCAATTCACTAAAGTCTGTTTGACTTTTCTTATTTAAAAAGTAAATAATAAAGATATTGGATGAACGTCAATAACACAGTAACCCAACAACACAAAAAAGATCTACATACGGCTTAAAAAGATGGATATTCTCCTCGATTCTAGATAGGTTGTGAAGTAATACATTTTTGGGGGAAATGCTTTTCATCATATTTCTAATCTTTCAAATTGTTTCTTTTTTAATTGCTTTCAATTAGGGTTAGTGATGTGGCGATCTTGTTGTGTTGATCTACATTGGCGATTTTCCTTCTATCCTTTCTTGTATAATGGAAAGAAAACGTAAGAGAAACCCGATGGGACATTGAACTATGGACTACAACCAATCAGGAAACCTGGGAATTAGACATAGAAACTTGGATACAGTTTATTTTTGTAAAACTTGACAAATTCAATCATTATACAAACACTTTCTCACCCAATTATAATACTGAAGTACGCTGTTACCGTCGGAAAAAGCATTACCATATTTGTATGCTCTCCTGGACTTTAGTATAAAATAAACACGAATTGGTGTGAGAAAAACTGGCGGAAAGTCAGTACATGGATATACGATTTGCACAGTGTATTTCTCAAGTTAGCAGTAGTAATGTCCTAGGGTTCCTAAAAACCAAATTGTTCACAGTGCTTTGAATGTCATGTCGCTTAAGTCTTCTCTGAAATTTCAATCCCATTCAAGTAGCCGTAAATTTTATTTTACAATAGTACAATTGAAAATATTGTCACTCATTCAGTTTGCTGTTTTAAGCATTACTATGATTGAAAACATTAACATAAACATGCATTTATATTCATTCACACTAAAGGAATGTTGAAATTTGAAAGTTACTCCTATATACTGTATATACATATATTGGTTGATTGTAAAGATTGTAGTGCTATAGAAAGATAACTGAAAAATCATTATTCTCATCATGTTCTTTTTTTATGACGAAAAAAGACACTTTATTTTACACTACGCATCTGATCGTTTGGATGTTTTTTTTAGCAAACACCTGATTATCCATAATATCATTAATATGTAGACTAAATAACACCTTACCAAGGACAGTGCCTTGAGGTACCCCAGAATCTACGCATGGTGGACCAGTTTGATTTTGTCAAATTTACCATAACTCTTTGCTTGCAGTAGCATAGGAATGAGTCAATCCAACAAAGTGTTTAGCTGATTTCCCGTAACTGTTTAATTTCGATTTTAGTTTATGTAGGGTTGTGTCGAAGGCTTTTTCAAAATATAATATAAATATATCTGTTTATGTCATTATCGATGTTTTTGGCTCAATCATTGATGACAGTACATAGTCGCATCTGCGATATTTACGAACAGCATGTTTTTCATTGATGATATTATAATAAAATAGGTGACACATTATGTTAGATCATACTATATGCTTGAGCATCTTGCTGCAGATAATGCAAGTAAAAGGGCCACTAGTTACGAGATATAAAAATTAAAATATGATTGTTTTGGTTCAATCATTTATGAAAGTGAAATAGTTAAATAATAATTCGCTTTTAGCAGCCAGTATGGTTCAATTTTGTCAAATTAAGCTAAGAAACATCGATGATAAATAATTCACTTGCAAGTGTATAATCCGTATTCATGGGACTTTCAATTTAACCCAATAGCTAGAAATGGATTACGCATGAATTATGCGTGTTTAGTTATTAAAAGGAAAAGAATGTCAACATTGAAAGTAGGTAAACAATTTGATTTACTGATTCGATTCAGAAAAACTCATTCTTGTACAGGAACAAACGATGATTACCATAAACTTTTAACCTATAATATGAAATTAAACAGACCAAAAAAAATCCAGTTGCATGAGTTCATTATCTACATGTATTTATATCTATATTTATGTTTATATCGCTTGTATGACCGTCGGCAGTCTTCAGAGGTCAACTCGATAGTTAACAAGTTGGCGTCTAGACTAAAATACACAAGAAACGATGATACATATTATCGAGCCCATGCCTTGTAAATTGTTTATTTTAGACATTTTATAATTTGGATAAACGTTTTAGTATGTTATAAATCAAATATGAAAATTTTAGTCAACTCGGTGAACATGAATTTGACAGGCAATGCCCCTTTAAGGATACTTTGCGGTATCGAATGGTCAGCCTTCTTGAAAAATGGACAAATGTCTGCTGTTATCCATTCATCAGGTATTGAGCTGGTATTGATGGATTATTGGAATAGGTGACTAATGATAGGTTCTCATTTCTTTTTTTTTTAAATATTCTAGGGCTTATCTCGTCTGGCCCTGTTTTTGATGTATTGAGTCCATTTCCTAATTATTTTTAGCCCCATCATAAGTTATGTCTATTTCTTTCTATTTTGGATATAATGGTTTCTTTAGCGGTACGTATTCAGTTGATGATTTCTTAGTAGATACAATTAAAGTTACTTGTTCATTCATTGGTTCTGCCTTGTCATATTCGTTTTCTGCTGGTAGACCTGTCTTAGTCTTTCGTGATGGTATACTTTGAGAGTTCTTTTTTTAGCTCACCTGTTCCAACGAGCCAAGTGAACTTTTCTCATTACTTGGCGTCCGTCGTCCTTCTTTTACAAAAATCTTCTTCTCTGAAACTACTGGGCCAAGTTTTATTAAACACATGTCCTATAAGAAGTCGTCTGACAGTTTTGGTTAAACTTGGGCACAATTATCATTGATGTATTTAAATAAAAAATGTGTTCTATAACGCTGCCTGCCAACCAAGATGGCCGACATGACTAAAAATAGAACATAGGGATTAAATCCAAGTGTTGTGTGTTATTTGAAAACCGCTATGAATAGAAAAAAAACTTGACCTGGAAGACATGTTTAGAATGTTGAGCTCTACCTAATATACCTTCACGTCAAAACGGTCAGTTGATTTGTTACAGAAGTTATCGCCCTTAAATGACGAATTTTATCCTTTTTTTCATATTGAAAGTGGCGGGGTTAAACATGTTTGTGAGCTCTGAACCCTCCCCTAACCTCACCTGGGACAGTTTTTAAACTGTTCCAAAACTGCTTGATAATTTCCTTGATATCTCATATCTTATTTTCAACATACTTTTGTGATTTCGTTATTTCAGTCTTTATTAATTTTCGTAGTTCTCACCAATCTTTTTTCTCAAATCCGTCCATATAAATATTTCTTTCCGTTTCCTATTCCGTTTCCGCCGTTTAGCAACACCCATGTCGAGCAAAATATGTATAGTATTCACGATCTCAGCAGGATACTATACCTACTATGATGTTTGGGGACAGAATATTCATTTAAAGAAGCAGACATTACTAACAACTGCTAATGGAACCAAACCCCTGAGGCATCTGTTTTAAACTAAAAGCAGTGTACTGTTACAAAAACTAAATTTTCTATACTTTTCATAAGACTGAATCAATTGATTTAGAAATCATAAAAAAATGTGGGCCAAAACATAAGCAAAAATTTTTCGTCCAGAAGAAACTCAAGCTTGATCTGTAACTTTTATGATTTAATTGAGTATAAAAGTGCGGAAAATAAGATATTCATCCAATTTTACAATTTCAAAGAACCACAACTAAATTCAGCAATAACGTGTATTTTCCATAGGCGGGAAATTGTTATTGGGATCCAAATGTTTCTTCTTTGTTGAATGCAACGAAATCTTCATCTAGCGCATACTGTTTTCGAACGACAACTAAAACGAAGCTTCCAAAATATCGTTTCGTTTCAAGTTTCGATTAAAAAAACTATACATAATTAATACTTTGCGAGAAGTGTGATAATTTTGCTGTATTCTAACCTTTTGTCAAAATACCTCTATTATGACTGATGAATCTCTCTGAACTGGAGACATTAGACAGTACTACCACATGTAAACTCCATATGAATTTGTGCGCAAAATATATTTATATTTAGCGCACAAAATATTAATTGAGACCACAATATTTTTTATCGAGCAATCAAAAGATTTATTTGTGCGCACTATATATTTATATTAAACACACAAAATATATAGTGAGCGCACAAAATATTGTGTATTGTCGAACGATATATATTTTGTGTATGCATAGATTCCTACCGAGCTTCGTAGAAATCAGTCTACCCGTAGAACAGATCTATACTTTCAACTTTCATTAATGTCCATGAGACATTAAAGCCTACAGCAAATAACCTGTCGGTTTCGTTTGATACAACACAAATATTTACAAATCTTCCTAAAATTGTTCTATTAGTTGCAGTTAAAGGAGCCTATGACAAAAAATATAACAAGAGTGAAAAACAACCGTCATATCTCTATCTTGGTAAAAGCATTTTCCGAAGAAAGTAGTGAGGTAAACCTGATTTTATAGCTAGCTAAACCTCAAACACATATAAAGAACACAACTTTTAAAAAGAAAGGATAAAAATCATTAGAGAAACAGATTCCACAACTATAACTTGTGTATTACGATATCTATCTACTCTCAACAGAGGCTTGCCGAGCTTTTTGAATAATTAAAATTTAACTGTTGAGAGTAGAGAAATATCGTAATACACAAGTTATAGTGGTGGAATCTGTTTCTCTAATGATTTTTATCCTTTCTTTTTGAAAGATTTGAAAGTTGTGTTCTTTATATGTGACGTCATCGGGCATGTTCGCCTTTTTTCATGACGTCACAATAGGAAATTCAGAAGAAACCAAGAAAATTTAACGTCATAATTAAATGTCGGCCAATTATTTGCCGAGAACAGTTATTTCACTAGTGAGGAGAACAATTTTTTCACAATCGGTTGGGAAATGTGAAAATAGTGAAAGAATTCGAGAATGCTCTATAAACAACTGTCATACAATTTTGAGGTTTAGCTAGCTATAAAATCAGGTTTACCTCACTACTTTCTTCGGAAAATGCTTTTACTGTTGTTTTTCACTCTTGTTATACTTTTTGTCATAGGCTCCTTTAACTGCAACTAATAGAATAATTTTAGGAAGATTTGTAAATATTTGTGTTGTATCAAACGAAACCGACAGGTTATTTGCTGTAGGCTTTAATTTCTCATGGACATTAATGAAAGTTGAAAGTATAGATCTGTTCTACGGGTAGACTGATTTATACAAAGCTCGGTAGGAATCTATGCATACACAAAATATATATCGTTCGACAATACACAATATTTTGTGCGCTCACTATATATTTTGTGTGTTTAATATAAATATATAGTGCGCACAAATAAATCTTTTGATTGCTCGATAAAAAATATTGTGGTCTCAATTAATATTTTGTGCGCTAAATATAAATATATTTTGCGCACAAATTCATATGGAGTTAAAATGTGGTAGTACTGTCTAATGTCTCCAGTTCAGAGAGATTCATAAGTCATAATAGAGGTATTTTGACAAAAGGTTAGAATACAGCAAAATTATCACATTTCTCGCAAAGTATTAATTATGTATAGTTTTTTTTAATCGAAACTTGAAACGAAACGATATTTTGGAAGCTTCGTTTTAGTTGTCGTTCGAAAACAGTATGCGCTAGATGAAGATTTCGTTGCATTCAACAAAGAAGAAACATTTGGATCCCAATAACAATTTCCCGCCTATGGAAAATACACGTTATTGCTGAATTTAGTTGTGGTTCTTTGAAATTGTAAAATTGGATGAATATCTTATTTTCCGCACTTTTATACTCAATTAAATCATAAAAGTTACAGATCAAGCTTGAGTTTCTTCTGGACGAAAAATTTTTGCTTATGTTTTGGCCCACATTTTTTTATGATTTCTGAATCAATTGATTCAGTCTTATGAAAAGTATAGAACATTTAGGTTTTGTAACAGTACACTGCTTTTAGTTTAAAACAGATGCCTCAGGGGTTGGGTTCCATTAGCAGTTGTTAGTAATGTCTGCTTCTTTAAATGAATATTCTGTCCCCAAACATCATAGTAGGTATAGTATCCTGCTGAGATCGTGAATACTATACATATTTTGCTCGAAATGGGTGTTGCGAAACGGCGGAAACGGAATAGGAAACGGAAAGAAATATTTATATGGACGGATTTGAGAAAAAAGATTGGTGAGAACTACGAAAATTAATAAAGACTGAAATAACGAAATCACAAAAGTATGTTGAAAATAAGATATGAGATATCAAGGAAATTATCAAGCAGTTTTGGAACAGTTTAAAAACTGTCCCAGGTTAGGGGAGGGTTCAGAGCTCACAAACATGTTTAACCCCGCCACTTTGAATATGAAAAAAAGGATAAAATTCGTCATTTAAGGGCGATAACTTCTGTAACAAATCAACTGACCGTTTTGACGTGAAGGTATATTAGGTAGAGCTCAACATTCTAAACATGTCTTCCTGGTAAAGTTTTTTTTCTATTCATAGCGGTTTTCAAATAACACACAACACTTGGATTTAATCCCTATGTTCTATTTTTAGTCATGTCGGCCACCTTGGTTGGCAGGCAGCGTTATAGAACACATTTTTTATTTAAATACATCAATGATAATTGTGACCAAGTTTAACCAAAACTGTCAGACGATTTCTTATAGGACATGTGTTTAATAAAACTTGGCCCAGTAGTTTCAGAGAAGAAGATTTTTGTAAAAGAAGGACGACGGACGCCAAGTAATGAGAAAAGTTCACTTGGCTCGTTAGACAAGGTGAGCTAAAAAAAATAACTCTCAAAGTATACCATCACGAAAGACTAACCAAGTCTACCAGCAGAAAACGAATATCACATGGCAGAAACAATGAATGAACAATTAACTTTAATTGTATCTACTAAGAAATCATCAACTGAATACGTACCGCTAAAGAAACCATTATATCCAAAATAGAAAGAAATAGACATAACTTATGATGGGGCTAAAAATAATTAGGAAATGGACTCAATACATCAAAAACAGGGCCACCCGAGATAAGCCCTAGAATATTTAAAAAAAAAAGAAATGAGAACCTATCATTAGTCACCTATTCCAATAATCCATCAATACCAGCTCAATACCTGATGAATGGATAACAGCAGACATTTGTCCATTTTTCAAGAAGGCTGACCATTCGATACCGCAAAGTATCCTTAAAGGGGCATTGGCTGTCAAATTCATGTTCACCGAGTTGACTAAAATTTTCATATTTGATTTATAACATACTAAAACGTTTATCCAAATTATAAAAAGTCTAAAATAAACAATTTACAAGGCATGGGATCGATAATATGTATCATCGTTTCTTGTGTATTTTAGTCTAGACGCCAACTTATTAACTATCGAGTTGACCTCTGAAGACTGCCGACGGTCATACAAGCGATATAAACATCAATACAGATATAAATACATGTAGATAGTGAACTCATGCAACTGGATTTTTTTTTAGGTCTGTTTAATTTCATATTATAGGTTAAAAGTTTACGGTAATCATCGTTTTTTCCTGTACAAGAATGAGTTTTTTCTGAATCGAATCAGTAAATCAAATTGTTTACCTACTTTCAATGTTGACATTCTTTTCCTTTTGATAACTGAACACGCATAATTCATGCGTAATCCATTTCTAGCTATTGGGTTAAATTGAAAGTCCCATGAATACGGATTCAATGAGATCGAATTATACACTTGCAAGTGAATTATTTATCATCGATGTTTCTTAGCTTAATTTGACAAAATTGAACCATACTGGCTGCTAAAAGCGAATTATTATTTAACTATGTCACTTTCATAAATGATTGAACCAAAAAAATCATATTTTAATTTTTATATCTCGTAACTAGTGGCCCTTTTACTTGCATTATCTGCAGCAAGATGCTCAAGCATATAGTATGATCTAACATAATGTGTCACCTATTTTATTATAATATCATCAATGAAAAACATGCTGTTCGTAAATATCGCAGATGCGACTATGTACTGTCATCAATGATTGAGCCAAAAACATCGATAATGACATAAAACAGATATATTTATATTATATTTTGAAAAAACCTTCGACACAACCCTACATAAACTAAAATCGAAATTAAACAGTTACGGGAAATCAGGTAAACACTTTGTTGGATTGACTCATTCCTATGCTACTGCAAGCAAAGAGTTATGGTAAATTTGACAAAATCAAACTGGTCCACCATGCGTAGATTCTGGGGTACCTCAAGGCACTGTCCTTGGTAAGGTGTTATTTAGTCTACATATTAATGATATTATGGATAATCAGGTGTTTGCTAAAATAAACATCCAAACGATCAGATGCGTAGTGTAAAATAAAGTGTCTTTTTTCGTCATAAAAAAAGAACATGATGAGAATAATGATTTTTCAGTTATCTTTCTATAGCACTACAATCTTTACAATCAACCAATATATGTATATATAGTATATAGGAGTAACTTTCAAATTTCAACATTCCTTTAGTGTGAATGAATATAAATTCATGTTTATGTTAATGTTTTCAATCATAGTAATGCTTAAAACAGCAAACTGAATGAGTGACAATATTTTCAATTGTACTATTGTAAAATAAAATTTACGGCTACTTGAATGGGATTGAAATTTCAGAGAAGACTTAAGCGACATGACATTCAAAGCACTGTGAACAATTTGGTTTTTAGGAACCCTAGGACATTACTACTGCTAACTTGAGAAATACACTGTGCAAATCGTATATCCATGTACTGACTTTCCGCCAGTTTTTCTCACACCAATTCGTGTTTATTTATATTAAAGTCCAGGAGAGCATAAGAATATGGTAATGCTTTTTCCGACGGTAACAGCGTACTTCAGTATTATAATTGGGTGAGAAAGTGTTTGTATAATGATTGAATTTGTCAAGTTTTACAAAAATAAACTGTATCCAAGTTTCTATGTCTAATTCCCAGGTTTCCTGATTGGTTGTAGTCCATAGTTCAATGTCCCATCGGGTTTCTCTTACGTTTTCTTTCCATTATACAAGAAAGGATAGAAGGAAAATCGCCAATGTAGATCAACACAACAAGATCGCCACATCACTAACCCTAATTGAAAGCAATTAAAAAAGAAACAATTTGAAAGATTAGAAATATGATGAAAAGCATTTCCCCCAAAAATGTATTACTTCACAACCTATCTAGAATCGAGGAGAATATCCATCTTTTTAAGCCGTATGTAGATCTTTTTTGTGTTGTTGGGTTACTGTGTTATTGACGTTCATCCAATATCTTTATTATTTACTTTTTAAATAAGAAAAGTCAAACAGACTTTAGTGAATTGCATGCCCGCTCCTTTACGACGTACGTCCATGGTCACAAGTAGAATTTAAAATAAATGAACCACTGGAACAATTGCAAGTGGTATACGCCATTAAATTACGTACAACAAATATTTTAAAAACATAGTCTCATCATCTCATGCCAATTATTTCAATACGTTCGGTGTGAGCCAAGGCTCCGTGTTGAAGACCGTACTTTGACCTATATTGGTTTACTTTTATAAATTTTGACTTGGATGGAGAGTTGTCTCATTGGCACTCATACCACATCTTCTTATATCTAGTTATGCTTTAAAATCTTTTATCTTAATACTGGAGTTAGGTGAAATCAAACAAATATCTGGAATTTAAAATTGATACTAGTACTATAAATCCGAAGAGCATTAGTTTAAAGACAAATCAGCTGAAAATTTGATACGTAATGGTACTCCTTTTCGAGACATTTTTTTTTAAGGCGGGAATAGGCTGACTTGGACTTTTACCTTACTTAGCATAGGAAATATTTGGCTCTCAAATCGTAATAAAAGAAATCTAGAATCGGGAAATGAGGGTATATTGGATAGAGACAGAAATTTAGCCTTGCAACAGGTCACCTACGGACCCATCAAAGAGTTGTTGCAAGGGTTCTTACATGTATTTCATTTATTTCTGTTTTCCGTTTCCGTTCCGTATTTCTTTTCCGCTTTTTAGCAACCCCCATTTTGAACACTGTTTACTTCAAATTCAGCATTTAACATTGCCCGTTTTTCGAGAGCAATATTCAAAACGTCCAGGTTTTTTAACAAACGGTCCGGGTTTCTTTGTTTAGATTTAAATGCAGCTGATTTGAGTCAACATTTTTCAGTTTTATTATCAATTATACATAAATTACGTTAATTGAAATAAATCTAAAATCCGACTGCAGACACCGGCATATAGCGAACTATTTGTGAAAAATACACACAGTAATCGGGGTCCAAAGAAACTTCGCCGTCAAAAAAGGGAAAATTAACAATCAAGAAAAAAAAATCGTCTCTTTTTTGTATAGTAAGAGTTTCCCGTGTGAAACTGAAATATAATTATTCAAATTTAGAAAAATACAATCATTGCTGTCTGTTTAAGAATTATTTTCAGCAAGTTCCTTTGGGTAAATTTCCGCAGAAAATGCGATTGTTTTTATTATTTAAAGCAAAAATATCATCAAGATAACGGTAAGTGTTTTTAAATTTATCAATTAAGAAAGGATTGCCTTTGCCTTGAAGTTACATCATGACCTTCCCTTTTCTTTTTTTTGATTCTAATGCAGATGATTTAAGTCCAAAGTTTTTAGTTTTATTATTCAATAAGAAATCTTACAATTTAACTTGAACCTTGGTGTACAAATAGTCCCCGATCACCCTATTCCCAGTACTGATTTCTCCCGTTACCTGTACTGATGCTCCCCAATTTTGAAGCAGTATGCAGTATTTCCTTAAAAAATAAAAATATTACCAGGAATATTTGCCAAATGTGTTAAAATATATACATGAGCTATGCTATTAAAACTGAATGGGTCAAAAGGAAAAAAATCTTTCAATTTTTACTTAAATTCATAGTATCGCAAATGTTTTTACTTTAAATATTTTGGCTTATCAGGTCATCAAATTATAAACGCCAGAATTATGCCAAGAACTACATGTACAAATGAGGGTGGGAGAAGAGGGGAAGAGGGAGAAGCTGGTCGGTCAATTAATAATTCAATATATATGAGTGTTCCATTTCAGTGTCAAATGTAACAACCGAATGTTTATATGACTTAGCAATTGGAATGTCCTGGCTATATGAAATAAAGTTTAGATCTGGAAAGTAAAATTAGTAACTACTATGTTCTCAGTCTTATCTAAATTGTAAAAAAAAATTGACATTTCTTTAACCATTCGTCTAGCTTATTCAAGTCATGGTCAACAACTGGTTTGATTGGCAGTGCATTAAGACCGAGCTGCTGGTCCAAACATCATCAGCAAAATGTCTACCAAGAAAATAAGTTATTCAAATATGTCATTAGTTTATATATATATGAAATATAATAGTATAAGTTTCTTACTGATTCTTGAAGGACTTCAGCGGGAAAATGACCAAATACAGATGTTTTTTTTTTTAATTTTTGCTCTTTTATGTCTCCTTTGTAGGTAGCTCATAAACTATTTAACAAGTTACATTAATCTCCATATTCTTTCATTTCTTTTTTATACATTTACTACAATTATAACGAAAGGTACATTCTTTAAGTGATTTATTAAAAATTAATGAATTAAAGCATTGAGTATTTGAATAGTATCAACGATTTAATTCAATAGTATAGAAAATGTATCGTAGATGTCGTGTCATGTCTGTGGGAGAAATATGGAAGAGGACAGTTTTTCCTTTTCTAATTTGGAAATAAGACAAATATATGTGCATGTTAGAAGATTACATTTCTCGTCTTCATTACACACGGTATCATCAATCGAATTATCATTTATAAAGATTTGTAGGAGTGGAATATATACAAGTACCTCTATTTTGATAAATGAGCATTTTCATGTATTTCCACTAATAGTTCGTCATAATTATTTTATATTAATCCTTGAAATCAAATACATTTTATCATATTAAAAGTGTAAAATAAAATAAGATAAAAATTGCTGGCGTACAATAAAGTGTAATGTGCTATATAGAATTGCCACGTCTCTTACACTTGAAACTTGTGTGCGTTTGTCAATTAACAATTCTATAACTTGGGTGGGAGTGATTGACCAAAAATCGATATATCGGAGGCGTAAGCAATCCACATTACTGTTTTAACAGGTTAAGCGATAAACTTTGTCCATCAATCACTTACTCATTTAAAATAATAAGTTATTTTGTGCATAGACGATAGATTAGAATTGATTAAGCAATAAAACTAGCGGTTAGCCGATAAAAATAGCGGTTAACCGATAAAAATAGCGATTAACCGATAAAAATAGCGGTTAACCGATAAAATTAGCGGTTAACCGACATATTTATAGCGGTTAACCGACATATAAGTAGCGGTTAACCAATAAAAATAGGTTAACAGATAAAAGTAGCGGTTAACCGATAAAAATACCTTTTGAACCAAATGGTACACCATATGGCTATATCAAATTTGTAAACGAAACTAACAATTTATTTTCATCATTTTCAGGAACGTGCAAACTTAAAAAAAAATGAAAGTAAATAATGTAAAATCAACTTGAGGAATTAATAGACAAAAATGGGTTCTAAATAGAATAGCTGAATCCACTGATATCAACGTTAGCCTGCGGGAGTCGAAACCTTAGTTACTTAAGGAATGACTGTAATATTTTTTCTGTCTATGAAGAAATAACATCAAAAATGTGGTGCACACTGAATAACCCGCGTAGCGGGTTATTTTAAAGTGTGCACCACATTGTTTATGGTATTATGAATAGACAGAAAAAATATTACAGTCATTTCTTATAATTTAATTCTAAATTCCATGTTAAACCTGAGTAAACCATGAAAAAACGTTGATGACGTCACGGTCACATGACAAAATTATGTCTTTGAGCTGATAAACAAAACAACGTCAGCCAATCAGAAGACGCGTTACATCCAAAATTAAATTATATAGGAATATAATTGTTTTTTTTTCAATTTTGAAAACATGGACGGTATGTTATAAATCATGCCAAAACCATAGCACTGACTACTGTGGTAATGATACCATAGTAATGTACTATCAGTATTTACCGTAGGTAGCAATCTATTATAATTGCACAACTTTTATTTACATGTTTATCAATGTTGTTTGCCTTAACAATATTATTCATAGTTAAATCTACAGATACATGTTATAATATTCCGGGGTTAACACCCTGAGGAAGAATATTTACAAATCAATCATGACTGTACTTTTATATTTTGTAGTACTATTACAGATATATCCAACTATTTTCAGGTAAATTTATTATGAATAATTTCACCTAGTGGTAAGTAAAATATTGCATATATTTTTCTATTTTCATGATTTGATTGCAAATGTATTGTTTGACTTAAGAACCCTTATTTTCATGTTTCTCTCTGGTAATTATATTTTCAAATTTTCACATATACCATTTACATCTTAATAATTGTCGGGCAATTTGGGTTTCAACCATATACATCATGTTATATAAAAGTTCGAGTCCATGCAACTCCACCAAATATTGCGCACCTTGAAAAAAAATGAAACAATGTCAACTCGTGTTTTTTCTTTTTAATTTTCAGACGAAAATCATCAATGTCATAACATGTCAGGAGAAAATGAACAACCAACATATATATTGATTTTGGAAAATGAGAAAACAGATTTATCATTTCGCTCACTCTATCCAGCTATGATATGGTCTTATTTATTGTAAGTGATATTCTTTAAACATCAATAAAACACACATCAGTAGGTTTTATTAGGAATATAAAAGAAATGCATATATATATATATATATATTGGAATGATTGCCATTGAAAGATCATGCATAGGTCACTTGTATTCTCAAAAGTAAAGCACATAAACATGTGAAACATAAACATGATAAAAAGTCATGTAAATTCCGTAAGTATTGAAACAAGGTGTGTTCACAATATAAAACTTCTATCCGACAGCAACGAGTAGCATGAAGTGTATAATGTTGATTCATTTATTTTCGTAGGTACCGATTTTTGTAGATGCAGTAAGATTGTGTTTTCTTCGAGTTAAAACATAATACGTAATTTTAGATATAGACAGATTAAAAGAAAAGTGAAAGAAGATACCGATTTGTCAGTAGGGGTTGGGGTGGGTTGGTGGGGGCGGGGGTCTTAAATAAAATCCTTTAGTCAAATAAATACGGATAATACACTGTAGCATGGCATGGTTAAAGAAACAACCAGACCACAAATCACTACACAGAAAAAACTAAAGGCTGACAAAGCGTTCTCAATTGCGACCAAATACATGTGGTAAACTCTTGCAATAAAGATTGGTAGACAGTTCCTGCTTCACTGGTGGCATTCATAACAGACCTTGAAGATTGATTATTTATCAGTTGCTTCATTTTAATTTGTTTTTAAAATGTGTTTATGTTACACAATCATTATCTTATAATATATATTTGAGTTCCTTGTATGAAAGTAACCTAACTTCAATATGTATTCAAATTGGTAAACATTTTATTTCAGGGTTTTACAGAATTTTACATTAATAGAAGAAACTTAGTCACATCGAAAGAAAAATTTTCCATAAATACCACGTCTGATATTAAACTTTTAGACAGACAACAATTAGAGGTACTACTAACTTTACCACATACATCAGCGTCTTTATTTCCTGAATGCAGGGTAGTGATTGACTTAGTACCATACTTTCCAACAAATCAAACGTTGAATACATGATTCAAACAACGATATCAGTGATTGGCTCTAATCTTGATGATGCAAACAGTGCTTTGATTTCGTTTGGAGATTATTCAGAAGTTTATCGGGGACTTTTGTATTATATTGATGTATACGGAAACGTCGTGAAGAACATCGAAGCCCACATTCAGTATCATATGGAACGGATAAAAATATTGAATCCGAAAGCGACAATATTGTTATCCAAATTTACTGCGAAAAACATGCTTATATTGACTTAATTGTTGATACTTTGAGAAAATAAGGCTTCGGTTTAAAGAAAACGATCCTCAACATTGTCTCTGCGTAGAACCTTCAACAATGAGCAGAAAATTGTTAGGTGTAGGAAACTACACAACAAGGATAAGAACATGTAAAACAGTACAACAGAAAGAACTAAAAGCTTTATTTCAGATGATGCCATTAAACGAAAATACAATCACACTAGACAACAACCAACGCCAACCACTGGACTGCATGCTCCTAACATGAAACAGTAATTCAAAAGAATGTATCAGTATTAAATGTAAACACATGTGTTGTCTGAATAAAGCATGAGATCATGTGTTTTTTCATTAAACCATATTTAACTCGTGCATGGACCTTTTTGTGCTCCGACAAAAAAGTGTTTTTGTTTATTTACATGTATATCTATATTCATTTTTATTTCGGTTAAACACGTAAGGTTACACCCCACGACCTGTATGTAAAGGAGAAAATAATTAAACGATCTATTTAAAAAAAAAAGGAAACATATCAACTAATCCGCCACTTCAAAATTGATTAAGAATGCTTATGATGAAAAAGTAGTGAAAAAATATTCACTAATTGTTAATGTTTCAAGCAATAGGAAACAAAATGAAATGCATTCAGAATTATTTTCTCATCGCATTGGCGGAGTTTTGACCTTCTTAATAACTAATGAGATATTTTGCATACTTAAACCTTCAAAAGTAAAAAAAAAAAAATACTCGAAGAAAATTCAAAACCGAACTTGGAGTATTAAATTTGACGAACATTATAACATTATACATTATATTTATATGTTATAATGACATATATTTTCAAGTTCATTCCATGTTTGGAGTAATGCTTTTGAGCAATAGTTATAGGGGTATCTGCTGGACGACGTATTCGAATATAAATTGGCACATTAAGGACTTTTAGAAATGATTTCGAGTTGTCAGTTGCCAAGAACAATACCACCCATGGTTGTATTAATTTGGATTGAGCCAGATGAGTCATCCATGCATCGATACACCAATAATATTTTTAAGATGTTCTGTGGATTCATTATGATTCGTTGGATACCAATTTTCGTGGATTTCGTTGGTACAGATGACCGACGAGATTAAATCTTCAACGAAAAACAAAGTCCTATAAGCTTATATGCAAAACCACGAAATTAAATATCGTCCACGAACAAGTTTTCCTTAATCCACGAAAATTGGTACCCACAAAAATAAATGAACCCACATTATATAACTTCGACAAATGGTGATGGTTAATTCAATTCATAATTTTATCATTTACTCTTCAAAAAGTAGCGAGAACAATTCGGTCAATGCTCAGTTGCTTCTTTCGATGAAAAGTTTGGACTACGGAACCTTTCTTGATGCCAAAAATTTAACCAAGTAAAAGCAATCCAAACAATATCAACTCATGTCTTCGCAAGCCAAAGAATCGAAGAAGTAGAATCTCAAACATTATATATTACTATAATAATTGAAGTATGGTTGGTATTACATAAAACAAAAGGCTTTGGAAAACAAATGAGCAACGAAAACTCATCATAGATACCAGGATTAAAGTGGGGTTCACAGGACGCTCGTCTCGTCTACAAAAGACTCTGTAGGGACGCTCGAATCAAAAAGTCACAAAGACCAAATAAAGTACGAAGTTAAAGAGCATGAATTATTACAGAATTAGTCTTTACCTTATCGTTCTTTTTTCAATAATTAGAATTCCAAACTGGATAAATGTTTTAAAAAAAGCAATTAAACAGGATGTTGCTTCGATGACAATATACTTTTAATATATCTTGGAATTGTTAAATTGGAATTTGTCCTGTATCTCATACCTTATGTTTATTCCTATATAATTTTTCACCGTTCCAGTACTTTTTTTTCTTCAAATTATCAAATTGGGATCGGTCTATTATATTGCGTATGCTCTAGTAAAATGTTCATGTGTTTTCTTCAGCCCTCTTTGTTTGTTATAGTATGCCGAATATTTTTTTTATATTGCGAACATTTTTTTTTTTATTCTTATGCATGTATTTTTTGTTTTTGTTTGATAGTCAAATACATATAAAAAAAGTCTTATCTGTTAAACAAATAATTATCTCATATAGCTATAGACAGCTTAACGTAAATCATCACTTAACGACGGAGTCCACTGGTGCACCGTTTAAAGTCAACATAAAATTATGTCAACCTCTTTTTCATGATATTCAATCCTATATTTAATTGTACTTTATGTTAGCTATTGTTTATTTCATGTGTCTCTTTTTAACAGGTTCAACTATTCAATAACCCCCTCAAATTGTTCGATAGAAATTGGAAATTGTTTAAATATTTGTTTGCTAATGTTCATCTATGAAATTCATTGACGCTAAGACTAGATGTCGCTGTAGAAAGAATTTCTATTTTTTAAGCGAATGAAACAATGTATCTACTTAGTAAATGCGAAAATTCAACTGCTTGAAAATAAAAAAAAATAAATAAAAAAATCATTTTATTACTTTTAAAAGGTGACAAATGTGCTTACGTTATTTGAATTTCTAAAACACAATGTTCAAAACAGATGTCAACATTCAACTCTCATGTCTCTAATGATGAGCTTGGTCCATCTGAACACACATAAATAATTTAATATTCATGTAAATCCCTGACGGTAATCAATGTGTGATACTGATCCAGCTAACCAGATTCCTTCGTTAGTGATTCAGATCCCAACGAAATGGAATTCTAACTAATATGAGTGGATGAATACTCATGAATATCTAATGAATGAACAATTGGTTGATACGGGTTGAGATAGCTATTTCTTCGGCCTTCTGTGTCGGAGGTTGATGAAATTGATGGGCAATCGTTTGTGGTTTGATCATTTGCTTCGGTTGACCCTGACGACTCAGATTTATTGTCAGATGAGTAATCAGTATTTGTATCTTCATTAACATGTTGATACGGCGTAAGGTAACCGTTGTTACCAGGTTGAACATAACTTCCATTAGTGTCGGTAGATGAGATATTGCTATCCCCAATGTTCTCAAGGTTTTCTATCATATTCGACTCATCTATCAATTCATAAATCACGTGCGTCTCTTCAAGAGGGAATTCCGGAACTAAATTATCTGTAATATTTCTTCTTCTATATCTTGTCTGGTATATTTTGAAGTCGCTATACATCTGTTTGTACCGGCGCTGACATACAATGCACAGAAGTATTAAGACAGCAAACATAACGGCGCAAATTGAATAGGCAAATAGTTCTCTGTTACTAAATCCTGCAAGTATACAATGTATATATTCAAAACATATAAATTCCAGAAATATTTATGTGCATGCATGTTGAAAGTCGAAGAAAAATTTTCTCATTTTCAGATTCCTTATTTGATGAACAGCTTTAACCCAAAAGAAATCTTCTGTTTTTGTTTGTAAACTGATTTGTCTTTTTACTTGTATATAACGCCACATGTGACCCAAACTTTATCATCTTATTCAAATATTCCAAAAATATGAGCATAAACTAGAAATGAATAAAGAGTTTCAATATTTAAATAATACTGGCTAAAATCTAGCGATTTTGTGATTATTGAAGATCTTTGATAGTTTGTGATGAATCTATACAAACTTCCTTTTCGCGTTTAATAGTTTGAATAAACCCATCAAAGATATAATTACTAAAATTTTGTATGCCATTCACGTGATTATGTCAAACAGTAACTAGATTAACCTTTCATTTGTCAATTATAATCAGCCATACAGATTTTTTGGAGTCGGAAGACAATGATAATAGCTATAAGGTTTTACCGATATCGTCTGGGTCAGAGTTTTGAGTTGTGGTTGTTGATCCTCTCGCTCGAACCGTCATAGTCGAGTGTGTTTCTCTTGCGCTAATCTTAACAGTTGAGTGTCTTCCTCTGGACGTAAATGGTTTGATAGTATTAGAAATAAATGAAGTTAGCCAGATATATTCTGTGATATTTGGCATATACTTTAATTGATCTGTGTGATCTGAAATTGTTTTTTCATTAATAAAAGAAATATTTATAAAAGAAATAAACATACATTAGTTATGCAATAATATAGTTAACAATATAATAGTTTAAACGTGCTTCCACATACACGCATTTGTAATTTGGTTCTGTTCAATGAAAAAATGATTTTGATTTAATAGGTTTCCTAAAGTAGGAAGCAATTATTCAGTGTCTAATGTGGTTTGAAAATTTAACACCTTGGTTCACTACGACACTGTCCAAAATGAAATTATAAGCGAGCACAGTGAGTATGAAAATACAGGTTCCAGATGAAAGAGGTGCAAGAATGTCACTTCGAACAGGTGCAAAAAATTGCAGCGGGTTTTATCAATTTAACAGGCGCCAACCTTCAAACTAACATGAAACAGTAGTGTAATATTACAACATAGATAGAAACACTATAAAATATCAATTGAGATGGCTTATCTCGATCCAAACGACATATTAATAAGTAAGCATACACTGAATGAACAAATTTAATCATTGCCACAATATAAATACAATTTCAATAAATAAAAGTTGATGAAAAACAATATCAAAAAGACATAACAACTATAATCTGAGACAAAATGGCATTAAATAAAAAACGAACATAGGTATAAATTGTAATATATCAATTTTGTTGTAAGGAGTACGGAAATATTTTTTACAAAATAAATACATTTGTAGTAAACAGTACGAGAACAGAAGTGAAAATGTATCATCATACTAAATACTTTTCAAAGGTGATACATATTAAAAGTAGTGAGTCGAGATATAACACAAAATAAGTAAGCATTGAATAACTAAAATGCTTTACAAATTGTGTCACGAGGTCTAATCAACACAAAAGTACAAATTGAAAGTATTCGCAGTTACTGAAAGCTAGCTTCAAGCATAGAAATTAATCAATAAATAATCATGCATCAGAGACTAAATTCAAGCATGTTACTAGTTCCATCAGTATACACAAGCTCCATTTCATATAAATAGTATATTATCATTTTTGCTAAAGTATGATCAAATCTTGGATGATTGAGGTTGCATTTATATGTCAAATTATGTAACACAATGACCATTTTAACTTTTGACAAAATTGATTATTGTCATACCAAGCATTATGAGGCCTTTTAAAGCTTACTATACGACATGAATGTTTCATCATGATTGTTGCAGGCCACACGATGTCCTTTAGTTGATTGAATCTATGTCCGTTGGTCATGCTGCATCGTTGTCTCAGTTGGCCCGAGAACACAGTTATTTCGTTGTGCATTTATCCATAGACAATAAATGGAAATTAAAAAAATCCCACTTGCGCTTTCTTATCAATATTTTTACAAGGTAGTGTACTACTTTTGGAAAAATTATTAAAAAAAGTTATAGAAAACTTCATCCGCTTTAACTCAGAATATGGACAACTTTATTTCAAGGGGGTCTTGAATTCTTTTTACAGCTTCCGAAATGTTAGTTTTTAACCTTTTTTGACTAAATCTCTACTTTACTCCAAAATTAGTGACCCAAGAATGTTTACAATGTAGTTTTATCCCCCTACTTTATACTTGAGGCATGCAACTTGAAGAAATAAATTTGAAAGGGTATTGAAAAAGGGCAAGTAACACACTGTTCACACTAGAGACCAGGGATTATAATTGCCAGTTACACATACAATGTTTTGCATTTGACAGTTTAAGATACTGTGTACAAATAAAAATTATTGTGTTTCGTCATCATCAAATTGGATGTTCACAAAACTCAATGACAAATAAAAGATCTTTGTGGGTGTCAATCTGGTTTTCCAACGCAATTACAATGAATGATACATGCACACATAGTCATAATGTTGGCCCTAAAAATCTGGATTTTTTTCCAAAGGAAAATAAGGTGAAAATTTTATTGCGTCATTGGTGACGTATTGATGACGTCATATCATAGGTGAATTTCGAATCTTGTTTTATAGCAGAATTGTGCAAAATTTATGACAGTTTTCTGAAAAATTTTACAGTGGCGCCACCCTTTGACCACAAATATTTTTGCTCAAATATTCTTTACTTTTCAACAAAATGTCAATGAATATAAATCATGAAATAAGGGGTGGGGGAAGTTATATATATTTCAAAACTAAAAAAGCACAAAACGTATAACCAAACCCGGACAAGGAATTAAAGCTTTCCACATGTTGAGCAAGTTATGTGTACTCTTCCAAAGTACCTGAGATCTAGTTTTTTTTTATGGAGTTCGTGTTGCGCAGTCTTTAGTATTGTATGTTGTGTTTTGTGTACTGTTTGTCTTTTTATCGTTTCCGTTTCTTGCCATGGAACACCCATGGGAATGACAATAAAAAAAAAGAAGATGTGGTTTGATTGCAAATGAGACAGCTCTCCACAAGAGACCAAATGACACAGAAATTAACAGCTATATGTCAGTTTATTTTCGACTTGTGTGTTTGATTTCCCGCTTGTATATTTCGCTTTTCTTTTGAATGAGGAAGATATATTCCCTTATTTCAAATGATTTCCAAATTTTAAAAAAGTACTGGCTTCTGAGCTGCAATAATATGCAATAATATAGTTAACAATATAATAGTTTAAACGTGCTTCCACATACACGCATTTGTAATTTGGTTCTGTTCAATGAAAAAATGATTTTGATTTAATAGGTTTCCTATAGTAGGAAGCAATTATTCAGTGTCTAATGTGGTTTGAAAATTTAACACCTTGGTTCACTACGACACTGTCCAAAATGAAATTATAAGCGAGCACAGTGAGTATGAAAATACAGGTTCCAGATGAAAGAGGTGCAAGAATGTCACTTCGAACAGGTGCAAAAAATTGCAGCGGGTTTTATCAATTTAACAGGCGCCAACCTTCAAACTAACATGAAACAGTAGTGTAATATTACAACATAGATAGAAACACTATAAAATATCAATTGAGATGGCTTATCTCGATCCAAACGACATATTAATAAGTAAGCATACACTGAATGAACAAATTTAATCATTGCCACAATATAAATACAATTTCAATAAATAAAAGTTGATGTAAAACAATATCAAAAAGACATAACAACTATAATCTGAGACAAAATGGCATTAAATAAAAAACGAACATAGGTATAAATTGTAATATATCAATTTTGTTGTAAGGAGTACGGAAATATTTTTTACAAAATAAATACATTTGTAGTAAACAGTACGAGAACAGAAGTGAAAATGTATCATCATACTAAATACTTTTCAAAGGTGATACATATTAAAAGTAGTGAGTCGAGATATAACACAAAATAAGTAAGCATTGAATAACTAAAATGCTTTACAAATTGTGTCACGAGGTCTAATCAACACAAAAGTACAAATTGAAAGTATTCGCAGTTACTGAAAGCTAGCTTCAAGCATAGAAATTAATCAATAAATAATCATGCATCAGAGACTAAATTCAAGCATGTTACTAGTTCCATCAGTATACACAAGCTCCATTTCATATAAATAGTATATTATCATTTTTGCTAAAGTATGATCAAATCTTGGATGATTGAGGTTGCATTTATATGTCAAATTATGTAACACAATGACCATTTTAACTTTTGACAAAATTGATTATTGTCATACCAAGCATTATGAGGCCTTTTAAAGCTTACTATACGACATGAATGTTTCATCATGATTGTTGCAGGCCACACGATGTCCTTTAGTTGATTGAATCTATGTCCGTTGGTCATGCTGCATCGTTGTCTCAGTTGGCCCGAGAACACAGTTATTTCGTTGTGCATTTATCCATAGACAATAAATGGAAATTAAAAAAATCCCACTTGCGCTTTCTTATCAATATTTTTACAAGGTAGTGTACTACTTTTGGAAAAATTATTAAAAAAAGTTATAGAAAACTTCATCCGCTTTAACTCAGAATATGGACAACTTTATTTCAAGGGGGTCTTGAATTCTTTTTACAGCTTCCGAAATGTTAGTTTTTAACCTTTTTTGACTAAATCACTACTTTACTCCAAAATTAGTGACCCAAAAATGTTTACAATGTAGTTTTATCCCCCTACTTTATACTTGAGGCATGCAACTTGAAGAAATAAATTTGAAAGGGTATTGAAAAAGGGCAAGTAACACACTGTTCACACTAGAGACCAGGGATTATAATTGCCAGTTACACATACAATGTTTTGCATTTGACAGTTTAAGATACTGTGTACAAATAAAAATTATTGTGTTTCGTCATCATCAAATTGGATGTTCACAAAACTCAATGACAAATAAAAGATCTTTGTGGGTGTCAATCTGGTTTTCCAAAGCAATTACAATGAATGATACATGCACACATAGTCATAATGTTGGCCCTAAAAATCTGGATTTTTTTCCAAAGTAAAATAAGGTGAAAATTTTATTGCGTCATTGGTGACGTATTGATGACGTCATATCATAGGTGAATTTCGAATCTTGTTTTATAGCAGAATTGTGCAAAATTTATGACAGTTTTCTGAAAAATTTTACAGTGGCGCCACCCTTTGACCACAAATATTTTTGCTCAAATATTCTTTACTTTTCAACAAAATGTCAATGAATATAAATCATGAAATAAGGGGTGGGGGAAGTTATATATATTTCAAAACTAAAAAAGCACAAAACGTATAACCAAACCCGGACAAGGAATTAAAGCTTTCCACATGTTGAGCAAGTTATGTGTACTCTTCCAAAGTACCTGAGATCTAGTTTTTTTTATGGAGTTCGTGTTGCGCAGTCTTTAGTATTGTATGTTGTGTTTTGTGTACTGTTTGTCTTTTTATCGTTTCCGTTTCTTGCCATGGAACACCCATGGGAATGACAATAAAAAAAAGAAGATGTGGTTTGATTGCAAATGAGACAGCTCTCCACAAGAGACCAAATGACACAGAAATTAACAGCTATATGTCAGTTTATTTTCGACTTGTGTGTTTGATTTCCCGCTTGTATATTTCGCTTTTCTTTTGAATGAGGAAGATATATTCCCTTATTTCAAATGATTTCCAAATTTTAAAAAAAGTACTGGCTTCTGACCTGGTTTTACCCTCGGAGCCTAACATTCCATCACCATAGGCAACGTCCTAGTGGTAGCAATAACATAAACAATAGCAAGTTTGCTGCACCAGATGCTTATTTACACGATATATATCAGTGATGGTAGAAGCAACAAATCAAATCAAATCAAAAACTTTACAGCTTATAAAACAAAATAAAAAGTATGATAGAAGTACGGAAGCACCGTACAATTCTGTATCAATGAAAGACATTGCATGTGTTAAGGGTCAACACCATCGTTACCTGTAGTTTGTTCTTGGATACCTAGTTGACTGTTGATACATCCTAATACATGATTACATCTGCAAAAGATGGATGTATTACATATAAAGTTAGTGTTTATGGATAATCAGTTTTAGCACTTTCCAGTGAAATAATTTAAAACTTGTAACGCGAGGGTATCCAAATTGCACTTAATTTGATAGTTCATTTATGATCCACTAAAAAGTTGTTTGTAGATGTATCCTTATTAACTAACTTGTTTCAGCAAGTTAATTTTGACTCATTATTGAATCGTAGAAAAATTGATTTGAACCAACCTCTAAACGATCACTGAAATGCAGGTTGAGTACCCAAATTGGATCAATGTTTAAATTCACATCCGTAAAATTTGAATAACTGATGTTTCGTGTTATTTCTCTAAACATTTAGAATAATTTAATAAATAGTCAATGCTTACTATTTATTTCTTAAGAAATTGATGTCTGTAACAAATTTTAATTGCTAATTCTTAAAAGTTCATTGTTTTGTTGATGTCGTATGGCAACGATTCCGTAGGTTTGACTTTCCCCAGTGAATACTACATCTTTTGGTGTATACTGTGTTGAAAGACGTGCATAATTTCAAATTATAGATATACAAAATGTTTAGTCTTAAAATAAACTTGTAAGATTTCCGCACTATTTTGGCTAAATGGGAGCAGTTTTTGTATTCGGTGCAAGTTTAGTACTGTGAAGTTAGGATATCATGTTTTTAAACTTCTTCAGTTCCATTTTCACAATTCTTTTTCATTTTTTTTTTTCGCAGTTCATAGTTTATCATCTATCCCATCGAACTAGAGATAAAGGATACAACAGATACAGTTAAGTCTGCCTCATATCTTGACTTACATCTAGAAATTGACACTTAAGGGTTGGTTGAAAACAAAATTTTACGACAAAACGGATGATTTCAGCTTCCCATTTCTATGTAGCAACATTTCAGCAGCGCTTGCATACGGAGTATATATCTCCCAATTGATACGATATACCCGGGCTTGTATTTCCTATCAAGATTTCCTTGCTAGAGGGTTGCTGCTAACAAGAAAGCTAATAAACCAAGAGTTCCAAATGGTGAAGTTGAAATCATCCCTCCGTAAATTTTACGGACGCCATCTCGAGTTTGTTGACCGTTATGGAATATCCGTTTTATAGGTGATATCGGATATGTTCCTCATGTCGTAACTACAATCCCGTTCCCTTTTCACAAATGTGACATACCGAATTAGACTATTTACCGGTTTTGTAACAAAATGAGCAACACGACGGGTGCCACATGTGGAGCAGGATCTGCTTACCCTTCCGGAGCACCTGAGATCACCCCAAGTATTTGTGTGGGGTTCGTATTGCTTAGTCTTTAGTTTTCTATGATGTGTCTTGTGTACTATCATTTGTCTGTTAATTGGTTTTTTTTAACCCATGGCGTGGTCAGTTTTTTTTTCGATTTATGAGTTTGAATGTCCCTCTGGTATCTTTTGCCCCTCTTTTACTATCCCCAGTTCCAAGCTGACATTTATCACTTCAGCCTTAAAAATGTATTATTTTTAACTTGAAATGTCTCCCTACCTAATCTACCTTTAATTGAAACTGATATTTGTCCATCGAAGGTGTCCTTGAGTGACAAGAAAAAAAGTTTATTTTCAGAAAAGTGCTTAGTGAACATATATTTTTGGGAAACGTATCATTGTAAAACATCATATGACTCCGAAAGTAATGATTTGTAGCCAAAAGGAGAAAATATCTCCTTTTATCAGAATGATTTTAACATTGAAACCACATTTGTTTGGCAGCAGTGTTAAATTTAAAACACATTAATAATTGATGTAAACCCGAAAGTGATTAAAATATAATCTTTCTTCGTATTGATAAACTAAATATTTTGTATTTTCGGAATCAGCGAAAGGTAACCTAATTCTACGAAATTGTTTTTATCTTTTATTCTAATTTTGAAGAAACCAAAATTTCTGAAGGTGGACAGACCTTCACTTTGTATGTAAATTTTTGATTTTTTGCTAAGTTGAATTTTTTTCTTTTTTCAAGATTAACAATGAGTTTGCAATATCAATATGTGTTTCCGTTTCAATAAAAGGAGAAACAAAGGAGATGTTGGGTATGTATCAAAGATTATAAAAGTCCAACATACAGTGCTGTAATGATTAAGAACAGTTTAAATGTATGGAGCATTATGTGAAAAAGTGTGAAGTACTAGTAACTATAAAATTCTTAGTAATATGAAATAATCATGTTAAATATTGAAGAATACCAAAAAAGTGTTAATAGAATATTTAGTAAGATTTTACCTCCAGGATAAAATTACACCTTCAATAGAGATGAATAATAAATCAAAAGGACATTCAAACTCATAAGTCGAAAATAAACTGACATCGTCATTGTTAAAATGAAGATAAACAAATAGAGAAACATCAATATTCAAAACACTGAGCAAAACGAACCCCACATAAAACTGGAAGGTTAAGGAGATCCTTCTCAACATGTGGCACCTATCGTGGTGCTCACTTTAGTACAAACCCGTTAATAAGTCTAATTCAGTAGGTCACCTTGGGGGGAACATGGGACGGGATAGAAGTTACAATATTTGGATCATATCGGCTATCATATGTCCCTCGTACCGATCGTTTGGGTTAATTATGGACCATTCATACAGAAATCTATTATACTAGAACACACCCTCGAAATCGCGGACATTTAGAGCGTGGTTGAAAGTATGTAAACTGTTCTAGGATGAATTTTTGTAAAAAAAATTATGACTGGAGAATTTCAGGATAGGTATCAAAAGTAGCAGGTACTTGGTGACAATTTTTTTTAGCCCTCCCCGTTTTTTCTAAATTCCGTTATTTTTTGTTTTCTGTTTTTCTGTATACTATGAACAAACATATACTATAAATAAAGTGTCTTTGCTATTTACTAGTACTATCAATTCCAAGTTTACTATACTAGGCGATATAGTCATTATACAGACTCTCTATATATATTATCAGTGACAGCCGTGGATAGTAAACTTGGAATTGATAGTAAATAGCAAATACACTTTATTTTTATATATATATATGATCATGGTATACGGAGAAACGCGAAAATTAATGTCCTGTCCCAAAGTACTTATGATTTTGATTTTGATTTTTTGTGTTTTAACGCCACTTTTAAGCACCGCTTTTGGGCTATTTCGTGGCGGCCAAATTATATTGTGGAGGAAGCCGGAGTGCCCGGAGAAAACCACCGACCTTCGATATGAAAACTGGCAATCCTAGTCAATTAAGATTGGAGTCAAGTGCACCCGCACGAGCGGGGTTCGAACTCACAACCTCAGTGTTGACTGGCTAGTGATTACAGTAGTAACTACTTAGACCACTCGGCAACCGAGGCCCCTGCCAAGTACTTATGAAAATTATGTGTTATTCTTAAAAGTCCTAAACGGAAGTCTTGTCAATGAATTAAAAACCTGTTCGATGATGGAGACAATATTCGGACGCCTTTTTTTTCGTTTTTCTCCCAAAATAACCCAAACTGAATAATCATAAGCGAGGATGACAAATGCGACTATGCATGGCACCTATAAGACACAGTGGCATGATGATTAATTTATTGTGGAAAGAAGAGAAGCGAAAATGAGGTCTTCTCAGTTAATAGTATAGATAATAATTTATCAGAAACAGTAGAGTAATGTAGTGGAAATGTATCAATTTACTAACATTTGGAATGCTGTGCAACTGCATCTAACTTTACAATCTTTTCCCCAAACTCCATAAAAACAAGGTATGCAAGGGTACCCATCTTTAGATCTGAATCCATTTAAACATTCTATAAAAACAAAAAAAGTATTTTGATGAGGAATTGCCTATTGTGTATAATCCTGACTTTTTACTAATGTATTGAACTTCAAGGGTAAACTCGTTGATTACCCATGTAGATATTAAGGGCATACGATACAGTTACAGGGAAGGTAATGACGTTGCTAACGTAAATTGTAATTTTTCGCGACGTCAAACTGTGATATATCGGGAAAAGATGCATTATCGACTGATTTTCATCATTCAGACTGATTTAGCTTTAAAACGAGTACAAGGCCCCCTATATTTTAAAATGACATTAGGGTTGATTACGTATACAGATTTGTACCATTTTTTATGAGAAAGTCACCGATTCATTTTTTTAAGAATTCGATAAATATCACCAAAAATGCCGTTATTTATCTAAAATCCTATAGTTTGGATAAACATTAATTGTTATACAAAATAAATAGCACATTTATTTACAGAATATTTTCAAAATTTTTTCACAAAATACGCTTGTGTTTATTTTTTGGAACTAAAGGGTTAGGTATGTCTATCCAAAGGATAGAAATGTAAAAAAAATTGAAATTTTGAGTAAATGTGTAAAATTTCGACCCATTTGTCACTTAAAGTAGCACATGAAGTTATCTTTGGTATGACATAAATGAATTGCTTACTAGGTCAAAAGTAGCTTGTATGCCAATTTCCGTCAAAAATTAAGCCTGGGATCGAAACTGCATCGTATGCCGTTAATAAAATACATTTATTACATTGGTAGCAATGCATTACATTGATTTCCCAGTTAAATAAAAACCGATAATTTCAAATGTGAAATAAACGTGGTTATTTCACTCTCTGACGTCATACAACAATAGGCGTTGTCAAGACGTCGATAACGTCGCATCAAAACAAATTGTGAATGCGTAGAAAGAAATATAGTTCCTTACATTTTCTACTTTAATTTCATAAAAAAGCCATTTTCCAATGTAATAAAAAGAATAACTAATCAAAGAATTCAAATATCGAAAAATATTCAACTCGTGACCGAACAACACTGATAATTAACTCATGCGCTACGCGCATTCGTGAATTAATGTGTTGTTCGGTCACTCGTTGAATATTTTTCTCTATTTGAATTCTTCGATTAGTTATTCTATAAATATTATTTCAAACGTTATTTATCATTGTAACATAAAGTCATCTTGACTTATAAAATTAGAGGTTTCTCAACATCTTACGAACGCAAGAAATTTGCCCTTACTTGGCGTAACCTATCGTAATGAGAAAAGAGGGAGCATTCATTTATTTGTTTAACAATTTATAAAAGTTAACCATTATAGATCAAAGTACGGTCTTCAATACGGAGCCTTGGCTATAAGCTATAAAGGGCCCCACAAATTACTAGTGTAAAACCATTCATATAATGTTTGGCAAGGAATATGAAACGTTGAGACCAAGGACAGTAATCGTACAAGAGATACATACATGTGAATAAGGATTTATGTAGAACTTCGGAATAGAGGAAATAGGAATCTCTTTTAAAACTTATCTAGGCTAAGACCAAAGTTAAACAGTCGTGCGCAAAAATGAGGTAAAACAAATTTAGGAGGAAAGGCCTTTTGAAAAAATCCATCGTCGGAATCGAGGTAACTTCGTTGTCCCAAACCCCTAAAATCCACATGATTACTTCTTCACCTTAAATGATTATTACTGGATTTATATTAGCTAAACTGGTTTACTCAAGAAGATAAATAGAGGGAAATATTGAAATAAATATTTAAAAGAAAACAGTTATCTTGAAAAAGATGTATTGTGTTTTTGTGTTTTTTTTTATTTGGTTTTTTTTTCATGACCTTTCTTATTCTTTTTGTGGTCGTATATATAAATATCAGTATACATTAATTTATTTTGTTTTCTTGTTTACTGTGTATTGTTTTTTTTTTCTCTCTTCAATGAGCTATTATGGCATATTGTTTATAATTGCTTCTGTTTTCTTATTTCTTATTTGTTTCTTTTTATTTTAGTCATGTGATTTGAAAAAATGTACCTTTTTATATTTATGTGACTACCAGTTTTGTTGATGTCGGAACACTAATGTTTAATCACAACAATAAAATGCAGGGTTGCGAACAGAATAACAAATTATTTCCTGTTTAAGCACACTACAATGTCCAAATAATGTGTTACTGAACAAAATCACTGCTCCTTAACGATACGTTCGCAAACTTTCGTCCGTTCGTAAAACGTTGCGAAACCTCTAATAGGAGAAAAAAGTTATCGGACACACTAAAGTCATCTGTCAATAACAAAACATTACAAAAAACACAAAAACAAACTAAGAATTCAGCAACGAAAACGCCATCAAAATCTTTGACTGAACTCATATGCCCAGAAAGCTTAAGGTTAAGCAGTTTCTTCGTCACTAGTTCTACCTTAAATGATGATTAATTCTACAATAATAGCAACATTGAGATACACGGCGAATGTCATGATCACTTGTGAAGTAAAAGACTTTGTTGCTCATCTCAAGTTTGTGTGTAGATGTTGTTGTCAATTTTAATAACGGTATTTTTAGCATTCCCATATATGCGGGAGGTTTTGTCATAGAGTCATTTTAGACCTAATTTTATATTTTTGTGAACATTTAGTTTTCAGCAAAAAGTAATAAGTTTAAGATATTTTATTTTTTTAAAGTCCATTTCGAAGCTGCAGTATTGATTAAAAGTATTTTTGTTTTATATTCGTTCATTATTGTTGAAGGAAATCATTTTATATTCTCGATATGTTTAAGATAAAAAATTCAAATTAAACAGATATTTACTTTGGCATTTGTCACTTTAGATTTTCTCTTTGTTAGGCATTATTTTTATCAATTTAAGATGTTTAGCGACAAGCTAAGTGGACACAATTAGACATGTCTTTTTACTAAGTCTATTGTCCTTTAAACACAAACAAGTTGTTGTGTAAACAACATATGTCTAGGTAACCTGGTCAATTAGGGTTCTTTGTCCTGTCCAGCAAAGATCTTTCCACGCCCCTTTTTACCCCAAATTATCAGGGTAACTAAGTGGCTCGGGTGTTTAACGAATCTGATTGGTCGAACCTGAAACAGTAACGCAAAAATCGAACAAGTGAATTTCGGTCTCAAAAGTGGCACTTTCTCATGCGCTTTTGAAGATACAAGTTCTAAAACCTACTTCACTGTGTTTGTTATAACTGTTTTCAGGCCCTTGCTCATCCCCCTAAGTCCGCAAGGTGTGCTGTTGGTAAAGTCCAACCATAACAGACAAACAACAGGCCATTCAACCTCAAAAACTCCAAATCCTGATAACTGGTGGAGACCCTTAAGATCAAGAATACGGTACCTGATAACTAGACAAGAGAAATATGATCTACACAGTATCGAACCAGACAACAAATACGTTCAGAGTAGCAGACTCAAGAATGAAGTTCCTAGTCAAAGTTAAACGAAGAAAAGTTAATCATCGTGCGAAAACCAAAGACGATGAATAAAACCATCAACAACACACAGTTAGAAGTTCCGGAGACACTGTACATAGGAAAGAAAGTTTCAATTCAAGATAAGTTAAACAACGGTTGAAAAATACATAACTATAATACAGATACACGCAATTCCCCCCGAAAACAGCAAAGCAAGACAAGAAACAGATTTATCGTGCGGTGATAGCATGAAGAATTCGTTACCCACACAATTCAAGTTAAAGATTCATACTCATTTACGTTGACATTTATACTTTAATTCAGTTAATTCAATAGTATTGTCGTATAAATAGAAATATTTGCCACTGGACGTTAAGAAACCAACAATATATCAATCGTTTGATGATCAACATGTTTCAGTTATTATAAATGTATGTATGCATATTCTGCTAAAAAAAAATATTCATAATTGTTTCTTTAGAGAAAATTACTCATTTTTACAAATTAATACTCATTTTATATGTTAACGCTCATGTATTTAAGTTTTACACATGTATGTAAGAACTTATATTTTTGGTTCGTACTCATAAGTTTATGAATGGTTCTCATAAGTTAATGTATATAGGAGAAAACATGACAAGGTCAGCATGTGTTGTAAAAGATTATCGGTAGAAACATAATTTTTACTGCTACAGCCAATGACGTCTAATTCTTGCTTTTTAATACAGAGCTTGTAGAATCAGGTGTACTCGATAAGTGCCCATTATTGAATAAGTACTCATAATTTTTAAGGTTCGTACTTATTGCAATTCATTTCAAAAATGGAGAAATCAGTAACACAGTGATTCATATAGAATTGCTCAGTAATATTTTACTACTGTATGTTTCAGATACTGATGTATGTTCTTGCATTTTGCTGGCAGAATTATCTGCTCAGACCGCACTTATCACACAAGTACTCGTATGCTTATGGTAGTACTCAAATTTTTCAGACTATAATACATATCTATCATACACACCAAATATATCTTGAAAGTCAATTTTATGAAAACGTAAGGAAATATTTACTAAAGCTAATCACTATTTCATTACCAATTTGGATTTTTTTTTCTCACAAGGTGTTTTCAAGTCATTTTATTAACAGTAATGTTGATCATCTGTTAATATTCAGTGCTAGAAATGTATGATCGCGGCATACATTCAAACGACTTGCATTTCATGTTTGTGTTTAAAATTTTATTTTTTTTTATTATTTTTACATTTTTGTATGCAAATTTGTGGTTAGTCAGTGTATATTTCAGCGTCCATAATTTGATATTTATATCGTGCTTTCACAGTTGGTTCAGTGTTGATATGTGTACATCGTTTAGTCAAAATGAGCTTCCAAATCATGATCTAGAGTAAACACATTTTACATGTTCATTTTCGGTATGAAAACACAGAATTATTGTAAATAAAAAGTTGTTCACAATACATACTTTTCTGATTTAGATATCTTAGGTACACACAATGTAATTCATTACTTAACATTATCATCAAAGAATTCATAGTTTACAATAGTTTTTCCATATAATAGTTTGCAGACATCTATAGTTAAAAAACTTTTTGTAATCTTTATACTAGTATATGTTTTTTTAACTACAGTAAAGCAGTAATGGCAAAACAATATTTAGTGTTCAGACTACTGACTGGCTGTTAGTTATGTTGATGTGTTTGTAGATACTTATATATATGTATATGAATTTTTAATTAATCTATTTTTTTATGCTTACAACTCCTACCAATTATTATTATAATCAAGATGTAGAAAGTTCAAGATTTCGGGACGAAATCAGCTGAAGTAGAGGGGAGTTGTCATAGAGTCATTTTAGACCTAATTTTATATTTTTGTGAACATTTAGTTTTCAGCAAAAAGTAATAATTTTAAGATATTTTATTTTTTTAAAGTCCATTTCGAAGCTGCAGTATTGATTAAAAGTATTTTTGTTTTATATTCGTTCATTATTGTTGAAGGAAATCATTTTATATTCTCGATATGTTTAAGATAAAAAATTCAAATTAAACAGATATTTACTTTGGCATTTGTCACTTTAGATTTTCTCTTTGTTAGGCATTATTTTTATCAATTTAAGATGTTTAGCGACAAGCTAAGTGGACACAATTAGACATGTCTTTTTACTAAGTCTATTGTCCTTTAAACACAAACAAGTTGTTGTGTAAACAACATATGTCTAGGTAACCTGGTCAATTAGGGTTCTTTGTCCTGTCCAGCAAAGATCTTTCCACGCCCCTTTTTACCCCAAATTATCAGGGTAACTAAGTGGCTCGGGTGTTTAACGAATCTGATTGGTCGAACCTGAAACAGTAACGCAAAAATCGAACAAGTGAATTTCGGTCTCAAAAGTGGCACTTTCTCATGCGCTTTTGAAGATACAAGTTCTAAAACCTACTTCACTGTGTTTGTTATAACTGTTTTCAGGCCCTTGCTCATCCCCCTAAGTCCGCAAGGTGTGCTGTTGGTAAAGTCCAACCATAACAGACAAACAACAGGCCATTCAACCTCAAAAACTCCAAATCCTGATAACTGGTGGAGACCCTTAAGATCAAGAATACGGTACCTGATAACTAGACAAGAGAAATATGATCTACACAGTATCGAACCAGACAACAAATACGTTCAGAGTAGCAGACTCAAGAATGAAGTTCCTAGTCAAAGTTAAACGAAGAAAAGTTAATCATCGTGCGAAAACCAAAGACGATGAATAAAACCATCAACAACACACAGTTAGAAGTTCCGGAGACACTGTACATAGGAAAGAAAGTTTCAATTCAAGATAAGTTAAACAACGGTTGAAAAATACATAACTATAATACAGATACACGCAATTCCCCCCGAAAACAGCAAAGCAAGACAAGAAACAGATTTATCGTGCGGTGATAGCATGAAGAATTCGTTACCCACACAATTCAAGTTAAAGATTCATACTCATTTACGTTGACATTTATACTTTAATTCAGTTAATTCAATAGTATTGTCGTATAAATAGAAATATTTGCCACTGGACGTTAAGAAACCAACAATATATCAATCGTTTGATGATCAACATGTTTCAGTTATTATAAATGTATGTATGCATATTCTGCTAAAAAAAAATATTCATAATTGTTTCTTTAGAGAAAATTACTCATTTTTACAAATTAATACTCATTTTATATGTTAACGCTCATGTATTTAAGTTTTACACATGTATGTAAGAACTTATATTTTTGATTCGTACTCATAAGTTTATGAATGGTTCTCATAAGTTAATGTATATAGGAGAAAACATGACAAGGTCAGCATGTGTTGTAAAAGATTATCGGTAGAAACATAATTTTTACTGCTACAGCCAATGACGTCTAATTCTTGCTTTTTAATACAGAGCTTGTAGAATCAGGTGTACTCGATAAGTGCCCATTATTGAATAAGTACTCATAATTTTTAAGGTTCGTACTTATTGCAATTCATTTCAAAAATGGAGAAATCAGTAACACAGTGATTCATATAGAATTGATCAGTAATATTTTACTACTGTATGTTTCAGATACTGATGTATGTTCTTGCATTTTGCTGGCAGAATTATCTGCTCAGACCGCACTTATCACACAAGTACTCGTATGCTTATGGTAGTACTCAAATTTTTCAGACTATAATACATATCTATCATACACACCAAATATATCTTGAAAGTCAATTTTATGAAAACGTAAGGAAATATTTACTAAAGCTAATCACTATTTCATTACCAATTTGGATTTTTTTTTCTCACAAGGTGTTTTCAAGTCATTTTATTAACAGTAATGTTGATCATCTGTTAATATTCAGTGCTAGAAATGTATGATCGCGGCATACATTCAAACGACTTGCATTTCATCTTTGTGTTTAAAATTTTATTTTTTTTATTATTTTTACATTTTTGTATGCAAATTTGTGGTTAGTCAGTGTATATTTCAGCGTCCATAATTTGATATTTATATCGTGCTTTCACAGTTGGTTCAGTGTTGATATGTGTACATCGTTTAGTCAAAATGAGCTTCCAAATCATGATCTAGAGTAAACACATTTTACATGTTCATTTTCGGTATGAAAACACAGAATTATTGTAAATAAAAAGTTGTTCACAATACATACTTTTCTGATTTAGATGTCTTAGGTACACACAATGTAATTCATTACTTAACATTATCATCAAAGAATTCATAGTTTACAATAGTTTTTCCATATAATAGTTTGCAGACATCTATAGTTAAAAAACTTTTTGTAATCTTTATACTAGTATATGTTTTTTTAACTACAGTAAAGCAGTAATGGCAAAACAATATTTAGTGTTCAGACTACTGACTGGCTGTTAGTTATGTTGATGTGTTTGTAGATACTTATATATATGTATATGAATTTTTAATTAATCTATTTTTTTATGCTTACAACTCCTACCAATTATTATTATAATCAAGATGTAGAAAGTTCAAGATTTCGGGACGAAATCAGCTGAAGTAGAGGGGAGTTGTCATAGAGTCATTTTAGACCTAATTTTATATTTTTGTGAACATTTAGTTTTCAGCAAAAAGTAATAAGTTTAAGATATTTTATTTTTTTAAAGTCCATTTCGAAGCTGCAGTATTGATTAAAAGTATTTTTGTTTTATATTCGTTCATTATTGTTGAAGGAAATCATTTTATATTCTCGATATATTTAAGATAAAAAGTTCAAATTAAACAGATATTTACTTTGGCATTTGTCACTTTAGATTTTCTCTTTGTTAGGCATTATTTTTATCAATTTAAGATGTTTAGCGACAAGCTAAGTGAACACAATTAGACATGTCTTTTTACTAAGTCTATTGTCCTTTAAACACAAACAAGTTGTTGTGTAAACAACATATGTCTAGGTAACCTGGTCAATTAGGGTTCTTTGTCCTGTCCAGCAAAGATCTTTCCACGCCCCTTTTTACCCCAAATTATCAGGGTAACTAAGTGGCTCGGGTGTTTAACGAATCTGATTGGTCGAACCTGAAACAGTAACGCAAAAATCGAACAAGTGAATTTCGGTCTCAAAAGTGGCACTTTCTCATGCGCTTTTGAAGATACAAGTTCTAAAACCTACTTCACTGTGTTTGTTATAACTGTTTTCAGGCCCTTGCTCATCCCCCTAAGTCCGCAAGGTGTGCTGTTGGTAAAGTCCAACCATAACAGACAAACAACAAACCATACAACCCAGAAACCCATTTCTGATAGTTTGACAAGCACAAAAACCAGGTTCAACCCACAATTTTTCTTAAATTGTCATGTACCAAGTCAGAAATATGGAAGTTGTATAGTCTGTTTTTATATTTGTTGGCGTTTGTTGTTGTTGCATTTCAGTGTTTCTGTTCCGTTGTTAACGTCTCAGAGGAGACGGTAATAAGAGTTGAACGATGGACGGTCTGTGGACTGAATGCTTTATTACTATCTGATTGGAAGATATTACTGACTCTTTAAAGCTAACTTTTGTTGATTGGTTGGGACATTTCGAAACCTAGTAAATGTATTTTAATCCCATAAAGTATCGGATTTTAACTCTCTATTCTAGCAATTTTATTTTGCCTGGTTGCCAATCATGCATATCGGTACACAGGTAACCCTTATCTATAAGTAGCCGAAACTCCTGAAATCTTGTAAACGCACATGTGATTATTTAACATTCTATCCAGTCGATCACTGTTAGCTAGCTATAAAACCAGGTTTAATCCATCATTTTCTACCTAAGAAAATGCCTGTACCGAGTCAGGAGTATGGTATTTTTGTTATTTTACTTTTTACGTACATCTTATACATGAAAACATGGAAAACATACTGAGGAAAACATCGTGCATTTTTTCTTATGTTATAAATATTCATACTAAGTAAGAAAATCCAAAGGCAATCCATTACAATTTATATACAAGAGTTTCCTGAATGACTTAATCTTCAAAGCAAGAACACTTTCAACTTTCATCAGCTATGAGACTGCTAGCTTTTTCAGAAAAGCTATTACTTGTTTTCTTCCTATAGTTGATGTGTTTCCCCGGTTTTGATTTGTAACCCGGATTTGTTTTCGCTTAATCGATTATGACTATTGAACAGCGGTATAATACTTTTGCCTTTATTTATTGCAGTGTTTTATTTTATGGTTTAGTCTACGGATATAGTTTTGACTTACACAAATGGTATATTTTTTAATTTTAGTACCTTTTTTTTTAGTATGACGTCCATTTTCACTGAACTAGTACACATTTTTATTTAAGGGCCAGCTGAGGCCTCCCACCGGTGCGGGATTTTTTCGCTGTGTTGAAGACCCATTGGTGGCCTTCGGTTGTTACCTGCTCTTTGGTCGGGTTGTTATCTCTTTGATATATTCCCTATTTCCATTCTCATTTTATATCGTATTCAATACGTTTTAATGGTAAGAAATTAGTTTAATTAATAATAATAACTTACGGATACAACTGCCATTAATTTCTTCATAATTATCACAACAAAACAACTTTCTTCCAAATCTACACAATATACAATAATATAAATAAGGTTTAGCTTATAAAAAAAGAAGATATGGTATGATTGCCTATGAGACAACTCTTCATAAGAGACTAAATGACACAGAAATTAACAACTATAGGTCACGGCCTTCAACAATGAGCAAAGCCAATTATCCTGCTTAAAGTGAAGGTTCCAACGTTCCTGTATCATGTCAGGAAAGGTATAAGGTATTATATGTAGCTGTATGTAGGTATATATACCTTTATATTCTGTATTACAATGAATAACAACATAGATAGTTTGAATGCTATTGGACAACGGAACGCATTTCATCAAAATATCTGTTCAGTTATGGTCGAGGTAGATTTGGCAAAAAATCATATTTTTTTTTTAAATTGTTAACGACGCCAAGATCTCCGAAAAATACGACGTTAGACCGACCTGTGAACTCTACATAATATAAGCAGCGCCTGTGTATTTTGGGTTTGGTATAAGCAGATGACAATTGCTGGTGACCGTATATAGACACGTGGACGTTTTACTTTTACATTAATTTTGGGACTGCAGATTCTTTTGCGCTATTATAATTCTTCTTTTACTAGTACATGTAGTAGCTACGAATTCAATCTTGAGCAACACACAGCGAAGGTTATCATTAGAATTTCTACGTCCTTGGTCCATATTGTTCGGATGGTGATTCCGATAAATATTTTTTTTTCTTTATTCTTCTATAATGTGGCATCCGTAACCTTATTTCCATAATTGTTTCGAATTTTGTACCGAAATTACGGTGTCACGATTAAAAGTCTACTTGTTACGGATTTCGTTGATTTCCTCTTTTTATATATCATTTTTATCATTGTAAAACTTTCATCATATGAACGTCCAAGTCGTTAATGTATATATATGTAGCTGAACATTCCCTTGCCTAATGTTATATTACTTGGACCATACCGCCGATGATGGACTGCTAGTCCTCGAGGATATCATGATCCCTGTTGTCAGTTCTTTCATTACATACATGTTTAATTCTCCATTTATAAATGAGTGAATTATAAAGAAAACTAGAACACACCCGCGACATCGCGAGTCCGTGACTGAATTATTTTCAGCCTGAAATTTTAGTATTGGAATTGTCATTTCATAAAGTCATGCTGATTATAAGGTGCACATTTGTTCTGTGCTTTCGAAATCTTTGGGGGCCTCGGTGGCCGAGTGGTCTAAGTAGTTACTACTGTAATCACTAGCCAGTCAACACTGAGGTTGTGAGTTCGAACCCCGCTCGTGCGGGTGCACTCGACTCAAATCTTAATTGAATAGGATTGTTTGTTTTCCTATCGAAGGTCTGTGGTTTTCTCCGGGCACTGCGGCTTCCTCCACCAATAAAAACTGGCCGCCAAGAAATAGCCCAAAAGCGGTGCTTAAAAGTGGCGTTAAAACACCAAAAATCAATCAAATCAATCAAAATCTTTGTGTTTGAATCCGTCCTGGTTTTCTTACTACAATATGTACAAGCGGAAACTACCAATAGATACAAATTGTAGGTCCATGAATGCATGCATGAAATTAGTAGTGGCAATCCCTTTATAATGACAAAGTTAAGTTATGATTATACCCCGTGTATATAGCAAACTCCAAATACACCGCTTGGTTGTGCGCCTGAAAGCAGCGGAACGTACATATTACGTAGCAGGTAACAAGTACTTTTGGTATCGGATTCGACCTGGAACTTGTTAATTGTAGGAAATATTAGTTATGTGGAAAAACAAAATGGCCTGGAATGGTGTAGTTTTTAATCAACACCATTGTCCTAAAGTAGTTATATATAAAGTTGGATTCTTTGATTCGTCGTTTTTACTTCATGTCGGTTAACAGATTGGACCTCGTTATTTTAGAAGTATAGATAAGGCTCCAACTCCTTCGTCAATATATACAGTATAAATCCTTAGTTTTAATTTATTGTTTTGGTTTTAGAAGTCCTCAGTAAGTGTAATGATCATCATTTACTTTAAAGGAGCGTTAGCTGTCAAATTCATGTTCACTGATTTGACTCAAATTCTCATATTTGATTTATAACATACTAAAACGTATATCCAATTATACAAAGTATAAGATAAAAAATTAACGACTCGGTAATATCTAATTAACCATTGAGGTGACTTCCGAAGGTTGCCGACGGTCATATAACCTGATATAAACATAAATAAAGATATAAATAGATAGCAAACACGTGCAATTGAAATTTTCAGGCCTGTTTGATTTCATATCATATGTTAAAAGAATACGTAAATCATCGTTTTCACCTGTATAAGAATGAGTTTGTGGATCAAATCAGTCAACCTAATAGTTTACCCTTGTTTCACTTTCAATGTTGACATGTTTTTCCTTTAAAAAGCTGAACATGCCTAGTTTATGCGTAACCCATCTCTAGTTACGAGGTTAAATTGCATGTTACATGAATACGGATTCAATAAAGGTCGAATTATTCACTTGTTATCAATTCATCAGAGATGTTTCTAAGCTTATTATGACAAAATTAAACCAAAATGGCTGCTAAAAGCGAATTATTATTTCACTAAATCACTTTCATTAATAATTAAAAAAAAAAAAAAAAAAAAAATATTGTATATCTCGTAACTTATGCCCCTTTAAAGAAATTAATGATTCTTATTTTATTGAAATCAGCTATAAATTGTTAATTAATGTATTCCATGTTTCCAGAAAATATTTTGCAATACAAAGACGATCCAAAGAGGGTAATCAGAAAGCAAAGGAATTGAAAAAAGAAAAAAATCAATAGACAATCGTATTCTAAGCTTGTTATCCTGCGTAGAACGATTGCATTTAAATGATAAATATATGACGCTTGATACAGTATTTTTCTCAGGTATTTTTCGGCTCGCAGTCAAAATGACATCTTGCTAGTAAAACATAATATATAATCCATTTCATTACAGGAATATGACAGTTTACTGACTCTAGGTCATTTCCCTAATCATGCAAGGACCTTCTCTTCTCGTTGATTAGTTTTAATGACTGCTCATTTAAATGAATTGCCATATTTCCTTTAACGTTATGCGATATTCGTAAAATAATTCAAATTTTATATATTCAAACCAACTTCAATGTATATTATATGGAACTTTTTTAAATTGATATAAGATCAATTTTTACCTGACATTTCTTTCGCTGCAGTATCCCAATGGAAAAGTTCCCACTTCATTTGATAAAACCAATAAAAGTAGTACCTGTAATCTAGCCATAATAAAATAAACGTAATAATAATGTTGACGATTTTTTTGTTTCAGCAGGAAACAGTTTCATAGCACAAAGTGTTGAAAAAATATTTGGAACGTGCTTGTTACATCTTCCTGTTGACAATAGAACAATGAGATACAAAGAGTAAACTATGATCGAAATATTCAAAGTTTAATTTATTGCTTGTTTTTTTTTTATAAATTCCTGGGTCCAATGCATACTTATAAAACTTTGTTTAGCAGATACATTTTACAAAGTGAAAATATACCACAAAATATTTCATAATTTGATTATAGAAAACCCGAAGACAATTCAAAAATGCGTTGTTATTACCTAATACAATCAACAAACACTTTTGAAGTCTTAATATTGTATCGTCACCTTTAACCCTATGAGCGCCACGTTTTGTTGCCACTCATTGTATGCGAATGACTTTACTATAAGCTACCAGTACATGTATATAGCGTAACGTCAATATATAACATACAAGCAGATGCACGTTATCCACGTTAATCGATTAATTGGTCATCTCATATATTCGGTGAAAATTCCAACATCCTCGGCAGTGATTTGTTTTATTTTAAGGTAAGACATCGAAGTTATTTTTTATTTTATTTTTATTTTTCTACAATACTTAGAAACAATGAATAATATTATAAGCAATACAAAAGTATTGACGAAAACGGAGTTAGAATACTTTAGTCTTATGCATGTTACATAAAGATACAGGCAAGATTTTGCATCATCGATGGATTCAAAAGATGAGGAGTGTTCTTAATTTATTCATTGTTGGCATGGGTATGATTTTTTATAAAGAAATCGTAAATGAAAAAAATGAAAACAACATAATATAAATTTTATGCTTTCAAAGCGCGTTTCTGTATTTACCGTCATCAGGAACGCTCAAAGCCGTATATTGAAGCCAATGATGTATAAGGAACGAAAACGTTAAAGAGCTATAAATCAAAAAGGACCTTAAAATAGGCAAATACATCTAAGGCCAACTTTGCCTGAGGGAGTTGAAACCTTATTTTCTGTAAAATTTCGAATATTTATAAACAGACACATTTAGATAATTTGTTATAAATCATGTCAGTACCGAAGTAATGACTACCGAGCTGATGATACCCTCTGGAACTCATAGTTCATCAGCAGAGGTATCGACTCAGTGATGTAAAAGTTAAAACAAAACGTTATAAATTTCATGTGTCCAAAGAGATTTTCTGGATTTTCTTTCATCAGGAACGATCAAAGCCGAATATTTGACAGCCAAGAATGTATGAGGGTCGAACACATTGAAGAGCTTTCAACTAAAAAGGACTTAAAAATGCCAAATCCATTTAAACACAACTTTGCCTGAAGGAGTTAAAACCTTAGTTTCTGTATAATTTCAAAATTTATAAACGGGCAATTCTAAATAATTTGTTATCAATCATGTCAGTACCGAAATACTGATTACCGAGCTGATGATACCCTCGGGGACTGATAGTCCACCAGCACACCATCGGAGGTATCGACTCATTGTTGTAAAAAATGAAAACAAAACGATATAAATTTCATGCGTCCGAAACGCTTTTCAGTATTTACCTTCATCAGGAACGCTCAAAGCCGAATATTTGAAAGCCAAGGATGTATAAGTACCGAAAACGCTGAAGAGCTTTAAACCAAAAAGGACCTAAAAATAGCTAAATTCATATAAAGCCAACTTTGACGGAGGGAGTTGAAACCATAGTTTCTGTATAATTTCGAATATTTATAAACGGGCAATTTTAGATATTTTGTTCTTTTTCATGTCAATACCGAAGTACTGACTACTGAGCTGATGATACCCTCGAGGTCTGATAGTTCACCAGCATAGGTATCGACTCAGTGCTGTAAAAAATGAAAACAACACGATATAAATTTCAGGAGTCCGAAGAGTTTTTCTGGATTTACCTTCATCATGAACGTTCAAAGCCGAATATTGTAAAGCCAAGGATGTATAAGGACCAAAAATGTCGAAGAGCTATAAACCAAAAAGGACCTAAAAATAGCCAAATCCGTCTAAGGTAAACTTTGCCTGAGGGAGTTGAAACCTTAGTTTTTTGTATAATGTCAAAATTTATAAACGGGCAATTTTAGATAATATTTTATAAATCATGTCAATACCGAAGTATTGATTACCGAGCTGATGATACCCTCGGGGGCTGATAGTCAACCAGCAGAGGTATCGACTCAGTGCTGTAAAAAAATGAAAACAACACGATAAAAATGTCATGCCTCCGAAGCGCTTTTCTGGATTTACTTTCATCAGGAACGCCTAAAGCCGAATATTTGAAAGCCAAGGATGTATAAGGACCGAAAACGTTAATTAGCTTGCCATCACCCACTGAATGATCTATTTTTGTCGATAATACGTTATAGATGTGTAATGAATATAAAAAAATAAACGTGCATGCAAGACTTAGTTCAGTATTTGTGCATGCATTGTTTCAATAATTACGATAACATTAAAATTTCAAGAAACTCGTTTCAGTTTCATATGAATTTATTATAAAAAATCGGATATAAAAACCCTTCTTTCATTGTTTGATTTAGACAGCATAATATGAAGAAAAGAAAACATCGTATCGTGGAGGGGCACTCGTTCATTTGTTAAATTTCAGCAAAATCAATATGGCCCCTAAATGCTTACACTGTTTACATTTAGTGCTTCCTGTTTTTATGATGCAGTATCTATTATTCAAAACTAGTACATGATTAGTTAAAGGTTTGAAATGAATAGCATGAATAAGTTAATGGTGCTAATATAATACCCCATTATAGTTACGGACGATGTACGTTCTTTTTGACTTTTTTAGTTTTTAAGCTTTTCGATTTGATTTGATATAATCACGAACATAATCGCAAACTGGCTACTTCAAAAATGATTTTTGTGCAGATTTCCAAAATTCTACCCAGTGAAAAATGCACTGTATAAAATTAGTCAGAGCTGTAATTTGAAACAAATGCACGCAGTTGTCTCATTGGCACTCATTCCACATCTTCTTATTTATACAAAAATGAAAGATCCTATTGGTCGTTTGTTAGTTTGAAACTCAATGATGTTGGGGACATATGTCGGCTGAGGTGACCGGGCAAAATCTAGAATGTAATCCGTTTGAAAACGACATTTCATAAATAAGTCAGCGCTGTAATTTGAAATAAATACAAACACGAAAGCGAGTGATTCTCTTGGTCATCTATAACATTAAATTTTCGGCTGAAGTTGATGATGTCTTTCCAATTTGTGATCCATTTCTTTAAAAAAAACTTACAATGATCGCCACTTTTATCTGTTAGCTCCGTAACGTACCAAGAAGGGGGAAAATACAAATCTTCGCGTCCAGTAGAGTTATTACAGGAACTGTTTTATAAATAAAATTTCGGTTAAGGTTATTCGGCAGGTTAACTCGAAAATAAATATTCGTGAACGTTTGTTAATTCGTATGCAATTATACATGTTAAAAGACATGCATAGTCGTAAAATTATACTAGAACAATATGTTAATTTATTTATTTACTATAAGACAACATGCAGAGTGGTAAAATTATACTAGAACAATATGTTAATTTATTTATTTAAAAATTAGTTATTTGGTTTCTTGGTTTAAAAAAAAAATGTTTATATTAGCTTACATTATTTTCTATTAAAAAAAAAATCAAAGCTTCTCAATTGAATATAACTCATTTCATTTATTTCATTTTTAAAATTATCCGAAATATTTGGCTGTTCGATAAAAGAATAGTGTTTTACCTCTGAAAAATCGAACTTGGAAAACAAAATAAATTGTTTGCTCGCACGCTCCTTTTTTTATTAGAAAGTAGGATCCCGAAAAACTAAAAATAATTTAATGTGGTCCAAAGAATTTAGATTAACAATAAAATTGAGAATGGAAATGGGGAATGTGTCAAAGAGACAACAACCCGACCATAGAACAGACAACAGCAGAAGGTCACCAACAGGTCTTCAATGCAGCGAGAAATTCCCGCACCCGGAGGCGTCCTTCAGCTGGCCCCTAAAAAAATATATATACTAGTTCAGTGATAATGAACGCCATACTAAACTCCAAATTGTACACAAGAAACTAAAATTAAAAATAATACAAGACTGACAAAGGCTAGAGGCTCCTGACTTGGGACAGGCGCAAAAATGCGGCGGGGTTAAACATGTTTTTGAGATCTCAACCCTCCCCCTATACCTCTAGCCAATGTAGAAAAGTAAACGCATAACAATACGCACATTAAAATTCAGTTAAAGAGAAGTCCGAGTCTGATGTCAGAAGATGTAACCAAAGAAAATAAACAAAATGACAATAATACATAAATAACAACAGACTACTAGCAGTTAACTGACATGCCATCTCCAGACTTCAATTAAACTGATTGAAAGATTATGTCTTCATCATATGAATATCAGGCACAATCCTTCCCGTTAGGGGTTTAGTATCATACCATCATAACATATATGAGAAGAACATAACCCGTGTCATGCCAACAATGCATACATTTTATACAAATATTATTGTTTGGGAATTTAAATTTTCCTAACATAACATTTCTATTATACTCGAATTAGAAAAATACAACGTTGCAACCTTCAAAAGGTGCATACAATAACAAAAAAGGTTAATAAGTCTTTCATATACATAAGGTCAATTATTATCAAAGTACTATGTCGCCAAGTTCATCTCTCAAATGTTAGTTATTCTATTTCTATAGATAATTTTTGTATGTCACGATCGTATACTATAGTTATGTACATAATATGTAAATGAGAATGTGTTCCAGTTTTGAATAGAGGTCATACTTCGACAAGAAAATATACACATGTTAATCATACAAGCACATATGTTTAAACAAAATACAGGGGTGATTATATGAAAGTCCTACCTTGTAATCGGTGAGTAACGCATAACTAAATTAGTGATTTACTTCAAATATTTTTTTTTTGTCATAAATGGAAAAAAAATACTACCATTAAGATAAAAATGCATGGAAGCAATATTAATGCGCGTGACATGTGTTTCTAGAAATACGTTTGTGTGCTTTAATGATCAAACTTCAACCATGAGGTATATGTATGCATCAAAAATTAAAAAAAAAAGCTCTTGCAATATATATCCAAACCCTTGAAGATACGTCTCAAGTTTTAAACTTAGATTTATATTGGTAAGAAGTTTACTGTTGATTCATTAGTATTCGTTGGCTACCATTTTTTGTCGATTTCTTCGGTACAGGTGAACCATGAAATTAAATATTCAACCAATAATAAATTTTCTATAAGCATTTTTGCAGATTTCGGCAAAACCAAACAATTATATATCCACAAACATGTAAGTGTTCCTCAATCCACGAAAATTGGTACCCACGGAAATAACGAATTTTTAGTTCATACTATTAAATTTCACCAGTTTATTTATTATACAGGAAACTCGACATGATAAAAACTCATATAAATACAATGTACTAGGACTATTTGTTAAGTTCTTTAGAGTGATCAACTGCCTGTCAATTATCTGATGTTGTGAGCCGATCCCCGATTTCGCCGTCGTGTGTTTGACTCTGATCTTAATTAATACGGAATGCAAGTTTTCCTGAAAGAGGTAATTGTTCTCACCAGTTTCTTTACCATTTACAATTGGTCGCAATGATGTTCTCAAGATCACTAAGAAACATGATATATACTGTTTTACGTTACTTAACATTGGTTATTCTAGACTTTATTAGTCAATATTTGTGTGGATGTGAGCAAAAATAGAGTCGTGGTCCATGAAACTAAACCTTTGCAGGGCAAACAAATACTCAAAGAAACATGCTTGTTAGTGCTATTCCTCGACTTGTCTGTTGCTCATTTCTATATTAAACGCATTCTTTATTATTATTAGTAGTAGTATGATTAATGAAGTAATAGTAATTTAATTAGTAGAAGGTGTATAAGCAGAAGTAATATAATTTCGTATAGATAAATATTCTTATTATGATTTACAATTATATTTGTGTTGTTTTCATTATGTTATCTTTTTATAAACACTATTATTATAATTATTATTGTCATTATTATAATTATAATTATAATTATTATTATTATTATTATTGTTGTTGTTGTTGTTGTTGTTGTTGTTGTTTATTGTTGTTGTTGTTTTTGTTTTTGTTGTTGTTGTTGTTGTTGTTGTTGTTTGTAATACTAATAACATAACTAATATTAACTAATATGATTAATTTTAAGTTAAAGAAATGTCGGATATAAAGAAGGATATTGTTTTGTACCGAGTAGCTGTATGTGATTACGAAAGAGTAATGAAAATTCGAAACCCGGATGATGTATATGGTGGACATGATTATCTCCCTTCTTGCTTCCATGACTTATTGGACTCTCCAAACTCAATGGCATTTGCAGCTGAACTTGATCAACAATTCGTAAGTCAACATTGTTTGTTTCTATCTGCATACACTATAAGTAATAATTTGTATCTAGAATTAATCTTTTTCGAGCTTTCCAGAACTGTCATAATTATCGTGGTATCCAACGTTCAATAAGAACCAGATAACTTTGATACATATTCGCGGTGATTGATGTTCGCGTTATGTCTTTACTCGCAAAAATTGAGGAATTAAATCGCTTTCGAAAATTAGTTGGCCTACAGTATTACTAACCCAGTAACCAGCAATCATGCACTGACCACAATTCAATTGGTGTTGTTAGTTTTTGTAATTTGTTTGTACATATTATGTTAACAGACCAATTTTTGAAGAACTAAAAAAAGTTCGGCAATGCAGATTTGCAATTTTGTTTTGTATTATCTTTTTGCATTCCTTTAAATTTTTAGCTTGATTTGGTCTTGAACTGTCCTGGTTTGACACTTATGTGCATGATTGAGATGAAACGCGAGTGAATAGTTCTGAGGACGGTATTTGTACTTTTTTGACTTTCTAATCATCGTGATTTATTATTGTCAAGAAAAGCATCTTATATCGGAAGCAAAATGAAAAAAAATGCATTAATTTTGTTTTTCTTCAGGTTATTTGTGAACAACCGATACAAAACAAATAAAAACGAATAGAAAAACACCAACATCCATTGCATTTCATTTAGAATGAAATATACTGACAAAACCATACGTTAATGTTATGTTATTTTTGCAATAGCCCTTTCTATACACTTGAAATATGAACTTCCTACACAAATATATATGTTTCATATACATCCTCTGAATGAATATGATGAACATTGCTGTAATTTGTGTCTTGGAAAAATAAGGTACATCTCTTGACAATAATAACTACACCAAATAAAGTAATTGTTGTTCAACAAAAAATGACTAACGAACTTTTTTACTTATTAATCAGATAGCTTTCACATTGGTAAATTTGATAGACGATGGCAAAACATTTGTGTTTCGGGCTAATAGAGTTTCAAAAGCATATGAAGGTGCAGGTATTATGAAATGGTTGTTGACTAACGTTGAAAACACCCTCCTTAAGACAACTTTCGTCGAACGTCAATTATCAGCCACTGTCGGAAACGACAAGAACACGATGAAACGTTTACAGGAAATGAGATGTTCCATTGCTGTCGACAGGGTTCGTATAAATTTTCAATTTTGTAGTACGAGATATTTTTAGTGGTATTTAATATGCATGGTATATGCACACATCATTATGGCAGAAACAGAATATCTACTTATTTTTAGCGCATAGATGGCATCTGAAATATGACTTGGATCTCTGGGTAAAGAGTTTATATCCGCTCCGAACATGCTTTGCAATTCTTCACTAATGTGTCAAATTAAATGCAGTGTTAGTAGTATGGAATGATTCCAACTACAACTCAGCACAGGAGATTGAAATGAAACAACTTTGAATTATTATATCTATTACATATTGTGTTAAACTGTTAGGTTCATTGAGGATTTGCATGTATTACAATTAGGAAAATTAAATGATTCTTACTTTGGTAATTTAATGTACTACCAAAATCAAAAAATTATCTAAAATCCCAAGAAAATCATCGAATGTGAAAGTATACTTTTATTATAATTTCATATTGGTATAAAATTGAATATAATTCTGACTGATTTCAGTCATTCTAAATTTCAATGCATTAAAAACATTAATCAAAATAAAATCTTCAAAATGTGCTTATATATTTTTGATCTCATGTATTTAGAAATATACATTTTGTGTAGCTGAAAATAATTGCTTACGGTTTCTGGAAATAATTCATTTGAAGATTTGGTGTAGTCTCTGCAAAATATATATAATAAAGGTAATCTGATGGTTTATCTTTTCTTTAAGACATCAGTTATTCTCCTTATTCATCTAAATTTGTGATTATAATAATATTTACAGCTTATAACACGATGTCGTACAAACATTTATGAGCAGTATTTTTGTCAGGGCTTGAAGGATTAAGGTTTTGTTTGTTGTGTTTCACACCACCTTCACCACATGCTTTATATAGACGTATTTACACTTGTATGCAAGTTTGTCGGCCATTACGTAAAATCACACAGGTTCCCGTAAACTTTGACATCATAATTCAAAACATTTGACGTCATAATTAAAAAGTGATTGTTGTCTGACGTCAAAAGGTGATTCGGAGTAAATCTAAGGTCATTCGGAGGCAAAATATAGCTAAATACCAAAAGTGTAAACACGTTTATTGGCTGCAATGTTTATCGGCGGGGGAAGCTGGAGTAACCGGAAAGAACTGTCAACCTTTGGCAGGAAAACTGGCAATCTTTTTTCAATTAAGATCAATTTGCAAGCACCTCGCCATCAGCTCACAAGCTCAATGACTATGGGCCACTGTTGATGAACTACCTAAACCAATTAGCTACCGAGTTCCATCCAGGATTCAGCTATATCATACTTATTTGCTTGATTTTGCAGGAGATGAAGTATTTTGAGACAAGTACACTGAACCTAGTTATTGCGCTGGAATCTTGTAAAATCGAACAATCTAATGTTCACGAAATGAGCGAAGAAAAATTAAACAGCTTATTCGATACTCCAGTATGTAGCTTATTTGGAAAAAGTAGAATTGTTGTCAACTGGGTACCATATTATCCAATCCAATCAAATATATCATTCATTACACGAGAAACAACGTCAGTGATTGGTTCAGATTTAGATAATTTAAGAACTGCAATGGTATCCTTTGGTACCAGTTTTCAAACTATTCATGGTTTAACATATGTCATAGATCTTTATGGAAATGTAGATCAGAATGTCTTATCTCATATATATGGACATATTAAGAGTTGTTTGAATTCAAAATACTGCAACATCACAATTGGTGTGTGCTATGATAAAAAAATTGCAGACGAATATTTCATCAATGTTTTAGCCAATTTTAACTTTACCAAATGCACAATACAAGACAGTGGATATCTATGTGTGGAAAGAAAAGTGCTTAGATGATCAGTCCAGCACTAACAATAATGATTAGTAATGCAGATTTTTTTTCCTCATCATGCATTTTTTTATCAAACAATTGAGTTGTCTTTCAATTATAATGTTTAGCTACGTGGTAAATATGACATGGTGTTTAATATATTTTTTCATCCAAATTGTTATGATGTTTGTTGATAAGTCGGGTAAAATAAAATTAACTTTTAAACTTGAAACAAAAATATTGAGTCTCTCTTTCTTTTCTGTTAGACAGGGTGTCACCTACGTTTTTCTATTGTCATAATTGTCTCTACTTTCGTTGTCTCTACTTTCGTTGTTCTCGATGCGAAATCATCAATATAAAAAAGAAGATGTGGTATGATTGTCAATGAGACAACTCTGCACAAGAGACCAAAATGACACAGAAATTAACAACTATAGGTCACCGTACGGCCTTCAACAATGAGCAAAGCCCATACCGCATAGTCAGCTATAAAAGGCCCCGAAATGACAATGTAAAACAATTCAAACGAGAAAACTAACGGCCTAATATATGTACAAAAAATTAACGAAAAACAAATATGTAACACATAAACAAACGACAACCACTGAATTACAGGCTCCTGACTTGGGACAGGCATATACATAGAGAATGTGGCGGGGTTAAACATGTTAGCGGGATCCCAACCCTCCCCATAACCTGGGACAGTGGTGTAACAGTACAACATAAGAACGAACTATAAAAATCAGCTGAAAAAGGCTTAACTCATCAGATGGATAAAAATACAAATACTACAAATACAATTGGACGTAGCCGGGTACTTGTACATCCCAACAACAAAAAGACACTAAGTACAGATCTGAGAATACTCGCAGTTACTGACAGCTAGTTCAAAGCCACTAACAACTAATACAAAAAATTATGCATCTATGACTAAATTATCAATCAGTACACATCCAACATCCAATGGATTTAGTGTAAAGACGTCATAAACAGTCAGAGAAAAACATGACCTTGTGCAATGCCAAGATTCAGGTATCGACAGATTGTAGATCCATGTATGTGTATATGTATATAACAATAATATTTAGTTTACTTTTAATTTACTGATAACAAAATCAATAGTAATACCAATAAAAACAATATTCAGTGATCTAATTATAGTGTTGAATTGGTAAGGTTTTTTGAAAACATGAATTGTCCATGGATAATCGAACTGACTCCATTGCCCATGAAAGATTCCAACAAAACATACGCTAAAGATGATATCATCAGATTGCTGGACGTTTTGATAGAAGCCAATTTTGTTGAGGTGGTAGGTATTCCAACGGGTACTAATTGTGAAACTCTTCTGGTCGACATGCTTTTGTACTTATATGAAGCAGAATTTATACAAAATCATCTCAAGAACAAAAACAAAAATACATATTGCAAAATTCGTTTACTTCTCATTTAGATATATTTATGATATCTTATCACTAAAACTCCACATTTCAATTAATGCTTAGTCTCATATACCTGAACTTGAAATTCAATATACAAATGCCAGCAAACAGAAAGTAGATATAAGAAGACGTGGTATGAGTGCCAATGAAACTATCCATCAAAATAACAATTAGTAAAAGGTAAATCATAATAGGTCAAAGTTCGGTCTTCAACACGGAGCCTTGACTCACACCGAACAGCAAGCTAAAAAGGGCTCCAAAAAATGACTAGTGTAACACCATTCAAACCAATGGTCTAATGTATATAAAAAACAAGAAATGAAAAACATTTATGAACCACATCAATTCATTGATTGATATTTTCCTCGATATTTACACATATGAATGTATGACAAACATGATGATTTCATCTTTCAAACGGTCAACTTCTAATTTTTTAACAGTAACAAACCCTCTGCCCCAAATCGTGGTATTTATATATTTGAAGTGATACATTACTGTTGTGCATGTTTACAATTTAAGAACTTGTGATTTATTGGGATGTGCTACTTACACAATTACACAAAACTGATCCAATAGAATTAGGAGGAAGACAAATTGAAATCGACTCTATATTAGATGTACTGTCACAACTTCTGAATTAGTTGACTGACACCTTATATATGAGTCAACTCACTAGCAACATGGTTTCATGATATCGGAGCGTTAGATGCTAGAAGAGTCGTATTTGGAATTTTAACAATTGAATCATATTCCCAATTGTGACAATTTTGCCGAGTACATTTTGGCCGAGTGTGTTGCGCTATTTTTTGACACATGTCTGTTGGTTTTTTTAACTCATTGTTGTCAAAATAATGAAATTTAATGCGACTGTCATACAAGTGAGAGGTTTAGATAGCTTTAGAACCAGGTTTTATCCATCCTTTTCTACATAAGAAAATGACTGTACCAAGTCACGAATATTACAGTTGTTAGCCATTAGTTTGATGTGTTTTAGCTTTTGATTTTGCCATTTGATTATGAACTTTACGTTTTGAATTTCCTCGGAGTATTTTTTGTTATTTTACTTTTTGCATGGCGGGTGATGCATACATAGCAGGACACTATTACCCTGTCTACGCAACTGGTTCCGCTCAATTTGGAGTTATTCCTCCAGTTTTTGTTTGTTACGTATATACATTGATGTGTATCCCCTCGATCGATTAATGAGATTTGAACATTGGTAAATAACTGTTGCCTATTTCTAATACGATTCCATCAATACATAAGCATGCTTCGGTCTTTTTTTTTTTTTTTACAGTTCTGTAAATTTTTCCGTAATATTAGCTTCCGATGTCCTGTGATATTTATCAAAAAATACACATATATATATATATATATGTATCAGCACAACAATGTTATATTTGCAAATTTGCGGAAGCAAATTTTTGTTCTTCCATCGACGGGATTCTAACTTGTGCTATTGTTATACGGAGACAACACCGCCTGCACTGTGTCGATCGCTCTAGACCATTTGTCAACCACGACTGAACTAATAATTCAGCTTTCGGTGGTCTAGTTTTACCTTTCCTCGTCAGTAGAATCTAGAGATGTAACACAGGACATGATATATTAGGCATGACGATGGAATTGATTGCAAATTAGCTAAATATCTATCGTATAGGATCGTAAGATACAGTCACAAAAATAATTATCTTGATACATTGTAAGTACGTCTAAACAAGTGACAATTCTACGACAGATCCATTCATTGGATCACCAGTGAAGTTGATATACGGCTAAAAACACATTTAATATTCATAAAAACTTTAAATATCAGCACAACAATGTTAAATCTGCAAATTTGCGAAAGCAAATGTTGTTATTCCCTCGCCGGGTTTCGGACTTATGCTATTTGGGATATCGAGACAACACTGCCTGCACTGTGTCCATCGCTCTAGACCACTCGGTTACCTAGACTGAACTTTTAATTCATCTTGCGGTGGCCTAATGTTACCTTTCCTCGTCAGTATAATCTAGAGTTGTAACACATTATATGATACATTGTATCTTAGGCTTAAAGATGGAATTGATTGCAGATTAGCTGAATACCTATCGTAAAGGATCGTAAGATATAATTATATAGATTCCAAATATCTGACATTTTAATAGCAGAGATGAATGCAGACGGAGGGAGACAATGAAAAAAACATCAAAGAAGAAAAAAAAACAAAAGCCTGGTCAGGAGTAAAACAAAACAAATTCACGTATAATAACATAAAGAGTAAATGAATCAATACTTCAACTTACATTTCAGGAGATATAATCCATATAAATAGATAAATACATATGTTAATGAATAAAGTAAAAATGCCCATACATCAATTTTGTTTTACTTTAAATTAAGATTATCGAAAATTCCATCAATCATTTTGGATATTGAAATAGTTGTGCCTTGAATATCGCTGAATATACATAATAGACAACTTTCGAGTTCGATGCATTTCCGTCAAAAACTCTGGTTTTAGTGAACATCATTCGTGCGTTTATGGGCATCGTCACTTCCGTTCCAATGTTGAGCAAGTGGTTGGAAAACTATCATGCTATATTGCACGAATTATTCGGCAAATTAAATTCTCATAATTGACAATCAGCACTTCTGTCATTAGGGAATTGTGATTAAGTACTTACAATACAAACATTATTTCTAGTTTATCCTGCACAATGACGACCACTAAGACGCTTGATGAACGTTAATAGTGCAGGGATACAGGCGATCCCTCTATCTGGTAAATGACGTCATAAAGGCGCGCATAATTGACGAGTTTTTTCCGGTGAAGGATGAACTCGAAAGTGGTCTATTGTCGAAATGTAATTCAGGAGCAGTATTTGGAACTAACTACCACGGTGTCGATACCTTTATATCTGTTAATTGACAGTCATTCACCTGTCCAGTAGCAAGTAATTTGGTACTGGCATGAATATAAGGTTATTGTTGAAATGGAATTTGAAGTACAAGATTTTGGACATCATTTGAAATTAATGTAATTCCCTTGTGCATAGCTCTGATTCCTTGTCCGGATTTAGATATACTAATGGTCTTTTGTTAGATTTTATCAGCACAGCAACGTTTGTTTAAGGTTTTTTGATTATCAAATCTTATCGTCTCGAGCTTCACGAAAGAGAAATCTAATATAAAAAAAATGCATCTGATGCATTAAATTGGTATCATTAATTGTGTGTTTCTTCAATTATGCAACGTTAAACATTCATCATTTGAATATTTCACATTGTGAATGTTAAATTAGTTAAATAAATATTTTTAAAGATACTTGAAGTGGGTCACCTGTAAGACCTGATATGTAAATATTCAGATTGATTGGTTGATTGTTGGTGTTTTAACGCCACTTTTAAGTGCCATTTTTGGCTATTTCCTGGCGGCCAGTTTTTATTGGTGGAAGAAAACCACCGACCTTCGATAGGAAAACTGAAAATCCTAGTCAATTAAGATTGAAGTCGAGTGCACCTGCACGTGCGGGGTTCGAACTCGCGACCTCAGTGTTGACTGGCTAGTGATTACAGTAGCACAACTACATAGACCACTTAACCACCAAGGTCCCTCGTAAATATTCAGGATGACAAGTGTACTGAGGTTTGTGTAAATTAGGACGTGCATGTACATAGTTGTTTTATGTACTTCAATTATACATCGAAGATTATATGAAACATTGACCTTGTTTTATGTAAATAACAGAAACAAAAACTAATTTGATATTTGCCTTCGAATTTACCATTTCTTAACATACCAGTACATGGCCAAAAGTATTTGTCACCTGCATTTTTTTGCTATATATTTCATATAAAAACACATTTTTTAAAAAAAAATATGTTGAAGGCATTTATGGTTGGATTTTTATCAACAAGGCCTTAAAAGACGTAGAATTGTCTAAAGTATGTTTGTTTATTTGGTTATTGTTTTGTATTCAGGTGTTTTTGTTTTCTCTTGATGAGAACACATACAATAAAATTTTGTAATTTAATTTGGTTGAATATATAGCGAATTTCTGAACAGAAAATAATTATTTGTGTTTATCTTGTGAAAAAATGAAAATGATCCACGAAAAAAATTTAACCAAATAAAAAATAAACCTGTGACAATGCTGATTCTATTGCTACCAAGTTGCTTAAAATCAAACCAAAAATGACCCAAAAATATTTTTTTGAAAAAATGTAGTTTTACATTAACCATACAACGCATTCACAGAACAAGGATTCGCAATAAATAGAAATTACAATATAACATAGGCGCGAGATTCAAACAACATAGTAAAGATGCGCAAAAACAGAACAATAATTTAGACGAGCTATACACAAAGCATTAACAACGCGTTAAACACAGCACATAATAAATACTGACCTAGTCCATATATAACATGATAAAGACGCGGTATACCTTAATATACTATAGGTGTGTTATACAGATATAAAAGGAAATATAAAAACAAAGAAACGAAAGTAATAACATTTTACTCAGAAAACTAGAATAAAACTATTCGAACAATTTTGATTACTGTGTTAAACGCATTTATCCTATTTTTAACTTTATATAAAGAATACCACAAATGCAGTTAAGTCTGCCTCATATTTCGACTTGCATCTAGAAATTGACAATGGGACTTTTTTTAACATCGTGTTCTTATTTGAAGCTTTTCTGGTTTCCTAAATATGATAAGTCACATTTTTTTGATAATATAGAACGAAAAATGAGCATGAGTCAAAAACCTGATGTACAGTAGTTGTCGTTTGTTGGTGTGGTTTATAAGTGTTTTTCGTTTTAACTCGTTTCTCGTTTTGTATATAGATTAGATTAGACTGTTGGTGTTCCTGTTTGAATGGTTTTACACTAGTATATTTGGGGCTCTTTATAGCTTGTTGTTTGGTGTGAGCCAGGGCTCCATGTTGAAGGCCGTATGTTTACCTATAATGGTTTACTTTTAAAAATTGTGACTTGAATGGAGAGTTGTCTCATTGGCACCCATTATATATGATACCACATCTTCTTACATCTTTTATGTCAAATTATCAAACAAGACCAAAATTCTATACCCTATTGCACTCTTATGGCCAAATAGTCAAGATAATTTAATCATACTCACTTGCAAGCGGAGAAAGAAATTAAGAAAACGGGTGATTTCCAAATACATAACGAGTTTTGACGTTTGGTTGTCTTTTGATTTTTTCCTGTCGTCTGTTGCTGTTTAATGTCTTATTGAGGTACCAATTTAAACAAAAAACATGCACACTCATTCACCCATTATGACAGACAATTTTGAGCCGTGCTATTAGCCCGAAATTTTTCTTCCAAAATTTCACGCACTTGAGCTTTGTATGAGCACAATTGTGAATCACTCTCTCTATACATTGTTTTGTTCGGTTTGTTGAATACAATTGTTAATTTATGTATCATTGTCATTTTGCTTAGTTTCTTTTGTTACCTATTCTGACATCGGACATCGGACTTGGTCTTCTTTTGAACTGAGTTTTACTGTACGTATTGCTTTTTGTTTGTTTATTCTACATAGGCTAGATGTTAAAAACAGAGGGTTGAGAATTCACAAAACATTTTTAACCCCGCCGCATTTGTGCACATGTCCCAAGTCAGGAGCCTCTGGCCTTTGTTTGTCTTGTATGTTGTTTTTTTTAAATGTTTTTTTATTTTAGTTCATTCTATGTTTTAGAGTTTAGGGAGCTACCATTTGATTTTTATGGGGGGTAGAATGAAAAATTTTGTCATGCACTTTTTTTATTTGTAATCTCTGTCCTGCCTTTTTATTTTTCTCTCTATTCGGTCCTGCCTTTTTTTTTTTGTTTATCCTGACTTTTTTTTTACATAAATTGTCATCCTGCCTTTTTGTTTGCCAAGTTGCTCATCCTGCCGTTTTTTTTTACTCAAAACTCCTGTCCTGCCTATTTTTTTTCAAATTTCATCCAAGCCCTGAACTAGTACACAAATTTATTTATAGGCGCAAGGTGAACCTCCGTGTGAGAGATTTTCTTGTTGTGTTGAAGACCCATTGGTCGGTTCGTTGTCTCTTTGACGCATTTCCCATTTCCATTCTCAATTGTATTCTGATATAAACCAGTCGAAAAATTAGCCATCAATAAAAACACATTATTGATTCAATAAAACTTTATATTATAACAAGTGTATAAATATTATATGAAAAATTATGAAAATATCAATCACGAATATGAAATGGAAATAAAATAACAAAAATATCTTATCACAGAAGAAATATTTACATAAAAGCCCATTTGTCCAATATATGTTAAAAAAATAAAGTATTGTTATTGCACATAATTACATAATGTAAAATCATCCACGTTTAAATGTACATTAAAAGCACTTCTTGTGGACAATACTGGGTCCACATTCGTCATATTCCTGTTTAGATATCCACATCTGTCCAAAAAGTAAAATCACAAAAATACTGAACTCCGAGGAAAATTCAAAAAGGGAAGTCCCCAATCAAATGGCAAAATCAAAAGTTCAAACACATCAAATGAATGGATAACAACTGTCATATTCCTGACTTGGTACAGGCATTTTCTTATGTAGAAAATGGTGGATTGAACCTGGTTTTATAGCTAGCTAAACCTCTCACTTGTATGACAGTCGCATCAAATTCCATTATATTGTCAACGATGCGTGAACAAAACAAACAGACACAATAGGTAAAAATGTCACAAATAGGGGTACAGCTGTTAACATTGTGTTATCATCTTAATCACTATAAAAACAAAAAAATGTAACGAAGAAGCACAAAAAGGCATACATCAAATTTAACATCCTCATTTTGCTTGTATTATACGATTTTATTTATCTATGTAAAATCCACCCATAAAGGATGGAAGGTTTTAAGTAATGGTGTAAATTTGCGCGTTTGAAATTCGCACAGGTAGACATAAAATAATTTTGTCGTTCAAAGTATGACGGGATACATACAGAGTCACGTAAAATAGATACCACAAAAAACAGACTTAACAGTAAAAGTAATAATAATAAATAAAATAATTGTGTGGTTCAAAGTATGACGGGATACATAAGTACAGAGTCACGTCAAATGTATATCACAAAACACAGACTTAACAGTAAAAGTAATATTAATAAATAAAGTAATTTTGTCGTTCAAAGCATGACGGGATACATAAGCACAGAGTCACGTCAAATGGATATCTCAAAAAACAGACTTAACAGTAAAAGTAATATTAATAAAGACAAATAAATGAATACTATAACACGTTATTAAGATGATAAACAAGTCAGTACGCAAAATCTATACTTCAAGACCATCGTTTATTATTTTTGAAGTTGGTACGGAATATTTATCAACAAGTTCTTGGTACCTTTTTTAGAAAAAGGACATGACGTTCTTTGACATACCCCTGGTTCATCAACTTTCTGCTCAGACACTGGTGACGTTTTACAAAGTCTGAGTAGGAGCTGCAAGCTCTTGAATACCGAATAAGTTGGGAAATGTATATCCCATATGCAGGTGAAGTTGGTATATTGCTACTAAGGTGGGGGAAATTGATAATTTCAAAAATTAAAATCGTCTCGTTTGTCATAGATTCTGGTACTGAGATGACTGTATATGTCAAATTCGAGGTATAAGTCTAAAAATGAGGCGGAGGAAGCCGTGTCTGTTGTCTCTTTAATTTCTAGTTCTGGTGGATATATTAATGGAACCCAATCAGAAAAGTTCGGATTGTTAATGGAAAGAACATCATCAACATATCTGAAAGTGAAATTAAATAACCTGGCTTCTTTGATCTTCTTGTTTTTGACAAGTGTCTGACGGAACTCCGATTCATATGAAAATAAGAAGAGGTCGGCAAGGAGAGGCTCACAGTGTGTTCCCATAGGAATGCCGACAATCTGTTGAAAAATTCTACCTCCAAATTCAACAAATATGTTGTCAATAAGAAACTCCAGCATACTGATCACTTGTTCCTTTGTTTAGCATGTTTTACCCTTTTGTTCACTATTAACAAAATATGCGTTATGGTATCCACAAGGTAATAAATTTATAGCGTATGCTACCATTTTTATGATGAAAAGCATTGTGGATTATTTCTTTTAGACGGTTTTTTCAATTTCACATGGGGAATGATGGTATACAAGGTTGAAAAATTAAAAGTTTTGATAAAACTAATTTCAGAAAAAGACCGAGATTTAAAATTATCCAGAAAATCTTTAGAGTTTTTAAGAATCCACATATGGTTAATACCACTACGCGAGTAAACAGTTTCACAGTATTTCTGAAGACCCTCTTTCACTGCGGACATAATTTTAGTCAATCTAATGGAAAATTCTTTAGTGGAACATGCAGATGAGACGGCAATGTACCGTTGTCTGTACGGAATTTTGTGAAGTTTAGGTATCCAATACAAACAAGGTAAGTCCTCCGATTTGTTGTTCAATGCAATGTTCACTGAAGCCATGAAGGACTTATGATTCGCAAAAATCTCATCCTTGTCAAATGATAATGTTTTTGTATGTGGGATTACCTGAGTGCTCATTTATTCCTAATTCTTTTACAAGACACTCGTAGTAATACGATTTACATATAAAGACAATATTATTTGAAGCTTTGTCCGCAGGAACAACAACATACTTATCTTGAAGAGATGATAGACATTTCACAGCCTCTTTGTCTCTGAAAACGGACTTTGGTCGATCATTCACACAGTTTTTCAACTTATGAATGCGACGTTTTATCAGAGACCTGATTGTTTTGACCCATTCTGACAAAGTGTCCAGTTGAACTTCTTCTCGTTTAGCCCATGCTCTGGCGTAGTCCTCAATGGAATCCATAATTATTTTGAAGTTATGGTTCCAATTGATGTGTTGGGGTTCTCTAAACTTAGGACCATGAGAAATCACCTTTCGGAGATTTTCATGTTGAATTATGTTTAGATCCCCAGTAATAACATGGCCAGAGGGGCTGTAATTGTAAGGCGAGTGGAAACAGTCACATGTCAGAGGTTTTTTTTAGGTATTTTTCTAAATCAAGGTCCTGTAATGCTTGTTTATAGTTAACTATTTTGGGTGCAATGGTTTTGGTGTAACTGTAGGATACAATAGGAACAGACTGATTTTGAAAATAAATAGGAATTTTAGATGTTACCTCCTTGTGATGTAGAACGTTGCTGATGTTGATTGCATCAATTCCTCTATTGGTAAAGTAAACAGGAAGGAATTTTCTCTTTTCCTCGTGTAAAGGTTCCGATCTTACTGGTTTAAAAAGACGGAAAAGAGCTACATCACAAATTATACTGATAAGTCTGTATATTGGAGAAAATGTATTTATGCATCCTTTGTCAAGTGCATAATCTCTCAAACATTTTAGAAAATTAACAGGCAGTGAAAAAAGAATAGTTCTATTGTAATGTAACCCTAGCGGATGATGAAGATGAGAAAGAAGGTCATCAAAGCTCCCAGAGGGCGACCTAGATTTGGAAGACTTATTAACATTAGGCCGATGGTAACGTTTTTGCCCATGACTACGTTGGTTTCGTAAGGTAGTATTAAATAAACTCATTACATTAACATCACTGCAGGCTGGACTTGACAAATTTCCTACTCCTTTGACATTATCATTGCAACCATATGGCATTGCAGTACCTAGTTCCCTTATCCAGAAATTGTCTCTATCTTTTCGAAAAGGAGTACTAAGTACAGGGCTATTTGTGTGGTGATAAATTTTCTCGATGATGCGTACTTTCATAGATAAAGAAGGATCATGGTCCGGTTGATTAAAATGGTTATAAAGAACCCTGAATTGCGGATCTTTATTATCAGACCGGTGTTGATTCATCCTTTTACGCAAATATTGTCGGGTTTCACCAATATAAAGTAGTCCACACAAAGTACATTCAATTCCGTACACGACATTGTCCGTGGAACAGTCCAGAGGCTCGAAAGATTTAGTATAATACGTTTTTCCTGTTAAATTACTGGTAAAATCAGGAGTCGTGATTAACATATTACATGTCTTACACGTGCTCCTTTTTCCTTTTTTGTGTTTACAATCAGAAGAAATGATAGGGGTTGATTCACTTGTAGCAGGTGTATTCAAACAGTCGAAAATATTAACGCAACATGGCTTTAATTTATGAAAAGTATCTGAATTTTTAAAGTAGTCATTACCTTCTGGCTGAACGTACGTCAAATCAGGGGTATCCCGGAGGATATTCCGTGGAACACACAAATCAAATGCTACAGTGTTCCGTGCAGCAAAAGAGGACCTTGGTAACCCGGGCGACGTCCCAGCCGGTTTGTTCTTTGTATTATTTGTTTTCATCATGCATAAAGCTACCAAGTTAATGATGCCCTCGGGGAATAATCCACCAGCAGTAAAGATTCTTCTAGGAAGAAACTTGACATCGACTTGGTTGTAGTAAAAAATAAAATCACAAAAATACTGAACTCCGAGGAAAATTCAAAAAGGAAAGTCCCCAATCGAATGGCAAAATCAAAAGTTCAAACACATCAAACGAATGGATAACAACTGTCATATTCCTGACTTGGTACAGGCATTTTCTTATGTATAGATTTATAGATTTACAGGGCATTGTGATCATTATCTAAATACAATGATATTTAATTTTACACTTCATTTGCATTTTTATGTAATGCAGTCAAACTATCTGAAATCTCTAATTCTCCTCGACTCTTTTCGTCTTATTGCTGTATACTTTAACCACTTTCACACTGACAGCAGAATAATAAAACGTAATAACGTTTGGGGTTTTTTACTATGGAAAATGGCATTCAAGTATAAAATAAATTACCAAACCGCACTAAGGGAGCTACCATTTGATTTTTATGGGGGGGGGGGGGGGGGGGGGGGGGGGGGGGGGGGGCTAGGATGAAAAATTTTGTCCTGCATTTTTTTTAGTTGTAATCTTTGTCCTGCCTTTTTATTTTTCACTCTATTCGGTCCTGCCTTTTTTTTAAAGTTTATCCTGACTTTTATTTACCTAAAGTGTCATCCTGACTTTTTTTTTAGCAAGTGTCTCATCCTGCCTTTTTTTTTTCTCAAAACTCCTGTCCTGCCTATTTTTTTCAAATTTCATCCTAGCCCCCCAGAAAAATCAAATGGTAGCTCCCTTATGATTTATGCAAAACACTTTTCTTTTTTTGTTTTTTTTGTTTTTTGTTTGTTTGTAGTTTTCATCTATATTAAAACCCGATTTCAGCAAGCATGACGATATCAAAACGGTCAGTTGTATTGAGGGAGGAAAACGGAGTATAAAGAAAGAATTTTTTTTTCTTCTCTTAGACCACATGGCGACCAAGGTCTTGCATATAATTTGAATACTACATTTGTTTTGGTTAAGCTACTAACCTGGATACATTGTTGAACCTCCGGACAGAACAATATTATTATACAGATCTCGTCTGATGTCAATATCTGTTGACGTGATTGAGTTATGGGGCATCTCATGTATACCGGCAGCCTCCATTACCGTAAAAGATGGCTGAAAAAGAACTTCCGGACATCTGAATCTTTTGTTTCCAATAGTGATAACACTGCCATCTAGTAGCTCGTAGCTCTTTTATATTTGAGATGATTTGGCAGATGCATCTAGTTCTTGCTCGAAATCAAGTGCAACATGACACATTTTCTCTTTGACATCTCGGACGATTTCACATTCAGCTAAAATGACAAACAACAGTATTTTAAAATCATATTTAAATTTGTGAAATTTGGAAAAAGTCAAACATTTGCTATAATGATTTCTTTATACTCTTCGACTTCTAATTTTAAATAGCCCATAAGTCTAAGTGACTTCCTGATATGCTTGGTTACTCTTTGACTCCTGCCGGTCATATATCAGAAAAATTTATATATATATTGAACCCATCTATGATATGTAGTTTTCCGTTATATTCATGTAATATTTGCCACTGAACTTTAATCATAGAGAATAATTCTATAGATATACTATCAAAGTAATTATGTGTTTGCATATCGATATCATGTTTTATAACACATCAAATTAAAAATATTTACAGGAACTGTTAAAACAGTATCCTCGCTCACGAAGTATTCTCTGCAGGTATGTTGTCAAATCTCGTCCTGAGAGATCTAGTCTCTTAATGGCATGGGGTAGAGCATATCCTAAAATATAAACAACATAATTATGTAACATTGCTATTGAGGAAAATGTGATTGTTTAGCTTCATTTGCTTCAAGCTTCAATCAATCTTTTTAGTTTAAACGTTTAGGAGGAAATTAATAATGAATGAAATGAAGGCATAGAAATCAAGAATTGAAGGAGTAAATTGAATCGCATCTTTTCCTGCAAGTATGAAAAATTGTCACTTGATAAATAATAAGTACATGTATGATGCCACAACTAAATTGATTCAAAACGTTACATGCAATTTATTATGATAACACATTGTTTTATTTTTATTTAGTAGAATTCGTTGGAATAGGAGTTTCTGACATCATATAGTATTCAATTAAAAATGTATACATGTTTGTATAAAGGAAAATCGCAAAAAGATCGTCCAATGATATTTCAATTTGTTTACCTTCATATATAGGAACAACATGAGAAACTCCATCTCCTGCATCAAAGACGATCCCTGTTGTTCGTCCTGATGCATACAAGGATAAAACAGCCTGGATACCGACGTAAAATGCTGGTGTATTGAAAGTCTCAAACATGGTCTGAAATCAAAAATATCTTATAAACATAAACAATAAAATTCTCAGTAAATGTAAAAATACATGAATTTCTTGTATCATCTTAAAATAATTATAATTCCGGTATGATTCTATAATATCACTTATATTTTGAAATTGGTATTCAAAATCAAACTGATTCATGTATTAATTAAAGATATTTACGAATGTCTTCCCATTTTATTAAATCGACATTAGAACCATATATTTGAATTGAGTTGTCTCCCGTTAAACGTGTTTAATGTCAATATAACCGAAAGGAACAAAACTTAATACATACGAATGCGCGTTTTCTTTTGCAAAAAGAAATAAAATGAAAAGGCTACGGCAGCCGATTGTTCCCATTTTCAAAATTTGAAAAGATTTTTCAAAGACAAATCCAGTAGTTTCTGATTCATATGATACATAGTAGTGTTTTAGGTATTTGTGTCGCTTTGTTGATGTTTCATTTCAAAAATCCCCCATAACCATCTTACTGTCAAACATACGCATAGTAGTGGTTTGGATATTTTTGTTGCTAGGTTGTTGTCCCATTGACAAATACCCCCATATCCTTTTTACCAACAAACATCCACTTATTTTTCTCGCGAGGTTGTTTTATCATTAACAAATACCCAATAATGTTTGACTGAAAAACATGTGCATAGATAACTTTTGGTTTTTTATGTTGTTAGGTTGCTGTCTTATTTGTTTATACTTCCATATTTTATAGATGAACATATGTTTAGAAATACAGTCAATGTGGTGTTTCATGTACATGTACATATATGCTAAAATGAAACGCACAAGAGAAGAACAGAGAAAGTAACAGAGTCGACGATACGAAAAGCAGACTAATATTTGAAACGGACTTGTTTATTTCGGGGCCTTTTATAGCTGACTATGCGGTATGGGCTTTGCTCATTGTTGAAGGCCGTACGGTGACCTATAGTTGTTAATTTCTGTGTCATTTTGGTCTCTTGTGGAGAGTTGTCTCATTGGCAATCATACGTACACATCTTCTTTTTTTGTTAAGTAGGTCTGTAAATATTTGTGTCATTTTTTGAAAATAGGAACTTTTAGACTTTGTCAATGTAGCCAAATTTTGCTCCCCTTAAAAAAAGATTGTTGACCTTGTGCTGTCTTTTGATTTTTCTTGTTGTTTGATTGCTGTCTATGGCGTATCGTCACTTTGAGAAATAATAGATGCACAATCATTTACCAAATATGCCAAACATTTGTAAGCTGATCTAACTTTGAAATTATTCCACAAAGACCTCACGCACTCGTTTCATTCTCGCTACTATGACAACACAATGGCGGTTCACCATCTCTCCATACATGCTTTTGTTTTACTCTTTTTGAATTTCTACTTTCTATCTAAACCTATCAAAATATCAACACACATTTTTTAAAAATTCAATTAAACTTTAATAATTTAATAACAAGTGTATAAATATCATATAAAAATTGCAATAATATCAATCAAAATCAATGACAAGGAAATAACAAAAATAACGTATCACAGACGAATATAATTACATGAAAGCCCATCTGTCCAATATACATAATGTGTCTCTTAATTACTGTTATTGCACCTAATTACATAACATAAAATTATCCACATTTACATCAAAAGCACTTCCTGTGGACAATACTTGGTCCACATTCGTCGTATTCCTGTTTAGAAATCCACATTTGTCCAAAAGTAGATAGTGATCCTAAAATAGATCCTCCAATCCATACCGAGTACTTCCGTTCTGGGGCAGCAATTATTTTTGTTTTCATCGAATTTGGGATGATTGCGTCCATTTCTTTTTTCAGTCTATCTGCAATTCCTGAAACAAACAAAAAACATTTTATTTACCCATAGTTTTACATGTTTAACGATTATGTAATTCTACCTAATGTATATTTATGAACAACTGTGTATGCATACTTCATCTATTATTACTCATATATGTTTTTATAAGTTTTTTTTAAGGCATGTCTTACTCTACGAAAATGCTATCAAATTTCTATTTAAAACAAGAATCTATGTCGGAAGTCTCGCTCGCATTATATTTCAAATTGTTCAATGAACTGTAAATAAAAAGTTATTTGGCATTTAATTCTAAGTTCTTTGTGCTAACTGTTAAAAAGCAACGTGTCAGCGATTTTTTTTGTGCATTTTTCGTGTATCGTGAAACTTTAATATTGTTCGTCTGAATGCATATCCCCTCACCCCTCCCCCCGTTATTTAACAACCATCTTTGATTGGTTAAGCTACTAACCTGGATACATTGTGGAACCTCCGGACAGAACAATATTATTATACAGATCTCGTCTGATGTCAATATCTGTGGACGTGATTGAGTTATGCAACATCTCGTGTATACCGGCAGCCTCCATTCCAGTAAAAGATGGCTGAAACAGAACTTCCGGACATCTGAATCTTTCGTTTCCAATAGTGATTACACCACCATCTGGTAGTTCGTAGCTCTTTTCTATTTGAGAAGATTTGGCAGAGGCGTCTAGTTCTTGTTCGAAATCAAGAGCAACATAGCACATTTTCTCCTTGATATCTCGAACGATTTCCCGTTCAGCTAAAATTAAAAAAATAAAAGATTCTAAATTCATGTCATTTAAAGTTTTGAAATGTACAAACTCAAGTCAGATGTTTGCAATGCAAAGTTTTTAATACTTTTAGACTACCGATTATATGAGTACAATTAGTTATTCTTTCTGTTAACATATTTTATTTCTCTTTGTTTTCTGTTGATCATCGATTAGAATTGCATTTCATTTATATTAAACCCATCACAATAAGTGGTTTTCCTGAATATTCATGAAATATTTGCAACTGGACTTTATTCATAGAAGAACGTTTTTATCAATTAATAATTATAGTATATTAATTAATTTCTGTTATCCGTTAAACATTATATTGTTTTATTTCCTATATATTCTTGATTTGTTTGCCACTGGACATCATTTCTATATCATATATGTGTGACATTCCCGTGTTAGAGTTTATATTCCCTGAGCCGAAGCCAAATCAAACAAAGGCGGATTTAGAGGGGGGCCAGGGGGCCCGCCCCCCCCCCCCCCGCCCTTTTCTGAGAAAAATTTGGTTGATTATATAGGGAATCATTGAAGCATGACCGGAGCGGGCCCCCTCTTAGGCAGTTAGTGGGCCCCACTTATGAAAAATTTCTGGATCCGCCACTGTCAAATTAAAGCTACTTACACGAATTGCTAAAACAGTATCCTCTTTCACGAAGTATCCTCTGTAGGTAGGCTGTCAAATCTCGTCCTGCGAGATCTAGTCTCTTTATGGCATGAGGTAGAGCATATCCTAAAATATAAACAACAAAATTATGTACATGATGTAACATTGTTATGGTCTTTGAGGAAAATGTGATTGTTTTGCTTCATTTGATTCAAGCTGCAATCATTCTGTTTAGTCGAAACGTTTATGTGGAAATTGACAACTAATCAAAATGAAGGCAAAGAAATCAAGAATTTAAAAGAGAACCTTGAATCACATTTTTCCTGCAAATATAAAAGATTGTCATTTGATAGATTATATGTGTGATGCCACAATTAAACTGACTCCGTAAAACGTTACATGCAATTTATTATGATAAAACATTCTTTTATTTTAATTTAGTAAAATTCGTTGGAATGGAGTTTCTGACATTTTATAGTGTATTCAATTAAAAATATATACATGTTTGTATAAAGGGAAATTGCAAAAATATTGTCCAATGATATTTCAATTTGTTTACCTTCATATATAGGAACAACATGAGAAACTCCATCTCCTGCATCAAACACTATTCCTGTTGTTCTTCCTGATGCATACAGGGATAAAAAAGCCTGGATACCGACGTAAAATGCTGGTGTGTTGAAAGTCTCAAACATGGTCTGAAATCAAAAATATCTTAAAATCATAAATAATAAAATCCTCAGAAAATGTAAAAATACATGAATTTCTTTGTATCATCTTAAAATAATTAAAATTCCGGTATGATTCTATTCTATCACTTATATTTTGGAATTGGTATTCAAAATACAACTGATGCATGTTTTTATTAAAGAAATTTACGAATGTCTTCCTATTTTATTAAATCGACATTAGAAACATAAACCATATATTTGAATTGAGTTGTCTCCCTTTAAACGTGTTTAATGTCAATATAGGGAAAACGGTACTATTTATTCTGCCATAGGCGACAATACTAACATTTTCTAAATTTACCACTTTTTATAATAAAAACCCCGATAAAACAGTTATGTGTGGTGTTAGTACTTTATTATTCTGTTTTGAAAATTGAAGCCAAATAGTATCATGACCAACTTCCAATGGAGCTTGTTAATGTTATCCATGCCCACCGTCATTTTACACCAAATTTATGAAATTTTTGAAGTCTTTTCGAATAATTCTCTAGAAAATATTTCAATAGGTTTCAAAATTTATATTGTAAATATACACACTGCAGTTATTCATAGATAAATAAAAAAATATATTGTACCCTAACATCCAATCACAGCGCTCCTAAGTTGACTTCCTTCACCTGCCTTGGGTACACAAAAGACCAACCTAATGCTGGGAAAATATAATAGTACCGTTTTCCCTATAACCGAAAGGGACAAAACTTAATAGATACGAATGCGCGTATTTTAAAAAAATTAAAAAAAATAATAAAAAGACTACGGCAGCCGATTGCTCACATTTTTAAAGTTTGAAAAGATTTTCCAAAGACAAATCCAGTAGCTTCTGAATCATATGGTACGTTTAGCGTATTTGTTCATCATTATTCGTATAATACCTCATTTTGCATGATGTGTTACAACAGCAGTTCACTCATGCAAGGACTCTATAGTGGATACGTAAAGTGTTTTTCTGATAGTTGTTTACAGAATAGAAAGAATCATCACTTTGGGATGTCGATGAGCAAAATGTAACTAAAGATTTCTTTTTTTCTCTGTTAATTTAAACAATTAGTTTCTCTACTGTACCTGTGTCATTCGTTCCCTGTTTGCCTTTGGATTCATCGGTGCTTCAGTCAACATGACCGGATGTTCTTCGGGTGCCACTCTAAGTTCATTATAAAACGTATGATGCCAGATCTTCTCCATGTCATCCCAATTAGTCACTATTCCATGTTCGATGGGATATTTTATAGACAGTATACCTCGTTTACTTTGTGCCTCGTCTCCAACGTAACAGTCTTTTCCTCCCATGCCCGCCATTACAATCTGAAAAAATAAATATGATTGGTTTTAATTTATACGTATAAATTGTAGGAATAACATTGGTTTCAACAAAAGAATTATTAGGTAATAACGTTACATCTAAACAACATGCAGTAATTATAATTTTGATTGCAGACATCTGAATTTGATAAATACAACGCAAAACAAATGACTTTAAAATCCTTTTATTCTTTGTGAGCTCGAGTTATCTTAAAAAAAAACTGAGATTGAAGACAAAAATATTTCAACGTGTTATAATATACAAAAAAATGTTAAGACACATACCTGATATTTCGGCCTTCCAGTAACAGCGGGGAAAACGGACCTGGGTGCATCATCCCCGGCAAATCCAGCCTTAACCATTCCGGAACCGTTGTCAATAATTACTGCGCTGATGTCTTCGTTGAAACTCATTGTTTCTTTTAATAGTCGCCTGTGATCTACAAATATAAAATTACGATAATTTAAATCTTAGCTATTTATTAATTTAAAAGTGATTCCATGATTTCGCGATATTTTTTTTTTTTGCAAACAACGATTCATATCTGCTTTATTGTACATCAAAAAATGCGATTTGCAACCTCTTAAAGCAAGATGATATCAATAGGACAAATCAAGACAAGACAAGACAAGACAATTTATTACAACTTAGGCACACGTATAGTGCTAATAGGCAATTACATTGCAAATTGCATAAACTTAGGGACGACATCAAAAAATCAATGAAGGATGTAAAACTTAATTCAAATAGTTTGGGGGGGGGGGGGGGGGGTGTCAAAATTGCTGCAAGTTTTGTTTAATTGACATCGATTTTATATATATCCTTATTGGTCAATCAATTTTTCACAAATTAAGTTAAGAGGGTGGGTAGGGGGTCAGTGAAAAAACTATATGAATTAGGTTTTTATCCTACATTGAACTTTTGATGTCGTCCCTTAAATTCTTTACCAACATCGAACGAAATCAAAGGAATTATTTTTGGCAACAAATGCAACATGTTAATATTATATATATAGCTTAAGTTTTTTTTTTTTAAATTTTAACATTTTTCGTAATTCATATTTTTTGTGAAAGTTCACTTTGTAAAGAGTAAAATCGAATTACTCAATAAACAAAGAAAATAAAATGGTACTTACCTGTTTTTATTCCTTTTACGATCTCTTTCGTGTTTAAATTTGCTATGATTATAATTTGAAAATTTGGTCATATTTATACCTAGGTAAGACTTTTTCCAAGAACTCAGATTGAATTAGAAGAAAAACGTTAGTAAGATTGTATTTAGTGTTAGTCATCAAAATCAAACAATACCAAAGGAGATTTCTCATCTCGCTTTATATGTATAAACATAGATTAAGATAAATATAACCTGTCGTTTAAAGTGACCTGTAACAGTAATAGCTTAAAATAGACAATGATTTATCAAATACAAAATCCTATTTTTAGAAAGGTCATTTAAATAAAAGTCGAATCAGAATTACGCATACGTTGTGTAGCAACCCTAATTGGGAAGTCTGTCCAGCTGTTCTATATAAACAAGGTTGTGAAATACGAAATTGTTCAAACAGCTAAAAAAAAATACAAAAAATATAGAAATGTCATTTAAAAAAAATACAAATGATCATATATCACAATGAGACATAATTAACAGCAACAATATATTATTTTGTTCAATGTATCATCATGTAATGGAAAATAAAAAAAATGTGTGTCAACTGCAAACAACTTCATATAAAAAAAAAGATGTGATATGATTGCTAATGACACAACTCTCCACAGCAGACCAAATGACACAGAAATTAACAACTATATGTCAATGTACGGCCTTCAACAATGAGCAAATCCCATACCGCATAGTAAGCTATAAAAGGCCCCGAAATGACAAATGTAAAACAATTCAAACGAGAAAACTAACAGCCTAATTTATGTACAAAAAATGAACGAAAAACAAATATGTAACACAACAACAAGCGACAACCACTGAATTAAAGGCTCCTGACTTGGGACGGGCACAAACATTAAAATGTGGCGGGGTTAAGCATGTTAGCGGGATCCCAACCCTCCCCCTAACCTGGGACAGTGTTGTAACAGTACAATATAAGAACGAAATATAAAAATCTGTTGAAATAGACTTTACTCATCAGATGGATACAAATAGAAATAAAGCTAACAAAAACACAGAGTTGACTTAGCCGGGTACTTGTACATGTATATCCCAACAACAAAAATACATTTATAGATATAAGAAGATGTGGTATAAGTGCCAATGAGACAACTCTCCATCCAAGTCAAAATTTATAAAAGTAAACCATTATAGGTCACAGTACGGTCTTCAACACGGAGCCTTGGCTCACACCGAACAGTAAGCTATAAAGGGCCCCAAAAAATTACTAGTGTAAAACCATTCAAACGGGAAAACCAACGGTCTAATCTATATAAAAAACGAGAAACGAGAAACACTTATGAACCACATTAACAAACGACAACTACTGAACATCAGATTCCTGACTTAGGACAGGTGCAAACAAATGCAGCGGGTTTAAACGTTTTAATGGTACCAAACCTTCACCCTTTTTCTGAAACAATAGTGTAACATCACAACATAGAAAGACACACTATAAAATATCAACTGAAATAGCTTAACTCAATCAAAGGACATATTAACACCATTGAACATACATTGAACAAATAAATTTGACCTATGACACAATGTAAATACAAAATAAATAAACTAAGGGAAGAATAATAAAAGTAACATGTTATATCGGTAAGAAATGTTAAACAATTAAAGAAAAACAATATGCTCGAACAAAAATACCATCCATTTGCAATAACTTTAAACACAGGTAAATGAAAATAATTTTGTTGTTAGGTATACCTGTACAGTACCAATAGAGAAAGGAAATATTTTTACAAAATAAATAATTTTGAATACAAAATAAATAAACTAAGGGAAGAATAATAAAAGTAACATGTTATATCGGTAAGAAATGTTAAACAATTAAAGAAAAACAATATGCTCGAACAATATACTATCCATTTGCAATTATTTTAAACACAGGTAAATGAAAATAATTTTGTTGTTAGGTATACGTGTACAGTACCAATAGAGAAAGGAAATATTATTACAAAATAAATAATTTTGATGTTCAGGGTACGTAGTGAAAATTTATAGTTATACCAAACACTTATCAAAGCTGGTATATAGACCAGATATAACCCTGAATAACATTAAATAACAAAAAAGCAATACAATTAGTATCAACAGGTCAAATAAACAAGAAAGTACGATTTGAGAGTTCTCGCAGTTGCTAACAGCTAGTTTAAAGCCACTAAGAACTAATAAAAAAATTCATGCATCTAAGACTAAATTATCAATCAGTACACATCCAACATCCAATGGTTTTAGTGTAAAGACGTCATAAACAGTCAGAGAAAAACATTTATATTATTTATATCTGCTCATCATCGTTGCGAAAATACCTTTACTTAGACTAAATTGGCTTTGTTAATTTTCATAAGATTTTGAAATAATTACTTTAATCCTTTGAAATAAAATATAAAAGATTCAAAAAAACTTGAACCACACGCTTTATCGGAATCATAAAGCCGGTTAGTGTCAGGGTGGAGTTTTATTTTTTAAGTCGTTATAACGACTTAGCTAAGTTGTTATAACGACTTAGCATAGCTATCTCGTTATAACAACTTAGCTAACTTGTTTTAACGACTTAGCTAACTCGATTAAACAACTTAGCTAACTCGTTTAAACAACTTATCTAACTCGTTAAAACGACTTAGCTAACTTGTTTAAACAACTTAGCTAACTTGTTGTAACGACTTAGCTAATCTAACTTGTTATAACAACTTAGCTCACTCGTTTAAACGACTAAGCTATCTCGTTTAAACAACTAAGCATACTCGTTTATACGACTTAGCTAACTTGTTACAACGACTTAGCTAATCTAACTCGATATAACCAAGTTAGCTAAGTTGTTTAAACGAGTTAGCTAAGTCGTTTTCACGAGTTAGCTAAGTTGTTATAACGAGGTAGATTAGCTACGTTAGTGTCAGGGTGGAGTTTTATTTTTTAAGTCGTTATAACGACTTAGCTAAGTTGTTATAACGACTAAGCATAGCTATCTCGTTATAACAACTTAGCTAACTTGTTTTAACGACTTAGCTAACTCGATTAAACAACTTAGCTAACTCGTTTAAACAACTTATCTAACTCGTTAAAACGACTTAGCTAACTTGTTTAAACAACTTAGCTAACTTGTTGTAACGACTTAGCTAATCTAACTTGTTATAACAAATTAGCTTACTCGTTTAAACGACTAAGCTATCTCGTTTAAACAACTTAGCATACTCGTTTATACGACTTAGCTAACTTGTTACAACGACTTAGCTAATCTAACTTGATATAACCAAGTTAGCTAAGTTGTTTAAACGAGTTAGCTAAGTTGTTATAACGAGTTAGATTAGCTTAGTCGTTATAACAAGTTAGCTAACTTGTTTAAACGAGTTAGCTAAGTTGTTTAAACGAGTTAGCTAAGTCGTTAAAACAAGTTAGCTAAGTTGTTATAACAAGTTATCTAAGTTGTTATAATGAGTTAGATAAGCTAAGTCGTTATAACGACTTACAATAAAAACTCCACCCTGACACTAACCGGCTTCCGTAGTACTAGAATCATTTCATTGGATATAGCAGTTTGAAAAACACTCATTTTTATCATTGTGAAGTTGAATATTTCCTTAAGGATGTACTAAGGTGACATTCAAATATTAAGAAATTAAAATTGATACCATAAATGAGAAGAGCATTAGTTAAGGAACAAAATAAGCTAAAAATATTGATAGGTCATGGAGCTCCTTTTCGAGATATTTGATTTTTAAAATATGGCGGGAAAAGGATGACTCTGGGTTTTACCTTATATTTGCATTGGTATAATTTGGGTCTCAAATCAAAAGAAAAACAATCAAGAATCTGCTTAAATTTTGGAAAGTGACCTTTTATGAGCTACTAAGTCTTATGTGAAAAGATAAATGTGTGTTATTATATTGTATGGAAAAAAACAAGGAGTCCGAACATTTGACACAAATTCAAAAACCTCACCTAAGTACATCCTTAACAGTAGAACGTATTAACGTGACTTAATATTTTGTAATTTTTAATAATTTGTCAAAATGAAGTTTTTGTTCTGCTTTTTTCAAAAATATAATAAAAGTTATTGGTCACGGGACTTTTTTTCACGCTACAGGTTGTGCAAAATTGTCAGATTTTGTATAGATTATGCATGGAGAATCCAATTTTGTGTGATAAAAAGAAAACTACACCATAGAGTTTTAAGATAAAACGTGAGAAGATAGCTCTTATAACATGCTTTAAGATAAGAAAAAGATGTCGTACAGCTGATTTCGACCCATTATAACTGTACTTGAATATAATACAAAAATCAATATCAAAACACCCATTTAATATAACATTATAATATAATATAGTATAATAACTATAATATGATATAACATTTCTAACCTACCTGCAAGGTCATGTATTTTGATTTCCTAACGTTAAGACTAATTTTATTGAGGCACTGGCTACGATTACCCGCACAAAGTAACGGTTACTTTCGAGACATGGCCATGAATTCATAAGGAAATTGCAGATAGCATGAATATCAGGTTTTTTATTGTTACGTTACCTGCAGCAGAGGCATATAATACAATGAGAGGCATATAATATTCAATTACTGTCTAATAATGAGTTAGATTTTAGGTTTTATTGACTTTTGAAAAACTGATATTCACTGAGGCCAGATGCCAAAGTGATTATCAGTTTTTCAAAAGTTAATTAAACCACATATATTTAACAAAACAAAAGACAGTAACTGTTTTATTCCATATTCCAAATGTATGTAATGGCAACTAATTACAAAAGCCAATTGTACATCAAACGTTTTTTACCAAAATTATGGACGTAAAAGCACGCGACGTTTTGCGCGGTGAATATACTTTTTCCGCAGGTGAATATGTTTATTTATTCAAAATCCCATATAGAAAAACCTACTAAAAAGTATTATCAATATTGAATAAATTGTATTATATGCCTCTCGTTGGCCTCAGTGAATATAAGTTTTTCAAAAGTCAATAAAACCACAAATTTAACTCAGCAAAAGACAGTAATTGTGTAAACTTTCAGATGTATTAAAAATATAACTAATATGTCGTTCACATTTGCCATATGAGGTCAATGAAAACTCAATATTCTTATATCCTAACAAAATTTCAATGATAAACCACAACAATTCTGAGATGAACATTTTGCACAGTTATAAAGAAGTTCTTGAAATGGAAAATGACTTTGAACTATCATAACTTAATGATTTCAAAAACATCACATAAGACCTATAACAATTATATGCCCAAAGACCATCTTAGAACATGTTTCTGCGACAGTTTTGTAAACAGGGCTCTAAAATATAAAATACCACCAACATTCGTGCTACACACATTTTTCGCCTTGTCATTCATTATAAAACTCACAAGAAGCAAAATAACATTGAACAGACGTCCTAATTAGGGTTGATATATTTGTAATTTCATTCGTTTAAACGGGCAGTGCATTAGAATGAAATTAATTTCTCCTGGGTGTTTTCATCATATGTATCATAGAGGGCGTTAAGTTTTCCCGCTTCAAAATTATTTTCGCGGTATTTTATTGCCTATATGTAATCATTCAGCACGACACCGTCAATCTGAACAGTCGAATTTTCTTGGTTAATTTTACTTCTGGTTAAAGTTTATTCAGCTTTATATTTTAAAAAGTTTTTTACTTGATACTGATGTTTGAATTATATATTATATGTGTAGATATATGTATGAATAATGTTTATTTCATATTAAATATAGAGCATCGGCGTTGTCGTGCGACTATCCACTTTACTAAGTCTTTGGTATTTATTATAGCCTTTTATGGCGTGTATATTCAGAGTGTTTATATATACTTGGATATTTGGTACAAGTATTGGTTTTATGTCTACATTGATGGGTGGTTTATACCAGGAGAATACTTATGAGTAATTCTAGTTCGACTTTTATTTAAATGTCCTTTCTTAAAATAGCAATTAATATTGGGTAAATCATTGTCTATATAAAGCTATTACAGGTCCCTTTAAACGACAGGTAATGTTTATCTTAATCTATTTTTATACATAACCGATGAGAAATCTCCTATGGTATTGTTTGATTTTGATGACTAACACTAAATACAAACTTACTAACGTTTTTCTTCTAATTCAATCTGAGTTCTTAGAAAAAGTCTTACCTGGGTATATAACATGTATAAATACGATAAAAAAATTAAATTATTATCATAGCAAATTTAAACGCGAAAGAGATCGTAAAAGGAATTAAAAAAAGTAAGTACCATTTTGTGTTCTTTGTATACGGAGTAATTCGATTTTTCTTTTAACAAACTTTCACCAAAATAAGATTACGAAAATTGTTTTAAAATCGTTTTATTATGTAAAGTTAAGCTATACCATTAAGATGATGCAATTGTTGAAAAAAAATGATTTCTCTGGTTTCGTAAACTTTGATGTTGGTAAGAATTGATGGTCCATGCAATGCACAATGTGATTGCCAATTGAAATCATCTTGCTTTTAAAGGTTGCAAATTTGATTTTTGCATGTACAACAGCAGAAATGAATCGTTCTTCGCAAAAAAAAAAATGTCGTGAAATCATGAAATCATAAATTAACAAATAGCTTTCGTCATATTTAAGTTTTATCGTTATTTTGTAATTGTAGAGCACACGTGACTATTAACAAGTAACAATGAGTTTCAACGAAGACATCAGCGCAGTAATTATTGACAACGGTTCCGGAATGGTTAAGGCTGGATTTGCCGGAGATGATGCACCTAGATCCGTTTTCCCCGCAGTTACTGGAAGACCAAAATATCAGGTAAGTGTATAGTTCATTTCACCTTTTAAGCTTTTGTCCTAACACTTTTTGAATAAAATTACGCATCGAAATGTTTTAATCTTTTCATAGGATTTTTTTTAAAGATAACTCGAGCAGATAAAGATTAAAAGGATCTTGAAGTCATTTGTTTTGCGTTGTATTTATTAAATTTAGATGTCTGCAAATAAAGTTCTAATTACTGCTTGTTGTTTAGATGCAACATTGATAGCTAATAATTCTTTTGTTGAAATCGATGTTATTCCCTACAATTCACGTATAAATCCAACCAACCATATTTATTTTGTCAGATTGTAATGGCGGGCATGGGAGGCAAAGATTGTTACGTTGGGGACGAGGCACAAAGTAAACGAGGTATACTGTCTATGAAATATCCCATCGAACATGGAATAGTGACTAATTGGGATGACATGGAGAAGATCTGGCATCATACGTTCTATAATGAACTGAGAGTGGCACCCGAAGAACATCCGGTTATGTTGACTGAAGCACCGATGAATCCAAAGGCAAACCGGGAACGAATGACACAGGTTCACTACAGCAGTTACTTGTTAGATTCGCAGAAAAATAAAGAAATCTAAAGTTCCATTTTTCTTATAGAAAATGGATAATGTATCGATAAAGAAGTAGATCTTTCTATTCTATGATAATTAATTTTGTCGATACTGGCTAGTTTTTGGGGAAATCTTTTCAAACAGTCACACTGGGAAAAATTGACTGAACGCCTTTTATTTTATTTTGCAAAAAAACACGCGCAATCGTACTTAGTTTTTTTATATTTTTTTGTTTCTGTCTTTCGGTTCAATTGATAGTAAACATGTTTAAAGGAAGGCAACTCAATTTGAATTTTTGTATTCATGTTTCTAATTTGTCGTGATAGTGTCGATTAGAAAAAAAGGTGAAATATTTTTTTAATTCCAGACCATGTTTGAGACATTCAATACACCAGCATTTTACGTCGGTATCCAGGCTGTTTTATCCCTGTATGCATCAGGACGAACAACAGGAATCGTGTTTGATGCAGGAGATGGAGTTTCTCATGTTGTTCCTATATATGAAGGTAAACCCATTGACATATGATTCGACAACATTTATTTAAAATATTCCCTATACAAAAATGTTTTATTGAATAATATATTATGTTTAATTTAAACAATATTCATCCAATATTTTTTATTATTCTAAATTAAACCCGATATTAAAGTCCATCTCAATTATAGAATATAATCATATTTGAATTCAAAATGAAAAATTCCGATACAAGCTACTTTTTTTTATTTCTTTATATTTCAATCTTAATTGCATTATTGTCAACGTGCCTCTATTTTTTTAAAGACTAAATAAAGTGCAGAAATTGCATTGCTTGAAGCTAATTAAACACCCCTCAGGAGCAATTTTACTGAATTTTGTTGTTTATATTTTAGGATATGCTCTACCTCATGCCATTAAAAGACTAGATCTCGCCGGACGAGATTTAACAGCCTACCTACAGAAGATACTTCGTGAGCGAGGATATTGTTTTAACAGTTCCTGTAAGTAGTTTTAATTTGATGTGTTTCAAAACACATTATTACTTGTCTAGTATATTTATAGAATTATTTTCTATCATTAAAGTCCAGTGGCAAATGTTTCATGAATATAAAGGAAAACTACATAATTTATATAGATGGGTTAAAAATTATAAATATACTTTTCTAAAAAATGATCAACATGAGAGTCACTAAGACATCAAGGCTCATACGATCAGTAGTTTAAAAGTATATTAATGAATTCTGCAAAGCAACAATTTGACTTTTTCCACATTTCATAAATTTTAAATGATTTTAAAATACTTTTGTTTGTTATTTTAGCTGAATGTGAAATCGTCCGAGATATCAAGGAGAAAATGTGTTATGTTGCACTTGATTTCGAGCAAGAACTAGATGCATCTGCCAAATCATCTCAAATAGAAAAGAGCTACGAGCTACCAGATGGCAGTGTCATCACAATCGGAAATGAACGGTTCCGTTGTCCGGAAGTCCTGTTTCAACCATCTTTTACTGGAATGGAGGCTGCCGGTATACATGAGATGTTACATAACTCAATCACGTCCACTGATATTGACATCAGACGAGATCTGTATAATAATATCGTACTGTCAGGAGGTTCAACAATGTATCCAGGTTAGTAGCTTAACCAATCAAAGACATCCGTTAAAGAAAAAAAAGGGGGGTATGTTCACGGAGGAACAAGAATTAAAAAAGGTTAATTTCACATACGAAAAATACAAAATAAGTCGCTGTCACATTGCTTTATACCAGTTTTGCCTAAAGAACTCAAACTTCTAAGCCAAATAACAGTTTTGAAAACTAAACGGTTCATTGAACATTTAGATATATTGCGAGCGGGTCTAGATGTCCTCGGACACAGATTCTTGATGTTTTATATAGCAATTAGATAGCATTTGCGTAAACAGGAGACATGGGTAAAAAATAACCAATACTTTGAAGAACCTGAAAAACAATATGAAAAATAAGTATATGACTTAAAATTTGCATACACAGATGTTTATAAATACACTCAGGTAGAATTGAAGTATTATAAAAATGTAAAGCTATGGGTATATAATTTTTATGTTTTTTGTTTGTTTCAGGAATTGCAGACAGGCTGAAAAAAGAAATGGACGCAATCATCCCTAGTTCGATGAAAACCAAAATAATTGCCGCCCCAGAACGGAAGTACTCAGTATGGATTGGAGGATCTATTTTAGGATCATTATCTACTTTTGGGCAGATGTGGATTTCAAAACAGGAATACGACGAATGTGGACCCAGTATTGTTCACAGGAAATGCTTTTGATGTAAATGTGGATGATTTTACAATATGTAATTATGTGCAATAACAATACTAGAGTGACATATTTTACATTTTGGACAGATGGGCTTTCATGTAAATATATTCGTCTGTGATACGTTATTTTTGTCTTTTAGTTTCCATTGATTCATGAATGGCGTTATTATTACTATTGTATATTATATACACTTGTTATTGAAGAATAAAGTTTTATTTAATAATTCTTTTAATTTTACTTGTTGCTGATTTTGTGATTGGTTTTAAGAAATTACAACAAAAAAGAATATATTGAGAAAGAGAAGACCTTTGCTGATGTCATTGTGGCGAGCGCGCCTCGAGGGCATCATATTTATGGAGAATAAATTCGAAATTAGAACGGATTACAAAAGTCTGTCATACCTGTATTGGGTAAATGATTGTGCATTTGTTTTTATATGTAATTTGTTTTAAATTAGACAGCAACCAAACGACAGGAAAATCAAAAGACAGCTAAAGTTGAACAAACCTTAGTACTCTTTAGGAAGCAAAACTACGCTATAGTGATAACGTTTAAAGTTCCTATTTACAAAAATGACCGAATTACCTCCCCCACTAACCATAAGTCCCCAGTGATGACAAATACTATTCTTGTATGTACACACATTTAACCTTAGGTCATTAGTTTTCTCATGTCGGGGTCTTTTGTAGCTGTCTATACTGTATGGGTTCTTCTCATTGTTGAAGGCCTTCCGGTTTTCTTTAATTGCTTCCATCCACTTCATTTTAACTGTGGTGGGAAGTTGTCTTATCAACAATCATACAGCATCTCCTTATTTTTATGTTTGATGTATAAAGTTAACAAAATGAAACAAAGAGCGTAAATATGAAACATATCTTATAGATATAGGAAGATGTGGTATGAGTGCCAATGAGACAACTCTCCATCCACGTAACAATTGCATTTAATTCGTGTGTCATCTTGATAATAATATGCTGAACTGATGTTCTACATGTGTTTTTTTTTCTTTTGCGAAGAAAGGACAAGTTAAAAGAGAAAGAAGTGACCTTCATACTACTTTGACACACACATTTTGAAAATACTGCAATGGCACCTAGATATGTAATTATGGTGATATACTTAATTATAAAAGAAATAACGGCTGTCGCATGAAAAGACACAATAATAGGTTACATTCATAAAAACGATAGGGATTACGTTCGATTATAACCGAATACGAGCTACCAAACAACTCCTTTTGAAAATGATTCAACTTCTCGTCTTTTCTATTTCTTTCTTTTATCTTTTCTTCTGCTTTTTTCCCTATATCGTACATGAACAAAACATGTACTGCATGTCTGAAAAATATGTGTACATCAGTAAGAGGAGGTGGTGCATATGAAAGTAATAAAGCAACCTAGCGATATATATAACACAAATGTGACGTCCATTTTCACTGAACTAGTACACAGTTTAATTTGTTTAGGGGTCAGCTGAAGCCCGCCTCCGTGTGCGGGATTTTCTCGCTGAGTTGAAGACCCATTTGTGACTGTTTTCTGCTTTTTGGTCGGGTTGTTGTCTCTTTGACACATTCCCCATTTCTATTTTCCATTTTATGTATTAACCCAAGTAATCAATATCAGCCCTTGGGCGTTTTGTTCTCTGGCTGATATTGATTACTCGGATTGAAACAGCATGCGATACGGATTTTCTCATGAATTAATCACTTTATCATATATTCAAACAGAGGACTTTAGTTTTTCCAATTTAAATTGAAGTATCCGTCCGATAATTATATTGGTTGAAAATTGATATAGCATTCAATATGGATTTGACACCACTTAGTAGGCAGATCCAGGGCCGATTATCCAGGTTGCACTCTGGGACCAGTTTTGCAACATCATTTATGCATCCAGGCTCCTAAAAGAATTTGCCAGTGTGTATGCTCTGTCACCAAAATGACAATGTATACAAGTAAAATTTGATGTATTAAACAATTATATTAGTTCTCAGTGTTTCTTAAATTCTATGCAATTATGGTTCATCTTTAGTGCTGTTTATTTACTGTTTTTATTTGAATTAAATTGTTTGTTGAAATAATTATATAGAATAAATGTGGCACATATATTTTGTTATTTATTTAAACATCGATGGTTATCACCGTATACGTAGATAAAATTGGATGTTCGCTCCTCATGTTTTTGAATTTTTGCCAGATATTCGGCATCCTCTGGTTTCATCCATGTAGTGCCATTAAAAAAATTTCCCCGCTAACCCCTACTTTTTTTTTCATAATTTTATTACAAATAGTTTTAAAATCCATATTTGAAAATCCTATAAAATCCTTGTTATTTTTTCATAATATTTTAAAGAAAAAGGGTGCCAATGTTAAATGTATGAAAAGTCTAGAGAGAATTATTTCCCGCCAAATTTCCAATGGCTTATATCTCGAAAACAAGCACACGAACCCTTCATTTTTTTCTGTTTTTTTAGTTCCTTTATTCATATACTATCAATTTATAACAGTCTTTTAAAAAGCTTGTTATTTTGAAACATAGTAGCTAACATCCTTAAAGCGCAAAAAAGACTATATCGCGGCGAGAGTTAATTCAAATATTTTTACAATTTAAAGTAAATTTTTAAAATCAGACAAAAGGTCTTTTAATAAACTAAAATTCTACTCTAAAGCAAATTGAATTGCATGCACGGTGAAACAAACCTGATAAAAGGATATTCCATCAACGAATCCATCAAGGGTTTCATATCACAGAGCATTTGCTTTGGCCGACTCCATAACTTTTGTATTAAATCTTAGAAAACCTACATCAGTATCATATAGAATGTGGCCACAAAATTTATATCACAAGTTAGTTGTTTTAAAATAATAAGGTCTGAAAGCTGTACAGTGTAATATAAAACAGTAACTTTATATACGGTGTCGATTTGTTTAGGTGCCGATTTGTCTTGATACTGATCTATCTTTCTCGGGTGCCCAAAATGTTTTTCACGGATGCCTTATTGTCCGGGCACCGAATTGTCTCGGTGCCGAAGTGTATATAACTCGTCCAATGTTCAGCCACAGTCAATGGCTAGTGGAAAAGGGGGAGAGAGAAAAAACCGCATTGTTCTCATTCTGAGATGATCATTTTTTTTTCTTTGATTTAAACTATGTAAAGTAAGTCAGGAAAACGATGTACAATTACAACAAATTTCAGGAACGGTTGTAGTTAATTCTAATTTTTACCCATTTCTACATGTAAGCGGACTGCTGAATAATTCTTTTGCTATCGCTTATTTGATGTTACTACATTTCGTATCATGCCAAGAAATCTCGGGGGGCTACTTAAATACTTAATTGATACGGGGTGCCGCTTGGGTTCTGTTCACCCTTTTCATATAATATAGATTTTAAAAATGTATACCTTTTCATATATTGCGTAGGTAAAAATGTAATCTTTTCCCATAATGTCTGTGTTCCATGTGGTATGTAATGTAAGAGTGGAATACCAAAGTGTCAAAAGAGAAAAATTGGTTGATAAAAACACAGACGGGAACAACAAGAAAGATGACAGACGAAGGAGTTATGGGAACTTTATTGACCTTATCATATATTTTGGATAGTTTTCCCGACCTATTCACATATTTTCAAGCTTGAAAAGGTGACCTATTCCAGCGGCACGTCCTATCACCTTGTAAATAGAAGTACCCCCCCCTCCCCCGAGCAAGAAATACGGCATATATATCCGACTTTGACGTCACGCCTTGATGACGTAACATTGATAACCTATTATCTTCGGTGTTTTATTTGAAAGAGATGCGGTGATGATTAAGTGCTTGCATAACTTAAATATATGGCCATATGAGCCCCTCCGGCAGCATGAAGAGGCTTTACTTGTCCAACATTGTCGTCTTTTGTAATTTCAAGCGGATAACATTCTAGGAATCCCAGATATAATCTCGAGATGTTCCAAAAAGTACAATACAGGTCTGGAGTTTCCATCTTTATCAAATACTCAAACTCGCAATAACAAGTACTGAATATATGATAGATAAACGTCTATATAGCAACCAAGGTACATGCAATTAAGAATAGCAAAAAGACATATTTAAAGATATTCGACAGTATAAACATGAGAAATAGAGTTAACGTTAATGATACAGCAATGCAACGACAGCAATAACCAAACAACACTGTATGCACGTTGACGTCAATTACGGACATGAGGGGTGCATTTAGAAACAGAAATTCTAAACTGTCTGTACTTAATTACCTTTCAGAAAATGAAATTAAAGTTAAGTTAAGTAACTTTATTTTGAATACACTTTTATCAGTTGTAATCGCCAATATTTTAGCTGTGTCTATTTAATTTGTTGTATATATCTTATTATAATGTGTATAAATTACTATAATGTTCATGTGCAAATAAAAAGAAATTCATTATATTAAAATAAACAAAGTATTACCTCAACTTCTTTCCCATAAATACATAGGCTTAAATAAAAACAAAACCATATAATTATTCATATTGCCGATAAGTTAAAAGAACAACTATAGCATGTCCAGTCAGTATTTTCAAGAATTATATTAATTTGGCTAAATTGAACCTGAATTCAGAATTTTATATATTTCGACCTATATTTAGGCATAAATGTATAGCTAAACTTATTTACAAAAAAAAGAAAATAAGTTACACAGAGGCTAAAGAAAATATATTGAAAAGACTGAAATTAGTCGCACCTACGTTGAATTTAGGTTTACATTCCTTACATGCTGGTGGGGTGACCACTGCTTCTAGTTCAGAAGTTAATGAACGATGCATTAAAAGGCATGGCAGATTTAAAGAATAGCCGGAAACATTTGTATTAACGATGCGTATACATTTTCTAATTTAGTCACGTGAAAATTTTCATGTGCGGGAAAATATTTTGAAAGCCTTTACTTTCTATCCAACAGTCGTAGTGTCAAGTTTATTTTTACATATTTTAGATATGTATAATTTGTTAGTTTTAATTCATGTTTTTGTTCATAATTAGTTATGTTTTTGTTTCGAATAATTATATTTATTTCATTTTTTTTATACTGTCCAAGTATACCTCTTGAGACGGTCTTCCGAGCATTAGGTTTGGACACAGGTTTCCAACTTTTTCCCACTAAATATTTAGTATTTAATGTAGCCTTTGATCGAGTTAACTCGTTTTAGTTGGTTTTTCCTGGCCGGCGGGATCGTCTATCATGATACTAGTAGAGACTTTGTCATTATTTGGTGTTTAACCTAAAAATACAGCATATCATCATTCAGTCATCATTTATAATTGTAATGATTTATTTATGTATTTATGCTTATGGATTGTATTCGTCAATTTATTAAAATCCGGTGTCCTTCAAGCTGTCTGGTTTATGATCGGGTAGCTCATTCATAATAAAGCATATGACGTAGGAGTATGATCGGAACAGCCCAAACAATATAATCATATTTTGCCACGGGTGTGTACTCAAAGCGTTTGAAGAACGATATATTTATAATAGTTCTCAATTCATATGACAATAGTTCAGCCTCTACATGACTACTATTATGTTTACTTATTACAAATACAATGTGTGAACACTCGCTTATTTGTCCTTCGGTTGTGTTTCCTGTTGCTTTCATACGACACAGTTTGAGTTAGGTTTTTTGTGTCCTTGTTTAAATTCTATCTCAAAAATATCTTTGAATATTATATATCTCCCGAATAGAGTCGTGGTTTATGAAACAGCTGTATTCACAAAGTGCAACCTAATACTTAAAAAAGGTTTCGTATATTCGAAAAAAGTAAAATGACAAAAATACCAAACTCCAAGGGAAATTCAAAACGGAAAGTCCTTTATTAAACAGCCAAATTAATGTTATGGTTCAATAAATTCAAAATAAATAATAGCCATTTATTATAAATAAATTTCAATCAAAAATAAGGCTCAAAGAGCTTTTTATATTATTTATATTAACAATAACAACATACACACATGTTGGCGTATGAATACACAACGTCAGAGTGGGCGTGTCCCCATAAAAATTAACAACATTGAAAATAAATGTAATACTTTTAACCAATCAGAAGACAGCAAATACACCAAATTTATTTATTAAACAGCCAAATCAAAAGCTTAAACAGATAAAACGAATGAAAAACAACTGTCCTATTCCTGATTTGGTACAGGCATTTCCTGAAGTAGAAAATGGTGGATTAAACCTGATTTTATAGCTAGCTAATTTAAAACCTCTCGATCGGTTGTATGACAGTCGCATAGAATTCCATCAGTATATTGAAAACAGTGTGTGAACAAAAGAAACAGACATATACGTTGTTAGTGGCTTTGAACTAGCTGTCAGTAACTGCGAGTACTCTCAAATCAGTAATAAGTGTCGTTTTGTTGTTGGGATATACAAGTAACCGGCCACGTCTACTCTGTGTTTTTGCTGTATGTATTTCTATTTGTATCCATCTGCTGAGTTAAGCCTTTTTCAACTGATTTTTATAGTTCGTTCTTATGTTGTACTGTTACACCACTGTCCAGGTTAGGGGGAGGGTTGGGATCCCGCTAACATGTTTAACCCAACCACATTCTGTATGTATGTGCCTGTCCCAAGTCAGGAGCCTGTAATTCAGTGGTTGTTGGTTGTTGATGTGTTACATATTTGTTTTTCGTTTATTTTTTGTACATAAATTAGGCCGTTAGTTTTCTCGTTTGAATTGTTTTTTGAATTTGTCATTTCGGGGCCTTTTATAGCTGACTATGCGGTATGGGCTTTGCTCATTGTTGAAGGTCGGACGGTTACCTATATAGTTGTTAATTTCTGTGTCATTTGGTCTCTTGTGGAGAGTTGTCTCATCATTGGCAATCATACCACATCTTCTTTTTTATATATAATAGGTAAAATGTCAAAAACAGAGGTACATCAATCAACATTGTAATATAACTTTAATTATTATAAAAACAAATAGCTGTTTCAACAAAGATATACGATATTCAAAATTTCGATTTATATAAAAACCCAAAACATTTGAATTTATTTTAAACCTGAGATTCATGACTGTTAAATTGATTTGAAACTACTTAAATAATTTGTTTTTAAATTCTTTTGATAACAACCTACTTTTTTATTCATTTCATGCATTGTGTATTTTACACACTTGTGGCGACCTTATGCTCCACCAGGAGCGAAGAGGATAGGTAGGTAGTATTTTACACAGATGTACATGTACCAGTCGATCTCAACCCGGTGCTTGAGTCTGTCTTTCAGTTAGCTTATATTGTAGTAAAATGTACGCTTTCGCTCCCTGTTGAACGCCTCGCTGTGATATTAAAACAATAATATTATAACAGTGCTGTTTCTTCGCTTTTTGTTTTGACAAGTGCGTGTTTGGATTTGGTGTCAAAAAGCACATCACATTTCTATTCCTTTGATTTACGGATAGTATCCCCTATGGTTTGGGGGCTGTAAAAGGTTGTCCCGTGCCTGTGTATTCTTTTTCTTTTTTTACATTAGTGGTGCATCTATTCTTGATATAGATTATCTAATTGTACATGTACCTCTTCCCTCGATTACTCAGTTCCGTCCTGTTTGATTGTCGAAATTGTTATGCAGTCAACCCGAAATATTTGCCCTGTTCATACATGTACATGTATAATGTCGTGCCAAATTTTCTAACCAAAGTTAAATTGTTATGCAGTCCAATCTAAATATTTGCATTGTTCATACATGTACATTTATAATGTCCTTCCAAATTTTCAAAAAATGTCTAGGCGTGCATAAACAAAATTATATGATTATAAAACTTTTATTTCTTGTATAACAAATATATAACAATGAGAATAACAATGATAATAGATAATAACAATGAGAATAACAATGGAAATAGCAATGAGAATAACAATAAACAATGAGAATAACTATGATAACAACAATGAGAATAACAGTGGTAATAAGAATGAGAATGTATCACTTACAATTATTCACACGAAAGCCCAATGGTCAAATATGTCCAATCCGTCAAATACGTAATATTATTGCACATACAACTATATATTGTTGTGTATATCTACATCAACATCAGAAACATTTCCTGTGAACAATACTGGGTCCACATTCGTCGTATTCCTGTTTAGATATCCACATTTGTCCAAAAGTAGCAAGTGATCCTAAAATGGATCCTCCAATCCATACCGAGTACTTCCGTTCTGGGGCAGCAATTATTTTTGTTTTCATCGAATTTGGAATGATCGCGTCCAATTCTTTTTTCAGCCTATCTGCAATTCCTAAATCAAAAGTAAAGGATTCTTAATAATTATAAAATCTTTGTTATTTTTTCATAGTTTTTGAAAGAATAAAAGTGTCAATGTTAAATGTATGAAAAATCGAGAGAGAATCATTTCCCGCCAAAATGTTCAATCGATTATATTTCAAAAGTACGGACTCGAACCTGTCGTTTTTTTCTACTGTTTAAGTTCCATTAAATATATACTATCAATTAATAACAGTCTTGCAAAATAGCTTGATATTTTGAGACAAAGGAGCGAACATCCTTAAAAGCTATGAGTATGCACGTTTGTTAATGCCATTTCAAATTATTAACTTAATTCTGAATGGATCATGTAACATTCAACAAATTAGCGACTTTTTTTATTTGTTTATTGATAGTTTCTTCTCTAATTGATCTCCATATTCTTAAAATGAATTTTTTTTGTCAAATCATCACGTAACATTTGTCCGAAAAGGACCAAATAGTGCATTTCACAAAATTTTAAATCTAGCACATTCAAAATTCAATCCAGTGTAAAATATTCTTTCATTACGTTGCCACTTGATATCAATCATCGGCACAAGGATCATATTTATCTTTTCCGTTCCATGCTACATGTATGCTATATAGTTTAAGTGCAGTGTTGCATAACACGGACTGAATGGATATGAACTTTGTGCCCTAGATTGTAAGTATGTTGCTTAAAACATGTTCTCACCTGGATACATTGTTGACCCTCCAGACAAGACAATATTATTATACAGGTCTCTCCTGATGTCAATATCTGTTGACGTGATTGAGTTATGTAACATCTCATGTATACCGGCAGCCTCCATTCCAGTAAAAGATGGCTTAAACAGGACTTCCGGACACCGGAATCGCTCGTTTCCAACGGTAATGACACCGCCATCTGGTAGCTCATAGCTCTTTTCTACTTGAGATGATTTGGCAGATGCATCTAGTTCTTTTTCGAAATCAAGGGCAACGTAGCACAACTTTTCTTTTATATCTCGAACAATTTCCCATTCAGCTAAAGTAAAAATAAATAAAAGGTAAACACATCGTGCATTTCGAGATTGTTGTCTAAAATACAATGCACAAACATCAATGCATTAGTCTCAAGTCTGGTACTAATAACTTTTTTGAAAATAAATGGATTTTTATTTCTTTATTTTTTCTTGTTTGTTTATTTTTTTGTTCAGATTATTAACTCGTTGAATCGTTACTTCTTTTAAATATCTGTTAACGATAACAACATAAAAAAAATGGCAAATGTTTAATGCTCTGTTAAAAGTATTATAGTACATCTGTATGTATAAAAGCGGGAAAACTACTTACAAGAACTGGTAAATCTGTATCCTCTTTCAAGAAGTATCCTCTGTAGGTAGTTCGTCAAATCTCGTCCAGCAAGATCTAGTCTCTTAATTGCATGGGGCAAAGCGTACCCTAAGGGTATAAACAATATTCAATATATACAAAAATGTACATGTACAATATTAATATACAATTATTATATATAACTATTCAAATGATCTGAAAAAGTTTGACAATTCCAATAATGTCATTTGCATTGAAGACCCTTATAGCAAAGCATGAAAAAAAGTTTTTATTTAAAAACAAAATCAAAAAGACTAAATATATAGGTTTTGACTTTTTAAGAAAAAAAAAGGATTCAATTAATTGTTATTTTAATAGATCAGGTATAGTATGAGTATGAAATTAAAAATATTAACGTTAGTAAAGTCCATCTAGCATTTTACAATTAAGGACTGTCTTTTCATGATAAGTATCACAAAAATCATTTTTCATGATAAGTATCACAAAAATCATTAAATAATACTTTACATTTGTAGTTTGTTTACCTTCATATATAGGAACAACATGAGAAACTCCATCTCCTGCATCAAACACTATTCCTGTTGTTCGTCCTGATGCATACAGGGATAAAACAGCCTGGATACCGACGTAAAATGCTGGTGTATTGAATGTCTCAAACATTGTCTGGAATTAAAATGACAGATGATTATAAGCATTCAAATCAAAAAGATAAGTGAGGGTGGTAAAGGGTTATTTTCGTGCAACGTGTTTTTCCTTTTTTATTCCACGTGCAGCCGTTAAAAAGGTTCGTTATTCATCGTTTTTCGTGAAATCGGTTAAAAGATGTACGTGCAAGAAATTTTTAGTTGTTCGTTCATCGTGAAAATGCAATTTTATTTCGCGTTCTTCCGTGCAGATACCTCCCATTTACGCCCCTCATAAGTCGGTGACAATATATAAGAACATGCACGTACGTTTTGTTTCTGAAAATTGGTAATATAAAAATAGCTATCGTGAAAACATACATGAATTTTATATTTATTTTAAACATTGTCCAACAGTTTTTTTTCTTCGTATTATTGGTTCGTTCCATTAAACATATTAAAGTATCATTTAGAAACAAGGCTAGTAAAAATCTCAAAAACCTTTTATTTGCCATATTTTGATACACCATAGTATCATGTCTTAATAATATATTTAACTTGTATGTTTCAATTTTAGACTTCTCCAAAAATATCAGAACAAAATTATTTCATTACATACGAAAAATGTTCAAGTTTTCATTCTGTGAATCCGCATATTTGTCTGCTCTTTCTGTAAGCTTACAAACATTTTTAATTCATTCTTTTTTTATTTTGAAAAATGTGGGTCTTTTCTTTTTGTCTCGATGAAATAGTGTTCCCTATTCTGTGCACTCGGAAAACATATCATCTGTACATATTTTACCTGTGTCATTCGTTCTCTGTTTGCCTTTGGATTCATCGGTGCTTCAGTCAACATAACCGGATGTTCTTCTGGTGCCACCCTCAGTTCATTATAGAACGTATGATGCCAGATCTTTTCCATGTCATCCCAATTAGTCACTATTCCATGTTCGATGGGATATTTCAAAGAAAGTATACCTCGTTTACTTTGTGCCTCGTCTCCAACATAACAATCTTTTCCTCCCATGCCTGCCATTACCATCTGAAAGATTAAAAAATATATGTTGATTGAGTACAAAAAAATGGCCAATTATTTGTTTTATGTATCACAACGACAGGGTTGACAGATCTATAAATATGGTTATCTTTGTACTTTTTCCATCCGGCAGTAAAACCCGTGGTACAAAAATGGCGTCTGTATAGAACTGAAAGAGATACATAAATACGCAGTCAAGTCCTGTAAGAATTGGGGACGTTAAATCCTGTCTCCTATAAGAAAAATCCTTGCATGCTAATAAAGAACCCTCACAACAACTCCTAAAATGGCTCATAGGGTGCCTGTTGTAAGGCAAAAAATATTTGCCCAATATCCAACATATATATGTTATGCTTTTGTGTGCCGGTCGTTTAATCTCGATAGTTCTACTATACAGAATCCACTTATAAGAGTTATAGATAAATATTTTTTCGTACTGAATATGCATAGATATTTGACAGCGCACACACACAAAAAACAAGAAACAATCAATCAATGCTTTAGTTTATATACCGTATACAATATACGTTATTTATTAGGAATCGGATGTTAGAAAAAAATGTCATGGCGTTTCAGCGATTGATTGAATTGTGATATATTATTAAAGGAAATATTAAAGCATATTTCATACGTATACTATACTTGATATACTGAAATTCATGTTCAGCTTTATAAAGTGTAAATAAAATATATAATAGGCATTAGAATAACAGACGCTTACTTGATATCTTGGTCGTCCAGTAACTGCGGGGAACACGGCTCTTGGAGCATCATCTCCGGCAAAACCTCCCTTAACCATTCCGGAACCGTTGTCAATTATAACTGCAGTGATATCTTCGTTGAAACTCATTTTGTCTTTTTTATTTCTAGTGATATCTGCAAATGCAAATATGCGATAGTGCGTTATTCAGATTTGCTAAAATATGGTATGGGATTTCTTTTTTACAATCGTTTCTTGTTCATTTAAAAAAATGCGGGAAAGTATGATTTGGTTTTTTATACACATGTACATAAATACAAATATAAAGAACCTTTTTGAAATTGTACCTTTTTTCTATTTTTTCTATTTTAGAATGATTAAAACAAACTACTTTACTAGTTTGTACTAATTATATACTAAACGCAGATAACATCCATATCTTCAAAAATTATTTTTCTAACCTTTATATTGCAAAGGACAGGCAAATAATATTATCAAATAACTTACTTGTTTATGTATCTTTTGCGAAATCTCTCGTCTTCAATTTTACTATGATAACAATTTTAAAAATTAGTCCTATTTATACCCAGTGAAGACTTTTTCCAAGAACTCGGATTGAATTAGTAGAAAAACCTTAGTAAGCTTGTATTTACTCTTAGTCATTATTATCAAACAATACCAAATGGAGATTTCTCATCGGTTATATATACAAATAGAATTATAATATACATTTTGTACCTGTAATAGCTTAAAATAGACAATGATAAACCCATTACCTGTATGAAATACTATTTTTAGCCAGGGCATTTAAAGACTGACGTCAAATTTACATTACTCATATGTTGTATAGTAACCTGAAATGTTCACCTTCTTTTGGGATACTGTATATATATTAAAAATATGATCAAGAAATGTATTTACCATCTTTAACTTTTTTTTAAATTAGACAATCATAAAATTGTATAAAACTTGAAGTTTAAAATTGTGTGACACAACATGCTTGTAAATATAAATACGAAATTTCATAAGACATGTCAATAAAGTATTGCCCCCCTTTTTTACCTAAATAAATATTGGAAATGGACATCTACATCTCTTTAGTAAGCAAATACCAGGTCTTTGGGGGAAGTCAACCGTAAAAAAATGTAAAAAATTAAAAAAAAAAACAATTGCTAGAGTGATCATTCAATACTCATTATCATGGACTTTTAACAAAACCTGTTAATTTTAAATTAGTTTCAACCCATTGCATTATACAAAAAAAAAAACAAAAAAAAAAAAAAAAAACACGTTAATAAGAAGTCTAAATAGGGACACCACTTTGTGGACTATCATGACTCTCATCTTTGTTGTACATGATTGAAATGTCCTATCAATGCGCTAAAATTTTCTCCGCCGTAAATTGCATAGTTCGTGTAACTCAACCATCTGACACTTTATAAGCCAATAACACGACCAGTGTACAAGAGGGTATTCAAACATAAAATGAAATATTAAATTGGTGACAAAGAGAAACATTCTACATAACAAACAAACAAACAAACAAACAAACAAACAAAACAGATGTATGGGTGCGGGATTTTCTCGCTGTGTTGAAGACCCATTGGTGGCCTGGGGCTGTGTTATGCTCTTTGGTCGGGCTGTTGTCTCTTTGACCCATTCCCCATTTCCATTCTCAATTTTAGATAACTAACAAACTATAACAATGCATTGGTGACAGTTTTTTTTTTGGCATTTGAAAAAAAACAAAGAAGTATTTAATGTATATGTAAATGGTATCATACTGATACCACGTCTGATGGACTATTGCAAGACAAAACGTCCGCCCTTTTCAAGCATACTTTTATTTTCTTGTGGCTGTCACCATTGCAGAAACTACATGTTGAAGATATATTAACATTGTTCTCGTTCTGGATATAAATGAAATATTTGCCACTGGCATGTAAGCAAACTCGTTCTGAAGCAAAAACAAATAATGAATACAAGCTTTATCGGTGCACAAGACACGTTCTGGAATAACACGGGTAATGTGAAATGCTTTTAAAGTCAGCAGGGTAGGATGTATACTTTAATTTTGTATTTTTTTTTGCATAAATCTTAAGGAAAATTAAGAAGGCGAGGACTGCATTTTCCAAATTTAAGGATTCGTCATTTTTGATATATAGTCAAAACTGAATCTTGTAGTCGTTCTTATTGATTTCCATATATAACATGTGGAGCAGGACCTGCTTACCCTTCCGGAACACCTGAGATCAACCCCAGTTTTTGGTGGGGTTCGTGTTGCTCTGTTTTTGGTTTTCTATGTTGTTTTGTGTACTATTCTTTATAAAAAAAGAAGATGTGGTATGATTGCCAATGAGACAACTCTCCACAAGAGACCAAATTACACAAAAATTAACAACTTTAGGTCACCGTACGGCCTTCAACAATGAGCAAAGCCCATACCGCACAGTCAGCTATAAAAGGCCCCGAAATGACAATGTAAAACAATTCAAACGAGAAAACTAACGGCCTAATTTATCATGTACAAAAAATGAACGAAAAACAAATATGTAACACATAAACAAACGATAACCACTGAATTACAGGCACATACATACAGAATGTGGCGGGGTTAAACATGTTAGCGGGATCCCAACCCTCCCTCTAACCTGGGACAGTGGTGTAACAGTACAACATAAGAACGAACTATAAAAATCAGTTGAAAGAGGCTTAACTCATTAGATGGATAAATATACAAATACTACAAATACAAGTGGACGTGGCCGGGTTTCTTTTTTAGCCATGGAGTTGTCAGTTTATTTTTCGACTTATGAGTTTTAATGTCCTTTTGGTATTCTTCGCCTCTTTTCTTGTACCTGATATTGTATTATGCAACTACTCATATTTCATAATTGTTGAATATAAGTGTTAGAAGAACCACAGTTAAGTCAATGTAGGATGTTTTTCTTGTCGAGTCGTTTTAATCATGCTAGATATAGGTATTAACAAATATCAGGAGATCTTTATTAGAGATATGCTCTTATCTAATAACGAAATCAAAATTCTTTAATATAATATGAATGTGCATGTTCTTGTGTATATGAGCTACATGTATATTAAAACATATTATATTTGTATTACATGTTTACACATTTGTAATGTATCTAGTCAAATTGTATATTGTATACAGTCGCAATCAAAGGGTCTATAGAAAAGTTGCAACTCGTATTATTTCCGATAACAATACAATCTACGTGTACTAAAGGCATATTTTTACAATAAATTATTTAAACCTAGTATAACTTTGTTCATCATTTTTGATATGAATAAACAACAAACCGAAAAGAATCGAACTTAATTTAATAACAGCCGATAGATGTTACATTCAAACGTGTAATATTCTTTAGCCCGAGTTTATTTTCTTTTGGTAAATTTAAATTTTCTTTAGAAAAGATAAACAAACTTTGGTACTTGCTTTGATTGTAACTGTTTATGTGGTGATCAAATAATCATTATTCAAAATGTTACCGTAAATGTTAGAAATAAGCTCCTACCGTACGCTGACTACATATATTTGCTTACATCCACGTAGTTTCGGATCTGACACATTGCTGTCTCATTGGCAATCATACCAGATCTTCTTATTGTATGGACACTTGTACAGAAACAAAAGTAAAATTCAACGTTTGTACAAGTAGACGATGGTTTCCACTAGTAGATCAAAAGGTCAAAAACTATAGCTCGCCTTTATTCATATAAAACATGAAATGTTAGGGAGATAATATTGATGGAGGGCGTGGGATACTAGTATATATACATAGATATAGGAAGATAAAATTGAGAATGGAAATGGGGAATGTGTCAAAGAGACAACAACCCGACCATAGAACAGACAACAGCAGAAGGTCACCAACAGGTCTTCAATGCAGCGAGAAATTCCCGCACCCGGAGGTGTCCTTCAGCTGGCCCCCAAACAAATATATATACTAGTTCAGTGATAATGAACGCCATACTAAACTCCAAATTGTACACAAGAAACTGTATGTTTGAGGAGCATTATTTCCAAATGAGACTTATAAAGGAATAGCGAAATTCAACTAAGGTCAACTTTGACTGAGGGATTAAGAACCCAATTTCTTAATGATTTACAAACTTATTAACGAACGGAGAATTAAGGAAAAATTTGTCATGAATTATGGCAGTACCGAAATACTGACATCTATGTAGATGATATTTTCGAGCACTAGCAGTCCATCAGCAGCGGTATCGAACCATAGCTGTAAAATGAAAATAACGCATTAAATTTGGTGCATTTGAGGCGCTTTTCAAGATTTACCTTCATCAGGAGTGCTCAAACTAAATAAAAAATATAGTTATATTTTGTTATTCTTTAGCTTTGGTATTCTGGGTATACAAAACAAGTAAAAGTTATAGATCAACAGAATTCGTTCATGTTTTTTTCACACATTCATGTGGAAATTTAGACTAGACGAGTATCTTTATCGTCGTTTTATTGGTGTCTCATCAGAACGAGTGGCAAAAAGTGTTCCTGCAGGAGTTGATATGTAAGCAAACGATATAACTTAAAACCTTCAATTGCATTTTCAAACGCGTTATAACATTTAGTTGAAGACCGATGAAACACGATCCTAACAAGTCCCAAAAAGACTGTCAGACGTCATTGCAATCTCGGACTTCGCGTGTATTTTGAGATCACAAACCAAAACATTTTAAATTGTTGTCAGATTTCATTTGTCACGTGACTGGAAAGTATGCCCGTAGTTTTAAAGAATCACAAAATCGGTCAACATAAAAAAAACAAAACCTGCAAATGATAATACACGGCTTTCCTTATGTACATGTATTTTTGCTTAAAATATATTGATTGGTGTTTAATGACACTTTCAGCACTATTGGCTATTTCGTGGCGGTCAGTTTTTTGTTGTTGGAGGAAGCCGCAGTGCCCGGAGAGAACCACTGACCTTCGGCAGGAAAAATAACAATCCTAGTTAAGCTTACTACTCCTCAGTGTTGACAGGCTAGAGCTACGGTTGTTTAACAACTTAGACCACTCGGCCACCGAGTCCCCTTAAAATAGATACATACATACATACATAATTAGACCGTTGGTTTTACTGTTTGAATTGTTTTACATTAGTCATTTTTGGGCCCTTTATAGCTTACTGTTCAGTGTGAGCCAAGGCTCCGTGTTGAAGGCCGTACTTTGACCTGTAATTGTTTACTTTTTACACATTGTGACTTGGATGGAGAGTTGTCTCATTGGCACTCATACCACATCTTCTTATTTATATAACATACATAACCTATTTTAATAAAATTTCACCGTCCAATACAATATCATAAGGTCAGTGATTAAAATTACAACGTTATGGAAATACTTAATTGGTTTAAAATCCTAACAATATTCCAAATTAACGGTTTAACCATAAGTTTTTTTTCTCGCTATCTGTGATACATGTACATGCAATTACGAATAGCTAAATTTATAAAATGCCTCATTATTTATTATTTATTTATACAAAATTGTTAACAAAAATGTTTAACAGGTAATTGTAAATCTTATATATACATGCACGCTTACGGCAAATAAAAGTAGACACAATATCTTTCTTTGATTTAAACTAAATTTTCAAATTAAATTAAAAAGAAAAGCTATTTTTCAGAAAGTATTATTCTACTAAAGCTTCCGGCATTTGAATTTCCTTTTTCTGTTTTAAAGTAATTTAAAATAAATTAAATTAAATTTATTTTACGCTTGATTGGAGCATTAAAATAAAATGTCTTCTTGACATACTAATTACTTGGTACTCCATCGTGTTTTAAACGTCCAATACGGTACAGTTAGCTTAGCCTTAACAAATACTATTGTTTACCGTTAAATACATATAAAAAATTAATCTGTTCGACTGCCCACTTTGAATTTAATCTAAGTTAATAAATAGAATTATCGGTGATTTTAATTCATCAAAGACCATTTGTTCAAGAGATTTGTGTAAAACAATTTTTCAAAGTGACTTAAATATACATGATAAAATTTATAGATATAGCATTTGAATTGGATACTTCTTGAATTCTTCGTTAACTTGGGATTTTGCTTGGTTCTGTACTCAGTATTTGTGGAACTTCTACTTTGCGGTAAGTTTGCATATTATTATTATATAAATTGAGTATAATTATTTTTTTTTAATTATATTTTAAAAAATGTTTTGTTAAAAAAAATAAAATAAATTTATCTTAAACTATGCGGATTAGTATTAATACAATATACAAGGCTACATTAATATTTTGTTTTACTCTTCTTCTTTTTTTTTTAACTTTGAAGGCATCTTAACAAGTTGTTTGTGTTCGGTCATGTGTTTTTCTGATGTTTGCTGAAATGTATAAATAATAGAAAAAAAAACAAAAAAAAACAGAGAACAATCGTTTAACAAAAGAGAATTACCATATGCCAATCGTAGTTACCCCAGGAATTTCCGGTTTAATGTTTAAAAAAAGGACTCACTGTAAATATTGTTGAGAGATTTGAGAGAAAAGTAAAAAAAGAAAAAAAAAAAGAAAAACAACAAGAGATAATTATTGGTTTTAAACAGTCCCCCCCCCCCCCAACATATTCATAAACCTGTCCTATATCATGAACCTCCTTGTTTTTTCCTATGATACAGAGTAAAATATTTTGCCCCATAACACCCATTGCTTGTTTTTTTTCATATAAAACTGCAATAGCCCATAAAATGTCATTTACCAAAATTTTAGCAGATTCTATATTTCGATTCTTTCGATTTGACACCCAAATAATACCAATGCAAACATAATGCAAACATAAGGTAAAAGTCCGAGTCAGCCTTTTCCCGCCATTTAAAAAAAAATAAATGCCCCAAAAAGGAGCTCCATAACCTATCAATATTTTTAGCTTATTTTGTTCCTTAACTAATGCTCCTCTGACTTATGGTATCAATTCTAAATTCAAGATTTTTTTTTTAATTTCACATTCTTAATACTCTTTGTTATGGAGAGATAAGCGTTGATGGCATTGATGTGTAAAATAAGAAGATGTGGTATGTTTGCCAGTATGACAACTTTCCATCAGAGACCAAATGATTCAGAAGTTAGCAACTATAATAGATGGTTAATCTTATAAGTTTAATGGTATCAGTAAAATTTATTCTACTCAACAATTTTCGACTTTGAACGATTGAGAGTTTGAAATTTTTGTATAAATACTCGTCTGCATTTATAAAAATACACCTATAGGTATCGTTTTTGTTATTTTTGTATATTGTTGGCATTGGTTGCTATATCAACGCCCCTCGTCTGACTCTCTTTTTTATTCCTATTGGATATATTACTTTTTTTGCAAAGGTCAACATATGTAGTAGACAATTTTACGTGTTCAGTAAAAATGATGATGTACGTAACTGGATATTTCTAATAAATCTTCTTGACCTATAATCGTTCTTTAACATCTTAATGTAATCCTTAACCCACAAATAATTAAACAAACAATTGAGTCTAATTATGGTTATATAATTATTACTTTATTTTACAATTATTACTAAATCAATTAGACATTGAGGCGTCTTTCTTTAAATTTTTTTTTATGATATTTTGCCTTCCATAATTTCAAAGATTTCAAAACTTGACTGCTAATGTCGTAATATATCGGTCCACGAAAAAAAACCAATAATCAAAAGCCAAATTACAAATGAACAAATGAATATTGAAAAGTAGGAATTACTTACCCTATTTTAATTTTTGGTGAGAGCCATGATGTTTTTTTGGTGTGTAATTTTTGTTGAGAGTTGTTGTTTTTATTTTGGTCAAAGTGCTGTTTGTTTTTGATTGAATTGCATTTGTTTAATGCCCTTGGTGGGTTTCCTCCATTTTCGTATGATGCAAACTTTATCTATGAAAGGAGGACTTTCTAAAATTTTATTATGATTTATTAAAGCATAAATTTACCTAACAAAATACAGAAATTAAAAATGGAATGTCAATAAAAACCTGACAAAATCAAACTTTAGACTATATAAATGTCCCCTTCTTTTCGTTTTGCACAGCTCTTTGACTCTCAAAAGTATAATCTCTTCATATTACCCAGTAACCGAAAAACGAAATAAGTCTGCTTCCAGTTATATAGTCATTGTCGAAGTGCTAAAGAATACGAAAAATAGTACCCGTATGTTCATTTTGGAGCCAATGTCTGAAATCACTTCATGATTTGGAAAAGGCATGCAAACTTTTTGTGCTTCATTCTACAAACAAATCTAATGCTACGCAATGAACACGTACAGAAATCTTTCACATTGCCAAACAAACATCAGCTTTCTTTCAAGTTGATATCTTTTGTAAGTAATACGTGAGGGTCTTTATGGCGTTTACAGAATAGGTAATAATGGGCTAGATGTACAGAAAAGTGGACCCAAAAATTTTTAGAATAAAAACAAATACGGCAAGAAATTAAACAATAGAGAATAATAGTGTGCTATAAAATATAGAATAATGGGCAAAAAATATAAAAAATAGAGCAAAATGACCTAACACAATATAGAATACAGAAATGAAGGACCCAATCCAGACCCTCACATGTGTTTACCTCTTATTTTAATCACTGTCATCTCCATGAATAACTTACTGAATTGCAGTACACTTGATAAAGATAAGTACTTCAAAACAATCTCAAGTATACCTTTTCAAAGGTATTTTGATTTTATTGTATTTAAAGTGCAATTTGTAACCCATGTCCATCTCAAACCGATAAAATGTATTTAAATATTTAATTTGAATGACGACAGTTTAGATTTTTTTTCAAGTCAATATTTGCATAGCTATTGAGATGTTCATTTACACCTCCGAACGTCTAATGGTAGTATATGTAATAAATACTTTAACGAGACGTGTCTTTCTTACTTTTCAATTTCCTTAGACGAGGGGGTGTTACAGGGATGCTCGATTTTTTTATTTAATTTTTCTCACTTCCCACTCTGTTTCCTTCTTTTTCCCAGATTCCACTTTTTCTCCTTTAATCCGAAATTCTCACGTTTGTACCCCCTAAATCTAAAATTCTCACTTTTTTACCCTCTATAACCCACCCACATTTCAAATAGCGTATTTCCCCTCATATACGTCAAGAAATACGTCAAACTATAATGTGTCCGTCCGCTTAAAGTATCAATTAATGTGCATACTAGTTCACACCTGTAATTAGGTGTTTGAAGTAAATTTGAAATAAACGATTTAAAAGTAAATAGTATATATTCTTGCAATACGGAGTAAAGACCTTAGGTTAGATCGTCCGCATTGTATTTGTTTCATAAAATTAAAATAATTTTCTAAAACATGGAAAACTAATATGGTCTTATCGGTAAGTATATTGACAACCTGCTAAAAAGATAACACAATATACAAAAGTATATCATACAGTTCAAAATGTGTAATTATCAAGAGAATGCCGAGATAGCCGCTGATATGCATAAAACTACTTAAGTCAAGATTTGTTCCGAACGGACATATTTTTCTACATGTCCTACGATTAATTAATTAGTTCTACGATTTGATATCTTAACTTATGTGGTTTTATGCATATTAGCCGTGGATACATAAATCATACCGACACAACATAATAACTAACGCACGAACATGCATTTTTAGGCATGTTTGTGTTTGTTTGATAAACCATAAACCAGAAAGCATTATGAGATCTATAACTTGGAAGTTGAAAGTAGATAATACAATACTAGTAGTTATTTCCATGCAGACATTGTACAAGTTCATAACTGCTTGATTTATGATTGATGAATTAGAAATGTTCAGCGGCAAATAGTTCATACATATTTTGGGCGAAACATGCAAGTAAGGTATGAATATGCCATATGTTTTATGTAAGACCGACAAACTGATTTTGAGTTTCAACGAGCTATCTCACAAGGTAACTGTCATTCATGATAGTATATTTTTTGAACCCTTTTTCGTATGAAACCGGATGTGACGTACAATGATTGGTGGAATTACGCCTACTTGCATTCGGCACTCGAACTCACTTCTTTCAGCATACGAAGCGATCATACTTTCATTTGACCACTGAGGCGTTTTCTTGTTAATCCAAAGATAATTCGACAAAATATATTTGTTTTAAGATTTTCTCAAATGGTCCGGAACAGAGTTATCGTCCCTTGATTTTCGTCGTCTACAAATATCGTCCCTAGTGTGGACAGTGTGTTTAAAAATTTATCTCTTCATGTTTTATGCCTCAAATGGGGGGGGGGGGGGGGGGGGGGGTGCAATTATACTGTAAAAAAATATTGGGTCATGAATTTTAAAGTAAAGTAGTGATTTAGTCCAGCTTTAAGTTACAAATAAGTATTTCGGAAGCTGTCAATAGAATTCAAGACACCAATATCTGCTTAGCTGATTTCACCATATTACCGAATTTATTGTTGAGATTAAAAGAGGATAAGAGAATTACATTATATTTTGTTATTTTATTTAACTTTGTTGATTTTCTGATCTAATCAAATATTGTATTCTTATATATTGATCAGCACTTCACCAGAACAATAACGTAAGTTATAAATACAGAATGATTAAGTGGATAAAGAGGCATTAGTGTCTGAATTAGGACATATTTAAATCTGTTAAGTAACCTCAATACTCTTTGACAGGAATGATTGGATAACAAGATTAGCATCTATACTAGTATGGGTAACCTATTGTCAGTGTTTATATATAATTATCCAACTTCTTTCGGTAATATGGTGAAATCAGCTAAGCAGATATAATAAGACAATGGGTTAAACTTTAAATGCTTAATATAAATTTTCTTTTTGTTATATCTTCCTTTCTTATCATTATAAAAAAATAAGGAGATGTGGTATGATTGCCAATGAGACAATTATCCACCAAAGATCAAATGAAGTGGATGTAAGCAATTATAGGCAACCGTATGGCCTTCAGCAATGAGAAAAACTCATACAGTATAGTCTGATATAAAAGTCCCCGACATGGAAATATGAAACAATTCAATTGAGAAAAAATACGGCCTAGTTTATATCAAGACAATTTACGAAAACAAATATGACTGACATGAACCAACGACAACCACCGAACTACAGGCTCCTAACTTGGGACAGGCACATTAGAATGTGGCGGGATTAAATTTGTTTGAAGGCGTTAACCATTGCCTTAACCTCGAATAGTGATGCAGCCGTACATCATAAGAACAAACTGTAAAAACAGTTGAAAAGACTTGTAAAAATTGATTTTAGACATGGATTTTGTATATTTTCAGAATTTGTCCAATATGGCTTTTTGTATTATACATGCTGCCTTTAAAACGATGTTTACTTGGGTAACTCAGTATACTAAATTTAACATGTGAAAAAAACAAAAAATATTAAAATTAAACGTATTTACAAAACAATATACTTGTCTGATGCACGCATACAAGCATACAAAATAAAAGTGTATCAACTGATTAAAAAAACGAAGGAAAACCCCATTGCATTTTACGCAAATCTTTCTCAAAATGTACAAGAAACAAGAAAATTGTTGTCACGTGACTTGATTAGCGTTCGTCAAGTATTACAAATGTAGCAATATAAACTCACGGAGAAAGCTATCAGTTAAATAAAACTGATAGAGTTTTTCAGTGGTATATTTATACTCTATGTACATTTGAACATAGTACATGTACCTCTAATATCTTCCAAAACGATAAAAACATAAGTATATTGAATTCAGAAATTTACCTTTTCAACAGTTATTAAAATATATCATTCATAAAAGCCGTCATGTCATATTAGTAAAATCTAAATTAATATCAAAAATGACACTTTTAAATATCTCCCGTAAAATCTTGATTTTAAAGAGTAATTTTGTCGTGTATTCATTTTACATTCAAACCAATTATCTGAAAATAAAAACCTCGTTACTTTTTTTAAATCTAAAACTAATATCAAAATTATGACTTTTACAATGTAATTCAACTATTCAAAGTATAACAGGAGTGCTTTAACCGGTTAAATCCCTTGATCAGAAGTTAAAATTCTAATTTGATTGGGTACTAGTTCATGTAACATATACAGACGACAGTGCATTAAGAAAAAAAGAAGATTATTTGATTGACATTTACAAAGTTTGGATTAGGAAAAATATTAACGATGGGAAACAAGGTAAACATTGCGTATTTCTTCGTTAGACAATAATTCGAAAAAGAAAACATGAAAATTGATATAAAGCTGTCTTCAGGCTTTTTGCTTATGTTATTTGCGTGTTATTGAATGAATTAAAAAAATATGTCGATTTACTGATTTGATTTGATTCTCAAAAAATTTAGGGGTTCTCTTTTGCTAGAGTTTTAAGTATACAAATTATTTAAGTTTTAAGAGATCTCACAAAACATGTTTAACCCCGCCGCATTTTTGCGCCTGTCCCAAGTCAGGAGCCTCTGGCCTTTGTTAGTCATGTATGTTTTTCAATTTTAGTTCATTTATATGTTTTGGAGTTTAGTGTGATGTCCATTTTCACTGAACTAGCACACAATTTTATTTAGGGGCCAGCTGAGGACCACCTCCGGGTGCGGGATTTTCTCGCTGCATTGAAGACCCATTGGTGGCCTTCGGCTGTTGTCTGCTCTTTGGTCGGGTTGTTGTCTCTTTGACATATTCCCCATTTCCATTCTCAATTTTATCAATTAAGAATGTTTCGGATCACGCACCCCTTAGTAACCTGACTACTTGTTGTAATTATTAAAAGTTTTTTTGTTTATATTTGTATTTGGAGAGGACCTCTCTTATGTTGACTTGTCATATCTTGTGTACAATCCCATCTGTTATTATTGCAAATACAATATTTAAACAGTTACTAGTAAGTAACTTGACAATTTTTGGGTATGTACTAACAATACTGTATAAAAAAAACATTAAAGTGATACCCTTTCATGAAAAAGCAACAAAGAATTTCAATTCAGCAAAAAGGGGGGTACATTAACTAGTGAAGGGGCATATATATTTTTTTAGAAACAAGTTTTATTCTCAATAACCAGTATTGTATTGCAGTATTGCATACAACTTAAATGATAATAATGAGTGTTTTGGAACTAGAGGGGAGTGTTATGAACCTTAGTTTCCAAACACTCTTAGAGTGTTACGTAAATGTACCTAAGGTTCAAAACACTCTAAGATTTTATAAATTTGGGGAGTGTTATGATACCGCTACAACGACTTCCACACCGTGTCTTGAAAAACAGTAATGCATCATTACGTATCAAATTGTAGTAGTAAACCACGTTTTTTGTGCTATAATAATGCGCTATAGCAGGGTTAATATTTGTAAGGTCTTGGTGAAATATGTCATGATCATATGAATATACAGTCAACTTGCTATAAATATCACATAACCGTCTCGGTGGTCTCGTGGTAGCGTGTTCGCCTCGAGTGCGGGAGGTCGTGGGTTCAAGCCCCGACCGGGTCATACCAAAGACTTTACAATTGTTAATTGTTGCTTCTCCGCTTAGAACGCACCATTAAGGAGTAAGAGCAAAAAATGTCTCGTGTTGGATTTGCACTTATTTTGAAATGTCTCGTGTTGGGTTTGCACTTATTTGGAAATGTCTCGTGTTGGGTTAGCACTTATTTGGAAATGTCTCGTGTTGGGTTTGAACTTAGTGGTTAATGTGTCGTGTTGGATTTTATTTAGGGGTAATTTCGTGTTAAACAGAGAAGCAGACGTGATCTAGTACACATTAACAAAGATCAATCTAACAAATTCTAGCATTCGACGCTCGAACTCACTACATCTAGCTCTCGATGCGAGCAAGTTATCATGAGACTATTGAGGTGTTTTCTTGCTAATCAAAAAAAATTATTCCACAACATATATAAAAATCAGGAGATATGGTAAGATTGCAAATGAGACAACCATCCACCAAGGTTAGAATGAAGTGGATGTAAGCAATTATATGCCACTGTGCGACCTTCAACAATGAGAAAAAACCCATACCGTATTGTCGGCTATAAAAGCCCCGACATGTTTGTTATAGATTTTCTCAATTAGTTAGATAATTATATAAACACAGCCAATAGGTTACCCATACTATAATAGTAGATGCTAATCTTGTTATCCAATCATTCCTGTCGAAGAGTATTGGGGTTACTTAACAGATTTAAATATGTCCTAATTCAGACACTAATTCCTCTTTATCCACTTAATCATTCTGTATTTATAACTTACGTTATTGTTCTGGTGAATTGGTGATCAATATAAGAATACAATATTTGATTAGATCAGAAAAGCAACAAATTTAAATGAAATAACAAAACATAATGCAATTCTCTTATCATCTTTTTATCTGAACAATAAATTCGGTAATATGTGGAAATCAGCTAGGCACATATTATAGACCAATGGGTTCAACTTAAAATGCCAATACATTTTCATTTTGCTGTATCTTCCATTTTCCACCAAGACTTGTATAATATTGTTTTAAGACACGGATTTTGCATAACTTCATAGTTTGTCCACCATGGCTTTTTGTATTATACATTCTGCCTTTAAAACCTCCGTATACTAAATTTAACCATGTGAAAAAAACCAAAAATTTACACAAAACAATATACTTTTCTGATGCACGCATACAAGCAGTATAAAACAAAATTATAAGTTCATCAACTGATTGGGAAAATGAAGGAGATCACCCAGTGGCGGATCCAGGATTTTTCAAAAAAAGGGGGAGTGGTAATTCAATACAACGGATTATATACCACCGAGCAAAGCGAGTCGAAAAAAAATTGGTCGATTTTATGCTAAAAAAATCATATAAATCGTGAAGAACATGATATACTATTTTTTTTGGCGACCAAAGGGGGGAACGGGGTATGTCCTCGATTCGCCACTGACACTTTTGTATTTTAAGCAAATCATTCTCAAAAACTACAGGAAACACGAAAACTGTAATCATTGTCACGTAACTTGATTAGCGTTCTTTAAGTATGTGCAATATAAACTCACGGAGAAAGCGGTCTGGATTATGTTTCGAAACACTTGAATAAAACTAAGTGCATTTTTCAGTCACTGTGGTATATTTATACTCTATGTACATACCTCCAATATCTTCCAAAACAACAAAAGCTTAATTATTTTGAAATCTACCTATACAACAGGCATTAAAATATATCATTCATGAAAGTTGTCATGTCAAATTAGTAATATCTAAATTATTATCAAAAATGACACATTTGAATATCTCCCTTTAAATCTTGATTTGTAAAACGGTAATTTTGTAGTGTATTCATTTTACAAACATTACAATTATCTGAAAATAAAAACCTCGTTACGCTACAAAATCTAAAACTAATATCAAAATTATGACTTTTACAATGTAATTGAACTATTCAAAGTAGTACAAGAGTGATTTAACCGGTTAAATCCCCCGATCAGAAGTTAAAATTTAAATTTGATTAGAGTACTAGTAGTTCATGTAACATATACAGACGACAGTGCATTAAGAAGGAAAGAAGATTTATTAATTTATATTTGATTGACATTTCCGAAGTTTGGATTAGGAAAAGTATAACGATGGGAAATAAGGTAAACACATTGTTTATATCTTAATAGTTTGACAATACTTTGAAGGAATGTGCAAATTGATATAATTAAAAGCTGTCTTCAGGCTTTTTGCTTAATATGTTATATGCGTGATATTGAATTTAAAAGAAAAGATGTCGATTTTCTAAATTAATGTCATTATATAAATATTAAGGGAGAGGGTGGCATTTTGCTAAACTTTTAGGTATACCAATTAATAATTTTCGGATCACGCACCCCTTAGTAACTTAGACTACTTGTTGTCATTTTTAAATGTTATTTTGTTTATATACGTATTTGGAGAGGACCTTTCTTATGTTGACTTGTCATGTCTTGTGTACAATTCCTTCTGTTATAATTGCAAATACAATATTTACACAGTTACTAGTAAGTAACTAGACAATTATTGTTTATGTAGTAATAATACTGTAACTGTGAAAAAACAAACTTAAAAACTTAAAGTGATACTCGTTCATGAAACAGCAGCGAAGAATTGCAATCAATCAAAAAGGCTTGGACATGAACTTGCGACGGGGTATGGCATATAATTTGTTTTTCAAAAATATGTTCAGAAAAATATATCATTTAAAATACATGCAGATAAATAGAAAAAGCGTTTTACTCGATAACCATCGGTAATGCAGACAACAAAAAACACAGCTAAAAGCAGAGGCGTATATTTATGTATGCATGAGCGTCCATTTCTTCTAAACATAACGCACACATAACTGTCCTTCCCCCTTTTTTCTACCGAAAAAAGCATTAGATGGAATATGATAATATTATATAATGTGCATTCATCACTTTAATAAGGAGTGTTTTGGAACTAGAGGGAAGTGTTATGAACCTTAGTTTCAAAACACTAGAGTGTTCCGAACTTAAGGGTCAGACACTGTAGAGCTATAAATTTGGACAGGGTTTTGAAACTGCTACACCGGCTTCGAGTCGAGAAAAACAGTAATGCATTATACCGTGTATATTGTGTTTGTAAACTATACGTTTTTGTCCAATAATAACGCTATAGCAGGGTGAGCATTTGTAAGGTCTTTGTGAAATATGTCAAAATGAATATACAGTCCACTTGCTATAAAAATCACATAACCGCCTCGGTGGTCGCGTGGTAGTGTTTTCGCTTGGAGTGCGGGAGGTTGTGGGTTCAAGCCCCGACCTGGTCAAACCAAAGACATTGCAGTTGCATGGTAATTGTTACTTCTCCGGTAAGAACGCGGCATTAAGGAGTAAGAGCAAAGACTGGTCGGCTCTGAGTTAGAACAATATGTCCGGGTAGGGTCACATGTCTTCCTGCGAACTGTGTCCCTGTGAACTATATAATAGCATGTTAAACATCCGGCTGGATCAACATGTCGGTCTAGTACAAAGCAGGTTTGATCTTCATATTACGTTAACGTAGTTACTATTAATATTACGTTAAAGTGTTCTCGACCTGAATTTGCCACCGGATGTTAAGCAGCCACCATCATCATCGTCTATGAAGATCACATATATATAGCAAAAACATTCATGACCCCTTCTTGTCCAATTTTAGTAAAACCGATGCATTTTGAAACTCAATTGAAAGGGTACCTTTCTTAAAAGTTAAATTTTAACTGGTCCCGCGATTTTGACATTTATAAACAGATGTGTTTGAATAGAATAGTTAGTAAATGGTTTAGTTTACAATTTGACGTTGTCATGTTTTTCCGTAATTAAAGCACGGAGTAGATTATAAGTAAATAAAAGCACTATTGAAATTAAAATTTTCATTTTGCAAAATGACATGCAATATTAATGTAACAATACATGTTTATAAGCCCATATGGTGATTCTTTAAATTATATTGATATTCGGCATATCATATTTTATCGCTTGTTAAAACTTAAGAATGCTAACTTTAACACTATTTCTTGACTTCATACTTAATGGAATAAAATATTTATATAAATAAATGTAAACAAAGTATGTTCTTAGTAATGAAAGAAAATCAGTTTACGTCTAAATCAAAACATTTATTTAAATATTTTGTGATATTTTCTTAATTCATTTAAAGGTACCAAGCCCAGTGTATTTATACTGAACGATTTAAGTTGTTGAACTATACTGAACGTCGATGGTGTTTCACATCAGGAAACATAAAAAAAGAGGAACTTTGTGAAAAGTTGCTGAGTGAAAGATCAAATTTACTAAGTATACGAAAAGACATGTTTTAACAATTTTTGTCCAGATAAAATCATTACATTTCGCCTGTGTAGGATTTCATACTATTGACGTCATAATATGCGGTTATTAATGCATGAACATTATGGTTGCCATTGAGCCCATCAATGCAATAAGACTCTGTTTAAATACTGTTTATTCAAAATACACTTAGACGCAGATTTTCTGCGTAACAGGAGCGACAAATACATACATATTTACACATAACATAGAAGCGAAATGAGTAGAATACACAATATCAAACAGTATAAATATTTTTACAAAACTAAATGTATACCTAAATCTATTGACCACATAGCAAAACGTCTGTGCAATCTGTAAAGTTTAAATAACCACGTGATCACATGAACACAATTAGATGATAATGGATAGTAACAAAAAGTGTAATATATTTAAGGAATGACTGTAATATTTTTTTCTGTCTATGAATTAATAACATAACAAATGTGTTGCACGCTGAATAACCAGCGTAGCGGGTTATGTAAAAGTGTGCACCACATTTTTTAGGTTATTTCGAATAGACAGAAAAAATATTACAGTCATTCCTTATAATTTAATTCTAAATTCCATTTTAAGGTGTACATTTTGAAAAAAACGTTGGTGACGTCACGGTCACATGACAAAATTATGTCTATGAGCTGATAGATAAAACACTTTCAGCCAATCAGAAGACGTGTTACATCCAAAATTAAATTATATACACATGTGATGATTTAGAGAGAAAGCAGCAGTTTCTCTACTCAATGTACCTTATATCATTTGATTTACAAAGGTTGTTAAACAATTCAATTGTCCAAGAGGCGAATAGTTTTATAACGAACAAAACAATGTGTGTCTTAATTGGGTTTAGTTCTTTTATGTAAATTTATAACGTACTAGTATGTAAAAATATATGCAATTAGTTTTTAAATTGTGTATTTTCACTCTATAGACTTTCATTTTTTATATTATCGATAGATCCAATTCCTAAATTAAATGTAAAAAAAAGAAAAAGTGGCACATATATGTTTTTCAGTGTATTTGACATTGTTGTAAATTTACCTTAGCTGTTAATAAAATGTCTTCAGGAAAAATTATGAACATTTGACGTAATTTTATTGTATGAATGATTTCAATTATTTTCCTCTCCGCTTATGGACATCTAAGGTGACCAGTGTGTAGTAACCTTATTGTTTACACAATATTTTAGCGATTTTACCAAAGATATCAAAATATTTCTTTTACTAATTTTATTTCACCTTTTCGGTCAATAGTTATGTCATTTAGAACTTTTACATAATTTATAAATTCTTTAAAGAATGTCTTATTTCACGGATATTGTGCAACTTTTCCACGTTAGATACCAATCTATAAACAAATAGAGCTGTTGTAAAAACACATCGAAATAATGATTATTGCAACACTTAATGAACATGACAACAACAACAATAATAATAATAATTTTGCGCCCTCTACCGGCCTTATCGAGGTTAATTAAGCATCCGGAGATCAGTCCGAGACCGGCAGAATATGACGACTGACATTATTCGGGTTATAATGATAATAATAAAAGTAAAAATAAATAATATTGATAATTATAAATGATTCAAAACCCTGTGTATCAGTTTTTCATTCGATGTTACTTTACAGTTTGTCCACTGTTCTGCTGTTACAACACTATCCCAGGTTAGGAATCGGGATGGGGTTAAGCCCTTAAAACATGCTTCTTTTAACATTTTGAACTCCACCAAGATCATTATTTGCTTGTCACACATCAGGAGTGTACAGTCCTATATATGAGTACTGTTGGTTGCCATCTGCATGCCATTGTTGATGTTCGTTTATTATCTACATAAACCCTTAAATCAGTGCGTTGTCCGTTTTCCTTTTTTCTCTCTCACACTTTTTGCCATTCAGTGGCCTTTCTTCGATTACCGTCATATCACATCTCCTTGTTATCTTATTCCTGCATGTAAAAATCACCTTTCCTACAAACTGAAATAATTCAAAATTCTTTAACACTTATAGCGTCTGTTTTATGCAATCAGAATGATCCTAATTCATTTTCACATTTATGTAAAAAAAAAAACAGAATGTTTGATACAGTTGACTAGATATTTATCATATCATTCTATAATAAAAGGTGATGCAATGAGACAACAATCCAACAACGTAAAAAGCAAAAGACATCTAAGGGTCAACAAACAGTCTTCCCTTATGTCAATATGTCAAGCTCTTAATCACTCCAAAATCTAGAAAATCGATAAATCAATAATAATTCAAATATTCGGCATTGAGAGTTCATGAAGAACATTAATCAGAAAACGTGTTGTTTTCTTTTTTTTCTCACCGTTTCAGAACATAGAGGAATATGGGTAATTTCGTTGTTTGTACTCCGGAAAGAAAATAACGTCACGTCATTGGTTTTAATGACTAAAAATGTTAACCAATCAAAACGTTTTGGTGTACCTTTTTTTAAAAAAAAGAAAAGGTACCAATAATGCATTAGATTCCTAAACAGCAAATTGCTTTCCGTGGTGGTATAACTGAGAATGATGTTCGCCAAAGCTATTTGAAATGAGAAAATTTAAAAAGTTATACACGTAATAAATGATACTTTATAAAGTTTTCAAAAAGTCATTTTCTTTTCTCGCCTTTTTTCTCTTTCTCTGTTGGTTTTAATTCAATAAATGATCAAAATTTGCAGATTTCAGATGCCTTTCAAGATATAGCTACATGTATATAGTTTCGAACAAGACTAAAGGACAATTGCATTTAAAATAAAGCTTATCCAGATTAACAATTCTAAAAGTTCATAAATATCTTTCACATTGTTATGTGACCTTTGTGAAAGATGCACTTATTTAACAAAAATCATTTTCAAAAAATAGATGCAAACCAAAAACAAAAACAAATTTTAATTCAGATCCATATTAGATCCTTTTTATTCAATCATTATTTTTTTTTTAAAGAAATGTCAGAATTTTATGTTGCAAGTTATTTATCATTCAGTTCATTGAAGAAATAATTCTACTAAATTAATTAAAATACAACCATGCCTAGGACGATAATGGGAAATTGAACATAAGATCTGATAATTAATTGTTTATGTAGTTTTTTTGTTGTCTTTAATTGATACTTTTTCTTCTGTTATTGTTTAAATCGTTCGATTATTACGGTCAATCAGATTTCGTCTCGTGATGAAGTTGACATGTACATTTCAAATGTCTTAAGATTTATACCTGTATGCTAATTTCTGTGTTTGCAAGCACTGAAATCTTAAATCAAAGATCCAATATTTCATATTTGTCATGGACAGTTATAATTTTGTTCTGATAAATTTTCATTATATTTACGCTTATTTGATATAAATGATTTATTTTTAAATCTTCATCTCGGAAAGTATCAATGATGATGTCATTCACGATATACTGGTCCCTTATAGGAACATAATTTTCACATTACACGAGAAACACCATACACCATTTGATGCAGTTAAACAAACTTTCCGACTGAGTTATCATCTTTATAAGACATTACAGTCATTAACCAACAAAAGAACATGTAATATAATTGTATATGAGTTTATCGAATTTTGCAGTAATTAAATCAAAATAAATGTTTTTGTTCATTTCAGTTAATGGCAATGAAGGCGGCCCAAGAGCAACTTGATGGACGAGAAACAGACGACATTGGAAATCAGGATGCAAATTCAAAACATGATGAAAATCAAAATTTTCCGGTTCAGAATACATCGGACACGAAAAGGGAAACACAAACTGTTCAAATTGGAAATCGAAGTGCTTCATTATTTTTGAGTTCAGCATCCATTAATCTTTCGAAAGCTAAACCAAAAGACACGAGCAATGCAAAACAATCACCATCAACTACGCCTGCGCCGATATCTAGACAGACTACAAAAACAAAACGTGAAAAATCCCGATTGATTCCGGATGAAATGCTACAGATCAGACCAACAAGGGAATTTACTTTCACTGGATACGATATAATGGCAGATGGTAAGTGGTTTCAGTATATTTTCTGTCTTTTATTCATTTCCTTTAATACTTTATTTTTTAATTTATTTATTTTACATACTTAAGTTTATCAATAACCACTGAAGCTGTTACAGTAATAGTTCTATTAAGTATAATAGAATACGGCAATGCACTTTAAATGACATCACTATCAAGCTGTATTTGCTATCCAGTTTTAGGTCGAATAGGTTTTCTTGGCGATATGCTTATTTTGATTGCAAATTTTCAGAAACTATTGTCTTTTGAAGATGTCTTGTTCCTTCAGACAAAAAAATACATTGCATTTAAAAATACCATCCAAAGCTTACTATTTGAATAAAGATCAATATAACTATCAACTAGCGTGCAGTCTTGACCTCTATGGTGGAAGCGACTAAAAAAAAAGTTAACCATTTAGCTAATCCGATAATGAACTTTAAATGGTATGGTATTTTTAAATGCGGTGTATTAAAAATAAAAAAAATAAACCAACTGAAGCTATACATTGGTTTTTGGCGTATTCTGTGCGCACATAAACAAATGTAATCATTATAAAGCTGATTTGCTTTGCTTCCGAGTTTAGGTCGAATAAGAAACAAAACACTACTTTTAAAAATACTATTGAAAATGTATTATTGGAAGAAAGATCAATATAACTAACAACTAGCATGCACTCTTGACCTCTAAAGTTAACCACTTCGCTAATAGGATAATGAACTAAAAATTGTATTTTTAAATGCGGTGTATTTGGAAAACAAACTGAAGCAACATTGGTTTAAGCATTCTCTGAATTCATGTATTTTGTGCGCATGTTAACCTAGTTTTAGCCCATCTCATATTGTGCCTGATAGACTATCTAGACCTAAGTAGCAGTTGGTGTTTAAGAAAACAGATATAGATGGTAAACCGCACATTGCTTATAAACATACAAATACTGGTGCCAACGTTAATACAAATCATGCAACTAGACAGGACATACGAAAAACAAATAACATTATAATAATTAAAATACATATATATCCACTAACCGAGTACCTGTGGTTAGATGTGGCCTGTTAAATTGTCCAATATTATTAGTAATTGCTGTTATCGTTTTTTATATTTAATTTTAGGATTGTAAGAACTTAAGATTATAGCGCAAATCAATTAAACTAAATGCTTTTTGCTTTGTATTTCAATTAAACAATAACGACTACATGCATGCAGGTGATTTACACAATTCAATATGCACCGACCTGCAATCTTCTATGTTTACTATTTTGAGATAATAAGATTGGCACCAGGTGTATTTAAATTCTATTGTGATTTACGTAAAATACACGTAGGTCTTTTATATAAAAGCTTCTTAATCCTATAAATCAGATCACTTGATAACAAATGCAACTCTTACGAATGACCTGTTGGCCGAAGGAAAGTGGTACTTGGGAAAGATTAATGCACAAAACCATGGGTTGGGTTACAATATTTACTTATGAATTCGATATCAAATTTTGAAATATGAATTAAGCCTCAGTTTTTCTATAAGTGGAATAATGTTGAAACTAAAATTCGTAAGACGGAAATCTAAGAGCTCTTTTATTACTGAAGGTAAGATATTTTTATTGGAACTGTGTGTTGCATCAAGGTAACAATGCATTTTCAAAGTTATTTTGATAAATGTTTCAATCTTAGGAACTGCTTATGGAGGAAATTAATGTTTTGATATACCTCTTTTAAATTTAGAAACAGAAACCTGAAATCCAAAATGGCTACCACCGTGACGGTGATTTTATTTGTTTTAGATTGTATTAATTTTATTAAAAATTCAGGTAACGTGCAATGTACTTAAGGGCATACGATACAGTTTTGATCCCATAATGAAATTTTGATGAACATTTGCATATATGCTATATTTTACCTGATTAAATCAAATGTGTAATAAAATATATACCTTCATGTGCTACGTTTTGAGTAAAATGAGGTAGAAATTTCAGATATTTGCTCAAAATTCGGATTTGAAGACGTATTTTTCCTTTCGACAGAAATACATAACTTGTTTGTTTTAAAAGAAAAACACATGCTGTTTTTTGTTAAATTATTTGTAATTTCTGTTTTATGTAAATGTCCTATAAATTTATGCATTTTATTTTTACAAATAACTCATATTTATCAAATGTTCATGAATGTAGAAAAAAAAACCGTAATATTTTGCTGTATATTTATCAAATTTAAAAAAATTGCAGTATTGACTTTTTCATGAAAATTGGTACAAATAATCTTCATACGTAATCAAACCAAATGTCATTTTAAAAAAGAGGGATCCATGAACTCGTTTTTAAGTTAAATCAGATTGAATGATACAAATCAGTCGAAAAATGCATATTTTCCCGATTAGTCCTAGTTTGACGTCGCGAAAATAAAATTTTACGTTAGCAACGTAATTACCTCCCCTTAAACTGACTGAATCAATACCGTAAAGATCACGAAAAGCTAGTGGTCTTTGAAAGACCATCAAATGCTGACTATCATTAGAGGCACAGGACGTTTCCGCTTTTTTACCTATAACACGATAAGATATTTGCGCTCCAAACACTATGGACATTTGCGCTTTTGATACACCTCTATTAATTATTTAGAACGGTACCTGTTTTATTGCAACAGATGGGCATTTGACAAGTAATGTGTCTTAAGTGATGCTCGAGGCCAAACTATTTGAGAATCCAAAATTTAATACATATGTTGAAGAGCTGATCAACCGAAAGGACTTAAAGTATTGTCAAAAACGGGCAAGGAATCAAGGCTTTGCATGAGGGAGATATATTCCTTAGTTTAAAATGATTTCTAAATTTTGAAATTGACCGGACATTTGCGTTTTTAGTGAAGTCGTCTACCTGTAACTTTAATGAATTTTTATCATTGGGTAAAATTATTCAACTTATATTTCAGGTAGTTAGTTCACATTGACACAGTCTTTCTTAAACATAAAGTTTTAAGGGCATACGATACAGTTACAGGGGAGGTAATGACGTTGCTAACGTAAAATGTTATTTTCGCGACGTCAAACTGTGACATATCGTGAAAAGATGCATTTTTCGACTGATTTTTATCATTCAAACTGATTTAACTTTTAAACGAGTTCATGGACACCTCTTTTTTAAAATGACATTCGGTTTGATTACGTATGAAGATTATTTGTACCAATTTTCTTGAAAAAGTCAATAATGCATTTTTTTTAAATTTGATAAATATACTGCAAAAAATGACGTTTTTTTCTACATTCATTAACATTTTATAAATTCTAGTAATTCTAAACAAAAAATTTCATAAATTTATAAAATACTTAAAAAAAAAAGAGAAATTATTAATAATTTTAACAAAAAAACAGCTTGTGTTTATCTTTTAAAACAAAAAAGTTATGCATTTCTGTCGGAAGGAAAAATACGTCCACAAATCCGAATTTTGAGCAAATATCTGAAATTTCTCAAAAAGTAGCACATAAAGGTACATTTTTTATTACATATTTGATTTAAGCATGTAAAAAATATCCTATTTGCAAATTTTCATCAAAATTTCATTATGGGATCAACACTGTATCGTATGCCCTTAAGTTAAAGACTAGTTAAGGAAATAATTAAATTGTATATGTTTTTTTATCATCGAACAAAACGATGGATTTTTATCATTGAATACAAAACTCCCCAAAATGCATAAACTATAGACTGTTAAAAAAACATTGGACTTTGAGAACTTGATGACAAATATGTGTTTACTTTATGTAAATTCAGAGCAGGTAACCATGCGTTGCCTAAAGAAAAGGGGAGATGGCAAAACATTGCCTGCAATGAAAGGACATGTGCGTTGTGTAGTTCCAGTGATATAGGTGATGAATTTCATAATTTGTTTTGCTTTTCGCAATAGAAGAACGAACATAAATTACTTCTACAAACTAAATTTTCACATAGTCCAAATATAATGTCAATTTGCTCCCTGTTTAATACTAAAAACTAATCAGTTTTAAGAAAACTGTGTTTATTTATTAAGTGTATTAATAAAAAAGTTAGTCCCTCCATGCAAATGTAAACGCATAAGCATCGTACTGATTTCTTTCTATGTTTTTTTTATTATACATGTTACTAAACATGTATGCCATCATAATTTTATACTTCATTTTACAACATCGTACTGCATTTTTTTACCTCAACTACTGTATATGTATTTATATTGTATGTTTCTCTGTAAACTTGTTTTATCTATCTATCTATCTCTAAATTACATTAAAATTCGTTATATTGATGAACAGGGACCTCAGTCAATAGTTGAGAAAGAGAAACTAATACATTTATTTGAAATGTGGGCGAAATACCAATTAGGATACATTACAAGAGCTACATTTGTATATTCCCTGAGCTTCAGATATCAAGCGAAAACTGACCTGTGATGACTATACGCGTCTTTATGTCTTTAGAATGTTTACATTCAGGTATATTATGTTGCTATGAAATGACCTTTAAGCACAAATGTAATAGGAAATGACTATTTAACTTTGAACCATAATGTAAACTGTGACTTTAACTCTGATAGGTCAAACCTATCGGTCCAAAACCCGGATGAAACAGGAGTAGAGTCATAAGAAGCAAATGTTGTAAAAGCGCACGTGTCCTTTTTATCCTATTAATTGAAGCGAAAATGTCCATTAAAAAGCGCAAATGACCTATGAAAAAGCGCAAACGTCCCGCGGCGATCATTAGATACAAAATAGAAGTTTTCAGTTGATCTTTTTGGCTAAAACCGAATGTGATAGACAGTAAACATACGTTTTAGATCAGTTGTAACTGTAAAGGTTACTTGAGACTTTGATACAAATAAAAAACAACACAAATCATATGTGTAATATATGCTACTGGCATTTTGTTAACTATTAATCAACTGATTATCTGTAATTTAAAAGACTTTTTTTTTGAATGATCGTACTTGTAAATTCACATCTATTATATATTTGAGACGGTACAAGTATTTTACCTGCTATCGTTATTGATCTACATGCCTTTTTCCTTCTTAATTTTTTTGGTTCGTTCTTTTTTTTTCGGATTTTCTTTGTCCGAAAACTCTACTTACCTGCGAATTTGATATTTTTCCGTTAGGAAAACAAATACCTGAGTAGGGGCATAGCTATTTAATACTTTGCTGTTATGAATGGCACTTAGATAAACTATAAATGACCCGACGAAAACCCTATTCGATATATATTTCCAACAATGCCAGATATACATACAAACAATGTTACACTATTGTTTCAAGTAAGGGTGAAGGTTGGTACCTATTAAAACGTTTAAACCTGCTGCATTTGTTTGCACCTGTCCTAAGTTATGAGCCTGATGTTCAGTGGTTGTCGTTTGTTGATGTGGTTCATACGTGTTTCTCGTTTCTCGTTTTTTATATAGATTAGACCGTTGGTTTTCCTGTTTGAATGGTTTTACACTAGTCATTTTTGGGGCTCTTTATAGCTTGCTGTTCGGTGTGAGCCACGGCTCCGTGTTAAAGACCGTACTTTGACCTATAATGGTTTACTTTTACAAATTGTGACTTGGATGGAGAGTTGTCTCATTGGCACTCATACCACATCTTCTTATATCTATGTACATGTATTTGAGGACAATATTATTATATACCCGGTAACGATGATTTTTTTTCTAAAAATATGTTTAAATCAAATTGCCAGCCATAACTCTAACTGAATCCACAAGAAATTGAAAATTAAAGATTGCCCAGATATACTGCTCGGTGTATCAGCTCCCCAAATTCCCGATTCCCCGGTTTCAATACGGTACAGCACTTGCAATATCCGGTGTAGTTGGATACACAGTGAAGACATACGTTGAGATTAAGTCTTTCGTTATTTGAAACTGATATTCTAGAGTATGGATGGGGCCCCTTCATTTCTGTATTATGTATTTTTTATGCTATTTTTCTCTATTCTTTATACTTTTTGTTCATTATTATCTATTCTTAATATTTTAGCACCTCGATATTCTCTATTCTTTATTTTTTTGTCCATTTTTCTGTGTTCTTTCTGTTTTTTGCCCATAACGTACTCTCTATTCTGTAAACCCCTATCCACACTCTCATATTATATTTTCACAATGCTTTTTGTAGTTGCTTCACCAGAGGGTTCAGACGACGACGAAGATGACGACGACGACACTCGTCAGATTAAAAGCACATATCGTAACACATGTAAAATGCTAGGTGTTACACCTGCATCATCATTTAAAAACCAGGTGGCGACACCAGCTATTACCATGAGAAGTCACCCGACCGGACCCGAAGGAGTCAGAGCGATGGCGATCGCATTAGTTGTAAGTAAACTAGAGTCGTGGTTCTTAATTGGAAAATGATCAAAGCCTTTTTTTCCACTGGAATCCGACTAAATATTATTATAGTGTTTCTTCTAAGATAGATAAATTTTCGATTTTCAACATCCAACCTGTAGTAATAACCAGCATTATACAATCTGTTGTTTTGAAACCATCAAGTATACAGTTTGTGCAGGTCAGCATTATATTATGACAATGCTATCTCTTGCATGAAAATCTAGGAATTATTGATACAACCAATTTTGTTATGTATTTCATTTGCTCATTTGAATATGTAAAGCCAATTTTGTTTTGTTTGGTTATACGTCATTTTCGATTTTATTTCATCTCCTTCAAGTCAATATCACTGTGAAAATTTACTATATTTGATTTTCTTGCTAGAGGAGGGGACCTGATTATTTTCGGTATAAATATCGTAGCCTGATAAAAAATGAATTTTAATATTGCTCAAGACAGAATGGGAATATTCTGCCACACAAAATGGAATGTGTACAAAAGTGAAAAATAAGCCTCCATAGCAACAGACGAATATAATATTTCTTCCGCCCAAAAAACCTGTTCACTCTCGAACCCTAGAATATGAAATGGACACACCTTTCCTCATGTATACACCTGTGACCAGTAAAGTACATTTTAAGTAACACGATATGTCACAGTGAACACTTTTTGATTTACATGACTTTTTTGTATGTTTTCAAAGTATAATAGTTTATATTACTAGTATTTTGATTTCTTTTGATTCCCTTGTTTTCAGGATAATCAAGTAGTTACTAGTTTAGATTTAGAAGACAATGGTCTGTTTACAGATGGTGCTAAATATATAGCAGAAATGCTCCATAAAAATAGAACTATCATTGATCTCGTAAGTATAGATTTGTCAGTAAACATACTTTTATGTATTATCTATGTGATTGTCCAAATTCCTGTCCCCTCTGCCTTTGGCTTTTAATGTCATTGTATTACGAACATTATAATAGGGGGAGGGTAAAGATCTCACGAAATATGTTTAACCCGCCGCATTTTGCTCCTGTCCGTAATCAGAAACATCTAGCCTTTGATTGTCTTAGGTTTTTGTTTAAATTCTTGGTTCATATATATGTTTCTGAGTTTAGTTTGACGTCAATTTGACTTAAATAGTATACACCATTGTTTAGGGACCAACTGTAGCCCACCTCTGTGTGAAGAATTTTCTCACTTCGTTGAAGACCCAGTTGTAGCCTTTGGCTGTTTTCTGCTCCTTGGTCGGGTTGTTGTTTCTTTGGCCCATTTCACGTTTCAATTATCTATTCTATAATATTAAAACAAGACAAAACAGCACTGTGTATTTTTATTCTCAAAAGTAAGTAGAAATAAATAATTCATTTTATGTGTATTTTTTTTTTAGAATATAGCAGAAAATTTAATTGGTACAGAAGGAGTACGTGCAATAGCAGATGTGTTACATGTCAATCATAAAATTACCTCATTAGATATATCAGGTAAGACAATTTTTAATGTGAATGACGTAAGAAAAAAACACATCACCGAGTTTGTACTTACATGAGCAACACGAAGGGTGCCACATGTGGAGCAGGATCTGCCTACCCTTCCGGAGCACCTGAAATCACCCTCAGTTTTTTTTATGGGGTTTGTGTTGCTCAGTCTTTGGTTTTCTATGTTGTGTTTTGTGTACTGTTGTTTTTCTGTTTGTCTTTTTCTATTTTAGTCATGGCGTAGTTAGTTTAGGTGATCACGAATTGTAGGATTTACCGATAGGATTTTTTTTAATTTGTTCCCGTCCTGAACATGCACGCAATATTTGCCGCTGGCCGTTTAGGAAATAACAATTAATCAATAAATCGGACTCGTTACCAGTACCACATAGAAAGAATTTACAAGATATGCGAAAGATACCAAAACTAACAATTAAACTCATTAGTTGAAAACAAAATGATAATGCCATGACATTAAAATAGGAAAAAAACGACCATAAGACAAGCAACAGTACACAACACACAACATAGAAAATGTATGGAAAATGTTTACTTTAAATAAGTTCATGTACATGTATATCCTGGAACATAATTGTTTGTGTGTTCTATTTTTTTTCTAGGAAGTGGTTTAGTAGATACAGATGCACTCGTGTTAGCGGATATTTTGCAAGTAAGAAGAATATCATAATTGTATAATGTTTCAATTCTGCGTCAATTTGTAGGCGTTGTTTCTTTGTATACTGTGTGCATTATTACCCCATGATATGCTTTGGTAATGCTAATAAGTTTGTATACACAAAGATCCGTTAAATACGATTATTGGGATAAGAGCAATGTTGCCGACCGTCATCTGTGACCAGTTTTTTTTATTTATGTATGTATGAATATATGCATTTCTTTCTTTCTTTCTTTCTTTGTTCAATCTGCTATTGCAGGGTCTCTTAATTCATTTAGAATCTCTTTCTTTCCAAAAATCAAAATCAAACACATTTGCAATATATTTTCTTTTTTTTTCAGAACGCTCCATGTTTACGTGAATTAATTCTTAGCCATAATAAGTTTTGCGGTGAAGGAGGGATGATTTTAGGATCAGCTATAGGTTAGTTTAAAATGAATCTTAATATTATTGTAGACGTTACAAGAATAACCATAGCATAGGGGACACGTTTAATTTACTCTAGGCAAACATGTGACTTACCATTGTACGAACTGTTGTTGTTATTGAGAAATAATTCGCTTCATTCAGAATCAGATGTGGCTACTTGTTGAAGGCCGTACATTGACCTATCATTGTTTACTTTTTACATATTGTGACTTGGATGTCTCATTGACACTCATACTACACCTTATTATTTATATGTAGATCTAGTAAAACAGTTTTCGTATCCATATCAGATTTACATTTTCATATCATAAATTAGCATATTTAATCGTCCATCCATCTATCAATCCATTCAACAATCCTTTGAACATATTGCTTGAACCTAAATAGACGTGTAATATCAAGTAAATGGGACAGCCAACCTAAAAATCCAACCCACCACATACATGTAGAAGGCCTTCTGAACGTTACATAACAATATCAAATGATTTAAACCCTTTGAAATCACTAAAGGATGTTCTTAGGTGAGGAATTTGTGTCAGATTTTCGGACTACTTGGGTTTTTGCTTCAATACAGGGTAAAATATGTTGCCCCATAACACCATTTTTCTTTTCATTTAAGACTTTAATAGCTCATAAAAAATCATTTAAAAAATGTAAGCAGTTTCTAGATTTCTTTTCTTTCGATTTGAGACCCAAATAATACCAATGCAAATACAAGGTAAAAACCGAGTCAGCCTTATCCCGCCATTTAAAAAAACCCCCAAAGACATCGGAAAGGAGCTCCATAAGCTATCAATGTGTTTAGCTTATTTTGTTCCTTAACTAATGCTTATTCGACTTATAGCATCAATTTTAAATTCTAGATTTTTTTTAATTTCACCTTAGTACATCCTTATTGCATTATGTATTCGTTTACGGTCTTATGGTGCAAAATTGTGTTATAAATGTTAAGAAACAATTACAAATCAGTTTGTTTATTAGTGATATTGCTTATATATTGTGCTTTGCCAAAGATTTCGAAAATCTTCAAAATTCTACATTTCAGCGGGAAAACTTTTTGACTAATTATTACGTGAAAATGGCAAATGATTGCAACTAGACTCGTTGGTAGTTTTTCACTCTACATAATCATCTTTTAATTTTTTTTCAGCAACTAACGATACCTTAAGAATTTTAGATTTGAGTTGGAATCATCTTCGAGGTAAAGGTGCCATGGCCATAGTAGCAGCATTACAGGTAATTTTTAATATCATAATTATTCTGCATAGGAAATACGCTCAATTGTTGTAGCCGTTAAAACTTTGTGAACATAACGACGTTGCGCACGATGTTGGTACCAATTCCATTTTGCTATAGATTAGCATAAAAATAAATACGTAGACTGGTCAGTTCGATAAAATATGGTGATTTCTGGTTGAATTCATTACATTAGACTTGAACATAAAGAAAAAAAGGAACCGAAATTAAAAATACCAGGAATTATAACACTTAATTATCCCATTTTTACGCAAAAACGTAATGTCCAACGTTACATTTGTTATGCAAAAGATCAGAGGTCCTTTTCTTTCCTACGGTATTTTTTCTCCGATCATCGTAAAACTTCACAAGAGTGTTGCTATTGTTATAGTTATTCGCGTGTTAAAGCAAAATCAATATCACTGAAACCGTAATCCGGAAAATATTATTTTTGAAAACGGTCTGAAAAATGTCCAAGCATATGCATGCATGGTAAGTATATTTCGGGTTTGCGCATTTATACCGTGAAATTGAAAAAGCTGAGAGGAAAAATATTTATTATATTTTGAAAGTTTTTTTTATTTTTCTCCTGGTTCGTGATAATTTTTTGCCGGAAACCATGCGTATAGTTTCTATTGCAATGACTTCAAAAAGTATAGCCATCGTGTCCCAACGAAAAAAAACGCTGTATTTTCTTTAAAATTGAGGTTTTAACCACCTGTCTATCAAATAAGCATAGTTAGATCATAGAAAATAAACTCGGCGGTAAAAGTTTTTCTGTTTTTGTTTTTAAACAATATAGACTATAAGTGTTTAATATTTTTTCGTTAGGCAACAAGGTTTTTAGATCGTTTGAAAAAGTATAGCCGTTTTGTCCCAACGTTCGCAAAACGTAATTGATGTCATGCTCTGGTTATTAATTTTATATCGTAATTATTTGTTTCCAGTTTAATTCCAATGAAATTAACAATACCTGTATAAGTTACAATACAACCAATCTACGAGAAAGGAATAGTTTAAGTTTAAATTCAAATGTTGACCAAGTGAGATTGATATAAAAAAAATATCGGGATCTTAGTTTTTTTTTATAGCATATTTGTTAATAAAATGAAATAGAGAAAAACCATTGCTGGCAGTTATACATGTAACAAACAAAGGATATGCATAATGCCACAAAAATACGGAAATGTGAAAAACATCGGGAAATGATAAAATATAGAAAGGAAACGGAAACGGAAATAAATGCAACAAAAGGAGTACGTATAAATATGAAAAAAAATAGGAGAATATAAATTCAAAATATATTTTATATTAAAAATAAGTCTGTGTAAATTTGGGATTCGAGATTGTAAATTCTGCCGAAAGGAAAATTATCAATTATGGCCTGGAAAGACTGACAACTTCTGTAAATGAATATAATGTAAAAACAAATATCTATACGACCACTTTGAGTTTTATTTGTAAAACTACGCATTTTCAAACAAACCGAAATCGGTTACCAAATTCACAACAGTAAATTGACCTCATCAATTATATGCTTGAACGCCTGAAACGTTCTTTGAAATCGTCGAAATCGCCTTATTTTGAGGAACGTAGTGTAACGCTAAGTAGTACCAACATCGTGCGCAACGTCAAGTTCGTAAATCATCAAATATAATAAAATGCATTTAACTATCGGTTATTACACATGTTACAGTGCTAAATGATATCATAAACGTCATGGGTTTCATTTTAGAAATTTAACCTTTTACCTTTTGTTTTATTTCGTTTGTGACATGTTTGAGTATTCCTATTCTGGCATTGTTTATTTTCGTTAAACCTTCGGATACAAATTTTATATTCGGAAGCTCTCTTATATTTCAGAAAAATATTGGTCTACGCAAACTAGATATTTCATGGAATGGTTATGGCAAAGATGAATGTTTTATTCTGAGTCATGCACTGCAAGAAAATACAACACTAAAGGAACTTGATATATCCAATAACCGACTGAACAAGGAAGCCATAAAACACCTTTTAGATGGAATACAAAATGGAGACGGTCTGGAAACTCTACGTGTAAGATGTTTCATCATTTTAATAATTGGAAACAAACCCGGATTTTACATGTGCATTTTAATAGCTACATCTAAGCAAAAAGCAACTGTCAAAAATTTGCTGTTTAATTCATTCAAGAACATAAAATATTATGCTATAATGTATCATTAGCTAAAGACACCAATTCAAAAAATTTCATGACTTTCGATAGTCTCATTATATTATGATAGAGTGTAATACAACCCCAGTTCCCTATGCACGGTTGATATTCACAATTAACAATATAAATGTTTTTTTTTGTGAAAACAACAGATCATTCCAGAAAGTACTTTTGGCTTATAGCCAGTGCTTCAGAATTGGCACAAAAATACGGATATGTATCTTTATGAAATTTGTTGTTATAAAACTTTAAAAATCGGTTTAAATTAACGAATATTTATGTCCATCATGCAAAACTCATTGTCCTAATTTGGTTATACTTTTGGTCCACTTTGCATTATTAGCTCTTTTTATTGTAAGGTTTTGAATTTACAATTTTTTCGACCTTGAGCATTACTTAAATATAATACTTTTTGAAATGCACATCTGATACCGCCAATGGTACTCTAAATAGTAGAAATCTTCAGTATCAACTTATCTAAAATTATCAAATCAAATAAGGTATAATCATAAAAGGAAATGTCCGGTCATTGTTACAGTAATCATTTGTTTGATTATCATTTTCACTTACAGATACGAGGTAACCCTGTTTCACCGGAACTAGCACTAGCTATAGTAAAAGTAATACAAGAGTCCGAGAATTTCCGGATACAGCAGTTGGACATGGGGGTTAGTATTGTAATGTTTATTGGTCGTTATGGTTACAAACAAGAAGAGCCTTGTTGTATCAATACATGTTTCACGCAGAAGGAAGCGTTGTGTCGATTTAGACGTTTGGCGGGAAAGTCAGTGGTTGGGTCCAAGGGTATGGGGGTGTTTGAGAGGGATTCTTGTGTTCAGTATGGGAACATTTAGAGAACACCCTATCCAGAAAATATTGTATTCGCCCTGGGGTATATAAGCGGGTGAGGAATACAAATCGGGTTCTGTCGATATTCCTATTAAAAAGACCAGTGTACAAGAGTAAGCACGTTACATAGCTGTAAGTGATATAGTCGAGGACAACTTGTATTGGGGACAACTTGTACTGGGTACAAGTTGGTCTAACATAGGAAGTTGGCAGAGCAGACTGTCCCATACGGAGGACGGACTGCAATAACCCGAACTGTCTGATAGTGACAGACTGTCCCACTCGGAGGACAGCTGTACCAGCACACACTGTCTGGATAGACAAACTGTACCAGCCACACTGTCTTGAAGTGACAGACCGTCCCATCTGGAGGACAGGCTGTAAGATTGTACAATACTTGTATATATATGAGTTCATCGTTACTTTATATCGGCAAAGAGCCCGTGTGTATATTTTAGTTCATTGTGTATAACATAGATAGTTAATAGTATTGCCGTATTATTTATGGACAGCTTGAATCCAAGTATTTACTGGAACGAATCGTTTGAGATATAAACGCCTGGTTACACGTTACAGTATAATAAAAGAACAAAGTAATTTGAAAGATTCATTCAATTTTTTTATATAGTTGTTTGTTAATCTTTGAGTTTGTTTCACATTCCATCAAAACTAAAATCATTTTAAACAAATATCTATTTATCAATTAAAATTTAAATTAAAATTTTTATATTAATTTTTATTTGTAGGACATAGACGTCAACGAAGACTTTGTGTCCGTTGTTGATGATATAACAATGTACAGGCCCTTTGAAGTATTATATTCAAATGTGTTAAAACATGGCGGCTTACAAAAACGTGAAGTGGAAGGCATAGACTATAATGTGAACATGGTTGACGAACTTTTCAAATATATGCATGAAAATAATTACCGAGTGATAGATCTAATGAAATGGCTGGACAAAGATGGCAGCATGAGTGTCAGTAGGGAAGAGTTTAAACAAGGGATGAAAGTAAGTTTGCACCTAACAACTTTCATTGCTTATCTATTTTATTTCTCCTACTCTTCACCCTCGAACAAAATCTTACAAACTGCCACCCTCCATCCCGCCTCCCCCCCCAAAAAAAAAACAACAACACCAACAACTAAAAAAAAAACAAAATCCAACAAAACAAACAGTGATAAAAATAGTTCAAAATTGTTTTTTTCTATTTTATTCTTGATGAATAACATGGAAATATTTCTTTATGAGATTGTTTACGGGTTTAAAAAATATGTTCAGTGTTAAAACGTAAGTAAATCGGTTTAGTGATACTTTCAGTGTTTCCCTTTGTTATATCAGCACTTATGATCGATGTGTGTATCACGTTCTCATCGCCCCACCATTAAAAGATATTTTTGTCAAAATGCGCATGTGGTGTTTAAAATTTGCCATAATACGCTATTAGTATATCTGAAACAGTACCAGAGAAATTAGGATGAAATCAAACGTAGAGGTGAAATAAATATTAAAAATAGCACATTCTTTGTGAACATGATGCAAATATAAATCAAATCGTTTGTTTAAACTTAGATATGTCATTTTCAGCTTTAAACGTTGCATGATTTATCACTAAAAAAATAAGCCATGTCTTCGTAAAAATTAATTACAAAATTGTAAAAATAAAACAAAATGCAAGTGGGAAATATTGTGGTTAGTGCAGTATAAATACTGACGAGTCAGAAATCGCACTAATAATATCTGTGTCATTTGGTCTCTTGTGGAAAGTTGTCTCATTGGCAATCATACCACATCTTCTTATTTTTATATTATGAGTTCCTAGAGTCATATAGTCCGAACTATGCGTTTTAATGTCACAAATGGAAAATTTACAAACTGTGCTTACAAATTCGTTTTTAGAGTAACATAGTAGGAACTATGCGTTTTAATGCGACAAAGGGAAAATATACTATCTGTACTTCGTGCAACACATCAAACACATATACAAACAATACACACATACACACATATGTATACTTACTGTGGGGTAACATGATTACACAATCAAATTTCGAATAATTTCTCATTTTGTAGACAGCACAGTTTCCATTGACAGAATTTCAGCTAGACAAAATGGTAGACGAACTAGACATGGATGGTGATGGCGAAGTTGATTTCTCGTAAGAATTAATCACAAATGCATATATGATTTGTTTCCCTTTAAACACTGTCAGAAATCAAAAACTGACAGCCTTAACATTAAGCCACATAATGGAAAAAATTACATGTTCTCATTTTCATCAAAATGTTTATTTTGAAAGCCCGTACCACATTTGTTCATTTTAATGTGTATAAAATAAATGTACAGCGAAAATCAGTATGCAATGAATCTGGTTCTTTACATAGACAGGTGGAAGCAGACTCCATTTCAATACTTTTTTTTCTCACTAAAGATCACTAAACACCACACAGTTCAAGTTGCGCAGGAGATTCACATTGTCTGGTGACGAACAATAAAAAAAACTATTAAACTATTTGAGATTTTGCAATAACTTTAAATCTTAATGTTTGCTATCATTCTAATTCTCAGAAAATTAGAAAAGATGTTTGGTAGGTATTTAGATTATTCATGTGCTTGGTATCAAATGTAGAAGCTAGATCTTGCTTATCCATTTTAGTGGTGACAGTTAAAACAGTAACCGAATGAGTGTAATGCTACACAAATGCTATTTATGAATTTAGGTATGGTCGTTTCATTTTATTCATATTCATGATATTTGACACCTAAAAGTCACCCAATTTACAAAGAAGAATGATTGGTAACGCCCTGGGATTGACCCTAATAAATAAGTCCTTTTTTAGGATGTAACGTGCAGTGGCGTATCACGTTGTGGGTCAAAGTGATGCATATATTTTAGGGAACATTGCATATATATAGTTACATCTACTTCATTTTAACTTTGGTTGATAGTTGTCTCATACCTCATCTCCTTATTTTTATATGAAATTAAACGATTTTTGTTGCCTAAATTAACTGCAAATAGTCCAAAACAAAAATACTTTAAAGTTATTTGATTTGAATTGCATTAATGAATATCAAAGGTAAATCGAACGTTTCTAAAAAAATAAATGTACACGTCATACGAGTTGTTTGTTATGACAAAATACCTGTTTTGTTGACACATGCGCTGTATACATTGTATGTCCTATTCCAAAGACAAATTAAGTCGAAACTGAACAAATTTTAATTTTTGAAATATCGTCATAAAGGAACAACGAATACACTGATTTTCTAGCCTGTTATATTTCTAATCTAGTCATTAATTTTGCTATGATACAGTATGACAATGGACATTACGTTTTAGCTAGAAACACTAGTAAGTGAATTTTGATTTCAGACTATTGGTTAATGTTTGACTTTCAGGAAATATGTAGACTTTTCGACTGCGGTATATTCAGTACTGTCAAGACAATTCATCCGTAGTCAATAAAGATCTGTAAAGTCGTGATTCAGATTTTTCAGTAGTAAACATGGCTAAATTGACTGCAAGACAAATGTCTGAACATTACAAAAATTACAACAAAAAGATTCTAAATTTATCTTAACTCTTTTTAGGTTCTGGCTTAACAGATTGTGTTGATATCAAAATGTCCATACGCGTTCAAGACTGAAATGAATTTGCTAATGGTATAGACCAAATTTTTACTTAGTTGCTACCATTAAAATTATACATTCAAGTTATATTTTATAACTGCATACTTATAACAGTGGACTTGGAATTTACTGCAATTTCAGACACTACTTGCCGATATTTATTATTGCAAACACTATGCAAGATTAGTTTTGTAATAATCAAAATGTTAATTCCGACACAATTATTTGCTATTATACATTTTACACAAAAAAAAATGTATTTACTTAATTTGCTTAAATGAACAAAATTACTTTTCTTTTTAGTTTTGTAATTGATCAGTACCTTGAGTGTGTAGGTTCAAAATAAATAAATATATTTTAGGGAGAAACAAGATCATAATTCATTTTATTTGCATTTTTTAAATAAACAATTTATTACCGTTATTTTTGAAATGTGGCAAAATGGTAAGTATAAGCATTAAAATGTAAACAAAATAGCACAGAAAATGTAATGATCAGAATCAACGTCTAGTTTTTTGTTTCATTTAATAATGTACATTTACAGAGCCTTTTCGGTACATCGGTACTGATATCATTTATAAAAAACCTTTCTAAAATTTTCTGTTTATAAATTTCTAAATTGATAGGAAACTAAAGGTTCAACTCCCTCTGACAAAGTTCACCTTACATCGATTTGGCTATTATGTTCAGGTCCTATTTGGTCATATAGTTCTTCACCTTTTCGATTCTTTTCCATTGGCTTTCCTGATAAAGGTAAATCCAGAAAAGTAGTTCGAATGTTTTTGACAGCAATTGGTTGCTACCACTGCTGGTGGAAAATTAATCCCCGAGTGTATCATTAGTAAGTTACTTCGATACTAACATAATTTATGATAATTATAAACCTTTCTTAAATTGTCCGTTTATGAAATAAGCAATAGTTGCCAAAAAAAAAAAAACCACCAAAGGTTTTATCTTCACCAGGGATAGTTGACGTTACATGGATTTGGCTATTCTCGTAATGTCTTTTAAGGATCTGTTCCTATACATCCTTGGTCTTCAAAAACTTGACATGGAACGTTCCTGATTACGTATCAAGAAAAGCGCGTCGGAAGCCGAAACACTATAAAGTGTTGTCTTCATTTTGTAATTTAATTTAGATGTCTCCGATTATGTGAATCCAAAGAAAGGGATTGATATTGATTTTTTTTCTTAAATATGACAACATTGCGTAAATTAAACTTGGTTTTGCAATTTTAATCGAAAAATATGAAAATCAAGAAAAATTAGCCTCGGAAATAGAGTTAGCCTTGTTGTTTCTGAAAATAAAACCACACTTTGTATTTGACATCTTTATAGGATCTGATGGTCTGAGAATAGAATTGCAACACACTTTAATTCGACATCTTTATAGTAATGATTTTTATTTCCACGCATTATTCTTTACAGAGAACTACTTGCAGGCGAAAGGATATTCAGGCGGAGAATGAGAAGACGATTAGAAAGAGAAAAAGCAAATGCCAAACGTAGAGCAGAATTCAAAAGAACAAAAGTACTTTTGACAATAGGAGAACATTCATGAATTCACATAGTAGTATCATTTGACCATTGACTGTGACAATTTATACGCATTATAATAATCATAACCATTGTCTTTCATGACGTGTTTGTTGATTAAACTACAACTATAATAGATTTCGTCATTGTCTTCGCCTACACTTCCCATTTGAATTTAAACTAAAATTTAAAAAACATTGAATGCAAGGTTTTCATTTATTTCTCAAAGTTATCATATGAAATATTCTTATGATCAACGAAAGGTTTTTGTATTTTATGGGAATGGCCACGGGACCATCTATAATATTTGCCACACTTTTCCTTATCATTTCTGAAAGATTCATGGCAAAAGTCATCTGGGCTAGTAATGTTGTATGCTTAGAAGTTTATCGAGCAACTAATATACGAGGATTGTTTTATTCAGGACATACACATGTTATAGAAATACAGGTGTTAAAATTTCGTATGTATAAGAAGATGTGGTGTCAGTGCCAATGATACACCTCTTCATCCAAGTCACAATATGCAAAATTACCCCATTATAAGTCAAAGTACGGCCTTCAACACAGATCCTTGGCTCACACAGAAAACACCAAACAATACAAACAACCAAGACTTCTTCATTGTTTGAAGAATTTTGTATATCCCCACAACTTTCATTTTGATAAAATGCTGTCTGAGCTTCCTATATAATTTGCAATTACTTGGTTTTTTACTTTCTGTTCAATATCTAAGGAAACAATGAATGAGTTTGAATACAATTGAATGTTTACAATTTCAATGGTTAATAAAAGTTATATGCATAACAAAACCATGGCCAATTTTATTAAACTGAAATCATAAGAAAAAACAAAGAGTATATAAGAAGGCTGCAGGCGAAAAACATTGGAAGAAAAACACAAGACAGCAAACATGCCAAACAAGACAAACAAACACAATTTCGTAAGACACAGTGCATAACACTAAGATAGAATTACATTTTACTAACTATAACCTGGGTCGACCTTCGGTACCAAGCTAGAATACTTCATGTAATTAAGTAAATATGCAGTGATTTCGACGACACCACATGCGCGGTAATTTATATTTTGTTGCGTTAAGTTCAGGCATTTTAGAGTTGTTCGGTTTAAAATGACCGTTGCAGTAGTAAAACTTGTTACTAGAGATAAAAGCAAGGGATATTAAACATGCAAACAAAAAAAACACATGGCCAAAAATAAAAAGACAAACAGACAAATAATAGTACAGATGACACAACATAGAAAACCAAAGACTAAGCAACACGAACCCCACCAAAAATTGGGGGTGATCTCAGGTGCTCCGGAAGGGTAAGCAGATCATGCTCCACATGTGGCACCCGTCGTGTTGCTTATGTTATTACAAATCCGGTAAATAGTCTAATTCGGTAAGTCATATTCGTGAAAAGGGAGGGTATTGTAGTTACGACATAAGGAACATATCCGATATCATCTGTGAAACGGTTATTCCATAACGGTCAACCAACTCGTGATGGCGTCCGTAAAATTTACGAAGGGATGACTTCAACTTCACCATTTGGAACTCTTGGTTTAATAGCTTCCTTGTGAGCAGCAATCCTCTATCAAGGAAATTATGATAGGAAACACAAGCCCGGGAATATCGTATCGATTGGGATATATATACTCCGTATGTAGGCGCAGCTGGAATGTTGCTACATAGAAATGGAAAGTTCACAATTGGGAAGCTAAAATCATCTCTTTTGTCGTAAAGTTTTGTTTTCAACCGACCCTCATTGTCAATTTTTAGATGTAAGTCAAGATATGACGCAGACTTAACTGTATCTGTAGTATCCTTTATCTCTAGTTCGATGGGATAGATTCGTTCAACATAGTCACCAAATTTTGTATTATTTAGTGAGAGAACATCATATATATAGCGGAACGTAGAGTTAAAGGATATAGATAACTATGCACCTGACAACGATGACAACACATATATTTTAACAGCATAGGCCTTTTAAAATGAGCAAAACCCATACCACATATTAAACTATAAAAGGCTTCGAGACCATAATCTAAAAAGTGGAAATCAAAGGAAACAGTTTGCTTGTTTCGTGCTTTCTTCTTTTAAAGACCCTGTATGAAATATTCCACTAACAAATTAAGGAACAAGTTGAAAAAATGTCCTTCTAGATACCATGTCAATTCAGTAAATGATTTGTTACAATTGGTGTGTGTCTTACATACTGTGACGTGACCCTATTCAGCGTTGTTATGTTTTATTTTATCAAAGTTGGATCACATCTTTTTTTAGTTTAGAGAGAGGAACCTTTTTGCAAAGACCAGAGGACACTCGAATGGAGAGACTTATATAAAACGTTCTCAAACAGCTGTTTACAATATCCATAACTGATTCAGATCACTCGTATAGCTTGTACTTTCACTGTAACTGAAGCTTGGTTTAAATAAAAACAAGATGAGCGTATATAAGATAAAGGTTCTTGGATAATTTGGTTAACCGGTCAACATTATTGGTAAATAATTTTGTAAATTAACTCATCATAGATACCAGGATTTAAGTTTTGTATGCCAGACTCGCGTTTCGGTTACAAAAGACGAGCCAATGCCACTCAAATCGAAAAAAAAAATAAAGTACGAAGAGTAAAGACGACTCAAAGTGTTGACATATGTTTGATAAAATTTTATGCGACTGTCATACAAGTGAGAGGTTTAGCTAGCTATAAAACCAGTTTTAATTCGCCATTTGCTACATAAGAAAATGTCTGTACCAAGTCAGGAATATGACAGTTGCTATCCATTCGTTTGATGTGTTTGAGCTTTTGATTTTGCCATTTGATTAGGGACTTTCCGTTTTGAATTTTCCTCAGAGTTCAGTATTTTTGTGATTTATTTTTTGTCAATTTCAGCTGAGGTAAAAAGTAAGATCACAAAAAAAATACTGAACTCCGAGAAAAATAGTGGATTAAACCTGGTTTATTGCTAGCTAAACATCTCACTTGTATGACAGTTGCATAAAATTTCAATATATTTACAACGATGTGTGAACAAAACAAACAGACATAATATGTAAACATGTCAAAAATTAAGAGTTAAGTTTGTATTTAGGAATTCAGCAGTGAGGCAATGACATTTGTAGATTTTTGGTTTGTTTCTAGCTATTCATTTTATGATAATTGACTAGATATTTCTATTCAATGATATACGAAGTCAACTTATATACCGTGGCTTTAATTCTAGAATTATAGGCAGCATGTCAGTTGAAATTATTCTAGAGGATATTGAATCATACCGTTAAAACTATTTAGAATATTCTAAGAAGTAATGATTCAAAGTAAAATTTACCAATTTTACATAAGCAGATCAGCATTTTGACTATTGATGTTCCTAGAGTGATGCTTTCGGCAAAGGAAGTTGACATAGTCGTAGCAACAGCATTACATGTTGGACTTTAGGTTAAATCGGATTCATGTCAAAAGTAAAACCTCCAAGGCTATTTTCGCAGGATTATATCGAATAAATTATTTTACTACGATAGCATAACACTGTTAAAATCCTCCTATATGCACTTATATATTCATACGGATCAGTCATGAAAGAAGACTCCAGCTGTCGAGACTTCATTCATTCACAAGAAAGGTTGCTTTGCTTGAACACACTTGGTCACTTTATAGGCAATTTAGAGTTTGACAAAACATAGGTCATAGGCTGTATCATTTGATATTCATATATTTTGTACAATTTGTTAGTAACACATCTTTAAGAGATTAAAAATGATTAAATAAACATCCAAAAATAAAAAAAATTAAATATGATCGACGGCAGATAAAAATAAAAAAAGGACATACATCATATAGAAATAATATACTCATTGAAATGGTGAATTTCATACACATGATAATAACTACAATGAATTTATTAATGACAATCTGCTGTAAGAACTGTTTTTCACTGGATCTGGTTGCAATCCTATAGATTGTGTAAATTCCTGCTTGGCCGATTCTTTGTCTCCTGTTAATTGGAAAGCTATTCCAAGAATTCTGTAAGATGAAGCTTGTTCTATTGGCTTTGCTATACAAGAATTTTCCACCACAGTCAATTTCAGATCTCTGATTGAATCACGACATTGTTGGGTCTTATTAAGATGATAATGACATAGAAAACGAAGAAAATGTGCATACACTAATGGTGGTATTCCGATCCTTTCCAACTGAATCTCAACTTTTAATTCTTTTGGTATCAACGTAGAGTTTACAGAAAATACTGCATGATCTACCTGCAAATATTTCAACAACTGCACAATAGTCATCTGTCTAAATAAACTTAGGTTTGATAATTCACAATACATGTGTGATAATTCCCTGAATCGTTGCATTTTTTCCGAAGTATATTTGGATAAGGAGTACTGGAGGATGTATAATGCTTACCTATATTGTTTTCTCTTATAGAAAAACGATGATAACAACAGCCATAAAGATACAGCATCATGACGTAAATTCCGTAACAGGATACTTATGCAGTTCTTGTATTGCATGTACGTAGATTTATTACCTTAATTAAATGTTTCATTGAAACTTAGCAATTGAACACAATTGCTGGAAAGTTTTGACACATAATACCAGTATAGATATGTTATTTTGGAACTCTTAAACGACAATACATTCCACAATCTCTTTTCCAGTGAAAACTCAGCTGTCATACAATCAGCCGGATTAATAATTGAACATAACAATTTTTCAGTTCAGTGGACACGTAAACAATATGGTTCTTTGGGACTGCCAATAAATAGTTTATAGAAATTCGAAAATTGGTTTGAAAATAAAAGACATTGCCAACCATAACTGTTGATACTATACAGTTTTTTTAGGAGTATTTCCTGTACATGTCCCTTTATCTTATTCTCAGATAAATTAATCTCAGGGATGAAGTAATGCGGGCACACTGAGTTTTTAACACAATATATTAAGTCTTCTTAAACATCTCATAAACAGGCTAATATTCTTCAGATATCCAGAAAACAATTGTTTTCATGAAATATGAGCAGAGTAATCCGTTACATTGTAAGTCAATAGCTATAATGTCTTTTAAAAGAATTTTCATTAGAGCATAACATAGTAACTGCCTATGTGTAAACGTAAAGATAAGTAATTTTTCGCCGACAGAAAACGATATTCGCCATTCTAAATCTTCATTGGTAGAACCTTTTACACCTATTGGTACGAATAAAACGCCGTATTGAACAATTGAAGCTTTAACATCTTTTCCAGGCCACGAATTATTAGACCGTATTATCCACTGCGACACGGGAGTTACCCATAACTTACTATGTAAGGATAATGCAAGGTCATAATGCCCTTTCTTATCGGAAATACATGGCCCATGAACAACTGACAAAAAATTAGATGAGACCATCTGTTTGCATACAGAGCTTGAAAGAAAGAAATCATGTCCCTTTTTTACGCATATTTCAGGTAAATTCCACTGATTACTGTGCAGTAGGCGTAATCTAGTGTAACCCGGTTGTGTATCATCTGTTTCCATTGTGAAACACGTTATACCAGATTAAAAAGGAATGTTTGTGCCTTCATAGACCTCATGGAATTTAAATATTTGCATAATATCCAAATCGCTACCTCGCATCTCTAGTCCCTCACCAAAGCTTCCACTAGTGATGGCTGCTGCTATATTGTCGCTTGATAAATTGTCTCTTACAGTGTTCATCATTCTGATTGTTTTTACGTGCTCCTCTGTTCCAACAATACATAAACACATATACCGATACAGAGCTACTAATATATCTTGCGTCGCAAATTCTGTAAAATAAGAACTAATCCTAAAATATCGATAGGGATAAATGTAAGGCTACAAACCTACATCCCAGTATATCAATTCAACGTTTACGATGTGTTTACTTGCTAACTAGTAAATAGAACAAGCGACTCCATTATATATATATATATATATATATATATATATTACATATATTTACGGTTCAATATAATTTTTACTCTCGTTTTAATGTTGCAAATAAAACATGTGCACTACTATCGCAAGTACGATTATTGAAAAGTTAAAAGAGCAGATGCTATATATTCAGTACGATAATCTAAAATAATAACTGCATTCGTTTACTGTTTATAAATTGACTTCATAGGCTGTTCCCTCGTATCGACAAACATGAAGATCATAAACGCAATTTTCTAAAAATTAAATATATCAGCAGAGGTATTGATTTTATCAACTTATCTAGTATATTTAATGACTCTACCGTTCAAAACTTCATACCTCCCTATTTTGATAACCACCTTTTATTTCATACACATACAAGCAATCCAGCAGAGGTTTAATTTTTAATTAATTATACGCCGGTAACACCAGACGTCCATGTAGAAAATAATACTCCTTTAACTTGAAACTGTGAATCGTCGAAGTTTAGATATGTTCTCTATGGCCATGTTGTTACGGGGGACCCCAAAATCGTCCAGGACAGAGAAGTTAAAAACTTTTTGAAAAAAGGACCAAAATATCGTTCTGCATCTAAAATAGATTGGAAACAGTGTCGTCAGGTCACCAAAAATGCTCTTTCCTCGTTTTGTTAAAACTGGTGTAAACGGGAAAAATCTGATAAAAAATCTCTTGATTCTTATTTAAATAAATGTATGAATGTGGTAGATAATAGAATATAACATTTTGAAAATAATTTAGAAGTAAATAATAGAGTACATAATACGCCTATTTCCAGAATAAGAAATAAACTTCAAGAACTTTCAAAGCGGTTTGTGTTTGTACCGGCCGACAAAGCAGCAAACAATGTGGTGGTGGTATGCCGTAAATACTACACGGACGTTCTTAAGAATGAAATTTTAAATTCATCTACATTCAAGTCCATGCGCCCCACAGAGAGTCATATAGTTAACAAACATATCATAACCACATCACAGCTTAAGGCTTCTTCTGAACATTTGAAGGTCCCTACTATGTATTGGTTACCTAAACTACACAAAAAACCAGTAAAATATCGTTTCATCTCGGCCTCTAGTAAGTGTTCTACAACTAATCTTTCAGTTCTTTTGACAAGTTCCTTAACTACTATCAAAGAGCTTATCATAAACTATTGTAATAAAATATATGAAAATAGTGGAATTAACTATTTTTGGAGTGTAAAAAAATCTTTAGATGTTTTAGATAAATTACGTGCTTTTAATGGTCCTTTTGATTCTGTTGACAGTTTTGACTTTTCTACTCTTTACACTATACTTCCACACAATCTTATCAAACACAAATTTGACTATTTAATTAAATGGTCGTTTGGTAAATCTGAATGCAAATATATTTTCTGCAACTCATTTAAAGCCTTCTTCTCCCAAAGAGAAAGGTAAATATGCTAGATATACTTACTGGAGGTGTGATGAGATGATTGAAGCTGTTAATTTTTTCCTTGATTATATTTATGTACGTTTCGGCACCAAAGTTTATCGACAGGTTGTAGGTATTCCTATGGGCACTAATTGCGCCCCTTTAATAGCAGACTTGTTTTTGTACTGTAATGAATCACAGTTTATGACCAAACTCAGTAAAGACCCGTCTAAATTGCATTTAATTGATAAATTCAACAACACTTACCGTTATCTTGATGATATTTTTTCGTTAAATAATCAAGAATTTTCTCAATATACTGCTGAAATTTACCCAAAGGAACTTACTTTAAATAAATCAAATTTAAACGGTAACAACTGTCCTTTCCTAGATTTAGATATTTCGGTTTTACACGGGAAACCCCACACTAAAATTTACGACAAAAGGGACGATTTTTCGTTCCCTATTGTTAATTTTCCCTTTTTGGATGGTGATTTTCCTTTGCCACCATCCAACGGTGTTTATATTTCACAACTCATTCGCTATGCCCGTGTCTGTTGTGACGTTTTTGATTTTAACGAACGTAATCTATGTATTACTGGTAAATTATTAAGCCAGGAATTTCGTTACCACAAATTACTTAAAACCTTTACTAAATTCTTCCACAGATATAAAGATTTGGTTTTGAAGTTTCGTTGTACCTGTAGAAAACTTATTTCAAACGGGATTGCACATCTTCATTTTTACGGCAATATTGTTTACCGTGCCCGGAAATTTAGAAACGATCCTGGTAAACTATCGATCCTTTAAATAAACTTATTTAGTCTAAAAGGTTACCAATTCAACACTGTAATTAAATCATTAAATATTGTTTTTATTGGTACTGATATTTATTTTGTTATCAGTAAATTAAAAACTAAATATTATTGTTATATACATTTACACATTCATGGATCTACAATCTGTCGATACCTGTATCTTGGCATTGCACAAGGTCATGTTTTTCTCTGACTGTTTATGACGTCTTTACACTTAATACATTGGATGCTGGATGTGTACGGATTGAATTTTTAGTCTTAGATGCATGATTTTTTTTATTAGTTTTTAGTGGCTTTGAAATATCTGTCAGTAACTGCGAGTACTCTCAAATCTGTACTTAGTGTCTTTTTGTTGTTTGGATGTACAAGTACAAGGTCACGTCCACTTGTATTTGTAATATTTGTATTTGTATCCATCTGATGAGTTAAGCCTCTTTCAACTGATTTTTATAGTTCGTTCTTATGTTGTACTGTTACACCACTGTCCCAGGTTAGGGAGAGGGTAGGGATCCCGCTAACATGTTTAACCCCGCCACATTCTGTATGTATGTGCCTGTCCCAAGTCAGGAGCCTGTGGTTGTCGTTTGTTTATGTGTTACATAATTGTTTTTCGTTCATTTTTTGTACATAAATTAGGCCGTTAGTTTTCTCGTTTGAATTGTTTTACATTGTCATTTCGGGGCCATTTATAGCTGACAGTGCGGTAAGGGCTTTGTTCATTGTTGAAGGCCGTACGGTGACCTATAGTTGTTAATTTTTTGTGTCATTTGGTCTCTTGTGGAGAGTTGTCTCATTGGCAATCATACCACATAATCTTTTTTATATTCATACCTTAAAGTTGCACGAAACTTATATAGTCATACGCGTATACATGTAGCAGGCATAGTTTATTCATTACAAGCGGAGTGTAGTTGATTTGGCGTACTCTAAACTTAATTAATTCGTGCTAAAATCGTGAAATTGAGGTATTTGTTTATTTGTCGATTTCAATATGCAGTTTTTAAAGGTAATATCATGTGATAAACGATTTAAGCTTTGTTATAAAATACAATAACCTGCTATTTTCGTGTAATCTTTATTTACATGGATAAATTGACGGGAATTCCCATGAATGTTTACTTTCGTTTCTAAATAAAGTACGGCTACAGGTATAAAAACAAGAAATGTTCTTGTATCGCAAAACATCATACAAAACAACTTAAGTGAAGAATAATTGTGAATGCTTATAGAGCGGAAATATATTTGAAAAAAAAAAATAAAAACACGTTATGAATTTCATGCGTCCGAAGCGCTTTTCTGGATTTACCTTCATCAGGAACGCTCAAAGCCGAATATTTGAAAGCCACGAATGTATAAGAACCGAAAACGTTGAAGAGCTATAAACCAAAAAGGACCTAAAAACAATAGCCAAATCCATCTAAGGCCAACTTTAGTTTCTGTTTAATTTCCAAATTTATATACGGGCAATTTTAGATAGTTTGTTATTAATCATGTCAGTTCTGAAGTTATCTTAATCACTGACCATTGGGGATTGTGAATTTCTTTTTAAAAAAAGGGGGATTTATTGTAGGACATTACATATATATGATTTAGATATTTGGTTTGTTTTTTCAATTTCAATATTAAAACGAGAAAAGGTAACGCCTGTGGAGACGGGTGTAAGCTTTGTTATTAAACAACAATTACCTGCCTTTTTTATTTACCTGGATACACTGTCGGGAATTGCCATAAACATTTACTTTCGTTTCAACATAAAGTACAGGTACAGGTATAAAACAAGAAATGCTCTTGTGTTGCAAAACGTTATACAAAATAACTTAAGTGAAGAAAGTAGAGTGGAAACATATTTGTGGTTATCTAAAACACTGGATTGTGAATTTCCTTTACCAAAAGGGAGCTTTTTAGTAGCTTTATCTAAACAACGATTTTAATAAGACTTTATCATGAACTTAAACATTATATTTACATGATGTATTTGGCTATTTTTTTCAATTTCAATATAAAATGTGCTTAGGTAACGAGTGTGGCATGTGTGAAGAACGGTGTAAACTTGGTTATTAAACAACATTTGCCTGCCATTTTTGTGTAATTTTGTTTACCTAAATAAACCGACGGAAATTACCATAAACATTTCCTTTCGTTTTTACATAATGTACAGGTAAAGGTTAAAAAACCAAACAAATGTTATCGTTCTGCTGAAGGAAAACTTAATACAAAATAACTTCAGTTAAATGAATTGTGAATTTTTTTAGAGAGAAAACCTATTGTTAATTATCTAAATTACTGTGTATCGGGGAATCGTGAATTTTCTTAACCAAAAGGGGGACTTTATTGTAGTTATATAATGACGCTTGTGATAAGACTTTGTAATGGATGAAATGTTTCTTGCTTCTTAATTTTTAAAAAATAATGAAAACATATCTATTGTGAGGAGAAAAGTCCTTTTCTGAAAAAGAACAAAAGACGGTCATGATTCAATTCAAATTCATCCTGTTCAGTTCTGCAACTACTTATGTTAGCGTTATAAATTAGGTGAGTTGCTGATAACTCTTTACTTTCTAAATTCTCGCTTACAATTAAAAAAAATACGAGTGTACAATGTAACTGCATTTGAGATATGTATTACTCATTACGACAAAAAAAAAAACCCAACATATTCGCGACAAATTTTACTGTGTTAACACTCTATTAAAGGTTGGAGTTCAGCAACATTCTAATGCAATTATTTTGTATCAATGGTTCTGATTGGATGAGAGTAAGCGTAAAATTCTCTATCTCCTTATAATTACATTACATGTATGTTTCAGAAGAATCAATTATTTTGATTGGATAACAACGCTTATGCGTCATACTAAAATCCACCTTCATATCCCAAATGAAGTTTAACATTCATGATGACACGTGCTATCACAAAAAAGGGCACTGGTAAATAAAAAAAATAAACGATAAAAATCGATTTTTCATGATCATAACGAAAAAATGTAATTATAAGTACTGAATGCTTCTTTTGCAAATTTCATAGGGCTGTAAAAGCGTTGACCGTGCGCACATTTTTAGAATGAAGCGCTTCCGCGCTTCATACAAAATGTACTTCGGTCAACGCTTTTACATCCCAATGAATTTACAAAAAGAAGCATTCAATTCTTAAGTATGTAACTAAGGAAGCCGACATTTTGAATTGCGGAATGTATTGACATGTAATTTCTCTACAATAATAACCAAATAAACTCACATGTTGCACCTATAAATCTTCTTTTTATCAAATTTAATTACATTCGTAAGTGGCCAAGAAGCCAGAAAACGCCCGGTGTTTACGTTAGACGCTGGAAGCATACCTATGACGTCACCTAGTTTAGGGGCCAAAGAAGATAACATCTTTTCGCGGAATTTTCTTAATGAAAATTTTACACTGAAATAATGATTGAAATTGAATTATTAACGTGTTTTGCATTAAAATAGAGATAACTGTATTGTATTTGAAGCTTTGCGGACGTCCATCAGTAGTTTTACTGTCGCAAATACCCGTTTACCTGTCTCCGATAAGCGTCACCAAGTAAACTAAATTTGCGACAGTAAAACTACCGATGGACGTCCGCAAAGCTTTAATACAATACAGTTATCTCTTAATTACACTAACAAAATCAATATTTTATGAAGTCCAGTTTGTATTAAATTTAATAAGTGCAACTTTTCGGAAATCTCGAGATTTAATGCACTTTAATTTCGTATTTCAATCGATTTTACAAATGCTCGTATCCGATCGCCATTAATAAGTCTTATGTACACATGTAGACGTAATGTGGGCTTGACTCACCCTGTTTTAATTCAAGTACATGTATCTTCTCAAAGATTAAACAACCATTGTGATGATTCCGCTGCTGGTGGAAGTTTCTTCCCTGGGGGGTGTCATCGTCCTAGTAGTGAACATTTTTGGTACGTTAATTTTTTGTAAAATAATTGTTTTTAAAATGCTGAATTATTTGAAACACTTAGGGTTTTTTCTGACACCCAAAGCATAGATTATTTTAGCCGTTTGTTTTACAACTTTGAAGATTCGGTATGTTATGCTCATATTTCATTTAAAAAAAAAAACTAAAGTTTAAACTTTTGTGCTGCTAATGCGTATGATGCAGGCCTGCACGTAAAGCATACAAAACTATAAGCACGGTATCTTTGATGGTATCGTTTGTGTTTACTGATCTATGGTCCTGGACAGGGACCATGCAGTTTTTCCATAAAGGACAGACCCAAATACTCTGGAAGGTATTCTATTTAACCTACATTCATTTAAAGAACGACAGTTCTATTTAATGTATCGTTATTTATTAAAAAATCTATTGTGCAGGGTATGACTCAGAAATACAAAATAACATTTTTTTTTATGATATATGAACAAAGTAATTTGCTTCATTTGAAGTCAGCAGCTGTTTCAGACAGAATTTTATTAGAGCATAAAATAGTAACTGTGTATATCTTAAGATATAACATGTATAAATTAGAAATTTTTCGCCAACAGAAAACGATAATTGCCAATATGAATCTTCATTTGTTGAACCTTAAATGCTCATTAGTTCGAAAAGAGAGCCGTGTTGAACACTTTGTTGTTTAATGTCCGTTCCAGGCTACGAGGTATTCGACCGTGGTAGCCAAGGTACAGCAATATTTCAATTTGAACTCAATGCAAGGTTTAAAAAAAACTTTCTTTTTGGACAATCACAGTCCATGAATAATCAACCATATATCTTGAATGAATTTGTGTTGATGTAAAATGTTTAGAAAGTAGATAGCGTTCCCTTTTTATCACATAATTCAAAGATATCCCAACTATTACTGTGCAGTTGATGCAATTGAGTGTTACTAGGTGGTGTTCACTGCAATATGTTTTATCTGGATTGAAAGACATGAGTGTGTCTTAACATACCTCATGAAATTTACATTAACCATCTTCTATACTATTAATTGAGAAGACCTCATTTTGTGTGTTGCTTCTCTTCCTTCCACAATAAATTAATCATCATGCCTTTGTGTCATATAGGTACCATGCATAGCCGCATTTGCCTTCCTTACTTATGATTATTCCGTTTGGGTTATTTACGGAGTTTAACGAAAATAAAGGCGCCCGGATATTGTTTCCGTCATCGGACGAACTTTAAAGTCATAGACAAGACTTCCGTTTAGGACTGTTTAAAATTACAAATACATTGCATAGGTTCTTTGGGACAGAACAATTATTTTCGCCTTTTCTGGATACTATGAATATACATATACTATAAATAAAATTTACATTGTATTTGTTATTTACCTTCAATTCCAAGTTTACTTTTAACGGCGGTCATATATAATATATAGAGATTATAGTATATATGTGTGCATAGTATACAGAAATACGCGAAAATAATTGAAATCAATAAAAAAAAAAATAACGGATTTTGAAATAATTTGGGAGGGCTGAAAAAAATGTCCTGTTGTAAAGAACCTATGACTTCTGATACATTTCCTTAAATTATCCAGTCTTAAAATCTACACAAATTCATCCTACAACAGTTAACATACTTTCAACCACGCTATAGATGCCCGCGATTTCTCGGGTGTATTCTAGTATCATAGAAATCACCACGTCTTACATTAAGTATCTCTTTTCCCGAAGCTTCCACTAGTGATGATTGCTTGTTTATTGTTTCTTGATAAATTGTCTCTGACTGTATTCATCATTCTAATTGAGTTTACGTGCTCCACCTTTCCAACAAACTCTCACACACATACAGATACAGAGCTGTTGATGCATGGCGTTGCAGCTTCTGAATGCATGAGATTCAATAAGAGCAAGTATACATGAATATGGATAATTCCAGGACTATAAGAATGTCACAAAGCTTGGTAATAAATCTTTAGAGGTATGGTTACTTGAGAACTAGTAAGTGTTGAAGTTAACTGCATGGAAGGTTACAATAATTTTGAAAAAAAATTAATACAAGGACTTTAAAGTTATGAAGTTTATACCTTCGGTATGATAAGATAATAAGACACATTTTCATCAATACAATACTGAATTTCTGATTTTGAACCATCATCCTGATATTAAAAACCTGCTTTTTCAAATTGTGCCATTATACGACTCTTATCAGAATTGTAATACCAACATGAGAACGGAATATAGAAATAAAGGATGATATTTTACCGCAACGGATAATTGCATGTGCTCCAATTTGGATCGTTGGGTATTCTTTTTTATGAAACAAAAAAGGGCCAACTCGTTGAGTTTGTCTTTTATTTTTGAAAGAGAAATATTAGAGTCAAAAGTCAAATATTTTAATACCCAGCAAACACACGACGTACTCCCGACGTCGGTTAATGGTCGTCTGAACGTCATGTCTTGAGTTTACGTCGTACCAACCATGTGGGAACGTCAAAACCCAACGTTGGATGCAGACGTACAGCAGACGTTATAAAATTACGTCGAATTTACGTAAATTTAGTACCCTGTCAGGACGTAACATTTTATTGCGTTGTGACAACGTGCTTATAACTGTCATAATCCGACGTAATATTTTGTTACGTCGTATCAACATTATAATAACGTATTGAACAAACCCTGTGAATACCAGTGACACATTTAAATCTGGTTTTATGGGACGAATTTTGTGGGTATGAGTCTTCCTGGATATATCATTCACCTTCACTTGAATATATTCACGATTTTTTTGATTTTTAAAATATCCCTCTTTTTTTCCCGCACAGACATAATTTGCACCAAAATGTCCAAGAAAATATTAAAATCCAATTTTAATGTTCTAATATATATATTTTATATGAATATCTATTGTTTAATATATCATTAAAGATTTGTAATCATTTTTTTTAATTTCTTAATCGGTTTTTACGATTGGTTATAATAGTGGAACGTTCAGCAGTACTCAGGTTTTACCGCTGCATACTATGAAAAGTCTGAGCATGCGCACTTTCACCGCTTCATTTTTTAAAACAGTTATAAAACTTGCTGTGAAATTTTGCTCGATCCAGATTCCAGAACAAAGAAAAAGATAATATAATAATTGCACATTACGCCAAAAAGGTTCTCCATGATAAAAACAAGTATGATTGAAGAAAATAAAACATCTGTTGCCGTGTTGGGCGCCACTTTCAAGTCTGTTGTCCGTGACCGTGTTGAAATATGATACTTCTTCTTTTACTGTCAATATATTGCACTGAAACAAGATATTTTAGCCAACATTTGTGTTATTTGAATCCATTTTTCAAATTGCTCGATTAATTTGTGTTGTTTTTAAAGATATATGCAATTAACTGTAGAAAGTAAAAAAAAGGGGGGGTGCACAGCCACAGGCACTTGTTTTCTATCCGTGACAAGAGCTACTTTCCCTATATATTAAGGCTGCAAGTGTCTTTTGCACTGTTTTTTTTATAATGTTGGAAGCATACAAGTCTGATCAATATCACAAATGCGAAGCTAGACTCCTGGGCACATTACAAACTCGGATCATTACAAACTCGGCCCATTACAAACTCGGCACATTACAAACTTTGCACATTACAAACTTGGCATATTAATGATAATAATACATGTATCACTAGGGGTCATCCTGAACATGCTTGAAATATTTGCCACTGGACGTTAACCAACCAACAATCAATCAATGTGTCACTGGGTCTGACATGGGAATAGACAATTGTGCCAATGAAGACTGTCGTAGATAGGCGTCACAGAAAAAAATTAAAATAGCCTTCCAAGACGTCATTATTATTTAGACTAGGATCCAGTCGTGAAAAGTTGGGTAAAATTTTCCTGTTTTAAGGGTAAAACACAGTTTACTGGTGTTAAAAAAAAACAGTATGTAGGGACGTCTTTTTTGCTGTTCAATTTATGGTATGAAATCTTCATGTTTATCAATGACGAACTATAATCAACTCTCACTAAATATGTGATCAGAAACAATGTCGTAATCAATCATAAAACTTATGACTTTTGGAAAGCATGTTAATTTGTCACTTACCTAGTTCTCCCAAAGATTTGTTGGACTGACACGCATGTAAACAGAAGTAAGAATATAGAAGATTAGTGAATGTATTGATAATTTTTTTTCCAGAGTCTTGTATAAAAATCCACAGATCCAATGTGTCTGAGGTTGAGGAATGCATTGCAGTAACACTTAAGCATGCACCAGCTAGCTCAAAAAGATGGACCAAGTTATAAAAAGGTAAACATCAGTTGATCAGCTCTTTTTATGCCCTCCTTCACTGAGTGATATAGTTTTACTCTTGTACTGTACGTACATGCATTGAACTCAAAATTGGTTTCTGTTCCCTTACTTAAGTTTGCCTGAACGACATGTTATGAAATTTATACACAATGCTTATTATCATAAAACGCAGAGTTTGAATTTGGAGAGCATCTTTTTTACTGTTCTTTAGTTATGTCCTTTAATAACATCATTTGTGGCTCATGGACACATACTTCTTTTATTAATTTTATTTATCAAATTATAATTTGTTGATTTTATAGATTGCGTTCATTGGCATATGATATAAGGTCTTGCTTTATTGATGTACATTCTAAATTTATTAAGGCAAAATCCTATGAATATCTTAAATTAATTGATAAATGACAATTTTGAGAAACCAAACTTCCTTTTTTAATTTGGATTCATTATTATTTGTAGAATAACTACTGGTTGTGCCAGAAAATACTATGTCCCCCCAGGGAAGGCTCTTTTTTAAATTTTATGTGGGGGTGGTTGTATTTCAAATATCAAAATGCAAAGATAGTGTTGTTCTTATTTATTTTTAATTCTGTCGGTGTTGGGGGTTACAAAAAAGGGCCGTCCCTGAGGGGCGGACATAGTATTTTCTGGAACAGCCATAATTTCATTAACACATGTTCAATTTAACAACAAATATAATTTTTAAATAAGAACAAAGGATAAACAAAAGTTATAAATTATCAGATACTGTTGAAACTATGTTAAAATTTCTAACATACATTATCAAAATGTGTATAACTGGCAAAGATACAAACATCTCAGTAACAACACAACATAATTATGAATCTGCAAGATTTATTATACGACCACCAATAGAAAAAAATATTGATTATGTTTACACACAGGATATTTTTTAAGAACTGCTGTAATTCATAAGTTGAGATCAACTTTTTTTTTGTATTTTACTATTTATGATTATTTTTTTTCAGAGACCTGAAACCAACACAAGTTCAGCTGATAAGAGGGCAAAAAACCAAAATTTGGAATGACATGTATACAACCAAGACAAGACTAAAATTGGGAATAAAAATACAAAAAATTCAGAAACATATTATTATTTTTTTATTGGTTCATGTAGCTTAGAAAAAAGAAGTCTTAACTTTTGGATAGGTCTATCTCTAGTTGGTCAATGGAAAAAAAAGCAATAATTAGTTTGATTGAATTTTAGGTATTTTCTTCATTTGGGATATTTTTAAAAGTGTGTGTAAGTTGTGTAGAATATATATTTGTAAATTAGACAGTCAGCTTTTGGGCCTTTTTCCAAACTTTTTTCCTAGCTTGTCATTTTGTAGTGAATCTAGTTGAATGAATCTACAGTAAATATTAAGGTATATGTAGTAGTTTGTTGTATTTCTGAATAATACATTAATATTGTTTTCCTTCGTCAAAGTGAAATCTTCCTTCTAGAATTTCCACCATCATAGTGAAATCTATATTCTAGAACACTGAAACCCTAAACATTCAGAAGTTGCAGCATGTACCAAGGTGTCATGTTGAAGGCTGTACAGTTACCTATAATTGCTAACATCATCAATATTTGATTTTAGGATAGAGGGTTGTCTCATTGGCCATCATACAAAATCTCCTTTTTCGAATAGTATTATGTGTTAATTTTTTTTTAAAGAAAAGTTGCTTTTGTTAAATAGAAATGTGTTAATCTTGAACTTCAGTATTGCAAAAATTAAAAACTAAGACTTTAACCTTAAACAACTGTATGAAACATGAATTGGACAAAACTACAGGTTTAATGTAAAACATAAAGCAAAGTTTTTGGGAAAACGAGATATTTATATAATTGACATTGAAACCTGGCAAAAAGGTATAAAAAAAACTTTTGTGACTATATTATACAAAGCTGTTAGTTTTGAAATAGAGTACATATCGACATTGTGTCCATCTTTCCTACATAGACAAATTTACAACTTAAAACAGGTCAATAGAATAAAATATAGACCCTATAGATATAGGAAGATGTGGTATGAGTGCCAATGAGACAACTCTCCATCCAAGTAACAATTTATAAAAGTAAACCAGTATAAGTCAAGGTACGGCCTTCAACACGGAGCATTGGCTCACACCGAACAGCAAGCTATAAAGGGCTCCAAAAATTACTAGTGTAAAACCATTCAAACGGGAAAACCAACGGTCTAATCTATATAAAAACGAGAAACGAGAAACACGTATGAACTACATAAACAGACGACAACTACTGTACATCAGATTCCTGACTTAGGACAGGTGCAAACATTTGCAGCGGGATTAAACGTTTTAATGGTACCAAACCATCTCCCTTTTTCTGAAACAATAGTATAACATCACAACATAGAAAGACACACTATAAAATATCAATTGGAAGTCTTAACTCAATCAAATAACGTAAATTAACATACAATGAACGAATAAATTTGATCTGTGATACCTGAATGCAAATACATAGTTAATAAAAATTAGAAAATCATCACTTTTGAAAAAAACCTGCGTCATATTATGCACAGATAAATGAAAATAATTTTGTTGTTAAGTATACTTCTTCTTCTGTATGTATAAAATCTTCCGTTTAGGAATACCAAGAAATTTCTTTAATATCAATAAAAATAATCTAAAACTTGATACATATGGGGTGAGTATCAACAATAAAACTATACAATTAGTGCTAGATAAAACTTCCTGTACAGGTGCAAGAACAATATTTAATGAGAAATGAAATAATTTTGATGTTCATAGTACGAAGAAGTGAAAATTTGTAGTAATTCCAAATAATCAAAGCTGGTATATAGACAAGATCCATGTTAACATTAAATAACAAAAAAGCATTACAACTAGTATCAACAGGTCAAATTAAAGTACCATATGAGAGTACATGAAGTTACTGACAGCTAGTTAAAAGCCAAAACAATTGATAATAAAAAATCAAGCATCAGAGACTGAAATCAACTAAAACACATCCCAGGGATTTAGTATTTTAACGTCATGAACAGTCAAAGAAGACATGACTTCTGCAATGCCAAAAATAAATGTATCGACAGGTAGTAGGATATTTAGGAGTGACTACTTTATAGATAAAAATGAACCTGTGAGTGTCTCTATACATCCCGTTTGAAAAGAAAATACAAATTTAGTTATGTTTTAATTTGCTAATGACAAAATCGATATTAGTTTCAATGTAAACTATATTCAGACATCTAATTACAACATTGGTACGATAACCCTTACTAATAAGTTTGTTTAAAGGTTCGATGAGTTTACACGGATCACATAGTGATTTCCGCGCTTTAAGTACAATATTACCGTAAAATGTAGGATGTGAAATACTATTTTTAATAAGTTTTCTACAGGTACAGCCAAATTTACTAATTAAATCTGTGTATCTATGAAAGAATTTAGTAAAAGTTTTAAGTAATTTATGGTAACGAAATCCCTGACTTAATAATTTACCAGTGATGCATTGATTACGTTCGTTTAAATCTATGACATCACTCCACACACGGGCATACCGAACGAGTTAGTATATATAAACACCGTATGATGGAGCCGAAGGAACATTGCCGTCAAAAAAGGAAAATTAAAAATAGGGAATGAAAAATCGTCTCTTTTGTCGTAAATTTTAGTATGGAGTTTCCCTTTAGAAATTGAAATGTCTAAATCTAGAAAAGGACAACTGCTGCTGTTTATGTTAGATTTAGTTAAAGTAAGTTCTTTGGGGTAAATTTCGGTAGTATATTTAGAGAACTCTGGATTATAATATTTAACGAAAAAATATCATCCAGATAACGGTAGGTATTGTTGAATGTATCAACCAATTTTAACAATGATGTGTCTTTACTGAGTTTGGTCATAAACTGAGATTCATAGCAATACAGGAATACATCTGCTATTAAAGAGGCGCAGTTAGTGTCCATAGGAATACCTACTACCTGACGATACACTTTATCGCCGAAACGTACATATATGTTATCTAGGAGAAAATTTAAAGCTTTAATCATATCCTCACATTTCCAGTAAGTGTATCTAGCATACTTTCCTTTTTCGTTACAGAAAAAGGCTTTAAACGAGTTACAGCAAATAAATTTACAATGAGATTTTTCGAAAGACCATTTTATCAAATATGAAAACTTTTTCTTTATTAGATTGCGTGGAAGTGTAGTGTAGAGAGTAGACAAATCATAACTGTTAACAGAATTAAAAGGACCATCAAAAGCATATATTTTATCTAAAACCTCTAAAGAATTTTTAACACTTCAAAACTAATTAATACCATTATTTTCATAAGCTGTATTACAAAAGTTAATAACCAGTTCTTTGATAGTAGTAAGGGAGGTAGTAAGAAGCACTGATAGATTAGTAGTAGAACACTTACTAGATGCGGAGATGAAACGGAATTTAAATGGTTTTTTGTGTAATTTCGGTAACCAGTACATGGTAGGGATTTTCAAATGTTCGGAAGAAGCTTTAAGCTGGGTAGTGGCAGTGATATGCTTGTTAACGATATGACTCTCAGTAGTGCGTACGGACCTGGATGTAGAGGAATTGATAACTTCGTTTTGTAGAAATTCTGTGTAGTATATGCGTCATACCACCACTACATTATTGGCTGCCATGTCTGCCGGTACGAACACAAACCGCTCTGCGAGTACTTGGAGTTTATTTTTTATTCTAGAAATTGGAATATCATGGACCCTATTATTAATTTCAAAATTGTTTTCAAAATGAGATATTCAAATATTAACAGTATTCATAATTTTATTCAAATAACTGGCTAGAGATTTTTTATCAGATTTTTCACGTTTGCACCAATTTTTAAAGTAGGCAGACAGAGCGTCTTTAATGACCCGACGACACTGTTTCCAATCTATTATAGATGGAGGACGGTATTTCGGTCCTTTCTTTAGAAAAGTTTTGACCTCACGGTCTTCGACGATGTTGAGGTCTCCTGTAATAACATGATCATAGGGAACATATCTAAAACTAGATGTTTACTTTTTCAATGGAATTATATTGCTCCTATCAATCAAATGAGGACAACGTTGTGTGGATGGTTGTCAGCACGTGCCTTGGAGTCCACAAAATTACGTTGTCACAGCGATAGTATTACGTTGTCACAACGTAATGTCAACGTTGGATTGTTTACTGGGATTGTAAGCGAAAAGAGACTTTATTGTATGGACTCTATCAGATCCTTCGAATTTTTAAGGTTCCACGTCTGATTCATGCCACTTCCCGAGTAAGTAGTTTTACAATGACTTGGAAGCCCGGTTTCTAATTGCTAATAACATTGATGTATATAATTAAGTTAGAGGTTTCATACGAAGTACTCAGAAGACCCAGTAAAGTAACGTTGACTGTAATAACCGTCGCCTAAAATTTAACCATACGAAACAGATTTTTAGTGGTAATTCGATTTTATGGTTTTTGGTTTCGGTTGGATAATTTGTTATGTCTTGTCGTTTGTAATTCAAAAAATTATAAAATTGCCTTTCCATAACATCATTGTCATGAAAACTCTTTGGACGAGTTTTGTGAAAATAGTTGTATGAAGTTTGAGATTGCATGTTACTTACGTAAGCGCATCACTGTTTTTTATATCCTGTGGTGTTTGTCGTTGATGAAATATGAACTTTTTGTTCTGCAGTTTGCATGCTGTGTCGACTATTATATTCTTTGTTTGTGCGTTTCTCTGTGATTAATGTTCATGCGTGTGTATGTGCTGTATTTCTGTCACGTAGTGTTGTCATGTCAGCGATATGTTTAACACTGTAATATAGAGGGAGGGTTGGCTAGCCATTAAACCAGGTTCAAACCACAATTCTTTCTTTAAATGTCCTGTACCAAGTCAAGAAATATGGCAGCTGTTATCAAATAGTTCGTTTCTATATATGTTAGGTTTTTTTAATGTCATATGCCTGTTGATCGTTTGTTTTTCTCTTAAAGTAGATGTATTTCCCTCGGTTTTAGTTTGTTTTCTCTCCATCGATTTATGACCTATGAACACCGGTATACTACTGTTACCTTTATTTAATATTATTATATATAACCAAAATATGCTAGAAGGATGTAAATACGACGGCTGTTTAAAGTGTTAGTTACTATTAATGTGGTATTACTAAAAACAAAATAAATACCTTCAAACTGATAATATGTATATTGATTTATAACATTTGATTTTCAACTTTCAACATCCGTTTTCAACATTTAACATTCGTTTTCAACATTCAGCATTCGTTTTCAACATTCAACATTCAACATTCGTTTTAAACATTCAACATTCGTTTTCAACATTCCACATTCATTTTCAACATTCGTTTTCAACATTCGATTTTCAACATTCAACATTTAACATTCGTTTTCAACATTCGTTTTCAACATTCGAATTTCAACATTCAACATTCAACATTCGTTTTCACCATTTAACATTCGTTTTCAACATTCATTATTCGTTTTCAACATTCAACATTTACTTTTAACATTCGTTTTGAACATTGAACATTCGTTTTGAACATTCAATATTCGTTTTAAACAATCGATTTTCAACTTTCAACATTCGTTTTCAATATTCGTTTCCAACATTCGTTTTCAACAGTCGTTTTCAACATTCGTTTCCAACATTCAACATTCATTTTTCGTTTTCAGCATTCAACATTTGCTTTTAACATTCGTTTTCAACATTCAACATTCGTTTTTAACATTCAACATTCGTTTTCAACATTCAACATTCGTTTTCAATATTTAATATTCGTTTTTAAAAATCAACATTCGTTTTCAAGATTCGATTTTTAACTTTCAACATTCTTTTTCGACATTTTCAACATTCGTTTTCAACATTAATTTTTCGTTTTCAACATTTAACATTTGCTTTTAACATTCGTTTTCAACATTCAACATTCGTTTTTAACATTCAACATTCGTTTTCAACTTTCATCATGCGTTTTCAATATTTAATATTCGTTTTTAAAATTCAACATTCGTTTTCAAGATTCGATTTTTAACTTTCAACATTCTTTTTCAACATTCAACATTCGTTTTAGATATTCAACATTCGTTTTCAGCATTCGATTTTCAACTTTCAACATTGTTGAATATTGAAAACGAATATTGAATGTTGAAAACGAATGTTGAATGTTGAAAAAGAATGTTGAAAGTTTAAAATCGAATGTTGAAAACGAATGTTGAAAAAAATAAAAAAAAGTGAAAAAAAAGTTTAACAAAAAAATAATTTTGAATGTTGAATATTGAATTTTAAACCAACTTGACATCCGTTTATTAAAGTTTTCAAACACTAATTTTATTGTAATTTTTAAAGTTTATCTAGCATAAGATTGTCCTTTTTTTTTAAATCAAGCATCGAGGGTAATAGGTATAAAGCTAATAAAAGGCCTTTTATAACAGATATCATAGCTTTTCCTTTACTTTTCATGTTCGTTTGCAGATATGAAATATGGTCTTTTTCAAAATGTCGTCACTTAATGTAACAAAATAGTTCCTGTTATCGCGAAACACGTACAGTAGTCGGATTAATGCAACCCCAAAAGAACATCTGTCAATCAAAAGATAGTTATCGAAAGACAACATTTCATCATGATTTACAGTTATGTGTCTTTTACCTCATGTTTGACGTCATTGTCGACTCTCTTCCTGATAAAGTTAGCACATTCAACTTGCTAAACTAATTTCTTTACTAAAAAACAAACGATTTTTCTGATCAGTTTAGAATGCTGGAGTTATATATATAAATGAACATAAAGATAAAGTAAATAACTCCAATCGGAATTGTGTATACCATATTTTTTATACGAATATATTCAAACAGTTTGATCTCTGACATGGCGGCAAAGGTTATAACTTCAACGCAAAACACGACAATTGTTACCTGTATATTATAATAATCGAGATTCGTTGAATCTGACTGCAAAAACTAGTAGCAGAAATAGATTGATTATATTATAGAAATGTCAAGGGTACTTCTAAACGTAGTTTAATTATCTTGAGGACATGAATAGAAACCAACACTTGAGTTATATTGTCTTCATGACATCATTACATATAAAAGAATCTTTCATTTGTCTTGAACTCAGCAACACAATGTTTAAACTGCAGTTTTGCTTTTACAAACTTTTATCAATCCTGCATCAAAATAAGAACCATAAGTAAAATTGCATGCAGAGCCTTGGACCGCTAGGCCAACTTACAGACACTGTAGGGAAGAATTTAATTCCTGATATATATTTATTAGATGTAAATTAATTCATTTATTGACTACACCTTTCTTCATAGACAAACAAAATGACAAAAGATAAACTACACATGTGCAGTACTGGAGATAAAATCAACAAACTACAATATGAGCAAAAATATTTTAACATCAGAAGAAAGAAAAATAAATCTCAGTCAAACATTTAATTTTAAAGACATCATCATATTTGAAATCCATTTTTCATGCAATGACAAATTCTTTGAAGCACTTTTCAAATCTGGATCTGGTTTGAATCTGATTGAACACATAAATGCCCGCTTTGCAGATTATATGTCTCTTTTCAATCAGAGCAAAAAATGATAACAACACGTTATAAATGTCATGCGTCCAAAGCGCTTTTATGGTTTTACCTTCATCAGGAGAGCCCAAAGTCGAATATTTGAAAGCCAAAAATGTATAAGGACCGAAAACATTGAAGAGCTATAAACGAAAAAAGGACCTAAAAAGCCAAATCCATCTTAGGTCAACTTTGTCTTAGGGAGTTGAAACCTTATTTTTTATAATTTCAAAATTTATTAACGGGCAATTTTAGAAAGTTTGTAATAAATCATTTAAGTAAAGAGGTCATAAAACGGTCGTAGATTGGTAGTTTACTATCTCTTTTACGGCGAAATGCAAAGGAATCGCACCATCGGTTTGTATTGTTGATATGATCATGGCATAGAAGTGTAAGGAATTGAGCGTATTTCACTGGTGAAATTTGGAGATCTTGCATCGATCCTGCTATGATTTTTAATTCATCTGGTACTAAAGTAGAGGTTCTCATAAAATCAAATTCATCTACTACCAAAATTTTCCACAACTGAAAAACATTAATGTTCCGTAACACATTCAACTCGAATAATTTGTGCTGAGTATGTGATCGTTTCATAAACGATTGAATTGTTTCCGATGAACATTTTGATAAAGCATACTGGAGAATGTAAATAGCTGAATTGTACTGTTTTACCAAATAGAAAAACGATGCTAACAGCAGCCATTCAGAAACAGCATCATGATGCATATTCAGTAACAGAGTACTTACGCGGACTTTGTACTGCATATAAGCAGATTTATTACCGGATATATTCATAGACGATACTTCTTGCGCTTTTGAACAACAACATTTTGATAAATAATACAAGTAGAGGTATTTTGAATTAGAACTCCCAATGTTCAAAAGCAGGTGTATTGTGTATTTCAATGTGATTGTATGTCTGTGCATTAAACCTTCCGATACATTCAACATTCTTGAAAGTAATAATTTTTCAAGAGTGTCGATAGTTTGAGAATTTACATCTTTGAGTCTGTGTGATACTCGTGCATGGAAATCAAAGAATTGGTTTGATAAAAAGATGCATTGCCAACCATAACTATTTAGAATATGTAGCTTATTTATAAGTTTTTGTTGTGCGTTTTCTTTGATCTTGTTCTCAAATAAATTATTTTCAGGAATGAAGTAATGCGGACAAGCTGAGTTCTCAACAGAGTAAATAAGTCTCTTAAAGCATCTCATGAAATTACATAGCAGATTTTCTGGTCTCCATATTGAAGGTGAAATTTCTTCAGATATCCAAAACATAATTGTTTTCATGAAATATGAGCAAAGCAAGTCTTTGTTTTCTGAGTCATTAGCTATTACGTCTTTTAGAAGAACTTTTATCAAAGCATAACATATCAATTGTGTGTGTGAAAAGGTATATATTAACAATTTTTCGCTAACAGAAAACGATATTCGCCATTCTACAGTTTCATTTTTTGACCCTTTCACACCTATTGGTACAAACACAGTACCGTGTTGAACAATTGAATCTTTAACGTCGTTATCAGGCCATGAATTATTTGATCGTGTTATCCATTGCATTGCTGGTGCTATCCATGATTTACAATGCAAACAACTTGAAAGGTCATATAATCCTGTTTTATCTGACATACACGGTCCATGTTCAATCTGAAATATATCGTGTGGCAGTTTAAATGGAATGTTTGACAAATAGAAATCCCCGTCTATTTCTTCAAAAAAATGAGAGGTAGTCGGACCCTTACATGTACCATGATTACTGTGATCTAGACGTAACTTAGTGAAACCGGGCTGTGTATCTTCTGTTTTAATTGAAAAATATAATTTATCCGGATTGGAAGGAACGTTTTTGTCTTCGAATACCATAGACGGTAAAACTTGCATAACATCTAAGTCACTACCTTGCATCTCAATCCCCTCCCCAAAACTTCCACTGGTGACCTGTGCCGCAGTTTTGAAAGTTACATTGTCTCTTATATTGTTCATCATTCTGATTGTTCTTACATGTTCCTCTGTTCCAACAATATTTTGACACATATAACGATACAAAGCAATTGATGTACTTTGTGTTGCTGATTCTGAAATATGTTAATGTGAATGAAATAAACTTAAATAAGGATTAGAATACTAATACTCGTTAGAAATGTCCGTTTGTCGTTAACCGTATTAGTTAAACTTCTAATTAAAGTGTGGTTAAATGAGAAATAGTTAATCATACTACAGAAGCTAAGGTACTGGATTCTTTTATTTTATTTTATTTTAGTTTTCTTGCTAAAAAAAATTGATAATTCAGTGCAACCAATGACAAATACAATATCAAAATGCAATACCGAGTGCAAGCCCCTGGGTATACATCAAGTTAAATTCTAAAACGGTCATCGTCATTTTGTCTGACTTTTGTTTAATTGTTGCAAGTGCAATTATGTCGAAAGTAAACCTCGAAGGCAAGCAAAAGAAGCATATATTACATTTTGAGGACGCTCGTTTAATTTGATATATCACATCTTCAATTGATTTCTGCAGTACTCATTTCAACAAAAGCATAATACATTGTAACATGTATCCGATAGCACAACATTTCCTTCTTTGAAAATGTAAATTTGAACATTTTACTTTACTTTTTCGTAATATTGTTGTTTGAGCAATCTGAGCACACTGAATTTTAATTCCTGCTTGAATTGTTTCAGTTAGTAATCCGTTTTCCATTTCTCCTAAACAAAATATTGTGCAATGGGATACATGCATTCTAACAATGTCATGTTTAATGCGAGATTATCATTTGTATAACATCCTTGTTTGTTTTTTCTTTAATAAAACAAGACCAAATTCAATTTATTGTTAACAATCATGTATCGAACAACAATTAAAAGTAAACAACATTTCTGTGTTAATACTTGCCATTTGCCTGTAACCTTTAATAAGTTATATCTAAGCAGTCAAAATTGGATTTGACATAACTCAAAACTTGAACGAAAAGTAGGGAACGTGAATTCTTTTATTTATTATTACTTTTATTTTTCGATTTACCAATTACATTGGCAGGCCTCAACAGTTTATGAGTTGTAAATGAACAGTTTAAATTAAACACAAACAAAAACAAAAAAAAACAATAAAAAAAAAACAAAACAAAACAAAACATCAAAGTTACATCGTTTCATAGTACTGAGAAAAGCAATAATGATTTTGTTAATCAATGCAAATATTTTTGCATACTAGTAAATGTCCAACCTTAGTTTCTGATTTGACTTATATGTCAATAATTAGAGAAATATAACCTATGCAATCATCAATTTTATGCTAGAAAACAAGCTCATGGTTTTCTGTTAATGCTATTTATGGTAAACGGGGAACCAGTAATGTATACAAGTCAACACACCTGTTGTGATATACTGCTAAATATATTTCGATCTGAAACAGTCACTTTGATGTAAGCAATAGATTATAAAGTGATTTTCAGTCTTTTTGTCAATTGTTAGACTTATAAAAGGCGTTAAATGTAACACTGTAAACCAACTTACGTTGATTTGAACAGTTATCTGTCCTCGTTCGACCTTCAACAAAAAAGAAATCATATTTCGTATAGCCCGCTATAAAAGCTAGAAAAAATGAAGGAAAAAAATGAAATAATTTAATGATTAAAATAACCGCCTGAAAAATCAATAAATAACTCTTTATTTCCAGATTAATTTCCGTCGATAGACCTATTCCCCTGTCTTAAATATATATATACATGTCGATCAAAAATCTGTTTTTAATTTTGCTTGTGTAGAGCAATTGAAACATCGGGAATGTCCATATAGTTTAGGTACAGGTACTTGACGCTCAATATTTTTTTGTGGTTACAGAAAACCAGCAATCACGTAAGCATTTCCTCATAAGTCAGAAAACACGTTCATGGTTTCATTTAGCTTGACACAGAACACTATATATATCATGTATTTATACATACAACTTCCTTAACATGAAATACATCCGTTACAAGTAATTGTATATAATATATAATGTCGCTTCAAACATCGATTTAATGTTTAAGGTTATTACGTTTCTCTACTTATTAAACAGTTTATGTTTTAATTGCTAGCTTATCGAAATTCTGACACAAAAAGACGTGTACATGTATTTGTCTTTCATAAATCATAAGCTTCATTTGTAAATGTACCAAGAGAAATATTCCATTCCTATAACAAATATCTCCTCATACGTCACAATGCAGGTTTCTTTTTAATAAAATAATGCGACAGTGATAATTTGTTTGCAACAAATTAAGTATTTTCTTAAAATATCAATATTATTTCCTTTAACATTTAAAACATTGATTCCATTAAATAGCATAACACAGAATTCAAAAACATATTTTTAAAAAGTATAAGAGAGATTCTAAATTTTCTATCAACCAATTACTCGTGTTACTTGAACATAATAATTATGTTTAAATATATTCAATCTTCATTTTTTTCAGTATAAAAAAAGCAAATGAGATATGATTGCCATTGAGACATTAATCCACAAGTGCAAACAAAGTGGATGTAAGCAATTATAGGAAACCGTCCGGCTCTTTTATCAACATTTATATCTTTACATTTCACACACGTTTCATTTTATATATATTTTTTGTTTCAGTAAAGTCAATAAAATCCATGTGATTAAACTTCTTCAATTTCATTTGATTGTATTTCATATTTACAAGGAATAATATTGAAAGACACTATTTTCATATAAAAAAGAGTTAAAACAAGATCATACTACACAGGGAATGTCATATCATTTAGATAATAAGCCTTATTTAAAATTTCTAGTATTAAAAATATTTTGAAAATAATCATCTCATAAACTAATTAAGTTTTTATGAGCATGATATAATAAAAAGGATCATTAAGTCTTTACTTCCGGTGAAGTTTTTACAGCTAAAATTTTTACAATTATTTTATAAGTCTGAGATAATCAAAACTGACCTGATACTATATATTGTGTAAATTAAATTTCAGACTTAAACGTATTATCAATACTGTTTGGATATTTGATAGTACGTGTCATACGCAAACATTATATGCATTTACTCTCGGACATTAATTATCAATGTCAGGACAATAACAGCATGCAGCAAGGAATGTAAATAATGATTTCAGTTGAAGATTACAAAATTAAATTGTGCGTTTGTAACGCATAAAACAGTTTGAATATAAAAAAAAAAAAAGAATAAAGATATGTTTTATGATTGCAAATAATAGACAGCTATTTACCACAAACTAAAATATGCGGATGCAAGCGACAATATATATTCATAACAGAAACTAGAAGCACTGTATCAAAGTGTTTCGATTAATATAGAGAATTAGATTGTACGTAATTAATTATTCTGCGAATCGTTGCATTAGAAGGTATCATAAGAACGCTATTATTAACATCTAAAACTATCTCAAAGCGATGAACATTCAATGTTATAATATATAATTGGCATTCAAGTTAGTCAATTGACACATGAATATGCAATACGACTGCCAGTAGAATGTATGGAATGATAATGGCCTATAATCTTTTAGCTAATATGACAAAGATTGGTCCTAAACGTGCGTGCATATTTGACAAAGACCGGATATCACTTGTAAACGAATTTTAGTCTGAACCTGTCATTTGATCCCAACAACATATGAAAAGACAGAATATTATTTTTTGAAGCAATTTTCAGATTATTTGACTGCGGTCTATTCAGTATTGTTCAGCCAATTTGCTTGCAGTGAATTCAGTACTGATAATAGCTTTAATGACAATTAGGTATGTTGTTGATCTGAACAGGTGAATAACAACTACTGAACCGTCTAAATATATACAGAACGTATCATTTTTGACTGCAAGCGAATGGTCTGACCAATACTAAATTTACCGCGGTAGAAAAGTCTGCAAATTGACTAGCAAACCGAAGATGACTTATTATTTATTGATCAGTCTTTTAAGAGATGTTCAGACCGAAATGACCGTTTTATTTAGTAGGTGTGTGCATGTTATGTTAAACTTCAATATAAAAATGAATAAACATGCTTATTTTTCAGAATACTGTACATAGCCAAAAAAAAGATCAATAATTATAATCATAAAAGAGAAATGACAAATATAGTTGACACATTACTTGAAAGAAGTTCACATACAAACGAAATCAATTGATTCATTTTATTTTTGCCATACTGTACGTGATTATTTGTAAATCCAATTTTGAGTATAATATGGAAATGTGCATTTAAGAGGTTATTTTTTTCAGAAAGTGCAATTAATTGTCCTAGTTTTGAATTTAAAAGACATGTCGTCTCAATTCAAGTTTGATAATCTAGTGATTTTTTAAATTTAAAATCAGAACCTCTACAAAGGTTCCATTTATTTTGTGCATTTTGTGTGATCATGATCTAAGACAAATAATATAAAAAATATGGTTATCCTAGCTACAAGCGTATGTTTTATATAAGATAAAATGTATTTAATTTTGTTATAAACTTGTGATTGCAAAACACAAAAAGTATAAATTTAAATTAATATAATTTTTTTTTCCATATCAGTTATCACAGTTATAATTTATTGACATAAATGGATTTAATATTACCTTCCATGTTGTTTAACCATTGAGTATTTCGACGGTTTACGAAGTATTCTTGTTTTCTTCATATGTTTTGCTTATATATAGGACTACGTTGAGGCCCAAGAGTTAGTCATAGGGTTTCGAAACTTAAATTTAATCTAGATGTACGCTTTTCCAATGCATTATTTTGAATTCCGTTAAATTTAATAAAAAAATTGACAACAGGTTCTGGATCTATTTCACTTTATAATTGAATAAATCTCCTTTTAAGTATAATATGAAAACTGAACGAGAATATATCCCTTTGTTTTTGGTCTACATTAAAGTTTCACATAGGTTAAACTTAACAATATTTCAATCCTGGTATCTATGATGAGGTTTTTTACAGAGTTCGCCTGTTTTTCCAAGTTCTTGTTTCCAATGATGTTTTATTATTTTAGTATTTTTGTAACCGAAAACTTCCGTATTTTTTGCCAAAAAAAAAGGAATACGAAATATCAGGAAAAATCTGCAAAATATTTGTTGTCTGATGACTTATAATTAATCGATGACTTCGAGTATATGTTTTCCAAATTTGGACAAGGTTCATTTAAGGCCAAATATGGCCTTGCATTTCAATTGTATCATAAAATTTCAAAATGACTATAATTTGGTTCTTAAATATATCTTTTTTCAAAAACCTTACTTCTTTTTTTAAAACAAATCTCTTTACAAGAGTTCATTCTTGGCTTCAGAAGCAGCACATTTTGATATATTGTCAAAATACGATGATTTTGTGCATTTTTCGAACCTAAAAGCTTTAGGAATTCCTTGGTTGCAACCTAGGATCCAAAGTATTATGTAATCAAAAGTTACCAATGATGATTGTGAATCCCTAGACACAAACATGTTCTAGATTGAGGGTGGCGGCCATAGTAAATAATGCAAAAAAACTGTTCATTTGAATCATTGAAAATTTTACCAAAACTGACGTAACAACAAAATTAGTGCATACTTAAGGAGTCAAAATTAGTGCATACTTCAGGAGTCAAAATTAGTGCATACTTAGGGAGTCAAAATTAGTGCATACTTAAGGAGTCAAAACTCCGTCATTTTCAATGTGATCTACCAAAATGAAGTTATTTTGAATTAATTGTAATATCCCAACTATTTGAATGTGAAATTCTTAAAGTTTTAGCCTGATTAAAAAACATGAAAAATTTAGGGATAATTTTACCCCTTCGTGAAACTCCTCCTTTGATTCTCTTGAAATGGAACGAAATCAATCATACATACATTTTGTGCGTAACCATGACATTTGAACAAAAAACATTTTCATTCTTTAAGAATGGTAAATGTAACAGTACACATTGAACTTCCTTTGATTCCCGCAGCTCCATAATACAAATTAATATTCGAATATCTTCTAGTACAAATTAGGTTATCTATTTTGTTCAATAGGAGAATAATAGATTATACGAAATTAAGTACAATGTATGATCAAGGATATCATTTGAGACAAATAGTTAGACTAGTATAATTCTTGATTCTACAAGATTTTTTTTTATATTATTTATTTTTTTTATTTATGCACTGATATGTCGAAAAACAAAATAAATGGTATTAATAATATCATAACACCACTTTCTTAATTTGGTAAAATACATAAACATTGATGAAATTCTTTTATTGATTAATATTACCGAACATTTTTAATTTAAAAACTTAAAACGTTTTCCAGTAATTATATTGGGAGGTTAAAGCGTTGATCGATGCACATCTCTTATGAAAGGTGGATGCATGTATGCGAGCAACGCTTTCATAATTCTCTAAGTTAATAAAATGAACTATTAAACTCTTATAATGACATTAATATGTAACAGCTTTTAGATTACTGAAATATGTGCAATCAAAGAAGTTAAATGCTAGTGATAACGAGGATGGTTTTTTGATAGTCCTTATCACATATGCCTCGCTAAATTATTCATTAATTCCCCTTTAGAAACCGTCAGAAAAAAAGTCCACAAAATGCGACAACCTTGACAAATAACTACACAATGGATAAGTCATTGTTAATAAACTATTACGTATGTTTCGAGTAAAAAAAAGACTATGTGGAAAATAAAATACTTTTGAGTTGCACATTATGGTCGTAAAAGGAACGGTGAATGCGTACATGTAATAAAATATTATTTATTTTTCAATTTAGTATTTGCTGTAACTACATTTGGATAATTTGAAACTTATATTGACACCCTTGTAAACCAATTGTGATCTGATACGCCCAGTTTGATATGAACAATTCTTGAACACTTAACAATATATTTTGAAGTCCTATTCAGTCTTTCAGTAAAAATCGACAACGTGAAATCAAGTACTGTTTCGACATTTTGCCTTCAGTCAATTAAGATCTGGTCAGTATTGTTTCAGACGATTCAGTTGTTGTTGTCCTGTCAGAATACAAAACGATTATATACGAAACAGTACTGATTACAGAATTAAATGCACGTCAATTACAAATGTCTGAACAGTACCGAATTTACAACATCAGATGTCTTAGAAAAACCCTAATGGCTAAACAAAACTTTACGTTTTTAGGTTCAGATATTTTGATGATGATAAGATAAAAATATCCGATTGAGACAAAAACTCGTTCACTAAGGAAATAGGGTACAGATATTTACTCTGTTGTCATAGCTAAGATTTTAATTCAAATTTTACTTTTTAACTGCAGTTTATAAAGCCAGACTGCACATGTTATTAGTAGTTTTTACATGTACATGTACTGTGCATTTTTTTTCGAACAATTATCGCGATGTTTTATTGTATATTTAACAAATGATATGACAGGGTTATGATTGTATTAACTATCATTTTATTTATTATCACATACTGTGTTCTGAAGCATTTTATGAGCATGAATTAAGTATTTTTACATTAATGCAGGTACTAATTTTCAGTTTATAATATTGTATTGGATCAGTACTTACTGACAAAAGATTTGTTAGTGGATTCGAAATACATAAGCATATTTTTGGAGGGGGAAATTATCAAACGTTGTAATAGTTTTTTACGCACTTCAATGGTTGTGTTTGTTATAAGTTTAAATCATTTTTCTATAAATGAAAGTATAGAATCTTACACGATGGCAAGTGCAGATTTATTTAATGATCAGAACCGAAATGTTCAGTGATTTTTTTTTATTCATTTAACAAGGTAGACAGCCTCTCCGGTGCTTACTGCACGCTTTGACATATAATATAACAATGAGGTTTTGAAAATCATGATATCGATTCTTTAATTAAATATTGACGATTTCGAATGCATTGCATTTTAGATTTCAACTTCATTAAAACTCTTAATTAAAAGCAAAAGAGCTACATTTGCTTCGTTCATGAATGAGATACAATAGCACATACTTCATATGAACACAATCACGGATTACAACAACAGAAAAGAAAACCAATGCGAATATAAAACTTTGAGAACAAGTTCAGCCTAACAAATCTCGAAATCTAAAAACAAGTTTTTATTCATGTTGATAGAAATCAAAACTTGATTTATTCACATGCGTCATTTTTCACAGATAATTACTTGCAGGCGAAAGGACCAACACGTATATAAACAAACAATAATGAAGTTACAATAACTACGTTGTTTCATAAAAGGTAAATTTTGTATGTAATCAAAACTTTCATATTCATGAAATGCAGTCACATTTTCCAAGACTCTCCAAACCCTTGTTTTTTGTCAGGTTATTATCTACAAAATTTGACTGCTTGTTAAACATGTCTAACTTTGGATAAGTTTTGTTACCATTTACTTGTTACCAAAAAATTGTAAAAGGATTAATAAATTTCATGAACTGAAAGGAATAATTTGATAGACAAAGAACAATCAAGTAAAGACGATAAAATATTGGGACAATCATAAAGTATAAACAACATATGTACACAAGATTAAGTCCAAACAACTAAAATTAAGAAAGAACTTACTAATCATAAATAGATATGCAACGCTGTCGATACCCAATGTTTAACAATTCCTTCCATACTAGTCGCATACGACAATTGATTATCCACTTATTAATCATACCACTTATTTGGTAAGATCAAAGAAAGTATAAGATTATTGCCTAATCAACCGTCGTATATTTGTTGACATTTAGAACCTAAATGTTTTATACCAGTCAACAAAATGATGATAGCGTCCCTAAATCACGGCAAAAGTTAGAAGGTATCAAACGACATTGGTAGAAGAACAACCAGCAACAGGACATATCAAACACCATACAAGCATAATAAAGAGGAATAGAGATTTACAATATCTCTCCGACTGCGACAAGAACCCGTCTATAAGTCTATGTTAAGACAGTTAAAATGAGTGGGGCTATCTAAAATCAATTCAAATATTGTAAACGTTATGCTTTTATATATATACTAATTGAACAGTTGTTTCCTGCGATTTTCAAAACTCCCACAAACTTCAACAATTGTTTTTATTTTGTGACGAACATGCCTAAAAAGAGTTCCATGACTTTAAAGCATTTTAACTCGCCAATAACGTGTTCAACGGACACTGAGAATTCTGTTTTAAGTCTGTTTAAAAGCCTAGCTGTGAATTTAGATTCATCTGAAAGTGATACACTGTTATGGTTCAAAGTTGTCGTTGCGCAAAAAAGTAAAACAACATAGTTTAAGAAAAAAACAAGTCTTATTTATTTATCTTTGCTTCTTTAGAGCAAGAGTTTTGGATTGTACATCGTTTATTTGTGTTTAGTTGTTCTTGTTTTTAGGAAGAAAAAATATGAAAAGCCAAACAAAGTACTCAATTCTGATGATTTTTCCTTTTTTATAATTTTTTACCAATTTTTGGACTATTATCATGAAAAAATCACAGTTTCATAATTAAACTTTTTTTTATATACTTTCATTAAGATGAAGGGGACTAATCTACATAAATTTAGCTTAAAAAACTATATGTAGGTGGTAATATAAGAAAGTTTTATAAAATTGTGTTGCTTTTTCGTGTCAAATTTACCATGCTGTCAATTTTTACAATCTGATATTTTTTCTCTTTTTTTAGAACAAGAAACATAGTATTTCAACTTCTTTAATATAAATGATTGAAAAAAAAAACATATCTAAGAAATTTGAAAAGAACAAAATTATATGGGATGTATATGTTTCTAGTAAAATCATTTCTTGTATCTTTCACCCATTTTTCCTACATTTTGGCTGATGAGACTGACTTCATTGGTATTAAAATTTGAAAATTCTATTACTAAAAAATTACTTATTTCAAATACACAATTTTTTTCACAGAGTTAATTTTGAATAAAATATTTTAAAATTCATTGATATTTTCCACTTGTATCATATGTTTTGGAAATAATTCCAGAACAAGATTTCAACGAGACTAAAACGTCAGAAGAATAATTCTTGAATATATTTATCCTATTCTCAAAGACTTTAAACAATTGGAAAACATGATGCTTAAAAAAAAATTACAATGTTAAATCTTCTGTCTTTTATATGAAAGAGATATAGCAACGATGAGAAGATTGCCTCCCCCAGTTTTTGGTGGGTTTCGTGTTGCTTAGTCTTTAGTTTTCTATGTTGTGTCTTCTGTACTATTATTTGTCTGTTTGTCTTTTTTTCTTAGCCATGGCGTTGTCAATTTATTTTCAATCTATGAGTTTGACTGTCCCTCTGGTATCTTTCGTCCCTCTTTTGTCTCAATTAAAACATGGACATATGTTTTCCGCAGGCAGCAAGAGGGACAAATCATCAGTGAGAATAGAGAGCATACATAAATTATCAGATAACACGAGCAAAAGATTGTTGTGAAAGTATTATATTCTGAAAAAAATATATATTATAAAGAGGGAATGAAAGAAAAAACATGTTCTTCAACCTTTCAGGAAAAAAATCAATTTGGTGAATGGTTTTGTCGAATCACATTGCAATGCAAATATTTAACACCGTAAAATTAATTAGTGACCAAATTATTTTGATATCACCACTATCATGCCTATAGGTTGCATTTCTATACATATAGGCTATGTAATTTCCTATAGGAACTCCCTTTAGGGCTAAAATTGTGACACTTTTACTATGAAGTTTCGCGAAAAATTATATCTTAGAATAGAAAGTTGATATGCAGTACTATTTTATTCAAAGGTCAAAACATAGGGCTGTGCGGCATATTTTCAACACTTATATGCTCTGAACTTGTTAGAGTTTAAACTTATACTTAAATTGTGTACTATCCTTACCTTTACTTTTTGCCTACTTCAGAATTCATTTTTCACCGCAATAGTATGTTTTATACTGGTAACTGTCCCAAGTTATGTCTCTATGAGATGAAACATAGAGATCATATCTCGGATCCAGTATGTCAACAAATCAATTTATCTATGAATATTATATACCTCCTCAAAAGAGGCGTGGTTTGAGATACAGCTGTATTTACTAAGTGCAACCTATAGCTTACCTGGATGATTTGCAGTCGTGTTCGTACTCGGAGTCAGAGTCGGGTAGTTATTGTCAATCTCTAATACGAACTCTCCCAAAATTGGACGGGGAACTTATATAGTATTGCTTAAAATAATTATAATTTCAAATATTCCAAGTTGGAAAACCACACAAGATTTCATAAAAATGTTCGTTATGAGAGGTGAATAAGGATATAACGTATATGTAACGTCATCCAGAAAATTTGGTTATATAGCCGTGATTAACTAATGATTACGCATTTTAATGTAATGCAACCCTCTAGCAACATTTCATTTAAGAAATGAATCATGTTAATGGTGCGTTAGGGATTTAAGACTTCTGCAGGAATAATGCAAAAGACAAAAAAAAGACCTGAAATAGTTGCATCCTTACATATTAATACTTATCATACGTAAGTTTGAATTTTCTCAGGGGTAAACATAGCCATAATTGCAGCATTACAGGTTAAACTTTCGTCGAAAACATCTCTCATAGATCAAGGTATCAAAGTCATCGTGCAGCATTACGGATAAAAATGTTTTGAATGTGTTTTCTTGAACTAGGAACAACCATGATTAAATTGCATTATCGATCCCTCATCCAAACTATAACCAAAGCTGTGACATCATTGGCAGCATTGCCTTTAATACCTAAGACAACTATGCCAACTGATAGGTAATATAGGGAACAGTGTAAAACGTTACATAGACTTCACGTTTGTTTTCCATATACATGCATGTTAAGGCACTATCAAGTATCCCTTTTCTTAAGAGACTCATATATTGACAATAATCGAACACCAAACGGAATTGACATTATTTGCAAAACTGAATATATAATCGACAACATGCATGTACAGTGTAGGCAATAATACTAGAAGTATGAAACTAGCAAAAAAAAAACCACTTATGTCAACTTTTGTAAATTAATAGAAAGATATTATCAAATTTACATTCAACTTAGTATTGCCAACCTAAGAAAGCATTGTTTTCATTTGGATCTGTTTCAAAGTCTCCAAGATTATACAAATGCCTGCTTGGCTGATTCAATGTTTCCTGATAATTCAAAAGCTATACCAAGAATCCAGTAGGCAAAAGCCTTATCTTCAGGCTTTGCTATAAAGTACTCTTCATCAGTTGTCAATTTTAGATCTTCGAGCGAATCACGACATTTTCGAACATTCTTCAGATGAAAATGACACAGAAAACGAAGGAAATGAGCATATACTAGAGGTGGTATACTGCACGGTTTAGATTCTAGCTTGATTTTCAAATCATCTTATAATAATGTAGAGTTTTCAGAAAAAAGCACATTATCTATTCGCATCAATTTCCATAACTGAACAATATTCATTTTCCTACAGGAATTCATGATTAATAATTCATAAGTAATATTTGATAGATACCTTAAATGTTGCATTTTTTTCCGGTGTAGATTTTGATAACGAATAATGTAGTATGTAGATAACTGAATTGCATTGTTTTGTCTGATAAAAAAGAGTGGCTATTAATAACCAACCAGATACAGCGTCATGATTTAAATTCAGTAATAGGGTACTTATGCAGATTGTGTAATGCCTGTACGACAATTTATGACCGGATGTCTCATTAAAAGGACAACATTGGATACGCGTGTTGCAAAATTTTGAAATGTAATACCAGTAAATATATCATATTCTGGAACTCTGAGACGACAATGCTTTACGAATTTTCTTGTCCAATGAAGATTGACCAGTTGAAAAATCTGTCACATAAATTATTGAAAACAATAATTTATCAATTCCGTCGAAATATAAAGAATTTGGTTCTTTGAGTCTGTGAGAGAATACCTCATGGAATGTTGAGAACTGGTCTGACAATAAGATACACTGCCAATCATAGCTTTTAAGAAAATACAGTTTCTTTAGAGTTTTTTCTGAGCATGTCCTTTAAGCTTGTTCTCAAAAAGATTATTTCCAGGAATGAAGTAATACGGACATACTGAGTTTCAGCACAGTAAATGAGTCTCCTGAAACATTTCATAAAATTAGATATTAAGTTTTCTGGTTTCCATATTTCAGGAGAAAATTCTTCAGAAATCCAAAATAAAATTGTTTTCATAAAATATGAAAAGAGTGAATCGCTGCATTCTAAGTCAATAGCTATTACGTCTTTCAGAAGAATTTTCATAAGAGCATAGCAAAGCAGTTGTGAATGTGTAAAAGTATAGACAAAATATGTTTCGCCAACAGAAAACAATAATCGCCATTCTAAATCTTCATTTGTAGAACCTATAACACATATCGGTACAAAGAGAACACCGTGTTGAACAATAGACTGTTTAACATCGTTACCAGGCCATGTGTTATTTGATCTTGTTTTCCATTGCATTGCGGGTGCTATCCATGATTTACTTTGAAAGATTACTGCAAGGTCAAAAATCACTTCCTTATCGGACAAACACGGTCCGTCAACAATAGCAAAATTTCTGGTTGATACCATTTGTTTAAATGCAGTATTAAAAAGTAGAAATTACCTCCCCTTTCTTCACAAAGTTTAAAGATGTTATAATGACTACTGTGCAAAATACGTAGCTGAGTGAAACCTGGCTGTGTGAAATCTGTTTCCATTGCAAAATACGATTTATTAGAATTCAAAAGAATGCTTGTGTTACCATACACCTCAATTTCTTTCCATACTATCATTATATCTAAATCCCCTCCTCGCATCTCAAGTCCCTCGCCAAAACTACCACTGGTGATAGATGCTTGCCTTTTACCGCTTGATAAATAGTCTCTAACGGTGTTCATCATTCTGGTTTTTTTACGTACTCCTCTGATCCGACAATTTTCGGACACATATATACCAATACAGAGCTATTGATGCACGTTGTGTTTCTAATTCTAAAACATAATTCAATAAAAAAAAGGAAAGTAATAAATGCAAGAATGTCAATCTATATGCATCCTCAAGCCCAAAAGTATAATGTTTCCGTTGTGGTTAATTGATAACTAGTACATTTTTGAAGGAAATTTCACAAAGGTTATAATGTGTTCTGTTTATTTTCGTTTTTCTTTTTTAAGTAAAATTATAAAACTTATAAGGTTTAATCACAATTTAAAGGAGCTGATGAAATATTTTCAGGATGAGGGTTTGAAATGATCTCTCAAGCCTTTAAATGATTCATGTCTGACTGCTTACCTTATCATTATTAAATGAATGCAGCACATGTGCAATCTAAACCTGATTTCTATATTGCTAGCTTTAGAATCCTAACAGTTAGTTATTCTTTTTTAATGAACTTGAAAATACGAATACTCGTACAAAAAATATCTTGCAATATAGTGTTTACAATACAACTTTATTATTACCTGCCATTATGATGTGATCTTTTAACTTATTAAGTTGAGTACATTAACGGGAAACCCCCTAAACATATACTTCCATTTCTATTTAAAGACTACGGACATATTTCTAAAAAACGATTGTGCGAGAAAACCTCGTTTATCAGATCATTAAAAAAATCAGCTGTTAAATCTATTGGAGTGGAGATAAAAGAGAGACGAAAGATACAAATGAAAGCAATTTTTTAATTATGTAAATCCCTATAAAACATAGACATTTTCAATATTTTGTTTTTTACCTTTTCAAAGCAAGTCTTTTGAATGTATTATTTCTCCAAATCCCATACAAAAAACTGTCATTCATTGATATGAATGCGTTATAAAAGTAACAACGGAAATATATTTATGTACAAAACCGTTATGCCTTTTTTATTGGGAATTTGAGTCACACGAGTAATCACAGTTGATTTGTATGGCATTGACGATTTCTGATATTTAAGGAAAATGACAAATTTGATAGAAAAAAAAAACAAATACTGCATGCATACATAAATGTAAACACAAGAAATACCAAATTCTTTCAAAAATGGCAAAATCAAATGTTCAAACACATCAAACGAATGTAGAAAATGGTTAATCAAACTTGGTTGAATTGCTATCGAAACCTTGTATGAGAGTCTCATAGAATTCCATTTTATGGACAAAAATGCCAAAGAACGTCTTGTCTTTTTACAAAAATACAAAAACAAAAATCACTGGAAGATATCAAGACCTTGTAGAAACACATTCCGTATTTTCAACCGCACGGATAAAACACGATTCATTACTTTAACTGTTTAGTCTATTTTTGACATTTTATAAGGTTCTTTCCGTTTCAATTTTCCTCGAAGTTCGGTGTTTTTGTTATTTTACTTTTCACATGCTTAATAGCAAGAAATACCTTGCTTTCATTTGTGCTGACAAGAAATAAAAAATCATTGTTTAATTGCATTTAAGAGCGTACGTACTGGTTGAATCTTTATTGAATTAATACAAGTCCTTTTTTCTACGAAAAATGTAACATATGCTCCCCTTTTCGTATTTCATACTTTTTTTTTTAATATTCAAATCCTTCCATCATTCCATGCCCATTATATTTCATTATGTTACAATACAACCAGTATATACTAAAAATATCACAGGTAAAAGCAGTCGGGCGAACAAACACTATTATGGGAGACGGGAATTACCTAAACTAAATATACAATTGTGAAACTTTCCACGTAAATCGATAGCGTACATGAATATGTTATCTAAATTTAGCTATAAATTAACCTTCTAAAGGATCATTCAACGTACATGTAACATCCGTAAGTTATTATACGATTTTATTTGTATTGTTGCCAATCGAAATAAAATGCATATTTAAGTATTATATACAACTATAATTAGGTAAAGGTTCTCTCTGTATCATGCATATTTTTCTTTTGTTCCTTGTAATATCCTTGCATTACAACAAAGAAAGTTCTAAAATTTTTGACAATTAAATGTCGATTTATGACAACGAGATGTTTATTCAAAGTTAACGTTTTATGTTGAAAATAAAGCTAAATGATTCGCAGCTACATTAAAGACGCAATTTTGTAAAAATGACGAAAAAGGGGGGTAGAAAGAAAATTGTCCATTCTGGCTTTACTGTGAATATTCCATGGTCGTACATGGGCAATAATTAAAAGGTCGTCCCATTTCTCATCATTTAACATAAGAATATGACCCCGTGACCCTACCTCTGTCACGTGACGTGCCGTTTTCGTGAGTTAAAACTGCCGTTTGTATTTGGCTCGAGCACAACCTTTTACGCTTCACCATTCTCTGTCAAATTTTAACAGTAAGTTAACCAACTACCAAGGTTACTTAAAAGTGCTGGGGGTTAGAATAGTTTTTTTGAATTGTTTATTTGGAATGAATTTTACATCTCTGATGGTCAAATTCCGTGATTTTGTCAACTTTGCTTACTTCGTACGACTCTCAGAGATAAAACTGGAGAAACCTCCAGCAAGTTTTAAGCTCGTATTTAAATGCAAAAAATAATTTTCTTCAGTTGATGGCTCTTGTTTTATATAAAAGGTTGTGCTAGGCCAAAATATAAAAAAAATTACGAAAATCCTGTTGTCAGCGATATTTTAAATCGCAACAAAGATTGCGATTTAGAACCGGTACCGGGGAAAGCGCGGGTTGTTTCCGCTTGTAGCGAGAGATACAATAATTCTTGTTTTTAACATAAAAGCCGGTGTTTTAACATTTATAAGATTATTTTTAACTTTGCGTGAGTGAATATCAGTACTTCCAGATATATACGATGTGTCCCCTTGAATTTGCATGGACCTTTACTACAATAAAGAGTGTTAGTGTTGTGAAAAGTCCAGTAGAGCTACCTTTTTTGTAGTTGGACGAAGTTACAGTATTTAAATCGATTCATGTCAATTATCTTATATGTGCATGACACTTAAATAACGGAAAGTAAAATTATAGAATATATTTATTATTGCAGAACTTTAAAACTCTCAGTCTATATGCCATGATGTTAAATACTTCAGTGTGATCAAGTGTGTCAATATGTAACTTTTCATTGCAAATGTCTTATAATCTTTAAACTTCACTCAAAAATTATGTTTACAAGTGTTAAGTGATAGGTCCTAAAAAAGGCTAACTGAGTTTCAAGTCTAAAGAGAACATGTAAATAATCACTAAATTGAACCTAGAAAATAAACTGACATGGGACCAGTTTTTATCCTGTGATAATACATCTCCAAACAATGAAAATTAAAAAAATATCCCAATGTTTTTCAATGCGTAAAATGCAGCAGTGCCAGTTTAGCAATTACAAAATCTCAAAAATTTCAGCAGTGATTTTCCTTCACCAAATATTTACAATCCCATTTTTACCAGTAATCAGTGATATGCAAGAATATTAAAAGAAACATCAATTTCTGAATTTTCAGTAATTCTATTTGTCAAATTGTTACAGCAAAAAATCAATATCTTAATTTTACAGAATGATTTTAGCCCACATCAAATTTGTATGTTTGCATAAAATTATTCTCGTCTAAAGTTCTGATCGCATTCCAAATATTCAACAATTTATTTATAAAATAATATATAACTACAAATTTATCGCCCCAAATTTATGACAAAGCATGAATTAAACCCTCTTCAAACATGTTCTAAATCATTGTTTATTTTTAATATCAAATAATCAATCATGCTTGATACTGATGTATACTCAGCTTAGTATCATTGTGAGTAAAACCTAGTGAATAGGATAATGCACTACTGTATACTTTGAAAAGTGTTTCAGGAAGTCTTTATCATGTTTATGTGCATGATGTTTTTCATTTTATTTTCTTAATTGAGTTCTGTTTTTACATGTTAATTGAAACATAAATGTTTGGTTTAGGTGATCAATGATATATTTTTTCTTAGTTTTGAAATAAAAGATAACCCGTTCTTCTGCAAAAAATATTGCATTTTTTCAATGAAATCAAGCAAGCATGGTCCTATAATTTTGTGTTTCAGCGATAAGTTAAGATATGAGCTAAGAAGTATCTCAATAATAAAAGAACTTTATAATTTACATGTAAAAAATTATCATACAAATGAATAATTCCACCTGCTATTTCTTATTTTATTCTGCATATTATCTTTTGAACATTTTCCACTATTCAAACAGCCATGACAGCATTTAAATAATAACATGAAGTCAACAATGAACATTAACAGTTATCTTAAAATATAAACATTTCAAACTTAATGTCTAGCTGATGCTTTTTCTGTTCTTTACAGTTTTTTTTAATGCATTTAGAGACTAAGGATACATCATGAACCCTTATATTTTAGTAATATATTGTAACTTTGTATTCAATCACTGTTCATGATGTGTCATTGACATCAAAGGGTGTCCTGAAAAAATTATTTCCCTTGCACAACTTCTTTAATTTTAGATCCCAAAAATTGCACATTCTATCTACACTGGTCTGTTATTAAGGAATGATTTTCTGAGTATTATCAGTTAAATTGTCTTATTTAACTACAATGTACAATTTAAGGCTCAACAGTACCAGTTATTTTTGTTGTTGGGATCCTGTACGAGTTAAATATAAGGAGATTGTGGTATGATAGGCTATTTCTTGATTCATGCCCTTCACCGGAAATCAATTACACATGCACTTATGACTTCATTTACCATAAAGAAGGCGAGCATGTACCCCTGCACTATTAAAAGTCTGAAGCAATTTCAGGATCATCATTCTGCAGGGTAGTTTAGAAATAATCAATGTTCTGTAAGTACGTATCTCAGTTCCCTATACGGCTGAAGGGAGTTGACAATTTAATTAGATTTTTATTTCCCAAATATTTTGTGAAGTATAGCATAAATGTTTTTCACCCGTTTGCGCAACATGTGTTTGAAGTGACAATGCCTATATTTTTTGTCAGGTGGTGATTGAAGTCACATGACGGATACAACTAACTAACTAACAACTGTATCTTTGGACCGGCATATTGCCAGTGAGAGAACTAACCCCAGGCTTAAAATGAAGTGGTAATAAGCAATTATAGGACTTCATACAGTCTTAAACAAGTAAAACTGTGAACTACTGCTCACTGATGATACCCCCGCCGAAATATTTAGGTAAACAGGAAGTTGTTGAGTGATGAATCTGAAAACGCATCCCACAGTGTAACTTACTTATATAAACCCTGAAACCAAATTTCAGAAATCCTTGTCAAGTTGTTCCTGAGAAAAATGTGACGAAAATTTTCAACTTGGCTATCATGTGTAAAATAATACAAGTGTTCGGTAAACAGGAAGTTGTTGGGTGATGAATCTGAAAACGCATCACACGATGTAACTTACTTATATAAACCCTGAAACCAAATTTCAGAAATCCTTGTCAAGTAGTTCTTGAGAAAAATGCGACGAAAATATTCATGGGACGGACGGATGGACTGACGGAAGGACAGACAGAGGTAAAACAGTATTACCCCCCCCCCCTTTTTTTAAAGCGGGAGTATAATAAGTGTTGACAGTATAAGTAAAACAGTCAATTCCAGATAGTAATGCTTATAAGTACATGCTTATACATCAGCAACCTCCAGTGGAGCTGTTCATTTCGGTTTCATTTTTTTCTTTTCATGAAAACTTCATTTACTTTCTGCCATGTTCTTAATGCCGAGATATTTTGACCTACCCAGCAACTGTGAAGTGCTACAATTTTAATGAACATAACACATAAACAGTTACCAGCCAGGTAATGCCATGCGTTACTGCTGCCTGATTTTCTACGAAGCTATATAAAAATATGAATATCCTATTCATGTTGAATTAAAATGCAAGTTTACATCAATAAAGGCCATTATGTTCCAAAATAAATTACATAATGAATATATACCACAAAAGTGGACAAACTATAATATCTTGCTTAAATAATTAGTACCTTTTAATATGTTGGTAGTCACCCAGATCCGCCTTAAAATATATAATGTACATGCATACACATGTTACATTATATGTTATTCAGGTCTCAGTCAGGGTATATGATGTAATGTTCACAGCTTAGAGTTTATATCCCCTGAGCCGAAGGTGAAGGGGATATAATATAAGCCTTAAGCCGGGAATGTCACAGTATATACCCTGTATGAGACCTGAATTACATATATATTTAATACGGATTACCCGTCTTAATGTTTTTTTTTCCTGTGCAGGTATTTGTTAAACATTCATAATGCAGCATGTATATTCATTACATGTTTATTGTTTTCTTAATATTTTGAGTAATTAATTTAAATGCACCTTTTTAACTTGAAATATTTTTTTCCGCCAAGAAAATGTTTTCAATAAAGTTTTTAGATTTCATGTTTTGTATTTGAATGTGTGTGTGGCTTCTTTTTATATAACACATACATTATAAAACCCAACCTAATATGTTCCGCATATGTGAAGGATTTTATAATTTACTTTTATACCTTAACATAATTTTATCGTGTACATGTATGTAATTATTTATAATACCACTTTAAAACATTAAATTTTAGTAATTGAAGTGTAAATTACGTGATTTTGTATTGTATTAAAATGTATAATTGACGGATGCACATCATTATTTTCCCTCTGTGAGCCTCTAACATTCTTTAGTGTTCTGTTTAGCTTTTGACTACGTCACATAGTAACAAGTGATATTGTGACTTTTTGAGGTTCTAATTGGGGATAAAAACGCCGTACAGATGTATATACCACGGCAGTTTCCTGAATATATACTGACATCTCTGTGTTGTTATCCAATCACATAACCGACACATTTGTAATCCATAATATACATGTATGTATAAAACTGAAAGCTGATGTGTCCACATCATGCACGTAGTTATGTTAATTAAGCTTACATATGAATTTTAACATATATATTTCTCGTGTGCCTTCCTTTCTGGTATGCAACTTCTGGTCAGTGGACGTAGTAAAAATGTAAACAGTTATACTTAAAGCACTGGAGCTCTTATTCAAATAGTGACACCATGACATGGATATCAGAAATATGTCCATCTATCTTAGATGACAGAAATGTTAAAGTATATATATAAGAATTATTCAAATTCAAATAGTTACAAGTATGAAAAGCAAATATGTCCATAGGGTATAAATGTTATTTAAGGTGACTACAGATCTAGAGGGTTCAGGAATCTATCAGCATGTATCTCAAATATCAATATTATTATTCGAACTATGGTGCCTGTGTAACATATTTAACAAACATGACAAAGCGGACTACAGTGTTTACAAATTTGTTGTAGGAAAGTGTAATTTCATTTAGGAAAAATGACATGTATCTCAAATATTATTCTTATTACTTGGACTACGGTACACTGGTGCAACATTTTGACTAAGCTGACCATGTAGTGTTTACAAATCTGTTGTAGTAAAAAGTCCAAGTAAAAATTACATGCAACTCAAATATCATTATCATTCAAGGCTACGGTACAGGTTTAACATGTTTACAAATCTATCAAGGAAAGCGTCCAAGTAAAAAATACATGTATCTCAAATATTATTATTACTTGGTCACTATGGTATAGGGTGATAACTAAGCTGATCACGTAGTGTTTATAAATCTGTTGACGAAAAGTAGTAAAGTTAAAAATACATGTATCTGAAATAGATCATTAATATTCAGGGCAACGTACAGGTTTAACATGTTAACTAAACTGATCATGGAGTGTTACAAATTTGTTGTAGGAAAGTGCCATGATAAAAATACATGTACCTCAAATATTGTGATTTTAATATTTGGACTATGCCTGTAGTTACGTAGGAAGGTATCAGGTCCGTTCGCCATGATTACATGTTCGCTTTGGGCTTAGGTCTGTTCTCACTACTTTTATCAACAAATGTTAATATCAAGGGTATTAAAGTTTTATAAACTTATTCAGGTATTTATTTGATACAAAATCTCGAAATACATGAAAACACATGGAAATATTAAAACGTTGATGACTTTCTTATATCATTAATTATTCATATTAACAATTCTCACTGATTGTTGTACATGTAATAATGGTCTTTAATGGATTAATGATAAAAACAACATTCAATTTTGATAAAGTAGTCAGCTTGGAATTAATAAGTAAAAACAATAATGTACCAATTGTAAAACATGAAAAGTATTTATAAGTTCATTTACTTATTATGATTAACGAGACTGCATAAATTAACATGATTAAGAGACTAGAATTATAAAAGTTGTTAACAAATATCAATAAAGATAAATGCATTGTATTCTGGCATTCTACTATACAAATGAAAGGAAAATTATTATTTGGTTGCAGCAATACAAAAATTTTCGGCGATTTTTCAACAAACTTTAACATACTCTGTTCAAGTAATAAACATTATGCAAATAAACAACACTAAAAAAAAATAGAGATCAAGTCGAATGGACCCTGGACGAACAGGAATCAGGGCGACCAGACCCGGATTCGCCTTTGGTACAGGTGCGTGTGTTATCTGATTTTGTGAGAAGCCTTTGTGCTTTTGCATAACTTTGATCATAATATAAATATGAATGGCAGAATAGGCTTGGCCACACATGCAGCATGATGGTTTGCATATCTGAACCAAATCTGATTTGAATATATCACTTTCTCTGCATGAAGCCATTGAAGGGGGATAATTTCCTCATCTTGCAAATAATGTGTCCCCCCCCCCCCCTTTGTGAGCTTTTTCTTCATTTGACGATTTGTAAAGAAAATGCGACACAACTACAACATTTCATCGACTCAAATGAAAAAATAATAGCATACCTATATGCAAATAACTTTTTCTTAACCGAAAGAATGCATAAATGAGAATAATAGATGTCTGAGACTGGCGGTGGCACAATATCACCAGGTGGAGGCCTGAGTTTGGCAGTTAACTCCATTTAAACGTACCATGTAGATTTCTTGTGATGTTGTGAGGTTAATTCTTACTAAATATCTAACTAAAATAACAACAATTCCACATTTCTGTCCATATTTCCTCATTTGTCGTCACATTACTTCAAATTCTGAAATACACTGGTTATCGTTCTGAATCTTCAATTTTGTTAAGATTAACACAGGCACCATTTGATGTCTTGTTTGGTTTATGTTTTCGAACAATTTCCATTATATTTACTGTCAGACAAAATAAACGCAAGGAGAAGATATTATGTCAAATGAAGTAAATGTAAATAAAAAAATGTTTTTTGGGGTTAATTTAATGTATACAAATTTTACTTACATCTAGTTTTCTGTTTAAACTTCGACACGTGATATGTAACCAGAAAGAAAACAAATACAGTTGGTTATAAAAGTTTTTCTAAAACAAGCGAAATAAAACAGCTTGATCTCAAATAGAGACGAAGAATACCAAAGGGACATTCAAACTCATAAGTCGAAAATAAACGGACAATATTATGGAAAAAAAAAAAACAAACAAAAAACGACAAACAACGATACTCAAGACACAACAAAGAAAATCAAAGACTGAGCAACACGAACCCTACTAAAATTGAATCGCTGTTCAAAAGTCATAAGTCGATTAAGAGAAACAAATTCAGGAAACGAACTAAAACAAGGAAAACACATCAACAAAAACACCAAACTGCAACAAAAACAAACGCCAACATACATAAAACCGGTACGGATGCAACACAAAGTGTTAAAGATCGTATGCTGCCTTTTAATATCATAAATGCCTTCATCCAAGTTATTTGGTCATTTTTAGTTAGTTACATATAGAGATCCGTTTTCAGTCACTCAATATCTTATGCTTTTAATATTGAGATGTGAAGGTATCGGTATCATGCACTGAGGAGCGGCAGATATGTCATGATTAACATGTTATACCTATTGTACTACAAGGGTCGCAGTGCCAAAGAAGGACAAGAAAACCACCGTTATCATCAAAATTGGTAAAATCAACAGTACAGCTGTAGTCGTACGCACAGTCATGGATATCTGTTTATATCACCACGGTAGGTAGGTTTACTTGTAAATTCATTATATAAAAGGACCGTTCCCCTTTTGTATTCGTTTCCTGTTATTCATAAAAAAAAAAACCTTCAAATTTTCTAGAATGTGGACAGTATTGTTGGGTCAACCAGGTAAAGATGATTTGCATTTTCACTTTTTATCTAATTATTTCGACATTTTGCAAAATCTAATGTCAGAACCAGAAACTTGATATTAACAATATATAAATAGAACACATTAAAGGTACAATGGTTATGATTTGGAATACAATAAAGAAAAATGTCCTCTACATTACTGGCGCTCTTATCAACTCGGTCGGAACTTGAAGATTATTGTCACGAAAAAACCTAATCTGTGCGTTGCGCCTCTGTAAGGTGCACCACAAAACGGTGTATTTTGGGATTTGCTATATACACAGGTCATAATCACACCTGAGCTTCGTTATTGTACAAAGACTAAAACATTATATTCAATCATTGACCAATACATATATCTACAAGTAGTTTCCGGTTGTAGAACGAAAACCAGGACGAATTCAAACTGAAATATTTTTAAAAGCTATGAAAACTGTGCACCTTTATATAATTTATACCTACCATATGATCAGCATGACTTTATCAAATGACGATACGAATATCAAAAATCCTGGCTGAGAATAAAGCATAGTTACTTTAATTCAGTCGCAGGTGTTATAACGAAAATGATGTAACAACATATCCGTAAACATGTGCAATTCTGAATTGAGTTTAAATTGGTATTGGTTTCATTTAATTATCATCACAGAAAAAACAGCTAATATTCTTTTTAATATTACAAAATATCGATCAGTACACATCCAACATCCAATGGATTTGGCGAAATGATGTCATTAACAGACAAAAAAAACATGAACTTGAACAATGCCAAATTTAGATATCAGCGAATCATAGATCAATGAATGTGCATATGTTTATAACAATAATATTTAGATAAGTTGTAATTTACTGATACCCAAATCGTTATTTATACCTATAAAATTATAATTCATGTCTATGAGTCTAACCGGAACGTATCTTATTTTCGGTCCGAGGTAAAACAAGATATCCGTAAACATGTTCAATTCCTTTTGAAATGATTTTTATACGATATTGGCTTCATATAAGTATCATCACAGAAATTACAGCTTTTACATCTGAATTATAAAATCAACATTATGACATTCGTATTTTTTTTTAAATCTAGCCATCGTTTACTGTGGATTAAAAAAATACTAGCAATAAAAGGATAAACATAAAGAACTAAAACATATGGATTGATTAATGACGTGAACCAAAGATTTTTTAGATAACTGACCTGGTGAACGTAATATCAGCTGTCTATATGTTTATATATTTTGATAAAGAAAATAATGCATTCCAATTTCGCATAGAACTTACAATGTGTTTTATCTGTATACATGTACATTGTAGACGTCAGAAAATATTTACCTGTTAAACTTAAATTCGTCTTGATCATGTCACTATAAAGTACATTCGTTTGGTAATATCAGGACTCCTTTACTTAGAAGACTATTATGAAAATTATGAAAATAATGTATTCACGTTGTTCATGATGTCTGTAAAAGGCCGTTTTATATTCCAAGTGTGTATACCTTTTATATTATATTCATTTGAAGAACTGTTCGTCTTCAGAGTTCACTTAAACATATCAACTTCGATCAAATTATTTGGATGGACTTCCTGTATGATTACTGTACTAAATTTTCACAAGAGACATCCGATATTTGGACACCAAATTATTGCGTACATAATCATGGCATTATTTAACATATTTGCCTTAAGATGGTTAGCATGTATCTATAATCAGAGAAGTTTACTTAATATATTTGCAAATATTGTAGTTTATGTATTATGGACTGAGTTTTGGAATTGTTTCGATAACTCATTGAGAAATGTTATCGTTGACCTTAGACGAAAGTGGATAAAAATATACAAAATGTTTCTTCAATCGTTTCTTTGGCTTATTATTTTTTCTGTGTTAGGATATTGCATTCGTGATGTTTATAATCCTCTTAAACATTCAACCTTCAGGAGTTTACTTTTTAATTATGTTAATGTACATGATGCCAATATACCAAGGCCAAAGTTTGTTGTTGATTTTAACCAAACAAAGAGTGATGATGAGAGGTTTAATATTCGATATGACACTGATGGGATTCAAAGCTTATTTCAAAATAGCGAGAAATTACCAATATGTAAACGTTTATTTAAACGATACATCGGTGAAGATGTGAAAATTGAATGCGAATTGCCTAAGGTATTTGATAAAATTGTAAATTATAAAACAAAATGGACACACAATGGCAAAGAATTGGCAAATTCACACAAAAGGAAAATATTTTCAAATCACGAAACTTACATCATTGAAACTCTAAGCATTTTTCTAATCGACAAAGACGATTTTGGAAAATACAAGCTTTGGGTCTCTGGTATTCCCCCTGACAACAATGGACGAGAATACAACAAAATCAATTACATGGTAGCATTAATGCTTTTGTCCCAAATAACCGATAATACAAGATATATCAACGTTCCTGTTGGAAATGGATTATTGTTATTTACCCATATACATTGTTTTTTTGAAACCGAGGTATTAGATTTGGAGTATAAAATCGATAGCACACTCATAGGTTCATTGGATAAAAATTCTGAAAGATTGTTTAGTGGATGCAGTCTATTTTCCTTCTTGTTTTTACAAACAGCAATATCACTTTTAGAGCGAAATTACGATATTAACAAGCCTGTTGTAGTAAAGAGGTCAGATGAAGTAATAAGCGTCAGTGCTGTTCTTTGCACTACTGAACTATCTTTTGGCAAACATTCAATTTATATTACAAGGGAATTCTATAATGAAACAACGAAAACGAAACAAAATTTCACAACGCCATTACGACCCACTTTCACTGTCCTACCAGATGAATCATATAATATTTATAATAAAAGCTACGAACAATACAACGAATTTGAAGACGTTAAAAAGTCCGATATTCTAGATGAGGCTAAAATTTTGTTATTTAGACAAATGTTAGAAATAACACTGTTAGTCTTGATTGCATTTACCCTTTTAAGAATTTGTAAATATGTAATTTGTCAATTTGACAAGCACGTGATTTTAAGAATTAGTAAGTATATTATTTTCCTAGCAGACTTTGAAGCAGAAAGTTCGAGCGATGCGTGTCTTGGCAATATTGCAAATGAAAACGCTTACGTCTTTTATTATGAATATGATGTTTTGATATTATCAACCGAAAACGACAATAGGTTTATCACTGAAAATTTAAATATCACCGGTCTTGAAGACAGGGGCTACACGGTATGCTTTCCTGAACGTGATTTTAATGCTGGTATTTCTAGGTTTCAGCTTTTTTCAAAAGCTATCCAAAACAGTCACACTATAATAGTAGTTTGTTCTAAAGACTTTTTGGAAGATTGTATTTTGAATAATATAGTTTTTGGTGATTTTATTATGTCAAAATCTGCAGACGACAAAATTGATAACAAAAATATACTTCTTATCAAAAAGGATGAGTGTAATATTTCAACAGTATTAAAGAGAAAATATGATTTCTTAGATACTGTAGAAATATTCTCAAGAAACAGTTGCATCAGAAAGCAAGTATGCGCCTGGGTGGAAACTAGAGTCTATCGACATAAATCTAGTATAAAACATTGGATTCTGTCTATATTTATTATATTCATGCAGTGTATAATAATTATGAATGCGATAGCATGTTTACGTCTAAAAAATGTTGCAAATCTCTCTGAATCGCCACTGCTTTTAGCCTTTATATCGTACGCGTCCTATTCTAACTTCGTCGGTATTTGTTTTTCAACATCCACCATTATATGGTATGTACGGCAAATAGGATTGATACATGTTGAAAGGCAACGTCTCAAACATAAAATGTTGGCACTGAAGCAATTAAATTGTAATAAAAAGTATTGTTAACAATCAATGTACTGTTGAAAAGTACTCGCAAAACGTTTTCATAGCCTAAATGGAATATGTGAATGTACTGTATTAAGCTAAAAGTATACTTGTAATTATATGTAATATGATGGTCGTTAACAAATAAAGATAAACACAGATATTTACATTATAACATTGCGTGCTGCCTTTATTTGAAATTTATTTCATCTACTACGCTTTTGAAATATGCTTTGTAGCGTATTCATTTGAAAATTAATGCGTATGTGTGTATAATACATCTTTAAAACAAATCATAGTTTAGTTCAATCATACCTAGATTAATATTTCAATAAATTGATCCGTTATCTTTAGTGGGAATCTAGAAACCTAAGTTAACATTTGTCTTGCACCGCTCTCAAGTTAATACGCTCAGTATACGTTGTGATTGTATGAAATTGTATTGCAATTGAATTTTTCCATCGGTTAGAAAGTCCGGCATTGATTTCAGATCTTCAATATTCTCCGATAAATTTGTTTCTACAATTTATCTAAATTTTTGCTGATACAGAAATTGATATATTATTAAACAACACGTCTGCTGTTCACTATTTTATGTTTCACTGTAAACTCTAAGGCTCCTTTTGGTTGTTAGAAGATGCATTATTTGCCCTGCTGACAACATGTATGCATTGGGCAAACATTGCAAAAAGACTACTTTGTAATATTTTAACATTCACTTATCAAGTTTTTGAACTGTTACCATGGTCATAATATGTGTCAGTTATTTTGTTGTATCATGATTTAAATGTCATATATAATGTAAAGCGTGTTATATATAATATATGTACATTTATTGAATCCGTCAAAGATTTTGCAAATATCTTTGTTAGATTATGTCATGTTTGTGTTGACTCCACTATGTATAGCTAGCTATAACAATGGAATATTACATTTTTTTTCGACTGGAATAAATGTACAAATTGACACTGTTTTTCTATTATATTTTATACCAAACAATAATCCATATCTCTTATAACACTTGTCATTATATTCCCGCTATACTATATATACAAATAACGCAAAGAATATCATTTAAGAAATTTGTTATTGACATGTTAACAAAAACATGATCACAGCAAAATCAAAAGGTCTTTCCACGAAGAGGTGAAAGGCCTATCTAGATTACTTAACATACAAAGTGTGATTGCCAGAAAACCGTTTTCCAAAAAAAATTACTTGTAATTTGTTTATCAGAAAAGTTTTTTTATCTGCATAGCGTAAGATATTTAAATCTTTCTGGGACCACCCTCTTGGAAAACGTTTTCTTGGTTTAACTATCTTCTGACGTAATCAAAATTGTTCATAATCATCGTATTTACTATCATCAAATTTAGAACTTTTCTAAGCTTAACAAGTTTCTCCGCAACATCTCCCCCACCCCTTTTCTCCCTCAATAAAAATTGTTGTCGTCTATTTATTTTGAACTACATTATTGAAAAACAAAGACACAGACACGTGTTTCTGACGTACAGAAACAGGATTGAAATTCGTGTCATTAAATATATAAAAATATCTAGAGTACCACTTGAAATTGCCAGAAAAATAATAACCAGTATGCTAGATACACATAAATTATTACCATAAACTTTGTATTAAACCATTGCCTGTAATATGTGTACCTGAAAATGTATTATCTAATAAGGGTTATACTTTTGGAATTTGTATTGTACTCCCTCCCAATTTAACTTCACGATTCCCTGTACAGTCATTACTCTGATTTTTAAACCCGCCATTCTTAATACAAAACAGTTTACATTTTAAATTTTGGAGTCATATGATATTTTAGTTTTAGACAAAAAGAACAAGATGTGGTATCACCAAAGACCAAAAGTTGTTTTTTTATAATCTGAAGCTTAGATCATTTAGTATGTTTTTACATTATTAATGATAAAACGGCAAAGCCCTTTTCATCTGATGTTTGCAGTTTTTCTTATGTTTTCTACATTGTGTGTGTGTCCGTCCAAAGCCATTAGCCTGTAATTCAGTGATTGTCGTTTGTGGTTGTATATTGTATATGTGTTCGTTATACTGTGCATAAAACAGGCCGTTATTTTTTCACTCATCTGAAATATTTCATCCACGAAATGTATGATATAGTCTGAAGGTGTCTTTTCTATTATAACACACATTTTCAACATCATTGATCGTAAATATTTGCCTTTTTTACTTACAAATAAAGAGCACAGAACAATGGCGTAGGTTCACAGAACCCAAATATATCAGCAGCACAAGGCAATTTTGTCTTATTAATCTGCTTTACACTTGCATGTAAAATACCTCGAGAGGTAAGTATAAAGTATAAGTGAATATTTTCTGAACGGAAACTTTGTTTTATGCCGTTCTGATACAATGTAAAATACACCAGCACTGAATCATTACCCATTGGCACCAATCAGGTCCAAATTACTAAATTACAGAACATTTTCTCGCAGGACAACCAGAACGTTTGATATCTATCAAGTTATAGGTTGGAGATTGTAAAGCCCAAAATTTAACATATTTTCTATAAGTGTATATACCTATATAGATTTGTCTTTTCAAAACAATATGTCTTTCTTTTGACGAAACAACCCCGGTCGATTTCATGTTTCAATGAAATGTACTTTAAGGCATAAAATAAAGACATATTCAAGGTCATTATTTACCTTAATTACAAGGCAAACTTGCAGTTTGTTAAGACATTTAAATGTTACAGTAATTCATTTGAGAATAAGTCTTGTTGACGATTTCAATTTTCCTGTTCAACTTTAATTTTTTTTTAAAAACTTGACATGATAAATGGAAAACAATTCAAATGAGAAAACGATAATTATATATAAACAAATATGCATTTTAGCAACAAACGACAATCACTGATTTACAGGCTCCTGATTTCTGACAATGTGATGGGGTTAAATATATTTGCGGAAGGCAAAGCTTTCCCTTACCCGAGACAGTGGTGTAACAGCATAACATAAGTACACAGTACAAAAATCAATTTGAAAGGGCTAAACTCATCATATCGACACAAAGCACACAAAATCATCTAACAAAAAGACTTAAATTACATGTACCGATATGAGATTATTCGCAGTTACTGTTAAAACTTGTTCAAAGACAAATCAGCGACTTTCAGTAACTGAAAGCTGGTTCAAAGCCAATACCAAATAATAAAAAAGTTGGACATCAAGATTTACAATTTAGAAAAATGTTTGTTTTTTAATATGATGCGTCCGATGAGCTTTTCTGTATTTGTCTTCATCGGGAATTCTCTAACCCCAAAAAAAATTAAATTACAAAGGATGTATAAATATTTGAAAACGTGTACCTTACAGCTCTTTTCATAATGCTAGCAAGTTAACACTACAGAAGTCTAAAAGTCTGAAAAGACCAGTTTTTGTCTTCATTTGCATAAACTTTTACTCGACATTCTCCAAAAGTATGACTTGTGTCTTGATTTTTCTTGACAAATTCTCATTTATATTAAATTTGTATGAAATTTACTCGACATATTCTCGACATTCTGAATATGGTCTTAAAATTTCTTGACAAATTCTTGACATTTGAATACTGTCTTGAAATTTCTCGATATATTCTCGACATTCTTATTTTTTCTCAGTATGGCTTGACATATTCTGAACATTTTGAATCGTGTCTTAAATTTACTTGACAGTTCTGAGTTTTACAAATCATGTCCAATATTCATGATTTAACTTTAATCTTTATTTCTCTTTATATGATATACTGTTGTTTTAAGTTACACTTCTTTACAACAAAAATAAAAGTTGGGCATGTAAAATAATTGAAAATTTGGGTATATAAATATTTTTACAAATGCAAATATGGCTATGAAATCTAAAGTATAAAATAATTCAAATGTGGGTGTGTTGATATAAAACAATTTCAATGTGGGTTTTTAAATAATTACAAATTTTGATTCCTAAATCTTATAAATTAAATGATTCAAACCAATCATACTGTAGACATATTTCATTCTACATTCATAATATTCAATGTTGATATGGTAAATAATTATTATACCAAAATGTGGTTTATATAAATAGCAAACTATGATGATATACAAATCATTCATTTAACAGACGAAAAATTTGTGTAATGTCATCTGTTGGAATATATTAGTATTACAATGTACACATGGACAGGATGTTCCCCATAAAATTAAGGTATTCCACACCACAGAGTACACGCAACTGTCAAATAGAAGTTATTGCTTTACCTGTAATCAGCCATATAACTTATCAGTTGACCGACCATGCCACTACAATTTAAAAAGTTTGTTGATAGATGAAAATGAAAATCATCATTTTGATGAAAAAAAATTGAATTGAAATGGATTTTCTTCATCAAAATTATGAAGTTAATTATTTTAACATAAAAACAAATTGAATAATTCCCAAAGATTAAAAGAAAATTATTATCTACTCCAGGAATAATAAAAAAAATGTATTTATAATGGGTCCCATCAATGATTTCTATAGAAATCATCGGTCTTATGAAATGGTTCTCAAACAGACATGTATAATATAGATCTAAACATTTTTTTCTTTTCAGGAAGGAGTTATCACCAATATTTATTTTTGATAAAAAATTATAAAATTCAACACTCAAATTTGAATAAAAAATGTTTTTGGGTTGTTCTAAAAAATGAATAAGGTTTTTGAATCAAGATGGGAACAAATTCTTTGACCTAAAAGAAATCCCTCCCCCTCTTTTTTTAGCCACACAAACCCAAAAGATGAATTGTGGGGTCCAAAAGAGATACAAGACACCTATTTTAGAAAAGCAAATTTGACTGGCAGTTTTGCGAACGGCAAAAATCTAAATGCTGTTTGTCAATACCTTCGACTTATATTCCAAGTGAAAACAATTACTTAAATGTTTAATAAAAATAAATCAAAATTAAACTACATGGGGGATAATTCAGGGTATTCCAACTTAGTTGCACCAAAAGGGTATCTTACTATACCAAATTAATCCTTGATTCTTCAAAGTTTAGTTCAGCCATAATAAAAAGGAGTATATAACAGCAATAGAATATCATAAACAGTGCAGAATAAGTCTGTTCACATTTCAGGCGAAATTTATACTGTTAAGATAGTGTCAAGACATATTTAAGACTGTCAAGAATGTGTCGAGTCATATTCAGACATTATTTAGAATGTCAAGAACATGACGAGACATATTCAGACATTATTAAGAATGTCAAGAATATGTCAAGACAGATCGAGACACATTAAAGACAGTCAAGAATTGGTCGAGACGCATCCAGACTCTTATCAGATGATACAGGAAGTGTCGAGAAATTTTAAGACAATGTTCATACTGTCAAGACACTTGTCAAGAAAAATCAAGAACCTAATTAGACAAATTCATACTATGTCAAGAATTTTTAAAAATTATTCAGACAAATTAAGAATATCGAGTAAAACAAAAACTGGTCTTTTCAGACTTTTTGACTTTTGTAGTGTAAAGGTTTGTTTGGCTTGCTTGCTTTGTTTGTATAAATGTTTGCTCAAGCATTGTAATTAAGATTGACATCTGAAAACAATATAAAAAGGCGGATTTAAACTTGTATACATTATATTTAAATTTGATTGGACATTATCAAATAATCAAATTTACCTTACACATGTTTAACTCCGCCTACTTATATTGTTTGCAGATGTCAATCTTAATTACAATGATTGAGCAAACATTTATACAAACAAAGCAAGCAAGTCAACCAAACCTTTAAACTTGCTAGCATTACGAAAAGAGCTGTAAATAAAGAGCCAAATCCATCTTAGTTCAACTCTTCTGATGGAATTGGAATCCATGTTTCCTAATGATCTTTGAAATTTATCTCCGTAGAATTTAGGAAAAGTATACTATCAATCCTATAGATACCAATTCAATGAGTACTGATATGAGAATACCATCGGAGACTCCATTAACGACATATTGCTAAACAATAAAATACTTTTTTTTATAATTTAGTGCGTCCAAAGTTTGTGGAATAACTTTCATCAGGGAAGGTAGCACCCAAAAATCTAAAAGCCAAGGGTGTAAAAAATAAAACATGAAGATCTATAAAACTAAATGAAAACTTAAATCATTAGCCAAATCCACAAGAGGTCAGCTCTGTGTGATTTATTAAAACCTTACTTTCTTAATGATGTTGAATTTTTTTAGCGGAGAGTTGAGGAATGTAAAGCATGCAAGTACCGAAGCACTGTATAATGAGCTGATAATGTCGCATAAGGTTAAACAGTCCACCTGCAGCAGTATTGACTCAGTGCTACAAAAATTGAAATATCCTTTTAAAAAATGTGTTCCGATTAAGACGCTTTTTTTCCTTTTTTTTTTTCCTTCTTTTACCTTTAAAATGAACGCTAAAACCTAAAATATAACATACCTAGAAATAAGACGATGTCGTATGAGTGCCAATGAGACAACTTTCCATCCGAGTCACAATGTGTAAAAGTAAACAATTATAGGTCAAAGTACGGCCTTCCACATCGGAGCCTTGGCTCACACCGAACAACAAGCTATAAAGGGCCCGAAATGACTAATGTAAAACAATTCGAACAGGAAAACCAACGGTCTAATCTATATAAAACACGGGAAACGAGAAACACTTATGAACCACATCAACAAACGACAACCACTGAACAACAGGTTCCTGACTTAGGACAGGTGCAAACAAATGCAGCGGGTTTAAACGTTTTAAAAGGCGCCAGCCTTCACCCTAACCTGGAACAGTAGTGTAACATTACAACATAGAAAGTAACACTATAAGATATCAATTGAAACGGCTTAACTCAATCAAAAAGACATATTAACAAAAACAAGTAAACATAAACTGAACGAATAAAATCTATGACACAATATAAATACAATATAAATAAAAAAAAAGGGAGGAGATGTAAAACAATGTCAAAAAGACAACTGTAGCCTTGGACCAAATGGCGTTAAATAAAATAACGTACACAGGTAATTTAAATATAATAATTTTGTAGTTAGTACTGAAATATTTTTTACCAAATAAATAAATTTGTTGTTCATAGTACGAGAACAAAAGTGAAAATTTATCGTCATACTAAGTACTTATCAAAGGTGGTACATATAGTAGGATGTATTACTACTTGAAATGTGGGTGCTTTTTTCAAACAGATGTTGTCCAGTTATTAATTAATCCTCTTAATTAAAAATAAAAAACATGGTCATAATTGAACAATTATTACATGACCATTTTCAGAAATTCAACATCTCTTCTCGTACATTTTGCTGCTGAGTACTAGCAACCACGTGAATAACATATTGGTGAATCGAAAACACTTAAAAACTTAAAATTTCGATAATGCAATTCAAAATCATATTCATTGGTCAATAACAAATACTTTAAGATTTGCAACGGATTTGACGTCCATCACCAATCTTTGTATTGAGAAGAATAATACAATCACCAGTAGAAGTTTTGAAATTTATTAATACAAATATAAATGTTAAATGTGAAATATAGTATTTGATAATGAATACGTTGTAATTTATCAAAATAGAAGGAACTGATAAATTAATGTATGCTATAACGACTCGTTTAGAATGATTATGTAGCTTTTTTCGTATCTTTGTCTTCTTTTTTCTCGTCCACGTTATCTAATGATATCTTCACTTCTTCTTTTTTCTTTTTTTCTGCATCTGAAAAAAAGTTAGGTATCTAAGATAAAAAAATATTTCGGAAGTAAGTGTTTTGTGATAAAATTACTGAACGAAAAACTATTAATTCTAAATAGTTGTTAACATCATATTGCATTTTGAATAGACCTGTATTGGTCAATATCATTAACGGTACAAATTGTTCTGCACCAGATGCGCATTTCGACAATACATGTCTCGTCAGTGATGCTCAGCGAGGCAAAATATTTGAAAATCAAAAGCTTATTTATGAAATTTAGAGCTTTTTCAAAACCAAACTAGAGATTCTAAAGAGCCTCTGTCGCTCATCTTGGTCTATGTGCATATTCAACAAAGGACACTCTCCAACATTGTAGACGAGAATAGAATTTATGACAATAATCTGTTTTGTTGATCTTGTATTGCTGATCATTTAGTCTCTTTAGTTTTTCTCTATCTTCTTTACTTTTTACTCAAAACACAAAACAGGGTAAAAAAATCCTCATTTTTTTATCTTGCTGATCACTCTTGCAATTTAAAGTTTCTCTTTATCTATTATAGTTTTCAGGATAATAGGTAATAATGTCAAAAATGGTACAATTTGTCATTTGAGGGCAATAACTCCTATAAGAAGTTGTCTGACAGTTTTGACGTATAAGGACAATTGGTAAAGCTCAACATTCTGAACATGTTTGCTTCTGTCAGATTTTTTCTATTCATACATGTAACGGTTTTCAAAATTATAGACAAAACTTGCATTTTACCCTATGTTCTATTTTTAGCCATGGCGGCCATCTTGGTTGGCGGACAGGGTCACCGGACAATTTTTTTATAAACTAGATACCCCTATGATGATTGTGGCTAAGTTTGGTTAAATTTGGCCTAGTAGTTTCAGAGGAGAAGATTTTTGTAAAAGTTAAAAGACAATAGAAAATCGTCATTAAAGGGCAATAACTCCATTAAGGAGTTGTCGGACGATTTCCTTCATTCCGTCTTCATTGTAGATCTTGTCTTGCTGATTATTTTTTGCAAAATTAAGTTTCTATCTATCTTTTAAAATTTTGAAGATAAAAGCAAAAACGCAAAAAAAATGGTAAAAATCGTCATCAAAGGGCAATAACTCTAATAAGGAGTCGACTGATGATTTCGACCATGTTGATTTATTTGTATAACTTGACTTGCTGATCATTCTTGCATTTTAAAGTTTCTCTTTATCTGTTATAGTTTTCAGGATAGTAGGCAAAAATAAAAAAAGAAACGGTAAAATTTGTCATTTAAGGGCAATAACTCCTATAAGAAGTCGTCTGACAGTTTTGACGTATAGGACAATAGGTAGTGCTCATTATTTTGAACATTTTGCTTTAGTCAGATTTTCTCTATTCATAATGGTTCTCAAAATAATAGACAAAACATTTTACCCGATGTTCTATTTTTAGCCATCTTTTTTGGGAGGCAGGGTCACGTGACACAGTTTTTAAACTAGATACCCCAATGATGACTGTTACCAAGTTTGGTCAAATTTGGCCCAATAGTTTCAGAGAAGATTTTTGTAAAAGTTAACAGACGACGACGGACGACAGACGACGAACAACGGACGCCAAGTGATGAGAAAAGTTCACTTGGCCCATTAGGCCAAAATAATCCTTTATTTACTTTTATAAAATAAATTTCCGTCATAGGTGTCATATACAAATTGTACGGTAACTCACCTGTTTTCTTGTGTCTTAAAACTGAAAATAAAAAAAAAAGATTAAAAAATCAACAATCAGAAATACTTTAATTGCTGCAACTTTATTAACATGACAGTTCTGCATCAAACTAAAGTTTCTACTGAAACAGAACAATGCACATTTCTAACTCTTATAGGTTTCAAATTAAGACATTTTTTAATATTCTTGAGTAGAGTAATTGATTTATATGCATACAAATGTGTGTGTGTGTCAACCTTATATTGTTCTTTATAGTATGGTACATAGACTATAACTGTTTAGTGTCTTTAAATATCAGCTGTATGTGTACGAGGTTGAGAAACAGGTGTAATGCGAGCTTCAGCAAGCTATTACTCCTGTTTCGAGCCGAGTACAAATACAGCTGATATTTAAAGACACTAAACAGTTATTGTCTTTATCCTGCAGTTAGTATTGTATATTATTTTTGCTTTGAAAGAAAGAAAAACTCACATTTATTGCATTTAGTTTCGATTTAAACTCCTTTGAGGTCCACGCAGTAATATTAAAATCACACAATTAGCTGAAGACGGGTTCGCAGAAAAGAATCTCGAATGGTCAACAATACCACATCGCTCAAAGTAAATAATTATTTATTATAACATAACAACTAATTTCAACAGTCAAAATTAATTACAAAACGTCCGATTTAAAACAAAAGTGTATGCTTTGTCCTACGCTTCAGAATTTTGAACAGAACTTGACATTCACTGAACATGCTGAAATTGACATTGCTGCATGGTTGATTTTGTGTATTACACATGTACACATTCAAGTTTTGAACTTGATGATTGGCGCCGTAGAAAATGGAGTTAATCCTGCTGTTCGTGTTTTTTCTGTTAGCAGAAAATGGGTTTAATTCAGATTGCTCTAAAGAAATGCTTGAAAACAAACAGAACGTAAATTAATCTATGGTTCGCATAAGGTCAAGCAATACGTCTTTGGAATGCGACTGCAATACACATTCTGAGGTAACGCAGGCTCATACAACACTCGTCAACAGCAATACACAAACGTAGTCCGGCAGTGGGTGGAGCTTTAAAGCGATATCTGTATAGTATACAGATACAGCCTAGTGATATCTGTTGGACTGTAAACGTATAATAAGACACCCAATTGGAGGATAAAATTAAACATTTAAATTCCCTTTTGCTACTTGATATCAAGTGTGATTTTAACGGTACCTTTTAAATGGCGATTTGTATGTAAAACGATACAATTTCATGTGACTTATTTCATTTACCCTTTATATATTATAAAACAAAAAATTAACAAAAGTACTGCTCTAATCTCACAAAATGGTTTAACCTTTTCCTCTAAACAACCATTAAGTAATAACCTCCTTCCTCCCTGACAATTGGTTTTAAAAAAAGATCAAAGTGTATTCGGATGACTACATGTACTGTTCGATGCCAAGTCAGGAACCTCAATATTTGCAGTTGTGTTTGTTTTAATATCTTAAAAAGCGATGATGGCCGATTTTGGGAAGATTCTTCATATTTACATGTTTGACAAAATGTGTCATGTTTGAAAACATTTCAACACAATTTGTTTTAGTCACGAAAATTAACATAATGTTTTAAATATGTGTAGTGTACGTTCTATATCATAAGTATACTTGTCGTTTATACCCAGAGTAAAAATTGAAGAAATAAATAAGGAATGTGTCCATGGGACACAGATGCCCCCGCTTGTATATATACGGAAAATTCAACAATTTTTCAATTTACAAAGGGACATAACCTAAGAACGATGAAAGTGAAGCCACCCACATTCAAACTTGATCTGTGTTTGGTGGTGATATGCATTGTGTTTTAAGTTTCATAACATTTAGTTGAGGAAAACAGCAGTTAAAATGCGGAAACGGCAAATTTGCCTAATTTTCCATTTATAAAAGGACATAACTCGAGAACGGTGAAAGTGACTCCACCTAACTTCAAATTCAATCTGTGTTTGGTGGTAATATACAATGTGTATAAGTTTCATAACCTTGGGTTGAGGGAAACTTAAGTTAAGAACGGACACTAATTTGAGGACGTACGGACGGACAGACGTACAGACGGACAACGGTAAAAAAGAGTGCCCCCTCCGCTGCCATATTTTGTATAAATGTGTTACCGAACTAGCTCTATTAAATAAGCTTTACAAAATCTTATCAAGAAAAGCTGAGAGCATGTAAACTTTTATGAAAAGCTTCTACTTGTTGTACTAACATATTGGTGGTATTGGTGTAGGTTTCATTACAGTTCCACTAGTTGGATCTGAAAATATAACATATACACATTTACTGCCTGAACTTAAAAGAAAATAAAAATGTAAACTTATTACAAAGTAAATGGTCATTGTTTTTAACTTAAAATTCCGTCTTTTTAATTTTTCATAATCTCTGCATGGTGAACTAGTAATACTAAAATGACTAACGACAAACGAAACACACATGCCTATGCATTTAGATGGTTCATGGTTTATGCAAAACATGGTTATTGTGGTTTCTTGAAAACAATTAAATATATTTCCAATGAAAAACATTACGATCAGTAGTTTCCTCTTCAGAAATAATTCCATATTTTCGGAGAAAAAAAATCGTGTTTAAAGAATTCTGATTGCAAGCAGTATACCAAAATGGCTACACAATAGCTCAAAAAAATAATTGCAAGAACTCAAAAGTGAAAGTTGGTCTTCACAAGTCATTATGGTTGCCACTGAATAGTGTAAATTTATGATACGTGTTTAATGTTCACGATGTGCGTTTCTTAAATGTTCTATATCTCGTCGTATGAGTATCATAATGATGTAGCTTAAATTTTTCTACATGTTGGAAATTTGAATATTAACTTAAAATGCGGAATATCATCACTATTTGACTAAGTTATAGAAATTTATGTAGAAATCAAATTTGTTGACTTGAAACGAATCTCTTTGTTCACTTGAACTTTGAATAAACTCGCATCTTTAATAATTGACCCCCCCCCCCCCCCCCCCCCCCCCCCGCCCTTTATTTTAGATAAAACACTACAGTACAACAAGAACTATTTTTAGAAATTATAAACTATTCTAATATGACGTGCTTCTTTGGCTTTGTAAACAACACCGTGATAAAATTCTCGATATATCTATACTTAGCGCAGACTCAGAGATATACATAATAATGGATGTTACAATATACCTCCCTCGTAAATCCACATGTATTGGAACCTATTTGCAAACGCTATGCAGATTTTAATATTTTAAAAATTGCTATTGAAAAAAGACTACAGAACTTTTATTCTTATCCGGATGCATAACAAAAAGAATTAATGCACAAGAGCTCGGAGAAATCTACAAAATCAAAATATAATAAAATTCCGCGAAAGTCCATTAATGCTTTTGGCGCATTTAAGTCATTTCAAAACATGACGTCATACAAATGAAAATGCTAAAGCTAAAGGTTTTTCCGTTACCGTGAATCATCGAAATTCGTATAATATTACATTAAAATGGATTTTTGAGGTAGGTGTTGTTTTATTTTCTATTTTATTGCATTATTTGCACATTTACTGATTTCAGCAAGTCAACATGGCGACTCCTTAGTTACGAAATGTCAACTTTGGATTTGACGGTAGCTTACGAGAAAAACATGTAAATTAAAAATGGCAAATGTTGGGTTTGAGAATTAAGAGAAATTAAGCACATTTTTTCTAGCGGTTGTTTACGAAATATTTCATGCAAGCTACAGATTTATTAGAATGTTTTAGCTTTATCTAACAGGGAGTAAAATAGAACAGCCACACACACGGCATACCCACCCTCGCTTCAGTTTTTTAATGACCGTATTTGTCCTATAAGAATCGAAATAATTCATGAAAGCCATAGATTTGTTGGAAATTTACACATGGCCTCAGGCCATGTGTAAATTTCCAACAAATCTATGGCTTTCATGAATTATTTCTTAATTTTTCTATTGGAGATATACTATGGATTTGGGAATTCAGTGATATTCCTTTACTGTATGCTTGATTTGCTGAGAATAGTGTCTTTTTCATCATTTTACGATTCAAACAGTATAAGAAATCAAAAATTGCAAACAATTAAAAAACAGGTTATCAAAATGTTAAGATCTATTTTAACCTCCAGTTTGTGCATAGCTTTCCTTAGTGGCTGTTTTCTTCTTTCTTCTGTACAAGTATTGTACAAAGCATATTGCAAATCCACTGCATAGTAGTATTAAACCGATTAGTCCAAATATTAAACCTAATGCTAATGATACCCTGAAAAAAAGAGGAATTAAGTGTTTGAATGAAGAAGTCTTGCAAGGGGTACATCCCCCTTTTTTATCGGAAAAATATCCTTTTTGGTATAAATTCGTAAAAACCAAATTTGTTTTACCATAATGGACACGTTCTTTCCTCAAACCATTGATCCTTCTGTGAAACAGCAATCAAACCTATTTTGCTGTACTGCAGGAAATCAATTTAATGACTGATTTATTTATTACTGGTGTTTATCGCCACTTTCAGCACTCTTTACAATATCTTGCCAGTCAGTTTTTGTTGGCGCGGGAAGTCGGATCACGGAGAGAACCTCTGACCCTCGATATAAAGATACGAGATAAATGATCCCCGTCTTCATAAATATTTTCAATTTTTTAAAATATTCAATAAATTTCAAGGCTAACTTTTCAAGTATTATTATCTTACTATATTGTTCATTAAAAAAAAACAATTTTCTTTCTTAAAGTGTCACATTGTTTTTCATCCATGTAGCAAATAAATCTGGAAAATGAAGTCGATGAAATATACTTGTTGTCATAAATAAACAAAATACTAGACTAATATAGTATAATTAAACCAAACACCACTGTCCCAGGTTAGGGGGAAGGTTGGACGCTCACAAACATGTTTAACCCCGCCACATTCTTTATGTGCGTGTCCCAAGTCAGGAGCCTGTAGCTTAGTGGTTGTCGTTGGTTCATGTTTGTCATATTTGTTTTTCGTAAACTGTTCTGTTATTAATCTAATAGGCCGTTCGTTTTCTCAATTAAAATGTTTCATATTTTTCATGTCGGTGCCTTTTATAGCCGACCATACGGTATTGGTTTTTCTAATTGTTGAAGGCCGTACGGTTGGTTGCCTATAATTTCTCACATCCACTTCAATTGAACTTTGGTGGTCAGTTCTTTCATTGACAAATATGCCACATCTCCTTATTTTTATATTGGTACATCATTAAGATATTCGATCGATTTAATTTTAAACCCCCGAATTGACTCTTGTAATTTGTACTTGTTAACACAGCATCCGTTTCCACAACAGCCATGCTCACAGGACTGGGCGTAAGCATCGACGGGACAGTAGGATGCAGCATCAGCCCCTGGAATAACAAATATATTATAACAGATTAGCCCCTAGAATAACAAAAATATTATAATGTAAGAATTGATTCAAAATGGAAGCAGAATCGGTTCAACTCTTTTGTGATTTATATAATACAAAAACTAGAAATATATCAAATAAGATGAATCCATATACATAATACAATGTATCTGGTTCAAATTAAAATATACATATATAATTCTTATATGATTTGCATATTAGAGAACACGTTGATATGATTGGTTGAGAGGACTTCCGGTAGTTGTTCTTGACGTTGTTTATTTTTCGATAGACGACGTTGACCGAACTTCTTTTCGTAACCAATGTAAACAAGATGGCGGCGATAATGACACAATCCGGATCGACGTTAACACAATTTATTTTCAATTCGCGTAAATAGGTCTAAATAGTTAAATAAAATAATAAACACAAAACATTCGTTTGAATGATAATAAGAGTTTTTGTAGTTTATTTTTTATCAGATTGCAAATTTCATGGAGTACATATTTTTGCGTTAACCAACAAATATATTTATGCGCCAGGCCTATTCAATGACACAACTTTACAATTTACGTGTGATAGAGGTTATGAGTGTGGAAAAATAAATTCCTTGTCTCCAATTTTAAAGAATTATAAGGATTAAACGTCTTTTTAAAGGAATTTTTTGGTGTATAAACTGTACCAAGTCACTCACAAACATACTTTTTTATTTGTTTGTGAGTGAATTGGTCGAGTTTATACACCAATAAATTCCTTTAAAAAGGCGTTTAATCCTATAATATATCTACGATATAAAAATTTGATTGACACCTATAAGCACTGCCGCGGAACTGATGAACCAGATTCTATCAAATTTAAAGACGTATACACTGACTATCAGTTAATTTAATGCTTTTCAACAATCGACGTGTTTAAATTACTTTATAGAGAATTGTTGATATATCTCTTACGTAATGTTAGTATGTACTTGAGGGTCTGGTGGGTCTGACAGAATAGAGGACAATGGACCCGAAAAAATATTGAACCCAAATGGGCAAATAGAAAATATTGGAGTGCTACAATATAAAGAAAAGAGAATGATGGGTCATAAAAAAGAATTCTGAAACATTGCTTTTAACATTATTACAGAATTCAGGACCCCTCCCCAACCATACCCTCATACTTTACTTAATTTGTACTTTAAGACTGAAATTCCCTATTGTTTGTTGTCTGTTGGAAGAAAGACAACTTTTTGTATAAAGTATAACATAGGATCCTTAGTTATTTACTCCTAAGGTTTAATTATGGTATGTTATCATGTCGCTTGACGTGTGTGTTTATATTCATTTTTTTTCAAAATCTTCTTCCCCCTCCAGAAAATCGAGTCGTGGTCCCCTTAAATATGTATTCACATTTTCCCAACAACAGGGGGAAAATCGACGTATTAATTGTTTGTTAATTACGTAACCTCCAATGATACATTTTGTAAGCATGTTCAATAAACGAGGAAAGACTTTGCATAAAGTAAATGAAATGGCTTAACATCCAGTGACATACGAATGTGTATTTCTATAATATAACTGTAATGGAATTTTCATTTAAACGCGATATAAAAAAAGAACCCCATCAAAAAAGGGCTGTGCGGGAACCATTTTCTCCTTAAGATACACTGGAACGGGTCGCTATGAACGGAAGAGAACAAAACGGGGATCTGCTTTCCCTTCAACGATATTTGTAGGGACATGCGACCTATGAGTCTGTTTAAGAATTTGGTATTTCTAGAAATTTGAAAGTATTTGATAAAGAAATTTAACAATCGTGCCTCTTCGTTTATAGATCCCGCTATTCCTTAATGTAGCTTCTCCCTCAGCCCTTTATTTACTAGGAGTGTTGTTTCATGTTAGAGTTATGCATTAGCTAAAGCTTGGGCTAGGTAAGGGTTTGTTTAAATTTTTGTTTAAGTGTTAAAACTAGGACTCGTGTTAGGGTTAGTTATGGGTAAAGTTAGTTTTAGGGGAGGGGTAAAAATCCCAAATGGTTAGGGTCCCTAAAGTAAATAAGGCCCCTCATCCAGTCCCTTTCAAACCCAAAACAACCCAATACAATCAATTTCCCGAATCAATGTTTTGTTTATATGTTTTGTTTTTATTTTTTGTTAAGTTATGGGGAAGTAGTATTGTTCATTGATATTACATTTTGCTATATTTTTTTACTTCTTCGTTTTTTCTAGTACACTGAGTCGTAGCAAGAAAGTGAAATAACAACATCTGAGATCGTATTGAATGCACTGGTCTATGCCCATCCCATTCTTTGATTTTCGGGTGAAAAGTGGTCAACTGACCACACGCTTCCTGTTCATGCACGCCTCTATATATAAAAAAATATAACCAAAAGCAAAATTACCATTCGTGTGACAATGTACACTATACTTGTTCTGATAAGAAATGCAATAAAAGGCCTCGGCACAAAAAAAAAATGTGAAACAATTCAAACGACGTGCAACCACTGAATTACAGGCTCCTGACTTGGGACAGGCGCCTACAGACTGACGCGCGGTTAAACATGTTTGTTAGCGCTCAATCCTTCCTTAACCTGGGACAGTGGTGTACCAGCACAATATAAGAACAAACTGTAAAAATCAGTTGAAAAGTGTGTATTATTTCAAATTAGACAATTAAAAAGTTGTTAGAGCTTAAAGACTTAATGTCCTTGTTTAATTGTAAATTATGTTATGCATCTTTTGTTAATCCACTAACGGATATAAAAAGGGTGAGGGTAAACTCCGCCTGTCCAAAGTGAGGAACTTCGTCAGCGTTTGTCTTAACAAAAATGTATGTCATACGTGTACTAAATAACTGTTCACGATCTTTAAGTGTTTATAGACACCAGTTTAAAATATATGTACTGTTAATGTTGACCTCCTTTTATTCATATTGTTTATTGTACATGACGCGTACTAATCAGTTGTTCAGTACGACCAGTAACTACATTCTATGATATACATGTATCAACAATCTACAAAAAGGGGGCAGAAGGGAAAGGGGAAAGGTGGGGACCATGGGCCCGGGACCCCCTTATGGAGCTGTATAATTATATGGTTAATGCAAAGACAGATGTCCCACTCCAATCGTGGATTAGTTTGGGGAACCACTTTTTCAAAATCCGGGATCTGCATCTGGAAAAAGGTGAAAACGGGGAGGGGGTGGGGGTTTTCGTGAATGAACAAACGAAAGCTTCACGGCAGCGGTCAATGGCATTCAATATACATGTCATGCTTTTTTTCGGAAGTGATGCACATTTTAAGTCGTATATCTTGATTTTGGATGTTTGTCAATGCTACACAAGAGTACTAAGGTTTATTTAAATGTATAGTATATATACGTGTGTGGTACAAGCATCATTAGGATAATTGTAAAGGGACATAATTGTTTGTTGATGATTGAAGATGCCCTCCCCCTTTTTCTCTGAATATGTTGTTAAGGTAAACATATTGTATTTCGGACTTCCGGGTTCGTTTTTACTTACCTGTAATAAAAGAATTTATGAATATAAGTCCAATTCCAAAAATATTCGACAATAAATTTGAATAAAGTTCCATCTTCGAGTAAACAAGGTTAAATTTTTCTACATATTTGTTTGGCTAAAATATGTCAAAAATAAGTTTGTCATTTAAAATACATGCAATTATATAGATCGACCGTGTGTATACACTTTAACAATCAAAAATGTATTTAAAGTGCATAACATTTTTCCGATAATTGAACAAAAACACCATTCAATATCCTTAAAGTTTAAATACCTAGTTAATAGTGAGAATGAACAAAGTATATTTACACATGCACGCTTATTGCAAAAATGTACAATACTCTTGGTTCAATTCTATTCAGATTGTTGGCGATATTTAATAAAAAGAAAAATAATAAAATGTAATGAAACTAATCAGTACTACATGTACATGTACATAAAAGTTAGAAAAAAGGAAACACTTTTTTTGGAAACATTAATTTTGCTTATGACATGTATTTTTTTCTATAATTTTTATGAAAGGGGGAAGCAAAATATTGGAGTATTTTATTGGTGTTGCTGAAGTTTATTTAAAACATCAATGATATGCATCATTGTCATTTTGCTTAGTTTTTTTTTTTGTTACCTATTCTGACATCGGACTCGGACTTCTTTAAAACTGAGTTTTACTGTGAGTGTGTTTGTTTATTCTCATTGGCTAGAGGTACTGGGGAGGGTTGAGATCTCACAAAACACGTTAAACCCCGCCGCATTTTTGCGCCTGTCCCAAGTCTCTGGCCTTTGTTAGTTGTATGTATTTTTTAATTTTAGTTCATTTATATGTTTTGGAGTTTAGTGTGACGTCCATTTTCATTGAACTAGTACACATTTTTGTTAAGGGGCCAGCTGAAGCCCGTCTCCAAATGCGAGATTTTCTCGTTGTGTTGAAGACCCATTGGTGGCCTTTGCTCTTTGGTCGGTTGTTGTCTCTTTGACACATTCCCTATTTCCATTTTCAATCTTATACAAAAAAATATGGATTGCAACTCTAGTTATGACGCCGATTGATTGCAAGATCATTTGTATCTAACGTATGCAACGAGATAAGATTAATTGATTGCTGTTTTTCTTCACGTCCAGTGGCAAATATTTCTTGCATACGCATGACGAAACAAGATTAAAAGCACAAATTAATCCTTATGATGAAATTAGACTTGTATGCGTGTATTAGCTGTGATTTTTTTCTAAATAAGTACATAACTGCATTATCTGCAATTAGTTGTCGAGAAACAGTCTTGTAGTGTTGTCGTCAAAGTTGTAATTACAGTGTAAAAATATAAAAAAAATAAAGGTTTTGTTCTAACTTGTATTTTAATGAAAGAAAATGTTGTTCTGTTATGATGGTCGAAAATTGTGTATCAAAAAAAAAAAATAAAGCCAACCCCAACAACCTTCCACCCAACTCACTCCAAAAGATGACTTGTCGTTGCCGCGTTCAAAAATTATTTGTCTGAAATTTAGAAAAATTACCAAAATCGAGGCTTGTAGCGTACACGAATAATTTTGTGTTTTCCAAGAATATAAGGCATAAGTACATGTATTTTTATTTTTGAGTGATGCACAAAAAGTAACTATTTTTATAAATATACAATATTTTAAATTAATGATGTCAGTTGATTTTTCATGAAGTGAATTATCAATTGATTAATGGAAGGAAAAAAGAAAATCAGGAAATATCATCAACGTTATATTGAGTTTTTTTGTGTGTAAATCCAGTGTCAAATATTTCATGCAATTTCAAGGACGAGAACAAATTAGCAATTACTAAAAAAAAAGATATGTCTTGCAATAGCAGTCGTTTGGGTTGGGATGCCACTGAATAAGTAGAGACCGAAATTTAGCCTTGCAAAATATAAAAGACAGTACTGCGATGTAATTGCATATGCCGTTTAAGTGGTGACGCTGGACGTCAAACTCCCAATTGATGTCGACAACTCTTCAAAAACAGCCCTGTCATTTCTTTATTAAAATGCAATAGTCGTAAAAATATCCATATGAAATATCCCGGAAACGTCTATTGCGATTGTGAAATGTAAATGAAAGTCACTGTTCCTTGAGAACCGGCAAGTAGCATTTGAATGCGTTATGATACATTACTATTTTACCATTTTGTAAAATTTTTCTTTAGGAAACATATGATAAAAGTGACTATTTACTGAACTGTTCCCCTGGGGAAAGTTGTAATGAGGAACACATATAGTCAGTTGATTAGATGTGTATACGGATTCAATAAAATGACTCTTTACCTTCTGAGTTATTTTTTCTGCATTTTGTCTTTTAGCTTTATGTTCTAACGTTCATCTCTTCTTATCATTGGAATGAGTAGCTAAATACGTCTACGGTGTCATTTTTATACTTCTTGTATTGTAAAATATATTTCACATGATTATGGCCAGATGCGAAGTGACATGTAAATGCAACACAATATCTGTGTAACTATGCAGGCATTTAAATGATATCATCTTATCATTCAACACACAATTTGTTTAAAATGCATACTAATAAACAATCGCTATTTACAAACATGGATACCTTTAACATTGAATGCAATAATGTACATAAACGACGAGATTGATATTTGTAAAAATGAGTACACGTAATGGACTAAATTATCTTAAACTAGCCGTAATTCTTGGAATTTCTAGAGGTTAGTATACACCTATGGTCTGACATAATCTTTTAATTAAGTAACCTTGTCAAATAATTTCATAATTAACACATACTATAGTCATTATACAGATATTATGTCATTGTATTATTGTGTGGAGTTACATGTGCATGAAATGACATGCCATAATCGGGAAAATGATTTATAATAAATTATCAGAAAAGAAGAAATATGGTTCTAATTTACGAATCAATATCTGAATTACTACGATAGAACATTGAAGCAAGAGAGCAATATTTTTATTGCTGTTTTTCATCTCAAAGTCCATAGTGAGGCTTTTCAAACTATGGCAAGTAGTCGCACACCATTGTAAATGCAAAACAGTTCCTAGCACTTGCTTAAGATGAATTTTGTAATGAGGCAGATAGCATTTAAAACATACATAGTATATAATTCGGGGTAATAACGACAAATTATAATAAACATCAAGCTGCTAGCATGTTTCGCACTTTGTATTCCATGTGCCTTTAATAACTTGCCACACGGTATGAGTTTTACTCATTGTTGAAGACAATACGATGACTTGTAGCTGCATCTTTGTACTTTGATCTTTGGTTGAACGCTGTATTATTTGCAATCATACCATTTTTTTTATCTTTTTAATTAAAATTGAAAATGGAAATGCGGAATGCGTCAAAGAGACAACAACTCAAACAAAGAGCATAAAACAGCCCAAGGCTACCAATGGGTCTTCAACACAGCGATAAAATCCCGCACCGAGAGGCGGGTTTCAGCTGGCCCCTAAACAAAAATGTGTACTTGTTCAGTGAAAATGGACGTGGCACTAAAATCCGAAACATATGAATGAACTAAAAAAACATACACGACTAACAATGGCATGAGGCTCCTGGCATGGGACAGGCACAAAAATGCGGCGGGGTTAAACATGTTTTGTGAGATCTCAACCCTCCCCCTATACCTCTAGCCAATGTAGAATAAACAAACACACAGTAATACGCTCAGTAAATTTCAGTTAAAAAGAAGTCCGAGTCCGATGTCAGAATAGGTAACAGAAGAAAATAAGCAAAATGACAATGATACATAAATTAACAAAGGACTACTAGCAGTTACTGACATGCCAGTTCCAGACCTCAATTAAAATGATTGAAAGATTATGTCTTCATCATATGAAAATCAAGAACAATTCCTCCCATAGACACTATGAGCGAATCAATATTAATTCCAAAATATGCCATCTTCAATGACCTGACAACAGTATCGTTACTGTATCCCTTCCGAACAAGTCTGTTTAAAGGTTTGGTTAGCTTTTGAGGTGAATGACGACATGTTTGTGCTTTGTATAGAATATTACCATTAAAGATTGGAAGTGAGATACCTGAACGTATAAGATGTCTGCGTGTTGATTTATATTTACGAATGACGTCCTTGTACCGATGATAAAATTTAGTAAATATTTTGACTAGTTTGTGATATCGAAAACCCTGGTGTAATAATTTTTCAGTAATACAGAGATTTCTTTCGATAAAATCAAATACATTGTTACATACATGAGCGAATCGAACAAGTTGAGATATATAAACACCACAAGATGGTGTCAAGGGAACGTCACCATCTTAAAATGAATAAAAATTAACAATAGGACATGAAAAATCATCTCTTTTATCGTAAATTTTGGTATAAAGGTTCCCGTTAAAGATATAGATATCAAGATCCAGGAAAGGGCAGTGTTCTTAATTAGTATTAGCTTTATAGGATAAATCTCTTTAGTGTACATACTGACGTCGTCATTATTGAGAGCCAATATATCATCCAAATATCTAAAAGTGTTATTTAATTTTTGTTTCAGATGTTGTTTCGATGGGTCTTTGCTGATTTTAGTCATAAATTGTAACTCATAACAAAAGTAGTGCACAGTTAGTCCCCATTGGAATCCCGATAAGTTGACGATATACTTAATCTCCATAGCGAACAAAAATGTTATCTAGTAAAAATTCAAGTGCAGTTATCGTATCAAAGCAGGTCCAATTGACATAGTTCTTTTGTTTGTTGTTATACTAAAAAATGACCTAAAAGAGTTTGAACATATGTATTCGCATTCTGACTTTTGAAATGCCCATTTAATTAGATGTGTGATTTTTTTCTTAATAAGATTATGAGGCAAAGTGGTATATAGGGTAGAAAAATAAAAACTTTGAACAAATTCGAAATCACTAATAAAACATGCAATTTGTCAAGTACTTCCAACGAATTTTTGACACTCCAAAAGTAATCAATTCCACTATTTTCAAAGGCCTTATTTGAACAATTTATTACCAGGTTTTTGATTGTACCAAGTGTACTAGTAAGTAGAATAGACAGTTTAGTAGTGGAACAATGGCCTGAAGACGAAATAAATCTATATACTTGTAATGTGTTTTGTGCAGCTTCGGAAGCCAGTGCATAGTTGGGACATTCATTGTATTTTGTTCTGCTTTTAAAGAGGTAGTTAAAAGTTTATGTTTGTAACAGATGTCTTTTTCCGAAAATGGAGTCAGTTGGAATGTTGGTGAATTCGTGATTTCCTTTTGCAGAACCTCAATGTAAAATTTACGTCAAACAATAATGATATTATTGGCAGCCTTATCAGCCGGGACAAAAACAAATATCTTAGCGAGTTCTAACTGTATACATAATCATGATAATATACATGTATATAAAAGAAAAAGAAATCAATATCAACAGTTTGACTATAACATGACAAATCAAGATATCTGTCAGAGAAACTTGGTAGGAAATAATGAATGAACTGGTCAAATCATTCGGATAAATCTTACACCTACCTTATTGTTAACCTGTAGAAAATATAGTCTAGACCTTTTAACGAAGTCACGGTACCTACATTCCCGGATTTTCTCCTCATCCATGACATTGTTTCCATGTACAAACCATTCAATTCTATTAATTTCATCTATTTGATTACCTTGTCTGTGCATTAAATGTTGATTAACTGAATAATGCATATCATTCAGCGGCAAATATTACATAGATATTCAATTCAGGATGATCACCTGCAAACTGAGGTTATATAGCTGTACCCCTATTTTTGACATTTTTAGCTATTGTGTCTGTTTGTTTTGTCCACGCATCGTTGTCAATATAATGCAATTTGATGCGACTGTCATACAAGTGAGAGGTTTAGCTAGCTATAAAACCAGATTCAATCCATCAATTTCTACATAAGAAAATGCCTGTACCAAGTCAGGAATATGACAGTTGTTATCCATTCGTTCGATGTGTTTCAGCTTTTGATTTTGCCATTTGATTAGGGAATTTCCTTTTTGAATTTTCCTCGGAGTTCAGTATTTTTGTGATTTTACTTTTACCCATACCACCACGCTTGCTCAGAAAACTTCAGACCATTTCAATACATACATTTATCACCTTAATGGGACAAATTTGCGGACTCCGCGCCTATAAGTCTCATTCATGCATTGTACATGTGGGCTTAAACCAAAAATTTTGTTAGTTCCCGCCCAAGCACGTGGCGTCAATGTGTTAGAGCAAAGTAGTATATAATATTTGCCATGAATATGATATTGTTTTGAATGTGCAAGAAATGTTTACGGTTGGGTGTTAAAAATCCAAATATTATCATTTTATTTGAGGTCTTGAGCTGGCATGTCAGACAGAAACTGCTAGTAGGTCTTTGTTAATTTATGTTGTCTATATGATCATTGTTGTTTTACTTAGTGTCGCGATCGTCTGCTACTTATTCTAACTTCAAACTCTGACTTCTTTTAAACTGGGCTTTACTGTGCGTATTGCTGTGTTAATGTTTATTACACGTTAGTTTGGGGTATAAGGGAGGATTGAGATTTCGATTAACTAGTACTAAAAGATGCCCGAGAAATCGCGGTACAATTGGGCAAGTGTTGAAAAAAGAGTGTCAAGGGTGCCTGTGTTTACACATAAAAAGGGGGAAGGGGTCCGGACGTCGGGTGCCTGTGTTTACACATAAAAAGGGGGGAGGATTACTTCGAAACGTTCAATGCCCATTTCATTTTTGGACAGTTCTGCACCAGAGTAAAAAGGGTGAATGTCGCTTAATTTAGCCAAATGGTGCACTTACAATACAATACAGGATCCTTATGGGCTCTCGCTGTGTTGCATACCCATTGATGTCTGTGTTCTGCTGTTTGGTCGGGTTGTTGTCTCTTTGACACATTCCCCGTTTCTATTCTCTGTTCTATAGTCAATAAATCAATCATAGTTTTCATTTCAGAAGTGACTACTGCTGAATATTGCACACGGTTTTGCGAATATGGCTGTTGTGGAAACAGTTGCTGTCCAGACAAGTAAATGTACACGTATATAGATAGTTTCATATGTCATATAATAGCAATATCTTAACAGTCGAATATAAAATGAAAACACCATGGCAAAAAAACAGATGAAAAAATCGGTAGGTCACATTCGGGGAAAAAGAGTTCATAAGTTCATAGTAAGCAATATATAGCTTAAAAACTCGAATATACAAAATAAACCAACAACCAACAGCAATGTCAATTCTCCCCATTTTTATTGTGGCCCATCATTCTCTATCCTGTAAACCTCATCCAGACTCTCTTTATGATGCTTTATAAGTGTCCTTCCTCCTGGCAGAGCACACTTGAACGTTGGATTTAATATGATTCCGCTTTGAAGCCATGTTTTACAACTTTCTGACTCTTCTGTGTTTAATAAACACGTGGTAATGTTTATCTGTTTGAAAATTGTATTTCGATTGGATAAAATACCATTATTTGACATCAGGAATGTAAAGTGAGTGTCAGTATTATACATCCGGGTCTTCAGATATTTTCACAGCATTGCTTGTTATGCAAATCAAATAATTCTTTTCAAATTCATGCCGTGTATCCTTCTTTTTGTTACATGGTAATGTATGTCAATTTAGGAAAACACATGTAGTCCATATACTTTTATCTAATGATGGCTGTTGCTGAGATCTAAACCAACAGGTTTTTTTTTAAATGGAGTCTTTTCAATGTAGAATTTATAATATATCAATTTTATGAAAACAGATATATGTATATGTATGTGAAGTTAGCAGCCGGTTCGTTATTCGATATTCGATATTCAACATCCAACCGGCTGCTAGCAGTCGGTTCGATATTCAAATTAAGTTGAAAATCATAGAAAATTCAAATATTTGAAAACATTCAAAGCATGATTTTTAGAGTTAAGAGGAGTGAAGAGATACGTAGGAAATCGTTTAATGTCCCCTTAAGCTGTCGTAAATTCTTGTTGTCCTCGAATATGTACCCTTATGTAAGTTGCATATTTTTTTATGTAATATAGATTTCTATGAATAAAACGACATCAAAGATGTAATTTTATATAAAATATATAAAACAAAAACAAAAACAAAAACCGATCACTCTAGAAACATTTAAAAATATAAATAGAAATATTTAAGGAAAGCCCCCCAAAAAAAGAAATGTATAGCGAAAACCTACCGGAGACCGCTGAAATGACGATGAGACCCCTCCCCTGGTCTTTCAATGTTCATATAAATCGAGGAAATCATAGAATCTGTATATATAAAGATTGTATCAAAAGGATTTCCCATAATAATATCATCCTCAATATCTACGGAGGGCTTAGATTGTCACTTTTCAGCTAAAAATTGTCAAAATTTCAGGACAAAGGGCACAGGGCAATGGTGAGAGCTCCCTGATCTCTCAATCTGCCTAATATCAAGCAGACAGTTATTTAATAGGTAGATAAAAACGTGACTAAAATGAATGTGGGTAGACTTCTTGTCGTCTATGTTTACGGAGGGCCCAAAGTGCCAGTTTGATATTCAAAATATATAGCGAAAACCTACCGGAGACCGCTGAAATGACGATGAGACCCCCTGGTCTTTCAATGTTCATATAAATCGAGGAAATCATAGACTCTGTATATATAAAGGTTGTATCAAAAGGATTTCCCAGAATAATGTCGTCCTCGATATCTACGGAGGGCTTAGATTGTCACTTTTCAGCTAAAAATTGTCAAAATTTCAGGACAAAGGGCACAGGGCAATGGTGAAAGCTCCCTGATCTCTCAATCTGAAAAGTGACAATCTAAGCCCTCCGTAGATATCGAAGATGACATCATTCTGGGAAATGCTTCTGATAAAACCTTTATATATATACAGAGTCTTTGATTTAGTTGAATTTTATGGACATTGAAAGTCTTAGACCAGGGGGGTCTCACCCTCATTTAATCGGTCTCAGGTAGGTTTTCACTATATAATTTGAATATCAAACTGGCACTTTGGGCCCTCCGTAAATATGGAAGACAGGGAGTTTACCCAAATTCCTTTTAGTCACGTTTGTATCAACCTATTAACTAAATGTCTGCATAATATTAGAAAGATTGAGGGATCAGGGAGCTCTCACTATTGCCCTGTGCCCTTTGTCCTGAAATTTTAACAATTTTTAGCTGAAAAGTGACAATCTAAGCCCTCTGTAGATATCCGTATTTCTTTTTTTGGCTTTCCATAAATATTTCTATTTATATTTCTAAATTTTTCTAGAGTTATCGGTTTTTCATTTTGTTTTTAGAAATACCATATATAAAATTACATCTTTGAAGTCGTTTTATTGATAAAAATCTATTGTACATAAAGACAAATATGCAACTTACAAAAGGGTTTATTCGAGAATTTACGACAGCTTGAAGGAGTCGCTAAACGATTTCCTACGTAATTTATTAGTCCTCTTAACTATGAAAATCATACTATTAATGTTATCAAGTATTTTTTTTTTTTTTTATGATTTTCAACTAAATTTGAATACCGAACCGACTGTTAGCAGCCGGTTGGATATTGAATATCGAATATCGAATAACGAACCGGCTTCTAACTTCACATACATTATATGTAGATGTGTATAATGTATATGATATGCAGATCCGTGCGATTTTTTTTTTTTTTTTTTTTTTTTTTTTAAATTGTTAACATTAAAAATTAGAGAAAAATTGGAAGAGACCAAGTGGACATTCAAAACTAACAAGTTGAAGTAAAAATGACAACGACATGACAAAAAAAAAAGAAGAAACGACAAACAGACAAATTAAACAAGTCCGCAAAATGATTCATTGAACAATAGAGACTGACCAACCGCATCAAAAATTGAAAAGCTAAAATTTTAACTAAAAAATGAATATTTTTGGATTTTTTTTTCGTACATCTACGATAGTTTGGGCTGAAAAGAATGTAAACTTCTATACAAACAAAGTGTAGGACAAATGTAGTAAAAATGATAAATTTTGAATTGATTTAATAGAAGTGTATTTGAGAAGCCAGCTTTTTTCAAAAACCATTTTGATTAAAGGTGCCATTTGGGAAATTTGTAATCGTTTCTAAGGAACAACTCCGAGAAGTTACAAATTTAAATGTGATGGAAAATTTGAAAATGTGATTAGCGAACAGTCCCCCTTAGAGTCTGGATCAATTCTAATTCAACTGTTTACTCTTAAATTCGATAATTGTATTCCTTTAACATGGTTTTTTTTATCATTGTAGGCGTGCTATTGCTGTGGGGTCCATCTTTGGTGGACTAGCATTCATCTTCTTAATTGTTGTGTTATGTATAATTTGCATGGGGTATGTAAAAAAGAAGTCAAGGAAGGACAGAATGAAGATATCTCACGCGGAACAGGAGGCACAGACAATAAATACACTTAATGAAACAAGAACAATCAACATGGAGAGTAGTACCTGTACAGTAATTATCAATTTGAAAAATAGAAAGAAAGCCGTAGTAAAAGTGAATAGTGATAGAATGTCAATATTGACAGAAGAAGATGTTGATGTTCAAACGAAGGTATTGGGAGACAAACGTAAGTTTTATTATATTTGTAGCATTACCCGTCATATGTTTTTTTTTCCATGTTTCCTCCAAAAAATTTGAGTCTTTTTCATATTTAATTTTACTGTATACACATGATATTTCGACAATGAAACCTGCACCCATAAACAATTAAAAACAAATTAGGACCCCTTTTTGAAAATATAAAATTTGAATACCACGGTCAGTTCAAGGAACTATTAAGTTCAAATATAAACAAGCATATATGAGAGAAAAGACAGCTGGTTGCACGAACCAAAATTGAATTGAGACAAGAGCAAGTGGCGCGTGCAGAACATGAAAAACAGTAAAAATATACAGTGGCAAATATCTGACACATGTTAAATCAATGCCAGAGTATGTTGAGACAGGTAGACACTGTTGATTCAATCCATATCAGGCATGGGGTAATGCAAATTTGTAATTGTAATGCAATGCATTACATTTTTCCAAGTAATTGCATGTAATGTGTAATGCAGCAATTTAAGCATTACATGTAATTGTAATTTAATGCATTACTTTAGCAAAAAGTTGTGTAATTTCATGAATTACATTGCATTACATGGCATTACTTTTTTCACATACTATATATCTTTAACAGATTGTTGCAGAATTAACTAAAGCAGAATTTAAGATTTCTTTATTAAATAGGAACTTATCATTTGAATATTCATATTGATTTTCTATTTCTATTTATTTTTCATCCTTTACATAAATCACTAGAGGGAATTTGGAGATTAAGCCTTGCCCCAGGTAGAACTTGAAAAGAATTGGTTTAAATACTAGAATGACCAAATTACAATTCTAAATGAATAACACAACACTGTATATCAGATTCAGTTCTTTTTTTTTTATTTCATTTTATTTCATTTTATTTCATACAGTTTCCTGCATAAAAAGATATTTGAAAAATATTACTGTATCCCATTGTTGTCAAAAGATTAATGAATACCTTGTCATTATTAAATAAAAGATAATTGAACATTGTCATAAAACACTAATTAGTTTGTTTTTCAATCAATTTTTTCACCATTTTGACACTTACTCATACATTAATGCATTAAGCTCTATGTTTATTATATAATTAGGAAAGAAATTCTCAGTAAATATTTTGATTGAAATTAAAAAAAAAACAAATGCATATTTATAAAAATATAAAAGTAAAGTTAACATTAACATTTTGTTAAAATAAGTATTCAACTTCATCTCTGTAATTTCTTTTTAGAGAAAACACAGAGATGTATATATACCTTGAAACATAGAATGTGCATGAAGGATAAAACCTTCGAAACCCTTATGATGTTAAAATGTAAAAGTCGTATTGAATAGACTTTTAAATGTATACTTAAATTCAAAACATGGAACAGTTACTGCAGAATCTTTTGTGGCTTCATGTTGCTTTTCAAAATGTTTGATTTTTCTTTTCACTTGATAATAAAATTTACAAATTTAATGTGTAATTCAATGCATTACTTTGCAAAAGTCATGAATTGTAATTTAATGCATTACTTTGATAAATGCATGTAATTGTAATTGTAATTTAATGCATGGTTTTGTCAAAGTAATTGTAATATAATGCATTACATTGCAATGTAATTCGCCCCATGTCTGATCCATATACAGTGGAGATCACTTCTAACCCTCTCATTAAATCTGTCAGAATCTGTCAGGAGAACTGTTCTAGGACAGTATGTAGAACTGTCATCCCGAGTTCTAGCTAGAACAGTTCTAACCTAGAACTGATTTGGTCAGTTCTACCTTGAACTGATTTAGACAGTTCTACCTAGAACAGATCCTGACAGTTCTACCCTAGAGCAGTTTTAGACAGTTCTACCTAGAACTGACCAAATCTTTGGTCAGTTCTACGACTAGAACAGTTCTACGGATAGAACAGTTCTACGACTAGAAAAGTTCTACGATTAGAACTGATTTGGTCAGTTCTACGGCTAGAATTGATTTAGTCAGTTCTATCCATAGAACAGTTTTAAGAACTCTATGTCTTAAATATAAATAAGTCAAAAGAATATAATATATATTAAAAAATTGCAGTGACGTCATTTAGAATTGTTCTACAATCCTGACAGGTACGGTCAGTTCTACGGCTAGAACAGTTTTAGACAGTTCTGTTGACAACTCTACGGTTAGAACTGATTTAGTCAGTTCTGCTGACAGTTCTACGGTTAGAACTGATTTGGTCAGTTCTGCTGACAGTTCTTCGACTAGAACTGATTTGGTCAGTTCTACCTAGAACTGATTCTGACAGTTCTACTTAGAACAGTTCTAGGGTAGAACTGTTCTAGGTAGAACTGTTCTAGGACAGTTTGGAACAGTTCTATGACAGATTATTCTGACAGTTCTAATGAGAAGTTAGAAGTGATCACCACTGTACTTTTGAAGTATATACATTCACTACAGTACCTGTTTGTGAACTGTTATTATTATGCTACTCAAAGAAGGTTTTGCAACACTTCCATTGCGGTTAATGAGGACCAAATTTTGAAGTCTGATATCTTTGTTGAAATGCTGAGACTGATCTGAAATTAACAGCATTTCTGTTTTAAAAGATGACGAATTGATTACCGAATACAATAAAAAAAGTATTACAAAAGATAAGGGGGGGTGTTAAATAATGTGTCCCTCCCAATTGCTTTTTTATGTTTTGGTAAGGTAAATTATTCATATGAAATCAATAATGCCATCAGTTTCAGCACCTCGTCAATCGTTTGCATTGTTTGCATTTTTTTAAATAGACTACATGTATGTGCAAAAAATTGTTAGATTGTGACTTTCAATTTTGCCCCCTTCCTTCAAGTTTGCAAACAGTGTAGAAGAGGGGCAAACATACCAAAGGGACCTTCAAATTCATAAGTCAAAAATAAATGACAACGCCATGGCTTAAAAAGAAAAAAGACAAACAGACAAGCAACAGTACACAAAACACATAGAAAACCAAAGACTGAACAACACGAACCCCACCAAAAACTGGTGGTGATCTCAGGTTCTCCATAACGGTCAACCAACTCGTGATTGCGTCAGTAAAATTTACGAAGGGATGACTTCAGCTTCACCACTTGAAACTCTTGGTTTAATAGCTTCCTTGTGAGCAGCAACCCTCTATCAAGGAAATCATGATAGGAAATACAAGCCCTGGAATATGTCCAGAATTTGACCAACATAACTGTAGTACTTTTGAATACACAAATGATTGAAGATTTAAAAAGCACAAATTTGAAAGATAACTCGATATTTTGTTTTACTTTTAAATTATTTTCATTCAGAAGTTGTGTTGCTAACATTTTTGGAGTAGTAAATGGTATGACTTACATGAACATGTATAACTTTTGCGGCATTATTATGTTAATGCCAGATCTTTCATTGTGACTGTTTCCCTTTTTAAACTGGCTTTTTCTAGACTCGGGAAAGATTAAGATAAAATTGAGAATGGAAATGGGGAATGTGTCAAAAAGACAACAACCCGACCAAACAGCAGAAAACAGCCCAAGGCCACCAATGGGTCTTCAACACAGCGAGAAAATCCCGCACCCAAATAACATATAAAAGCTCTAAAATTTAAAAAAAAATACAATAACAAAGGCCAGAGGCTCCTGACGTAGGACAGGCGCAAGAATGCGGCAGGGTTAAACATGTTTTGTGAGATCTCAACCCTCCCCTCATACCTGTAGCCAATGTAGAGCTTACAGTATTGTATAGACGTCTGTCTATAATTGTTAAATCTCGTTTGTTTACCTCATAGAAAAGTTGTCTTTTTATTAATTTTGTGCCTTTGGATTTTCTTCTGATTGACTGCTTGTTTGTTGTCTGCTTTACGTTCAGTGGCAAACATTACATGCATGATCAGGACGATTTATCTCATCGACTTGACGTTCAGTGGCAAATATTACATGCATGATCAGGACGATTTATCTCATCGACTTGACGTAGGTGGAAAATATTACATGCATGTTCAGGACGATTTATCTAATCGACTTGACGTTCAGCGGCAAATAGTACATGCATGGTCAGGACGATTTTCTCATCATGATGACGTTCAGTGGCAAAAGTAACATGCATGATCAGAACGATTTATCGCGTCGACATGACGTTCAGTGATAAATACTACATGCATGATCAGGATGATTTATCTCATCGACTTGACGTAGGTGGACAATATTACATGAATAATCAGGACGATTTATCTCATCGACTTGACGTTCAGTGAGCAAATATTACATGCATGATCAAGAAGATTTGTCTCATTGACTTTACGTTCAGTGGCTAAAATTACATGCATGACCGAGACGATGTATCTCATCGACTTGACGTTCAGTGTCAAATATAGCATTCATGATCAAGACAATTTATCTCATGGACTTGACGTTCAGTTGCAAATATTACATGCATGATCAGGAAGATTTATCTCGTCGACTTGACGTTCAGTGGCAAATATTACATGCATCATCAGGACAATTTATCTCATCGACTTGACGTTCAGTTGCAAATATTACATGCATGATCAGGACGATTTATCTCATCGACTTGACGTTCAGTGGCAAATATTACATTCATGATCAGGACGATTTTTCTATATCAACAGAATAAGTCAATATCATAGGCTTGACAAGCATCACGTTATTAATCAACAGAGGACAGTTCACAATGGGAAAGTTAAAATCCTCACGTTTGTCATAAATATGAGTTTTGATTTGTCCAATTCTGCCAGTCTTGTTATGAATTAAAGTTATAGTAACTGTAGTTTACTAAGGTTAAATCTCATAAATAGATTAAGGATGTTCGCTCCACTGTTTGAAATTAACAAGCTTTTTAAAAGACTGTTATACATTGATAGTATATAAATAATGGAACTTAGAAAGCAGAAAAAATGAAAGGTTTGTGTTCTTGTTTTTGAGATATAAGCAATTGAAAATTTGGCGGGAAATGATTCTCTCTAGACTTTTCATACATTTAACATTGGCATCTTTTTTCTTTCAAAAACTATGAAAAATTTACAAAGATTTTTTGTGATTTCAAAAATGGCTTTTTAAACTATATGTAATAAAATGAGGAAAAGAAAATTTGGGGTTAGCGGGCAAAATTTTTATTGGCACCACATGGATAAAACTAGAGGATTCCGAATATCTGACATAATGTCAAAATTAAGAGTAGCGAACATCCTTAGGAAGACAAATCTAGGTGACAAAAAAAAACTTGGGGAAAAGGAGTGTAAAGGGGGTGTCCTCCTGTTATATGTGCAACTCCTCTTTCTCTCCTTATGGCCGATTCACACTCAGTCAAAATGTAACAATCGGATATTGGACACAGTCGTTAAAGTGAGAGATAAGACGACTATTCTGCTATTATGTAGTTGACCTGTTTTGCTTTTATATTTAACTGCAACGAGCCTCTGAAAGAATTCGTTTTAGGTGTAAACATGTGAATATTTAACAAATGATGAGTTTGTTTTTAAAAGTGCTCTTCACTTCTTATAGAAACATTGCAAGAGTGTAACGAAATGTTCGTGTGTGCATGTATTGTACACGAAATGTGCGTGTGTGCATGTATTGTAAACGTATAAACTATAAAGGAGGAGATGTGCTAAGCTTTTTTTTTGTAAAACATGAAGTGTTGTTTTTGCAGAAAACGATTGCGCGCACACACACCTTTATCCCCGTCACATTCTGTATGTGTCTGTCCCAATTCAGGAGCATGTTATTCATCATTGTTCATTGATTGTTGATGGTTGTAGTCTTATATAATTATTGTTTTTCGTTTATTATGTTGTCTTAAATGCGGCCGTTAGTTGTTTCACATTTGGTCATGTGACCTTTCATACCTTGTTAAACGGTGTTGGATTTTCCCATGGTTGAAGGCCGTACATTGACCTATAATTGCTTAAATCAATGTCATTCGGACTCTTTGGATAGTTGTCTCACTGACAATCATACCACGTCTCCTTAATATATAGAATAGGTAAATGCGAATGTTTAACCGTAACCTCTTTCAAATATTATGAATATTTACGGCGATTTAGCGATCGATAAGAACATTTTTTCTGAAGAAAAAAATCATTTTGACACAGATTAATCTTGATCAAATATTAATTGATATTCAATTCGCTCTTAATATGCGGGTTAAAAAGGGGGGATGCGAATTGAATATGTTTTTTTAACTAAGCGTGTAGAAAAAAACTTTTGATGATATCATACTGTAACTGCATGAGTTTACACACTTTTCTCTGTTCTGTAGTATACACCTGAACTTAAAAATGCAAACAATATCAAACTGTATTTAAACGAATTTCAACTTTCCGGGAAAATTAATATGAAATAATACTTGTAAAGGTAAATCCAGAAAAGCGCTTTGGACGCATGAAATTTGTAACGTGTTGTTTTCATTTTTTACAGCACTGGGTCGATACCTCTGTTGGTAGACCATCAGTCCCCGAGGGTGTCATCGATCAGCTCAGTAGTCGGTATTTCGGTACTGACATGATTTATAACAAACATTTTTAAAATTGTCTGTTAATAAATTTTGAAATTTTAAGAAGACAAAGTTGACAATAGATGGATTTGGCAATTTTTTAGGATTTTTTTGGTCATATAGCTCTTCAACTGTTTCGGTTCTTATACATCCTTGGTTTTCAGATATTCGGATTTGGGCGTTCCTGATGGAGGTAAACCCAGAAAGGTGCCTCGGACGCATGAAATTTATAACGTGTTGTTTTCATTCTTTGTAACGATACAATTGTTCCCACATATATTTATTAGTTATGCACATTAAGATATAAAAATGTATACAAATACCGAACAGCAATGTAAATATAAAAAGAGGAAACTGACAAAACAAAACCATTTTGCAACGCTCGTCTATATCATTCAGCGGAACTCATGGAATACAACTATCTTATTCTTGACTTGTTACAGATAATTCCGAAAAAAATGGTGGGTTGAACATGGTTTTACAGGTAGCTAAACCTGCCAATGTATGAAAGTTGACTAGGGCTACTTAATTCTTCGTTTTAATATATAAGTAGAACTTAATTTCACAAATTAAATATTAAATGATTGAGAAAAAATGAATAAACTAAATCTATAATTATTAATTTTCCAGCTTTGACACCACAACCATTACGTAAGTATACTTTCTCGAATTAGGTTGGTGTCGGGAAGGGGGAGAGTTATATTAAAGGTATTTAAAGCAACAGTTTCAGGTCCCAGACTTTATTCAATAAATATACTGGTTATAGTCATCAATTTCATTACGAGAATGATGAGGGTATTTTTAGACGCGTTTCTATACAAATGTGCTTATCTTTTTGGTTTCACATTTGCAGTGGGTTGCAAGTATGACTTGCGGTACTGTGTTTTACAATTGGTCGTAAATTTTTATCATTTAACCACTAAATAAATTGTTCCATCAAAAATAAAACGCCGCAACTCAATGAAAAATACATTTATTTTCACCTCTTCCAAAAACAGTAGAATGCTAAAATATATCATAAAAAAAGACAAGCTAGAAATAAAAATGTCTATATTTTCATTTCAAGAGAACTCCTTTTATGAAAAATTAATAATAAACCCCTTGGTATTTTAATGTATATACACACATATGTAGGTCTTTAAATTTAATTTACCCGATTGTTTATACTTTAATTAACTTAAACATGGAACCATTGTTTTTGTTTCTTTCGCTTACAGAGAATTTTCTACCCAAAAATTAACTTTAAAAATGTTTCTCCGTACACATGAACATTTTCTACCGTCACTGTATCATATATTGAATCATCTTGTGTTCTTTTGCAGCTGCAGCATTATTGAGAAAAGCTGAGGTTGCGAAGGGAGGTGAATAAAAGACGGCAAAATATTGCAAGAAACTCTGGAAAAAGCTCATCCAAGAACTTATCATCTTTCCGTTATAAAGTCATAAACCATAAAAGTTAGATAAAACCTACACACGTATGATGTTGTCAACTATCATTTGGTCATCTGTAAAAGGATATGAACGGATTGGCAGTCTGAGCATCGTATACAAGAATTTATGAACTCAAGTATCACAGATGCATTTATCCAATTGTACAGATATTGAATCTAATGTACATTTACACGTATGAACTACATTTGTCTTTTTTTATTGATATTTATTACCTAGTATATTATTCATAATTTCAAGTAAATTATTTTAAATATTCTTCCAGTCTGCTATGACGTAGTTTTGAAATGAATAATTGTATGTTGTCACTATATTCGTGTATGTGTTATCTTAATTCAAATTTAATATAATATATTGTACCGTGTTGTGTTGAGAGGGCTTCCATCAACATAACCTGTTGCTGATTTAAATCCAATGTATTTTAATAAAATATTGTTTAAACTATATATTACTCTCAGTATACTTATCTTTACTTGGTTTATAATAGTGTCTACATAAATATATTTTTCTTTAACTTTCTGTAATAGCTAGTATGCAGAAATCTGATTTTGTAGCTATAGTGTATGATAGTGTATTTTACCACAGTGTATGATAATATTTTACCACAGAACAATATTTTTGAGTACAGTGGAATATAAAAAAGTAGCTTGATGAGGTTCCGATTTGTCAAGGTGCTGATTTGTCTTGATACTGAACTGTCTTTCTTGGGTGCCGAAATGTTTTTGTCGCAGTGCCAAAGTGTCTAGAATTCGTCCATGTTATTCCGCAGTCCGCGGACTAAGGAAATGAGAGGGAAAAACACCCATTCTTCTCACTCTGAGATCATCAGTCTATGTTCTTTGTTCTTTGTTTTAAATTATACAAACACAATCAATCGTTTTAAATTATACAAACATTTCAGAAAAATAAAGTGCGATATGAACAAATTTCAGACATGGCTGAATAAAATTCTGTTTTACTCCCATTTCCACTGATCGCAGACTGCGGATTAAACCTCTTGTTGTCGCTAATTAAATATGGTTGCATTCATATCCATGCCAGGAAATACAGAAACTGGACGTCATATATCCAATTTTGACGGCATTCGACATATGACGTCACGCCCTGATGATATTAAATTGGAGACCTATTGAAGAAAAACATTTTACTCTACATTCTTCGGTGTTTTATTTGAAAGAGATGTGGTAATGAAAGTGCCTGCATAAATTAAATATATGGGCACATGTGTCCCTCTGGTGGTATCCGACATTGTCGTCTTCTGAAATTTCAAGCGGATAACAACTGAGGAGTTCTGAAAACAGTCTAAATATGTTCCGAAAGGGGTGTGATACGGGGTATGCGATACGGGTTAAGCTATGAGATGGGGATATGCGATACAGAATAGATGATACAGACTGGAGAAAAGAACCTTTATTAAATATACAAAATGTCTGTATTTAGTACTAAATAAATGATAAATATATATATCGTGGATAGGATGTTATTTTTTGTGTAATTTTGTCTGTTTGAAGTTGTGCTAAAATAAAGTAACGATCTAGACTAAACTTCTATGTCATTTGGTCTCTTGTGGAGAGTTGTCTCATTGGCAATCATACCACATCTACTTGGTTTTTTAAACTTTTACGTTCTTAACTTAATAAATATTAGACAGCTTAGTAAGTGTGCAATGTATATTTTCACACATTGTAAATTTAATACCTTCGAATTGAAGGTCTACAATATTGGCCTCATAATGCATTGTCCATATAGCGTGGAATAAAGTTGCATGCAATAATGATAAATAGGAAAACTTCATAACCGACCGAAATAGCACCTACCATGACATTGCTTTTAATCATATTCACGTGTGAATGTGTAGGGCGATACTCCATGGAAAAAAATTGTTGTGCAAGGTGTATGAGTGGGACAATATTAGAAATATATGAATACAAATACATGTGAGAGAGTGGGAGGGAGGGAGAGAAATTCCGACATTAAAAAATTTATCACCAACATCTATATATGCAGCATTGAATAACATTTAAATTTAACTTAACGGAACTAGTTGGTGGTGTTGGTTTATTGATATTGATAAATGGTTTATTGGCATGGATCAATGCTAGTTGGTTGTGTTGATTTATTGGCATGGATCAATGCAAGTTGGTGGTGTTGGTTTATTGGAATTGATCAATGCAAGTTGGTTGTGTTGGTTTATTGGTGTTGATCAATGCTAGTTGGTGGTGTTGGTTTATTATCATTGATCAATGCTAGTTGGTTGTGTTGGTTTATTGGCATGGATCAATGCAAGTTGGTGGTGTTGGTTTATTGGAATTGATCAATGCAAGTTGGTTGTGTTGGTTTATTGGTGTTGATCAATGCTAGTTGGTGGTGTTGGTTTATTATCATTGATCAATGCTAGTTGGTTGTGTTGGTTTATTGGTATTGATCAATGCTAGTTGGTGGTGTTGGTTTATTGGTATTGATCAATGCTAGTTGGTTGTGTTGGTTTATTGGTGTTGATCAATGTTAGTTGGTGGTGTTGGTTTATTATCATTGATCAATGTTAGTTGGTTGTGTTGGTTTATTGGTATTGATCAATGCTAGTTGGTGGTGTTGGTTTATTGGTTTTGATCAATGCTAGTTGGTTGTGTTGGTTTATTGGTATTGATCAATGCTAGTTGGTTGTGTTGGTTTATTGGCATTGATCAATGCTAGTTGGTGGTGTTGGTTTATTGGCATAGATCAATGCTAGTTGGTTGTGTTGGTTTATTGGCATGGATCAATGCAAGTTGGTGGTGTTGGTTTATTGGAATTGATCAATGCAAGTTGGTTGTGTTGGTTTATTGGTGTTGATCAATGCTAGTTGGTGGTGTTGGTTTATTATCATTGATCAATGTTAGTTGGTTGTGTTGGTTTATTGGTATTGATCAATGCTACTTGGTGGTGTTGGTTTATTGGTATTGATCAATGCTAGGTGGTTGTGTGGGTTTATTGGTATTGATCAATGCTAGTTGGTTGTGTGGGTTTATTGGTATTGATCAATCCTAGTTGGTTGTGTGGGTTTATTGGTATTGATCAATCCTAGTTGGTTGTGTGGGTTTATTGGTATTGATCAATCCTAGTTGGTTGTGTGGGTTTATTGGTATTGATCAATGCTAGTTGGTTGTGTGGGTTTTTTGGTATTGATCAATGCTAGTTGGTTGTGTGGGTTTATTGGTATTGATCAATGCTAGTTGGTTGTGTGGGTTTATTGGTATTGATCAATCCTAGTTGGTTGTGTGGGTTTATTGGTATTGATCAATGCTAGTTGGTTGTGTGGGTTTATTGGTATTGATCAATGCTAGTTGGTTGTGTTGGTTTATTGGCATGGATCAATGCAAGTTGGTGGTGTTGGTTTATTGGAATTGATCAATGCAAGTTGGTTGTGTTGGTTTATTGGTGTTGATCAATGCTAGTTGCTGGTGTTGGTTTATTATCATTGATCAATGCTAGTTGATTGTGTTGGTTTATTGGTATTGATCAATGCTAGTTGGTGGTGTTGGTTTATTGGTATTGATCAATGCTAGTTGGTTGTGTTGGTTTATTGGTATTGATCAATGCTAGTTGGTTGTGTTGGTTTATTGGCATTGATCAATGCTAGTTGGTGGTGTTGGTTGATTGGTATAGATCAGCGCTAGTTGGTGGTGTTGGTTTATTGGCATTGATCAATGATTGTTAGTGGTGTTGCTTTATTGTTTTTTATCAATGCTAGTTGGTTGTGTTGGTTTATTGGTATTGATCAATGCTAGTTGGTTGTGTTGGTCTATTAGTATTGATCAATGCTAGTTGGTGGTGTTGGTCTATTAGTATTGATCAATGCTAGTTGGTTGTGTTGGTTTATTGGCATTGATCAATCCTAGTTGGTTGTGTTGGTTTATTGGAATTGATCAATGCTAGTTGGTTATGTTGGTTTATTGGCATTGATCAATCCTAGTTGGTTGTGTTATTTTATTGGAATTGATCAATGCTAGTTGGTTATGTTGGTTTATTGGGATTGATCAATGCTAGTTGGTTGTGTTGGTTTATTGGTATTGATCAATGCTAGTTGGTTGTGTGGGTTTATTGGAATTGATCAATGCTAGTTGGTGGTGTTGGTTTATTGGAATTGATCAATGCTAGTTGGTTATGTTGGTTTATTGGGATTGATCAATGCTAGTTGGTTGTGTTGGTTTATTGGTATTGATCAATGCTAGTTGGTGGTGTTGGTTTATTGGAATTGATCAATGCTAGTTGGTTATGTTGGTTTATTGGCATTGAGCTAGTTGGTTGTGTTGGTTTTTTGGTATTGATCAATGCTAGTTGGTCGTGTTGGTTTATTGGTATTGATCAATGATAGTTGGTGATGTTGGTTTATTGGGATTGATCACCAAATAAAGTTGAGTCTCTCACGGTTTTTGTTTTCTTATACATTGTACATGTATGTGCTAGCAAATATAATCTTAAGCACAACATGTGACTGCACAGTAAATTTATCATCAGACTACACAATTTAAGACCATACACACGACTATCATATCAAGTAATCAAGTACAGTTATTGAACCTTGCAGACAGATAAGAAATCTATTCCTCGTGTACATTTATTTACATTCACATTTCGTTCGTCTGCCATCGAGTGGCCACGTTCTAGGACATTTCTTGACATGTTGTTTGCAGGTATTGTTCTGACAGTTCTTCATCAGGGTATGTTCTTTTTGAAAATATAGACAATTAACGTATCTGTTAGAATAGTTTTAACTCCTACATGTCAGGTTTTTGGCTTGACATGCGTGTTGATTAAATCAAAATGTCATATCAAAGTGTGCCCTACAAATCAAACATGGTGGAAGTCTTCTGTGACATACGCATATATTGAAATTGTTTGGATTCGTGGTAAATGTTCATTATTTTTTATAGCTTTTTTGCAATACTATGAGGTAAAAAAAAGTTTGTTTGAAAATTTGGTATAAGATTAATTAAATTGTTCACTAGAGTGAACATTGTGTTCATGATATCCTGCAGGAACACAAAAATATGGTGTTGACCCAGAAAAAAATATTCCCCTTAAGGATGTTCGCTACTCTGTTTCAAAATAACAAGATTTTTAAAGACTGTTATAAATTGATAGTATATAAATAAAGGAACTGAAAAAGCAGAAAAAATGTAGGGTCCGTGTGCTTGTTTTAGAGATATAAGCCATTGAAACTTTGGCGGGTAATAATTCTCTCTAGACTTTCTTACATTTAACATTGGCACCCTTTTTCTTTCAAAAATTATGAAAAAATAACAAGGATTTTATAGGATTTTCAAATATGGCTTTTTAAACTATTAGTAATAGAATTATAAAAAGAAAAGAAGGGGTTAGCGGGGAAAATTTTTTAATGACACTACATGGATATAAACCAGAGGATTCCAAATATCTGGCAAAAATTCAAAAACAATCCTTAAATGTCACATTGTTAAGTGCATTTGACAGATCAATGCCTAAGCTTTACGCCGTTTAAAATATACATTGTATAACAAATTGTAGTGTCGGCTCTTGTGGTCTATAATCAGGGTCAATATTGATACTCTTTCAGACCAACCTTAATGCGTTTCCAAAAAACTTTAAATGCATGTAGTTCATTTTCACGTAAAATTCAAACTTATGTAATTCAATAACGATTTAAAGAATATCCTTGAGGTCTCAAATAATCATCCGTTACCGTTATTTCTGGAAACTAAGTCAGAATTTAACGTGACTCGTCAAAATCAGCCGATTTCTTAATCGTCATAAAGAAAAAAAAGGTACATTTTATCGTCATGCACCATCAATTATCGTTAACGTCATTCGGCAAGATTTTTTTTTATCGTTATTCCTCATGAAGGTACCCCCATTGGTATATTTGTTCTGACTGGGCCTGAATTGGTGGTTTTACACCTAAAGGTATAGAATCTAATTATTTAAGGAAAAACGCCTAGTGGAATATTTCAAATTTGCCTGGAGGGAATTGTACGAGACAAATGTTATAATAAATATATAACTGATAAGAAAAGGTTTAATTGCATATATAGGGTGCATTTCTTTCTAACCAAAATTTTGTAAACGTTGTGTGCCGTTTGTTATCGTTTGCTAAACGCTACAAAAGTAGAAACAAATACAGCGTTTAATCAGTGTTTACTGACCCTGTTTAAACTTTCAATAATACATGCAAATGTTGTTGGTAAACAGACTTATTACAACAGTTGAAACAAACACATCGTTTAATCAGGCTGAAGTTAGAAACAAATGTAGCGTTTGTACTACATTGTGTAACAAACGATGAACGACAAACTGTAGACGCAGTTTTAGCGAGTGCATAGTTTGTCAAAGTTTAGGTAAACTTTGAAAAAGTATGTTAGAAACAAATGATCAAAACATGTGCGCGCTTAGCCGTTTGTATCGTTTGTGTTAGAAAGAAATGCACTCATAATCTAAGAATTCTTACCTCTTAAATAACAGTTCAAAACTGGGAGATAAATTTGGAATAAGACTTGCTACACATTAGACCTACTTATATGTTTCATTTTTTTATTTTCTCGTCGCGATATAGCCTTTTTCTGCTGATGCGGCGTAAAGGAATCACCAGTCAATCAATTTTATTTTCTATATCTAAATTCGGTACACAAATTTTTTCTGAATATGGTATACAAAATTGTTGATCCAAGAAAAATGAAAATAAGGAGATGTCTGGTCTTTCAATTCCAATAAACCTTTTGTTACACACATATTCATTAAGAACAAAATAGTTTACAATAACAGGTCAATGTTTAAAAGGGACAACTATTTAATATTCCTGGAATGGGGAGGTGGCGGGGCAGTCAACTTTTAAAAATGACATCTTAGTCTTAGATGCATGACTTTATATCATTAGTTGTTATTGGCTTTGAACTAGCTGTCAGTAACTGCGAGTGCTCTCAGATCTGTACTTAGTGTCTTTCTGTTGTGGGGATGTATAAATACCCAGCTGCCTCGTCCACTCTGTGTTTTTGTTAGATGTATTTCTGTTTTGTATCGATCTGATGAGTTAAGCCTTTTCAACTAATTTTTATAGTTTGTTCTTATGTTGTACTGTTTCACCACTGTATCAGGTATGGGTAGGGTTGGCGCGTCTTCAAACTAGTTTAACCCCGCCACATTCTGTATGTGCCTGTCCCAAGTCAGGAGCCTGTAATTCAGTGGTTGTCGTTTGTTGCTGTAGATCATATTTGTTTTTCGTTCATTATTTTGTACATAAATCAGGCCGTTGCATGAATGAGCAACATGTAATAATCAATTTTAATTTCGTCTTATTTTTGGAAATTAACTAAAAACTAAAGGATAATTTATTTGAAAATGTTTTACCTTCTCATTTTATGTCTCTTACCAAGGTACACACAGTAAAAGAAATGCTAAACCCCTTTTTCATTGAACATGTGAAAAATATTGGCTCCTTTATAAAACAGTCATTAGAGCTGAGGGCAGAAGTCTGACTTTTTTCCATGTGTTTATTTCTTATAGAATTGTAATTTTTTGCTATATTATGTTTGTTTTTGTTTTTTGTCACAAACTAATTATGTTTATATGACAATAAAGTTATTAATATTATAATAGACATAGTTTTCTCGTTTGAATTGTTTTACATTTGTCATTTCGGGGCCTTTTATAGCTAGCTATGCGGTATGGATTTTACTCATTGTTGAAGGCCGTACGGTGACCTATAATTGTTAATTTCTGTGTCATTTGGTCTCTTGTGGAGAGTTGTTTTATTGGAAATCATACCACCTTCATATTTTTATATATGACATTGCAACTTGCAAAAAAGAATTATCTTTCAAAAAGCAGATTGAAAATAAATATTATATTACACAAAATATCTACGATAAGGTATAATAAAAGGACGGCATTATAAGTATATCAAGTACTTTTAGCATCCTCTGGGTATCTTTCAAGCTGGGCTTTCATGATTCGCTTTTATTCATATATTACGTTTTTCAGCTTTTAAAGGTTTGTTGTGCAAAGGCAGATAACGGATAGGTGCTGTTGAGGATGTTCGCTCCTCTTGTTTTTGAATTTTTGCCAGATATTCGGAATCCTCTGGTTTTATCCATATAGTGTCATTAGAAAAGTTTGCCCGCTTAACCCTACTTTTCTTTTAATATTTTTATTACATATAGTTTTAAAACTTGAGCCATATCTGAAAATCTTATAAAATCCTTGTTATTTTTTCATAGTTTTTGAAATAAAAAAAAGTGCTAATGTTAAATGTATGAAAAATCTAGAGAGAATTATTTCCCGCCAAATATTCAATGGCTTATATCTTGAAAACAAGCACACGGACCCTTCATTTTTTTCTGCTTTTCTAGTTCCTTTATTCATATACTTTTAATTTATAACAGTCTTTTAAAAATCTTGTTATTTTGAAACAGAGTAGCGAACATCTTTAAACTTATTTATAACGTGTCTAGATATAAAACTACTCAGATGTAAACATTAAGCCTCATTTAGTATAGACATTTTGTCTGTTTTTGAAGACCGTTTTTATTTTGACCACTAGATATCGTTTAACATAGTTATTGTTCAATTGAGGTGCATTTACACCTTTAAACGTCCAATCTGATTAAAATACAGATTATGTATCCACGGTTTTGCTTACAAGAATCTGAAAACACTCCATTCGGCTAACTCATTATTGTGCATAAACCAATTTTAAGGTGTGTGCATGTATCATTAGGACAAAACCAGAAGATCCCGAAAGGTTTTTTAAACAGAAAGTAGAACGAAACGTATTCAGATCCTTGAAAGCAGGTGTGGATCCAGGATTTTGAAAATGAAGGGGACCTTGGCAAACCAACATTTGGAGTGTTACTTATAAACAAGTTTATGCATTTATCATAATATGGCCCCTGGTCCCCTCTTAAATCCGCCTCTTGAAAGAGTTTTAATCAGATCGATATACCCAATATATTTGTTTTCATTTCATTTACTTTTCAGTACTTGCCGATTATACTGACCCTCAATGTGGTGGAAAACAAGCAATTGTCCACTTATTTGAGTGGAAATTTTCTGACATTGCAAATGAATGTGAAAGATATCTTGGAAAGAAAGGATTTTGTGGTGTGCAGGTATATGGAATATCTATAATACTAAAATAACGAGGTCCAATTTGTTAGCCTCAGTTGACAATGTTTTCTCGGGGTAACAATCTGCTCTATCACCCTCTCAGCTATGTGTTATTTATATAATGTCGTTTATGGAATACATAAATCACACATATATCGTTTATTGAATGTATCGTTAGTTAATTTTCTCCAAACTTGTATACCGTGAATTCATTATTATTCGTTGGATACCATTTTTTTTTTTTATTTCATTGATACAGAGGAAACCATGAATTTAAATGTTTAATGAGTTACAAATTTTCTATAGGAAATATGAAGACTTTTACAAAACGACCAAATCAAATATCCACGAAAAGGCAAATATTCCGCATTCCGCAATCCAGGAAAACAGGTACCAACAGAAATAAATAAATCCACAGTAGATGATCTCCCATCCAGACCCTCTACTTTGCATGAATGAACAACATGTAATAATCAATTTTAATTTCGTCTTATTTTTGGAAATTAACAAAAAACTAAAGGATAATTTATTTGAAAATGTTTTACCTTCTCATTTTATGTCTCTTACCAAGGTACACACAGTAAAAGAAATGCTAAACCCCTTTTTCATCGAACATGTGAAAAATATTGGCTCCTTTATAAAACAGTCATTAGAGCTGAGGGCAGAAGTCTGACTTTTTTCCATGTGTTTATTTCTTATAGAATTGTAATTTTTTGCTATATTATGTTTGTTTTTGTTTTTTGTCACAAACTAATTATGTTTATATGACAATAAAGTTATTAATATTATAATAGACATAATTCGAACGCATAGTATATAGTACTGTTCACGTTCTTTAGAGCTTGGCCTTTATTTCAACAGAGATATGTCTCGCAAAACGTCTGGATATCATTGAGATTTGTAAACTTTGAAAGTACTAAAAGCTTACTTTATTTCAGACCTCTCCTGTAAATGAGTATACCGTAATTACGAAAGAATACATACGACCTTGGTGGGAACGTTATCAGCCAGTCAGCTACAAAGTAGCATCACGAAGTGGAAACGAGGCTGAATTTAAAGATATGGTTGATAGATGTAAAAATGTAGGTGTAAGGTATGCGAAATAGATTTTTACATATGTGCATGCCCGTGTGTATTAACGTTTCGATTAATGACAAATCTTTAGTACAAATTACTTCAGACACGAGTTTTCCTTTAGGTTTCTTTACGTTGCTGCGGCATTGTCGTTTTATCCATTTATGTTTTTCATTCTCTATTGGGTCTCGTCTGCTGAACTTCACGTAATGAAAATTTAAAGCATAAAAATACTTGTTCAAAATGTTGGCTAGAAAATTTGGTGTTGGTGTCAAATTATTCAATATTTTTTTTCAATTTTTTAAACTTTAATTGATTTAAGAACTTGTATTGTGTAGACTCTCATCCATAGTGGAGGACCAAATGTTTCACTCTGGACATTTTATGTGTATGTGTGTCGTAGACTCTCTCACAGATGGATACTATTACGTCGACAACCGATAACGCGTGTGACTTAGCATAATAAGACATTCTAGACGCGGTGTCATAGGTACCTATTTATTTTGAACTGCATTTCATAAAAAAAAAAACAAAAATGCAATTTAGTCATATTAAAAGATAATAGAAATAAATCTGTCACAGTCTAAACAAGACATGTGTCTCAAACTTGTTCATTTATGTATTTCCAGGATATACGTCGATGTTGTTATAAACCACATGGCGGGGCTAGGTAGAACTGGGAAGGGTACAGGCGGATCATCATTTGATTCAAGCAACTACGATTTCCCTGGTGTCCCATTTTCCCGCCAACATTTCAATGATAAAGATAAATGTCCATCTCATGATGGAATGGTAAACAACTATGGCGATCCTAACAATGTCCGAAACTGTTTTCTGGTCGGATTGACGGACCTCGACCAGAGACAGGAATACGTACGTAATAAGATAGCAGGCTTCTTCAATCACCTAATTGATCTCGGGGTAGCTGGTTTTAGAGTAGACGCGGCCAAACATATGTGGCCTGGAGATATTTTAGCAATTCAGAAACTTACAAAAGATCTTCCTGAAGGGGGAAAGCCCTTCTTTTACCATGAAGTTATAGACCAAAATGACGGTGCAATCAAAGTCAATGAATATTATCCAAATGGTCGTGTCACAGAATTTAGATTCTGTCAAAAAATTGCACAAGGAGCACGTAACTTTGGAGAATTAGGCGGCGTCTACGATCCAGGATGGGGCATGGCTGATTCTGCCCATGCTTTCGTTTTTGTTGACAACCATGACAACCAAAGAGGTCATGGAGGTGGTGGAAATAGAGTCACACATAAAACTCCACGTGATTACAAAATAGCGGTTGCTTTCATGTTAGCAAATGACTATGGATTTCCTCGAATAATGAGTAGCTATTACTTTGGAGATGATTCGTCACAAGGACCACCCCACAACTCGGATTATAGTATAAAGGATGTCACAATAGAAAATAACGGAATGTGTGGTAACGGTTGGGTATGTGAGCACCGATGGAATCCGATTGGAAACATGGTTGCTTTCCGAAATGCTGTTACCGGAACATCGAAAGTTCATTGGAGAGACCAAAATGATCAAGTGTCTTTTGCAAGGGGGAACAAAGGATTTTTTGCTATGGCCAAACAGGGACATATGGACGAGACCTTACAAACTGGACTCCCTGCTGGAGAATATTGCAATCTCATAACTGACTGCAAAAAGAAGATAACAGTCGACGGAAGCGGAAATGCTCATATTGTTATTGACAATAGTGAAGAGCCAATACTTGCATTCATCGTTGGTATGTTTGATTAATTTATGTCTCGATTATTCTTACCATTTAGGTAAGTAAAATGATGATGCCAAAAGTTACACTGATGCCAAGTAAAATAATAAGACAAAACCAAAAAGTTAAGTTTCTGTCTTTAAAAGGCAGCAAGTTATCTTCTATCTTTTTTGTTTATTTTAAGGATTGTTTAGCTTCAGTTTAAGGATTGTTTAGCTTCAGTTTAAGGACAAGTTTTTGTTTTCAAAACTTTCAAAAAGTGCCAAAAAAAATTAAAGATGGTCAAATATGAAATCAGGGTAAATCAGAAAATAACATTGTTTAGATGAAGTAGATATCAAAGGTAAAAAAAAATCCATGAAGATATACAAGATTAAAGTGATTACAAAATGGCGTTGCTTTCATGTTAGAAAATGACTTATACTTAGTGTATGGTGTCAAAACAAATTTTAGAAATAAAGTGATTGGAATTTATCTACACACCTGATGAAAAGCATAGAATCGAGATTGGTAAAATATATAAAAAAAATAAGCAATTCATGAAAGTTCGAAATTGAATGAAGAATCGGGAAAATATATATATAAAGGACTTTGTTACCAATGAAAAATAACTACTCTGCAGTTCTCGCTATGCCTACAATCACTTTAGAACAGGCGTTGTGAGAATCACCAAGTAGTTAAATTGCCATCATGCTAAAAAAGAAATATACGATTCTCGCAAATTTGAATCCGATTATTAAATGAAGAAAATCGAATATGCAACAATAACCTCTGGGAGCTCATCAGGTAGCACCTGTCTCATATTAGTTTATTGCTATTATATTTTCCTGCATCATATTTTGCCAGGTGGACCATCCACACCTTCTAATAATGGAGTTCATTCTGGTACGTCAAATACTAACAGTTCCGGTTCCGGAAGCGGTACCGGCACTGGAAGTGGCACCGGAACAGGAAGCGGAAGTGGAATAGTTTCTCCAACAAATGGACCAGTTCCGAAAGGATTTCAAAGAACCATAATTCTTTTCGAGGGACGAACATCTCCTGGACAGGACTTGTTTATAAGAGGCGGAATAGATGAAGGTCATAGGCAAGGTGAGTCAGATATAAATGTAACAAGCCAAGTAAAGATTACGAAAAAAAAAATATTTAAGAAATATTACTCCAGAGCCATTACACAGAACCGATCTATGTTACTGAAATTAGACATTATTGATCGTCTGTCTCGAGACTTTTCTTTAACATATGAAGTGGTGTACTGTTCCTATGTTTTTCCTATGGAAAAATGATATGAAGATCTAACATTCATTTACCAAACCAAAATAAGAACAAAATACGAATTAAGGATGTTCGCTACTCTGTTTCAAAATAATAAGCTTTTTAAAAGACTGTTATAAATTGATAGTATATAAATAAAGGAACTGAAAAAGCAGATAAAAATGAAGGGTGCGTGCGCTTGTTTTCGATATATAAGCCATTGAAAATTTGGCGGGAAAACAATCTAGATTTTTCATATATTTAACATTGGCACCTTTTTTCTGTCTAAAAGTATGAAAAAATAACAAGGATTTAATAAGATTTTCAAAGATAGTATTTTAAATTATATTTAATCAAATTATGAAAAGAAAAGTAGGGGTTAGTAGGCAAAAATTTGTAATGGCACTATATGGATAAAACCAGAGGATTCCGAATATCTGGCAAAAATTCAAAAACAAGAGGAGCGAACATCCTTAAATTCACCTGTGCGGTCATATTTTTAATTCTAATGAAGCACAAATGAGAATTAATTTAATTAAAGTACAACATAGCTAGGTCTTATACCTGATTTTTGGAACAAGCATTGTCCAGCGAAAACTACAATACTTTTTTTGAAAGGGTGTCCGTGGACTATTCGTTTGAAATGTTTGTTAACCTCTATGTAATGTGGTCTATGGTGGAGAGTTGTCTCATTGGCAATCGAACCACATCTTTTTATGTTTTATTTTAACCAAGTTTGGTCCCTTTTACACCATTTATCTTAAAAACCATACAAAAATACTTAACAGTGTTTTAAAGGGACTAGCCATAATTACAATTCCCGACTGCATTTTTTTTAAATAACAAGAATCCAAATGTGAACATCGTTATTTTAAGTCATGAGAACTCGTGATATATATAATATTTTTTTTAGAGAATTGCACTTTATGAACATTTTAATAGGATCGGTTTGAGATACTAATGAAGGTAAGGCCAGAAAAGCTCTTCGGACGCACGGATCAATAAAGTATAATGTTCGTTTATGAATTTATAATTTAAAATGCACCTTGTGTTTTGGGATGATACATTTTGCACCTTGAAGTAGAGTTTGCATATTCATGTTCTTTGAATATCTTATAAATGTGGAATTTCTAGAATACTGTCCTCGTTCATCATATGAATCAACTTGAACCTTTAAGAACAAAAGGTATGCATTCATTTAATACATCAAGAAATGCCTGAAAGTACTGAATAGCCATAAACTTTATGAGAATATTATACACTAAAGTAACATCCAGAAAGATAAATAAAATTGCTACCTTTCTACAATTACAAAGAATGAAGTTTTGATGTAAATTTCTTAATTTTTTGTTGTCAAAATTATTATTCAACATGGAAAATGACTAAAGGTAGGTTTACAACAGAAGTTAAGTTTTAAAATATCGCGATAACACTGGCCCTGAAATAATTAAACAAATGCTCATTTTTTCTAATGTTGCAGGATGCCAACATACAGCTTCCTCTAGCGCATGTGCAATACCAATAAAAAGTCATGATTTAGGATCCAGCGACCACTTTGCAAAGTATAATGCCTGGCGACAAGGTGACTCTTACCTAGACTGGTACGGAGCAGAACCAGGACAAGGAGATTATCATGGTCAAACTCCACAAGGAACACCAGCTGTTTGGACTACAAACCAACCTGGAAAACCCGGATATAATGAACTTAACTCGTAATTATAAACTGTTTGATTTGGGTATTGTTATTGCTTAAGATATTCGACTTTTTAAAGGGTGGGTTGGGATGTTAATACTATTACTATATATTAACGTATCATTCGAGTATTCCGATTTCCAAAACAACATTTTTAAATTGAATATACGAACTCGACACTTAACCTTGCATGATGAGTTACAAATTGTCATATGAAATGAGTTAACTTGGATCAAAGACAACTCTTTAACAAAAATGTTTATTTGGGTAATAAATATTTTTAAGCGTGTATGAGAAACAGAATTAACACCATTTATGTTATCTAGAATTTTTGAATATAGTTATGAAAATGCATGTTTGACACAAACGTACCGGTGATCCAAAAAAGGTGTGTCCCTTAACCTAGATCTTCCTTCTGAAACAAAACTATATAACGACGTACGATATATATGCTTTAAATATTTTTTAGATACGGAGAACATTTCTGGTTAGTAGATATTGAAATGGACTGCGACAAAACTGAAAATGGATGGTTCGAGGTAAAAGCCGTTATTAATAATAACTGGGAGAGCAATGTTCCCGGAAGCTCTTGTCACTATGGAAACGTTCCATATAGAAGCCAGAACCACTGGGCAAGATGTGGAATGAAAAACGTGCTTCATTTTAGTGCAGTCAACTGTGAAATATCTGAAATACCAACAAGTTAATAAACATAATAAATATCAAATTATCAGTGTTTTCCTTAATGTGCTATTTTCAAAACCAAGAACATTATACTAGTAGGCTTTGAGAATCAAGTTCCAAAGTACAATGATAGCTGAAAGCAGTACAAAAAATCTGAGGACAGGCCTCAGGTGTCAAACGTTTTAAACAAAAATGAGGAGATGTGGTATGATTGCTCACGAGACATATATCAAACAGATTTAACACGAAGTTGTAGTACGCAATTGTAGGCAACCGTTGGCCTTCAACAATGAGCAAAACCAATATCGTATAGTCGGCTATAAAAGGTTCGACATGAAAAATGTGAAACAATTCAAACAAAAATTAAAGGCCTTATTTATAATAACAGAATGATTTACGAAAAACAAATATGGCAGATATGAACCAACGAAACCAATGTACCACAGACTCCTGACTTATGAGAAGCACATACATAAAGTGGTTGGGTTAAAAATGTTTGTGAGCGCTTACTCCTCCCCAAACCTTAGACAGTGGTGTTATTACACAAGATAAGAACAAACCTTTAATTAAGATCACCTCAATTTTAGATAAATGTACTGGGATTAATTCACTATCAGTGTCACTTACTGGAACGTCCATTATAATAGATTAACCAAAGAGGGTCTGGATGGGGTTTACAGAATAGAGAATAATAGACAAAAAGTGCAAAATAATGGGCAAAACATAAAGAATAGAGAAAAATAGGCACACAAATAAAGAATAGAGAATAATGGGCAAATTGAATAGAGAATATAGAAAAATGGTCTAAACAATAAAGAATAAAAAAAATGATGCCATCAAATCTTAAGTGGCATTTCTCAAAAAGAAGAACTAGCTACACCGAGAATTAACCACACGTATAACATCTTAAACAGGTAGTGATTTCAGGCGTATACAGGTCCTTCTACACTTGAGACACCCTTCGTGTAAAACTTCCCGACTAAAGTTTGTCATCGGAGTAACGCGTTCAATCCTCAGCTGGGTCAAACCAAAGACTTTAAAATTGGTATGTGCTGCCTGCTTCATTGCTAAACACGCGGTATTAAGGAGTAAGAACAACTATTGGTCGGCTCGGAGTTAGTATCATATGTCTGGGTATGGTATGTGTTTAACTTACCTTGAGAACAAGCATGTAGGAATATGCCTCAGAGTGTCGGTCAAGTACAAAGCATTGTTCATATTCATTTTGCATTAACATGTTCTCGTCCTGATCATTCATTGAAAGTGGCGGATCCAGAAATTTTCATAACTGACTGCCTAAGAAGGGACCAGTCATGCTTCAGTGATTCCCTATAAAATCAACCAAATTTTTCCCACAAAAGGCGGGCGGACCTTTGCAACAACTCTTTGAGGGGTCCGTAGGTGACATGTTGCAAGGCTAAATTTCTGTCCCTATCAAATATACCCTCATTTCCCGTGGCAGTCTAAATTTCCCCGACCTAATCCTTGACGCTCTATTACAGAGCCTACCTATTGTTTTTATTGTTAATTTGTTCTCGTCCTGAATATGCATGAAATATTTGCCACTGGACGTTAAGCAACCAACAATCAATCAATCAATCGCTAGAAGAGACTTAAAAAAAAATAAAAAACAAAAGGACGCCATATAAAAACATCTACAAATCACTCTATATCTTTTGTAGCTGCGGAACCGAAGCTCTTAGGTCCTTGTGATATTTTTTGACTATCATCGAAATCGCGGGAGATACTACGCAATCTAGACATATCAAATGTCATGACACATGTGCATATAACAAACAAACAAAAAAATCGAACATCGATTACAAAAGTAAAGCATACAACAATACGGTAATTCGTCTAAAACCGAAAGTAAATAATAATAAGTGCTCTGGCAGGACAAACTTATCCTAGGTACCATGCCACACTGCGATACTGCTTTATCAGTGGTCAAACGCAGTGATGAGTCAAAAATAGTAAGGGATAACATTGGGTCAAACAACATACAAAAACGTGCAGAAGTATGATTAGAAAGAAATGGTTAGTATATGTAAATGAGACAGCAACCTGGCGACAAAATTTATAGGCAGTGCAACATGAAAACACCTTTTCTCATCAAAACAGGAAATTATATTAGGTGCGCAGAAAGGGTAAGACAGTCCTATTTCTCCTGAATAGACAGTGGTTCTACTAACCAAGTCAAGTTTAATAAGTATATATATTCTTATTCGATAGAGGATACAATTGACATGTGTAAACCAACATGGAGCACTTATGAAAATATGTCCGTTTTGTTTACACATTGATTTACAAACAAATCATTGTTACAACCTTCCTTATTCATGTTATTGTTTTAAAACGTAATGGAATATACCATAAATGGAAAGTAAGTACTAAATCATTTCGGCTGTGAAGAGATGTTAATATAAAAAAGAAGATGTGTATGATTGCCAATGAGACAACTCTCCACAAGAGACCAAATGACACAGAAATTAACAACTATAGGTCACCGTACGGCCTTCAACAATGATCAAAGTCCATACCGCACAGTCAACTATAAAAGGCCCCGAAATAACAATGTAAAACAATTCAAACGAGAAAACTAACGGCCTAATTTATGTACAAAAAATGAACAAAAAACAAATATGTAACACATAAACAAACGACAACCACTGAATTACAGGCTCCTCACTTGGGACAGGCACATACATACAGAATGTGGCGGGGTTAAACATGTTAGCGGGATCCCAACCCTCCCCCTAACCTGGGACAGTGGTGTAACAGTACAACATAAGAACGAACTATAAAAATCAGTTGAAAGAGGCTTAACTCATCAGATGGATAAAAGTACAAATACTACAAATACAAGTGGACGTGGCCGGGTAATTGTAATTAGCATGTTATGAAAATCATTATATATCATCCTTGTTTTGCCTTCTTGTTACTATTTAACACTGGCATTCAAGGACTTTATTGCCGCCATATATATAAAAATAGGAAGATGTGGCTTAATTGCCAATGAGACAACACACCACCAGAAACCAAATGACATAGAAGTTAACAAATATAGATAGAAGTTAGCAACTATAGGTCAACGTAGGGCCATCAACAATGAACAAAACCCATACTGCATAGTCCCGAAATGACAAATATAAAACAACTAAAATGAGAAAACCAATGGTCTAATTTATGTGAAACTGAAAAAATGTCAACCAACGAATTACAGGTTCCTGGCTGCGGTCAGGTACATACAGAATATGGCGGGGTTAAACATGTCTGTGGCCTAATCTGGGACAATGTTGTAATAGCACAACATATGAACAAACTTAAAATCAGTTGAAAAGTGCTTAACTCATTAGATCTATACAAAGAAGAAAAACAAGTAACAAAAACACAGACCAGACGTGGCAGGGTATTTATACATCCCCACAACAAAAAAAAGACACGAAGTACAGATCTGAGAGTATTCGCAGCTACTGGCAACAAGTTATAAGGCAATAACAAGTAATAAGAAAATTATGTATTTAAGACTAAAATATCAATCAGTCCTTTTTTAATATATCAACAACTTGTTTTTTATATCAATAACCTTATTTAGCTGATACGGCATATAAGAGATCATCAATCAATTAATGTAAAGACTCTACTTATTCCATGCAAGTTAGTTTTACTTTTCGTAACTAAAAACGGAATCCCCAAACGTTTCACACTTAGATATCGTCTGACAGTTTAGTTTACAACGACCTATATATTCAAATCATTTGACTCTATTAATCACTGATAAAGCAATAGGCCTGTCTTGCTGTCTTGTGACCGATACATTATCAGGTCACAGTGGGAATTTTACCTGCAGACGACAGTAGACAATGTTTACCTTTGGAATTATAGTAGTGATATATTTGCACATAGGTAATTGATATTTCCTTTGATGTTTAAACTGATAAACGTTTGACCAAGAAGATAAGTTTAGCAAATTTGATGGATTTCTTTTTATTCAAGTTCTAAAAAAGCGAGTAAAACATGTGTAGTAATTTAGGTTTAAGTCCTTGTTGGAACTATACAATAACTAGAGGCTGCCTTATCATTATATGTTTTATTGATTTATTTGACAAATGTAGTGTTAGAGTAGAACTGAAGATCTGTAAAATTTTATTCAACTTTTATAGATCATGTAGATTAGGGATTGCCTCATAGGTCTCAAGGTAGCGGGCTCGTCTCGATTGTGAGAAGTTGTACGCTCGGTTTCGAACCCCAGCCGGGTCAAACAAAAACAAAATGAAAATTGTAATTTGATGCTTCTCCTCTAAGTACGTGACATTCAGCAGTAATAATAAAGACTGGTCGGCTCAGAGTCAGAATATTGTGTCTGCCAGGGTAAGGTGACACGTCTGACAGCGGACTAGTACCTTATGAACAAGAACATAAAAATTTCCGGCTCAGCGTGTCGGTCCAGTAAATTGCAGAGTTTATTATATTCATAAAACATATTGATGTTCTCGTCCTTAAAATGCATTTAATTTGCCACTGGACGTTAAACAGCCATCCATTCATCCGTCATTATCATGATATCGTCATGAATATGTATTTAATTAATTTGCCACTGGACGTTACACAGTCATCCATCGTCATCATATTGACTAGGAACAATTAAGAGCTTGACACATTGTGTAGACATCTGCCTATTATTGAAGGCTTTGTGTAGCCTCTAGCTGTCTTTTGGTTATTTTAGTCGTTGAGTTGTTGTCTCGTTGACATTTATCCCACATTATTAAATGTATTCGTATTTCACTTGTCTTTAACAATGGATTGTTTATTATAAATGTGGCACCAATTTTCGTGGATTTTTTCGTGGGTGAAAGTAAATATGAAAATAAGAAGATTTGGTATGATTGCCAATGAGACAACTCTCTACCAGAGACCAAATGACATAGAAGTTAACAAATATAAGTTTCCGTACGGCCTTCAACATTGAACAAACCCATACCGCAACACAAATTTAGATGTTTAACGACATATAAATTTTCTTTAGGAGTGTAAGAAAAGTTTGACAAAACCACAAATTTAAATATCCACGAAAAAAAGAGTTTACACTTAATTCACAAAAAATGGTATCCATGAAAGAAAATGAATACATTTTCTAATTTTATTCCTTCGCACAGCTACCACCAAAACGCAAGTTGAATATGGAGATCCTCATTGTGATGGAAAACAGGTAATAGTTGAGTTGTTTGAATGGCGGTTTGCTGACATTGCTGATGAATGTGAACGATTCTTAGGCGATAAAGACTTTTGCGGTGTTCAGGTACGTTTTATATGAGTGTTTTTTATCTTGTTTTATTGTAATATTAATAGATAAATTAGGAATTATATGGGAAGTCTTGACAGGTCTTCTAACTTTTCATATGTTCATCCTAAATATACCCGTATGTTGAAGGGGAGAAAAGACATGCGCAAACAAATAATTATTTTCCTCTTTTTAGAACAATAATAATGAAAAGACTTTCAATGAAATAATATTAAATTGCAAGTTTTGTTTACTCGTACTTTTAACCCTTGCAGACCCTAGTTTTCTTGATATTGAAATCCGTTAAAAAAGTCTTTAAAAAAATTCGAATCGCTTCTAACGAAATAAGTAAAAGATATCGAGAGTACATGCAGAAACCAGAATTCGAAGAAAAACAGACGATATAATGACCAAAAAAGGAAAATCGACGAATATATAAATCCATTAAAAATAAGAGGAAAAACAGATGGAGCAAAACGAACCCAACTAACAACCTCATATGAAGAAAAAAAATTAACAGAATGCATTACGTAAGTGCAAATAATTAAAAGAAATGTTTTACCTAATATATAAAATATATGCATTATATATAGCACATATTGAACAGGAATTGCTTACCCTTCCGGAGCACATGAGTTCAACCCTTGTTTTTTTTTAGAATTCGTGGTGCTCAATCTTATGTGTTCTACGTAGTGTTTTGTTGACTATTTCGTCATTTTTTCGATTTTTTTTCCATGACGTTGTCAATTTTACTTCGACTTATGAGTTTTGAATGTTCACTTAGTATCTTTCGTTTATTTTTTTAAAACAAATGATTAATTCATTTCAGGTTTCACCGGTCACCGAACATGTGGCTATTTTTGACCGGCCTTGGTATGAGAGATACCAACCAGTCAGTTATAAAATCGAATCGAGGAGTGGAAACGAAACAGAATTCAAAGATATGGTTGACCGTTGTAAAAATGTAGGAATCAGGTACATCTTATTTGAATAAAACCACGTGTTAAAAATTGCATGCGCATAACATGTATTTCTGCAACATCCGTCATCTGTTGCACCCGTGACCCACCATTTATTAACGTATCATTAGTATAAGTATTACTGCTTTTTCTAACTTGATTGTGTAAACACCTTTGTAAATTTGACCAATCGAATGACAGAAACAATTCTTCAAATTCACAAATTGTCATTTTAATCGCATGTCCGCTTGAAAATACAGGCTTCGTGATGTTTGTACGTCCGCCCGTACTTATTTTAGTCCATATATACTAAAAAATTGCTTCGAACCGGTCCATTATTTTATCTAAACTTATAACATTGTGTTGCACAACCTATCGTGACTAGCTTGGTGTTCATAGCTTTGTAAATTTATAAATATCGGAGTGTTAGTTTACATTATAAAAAAAGGATATATAACGTTATAATTCAAAATAGGAAGTTTTAAGGCTTATTCAAAAACTTATTAAAGCAAAAATATCAAATTATCTTGTATGCAATTGATTATCTAGTGAATATACTCTTCCATCATGTCTATGTGACGTATTGTATGCGGTCAGTTGCAATGTTTGAAATATGTGTTTTTATGTAAATAAAATTGAGAATGGAAATAGGGAATGTGTCAAAGAGACAATAAAGACCATTTAAATTTTCCTGACAGGTTTTGTACACTATGTCCTTTAAGTCTTGTGGAGAAAAAAGTAAAATAACAAAAATATCGAACTCCAAGGAAAATTCATTAAGGAGGTTACTCCTTAAACATGTATCGTACTCATGGAATAAGATATCATACGAGTATTATATTATTTTCTAAAGCTGTTATTTACATATACTCAACAACTAAATAACGCAACACATCTTCCCATCTACAGTAGTTTCAGAATTTCGTGTTTTTGCTAAATATTGGTTATAAAATATATAGTGTATTTTAATCATATTGACCTTGACATTAGTCCACATATTTACAGAGAAATTTTAGTTATTAGGAATTTCATCCAAAACAGTGAAAAATCAAAAGTCTGAGATTTTGATAAATAATTTCAAACTAAATTGGTCATTAAAATAAAAGTCATTAAAAAACAAATATGACAGTCATTTTCCTAATTTGCTAGTGAAAAAAAAACAAACCAAAAAACTTGCGATTTCAGTTTTCACTAATTTGGAAACATTTTCGTTCTTTTTACAGAATTAGACCAGTACAATTTTTAATCATTTCAATCACTTTTTTAAAAAGTAATATGCAATAGTAATGTTCATTCCAAAGACATTAATGGCATTGGTGCGTTTATTCAATTGTATAGTATATCATTGTAACACTTATGATTTACTTTCAAATTGACTTTTGCTTTCAATTTCAATAAACTACTTGGAAAAGGTTCTGGGGTATTTATTTGTTTGTATTATTTTTCTTATAATCTTCATAATTTTAATGTTTTTGTTTGTTTGTTTGTTTGTTTGATTCTATTTATTAACAGATTTTATATTTTGCAACTCGTGGTCATAAATTATATCAATAATTGTAATGAACGACAAAACAATTAATTGATTGATGGGTAAAGATGTTTATCATATTTTAAATTAGAATTTGAGCGACACTGATAGATAATGTTGATTATTGCAAGACAGTCAATATTATTATCAATATAACTTTGTAGAATCTACGTCGACGTCGTTTTAAACCATATGACTGAACCCAACTTACATGGTAAAGGCATTGCAGGTTCAACTTTCAACTCAACAACTCTTGACTTTCCTGCTGTACCATACAACAGATCGCATTTCAATGCTCCAAGCAAGTGTCCATCACGGGATGGAAAGATCCACAGTTATAACCAACCTGATGAAATCCGAAATTGTTATTTAGACAAATTACCAGACTTAGATCAAAGTCAACCATTTGTTCGCAGTAAGATTGTTCATTTGCTGGATCACTTGATAGATTTAGGAGTGTCCGGGTTCAGAGTTGATCGCGCTAAGTTTATGCATCCGGAAGACATTTTAGCCATAGAGAAACTTACAAGAAATCTCACAGATGGCGGAAAGCCTTTCTTTTTCAATCACGTAGAAGATTACAACCAGGATTCAATCAAAAGTAGCGAGTACTATCAGAATGGACGCGTCACAGAGTTTCAATATTGTAGAAAACTGGCTGCAGGAATTAATAATTTCACATTATTAAATGACCTTAAAGGTCCTTCATCAGGAATGGCTGACTCACCACATGCCCTTGTTTTCGTTGATAACCATGACAACCAAAGATCCGATATAAGTAATGTTTTAACTCATAGAACACCGCGTGAGTATAAAATGGCAAATGCATTCATGTTGGCGAATGATTATGGATTCACTCGAATAATGAGTAGCTATTATTTTGGCGACGATACACAATTAAGTCCACCACAATATACGAATAATAGTATGAAAGATCCCATTACATCTATTAAACAACAAGGTACATGCGGACATGGTTGGGTATGTGAGCACAGATGGCCTTCAATAGCTAACATGGTAGTTTTCCGCAATGCTGTAGAAGGAACGGGGAAAAGACATTGGAGAAACCAAAACAATCAACTGTCATTTGCACGTGGTACAAAAGGATTTTTCGCCATGGCCAAAAACGGTAAAATGAACGAAACTTTAGATATAGGACTTCCGGCAGGAGAGTACTGTGACCTTATTACTGATTGTAGAAAAACAGTAACTGTGACTAAAAATGGATATGCACGAATTGAGATTGACAGCGCTGATAGACCAATACTAGCGTTTATTGTAGGTATGTCTATTTCAAAAGTATTAAAAAGACAATATTTATAACAGTTACATTTTTGTACTATACATAGTAACAAGTTGCTTTTAGTCCGTGGACTACGTTAATGTAAAAATTAGAAAAAAACATGTTTCTAACTATTGAAATTATCTCTTATTATTGGTTATCAATTGAATATGTACATGTACATGTGTATACTGAGTCTTCTGTAAAAAAAGAAATCACAGAGAGCCAAGTTCTATTTTTAAGATATATTTACCACATATTTCGAACCATACAGATATGCTTGAAAAGTCTATTTTGCATGTTTGTTATTATTTATATTATTTTTATAATTATCATCTCCCCTTTACCAAAAAAAAAAAAAATGAGACTGAAATAAACAAAATGTAAAAAAAGGAATTCCATACTAAGGGGACTTTTAAACACCATAAGTCGAGTAAGAACGGACTACACCTTGTTCAAAATGAAAATTGACGAAACAAAAAAATGTTACAATACACAGAAAACTAATATTTAAACAAAATTGGAAGTGAACGAAGGTGCTCCAGAAAGTGATTTCTTCGAATATTAAAGATGCATTATATATACCCCCTACTACATGAATCAGTGTTTCCCTCGTAATGCGATTTCAATTAATATCAAATGAAAATGTCACCGTCTAATCGATCAATGGACCGGAAGTTGGGCAATATGTATTTTCATGTTATATTATTATAATTGTATATGAAAACTTTGCAATAACTACAAAATGTGAAGTTTTATGCATTTGACACAGCCGAAAAGTTCATGACCTTCATAGTGTGTCGAAGCAAAGAAAATATACAAGTTACATGTATGTTAAATAAAAGTGATAGAATTTATCGGATGGTATGTGTACGGGTAATGCGATGGAAACAACAGTTTTAATTTGTTTTTAAAGCTAGTCAGGTCACGCGTATTAAATTCTGGCGCATTATAACGCTGTATGACGTCTGTTATAGGTAAGACCCCGTCATGTTTGTTCAGGTTAGGTCTACCACTTTTGACATTAACTGCGATAATGAATATACGGAGGACTCCAACACGGTAATAGTCACATCAAAGCATTAAGATGTTTCATAATTGAATTGATATATTGAACTACTGTATATTGAGTTTAAAAATTTTGTACTTTATTTTTGTAGATGGTCCACTTGCAAATCCAGAAACGCATTTTGGATTGCATAAAGGAAATGTAATAGGCAATGTTATAAGCGGAGGCAGTCTCAGTAGAAGTACAACTCAAAGAGAAACAACGACGGTACCAGTCTTATCGACTGTTGCAGCTAATATTTCTACTACAGAAGCAGAGATTGATACAACGTCACGTGTTATGACAATGAGCTCTCCCACAACTACTGCTAGAGAAACTACCACTACCATGATATCTAGTTCTGCGACTACAGTGCGAACTTCTACTTCTTCACCAAAGTGTGATGACACTAGGAGGACTGTTATTTTCTTTCAAGAGTACACTGTGTCTGGACAATACTTGTTCATTCGAGGTGGTATAGATGATCGTCACAGATCAGGTATTTCGCATAGAAGTATCTTTTTGAACAGTCAATCAATAACAAATATTAATTTTGGTTTTTATCATAAGGGGACAACCATTTGATTTTTTTATGAGGGAAAGAATAATTTTGAAAATGAATATCCTGGCTTGGACCCCGGAAATACACAAGCACGCTTAGCAAGAGATCTAACATAATGTTCAATCCGCAACACAATCACCCTGTGGTATACTCCCTTTATGTCGACACACGGCTATACAAATATGTGGAAGGGGTTTTAATTTTTGTATTATTTATTTTATTAGGCAAGTTTTCTAATTTCGCTGCATTTGTTCCCAATAACTCCATATTCCTTGTATTGTAAATGTAGTTCCTCATTATTCTATATTTTATAAGCGTTTGGCAAAAGGAGAAGGTCCGTTTAGGGCTCGTTTTGACCTAATATTCGAAGTACGTCTTATGAAAAATTTTTGACATTTTTTAAACACGTAAGTGTCTACTTCAGTCGATTCAATTAGTGTATGTAAAAGATTTGGACTGATTTGGTCATTAAAGACTCCCAAATAGAGGCTTTAATACGAAAATCTATCAAATATGCCATAAAACGTCACTTTTCAAATGGTTTTTGTCTAAAATGAAAGTGGCCGCATTCGTGTTCAGTCTCAACCTTTATATATGTTATGTATTATCATCAAATACAACATATATTTAAATATTAAGAATGAACACAAATGCGGCCACTTCCATTTTAGACAAAAACCACCTTAAAATTAGCACGGATGCTAAAATTGTGAAGATTTTAGTAATATTGCATGAATTTATGATGTTATTACCCTATGCATGTGCATTGTATTGTCAAAATAAGCCCAGATTAATGGAACAGAATATTCTTCTTTCCAATAAAAATCTTAAAGTTTACATTTTAACAAATTTGTAAAATTGCTATATTTTGTGGCCAAAAAGGGGTCTTACCTTTGTCCACTCTTTCTTTTTTACTCTATTTTTTAAACCTATTATAGACAGTCTCAATAGAATAAAAATCAAAGAGAGGATTTCTTTCATAGGATCGCTACCTAGTATACACAAATGACGTATGTATGCAGCAGTTAAACTAAGCAGCAACCTTACCGAAACAGAGATATTTTATTCGCAGTTATATCTTGCATAAGACATGCTTAGGCATTACACCATTTTAGTTAAAGCAGTTGCTAACATCTGAATATGAATTAACTCAAAATTGCTGATTTTGACAGCTTGCAGTTTTTTTGTTCCATAAATGCAAGACGTTTGAAGACTCAAATGAATTAAAGTTAAATGAATATTAAAAGCTGACAAACTTATTTTTCTTATGTTGTGCTGTTACACCACTATCCTAGCTTCCACAAAGACGTTTAAATCTCCCGCTCTCTGTCTGGGAATGTCCCGAGTCAGGAACCTGTGAATAAGACTGTGTGTTTTTCATTTGTTTCTGTATATCGTATTTGTTTTTCGTTTCTTGGTCTTTGTTTTTATCGTTTGAAATGTTTTACATTTTGTCATGTTGTGGCCTTTTATAGTTTCTTATGCGGTATGAGATTTTTGTTAACGCATATAAACGTTTTATTCCTAAATATTTCCTGATACAATTACCTTAGTTGTCCAGGTAAAAGGTATGGGTATGGGATTTTCTCATTGTTGAAGGCCGTACGGTGACCTGTAGCTGCCAACATCTACGTCATTTGGTGTATGATTGATAGTTGCCTAATTTGCAACCATGTCAGATCTTCTTTTTTTTAATTAAACTTCGTGTAACTAGAGGCTCTCAATAGCTTGTGTCGCTTAACTGGATCTTCAACAATGGCCACTTTTGGTAAGAAATCAACACGAAAGGGCAATAATAAAGTTAATTTCAGTCATGTTGACATATTTGTAGATATCTTGTCATATGCAAATTTTTGCAGTTGAAAGTTTCTACCTATCTTTGTAACTATTATACCTTTCAAGATAATAGGCCAAAACTCCAAAATAATGTTAAAATCATCTTTAAATTGCGAGTTGACTAAAGATTACAGACATATTGCTTATTTGTAGATCTGGTCTTGTTGGTCATTTTGGCTCTTTCAAGTTTTTATCTTATATTATTTAAGATATTAGCAAAGACGATTAAAAATACCCAATGGTAAAAAATCATTTTTAAAGAGTAATAACTCAAAACACTAAGTCCTATAAGAAGTCGTCTGGCAGTTTTGACGTTAATGGATCTCATCATTCTGAACATTTCTACGTACGACGGGCGACGACGACGGACGACGGATGCCAAGTGATAAGAAAAGCTCACTTGGCCTTTCGGCCAGGTCAGCTAGAACTCAGAATTTTTATAGGCAAAACAAGTGACCTTCTCTATTATACAGGAATAGTTATCCTTTTTTATTGAAAATTATTTTATAGGTTGCAAAGATAATCCTGTTGCATCAATCAGTAATTGTTCAATACCAATACAAAGCCACGATCTTGGATCAAGCGGGCATTATGACGCGTATAATGCATGGCGAAAAGGAGACAAATTCTTGGATTGGTATGGACCTGAGCCAGGTCAAGGTAGCTTCCAAGGAAACGGCGCCCGAGGAACGCCTGCTGTCTGGACCACTAACAACCCAAATGATGGTAGATACAACAAACTTAATAAGTGAGCTTTATTTATAAAAACTGTCTTAATGGAAGCATTTTCGCCTTGAGTGCGGGAGATGATCGGTTCGATCTCGTAACGATGTTAAATGTTTATTTGCGACAAATAGGAATAAGAGAAAAAACTGGTCGGTTCGGACTCATACACTGTATCCAGGTAATATAACAAAACGAAAAGTTATTTTTTCGACCTAATCCGAAAAAAAAAACCTATGCATAGGTTGGGTCCAGTTGTTTTTAATGCAAACAAAACATATGTTATTTCTTTTAATATATATGTAAGAGTAAATGCTATGACCAGCCTCAAATCTGTGTCCTTCCCTCAAACATGAGTTCCATCCGAAATTGCGCCATAGACTTCACAAATCCATATCCTTTCCTTTCTCAAATATATTACTTTTCAACAAGTCAAGTCCTGTCATATTTGAACATTACAAACCATGCATTTTATGTTTAAGCTTTATTGTATTCAGATTTGGTGAACATTATTGGTTTGTGGACATTGATATGGATTGCTGCAAGACCATAAATGGTTGGTTCGAAGTAAAAGCTTATATGGGCTATCATGATAATGGAAACTGGGAAGGTAACATATTTCAAGGATATAATCCTTGCAACGGAACCGAACGAACACCGTACGAAAACGTTAATCACTGGGCTAAATGTGGAATGATGAACGTCTTTCATTTCAATCAAAAGGCATGTCAAACATATTCATTAAATTGATCTTTTAAGAAATTTCTTATTTTATTCTGAAAGAGTTTAGTCTTGGAACAGCTGCTATGGAACAAGGTAAATTTGTGTATTTATATTGTTACGGCCAGAAATCACCTTTAAATAGTAGCCAACAAAAGACACAAATCAATAATAAAATTTAACAAGATTTATTATACACAAGTTTACAAGAAGTATTACACAAATAGAAATGTCAACTTAACAGTCGAAATATATGAACGATCTTTTGTCTTTTCTTTATCCGGAATTCTTCTTTTCACTGTTGCGGGAATCCAAACAGAATAATTATTATGTCTAATAAGTCACAATCTAGTATGATGTAGTAAACGTAAATAAAAGTGTCAATCCAACTGAGAGAACTTCTGAGAATACCAGTTTATTGATGTTTAATCTGAGAGTCTAACTTAAGTGTCTGTATATATATAGTTGTCAGGGAAACTTCTAGAATACTGTAGAAAGGTAACTCCTAGAAAACTAAAGAACGGAAACTTCTAGAACATTGTTAGAAGATTAAATTACGCATCTTTTATTATGACATTCTTGAATCGTTATGTAAGTCATATGAAAAGGTCTAATCATTCCATCAGTCGCTATGATTGTTCCAGTGATTTCTAAACTTCTCAATATAATATTTTTTTGTAAACAACTATACATGTTATACATGTTATAAGGCCACACAAAACAAATTAGGCCAACAAAATAAACATGATAGTCACAATATCAGGACACCTCCCCCTCTAAAAAATGTGTGAGTGTAACAAGAACTTAAAGGCCAACTTAATAAACATGATAGTCACAATATCATGAAACCTCCCCCCTCTAAAAAAGGGTTGAGTGTAACAAGAACTTTTCATGAACAATATATACAAAAATACATAGTATGTATACAGTGTTTTAATAAGATCTAGATAAAGCATCTGTTATTACATTATCTTTACCTTTAATATGTTTTACAATAACATCATATTCCTGTAACAATAAACTCCACCTGGTCAACCTCTGGTTCTTGTCTATCGTTTTATGTATGAAGGTGAGAGGATTATTATCAGTATACAAAAGAAAAGGATGCATAGTGGGATTTAAATATACATCAAATTGTTTAAGTGCAGACAACAGTGCAAAACACTGTTTTTCAATCGTTGAATATTTTTTCTGATATTTATCTAATTTCTTAGAAAAATATGATATAGGTTTCTCAACATTATCATCTGTTTCTTGATCTAAAACGGCTCCAACTCCTACATCACTTAAACAACGGCAAGTCTGAATTATTTTTCAAAGTGTGGAGTGCTCAGAACTGGACTATTAATTAAAAGTGATTTGCTATTTTCAAAAGCGTTTTGACAATTATCACTCAAGATGAATTTAGAATCTTTCCGTACAAGATGAGTCAATGGTTGAACAACAGTAGCAAAATTTGAACAAAATTTTTTGTAAAATCCAATCATGCCTAAATATCTCATAAGTTGTTTTTTTATTTATAGGAAGAGGACATTTGGTAATTGCATTCACTTTAGCCATAATAGGTTTCATTTGACCTTGGCCAACTGTATGCCCTAAATAATCAACAGTGGCCTGACAAAATTGACTTTCAACAAGATTAACGGTAAAATTTGATTGTGACAATCTATCAAACGTATCATATAAATGTGTTAAAAGATCTTTCCAGCTATCAATACATACAATAAGATCATCAATATAAGCATAACAACAGTCTAAATCTTTGAAACGTAGCTGGAGCATGACAGTATATTGAAATAAGCTGTCTGGTGTGACAAAAGCTGATATTTCACGAGCTCTCTGTGTCAATGGTACTTGCCAGTAACCTTTCAATAAATCAAATTTGCTCACAAATTATGCTTGCCCAATATTATCAATGCAGTCGTTTATCCTTGGAATCGGATAGGAATCAGATTTTGAAACTGAATTTACTTTTCTGAAATCAGTTACGAAACGAAAGGTTTTATTTGGTTTTGGCACAAGAAGACAAGGAGAGCTCCATTCACTGTTACTCGGATCAATAACATCATTGTCAAGCATATATTTGATTTCTTGTCTCATAAATTCAAATTTGAGTGGATTGACCCGGTAAGGATGTTGTTTAATTGGAGAAGCATCACCTACATTGACACCATGACAAACAGCAGTGGTTTTGTTTGGCACATTTGGAAAAAAAAAATTTAAAAGAAAATACCAACGTTTTCAATTTTTCTCTGCGATCGGAAGTCATATGTGCAAGTTTTGAGTCTACATTTGATAAAATTTCTGAATTTTTAAATCTTACTGTCTCTTCCATAGTCTTAGAATCAAAAGGTGGTTCAATTATATCTGGTTTGTCATGTTCCTTCTCCAATTTAACCATGGCTAAAGTGGCAACTGGTTTACTCTCACCTTCATTAGTACGCTCAAAATATGGTTTTAGCATATTAATATGACACACCCTATTTTGTTTGCGCCGACCTGGTGTTTTGACAATATAATTCAAATCATTAATTTTACTCTCTATGGTATAAGGACCACAGTATTAAGCCTGTAAAGGATGTCCAGGGACTGGCAAAAATATAAGTACTATGTCACCAGGCTCAAAAACTCTGTCTCTGGCATCTTTATCATATCATATTTTCATCTTATTCTGAACAGTTTTTAAGTTTTTCTGAGCAATTTGACAAGCAGTACACATTTTTTCTTTAAATCTGGATACATAGTCTAGAAGATTCAAGTCAGTGTGTTCAGTAAGCCATTTTTCCTTAACCAATTTCAAAGGTCCCCTTACAGTATGACCAAATACCAATTCAAAGGGACTAAAACCAAGGGATTCTTGAACAGCCTCTCGGACCGCAAAAAGTAGAAAGTGAACACCATCATCCCAACCCTGTCAAATTGAACACAAAATGTTCTAAGCATGTTCTTCAATGTTTAATGAAAACGTTCTAAGGCACCTTGAGATTCTGGATGATAAGCACTTGACCTATACTGAGCAATCCATAACTGGTAAACGCCTTGCATGAAATTTGAACCCTGGTCGGATTGTATAGACTTAGTAAATCCTACTAACGTAGAAAATTTGATAAGAGTCTTGACAATAGTTGGTGTTTTGATATTCCTTAACGGAATAGTCTCAAGAAAGTGAGTGGATATACACATGATCGTCAATAAATACGCATTTCCAATCTTGGTCTTCGGTAAAGGTCCAACGCAATCAATGAGTACTCGGCTGAAAGGTTCCTCAAAGGCTGGAATTGGCAGAAATGGTGCTGGTAGTATTTTTTGGTTGGGCTTACTAACAATCTGGCATATATGGCATGATTTGCAGTATTCTGCGACATCATTTCTAAGTCTGGGCCAGTAGAAATGCTGCAAAATCTTAAGGGAAGTCTTCCTTATACCTAAGTGTCCAGCCAAGGGGTGTCATGGGCAAGACCAATAATTTCTTGCTTATAAACTTTAGGCACCACCACTTGGTATACCACTCTCCATTCCTCCTCTGGGATAGCATCAGGGGGCCTCCACTTCCTCATTAAAATGCCGTCTTGATGGTAATAGCATTCGGCCACTTTGTCTGCTTCCTCCTGTGGTTGAGCCCTTTTGCGGAGCTGTAGAACCTCAGAGTCTTTATTTTGTTCTTCAACAAATTTCCTTCGGTCTAATGAATGGCTGTTCACGTCAGGCCATGGCATAATTACATTCTTGTTAGTACTAGGTGGTCTTACTATGACCCTCTCTGATCTACCGGGACCTTCAATGTCGACAGGGAAAGTGTCAAAAAGGTCCATGTAATCAAACTAGTCTTCTTGCAAATCCTCATTTTGCTGTTTTCTTCCATCGTCCTAGTAACAACACAAGCTGGATACAGTTCAGCATCATCTTCCGGTGATATAACATCCACAACCGGTATAACTAGACTGACTCTTATTCTGTGCAACATGCTTACTATCAGTACGCTCAGTACTTTGATTTTTGTAATTTCCACTCGAAGTATTAAAAGTTTGACCTTTGAAACTTCTTTTATGTGAAAGGGTATAATTATCGGAAATAACAGCTGCACCTTGTAATGTCTTAACAGTTTTGTCATCTAAATGAACACACTGCTTGAACTCTTCTAATAACATCAATTTTCTTAAGTTATCAAAATGTTTTTCTTTTTTCTTTGACGTAAGCCATTTATCAAATAGATCTTCTTTTTCCCTAGCAAATTAAACATAGGTTTGTGAATCAAACTTTTTATAAGACCTAAATTTATGTCTATATGCTTCTGGCACTAGCTCATAAGCTTTCAAACCTTCCTGTTTTACCGTATCATAATCAGAACTATTTTCTGATAAAAGTGCTGAGTAAATTTCAGCGGCCTTGCTCTCAAAAACACTTTGCAGCATTGTAGTCCAAAAAGAATTCGACCATTTCAAATTTTGAGCAATTTTCTCAAACTGTGGAAAAAATTTATCAACTGTTTTTTTCACAAAATTTGGGAACCAAACGTATATATTTTGCTGCATCAAACTGTTTTGATTTTGACTGTACATAAGTGTTGCTTTCTACTTTGACCATTTCAATTTTTATTTTCTCCATCTCTAACCTTTCCCTCATTTCAAGGTCTGCCTGTTTTAATTTAAATTCATCTTTTTCTTTTTCCAATTGTTTTATTTTAACTTCGTTTTCCAATTCTTTTTCCAAATGTTTTAATTTAGATTCATGTTCTAATTCAAGCTGTTTAATTTGAAAGCATCAACATTTTCTACCTTAAGTTCAAGAGCCTCTTCACCTAAAATTTCTGCGTCAACTAATTTGTCTATTTCCAAATGTTTTATAATTTGTTTTCTCATAGATCCTCTAAAATTAATTTTTAGATGTTTAGCAAACAACACTGATTCCTTTTTCTTTAAGTTATCAAACCCTTCCAGGTCTGGCGTTTTCAAAAATTTACCAGCATTAAATGCCATTTTGTAGAATTTTATTGGCTAATTCTAATTCTATAAATACAGAAAAATTTAATCTGATATTAACGTTATCCCGGAAGAGCCTCCAATTTCTGTCACGGCCAGAAATCGCCTTTCAATTGTAGCCAACAAAAGACACAAATCAATAATAAAACTTAAGAAGATTTATTATACAGAAGTTTACAAGAAGTATTACACAAATAGAAATGTCAACTTAACTGTCAAAATATGTGTCCGATCTTTTGTCTTTTTTTTATCCGGAATTCTTCTCTTCACTGTTGCGGGAACCCAAACAGAATAATTATTAAGTCTAATAAGTCACAATCTAGTATGATGAAGTTAACGTAAATAAAAGTGTCAATCCAACTGAGAGAACTTCTGAGAATACCAGTTTATTGATGTTTAATCTGAGAGTCTAACTTTAGTGTCTGTATATATATATAGTTGTCAGGGAAACCTGTAAAACACTATAGAAAGGAAACTCCTAGAAAACAATAGAACGGAATTTCTAGAATAGTGTAAGAAGTTTAAATTACGCTTCTTTTATTATGATCATTCTTGAATCGTTACGTAAGTCAAAAAGAAAGTTCTAATCATTCCATCAGTCTTTATGATTGTTCCAATGATTTCTAAACTTCTCAATATAATATTATTTTGTAAACAACTATACATGTTATACATGTTATAAGGCCAAACAAAACAAATTAGGCCAATTAAATAAACATGATAGTCACAATATCATAACAATATCGTCCAGCAACTGTCAAGCCCTAAAAAGTGTCTGATTAAATCTTCGGTTTCAAGCATGATTTATGAAGCTCCATCTATGGTTTCCTATGTCATATTTGTATTTCCGATCATGTATTGATGTTTGTATGACATATATTACATATCATTTTTTTTTGGTCATTTCGTCTAATATATGTTCCTTTATAAGGTAGACTACAAAAAGTCTGCATTTATAAATCTAATCTAGACATAACAAAAGACAATAACATGTATATTATAGTTTTGCATAAAAGAACATCAATGTTTGATAAAAACTTTTGAAAAAATATCCCTAAGCAACGTTCAAACAAAAAACATATTGATCAGTTTAACCAATTTCAATGTTTGATTTCAAGTTATAGTTATCAGTTAATAAAGCCACAGAAACGCATACAATACAAGACCAATCAGAAACAATGCATTTTTTTAGGAGTTAAAAAGTAGAATAGCAAAAATAACGAACTCCAAGGAAAATTCAAAACGGAAAGTTCCTTAACCAAATGTCAAATTCAATAGCTGAAACAAACTAAACGAATGGAAAACAACTGTCGTATTCCTGACTTGGTACAGGTATTTCCTTATGTAGAAAATGGTGAAATAAACATGGTTTTATAGCTAGCCAAACCTCGCACTTGTATGACAGATAAAATTGAGAATGGAAATAGGGAAAATGTCAAAGAGACAACAACCCAAACAAAGAGCAGACAACAGCCGAAAGCCACCAATGGGTCTTCAATGCAGAGAGAATGCATCAATTCCATTTTATTTACAACAATGTGTGAGCAAAAACAAACAGACATTATAGGTAAAAATGTCAAAACTTGGGGTAGAACAGTCAACATTGTATTTTAATCTTAATCACTATAAAAACAAACAACTATGTCAACGAAGAAAAACAAAATGGCATGTACACACTCTTTAGGCAAAGCACATACGCACAAAATAAAGAAAAGCATACAAAAAATGACCATAACACAATAACACAATAGCGGGGTGTATAAATACCGAGCCACGCCAAAAAGATGTTTTCAAACATTGGAATAAACAGAAAAGGTTCAAAATATACAAAGACAAATAACAAAAAGAAACACTTTAACATGTACGAGCCTTTTGAGCACGCCGGACGTGCGTTTTGTCTACGTAAGACTCACTAGTGACGCTCGAATCAAAACAGTTGGAAGTCCAAATCAAATACGTAGCTAAAGAGATTTGAATTCTAAAATTCCGAAAATTTGTGCAAAATACCACAAAAAATGGTAGGGACATTCTACTTTTTAAATTTTTCACTTCTAACTTGGCATGTCTGACTTCCATCTTGGCGATTTCCAAATATATATTTCCCATTTCCAAGTTGACATATCTCACTTCCAAATTGTCATTTCTCATTTCCAAGTTGACATTTCTCAGTTCCAAGTTGACATTTTTCAAGTCCAAGGTGACTTATAACAGTCTATTTTCAGATAAGTAGTACGTGCTTTGGTACTGACATGATTCATAACATACATATATATATATACACTTCTTTGAATTGCCAGTTTGCAAATTTAGAAATTATTAAAGAACCAACCAGTTTTCAATTCATACAAAGTTGACCTTAAATTGATTTGTCTATTCCTTTAGGCTCCGTTTGATCAAATAACTCCTTAACAATGTTATTAAATAAACATGCTTGGATAAAATTTTGTTATGGTTATGAGCGTTAGTGATGAATGTTAATCCAGAAAAGCGGATACAACAAACTAAAGATTTTTTTTTTCATGTGGACATTTCTCAGTTTAAAGTGGACATTAGTCAGTTTCAAGTTGATATTTGTCAATTCCAAGTTGGTATTTGTCAGTTCCAAGTTAGTTTTTGTCAGTTCCAAGTTAATATTTGTCAGTTCCAAATTGACATTATTCAGTATCAAGTTGATATTAGTCAGTTCCATGTTGATATTAGTCAGTTCCAAGTTAATATTAGTCATTTCCAAGTTAACATTTGTCAGTTCCATGTTGACATTATTCAATTCCAAGTTGATATAAGTCAGTTCCAAATTGATATTGGTAAGTTCCAAGTTGATATTAGTAAGTTCCAAGTTTATATTATTCAGTTCCAAGTTGACTTTAGTCAGTTCCAAGTTGACATTAGTCAGTTCCAAGTTGACATTAGTCAGTTCCAGGTTGATATTAGTCAATTTCCAAGTTGACATTAGTCTGTTGCAGGTTAAGAAGGTTGCCAATGACACCTATCGATTATAGATCAAATTACAAAGATGTGATCAATAAAAGATCGCAGTAAGCACACGGCCATTAACAGTTGGATATTTCATACTGTATAGTAGGTTACTAAAGGTCGAGGTGACAAAGTATGGCATAACGCAAAAGAGAAATCCAACAACCTGACATAATACAACAGCAATAAACAAAAAAAAGTTATTATCGCAAGCATCAAATGAAAATAAAAACTTTGGTACGTCAGAAAATCATGAAAATCTCTTGCGAATTTACCTTTATCAAGATCGCTAAACAGAACACAAAAGCTATGAATGTATAAGTACCTATCACGTCAACAGCTATATGTTTAAAATAAACGGAAAAGAAAAGCCCAATGCGAATACGGTCAACTTTTTCTAGAAGTTGGGAAAAAACCTCCTGAATGATACCAGGCGTACAATTTTGTACGACAGACGTGTGTTTTGTGTATAATTACACCTTATGTAACAATGCAGTATTTTGCTTGCATGAGAGAAATGATATTTTTCACAAATTTTCTATATATTGAGATTTTCTTTTCTCTGCCGGGGTATTTGCTAGCAAATACCATGGCAGATGGGAAATATCATGTCTAAAAATAGCCCCATGGACTATTTCTATTCTAATAGGAAAAAAATTATGGTTATTCTTTATATACTGCAACTCCTACAACCGTTCCAAATAAATTATTTAGGGTAAAAACCAATATTTTTAAATTTGGAGCGAGCGACGTAAAAATTCCGCGAATATGTACTTTAATGACGTCATAGATAAAACTCTACGGAAACGCATTGTCAACATCATTAATAAGGCGATATACAGTTAGTGACTGTACACCAGAAATGATTATACGGTCAATGCAATTTGACTGCGCAAATAGCACATCTGCAGTATATACAAAAATTATAAAGGTAAGCAGAAACCCCCTAGGATACATTATACCTGATTACAATAAAAATTCTGAGGTCAAGATGGATACAAAGAACATTCGGTGGAATATAAAACATTTTTAAAGGATATGGTGAGATAAGGGTCTTAATTTGTCTAACTTTTATGTCTCTCAACAAATGCTCAAGTTTGAACATTTAATATAAAATTGAATTCATTCCTTGTTTAAAGTTTAAATTATGTAAAATAAAAAAATCGAATAATGAGTAGTTTTTACCCATGACGTCACAATAAAGGCAGTTGTCTGATCCCCAAAAAGACACTTCTACATGTTTTCGTGAAAAAAACCACAATCTTAGTCATATTTACATTGCTTTTGGACCCGCAAAACTTAAGCAATGCAAGAACCGATTAAATGCTTGTCTGTATCGTATTAACTACAGCAAAAAAAAAAAAAAGTGTGGCTATTAACATCAAACCTAAGCCATCAAGGAAAGAAACACTCTTGGAAGAATATACAATGGGTGAAGCTTCTATGCCTAGAGTCGAATCAGCTATGCATTTAGGAATACTCAGAACCAACTTTATGAAACAAAATATTAATGCAAATATCGAGTAGAATATAAAACAATCAAAGAGAAGTGCTTATGCTTTACTCGGCAGTGTCTTCCATGGAAAAAATGGACTGAATATGGAAACAATAATACACCTGTATAAAATCTACATCTTACCAGTGTTATTATATGACATAGATCTGTTAACACCACGATCTTTTAATCTGGAGAAATTGGAAAATTTCAAAAGAAAATACTAAAGCAACTAATGTCAGTACCAGCTAACACACCAGATCCAGCAATCAACATCTTGACAGGAATACATGTATTACCAGTTAAGGCACAAATGCACATAAAGGTTATGACCCTCTACATAAATGTATGTACCCAACCCGATAAAAACCTAGAAAAGCTGGTTTATTGAAGTAAAAACAATCTTGCTAAAATACGATCTAGGGAATGCAATTGAGTGGCTAGATATTCAGATGAAAAAGGAAGAACTATTAAGTAAACTATAAAAGGAATCAATACCTATTGGAATGAGCGAATAACATCCCTAGCTAAGTTCTATAACCGTCTTCGATACCTTAACAGTGATATATTCATGCCAGGGAAAATACATCCAATCTTGCGTATTAAGCACCAATCTCCAAGAGATAGCAAGCGAGTACCTACCAAGATTAAAATGTTAACTGGTACTTAAATACTTCAACCACTAAGATATAAGATATACAAGGAAGTGATTGAAGATCAGTGTATAGCTTGCGACTGGAAAGAAGAGACATTAGAACATTTGCTTATACAATTTGAAGCTTGGAATTAATTGCGAGATCCAATACTACAAACAATTGAGAACCTCTTAATCACAAATGGGGAATTGCGTGAAGAAGAAATTACAAGTGAAATGACAATGCAAGTATTAATGGACATTATGAGAATACAAAAGAGATATAGAATCACATCCGACCTGATGTCTAAAATAGAATTTCAAGCAAGAAGACTAGTGTTCCTCATACACAATGCACGATATCAACTGTTGATGAAAGACCAATCAAGGAAATAGGATGCCTAGGCTGGGAATGGGTGCAAGGATGGGTGGATGGGAGGGGCAGCAATAAGTAATTAAATAAAAAAAATAAATAATTAATCAATCAAATAAATAATTAATAATGTACTTCAATATATTATCGAAAGCATTAATTCTTCTATTAACTCTTATAGTTAACAGTAAATATATTTTTTTGCGAAGTAGCTGTAAAAATATACAGGAGAATTTTTCTCATCTTTATACATGTACTAAATTTAATATCAGAGGCCTAAAACACTTAAACTTTCTCCATTTGGCCTACGTTTTCATGCCTAAATCAAAAGTCCGTAAGATCTGTCTCTTCGTGAGTGGTTATATTATAACATTCTTGTGAAGCTAGCCAATCAAAAAATTAATTAAGGAGGTACCAAGTGAAATAGAACCCATGAGACATGTACAGAATATTAATGGTAACCATAAAAAAGCTACAATAACAATTATAAATTAAACGTTGGATAAACAATAAATTATCACAAGAGTACAGTGATTAGGGAGATCACGTATAAATCCCGATGTAAAAAGTGTATATAATATCTTTAGTTTTGATTTTGATTTTGATTACGTTTTATATTTTTGGTGGTGGAACTGTTCGACATACAAAAGTATGGTTACCCTAGTAAGGGTGTAAATATCAAGAGAAGAAGAAGTTAATCATATTAATGAACAAACCCTTTCATTTGATTGTTATCCCTTCGTGTTTGCATTTGTTCAATAATTCCAACTAACAAACATGGTTGAGAATATGCAAATTTTGTCATTTTTGTAGACATTATTAGTATTTTGTAAAGTCTTCGTAAAGATTTATAATATTGAAAAGAAATTAAATTTTAAACTTTGTTCTTACTTAACTGATATGTTTAACCTGAAACCATCTAATTTTTGAAGACCGAAAAGAACACACCTTCTCCTTTATAAACGGATAATTTAAGCAGCAACCAACAACTTCTGGATAACAAGTTCCCGAATTTGACAGGCACATCAAGAACTGGGTTGGGTTAAACATGCTTGCGAGCGCTCAGCCCTCCATCTGGAACAGTGCTGTAAAACACAACATAACAATGATGAAGGAATGATATTTTCAATGCCAGAACATAAGTCTTGACAGGGTGTAGGACTTAAAATGTTGATATCAATATATGTTTACCTATATGTTACACTGATGAAAATATAATCAATGTTAGTACTGTTTAAGACTATTCAAAGATCTTACGCTAATGTTGGATTCAAAAAACTTCTAAGGACCAAAATATTTATAATTTTCGTATCGTATATAACTCTTTGGCCGAGTTAGCGATGTTCGAATTGATATCTAGATAAACCTTAGTTAACCAGTATTGTCAGTTTTAATAACAAAAGCTTGAGGAATTACACAATATAACACTTTGGAAGGAAACAGTTCCTCACTAAGAAGGTTCAATTTAATGGAGTTTGATTTTTGGTGTTTCTGTATTGACCATGTTTCCATTTTTGACAGTTTGTCTAAAATCTTAATCATGATACACATGTTGTGCGGTTTCATCTTCGTATTAACCGAGATATATAAACATCCTTAATCTGATCACGATTTTAGCATACTTGTACCATGTTTACCGCAAGGTACATTGAACCGTTCACTCGAATAAAATCTATTCATCAAATATGACACGATTGCGACAGTGAACGATTACTTCTTGCAAATTACAATTTATGGCCTGACAGAATGTTCAAAAATATATATCATATTAGAATTTTGTTAGTTTTTGATATTTTGTTTTTGATCATTTTCCCCCCTTATATTTATATTTCTTGGATTTTTATTTAATTCTTATTTACGTTTTGATTTATATTTGTTTCAGGGAGGATAAATGGTGACAAAGAATGAAACTTGACTTGCAAGAATGCTAGTGTTGTAGATTATTGCATTAGTAATGTGAATTGTATAAATAGATTTTGTACTTTGAAAGTAGTAGATTTTTCAAAATTATTTTTCTGATGTACATTATCCATTATCTATTAGTCTGTATGCAACAAATGTAGACAGATGTGAAGTACCTGAATATATAGAAGAAAGAGTAGAAAGGATAAGAAAGCGGGACAGTGATAAATTGATAGAATTTCAATAAAATATAAACCAAAGTAAAATAAAAGATCTTTTGTATAATTTGACAGAACCAAGGGTAGATGTTAATGTTAACATATATGATGAGAAATTATGTGAAATTTTTATAAAAAGTGCCAAAACTGCATTTGGCATTTATCATAGTAAAAACGGGAAAACACGTCAGAAATCGTTTATAAATAATCCCTGGTTTAACCGAGAATGTAAAGTTGCGAGACAAAATTATCGTATACATTTTTAAACATTGATCAATCGAACCCCAGTTTATCCTTTTATTTTGTATTATGGTAAAAAAAAAGAGTTAAAACATATACTAGTAGATAAGATTTCGACTATACAACATGTTACTGGGATAGACACGAGGTCGGGAAAAGTCATGACAAATCGTATATAATTTGCATCCATACTATAAATCTTTAACTTAAGAAAAAAAAAAATTACATATGCTTTAGTTTGTTTCCAAATATACCTGTCTATGTCACCTAAGTTGTGCTCGATCAAAGATCCTAAACATATCAAAAACTTAAGAAACACCACTTCTACATGTATATTGTGTTTAACATCAAAACATGCATAGACTAACTTGTCCTTCCTCGTTCATAAGGTAATAAAATGTCAGCCATATCAAAATGTATATACTATAAATAATAAAAACTTACTCACAAAAAAAAAACAAACAAACAAAAAACTACCTTATATACATGATATCAGATATATATCTGCTTAAAAGTCGTTCTTTATAAAGGGAGTGCAATAATTTAAATAAGTTTGAATTAACAAACAAATCTTCAGATGAAAGAACCCAAACAAATTTTATCTTATCAGATAACTTTGAAAAAAATTTGAATTTAGAATTCAAATCAAACAGATGTTGAGATCTTGTATCTTTCAGAACAGGACATTTTAAAAGAAAATGTAGTTCATCTTCCACTGCGTTCATACATAGCTTTCACTTTCAGCTTTTATATCAATATACCACACTCTTTCAATTTCAAGGTCATGGTAGCTAGTTCGAAATTGTGTAATTAATTGCCTGTCTTTTCTTTAATTTATTTATAAATAGTAAAAAAAAAAAATATTTTTAAATCTTCTGGAAGTTTTTAATTTATTGCCAGACTGTATAATGGTACTTTTCCCCGAATTGCTTCCTAAACTAGCTATCTAAATTTCTATAAATATTATTGTTAGGGATTTTTTTACGTTTTAAATATATGGTTTTGTTTAAAGTTTGACTGGTTTACTCATAGATAGTCTAAATCTAGGAATTAAAATATATGTCTAATGTTGCCCATCAAAGATTCCTGGTTAAATTTTTTCATAGAATGGGATAGATGTATGGTCTACAATAGGATAATATTTGAAGGTTCAATTTCTTTCATAAGATGAATCCAATATTTTATCTTATTCATAATTATATAATTACATTACATGTATGTTTCATTATAATACGTTATTTTAAATAGCTAACAGCCAGCAATCTCGCGTCATTCTAAAATTAACCTTCGTTTCAAAATAAAATGTAACATTCATGAAGACCCGAGCTTCTACAATAAAGTGCACAGGTAAATAAAAGAAAAACTTGATAGAAATCGTGTTTTCCTAATCCTAGCAAAACAAATGTAATTATAAGTATTCCTTCTTTTACTAATTTTATTGGGTTGTAAAAGCGTTCATACAAAACGTGCTTCGGTCAACGCTTTTAAACCCCAATAAATTTACAAAAAGAAGCATTCAATTCATGACTAAAAAAAATTGTAGGGAGTGAGCCTAGTTTCCTCTACATGCCATATTTGATGCTTTTATGTTAACTCAAAGTGAAAATCAAAGCTTAGTATAGATTTTCTCTAGTACAAGATAATCAATTTCTTTTAATATAAGATTGTTCATAAGATTTTGTTTCTTATATGGCATTTAACCCAAAATTTCAGATCCATATACTAAGATGGTCGGATTGTATTATTATGACACTCATTCTCGGGATATATGGTCCAATACTTGATCCACAGTCCCTGTTGATATTTTTAGCCTTATCGGCTTTGAAATGTCTCCAGACTATGTTATTTGGAACTCCAATGCGCTATTTAACCAAAACAAAAACAATTACTACGACAAAGAATATCAAAATTACTCCAGTCTCACTAAAAAACGTGTTATTTTGAGTAAAACGTGGTATTTGAATATATTTGGAGCAATTAATTGTTACTGTTATTTGTCTAAACTGTTGTATTTTATCAACATATGGATTCAAGAACAAATTATAAACTTTTTTACCAAGATTTATTACTACTAATAGAATCTTAAATACCTCTAGAATAGTTTTGGAGGACAAAATTTAATCAACAACTCTTACTATAAGAGTTTTTTGCTAAGATATTTAATAAAACATGACGGTAACGTATCTGTTATTTGGAAAAGAAGTAACCCATAGTTTTGACCATCGATATTATTTTTACCTTGTCTTGCTCCTATATTTGATTTAAAGAGCTTTGTTCTGTGTTGGTCTTTTTTTACACAGGTTTCTGTGTTTCTATACAATACATTTTTTAATGTCATCGCACTTTGTTCAAACACCTATACATTTAAGTTTATAAAAAAGGCGAAGAAGTGAAACTGACTCAAATGCATTCTTAAACTTTGTCGATTTTTTTTTTCACAAATTTTTGAATGTTAGTATGTAACTCAAACATATGGTTTATTGTGTCCTTTAGTTAAAACAATTTGCTCACTTCTTATTTTATCTCTATTTCTAAAAAAAAATTCTCAAACTGTTATTAAGAATTAGATTAAATAACTTGCCTATGTTATCTGCAATAGTTAAGCCCCTGTAGTTTTCTGGATCATGTTTTGAGCCAGCCTTGACCCCATAATTTTGGGTAAATACTACTTGAAAATACTAAATTAAAGAGTTTTTGGATTAAAGGGACACAGACAGCTTGGCTTTTGTTTTTTAATAATTTCATTCGACATCATACTAAATCCACTTGAATTCTTAAGACCTTTTATTGCCTTTTCTATTTCCTCAGGTGTTATCAAGTAATCAAGTTCATTAAATACATTATTATTTTGAAATGATCAAAGTTTCTTCTTAATTATATCGTCACTGCATTGTGCACTCTTATTCAATTTTTCAAAGTAGTCTTGCCATTCAGATGGGTTGATATTATTCTCAGAGTTGTTTTGACTATTATTTGAGATATTTTGAATTTCATCTAATAGTTGCCAAAAGGCTTTAGGATTTTGATCATATAAATAATCAAGTTTATTCATGATATCTTGTTTAAATTTTCTTATTTTTGCACGTCTTTGCTTTCGATATGACTTGAATGAACTATACAACAGAGTCAAAATGACAAAAGGACATGGATTTAAGCATCTATTAAGCATACTCAACTTGTGATGCTTGAATAAGGATTTGCAGTATGGTAAAGTAATACAGAGAATTTAGTTTCAAAAGGCGTAGTAATTATACCGTCTGTATAAAATATTGGTTTGCTTTGGAGCTGTTTAGATCAACAAAGTCGTCTAAGTTCAAAACTAGTGATATACAAAACCATAACTAATGAGCATACAGAAACTGCAACTTCTTTTTCTTAAACACATTTTGATAAAGCACATTTGATAATTTTATTCAAAATCTTTCCAAAATCTCTAAGTGGGCATAATTCCAGCGAATGTTTTGTTTAATCACTAAGATTGTTAATCCTTCAGCCACCGATATTGTGGTCCGAAAATCGGGATCACTACCTTTGTGATAAAAACCTTATGTGCCATTTTAGGCGTTTGTTAAATTGCTGTTTCGAAAACCAACAAACAGGAGGTCACAAACCCAACTTTCTAGAATGTAAATAACAAGTAAACTTTACAGGTTAGATTGCGATATATGTAAAAGCCCTGTTCATTGATAATTTTCTGTGTTTTCTATGTATTGTGGGCGATTTTGTCTTATGTACATTTACTTCATATCCTTTCATTTTCTAACGTTGTTTTGGGTAGCCTTGCCGCCGATTGTTAGTGAATTATATATGTGTCTACAACATTTGCAGCGTTTGTTACCAAATAAACAGCATTCTCTACAAGAAATACACTCCAGACCACACCAGTGGATTCCTCAGACTATTTTACTGCATAAAAGCCATCATTTTGTATAGGCTTGGATATTTTTCAATGTTCAATGCTAACAATTGACGCTGTTTTTTTTTAATTGATAATTGGTAAGTAAGAACAGATTGGGTTCTTAAGTTTTCTGTTATATTCGTATCCAAGCAGTATGCTTCTTGTGATAATCTCCTCTTTCTAAAAATCTTTCTCATATTCTAGTGTTAATACGTCCGTCAGTTTTCGTGTTGACTCACTTATTAAAAAAATAAAGAGATGTTGTTTGATTGTCAATGAGACAACTATCCACCAAAGTTTAAAAGAAGTGGATGTAAGCAGTTATAGGCAAACGTACGGCCTTCAACAATGACAAAAAGCCAAAAACCCATTTCGTGTAGTCGGCTATAGAAGGCAAAGATATGAATATATGAAACAATTCAATTGAGAAAACTAACTGTCTAATGTATAACAAAACAATTTACGAAAAACAAATATAACAGACATGAACTAACAAAAACCACTGAAACACAGGCTTCTGACTTGGGACATATCCTTATTTTTATAAATTTTATTTTTTGTCGAAATCGTATTTTTACATAATTCATATATGAAAACGTTAATGGAGCTTAAAACATCAAATTGGCTAGGTATGTATACATCCCATCATTGTGTTATTGTGCTATGGTCATTTTTGTATTCTTGTCTTTCATTTTTGCGTATGTACTTTGTCTATAGAGTGTCTATATGAGGGTATGGATGGGGGTCTTTCATTTCTGTATTGTTCAAGATTTTCACTCATTATATTTTATCTTTAAAAATAATGGCTATCCTGTAGAAACTTGGTAACTGTATTCTGTTCTTTTCTGTAATCAGTATATTGTTACCCACTTCTTTAATATTTGCAGTTATTCTTTATATTTTAGCACCCCATTGTTCTCTATTCTTCATTTTTTTGCCCATTTTTCTCTATTCTTTAGTTTTTTTGCCTAATATTCTCTATTCTGTAAACCCAAAACACATCCTCCTATATGCCATTTTGTTTGTCCTAGCTGTTTCTTTTATATGGATTAAGATTATAACACAATATCGACTGCTGTACCCCAATTTTTGACATTTTTACCTATTATGTCTGTTTGTTCTGCTCACACATTGTTGTCAACATAATTGAATTCTATATGACTGTCATACAAGTGAGACCTAGGTTTATCTAGCTATGGTTAAATTCACCATTTTCTACATAAGGAAATGCGTGTACCAAGGCAGGAATATGACAGTTGTTAATCATTCGTTTGATGTGCTTGAGCTTTTGATTTTACCATTTTGTTAAAGGATTTTCCGATTGAATTTTCCTCGGAGTTCGGTATTTTTGTTATTTTACTTCTTTACATCATTCGATTATGCAGTTGTTCGTCAGAAACCAGTACGTGTCAACGGAATTTTTCTTTTAATATTCTAACTCGTTATAATGACTTACCTAACTCGTTATGACGACTTAATAACTCGTTATAACAAGTTATCTGTCTCGTTATACTATACCCCGTTATATATTTCCTTCATTTGTTATCGCTTGTGCTTTGATCTAATGATTTCTAATGTTCGACTAAGTGCAGAAAAATGATGATTAGAAGTTGGAAGATGAACAATTGCAAACATAACATTGATATATAGTGGTTGTCGTTGGTTCATGTCTGTCATATTTGTATTTAGTAAATTGTTTTGTTAAAAATTAGGCCGTTAGTTTTCGCAATTGAATTGTTTCTTATTTTTCATATCTGGGCCTGTTATAGCCGGTATACAGTATGAGTTCTCATTGTTTAAGGGCGTACGGTTGTCTATAGTTGCAAACATCCACTTCATTTGAACTTTGGTGGATAGTTGTCTCAATGGAAATCATATCACATCTCCTTATTTTTACATAACATTGAAGATGACATACAGTTTTTACTTACATGTCCTAAATGCATTAAAAGCGCAATCAATTTCTAGATAATGTATGACTTTGAGACTACCATATTTAAAGGCATTTACTGGTAAATCTAAATTTGTTCAGAAGCGTATGTGGACCTCATCTTATTTACTTAAAAATGCTAGCACCAACTAAACTAAGCTTTGTATCGATCTGATGAGTTAAGCCCTTTTCAACTGATTTTTATAGTTTGTTCATATGTTGTACTGTTACACCACTGTCATAGGTTATCTTTTTGTATGAAAAATAAGAGAGTGTGAAAAAAGGGCCACATATCTTTAATGCTTGGAAAATAATTTCAAACTAGTACAAGAGACCCTAAAAAGTTACTATCGTAAAGCTGTTTACGATATAAGCACTGATATAGATATTTTATATTTTCCTTTTATTACAATATCAGAAATTAAGAAAAATCTTTTGCTTCTGTTTTATATCTAATTTGCATCAATGGACACTCTCTTCATTGTGGACTAGAATAGAATTCATAACCAAAATATTGTGGTGATCTTGTGTTGCTGATAATTTTTTTCTGTTTACAGTTTCTCTCTTTCTTGTTTAGTTTATGCCCAAAACACAAAAAAAAAGGTTAAACAATCGTCATGTAAGGGCAATCACTCTTATAAAGAGTCTATCAACGATTTCATCAAAATCTTAATTTGTTTATCAGCTTTGCAATTTACACTGTATTTATCTATTAAGGTTTCTAAGATGATTGATAACAATCGTCCTTAAAGAGCAATAACTCCAATAAGGAGTCGACTGACGATTTAGGATATTACGCTTAATAGTAGATCTAGTCTAACTGAATATGTTCGCCTCTTTTAAGTTTGTATCTATCCGTTATAGCTTTAAAGATGGAAAAAAATCAAACAAAATATAGTAAAAATCGTCAATAAAGTTCAATAACCATGAGTAGGTTAAACGTTATGGACTATCTGTTTCACAGATGACGACAGATATGTTCCAATAATCGTAACTACAATCCCATCCGCTTTTCCCCGAATGGTACCTGCCGATTAAGACTTCTCTCTGGGTTTGTACTTACATGAGCAACACGACAGGGCCACATGTGGAGCAGGCACTAGAGCACCTGAAATCACCACCGGTTTTTGGTGGGGTTTATGTTGCTCAGTCTTTGGTTTGTATGTTGTGTTTTGTGTACTGTTGTTTGTCTTTTGGTCTTTTTTCTTTTTTTGCGATGGCGTTGTCAGTTTAATTTCGACGTATGCGTTTGAATGTCCCTTTGGTATCTTTCGCCTCTCTTTTACAACGACGTTTGTTTACATTTTACACAACATGAACAGGACATTCCTTTTATAGGTATTAACTGCGTACCATTTGTATAAAACCGGTTTAGGAAATCCTGACAATTGTACGTAAACAAACTTATTTTCGCGGATACTTTTTTTCATTTCGCGTTTAGCCCTTACTAGCTGTTTTCGCGGCGATTTAATTTCGCGATTTTCAAATTTGCTTGATGTAGTTAAATGAAGAAAGATCCAAGTTTGACAAATTCGCGACGATTTATATTTGCGTTATTTTCCTACTCGCGAAAGACACGAAAATAAATCGCTCGCGAAAATTAGTTGGTTTACAGTAGTACTTCAAGGTATTGAGTGACAGACGAACAAACAAACACAATTATTGCTTAAGGGGACCATAGATTAGAATTCAGTGGCATTTGTTAAACACCTGTTCCTTTTATTCATTACGGTAATTGCGTTATTATACAGTTCTTAAAACATACAACCCGTCTGCAGTACAATCCGACTATGTATGGTTTCTCACTGGTTCATCATTTGGTTACTTTTATTCCCAGACACATGATGATGCTTGCAGGTGGAGTGGAAGGTGGAGTTGGGGGTTGGGAATATCTAAAATGAACATGATCACAGTTCTAGTTTGAATAGAGAGGAAATGATATACATACCATATTAACATATTTATGTTATGCTGTACTTCAGCTTATAATATTGATGACGAATAGCACCATAGTATCATATGTTTCACACGGAATATCAGACAATCATAAAACGTGTCACAATACATTTTTTCCATAATTATGCAGTATCATCATTAAAAAAAGACAAGTTATAAAATACCAGAACCACTGAAAAATATATAAACAGCAGTGAACGGGAAAGGACTGACAGAAACTCCTTGGTTTGTATAGCCATTCGACGAAGACGTGATAACAATAAAGTTCCCAACGCACTTCGGACAAGATTGGGACGAAGTCAGAAAAAGTTTAACTGTCGTTAAACGTGTTGATCGAAAAGGGAACTGTTAGAACGGATTTCGACGAATAAGGAACGAAGTAGAACTAGTAAACAATCTGATGTAAACAGACTATAGACGGACTTGGACTATATGGAAACGGTGTCCTCAGAAAGCGAAAGGAAATTGTTATCGCATCTGAACTGAATATAAACGGGATAAAGACAAGATGGAGGTATCGAGAACTGTTTAAATACTAACTTTGGTCGCATTATAGATATTGTCAGACCAAAGTTATACGTTTTTGCCCGACCACAACTCGTTTTACGTATTTTCAAGGACGGGTTCGAACCTTTTGAGAACTAGTTTGGTGTAACTAAATCTTTACGAACCAGAACATTAATACGTAAACAATAAAAAGTGTGTGTATCATAATTTATATCAGTGTACAAAGGTACACTACTTTGGAAAACATAAATTCGCGTTTTATCACCATTTAAGACTCATAAGACTATTTAACAAATTAATTAACTGTCGAAAACTTTCATAAGCAAACATGACAACTATACCCAACAAGAGGCAAGGGAAAACAAATGAGATCAACACTTTCTGAATTGTCTAACCTGCCTCCGATATATTTAATCCTGTAAGTTTTATTCTTTTGTGTGTGTTGTCGATATTTGCAGTTCCTAGTCGTGAATTCATTACTTGATTGTATTGATGAATACATACATCATCCTTGAAACGCCTGGTCTCACCTTATTCAAAGTTTGTGAAAGTTTTACACACGGCTGTTTGTTAAAATAATGTAGTTAAGTGACGATTTAGAGTGATAATGTAGACACTTGTATGTTTGATTTAAGAGATTGATTGTAGTTTCTGTTTCAATCCTTTCATTTAGGTGTTGTTTCATTGGTGCATGCTCAGCAGTAAGCTATAAATCATATCCCTTATATAATATACATCATATTTTATCATCATCGTACATAAACCTGGAATAAAAAGAGTCAGGGTATAACGGGAATGGACATTTCATGGCCTTAAAAAATTAAACAATGCAAACTAAAGGATTCTGATTTATTATCTTTCACATCATTCATCATAAAATTCGTCAGTTGCAATTTAACGATAGCCACATACACTTTCATGTACAAGTTTTCTGAAAAACAGAAGTTGTTAAAGTTTAGAATATTTCAAAATATACAGTATTACAAATTAATCAAATTAGAATTGAAAATTACAACAATTTGCCATAGTTTTTCAGTTTCTCTACTACACCTTTCACACTTAAACGTGTTTGAAATAAGCGAATTTCTATTTGACCTGTTATCATTTCACTAATTCACAAAGCAAATGCTTATGTCAGGAATAGATTCAATTGTAAATGTTAAGTTAGATTTCTTAGATTTGGAAATAAATATCCTTCAAAAGCGTTCTTCTTTTAAGGATATAAAGTATAGCAAGATTTTCTTCCACATATTTTACCCCTTGATTAAAGTTTAACTATAGATCAAAGCTTGAGACTCTTTAGAAACAAAATTTCAGTAAGATATCACAACTTAATTCAATATGTGTTACAATGTTGCTTCCTTTTTTAATAATTTTTAATCAGCAAGCAGGCAAAACTTGATTCTAATAAGTATGCGAATGAGTATGTTACAGTAGGATACAAAATTATAATTATTTCAAAAGCATCATCAAACTAACCTTAGTTAATAAGCAAACAAATTCATGTTTGATATCACAATTTGTCCACATATTGAGAACTGTGCCGTTGCTGAATTTTTGAATTATACATTTCTTATCATTTGTTGAAAAACCTTGAAACACAAACGAAAAAATCTTTATTTACAATGAATGAGTAACTATGTGAAAAACAACATAATAAGTTGAAAATTAGAAACAAATGAACAAAAAAACCAAACCTATCAATCAGAGAACATGACTTTCTAATGGGTAAACGAAACATGCATCGCAATTCTGAACTGAATGGTACAATGATGATGGCGTTACCTGACATATCGATACACAACTGTGAAATCAAACAAGCAGACATTTCATAGCTGTTAACCGTTCACCAAAAAAAAAAGAAAAAAAGAAAGAAATAGAATTAGCTGTTCTTTATGTCATAAGTCTATAGTTGGTGTGTCCGGGTGGTTTCTCTTAATTGAATTTCAACAATGTTGATGCCAAAATTGTAAAGGTACTTGCAAGAGCATGGAAAATTAACCAAAATGGACTTTAACTCAAAATCAAATCTGTCTAATGTAAATTTGTTTGAATGAGTTTGAACTGTAGGTTCTTATTAAAATCTAAATAAATCAACGATGAATCAATGCTCTTTAACTTTCTTGTCCTTCCAACTTTTTTGCATTCGAGTGCCAATCACAAGGACAAGTTTTTGAAGACAAAACACGCATGCAGCTGACGTTCAAAATTATAAATCTACTTCTTTGATACGCCTTTCCCTCGTTGTACGTTTATTTTGTAATCTGAAGTACCTTCTTCGTAGTTTTTTTTTTTTTTGGGGGGGGGGGGGGGGGGTTGTTTAGTTATTTGGTGTTAATGACAGTTCTTCGATTTTCTCAGATATAATTTATTCTTTGGCCCTCTTGGCTCTGGACGATTTAGGACTTTATTTTCGTAAAATCAACCGTTGAAGACCATATGTTAACCCTTTCATGCCTTCTGTTTTTTTTTCTTTTGTTTTTATCTTTGTTGGATAACTGTCAAATGGACATTTATTTCCAATCTTATTTATTAGAATTACATAAACACTAAGCTTTACCTTTTCGAATTGTTTTTCATCATATTGAAGTATATTTTGATTAACCCATCATTAACACCAAGAAATACATTTTATTAACGAAATGATTTTTTACTTAATTATGTTTAAAGCTGATAATTACCTGAAACAGGAATAGCACCAGTCCATAGATCGAGGCTCTTTGCTGTATGAAGAATTAAATTGTTAGCGTCTTCAAGTCAGACAGAAAAAAAATCCAGTTTAAGTACACAGAACCCGGAAAAATAACTAAAACGCTTGAAATCTACGGATATATAGTTTATTGGTGGGTCTTCAAGTTTGTGGACGGAGTAAAACTGTTTTTGAGTATAAAATGCAAATAGCACTTTCTTTATTTTGTGCGTACAAAGCATTTGTCTTGAATGTTAATCCATCAGGAATGCTAAAACTCAATCATTTGACAGACAAGGATGTATAACACATAACCACGTGAAGAGCTTGATAACCGAAGTGGACCTAAATAATTATCAAATTTATCGCAGGTTATGGTTGCCTTTTTTAACCTTAGATTCCTTATACATTTTGAATTTAACAACGGAGAATTCAAGAATAAAAATTTCAAAATCAAGTCAGAACCGAATAACTAACTCCTGATCTGATGATACTCTCGGGATTACAGTCCACCACCAGTGGTATCGATCCAGCGCTCACAATTTAAATTCAATTAACTCTTTATTAATGTTGCACGTCCCAAGCTGTTTTCTGGATTACCATCACCAGGAAAGTATTTTAGAATTTCAATAGTACTTGATGGTAAACATTTATAAAACAAATATATTAAAAAGACATGTTTTTTTGCCGCATTGACTTAAATATATATCTAAAATCTCTATTTGTACCTTAGGACTGTTACTCGTAGATTTCCGAATGGTGATTGGCTCATTTACACTATCCGTGGTTTAATTGAAACATTTTAATTATCCTAGATATGCATCGTTTGATCAATTGAGGAGACTTCTTCTGCCTAATGAAATTAGGTTCAAAGTCTTTGGAGTATTCAATTAAGTTTTGATTGAGAATTAGCCAAAGTCGTAAAAAATACCTGGTATTAGTCATGTTAGTTACTGGTTGTTATTTTTTATTGACAAATAAAGGCAACAGTAGTATACCGCTGTTCAATACTTATATATCGGTTAAGCGAAAACAAATCCAGGTTACTAATAAACCGAGGTAAACACATCAACTATAAGAGGGAAACAACGGAACAACAGAAACACTGAACTGCAACCAAAAAAAAAAACCGCCAGCAACATAGAAACGGACTATTTGATAACAACTGCCAAATTTCTGACTTGGTACAGGACATTATAAGAAAAAAATGGTGGATTGAACCTGGTTTTATGTCTAGCCAAACCTCCCGTTTATATAAAAATGTTAAAAGTACAGCTAAAATGACAACATTACGTGACAGGAATTCAGTACAAATACACGCAAGAACACTCGGGACAGAGAAACACTTAGATAAATAACATAATAGTACATTACAACATGTAAACCACAGAATAACAACGGACACCTCCCATGAATCCACGACAGTACACCAAGACACCACAAACGAATCATAAACAGTGCATCACACGAATGTATCACCGCCACAAAAAGTAACGTATTTTTTGTGACGTTTATATTATCAGAGGTAAATTTCTAAAAATAGAATAGATTTGTACATAGCAGACCAGACGACGTAGATGGTAAACTGCAATATAAGACGTGGTAAAAATGTAGTTAATTAGTTTAGATAACATTTACGGAGTGTCATTTGTAATCTTTCCTCCTCATAACTCAGTTGGAGCAGTTAAAATTGGAGTAATAAAATTGTCTACCTTAATAAGATAACACTTAAAATTCAAAGCCTGGCCTTCTTGAGGCAGATATGTTTAGTGGATAACATTTAAAAGACCAAATTATTACATTTAGTCAAAGTGTGTCTGAAATAATAGAATATTACTGTATGTGTACTTTTTCGCGGTATATCTATTTCCACGAATATACGCGAATACAAATGCAGCTTAAATGGACGAAAAAACCTTTAAATAATTGTCTTCCGAATTTCCAACTGTACATAAACGTTTACCTTATTTCCCTTCACATCTCCTCGTTTGAACTTTGAAACTGTTAAAACAACACCAGTGATCCGGACAGAAAATCAATTAAGGACACAAGGTTATAATGACCCAAGCCAAATCTGACAATTTTATTGTGAAACTACAACTTAATCTGAAAATTTTGTTTATTTAGCAGACGACTGTTTCGTCTATGGAATAATCTTTATTTATCTTTTTAATAATTTCACTTACTTGTTCTTTAGTAGTTTATTTTTTTGTTTAACAAAAAGTTCAAGATCAAATTTATCAAATTTTTAAAAGATTTTACTCAATTTTAACATAAAAGCTATTTACCTTGTAAAATTGAAAGTCATGTTTACTTAATACAGAAAGATATTTATCAATGTTTTGATATTTTCGGCAATACCGCGACATTAAATATACGCGAATTCATCGGCAATACCGATTTCGCAAAAGTAAATACTGGCGAAAAATTGTACAAATACAGTAATCAATTTACGGCAAACAATATATGCTTTGTGCAATATTTAAAAGATGAAATTTATGCATACCTATATCAGTTAAATGGTGAACAGGTAAAAGAAAGTTCAGTCGTTGCAGTATCAAGTACTGACAACTTGCATATAGATTCAGGTATATATAAACTCATCATAGTATGGTGGTGTAGACAATATATGACAAAATTGATTTCACCCTTTACCGAATGTAGTTTTTTTCGTGCTATGTAATGAATTAAAGTTATGATGAAAACTACAGGTCGTTGCGCTCACGACAAAAGAAACATATTTAGTCACCTGTGAAACAGAATTTTCATATCGGGGAACAAACTCGTGATGGCGTCCCTTCAATTTTCTAAGGATAACTCCCCCTTCCCAAATTGGAATCCTATGTTCAACAGCTTCCTTGTTATTATTTACTCTCTTTCATTGAAGTCATGATGGGAAACACAAACTTCTTAATATTGTATCAATTGGAAGATGTTTACTGCATATGCAAACAAAGCTTGAATGTTGCTACATAGATTTAGAAAGGTTACGATTGACAAGCTGAAATCATCTCTGTTGTCGTAAAGTTTTGTTCTCAACCGACTATCATTGTCAATATCAAGATGTAAGTCAAGATATAAAGAAGATTCAATTCTACGAAGTTCAACCGTCATTCCTAAATCATAAGGCATTTTGATTGGTTTCTCACAACAGAAAAAAATTAGAACACATTATTTTCTACTAACTTACCGATATTGAATTGCGTTCTGACCTCATTAGCTTCTGCTTCACTATTTGTCCTCCAAAGGTTGGCTCCTGTTGTCCCAATGCAGAACGTCTAAAATTTAGAAACATGCCTCGGATTGATGCAGTATCTACATTTTTAACATACTTTTCTTATAAATACAAAAATGTTACGTTTGTTTTTTTCTTTAACATGGGAAAAATATAATTAACAATAACGCAGATTTTACTTATGTCAGTACTGCGAGTTTTGACAATTATACTGTCAAGTTAAGTAATATGTTTCGAAGTTTTTTTTGTTTCTGTTGTTGCTTGGTTTTCTCATTAACGTACATATCTTATTACCGTTTAATTACCTCTGCAGTTACTAAACCAGCGTGACGCCTGTATCATGAAAATTGATGACAGGAAAACTGGACTTTGGTCAAATGACACGCAAAAGTATGTTCTTACTATGTAAATACTTCACCAATAACTTACATCAAACATGTCTAGTAAATAAACTCATCATATAAACAACATGATTACAAATATTGTACGTCAGATGCGCCTTTTGTCTACAAATATCTAACTAGTGACGCTGAAATCCAAAAAAATCAAAAGACAAAAAATTAACGAAAATTAATAGCATTTAGGACCCAAAGTTCCGAACGGTTGTACCAAATTCAGTTAAGGTAATCTATTTTTGGGGTAGAACATCGATAACATTAAAGTTGTATAAACGGTTTCATTATAATGATGACAAAATAATTGAGAATTCATGTCTACACAGAAGTGCTGAATACTGGTCTTGTGATACCCTCGGGGAAGAAACCTCTACCAGCATAGACAATAACTGGAGGTCTGTTCCGAAAACCTCAACGAATATATTATGTGTGTATGCTTATGTAAGTCCATACTAAACATCCCCTTTAGTAGACACAATCACCAATTTAAAACAAAAGTGATTGTTCCAGTGATAACATTTCTACTACACGTCTTCCGACTTCATCGAGAATAAACAAAATTTTTCAGACAAAACCTGTTATTTGATAGACATCTACAGATATATATATCAACCGAAACAATTGTTTCCGGTTTTCCTCGCTGTCAATGTATTAAAGGATGTAGCCAGGTGAAACTAAAAAATCGGAATTTAAAATTGATACAATAAATCTGAAGAGCATTAGGAACAAAATAAGCTAGCTGTCAGTAACTGCGTGTACTCTCAGATCTGTATTGTCTTTTTGTTGAGGGGACGTATAAGTACCCTGCCACGTCCACTCTGTATTTTTTTTATTTGGTATCGATCTGATGAGTTAAGCCCTTTTCAACCGATTTTTATAGTTTGTACATATTTTGTACTGTTACACCACTGTCCTAGGTAAGAGGAGTGTTGGGCTCCCGCTAACATGTTTTACCCCGCCACATTCTGTATGTGCCTGTCCCAAGTCATGAGCCTGCAATTCAGTAGTTGTCGTTTGTTCTGTATATCATATTCGGTTTTCGTTCATTATTTTGTACATAAATCAGACCGTTAGTTTTCTCGTTTGAATTGTTTTACATTTGTCATATTCGGGACTTTTATAACTGAATATGCGGTATGGATTTTGCTAATTGTTGAAGGCCGTGCGGTTACCTATAGTTGGTAATTTCTGTGTCATTTGGTCTCTTGTGGAGATTCGTCTCACTGGTAATCATACCACATCTTCTTCTCTATATATAAAAATATTGATAGAATATGGAACTCCTTTTCGATATATTTAATTTTTTTTAATGGCGGGAAAATGCTGACTATGATTTTTACCTTATATTAAGCATTAACAGTATTTGGGTCTCAAATCGGAAGAAAAAAATCTAGAATCTGCTTAAATTTTGGTAAATGGCCTTTTATGAGCTATTAAAGTCTTATATGAAAAGAAAAGTGGGTGATATGGGACAAAATCCTGTATCGTGGTAAAAAACCCAAGGAGTCTGAACATCTGACAAAAATTCCTAGACCTGACCTTACTACATCCAAAAGACTATATTGACCTCTAAGGTTATATATATTATATAGACATGAGAGGTAAAATTTGAATCCCATAATAACAAGCTGCCTGTCAACAATTTATATCTAAGAAATTATTCTATTATGCATCTTGAGCGGAAGCGAGGTGTAAAATGTTGACAAATATAATGCCTAACCATATTAAAATGAGCATAGAGCATGGCATGATAGAATTATTTCGATTCTTATCGGAAATTTTGTTCTTCGAAGCGGGTCTATAACACACGTTCGAAAGGCAGCCATTATGATTTTATAAAGCCAAGACGATATAGAAAATCAACCGTTTCACGATAAAAAATGAACAGATACATGTAAACTTACTTAAAGAATGATTTTTGTTAATTTCCCAGCAAGATACACCATCAAAACTGACAATTTTTTCTCCGGCGTTGCAATTTCAATTGTGACGTCAATCATGTGTAGCCCATGTTTTATTGCAATTAGAACATGGCTTTGTTTCAAAGGCGAAAGAAGAACGTCAAATAAGAATTTTTATTTTTGGCAATACCTTTTATTCTTAGCATTTTTGTCCTTCGAGCTATCATTTTAATGGTCTGTAATGCTAAAGTAAATCTCTGTTTGTTAATTTGTTGCAACAGGGTCTAGGTTTTGAGTGTGTGTTCTGAGAGACAAATAGGTTGTTATCACTTTGAAAAAGTTTCATTTTGAATGTACAATTTGTTTTAGGAATCGTCTGCATAAATTTTACAAATATCTTTGTATTTATAAATAGAAGCAACTATTATTGGATTTGTTTTTCAATGTATTGCCAAGTATGGCCTATAGGTTTCAAACCTGGTTTCATTATTCCATTTTGAAAGGTAAAATTCCATAAAGTAAAAACTTTTCATGATAATGACTGCGTCATTAATGCATAAAGATTCCCGAACTTATTTCAATATTACAAACTATTAAAGTACAGTATTTTTTACCGAAACATTAATGTTCAGAAGAGGTGCTTGGGAGGACAAAAAGTTGAGGGAAAATAAACTTTTCGATTTCCTGGGCGTGCGAATTGTCAGTCTGTTTTATATGTAATTACTCAAAAAGAGTTGTTTATAGTTAAACATTTGTGAAATTTAATGCCAATATAGAGGTGGAAAAACAGCCACATTGAATCCACGAAGAATAACAAAGGCTTATACGTTTAGACAAAAATAATTGTTGACTCAGAAAGCATCATTTCCTCTTTCATTTCTCCCGGTGATATATATCTAAGTTTAGTTTTTTTTATATTTAAGTTACTCTAGATATTAACAAATCAAAATGAAGGATACGTTATTAGATTAGGAATAATCAAATGTGATACGACACAAAACATACTCACCACAGCCTCATACCAGGTTCTCTCATCCCCTTCATTGATGTAGTAACAATTTGGACTAGCAGTTTGGTTATCTAACAATGCATATTCAGCAGGGCACATTGTTGGAACACATGGTGCTGTTCATATGACATAATATGAGGTAATTATTCAAATAAATTTAAACTGATGACACAAACAAACAAATTAAGATAAAATGTACGGTATCTCTATGATGAAAAGTCAATAGACACTCAATGCAAACCTGATTGATGTTAGATATAAAAAAAAAACAACAATTTACTTATATTATCGTAGGATATAATATTTAGTTTTTCTATAGTAAGTATTATTGGTACATAAGTTATGACAAACTTATTGCTATTCGTATAGCAAAATACAGGATTGCAGACTTAATAAAACATACACGATATACCTTCAATTGATTTTTTTAAAAATATCAACGTTAAAATATTAATGTGTCAAATTTTGTCTCGTTGTTTCAGTTCTGTATTTTTAACTTAAACGCGAAATAAAGTATCCGGAGAAATAAATTAATTTACAGTATATCGTATTATATTTATCAATGTAGTTCGATCTTTGGCAGATATTGTAAATAAAACTTTGCATAATTCATGTAAGCTTTTGATTTTATATAAATATAGCTACTGACCATTACTAGTATTGTTATGACTTTTTCTGTCAAATCTTTTATTAATGTCAAGCAATTAAACGCACATTAGATACTACGGTACAGTATTTAACACTAAGCTAATTTTAAGAAAACTTCTGAACTGATTCATATAATGTAATATGTAAAGTGGTCTGATCATGCAATCACATGATTTGAACTATTTGAACTAAAAATTGATAAGCAAACATAGACGAAGAATTTGCACACACAAATAACAATGTGGATACATACCGGGCATGTATTTAGGTTCGCTTCGTCTTCGTCTTACAATTTCTAAAACATAGACAATATATCGTATTGTATTCTGTTCATTAATATCGGCAAATATATATAAAAGATCTTCTTATGATTTATATAAGCTTTTAAGATCAGATTGTAGATACAAAACATAGCTAAAAGCTGAGCTCGAATCTTTGTCTGTCAAGTCCTTAAAAGACTCAAGTAAATAAAACATGTTTGATTTAATGTTCTAATGCTTTACATCAACCTTATTCTAAGAAAACATTGAACTGATTCATTTTATGTTTTGAATATATAATGAAATCAAAATGAAATTTCAATCAGTTACAAGTTTTCATAAGTGTTATGATTGAACGCAATCAAAATCACACTGAATCTAGACTTTAAAGGATTTAAAAGTCTTACTTCCTATATATAACTGGAAGCAATTATACCAACAGAATAATACTAGTCAGAAAAAATATATTAAATGTTATATTTTTTGAAAATTAGGGTCCAAATGTACTCACTACTACAGAAAACCAGCATATTTTGAGTTCTTCCTCTCAAGAAAACAACCAAAGCGGAAACACCCTTAACATGTTTCCTTACATTTCATGAGAACAGTTAACTGAAACACAGTATTTTAGTAAATACAGATGAGTGCAGTCCTAACCTGTACAAAAGTTAACTTAGAGCAGACTTTTTGACTGCTTTCCAAGTTAACTTGAGATATTTTAAGGAGACAAGCAAGTTAACTTCGTCGTTAGTAGACCAGACATAGGTCTGCTTTTTTAGGACTGCTGTAGACCAAACCTGTGGACAAGTCTGCTACGGATCAGTCCTGAGGACAGGTCTGCCCCAGACCAGATCTGTGGGCAAGTCTGCTACTGACCAGACCTCAGGACAGGTCTGCTTATGACATATTACCGTGTTTAAGACTTTTCATATTAGACCTGGGCTTTCATTATGCAAACAATAATCGTATTGCTCTTCTTTACCAGTATAGCAAATTACTATACTCGTTAGTGACTCTGTATACATATTATACTCATTAAAAAATTTCTAATATACATGTAATAATGGCTATACAATTTCACACTTGTTGATCGACAAATATACATGCAGCTATCATAAAAGAAAGGACGTTTTTTTTTCTAAATTGGAAGGCGGATAGAAAGGTTACCCAACACATCGGAAAAATATTTGTATATGATGGGATATAAACATCATTGTTCACGTTGCTTCGTTCCGCATTTTTTACAATCTCTTTCCAAATTACTCTATGCATTACCTCGATTATTCATCGTTATTCACCTTGTTTGCCTTAGATTTACGATTCTGCTTTTTGACAAAATGTTCAAACGAAAATTGTACAGTGTCCGGATATATAAGGTGTTGTATAGTTATGAACCATCTCGTCAATTTCGGCAGATTCATCTTTACCGATTATAAATGATATCTGGGACGTCCGAAAAAATATACTCGTTCTGAACATGAATGCAATATTTGCCCCTGGACGTTTAGCTGCCAACAAAATCAATCAACCAACATAATATTGTAACAGTCAGTCAGTATAGTATTCCCAGATGAGAACTTCTCATATGATACTTTTCATTTTATAGTACAAATATAATCAGTCATGTCAGTGTTGGATGATTCGGTCAACAGTTTTGTTATACAAACCATCCTGAACTACTTACTTTAGTGACGGTTAAATATTATGGCCATTGTGTACCAATGTTGCTGTCATTTGTTTTATACAATCCATACCGAGTTAACAAATTGATGATTTCTGATCCGACTATTAAATGCGAATGATCATGAATATTATGGTCAGTCAGTAAACGATTCCCAGATGATGCCACCTCATACATGTCATACTTTTATCATGTTTATCATAAAGTACGAATATAGACAGTTTTGGTTGATGCGGTCAAATATTTTTGTTATACGAGCCACTTTGAGATATTAAAAGTACTGATTGTTTGTGACTCGACAATATTTTGAATGAAAAGAGGACATGCTGACACTCTAAATTGATGTGGACAAATATTTGTGATCATTGTGTTCCAATATTGCTGTCATTTGTATTATACAATCCATTCTGACATAAAAAAAAAATACTGATTTATTATGCAGCCATTTAAATTTACATAATAAAGTGCAAATATGGTCAGTTTTAGTTGATGCGGTCAAATAATTTTGTTATGTGAGCCAGCCTGAGGTATCAAAGCTACTGAATATTTGTGGAGAGTCAATATTTTGAATAAAAAAAGGACATACTGGCACTCTAAATTTATGCGGACAAAATTTTGTAGTCATTGTGTTCCAATATTGCTGTCATTTGTATAATACAATCAATCCGGCCATAAAAAAAAATTACTCAAATATTATGCGGCCATATAAATTTTAATAATAAATTGCAAATATGGTCAGTTTTGGTTGATGCAGTCAAATATATTTGTTATACGAGCCAGGCTGAGGTATAAAAACTACTGAATTTTTGTTACGAGTCAATATTTTGAATAAAAGGAGGACATTCTGGCACTCTTAATTGATGCTGACAAAATTTTAAAGTCATTTTGTTCCAATATTGATGTCATTTGTATTATACAATCCAACTTGACATAAAAAAAAAATACCGATTTATTATGCGGCCATATATATTTAAATAATAAAGTGCAAATATGGTCGGTTTTAGTTGTTATACGAGCCATCCTTAGGTATCAAAAGTTCTAAGTTTTTGTTACAAGTCAATATTTTTAAATACAAAGAGGACATGCTAGCACTTTAAATTGATGCGGACAAAATTTTGTAGTCATTGTGTTCCAATATTGCTGTCATTTGTATTATACAATCCATCTTGACATAGAAAAAAAATAATAATTTATTATTCGGCCATATAAATTTACATAATAAAGTGCAAATATGGTCAGTTTTGGTTGATGCGGTCCATTAATTTTGTTAAACGAGCCAGCCTGAGATATCAAAACTACTGAATTTTTGTTATGAGTCAATATTTTAAATAAAAGGAGGACATACTGGCACTCTAAATTGATGCGGACAAAACTTTTGTAGTCATTGCGTTCATTTGTATTATACAATCTATTCTGACATAAAAAAAAAATAATGATTTATTATGCGGCTATATAAATTTACATAATAAAGTGCAAATATGTTCAGTGTTTGTTGACGCGGTCAAATAATTTTGTTATACGAGCCAGCCGGAGGTATCAGATAAAGGCAACAGTACTATACCGGTGTTCAAAAGTCATAAATCGATTAAAAGAAAACAAATCCGGGTTACAAACTAAACCCGAGGGAAAAACATCAACTATTAAAGGAAAACAAAGGAGCAACACGAACACTAATGTGCAACAAAAACAAACGCCAACATACATAGAAACGAACTATTTGATAACAACTGCTATATTCATGACTTGGTACAGGACATTCAAAAAACAAATGGTGGGTTGAATCTGGTTTTATGGCTTTTCAAAGCTCCCGCTTATTAAAACTACTGAATTTTTGTAACGAGTCAATATTTGGAATAAAAAGAGGACATGCTGGCACTCTAAATTGATGTGGACAAATTTGTGTAGGCATTGTGTTCCAATATTGCTGTCATTTGTATCATACAATCGATTCTGACATACAAAAAAAATGAAATTACTTATTTATTAAGCGGCTATATAAATTTACATAATAAAGTGCAAATATGGTCAGTTGTGGTTGATGCGGTCAAATAATTTTGTTATAAGAGCCAGTCTGAGATATGAAAACTGCTGATTTTTGGTAATGGATCAATTATTTGAATAAAAAGAGGACATGATGGCACTGTTAATTGGTGCAGAAAAAGAAACATTAGTAATGAGGACACTCTGAATTATAGCCGACCATAAACAGGATAAATATTTGTAACTGTACACCAATATTGCTTTCATTTATCATGATTATTTTATACAATCTAAATACTATGCGTTTTCGCCATTGGATATCGATTTCATCTGATAACCAAGTTTACAAGATTAATACTACATTTTAAAACAGACCAGGACTTATAATATTTTATATAAAATACATGTATATACGACTTACAGAATTTGATATTTATTGAAATATACTGTAAACCAATTAATTTTCGCGAGCGATTTATTTTCGCGACTTTCGCGAGGGAAAATATAACGCGAATATAAATCGTCGCGAATATGTAAAACTTGGATCTTTCCTTATTTAGATATATATATAACTGCATCACACAAATTTGAATATCGCGAAATTAAATTGCCGCGAAATGGCCTAGTAAGAGCTAAACGCGAAATAAAGTATTCGCGAAAATAAGATGGTTTACAGTATATTCAATGCACGTTAGCAGTGTAACCAATATCGTTTTCAATTGATAAAAAGGCAGATCACGCAGAAAGTTGTATAACAAGCAAAGTTTTAAGAGTACTTTATTTTTAAATGTATTTAGTCTAATTTGTTTATATCAAGAAACAAAGACATTTAAAAATATTTTATTAAAAATTAATGTAGAGCTGTCCTGGTTACAAGTTAACTTAGTGTTGAGCAGACCAGCCAAAAGTTAACTTGAGATCAGGTCTGCTTTGATCGGAGTTGCCAAAATTAAAGCTAATTTATTGCAGGATTGGTTTCGAAGTTGACTTATAATAGTAGCGGACCTGTATCAAAGTTAACTTTTTCGGCAGTCATAAAAACAGTCCTAGGACCAAGTCCGCTTTTCAGGGTAACTTGATTGTGGTCCTAGGACTGGTCAGAACAGTCCTAAATCCTATCACAGTTTAACTTTGACCAGTCAAAATGACTGGTTAGCCAGTTAACTTGCTGTACAGATTAGGACTGCACCCATCTGTATGTAAAGTCGTCAGACAATCGGAACAAATTTAACTAATGAGAGTGTATATCACACCTGCAGAACATGTTTCTGAAAGATGTAAACGTTGTTATCATTTTCTTCTAAATATTCTTTACTTTATTTATTTCATTTTTCATATAAGAAATTTAACTTCATAATCATAATTGTCTTTACCTCTATGAAAGCCTCTCTGTGCCATCACATTATCACAGACATAGGTAATTACAGCAAGATAGATAACCGCTGGAAATGTTATATTCATGCCTTGACTAATTGGTTGTTGTTGTACAAAAATGGTTCATACCTGTATTTCTATGAATTATGACGATGTAGCTGATTTTATACCTCCAACTCGTCTAGACACGTAACATTTGCTGTCTCATTTCTGTTAAAAAATTAACAAGTACTTTTACAAAAACATATTCAAAACAAGCACAGGTGGTGTTTTTATATATAAAAAAAATCCCATCTTACTTGTAAACAAAATCGATTGCAGGCAATGCATCTGAAGATAGTGTTTACAGATTAACAATTAGAAAAATGACAGAAATACAATCGTACATGTTTCAAAAACATCTTTACATAAGTTCTGTGACTATATAAATATTACAATTTGTAATAGCCGATGTAGAATTTGAATAATATTCTTCATTGTTGAAAATATATAATTATAAATCAAAAGGATGAAACATATCAATCCGAATGATTAATGACCGTCTAATGTTCATCGCAATATGATATCATGTACACATGATCTGAAAACACAACTTTTTCAACAAGTTTGTACATATGCTTTCACAAATGCTAACAGTCAACAGGATGATAGATTACAATTTAAATTCAAATTAAATTGAGAGTACAAGCGACCAGTCTTTGTTCTCCATAGACATTGAATGGTATGTGCTTAATGATGAAGAGGAAATATGTTCATACAAATTAGGGATAATACAAAATTTAAATAAGAAGCATTCATATTGCCTTCAAATAGTTGAAAAATGGTTGGAAATAGATTTTCACCCCGGAAAAACAAATGTTCAAATTGCATGTACATATACAATATATGTACATTGTCGGATAATTTACAATTTATTTGTACGAGGTTTAGAAACAGGACGAAAAGCGAGGCTCGCCGAGCTTTTCTCCTGTTTCGTAGCGAGTACAAATACATTGAATAAATCAGACAATGTACATATATTGTTTTTATACTGCATTATACACCCGGTACATGAGCGTTTGTTGTTTAAATCAAAATCATTTTTCAAAGAAATCGACATAGTTGAAACGCGGTCCGCGAAGAGGTCCCAAAATGAACTGTTACCCAGAAAGAAATATCCATATTACTGCTTGCTCCACATGGAGGCGGGTAACAGGAGATTTTATTTGCGTACCATTTATTTGTACAATAGTTGGCTGATTGCAGGATAAAGCTATTTCAATGGCATTTGATTCACAAAGAGTACCAATATTTCTTGAAAATTATGCATATTTATTTGATACTCATAAAGCAAATAAAACATCTTTTTATAAATACTAATTTTTATGAGTAGTAGTTTCAAGCGAACCCCAACAAAAAAATTGTACACTGTAGATTACATTAAGTTTGTCTGTGAATCTAATGTCTTCCTTTTTTTCTTTAATCTGGTGTCGTCTTATATAGACACACATAATTTGGCTCGTAAATGCAGTGCATGTAAACTCATGCTGAGAACGAACATGCAAAAAGTTATGGTTTACCATAAAACACCGGTTGTTTGCAGTACCTATGAGGACAATGGGACCGCTACAAAACTTCAAAAAAAGGGGATTAGTATAGCTATATTTTGTTTTTCGATCTAAGAAGGTTGTCAAAATTGTTTTAGTATCCACATCTGATTCACACTGCATCTAGAATAGAGAGTTTCACAATAACTTTGAAGTCCGTCAATGATTGCTGATAAAATTGATGTTAAAAATTTAGATAGAGGTTTCATGGAGAACTTGGAAAACACAGCAATATAACTTTGTTTGTAAGGACACTTATGTAATTTACGTATCCAATACAGTACAGGAAGAAACAGTTCCTCGGCTTTTGTTGAAATTCCAAAGCAAAGTAGATTAGATCTATGCTTATCCAGAATTGCCGACTTGCTATGTGTCGTTGCGGTGTATGTTGAGTTTCAAAGTGAAATTGGTAATAAACTTATTCATTTATCAAGCAGTTTGTGTGATGTGATTTACAAAAAAACGATGTTTTTTGGGGGTTTTATCTGCGGGGATAACGACATATTTTTCATTGAGGTAGGACAGGTGATTAGCAACACAAAAGATTGACGTACCATTTGTATTTATAGAACCTTTCATTTTTTTTTAATTCCGATTTGTATTAACGACCTTTACAACAAACAAATTATCTTTTTTGTCGGAAAAAAGGTAAAGAAAGAGGTGAACTCAAAGGAACAATCAAAGTACCTTAGCAAAAAGAAACTAATAAACTGTGGAAAAAAAAAACCCAAAAGGACACCAAAAAAAAACACAATTATGTCGACAACCGTCGTGTTGCATATGGTAAGTGATCATTTGATGATTTAACAATCGATGAAAAGCTAATGGGAATGTGACTGCGATAATCGAAACATAAACTATTCTTGGTCATCTCTGACACAAATATTCCATAATCCGTAGAACTTTAGCAGCATGACTTCAACTTTATCGGTAGAAATCATTGTCTCAATGGACTCCTTGTAAGCAGTTTACTCTGTCAATGAAATCATTATAAACAATGCAGGTTTTGACATCATATCAAGTGATTATTCCATATGCAGGTGCTGCTGGAAAGTAGCTACATAAAAATGAAAGAGCTGACATTGTCTCTTTTGTCGTAATCTTTTGTTCTAAACCATCGATTATAAACAATAGTCCTTCATTGTAAATGTTTAAATCTAAATCAAGACATAATAGCAAATTTAACTGTATCGGCAATATCAAGATGGTTTCAGACGAAATCAGACCAAACATAAAAAATAACATTCAAATTTGTCAAACTGTGTTCAGATTCGTGCAGGGTGCCAGATCGATGCATAGGAGTTATGCCCTTTTTAGTTGGTGATACATTTTAAATTAAACAATGTTTATTTATATTAGAATTAAACATAACTTTCGAATACTTAAAGAAAGAATTTTCTGTTGATTATATATATGTCTGTTGTTCTTAAATTACATTTTATTGATTAAATCTATTTCTTTTTTTACTTTTTATGTTTTATTGAATAGTTAATAAACTTGTCGTCTATAAATGATTCTGGTTTTAATTTTTCTAATTTAAGTTAGTTTATTTATTTATTTTCATATTAATAGACAAAAAAAAATGTTTATTATCCTGTTGCCATGGTTACGATTCCTCTTGGATTTTGGCTACAATTGGTTTTTTTTAAATAGAAAAATTAGCATTTTCAGGCAGTTATTATGCACAAATTTCAATTTCGATGATTAATGAAACATTTGTTCATTTAAATATAACATTAAATTAGTTAGATAAAAGATAAAACATAACTCTAATAAAAAAGGGAGAAGGTGGCAACACTCATTAAAATAACCGAGTTTCATTGTATTCAAAAAGGCAAATTATAGGACTTTTGCATGAACTCATTAAATACTTTTGCATCCAAACCCTGAAGTTATGAAGGTTAACTAACACTGTTGTCTAGTAATAAAGATTTAGGATTCAGGTTAATAGGGTGGTTGCTAAGATAACCTAAAACATGTAAAAGTGAAATTGTTGTTATTTTGTAAAATAATTTTGACCTTGTTTTTAAAATATATTATAAATTATGACAGATAAAGAATGAAAATCAATTGAAAAAAAACCTTAAGTTTGATGCAAAGGTATAAGTTATTGTTGACCTTGACCTTCGACCTTCAGTCTTTTTTATTAGATTTTGACAGAAATGGTAACAAATATACCAATACCTTGAATGAAAAAAATGTTTAGAACGATTATTGCTTTTATTTGGTAACAAGGCTAAACGCTAGAGGTCATGTCAAAAGTTCTTAGCAATGACCCTTACTTGATATAAATCTACCCAGCAACCAAACATATTTAGGTTCAGACTAATATGAACTGTTATATAGATCCTTATTGAAAAGTGAGGGGTCAATATCGTTACCAAAATACTTAAGTAGCCATTCTCATAGTTGAAAACTCTCTAGAAGTCATCAATATGTTGATCCCTTGTGATAAAATTCCAAAACTTTGAAACTAAATATGATTCTTTCTTTCAATCAGAATGTCAAATTCCTTTTTTAAGGACAGAAATAATTTACTGGCATCATTTTTCTCGCGTGTATTTCAGGTAATCATCAGCCACGTTGTCGCATGTTCTGACTCAACACATCGTAGATATTTTGTGTGAGTATTTAGTGTTCATGAAACTTTATATCATTCGAAATAAGTACCAAAGCTGATTTCTCAGGCATATATATAGGTCTACAACAAGGGGTTTAGTGGTGGATATTGACCCCTCACCTTTTAATAAGGATCTATATAACAGTTCATATTAGTCTTAATCCAAATATGAATGATTGCTATGTAATTTTATATCAAGTAGAAAAGATTTGTTTTAAATTTTGTCATCAACATTGCAAAAATTGATGGTTGCTTGGCTTATGCTTAAGTAGCCATTCTCATATCGTGGAACATGCCTAGCAACAATAATGTTTGTGTAATGCTGATGACAAAAATTTAAAACAAATCTTTCTGGTCATGATTCAAAAATCTTTCCCTTAAACTTACCTGGCTCTTAAGAGCTCAATGATGTTATACAAACACTGGGTGTTCTTCATTGTCATCATTTTGTTCCTTTGTCCGTATAAAATATTTCCCTTTAAAACTGCATCATCAAACGTTATATAAAATCAAACAGTAAATAATAATGCGTAGTAGTCGAGCGACATTTGCCATTAAACTTAATTTTTAAAGCACCAACCTAACATACGGCTAAATCTGATATCATTCGAAAGTTCAAGAACGGACAATTTCTTATTTTACAAAAGTCAACATTTCTGTCTTCTAAATAATAAAATTCTGTATGGAAATATGATAAATTTTCAGGACAGAGACAATTTGTCAAATGTCAAACGCACTTTAAAATATAAATAACGTATTTTTAATAAATAGTGCCTTTTCCTAAAATTCCGATGAAAAGGATAAAATTAGTGAAAACTAAAATATTTGTCTGTGATTCAATTGTTAATCACCATAAAACCAAATAACATGTTTAATTTAGTGCTAAGGAATTTCGAAGTTTATGACATGATCAAATTACTGCAATCACGCTTCTTGCCAATTACACAGCCAATCATAACAACCCATACAGTTGCCAAAAAAACCACCATCTGCAAAAAATAGCTTTTTAGCTGTTCTATTTTTAAAAAAAATTATGTAGTCAATTTTAGGTTGAAGAAACACATTTAAAAAATTGTTTAAAGAAAATAAGGGGAATTTATGGAGCTAAACTTTGATATTTCAATATGTAGCTTAATTGGCACCCTATTAAAAACTCTACTGTCTTTTCTTGTTATTTTGTTTGTAATTTCATAATTATCATTAAAACAAATAAAGGATTTTATATAAAGATATTTAGCTAGCCCCAAAAAACTAAATACATAAATAGATGATTACATAGAAAAATAATTAATGAAAAGTTGAATTTCAAATATTTCTCTTGTACAAATTGTAAAATATGACAGTTGTTATCCATTCGTTTGATGTGTTTGAACTTTTGATTTTGCCATTTGATTGGGAACTTTCCTTTTTGAATTTTCCTCGGAGTTCAGTATTTTTGTGATTTTACTTTTTTTTTGTATTCTTGGTTGCTTCAACTGCATCGTGCATTGACGAAAAAAGTAAAAAAACTATTATTTTCTAGACACTGAAAATGTTCGTTGTGCTTGTCTGAAGTAGGAAACCATATAAAACTACGTAATTTATTTAAACAATGTTGCAATTACATGCAGTTGTATGTTGTATTTTGCTAAACCTTTTGGAATTTTGGGTCCTCAATGTTCATCAATTTGTACTTCATTTCGCCTTTTGAACTTTTTCAACTCGAGCGTCACTAATGTGTCTTTTGTAGACAAAACGCGAGTCTTGCGTGCAATATTTAAGCCTGGTATCTATGATGAGTTTTTTTACAATCACTTGATCGATCCCACTGCTGCATGACGTTTCCTCACCAATTGTATCACCAGCCCAGTAGTCAGCACTTCAGTGTTGACATGAACTTCCACTTATATGGTCATAATTATAAATAAACTCATTGTTTAAAACCCATTTATTTTTTTGAAATACTACGGATTTTCTTCCCCAAGAAAAGATACCTTGAGATGTATTTGGCAAAACCTTTCGGAATTTTGGGTCCTCGATGCTCTTCAACTTCGTGCTTTATTTGCACATTTCAACTTTTACATATTCGATTGTCACTGATGAGTCTTTTGTAGACAAAACGCACGTCACGCGTACAACATTTTAAGCCTAGGATAAATGATGGTTTTATTTACATCAACTTACAGTCTATATGTTTTGATTTGAAAATTCTAGCAATGTGCAATAATTATAGAAAGATTAGACATCCTAAATAGTTGAATTATTACATATAAAATAAAAAGCTATAAAGAAAGAAATTACTGTGTCACACCAACAACTCAATCAATCATCACCAAGAATGTTTTATAAAAGTAGGCAACGTTTGACAAAACATATTAAGCACTTTCCATATTTCTGCGTTAAGCCCTCTGTTGTTGACCTGGCAAGGATGTTTTGGCGAATTTCACACTTTATTTTCATACTAGAGAAGGACGAGGTTAATTCTATCTGCGTTATATTTCTAATCACAAACGTCGCGTAAACAAATGTGTTATCAAAACCAATTGGTTTGAAGTAATGTCTTTTCCAAAACTAAATTATAAAGAAACCCCTAAAACGTTATACAAACAATAACATGAATGAGTAGCTTCGAGGTTTGTTTTTACATTTCAATGCTTTGCATGCCTTAATCTGTTCGTTTGGTTTTCTAATGGTGCAATGTTCTCATAACGGCAATAAGTGTCTGATATTAGTTGACATAAAATAAAAAAAAAACAAAAAACCATGCCATATGGTATGTATACAAATGTGAGAAAAACAAACGTTAAAAATGAAATAACTTTAAAGTAGAACTGTAATGGTGAATTTGAATTGCTTGCTGTTGTACTCTATTTGAATGTGTTTTTCATTAATAAAATAACTTCATGTACAAACTCTATATGTGCACTTCAAAACTGTGAACTTCACTCAAATTTACCAAGCGATGTATACGTAGAACGAGTATTGCTCATTTCAATGTTTTTTTAGACAAACGGATGGACATATGAATGAAAAGGAGAAAAATGAGCGTAGGGACAAGAAGATTCCTACATGTCCGATAAACACACATTTGACACCATGACCAACGCCATAAAAGTAAGACAGACAAACCATAATCCCCAAAACACTACACCGAAATGTATGAACACTACCTCTAACCTGTGGTGATTGAAATTGCTTAGAAAGGGTATCCAATATTCCATGATATCAATTTCATTCATATTTGATAAAACAACTTATATAGTATGTAATAATGTGCTAACATAAAAAAAAAATGCCGGGTTTGTGATTGTTCAGCACGCGGTGCAAACGGTATTCATTCGAATAATGAACGAGAATAAACTTCTCAACATGTCTTCCACTTTCGACATCGAAAGATAATATTTTTACTTTATATACCTTGTATATTCCTTAATCAGTTTTGTTATCCCTTTTTTTCAATATGCTAAATTATTTTCTCCTGGTATTGACAACAATCGATGTTTTATCTATTCAATGAAAAGTGAGATGATCCCTTTTTGCAGATGATGGTATTTATGGTAACTACAGAAGCTTCATTGACTCCTGACCATTATTATATCAATTGCAGTTTAAAATGACGAAAAAAATTCTTTCACCTATAAATGATAACTCTATTTCATTTTTGACTTTAACATGTTGATAGCTCAAGAAATAGTTTGCTTTTAGCGCAATTTTATCACTTTGAAGGATTTTTAAAGAATTGCAATTTTCTGTAAATACTGCGCAGTTAACATTTCAATTTACAATTGATTTGGGACTAAGGTATTCTGTTCTATTATGTTCATATGATTTTTAGAGAAAAAAAATATCACACAAGAACCAGCAAAAGGCATTTTGTTTTATTCTTGCGAAATTTAGGAATGTTCATTCTTGAACTTTAACCTTGATTTACCAAATATTGCACCGTACGAATTATTGACGACCGGGCAAAGCAAAAAGTACAGACAATAAGCTTTCGCATGATATATAATATAGCCGTATATAATGTGTGTGCATTGAAGTCTTGACTAAGCGTCTTTTTGAAAAATATCACTCGTCTATAGCATATATCATGTAAAAACCCATAATCTGTTGCCACCTGATAAAAAATATTGCAGGTACAGGTAAAAATAGAACACTGTAGATTATTTTCAAATTACCAACTATTGACTCCGGAGTTTATATTTGTAAACAAATAAACAACTCCTGAACTTCGGTCAAGTAAGAGCAACTTAAAGAAGTAAAACCAAGCTTACAATCGGTACAATTTGAGGGGAAAATTAACTGTTTTATGTTTCTATATACGACAAAATCATCGGAAAACAATAACTTTCCCCCTCAAATTGCACCTATTATTTAGTTTTTTTTTGTCGTTCTTTCGCTTGCTCTTAGTTGACTGAGTACCAGGATGTTCTACCACAAAGAAGGTAACCTGTCAAAAAATTATATAGTCCGGAGTCAAATGTCGGTAATATGAAAATAGTCATACCGGTATTTTATGGTAGGTAGGTGTTGATATATCTTAAAACAGAAAATAAATGTCAGTTTTTAGCAAATTTTGCAGTTATTTTACTTGAAAAGTATTTAACATAGAAAATCACAACAATTATTTTACTTCAAATAACTTTAAAAGACGACTTTACCATTTAAAAAAAAATATTTTACCTGGTCTACAGGGCAAACTAAGCTTTTCACATCTTTCAAAATGCCATCTTCGTCTGTAAACTTGTGCAAAAGTTTGGTTCTCTTAAATTACTGGGCTAATTGGAACCAAAACTTATGATATATATATAGATAAAAAAACATTTGATGGGACATAAATACACTATAATATAGAATAAGGAACACTGTTGAATAAAAATTTGTTAATGATGATTGTATTGTTTGTGCTTTGCTTAAACTTATGGTCGATAAAATGAAACTGTACACAGCTTAACCAATCAGAAAAAGCAAAATGTTGAAAAACTATAACTCCTTTATCGAGTTTCTACCCTGTAGTGAACATTTTCTCCGATTTGAGTGTTTTTGACGAAAGCAGTATAAGATAGAGTAAGTTGCAATAAGCAACAATGTTCAGCAAAAAAAAAATCTACAAATAAGTCAATTGACAATCGGCACATATTGCCATTCTATGTCACTTTTTGCCTACTTTTGTCATTTAGGCAATTATTTAATAGACGATTTAGTAAAAGTGTAACTATGACAAGTGAGAATAGGCAACATTCAGATCTTTAAATAAATTATCATATTATTCAGAGTCGACTCATTATGGAAGTTTTTGCTCTCATTTAAAATAACAATATTTTTTTAATTTACAAAAGGCAGAAAGCTAAAAACAAATCATGAAATCATCTAAAATGCTCGGACGGCCAATATAAAAACGACATTGAATACTATCAGAGCAGGTTAAATTTTACTCTGAGTTGTTTAACACTAAGGGTATGGACGTAAATAGCGCAGAAAAACTTATCGGATATATTGAAAGGAAACTGACGGACGATGATTGAAAAAATATAGAATGACAAATTGACGTTGATGAATTAACAAAGACAGTTAAAAATCTTAAGAAAGATTAGTCCCCGAGAAGAGAAGGGATGATATTGGAATTCTATAAAATATACTTGGACCTTATCAAATAAAATATTGACAGAGCGTCTAAAACCCTTGTTAGATAAACTTGTTGAATCAGATCAAAAAAGGTTTGTAAAAGAGAGATATACATGATATATAACTGAAGGAAATAGACTTTTACAGGATATTATTGAACATTTAGACAATGAGGATATAGAGGGATTAATTTTATTTCTAGACCAGCAGAAAGCAGAAAGAGTCGAATGGGGATGGCTGATAAAGGTTATGGAGGGCTTCAATTTTTGTAATAATGTTTGTAGCGGCCAACACTTGCATTAAAACAAATGGGTTTTTGTCTAAATCATTTTCAATAATCAAATCAATAAGACAAGGATGTCCTATAGCCCTTTTAATTCACAATACAAGCCAGCGGAACCAATGGCATGTGCCGTTCGTGCAAATGTAGGAATACAGGTAATAAAAATACCAATGGACAACGGCCATATTGAAACTGAATTATCAATGTTTGCGGACGATACGCAACTTATAAACAAATCTGAAGTATCGGCTGAAAAAGCCTTTGAAATACGGGGGTATTAGAAATATATGAAGAAGCCTCCAGTTCCAAAATTAACTTCTATACAACAAAATAATTGTTTATTGGGAGGATAAAGGGCAGAACACAAAGGTTAAACAAATATCCTGGATCAAGGATACCATAAAAGTTTTAGGGGTGCTCCATGGTTATAACATTAATAACAGTAAAATATGAGATTCCATAATTGGCAAGATAAAAAACTGAATTTACGTTTGGAAAACAAGAAATTTACTTACAGAGGTAAAGTATTGAATATAAAAGACCAATTGATACATATTTTGGAATACGAGGTTGAGATTGAGGGTATAACTAATGAGTGTGAAAAGAAATAAACTCACTTTTCTAGAATTTGTTATGGGGCTCTAACTTCAGCCTTGTCGACAGAAAATTGTGTTGTCGAGATGAAAGCTTAAAGGGAATTAAAATGATCAGTTTAGATAATAGTGTCATAAAAAGCAAACATATAAAATTAATTTATAGACTTTAAGAAAGTCCAACACAAAGTTGGAATGCAATTGCCAAATACTGGCTAAAACCCTTTGACAACAAATTTGATATTGAACATTTCATATGTACCTGTAAAGAACTAAATGGAATTAACATTAAGTTTATGTCATTTTTTTCCGAAAGGCGGTTACTGCATGGTGTGAACATTATTGTAAAATGACCGAACGTTCAAAAGTGCATTCTTGAAAAAAATATATTTGGTAACAACAATATAAAATGGAAAGGAAAACCATTGCTCTTCCTTCCTTTACCAAGAGTCATATCGCCAAAAAAAAAGATGTTTGGAATATCGAAACGGAAACCTTTTATAGTAATAAAATAATATTTGATACACTAATAGATATACACGTTATTGGATATACAAATGCAATCTAATAAAGAAATCTATCCCTATTGACTGGATTAACGAACTAAGAAGCGCCATTGGTTATCCAACAAATTTGAAGCACGTAATAACAAAATATATGATATGGAAAGAAAATTTATACCCCCAGAAAAATTAAATCAATTAAAAAAACATTACAATAAAAAATTTACTTGTGCAAAATTTGAAGTTAAATGGAATAGAACATTTACTACGGAACTAGACTGGCAATCAGTTGAGACAAAACATCACATGCTGCCTGTATCAAACAATATTTTCCAATTCAAATGGAAATTGGTACATTATTTACATTAAACTGAATTTAAATAGTACAAAATGCAAAAAACTGATGGCCTATGTAACTGATGTGGCAATTTTTTTTATAACGCGATAGCATCTATTATATTATTGTTATAACATTCAAAACATCATTGAAAAAATAAAAAGATTGATATATCTGTGCATAGATTTAACGCTTAAGTTAATTTTATACTTTATATTTTATACATATTTATATTACATACTGCATAATTGTATTACATTTTTTGTAAAAATATTTTACTCACCACAGATTGCGATTCTTTATAAGTGCACATAGGTTTATTTCAAAAGTAATCCTTCGTCGAAAATTCTAAAGTGTTTGAAGCACGTGTCCTGTTGATGTCAATATTTAAAAGGCATTTAATCAGGAACACAATTAAGATAACAAAAGATTTCATAATTGTTTATCTTTTCATGAGATAAATGGTTAGAAAAAATAAATAGCAATTACATATACTTTTATAATTGTCTTTAGAATACATTCACTAATTGAAAACAGATGCTGGTTTTTATATTGAATATATCATGTAGAGAGTATTTTTTTTTCTCACTCATTTGTATTTTCCCCTGTAAATGGGATATGTAAAATAAAAGGAGGGACCCCTCTGTTAGCTGCCCTGGGCTGCTTAGGGTTTAATTAATCAGTGATTTGAACATGTAAAAGATATTATTCACCGATGAAAAAAAAAAAATACTGCACATATACATGTCCATTCTATTAGTAGGGACTCTGTGGGAACGTCACGTCAATAAACTCATATCTGCCGTAATGCATAATTGGTGTTATCGACGTTGGTAAAAATTACAAACAAAAACTTGTTCATTCAATAAAATTGAGAATGGAAATGGGGAATATGTCAAAGAGACAACAACCCGACCAAAGAGCAGACAACAGCCGAAGGCCACCAATTGGTCTTCAATGCAGCGAGAAAATCCCGCACCCGGAGATGGTCCTCAGCTGGCCCCTAACTAAAATTGTGTGCTAGTTCAGTGAAAATGGACGTCACACTAAACTCCAAAACATATAAATGAACTAAAATCAAAAAACATACTAGACTAACAAAGGCCAAAGGCTCCTGACTTGGGACAGGCGCAAAACTGCAGCGAGGTTAAATATGTTTTATGAGATCTCAACCCTTCCCCTATACCTCTAGCCAATGTAAAATAAAGAAACACATAGCAATACGCACAGTAAAACTCAGTTTAAAAGAAGTCCGAGTCCGATGTCAGAATAGGTAACAAAATAAAACTAAGCAAAATGACAATGATATATAAATGAACAAAGGACTACTAGCAGTTACTGACATGCCAGCTCCAGACCTCAATTAAACTGATTGAAAGATTATGTCTTCATCATATGAAAATTAAGTACAATCCCTTCCGTTAGGGGTTTAGTATCATACCATCATAAAACAGTATCGTAACTATATCCTTTCTGAATAAGTCTGTTTAAAGGTTTGGTAAGCTTTTGAGGTGAATGCCGATGTTTTTGTGCTTTGTAAAGAATATTACCATAAAATATTGGATGTGAAATACCTGAACGTATAAGATGTCTGCATTTTGATTTATATTTACGAATGATGTCCTTGTACCGATGATAAAATTTAGTAAATGTTTTGACTAGTTTGTGATATCGAAAACCCTGGTGGAATAATTTTTCAGTAATACGGAGATTTCTTTCGTTGAAATCAAGTACGTTGTTACATACACAAGCGAATCGAACAAGTTGAGATATATAAACACCATAAGATGGTGACAAGTGAATAACGTCACCATCTAAAAATGGATAATTAACAATAGGAAAAGAAAAATCATCTCTTTTATCATAGATTTTGGTATTAAGCTTACCGTTAAAGATAAAGATTTCAAGATCCAGGAAAGGGCAGTGTTCATTGTTAGTATTAGCTTTATTTAAAGTCAGTTCGGCAGGATAAATCTCTTTAGTGTACATACTGAAGTCGTAATTATTGAGTGCCAATATATCATCTAAATATCTAAAAGTGTTATTAAATTTTTGAATCAGATGTTGTTTCGATGGGTCTTTGCTGATTTTAGTCATAAATTGTAACTCATAACAATACAGAAACAGGTCCGCAATAAGTGGTGCACAGTTAGTCCCCATGGGAATTCCGATAACCTGACGATATATGGAATCTCCATAGCGAACAAAACTGTTATCTAGTAAAAATTATAGGGCAGTTATAGTATCAAAGCAGGTCCAATTGACATAGTTCTTTTGTTTGTTGTTACTAAAAATGACCTTAAAGAGTTTGAACATATATATTCGCATTCCGACTTTTAAAATGCCCATTTAATCAAGTATGTGAATTTTTTCTTAATAAGATTATGAGGCAACGTGGTATATAGGGTAGAAAAATCAAAACTTTGAACAGATTCGAAATCACCAATATAAGCATGCAATTTATTAAGTACTTCCAACGAATTTTTGACACTCCAAAAGTAATTCATTCCACTATTTTCAAAGGCCTTATTTGAACAATTTATTACAAGGTTTTTGATTGTACTAGTAAGTAGAATAGATAGTTTAGTAGTGGAACAATGGCTTGAAGACAAAATAAATCTATATATGCAGCTTCGAAAGCCAGTACATAGTTGGAACTTTCATTGTATTTGGTTCTGCCTGTAAAGAGGTAGCTAAAAGTTTATGTTTGTTACAGATGTCATTTTCCGAAAATGGAGTCAGTTGGAATGTTGGTGAATTCGTGATTTCCTTTTGTAGAACATCAATGTAAAATTTACGTCAAACAATAATGATATTGTTAGCAGCCTTATTAGCCGGGACAAAAATATATTCCTTGGCGAGTTAAAAATAAAATATCACAGGAAACTTGAATTTCAGCTCTTCAAACTAGGCTAAAAGTTATAGACTTTACCTTTTGTATCTATATTTCATAACAATGTGAAAATCGGTAATATTATCCACAACGTTTATTTTTCGCTATCATATGCAACAATTAATATCCTATCGGGACCTAGCGCTATTTATAGAAACGTAAACAGACATCAAAATTTTGCATGCATCATCCTGAAAATGAGAACAGTAAAACACTGTGGGTATCCTAATTCAATTTCGTCAATAAGGTGTCTAATTTTGAAGAAAATCAAAAAAAAAATTGAGTTTTCCTCCGAAAAGATACCCAATGTTCAAACATTTTTAAAGGATCCATCGCTCCTCGCAATCTACAACATATTATCTTTACAACAATGTCCAGTTTATGTAAATGTTTTACGAATTAGCGAGGCGCCAGTGCGTCAAAGGCGGCAAGGTCCAGCATTAAAATAACCAAAAAAAGCGCCGTAACGTTAGATTAATTCACTGTTCACATTCACGATCCATTGTTGTCAATTAATCAGATTATAAATTCGAATTTATATTTACTTGCACACATACGACAAAGATTCGCTCGAAACCTAACTTCATGAAATATTGTCATTATAGATACCTGATAAGGGTTAATTCCTTTTAATTATAAAAAATAGTTTGAGGTACTGTGCAGGATATTCTGTATACTTGAATTCACATAATTTAATAAAATTGTAATGCAATAATAAGAGTTAAGTATATATAATTTATTTACTCAACCAATTAATACTTTTCTTTAAAGAAAAGTATATCATTATAATTGAATTCAAACAAAATATGCAATACAAGTGACGTTGAATTTTTCTATTTTAAAAATCAGAATGGTCCAGGTTGAAAAAATTAACTATCTCCCCTTTCCATAAAAAACAAAAAATAAAACAAACAAAAAAACAAAACAAAACAAAACAAAACAAAACAAAAATAAAACAAGAAGAAAAAGATAAGTCACAATCGTTTAAGGATGTTCGCTCCTCTAGTTTTTGAATTTTTGTCAGATATTCGGAATCCTCTGGTTTTATCCATGTAGTGCCGTTAAAAATTTTGCCCAATAACCCTACTTTTCTTTCCATAATTTGATTACATATCGTTTAAAATGTCATCTTTGAAAATCTTATAAAACCCTTGTTTTTTTTTCATCGTTTTTTGAAAGAAAAAAGGTGCCAATGTTAACTGTATGAAAAATCTAGAGAGAATCATTTCTCGCCAAATTTTCAATGGCTTATATCTCAAAAACAAGCACACAGACCCATATTTTTTTTTCAGTTCCGTTATTTATGTACTATCAGTTTATAACAGTCTTTTAAAAAGCTTGTAATTATACCCCACGCAACGAGTTGCGGAGGGTATAATGTTTTTGACCCGTCCGTCCGTCCGTCAGTCCGGCAGTCCGTCAGTCCTGTTTCTTGTCATCGCAACTCCTCTCAAACCACACAACAGAATTTCATGAAACCTTTTTAGATAATAAGGACATACTATGTAGATGTGCATATCGACAGGAAATTACGGTTCAATTTTTTTTCTAGGAGTTACGCCCCTTTGAACTTATTTGCTTCAATGTACTATGCAACAGTTTGTCATCGCAACTCCTCTGATACCACACAACAGAATTTCATGAAACCTTTTTAGATAATAAGGACATACTATGTAGATGTGCATATCGACAGGAAATTACGGTTCAATTTTTTTTTCTAGGAGTTACGCCCCTTTGAACTTATTTGCTTCAATGTACTACTGCAACAGTTTGTCATCACAACTCCTCTGAAACCACACAACAGAATTTCATGAAACTTTGTAGATAATAAGGACATACTATGTAGATGTGCATATCGACAGGAAATTATGATTCAATTTTTTTTTCTTATACAATTTTTTTTCTTACACATACATTTTTGTATTTTATTTCTCCAATGACAATGTGAGGACGTGGGGTATGTGAGCGCGCTCACTAAGGTTCTTTAGTTTTGAAACAGAGTAGCAAACATCCTTAAAGAAAAATTTAAATAAAAAAACCAAAACAAGCAAAAAAGAATTAACAACATCATGTTTTATCTTAAAATAATATGAGTACAAACAAAATAAAAATAAGGAGATGTGGTATGATTGCAAAAGAGACAACTATCCATCAAAGTTCAAATGAAGTGGTTGTAAGCAATTATAGGCAACCGTACGGCCTTCAACAATGAGGGGGAAAAACCATACCCTATGGTCGGCTATAAAAGCTTGTTATTGATTGTCCTCAGTTTATACCATTCGGTATTGATAAAACTTGAAGGAAACAAGTATAATATTTATAATAAGCATTTGATTCAACATTGAATTTGTGTCACGGAACACATACTACATGAAACACGTCTTCTTTAAAATATTAGACCCTGTTTACACTTGTACGAAATTGAACCGATCTTTATTTGAATCGATCTAAAAAAGATCAGTTCGCGTTTACATTTGCACAAGCAAGATCGATCGAGATCGATCTTATTTAATCTAGTGCGTTTACACTGCAACATGAACAGAACCGGTCTGACCTGATTACTTTACATTTCGTAAACAAATAATCGTAAAAATAGAATTGAATAATAACAAGTGCATTTCGCGCGGACTATCACACCCTGCAAAATTATGGAGAAAATAGTTGGATCATTGGAATTTCGTATGCAGTTATCAATAATCTTTTTGGTTCACACGCCACAAGGCATTAGACAAAGAAATGCGAGAAGACTATCACTTAAAAACAAAATGCCAATGCCTTTGAAGATGAGGATTTGCAGCAAAGAACTAGAATTTATCGATTCAGAAGAATGATCCAAAAAACGGAGGAATCTTTGTTTACTGTTCTTATACCATCCATCGTTTTAAACATGTGTGTTTTTGCCGCCGAACATGCGCAGATTTATCTTCATAATTATCTAAATATAACATTCACTTGAAGAAAGATCGATCTTAGCGTTTACACTTGCAGAAAGATCTATTCAAATAAGATCGATCTTTTTAAAACCACCTCTAGAGGTGGACTTTTTAAATCCGATTGAAGATCGATCTTTCCTGTTTACATTAGACTAAAGATCGATCTTTAAGATCGATCTCAGGAAAGATCGACCTTTTTTACAAGTGTAAACGGGGTCTTAGAAAGTTACATAAATGTTTTCAATCAAAAAACACTAAACCACTCATTTTTAATTTTTATAATTTTTAAAACTATATATCCCTGAAAATCTTAAAGTTACTTTCAAATTATATATATTATATATAAATTAAAGAAAGTTGTATTGAATCTAGCTGTTTTTAACCCAGATGTAATGTTTCTAAGCTTGAACATTTTGTAACATGAATTAAAAATATGCATGGCTATACTATCACTTTTTCAAACCAAATTGTTGGCCTAGGTTTTTCGGATGTAAGACCCTTGTTGAGGTGGCTGTACTTTAGCTATTTGGTATATCGGATGCATAAATACGAAGCAACAGTATGTCAACTTTAAATTTGAAGCCTTGTTTGCGAAAAGCATTTATCTTTCTGCAAGGCAAATCCACACACATACTTAACAATCCCGCTATAACGATTGAAGTCTTAATTTCCTGCCCTTCATTCCGCGATCGTCTATTTTGAAGACCATAAATAAATGAATAATTTGATTTGCTAACTTATTGAGCATATAAGAAATGTTTGCCACCGGACATTAAGCAAATTATAAATATAAACCACATATCGTGTCATGTATAAAGATCAATCTACAAATGAATAAGATTTTCCTAGCTGGTTTGACTCCATCATGTGAAATAGTTGTCGTTTTAATCCACCACCACACAGATTTATTCAAATACATGCATTGTAATATTTCGATTAAATATTAAAAAAAAAAAGAATAACATCTTATTATTCAACAAGTTGTTTTACTTGAAGGTTACAAATCCGAAGTATTCTAGAGTCTAAATCAATACAGATTGAAGATTTTACAAAAAAATTTACACACATCTATCTATTAATTTAAAAGGTTATTCAGTGCTAAATATTGTTGTAGGGGACAGTTTTAAAACAGTATGTATAAACAAAATATTATAAAATGATATTCAAAATTTTGCATTGAAAGAAATCCTTAAAATAACTAAAATGATTTGTATCTGAAATACAAGAAGGAGCGTTACTTTGGAGTTTAGTGTGGCGTCCATTTCGATGAACTAGTATACATTATTATTGAGGGGCCAGCTGAAGCCCGCCTCCGGGTACGAGATATTCTAACTGTGTTGAAGACCCATTGGTAGTCTTCGGCTTGTTTCTGCTCTTTGGACGGGTTGTTGTCTTTTTGGCCATCCCCGTTTCCATTCTCAATTTTATTGGTTTTGGTAAAGTATGCTATTCTTCTTCATTGTATACATGTTGTGGTACAAATGTACATATGCATACTTGTAACAATCTACCTAAGTTGCAGCTATGACCCATACTTAGGTGATATGTTTTTAAAGAAATGTCATAATGTTGTGGTTGGACACAAGAAGATACCATACTCTAAATATTGATAATGATGAAGACTCTTTGGAAATTGTCCGGATGTCTAATATATTCAGGGAAATTTAGCTCTATTTTTTCCAGAAGATACCAACATAATAATATCTGAACATGGCCATATCAAATTAGATTAATTCATAACATATAATGAAATTGTTCATATTTTAAGTCCATATTTTGAATTGAATGTATGAAAGAGTGCCTGTCCAAATATCTGTTACGTATATACAGGCCTGTGTTATTCTCATTTCTATACATACAAGACATGTACAGTACCATGTCTTCATCCTTGAACCCCAAAGGTGACTGGTGGTATAGAAATATGGTATTCCTCCGACCACAGGTAAATCCCTGAGCAAAGTGAAGCATCCGTTTGGTTGTGCGGGGTGTATGAATACGCAACCTCGTGAAGAGAGAGTACCACGCTCCCTGCACGTTAAGAATTTTTGCAGCAACTATTTTATGGGTCCGTGGGTAGCCTGATGCAAGGCAGAAAATTCATGCCCTTTCCATTATACCCACATTTTCAGCTGGTGACTGTTGAAATTCCCCTCCTTTCCCCCGGTCGATCCCTATTACAGAACCAAGCTTTTACATCTATTTATATTGTGTTCTCATCCTATATGTGTTTGAAATATTTGCCACTTGACATGAAACAAATATCAATAATTTTTTTATCTTGGCTCATGAATGAAAGGAGATGTATAAAGCAACAAGACAGCAACGTAGCCACAAAAATGATTAGAAATAAAAATTAAAAACACAAATCCAGGAACGTATCATATTTATTATGCACATAATAATTTGTTTTTCATATTTACTGCAAATTAGACCTCAAAAGCGTCAAAAAGAAAGACACACAGCTTTGCTTCAAGTTATGATTGTTTATGCTTAATTTATTATTACTGTCTGAAATCTGGAAATCTTTAAGGTTGATGTAGAGGGTTTCACATAGAAAAGGTGGATTGAAACTAATTTTCTTTGATTTTATCATAAAACAAAAATGGTAAAATTAGGGGGGGGGGTCAGTTCTTACCCCGGACCTTAGACAAACCGACTTGTGCATCCAACAATGGTAGCCTTATTAAACACTTGCTACACTTCGAATTCTAAAACAAGAAACTGCTATTTGTGTAAATCATATGCTCAAATAGTAAGTACATGGAAATTAAAAATTCAAAACATTTGCAAATTTCGTTTTTTATTGTTTTGTGCTAACTAGTACAGTTTCCCGTATTTTCCTGTGCGAAATAAGATTTTCACGTATAATGGTCATACACTATAAAAAATAGTTAGTTTTTGCATCCTTTCTGCTCATTTTTTGTATGATGTGTGCTGCGGTAGTTATATTACTAAGTTTATAAGTGTGTTTTTATTGAAAATTGGAATGTTGGCAGACAAAAGGTATATATTCATGAATATCAGGCAGATGCTTGGGGTCGGGTCAAAGGTCAAACATAAAAATGAAAACTCTTGTCCTAGAATATTTCTATCACATGTATATTTTTCAAATAATAAATGCTTTTTGTGAATTTATTTCATTAAAAAAAATCCCACAGAGTCCCTAATTCTAATGCAATTTATATTAATATTTTATCGTTATAGTATGTAGAAAAACATGTAATTATTTGCATACTGTACAATGTTAATCACTATTTGCATAGTATCGAAATACAATAAGCAATTTAATAAACTAATGATTTCTTTAAACAGGAAATTAGCTAGTAGTCTTTGATGTTTAAAAAAATGAAGGAATAGACATTCTGGCACCAAGAGAATGTATTAGTCATGTCCCAGGTGCGATAAATTGTCATTAAATAAGTAATTAGATCAACTGTAAACGGTTTTTTGGCTATTTTCTTGATAGTATTATAGATTGGAAGAAAATATTAGCGGATAAAGATCAGCAATATACGATCAACAAATAAGTTATGATAATTGAATTGGAAATCAAGTCCCAGGTGCGATAAATAGTCATTAAATAAGTAAATAGATAAACTGTAAAAAAAATTTGGGCTATTTTCTTGAATAGTATTATGGATTGGAAGAAAATATTAGCGGACAAAAATCAGCAATATACGATCAACAAATAAGTTATGATAAAGGAATTGGAAATCAACTCCTTAACATTTGTTTCCTTAGAAAGCCCTTTCTGCGTTTGGGGTTTAATTTTAAGAACTATAATAGATAGAGATATACTTTTAGAAGAAAAAAAAAGAGATCAACAAGAAAAGAGTTAAAATACGTTCACATAACAGTCATTTTTTTTTTCGTTGTAGGAAACGAGGCAATATACAGCTAAAATGAGCTTAAAAATAAGATTTACCAATGATTTAACATTGCTGAAATTGTGAATCAACATTCTGAAGCAGTTATTGCCGAAACTATATTTTTAGCTAAATGTTGAGACTTTACAAATAGCTGAAAAACTATAGTAGATAGGGAGAAAATGTGAACACCAAGATAAAATCTACATGAAAAAAAGGAAATTTGGCAGAACATACAATATATTTGTTTTAAGACGGAGTTTTTTTATGATATCCGCAAAATATAAAAGTAGCAAGTGATCAGATTCAGAGTAGTTCTATTAGCTAGGGCAGGACCATTCTATATTTTGCGATTGGATAAGGGATGCTGAATGAAGCGAAAGTGATGTTGTCTGGAACTTAAGATCAATAAATTTACCCAAGACATGCTTACAATGCATGTTCTGTACATTGAGATGCATATACGATTTAACAAAAATAGATGACTGTATACACAACGGATGAAAAAAAGCATAGAATAAGTAATCCAGCCCTATAACGGGTGAAAATGAGTATTCTGTACACGCGAAACATCTTTCTCAAAAGCAAACCCTAACCAAAGAAATGAATTGGTCGTTCTCTAATTAATTTCGTTTCGCCTTGTTTTTGTAGATTCAAAGGACCCGTCTTAAAAATAACATTTGCTCTCTTGTTGAGAGTTGTCTCATTAGCATGATTAGCAATCAAACCACATCTTATTTTTCGAAATTGATCAAACCCTTATTTTTTCAACCTTGAAATTGTATTTTCTATATGATGAACTATTCTGGATTATGCATGTGTACAATCAAGTCAGTGTAATTCAACAATTCGATAAATACAATGTATGTTCTTCAATGAGATTACTAATTTAAAGAAAATTGCATGTTTGCTGTCGATTTCTTTCTTATTTTTGTCTAACATGTCTAAATGAAGCAGAAAATACATGGTTGCTAGGCACTTTTCCAATGTAAACAAATGGTTGCTAGGCAATTTTTCACTATGAATGAATGGTTGCTAAGGACTAGTGTGGTAAAAAGTAAAATCACAAAAATACTGAACTCCGAGGAAAATTCAATCGGAAAGTCCCTAATCACATGGCAAAATCAAATGACAAAAATCATCAAACGAATGGACAACAACTGTCATATTCCTGACTTGGTACAGGCATTTTCAAATGTAGAAAATGGTGGATTGAACCTGGTTTTATAGCGCTAAACCTCTCACTTGTACGACAGTCTTATCAAATTCCGTTATATTTACAACGATGCGTGAACAAAACAGACATTATAGATAAAATATTCACACCCGACCTTTTATGTTAGGTCTATTTAATTATCCATACAGTCCTGAACCAAAACATATATGGTTACTAGGTTCTTTTTTTTATCAAATACGGGTGGTTGTTTAGCACTTTTATCAAGACCTCGACTTCTTACTGTTGACCTTTAAACAAAACAGTGGCTTTAATCATCCTAAACATTCCCTCATGTATTGTTTTCTTTTATCTTTTGTCTTTTCTTACAAAATCCAATTGATATATAGTCAAGATCGAAGGTCAAGGTCATCTATGACCTTTGACCTTATGTTAATTGAAGGTCATGTTATGCTCAATAGTTTTCCCATCATAGTGATTCATTAGTAATTACTGTTTTCGAGTAATCTTAATAATATGGAAGAATTTCTGAAGAAAAAACAAAAATGACACATTTTGGTTTCCATAGCAACCATCATAACACCTTTAATCCCAAATATTTTGTTGTAAATTATTGACTAGAAACAAATTGATACATTATACTTATAACCACAACTTAAATGGAGGTGGATGCAAAACTGTATATTCTGACCATGCTAAATGTGTATAATTTGCCTTCACAAATACAATGAAAAATGACATCTGCTCCTGCGGTTGTGAAGGTATTCAGCCAATTTTTTTTTTATATATGACATTGCTGTTATGTTTGTAAAACATCATGTTTTTGAAAATAATAAAAATGAAATGAAATCTGGTTTTGCCTCAGAATGCCTACAAAATAGTTGTTTTTTCAAATGCTAAATTCCCTAAAATATACGGAAAAACTCATTGAATTCGTTGACATTGCAGCCGTAGCCTAGCAACACTTTGGGAGGCATTTTTCTTAATTTTTCAACTAATTAAATGAGCAGGCTAAATTTCAGGAAAATCGGTGACTATGCGTGCCGACCCTCTATATGAAATAGTTGGTGGTTACAGAGAATTGCTCTTAATTGTGTATCACAGAATTTGTGTAAGTTTTACCAATATTTGCCAAAACCTGTATTTCATGATAAAGAATTTATTAGTATATATTTTATAAGAGTTATAAAAGTTACCATATTACAACAGATATGCAATAAACGGGCATCAGAGAAATCGGTTTCATGTGCAATTGTTACTTATAAAACATGTTTGATATACACTTAACCCCAATATGAAGTGGTTATCCCGAACAAATGTGTAAGGCAATTGTTTTTCGTCTTTGAAAAGGAAAAAAAAAACTGCAATCTTTACACATGCTTTACACGTTACAAGTTTGCTTTATGTCAGATGATTCAATTCGATTTCTGTCGATACTTTCATAACAAACTTAACAATTATTTCGGACCATTTATTAGTTAAAGTCGAGCGAGTTATAATGTGAAACTTTGACAAACTTTTATTTTCTAAGCTTTGTATTATTTAGTAATAATTTACTCAGAAGAGTGATGTGTCTAAACATTACCAAGGCCGCCATTTTTTAAGTAAACTAAGGTCATGTAACTGCACATAGACCGTGACGGGGGAATGTAATAACTATAAATAATATAATATACCGTCGGATAGAGCTTTTCATTAAGACAATATATCTGACTTTTTAGTTCAGATCCCACAGCAGATTTAGCTTAATTTGATATGTTCTTACTTTAAAGATTGGGTTTATGGCAAGTGCCAGTTATCAACAGTTAATACAATCAATGATCCATAAAGTATCGAAGCAAAATGGCAATTGCATGGCTATTTAAGAATTATACCTTTCATAGTAGCATAGCTCTTTATGTGTAGTGTAAGGTTCTAACAGTTATATAAAATTAAAACTACGTTAAGATATCGCAAATCCGCAATTTTCAGTAGTTAAATAAAAATACGAGAACCAAATTCTGCAGGAAGAAACGTATATATAAATAAGAAGATGTGGTATGAGTGCCAATGAGACAACTCTTCATCCAAGTCACAATGTGTAAAAGTAAACAATTATAGGTCAAAGTACGGCCTTCGACACGGAGCCTTGACTCACACCAAACAGCAAGCTATAAAGGGCCACAAAATGACTAAATGTAAAACAATTCAAACAGGAAAACACTGCATGAAATGATACGTTTACAAAATTTATTCTCATATTAAATTTCTAGTTTTAAATTTAAGTTCTAATTTACAAAGAATTATTTTAATACTTTATGAAAACGGTCTAATCTATATAAAAAACGAGAAACGAGAAAAACTTATGAACCACACCAACAAGCGACAACCACTGAACAACAGGCTCCTGACTTAGGACAGGTGCATAAAAATGCAGCGGGTTTAAACGTTTTAACAGGCGCTAACCTTCACTCTAACCTGAGACAGTGGTGTAACATTACAACATAAAAAAACACACAATGAAATATCAATTGAAATGGCTCAACTTCATCAAAAGGACATATACACAAAAACAAGTAAATATACACCGAACGAATAAGTTTGATATATGACACAAAATGGCGTGAAATAAAGTAACGTAAACAGGTTAATTTAAATATAATAATTTAGTTGTAAGAAGTACAGAAACATTTTTTTACAAAATAATTTTGTTGTTCCATGTACGAGTACAGAAGTGAAAATTTATCGTCATACTAAATACTTATCAAAGGTGGTACACATTAAAAATAGTAAAACGAGATATCACATAAAATAAGTAAACATTGAATAACAGAAATACCTTACAAATTGTGTCAACAGGTCAAATTAACACGAAAGTACGATTTGAGAGTACTCGCAGTTACTAAAAGCAAGTTAAAAGCCAAAAACAATTAATAATAAAAAAACATGCATCAGAGACTAAAATCAATAAAAACACATCCCAGGCAGGGATTTAGTGTTTTAACACCATGCACAGTCAAAGAAGACATGACTTGTGCAATGCCAAAATAAAAGTAACGACAGGCAGTAGGATAGTTAGGATTTAACCTTATAATAAATATGTATGATGTTATATATATATAAAACAATTTCTAAATAGAAAATAGACGTGAATGTGTATATTTACATTCCAAAAAACCATTCGAAAAGAATACAAATTTAGTTATGTTTTAATTTGATGATGACAAAATCGATGTTAGTGCCAATGAAAACAATATTCAAAGATCTTATTACAACATTAATAAGATAACCTTTACTAATAAGTTTGTTTAAAGGTTCGATAAGTTTACATGGATCACATAGCGATTTTCGCGCTTTTAGTACAATATTACCGTAAAATTTAGGATATGAAATACCGTTTTTAATAAGTTGTCAGGTACAGCCAAATTTACTAATCAAATTTTTGTATCTATGAAAGAATTTAGTAAATGTTTTAAGCAATTTATGTATATATTGTCTTTCAAATACTAGAACATATTTTTTCTGTTTGTTTATAATGAATATCCTGTGATACACAAAATTTGAAAATTTTTAACAATGCCTTCAACAAAAACTTATTTAAATTAATTTTAATTTCCTTAAAATACGTTTGATTTCATGGTAAATTATTCTTTATATTTATGACATATATAGATTCCAATTTCCAAATACATGTACCAGTAGGATTTGGCCATTTTAAGATTTTTACTCTGTAAATGAAATAATAACATGGGAAATTAGCCCTACTATGAGATTTGATTCTGTGAGTAAAGAAATAACAGAAACATTGGCCCTACTATAAGATTTGACTCTGTGATTGATTCGATGACGGAGAAAGTGGGCCTACTATAACTTACATCCATCCGTTTTCTGGCTTTAATATCAAACCCGTTTTAATATCAATGCCGCCCTTACTCATAAACTATCAGACAATAACATGAATTTCTAAAACGTACATGTAACATAATTGATTTAACAAATGTTTGATGTATAAATCTTGCTCATTTGAAATTAAAGCTGTTTGATGTTACCCTTTCATATCATCGTATGGGTGTATGCATATGTTTAGATTCTTTTTCTGTATGCTATAAAACTCAAGCTAGTTAAATCTTTCCTACGGGCTCTTGATGTACGGTAGCAGGATACTCAACCTCTGTGAATGGAAATGTGGGTAGCTTCTCGTTCGTGCGACTTAAAGACGGAGTGCATGATCTGTTTTCATCGACAGGAAATGCCGCATTCTGCCCGTACAAAACAGGGAATGCATTTCCATGTAAACTAATACTTTTATCACAGCGTTAAACTTGTTTTATAGAGGGCATATTCTAGATTAAAGTTTGGAAATAATAAAATTAACAGGACCGACATTCAAAATTAATATACTGACAGTCATTTCGAAACATGTTTATTTACAGTCTGTTAGCATTGTGGAATGGAGATTATATATATTTGTACCATGGAAGGATACATTTTTCTTGCTGCTATGAAACTTCACAATTCTGAATTCTCTATGATAACAAGTTTTCTGTCAAAGTAGTATAACAGTTACTCTTGATTTTGACTTCAAATGTTTTCAATATGTAAAAGTTTAAGATTTTGTTTTAAATTTTTGCACACACAATTTAAAAATAATTTTCATAGACTTTTAATTCAGAGATGTCTCTTATTATTTTTAAAGTTAAATCCAAATGTTGAAATTAAAATAGCAGTACTTTAACATGTAACATATATCCGAAATATTCAAAATCAATGAACCATGACTGAAAATACGGCGCCAAATAATTTCCTTTAAATAAGATATGCCAATTATTATTGACTTATCGTACGTGGTTCCAAGTAAACTGACATAGTCACAATCGTTAACATGTAAACACTGAACAGGTTTCAAACTAATTAGAACTTGACAGAGGAGGTGGGTCAAATAATATCAATCGAAATGATATGTGCCAATGATTATACAAATACATACCAAATATCACTGATTTATCTTTTGTGGTTCCCTATAAACTGACCTTTTCACACACCTTAACCGATTGATTACGACAACTTCATCGGAAACAGCATACCTAAGTCTCACTTTTCGATTCCGTTAAAACGAGGCGAAAACCACATTGTGTCTTTTTGTCCTTTATTTTTTTTGCGACGTACTGCAATACTTTATTAATGCTAAAATAATCCAAAGAGTGCAAACTTGTAAGACGTTCATAAACATAATTTATCTTGGCGTTGTCGTGTTAAAGAAATACAGTACGATGATTTTAACCTATTTTTAGATTGAGTTGTGTACAGTTTGGTGTATTTGCAACAGGTACTGTCGTACATCCATACTAATAAGTTGGTAATTTGGGGTTAACGGGACGATTTTAATTTGTTAAATGCGAATAAGGTATTGTTACTTTACTAGCATGGAATTTTCACGTGGTATGTTTTTCTATATAGTTGTTTACATTATATAAATTGACTACTTTAAATTGAATTGTAACATAACAGGAGTTTGACGCCAATCTCCTCCTTTCTCTTTTTGTGTTTAAGAATATGTTTTTCGATTTCATTACTGTTTTGATTTATTTTTTCCTTTTATCTTAAAATAACTGTATGTTATTCATGCTGCGTGCCAAGATATCTGTTGTTGCCTTCTAGATTTCTTTTGGTTTTGTTTTGTTGGTTGGTTGCTATGTCATTAAAGTATACATGTATTTTGACTTATAAACATAATAAAGAAATCCAGACATACTTAAGAATGAAAAATGAAAATCAATAACAAGCTACACAATAAACACTAAAAATGCAGTTTTCAACATATGTTTGTCTAAGATGGAAAATATTTTGAAAAGTCAAAATGCGATTTTCAATTTTCCACATATGAAAATTATGTTTGTCTGTTCTCTTAACTTTTGAAAAAGATTAAATTGTTTTATGTGAAAACAGCAAAATCATAAACAACACCAAAGATGTTTCAGAACACTTTAACACATTTTTTTCGACAGTTGCAGACAAGATTGGTAGTGACGTGATATACGACCCACCAACTCATGCCAGTATCTTGCAAATAAAAGATCAAAACTGCAATAACACAAAATTTGATTTTCGGAAAACAACAACAGAAAAAGTAGCAAAAATTATTAATAAAATTAACATTAAAAAAGCTACTGGAGTAGATGGCATACCAGTAAAAGTAGTGAAACATTGTAAACCGATAATTGTGCCACAGTTAACAACACTTATAAATCTATCTGTAGAAACTGGAGTTTTTCCTGATAGACTCAAGCAGGCTCAAGTAACACCACTGCACAAGAAAAACAACCAACTTGACAAAGCCAATTATAGGCCTGTCAGCGTTCTACCAATTTTTTCTAAAATTTATGAAAAGGTTTTTGAAATTCAACTTGGTGATTTTTTTGAAATTATTTTTCATCCCTATCTGTGTGCTTTTAGACGTGGCCATGGGTGTCAGACCACACTGTTACGACTGCTAGAAGATTGGCGTGCAGCATTAGATAAAAACCAGTATATAGCTGCTGTTTTAATGGACCTTTCAAAGGCTTTTGATTGCCTACCACATGAAATTCTGCTTGATAAAATATCAGCATATGGTGTCTCTGTTCATTCTATTTCACTACTTAAATCTTATTTGACAAACAGGAAACAACAAATTAAAATAAATAGTATTCTTAGCAGTTGGGCTGACATTCATAAGGGGGTTCCCCAGGGTTCTATCCTGGGCCCCCTACTATTCAATGTTTTAATCAATGATATATTCTTATTTATAAAAAATGGAACCTTGTATAATTATGCAGATGACAATACTTTATCTTACTGTAGTCCTGATTATGATGTTTTGATTTCTACTTCGGAATCTGAATCACTCAAACTTATCGAGTGGTTCAAAATAAATAAAATGCAGGCAAACCCCGACAAATTTCAGGTCTTAGCAGTTGGGAAAAAGACATATAAAAAAAATCCATCTATACGTATCCAAAGTGCTGATCTTTCGTGTGAGTCAACTGTCAAATTACTTGGCATTGACATAGATTATCAGCTAAATTTTGATATTCATATTGGTAAAATATGCAGGAAGGCATCTCAGCAACTAAATATTTTGAAACGTTTGGGAGCTTATCTGAACAAGCTAAGTAAGCTTACTATTTTCCATACATTTATTTTGTCAAACTTCAATTTCTGCCCTTTGGCATGGCATTTTTGTACCGAGAAAAATTCAAAAAAATTAGAGAAAGTGCAAGAAAGAGCACTAAGGTTTGTGTACGAAGACCATTCAAGCTCATATCAACAGTTGCTTGAAAAGGCTAAGATGCCTTCACTGCATATTAAAAGACAAAGATCTATGGCAATTGAAACTTTTAATATAGTCAATAAATTAGCACCTGTCTGTTTACATGATTTATTAAATATAAAAGATTGTAAATATTCTTTCAGATATAGTAATATACTGGATATACCACATGTAAAAACTACACAGTTTGGTAAGAAAAGTTTTAAATTTGCAGCTGCTACTCTGTGGAACAGCCTACCTGACCATTTCAGGACTGAAAACAGTTTTTCTCAATTTAAGAGCCTTATACAGTCTTGGAATGGTTCAAAATGTTGTTGTTCTGCTTGTAGATTTTAGAAGTTGCTCTAACATGTTATTATGCCTTAAATTTTTGCATATGTGCTATATTTTATTTGTGCTTAATTTTAGTTGTGCTTAATTTTTAGTTGTGCTTCAGCTTTGGCTATAGATATGTATTTTAAAAGTGCTTTGCATGTATTTCGATATGACTGTGCTGTTATATATCCTGTCTGCATGTTGTGTGTTTTAATGTTGTGTTTGTGTTACCTTATATTCGGTAAAAAGCTCTTAAGAGCTTATGTTTGTATTGTTATATGTGAACCGAATCAAAATAAAACTTTCGTATTCGTATTCGTATAAACATATTTGAAATTAAAAATAATGCAATTTTCTATTTTCCGAAAATATCTTTTGAACAACAAAATGAAGTTTTGCATTGATAATGTTTAATTGGTTGTTGCTATTTAAGTGTCCTTTGTATTGATAAAGTTTTTTTTTATATTCTTTTCTATTTTATTTTATTAAAATTAATCTTTTTCATCTGCATAATGTATACCAGAGGTACTTTATGGTCGCTCTAAACGCACAAAAGGGGAAGCCATAAAAACTGACAAAATCGAACGTCGAACTTTATCAACCACTGTAACGATTTGAAAATAACTTTCATATTCCTGACTTTGTACAGATATTTGCAGAAGAAATGATGGGTTAAACCTGGTTTTATATCTAGCTAAACATCCCACTTGTATGACAGAAGTTCATGGTTCCGTTATATTATCAAACTTAAGAAAGAAACCAAAACAGACATAGTAGGTTAATTTGACAATAATTGGGAACAGTACCCAAAAATGTGTTAACATACATAACAGACAACAAACCACAACTGTCTACAAATTTCAAACAAACATACAAATAAATCTAAATTAGACGCCAACATTTTTTTTAGTAGTTTATAGTAAATAAAGTGCAGATTAAGTAACATATAAAGACAAGGGCAAAGAAAGTGTAAATAACACTGTAAAATCATCTTGCGTCCGAATTGCACCCCTAGACAAACCTGCATCAGGGATTCACAAAGCCACAAACCCGATGTCTGGATGCATGCATACTGAGTCACGTCAATAGTCGTACGACTAAAAGGAACATAAAATCATAAAAACAAATAAAGGGAAAACTGTAAAGTAAATATAAAGACACAAAACTGCAGCACCTATAATCTATAACGCAAAATCATCTTGTATCTTTTGCGAAGTAGACGCTGAATATTTATCTTTTAGGCCTTGGTTCTTTCCGATAACTCTTTGAGAAAAAGGGACGAGACGCTCTTTGACAAAACCCTGGCTCATGAATCGTTTGTTCAGACACTGATGACGTTCTACAAAGTATGAATGGCAGCTGAATATCGTTGAGAAATGTATACTCCATACGTGGGTGAAGTTGATATATTGCTTCTTATGTGAAAAAAAAAATATAGTTTCAAAACTAAAATTCCCTTGTTTGTCATAGATTATGGTACTGAGATGACCACTGAAATCAAATTTAAGATATATGTCAAGAAATGAAGCAAAGGAAGCTGAATCTATGATTTCTTTATTCTCTATTTATGGATGATAAATAAGTGTAACCCAATCAGAAAATTTGGATTGTTAGTGAAACGAACATATATATATATATATATCTGTAAGTGAAATTAGATGATTTAGCTTCTTTAATCATCTTGTTATTTTCAAGTGTTTGAAGTAACTCAGACACATATAAAAATAAGAACAGGTCGGTCAGTAGAGGTGCACAGATGGTTTCCATAGGAATGCAAACAACCTGCTTGAAAAGTAACAGCAGTGTGCTACTTTGATGCATGTGTTGTTTACTATTATTTCAGCAAGGAATTATATTACAAAAAAATATTAAGTCGACAAGCTGTTTTGGTCCTTACCGTAATTTAAAAACTGCTCCTGTATGTAGATGTTCACTGTACTATCCTTTGGTTCACAATGTGGTATAAAAAGAAACACGGCAATCATCCAATATTTTATATTTAAAAAATTCAAAATTAATCATTTAGCTGTCTTATCTGTACGTTTGTTCGCCGATATGTTCGTTTTTTTCCGTGTCTGGTTAAAGTTTCTTAACATCAAATCGTGATCTGTATTATTTCAACCGTTGTAAATGTTGTCTCTGATGAGTCCCAAGTAATGAAATATTGTTACTTTTGTATTTTGAGATTGTGTATAAGTTAAAAAAAGATATTCCTAGTTTTAAGTATATTTTAAAGAGGAATTAATGTACGTTTTACTTTAAGTTATTAGCTGAATCGAGGACGTCAAATATGGCGCAACTTTGCCATGTGCTGTTAAAAACGTTACCGCTGGGTCAATATTTAAAGCGTGAACCCGAAAGTGTTCACCTAGAGTTTTTAACTGGAAGAATTGATATACCTAGATTGATTTAGTCACTATCGTTTACTAGAATAATAATTTTGAGTCGGGGACACCTATATTTTCTGTCAGCGCTTGACGTTATGGTTTTCTATCTCTTAGAATGTTTATTTCCGGTTAATTATGAATAAATACCAGAGGTCAAGTTCGTCAGTTTTTGTTGTTTACACTTTGTCGAATGCAAAGACCCAGGTGATTCCCTATCTAGAGGTAAGAAGCAGCGCAGATACCTGTATGCATTGCATGGTCTCAATTTTTAACCATACAAGTATCGTTTGGCTTTTCCTTATCCTAGTTAAAACAACACATGCTTGAATTCATATCTAGATCAGCTCCGCCTATTTATCCAAATTGACATGACAAATTAAAATAGAAGCATATCTGTTGTATATACCTTGAAAATTACATTATTCTAATAGTCATTCTGTACATTGTTTTATTGTGCCGTAATAAACATTATTTTCTACAAAGAATTATTCATTTACGCTACTAATATTTATTGTGGAGAACGTAGGCATATAAAGGACAGACACCATTATATTATGGTCTGTGTATATTTGCGTCCATTCGTTTTTTGTTTTAAGATATCAAAAACAATAAAACGAACGTGTTTTCTTTTTCCGTTTTTCATTTCTCAAAGACCAAAAATACGTTATTTGGATTTAATTTCTGTATTTAATTCTCAAAATTTCTTATTTAATCATCTACTATGCTTTCATTTTTTGTTTCATAGTCATCGAAATTGAATATTGTCAACGTAGTTCGTTTTTATGTACTGATTATCACCGTTTAATTAGTGTGTAAAGAAAACATAGACCGCCTGACGTATGCATTTAAATTAGGTGATTAAGATAGTAAAAAGATATATATTTCATTACTATATGACATTAACAAGGGAGGAGGTTACTACTAAACCAATAAGAAAACTAGCTCTTTACACAGCGATTATCAGATCAATAGTATTCAAATCGGAGATATTTTTAGCCGACAAATGAAGAAGACTTTAACAATCTTAACAATTAGGGTGCATGATCTATATTTTTAAGTTTTGAAAAGTTGGTTATCTAAGATGATTAGAATTGATGACTAAGGTTCATCAGCCAATATTACACGAACATTCAGGATGAAAATCTGTCATATCTTATTTAGAACAATTAAAAAAAACTTCCAAAAGTCCATCTTATGGGTCACCAGCCATATTTTTTTTCGTTTTTCCTTTGCGTGGTATTTAAATATTAAATTTTTGACTATACTAAGCAGGTCAGAATTTTCATTTTCAAAGTCCGTCTGCCACTCCTATCCCCCAGCCAAAATATGAAATGGTCGCCATTCTATGTTACAAAAATAAACGAATAAAACATATATGACACACAGCAACCGACGTCAACAACAGATTTTTAGGCTCCTGATTTCGGACTGGACCAAAACGAATGTACTGGGTTGAATATGTATGCGAGTGCTTCACCCCCACACACATCAGTGGTGTAAAACCATTTCATAAGAACAAAGTTTTTTTTTTCATATGTAAGCACGTGAAACTTTGATAAAAATAACAAATTTTCTTCGGTATAAATGATTGAGGAATTAAGAAGGCCATAAACAAAACAAATATTAAAATTTAGACAATATCAAAGCAATTACTACAACGTTAATACAGTAAAATTATAAAAGAGTAGTCATTGATTGATTGATCGATACATTAGTCAACTTATTTCAATAAATAAGTCAGGCGGTCTATTTTGTCTTTTTTACAAACTAAATATTTAGTGATATTCCTTAAATAAAAACAAACTACGTTGACTATTTTCAATTTCGATGGCTATGTAACAAAAAATGAAAACATTTTGGATGCTTAAACAAGAAATAAAATAGATTGTCAGTTTTCGTTTTTGTTTTGTGTCAGAAATCCTTTTGTTTTTCGTTTTTTTTTTATTTTCGATATCTCAAAACAAAAAACGAATTGACGCAAATATACACGGACCTATTACTCCTTGTAGTTATATTTTTGCGAGTATCTTTCATATTTTTTGCGTTAAAATTAAACATGGCAAGATGCAGAAATTACGATATTAACTTGTTCAATGTGTTTTTGAAATTACCTTACAGATTATAATTGTAACCCGAATGTAACGGTCTATTGAACTTATAATTTGTGTCAGTGTAAAATTGGCACATTATGTTTTACAAGTCATTTCTTTTGTTGATGCATTTTACGATGAAGTTATACTCAAATCAACTAACTTAAAATACAGATGTATTTTGCTTTGAATTGTTTCTTTTTTTCCTTTCTGTAAACTAAGGAATTTATGCTTGCGGTTATTTTTTTTTGGGGGGGCCCGGGGGGGGGGGGGGGGGGAGGGAGGGGGGTGGGGGGGAGGGGGGGAAATCTTTGACCACTTGCAAAACTGCAAAATCTAAATAATTCGATTGCATTTGTTTAATGAAGTCACTACTGCAATTCTGATAGTGATTTTATGACACTATGTCAACATAGGTCAGCTGATGTGAAGGTAATTGATAGTCAACCTAGCGCCTCACCAAAATATTAAAGAATACCGTGATGCCAAATTTATCCCACACAGAAAAATTGTATATATGGCAGTCATCAAAATGTAAATGCAAGTTTGTGTATTGAAATGTATGTTTGATAATGAATTATGGTGTATATGGTAATGGCCGTAAGTGGTATCTGTTTATTATAAAAGAACGTATACTCTACACAATCGAGTCAATATATACAACATGTATATGAAATGCAGTTAATCTTGGTATTTGTGAACTACAATAATAAGGAAAGAAAGACAACTCTTAACAATTTTATTCACATTCAGACAATGGTCCAGGAAGACAGACTTAAACAAATAAGAGCTAACAAACAACTCTTATTTGTTGTTCTTCGTATCATTTTTATTCAACCAATATTACCAAAATTTTGTATTTTCGATTATTTGGTTTAATTAAATCAAATATTTACCTGCGTGGTTAGCTTACATTCATATATTGTATCGCCGATAGGTGGCACTAGTTTATGATATTTTTAACTCGAATTACTAATTCGTCACTTGTCAAGCTACCTAGTGTTGCCGGGAAAATTCCGGAAAAACAAAAACCTTCCCACACTCCTAATTTTAGCAAATGTTGCTGCTGGTTTTGTTTTATATTCAGGCACCTGTTTGTTGTCTATTCGTTGGTATACTATGGTCACCAGACAATATGCAGTTTCATCATTGTATTAGACTAATAGAAGATAATTTATCTGCTATATATATGACTTAGACAATCGCATCTAATCAGTTCAACTACAAATGGGCAATTGTGAATCAATCAAAATTCATATCCATTACGGTGTTAATATTTAAAACGATATATAGCAATACACTCGAAAATATGATATTGAAAGCTGGGTTAGTTGTCTGTTGACACATTATAATATTCGTACAGATATCACCTTCATATGTAAATACATGCCTTGCATATATAAACGTAATACTTGTTTCTTGTTGATGAACAGAACTTGTCAAAATTGAGACGATGCAGAAAACATATATAGAACATATATCAGCAAAAGTACAATATGCAGCTCAAAATGGGGTTGTCATCAAACAATATCGAAAATTGAATTCTTAAAAAGAAAAGATCATTTAGCTTACACATCTGTATCAACCTTTTAAGAACGTTTTATATAGATTCAATATATTTTGCCTCAAATGATGTAAATTTCATTTTAGATAATTGAATTGAAGTTATCGTGCAAATGAATGAAAATCCGTTGATCCGCAAAAAGAAATTCAAATTCTTGGCGTTTTGTCTCCAAAGGAACAAACTTGATTCGTTGGAAGTGTTTGAACTTTTGATTTTGCCATTTGTTTAAGGGACTTTCCGTTTTGAATTTTCCTTGCAGTTCGGTACTTTGTTGGTCCGTTTCTTGGCAGTTATTTATAATATGGAATATTAATACCACAGTTTGCTTTGTAATCAAACAAACCCAAAAAAGATTAACTGTAGTATACATAATTAATATAGATAGTCCGTGACTGTTAAGAATGTTACTTGTGCGATATGAAATACCAATTACGTCTCATTACTCTTTCAATAGTATTAAGACATTTGACTTATATACAGCTTTACAAAATGCAAATAATATCATCCGCCATCCATTTCTTTTACAAGATTAAATACGTTTCAATAATCTGTAAATCTTAATTTGAAATCGATCACGTGAGCTGGTAATTATCTTTTGGCGGATTATAACCGATTAGATGATATGTTCAAACACAAGGATTTTGTGCCTACGAGCAATTACGTTTGCTTTTTTTTTTTTTTTTAATTGTAAAAAAAAATTATAATTATTGTATCAAAAAGGACTAATGGACCCGTATGTAAACAAATAAAAGTCGCAATACAGGCTCAAATAGTAATGGAACAAATTACAGTGAACCAATTCAACAGACTTACAGTAAACCAACATTGGCAAACTATCGGTCAGTTGGGCATACGTTGGTGTTGGCTGCACAACATTAGTCCAACGTTGACCCGCTGTTATGTTCGTAGCAAACAACATTTGTTGTTGTTTGCATCACAATTTACAAGTAATGTTGGCCCAATGTTGGGCCGATGTTGGACACAACAGATCAATATATCTGATCTTTACGACAAATGTTGTTCACTTTTTTTCATTTTCAAGTTAAACAAAAATGACCAATATTTGGATTCATGCTTTCATACTCATATGTTTGCCAAAAGTTGAAATTATTAAACTCAACTTGATACCAACATCGGGTAAAAATAGGGCCGATAAGACAATTGGTAAATTTAAATAATTAAGAATGACAAATACAATATGTTTTTTAACCTGAGGGATGTTGTTCTAAAATAAAACATATATTTTTTATCATTTAATAATGTTGACCTTGAAGTTTACGTTTCGTGTGAAATATTTTCTACATTTTGTTTAAATTAGTTTTGATCCTAAATACGCATGACATATTTGCCACTGAGTATCATCAAAAAATTATATACTACCGATATTTTATTATTTAATTTCTGAATTCTTTGTTAAATATGACGATTGCATTTATTATCATTATTAACGGAAATGTCTGTCCATGTATACCTTACAACAAAATTATTTTTGTTTACCTGTGTACGTTATTTTATTTGGCGGCATTTTGTCCTAGGTTATGGTTGTCATTCTGATATTGTTAAACATCCAACCCCCTTGTTTTATTAATTTTGTACTTACATTGTGTCATAGATCAAAATTATTCGTTCAGTAAATGTTCACTTGTTTTTGTTGATATGTCTTTTGATTGAGTTAAGCCATTTCAATTGATATTTTATATTGTGCCTTTCTATGTTGTGATGTTACACTATTGTTTCAGGTAGGTGAAGGTTGGCGCCTAATAAAACGTTTAAACCCGCTGCATTTGTTTGCACCTGTCCTAAGTCAGGAACCTGATATTCAGTGATTGTCGTATGTTAATGTGGTTCATAATTGTTTTCTCGTTTCTCGTTTTTTATATAGATTAGACCGTTGGTTTTCCTGTTGGAATGGTTATACACTAGTCATTTTTTGGGGTCCTTTATAGCTTGCTGTTCGGTGTGAGCCCAGGCTCCGTGTTGAAGGCCGTACTTTGACCTATAATGGTTTACTTTTACAAATTGTGACTTGGATGGAGAGTTCTCTCATTGGCACTCATACCACATCTTCTTATATCTACTTAGGATGTACCTTGTTTCAAAAATGTTTTTCAATGATTTCTACTTCATAGAACTATAACTGAATTCGTTAGTTTATTATTTTTTTCATATTTGAATCGAAAAACGTGTACGATATATTTGTGAAACATGAGCATATACACATGTACATAACATGTTTAATATATCAAATTGGGTATTTATTTCTCTTTTTTTTTAATTCAGTGCAAGAATTTGTCATTTATATACAGACTCGACTGCATTTTATATTTTGTCCTCGGCAAAACCTTAGCAAATGAAAAAATCAGTATTTGAATAGTTGTAGGAGTAAATATCACAAAAAGACGACGCTAATTATTTTAAATATATGTATGCCGCGTTAAAAACAATAGGAAAGTGGAACTTCATCGAAAGTTATATATATATATATATATATATAAAATGAAACGGCATGTATGGGTGGTAATTATATTTAAATCATCTAATTTATTGTAATGACAAACTTAGAAATATAAAGAAGAAAGCCATTAAAAAAGATGTTTCCTTGAAATATAAAAAAGAATAAAATTAAAAAAAAAAAAAATGGGAAAAAAAATGTTCACAAAAATTAAACCACACTTTAGGATATTTCTAAACGGAGAAGTCAATAGATATTGCCAGACAGATTCGTGATTAAATTTCTTAAAGTATATTTTCTTTTTAATATACAATTTTACATTTTGATATAAATTTATATGTCACATATCTGAATACCACAGAAAACAAAATAGTGCAAAAGGAATAGTAGAAATTATTGACAATATTTTGGCTAGAAATTGCATGGAAAAAGAGTTCAGACAAAATGACTTCTACCAGTTGATAGCCCAGAATGAATTACTAAGTAAGTCACATATTTTTTTTAAAAAACAATAGAGTGCAAATTGGCAACCTTTTAGAATCGTATCTCAATTTACGTGCTCGATAAACAACATCCCCTGAAAAATTGTGATGCTCTAATTATTTAGTCTATCATGGTTGTACTAAGTTTTCAACAGATTCGGTCAAAGGTGTAAATCAAATCAATATATCTATGATAGAATAAGTGTGAAGGTTTTAAGTAATTTTTGGTAACGAATCATTGACTCAATAATTTACCAGTAATACATATATTACGTTCATTGAAATCCAAAACGTCAATACACCCAAGAGCATAGCGAACGAGTTAGGATATATAAACACCGTGTATGCTGTGTTGTTTTATCCAGTTTCTCATTTTTCTCTGTAATGGAATTTTCTATGATGTAACTTTTCTAACTATAATATGGTTTTTCTTCATTGAGAGACCTGTTTCCATCAATCATTTCCCTTTTTCAAGGTTGAAGTTGTCTTGTTGAATGATCAGTACTACAACTTTGTACTTTAATCATAATTTCTTTTTAGTCAATAACTGCCTTCTCTCTTTTCTATAATTCAATTATGATGCTACTTGTGACTATTTTTTATCTTCCTCTCCAATCTCCACCAAATCTGTAATGACGTCAATCTCGACCTCACTTGTTTCCTTGAAATAATCTCTTTTTTTACCACATTTATCCAATATTTTTCATCATCTTATGACTTAATTGATTTTTCTGTCATTATCCTCTTTCCCCCTCCTTTACGATTGGAATAAACAAACCCCTCTAAAATCTTACGATTTTGTTTTTTTATGTTGTATCAGGAAAAGCATTATGTTTTGAATTATGTTTACTATTATTCTCTTTAAACTCGTCTATGTGTGAAACAATATTTTGTTACTTTTTCAGCGATCTTTATGATGGCAAATAGGAATACAGCGGATAATACTTTTATACTAAGGATTTTCTTATCCTAGACATATAACCTTAGCCGTATTTGGCACAACTTATGGAACTTTTGGTCCTCAATGCTCTTCAGCTTTGTTTTGGCTTTCGAACGTTTTTGATCTGAGCGTCACTGGTTAGTCTTGTGTGGGCGAAATGTGCGTCTTAAATTTTAAACCTGGTACCTTTTGTTAGCTATTATTCGTATGTTTCTCTGTCCTATATGTTCTCCCATTTATTGTAGTCCTATCATGTAATGTTGTCATTTTAATGTTATATTTAACATTGCCATAAAAGCGGGAGGTTTGGCTAGCCACAAAACCAGGTTCAACCCAACATTTTTTTTCTTAAATGTCCTGTACCAAGTCAGGAAAATGGCCATTGTTATATTATAGTTCGTTTCTGTGTGTGTTACATTTTAATGTTGTGTTTCTGTTGTGTCGTAGTTCTCCTCTCATATTTGATGTGTTTCCCTCAGTTTTAGTTTGTAACCCGGATTTGTTTTTTTCTCAATAGATTTATGAATTTCGAACAGCGGTATACAACTGTTGCCTTTATTTATACGATTTTGAAATTACAAAGTTACAAAACGTCGTGTTAGTGTTATAATGTTGTAAGTCGCATTTTTTAAAGTGTTGGGAAATTTAACATGAAGTTTAAAAACATTAAATAATAAATATTTAACAGAAATATAAAAAGTTATGGAGGAATTGAATTTTAGGGACATGAAGAGTAACTCTGTGTTCACTTTTATTATGAGCACTTCCTTGTGTGGAGATAGAACTTTACGACAAACAATGCTGTATAAGAAACCAATCCCTATATATCCATAAGAGATAGATCATGAATTTTCATAATATCTCTAATTCGGGAAGGTTTTTTTTAAAATTTATTTTCATAGATTGAGTGCTACTAAGATTATTTCAATAAAAACTATTTTACAGCAAAAATACTAAAAAATGCAGATACAACACTATAGAATTATTTTTCTTTGAACTTCCGTTATCCAACTAGATGAATACGCCATTATAATTCAATGGGAGTGAGGAGATAGCACAGTATAGTTCTGACAAAAACTCGTAGAATGCAGAAATCTCTAATTATAGATATATAGAAAAAATTAATAAAAATACCGAACTCCAAGAAAAATTCAAATCGGAAAGTCCCTTTTCAAATGGCAAAATCAATGGCTCAAACATATCTAACGAATGGAAAGCAACAGTCAAATTCCTGACTTGGTAAAGGCATTTGCTTGTGCAGAAATTGGTGGTTTAAACTTGGTTTTATAGCTAGCTTAATCTATCACCTGTATGACAGTCGCATTGAATTCCATTATATTGACAGCAATGTGTGAACAAAACAAACAGACATAATAGGTAAAAAATGGAAAAATAGGTATACAGCAGTCAACATTGTATTATAATCTTAATTACTATAAAAACAAACAAATATGTGACCAGCCATGAATTTTTCAGGCTTATGGAGGTACCAGGGTCAAATTGAGTTGTCTGCATTTTATAAAGTATACATAGATTCAAAACACCCTGACAAGTTATTTTGCGAGATTTTGCAAAATAACAGAATCATGGTCATTTTTGTTACAATCGATTTTATTAAAAAAAAAATCCTTTTTTCAATTTAGCACATGTATGTCCATATATGATAGTTATCTTTTAAACTTGTCAAACTGTTTTTTTTTTTTTTTTTTTTTTTTTTTTTTTTTTTTTTTGAGGGGGGGGGGGGCATTGTTTTAATTAATCAAAATATAATTTTATCTTTAATAACTTAACAACTAAAGAATTTGAAATTCTATATCATCCAAACGGTTGCTTTAAAATCAATTTTACCCGGAATCTGCAATCTAAATAACAATGACTTCCATTTTTGTTTTTCTTAAGGAAAACTATATCTATGCTGCGAAAATGAATATCAAATTATAAAATGAACCATCAAGGAGCTGTGTATTATCTAATATGCTTATAATGTTCATCTATTATCGTATTGTGAATACATTTTGTACATGTATCTTGGTAAAATGATTAAATCAAAGATCTGTTAATGCAGAGTAACATTAAACAGACAAACAGTATGATCAACAAAATTAGGGCATGTAGATAAAGGAAATGCAAGGAAACTTTCAACACATAAGACTTGTTAATTGAGTTCTTAGACAGCCATGGATAAAATACATATAGGAAAGAACATGGAATGAGACACTATTGGTGTTCTCATTGGTAGGCATAACTTGCTTTATTAACAAGTACCGAAATATGTCCATACATGTGTTCATGGTTTTCCTTACAATCTAAAACAATGCGATTTACTCAAAAAACTTAATGTTACTGTTGTTATCTGTATTCGTAATAAATTAGAGAGAAATATAAACGCTGCACTTTAAAATGCCTATAATGATCTAAAGTTTATATTCAGGCCCCTTTGAAAATGATTTTTAATTCAGGTCAATGCAATGTGTGAATTTAGAACGCAAATTTAAACTGGATTTCATCCTAAATTTATAATTTTACGGAAAAAATCTACTCGTTTTGTATATCTTAATATAAGATTCAAATTTCCTCAAGTCAAGAAAAAATGAAACTTTATTTTACCGCCATAAGCCTGGATATGTCATGGCGGGTCACAATTATGTCAACAAATGAAAAAAATGGAATATAGACATAAGAACCTAGTCACGTTTTAAGGATATTACCAAAAATAGACTAAACAGTAAAGGTTAATAATTTACGAACTTCAAGACAAATAAAAGAACACTATAACACTTAATTAAGATGGTAAACAACGTCAGTACCTCTATCTATACTTCAAGACCATCATGTATTATTTGTGAAGTTGATACTGAATATTTATCAACAAGGTTTTGGTATCTTCCGATGCACTTTTTAGAAAAAGGAACCTGGTTCATCAACTTTCTGCTCAGACACTGGTTACGTTTTATAAGGTTTGGGTAGCAGCTGCAAGCTCTTGAATATCAAATGTGTTATGAAATGTATATCCCATATGCAGATGAAGTTAGTTTATTGCTACTAACATGACTAAGGAGGGGGAAATTGATATTTTCAAAATTCAAATCGTCTCGTTTGTCATATGTTTTGGTACTGAGATGACCGCTTATGTCAAAAGTCTAAAATGAGGCGGAGGCAGCCGTGTCTGTTGCTTTTTTAATTTCTAGTTCTGGAGGATATTCTTATGGAACCCAATAAAAAAGATTGGATTGTTAATGGAAAGAACATCATTAATATATCTGAAAAATAAATTAATATTCTGGCTTCTTTGATCTTCTTGTTTTTGACAGGTGTCTGAAGGAACTCCGACTCATATGAAAATAAGAAGAGGTCGGTAAGGAAAGGCGCACAGTTCGTTCCCATAGAAATGCCGACAACTTGTTGAAAAAATCTACCTCCAAATTCAACAAATATGTTGTCAATAAGAAAATCAATCATACTGATCACGTGTTCCTCTGTGTAGCATGTTTTACCTTTTTGTTCAATATTAACCAAATATGCCGTATGGTATTCCAAAGTAATACATTTATAGCGTATGCTATCATTTTTATATTGAAAAGCATTGTGAATTATTTCTTTTAGACGATTTTTCAATTTCACATGGGAAACATCACCTTCAAAAAAAGGGGAAAATTAACAATAGGGAAAGAAAAATCCTCTCTTTTGTGGTAATGTTAATATTGTAAGTTTAAAATGTTCCTTGAACAATATTTTTTCTATCACAACTTCATAAACTAGGATTTTATATCCAATTTTGTATGGCACAAAAACTTATTTTGTTTATTTGCCATTGGCAGCATTTGTGTCATACAATGAAATCCTTATTTCAGTTGTGTTCGTAATGGGTTACTTCGATCCCAAAAGTAAAGATTTACTGAAAAAGGTATGTTACATGTAAAATAACACAGAAAAGTATATATATATATATACAGATTCCACCACTGCATCGAGTGTAATATGATATTTATCCACTCGTGACAGTTAAATTTTCAAATTTAAAACGTGAGGCTTGCCGAGAGTTTCGAATATTTGAAATCTAAATGTTGAGAGGGGAAAAATATCGTCTTGCACGAGATTTGGTGGTGGAATCTGTGTCTCTAATGATTTTTAGACGATATGCAGACACACTTAAACCTTCGTTTCAAATGATCTGCAAAAAGATGTATTCTTTTTATGTAACGTCATCAGACATGGTCACCTTTTTTCATTACATCCGAGAAGAAAGCATAAAAACAAGCAAATGTTTATCAATGAAGAACTGAGATCAAATGTACCACACGTTGATTGAATAAAAATAATCAACGGGTTAGAAAAAAAATAAACTGGCTAAGAATTAGAGAATTGTTAATACTAACGGTACCAATGTCAATGTACCAGTTGCAACATTTTATTTCTCCACAATGGTGTTTGAGGACAAAATATTTAATATTTCAAAATTTTATAGAAAAGGACCAAAACGTAGAACCAAACCAAGACAGTGAGAACATTTATTACATGTATGCCAAATATCTAGTGATGATTCTCATATATTTCAGTTATCTACACAGTTTTCCCAGTTACTAATTCTAACCTTACCAGATAACCTGACCAATGTTTTATCTGAAAATAGTTTTAACTTTTGGACAGCAGAGGATAGGAAGAGTTCCGTTACTATAAGTATTTCAGACGAAAGTGTTGTAGATACATGTAGCACAGTCAGAAATACATGTTGTATTGGTGTGACAGTAGATATAGGAGACAGTGAAGGTAGGGAAGAGTGATGTTACTGTAAACATTATAGACAAGTGTGTTGTAAATACATGTGTCATAGCCATGTTGTATTGATGTGACGGTAGATATAGGAGACAGTAAAGGTAGGAAAGGGTTCTGTTACTGTAAACATTACAGACGAGAGTGTTGTTAATACATGACATAACCAGGAATACATGTTGTATTGATTTGACAGTAGATAGAGGAGACAGTGAAGGTAGGGAAGATTTGTATGACATTCACACATGTAAGTCCATTTCTTCTTACCCTGCTCACTTTTCATTGATAGATTTCAAAGGATGAATGCATCACAAAAAAAGTAAAATTTGGCAAATATAGAACATTATATCGAATGATACTGTTTACAACATCTAACATGTATAGAAATAGAATGTAAGGGTAAAATGCTTTTATTGTTAACGATCTTAAAAACTGTAATAGATAGAGAAAATCTAATCGTGCAAAAATACTCAGAATGTCAAGATCTGTAAACTTCCCATTACACCAAAATTAACAAATGACTCTTCATAGAAGTTATTGCACTTAAATAGTGAGTTTGACTAGTTTTTCTGGTTGATCATCTTGAAAACAGAGATACTGTAAAAAGTAAAAATGAAACAATTAGATTAAGATCTACAGATAACTGTATTGTCGTTGATATTTTGATGACTACCTTGTTGAGGGCAATTTGAATCAAGGAAGATACTATTTTGTCAAATCAGCTCTGCTTTGGCACACACTTTCTTTAATTCTACACATCAATCTTTTGTAATGCATTACATTGGTTATTCATATATTTTAGGTCACCTAACAGATAATGTTTGTCTGTACAGGGGTTGATTTGTCGTCCAAAAGGAGGTAATTGGCTCAACAGTTCACAACACAAGGAACACCTATAATGATTGGTGAGCTATTCGTACAAGTATTCCTCCAGTGGGAGTAAACTCATTGAAACAAGCATAAAAAACTAAAACAAAATGCAAAAATGTTTAAAATAACAACCTACTTTTGTCCAATAAAATAAAAAAATTGTTATCTTCATTTTAATATACTGTAAATTCAGAAATTATTGCGTGCATTTGTTTTTGAGCTTTCGACATGATAGACTCAAATGTGAGAATAATTATTGCGATTACAGGAAAAGGTGCATACAAATTCCGCTCAAGTTTGTGCTAGGGGCCGTGTTAAAACTATAGTGAGGTGAGATTTTTATTTCCTCCGATTTGAAAGCCTCACCGAACAATTTTTGTTCTGAAGCATTCTCAATTTCTGATGATATAAACAGTAATTTATTTTTTTTGTGCGGAAGTTTGCTGTATATTTCAACCAAATAAAATTGTAAAATCTTTTTACAAAATGTATACATACTAGTGTTTATATCATCAGAAATTGAAAATGCTTCAGAACAAAAATAGATGACAAACAAAGAAATAAATCTGTCACAATGATGCTTATAATGGTAAATAAATTATCCGTCAAGGAATTTTTGAAAGAAACAAAATTTCATATGTAATATATCGGTACAATTATATACTTTTGGCCATGAACTGTACATTTAATCAATTAATGCAAAATATATCTACAACCATCATGTATAATAAATAAGTTAAACCAAAAATCAAAAAACTTAAATGAAGACTAGACATGAAAGGCTATATGACATATATAATGCAATTTAACTGAACCAGTGGAGCTTGAGATTTACAGACATAGTTCCATATCCTCCTCACAACCAATCCACATAATAAATATTGTTAACCTAACAATAATATTTAGTACCTTATCTAGAGTAACTTTCAACTCCTCTGCACCAGTAAAGTGAGGCTCCAGAATCAAAAACTTCAAATCCCCTGTCACATCGTTAAAATGTACTCCTTATATTGTGTGTGCTAATATCCTCCTACTGAAAAAAGAGTATATATATATATATATATTTAACTCGTCTAAACATTAGCCCAACAATGTTAGATCTGTAAATTTGCTTTCGCAAATTTTTAGTTCTTCCCTCGCCGGGATTCGAACTCATGCTACTGAGATATCGTGACATCAATTCGCCTGCACTGTATCCGACGCGCTAGACCACTCGACCACCTAGGCTTCACACTATATACATGTAATTTGTTAACAAAATAAATCTTGGTAAACCGAGGTTACTTCAATTCTTTTGGTTTCCTCCAAAAATCAAAACTGACGGCGATGATGGTGTGCGATAAATGCTGAAAGCGGCATTAAACGTTAAACAACAACAATCTGTCAATCAACAAAACAAAACAATTGCTTTCGTGAATGTTTAAGGGTGTACTTAGGTGAAATTAAAAAAAAAATAAAGAATTTAAAATTGATACTGTAAGTCAGAAGAGCATTAGTTAAGGAACAAAATAAGCTGAAGATATTGCTAGGTTATGGAGCTCCTTTTCGAGATATTTAATTTTTGAAAAAATGGCGGTAAAAGGAAAGCTCAGACTTTTACCTTATATTTGCATTCAATTTGGTAATATTTGGGTCTCAAATCAAAAGGAAAGAAATCTAGAATCTGCTTAAATTTTGGTATATGACCTTTTATGATCTATTAAAGTCTTATATGAGAAGAAAACAGGTGTTATGGGCAAAATATTTTACCCTAAATCGTAGGAAAAAAACCAAGGAGTCCGAATATCTGACAAAAATTCCTAAATCTGACCAAAGTATATTCTTAAAATCACTATTTGGTATTTTTGTGAGTTTTATAACTGTAGAAGAAAACTATTTGTGGGTATACGGTGCTAATAATTAAGTTTTCTTGTTTGTTCATTTCTGCATCTCAGCAAATTTTAAATTTAAAGTAAAACTTTCTGCTACAATTAGGAATAGCAGCAAATAGATATAAGAAGATGTGGTATGAGTGCCAATGAGACAACTCTCCATCCAAGTCACAATTTGTAAAAGTAAACCAGTATAGGTCAAAGTACGGCCTTCAACACGGAGCCATGGCTCACACCGAACAGCAAGCTATAAAGGGCCCCAAAAATGATTCAAACAGAAAAACCAACGGTCTAATCTATATAAAAAACGAGAAACGAGAAACACTTATGAACCACATTAACAAAGACAACCACTGATTAACAGGTTCCTGACTTAGGACAGGTGCAAACAAATGCAGCGGGTTTAAACGTTTGAACAGGCGCCAACCTTCACCCTAACCTCAAATAATAGTGTAACATCACAACATAAAAGTCACACTATAAAATATTAATTGAAATGGCTTAACTCAATCAAAAAACATATTAACAAAAACAAGTAAACATACACTGAACAAATAAATTTGATCTATGACACAATGTAAATACAAAATTAATAAAAAAAAAGGGGGGATGAGATGTAAAACAATATCAGAAAGTCAACTATAACCTTGAACAAAACGCTGTTAAATAAAATAACCTACACAGATAAAGAAAAATAATTTTGTTGTAATGAGAACATGGAGTATGGAAATATTTTTTATAAAATAAATAAATTTGTTGTTTATAGTACGAGAACAGAAGTGAAAATTTATCGTAAGACTGGTCGGTTCGGAATCAGTAAACCGTGTTCACGTAGGTTGACTTATCTTCGAGTCAAAAAATGCTTGATGTTTTTTTGTTTTGTTTTTTATTTTTGGAAAATAGAGAAAAAAACTTTAGTGAATACTGGGCTAGTAGAGTATTTGCAGTGACCACAGGAAATTCCTCTTGTATCTATAAGCAACTTGTCGATACCAATACAAAGCCACGATTTTATGCCGCGTATAATGCATGGTGAAAAGGAAACAATATCATTGAGTGGCATGGACCTGAGCCTGGTTAAGGTATATTCCAAGGAAAACTCGCTTACGGAACGCCAGCTCTATGGACGACTAATAACCCAAATGATGTTATATGTAATAAACTAAATAAGTAAACTTTTTTGTAATAATTCGTTATCAATTTCATGATGTATCATAAAAAAAATATTGGAATCACCAACAGAACTGGACAACACAAAAAAAGATCATGCTAAGACCGGCCCTATTTAGACCTATTTGACTACATCTTGATTGTCGTGGCTATCAGAGCAACCGATCCCGATCCTTTTAGAGTTAATGCTATTTGCTTGTGTCTCATCCGCTGATTGTTTATCAAAAGGTTTTACGGTGTTTGAACATACGTATACTAATGCTGCCTGTCATATAGTATAAGTTGTCTTTAAAATCTTGACCAGTATTAACACTGTAAAAAATTGAATGACTTAAAATTGTACTTATCATTATATACGATTTTAGATATAGACGGAACTAGAAACTCGACACCCAATATGAACATGTTTGTTTTGCTAGACCAAGAGAAATGATAGGAATTTATAAATATAGTGTGACATACGTTGTGTAATACTGTTTAATTTATGTGTCTTATCTTTTAACAGATTTGGAAAAAATTATGGTTAGTGGACATTGATATGGATTGTTCTAACACAATTAACGGTTGGTTCGAAGTAAAAGCTTATATAGGTTATGATGGTAATGGAAACAGGAAAGGTAATATATTTCAAGGACATTATTCTTGCAACGGAACCGAAAGAACACCATACGAAAAAACGCTAGCCACTGAGCTAAATGTGGAATGATGAACGTTTTTCGTTTCAATCAAAAGGCATGTCAAACATATTCATTAAATCGATCTTTTAAGAAAATGCTACTATGTAACAAGGGTGATTTGTGTATTGATGTCAACCAGCAACTGCGTACCCCTACAAAGCGCCTGATTAAATCTTCTGTTTCAGACATGATTTATGAAGCTAAATCTATGGTTTCCTATGTCATATTTTGTTGATTGTTGTCTTCTTTTTTTCAATCATGTATTGATGGTGTTGTCTGTCATATTTTACATATAATTTTATTTGGCCATTTGTTTCGTTTAATATTTGTTTCCTTTATAGCATGTATAAGGTAGATATACAAAAAGTCTGCATTTAAAAATGTCATTTAGACATAAAACAAAATACAATGACATAACATGTATATGATAATTTTGCATAAGAGATCTTTTTGGTATAAACTTTTGAAAAAAATATCCCTTAGTAATTTTCAAACAGAAAAACATATTGATCAATATAACCAATTTCAATAAGACATCATGATGTTTGACTTCAAGTTATAGTTAGAAATTTGTAAAGCCACAGGAACGCAATTAGCAGCAATGTAACTCTTACGGAGGTATCAGAGGAATCAAATCAAAAACTTGAAAACGCTGATTGACAACACAGGACCTAAACAAAAGATTGAACTAAACAAACTAAAGAATAAATTTCAAATCGATACAACACATACGTGTACCAAACTTTGATTAAAGTCCTTTTAATAACCGCAGTATTTATCATGTAAGCAGCAATGAAAAAAAAAATTTGTGGTTCATTTGAATGTCTGTTTTTCTTGATTAATAACAAAATCTAGTCAAATAATATTTCACATAACATAGTCTTCTCAATTTTTTGCATAACACAACATTATCAAAAAAAAGTTCATAACATTAAATCTTATCAAATAGAATTTCACATACCACAATCTTACCAAATATTATTTCTTTTATAAAAAAATTGGTCTTTTGATAAATCTGTCTGTGACTACATCTCTTCTATAAATTAAAAATAATATTAGTAATAAAATATACGAGCCTTTTTAGTCTTGCTTCCATCTGGACGATTTTCAGCTGCAATTTAATATTTCTCAGTGCCAAGTTGGCATATCTCACTTCTAAATTGTCATCTCTCATTTCCAAGTTGACATTTTTCAGTTCCAAAATGAAATTGTTCAAGTTCAAGGTGACTTATCTAAGTCTACTTTCAGATTTGACATGATTCATAACATACATGTACACTTACTTAAATTGCCATTTCGTTAATTAAGAAAATACAAAGAAACTCCTCACAATGTTATCAAATATACACGTTTGGATAAAAAAAAATTTGTTTCGGTTATGATCGTTACTGATGAAGGTATATCCAGAAAAGCGGACACAACAAACTAAAGAGTTTTTTTTTCACATAGACATTTCTCAGTTTTAAGTGGATATTAAACAGTTCCAAGTTGACATTATTTAGTTTCAAGCTGATATTTGTCAGTTCAAAGTTGATATTTGTCAGTTTCAATTTAGTCAGTTTGTTGTTGATATAATTTAGTTTCAAGTTGACATTAGTAGGTTACAAGTTGACAATAAAACATCGCAGTACACGCACGGCCTTCGACAATTGGAGATTACATACTATATATTAAGTTATTCAAGGTCGAGGTGTCGAAGTATGACACACGTTAAAAGAGAAATCTAACATCCAGACATAATACAACAGCAATAAACAAAAAAAATCATTATCGAAAGCATCAAATGAAAATAAACACTTTTGTGTGTCCGAAAATCTGTTGCGAATTTACCTTTATCAAGATCGCTAAACAGAACAATAAAGCTTTGAATGTATAAGTACCTTACAGGTCAACAGCTATATGTCTAAAAGGAACTGAAAATAATCCCAATCCGAATTACGGTCAACTTTTTCTAGAAGGTGGGAAAAAACCTCCTGAATGATACCAGGCTTAGAAATTTATACAGGAGACGTGCGTTTCGTCTACAAAAAACCGACCAATGACGCTTGATTAATCAAAGTGAAAAGTTCAACCAAAATACGAAGTTCAAGAGCACTGTAAACAAACAATTCCGAGAGGGATTTTGCTAAATACAGCTAAGGTTATCTTTTCCTAGGGTAGAACATCCTTAGTAATTTGAACAATCCAAGCTTTCTTTTATGAACATTAGTTTGACAAAAAAAATATTATGAGATAAGGGCCTTAATTTTTTTAACTTTTGTGTCGTTAGTTTAAACTTTTAATCTAAATTTTAATTCATTTAAAGTTTAAATTATGTCAAACGAATATTGTTTGCCCATGATGTCACAATAAAAGCAGTTGTCAGATCCCCACAAAGACACTCTACATGTTTGCGTGCAAAATACACAATTTTGGTCATATAATACATTGCTTTTGGACCCGAAAAAGTTAAGCAATACAAGAACCGACTAGATGCTTGTCTGTATCGTTTTAATGACCAAACACCTTCATGTAATTGTTATACCTTTGCGTTTGCACTTGCTCAATAATTCCAGCTTACAAATATGATTGGGAATATGCAAATTTTGTTATTTTTGTAGACAGAATCGGAATTTTGTAAAAATATCGTAAACATGGTAAATATTTATAATATTGAAACGAAATCACAGTTTAAACTTTTGTCTTATTAACCTGGAATCACCTAATTTTTTACAGGCACATCAAGAACGGTGTTGGGTTAAGCATGCTTAAGATCGCTCAACCCTCCATCTGGAACAGTGCTGTAGATTGCAATATTAAATTTTGAAACGTCAGTTGCAAATCGTTTGTCAGATCGATGCTTTGCACAAATCAAGGAACATATTTCTGGCGGTTACTGCAATACATATCAATGAGTAAATATACCATGTTTTCCTACTGGTAAAATTTCCAACGTTAGACCATGACGGGATTCTGTATAAACACGTTATAAGCAGTATTATAAAGTAATATTATTTTCAATGGCAGAACATAAGTCTTGACAGGGTGTAGAACTTAAAGTTTAAAAAGCAATATATGTTTACCTATGTGTTACACTAATGAAAATATAATCAATGTTAGAACCGTTTAGGACTATTTAAAGATCTTACAGACAATGTTTGATTCAAAAACCTTCACGAATATATTTGTTCTATGGATAAATAATTGTCTGTTTGAATGATGCGTATTTAATCCAATCTAATATTTTTGTGTTGCTTAGAATATGCATAATTACATGAAATTTTTAAATATAAACTTCTTAATAAGACATTTTTCGTGTGCAGTAAAACTGGTACTGCAATTGTCAGAACATAATAATTGCTTATTATTATATTTGACGGAGTCCGACAAATTTGACCCAGATACGGTAAAACGTATATTTGACGTTGACGTTGCAAATTAAACGTCGAAAAGCACCTGTTAAATATGTTTTCGCTGCACTTAACTCAACTTTCGTTCACTTATTACAAAAATGAATTATATATTACAATAGCAGCTTAACACGTGTGCTTGTTTCGTAATTATCCTAATATATTAAAGTCAGCAATTTTTATTTTTAATCTGATTCCGTATTTTCGTCTTTTCATATCATGAGTTGCTTCCCTAACTGAAAACAAAAAATGACAAAGTGAAAAAATCAAGCTAGTTTTGTTCTAATTTGCTCTAGTATCCCATCGGAAATAACATATAAATAGGACAAGAGTTCATCGAGGAACTACAGATTGTTGATGAATTATAGTTTTCCCAGATAGAAAGTTCTCAACGTGATCTGAACGATGGTGATGGCGCTATTGTTAACTTTGAGAGTCTGATGAATCCGAATCTGAACAAAATGATATTTTAAAACAAATTGATACGTCAGATGAAGAAAATCGTGAATATATGAATCATTAGCCGCAGTGGTGAAATACAGAAGTGTTGGTTTGCGTAGTTAAGTTAATGTAATATTTTTGTGTTAATTAGAATTTGCATACACATTTTTGGAAAAAAAATGCTTATTAAGGCATTTATTGTATGCACTGCAAATATCATACCAGGCTTATTGCTGATTATCATATACATTTGAATATTTTAAGGTTAACATTTTTTATAGAGATATCATGTGCTTGAATGCATATTCGAATGCCTAAAATGTCGACGATTATGAACTGTATTTAAATCCGTTTGCCTATTTGTTTAAATTATTTTCGTGACGTCTATTTTCACTGAACTAGTACACATTTTTGTTTAAAGGCCAGCTGAAATATGTTCTGTCTTGTCTTACAAATTTTCTAGCTATTACATATATTACAGGGTACACATATTTTAATATTGAAAATATAAACCCTTAGACAGTAGTTGTTATTGAAAGTCCTGACAAATCTCCCCAAAAATGCATAAATAGAAGAACTTTCTGATATGTATAATAAAGTAGTAAATTTCCGAACTATACGCGAACATCATGAACATATAGAGTCAACATACAAATTCGTTATCAACAGCTAATTGTTAATGGCTTCTATAAAAAAAAATATATAATGATATATTCAAACTGGACTTTTTTAACTATTAAGTTAACAAACATTGTATGATCTTTGCTATTTCAGTTCAAGTTAAAAAAATCCCGTGTGTTTTAAACGGGAGATAGGATTCGAATAAAGATAAATTCACTTGCATACTGGGTTAAGAGGAAAATCTGATGTGGTTAATACGTGTGTACAATCTTTTCCAATTTCTAGGTAATAGGAGGTAAATCCACAGATATTTTATTCTATTGGCAGAATTTAAAACAATAACAGATATATTCGAATACAGTAGCTCGAAATTGAATACAGTTTCAGGCTGAAATATATTCTCCATGACTTTTTTGGATCTGATCTCAAACACGCAAAATTGCGAACTTTAACATGTTTCAACGAATCGAGATCACAAGGGTCACTCGAAGTCACATGGATAACATCTACTTGGACATTTGTACTTTGATACATGATGTAAGGAACAGTAAACTTTAAGTTTTTGATATAAGTAGAAAGATAAAAAATAATCAACATAAAGGTATTAAATCTTTCTGAAATGATAAACTCGGCCAACTCGATTCCATACGAAACAGGACAGTGATCGACAAAACAGCAAATCAACATGGTAATTCATTCTTAAAGTTCTTAAATGAATCAAAAACGTGTGTTTTAAACGGTAGATAGGATTCGAATAAAAACAATTTCACTTGCATAATGTGAAGAAGAAAACCGGAGGTGGATAATACGTGTGTATAATCTTTTCCAATTTCTAGTTGACAGGAGTTAAATCCACAGATCATTTTATTCTATTGGCAGAATTTAAAAACAGACATACCCGAATATAGTAGCTCGAAATTAAATACTTCGAAACGCTGCAGGCTAAAATAAATTATTCATGACTTTTTTTGGATTTGATCTCAAACACACAAAAATGCGAACATTCAACGAATAGAGATCACAAGGGAGACGCGAAATCACTTCTTTGATAAGTGACGCAAGGAACAGTAAATTCTAGTTGTTGATACAAGTAGAAAGACTAAAACTCGACATAAAAGTATTAAATCTTCCTGAAATGATGAACTCAAACAACTGTTGAACACGATGCATCTTAAGGAAAAGCTTTTTTTTAATTTTACGGAAGACGTTGTACCACAAGCAGATTTCATAGTCAAGTTTTATCGCACAAGTATTTCTTAGAAGACCGTATGCTATAGTCGTTGTACGATGAAAACCAGGAACTAAATACATTAATAACTATCGACGAAATCAGGCGATTAATACATGTGAAAAGAATTGCAAAGCATGTGGAATTGATAGCAATCGGTAGAAATAAAAATCTTTGGTAACTCATTCTGTGTTTCAGCTTACATATGAAACCAGTATTAATCCATCAATCTGGCGATAGGCACAATTATTTGTCAAGTTCAAAATGACAAATCATCAGCGAACTGCTCTTTACTATGATCGTTGAATCAGTCTGCTTTCTTGTATGTCGAAGTTATCGCGTTTATAAACCGTCGAGTATCCGCATATGTAGCAGTAAACAATATATTTGCAGATTAGCAGAATGGATTTTGTTCATGTAGAGGCCATATTTTCAATCTAAATGGAATTGTAAGGAACTGTCCAAAAACGATTGCTATATTAATCGATTTGAAAAAGGCGTGTGACCTTGTTGATAGAGATAGGCTGCAACAAAATCGATGGTAAAATTTATAATTCAACAACACTTACGTCAATACCACCCTTTGTATTTCACCGCATGATATATTGACGGATTGGTTTGGTTGTAATTCCGGTGTTCGACAAGGCGAAAATCTTTCACCCGCACTATTTTCTATTTTTATCAATGGCTTAGCTAAGTACATAAAGTTAAGGACCTTGACCTAGGTGTTAACTTTATCGATACTGGTATATGATGACGATATATAGTGTTAACTACATCTAATTAAAATGAGTGTCTGTATTTTAATGAACACATTTGTTTCTTTAATCAATATACAAGATAAATAAAAAGAAATTTATACTTTTGTTACAATGGTCACTTTTATATATTATACGTCTAGGTAGTACCCCATGTTCTGAAACCGTTCTTTTTTCTTTTTTATTCAGCAAAGTTGCATTCACTGCAAATATCCAAACTCAGTACACATATTACAGTGATCATAAAGGTAAATAGTTCCGGAACAGACACTGTTCCGGAACTATTTCCCTTTACTCCATAGATGTATTAGTGTAGAGTAGTATGCGGATCGGAGCTAGAACTTCCATCGAATTTGGCATGTAACACGTGTAAATAAAGGTTATCACGACAATACGTAAATTCGATCTCAAATGATAGACGTTGTTAAACATAATTTGTGTTCCTTGTAACACAAGCAAACAACAATTTTAATTGATTACCGTAATATTCAGTGAAAAATTATAAAATTGAAATTCTACCATGCACTAATATTTTGATCGACAGTATATTTTCAACTTATGTTAAGACTACGGCAAATCCTTTACAAATTCCTAGTCGCTCCTTATCTGTTTTAACAATCAACAACAATTATAATTCATCATCATTGGATACTGTACACCAACTTATTTTCGTGAGCGATTTATTTTCGCGACTTTCGCGAGTAGAAAAATAACGCGAATATAAATCGTCGCGAATAAGTAAAACTTGGATCTTTCCTTATTAAACTACATCAAGTAAATTAAAAAATCGCGAAATTAAATAGCCGCGAAGTTTACTAGAAAGGGTTAAACGCAAGATAAAGTTACCGCGAAAATAAGTTGGTTTACAGTAAAAAAAGATGCACATACAAACTTTGTAGCATGTTTGTTATCACCGTGTTTCATTCCTTCAGATCAAGGTATCAACTATTATCAACAAAACAAATATAAAATGCATTCTAACTGTTTCGACAATTATTTTTCTTTTATTTTTGCAGTGTTGAAAATTCTAATATTTTGTGAGAAAAAAAGGATGTTTCACTAAGGACGAGGAGATAACAGTAAAGATATTGAACTAAAGAAGAAGAGAGAGTGAAGCTATGAAACAAATTGTAACCGGAGAGCATGATTCTCATTACAAAACACTTTGTTTCCTGCGGGACTCGAACCTGGGACTTTGTTACAAAGCACCGCTCTAACCGACTGTGCTAAAAAAAAAGTACTTCTCTAGCTCAACCGCTTACGGCTGGCTATATAACTACTATGCAAAGGACGCAATCACGTCACACTTCCTCCACTTCATGAGTCATCATACTATTAATTAATTATGACTCTCACAACACATATCCTGGCTGGACATCCTCTCTAATCACCATGGTTTTTTTTAGATGGGTGCCAAATGTAACTGGAGAGCATGACGCTCATTAAAAAATCATCTTTGTCTCCTCCGGGACTCGAACCAGAGACCTCTATGTTACGAGGCAGTGCTTTAACCGACTCAGCTAAAGAAGTACTGTCCTCGCTCATCCGCTTACGGCTTGCTAAGTATCTAAACATCTACTAAGAGAAGCAATCCCGTCACACTCCTACCTCAAGAGTTATCATACCATTTTGACTCTCATAACACATACCCTAGCTATAATGACTAAGTTCTTATTTCTAAATCACGTTGTCTCCTCAAGGACTGGAACCCGGGACCTCAGAAATTTGAACTTGGAACTCTTGGTTGAAAGATTCCTTGTAAGCAGTAACCTTCTATCAACGAAATCATGATAGGAAATGCAAGCTCTTGAATATCGTAACAACTGGGAAATATATACTCAATATGTAGGCGTTGCTGACATGTTGCTATATAGAAATCGAAAGTTTCACAATTGGGAATCAGAAATCATCTCTTTTTATCGTAAACGTTTGTTCGAAATTGTCAATTTCTAGATGTAAGTTAAGATATGAAGCAGACTTAACTTTATCTTTTGTATCCTTTATTTGTTTTTTTTTCGATGAGATAGATGCGTTCAATATATGAACCAAACTCATTTTTAACTGAATTATCTAGTGAGAGGATATCCTCTTTATAACGATATGTGAAGTTCAAGGATATTGCTAGCTTCTTACCATTCTTCTCAAGAAGCTCTTCTATGAACTCAGCCTCATATGAATACTGGTTATAAGTTTTTTATGTGAACTAATGATTTTCAAAGGTCCAGTGGACAATGGATTATTCATATGCTGATGAGTAACGTGATGTTTGCAGATTTTAAATCATGGAATATCTTTTCATTTATTTTCGAATATCTTCAGCTAGATGATAAAATTATAGCAATTAAAAGTAGAATTATTCAACATTTGCATTTCCTTTGGAGGAATCGGGATGAATTGTCAATTGTTTTCATCTTAAGATAACGCTGTTGTAAAACACTACTAATAATACATGATCTTCAAATTATTTCATATTATACCACGTGCTTTCTAGCTCGATAAAATAAAATTGTAAAACAAGTACGGCCAAGAAAATTCCTACTCAATATTCTGAATTGTATCTTCGTATTATGGGTTTTCGTGGTATTAAGAACGTATTGTGACGTCACAATTCCCATTGAAAAAATCCGCATAGTACGAATTAATATGACGTACAAAAAATATGATTTAACCATACGCAATTTTTTGTATTGATATTTTCTTCAGTTGTCAATATAATGGAATTTTATGCGACTGTCATACAAGTGAGAGGTTTAGCTAGCTATAAAACCAGGTTTAATCCACCATTTTCTTCATAAGAAAATGCCTGTACCAAGTCAGGAATATGACAGTTGTTATCCATTCGTTTGATGTGTTTGGGCTTTCAGTTTTGCCATTTGATAAGGGACTTTCCGTTTTGAATTTTCCTCGGATTTCGGTATTTTTGTTAATTTACTTTTTTCATGTTGAACTGCAACTTTGAAAAATGAGAAACTTTGCGAAATACTGTTATTATATATTTCTCCGCTTTTAACTAACGTGATGTTTCATCATGAAATAAAGACATGCAGAACTTTATTGTGCCATACGCATTTAGAGTGTATCAGAAGTGCACCTAATAATGATAATAATTGAATTTCAGCTTAAAGTTCGAAACACTATTCTGTCAGAAGGTAATATATACACTCTGCTTCTAGATGATAGACTATTTCACAGAACTACCTAGGACACGTTAATCGAAATGGATATTCATTTCTAGGAAACATAGTTTTCTCTATTTTTTGTCGATGTGAAGAAGTAAATAAAGGCAACAGTAGTATACCGGTGTTCAAAAGTCACAAATCTATTGATTGAAAAACAAATCCGGGTAACAAACCAAAACCGAGGGAAACACATCAACTATAAGAGGAAAACAAAGGAACAACAGGAACACCGAAGTGCAACAAAAACAAACGCCAACACACATAGAAACGAACTATTTGATAACAACTGCCATATTCCTGACTTGGTACTGGATATTTTAAGAAAAATTTGTGGGTTGAACCTGGGTTCATGGCATGCCAAACCTCCCGCTTTATGAAAATGTTAACAAATATCGCTAAAACACTACGTGACAGAAATACAGCACAAACACACGCAAGAACATTCATAACAGAGAAACGCACAAACAAATAATATAATAGTCGACATAACATGCAAACCACAGAACAACAACAAACATATTCCATCAACGAAAAACACCACAGGATATCAGAAACAGTGACGCGATCACGTAACTAGCATGCAATCTCGAAATTTATACAATTTTTTCACAATATTCGTCCAAACAATTTTCATGACAATGATGGTATGGAAAGGCAATTTTATAATTATATTTGGACTACAAACGATAAGACAAAACAGATTATCCAACCGAAACCATAACAGAAACATCAAAATAAATCCGTTAATGTTGGTTGTACAAAACACCGAGACACGCCGCACAGCAATGCAAATTCACATTCAGTATAACAGTCATATTCGGGAATATGACAATGATGGTATTGAAAGGCATTTTTATAATTATTTGAACAACAAACGATACGACAAAACACATTATTCAACCGAAACCATAACAAAAACATTAACAAATAGATACATGAATGTTGGATGTACAAAATACCGAGACACGTCGTATAGCAATGTAAATTCACTCTCGCCATAACAGTCATATTCGGAAATAGTTCACGTTCGGTACTTAGCAGACAGACGACATAGATGTTAAACCACAATCTAATACGTGGTAAAAATGTCATAAGTTAATTTAGACACAGATACATCGTATAGATCAACCAATTGGTGTCAATTAAATTTACGGAGTGTCATTTTTAATCATAATTCTGTTGGAGCAGTTTCTGCATCAAGAGCACACTCCTGTATATGAAGTCAAGACAGTGTGACCTTGCACGAGCATAACGTATCAATTGAGATATGTACACACCATACGACGGAGCAGAGGGTATGCTACTGAAGAGAAATGGGAAATTGATAATTGGGATGTTGAAATCATCCCGTTTGTCATAGATTTTAATGTGAAGTCGTCCATCTGTGTCAATATTGATGAAATGATCATGGTATGAAGCAGTCCTTCTTGTATCAGTAGTATCTTTAATTTCAAGTTCACTGGGATATATGAGATGCAAGTACTGACTGAAATATGGGTTATTCAGTGATAGGACATCATCTATATATCTGAAAGTAAAATTAAAGAACTTTGCAAGGTGCTTTTTCTTTTTGTCTTTTAGATGGTTTTGAATTAATTCTGCTTCATACTAGTACAAAAATAATTCGGCCAGAATGGGTGCACAATTAGTACCCATTGGATTACCGACTGTCTTGAAAAATCAATCCTCCAAACTCAACAAATATATTGTCGATTAAAAAGACCAGCATTCTGATAATATCAAAATCACAGTGTAATTTCTGATAGAATCAGTGTGGTTCTTCTTCACAAAATAAGAATAATTATAACTCAAAACAAGAAATTTATATCTACGATTCCCATTATTAAAATACAAATACGACTAAGAAGAGAAATGTTTAATTTTATTAAGTATTTGACAACTCATTAAAAATTAATTCTTGCAGTAAAAAATATAAATAACAATATCTCAAAAGTTCATTGATAAAAAGCGAAAAGTGGTATTTTCACAACATAGAAAAATAAGATATTATATTTGTTCTTTGTGAGAAAGAAAAAAACACGATTGCAGAAATTATTATAACAATAAGAATTAAAATAAAAATCAAACTTAAAACACGAACTGGTTTACTACAGGTTAGATTTTACCGATAGCGTCAAATGTTTACACAACAAACGCAGTTCATGGTGAACTTTAATAAAAAATGTTTTATGAATGTGACAACAAGATAAAACATGAATCTTCCATATATTAAAGTAATAATGCAATAAGACTGTCTTTCCAAAACACGAATAAACAGAAAAATGTAAAACATGTATGGGAATTAGAGGTGGATTATTCAACTTGATTTCAAAAATTTCTACCGTATTTTAATTGAACTCCAAATAAATTGAGTTGTCTTCCTTACAACTTCTTTTAAGATAGAAGTTGGTATTTCCTATGTCTTTAAGAAAGTTAACTGAAATCAGTTATAAGAGCAAATTATTAAATTCATAATATCAAAAGTTTTTGCCTCGTATGATTATGGTTTTTACTTTTTCAAAAAACATGAATCTTCCATAGATTTATGTAATAATACAATAAGACTGTCTTTCGAAAACAAGAAAACATACAAAAATGTGGAAGACGTATGGGAAATGGGAATTAGAGGTGGATTAATGATTTCAGAAATTTCTTCTGTACCTTAATTAAAGTTTAAAGTCTCTTAAAGATATCGAGTTTTCTTCCTTACAACTTCTTTTAAGGTAAAAGGTGTTATCTCCCATGTCTAAACTGATAAGAAGTGTCTAAAAAAGACAACTCCAATATGTGATAAGAGTAAATGATTAAATTCATAAAATCAAAATTTTTTGCCGAGAATGATCTTGGCTTTTACTATTTCAAAATCGAATTCATTAATTGTTGTTCCCTGTACTTCTGTAGTGGGTTTTAGCGCTTTCTTTATATAGTCTTTGCATGAAGTATATACCATCTTGTTGCGCATAGGGCTGTTTTCGGGTAACCTGTAAAAAACCAAGGTAAATTTGTATTGCAGACCAACAATTAGATAATCTTTTACAATAGTAACAACAGATCAACCTGCACTAGAAAACTAATTATACACTGAAATTATCATTTGGATTTGAACAGCTCTAAAAGACTGAAAAAAAAGTTGTACAGTCATGTTCAGTCTTTCAGTCAATTTTCAGATTTATCACTCTGGTTAATTCAGAACTGTTCGCAGTAAATTTTTATCTATTCAGTCAATTGTTATCTGTTCAGTCTATGTTCATATTCTTCAGTAGCTGTTTTGAACCTTTTAAAAATTAGAATATATTAAATTGATACTGGACACTACTTGGTTAGCTGCAAGCAAAAGTATGAACAGCACTGAATTTACTATAAGAATATATCTCAGACCATTAATTAAATTCTTAACAAGAACTTAACGATTTTTTAGTTTCTGACTTTTCAGATGATGCTTAAATCATAATGATTGATTAAGACTCTTTATTTACCAGTGCTGGTGGTATTAATATTTAACATGTAACATGAGATCAACCAGACCTTTAATGCAGTGTGAAGTATTTTATATCTATATATCACCATATTAACAACAGAAAACAACAAGTTCTACTATATATGACGATGATTGGCTGTTTATAGTACAGTGAAAAATCAAATGCACATTACCGTATGGCAATATTAAGCCTGATATGTACAAGTCCGACGCGCTGTGTCGATATTAAACAAGCTAATGACTTAAGTAACAGTCTACTGGTTTGTGTTAAACACCACTTTCAACACTATTGTGCTATTTCGTGGCGGTCAGTTTTTATTGGTGGAGAAAGCCGGAGTTCCCGGAGAGAATCACCGACCTTCGGTAGGAAAACTGACAATCCTAGTCAATTAAGATTCTATCTGGCTGGAACCCACTAATGACGAGAACCGGAAACAATACCCCGATGGCTCTTCGTTCCTCTATAAAACAAATTATGTTACAATTACAATTGTTAGGCATTATCTTTCGCCAAGACGAACGATTATTAAAAATAAATTGTTGAATTGATATGTAAGTCATCCTCCAAGCCCATAGTTTTTCTTATTTAAATGTTTCCCATTGAAGTCAATATATACATAGTCGATGTAGGATGCCAAAAATAACACTCTTACCTAAATTAACGATCTTTAAACAGAGGTTTTGTATAAAAATGTTCGTCGCCCAGCAATACTGATTATTTCATAAAACATTTTTGCTTTACATTCTGAAGATTTATTTAGAAAAGTCCGTATAATTCAAGCGCAATTCAAGTATCAAAACCGACGATATAAACATGTGCATCGAATGTCATTCACGAATGCAAATGCAAAAATGATTCGTGATCTGAAATGATGAGAGAGGCGTCGTTTCCGTTAAATCATTTTGGACAGTATAATATATATTGCATCGGAATTTCTTTGTTATTTTCGCAAAGTTCACTTGATTCAGAATTTGCAGTTTCAAAATCTAACGCATTCTTGGTAATATTTTGAAAAGCGTACATCAACACGCTGTGATTAGGGAAACACTTTATGAACAATGGCATTTGAACCAATGACGTGGCGTTATTACATTTTACATGTTTAGGGTACGTGCAATGAAATTATCCACATTCATTTAGATTCTGAAAAAGAGGCAAAAGATACTAAAGGGACATTCAAACTTATAAGTCGAAAATAAACTGACAACGCCATGGCCAAATAAGAAAAAACAGACAAACAATAGTACACAAAACACAACATAGAAAAGTAAAGACTGATCAACATAAACCCCACCAAACACATGGGGTGATCTCAAGTTCTCCGGAATGGTAGAAGATCCTGCTCCACATGTGGCACCCGTTGTGTTGGCAATGTTAGTATCGAATATCGTATCAACTGGGAGATGTATACTCCGTATGCAGGCGCTGCTGGAATGTTGCTACATAGAAATGGAAAGTTCACAAATGGGAAGCTGAAATAATCTCTTTTGTCGAAAAGTTTTGTTTTAAGCCGACCCTCGTTGCCAATTTCTAGAGGTAGGTCAAGATATGAGGCAGATTAAACTTAACTGAAACGGCGAATTGCAAACTTGTCTTGTTCATCTCATACAGTGCCATTGGTGGCCTTCGGCTGTTGTCTGCCCTTTGGTCGGGTTGTTGTCTCTTTGACATATTCCCCATTTTCATTCTCAATTTTATTTATTAGTAATTTATGAATCCTAAAACTCTTGTGAACTTGATTTCCGATTTTATATAGATTTGCAATTTATTTCAAGTAGAGACATGAGAAGAATTTACCCTTTTGGGAAATTCTGATCTCATATACATGTACACTATGTTACACAGTCAAAGTGTCTAATTTGTCGTATATTAGACACTTTGTCGTATATTAGTCAAAGTGTCTAATATACGACAAATTGACAATCACAACGTTCAAGGCAGTGACGTACACATAATACAACGTCAAAAATTAAAAATTCTTGCCCAAAATGGCATATCTTATAACCTCACTTTACCCCTTTGCAGTTAACATAAGTGCAACTGACAGCTGATTCTAATTGGTAGAATTTCATAACTAATTTTATTTCAAGTACTAGCCCTTCAAAAGTTGAATTTATGCTTTATTTATAAAAATGAAATGGTTTCTTACTGCTATTTTTTTCTTAATGTTGCTTACTTGAAACATATGATATGAATAGAAAAACTAACAGCTATTAACTCATAATCGAGATTTTATAGTTAAATTTCAATTATCAATGTTTTATTATTGTCTAATATTTTTCACACAAACGATTTTACATCCCAATAAGACAATCAAGACTATCCAAAATATGACCTCCATTGGATTGGCAAACTCCTATCAAAGACAATCATTAATGACTGTTCCTGGCAAATTTTTTGGAAGCAACCCTTTTTAAATGTTATTTTTGTGCATTTTTTCACTTAGATTTCAGCAAACCAGTCAATCAAAATCTAGGAAAATAAGAAACAAAGTGAGATAATGATAACAAAAATATATATGTATACATCCATTAGTTTCATTGTTGACATGAAAGAATTTTAAATAGTTAATCGTTTTCCGTGGTGATACACTTTGTGTAAAAATCATTCTACGACTGATAGTTCTTCATTTGAATACACTTACCAAGAAAAGAATACGATATCGTTCTTCAGTTCGAGCTGGTGTTGCCACTGAACATCAAAAGCAGCAAATCGACAATCACCTGTCTCTACTAATTCTTGGAGGAATCGTTTGTACGCAACGTCTGACAAAAAAATCTTTTTTGAAGTTAACTTGTCATATTCATAGAAAAAAGTTAGCATATACAAAACGGGCAACACAACTCACGTCCAATGAAAAATATACAAGACCATGGCCAAAAAGGAAAATTGCAATAACAAACACTGAACACTAAAAAGGAAAGACTGAGCAACAAGAAACCAACCAAAATTCAGAGAAAAAAAACAGGTTCTCCGGAGGGATAAGCAGTTCCTTAGTATAAACCGTCGTTTATAAAATGCAATTTCAAATTCGTTGACAAGTTGCATTCCTTGTCATAATCGAGTTAAGGATGAGATGTATAGCTACGACGGAACGTTTTAGTTGTAAACTAAGACACAGATTTTTTATATTGGTCTATCAAATCATGAAGGTGGCTGTAGAAATCAGTAAAGATACCAGGCTTATTATTTGGTAACTTAGACGTGCGTTTTGTCTACATTAGACTCACCATTGGTGCTCGATTCAAAGGCAAATCATATACGCAACTGAAGATATTGAAAACCAAAAATTTCGAAAAGTAGTGTCAAATACGTCTGAGGCTATCTTTGCCATGTGATAGAAAAAACCTTTAGTGTTTTGAATAAGTCAACAATTTAAAACAGTTAATCTGCAGAAAATGTACATATCAATGATATTCGGAAATACTTACTTCAATGAAATAATGATAGGGAACGTACACCCTAAAATATTGTACCCATTTTAAGATACACAATGTATATACTCACTATACCAGATCTACTGGAATGGTGCTACATTAAAATTGCAAATTCACAATTAGCACATACTTACAACTTCTCGTCCAATCAAATTGCTTGAATTTGCTTTCTAAGTTTCATAGGACATACCCTTTCCGTGTACTTAGTAGCTATACATGAATGACCACAAGGGTAAGATTCCATTGTATCGTAATCAAGACATTAAAACAAAGATTGCCACTGGCGATTTTGGAAAAGTATGCTGTGTCCCATATTGAACAAAAAAATGTTTGTAATTATTTTTCACATTGACTTTTATATATATTCTGCTATTAAAATATTTGGTTTAAAAAAAATATTTTTGACAATTGCAATATTCTATCCTTTATATAAAGAATAACAAATATTGTCCATGATAATAGTACAACGCTATCTTATAATTGCTGTAATTTATCATCCATGTAATTACTTTGTACATAAAAACAGTATGTCCTATGTACTATGAAACCTTGGGAAGGGAAAAAAGGTAACTCAATGATGATTGTTTTAACTTTGTTAAGGAACTTGATCCATTTCATCATAAATTGAAAAACATTGATAACGTCTGAAGGGAATGTCCCATCATTATCTATAATCTGATAAAGCTCTTAGTTTTAACTTTGAAATGAAAAGAAATATACCATCTTTCAAATTGATCTATTGATAGTTGCTTTTTAATACCTAACCGCTAAACTATCTATGGCACATATATCTATATTTTTCAAATTTATCATAGCTTTAGTTTGTCTGTGAAAAGTAAAGCTTCTACTGCAATTTAATTATATATGCCAGTTTTTGGTCAATTGTTTTCATCTTGCCATGTAAATAACTGCATGTAGATAGACACATACTTACACCAGCAGCTACAATCTTTTCAATCAGGATTCAAAGGCTTTTTAAAATCACATAGTTTGATTTCAGATTGACTTATAAATAAATAGTGAGTAAATTTACAAAACAGAAAACTTAGTTAATGAACTTCGTTTTACAAACACCTGTGATACAGGTAGTCAGCCAAAATAAACTATCAGTAGACTAATTAAAAGATTCCTTGAGTTGTAGATGTGTGCTAAATTGGATAGTCGATGAAAAGGTACATACTATGATATTAAGTGCTTGGGAAAAGCCCCTCAATCTCAATTTCATAGCACATGCCTTTCATAGACTAACTGATACTTGGAAAACGAAAGTCGTAAAGTTAAGATATCATAAAAGTGAAATTCAACGTATATTTCAAATTAATAGAGACAGATGAAATCAAATTGTCGCTAAACTTTGAATCATGTTGTGAAAAGAGTTCGAAAGACTAATACACATATGAACTCATTGCCAGACTTTTAAGATTGTGCGCCCGATGCCTCTTTTATCTGCACAAATTCATTTTGGACACCGAAAAATCAAACATTTCATGTATCAAACCTGACAGCGGCATAAAAAAATTAGTGTTTCGAACAATTGATAATTTTACTAATAGCTATTTTACTGAAGATACCAATATCAATGATATTGCTTGTAAGCACAGAAGTACTGCCTACTATGTAGGTTTTATACTAGGGGACGAAACTTCCAACAGCAGTGACATCGAACCAGTGGTTGTAACAGGCTTATAACTTGTAACGACAGCTATACATAATGAGTAAGACAAACATTGAACAGGTACCAAACTCCTCAGCATAAACACTCTGACAAATTGCTGTGAATAAACTAGTTCATCAATATCTCAACTCTCAAAATTTTCAATCTCTATCGGTGCACTAACAAGGGGTAAGTACATAAGAGAAAGAAAAAACACAAATCAGGAGGGATAAACTCAATATTAGTGCTACGAAAGACACATTAAACAATAAACAAACAACTCATCAATAAACAAGAAGACCGGTATACAATATCAAAGAAGTCTCCAAGTCACAGATTCGTGGATATATGAATAAACACCAAAACACTTTTACTGTTTAGTGCAAGCTAAAAGCACTTCACGTTTTTTTTTTTTTTTTTGTCTTGTACATCCTTGGCTTTAAAATATTAGGGTTCCTGGTGAAGGTAAATCCTAAAAAGCGTTTCGAACGCGCAAACATTAATGAAGTGTTATTTTCATTTATCACGCATTAACACTTGTGTTTCAATAGATATATTACGTTCATTGAAAGCAAAGATCATGAAAACATATTAAATGCTAGTGTAAAGAATAGAAAAGTCAAATATTTGTTTATACTAATACATGAAGAAATATATTATAATTACATGTGCTTGAACAGATTTTTAGACTTTTTAAGTAGCCACATTTGATTCACATTGCCCTTACAAAAGATTGTTTAAAAATAACTCTGAATCCCGGCTTTGCTCATAAAATTGATGTAAATAGTTTGAAATGGAGTTTCGAAGGGCACTGGGACGACTGATCAATATAACGTTGTTTGTAGGACACGTATGCATTTTTTGTATCCACAACACAGAAGAATAAGTTTCTTAAATAATTCAATTGAGATACATGTGCATACCTGAATCACAAAGGCCTCGGTCTAATGTCTTTTCCACCACAATGGTTTCCATCTGATTGTCCAGTTTGAATGTTATGTAATGATATTTCTTGTCCATTTTCAGCTTTTCATATTCTAGCTCGCATTCTTTCGCTACTTTAACTCCCTATAACAGTATTCATTAGCATATAAATAATTTCTAATATCCAGTCATACAGTCGAGAGGAACAAAAAAAAATTGTAGATAAATGGTAATCAGTTAGGCTTTTATTACGGATTTACGTATTTTGACTGTACACATTTTTTTAACGTTTGGTAAGAATATTACCATGTAGTGTACGTGACTGTGTGATTACGGATTTACTTATTTTGACTGTAACATTTTTTCAACGTTTGGTAATAATATTACCATGTAGTGTAAGTTGGTGATATGATTTTATGAGGGAATTCGAATTTACTCTACCATGGTTCACTTAAAGCACTTTATAACAACTTAATGAATTAATCAGAATGAGATTTTTTGTAATATATTAAGAAATGATAAAGTTAATACTTTTATTCACTTTTGAAGCTAAAACTCTGTATTGCTGAAACACACTCTAATAAGAGTTCGGAAAACAATGCCATAATTTTGTGAATTCTTGCAAACAGCTGTTTGGATGATTCTTGTTTGGTCGAGATAACAACACGATATCCTTTTAAAATCTATAATTTTCTCCCTACCCAATACATTCAATATAACCCCAACATTTCTTGTTATATGGACTGGTCATTGTTATTTAAGTTTATGCTATTCGATTTATTTTTCAAAGTTATCAATGCTGAACTTGTTGAAATATTTCCTTTGTGCATTTTGTCAGACATTGAACTTTTATTATTTTAACAATTATTGTTTATAAAGTCAAGGAATGGCAACTGTGAATTAAATTGCTATACAAAAAAAGATAACTTTTGTTTGTCAATTAAAAATTATATTTTTGAGATAAATGTAAAAGCCAATCAGAATCGAGCTTTCATATGCAATTTTGTTAACTGTACGAGTAACTAAATACTGATTTCTTTTACTTGCTAAATTTTAAAACAATGTTTTAAAACTTTAGATGTAATTATGTAACCTTGTTGAAAGTCCTAGCCGGCAAAATTTCATTTGAAATAGTATGCTATTATTATATATTTAAATAAGCTGTTTTATACTCTTTGGTCGGGTTGTTGTCTCTTTGAAACATTCCCAATTTCCATTCTCAATTTTATTGTTATATGGAAACAGGTTTGTACACACATGTGTTATGTAGTTTTACATGCATTTGATATCTACATATAATCATTTTTTGATAACTTATTCTAAGAATTATATGGTTTATTTGGGTTTTTTCCAGTTTACGTATCCTTTTTAAATTATTTGATATAAAACAGCGAGACTTTCTGATGTGTCTTCACTGAAAAAAAGCAATTGTATCTTTTACTCTTCTCACATGAATACATTCATTTCATATTACGCTCACAATCAAATATTTCTACTTTTAAAACGTTTGGATTAATGCTGTGTATTGAATACCAATTTATGTATGCAATAATTACCACATGTGAATTAGTGAAAGAAAACCATTTTATTTATAAACTAACAAATTATAATTAGAGTGACATTTTTTTTAACTGCTTTCCTTGTTGGCGCATATAATGAGGTTATATATATCCAACATCATTTTGAAACGAATTCCCGGGGATAGATGTAGGTCTGTAATTCTAAACATCTAAAGTCAATTTAACCCTGTTAAGCAATGATCCGTCTACGTGACGAAATCGTTTTAGTAACTTTATCCGATTCGTTCTTAATTGAATATAATTGCTTCCATTAGTCTCTCGAGAAAGGCTTTTGAAGTATTTAAAGATTGGTATGACCAGTTAACTTCAATTTTGATGCAGTAGGTTATCCATACTTTATTCACATAAGATGTTACAATCGGGCTAGGAACTTTTTATTTTCTTCAACATCCAAAAGTTCATCTCAATTGTTTAGGGTTGTTTTTAGAGGACTTTTGTTGTTTTATATTTTTTTCCTGTTTAAAGTTTCAAGTAATTATGTTTTTTTTTTTACTTTAGTAAACTGGTTTGTCTGTTCCTGTGAGTGGTTTAATATTGTCCTATGTATCAGGTATATTTTTTTTACCTGATTTTTCATTGAATTTTCTCATTGATTTTATATTAAAAACATGTTGATCAATATCTATTATTGTAGCTGACAACTAAACAGCATATCCAAACTTGTTAAATAGAATTTTCCTAATCTTTGAATGAAATCTTATATGGTTTTGTACATGAGAATGATAAAAAAAAAATAGAAATTTTGAAATCATCAGAGACAACATGTATCTGGATGGATATCCAGCATTGATTAATCGATCATCATAATTCTTAATCGTTTCTAGCGTTAGTTTCAGTTGAGAATGAACTTTATCTTTTTTTTAAAAGCAAGCAAAAAAAAGTTGTAATCGGTTGAACAATTGCAATTCAGCCGAAGCCGACTTTTCATTTTGTTGAGCTTACCTTGTGTTAGTATATGCCGTATCCGGTGAAAAGTGATCTGCTAATATACAATAACCAATTTTTTTTAAATGTTGTCTATTTTACAGGATGATAACTGATATTCAGATAAATAAAACCAAAGTAGTAATAATTATCCGTTACAACGATATGGCTATTTGAATTTATTAATAATACAATGGAGACATTTTACTTTAAACCTGGGTAATACAAACCGTTCATCCATGTGTTTAATGTTATCTAGCCTTTTAAAAACAACATAAGTGTGTGAATTTTTTCCAGATATACACAAGCAGTTATTGTTTAGAATAGTAGCAATACATTTGCCATTTTCATGAGAAATTCATATAACGGCAATTATTTTTTATTTTGGTTCCGAAATGAAATGTGCATATTTCATTTAATATGATCTATAGCTGATACATGGATTTATATTTTAGACCAATATTAACAAATTACATATAAAACTTCAGGAGTTTTGACAATTTCTCCTTTTGGGTATTTTTTGGAGTATGTCTGCATTTTATTTGCGAACAGAAAATCAGTTCGGCAGTATTTTAATTTTTTTTAACACGGGCTTTTTATTGATGCAATAAGGTATGAGTTTAGTAATTGTTGATGGCCGTGGTTATTGCTTACATCTTTGTACTTAAGTCTTTTAGAGAGTAGTTGTCTTATTTGCATAAACACTTTTTTTTATCATGTTTATGATAAAGAAGGAAAGTATATCACTATCATGATTTTTTGAATAAATAAAAAATATACATGTACAGATGTCTAAATTATCAAATTATAAAAATCACAAGACAACCAAGACAAACGAAAAAAGAATGAAGAAATAATATCAAACAGGAAACAAAAATTTTAAAAATGAACATTAAAATCAATGCAAAGAAAAAACAACATACTATAATTGTTTTGTCTTATTTTTTTTTTTTATTTTCGCGCGTTTGTGTATCGATACTTATCAATAAAAATACATTTTTTTCAGAGATTTTATAATATTCAACATTCTGAATTACATAATTTAATGTATTAACATGTGAAAATTACGACATTCAACCATTTTTATTTTTGAAAGTAAAATATATATCTAAACACACGCAAAATCATACATTCAAACACAAGCTATTGAAGACAACAAAAACAAAACTATGGAAATAGAATTATAATAAATATTGGAAATTGTTGAAAACATCTTTCTAATACTCACCTCTGACATTTGCAAAGATAAAGTGACTATCCAAAATACACCAAGTAACAAATGTGGAAAGAAACCTTAAATAAAGTAGAAAATCAGTACATATATAAATTGGTATATAGTTTTTATAACATTAAAATAAACATCTTTGAACTTATTTATAACGGTCAACTACATTCTATATAATAATAATAAACCCTTTAAAGCCGGAAATCGTTTTGATTACTTAAAAGTATAATATACTTTAGCAGAAGTCCGGTTTTTGGTGAATATTGTTAAAAATCGTTTGATTATTATTGAAACTACAAAACATTGGAGGACATTCAACTTTTCGTTGGAAATTGTATCCGAAGATGGAACAGTTGCCCAAGTTCAAAATCACTATATGCCCGCCGTGGGTGAATAATCTAAACATCGGTTGATGTTAGTTAATCCCACGAAAAATGGCAGGGTTCGAAGTGAACTATTAGTAAGATATGGAATCAATGGTTGAAAGTGTGAAATTTGCATAGTTAAAATGTGCTCCAACTGATAAAAATAAATAGATAAAATGTTTTGCGAAGTCAACCAAATAAAAATGACAATTTTGTGAGGTTTTTATTGTATATATATATATTGGTATATAGTTTTTATAACATTGAAATAAACATCTTTGAACTTATTTATAACGGTCAACTACATTCTATATCATAATAATAAACTTTTGAAAGCCGGAAATCTTTTTTTATTACTAAAAAAGTATAATATACTTTAGCAGAAGTCCGGTTTGGGGTGAATATTGTAAAAAATCGTTTGATTATTATTGAAACTACAAAACATTGGAGGGCATTCAACTTTTTTCGTTGGAAATTGTATCCAAAGATAGAACAGTTGCCCAAGTTCAAAATCACTATATGTTTGAGTTGGGTGAATAATCTAAACATCGGTTAATGTTAGTTAATCCCACGAAAAATGGCAGGGTTCGAAGTGAGCTATTAGTAAGATATGGAATCAATGGTTGAAAGTGTGAAATTTTCATAGTTAAAATGTGCTCCAACTGATTAAAAAAAAATAGATAAAATGTTTTGCGAAGTTAACCAAATAAAAATGACAATTTTTTGTGATGTTTTTTATTGATAACTGTGAATTCATTATTATGCGAGTGATGTCAATTTTCATATTCAAATGTTCAAATAGTCCATATGTTTGTATGCAGACTTTGGTAACACTAAAAAACAAATATCCACAAGTTTTCCTCAATCCACAAGAAAAAATGGTATTTACAAATATAACTGACTCCACAGTATATGTCTTTTAGATGAGTAATAATTTTTCCTAATGAGTCCGTGTAAACAACGTTAATTTACGATTACAGTATGTAACATTCAAAAACCAATTCAATTGTCTTTTCTACTTTTGCATTGGTTTTAATAGTACGGTTCTATTTCCGTAAACTCATGTTTAAATGTCTTTTAGAAACATTCAATTTACTCCAAATGACATCGAACTTTGCAACTAAAGGTTACCGTACGCCTTAACAATGAGCAAAACCCATACTGCATAGCAAGGTGTAAACGTGCCCAACATGACAAATGTCAAACAGTTCAAAGGAAAACACTAACGGTCTGAATTTTGTTCAAACCTATAGACACAAACTACAGCAACGAGTGTCAACCAATAAATTACATGATAAATACTCATTATAGAAAGCGGAAAGAGGGGGTTTTATCCCGAATTCCCCCCCAAAAAATTGAAGCATTCTTACCCGTCTCCAGAAAAACTAATAATAAATTCCCGACTTCCGATAAAGGTTAATCCCGAATTCCCGCGAAAATATAGGCCCAATCCTGAACCCCCCCAAAGAAAAGCTTAATCCCGACATTCCGAAAAAGGTCCTTCCTCCCCTCATTATACAATAGATTTCTCGTTTATTTTTCATCGTTTTTGTTTTTATACATTGTTGACAATAAATACTGCCTGGCAAGTCCTTTAGATTTAAAACATACAATTATGTATCTGTTGTTTTGTTGCTTGACATTAACAAAAGCTAGCTATGGAATCCGCTCTATTTGATTTACAGAAATGGGTTTTATAATCAGCTTTCCCTCACAGTATTATTCCAAATTATAAGAATAGTTATAAGAAGATAAGAAATATATAGCGTTGTCTAAACCTGTTGAATAGCAAAGCATTTATTGATTGCGAAGCACTAATTCTAAAACACCAAAGACTTATAAGGAATAATCCTAGTGAAATTTAATAAATTACAAGTAGTGAATATTTTATTTGACGAAAACAAGTTCTAGTACTAAATAGCAAATCTTACCTTGTCAAAAGAAGCATAACCGAAACTTTGGTTCATTCATGTTTACATAGGAGTATAAATACTAGCCGCTTGATAGACAGTTGGTAGTCAGACTATTGGGCGTTTCATAAGTATTATGTTATAGATGACACCAAATTCTCGATGTTTTTAAAAGATAAGCTTTCATTGATTTTCCAATACAAAAGAACAAGGATTTTTTTAGGATTTTATTTTGGTGAAATACATTTAAAGATATCAAATATTGATGTTGTAGAAAATTAATGCATAAAAGTTTGAAAGCAATTAAATTGTTTACGAATTTTATAAGGATGCACATAACCTTTGAATCTTATATTCATGATAGAAACTGATAAGCAGGCATCGAAGTGTGAAATTGCATTTATATTAAAGGTAAACTATTAGCTCATGGTACGTCAGATTAGATTGAAGTACATAGAGTGGGCATCGGATATTGCTTCCTCCTCTACTAGAAATGAGAGGGAACGAAAATGATTTGTAGAAAATGGAATAAAAATAAGTATTAACAAAAATACCGAGCTCCACAGTATATTAAAAAAGAGAGTAGTCCAGAAAACCTGACAAAATCAAACGTAAGACGGAAAACAACTCTGATAATCATGACTAGGTACAGACCTTTTCCGAAGAACATGGTGGGTAAAACCTGGTTTTCGAGCTAACCAATCATCCAACTTCTTTGACAGTAATGTTTATAATTCCGGTATATTGACAAAATTTGGTGAGCAAACTCTGACAGTAAAAGTTGTGTACTTAACTTATGTTATGAATGAAATAAATTAAAAAGTTTTCAAAAGGAATTAAAACATACATTACATATTCTATTGATGTTTCAATAATAATAGTGAATGATCGAACCCGGGCAAATATATACGTGTGAATAAAGCAGTACAATAACTGATTGATTAACAAATGACAATGATTATTTTGTATACTGTAATATAGCTGACTAATTATATTTTTAATTGTTTTAAAAAATCGACTTTTATTGATTATAATTTTCTATTTAAACACATAAAAAAACTCTTATTTAAAGTTTATTTAAAATGATAAGAGTTATAAACCTCGACATTGAATTTAATCGAATATAAAACCCAAAAAGATTTCGTTGCGAACAGTTCAGATTTGAATAAAAGAATATTTCATTAGTTGTCAAATAGATCGACTATAATGATATATGCTGTTTAATACTGAATAAATATTGACATACGATAGTAAATCATATAGCATTTCATTTTCTTTTTTTTTTTTTTTATTCTATACAAATAGTACCTAGTAAGTATATTGCGTTAAAAGTGCTTATCTAGATTGATATTTCCTTGTCAAAAAAAATATGCGAAAGCAAAGTACTGAATATGCTATAAAATAATAAGGGGACAACAAATCATCTACAGTCAACTTTGTCGAAAGTACCCTCATTTTCTTACTAATTTCTAAAATTTACATTTTAGAAAAGAATCAGTGGTTTACATTTGCAAAATATAAAACATTTATAAGATTAAGAGATGCATAAAACGAAAAACTAATATTGAAATCTGATCCTGAATCACGACAGGAGAAAGGAAATATAATATTAAGCTTACTGTATCCTCCAAATTTTTTTACTTATACAGTGTTTGTGGTGTTCATAAAGGTAGTTTAACGATTTTTTGTTTTTTACATTAACCTTTATTTGTGTTAGTTTAAAGTTTTTAGATATATGAAAATGGTTTTACTCTTGCCGCTAAATATTTTATTCTACAATCCATTTGGTGCAACCAAACTTATTTATCTACAATAACAGTCATGTTCAAATTAAAGTCATATATATATGCCCAGTTGAGCGAAATAGGCAATATTTCCTTTAACAGAAACCATTTTGTGATATCAAAGAGTGATCAAGACTATTGTTGTAATGCCGGATCAGTGTTTGAAAGAAAAAAAGAGGCGGTAGGTATCTTTCTTAAAACGACAAATTTTGTTCAGTCTTTTAATATAAAAATATTGTTGTCATTTATATACTAGTACTTACACTTGCTTCACGCAGTATCAGATAGATAGCTATATCATTCGCAATTATACCATATCTCCTTCTGTTGATATCTTTTATCCGACCAGTTTGAATTGTTCACTGTAATTTGTATGGTGACTTATGCCATACACTAATCATAGATACCAGGATTACAATTGGGTACGCCGGACGCTCGTTTCGTCTACAAAAGACTCATTAGTGACGCTTTAATAAAAAAAACTTACAAAGGCCAAATAAAGTACAAAGTTGAAGATCATGCTCGACTCATTGTAGTTCATTTAAACTCTTTATACTGGTTTGTTCTTGTCTCCCCAACATTTGATATTTTTGTATACAAGTTAATAATTTTTTTTGACTTGGACGAGTTCGTCTTGCAGAAATCGATTAATAAACGTTGAGAGTCTATTGTCTATGTTTGGTTTTTTTTTATTTCTTTGATGAAAATGATGCTGATAGTGAATGACTGTGTAACGTCGAATAGCAGTCCACAGTATGGCATGTCTGCTAATACCAATTTCTAAAAAAGACGTAGAAGATACCAAAGAGTTATTCAAATCCATATGGAGAGAACAAACTAACGACACTCCGTTAAAAACGAAAAACGACCAAAAGACAAACATCCTACAAAACACAATATAGAATCACAAGGCTGAGCAACACGAACCAAAATAAAAACTGGGACGTTTTCGGGTGCTCTTGTAGGAAAGGCAGATCCATGTGGCACCCGGCTCATATTTATTTAAATTTGGCAAAAAGAGTTTTTCGTTAATGCCACATTTGAATAAAAGATGACGGGATTTTGGTTAGGATAATGGTAACATATCCGTCTTGTTATTTTCAAGCTGATTGGCTTCTTAGTTGGCGTGAATTTAATGAAGAATGTCTTGTCTATTAGGATATAAATGTGTTGAAGTTCCTCTGAAGAATGTTGAGTTTGCTGTACCTCACCTCTAACTGTTTGGCGGAGTGTGGTCTCTCGTCGAGTATGTGGTACAATTACTGGCAATTGCTACTTGTATCTAAATTAGATACTCCGTGACACAGTACCATCACTTTGGCGTCTTCGTGTACAATACACTATATGTGTTTATCTAGATCTACAGAGCAAGCGGTATACCTGATGCTGTTGTCTTTGTTTTAATTAGTGAAAGGAAGTCCCAAGTTACATGGGTTGTGTATGTATAAAAAAGAAGATGTGGTATGAGTCTTTTTCTAGATGCATAAAGTATGGAGAAAGACACATTTTTACAAAGTGATGTTGGCAAATGTGCTAGCATAAGTAGCTGTCTAAACATCAGTTTAAAATATCTGATGTGCTTGCATTTATACTAGTCTTCAGCAACTGGACAATTTGTTACACTTGTCGGCTATGTTATTATATGAGATTGGCAAAATGCAAACAACAGTATACAAAAAAAAAAAAAAAACACATAGAAAACATAACCTGAACATTATTATTATTTTTTTCATAAAAAATTATATTAATTTATCGGTTAATGCATTAATAAGTTAAACCAAATTAAGGAAAGAGATTTGATATATTAAATTTCCGTAAATGTAACATTCATCATTTGAATCCGTTTTTGTCTGTTCCCCCCTCCCTCCTTTTCCCCCCACACACACACTAGAATCACGTTAAACTTTACCTTTGCATTGACCTGGCCAGTTCTTTCTTGCTATTTATTTTTATGTTATCACATTTACAAACTCTGATATAAATCTTTTATGACTATGGTAAAATTTGCGGATAATAACTATGTACTAAGACAAATAGTCATTATAAATTTAGAATTTGAAAACAAGAGGCTCCTGAAATTCGGAAGCCAATGTCAATTCTTCATATAGTGCAACCAAACGTTTTTTTTTTTTTTTTGTTTTTTTGGCAAATTAATAAATATTATGATATCAAAACCCTTCATTGGTAATTATTATTATCAACAAAACAAATGTCATATACTTAAAGCCCTCATAGTCTACCAGCATGTTCTTTTAGTATTACCACATTCACTGAACATTCCACTATAATTGTTGTATTGTAAATTTTTAGAGTATCTGTTATTGTGTAATTTGTTTATAAGAATATTATTTCTTTTATTAATCCGCAATTTTTGTTATTTTACTCCTTGATCGTGTAGTTTCATACTATATTCACAAAGTCCCAATTCTGATTATGAGATGAATAACAATAATTTCTTTTATTATTTTATTGATTTGTTTTACAGCGCGAAGTAATTTAATGTCTTGATCTAATACATATTGACCGTTATTTTTTACTTACGTTTGTTACTTGCACATATACGAGTACATTATGTCATAAATATGCTTTAGACCAGACTTCAAAGGAGAAGTGGAATATATATGAATGAGAAAGCATAAGAAAACAACAGTAGCTAAAGACCAGAAGAGAGCAGTATACATTCAATTTAATGTCACACAGTATCAAAAATACTGAATAAGACAAGTTTTAACACACAATGTTTAATTGCGGGTCTAGCCAAAAGTTATCTCATCCAGGGTATCTAGATTGTGTGTCAGTCTTTACTATACATTTCGTTTGATAGCATTTAAGGTTTCCTTGTCGCACTCTCTTTGCTGAAAGAGAGACCATATATTTTGGCAAAACCTCAGATTACTCGATACGAAAATTCGTTCGGCATATAGTTCCCATCCCTTTAAAAATTTTTTCCTGGTTTTATAGAGTGCATAGAAGTTTAACTGAACAATGGACACTTGTTTGATAATGTCACGTTAAATGAATGCAGTGCATAACAATAAACAAAACTTTCTCTCTACCAATTCGGCTTGACGAAAAATAGTCGAATGCTAAAACTATTTTATAACCTTAGCGAACAGATTATGCCTTGTACATTCCATGTATTACATTAGATGAACATAGGAAAGCATAACTTGAGATTACAACACACAATACCAGATGAAAAATTTCATCTAAATTTTTCGTGTTATTAAGTGAATGTAAACTCGTAATAGCCCACTACTCACTGGGGTGTCGATTGGTCAATTTCTCAGGGTTATGATTACATTTTGCAGTTGGAAAACTGTTATGCAAATGTATTTTGACGTCATAAATCTAGTGGTCACAACCACTACAAAAGTCTAAAAGTCTGAAAAGACCAGTTTTTGTCTTAATTTGCATGAACTTTTACTCGACATTCTGCAAAAGTATTACTTGTGTCTTAATTTTTCTTGACAAATTCTCATTTATATTAAATTTGTATGAAATTTACTCGACATATTCTCGACATTCTGAATATGGTCTTAAAATTTCTTGACAAATTCTTGACATTTGAATACTGTCTTGAAATTTCTCGACATATTCTCTACACTCTCTTTTTTTTCTCAGTATGGCTTGACATATTCTGAACATTTTGAATGGTGTCTTAAATTTACTTACCAGTTCTGAGTTTTACAAATCATGACCAATATTCATGATATAACTTTAATCTTTATTTCTCTTTATATGATATACTGTTGTTTCAAGTTACACTTCTTTACAACAAAAATAAAAGTTGGGCATGTAAAGTACATGAAGTAATTGAAAATTTGGGTATATAAATATTTTTACAAATGCAAATATGGCTATGAAATCTAAAGTATAAAATAATTCAAATGTGGGTGTGTTGATATAAAACAATTTCAATGTGGGTTTTTAAATAATTACAAATTTTGATTCCTAAATCTTATAAATTAAATGATTCAAACCAATCATACTGTAAACATATTTCATTCTACATTCAAAATATTCAATGTTGATATGGTAAATAATTATTATACCAAAATGTGGTTTATATAAATAGCAAATTATGATGATATACAAATCATTCATTTAACAGAAGAAAAATTTGTGTAATGTCATCTGTTGGAATATATTAAGTATTAAACATGGACAGGATGTTCCCCATAAAATTAAGAACATATCTTTATGATATTTCTGATAATGTAAAGATAATTATTGAGCATCGAAGTGTGTACTTGCATTAGGATTAAAGTGAATGATTATTTCATGGTACGAATTTCATATATATATAAAGTTTGTTAATTAAATCTTTTAAGATATAAAACGATTTGTATTTGTTGACGGATTTATTCCCTATGATATTTCAAGGACATTATATCAGTTAATATTATTATTCGAAAGTTTTTATGGATTTGTGATTGGTTAAAACTTGATCACATTTATATTTGTATTTACTCAGTCTGCACACCAATACTATTGTGTTTAGCATATTGCACAGAATATACAGCACATTACTAAAATACACTCTAGAAATCTATTGGCTGAGGTCAATACGATGTTATATCAACCCATTATCGACCTCGCACAAAGGCTATAATTGTTAAATGTTTTCTGCGCGGACAAAGCTCGAAAGTGAAAGATTTGTATGATATTAAAAAAGAAAGAATTCTATACAATAGCAAGGACAAATAAACTTTAGATTGGTACAAACAGTCTCAACATCGGTAAATACTCGTTAAGCCTACACCACAAGGACTGAACAAATTGTAAGATATAAAACTCAATGCTCTTATATAACATTGAGAGATTGCACAGTTAACAGGTGCTCATTGGAATAATAATAACACTTAATAATAAGACCTGTATATCATGTGTCGCTTCTCCGCCTTCGAGATCAAATCAAACAATATGGCGCTCTATCCTAAAGTAGGTATGCAAAATATTATTAGTTACATAGTGTGCTAGTGACATAATACGATATATATAGGGTCCGTAAATTCCATATAGGTTGTGTAACGAAATTATCTTACCAACTATGTGAACATGTGGTAGCTAGACTAGTGGTCTATCAAAGTGATAAAGTCTTCAATAATAAGAACCTACTTCCAATGATCTATACAAAAACAAAATCCAGCAATAACAACCTGTCGGCTTTAAATGTGTTTTATGAATTTATTTCAACCGTTCATCATCATTTCTTCGTCTGTTGAAACCTTTCATATAATTCCCCAACATTGTCTTGTTTTTACATAGGGACGTAACGCCACTATTAACCGTGTATTGAAATAAACCACAACTACTAACTCGATATGAAATAATCATGGTCTTCGCGCGGTTACTTTTAACCAATCACATTCCTCGAAATGTAAAGGACGTAAGATAAAGATTGCTATCTTTCCTTCTGACGATTCTCTCTTGGTTTTTTATGGAATATACTACATCAGCTTGACTTCCTGGATTGGTCCATCACAAAATCGATTTTGCAAACTCTTCCTTATACACATCTGCCTGTAAATATTTGGATTTTTAGGCAAATTCAGGTAAGAAATGAACTCATCATCGATACGAGGATTAAAAATTTGAACGCCAGACTACCGTTTTGTATACAAAAGACTCATCATTAACGTTCCAAAAAATGTTTAAAAACGTTAACCCGAATAAAATACAAAAATGAAGAGCATTGAGAAATACTGACGGGATAGAAAATCCTTATTATTTGTAGACAAAACTATAGAAAGTTTAGTTGGAGAAAATAACTGAAATTGAAACAATTATTTTACCGCTAACAAAACTACCAAATAATGCAGAATTCAAATATAAAAAGAGATTTTGATTATATTGGTTTAAAGCAAAAGTATTAATAATTGTTTTGTACGAAAAATGCAGATAAAGAGAATTTGTAATACTTAAATATTTTGTACAAAAATATCAGAATAAGTAGAATTTGAGAACAGTATTTTTTATTTAAAAAAAGATATGTTCCCGTGGCTTTTCTTAACGCAATTAAAACTTTGAATCGTTCTTTCCTTTCAATTCTGCACTTAAAAAAGGGTCTCGTCGTATCGTAGGAAAGCATTAGTTCCTTTAGACGTAAGGAAACTTTATTGTTTAGCCGTCGATATAATGCAGAGTGCAATGAAAATCTACTAATCAAAACTATCCGCTGCACACAACGACTAATCAGGATTCGTTTACTCCCAGTTCTGAATACCATGTTATCTTCTTGAAATGATTGCGTCTATAATACTCAATGGTGTATTGTAACCTAAATACCCTTTTCTACAATTATTTTATCGTTATATTCTCTCGACGATACGATGCCGTTGTTTTGATTTGATATCTATTGCGAGAAATAAGATACATTTATCCTATGCTGACAATTGTAACATAATAACAAAATGCAAACTTTTACTGGACCATTTGCCAAATTCCTTTCATACTTCATGGGGTTTGTTAACTTGTAGGCTACAGTTTACCGGCGTTTTTGTAGCACAAAAAACATTGTGTTAATTCATATCTTTTGCACACGTGGGCCCGAGAGCCTCATACTTTATAGACGGTCCGTTAACACGTGTCGATAACAACATGTACAATACAATATCACCATTTTGATTTAATCATTCTTGTCAGTGGTCTGGACATTTACAAAACGTTTTGTACATGTAACAGAACAAGTATAAGAACGCAACTCTTCTCGAGAGTTGTCATACTTGTTGAGTGATTGTTCTAATGCAGTATGTGTCTGAGTGTTAGAAATCATTTGTAGTAAAATATTCAATGTCTCCGTCATTTTGATCGGACAAATGAAATAGAATAAAAAAATGTCACCTTTTGAATGCAAATTCAAGAACTTGCATTTCATCTTATGATTTCTTTGATAGAGGGTTGCTTTCTTATATCATGTATCTGGAAGCTATCTAACGAAGAATTCCAATGCTGAAGTTAAATTCATCCCTTCGAAAACTCGAAAATGTCATCACAAGGTATTTGATCGTTATGAAAAACCTGTTTCACAGTTGACGACGAATTTGTTCAAATGTCGTTACCAAAATTCTGTCTTCTTTTCCTTGATTATGACCTGCCGAATGAGACTAATCGCCGGGTTTGTACTTATGAGCCACGATAAGCCTTCAGTATTTGGTTGGGTTTACGTTGCTTTGGTTTTCGATGTTGTATTTTGTGTGATCTTTTGTTTGTTTTTTTTGACGTTTTTTTGTTTTTGTTTTTTGGCATGACATTGTAAGTTTGTTATCAAGTGATGAGTTTGAATACCCCTTAGACATCTTTCGCCTCCATTTCTCTGAGTTTATTTACCACAAAGCTTCTGTACTTGATCTACCGTCAGTATCTTCCACTTCTGTTTCATCAGGAATATTTGTTATAGACAGTTGACGAAACGTTTTGGTCATTATGATTTGATAATTGCTGTTAAGGTTATTGGAGTCTGACTATGTATGGCCTACAAATCGGTAGATAAAATTGTTCTATGCTACATCAAATGGATATAAAATTCGAATATTGAACGTTATTTGAAGTAGACATACTATACTTCACTTATCCTACATATATATGTGTCATTATAGAATTAAGTCAGTGATCCGCTGACGTTGACATCGTTGAAATTGAACCTTCACCTTTTATTCTTAATATTAGGTAAACGGTAGAATGAATGAATTAAGCCTTTCGCATCTGATTTTTACACAAGTCTGTAGCCTTTTATTGAGTGGTTGTCGTTGGTTCATGTCTGTTATATTTGGGGTTTTTTTTGTAAAATGAATCGTTTTAACTTAAGCAATTCGTTCTCCTTTGAGTAGTTTTACATTTTGCATGTCGGTTTTTGTAACAGCTGACTATAAGGTATGCGTTTTTCTCTTTGACGAAGGCCGTAATGTGACCTTTAATTATTTATATCAACGTCATATGAACCTTGGTGGATAGTTGTCTCATTGTCTTATACCACATCTTTTTTTTTATTATGGTTTAAAAGGTTAATCAAGAGGAATATGCATATTTAAAAAGTATAATCCAGCGAGTTTAAGACAGTGAAAAAAGAGATGCAAAAGATATCAAAGGAAGAATATAAAAATGTTGAGGACAACAACAGTCTTAAAAACACAACACTGAAAATTAAAATCTGACCAACACTTTCCAAAATAAAAACTGATATTACAGTAGATTAAGCATTATGCTTCATCATTTTGGAACCTTTGATGTAAGCATCAAATCTCTTTTAAGAAAATGATAATGGGAAATACAAGCTCTTGAATACCGTTTCAACTGGGAGATACTCCATATGCTGGAATATTCATGCAATATATGTCGCAATAACAAGTCTACCTTTAACAATAACAAAATTAAGTTCAACAGCAAATTATTCATAAATTTAACAAAAAACAAAACCTCAGTTTTGGTGACAATACTTAGATTTAATGAGCAATGTTCTTAACAAGTCCATTGCAACTATATACAATCTTATTTGACCTAGACATTCCAACGCACAGACAGGATGATTACCATGCAATTCTTGTTGATACTGTTTTGTGAATATAATTAAGAGAACATTAATAAGTAAAATGTATACATTTATTGAAACATTACGATAAGTCTTATAAATATTATTAATCATGTAAATGTTCATTTCATCTTAAGAAGGGTATCAAAATTTAAACTTAAATATTCAACAACAGTTACATTAGTCGATCGCATTTGAAACGTTGTACTCTAAGATAATGTTATCAGCGATGATTCAAAAATACTAAATATATTTGAACAATTTATACATGTTCATGGATACAAATCCCTCCTTTACTACAAATGTTGTGGTGCAATTGATGGCATTGCTTAAATTTGTTTGGTCATTCACAACTATTGTACGAAAACAAAAGATCATAAAAAATTAAAGGAAGAAACCAGATGTCGATATTAAACCGAGCAAATAACATTTTCAACACATTTTCAAACACAATACGTATAGTTCTAAAGCAATAAGCTACACATTTGCAAGACAAACACAAAAGAAACTGTTTCAAATACACAAAAAATATCAAATTATCTAAATCAAATTTGAATATACTGTAATATACAATCAATCTATATCTGCTCAAGAATGTTCTAGAAAAAGCTGTGTTGGGGTCTGTGAATTATCTGCAATTAAGTGACAAAGGCTGTAAACAGTCAAGAGTACCTCCAAAGTAATACCGACAAAAAAGATTACCATTGTTGGAATTGTAAGACTATATTCTCAGAGACCCCTACAGTTTCCACTAGAACAATCATTTAATAGATACTGTGAATTCAGATAGTAGTATATACATTTATCGTTACGATTGTTCAACAATCCTCACAAGTAGGAGTTTATTCATTGAAATTTCAAAACATTCTGCATGCAAATCTTAATAGGAAAATATGAATTGCGAGTTTTTAAGTTTTGCGACTCTAATCAAAATTACCAGAAAAATTAAACGATCGCAAACTTTTCTGAATTTACAAAAAACTAAAGTTTTAAGAGATTTTACATTTCCTTTTTTTCTCTCGTCTTATTCCTTTGTTCTCGCGTCTTAATAATAACATTATTTCAGTATGATTCAATTCTGAAGCTATATCCAAAGCACTTTCATTGCGTTGGTTTCGAAGGCTAGAATTACAATTATAGCGTAATAATAGTTCTACAATATCGGTATGACCCCTACTGGAAGCTATGTGGAGAGGACTTTGATTATACTTATCACTTAGATTAGGATCACAATTGTTTTTTAACAATAGTTTTACAATCTCAGAAAAGCCCTCAAACGAAGCCTTAAAAAGAGGCGTTTCATTATCAGAATTACATATATTAGAATCGAAATTGTTCATTAATAATAATTTTACAATTTCGATAGAGCCCATTTCTGTTGCTATGATGAGGGGTTTTTTGATATACATATTACATTTATAATAATCACAATTATTTTCCAGTAACATTTTTACAATGTCTGCATTGCCGTTATATACAGCTGCATAGAGAACCCAACTATAAGTTTTCATACACAGTTTGATGTTATGTTCAGATTTATATTTCAGGATCATCGCTACTATTTCAGTATGGTTTAAGTAGGATGCAATATACAAAGGACTAACAGTCGTTACGTCAGAAACCTCAATTTCACACATACGGTTTAATAATAGTTGCACAATCTCAATCTGGCCGTTGCGTGAGGCTAAGCTAAGAGGAGACATGTTGACCTCATTTAATATGTTAACATCACAATTATTTTGCACCAATAATTCTGCAATTTTGGTATGGCCTTGCAACAGTGCTTGGAATAGAGGCGTTTCGTGTTGATCATTACAGAGATTTAGATCACAGTTGCGTTCTGCTAATACTTTAACAACTTCATAATGACCATTACACGAAGAAATACAGAGAGGGGTTTCATTTTTATTATTAGATATATTTGCACTAGAGTTTCTAGCAAGTATCAATTTTACCATTTCTGTGTTACCGTTACATGCGGCTCTAAACAAAGGTGTTTCATTTTCTTCATTCACGATATTTGTATCACAAATTTGTTCAGATAGTAATTTTTCAGCTTTGGCTGTGTTGTCTTTATAACTAATATCCGTATTGCAGTTACTTTTGTTAAGTAATACTTTCACAACCTCTAGATGGTGATTTGATACTGCAATGAAAAGAGGAGTCTCGTGCTTTATGTTAAAGAAATTGCAGTCAATGTTATGTTCTAAAAGAAGTTTTACAATTTCTACGTGACCTTTACTAGCAGCTGTAAAAAGCGGCGATTCGTTTTCTATATTGTGAATATTGGAATCACATTTGCATTTCAATAACAATTTTACCATTTCTGCGTTACCGTTACTTGCGGCTCTAAACAAAGGTGTTTCATTTTCTTCATTCACGCTATTTGTATTACAAATTTGTTCTGATAGTAATTGTTCATCCTCGGTTGTGTTGTCTTTATTGCTCATATCCGTATTGCAGTTTCTTTTGTTAAGTAATACTTTCACAACCTCTAGATGGTCATTTGATACTGCAATGAAAAGAGGAGTCTCGTGTTTGTTGTTAAAGAAATTGCAGTCAACATGGTCAATGTTATGTTCTAAAAGAAGTTTTACAATTTCTACGTGACCTTTACTAGCAGCTGTAAAAAGCGGTGATTCGTTTTCTATATTGTGAATATTGGAACCACATTTGTATTTCAATAACAACTTTACCAATTCAACATAACCTTTAGATGAAGCAACAAACAGTGGCGTTTCTTGAAATTTATTAACACTACTAGCATCACAGCCGTTTTCTAGCAATATTTTAGCAATTTGCATATTATCTTTACATGCAGCATTGTAAATTGGTGTTTCATCCAATGTGTTGCCAATATTTGGATTAGCGTTGTGTTCTAATAATACCTTTACGACATTTGTAGAACAAATATTGGAAGCTTTAAACAAAGGAGTCTCATTATTTTCATCGCTGATGTTAGGGTCTGCTTTGTGGTCTAGCAATAATTTTACAATACCGACATGACGAACTCCTCTTGAAATTGCTACATTCAGACAAGTTTTTCCTCTTTTATCAGGGATATCAATATACTTTGTTGGTTCTTTCTCAGAACTGTCACTGGTAGATAATTCGTTGGTTTTCGTCTTTTTATCATTCGAATCATGTTGTAATAATAACTTTACAACCTGCATATGACCATAACGACAAGCTGTAAACAAAGGTGTTTCGTAGTCTTCATTGGAGATTTCTGGATCACAATGGTAATGTAACAATAACTTTACAACCTCAATATGACCATTTTGACAAGCTATAAATAAAGGTGTTTCGCTGTCTTTATTGTGGATAGTTGAATCACGAGGATGTTCTAACAACGACTGTACATGGCCTTCACGACAAGCTATAGACAAAGGTTTTTCGCTGTCTTTATAGCATAAATCTGGATTACAATGGTGTTGCAAAAGTAAATGAACAATATCAACATTACCGTTGCGCGAAGCAACATGGAGTGGTGTCTCATGATCAGTATCATACATCTCGAGATCATTGGTATGTTCAATTAATAGTTTTACAAGCTCTGTATAACCAGCACCGGAAGCGTAATGCAAAGGTGTTTTATTGCGCCTGTTTCTGATATTTGCATCACACTTGTATTTCAACAATAGTCTTACAATCTCAATTTGACTCTTCATTGTAGCTACTAAAACCGGTGTGTCCCCAAAAATATCGATAGCATTTACATTTGCTTTGTGATCTAACAATAAATTAACGGTATCTGTTCGGCCTGAGAAAGAAGATCTAAAGAGAGGCGTTGCGCCATATTTATCACGTATGTTTATGTCACAGTTTTCGTTTAAAAGTATTTTTGCAATATTAGTATGACCAAGACAGCAAGCTACGTGCAGCGCTGATTGGTTAAATTCATAATCAGTACTGTTTACCATAACTTGTTTTTCTAATAAAGAATTAACTGCAATTGTTTCATCTCTTTTACAGGCTAAATAAAAACGTATTGCATTATACCGGTTTTTGATATTTCCGCCTGCTCCATAATCAAGCATTAGGCTTACAATTTCTGTGTTATCCTTTTCTAGCGCAACAAAGAAAGGTGTTATATTAATCATATTACAAATATTGTAATCGGCGCCATATTTTAAAAGTACCTTTGCAGTATCCGTGTGATTTGCGATCAAAGCTCTAAAAAGAGGTGTTACATTATCCTCATCGTGGTGATCTGTTTCTGATTTGTACTTCAACAGCAATGATACAATGTCTGTGTAACCTTTTTCCGATGCTATATCAAGAGGTATTTGACTGTACTTATCTCTCAAATTTGGGTCAGCATTATATACTAGTAATAACTTTACAACATCAATATAACCACACTTCGAAGCTTCAAAAAGTGGCGTCACATCTCCCCAGCTTCCAGTATTAGGTTCAGCATTATGTGATAAAAGTAGTTTTACTATTGCAGCATGTCCTTTAAGTGAAGCTATATACAGAGGAGTTATTTTTCCTCTGCTTTTAATATTTGGATTAGCTTTATGGTTTAAGAGTAATTCTACAACATCTTTATAACCTTTTTCTGAAGCTACATATAGAGAAGTTTCTAACATTCCACTTATAACTTTTCGATCAGCTTTATTTTTTAATATGGTCAGTAGAGTATCTACAACGCCATTTTCTGTGTTATTCCTTTCAGCCGTAATGAGAAAAGGTGTCATAATAATAACATCACAAATATCGATAGCAGCGCCATGTTCTAAAAGTACCCTTGCAGTATCCGTGTGATTTGCAATCAAAGCTCTAAAAAGAGGTGTTACATTATCCTCATCACGGTGATTTTTGTCTGATTTGTACTGTAACAGTAATGATACTATGCCTGTGAAACCTTTTTCCGATGCTATATCAAGTGGAATTCGACTGTACTTATCTCTCAAATTGGGGTCAGCATTATATTCTAGTAGTAACTTTACAACATCTATATGACCATTCCTCGAAGCCTCAAGCAGAGGTGTTACATTTCCCCAGCTGACAGTATTAGGATAAGCTTTAAATGATAACAGTAGTTTTACTATAGTCGCATAACCATTCAATGCAGCTACATACAATGGTGCTATTTTTACTCTGCTTTTAATATTAGGATTGGCTTTGTGGTAAAGTAATAATTTTACAATATTACTATAACCCTTCTCTGAGGCTGCAAAAAGTGAGGTTTCTGATTGTCCACATATGATATCTGGATTAGCTTCATGCTGTAACAGGATCGTGACAGTATCGACAAATCCCTCTGTTGATGCTTTAAATAATGGGGTGTCTACACGTAAAATGTTAAAATAGCTAAAGCTTACATCTCTACTGTCCACGTCAATATCTTTTGATAACAATAATTGTAACATATCACTATAATCTTGACATACCATTGAAAATATCAACGTGTAATGTGTTTCGTTGTCTAATAAATTAACAGTTTTACGTATATCAATACTGTCTACAAGAAATCCGATCAATTGCTGACGAAACGATTCATACTTTAATTGTGTATTCAAGAATATATTTTCAAGAAAACCGTCATTTATATCTCTTAGCAGTCTCTCAAAATATTTTGTTGTCTTTGTTTCCGGAATTGTAATGCAATAATCTGTTGCATCCGTTTCCTCTGTAATTAAACGTTCCAACAGAAATCGATCTCGTACAACTTCTGTGTGGGCAATATTAAGCACAAGATCAAACTTATGCTGACCGCAGAAAGACACAAAAATTGTAAACAATTTGTCATGCAAAATACTGTATGTATCTGCACTTTTTTTTATATATCCCTCGCACAATTTTTCTAATTCATATCCTATAATTTGAGGTGATAAATTACTTTGAACCTGAAAGTTGTCAAATAACTCTTCAAGAACTTGTTTAATACCTGATTTTTCTAACAACAGATTTTCGTGTAAATTGTTATTATAAACAATGAAAAGGAATAACGTTGCAAATGTTGTTTGATCATTAGAATTAAATAACAATTGAATATCCTCTCTTATTACCTGTACTGGGTTAGAAAAAAACGCAATGACATCTCTTCCTGTTTGCTTTGTATAAAGATTGCATAAAAGGGGGAAAAAGTCAAACATCTCAAAAATATTTACCTGTATTTTTGTCACCTCCTCGTTTGTCAGATACATCTTAGCGATTGACATTCTCTCTGGTTTTGTCAAGCAAAAATCAGATGTTAAATTACATACCGCAGTAGCCATAAACATGATATTTTTAAAGAGACGGTCTTGAAAAATGTGTGTTCTACACGAAGATAAAATTTTTACTGTGTTACTTTTAAACATTTTTTTTATTGCAACTTTCATTCTACTCATAGCGTTAACCAAATTGTTGTCAATTGTAGATTTACCACAAATGTCATCAATAACAAACACTTGTTTGTGTTCAGGATTAAAATATTGTAAGATGCAATCTGGACTTGAAAGAGGTACGATGTCAAACCCTTGTTGATGATGTAACATTAAAGCAACATATTGGATAGATGTAGACTTTCCGCATCCTGATGATCCAACAGCAACAACGGTATCCGTTTTCTTTACCAAGTGAAGTAGATGTTTGATAGCTCTTGTTTCTACTACTTTTTGTTTTTCCCATTCTTCGATTATCGCGATATGGATCCCTACAAAAGTTACATATAACTGCCTTAATGACATTGTTACATAATGAGATAGAATTACTGATTATTCAGTTTGTTTTGATTCTAAAGAAAACTTCAGAATGTAATACAAAAAGAATGTATTCTATTACAAATTGGATTATGTTGTTCCCAAATGAATTTTTGTTTTCAGAGTTTGGTCATATTTGTACGAAACGTTATGACTTTAAGAATCAGATACCGTTTAGAGGATTTCTAAAACATAACCCAGCAGACATTTGACGTTGTATATACATCAGTTCGACGTCAGACCCTAACGTTGCGCCTACGTAAGATTTTGGTTGTAAATAATATTTTGTAGACGTTTAAAACTGACGTCTTCCCAACGTCTTGACATACGTCCGTTCAACGTTTGTACAACGTAGTTACAACATCAGTACAACGTTGGTACAATATCAGATCAACCAACAGGATGAACTCGAATAAGGATGTTCCACGTCTGTACAACGTCATAACAACCACAATTAAACCTCTTTAAATATCCTCAGATGTGTGTACAACGTTTAATCAACGTCCTAACAACACCATTAAACCTCTTTAAATATCCTCAGATGTCTGCACAACGTCTAATCAACATCCTAACAACCACCATTAAAACCTCTTTAAATATCCTCAGCTATCTATACAACGTCTAATCAACGTCATAACAACCACTATTTAACCTCTTTAAATATCCTCAGATGTCTTCAGAGCTAATTAAAGACCAAAGTAAATCCTTATTAACGTTCTTAAATTGGACAACTTTATTTAATGAAACAATAATTCATACAAGTTGACGTCCTGAATAAGTGCTTCAACATCATTAAGACCTCAGAAAATCATTCCTTCCTACAAAGGCTGGTAACCTTATAATTCATGTCTCCACAACTACTTTGTACATCAATCTGCTGTTGACCAGGGGTTATAAAATGGTCGCATTGTCCGGGCTTGACCAGTAAATTATATTTTTGACTTGATATGCAGAGCCTGAAGTGGACATATAAGGTTTTGTCAAGTAAATATAGGAGAAACCAACAAATATCAATTAGTTAAGTTCTAAAAAGCAGAGCTATGAGCATTGAACACTTGAAATAAGTGTTGAAACAAAACAATAGATAATTGAATGAATCTACATATTTTAATGTGGTATTTTTAAAAACATCAATGTCTATTTTCTGCTCCATTTCTATTGATGTCTGCTGCTCCGTCAGTTGATGTCCCAACTTTCTTCTTCCGAACACTCTTCCCATTCTGCCAGGTGGGTACTTCAGATAAGCTGCTGTTACCTGTATGTCATGTACCGTTTCTAAAATAAAAAATGTATAATTTATGTGAAAATCAAACAGTTTAGTGTCAACAAGATAATGTCATTAGTGCTGCATTATCAATGTTTTGAGCAAATTTTGAGGCAAACAGTTAAACCCCTGACTTCAATAACAAATTGGTCTAGGTATAGTAAAAATATTCTTTATATTTTTTTATAAAGCAAGGGATCATACATTGCAAACACAGATCAATGATTGAAAATATAAAGTTTTTTTTTCAAATTATATAGTTATCACCGATATCTTGACAGTCACTCATCTTGAGAAACAATAATGCACCGCAAGCACCGAGATCTTTACAATCACTCATCTTGGGAAACAATAATGCATCACAAGCACCGAGATCTTGACAGTCACTCATCTTGGGAAACAATAATGCATCACAAGCACCGAGATCTTGACAGTCACTCATCTTGGGAAACAATAATGCATCACAAGCACCGATATTTTGACAGTCACTCATCTAGGGAAACAATAATGCATCACAAGCACCGAGATCTTGACAGTCACTCATCTTGAGAAACAATAATGCGTCACAAGCACCGAGATCTTGAGTCACTCATCTTGAGAAACAATAATGCACCACAAGCACCGAGATCTTTACAGTCACTCATCTTTGGAAACAATAATGCACCGCAAGCACCAAGATCTTGACAGTCACTTTTGAGATGAAATAATTCCCCACAAGCACCAAGACCTGTACAGTCACTAATCTTGAGGAAACAATAATTAATGCACCGCAAGTACCGAGATCTTTACGGTCACTCATCATGAGAAACAATAATGCACCACAAGCATCGAGATCTTGACAAACAGTCTTTTTGTATAATAAAACACCCATAAAAATGTATCCTACATTGCCAGATCGACCCTATATTTTTACAATAATTCAAAATAAATATTAATCATGAAAAATTAATTATGATGATATATATTTTATTTTATATTTAAATTCTTCATCAATAGATATTTATGGCATTTTTGCTATACGCAAGAAGTAGTTTAACATTGAAACTTTGTTTACATTCTTCTTCAAACTGTAATAAATTCCAGTATTTTGCGATACTTTTTATTTTATTTTACATATACATGTATATGGGTTATGTTTAGATACCAAAACTATAGGAATATTTGCTTTTTCCTTGAATTTTATGTACTGTAATAATTAACTACGGTTAATTAAGCATCAGTATTAAATATATCATCTATTTCGACGTTATCATATAAATTTGGTCAGATTGTGTATTAATTTGCCATCGTCACACGTGTTTCTTATCTGCATATTACTTCGCCGATAACATGTTGGAATACATGCTGAGAGTGACAGCTAGAGTAGAAAAAATTTGTGTGTTTTAAATGTATTTCAAGGTCAAGAATATCATGTGTTGTAAATCTTTGACTTGTAATTGCATCAACATATAAAAATAAGAACGAAATGTTATCGTTTGAATTTACATAGGTGAATTCAACTTCAATAAGGGATTATAAAATTAAATAATTATTTCAATATTTGCCAGACGAATAATTTCTTCAATTTCATCCGATGCTCAATGATATATTATGAATCCATCCTCTCTGTATCTGCAATTATGATAGAATTTTGGAGAAAGCGTTACTAAGTTGAAAAACTTGTATCTAATATCCATTTATCCATTTTGAACAATAAAATATGTTTAAACTAATATTAGAATACTTTGCCACACGCTTATGCTTTTTACCAAGTCATTGTTCATAATGTTTTTAACACAAGTTTCATCATCCATTTTTCAATATTCACATGTCAAATATATCTTAAGGTCAACCTAGTTGTTCGCTGAGGCTTACATTATATTAATTATATCTGATCCGAGATCTGATCTGCACAAATCACTGTACACTCATACTTGCGGGAACAGCGACTAATTACAGCTACAATACTGATTACACTAAATTATGATATATCTTATATCAAAGCAAACAATAAATGAAAATTACACTTACCTTGCACTTCTTACAGCATCCGTCGTAGAATTTGTTGTTGTAATCAAATTGGCGCACATAAATTCGAAATGTCGGCCTCATACGCATGCGCCAATTGAAATAAAATCTGTTTCTTGTACTGAATTGAAATATTTTACGGCGAAATTTTTTAAACAGTTTATTCATTGACTTTAATCATATCAATTTGATATATTAGTAACAGTAATCATTGAATTTATTCAAAAACACAAGTAAACCAATTTAAATAAAAGGTTGCGTGCCTGCTGGGTATATATGTTCAGGTAAGTATGATTTCGATATTTTTGATTAATTTAGACGTCCGACCGACATTTGGAATCCGACGTTGTGTCGACGTTGTATAAGGTTGTGACAAAAAACCAAGGTTATATAGACGTCATTCTATTGCCAGTCGACGTTGAACCGACGTTGAATTTAGGTCGCTGACGATGCGACCTATTTTCAACCAAATATCCACGTCGATCTGTACAACATCGGGTGTCTGCTTGGAAGCAAAATTGACTACTGCAATGCCAGTTTTATGTTCTTGATTAAACTACTGAACTAGAACAACAACAGCTACAAGAAATATTTATTTTGCCAATAACAGTACCAAAAATGAGCGCAATATTAGGGTGTCACACCACGAATTCCACCAACCAAATTTAATGAGATCTGTGAATTCTACACAATATTTATGGGAGGTCAGAATTGTTGGTGAACCAAATAGTACAGTCAGACTGATTAAACATAATCAAAAGACTTAAAGCAAAGTCTAACTCAATTATTTCGTGTTTAACTGCGTGATATTTGATGTTAAAATAGAGAAAATAAGTTATATGACAATGATTTGAAAATATATGATATGTTCTATTATGTATCATTTTGCGCTCTTCACTGGATATCTGGCATGTCTAAATCTGGAAAAGAAACCTATATTTCTTGTTGGTGTTTTCTGTATTACTAATGAATTTTTCATACAGCCAATGCATATTTCTTTCTATTGTTTTGATAAAAACATATAGTATTTTGTTATTTTTTACATCTAAAGCTTCTTGAAAATAACAATTATGTAAGATATTTTTTTCGTAATCAATTATCATTGAGAAAATGTATCTCTTCTCAAAGTTTCAGACAGGTTTTTGTTTATCGAGGAAGTGGAAATTAAACAATAAGTTTCGACCGTTACAAACTGCACTCCATTTAAAAGTTTGGATTTTGTACTTTATTATTTTATATTTATCGAATCGGCCGTTTTCTATATCAACTTTATGAGCTACAAATTGGAATGTGAAACCTTTTAAAATATTTAATCAGGTTTTTTTATAAGAAATTGTATTAGTAGATTACGACATAGTACACAAAATATAACTAAATTTGTTGCATTATTTTTAGTTACACCTAATGCCGACTTCCAGAATTTGTGATGCATTTTCTCACTTATACATATATTTCACATTTAAACGAAAGCCTTCAACTCTGTTTCATTAATTACGCTTTTGCGAATAATAGCAATTATTATACCTCAGTATGTTTTTTCTATATAAAAAAGAATGAAATATTTGTGCTATTTCATTCCACAGACTATTTGGCAGTCAATAGACTATTACCCCGGTCAATTGTCTTATCAACATATTTCCCGTACTTTTTCATTCTAATTTTTCATTGGACAACAATGACGTCATTGACTATTTTGCTTGGCAACGTTAAACTCTGAAATATCGTAAACGACATATTATGTATGTGTCTGTCGTCGTAATTTCAAATTAATGTATAACTAACCAGAAGCAATTAAAAAAGAAAGAGAAAATCTACGCGACATATTTTAATAACTAAAATATAACAAATGTATGGTATGAGTCTGTCGTCGTCTTCATAATCAGGGATTGCTTTGGTGTACGGTAATATATCTAGCTAGCGTTAATTATATGCACGGGAATTTTTACAAAAGGATTCCTCGTCTTGATTACAGTAAATAAAATATTGACTAATACCACACGGGCAAAGAAAAAAACCCATCGGATAGTTCATCTTGTGTATGTTTATGTGACTATTTGTTTTTTCCCCAAGTGATGTATGCAGTCTTTTTAGAAAGATCTTTTGTTCGGTATAATAAAACACTTAATGACTGGCTATGAGTGTAATAGTAAGTTTGTTGTCCCTTTGATACTAACTATTGCCCTCGGTTTAGCCTCGAGCAATAGTTGGTATCTCAGGGACAACAAACTTGCTATTACCCTCATAACCAGTCAATAGGTGTATATTACTTATTTCAAAACAAGTATAATAATATGATAACATCATCATGGTTATTGTGAAAGACATTATATTTACTGCAAATATCACTAAATCGGAAACACTCATCATCTGCTAAAAGTTTGCTATCATGATCATTGCATGAAACTGAATAAATTCTCTTGAAAATTTTTGAATGATTACTGTTGTATTAATCTACTTAATTGGATAACCAGATAGAATAAAGCATTCATCATTTGAAACCTTAATACATATTTCATGTATTTCTCAATTTTTTTGTGTCAAAACGTCTTTATGTTTCTATTTTAAAAAGCACGCACTGGTAAAACAATTTTGAACTGAAACGGTCATTTTGGTATCAAGAACTCTTTATAGACTGAACACTCAATTCATATTATTCATGTTATTTTGTCATGTTTAGTCTTTGAGTCAATTTTCAACTTATCCAATAAAGATTTGTTCAATCTATATTAAGACTGTTCAGCATTTATAACTAACCTGTACATAACCCTAACATACTGAAATATCTAAATAGCTTCTGAATAGTTCTGAATTAACTGCAAGAAAAACGACTGACCAGTACAGAACTTACAATAAAATGAATAATTGAAAATTAAGTTAGCTCGTTAAAAAAAGACTACTCAAATGATGTTGAGATTAATTTTGGTCATTTTCATTTTTCATTGGGGTTTTTTTTGTCCTCAACTCCGAGCTTGAATATCCCAGTGGTGTCTTTCATCTCTTTTTGGCAAATAGTTTAATGTAAAAAGTATTGAATTTGCTGTTTAAGAAAACACTCAGTTGAATTTCTCATTGACACTAATTATAATCACATATAATGTGTATAAGGTATTTATCCGGATTCGTTGGATAACATAATCGGGAATGCTTTATGTTTAGTATTGAATTATCTGTTAATTATACGCTTTACAATTATCAATATCTGTTGGCTTTCTTTTTGAAACATGTTTAACTTAGTATGAAGTATATTTGTTTAACTTTCACATTAGGTTTCTCTCTGTGGTTTTCCAAACACCCATAAGAAGACAGTAAATTTACAGGGAATAACAGATGCTTGAAAAAATATAGATCACAAGTCATGAAAGATAATTACACAGGAAACGTATTTTATTTGTATGTACATGCGCTAATTACCCTTAATTAGCCTTTAGATTTAACCATCGTTGTTTTGTCGCCCTGATATTTTTACTTAACTGGAGTTTATCGCCGCCACTATCAATCAACGACATAGCAATAAAATTTCGTTATCAAGAATAACCTAGTATCTTCATTTTCAAACACATGATAAAGGCTTATCTTTTGCAGATTTAGAATTCAACAAACATACTTATCTATTTTCATAAAGTATGCCATTTTACAGGGCATCTTTATAAGTTGCTATGTTTTTTCATTCATCTGGTTAAAATAACCCAAGAGTTGACTATTCTTTATTTTTTGCCTTTGAATTTTTGTTAGGTGTCTTCATTCTATAATTTGATATAATTACTCAACATCAAACATCTTCAAACAGAAAGCTCGTCAACATTTGAAAAAAATGAACAATAACTAACCCTTTAACCCCTTTGGAATCGGGTCATGTGATCTCTCCATATTTCTTATCTCTATGATTATTTCTCTATCATTGTTATCTAGCTTACATATTTTCAGGTTATCACATTTTTGTTGAAAGCTGTGTCCACCCAGACTTACAATTGCCTTAAATAGAATAATAAACTATAACTTAGAAATTATATATGATCGTTTTGTCAAACTCTTTAGATCAAAGAAGAAAATGGTATCCATTTCCTTGAAAGACATTCAACTTTATGTCACATGAGCATATCTTGTATTGTAATTCTTCATTTTTAACATACTTGTACTATTAAAAGCGACTGTATAGTTATTTCAAGTTAAATTTTCATCAAGAGTTCCAAGTGATGAAGTTTAAATAATCCCTTCGAAAATTTTATGGAGGCCATCAGGAGTTGGTTGACCATTATGGAATATGTTTTAGTTGTCGTAACCACAATTCCGTCCTCTTTTCCTCGAATATGACCCACTAAATTGACTCATCTCCGGTTATGTACTTGCAAGAGAAACAAGATGAGTGCCACATATAGGACACGATTGGCTTACCGTTCCAGAGAACATGCAATTATCCCCGGTTTGAAGTAGAGTTAATGATGCTTAGTCTTTAGTCTTCTATGTTGTGTTTTGTATACTGTAGTTAGTCTTTTCGTAGTTTTTTGTTTTGTTGCAATGTTATTGTCAAATAGTGCTCGATTTATGAATATCTTTCTCCCATGTTTTCCGTAACACATTGTGTTATTCAATTGCAATTTTATTTAACCTTTTTGATTTTGTGTTACAATTTTGAACGTCATGTGGCCACTTATTTGTACCAAACTAAATAAATTCCCACGTCAATTATGTTAATGATTTTGTTCACAGAATTCTGCCACATAATAAACATTTAATATATTCAAAAGCTTATTGAACTTAACATTCTTCTTGTTTTTTTTTTTTTTTTATTTAAAATAAAAACCACTATATCTCAAGTTAATTTGAGTCCCAAAAATAAAGTTTAATTTTCTACTTAAAAGTGTGTTATCTATTTGAAAAATTAAAAAAGAAAGGCATTCCTGAAAATGTAAGGTTTAGTTGTCATGGCTGTATAATGAGAAAATACCTTGATAATATTCATAACATCGTCCTTCCTTTCGCTCAGTCGCTCCGTTATTTTCATATCACGCCTTTGAAACGTAAGCAGAACTTATCAGCGACATCACAATTTCTGAGGGAAAGATATCTGCGCTTTTGAGCGGAAAGATATAATACATTATCAGCCGCTTTACTCAAGTAGTAAATTGGAGTCACGTGCGGATTTGAACGCACAACTGACATGGTATGGATACAGTAGTTCGACCACCGATCATCGAATATCGAACTACTTTTTGTGCATTTGATCAGTATAACATTTTGCCTAATACTGTTATTCCTAACAAGAAAAGATATACACACGATGAAAATTACACGAAAATGCCTGTAACAAGTCAGGAATATAACAGTTGTTATCCATTCGTTTGATGTGTTTAAGCTTTCGATTTTGCCATTTGATTAGGGACTTTCCGTTTTGAATTTTTCGCAGAGTTCGGTATTTTTTGTTATTTTACTTTATTGTATATTATATTTCGGTTTTGAAAGACTTATCAATCCTAAGCATTTGCCAATTTGGACAAAAAAAATATTTTACAAATGCAGCCTGAAATGAAAACTGAAATTAAATCAAATTAATGCCGGTTCAGATAGCCTAAAATCATATTGTTAGAAGGAAACCGATATATTTTCCAACTGTGAACCAATATCAGCGCATACACATTGGAATTAAAGATGATACTAACAATTTTGTATATATGATTTGTTGAGTCTGCTTAATCGTTTACTTATGTTGCAAACACATTTGTAATTATATGATTTCTCAGTCGAGTCATATTGTTCCTTAAAAGGTTATTCTTCAGAACAAACAGTTGTTAAGACATAGAATTACCCGAGAAATGTCGGTCCAGTAATCGTTGAGTTGGCTGTCAGTTAATACACCATCATTGGAGTGAGCAATCTTGTTCCTATAATATTTCAGCCTTGATAAATCAGCCCCTTCACTTGTATCAGTTGGATGTGGTAAAATGTCCGATACTGATATCTGTGCTAGATGTCTAATCAAACAAATCATCAGTGTCAAGTCAAAAGTCGTAGATGAGGCCTTCCCTATTCAAATAGCACAAAATCAGAGTGTGTACAATGCCAATTACAACTTTGTATGAGATTATATGTTTGATAAAAGGCTTATGGGTTTAACTACTTGTATGAAGACGTCTTGTTCTGAATATTCCTGAATAAGGTTAGTCCAGTGTTAATCAAATGTTCGTTAATACTAAAAAAAAATAGACGTGTTGTATGTATTATTTTCGGTATTTGAAAATCGCAAAATCCATATACACTTTTGTTTCAGTCGTGCTGATATAACTATTTCATTTTCTGCTTTCACTTCAAACATTTCTAAATGCATATTCAGTTCGATTATTAAAAAAACAATAACGTATAGATAACTCGACTGTACAAGAACACATGATAAGTATTTTACTTCTGATCTTCTTTCAACATTAAGATATTGAAATAGAAACCATGGTATCTAAACTATTTACTATTTAGAATGTCAAACAAAAAATATCTTTTCATTCTATTTTTTTTACTAAATAAAAGTTTTTTTAATTGATAAGATAAATAGACGGAATATACATGCAAGGTACCAAGGCATAATAAAATTTAGCACTAGCTAGAATGTAATTATGGTATATCCCTGCATGTGCTACGAAACGCGCTATAAACCTTCATTTGAATGCCCGAAAGATATAACTCTATAAGAATCACCTGACACTTGTCATTTTTTTTCATCAATAGAATTCTAACATTTTTAGAGGGTTACGCCCACAAGGAAGCTATTAAACCAAGAGTTCCAGGTGTTGAATTGAAATCATTCATTCTAAACAATTACAGACAATCATGAGATGATTGACTGTTATGGCATATTCGTTTCACAGATGATAGCAGATATGATTCAAATGTCGTACAATCCCATCCCTTTGTCACCAATAGGAAGTACCGAGTAAGACGTAATACCGGGTTTGTACTAACATGAGCAATACGACGGGTGCCACATGTGAAGCAGATTCTGCTTACCCTTCCGGATTACCTGAGGTCACCCCAAATTGTGTTTTTTTGTTGTTGTTTTTTTTTTTTTTTTTGGGGGGGGGGGGGGGGTGGGACGGGGTTTGTGCTACTATGTCTTTAATGTGTTTTATATACTATGGTTTAACTGTTGGTCGTTTTATTTTTGACTTATGAGTTTGAAAGTCCCTTTGGTAACTTTCGCCTCTCTTTTAGAGAATCAGATAATTGTAGTTCTGTTTACCCGAATCATTAGAAGGCAATGACAAAAACGTCAATATCATATACCTTACTGGCCTACTGGTTAATTCTCTTTACCCATGTTAACTATATCAAGACGACGGGGACGTGTTGGTGAAAGTATACACCTAAAATAACGTTTTCTGTTTACTTTACATGAAGTCTTTAAGAGCTCTAATTGATTTAGAGACCCTAAACTTAAAAGTCTGATGAATATTTTTTTTATATGTTTCATTTTAGCTCGTATATTAATCTATTCCTATACATATCTAATCTATACAATTACCTGAGATAGGAAATAAAAAATTCCATTGTGTCTGGTTTATAACTTTCTTTTCCTTCAAAGGTGCTAACACTTTAAGTCTAGCTTGATTCAGAGTTTGTTGAAGTGTAAAAGGGGCTAATTCCTTGTCAAATTTAAATCTGACAGCAGTTGGAGCCACTCGAAGTATTAAGTTCGCTGTCCGTAGGTAGTTTATTTCTTCTTGCGTTAATGAGCATTCAGTTGTGTTTGTTTTAATTGACGTCATTTCTCTGTAAAAAGAATCAATTAAAAATATATAACAGATTTTTGGAGACATATATACAGTATGTCAGGTTGAGATTGTCTGGTATCGGTTGTGATATTCTTGAACATTGTTGAGATTTTCTGTCAAATAAAACATCCAACTAGCTCATTGTCAAATACATACGAACGTCAAAATTCGTGAAATCGTTGTATACTGGTAATCGATGGAGCTTGTACTTGTTTCGACATTAGTTGTATATGATCGAGTCCTGTCGGTCTGTTAATATAGAATATAAAGAGTATTGTTTTTTAAAGCCTAGAAAACGAGATGTAAAGTCTAGTGCTGAAGAGGTGAAGATGTTAAGTAATCGCTAGAGAAATAAAGTCTAGCACTCAATACGTAAGGTTATCACTGAAGATGTAAAGTTGAGCGCTGTATGTATTAGGTAGCAAAACACAGTTAGGAGTTTTGTAATTCGGCCCTGGTAAATTTGACAAATAAGACAGTTAATGTGCAATAATATGTACTGTTAGCTGTTTGAATAACCTTTCAAACGGACTTTATATGAACATCAAGATTGTTTTTAACATGTCGTGTTGCGAATTTTCTATTTGACAGTCCTTGTGTCATATCCGTAACTACATTAGGTCAAGAAATTATAGGCTGAAATTGAATTGAAAAAAGCTTGAATAAAATTTTTTAAAAAAACCGCTCTTGTACATACGTTATGCCGTTAGTTTTTTCTCGTTTGAATTTTTAACATTTGTCATTTCGCGGCCTTTTATAGCTGATTCCGCGGTATGGGTTTTGCTCATTTTTTAAGGCCTAACTGTTACCTATAGGTGTAATACCACCATTGATTTTCTCCTATTAATCTTTGTTAAATTTGCACTTTTTAAAAAAATTGTGCAGACTGTATCTTTATTTCAAATAAAGGAATACTTGGCATGAGAAAAGTTGTATCCTGTCCAGTACTACAGACAAAGTTTCACATAATGTTTCATTGCAGATAAGAAAATAAACATCACTGGAAGTTAACCAATCACATTTGCACCTCTATTTTACCTGTGTACAAGCTTTAGTAACCATGTAACCTCAAGTTTCCAATTTATTCCATAGAAACACCAAATAAAAAAAAAGTAGTGGTGCTTTGAAACACCCAAGATATTTATGTTTATCCCTCAAAAGTTTTTTTATTGGCCATCAAATGGACGAGTTCATATTATTATTTAGGTTTGCAAGTTCTTTTGTCACATAAACATTTTTTACAATATTAAAACCATGCATTCTTTAGAAATTTGAGAACGTATCATACGTTTACATCCTTTGAATAAAGTTATTATTTCGAAGAAAAATATTGAAATATATTCAAACTTTCAAATGGCTTTTTTTTTAGTATCTATAACCGAAAAATAAACAAATTGCATTTTGGCGTTCCGTTCGGATGGCAAGGATTCGTTTCATTATGAAGTGATTTATTATTTAAGTCTGAATCGTTTTTGCATGTAATATCGTTGTCTCCATTAAACTTGTAAAGAGAAAAACCCCGATTTAGACTCCCTTTTCATACATGACAAGTTAAACTGCCTCGTACCGGCCAAAAATGTGAACAATCACAGGTCATCGTATAGACTTTAACAATGAAAACATAATTATCGTTTACTTAATCAAACAAGGCGTCGGCATGACAAAATGAGAATCAATTACCGACGTTTAAAAGCATCTGAGATAACTCCGAGTTTAAAGTTGTTATCCATTCATTTGATGTGTTTGAGCTTTTGATTGTGTCATTTTATTAGGGACTTTCCGTTTTGAATTTTCCTCGGAGTTCAGTATTTTTGTGATTTAACTTTCTAGTGGTGCTAAGTCTTTAGTTTTCTATACTAGTTCGTCGTTGTTCATATTTAGCCATAGAATAATCAGTTTCCATTCGACTTTGTAGTTTTTGAATGTCCCCTATTATATGTTTCCTCCTGCTTACAAAACAGACCCTTTGGACTTCAAAACGCACATACATTTATGAAAACAGAAATCAAATTGCTTGTAATAAGGTACATGTGGACGTGTTCAACATGTTAGTGGGCGTTTAGTTCTCCTCCCTCCCAAAAAAAAATTAGATAAATTTGGGACAGCGGTGAAGCAGAACAACATTGGAACGAAAGAAACTGTAAAAACGTTAGAAAGGGCTTTAACACTAGATCAATAATAAGAACAAACACAAATAAAAGATAAATGGCACACACTACTGAACTTATAATACATTTTGAAAAATAGGTTCAAGATTTTGAATCTTGTGCGAAGAGCCTTTTAAAAGTGAAGATAACAAAGGACGTTGTCTGCCATGGGGTACAACCAGGCATTTATCAACAATTTCTTTTTGACGGAAATATCATTGATATGTTCATCTTCTGTATATTTATTATTTATAAAATATTCGTTAATTGAAATATTTTTAGTCTTTTATTCAACAGGCACTTCTGTATTTTAAATATACGTTGCATTTAATCTTGATGTAACTTCTTTTGTGTGAGCTACATCAACATCTTAATCCTAAGCCAGTTTGTTAACTAACATTTTGATAAGACGCACACCAACCCTTATTGGCCTTATTCCTATCTACAATAATTTTTTTTCACTTCTAAAAATTTATGGTGGGCAGAATCAATATACCGTAATCTATACACCAGACTCGACTGGTTACAGGAACTTTTGACACACCAAACCAGGTCCTTTATATCTGAGAAACAATAATTTATATGCTCTCAATCTTATAATTTATTTATACGTTTTTGTAATATTCAAAATCATCAGTCAATATGTTTTCTTCAAGGGTCAACAGTCCCTTTCCATTCTTTTGATATATATTACTGATAAAAATATATTCTATATAGTTTTATATTTACACCTATGTGTATGAACTATTTTGTTCAAAATATGAACTACTTGCTAGTATGTTCCTATTCGACCTGGCTCAATTTTGTTGTGATAAATCTCACAAAGAATATTCGATTCATTGTGCAAGGACGTCCATTTAAAACAGTGTTGGGTCGTCTTAAACTTGCAGTGAGGTTTCTTTTTCTCCGTGTTGAAGGCATCAATGGGACTTTGAAATGCAGAATAGTAATAATAGCACCGTTTCTTTGCTTTTTTGTGCGATTTTTGCTGTGCACGAACTGATTTTGTGTCATGGATGGACTCTCCATAACCTTTGTTTTTCGATCACAGTCTTAGCCTTACTTTGATCTTTTCAAATTCGATCTGGGTTCTCACTGTTGTGATTCATGCACCATTGATGAGTCGTATGTAGACGAAGCGCGTATCTGTTATTCACATTATTATCTTGTTATCTTGTATGATTTATTGAAACCATTGGATCGATGGCAGTTATCATGGACGTTTCGCCTCCGAGTGTTTTTCTCTGTACTACTATGATATCATCTTTTTCTATTTATATGCTGCGGAGAAAAAGATTGCAGTGGAATACATGTCGATATAAAGTTCGACGGAATAGGACTTGGATTTTGACTACAATGTTATACCGATGGCATTGTATCCATATTCGATTTGGCTACTCGCAAAACTAATTTTCACTAAACTAAGTTTAATATTTTCAATATATACATAATATTCCTTGTACAACTGTTATCGTTATTTTAACACATAACTGTTTTTCTTTTCGAATAAACAAAATCATACTAATTAAAAAATGTCACTGTCTGATATAAGAAATTCCTATTTTTACGCTACTATTTAATCTTAACCACAAAACATAAAAATAAAAGTAATTTATCAACAAGGTGGGATGCAGACTTCCATTTAAACTATCTTTGACCTCGTTAATGATTTAAATGAAATTTAAGAAAACCGTTAACTTAGACATTTAAATATATGAGGTTGTATATTCATGTTAAACGAGGTTCAAAAATTCCAGGGGTACATTAAAAATTGTAGATAATAAACACCAGTGGCTTAAAATGAAAATCCCCAGTAGACAAACAATAGTACACAAAACACAACATAAAAAAGCTGAGGACTGAGCAACACTAATCCAACCGAAAACTGGAGATGATCTCAGGTGTTCCAGAACTTGTTGCAGACGATTTTTCCTATCAAAGATCAAAACATTTGGTGAAATTCTGTGAAAGTTACTTGCAATCAAAATAGTGTACAAGCGAAATGTATTCTATTCATTAAGGTTCTAAACTTTGCCTGTATTTTTAAACCTATAACATTAGCATGAACTGTATTAGATGTAACAGTATTCGTCCATACCAATATTAAACAAATTAAGTAGTCTCGCAGGCCTCCAGATTTTTGTGATCACCCCAAGACCCGGTTTGGCCACAACATAACAATTTCAAGTTTATTTACAATTTACACAGTGTGTATATGTTAAATGTGTTTAAATGAGCATATGTTCGAATAATATAGGACTTTATTCATTATAGATTGAAAAATACAGGCCAAAGTTTAGATGTTTATGAAGTGTCATATATTTTGACTTTAGTAGAACCTTACTACTAATTAAAAAATTATTTTCATTCTAACAAAAATAATCTAAATTTAAACAAATTGTAGCCTCCTAGCAGGCGAAAACCCAGTTGAAATAGAACAAAAGAATCAAAGCTATTTGTTAGAGAAGGCAACAAATGCTTACTGGAATGTTTACTATAGTAACAAAAAATTTAAAAATTAAAAGAAACAAATAGAATGACAATTTTCTGCTAAATTACGAGGTAATTTATTATACGAACACCATTTGTATACGTTTTCAATCTATCTATAATTACATAATTAAGCAGAACAATTAGATATCAAGTCGACAACATGGGTGTCTATTTAGTTGGATCTAAAAAATGCATAGCCTCCGATTTAAATTAGAAAAATACCACGAATGGAGAACATATCAATCTATTTGTTCCTTAATTTTCGTTTCTGCCCTTCCATTATGTGACTCAAGAAAAAATTTCAAAAAATGGGTTACATTGGCATCGAAAAGAGAAAATCGAGTGCACCTTTTTATGTCAGGACGTGTTTGAGTTAAATATTTTGTCTTGAAAATGTATAAAGAAAAAGTATTTGATACATCATCTTGATTCAGATTTTATCGTTTTTATATATCAAGGCTACAGATTGACTTTGTAAAATCGAAAATTCACAGTACTTAAAAACGAAATATATGGGTCAAGTGAAATACCTTTCTAATGAATCACAAAAACAGAGAAGGTGTGTTCGAAAAGCAAATTTGTATATGGTAATTTTTATAAATTTACTGTTTGCAAAAGTTTGAATTATTTGAAATACTAAGGATTTTCTTATCCTAGGCATAGATTAACTTAGCCGTATTTATATTAATCTTAAAATTAAACCATTCGTGTAACAAATACAAGTAAAACATGTAGTTTACAAGACTTAAAAAATATATTGGACTGGAAAAGATACAGGAAACCAGGAAGAGATACTATAAAAAATAAGCAATATTGGTTTTTTTGGCTGTTATTTGTCTTAAAATTACAATTTCAAATCGATGGCCGAGTAGTCTAAAAAGTTCGTATGTATACCACAACGATAAGCTTGTCATGACTAAAATCTGATTGGGAGTGAGTTCGACTCCAATACGTGACTAAAAGTGTCAGTTTTAGTGCTGAAGGTCGATGGTTCTCTCCGATAACTCCGGCTTCCTCCAGCAAAAATAACTGGTGATCTGGATGAAGGCAACAGTGCCAAAAGTTGCTTTTATCACCAACAATCAAGAAATCAAACGAGTAGAAAGACATCCAATATGGTACAAACTATTTCTCCCGATCTCATGTTAGAGATGTTTCATAGCGAAAATATATTATGTATATGAAATTATATAATGTATACGAATAACAATATGTCGATAAATCAAGATTGCTTTCAAATATTGTTACTATGAACATTAAATATAGTACATATTGCTTTCAAACAGGATGTTCCCGTTATTCAGCAAACCCATTGAGATACGTAGATGTGTTTTATTGAACTCTAACAGATTTTTATGATTTCATAGATGTATAAAATCCTTTATGATATTCGCGTGATAGCTAAGACGTGTTTCATTATAGCTTCTAGTGTCATGTCCAAAGATATTCATTGTGTATGTTATGAATCTGTTATACAATCATTTTGATCAATCCTTCTTGTTATATTTGAGAGCTTTATTAATATATGTTGTGTGTACAAAAATCCTATCATGTTTTTGTTAAATATCGTCAAACCACTCAACATCAGAATGATTTTGAAACTAAATATACTGTGTGTAAGTTATCTCCTATATTATATATATTTAACTCCATAAATGTCATACCAAAATACTTATCTTTGTAGTAAGACATTGAGAAGTATCAAAATACATATTCTAGTTTCCGACATAACAATAGTATTTGTAAAGTTATAGTACTTTTATGTCAAACAATTTAATCATCAAATTTATACATTTGATATAAAAAGAAAAATATTGCAAAGTGTACAAAACATGTAAAATGACTCTATTTTACTTATGGTATTCACGGGAATTTGTAATCTCATCTTGTTTTGACAATATGTAACGACTAGAAGATGACACTTAATAATTCAAACAAAGTAATATGTAATTCAAGAATAATTAAATATGAAAGTCAATAATGTGATTATAGTTCTTTCTCAGATAAAAATTATCAGACGTCAGAGAAATTTCGGGAGTAATCTGTGGAATATGGCAAGTTGTGTGTTAAAAATAATGTTTTGATATAAAAAAAAAAGGTGATGTGGAGTATCATAGTCAGCCAACGACACAAGAAAACAAATGGTTTTTATCAATTGCCAGGACATTAATATACAACATCGCATCGAAATATATAGCTAATATCATAATATTATAAGTTATATGGTTTGCTACTGAACTCCTACGGATCCATAGAGGGTTAGTCAAATCCATAGGGGGTGAGTGCGTAGGGAGTCAGTAGTGAATCGTATAACGAATTTAACGCACGCGGGTCTTTTTCAAATTAACAATGAAACACAACAAAGTTAATCAATGACGTAACCATTAACAGTAGACGTGACGTCATGAACCCACAATGAAATCTACGTTCCCACCGACGAATCATAAGGGGTCACCACGTGGCGGCGTTAATTTAATCACAACGTGATAATTTACCCGCGGTGCTATAAACAGTTAGAACTACTTTTAAATTGATTTAAAATATTGCAAGGAGTTATATGGTTGGTTAAAATAAATGTAAGATATAATTATCAATTTTGAAATCTATTCGCCTCATATTTATCACAGATTGAAAAATGAAAGTAACACTCTGAGTCCTTTAAATGTCTTTTCAACGTCTGAGAGGTGACAAAAAATATAAATAGAAGAATTTATGTAGACATCTGATTTGTCTGTGTTACAAAAACATACATGGCTATGATTTAACGTCAGTAAAAAATCAACTATACAAAGAAAGTTTTAGGGGTCAATAATTCTACTTATGGATGAGAGAAGTATTCTAGGGAAAACATTAATTGTACTTAGAATAAAAAAATGTACAAGAACTTTAACTTCCCAGTGATCAGAAGCATAACACAATGTTCATATAGTATACCACGATGTGATTTTCATCGTTCATATATGTTTTAAATTTCCCATAAGAAAATGTGCTCAGAAAATTAGAAAATATGCAATTTTGTTATAATTTTTATACGACCTGAAAAACGTTGAAAAGGCAATAAAATCATAATATGAAAATTATGCTTATGCCTTTTACATATTTACAATGAACGAAATAAAAAGGCAAACATTTAAGAGGTGAAAAAGTATCAATTAAAATGTTTAGGTACATTAGAAATAACTTTAATACTACCGTATTTAATGTATGTTTATTTAACATTGTTGTCGTTTTCGACTGGTTATAGTTATTTTTTATTAATTCATTCAACTTGATCTGTCATTGCTTACGTTTTCGGCTCCTCAAGCTAAAAGAATCGGTGTGAACTTGTGCAAATACGATTGTCATCTTCTGTCTATCGCAGACGGTTAATCTTTATTGTATCCCTTTAACCTAAAAAAACCCATTTATTATGGAAATAGTCGCTCATTCTTGACAATCAGTTCAGTGACTTGTGGAAAATAATATCTGTTTCGAAATGCATCTACTATAATATCACGTGGTTTACAGCAGGTGAACAAAATAACTTTCTTTATTTGAATAGAAAATATTAGGAAGGAAAAGAAATCATTTTTAAACAAACTGTACCGTTCTAATGTAAATGTAAAAATCACATGAATGATACATTATCTCAAGAATACATTAAAAATACAAAATTATAAAAAAAATTAAAAGACGAAGAAAAGCTATTGTGTGACGGTTCAGTTACGCTTGAAGAGTGTTCTGACGCAATACAAAATATGAAATTGAATAAGTCTCCTGGATTTGACGGTCTAACCGCAGAATTTTACAAAATGTTTTGGGAGAATCTTAAATATATTCTTGTTAAAGTATATAATAAGGGTCATAAAAACAGTCTATTGACTTACTCGCAGTGGTATAGTGTTTTGTCGTTAATATTTAAAAAGGGGGACCCATTAAAATTAGAAAATTATAGACCAATTTCATTATTAAACGTAGATCTTAAAATTCTGTCCCATGTACTAACTCAATGACTAAAAAATGTTCTACTAAAACTCATAAACAAAGATCAATCTAGATACATAAAAAATAGATTTATTGGATTCAATTTAAGGCAAATATAAGATATAATAGATTATGCAGATGTATATTATGTAGGTGGGGCTATTGTTTTTGTCGATATTAAAAAAAGCCTTTGACACTCTTGAATGGAAATGTATGTTAGATACTTTATATCACTTTGGATTCAATGAAACATTCATAAATTGGGTTAAAACTTTGTATACTGATATTCAAACAAGTAGTATCAATAATGGGTGGATTTCAGAAATGTTTAAGAATTCAAGAGGAATTAGGCAAGGGTGATTGTTATCTGCTCTTCGTTTTGTCATATCCGTTGAAATATTAGCAATGAGACTTCAAAATAACAAAGATATAAAAGGATTTCAGATAAAATTTGAAAACACATTGTATTAAAATAAGTCAATTAGCTGATGACACAACTTTATTTTTTTTATGATAAAAATGACATCGAACTAGCATTGAATGAAATTGAAATCTTTGGATCTTATTCGGGATTAATCATAAATAAAAAAAACAGATGGAATATGAATAGGAAAACTCAAAAGCAGTAAAGACAAAATAGCAAATAATAACTGGACAGATAAACCTGTAAAAGCTTTATGAATTTATTTTAGCATGATAATGAAGAATGTGGGATATTAAATTTTGAAAATAAAATAGAGAAAATGGATAAATTGTGTATTCTTTGGAAAAAGCGCAATCTCACTACGTTAGGGACAATTTTGATCATCAAGTCTTTGATTATACCACTCTTCACCTTTTTAGCTAGCTCATGTGTATTTCCAGAGAAATAGAAAAAAGAAAAAGAAAAAAAATGTTTTAAATTTATCTGGAATAACAAACCAGATAAAGTTAAAAGAAATACGATGATTGGTAGCTATGAAAACGGGGGTTTAAATATGATTGATATTGAAAGTCACTTTGAATCACTAAAAGCATCATGAATAGGCAGAATCTTAAATACAGATATTGCCAGATGGCGACTTATACCTTTAAAATATTTACAAGGCTTAGGAAAAAAAATTGCCTAGTAGTATATATGAATATGGATTATAATTAAGTTGATCAATATCTATCTAATATTCCAAAATTTTATAAAAAATGTATTAAAAAGCTGGATGAAAGTAGGAGGAGGACAGGCAGATAAAACAAAAACCTTTTACGAAATTAGAAAACAAATTATTTGGGGGAATAAATATATTTAATTTGATAACAAAAGTCTATTTTTCAAAAATTGGAAAAACGGTAATTTGATTTATATAAATGATATTGATGAAAATGGGGAAATTTCACAAGATGTAATTGTGCCAAAAAAAGAAAATAAATCCAACTGGATAGCTGGGTTGACATCCTTAAAAAAACGCAATTCCAAAAGATTGGTTACAATGTCTTGGATCAGAGAACTCCACGAGAAGTAGAGTCAATGTAAAAAGACAATGTTTGTTAATAGGTGGTAATTATATTGACATTTCACTTTTATCAAATAATTTATTATACAACAGATTAGTAAAAAAAAAAGGTTGTAAAACCGATTGGTATAAATGTATGGTTAAATGTATTACCTTAACAAACAGAATTTCATTTAAAACCTTTGTACAACTTTATTTTTTAATATTTAGAAGAAAATAAATTGAAGATGTATCGATAGAAACTTTTACAAAGTATATTACCTACTCAAAAGTTATTGTTTAGATGGCAGGTAACAGACAATGATTTATGTAACAAATGCTTTACTGAAAAAGATTATCATCATTATTTTATATTATGTTCTTTTTTAAACATTTTTTGGGAAAAAAATTCATAATTTATTGTTAAAAGTAAATAATGAAAAAACTATTACATCAAAAGATCTTGTTTTTGGCTATAAAATATCAGATAAATATTACTTTGGCTTTAACTATCTTATTACTATTATTAGATTTTCAATTTATAAATCCTACTATATATCTGATAAAAAATGAAAGGACTTGAAGTATTTGTCTATTCATTAGAGAATTTACAAAACGAATGTATTTTACAAGAAGGAGTTGAATTCTTAGTTAATGTAAAATAAACATTTATTAGATTGATGGTTTATTTATTAACAGAATAGAATTGAAAGTTATACTAATTCTTCACAAGGAGCTTGGAATTGTTGAAAACAATGTAACAAGCAACATAGGGAAATAAAGAAATTAAAAAAAAAAAAAAAAACTTAATAGTTTGAAGGCTAAATCAATTACCAAGTTGTAGATTTAAACACAAAATCCTGAAAATTGTGCTAAACACAGATACGGCAATCTATGCATATAGTTGAACACTTTAGTTTTTCGAATAATTCCAACATTTTAAGAAAATAAAAGTACAAACAAGGAACATTCCAATGCCATAGCATGTCAATAAAAGTGCTGACAAATGGGCTTGTGATACCGCCGTTAAAATTAAAATAAGATGAAGAATACCCAAACTCACGACTGATAAAGAACCTTTATCCGATCTCAATAAAGGTAACAGTAGTATACGGCTGTTCAATAGTCGTAAATCGATTAAGCGTAGACAAATCCGGGTCTACAAAAATTGAAACAGTACATACGTAAAGTAATTGACACGCTATTTGATTTCATACCATATTTGTTCTTTTAAAATATGAAAACTATTTTGTTATTTTCCTCCACCTTTTTCATTGTTCGTTCTTCAGGCTTCGTTGACATGAGCATGCGTATTCAAAAGCTCTGTAAATGTCATGGAAGATCATAGCAACGTCCAAAGAACTTACTGGGAATTGGGGTCGTCGATAATATTTTAATTCTATTCATTGTGTGTCAAGGTACGTATCTGCAATTTTAACGAACCACTTCTGATACATGTCATCTTATTTATGTCATTTTCATCGATCCTGTATTTTTCATTTAACATTGAAAAATGTATATATAACCAAGTCGCAATATGCGATTTATTTATAAAAGTTTTCACACCTTGAAAATACTAAAAAAGCAATCAGATCATAAATCAAGAACAATTTTTACCTGTTTACATGTACAATTTTAAGGATTTAAATAATGCAATCTTTCCTGTGTAAACAGTGTGACTTTGCGCACGATGTTGGTATGAATTCGATTTTACTATAGATTATCAAAAAAATAAATATGTAGACTGGTCAGTTTGATAAAAATATAATGATCTCTGGTTTAATTGATTACAATAGACTTGAAAATAAAGAAAAATAGGAACCGAAAATTAAAAAAAAACACCAATTATAGCACTTAATTATCCCATTTTTATGCAAAAACGTAATGTCCAACGTTACATATTGTGTGCAAAAAAACAAAGTTCCCTGTCTTTCAAACCGTCTTTTTTCTCCGATCATCGTTAAAACCTTCTCAAGAGTATTGCTATTGTCATAGTTATTTGCATGTTAAAGCAAAATCAATATTACTGAAACCGTAAGCCAGTTAAAAATGTCATGTTTGAAAACGGTCTGAAAAATGTCCAAGGATATGCAAAGTAAGCAGATATCGAGTTTACGCGTTTATATCGTGAAATTGGAAAAGCTGACAGGAAAAATATTTATAATATTTAAAAAGTTCATTTAATTTATTCCTGGTTCATGATATTTGTTTTTCCGGAAACATGAGTATATTTTCTATCCCAATGACTTCAAGAGGTATAGCCATCTTGTCAAAACGAAAACAACGTTATATGTTTTTTTACAATTCAGGTTTTAACCGGCTGTATGTTAGATAAGCATGGTTAGATCATAGAAAATAAAAATTGGTGGTAAAAGTTTTTCTGTTTTACTTAATAAACAAAATAGTGTATATCATGTTTCGTTAAGCAACAAGATTTTTTAGATCGTTTCAAAAAGTATAGCCGTTTTGTCTATTTTTGTCCGTAAAACATAATTGTTGTCATCTTCGGGTTTTTTAATTTTTATATTATAATTATCATTTCCAGTTTAATTCGAATAAAAATAAGAAATATAAGTTATATTATTACCCAAGTATGAGAAAGGAAAGTTTAAGCTTAAATTCAAATGTTTATAAAATTAGATTGATATAAAGAAAATATCAGGATCATCGTTTTTAGCATATTTGTTTTACTTAAGGAACGTTGTATATCTACAGGTTTCAAATCGTCAAAAGAAAATGTTTGATATTATCGTTAATAAAAAAATAAAGAAAAACAATTGTCAGCAAATTATAACAAACGAAGGACATTCATAATGCAACAAATAACGGAAATAAAAAAAACATGACTCCCAAATGTTTAACTTCTTAGATCTTTTGCGACAAAAAAGCATCGGGAAATGATAAAACATAGAAAGGAAAGGAAATGCGAAAAAGGAGTATATATATGCAAAAAAGCAGGGAATATATATTCAATATCTAATTTATATTAAAACAAAATGTGTTTAGATTTGGAAATTAATGTATGCATTCATTAATGCGAACTGCTGACAAAAGGAAAATATTCAATTAAGGTAGATCGGGTGTTTAAATTTTCGCGCCTTCTGCGCAACATGTTGCGCATAGTGTTGTAAACTGTCGTAAAATTTTATCAAAGTAATATTGTAACTTTTTTTTTTTTTTATATCTGTGAAAATTATCAGAAACGCTTTTAAAATCGTATTTTATAAACTCAATTATCAAACAAATAATCTCATTTCAGCTTGATTGCTGCAAATTGTTTACTTCCGTCATGGCGACCTGTACTACATGATGAAGAATGGAAAAAAAATGAAAAAGAAACTGTGATCGTGATAAGGTGGACTGCTTTTTATAAATACTGTGATGTAGATCTGTAAATTAACAATATGATCTTCGTCCTGGTAGCTTATGAAGCAATTCCACACAGATTCTGCACAAAAAGTAGACGACAGAAAAAATGGGAGGTAAACAAGTTATTTTTTTTTGTGTTGCTGCTTGCCGTAAGTACAATTTATATCGTATCGTCTGCAGTAATCTTACAAATGATGGCCGAAAGATCTCAATCAGGAAGATTCAAAAAAGCAAACACGTTCTATAGGGCAAATAATTTTATTAACACCAACGTCAAAGACTCACTTTCAGACCCCCCTTCTTCTTATCATAATGAAGACGCAGATTCTGAGATGCCTTCTGTACATGTAGAGGTTCATGTCAATCTTGACCACACATATACCTTACCGCTGGTACTAGACAATGACCCTTTGGCAATTTCTTCTGAGATTGAAGTCCGCACTGAAGACAGTAAAGTAGAAAACATTGAAAATGAACTATTATTTGATTACATCCCATCAGATCTTGTTCCATTAAGCCATTGGCGATTCATAGTCGATTTGGGTTTTATGGCCGAGCAGTTAAAACACTATCAGTCTTGTCAGTCAACTCTTCATCTCTACAATGCATTAGGAGTTAAACCTTTAGGATTTTCAGGCTTGATGTATGTCCAATGTCCTGAATGTGGTGGTGTGACAAAAATCAAGTTGGGGAAAACTCATCATAGTGGAAATAGTAAAAGAGGATGTGGAACTTTTGACATTAATACAAAAGCTGCAACAGGTGCACTTTTTATGTAGTTGTATTTACGTATAAAAACCTTTGTAGAATTTTTTTCAGTCTCAAAATATATATATAATATATGTACATGTACATGCAGAGCTCTGCAATAGATGTACATTGTTGAAAAGTATAGGTAAACTATTTGTATTTGGGCAAAACGGATTGAAATGTTTCTAAGCCTCATACAAATGTTACCAATATTTTTTCAACACAGATGTATATTAAATCAGTTATTCTACATGTACAGTGAAATTTTGATTTTAAAAATGTGCTCATGCATGTTTAAGGGTAGGAAGTGACTTTAAAAATATTTCTCAATCAGCAAACTTTTTTCAAATACATTGTTGTAACTTAATCATGTTAATATACATCATACCAATGTTTTATTATTAGAAATGTGAATGCATTTTTCTGTAATTCAGTCCTCCCTTCCTTCCCTCTCACATCCAGTTTAATTCACAAATAAGTAATATCCTTTGAATAAAGTCATGACATAAAGTATTGACTAGTTTTATATTTATTCATGTCAGATTATAATTGAAAATTAATATTCACTTAAAGTAGTAAATAATTTTTTTAAATGCATGTCTGGCATGTTGCCTATGATACCAAATGAATTTCTAGATTTCTAAACATACACATGTATATTTTGAGTTTAATCTTTGTTAAATAAAATAGTGAGTCACAAATTGGTTTATTATGTTATGTATATACATGTAGTTGCAATCATTTACAAATCTATGAATTCTGTTGATTACATTTATATTTTATAGGAATGCTCCATGCTGGTATTGGGGAAACCCAGCTTAACAATCTGCTTTCAACAATGAATGTACACTGTATAGACACTAAATCTTTGAAAGCCAGAGAACATGAAGTTGGCCAAGTATTGGAGAATCATGCAAAAGAATCTGAGCATAAATACTTACTAGAAGAAGCAATTGGGTGTTTAAATATTAACACAGGTTTGAAAAAAAAAACAAATTAGTATAATCATAATAATCATTTATTGGTCTTACAGTCTGTTTAATTGTTTGTCTGACCAAAAAAGAAATTTGAAATTTTCTACTATATGTTTACCTTAAAACTCAAAATATTTCTGTCTGACATTTTGTCGGTCAGACAGAGTTTGGGTTTGTAACAACAAACATGCAAGGAACTATTTCTTCTGTTTAGCATCAAAACCAACAAAAAAATGTATGGAACAAATTCCTATTATATATTGACCTATATCACATATGTAGTATTCCCATTTTGCACTAGTGCAATATAGCTTAAAAATTAATTGCATCTATTATCAACAACAAAACAAAAATAACTTTTATTTTATAAAGCTTGCGATGAAAAATTTTGTGCAAAATGAGATTCTTCTTTGGACAATATTCCGCAATAATCCTGCAAAACCACTATAATACATGTACCATTGATCTCTTTTGTAAAATTTCATAATTTAGTCCTTGTTTATTTTCCAGTTATGTACATAAGTGGTTATCATATGATTAACCACATCAAAATTTATAAGGAAATTCTGTTCACTCTAAGTACCGTGATAAATTAAAGGGGACATAATTGGGTATATGTTCAAATGTACAGATTGCACACAAGAACACAGTTTTAATAATACACCAAAGAATTAGTTTGAGATCAGTATACCTACCCTCATTAAAAATTTGTGAAACATTACCAGTAATACATATTTCAAGCATTAACATATTGATACAAATGTACAGGATAATTTTCAAATACAGTTATTAGTCAAATTACACAGATGCAATCTTTACTGTCATGGTAACAATTTGAATATATAAACATGATAGATGAAAGCTTTATTTTTATACAATAGAAAATGAAGAAGGAAAAGGAATCACAGTATCAACAGACACCTGCTGGCAAAAGAAGGGTTCTGGAAGGGCATATAACAGTTTGTCAGGCATGACTTTAACTGAGTTTAATCCAACAAGAACAAAGTTCAACAAATAATCAGATATTTTATTTTATTTATTTTAAAAACTACTTTTCCGTTAAGGTAGTTCAGGGGTATAAAATAAAAATGACAGAATTTTCTTATACTTTGCCAAAATGAAGCTTTTACTATCCTTTTTACAAAAAATTGATAAAAAGTATGGGTCACCAGACTCACCACACTATTTTTCAAGGTACTAGTTGTTCAAAATTGACAAAATTTGCTTAGATTGTTCGTGAAAAAATACATTTTTGTGCATACAAAGAAATCTATGAGACAGAATTTTGAAATAAAATATGAGAAGATAGGTTTTATAATATATTTTAAGAAAATAAAAAGAAAAAATGGTGTCACCGAACTTGTTTTTTTGCTACAAGTAAAAAATGAAAATTTCCCTATATGTCCAGTATAAATTTTGTACAAAAAGAGTTATTTCCCCTTAAATGGCTTATTTGAAAAATTAGTTCTATAAGCACAGCACATATATTTGGTATTTGTTAAAACATTTTTGATAATGTCAATAAATGGCAAATCTGTCTCCAAATTTGCAGATTTGGGCAAAGAACTAGACCGATTATTTACTGTGATTGTACAATTCAAGATGGCGGTATACTCCTGAACTTCCTTAAGCTAGAAATATTAGGTCACATGGTCCTATTTATTTTTTAATTTCACATACATACATCCTTAACATTACCATTCTTAACTGTCATACAAAGGTCTCTTTTAGATCTGATAATTTCTCTGCAAATATGTTTGTTAAACTGAATTTTCATGAAACCTTTATATGATAGAGGAGTTTGAAGATAAATTTTGGTTCTTAAATCCTTATAATTTATAATAATGACACTTGTTTCAATGCAAAGCATATTATGTAGATATGCACAAAGACAAAACATTTTTATTCAGATTATTGCAAGGGAAGATAATGTTGTGAAATTTTTGAAAGGGGAGATAATTCAACTTAAAGGTTTTAACTGATTTTGAAGAAAAATATAAAGCTTGGACAATAAAAAACAGAATAAACCAGGAGGAGGGTGTATTCCTCTGTGAGCTTGTAATTATAGTTTGATCTAATGCAGATATTGCTTATCTCTAACAATATTACAATATGGGACATTCATGTCCTTTAAACTCAAAATTTTATTTAAGCTAGTTTAAATTGAAATAAATAATTTCAGGTGTATCAACATTGATTGGTAAAAATACAGGAGGAGTTGTCCATCATGCAATAAGATGTCAGCAATGCAGAATCTGTGACAGTGCAACAAAAAGGGGGATTCAGCCCAAAGAGCACAAATGTAAGAAAAATTGGACAGGCTCAGCAAAGGCTATGGAGCCAGATATGCTAGTTCAGATGGTAATGGATGTGAAGAACAAAGGGATCAACATAGATGAAATTGCAGGTGACGATGATACGACCGGATTTGACAGGCTGAAAAAGATATATCCTGAATCAAAGATGATTAAAACCAGTGACAGAAATCATGTAAAAAAGAATGTCATTAAAAAGTTATATGCAATTAAAAGCCAACATAAGCAGCTCTCTGACATGGTTATGAATTCTATATTGAAGAATTTTTCATTCATGATAGATCAAAACAAAGGAGATGTTGAAGGAATGGAAAATGGCCTAAAAGCTATAGTAGAGCACATGTATGGGGACCACGCCCATTGTAATAGATCATGGTGTGGATTTTTTAAGACGGAGAAAAATATAAGCACAGTAATTTACCTCATGGAAAAGAATTGACATCTGATTCATTACGGACAGACCTATAGAAGATATTTTTGGGGAATGACTCAGTCAATCCAAGGAAACTTGCATCATTGTCAAGCTCACAAGCAAATGAAAACTTTAACAACATGCTTGCTGCAAAAGCTCCAAAAACGAAGCACTACTCCTCATCAGCAAGCTTGGGCTACAGGGTAGATTCGTCTATCTTGCAAAAGACGGAAGGATATGCCTATGTTAGTGAGGTATAACTATATGCACCCTTCATTAGCTCTTTAAAAAATTTAAAAGATAGATGATCAATGTAAAATACAGTTATTTTTAGCAGTTTTTGGCTTTTCATCTCAAACTACTGTAATTTAGAAATTATTGGGTGCATTTATTATTGTGATTTTTGAGAAATAAACAATAATGCAAGATTAATAACTGAGATTTATTACAGTGACTCAGGATTTCCAGGTGACCAATTAATTTAAGCTTCTTGAAGCTTGTTGTTATAATTTTCATTCATTGGAAAAAACTCCAAACATTCAGTATGGAGATAATTATTTGTATGGTCTGAGAAAGAACATTATTTTTTATATTAGGTGGAAAAAATTTAGGGAGATAAATCAACAAATATATGCAAGATAAATCAACTTGATATTGAATGTTATATATACATCAGTTTCTACAACTTGTCGCTTTATTTATAACTACATCTACGTTTATATGCTATTTCTCTTTTCATATCTGATTCAGTATGAAAATGCACATTTCAAAACTTTGTCTTATTTTCTTTATTTCATATATATATATATTTCTTTGAAGGTTCATGCATCCATGGGACTGTCTTCTGGAGAGGAAACAATAAAAAGAAGCTCCAAAATAAATATGAAAAGGAAAAAAAACAAAGAAAAAGCAAAACCAAAGAAGCCAAGAGAAGACGTTTCTTCTTAAAGCAGACAAGAACCTCTAAGACTGCTAGTAAAGAAATAAGGGAAGGCAAAACTTACGAAAGTGAAATAGGTATATATTAGTATTAAAAAGCCACCAATAATGTTTTCTGAAATGTAATATTTAAATAAATCTTACATAATGAAACATGTCATAACATCAAGGGCAGAATCAGGCAGGTGGTGAGGTGGGCTTGTGCCTCCCTAAAATTTGCAAAGAATGGCATGGGTTGTCAAAAGCTTAATTTCGATAATTTTACCTTAATAAATCTGTGCCCCCCCCCCCCCCCCCCCCCCCCTCTGCTTGTAATTTTTATTTAGTTTGCACCCCCCTTTTTGCCCTGAACCTAAAATATTTCATTTAGTGAGATTTATTTATACTGTCCCCCCTTTTGCCCTGAACCTAAAATATTTCATTTAGTAAGATTTATTTATACTGTTATTATGAACTTTAAAATTATATTGGGACTTTCCTTATCTATAGATTTTATGATGTTAAAATAACCAATCTTCATATTTCAATATATATGCCTAGATACGATGAGATCTTCAGTTTCTGAAAAAAAATGACCAGAACTATGCGAAACCAATACAAATGTTTTATACTATTTTATGTTATAAATAAATATTAAAAGAATGTTGTCTTGTGTGGGGAAAAAATTATGCATGTATGTAAATATTCCAGAGGCACTCCCACTTCTGGTTCTTCTTTGTGATTACTACAGTTTGTGAGAATTTGTTATTTAAACGTATTAAGTTAATCAAAATTGTTGTTTCAAGATTAAATTAGATATAAGGAGACGTGGTATGGGTGCCAATGATAAAAGAGGATTACACATTAGATACTTATTCTATGCAGGGATAAAAATCTGTGGTTTACATTATAGTATAATCTGATATGTGAATTATACAAGGTGCACAATGTACATGTTAATCCTTCAATAATTTATGATCAAATTATAGGATTTAAATCTGAAGTTACAGACAAGGAGTCCCAGGAGATTCCTGAAATACAAGACATCACAAAGATCCCTTTGAATGAACAAGAGGTTATCAAAGCACCAGTAGTAATTTTTTATTTAGAGACAACTGGCCTCAGTAAGTGTAAAATTAACGTCTAATGTTTTAATCTCAGTTTAATTTTGTTGTGAAAAATGAAAATTGAACTTTGACATGAATAATGTCTGCATGGTAAAAAATAATCAAAAAAATAAGTAAGACGAAGAAGTAAAAAACAGTCCACAAGTTAAAAAATGAAGTTTAAAAAAAAAATGTTTTGCTCACAGTACACCAACAAACTAGAGGCTCTAAAGAGCCTGTGTCTCTCACCTTGGTCTATGTGCATATTAAACAAAGGACACAGATGGATTCAAGACAAAATTGTGTTTTGGTGATGGTGATGTGTTTGTAGATCTACTTTACTGAACATTCTTGCTCCTTACTATTATCTCTATATATAATGAACTTGGCCCGGTAGTTACAGTGGAAAATATTTTGTAAAAATTTACAAAAATTTACAAAATTTATGAAAATTGTAAAAAATTTACTATAAAGGGCAATAACTCCTTAAGGGGTCAATTGACAATTTTGATCATGCTGACTTATTTGTAGATCTAACTTTGCTGTACATTATTGCTGTTTACAGTTTATCTCTATCTATAATAATATTCAAGATAATAACCAAAAGCTGCAAAATTTTCTTAAAATTACCAATTCAGGGGGAGCAACCCAACAACATGTTGCCTGATTGGTCTGAAAATTACAGGACAGATAGATCTTGGCCTAATGAACAATTTTATCATCATCAGATTTGCTCTAAATGCTTTGGTTTCAGAGATATGAGCCAAAAACTGGATTTTACCCTATGTACTATTTTTTAGCAATGTCGGCCATCTTGGTTTGCGGGCGGGGTCATCGGACACATTTTTTAAACTACATACCCTAATGATGATTGTGGACAAGTTTGGTTAAATTTGTCTTAGTAGTTTCAGAAGAGAAGATTTTTGTAAAAGATTACAAAAATTTACGAAAAATGGTTAAAAAATTGACAATAAAGGGCAATAACTCCTTAAGGGGTCAACTGACCATTTTGGTCAAGTTGACTTATTTGTAGATCTTACTTTGCTGAACATTATTGCTGTTTACAGTTTATCTCTATCTATAATAATATTCAAGATAATAACCAATAACGGCAAAATTTCCTTAAAATTACCAATTCAGGGGCAGCAACCCAACAACGGGTTGTATGATTCATATGAAAATTTCAGGGCAGATAGATCTTGACCTGATAAACAACTTTACCCAGTCAGATTTGCTCTAAATGCTTTGGTTTCAGAGATATAAGCCAAAATCTACATTTTACCCATATGTTCTATTTTTAACCATGGCGGCCATCTTAGTTGGTTGGCCGGGTCACCGGACACATTTTTTAAACTAGATACCCCAATGATGATTGTGGCCAAGTTTGGTAAAATTTGACCCAGTAGTTTAGAGGAGAAGATTTTTGTAAAAGTTCACGACGACGGACGACGACGGACACCAAGTGATGAGAAAAGCTCACTTGGCCCTTTGGGCCAGGTAAGCTAAAAATTGTAATCAGCTCATAGCGACTTGTTTATTTTTAATACAACAGCAATGTTTGAATCGCAAATTTGCACACGTTTAAATAGCAACTTTTTAAGTTTATTGTCTGATGTCAATTTGTTTGTCCAGAACAGATTTAGTGTCAAACATCCATCATTTTTTGTTGTTCAGTTGCTGTCTCTTTCATACATAGCCGATTTCCGTTATATATTCATTATATCTTATATTCACCTTGACATGTGTGTGTCAATAATAATTGAATGCAAGATTTTGTGGCTTTATAAGTGTGTAAATGTGTATGTATGAAGCCAGATAAAAGTTGTTTTGATATTTCACTTATACTCCTTGTCATCAAAGATGCATTTTATTTATTGTTCTATTGTAGGTAGGAAATCTGACATTACCCAATTAGCAGCCTATTCAGAAACTCTGAATTTTAGCACTTACATTTTTCTATCCCAGGCAATATCCAAAGAAGCATCAGAGGTCACACAAATTTTTGTGAATGGTAATCAGATGTTTCACAACAGTACTGCAGTTCAATACAAGTTGGCCCATGAAGCATTGACGGACTTTATTATATTTTTATCAAGTTTTCCTAGTAAATGTATTCTTGTAGGTCACAACATCAAACGATTTGATACTCATGTGTTATATAACCAATTGCATATTCATAACATGTGGAATGAATTTTGCTTACATGTTTGTGCTTTTTGTGACACCTTAGATTTATTTAAAAGTGTTGTTCCTGGTATGTCTTCATACAGCCAAACATCTCTTGTAAGAGAGCTCTTAGGTGAAACTTATGATGCTCATAATGCTATACATGACACCAAAGTTTTATACAAACTTGTAATTGAAAGAGGGAATTTTCAGGATAATGTGGTAGAATTTTCTGTACCTGTTAGTTATCCTTATGATTCACATGTTATCCAAGAAAACTTGAACACTTTTTCTCATGGTATAAATTGTAAAACTATTTCAAAATCTTGTGCACTGAAGGCATCAAAATCTAACCTTAAATTGTCTCATTTGAAGTTAGCAGTACATCGAGATGGTATAGATGGACTTAAAGCTTTACTTGCTGAAAGGTCTAACAAGGGAAGTGTGAGAGTAACTAAATGTACAAGAGTTATTCAAAAACTGTTTGATTTTCTTCATGAAGATTGAAATAATATGCAATAATAAGGTCATGGAAAATTACCTTGTTCTCAAGTTCACTAAATGATACAGGGGGAAGGAATTTTTTTTATGCTCCAATATCAAAAAGGGAAAGGGCCATTTAGATTTACCCTTGTCCGTCCATATGTCCTGGTATTGGTTAGTTTTTTACCTGCTTTGCAAAAAGCATCATTTATATTTATCCTTATACATTTGTATGTAATGATATTGGTTAAGTTTATACTGCTGGAGTTCAATATTTTCTTGGCTTTTATGACAGAGAATGCAAATGATTTTAATATTTGTTCTGGGAATGATTATTTATGCTATGGAATGCATATTACCTCAATCAATTGAATGGAGAGGCAGGTTCGGAGCCATTATTGGTCTTGTTGTGTATATATGTCTGCTTCCTAGACATATACATGGTATAGCAATGAATTTAGGTTATTTGAGGGTCCATCTTACATCAAATAATTTTTTAAAAAGCTAACTTTTCTTTTCATTCTTAAAAAAGCTTTCCCAAATTAAAAAGAAATATTTTGAACATAAAGTTAACATTAGGAAGGGGCTGAGAACCAAGAAATAAATGTTATTTGGTTTAAATAAAAAGAGTAATGATGATGTAATTTTTAATGACTGTTTATAATATAAAAAAAAACTATGCTTTGTATTTGTTGGAAAATGTCAAATATATCCTCATTTCCTGATGAGAAAATAAATAATCATACATAGTACAAATTTGTTGCCAATTATTTCATTCGAGAAACACACAAAATGAGTGTGACATGTGTGATCGGATCAACAATATCGAATTCCTTCCACACCGGCTGCAGGATTCATATCCAAACTTATCCAGTGTACTATAGTCTGTAGCTGTTACTCAAGAAATTAACTGATCACAGAAAATTATAATTATTTTTCATTTCAAATCTTTCTATTCAATATGGATCTTAAGTCCCCCTTTTTGATGTTGTTAAAGGAGTGATAAAGATTGTTCTGAATTCGTCTACTAATTGTATGAAAAACTGGATAAGTGCACTGTAAAACCTGGAATTACCCACAAATTGCGCATACAAATGTCATTACACAGTCCGGAGTAAGATGGTTGTCTTCGGTTTTGACAATGCATCAACTTTTTCCCATAAAAGGACAAACCAAAAATTGTTTTTATGAAAATACAATACAAGTTCTAGCTTCACATGTAAAAATAAATGTGGATAGTGTCCACATGTGGACACAGATGATGCCCCCGCTTGCATATCATATAGTTATAAAGGGACATAACTGAAGAACGGTAAAAGTGATGCTACCCAAATTTAAACTTGATCTGAGTTTTGTGGTAGTAAGCATTGTGTGTAAGTCTCATAACATTTGGTTAAGGCTAACTAAAGTAGAGAACAGAAACTAAAATTCAGCAATTTTTATGTTTATAAAGGGACATAACTCAAGAATGGTAAAAGTTGCCATCAAATTTCGTACTTAATCTGTATTATGTAGTAATAAGCATTGTGTATAAGTTTCATAACATTTGGTTGAGGCAAACTAAAGTTCGAAAACGGAAACAAAAAATTTGTACTTCATCTTAGTTTTGTGGTAATGATTATTGTGTATAGGTTTCATAATGTTTGGTTGGGGCAAACTTAAGTTACAGAATGGAAACTAAAAATTTTGCAATCTTTCGATTTATAAAGGGGCATAACTCAATAATGATTAAAGTGACACTACCCAAATTCAACTTGATCTGTGTTTTATCAGTAGAAGTCAAAATTAAACATTACATTGTATAAAGCATTGATTGTAGTTGATTCAACTATAATCATGGACAAAGGAAGATAACTCCAATTTTAATAAAATTACTTGATATTTAGAAGAAAATAAAAATTTTGCAATTTTTCCATTTCTAAAGGGGCATAACTCTAGAACGGTTAAAGTGACGCCACCAAAATTCAAACTTGATCTGTGTTTTGTGGTAATAAGCATTGTGTATAAGTTTCATAATATTTGGTTGAGGCAAACTAAAGTTAAAGATTGGAAACGAAAAATTCAGCATTTTTTCCATTTGTAAAGGGGCATAACTCCAGAACGGTATAAGTGACGCCACCAAAATTCAACCTTGATCTATGTTTTGTGGTAATAAGCATTGTGTATAAGTTTCATAACATTTGGTTGAGGCAAACTAAAGTTAGAGAACAGAAACCAATTTTGGGACGTACGTACAGATGGACATGGGTAAAACGTAATGCCCCCTCTGCTACGACGGGGGCATACATATCAATCATTGACCTTTGGTTCAAAGGTCAAGTCACATTGTAGTCCTTATAGCACATGACCTACCCTCCTTTCATTTTACACGTACTTAACAAACTTCATATTAATCTGTATAACAATGAAAACAAAATTTTTGGCATCCAATCAATCATGCATACTTGAAATATCAATTATTTAACCTTGAAGCCAAAGATCAAGGCTAAATTGCTAGCTGTCATGATGGTATACAACAAGCTGTCCCATGGTTTTACAAAAACATACAATACATCATCCATTTATCTCAAAAGACAAAAATGTTACGGCTTGGACAATTAACTACAGGTTTATAATATAACACTTAGATAAGTTTCAATAATTTGACCTTGAGGTCAAAGGTCAAGTGAAAAATGCGGTCTTTGTGGTACACAACTCGCCCTCTCAATATTAAACACTAACATACCAAATACCATTGATGTATCTAAAGAAACAAATTATAATCTGAACAAGAAAAAAAGTAAATTTCCAAATTTATTCAATTTATGAATTTAAAGTTAACTCCCTTTTTTATCTATTTTCTTGTCTAAATTAACTCGTATCTTTCTTATATGGACGGTGACCTATCATTTTTTTTATTTTAACTTTTAAATTAATGTTTGGAGAATTCAATAACACAAAATAAGATAATTCTATGGATTAGAAATGCAACTTTTTATTCAATAAATGTATCAATTAACGTTTTTTCCTTCATAGTCTATATGAAATTTGCGTCAAAATGTCCATTTTGCCTTAAATTTTCAAATCAAAATTTTGAGCTTGGAACACTGGTGACCCCACTTTTTTATTTGATAATTTCAAAGTATATATCACTAATAAGTTTCCCTTAAAATATAAAAAAAATCTATGGATAAAAAATTAGACCCCCCATCTACCTTAAGGCCTTAAATAAAGGCAACAGTAGTATTTAAAACAGTTTAAAAGACTGACAACTCCTGTTATTGAATATGCATTAAAAAAATATATACGACCACTTTGAGTTTCATTTGAAAAACTATGCATTTTTCGACAAACCGAAATCTTATTACCAAATTCATTACAGCTAATTGAGCTCATTAGATACAAGCTTGAACGCTTGAAACGTTGTTTGAAATCTTCAAACTCGCCTTATTGTAAGGAACGTCGTGTGAAATCTTCAAACTCGCCTTATTGTAAGGAACGTCGTGTAACGCTCACTAGTATCAACATCGTGCGCAAGTCTGTATCTTATTATGTGTACAAAAAGCTCTCTAACTAATAAATAAGGATATATAGATATCTGTGTACTTTATGTGCTTAATGACCAAAAACAACATAAAAATAAATATCTTATTTACCAAATAACTTTAGAAATATATATTTAATCGTTGAATTAAAATAACTTTAAATGAATTAAATAAAACTGACTGTTCTACCTTCATAATAAGGACAGGTTTTTTCCTAAAATTCACTGAATATTATTCTTAAAATTATTCAATTTATGTTTTCATCAGTCGATTTGCATGTAAAATATCGTTCAGACAAAATAACAATTATTTCCGCGCTGATAATATTTGCAGCCTAAAGTCAGAGATATACTTTACAACAAAACTATGTTCTCTCGTTCATTATTTTACTGATAAAAAGCAACATATTTTACGCTGTGAAAGAGAGGGTTTTCCACGTCTCGTTTTTTTCTTTTTAAGACAATTTGTCTTTGTCCCATTAATGGGTATTGCGTTTTATCTGCTCTGTTGAAGGTCAGGTGTCGTGTATCAAATAATAAACACAATAGCTTCCGTATTAAAGACAAATAAGTGTCTTTTTTTATCTTTATTGTCTATTTTAGACTGTAATAACTTACCTTTTTTTCAACGCACACAGCCAGAGAGTAGGGGCGAACTTTTAAAAGACACTAGTCTTTTTTTGGCCGATTCAGTCGGTAATTTGCTATTTAATTATAAATCTTTTCATAACTAAAACACGTTAGAATAGAGATAAAATCATAAACCATAAACATTTACACAACATCAAGAATAGTTAAAACTTTAAATAATGTAATCATTTATGTGGAAACACTGTTATAAAGCAAAGGTTCAGGTTAGTGTATAAATAGCTTTTCAACAATCACCTTTAATAAACTTGTATTTTATTTCACAAAGCAGGTATGAATATATATAAAAAGACACTATTCAGCTTTTTCCCAATACATTCCGTGTACCTATTGTCTATTTTAAACATGTTGTCCTTAGAGACATTTAACAATGGGAATAGTATAGTTGTCATCGACTGTCTGTTTTTGATTGGTCTAAAAGATGTCATATGTTCATGTTCACGTGATATACAGCAGGTTATAGTTTTCTTATAATATATCTAACAAGATCTTCCGTATAACAAACCAGTTCATAGACACTATTTAACGCGGTAAATTTAAATTTTTAATGTCAACTATATATATTGTGATATATGAAATTACATGCACCCTTGCAATTTTTCTTTCAACGGAATTCAGAGAGAGTAAATATTCAATTAAGCACGAAACATTCGTTGCATAAAAAGTCTTCAACAGAAGTTGTACGTATGTTATAAGATCACTTATTATAATATCTTAATATTCAGATAAATATGATGAAGGTAATAAATGGTCATTAGCACTAAGGCAAAATTGACTTAAACACCGCAGATTTTTAATGCTCTAAAATAGCTCTGTATACACTCATCAATGTCTCTGCAGTACATATTGGGTTGAAATCAGGTTAAATAAATCTAAAATTCGAGTTTATGAAAATAGCTTTTCAGAATTATCTTTACAAAGCTCAAATACAAGATTTCAAACAAACGATATATATGTAAATGTATGTATTTGGCCGTGTATAAAGAAGTATGATAAAAGCGAAAAGAAATATCAACCCATGCATTGATATCTGGCATAGCAAACACCGATATTGAATAGTAGGAATGTAACCCATGCTAACCTGTAAAATAAGCAGAATAAATTTATACAAACACAGATATAATCAACTGATTGTTGTAATAAATCTCAAGTTAAAAAAAAGTTTATTTACTTTTTGATATAGGATTACAAATAAAAAGACTTAATCAAAAATGGTAAATGGCAGTTTACATTAAACTTTTCGCATCGTTGCGGTCAGATTTTTTGTTTAAAGGGTAGGACGAACGTAAAAAAGAAAAACAAAGACTTCACTAGGTTCTTAAGTCACATGGAATTAAGAGTACGTGTGTGTTTGCCATCCAATATGCATGAAATTCATGCAAAATTAGGCATTAATCAATCAAAGAAAACTAAATTTCAGTTTCTATGCTTTCGTTTAGTATTTACAATGATTTTAGCTCCGTGTATTGTCACCAGGCATTTATATTTGTATTCGAGTTTCATACTTGATTCCTGACATGGTCATTTTAACCAGGAATATACTACTGGAGCTGTATTTATCAAACTTATTCGGCATTGTTGGTTCTCAATACTCTTCAACGTTGTTCTTTATTTGTCCATTTTAACTTTTTTGAGCGTCACTGGTGAGTCTTTTGTAGACGACACGCGTGTGAGGGGTACACAATTCAAATCCTCGTATCTATGATGAGTGTATTTATGCATTACGATTACTCTAACCTTGGAATAATGGTTGTCAATATATGTATCCTATTCATATTTATTTCCGTAAACTCTGAATTGCTTAAATGCATTGTTTACTGCTGATATTGACTTCAGTGGAATATTTCTTTTCTTATTCGCGACAATGTAAAACGTGCTAATTTATAGTAACTTAAATTAAACTGTGCTGCTTTGGAACATAATAACCATCTTGTGTAATATTTCATTAACTTGACGACATGGTATTTCTTGCCATATATCATCAATTTTGAATGCAACTCTGTTGTTATGTGTTCCAAAGGCACTAGCCATTCTATTCCCGATATTGGGTTGAGCCAACTTAAATGTGAACACATCTCTCATTGCCAATATGACAGCATACGTGTGTTCCGTATTTCATTTTCTGTCCCTCATTATTACATTTTTGAAAATGTTCAGCTGATAAAATGTCATGTTGTTATTCTGATTAACAGACATCTGCTGTTGTTAGTGATTTCTGTATAAAATAAACAATGTATAATAACATTGTGTCAATATAATGGAATTGTATGCGAATGTCATCCAAGTGAGAGATTTAGCTAGCTATAAAACCAGGTTTAATCCACCATTTTCTACATTAGAAAATGCCTGTACCACGCTAGGAATCTGACAGCTGTTATCCATTCGTTTGATGTGTCTGAGTTTTTGATTTTGCCATTTACTTATGGACATTCCGTTTGGAATTTTCCTCGGAGTTCGGTATTTTTGTTATTTTACTTCTTATGAAACACCAGGTGAAATGAATCAAGAAACAATATTGTCAATTCAAACTACTTTCCCAGACAAAATATTAATTCCTGATCTACTTGAAAACACCAAGAGAAACTATAAAATTATGACTACTAGTATCAGATTCTTCCTCTTAGCATGTTTAGAGGAGTTATATAACATTTAGAAAGGTTTGAAGTATGCATAAGATTCTTCAACGAAGACGAATATTTGATTATAACATAATATGTTTAGAAACATGTTATATTAATGAAATATGTTATATTAATTTTGTTTTCATAACGGTTTGTGGTCACATACTATTAACCTGTAGATCGTCAGATATATTATTTTGAAATGAAAGTCATGTGTTCAATAGAATATATTTCTCATCAGTATATTCAAAAATATGCATAGAAATAATATATTGATTGTATATGAAATAGTTCCGATATTTTTTCAATTTTGTTTTGATATAGATACTTCTGTGTGTTACTTTTCCAACTCAACATGATTAAGCTATGTGAACAAAAAACAATAAATATGATGACACACATGATGATTGTTCCATATGAAAACATGAAAGCAACTAGGATTTGTGAGTAACTGCCTAAGTGGTACGTATACAACAGTATCTTCATGAAGGCTGCCTCTTCTACGAATGTATTGGTGAGAAGCAACAGTAGTTTAACGATGTTCGTTTCTTTTAGTAGGTTTGGCTATCCATTAAACCAGGTTCAGTCAACCATTTTCTTCTTAAAATGCCCCGTACCAAGTCAGGAATATGGCAGTTGTTATCAAATATTTCGTTTCTATGTATGTTGGCGTTTGTTTGGGGTTTTTTTTGTTGCACTTCAGTGTTCCTGTTATTCCTTTGTTTTCCTCTTACAGTTGATGTGTTTCCCTCGGTTTTAGTTTGTAAACCGGATTTGTTTTCTCTCAATCGATTTATGACTTTTGAACACTGGTATACCACTGTTGCCTTTATTTAGTACATTAAAATTAGTGAATACCATAAACAAAACTATACTTGAAGGAATCGTCTGAACTCTTTATCGAGCGAGACTGGAATCGGCGGTACGTACGCATCTCCTGTACTATTGATATAAGAAGATGAGGTATGAGTGCCAAAATACTTATGAATACTTTTTCAACTAGGCAAATACACACCCACTCAAAATGTCAAAATTGGGAAAAGGATTCAATCTTTTGCAAGTAGAAAAATAACGCGAATACTAATAACCGTGAATATTTCAAACTAAGATCTTTATGAATTAACTACATTAAGTAATTTGAAAATCGCAAAATATTAAATCGCCATGTAGTGAATAAGAATGGACTAAAATCGAAATGAAGTATCCGTGGAAATAAGTTTGTTTATAGTATTTGAATTCAATCGACTAGAAGACGATTTTATTATGCATGTTATACTTTCTCTTCTTGAAGACCATTTTAAGCTTTCATTCATAATCAGTCCTAGCACCGACCAGTTTAGATAAATTCATTAAAAGAAAAAAAATCGTTTATTGTGTGAATGGTCTGACGAATAGTTTTATTACATATGCTGATTTAACAAAACAATTAGACACATCCTACAGAATTAAGCTTGTATTTATTAATAATTTTAATGAAGATTTCATGTCATTTTATTTCGGTAATGTCCTTGTTTCTTGGTGACACCATCTCGCTATTTTGTTTAAATGCTAATGTTTCACTAAGTTAAGATAAGTTTTTTGAGAGTTCTCTCTTTTCTGAAGGCGAATGAGCTACTTATAAGAACGTTGTCTTGCTCCTTCAGTTTCTGCAATCATATGTCTTTTTAATTTTCTCCCATCGTCTATAAGTTGCCTATGAATTTAAATGGAAATATTAAAATAAAGAATAGATGTATCGAAGAATTAACAAATGGTTAAATATTTTAGTTGTTACTAAGAGAACTTTGTCAAAACAAACAACTTGCTAAGCAGTTTTTAATCACAAACATCTTGTAAAATGTTTGTTAATTTGAAAAATTGTCACGATTTTGTTGGATTTTTGCATTTACCATCATGTCTTTACAATATCATTCCACAATTTCCACAAGTAAGCTTTAAGTTGAAAAAAGAAGAATAAAAGAAATGACAATAACTGCTAAAACACCTAAGTGAACAGTATAACAGTCATCTTGAGGTTTATTCAATCCATACGAAGCTAATAATATGACTACAAATAGGACTTGTGAGTAACTACCTAGTCAGTAATATGTATATAACAGTATCCTTATGAAGACTGACTCGTGTTTTCCATTCGTTTGATGTGTTTGAGCTTTTGATTTTGCCATTTGATATTGGACTTTCCTTGGATTCGGTTGTTTTATTGTTTTACTTTTTTCTTAAAATGATTGATGAATTGGCAGCAACAGTAGTCTAATGATATTCGAATTTCATGGTACACTAAGAATAAGTGATAACCATTAACAATCTGGTCTTTGAACTATTGTAATTCAATTTGCATTATAAGAAGCATTTTGAACAAAGCGTGGCCTTTCTCAATTTCAAAATGAAACCAAAAGAACAAAATTATCTTCTATATGTAAAAAATAAAGCTAATATTATGACTACAAATAGGACTTGTAAGTAATTACCTAATCAGTGATATGTATATAACAGTACCCTTATAAAGACTGACTCTTGTTTTCCATTCGTTTGATGTTTTTGATTTTGCCATTTGATATTGGACTTTCCGTTTTGAATTTTCCTTTGATTCGGTTCTTTTATTTTACTTTGTTTTTTTTAATGTTTGGTGAATTGGACGCCACGGTAGTTTAAATAGATCAGAAGACGTTTCCGGTATCTAAAGATCTAAGACCACGACAAAAGTATATCTATTGAGATGAAAGACAGACATATCGCATCGGTCAACTTATTATGGATGGTGACAGTAATTTGTGAAGAGTAGTTTCTGACGTGTTTCCTTATACTACTGTTTGAGGATTTTCGCATTAGAAGCACATGACACAATGTCAGAATAAAAATTAACGGAGGATATGTGATAGGTGCAACACATACGTATGCAACACGCTGAACGTTTGTTCCTACTATTTCATCAATGCCTTCAATTAATACAAAGAAGCCACACCCTTCAAACAGACAAAGGTATGTATATTCACTTAGGCTGTTTATCACAACTTTTTGTATTCACGGCGCACCACACAGTTCTGGAATATGATCCGTCAATCAAGTAAGGAAAAATATAACTTTATTACATTTTCAGTTATAAAATCGATTGATAGTGCAGCTGCAATTGCAACAAATTATCGATATCAAAGTCATCAATCAGACTTCAAAAACGTTTAGATTAAACATTCGCATTGTTGCAGTAAATGATTTTGTGTTTTGAGGGTACAACAAAGCGACGTCTGATGTTACAGATTTACACTTGCCTCAGTTCATCATCACTAGAAATGTTCAATGCATCTAAAGGCTCGTGCTGTTATTCTGATCAAGCATAGAAACTCCGAGTCAGGTTGTTCACAGTTTTCAATTCTTTTTTTGAAAATCAGACCAATATAATAATGCTGACTACAAGACTCGTGTCCATAAAGGAATAATTACATTTGAAAATGTCCAATATCGAAACAAATTAACGATGTTCTACCATAGAATAAAGAAGCATAATCCTCAGTTTAATTCGCGTAACTGGAAAGGACAATACCAAAAACCTGTGTTTATTAGCATGCTAATATGTATTTTTCTCAAGTTGTAACTACTATGACTTTTTCAATTGAAAAATGATCCCTTGCAAAATTACGGAATAAATTCTAATATAATAACTTATGCGATATAGAAAAGTTTGGGTTTCCAACGCTTTGACTTATAAATTGCCTGTAATGACCTTAAAACGCGAATGTTAGAGTTTTCAAAGTTATCATGCGTGTGTGATAAGACTAAATGCTTTTAATAGGCACACTAATGGTATAAAAATGAATGTTATCCTTCAATGTCATTGAATTCTCCGTTTCAGAAACTAATGTATTCGGGTAATATTTTTAACTAGTGTACACCAAAGCGTCGTGATTGGTTAAATATGTCCTAAACAATCAAAAACTAACCAATGACGTGACGTTATCTTCATTTTTGGATACAAAAAATACCTCCTCATCGACCTTTGGATTCTGAAATGGCTATTTCCGTGCGATAATATAGTCTGCTATTTATTAATGTAAGATTCGAAATGAGGACACAATCGAAACCTTAGTTGTTGTGGTTCAGGTTTCGCAAATGAATCCATTATATTTCCGTTTTCGGTCTTGTGTGAATGATTTATAACCTGATTTTGGTTCATATAAAAGTCATTTGATGAAACGGATCGCTCTATTTAACTAGCCAATAAATTAGAGGCAACAGTAGTTAAGCTTTTTTCAAATGTTTAAGAGTACACTGATCAAGATAAACAAAACAGATACTGAGGAAATCGTATAATATCCTATCAGATTGAGCCCAGATTCGTCAACATATTTTGCATCTCTTTCTATGGATGCATTAGTCAGATTTTGAATCCACACTCATTTTGATTGTCCAAGAGGCAACAGAACACAATCGGGGAATGTGGGAAGTTGAAGTTTCTATGATTCTTACAGATTTAAGACTGAAAAAAATGTCTAAATTAAGACAGAGACATAGCGTTCTTTCTAAAAAATAAAAGAGACAAAGGATTCCGAGGGGACATTCAAAAAGTCGAAAATAAATTGAGAACGTCAAGGCTAAAAAAGAAAAAGATCAAGAAACAAACAAATGTACACAAATCACAACATAGTCAACTTAAGACTGAACAAAACGAACCCCCACCATAAACTAGGAGTAATCCAAGGTGCTCCGGAAGGGTAGGTACCCGTCGTGTTGCTTATGTTACTAAAAATCCTACTGAGAGATTTATTATTGCATCTGAGGCATGCAATATGACGTCGTGCTACGAATCAACTGGTAACAGATGATTTGCATTAGATGCAGTAGAAACGTAAACCACACGTTCAAATACCGTTGCTCCTTTCAAAATTATAGTTCATAGAAACGACACTCTTCATTCATATACTGTAACATACAACTCAGTTGGTAAAATATAAATGTAGTACCAATTTTTGTAATAAAAATCTACTGCTATTACAGCAGCAATTGCAATGATAGTGTAAACATATTTATTGACAGTTAATTTGGAAACAAGTTATTAGAATTTTTTTTCATTTTCTTCTGATATTAAAACACATCTTATTTCGTATCCCTTCCGGCTTGCCAACACAATAACATTGATAAAGAGTCAGATTTATGACAGATGTCATTCTGATTATTTCTATGACATTTTCAGACAGTAAAAGTTTACTTGCTTGGATAAACCGCAAGAAGTCACTTTTCGGTTGTACGTGTTTCTTTTCGTGGAGTAAAAAGTAAATTCACAAAAATACAGAGGAAGATTCAAAACGGAAAGTTCCTCATAAAATGGCGAAATCAAAAGCTCAAACACATCAAACGAATGGATAACAACTGTCATATTCCTGACTTGATATACACATTTTCTCATGTAGAAAATGGTGGATTTCCATTAACAATCAAACTTTTCTGATTGGATTCCATTAATATATCCCAAGAACTAGAAATTAAAGGAATAGCTTCCTCCGACTCATTGTTAGACTTAAACCCCTCGAATTTGACATACACGGTCATAATAGTACCAGAATTAATGTCAAACGAGACGATTTTTATTTTGAAATTATCAACCATTAACATCGTGCTCTAATTCTTAATTGTATTCCTCGTTATGCCTTTTCATTGATTGTTTAATGAAAGCTTCCTTTAAGGCAACATTTTACATATCGTGCACTAACTTCAGTATGTCTAGATTGATTTCTGCAAAACTGAACAATCATTATTGTTAGGATTGATAAAAAGAAGATATCTTTCTATTTATTTTATGTAATGGTTTGTCCTTCCAAAGTAACGGGGAATGTTTATTTTCATATTTTTTCACATGTTGTACCAGAACTTGTGTTTGTTTGGATTTATTACATAGTTTTAGGAAATGGTGAATGTAACACGCTGTTCAATTAAATAAAATTTCAGAGTAATTTGACTTTAACTACCACACTTTTTAAAGTCCTTGCAAAAAGGAGGGGTCTTTTGTGGGAGGGGTGCGGGGAGGCTGAATGTCCGAACAAATAGGCGATAGGCCAATGGCAGATTCAGGGGGGTTCCGGGGGTTGGAATATCTCTTTTTTTTTTGGACGATCAAGTCATTTGAATGGGGACATATGATTGGAACCCCCTTTTTTATTCTGGGTTTGGAACTCCCTTTTAAGAATGACTGGATACACCCCTGAATTGGTAAACGGAGGATCACAGCACAAATCAAAATTATACATAGTTTTGATAACTGATTCAGATGAAAGTTAAAATTCCAGGCGATAAAATTGAAGTATTAGAAATAACAAAAATTGATATTGGAAAAAAAAAAGAAAAGTCTAAAAATCTTGAAAGGAATGCATTTTATCAAATTTATCAAATTGGTTGTTTGATGTGTTTGGGCTTTTGACACTTGATTAGGGACTTTCGGTTTTGAATTTTCCTCGGAGTTCAGTATTTTTGTGATTTTACTTTCTACACTAAACGAATAAATTTGATGTATGACACAATAAATTACAAAAGGGGAGATGTAAAACAATATCAGGAATAAAATTATACCTTGGACAAAATGGCGTTAAATTAAATAACGTACACAGATAAATATAATAATTGTGTTGTAGTACATGGAGAACGGAAAAATATATTTTTTGTTAATAGTACGAGAATTATAGAATAACTAATCGAAGAATTCAAATAGAGAAAAATATTCAACGAGTGACCGAACGACACATTAATAAACGAATGCGCGTAGCGCATGAGATAATTAGCAGGTTTGTTCGGTCACGAGTTGATTATTTTTTCGATATTTGAATTTTTTGATTAGATATTCTTATTATTTCATTGGCAAATGGTTTTTTGTAATAATATAAAAGTAGAAAATGTAAGGAATTATATTTTTTTTCTACGTATCTACAAATTGTTTTGATCAGACTTTATCAACATATTGTTGTATGACGTCAGAGGAGTGAACTTACAAGGTTTATTTCACATGTGAAATTATCGGTTTTTATTTCACTGGGAAATCTATGTAATGCATTGCAATCAGTGTAATATTCTATCAATTTGAAAATAGTGTACAAAAACTCGAATGGAATGTAATGCTCGTTTTGAATAAACTCTTCGCATTTTTGCAGTAGTGATTTTGTTGGAGGCTACGACAGAGGGAATCCTGATGACAAAGAGAAATCAAAAGTTCACTAGGGCATAAGTCATTTGACATTTAAAGCACTTTTCTGTATTCCATCAAATATGCATGAGCTACATGCCACTAGCTATAAAGTCAAAGCATTAAACAGAAACATTTTTTCCGTTTCGTTTTTTTTTTCAAACTCCCCGTTTTGTCACCAGGCGTTTATTGTATTAAATGTCTACATCAATTTCGATTATATAATTCTAATCAAACCCCTTAACATATGTTACATAACCATGCTTGTATATCAGAATTTAAATGCATTTCAGTTAACATTTGTTTCATTGATCAAGGAATTAAATGAAACTGTAATATTAGGATTGCATATGTATATCAGCGACTTATATTATCCAATTTGTACAGGATACAAAGTGACTTAACCCGTCCGAAGTGTAATCGCAGTGCTTATATATTGACGTATAAAAATGAAGCCAACCGTCATTGTGGCCGATAGAAGTTGTAATCAAATGTTATACTTGATTCCTGATATGATCGTAATATACATTGAGTTTGCTCTAACCGTTGAAATACTGATTGTCAATTTCTGTATTCTTCATACTGAAGGAAATCCGTTCTCCTGTTACTATTTGCGTAACTGCATTGATAACATTTACTATGGACTTCATTGGATATTTTATTTTCAGTGGCGATGTTAACCCTACTGTTAAGTATAGTAACATAAATGAAACTGTGCTGCTTTTGAACAGAAAATATTCATCTTGTGTAATAACTTATATACTTGATTATATTGTATATTCATGCCATTTGTCATCTGCACTGATTACAACTATGTTATGTGTTCAGAAAGCGCTAGTGATTCTATTCCCATTATGGAGTCAAGACTACTTGACCGCAAAAACATCCGTTATTGCCGGTATGGTAGCAATATTGGGTTCTCTATCTCTTTTTTTGCCTTTTTCTATTATGACATCAGTTGAAATGTCCAGCGGATCCAATAGCGCTTGTTGTCATTCTGATAAACACATATCTGTTGTTGTTAATGTGTTGCGTAACAAAAAATGCAATACTTGGTTAAATGGATCAAGTGACAAAAGTGTGAACTTAAACTTCTTTCTACCAACAGTTACTGTGGCTCCTCTTTTAGGATAACAAACAAAGTATTGACTGTCAGCGAGACTTAAAACCATTTAACTAGGCTACAACGTTGCATAAAAAAGAGGATTTATTGATCCATGTTTGAGAATATCGTTTTCAAAACTTTCATTCTCGTCAACGATGATAGAAATGAATATATCAAGTATCGGTTCTGATATTTTATGTTAAGATACAAATTATGTAGTCTGGGTTTGTTTTTTTTTTAATTAATCGAATTTATATCAGAAAAAAGTAGCGATAATTGTTCAATCATCTGTAGGTCCAACTAAATCCGCCCCCGTGTGTGTCAGGTTGTGGAATTTCAGTATTTCCAATATTTTTTTCAATTTGCCTGGTTACTAGTATTCCATTTTGTAATTGTACTTGATGTTGAAAAGTGAGATTTTTGAGTACTTAATATGATAAGACTAAAACAGTATTGGATTCTGTAGAGTGCATATAACGTATAAAATACCCTGATGTTAATTTTTTTTATCTTTGTTGTCAGAATTTAAATTAATTAACGTTTTGTGAAGTTAAATTTGATTCGTATTAAATATTTTTTAATGTTAAGATAATTGTTTATTTGAAATTATTTGCAATCCGTACACTACATAGTACATCCCTACATCATTTTGGATACGTTAGTTAAGATGAGAAAACATTGCACTCGGTGGAGCAAAAACCTGTTTGAAAGGTTTGGTTGAGCATCAGGAAACAAGAAGATAGGCTAATCTCTGCTGATGATAGGATATAAAACTGTTATGTAGTATGCATTCAGTACCAGTATATGTGTTATTTCAGCCAGATCAAGTTAGTCTAATGTTCGTTTTTGTAAAATTTTGGGGACTAAGACTTTTTCGTAGAGAAAGGTTGCAGAAATTGTTAAATTTTGTTTCGTCATTGTTTGACTTTATATAATGTTATGTATGCGAAGGTCGGGTTGAAATTAGAAATTTTAAAAAAAATACTGCTAAACAGTGCGATGTTTTCTTGGTTGTATTCATGAGGCGGCTCACTACCATCATCAGGTAACGATTCAATTGCGGAGACCGAATACAAAAGTCAAACTGAAATGAAATTCACATTGTTTGTAAAGTTCTGAATAGGTGGACGATACAGAGGCAGACTAGTTAATCATTAATCGTAGGTCATAGACAATACTGATCACTTAATGAACCTCTAGATAAACACAATTATTGCCTAACGCAAATCAGGTGTCAAGGCGTATCTGAAGATGTTATCAACATGACAATGAGGATACGGCTAAATTGCTAGACAAAATGTATACATCTGTGCGATGCAAAGCTGTTAAAAGTGTTAATTTATTTTATCAGATTGAAACAGCGCCGTGGTAGATTACACAGTTTGTTACCCTTTGTGTCCCTAAAATATTTAATAATAAGCCCGTGTTAGGACTATCAATGTCAATAATAACTTCCCGATAACTTTTACCAAAGGGAATGCATTTGTTGTTTTATACGTTTCTTTTTTGTCGGAATTATTGATATCTAAAACGGTTTTCTTTTTCACTCTTTCGGTCTTGCAGTTTGTCAGTGTCAGGCGGATGTAAATATAAACATTTCAATAATAACATTACTGTCTTTAAATCACTTATATCTGTATTGTTATGAATTACTTACACTGTTACCTGTTGCTTAATCTACATATTTCTTTTTCTTTACCTCGTTAATGAAATTCAAATAATAGAATGATGAAGCAGTATCTTTTTTATCTTTTGAGCCAATAGAGTCATATTTTTCTTAATGACGTTAGTATTGAAGCAACACTTTATAAACCTGTGCCTCGTCAATAATAACAAACCGAAATATGTGGAGAATCTCTAACTAAATCGACATTAGTCAAGAAAATCATAGTTTTTATTGAACTTTTCGACTCCAGGAACCTTAATTTAAAAAAAAAGTTATTTGCATGTTGCCTTCAATAAAACTCGATCTGAAAATGAATATTAATAGTCATCTGCAATCATAACGATTTATTTCATATATTTTCTAAAACATGTATAAGAAATAACTAAAAAAAAAAACTATTTTTCAGAGATCAATATAAAGTTCTTTCACCATTGAATATATAATCATTGATATAAAAGAAGCCACTTTAAGTTTTCTCAAAGTTAGTCCTGGTTTCAAATCATATGTTGCTTCAAACTGATTAAAAAAATATATGGTTTCCGTATACTTTTATAACTTAAATATTTCAGTCCTTCCACGTGCTCGACTCTCAAACTCACGAGAGCCAGAACTCTCTATTCGATATAAATGCGTCACGAATCCAAGTTTTTTTTATTGGTGCTCTGTGGGAGAGAGAGGCAATCAGAGGATGGCATGGATAGCTTAATGGTTATCGACAAAGGTAAATCCAAAGCTTATTTGAATATTTGTTTTTATTGACGAGGCCTTCAGACGTTTATGTAACAACCGAATGGTAATTTTGTAACTAAGGTAAAGTTAAGCGTGCAATTAAGAAGACGATTTGCTAATTTAGTGAACATGTCATATCTGGTTTCATATGATAGTTTTATCCAAACTCAATCCAAAAATATTTAGAATATAGCAAAGTGCTCTCGACCAATGAAATTGTAGGATTTGATGCCTCTTAATTGTGAAGAATGAATGTAAATCATGTTCTTAGTAAGGGATTATCCTATTATGTGGGTCTATTTACAGTTCAAAACAAAGAGTTTCTATAAATGAGTTACAACTGCCCCGAAGCACATTTATCAGATTGAAAGGATTTATCACACAGTGATTGAAAGTGACTAAAAGTTGAATTGTGAAACAAACAAAAAACTCAAAATAAGTTGAAGTTTACTGGTGCAGTAAAATTGATACCGTGAATGTTATTATGAAAATATTAATAATTCAAATTAAAAAAAAAAGCAATGCAAAAAAATAAAAAAAAAGCTTTAAAATAAAAAATAACCTAAATATTTGGCTTTCAAAAACTTTGATTACTGGATCAGCGGTTGGGAAGAATAGTTATTTTCAATATTCCGATAAAATAGAAAAAACAGGAATTTTATTTAAGTTTTGAATCTTTTAACTGCATTTATTTGAACATTTCCCTGACATAATGAAATAGTATTTGGTGTAAAAAGCCGGACCAAAATATTGGCTGTAAATAAAATTTAGTTGTAACTCAAATTTATTAATTGATTTAAACTGTAAAAAAAAAGGATAACTCCTCACTAAAATATTACATGATTTACATGCATACTCACAATCAGAAAACATATACAATTCCTACCTTTTCTTTGTACTGTTGTGTCACAGTACTATCTATAACGATTTTTTTAAAAATATTTCCCAAATGAAAAGAAAGTCCTTACATCACTAAAACTAATCCATAAATGAAATCCCGAAAAAGGAAGTCATGCATCAATTATAAACATTGCACTGACAATGAAACTAATTCTTGAATACAACCAATCAAGAGATCATTTGAGCCTTGAGCACTTTATAATATTCTAAGTTTGTAAGAGAATGATAATCCCTTACTTCATGATAAGTACTCGCTAACGCTCGTACTTAATCATGAAGAAAGGGATTATCATTCTCTTACATATACGAAGTTTCTTTATTTATTTGTTTAAACAACGGAAGGTAATATGCCACTTCCGGTTTGAAGAAGCTGATTTCTGGTCTCAAATAATAGGTGTATGCAATACAATGAACAGATATGGCCTCTAGGTAATTTTCCATTAAATGAAACCAAGATTAGCTACCTCTTGTTTTTTCTAGGTCACTACCGATTGACATTTGAAATGTCGTATGTCATCCAACATATTGCATTAAAGATTGCATATTTTGGCTTAAATATTGATTCACTTGTAGGGTCTTTGCATCGGAAGTTAACACATTTATTCTAAAACCAGTTGTTGGCATGATACGGGTTCTGTTCTTCTCATATATTTTATGATGGTATAATACCAAACCCCTAACGGGAGGGATTGTACTTGATATTTATATGATGAAGACATAATCTTTCAATCAGTTTAATTTAAGTCTGGAGCTGACATGTCAGTAACTGCTAGTAGTCCCTTGTTAATTTATGTATCATTGTCATTTTGTTACCTTTTCTGACATCGGACACGGACTTCCTTTGAACTGAGTTTTACTGTGCGTATTTTTGTGTGTTTGTTTTTTCTACATTGGCTAGAGGTATAGCGGAGGGTTGAGATCTCAAAAAAAATGTTTAACCCCTCCGCATTTTTGCACCTGTCCCACGTCAGAAGCCTCTGGCCTTTGTTAGTCTTGTATGATTTTTAATTCAAGTTTCTTGTGTATATTTCGGAGTTTAGTATGACGTCCATTATCACTGAACTAGTATGCATTTTTGTTTAGGGGTCAGCTGAAGCACGCCTTCGGGTGCGAGAATTTTTCGCTGCATTGAAGACCCATTGGTGGCCTTCAGCTGTTGTCTACTCTTTGGTCAGGTTGTTGTCTTTTTGACACATTCCCTATTTCCATTCTCAATTTTATCAATATACAGTAGACACATAAAATCAATGAACATTAACATTTGAGGGAAATAATTTCCACAGAATGTTAATGCATGGTCTCACACAAATTAAATTATATCTTCCACACACCAACGCAAATTTTCGAAATGTATAGAACGCCATAGCTGTCTTATGTGGAACTCTGATATTACGTTATGTTGTTTTAGTATTACTTGGTGATAGTTAGTCTTTACATAATATGGTTTTGATATTACGTAATGATAATTTGATATACCTCAATATGGAATAGTCATTACTTACTGATATTTCGATATTACATGATATGGTTTCGTATTGACTTGATGTAGTTTTGTCATTACTTGATATGGTTTTGTCATTACTCGATGTGGTTTCACCATTATTTAATGTGGTTGTGTCATTAGACAAGATGGTTTTAACATTTCTTGATGTGTATGTGACTTAACGTAATGTAGTTGTTTCATTACATGATGTGGTTTTGTTATTTCGTAATGATGATTTGCCAATTCTTTATATGGCTTTAACATTACGTTATGATGTTTCAAAATTTGACGATATTACACCACATGATGTGTAAGTTACAGTATTTGATGTGGTCCTGTTATTCCTTGATGTGGTTATCTCATTAATTGACGAGGTAAAACCACGTGACCATTTTTGAAAAAAATGTTCTATTTTAAGACCGATTTCCATATGTCGTTTGTGTAATGCGCTTTGGATGAGTACCGCTATCCATTGAGTTAAAGTTCAAATTAAAGTAACTGTTCGAGTTGTTGTTCAGAGTTATTTGATATGAAATAGGGGAACGGCAGACAAAAATAAGAAAAAAGTACTAAAAAATTAAAAGTTATTCAGACATAAGGGGGATATCCCCAAACCACTTGGTCCTGCCGTTTTTTTCCTTAGTTATCAAATGGAAACAGTATTTAATAAATTCATAAAAGATTCCAAGGAACCCTGTGGCTCGCCTGATAATTCTGCTGTCAGTGTAAAAGCTTAATGTTGACTGTACATTTATCGATACAATTATCGGTAAAAACAAAATAAAAAAAAAGTTTTTCTGTAGATGCTTTTATCTTGATCCTGAAGAGTAACTCCTAAACAAGTTTTATAACAATTCATGGAGGTTTACAAATTTATCATGTCAAGACAGTTTAAGTCGGTATCATTTAATGCAAAAAAGACAACTCTCAACCACATAACAAGTTTCGAGTTGAACTTGTTCCATTGAAATGTAGAGTTCGAGTTACAATTCGACTTCAACTTTGAATTTGAGTCACCTTTTGACGTAGAGTTCGAGTAAGACTCTAATTTGAGTCTCTTAAGATTAAGATTTGGAGTTGAAATTCGAGTTATCTATTATAAGTTCTATTTAAATTTTTTATCGCGGATCAAAGGCTTTTGCTCGAGCTTCCGATAAGAGGGCTCAGGGGTAGGTATGCGTACAAATGATAAACAATGTTACAGCATACAAAACTCAACATAGAAATTGAATTGAACTTAGATGTGGTGTGATTGCCAACGAGACAATTATCCACCAGATTTTAAATGCAGTGGATGTAAGCAATCATACGCAACCGTACAGCCTTCGACACACCATAAAGTCGGCTACAAAAGGCAACTACGTGAAAATGTGAAGCAATTCAAACTAGAAAACTACCGGTCTAATTTATAACTAAACAATCTACGAAAAACAAATATGACACACATGAAACAACGACAACCATTGAACTACGGGTTTCTGACTTGTGGAAGGCATATAAGGAAAGTACACGTGGCGGAGTTTAACATGTATGTAAGCGCTAAACCCTAACCTAACCTCGGACTGTAGTGTTACAGCACAACATAAGAAGAAAATGTTAAGACAGTTTTGATTGCCTCAAAACAATTAATCAGCATGACTGGGTAATATAAATCCATCGGGATAATCTCGGGTGCTCCGGAAGGGTAAGCATATTCTACTCAACGTGTGGCACTCGTCGTGTTATTCATGAAAGTACTAAACCAGTGATTTGGTTTTATTTGGTAGTTTACATTCAAGGAAAAGATGACGGGATTGTGGTTACGACAACTGGAACATATCCGTCGTCACCTGTGAAACAGATATTCCAAAAAGTTGTTCAAATGATCTTTTTTATAGAATTAATGCTTTGTCACTTAGTCCGACACCCCACCCCCTTTTCCATTTCCCTGTAACTTTAGTGCAAGTTGATTTAAAGTGTCTCATTTGTTGAAAATACAGTACAAGTCTTTTGATTTATGTCGAACCTGTGACATTAATGTGGCGACTGTGAGACACAACAAACCTATATTCCGTCGTCGGTAGTGGCGTCGGCGTCTTCATCATTTATATCGTTAGGTTTTGGTGTTTCAAAACGGCGGAAATGGAATTCGGAACGGAAACGGAAACGGAAAGAAATATTTATATAGACGGAATTTGAGGGAAAAAAATGCGAGAACTACGAACTTCAAACAGACTGAAATAATAAAATCACACAACAAGTTGCAAATATTATATGAGATATCAAGGAAAATAGGAAACACTTTTGGAAATAGATTTATGACAAAAATCTTTGTTTTTTATCTTGCATTGCTTGCCATTTTCCGTTTGCAGTTTCTCTCTATCTTCTCTAGATTTTACCCAAAACACAAAAGAGGGTAAAATAAAATCGTAATTAATGGGCAAATACTCCTAGAAAGAGTCAACTCAATCTTTCTGCAAAATTTGACTTGTTTGTAGATCTCTTCTTGCTGATCAATTTTTTATTCAATGTTTCCATCTTTTATAGTTTTCATAATAGGTAAAATACCAAAAAATCTCTCAAACCTTTAAAAAGCAAAAACTCCAATTACGATTGACTAACAGAAAACGACCGTGACAGAGCAGAAGCATTGAATGAACTATTCATTCGTCTATCTCCTAAGAAGTTATAAACTGAAGATAAACCACTAAAGAAACCATGTTATCCAAAATTGAAAGACCTTGTTGGCAATCACACTTCAAGGTACTATCCTGGGTCCTCTGTTATTTAGTGTACAACACACAAAACGATTAAACACGTAGTGTAAAATAAAGTATCGTTTTCGTCATAAAAACAATAACAAAAGAACAGACAATAATGATTTTTCAGTTATCTTGACAGAACATTGCTTTAAAATCTACGAAATATGAATAAGAGGCCGTGTTTCATTGCCATTGGTCTCTTCTGTACATCTCCAGAACGTTTTCTGGTGAGAAATCTAAAAAATAATCTGGGCCTCTTCTGAAGATATTTTGTTGAACAATCAATAAAACAAAAATTCAATTTGCCGTCGAAGATATCAGATTTTTTTTTATGTTTGACGACATAAATGAAGTTTACGAAGTTGTCGGGGCCTTTAATAGTCGACTATACGATATGGCTTTTTGTCATTGATGAAGCTCATACTCATATGCATAGTTGTCTCATTGGCAATCAAACCACATCTCCTTATTTTTCTATGATATACCTGACCTTAAGACTCGTTTTTTACTAAAAATTCATTAAATATTTGTCCCTGGCAATATAAGCAACAACAATCAATCAATTTAAACTAGTGTTAAATAAGGACATGGTGTTTTTGAATAGGAATATGGTTGGCCTGGTCAAAGCTGAAAAAAGGCATGCTTAGGGCCCTTTAAAATGGATTTAAATCCGCAAAAAATCCTCCTTCTCCCTCCCCCTCCTCCAGTCGTCGTCTTACTGTTATTGTCTATGTAGTTTATCCATCTTATCGTCCCTACAGGGATGTTCTAAGGTTGCAATACCATAGAAACCATATCACACTGCTCACATTCTATTATATCTGCATTTACAGATTTATTATTGTCATTTAGCCTAAACGACGCAATGATTGTTTTTTGCCTCTGCCGTCTAAACCACCTATTTAAATAGAAGAGGTAGGAGAGAAACAGAAGATCTTCCCAATGCAAAAAAAAAAAAAAAAAAAAAAGGAAATGGCCTCTTCCGGCTCACTGCCGATGAAAAAAAAAACGCCCAGAGTAACTTTCAAATTTAAAAACAGTCCTTTGGTGTGATTGAATATAAATACATGTTTATGTTAATGTTTTCAAATAAAGTAATGATTAAAACATTTTACTGAATGAGTGACATATAATATTTTTAATTGTATTATAAAATAACATTGAAATTTCTCGGCTACTTGAATCGGATTGAATTTTCATAGAATAATAAAGCGGCGAAATATTCAAAACGCTGCCAACAGATTGATTTTTAGAAATCCTATGACTTGACTACGGCTTCCATGTACTGTTTCCTCGCTAGTTTTTTTTTCACATCAATTCGATTGCTATTGATATAAAAGTCTAGGAGAGCATATTGTAATGCTTTTCCATCGTTGATGCAAATATTATACTTTCAGTTTCGGGTGAGAAAAGCATTGATAAACTAGTGATTTTGTCAAGTGTTAAATAAAAATAAAGTGTATCAAGGTTTCTATGTATAGATCTCAGGTTCCCATACCTGTTGTTGTCCATACCTAATTGTCCCCTCGGGTTTCTCTTACGCCTTCTTATTTTACAAGAAAAGATGTATTAGTCGGAAAATCACCAATGCAGAACAACACAACAAGATACATACTAATGCAAAGCAATCAAAAAAGAAAATAGATGAAGAAAGTTTTCCCCAAAAATTAATTAATCCACAACTTATCTAAAATCGATGCGAATGTCCATCGCTTAAGGCCGTATGTAGATGAACTTTGTGTTGTTGTGTCACTATCTTTTTGAAGTTTATCCAACATATCTTTTTTATTTTTTTTATATTTTTTTTTTTTTTATATAAGAAGTCAAAAGGACCAGTGAATCGCATGAAAGACGTACTTTCATTGTCTCAAGTGCAAAAGTAGAATATACAATGAATAAACTAATGGATCGATTACTTGTAGCTATAGTTTACGCAATCAAATAACGTACAATATGCATGCGCCTATCAATAACTAGGCTCATCAATGTCATTTCAATTTTTTTTTCTTAATTTATTCCTCTCTTTTTCTCTCTTGTTAACATGTGATATACTATAACCAACATGCCTATGTACAAAAATAGCCAAAAACAAAAGATTTAAATTTTTTTTTCCGTTTTCCGTTTCCGTTCCATTTTCCGTTTCCGCCTTTTAGCAACACCCGTTAGATTTCTCGCATGAACTGTTTTTACATTTTTCATTTCGGGACCTTTCTAAGCTTACTATTTGGTATAGGTTTTGCTCATTGTTGAAGACTATACATTCACATATAGTTGTTATCTTCTACATGTTCTACGTCATTTGGTATGTGGTTGAGAGTTGTCTAATTGGCAATCATACCGCAATAAAAGAGGGACGAAAGATACCAGAGGGACAGTCAAACTCATAGATCGAATAACTTATTTCTATATAAGGTTTTTTTTTGCATTCAATATTACCGAATTAAACTAATTTGACATGATCATGATATATTTGTATATGTAAACCTCCATAAATTGTTCTAAAACTTGTGTAGGAGTTATTCTTCAAGATCAAGATAAAGTAGGGTTCTTTGAAATATTTTACGAATTTATTTTAATACTCCTTCCATTTGAGAACTAAGGAAAAAACGGCAGGCCCAAGTGGTTTGGGGATATCCCCCTTATGTCTGAATTACTGTTAATTTTTTATTTGTACTTTTTTTCTTAATTTTGTCTGCCGTTCATCTTTTCATACCAAAATAACTCTGAACAATAACTCGAACTTTAATTTGAACTTTAACTCAATGGATAGCGGTACTCGTCCAAAGCGCATTACACAAACGACATATGGAAATCTGTCTAAATATAGATCATACTTTTTTCCGAAATAATCACGTGGTTTTACCTCACCAAGTAATGAGATAACCACATCAAAGAATGACAGGACCACATCACATATGGTAACTTACACATCATGTGGTGTAAAATCGTCAAATTTTGAAACATCATTACCTAATGTTAAAGCCATATAAAGAATTGGCAAATCATCATTACGAAATAACAAAACCACATCATGTAATGAAACAACTACATTACGTTAAGTCACAAACACATCAAGTAATGTTAAAACAACCTTGCCTAATGACACAACCAGATCAAATAATGGTGAAACCACATCGAGTAATGACAAAACCATATCAAGTAACGACAAAACTATATCAAGTCAATACGAAACCATATCATGTAATTTCGAAATATCATTAAGTAATGACTATTCCATATTAAATTATATCAAAACATCATTACGTAATGTCAAAACCATATTATGGAAAGGCAAACTATCATCAAGTAATACTAAAACAACATAGCGTAATATCAGAGTTCCACAGAAGACAGCTATGGCGTTCCCTAGAAATGTGTCTTTTGTGTGTATCTTTGAACGTTTCAGATGAGATGCATGCAAGATGAGATGATCAATACCCGTTACATTCAACTAATAGTATCTCTACAAAAGAGGGGCGAAAGATATTAGAGGGACATTAAAACTCATAGATCAAAAATAAACCGACAAAGCCATGGCTAAAAAAGAAAAAGACAAACAGACAACAAATATTACACCAAACTCAACATAAAAAACTTAAGACTAAGCAACATGAACCCCACAAAAACTGGGGTGATCGCAGGTGCCCCGGAAGGGTAAGCAGATCCTTCACACATGTGGCACCCGTCGTGGTGCTCATGTTATTAGAAACCCGGAAAATAGTCTTATTTGGTAGGTCACATTCGTGGAAATGGAACGGGATTGTAGTTACGACATTATGAACATATCCGATAACATCTGTCAAAAGGATATAACGTAACGGTCTACCTATTCACAACATCCAGTTTATAACTAGTTATTAGTTTCTTCAGATGTTGTTGGCGTATGTATTTGTTTGTGTTTGTTTCAAAAGTGTATTGTGTCCTTGATCTTGATTTACAGATACCTTAAACAGTTTTTGGAGATGATGTATCAATACCTTTAAATCAAGATTTGTATCCGCATTTATTTTATTTTTCTATTTATGTTCTTCATGAAAATTTTGAAATTCAAATTTGTCCTTTTACAAGAGTGAATAATATTTGATGCCACTGTCATACAAGTGAAAGGTTTAGCAAGCAATAAAACCAGGTTCAATCCACCAGTGTCTGCATAAGAAAATGCCTGTACCAAGTCAGGAATAAGACAGTTGTTATCCATTCGTTTGATGTGTTTGAACTTTTGATTTTGCCATTTAATTATGGACTTTCCGTTTTGAATTTTCCTCGGAGTTCAGTAATTTTGTGATTTTACTTTTTAAAGCAAATCTGATTTAAACGAAGACACCGCTGATATACAGTTTGAGGATGTTATTATTAGCCTTATCTCATCTAACCCAAACAAGCTGATACTAGGTATTATAGTCAAAATGCGGAATATATCAAACAGATACTCAGCTTATAAGTCGAAGACAAACTGAAAACGCAATGACAAGAAAACAAAAAATGCAAAAAAAACCAGAGAGAAAAACATACATGCAGAAAATTAATTTCGGTGCAACACGAACATACATGTACATGGGGAATATTTCAGTAGATTAAGCTTAAACGTTTTTAACTCTATTCTTGGTTTAAAACTTCCTCTATCAAGGTAAGTATATATGATAGGAAACGCAAACTATGGAATATCGTATCAATTGGAGTTACTCCATATGCAGGCGCTACTGGAATATCATCGCAAACTAGATTGACGGACAAGGTCAGATAGAACCATCTACAAATTGAAATCAAAAGTTAGAAATATTGATAAAGAAGCATCATCTCTGTTCTCAATATTTATAAGTTAATAAAAATAGAAGATATAGTTTGATTGCCGATGAGGCAAGTCTCTATCATAGACCAAGTGCCACAGAAGTTAACAACTATAGGTCATCAAACGGCCTTCAATAATAACCCAAGTCAATACAGCGTAGATCGATATCGAAAACCCCAAAATGACATATGTTAACCAATTCAAATTAGAAAAAACGGCCTTATAATGAAAAAAACAATGAAAAAAAAAACAAATAAGAGATACAGTAACACACGATAACTGAAATGCAGGCTCCTTACTTCAGACATCCACATACAGAATGTGGCGGGGTTAAGCTAATTACTTACAAAGACACAGGTATAACGTGGCAGGATATTTATACATCCCTACAACAAAAAGGCACTCAGTAAACATATATCTCACAAACAGGATGATACCGATTAGCTCTTTGTTCAAATAGTTGCGTGAATATAGTTAAAAGAAGTTAGGTTTATCCATTTATGAAAACTTTACGAACAGTAGTATTCATTTTCCTATCAACAAATCATTTCAAGAAGTGTTACAAATATTGCCTTAAAACTACGATAGCATTATATTTGAAACGTTGTTTTTTAAGATAATTGAAAAAATGATGTTTACGAATCTATATGATCATACATTTGTAAAAAAACATTTCCTTATTCTAATACAATATTCTGGTACATGCAATTAATGACCTTGTTTAACATTTGGTCGACCACACATATTGTATGAAAATAAAAGATCCATAAAAATCAAAGGTAGAACACCAACGTCCATATCATACCGTGAAAGTTACGGATGTCAAGTTGGTTCAATATTCAACATTTAACATTCAACATTCAATTTTTTTTTTTTTGGTACTATTCATTTTCAACATCCAACTTTCGATTTCAACATTCAACATTCAAAATTTTTTTTTTTCTTAAACATTTTTTTCAATTTGTTTTTTTTTTCAACATTCAACATTCGTTTTCAACATTCGTTTTTAACATTCAACAATCGTTTTCAACATTCGATTTTCACCTTTCAACATTCGTTTTCAACATTCAACATTCGTTTTCAACATTCGATTTTCAACATTCAACATTCATTTTCAACATTCAACATTCGATTTTCATCTTTCAACATTCGTTTTCAACATTCGACATTCGTTTTCAAAATTCAACATTCCAATTTTTTTTTTTTGTTAAACTTTTTTTTCAATATTTTTTTTTTTTTTTTTTACATTCGTTTTCAACATTTAACATTCGTTTTCAACATTCGAAATTTCAACTTTCAACATTCGTTTTCAACATTCAACATTCGTTTTCAACATTCAACATTCGTTTTCAACATTCAACATTCGTTTTCAACATTCGATTTTCAACTTTCAACATTCGTTTTTCAACATTCAACATTCGTTTTCAACATTCAACATTCGTTTTCAACATTCAATATTCGTCTTCAACATTCGTTTTCAACATTTGTTTTCAACATTCGATTTTCAACATTCAACATTCGTTTTCAACATTCAACATTCGTTTTCAACATTCAACATTCGTTTTCAACATTCGTTTTCAACATTCGTTTTCAACATTCGTTTTCAACATTCAACATTCGTTTTCAACATTCAACATTCGTTTTTAACATTCAACACTCGTTTTCAACATTCGATTTCAACTTTCAACATTCGTTTTCAACATTCAACATTCGTTTTCAACATTCGATTTTCAACTTTCAACATTCGTTTTCAACATTCAACATTCGTGTTCAACATTCAACGTTCGTTTTCAACATTCAACATTCGTGTTCAACATTCAATGTTCGTTTTCAACATTCAACAATCGTTTTCAACATTTAACATTCGTTTTCAACATTCAACATTCGTTTTCAACATTCGATTTTCAATTTTCAACATTCGTTTTCAACATTCAACAGTCGTTTTTAACATCCAACATTCGTTATCGACATTCGATTTTCCACATTCAACATTTAACAGTCGTTATCAACATTCGATTTTCAACATTCAACATTTGTTTTCAACATTCAACATTTGTATGTTTTACATTATGTATAATTATACTCTGTATGTACTATATATATATATTTCTCTAATTCTTCGTCAATTTATCCCTTTCTGCACCCATTGTATAAAAAAAATTTAATCAACGTGTGGTTCGTTTGATCTCAGTTCTTCATTGGTTAAAATCCGATTATGACGTCGAATTTTCTTGCTTTCCTCTGAATTTCCTATTGTGACGGCATGAAAAAAGGCGACCATGCCTGATGACGTCATATAGAAAGAGCACATCTTTTTGCAGATCATTCGAAAAGAATGAATAAATTTGCCTGCGTATTGTTTGAAAATCATTTGAGAAATAGATTCCACCACCAAATCTCGTGTAATACGATATTTATCCACTCTCGACAGTTAAATTTTAAATATTTAAAACGCTCGGCGAGCCTCGCGTTTTAAATTTGAAAATTTAACTGTCTCGAGTGGATAAATATCGTATCACACTCGATGCAGTGGTAGAATCTATATATATTGCACGAAGTGAGACTAGTATGATAAAATATTAAATCGGAATCGGAATCTTCTTAATCATCTCTAAAATACTAGAATATATTTATTTATTTTTATCTCATTAGCTTAATAAACCTTATCATAATTGATAAATACCGTACAGAATATCTCAGATAGTTATATAAACAAAACAACGGTATTCAATACAAATAAAACTAAAAGCAATGCATGTATACAAATAAAAATACATAAAACTCCGAGCAGCTGATTCTATGTTGAAAATCTAATGTTGAAAACGAAGTTGAATATTGAAAATCGAATGTTCAAAAGGAATGTTGAATGTTGAAAACGAATGCTGAAAAAAAAAAGAAAAAAAATTGAAAAAAAGTTTAACAAAAAAAAATTATGAATTTTGAAAACGAATGTTGAATGTTGAAAACGAATGTTGAATGTCAAAAACGAATGTTGAATGTTGAAAATTGAATGTTGAAAACGAAAGTTGAATGTTGAAAATTGAATGTTGAAAACGAATGTTAAATGTTGAAAACGAATGTTGAAAGTTGAAAATCGAATGTTGAAAACGAATGTTGAAAGTTGAAAATTGAATGTTGAAAACGAATGTTGAATGTTTAAAAAGAATGTTGAATGTTGAAAACGAATGTTGAATGTTGAAAACGAATGTTGAATGTTGAAAACGAATCTTGAATGTTGAAAATCGAATGTTGAAAACGAATGTTGAATGTAGAAAACGAATGTTGAATGCTGTAAACGAATGTTGAATGTTGAAAACGAATGTTGAAAGTTGAAAATCGAATGTTGAAAACGAATGTTTAAGGTTTAAAACGAATGTTGAATGTCGAAAACGAATGTTGAAAGTTGAAAATCGAATGTTGAAAACGAATGTTGAAAGTTGAAAACGAATGTTGAATGTTGAAAACGAATGTTAAATGTTGAAAACGAATGTTGAATGTTGAAAACGAATCTTGAATGTTGAAAACGAATGTTGAATGTTTAAAACGAATGTTGAATGTTGAAAACGAATGTTGAATGTTGAAAACGAATGTTGAAAGTTAAGAACGAATGTTGAAAACGAATGTTAAATGTCGAAAACGAATCTTGAATGTAAATAATCGAATGTTGAAAACGAATGTCGAATGTTGAATCTGAATCCTCTTAATCATCTCTAAAACACTAGAATATATTTATTTATTTTTATCTCATTAGCTTAATAAAACTTATCAGAATTGATAAATACCGTACAGAATATCTCAGATAGTTATATAAACAAAACAACGGTATTCAAAACAAATAAAACTAAAAGCAATGCATGTATACAAATAAATAAACATAAAACCACGAGCAGCTGATTCTATGTTGAAAATCGAATGTTGAAAACGAATGTTGAATATTGAAACTCGAATGTTCAAAAGGAATGTTGAATGTTGAAAACGAATGTTGAAAGTTGAAAATCGAATGTTGAAAACGAATGTTGAAAGTTGAAAATTGAATGTTGAAAACGAATGTTGAATGTTTAAAAAGAATGTTGAATGTTGAAAACGAATGTTGAATAATGAAAACGAATGTTAAATGTTGAAAACGAATGTTAAAACGAATGTTAAATGTCGAAAACGAATCTTAAATGTTGAAAATCGAATGTTGAAAACGAATGTTGAATGTAGAAAACGAATGTTGAATGTTGAAAACGAATGTTGAAAGTTGAAAATTGAATGTTGAAAACTAATGTTAAATGTTTAAAAAGAATGTTGAATGTTGAAAACGAATGTTGAATGTTGAAAACGAATGTTGAATGTAGAAAACGAATGTTTAAACGAATGTTAAATGTCGAAAACGAATCTTGAATGTTGAAAATCGAATGTTGAAAACGAATGTTGAATGTTGAAAACGAATGTTGAATGTTGAAAACGAATGTTGAAAGTTAAGAACGAATGTTGAAAACGAATGTTGAATGTCGAAAACGAATCTTGAATGTTAAAAATCGAATGTTGAAAACGAATGTTGAATGTTGAAACCGAATGTTGAATGTTCAAAACGAAAGTTGAATGTTGAAAACGAATCTTGAATGTTGAAAATCGAATGTTGAAAACGAATGTTGAATGTTGAAAACGAATGTTGAAAGTTGAAAATCGAATGTTGAAAACGAATGTTGAATGTTGAAAACGAATGTTGAAAGTTAAAAATCGAATGTTGAATACGAATGTTGAATGTTGAAAACACTTATGTTGAAAGTTGAAATCGAATGTTGAATGTTGAAAACGAATGTTGAATGTTGAAAACGAATGTTAAATGCTGAAAACGAATGTTGAAAGTTGAAAATCGAATGTTGAAAACGAATGTTGAAAGTTGAAAATTGAATGTTGAAAACGAATGTTGAATGTTGAAAAAGAATGTTGAATGTTGAAAATGAATGTTGAATGTTGAAAACGAATGTTGAAAGTTGAAAACCAATGTTTAAGGTGTAATACAACCATTGATTTTCCCCTATTAGTCTTTGTTAAATTTGCACTTTTCAAAAAAATGTGCAGAATTTATCTTTGTTTCAAATAAAGAAATACTTGGCATGAGTAAAGTTTTATCCTGTCCAGTACTATAGAAAAAATTTCACATAACATTTCATTGCATATAAGAAAATAACCATCACTGGAAGTTAACCAATCAAATTTTCCCCCTTTTTTAACCTGTGTACAAGCTTTAGTAACCATGTAACCTCAAGTTTCCAAAATATTCTATAGAAACCCCAAATAAAGAAATAATGTTGCTTTGAAATACCCAATATATATGTTTATGACTCAGAAATGTTTTACTGCAATGAAATGTAGGATCAATTACCTACAACTGTCAAATTCAAGGGAATATTTTTTTTCGACCTATTTTCGTATGCAACCGGATGTGACGTACTATGATTTGGTGGTATTACACCTAAAGAAGACTTTTTTGTTGAATAAACTGAATGTGACTTTTTTCCTTTGTAATACTGGTTATTTCAAGCATTCCTGTCAAGTTTTGTCATAATCAGTTCAATAGTTTGAGAAAAATCTAGTATAATGTAAGACGACATCTACAGCAATTCGAGCAAAATTTCTTCGAAAAATTCAAACCATGCCGCATCATGATAGAATATAGTGTGGACCAATAAATGATCAAATTTTATCTCATCTGCCTACAAACAGTTGAATATGATACAAAAGATGACTTTAGGATGATAAATACTACTAATGGACCTCTTATTCTTCCTTATAAAGTCTCTTTTGGTCCATTTATACCTCTCATTTCCTCAGAATTTCTACTTTTTTAGGCCAATAAATAAAAATTTTGGGGTAACTTTCACTCATTTATGATAGAAATGTTATTATAAATGATTAATTGAAGTATTCAAGCTGCTTGACCTATCCGTATAAAAGTTTATTGTCTCCAAGGAGGTTTCAATAAGTCCTTGCGTAAAACTTAAATTTACGCCGCGTTCCAGAGAGGGACATAAAAAACTTCTCTTTTGGTGAATATTTTGTTGTTACTGCTTTAAAAATAATTTCATTTACTTAAAACTATATATTTATTAAAGTATTTCTTAGGAAAAATTTTCTAGTATAGTAGAATATAAGAAATAAGGAGAAAAAGCTCCCCAAGACTCTAAGTATGGCTTGTTCTGTCAACTAATATTCATGGTAAAGTCCTATTTCAAGGAAATTTTCTCATAAAATGTATTTTGGAGACTCAATCCACTCAGAATATTTCATAATTTGTAATATTTCACTTAAATAGCAAGAAATTTTAACACATGAGAGTACTCACAAGGTCAAAGGTGCATGTACAGCTTCCCATATTAGGTGTAATACCACCATTGATTTTCCCCTATTAGTCTTTGTTAAATTTGCACTTTTCAAAAAAATGTGCAGAATTTATCTTTGTTTCAAATGAAGAAATACTTGGCATGAGTAAAGTTTTATCCTGTCCAGTACTATAGAAAAAATTTCACATAACATTTCATTGCATATAAGAAAATAACCATCACTGGAAGTTAACCAATCAAATTTTCCCCCTTTTTTAACCTGTGTACAAACTTTAGTAACCAGGTAACCTCAAGTTTCCAAAATATTCTATAGAAACCCCAAATAAAGAAACAATGGTGCTTTGAAATACCCAATATATATGTTTATGACTCAGAAATGTTTTACTGCAATGAAATGTAGGATCAATTACCTACAACTGTCAAATTCAAGGGAATATTTTTTTTCGACCTATTTTCGTATGCAACCGGATGTGACGTACTATAATTTGGTGGTATTACACCTTAATGTCGAAAACGAATCTTGAATGTTGAAAATCGAATGTTGAAAACGAATGTTGAATGTTGAAAATCGAATGTTGAAAACGAATGTTGAATGTTGAAAACGAATGTTGAATGTTGAAAATCGAATGTTGAAAACGAATGTTGAATGTTGAAAACGAATGTTGAAAGTTGAATATCGAATGTTAAACACGAATGTTGAATGTTGAAAACGAATGTTGAATGTCGAAAACGAATGTTGAATGTTGATAATTGAATGTTGAAAACGAATGTTGAATGTTTAAAACAAATGTTGAATACGAATGTTAAATGTTGAAAACGAATGTTGAAAGTTGAAAATCGAATTTTGAAAACGAATGTTGAAAGTTGAAAATTGAATGTTGAAACGAATGTTGAATGTTGAAAACGAATGTTGAATGTTGAAAACCAATGTTTAATGTTGAAAACGAATGTTGAAAGTTGAAAATCGAATGTTGAATGTTGAAAACGAATGTTGAATGTTGAAAACGAATGTTGAATGTTGAATGTTGATAACGAATGTTGAATGTTGAAAATCGAATGTTGAAAACGAATGTTGAATGTTGAAAACGAATGTTGAAAGTTGAAAATCGAATGTTGAAAACGAATGTTGAATGTTGACAGTTGAAAATCAAATGTTGAAAAAGAATGTTGAATGTTGAAAACGAATGATGAATGTTGAAAACGAATGTTGAATGTTGAAAACGAATGTTGAAAGTTGAAAATCGAATGTTGAAAATGAATGTTGAATGTTGAAAACGAATGTTGAAAGTTGAAAATCGAATGTTGAAAATGAATGTTGAATGTTGAAAACGAATGTTGAAAACGAATGTTGAAAGTTGAAAATCGAATGTTGAAGACGAATGTTGAATGTTGAAAACGAATGTTGAATGTTGAAAATCGAAAGTTGAAAAAAAACATTTTAATGTTCAATCATTACTTAATTTTCAGAGACAATAAGTATAGTTCTAAAGCAATAAGCATTTCATTTTCGAAAAATAAAACAACCATTATGAAATATTTCGAATACACATAAGATCGATTCAATTATCGTTGCTGCTTAATACAATTTATTAATGATCAAGACAGTTCTAGCAAAAATGTTATGCGATCTGAGAGATAACTAATTTTTCGTAAGTCAAGTAGGCGGCAAGAATGAAACTAACATATAAACTGAAAAATATTAAGTTATCATTAATGGGAATCATAAGAAAGTACCGTTGAGATCCCAACAGTATTACTAAAACATGTCTTAAATATATACTGTAAATTCAGAAATTATAGCATGCTTTTATTATTGCGATTGTTGTAAAAACACAACGAAAATATTTCTGAATCAACAGTAATACAAGGTTTTATAAAATTGAACATTTCCTTTTGTTTTTTTTTTTGCCTTAGTGATACCATTAGTTCAGGACCACCTACAACTGAAACTACATCAAAAATACGTTCTTGGCGGGCGTTGGTTTCGAAGGCTGGTATTACAATTATAACCTAACAACAATTCTGCAATATGGGTATGACACCTACTTCTAACTATATCTAAAGGACTTTGATTATCTGTATTGCACACATTAAGATCACAGTTATTTTCTAACAAAACTTCAACAATCCTTGAAAAAACCACAAACGATGCTTTAAAAAGAGGTGTTTCCTTATCTTTGTTGCATGTATTTGGATACAGTTCTGTTTTAACAATAATCTTACAACATCGATATATCCCTTGCCTGAAGCTATGCTAAGAGGTGTTTCGCTATGCACGCTACTCATATTAGGATCACCATTATATTCCAACAACAACTCTACAATCTCTGCATAACCCTCAAAAGATGCTTTAAAAAGAGGCGTTTCCTTATCTTTGTTACATATGTTTGGATCACAGTTTTGTTTTAACAATAATCTTACAACATCGATAATACCCTGGACTGAAGCTATGCTCAAAGGTGTTTCGCTATGCAAAATACAAATATTAGGATCACCTTTATATTTCAGCAATAATTCTACAATCCCTAAAAAACCCTCATACGAAGCTTTGAAAATAGGTGTTTCCTCATTTCCGTTCCATATATTAGGATCAAAGTTGTGCATCAATAAACAACATCGATATAACCTTTGCTTGAAGCTATGATGAGAGGATTTTCGTTATACGAATTACGTTTATAAGAGTAACAATCATTTTCCAGTAATATCTTAATTATGTCTGCATTCCCGTTATATGCAGCTGCATAGATAACACAACTGATGGTTTCCATTCTGATATTATGTTCAGATTTATATTTCAGGATTAGTGATACTATATTAGTATAACCAAAGTAGGATGCAACATGCAAACAGGCTAACAGTTATTTTATCACACACCTCAATTTTACACATATGATCTAATAGTAGTTGTACAATCTTTAAGTTACCATTGCGTGAAGCTAAGACCAGAGGAGACAACTTGACCTCGTCAAATATGTTAGCATCACAGTTATTTTGCAACAATATTTCTGCAATATCGGTATGACCTTGCAATACTGCTTGGAACAGAGGCGTTTTGTGTTGATCATTAAAGAGATTGAGATCACAGTTGCGTTCTGATAATACTTTAACAACCTCAAAATGACAATAAGATGACGAAATAAAGAGTGCTGTTTCTTTTCTGCTATTAGACATATTAGGATCAGAGTTGGAGGCAAGTAATAATTTTACAATTTCTGCGTTACCGTTACGTGCGGCTATAAACAATGGTGTTTCATTTTCTTCATTCTCGATATTGGTATCACACATTTGTTCTAATAATAATTTTTCGGCCTTAAATACGCTTTTATTATGACCAATACTAGTATCACAGTTACTTTCTATTGGTAATAACTTCACAACCTCAAGATAGTCATTAGATACAGCAATGAAAAGTGGAGTTTCCTGGTTCAAATTAAAAAAATTACGTTCACATTCTATTTTTATTCTATTTAAATTTTACAATGCCTTCATAACCTTTACTAGACACGATATAAAGAGCTGTTTCAAGTAATGTATTAAAAAAGAGGCGTTTCTTCAAAGTTATCGGAAATAGTGGCATCACAGCCGTTTTCTAACAACAATTTCGCAATTTGCACATAACCTTTACATGCAGCTGTATAAATTGGCGTTTTATTAAATTTATCGCTTATATTTGGATTAGCGTTGTATTCTAGTAAAAGCTTCACAATATCTGTACGACAATCATCAGACGCTATAAACAAAGCAGTTCGTTCATCTTTATCTCTGATGTTAGGGTCTGCTTTGTAGTCTAACAATAATTTCAAAATACCGAAACGACCACGACCTGTAAATATAATGGCGATATGCAGACATGATCTTCCGTATTCATCAGGAATATTGATATACTTTTTGGTTCTGTCACAGATACGGCTAGTATGTCTTTGGCTTCTTTCTTTCTGTTATATAATTCGTGCTCTAGCAATAACTTTACCACCTGAATATGACCTTAACGACAAGCTATAAATAAAGGTGTTTTGATGTCTTTATTTTGAATAGCTGAATTGCAATGGTGTTTCAACAGTGACTGTACAACATGAGTATGGCCAATACGACAAACTATAAACAAAGATGATTCGTCGTCTTCATTGCAGATATCTGGATTACAATGATGTTGTAAAAGTAAATGAACAATTTTAGAATAACCCTTTCGAGAAACTGCACAGAGTAATGCCTCGTGATCAGTTTTATAAATATATAAATCATTTGTAAGTTATAGTAATAGTGCTACAATATATGTATTACCTGCAATCGAAGCTTTATACAAATGTGTATCATTGCACCAGTTGCTAATATTCGCATTACATTGGTATTTCAACAATAATTCAACAATCTCAATGTGACCATTCATCGACGCTATTAAAAGCGGAGTGTCTCCTAAGGTATCGGTAATATTAACATTTGCGTTGTGATCTAACAATATTTTTACAACATCTGAATGACCCGAGGAAGACGATGTAAAGAGAGGTGTTGCACCATGTTTATCACGTAAGTTAATTTCATTATTTCGGTTTAAAAGTATTTTTACAATTCCATTGTGACGTATCCTGCAAACTACGTGCAACACTGACTGATTGAATCGATGCTATTTAAATCCACTTGTTTTTCAATTGACGACTTAATTGTCATTATATCACCAGTTTTACAAGCAATATAAAAAAGAACTGCATCATAACTGTTTACCAAATTTACGCCAGCTTCACCATTTATCATCATGTCTACAACATCTGAGCATCCTTTCTCTACAGCAATGAAAAAAAGGTGATACATTATTTATATCAGAAATATTGCAATTAGCGCTGTATTTTAGAAGCATCCTTGCTATGTCAGTGTTATTTGCATACAAAACTCTTAAAAGAGATGTAACATTATCATCATCCAGGTAATTTATTTCAGATTTGTACTGTAACAATAATGATACAATATCTTTGTAACCTTTTTCCGTTGCAATATCAAGAGGTATTCTATTGTACTTATCTCTCAAATTGGGGTCTGCATTACATTCAAGTAGTAACTTTACAACATCAGTGTGACAATTGTTCGAAGCTACGAACAAATGTGTTACATTTCCCCAGCTGCCAGTATTAGGGTCAGCATTAAATGATAAAAGAAGTTTTACTATAAAAGCATAGCCATTGAAGGAAGCTAGATACAAAGGTGTTATTTTTCCTCTGCATCTAATATTTGGATTCGCTTTGTGGTGTAATAATAATTTTACTATATCACTATTGGCCTTTTCTGAAGTTACATATGGGGAGGTCTCTGATTCTCCACATATTATATCTTTATTAGCTTCATTACAATATCGGCAAACCCATTTTCTGATGCTAAATGAAAAAGGGGTACGACAAATAAAAAAAAGAGTCATAATCTGGATGTATGAAGTTTACATCGACAATTTCTGATAACAATAATTTTTCACTATAACCTTCACGAACCATTGAAAATAACAAAGAAGAAACTGTTTTTGTATCTAATTTAGAAATCGCTTGATGAATATCAACTTTGCCTTCTAGAAATCTGATTAATTGCTGCCGCAATGATTTATACCTTAATTGTTTATTCAAAAATATCTTTTCAATATATCAGCATTATATATCTCTCAAAAGCCTCTCAAAATAGCTTTTTCGTTTGTTTTAGGAACTTTAATTTAATTATCGTGTGTATCCTTATTTTCTGTAATTAAACGTTTCAAAATGAATCGATCTCGTACAGCATCTGTGTGGGCAATACCAAGAACAAGATCAAACTTATGTTCACCACAGAAAGACACAAAAATGTCAAACGATTTGTCATGCAAAATACTGTATGAGTTTTCATTTTTTTTTTTTGATATGCCTCCTTCATTTTTTTTTATTCAAACTGAACAGTTTGAATTGAAAAATTACCCTGTAATAAGAAGTTACCGCTTAATTCTTCAAAATTTGTGTAAAAGCAGATCTCTTTGAATTCGAAAGCAAATTTTCGTTTAAGTTGTTATCATAAGCTATGAATAGAAATAAAGTTGCAAAGGTTGTTTGATCACTTTCGTCCATTAAAAGTTGTAAGTCGTCTCGAATAATATGCAATGGGTTATAAAAGAAGGAAACGACTTCTCTTGATGTTTGCTTTGCAGATATATTACATAAAAGGGGGAAAAGGTCATACTTCTCAAAAATATTGACCTGTACTTTCATAACTTCCTCGTTAGTCAAATACATTTTAGCGATTGATTTTTTTTCTGATTGTGTCAAGCTAAAATCAGATGTCAAATTACACACTGCAGAAGCCAGGTATGTGATCTTTTTAAACATACGGTCTTGATAAATGTGTGTTCTACATGTGAATAAAATTTTGATCGTTTTACCTTTTAACATTTTCTTAATATCATAAGTGAATCTAGACCACTTGTTAACTAAATTAGTATCTAAAGTATAGGTATGTTGTCATACCCTTGTTGATGTAACATTAAGGCAATATATTGGATAGATGTGGACTTTCCGCATCCTGATGATCCAACAGCTAGGACTGTGTCTTCCTTTTTGATAAGTTGAATAAGCTGATTTATAGCTCTAGTTTCTATCACCTTTTGCTTTTTCCATTCTTAAATTATTTGCATATGAATTCCTACAAAAGATACACATTACCAAATTACTGCTGTGAGAATAATTTTACAGAATTAGATATATATATTTTTATCGCACCGCGGGAAAATTATGACGTTGTGATTGGTTTAAATCCGTCACGTGGTGACCCCCTTTGGAACCGTATAGGGTTAGTCAATTTCATTTGGGGTTCATGACGTGACGTATAATGTGAATGGTGACATCATCTATTGATATTGTTGTATTTCATTGCGAATTGTTCTACAAAACGCGGCAGGAAAAGTCCCGTGTGCGAGATTCGACCTTCGGTCTCACCCTCTGTGGATTTTACTAACCCACTATGAATCCATCCGTATGTGGTCAGTAGCGAACCATATAACTTATGATATATATCAAACCTCTTGTTATCAATCTATTCAGATGATAAAATAAGACTTACTAATAGAAATACAAAAAGAACTTTACGTGTTATTAGGTTTATATTTAACATCCATTTAAATCGACAAGGTTGTAAAACGAAATGTAGTTAAAAACCGAATAATACATGCTAAAAAACAAACGTGTTATAATCATACTTTGTCTCTGTTTGTTTACACATAACTCCAAATAAAAATGACTATCATACGCCGATGTTAAAAGATCAAAGTTAAAAAGATTAAAGAAATTGTTCAGACAATGTGCATTAGAATATCAGAAGAAACAGAAACTCTACTTTAATAAGGGAAGAACTTATTACACAAATTCCTATAGCATGTATCTATCATCGGGGCTAGATTGATCAATGTCATGTTTATTTAAAACCATAAAAACAACATTTTATGATTTCTGGCGTCCAAATCATGTTCTTGATTAACCTCAAATCCCATAAAACAAACGAAATTCAACTACCTATATTATGAACGTGTTATGGGAGTATACGCGTGTAAGAAGCAACATAAGTTTTACGTCAATGGTACTATACCAGTTCATCTATTTAATACAAACAAAAACTACTTAGTCAAGTACCGACAGAAATACATTTTGGTTTTACTAAATTTACGACCATCGGCATTAGCAAACATTAATTAATCACAGAATGCACTGTTTCTTGTCGACGGAAAGGAAGCTAAACAATCGATGGACCAGTGCAGTTTTGTCTTGGTTTATACGACTATTTTTTCAATGTCTCCTATCAACCAACGAAAACAAAATTGCGAATCGATAGTTACTAATTGCCAGTACTGCGACAAACCATTAAAAAGCATTTAAAACAGTAGGATACCAGTTTACATATTTGTTACTAACATGTTATTTTAGAATATATAAGCACATATTACTATTTTCGATTGTGATATAACATTATCTTTAACTGTTCTAGATTAATGGAGAAAATGTAAAATTGCACGGCAAAACTATGTTCAGGGTGCCCTATGTGCAAAGAGATAAGAAAATAAGATTATTTGCAAATCATTAAAATAACAAAAAAAAATATTATCTTTCTTTTTCAAGTGAGAAAATCATTAGCAATTCCAATTTTACTAACTTTCTCATTTCATTCCGCACATTGTTCTGACAGAAACGTTCAGAATGAACGATACTTAAATGGCGATAGCAATACCAGTCTTTTGTGAACCTCTATCATGTCTATATGTGTTTCTTTGCACGTACAAACTACCTTTGTGCGACCCGTTTTCGTCTTTAAATTCAAAACTTAGGAATACATTTTGTCATGGATAACTTTGACTATTAGTAATATTAGTTATCTGAAATCCAACGGACGTTTACAGGCTCATTTCACAACGATTTGTGTAAAGGGACAACTTTTGTTATTCATTTTGGATCCGTAAATACTAGAATTCCTGCTTTATTGGAAACAAAACAATTTTAATTTTACGTTAAGTGAAGATGAAAAATATAACGGAGAAATGCAAATAAAAGACGATTGCAACGCGATTTGATTTTCTTAGCATTTTTAAATCTATTGAAATTGAAACAATTTCAGAGAAGTTAAATAATTCGCGATAATGAACGTTCAATGTCCAGCCATACATTTAATAATTGTTAGTGATGACATCATAATAATGGAACTAATCACAGGATTAAAACGACGAAGGAAAAACATGTTCGATAACAGTACTCATTGAATAAGTTTAAGCATCTTAAAAACATAAAGATACTGTTAAATTTGAAACAGATTTAAATAGAAACAGAATAAAACTATTACTTTTTGATTGACAAATGTTATGTTTATGGATAGAAATGTTGTTGAGCTCTTCCCAATGTCTGTTTTTTTTTTCCCTACATATTTCCATGAAGATGGCATTGAACATCTTGACATTAGTCCAAAACTGTCAAATGGCATTTTTGTAGATCTTGTCTTTAATATTAAGACATATTCTAAGACTGCAACCTTTCCAAATTTTTTAGTCTTCAATGCACTTCTACTTCGTACTTTATTTGGCCTCTGCAACATTTTTTTAGTCGAGAGTTACTGATGAGTTCTTTGTAAACGATATGCGCATCTGGTGTACACAATGCTAATCCTGGTATCTATGATGAGTTTATTTACGTGTATCTTATCTTTTCGAAAAGGAGTAGGGGCTATAAGGGCCAAAAATGGCCCCAGATTTACAAAATACAAAAAAATCAAACAGAGCAGATTTTTCTCCATAAATTATTAGAATATGAGTCTATGATTAAAAAAAAGTGTTTTCGTCTAACAAAATAAGGTTCAATGACGTCACAATGGTATGTGCAAATGACGTCATAAACGGGAAAATAAGCAAAAATATAGAAATTGGGATGGTTTTTCTACATATTGACCACCGCACCATGCTTGCACCAATTATAAATTTTAACATATCAAACTTCAGATAAAAAATCTTTTTGGTGCAAGGTTGGTGCGATAGTTTATTTCATAGCCAAGCGGAGCAATACAAATCTGAAATTTGCCGTCAAAATTAGACCTGTTTCTCTGACAAAGTTTAATTTATACATTCTCATGTCCAAACGAATTTAACTTTTTTGCTTATGAATCAGTAACATGTACTTTTTATATTATTTTACTAAGTGTACCTAGTTTAACTTTAAAAAAACCGAAAGCAATGGCCTACATATTGTAAAGGAGTAAACGATAACTTTGAGGAAAAGTTTTTTCTTGAAATATGAAATTTGAGATAGACATGCAATATAACACAATCTGTACATTTCTTATTTTTCTGCTAATCTCAATTCAAAATCTGGTGTTTGAATGGGGCAATCTTCTCTGGTATTAGGGTCAGATTTATAATTTATATGGGAAAAAGGGGGGGGGGTGGGGGGGTGGGACAAAGTATACCGAATTTAAAAGATTTTTTGCTTAAATTTACATAATTGGTGAGAAACATGAGATTTATTTTGAAAATGATACCACGCTAATTCCAATTTGATGTGTCTTTCTGGGTAATAAGCATTGAGTACAAGTTTCATAACATTTGTTTGTGGCAAAGTAAAGTAAGAGAACGGAAACAGCAAAATCCCGGTTTTTTGAACTTGTAAAGGAACATTACTTCAGAACAGTGACAGTGACACCATGCAAATTCTGACTTGATCTGAGTTTAGTGGTAAAAAGGATTGTGAAGTTTTAGAACATTTCGCAGGGGCTAAGTAAAGTTAGAAAACGGAAAACTAATTTCGGGACGGACGAATGGACGGGGGAAAACCGTGATGATCCAGGTTATTTCACCAAAAATCATATTTGTTTCAATTCACGTTTATTCCCTTTCACGTTCCCACTGCACATGTTTGCACCGTGGGTCTGTTCCAAAGGGAAGGTAGACTATCCATATATTCATATATATGGATGGTCGATCTCCCCATGGTTAAAAAACAAGTGCCTGTAATCTGTTAGCGTCCTAGACGTCTGCAACGGTTACCCTTTTAAACGTTTATGTTTTCAATATTTTTTTATGTTTAAAAATAAAGAGAAATTTTTAAAATGTAAACAGGTTTTGTTTTTTGAACTTTTTTGACGTAATGAATAATGAATATTGTAATGATAATCAAAGACCAGGTCATACGTCTCTAAGATTTGTGAAGGCGGAAGATACCAAGCAAAGATCATACTAGTCACAGTGACAACAACCACAATAAAAGAAATAATATATATATAAAGAATAGAGAAAAAATTTAGGAATACAGATATGAAGGACCCAACATACAGACCCTCTACCACTTTTGGCGTTGTTGTATATCATACTTGTCTAAATACACACGAGAATAAGGAGTCCAGCTGTTAAAAGCAATTAACTTTCATGTTTTAAATTGAAAATTTTCTTTGTTCTTACACCTACCAAGATAACTACTTGTATTTCTCTTTACACCACTAGTTATAACAGCTATCATGATTTCAAATATATAACACTAATACCAAAAAAGGTTTGCAAATACAATTTATAGTAATCATAGATAATAAACATTCAAAAATTAATCACCTAATCAACTAAAATTAATTTCATCCAACAATTAACAATTTTTGTTCATGAAAATATAAATATTTTGATATATACATCTGAAAACACAAATGTACATATAATAACCTGCATTTAAATAAAAATGGAGTTCGAATGTATATGGTGCGAACGAACCCATGAGGCGATCGTGTGGGGTTCGAACATATACCGTACAAATGTGGGAACGAGAGAACCGAATACCAACAATAATGCCTTCTCCACCACAGCGGGTGGTCTCACTTATTAGCGACAAGACATTTTATATAATATCAAAACAATAAATTAATAGAAAAAGTCAATTAATTACAGCTGATTATTTGTTTGTTTGAAAGGTTTAAAATTTTGTTTTACTTAGTATCACGTTACAGTTTTGAAATGCTATATATATGGTTATCTTGACTCTGAAATAAATAAAGATATACTAAAAAACGAAGATGGTTTGAATTTTGCAAATGTCAACCCTATTGATCCTCTACTTATGCTATTTCAATACTTAATTGATAGGGGGTGTCGCTGTGCACAGCATTTTCATATAATTTAGATTTTAAAGATATATACCATTTCATATATTGCGTAGGTAAAAAAGTAACTTTTTCCCATATTGTTTTGGTTTCATGTGATGTGTAATGTAAGAGTGGAATACCAAAGTGTCAAAAGAGAAAAAAAAAGGTTGATAAAGACACAGCCGGGAACACCAAGAAAGATGATAGACGAAGAAGTTATGGGAACCTTATTGACCTTATCATATATTTCTGATAGTTTTCCTGATCTATTCACATATTTTCAAGTTTGAAAAGGTGGCTTATGCCAGTGGCACGTCCTATCACCTTGTATATAGAAGTCCCCCCGACCCCACCCCCACCGAGACATTAGCACTTTAATGAAAACACACTGATATTTAAAAACACCCTTTTATGCATATTTCTATATTTTATTTATTTATTTTAGATAATCAATATTTATAGAATAACTAATTGAAGAATTCAAATAGAGATAAATTTTCAACGAGTGACCGAACAACACATTACTTCACGAATGCGCGTAGCGCATAAGTTAATTATCAGTGTTGTTCGGTCACGAGTTGAATATTTTTCGACATATAAATTCTTTGATTAGTTGTTCTTTTTATTACATTGACAGTTGCTTTTTTTTATGAAATTAAAGTAGAAAATATTTTTTTCAACGTATTCACAATTTGTTATGATCAGGCGTAATCGACGACTTGCAATTGACAACCCCTATTGTTGTATGACGTCAGAGGAGTGAAATAACCACGTTTATTTCACGTTTATTTCACATGTGAAATCATCGGTTTTAATTTCACTGGGAAATCAATGTAATTCATTGCAATCAATGTAATAATAAGATTTCTTAAAGCTAAATAAGTCTTCTTGTCCTTATATTATTCTTCTTGTCGCTGATAAGTGAGAGACCCACCTAGCACTAGATGCACAATCTGTATATATCAGCAATACCCAGTATAATTATAAGAATATATAAGGTGCACAGGCATTAATTCCTGAAAAAAAATGTAATAACCAGCAATTTCACCGTACACGTAAACGCAAAGACAGATTTTTTTTAACTCAACAGATGGACTCTTTAATTAAGTGCATTTCCTTACCAAGTTATCTTGAAGAATTACTGTTGGTTGTGTGTAGTTTTGTTTGTTAATGTTTCAATATTGCTTTTTCCCCTTTACATACGCTTTCGAGTTTGTTATTTTTTACAATTTGCATCTTGAATTGTCTTTTTGTTGCAACATATCTAAAATTAAGTCTTGTAAAATAGAAAACCAATCGCCGTTGCTGTGGACAAAGATTTGTTGCTAGGGGAAACAACAGTGAATTTGGCAAGAAATTTGCATTTCATTATGTTATATTAAAACAGTGTATAAGTGTAAAGTTTACTTCATGCTAAACAGATTCAATTTCAAATATAGATAGATTTAAGCTGTATATTAAGCATTTTTAACTCCGCCTTTATGTTGGTTGCTAGGCAACAAAATATACGAGATAGACCCAAAATGCAACCATTTTCAGAAGGTCTATGGTATAGAATTACAACATGGCAAATTAAATGAAATTTGGGGATGGGGCCAAAAATGGCCCTTATAGCCCCTAGTCCTTTTACATGAATGAAAAAAATAAGATACATATTAGCAACTTAACACTCGATCTTACTGTGCCTTTTGCCATAAATGAATACATTAACACAGCAAATTTACCAACAATCCAAATTACAAAAATAAATATCATACAATAAGTAAACGAACGCAATAAGACTGTTTGTCCTTATGCTGTGGTAATTATCAGACCTTTATCGTTGTGTATTTTGACATCATACCAAAAATCTAAAAATCTGAAACTGATCATTCGGTGTCGTTCTTAAATGATGAAAAAAAATAGATCATACCTTTAAGTCCCTTTGGAATAGGATCATGTGATCTTTCCATATTTCTAATCTCTGTGAGTATTTCTCTATCATTGCTGTCTAGCTTACATTTTTTCAAGTCATCGCATTTCTGTTTAAAGCTGGTTCCACCAAGTCTTACAATTGCCTTAAATGGAATAATTAACAATAATTAGGATGTTCATTTTTTCCTCTTTATTTTTGCATTAAAGAAAATAGAACAAAATCTATATATGTTTAAAAGACAATCTGTTCAAAGGTTTTTACATAAGTATAACTTTGATGTAAGTTTTTTTTTTATTCTACTAATGTTGAAAAGACAATATATTTAGAAAAGTGTATATAAAAAGCAACCATCAAATTTGAATAACAAAAGGTATAATTGTCAGAGTATTAATTTACCTTAGATATGTCTATCCAGTATTCTTCAATTTCAACATTAGTTAAAACACCATCATCACAGTGAGCCATTTTGTTTCTATAGTATTTCAACCTTGATAAATCTGCTCCCTCACTCACATCTGTTAAAAGGGGTAAAATCTCCCCTACTGATACTTGTGCAAGGTTTTGCATCAAACAAATCATGAGCGTCAAGTCAAAGTTCTTAGAGGAGGCCTTCCCTATTAAAAAAGCAAATCTATTTTTTATCCATGGTCAGGATGTATGAAATGTAATATGTCAATGCATAATTAGCATAGGCAATTAGGCTTCTTATAATATTCAACATTTTGTGTATGGTGAATCCATATCGTTGTTTATGATAAATCTAGTATTTTTATAACAATATATAGATAAAAGTTGCATATTTTACATAATATAAATTCATTTACATTTTCGTTTCTACAATATAGTTAATTTCCTCTCTTTTCTTTGCATAAAGCTTTAAGCAACTTTCGGCAAAGTATGCAGCAAATAAAACGTTTGCTTTACAATTATTTGATATATGTCAATAAATGTATAAAAAATCTGTAGTACAGAGATTGATTCTGTTCTAATATCAAAATAATAGATTCAATAAAATGTATTATAGCACAGTAAGTTATTAAGTGTAAGTGTTGGTCAACTACGTTCGAAAAAAATCGAATTCCTTGTATCTTAAACACGTGTTAATCTAAATGCTTATAAGTCTCCAATAGTGATAATTCAAATTTTGATAGGGTCTTTATTTTCAAGATTATAACCTTATAGATTCATAGACACTTTCAACCATTGAAAATATAGAAAAATTTAAAAACTGTTGTTTAGTTAACAATATAAATTGTTGTTTGTATACATAGACAATCACGTTAAAATTGAATACATTTTTGATATTAGATCTACGAAAGATAATCAATCAATCATATTTATCGAAAATGGTTTATGACATAATAACGGAATAACATAATTCCTAAAAGGTAATTTGTCGTCTGCAGAAAAAAAACTGTTTAGATTCCAGTTGTAATTAACTATACGTTACCGTACTCGAATTCTGCACGTATTTGCCTTAATTAAGTATGTTCACGTGGTTTGTATTTTCTTAATTAAAGTAGTTACATGTGCAGCATGTCATTTTGTTGAATAAAACCAGTAACATCAAATTATTTCTTAAATTATTCGAATAGAAATAAAGTTTTGAAGTATTAACATGACTCTAGCTTACAAATTTAAAAAAACACATGTTCAGTGTAAAATGAATTAAAAGTTAACATTCAAATTGAATGCCGTGTGACAAATGGATTTTTTCACAGAGTTAAGGTACCATTCGACAAATTCTAGTTATTGCATATGAGTGTATAGCTTTCAATTATATCGCAATGATAACATCAACTGTATTTTGATGAATGACTCTAGATAAGAATTTATTTTTCGAAAGTTAAACTATTTGTTTAATGTTTAATCGATAATTACCCGAGGCAGGAAACATCAACTCCCATTGCACCTGGTTTATGGTTTTCCTTCTTCGCAAAAATTCTAACTTTCCAAATTTGACTTTATTAAGTGTCGTCTGAAGTACACTGGGATCAAATTCTTTGTCAAATGTAACTCTGACAGTGGGTGGAGCGACTCTCAAGGTTAAGTTTGCTATCTTTAAGTAGTTCAATTCTTCTCGCGTTAATGACCAGTCAGGTACATCTGTTTGAATTGAAGAGTCTGGTATTTTCCTATGGAAACAAAGTAATTATGTACTATTTTCTCTGTATGTAATTTTGCAGGTTGCAAAACTAGTCATTTTTCATCTATGAATAATTGTTCAATCCCAATAAAAAGCAGCAATCTAGGATCAAGCGGACATGAAACACCGTACAATGCATAGCGACAAGAAGACCATTTCTTAGATTGGGATGGGTGTGAACCTGATCAAGGTCATTCTCAGGACATCACGCTCGAGCTCTATGGACCACCAATAACCCAAATGATGTTAGATACAATAAACTAAATCAGTAAGATTTCTTTTTTAAATACACATAACTTCATGTGGATGCCACATGAATGATATCGGAGTCACCACAAAACTTGACAGCACAACAAACCACCACTAATACCAACATCCGACTCAAAAAAAGACCCGGCTATGACCGCCCATATCTGAACATTTTTGAATAAATTTTGATTTTCATGGCATTGTTTATCCTATAAGGGCAATAGTTCTCGATCTTTGTTGAGTTCATGTTGTTTCTTTGCGTTTCGCACTTTGATCATTCACCCGAATTAGATGTATGATGTTTAAACATCGGTAGACTAATGCTGACTTTTATATAGTATGTTATGTATTGAAATTAATGGAAATTATGTATACTGTAAAGTTTTGAATGACTTAAAACTGTTTTAACTATTTAATTGGATTTTAAATAAAGTAATACGTTTTTTGTGTGATGAAACAGAAACTCGACACACAATATGAGCATATGTGTTTTGCTAGATTAACCGAAATGCTAAGAATTTGCAAATATAGTATGACGTACGTCATGTTATACTCTATAACATGTATGTTTTATCTTTTAACAGACACGGAGAACAATATTGGTTAGTGGACATTGACACGGATTGTTGAAAGACAATTGACGGTTGGTTTGAGCTTTCATTGGTGATCATGATAATGGAAACTGGGAAGAAATATATATCAAGAAGGCAGTTCTTGCAACGGAACCGAAAAAGTGGCTTACGAAAACGTCATTTGCTGGGCTCAATGTGGAATGATGAACGTTTTTGATTTCAATCAAAGGGCATGTGAAACATATCCATTACATTAATAACCATTTAAAACTCTAAATACCACAGAAAGCGAAGTCGTTGCTTCGATTAAAACACAGTTGATGTACACCCCGTCCCAATTGAGCGATACAACTTTCTTATTTGAACGTTTGAGCTTGAACTGTTGACCACAACTTGTTTGGGACTAAAATAGAGGAAGCCGTCGATGCTGATATGTGCATGTGTCTGTGTAAGACATTGTATTACTGATTACAATTTGCAAATTAACGGATACATTTAGAAGTGCTTAAATCGACAACATATTCATCACGATGCACCGAAATGATTCAGGAGTGTAGAATTATATATAAAATCAAAAACCAATTGTTCAAAGAACCATTGAAGGTCTTTCCACATGAATTTTCTAAATCATTGATTAGAAGCTACTTCTTGTTTACTCAAAGTTACTATTGGCGTCCAATCATAGGTTTCTTTATACTGATTCAATACATGTATGGTTTCTATATACTTTTGCCTAAAATAAGGGAGATAATTGCCAACATCTGGTTAAGAAAATGTCACTTCTGGTCTCATACGATAGCTTTATTTTCACTGATTCCCAATATATATGGTTTATATATCCTTTTGCCAGTAAAAAGGAAAATAATTGGCTACTTCCGGTTTAGAAAATCCTATTTCCGGTCTCATATAATAGCTTTATTCACACTGATTCCAAACATATATAGTTTGTATATACTTATGCTTGTTATAAGGGGAAAAAGATGCTACTTCCGGTTTATAAAATGTCACTTCCAGTCTAAAATGATAGGTTAATTTATGCAAATTAAAAAAATATATGGTTTTTAAGTACTTTTTCCATGAAATAAGTGCACAAATGACTATTTCCGGTTCAATCAAGGTCACTCCCGGTTTACATTTTTCAAGGTCATATGTCACCCAACATTTTGAAAAAGAGCTTATGGCTTTATCATGTACCAATTTGAAGTAATAATCAATTTACCTTAAAATAAAACATTTCAGGAACAATAACTCCTATAAGATGTCATTGGATTGTTTCAGACCAAATGTATCATATCTTCATCACAATAAAGCAAACATTTTGCACTAGTTCTTTTATAAATAACTTTAAAAGTGTCAGAGATCATGCAAAAACAAACAAAAATCAAAATTGAGAAAATGACCTTGACCTTTGATCTTGGTCTAATTTTCAAAGTTAGGACCAAGAGACCTCAAATAAAAAAATTCTAGAGTTATACGGCTAACGGTTTATGAGTTACAAAAACATAACGACAAATGTATTTGGTAAAGGTAGATAATTCCTATAAGATTTCCCTGGATTGCTTCAATCCAAATTAGCCAAAAATTCCTGAGGATGTTACGAACAATTCAGAAAAAGAATTTTGTCAATATCTTTTTTTGTTACAAAGAAGATGCACACACAAGATCAACAGTGAATGGGGAGATAACTCTTACAAAGAAAATTGTTCTGCTTAGCAGGGTGAAATCTAAAAGCGCATACACTGTGCGATACATTATAAAAAATATCTAAGCGACATATTGCAAAACAAAAATTTATCGCAAGAATAAAATTTGGTAGAGGAAAAAAGAATAATTAAAAACCAATTGTTCAGAGAACAATTGAAGGTCTTTTCACCCCATGAAAAATATTAAAATTCAGTTTGAAATGTCAGTTCCAGTGTCAAATGATAGATCATTGTTTGCTGATTCCCAAAATATATGGTTTCTATATAATTTTGTTTGAAATAAAGGAGGTAATTTGGTACTTCCGGGCCAAAACATGTCATTTCTGGTATTATTTGATAGTTAATTTGATACTGCTTTCAAAAATATATTGTTCTATATACTTTTATATGAAATAAGTACAAAAAATAACATTTTCCGGTTTACACAAGGTCACTTCCGATTTGATTTTTTCAAGGTCCTATGGCTTTTTACCTAATGCATAAAGTCCTTTGGCTTTATGATGTATAAATATGAATTTAAAGCAAAGGTCAAATTCTAGAACGTCAATTTCAAGGTCATAAACCAAGGACCTAAAATCAAAAGACCCTAGGTCTGTAATATGTATAGTTAATGAGTTATATAACTATACGCATAATTCTAAATATAAGAGGGGCGAAAACTCCCATTTTATGTCTACGCACCCTTTTAACCAAAATTTATGAGTAACGACATGTCGCAATTGACAATTTAATAAAAATATGTTGTCGATATCTTGTACGGGTTCTGAAAAGAAGTGAGAATAAGCCAAAATCAAAATTTAGAACGTGACCTTGACGTTTGACCATGACCTAATTTTCTTTTTTTAGGACCAATGACCTCAAATCCAAAGACCCGAGGTCTCTATCACTTATGGTTTACCATTTACAAATGCAAATCACCTATATGCATAAGGGGAAATAACTCTCATATGGAGTCTTCGTACCGCTTCTGTCAAAATTGCACAAAACATCCTGAGGATATAACGAGTAATTTGATATTGATTGATTGATTGGTGTTTGCTTTACGCTGCGTCAGCGCAAAAAGGCTATATCGCGGCGAGAGCTAACTTAAATATTTTTACAATTTAAAGTATATTTTTAAAATCAGACAAAAGGTCCTTCAATATACTAAAACTCAAGTCTAAAGCAAAATTGCTTATTTACAAATAAAATTCAACACTAAGATAATGTGATAAAAATTAAAATCATTTTATATTTATACAACATTTTTATATTTTATAATATATTCCAACTTCTTTTAAGAATGAAACAATATTTGTAATTGGAACACTTTCAAATAAATCATACAAAAAGTCATATTATTGACATTGAAATGCTTCCTACGAATATCAGCAAAGTCAATACAATTGATTAAAACATGTTTAATAGTATACTTGCAGTTGCAAGGTGTACATTGTGCTTCATCTTCATTTTTTAGAAGATACTCATGTGTTATTCTAGAATGACCAATACGGCATCTAGAAATAACACACTGATCTTTTTTGCACATAAAATTATTAGAAGGTTTACTTAAATTAGGTTTAATTTCATGTAATTTATTATCATCTTTTTTACTCCATTCATTTCTCAATATATTAAAAACATATTCTCTAATATTAGATCTAAAATCGACATATGGTATATCACAGTTAGATAAAGGGTTATCCAGGGCATTTTTTGCTTCCTGGTCTACAACCGTGTTTCCATGGATTCCAACATGACTCGGTACCCATAGAAAAATTATTTCTTTATGAAGAACTTTCAAATTCCTCATTGCATATAAAATCTTGAGAATTATCGGGTTTTTAATTTTAGTATATTGTATAGCTTGTAAACATGAAAGTGAATCAGATCATATAATACATTTGGATTTGTCTAAGTAGCAATAAATTTCAAAGCCAAAATTATTGCCTTTGCTTCGGCAGTAAATATGGATGCGGCAGATGCAACTCGGTAACCATCCTTCGATCCATCTGTATAAACAGTTGAAAAATCTGAATAATTTGCCTTAATTTCAGCAAAATGTTGTTGAATTAAAAGAGGGTATGTTTCCGTTTTATTGTATTTACGGAGATCAAATATCATTTTCGGTTTGGGAAGTTCCCATGGAGGGCATTTGCAAGTTTCAACCTGAGCAACAGATTTTAAATCAAAAGTGGTTAAATGCGGTTTAAACGAATTCCTTATGGAGAAATTTTATTATCATGTTTTGCAAATATATCTTCATAAATGGGATTAAAAAATACAGTTATAGGCAGGATTTTCTGGATATGTTTTTAGCTTGACAGCGTATTGAAGTCCAAGCTTCAAACGTCTGTTGGAGAGTGAGTGCTCGTCAGCCTCTACATACAGACTCTCAACTGGTGAGGTTTTAAAGGCGCCAAGACACAGACGCAAACCATGGTGATGCACAGCATCGAGAATCTGTATGTAGGACCTCCTTGCAGAGCCATACACTATTGAGCCATAATCTAGTTTAAATCTAACTAGATATCTATATAAGTTAAGTAAAATGTTGCGATCAGTACCCCAGTCAGTGCTGCCGACAACTTTTAAAATATCTAATGCCTTTAAACATCTTGATTTTAACATTTTGATATGGGGTAGAAAGGTTAACTTTTTATCAAAAACTAACCACAGAAATTTGGTTTTATCAACCATTTTAATTGGGGTTCCGTTTAAGGTGAGTTCTGGACAAAGATGCAATTTCCTTTTGTTACAAAAATGCATCCCAACCGTTTTTGATGTAGAAAATTTAAAACCATTTTCCGAGGTCCATTTTTCAATTCTTCCAAGACAAAGATGTAATTGTCGTTCTATGTTATTCATATTTTTGCCTCTGTAGCATATTAAAAAATCATCAACATACAATGAACCTTCAATATTACTTTTCAACACTTCAACAAGGCTGTTAATTTTAAGACTAAATAGTGTAACAGAAAAAATACTCCCCTGAGGCCACCCATCTCTTGATTATACAAATCAGACATTGAATTTACTCTAACATTAAATTGTCTGTTAGACAGAAAATTCGAAATAAAATTTGGCATATTGCCTTTAAACCCCATATCAAAAAGATCTTTTAGAATACCATAGTTGCATGTAGTGTCATAGGCCTTTTCAAGATCGAAAAAGACTGACACCACATGTTCATTTTTCGCAAAATTATTACGGACAAATGATTCGAATCGAACAAGATGATCAAGAATACTGCGACCTTGTCGGAATCCACACTGGATGTTGGCTAATAGCCCATTTGATTCCAGGAACCAAACAAGGCGATCATTGACCATCCGTTCTAGTGTTTTACAGACACAACTGGTAAGAGCAATTGGTCGATAGATAATAGGATCCGTGTGATCTTTATTTGGTTTAGGAATAGGCACAAAGGTTGCAAGCTTCCAGATTGATGGTAAGTCACCAGATTCCCAGATATTATTCATGAGCTGCAAAAGAGCTTCCAGCGAGGAATCTGGCAAGTGTTTTAAAAATTGGTAGTGAATATTATCAGGCCCACAAGATGTATCATGGGCCTTTGACAGAGATGTTCTTCCAGAGAAAAGAGTTTATTATAATTTTCACCATTTTTCGATTTAAAGTTCAACTTTATTTATTCTTTTTGTTTTTTAACTTTTTTTAAATCTCCCCTGTAGATGTCGCCTCGACCCCTACCCCGCGACCTCCTCTCAGAAGGGGTGGAATTTGCTGGCGTTTTTGGGACGTTTTGCTGTTCTGGAGAACGAAGAGGAGACGGGGCTTTAGAATAATGTTAACGAGATGCAAAAGATAAACTAGTAGACTTTTTATTAGATGCAGATTTAGGAACTCAAGACTATTTACGATGGATGAAGTATCTATGTCGTCGGGAAGATCCCAGATAGATCCATTGCCCCAACTGTCTGATTTATTTGCATCTCTTTAATTTGATTTCTTACTTTCATTTTTTTTTTTAGGTGATGACATTGAGCTCTGTAAGGAAGATTGAGTTGACTGAGTACTGGTTTTGGTAGAATTTGGTTTCTTGCTGTAATAATTCTGTCAGATGGTTCAGTTTGAGCTGGCAACATCTTTAACGTTTCAGCATCAATGGGCCAGTTCATTCGAGTCTGTGTCGACTCGTGACTGAATGAACAGCTAACTTTGCTCGCATACGAAGGCTTGTTCGTAGCGTTGAAATCATTCGAAACAGAAGCTATCTGTTTAGCTTCCGTGTGACTGATGTTTCTTTCTTTTTTAATTCTAATTATATTTTTTTTTCTTTTAAGTAAACTGGGCAGTCCCGAGATGATGAAAAATGGGATCCATCACAATTTGAGCATTTGACAAAATCAGGGTGACAGGTTGTTCCCTCGTGTCCTTCCCCAGAACTCTTGAAGCATTTCTGCTTACCATGACATTGTTTGGTCCTATGAGCAAACTTTTGGCATTTGAAACACCTAATTGGGTTTGGGATGTACATGTCTACCTTGATGCCTAAGCATCCCAATTTCAAAGAGGAAGGAGGAGTTGGAGTTTTGAAAGTCAAAAGATAAGTATTTTATTTAATCATTTGGTCATTCTTTTTAATTTTGACTCTAACCACATCAGTTACATCTTGGTTTGAACGTTCTTTGCAAATTTCTCCAACAGTTAGATCAGAAAGATAATGAATTCTGTCTCGAATGATTTCCTTGCTACTGTTTAAACTAGTGTGTGCAGAGTCCGAAACAGTTAAACCAGTTATAGTTGTCAATTTCAGCAAATTTGTTGATTGACTTTTGTTTATACATTCAACTAACAAATTCCTTGATCTCATTTTAGAAACTTTTTTTGACCGTTCCAGCAATGCCTTGAATACATTTCTGAATTACAAAAGGAGAAATTTTGGATATAGGTTTGTCGACAGTACCTGTAATCACAATAAATCGGGGCCAACTATCATCTTCCCTACAGAGCTCAGAGTATTCACATTTTCTTTTTTTTAATAGAGCTGATTTGGAGTTTGGGTTTTGGTGTGCCATATTGAGAGGAAAAATATTCACTATTCTTATCATCCACCCTCCTCGGAGTGCCCACAAGGGCAATACTATATTACCGTTGCGAGCCGGGGTCAAGTGCCAATGCTGAAACCGACCTCCAAATAATGTATCTCGTCCCCAAAATTAGTCGAGCAATTTGATAAAATAAATTTGTCGCTTTCTTTTACGGTTACTGAGGAGATGCACCCACAAGAAAAACAGTGTTTGGGGATAACTCTTACAAAGAAAAATATACGGTTAAGAAGGGTTAGTTTCATAAACTATGCAATATCATATACCAAACATCAAAGCGACATCTTGAGAAACAAAACTTACACGCAAGTAATAAAAGTGGCGGAAGAAGAAAAAAAAATAAAAATCAGAACAAATACAATACGTTTTTCCACAGAAAAGTGGAAAGACCTAATAATAATCAGAACAAATACAATAGGTCTTTACACAGAAAAGTGGAAAGACATAATAAATTCTAGTATAACAAGCTTCAAGTGGCCATTGTGAGTTTTGAAGGACTTTTGTGTGTAAAGTTAATTACCAAATCAGCAGACTGAAGTTCAACCGTCGGTATGTGCCTTCGGAGGGATCTATTTGTAATAAAAATTCTCACGGCTTGCTAAGTATTGAAACATGTACTGATAGAAGCAATCTCGTTACAATTCACCCACCTCAACAACTATCATACCTTTTTGACTCTCATTACACATACCCTGGCTATAATAACTAAGTTCTTGTTTCAAAATCACGTTGTCTCCACAGGACTGGACCTCAGAAATTCGAGCCTGGATCTCTTGGTTGAAAAGTTTCATTGTAAGCAGTAACTCTCTATCAACGAAATCATGATAGGAAATGCAGGCTCTTGAATATCGTATCAACTGGGAAATATACTCTATATGCAGGCGCTGCTGACATGTTGCTATATAGAAATGAAACGTTTCACAATTGGGAAGCATGAATCATCTCTTTTATCGTAATCTTTTGTTTTAAATTGTCAATTTCTAGATGTAAGTTAAGATGTGATGCAGACTTAACTTATCTGTTGTATCCTTTATTTTAAGTTCGATGAGATAGATACGTTCAATATATTAACCAAACTCATTTATAACTGAATTATTCAGTGAGATGACATCATCTTTATAACGGAATGCTATGTTCAAGGGTAATGCTAGCTTTTTACCACTCGCCAAAGAAGCCCATCTATTAAATCTACCTCATATAGGTTTCTAGTGTTCTAATTGAACTAACAATTGCATGCGTTAGTGGACAATGTATTATTCATATGTTTATGAGTAAGATGATGAAATTAATACAATTGAAAGAAGAATTATTCAACATTTCCTTTGGCGGAATCGGGATTTATTGTCAATTGTTTTCATTTTAAGATAACGCTGTTGTCAACAGTACGTAGTCTATTAATAAATTATCTTTAAATTGGTGGATATTCAATTCTAAGAAACATAGTCATTTAATCCTACATATCATTTGTTTCTCATATCTGTTACTCAGCTTTTTATTTGGTCGAGTTTCCTTTTCAATGAATTTTTCTTTTTTTTTTCGATGTAAAGAAGTAAAACACTAATACAACTAAGAAGAGAAATGTTTTATTGTATTTGAAAGCTTTTGAAAACTCATTTAAAATCAACTCTTGCAGTAAACGACATAGATAACAATATCTCAAAAGCTGATTCATAAAAAGCGAAAAGTGGTATTTTTACAACATAAAAAGAAATCTTTTATTTGTTTTTTTTGTAAAAAAAAAAACACAAAGACAAAAATTATTACAATAATAATGATAATAATAAAAAACAATCTTAAAACGCGAGCTGTTTTACTACTTGTTAAATTTTATTGAAAGCGTCAAGATTTACAAAACATAAACATTCAATGGTGTTTTTAATAAAACGACGTTATATGAATGTAACAACAAGATAAAACATGAATCTCCCATAGATTAATGTAATAATACAATAAGACTGTCTTTCCAAAACACGAAGGAATACAAAAATGTGATTTCAGAAATTTCTTCCGTATCTTAATTGAACTCTAAATAATTTTGAATTGTCGTTCTTACAAATTCTTTTTAAATAAACGTTGATATTTCCCATGTATATAAGAAAGACAATTCCAATCTGTTATAAGAGCAAATATTTAAATTAGTTATTATATCAAAATTGTTTGACTTGTACTAATATGTTTTTTACAAAAAGCATGAATCTTCCATAGATTTATATAATAATGCGATAAGACTGTCTTTCCAAAACACGAATAAATACAAAAATGTAAATCACGTATGGGAATTGAGGGATGGATTATTGAACTTGATTTCGGAAATTTTTTCCGTATCTTAAGGTGGTACCAAACACCTTGACTAAAATTAATTTGGCTCGTTTAATTTTCATAAAATTTTGACAAAATATTTACTTTGACCCTTTGACAAAAATATAAAAATTTCAACAAACTTGAACCACACTTTATCGGAAAAATTTCATTGGATATATAGCAGTTTGAAAAACACTAATTTTGATCATTGAGAAGCTTAATATTTCCTTAACAATAGAACGTGATTAAAACGTTCAGCTGATTTTTACAGAGTTATCTCCCTGTAGTGTTATGTACCACCATAATTTGATTTTAAACATATTTTATTCATTAAGATATGAAAAGGATTGAGCAACAGGCACAGCATATAAAAGCTCTCTCCATATTACATGTACACGGTATAAATCAAATATTAACAACTGTATTTAAAATAATATTATATAGTGGAAAATACATGCTACTTATGAGCACACACAAGCAAATATATATTTACAGTCACTGTGTTAATTACTAAATGTAAAGTATATGTAGGCAATTAATCATCATTTATTCAAGTACATGTACCTTGAGACATGTAAATATCCTCTATAATTCATTAGAAATATATATTTAATGTTTGGAAGAGACACTAAGCTTACTTAGTGGAATAAATGTATTAATGTTGAAGGGGAAAAAGAAAGGAAAGAAATGAAAAAAAAAACACTAAATAAAATAAAAATTAAGAAAATTTCAAACAAAACGGTGAGTGTCACTGATATATTTCTGAACAGATTTAAAAATAGCAATATTCATATCATATGAAAATAATCTGTTTCCAAAGAGTAATAAATCAATATTTATGTCAACATTATCAACACTTGAGTAAATGGAATAAAGTAAAATCTGTCTTACATCATTTTACTTAGGGCAAATAATAAGAAATGCTTGTTATCCACAACAGGGTGATTACAGTTTGCACAAATAGTGTTCTCTGATAAAAATTGATTAAACAAATGAGATTTTAGGTTGCTAGCATTATTTCTGAGTTGACAATGACTTATGTTATGTTTCCTTATCCCATAATTGAGAGGTTTAAATATTTCATCAGTCCTATAAAACTTATCCAGCTAAATATACACAAACTTGGGGATTTGTGTATACTTAGAGGAAGACTATTCCAAAGTCTTATAGTGGGAATGAAACTATTAAAGTAAGAGTTAGTTCTAGCAAGAGGAGGGTGAACAGTATTATTTTCATTCCTCAAAGTATAAGGGGTTTGTCTCGGAAAATATGGCTGGACTAACTCATATAAGTATGCAGGTGTCATCCCATTTAATATTTTATAAAACAGTATAAGCTTATGTTTATTTAGTCTATACTCCAGAGTTTCTAATCCTACTTCAATATAAAGTTTTTGTCTTGAGGAATTACGCCGTAGGCCAGTAATAACTTTAGCAGCTTCTATTTGAATATTTGCAAGAAGCTCGGACTCGTGCTGGGAGCAATTGGCCCAAACAACATATCCACACTCTAATATAGGTGTAATAAAAGCATAGTAAATACGTATAAGTGAATTCCTGTCTAATAAATGTTTAACTTGTCGAGGCACAGATAAACGAGAGCATGCATTTTTATAAATATTATCAATATGTGTGTTCCATGAAGTTGATGACTGAAATGTTATCCCAAGATGACAGTGAATATTTATTTTCTCAACCTCTTCACCATTTATCCCAAAAAATACAGGCGGATGCTCCCTGTCCCTTCTAGTAAATACAATATTTTTTGTTTTCTTTGAGTTAATTGAACAGCCCATGATTTTGCCCAATTTGAGATAACATCTAAGTCATCAGTCAAAGAAGCAGCTGCTACAGCATGATCATCATCTACTATAACATATAAAGAGGTGTCATCTGCAAAAAGTCTAATATCATTAACAATGTCATTTACTATATCATTCATATAAATGAGAAACAGAAAGGGTCCCAACAATTATCACTGAGGGACACCTTTATGTATACTTCTAAGAGTTGATGAAAAACCTTCTGAAACTACCGTTTGTTGACGATCTGAAAGATAACTTTCTATCCAAGATAAGAGCTGATCATTTAAGCCAGATTGTTAAAGTTTAAATAAAAGTCCTTTGTGTCAAAAGCCATAGATACATCACAAAATACAAACCTTACATCCATATTACTGATAATTTTATGTTATATTTCAATTAACTTATTAAAATAGAGTCACCTGGCTGGAATCCAGATTGACACTTTGACAAAAGGTTATTACTCCTCGTATAATTATACAAGTGTTTAAAAAGAACCTTTACCATAACCTTACAAACAATACTAGTAACAGAAATTGGACGTTAGTTAAGAGCTGAATGTGGACTACCTTTTCCTTTGAAAATAGGATTAACATGTGCAATTTTCCATAACAATGGAACCTGTTTAGCTGAAAGAGACATATTAAATAATTTAGTTAATGGTTTAGAAATAAAGCTAGCAACCTCTTTTAAAATTCTAGGACTGATACCGTCAGGTCCAGCTGATTTATTTATATTCAAAATTTTTAACTGGTCTAAAATTTCTTTCTCAGTGATGACGAATTTGTTTAAATGACATGGAGGAGGCTCGTTATTATCAGGAATTTCTGGTTCCGTATCAATATTAACTATATTTGCAAAATGGTTGTTCAGGATCTCTGATTTGTGCAATGGATGAATACAAATTTGGCCATCATATTCTACAAAAGGGGGTGAATCTCTGTTTTTGTGAAATTTGACACCGACTTGGGCCACCATTTACCAGGAGGAATATTTTTTATTAATAAGTTGTGATGTCAGTTTGCACTTAAAGTCATCTTTTGTCTTTCTAACTAAACTAATAATTTCATTACGAATTTCTCAACATTTTTTCCAGTGATCTGTACATTTGAAGTTTTCGCTTTATGGTGAATTCTATTACGATGTCTTATCTTGTTTCTAATTAAGTTGTTGATAAACGGTTTATCATTTGGTCGTACTGTAATAGTTTTAGTAGTTATATATCTATTGACATTACTTTCAAATGTTTGACAAAGTTCATATAAACATCATTTATATTATTTGAGTTAAAAACTACATCATCCCCGTCAGTTTCGATCAACTGGTTTTTAAGACCCTCATAATCTGCACGTTTGAAATTTCGAATTTGTCTTTTAAACGAGTGTTGTTTAAAAGTTCTAAATGAAATTTCAACTGAAACAGGAGAATGAGAACTGCATATCGGAGTAAGAACAGTTACTGATTTAATTAAGTTTTTGCGATTTGTCACACATAAATCAATACAAGTTCCAGTTTGGGTTGTAAAGTTGGTAGACTCCCAAACAACATTTTCTAAATTTAAACGGTTAAGTAACTTTTTGAAAGAGTTACTTGTGCTTGACAACATACCGCAATTAAAATCACCACAAAGGAAAAGTGACAAATTACAATCAAGTGCTTTATCTACTGACTCACTAAATAAGTCCCATATATGAGAACTAAAAATTTGTCATTGTTACAATTCCTCACTTTAATCCAAAGTAACTCAAGATTGCTTACGGATAGGTCATTCCGTATAATACAATGTAGACTATTTTTCACAAAAATGGTCACACCTCCACCATGTCTATTTCTATCTAACCATTTAGGTTTATGAAACCCATTTAATTTAATTTGGTCATCATTAATTGGCTTGTCGGGATGAGATTCTGATATACAAATAATGTCATACTCATGTACTTCATTGTTAACGAGGTCTAACTTAGGAAGTAAACTAAACACATCATTGTGTACTATTTTCAAATTCTTTTTATTACTCTGATCTGGACCTGAATTTTGCTCAATTCCTGCGACCAATAACAAAAACTGTATAATATTACTGGGGATAAAAAAAATTGTTAAGATTATAGGGAGGATTATGTTGTGATTAATATAGTTTATAACTTTAAAAATTAATATAGTTTACAACTTTAAAAACATTGATCAGTCAAAACTATCAAAACTGATGATGAATACATACTCAAACATAAGCAAATGATTCACACTTTGTACAGACCATTGAAACACGTACCAAAAGCTGACATTGATTGACAGGACACTTAATTAAAGTCGCTAAAAATATTGAGTTGTCTTCCTTACAACTTCCTTTAAGACAAAAGTTGGTATTTCTCATGTCTAAATTTACAAATAGAGTCTTCGAAAAACAATTTAAGTCTGTTATAAGAGTGAATTATTAAATTCATAACATTAAAATTGTGTGTATCGAATGATAATGGCTTTTACTATATCATAATCGAAATCATTAATGGTTGTTCCCTGTACTTCTGTAGCGAGTTTTAGCGCTTTCTTTAAATAGCCTTTGCTTGAACTATATACCATCTTGTGGCGAAAAGGGCTGTCTTCGGGACACCTGTAATAAACAATGTAAATTTGTATTTCAGACCAACTATTAGGTATCTTTTACAATAATAACAACAGATCAACCTGGCTAGCGTTTCACAAAAAATCGTACGATTTACGTTTACGATTAAACTTACCTTAAACGTATGATTTAGCTACGAGTGTTTCACAAAGGTGATCGTAAACGTAACGTAAACTTACGATTACAAAGAAAAAATGGTGCTTTCTTTGACAGCCGCGTTAGTGTCTAAAAAAAGAATCTTTCTTTCAAAACCAGGAAGAAAATTCATATCATAGATTTTTTTCAGCTCAGCTTTCAAAGTCGTATTTTGAAATGGTTATCAGTTTTTTTTTTTTGTATGGTAAATATGTTTCGTGAGGTAAGTGTCCCGTCTAGTTTTAAGATATTTTTTGCTTTGTTTTTATTAGAAAAAAATTGCTGTAGGTGGGTTTGTTTTTTTTTTTTTTTTGCAAGCTGGGTCTGTTTTTGATATAGCCGTCGAAGAATGATGAAATCATAAAAAAAACAGACAAATTCACTAGGAGTTCGGCATTTCTTGAATCCAAAACAAAATGAATTTCTAAATTGTTTACATGAAATTATACGTATCTTCAAATGTTATTATGAACTGGTATTCAATTCATTAAGCATCGTGATAGTTTCTGATGCGTGTCTAGGCTTTTTTTTTTTTTAAAGAAACCCACCGTCAACACAACGTTAGGACTTGGACATTGTAAAAAGTCTATGCATACACATATGTGAAGCTCTATATAAGGGGGCGCCCCATCCCCCAGCCCCCTACCCCACTCAAATCCGCCTTTGAGTTTTAATACTGATTCAATCAGACTTTTACTTCAAAGGGACACGACATCAAGACTCACTATAGAACAACTGCTATAAACGCCTAAAACTACATTCCAAGCTCCCGTTAAAAAGCCATATAAAAATAAGGAGATATGGTATGATTGCAAATGAGACAACTATCAACCAAAGTTCAAATGAAGTGGATGTAAGCAATCATAGGCAGCCGTACGGCCTTCAACAATGAGAAAACCCAATACCGACCTGACCTGAAAAATATGCAACAATTCAATTGAAAAAACTAACGGCCTAATTTATAACAAAACAATTTACGAGAAAGAAATAACCCGGTATGACAGACATGAACCAACGACAACCACAGAATTACAGGCTCCAGACTTTGGACAGGCACATATAGAATGTGGCAGTGTTAAACTAGTTTGCTGGCGCCAAACCCTCTTCCTAACATGGGACAGTGGTGTAAAAGTACAACATAAGAACAAACTATTAAGATCAGTTGAAATGGGCTTAACTCATCAGATCGACACAAAGCAGAAAACATCTAACGAAAACACAGACCGGACGTGTCATTGTATCTATCATCCCACACCAAAAAACACTAAGTTAAGATCTGAGAGTACTGGCAGTTACTGACAGCTAGTTCAAAGCCAATAACAACTAATACCAAAAATCATGTGATTAAGACTAAAATATCAATCAGTACACATCGAACATCCAATGGATTTAGTGTGAAGACGTCATCAACAGTCAGAGAAAAACATGACCTTGTGCAATGCCAAAATATAGGTATCGACAGATTGTAGTACCTTTAAAGTAAATAAGAAGATGTGGTATGAGTGCCAATGAGACAACTTTCCATACAAATCTGCATATTTTCATTTCATATTGTATAATGCTATGCTATGCATTTGCCACTGTGTCATCCAAAAATATAATGGTCATCAGGAGATTTAAAAGATTTTTAAAAGCATAAATGTCTACGTATTTTTTATTATATTTGTTTTTTCGGTATCTGGGGGTTTTCGTTTCCCCAAATTTCTAATTCATATAAATGACGAAAATCAATTTGATTTTTTTATTCATTTGTGTGTCTATTAAGGTATAAAACCACTAATTCATAGCCCTATTGATTTCTATGTTAAATTCTGCAATTTCAAGCATAAAAGGCTACTTTGTCTTAAGTTCAAATAAAGTGGCAGTCATTTCATGTCAAAACTATACCTTATCCTGACTTGTGCTGAAAAATTCAACACAACCTTTAATTGCATATTAGAGCGTACTGGTTCCCGGAAGTTTGATAGTACAAAAACAGGCACTTCTGATCTGAACAACAGGGCAAATGTGCACTCCTATTATAATTTTATATACTTCTTTATTAATCAAAAGAAACTTTCAACAAGGGTTCTACAGTGATTCCAAGTCCCCAAGCTTTCATTTGATACCAAAACTACCCAAATATTTCACCCAAAGATACAGCTATGCGTAGGAACTATTTTGTTTAAAATATGTACTACTTTCTTGTTCTTTCTGACTGGGCCTGAATTAGTGGTTCTATACCTATAGGGCGAATCTAAAATCCTGCTGATGCACATCCCCAGACCCCCTTTGTCTCATTTTTTTAGGAGTGCGCTACGGCCGTGAATTCAGTGTAACTATATAGGCTGAAATATCAAGAATATAAGAAGGTCTGGGCGAGGTTTCCTTGTAATCTGTATTCTCTAATTTTTTTAACCATTTTTCTATATTCTTCATAAATTTTGCACATTATTCTCTATCCTTATTATTTTGGCCTATTTTTTCTCTATTATTTTTTTTTACCCATTTTCTGTAATGTTAGCCCTTTATTCTATATTTTGTACACCCCATATAACTTTTTTTAATTACAGGACCAGTCAGCAATTTATGGCCAAAACATTAATGTTAAATAGATAAATCGATGCATTATCAAGAATCGGTGCAAGACACCAATCCCTGCTAGCACTATTGCGTACCAATGTTAATTTTGCATATTTGTTAAACAGTTCTCTGCATAATGAACATGCGCACCAAGTTTCATTTTGATGTGACCTCAAAGTAACTTAAACCAAAAATTTAACCTCATACACGTTTAACTGACATTTCATTGAAAACTGACTCTTGAAATCTTGGTCAAACCATAACGTTTGCATAAGGACAAGTGGCGATAAGGGTCGTTTTTTTGGACTCGTCGCCACTTTCATTTAATTTGTCATATTGTAACCATTGGGAAATCGTGACAGTTTTGTGTTTATTTTATATACCGGTGTTCTGTTCGTAGCAACATGTACAATGGAGGTGATTAAATAAATAAATATGCTTAAAATACAGCTTTAATTTATTTCTATGACAGTTTAAACCGGCTGAATAGGACATTTATACGTCAATATGCTCTTTAAATATTACACAAAATTAAGTGCATACTTTTTGGCAATTGTTTATATATTTTAATTGTGAGAGTTTTTGAATTATACAGGTACTAGTAGATACATGTGGTAAATATATTAAACTCGAAGGAAAATGTCAAAGATAGAAAAAAATGTCAATACTATCAACAAACAAAACTATAGACAAATAACTAGTATTCAAGAGAATTTTGTAACGTAATAGGGCCTCGATGGATGAGTTGTTTAAGTAGTTCAACTACAGCAATCACTAGTTTGTTAACATTGCTCGTGACCGTACTTTGACCTTAATTGACTTGGATTCTCCACGATATAGCACAGAGTAATAAAAGTGGCGTTAAACATCAGCAATCAATAATCAATATAACGCAACGAACATCAAGAGTCTTTTGTGGAATACAATATATCCCTTGGTTTTATGTAGAAATAGTTCACCATTATATTTGTTTCGTAATCTCATACATCTACGCCATATATAAATTCTTTAAATGATATTTACAAATTTTGTCTCGTGCTATTGGTGGAGTCCGTAAAAAGGTTTTTTCGTACATGAGGAGTATACTTTTGTACTTTTACATTTATGTCATAACTATTGCCGTATATTAACTACTACACGTTCTCTCTTTCAACCCCCAATGAATTGACTGGTATAGATAAAAATTGGACTGCCTGATCTTCTCTCGTCACGAAGTAAAACCCTCGCTGAAGTGGTCGTCAGTTCGGATGTGCTGAATGTATAAATACGCAGCCACGTCCGCTCGGTATGGAAAACGATGTCCCGTGCATTCCACACTCTCTGCACGTTAAAGATTCAAAGTCAAACATATGTATAGGAACAGTTAAAAGAATAAATCGAAAGGAACAACATTTTTAATAACGGAAAACATACACGAGCAATAGCGAAATGAATATTAGTTCGAGCTCATATAACTACTACAATTACAAAGAGATGGCTGCCTTGGTAAATTATCTGTTGCACTTTGATTGGGGACTGGTCATTTGCAACCGAAGGGTGAGTGGGAAGAAATCAACGGGGCCTTGTAAAATTTTGGGAATGGAAAGGGGGAGTATCCAACTTTTTAATACTTCAAATGGGGGGGTGGGGGCATCGAAATGTTTTCAAAAGATTTGAGCAACTCTGTAAATCAAACATGCAAAAAATTATAGCTAATTGGTGAATAAAACTTTTTTTCCTTTATGACCTTGAGATGCGTAATCAAGAGTCGCACACCCTACCGTGCGCTCCCCATACAATAAAACAATGTAATATTTTGGCACAAAGAAAATTATTTCCGCTCGGCTCAATTCTTAAGATCCGAAATTCTAAGTTTCAACATGCCCTTCCAGGAGAGTATTTTATCTGAAGCTAAAATGGAATGACGGTGTGGTAAATGTCAATGAGACCATATCTGGCATATCCAAATAAAGTTCCCTGAAGCTCTAGATCCCCTACTGATACAATATAATAATAATAATAATAATAATAATAATAATAATAATAATAATAATAATAATAATAATAATAATAATAATAATAATAGAAATTGTATGCTTTTATTGTTTGTTATAACGAACAAAAGTATTGAGTAATGAGTAGGGGGTGTTTGGAATTTTTATGTCTTTGGAAGTGGGGTCTTGAATTTATTTTTCTTTCTTCAAGATAGGGACTTCAAAAAAATAAGAGAAATTCCAATGTTTCTTCCATCCACTGGAATGCTTAAAAATTAGAATCTCGTCACCTTAACAAAAATTTGAAAATGAAAAAAACATATCTAGGATTTGGAAATTGTAGTTTTTTTTATACCTACAACATTCTAAATTTGAAAATGAAATTTTATAAGTAATAACAAAAACAATAACATGATGGCAAAGTGAAATATCATAGTTTCAAATTAACCTAGAATTATAGAAATCTTTTTAATTAAAAAAGAACAAAGCAGGTATAGAGTACGGGGTTCAGGCATACATTTTATACCACAAAGAAAATGCGAACCTGATAAAGCATGTAAAGCGCATGGCAACTAGTGTAATTACTTTGAAACTATGGGTTCATAAAAACTCTACCATTACATTCATGTATATAAATTATTTTTTTCTCAATCTTGACAGTTATTTGTTTGCAAATCATCGTAATTTATATACAAAAAAGTATATTAAATAAAGTGCAACGTCCTCCGCTATATAACATTATCACTATAGGGGATGATTGCAACTTTAGTTTGACATATTTTCATTGTTAACTTCATAAACTCCGTGTAAAACACCACCATTGTGGTGTTTAATGCTGTATATGACATAGATTAAAGAACTAGTAAATAAACGTTTATAATTTTCTTTTTTGAGAATATTTAGTACCAAGTTGCATGGAACGTACCAATCCCCCTTAATTATAGCAGATGTCCCTATTGGCAATGCTGTGCTAGCTCAATCACTTCTAAGTTTTTATGGTCAAATATTTGGACCTTTGGAAGCAAGGTGCTCGTTTTAGTTCAATTAAAAATAAACTCAAATATAGGAATGGTAAATTTACGATTATTTCAGGAATTTAAAATATCAGTTACTTATGATTGGGACAAAATAACACGAATACATGTATTCTGTTCATCCAATGGAACTTAATCTTCTGTAAGATAACGTAATGTTGTTGAATTTAACAAAATGTCAACTTTCTATTATTATTATTATTATTATTATTATTATTATTATTATTATTATTATATTGTATCAGTAGGGGATCTAGAGCTTCATGTGGGTTAGTCGTTGTGACTTCAGGGAACTTTATTTGGCTATGCCAGATATGGTCTCATTGACATTTACCACACCTTCATTCCATTTTAGCTTCAGATAAGAATAGTCTCCTGGAAGGGCATGTTGAAACTTAGAATTTCGGATCTAAATTGTGCGACTCTTGATTACGCATCTCTAGGTCATAAAGGAAAAATAGTGTATTCACCAATCAGCTATGATTTTTGCATGTTTGAAATACAGAGTTGCTCAAATTTTGAAAGCATTTCGATGCCCCCCCCCCCCTTCCCCCCCCCCCTTTCCCCCATTTAAAGTATTAAAAAGTTGGATACTCCCCCTTTCCATTCCCAAAATTTTACAAGGCCCCGTTGATTTCTTCCCACTCACCCTTCGGTTGCAAATGACCAGTCCCCAATCAAAGTGCAACATATATTTTACCAAGGCAGCCCCCTCTATTTAATTGTAGTAGTTATATGAGCTCGAACTAATGTTTATTTCGCTATTGCTCGTGTATGTTTTCCGTTATTCAAAATGTTGTTCCTTTCGATTTATCCTTTTAACTGTTCCTATACATATGTTTGTCTTTGTAAAAAATATATTCGATAATTATATACAATTTCATTACAATTTTAAGACAGTTCCAAGCATCGTCAATCATTGTACTTCTATGCATAAAGAACACAGTGATAGGAAGATCAACAAATTACAAACAAAGAAATCAACAAATAATCCCATAAATTCCATCAATATATTGATGTGGCGAGAGCACTTCAGAGTAAAGTTGGTAAGATCTAGATAGGAGTGAGAAATGATTGAAAACACATGTTAGAGTTGAAAGGTTTAAAGTTGCGATTGTGGGAATTCAGAAAGAAATATTTATGCTAGGTCAGTTGATAATCTGAGCTGAAACTGTAAACACATATTAATAGATTATAAGGATATTTTACACTATACTGAAATGGAATTAAAAATGTAACTTTAATGATTGGGACACATACGATGTGATATAAAATCTTGGCAAACATCGTCGTCAACAACCCCACAATGTAAGAGAGAAATGTAAAAGTGAAAAAGTATACATCATTAGTCAGCTAGTTCCCCTGATACCTTGGTCCTATGCAACATCGAGGATTACAAGCGTATCATATGGTGGAGGTCCCGGTGGTTGTTTAAAATGGACTTGTTATGTCATACCAGTTGAGAAACAGAACTATTGAACATTCAAAAATGAGCGATTCCGAAAGTGAGGTTACTATTCAAAATCAGCCCGAACCTGAAGAAAATTCAGCCGAAATACCTAGTCAGCCAACACCAACACCAGCCACAGTGAACAGGGAACATTTCGAAGCTTTAATGAACAACATAAGTCAAACGCCAAAAACATTTCAACATGGATCAAAATAATCTACACCGGTATTTTCTATAGATAGTTTTGCCGGTTTACCTACAGAAGATGCCAACCTATGGCTCGATAAATTTGATGCGTGGATTGCGTTTCATGGATAGAACAAAGAAAATGAAAAAATCGCAAGTGCCATGCGTCTCAAACTTAAAGGAGGTGCGCTATCGTGGTTCAATGGTCTGCCTAATAGTGTTAAACGAAACAGTGATCAATTATTTACCAAATTTAAGGACCATTTTAATGGACTTCACCCGACGTGGATGCTTGAACAACATTTATATGAACGATGTATGCTTCCATCAGAATCCCTCGAAGTCTACATTAGTGACATTGAGAAACGGTGTAGCCGTTTGTGCAAAACAGACAGGGAGACTACAACCGTATTCATCAGAGGACTACCTGGATCGTTACGTGTGTTTGTGATTCAAAGGGACCTACAATACTTCAAAGATGCCGTGCAATCTGCAAGAGTGGCACAAGAATCGATGGCCGGACTCACAAGCACCTTCGAATATGGAGCTTCAAACTCAGTGTTGAATAAACTTTCCGACCAGGAGAAGGCAATCAACGATTTGAAAGACACTATATCCGCTATGCAGATTTCTCCCCCTAGAATAAACAAAAGTGAGTACAAAGTAGAGTGTAAACTCTGTACGAAAGCCAGACATTCTGCCAAAGACTGTCGAAGTTACAGTATACAAGAAAAATCTGGTTTTAATAAAAAGAGGGACATCGAGTGTTATAATTGTCACAAGCGTGGACATTACGCGAGAGAGTGTCGAGAATATTATATGGGAAACTAAAAAAGCCTAACAGTTCGGGGCGACTAGTTAGGCCGGAAGGACTTATTGACCCGTCAAGCCCAACAGTAAGTGACAGTTGTGTACAGTAAACGCTGCTTCTTTGATAAACAATTATATTAAGATTTCTATTGATAGTTATGATACATTTGCCTTGATAGATACAGGTGCAGATATTTCTGTCGCAAATCCTTCTTTAATTAGCAAATTGAGAAATATCAGTGTAAGAGTAAAGATTGATATATATGATAAAGAGTCTATTTTGATACCCAATAATGAAAAGGTTAAAATTATTGGTGTAATGAGTGTAAATATTGTAGTTGAGAAGGAGAATGCACATGTTAGATTTTATTTAGTACCTGATCTAGAACCTAACATTATTTTAGGTATTGATTTTCTTAAGAGTAAAGGAGCAGTGATTGATTTTGTAAATAGAAAGGTTACTTTTTATCCTAGGCGTCAGTTAGTTGCACAAACTGATGTTACTGTACCCCCCAGGTCAGAGAAGGTAATTATTGCAAAAATTAAAGGCACACGTCTGCCTGATTTCATTTTAGGTATTTCTACAGAGTCCCCTGTTTTGGCTTCTCATAGCTTATAAGCTGCGAAATCACTTTCGGAGGTTAGAAACGGGACAGTAGCACATGGTTTATGCAATTTAACAGATAAGCCTATTACAATTAAGAAGAATTCTAATGTAGGGAAATTTGTGTGCTTATCGGACAAAGATAAGGTGTGTGTTGTTAACGAATCAAAGACGTCTGCGTCTGTGCAAAACACGCCCATCGAAGATGAGGGCTCTGTAATGAAGGAAATACTTTCACACATAGGTCGTGACCTAAACGATAATGAGATCAGCTGGTAAATTTACTAGAAAATTACTCTAATGTTTTTGTAAACGGTGGAAAGTTAGGAAATTGCGATATTTTACAACATGAAATTAGCATGCCATGCGATCAAAAACCGATTAGACAACGACCGTAAAAGATTGGTAATAAACAAAAACAAATATTAGAAAACATGATAGAGGATATGTTAAAACAAGATATTATAGAACCAAGTACTAGTCCTTGGGCAACGCCATGTTTTCTTGTTGCTAAAAAAACAATACCGAGTATAGATTCGTGGTTGATTATAAAAAAATTAATTTTATAATAGAACAGGATGCTCATCCTCTTTTAACTACTGACGATGCATTAGAAAGCTTGGGGGCCACCCAACCCTCATACTTTAGTTGTTTGGACCTTCGTAGTGGATTTTATCAGACTCAGATCAGTCCTAATTCTCGCCAATATACAGCATGGAAATGTCATTTAGGACTTTTTCAATTTAAACGTCTTCCGATGGGACTGAAAAATAGCCCTCAAATGTTTCAAAGATTAATGGAAACGGTATTACGAGGAATGACATTCAAATTTTGTTTGATTTATTTAGATGACATAATAGTGTTTTCAAAGACATTTTAGGAACACATTGAACACTTGAGAGACGTTTTTGTTAAACTACGAGATGCTGGACTTAAATTGCATCCCCCAAAATGTTCTTTGCTCAAAGGGAGATAAATTATTTAGGACAAAAAGTTAGCAACGAGGGTATTTCGCCAGATAAGTCAAAAATCGACGCAATCACTAAGTATTCCGTTCCACGTAAACTTAAAAATCTACGTGCCTTCTTAGGTTTATCAGGATATTATAGAAAATTTGTTCAAAATTATGCAAAGATTGCTGCTCCGCTTTATGCACTGTCTAAGAAAAACTGTGATTTTGTATGGTCAAAAGAATGTGACAGTGCATTTGAACACTTAAAATCCGCCTTGACGTCACCACCGATTTTGGCGTATCCAGACTACGATAGACCTTTTCGTGTTTACACTGATGCTAGCTCTTTTGCGTTAGGTGCTGTTCTCTGTCAAGAACAAAGTGGTCAAGAGAGAGTAATTTGCTATGCTGGTCGTGCATTGAGTAAACATGAAAAAAACTATGGAATTACCGAACTGGAATGTCTAGCACTAGTTTTTGCTATAAAGAAATTTGACTGTTATCTCCGATTTACAAGTTTCACGGCTTACGTGGATCATGCCGCTTTGAAATGGCTACTTTCGCTTAAGGAACCAACAGGCAAATTTGCTCGATGGGTAGCACTCATACAATCATATAACTTTGAAATCGTGTATAGACCTGGATCATATATATATGTTGATTCACCGGATGATGACCTCGACAACGAAAGTCTTTTGAATATATAACCATCTTATCAAATACACGAAACTCAACAGTTAAATACGAAAGAATCATCAAATCCGATATTTTCACCACCTGTTAGTAAAATTGCCTGTCAATCAGTGAAACAGTGCTGAGACATTCATGCTAATGCTGATAATTTATTCTCAACGACTGAAATAAAATCTGAACAACGTGCAGATAACAACTATAAAGATATCATAGACTACTTAGAGACCGGTAGATTACCTAAAGATAAGGACAAGCACAGAAAAGTATAATTGCTGCAGCCATTTTATTTCTTACATGATGACATTTTATATCACGTTAATAAACGATCAAAACGTGGACAAAGAGACTTAAATGCAAATATTCAGTTAGCAATTCACGAGAAATGGTTCCAACAATTTTAGCAGAAACCCACAATAGTCTATTTTCTGGTCACTTAGGAATAAGTAGAACTATCCGTCGGACTCAACGTCTTTATTTTTGGCCATTAATGAATAGCGACATTGAAAACTGGATAAAGTCTGTGAACTTTGTTTGGAGCGTAAACAACTTCCAAATCCTGTCCGAGCTCAGCTATCTAGCATTGCTATAGCATCAATGCCTTTTGAAAGAGTCAGTACTGACATTATGGGACCGTTACCCGTTAGTGGACCGTCCAATTATCAATATGTGCTTGTATTTATTTGCTATTTTACAAAGTACGTTGAATTTATACCTGTATCAGATATAAGAGCATCAACAGTAGCTAAAGCGTTTGTAGAGAATGTACTGTGTCGTCATGGTTCGCCAAGTTTTTTATACCCCGACAGAGGATCCAATTATTTATCGAACATTGTTAGAGAAACTTGCAAACTATTTGAAATTACAAAAACTCATACGACGAGTTACCACCCACAGTGCAATGATCAAAGTGAAAGAATGATGCGATCCGTAAAAGACATGTTATCAAAATATTTAGATGATAATAAGAACTGGCATAACTTTCTGCCTTTATTCAATTCGCATATAGCACAGCGCCGTCTGTGGATACAACAGACTATTCACCATTCTTTTTAGTGTATGGCCGACATCCGAAAAATCCGATCGATTCTAACTTACCAAACTTAGATGTCAACAAAACGGCTCAAGAATACGTCACCACCTTACTTGAAGAACTTGAAATAGCTAGGACAATTGCGAAAGAATTAATTGAAATCCGTAAATTAATTGCTCAAATTTCGAAAGTCGGCAGTTAGCCTTTTTTGTCAGTCCAATATGCCGTAAATATCTTATCTCCGGTTATAGGGGCCTTGTTCATGTTTTCTGCTTACACAGTACCTGAAAGATTGTTTTAATAATCCTTAACCATAATTTTAAATCCTCTGAACTCATTCATTCCAAATACAGTTAACCGAAGCGCATATCAAATCTCGATTCTGATTGGCTGAATTTCCTAATTAACTTCATCTTTAGTACTGGCTCTTCAAAGGTTGAATTTTTGCTAAATTTTTTATAAATGAATTCAACTGTTTTTTTTTTTTTTAAAGCGTATTAAAAAGTGTTGTATAATTGAAAGAAAATCAAAATCTCGAAAAAAAACAAAACAAAAAAACAAAGTGAGATAATGATAACAAAAACATATATGGTATATATACATCAGTTTAGTTGTTGACGCGAAGTAAATTTGAAATAGTCAATTGTTTTCCGCGGAGATACACATTGAGTAAAAATTATTTTACGACTGATATTTCTCGATTTAAATACACTTACCATGAAAAGAATACGATAGTGTTCTTCTTTACGAGCTTGTGTTCCCACTGAACATCAAAAACAGCGTATCGACAATCAGCTGTCTCTACTAACTCTTGGAGGAACCGTTTGTACGCAACGTCTGAAAAAAAAACAGATTTTGAAGTTAACTTGTCATATTCATAAAGACATATGTGAGCACATAAACTAACTTCCATTGAAACAAACAAGGCCATGGCCAAAAAGGAAAATTTCAATAACAAACACCGAACACAAAGGTAAAGACTGAGCAACAAAAACCCAACCAAAATTGAGAGAAGAAATCAGGTTCTCCGGAAGGATAGGCAGATCCTTGATGTTAACCGTCGTGTTATAGAATGCAATTACAAATTCATTGTCAAGTTGTATTCCTTGTCATAATCGAGTTAATAATGATAAGAAGTGTTGCTACGACGGTTTGTATTAGTTGTGTACTAAGACACAGATTTTTCACATCGGTCTATCAAATTATGACGGTGTCTGTAAAAATCAGAAAAGATATCAACCAGTCTTATCATAAGGTACGTCAGACGTGCGTTTTGTGTACGTAAGACGTGCATTTTGTCTACTTCAGACTCATCATTGGTGCTCGAATCAAAGGAAAATTGTATACGCAGTTGAAGGGTATTGAAAACCAAGAATTTTGAAAAGTAGTGCAAATACGTCGTAGGCTATCTATGCCAGGTGAGAGGAAAACCTTTATTGTTTCGAATAAGTCAACAATTTATAACAGTTAATTAACAGGAAATGTAGATTGATATAAAGTATTTACTTCAAGGAAATCATAATAGGGATCGCAAGACCTTAATTTACCGTATCCACTTTAAGATTTATACTAAATATTGAAGAGCTACTGGAATGCTGCTTCATTGAAATTGCAAATTCACGGTTGGAAAACGAAATCAACTATTTTGTCGTGAAGCTAAGATCTCGTGTAAGTGAACTTCAACATGTATTTCAAATTAATAGAGACAGTTGCAATCAGCATTGTCGCCAAACTTTGAATTATGCAGTGAAAAGAGATCATCTATATTGTTCTTTTGTAGTATCTTCATGCAAAATTTGAACTTATATTTGTCAACTTTATGCTTTGAAAGTGTTTTTTTCTTTTTTGTTACATATCCTACATCTAACTCTATCAATCTAGTTTATGACGAGTACAAAGAGATGAAGGCTATACATTAATGAGACACCTTTATTCATCAAAAAAGACAAAAACACATATAAAGTCATCAAAAACGCCAGAATTTTAAGATTGTGCGCCCTATGCCTCTATTGTCTACACATATTCATCAGTGGTGTTATAATCAAAACACATGAAAGTCAAAATCAATTTCAAGTTGAAGGACTTTTGAAAACCAAAAAAAAATTAAAATGTAATGCATCAATTCTGGCAACGGCATAACAACTTAGTGTTTCGAAAAATTAACAATTTTACTACATTGTAATAGCAATCTCACAGAGGATGCCCATATCAAGTATATTGCTGAATTCTAAGTAGGTTTTATACTTTGGGACGAAACGTCCAAAAACAATGACATCGAACCAGTGGTCGTAACAGGCTTATTAATTGTAACGACAGCTACAAATAAATTAATGAGTTAGACAATCGTTGACCACTTTCCACCTTCCTCTGCAAAGTTACTTAGACATGTCATTTGAAATAAACTTGTTCCATTATATCTCAACTCTAACCATTTTCAATCTCTATTGATGCACCATGAAGGGACAATTGCATAAGAGAAAAAAAACTAACAACTTAGAAGGGGGAAAAATATCACTTAATATTAGTGGTATAAAAGATTTAGAAAACAATAAAACAAACAACTATAAATAAACGGTAAGACCAATATACCATATCAAAGAAGTCTCCTAGTCACAGATTCGGAAGATTTGGTGTATAATTCATTTTATTTTATGTCCCTTTTGATCATATAACTCTACATGTTTTTTATTGTCTTGTACATCATTGGCTTTGAAATACTTTGGGTTCCTGATGAAGGTAAATACAGAAAAGCGGTACGGACGCACAAACATTAATGATATGCTTTTTTCATTTATTAAAACCTTGCATTAATACTGTTTTTCTTTCTTCAATAAACGTATTACGTTCATTGAAAGATATCAATGAAAACACATCGAATGTTAGTGCAAAGAATAGAGAATTGTAATATTTGTTTATACTAATGCATGAGGAAATAGATAAAAACATGTACTTGGATAGATCTTTGGATCCATTTAGTAGCCCCATTTGGTTCACATTTCCATGACACTAGATTGTTTCACAGTAACTCTGTACCTTGATTTGATTGCTGATAAAATTGATGTGATTAGTTTGGAATGGGGTTCCGTGGAGCACAGGGCTGACCCAACAGTATAACGGTGTTTGTAGGAAATTTGAGTACCCAAAAACTGTGAAGATTTAGTTCAAAAACACTTCAATTAAGTTACATGTTCATACCTGAATCACAAAGTCCTCGGTCTAATGTCTTGTCCACAACAATGTTTTGCATCTGATGGTCTAGCTTGAATGTTATGTAATGATATTGATGGTAAAGTTTCAGCTCTTCAAATTTGTCCACGCATTTCTTCGTTACTTTTACTCCCTATAACAGTATTCATCGGCATATAAATAAATTCTCATATCCAGTCATACAGTCAAGAGGAACAGACTAATATTTGTTTGTAAATAAATAGTAGAATAGCAGATAGGCTTTTATTATGGGTTTCAGTATTTTAACATTACCATGTAGGGTACGTGTGTGATATGATTCTGTGAGGGAATTCGATTTAACTATACCATGGTTGACTTAAAGCACTTGATGACGTTTTAATGAATTAATCAGAATAAGATTTTTTGTAATAGGTTAAGAAATGATTTTGCTATGTATCTGTAAATTTACTAATTTAAAAGTGAATATGTATAAAGTTAATACTTTTGTTTACTTTTGAAGCTTAAACTTTGTATTGCTGAAAAACACTCTAATGAGAGTTTGAAAAACAATGCCATAGTTTTTAAATTCTTGCAAACAGTTTGGATGATTAAAGTTAGGTCGAAATAACAACACGATATATTTTTTAAATCTATCATTTGCTCCATACCCAATATAAACCCAACATTACTTGTGATATGGACTGGTCATTGTAAGTAAAGTTTATGCTATTCGATTTATTTGTAAGAGTTATTAATGTTATACTTTTTGAATTTTTTCCTTTGTGCATTTTGTCAGACAATGAACTTTCCTTATAAAACAGAATCGAACTTTCATATGCACTTTGGTTAACAGCACGTGTAACTAAATACTCATTTGTTTACATTATAAATTTTAAAAACAATGTTTTCACACTTCATATGTAATAATGTAACCTTGTTGAAAGTCCTAGCCTGCAAAATTTCATTTGAAATAATATGCTTTTATTCTATGAATGTATAAATAAGCTTGTTATATGAAAACCCTCTGCATTTTTATGCACCTGTCCTAAGTCAGGAGTCTGTTGTTCATAGGTGTTTTTTTTTTTTTTTATTGTTTTACTGTTCAGTGTGAGCCAAGGCTCCTTGTTGAATGCAGTACTGTGACCTATAAATTTTAACTTTTTATACATAAATTGTGACTTGGATGGAGAGTTGTCTCATTGGCACTCATACCACAACTTCTTATTTATAATTTCAAGTTTTTTGTACACACATGTGTAAAGCAGATTTACATGCATTTGAAATCTACATACAATAATTTTTTTATAAACTTTTCTTAGACTTATAAGGATATATAATTTATAGGTTTTTCAAGTTTACCTATTTATATTTATCAACTAACAAATTATAAAATTCTTATTGGAGTGACAGTTTGATTTAAAAAAAAATATGCTTTCCTTAGTGGTGCAGATAATGAGTTTAGATACTATTAGTTATTATATCCAATATCATTTTGATGCGAATTCTTGGGGATAGGTCTCGAAATCGTTTTAGCAATTATACGCGATTTGTTTTTACTTGAATATAATGTCTTTCGAGAAAGGCTATTGTAGTATTTAAAATTGATATGGCCACTTAACTTCAAATTTGAAGCAGTATGCTATCCATACTTTATACACAAAAGATGTTACAATGTGGTCGGGCACTGTTTACTTTAACATCCCGGAGTTCGTCTAAATTGTTAAGTTTTTTTTAGGGTATTCGTAATATTCAATCTTTTTTTCTGTTTGTTGTTTTAATGATTATTTTTTTTTACTTTAATATATTGTTTTGTCTGTTCCTGTGAATGGTTATTCATTAGACTGTAAAGAAATTTTTTATAAGATTGTTCACCTTTGTGTCGTCTGTTGTATATTTATAAAAATAATAATAAAGTATATCTTGATAAAAAAAAGGAATAAAGGTCCCCTTTTTGAAGGATTTCTAGCTAAAATCCTACTTTTAATTTTGAATGTCTATACTAATTCCTGGTTAATGTTTTGCAGTTGTTCCCAAGTAGTGCAGCCGAATGGATCTATAAAAAGTCCTATCGATGAGGAATAATAAACATAGAAGTTTACACCTATAGGTTACCGTACGGCCTCCAACAATCAACAAAACCCATACCGCATTGTAAGCTATAAAAACCCCAGAAATGACAAATGTAAAACATGTTAAACAAATAAAACGAAAAAACTAACGGCATGATTTATAAAGCATAGAACGAGATACATTTAACATGAAATTTCATTTAATTTTCTCATTGCTATTGTATTTAAAACCTGTTGATTAATTCCTGATATCTAAGCTGGTAACTAAACAACATATCCAAATTTGTTCAACCTTTTTTTCCTGCATTTTCTAATCTTTTAATGGAATCTGACATGGTTTTAAACATAAGAGTGATTAACAAAAAACGTAAATTTTAAAATCTGCAGAAACGACATGTATTTGGTTGGTTATCCAGCAACAATCAATCAATCATCATAATTCTTTACTTTTACATGAGAAAATTGCAAATGGCTGATTTGGAATGATTTTGTTTTTAAAAGTATATCCAAACATGTTGTGATTGGTTCAATCTTGCTCGACAATTGCAATTTAGCCAATACTGACGGTTGTTCATTTTATGGAGCTTGTAGTGTATCGCAATAGATTTTCTCTTGAAAAACATGATCTGATGACATACTGTAGCCAAATTTTTGAAACCTAGACGTATAGTTTAACAAAAAAATAACTGAAACTCTTATAAACCCAAAGGTAATAATATGTTTCTGTGACAAAGTTATGGCCATTTGAAATTACAAAAAAAAACTTTATGGAGAAATCTTACGTTTTACCTTGGTATGTACAAACCATTCATCTTTGTGTAAATTAGATTCTACGGAAGACGTTTTTAATAAGTTTAACATAATAACGAGATATACAACTAAACGTCAATTATTTTTTATGATTTCTATATTTGTTAGTTCCTTAAATAAACTACAAATATTCAAATAATATGATTTATAGCTGAAATGATATTAGACTGATTAAGTTTTTTGGTACACACGTTAAACATAATATAAAAAGCTGTAGAATTATTTGCATATTTGTATCTTAAGAATGCTTACATTTCATTTATGAATAATAGCTCAATTCAGTTCGTCTTTTCATTTTTTTCAATTTTTTTTTATTATAATCCGGAGCGTTACTCATTGTTGGTAACTGTATAGTACAGTTATTTACAAATTTGTTCATTAATCTGTTTTTGGATAGCTTAAATCTTCATTTAGTAACAATCAAATTTTTAAAAATGTGGTTAAATGATAATTTCTCAAAATGTCACGATTTTATATGAGTTTATATTCACACACAAACACACACACACACACACACACACACCAAAACACACACACACACACACATACGCACTTATACAATAAAAATTAAACAAAATATAACACAAATAAAACATAAAAAACAAGGTAATCAATCAAAGAACAATGTAACAAAATCTTTAAAAAGTATTGTAAGTATACTTTAAGATTAATGAACCTACCTCTGCACCTTTAATCACTGCAGTTTGCAGAAATAAAGTGACAGTCCAAAATACACCAATAAGAAGAATCTGGAAAGTAAGAGAATTCTGAAATAGAATGGAACATCAGTACAGATATATTTATAAATTGATATATAGTGTTTTATAACATTGAAATGAATTTCTTTGAACTTATTCATAACGTTCAATTACATGCCATAATATAAACAAAATTATAATCATTGATGTTTACAATGTATGTTAATTTGAGAAGAACACCGACGTACCTTAACTACTAACCGTGACTGTACAAGTTTGAATGCCGATCAAGCCATTGCTTATACTTTAATATTAATGACAAGTTTTAAAACGAGGAGGTCATTTTGGCTATATCAGACATGTCAGAGGTCTGTTTTTTTTTCGTTTTTTTTTTTTTTTTTAACTCGGAGCTTTTTTGATACAACACGGAATGATATTGATGGGCGTATAATGTTGTTTATAACATTGAAATGAACTTCTTTTAAATAATGCACAACGGTAAGTTGTCTGTCAAATTATAACTGTAAACTGTACATGTTTGTCCATTGGTCTGTTAAAGAGTAGTTTCTAATAGTATACGACATCTCTTTTTATATAATATACATTATAAAGAGAACTTATGATACAAAAAATGTTTTTATAAATAAAGCTGTAAATCAAACACCAAAAACAATACCAAGAAGAGAAATAAAAACAAAACCCATTTGAAACAAAATAATAAACTACTTTTTTATATGTTTTGCAAGGGCAAATCAATAAAAATAAATTGGTAAAAATGCAGATATTTGGTTTTCGGGAAAACAAAATAAATTTCACCACATGTAATGGAAACGACCATTATTCTATCAGTTTTACCTTGATCCTCAGGACTATAAGTACACACACGCGACCATTAATATCAAACACACAAAAAAAAATATCAAAGAACCATGTAATAAGAACTTTAAAGTATTTTTAAACATTGAAATCAATGAAAATATCCTAGCAATATACTAACCTTTAACATTTTCAAAAATGAAATGACTGGTCCAAGATATAACGTTACAATTAAACAAATACGGCAAGTAGTATAATCCTGAAATAGAATATATATTGATAGATAGTTTTTTTTATATTGAAATGAACTTCGTCGAAATTATTAACAACGGTAAGTTGCATGCCATGTTATGACTGTAAAGTTTTGAAAGTCAGTAATCTTTTTTATAACTTATAAGTGTGATCACACTTAAGCAGAAGTCCAGTTTTAAATCATGTTTAGTTAGGTTAACTGATACTTTGTTTATTGCATATGTTGTTTTTTTAATAAAATATATAATGCATATGTTTTTATTGTCGTTTGAATTCTATCAATTTAAAGTAAACAAAAATTAACTTCAAAAAGTAAAGTTTTCATATCATTGGGTTTTGCTAAGTCCATTCCGTTCATAAACGTGTTTTTGTAAAAGTGAAATTGTGATATACGCCAATTAAAACAGATGCCTAGATTTTTTTCATTATTCTCCTGTGCTTCTGCAAACAAACCCAGTGACAATAATAAACTGTTGATTGTAAGGGGCTAAAATTCAGTTTCCAATAATGGGTGACATCCTCAATGTCAATATATGTATTTTTTTGGTCAAACCTTTGCTCATATAAACATATTAATATAAAAATTGAAAAAAAATGCTATTTTGGCAATTCGTATTTTTTATGCCAGAACCGAGGTACCAAGCTATTGATCTAGTAAGAAATAGTGGTATTAGTAACCATGCTAACAAATTGAGTATTAGTATGTTGTGTATGACTTTATATTGTAAACCTTTGATTTATATTTCATTGAAAATCTAAAAATTTACAAATTATGTTTGTAAAGTTATTTTTATTTCCAAATACAAAATTGGAAATGACCGATAGAACCCGAGATTAAGTACCCTGTCCTCAACACAAAATAGTTTTTTTTTTTGCTGAACTGCACATTTCAGTTAAAACAGTAAAACAAAAACAACGGTACATTCTGATTTAACAAAAATGTGCATGATACTTGGTATGATATTTAGAGGTAAGGAAAAACAAACCCAGATAATTTAAAGCATTTAAATAATGACAACGTATAAAGCAGAAACTATAACACTACAATAGTCCGAAAGACGTTTTTGTGTAAAATTTTCGTGGAATTTTATGAACTTTGGACAGAAGCTTGCTTATCACGAAAGGACGGTATCTAGATCAAAATTTAGAAAATGATTATTTTCCTTCACCGTATTGTACTGATAAAAGGACTACTATAACTTTGTCAAACCTCCATTGAAATTTATGACACTTTGGCACAGGGTTTATGATAAATAAGAGCAAACTTTCAAAAATATGGGTTTTTTTTTCATTTTCAGTATTTTTCTGATAGATGGACTTTGTTTTTTTACATCTAACATTCATAGACAATCTAGGATTAAATGTTTTTTGACATGATCAATTTATAAACCTTCATAGATTGTAATGAAACTTGGACAGAGAATAATCTTAAAAATATAACATTTAAAGAAACGTTTCATTTTATTTATTTCTGTATTATACTGATAAATGGACAAACTTTTTATTGTCAACATTACACCTTTGCACGGACAACAGCAATAGCAAGCTAAACACATGGCTTCGAAGAACCTTCACAATTTGTTTTTAAAAATTACCTGAAACTGAACAGGCAATTTGCCGAATTGTGCTTTAAATGTTCGGCCGTTTTACAAAATGATGAGGCTTTTTAGTCATTTCATATATTGCCCATCAAGGTTAGGCATTTTATAAATTGCCTGAAAATTCAGTAATTTTACAAAATGACTTTAACGTATATATATATATAAATATGTATGTGCCCTTTAAAACATAAACTTTTTTTACGGTTTTGATCATTCCTATATGAAAATTGTTTATTTTCATATTTTTGTTGACAATGATAATACCCGACTTCTATATACAAATTAGGAGATGTGGTATGATTGCAAATGAGACAACTATACATCAAGTTCAAATGAAGTGGATGTTATCAATTAAAGGGCAACAGTGCTGCCTTCAACGATGAGAAAAAACCCATTCCGTATGATCGGTTTTAAAAGGCCCGTACATGAAAAATATAAAACAATTGAGAAAACTAACGGCCTAATTTAAAAAAAAATAATTTACGAAAACAAATATGACAGACATGAATCAACGACAACTACTGAAGTACAGGCTCCTGACTTGGGACAAGCACATAAAGAATGTGGTGGGGTTGAATATGTTTGTGAGTGCTCAACCTCCCCTAACCTTGGACAGCGGTGTAACAGTGCAACATAAGAACAAACTATATAAAAAAAACAGTTACAAACAGATACAAATAGAAATACATCTAACAAAAACAGAGTGGAGGTGGACATAGTTAAGAAGATATCGAAACAATTGATCACTTTATCGTAAAAAGTAAAATAACAATACTACCAACTCCAAGAAAAATTCAAATCGGAAAGTCCTTTATTTATCAAATGCCAAAATCAAAAGTTCAAACACATCAAACGAATGGAAAACAACTGTCATATTCCTGACTTGGTACAGACATTTCCTTATGTAGAAAATGGTGGATTGAACCTGATTTAATAGCTATCTAAACCTCTCACTTGAATGACAGTCACATGACATTCAATTATATTGACAACAATGTTTGACATTTTAGCGCCTGTCCCATGTCAGGAGCCTTTGATCTTTGCTAGTCTTGTATGATTTCTAATCTTATTTCATTTATATGTTTCGGAGTTTAATATGACGTCCATTTTCACTGAACTAGTACACATTTTTGTATATGGGCGAGTTGAAATCCGCCTCCGGATGCGTGGTTTGCTCGCTGTGTTTTTGAGATTAACACAAGCATATTGAGTTAAGACGGATAGAAAATAACAAAATTGGAAAAAAGAAACGAGAAATGTTTGAAAACAAGATATTGTATGTTGTTTTGATATTATTATTTTGCAATTAAAATAGATTTGAATAAACTAGGGTAACAATGTTGCAAACCTTTGACTTGGATGCAAGTAATTTAAACCAAAACATTGTCTAGCTTTATGACTTGTACCCTTCACTTGTCAAATATGTGTGTTTTGTTCAAATTTGTAAGCGGTAGGAGTAATTTTTTCCATTTCAATGATATTTTGTACTAGAAAATGATAGACGTCTGATGTTCATAAGATGTCAAATACTAGAAAATTGTTGCATGCAAAATAGACACATCTTTTGGAATCAATGTACAATGTTATGAAAAAATTATGAACTTGAAACGTTGAAATTCATTAACTGCGAAATTGTCTTCTTTTTAGAATCGAAGCAATAGAAATCGCATTAGGACAGCCAGGCGGTTGAATATATTCTGTGTTATGTAACTACTTCTGATTTATACCAGATGATTTTTTAGTTGTAAGATTAAAGTTGTTCAGTGTTTGAACTTCAGTTTTCAGTTGAAATATGTTTGGGGTAGGGTAACATTTTCCATATTGTATATCTTATAAATTAGAAAGCTGAAACAGTTTTCTATTAAATGTTAAACATCAAATTGATAATCAAAACAATATTTGTGTTAGAAATGCAAAAAAGGAATAAATGGAAAAATCTTCAAATCTAAAAGGTGTTCATTTGCTACGTTTTCTGACTACAAACATTGGTTTTAACAGGTCAAACACCACAACATATGCAGTTATTACAACAACTTTCAGAATGGTTCAGATTTTCTATAAGTTGTTATTTCTGGTGTATTTGAGAATAATGAATACACGTTTGTTCTAACATTTTTGTCGATTTGTCATGGTGTGGGTGATTTGAGAAGAAGCGTGAAAAACAAAGTTTAACACTTGATAATATTCAGAAAGTTAATTCCTTGGACCTAATTTAATACCATACATGAATATGCACGGAACTGTACTGTGTGTTGGACATAATCATTAGGTAAATGGTGCTATATGCCCATTAACTTGGAACAGTAAAAGTACTGGATTTTTTTTTTCGTGGCTCCATATTCAAACATATTTATAGTATCATAACTATCACTGTACAGTATCATGATTTTATCATAAAGGGAATAATAACGCCAAAATATAAGACTTAGCTGCTAAACGCCTTCTGGACTAGAACATACCATAGTTTTCTATTGATATGTGGTTTGATGTTAACAAAAACTAGCGTTAGGGTGCGTTGTGTACGATTTACAGAAACGAGTTTCGGCTGTCGCGTTCAATTATTTCAGTGGACAGGGATTTCCCCTTGTAAAATCAATATAAATTAAGATGGGTAAATATATATTCAAATAAAATAAAAAAAGATAAAATATTCTTACCTTGTCCAATATAACATAATCGAAAAGTTAACTTCTTGGTGTTTATATAGTAGTAAAATTAATAATCGCTTGATTGACAAGCGGAACAAAATGTACTTTCATTATTATACTATATCTGACTAATCATATTTTTGATGTTTGTAAAAGATTTACTTGATGATGTGGTAAAAGAATTAAAGCATGTAAATTTGTGCCATTAAATTGTTTACGAATTTTAAAAGAACTGAAAATCCTTTTAATCTTATATCTATGATACACAATTATTAGTAGGCATCGAGGTGTAAACTTGCATTTAGATTTAAGAGAAATTATTAGATCATGGTACGGAGTTCACTATAGGTGGATATTTTGTCAATTTGGCAAATTGACAATGGTAGTTATTTGTTGCCTGTTTAATTCCGCCGTTCAATTTCAAGGACGTAAATAGTCTGAGCATCGGTTAAGGCGTTTTGGCCCTACAAACTATATGAGGGCTTTCGGGTGAATGACTTTTACGACATATAATTCAAAGATAATTCTTCTGTCATTGCAATGTCAATAAAACGACCATTTGCAAATACAAAAAAAGCAAACAATGATCTACGCCCTCAGAGATTTATTTGTTGTGCTTTTTAACAGTATAAAATTGAGAATGGAAATGGGGAATGTGTCAAAGAGACATTAACCCGACCATAGAGCAGACAACAGCCGAAGGCCTCCAGTGGGTCTTCAATGCAGCGAGAAACTCCGGCACCCGGAGGCGTCCTTCAGCTGACCCCTAGTATGTTTACCAATGCCTAAATGTGACTTTGAGAAGGATAACAACTGTTATAAAAAACATGATGTATCATGACCTAATACAGTATGTCATAATTTTTTTATTTTTTTTTTTGCTATATAGACATATACTAGTAAATGATGTCATGTATTAAGAGTAGGAATTTGAGAAGATGTGTCGGATAGGTCAATGAAAAAAACACCCTAACGACAAAAAAGAGCAAAAACACAAATAAAGGGTAGCATTAATTCTTCAACCAAAGACATAGATCCCAGTCTATTTATATGAATAATCATTGAATAGTCATATTTAAATAAATTATGTTTATTTCTGGTTTACACAAAAATTGGATTCTGTGCAATGTTTTCTTTTTTTTTTCATAAGACTAAAAAAAAAGATACGACAATTCCCCAAGGATATTATAAATAACTCAGAGTGGAGATAAATTTCTGCATCTATGATTATGCAAAGGTCTGGCATCACTTGTATATTTCATATTCAAATGTATTTCTTTTTGTTTAAAAAAATAAAAACGTTCCTGAATTTGACGTACAATTATTTTTTTTTTGGTTCCTTGGTTCCTGCAGAAGATGGTAAAAAAACAACATTTGCGTTTCCCTTGATATGGCCAACTTAGTTACAAACTTGTAAATTACCTATTGTTGCATCGATAACTAATGTCACTCTATTCACGGCTCTCATTCGGTATATCAATCAAAAATAAGTGGCCAAGTATTGCGATCGGATCTTGAAATATATCTTGGTATTGCATCGTTAATTGTGAATGCAATTAAATACAATTCGACTTAAAAATCTGTGAAAATATCCGCTGTGTTATAAAACGATGAAACTGCAGAACAAAATCAGAAAAAAGTGTGACAGTCTAAATGGAATAACTCCATCAATACTACTGTAATAAAACACAAGAAGTAGATATAACTTTGTGTGAATCTTTAAATCAAAACCACGCTTTGAATCTATAATCATATGATAATGATTTGGGTAGAACGGTAAAATGAAATTGATTTATTCCATGAAAATGTTCTGACTACTATTTACGTTTCTTAAAAATACATCTATAACTTATTTTCAGCATTTCGTAATGCCAGCAAACGGATACAGGTTGAATAAATTCAGAATGGCATACAAAGAATATGTTACAATTTTCGTAAAATACTTGCACAAAAAGATGCTTCTTAAATATTATGAATTTTCTTTAAAAAAAAAGTACAGTTTTTATCTCAAAATGTTTCATTTTCTGCAATCAAAAAGTTTTTTTTTTTACCCAAAATTTTGACACTCGGAATCAATTTAAAAATTCCATATCATACTTATATACAAGTTTTTATTTAAATATTAGAACAGAAAGAAGAGAAACAACAATTTCTCTAAGTGCACATGCACAAAGTCTCTGGAATCAATTCGGAGTATCACTGTGTATCTTATTAAAATTTTTATTGAAATGATTGTTCAAAAAGATATGTAACAAAATGTATGATGTTTAACCTTAAAAAATTACTTTTTATCGAAACTCCGAATCTCTGATTTTCTCTGAAAGTTATCATAATTTCAGCAATTAAGACAGACATTTATATATTATTACAAAACTGTCTTTATTATTCAATAAAATAAATTGCGTGTCTTTTCTATACGATTTCCTTAAAAAAATTCTCCCCTGCTTTTCTTTTACAGATACTCGGCAAGGACTGTCCTCTTATAGATATAAGTATTGTTTATACAAATGAATTATTGCCAGATTAGGCAATCTTATAATAAGATGAAAAATTTTGGCGGGTGGACAGACAAACAGTAATGGCTATACGGTACCACAAACAGTCGGCGCGTTTGTTTAAATTGTGTATGTCTTTGAAATGTTAGAGAGAAATCTGCTTTTTACAGTGTTTTAAAAATTGTGATCTTTTAAACTATGATTTTCTAAGATGGTGATAATAATATCCAACCATTAAGAGAGAGATTTTTAAATGATTTCAAAGCTTGTCTTTATAATTCAATATATTAATTAGATTATGTGTCTTTTCATGAATATGGCAGTTGTTTTCAATTCGTTTAATGTGTTTGAGCTTTTGATTTTGCCATTTGATAAGAGAATTTCCGTTTTGAATTTTCCTTGAAGTTCGGTATTTTTGTTATTTTACTTTTTTCTATAGATTTCCTTCACGATCATTAACAAGAATTTACACAATCCTTTCACCTATACTTGACCATCGTTACTTATTTCTGTATGATTTTCTTTCTCGATAAATCGAACAGTCGCGCTATTGTCCGTGTCAATCTATGCAGTTCTGTTCTATTCAATATACTATATGCATTTCCTGCATTATATTAGTTGAAGTAAAATAATTAAATGGGAGATTCCGAGAAACTATACAAATTAACAATTTTCAGTTCTATTCCACGTGTGATAGTCAACTCATTATAACCTACAGCGCATTATGTTTCTATTTTTTTGTCGATCGGTATCTTCCCAGGAGTATGTTTACCTTTTTCATTTGGGAAATTACTATGCAAATGTAGTTTGACGTCCTAATACAATAGGTCTTGATCTGTTTAAATCAAAGTAATCTTGCTTTTAATTTCTATATATTATATATATTGCAATTGCAGTTTTTTGGTGACATGATACTTTGTATTAATTTGATACGTGTATTTGACAGAAACAGAGAAAATTTAGTTGAAACAAAATGGGAATAATTTTCCAAAACGATAAAACAAGGGAAATATTTGTAATATTTACTTATTTATAAAAATGATAATTTCAAACATTTCGTGGATTGATGTGGAAGAAATTAAAGTATGGAAAGTTGAAAGCATGTAAATAAGTAATTAAATTGTTTTCGAATTTTAAAAGGAATCATAGGTGTTTGAACCTTATATTTATATAGGAAAATAATAAGTGATCACTGAAGTGTATACTTGCATTTTGATTTAAAGTAGATGATATGTTCAACCGTGATATCTCAAGGACATCACATGAATTGATAATTGTTTAGCCATCAAAACATGGGACAATTTAAAGCAAACGATTTGTAGGACATTGAATCCAAAAATGGAAAATGCCGTCGAATTTCAATAACAAATAGACATCCAGGTACAAATAGTCTATACATCAGGTAACCTTGAATCTTCAAAAAATTGGAGTGAACGAACTGTTTAATAAGATCTGATATAAGATTTGAAGGTGTTGCAATTTGACGGTGTAAGAATGAACATTTTTTAATACAAAATGAGAAGACCTGTTTTAGCATGTGTCGCTCTCTTCCAGATCAAATCAATCAATTTGACTCTATACCTTCATTGTAGTATGCAAACTGCAGTTTTTATCTCCCTAATGATAAGTCACTTTTAGTTTATTTGTGAATATACTTCATCTGCCTGAATCCATGACTTGGCCAATAGCAATGGCGGACTTTTACAAACTTGGTTTACAACAAAATCGGTTTCACAAACTCGACTTAATACAGATCTGCCATAACAAACTTGAATTATTAAACGAATTTAGTGAAGATTGTTTACAAAATTATTAATATAAATTAGATTAAATTAGAATTTAATCCTCTGTTTTTATCCATGTGGTGCCATTAAAACATTTTGCCCGCTAGCCCCTACTTTTCTTTTCATAATTTTATTACTTATCGTTGAAAATGCTATTTTGAAAATATCATAAAGTACTTGTTATTTTTCCATAGTTTTTGAAAGAAAACTGGTGTCAATGTGTATTTTATGAAGAATCTAGAGAGAATCATTTCCCGCCAAATTTTCAATGGCCTATATCTCAAAAACAAACTCACAGACCTTGTATTTTTTTCTGCTTTTTTAGTTCCGTTACATATACATTATCAATTTATAACAGTCATTTAAAAAGCTTGTTATTTTGAAACAGAGTAGCAAACATCATTAAGGAGGTGTGTATGTGTATATGTTCGTGTAAGTGTATGTATATGTTTGTTTATGTGTATGTCGAAAATACAGAACTGGACAAATGTTATTTCAATAACTTAAATTTCAGATCTACCCAAAAGTCAACGCCTCCAATTCAGCAAAATTGATGTCAGTCTTTTATTCATGATACTATGTATTTCGCTCGATATCAGGTAAAATGTCTTTACCGTACTACATCTATCTTGCTTTACGAGATACTTTATATTTCGGAAAGACATAAGAATAAACAATTGAAAATTCCTTAAGCATATAGTTCCCATTTCTTTTGGCATTATCTAATGGTTTTAAGAGCTCATTTGAGTTTAACAGAAAAAAAAACACTTTGCTATTTATTTCACGTGAATTAAATACAAAATGATAGTGCATTCCAACTGACAATATTTTGTTTATCACTTTTACAAGACAATAAAAGCAGAATGCTTATTCCTGTGAACAAAATGGTTTTGAACATAAACGTGCAAATCTAAGATTATCATATATACATCAAATGAATTACAGAAAACCAAAAAATATTCATTCGGGATTACTAGATTCAATACAAAAGGACATTTTCAAGTTAAGTCCATGTTTTATTGAGGGATTTTAACTTGTAGTAGCCCACAACCCTCTATGATTCATTGTGTCGATAGGTCATCATGTTTCCATTTGGTGCATGTTTACATTTAGCTTGGAAAAATTAATAGGCAGATGTATTTTTATGTTAAAATTCTAGTAGTCACGACCAGTTTGAATCAAAATGATTTAAAAAAATAATTCCTACATTAGATGAACGTAAATGTTACGTAAGAATTCTTCGGATTGATACATGAATTTGAGGATAACAGACTCAACTAAGATGGACCAAAATAAGAATGATTTTTCAATACGACAGAAAAAGACAAAACTTTGGAATGTTTCTTAATTTTGAAAAGTTAACCATATTAAAACATATTGATGTGGAATAAAATTCGTAGATGGAGGGTGGAAGGTATTTAAATCAGTGATTAAATTGATTGCCAGTTTGTTTATGGATGTATAGATCTTTACACTTTATATCTATAATGAAACTATATATTAGGCATAGAAGTGTATACTTGAATTAAGATTTGAAATAGATAATAAATGTAAGGTATGAATTTTACACAAGGTGTGCATTAATTTAGTTTATAAAAAGATGAAAAAAAATGGTAGTTGTTTACGGTTTATTTCCTCCTTGATAGTTCAAGGACATAACATCTGTTAATGCTTGGTGAGCCTTCAAAACATACGAGCTTTTTATTAGTGAACGATTTGTAGAAGATAGAGAAATCACCTTATAATTGATGCAAACACCTTGACGGTTAATGCTCGTATAGCCTACACAACAGGTTTAAACGAAATGTTTGATGTTAAGTAAACAAATCTGATGTCAAATTAAAAAGTAGTGCAGTTTACAGATGTTCGGATTGCAAATCTTTAATACTTTTAAACATGATTGTGTCTGTTCTCCTTCTTCAAGATCAAACCAACCAATATGACTCTATACCCTAAAGGTAATGCTAATTATAGTTTGTTTTCTTCCAATATTATTATTCTATCTAGGTTTGTTGGGGCATATATAACGTCCGCTTGACATGCTGGATAGGCCCATAACAATTGCGCACTATTACAACCTTGGTAAATAACAAAAGTCCGTTTTAAAAAATCAAAGTAATAAAGATCTGCCATAATATTATAATAAAGACATGTATCTTTTTTTCAGAATGATTAAATGCTACTAATGTTTAACGAGTTAAGAGAGAGTAATATCTCTTGCACGTAAAAGACACCCTTGTAGATTTCGAAAAAGAGCAGGCTAATGCCGCTACAAGGCAGCTCTCGCACCAGCAAAGTGGAAAGGGATTAATATAAGTTGTAATAACTTGTTTCCCAATAAATATGTTTAAACTAACTTTGGAATAACTTGTATGTGAATACATTAACATTTTTAAAAATGATCCATTCAGGGAACACAGCTAGCTGAGTGTGCTCTAACGCTGGAGAGATTAATGTAAAGATTGCCAAATGATTCCGATAAAATATATCCACAATTTTGATTTTGGATAGCAGCAAAAACTCAAAATTAGAAGAAGACCACATTAGGTGCATTTCTGAATGATGTGATTTTAGTATGCGAGATGGTGTCAAAGAAACTGCATGCATGTAATATTTGTATGGTTCTATTTATATGTCTTTGAGGTGGTCATTTTTAACTTGGGTTTGTCCACATAAAACTGAAAATGTGTTTAGGATCTTCCAAGTATCATTAGTAAAAGATTTTGTTTAAATGTCGAAATTGTATTTATGAAGATAAATTATGGTTTTAAGTAACGACAATATACCAGATATGGCAGATACCAATACAGATGCGCATAACTCCTACAAACTGATAAAAATATTTTATATATGGACAGGACTGACAGACAAAGGGATAAAAAAAAATAATTTATACTTACTAACATTACCGGTATGTATAAGTGAATGATCATGTACACCCTAGACTCATCAGCAGGCAGCAAAGATGTTTAAAAAAAGGTGTAACAAAACCACCTAGCATTATATTGTTAGTAACACGATTAGCATTGTTTGGTAAATTTGTGCTTTTTTTTATTTGGCTTCTGGGCAAAAAATGTTTGGTTCAAGTATAAATAAAATGCTTTAATCTCCCCTTAAATACTTACATTGAATGGATGGTACAACTCCTTGTGCTGACAGTTTTAATCATATTACCTTACAACAGATCATGTGCAGATGTGATTTGTCTGTCAAATCTTTATTTCGCAAACAATGAATTTACATAACAATGAACTAAGCTCAAAGCAAAGCACGTTAATAATACACTTAGACAAAAAGCTCAACCCAGTGATATACTTTGTAATAGAGGACTGTCATGAACACTCACCCTTCAAAACAAACAAACATGCCAAACTACATGGATCAGAAATCCTGAAAAAGACATGTATTTGTTTTATATTATATGTACGTATCCCATTTAAAACATACAAAGTTGTGGTAAAAACATTCAGTTTCTAGCAAGTAGTTCATACACTAATTAATAGTATATGCTGAGTGGCCCTCTTTTTGAAATAAGAACAAATTTCCACCTAATCATTGTAAACAGGTGAACAAACATTAAAACTATAAACTGTTATCAGACTTTTCTATCAGTGTCTATTTAACAACACAACTGCATCAATATATAAAACCATTTGTGGCCTTCGGTTGTCTTTTTTTTACTCTTTGGTCGGGTTGTTGTCTCTTTGACAAATTCCCCATTTCCGTTCTCTATTTTATAAGACTCAGATTGACGTCCAGTATTTAACCAACCCCCATTCCTGAAGTCGACATCCAAATCTGACGTCATAATAAAATACGATTTCAAATCTACATGTTTGACTAATGATATGTCCTTCAAAGAGACATGTTGTTGTTCTCAAATTAATGTCCCAATAGTATTGGCTTATCTAATTGATGTCTTGTTTACAGACTAGCCCCAATGAAATAAAAGTTTTATAAAATGATAGATTGAACCTAATACTAAAAAAGCTGTGAAAGATATAATATGTTAAATCTTGCAAATACATGTAAAAATACATATCTTTGGCATTGGGTTGTTTTCTTATTGTTGTACCTGTATATATCCTTGTGGCTTTAATTTAAATGAATATGAAAAGAATATGACAAAGCAGATCGAGAGGATGAACTTCTTTCACCAAAATATTAATATGCATGTACATATATCAGTAGTTTTTAAGATGATGTTGATGATGGTCGTATTGTAATTTTCTGAGGTTTGACCTTTTAATTTTAAGCTGTAACATGCCCAAGATTTAATGTCAATAGACCATGACAACCATGACTAAGGGGGTTGACCAAATAATCCCCATGGATGCGATGTTGTAATTCTGATACATGTACAACAACACACCACATATTATTGACTTACCAATACTGGTTCCCCTCAAACTGAACTAATCAAATCCATCATATAATAAACTTCCCAATATTTTTTAGGGGCGGGCTACTTAATATCAAAAGTATGAGATATTCCAATGCTCGTTCAACTGCAATATAGTACATGTACATACCATGTATCATTGACTTCCCTTAAGTGTTTCCTGTTAAACTTACCTACATGTACACAAAAAGTAATGTGGTCTTATTTTATAGGTGGAGTAAGCCAGAGAGAACGACCAACCATCGGTTGGAAGACTGACAATCCTAACAATAAAGATTATATTTGAGTCAAAAATTGTAATTATAATCTTTAACAAATTGTTAACGTCATTGGCTATGCAAAAAACAGCATACATTTTTTTGTACCTTAGTTAAGCTTTGGAGACTTTGTTGCAGAAAGACAAAACAAATAGACAACTTTCGAGTTAATTACATTTCCCTCAAAAAACTTTGGTTTAAGTGAACATCATTCGTGCGTTTAGGGGCGTCGTGACTTCCGTTCCTATGTTGATCGATTGGTTGCAAAAAAAATAGTGCTATGTTGCACGAATTATTTTTGCGAATTAAATTCTTATAATTGATATTCAGCACTTCTGTCATTAGAGGAATGTTATTAAGCACCTTTTGGAACAAACATTATTTCTAGTTCATCTTGACGATCACGAAGACACTTGATGAACTTTAATAGTGCAGGGATACAGGCGGTCCCCTCTATCTATTAAATGACGTCATTAAGGCGTGTATAATTGACGAAATTTTCCAGTGAAGGACATAACGTTAACTCTAAAGTGGTCTATTGGGAAAGGGTTCTTTATGCGACTGTCATACAAGTGAGAGGTTTAGCTAGCTATACAACCAGGTTTAATCCACCATTTTCTACTTATGAAAATGCCTGTACCAAGTCAGGAATATGACAGCTGTTGGCCATTCGTTTGATGTGTTCGAGCTTTTGATTTTTCCATTTGATGAGGGACTTTCCGTTTTGAATTTTCCTCGGAGTTCAGTATTTTTGTGATTTTTCTTTTCACTTACAATTGCAGCTGTCAGTGTTAATGTGTAATGGTGACTGTCAAAAATAAGTCCATTTATTAGTGATTAGTTTACAAATCACTATTTTATAACGGTGGACATGACTAAGCGAGACGTTTTGGCTTCATATGTACCGTTTTTATGTTCATTATTATAAAAAGGACACGTTTGGGGGATGGATGTCACATTTCTGAGTTTTACAAACATGATACTCCTTACTTGGGATCACTCAATGCGCATTTCAAAAATACATGTAGTTTATAGTATACATATATGTAAAACTATTATGAAGGGAAAAAGCATTACAGATATTATATGCAACCATAGATATGTATTTTAACCCGAAAAATTCCATGTATGTTTTTTTTTTCAAGTATTGAACATGTTTGTTAAAATAATATTTTAAATGTGTTTCTTCGTGCAGACTACAGCTATATCATATATCCATTGGATGATGATGTTGTATTGAAAAAGTTTCAGGGACATATTAGTTCAAGACAAAAATTTGGTCATACAAATAGGTGGAAATCCAGTAATTTTTGCAAAATCTGTAAAAATATTTCAAAATTTGGAATGATATGGAAAGTTCCGACACGTGTTCGTTTTTTTTTTACAAATAATAATGTCACGTGATTATTCAATGATGTCAGATTCATTACAAATTCCTCATCATAGACATTTATCATGTATAAACTTGAACAAATATAAAAGATATGTTCATGGTTACACGTTATATACAAAGATATTCCAAATCCAAATACAGATAATTCAGAAATTATTAAATGGTAAGATATTAAAATCAGAGAAAAATGACAGTGACCCATATCGTCAACGTTCACATTTTTGTCCATTGTCTACATTTCTAAGAAATGGGATTGTCACTTACCGCTCTCAAAGACAAAGATCAATAGCACCCAAATACAATACAATACAAATGAATCGTAAATAATGCTCAACGGAATTTCTGGAGAAAAAAAAATTATATTCTCCGTTGAAATCGAAGAGTCTTATTCATGCATTTTTTTATGGCGCGATAGATCCTTACTTACTATCGGATTTTATGTAACAACATTATATAGACGTTCATTTAACAATCTGTCAGTGTCTTCTTTTCTTCTGATATACTGTTTCAGCTTCATTTAATATTAAAGATTAAATCAAGATTAATATATTACCTTTACAGTAGCTTCACTTAGGAATTACATTTCAGCGGAGGAAATGTATTTATAGTTATGTTTGTGAATTTTAGGGATCACCACAGTAGTTCAACCAATCAGCGGAATTTAAACTTTGGAAATATTTATTTTTAATATTTATAGAAAAATGGAATGCTGTAAGTAGATATAAAACAAGGAATAATAAACTCTTTTTATAAAAGTTGGATTGGATCGGGGTTCTGTGCATTCACATTATTGTACAACTGTCCTTACTCTTGGGAATTTTGAGGAATTTTGTGACCTTAATGGTTCGCAAAAAATTAATGTTTTTATATATATAGTATGGTAAATACTTTTAAAAATCACTGTGTTTTAAAATTGGTATATGAAATGAATTAAGAATAAGCGAAATTCCAAAAAGAGAGAATAAATATACTGGACGGGTATAGCTGTCTTTTGCACTAAAATATAAACCTAGGGAGATGTGGTATGGTTGCCAATAAGATAACTATCCACCAAAGTTCAAATGAAGTTGATGAAAGCAAGTAATACAGGCAACCATACGGTCTACAACAATGAGAAAACCAATACCGTAAAGTCGGTTTTAAGGCTCCGACATCAAAAATACGAAACAATTCAATTAAGAAAACTAACAGCCTAATTTTTAACAAAACAATTTACGTAACCAAAATATGAAAGAAATGAACAAACGACAACCACTGAACTACAAGCTCCTGACTTGTCACAGGCAACCAAAGAATGTGGCGTGGTTAAACATGTTTGTCAGCGTTGAACCCTCCCTCTTACCTTAAACAGTGGTGTTACATCACAATATAAGAAAAAACTATACAAGCAGGTAAATAGGGCCCATAAGATCGATACAAGGCAGAACAGAATAATAATCGGTTCTTTTATTATATTTTCGCCACAGATGGGAATTTTTTTTAACTAGATCATGTTTTAATGGATCTAAATCTTCCTAAGATATTTACACTCCAGGTGCACAGTATACAATCGAGGACCCATACTTTAATCACTTTAACCGAATGTTCATTATTGTAGACCCATCGATTAAATCTAAACTTTGCAATTTATATTTTGACAATTGTTTAACGAAAGCAGGTGGGATTTTTTCATCTTTAAAACGATGTACCAAGTAGCTAGAGTTTAACATCTTTTATTATCTCATCCATTTTTCAAAGCATAGCTACAGATTTTAGCCGGGTTTATATTAATTCTGGAGGAGCAGATCAGAGTCAATTATGACGTAGATAGTAATAGTTCTAATCGTAACAATGTGCATTGACCATACCAACAATGAAAGCTTTTCATATAAGGACGTTTTGACATCATATACAGAAGTAAACTGAATCACATCATATAATGTTACAAGCAAATCATATAATGACACAACCACATCATATAAAGATGTTTGTACATAAGATAAAGGAAATTGCACATCATATTTGGATATTTGCACATTATATATGTATATTTCCACTTCCAATAAGGATATTTGAACATCATATGAGTAAATTTGCATATTATGTATGTATATTAGCACGTCATGTAAGTATATTTACACATCATATACGTATATTTGCCCATCATATAAATATATGTGCACTTTATATAAATATATTCGCACATCATATACGGACATTTGCACATCATATCAGGATATTTGCACATCATATAATGTCAACTGGACATCATATAAAGTGTTTGTACATCATATAAGGACAGTTGCACATCATTTAAAGGTAACATCACATCATATGTTGGATAATGAAAATGGACATAATAAGACAGTTTTTCCTTTCCATACACCTGTTCCAGTCGATTCTTTGAGACATAAAATATAGATGTAAAGGAGAACGACGATATTATTCTTTTAAATGTAATACAGCACATAAGTACTTGTTCATAGACATGTCAGAATTATCTTTCTTTGCCCTAGTATTTATAGTACTTTATGGCTTTGTTTGTTGGTGTCTTCATATGTGACAACGTTGTTATGTAAATTGTCATCTTGGATCTCTAATATTTTCAACCGAGTGTTTATTATCAACATGCCTATTTTCACCCGGTTTCATAATATATCTGCCCTTTCTTTCTTCGGACACTAAGAGGAAAACAAGTGCGTTACAAACATGCACTTTAATAAAACTAGAAGCAAACATCAAATTTAAAGAAGGCTTTGTAATTTTAATCCAGTCTAACAACTTACACGATGTGCATGATAATCGTTCCTGGAGAATTTAAAGAAGGACGTGTTCAGACAGAAAATGTTAAAGCAGCGTAAGCCGTACGTCTTAGTCACTGCGTTACTTAATAAGATGACAATACAAATAGTAAAATCCAGATTAAATTAGACGAGGTAATGAAGTCACGGACCCATGATGTATCAGGTGTATTAGTGCTAATAAAATGTATAAAGCTGTAAAAAATAGAATAAAAAACTTCACTGTAGGATTCAAGATTGATCACGACAATTATTACCTCCAAATTTCGGATATTTGGCAAAGTTGATCTTGAAATACATGAAAATAAACACTATTCTTTAACCCGGAGTAAAAGTAATCATGAACATAAATGCACATACAAGTATTCTGACAGTAAGGAATTTCGTGACTTTAATGGTTCCCGAAAATTAATGTTTTTATATTTATAGTATAGTACATACTTTTAAAAATCACTGTGTTTTAAAATTGGTATATGAATTGAATTAAAAATAAGCGAAATTCCAAAAAGAGAGAATAAATATACTGGACGGGTATAGCTGTCTTTTGCACTAAAATATAAAACTAAGGAGATGTGGTATGGTTTCCAATAAGATAACTATCCACCAAAGTTCAAATGAAGTTGATGTAAGCAAGTAATACAGGCAACCATACGGTCTACAACAATGAGAAAACCCATACCGAAAGTCGGCTTTAAGGCTCCGACATCAAAAATACGAAACAATTCAATTAAGAAAACTAACAGCCTAATTTTTAACAAAACAATTTACGTAACAAAAATATGAAAGAAATGAACAAACGACAACCACTGAACTACAAGCTCCTGACTTGTAACAGGCAACCAAAGAATGTGGCGTGGTTAAACATGTTTGTCAGCGTTGAACCCTTCCTCTTAACTTAAACAGTGGTATTACATCACAATATAAGAACAAACTATACAAGCAGGTAAAAAGGGCCCTTAAGATCGATACAAGGCAGAACAAAATAATAATCGGTTCTTTTATTATATTTTCGCCACAGATGGGAAATTTTTTAACTAGATCCTGTTTTAATGGATCTAAATCTTCCTCCGAAATGTTTGAAAATTTGTTTTTTTTTGTAAATTGTAATGTTTCATTTTTTCTATGAATTGCATTTTCGGAAGTTGATACGAGGCTGGAGCTGCTATATCAGAAATAGTAAACTGGCATTCAAATACGATTGCAGAATATCCTCTGCTACATATCAAATATTTACACTCCAGGTGCTCAATATACAATCGAGGACCCATACTTTAATCACTTTAACCGAATGTTCATTATTGTAGACCCATCGATTAAATCTAAACTTTGCAATTTATATTTTGACAATTGTTAAACGAAAGCAGGTGGGATTTTTTCATCTTTAAAACGATGTACCAAGTAGCTAGAGTTTAACATCTTTTATTATCTCATCCATTTTTCAAAGCATAGCTACAGATTTTAGCCGGGTTTATATTAATTCTGGAGGAGCAGATCTGAGTCAATTATGACGTAGATAGTAATAGTTCTAATCGTAACAAAGTGTATTGACCATAACAACAATGAAAGCTTTTCATATAAGGACGTTTTGACATCATATACAGAAGTAAACTGAATCACATCATATAATGTTACAAGCAAATCATATAATGACACAACCACATCATATAAAGATGTTTGTACATAAGATAAAGGAAATTGCACATCATATTTGGATATTTGCACATTATATATGTATATTTCCACTTCGAATAAGGATATTTGAACATCATATGAGTAAATTTGCATATTATATATGTATATTAGCACGTCATGTAAGTATATTTACACATCATATACGTATATTTGCCCATCATATAAATATATGTGCACTTTATATAAATATATTCGCACATCATATACGGACATTTGCACATCATATCAGGATATTTGCACATCATATAATGTCAACTGGACATCATATAAAGTGTTTGTACATCATATAAGGACAGTTGCACATCATTTAAAGGTAACATCACATCATATGTTGGATAATGAAAATGGACATAATAAGACAGTTTTTCCTTTCCATACACCCGTTCCAGTCGATTCTTTGAGACATAAAATATAGATGTAAAGGAGAACGACGATATTATTCTTTTAAATGTAATACAGCACATAAGTACTTGTTCATAGACATGTCAGAGTTATCTTTCTTTGCCGTAGTATTTATAGTACTTTATGGCTATGTTTGTTGGTGTCTTCATATGTGACACCAACAAACATAGCCATAAAGTTGATCTTGAAATACATGAAAATAAACACTATTCTTTAACCCGGAGTTAAAGTAATCATGAACATAAATGCACATACAAGTATTCTGACAGTAAGGAATTTCGTAACCTTAATGGTTCCCGAAAATTAATGTTTTTATATTTATAGTATAGTACATACTTTTAAAAATCACTGTGTTTTAAAATTGGTATATGAATTGAATTAAAAATAAGCGAAATTCCAAAAAGAGAGAATAAATATACTGGACGGGTATAGCTGTCTTTTGCACCAAAATATAAACTAGGGAGATGTGGTATGGTTGCCAATAAGATAACTATCCACCAAAGTTCAAATGAAGTTGATGTAAGCAAGTAATACAGGCAACCATACGGTCTACAACAATGAGAAAACCCATACCGAAAGTCGGCTTTAAGGCTCCGACATCAAAAATACGAAACAATTCAATTAAGAAAACTAACAGCCTAATTTTTAACAAAACAATTTACGTAACAAAAATATGAAAGAAATGAACAAACGACAACCACTGAACTACAAGCCCTTGACTTGTAACAGGCAACCAAAGAATGTGGCGTGGTTAAACATGTTTGTCTGCATTGAACCCTTCCTCTTAACTTAAACAGTGGTATTACATCACAATATAAGAACAAACTATACAGGCAGGTAAAAAGGGCCCATTAGATCGATACAAGGCAGAAAAAAATAATAATCGGTTCTTTTATTATATTTTCGCCACAGATGGGAAATTTTTTAACTAGATCCTGTTTTAATGGATCTAAATCTTCCTCCGAAATGTTTGAAAATTTGTTTTTTTGTAAATTGCAATGTTTCTTTTTTTCTATGAATTGCATTTTCGGAAGTTGATACGAGGCTGGAGCTGCTATATCAGAAATAGTAAACCGGCATTCAAATACGATTGCAGAATATCCTCTGCTACATATCAAATATTTACACTCCAGGTGCTCAATATACAATCGAGGACCCATACTTTAATCACTTTAACCGAATGTTCATTATTGTAGACCCATCGATTAAATCTAAACTTTGCAATTTATATTTTGACAATAGTTTAACGAAAGCAGGTGGGATTTTTTCATCTTTAAAACGAGGTACCAATGAGCTAGTGTTTAACACCTTTTATTATCTCATCTATTTTTCAAAGCATAGCTACAGATTTTAGCCGGGTTTATATTAATTCTGGAGGAGCCGATCAGAATCAGTTATGACGTAGATAGTAATAGTTCTAATCGTAACAATGTGCATTGACCATAACAACAATGAAAGCTTTTCATATAAGGACGTTTTGACATCATATACAGAAGTAAACTGAACCACATCATATAATGTTACAAGCAAATCATTTAATGACACAACCACATCATATAAAGATGTTTGTACATAAGATAAAGGAAATTGCACATCATATTTGGATATTTGCACATTATATATGTATATTTACACATCATATACGTATATTTGCCCCTCATATAAATATATGTGCACTTTATATAAATATATTCGCACATCATATCAGGATATTTGCACATCATATCAGGATATTTGCAGATCATATAATGTCAACTGGAGATCATATAAAGTGTTTGTACATCATATAAGGACAGGTGCACATCATTTAAAGGTAACGAAACATCATATGTTGGATTATGAAAATGAATTAAAGGTATCCAATAAGGATGTTTGAACATCATATGAGTAAATTTGCACATTATATATGTATATTAGCACGTCATGTAAGTATATTTACACATCATATACGTATATTTACACATCATATACGTATATTTGCCCCTCAAATAAATATATGTGCACTTTATATAAATATATTCGCACATCATATCAGGATATAATATTATATAAATATATTCGCACATCATATCAGGATATTTGCACATCATATCAGGATATTTGCAGATCATATAATGTCATATATATATATGTATATTAGCACGTCATGTAAGTATATTTACACATCATATACGTATATTTGCCCCTCATATAAATATATGTGCACTTTATATAAATATATTCGCACATCATATCAGGATATTTGCACATCATATCAGGATATTTGCAGATCATATAATGTCAACTGGACATCATATAAAGTGTTTGTACATCATATAAGGACAGGTGCACATCATTTAAAGGTAACTTAACATCATATGTTTTTCCTTTCCATACACCCGTTCCAGTCGATTCTTTGAGACATAACATATAGATGTAAAGGAGAACGACGATATTATTTTTTTTAAATGTAATACAGCACAAAAGTACTTGTTCATAGACATGTCAGAGTTATCTTTCTTTGCCCTAGTATTTATAGTACTTTACGGCTGTGTCATTTGGTGTCTTCATATGTGACAACGTTGTTATGTTAATTATTATCTTGGATCTCTAATATTTTCAACCGAGTGTTTATTATCAACATGCCTATTTTTACCCGTTTTCATAATATATCTGCCCTTTCTTCGGACACTAAGAGGAAAACAAGTGCGTTGCAAACATGCACTTTAATAAAACTAGAGGCAAACATCAAATTTTAAAGAAGGCTTTGTAATTTCAATCCAGTTTAACACCTTACACGATGTGCATGATAATCGTTCATGAAGAATTTAAAGAAGGACGTGTTCAGACAGAAAATGATTAAGCAGCGTAAGCCGTCCGTTTTAGTCACTGCGTTACTTAATAAGATGACAATACAAATAGTAAAATCCAGATTAAATTACACGAGGTAATGAAGTCACGGACTTAGTGCTAACAAAATGTATAAAGCTGTAAAAAATAGAATAAAAAACTTCACTGTAGGATTCAAGATTGATCACGACAATTATTACCTCAAAATTTCGAATATTTAGTAAAGTTGATCTTAAAAAACATGAAAAACATCAATATTCTTTAACCTGGAGTAAAAGTAATCATGAATATAAATGCACATACCAGTAATCTGACAGTAAGGAACAAAACATTTCCGTAGGACGAAAAAATAACTAAAGGTAATCAAGGAAAAAACATTCGTCTTGACAATGAGTGATTGACAATCTCGTTTAAAGATTGCTGACGACCTGATGGAATATTCCTAAAAAGAAGAATGTAAAAAGCATCTGAATTAAAAATAAGACTTTTTTATTTTGTTATGATAGATTATCTGTTATTCCCTCGTCCTTTTTTTCGAAAAAAAAAAAGTTCATCGGAAGGTAGCAAGACCTTGTTGATAAATATTCCGTATCAATTTCACAAATAAGACACGATGGTCTTGAGGTATAGATTCTGGGTACTGACGTTGTTTATCATTTTAATAACATGTTATAGTATTCTTTTATTAGTCTTTATGAATATTACTTTTACTGTTTTGTCTGTTTTTGGTGATATCCATTTGACGTGACTCTGTACTTATACATCTCGTCATTGTGTTATTGTTCTATGATAATTTTTGTATTCCTGTCTTTCATTTTTTCTTATGTGCTTTGTCTATATGCCTTTTTGTGTTTCTTTGATACATATGACGTGGCTCTGTACTTATACTTTCCGTCATTGAGTTATTGTGCTATTGTAAATGTTTGTATTCTTGTCCTTAATTTTTGCTAATGTGCTTTGTCTAAATGCCTTTTTTGTGCTTCTTTGTTACATATTTCTTTGTTTTGTAGTGATTAAGATTATAACACAATGTTGACTGCTGTACCCCTATTTTTGACATTTTTACCTATTATGTCTGTTTGTTTTGTTCACACATCGTTGTCAATATAATGGAATTTGATGCGAATGTCATACAAGTGAGAGGTTTAGCTAGCTATAAAACCAGGTTTAATCCACCATTTTCTACATAAGAAAATGCCTGTACCAAGTCATGAATATGACACTTGTTATTTTTTCGTTTGATGTGTTAAAGCTATTGATTTTGCCATTTGATTAGGGACTTTCCGTATGGAATTTTCCTCGGAGTTCAGTATTTTTGTGATTTTACTTTTTTCTTGCCTTTTGCCTTTTAAAATGTATTTCAAAAATATAACATTAAACGCTATATTCATTAGGCATACTTTTTCATGCTGAATTCCATTGGCCAGAAGTACTTATCTACTTGTGAAACCTAGTGGTAATTATTACAGTTACATGTTTGCTGCCAAATTATTTTTTGATTTTTATTCTATTTGTTTGTAAAATGATATGTATTTATATAATTCACATTTCACATTGAAATTGAAAATTTTCAGACTATGATACAAATTTTTAATGGATATGTCAGATTGTCGAATAATTGTGTTTGTCCCTACAAAAACACCACTCAGATGCATTGCATTAAGATTTTGGAAATAGGAGGCTCCTGAACGTTTGTATGCATCTTAAAATTAGTAACGCGAGTCTCGGTAAAATGCACAAAAAACTCGTAATTTTTGGTCATATTAACAGTTTTTTTACAGTTAACCTACTTTCATCATTTCAAAAAAAGACTTATTTTCTGCAAAATACAAATGACAAACGCCCTTAGAGATTACTAGACGTGTTACGTATGTGTCAATTAGAAAGCTTAGGGAAGACAAAAAATACCAAAAAGACAACTAGAGGTCAGCTTAAAGTCAATTTATATAACACGTTATCGAGGGTTACTGAACTAGACAAGTTTTAATGTAATTACTTGAATACCTGGTCTTGCAAAAAGTCACCGCAACCAGTGCAAAACAATTTCTGTGTTTGTCTTAGACCACTAAACTTGGCATAATGCTTAATATCAAGTTAATTGCGTTTGCCGGACTATATTTGCTTTAAAAGAAAGAAAATATTTTGGAAAAATATTAGAATAAACTACGAAAATTCATTTAGCATATAGTTTCCTTTCCTTTGAAATATTTGAATAGATTTCACGAGCTTATCGGCGTTTCACTGGGAAAAATGGACACTTGGTTATTAATTTCACATGAATTGGATGCAAATCTTCATTGCATGACAACTGGCAATATTTGTTTAACTACTTTGAGAAAACAAAAAAGGTAGAATTCGGAACTTACAAATTATAAACATGTTAAAAATTATACCATATACATTACATGTATTACATTAGATGAAATTCGATAAAATAACTTGCGATTACGAGATAAAATACACAATGATATTTTTAAAATTCATTCCATGTGTTATTAAAGGATTGTAAACTCGTAAAAGCCAACACTTTTCTGTGGTCCGTTGTGTAGATTTTTCAATGTCAAAAGTACATTTTTTTTCTTTTGAAAAAATTTGTTATTCAAATGTATTTCAACGTTAGAATTCTAGTGGTCATGACCTGTATCTATCAATAATAGTTTACTTACATTTTCACCAACAGATAAACGCAAATATCTTAATTATTATAGAAAACTACAGGTTCATTTAATACTCAATTTAGATGAACCAAAATAAAAAAAAAACTATTTTCCAATACGATAGAAAGATTTAGAAAAAAACAAATTTATATAAAATTCATATAAAACAAATTTAAAGAGTGATATTGTAGAAAATTGATGTATGGAAGGTTGAAAATATGTAAACAAGCAATCAATTTGTTTTTGAATTCAAAGGGCTTCATAGTTCTTTCAACTTTAAATGTATGATATCATTTCGCATTGAAGTGTATACTCGAATTAGGATTAATAACAATTAAATTTATGGCACGATTTTAACATAAGGTGTGCATAATTTCAATTTATAAAAAAATAAGCATAATGGTATTTGTTGACGGTTTAATTCCATCCAAATGTCAGGTTCAAATAGTTTGTTCATCTCTAAATGGTTGATGAGGTTACACATGATGGGGATGAATCGTATGCTATAAAATTCAATGATCTGAATATAGTAGAATTAAATAGAATTAAAAACTTCATTAGAGGATTCGAGATTGATCATGAAAATTATTATCACCCAATTTATTGATGTTTATTTAGGATATTTGGTAAAGTTGATCTTGAAAAACATCAATAGTCTTTAATCCGGAGTAAAAGTAATCACGAATATACATGCCCATTCAAGTAGTCATACTGTAAGGAAACAGAAATAAGGGTAACCCAGGAAAAACATTCGTCCTGACAATGAGAGATTGACAATCGCTTATAATGATTAATGACGCCCTAATTGAATATTTCCCAAAAGAAGAAAATAAAAATAATCTGAATAAAATGTTGTTGTGTTATTTTTTTGTTATTTTTGTTATGGTAGATTTTCTGTTATTCCCTTTTCTTACTTTGTACCTTTCAAAATGTATTAAAAAATACATTCCACGAAATATGCATAAGGCATATTTTTCGATGCCGAATTCCATCGGTCAGAAGTACTGGTTTACTTGTTTCGAAACGTAGTGGTAATTATAACATGTATAACAATTTCATGCTTGCTGCCTAAATGGTTTTTCTTTTTATTCTATCTGTTTGTAAGTTGATATTGTATTTATATGATTCACATTTAACATTAAAATTAAACATTTTCAGACTATGATACAAATTTATAATGGATTTGTCAGATTGTCAAATAATTGTGTAAGTCCTTGAAAAAAAACCACAATTAGGTGTACTTGCATTCAGACTTTGGAAATAGGAGGCTCCCGGCGTTTGTATGTATCGTAAAATTGGGAACGCGAGTCTCAATAAAATACATACAAAACTTATATTTGTTTGGTCATATTAACAGTTTTTTGACAGTTTCATCAACCTACTTTAATCGTTCTAAAGATCAATTAAAAACTTATTTCTAACAAAGCTAATTACAAACACCTTTAGAGATTACCAGATGTGTGGCGTATGTGTCAATTACAAAGCTTAGGGACGATAAAAAGCACCAACGGACAACTAGAGGTCAGCATAAAGTCAATTTATATAGCACGTTATCAAGAATACTGAACTAGACAAGTTTTAATGTAACTAGCTTAATATCAGGTCCCGCCAAAAGTCACCGCAACCAGTGCAGTAAACATTCTATGTTTGTCAAAAAAATTACTACGCACAATGCTTACTATCAAGTAAATTGTGTTTGCTGGACTCTATTTGCTTTACGAGAAAGAAAATATTTTTGAAAGATATTAGAATTAAAATACGAAATTTCATTTAGCATATAGTTTTCATTCCTTTAAAATATTTGAATGGATTTAAAGATCTCATAGGCGTTTCATTGAAAATACAAATGGACACTTTGTTATTAATGTTACGTGAATTGGATGCAAATGTTCAGTGCATAACAACTGAAAAGATTTGTTTAACTACTTTGACAAAAAATACAATGGTAGAATTATGAACGTACCAATTAAACATGTTAAAGATTATTCCATTATATTACATTTATTACATTAGATAAAAATAAACAAAATAACTTGAGATTACGAGATACAATAAAAAATAAATGTTTTTAACTACATTCCACGTGTTATTAAATGATTGTAAACTCGTAAAAGCAAAAACTTTTCTGTGGTCCGTTGTGTCGATTGATCAATTTTTTTTTTATTTTTTTTTGTGGTAGACTTTTAAAGTCTCTGTAATTTCTGATTCTTACTTTATGTCTTTCAAAAGTAATGAAAATTTGAAATACACTTTATATGCATAAGTAAATTAAATTTTTGATATAACTATATACGTATTTGTTTGCCAGTTACGAAATTGTCAGCTACTTGTCTGATGAAACCTGTGGTAGTTAACATAATGAATTATTTGCTGCCAACATTTTTTATTCTATCTTGGTTTTTTAATTTGTATTATAGTCCTTTAATTTACTTTTCTTTTATATTTGACTATATTACTATTTGATTGATAACTACAAAGTTTAAAGTCATTAAAATATACTTAAATGTAATAAAAATATTTAAATTTTCTTCAGTGAAGTTAATAATTCACAAAAATCGCTTGTGATAACTAGAAAAACTACTACTTGTCACTAGGTATGATTTACATCTGTTTTATATCGTGATTTACTAGATAACATTTTAACTTTATTTAGCTGAGGTAAATTATTTGGCAATCATTAACAAAGGTTGTATTGTCAGTTTTAAACATTATTTAATAAAATATTTATATACAATCAAGATTTCACTTCCATTGGTTTACAATCAATTTATGATTTCATACCTACTACTTCTGCTTGAGTTCCTGCCTCGGTCAATAACAATTGATTGAACAAAATAGAGAGAAAAAAGTGTGTGTGTGAGTTACAGTTTCTTTAGATATTTAGATGTATTTCTTTTCCCAATTAAATTGTAATCAAGGAATCGATCATTAATGAAAAAAAGCTTAAACGATATTTTCTTATTATCATTTTTCAGTAGGTTTCTGAGTTTTCAACTTTAATTAATATATCTAACTTATGGCTATATCGGTACTATTCTAAACCTTAGTTTATATACTTTATTTTGTCTAGTAGTTGAATTAAGTTAAAAGTAGTTTTTGATGTTCAAATCTTATAAAATCAAATAACAAGACAAAAATAAGTTACTAAACGAAAGCTGAAGGAATCGCAAATCGTCACTGCATCAAAATTGTGCGTTATAACTTACGTTAAATCGTTGGCCCAACGCATATGGAATTGTTAATTGCACAATATGTACAAACAGTTGCAGGTATAAGCAATGCTTCAAATTAATGTAAACCAAAAAATTCATAAAAATAAAGATTCCAATAATAAAACAAATTTTTCGTTTTTAGACTGAGTTTTTTCAGCATTTTTAATTAAATGCGAATTTTTATCGATCACATACTTTTATTTTAAACATCTGTAAACTACTGTTGCCTTGCTAACTATAACCTTTTTTGTGTTCCCTTTTGATGGCACAACGATATCGAAACTTGCTATATAGAGTACAGTGAATAATTTAAAGAACATGATTGAAACACAGAATCGCCCCTTGTATTATAACAAATTATAACAACGCTTTCATAAAAACTAATTGTATCTAGTATTGTCTTTATCTGTTTTTTAAACTTTAACTAATCATATAACAATTTACCTGAATTTAAACAAATTAACATGTTTGAGACGAAAAAGTAGGAGAACATAATTTATTATTACCTTTGTAAATGTAGATATCGATAAAATTATAAATTGATGTGCGTATACTTTAAATCATAACTGCTTGATTGACAAGTGAATAATATTAAAAAAAAGTATTTTAGTATTGATGACAAGCTATAATTTTCATGCTTGAAGATTGTACTTAATTGATTGAAATTACATGGTTTAAATTCTAAAATAAATTTCCATTCAAAAATAATATGTAACGATAATAGACACTTTCTACAAAAAATGAAAATATATCGAACAAAAAGACAATCAAATTTCATCGTTGAAGTATTCATCTCTAGACAGGTTTAATCATTGTGTGTGAAGTGTCCTATCTGAAAAAAAAGATCTGAAGTCTGTTATGTTTACTCTTTTGGTAGCGCGTGTATATATTGTGGTAGGGGTGCATTTTGTTGCGAGCGCTTCACCTAGGAAAGTCATCGAACAGCACAACATAAGAGCAATTTATAAAGGTTTGACCAACCAGGTCAATAAAAAAAGCAAAAAATGACTTACAAAACACTATAGGGCTATGCTGATTTAACAAAACTATATTGTATAGAATTAAGCTTGTATGTATCTGTAATTTTAGTGAAGATTTTATGTCACTTTATCTTGGTAATGTCCTTGTTTCTTGTTAACACCATATCGCGAAATGTATTTTTGTTGAATACTAATGTTTCACTTAGTTAAGATAAGTATTTTGAGAGTTCTCTCTTTTTTGTAGGCGACGGAGCTAAATAAGAAGAATGTGTCTTGCTCTTTTGGTTTTTCCAATCATGTGTCTTTTTAATCTTCCGCAGTCGTCTTTAAGTTCCTCGTAAATTAAAATGGAAATATTGGGAAATATTAAAATAAAGAATAGATATATCGGAGAATTAACAAATGGTTTAATACTTTAGTTTTTACTAGAAGAACTGTGTCAACACAAACAACTTTCTAAGCAGTTTTTAATCACAAACATAATCTTAAAAGTTTATCGATTTGAAAAATTATCACGATTGTGTCAGATTTATTCATTTACTACCATGTCAATATCATTCCACAATTTCCACAAGTAACCTTTAAGTTCAAAAAAGAATAATAAAAGAAATGACAATAACTGCTAAAATATCCAAGTGAACAGTATAACAGTCATCTTAGGGTTTATTCAATCCATACGCAGCTAATATTATGACTGCAAATGGGAAATGTGAGAAGTTACCTATTCAGTGATATGATTATAACAGTACCCTTATGAATACTGACTCATGTTTTCCATTCGTTTGATGTGTTTGAGCTTTTGATTTTACCATTTGATGTTGTACTTTCTGTTTTGAATTTTCCTTGGAGTCCGTTGTTTTGTTATTTTACTTTTTTCTTAAAATGATTGAGAAATTGGCAGCAACAGTGGTCTAAAGATATTCGAATTTCACTATGATTAAGTGATTACCATTAACAATCTGGTCTTTGAATAATTGTAATTCAATTTGCATTAAAAAAGCAATTTGAACAAGGGGTGGCGTTTCTCAATTTAAAAAATGAAACCCATAGAACAAACTTATCTTCTATATGTGAAAATAAAGCTGATATTATGACTACAAATAGGACTTATGAAAATCTACCTCGGTGATATGTATAGAACAGATTCTTTATAAATAATGACTCTTGTTTTCCATTCGTTTGATTTGTTTGAGCTTTAGATCTTGCCATTTAATTTGATAGGGGACGTTTAGAAAACTAATGGAGCGAAAGTGGTTGCCGCGGTGGGTACGCATCTCCTTTTTATGATAACTGAACGCATCTGGAGAATCCAGATCCACTGAAAATGTCTTGTTGTGAAAGGGTACAATCTTGATATGTATAGATCAAAAGACTTTTCCGGTATCTAAAGATTTGCGACAGTGCAAAAATATATATCTATTGAGATGAAGGTCGGACATACACAAAATGAATCGCATCGGTCAATTTATCATGGATGGTGACCATAATTTGTGAAGTATTGTTTTCTGACGTGTTTCCGCATACTACTGATTGAGGGTTTTAGCTTTAGAAGCACATGACACAATGTTGTGCTACAGAATAGAAATCAACGTAAGATATGTGGAAGGTGCAAAACATACGTATGCAACACGTTTGACGTTTGTCCCTTATATTTCACCAACGCCTTCGATTAACACAAAGAAGCCTCACCCTTCAAACAGACAAGAATATGTATACTTACTTAGGCTGTTTATCACAACTTCCTGTTTTCACGGCGCACCACACAGTTCTTTAATATAATTCGTCAATCACGTAAGGAAAAACTAAACTTTATTACAGTGTCAGTTATAAAATCGATTGATATTGCAGCTACGATTGCAATAACTTATTGATATCAATGTCATCAATCACACTTCAAACACGTTTATATTAAACAATCGTATTGTTCTAATAAATGATTTTGTGTTTTGAGGGTACAACAAAGTGAGTCTGGTGTTTCAGATTTACACTTGCCTCAAATCCTTGTCAATTGAAACGTAATCGCGTGTATTCCGCTCGATTTTCTGTTGACTATTACATGTTTATCTAAGGGTCAATCTACTGCACAGCTCACATGACAACTAAACGTTTGGTGAACCATTTGAATGAAAGCAGATTTTGCCGCTAATGAATTCCGATCTATCCTTAAGTACCGAGACAATATACATTTTTTTTATTAGATAACTGTTTAATACTCATAGGACCTGTACGCCTTTTTATTAAAGCCATTTCATATAATCAATTCCGATTCAATCTAAATCCAAATCTTAATATGCATACACATTTTGTTCACGCATTGTTGTCAATATAATGGAATTTGATGCGACTGTCATACAAGTGAGAGGTTTGGCTAGCTATAAAACCAGGTTCAATTCACCATTTTCTACATAAGAACATGCCTGTACCAAGTCAGGAATATGACAGTTGTTATCCATTCGTTTGATGTGTTTGTTTTTTTGATTTTGCCATTTGATTGGGGACTTTCCTTTTTGAATTTTCCTCGGAGTTCAGTAATTTTGTGATTTTACTTTCTACACAGTGACGGTACGATTGATTCATTTCATGTATTGCTATTATAGAAAATCAGCTAAATGGTTCTGCATTGTAAAATTCATACTGAAGATTGCATCAGTGGCTTTTAATAAGAATATAACAATGGTAATTACATTTTTGCATATGTGTACAAGATCAGAATAAATTTAGACAGGAGTGAACACAGCTTGCATCGATGTACAAAAATTAGATTCAATCTTCATCATGGCCGAAAGCAGTTGTGATCAAATCTCAACCTTGATTCCAGACATAACTATTTTTGGAAATTGAGCTTGCTCTAACCTTGAAGATACTTCTTGTCAACGTATGTATTTTGAATATATTCACTCGGAAGGAAAATCTTTCTCCTGTAACTGTTTTATTATCATTTTTGGCTGTTACCGATAGCTTAACTGCAGTTACGACAGCAATCATTGATTTCTGTGGATATTATGTATTCCATAACGATACAAACAGATTTGTTTAGAATTCTTACCCTTCCGGAGCACCTGAGATCACACCCAGCTTTTGATGGGGTTCGTGTTGCTTAGTCGTTAGTTTTCTATGTTGTGTATTGTGTTCTTTTATTTGTCTGTTTGTCTTTTTCTTTTTTAGCCATTGCGTTGTTAGTTTATTTTCAATCTATGAGTTTGACTGTCCCTCTGGTATCTTTCGCCCCTCTTTTAAATCGACGTACTTGAGTGACACTGTTTTGATATGGAATAGGAAATATCCCGGATGTGTAGTATTTCAGGTACTAGACGATGTTGCGTATGCTTTCCATATGACATCTGTATTAATAACAACTTTTTTAAGTGTTCAGAAGGCGTTTGCTATATTGTTCCCGATGTGGGATCAAACATACTTGACATTTAAAACTTCTCTTATTGCCAGCACAGTAGCATAATGTTGTTCTCTATCTTTGTTTTTGCCTATTACTATTTCTTCATCATTAGAAATGTTCAATGCATCTAATGGCACGTGCTGTTATTCTGACAAACGCGTCTCAAAAGTTTTAAATGTTTTTCCGAAATGAAAGTGATAATAGCTGGTTAAATGAATCAAGCATCGACACTCCGAGTCAGGTTGTTCACGGTTTTCGTTTCTTTTTTTGAAAATCAGACCAATATAATAATGCTGACTATAAGATTCATGTCTATACAGGAATAATTTCATTTGAAAATGTCCGATATCGAAACAAATAAACAATGATCTACCATAGAATAAAGAAGCATAATTATCAGTTTCATTCGCATAACTGGAAAGGAAGATACCACATATCTGTATTTAGTAGCATGTTAATAGGTATCTTTCTCTGGTTGTCACTGCTTTTAATTTTTTCAATTGAAAAATGATCCCTTGTAAAATAACGAAATATATTCTATTATAATAAATTACGCGAGCTGGAAACGTTTGGGTTTACAACACATTGACTTGTAAATTGCCTGCAATGACCTATAAACGTGAACGTTAGAGTTTTGTGAACCAAAACGTCGTGATTGGTTAAAAATGTCCTTAACAATGGAAATTTAACCAATGACGTGATATTATTTTCATTTTGGGGTAGTCCTTTAGATTCTGATCGGCCAATGCCGTGCGATAATATAGTATGCTATTTGTTAATGGATTTTTGGAATGAGGAAATAATCGAAGCCTTACCTGTTGTGGCTAACGTTTGACAAAAAAAATGAGTTTTATCTATTTTTTCTCTACTCCGATTATATGGTTGTAAGGGTGTGATATGTTACTTTAAAATAAAAGTATTGTTTTCAATAGAATATCATTTGGAAATAAAACTGGTAATTATATTAAGTTGCTATCTTAACCTGCTCCGAATAGTCCGGAATGTGGACATTAAATGTATTTTGCAATGTTTTTGTTGTTGGTTTGCTGTTTCCATTACGGCTCCTGTTACAAAAAATGTATGCATACATAAGATTATATTTCATAATTTAATGTTCAGTACTCCCTCTAAAAACAAAGTATTCAAATGTTGTTACAAATCAAGAAATAGCATTTAAATTAAAATAGCCTTCAATATCAGTATCTTATCAAATTCAGTCGAGGTCCTCTGAATATATCCAATCGCCGTTTTAAATTCTAATGCATTTTAGGTAATATATTCAATTAAAACGTCTAATAAGCAGTAGAAATGCAAGCAACAGTTTGAAGTTATTTTCAATTTGAGGTATGAAAAAAGAATTGCCAATAGGGCATTATGTTCTTTACGGGACGAATTCTTACTTAGTGTTATAATTGTGCTAGTGCTCTCTTGAATATTAAAAGTAATTTACTATTCATCTTGGTTTTTATTAAAACCATAAGATCTCCAGTCCGTTGATTTGTAAATCTGTTTTTTTTTTATTATTGTTATATAATTTCATGATTAGGAATCTATGCAACACCACTTGGATCACTTTTTATCTATTGGCAATTTGAGTCAGAGGTGGACTTTTTTTTATATTTATCACATTTAGGTGATTATTCTTTAGATTATTATTTAAAAAGGTACCCAAAAAACAGACTTATCACTAAAATTGATATAAAAAAAACTCAATATGGTAACACATCACTGACAAACAATAGTACACAAATCACAGCATAGAAAACTAAAGACAATACGAAACCCACCAAAAACTACGGATGATCAAAGGTGCTCCGGAAGGGTAAGCAGATCCTGCTCCACAATTGGCACCCGTTATGTTGTTCATGTTAGTAAAAACCCTGTTTGGGGTTTTTTTATTGCATCGGAGGCATACGATATCTATTAGATGCAGTAATAACGTATGACACACGTTCTGATTTTTAAATTATAACTTCATAGAAGCGACACTCTTCATTCCTATACTGTTATATACAACTCAGGTGGTAAAATATAAATGAAGTACAATTTTTATGATAACAATCTATTGATATCACAGCTGCAATTGCAATGATATATAAATAACGACATCAAAGTCATGAATTAGTTTTTAAAAAAAATTAGACTCGAATTAAATGCTTGTTCAGATCATAATGTTCGCATCGTTAAAATTGTATAAAAAAAATGTTGGCATAGGTTAAATAATTTACAAACGGATAAAGTGTTGTATAAACATAACGTGATTAGATGTAATCATTTAACAACCAGTTTAAATTTAGCATTTTTAAAGGTGTTCTCTAAACTACCACCAATTTTGTAATTAGTAGATGTGATTTTTTTGTTTTTTTGTTTTTGTTTTTGTTTTGGTGATTTCTATTGAAATAGATATAGATACATAATAAAAGAAAGAAAGAAATAGGAATTTAATAATTTATTCAATGTATCATAATCATTAATTTATATACAAATTTCATTCACATGCATTTTATACAATACTGATTAAAGTTAATAGATTTACCTCAAATCATGCAAAAACTACTTATAGCACTGTTATATTAACAAGTTACACAAATCTAAACATAACAGATAGTTCATTACTACTGAAGAAGTTCACTTTGATTGCTAAATGTCATACACTTATTTAAATGCAGTAGAAATGATGTTGCATCTCCATACTCTACTGGTGACAACTGCAAGGTGTTGATGTTGGTGTTGGTGTCATCTATATCTTCTGAGGCATTTAACCAGACGTCCTAAACATGTTGTATTGGTATAAGTGGAAGCACTGCTGCACGTCTAACCGAACTGTTGATGTCATTGTTGTTCTTGTAATGGATATGCCGTCCTGTATCCTGTTCCTTTCGCCGTATAAATTGACAATAATGAAAGCAGCAACCTTTACTAAGAATACCTGGGAATATCTGATATGCTGCGTTATGTACTGCAACTTCATTGTCTTAGAAGAAAGTAGTTGGTTGTAGCTGTAATAATGGCGTTAGCATACTTGTTTCAGTAGTGTTAGGAACCTTGTGTAGGTGACTTGGCTCTTTCCAGGTAGTAATGAGTACATTAGTGGGTAGATTGCTCCGTCGACGAAAGCACGGAAAGTATACAGTTGATAAAATATATTTTGACACGTGTAAAATGTGCCATCACAAAAGATAATATCTGTTGCTGCAAGGTAGGTAAGGTTTGCGTGGTAGTAAAGATCATAATTCTTTCTTGTGCACCATCATCTGCCATTAGGAACTGTTCTCCAACTGTAGTGCGTGTCCACAATTCTGCCAGGTTGATCTCATTGCGTGTTTTTGGTAGTGCTGGTATGTGTTTAGCTCTCTCGTTGTAGAAGCAACCTTTGCAGGACTTATAATTTTGATAGTTATTCAAAATTAGAATTGTTCAATCATTTAAAGTATTCTAATTTCATTAATTCATATTTTCTACAACAAAATTATTTAAATTAAACTTGAATATAAAGAATAAAATTAATATAATGTTTTTTATGCTTGTTTTTTATTTAGTATTTATTAATACACAGTGTTCTATTTTTCTTATTTTTAACTATAGGTGAAGTTTTTAATGCTAGAAAAAACTGACTGTATTTTACCTGTAATAAATAGTTAATTATGTGGGCATAGGTTGAATATGTTTTTATCAAATTAGAGCATAGGTTAAAGACACCGACGGAGCGACGACTAACGTTAAAAATTAAAAGTTAAAGCCATTCCAAATGAAAAGCACTTTCTAGTAATTGTATTCAAACATTAGTTGTATATCATGCATACTTGACGATATCGTACATGCTTGTCATTTGTATTCGGTTTTTAATGGTATTGTGCTATTGTTCTGTTGAAAATTTTTTTTTATTGCTGATATTTTTCCGAAAAAAAAAATTGCAACAACTTGTGAAATGATTCAAACACAGAGAACGTCAACATAAACGTTTTTCCAAGTAAATGTTTTGGGTCCTCGTTTCATTGGTTGAAATTGATAAATTCTGACTGTCAAAAACATCATTATGGAGGCATATTGACAAGATGTTGAATATTTCAAAGGGGGTCCGTAGCAAAGTTATGAGTCCCTTAAAAGAAGTGGATCTTTGATGACTAGGTGCCACGTGCACTCTTCAGGCACTCCGGCTTCCTCCACTAATAAAAAACTGGCCGCCTTGTAATAGCAAATAGTGCTTAAAATGGCGTTAGTTAAACAACAAAAATCAATCCATCAAGAAGCGGGAAGGGAAGATTCCAAATACTAATTTTCACTACAATTTTCTGCTACTGCATGTATTTCATATAAAACTTTGGTTTTTCCAAAAAATATTTTGAAATCATTTCTGGTTAGATTTTAATCAACTTGATACCAATAGTAGCAGAATTGTCACAGGTTTATTAGGATATTTGTTCATTTGTTTGTGTGAATCGTTTTCATTTTCTTTTGATTTAAACACAAATCTTATTTTGTATCCCTTCTGGCTTGCCGAAACGGTAACAGTGGTAAAAAAGTAAGATTTATGATTGGAGTCATTCTGATCATTTCTGCGAAGTTTTGAGACAGTAAAGGTATACTTGTTTGGACTCACGATAAACCGCACGAAGTCATTTCTCGATGTTATGCCCGGTTTTTTTTTCGTGGAGTAAGGGGGATAACTCGCGTATCTTAGGACGCACGTTTTTTAATCATATTCTGCTAGAGTAGTGCAATTACGTAACGTCGCCTCAAATCGTTTTACATTTTTCATGTATGGGCATTTTATAGCTTGCTATGCAGTATTGGTTTTGCATCAAACGAATGGAAAACAACTGTCATATTCCTGACTTCGGACAGGCAATTCCTTATGTAAGAAATGGTGGATTAAACCTGGTTTTATAGCTGGTCAAACCTCTCACTTGTATGACAGTCGTATAAAATTCCATTATATCGACAACAACGTGTGAACAAAACAAACATACATAATAGGTAAAAATGTCAAAAATACGGGTACAGCAGTCAACATTGTGTTTTAATCTTAATCACTATAAAAACAAACAAATATGTCAACAAAGAAAAACAAAATGTCATATAGACAAAGCACATAAGCAAAAATGAAAGACAAAAAAACAAAAACTTACCATACCACAATAACACAATGGTAACATAACGGCCAATCAAATCGTAAAAGGTCGCTTTAATGATACTTACATTGCGAAACGAATCTAAAAGAAAATTGGTTATATTGACAGTGTAAACTTATTATCTATCACAGATTTCAATGAGCAAAACTGTTAATCAATAAGCTTCTTCGGGTACTTTAGATACACAGCACTGAGAAATGTAAATAAACAAAAAACATCGAGAAACATGAAACCTATGAACAATCTCTTTTGATTTTTGTAAACGAATACACAAAGATTAATGATAGGCCAATTTTATACCTTCGTCGTTTTAAGGTATACATAATTAAATTTTTAATGAGAAAATACTGTTGATAAGTAAAATTAACGCTTTCTGTAGATAGTGTTTCTTTGTTTGAATTGAAAATGACGTCATAAATAAAATTGCTTACAACAGGATTAACTTTGATATTTGATATGTTTCCGTATTTCAGTTTCTTTTTCAACAGAAATTATGCTGGGAATTCATTTGTTGTGTGCACTATTTGGTAAAGAGTTTTTTGTTGTTCAGCACTCAGGCATGAAGCCAATGATGTAGGGCATCTCAAACGTTATTGACTGTTTTTAAATAATAGCAATTTCTAATATAATAATTTGTAAAATATTACATTTACTGTAGTTTTAAGTTTGCTAAAATCATTATTCAAATAATCATTAATACGAACTTCTTCTTCTTTAAAAGGTAACATTTGCCTCATATTAAAATTAATACAATTTTATCAAAGTAATGTACAAAATAAATTCGACTGGAGTTAAATGCTAGTTTAGATTAAACTCTTCGCACCACTGCAGTACTGTTTTTGTTTTAAGGCTACGACAGAGGGAAGTTTGATGACAAAGATAAATCAAAAGTTCACTATGGTATAAAGTCATGTGACATTTAAAACACTTTTCTGTATTCCATCAAATATGCATGAAATATATGCCACTAGCCTTAAAATCAAAGCAATACACAGAAAAAAATTTCAGTTTCGTTTTTGTTCAAACTCCGCGTTTTGTCACCAGGCGTTTACTGTTTTAAATTTCTACATCAATATCGATGATATAATTAAAATTAAATCCCTAAACACATGTTACATTAACATGATTGCATCTCAGTATCTAAATGCATTTCAGATGACATTGTTATCATTGATCAAAGAATTAAATGAAACTGTAATATTAGGATTGCATATGTATATCAGCGACTTATATCCAATTTGCATAAGATTCAAAGTGACTTAACCCGTCCGAAGTGTAATCGTAGTGCTAAAATGTATATCGACGTATAAAAAAAGGAAGACCACCGTCATGACGGCCGATAGAAGTTGTAATCAAATGTCATACTTGATTCCTGATATGATCGTTCTATACATTGAGCTTGCTCTAACCTTGGAAATACTGCTTGTCAATGTGTGTATTCTATGTATATTCATTCGGAAGAAAAACCGTTCTCCTGTAACTGTTTTATTATCAGTTTTGGCTACTACTGATTGCTTAACTGCATTGCTTACAGTTACTATGGACTTCTGTGGATATTTTGTTTTCAGCGACGATGTTAAACCTACTGTTAAGAATAGTAACTTAAATGAAACTGTGCTGCTTTGGAACAGAAAATACCCATCTTGTGTAATATTTAATGTATTTGACAATATTGTATATTCTTGCCATATGTCATCTATATTGATTACAACTCTGCTATGTGTTCAGAAGGCACTAGCCATTCTATTCCCAATATGGAGTCAATCCTACTTGACCGTAAAAACATCTCTTATTGCCGGTATGGTAGCATTATTGTCTTCTCTATCTCTGTTTTTGCCTTCAGCTATTATAGCATCACTAGAAATGTCCAGCGGATCCAATGGCGCTTGCTGTTATTCTGATAAACACATATCTGTTGTTGTAAATGATTTACGTAATGGAAAATGCAACACCTGGTTAAATGAATCAAAAAACAACTCAGACTACTTTCTACGAACAGTTGCTATGTTTCCTCGTTTAGGATAACAAATAAAATATTGACTGTCAGTTTCATCTTTGTAGAGATATTATTACATTTAACTAGGTTCGAAATCTGCATAAAATAGTGGATTCATTCAACAATGCTTGAGAGTATCGTGAGTAAAATTTTCCTTGTGGTCAACGATGATGAAAGTTGTGATATCAAGTTTCTGTTCTAATAGTTTATGTTACGATACATATTATGATTTCTAGTTCTTTTTTTCTTGAACTAATCGAACTTTGATATCAGACAAAAATTGCGATACATGTTCTATCATAATAAGTTTTATGTTAGTATTGTGATTTGTTACGGTGTATGGTCACATAACAGAACATTGTAGATCGTCTGCTCTATTTTTTGAACTGAACGTATTGTTTTCAATAGAAAAGCTTGAGCAAATACATATTTGGAAATATACATAGAAATAGCACTTTGTTTATAGGTTAGACTGCTCTAAATACTTTCTATTGTTTTGGCCTTTGGTATCTTTTACATGTTTTTGTATTATAGGGTAGCTGTATCCTTTTGCATCTCTTATTTTACCTACTAGTATATAATTATTGATGGATGTTTTCATAAATTTTTGTTTGATCTCAATTTAATCGACTGATTGAGTAGAGTAAGAATACGAAGACGTCATTATCCAGTGTCTCTTTCACGTTGTCTAGGAAAATAGCTATAAACAGAGTATACTTGGTGTCTTTTTGTTGTGAGGATGCATAAGTACCCTCCCACGTCCACTCTGTGTTTTTGTTAGATGTATTACTATTTGTATCCATCTGATGAGTTAAGCCTTTTTCAACTGATTTTTATAGTTTGTTCTTATGTTGTACTGTTACACCAATGTCCCACGTTAGGGGGAGGGTTGGGTGCCTGCTAACATGTTAAACCCCGCCACATTCTGTATGTGCCTGTCCCAAGCCAGGCGCCCTTAATTCAGTAGTTGCCGTTTGTTTCTGTGTATCATATTTGTTTTTCGTTCATTATTTTGTACATAAATTAGGCCGTTAGTTTTCTCGTTTGAATTGTTTTACATTTGTCATTTCGGGGCCTTTTATAACTGATTATGCGGTATGGACTTTGCTCTTTGTTGAATGCCATATCTATGGCTTTTCAGGTCACGGTATTCCTCGGATACATTTCATCTCAGGGCTATCGCTTTCGATGATACTGTAGCCGTAAAACTCGATCTAGTTTTCAGAAACAAAGATAATGTATAAATATTTCCAAATGTAGTCTCTGTAGTCATTTGTGTTCAAAGAAGCGACTCTCATACAGATACTATTATATAGTTCTTACTCAGGCAGTTACTCATAAGTCCTAGATTTCACGTTGCACCACACATATGGAATAATTTTCTTACGGTTTAACATGTTTATATATGGAAAAATATAACATTTTTACAATGTTAGTAATAAGAATTGACTGATATTGCAGCTTTAATTGCAATGATATATCGATAACAATATCAAAGTCAGAAATTAATATACAAAACAAATTATACCTTAATTATTTACTTATTAAGATAAACTTTTCGCATCGTTGCAGAAGAAGATCTTCGTTTTATGGCTTCTACGGCGCGAAAGTTAATAAATGTCAATAGAAAAGCAGTTATTCGTGTTTTCCACTAGGCATTGTATTCGTGATAAAGTGTTGATCTATTAATCAAAATACAGCACAGCTCTGATGAAAATTTAAAAGTTTGGCGATTCGATATGAATTTAGCAGATTTTAACTTCCGCTAGTAAAGCCCTTTAAATAAGCAGTAATCTAAATGATATACAAAGACATTTGTCGCCATTGATTACTTTTATCAGCTCTTATTTTATAAAATATTCGATTCCGATTCCATGTTAATCCTAATCTATTTATATATATGCATATATAACAAGATATCATTGTAAAAGGATTCTGTTACGAAAGTCTCCCGAACGAACAGCAATTGAATTCCCTGTTGTATATATGCGATTGCTATACGGAAATTGAACATGTCTGTTCCGTCATTGTTTGACTTTATATAATGTTATGTTTGTGTCCATGTGGTGGGAAAAAACAGATGTTGTTCCTAGCAAAATATATTGAAAGAGAGATTACATAAGACCTCATACAGTTCCCAAACCCCAATAATATTACATGGTAGAGAATCCGTTAGTGACAATACGTAGAAAAAACGAAGTTACAATTGTTTTTACACAGAATCAAACGCCTCGGCGGCCAATCCAAAACAACATTTTTTTTGACAATATGCATGAATCGCTACAATCCCTTTCACAGTATACCAAATATCCGTCATCGACGCCAAAACAAAGTAACCGAACAACAAAACATATTACAGTCCGTATATCTTTTAAAGAGCTAACACCAAAGTTTTGTGAATGGTTTTAAAACGTCCTAAACAATAGACATTCAAGCAATAGTGAGGTACAAACAAAGCAATTACCCAGAGTCCTTTAGGTTCTTTACAATACGAAATTTTTACGTAGTGTTATAATTATGTTAGTTCTTTCTACAATATAAATTGTCAATACACATAATACACTAACATTACTCCAAAACAATGATATAACTTTAAATTGAAATTAAGTAGTGTACTATCCTTCCTGGCTTTTATTCAAACAACATGATTTACACTCCGTCGATTTGTACTTCTTTTTTTTTTCTAATCACAGTTATATACTTTTACTTTCTTTCTACTAGCAATTGGAGTCAGAGGTGGGCTTCCAAATTTTCAAATTTAGCTGATTTTTCTTTAGATTATTATTTTAAAAAGGTGCCCAAAGAACAGAATTAGCATCAAAATTGATAAAAAAAAGACTCAATATAATAACATCTTAATAATTGTTTCCCGCTAAAAAAAACATTCTGGTAAACGCATTTCCTTAAGTTTGTTGCTGGTGTTTTATTTTCTAAATAAAAGTTGCAACAGCTTGTTAGATAACCAACGTCATCCTAAACGATTCCAAGTAAAAAAGGTAAAAGAAGACAATTATGACTGTCAAATACATCGTTATGGAGGAATATTGACATTACAAATGATCGCATCAGATGTTAAATATTTTAAAAAGGGACACTAGGCAAATTTTGGGTCCCTTTCAAGAAGTGGATCTTAATTGACTAGGATTGAAAGTTTCCCGGTCAAAGATCGGTGCTTTTCTCTGTGCACTCCGGCTTCCTCCATCAATCACAACATACGGCCATGAAATAGCCAATAGTGCTGAAAGTGGCGTTAAACACAAACAATCAACCAAGAATCAAGAAGGAAAGATACCAAATATCAATTTGTATAATGTTTTGCTTAGTAGATCATCAATTTGATCTCTTAAACGATTTTTCTTATTGTTTCTGCTATTGTTGCTAAGCTAATAACACTTTTAATTTCCGAAAATATCAATGCTCGATATAATAAGTTTAGTCTCGTAAACCATAACGACTTATGAATCATGACAGCTATTTGCAATTATATACAATATGAAATAAAATAAATTTGACGAAACAAGAACTGCATATTTGAAAATATACGTAGTAATGACAATATCTCCATACTTATGTAATATTACTCTAAACAATTTCGATAATTTTACCTTTATGCGTCTCACTTGTTTGGGTTTTTTTAAGTTCTGGTCTTATTGGCATATTACCCATATTCCCTTCCATTGATAATTCTGTATTCTAATATGACACTCCTGTACCGCGTAGAAAACAAAGTCATGTTCTCATTTTAATACAGAATGGGGTGCACTTGCGTCACGTGACAATTACAATTGCATCGTAAGTTGTCGTTTAAATAGCATCGGATTCAAATGGACATTTCTGCTGACATTTTCCGCTAGGAAATTAAATAAAATCATTCTAAAAGTAAGTCTAGATGCATTTGTTCAGTTTTTAATCTCGACACGGTTGGAATTCATCAATTCAAATTTGCATGTTTACTTGTCTTATACATTTGTAGGTCCGCCTTGTTAAATTGGGTATATAGAGTAGCATATAGACTGTTATCTGTATAGAACCTTATTTAGTTTAGTTTTATCATTGACCGTTCCTTTCTCACACTAAATTTACAAATAGAATAAAATAATGAATCAAATTTGCGAAACTGATTTCATCAAATTTTTACTGTTAATATGGTTTGTCTAAAATTAATTAATCTGACTTCTGATTGTTATGTTCTCTTCCTTTGATAATACTGTAAACCAACTAATTTTTGCCAGCGATCTATTTCCGCAACTTTCGCGAGTAGAAAAATAATGCGAATATTAGTCACCGTGAAAATTTCAAACTAAGATCTTTCCTGAATTAACTACATCAAGTAATTTGAAAATCGCGAAATTAAATCGCCACGTAGTGGACAAGAATGGACTAAATGCTAAATGAAGTATCCGAGAAAATAAGTTTGTTTACAGTATTTGAATTCAAGGGACTAAAAGACAATTTTATTATACATGTCATCCTTTCTCTCCTTCAGGGATATTTTTAGCTTTTATTCATAACGAATCCTAGCACCGATTAGATCAGATAAGTTCCCTGAATGACAAAATTTTTATTGTGTGAACGTTAATATTACCATAGTCTGACTTTATATGACATATGCTGATTTAAAAAACAATTAGACACATCCTATATAATTAGTTTGTATGTATCTGTGGTAATTTTCGTGAAGATTTCATGTCACTTTGTCTCGGTGATTTAATGTCCTTTTTCCTTGGTGACACTAGATCGCTATTTTGTTTTAATGCTAATGCTTCACTTGGTTTCAGGTAAGATTTTGAGTATTCTCTCTTTTCCGAAGGCGACGGAGTTAATTTCGAAGAATGTTGTCTTGCTTCTTCAGCTTCTGCAATTAGGTGTCTTTTTAATCTTCTCTCGCCATCTATAAGTTCCCTGTGGATTTAAATGATTTAGATGAAATATTGAAATAGTAAATATATATATTAAAGAATAAACCCATGATTAAATATTCTAGTATGTACACTAAAGAGATTTATCCTGCTGAACTGACTTTAAGTAAAGCTAATACTAACAACTAATACTAATACCTAACTAACGGGAAGCTTAGTACCAAAATTTATGATAAAAGAGATAATTCTTCATTTCTTATTGAAAATTATCCATTTTTAGGTGGTGACGTTCCCTTGTCACCATCTTATGGTGTTTATATATTTCAACTTGTTCGGTTCGCTCGTGTATGTAACAAAGTATTTGATTTTAACGAAAGAAATCTCTGTATTACTGACAAATTATTACACCAGGATTTTCGATATCACAAACTAGTCGACATTAACGAAATGTTATCATCTGTACAAGGACATTATTCGTAAATATAAATCAACATGCAGACAACTTATACGTTCAGGTATTTCACATCCAATCTTTTATGGTATTATTCTTTACAAAGCACAAAAAATGTCGGCATTCACCTCAAAAGCTAACCAATCCTTTAAACAGACTTATTCAGAAGGATATAGTTACGATACTGTCGTCAGGTCATTGAAGATGGCATATTTTGGTTTAATATTGATTCACTCATAGGGTCTTTGCATCGGAAATAAACACATTTGTTCTAAAACCAGTTGTTGGCATGATACGGTTTATGTTCTTCTCATATATTTTATGACGGTATGATACTAAACCCCTGACGGGAGGAATTGTGCTTGATTTTCATATGATAAAGACATAATCTTTCAATCAGTTTAATTGAAGTCTTCAGCTGGCATGTCAGTAACTGCTAGTAGTCCTTTGTTAGTTTATGTATCATTGTCATTTTGCTTAGTTTCTTTTGTTACCTATTTTGACATCGGACTCAGACTTCTTTTAAACTTAGTTTTACTGTGAGTATTGTTATGTGCTTGTTTATTCTACATTGGCTAGAGGTATAGGGGGAGGGTTGAGATCTCACAAAACATGTTTAACCCCGCCTGTCCCAAGTCAGGAGCCTCTTGCCTTTGTTCGTCTTGTATGTTTTTCTTAATTCTAGTTCATTTATATTATTTTGGGGTTTAGTATGACGTCCATTTTCACTGAACTAGTACACATTTTTGAATAGGGGCCAGCTGTAGCCCGCCTCCGGGTGCGGGATTATCTCGCTGTGTTGAAGACCAATTGTTGGCCTTCGGCTGTTTTCTGCTCTTTGGTCGGGTTGTTGACTCTTTGGCATATTTTTCATTTCCATTCTCAATTTTAGTTTTATCAGTAATTACTAGAAGTGTTTTGTCAATACAAACAACTTTTTGCAGTTTTAATCACAAACGTGTCGTAAAATGTTTATTAAGTTGAAAAATGTTCACGATTTAGATTTCTTTAGGGATTTTGGCATATACCCTCGAGTATCTAAAATATCATTCCACAATTTCAACGATGAAGCTTCAAGTTTAAACATATGAATAAAAGTAATAACAATAACTGCTAAAAGTGCGTCAGAGGATTGCTGTCTACAAGAAATATTATGCAAAATTTCCCTATTGGAAGAAATGTTAAATCAATTAATATATCGAAATGGCGAGGCAACATGATAACATATAGATCATCAACAACCAATAAAGCAATTGAAATAATTAAACTTTACAAAAGGTAGTAGTAACTTAACTTCAAAAACAGTAAATCTATTCAAAACAAGTGAAACACATTTAACATGTTTAAACTATATAGCACATATTATAATATATATATATTTATTTATCAAACATGTGATTCAATCTATGCAAACAGACTCTAAATTAAGTGGGAAGATCTGTAAGAGTTCATAGACAATACGCACTTCTAGAATATATGATTTAATTTTCCGTTTTTTTTAATAATAATAAGTATCTACAGTATCTGTCATGCAAAATAGCGATAGACAAAGCAAAAGATATGTATAAATATTCGTATGAATTATGATAATAATAGCAATCTATCTATTCAACACTAGGAATCAAAGCATATATTATAAGCATTGTATTGTCATAAGCGCTATTGTTACCCTGATCTTTTCTTGGATATAATATTTTCTATACGTTTTCTCTCACTTTCAATTTTTGTCCGACTGCATGGCAAAAATAATCCAATATGGTAAAGTAATTGATAAATAAAAATAAAAAAAAAACACTATTTACAAAAATGTATTTCAAAATGGAGATTACATAGATGTTCTGCTCATTCTTCTGGAGCACCTGAGATACCCGGATATTGATGTGTGCGTATTGCTCTTTCTTAATCTCAAGTGTAGTGTTTTGAAGATTTTTTCTTTTCGTCATTATTCGTTTTTTGCCATGGCGCGGTTCTTTTTTCTTTGATTTATGAGTTTTTATTGACTCTTGGAATCGTTCGTCTCTTTTTGTAAACACTTTATAATGATTTGTATCCTTATCATATGCAATAATATCGGCGATAGTATGCTTCAAAAGTCGGGAAACCCCTTAATTGATGTCTGTTAAGTTAAACTCATTTTCATTTTTGTTTTCCAACTGTTGACTGTTACAGTTAAATATATAAACTTCCCTTGAGTATAAAAAATGTAAATTGTTTAAAAAAATGCCATTAAAACATTAAAAATAACTGTACACATTTAAACGATTAAAGTGCCACGTCCCGGACTATCCTTGTTCTACAAAGAAATTTCCCTGTCGAATATACTCCAAAAGAAAGAAAACATTAAACCAAAATGTACGAAATCTATTACACTAGATTAGATCTAATCACTGCCAATTCGAAACGAAAATTATAAGTTTCTTGATACATTTGTGATAAACAGATATAAATCAGTGAACACCCTTTTAAATTAAAGAGAAAAATGGCGTAGAAAACAATCTGGTTATGATTTTGTACATTGTTGTTTTAGTAGCTTTTGAGGTTTTTTGTGTTCTTTTTCTTCTTTTTTTTAAGCGGTTTCTTTTTTCTTTTTTCGTTTTTATGGGTGGGAGTTGTGAACTGAGTGTATTTCTAAACGTGTTGTGATTCAGATTTGTTTTTTAGATATGGTATAGGTTGTCCTTTCTGATTTATTTATTTTTATTTTTTTATTTTATTGGCTACTTAATTGATTTAACATGTTGCCTTTGTTTTATAGTACTTAGTATTCATTTTAAAAAGTACTTACATAAGGTCTACGTCACCATCTCTATTAGTATCTAGATAACCCATAACTGTATCTAAAGCGCTAGTACTGATTGGATAACCTTCTCTCTAAAATACAATTTGAACAATCACTGTAACACTTTATAAAACCGAACATAAGTGTATGTCTGTTCCATTTACTGTAAATTCAGAAATTATTGTGATGTGTTTATTAATACGAAAAATAAAACAGGATCATTTCGCAGTAATGAAAACTTGCATTTATATTTTCAGTAATCATATTCTTCTCAAATTGTTTTCAATCGCGTTAGTTAGATTGCGTATTTTTACCAGTAATCAGTGATTCCTAATGATAAATGCACGTATTAATTTCTACAGATAGCCAGCAATACTTTGATTGCTGATAGTCTGAACTTGTCTGTATATTTAAAAAAAGATTTAAGCGAAAATTGCGTTTTAACAACATTTGTCTAGAGAATCAACATCAAGCTTTAGCTTTATGAAAGTAACATACTATAGGTCAAGCCTCAAGTCTCTCATGGTCTAGTCATTTGGGGAATTAGTTTAACAGAGACTAAAAAGAAATTCAATCATAAGCATTTTTCAAAGAGCTGAATCAACTGAGGTAAAACTTAACACACCCAATGCCAAATTTTACCGAGGCACAATAACATGTTGAGAGTTAAATACGTGTGTTGACAGCTCAATTGCCTAACCTTTTAATCTCAAGGAGTGTACTAACGAAAGCTACTAAGACAAATGTTTAATAAAATCCACTTCAGAATAGGTAAATACCTAAGCTACAGATTCATGGACGATTATCTGAATATATGGGGATTTATGTATCGAGATCACAGGTTCACATTTGATTTAAATGGGTCAATTATACTCGGTTTAAATACAGCTCTACTGATGTCATGGCAAACTTACTTCAAAGGCAAAATGTAGCTCCTCTCTTGAAAGTGAATTACTGTTGTCTTTGTCAAATTTTAAAAACATGTCAATCGTCCTCATGTGTTCCTTCATGAAATATAAAATTCTGATAGGATCAATGTTAAACACATTTTTTGAGTCAATGTTAGAGACCACGCCCTTCCTCACCGGAAGTGAAATATCATATCTAGCCATAAAAAGTCTTTCGTCTTGTATAGTTTCCAGCAATGGATCAAACTCCTTATCTACAACAATACCCTGAAAATAATCAAAACATCATATGATAGATACTTGAGGAAAATATGTCACATAATTTGTAAAAGTTACCTATATCTAATATACATGTCATTGTCGGACCAATATAAATGTAAATATAGCAAATTCGTTCATATTGCACGTTAAGATTTGGTATCTTGCAAATGTATTAGTACATATACTGTTATTCTTGTATTGACCTCAGGTTTAATTTGGAAGATTTGTGCCTGTACAATGCGCGATACAGTATTAATTTGGTTAAATTAAACAAAAATACTTCATAATCGTGACACTTATGATTGAGATGTGAAGTTGTAGATCTATTTAATTGTTAAATATATTGCAGTGTCTTACGTTGAGTTGGTGGCGTTTTATAATTTGCTCTTGTTTCTTGATTTATACAATGTGACACCGTGAACATTATTACATACGTTATCTTTCTAATTGAGAAACAAGTTGAATAGGAACATTATATCGAATAATCTCTAATATTTATATTATCATAATAATCCTGATCGAGTTTTGAAGGTATCATCTGCATGTTATATTAGTCGCTGTTTTTGTTAATAACGCCAAGTTTGAGAAAATGTTGCGTTTACACTTAACAAGCTTTTAGACTTAAACTTACCTTAAAAAAGATATCCTGAAATCTGAAAATTTGTTCTATGTTTGTTATTTAGCTTTTAATGTGTCTATGCAATTTGGGGGAATTGACGTCCATGGTGAATGTTAATATTTCCAGTCAACAAGTGTTTCTGAAATAACTTTTATGCCACATGTGGAGCAGGATCTGCTTACCCTTTCGGAGCACCTGCGATCACCCCCAGATTTTGGTGGGGATCATGTTGCTAGGTCTTTAGTTTTCTATGTTGTGTTTTTGTAATGTTGTTTGTCTGTTTGTCTTCTTTATTTTAGCCATAGCGATGTCAGTTTATTTTCGACTTATGAGTTTGAATGTCCCTTCGGTATCTTTCGCCTCTTTTTGTAAGGTGAACCTAACCGTTTTAAATGACTTGATGGAGTTGCACAATGACGAAATTGTAAAAAATTGAATTTACAAACTATGTGTCATTCATATCATGACAATACCAAAGCAATGGCTACAAGGCAAATGGTGCCGCCTAGATCTAAACAAAATATTATATAATTTCCGTGGTAATATCAAGTGTTTCTGGAATAATAGTGAATTCGATCAGGTATGTTCATTACCAAACGTTTGGAGAAAAGAACATATCATGGCGTTGTCATTTTAATTATTTTCTACTTATAAGATTGAATGTCCCTTTGTTTATTTCGCCTCTCTTTTACATTGCATAAAAGAGCTTATCACAAATTTGTTACGAAGCCATTGGATTTTGCATATGCAATAACCGCAGTTTGTCCTAGTCATATTCCTGCCCGGAGTAAATTACCGGTTATTTTTTCCAGTTATGAAGTTATTGCTTTTAGAAATACAAACCAAAAAAAGCTGAGATAGATAAATGAGAACGCAATACAAAAATTTAAACATACCTCCATGTCTAATTCCTTCAGTCCACATTCCTTTGATGTTGATATCCGTTGGAGAATAATGCTTGTCATAGGAGCTGTGATTGGATTTTGAGCAAGCTGTGGATTTTAAGTTTACTAAATATTACAGTGACAATATTATAAATAACAAAGGGCATGAAGCCATAAATGATACATAATAGTGCACAATGTGTATGGCCTGTTTATGTTTCTAAATTACCAATATTTTGGTGGATTGAGTTCTTAAGACAACGCATTGATAAACAATAAAATGTTTAAATAAGGCTCAACAAGTTGGGCATTCTTTTTATTTGTGGCATAATAAGATACCAATTTCCTTACATGACCATAACCATGATTTAAAAAAAAAACATCACAAACTCTTTATCGATTTTGTCGATATTTCTAATTCCTTTGAAGTCATTTGTCAAACATGTGCTGATTTCAATTGTTGATTGTCATGCTTTTATAAATAACAGTTGCACAATAAGCATCCCATAAATGATAACTTGTTTCATGAAGAAAACAAAGATGATTATTTTATTGAAAACGTGTTGGATTGAAACCAAATGTTAAACGTACTAGTATCTGAAATTAGACAAAAAAGCTTTATGGTTATGTCAGGCATAATTTCTTTTTATTGTTTTAGTATAAATTAGGACAGGATTTTTTTTTCTTTTAAACTGCTTTGAATGTTGTCATTGCGGAGCGTGGTATATCTTTAAATACATTTTGGGTTTTATTCGTTTTTGATGACTGTACGCGGACCTGTAGTTATTAATATCCTTGTTCTTTCGACTTTGGTGGATTGGTATCTCATTTGCAATGTTACCTCATCTCTTTATTTTTATAAGTAAGAGATATGCAAAAAGATACAAGTCTAGTAAGTTCAAGTCTGCTTGATATTTTTACATTCAGTACGCTTCATAGTTGCATATTTTATCCACTGATTGTCATTTAAAGTGAAGGACAAGGTAAAAAGTACCAGATTTTTATTTGAAAAAGATGGACAACTGACTCACCCGTATCGTCGAAAGAGATTTATTTCCACAAACTCCTTTCAGCAGTTCAAACATGGCCGGATTGTGTATCCTGTTGTTAGCTAGGTCGATAGTAGATAGAGTTGAGTTATGAACTAATGTGTGCCCTAATGCTGCACAACCTTCAAAGGCAAATCCATTCCATGCCACTTGAAGATTTAATAATTTTGTGTTTTTCTGAAATCATGATTCTATGAATTATTCAAAAAACATATTATATTGAATGTAAAAATAATGTTTCACCTCAACTCCTTCAAATAAGTATATGCCTGACCCCAGTAATGAAATTAATCACTGTTTTTTTTTCGTTCTACATTGGAATCTCAATGTCTTTTTTATTTGCACAAGTTAACGTTGACGGCAGATCTCTTTTAAAATCTTCTCAACTTTTGCAGTTTCTAGACATTGAGAGCTTGACATATTTAATAGAGACATCTCTTTTTAAACACTGTATGTTGAACCACTCATTTTTTGCCAAAAAAACAATATTTCAATTGTTGCTCAACAAATCATACCATTTTTATAGGACAGACAACACATGTTTACCTTTAAATATATATCAAACACATTAACGAAATATGTTTAACTTTTGATGAACAAATCTTACCATTTTATGAAAGACCATTGACTTAATTAAGGCGACAATTGTTTACCTATGTGAAATTATCGGAAATCGATTAGGAAGAGACAAATCAATGTAACAAACAAAAACTGAACGAAGCGCATGAGCTCCAACAGTAGCAAGACCAGCTACGTCGACAGGGAAATGGTATCCTATGGCATAAATAAGTATTTACCTCTAAACCTCTCGCTATACCGATGGCACCATTACCACGAAGGTGATTCCAACTAAGGTCAAGGGTAGTGATCATTTCGTTTTCCTCTAAAATTTAAAGAACGAGTAATTACATTGAGAGAATATTTGGAAATAAATGTATGTCAATGAGCTCATAAAATGTTTTGTTTTATTCATTGGTTTAGCAAATGTATCAAATAAACAAACATAATATATTTTTCTAAACTAGCTTTAAGTCAAACAAAAAGTTTTAGATAGCTTTAAGTTAAAAAGTAAATAAACGTATGAACAAAAATACCAAACTTGAAGCTAAGTTCAAAAAGGGGGAAGTCCAGAAAACATTAAAAAAAAATAAATTCAGATTATATCAACTTAAAATTGCTAAATGTAAAGCATTCATGATCATTGCAATACTCATTTCATCTGCATCATATTTTGATATTTTTACTGTTACGGTATGTATGAATCCTGAACTTTCAAGTAATCAAGATTTTCAAATATGGCTTTTTAAACTATATGTTATAAAATTATGAAAAGAAAAGTAGGGCTTAGTGGGCAAAATTTTTAATGGCACTACATGGATAAAACCAGAGGATTCCGAATATCTGACAAAAATTCAAAAACACGAGAAGCGAACATCCTTAAGCTGTCTTTATGTCGTTCGTTAACATTTAGAAAAGCAAAAATAAAACTTACTCAAAGCATTCCCAATCAAAATGCCACTATCTCCTAGCTTATTCTTTGACAAATCCAAATTACTTATGCTTTCATTATGCTGAAAAAAAGAAAATCATTACTCTACTTCTTCTTTTAATTATTTACACACAAATTTGCATATTACCTTGTATAGCATATGTGGTCGAGTGGTAAAGGTCACGCTGGACATAGTACAGGTGAAGTTGACACGATGTAACAGATGCATGGGCCCTCATTATCCCGCTCAGGAAAGAATAACATTTTCGACCGCAAATTTGAATAAATTGCTTTGTTGGGCTAAATTTCAGACGGAGTATGTCAATTAGTTGGTATTAGTTCTGAATAAGCCTACATTATCTATTCGATAGAACATCTCTGTCGTAGAGTTTTAACATTTAAACATACAATTATAGAGAGAATGTGAGAGGGCGATTTGTTTTAGATTTTTGTTACAATATGCCATCGAATGATGATGAAACATCGGTATTTTGTGTGTTGTAAACTTAATGTATATAATCATAATTATGACGCAGGTAGCAGCATACATAGAAAGTATGATATCTTTAAGGATTGTATTTTCTTACTTCTCTCTTCTTACCATCAAAAGATTCATGTTTTTTTTTATTTTTTGGCTTACCTTACATTATAAACATGATATAAGTAATACCTCAAAATATCTTGGATATTGCTTCCCTTTATCACGACAAGCGTAATGTTCTGTTTGTGTGATGCACATGCATTTTTGATTTCAAAAAAGGATATTAGTTGAACTAAAAATTGTGTGCAAACGGTGTAAAACATGTTCTAAAATTTTAAATCAATTAACATAAAAAGAAATACCTCGATAATCATTGCCACGTGTGGAGCATCTTTGTCGTCAAAATGATTATCTACAATGTAAGAAATGTTTTGTGTTGCAAAAATCCGGTAAATATTTAAAATAAAATGAAATCCCTATATGCATGTACCTGTTTTCTATATTGGTGTGGTATACACATGTTAAGGGAAACTCTAATTCGTGTATGATATATACCTAAATTGTCTTTTACATATATATACTCCATCTCAATTATTATGACCACTTTTTTTATATATTCGATATTTTTATTTCTTTCTAACCTGTCACAAAAGTTAAGATAATCCAAAAGATTGGATTTTACAATTATATAGCGTTGTCACACACAATGTTTGTGGTCGACTTTTTCTGGTCTATTTCCTCAGTTCGATATTTTACACTTGGAAGATACAGCATCAAATTCATTTAAATGCCAATAAACACTCTAATCGAATAAAAAGTAAAATAAATAAAAAATAGAGAACCCCAAGGAAAATTCAAAACGGAAAGTCCTTTATCAAATGGCAAAATCAAAAGCACAAACACATCAAACGAAAGGAAAACATCTGTCATATACCTGACTTTGTACTAGCATTTCCTCGTGTAGAAAATGGTTCATTAAATGCATAATAACGCAAGCATTAATGAATTGCAATTTATTTAACTTAAAAATTATTCTTTAAAAATCTAGATGTGTATTTAGGGCAAACACAGAAATTGAAATATTCATTTTTAAAAGCTTTTTTTTTCTTTTTTCTCTAGAGTTACGATTCTTACACCATAGGTGTTAGATTTTATAAGATTCGATTGAAATAGACACGAATGCACTAGTACTAGTATAAATAATGGTATACTCAAGAAGAGGTATAGTTCGTTGGTCGAGGTAATCTACGCTGAGAGAGGTTAATGCCACCCTTGTAAATGGTAAGAAACAGAGGCCAAAGATATCAAAGGGATACTCAAACTCAGGAATCTGATGTTCAGTAGTTGTCGTTTGTTGATGTGGTTCATAAGTGTTTCTCAATTCTTGTTTTTTATATAGATTAGACCGTTGGTTTTCCCGTTTGAATGGCTTTACACTAGTAATTTTGGGGCCCTTTATAGCTTGCTGTTCGATGTGAGCCAAGGCTCCGTGTTGAAGACCGTACTTTGACCTATAATGGTTTACTTTTATAAATTTTGACTTGGATGGAGAGTTGTCTCATTGGCACTCATACCACATCTTCTTATATCTATCATATAAGTTGGGAACAAAACGACGATGTCATGGCAAATACAAAAACGACTAGAAGACAAAAAGTACACAAAACACAACATAGAAATAAAAAGACTGAGCAAGGATAATTTACGATAAAGTGTTAATGTTTAGAAAGGAATTATTATCAAATTTAATATGATAAACAGAATGTATAAATTTATCTGCAATGTTCTTGCAAACTAGTTCTGTATACCATTTGTGGTGGATCAATTCGTTGCTATGTTTTAAGCAAAGATTTATTCACTGATCATGATTCATGAAAACGAAATTTTGCTTTCCAATTTTCTAACTCCTGACTGGTGCCACATGTGGAACGGGATCTGCTTACCTTTCCTAAGCACCTGAGATCCGTGGGCTTCGTTTTGCTCAGTCTTCTGTTTTCTTTTTTTTTTGTGTTATGTTGTCTGTCAATTTCGTTTTTTACCATATCATTGTCAGTTTGTCTTCAACTTTTTTATGTCTATATTTAGACATTATCGGAACTGTATTTAATGTTAATCTGCCTTGTTTCCCTTTTTTATATTAATTTTACCAAATGTAAACAAACGATTTCAGTTTGTTTTGATCTTACAATTATAAGTTTACAATAAAAAGTAATATTTAGTTTTAATCATTAAGATAGCGTTTCTTTTCGTATTGGGCAAATAACATATTTATTTTATCATTAAAAATAAAACATAGTTGTCCTTTGTAGCAACTATACTTGTATATTCAAGAGTCCATTGAGGTGCTTTTATTAAATTGTTCTATACTTGTTTCTTTAATTGAAAAATTTGTATGATTTAATATTGCGGAAAATATTATCTTCGTTTATCCCCTCCTTTTGAATATCAAGTTTTACGTATACGTACCGCTAATATCTAATTTTCGTAATGTATTACTTTTGCTGAGGAATTCTGCCAGGGTTCTTATTGGTGCACCACTTAATCCACATCGTCTTAATGTCTGGAGAAAAAACAAATCATTTACAATTTAGAATTCATCATCATTCCCTGCGTTACAATAATATGTGCTCCCAATTACCTTCTGTGTTTCCAAATTAAATTTTTTTTTTTTTTTTTTTTTTTTTTTTTTTTGCAAAGGAAAGCGACTCTTATGTGTGACAAACTCTACCTTTACCTAGTTAAAAAAAAAGCATGATTTGATATACGTAGATGCTACGAATTTTCAAAGCGTAATCAACCTCGTTGCAATCCTATTTCACCATAAATTTGTAATACACTTTCAAAGTCAACATTTTCATCAGATCCCAAACAAAACATCATTTCTTTTTCTTTTTCTTTTTTTTTTTTTTCTCACTAAAAGAAGTTTGCCCCCACCTCACATTTCATTCCTCTCCTACTGTTAATATTTGTATTGCTATGCTAAAGCGTTATGTAACATAGAACGAAATAGTCTCTCTGTTACACAGTATCACATATAAAATCATTCATTGCTTGCAAGAATTTGGGCGAGTATAGCAATAAATGTAGTATGGCGGAGATCAAAAGGTAGGTAACACTGAAACGTGTTTTAAATGCAACTCCCTTAAAAACCGACGTCATGTGCTCTGAAATAAAAATTGCGTTCGATGAACCAGGCTTAGATTTAACATATAATAACTTACCAATGTAGATATTGTTTTATTTGTCCTGAGTATTTCGGAGATGTATTGGATATCCCTAGATGTCAAACTGTTACCAGAAAAGTTTATCTCCATTAAATCTACATCGTTCTAAAAACAGAGATGGAATATCTGAATATCAACCTATATAGCATATAACAAAAATATCATTTTGCATACTTAAAATTATGTATACAATCTTGAAAGAAACACCTATTTAAACGAGAATAAATCTAAACATGTTGGACTTGGTGCTTTTAATATATTGTAATTGTTCAAAAAAAATCATTTTTACAAACGATTTACTCGGTGAAATTAAAGGATTTTGCATAATAGCCAATGACTTCCAATTGTACTTTGAATTTTCTTAAACTTCGTAATGGATCTTGGTTTCCAATTGATTTTCATTCAAGCGCCAATGAGAGGTTTTATGTAGACGAATGGTGCGTCTTGCGTAAAAAGTTTTAGGCCTGTTATCTTTGATGAGGTTCTTTTATCAGTTATAGGTATATCATGGTATACAACATTGCCCTACTGTAAATATTTTTAGTCATGTTCTTGCAAGGCCTCGGTGGCTGAGTGGTCTAGGCAGTTTAACTACACTATTACTAGCCTGTCAAAACTGTGATTGTGAGTTCGAATCCCGCATGTGGCAGGTGTGTTCGACTCCAATCTTAATTGTTAAGATTCTCAGTTTTCCTACCAAATGTGTACCTTATCTTCCTCCACCAATAAAAACTGGTACATGTAGCCACGAAAAAGCCAATAGGGTTGAAAGTGGCGTTTAAACCAAAATATCAATCAATCAAATCCCAAACCATCTTATTACCTTTAATATTTTTGAATAATAATTGGTTACAAGATACATAGTAGTATAAAATCCAGCCATGGAAGGACAAAACCATGGATTCTGTTGATAATTACAATGTTAAGACTGATTAGAATTGGGAAAAGGGCACAAAAAGTGGGTATATGAGATTCTGGATAGGGTTTACAGAACAGCAAATAATGGGCCAAGAGTACAGAAATTATATGAATATAAAATGGGCAAGAAAAATACAGAATAGAGAAAATATGGTGCTAGAACATGAAGAATAGAGAAAAATGGGCAAAACAAAAGAAGAATAGAGAAAAATGGCCTAAAAAATAAAGAAGAGAATAGAAATCAAATCAAATCAAATGAAGACCCCCTCCCCTTTCCCCCATCCAGATACTTATAAACATGTTTTAAAACTTTTTGATATCTTTGAAAAAGGTAAACGTGTCTCATATCACAAGAGTTCATAAATTTCTCTAATCACAAAACACAGACCGTACATATTACTTTTAAAAACCTCTAAACAAAAACCGAATATTAAACATCAAAATCCCCTAATCGTAAAATTATTTACATCACAATATATAATAGGAAACGTTTTAATACCCACATAATTCTGAATTAATAAATAATCAAATCTCGATATGAAATAATGGTATGTGTTGATTTGTTTTAATTACGGACATTTTATATTTGATATAGCCCAGTGTCCAGTTAAGTTGCATCAAATTCATTCTTGTACTTTTTTATCTTGTATCATAAAAATACGAAGATGTAGTATAATTGCCAATGAGACCACTCTCCACTAGAGACCAAATGAAATAGTAATTAACAACTATATAGGTTACTGTACGGCCTTCAACAACGAGCAAAACCCATACAACATAGTCATCTATAAAAGACCCCAAAATGACAAATGTAAAACAATTCCAACGAGAATACTAATGGTCTGATTTATATAAAACAAAAACAATGAACGAAATACAAATATGATAAAAAGCAACAAACGACAACCACTGAAGTACAGGCTCCTGACTTAGGACAGGCACATACAGAATGTGGCGATATTTTTTATTGCCATTTTGTTAGCGTCACTAGTGGAAGCTGGAACTGCCAACCCACATCCTGGATAACTGAGTTCACTATAATCAACATTGAAAAGAAATTTTTTGAAAAAAAAAAGGTAATGATCATAGAAATTATTATAACAACGTGTCCTGGTGTAAAGGAGTGATTTGAACAATTAAAGGTAACTTTATAGCATTGAAAAGAAACTTTTTGAAAGAAAAAATGTAATCATGAAAAAATTATTGAAACAACGTGTCCTGGTGTAAAGGGGTGATTTGAACTATTACAGGTAACACTATCACTAACTGTTATAGGTTAGATTTCGGTCAGTGTTGCGAAATCGTGGCTTATATGAATAGTCAAGATGTCCTACTTAGATTAATTCAAAATAGGTGTTAAAAAAGATTGAGTACAAGTTAATCTCTTCAAGATTTATTAAAATCTAATAATCCCCGTACTTATTCTTCTTAAGTAGTTAAAAGTTTATAACTAACACCCTGTTTTTGGATTTAATATTATTCATAATCACTGTTCGTAATTGAAATTGACCTTTTTTTTTGAATAAAAAAGAAAATAAAAACTATTACAGTAACTAATAAGTGGGCCATTTAAACGTATTACAAAATTTGTCCGTGTTAAGATATACTGAGTCTCTATAAAAACGCAATGAACATGGCTTTATTGTATTTCTTCAACTAATGTGCTTTGATTTCACATTGGCACCCCCTTATATCTTTGACCAGTTTTTAATTCTAAAACTACAGGGTATCGGGAATATGATGCGCCATACATGTATGTGTATTCCGAAAAGAGGTATGATAAATTTTCCGGAACTTTTTTTTTTTTTTTTTTTTCCTTTCCGATTTTTTTTCTTTTTTTATGATATCAAAATCCTAAGTTTTAAACTATATCGATATTATCAAATAATAAACTAATAAGAAAATTAGTACTAAGCATTGCTGTTGCTATAAGATACGAATTTACCTTAAAATGATTTTTCAAATTTTTGCATCAAAGGTTATTTGAAACAAAAAATGTATATGAAAAATAAAAATCATTTAAAAATCTTGTCAATTTTGAAAATATATTTGATTATCAATTGAAAATCAAAGATGTCCGCGTTATTCCGTCTTTTTTCCGAAGATATGATTACGCATTTCTATTTTTTTCAGTATTAATAAATCGTAATAAACAATAAAATGTAAGAATATTCCCCGCGCCAGTGTACTTCTACAATGTGTATTAATTTATAAGTCTGTAAATCCGAAATTAATAATAGAATTGTTATGAAATTAAGATTTGGATTACAGAAGTGCGAATATTACTTAAGTATATATAAATATACAGTACAAACAAATTGTAAAATTTAATCAGAGAACAATAGCAAAAATACGAGGATCTAATATGATGAATAAGGACTATTAATAGGAAAAAAAGCATGCAAATACCACCACCTGAAGAAACGAAATAAATAAGGGAAATTTTCTAGCAAATACCTCTCCATCCAGACATATTTCGTTTTCCAACTGAAGTGAAAAATAAGTGATTTTAATTTCTATATTTGAAAAATGCGATATGATAAAGAAATTTCTATATGAAGGTTGCACCAATATTCGTTTTATATCAAACTCCATAATATGTTAATGAGGATTTTTCAATACCGAAATTTTTCGTGTTTAAATGATTGAACAATTTTATATCTTTTTTTATACTGTTTGAATTCCGACAATTGAATAAAAAACTTAAAGTTTATCGTTTTAGCTCACCTGGCCCAAAGGGCCCAGTGAGCTTTTCCCATCACTTAGCGTCCGTCGTCCGTCGTCGTCGTCGTCGTTAACTTTTTACATTTTGAACATCTTTTAGACAACCACTGAATGGAATGAAACCAAACATGACATGAATGTTCCTTATGAGGTGCTGACCAAGTGTTGTTACTTTGTAGCCGATCCATCATCCAAGATGGCCGCCAGCGGGGGACTTAGTTTAACATAGGACCCTATGGGAAATACATACAAATGTCTTCTTTTAAAGAACCAGTGAATGGAATGAAACCAAACATGGCATGAATGTTCCTTATGAAGTGCTGACCAAGTGTTGTTACTTTGCAGTCGGTCCATCATCCAAAATGGCCGCCAGCGGGGGACTTAGTTTAACATAGGACCCTATAGGAAATACATACAAATGTCTTCTTTTAGAGAACCACTGAATGGAATGAAACCAAACATGGCATGAATATTCCTTATGAGGTGCTGACCAATGTTGTTACTTTGCAGTTGGTTCATTATCCAAAATGGCCGCCAGCAGGGGACTTAGTTTAACATAGGATCCCATGGGAAATAAATACAAATGTCTTCTTTTAGAGAACCGCTGAATGGAAGGGAACCAAACATGGCATGAATGTTCCTTATGAGGTGTTGATCAAGTGTTGTTACTTTGCAGTCAATCCATCGTCCAAGATGGCCGCCAGCAGGGGACTTAGTTTAACATAGGACCCTATGGGAAATACATACAAATGTCTTCTTTTAGAGAACCACTGAATGGAATGGAACCAATCATGGCATGAATGTTCCTTATGAGGTGTTGACCAAGTGTTGTTTCTTTGCAGCCGATCCATCATCCAAGATGGCCGCCAGCGGGGGACTTAGTTTAACATAGGATCCTATGGGAAATACATACAAATGTCTTCTTTTAGAGTACCACTGAACGGAATGAAACCAAACATGGCATGAATGTTCCTTATGAGGTGCTGACCAAGTGCTGCTACTTTGTTGCCGATTTACTGTTCAAGATGGCCACCAGGATATTTTATTAAATAACGGGACCAATATTAAACCAAATTTGGCCTCAATCATTATTTGGGTACCGTTATGATTTTTATCTATCTTTACATGATTTCTAAATCCAAAGTATAGTCAGGTGAGCGACACAGGCTCTTGAGGGCCTCTAGTTTCTATAATGATAGTGTATGAATTCCGACAATTGAAATAAAAAATATCTGTATTCTATATATACTGAAACTATTTTTTATGTATTGAAATTATTTCCGACAATTAAAAAAAAGTTAATCTTTAATTTTTTCTGTATTGAATTTTTTTAGATTCCGACTATAAAACGCCGGTACATGACTGTTCAGTATCTTGTACACATCTGTTTGGGTAAAACAAACAATGAACAGAAAGTTATTATTTCGTGTAACATTATTACTTTTTTTTTAACAAATTCCTATTGCTTCCGTTTTTTTTTTGTAAATGCATTACCAATAAGAAATAATTAAAAACAAATAAAAACAAAACACACAAATAATAATTATAGAATGCCATTGTCCTTGTTCGAATTGTATCCAAGACTTGTATAAATCTATCTAATGTAATAAAAAAGATATACTTAAAAAGCACTTACTATCATCACAATGTATAAAGCTCTCAGTTCTTTCGATGAAAGATTCAAGTCGGTGATATCTATCAATCCAGTACCAAATTGGTTCATAACTTTCCTTGATGGTATAATTCCCAATTGTCGACATTTTTGTTTGTATGTGTTCTTGTGTTGCTCTGCGGCACTGCTATATCTCACTGGTATCATTTCTGAGAGAGAGAAATCAACACAAAACTTTATAAATGGCATGCGTCCGAAAAGCTTTTCTAGATTTACCTTCATCAGGAACGCTCAAAACCGAATATTTGAATGCCAAAAAGAGAAACAGTCGATATAAAAGTAGGAATAACATTAACGGTACCAGTTTTACTGCGCCTGGTGCGCTTTTCGACAATACATGTCTTTCGATGATACTCAAGGCTGAATTATTTGAAGAACCAAATGGATGAAATTTGAAAAAATGGCAGGACAGGAGTTTTGAGTAAAAAAAAGGCAGGATGAGCAACTTGGCAAAAAGAAAAGGCAGGATGACAATTTATGTAAAAAAGTCAGGATAAACAAATAAAAAAAAGGCAGGACCGAATATAGTGAAACATAAAAAGGCAGGACAGAGATTACAACTTAAAAAAAATGCAGGACAAAATTTTTCATTCATTTTCAATAGATTTTAATTCACGACTTATATTTTTAAATCTATCTTATTCTTGACAAACAAACACATGATACATACTTGGCACTTGATTTCTGAATAATAATTGTAGGTCAATTGCCAGAGAAAACAAATTATATATCAAACATTTGAAAGCCTAACACCAATGAAGAGGACTAAAAGGGACACCCGGTCAACATTAACACAACTATGCTGAAATAACATAACCTGGAAACAACCATGTAAATTATATCATTGATATCATACTAGCGAAATGGTGCATGTTACATGACGTTTGGAGATTATGAGAAGAAAAATTGGCTCTATTTCTATGAAATCTGGCATTCTTCAACACCTTAAGGTGGTACATAACACTTTAGGGAGATAACTCTGTAAAATTAAGCTGAACGTTTTAATCACGTTCTATTTTTAAGGAAATATTAAGCCTCTCAAAGATCAAAATTAGTGTTTGTCAAACTGCTATATATCCAATGAAATTTTTCCGATAAAGTGTGTGGTTCAAGTTTTTTTTAAATTTTTCTTTTTTTGTCACGGGTCAAAGTAAATATATTGTCAACATTTTATGAAAATTAAACGAGCCAAATTAATTTTAGTCAATGTGTTTGGTACCACCTTAATAAGGAATTCGTAATATTCGAATTATGAAAATTGCCATTTGAACTATTTGATTTAACGCAACTGTACAGCAAACGACTGCAACATTTATATGACTTGTATAAATATATTAACTTTTTTGACAAGAAATTGTGCTCTTTTCTCCTTGTATGGTGTGTGATATCATGGTACCCTCATGCAGTGGACAGAAGTGGTGAAAAGTACGCGTTGATATTTTCAATTGTATTTTCAAACGCGGTGCAGCTGAATTACCTTCGTCACTGTCCCATTCATATTCTTCATCAAAATTTAATTCTGCAGGTGTCTGCGCTATTCGAGATTTGTTTCTCTTCAGTAGTCTTGAAGGTGGTTTAAACGATACTCTAGAAAGGTTCCGAGAGGCTGTCCTTGATGCGACATCTTGATGTCTCTGTTCATCTCTCCTCCGAATGTCTGCTTCGTTCGTCAGATTTGTGCCAAGCCTTGAAAATGTTACAGTTGACGGCAGTTCTACGTCTGTTGCCATGTCATCAGCTTCCCCTAATTCTGGTGGAACTATGAATATGAAAATAGCATACAGAACAGATTATTTGACTGACATAAAAGAGGCGTGGAAAACGAATACAAGTAATTATGGGGTTATAGGCCAATTACATCGTAGATACAACGCAGCAACCAAATTATACACAAATATTGATGGTTGATCATTGGTTGAACAAATTGGACTTTAATCCATGGAGGGAGATGGATATAAGAAAAAAAATAAGAACGTTTTCGACGATTGTATGTGCTTTCTATGCAAATTTTCACCTATTTTAGTTTAGTATTATTTCAGAAAATAAAAGTGATACTGCAATATTTTTTTCTATTTTCACTTATAGTTTAACGAGCCCGAGTTGTATGCAAAATTACACCAAAATATGTTACATAGGCTATATTTACTGTACCTTGGCTATAATTTCTCATCTCATGAAAACTACCCTCTTTTTCAAGTGAAAGCATCTTCATTCGAGTTGACACACTTTGCTAGTTATTTTATATATTGTTGATTTGTTATCACTCAGATAATACATTAAAAACTTTGCCGCTGGACGTTTAAGCAAATAAACAACCTGTTACCTCGAATTATAATTTGCTAAACTGTTCCTTTATGGGTTTATATAATACTTACGACATCGTTGAATAACAATATCATTTAATCTATTTGTATTAAAGTAAGTCATTTTAAATTATGTACTAGTACTGTATATATTAAAGCTAAACAGTCATAGTATTTAAACACTTAATTTGTTTTCCTTGCCGATTTTATGAAAAAAAAAATTCCCCTACAGCCATCAATTAAATTTTTTTTCAATGTTTAACATATGTTCAAAGAACGTCAGTGGCGGATATCCAAGGCCGTCAGACGTCAGAGCAATTAGTCTCGGATTCCAATAACAGATATCCAACGGTACCAACATTATTGTGTGTATGGGATGAAATAATACGAACATATTGTAATGTAACTTTTAGGTTGTTAAATAATTGCGAGAACAAATCCGTGATGGGGTAACACGGGTGTGCTCATTCCAAAATCTGCTCTGTTTGTAAATTTTTCCGACTTCTCCCTTTTTTTGCTTCTTTTTTCCCAGGTCCCAACCTTTTTTACCCGTATATCCCACATCCCCACTTATTAATCACACCTTTTTTACCCCCACATCCCACATAACAACTTGTTTTACCCCCTATATTACACATCACACCTTTTAAACCTCCGTTATCCCACATCATAAATTTTTACCCCCTGTTTCCTAAATCAACCTCCTTTTTTACTCCCTTTATCCCACATCACAACTTATTTTACCCCCTATATTACACATCACACCTTTTAAACCTCCGTTATCCCACATCATAACTTTTTATCCCTTCTTCCGTAATCAACCTTTTTTACTCCCTTTATCCCACATCACACCTTGTTTTACCCCTATATTCTATATCCCAAAAGCATGCCAACCCCCTCATCCGTAGTTATGCTCTCTGTGCGAAAAAGAATCGTGGAAACAGCTCTCAAATTTCCATGGGAGACATTCTGCAGGGGGAAATCATATTCCTTTTTAACATACCCTCCTTTTCTAGTGGAAGTTAGAAATTGTCTTCACCCCAGTCCTCCCCTTTCCAGAAACAATACCTATTAGAGTATATCATTATTATTGTATTCTTGTCCTCAATATCTATAAATGTCTGCAGCTGAACTTAGAACTAAAATCAAATTTGTCTTCGTATGATTTATAAAATTGAGAATGGAAATGGGGAATATGTCAAAGAGACAACAACCCGACCAATGAGCAGAAAACAGCCGAAGGCCACCAATGGGTCTTCAACGCAGCGAGAAAATCCCGCACCCGGAGGTGGTTCTCAGCTGGCCCCTAAATAAAATTGTGTACTGGTTCAGTGAAAATGGACGTCACACTAAACTCCAAAACATATAAAGGAACTAAAATTAAAAAAACATACAAAACTAACAAAGGCCAGAGGCTCCTGACTTGGGACAGGCGCAAAAATGCGGCGGGGTTAAACATGTTTTGTGAGATCTCAACCCTCCCCTATAACTCTAGCCAATGTATGATTTGTTGACTTTATATTGATAAAATAACAACATCTTTAGATTACATTTTTATCCAAAATAAGTCTTGTTTGAATTAGGTATTAAGAAGACTACAACAAAAACACAGTTTTTAAACTGATAATATTGTTTTTGTCAGGAATTTTACGATTTATTTCCCTTACAGCCATGTTATAAATAAAATGTTTATTTAAAATGTTTTCAAAGAAAATCAAGGACATATATATTTCTAACGGCACCAAATTAATTGGTGTGTTATTTTGGAATATATAATATAAACGGATATTTAAATGTTCTTTTAAATTGAAGCAAGTCTATTATCCGGAGATAGGAGTTAAATATGTCATATTAACCGAATGTCATAATGAGTAGAAGCTATCTGAGGTTACCGAATGATGACCTTTAGTTGTTTGCATTACATCCATGTCGTTTGGACTCTTTTGAATAGTTGTCTCATTGCCAATCACCAAACGGCGAAGCTCGTGTGGATGTACGGAATCGGCCGAAGTTGCGACGAATGTGGTATTCCAATAAACTTGACATATTTTCTTTCAGATCAAAATGATTTGAAAAATTGTTCCTTCTTTCTCATTATGTTTTAAGTTTTTAAACTATAGATTTCCATTTGCAGAAAGTTTTGTTAACAGTCTGACCAAGGCCTGCCTAACTAACCACTTGCATTGGTATAAGTAGATAGTGACTGATGGCTTTATTCGGACAGTTTTTTTTTCTTAATATGCAGAACAAGATTGTAGTCTTGTTGAACGATCTGGTCTCTTTATACACCGAAATGGTAACAAAAGCACTAAAGGTTCAAACTTTTTAAAATTATTCTAACATGAACCATATGAATGTGTGAACTAATAAAAAAAGAAAAATGGAGTACATATGCATCTTTTTATCTTTTTCTTGGTTAACACCTTTTTCTGCATACTTTTCTCGTTATAATTCAATTTGATTGATCTTAAATGCCTTTGGGTCAACCTAACCGAGTCCGAAACCGCGACACCATTCCCACCCCGGACTCGAGGCGACCATGAATATTAAACTGGTACTTGTTGTGTTCGATTACCTATATACTAACAAAAGTTATTAGGAGGAATGCTCTTAATTTGGACACAACAAGGTATGTTGCAGAATTACCTGAATAATCAAGTATTAACATATTCTACTTGGGAGGCTACTGACCGTAAAAGGGCACATCAATTATTAGAGAAACTGAAGATATGAATGCAAGATTTCATCAAAATTTTTAATTTTGTCCAAAATAAAAGTTGATAAGTATTAAAAAACAAAAACATATAAAATAAATAGATAAATATATGAAAATACATGAAATATTTGCCACCCGATATTATGCAATCACTAATCAATAAAATATGAAATAAATGTTAAAAATTCAACAAGATCTGAAATTCGTTATTGAGGGTCTGGGTGGGGTTAACATAATAGAGAATAATGGCCAAAAGGTGCAGATTAAAGGGCCAAAAAATAAAGAATAGAGAAAAATAGGCCAAAAATATAAAAAATAAAGAAGAATGGGTTCCTGAAATATACAAAGAATAGAAGAATCATGTGCCAAAAAGATAAAGAAAAGAGGAAACATTTGTCTTAAAAATTGAAGAATAAAGACACGAAGAACCCCTTTCTAGACCCTCATTAATGAGCATAAAACACACATATATACATCTTCCTATATCTATATATTAGTTTAAAAATATTCAATACTTACGGTACAGACCGGGTGAAAATAAATATGTATCAGTAACGAAGATCGACCCTTAAATCCCGAGAATCGTAAGTATGTGCTGACCTGTATCGTATATATAATCTATTTTTTGTCAACTTCCCACTTTCTCAGGTCAAATTCATTAACCCAGAAAGTTTCCTGTATCGTAAATGTAATATTTTTTTCAACTTCCCACTTTTTCCGGTCAAATTAATTAACTTATAAAGTTTACCTTATCAATTGAATTTTTATATTACTTAAAAACCATGACATTTATATAGCCAGCTTTCGTGATATAAAGCTGTTCTATTCATAAAAAAACAGCGATCAATTTATAATGAAGTAAAAAATAAATAGATCACATTTTCCAAATGACTTTAAACAATTGACTTTTGTTGAAAGGGAAGCAAGTGGGGGTATATCTGTATAACAGAAAAATCGATTTCGAGTGCAACCTTTGCTTATATATTATAACCACGACGTAATAATAATAAGAACTTGTGTTCTTTGTAAAACGTGTAAATAATGTAAGTGCCCGTATGTAAATCTTGAACAAATTGTTGCATGAAAAAAGAAGCAACCCGTGTGTTTGGTGGATGGATGGAGAGACGGTGAAGGGTGGTTTGTCAAAAAACTGGTAACATACAATACTTATTAATAGACTGGATGAAAAGAGAGAAAACAAGCATTCTTTCTTATAGGTTTTAGATTACATTCATGAAAACAGCCATACTCCTTTATTTCATTTACTGGTTTTCGTTTGCTTTTCGGGAATAAAAGGATCACTTCCTGGTACCTAGATGATTTTCACCATTAAACGTTTAAAGGTTTAATATTTATATTTCCTCATAATTGCATTGCAATTTATTTGTCTTCTTTTTAATTTTTATTTACGAAACATGCCTAATTTTTATATTTAAGACTAGAAGGTTTTGTACTGTTTTCCCAATAATTACAGTGTTTAGTATAAAAATTCACTAATGTCCTAAAATAACACCTGTTCGTTTTTATTATGTTTTCTTCTCTGTTTTTGGGGGGTAGATTCAATGAATATATATGTATACATTCGAGGAAGACATCGTAATTTCATACAAAATCTTTTAAATCTAAGCTTTCAAATTTAATTAATTCAAATGGTAGTTTTCTCGTGACTGATTAGATTTGGCGTAAAAATTCAATGCTATAGAATCGGAAACTTATGAATAATGATTTATTCACAGTATCTTCATATTACAAGATTTTATAAAATTATTTTAATTTTTAGTGGATCGAATGCATATATTCATTACAAGCAAGTATAGGCGTGCATGTGATCGTGTTTTAATGTAGTAATTCTATATTACTGTGCAGTTATATATATATAATACTTTGTTTGTATTTCATATCATCTCAGATGTGTTTACTTTAACAGTTAATCTTGATTTGATTATGGTAATTGAAATTATAAACTGAATTTAAAAAATTAAATAAAACTTAAAAGTTAAAAAGGTGTTCCAATTCTTATCAAGAGTACTTTTAAGTAATTGCATCCTATAAACGTGCCGGATCGGAAATATAAAAGTGTTTACATATTTTTAACAAGTGCTTTTTAATCGAATAATTTGTTAAATATTGTCAAGATGTAATATTTTTCATTAGAATCCTATTTTGAAATTTTAATGAATGTGCTTTCCCATATCACAATTAAAATTTTCATTTTTGTACCAGTACCGGCAATCCCTGTGGAAGTAATAAATTCAATCTCCGGTCTTATTAAAAGAAAGACTTTAAAATTCTGAATTTTCTGCTTTCCCGCTAAAACACAGAATGAACACTCAGTGTCACTGAGTCGGCAATAAAGACTTTTAGTGCTCGGTTAGGGTGACAAGTCTTTCCGGGGGTCGTTGTTCTACATGTATAAGGCCTAAATTTGTATGTTGGTGCAGTTCAAATTATTCCTATCGTGTTATTGTCCTAGATGCATACGCATGCAGTAATTGCAACTGAACGTCAACCAACTACCATTCTATTAGTTACATTAATAGAGCTCTCATGATACATATATGTAACTCATCTGCGTGCATATTGATTTAAGGATACATGTATTTTGGAAAATGACCCCATTTTGATCAAATATGTAAACAACTTTACAAAATTGGTTTGTACAATTTCCTCAAAACTGATTTATTTTTGTTGAGATTAAATTTTGCTATTTTTTTGGCAAAACTTATTAAGGAGGTCATAGTTTCGGGTTCTCTTTTTGTTACCTCATTTTTAATGTCTTTAATGTTCAAATCTTCGCGAGAGGATATCTAAACGATATCATCTGAACCCCGAAATTAGCTAAATTGGTCACTCGCAATAACTTCACATTTCACATTATTCTATCCAATATCTGGCTTTAAGGTTTAATTCATGTCATTATCTACAAATTTGTAGTAAGGTTTTGATAACTTTATTGAATTTTTATGTTATGTACATGTATCGTCTACATTTTTTCCAAAATTTCAGTGCCAAAAAGAATGTTTTTAAGAGGAACAGATCTCTATCTGTCTTTTATTCATTTTAAATGCCGTGACTTACTTCTTTTTTACGGATAAGTTGCAGATTACAAGTTGCAATATTCTTCCAAAATTCGAACGGACATTATATTTTACAATTGTTTCTGTTACCTAATTATCGGATTAATTACGTACGTTGTAGAATAATTAACCCCCTTGTAAAGAATTAACCCAAAAATTACCAAATGTTAAATCGTTTCTACTTTGCGTACCCGGATTTCAATACACCATTACCGTAACAAACTATTTAAATTGTAATAAAAACGTTGAATTGTCAAATAAAAATACATAAAATGTACTGTACCTCCGATAACATGCGGCTACATCCAAAGTTTAAAAGTTATTTATGTGTTCGTCATAACACGGTTTGTTTTATGGCTAGTAATTTCACGCATTAAGTTTAAAATTAATTCTATACTACTTAAGAAATACAAGGGTTTTATTCTTAAGATTTATTTTCGTGTATGTATTAAATTGTTATTCATAGGGGCACAGGTTCACCGTCAACAACTAAAGTTTTACCAATTAACGTTTATTGTGATCCCGTGTTTCAGACAGATTTTGTTGTTGATGTTTTAACAGCTGTCTACGAGTTTAATACTTATTTAACATTTCAATACATAATAAAGCATGTTTTCGGTGGTGATCTGTTAATCTTATCTAGTCTTTGTATTCAGACAATTTGTACAACTACACGAAAGTGTCATGGGCCTTGTGATGGACTTTTGGACTATCACAGAACCATACTATGATATGTCTTAGATTTTAAATCAAAGCTGTCCTTACATAGTTATAATGATTACGGTTTAATGACTATCCACGTGATCTTAGCTAAGTTTTATTTACGTTCTAAAGGCACATTAGCTGTCAAATTCATGCTCATCGAATAGACACAGATTCTCAAATTTGATTCATAACATACTAACACTCATATACAAAATACAAAAACTCCAAATGGAACAATTAAAAATGCATGGATTCGTTATCATGTATCAGCACTTCGTGTGTATTTTAGACTAGTCGATCGAGATGACCTCCGAGGAATGCCGATGGTCTATGACCCAATATAAATATAAATACACAGAAAAGCACGTGCACTCGTAGAAGATGACGATTTGTGTAAGTCTGCTTGATTTCATATCATAGATTAAATAATTAAGTAATTCATCGTTTTCACCTGAATAAAAAGGTTTTTCATCGGCCCCCATTCGTCCACTTTTCAATGTTGACTTTATTGTAATATTTAGTTACTGCCCATGTTTGGCACGGTGTCTTCCTCGAATGACAACATTTTATATGTGACCTATTCCTTGAACGCCAACAAAAATATTTCAGTAGATGTTTATATAAAACAATAGGTGTTTTTATAACTATTTAAATGTTTTTATAAGAATTTAACTGTTAAAATAATTAGTGAACTTGATAAAATTGCAACATTTTATCACTTTTTGATAAGAAAAAATAGTATATTTTGGGGTTAAAATTATTATGAATTTAAAGAAAATTAAAACATTTTTATTACTTTTTAAAAAAAAAAGATATTTTGGGATGGAAAATCTTTATTAACATAAGACTTATTAGAAATATTAAAGAAATTTTAGTTAAATACAATTATTTCAAACTGAAAAACGGATATTAGTCTAGAGATTTGGTGGAGAACGTCTGGTTTCAAGCTCTCCAAGACTTGGAGGATGCAGATACCTAAATCAACACCGCAAGATTTACTGACTACGTGACCGAGTAGTGGGTAGAAGGCAACCGTCATCTGTGGAACCATTACAACACTGTAGGACCAAGAACAACCAACAACTTAGAGGGGTGGCACTCAAAGATCAAGAAAATCGTCCAGACTCCACACCCAAATATCTACAAGTTGATCGAGCTGTTACAACGCCAGGAAGCTGCTTCCAGATGTCAAATGCTGCAGTACGCCGCCGGTGGTAAACGAATCAACAGAAAGATAAATGCAGAGAAATTGAGACCAGACTCGGTAACCTGAAACAGCAAAACGCCAACAGAGAGATGACAGCTGTACAGTTTGCAGACTCAGCATCGTATCTTTTACACTTGTAATAGACTGTTAAATGTGAAAAGTCCTTGTATAAACTATTCAACAACTGTTATCAGATCAAATATGTAGTGCTTTTTGTCAATCTGCTAAATGTTTGCTTATGTTATATGTATTGTTTTCTGTGTGCTCTGTGTACAAATAAATAATTTATTATTCAAAATTGATTTTTTTTCTTCTTTTTATGCTATGAAAAAAGTATGAAAATATCATCCACAACTCTACAAAGTTTCAAGAAAATCCATAAAATAGGGTAACAAGAATTCTGATGAGTTGCGAACATAACAAACACCTAAACAATGTATTATGAATCACACAATAAAAAGGGTGTAATATTATAACCAAGAAAAATATCCTGAACAACTGAACAAAATAAAACATAGTAATCTAACACGAGATACAAAGTTTCAAGAAATTCCATCAAGTAAAATGGGTGGATATTACAGCATACACAACTATAGAAATATTGAAAAAAACATCAATGTCCAAAGAGTCTATTGTAGAATTTGTGAAACTGGAATTCCTGACAAAATGCACATGTTGACTTTGTGATGCAACACTTTTCAAAGTTTCATTTTAAGAGAATCCATATTTGTTCAAGCAGTAACAGCAAAAAATGATTTTCAACAACTTGACAAACATGGACTAGATTTAGCTACCTGTAATTTACCTATCTGTTTAATTAGTATGATTGTTTTGATAAGCATGCACTTTAGTTGTGATAACTACTTACACCTATTCCTCGAACGCCAACATAATTTTACAGGTAAATTGTCGGTAGATCAAAGGATGTTGGCATTCAAGGAATAAACCGTTTGGCACATGCGTAACCCATGTTCAATTTAGGGTCAAATTGAAGGTTGCATGAATACGGATTCAAATGATGAAGTAGAATTAATGACTTGCAAGCCGATAATGCATCATCGATGTTTTTTAGCTTTTTTAAAAAAAATGAAGCAAACTCACTGCTTGTACTGAAATGTTATTTCAAAATCCATCTTTTATAAAGGATTACGGGGGAAATCATATTACATATTTTTTTGTATAAATCGTAGCTCATCGCCATTAAAAGACATTTAAAAGTTTTCCTTCTTCTACAATGAACTAATGCATTTAATTTTCTTAAATATAAATACTATGAATATTGTAATAATAATGATAATAATTTGTATAAAGAAATATAACGATAAAAAAACAAAGAAGAGCAAAATAAATAAAAAGTTTTTCCAGACATCATCTTAATATAATTACATTACATGTATGTTTTACAAGAATCCGTTAGTTTGATTGGCTTACAACAATCGCGCGTCATTCAAAAATTAACCTTCATATCAAAATAAAATGTTACATTCGTGATGACAGGTGCTTCCACAAAAAAGTGCACAGGTAAATTAAAGAAAAACCTATTAAAATCTTCCGCGCTTCATACAAAATGTGTTTCGGTCAACACTTTTACACCCCAATAAAATTACAAAAAAGAAGCATTCATTTCTTAAATGAATATAATTTATGATAACATCTTTTCGTTGCAGTTAATCATAACAACATTAAATTTTATTTACATTATCTTGAACCGTAACATCAATTCAGATAGACGGATTTTACGAAAACATTTAACGGACATACATATTTCATAAATTTCCTTTAACAAGACTAAAACTATCTAGAATAATAACACTTTAAAATTCACAAAAAGGCAGAATGTAGCAAAATAAATATAATTGTATGGGAACAATTTTGTGAGACAGAGTATCATGAAACTATCTTATAACATGACTATAGATGTCCTCACTTTACGATATATTTTTGGATTTATCCTAACTTGAGAGACTTACAAAACATCACTTAGGACCATCTAATGACATGCCTTAGTCTTAGATACCTTCGAAACCAAGGCACAATTTATAGAGACAGGTTTGACACAAGAGAACTTCCTTAGTCGAACTTTAATGCGTAACATGTCAGATAGCAGCTGGTAAATCATTTGGTCTCACGTGTAGTATACGCATAATTTTGCACGATCAGTGAAATTTTGTCAAAATCAAATGGTTGGTGCCGTTTTAATTTGTTTTTGGTAATCTTGTTCAAAGGTTAAACTGTAACCAATCGTTGACACATAATTTTTGGTACCAAGTTTTGCTAGACTAAACTCAGGATTGTTGGTCATCAACATCCGCATCGTCCTGAACATGCATGAAAGTTTTGCCACTGGTTGTTAAGCAACCAACAATCAACCAATCAACATATGCATGATATATGTTGACGTCCTTTTGCTGTCTTCCGTCAAATATCCGAAGCCTTTAACGGAACAAGCTGCAGAGTTGATTGTAAAACAAACTAATGCGGGAGCATAAAAAAAAAGAAAATAATTTATTTTTTGGAAGAAAGACTTTTGAAAGTAAATCTTCAATGGTTTGACATACGATGTATAATGATACACAATGTAACAAATGCATTCATCATGCATGCATTAATTGTTTCTATTTGTATGTATAAACAGGATCAAACAGAGGTTCCAATGGCCAAGTGACAAACTATCACATACAAAACAAGTTCATCGAGTTAAGTTTCATCGAATATTTCACGTTCGGAAGTCTCTGGGTTTACATAACCCGAATCATTCAGTCGATCACAAGGACTGACTGAGTTATTCGGGTATGGTTTTCAACATATGGTTTTTTTTCTGTTCTTTGTTTTCCAACTCTTGGTATACAATTAAATTTCAGCTTATTCAAAATGACACTTATGCCTTTTTTCTATGCGTCTTGTTAACTTCAAAAGAGGAAATTATAAATAAATGGAAAATGGGATTACTAGTATACGTTAATGATGCAGCAACCGATAACACAAGTGAAAACAAAAACATTTCTTTATTTTGAGCGGTTACAAATACCACCTACGACAAAAAAAATCCGTAGCACCTGAGATCACCCGCAGTTTTTGGCGGGGTTCATGTTGCTCAGTCTTTAGTTTTCTGTGTTGTGTTTTGTGTACTATTGCTTGTCTGTTTCTTTTTTAGCCATGGCGTTTTCAGCTTATTATCGACTTATGAGTTTGAATGTCCCTTTTGGTATCTTTCGCATCTCTTTTATTACAAATAAACTTTCTAACCATGATTTCGATTTTTCATTAAATATATTAAATGCAAAAAAATAACAGAAAAAATCCTAATAAACCATGAATTAATGATATGATATTAGTTTTTAAAAAATTGCCATAAACAGCCGAATGCATAGTTCAACTCAAATTGAATGGCTAATAACTATACGTACTTTACTAATACATGTGTATCCTCGACCTATACAAATGTACACGTATATTGAGAAGAATGGTACAAAAATTGCTATGAAATGTATATAAGTTGTTTATATAAAACTTACGAGATACATCACTATCTTCTCTTGCCATCTTCAATTCTGTGATTAGAGAAGTGTATTCCTCCATTTTTAGTAAATTATTACTTAAGAGTAAATATTTTTCAAGTGACAATCCTCATTTCTCGTTAAATCTTAAGTGATAAACACGCGCTTCGTTTACGGATTTAAATCCTCAAATATTATTGTTTCATAAAACACCGATGTACATAATTGAATAAAAAAAATGTCCAAAATAATAATTTTCCGGTTCCTAACTGAAGAAGGTACGTCAGTTTTTATTATGAGTAATATTTAATCGTGTTTTTATATCCTAATTTATAACCTATTTATTAAAGGATAATAAAATTTCGATCAGTCATTTATAATTTGTGATAATATTTATGTTATATGATTAAAATTTGTTGTTATTTCATTTGAAATCAAAATGAAACGGATCGCCGCGTATTGATTTACATAAGTAATCGATTTTACTTTTTTTTCAACTGAATTTTCACATAAAGTAGGTCCATTAAAAACAATTTAGAAATGCATATTAATGTGGACATACATTTTACGGTAAATGCTTATATTAAAATTGATGTTAAACATCGTTCTTTTGTCAATATTTATTGCTTTTAAATTATTATCTGTACTTTCATCAAACTTTCATTTATTAATGGGCTTTCCGGTCAAAATAATTCAAATGGTCTCTCTTTTTTCATTATTTCAGTCATTTAATTACTATAATCATATTTCAAAATTGATGAAAGCCAAAGTATTTGATATCTTTGAATGTGTTTACAAAGTAAATGTGTTTGCTCTAGAAGATACAAGGGGGTCTAGTACCTTTACAAAATGTATATGATCGCTAATACCTTATAATCCTTAAAACTAATAGCATCGCAAGTAGTTCTTAGTCATTTAAAAAAAAATCAGGTGCTTGAAGCATGGACTCACTTTGCCCCATTTTGTTTAATGAAATTTTCTTTCTTTTTTTAAAGTATTTCAACTGATTTCCCCTTGTTTATAGAAGAGGGACAGTTCGGATAAACTACGTTATTATAAGATTGTATGGATAAGAGCAAAGTGATGTTCTTGTGCCTTTCGTTTTATATAAATCATCGCTTCATATGTTTTTGATAATCAATGATCACCGCTACATATGTTTATTTGATTTTCAACAATCACCGCTACAGATTTCTATTATTCAACTATCATATTACATATACATCTTTGATATACCACGATCACCGTGTTTATAAATACTCATTTAGTACAATCCTGGATTATCCTAATACAAATCCGGATATCACAATTTCAACTAGAAAAAGAGAAGCGAAAGATACCAGAGGGACATTCAAACTCATAAGTCGAAAATAAACTTTTAACGTCATGGCTAAAAAAGAAAAAGACCAACAGACAAACAGACAAACAGTAGTACACAAAACACAACATATAAAACTAAAGACTGAGCAACACGAACCCCACCAAAAACTGGGGGTGATCTCAGGTGCTCCGGAAGGATAAGCAGATCCTGCTCCACATGTGGCACCCGTCGTGTTACTCATGTTAGTACAAACCCGGTAATAAGTCTTATTCGGTAGGTCACATTCGGGAAAATTGGGACGGGATTATAGCTACGACATTAGGAACATATCCGCTATCATCTGTGAAACGGATATTCCATAACGGTTAGCCAACTCGTGATGGCTTCCGTAAAACTTACGAAGGGATGATTTCAACTTCACCACTTGGAACTCTTGGTTTAATAGCTTTCTTGTGAGCAGCAACCCTATATCAAGGAAATCATGATAGAAAATACAAGCCCTGGAATATCGTATCAACTGGGAGATATATACTCCGTATGCAGGCGCTGCTGGAATGTTGCTACATAGACATGGAAAGTTCACAATTGGGAAGCTGAAATCATCTCTTTTGTCGTAAAGTTTTATTTTCAACCGACCCTCATTGTCAATTTCTAGATAGTAGATGTTGGAACTCTAGTTTGTAATGGATCTAATGAGTATAAATCGGAATTCTAATTTCTTCCAGAGTATACTGGTTTCTTCTGATTTCCAATTAGTACTGTTAGAGTGGAATAGATAAAAAGTCTGGATTAACCATAAATGTAGCTCGATAAAGGGGCCTACCCTACCTCCCCCTTAGCCCGCCTCTATCTCTCTTATACCGTGGTTTCTTATCTTTTGAATGCAAATTAAAACTAAAACAAATAAAATGATTGACTGTCGGTTGTATGGACACCATTGTAACCTAGCATCTCGCCAAAATCATTGACCAGATTTTATTTCAGTAAGTAAAAATAACTGGAAAACTTGATATTACATCAAGATTGCATTATTTCAAATGTTATTAGACTACGTTGACTTAGGATGGAGGTTCTTATCAACCGAATTAGGGTTATTCGCTGGTCTTGTTTTTGACTTTTTGTCAGCTATTCGGAATCTTCTGGTATTATCCATGTAGTCCCATTAAAAAAAATTTGCCCGCTAACCCATACTTTTCTTTTCATAATTATATTACATATAGTCTTAAAAAACCATTTGTGAAAATCTTATAAAATACTTGTTATATTTCATAGTTTGTGAAAGAAAAAAGGTGCCAATGATAAATGTATGAAAAATCTAGAGAGAATCGTTCGATCCCCACCAAATTTTCAATGGCCTATATTTCAAAAAAATAAGACACGGACCTTTCATTTTCATCTAAAATTGAGAATGGAAATGGGAAATGTGTCAAAGAGACAACAACCCGACCATAGAACAGACAACAGCAGAAGGTCACCAACAGGTCTTCAATGTAGCGAGAAATTCCCGCACCCGGAGGCGTCCTTCAGCTGGCCCCTAAACATATATATATACTAGTTCAGTGATAATGAACGCCATACTAAACTCCAAATTGTACACAAGAAACTAAAATTAAAAATAATACAAGACTGACAAAGGCTAGAGGCTCCTGACTTGTTTAGTTCCGTTATTTACATAAGGGTACTATCAATTTATACCAGTCTTTTGAAAGGTTTGTTATTTTGATACAGATAATCGAACATCCGGCAGAAATACGCAATATAAATATTCCCCATTACTTTTCTTCATACTGATAAATGATATGACTTCCACGTAAATTGTGTTACATGTTGTCATATAGGCGCCTTACTTTACTGTATTGCTTTCGCTCATTGACTATATAGATAAAAATATCAGCCTTTTTTAGGCTGAAAGTTGCTTGAAATATTCCTGTTTTTTCTATTACAGCAAGATAGAAAATACCATTGAAAGTTTCTCATCTGATAACAGATCAGCATGCATGATCTCCAGTTTTCCCTGACTAGATTAAACCATGCAGTTGCTACTAACCACAGTTTATTATATTTACCATGAAACGATTGGTCAATCGTATATAATCTTACTTTTTATTTTATACTGGAGGGAAATATCCCAGCTAATCCTGCAATTTGGTTGGTTATATTGACAGCGTATTTGAGCCCATATATCCTGTGAACAAAAACGATGATCAGCATGGTAAATAATGTTGATCGAAATCAGGACACTCCATTATAATATAATTGTTATTCGGGCTTCACAGTGGATATGGGCTCATTTTCCCTGTCAGTGCCTTATATTACCTTCGCCTGAGGCCAGGCTCACGATATATATGCACATATCCCCTATGAAAATTCTGAATAACATATAATATGTTACTCTATACTCAGAAAAATAAATTTCATTTGGATTTTCAAACGCGGTGTACTGAAATTTTTTTTACGTATTTGTTTAAGAATTTCTTCAAGAAATTGTCTGTTATTCTGTGATAGTGCTTACTATTACAAAGAAAAGAACTTCATCAAGTCTGGATATTTTAACCAGCCTTTTAATAAAACAAACTGTTTAATGTTTCACAAATAACCAATCACCCGTTGTCCCTCGTCCGGTGCTTATTCCAATATTGACGATTTTTAATTTTCGATCATCCATCATCATCATAAACTCTCTGTTATTTTCTTTGAGTCCCATTCCGACTTGAATTATCTGGTTTTTCCAACTGACCCAGAATCGAGTAAATCTTCTGCAATTTAGGAATGACCTTGTGAAGGTCACGATATTTGTCCCGCGTTTTTCAGTTCGAATGGCAGACCTTGTGTTGCCATTTAGTCCAATTGCAATTTCTATTAACGGACCTTCATCGTCATATTCTGATGTCAAGACAAGATAAACATCTGAGCAGGCTTTGACACTGAATGAGAGGAAATTCTGTTTGAAAGGAAGGTTTCCTATTTCACATCTCACCATTCTAAACTCGTACTTTTCCGGTGTTGTAAAGGTTTTGTTACCTGAAAGGTAAAAAAAATTATTAATGTAGTACCAAAACAGGCCTTCCTCTAACGTGGACTTTTTATTGACCAAACTTAATTGTAAACACACCCTATAAAGTTTTTTCCAAGTAAGACTTCCGTCGTTTTACTTTATCGAAGATTTGTTTTATAGAACTAAGTTTCGAACTATCTTTTAGTAACTGCGAGAACCTTGAGATTGGTAATATTTGTTGTTGTTGTTTTTTTTTTTTTTTTTATTTATTTATTTTTTTGTTAGTTGTCATTGTGTTTAGTATCAAAGTGATAATTAAACTTTTTTCAGCTGAATTTACAGATTGTTTTATGCTGTGATAATAAATGCCCCAATTAAAAGGGAGAAAGGATGAACCTTCACCAACACATATATACTACATGTACTAAATAACGAGGTTCAATGTGTTAGCCGGCAGGACATAAAAAAAACTATGAACAACAGACTGAACTAAAGAGTTGCAGGAATGAACGATCACTATGTCCCGTTTTTTGCAACTTTCATCGTTGACGGGACAAAAAGGATAAGTATGATAAACGTCAATGAGACAGAAAACCAAAGACAAAAATAAAGCAATTGAAAATTCATCTAAATGACAACACGCAGTCTTAAACAATATACAGATGTCTACCCAATATGTCAAGCTCAAAAACATTAAAAGTCTATAAAAGTTGTGAATACAAATTAAAAGAAACAATCAACTATCTTTGTTCTTACCTGAAGGTGATTCAAAATTGTCATAATGATTAATACTAGGTGGTGTAGGACTAGAAGATCCAAATATTAAGAATCCAGCTATTGTTAAACCAATTCCTATAAATAACCCAAGAAACAATGTAACACAAAGGTGTAGCTTTTTCTTCCATTTCCGTTTTGAACTGATGATTATTTTTGGTTCAATATAAGTATATACTCCGTTAGAATTTTCATTTAAAGCCGAATAAATATGAGGAACACTTTTCCTTGTATCTGGTACTTCGTAACCAAATTTTGATTTGACCTGAATTTCCATCCATAAGATATGTTGAACGAAATGAAGATGTGTACGAAAAAAGTTTTATTTGGTAACAATTATGAGTGAGTATTTAATTAGATTACAAATATACCAAGCTCCGGGTCAAGTGGCTGTCTCATATATATATAACATGATATAAGTTTATTTTGTTAAGTGTTTTGTTTCCTGTTTAGATACTAGCTATCATGTCACAATGGGTAATATGTTAGAGATGTCTTTTTTCCGGTAGACGTCTTCACACAAAAGAGTTACTTGGAACATTCAAAAACCGAATCATTTTCTCGTCTCTTTATACTGTATTGATGTTAACTGACGCCGTAAATAGCCTTCTACACCTGAAAACGTCCTGATGTTAGACAACGTTTTGACTCCAATATTAGCATAAGTACATTTTTATATCATTAAATGGCTATTTTTTTTTCTTTGCTTCAATTCAGTGGCGTTTCCATAGAAGCAATGAGGCAACTGCCTCACTATATTTGTTTACCAAAATGTAAAATTAGCATTTCGTAGCATAGCACGGTTCTAGACATTAGACTTCTCTTTCATTAAAGATCTACACAAGTATGTTTCTCTGTAAACGTAAGACGGAATGAAAGAAGTACTTTATCAACGTAGATACATATATCTTGTTTTAGCAAGGAACAAATAGGGGCTTTATAGTCGTTTATAAATACATATCAAACAAGAAGTTCTGTAAAACTGGCGTCATTCAGATGCTAGTTTTAAAATTGTATTGACAATATATTTGTTACAATTGATGGGCGTGTTATTCAACAGAAAGTTAACATTATATCGCCTACCCCTTCTTATTTGCAAAATATGACTCTTCGTGTCCACATAACTTATATAACTAATTAGCTTCGGTAAACTGCTAGCCTAATGCATATTCTTATTTAAAAAAAATCAATTGCAAAGCTTACATAAATTGACAAATATGTTCATTATAATATAACCTTTATTTTTAAATTGATAGCATATTTTCTTCTACATCGAAACGTTACCGAAACTGCTTGGCTGAATCTATAAATTTATAAGTGCAACATACGGCGCATTGAAAAATATTACACAAAGTCCAAGATAAAAGTTCCTTAAATCCAGATTATTCTATAGAAAAGAAATTACTGCAAATATGTTACCAATCAAAAGGGCAAACAGATGGAGATAACCCAATATTTTACACAAAATCTTAAGATGAAAATCATGATTCCAACTGTATATATATATATATATACATAGGCTTATGTAGTCCAAATAATTATGACTTCTTGACAGGCTATTACACAAGGCGTCAAAGAAAAAAGTATAATAGCCTCTCAAGACGTCATAATTATTTGAACTAAGGCCCGAAAACTCCTCCTTGTAAATAAATACAACTGTCTGCAAAAAATGTTTTTTTTTCATGATAAATGACAAGTTAACTTGTAGCCACATCCAAATGACGCCAAACATGATGTACGATATAGAAATATAGTAACCCTGAATTATTCCATCCGCATATGAAGCCTATGCCAAATGTTGGCGTCTGCAGGGCTTTTCGGTATGTTCTTCTACATACGCTGATTTTTTTTGTCAAAACGGAATATTAAATCAGATACCTCGTGTAGCGAGTGTGCTACGATATCTGTACGTTAAAGAACGTTTGCGACAGTTTATTAAGGAGTGCCTTGGTGGCATGTTGCAGGGCAGTTTTTCTTCCACTATCAAACATATCCTCTTTTCGGTGGCAGTCCGAATTTACCCTCCCTTTATCCAAGTCTACCGTTTGTATTTAGAACCTTCCTACTGCTCGGTTTATTGTTGATGTGTTCTAGTACTTAATATGCATGAAATATTTGCCACTGAACGTTAAGCAAACATTAAAAAAATCACCTTTTTGCATCTATAAATGCTGAAAATTCTTTTTGGACACTGGCTTCACCCTTGAATCATTCCCTACCTAGTAGCATTATGATCATTGACTTACATTGCCTCGGACGGACGGACAGACGGACGGGGTCGAGTGGTTACTAGTCCTGCTTTCTCCTTCGGCAACGCAGGTAAAAAAAAACAAGTCTTCAGTTTAACGGTGTCCAATCATGTAGAGACGCTAAATCATTTTGCTACATATATAGTATTAAATGTTTGTGCAATAGAAATTAACAAATGATGAAATTTTCTTTTTTTGTACATTACATTAATATACTCTCAACGACCAGTCATCTTTAGATTAACGGACTGTGTCCTGTAACCAAATGACGTATAATCATAACATTTACTGTATAGCCCGGTGAATCATTGAGATATCAAGTTCAAACGGAAATAAATTCATATTCAACATAATACCGCAACATATAAGTCATGTAAATTTTTACATGTACATATTTGGATACACTACATTAATATTACAACTACTTACTAGTAGTCTAAAAACATAGGACTTGACACACTTGTTTGCAATATCATTTTATAAGAAAATGATCTCTCAAACTGGGGTCAACTGACTGGTCTAATAAAATCTGGCGCTAATATGTTAATGTAATTAATTCACAAATTTAAACCTATAGTTTCTGAGTTACATACTAAATCGATGCGCACTTAAGGTTCATGTGGATCCAATGGCTGCGTTTTCACCTCAACATTTACTCTTGAGTACAGACAAACATGTGTATCTGGAAAAGTTTTAAGGCACAGCATGCCCTAGATACATGTAAATAAAATTTAAATATAAATAAGAAGATGTGGTATGAGTGCCAATGAGACAACTATCCATCCAAGTCACAATGTGTAATAAAAAGCAAGCAATTATAGGTCAAAGTACGGCCTTCAACACGGAGCCTTAGCTCACACCGAACGGCAAGCTATAAAGGGCCCCAAAAAGACTAGTGTAAAACCATTCAAACAGGAAAACCAACGGTTTAATTTATATAAAAAACGAGAAACGAAAAACACTTATGAACCACACCAACAAACGACAACCACTGAACAACAGACTTTTATGTTTTAGAAAATGAAAACTTAACTGGATGTTGCCGTGCACTTTTTTTTTGTTACTACAAAAGGTGCCAAAGGTGCCAAAATAAATAAAGATTGAGAATTTCCCCACAGGTAATAATTGAAGTGAACTGTATCAATTGACATGGACAATAGAGGGACAATAGATACCTGACAATAATTTGAAATTTAAATTCTGTCACTGAGTGGACCATATCAAATGAAACTCAACTGATTATTAATTTTATCATCTTCTGCAAGGACGAAAAAAAAGTGCACAGCAAAGTCCAGTTACGTTTTTAATTTTCTAACACATTAAATGCATTTGAATTTTATTTACCTACAGCATGCTATGCCTTAAAACTTTTTCAGATGCACAGGTTTGTCTGTACTCAGAGTAAATTGTGAGGTGAAAACGCCACCATGTTAACCAAAGGGTCCACATGAACCTTAAATGACAACTGGAGATGAAAGATAAATATACAGTCCTTGAAACCAATCCACATAATTATTATGACATTGTTGACCTAACGTGGTTTTGGATATCAAAAAATTTAATAAAAAAAAATACCGAGCTCCAAGGTAAATTCAAAACGGGGAAGTTTATAAAAACTGACAAAATCAAACGCTCGACTATATCAACCAACGGAACGACAGGAAAACATGTTATTGACTTGGTACAGTTATTTTCCGAAGAAAATAATGAGTAAACCTAGTTTTATAGCTAGCTAAACCTCCCACTGGTATGACAGTTGGATATAGGTTCAGGAACAGTCCTAGTCGTAAAAAACTTAACCTAACAACTACATGTAGAATGTGAGATTGAGGTCAAGGACATAAAGTTTGTCAGACAGACATATAATTTGTCTGACGGACATAATTTCCTTATAAACCAATCCAATACCATATGATATTGACCTCCCATATAAATGTACATGTTAATTCTGCAACAAACCTCATCCTTGAAACGTTACACAACAACTGGAGTGTGAAATTGAGGTCAAGGCCATATGTTAGATGGACATACACTCCTACCAACAAATCTATAATATATCAAATATTGTTGAATTCCCATATATAACTACTCGGGAGCAAACTATCATAATAACTGGAGAATGAGTTCAAGGTCAGGTGAAAATGGCTAACTGGCAATGCATCATCATGAACTATCTTCATTTTTTTGTCCTACAAAATGTGTATGAAAGGGAGGATCAGATATTGGGTTTAATCTACAAATTGTTGATGCCGCACCTGTCGACACTAGATACGTAATCGAATTTATGCCTTGCCTACATTTTCTGAGAGTCTGGGTGGGGGGTCCTTTTATTTCTGTAATTTTTAAATTTTTAGGCAATTTTCTGTATTCTTTATACTTTTAGCCCATTATTCTCTATTCTTTATATTTTAGCACCTCATTTTTCTCTTTTCCTTATTTTTAAGTCCATTTTGCTTTATTCTATATACTAGAGTTTACTGTTAATATTCAGGGGAAGTTACTTTTTCCCGAACTTTTGTTAAAGGGAAGTAATATTTTCCCGGACTTTTTCGGAACATCTCTGCAAGTACACATAAAACAAAGAAAGGGATACGATGATTTCCGAACTATTATAAAAAAGGCGCAACTTTTTCATTGCTGAAAAAAGAAAAGATCTGTTGTAGAAATAGTTTAGAGTGATTTTACCAACTTTGAGACAAACCCCCATTTAACTATCCACACTAAGAAACAAAAAGGCAACTAACTCGACGCCATCTTGCGTGCTATAAATAAATAATAAAATTGACCTACCTGGATTCCCCATCGATTTTTATGGAAAACATGCCTTTCTCGCAGTCCGATCGCAGACGTCGTTTCTATTGATCAAATTGGTACTGTTCGTAACATTTTTAGTCCATCTCAAGCATATAATAAAAAGATTTTCACTATTTTCACTAAATTCAAATTTACGTGCCCGGAAGTTTACTGTTAATATTCAGGGGAAGTTACTTTTTCCCGAACTTTTGTTAGCCTGGCAACCCGGCCCGATCTAGCTGCGCATAATACTGACATGTACTCCTTACAATCATTCTTTAAACCAAATATAGTTGACCTATTGCTTATAGTACTTGGAAAACAGACCAAAACAGAAAAACTTAACATTGACCAATGAACCATGGAATTGAGGTCAAGGTCAGATGATACCTGCCAGATAGATATATACATCTAACAATCATTCCATAAACAATATACAATGGATTGTTGACATATTCCTTAAAGTACTTGAAATACAGACCAAAACACAAAAACTTAACATTGACCAATGAACCATGAAAATGAGGGCAAGGTATTAAAGACAAGACTGCACACGCTGAAATATCTCGCCTGCTTTACTGACCATTAATTTTATGTTGATAGTCCTTAATATAAAGCTTAACTACAAGTATCACATAAACTTAACCTTATCCAAGAAAATGAGGTCAAGGTCAGATAAACTAAATCGGAAATACATGTACACCTTACAATCAATTCCATACACCAAATTTAGTTGACCTATTGCTTATAATTTCTAAGAAACAAACTTAATCTGGAAAACTTAACATTGACCAATGAACCATGAAAATGAGGTCAAGATCAGATGAGCTATGCCAGACAGAAAGACATGTACACCTTACAATCAATCTATGCATTAAATATAGTTGACCTTTTGTTTATAGTATCTAAGAAACAAACTTAACCTGGAACACTTGAACATTGATCAATGAACCATGAAAATGAGGTCAAGGTCAGATGATACCTGCTAGACAGACATATACACCTTACAATCATTCCATACACCAAATATAGTTGACCTATTGCTTAAAGTATCTAAGAAACAAACTTAACCATGAAAACTTAACATTGACCAATGAACCATGAAAGTGTGGTCAAGGTCAGATGATTCCTGCCAGACATATACACCTTACAATCATTCCATACACCAAATATAGTTGACTTATTGCTTATAAATTAAGAAAAACAGACCAATACACTAAAACTGAGCAATGAACCGTTAAAATGAGGTCAAGGTATAAAAAAATCTGCCAGACTAACATGTACATCGTTAAATATTTCCATACACCAAATATAGTTGACCTATTGCATATAGTATTAGAAAATAAAATGCTCCGCAGGGCGCAGCTTGATACGACCGCAGAGGTCGAACCCTGAACAGTTGGGGCAAGTATGGACACAACATTCTAGCTTGATACAGCTCTGAATTTGGATTGTGATTAAATATTTGACACAGCATAGGTTTCTGACACAGAATGAATGTGGTCTAAGAACTTAAAAATTTTAAATTGGACATTCACCTATTATGGTCCAATATCCAAAATCTAAATACATGGTTAGATTCAGCATATCAAAGAACCCCAAGAATTCAATTTTTGATGAAATCAAACAAAGTTTAATTTTGGACCCTTTTGACCTCAATGTGGACAAAGTTGATAACGGGGCCCAAAAATCAAAAATCTAAATACATGGTTAGATTCAGCATATCAAAGAACCCCATATATTCAATTTTTGATGAAATCAAACAAAGTTTAATTTTGGACCCTTTTGACCTCAATGTGGACAAAGTTGATAACGGGGCCCAAAAATCAAAAATCTAAATACATGGTTAGATTCAGCATATCAAAGAACCCCATATATTCAATTTTTGTTGAAATCAAACAAAGTTTAATTTTGGACCCCGATTTGGACCTACTTGAAAACTGGGCCCATAATCAAAAATCTAAATACATGTTTAGATTCAGCATATCAAAGAACCCTAAAAATTCAATTTTTGTTAAAATCAAACTAAGTTTAATTTTGGACCCTTTGGACCTTAATGTAGACCAATTTGAAAACGGAACCAAAAATTAAGAATCTAAATACACGGTTAGATTCGGCATATCAAAGAACCCCAATAATTCAATTTTTGATGAAATCAAACAAAGTTAAATTTTGGACCCTTTGGACCTCAATGTGGACCAATTTAAATACGGGGCCCAAAATCCAAAAACTTCATACACGGTTAGATTCAGCATATTAAAGAACCCCAAGAATTCAAGAATAAAACCCCATTGAAATTGATCAAGAAATAAGCAATTTATACGTAGTATCTTCTTTTGCACAATACTGTGCAATTGAATATTTCTTGCTATTGCACAATACTGTACAATTGACAATTTCTTGCTATTGCGCAATATTGTGCTATTGGATATTTCTTGCTATTGCGCAATACTGTGCAATTGAAGATTTCTTGCTATTGCGCAATACTGTGCAATTGAAGATTTCTTGCTATTGTGCAATACTGTGCAATTGAAAATTTCTTGCTATTGCACAATACTTATTATATAATAATTTACACATCCTATTTGGTGTGTATCTCCTACCATATCATTATTATTTGCTTTTAAATATAAATCAGAAATAACCAACTTAAAATGGAAAATTTTAAAAGAAAAAAAAAAGGAAAAAAAGAAAAAAAAAAAACCCTCCAAATTTTTTGAACCCCTTATGATTCATCACCCCCAAACTCAATCCCAGCCTTCCCTTTGTCGTATGGTACCTTGCAGTACAATTTCAGAGAGATCCATACACTTGAACACAAGTTATTGTCTGGAAACTAGAAAAAATGCTTATTTTTGGCCCCTTTTTGGCCCCCAATTCCTAAACGTTTCGGGCAATTACCCCCAAACTCAATTCCAGCTTTCCCTTTGTGATATGGAACCTTGTAGTACAATTTCAGAAATATTCAAACACTTACACACAAGTTATTGTCATGAAACTAGAAAAATGCTTGTTTTTTGCCCCTTTTTTGGCCCCTAATTCCTAAAATTTTGAGGCAATTACCCCCAAAATCAATTACAGCCTTCCTTTTGTGATATGGAACCTTGTGGTACAATGTCAGAGAGATTCATACACTTACACACAAGTTATTGTCTGGAAGTTACAAAAATGCTTATTTTGGCCCCTTTTTGGCCCCTAATTCCTTAACTGTTGGTACCATAACCCCCAAAATCAATCCCAACCTTCCTTTCCTGGTATTGAACCTTATGGTCAAATTTCATGGAGATCCTTTCACTTAAACTAAAGTTAGAGTGCGAAAACCAATGTGTCTTCGGACGACGCCGGACGACGACGACGACGACGACGCCAACGTCATACCAATATACGACGAAAAAATTTTTAATTTTTGCGGTCGTATAAAAAGACCAAAACACAAAAACTTAACTTTAACCACTGCACCATGAAAATGAGGCCAAGGACAGATGACACCTGCCAGTTGGACATGTACACCTTACAATCATTCCAGACACCAAATATAGTAGATCTATTGCTTATAGTATATTATATATGGACTTGACCACGAAAACTTAACCCTGTTCCCTGATCCATGAAATCAAATCGAGGTCAAATGAAAACTGTCTGACATGCAGGAGTACCATGCAAGGTACGCAAAGACTAAATATAGTTATCCTATTACTCATAATAAGAGAGAAATTAACGTTACAAAGATTCATTCAAGTAGTCACTGAACCATGAAAATGAGATCAAGGACAATGGACATACGACAGACGGAAACTTCATAACATAAGGCATCTATATACAAAGTATGAAGCATCCAGGTCTTCCGGCTTCTAAAATATACAGCTTTTCAGAAGTTAGTTAACACCACCGCCGCCGCCAGATCACTATCCCTATGTCCAGCTTTCTGCGACTGAAGTCGCAGGCTCAACAATTAAACCTGCCAGACTGACATTTACCCCTTACAATCATTCCATATATCACATATAGTTGACCTACAGTTTGTAGTATCTGAGAAACGGACCTAATCATGTAACTTTAACCTTGATCACTGAACCATGAAATGAGGTTGAGGTCAGGTGAACCTTGTCTGACGGACATGAAGACGTTACAAAAAACTCATATACCAAATATGGTTATCCTATTACTCATAATATAAGTGAGAAATTATCATGACAAAAAAACTGTAATTATTTTTTCAAGCTATCGCTGAACAATGAAAATGAGGTCAAGGACAATGGACAATTGACAGATGGAAACTTCATAACATAAGGTATCTGCATACAACGTATGAAGTATGAAGCATACAGGTCTTCTACCTTCTGAAATATAAAACTTTATATAAATAATTTACATCGATGATGCTGCTCGATCATGTCGATAGTAATCCCTATGTCTCCCATGCTGCAGGTTTTATCGAAGACAAGACAAACACTGAACATTTACCAATGCACCATAAAAATGAGGTCAAGGTCAGATGAACCCTGCCAGACATGTACACAATGCAAATTGATGCAATCATTCCATAAATCAAATAAGCTTATAGGATCTGAGAAACATACATAACTATGAAATCTTAGCATTGACCAATGAACCATGTAAATGAGTTAAGGTCAGATCATGACAGATGAAACATGCCAGACAGACATGTACACCTTACAATTATTCCATACTCCAAATTAAGTGGCCCTATTGCTTATGGTATCTTAGAAATAGATCAAACCCCAAAACCTTAAAATTGTCCAATTAACCATGAAATATTATTTCTAATTATCGCACCGCGGGTAAATTATCACGTTGTGATTGGTTTAACGCCGTCACGTGGTGACCCCCTATGGATCCGTAGGGGGTTAGTAAATTCCATAGTGGGTTCATGACGTCACGTCTACTGTTAATGGTGACGTCATCTATTGATGTTTTTGTATTTCATTGTTTATTTTTCTACAAAACGCTGCAGAAAAAGTATCGCATGCGATAAATTCGTTATACGGTTAACTACTGACCCCCTACGGACCATAGAGGGTGAATAAAATCCATAGGAGATTCGGCCTCCGGCCTCACCCCCTATGGATTTTACTAACCCTCTATGGATCCGTAGGGGGTCAGTAGCGAACCATATAACTTATAATGGTATACAAGTACTACCTATACTACTGAGAAACACATGAAAATCATGACACAAATTGTATATTAATGCATCTTGTTAATTTGTAGTATAATTTTTTTTTTACAATAATGAATTAGAAGAAAAAATTACGCTTAAATAAAAGAACAGAGTTCCAATGTCCCCCGCGCTGCACATATTTTATCTATCCAAGGTACAAGGGAAATAACTAAAAACAAGAGGCTCTCAAGAGCCTGAATCGCTCACCTGTATTTCAGAGGAGAAGATTTTTAAATGTTAGCAAACTTGATGAACAAATTATGTAAAATTGTCTTTCAAGGGCAATAACTCCTTAACTTTTTTGTAGATCTTACTTTGCTGAACATTATTGCTGCTTACAGTTTATATATATATATCTATAATAATATTCAAAATTATAACAAAAAACTGCAAAATTTTGTTAAAACTACCAATTCGGTGGCAGCAACCCAACAATGGGTTGTTCGATTCGTCTGATAATTTCAGGGCCCATAGATCTTGACCAATTAAACAATTTTACCCCAGTCACATTTGCTCTAAAAGATTTAGTTTTTGAGATATAAGCCAAAAACTGCATTTGACCCTTATGTTCTATTTTTAGCCATGGCGGCCATGTTTGTCGATGGATACAAACTTCGGATACAATTTATAAACAAGATACCCTAAGGAACATTTAGTCAAAGTTTGAAGGTAATTGGCCCAGTAGTTTCAGAGGAGAAAATTTTTAAATGTTAGCAAACTTGAACAAATTGTGTAAAATTGTCTTTAAAGGGCAATAACTCCTTAAGGGGTCAAATGACAATTATGGTCATTTTAACTTTTTTGTAGATCTTACTTTGCTGAACATCATTGCTGCTTACAGTTTATATATATCTATAATAATATTCAAAATAATAACAAAAAACTGCAAAATTTTGTTAAAACTACCAATTCGGTGGCAGCAACACAACAATGGATTGTTCGATTCATCTGAAAATTTCAGAGTTGATAGATCTTGACCAATTGAACAATTTTACCCAATGTCAGATTTGCTCTAAAAGCTTTAGTTTTTGAGATGTAAGCCAAAAACTGCATTTGACCCCTATGTTCTATTTTTAGCCATGGCGGCCATGTTTGTCGATAAATCAAAACTTCGGATACAATTTATAAACTAGAGGAACATTTAGTTAAAGTTTGAAGGTATTTGGCCCAGTAGTTTCAGAGGAGAAGATTTTTGAAATAGTTTACGACGACGACAGACGCCAAGTGATGGCATAAGCTCACATGGGGCCCGGTGAGCTAAAAAGACACTTTTTTTTTTGTGCTTTAAAACTTTTTATAAATATCTTAGAGAAATGAAGGCTTCAGAATAAATGCAATTCGATTTCCGTTATAATTAATATTTCCAAGGGGCATAACTCATTAAAAATATTTGATCAGCACATATTTTCGAAAGTGTCAAAGACATTGCTGATATAAACCTATGATAGAAGTTTCATAAAATTCTGGCAAGAATTGTACACATGAGAGGGCTAACAATGCAATTTTCCATATACAACATGTAATGTATATTTCCAAGGGGCATAACTCTTTTAAAAATAATTGATCAGCACTGATTTTCGAACTCGTCATAGACATTGCTTATATAAACCTATGATATAAGTTTCATAAAAATATAGCAAGAATTGTACACATGATAGCGCTAACAATGCAATTTTCCGTATAATAAATGTTTCCAAGGGGCATAACTCTTTTAAAAATAATTGAATGGCACTGATTTTCGAACTCATCCAAGACATTACTAATATAAACCTATGATATAAGTTTCATAAAAATGTTGGCAAGAATTAAACAAGTGAGAGCGCTTACGATGCTACTTTCCATATAATTAATGTTTCCAAGGGCATAACTCTTTTAAAATAATTGATCAGCACTGATTTTCGAACTCGTCCAAGACATTGCTGATATAAACCTATGATATGAGTTCCATAAAAATTTGGCAAGAATTGTACAGGTGAAAGCGCTAACAAGACTAGACGAACGCACGGACAGACGCCCGGTATTTCTATGTCCCCCCGCAACGCGTTGCGCAGGGGACAAAAATTTAACCCAGCAACATTAGGTTGACCAAATAATTATACTTTTCAACTCGCCAAAAATAAAAACTGGGTAGATCAATATTGACAGTAAATTTTACGAAATTTTGATTTTTGTAGTTTTGAAGATAAATATATACAAGTGTATTTGATCTTTTTGTCTTATTTATTCAGCCTGAATAATTCAATTTAGTACATGAAATTTAAAATCAAAAGTTCTGTAAAATAATCAAACAAAATTATGTATGTACAATGATGTAGCAGTTTTAATTTAAGAGATACAAGAAATAAAAAAATTGTAAAATAGGTCTATTAATGTATAGAACACATGTAGAATTTATGTAAAAAGGGGCGAAAAATTACTTTTTCCCTTCTTGAAAATGTTGAAAGTAGGTCACCAGAATTTTGTGTAAAAATGATATGTTATTGCAGTAAACATTTGTTGTTGAATGATATATGATTTATTATTGTCCTTCCCTTCGCCTATATCACCAACGTCACAATGACTTAATGACTAAGGAGAAGTTATCAGCGACATCACAATGTGTGAGGAGACTTTAACAAGCCTACTTTTATCAAGAGTAAAGCAGTCTAACATGTCTAAAGGAACGAGAAAAGACCAGTAATACAAAAATAAACAGATTATCTAGTTTTCTATGTATAGATTTCACAAAATATCAGCCGCCTGACACAATGTGATGTTTTTAAACTTGTAAGCTGCACTAACTTGCCAAAAAAGGTTCACATTGTGGCGCATGGCTGATATTTTACGATATCAATGTGTCAGTCAGGGGTTCTACTTGTACAAGTAATTTTTATTTACTTGAAGAAGTAATATTAATATACTTATATAAGTAAATTTGTAGGATACTTATACAAGTGTATTTTATTTACTTGTATAGGTAAACAAAAAATTGGCTTAGTTATGTCCCTTAGACATTCAGATTTTTTTTACTTATATAAGTGAAAAAGTCATCCTATCTTCTTTTCTTGAATTCTTAGGACTTCTTTGCTCTAACATGTCTAATAGAATTTTAAATTGTCTGTCCTTTGCAGATGTCTTAACTAATCATTGAAGTGTAATTTCATGGACAATGAAAATCTCATTTGTCTGTTATCTTCAGAACACTGCTCATTTACAAGCCCCCAAGGAGCAATTTTTGAAGGCCTTGCACAAATACTTAAGATTTTTGTGCAATCAGTTTCTTTGTTGAATTAATGAGATGAAACATTGAACTCTAATAAAAAATTATGAGCTTACCTGGGAAAAATCATTAAAGGCATGTTTTTACATCTCAAAACTTGAGAATTTTTGTGGGATTGTAAAAAAAATTTACTTGTACAAATGAATTTTTGAGAAAATTAAGGGGAGATTATTCAAACATTATAATTAACTTAAATAAGTATATTTTTTTTTACTTCTTAAGTAAATAAAGATTACTTGTACAAGTAGTACCCCGGACTGTGTGTAGAAAACCTGATAAACTATACTTATTGTTTGCATTACTTTGATTGGCATACATCATGTATATTTATATGCATATTCAAGACAAGAACAAATTTAAACAATTACTACAATAGATAGGTTTTCCAAAGAAGGGGTTGACTAGAATGAAAATATTAGGGGTCCCTGTGTTTGCTTTTTAAGTAAACATTGTAGAGATAAAAAAAGTCTCAATATGTATAACAAAACCAGAGTGAAAAAAACAGTCAAAAAGACAAAATAAACAATACAAAACATGTCAGCTTCCCACTTTGAAATAGTAGTTTTTCATGTACACATTCTGAGACTCGTATGAATTTATAAACTTCATGAACCTTTTTTTTGTATTTCAGTCTCCTTAACATTTACATGTACCTCTGGGGGTTTTAAAGCAAAAATGAATATAGTGATCACCTCTGATTATTTTCCCATCATTTTAAAAAGGATTTTGAGAAACTGTAATTCATAGCGAAAAAATGTATATCATCAGTTTTTTTTTAGGTACATGTACATTCTATAAGCATGATAAGCAGATACGAAATAGATCTACATTTTTTCATTTTCACAAATTTTTAATTGTTTGTTCATGTACAAATATAATGTAAATATGCTACATGTAATTATACATACAGGTACATGTATATCATGTGTTCTAAATGCATACATTGCCTTAAAACCCCCAGAGGTAAATATTAAGGAGACTGAAGTACATAAAAAAATGTACATGAAGTTTATAAATTCATATGGGTCTCAGAACATGCAGAATGTGAACTTGAAAAAATGTTTCCCCCGTTCAAAGGCTTTATATCAATGTCAGGCAAGTATATTCAAAATACTGTATTACAAAAGCTATACATAGTTTCTTAAACTACGTCATCATTTCTTAACTTTATTCAGTAGTTCAAGTTTCATTTTTTCAAGGAAAACTCTCATTGACAAGGCAAATAATGAAAAGTTTCTTCTGTACCATTCACCATTGTACTTCACATTCTTACGAAAGTTTTCATTTAGAAATTGTCTGTAAAAAATAGACATCTCCTCTGGTGTTAACTTTGACGGTACATCTTTATCTGTTATATCGGACTCTACTTTTTTCTCTGCAAGTTTTGTTTTTACAAACAATTCTTTTTCACGAAAGAAATCGTCATTATGTTTCGTCCAAAATTTATTGTTAAAGTCAAGAGTTTCTTGTCGTAACATTCGGAACTTCTTCTGTAATGCGGTTTCACTATTTGGTATGTGAAATTTTATTTGTCTCATGTTTGAATCTTTCTCAGGTGGTCCTACCCAATCTCGTTCTAGCTTTTCAGGAGGTTTTGACTTGAATTTTTGTTTATCCTTTCTTATGTTTGACATAGAAATATACCTGCTGTAGCAATAACTTTGCCATGATCTGAAGTTTTTCGCTAGCTTATTCATTTATATTCTGCTTTGCAGTTTTATCACCTGCTCACGATTCACACCTCATTTTTTTTACACAGGAAGTTTACAAAGCAATGATAATTATCTGTTCACTGACGGATAGGAATGCGATTACGGACCTACCTGTCAGTTTCTAGCGACCCTTCATTAAATGAAGATTATTCGCCGGGCATCTACTATAAAATTTGATTTGTACTTTACAAAATAAATAAAAACACAGAAAATATAAATCAGAAACCAAATAATATATGTACATTTGAAAAATAACATTTAGATAAAACTATTATACATTTGATAACCATAAATTTCAGTAAAGTTAAGGGTAGAACATATGGATTAGAGCAGAATCTGGCATCATATTCTTAAAACCCTGTACTGACTGTACTGTATGAAACTATTTGTTGTGGTAAGTTGGTTCCAATTTATAACTGAACGCGGATAAAACGTATGTAACTGTCTTTATATGTGTGTCATGATGATGCCTATATGAGTGTGGATTGCTTTGTCTGGTTCTATTCTCTCGAATACTGAGGGGGGTTCATTCCTGTTTTATTTAAACGTTTTTTTGCCATTTTCTCTATTCTCTTTTTTTTTGTCCATTATCCTGTTTTCTTAACATTTCAACACCCAATTATTATAGATCTATATGTGCCTATTCTTCATTTCACGAGACAAAAATATTCAAAATTCTATATATAACCTGGGACTAATCAGAGACGGATTTAGGGAGGTGGGGGCAGGGGGCCGCCCCCTTTTGTGGGACCAAATTGGTTGATTATTTAGGGAATCACTGAAGCATGACTGGAGCGGCCCCCCTCTTATGCAGTCAGTGGGCCCCCCTTATGAAAATCTATGGATACGCCACTGCTAATGCATAACATTATATATTGGCCCCAGATAAACCATGCTCAAAACTGCCCAAAACATATCGGAAATAATGTGTCGACATAGAGGTTACACACTACATTATCTTTTTCTTCTCAAATAACAATGACATCTAAACTTTCAACCTTGCAAGTTACATTGTAGTCTCTGTTTTCTCGTAAAGCATGCAGTGGCGGATCCAAGGGGGGTGGGGTTCCGGTGGTTGGAACCCCCCTTTTTTTGACGATCAATGCGGCATTTGAATGGGGACATATAGTTGGAACCCCCCCCCCCCCAAACCTTCTTTATCCTGGGTTGGGACCCCCACCTTTTTTTAAAAATGGCTGGATCCGCCCCTGGCATGCAAACGTATTTATTTGATGAAAACATCCGTTTTAAAAAATAATATAGAATCGGATCGGTGACCACTTTTATTTGATGAATAGAAGGAAATGTAGGACGTATGAAAATGTCACAGCAACCCAGCGACAACACAAAAAGTCAAAATACCGGGTCTTCGATCAACTATTGACAAGTGTATCTACAATATACTGTACCAAGTTCCAAACCGTTCGAGTCTGAACAGTTTGAAATTACGAAATATTTTAACAATGAGTTAGCCTACCAAAAGCTACCACTAAAAATTCTTAAATGACTAGAAATAAGATATTAACAATAAATAACCAGTGACAAGGACCTTATCTTGGAACAGACACATGATCTTAAATGATTGATTTAATCTATATTACCCCCTCCCTTTTTAACGCCGATTAGTGGGGGTAAAAACAGGCACATAAAACTTAAGAAAGTTTTACAAAAAAATCAATATGGGAAAATTTTTACTTAAAAAGAACGGTGAATTAGATAACAAGTATAAGAACATTTAACCGTTTCATATTTTTCATCGGGACCTATAATTGTTTGCTTTTACAAATTGTGACTTGGATGGAGAGTTCTCTCATTGGCACTCATACCACATCTTCTTATATCTATTATCTACAATATACTGTACCAAGTTCTAAACCGTTCGAGTCTGAACAGTTTGAAATTGCGAAATATTTAAACATTGAGTTAGCTTACCATAAATTAACACTAAAAATTCCCCAAATGACTAAAAATAAGACAATAAATAACCAGTGACAAGGACCTTATCTTAGAACAGACACATGATCTTAAATGATTGATTTAAACTATTTTACACCCTCCCTTTTTAACCCCGATTAGTGGGGGAAAAACAGGCACATAAAACTTAAGAAAGTTTTACAAAAAAATCAATATGAGAAAAAGTTTACTTAAAAAGAACGGTGAATTAGATAACAAGTATAAGCACATTGAACTGTTTCATATTTTTCATCTGGACCTTATATAGCCGACTATACGGTATGGGTTTTTCTCAGTGTTGAAGGCCGTACGGTTGCCTATAATTGCTTACACCCACTTCATTTGGTAGATATAGTTGTCTCATTGGCAATCATACCACATCTCCTTTTTTCATAAGTAAGACAATAGAAAGGTTGTAAAATCAATAAACTATCAAATAATACTCACATTAAATGAAAGCAAAACTCCAGTAAAGCGAACTAAAAAGTACTTAACCTGGTTATACGAAGCCACGTAGTCCTGCACTATATGAGTCTGGGTAGGGTTTACAGAATAGAGAACAATGGACTACACATGTAAAGAATAGATAAAAATGTTCCAAAACTTGAAAGACTAGTACGAGAATAATGAGAAAAAAAAGATTAAAGGAAAATGGCATAAAAATTAAAGAATACAAAATTAAAGAACCCCATCCACACCATTAACTTTTATAGTTGCTGCTCCAAATCATCGAAGAAAAGCTTACGGTAGACATACATAATAAAACAAAAGCACGCCGCTGTCAACGTAACGTCAATGGTAGCGCTATTTAGCCGTAAAACGAAATTCTCTCGAAGTTTTTCACTTCCAACACAGTATATATATAAATTAAAAACAAGAAACAATCACGTGTTCTTGTGATTACTTAAAACTTATTACTTAGAAATTTAATTATATATCAACAATAAAAATATACAGCAAACTATAACATCGCCCATTTATTGTAACTTGCATATTGGCCTCGTTTAGTTTTTGATGACACGACACGCCACCATTGTATAATATTATGACGTTTGGTCACTGTTAGCAACGAAATAGTTCTTTGTGGGACCATAGCACAATCCTGAAGACACTGGTACAAAAAGATGCGATTTATATTCGTCTTAGCGTGTATTCTACTCCTGAACGAACATTCACTTTTCAGGTATATATATATGTATAAAATTGTTACTTTTTTCATCTTACAACCGATACTAGTGCAATGAGCGTCCAGAATAACCGACAATTTGTTGAAATAAGAAAAAAAATGGAATGTTGGATAAATGTTTTCAATTTTGTACTTTGAACTTGTTTCATTTAATATGGTTTACACAGTCAATTAAACTGCGTGGAATTAACTCCCCTTCCGTGCTTTTTTGCTAAACTTACTAACTCTTTTGACTACATCAAAGTTTAGAAAAACAAAAGATATGAGATAGAAGGACATGAAACAAAATCTCCACGAACCACTAGAAAATGACTAATATACTAGAGGAGAGCAGTTTTAATTGCTGTTCTTCATATTGACATTTGATCCAAGGTATAAGGATCGGTTAACAGGTCCACACCGTATAGTCGTACAAGACAGCCCAAGAGATCTCTAATATACGGTAATATTGAAGTCTTAGAGAACTGATCTTCACCAAGATCTGTTATCATTATAAATTAAAGTTTCAAAATAAAAAAAAAGAAAATCCCTTTGAATTTTTTTTTTTATATCTTTACAGGTCCAAATACCATTACAACAAATCATCTAACGCCGATATTGACAGCTTTGGACATGATGGATTATACTGGGTAATACTACAAAACGCTTGTATTGTATCGTTTTAAGTTTTTTTTTTTTTTTTTTTTTTTTTTTTTTTTTTTTTTTTTTGGGGGGGGGGGGGGGTATTCCAATCATCCTAAAAGGTACTTTCAGTTATAAAGAATTGCACAATTTTGTTTGTCGTCCGGTAAGTTATTTCTGACTCAATCATATAAATCAAAAAATAGAAAATAGAAGCTGTATTAGCGATATTATAAATAGGCGCTTGTTTGAATAAGTAATATAAGTAATAGTCCAGAACGGAGCATCGGCACATGGTCTTTGTTAACTATTATAATACATACATTTCAACCGATCAGTACGTTTGGTTCTAAACAACGTTACGCCGAATCATTTTTCATTTTATTCCTCTATTGATCATTTATTTTACACTAAGTCAAATTTTAAACCCAACTTGCCATGGAGGAAAAACACATGCAAAAACAAAATACACACAGTATATAAGATTTTTAAAAAGTTTGTTTGTTTTTTGATCCCATCCCATCAAAACCCAACCAACAATCGAAGGCAACGAAAAGAAAAACGCAGTTTTGGGCTTATGTGTCGACTCGCAGCGGTGCAAGAAAGATGAGTCAATCAACATTTTTTTCTACTTCCTATTACTTGGATTAATTTAGAAAATACCAAATACCTGTCCGATCCGAAACCGTTTGATTATACGAGTTCGTACTCCATATAGAGCAAAGCATAGCTTCCTGGTTATATATTCTATAGTGTAGCAAGCATCAGGTCGAAGCTTTTTTCTATCACCTGAAAGTGAAGAAACTTCATTTTTCCCCAAAAAATAACAATATCTTTACAGGAAAAAAGCAGTTTACGTATATGTGAGACAGCAACCAAACAACTCACTTAAATCGAAAAGATATCAAGAGGTCAAAGACATTTGATCTGCTTTCGAGGATACGATCCCACTAACATTTACAGGGGCGGATCCAGCCATTTATAAAAGGGGGGGTTCCTAACCCAGGATAAAGGGGGGTTCTAACTATATGTCCCCTTTCAAATGCATTGCTCGTCAAAAAAGGGGTGGGGTTCCAACCCTATTTCGTTATAACTGAAAGTACTTTAAGGATGATGGGAATACCCCCCCCCCCCCCCCCCCCCCCCCCGATCCGGCACTGACTTATCATGCACAAAGGCGCAGATGACAAACGAGAAAAACTCTAACTAGTGGCTATGTTTTTCTCTTTTTTAGGCAGTCATAAACTGTAAAAAAAACTTCTTACGTATAAAAGATGTGTGTATGTCAATGAGTTACAAACCTAACAACGTAATAAAACCTGAATAAAGACATTGACAAAAAGCGGCAAAAGATGATACCAAAAGGGACAATCAAAACTCAAAAGTCGTAAATAGACCGATAAAATGCTGAAAATAAGAAAAGACGAACAAAAGTCTACAAAATGCTACATAAAAGCTATAAATTGAGCAACACCAAGCTTACAAAAAAAAACGGATTGTCATATCATGCTCCACATGTGGCACTCTTCGTAATTATCATAGTAATGCATATTCGTTGATGTCACAATCGAGGAAAAGAGAACGACAGAATGACTACGACAATTGGAACATATCGGTGTTCATATGTGACAAAGATATTATATAACGGTCAACCAACTCATGATGTCAAAACAATATGCAAACTGCCATTAACCGCAATTTTTCAGGAAACAAAACTACAGACGGAAAGGTAGAAACAAGGAATTTTCCCGATGTTTCTTGTATTGGACATGCTCATTTACTTTAGGCGGGGTTAAACAAGTGGTCTTTCAATGAATTAAGACATCGCACATATACATGTATAGAAAAACGTGCTTTAAAAAACTAATACATTAAATTGTAACTCAAGTACACGTTTAATCGTCTTCTTCTTCTTCTTCTCCTTTTTGCATTCTTACAGTGTCATATATATATATATATTTTCTTTTTACTTTTAGGGTCATCTTAACCGTATAGATGTCATTTTATTTTTGCTGTTTCTTATTATTGCTTACATTGTATACAAAGCGCTTTAATTTATCAAGGGGGATAATTAAGAATCGTAAGTATAATCGAATTAGAAAATCCTGCAATAGTTGTATTAGGGTCTGGATTGGAGGGTCCTTAATTTCTATTTTCATTAAAATTTGAGTGCATTTTTCTTATCTTTGAAAATAACGCTTATTTTGTAAAATTCTCTTGAAAAGGAATTTGCTATTAACTTTTTCTGTTGTTATATGATTTCTTTTATCTCTACTTTATTCGTTTCTGTACTCTGTATTGAATTACATACTTAGTGTCTAATTCTTTTATTTTCCACAGTTATTCTTTATACTTTTAAGTCCCATTATTCTCTATCCTTTTTTCGGGGTTCATTATTCTCTATTCTGTAAACACCCTCGAGCTCCAGACCGTTGTATACGTGTATGACGTGATATTACTTATTACAATCTAATGACCATTGAGGAAGTTACTGGCCAAATAACGAAAGAGCAATAGGGATATAAATATTTTATAGAAATTAAGTTAGAGGTGGGTAGCAAACAACCGCGATAAAGAATCAAAAGATCAAAAAGTTATTTAGATGCTGCAACCAAATATCCAATCAGAAAGGACGTTAGAAACATGACAAATAAGTTCTAGGCCCGGGTTAGGTGTGTGACAACAGAACAAAAAACAACGGAAGGGCTCGAGATTATCAAAAACAGTCTTTAAAAAACGAGTCTGTCTATTATTATACTGAGGGCAAATAGAAATGCAGCACATCATTTTTTAGGTTTGGTCAATGTTTCCATGCATTCATCGAACATAAGCATATCTAACACTGGAGTAGTTTGGTCTTGCATCGACCTTTTCAATCCGTTATCTCGTGATAAGTCTTTGTGTCCATAGAAAATTTCGATGTTTTTCCAAAATGTGCAAAATGTGATCCCATTGTACCAGACATAAAATGTTAATTATGGAACAGCAACACTTTCTGAAAACCCGCGATAGAGGGTTTATTTTGGTTGAAAATTGCCATTCAGATGAGGAATTTAAATTTCAGGATCTAAAATTGATAAACCTTTGATGTATATATTTTAATCAGAAAAAAATTCTGAATGCATATCATAAAGAACTTACAACGATTGGTCAACCGCCATAGAAGATCTATTGGTTAAATTGTGTTAAAGGAAAATAAACTTATACGTCACATATATATGTGTTGCGTTTCTATAAGCAGTAAGTGTATTACTGTAGATATCGGCGTAAGTGTAATTACAAGTGATGCGTCTGATTATTTTGAAATCTCGTGAACATATTCCTGATCCTACTTTGGTCGTCTGATAGAAAAAAAACAGTGTCTTCGGATTTCACATTGTAAATTTTAGAAACTTTAGACGATTTAAAAGATCAAATTTTGTTTGACTGGTGATTGTTGCTTGCTAAACAATAAGTGGAAAATATTTCATGCATATGTAGAACAATAGGTAGGTTCTGAAACTTTGCATTGCCGCAGGCAACATACGGACACACAAGAGCCTTTTTATCAAAGGGGTTTTACTCTCCTCACACGAGTCATAGGACTGAACATTCCCATTTCGAAATGACGTGGCTGTTGATTTATACTTCTCCAAGCGAAACGGACTCCCCACATTAAATAGCAAGAGTTGTACCCCGAACGAGAGAAGTATTTTTATGCCATAAGTCAATTCTTGGGTTCGAGCAAAATAGGATTTACATTGGTCCTGAATTATTTTCTTAATAATTCGAAAACAGCAAATATATTTATATATATTTCAAAATTGTCTTCTGTTGGAAATACAAATTTTTTTTAAGAACCTCTGTAATAGGAACGACTAATATTTTTTTTTCAAATTTTCCCACATCAATCATATGGGCATTCAACCTGCGTGATACTAACTTTTACAAGCTTCGACCGTTGTCCCAAAAATGGTTTGTTCGAATTAAAGATATAACATTGTGTTGCAATAATAAAAGTAGTAACGAAAGTAATAAGTTTTAATACGAAAAAAAAATGTCATTTCAGATCTGTTTTGACGAATAGAAGAAAATTATATATACGATCATATATATTGGAGAGCTATGGACGAGACTATGGATATTTCATCTATTCTATATTTTATTTAGGGGGGGATTGAGCAGAAAATGAATGATAAGTTCCTTGTTTATCCATTTCGCAAAATCAAAAACCGAATTAACATCCATCCTGGAGAAAGCAACACAGATTCTGAACACACCATCGATTCGTGCAGCTAAATTAGAAAACAGTGCAACACTGGACCAGGTTGAACATGTTGATCGTCTTGGGAAGCTTGAATTAACACGAACGAATCTAATTGAAATGAACGAATATGTAAATCACATTTTTCCACCCAACTGCTTACTTTTGAAGAAAACTAGACCACAAATTTGTTTTAGGAATATTACGCTTAAGCACAATAAATCTATTTGTTTAGGTGATTTCAATGTTCATGGGGGTGCTTTTATATCCGATGACGTGGTTGTAGTTGGTGGAAATGAGGGAGATTCTGATGGATTGATAAAAGCGATCAATATATCAAACGAAAGAATAATTAATTTGTGAAAGCACTTTTACAACAACTGTTAAACTATTGACGTATGATTTTGAAAGTAAATCACTTTTTGTTTCTTGCTACGAGTCGATGTTGTTCCGTTGTTTAGACAATGAATTTACAAGCAAAGTTAGATTAAAAGATGGCGGCCTTAAATGTAACAATGGAGATATTTGCATTTTTGATGGCGTGTTATACATCATTGTTGAAAATGCAATACAAAGAATGATTTCACAAAGTTACAAGATGGAATGTTCGAAAAGTGTTTTGATTCCGATTCAACGTGTATCAGTCTCAACGGACTTCAGATTGATTCAAAGAAAAAACGCTTGCTTTACACATCCGAAGAGTGTGAAGTTGTATGCACATCTCTGAAAGGCAGAGAAAAATTCAGTTACAAAGATGAATGTCTCGAGCAAGCACAAAGCTTTGCCGTCCATTCCCATGGATTCATACTTGTAGCAAACACCGGTGAAGACTCGAATGGATCTATACATGTGATATCCGAAGATGGAAAAGAAAGACGAACTGTTTTGAATAATTGCTTGAAGAATGAACCCATTCGGGACATTTGTTTTGACAAGTTCAACGACCGTCTTGCTGTTTTTGAACCGAGTTACGTAGAAATATACGATGTTTGTATAGATGAAAAACCCATACGCAAGATAGCCCATTAGTGATTAAGTGAGTTATAAGAAGACAAATGCTTATTTTGTAAACAAATTGTAGTTGACATAAATCTTCACTTATACTTTTTGATTGCTTTTAGAAAATAAACATTTGTTGAACATGACAAAAATATTCTAAATCTTAAAAAAAGGAGCTTAACCCTGCCACATGTTCACATGTGCTTGTCCCAATTTAGGGATCTCGTCAGTGGTTGTTTTAGTTTGCTTGCTTTTTTTGTATGTATGAGTGTGTTTTATAATAAGTGTGACTGTGTGTTTTTGTTCGTTTCGTTATTTGGTTATACGGTGCAAAAAAGTATATAACAAAGGTACCGAGCTCCAAAGCAAATTCAAAAAGGGGAAGTCCATAAAAACTGACTAAATCAAACGCGTTAAATCAACGGAACAAGCGATAAACACCTGCCATATTTCTGACTTGATACAGACATTTTCCAAAGGAAATGGTATTGTTGAACCAATAGATATCTTTGATGTTGAAAACTATGTCTTTCAGTGTTTGTGTTATTTGGTTACTGTCTCGGTTCTGTGGTCCGCTTTACTGTTGTTCAAGCTTCCACCTCAAAGGGTTAAATGCTACATAAATACTATATAGACTTGTTCGACATATATATATGAGTTCGAATCCCGGCGAGGAAAGAACAAAAAATTTGCGAAAGCAAATTTCCAGATCTAACATTGTTGGGCTAATGTTTAGACGAATTATATATACAGATGTATTTTCAGCCTTGTATCACCATCACTGCAGGTGATCCGATGTATCAAATCTGTTATAGAGTCGTCACTGGTTCAGACGTACTTATAATATAATTATTTCTGTGACTGCATCTTACATTAATTTGTAGGATCCTTTACAATAGATAATTCAGCTGATCTGTAACAATTCCATCATCATACCTTATATATCATGTACTGGGTTACGACGCTAGATTAAAACTGACGAGGAAAGGTAACACCCGGCCACCGAAAGCTTTATTAATTGAAGCCTAGGTGGTCGAGTGGTCTAGCGCGTCGGGCATAGTGCAAGGCGATTTGGTGCCACGATATCTCAGTAGCATGAGTTCGAATGCCGGCGAGGGAAGAACAAAAAAATTGCGAATGCAAATTTACGGATCTAACATTGTTGGGCTGACGTTTAGACTTGTTTATATATATATAAACAAGTCTAAATTGAAAACAACGTTCAAACCTATGATTGCGTTGGATAAAACCGCAATTTTTATACGTGTGCATGCAACACAAATTACTAAATACAGCACAAACAACATTTTCCAAAAGACCCAAAAAAGTGAAAAAGTATATTTTAACAAAACGCATTTGACTAGCAGGTCGAACAACGGATATTCTTAAACCCTGCTGACTGCCATTGGCGATTGCCAAATAAACGGATCACAAGATGTAACAAAATGGATCTTGACTAATAATTTAATATCAAACAGAAAACAATAAACTTGCGAAAAATGATGGTATACCGCAAACAAAAGGTGCAAAAATTAGTACACCATATCCGGATTTCGACAATTAATGTCTCTTCAGTGATGTTAGGAATCGAAACGATATTTGGAAGGCCATATAATTTACCTCAATTTAGGATAGACTCTTGAATTTTGAAGAGTCGAAATAGGATGAACGGATCATATAAACCCGAAGGCAAATATAATACAAGCCCAAACGAAAAAATATAAACAAGTCTAAATTGAAAACAATGTTCAAACCTATGATTGCGTTGGATAAAAACCGCAATTTTTATACGTGTGCATGCAAAACAAATTTCTTGGTAGAGGGGTCTAAAAACAGCACAAACAACATTTTCCAAAAGACCCAAAAAGTGAAAAAGTATATTTTAACAAAACGCATTTGACTAGCAGGTCGAACAACGGATATTCTTAAACCCTGCTGACTGCCATTGGTGATTGCCAAATAAACGGATCACAAGATGTAACAAAATGGATCTTAACTATTAATTTAATACCAAACAGAAAACAATAAACTTGCGGAAAAGATGGTATACCGCAAACAAAAGGTGCAAAAATTAGTACACCATATCCGGATTTCGACAATTAATGTCTCTTCAGTGATGTTAGGAATCGAAACGGCATCTGGAAGGCCATATAATTTACCTCAATTTAGGATAGACTCTAAAATTTTGAAGAGTCGAAATAGGATGAACGGATCATATAAACCCGAAGGCAAATATAATACAAGCCCAAACAAAAAAATATAAACAAGTCTAAATTGAAAACAACGTTCAAACCTATGATTGCGTTGGATAAAAACCGCAATTTTTATACGTGTGCATGCAAAACAAATTTCTTGGTAGAGGGGTCTAAATACAGCACAAACAACATTTTCCAAAAGACCAAAAAAAGTGAAAAGGTATATTTTAACAAAACGCATTTGACTAGCAGGTCGAACAACGGATGTTCTTAAACCCTGCTGACTGCCACAAGATGTATATATATATATATGTTATTTCATGGTAAAATGGTAAAGTAAAATAAATTAGTTTGTTTTAAACATGGCTTAAAACATATCATAATATATCAATTATGCATGTGGTGACCCCAATAATCTTATGATCGTTGTGACCCCATTCATTTTAAAGTCGTTGTGACCAATATACTTTCAATAAATGAATACTGTTATACTTTACGTAGACATTCTATTAGATTAGGAGAAACTAAAAATGTAACAGTATAATTTGTTGACATTGACTTCTACGAAATCATTCGGTTCAAAGTGGACTTGTTTTAACTTAGCTTGCTGAATTCCTACGACGAACAACAACAATCAATAAACATTGCCATCATTGCATTACTTACAGGACCCTCTTAAACTGCAGTAAGATGTGAACCATTACTCCTTGTAGAAGACTTCACTTTGAGGTAGAAATAGAAGTAGAAACGTTGTTCCTTTGCTTTATCAAGATCAGGAGACTGTAACAAGAAGCTCTCTTAACACTTAAGATCATCTTAAGACTGTCTTAGTGACTAAGAGTGTAACAAGAAGCAATCTTATATCAATCTTAGAATAATTGGCAGCCCTTAAGACTTTCGAATTTCTTATGGATTTAAGGGAATTCTTTGCCTTCCCTTATCATAAACTTATCAATTCGGGTAACTCGAAAAGATCTTCATTTTCTTGTCCTTTAGTAAGAACTCTTTGCATCAACATAAGCATTTACGAGCGTAACACGATTCTTACTTAACTCCTTTTAATGTAAGTGTGTTTCTACTCACCGCTAAACTACTCTTTGAATGAAAATAGCGCTTGTTTTAAATATGATGAATAATGAACAGGTGAAGAAATCAAAATCGCTTTACTGGCATGAACATAAGGATTTTGTGTTATTAAAATTTACAGTTACAAATTTTTGGAAATTATTTTAAATTAAGGAATATATCTCCCTCATGCCAAGCTCTGATTCTTTGCCCGATTTTGGTTATACTCTTTTGTTATTTTTGGTTTATAAGCTCTTCATATTTTTAATAAACTTTGGATTTTCAAATATTTTGGCCTCGATCATCACTGAAGAGAAATTTATTGTCCAAATGCGCATCTGGTGCAGAAAAATTGATACCTTTAATGTTATCACAAGACGTTTATTCCATGACCACTTAAATCCTCTTGATTTTGTGACGGATGGACAAATTATAAAAAAAACAACAAATTATCAAGAAACATCGGTTAGACAGAGCGAGCATATATGACTTATGGTTATATCCTTTATAATACCGAGCCCCCTTTTTTCCTGATACTCCCCAAAAGAGACCCATTTAGACACTAAAATATTAAAGAAATGTTTAATGTATACTTCTAACAACTGTCTTATATATACTGATTCTCAAATTTCCCCTAAAATTATAAAATAGTATCTCATTAATTCTGATCCTCAAATTTCCACCAAAACTAACAAAACTACTACATGTAACTATATATCGATCTATCAGTACAGTTTATTCCGTTCATGAAAAAGATGAACTGCATTTTAACGGAATAAACGGTATGAATATTCCGATATTTCTTATTTAAATATTTCAATTTAAATAAAATACTGTCTTATATCTACTGATCCTCAAATCTGCTGGAGGCCGTATGGAGACATATAGTTGTTAAATTCACGTCAAGTCGTCTCTGGTAGAGAACTGTCCCATTGGCAATCATACCACATCTTTTTATTTCTCAATGATCCTCAAATTTCCCCCAAAAACTATAAAACATCGTCGTATGGGGTTTCGAAAATGAATGAAATCTTTCTTTTATTCATAGATAGATAACCAGTGAAAATGCAAATTTCTCCGTTGGTGGGGGACGAGTATATTTCTTTATGTTGAATATTCGGTTTTCGTGATCTTTTTCACTGAGTCATCATATTCTTTTTTCTCTAAAATTTCCCACGTTGTTAACTTTATCAGGATCATCCTTATAATCAATCTTGTTTGACTATGTGTGTCTACAAGACTCGTCTCATGTTAGCTATGGTTGTATTCTTGTCATGGTGGTTTTACAAGCAATTCCTTCAATGATTGTTTTTCTGGTCCAATAATTCCAACTGCATGGTAAGTACATTTGCACCGCATCCTTATTTCCGTCTATTTCTTATCCCGATTCCATATCACTTATTTCAGTTTCATTTGTTGATTGTACCTTTCGTCCAATGAATATTGCAATGTAATTGAATTTGATATCCACAGACGTTGAAAAATTACCAAGTGCAGGATGACCCATACCTTTTATAAATTGTCACATGTATACTTAGTTGCAATAAAAACGCAACACTTGAGGGTAGATTACATAATATGATAAAAATTAGGAGCAACACATCTTCAGAAGTAGCTTAATCGTGGTACGATTTTGCAGATTTCTTAGAAAAAAACAGAGAAGATACCAATGGTGCTATCAAAAAGTCCAATAAACAGGCAACACATGGCCAAACAGGAAATAAGAAAAAATAGACAAAAACGACAAAAATAACAAAACATGTTCACATAAACTAAAGTTTGTGCATCAAGAATCCGCACAAAAAACCGGGGTGAAGTCAGATACTTAGGAAAAGTAAGCAGTTCCTGCTCCTTAAGTGGCACCTGTCGTGTTCATTCTAAGTAAAAGTCGCATTCGGCATAGTCGACGAAAAAAGGACAGAACTGATGTTACGTCAAGTTGATCATAATGTTTTCATCTGTGACCCAGATAATTTAGATTTGTCAAACAAATCATGAGATTGGGTCCGTAAGGAATTACTTTGATACTCTTTATGAAAGCAGAGCTTGAATGTTGCTACACAGAAATGGAAAGTTCACAATGGGGAAAATTGAAATTATTGCTTGTGTCGAATAAAGTAAGTTTTCATCCATTGTTGATTTGCATGTGTAGGTCGAGATACAAAACATACTTCATTTTATTTATTGCATCATTTATTTTAAAGTAAAGGTTGATAGATGCACTCATCATAGTAACCACATTTGCATCATTCAGTAAAAGGATAATGTCTATCTGAAGTAAAAGGTAGATGTCAGCTTCCTGACATATGTAAAGGTCTTGTATGAAATCTGCACCATAAGAATAAACGAACAGCTCGACCAGCAAAGTATGATTTGTCCTGAAACAAGATATTTGTAACCATGTTAGCCATTCTTTTTTTATGAAACAAACTTTGACTAATTCTTTCAATTTGTCTGTAACTTTACAATAAGGATTACTAATATAAAGAGTTGGAGTCAAATGTTGTTTTGTATATTATTGCACGAGGAGAGAGACTTACTTTGTATTAAGGGCTACTATAACATTGCAGTGTTTTAAATTTCCACGCCAATTCACTCGCATACGAAAAAAAGTCTCAACGAATCTCTACATAAAGTTTGGCGACTTTAAAGGTTACGGTTGATTTGGATTTGAAACAGTTTTGATTTGAGCGCCACTGATGAGTCTTATGTAGACGACACGTGCTTCTGGTGTACCAAGTTATAAGCCTGATATCTTTGGTGAGTTTTTTTCATATCTTTTGTAATTGTTTTTGCAACGAATAGGTATAGACAGAAAACAAACTGTAACGATGCTCAGCAATTACTATTCTCGATATATCTCGATCTATTAGATGCCATTAAATGATGATTTCTGACCAAGATTTGACTACGTCAATAACATGAATAAATAATGTGCTCCTGGCAGGGCAGAATACTATCATTGCCCGAATGACCCCCTTCCCGTTTGTAGGGCAGTTATTACAAACCCGGAAAGCTGTATATTTGAAAAATAAAATATATCGTTTTGGAACAATGGTTTGATTTAAAACAGTTGTAAAACCTTGATTTTCTGGGTTTTTTTTTTTAAATTAGAACATAACTAACTATATATTGCTATCCATGTATATGTACAGTTTTTTTTCCAAAATTTATGAAAAGCTGTTTGAAATACAATTTTGTGATTATTTTGAAAATATATTTCATCCTTATCTATGTGTTTTTAGACGTGGTCATGGGTGTCAGACCACACTGTTAAGACTGCAAGAAGATTGGCGTGCAGCATTAGATAATAACCAGTATATAGCTACGGTTTTAATGGACCTTTCAAAGGCTTTAAATTGCCTACAACATGAAATTCTGCATGATAAATTATCAGCATATGGCGTCTCTTCTCATTCGATTTCACTTCTTCAATCTTATTTGTCAAACAGGAACCATTTTCTGACACCATTGACATTTATCTATCATTCAAGAGGTCTTTGAAGGCTATATCATTCTTCAGCTATCTAAAACTCAATTGTATTGCACATTAACTTTCATATTTGAACAGTCATCGGGGCCAAAATAAGAAACCAAACTCCTAACTGTGTATTGCTACCTGTTATACATTTTTCATGTCGGGGCCTTTTAAAGCCGACTATACGGTATGTGTTTTGCTCATTGATGAATACTGTATGGTTGCCTATAATTGCCTACATCCACTTCATTTGAACTCTGGTGGGTACTTGCCTCATTGGCAATCATACCACATCTCCTTATTTTTATATTGTACTCAATAATAATAGCTTTTCTAAAAAGCTTGTATTCCAGAGGTAATAGCATTTAGAACATAAAATTTTGAAATGCATAAAAATATATTCTATAGGATATGTATTTCAAATATAGTTGGCGTCCATTGCATTGCTGTACAGCTATATTGTATCTTTGTAAAGCCGACTATACGGTATGGGTTTTTCTCATTGATGAATACTGTACGGCTGCCTATAATTGCCTACATCCACTTCATTTGAACTCTGGTGGATAGTTGTCTCATTGGCAATCATAACGCATCTCCTTATTTTCATATTGTACTCAATAATAATAGCTTTTCTAAAAAGCTTGTATTCCAGAGGTAATAGCATTTAGAACATAAATTTTGAAATGCATAAAAAATATATTCTATAGCATATGTATTTCAAATATAGTTGGCGTCCATTGCATTGCTGTACGGCTATATTGTATCTTTGTAATTGCAAAGTTAGCAGTTTCTATAATGAGCTTCCCTTCTAATGCTGAGTATATATATGAAACTGTTTTTGACATGTATTGCACAGTATAGAATACACGTTTTGAGTCTTAAAATTATCCATTTTGGGGAAGTGAATTTTTTCCAAGGCTAGTAATTTCTAAATACTAGTAACATCTTCTACCAAAACACACTCTAAACACATTTTGTCTAAACAAAGTCCTAAATATATAATGAGAACTTTAAAAATCAATAGACAAGCTTCTTTGAAAGTTGATATTTTTAAATACATATAAAGATTGTCGATTATATCAAGGGAAATAATTAACGGTATTATCAAAAGGAAGTGAAATACCTGTACAATGGCAACGGTAGGGCAGAATTATGAACAGGATGCATTCACGTGTCCTATTTGTCTAGAGACACTCAAGTCACCGAAAAGTTTGCCATGTTTACATACCTTTTGTGAAACATGCATTGGTGAGTTTATTGTATCAACTGAACAACGCGCAGACCAAAACCTTTCCAACTACCCTTGTCCTGTATGTAGGAAAGTTGTTACACCCACCAACCCAGAAGACGAAACATCACAATGGGCAGCATCGCTTCCGCATAATTTAACAATTTCATCATTAATATTAATGCAAAATGCAAAGAGTGTCGAACAGGAATGCCATATTTGTAAAAGGCAACACAAAATTTCCAAGGCTACACACTGGTGTCGAGATTGCATCGAAGCCCTTTGTAAAGAATGCTTGCACCTTCACGGTCTTATGAAACTTTTTGCTGACCATAAAATTGTCCAAGTTAAAGAAATAGATACGTCTGCCTCCGAACAGGAGCCCGACTTATGCATGATATCGGATTCGTGTCCAGTTCATAGCTCGAAAAGTGTGGTAGCGTTCTGTTTTGACCACCATGAGCTTTGTTGCGTGCTTTGTGTTACTGTTCAACACAGAAGGTGTGAAAATGTTCAAGTTATTAAAGAAATGAAATATCTGAAATCGAATAAAATAAACGCACTCGTGTTTGAAGTAAATGATATTAAGTCGAATATAGGAAATATAATGAAAGACAAGGGTGTAAAACAAGTAAAACTTGAAGCTGGATTTACAGAAATTGAAGTAAGAGCGAACCAACTCATTTCATCCATTAAAGGTAACTTAGACTACATTTTAGCCTTGTTTATCAAGGAACTAACATTACACGAGAGGAACAAAAACGCGAGTTTGAAAAAAAACTAAAAACGTTAGAAAAACTGAAGAATCATTTTGATCAGCTACAAAGCGTGACAAAAAGTGTTCAAAAGACGGGTTCTCTGTCCCAAATGTTTATCCATTTCGAAAAATCAAAAACCGAAGTAAAATTCATCCTGACCAAAGCAACACAGATTCTGAATACACCATCGGTTCGTGATGCTAAATTAGAATGTAATGCATTACTGGACCAGGTTGAAAATGTTGATCGTCTTGGAAAGCTAATATTAACACGTACGAATCCTTCTGAAATGAAAGAATATGTAAAACAAATTTTTCCGCACAACTGTTCTCTTTTGAAGGAAACTAAACCAGAACTTTGTTATGGGAATATTACGCTTAAACACAGTAAAACTATTTGTTTAGGTGATTTCAATGTTCACGGGGGTGCTTTTATATCCGATGACGTGGTTGTAATTGGAGGAAATGAGGGCGGTTCTGGTGGATTGATAAAAGCGATAAATATATCAAACGAAAAAAATGATTTGTGAAAGCACTTTTAAAACAACTGTTAAACGATTAGCGTATGATTTTGAAAGTAAATCTCTTTTTGTTTCTTGCTATGAGTCGATGTTGTTCCATTGTCATGATTGTTTGAACAACGAATTTACAAGCAAAATTAGATTAAAAGATTGCGGCCTTGAATGTAACAATGGAGATATTTGCACTTTTGATGGCGTGTTATACGTTATTGTTGACAATGCAATACAAAGAATGGATTTCACAAAGTTACAAGATGGAATGTTCGAAAAGTGTTTTGACTCCGATACAACGTGTTTTAGTCTCAACGGACTTGAGATTGATTCAAAGAAAAAACATTTGCTCTACACATCCGAAGATTGTGAAGCTGTATGTACATCTTTGAAAGGCAGAGAAATATTTAGATACAAAGATGAATGCCTCAAGCAAGCACAAAGCTTAGCCGTCCATTCCCATGGATTCATACTTGTAGCAAACACCGGAGAAGGCTCGAACGGATCTATACATGTGATATCCGAAGATGGAAAAGAAGGACGGACTGTTTTGCATAATTGCTTGAATAATGAACCCATTCGAGATATTTGTTTTGACAAGATCAACGAACGTCTCGCTGTTTTTGAACCGAGTTACGTTGAAATATACGATGTCTGTGTGGAAAAAAAACTCAAACGCAAGAAAGCCCGTTAGTAAATGAGTGAGTTATGAGAAGACAAATGCTCATTTTGTAAACAAATTGTAGTTTACATAAATCTTTACTTATAATTTTTGTTTGATTTTAGAAAATACACAAGTGTTAAACATGACAAAAAGTAATTGTAATATTCCAATTATTAAAAAGGAGTTTAACTCTTCCACATATTCACTTGTGCTTGTCAAAATACAGGAACCTCATCAGCGGTTGTCTTAGTTTTTTGCTTTTTGCCTCGCCTGCGACGAAAGATGCAGTTTGCGAGACAGTGGGATTACTATTCGGCGGTGGCGGCAGTTCAAACTATTTTATAAAGCTTTATATTTCAGAAGGTAGAAGACAAGGGTTCTGCATACCTTGTATGCAGATACCTTATGTTACGAAGTTTCCGTCTGTCATTGTCATGGTTCAGCGACTGCTTGAAAAAAATATAGTTTTTATGTGAATTTCTCACTTATTATGAGTAATAGGATAAACGTGTTTGGTAAATGGGTTCATTGTAACGTCTACATGTCCGTCAGACAGATTTCACCTGACTTCGACATAATTTCATTTATCTTACCTCCTATACATTTCTAGGAATATGATTGGTTAAAAGCGTCCGCGTTGAGACCGTGTATATTCCATATTAGGTTAGTAGGGAGGCGGGGCTTATTTCAATACACGGTTAGTAGTGGTGTTACGTCCCTTTATAAAAACAAAGCAGTACCGAGAAAAAAATCTTAAAGGTTTCAACAGACAAAGAAATTGACGATGAAGATTGAAATAAATTCATAAAACACATTTAAAGCTATATATATCAAGTTGTTATTGTTGGTATCTGTTTTTGTATGATCAATGGAAGTAGTTTCTTAATGCTAACGGTACTGAAGAATTGCTCATTTTGATGGGTCACTAGACAATGTCTAAATATCACACGTCAAGATAGTCGGTAAGATAAATTCGTTACATAGTGTGCTAGTGACGTAATACGGTATATATGGGGTCAGAAATTCCATATGGGGATTCGGGCTTCGCTCTCATCCCATATGGAATTTACTGACCCCATATATACCGTATTAGGTCACTAGCACACTATGTAACTAATAGTATTAAGTGATCAAGGTTAAAGTTACATGATAAGGTCTGTTTCTCAGAAACTATACGCAGTAGGTCTATAGATGGTGTGTATGAAATGATTGTAAAGGGTACATGTCAGTCTGACAGGTTTTATCTGACCTGACCTCGTTTTAATGGTTCATTGGTCAATGTTAAGTTTTTGTTTATGGTCTGTGTTTTTCAAATACAACAAGCAGTAGCTCGACTATATTTGGTGTATGGATAAACTCATCATAGATACCAGGATTGAAATTTTATATTTACGCCAGACGCGCGTTTCGTCTACAAAAGACTCATCAGTGACGCTCGAATCAAAAAATGTCAAAAAGGCCAAATAAAGTACGAAGTTGAAGAGCATTATTGTAAGGTGTACATGTCATTCTGGCAGGCATCATCCAACCTTGACCTCATGTTCATGGTTTGTTGTTCAATGATTTTGTTTTTGTTTTTTTGGTCTGTTTTTCAAATACTATAAGGTGTACATGTCAGATTGACAGGTAGGTCAATTATATTCATTACATGGAATGATTGTAAGGTGTACATGTTAGTCTGACAGGTATAATCTGACCTTGACCTCAATTTCATGGTTCATTGGTTATTGTAAATGTTAAGTTTTTTTGTGTTTTGGTATGTTTTTTAACTACCATAAGCAATACGTCAACTATATATGGTGTATGAAATAATTGTAAGGTGTACATGTCTGTGTGATAGGATTTATCTGACTTTGTTTCATTGCACTGCATTTTTGCGCCTTATCGAAGTCGGGAACCTCTGGTCTGTATTTTTTTGGTTCATTTATATGTTTTGAAGTTTAGTGTGACGCCAATTTTCTCTGAACTAGTATACTTTTTTGTTTCGGGCCAGCTGAAGTCCGCATCCGGGAGCAGGATTTTCTCACTGTGATGAATACGCATTGATCGCCTTGGGCTGTTTTCTGCTCTTTGGTCGGGTTGTTGTCTCTTTGACACATCACCCGTTTCCATTCTCAATCTTATATTTGAAAATGTGATACTTGTAGTAAAACTTTTATCTTTAACACTTTCAACATAAAATTAATGATTAGTAAAACAGACGAGACATTTCGTCGTGTGCATTCTTGTTTATATGTATGATTGTGTTTTCTGTTGAGTGTGTGTGTTTTTGTTCTAATCGATATTTTGGTAACATGGTGCAATACATGTTTTTGATACACTCTTAGTCTGAAATGTCTTTTTTTAGAAACCGAAAGTTCACATTTAAATATGTCTTTCAGTTTTTGTGTTTGCTGTCTCAAATTGCCGTATAACCAAAATTTACTTTTTCACCTCCAAATATTAAATGCAACATAAAACGCTGATAATATACTGCGTGGCAACATGGAAAAGTTAAACATGACCCTAGCATATCCTGCTATATCAATTATGCATGGTGCGACCCCATTTATCTTATATCTTAAAAATGGAGCTGAATACTGGTCTCAGACTGCTTCAAATAGAAGTTCTACTACACTAGAAGAAACTACAAATGTAAACATTCACTAACAAAATAACCTGTTGACATTCTGCGAAATAATTCGGTTAAAAGGGAACTTGCTTAAACTTAGCTTGCTTATAACCCAATTGATTTAAACTTACAACAAAAATAAACAAACATTGCCATTATTTTATAATAACAAAACCGTTTCAAACTACAGTAAGATGTGAGCCTTTATTTCTTGTAGAAGACTTCACTGTCACTCCGAGGTGAGGAATAAGAAAAGAACCTTGTTCTTTTGTTTATCAAGATCAGTTTATATGAAGTGCAAATCCAGTTGTATACGAGTATGTCTATTGTAGAATAAAGGATGATGGGAAAAACTGCGTTTGTTTACTTTTTGAAAATACAAAATAATAAATTTGAATGTATGTTTAAACAGAATTTCATTAGAATAAAACTTTTTAATGTATGATAACAGGATTTAAGTCCCAAAAAGTGTTATTTAAGCAGCAGAATCCATAATATTGATTACTGAATGCGATTCATTTTAACTATAGATGCGATGAATTATCACTGTAAGTGCAATCATTTCTGATGTGGAATTTTTGGAAGTGCGATGAATTTTCATTGTCGTTTTATATGATTAATCGACATACAACAACTGAAAATAGTTTTTAAATGACTTTAATATTGATGATATTTACAATTTGAAATGCAAGCTTATCTTAGATGCTTAATTGAATATACACGGGTATAACCACGTTCATATCATGAATATTCAAATATTATTGGTGAGTTTGCTATTAGCTTGTCATGGATCCGAAAATTTACTGGAGCAGAACAACCATGAATATAACGAATTTTCTTTGAAAAGTTTTATAACTCGCTTAAAAAGATAGAACATTTGTCACGCCGTGTCATACATTATTTCTACCGTATTGATAGGTTTTTGCACAACGAACAGTACAAGAATGTACAACGAACGGTACTAAAGAAAACTACAAACAGAATGAATCGTACAGTGTCAAAATTCTGAGGTCAGTTTTTCAAGTAAATGTCTTCAAATAAAATTAAAACAACGGGTTTCTCATTCGTATTATGTATTTTAACAACAACAAAGCACAAAATACACAGTCGCATTTAGTGAAAGAGCCAACCAACTATGCTCTATTTGTAGTTTAATCAAGTTTGAGTTACACACAGTTGTTGTTTCGCGATGTTTACAAGTAATTCACAGACCTGTCTATTTAAAATAGTCATATGGTGTTCATGTAATATAAATGATATACAATGCTGCCAGGAGCAGTAAACTTTGTTTTCATAAACATTGAATACTTAACTGAACAGTTAGTCTATTAGTCTTTGGTGTAAATATAAGAACAGTATATCTACCAACATTGCTTCGCGATGTATCGATTAACGTCGGAATCAACTGTACGGCGGTTATACCCCGTGGTATAAAACCATTTAAACATGTAACAATAAACTGTTTTCAATATTTCTGTGTATTCGCACAATTGTGTATTGGCTTATTTGTAACACCGACTTATAAGAAATTCAAGCATATTTAAGGTGACTCGACTGTTGCTCGAACTTTCTTTACTGTATAAGATTTATACACAATGACATGATAAATATCAATTATCCAGTCATCCAAGCGTCAATTGTTTGTGCAAGAAGAAAACGTTTCCACTCATTCAATCGTGAAATGAAGATCGTATTGTGAATGCTCTTTGTTATCTCAAATGCGTCCATTAGAGCTATTTTCCTAACGCTTGTAGTTTAAAGGTCTGGTTGGCCATGTTGGCTTGCTTGCTTTGTTTGTATAAACGTTTGCTCAATCTTAATTACAATGCTTGGGCAACATTTACACAATATATCAAGGCCAACCATACCTTTTAACTACAAGCATTAGGAAATTAGCTCTAATGACGTTTAATATATTAGTATGCGATGTAGATTTAGACCGAAACAGAAACTTTGCTTTTCCGGTGACGTGGATTGGCTTAACTGTCCAAGATATATGTATAAATTTAATGATGACGTGTCATAGGAAAAAAATTAATTTTATCCTACATATAGATCAGGACAAATTATTTGAGAAAATAGAATTGACTATATTAGCAATAAATACCATGTTTAAGGAACTTATTGATATATTACCTCAGACTTTCACTCACTAAGTATTCATATATAATCAATCCTTCTGACTTCATAAATTTTGTTAGAGAGTCGGCTGAATTAAGACTTTATATAATGAAAATTAATTAATTAACTGTGAAAATGCATCGCATATACAATAGAAATGAATCGCCCTACAGTGAAAATGAAAGTCTAGTATCATTATTCGACAGTAAACATGAATCGCATAACGAAAACAGCATAGTGGAATTTGATTCAATATCAAAAAAGCTGAATAACAAAACCCGTTTCAAGTTAAACAACATTAATAACTATGTTAAAAGGTACATTTTTCTGCAAATGAAACTTAACTGCTACTTTTAAATCTCTTGCACGCTCTGTTCGTGAACTATTCTTAATACTTATATATTTGTGTATCAATTTTGCACCTGGATGGCTGTAGACGCGATGAAAACCCGTTCGCATCTCATACCTATATCATGAATTTTTAAAAACAGTACACATTATATATAATTTCTTAATTTATTCAAAAATCTTGAATTTGTCTGTTTATTTATCATTCTACATCAGAAATTCAACACGGATACAGTAAAAATGACATGTTAGGATTCGCACATTACATACACTGAAGATCATATTGGAATTTTGTGTCATGGTATTTATACATCATACATTTTCTTCTCAAACAACAAGTATGATCAATGAGTAATAATTACTGATTAATTTTCAATTACAGCACTACGATCCAAGAGTAATGACAGATTAATTTTCGGGACAGCACCTTGATCCAAGAGTAATTACAGATTAATTTTCAATTACTGCACTATGAGTTAAGAAAAATTACTACAAATTTTTTGGAAGAAATATATGTTGGTCTATCTGCTTTATTTTGTATAATCTCATTTGTCATATAGATTTTTTGCAAAGGTAAAGCGTACGTCTGGGAATCGACACTATTGATACGTAAAACAATCATCTAGTAACTAACTTCACAAATAAAGCCCAAACATATCCATAGTTGTATGGTCAAGTGAAGAGGTGATCTAATAACGAAATATTATACTGGATTACACTTGGCCTTAATTATGACTTCTTCCAGTTTTTTTTAAACATTACTGTGAAAATTAAATAATAATAAAGAAGACAATGGTACTATATTCTGTCTAAGTTATTTCTGTTTGATAAAATATTATATCATGGACTGATTCATTGTTGCTCTGAGTAGCATCTTTATCTACCTTTTTTTTTGATGATTTTCATAAATGTCAGTGTATTCACATCATCTAGTGTGATAAAAAATCCTTTTAGTAAGAGTATTTCATGGACATAAGGAACCAATATTAACTTCAGACTACCGGCTAGATACACATTGTATTACTTAGACTCATACGAACCCATACCGGCCTTGAGCCAAAAGACCCGTAGGTGAGCATCATTCTGTTAAAATAGTTATAAAACACAGAAAAAACATTAATACCTATGGGATACCTATGAAATTTGGAGTGCCACGGGAAAATGAGGGTATATTGGATAAGGACAGAAATTGAGCCTTGCAACAGGCCACCTACGGACCCCTCCAAGAGTTGTTGCAAGGGTTCTTAACGTGCAAAGAACGTGGCACTCTCTTTACACGAGGCATCGGATTTAACGTCCCCATTCTGACCGGACGTCACTACGAACTTGTACATCCCGCATAGCCAAACGGACGCCCCACTTTACCGAGGGTTTTACCCCCGGTCGGAGGAAGACCAATGGTGACCATATTTCTATTCCCCAGTCACCCTTGGGGGGAATATCATAAGAGAAAAACCATAACAATTTTCATAGCTACTTGATACTAAAAGTACCATAAACAAAGGCTAGTAATTTAATTTTTATTTATTATTCTTTAATCGAAAAAAAATCGCATTGCTTAAGGATGTAGTTAGGTGAGGTTTTGGAATTTGTGTCAGATATTCGGACTCTTTTTTTTTAACATACTATAAAAGGTAAAATATTTTACCCCATAACACCCATTTATCTTTTCATATAAGACTTAATAGCTCATAAAAGGTCATTTGCCAAAATTTAAGCAGATTCTTAATTTTTTTTCTTTTGATTTGAGACCCAAATAATACCAATGCAAATATAAGGTAAAAGTCCGAGTCAGCATTTTCCCGCTATATTTTAAAAATCAAATATCTCGAAAAGGAGCTCCATGACCTATCAATATTTTTAGCTTATTTTGTTCCTTAACTAATGCTCTTCCGACTTATAGTATCAATTTTGAATTCTTGATTTTTTTAATTTCACCTTAGTACATCCTTAAGTTATTTTGACTTTGTTTGTCTATATATATATATATACGATGAAATCTCGTGACATGTTACCTATAATCATATTCTTGTCACGATAGTTTTACATCAATTCCGTCAATAGGTTGTCTTTCTGGACCAGTGAGTGATTTCAGCTGGTTATTACTTTTACATCGCATGTATATTTCCATCTATTTCGTATCCCGATTTTATATCACTTATTTAAGTCTCATCTATTATTTGAATTTTTCGTCTGATGAATATTGCAATGAGAATTTGATATCCCCAGATGTCGAAAAACAACCAAATGCAGGGTGACCCGACCTTTCATAAATTGTCACATATATACTCAGTTGCTATCAAAAAAACAAACATTTGTGAATAGTTTCCATGTAATAAGAAATTAGAAGCAATAGGTTTTTAGAAGTAGCTCAATCGTAATACAGAAAAAAGGCAAAATGAATGCAATTTAAAACCCCCAAAAGTCCCCAATGTCAAATCGTTTTCTAGAAAATGCGAACCGCTGTAACACTGAAAAGGGAAGGATTAAAACTAACTTGTGAATACATGGGTCCCAATTGACTGTATTTATATAAAAACAACTTTTTGTTAACAACTTTTCTGGTTATAAGGTTGTTAATTGTGATACGACCAATCGATAGATTGAGGTTTCAGAGGGATCAAACTATCAAAGTTGCTAGTATTCATCTTAATGTATACACTTTTATATATATTCGCTAAAAAATAAATAATGTATTGTATTAACATCTATATACCATTTAGGCTATTATATCCGAAACGAATTATTATTACCAATTTTAGGGACCAATCCAAACCTGTTTAATTCCAAAACTGTTAAGCATGCCTGTGAACCATAAACATTCCTCATTCACAAAATATAGATACGAGAATAAGGTGATGTCAAATTAAAGGTTGGTTAAGGATGGGGGAGGTCCGCCTATATGAAGCTCCATATATGGCTAATGCATATGACTTTTTACAAGCCCAAATAATAATGTTACCTTGTTGCCAAATCTTTCAAAATCCTGGCTACGTTACTTGGATGTGATATGATTTCCAATGAGACAACTATCAATTAAGGATGTTTGCTACTCTTGTTTTTGAATTTTTGGCATATTTTTGGAATCCTCTGGTGTTATCCATGTATTGCCATAATTTTGCACGCTTACCCCTACTTTTATTTTCATAATTTTATTACATATAGTTTAATATGCCATATTTGAAAATCGTATACAGTCCTTGTGATTTTTTTTATAGTTTTTGAAACAAAAAGGTGGCCAATGTTAAAACTATGAAACATCTAGAGAGAATCATTTCCTGCCAAATTTTCAATGGCTTATATCTCGAAAACAAGCATTATTTTTCTGCTTTATCAGTACCTTTATTTATATACTATCATTTTAGAACAGTATTTTAAAAAAGCTTGTTATTTGGAAACAGAGTAGCGAACACCCTTAAGGACAAATATGTTTAAAATAACAGATAACCGTAAAACTTTCAACATGGCAACACCCATTCCGTTCAGTAAGATATTAAAATTAGGAACTCTGTATGACCAAATGTGAACTATGACAACTCAAAATGAAATCAACAACAGTGTTTGCCTAAAAGTAGTAATAATTGTTTGAATATATAGTATTTCCTGACGTCAAGACGTCAGACTACTAGATTCAACTTGAAAACTTCCGTTTGAATTGATGTAGGCGTCCATTACAATGTATCGTGGATAAAGTGATATGGAAATAGCTTTTCTAAAAAATGTGTTATTTCAATGGTTATAGCAGTTTGAACATAAAACTTTGACATGCATAACAACATATATGCAATTAGATGATATGTATTGCAATTGAAAAGTTGGCGTCCATAAATTTGATGTACAGCTATTATATTATGTCTTCTGAATTGCAAAATTAGCAGTTTCTTTAATGAGCCTGCCATGTCAATAATAAGTATATACAAAACATGCATTACACAGCAGGGAATAAACATCTTGAGTCTTAAAAGTAACCATTTTAAGGAAATAAGTTATCGAAACCTTTCCAAGGCTAGTATTTTCTAAATAATCTGAATTTGTTCCTTTTTTTATTTGGAACCAATGAGTTTGTGTTATGAATTTTCAATCTGACAATAGGTAATAAGTATTTGAATTCGTGCCTCGTGGGTTGGACCCAAGACCAGATCAAACCAAAGACTTGTAAACTTGTAATTGTAGCTTCTCCGATAAGCACGCCCTATTTAGAAGAGCAAAGAATTGTCATCCCGAAATAATGTGTCCAGTTATGATTAAAAGTCTTCCTGTGAACTATTATAATAAGAACCAGCGTACGTTTTAAAACCCGAATCAATGTGTTTATCTATTACAAAGCATGGCTCATATTCAAATGTTATCAAATTGTTTCTGTCCTAAATATGAATTTCACTAGCCACTGAACGTTAATACCAAAATCTTCTAAAAGCCTACAATACATTACCATCTGGTTGTATACAATAGTTGAACATTACAAACAACATTCTGTATAAAGCAAGAAAATAGCATTTTTTTATATATCAAATAAAGATATGAGCATGGTGAGAGGATGTCTTCACTACAACACATTTTATAACTTCACAGATATCTGTCGTAAAAACATTACCATTATTTCATATCTTCTATCAAATTTTCGTGGCAAATAACATCTTCCAACAAAAAACACTCTATACCCACTTTATCTGATCAATTTCAAAATGTAACTTTTAAAATCAATAGATAGTCAGACAAGTTTCTTTGAAAGGTAATATTTATATATTTATATACATAGAGGGAGATAATTAATGGTCTTAAAAGGAAGTGAATTACCTGTACAATGGCAACGGTAGAGCAGAGGAATGAACAGGATGCCTTCACATGTCCTATTTGTTAAGAGACACTCAAGTCACCGAAAAGTTTGCCATGTTTACACACCTTTTGTGAAACATGCATTGGTGAGTTTATTTTATCAACTGAACAACGCACAGAACAAACACTTTCGAGTTACCCGTGTCCCGTTTGTAGGACAGTTGTAACACCCACCAATCCAGAAGACGAAACATCGAAGTGGGCTGCATCCCTCCCACATAACTTTACAATTTCGTCATTAATGGATAGTTCAAAGAATGTCAAACAGGAATGCCATATTTGTAAAAGGCGAGACAAAATTTCCGAGGCAACAAGATGGTGTTGCGATTGCACTGAAGCGCTTTGTGAAGAATGTTTCATGAAGTCACCAACGAAAATCTTTTACGTATTAACCCAAAGTATGAACGAACTTCAAATCTAAACACAAATGCCTACAGTGCGCGACATGGTGCTCAACCAATTCTTGGCGGTGGTACCATAACACATGCAAAACCTCAGATTATCTTCAGTAGTTGAAAAAAATGATTAACATACTGTCGGATGATTGTATCTGCAATGCATGTATATAAAAATGGCGAATTTATTTTCAGGAAAGCCACCATTGTAAGAGACGAAAACAGACACTTGTCAGCTATGTATAAACATCGGACAACATATTAACCTTGAAATACATGATATGTCCAAGTTTTTTTTTAAAAAGTTATGGAGGAACATATTATTGAGTCGTCAACTAATCTCACCAAAGTTTTTCTTTGCGAATCGCGTTGTAAACGATCGCGGGACACGAGACATTTCGTGTCAATAACATGTAGTTTGCCACATTGCTCTGAGGTCAATCGCTTACCAACGCGATCTTCGTCGAATTCCCGACTTTGACGTTATACTTAATTATTTCCCTGCCAATCAAAAGGAATAATACCTTTCATTATCCAAAGAAAGTTACATCTGTAAAACATGCAACTATACTCTATCAAAGCTCGTCAGGAAACAAGCAACCATTTAAATTCAAAAAGATGGGGGGGTATAGTGTTCTTGTCTGAGATCGAACATTTTTTTTTCTTTCCGACTCTTATCAATCAATTAATTTTTTTTTCAAAATTTAACACTATAAGGTATGGGGAATATCTGGATTCATAATGATTTTTTTTTTGTCATTTGCTTGACAAATTTTTCCATCGAATTGGGGATCAGAATAATTTTTTTAGGAATAAATTATACAGTTTCATTTATACAAAAGTAAGTCCTTTATTGTTTAAAAGAATAAGGAAACTATTATCATGTTTTGGAAATATCGACAATTTGCTTGATATGACAAATCAAAAATTTAAATCACATGTTCAGATGATCAAGTTCTTGGAACAAAGAGAAGTGGAAACCAATGGCACTGCTATATCATCTCAGCAATTAAATCACAAAACATCAGAGCTTGTGTTAGAAATTAATAAATATGTAAAGCACAAGAAAAAACGTGTGCGTCTGAACTACCATCATTACTACAAATGTATGAAGGAGACATTAACATCTCTTCTGTTATGGATACGTTTTATAATTCTGCATGAAGAAAAAAAAAGACGGTTCCTTTTGTGGGATAATTTTATTTATAGAGATTGTTTCTCATACATATCTTTATATATTGCTTTCCATAGTTCAAATTGGAATCTCAGATTAGCATCATTAAAAAGCCTTTCCCCTCGGTTCCATCCCTTTGATCGGCATATGTACTTTAGAATAAGTCCAAGACATCTGACTGTCAAATATAGCAGAACCTCCACACAATATTTTAACGTGCTTTCAAAATGGGGGCTTTTCAGCCAGCTTAACAGGTAGGGCATGTCAGCAGCTTGCACTAGACGAGGCTCATGAGTTTCTTATGAACCGTGATGTTAAGGAATCTGTTCGGAAACAATCTCCATAACTTCTTGATAAAATTACTGTCTATCATCCTTTTCCAGCATTACTGCAAAAAAAAAAATTAAACAAGCAATTAAAGCGGGGTTCTAACCACATGTTCCCCATACAAACGGATCTGAACACAGGCCACTGGATTTATACATTAGATGCATCACGAGATATATACATGTCATGATATATATATAAATTAAAGATAAATATAAATCGAAAATGTTGAATTATAATTAATGTCTATGAAACCACAAGATCTTACATAATTGCCCAAGTTTTCAAATCATGTCAAATGTTTTCATTGGTCTTTACTTGCTGGAAAAATGTACTGGATTCTTTGTTAGCTGAATTATCAATGTTAGGTTATTGCATACCATATTTTTAGAGCTGTCAGTTTAAATAATGAATTAAAAAAGGGGGAATGGAATAAACATACTTAACCTTTGGCTATATATTGAACATATCTATCGAAAATGTGAGAAAAATTACGTTTAGAATACGAAATATCTCACTTATTCTGTAAACAATTGCAGGTATTGTAGGATTATTAAGGTATTCCGGTATTTTTTTAAACACCCCCTTTTTTTGTAATATACACCACAAAAATATTTAGTTAGGACAAAGAACCATTAACCCGGTAAATAGAATAATTGACATTGAGTTCATTTTGAGTGATAAGCGCTACTTAGCGACTTTATGAGTGTGTATTATATAATGTTACAGTGTAACAAACCTAATCAAATACACCCGTAAAAATAACATTATTTCCCCTGAAAATGCTTAACAACAAGACAACTGCTACCTTTTTTTACCCTATATCACATAATTATGAAAACACATTAGATAGATAGGGGATACTGTGGTTGTGTTCGTGTTTAAATGTGTAGGTGGCACACTCAGAACGATCGTCTCTAGATATTTTTTTTAATTTTCTACCTTCGTTTTCCGGGTCATCGTAGCAACACGTTTCTTTCCTTTCCAGCTATTCCTGATTATGAATTATTCTACAACATGCATTTATCCTAAAGCAACAACTCACCTTTACCAATGAGGATCGTCTAGTTCCTTACGGATTCCTTTAATCGTACCTGTCCTGACGACACCCATCGTTGTCGCGTCTACCATTGGAGGCAGCGAAATGACAAGATTTGACCGGAGAGCGAAATAAAAAAGAGAAGCAATTTTAGCAAACCGCATCCCGGACTGGTATTACTTGTAACACTAATAGATCGACAACTACCCACACTGATATGTGTCCACACTTGTTTATCTAAAAGGAGACAATTAAGGGAAACATTGCTAATATTAAGGAAGTGAATTACCTGTGAAATGGCAACTCCAGAACAGATTAATGAACAGGATGTTTTAACGTGTCCTATTTGTTTAGAAACACTAAAGTCACCGAAAAGTTTGTCATGCTTACATAACTTTTGTGAAACATGCATTGGTGAGTTTATCTTATCAACAGAACAACGTTCAGAACAAAAACTTTCCAATTACCCTTGTCCCGTTTGTAGGACAGTTGTTACACCCACAAACCCAGAAGACGAAAAATCGCAATGGGCATCATCCCTTCCACAGAACTTTATAATTTCGTCACTAATAGATAATTCAAAGAGCGTCAAACAGGAATGTCATATCTGTAAAAGGCGAGACAAAATTTCCGAGGCAACACAATGGTGTCGAGATTGCACCGAATCGTTTTGTGAAGAATGCTTACAAATGCATAGCCTAATGAAACTTTTTGCTGACCATCAAATTGCGCCAATTGAAGAAATAAATACTTCTACTAAATCAGAGGAATCCGATTTAAGTATGATATCCGATTTATGTCCTGTTCACACCTCAAAGGTTTTGGAAGCCTTTTGCTTTGACCACCAAGAGCTTTGTTGTGTGTCTTGCCTAACTGTACTACACAGGAAATGTGAAAATGTCCAAGTAATTGAAGATATAAAACACCCAAAAAGGGACAGAATAAACGCGCTTATGTCTGATGTAACTGATTTTATAGTAAAAGTAGAAACAATGATGAAAGATGAGAGAGTTGAAAAAGAACAACTTGATGCTGCCTTTACCGGAATAGAGGTACAGGCCAAGAAGTTCATCCATTCACTAAAAGATAAACTCGACAGCTTGTTAGCTTAATTATTAAAGAATTGGACATACATCGACAGGAAAGAAAACTTGAGTTCGAGGAAAAAATGAGAACTTTCGAAAAACTTTCAAACTGTTCTGCTCGCCTACAGTGCAAAATACAAAATGTTCAGGAGCATGGTACACTTAATCAAATTTTTATTCATTTCGAAAAATCAAAAATTGAATTTAAGTCCGTTTTAATGGAATCAAGTAAGATTCTAAATACTCCTTCAGTTTTTGAAGCTATATTAGTTGAAAAGTGCGAACCTAATTAAAGTTGAAACTGTTAATTGTCTTGGAGAACTTAAAACAATAAACAGTATTCCAATAGAAATGAACGCATATGTAAAACAATTGCTACCATTAAACAGCTTTGTTCTTTCGAAAACATATCCTGTTAGTAGTTTTGACAGCATTATTTGGAAACACATTAAAACGATTGAATTAGATGGCTTCGATGGATACAGTGGCGTGTTCGTAAAAGATGAAGTGGTTGTCATTGGTGGAGCAGCAGAGTCAGTTGGGAAAATAAAGGCTATAAATTTAATGGACGAAAGAATTGTCGACGAATGTGCATTACCAACAGCAGTTAAAAGACTTGCGTTCGATTTTGAAAGCGAGTCTCTGTTTCTTTCTTGCTACGGATCAAAGTTGTTTCGTTTAAAATTTGACAACGAATTTAACTCTAAAATGAACACTATTATGAAAGATGGCAATCACAAAAATGGAGGTGTTTGCATATCTGATGGTGTTTTATATGTAATTGTCGATACCACAGTTAAAACAATGAGAACGGAAAATGTAGACGGGACATTGGAAATATGCTTTCATACCAATACAAGTTGTAACAAACTCAACGGACTTGCAATTGATTCTAGGAATTCTCGTTTGCTGCACACATCAGAAAATTCTGAAGTGGTGTGTACATCGTTTAACGATAGGGAAATGTTCAAGTATACTGATATGTGTATGAAGCTAACTAAAAGTGTATCTGTCCATTCAGAGGGAATTATATTTGCAGGAGATATATCTGGAACGATTCATCTAATATCAGAGGATGGGGAACGAAGACGGACCGTTTTGAAAAGCTGCGACAAACTGAAATATATTCGCGATCTATGTTTTGACAAGTCTTGTTCACGTTTGGCTCTTTTTGGACCTGGTTATATCGAACTTTATGATGTATGTACTGGGAGTGGATAGCATTCATATAACGTTCAACGGTAGATATTATTAAGTATAAAGATTAGCAAATATTGCTAAAGACAAATTAATACTTTCATTCAGAAGGAATTTTATAAGTCAGAGATACGATTATACCGATTCATCTTATTCCATTTCATGGTGATGAAGAATAACCGTTTGATTAGTTGCGTTGCGATCTTTGTTTTTACAAGTCTAGTACACGTTTGACTATTTTTAACCCGGTTATATATACATTTATGATGTCTGTGCTTGAACTGCATTACAACCTAACCGCTAGATCAGATATGAATCTGCGGAACAGGCTACTGTGAGATAACTTTATGTACTTTGGGACGTGGTTAACCATTTCAGTCAAGTAGACATAGTATTTTCTTAATGGAATCATTCTATTAAACATTTTACAAAACGCCCGTAATATTACCAGAAAAGAAAACAGTTTTTGTAAATATAAAGAAAATATGTATTTTGAATTGTAATAATTTGTTAGTTTAATCTGGCTTGATCTTGGTTTATTTCATAGATAGGTCGATATGAATAAAAGGATATATGGGGTATGTCAATAAAACAGCAAACCAATGACACTTAAAGAAACGAAACGAAATATGGATTCCAACAATGTAAATGTGAATATTTAATATGTCAAAGAGAGTTGGACGGACGGAACCAGAGGTATATTCGAATTCGTACGTAGGAAACAAACTGGCAACGCCATTGCTAAAAACATATTAAATACGACGAAAGGACAAAGTACAGCTTAAAAAAAAACAACAAAGAAAACTACAAGCTGAGCAACATGAAACTAATCAAAAACAGTTGGTGTTCAAAGGTGCTTCTAAAGTGTAAGAAGATCCTGCCCTACAAATGACACTCGTCGGGTTGATTAAGTTGACTGCTGTATCCCTATTTTACATTTTTACCTATCATGTCTGTTTGTTTTATTCACGCATCGTTGTCAATATAATGGAATTTGATGCGACTGTAATACAAGTGAGAGGTTTAGCGCTATAAAACCAGGTTCAAGCCACCATTTTCTACATAAGAAAATGCCTGTACCAAGTCAGGAATATGGCAGTTGTTGTCCATTCGTTTGATGTGTTTGTGCTTTTGATTTTGCCATTTGATTAGAGACTTTCCGTTTTGGATTTTCCTCGGAGTTTAGTATTTTTGTGATTTAACTTTTTAGCAGAAATGAGTTTTATTCGGGGATGTTAATAACAAAAGAAGGCGGTAACGACAATTGAAACATATCCATTGTCATCTGTGAAACATATATCCCAAAGCGGTCAACCAACTCGTGTTAATGGATCACTTTTAACGTATCCACGCGGTTTCATTGATTCAATAGTTTCCTTGTAAGCAGCAGTTCTCTATCAAGGAAATCATACTTGCAAAAAGAAGCTTTGGTATATCGTATCAACTGGGAGATATATGTATACGTTGGCGCTGCTGAAAAAAAAATGCTACATAGAAATAGAAAATTCAAAATTCGGAAACTAGACGTTTCTCTTTTGTCTTAAAGTTTCGTTCTAAACCAATCCTCATTGTCAATGTTGTAAGGTATTAAAGTCAAGATGTGAAGCAGACTTAACTGTATCATTTATTTTTATTTCAATGGGATAAATACTTTCAATATAGTGATCAAACTATGAATTATATAGTGAACACTCCCCATATCGCCCAATTGTAAAAAAAATTAACTGATCAAAAGTGATCATATATACCTAATTCTTCAAATGAAAAAAAACATTAATGAATGAAAAAAACGTATTGAGAGTTTTTTTTCGTCATTATCATACAAAATGTTACATATATTATCATTCACTTTTGTCATTAATTCCCTTACTGTGTAAGTCCTCGAGACAGCACGCCCACAATACAAGTATAAGAATAAGCAAAACAAAAACTTACTATCTTTAACCAGGGACAAATGTTTACACAAGTGATGAAGTTTGTATAAACTTCTGCATGACGTAATAGAGTATGCGTCAATGATCTCAATATTTGGAGATCTTATTTCAACACCAATATTTGAGCTAACGATACAAAAAACAAATAAAGATAGTAAGATGAAAAAGAAACATATTCCTTCTAACAACGACACAGGCAGATTTATAATAACTAATAAACCTGTGTCGTGGTTCCAACTATTATATATAGCTTAATGAGTTATAATTGCGATCAGCAAATATGTCTTGAGAATTTACAAAATGTTCTCGTGCATTGTCTTTGAACCGAACGAAAAGCTATGAAATTATGTTTTACAAACATCATCTTAAATATTCCTTTTCTCCATTTTCAGCTTTTCGTTTATAAATAGATTATGACGACCCACTATTTAATGTAGCTAATAATTATATCTTTACCTACATACGTCGACCCCAAAATTATAAACACAAACTCAAGATTTCCCAAAAGGTACTATATATTAAAAAGATCGCAAAATTTCTAAATTCATGCTTACGGTGAAATGGATTATACGTCAATGAGAAAGCAACCAAAAAATAAACAAAGGCCATTTTCATCTTCATCTCAACATACGGTCGTAGTCTTTGGTTTTCTCTTTTGAAATTGACTTGAAGTGTGACTCGAAACAAAACTCGAATGCGAGGCATTCTCGAGCTTTAATTCGAACTTCCTACTCGAACTTAAACTTGAACTCTAACTCTACCTTGATGTTTAGACACACTATTAACCGAACTGAGCAAGCGTGTTAATAAAAGGCATGTATTGATATTCATAAGTGTTTGTTCCGTTTTATGAGTCATGTTCTAAAATTCTTTTCTTTCTTTTTTTTACGGAAATTCACAAAATCAATGATATGTGTGCAGTTTATTGTTTTAACATTATTTATGTGTGCTTAAGGATATGTGATATAACTATAAATGCCACTGTAAGTTTGATAAATTTTGGCAAACTTTGTACATGTATATGTATTCAAACAACAAAAATGAATTAAATCATAAGAAGGCATTTCTTAAACAACACCAATAAGTAAACTTATGAATTATCTTTCAGAAACAAATTTATTAGACATTTCTAGCGACAACAAAAAATGAGAGAAGATACAAAGGGTGTAGTCATCTGTAAGTTATAAAAAAATCTGGATAAAACCATTGCAAAAAAAAGAAACGAGGAAAGATAAAACTACAGGCCATACACACTATACAGAAAACTAAAGATTGTGGCACAATAATTTTGTCGTAAAGAGGCAGCTCACTGCGATGATTAGTCGTCAGGTTTCTTGGTCGTAACAACTGATCTACAGCAGGGCACGGAGAATTCAAATGTTTATGTCCTGTCCGACGTTCTGTTGATAAAATAAACTTACCGATGCATATTTCACAACAATGTGTAAACATGGTAAACTTTTAGGAGATTTTAGTTTCTCTAATCATATCGGACAAGTGAAACTATCACATTTATTTACAGACGTTGCAATAATAAATCATAAAAGCACAGGTAAAAAGTGAAATAACAAATATACCGAACTCCAAGGAAAATTCAAAACGGAAAGTTCTTTACCAAATAGCAAAATCAAAAGCTGAAACACATCAAACGAATGGAAAAAACTGTCATATTCCTGACTTGGTAAATCATTTATTAGTACTAAACTAAATTATCTTCCCTTATATAGAAATTTAATATGTGATGATATGATTTCATAAATGATCCTAGTTAAATCTCATAGTGTTTGTCATAAATCATTGTTAATTGACAAAGGCTTTCCCTTGAAAATTAAACAATTTTCTTAACTTTCATATTCGGCTTTTGTCTATTTTGTTATCCATCCTTATAACTTCGAAGTTATTTGTGTTATTTTTAATTATTTTTTCTCAAATACTGTCATAAAACCGAAAATGTTTTTTTTTTTATAATAGAAGAAGAAAAATACAGCAAATGTAAAGAAAATATGTGAAACAAATAAACAGAAGATGTCAGTTGAAGGTTAAATCGAATTCTTTTCAGTTTCTTTCCTCTTTTCGTTTCGCATTGACAAATCTGTTAATTCGCTACGAAATCAAGAAATAACATCTTGCAATTAGATCGGAATTTCTACTTTAAGTTAGAAATTAAACACATACAGAAACATTTATTGTTTGCAATAAAAAGAGAAAATGAACTAAAAAACAATAAATAATTTCACCAATTGAAAATTTTTTGCCCGTCCCCATCTTTTCTATCTTCTCAAAATCAAAGAACTATAAATTAAAATGGTTCGAAAATAATTATATAATTTTCTTTGTAAACATAAAGAAAAAAGTAAAATAACAAAAATACCGACCTCCGAGAAAAATTCTAAACGGAAAGTCCCTAATCGAATGGCAAAATCAAAAGCTCAAACACATCTAACGAATGGATAACAACTGTCATATTCCTGACTTGGTACAGGCATATTCTTATGAAGAAAATGGTGGATTTAACCTGGTTTTATAGCTAGCTAAACCTCTCACTTGTATGACAGTTGCATACAATAGACCACTTTCGAGTTATGTCCTTCACCGGAAAAATTCTTCAATTTTGTGCGCCTTTGTGACGTCATTTACCAGATAGAGGGGATCGCCTGTATTCCTGCTCTATTAAAGTTCGTCAAACGTCTTTGTGATCGTCATTATGCAGGATAAACTAGAAATAATATTTGTTCCGTAAGTACTTAATCACAATTCCTTAATGATAGCAGTGCTGAATATCAATTATAAAAATTTAATTTGCCGAACAATTCGTGCAATATAGCATTATCATTTTTTCAACCAATCGCTCAACATAGGAACGGAAGTGACGACGCCCCTAAACGCACGAATGCTGTTCACTAAAACCAAAGTTTTTGACGGAAATGCAACGAACTCGAAAGTTGTCTATTCCATTATCCTGACAACAATGTGTGAACAAAACAAACAGACATAATAGGTAAAAATGTCAAAAATAGGGGTACAGCAGTCAACATTGTGTTATAATCTTAATCACTATAAAAACAAACAAATATGTCAACGAAAGACAAGAATTCAAAAATTTACCATAGTACAAAAACACAACGGCGGGATGTATAAGTACCGAGCCACGTCAAATGGATATTACCAAAAATAGACCAAACAGCAAAACAATAATTTACAAAGACAAATAAAAGAATACCATAACACGTTATTAGGATTATAAACAACGCCAGTACCTAGAATCTTTACTTCAAGACCATCGTGTAATTTTTTTATACGAAATATTTATCAACAAGGTCTTGGTATCTTCCGATGGACTTTTTTAGAAAAAGGACGAGACGTTCTTTGACATACCCCTGGTTCATCAACTTACTGCTCAGACACTGGTGACGTTTTACAACTTCTGAGTAGCAGCTGCAAGCTCTTGAATACCGAATGAGATGGGAAATGTATATCCCATATGCAGGTGAAGTTGGTATATTGCTACAACGGTGGGGGGAAATTGATAATTTCAAAACTAAAATTGTCTCGTTTGTCATAGATTCTGGTACTGAGTACTGAGATGACCGCTTATGTCAAATTCGAGGTATAAGTCTAAAAATGAGGCAAAGAAGCAGTGTCTGTGGTTTCTTTAATTTTTAGTTCTGGAAGATATATTAATGGAACCAAATCAGAAAAATATGGATTGGTAATGGAAAGAACATCATCAATATATCTGAATGTGGAATTAAATGATCTGGCTTTTTTTATCTTCTTGTATTTGACTAGTGTTTGAAGGAACTCCGACTCGTATGAAAATAAGAAAAGGTCGGCAAGGAGAGGCGCACAGTTCGTTCCCATAGGAATGTCCATAATTTGTTGAAAAGGTCTACCTCCAAATTCAACAATATGTTGTCAAGAAACGTCCATATTTTTTTTTATCTTTTGTACTATATATCGATGACAGACGTAGATATATTACATATATACAATGTAGATATTATCAGATTATTACATGGCATTTTTCATATCAGATGTATTATCAGCCCAAGATTCAATATCAGCCCAAGAGCCGAAGGCTGATAATACATCTGACATGAAAAATGTAATTTTATAATCTTTTTATCATATGCTTCAACAATGGAGAAAAATAATAGTTTAATATATTGATCCTTTTAAGTGGTTCTCAAGCAGAAGTTCAAAAAGTGAAAAGTTTACGGACGACGGACGCCAAATGTAATACATCTGATATGAAATCAGTCTATCATATGCCTCAACAGAGGAGAAAAACAACAGTATAATATATTTTTATATTCACGATAAAAAAAAATCAACAAAACAAAATGAACACTGTTTGTCCGGAAAAGTCAACATTCGTAAAGTTACTTGCTAAATTATGCTGGAAACTTTGAAAATGCATTTATTGTATCATTTGTTTTGTATTTTACATAATATATTGTCCTGTTCCCTTATATTTGTTTTGTACCCTACTTTGTTATGTTTTGAGATATCTTTGAAATGTATTTTCCGGAATTTGTCGAGTAACGCCGGAATGCCATGCGATAACATTACGGAAAGGCATGCGATAATAGCCGGAAGCAGTTGATAAATTTTTCATATCAACCAGCTTAGCACCATTTCGGAAAATATGGAATTCACGTAAATTTAATGCTATTATTATACTGTAAAATTATAAATTATTTACTCTAAGTATATGATAAATTTATTTAGATTCAATGCCCAAAAAAAACTCAAATAGGCACACGTGTATAACAATGGACTAGTACAATAAACATACAATTTTATTAATATTTATCAAAACGTATACGTAGGTCACTATTATTTAGAATAGAAATGTTTAATTGATTTTGGAATGATATATTCGGTGTGAACTATAACACATTCATATTGATAAAGAACAGGAATAATAGTTATTGAATCACTGTAATATTTAATTTCTTCCTTACTAGTATTGTACGTGAAACATAATTATATAAATATTTTCTCTCAATATGTAGTTCCGGGAGCATCAGTTTGAAGTGCCAACTTTTTTTATTATTTTGCATTAAAGAAACAAATGTGTGTCTCCTCTACAAGTGGACCTCATGCAACAACAACACCAGGTTATCCCCTGGTCGTAAAATAATGAAATTCTGTTCTAGGCTATGTACAGGATTCGTGTATGGAATGCAGTATCAGCAGTCTGTATCTCTGACCGCTCATTGCTTCCATTGTGTCCAGTTTAAGACTCTGTTAGAATGACGGAGGAGATTTTCTTCATGTCTATTAAAACATACTAGTGTACAAATACAACAACACACTACAGTTAGATCATCAAATATTTCTATAAATCTTTTTTTTTTTATCGAACTCATCGTGGCTGACTGAAAATGGCTTCCTCAGATATATAGTGTTTGTTTCGTTTTTTTCTTTGTTTCCGCCTTATTTTGTTCGATTAACTCTAATTTCATCCGCTTTTGTGTCTGTTTTATTTCCTACACTAATGGGAATAATTTGTAATCAGATAATATTTTGATTAAATGACAACACATATTTCTATTTTTAAATAAAATCAAATCGATATTTCATTTTCAAAAGGGAGACAATTTTTAATAGTGAATGACGTATAAAATTGTCTACCAGGTTAACAAATGTGTTTACTGAACATTGGACCACAAGGGAAAGAAGATTTCCCTGTACATGTGTTTGTAAGTTTTTCAATGTTTTATTAGTTAATCTGACAGTTCTATGTCTTTGTCATATTTAATTTTCATTTCATATACATGATATATGTGTTGTTTGGTATTACCTGTACAATGTTAATTCATTCGAATCATTGTAGCGGAGAATTTCATTTATAAACATGAGATCTCAATGAGTCAGCACCATAGCATAACAGGTTCGTATGATGAATATAATCCTTACGTTGGTCAATTTAAAAGGCGTCTTTTCGGTTATCAAGGACTTAGTCCTTTTATCTACATGTGTATAAAGTTACAAAGGAATTATTTCCGCTGATCGTGTAGGCTACAACTTCCGTTGAGAGTAATTGTCTTGTCGTCATATCATTTAAATAAACTCCTTTGTCTACAAAAGAAAGACTCATATGTGACTCTCGAATAAAAACAAAAGTTTCAAAGGCCAAATAAAGTACGTAGTTTGATGAGCATTGAGGACCCCAAATTCCTAAAAGTTTTGCCAAATACAGCTAAGGTAATCTATTCTGACTACTGGGCTGTTGATACCCTCGGGGAATAAAAACTCCACCAGTAGTGGCATCGGCCCAGTGGTTGTAAATAAACTCATCATAGATACCAGGATTGAAATTTTGTATTTGCGCCAGAAGCGCGTTTCGTCTACAAACGATTCATCGGTGACGCTCGAATAAAAAAAAAGATAAAAAGGCCAAATTAAGTACAAAGTTGAAGAGCATTGAGGACCAAAAATTCCTAAAAGTTTTGCCAAATACAGCTAAGGTAGTCTATTCCTGAGGTTAAAAAGCCTTAGTATTTCGAAAATTCAAAGTTTTGTTAACAGTTAATTTATAACTATGACCATATAATGATAATTCATGTCAACACAGAAGTGCTAACTACTGGGTTGGTGATACCCTCGGGGAATAAAAACTCATCCAGCAGTGGCATCGACCCAGTGGTTGTAAATAAAAACAGCCTTAGTATTTCCAAAATTCAAAGTTTTGTTAACAGTTAATCTATAATTATGACAATACACATGATAATTCATGTCAGCGCAGAAGTGCTGACAGATAGTAATAAGAATCCAGCGAAAAGGTTTAGTATTACCAAAAAAAAAATCAAATGTTTGTATTCTCTGTACAAAACTGAAAGACTAAAGACTGTCATTGAAATTTATATTTAAGTCATTTTGAAAATTTAAGATAAACATTTGAGGAAAAAGCATAAATACAGTACACAACACTGAACAAACAAAACGCAATTATCTCTGGCTCAAAATAGAAAACAAGATAAATAATACTTTTATTTTGGCCGAAAATTATTGTACAAGTTCATTTAACAAATAATATACATATACATGAAATAGAGTATACAACATTGCGGGCCCTACAAAAATAACCCGCATAAGTTAAATATGTAAAAAGAAATATAAAAATAAAAATAACTCACTAGTACAATAATTAAAAATTAGGGATGGGCGGGAGGGTAACTTATCGAAAATATATCAAATTCTGAATACAAAGTACCTTAAAAGTACTCACTGAACAGGTACTATTGATAGTACAGAATTTCGAAATGTTGAAAGAAACGAACTTCGCATATAATTATGCGTTTTTAGAATTAAAAACTGTACAATTATCTCTGGCCCAGAATAGAAAACAAGATAAAAAATACTTTTATTTTGGCCGAAAAATATTGTACAAGTTCATTTAACAAATAATATACATATACATGAACTAGAGTATACAACATTGCGGGCCCTACAAAAATAACCCGCCAAACAAGCCCGCAAAACACAAAACAAAATGGATAAAGCAATATTATAGAATTGTAATAAATCAGACTCACAAGCTGATATTCTTTTGTGTAAGCCTGAAGAGACTCAAGAAATCAATACGATACTTTCTTGTAAATCTCCTACTAAAGATCCAATGAATATGCTACTTCTTTGTTAATCTTCTGACTCAATGAATAAAGAACATCATTGTAAGCCACCTACTTGAATGGTTATCTACAAAATATAAACAAAGAAAAAGTTAACAAACTACAACTATATAATTAAACATATGCAATTTACAAATGCGAAATGACATGAATAAAACACATTTTAAGTTGAAAAACTCCAGCTTCATTTAAATGCAAACCTCCATCTTTAATAGCAAAAAAATCTTTTTTAGGGGAACACTTTAACAAAACTCTTCTATAAGACTTAATGAAACTTATTTTCTCCTCTTTACAAATGCCAATTAAGGCTTTATTAATCTCAACAACCTCACTTCCTAACTGAACAAAATCAACTGGTCGCGGTAAAATAGAAGATATCAATATATTTATGTCTCTATTTCTATTTCTTGTACTATAAATTAAATTTCTAAATTTACATAAAATAATCTCTGGAGTATGATTCTCTACATCATTGGTACCAAAATGCAAAATAACATGAGAAAAGCTATCAAAATCATGAAGATACAAATACTCCTTATCAATAATATATTTAATGTAACCTAAATTAACTCCACTAAAACTCTGTACTACAGTGTCTTTTATCCCATCCAAATATTTCCCGATAGAATCACACAAAATCAACACCCTCTTCTTCATTATTGCAATTAAGGGATAAATTTAGTCATAGCCTTAGCAACGGAGACTTTCTCTGATAAAGAAAATTGAAGATACAATTGATAAGCATCACTTGCCCAATCGCCATGAACTTGTATTAACTCCGCAGGCACCTTAGATTCAAAGGCAAACGTAGCACCCCCTCGACGGAAGCTGTGTGTAGAAAATAGTCGTGGATTCCTACCTATCTTAATAATAAACTCCTTAATATACTGCTGAAAATCTATATAGATCACAGGAACTGACTTGTGTTTACTAGAAAATAGAAAAGCTGGGATATCTCCGTTGGCAGGAATTAATTAACACATATTCCTCTACGCTCTCAATGGGACATAATGCAGATCTAGTATTTTCAACTAACGGTATCTTCAAAAGTCTATTACCCATCTGTTTGGCTTTTGACCAATTGAAAATTACAATAGCAATATTACTCACTAAAATTACTTTATTTCTAGTTAACTGTTTATCTTTGTCAAATGACATTTTAGAATCGGGAACTAAATTTGATCTACGCGCCATTAAGAAAAAGGCAAATAAAAACAAACACCATATGGTGCACTGCATAGGATCGTCGTGATTTATAACTCTATTGATATCAAGTAAAATAATAACTTATCGAAAATATATCTAATTATGAATACAAAGTACCTTAAAAGTACTCACTGAACAGGTACTATTGATAGTACAGAATTTCGAAATGTTGAAAGAAACGAACTTCGCATATAATTATGCGTTTTTAGAATTAAAAACTGTACAATTGTATTAACGGTTCCAACTTTACTACATCAGATTCTCATTTTGACAATTAATATTCATTATCGACTCATCAGTGATGCTCCTCGATGTCAAAATATTTGAAATCCAAAACCAATATAACATTGAAATAGGAGATTTACATTTTTATATCCTTTGCAATAAATGCAAAATACCATTGGGCCAGGTGATCTATTCTCATCACTTCGCGTTTGTCGTCCGTCGTCGTCTGTCGTCCGTTAACTTTTACAAAAATATTCTCCTCAGAAACTTTGCTCCAATTATCCTTTGGGTATCTAGTTTTAAGACCAACAGACCCTACATTGCTAAAATAGAACATTGGGATAAAATGCAAGTTTTGTCTATTATCTTGAAAACATCTTTAGGAAGAGAAAATCTTAAAAGGGTAGAAATGTGAGATCAACCTTTTGTTCAGTTACTTCAAAATTATCCGACGACTTTTATTAGGAGTTGATACCCTCAAATGAAGAATTTTATCATAATTTTTATAATGTTTGGCTTTTATCTTGAAACCTATAATAGATAAAGAGAAACTTTAAAAGCAAAAATGATCAGCAAGAAAATTTACAAATAAGTATAACATTACCGAAATTGTTTATGAGCGACATAGGCTCTTTAAGTTTAATTTGTAACCATCAAACATAAAAATATTTGCCTTTTTAATATACCAACCTCCGTTTTTATGTTTAGGTGACGAAATCAGTAAATGTTACAGGTGGATAATTATATATCTGCAGTAAATACTCTAAAACTTTATTATCTTTTTGACGGAGTTTATTTTTCTAAAATGAACAAAAAGTCACAAAACAAGTGAATTTTACATCAATTTACAAAAATATAGTTTGATCTTAATTTCTTTTTGTCTTAATAAGAATAATTATTATGTGTATTGCACTATTTAAGTCATAAAAAACTGGATCACAGGTTTTTTTTAAGAGTCAAGAAAATGAAATAAGTGCGAGTGAGAATTCCCTTCGTACATTTCAAAATCAATCAGATAATTTACTTCATGTTCCGTTTTATTAACCAAAAGAGAAACGGGATCATTCAACTTGGACAAAGATCAAACACTACAAGATTTCAACAAACTGTAAATAAATTCACGAGGTACTACCTCATAGTTTACATCCACATCAATTTCTCAATAAAATGAAAATTAAACAAACAGACCATTACAGAGAAATGAAAAGATAGACTTAAGCGTTCTGTGATCTTTAGAATCAATCAATCATGAGTATCAGCAAATACATTTGAACCAGATAGGGAAAATCGAACTTAAACAAATAATATTTGCACAAGAAAAGGGCACAACAAAGCTACCTTCATGTATATTTTAAAAAGTAAATATATTTGCGGTTCTGATACATCAGTGGCTTTCAAATATTCAGCTTTGAGCGTTCCTGATGAAGATCCAAAAAAGCGTTCGAACGCATAAAACTTATAAGTTGTTTTCAATTTTTAACACATTTCACAGACTTTATCTGTTCTACTACTCATAACGGAGTTAATACGTATTCTTGTTTAACCAAGGCAGTAGGCTATCAACAGTTGTTTTTCATACATTATTTTGAATACACAGGAAATGAGCAAACAAGATAATAAGCCACAACAACAAAAAGAAAACAATATTAGTAGCTTGTTGGACGAGTCCCTTTGATAAATTTGGCCATAAATATTGACTTTCAATTGTCTTATCATATCTTTACACCACTATTTACGATTTGGTATTCATATTTAGCTAAATTATACGTTTTTCTATCTGCTGTTTTGTTTTTTTATTCATTTATTTATTGTTTTTCTTTTATCATTTTGACAACTTCAAATTTATGATATTTCGCCAAAATTTTGCCATTTAACTTTTTAATTGCATTTTTATTCTTATTCTGCAAAACAAACACACATAAAATTACACATTAATTACTCGTTTTGTTGAAAATATTATTACGCATTGTTGTAACGTTTTTTAAACGCATAAAATATACCCTTTATTGGGAAATAAAAAAATCACATTGGACACCATTTGAATGATATCAGCTTATCAAAATGAAACATATGTATCATGATATTACATCTTGATGAAAATATTATATATAGTTAGTTATCTATATTTGTAGAATGATGCTCGCTTGATTTATTTACTTCATTAAAAGAATGGACCTTGTTTTAGCTATTTTACTAGCTGTAGTACTAGTCATAATAACCATACTGTACCAAAAGGGATGGTTCAGGGTTTTGCTGACAGAGTGTCATAAAATATTTGTGAGTATTAGAACTATAACACGAAGTGCTAAATGAATTCAAAAGCGTTTATGCTGTCAGTGAGCATGTTCATTAAAGTAAAAGGAAATTTGAATGAAAGGAGTGAATGCAAAAATATCTGTAAATGGCATTTTTTTTTTACCAAAATCTTATTTCCTCGATTATGTTATTTTGGAAAAAGTGTGATATATGTATACAATATGTTTCCTTTTATGTAATTTATCAGAATAACATTAACGGCACCAATTTTTATCGCACCATATGCGCATTCCGACAATTAATGTATTTTCTCAATAACTGACAGATTCAATTCAGATCAAATATGATGAACGTTGAAAACATTTAAAAACGTTTACAACATTAGATAAGATATATCAAATCTAGGGCTAATGCTCAGATGCATTGTATATGTAATTTAGTCTTGCATTCTTAAAATTCCGGCTCATCAGTTCATGAAATTGAGTAACATCCTCGGACAAAGTTCACTTTCAAAAATTTGTACAATATTAGCTCGTGTACATGGTATTTAATGTTTCTTTTTTAATATTATAAAATCTACTGGGCGCATGATAATTATAGTATTCCGTATTGTCCCCTACATATGCCGTTTGGAGAAGATAAAGTATCGAATACCTGATATCAAGTTTTATATCAGTTCTGTCACAATGATGCTGTTGTTTTAACGTCATTTTTCTTTTTAAGATTTATTTAAGGAAATCTTGGAAGAGCATCTTCAGAGGACTGAAATATACTGAAAATTCATTAACAGAGAAAGAAGATAATTTTTTACGGATGTTTCGATTGATGAGTAATGTTGCACCTAAAGCAGTTCGAGATAAGTTCAACCATTATTACAATCCACTAGCACTATCGGCTACTCTTGCAAGAGACAAAGCTTTGATTACCAGCCGCCTTTTAAATTGCCGTATCATCAATAAGAAGCAAATGGATCTACTATATCCAACATCAGGTATTTAATATGAACATGCAATAAATATTTCCATAAAAGAATCATAGTTAACCAAATTGATTCTCAACAAGCTTGATCGCCAAAGATAAGGCAAAGTTTGTTTTTTTTACATATAAAAGACATATATATATATACATTTGAAGCAAATAATTGTGAGACGTAGAAGTCGCGGTTTTAATATATTTCATAAAAAAAACTTTGTTTCTTGAATGGTTGAATTTATCATTGTCTAAATAGAGATTTACGGAAAGTCTCGGTACCGACTGTTTACACCTACTTTGACAGATAAAATGAAGGGGATCGTCTCAAAATAAAATAAAAAGTACGAAACAATTAGCATTTCAAGTATAAGTTGAAATAACATGTAAACTAGATTTTAACCAATGATTTATTTAATTCAATAAATATTGTTGTCTGGTCATAAGTCTTGCACATGTCACCAGAAAATGTCTGAGTTTTTGTCTTGCGTGCCTCCATAAAGGTTTTCTATTGATATAAACATGAGGAGATATGGTATGATTGCCAATGAGACAACTATCCACCAGAGTTAAAATGAAATGGTAGTAAGCAATTATATGTCACCGTAATGCATTCAATAATGAGAAACCTATACTGTATTGTCGGATATAAAAATCCCTGATAGGAAAAAAAAGAAACCGTCCAAACGAGAAAACTAAGGGCCTAATTTATAACAAAACAATTTACGAAAAATGAATATGGCAGAATATTTTACGCTCCACTCAATTTCGGAACTTATGTTTAAGTGTTACCTTATAACATGTATAAATAAAGGAAACAATAGTATACCGGTGTTCAAAAGTCATAAATCTATTAAGAGTAAACAAATCCGGGCCACAAACTAAAAACGAAGGAAACACATCAACTATAAGAGGAAAACAAAGGAACAACTGGAAATTGGCAACAAAAACCAACGCCAAGATACATAGAAACGAACTATTTGATAACAATTGACATATTCCTTACTTGGTACAGCACATTTTTTGAAAAATGGTGGGTTGAACCTGGTGTAATGGCTAGCCAAACCTCCCGCTTTATGACAATGTTAAAAAATATTAAGATATACCTTTGTCAAATTCACGGTCACAAGGCCTTTAGATTTTCACGTTTCATGAATGTAACTGTTTCGCAATGCTGGCTTGCACGATTTGCAGATTAAACTTATGATTTTCATAGATTTGTCTTATTCCAATGAGCATGAGTTATGCGTTAGTAAGACTTTTTATTAGTTTAGTATCATAGAATCACAATAGTTTTTTTTTTTTAAATACTGTTAAAAAGAGAAAATAATTGGCTCAAATGGTATCAAGTTAATTATGTAGAATTTCGATCACGTTAGTTTCTCTGCACTTTTAATTAGTGAGATTAACTAGGCCATAAATAAACTTCCTATATCATGCATTTACACTCTGTGTAGTATTTGTATCCATCTGATGAGTTAAGCCTTTTTAAACTGATTTTTATAGTTTGTTCTTATGTTGTACTGTTAAACCACTGCCGTAGGTTAGGGGGAGGGTTGGGATCCGGCTAACATGTTTAACCCCGTCAAATTCTGTATGTATGTGCCTGTTCCAAGTCAAGAGCCTGTAATTCAGTGGTTGTCGTTTTTTGTGTGTTACATATTTGTTTTTCGTTAATTTTTTGTACATACATTAGGCCTTTGTTTTCTCGTTTGAATTGTTTTACATTGTCATTTCGGGGCCTATGCGGTATGGGCTTTGCTCATTGTTGAAGGCCGTACGGTGACCTATAGTTGTTAATTTCTGAGTCATTTGGTCTCTTGTGGAGAGTTGACTCATTGGCAATCGTACCACATCTTCTTTTTGTCGAGCCTTCGACTTTTGTCGAAAAAGCGAGACATAGCGATCCTACATTCCGTCGTCGGCGTCGTCGTCGTCGGCGGCGGCGTCCACAAATATACACTCTGTGGTTAAGGTTTTCGAAATTTTGATAACTTTCTTAAAATCTCCTGGATTTCTACCAAACTTGGACAGAAGCTTGTTTATGATAAAAAAAATAGTATCCAGAAGTAAATTTTGTAAAAAAAAATAATCCTTATTATTCGTATTTTACTTATAAATGGACTTAGTTTTTCTGCCAGTTAACATTACATTCACTCTGTGGTTAAAGTTTTTGAAATATTAATAACTTTCTTAAACTATCCTGGATTTCTCCAAACTTTGTCAGAAGCTTGTTTATGATCATAAGATAGAATTTAGGATCAAGTTTTGTAAAACAAAAATCCTGTTTATCCGTATTTTACCTATAAATGGACTTAGTTTTTCTGCCAGTTAACATTACATTATCACTCTGTGGTTAAAATTGTAAAAATTTTAATAACTTTCTTAAACTATCCTGGATTTCTACCAAACTAGGACAAAAGCTTGTTTCTGATCAGAAGATGGTATCCAGAAGTAAATTTTGTAAAAAAAATAATCCTTTTTTTCCTATTTTACTTATAAATGAACTTAGTTTTTTGCCAGTTAACATAACATTCACTCTGTGAATGACGTTTTTTAAATTTTAATAATTTTCTTAAACTATCCTGGATTTCTACCTAACTAGGACAAAAGCTTGTTTATGATCAGAAGATGGTATCCAGATGTAAATTTTGTAAATATATAATCCTTTTTTTTCCCTGTTTTACTTATAAATGAACTTAGGTTTTCTGCCAGTTAACATAACATTCACTTTGTGGATGAAGTTTTTAAAATTTTAATAATTTTCATAAACTATCCTGGATTTCTACCAAACTTGGACAGAAGCTTGTTTATGATCAAAATATAGTATCTATTTTACTTATAAATGAACTTAGTTTTTCTGCCAGTTAACATAACATTCACTCTGTGGATGAAGTTTTTAAAATTTTGATAATTTTCTTAAACTATCCTGGATTTCTACCAAACTTGGACAGAAGCTTGTTTATGATCAAAAGATAGTATCAAGAAGCAAATTTTGTAAAAATATATTTCCTGTTTTTCCGTTTATTACTTAATTATGTGCGTAGTTTTACTCCTGTTAACATTACATACAATCTGCAGTTAAAGTTCCTAAAACATTTATTAGCTTTATAAAGTAGGCGAGACACTGGGTTCCGCGGAACCCTTACATATTTTTTATATGTATCATGCATCTGTTTTGTAGAAATGTAACAGTTGGAGTCAAATTCAGTTACAGTTTTAATTTTGCATTTTATTGTAGTCAGGTGAGTGATTGTGGCTCATCAGGACCTATAAGGTTTTAAGTTTATAAAAAGACTTACTGAATGTGGGAGATGCCTCTGAGAGCCTCCTTTTGAAATGCTAATTTCATTTGTACATGTGTACCTTTATTTCTTTTGTTCTTCATTATAGGAATAACATCATCTGAAAATTACGATATTACACTAATGATATGCTTATTAAGAAACATGACAACTATTGTTCCACCTTTACATGGATATGACAAACTACCACCGGTCACTGAAGTAAGTGATGGAGCCGACTTAGCCAGGATAAAATACTACAGAAATGTACTGGCTCATACAGACAATGGTCAATTATCAAATGAACACTTTAACACGATGTGGATTTGTGTATCTGAGGTAAAACGTTTATAGATGATGTACAACGTTTAGGCTTAAATTATTTTCACCTCACGTGTGAGCGCTGAAAAACGTACTTTTACCTTTTCAAAAATCATTCTATAACTTAAAAGAAATCAATTATATATACATTCTTTGTACTCATACTAGATAGTGTTTAATCAGTAGTCATTGTTTCGGTGCTGACATGATTTATGACATTTTTTTTATAAATTTTCCGTAAATAAATTTAGAAATCATTAAGAAACTAAGTATCAAACTTTACATTTAATGGACATGACTATTCTTTTTGTGTTCCTTTTTGCTCATATAGATTTTCACGTGTACTTTTGTTTATTAATCGTATAGTGTTCCTCGAAATTAATTACACATTTTATTTATATTTGATATCAAGTATTCAGTAAATGTTTTCAATAAGCATCAGAATTTATTTTTCACATAAAAGTATACTTATTAGGAATTCCAAGAAAAAAATTGAATGAATTAAAATCATTTCATTTGTTTTAGTGATAATTTGTGTCTATTTTCCTAACTAAAATTATGAAATGAAATTCATCAAAATTGTTTTTTTTTTTCAAATGAGTAAAGTATTACATGCATGTGTTTAAATGAATATTGTATGCTTAAATTTTCTTTGATTCATCAGTCAACGATAAAAGATTCGTCCCAACGAGAGACCGGGTATTATATTTTTTAAAGAAAATGTCAGGTTTAAACAATTGACATTCATATTAAGGATAAGTCTTTATCATCTGTTTATTGATTTTCGGTGTTTAACGACACTTGGTTGAGGAAGCCGGAATAACAGAAGCAAACAACCGATTTTCGAATAGAAACATGGGGTTACTAGTTAATTCGGGTACATATTGGAGTCATACTTATCTGCACGGACGGGGTTTGAAATCACATGCTTCTGACTAGTTTATTTGTTACGCATAGCGCTCTAGCCTAGAAACAGTCAGGTTTGTAACACTGGAATTGCTTAAAATAATCAGCTTTAAGTTTGTGCGTTATCTTTACTTCAGGCAATCATAAGTCTTGGTGGAATGACATACAAGCCGAAATGTGAGGAATTGAGCCAGATAAATCTTAACAAAGATATTCTTACTTACATTCGTCAAGATTTGAGTGAATTCCGCGAAGAAATCTATGACCAAATAGAAACATTAAAAAAGCAGACAGTTAGCAATAAAACATCCGTAACTTTACTTCAAGCCCAGACATCAAATATTCACAGTGAATTTAGTATTCAAGGTAATATTTGTCCTACTTTGAAAATGATTGCATTAATTGTACTGACAGCACTATATTGCTTGTAATAGGTGATAAGTTGAATGTTTTGTAAAAGGATGGGGTTGAACCTCTTACAAGAAGTTTACTGTTATGACCATTTGTGTTCAAAATTCTGGAGTAAAGGCGAACTACTTTGACTGAAGTAATAACCATAAAGCACAATGACATCTGTGTCTGATGCATATGTAATGATTGACCCTTTTGATTTTTTTGTTGTCATGAAAAAAGAAAAGTATGCTTTTTATCATTTCATGTGCATCAGAACAGCTGAATCACGGTTACTCAACAGCGCTTGATAGCAGGACAAAGTGTGAAACGATCCCTGGTTACAAATTGATTCATTCATGTAGAAACTATTCACTGTCTATTTCAAACTTTTTTTAGATTGCTGTTATTTAAACATGTTAAATACAACAAATTGTTTAATATTGTTACCATAGATATTGTTTTTTAAATCCAAGATTTTAAGATAAGGAATGGACATAAATCTTGAACGATATATGCCACAAAATGTCAAAAACAATCTTCTTTGTGAATGTGGTTCAACTAATCTAAAACGTAATTCATCAAATGGCACTTTAAATGCATGTTTCAATTACAAACAACTTTTAAAGATAACTGAGTAGTATATTTCTTAGTATCCTTCAATTCAGATATACGTTTTCTGAAAACTGAAACAGTATTAAACATTCATACGCATGACAGGTTTATTCCTACATGGCAATGCTGAAAAGGGTTTTGTATGCATCCCTATGGTATGGGCATTCGTTTGTTCGTTCCTAAGCCCGTCCCTTATTCGGTCTGAAACCCCAAGTGTTGGTGGGTTTGTGCTACTCAGTCTTTAGTTTTCTATGTTGTGTTTTGTGTGCTATTGTTTGTCTGTTTGTATTTGTTTTAGCCATGGTGTTGTCAGTTTATTTTCAACTTATGAGTTAGGTATTTTTTTTCATTTCTTTTAAAGTGTTTAGTTTATACCGTTTACCATGACAAATGGACTTGAAACTGAGTGCACATGTGGATTATGAGGTGGAGATTCAAAATCTGTTATCGTTTTACCCAGAAATCATGATAAAGGACACATGAAAATAAATTTTCACTTCCGTTTTTTTTTATATAGATAAAAAATGCACAAAAAGCCTTGAAAGAAGCTGAACTACTATATTAAAGAAACTGACTGTACATTATCTTACAGTAAACAAAATAAAATAAACGCCAAGCTATAAACAACCAAGTGAAAAAGTAAAAGCAATATCACAACCTAATTAAAGAAGCGTAAAAGGTTAAAAATATTCGAAAGATATCTTTCTTTGTTAGTTTAATAAATCATGTTACACGATAAAAAAAGTAAATGTCTATTTTAGGTAGAAATACTAGACTTATAACCAATAATGTTGCTACGAAAATCGAAGATGTAGCTTTAGAACTGAGGAGGCACGAAGAAGATACTATCCCAAAGAATATAAGAGGTATATATGTGTATCCAAATCTTTTAATCATTTTATCCGTGTCATTAGCCCCTTTCTTTTCGCAACGGTTGTACCGGTAAACTAAATATTGTTTCTTTTACTTGTTAAAGGCTCAACTGATACCCTGAACACCACTAATGTGATTCAAGGTGCATTTAACTTCTATCATCGATTATATCATTCAAATCGATTCGCCTCTTATTTGCAAGTATATTTTCTTTAAAAAAAAAACATTATCATTATATTTTTAGCAGAAAATTATCAGACGAGAGTTGAATTGGGGGCCTCGGTGGACCAGTTGTCAAAGTATTTTAACTAATGTATCACTTGCCTGGGGTTGTGAGTTCGAATCCCTCATGTGACTGACAGGTCCGCTCGACTCCAATCTTACTTGATAAGGATTGTCAGATGTCCGTTGGTTCTCTCCAGGCATTCCGGCTTCCTCCACCAGTAGAACATCAATCAATCGATCAATCAATCAATCAATCAATCAATCAATCAAATTATACTAGAGTGTTAAGTATTCTGTTTATTTAGGGAAACTATGATTAATTTTCATAAACTGTTCGATTCGTTTTGGAAGAATATGATTAAAATTTAAATTATAATGTGAACACAAGTTAAATATGTGATTCACATTGTACCAACATTATCACAAACATGACACGCACTCAAAATTCGTAACGAACTCCAAGGGAAATTCAAAACGGAAAGTTAATTATGTCAAAATCGAAAGCTCTGACACATCTAGCGAATTGAAAAAAATGTCATATTGGTATATACATGATATACTAAAATATCCTGAATTGTTGTAGCGAAGTTGAAGTAGATGTAATAAAACGTTGTTTTTTAAGTGCTTCTAAAGGTTATGTAGAAAACATTTATGTTTAGATGAAGGAACATGCATATATCAAGAGAAAATTGAGGTATAATGTGTTATCTCCTCATTTACTCGCTTAAAATCATGGAATTGACAAAATTATATCTAATATCAAGACTTTATTTCTAAAAAATATGTAAAAGGAAAAAACTACTAGTATTTATTGTTCTACTTAAATCAAATGTTCTCATTTCTTGAGTAGTAAACATAACTACTCAATTTCAATAAATTCTTCAACGATCTCAGTGGTACAGGGGTGACCTGAAACGAAGATCGTATGTTTGAACTTCTTACCCGGATGTGACAAAATTAATTTCTGCGTTAAATGTAACATAATTTTATTTTTTTTTCAATTTCAAAACGAACATTTAACACATATAAAATGTCAGATAAAGAACAAATTATGTTTGCTCTTACCAACATCAGTTTTCCCAATAAAACCTTCCCCCCTTCTGCTCCATTGCTGAAGCTATTGCCCTGTGTGAGCCACACACTTAGTAATAATTGGTAATCATTGAGATTTTCCTTCCAAAGGCTTAATTTTGTTTACTGCTTGAATGATCATGATTCAGACTGGCGTTTGTGTCAGACAAAATCGTTATTTGCATGCTACGGGCATTGATATTTCACGAAATATGACACGTTGTTATTCAGTTATGCAAAAACGGCAACATATCTGTTCCAAACAGGCTTGAAAAATAAGTTCTGCGATACCATATTGGTGCACCATGTTGTCCTCAGAATACTTTTCTCCCATGGATTTTGCATTTTTTTTTAAATTTTCCAGGAAATCATGTGACATTTGGAGAGGTATCACGTGACCATATAAAAAGACTGATTTTCTTAAATTTGATTTTATGGATTATTAAATTATTAATCTTTCAGTTGAGTCCAATATGACTTTTGTATCAGCTTAAGTGCGAATGCTCTATTAATTTGGACGAACTTAGATAGTGTCTCTTTTCCTAAAGTAGAGTTCTTAATGCATGTAAGTGAAAGCGTTTCTGTAGATGTATAAAATTGCCACATGTGTTTTCTAGATCTATCTTTTGTCTGTGTTCAGGTATTTTTTCCACTATTATCATTTAAATGTCATCTTATCAGCCCATAATTTAAGTTTCATTGTCTTTATCTCTGTTGTATATTTTTGGGTTTATAGTTTAGATACTTTTTGTACTACCGTTATATATATTGAAGCTTGGTAAAAAGATATGTCAAAGGGAGTAAGAAAGTGTAATTTTTTTAAAAAAAAACATAGGTCGCTGTAGCATACACCTTACACCTGACTGAATTTAATTTAATATATAAAGAAGGAATGAGGAGATAAGGTATATAATTGATAATTTTACACCATAATCCACGAAAGATAACATTAGGGCAACAACAGTTTATCGAATGGACTTTAAAAAGTGTTTACCATCTACATATAACCGTACAATCTTTAACAGTAAATATAACATGTACGTTTCATGATAATCCGTTAATGTGATTGGCTACGAACAATCGAGCGTCAATTGAAAATTTACCTTCATATCAAAAATGTCAAAGTCTTCGATAAAAAATGCACAGGTCAATACAAGAAAAACTTAACAATATATTTTCATTGTCTTAGCATAAAATGAAATTATCTGAAATAAATTCTTCTTTTATGCCTGAAATGCCTTAAGCAAGTCAGAATATGACGGTGGTTTTACATTTGTTGGATTTGTTTTAATTTTGCTATTTGATATAGAACTTTCCGTTTCCAATTTTCCTTGGAGTTCGGTATTTTTGTTACTTACTTTTCAGTAATTTGATAGGTTGTTAAAATGCTGATCTTTCACGCATTTTAAGAATAAAGCACTTCCACGCTTCATATAGAATGTGCCTCGGTCAACACTTTTACAATGCAATAGAATTACAAAAAGAAGCATGTATTTCTTTAATAAATCCAATAACATATACTAATAATTTTTTGCTCAAATAGTTAAAGTTATATTAGAACCTATAACAGCTTTTCGTGACAGTAGTCAACATTACAAATAATTGGTTACCATTTTGTTAATATAAAAAGTTATCAAGCCAACTCATAGACGAGACAGAATTCTTCACAGTTAACAATAACCTTTGTTATTTTGATAGCTCAACATCGCCAGTATTTGGATGAATGGATAAAGGACGACCAAATGTTTGTCGTCACTAAAGCTACAAAGTACGTGAAGTCGTTTCTGAAATATAAAAGAAGAAACGTTGTTGTTGTCACTGGGAGCTCAGGAAATGGCAAGTCATCAATCATTCACCATGTTGCGTTAGAGTTATATTTTAAGTATGGATATGAAGTGATACCATTTGTAACAGGACCGCAAGATATTATCAACTTTCGAGACCCAACAACGAAACAAGTTTTTGTTGTTGATGATATTTGTGGCAAAGAAGCAATAAATGTGAGTTTAGTGGAGCTGTGGAGAGATCATTCGGAAAAGTTAGCAAAAATTTTCGAAGTTAATGAAGAAAGTAAAAACAATCATGAATTAGATCCAGTGTGCACACAAATGTCATCTCCAAAATTGTTGGTATCCTGTAGATTACACTTATACAGGGATGTTCACGTTAAATTGTTAAAGTTGCAACTTTTCAAACGAAGCGAATGCAATTTGCTGTCAACAGAGCTTTGTTTGTCATATAAAGAGAAAATGAAAATGGTGAAACGGTACGTACCAGACAAAATGTGCTACTCCTGGGGTCGAGAATCCTTCGATTTCTTTCCTTTGCTGTGTAAATTGGCAGTTGGGAAAAATTCCGATGAAATAGATAAACTTTTTTCGTCACCTGTTGACACTATCGAATATGATTTAAAACAGTTTATAACGTGGCAGAATAAATATCAGCTATGTGCTTTAGTTTTGTGCATCTTATTTTTGAATGGTTTTAATACAGATTGGCTTAAACTAGAATACGCACCTATCTTAGAAAGAGACAAGATAAAGAAAGTAGTGGACGAATGTGGCATAAATATTAATCTAGAACGGAAAAGGAAATGTTTAAAGTGTTGTTTTGAATCTTTGGAGTTGACATACTTGAAGAAAAAGTTTGGAAATATTTATATCATGATTCATGATAAAATAAATGAAATTGCTGCTTTCCTGTATGGGCAGCATCTTACAGAATGCTTCATCAAATATGCACCAACATCATTTGTTCGCGATCACTACAGATTTCAATCATTTGAAAGAAAAGAAAATGACAAAATAATAACATTATCGGAAAACATGAGGGGAGAATATTTGAATAGATTGATTCGTGATATGAAGCAAGGTGACATCGTAAGCACATTAAGTAATAAGAATTTAGTAATTGACACAATTCGAGCAGGAATTATAAAAGCTTTCCAGCATGATCCTGATGTAAGGTTAGCCATGAAACAATATTCACATTCTATGTATTCAGCACCAATTATGGAAGCCGCAGCTCAAGGTTTCGCTGACATAGTGAAGGTTCTGTTTGATCTAAAATATGTAGAATGCGATATCAATTTCAGTAATTGGTTTTGGAAAACACCTTTATTTGCGGCATGTGAAGGAGGACACACTACTGTAGTTAAACTTTTACTAGAAAACGGTGCTAGATTTTATGGTTGTGGTGAACATGGTTGTTCTCTTTTACAAGTGTCCTGTTCAAAGGGGCACATAGGAGTGGTGGAACTTTTGCTTCAAGAAAGTTTTGGATTTTTTCGAAAAAAGAAAAGGAAACGATCTAACCGTGTTACATCTTATGCAGCAAGAGAGAAAATAGAAAACTATGTAAATATATCAAAAGTTGACACTCAGGGACGCTCTTCGTTGTTTTTGGCCTGTAAAGAAGGCCATACAAATATTGTTAAACTATTGCTGGATAGGAATGCTGATCCCTTAAAATCTAACAATCGTGGACAGTCACCGTTGATGTCTGCATGTAAAAAGGGTCATCAAAATATAGTTGAATTGCTACTTAAAAATAATGTAAATGTAAATAAAAAAAGAAAAGATGGACGTGCAGCATTACACTTTGCATGTAAAGGAGGTTATTCAGCAGTTGTAAAACTTTTAATTGAATACAAGGCCAATGTTTCTCAGAGGGGTTGGGCTGGGCAGTCACCTTTATATGAAGCTTGTGAAGGAGGACACATTGAAGTGGTCAAAATACTTCTTAAAAACAATGCAGATGTCACACAGAGTGCAAAATATGGGAAGACGCCATTGTATGCGGCTTGTAAAGAAGGACACATTTGCATAGTAAAAGAGTTGCTAGAAAATAAGGCTGACATTTTTCAGAGTGATAAATTTGGGAAGTCGCCATTATACATGGCTTGTCAAACAGGCAACAAAGATACAGTACATCTTTTACTTGAAAATGGTGCAAATGTAAATCAGTGTGACCAACGAAACCAATCTCCCTTGTTTGTTGCATGTGGTAGAGGGTATTTAGATATCGCAAAGTTGTTGCTTAAGACAAATAACTTAATTTCTAAAAGTGATGTACATGGCCAGACACCCTTACATATTGCTTGCAAAGGCGGACATATAGATATAGTTGAGTGTTTACTTGATCAAGGGGCAAAAATAAACCAGCAAGGTCGCACTGGACAGACTCCAATTTATTTTGCATGTTCTAGAGGGCATATTGATGTAGTAAACGTGTTGTTGAACAATAATGCCGATGTTTTAATCCGCAATAAGTATAAACGGTCACCGTTGTATGTGGCTTGTGAAATGGGATATACATACATTGTACAACTTTTACTACAACACTGTGCTGACGTATTAGGGTGTGACAAATTTGAAACGTCACCTTTGCATACTGCTTGCAAGGGTGGCCATAAGGAAATAGTGAAATTATTATTGCAGAAAAACGCTGATATTAATCAATGTGATAGTTATGGGCAGTCACCATTGCATATAGCATGTAGAGGAAACAATAGTCAATATGACCCCCGGGAATTGTTTTTATCTGATGAAAGTTATACAGATATTGTACATCTTTTACTAGAAATGCATGCTGATGTAACATTATGTGACAATCAGGGCTTTACGCCTTTGAGCATTGCGAAAACATATGGAAACGTTGATACAGTACGCCTATTCAGTCAAAACGATTGCAATTGAAATTCACCACTTCAACATGTTCAATTCGATACTTTAATTATCTAACTGCTGTCGAACTGTATCAATCAAAGCACCGCAATGTTACAAAAAAAAAATTAAATGATAAATACAAATTAATGTTACAGTACGTTACATTGATAATACATACCATACTCATCTAAAAAGTCGTATCCATTCTTCGGACAGATTGTCAACGTTACTAAACGTTGGTTACTTATGTAAATATATTGCTTGCATTTCCGTCATCATCATGCATTTGAATTCTATATAGTATTAATTATAAATATTTTATTATTTTTAGATGAATTTATATGTTGTCTAATTGTGATACAAACTCTAACAATTTTTGTCATAATTTTTAGTCAATTTATATAAAGCTGATAATTATGTCTGCATAATACATATGAACTTAAGATTGAAAACCTTTGCAGAGGAAGGTACAGGGTGTGACTACAGCAGTCATTCGGTTGTCTTCAGCAAATCATGTCCATCGACCAAGAAGATTTCCATGCATACTTAAATCATGTGGTCTAAAATTAGGTATAGAACGCATGGCTATTTGCTGTTATCATGGATTATTACTACTTCCATTACCTTATGTGAACCTTGTTCTCCTATCTTTCTATTTTGACCTAATTAGCATCTTTTTAATTATATAAAAGAACTTCTGAAATTCAATATTCCAATACTAGTAATACATCGATAACATCAACTAAATTAAACGATTTTTTTTAAAGAACTCAAAGGAACTACTGGTGTAACTTTGATTTTGATATGATAACAACTGTAATCAGTTAGAAGTTAACAGACAGCCGGGCCGTATTTCTTATCTTAACTCGACCATGAAAACTAAAACATTCATTACAAGTGTGCATTAAAGTAAAATTTAAAGTTTAAATATTCATTTACAGATAGTGTCTGTAATACCGTGAAAGGTTCACTTCTCTGTGGCGAGCTATCCTATCACTTCGTTAGAAATATAGCTTTTTAAGGTTAAGTTATGTCATGTCTAGTCTTCCTGAAATGTTTATATCGAAACATTAGATAACACATTATCTTTCACAGCCATTACTGTCTTTATTATGGTGTACTTATTTTTCTTTTGTTTTGGTCTTTCGTTTTACTCTAAAATATCATATTCAGTTTATGCAAAATACAAATTAATTTCAGTAAACTAAATGCATTTCAAATATATTATTTAAAAAAATCGTAATGGCGCATAGATAGATCAGCAATTGTAATGGTCATGTGAGAAAAAAAGGTTCTTTTTCGGGATATCATGAAATCGTTTATTGCGATTATTCAGGATTATACGAAAAACTATCGTAGTCCTAAAGCTCGAATAAATCGTAACAAATACACATCTGTTTCAAAATATCAGTCATAAACAAACATTTGACTTTCCATATCACTTAGCCGACACCCACGTTTCTCTTTGTTTTTGAATATAATATCACTTGTGGAAGAGGGTGAATATTGAGCATGAGTTTGTCATTTGAAGGATTGTTTGTTTATGTCGGATGTATAATTCATTCACTTTTTTATACTTAAAGCGATTTAGTACTTTACATAATGTATATATAGAAGACTAAAATAATATGTCAGTTTTTTTTGTTTTATGGTTTGAGGGTTTTGTCTTGTTTTTATTTCAAAACTCCCGGACAAAAAGAAAAATCTTACAAAATAAAAGTAACAACTAAATAGTAACAGCGGATAAAAAACAGATGTTGCACACAAATGCACTGTATCAAAGACAGTAAAGAGCACTGAGTCACAGTTTTACACCTGAGTTATTCATTACTTTTGTACAAATAGAATTTATATATTTCTCCAATAACCTTTCATGTTTGTCAAGCACAAAGACAGTTACATATATGTGTTTATACTTTACATATTTTCAACCAACCCGAAATGGTGATATTTTGACATGATGCTCGACCGCCTCCAATGAAGGAGATCGTAGATTTCGCTCCCTAGATTGATCAAACCAAAACTTTACAAGTTCAACCTAGGTCTGGAGTGCTTTGCAGTAAGATGAATTACGTCATCATAAAGCAATAAATTTTAACCGGGTCTTGTATACCCACATGCAATAATCTTCAGTTATTAATATATTCTCCTGACAGAGACATGTTCCGAATTATTTATCTCATTCTATCCAATAGAACTATGGCCACATCACGAGGCAACAAATCAGAACCGATATGTGTTGATTAATATTTTCAAGATGGCGTTTATATCGATTGAAAAGATTAATGCTGATTTTTTATTATCCGTCAAGCATGCTGCAAAAAAGGTAGGCGCATATACTGGTCGGCTCGGAATTTAAAAAATGAGGATGAGTAGTGCAAATGATCTATCTGTGGACAGAAATTATCACTTATTTAACAGTGATACCATCAGGACAAAAAGAAATGCCAAACTCGGAGTAGAAATCAGAGCTCGGCATGGTGGAGATGCATTCCTTAATTACAGTTAATTTTATATGGAAAATGTGTATGCTCCTTCAAAAAACGAAAGGTTGCTCAATTTAGAAACGTGCCTTCCTGGTAATGTATCAAGAATTACAAAATTATCGGATTTCCCTACGGCTGTATAAACTTTTGGTATTTTGTATTTTACACTAGGCACAAGTTGAATAAATCTTATAAAGTCCTCTTCATTAGAACTTCTCGTTATTTAAAGTGTCACTTGTAAATTTTGGCTTCAACAAAATCACATCCGACTTTTGAGCTTGTGGTGTTTGGCTGGCAACCTTGCGACCTCATTTAAAAGGACTTAACATTAGATCGCTGTGTCTGTTGTTTTTATGTTAGTTCTTTTCATGCTTCATGCTTTCATGCTTCATACCAATTTATTGATTTCTACAGTTTCTTCTTGTTTAACATCACTACCCCAGGTAAGATGGCGGGTTGAGGGCTGTACAAGTATGTGTAACCCCGCCACATTCTTTATGTGCATATCCCAAGTCAAGGGCCTGTGATTCAATGGAAGTCTGTGGTTGCTGTCTTTATATTTGTTTATCGTTACTTGATTGTTTTTTTAATAAATCAGGCCGTTGGTTTTCTCGTTTGAATAGTTTGTCATGTCGGAGCATTTTCTAGCTGATTATATACAGTTTTGGAGCTTATCGTTGTTTCAAGACGTATTGTGATCTATAATTGCTTATATCCACGTTCTTCAGACTCTAGTGGATAGTTATCTCATTGGTAATCAGACCACATCTTCTTATATTTATATTGGCATAGTTCAGGTTCATGCGAACGTTAAACTGGTATAGACCTACGACAGTATAAACCTATACCAAGTCAGACTATCAGAACCACGTGGTGTTGTTGGGTGTCTTTGTCTGCGGGTCCATTCTTGTGAGTCGGTAAATGTAGTCTGTTGTATTGTACAATATTCTTTTGTAACTTCTGTTATCTTTTTTTAATGATCAAAGTAATGTTGCGAAAAAATTACCTCTAAAGCCACAAAGAAACCAAACAAATCATGAAACTTGCGATACTAAAGCAAAAATAAGATTCTGTTAACCCTGATTACATTTACAAGTATGTGATAAAATATTAACATTTAAAAAAACTTTCATCAATAGGTATGAGACAACGCTTATTGTGCAGCGTCTTCTATAGATTAGAAAAAAGTTGAGTTTATAATTGATAACGTTTTCCCATAACTCTCGGAATTTCCACGTTTATTCAATTTCTTTAAAGCTATGTTAAATCTATTCACATAACGACGAATATGTTTTAGTTAGTACAAAACTTCATATTCTTCTACAAACTGGTCACCACAAACAAACAAAGTTGTGCCGGACTTATCAAAACAAATATCTTTAGACTCGTCGATTTTGTCAAACTTATCGGACAGTGTTTTTCTTTGCTTTCCATCTTCTGATATCACATGCAATTTACTACTTTGATCACATGCTATTATACATCCTTGAATATTAACAGCAACGGAGACTATGGATTTCATATGCGCGTCCTTGTAGCGAAATATTTCGGTGCCATCTATAGTAGTTGCCACTACCTCGCTAGTATCGGATGTATACAGTAAACGTCTGTTTTTGATATCGGCTGCAAGTCCATTTGTCTTACCATATTTTGTACTTATGTCGAAACATTCTTGTAATTCTGTTTTTTCAATGTTCATTTTTTGCAGTTGATTATCTGTGATACAATACACGATTTCATCACATGTACAGAGCCCGCCACTGCTCGGATTGTTAGTTTCTTTTTCGTCGTGTGAATAAAAAATACCTTCTTGCAACTTGAAAGTAGATATTGACAAAACATTTAATACCAATATATCAAGGCTTTTAATATCGCATGCCAAACTTCTGATCCAGCTTTCAGGCGTGGTGTTGGCTACACATGCACCAGTTACACAATCGACTGCATTTAACGTCCCGTTCAAACAATTATCAATGTTTGTGCCACCCACCAAAAGGATTGTGTCCATCATGCAAATAGCATTAACATTAAACGCGAAAGACATTGTGTTTTTGTGTCTCAATTTTATGTTTTTTAATGTGTCGGTATCCAGAGGATTAACATCTATGAATTCATTCATATCAACCGGTACATTACAATTAGCTTTAATTGGCACGTTACAATACACTTCGATGTCCCAGAACCTGTCTTCACTTTCTATTTGATGTAACCTTCCATTAAGAAACAATATAGATTCCTCAACTGATTCTGCATCTAAAATTTTGTTTGTTTCCACGATTTTAGATTTTAATTCAGATTTCGATTTGTTTAAATGAATAAACATTTGATTCAACGAGCCATAATCTTGTACAGATTTTGTTATGTTCATCAATGAAACAATGCTGCTCAGTAAATTTTCGGCAGTTTTCAACTTCCCTTTGGAAACACCTTTATGTTCATCGCCTGTTATACTGAGCTCTTCTAAGAATGAGGACAGGAGAACATCGATTCTCTCTTTTATTGAAGCGGCAGAGGTTTTTGCAGCTAACTCGATATCTTTGAAATAACTTTCAAGCGTTTCGTGTTTGTTTTTCTTTTCTTCAACTATTTTTTTATCTTGACATTTAACTTCTTTCAATTTAGATTGGAAGGATTCCTTCCATCCGTGTTAAGATCTGTCATTTCTTCAATAGCCTGAATATTTTCACATTTCTTGTGCTATAATGTCAAGCAAAGCACACAGCAAAGTTCTTGGTGATCAAAACAGAAAGCTTCCAAGATTTTAGAAGTATGAACTGAACATTTATCAGAAATTGAACTAAAATCAGGCTCGCCTCTGCTAGCACACTTACTTATATCTTCAATTTTTACAACCTTATGATCTGCTGAAATCTTCATCAGGTTGTGTAGACGCAAAAAGTCGTCACAAAACGCCTCACTGCAATCCCGACACCATCGCGTTGCTACGTTTAGAATGTTTTGTCTTTTGCACAGATGACACTCTTGTTTCGAAGATTCTGATTAGTCCATTTGTGCTGATAATGTAGCATTTTGTGGTAATGACGATGCCCATTGTGATGTTTCATCCCCTAGATTGGTAGGCGTAACAACTGATTCACAAACAGGACAAGGGTAATTTGAAAGTTTATGGCCTGTTCGACGTTCTGTTGATAAAATAAACTCACCGATACATACTTCACAAAAACTGTGTGAACATGGTAAACTTTTAGGAGATTTAAGTTTCTCTAAACATATCGGACAAGTGAAAATATCACATTCAATTTCAGCCGTTGCCATAATAGATCATAATAACACAGGTAAATTACTTCCTTATAATACATTCAGTTATCTCCTCCTTACATAATGATATCAAAGTACTTAGAATACGTACTATTTACTCGGAAGAACCCAACATCTCGCGTCTGGCAAATAAAACACAAAATCACTACATACTACTAGGAGTTAATTGCAATTGTTTCTCACGGCCATATTTTGTACGATAATATATTTAACAGTTAATCAATTCAGTAGATTCCGTGGGCAAAGAGGGTCGAAAGGGACAGCTAACGAAGGTGGCGGTGCGAGTACGGTCTGAATGCTTGGCTATGGGTTCAGTAAGTGTTTGCATTCTGAACGTACGTGACTGCATATTTCTGTATAATATACAGTCAAACAGACATCCTCCCACGAATAGGTTTTCCATGAGGTTTGAGAATTACAAAAGTCTATACACTCATATCAACCTTGATTTTTTAGCTCACCTGGCCAAAAAGGCCAAGTAAGCTTTTCTCATCATTTGGCGTCCGTCGTCTGTCGTCGTTGTCCGTTAACTTTTACAAAAATCTTCTCCTCTGAAACTACTTGGCCAAACTTAACCACACTTGGCCACAATCATCATTGAGGTATCTAGTTAAAAAATTGTATCCAACGACCCCCCACCAAGCAACAGGGCCACCATGACTAAAAATAGGACATAGGGATAAAATGCAGTTTTGGCTTATATCTCTGAATTAAAGCATTTAAAGTAAATCTGACATGAGGTAAATATGTTCATCATATTTTGATCTGTCTGTCCTGAAATTTTCAGACGAATCAGACAACCCGTTATTGGGTTGCTGCCCTTGGATTAGTATATTTTTTAGGAAATTTTGCAGTTTTAAGTAAGTATCTTGAATATCGTTATGGTTCAGCAAAGTAAGATCTACAAATAGGTCAAACACGACCAAAATTGTCAATTTAACGACTTAAGGAGTTATTGCCTTTTATCGCCATTTTTTAACACTTTTTCGTAAATTTTTGTAATTTATTACAAAAATCTTCTCCTCTAATACTACATAGACAAATTTAAACATACTTGGCCTTAATCATCATTAGGGTATATAGTTTTAAAAAAAATGTGTCCAATGGCCCCGCCTGCCAACCAACATGGCCGACATGACTAAAATTAGAACATAGGGGTAAAATCCAGTTTTTGGCTTATATCTCTGAAACTAAAGCATTTAGAGCAATTTTGACAATGGTTTAAATGTTTATCAGAATAAGATTTACCTGCCCTGATATTTTCTGACCAATCAGACAACTCGTTGTTGGGTTGCTGTCCCTGTATTGGTCATTTTAAAAAAAAAATGCAGTTTTTGGTTATTATCTTGAATATTATTATAGATAGAGATAAATTGTAATCAGCAATAATGATAAGAAAAGTACGATCTACAAATAAATCGGATGACCAAAATTTGTTAATTGACGCTTTAAGGGGTTATTGCCTGTAAAAAAAAAGTTTTTAACAATTTTTCGTTTTTTGTATTCTTTTAAAAAAATCTTTTCCTCTGAAACTTTGAAACAATTTAACCAAACTTGGCCACAAACACCATTAGGGTATATAGGTTAAACGATGTGTCTTATGACCCTGCCTGCCAACCAACATGACCGACATGGCTAAAAATAGAACAAAGAGTTAAAATGCAGTTTTGGGCTTATATCTCTGAAACTTTAAAACAAAAGTATAATGGTTGCCAAAAAAAAAGTTGAATATTCTTTTCATAAGAATAAGCTCCTTTTATATTTGAACAGATGATTTGTCGGACAACCATGTTTAAGTAAAGACAGTGGCGGATCCAGAAGGGGGGTTCCGGGGGTTGGAACCCCCCTTTCTTATAATAAATGCAATTGAATGGGTACATATACATATATTGTTGGAACACCCCCCCCCCCCCCCCGCCCCCCCCCCCCCCCGCCCACACACACACACTTATTTTGGGTTAGGACCCCCTCCTTTTAAAATGACTGGTTCCCCCCTCAATTGGTTGTCAGAGATTCAGACTTCTCAGATAGATGGATCTACTTTTATTAAAACATGTGTACTCTTGTTAGTGACAGTGTCGCATATGTAGTGTTCACGGTGATCGTATACATATTTAACACTTTAAGGTATGGGTAAAATCTGGATTCCGATCCCCCTTGAAGTTAAATGGTTGTTCCCCTATAAAAAAGGACGGTTTTATTATTATCATTTTTTTTTTTAATTTTGTTTTCTTTTCTTTTTTTTCAGTTCGAAATTCCTGGAAATCGATGGATTGCTAAGTACTGGTAATGATGTCGTTGGATATATTGAGGTAATTATGATGCTTCTTAACGTCTGGTGGAAATTACGAAGAAATGTGTTAACTTCAGATAACTTATAATATGGAAGAAAACGAATAAAATAACTTAAAGCAATTGTCAAAACCAAAAGCAAAGAAACAGTAGTTTATTGCTGTTCTTTATCTCAAAGTCACAGTGAGGCATTCAACACTAAGCAAAAGTGCCTACATCATTTCAAGAGACAGACATTTCATAAACATATATAAACATTCCTTTTTATAAACACTTTCAAACAAGAGGCATGTATACTTTTAACTCAGTACAAGCGTGTTTACCCTGTCGTGACTATGACAAAACAGACAGAAAGCTAACGATGAAAAAAAAAACCACACACAAAGTATAGAAATAAATCAGAACGCAAATGTATGCAGACCTCCCCTATTTACCTTCAGTGTTGAATTAATCTATATATTTAAATTTATTATTTTACTTTTAAGGGTTATATTGATCCTGTAGATGTCGCTTAGGTTTTTATATGCTTTATGATATGTTATCTTGTCCACAAACGTCGTCAATTAAATAGAAGACTAATAAAAGGTTAGCTATATTTACATTCAGCATTTACATCATTTAAGAAATAACATTTTAGTATACTTATTCATGTATACTCTGACTAAATTAGGTAAAGTAAGATTGATTGATTGTTGGTTGCTTAACGTCAAGTGGCAACTATTTCATGCATGTTCAGGACTAGTAGTAAAGTAAGATGAAATGTTTTATCTTATTAATTGTTGAAATACTTATGTATCTAGAGTAACGGGAAACAACGACTATTTTAATTACCATTGCAACATGTTTTACTGACCTGGATTAAGCTGTACTCTGAATAGAGAATGATTGACAAAGAGTGCTGAACAACATGAACAAAGAGTAACAATAGTAAAGAATAGAGAAAATGTTATAAAAAATATAAATTAAATAATAAAGAAATGATTTTGTTCGTTTCCGTACCGGTAACCGTCGATAATTTAGTTTCATTCAAAACTTCCTGTTTCAAATTTCGGTTTTCGTATTTCTTCGAGTAATCTAACCAAAATGATTAAGTCAACATATTCTGCTGCTCTATGATGACAACATCATCTACCGTGAATAGAGATTGATTACATGAGAAGAGCATGAAATATCCAAAGCGCGAGAATCGTGGAACACATTGGTACAAAAAAAACATGACTGGATTAAAGAAATTGACACAAGCACGAATTAACTTGTTAGATTTACGACCGTATATATTGAGTTCAAAATGTCGACAAACATGCACATTTCATTATAGCAAGCCCTTATATTTACCCATGGCTGTCGTTTTTTGTTGACAAACAGCAAACACCCTCTGTCCCAACACCCTCAATAGAGTCATTAAATAACTTCTATTTCATTAGGTTAATTTTTTACATTGTAATTATATTTGCATCTTGCATAAGCACAAACCCTATTATTTTCAACACTGTTTAAGTTTTCATTTTATTCTGTACTCATAATACTTGTGTTGCATACCAATGCATTTGCTTCATTTGATGGGGACTACAAACCATCGCTTGGAAAGCAAAATAAATTTGGTGTAGGTAGTCCAACTGAAGAGAACATTTTTTCACGTTTTTGCTGTTAACTATAAATAGGTTTCTAAAGCGGCAATTCCATGTAGCACAGTGGTTGCCAATCAGAGATATTTATTTAAGAATTTTAAAAACTATGTACGATTCCTTATACATGTATATACACGATATAAGCTTATTATTACACGTGCATGTATGAAGAACACGTCACAAGAGGGTTTCAAATGAAATAAAAATTTTTAAATAAAATCCTCCCACCCACCCCATTTTTTTCAAAAATGTGGATGAAAATAATACTAATTAAATTTAGTTGGCCTTATGAAAGTGACATGTATTCAGAATGATAAAGTTATTTCTGAATTTTTTAAAAACAGAGGAAATACAAACGAACAACTGGGGACATGCATGTTTTTAAAGTAATATTCATATATTTAGATGCTAGAAGTAAAAACTCTACACTTGAGATGCCGTTACGAAGGCTTGCAAGATCCTGCGGAACACTTGATCAAGACGTGGATCAAAAGATGGCAGAAATTAAGGGGCTGTCTTCCCAATGTTCTTGTTTCAAGAATGATTGGAATAATCAGGCAGCCCCTTATTATGGAACTCCATTGACCACGATGTTGGGTCATGTTGATGAGGCAAAAATCCACGCTGAATTGTAAAGACTTAAAATGTTTATTGGTAAGAATTAAGAATTTAAGATTTAAATAAAACCATATTGAGAGTCATTTGTATTATTTAAAGATTAACAAACTGAAGGATAATGAATGTATGAGGAAAGCAAGCAATAACTGATTGATTGATTGATTGATTGATCTAATGGGTACCTTTAAAGGAAAAAATAATATGTGATTCATCCTGAAATCTAATGAAAAAAGCAGTGTTTGTATGATGTGCTGTACTCTACAAAACAATGTATTTGGCACCTTCAAACATGTTAAATATTAAAAAGAAGATGTGGTATGATTGCCAATGAGACAACTCTCAACAAGAGACCAAATGACACAGAAATTAACAACTATAGGTCACCGTACGACCTTCAACAATGAGCAATGTCCATACCGCATAGTCAGCTATAAAAGGCCCCGAAATGTCAAATGTAAAGCAATTCAAACGAGAAAACTAACGGCCTAATTTGTGTACAAAAGATGAACGAAAAACAAATATGTAACATATCAACTAAGGACAACCCCTGAATTACAGCCTCCTGACTTTGGACAGGCAAATACATACAGAAAGTGGCGGGGTTAAACATGTAATTATTGTTAGCGGGATCCCAACCCTCTCCGTAACCTGAGACGGTGGTGTAACAGTACAACATAAGAACGAACTATAAAAATCAGTTGAAAAAAGGCGTAACTCATCGGATAAACCCTGCTTCATCGTGTATTTGAGTGGATGCCGTTGAACACTTTCTATCATATTCGATTTTCTTTTGGATTATTTTTCTGTACATATATCATGCTGCATTTTTGGGGTTTATTTTTTTTTTTGGGGGGGGGGGGGGGGTGGGGGTATGTTTTTGTCATGTCTTGATGGCTATACATTATTAGATTTTCTCCTTGTTGAAGGCCGTGCAAGGTGACTTGTATTTGCTGACATCCACGTCATTTAGTCATTAGTAGATAGTTGTCTCATTGGCAATCATTTCACATATCCTTATTTTATTTACAGCTGTACATTGCTAGTTTTTTTATATGTTATGAAATTTAATGAATTTTCATACCAATAAAATAAGAATTTAAAAAAATTGTCAAATTTATTTAACAGTGAGTGAGTTAAGATCAGTGAAGTCTGTAATTGAATACAATAGGTACTTGCTAGATCAAGCTGAAGATGATGTAGACAGATTGCTCATTGCTGATGGTAATATTACTCGGCTCAACAAAAGCTCAATAAAAGTCTTAATATTGAGATTCTTGGGGGAAATGTTTGAACAATTTTAGATTCAAAATGATTTATTTTACAATTAAAGGGTCACGTTCATACGCCTTTCCCTCTCTTAATGCAGTACTAATGCATTGCTTCACATTAGTGGATCCAGGGGTGTTCCAGGGGTTGGAACAACTCTTCTTTTTCGACTTATTAATTAAAAAAAAGTTTGATTATGTGAACATTTCATGGTGTTCCCGAGGTTGGAAAAATGGCTGGATTAGAGCCGGTTTCATTATAATTGGTAAACAAGTCATTTCAAATCTAAATTCTTTATTAACTAGAAACAATAAAGTTCATCAGTATATTCAAATACAATTTATACATATATGGTAAATTATACAATATTAACAATACATATATAAGTAACAATAGGTGACGTCAGAAGTCAGAAGAACATTTTATATTTACAATAAACTGTCTCTAAATTCAAAAGAGAAAAGTATATTTGAAAGTTTTAACTCAAACCTTTTTTTCAGGTCTGTAAGAAGAAGCTAGTATTGTTATGAACACAAGAAGGTGTAGACGTGTTACCCGTGGATATGGTGTAGAGAGAGAAACTGAAGAAAACAACATGATACAATATAAGAAAAATCTAAGTGACATATTGCGAAACAATAATTAATCGCAAGAATGAAATTTGGCGGAAGAAAAAAAAAATAAAAACCAATTGTTCAGAGTGCAATTGCAGGTCTTTCCACTCCACATCACTTTTCTAAATTATTGATGAACAACTTCTTCCGATTGATTCAAAGTAACTATTAGCGTCCTAGCATAGGTTTCTACATACTGATTCAATCAATTTATGGTTTCTATATATATATTTTTGCCTGAAATAAGGGCGATAATTGTCAACTTCTGGTTAAAAAAATGTCACTTCTGGTCTAATGATAGTTAAATTCACACTGATTCCAAAAATATATGGTTTCTATATACTTTTGCCTGTAAAAAGGGAGGCATTAGGTACTTCCGGTTTATTGCAGGTCACTTACGGTCTCAAATGATAGGTTTATATATGTGTATTTAAAAAATATAAAGTTTCTAGGTACTTTTGAATGAAATAAGTGCAAAAATGGCTACTTCTGGTTTCCTCAAGGTCACTTCCGGTTGGTATTTTTCAAGGTCATAAGTCAACCAACATGTTGCAAAAGACCCTATGGCTTTATCATGCACCAAGTTGGAGTAATATTCAATTAATCTTAAATTGAATCATTTCAGGGACAATAACCCCTATAAGACGTCATTGGAATATTTCAGACCAAATGTATCATATCTTAATCACAATTAGGCAATCATTTTACACTAGTTGTTGTATATATATCTTTAAAAGTGACAGAGGAGATCAAATCACAAGGAAAAGTCAAAATTTAGAATAATACCTTGACCTTTGACCATGGCCTCAATTTCGTTTAAATGAACCAAGGACCTCAAATCAATTACCAGAGATCTCTATCACTTACCATTCATACTATACATTTATATATTCATTATGTCAAATACATAAGGGGAAATAACTCTCATATGGAGTTTTCGTATTGCTTCGTTCAAAATTGGACAAACCATCCTGAGGATATAACGAGCAATTTGGTAAAGTAAATTTGTCGCTTTCTTTTACGGTTACGGAGGAGATACACTCACACGGAAAACAGTGTTCGGGGAGATAACTCCTACAAAGAAAAGTATTCGGTTTAGCAGGGTCAATTTCAAAGGCACATAAACTGTTTGATATCATATACAAAACACCTAAGCGACATCTTGCGAAACAGAATTTATAAGCAAGAAATAAAAGTGGCGGAAGAAGATAAAAAAAATAATAATCAGAACAAATACAATAGGTCTTTCAACAGAAAAGTGGAAAGACATAATAATCAGAACAAATACAATAGGTCTTTCCTCAGAAAAGTGGAAAGACCTAATAATCAGAATAAATACGATAGGTCTTTCCTCAGAAAAGTGGAAAGACCTAATAATCAGAAGAAATACTGCATACATCAAAGACTTACATCAATCAAAACACACACCATGCAAGGGCAGAAATTTAATCAGAAAAAAAACAAAGTAAACGCAGGGAATTGTGTATTTTTAATAACATGCTGTTAGTTATTCTTGATCTTGATTTATTTGCTTGACAGTCAATAATAATTTAAGGAGATACAGGATGTACGTTATTCATATAACAACCTAGCGTCACTATAACAAAACATTTAGTTTTCAACAGTAAATGTGTGTCTTTACAAGTTCTCAAACGCCCTATTATGCATAAATTAGTTCGACTATAAAAGGTCTATCAGTTGTACCCAATTATTAAAATGAAAAAAAAAACATTATGAACTATGAAAAGGAGTGATATGTTTTCTTGCATTATCATGCAAAATGTTTGTTGTAAGCATTCACTATCGATATTCATGACATTATGAGATGGTTGGTTACAGATTAGACGGCAAGGAGACAGCACACCAATTATATGAAAAATTTCAACAAAAAAACACCCGACTATATCTATAATATTTTACAAGTTTCTACAACTAATCCATAAATTTTGCATGATGAGCAGACGACAATATACAAGACTGTTACATACACAACAGGGTCCATTGAAGAAAACTTGCAATTGTTCGAAATAATAAGTATGTTGTGACCCAGGAATTGAGAAAGCACAAGATTTATATGTGACTATATGGTTGTTGTAACAATTTTTAACACATAATCTATTAAAAATGACAGGGTTTTGTTATGTAATGTTCAAAGCTGATCGTTTAATATACAAGTCCACAACACTTGTGTTCTGATCAAAAACAAAACCCTGTCATTTTAAAGAACCAAGTGAGCTTTTCTCATCACTTAGCGTCCGTCTACCGTTGTCGTCGTCCGTTAACTTTTAAAAAATCTTCTCCTCTGAAACTACTGGACCAAATAAAACCAATAAGGCCGCCATGAATAAAATTAGAACATTGGGTAAAATGCAGTTTTCTCTGGAACTAAAGCATTTAGAGCAAATATGAGTGGAGTAAAATTGTTCATCAGGTCAAGATCTATCTGCCCTGATATTTTCAGACGCATCAAACAAACCCTTGTTTGGTTACTGCCCCCGAATTGGTACATTTAATGAAATTTTGCAATTTTTTGTGAGATTATCTTGATTAGAATTCTAAATAGAGATAAACTGTCAAAAGAAAGAAAAAAAGTAAGCTCTACAAATAAGTCGACATGATCAAAATTGTAAATTGACCCCTTCCGGAGTTATTGCCTTTCAAAGTTTCTTTTTCGTAAATTTTCGTAAATTAGTTTATACAAAAATATTTTCCTCTGAAACTACTGGGCCAAGTTCTTGATAGATACAGGTACATTTTAACAGCAAGAATGTTCAGTAAAGTAAGATCTACAAACACGTCACCATCACCTAAACAGAATCTTGTCATGAATCATATTCCTGCCAAAATGTGCGTCCTTTGTTTAATGTACACATAGACCAATGTGAGCGAAGGTGAGTAACAAGCATAAATCAATATGGACAAACAACTGTTCAGTTAATAAAAAACACTGGTATACAGAAAAACATAAGATAAATAGGCGAAGGCCCACAATAATATTCATAACAATAATCACATCAACCTAATTATTGACAACATTCGGAATGCTCTGTTTCCCTTTACATCTGGATATAATTCTTTTGATTGTATATAGGCTTGTCTCGCTGATTCTTTGTCTCCAGAAAGTAGAAAACATATACCTACGATATTATAACATTCACCTTCAACCATACAAGGAACTGAAACATAGTTTTTCTTTACCATGTATATAGCCAACTGTATATTCCGAAAGGAATCTCGGTATTGACTGCAATTTTTGAGATGAAAATGACATAGAAATTGCAGAAAATGAGCATAAACAACTGGTGGTATTATACATTCTTCTCCAATTTGTATTAACTCCTCTGGTATTAACGTAGAGGTTTTAGAAAAATACACAAAATCTAAAAGCAAACACTTCCACAATTGAACAAGATCCATACCTCTAAAGAAATGTAAATCAAATAGGTCATAATGAATATCGGACAAATTCAGGAATTGTTGAAGTTTTTCTTGTGAACATTTCAACAAAGAATACTGTACGATATTAAGAGCTGTATTGTATTGTTTTCTTCTGTAGAAAAACGAAGCTAACAACAGCCATCCAGATACAGTATCATGATTTGTGTTCAGTAATAAAGTACTTATACAGGTATTGTCCTGTTCATAAAGAGATTTATTACCGGAATTATCCTTAAATGGAAGTAATTGGTCACATTTGCAACAAAATTTTGACAAATAGTATGTATATAGGATTTTTATTCTTGAACTCTTACTGGACAATACCTTGTATATAACTTTTTCTAAAAGAAAACAAAAGGTCTTCTGCAAGGTGTCAGCCCCAAACATAACCGATATTAATAACTTTTCCACCCGTTTGACATGTAAGCAACTTGACTCATTGATAATATCAAATGCTAATGCATTGAAATTCGGCATTTGTTCTGACTTTAAGATACATTGCCAACCAGAGCTGTAAAGAATGTGCAACCTATTTAAAAGTGTTTTATGCGCATGTCCGTGTATCTTATTCTCAAATAAATTATTCTCAGGAATGAAATAATGCGGACAAACTGAGTATTCAACATAATAAATAAGCCTACTGAAACACGCCATAAAACAAGATATCAAGTTTTCGGGTCTCCATATTGATAAAGGTAGTTCTTCACATATCCAAAACAAAACTGTTTTCATGAAATATGAACAAAGCAATTCTTTGCAATCTACGTCTAAAGCTATAACGTCTTTTAGAATTTTCATTAGTGAATAACATAGTAATTGTGTATGTGTAAATGAGTATATAAGTAGTTTTTCGCCAACGGAAAATGAATCGCGCCATTCTAATTCTTCTTCTGTTGACCCTTTCACACCAACTGGTACGAATAGAACCCCGTGTTTAACAATAGTCTGTTTAACATCCCAACTCGGCCATGAATTGTTGTTTGATCGTGTAATCCATTGTTTTGCTGGTGTTATCCATAATTTACTATGTAAGCAGTATACTAAGTCAATAAATCCATCGGTAAGAGATGGTCCGTGATAAGTCAACAAACCCTCTTTCGAGAATCGTTCTTTAAATAACAGGTTTGAATAGAAGAAATCATTACCTATCTCTTCGCAGTCTTCAAGGATATCCTGGTCATTACTATGCAGTAATCGTAACTTAGTGAAACCTGGGTGTGTATCTTCCGTTTCCAAAGTAAAGTGTATGTTATCAGCATTCAGAGCAATATGTATGTCTTCACGAACGTCAATAAATTTAATAACAACCATAACATCTAAATCACTACCTAGCATCTCAAGTCCCTCTCCAAAACTCCCACTGGTAATTATTGTATGTTTCTTGTCACTTTGTAAATTGTCTCTAACAGTGTTCATCATTCTGATTGATTTAACATGCTCCTCTGTACCAACAATATTCTGACATAGATAATGATATGTTGATGTTTTTGGTGCAGCTGATTCTATAAAAAAAAAGACAAAGCAGTAGATTCACAAAAGTTTAAATCGCTATTTCGTTGTTTTATCTGGCTAACAGGAGAGTCATATTGGCCCTTGCATGCAAAGTCCACATTGGCCCTCGCGTGCAAAAGCCATATCGGCCCTCTTCCGGTTTGGAGAGTCATGTACAATCTTTGAGTATTACTTGATTATGAAGTAACCCTGATGTTTATAGAACTGTTTGAACAGCGCAGCGTTCAAAGGAATAAAAATCCTTTTTATTATTGAAGTGACGATTTTTCGATCCAATTTCATTATCTGAATATGTAGTGAATAGATCAAATAAAAAAATGTTACATGACATTTACCATATCGGTCCTACTGTCATCCCTCTAGAAATATCGGGAAATTTTGCTTTAGCCCTTGGTACGATATGGGAGTCTAGGGCTGATGATACTAAGGCCGATATGGAAAATGCCATGTAATAATCTATAATACAGTACCGTTAGATAAGTCGTGTCTTTCTTAGCATTTCAGAACCAAATTTTTATTTTATCAATATAATGATAAAATAAATAAATGCACCACCCTATGTTGGTAATGCTACTAAAAGACATCTAAACACGGGTAAGTAAACATTTAAATGTTAGTCCGACGAAACGACTAATTACTTAAAATTAGGTTGATAGAGATCTATACATTCGATTAGACATCAGCAAAGGTCACACACTTTTGTTAAGCATATATAATTACGTTTGTACGTTTGTAAATGTATGCCGCTTAATATGTTTATGTTTCTAGAGAAACCAAAGGATTTTTTTTTTTTAGCTTTCCAAGAATGTGCAATATTATTAGAACCTATGTACATAAGCGATGATAATGTGAATGTGAATCTCTGTAGAAACTGTAAACTGTAACCTCATGTATTGTTCAAAGCAACTGTATATTTTATTGGCAAAACATTAGAACTTTGTGTAATACCTGTATTCAAGTGTTGCCTTTCATTGACTGAATCAAGAGATGTAGATGTAGCTGGATAGTTAATAAGTGTATTGATAGTCTGTTTAACTTCATTCCTAATTTCTGGAGTCATCTGAGCTGTAACTTGCGTGGAAGTATGCTGTCCAACGACATACCTAGATCTGCTTCTCATATGTGTCAATACGTCTCTCTGTTGTACTCTTTGGTAAATGATCTCGTCGGACTGATGACTAACGCTAACAGATGCTGGCTTGTTTACCTGTGCTGAGGACCGTAACCTTTTCCTCGCTGCATAAGGACTTTTAGAGGACCCCTTTGACATACGAACCGTTTTCCCCATTTCTGTAGAATGTTTTGTTTTTCAAACTGAAAAATATTACAATAACATTAGTGAAATGACCCTTGAAAAGTAACATTTTTAAAATTGCCAGTCATTCATGACCAAAACTCGTAGCGTTTAAGTGGTGTGACTTATTTATAAACTTCATCAATTTATTCATTATTGGTTTAATTTAAATTGCTTGCTACGTAACTGATGATAGTTTTTAAATCGCAGACGTGCATGCGAGACGTGTCTTAAAAGTGACACTAGCTACGAGATAAATAAAAAATATAATTTCTTTAGTTCAATCATTAATGAAAGTGAAATAGTGAAATAATAATTCTCTTTTAGCAGGTAGAATGGTTCAATTTTGTCAAATTAAGCTAAGAAACATTGATAATGAATTATTCACTTGCAAGTGAATAATTCGGCCTCATTAAATCCGTTTCATGTGAACTTCAATATCACCCCTTGGATAACGATAGAATAACGCATGCATTTTCCGTATACGGTTATTTAAAGGAAAAGAATGTCAACATTGAAAGTGAAACAAAGGTAAATCATTTGACTGACTGATTCGATCCATAAAAAAACATTGTTATACAGGTTAAAACGATGATTAACATATTTGTTTAATCTATAATATAAAATTAAACAGACCTATAAAAATCCAGTTTTATTTATCTTTATTTAAAAATCTAGTTGCACGAGTTGCTTAATCTATTTAAATCTATATTTATGTTTACATCGCTTATATGGTCATAGGAGGTCAACTCGATAGTTAATTAGATGGCGTCTAGACTAAAATACACACGAAACGAAGCTACATATTATTGAGACTATGTCATGTAAATTGTTTATTTTAGACCTTTGATAGTTTGAAAAAATGCTTTAAATTGTTATAAATAAAATATGAGAATTTGAGTCAAATAGGTGAACATGAATTTGACAGCTAGTGTCAATTTAAAATCCCTGTGCGTTTCCGTTTTATTCAAAATTATGCGTTTGTTACAATTTCTATTTTCTGGAAACGAAATTCATTAATTCATTAACAAATTAAAAGCTTTTATGAAATATGTAGTAAGTAATTCTCCGTAATCTTAACAAAAAAAAATAAAACTAAATCATTAACACTAATTACTGGATCAATACCATGTTATGAAACGCCGTAACTGTCTTATGGTAAGAGTTCCATATGACAATCCCACCCAAAATGTTGTAAAAATATATTTAATTGATACATATTTAATGTACAATAGTAATATATTTGTTTTAAAAGGTATTAACCAACATTTAAGGAAAATAGGGGTGTCAATCAGAAATAGGGGGTGTTATTATTGGTTTCTATACATTTCCTACCCAGAACCCAATTTCCGTCCAGAACTCTCCCTCTATTGTACTTTCTTTTGCCAAATTTAGCCTCGTCTATTTCTACGATTAAACCGGGTCTTCCAATTTTCTGTTGCTTGATATTTTCAACGGCATAACAACAAATTTCACGACACTAATTGTAATAGTCATTTTCAGTTTCTTTTGAACTTTCTAATTTTATTTTTTTCAAATTACTTTGTCTTTCGTTGTTTGATTATAGTTATCAAAGGTACCAGGATTATAATTTAATGCGCCAGACGCGCGTTTCGTCTACATAAGCTTCATCAGTGACGCTCAGATCAAATAGTTATTAAGCCGAAACAAGTTCAAAGTTAAAGAGCATTTAGGACCCAAAATTCCAAAAAAAATTGTGCCAAATACGGCTAAGGTAATCTATGCCTGGGATAAGAAAATCCTAAGTTTTTCGAAAAATTAAAAGTTTTGTAAACAGGAAATTTATAAAAATGACCAGATGCTGAAGAAATAGAAGTACAAAACAGTATATGAGAAATAAGCTTTTACGTAAAGAAACACTAGCATTTTCAAACCATGCATTTTTTCGAAAGGAATATTGGATTTTATTTGTCCGTTTACACTTTCTTCTATTACACTGGAATCTAAACTGTTGTTTTTTCCTTCCACTACGATTAATATTGTATATTTTACTTTGAGTATCTCCACATTGATTGCATTTCACAGTTTTAGGCAATAAACCTGAGTTTTGACAAAATTCTATAATGCTGTCATCATCTGTTAGAATTTTTCCTAATCCAAATAAATTCAAAGTTTTATATTAACCGCGCTTTTTTCTAGATCTAGTATTAACATTTTCACCACCATCTATAATATTTTGAATATTATTATTGTTAAGGTCACCAACAATGTCAGGCACATATCTACATCATTGTTGTTTATATCAGGCATATCTGCATCTGATTCTTCAAAAACTAAAAATAAACTTTTACTTACACCAAAGTAAGATCTTAAACTCTCTGATTTTTCAACTACGTTGTTAGTTTTTTGTTGACCACAAGCAAAAGGCGATGCTTACTCAGACAGTGAAAATAAACTTTTACTAGGATCACATTCATTGTCACTCTCAAAACCTGTCTTTATATTAAATTGTCCACATTGAAATATGAATCTGATGACACCTCCTCACTTATCTCATTTTTCGGTTTATTAATAACTTTCTGTTTTCTTTAATTCATGTATGTTTGATCCTTACTGGAACATGGACTTGAAGAATTGCCCATGTTAAATCAATATCAATTCCAAATAAACTAAGGAAATGAAATAAATAGTGAGTACATTTCAATTCAATAGTATTCCAATAAATTTAAATGTAACTACTGGATTGTGAAAAATACTCATTTCACAGGTTTTCTAACTATAAATCAGAGATAGGCGTCTTTTAGGGCAGTGTGAAATCGTGCAGTCAAACCCTATGAAATCTAGTCTTGTTATAACTCGTCAACTTCCAAAGAAGATCTATAAGATTTTGTTTAGATGTGCAGAATATTCACGATGCGGAATGTATACATTTCATCTGTACGGGCTTTAGAAACGAGGCAAATATCAAGCTTACTTGGGTTTTTTTTCCCCTGTTTCGTTGTACAAAAATTTGTGTTTTCCCAAAAAATATCCATGTATTGATTTCATTACTTAATTATATCCCTTTCGGGTAAAATAAGCTTATACGTAAAGTTACTGATTTCAAATTAGTTTCACGTGAAACTCGCGTGCATGATATTTTTTCACGTGAAATTCACTTGAAAAGAATTAGGAAATATCGAGTTTGTTTGGAACATGTAATCCGAATTTTAAATAAGTCCGAATAGTTAGTAAAGTTTACAGGCATGATAGGAGTGAATACGGTAAAATCGTTTGTTTATGTGATAAATTGTGTGCTCGTAGAACCAAATTGTTGTTTGACAAATAGAGTGATGCTCAGTATGTTTTTTTGAAATGTGTATTTATAAATACATATGAAGACAATTTATGTATCTATTACTTAAAAGTAATATTTTTACGTGGTTTTTTTAAAGGATTTTGAACGTAATTCGTGTTACTGTCCCACATTCGCTCCTTTTCAAGAGCATGCAGAAGTCGTTGATAGACCATAAAACATCATAATCGCAAATATTGAAAGTTTGTGTTTGATTGTTTTTAAAATGGGATCATATTAGATAAAAATAAAAATTGAATCACAACATATAATAATCTTAAGCTCGGAATCACATAATATTTGTTGGTATATATGCAGATGCATATACGTCAACGTATATGATACGGTTGATACGTTTTTAATGACAAACCTCTATTTGTAGTAATTATATATAGATGGCAACTAGTATAACTAGTTCTGATACTGGTTCTGCAACAGTGCGTACTATTTATAAAGTTTGATGTCAGGTGCATAAGGCACGAGGAAAGTTTTGGCGGTTTCTACGGTTGGGGTTTAATGGTACTATATAAAGTTTGGCATTTAAATGTATAAGTATCGAAGGTGCTCGCAGTTACGTCGAATTGAAGTTGGTCACATTTGTATATATACAGTTGCTGCTATGTTTATGACATGTATTTACATGTTGTTTGAATCGAAGAAATCTGTACAATAAAGTGAAATAAAATATTGTAAAAAATAATAATATGTTACTGCGAGCAACTAATCCTATTTCTGTATATGTCTTGTTTATAGCCTATTGAATTTAGAGATGAAATACTTTAAATTCGGACGAGCAGGGCGAGGGAGAATTTAAATATAATAAAAGTGTTATAAATGTAATGAGATGTACTGTAATATAATTGATGCTTAAGATGTATAAGTAGTAAAATGTGAAAATATGAGGATGTCAAAAAGAAATGGGGTGCCAAAAGAAAAAAAGGTTGTCAGCAGAAAATGGTCTATATGAAAAGCAACTAATTTATTATATTTGTTTTTTCTATATTTTTTTAACATTTTTTTTTCCTATTATTTTTATAATCCCCCAAATAGACCATGCCCCATTTTTTATAAGCTCCTTTTAAAATAAAACTTTTCAGAATGTTTTCTAATCGGGGAAAATATACTTTTGGGTGGGGGTGCCATATGGAACTCTTTCAAAAATATATTTTTCCCCATAAGAAAACATCTTAAAAAGGTTTTTTTAAGGGTAGCGTTATAAAATAAATGGGGCATGGCTTTTTGGGGGGTTAAAAAATAATTGGACAAAAAAATTGTTGATAAAATATAAAATAAAATATATTACACCCACCCTCTCTCCGACAATTAGGCGAGTATTTAATTGAACTATGTCGGACAGGTCTACTGTGTTATTTTATAACATAAAAGTAAACAAAAAACAACTAAAAACAACCTTAATAAAAGAAAATAAAAGAAACAAAGCAAAGCAAAAAAAAAACCAACTAAATACAGGTGAAAGTTCCTATTAAAATGAATAGATATGTCTTGAGTTCATGATATTAGAAATTTCATCATGTTGTTCACCTTGTGTCGTCCGTGATATAATTATAAAATTGATGCATATCTTATTTCTTGGGAAACATGCCAACATCTATCATTCAATTATGCTTCTTTTTGATAAGCTTATGAGACAGCACCATTTGTTCAATTGGAAAATATGTTTAATCTGAACATGCTAAGAAACTTGTAAAACAATACGAGACGAAAATGCGTTATTGAATAAGTATTACCTGTCATTTTGGTTGAGAACTTTGGCTTTATTTACTTTTTTCACCCTGGTAACGGGTTTTCCCAATATCTACTTTTGTTTCTATTTATAGTTCACATTGAATTGATACATGTGATATTTACATTTAAATATACCTTGTAATGACTGTTTTATTTTAACTGAGTGATATGATAAAACATATGTTCTTTCTTTCTGTGTTGTCATATTTAAAAAAAAATTGAATACGACTATACATACTAAATATTTGACTATTTCATAAACATGATAAAACAATATCTGTAAACATGGTAAAATGTAGTTTCGAGCAACACTAACGATGTTGTTTGTACAAACTTCGTAACCACACAAACACACATACGTACATGAGTTAACCACAAACACAAACAGAAATAAAATTAATAAAACACAATGTCTTATACTCGATAATTGATTAGGGCAAAATTCAGAGATATATATATATATATATATATATATATACAAGTCAAAATTGAAAACAACGTTCAAACCTATGATTGCGTTGGATAAAAACCGCAATTTTTATACGTGTGCATGTAAAACAAATTTCTTGTTAGAGGGGTCTAAATACAGCACAAACAACATTTTTCAAAAGAACAAAAAAGTGAAAAAGTATATTTTAACAAAACGCATTTGACTAACAGGTCGAACAACAAATGTTCTTAAATCCTGCTGACTGCCATTGGCGATTGCCAAATAAACGGATCACAAGGTGAAATAAATGGATCTAAACTATAAATTTAATACCAAACATAAAACAATAAACTTGCGGCGAAGATAGTATACCGCAAACAAAGGTGCAAAGATTTTTCGTACACCATATCCGGATTTCGACAGTTAATGTCTCTTTAGTGATGTTAGGAATCGAAACGGTTATTGGAAGGCCACATAATTTACCTCAATTTAGGATAGACTCTTGAATTATGAGGAGTCAAAATAGGATGAACGGATCATATAAACTCTAAGGCAAATATGATACAATCCCAAACGAAAAAATATAAACAAGTCTGAATTGAAAACAACGTTCAAACCTATGATTGCGTTGGATAAAAACCGCATTTTTTTTACGTGTGCATGCAAAACAAATTTCTTGTTAGAGGGGTCTAAATACAGCACAAACAACATTTTTCAAAACACCAAAAAAGTGAAAAAGTAAATTTAAACAAAACGCATTTGACCAACAGGTCAAACAGCAAATGTTCTTAAATCCTGCTGACTGCCATTGGCGATTGCCAAATAAACGGATCACAAGGTGAAATAAATGGATCTTAACTATAAATTTAATACCAAACAGAAAACAATAAACTTGCGGCGAAGATGGTATACCGCCAACAAAAATGCAAAGATTTTTCGTACACCATATCCGGATTTCGACAATTAATGTCTCTTCAGTGATGTTAGGAATCGAAACGGTTATTGGAAGGCCACATAATTTACCTCAATTTAGGATAGACTCTTGAAATTTGAGGACTCAAAATGGGATGAACGGATCATATAAACCCGAAGGCAGATATAATACAAGCCCAAACGAAAAAATATAAACAAGTCTAAATTGAAAACAACGTTCAAACCTATGATTGCGTTGGATAAAAACCGCAATTTTTATACGTGTGCATGCAAAACAAATTTCTTGTTAGAGGGGTCTAAATACAGCACAAACAACAATTTTCAAAAGACCAAAAAAGTGAAAAAGTATATTTTAACAAAACGCATTTGACTAACAGGTCGAACAACAAATGTTCTTAAATGATGCTGACTGCCATTGGCGATTGCCAAATTAACGGATCACAAGGTGAAATAAATAGATCTTAACTATAAATTTAATACCAAACAGAAAACAATAAACTTGCGGCGAAGATGGTATGCCGCAAACAAAGGTGCAAAGATTTTTCGTACACCATATCCGGATTTCGACAATTAATGTCTCTTCAGTGATGTTAGGAATCGAAACGGTTATTGGAAGGCCACATAATTTACCTCAATTTAGGATAGACTCTTGAATTATGAGGAGTCAAAATAGGATGAACGGATAATATAAACCCGAAGGCAAATATAATACAAGCCCAAACGAAAAAATATAAACAAGTCTAAATTAAAAACAACGTTCAAACCTATGATTACGTTGGATAAAAACCGCAATTTTTATACGTGTGCATGCAAAACAAATTTCTTGTTAGAGGGGTCTAAATACAGCACAAACAACATTTTTCAAAAGACCAAAAACGTGAAAAAGTATATTTTAACAAAACGCATTTGACTAACAGGTCGAACAACAAATGTTCTTAAATCCTGCTGACTGCCATTGGCGATTGCCAAATAAACGGACCACAAGGTGAAATAAATGGATCTTAACTATAAATTTAATACCAAACAGAAAACAATAAACTTGCGGCGAAGATGGTATACCGCAAACAAAGGTGCAAAGATTTTTCGTATACCATATCCGGATTTCGACAATTAATGTCTCTTCAGTGATGTTAGGAATCGAAACGGTTATTGGAAGGCTACATAATTAACCTCAATTTAGGATAGACTCTTAAATTATGAGGAGTCAAAATAGGATGAACGGATCATATAAACCCTAAGGCAAATATAATACAATCCCAAACAAAAAAATATAAACAAGTCTGAATTGAAAACAACGTTCAAACCTATGATTGCGTTGGATAAAAACTGCAATTTTTATACGTGTGCATGCAAAACAAATTTCTTGTTAGAGGGGTCTAAATACAGCACAAACAACATTTTTCAAAAGACCAAAAAAGTGAAAAAGTATATTTTAACAAAACGCATTTGACTAACAGGTCGAACAACAAATGTTCTTAAATCCTGCTGACTGCCATTGGCGATTGCCAAATAAACGGATCACAAGGTGAAATAAATGGATCTTAACTATAAATTTAATACCAAACAGAAAACAATAAACTTGCGGCGAAGATGGTATACCGCAAACAAAGGTGCAAAGCTTTTTCGTATACCATATCCGGATTTCGACAACTAATGTCTCTTCAGTGATGTTAGGAATCGAAACGGTTATTGGAAGGCCACATAATTTACCTCAATTTAGGATAGACTCTTGAATTTTGAGGAGTCAAAATAGGATGAACGGATCATATAAACTCTAAGGCAAATATAATACAATCCCAAACGAAAAAAATATAAACAAGTCTGAATTGAAAACAACGTTCAAATCTATGATTGCGTTGGATAAAAACCGCAATTTTTATACGTGTGCATGCAAAACAAATTTCTTGTTAGAGGGGTCTAAATACAGCACAAACAACATTTTTCAAAAGACCAAAAAAGTGAAAAAGTATATTTTAACAAAACGCATTTGACTAACAGGTCGAACAACAAATGTTCTTAAATACTGCTGACTGTCATTGGCGATTGCCAAATAAACGGATCACAAGGTGAAATAAATGGATCTTAACTATAAATTTAATACCAAACAGAAAACAATAAACTTGCGGCGAATATGGTATACCGCAAACAAAGGTGCAAAGATTTTTCGTACACCATATCCGGATTTCGACAATTAATGTCTCTTCAGTGATGTTAGGAATCGAAACGGTTATTGGAAGGCCACATAATTTACCTCAATTTAGGATAGACTCTTGAATTTTGAGGAGTCAAAAAAGGATGAACGGATCATATAAACCCGAAGGCAAATATAGTACAAGCCCAAACGAAAAAATATAAACAAGTCTAAATTGAAAACAACGTTCAAACCTATGATTGCGTTGGATAAAAACCGCAATTTTTATACGTGTGCATGCAAAACAAATTTCTTGTTAGAGGGGTCTAAATACAGCACAAACAACATTTTTCAAAAGACCAAAAAAGTGAAAAAGTATATTTTCACAAAACGCATTTGACTAACAGGTCGAACAACAAATGTTCTTAAATCCTGCTGACTGCCATTGGCGATTGCCAAATAAACGGATCACAAGGTGAAATAAATGGATCTTTACTATAAATTTAATACCAAACAGAAAACAATAAACTTGCGGCGAAGATGGTATACCGCAAACAAAGGTGCAAAGATTTTTCGTACACCATATCCGGATTTCGACAATTAATGTCTCTTCAGTAATGTTAGGAATCGAAACGGTTATTGGAAGGCCACATAATTTACCTCAATTTAGGATAGACTCTTGAATTTTGAGGAGTCAAAATAGGATGAACGGATCATATAAACCCGAAGGCAAATATAATACAAGCCCAAACGAAAAAATATAAACAAGTCTAAATTGAAAACAACGTTCAAACCTATGATTGCGTTGGATAAAAACCGCAATTTTTATACGTGTGCATGCAAAACAAATTTCTTGTTAGAGGGGTCTAAATACAGCACAAACAACATTTTTCAAAAGACCAAAAAAGTGAAAAAGTATATTTTCACAAAACGCATTTGACTAACAGGTCGAACAACAAATGTTCTTAAATCCTGCTGACTGCCATTGGCGATTGCCAAATAAACGGATCACAAGGTGAAATAAATGGATCTTTACTATAAATTTAATACCAAACAGAAAACAATAAACTTGCGGCGAAGATGGTATACCGCAAACAAAGGTGCAAAGATTTTTCGTACACCATATCCGGATTTCGACAATTAATGTCTCTTCAGTAATGTTAGGAATCGAAACGGTTATTGGAAGGCCACATAATTTACCTCAATTTAGGATAGACTCTTGAATTTTGAGGAGTAAAAATAGGATGAACGGATCATATAAACCCGAAGGCAAATATAATACAAGCCCAAACGAAAAAATATAAACAAGTCTAAATTGAAAACAACGTTCAAGCCTATGATTGCATTGGATAAAAACCGCAATGTTTATACGTGTGCATGCAAAACAAATTTCTTGTTAGAGGGGTCTAAATACAGCACAAACAACATTTTTCAAAAGACCAAAAAAGTGAAAAAGTATATTTTAACAAAACGCATTTGACTAACAGGTCGAACAACAAATGTTCTAAAAACCTGCTAACTGCCATTGGCGATTGCCAAATAAACGGATCACAAGGTGAAATAAATGGATCTTAACTATAAATTTAATACCAAACAGAAAACAATAAACTTGCGGCGAAGATGGTATACCGCAAACAAAGGTGCAAAGAATTTTCGTACACCATATCCGGATTTCGACAATTAATGTCTCTTCAGTGATGTTAGGAATCGAAACGGTTATTGGAAGGCCACATAATTTACCTCAATTTAGGATAGACTCTTGAATTTTGAGGAGTCAAAATAGGATGAACGGATAATATAAACCCGAAGGCAAATATTATGTTTCTATGTAAACAAGAAACTATTAAATTTGATTTCATATTCCATTTCTATGTATGCATGTTTAACAATGTCTAGTTGCCCGATGTTACTAAATGTTTAATTATGAAAAAATCGACTTTTTTCCTATAAATTGTATTTGAAGTTAAAGTTTTCATTGTTAAACATTTGCCAAATTTTCATGATTTTTTTTTTTTTGGCATTTCTATTGTATCTGTAAAATAATATTTTCAACATATCGCATTTATTGTAGTACTTCAAAAAAGTGGATTAGAGTTGTTTTAATGCACAGTACAAACCTTGTCATGTGTGATGTAAGAGTGGTGGAGGTCTGGAACTAATTATCAGATGTTAGTTTTTTCACAGATGCGATTAGTTTACAACCACTGTCGGTATTGCATCAGATAATTGTCAAATATTATCAGATTATTACATGGCATTTTTCATATTAGATGTTTTATCAGCCCAATGATAAATATGTTAGCTATCATGATAATGCTTCCTCATGGAGATATACATATTTATCATATACTTATAGAAAATAATGGTATAATTGTACCCCATGATTAAATACTTATTTGTACATATATTTAAATTTGAAAAATTGCCTTAGCCGTGTGATATGACTTTTGGCGCAATCAACAGTTTTTTCTAGGACGTCATATTTAGAGGAATCATGTATAAATGACCCTTAATGGTGGTAATGTTAATAAAGATACTTGTATAAAACTAGATATCACTGGAATCAGAATTTTCTCTAGTTTATAATGAAATAAAAATAAATTGTACTTTTAATATTATAAAAAAAAGTTTTCTCCAGAGAAAATGGGAAAAACATTGCCAAATCTTAACATAAAAAACCTGAAATCAGGTCATGTGCATACCCATGAAGACATGATACAGGCACATTTTACATAATCATAACTGTAAGAATTTCATAGATTTTGAAATGGTCTTTCAAAAAATTCATGCTTCAGGGTACGTTCGCCTGCTCTGAAAAGATCTACAGTGACTGCAAATAAGATTTCAATTTCCACTGCCAAATAAACAGGATGTTTACAGTGTTGTCTCCCCTCAAAACATATATATTTAATCAAATTATTAAATTATTTTAATCATTCAACCAATTTAAACTGAAGCTAGTTAACTTATTTTAACAATCAAATAAAAAAAAACATGATACTTTTTCAACAATTGTTTTGATAAAAAGGGATTTCCTTTCATGGCTTTTTTTAGTCGGGGAATAACCCCTAGTTTTTTATACGAAACTGTTTATAGCACCCTTTGTTGTCAACTGCTTCCGGTTTATATCAACTGCTACCGTTTTATATCAGTTGCTTCCGGTTAATATCGCATGCTTTGCTGTAACGTTATCGCATGACATTTCGATGTCATTCGGCAATTTCGGGGAAATATACCCCAATGGGACGGGGTTTTTTTTGTGAGTAAAACATAACAAAATTGGATAGGAAAAAATATTAGGAATCAGGAAAATATCTTAATAAAAAATGCGAAACAAATATTACAACAAAAGCATTTTTTCAAAGTTTTAAAATATTTTTTGTCTATATGTCTTCTGTTGAAGTATATGATTAAAAGAACATAACATGTCATTTTTCATATCAGATCCATTATCAGCCCATGGTCAAAATCATCCATCGAGACTGTCGGCTCTCGGGCTGATATCATGACCTAGGGCTGATAAGGGGACTGATATGAAAAATGCCATGTTATAATCTATATCTATCAAATATTGGAAGAAAAAAGAACTGATGTGATGTCTTCTGTTTATGTACATTGGGAAAATTCAAAGTCATTGAAATCATTCATAATACTACATACGATTCTAGATTATCATTATCATAGAAAAATTATGAGACAAACTATTCAAAAGAATCGAAACAACATTTACTAAGTATTGATCAAAACGTCAATAACTGCTGTTATGTAATAGGGATTGGCTTGAGTAAAAAACCGTAGTTGCCATCGTCTCAGAATCTGTATTTCTTCTTTTTTATCATCTCCTGATTTTTTTGCATTTGATTCACCTAGATGTTTTGTGCTCGCAAAGGTTCAAATATTAGGTATTGCATTATGCTCATATTCTATAGATTTCGTGCGCGCTTGGTCAAACATTTAAAAGCTAATATATATACGAGTCACGATAAGCATACATTTTCATTTCTTATAGGCATATCGTCATTCAATTAAGTAGAATGTATTTAATGCTCATTTAAGTTGTGAAAGCATATTACCGCAGTCACACGAGGCCACGATCGCACTACGATCTGTGAAAAAAATGCAAATTTTCACGATCGAAGTGCGGTCGTGTAGATCGCAGTAAGGTCGTAGTCCGGTCGTGGTGAGGTCTTCATGATTGTGATGAGCGTGGCCAACTTTGAACATGATCAAAACAATCGTGGTGCGGTCGTGGCGAAAACTGGTAGTAGTAGAAGCGTAGTGAGAGCGCAGTAAGGTCGTGGTAAGATCGCAAAGGTCGCGGTACCATCGTAGTGAGAGCGTAGTGAAAACGCGATTCAAGTCTGAGAGATTGCGGTACGATCTCACAGCGATGTTACTGTGACCTTTCTGCGACCATCACGTTCTAACTGCGACCCAACCACGCTTCCACTACGACTATACCATGTTTATACCACGCTGTTCAATATCATAGTACGATTCTAGAACGCCCATGCCGCCCTTATCACGCTCTTCTTACGATCTGACTACGGTCATATCACGACCATCATGCTCATTGTCGTTGTTACATGAAATACAGAATGTATATAAAAGCTCTCCTGTTTTTTTTTTGTCTGTAAGTAATTTGGACCTCTTGTCCTTTTTCTCCAAAGGCTCAACCATTCTTGACAAATCTGCATGTCATCCCTACTTTCGTTCACTTAAAAATCGTCATTTGATCTTGATGTACCAGCAATAAATTGTGATTGAGTTTGTATTGGTCGGTCCGACATCTCTACTGGATAAGGATTCGTTACTATCAGAGCCCCCTCTGCCTCTATCCCTACACCTACCACCACGCCCACGAGATCTGGTAGATTTTTGTGGCATGACTGGAATTTGTTTCCCCTATTATTGTGTGATGACGTTGTTTAAATCTTACCGATAATTGACTTTTTCTTATTATATATTTCTTGTATAACTATGTTTAAACATTGTCAACTCTAAAACTTTTTACTATTCTTGCCTATCTTTTACAAACGGAACACCTGTAAATTGTTTACTTCAAATGACGAACAATGACATCATTACCTGTTTTGGTAGTCACCAGTTCCGGTTTTGGTAATTTAGGTATTTTCCGAAATGGCAAATAGTAAACGGTAAACCAAATCGGTAGATTGGTATACGTAAGTATAAATACGGCGGAGAATACGGATAAGACTTGAGTACGACTTTACCCTGGGCAAGTAACACACGCTAATTCCAAGCGATTTTAATATACACGTACAGATACCATTTACCAGACCAAGAAGTAATCAGACAGTCAACACTATTACAATGTCCAAGGAAACTACTTCCGTATAATGTGGGTTTGTTTATTCCTTCACAAGCTGCATTTAGAGAATAACTTCTCGAGAGTAACTTTATCTTTTGGCATGAATTTGATTTACCATATGCCGATTACCATACTACAGTTAGTAAACATTCTGGGTATATTTTTCCGCTATCCATTTTCTTTAATTCCCGATATTCTAAGACTAAGGGTAATAAAGTATTTATTTGTTAGACTAGAATACTGTTACGTTATTTAATCTTTGTATGTAATGTTGATATTTAATGCATCTTAAAGTTAATACAAGTTGATTTTTTTAACGAGTCTATTTTCCTTACAAACATCGAGAGTTACCATACAAAAACCTTTACTCCAATCTACCCTTTTGTATACGAGTCATTACATTACCAGAGTAACCAACCTTACCCGAGGGGTAGACAGATAACCAGAGTACAACGAAACCAAAGTACCACGCTACCAAAGAAGGGTCACCAGTTATAACTTTTATTTCATATATACTTTTACATTCTTACAAAACCCATTCTTATAACAACGCACTAAGGGATACACATTTATAGTTTAACACTAAGGCCCGACCGCTCGGTTTTCGTTACAGTGGTGGCAGCGGAGGCAAGTACCTACATTTTTATATTCTTACAATAAGTTTAATTATATTTAAGATAAGGCATAAACAAAAATAAGTAAAATGGATAGCGCGGAAAATAAATTTGAAACGCCTAGGTTAACTGCCAAGGGTAGACCAGTGCTCCCCCGATCTCGGTCCTGTGAAATATTCCATGATCTGACGCCGACCGGAGAGATAAGCATAAGAGTGAACCAAGATCAATGGCCCTCACAAGAGAATACGCATAGATACGAAAAGGATTGTATACATCATACTGACAAAAGGCCATTGTCAGGAGATCTATCACCATCGAGGAAAGTGGCCATTGACCAAGTTTCAAATAGGGCAACGGTTGTGCATTTGGAAAAAAAAATGCGACGCGTCCGGTAAAACAGAATTTTGTTGAAGAGTCAAGCACTCTTTATGACCATGCTGCCAGGTCTAGGTATGGGTTTAGGAGTCAGAAAGCAATGGATACTGCTGAGGGAGACTCCATGAATACAAGACGGGTCGCGACGTCTTGTAAATCCGATGCCCGACGGGGTGGATGGGATTAGGGAGATTTACCTAGGACTTTGGACCGGGGCGTACTCCATATGAGGCAATGTACCAAGCATTACTTTTGACGCCCAGCGAACGATTCAGAGTTGGGGTTAACGGGACCGACCATGAACACCGTACTGATGAAATGACCAGTAATTTAAATTATGCTGGCATTAGCAATAAACCAAATTTTCAGCGTGATTATGATATAAACTTACAAAATACAAACTGTTACAAAAAGAAACCAGCACTTTATGATGGGGAGAGTAATTGGGAAGACTATTTAGTTCAGTTTGAATTAATAGACAACTTTCGAGTTCGATGCATTTCCGTTAAAAACTCTGGTTTTAGTGAACATCATTCGTGCGTTTAGGGGCATCGTCACTTCCGTTCCAATGTTGAGCAAGTGGTTGGAAAACTATAATGCTATATTGCACGAATTATTCGGCAAATTAAATTCTCATAATTGACAATCAGCACTACTGTCATTAGGGAATTGTGATTAAATACTTACAAAACAAACATTATTTCTAGTTTATCCTGCACAATGACGATCACTAAGACGCTTGATGAACGTTAATAGTGCAGGGATACAGGCGATCCCCTCTATCTGGTAAATGACGTCATAAAGGCGCGCATAATTGACGAGTTTTTTCCGGTGAAGGATGAATTGAAAAGTGGTCTATTGCAGCAATTAATAAATGGTCTGACCTAGAGAAAGCTTTATAATTAGCTACTAGCTTAAGAGGTACCGCTCAAAGTATTTTAACAGATTTAAGACTAGAGATGCGGACCAATTTCATACAACTGACTGCCGCTTTAGCGTCACGTTTTCAACCAGAAAACCAAGCAGAAATGTACAGGGCGCAAATGAAAAGTAAAAAACGCGGACGCACGGAACAAATACCTGTGTTACGCCAAGACATAAAACGTCTTGTAAGATTAGCGTATCCATCAGCTCCAATGGAGGTTAGGGAACATTTAGCACGTGATTGTTTTATTGATTCCCTAAATGATGCTGACATGGAATGGGTTTTTTTCCAGGCCATATATTTAAATTGTGTATCACCGTCTCATTGTTGCAGACATAGATATACATGTACCAATGATTATTGAGTTTGATTTTTAATGATAAAAGTCCATGTATATTGTATAAGGGAAAGAGTATTTTTTTTAAATTGAATGTCAATTTATTTCAGATTTTTATTAATAGTGTTTACATTTATTGATTGTTTAAATATGTAACTTAAAACAAATTGAAATTCTATTGTACAATAGCGTTTTATGAACGTTTGTCCCGCTGAGAATATTTGATGATGCTTTATAAACATTTATCAAAATACACAGAATTAGTTCTGATGTTAGAACATTCATCACGCGAAGAAGATGTATTGGTGCTTTATGAACATTCGTCAAGTGAAGAAGATATGTCGGTGCTCTATAAACATTCGTCAAAATAAACAGAACTCGTGTTTTATGAACAATCGTTATGAGAAGAAGAGATGTTGGAGTTATAAGAACATTTACAAGATTAAAGGATCATAAAGAACAGTGCGGAATTCAAGCTTTGCGTGAAGACGTATATGAACAATGAACAATGAACACTCAAAAGATTGTATTATATTTGATCAAATATTGTTTTATAATTTTGATTATGTATGATATGGAGTATTTAATTAATTATATTGAAGAACTTGTTTTAAATTCTAGGAAATTCCTATTCATGTTTGGGGACAAACATTATTTTTCAATGGTGGGGAGAGTGTAACGAAATGCGGGTTTCCTGAAATGGAACTTGTTTCCCCTATTATTGTGTGATGACGTTGTTTAAATCTTACCGATAATTGACTTTTTCTTATTATATATTTCTTGTATAACTATGTTTAAACATTGTCAACTCTAAAACTTTTTATTATTCTTGCCTATCTTTTACCAAGATTATTTAAGGGTAAAATTGATTTATGACAACTCCCCTCTACTTCAGCTGATTTAGTCTCGATATCTTAAACATTTGATATCTTGGTTATAATAATAATTGGTATGAGTTGTAAGCATAAAACATAGATTAATTACAAATTCATATAAACACACATATGAACAAGTATTCACAAACACATTAACATTAAAACACTCAGTCAGTAGTCCTTAATACTAAAATTTTGTATTGCCATATTGCTTTACTGTTTATTAACCTGAAGGTTTAAAATGTATTTAAAAAACATATCCGAGTGTAAGATTACAGATTGAGAACGTTCCAATAAATGTCTGCAAACTATTATGAAAAAGTTGTAAAGAATGAACTCTTTGGTGAAAAAGTAATGAATTGCATTTGTGTACTTAAGTTATGTAAATCGGAAAAATATGTATTGTCAACAACTGTTTACGATAAATCTGAATTTTTTTACCGAAAATGAACATGGAAAATATTATTACTTTCGTATACGATAGTTAGAATAGTTATTTGACCTACCATAGGGCTAAAAATTTTAAAAAACATATCCGAGTGTAAGATTACAGAATGTCCCAACAAATGTCTGCAAAATATTATGAAAAAAATTGTAAAGAATGAACTCTTTGGTGATAAGTAATGAATTACATGTGTGTACTTAAGTTATATAAATCGGGAAAATATGTATTGTCAACAACTGTTTATGATAAATCTGAGTTTCTTTACCGAAAATGAACATGGAAAATGTTATTACTATTGTATACGATAATTCTGTGTTTCTATACCAGAAATGAACATGAAAAATCTTATATTCTTGATCATGATTCGAAGCTCATTTTGACTAAAAGATGTTCACAAATCAACATTGAACCAACTTTGAAAGCACAATATGTCTTTCAAAGTATGGACGCTGAATAATACTGACTAACCACAAATTTGCATACGAAAATTTAAAAACAATAAAAAAACAAAACACAAAGATGATATGCAAGTCGTTTGAATGTATGCCGCGAACATACATTTCTAGCACTGATATTAACAGATGTCAAGCTGTTTATAAATTGACTTGAAATGAAAAAACCTTATTAAAAATAATAGAATCCAACAAGAATGTGTCCATAGTACACGGATGCCCCACTCGCACTATCATTTTCTATGTTCAGTGGACCATGAAATCGGGGTTAAAAACTCTAATTTGGCATTAAAATTAGAAAGATCATATCATAGGAAACATGTGTACTAAGTTTAAAGTTGACTGGACTTCAACTTCATCAAAAACTACCTTGACTACTTTAACCTGAAGCGAGATAGACGGACGAACGGACGAACGAACGGACGAACGGACGCACAGATCAGAAAACATAATGCCCCTCTACTATCATAGGTGGGACATAAAAATGCATATGCATTAGTGATTAGCTTTCAGTAATATTTCCTTACGTGATCATAAGATTTATTTTTGTCAATCATGTTCCAATATATTTGAAAAAAATGAGTACTACCATAAGCATATCAGTACTTGTGGGATAAATGCGGTCTGAGCAGATAATTCTGCAATCAAAATGCAAGAACATAACATCAGCATCTGAAACATATAGCGGTAAACTTTTACTTATCACTTCTATATGAATCACTAAGTTACTGATTTCTCCATTATAAAATAAATTGTAATAAGTACCTACGTATAAAATATGACTACTTATTTAATAATGAGCACTTATCAAGTACACCTGATTCTATAATCTCTGTCTTTATCAGCAAGAATTTGACGTCAATGTGTCGTAGCAGTAAAAACGATTGTTTTTCCACCGATAAACATTTACAACACATACTGAGCTTGTCATTTTTTTTTTCTATAAACACGAACTTATGAGAACCATTCGTAAAACAAAAAAATATATAACTACTTTAGTGAATTTTGTGTATCTGTATTATAATCATGTATTTAGCAAAATGTTGTATAACTTATCTTGAGTTGAAACTTTCTTACATATGTACAGCGTCTCAGGAACTTCTGACTGTGTGTTGTTGATGTTTTAAACATACGCCTACTCTTTAGTTATCGCACGAGGTTTAACTATTCTTTGTTTGGCTTTAACTAGGAACTTCATTCTTGACTCTGCTACTCTGAGCGTATTTGTTGATTGTCTAGTTGCTGTGTAGATCATATTTCTCTTTCTTTCTTTTATTTCCAACCAATACCATCAATTGTTTTACCTTCAAGGGATTGATTTGTGACAAATTCTAAATAGATAACTGCTAAAAATGTATTTTTTGCAAGTAAATTATATGAGAACATTCAATAATGAACTTTTTCACAAAAGTCTAATTTGAGGGTAAAAATGGCACTATGACAGAAGTACGAGAGAAATCTATTGTTCAACGTCTTCGATATATTTAAAACGGAGAGTTGATAATTGCAAGTGTCTTCGTCTGTTATTCAGAGTGTCAAAAAGTATCGTTTTCAAAGAGGTTGAAAACTACTCACATAACGACGAAAACGTTTTATTTAGTACAAAACTTCGTATTCTTCTACAAACTGGCCTCCACAAACAAACAAAACCTTGCCGGACGTTTCAAAACAAATATCACTTGGCTTTTTGATTTTGTCAAATTTATCGGACAAAGTTTTTCTTTTCCTTCCATCTTCTGATATCACATGCAATGTACAAGTTTCACCACATGTTATTATACAACCTTGACTATTAACAGTAACGGCAACTATTCTTTTCATATGCTCGTCCTTGTAGCAAACTATTTTGGAACCCTCAGTTGTTATTGCTACTACCTCGTCGATTGCAGATGTATACAGTAAACGTTTGTTTTTTGACATCGGTTGCAGTACATTTTTCTTAGTATAGTTTGTATCAATGTTGAAACACTCTTGTAAATCTGTATTTTCAATGTTCATTTCTTGCAGTTTATCCTCTGTGATACAGTACATGAATGTATCTAATACACAGAGTCCACCAGTACTCACATAATCAGTTTCTATTTCTTGGTGCGATTTCAATATACCTTCTTTCCTCTGGAAAGTAGATATTGTCAAGCAATTCAAAACGAAAAATGTAAGGCTTTTGCATGCCACACTTTGGATCCTATTTTCGAGCGTTGTGTTGGCTACACATGCGCCAGTTACACAATCGACTGCATTTAACGCCCCATTCATAGTCTTACCAATATGTCCACCACCAACCAAAATGATGTTGTCCATCGAACAAATAGCACTAACTTCAAACGCAAAAGAACTTTTTTTGTGTCTCAATTTTATGTTTTTGATTGAACCGGTATCCAATGGATTAACATTAATGAATTCATTCAGGTCAATTGGTACATTACAATTTACTTTAATTGGCACATTGCAATACACTTCGATTTTCCCGAATTGATCTTCTTTTTCTACTTTGTGTAATTTTCTATTAATTGCAAATATAGCTTCTTCAACTGAATCTGCATTTAAAATTTTGATTTGTTAAATCTCTGAGTTGGTACCATCATAGCGTTTGTCGAGAATTGAACAAGACTTTTTTTGCCTTAGAAATTAAAAACAATTTTCTTAATTTTCAGAATTGGCTTCCTTTCTTTTTTTCTTTTTCAGATCTCCTTTCGAAAACATTTGCTTTATTTAATTTTTCTGATTTATTTTTGCCATATAACTTGACACTATAGCCTTTCAGATAATTTCGAAAAGAAGAAAAAAGTAAAAAAAGAAAACAACAATTGAGAAAGCAAATAAAAAGAAAGTATGTGAAACAAACAAACAGGAGAAGACAGTATAACGTCAAAAAGAATTATTTGTTAGTTTCTTTTCTCTTATCGATTTCCATTGACACAGTTATTTATACGCTTTTCGAAATCAAGACTTTCTTACATCAATAATTTTATCCTAAGGGTAGATCGAAATTCCTACTTTAATTTACATTTAATAAAGTATTATGAAATGCAGAGAAAATTTTATTTTTGCAATGAAACATTATAAAGAGACAATGGACTTAATAAAACATTTTATAACAATTTTTTTTCCATTCAAAGTGAACATCAAATTCAAATTCCGCCTATCCACACTAGCCCTATCTGTTGAAAATCATAAAACTAGGACTCAACATGGATGAAAGGAATTATACAGACTTCTTTCCAAACATAAAGAAGTAACCACGCATATTTTAAATCGATGGCATGCGTAAATAAATTAACTGTATTTATTTATTTATTTGAATGCAATGTAAAGAAAAACACAATCACACATGTGACTGAATAAAAAAGGAATATTAAAATAACTATACAATTTCAACAATATATATCAAATCACAGATCAGAGGTCACTGGTACATAAAATAGAAAATATTAAGTTGAATTCGGGATGGTACCCCGCTATGAACTATATAACTGCATATTTATACAAATAGATTTGCAATATAGTACGAATTCATTTGTTCCTCCAGCAATCAAAGCTTACTAGAATTGAGAATAAGCAGTATAGGAGGATAAGTTGGCACTGCTAGCTGTTTGCTCGTATTCAATTAAAGAAAAATGAATAGGTTCTCTTTAAAGAAGCGGACCTCATGCAACCGCAACCCCTGATTCGCCCGATATTTTGCTTCTTATCTAATACTTTTCCTCTTTTTTTTTTTGTTCGATTTCCATAATTTCGTTCCGATTCGTTCGATTTTGTTTCTATTGCATCTTCTATATTATGGGAACATTTAATCAGATAAGAAAAAGACAAAGACATTTCTATTTTTGTAAATTAGAATAAAATCGATTTTTCATTTTCAAAAGGGAGACAATTTCAAGTTTTTAATGTTACCTTGGATGTAAGTTTTTAATGTACTATTAGTTTATTGAATAATTCTATTTTTAGTCTATTCATATCATTTTGATAACATACATGTTTTGTTTGGTATTCACCTGTATAGTGATAGTTCATTGAAATCTTTGTAAATAAAACATTTCATTCATAAATCGTTGAGTGAATACAATAGAATAACATGTTCGCATGTTGAATGTAATCCTTACGCTGGTCTTTAAATAGTCAAGATATAGTTTAAAGGGAGTGAGTCGATGTATCGAGGACTCTGTTCGTTTATCTACGTTCGTATGAAGGTACAAAAGAGTAAAGTCTGTTGATTGAGTATGCTACAGCTTTCGTTGAGAGTAATTTGTAAAAAACATCCAAAAAAATTAAAGAATCTAGCAAAATGGTTTATCTTTACAAAAAATAAACAAGTTAACCCAAGAATTATATGTGTGTAATATCTGAATAAAAGTACAAGAGAGTCTTTCAAATCTTCGTTGCAGTCATTTTGAAAATGAAAGATAAACGAGGCTTCAGAATAAAAACAGTACAAAAACACTGAAGAAGCTTAATATCATTAAAGGTACAAATTTAACGGCACCGGATGCGCGTGTCGACCATTAATGTCCATTCATGACTCTTCGGTTATGCCAAAATATTTGAAATCCAAAATCTAATGTAAATTGTTAAAAAGGACTAACATATTAATTATTTCCCTTACAAATAAGTGCAAACAAATTTTGTTTTTTTATATTACCAGTTATTCATTTCCGTTGATGAGCATCATACATTAATTCTAATCAGTCTGTTGATAATTTGTAACCATGAAATGTTTTGATATTTGATAAACTAAGTTCCTTTTTATGTTTTTATGTGATTCAATCAGTTAAAAGTGACTATACACAAGACTAAATCTATTGGATGTTGGATGTGTACTGATTGATATATTCGTTTTAACAAATTATTTTCAATTAGTTGTTATTGGCTCTGAGCTAGCTTTCAGTTAACTACATGTACTCTGAGATATGTACCGTGTGTTTTTTTGTGTTTGTGTGTTACGGTTTTTATGTGCTTTGAATTGATCTGATGAGTTAGGCCTATTTCAACTGATTTTCATAGTCTGTTTTGTTTTTATTTTATCTTTTTTTGTTCTGTGTATCGATCTTTTGAGTTAAGCCAATGGCTACAGTTTTTTTTTCTGTTGTATTGTTACACAATTGTCCCTTATTAGGGAAGTGGTTTGGTGCCAACAAGCACGTTTAGCCCCGCCACATTCTATTAGTGCCTGTACCAATTCAGGAGCCTGGATTCAGTGGTTGTCGCTTGTTGCTGTATATAATTGTTCTTCGTTCTGTGATTTGTACATAAATCGGGCCGTTAGTATTCTCGTTTAAATAGACCACTTTCGAGTTATGTCCTTCACCGGAAAAAATCGTGAATTATGCGCGCCTTTGTGACATCATTTACCAGATAGAGGGGATCGCCTGTATCCCTGCACTATAAACGTTTATCAAGCGTCTAAATTAGTGATCGTCATTGTGCAGGATAAACTAGAAATAATATTTGTCCTGTAGGTACTTAATCACAATTCCCTAATGATAGCAGTGCTGATTGTCATTTATAAGATTTTAATTTGCCGAATAATTCGTGTAATATAGCATCATATTTTTCTAACCAATAGCTCAACATGGGAGCGGAAGTGACGATGCCCCTAAACGCACGAATGATGTTCACTAAATCCAAAGTTTTTAACGGAAATGCATCTAACTCGAAAGTTGTCTATTGTTCTACATTTATCATTTCGGGCCTTTTATATCTTACTACGTTGTATGGGTTTGCTCATTGTTGAAGGTCATACGATGAGCTACAGCTGTTAACTTCTATGTCATGATGGCAATTTAATTCAGGTAGGCGTTAATGGTAGCCTTTTCCACAATTATTGTTATTTATAATTGCACCATCGGTATCTTTACCCTCTATTATACATATCTCGGATTCCGAATGGTCAAATCTTATTGCTAAAAATAAATGTTTCTTGGAGTTATCTTATTTTATATCTGAGAGTCCAGAGTGAGTCTGAATGACATTAATGGAATGGGAAAATTTGAGTCTAAAAATAGAAACTCGTACCTCATTAGACATACCTCAAATAGCACTTGTAAGATTTTTTTTTTCACAGAATCTTTTACAAATTTATTATCTCAATGTTAATTTCTATTCAGACAAAACTAACAGGTTTTTGGGAAATACTTTTTATGAAAAAACATTTACTGCGAGACTAATATTTCCAATTGGTTGTGGGTATACGAAAAAAATAAGGTTGACATACTTGGGGAGGCCTGCTACGAATGATTCCGACAACAAATGTAGGCGTGTTATACACCACTGTGTAGATAAATCAATTAAAATTTACGGCATAACAAGTTTTAGTGGGGTAGACAACCGAGAAATCGAAATATAACGGAAGTTCGCGACCGGGTGACATTGTTTTTGAAGGTTTATAGGAGGGAAAAAAATTCAGAGACAAGTGCCTGTGCTGGATTGGTCGAACCAAAAACTTTACACAATTAACCATATCAAAATATATCATCAAACCGTAGCATAGAATGCTTGCAATCCATAAAAAATAGCTCATCGTTCATGTGTACTTCCTTGTTGATATGAAATCAAAATATCTTACAAACTGTCACATTGGTGTCTATACTTCGGATTACATTTCTTACACTAACGTTATAGAAAGTAAAGAAAGGCACGATCTTTCTAAAATGCAAAAAAAAAAATGGCTTTCATTTTAACATCGAGTATTCTTAGATTGCTGCTTTCTTATTCTTATTATCTCTGATGATGCTTTTGTTGTTTGTATATATCGAAAGAGTTATGACTGTTTCATTTGGTTGTATTGCTTTGTTGTTTCATTAATTGCATCTGGTTCATGGGTTGAATACTCACAGATATATTAAAAATCCGAGGATAAGCAGTTCTCATTACCTTAGAATGTAACATTCCTTTTCTTTAAATATGCAACTCGGTTATCTCTTTAATTTTTCGCATTTTGTTTCATCTATATAAGCATTAGAACATGTGGTATGATTGCCAATGAGACAAGTTGTATAGTTATGCTGTTTATAATTATCCACGTTGATAATCTTTACCAATTAAAGAAGATAGTTCGTTCAAGTGTAAAATAATATCATAAACAGTACTAGTTATACAACCGACTCAACGCGCATTTCGACAATTAGAAAAGTCTTATCAGTCATGCTCAAGCCAAAATATGTTAAAATTCAAACCCTTATACAAACAAGAACTGATAAAACCAAAAAAAGACTACACGAAATGCATAACCCAGAGTAGAAATTAACGCTCTGCATAATGGAGATGCATCCCTTTATTTAAATTGAAATCGCTTTTCTTTGTCGGAAAATTTTTGTGTAGCTCCTTCAAAAAACGAAAAGTTTCTTAAACTAGAAATGTGCCTTCCTCGTAAATTATCGAGAATTAAGAAATTATCGGATTTCCCTACAACTGTATAAAACAATTTGTATTTTGATATTTTACGCAAGTCATAACTTATCAAAACTGATGAAGTCCTCTTCATTACAACATACCTGATAGTTATGGCTCTAACATGGTCAAATCCAACTTGCGACCTTTAAGGGTTTAGTGGGCGACCGTGTGACCTGAAGTTTCTTTTAAAAGGACTTGTGACCTTAACATTGAATACGGTGGATATGTACGGATTGATACTAACGTCTGGAAGTACATTAATTATCTATAAGCTATAACTGGCTTTGAACGAGCCTAAGATTTCAATAACTGTGAGTACCATTAGATCGGTACTTCGTGTCTTTTGATTTTATGTTTGTTGCTTTTCATGCTTCATACCAATATACTAGTATTGAGTTAAGTCGTTTTCAACTGATTTTCACAGTTTCTTCTTGTGTTAAACTACTGTCCCAGGTTAGGGGAGGGTTGGGTGCTTACAAACATGTGTAACCCCGCCACATTCATTATGTGCATATCCCAAGTCAGGGACCTGTAATTCAATGGTTGTCGTTGGTTGCTGTCTCTTATATTTGTTTTTCGTTATTTGATTGTTATTTTAATGTATCAGGTCGTTGGTTTTCTCGTTTGAATAGTTTCATATTTTGTCATATCGGGGACTTTCATAGCTGACTATACAGTCTTGGAGTTGCTCGTTGTGTAAAGCCGTATTGTGACCTATAATTGCTTACAACCACGTTCTTTGGACTCTGGTGGATAGGATAGTTGTCTCATTGGCAATCAGACTACATCTCATTGTTCTGATAATGGTACCGGATATGGTTGTGCGCACATAAAACTAGTTGAAACCGACAACATCTTGTACCTGTACAATGACAGGCTATAAGGACCACGTGTTATTGTTGCGTGTCTTTGTGTGCGCCTCTATGTTTATGAATCTGTTTTTTACATTGTATTCTTGTGTTACACCACTGTCCTAGGTAAGATGGAAGATGATTGAGTGCTTATAAACATTGTTAAACCTGCCACATTCATTATGTGCATATCCCAAGTCAGGGAACTGTAATTCAATGGTAGTTGCTGTCTTTTATATTTGTTTTTCGTAACTTGATTGTTGTGTTTTATAAATCAGGCCGTTGGTTTTTTCGTTTGAACAGTTTCATATTTTGTCATGTCGGATCCTTTTATAGCTGACTATACGGTATTGGAGTTTCTCGTTGTTTTACGACGTATTGTGATCTATAATTGCTTACATCCAAGTTCTTCAGACTCTGGTGGATAGTTGTCTCATTGGTAATCAGACCACATCTCCTTATTTTTTTAATGGCATCGGTTAGGTTCGTGCGCACGTTAAATTGGTTTAGGCCTACCACAGTTTATACCTGTACCAAGTCAGACTATCAGGACCACGTGTTGTTGTTGTGTGTATTCGTCTGCGCGTCTATTTTGTATGAGTCGGAAGGTGTAGTCTGTTGTATTGTACAATATTCTTATGTAACTTCTGTTATCCTATTTTTAGTTTAACGTAAAGTAAAGTTGTGAATGCAATACCTCTAAAGCCATAAAGAAACCAAAACAAAACATGAAACTGTTGATACACTGCAATGATATTCTGTTAACCCTCTTTATATTTACAAGTATGTGATATAATTTCAATATTTATAAAAAAATCAATTTAATTAAAAAAACTAGGAGACAAAGCTTATTGTGCAACGTCTTCTTTAGATAAGAAAAAAGTCGCGTTTATAATTGATAGCCGTTTCGCTGAAACCTCAGAACTTCAATGTATATTTCTTTAAAGACATGTTAAAACTATTCACATAACGACGAATATGTTTCAGTTAGTACGAATTTCATATTCTTCTACAAACCGGTCTCCACAAACAAACAAAATTTTGCCGGACTTATCAAAACAAATATCTTTAAACTCTTTGATTTTGTGAAATTTATCGGACAGAGTTTTCCTTTGCTTTCCATCTTCTGATATCAGATGCAATGTACTAGTTTGCTCACATGTTACTATGTAACCTTATTAACAGCAACAGAAACTAAGTTTTGCATATGCTCGTCCGTGTAGCGAAATATTTCGGTACCATCAGTTGTTGTTGCTACTACCTCGTCGGTTTCAGTTGTATACAGTTAACGTTTGTTTTTCAAATCGGTTGCAAGTCCATATGTCTGAGTGGGGTATGTTGCTGTATTTGTTTTGAAACCCTTTTGTACATCTTTTTGTTCAATATTAATTTTTTTGCATTTCACTTTTTGAAAAAGTATATATGAATTCATCAAATACACAAAGCCCTCTATGATTTCTCAGACAACGATTTTTTTTTTTTCTTTTTGCGATTCAAAAATACCTTCTTGTAACTTGAAAGTGGGCATTGTTAAACAATAACTTGAAACAAAAATAGTAAGGCTTTCAATATCGTATGCCAACCTTTTGATGCATTTGCAGCATGTTGTGCTGTCTACACATGTGTTAGTTACACAATCAACTGCTAGTGATGCCCCTTCCAACAAAATATCAATTTGTCTGCCACCCACCAAAATGAGATTGTCCATCATGCTAATAGTATTAACATCAAACGCGAAGGATATAGTGTTTTGTGTCTCAATTTTATGTTTTTTATTGTGTCGGTATCCAATGGATCAACATTCATGAATTCATTCAATTCAATAGGTACATTACAATTGACTTTAATTGGAACATTATAAAAAACTTCGATTTCCCCGAATCTGTCCACTTTGACTACTCGATGTTATATTCCATTAATAGCAAATAAAGCTTCTTCATTAAAATTTTGTTTGTTTCCGCAATTTTAGTAGTTAATTCAAATTTCGATTTGTTTAAATAAATAAACATTTGATCCAACGAGCCATAATCGTGTACATATTTTGTTGTCTTCATCAATGAAACGAGGCTTCTAAGTAAACTTTCGGCAGTTTTCAACTTTCCTATGGAAACGACGTTGTATTCAACGCGTGTTATATTTAGATCTTTTAAAAATGAGGACAGGAGAACATCGATTCTGTCTTTTATTGAAGCGGCAAAAATTTTTGAAGCTAACTTGATAACTTTGAAACAACTTTCAAGCTTTCATATTTGATTTTCCTTTCTTCAACTAATTCGTCAATTTAAGATTTAACTTCTTTTAATTTAGATTCGAAAGATTCGATTCCACCAGTGTTAAGATCTGTCATTTCTTCAATAGCCTTGATATTTTCACATTTCCTGTGCTTTGATGTCAAGCAAAGCACACAACAAAGTTCTATGTGATCCAAGCAGAAAGCTTCCAAGATTTTAGAATTATGAACTGAACATTTATAAGAAATCGAACTTAAATCTGGCTCGCCTCCGCTGGCACACCCACTTATATCTTCGATTTTTACCACATCATGTTTCGTACTTCCGGTTTGGACAATTTGTTTTGACATTGGATAATTTGCTGGGAGAGACGATGTCCACTGCGCTGTTTCCCCAGCTTCTTGATTGACTTGGGTAACAACAGATCTACAAACGAGACAAGAGTAAGTCGAAAGTGTTTGCCCTAACTCACGTTCTGTTGATAAAATAAACTCACCGATACGTATTTCACAAAAGCTGTGTGTAAACATGGTAAAATTTGAGGAGACTTCCCCTCTCCGCAAATCACTCTTTGTTTCTTGTAGTGTTAAAAGTTTTTAAGCCCCATTTTAACTTTAAAACCCTAAACAAACCGCTTGTCACAAAAAAAATAATACTACATCGACATGAAAAGCATTACAATTATAGTCCTCCGCACTTCAGCGTTATCACCATCGCACTTCGGCGTAGCTATCAAGAAGATAGCGTCATAATGCCACCGTCGCACTTCAGTGTGATCAAAACATCGCACATCAGAGTGACCACCATATTTATTCAGTGTCCTACATATACATAATATATATATAATATAATATATAAAAGGAGATATGTATACTTAGTTTGCCTTTAGATTGTACAAATTTTTGCCTTTTATTGAACTTAAAAATTAATCTTCAATCTACTTCTAATACAGACATGAAGAAAAGGCGATGTTAATGGTCAAATCTTCTCTCATAGTTTGCCAAGCGGAAAGTCAAAGGTCAAGAAAGGGGAAAATGAACAAGACAAAATTCTTCTTCCATCACTTTTATCCAGACAAAATAAAAGTAAACTGCAAGTAAACAAGTGAGATGTTCAGCTAGCTATAAAACCAGGTTTAATCTACCCTTTTCTACCTAAGAAAATGCCTGTACCAAGTCAGGAATACGACAGTTGTTATCCATGCGTTTGATGTCTTTGAGCTTTTAATTTTCCCATTCGATTAGGGACTTTCCGTTTTAAATTTTCCTCGACGTTCAGTATTTTTGTGATTTTACTTTCTTGCGAGCTGAAATCTTTGTACAGTAAATTTAGGCATACAATGAGCAGATTATAAGTTGATTTATCGTTCAGGGTAAATGAACGATATAACGGATAAGTAAACAACAAATAATCTAACAACTATTTGAATTGACTGGCTTGATATAAAATTGGGATAAATAATGATAAAATTGTCGTTTATTGATATACAGCTAGTTGAAAAATGTATAATTTTAACATATACAGTATATGAAATAATTAACGCACAGCCGAACAAACTGACTTGAGACACGAACAAATTATTTGGATATTTGTCACGTTTACATAAAACTCCCTAAAAGTTCCGGCTCTGATCTGCATACTATACTGTTTGGATGGTTTTACACTAGTCATTTTTGGGGCTCGTTATAGCTTGATGTTCGGTGTGACCCAAGTCTCCGTGATGAAACTCCTACTTTGACTTATAAAGGTTTACTTTTACAAATTGTGACTTGGGCGGAGGTTTGTCTCATTGGCCCTCATACCCCATCTTTTTATATCTATTTACTGATGGAGTAAAGGAAAATAGTTCCGGAACGGAACCGACCAATGTTCAAAGTTTGGTTCTATTCTAATAAAATTTAATAACAAAGTTCATGTAACAAAAAGTTGGGACAAAGTATAACAGGAATATGGCAGTTGTTATCATATATTTTGTTTCTATGCATATGGAATTTGCACTTGGTTTTGTTACACTTCAGTTTTTCTGTTCTTCCGTTGTTTTCGTCTTATAGTTAATGTGTTTCCCTCCCATTTAGTTTGTAACCCGGATTTGATTTATCTCAATCGATTTATGACTTTTGAACAGCGGTATAGGCTACTGTTGTCTTTATTTACAGTGATTTCAGGGCCAATGTCTGGAATGGATATTTAAATATGGACTGTCATACAGAAAGTAGCCCGTGATACATACATTGTGACTTGGATGGAGAGTTGTCTGTGTAATGTTAAACGCTAAGTCGATAGTTGCTTTAATCTTTATTGACGCAAAACATAACTCTCGGAAGAGGTAAAAAACTGAAATAGACAAAAATGACAATTTTACTACAAGAACAAGAAAATTGCATGACTAGTTAACAATCAAAATAATGCTGTTAATGACACACTGTAAGAATAGTACAATAAACAGTTCATAGTTTTGTATGTTCGTAAAATGTTCTTTCGTCGTTCCTGAATATGCATATAATATATTTATAAACATAAAATTACTGATTTGTCGAGTATGTGTAATTCACATATTATGGCTTAAAAGGTGCACCATACATTTTAATAATGACTAGAAAAATTAATGCTCATCTGATTAAGTCTTTCTCATACACCAATGTCACATATATACTTCAAAATAACTTTGAAAAATAATTAAATCTAAAGCTTAAGGTGGTGCAAATTGCGTTCCATACTTATAAAAATTTGAACGTAGCTCTGAGCTATTTATACTTTCAAATAAAATAACACGCCATAATCTTTATAACTGTTCATTTTATGACGGATTGTACCTTTTCAATGTAAAACTCTGAATCATAATGTATAATATCTTTGATACATGTATTCCAACATCGCACGTAAAAATACACTGAGTCTGCTTGTTTACATTTGTAATTTCTCATTTCTACAGATTTATACCACTTAAAAATAGAACTAAACATTTCAATATACAACAATATAACACTACACAGTCAGTTAAAATAAACTTACTCTGTGGGGGATCTAAATCTGCCTAAAAATTTGTCCGTGAAAAATTAGCCACATGCGTTCTGACTTTTTTGTACTGATAAACTTTACCACGAGGAGTTAATCAAGGGAAGTAATTTTACTTTCACTTTCATAATACTGTTCAAAGTACTGCTTACAGAGAGATAACTCTTACGTAAAAAATGGTTCCATTACATTCCCCGTCTGATTTTAACAAGAAAAATCACTTATCCAATTAATAAAAATAGTGATATTAATACTGACTCAAAAATACTGATTATGATAATGATAATCTCAAGTAAATTGTTACAAAAAAAAAAAATTTATATATTGTTTCTTCACTAAGTCACTAAAATTTAACAATTCTATGTACCCACTATGTACAAAGTCTCTACAATAGTTCACATTTTCAGTTGGTAAACAATAGTTAAGGCGACAACAAATACACTAGTTCTTTGATTGAACGGGTGTATGTACAAGAGTTATTGTTCTTTGTGATACGGACGGACACTTTTCGGATTCTTCCATCTTCGCTTGGAAATGATTCTAAAATCACACCAACAGACCACTGATTTCGTACTAAGTCATTGTCCTTTAGGAGCACAATATCGCCTAGTTTCAAATTATTTCTTTCCTCACACCATTTTGTTCTGGATTGTTGATTTTGTAAATACTGTTGTTTCCATTTTGTCCAAAAGTCATTCGCAAGTATTTGAACAAGTTTCCACTGTGATCGATACATACCCGCATATCAATATGACCAAAGCACTCATAATTTGTGTTCGTTTTCTGAGTAATAAGAGATGATGGCGATAAAACGGTTGGAGCTTCTGTGTCTGTTGAAACCGCAACAATAGGTCTGGCATTGACGATTGCACAGACTTCTGACATAAATGTACATAAAACTTCATGTGTGAGTCTATTTACATTGCGAAGCATTGGGTCCAGTATTCTTCTGGTGACTCCTATTATGCGCTCCCAACTTCCTGCCATATGTGATGAATGTGGTGCATTAAACTTCCAACTAGTTCCATTATCCAATAAGAATTTTTGCACTAATTTGTCTTCTATGTTTATGATGTTCATGTTTAACTCTTTTGTAGATCCAATAAAATTTGTTCCTCTATCTGACCTGAACTCTTTAACTTGTCCTCTAAGCGCTATAAACCTCCTAAGTGCATTTATAAATGATGATGACGTAAGCTCTTCAACTACTTCAATGTGAATTCCACGTGATGCAAGACATGAAAACATGATGGCCCAACGTTTGGAGTTTGCCTGTCCTCCTCTAGTACGTCGAGTGGAGATTGACCAGGGGCCAAAGGTGTCCACCCCTACATAAGTGAACGGTGGACATGGGGTGACACGGTCCACAGGTAGATCTGACATTATCTGGTGTTCAGTTTTACCTCTCAATTTCTTGCAAACAACACAGTTATGAAGTATCAAATAAATTAGGCGCTTGCCTCCAGTGATCCAATATCCAGCACTGCGCACAGTTCCCTCTGTTATATGACGTCCCTGGTGGTGTGTTTTCTCATGATAATGCCTTACTAATAGTGTTGAGATGTGATGTTTCCCGGATACAATAATAGGATTTTGTTCACTGAATGAACGATTTCCACGATTTAGTCTACCGCCAACTCTCAGTAAACCATCATCATCTAACATAGATGAAAGAGATAGTATGCTGCTATCTTTTGGTAGGGACTGTTTGTTTTTCAGACATATCACTTCCTTCAGATATAGTTCTTTCTGAACTTCTTTAAGAATAAACTTCTCTGTAAACTTATATAACTCAACAGGTGAACGGTCAATAACTGAATGTTTTTCACGATGGTATTTTATATAAATTTGTCGTAGTTTCGATATTGCACAAACTAATCTTTTCCAGGATGAAAATCTACTGAAGCGTTCAGCTCCAAGTTGCTGACTAACCATGGTTTTACATGCCTTAACAACTGGTCTTACTTCCTTATCTTGTTCCGGTTGAATAAGCACATATTCTGACTGTTCTACTTGTAAGTCAGATTCATGGCATGATACTGATGGTGGTCGGTTGTTTTTGAATGGAAGTGGAGCACTCCAATTACCGCTGTCTGTCTTGATAAATCCTGATTCCATTATTTTCTGCAATTGTCTATCTTCTATAGATGGACCAACCTTATCATCATCTCTAGTTCTAACAAATACATCAGTCCCAAAGTTTGTTGTATGTCCTTCACATTCTATAAAGTCTATAAAATTCTGTTCCTTGATTGTTATGTCACTAGTGCATGGTTTGCAAATTGATGTCCTTCCGTTTTGTAAAACAAACGTCTTGTTCACATTTACTTTATCAGGTACATGGACCTTGCCAAGACACGTCTCACCAATCACAACCCAACCTAACGCTAATTTCTGTGCATACGGTGTACGCTGTGGCCCGGTTCTTTAATCATACACATGGTGTGCCTCACCCAAGTCTCTTCCTATGAGTAAAAGTATCTGAGCATCTGAATCTAATGGTGGAATCATACTACTAATTGATCGAAGATGATCATGAAAGAATGCCACATTTGGAGTTGGTATTTCTTCTCTTACATTAGGTATGTCATTGCACTCTATTAAGGGTGGAAGGTCCAAACTCATACTTCCATCAAACGATTCTACTGTGAAATCACAAGCCATACGTCCGGAGACTACCATGCTTCCAGCACACGAGGAGTTAATCAAGGGATGTAATTTTACTTTCACTTTCAAAATACTGTTCAAAGTACTGCTTACAGAGAGATAACTCTAACGTAAAAAATGGTTCCATTACAGTCTGATTGGCACTCATACCACATCTTCTTATATCTATTACACAAAATTGATGTTCTTATAAACCAACTATAAAGGCTATATTAATCTCCAGCTATCAAACATTTAAGTTTATTGCACATTAGCTTTCATATTTGAAAAGTCTATATGGGCCAAAATGCGAAACTACACACTTAACTATGGAATGCTACATTACATAATTTCTCAACACAACCCATTTTTAAATATCAATATATGTATTACAATAGATAAGACGGACGCATCGATATTTGTTATATAGTGTTACATTCGTTTGGCTCTGTGACGTGTAACGTTACTTTTGACACCGTCTGAGATTTTCGGGAGATTTTATATAAACGATAGAAGACGTATCCTCGTCTCATTGGTTTTCGTGCTTTCAGAAATACACTGTGACGTCACCATTCGCATTGCAAAAGCATGCATAGTACGAATGCATATGACGTACGAAAACATAAGATATGACTATAATATACGAGTTAATAGTTTTTTTCTCTGATCTTAGTGTTTCTTTTTTTTCTCCAAGTCACCTCAACTCATAGAGATCTACTGCTTGGGAAGGTTGATATAAAACTAAACACTATCTGATTCCTTATTTTGATCTCGGATTATAATACGTGATTTTACGTTACACAATGTCGTTAGACTCATAGCGATTTAGAGCATGTCTAGTTTATCATATCCCAAAGAAGCGTATTTATTGTTACAGACTAGAAGATGGATTTTTATGTTTTTTATGTCGTCCGGTTGCTGTCTTCATTTTTGTACTTGTTTTCCTCCTCTCGACGTCTCCCATTTCACAATCCCAACATTTATATGGCTAGGTATAACAAATGTTTTCAAAGATTGATATTTGTTTGATTGAGTCCTACATGGTCACTATACAACCGGAAAGAAGAATTCATATTAATGTACAATTGGATAAAATTCAAAATTGTAAAGCGAGTCTAGCGTCTGAGGTATAACATTTCAGAGACTGGAAATTATCACAATATGGCTGAAAAAATCAAAGTTTGAGCTATTTTGTGTTGTTGTTGAAGGTAAACATGTCCACATTTTCGTCATCTAATTAGAGATACAACAATACTGTAACTTTTGCAACTATTTACCATCATAAAAATGAACAAGTTTAAATCGTTTGGCAGAAGTTCTACCTAGCTGCTGTCGATAAACAATATCGGACTGAGACTTCTTTTAAACTGAGTTTTACTGTGCGTATTGCTGTGTGTTTGTTTTTTCTACATTGGCTATGGGTAAAAGGGGAGGGTTGAGATCTCAAAAACATGTTTAAACAGGCCGCATTTTTGCACCAGTCCCAAGTCAGGAGCCTCTGGCCTTTGTTAGTCCTGTATGATTTTTAATTTTAGTTCATTTATATATTTCGGAGTTTAGTATGACGTCCATTATTACTGAACTAGTACACACTTTTGTTCAGGGGCCAACTGAAGCACGCCTCGGGGAGCGGGATTTTCTCGCTTTATTGAAGACCTATTGGTGGCTTTCGGCTGTTGTCTGCTCTTTGGTCGGGTTGTTATCTCTTTGACACATTCACCATTTTCATTCTCAATTTTATGATTCGTATGGTTCGAATGAATACCATGGCCCAAACAATAACAAACTGTATATCTTCGGCAATCTTTATAAGTAGATAATGTAATCTCAGTGGTGTTTGTAAACTGATTGTGATTATATGAAAACATTTTGAAAGTTAGTTATCAAGTTTCTTTGTTAGGTATAGAAAGAGTCGGTTTTAATATTCAAAAATATCTGGGGTATTTTTTCAGATCTAAATTCATAGAATCCGACTGATTTCTTACTAATAATACTGCTGTTTGAAGATTTATGGAGGTAAGTATGAAAAAAACGTGTTCTAATTTCTTGCATTATCAGAGAAAAGATGTTCATGACATAAAGTCCATGGCAAATTTAAAAGTAAACGAAATTGTTGCGATTTGTTGTACTGCCTATACATTTTGTAAACCCAGTTATCCATGTTATGTATTATCGTATATTGAACACAGTAATGAAAATATGATTTTTCTTGAAATGGCTATTTTTTATCTGTATGGGACTGACTATTGTATTTTTCGAAGCGTACGGTGTCAAATATTTCATGTTTTGCAGGACGGCAACAAATTAACGATAAGTATAATGGGAAGATCTTATTATACGGGTCGACTGGGAGGAAAGGAGAAAGTTTTGGATTGTCACTTGGAAATTGGGAGTATATTAGATAAAAAGACATAAATTTAGCCTTGCAAAATAATACCTGACTGAACAGAAAGATCACATCATAAACAACAGGTGCTTTAAGTTACAATTTGTTGTGACCTCAACTTCATCATAAACTAACTTAACTGACTGTAGGACTTAAAGACAAACGGGTGGACGTACTTACTAATTAATGTTTGCTTAACGTACAGTGTCTAATATTTCAAGGGGCCTCGGTGGCCGAGTGGTCTAAGTAGTTACTACTGTAATCACTAGCCAGTCAACACTGAGGTTGTGAGTTTGAACCCCGCTCGTGCGGCTGCACTCGACTCCAATCTAAATTGAAAAATGACTAGGATTGTCAGTTTTTCTATCGAAGGTCAGTGGTTTTCCACGGGCACTCCGGCTTCCTCCACCAATAAAAACTGGCCGCCACGAAGTAGCCCAAAAGCGGTGCTTAAAAGTGGCGTTAAAACACCAAAAATCAATCAATCAATCTAATATTTTAGATTTAGGATTTAAGACAATGGGGCGGATGGACCAGAAAACATAATGGCTCAACGTATTTTCATCTGTAAATATGAATGACGTATTTGATAGTTACTATTATGGGAAGGGGGGTGGTGTGTACAAAAACTGTTTTAGTTGTTGCAATATCATAATGCAAACAAATAGAATGAACATTGAGAGGTTGTACTTTACTTTGGTTCTAGTCAGGTAGTTATATTTTCAGAAATGAGCCATGGTAATAAATTCAATAAACTGAAAAGAATAGGTATGAGCAGTTATGAGTATCCATCCTTTCGATTCTTTTATATTTTTGCAATGCACACAGTCAAAATATTCTCAGAAAGACTGTTTATGACATCTTTTCCTTTCGTTGGATGTTTATTACGATTTATGTTATACCTCGTACCATGATTTAAAAGCTGCAAAAGAGAATCTAAAGATACCAAAGCTACTTTCAAACTTAAAGTTGAAAATTTATTGACATCACCATTGCTAAAATAAAGTAAAAAAAAAAACAGACCAACCATTGCAACATCAATATTGTTTTCGACTGAATACTTGGTTGTATTTTCGACCAGCTCAGGCTCTTGTGGATGATTGTACTCTAAGAAATTGTTTTTCTCTTTAGTGATCAATTCATTAGTGTTGTTTTCTTTCTCTTTTTCGATAACAGTTTCAATCTTTTGTGCACTTGAAGATAGTGATGATTGTTGAATGATGTATTGTTTCGTTCGATGTAGTTTTTCTGATGCTAGTTTTACACTTGACCTACTACTTGTAGATCCTGTTTCTGAATTGAACTCCTCATCAATTACCTGCAGTTCCGCTTGTGCCTCCATCGCGTCCCGTTTAGCCGCTAAAAGATTAATGTCGATTTCTAAATTCTTCTTTTGTCTAGCATGCTTCTTCGCTGTTATGCACTCTTCTTCCTCAATTTTGGATTTTTCTAATTGTAGTTTTGCTTCCTGTTCTGCAAACTCTAATCGGCATTTTGCTGCTTCAGACTTCATTTTTTGTCTGAGATATGAACTTTGTCTGCTACCATGGCTGCTGTTGCTTGCATACGATCAATGAGATCGACTTGAATTGTGTTGAGAGGATGTTATTTTATCCCTCTGTGCAGGTTCCTTCTGACTACCAGTACATTTTGATAGTGTTTCATCAATAATACTTATTGCATATTGTACCTTCTCTGATAATGTTTTTGAGACTAATTTGTGATCTGATATTTCCTGAATGCTTTCTCGACACCTTGACCGGTCTAAATATTCCAAGAATTCTCTGGATATTGTTTGATAGTTTTTGTTTTTTTGTTCCAAATCATTTTTTAGTCTTATTGTACTTTCTGTAGTTACCTTGTTATCTTCTTGATTTACAAATGAGTGAATTTGTTCATCAATCGTTAAACTAACTCTTCTTAAATCTTTGGTAAAGTCATAAACATTTAATTCATATTGTTCTTTACCCCGTTCTGTCAACTGCCGTATACGAGGGTTTTCTAATTGATCCTTTTCTGTACCTTTGTCTAAGACCCATTTTTCGTCCTGATTTTCTTGATCCATGGTCGCAGATTTTTTACTGTAATGTTAAACGCTAAGTCGATAGTTGCTTTAATCTTTATTGACGCAAAACATAACTCTCGGAAGAGGTAAAAAACTGAAATAAACAAAAATGACAATTTTACTACAAGAACAAGAAAATTGCATGACTAGTTAACAATCAAAATAATGCTGTTAATGACACACTGTAAGAATAGTACAATAAACAGTTCATAGTTTTGTATGTTCGTAAAATGTTCTTTCTGTGTTCCTGAATATGCATATAATATATTTATAAACATAAAATTACTGATTTGTCGAGTATGTGTAATTCACATATTATGGCTTAAAAGGTGCACCATACATTTTAATAATGACTAGAAAAATTAATGCTCATCTGATTAAGTCTTTCTCATACACCAATGTCACATATATACTTCAAAATAACTTTGAAAAATAATTAAATCTAAAGCTTAAGGTGGTGCAAATTGCGTTCCATACTTATAAAAATTTGAACGTAGCTCTGAGCTATTTATACTTTCAAATAAAATAACACGCCATAATCTTTATAACTGTTCATTTTATGACGGATTGTACCTTTTCAATGTAAAAACTCTGAATCATAATGTATAATATCTTTGATACATGTATTCCAACATCGCACGTAAAAATACACTGAGTCTGCTTGTTTACATTTGTAATTTCTCATTTCTACAGATTTATACCACTTAAAAATAAAACTAAACATTTCAATATACAACAATATAACACTACACAGTCAGTTAAAATAAACTTACTCTGTGGGGGATCTAAATCTGCCTAAAACTTTGTCCGTGAAAAATTAGCCACATGCTTTCTGACTTTTTTGTACTGATAAACTTTACCACGAGGGATGTAATTTTACTTTCACTTTCAAAATACTGTTCAAAGTACTGCTTACAGAGAGATAACTCTAACGTAAAAAATGGTTCCATTACAGTCTGATTGGCACTCATACCACATCTTCTTTTATCTATTACACAAAATTGATGTTCTTATAAACCAACTATAAAGGCTATATTAATCTTCAGCTATCAAACATTTAAGTTTATTGCACATTAGCTCTCATATTTGAAAAGTCTATATGGGCCAAAATGCGAAACTACACACTTAACTATGGAATGCTACATTACATAATTTCTCAACACAACCCATTTTTAAATATCAATATATGTATTACAATAGATAAGACGGACGCATCGATATTTGTTATATAGTGTTACATTCGTTTGGCTCTGTGACGTGTAACGTTACTTTTGACACCGTCTGAGATTTTCGGGAGATTTTATATAAACGATAGAAGACGTATCCTCGTCTCATTGGTTTTCGTGCTTTCAGAAATACACTGTGACGTCACCATTCGCATTGCAAAAGCATGCATAGTACGAATGCATATGACGTACGAAAACATAAGATATGACTATAATATACGAGTTAATAGTTTTTTTCTCTGATCTTAGTGTTTCTTTTTTTTCTCTAAGTCACCTCAACTCATAGAGATCTACTGCTTGGGAAGGTCGATATAAAACTAAACACTATCTGATTCCTTATTTTGATCTCGGATTATAATACGTGATTTTACGTTACACAATGTCGTTAGACTCATAGCGATTTAGAGCATGTCTAGTTTATCATATCCCAAAGAAGCGTATTTATTGTTACAGACTAGAAGATGGATTTTTATGTTTTTTATGTCGTCCGGTTGCTGTCTTCATTTTTGTACTTGTTTTCCTCCTCTCGACGTCTCCCATTTCACAATCCCAACATTTATATGGCTAGGTATAACAAATGTTTTCAAAGATTGATATTTGTTTGATTGAGTCCTACATGGTCACTATACAACCGGAAAGAAGAATTCATATTAATGTACAATTGGATAAAATTCAAAATTGTAAAGCGAGCCTAGCGTCTGAAGTATAACATTTCAGAGACTGGAAATTATCACAATATGGCTGAAAAACCAAAGTTTGAGCTATTTTGTGTTGTTGTTGAAGGTAAACATGTCCACATTTTCGTCATCTAATTAGAGATACAACAATACTGTAACTTTTGCAACTATTTACCATCATAAAAATGAACAAGTTTAAATCGTTTGGCAGAAGTTCTACCTAGCTGCTGTCGATAAACAATATCGGACTGAGACTTCTTTTAAACTGAGTTTTACTGTGCGTATTGCTGTGTGTTTGTTTTTTCTACATTGGCTATGGGTAAAAGGGGAGGGTTGAGATCTCAAAAACATGTTTAAACAGGCCGCATTTTTGCACCAGTCCCAAGTCAGGAGCCTCTGGCCTTTGTTAGTCCTGTATGATTTTTAATTTTAGTTCATTTATATATTTCGGAGTTTAGTATGACGTCCATTATTACTGAACTAGTACACACTTTTGTTCAGGGGCCAACTGAAGCACGCCTCGGGGAGCGGGATTTTCTCGCTGTATTGAAGACCTATTGGTGGCCTTCGGCTGTTGTCTGCTCTTTGGTCGGGTTGTTGTCTCTTTGACACATTCACCATTTTCATTCTCAATTTTATGATTCGTATGGTTCGAATGAATACCATGGCCCAAACAATAACAAACTGTATATCTTCGGCAATCTTTATAAGTAGATAATGTAATCTCAGTGGTGTTTGTAAACTGATTGTGATTATATGAAAACATTTTGAAAGTTAGTTATCAAGTTTCTTTGTTAGGTATAGAAAGAGTCGGTTTTAATATTCAAAAATCTCTGGGGTATTTTTTCAGATCTAAATTCATAGAATCCGACTGATTTCTTACTTATAATACTGCTGTTTGAAGATTTATGGAGGTAAGTATGAAAAAAACGTGTTCTAATTTATTGCATTATCAGAGAAAAGATGTTCATGACATAAAGTCCATGGCAAATTTAAAAGTAAACGAAATTGTTGCGATTTGTTGTACTGCCTATACATTTTGTAAACCCAGTTATCCATGTTATGTATTATCGTATATTGAACACAGTAATGAACATATGATTTTTCTTGAAATGGTTTTTTTTTTATCTGTATGGGACTGACTATTGTATTTTTCGAAGCGTACGGTGTCAAATATTTCATGTTTTGCAGGACGGCAACAAATTAACGATAAGTATAATGGGAAGATCTTATTATACGGGTCGACTGGGAGGAAAGGAGAAAGTTTTGGATTGTCACTTGGAAATTGGGAGTATATTAGATAATAATGACATAAATTTAGCCTTGCAAAATAATACCTGACTGAACAGAAAGATCACATCATAAACAACAGGTGCTTTAAGTTACAATTTGTTGTGACCTCAACTTCATCATAAACTAACTTAACTGACTGTAGGACTTAAAGACAAACGGGTGGACGTACTTACTAATTAATGTTTGCTTAACGTACAGTGTCTAATATTTCAAGGGGCCTCGGTGGCCGAGTGGTCTAAGTAGTTACTACTGTAATCACTAGCCAGTCAACACTGAGGTTGTGAGTTCGAACCCCGCTCGTGCGGGTGCACTCGACTCCAATCTAAATTGAAAAATGACTAGGATTGTCAGTTTTTCTATCGAAGGTCAGTGGTTTCCCCGGGCACTCCGGCTTCCTCCACCAATAAAAACTGGCCGCCACGAAGTAGCCCAAAAGCGGTGCTTAAAAGTGGCGTTAAAACACCAAAAATCAATCAATCAATCTAATATTTTAGATTTAGGATTTAAGACAATGGGGCGGATGGACCAGAAAACATAATGGCTCTACGTATTTTCATCTGTAAATATGAATGACGTATTTGATAGTTACTATTATGGGAAGGGGGGTGGTGTGTACAAAAACTGTTTTAGTTGTTGCAATATCATAATGCAAACGAATAGAATGAACATTGAGAGGTTGTACTTTACTTTGGTTCTAGTCAGGTAGTTATATTTTCAGAAATGAGCCATGGTAATAAATTCAATAAACTGAAAAGAATAGGTATGAGCAGTTATGAGTATCCATCCTTTCGATTCTTTTATATTTTTGCAATGCACACAGTCAAAATATTCTCAGAAAGACTGTTTATGACATCTTTTCCTTTCGTTGGATGTTTATTACGATTTATGTTATACCTCGTACCATGATTTAAAAGCTGCAAAAGAGAATCTAAAGATACCAAAGCTACTTTCAAACTTAAAGTTGAAAATTTATTGACATCACCATTGCTAAAATAAAGTAAAAAAAAAAAACAGACCAACAGACAAACTACAGTACAATAGTTTGTTTTCCAATTTCGAAATTGACACTATATTATAGACTTATTTGAACGACTTATTTCCCTTAAAAGACACATTCAAAACAAACTACAGTACAATAGCTTGTTTTCCAATTTCGAAATTGACACTATGTTATAGACTTATTTGAACGACTTATTTCCCTTATAAGACACATTCATTTTCAAAGCCACTGTGGATCTAGGCAAAAAAACTGTGCTTAATGTGTGTTATCTTTAGTTTTGTAAATCGTTAAACATCTTTACATTAAATCGTAAGTCAGAAAACAACTTCAGATACCAATTAATATGTTTCATTAAATAATGTTTAATGAAACAATTTCAAGTTAGTACATGTATGCTTTGCTTCGACATTAGCCCATTTTTTACATTTAAGAACCCGTCTACAATTGGTAAAGGGAACCATAATAAAATCGGTGATTGGAAAATAGACTATTTATTATAACTAGCTTTCATTATCTAAGAGGACTTTTAGATCGCTTCTTCGTGTCGTTTGTCTTTTTGTTAGTTAGTGCAATCTAAAGTCCTTTCCCAACATTGTTTACGGATAGTTCTTCTGTTGTAGTTGTAGTTAGTGAGTCATCCACATACCATTATGAGGTTTGCCCCTTTTTTTTTAGAAAATACGGTGATCTATTTAACGATCATGCTTTATTCGTTTCGTTTGTATAAATCTGTAATGTATGTTCATCACATCCGTTTTGCTCAATATGCATTCAAAATGACACCCTCCATGAAGTTTCACGTTTATATGCCTTACCACACATACGGTCCGAACAGCCAAGCACGCAACAGAACAATGTTCTGCAACGGATCCACATCATTGTCATTGAGCTCTAGTGGAGTGTTTGTCTTTGACCATCATACCACACATCCTGTTTTATCTTCATTCCCTTTTTAATGTTTACTTAGATTAAATATAAAATGCCAATTTCATTGAAATTATGAAAATAATTAAAAGATGACATAAAAATAATATGATATAATCTAATATAATATCTGGAGCCTCGGCGCTGGTTGTTTTATTGTTTTTTTCAGGAACGTTGTTATAGCTTATGTTTTGCTTTAACTAGTCCATCACTAGACAACTAGATATGTATGGCAGATATGAAAGACATTTGTTCGCTTTGTGTAAATCTGTTAATATTTAGATCAAAATATTTTGGAAATCCAATTCAACACCAAGGTAAATGATTAAAACTTAAAAAATGAATTTCGATATATCAGTGCATTTGTAGACATGCACTTTTATTCTTTTTATTTCTTTTCGGAATATTATCCATTGAAAGATGAGTACTATCTGCAGCAGTTTTTAATCACTTCAAAAAAACTTAAGAAATGATGACGTTGAGTTATGCATCCTATTGTCCTTACTTTGACTCAATAAGATGCACTATATCCGAGTTTCTATATTTATAAGCGACGTTCAAAGGCGTAAATCCCCGAATATCACATAATGTTACATCTGCGTTCTTTTCCAGTAAAATCTTCACGATTTCCCTGTACCTTTCATCGCATGTAGTCGATTCAAAGTGATAAATTTCACTATTTTTTCCAATACAAGCAATATGCAATGGTGCCTGCCCACTCTTGTCACATTGATTTACATCAGCGTTTTTCTTCAATAACAATTCCACTATTTCATCATGCCCTCCTTTGCAAGCCATGTGCAAAGGTGACCTTCCAAACCTGTCACTATTTAAAACATCAGCTCCGTGCTCGAGTAAAAGTCGTACAATGTGTATGTGACCAATTTCGCAAGCAATTTCCCAGTACCGTTCATCGCATGTAGACAATTCAGAGTGATAATTTTCACTATATTTTCCGATACAAGCACTATGCAATGGGGACTGCCCATAATTATCACATTGATTTACATTAGCGTTTTTCTTCAATAACAATTCCACTATTTCATCATGTCCTCCTTTGCAAGCCTTATGCAAAGGTGACTTTCCAAACTTGTCACTATTTAAAACCTCAGCGCCGTGTTCTAGTAAAAGTAATACAATGTGTATGTGACCCATTTCGCAAGCCACATACAACGGTGGCTGGTTAAAATTATTGCGTAATAGAACGTTAGCACAGTTAACCAATAACACTTTAACTACATCAATATGCCCCTTACAACAAGCCCCAAAAATCGGAGACTGTCCATCCCGACCTCTCTGATTTACTTTAGTTCCATTATCAAGTAAAATCTTTACTATATCTGTATGTCCGCCTTCACATGCAAAATGTAACGGTGTTTGGCCATGCACATCACAGTAATCGGTTGCATTATTTGAGTTAAGTAAAATTTTTACGATATCTAAAAACCCTTCTTGACATGCAGGAAATAAAGGAGATTGTAGGCGCTGGTTGCATTGATTGACTTTAGCACCATTCTCAAGTAATAGCTGTACTATATCTGCATTTCCTGTTTTACAAGCCATGTGTAATGGCGACTCTCTAGATTTACCGCACTGAAAAACATTCGCTTTGTTCTCTAACAGTACCTTTACTATATATGAATGTCCTGCTTCACAAGCGGCCAATAATGGTGACTGTCCATACTGTCCACCGTGATTGATATCAGCATTGTTCTTCAGTAGCATCCTTACCACATCTATATGCCCTCCTTCACAAGCTTCATGCAATGGTGACTGTCCAGACCAGCCTTTTTGAGAAGCGTTGGCCCGATATTCAAGTAAAATTTTCACAATTAACAAATATCCTCCTTTACATGCAAGATGCAATGCTGCGCGTCCATCCATGCATCGTTTATTTACATTAGCATTTTGTTTTAGGAGCAGTTTTACTATTTCTATATAACCCCCTTTACATGCGAAATGTAATGGCGACTGTCCACGTTTGTTACATTTTAAGACATCTGCTTTCTTCCTCAGTAAAAGTTTTACTATATTTGTATGGCCTTCTTTACAAGCCAAATACAATGGTGAACGACCCTGTTGATCAACTTGTGAGACATGAACACTGTTTTTTAAAAGTTTGACAAAGTCAAAATTTGATTTTTGAGAAGTCGATAAAAATTGGGGGTTTATGAAATTCTTTAGCATAAAGGTGTCAAAACTTTTCTTAAGTAAAATTTTCACGACATTTGTACGTCCGTGTAAACACGACACATGTAAAGGCGATAGACCATCTATATCACAAAGAGTTACCTGTGCGCCATTTTCTATTAACAGTTCTACTACAGCTGTGTGCCCCCCTTCACAAGCTTTGTATAATGCTGATTTCCGTACATAATTGTAGTAATTCACATTGCATTTTAAGTCAATCAGGAGTTTGACAATGTCATGGTAGCCTTGAGATGCAGCTTCCATCAACGGTGTAGTAAAATATGATGTATCTCCGCCGTTACTAGATTTTTTCAAAGCTGATCTTACTTCGCGGTCATGCTTGAAAATGTTTATTATTTCAGCTCGAAAAAGTTGTAAATTCCTATTACGTATCGTGCCTATGATATCGCCCTTTTTTAGATCCCTAATCACTCTGCTTAAATACTCTTCTTTCATGTTTTCCGGAAGAATTATAACATTATCGTTTGCTTTTGATTTAAGTGATTCGAAAATGTAATGATCGCGAACAAATGAGGTAGGCGCATACTTGATAAAGCATTCTGTGAGATACTTGCCATACATTAAAGCAGCAATTTCATGTATTTTGTCGTGTATCATAATATACATGTTTCCGCGCTTTTTTAGATAGGTCAACTCCAAAGTTTTAAATCCACTCATTAGACGCTTCCTTGACATTTCTCGTTTGATAGGTATGTTGCATTCTTTTATTATTTCATTTATTTTGTCTCGTTCACTTAAAGGTGCAAATTCCAATTTCAGCCAATCAGGATCGAAACCATCAACAAATAAGATGCATAGAACTAAAGCACAAGACTGGTATTGACCATGTTGACTCTGCAACATTACGAAGTGTTTTATATCATCTTTTATAGTATCGTCAGGAGATGTAAAAAGTTTCCTTATTTCATCCAAACTTTTCCCTTTCGACAATTTACAAAGCAAAGGAAAGAAATCGAAGTTTTCTAGTTCGATGGGGTCAATCATTTCATGTGGTAAGTACTTTTTTATCATGAGCATTTTTTCATCCCATTGCAGACGCAGTTCTTCTGATAGCAAATTGCAATTACTTTTAGTGAACAGTTTAAGGAGTTGAAATTGAGAATCTCTATATACGTGTAATCTACAGGATACCAATAATTGAGTAGAGGGTATTTTTGATTTACCAGTTTTTTCATCAGTTTTTAGAATTTTGAATATTTTTTCTAACTTTTCTAAATGATCTCTCCACATTTCCACTGATCGCCTATTAATTGCTTCTTTGCCACAAATGTCATCAACAACAAACACCTGCTTCTTTTTCGGGTTTAGAAAGTTAATAATATCAAGTGGCCCTGTTACAAAAGGTATCAGCTCATACCCATAGTTTGCATGTAATTCTAACGCAACATGATGAATAATTGACGACTTTCCATTGCCTGAACTTCCAGTGACAACATTTATGTTACTTTTATATTTGAGTGACGACTTCACATATTTCGTAGCCCTTGTGATGACAAAAAGTTGGTCGTCCTTTGTCCATTCATCTATATACTGCTTATGTTGAGCTGTTAAAATAACATATAATAGGGTTATCTCTGAATAACATACCCGTTTGAACTTGGAAACGTCGAAAGTTAAACAAAGTAGAAACATTTCATTGACTGATTCGATCCACAAGAAAATTATTCTTATACAGGTTTAAACGAGAATTAACTTTTTTAACAAATAACATGAAATCAGACCGACCTAGAATGTCCAATTACACAATGTTTGCTATCTATTTATATTTATGTTATGTGAACATCGACAACCATTAGCGGTCATCTTGATTGTTAATTAGATGGTGTCTATATCAAGATAAACATGAAATGCTGACATATATTATCCGAGTATATATCTCCCAATTGATACGATATTCCCGGGCTGGTATTTCCTATCATGATTTCCCGGTTGCTGCTCACAAGGCAGCTATCAAACAAAGAGTTCCAAATGGTGAGGTTGAAATTATCCATTCGTAAATTTTACAAACGCCATCACGAGTAGGTTGACCGTTATGAAAAAATCATTTCACAGATGATATCAGATATGTTCCTCATGTCGTTACTACAATCCCCTTATCTTTTCACGAATGTGACCTACCAAATTAGATTATTTACCGGGTTTGATCAAGTATGAGCAACACGACGGGTGTCACATGTGGAGCAGGATCTGCTAACCCTCCAGGAGCACCTGAGATCACCCTTAGTTTTTGGTGGGGTTCGTGTTGCTTAATCTTTTAGTTTTCTATGTTGTGTTTTGTGTACTATTATTTTTGCTGTTTGTCGTTTTCTTTGTCAGCCATGGCGTTGTCAGTTTATTTTCGATCTATGAGTTTGACTGTCCCTCTGGTATCTTTCGCCCCTCTTTTTCGAGTTCATGCATTGTTAATTGTTATATTCAGACTTATTGCAATTTGGATATACGTTTTAGTATGTTACAAATCGGTGAAAATGAATTTGACAGCTAATGTTCCTTTAAATATTTGAGAAATTGACTCGAAGAATGAAGTATACAAGGATTAATCAAGAGTAAAATATTGGCCAAACGGGCCTTCTTTTCGCGGGATAATCTCATTTTACGCGATGCATTTTTGCAAGGGAAGATTCATTTTTAAATATTCACGATATATTTTTTTTTGGCGAAAGGAGCGAAAAGAAATCTCGCTGGTAAAAAATAATTTATTTACGGTATTATTGCAAGATAAGCCTGTTGCAATATAAAAGGAAAGAACATGTTTCTTTTTACTTTGGTTTCGAACATTCCTGTCTATTTTGAATATAAGATATTAACATTATTTAAAAAGCAAGCTCAAAATACCAGTTCTGTTTTTTTGCCAATGTTTATATAACGCAAATACACCCGTGGGATAAAAAATGGATTAACGAATAGCATATTTATAAAAAAAAAAGAAGATATGGTATGATTGCCAATGAGACAACTCTCCACAAGAGACCAAAAGACACAGAAATTAACAACTATAGGTCACCGTACGGCCTTCAACAATGAGCAAAGCCCATACCGCATAGTCAGCTATAAAAGGCCCCGAAATTACAATGTTAAACAATTATAACGAGAAAACTAACGGCATAATTTATGTACAAAAAATAAATGAAAAACAAATATGTAACACATAAACAAACGTCAACCAATGAATTACAGGCTCCTGACCTAGGACAGTCACATACATACAGAATGTGGCGGTGTTAAACATGTTAGCGGGATCCCAACCCTCGCCCTAACCTGGGACAGTGGTGTTATAGTACAATATAAGAACGAAGTATAAAAATTAGTTGAAAAAGGCTTAACTCATCGGAAGGATATAAATACAAATACTACAAATACAAATGGACGTGGCCGGGTACTTATACATCCCAACACCAAAAAGACCCTAAGTACAGATCTGAGAGTACTTGCAGTTACTGACAGCTAGTTCAAAACCACTAACAACTAATAAAAAAACCATGCATCTAAGACTAAATTAGTTTAACGTCGATAAACACATCTGAGTAACTAAGTATACGTACCCCTGATATTTTTTGGAATTGTCTCTTCTTGATTCCTTTTAAGTTCCAAAGCCATATCTTCGAGTTGCATGGAAACATTCTTTGTTATAAAACTGATTTCTGCACCTGAAAAAGACATGTTAATATATATAATTTGCATTTCTGTAAATATAGATGATGCAATATCCCATAGAAATCCTTTTACGGCTAGCAATTTACTTTTACTCTGAAGCTTCGAAAAATATATCCTAAAACGGAAATCTAATATGCACTACTATTGTTTTGCTACCCCTAACTTCACTTTGGGTTTCCTCGGAATTCAAGGCGGTGGCTATTTATGTTTATTTAAACTGATAACATTACCAAAATATGTCGCTATGAGAAGTAACATAGGGATCATATCTGGGAACGAGTACGAAAATAAAACAAAATATATATGAATATTATTTATCTCCCCAGAATAGGCTTTGTTTGTGAAACAGCTGTTTTTTCAAAGTGCAACCTTTACTAACAATTATTCAAATAGAAAACTCTTGGAAAACTTTTTTCTCACAACAATAGTTATTTATCAAAATCATAGCCTAAAAGAAATCACTGCATTCTCTCTATCTTTTCTTTTACAGTACATTGTATACCCCCTACGCTGTTTCAATTTTTAAAGGAATTTGAAAACAAGACTTAAATTGATGTCAATTTACCCTATATGCGTGTTTTCTTATATGAAATGCATAGAACATGAAATTATTCCGATGACAAATTGAACTCATTTCAGAATACTATAGATGTAAAGTTTAGTAGTTGATCAATACAACATTCAAGATTATATATAGTATCCAATCCTGCCTTTGTCTCTAGTCTTCATCATACTGTTTGCCTATTTATTAGGGATGTCAACTCGGTGAAGATTTACTAATCGAGTACTCGTTAGATTTACCGAGCGATACTCGAGTACTCGCTCGGAAACACATCAACAAAATGGAAACACAAAATCATACCCATTTTACGTATTATGGGTCGTTGTCTTATGGACGTAAAACACTCAACATTATTACTAAGGACTAGATAATAGTCCCAGGAAGTTTATGCCATAATTAATAGCTCATTTACTACATCCACCAATTATGTAAACTGGCAATAATCTAATTAATCAATTAATAAACATCTATAGAAAAATGTTTACTCAAACGATAGTATTTGTGAATCGTAAAAAAACACATTTAATGATCAACAAAGGGGTGATGATTAGAACTAACTGACGCCTTTAACCATTCTCTGAGGGTCGATACAGGGTGCAACGAATTTGGTCTTATTAAGAAATATAACTTTTCAAATTTTTCTTGGACGAGTCGATTTCTCAACTTTGTTACGTAACTAACAGTAATGCTGATGAAAATATTTGCTCTGACGACAGAGAGGTGGTGAAATGACTTATAAGACACGATAAGCTAAAAGTGTAAGCCTCTTAGAAACGTGCTTTTGTTCAAAGCATACCTCTATTCGAGGGATTTTTAAATGACAATTAAACGAAAACATTCGAAGCTTATTTTAATTTTGATTAATATTTTAATTAATTACCCGGGATGCGCTCTTAATTAAAATATTTGTTCTTTAAGAAGGCAACAACATTCTTACGGAAACTGAATAGTCGAGTATCATTTTGGTATTCGATACTCGGTACTACCGAGCGATACTCGAGTACTCGAGTACTCGTTGACATTCCTAGTATCTATCTTGAAAAGATCACAATGTTTACCTCAAATGGGCAATTAAGAATTCTTGTCACAATAATATTATATCTTACTATATATCTAACATAATTTGGCTAATGTATGACTAGAAGTGCTAAAACAAAGCAATATTTGCAATGATTTGCGATAATTGTATGTATGAAGTAACCAACCCGATATATTAAATTACTTAAAAGTTTTATAAACTGACTGCTGTCTGTTTTTTTTTTTTCATAAATTCAAAGCACAATTATTGTTTGCTATACAGAAGGCCTTTAAATAACAAAAACAACATAGCCTTTACTGGCTTTATATTCTGTTTTATGACCATAGGGTTAGAGATTTTTGGGGCCTAAAATTTTCAAATTAATTCTGCTGTTTCTTTGAATGTGGAATATTTAGTTCAGTTTTAGGATAGAACAAACGATTGTTAGCTTTATTGAGGTATTTTTTTAATCTCTAGCTTTTTTTTTATACCGCGGTCATAAGAAACCACATTCAGGTGTTACAGATTACATTATGGTTTTCGACAGGACGAAAAAAACACTCTAACAACAATATTCATCAAGGATCAATGTCGGCAAAGAGTAGATATAAGCACTGCTTAACAATTCTATTTACAGATGTCACATGAACCGAGGCAGACACATTCGATTCACTTAGTATAGTTGACATATTTTGCGATATATTCTTAGCAAAAAACCAAACCCCGAAAAAACTAAATCAATCCAATTTAGGGTCGTACTTTCAAATATTCAAGTTTGGTATACATGTACTTTTATAAAGTGATAATTTGAAGCAGCTTTCATAAATAGATATTTTAAAGTTTTTCTATCGGAAACATCTGTGAAACCAATGTCATCCAAATTTAATCATATTAAAACGGTAACAATTCAAGTAGGAGGTTTAACTCGCTATAAAAGCAGGTTTAACCCATAAATTTCTATGGGAAATGCCTGTAACAAATCATAAATATGAGAGTTGTGTTCCAGTCGTTTCTTTGACTGATTTAGTCAAGTGCTTAATTTCGTCAAGTTTATAGAACCCATCTTTTTTTAATTTACGTTGTAGTTCGATAGTTTTGTTTTTACTTTTTCCCCAAATAACAATACAAATTGTGTAGTGCTTTAAAATTGTATGTACCTATTCAGACATCCATATTTGTAAATGTCCTATAAAAGAATTTTTTTGTATATTTTATAGTATAAAACAATTTTGGTTTAAATCATTATGCACTTTTTCAGCTTTACTTTGTGAAGTGCCAAGTTCTGATTCTGCAAAAATCATAGGAACAAAATTTTCATAAATATTCTTTTAAAGCAACATCCAAAAAATACTTAATGCAAGACTTTTTTTTCAATTTTAGACAAACACCTAACTTATTCATGTTATTACCTTGAGTACTGCATTCATTGTGAATATTTGATGTCTCGGCTTGAAGTAGAGATATATCCGTTCGATTATTAACTGTATGCGTTGTCAATATTTTGATTTGGTCACCGATAACTTCACGGAATTCATACAGATCTTGACGAATGTAACCAAGGATATCTTTGTTTAGATTCATCTGGCTTACTTCCTCGCATCTTGATTTGTATGCTATTCCACCAAGCCTGATGATTGCCTTTAATATGGATAAAATAACAGTTCTGGCTGTTTTCAATTAGAAACATTTCAATGCAATAGACAAAAACAAAGTCTTTCTTAAATGCTGAAGTGTTGGTGCGTATCGATTCATTTAATTTAGATTAATATCTTTTAAGAAATGTAAGGATTCAGATTACTAGTATATTAAAATTTTTGAGGACGTGCTTGTCTTTGGTGGGTTTTGTGATATGTTATATTTAAAAATAAAGTTAAGGATTGGCTTTTAAAATTTCCATTGCAATTCCTATTCAATTCAGGTTCTGATAAATCACGTTTGCTAATTGAACAAAATAAGTCAACGAATTCTATTAGTTTGATTTCGTCACTTTTAGGGAATGATGATTTATGATATCTGATTCATTTTAGTTTTCCTCGAAATTGTGAATGTTTTCTAATAATAAAAAATTCATAACAAAACCATACGCATGAAAGCATAGCCGTAACATTTGACATTGTATTCCGTTTTGAAATATTGCTGGAATTTTTTTTAAGCAGAACATGGGATTTCAAGCAAAACTTTCATTCTCACATTTTGTTATTCTAATTTCTAAAAGGGTAGAAAAATAGCTAAAATATTACAGTAATATAAATATGACCATTTTTATGATTACACTTGACCTTTGGGTATCAAAATTATTTCCGTGTGTTTCCAAAGCGCACTAATAAGCAACATGAAGTGTATGTATGGACAGTCAGACGGCTAATCAATAATAAACGATGATCGTTTGTAGAAATCTGCGAGTGTTTAATTATGTCATCTTTATGTTTAAAAAGTATTTTTGAAAATGTTCCTACTGTGGTAATTGTTATCGTCCGAACGACTTCAAGCATAGAGAAGTTTAACCGTGCTTTCTGTAAATAATTTGTTTTTATCACTAATAGCAGAGCTCAAGTTTCATTCCCCACTACAATCTACAATAAATCCTTTACCTCGGATACACAAAACCACATTGTGTTAAAGTCTTCATTAGATAATTCATCTTTTTCAGCATGGGCCATTACATTTCTGTAGTATTTTATCCTGGCTAAGTCTGCTCCATCACTGACTTCTTTGACTGGTGGTAGTTTATCAAAGCCATTTGATGGTGGAGCGATTGTGGTTATGTTTCTCAACAAGCAGATCATTAATGTAATGTCAAAATTATCTGATGATGTTATACCTATAATAGAAGGCAAACTCAAACTGAAAGATGCCATTCATTAAACGTAAGTTTATGTGATTTTTACCAGCTCTGAGAGACCAACCTCAAGATGCTGTATATCTTTTTTTAAACTCGTTCAAAATCCTGAATCAGTCACTTAACATTCAGCATGTTCAAATGTTGCTATAAAATACTGAACCAGGTATGTTTGACTTCAACTGTATCGGGTCGACCAAAAGCTTTATGAAGTAATCTTACATATGGGTTAATATCCTTTATGCACATGAACTCAACAATAGATATGAATAGAAAAAAAACTGTATGCAATAATATAAGATATGATTCTATTTTTTGTTGTTTTTTCATTCCATTGATTTGTTGGATCTTTTGATTTTGCCATTTGATTAGGCCTTTCCGATTTGAATTTCTTTGGAGTTCAGTATTTTTGTTATTTTACTTTTTAGTAATGGGTTGAGCTTAACTATTTGTGTGTTTTGAACCACAAAAGACTGTACAATTATGAAAGAAAACTTTAGAGTTAATATAATGATAATGCAACTGTGTGAAAATATGCCTTTCGGTTTCCCAATTTGTAAAAAACAATATCTCACTTCGAGCCCCGCAAATTTAACGTCATCTGTGAAAATGTATCTGCCATGAAATGATTCACCAAATGTATTCCAGTTTACAAATTGTACTGAGAATGGACCCATATGATCGTGCTACCAAATAATTGAAACTGCTGAGAAAAACAAAACGTGTAAGAAAATTGTGCAATACTTAATATTATTTGATAAATCAATATCACTTTTCGAATTGTTTGGAAACAAATTAATAACAACAGTTATATTCTAAAAGTCCTTATTGTCAATTGCCGTACCAATGGGCAAAAGTAATTATAAACCATAAAAGGGTGTGTAAAGTTTAGATTGAAATAGTTGCAAGACCTAGCTGACATTCTGTCTGTTTTTTATTACAGGAAAATTTAACAAATGGAAATTTTCTACAGATTTCAACTGAATATGTTCGACGTCTCATCATTTTGACCTACATTACTTGTGGATTACCATATTACCAATAACAAGCTGTTATTGTTATAATTACGTGTTTATAAAACCAAACATTACGAGAAGATTTCTTTTCAAATATAAAGATTGACCAGGCAGAATAAAAACATTCAAGCATACAATATTTCTACCATGTTTGGTTAATATATGTGTGAAGGTTAGTGTTAAATCAGGTCATCAAAACATATTCAGAAAATAAAACCGAAAATGTTGAGAGTAATATTAACTATCAAATTCGAATAAACTTCATATAGAGGGAAGTAGGTGCGTTGAAAATTGTTTCGTTCTTTTTGTGAAGGAACATTTAGCATTTGTTTTAAAATGTCATATTCTTATACTTTTTACCCATTAAAATTGACTCCATTTAAGAAATAGAACACATAACACAAATATGAAGTTGTGGTATTGTAAATTTTACTAATCCAAAGTTTAAGATTATTTCTACAAAATTGATAAACATATTATCTAACAAATAATTTGCATCTTATGTTTCCATTAGTGCACGTGGTAAACAAAAAAAACTCTGATAGTGATTTGTGTGTGTTGTGTGTTAAGGTGATTTATTCTTGCTTGTTCTTCTCTTTTAATTTTTATACTACGCACCTGATGAGGGGTAAAGTTGATTCATTTGTTTTTTATTGATGATATGACAATTGTAAAGGAGGTTCGTAATCCGGGTTTTTTCTGTTGCAAGCGTAGTTGCCAATTTTGATGGAGGAAAATACTGGTTGAAATTATCTCGTACTGCTTTAGATGCAACATTACTCATCAATCTATACATTCGCAAAAAGTTATCCTCATTCTCTGTCAACGAAGTTGAAGTACGTTCCAGTCGTCTGAAGATTTTTTGCAAATATTTTCCTGAATAACTCTTAAATAGAAATAAATGAAGTTTCAATCATTTAACAAGTTCTGTAAAAAAACTAATGAGTATTGATGTGATGAAACTACAAAAACTAACTACAGGCGGATACTAAGTTGAAATTAAATTAACCAATGAAAATATTTGTTAGAAAAGGTTGAAACGTTAAATTGGTATAGTTGAATTGTTTACATGTTAAACGAAGATGCATAAATGTTATATATTTACATTCATCTAATATATGTGTTTCACTTAAATTATAGTATGGAGCTTCGAGATATCTGTAAGCTTTTAAATTATAGACAATTTTCATAAACAGTCGATTGTGGTAGATGCAAATACATGTGGATCTTACTTGTGCATAGGCATGAAATGAATCCCCCCCCCCCCTTTCCTAAAAAAAGAAAATGATTTCATCAAAAAGAGAAAGTTTAGTGCACCTTTTCATGTTTGGGTGTGTTTGAATGGACTATTCTGTGTTGAAAACGTTCAAAGCAAAATTATTTGATACATCATCTCGCTTCAAATTCTATTATCTTTATATATTTAGGTAAAGGTTGATTTAAAAACGAGATTTGATTAGGGACTTTCCGTTTTGATTTTCCTCGGAGTTCGGTATTTTTGTTATTTTACTTTTTAGAAAAGTGATTCCTTACATTAGTTTAATATTCCTCTCAAAATTCTCTGTTGATCAATCTATAAATTGGTATGAAGCCAAAGTTCCAACTCCCACAGGCAAGATTGAGATTTGGTTATGATTTTATATCCTTTTTGGCTTGAGCATTTCTGATGAAGGTATATGCAGAAAAGGCCTCGGCGCAATACACAATTTAATATTTTTTATAATTTTTTAGTCTTATTTCTACTTACAAGTATATTGTGACACCATATGAACAAAATCCTGTACCATTCCCATTGGTACACTGTAACTAATATAATCAGTAATACAGCTGCCGATATGCCTTCAAAAAGCACTAAAACATATTCATTCCATTCCATTCCTGTAGTATGGTATGTATGTCAAACGTTCTTTTACTGCAAATGTAAACAAAGGACAAAATAATGTTTAGACATACAGTGCGTTTGTCAGTATATAACATTACATAAATGGTCAATTGTTATTTTTCCAAAAAAAAAAGTATCTCAAGTTTAAACCTGATGTTTTGTTTTTGTCATTTTAACCAATGTTTATGACTTCAGGTGCTTTCCATGACACACTACACTCCTAAAAATGAATTTTTAAAAGGGAACAAACTTGATAAGGCTTGAAGAAGTGTTTTGCAAGGACAATGACCAACAGACTGCAAAAGATTGGACGAAAATATCTAGAAGCAGAAAAAGATCCAAAACCAGATGTAAACATCAAAGAAGAAGTTACAGATGAGTAAATCAAGCACAAAACACCCAAAATACAGTGGCCCACTAGAAATATTTAACTTTTATGATAAAATCACATGTAAAACCAGCTACAAACTTTTGCGATACAAGTTATTGGTTTAAATGCTAACACAACATCGGTTATTATAAAAGGCAATCGTCTAATGGAGATGCAGAAAAAAAGCGGTACAACCAAGTAGACAATATGATATTGAGATTTTGACTAAATAGAAATGTAGATTGGCCGAGTCGTACACAGCGTAAGACAGCTAGAATCATGAAGTCAACAACACGTAAGCCATAACAATCCAAAATTACTGCAACATCTGACCCCGTATTACACCGATCACAGATGAATTTATTCAAGGGCTCATTCATCAACTAACGACCAAAATTGATAGCAAAGTCACAAGGTCATCCAAGGTTAAAAAGGTATAGAATAGAGAACAGTACAGACAACAAAAAACATCAGAGATACCACGAGTCATCTGCATCCCTGTCCAACCTTCTAAGATACTTAAGCTAAGCAACAAAGAGAAAGACAAAGATTTTACAGAAAGTTGTTTGCAAAGACATGTTAAGATTACATGTAAACAAATTGAGCTGGAATGAGAAATTCAAACTTCAAGAATCCTGTGAAAAAGGACCGTCCATAAAATTTCATTTAGCATTCAGGACTGAAAAATGCACATGCATAATTTTTCCAGAAAAAAGGCAGAAACTACAACTACTAAGGTGTATACCATGTACGATATAGTAAAAACATATTTCAGACATTTTCAAACGATAAGAATCATCAGATATCCATACAGGACTTATGCAAACAACGTAGTCCTGTTTTAAAAGAAGAATGCTTAACTGTGCCTCTGTGTGGACATCGTCAAACGAACGGAATCATGAAACTTTTCCTCGGATACACGTTCTTTTTGTGTGGTTCCATGCAGTATTTTACCTTTCACCTGTTAGACATTTTCAGGACATGCCATTCTGAAGTGCGTTGATATGAAGAGTAGGTAACACCATTGCAACATGAAGAAAAAACAGCCTTCAATCTGGGTTCACACGGATTTTAAGAATACAGCTAAACTGCAACTAAGTGTGGACTATTGGAAAACGAACGAAATCATGAAACAGGACCTTCATGCTTTCCACCTGATACAGATCCTTTGAAGTGTAGATCTTGGCATTAATTTACCAATCACCTGGAACACATTTTGTTAACCTGCTATATTAGCCAGTGTTTTACCACCCTTGATATGAAGAGCAGGTACCACCTTCAATGTGGGTACACTTGGTTTTCAAAAATACAGCAAAATGTCATTTGGTTTGATCCTTCCCTGTAACTTATCAAAATTTCATGGAGGAATATTTTGCACTTACTTTTCCGCTGCTTTTTGATTATGATATTACCTTTGATAAAACTATGAAGATCATCTGAAAAATCTCCGCATAAACATAAACCTTGACCTAGATTATCGATTTTTTTCATACAAAGTTTAAGTACTTCTGCCATGCTGAATGTCAGCGGAATGTATTGAGGTTGACCCGACTGTTAAGCAAACAACAATCAATCAATCATACATCAATAAGTAATCTAATCACTTGCCGATTCATGAGGGTCTGTATGGGAGTCTGTCCCTCGTTTCTTTATTCTTTTCTTTTCTTTCGTATATCAATTTTCTCAATTCTTTATCAATTCTAGTCCATTTCTGTAAATGAACTGTCAATACTTGTTCAAAGTTTAACATGTTCATTTCAATGCCATCAACAGGTCCTCAACAGTAGAAGGACAAGGAAAAATACACAAATTTAAAAACGAATTCAAACCATTGGAAAAAATACAAAAATTTGAAAACAAAATCAATTTATTGAAAAATATTGCCTTTACTTGTCTTACCACATTAGAAACAGTGAAGCCAAACTTCCTTATTGAACTGTACACATATGTTACCTGGTGAGGCGTTGCCATTTTACATTTTAAACTGATAAAGCTACGTTATAAAACTGTCTCCTTTGTAGAAATAAATTTTATTTATAAACTCTTATCGGACTGATAATGTAAAGGTAAAAAGGTAAATACGAAAGTGATCTAGGGCAATCCTTTTTATCTTATGATTGACTTATATATAGGAATTATCAACTTTAAACTTGGAATTTCTGACTTTAATCTTGAAATTATCAAACATTAATTTTGGAATTATCAACATTAATCTTGGATTTATCAACATTGATCTTGGAATTATTAACATTAATCTTCGAATGGTCAACTTTAATCTTAGAATTTCCAACTTAATCTTGGAATGTCTAACTTTTATCTTGGTATTTCCAACTTTAATTTTGGAATAATCAACATTAGTCTTGAAATTATCAACATTAAACTTGGAAATTCCAACATCGATCTTCCGAACCTTATTAGTCTAACACTGATTTTTCCAACTTTCATTACACCTAGTGAATTTCTGAACTGAGAATATCGCGACTTTTGGCTCACTGGACTCTCTTCTGCCAAATAAAGCACTTCAGTTGTCCTTTACTTTACTTGTCGTTGGTGATTGCTATTGTTAATATCAATGCACATCCGCCTATTCAGCAATACAATATAATAAATGCATGTAGTGCATACTACGTAATCGTATTAGGGCCATCCTTTTTATATTTATTTTTTAAGTTGTCGACTTGAACATTGGAATTATCAACGTTTAACTTGGAATATCAAAGTTAAATCTTGGTATTATCAACTTTAATCTTGAAATTATCAGCATTAATCTTAGAGTTTTCAACATTAGTCTCGGAATAATCAACTTTAATATTGGAATTTCCAACTCATACTTTGAATGTTTAGCTTAAATCTTGGAATTTTCAACTTTAATCTTGGAGTTATCAACATTAATCTTGGAAATTCCAACTTCAAGTGTTCGACCCTAATTAGTTCGACATTGACTTTTACGACTTTCATTAACCTAGTGAATCTCTGAAATGAAAACATCGTGACTTTTGACTTACTTGACTCTCGCCTCTACCAAACAGTGCGCTTCAGTTGTCCTTTACTTTACTTTGGTGGTGTTCTTGAAGCTATCTTAGGATTAGGACGTGTTCTACGACCATCGTCGTTGTTCTAAATCGTGTTCCCGAAGCTCTCTTAACGTGGGATATGTCGCATGGCTGCAAAACTTTTGGAATTTTGATAACAAATGCTCAATTCACATGCAATATAACTAAAACGTCTTATTTCACCAGAAGTTACGATGATCTGAATTGTAAATCTACAAATGTCGTAACCTATCCGGATTGGTATACGTCGGTGAAACGAAAGGAAGGCTAAACAAACGTATGTGCGGCCATAATTCAGACATCAACCTAAATGCAAGCAACATTCTTTACCAGCATTTTAATCAGCCTGATCATTCCATCGTTTCTATGACAGTTCGAATTATCGAAAAGATATACCACAGGAATAACAATCCTCATCTTGCAACGCTTCTCCGTAGACAAAAAGAGGACTACTGGATTCGACAATTGGAAACTGCGACACCATATGGTTGTAATGACAAAATTGATGGTATCGGTATTCTATCTAGTCCTTCCTGTAGCTCGGTGAATGTGATTTATTTTTTTATTTTTAACCCTACCCCCCGACGTAGGCGCAGTCATGGTCATCGTCATTATACATCACCTACTCTGCATGATGTCTCTATAAATGACTTGATGCCATTTATACAAAAGCCGTTATGTATTCATCACATTCCCACGAAACTTTATTCATTACCCCTTTCAAAACTTTCTCTGTTCAAGTTATGTTATGTTATGTTATTTATAACCCTCATTCAAACCAATACAAACTTACAGTTATTATTTCGGATATTGCAAGTCATAGACTTTTCAAACCAGTTCGCATTGGAAAAGATAAAAAAGAGAAAGATTTTTTCTCAAACTTTCCTTTGCCAACAATGGTCTCGATGGCGTCAAATTGCGCAATATCCTCCACCATAAATTAGTTCAATCGAAAATACCTCCTTATTTTAAAGATCAGTCTGTACCAATTATTTCTCATACCTATACCAAACCAATTGAAACTAAAATTTTCAATTACAGACACGTTTTGCAGGATCTCAATATTGACGACTTCAAGCAATTTTGCCAGGCAATGGGCTAAACGCCAGGAAGAAGACGTAGATGATCTTTCCGAATGGATTAAGGCTGTGAGGTCGTTGATACAAATCAGAATTAAGAAACTGAATGGGTCTATCAATACCCATGCAACATCAATCTTTAAAGACCCAAATGTTGCAAAACAATTGTCCTACCTCCATGAGAAATATGTTGTTGTCCCCGCAGATAAAGCTCCAAACGACATCGTTTTTGTGTGTAAATCTCATTACTTAAACTGCTTGATAAATGAATTAGGTAATGACAATTCACTTGGAAACTCAACATATACCCGCACGATACTTACAAAGAGGAAATCCTGGATAATCATAGGTCTGTTCTATCTTCCTTTGGAATTTCAAACAAAGATGAAGAACTGAATTTTCCATCACTGTATTGGATACCTAAACTACATGAGTGTCCTTACAAACAACGGTATATTGCTGGGTCTTCCAACATGTCCAAGTGCTCCACGAAACCTCTTTCTAAATTATTAACATCTATTGTATCAGCCGGGCTTCAAATTTATTGTGAAACTGCCCATTCTAGAGGTGGCGTGAATCAGATGTGGATACTAAAAAATTCCAAAGATCTTTTAGAGTACTTACAATCTAAGACTTTTCATCTTGCAATAGTATTATAACATTTGACTTTTCTACACTTTACACAAGTATTCCCCATTCCAAACTAAAATACAAATTGAAAGACTTGGTATTGCTTTGTTTCATAAAAAAGAATGGCCAACGTAGATACAAGTATCTTGTCTAAGGCAGGGATAAATTTTACGTGATAAAGAATCACTCTATCTGATTCAAACAAAAAATTCTCTGAAACTGACAATATCAAGATGCTTGATTTCTTGATTGACAACATATTTGTTACGTTTGAGGGACGTGTTTTTCAAAAAACTATCGGCATTCCCATGGGAACCAATTGCGCCCCTCTTCTTGCCGACTTGTTCCTTTATTATTATGAGGCTGACTTCAAACAGGAACTTCATAGGAAGAAAGATAAGAAGTTAGCAATATCCTTTAACTTTACGTTCCGCTATATAGATGATGTTCTCGCTAAATAAATTTGGTGACTATGTTGAACGCATCTATCCAATCGAACTAGAGATAAAGGATACAACAGATACAGATACGTCTGTCTCATATCTTAACTTATATCTAGAAATTGACAATGAGGGTCGGTTGAAAACAAAACTTGACGAGAAAAGAGAAGATTTCGGCTTCTTAATTGTGAACTTTCCATTTCTATGTAGCAACATACCAGCAGCGCCTGCATACGTATATATATCTCCCAATTGTTTCAATATTCCCAGGCCTGTATTTCCTATCATGATTTCCTTGATAGAGGGTTGCTGCTCACAAGTTAAGGAAGCTATTAAACCAAGAGTTCCAAATGGTGAAGTTGAAATCATCTCTTCGTAACTTTTACGGACGCCATCACGAGTTGGTTGATCGTTATGGAATATCTGTTTCACAGATGATATCGGATATGTTCCTTATGTCGTTACTACAATCCCGTTCCCTTTTCACGAATGTGACCTACCGAATTAGACTATTTGCCGGGTTTGTAATAACATGAGCAACACCACGGGTGCCACGTGTGGAGCAGGATCTGCTTACCCTTCCGGAGCACCTGCGATCACCTCCAGTTTTTGGTGGGGTTCGTGTTGCTACGTCTATATTTTTCTATGTTGTGTCTTGTGTACTATTATTTGTCTGTTTTTATTTTTCTTTTTTAGCCATGGCATTGTCAGTTTATTTCCGATCTATCAGTTTGATTGTCCCTCTGGTATCTCTCGCCCCTCTTTTGTCGTCCTAACTTTAGGACACCTAATTAGGTGTCTTAAGATCATCATATCTTGACCCTAACTTTAGTACACGTCTCAGACAATAACTTTTAACAAATATGGCTACAGTGATGTTCGTACTGAATAAAATGCCCTTCTGACTCTCCACTTGATTTAAAAGCATGTTTAATACCGCCTCCGTAAAGGAATTTCGATTTCGCTTTTTGCTCATTTTTTTACGTGAAGATAAACATGATATGAAACGAACCATCGGTTATTAACTTGTATAAAAACTAAAGAAATTGTGCATGATTTTAAACCTTGAACTTCGTGTTTCTCGATACGTTGACACTACAAATTCAATTCTCATTTGAAAACAAATTGTTTTCCAGTTAAAATTACAATCTATTTTAACTATTTTATAATTACATTCGAAATCAAGCATTTCATTATATACATGTTATTATAAAATTCGTAGACAGTTTTATAAATTTGTTTCGTCATTAATAAATGTTACTTTGACTATGTGTCTTAGGACGAATCTGAGGACACTTTCGAGAACACCACCCTGCAGTTGTGCTTTACTTTACTTTTTCTTGGTGATTGCTATTGTAGATTCCGATGAATATCCGCCATTGAGAAATATAATATAATAAATGCATGTACTGCATTCATAATTACAAATCAATATTTAAAGTTTGACATAGGCACGAAAAAAGGGGGCATAACCTCAAAATATTTTGGTAGGGGTGTACTATTTTTGCCTTAAAAATATGTACCCATTTTTATATAGCATTCACTAATTTTTGGTACTTAAATTCATATACAAATATATACCAAGAATGACAATTATTATTATGTATATATAAAGTCCCTGATTGATTCAAACACCCCAATTGGCCAATAATGTTATGTTTCAAATAGCATAATATTATATGTATACGATATATAAAACGCTTCAGTAATTAACAGCTAGTTGAAAAATATATGATTTCAACATAACCGGTATTTAAAATAATTAATGCATAGTCGAACAAACTGACTTATGAGACACTTACAAATTATTTGGATTAAGATTAAGATAAGTGTGTTAACAGAGCATTGCACTTTAAAACTTTCAAAAATACTAAAAAATTTAAGATAACTACTTAAGATATATTGTTTGCTTTTAAACAAAAGAGGTCTTTTAAATCAAAATTAAATTTTACATAATAGTGTCTGGATCGTATCACACAATTCATAAGTTCATTTGTGTTAAGAAGCTCCATCGAAAATGTCAAATCTTATATATGTATAGAAGTAGCATGCCACGAGAAAATATTATCCGTTTTAACTTTGTTTACTGTTAAAGGTGGCCTCGAAGATAAGTCACGATCGATGTATATAAGCTTCCCAAAAGTGCCTGCTCCGATGAAGATACTTCTTTACTGATTGTTCCGGAACGGAATAGAATAATGTCCGCAGTTTGGTTCTACATTTCGTAAAATTTAATCACAAAGTTCATGAAACAAAAAGTTGGAAAAAATATTGTAGTAATTTCCGGACCAATGTCTGGTATGGATAGTAATATACAGACTGTCACCAAGAAAACAGCCAAAATTCATATACACAATATTGATGTTCCTTTAAACCCACTATTAAGGATATATTGAGTTTTATGATTGGATAACAACATAGAGATGTAAGTAAATTTTATGCAACTGCCGGGGTATATACGACGTTTTTCGCCCTAATTGGAACCTCAAGAACGTCATCAAAACGAACGTTACTATGTGACGTAGTCTTACGATATACAGAACACTTACAGAACGTCAGAGGTTCACAGAGGAAAAATAATGACGTGTATCAGTCAATTATACGTTTTTCATTTGAAATTACGCGATTTATACATCAAATACGTAATCAATGCCTTAAAGTTTTTTTACATATTATTGCATACACGATAGAATTATTTTCACAGCAAATTACAAATACTTCAAGTATGCGGAAAATATATATACAGTATGAAGTATGAAATAAAAAAAAAGATGGAAATGGATAGGCCATGTCTTAAGGAAGGAACCAGCAAACATCGCTAAAGTGTACCTGACATGGACTCCAACTAACAAGAAGAAAAGGAGAAGACCAAAAGAAACATGGAGAAGAACAGTGGAAAGCGAGATGAAGGAGGTTGGGATGTCATGGCAAAGTAGAGAAGAAAGCACAAGACAGAGTGTTATGGAGAGAGCCAGTGTCGGCCTTATGTGCATCAAAGCACGAAGAGGATTAAGTAAGTAAGTACAGTATGAAGGTTTAACAAATATCTGGTCCTGGAAAAAAACATTGATGCAGGGATAATCAGTAATATATGTGTGATTCAGGTTTCATACAGGGTATATAATGTTTGTTTTGTTCACACATCGTTGTCAATATAATGGAATTGTATGCGAGTGTCATACAAGCGAGAGGTTTAGCTAGCAGTAAAACCGTGTTTAATACAACCGTTTTCTACATAAGAAAAATGCATATACCAAGGTAGGAATATGACAGTTGTTACCCATTCGTTTGATGTGTTTGAGCTTTTGAATTTGCCATAGATTAGGGACTTTCCGTTTTGGATTTTCCTTGGAGTTCGGTTTTTTTATTATGTTACTTTTTAAAGTAAAACCTTTTAACGCATGGGAGTTATGACAGCTTTATCTACTCAAATATAGGACGGACATTGTCATTTTGAAAAAAAATTAATGTCTTAATTGAGAAGACTTTCCTGTCAACTTTAATTGCGTTCACATTAAAGCATTCACGTATATGTATCATATAATTTATGCGAAGGTATCTGATGGCCGATATGACTTCAATGATCAAAAGCATATCAGATCTTAGTTGGGGAATTCGAATCCTGGTCCTGACAAGGTGCTTTTAACTCCGATCCTACATTGGCAAGGATTGAACATTTTGTGGTTCTCTCAGGGTACATCGACTTCGTCCATCAATTAAACCTGGTCAATCAATGAAAAAACCTAGTGTGTTTAATGTGGCTCCAAAAACAAACACTCAATTAATCAATCAATCAATCAATCAATAGACCGATCACTTCATGCGTGAATTGAATTCAAGTATTAGTTTGATACTGTACATAATTACTTGGTTTTGTTTTTTGTTACGTTAATGAAGACGAATCTATCATTTCTATAAATATAGTAAAAGTATAATTGGTTTGTATACTTGAATTTCATATCGTCTGTGTGATACTATTCTACATTAAGATATTGAATAGTCTTTTTTGTTGCTGTAAGAACAGTAATTAGTTGTGAAAATAAAATAATTGCAATGGAAAACAAAACAACTGGCGTATCTTGTTACTGTTCAATAAAATAACGTAATTGTTGCGTAGAATACGCGTCAAATACATGTATATAAAAGGCAAAGTCCGTGTTCTGCAAAGTGAATCCCAAAAACTCAGTTAAAGAACACTTTGACAATTATCATGCTGATTTGCTGTAATTGATTTGCAAATAAATTTTGACTACAGGAAAGAACATATTTTGACTACAGGAAAATTTAAGGTGTTTAACCATGAAGTGAAATACATATCTAGTAAAAATTGAAACAATCAATATTTTGAATAAACTCATCATAGATACCAGGATTGAAATTTTATATTTACGCCAGACGCGCGTTTCGTCTACAAAAGACTCATCAGTAACTATATTAAAATATAGTTTAATACAAAATACAAAGCATAAAAGATATTTTTTCTGACAAACGCAAACAAATACATCTTTAATCATAGAAAGTAAATTTGCTATTGAGGATGCTCGCTCCTCTGTTTAAAAATGACAAGTTTTTTTTTAAATTACTGTTATGAATTAATAGTATATATATATATATATAACAAAAATGAGAAAGCAGAAAAAATGATAGGTACATGACCTTGTTTTCCATATATATAATTATAACTCAAAATTTGTGGTACTTTTTTAAAATAACAAGAATTTTATAAGATTTTCATAATGACTTTTTAAACTATATGTTATCAAATTATTGAAAGAAAAATAGTGGTAAGCAAGCAAAATTAGTAATGTCACTAAATGAGTAAAATCAAAGAATTCCAAATAACTGGCCAAAAAACCATGTAATCTTGTATCTTAACCATGTAAAATTATCTTGTAATCAACGACTTGTCATACATTGTAGATATTTACAAATAGGTTGATATCTGGCTTGCTTTCTGGTATTTCCGAATTGTCCTAGTAGTCTTTACTGGGACCCGGCCGGTTAATTAACATAAGACCCTTATTTGAATGTTATTTATTTATACTTGTGTATCTCACGGAAAAGAAAAGAGTTGAATTTGCTTACTATACAATGGTCATACACAACTGGATACGTCTACCAAGTCCGAATATTTGTGACTTCACATATTTCAAAAAAATTCTTCTTTTTGGAGAATTCGCATAATAAAGTACACATTAATACAAGGCTGGTTTTTGATCTGACTGTGCATTGATATATACAAATGTTAGAACAACATGCATATTCTAAAGACCATTTACATTGGTCTAAAACTGTATAAGATAACAGCTTTCTATAAAACATAAAAACTATTAATGAGAGCCCTTGAAGGGGCATAAGCTACGAGATTTAAAAAAATACAATATGATTTTTTTCAATCATTAATGAAAGTGAAATAGTTTAATAATAATTCGCTAAAGACGCTAGTTTGGTTTTTGGTTAAATGTTGTCAGTCTAAGAAACATCGCTGGTGAATTCATTTACAAGGTGAATTATTCGACCTCATTGAATCTGTATTCATGCATGTGAAGTTCAATTTAAACCCTTAGCTAGAGATGGGTTACGCATGAATAAGTGTATTCAGTAATTAATAGGAAAAGAATGTAAACATTTTAAGTGGAACAAGGGTAAACCATTTTAACATTTAAAACATTCTGTCCTTGTTAGATTTTCTCTATCCATATCGATTTGTTAGGAAAGTAGACAAAAGTTGAATATTACCTCCTACGTTCTATTTCTATAGTCATATCGGCCATATTGGTTGTTAGTCAAGTTCATAGGACACAAAGTACTCCAATTTTGAAAATTGCTAAGTTTTGTTCAAAAACTTTCAGAGGAGATTTTTTGTAAAAATGGACGACATACTACAATCTAGGCAAATAGGGCAATATGTGGTTAAATTTTCGGGGTACGAAGTGTGATTCATTTTTCCGTAAATAAGCATACCCCGAAAATCCTTTTGTGATGCGGCTCTTCATGGTAAAAAATCTCTTTTTTCACACAATAAGTTCTTTGAAAATTTAATACTTTGAAAACATTTGGTAACTCCATAGTTTTTTCACGTTTATTCTATGGTCCTCTACTTTCCAAATCAACACAAATGGTTAAGCTCAGTCACTTGTTTAAAATATAAACATGTCCAATATCACTACACAGAGATTTTTTGTTTACACACAACTTTTGTGTTCCTCAATTGGAGGCACATTAGGGATATTGACCCAAATGACGATTGCCAAAATATGAGAATGAAAAACACTCCATTAAAATCATTGAAAGACCATCGGTATGGAGTGTGTAGAAAAGTGGTATATTTCGGATGTATTTGTTTCAAACATTTTTCTAAATGTAAGTCTTAAACACAAAACGTTTTTTTATAATTTTCTGAACATACATGTTATGCAATTCTCTCAGATGATAACCTCTACTAATTTATTGAGAATTAACTCCACAAACTATTTTTATATAAAAAAAAAAAAAAAAACACTGATTTTAACTGTAAAAAAGGGGTCACAGGAGCATAATAAGCTTTACATAAAGTTCCAGTAACATAAACTTTGTTTCGTGTAATTTCTCACCAAAAACAGTTGTGATAAGTATTTTTTTGTTTGATTTTGGTAAATCCATCAAGAGTTTTATAAAATTCATAGGAACTCTTATTTAACTGGTAGGACGTTTTTATTAGATTTAGTATATATATTTGCCTGTGTAGACGTGCATCAACTGCTATTCCTTTTCGGAATATTTACCATTGAAAGAAAATAGTACTTTTTGCAGCAGTATTTTAGTCTTAACCTTGCATGGCAAAACTAAGTGGAAAATGCATTATTTTGTCATTGCTTTGTCTGAATACGATGAACTATCTCCATGTTTCCCGATACATGAGCAACATTCAGAGGCGTAATGCCCTGATTATCACATAATGTTACATCTGCATTCATCTTAAGTAAAACTTTTACAATTTCTCTGTACCTTTCATCGCATGTATTTAATTCAAGGTAATCATTTTCCCTATTGTTTCCTTTACATGCAATATGCAATGGTGAGTGCCCATTATTGTCACATTGATTAACATCAGTGTTTTTCCTCAATAACAATTTCACTATTTCATCATTCCCTCCTTTGCAAGCCGTATGCAAAAGTGTCGTTCCAAACTTGTCTCTATTTAGAACCTCAGCGCCGTTTTCTAGTAAAAGTCGTGCAATTTGTATGTGGCTCATTTCACAAGCCGCAAACAACGGCGACCGGTTATACTTATTGCGTAATAAAACGTCAGCACGGTTGATCAATAACACTTCCGCTACATCAATATGCCCTTTACAACAAGCAAAATAAACAGGAGTTTGTCCAGCCCGACCTCTTTGATTTACATTAGCTCCTTTATTAAGTAAACACTTCACTATATATGTATGTCCGCCTTCGCTTGCGATATGTAAAGGTGCTTGGCCATGTACATCACGTTTATCTAGTGAAGGTTTTGTCTTTAGCAACAGTTCTACGATATCTAAAAAACCTTCCTTACATGCAACAAACAATGGAGATTGTTTTCGTCGGTCACACTGATTGACATCAGCATCATTCTCCAGTAAAGTCTGCACTACATCTGTATTTTCTGTTTTACAAGCCATATATAATGGCGACTTTCAAAATTTATCACACTTACAGATATCAGCCTTATTCTCTAGCAGTACTTTAGTTATATACTGGTGTCCTGCTTTACAAGCTACAATTAATGGTGTTTGTCCAAATTTTCCACATTGGTTGACATCAACATTGTTCTTGAGTAACAATTTCACAACCTCTATTTGCCCTCCTTCACAAGCTTCGTACAATGGTGACTGCAAAGACCACCCTCCTTGAGAAATGTTGGCCTGATATTCCAGTAAAATTTTCACAATTGATAAACTCCCTCTTTTGCATGCAAAATGCAATGCTGTGCGACCATCCATACTTTGCTTGTTTACATTTGCCTTTTTTCTTAACAGCAGTTTTACTATATTTGTATAACCCCCTTTACATGCTAAAATTAATGGTGAGTGTCCACGTTTGTTACATTTCGAGACATCAGCATTCTTTTCCAGCAATAGCTTAACTATATGTGTATGACCACCTTTACATGCAAAATACAATGGTGAACGTCCCTGATAATCCTGAAAATTAATCTGCGATACATTAACAGTAATAATGTGTTTTTTAAATCTTTTATAATCGTCATCACTTATTTCAGCAGCTTTCGTTGAATCATAGATTGTTATTTTCCTTTTTTTTAAGATTTTGGAACTTTTCGCAAGTAATTGTTGCACAATATGTATATGACCTTTTAAACAGGACACGTGTAAAAGTGACATCCCTTTATAATCATAAATACACACATTAGCATCGTTTTGTAGTAACAGTTTTACTATAGCTATGTGTCCACCCTCACATGCCATAAAAAGTGGTGATTTTCCTAAATAATTGATGACATTGACGTTGCATTTTAAATCAATCAGAACCTTAACTAGGTCAAGGAAACCTTGAACTGTGGCTTCCATTAATGGGGTTGTATACTTATGATACTTACGATATGAAGTATATGAACAAGGTTGAATCAAGGCAGCTCTAACTTGGAGGTCTTGCCGCAAAATATTGATTATTTCAGCTCGAAATGATGCAATTACTAAATTCTTATTACGTATTGTGCTAATGATGCCACCTTGTTTTAGATCGTTTATTACTCTGTTGAAATATTCTTCCCTCAGGGATCTTGGAAGTATTATAATATTATCCCTTTCTTTAGTTTCACGTGATTCAAATCTGTAATGATCGCAAACAAATTGCATTGGTGCATACTTGATGAAGCATTCTGTGAGATGCTGTCCATAAAGAAGAGCAGCAATTTCATGTATTTTATCATGTATCATTATATACATGTGTCCTCGTTTTCTTAAGTATGTTGACACCAATGTTTTAAAACCTTGTTTTAACAATTTCCGTGGCCTTTCTAAATTTATATTAATGTCATATTCGTCGACTATATTCTGTATTTTGTCTCTTATATAAAAATGTGCATATTCAAATTTCAGCCAATTCGGATCAAAACCTTCAACAAATAAGATGCAGAGACCTAAAGCACAAACCTGGTATTTAATCTGACACCTAATGAATCGTTTTAAATTATCTTTAATAGTGTCAACAGGAAATGTGAATAGTGTCTTTACTTCATCCGAAGTTTTCCCCTTAGATAATTTACAAAGCAAAGGAAAGAAATCGAATTCTTCCAATTCCCAGGGGTCACACATTTCTACTGGTAGGTACTGTTTCATCATCAAGATTCTTTCGTTATCTAATAGTCGAAACTCGTCTGACGTCAAATTGCATTCATTTCTTGTGAAAAGTTTGAGCAGTTGAAACTGCAAATCTCTGTATATATGTAATCTGCAGGATACCAATATTTTTGGAGATGGTATTTTTCGAAACTCTGATTGAACAATGTGTTGCTTTTTGTCATTTTCAGTTTTAAAAACATTGAATATTTTTTCTAATTTGTCCAAGTGATCTCTCCAAAGATCTACTGAGCATCTATTAATTGCTTCTTTGCCACAAATATCATCAACTACAAAAACTTGTTTCTTTTTTGGGTCACGAAAGTTTATAATATTAAACGGTCCTGTCACAAATGGTATTACCTCATATCCATACTTTGAGCGTAATTCTAAGGCAACATGATGAATAATCGAAGACTTTCCATTCCCTGAGCACCCCGTGACAATTATGCTGTTATTGTATTTGAGACTTGACTTCACATACTTAGTAGCCTTGGTGATTACAAATATTTGGTCATCTTTTGTCCATTCATCTACATACTGCTTATGTTGAGCTATTAGAATGAAATAAGCAGATAAGAAGTTCGCCTCGTTCCTGAATTGTCTTGATAAATCTAAACTTATAATTGACACAATTGTCGAAGTGACATAGAAATAAGTCAAATTGATGTCACTAGAATGACTAGTTAACCGTGAAATAAACCTTATACAGCTTAGTATATTATTATGGTATAGATTTGGCTCATTGTAGAAGGATGTACATTGTTATGTATTTGCTTACTGTACATTTCTGTACTTTGGTCTTTGCTGGGTATTTTTAACTTCAGCATTCATTCATAGAAAAAAAACAACTTTAAGACTTTATATTCAATATTTCTATTTTGTAAACTTTTTCGTATATGATATATCATCTTACCTCCTATACATTTGTAGGAACATAAAATTGAGAATGAAACATGATTGGTTAAAAGAAACCCCGTGGAGACCGTGTATGTTCCATATTCGGTTAGAAGCCAAACTTATTTCAATACCCGGTTAGTAGTGGTGTTTCGTCCCTTTATTCAAACAATACGGTATTGCGGAAATTTTTAATGGTTTCAACAGACGAAAATTGACGATGAACGATTGAAATAAATTCTTAAAACACATTTAAAGCTAGCAAGTGGTTATTGTTGGCATTTGTTTTTTGTATAGACAAATTGAAGTACGTTCTTACTATAAACGGCATTGAATACTTGATTCTTTTGATAAGCAACTAGTCTAAATTCCACATGTTAAGATAGTCATTAAGATTAGTTCGTTACATAGTCTGCTAGTGACCTAATATGATATAAATGGGGTCAGTAAATTCCATTTGGGGATTCGAACTTCGCCCTCACCACATATGGAATTTACTGATCCCATATATATCGAATTAAGTCACTAGCACACTATGTAACTAATAATATTGGTAAAACGACATATGGGCCGAGTGTAAATATCAAACAGCTATGTATATACTTGTATAAATGTATGTTATGATACACAGGTCATGATCACTATAATAGTTACTTTCTTATATACCTACTGTATTATGAGGAATCATACCACATCTCCTTATCTTTACGTCAAATGGTAAACTTCATAGAGTGTTAGTTGTAGCTATATACGCTAATATTATCTATCTTTACATCACTTTTATACTCTTCTCGAGATATTGTAGCTATATACGCTAATATTATCTACCTTTACATCACTTTAATACTCTTCTCGAGATATTTTTACAAAGCTCTGCAACGGAACTCATACATAAATTTCTTACAAGTTATTGAAGCTAAAAATGTACGATGGCTCAATGACATTATAGAACAATTGCCTTGATCAATACAAAATGAACAACTGATTGGAAATTTATACCACTCACGTGGTTATATGAAATTACTGACTTCCAATGTACTAACACAGATAGGATGGTTTAGTAAAGAATACGTATATTTACCCCTCATATTCTTTGGAATAGTATCTTCTTCGTGTTCTTTTTGTTTCAGATCTTCGATTTGCATGGTAAAATTCTTGGTGATCAGTTTGTAATTTCTATCTGAATATATATCACATCTCCTCATTTTTATAAGGTAAAATAAATTTCCTTCACAATATGTTTAGACTTGTAAATATAAAGATTCAGGTAATGAATATGCTGATGAAGTATGCTTGCTTTTATGTAAGATAATAATTTAAAGTTTGAAACAGTTTATTTGTGTATCCTTTTCTGTATGAACATATTCTACACTGTAACTGTGGTTGAATTATTCATTTTAATTCATGACATTGCTGTATGAAATCACATTGTAAATGCAAATTATTTCCCGACCTTCTGTGGACCATTTGTAGGTCAATGATAGAGAGAAAAGGACGGAAAACTGAGTATTTTATAAAACTGGTTTAATCGCCAATAATAGAAACTGCCAATTCCATTATAAGATACCTGCAAACTTAAAAGTCGATGACAATTTGACACATCCAGAACAAAAAACGAAAAGTGACGAAAATACAAGAATAGGTCTACAGAACACAGCAGAAAAATAAAAAATATCAGAAACACGATCCAAACTTTTATAATCCTTATATTTCACCTGTTCATATACACCCAATAGTGCAGAATTGTATACTTATTGTCAAGGGTCAATAACTAAGTCTTTGTGAAATGATGTATCTTTTTCTAAAGATGGGTTTAAAAAATTAGTTGAAATGAACATTCGATAACATATAAAATATTTCTATGAAGCACATTTTCCCTATACTCTTAATACTAGTTTTTGTTTGAAATATAAACCATGATATGTATGATGATTCAACCGTTCTATTTTTCTAATTCCTAGTATGTGCACTGTCAGTTCTTAGAGTTTTTGCGAATTTCGTATTGATCCTATACAACTTGAATCTGCATGTATAAAAAATGGGAAGCAGATACAAATCTTTATCTTATTTTTGCCAATTTACAATTTGGTAAACCCCATAGAGTTACATCAACACGAAATTCATCATCCCATTAAAACCATGTATAACAACACCAGATAAAAAATAATAACGAATACAATACTAGAGAAAAATCCAATACTAAAAATACAATACTAAAAAAAAAACCACATGACGCCGCCTAACCAATTTCAGCAATGTGTTATAAAATACATATTTGATATTTGTCATCAACGTGCAATTTAAATTGCATTTTGCTCAAACCATTTAACACCTATGCGTTGATTGTAAGACTATAATTGTAAATGGTCATCATACGCTGACAGAATTCCATTCCCTGAACTCAGTCCGACTTGTTTAGTAGTAGTGTGACGTGACATTCGTGGTACGTCTAAGTTCAAAATGTATATAGCACCGATCTTTACCAAGTTTTCTCAAATTGTAAAATTTCAGAGTCTATCGACTCTTGTATCAAATTTCAGGCGAATTTATACTTAATGATAGCAGACCTGGTGAGATTTATCTCCCTCATCAAAGTTAACATTATTTATTCTTTTAATGTTCCTTTAAGTCAAATAGCTCCTAAATATTTACATATTTAAACAGTCCTGGCATTCTAATATTTGGGTTTAAGTCTTCCTGTTGAAGGTTATCACACCTAAAAATGCACTTTAGGCGAAATTTATAAGTGTTTTGTTTTTCATTTAAAATTTATTTCATGAAATTATTACATTTTAGAGAACCTATATGTAAAGTCAATTGCAATTACTTTCATCAATTACAATAATTTTGTCAGTCTGGCAAAATCGTAAATTAAACTAGCTCACATGTTTAGTTTGATCTTGTAAATTATATAGTTCACAGACCAACTTGAAATCAATTTTTATTTAATGAACTTTTGCTGAAAAAACGAAATCAACTTTTGCTTAAAAGAGAGAGTATAGGTGGGAGTTACCAATCACTGTGTGGATCTATAGAAAAAATTAAAATCACAAAAATACTGAACTCCGAGGAAAATTCAAAACGGAAAGTCCTTAATCAAAAGGCAAAATCAAAAGCTCCAACACATCAAACGAATGGATAACAATTGTCATATTCCTGACTTGGTACAGGCATTTTCTTATGTAGAAAATTGTGGATTGAACCTGGTTTTATAGCTAGCTAATCCTCCCACTTGTATGACAGTCGCACCAAATTCCTACTGACAACGATGTGGGAACCAAAAAAAAATAATAGGTAAAAATGTCAAAAATAGGGGTATAGCAGTCAACATTGTGTTTTAATGTTAATCATTATAAAAACTAACAAATATATAACAAAAAAAAACACAATTTGTTTTTTAAATATAGAAAGCACTTCAAGACATTCAGACTGTGAACTAATCATAGCGATCAATAACATAAGTCCATCTTGAACTTCAATAATCATGATATAAAAAGAAAAAGTAAAAATTAGTGCTCCTAACTGAATTGCTAGAACACTGTTTTCAGATAAAAGTTCTATGATCTTCTATAGGGACCGATCAGGAAGAATTTTCATGCATGCGTAGCTTTCGACGACCCAAGTGTAACTCCTTTTGGGGTTCATGGATTTTCTCAGTTACTTACATCATTATACCCAATAATAATGAACCTATTACCTTGAATTGATTTCTCGGCTTGAAGTAGAGCTATAGCATTGTGGTGGCTAACAGTTTGGGTTGTCAACGATTTTATTTGGTCGCGGAATCCACAGAGATCTTGACGAATATAAGTTAGGATGTCTTTGTTAAGATTCATCTGGTTAACTTCCCCACATTTTGATTTGTATGTTATACCACCAAGCCTAGTGATTGCCTAAAGTATAAAAACACATGGTTATAGCTGATTAATATAATCAACAATATCAATGCAAAGGACAAAGTGCTTTTTAAAAATATGCAGAAGTCTGAAGAACTAAACAATGATCTCAATTAACTAGTTTTGCTAATATTTGAGTTGTGTGATGTTCAATTGAAAGTCTACCTAATATAAACAGGGTTTACATCTGAATAAACAAAGGGTCATATATTTGGAATTGATGACGTCACCAGATAAGGATTTGGGGCTTATCATAGATAAAACTCTTGCATATTTACTAATACAGATTTGAATGCCTAAAATGTGAGTCTATCCTAAGTATTTTACCTCGCATACACAAATCCACATTGCGTTAAAGTCTTCATTGGGTAATTCATCTTTTTCAGCATGGGCCATAAAGTTTCTGTAGTATTTTATCCTTGCCAGGTCTGCTCCATCACTGACTTCTTTGACTGGTGGAAGTTTGTCATAGCCACGTGATGGTGGAACGATAGTGGTTATGTTTCTCAACAGGCAGATCATTAATGTAATGTCAAAATTATCTGATGATGTTATGCCTATAATTCAAAAGCATTGGTTCCAACAGAGTGAACAGTAATGATAAAATTTATACCACCAGCCCAGTGGGCAGCACTTATGTGTTCACATGAACCTACATTGATATGGATATAAGTACGGTCTTTAACACTCAGCCTAAAGTCACACCGAACAGCAAGCTACAAAGGGCCCCAAAAATGACTATTGTAAAATGTTCATTTCGGTAAATTTACCATTTAGGAAATATTGATATATTTCAAACACTAAGTGTGTTCTACTGAAAGGCTTAATTTGCCTTAATCATATTTGGCACAACTTTTCGGAACGTTCGGTTCTTAAAGCTCTTAAGCGTAATATTTTATTTAGCCATCTAGTTGTTTTGATTCGAGCGACACTGAGAAATGCAGGCGTAAATTGTTATAAATATGGGGGGGGGGACAAGAATTCAATCTAAACAGAGGCCACATAAGGGTTGGGAAACATTAATGCTCATGAAATGCTAATAGTCTAGAAGCTAATCGTAAGTTAAAAATTCGTCAGGGTTCCACGGAACCTAGTGCTAGCCTACTTTTGCTGTTAATCGCAGGCTCAACAAAAATGAGGAAAAAATTAATAAAAATATTCCTCTCTATACTATCTTTTGATTGTAAGTAGCTTCTGTCCAAGTTTGGTAAAAATCCAGGATAGTTTATGAATCTAATAAATGTTTTAAAAACTTAAACGGCAGACTGTATGTAATATTAACTGGAAGAAAAACTAAGTCCATTTATAAGTAAAATACGGAAAAAATTGAACAAAATTTTAACAAAATTTCCTTCTAGATACTAGCTTTTGATCATAAACAAGCTTCTGTCCAAGTTTAGTACAAATCCAGGATAGTTTAAGAAAGTTGTTAAAATTTTAAAAACTTTAATCACAGAGTGAATGTAATGTTAACTGGCAGAAAAACTAAGTCCATATATAAGTAAAATACGGAAAAAATGGATTTTTTTTTTTACAAAATTTACTTCTGGATACTATCTTATGATCATAAACAAGCTTCTTTCCAAGTTTGGTAGAAATCCAGGATAGTTTAAGAAAGTTATTAAAATTTCAAAAACTTTAACCACAGAGTGAATGTAATGTTTCCTGGCAGAAAAACTAAGTCCATTTATAAGTAAAATACGGAAAAAATGGAATTTTTTTTTTTACAAAATTTACTTTTGAATATTATCTTATGATCATAAACAAGCTTCTGTCCAAGTTTGGTAGAAATCCAGGATAGTTTTAGAAAGTTATTAAAATTTCAAAAACTTTAACCACAGAGTGAATATTTGTGGACGCCGCCGACGACGACGACGACGCTGACGGAATGTAGGATCGCTATGTCTCGTTTTTCGACAAAAGTCGAAGGCTCGACAAAAAGTAATTTGAATAGCGCAAAACTAGAACAGGACGTGGACGTTTTTATCTTTGGTTAGTCTTTTAATTTGGCAAGGTTGAAAAATTCGCATAAACTGACATTTTGTTGTAGATATCTGCTTAAGGTTTATCACAGCGGATTGTACAAAACTAAACTACTTTAACAAATTTTCATTTTTTGACCAATTGACCTTCATAACTTGCTGAAAAGCATATGATTATTGCCAATAAATTGATATTCTGTACTGATGATCAAAACCATGCTAACTTTCTCATGACAATATTCTGGTTAGACTAGGATAAATTTATATCTTTTATACACCAATATTTGTGTATAACAGATCATAGAATATTTCTAGATATATAACCGACAAATATGACAGTGACAAAAGTCGTAATCAAATAAACTCCACAAAAAGTGAGACTATGTGTAGACAATACAAGCATGACTTCTTATGCATGAATCATGGGTCATTCAATTCTGAAGTTACATCCAGAAGTACCAAGGCAAAGAACAGCCCAAACATGTATTTGTCCTTCAGGTGTTGGATTGTCTCGCAACGATGAAGACCCATAGGCTGATGTCGCAGCAGTGCTTTAAGTTCATATAACGTACCTGATGCTGGGTATAGTAAACCCATGTGTTTCTTATTAATGATATGACCATTAAAAAGGTGACTTGTAATCCTATGTTTATCTCTCGCTAGTGTAGCTGAAAGTGTAGATGGGGTGAAATACTGGTTGAATTTATCTCGTACTGCTTTGGGTGCAACATTACTCATCAGTCTAAACATCCGTAGAAAATTATCTTCATTCTCTGTCAATGACGTATCATTACTTTTCTGTCGTCTAAAGATATTCCTCCAAGATTTCCTTGAAAAATTCTATAATAGAAATAAATGATTCACTTAAAACAACTGACAACTCTGACACATTGAAAGAAATTTTAAAAGGGATCATTTAAATACTTTGACAGTTGTCAGTTGTTTTAAGTGGTGAATCATTTATTAATACTAACAACCTTTCTTTTACTTTTACTGTTTAGTATATTTTTGGTAATATCCATTTGACGTAACTCGGTACTTATACATCCCGTCATTGTTTATTGTACTGTGGTATATTTTTGTATTCTTGTCTTTCCTTTTTGCTAATGTGCTTTGTCTATATGCCTTTTTGTTTTTCTTTGTTAGCATATTTGTTTGTTTTCATAGTGATTAAGATCAAACACAATGTTGACTGCTGCTCCCCTATTTTTTGACATTTTTACCTATTGTGTCTGGGTTTTTTTGTTGTTCACACATCGTTGTCAATATAATCGATTTTTTTTGCGACTGTCATACAAGTGAGAGGTTTGACTAGCTATAAAACCAGGTTTAATTCACCATTTTCTACATTAAAAAATGCATGTACCAAGTCAGGAATATGACAGGTGCTATCCTTTTGTTTGATGTGTTTGATCTTTTGATTTTGCCTTTTGATAAGGGACTTTCCGTTTTGAATTTCTCCGGAGTTTTGTATTTTACTTTTGACTAGCTATGATCTAAACTGGTTTACCAGATGATCAGTTTGTTTAGATGAACTCAAAAGTTCTGCTATTTCAGTAGAACATTTTAGCAATTGGTTTTAGTCAAAGCCTTTTTGGTTAAGCACAGTAATAAAGTATTACATAATATATTATACGAAATGAGATATAACATAGATCTGATGATTTTAATAAGTTCTGGCCGATATGTTATTATCAGATATGTATGTGTTGAAAGTAAGAATATTATACAATTAAGTACGTATGGGTCTAGAACGTCACAATGACTCTAAAAAATACAACAAAACTCACAAATATCTCATGACGCCATACTAACAATATCCTATACCACCCCCTTTGGTATGCTGTAGTTATTATGACGAGTAATACAGCTACTGATATGGCCCCAAAAACTGTTACAATAGGTTCCATTCTTTTAGAGTAGTATAAAAATCAAACACATATTCATCTGCAAATATAGAAAAATGACAACATAATCCCAAGATTTTTTTTTTAATTTGGATGACACCAATCACGTGGTTTAAAAGGATGTCAAAACGCAATATCAATGACGAGCAAGGTGCCTTCCACTTCACTTTGCAACCCTTCGCAAGTATTATTTAGAATAAAAGAAACATAATTTAATATGTCCTATCCAGTTGCATTCTTAAAGTGCAATTCCAATAATGAAATGCATACATTTTTAGTATGAAACGCAAATAAATATTATTAAAGTTTAACATGTGGAAATGATAACTGCGTCCAACTCTACATATCCAACTATAGCAGTCATCACGTGACTTTGGTGACGTCACACATCACCCGTATTATGCCCCAGTAAAATGTATAGAAATGCACAGGGGCTTTCAGGAATCGATAAAATAAATTACTTTAAGTTCATGATACAAAAAGTGTGGAAATATATATTACTCTACTGAGCACTTTAGTAGCGTCACCAACGGATATAGGTATTCCCCCCACAAAGCGGTGGAATAAAACATGTTAAATCAGGTAAGTAGATATAAGAAGATGTGGTATGAGTGCCAATGAGACAACTCTCCATCCAAGTCAAAATTTATAAAAGTAAACCATTATAGGTCACAGTACGGTCTTCAACACGGAGCCTTGGCTCACACCGAACAGTAAGCTATAAAGGGCCCCCAAAATTACTAGTGTAAAACCATTCAAACGGGAAAACCAACGGTCTAATCTATATAAAAAACGAGAAACGAGAAACACTTATGAACCACATCAACAAACGACAACTACTGAACATCAGATTCCTGACTTAGGACAGGTGCAAACAAATGCAGCGGGTTTAAACGTTTTAATGGTACCAAACCTTCACCCTTTTTATGAAACAATAGTGTAACATCACAACATAGAAAGACACACTATAAAATATCAACTGAAATAGCTTAACTCAATCAAAGGACATATTAACACCATTGAACATACACTGAACAAATAAATTTGACCTATGATACAATGTAAATACAAAATAAATAAACTAAGGGGAGAATAATAAAAGTAACATGTTATATAGGTATGAAATGTTAAACAATTAAAGAAAAACAATCTTCTCGAACAAAAATATCAGCCGTTTGCAATAACTTTAAACACAGGTAAATGAACATAATTTTGTTGTTAGGTATACGTATACAGTACCAATAGAGAAAGGAAATATTTTTACAAAATAAATAATTTTGATGTTCATAGTACGAAGTGAAACTTTATAGTAATACCAAACACTTATTAAAGCTGGTATATAGACCAGATATAACCCTGAATAACATTAAATAACAAAAGAGCAATACAATTAGTATCAACAGGTCAAATAAACAAGAAAGTACGATTTGAGAGTACTCGCAGTTACTGACAGCTAGTTAAAAGCCAAAACAATTAATAATAAAAAATCATGCATCAGAGACTAAAATCAACTAAAATACATCCCAGGGATTTAGTATTTTAACGTCATGGACAGTCAAAGAAGACATAACTAGTGCAATGCCAAAAACAAATGTATCGACAGACAGAAGGATAGTTAGGAGTTTAACCTCTTTCTAGATCAAAACGAACGTGGGTGTGTCTTTAGGTCTAGTTCTTCTTATTTTCATTATATTCCATGTTTTACTGACTAGTAAAGTTATGTTATACTTATTCCTAATAATATAGCTATTTATTTAGGCTTATTTCCGTAATTGGTTTTCGTTCTCTTCATATCGTCAGGATTCGACAAGATGGTACCTGTTCAAAGAAACATGTGACGAGTTCAAACTTTTTAAATATACATGTATCCTTCAACTATTCATTTGAAGTTTTCGTAGAACAAAGTTATATTATATTTAAGCTTGAACGACACTCTATTTCGAAATAAACTATTGTTTTCACAGAGAAATTCCTGTAGTTTAAGCTGATAAATTGTACGGCGAACATTTTTTACTGTATACGGGGAATAATTTGTTTGTGTTTTTTTCACCGCTTCGAGGGTACCTATATCCGGTTGTGATGATACACTGTGTGTTAGGTAACAACATAAAAATGTTACATATATTATATATGTCTACTTGTAAATACCAATATGGAAACTACAAAGTTCTACTGAATTCCCCCATCCCATATTTACCTAAAATGAATTGTGTTTAAGAATCTCTTGTGTAGCTATGAAAAATGGTAAATCAAATGGTTAAGTCAAAGATCAGCATACTAATCATATTTCTCAATGTAAACTTTCAGTCGTGTAAATTCAATGAAATATTCCAATCATCCAGACTACGAATTGCGCTTACAACTTTAAAACATGCACATGCACACGTAAACACACACACAGATGAAGATAACTGTGGAGAGCCACCTGATTTTCTTTAACTACCATCAATGGGTTAGGTAGTGAAATAAAGTCCTAGCCTAGGATCCTAGCCCACTGGTTGCAAAATATAACGACATGTACTCATTTATAGGATGTACGAACGATGCATTATGGGAAAGCATGATGTCTTGGAATATGGCAAGAAATGCTAATATATTTAGAGAAAACAAAACTCTAAGCTCACGTAAATAGGTAAAAATAGCATAGTTACATCAGTTTAATAATTCAACATGCTCAATGATTGATTTATGAATGAAATATTTCCAGTTACAATTAATACTAGTACAAGTTTAATACGCAACTTAATTCCGTTGACAACCCACAATTTGTAATTGGACAAAGTCAGAAAATACAAATATGACAACAAAATGATATGCATTATGAAATAACAGTTCTTACCAATAAAAACACAAATTCCTATGTTACGTGTACAAATGTGTTTACCTGATAAGACGTTGCTATTGTACAGGTTACACTGATAAAACTTGATATTCCCTTATTGAAATAAATATCGATTTTATTTTATCTTTTTAAATTCTTATCTGACATTATGTGTAATATGTGTCATCTATGGACTGCCATTATATGCTTATTTATACAAACACAACCAAACGCACGCCGATCTTTAGTATTGACTTGACCAGTTGACCATGTGGACTGTTAAAATATTGGGAGAAGTGCGGTCCGTTCGGGATAGGAGCGTCAAATCTCATGCCTCGTGTAGAAGGTGCCGCGTCTAAAATCACTTTGAGAAGTTTGTATGTGACCTGTTGCATTGCGATTTGATTGTATTATCCAACATGCCCTCATTTCCATCGGAAGACGAAATGAAAGAGAGTTGGGGAGAACGTCATTGAGACAACAAACAACCGACAAAAAAGGTCATAATACGGTCTTCAATAAGTGTATGTTAACAATATGTCAAGTTATAATTAATTATTTTTTGAAAATGGTTGATGTAATAGGATTCGTTGTTATATATTTTATTTCATATATGAAGGGTCAGCAATATTATATCCCGAAACTCCTCAAGTTGTTAAAGTAACGTCAACGACATAACGCCACGTAACTTAAACAGGGATTTTTTTGTGACTGAAATGTGATATGGAGTAATACATTATATTTTACTTTAAAATGCGCTTAGTTAGTGAAGATCTATCTTTAAGGTGTTATATAATCATGAATATTCTTTCTTCGTCATAATTTCCATCTACTTTTGGTATTTTTTCAAATTTGCGCTAGAATGAATAGTTTAGAAATACTATTATAAGTCGTTGTTTAAGGATTAGAGATCAAGATAGTTAGATTTTTTCAGTAAGCTTTCATGTAAAGTATGAAAAAGTGTCTATTGTTAGATTAACTGACAGATGTTATATACATTAATACAATTTCAAACAATAGCAAATTGTTCATTTTTAGGCTACTCCAAATTGGTTCATAGTTCTTCAGATACGCTCTCTCAAAATTTTTGTTTTGGAAACCTTAAAAGAAATGGTTTACCGCCATTCCGTGAAGACTTTATAACTTGTCCCTCAAATCAACAATTTTATTTTTAAAATGTCATCACTCACCCCATAATTCACAGAACATTGCATTTTTTCTAGGTTTTTAAAATAATTTCTCGCTTCTGAAAACATCGTATCTTAGAATACAAATTTAAAATGTGTCTTGCTATCGCCAAATTTAATGCATCGCTTGGTAACATATTCATTTAGGAAGAAAAAACAAAGTTCGCTCGCTCTCTCCAATTTTTGAACATAAAAGTCCGAAGACCAAGTATTTTATTTCGAGTGAGAAATGTAGCAGTTCTACCACACTCTATAATCCATTTCAGCCAAATTATTTCGAGTGAGAAATGTAGCAGTTCTACCACACTCTATAATCCATTTCAGCCAAAAGAATCTAAGCATTATCATCTGGAAACCAATCAGAACTAAATTTTATTACGCAATAGTTTTTAGAATGCGTTGATTTCATATGAAACTAATAGATACGCATCGTGATGCGAGGTAGTAACTCCAACATACGGTAAGCAATTGTGTAACAGTACATAACTCGGATTTCCTAAACAAAATCATCATCATTTACAAGCTTGACTTAATTTTCTTTTAGATACAGAGTTGAAGATAGGGTAGCTGTATAATATTGTTGAAACATACAACAAGGGTATTACATAAAGGAACAATAAGCGTATGCAAAATAAAACTAAACAAAATACCAGCCTTATAACTTTGTACAGCAGACGTGCATTTCGTCTACAAAAAACTCATAGTTTACGATCAAATCAAAAAAGTTTAAAGGCCAAATCAAGTACGAAGTTGAAGAGCATTGAGGACCCTAATTTCCGGAAGGTTTTGCCCAAAAAAAAATTACGGTCATCTACTATTCCTTGGCACTGTTTATCAAAAAAAAAAGAGAGAGAAAGATACCAAAGGGATATTCAAACCCATAAGTCGAAAATAAACTGACGATGCCATGGCAAAAAACGAAAAACGACAAACAACAGTACACACAGCAACACGAACCCCACCATAAACTGGGGGTATCAGGTATTCCAGAAGGGTAAGCTGATAATGCTCCACATGTGGCACCCGTCGTGCTGATCACGTAAGTTTTTACTCAATGATAAGTCTTGTTCGGTAGGTCACATTCGAGAAAAAGAGGACGGGATTGTGTTTACATATTTGACACTTTCAAAGTTCTCTAGTTATGCCCCTTTATAACGTTATATGCAAGCGGAGGCATTATTTGTGTACCAGGGCACATTTATAATTTATTCGATGTTACCTTGATTTCTATATTTAGAATTTTCATTAAGGCTATATTTCTTAATGGATAGAGATTTTGGTCACATGTTCTTTTTGTGGGGTAGGCACTCTCACTTCAATTTACTCACTGAGCAGTCATATTTTTGGATTCTGAACAGATTGTTAAATTGCTTTGATATATGTTGCTGTAGTTACTGCATATTCTTTGTGAATCTCTATTAGTACTTTACATATCAGTTGTATATACTTTTCTCACACTATTTTTAGTATGCAAGATTTGGTAAGATTGATTGGTTGAATGGCGAAGAATCTGTAGGTGAATCAGATCTTAATGAATGATAAATACAATTAATTCACTTTAAAATGCCTTAAACTCATTAGAATTTGAAAAATAATTAATCTTTTAATAATAGATTATAATAGAGTGATGTAATATAAAACAGACAGAAAAAGTTTTCTTGTGTATAATAAATAAATAGTAATTAAATGGTTAAATCTTCATTTCAAAAACCTTTATTTTTTTTAGCATCTAAGGGAACAAATATTTGTATGTTTATTATGTGTTCATATTGTGACGTCATGTTTTTAAACACTGAACACATTAGTTATAAATTCATAATGCTGTACTGTTTTACTTCATTTACTAATATTTATGAATTCATGTAGAAGTATATTTTTACATGGGAACAGAATATGTATCACAATTAAGTTTATGAGCTGCAAAAAACATTAAACATGTAAGAAACAAGTTTCAGTTGAGTCTTTGAGACAGAAAATATATGTATTTATCAAAGATGTACAAAAATCGAACATGAAAAAATGTTGTTTGTTTATAGTTGACTAGTGTTTGGTTAATTATAGTAAGGTCGGTTCGATTGGGATATTGAGTTCATGCACGAGTGAACTCAGGTGGTTTAAAGTCATTCGAGCCATTGCAGTCAAAGTGTACAGTAGCATTTTATTAGTTTATCTTCAACTTGTACTTTTCGTCATATGGCAAGTTCTGAACGTGAAGAAAATCACCTTTATGATATAATGATACTGACATAACAATGAAGATATGGTAACCAAAATTGCAGACATAACCTTGAACAATTTTAAACAGTATTTAAATAGTAAAATTGATAGCCTAAAGATGGAACTTCTGGAAGACGCGACGAATAAATCAGAAACCTTGTTTATAAACAGCTAAAATCAAGACTTTCTTATAAGTTAAAGTTACAGTAAGCATGTTCAGCACGAATTTAATTCTGAAATTGATTATATAGTATCCAGGATCAAACGTGCAGCCGAGCGTGATGAATATTCTAAAGTCGTGGATATTAGCTATGACCTTATGGAGAAAATTCTTAAGCGGAACAAGTGTATTAAGATCGCTGACAAGTCACCAGCAGAAGGGGATACAGTCAAAGAATACCTATCAGACGAGCTTGCTTAGGATTCCGAGGATGAGAAGAAAACTAGGTCTGCTGTAACATGGACCTTGACGGACCAAGTAGCACAAGGAACAAGAGCGTTTTAAAGATCAAGGTGATAAGTATTGTTTACATCATGTATTGTTTTTCATCATATTGAAATTCAAATTTATTATAAAAATGAACATTTAGATTGTAATTCAGTACATGTCATTTGATTATGAAAAAGAATCCCTCTTCATGATCTGTTTAGGGAAATGAGAAGAACATATATAAGTATTTGAAAGTTAATGCTAAACATTCATTTGTCTTAGACATGATTGATTATGGTTCTTATATCCAGTTTATCACAGTTCCGCCAGTTATACTGTTATATTTAACAAGAAATATTTAATAATGCTGAATTTGTTTCAGAAGCTAATTCAGAGAAAGGAATTGGACTATAAAAATTTTTGTTTTTGGTTTTGTTTATCCTTGTTCAGAGTTCTGACATGCGCAGGTTTTATAATGTATAGTTATCATGAGCTGTAGCTAAACTATAATACAGTTACCAAGAGTTTCATTTTGATTATTGTTGCTTAATTTACCACTGGGAATGATACTAGTAGATTTCTTTAGGGTTTTTTACTTTTTGAGTATCTATTTGTCTTAATCACTGGGCTGATTGATTGTAAAATTTACTGCATGTGTTGGTAAAAATTTGGAAACCACGTGCTCCAGACTGGTTGTCATTGAAGCCACTGTGCTGATTTTATTGAAGCCGTTGACTGGATATTATTGAAGCATATGTACTTATTGTTATTGAAGCCACTTGACTATTGTTATTGAAGTCACTGGACTGGTTGTTATTGAAGCCATTGGACTGGTTGTCATCGATGCCAATGGGCATGTTGTAATTGAAGGCACTGGACTGATAGTTATTTAAGCCTCTGGGCTGTTATCATCAAATACACTAGACATGTTGTTATTGAAGCCATTGGACTAGTTGTTATTGAAGACACTGGACATGCTGTATTGACTGCACTATACTGATATTATATTAAGCCTATGGGCATTAAATCCACTGGACAGGTTGTTATTTAAGTCACTGGAATGGTTGTTATTGAAGTCACTGGAAAGGTTGTTATTGAAGCCACTGGACTGGTTGTTATTGAAGGCACTGGACTGATAGTTATATTAAGCCTCTGGGCTGTTAATCATTAAATCCACTGGACAGGTTGTTTTTGAAGTCACTGGATGGTTGTTATTGAAGCCGCTGGACTAGTTGTTAATAAAGCCACTGGGCATGTCGTAATTAAAGCCACTTGTCTTAAACCACTGGACATGTTGTTATTGAAGCTAATGGGCATGTTGTTGTTGAAGCCATTGGACTGATTGTTGTTGACGCAACTGAGCAGGTTGTTGAAGCCACTGGGCGTGTTGTTATTGAAGACACTGGGCAAGTTGTAATTTAAGCCACTTTGCTGATAGTTAATTAAGCCACTGGGCATGTTGTTATTGACGCCACTGGGCATGTTGTTATTGACACCACTGGGCAGATTATTATTAATACCAATGGACAGGATGCTGTTGAAGTCAATGGGCATGTCGTAATTCAAGCCATGGGCTGGTAGTTATTTAAGCCACTGGGCATGTTATTACAGACGCCACTGGGCGTGTTTGTTTGTAAAGCCATTGGGCAGGTTGTTATTGACGCCACTGGGCAGGTTGTTATAGACGCCACTGGGCAGGTTGTTATTGATGCCACTGGGCAGGTTTTATAGACGCCATTGGGCGTGTTGTTATTGAAGCCACTGGGCAGCTTGTTTGTAGGGCACTGGGCATGTTGTTATTGACGCCACTGGGCAGATTGTTATAGACGTCACTGGGCAGGTTGTTATAGACGCCACTGTGCGTGTTGTTATTGCAGCCACTGGGCAGGTTGTTTGTAAAGCCACTGGGCAGGTTGTTATTGACGCCACTGGGCAGGTTGTTTGTTAAGCCACTAGGCATGTTGTTATTGACGCCACGAGGCAGGTTGTTGTAGACGCCACTGGGCAGGTTGTTTGTTTAGCCACTGGGCATGTTGTTATTGACGCCACGAAGCAGGTTGTTATAGACGTAACTGGGCGTGTTGTTATTGAAGCCATTGAGCGTAATTATTTGTAAAGCCACTGGGCAGGTTGTTATTGACGCCACTGGTCAGATTGTTATAGACGTCACTGGGCAGGTTGTTATAGACGCCACTGTGCGTGTTGTTATTGCAGCCACTGGGCAGGTTGTTTGTAAAGCCACTGGGCAGGTTGTTATTGACGCCACTGAGCAGGTTGTTTGTTAAGCCACTAGGCATGTTGTTATTGACGCCACGAGGCAGGTTGTTGTAGACGCCACTGGGCAGGTTGTTTGTTAAGCCACTGGGCATGTTGTTATTGACGCCACGAGGCAGGTTGTTATAGACGCAACTGGGCGTGTTGTTATTGAAGCCATTGGGCAGGTTGCTTGTAAAGCATTTGGCAGTTTATTGTTGAAGACACTTGGCTGGTTGTTATTGACGCCAATGGACAGGCAGGTTGTTGAAGTCACTGGGTGTGTTATTGAAGACACTGGGCCAGTTGTAATTAAAGCCACTGGGCTGATAGTTAATTAAGCCACGAGGCAGGTTGTTATAGACGCAACTGGGCATGTTATTATTGACGCAATTGGGCAGGGTTTTTTTATTAATGCCAATGGGCAGGGTGTTATTGAAGCCACTGGACATGCGTAAATTAAGTTATAGGCCGATAGTTATTTAAGCCACTGGGCATGTTATTAATGCCACTGGGCAGGTTGGTATTAAAGCCACATGGCAGGTTGTTTGTAAAGCCACTGAGCAGGTTGTTAGTGAAGACACTGAGCAGGTTGTTATTGACACCAGTGAAAAGTATCTTGTGAAAAACACTTGACTGGTTGTTATTGAAGCCACTTGGCAAGTCGTAATTAATTAAGCCACTGGGCTGGTAGTTACAGTTATTGACGCCACTGGGCATGTTGTAATTGGCGCAACTGGGCATGTTGTTTTTTGAAGATACTGGGCTTGTAGTTATTGAAGACTCTGGGCTGGTTGTTGTTGAAGACACTGAGCTGGGTGTTGAGGACACTGGGCTAGTAGATGTTGAAGACACTTGCAGTGACTTGGCTGTTTGTTAATGAAGCCACTGAGCAGGTTGTTATTGCAGACACTGGGCTGGTAGTTATTCAAGACACTGGACAGGTTGTTGTTAAAGACACTGGGCATGTTATTGTTGGAAACTATGGGCAGGTTGTTGTTGAAGACATTCGGTAGGTTGTTGTTGAAGCCTCTAGGCATGTTGTTATTGAAGACACTGTGCTGGTTGTTGTTGAAGACATTAGGCAGGTTGTTATTGAAGACACTGGACTTGTTGTTATTGAAGACACTGAGCTGGTTGTTGTTGAAAATTATGGACTGGTTATTGTTGAAGACACTGGGCCTGTTTTTGTATAAGCCACTGGGTCGGTTTGTTATTAAAGACACTGGGCTGGTTGTCGTTGAAAACACTTGGCATGTTGATATTAATGGCACTTGGCTGGTTGTTGTTGAAGACACTGGTTAGGTTGTTATTGAAGACATTGTGCTGGTTGCTGTTGAAAACACTGGACAGGTTTGTTATTACAGAAAACGGGCAGGTGGTTGTTGATGAAGCCACTGGGCTGTTTATTATTAAAGTAACTTAGCATATTATTACTAAAGTCACTAGGGCGAATATTTAGACAATACTGATTCTTATTGAAGCTATTAGGCTGAACTTCAGACATGCATATTGGTATATTATTTAACAAAATAAACTTCTTTAAATAGCTATGTTAAAGATGCTGACATACACCTTGATTAAAATTTTTAGTTAAAATAACATTCACTGAGAAGTCCAATGTTCATAGGTTTCGAAATGATTCCAGACGTCTCTCGTATACAAGAGCCAGTGCTAACGCCTGTATTTCTGATAGGATTTTTCTGAATCATAACAGGTTAAAATGGGACAGAGGAAAGGATGGTTACGTTAGAGAAGACTTTAAAGCACAGTTATCTGTTTATCAAAATTTAGGAATTCAAATAAATATTCAATGCTATTTTCCCGTTCTTTGTGTTTCGAGCGCACTTGTCTCTGCAAGTGGCGTCTCCCATGTAAGAGTTTGTGGTTATTTGATAAATATTTTATGTTCGATTGAGTTTACGAATTAGAATTTAAATGTATTTATCAAAGATGTACAAAAATCGAACATGAAAAAATGTTGTTTGTTTATAGTTGACTAGTGTTTTGTTAATTATAGTAAGGTCGGTTCGATTGGGATATTGAGTTCATGCACGAGTGAACTCAGGTGGTTTAAAGTCATTCGAGCCATTGCAGTCAAAGTGTACAGTAGCATTTTGCCAAATAAATAATATTATTAATTATATTATTTATTTTCAGATTTGTAGACCACTAGTATGGGGAAACCAGTACATGTACAAGCTGCTTAATACCTGTGTATTTATATGAACTTTCCACAATATTATACTCATATTTATAATAAAATGTGCGCTTGTCTCTGCAAGTGGCGTCTCCCATGTAAGAGTTTGTGATTATTTGATAAATATTTTATGTTCGTTTGAGTTTACGAATTAGAATTTAAAGGGATAAATGAAAATGACAAATATGATTTTATTTAGAATGTTGTTCAGTGCAAATCTACTTGTTCATAGACATGTCAGAGTTATCTTTCTTTCCACTAGTATTGATAGTATTATATGATAGTGTTTTGTGACTACGTTATTATGTTGATGTCATTTTAGACCTTTAAATAAAGAACCTAAATATATATTCAATCGAGTGTTTGTTATACAAGTATCACATAAACCATTAAAACATTATACTGACCAATGAACCATAAAAATGAGGCCAATGTCAGATGTACCCTGCTAGACAGACATGTACACCGTACAAACATTCTATGGTTCAAATAATGTTGACCTATTTCTAATAGTATTGAAGAAACAGATTTAACCAGGAAAACTTATAACGTTGACAAATGAACCATGAAAATGAGGTCAAGGTCAGATTAACCCTACCAGATAAACACGTACATGCACAACTAACAATTATTCCATTCACCAAATATAGGTGATCTTAGCTATTGTTTATAGTATCTTAAAAGAAGGCCGAACCACTGAAACTTAACAGAGACCAATGAACTTTGAAAATGAGGTCAAGGACAGATGATACCCGTCAGACACATATCTACACCTTATAATCATTCCATACACCAAATATAGTTGACCTATTGTTTATAGTATTAGAAAAACAGACCAAATACAAAAACTTAACATTGAGCCATGAACCGTGAAATTAAGGTCAATGTCAGATGAAACCGGCCAGAATGACATGAACACCTTGCAATCATTCCATATACCAAATATAGTTGACGTACTGATTACAGTATCTGATATTTGGAACTCATCATGTAACTTTAACTTTCATCAGTGATCCATGAAATGAGGTCGAGGTCAGGACAGACCTTGCAAGGAACCTATATACCAAATATGGTTAACATATTACTCATAATGAATGAGAAATGCACATGACAAAAAAAAACAATTTTTTTGTTCAAGCAGTCGCTGAACCAAATATCCAGGTGTTCTACCTTCTATTATATAAATACAAATAGTTTACGCCGCCGCCGCCGGATTGTTATCACTATGTCTTGCATTCTAGTCGAGACAATAATGACGAAAGACAAATAACCGTCCAAATAACAGTACACAGAAAATATTACACAACATAACCCCTTCCATAAGCAGGGAGGCTAGTAAACACATGTGCTCACTAAGTGTGAGCAGTTTCTAGTCAGTTATTTGAACCCGTTTTTTTCCTCATAAGTATTTAAAATTCAGTAGATGTTTCAGTCGATGATTTCACAGTCGAGGAGACGGGATTGCAGATCCGATAAAGGACCTAATCAGTTGTAATCTATGAAAAAGATATTCCATAAAGGTCAAACAAAATTTACCGATTGTTACTTTGTGTTAGAGTGTGGATTGGTATAGTGGCTGATGCATATACAGCAGAAGACGTTTACCCTGTTGAAACACCCGGTCTCGCACCTTTTGGAGTTTATGCGATTCCTTCAATTTTGTTTTTTAATTTGATGTGTATGTTCTTGTAGATTTATGAGTTTGAAAAACGTTAAAGTATTGTTGATCTCAATTGTTTATTTACCTCTACTGTTTTACACATACCCTGCATGTGGCGTTTTACCCGGTGGGTCAGGAGTATGTATACGTTTAATCCGACCAAATTCTTGCGAACATCGTTTCAACACTTTTGTATTTATTCTCTCATCGGCGCATTACCCACATATTCTTTCATTCATAATAATAGTAAAATTTAAAGTGTAAGAGTTATTACAAAGTAGATGGCTATGTCATGTTAACTATCGCCTCGTTTGTTTATAATTATGGAGACAAGATGTGTTTTAATCTTCGACTTTATAACCCCTTTTGTAATAATTACAATTTTTGGTTAAATCTATGACTGTCTTGAATTCGTCTTTCTGCTTAATATGTGACATCGTAAATTTCTAAATATTCAGATCCACAGACGGCTACGTTCGTGTTACAACAAATATTATTAATGCATTTGAATTCCTTGCAGTTATCTAAAAGGACTCGCATTCGTTTTCCATCCTCACTTACAGCATATATCGCTCCTTCCCTACTCCCAATGATTATAATTCCTTGAGGATGAACCGCTAAACTGGATATTTTATTAAATTGTTCATCTTTATACGAAAAAATGATTTTACCATCTAATGACACACAAATAAGTTCTTTTCCGTTTGATGTGTATAGTAAATGTCTGTTCTTGCAGTCGATGACAAGTCCATTAAGATGCGTACAGTTTGCATCGGTCGTAAAACATGTTTGAAGGTTTCCTTCTTGTACATTTTCGATCTTAATTTTATGTACAGCGTTATCGACCATTACGTATAAAATTCCTTCGAATACGCACAAGTCATAATTTCTTGAGGGAGCTTTTTTTTTAATTGTAATTTTGGAATTAAATTCGTTGACATATTTTAAACTGAACAATTTTGAACTATTACATGAAACAAATAAGGATTTGGTTTCGAAGTCGTATTCAAGTCTTTTAATCGTTTCTGAAGAGCTATATTCAGCTAAAATATTTTCATTTGAAATGTCTAGAGCCTTTATTATCGTAGATGAACTTTTTTCATGTCCACCTATAATTACTGTTTTTTCCGATATATAAGCAAATGCGTAAATGCTGAAGCCTGGCAAATAAATCGTTTTACGATGCTGTAAACAAATGTTGTCGTAAGAAAGTGGAGGTCTAGTTTTGTCTAGCAGAGAACTTTTTCTAGTGTAAAACTCTTTTTCATATTGATCGCAATCTACAGTAGAATTTTTCGTGATGTTAATCTTACCGAGGCAATCAGCATTTACAACTGGATTCATTGTTTCGTTCAAAACAAATTTTGCATCCCCAATTGAACTCGAATTCAAAGTTCTGCTTGCTTCTTTGACTGCAGACTTCAATTCAATTTTTGATCTTTCAAAATGAATGAACTTCTGATTAAGAGTACCATGCTGTCGCACAACATTTGTCATATTTTGTAACTGATTTATGCGATTCAAAAATGTCTTTACAGTTTCCAACTTTTTGTCGCAATCAAGTGTCTGCTCATCGCGAATCAAGTTCAATTCCTTGATAACGGAAACCAGAAGACAATCTAGTTTCTCCTTTAACGTTACAACAGTATTTTTCGCATCCGTTTCAATTTGTTTAAAAACGGAAATCAGCTTTTCATTTTCGAAATTCCTCTCCTCGGCTAGTTTATCCATCTTACTTTTGACTTCAGTTAGTTCAAATGTGAGCGTTTCTATCTTAATATCATTGTTAAGATTTTCCATCATATCAATAGCTTGAACATTTTCACATTTTCTGTGATGTAAGGTTAAACAATGAACGCAACACAGTTCTTGGTGGTCAAAACAATAGACGTCTAAAATTTTCGATTGATGAAGTGAACATGTGTCAGATATGGAACTCAACTCGGGTTCGCCTCCGCTAGTGCAAGTATTTATTTCTTCAATTTTTACAACTTTATGATCTACGCAAAACTTCACAAGGTTGTGAAGTCGTAAACACTCTTCACAAAACGCTTCACTGCAGTCTCGACACCAGTGTAATGCCACGTTTTGATTGTTTTGTCTTTTGCACATGTGACACTCCTGTTTTGTACTTTCTGCTTGGTCCATCTTTGATGAAATTGTTAAATTTCGCGGTGGAGAGGCTGCCCACTTAGATGTTTCGTTGTCAGATGTCGTGGGCGTAACAACTGATCTACAAACGGGACAATGGTAACTCAAAAGTTTATGTCCTGTCCGACGTTCTGTTGATAAAATAAACTCACCGATGCACAATTCACAAAAAGTGTGTAAACAAGGTAAACTTTGAGGAGATTTAAGTTTTTCTAAACATATCGGACAAGTAAAAATATCACTTTCATTCACAGCCGTAGCCATAATACAGGTAAATTACTTCCTTTCATACTGAATTCGATTATCTCCTCCTTAAATATTGATATCAAAGTACTTATGTACTGTTTACTCGGATGAACCCAAAATCTGGCGACTGGCGAATAAATCACACAAAATTACTGCATACTACTTGAAGCTGATTGCAATTGTTTCTCATGGCCATATTTAGGACGATAATATATTAAACAGTTAATCAATTCGGTAGTAGATTGTGTGGGCACAGAGGGTCGAAACTGACAAAGGTTATTGTCTTAATGCTTGACTATGAGTTCAATAAATGTTTGCATTCTGAACGGATGTGACTCCATGTTTCTGTGTACAAAACAGTCAAACAGACACCCTCCAGCGAATTGGTTTTCCATGAATGCATGAGGCTTGCGAAGTCCACTGAATTGACCATATTTCTATACACTCATGTAAACCTTGATTTTTTGTGTATACAATAAGTAGTGTTGTCGCTATTTCTTAAAATGCTCAGCGTAGACCTTTCTTATTTTTAACACTGTTTTTTATGGTTGTTTGATGTTATGAATATATTTCTTATTTTAAAAACAACACATTATCTTTTTCATAATATTGCCATGGTCCTATCATAAAATATTAAATATATATTCGAATAATAGTTGTTTTAGTGGTCTGAATGACTTGTTTTAACGGAAGATGTAATTCACAGAAGCCTCTTTCGGTGCTAAGATTAATCTGTATTGGATACAGGAACTATAGATAAAAAATTAAAAAGAAGGAGTGGTTATACATCTGATTATTCTATATTTGTAATGTTTTCCTATATAATAACACAATTTTATCATTGTAAATGAGGAGATATTGAGTAAAAGTCAGCGAATCAGCTTCCTTACACTATTATACTAGTATATAGAAAATATATACATTTATTGACTATTTGTGATACTCAAAATTCAGAGTCTAGCGGAAACACAACTCGGTTTGCTGCACTTTGAAAAATGGAACGAAGGGCAAGCCTGACCTCAAACACTCGACAGAAAGAAAGTATTTCTGACTTCGATCTTTTTGTGCATTTTTGGTCAAATATACAACACTGATGATGACATTTGGTTAACTTCTACACTATAATGAACTGACCTGGGCTAAAATTCTGTAAACAAAGAGTTGAATATTGTGTCTTTTTTTGTAAAAATTCATATGTAACTATAACTATCATGCTTAAATATCGTAACGTCTGTTAAGAACTAAAATCTACATTTAAATACTCGGAACAGTTATATTGTAATAGAGCTTGACATTAACTATAGACACCTGTTAGTTTTATATTAAAGGTTGGTTTGACTTTAAAATCAAAGATGAAGAGCGAATTTCCTCCGAATTTATTTTATAATAGGATCAATTTCAAAAGTCTTTCTTTATTTGCTTATATCTTGTGTGTACTTTGTGGTTATTACAAAAGTATTGCTATACTAAACAGATGACCAAATGACTACTTTTGCGCCACGTGAGATTTTTTCAATCTCTTCGTTTTCGCAAACTTTTACGTTATGTTGCAAACATTTTGCTTTAGATCGCAAGTATTTTGCATTATTTCGCAAACCTTGCGTTATTTAACAAATGTTTTGCGTTATTTAGCAAACATTTTGCGTTGTTATAATTTCTAGTTTTCACCACTCATTATTAAACGGGTTATCTGGTTATGTCTGGCTGAACAAGTGTCGCCTTTATCGGATTTTAGTTTCCGTATACAACTGATTCCTCCCAGCTTAAAGAGGTTGTCAGAGACTCAGACTTCTGGGAGAGATGGGTCTATTTTTTTAAAACATTTGTATCCTCGTAAGCGACAGTGGCGCATATGTAGTGTTCATGATGTACGTCATGCATTTGTTTGTTAGTTAGTCCGTTTATCTGTTAGTTTGCACGTTACTCCATAACATATCTGGTTTCCACAACATCTCTTAAACTGATATTTTTAGTTACATAGTGTGCTAGACTAAGTGACCTAGTACTATATATATTGGGTCAGTAAATTCCATATGCGGTGAGAGCAAAGCTCGAACTAGCACCCTGTGTAACGAATTTATCTTACCGACTATGTTCAAATGTGACATTTAGACTATATATAGTCTGGCTCAAGGGGTCCTGTCCGCCTAAAAAACATTACAACTTTTTTACCGCTATCATTTAATGTATTTGACCAAGAAATTACATTCGATAACTGTCCATCCATTCATTTTAACCTTATTTATTTACTATATAGTGGACTATCAAAGTGATCATTTGGTCAATACAAAAAACAAATGCCAACAATAACAACCTGTTAGCTTTGAATGTGTTTTCTGCATTTATTTTCAATCGTTCATCATCAATTTCTTCATCTGTTGTCCAGGCGAAACATTTCAGGGTTTTCCTCAACGCCGTGTTGTTTTATAGAGGGACGTAACACCACTACTAACTGTAATAAAATAAACAACGCCCGATACCATGTCTTATAATTGTGTTAGTCGTGCGTCATGATAAGGGGATACATTCTGTCGTATCCATGCACACAGCGCAAAGGACAAACTTCGTTATAAATATAAGAAAAGGGAGGTGTGTGGTATACGTTACTGAGACAGAAACCAAACAACAAAAATAATCAAACGACATCTTATCTTCAACAATAGTCCGGTGTGTGAGATACAATATATCAAGCTCTAAATCGTCAAGAGACTATAAAAGTAGTGAATAAATATGTCAGAAATAATCAAAGATTTGCCTATAACCTGGTCCTCCAAAAACAAACAAAAAATAAGCAGATATTACACGCGACAACAATTGACGCTGTTCCTAAATTGGGACAGGCATATGAAAATGTTGCGAGTTCAAACCATTTTTTTTAATATCTGAATCATCTTCCTCATTAAATCTCGATAAAGCACGTACACGAAAGAAAATTAAAAAAAAAACAGTACAGAAAAAGCACTTATGTATTATTAAGTCCAGTATTAAAGTTCATTCTACAATTCAATCTTCTTCGTTTGCGTTGGTTAGCACTATAAAGGTCTATAATTAATGCAATATTGCGAACAGTTTCTTGATCAACGATAAAACCTTAATCAGGAAATTTTTAAAGCATCAACTTATCAGAAGCTTGTATAAATTTTGCTATTTCAACAGTATTGAATTTGTAAACGCTCCGGCGACACTTCAGTTTTCTCAACTTTTTTGTATTGTTACCTTTCTGAATATTATGCCGTGATCATGTACTAAAGACGTCAGAATTTCAACTTGCATTTAATGTAAAGAATAAATAAAATTGATAGCTTTTCACAATATAATAACTAACCGAATTATAACATTTGCTTCCATTTTAATTATAGACAGTATGAAAAAGTTTTCGAAAAAACGCAAAGTTTGCGAAATTACGCAAAATGTTTGCAAATTAACGCAACTATTTAAAAAAAAGTGCATTTGGCGCAACTACGCTTCCTTACTTCCTTACAAAACCACAAGTTTGACAGAATATGGCAGTTTTGGGATTTTCATAAGGACATTTTTATCTGAACCAAAATTTGTTTGTAATGATGTATATTGTCTTTCTGATTCGCATTATTAATGTATTTTGGTTTGTGGGGTCTTCCGAAGCAAAACCATATAGAGTCCGTAATTGTGTATCAAAATGACTTTAATAGCAACATGTTAGACCAGATACCATTTTGATTTCAATGAAAGATTTTGAAAACTGTTTGAACATTTCTTAAATATATGATATAGATTCTTAAGTATTCAAATTTAAGTAGGATGTTATAACTTTTAGAGTTTGACTCTGTGAGTGAAACAATACAGGAGAAATTGGCCTTTCCACATTCTTTAAGTCTCAATTCAGTTTTCCATGAGCCATCTTTTATATTTTATATTTTCTTTATGCGTTCTTTCTACTTTTTTATTGATAAAGTTATTCATATACACAAAAATCAATAATTTCTTTTATCTAAAATCAATTCCTACGGCTCGATCCGCCTCCAGCATTAATTGAAAATTATATTTTACAGCAAATAGAGACAATGGCTTTAAAACTTTAAAACAATAAATCACTTCTTTTATTAAGGTTAATATATAGTAAAACTGTCGCCCGTATTCTATCTGTTTTATCTGTGTTAAGGTATAAATTAAACATAGTATACATAGTATGCAGTTTCTCGTTCAGTTTAATCAATAATCAATCAACCAATTTATTTGAAATAATCGCTTCATTTTAAATTTGGACGATAGGTTCTGGTACAATCATCAAAATACCTCACCAAAACTTATTTCTGAATATCAATGTACATGTGTATGAGAACGTCGTATCTTATTTGATAGATGGCGTTACCTTCGTCCGTCTTTATGACGTGTCACGTTACTTTTGACAACGTCTGAGATTTTCGGGAGATTCTATATCGACTGAAGACGTAATATACGAACAAGGAAAAAAAGATGCGTTTTTCAATAATCTTGGTATGTTTTCTCCTCCAAGCGACAACCGTCCGTAAAGATCCATTGCTCAGGTATGTAGATATAAATTCATTTTATACTTTTATCGAATTCTTGGTGGATAAATTATTGACAATAAATTGCATATTTTCGCTTCTAACTACTACAATAATTGTAGCGGTTTGTGTTGAAAAATATAAACAAAGAAACCAAATCATAGTTGAGTTCTTGAATATTTATTTCATGTATTTATGTATTTATTATTTTCATAATAATTACAATAATAATTATTATATTATTATTATTATTATTATCTTTATTATTATTATTATTATTATTATTATTATTATTATTATGTAAAAGTTCAACATATCAAAGGATAAAATTTCACGACCTCCGGCATTAGAGGTGAACACACTACCACGAGACCACCGAGTCAGTTCGATATCATCTAACTAAAAGAACAATATGTTTTTCTTACTTACATCTTCATTAAAATACAAGTAGAATAAAACTACCACTGAATGTTATTCATCTAAATACAGATCACAAACAACAACATTTTAACTTTTACAACTTGTTTGAATGAGTCGTTGGGTTTCTATTTTTTTTTTAAAGATGTTTTATCTTAAGCCGATGCAAAACAATTCTTATTTAGTTTTAACAGTTAAATCGAATGATGTTCTTTCAGTGGGATTTTTATACCGCTTGTGGTAAGATAAAAAAATTCTTTTGAAATTTGATTCTTTTTGTTGAAAGTTTTGGTTTATAAAAACGGACGGTTTTATTATTATCATTTTTTTTTTAATTTCGTTTTCTTTTCTTTTTTTTTCAGATCGAAATTCCTGGAAGTCGATGGATTGCTTAGTACTGGTAATGATGTCGTAAGATATATTGAGGTAATTATGATTGATTGATTGTTGCTTCTTAATGTCTAGTGGTAATTACGAAGAAACGTGTTAACTTCAGATAACTAATAGTATGGAATAAAAAGAATAAAATAACATAAAGCAATTGTCTAAACCAAAATCAAAGGAACAGTATTTAATTGCTGTTCTTCATCTCAAAGTCACATTGAGGCCTGACCTTTTCGCGTCTATGAATCAACCAGAAAGAAAGCTAACGATAAAAGAAAACACAAAGTATAGAAATAAGTCAGAAAGCAAATGTATGCAGCCCTCCCCCCCCCCCCCTAATTGGCCTTCAGTCATGATTTTAGCATGATTTTTAGGTTGTTTATTTTTTTACTTTTTAGGAAAATATTGATCCTATAGATGTCGCTTTGGTTTTTATATGCTTTATGATGTGTTATCTTGTCCGCAAACGCCGTCAACTGAATAGAAGGCTAATAAAAGGTTAGTTATATTAACATTCAGCATTTAAATCATTTAAGAAGTAATATTTTAGTATACGTATTCATGTATACTCTGACTAAAGTAAGTCAGATGAATTTTTCTTATTTCATTTATTGTTGAAATACTTATGTATCTAGTGTAACGGGAAACCACGACTTTTTTTAATGATCATTGCACCATGTTTTACTAACTGGGATTAAGCGGTACTTGACGTGTTTAGAATTAGAGGACGGCTGAAAAACTAGAAGTGAAGCATCGCTACCCCTTCGTTGATCATGAACAAGGGTCTGAATAGAGAATGATGGACAAAGAGTGCAGAACAAAGGGTAAAAATAGTAAAGAATAGAGAAAATGGTCTAAAAATTAAATAATAAAGAAATGAACCCCCACCCCCCTTTCCATGCAGACCCTGGCGCATGATGCTACCACAAGTTTAAATAAGAGACAGACGTCAATGTGACAGAAAATCAACAACAACAGTATGTTAGAAAAAAGACACTACATGTAAATGTACAGATCTAAAATGTTTACAAGCCGTTAGTCAGAAACGTATATTATGTGTTCGGTTTAAATTATTTTGTAGAACTGGCAATTATGAAAGTGACATGTATTCAGAATGATAAAGTTATTTCTGGCTTACAACCATATCTTGAAGGTAAGACTACATTTAAACATAGCCTTTTTTAAGGATCGGCGTAGTTAGATTATTTTCTATAATAACCGGTAAGAAACATCAAGCTTAAAAACACTGTTGAAAGTCCCATACACCGCTACATCAGCATATGTTTTTCACTTGCCGACTTGATCTCTGTGTGAAAGAATATTTATATACTAGTCTTCGATTAATTGATTGATAGGTGATAGACGCTATAGACATGCAGTTTAATACATCTGTAATTACTCTTTTTTACTCCAGAAAATAGTTGTAAAACGTATTCAAAGCACGATAAATTGGTTGATAGGTGATGAAAATCAGGCCTGATTATCTGTAGATACTTTATGAATTTTATACCAGAAAATAGGTGTAAGGTGGAAAACGAACAAACACATAATTCGTAATCTGAATACACTTTCAATAGTATTTTTAAGAACAGTGTAAATACAAACAAACAACTTGATACATGTGGTTAAAGTAATATTTATATTTAGATTGTCGAAGTAAGAACTCTATAATTGAGATGCCACTACGAAGGCTTGCCAGATCTTGTGGAAAACTTGTTAAAGACGTGGATCAACAGATGGTGGAGATTAATGAGTTGTCTTCCCAATTTTCTCGTTTTAAGAAAGATTGGAAGCAACAGGCAACTCCTTATAATGAAATTTCATTGAGCAAGATGTTGGCTAATGTTGAAGAAGCTAAAATCCATGCTGAGCTTAAAAAGCTTAAAATGTTTATAGGTAAGAATTTAAAATTTTAAATCACAAAATGATTGATTGTGATTTAATTGGTAATTACTGGATTGATTGATTGATGGATTGATCGATCGATCTAGGGATTACCTGTTCTGCAGGTTACCTTGGAAAGAAAAAAAATCCTGAAATCTGATGTAAATAGCACTTTGTTTGCTTAAAATGTGTTTTTATGGTATGCTGTTCTGTCCCATATTAGGGGAGTGTTTGTCGCCTGCAAGCATGTTAAACCCCGCTCCATTATGTATTTTAGTGGATGTCGTTGATTGCTCTTTATCATATTTGTTTTTTCGTTTGTTGTTTTGTACATAAATCAAGCTGTTTGCTTTTTTTTATCATTTTGTTATGTCGGGCTGACTATTCAGTATCGGATTTGCTCCTTGTTGAAGGTCGTATGGTTGTCTGTACTTTGCTGACATTCACTGACGTCATTTGGTGTATGGTGCATAATTGTCTCATTGACAACCATATCACATATCCTTATGTTCATTGCGATGAAGTTTCATTTTATACCGTTGTGAAATTTTTCATACAAAAAAAATAAGACTTAGTACAAAATTTGTCAAATTTCATTTTACAGAGAGTGAGTTGAAATCAGTCAGGTCTGTAATGGGATACAATAAGTATTTGTTGGATCAAGCTGAAGATGATGTTGACAGATTGCTGATTGCTGAAGGTAATATTACTCGGCTCAACGGAAGCTCAATAAAAGTCTTAATATTGAGATCTTGCTATAATTCCCAGGGTCGCCGGGATCCTGGATGTTTGAAAGGTGGCATAGTTCCTGAGAATGGAATATATACAGTCGACACAATCGAGGCGAAAAAATTTGAACAATGTTATACTAACAATGATATATTTTCAAATCGAAGGGAAGGTATGTACGCTTTCCACTCGCTTAATGCAGTGATTATGTATTGCTTCAACTCCCCTTTTTTTCGCGATTAAAAAAAAACCTTTTATATTTCTTTTTACTTATGTACGTTTCAACATATTCCCGAGTTGGACCCCCTCTCTCCCCACCCCCCTTTCCAAAATGGCTGGATCCGCGCCGGTGTCAGTATTGTTAAAAAGTCATTTCAAATTTAAATTCTTTATTCACTAGAAACAATAAGGCTCATCAGTATATTCAAATACAATATATACATATGGCTTATCATAAACAATATAAAAAATACATATATAGATAACAATAGATGACGTCAGAAGTTATATGTTTACAAAACATCTTAAATTTACAATAAACTCACGATCTGTTAATTCAAAAGAGAAATGTATATTATATGAATGTTTAAGGCAACCCTTTCTTATTTTAGGCTTGTAAAAAGAAGCTAGTATTGTTACGAGCATAAGAAGGTAGACATGTGATCCCTGGCTGTGGTGTGGAGAGAGGAAATGAAGAAAACATTTTTTTCAATTTTTTTTTTATTACTATTTTTTTCTTGTTTAATGAAATATGATTTTTTTGTTGACACATGATTTTTGCCAATATGAAAACCAGAGAATTGAATGTTCTGTAGCTAGTCTATGCAAATTATGGATTTTTATAATCATTTCAAATATAATCTATTATATTTGTGCCAAGTTTTGTTCAATTGGCTAAAAGGTTTCAGTGAATAAAATTTTTGCATAATATGAGAGTTTTCAAATAGAATCTGTATGCATATGTTTTCTGTATATGTTGTCTGTTGTCCTTTGTTCATCTGTCTTTTGTAAAGGTAGCCATCTTGATTTTCAGACTGCTATAAAAAGAAATCAGGTTACCTTAATGCATAACAAAAATGTATTAACCAATATACTGTGGATTCATTTATTTTTTTAGTGAGTACCAATTTTCATGAATTGAGAAAAAGTTGTATTTTCATGGATATTTCATTTCATAGTTTTGCCATAGTCTGCATTCAAGCCTAAAGAAAATTTGTACTTCGTTGAAAATTTTAGTTCGTGGTTCACCTTTACCCACGAAAAATAATGAATCCACAGTAATTAGATTTAAAGAAGTTTTCCCCGAACATGTCTCTTTGTTAAGACTCCTACATCTATTGTAAGTCGTGAACGCCATACTTGTTGGTTGGTTTGGAAATAAGTTGCCACTTTTCAAGTAAATCTCTTTGGATAACCTGGGATAAGTTTTACCCTACCAGGTTCGTTGGTTTTAGAGAAGACTTTTTTATGTTTCCTATTTGACAACAAATGATAGAGAATAGGTTGTGAAAGAAGCTCCAATGGTCTTTGGTATGTGTTTGAAGTTAAGAGTTATGTCAGGAGTCAATCTAATGATAATATAGACCTCTGATTTCGTTATCCTTTTATGTACGAGCGAGGGAGTTAATATGGGTCTAAATTTTAATCAGATTGGTCAGGAGTTGGTTGTTGATTTGGGCCATGTTGACTTACATTAAGATCTTATTTTGCTTTTTTAAAGTTTCTCTCTAACGTCTATAGTTTTCAACAAGAATGTAAAAAATGGGTAAAAATCATGTCCGTTGCCTATTTCCGCCATCTTGACTTTTTTATAGATACTATTGTGCTGATCATTTTTGCTATTTACAGTTTCCCTCTATATATATTATATTTTCTGCAAAAAATGGGTAAAACTCATAATTCCTCTCAGGGGTCAATTCACCATTTCCGCCATGTTTATATATTTGTACATCTTATTTTGCTGAAAATTTTTGGTTTATACATTTTCTCTCTATCTATTATTGTTTATCAAAAAAAAAAAGGTAGAATCGTCTTTCAAGGACAATAACTCCTATGAACTGTCAGTTGACACTTTCAGCCATGGTTGAATATCAATAATATTTTAAAAATAAATGAAGAATTAATGTGTCCTTCGGATACAGATGCCCTCGCTTGAAATACACATCACACTCTGCAATTTTCAATTTACAAAGGGACACAACTAAAGAACAGCAAAAGTGACGCCACAAAAATTCAAACTTAATCTGTGTTTGGTGTTAATAAGCATTGTCTGATTTTTATAATATTTGGTTGAGGCACACTAAAGTTAGAGTGTAGAAATGACAAAATTTTGCAATTTTTCCATTTATAAAGGGACACAACTCAAGAACGGTGAAAAGTTAAAGAATAGACTGACAAGTATAATACTTAATGCCTCCTCCGCCACGGCGGGCACAAAAAAAAAAAAAAAAAAAAAAAAACGTGAAATTTGCTAAAAAGGATATTTCAAGGGCAATCCCTCAAAATTAGATTGTCTGATTGTAAATACCTGCTGATGATTGTCAGTTTTCCTGATGATCATAGGATACCATTTATAAACTAAAATGCGTAGGGAACAATTAGGTAAAGTTCAATAACATTTGGGTTATTAGTTATAGAGAAGGTTTTTTTTAAGAGTACAACGACGGCCACTAAGTGATGGCAAAAGGTAACATTGCCCTTTGATAAAAATATTGTTTTTTCTTTCAAGTTTGTTGTTTTTTCTTACCAACTAACCGAAAAAACTAAATTAGTTCTGGTGAAACATCATGACACCAATGATAAGTTCTGGTCAAAGTAATTTAGGTCAGGTCAAAGTGATGAACAGCTGATATGGATGAACTTTTAAGGATGATACCAGCACAGGGGGGGGTATCAATAATCAAAGGAACAAACACATTTATCAACTTTATATCCTTTTATTGCCTCCTGTGAAGGATAAGATAGTAAAAAATATACCAACATACAGACATAATCTACTTTTCATTCACAGCAAATATTCTCTCTTTCAATCAACACAACAATAAAATAACTGACACTTTCGAACTCATCATTTAAAACAACAATTTACTCTTAATACCTAGTTTTTTTCTTTATACTGAATAAATCTCAAAATTCTATAAAGATATTATCAACAATAATTTTCATATCATAAAAAATTTTAAGTTTTTTTTCAAAAATTATTTCTATCAATCATAATCATAGTGTTGAATTAAGTTATTTATCTACTATTTGTCTAAATATATTTTTTCGGGGGAAAAATAATAAAAAAATTACACCAGAAAATATAAAGAACTCAAATCAAATTAGTGCTGGCTAAGTATATATAAAAATAAATTTCCTCTGATAATAAATAATAGATTTTTCAACCAAATATCTTTGCCGAATTATTTAAAGCATTCAGTGTAAAACAAAAACATTAAGTATCTAAAATAATTCACATTCACCCTACATTCACAGTCAGTTTCATACAATGGAAAAAAAATACATGAAAAAATAAACTCTGAATTTGTGAAAATGAAATATTGTGACAACTACTAATGTCTGATTAAAATGAGTTTTCAACTGCAAGTACATGTATAAAAATAAAGTAAAAAATCAACTCTTCAAATAACTACTTCCATACTTACATTATTGCACGTTGTTATACCAAATACTTTTAAATGTAAGTCTACTTAATTCATACCAAAACAATGCTGATTCTACCTTGACACAGAAATTATTCTTTATAATCAAATATAATTTTATTATAAAAATTTTCAATATTAGTATTTTTTTCTCTCTTTGTCAGAAATGTTGAGTTAACTTTACTTTACTTGAATTTATCAATTTATAAATTTAAAAAACAAATACTAGTAAATACTTTCCAAATACCCCTTTACAAATAATGCAACACAAAATTTTCAAATGAATGATTTTATTTTGAACTTAATAAATGAATGATTGATTTTATTTTGAACTTGATAAATGAATGATTTTATTTTGAACTTGATAAACAAATGATTTTTCGGTAATGAAAGTTCTAAATTCTGAGACTGTTTTCCAACAAACTCAATATAACATGTATAACGATCAAAGCAAAATCGCTTCCAACAAAAAGGCGTTATCACAAGAATTTAATCTTTATAATCTGTAATCATACCATATAAGTGTTGCAACAATGCATAATGTCTAAAAATAACCCTACATAATACTGCTACCGTTTAAGTATTGGGTAAGAATGCCCAATTCATGCACTTCCTGTCAGGCAAAAAAACAAAAAAACAAAAAAACAAACTTGTCTGTTTTCTGTCTCCCAAACCAACGGTAAATTTTTTCACCTTCCTGTAAAGTTATTGCCTTTCCAAAAAATTATTTAAGAAATAGAGATTTACAACTTTGGAGTAAACTACTAATTCTATTTTTGCTATAAAATAATAAGATAAACCAAATGAGTGAAAAAAGTTCTCAGAACATTGAAAAAGTACCTTCATGCATAAATGCATATGAATTACTCAGTCTTTGTGTAAATCTGATTCAGACTCAGAAAACATGTACTTTTTTATGGATTTTGTCAACATTAAACAGGAAAGTATCCAACCAAACACCCCTATTTTTTATGACTTGAGGCAGAAAACAGACATCAATATATTTTTTTTTTAGTAAGAATGCCCAATTCACACACTTCTCATCGTAACTATTCTATAGCTCTCATAGATATACTGTATTTGGAACTTTTAAAACAGATTTAAAATCGATACAGATGGCTATACAATCTGACTGAATCTTAACTTGATACAATAATTTTAAATTCATAATGAGAGCACTAGAAAGAGGTTTGCAATTTTTTTTCCCATGGTAAACATGCTCCAGGAATAGCTCTGAAATATTTTCTGAACTTATGCTTCAACAAAAATAATTTACAAATCAAAACTTTATACAAATAAATTAATTCATAGCACTTAATTGCGGAATGACAATGAGAAATGAATGTAAATGCCTATATCCTTTTTCTTGTATGTGTTCCTTACACTTTTTTCTAATTGCCTCTCTCATTCTTGTGACCCTCGCCATAATGTGCAACTACATGTGCCACATTTGTGCTTTTACTTTTCAACATAAAGGACAATTTTTATCACATTCCAGGAAAACGACTTCAAAACCACAAAATATACTGAATCTTTATCATGTTTAGGAAATTAAATGATCATGAAAATGGTGCAATGAAAAGAATGTATTTAAACTGACTAAAAATCAAATAGCCAAAAGCATCCCATCTTCAGAATACACCTTTTTTTCATATTTTTACATTTTTTTGTAACTTTTGTTTTCTAAACATTTTAAACAATCAAGATAAATGAATGTCACAATAAACCTCTTACATAGCCATTTACATGAATTACCAGTATAATATTATAACAAGTTTGTGACACAATTTTCACAAATAATTATTGTTTACAAAATCAACAGAAACTGACCTCAAAAAGAAAAATGTTAACAGTCAATGCTTTCAAAACAAAAATTTGTTATAAACAAAATGAAAAATATCATGTACAACATTTTGAGCTGAGAGTAGATCATCATACTATGACCATTACATTATAAACGGACCAATAAAGTCTAGTTGTCATCACTTAAATAGTTACTGCAATGTCCGGCTACGTCCACTATACACTTAAATTCTTTGCATTAGAGCTAATCCCATCCAGTTTAAAACTGTATCCCTAAAGTCTAAACTGTCTACCATATATGACTACCTGATCCATTCGAAGAACCAGCTAGTAAGTCAAGTGATCTTTCTTGACCTATTATTGCATTGTAGTTTCTGTTTCCAAGTTCACTAGCAATGTGACTTCCTGATCAATTCATAGAATGCACCAAGAAATCATATAAATTGCCTAGCAATGAATTTTCATCTTTCAAATCTTGGAAAGCACTTCAAACCATTCTCTCTTTATCAACTCTTTTTCAACATTTTCACAATATCTATAAAAGAGTACACACAGAATCACAGATTAGGAATGACTAGTTTTGTTTTTTCAACTCGGGTCATGATGGAGCTGTCTCCTCTTTGGCAGTACTATCACCTTCCGTTTCGGGTGGCATATCAGGAACAATATCTTTGGGTGTATGATCGTGTTGAGAGACCGAGATCACATTAGCTGAAGGAAATGAGACAACAGTGTCCGCAGGAATCATTCCAAGTTCCTTCTGTATTTGTAACATCATGGGATTAGCGCCAGGATCTTCTTTTGGGGTAGAATTCTGAAAAGAGCAATAATTGTTAGATTTCGACTTTTATGTTTTATCTAAACATTTAAGCCAGTCTGTTTAATTTACAATTGCTTTAATTCTTAGCCTACACAACAGCTCATGTTAATTTTGTCTTTCTCTCCTTTCTCTCATGGGTGGGCAACTTTCTTCTGTACAAGGTTCATTTTTTTATGATGAAAGAAAAGAAAAGGCATTTCCAATCTAAAGGATACGCAGAGGCAACTTTCTAGAAGATTTGATCTCTCTGTGTCCACTATGGACAGGTGGAAACTACAAAATCTGTATTTATACTTTTTCAAACTAGTGATGTTCATATTTTTTTTTTCATGGTGACCACATTTTTTTTATTTTGTTACCAAAATATTAGTATTGTATAAATTTTCCTGAGGGACAATAACATTTTCTTGTTAACATCACAATGCCATCAATATCCAAGAAAGTAAACTTATATGAATTTTTGGAAATCTCTTTTCAATCGTTTTATTCTATGTACTACATGTACCTGCATTGTGTTTTTTAAACTGTATCAGATGTTGCCAAAAAAATAGCAAAATGAAACTGCATGGTTGAAGCTTTATATATTTCACCTATATAAAATAAATCAAGTATTTGTATTGTTTTACTTACTTCTTGAGCATCCTCATAACACACCGGGTGATAGGTCTAAAAAATAAAATATATAAAAATTATTTTTGAAAAACTGCAAATTATAAAAGAGCTGTTCCTTTTCTTTCATAACACATTTTATTGACATTTTTGGTTAACTCTGTTCAAAACTTTTTAGGCTGACCACTGTTCCAAGCCAAGAACATTTTTCTACTTCAGTCTATAAAATATTTTTCAAAAATAAAATTATTCAACCTCAATAATAACCTAAGAGGCAGGAAATAAATAGAAATATACTCTTTGGCCTTATACCTAATGTATCTTCATATAATACTGAAAATCTTTCATATATAAAATAAAATGCTTGGCTGAGCGCAGCCTGATACGACCGCAGAGGTGAAACCCTGAACAGTTGGGTCAAATTTGGACACAATATTCAAGCTTGATACTGTCTGAGTTTGGATTTTGATCAAATTTTTGACATAATATAGGTTTCTGACACAAAATAAATGTGGTCAAAGATCTTATAAATCCATTGCGCAATACTCTGCAATTGAAGATTCTTCTTGAAACTTTTCAAAAATTCGAAATTTTAAAAATTTTGAAAAAAAATATGAATCCCTTAAAAAAATTAGGAAAAAAGTCCCCCCCCCCCCCCTACTTTTTGAAACCCCCCCTTGGAGCAATAACCCCAAAACTCAATCCCATCCTTTCCTTTGTAGTATAGAACCTTGTAGTACAATTTCAGAGAGATCCATACACTTAAACACAAGTTATTGTTTGGAAACCAGACAAAATGCTTGTTTTTGGCCCCCTTATTCCTACATGTTTGGGGCAATTAACCCCAAACTCAATCCCAGCCTTCCCTTTGTTATATGGAACCTTGTGGTACAATGTCAGAGAGATCCATACACTTACACACAAGTTATTGTCTGGAAACTAGAAAAATGCTTATTTTTGGCCCTTAATTCCTAAACTGTTGGCCCCCATAACCCCTAAAACGAATCCCAACCTTCTACTTGTGGTATCAAACATTGTGGTACAATTTCAGAGCAATCTAAATACTTATACACAAGTTATTATCGTGAAACTAGAAAAATGCTTGTTTTGGGCCCCTTTTTGGGCCCCTAATTCCTAAACAGTTGGGACCATCATCCCCAAAATCAATCCAAACCTTCATTTTGTGGTATTGAACCTTCTTTAAAAATTTCATAGAGATCCATTCACTTAAACTAAAGTTATTGTCTGGAAACCAATGTGTCTTCAGACGACGACGCAGACTACGACGACATCATACCATTATACGATCCCAAAAATTTTTTTGTGGTCATATAAAAAAGGCCAACAGAAGTCATAGATGTAACTTTTTACCATTGTTAACAAGTATTTTCCTAAACTGCTATCTCATTTCCAATGTCATTATAAATATTCAATAGTAGGAATATATCTTAGTTTCTTTTAACTACACTTTTTAAATTACCTTGCCAGCAGATCGCAATGCATTCTTTAAATGCCATTCTTCAGATTCCTCATCAAAGAACTGTTCAAAAACATCTCCACACACAACACAGACCTAAAATATACATGAAAATAAATATGTTTTTTTTTTAGAAAATGGATCAATGAGAAATGTTCTTTAAATAATAAGCAAATGAATATCAACGACGATATATTTTCATTTTTTAAGATTATGTCTGAGGACAAAAGACAAACCACATTTCTTCCAATACAAGTGACTATTGCAAAAGGTGTTTTGAAGAAAAATCATAAACTGGATCGTGTAATATACAGGTGATCAAATCACATATATAAACTTGTGTATCACCTCACAAAATGGTGGTCGACTATTGTAACATTAAAAGGCTGAACGCTTAACTGAAACAGAATAGGGCAGTATTATATTAACCACAACCCCTTCTCCCCCCCCCCCCCCCCCAAAAAAAACTTTAAAAAAAAAGAAAATATTGGTTGAGAACATACCATGGGGGTAACCAAAACCAAAAACTTAAAAAAAAAAAAAGGACAGATAACACTATGGCAAAAAATGAATACAAATTATAATACACAAAGCCAGGGGAAATGGAGATGATCCTGAAGGATTAGCAGTTTATTAACAGACTTACATCAGCAGAATCCTCCCCTGTAGCTGCAGGACAATGAAGAATGTCTTCTCCCTGAGGTAGTGCAGACTCTTTGTCTGGTGTCTCTTGTGCCTGTGCTGCCAGTTGCTCAAACAAACTTGAATGTGCTGAAAAATAAATAAATGTAACAGATTATCATACATGCTTGTTACAGATTGATACCAAATTGAGAATTCATAGATTTGAGTATTTAATATAAATCTCTCAATTCTTTTTTTCTATTCATAGAATTGACTTTTTTAAATCTGTATTTTTTATCTATTTCATACTTTTTTTAAAGACAAATTTCTTGATATAAACATAATCATACATTTATTTTGATGGTAATTCAAGATCAAAAACAACTTTGCCTAATATATACTTTTAATTTGTTGATAATCCACTTTCAAATTACAATGATGAAGAGCCTGCTTCGTTCATATGGATTTATGCCCATTTAACTAAGGCCACTCTTTTATTAATCTTTTCAATGTTCTAAAGTTTAAAAGCAATTAGCAGTCCTTAAACTGGATTTTCTGGAAATTTTGGTTGCATTTCAAAACTTATCACAGTTAAGAATTTATTATGACTGAAGTGATAGCAAATTTGTCATTACATTTAAACACCACAGTAACTTTAAGTTACTGTAAAATTTTCAAATTTAAAGTTCTTTTCATTTGAGACTGTAATGTATATGTATATGCTCAGTAACTGGCTCTTAATTTGTTTTAATGCAGTATCCCTATTATATATTCATAAGTACAAATCCTACCTCTCTCTTCTGAATCACCAACATCTTCATATTCTAACCAATCCTGTAAAACAAGTAAAAAATCATGAGTAAAAGGGGATGTGGAGTATATGTCAATGAGACAGCAATCGAACAACATAAGCTGGTCTACTTGAAATCTTTTTGATTTGAAGAAAAAAACAAAGTTTCATCCTTTAGATGAAGTGACTGATCAAACAGACTAAATCTTAGTCTAGAAAAGTAACTGCAAGTTCTCTAAGATAGGTACTTTTGTGTCTTTTGTCGTTAGACGATTTTTCTTGATGCTTTGTGTGTGTGTAGATCTGACGTGTCTTTTTCAATTAATTTCAATAGTTAATACCACTGTCTCAGGTAAAAGGAGGAGGGTTGAGCCCTCATATACATGTTTACCCCCCCCCCCCCACAATTTCTGTATGTACCTGTCCCACATCATTTGGTCTCTTGTGAATAGTTGTCTCATCTGCAATCATACAACACCTTCTTATCTTTAGATATGTATAAATCTATCAAAAGTTGAACTATTAACTTTTTTTTGTAGTTGAGCTTTTTTCATAAGGAATTTAGTTTCAGCAATATTTGCTTTTTTCAATTAACAAGTTTAAAATTGTTGGTGCTCTACAAGGCATATTGCTGTCATGTCCAATATTCAAATATCTAAAATATCATTTTTGTTTGTGTTTTTTGTTTGTTTTTTTTTTGGGGGGGGGGGGGGGGGGGAAGGAGGATTTATTTTGGTGTATTAATTAAAAATAAAATTTTAAAAACATACATCCAATTCATAGAACCAGGATCTGTATCTTGAAATCTTAGCTCCCTTCTTTTCTCTCTGATTCTGTCTGAAATGCCAGTCTAAATGTTCCCTGTACAGTGTTGTCTGTGAGGCCATGAATCGTGTACCACATGACGTACACTGGATACCAGAGTACATCCTCTGTATCACACCTATATATTGCCTGAAAAAGAACAGCATACATTTGTAAGTTAACCAATCATTGCATTGCATTTTAATACTAGCTGATATCATTTTTTTTTTACTGTTGCAAGGAAAACAACACTTTATAAATTTTGTGTGTCTAAATTCCTTTTTGGGGATAAACCTTCATCAGGACCGCTCAAACCCAGACATTTGAAAGCCAGGAATGTATAAATATGTAGAACAATGTTAGGAGCTACATGACCAAAAAGTACCTAAAAAGAATACTGTAGATCCATAATTATTCGTGGGATACCAATTCATATGGATTTGTGGGAATAGGCAAACCATGCACATGAATAATTTAAATGTTCAACAAAGCGCAAAATTTCTATAGGCTAGAACGAAGACTTTGGCATATCCACGAAAATAATAATTTTTTTTTACTCAATCCATGAAAAATTGATACCCAAGAAAATAAAAGAATCCAGAGTAGCCAAGTTCAGCTAAGGTTAACTTTGCCGGATTAGTTTCTTAGTAATTTCCTAATTCATCAACACAGGATTTTTACAAAAAATATGTTATAAATCAAGTCAGCTGCAAATTTAGCTTTCCGGCGACACATTAGTCAATATTCATTTCTTTACTTGAAACAATAAAATGGTTTAAAGTTTAACAAGAAAAATAAGAATGTGTCCATAGTACATGGATGCCCGACTCGCATTATCATTTTCTATGTTCAGTAGACCGTGAAATTGAGGTCAAAACTATAATTTGGGATTAAAATTAGAAAGATCATATCATAGGGAACATGACTATATTGTGTACTAAGTTTCAAGTTGATTGGACTTCAACTTCATCAAAAACTACATTGACCAAAAACTTTAACCTGAAGTGGGACAGGCAGACGGACGGACGAATGAACTGACGCACAGACCAGAAAACATAATGCCCCTACTACTATTGTAGGTGGGGCATAAAAATATAAAAATACATGATCAAAGCACTTGAAACCTTGAATAAATTGTATTATAGATATTAAACTTACTTTTTAAGAATATTTATTTTCATTTCTGTTAAGTCTGGAATCTTCTGAGGTTTTGAAAGCTTAAGTCTCTGAAAACAGAAAATAAAGTTATAGTGTACAAAGAATCAATAAATGAGTAAAATCAATTTTTCCTTAAGAAAATTGTGGTAAATTCCTCATAAAAACAGCCACTTAAATTAAATTATCAATTGACCACTTATCTGTGTGATGTTGCAACCTTTTTAATGTACTTCTTATTGTGTTTAATTGTCAATAGACTGTCAGATTTTTTGCAGGCAGGACTCAGATGTCTAATGATCTTTTTCATTAACTGCAACTCTTCTACTAAATAAGAGACCAGGGTTAAGACATAACTTCCAATAAGCCTGAATCAGATATATATAAAAATAAGGAGATGTGGTATGATTGCCAATGAGACAACTTTCCACCAAAGTTCAAATGAAGCTTGCTGTTCGGTGTGAGCCAAGGCTCCATGTTGAAGGCTGTATTTTGACCTATAATGGTTTACTTTTACAAATTGTGACTTGGCACTCATACCAAATCTTCTTATATCTATATGTTTTCTTTATTGATGTCCAATTGTATAATGCTCTTATTATGTGTCTCTAAGTTGTAATAAATTGTCTTGTCTTGTCTAAATGGACAAAGAAAACACCCTACATAAAACACAAATTTGTAATATCTAGAATTTTAAAACTATAAACTTATAAAGCAAATGTTGTGATACTGTACATTATTCATTACTTCATAAATATTGTTCCACAACTAGTATTGCTCACTATCCATATATATAAATCTGAACCAAGTTTGTCTTATATGACCTTTAACATCAAACCACCAAGGTTGGCAAAAAAGCGGTCAATACTAGTATTGACCATGCCGGCGGTAAATACCGGTAAATACCGGGAAATACTGGCAAATACTGGTCAATACTGGCAAATACTGGTCAATTGAAATTTTGATAGGACTTTACTATAAAACTAGTCCCTACCTCAGGTCAATTACTTGGTAAATGGATAGATATAGTCACAAGGCAGAAAGTCACTTATTTACTACATTGTAATAGGACAAAAAGTCACAATTAATTAGTTCATGAACATGGTTTAATGAAGATTTATCAAATATTAATTTAATCATACAACAGATATAGTCATTAACACCATGAAGTCAGTCACTTAAGAGAGACTATATAACATCTGGTTTTCTTAACAGTTATTTTGAAAGATGCAATTAAAAAATTAAAAAAAATTGTTTTATATATATATATGTTATATATTTATTAAAAAAAAACATTTCCTGCATTTAGAACAAATTTATCATGCTGTTGAATAGCCAGGAATTAATTCATTGTTTAAAACAATCTTTAGAAATCACTTTTATGACTTTTTTCCTGTTATGTCAACATTTATTAGGGGACAGTTGTTATAGTAATTAAACTTTTGACACCTGTTAGCCATATAATAGGTAATGCTCTGATAATCTATATTGCTAGTCACTTTTAATTCTATTTACCTGTAAAATTCAAACCTTTTCAAGAAAAAAATATCTTGATTTATACATGTTAAAATAACTGATATAGCTGCTCAATTTTATATGTATACCAAAAGTATGCAATATAATTACCCCTAAGAACTAAATAAGTCATTTTTAATGTTTTAATAATTAATAACAACCCAATATCATTCATTTTTATAAACTGAATCATGCCAAAGGAATAAAGTTTTCCCTCATCAACCATTTTTTTACTAGAATTGATAGATAAGCCAGTCAAAAGAAGCATGAAAATTTCAATTGACCAGTATTTGCCAGTATTGACCACTTGGGGAGTATTGTCCGGGGCGGTAAATACCACTGGTAAATACCGGGGGTGGTAAATACCGCCCAACCTTGCAAACCACCTTTTTATAGTTAATTTCAATTATATAAAAGGACACTTTGCAGACCAATCTGCTTATGACAACTTTAACATCTGACATGAAAATACTGTTAATTCAGAAGTGTATGCATACAATTATTATTGCTATTTTTGAAGAATCGACCAGAATGCAAGATTATTTAATGTGTTTCTAGTAAAAGCCACATACAAACAAGCATTCTGCGAGTATTGCATGGCAATACATAGTCCCGTACCGGTTAAAAATTAATTGTACTGGAACAATTTGCTAACTTGATCTATAACTTGTCATGGTGTAAACTATATAACGAATATCAAGTCAATATCCTCAAGCATGATGACAAAAAGTGTGGAAAACTGATTATTTAAGTGAATTTTCTAAGTCCAAGGACAATAACTCTGCACAAAATCATCAGACTGGAACAAAATTTGAACTTCGTCTGTAACTTGTCATGATAAAACTATATACCAATTATCAAATCAATATCTTCAAGCATGACGAAAAAAAGTGTAGAAAACTGAATATTTCAGTGAATTTTCTAAGTCCAAGGACCATAACTCTGCACAAAATCATCAGACCGGAACAAAATTCTAACTTGATCTGTAACTTATCATGATAAAACAATGTGCCAATTTTAAAATCAATATCTTCAAGCATGACGAAAAAAAATGTGGAAAACTGAATAATTGAGTGAATTTTCTAAGTCCAAGGACCATAACTCTGCACGAAATCATCAGACCGGAACAAAATTCGAACTTGATCTGTAACTTGTAATGATAAAACAATATACCAAATGTCAAATCAATATCTTCAAGCACGAAGAAAAAAAGTGTGGAAAACTGATTTGCCAGACAGAATGACAGACAGACGGAGTGCAAACCTACCTTCTACTTCGTCGGTAAGGGACTAATAATGCTATCAAAATTTAAAATGCTAGATTTGATTTCTGAAAGACCTTTTGTGTCTCAATTTTCACAATAATAAAAACATCACAAAAATTTCTGCATTTACAGTAATACAGACTAGTCACAAATGGACTTTTTCGTTTAGTGTTTTGTACATAAATCAGGCCATAAGTTTTCTTGTTCGTATTGTTTAATTTTGTCATACCAGGGTCTATAACTTACTGTGAGATAAAGGTTTTACTCATTGTTGAAGGCTGTACAGTGACCTATAGTTGTTAACTTCTACGTCATTTGTTCTCTGGTGGAGTTGTCTCATTGGCAATCAAACCACATCTTCTTATTCTTATATATGCAGCATCTTATTTTTATATTCACTTACCACTGGCTTCTTTTTTTCTTTCCCATCGGATGGTTCCTCATCTTTTTTCTGTGGCGATTCACTCTCTGATTTCTTTTCCTCCTTTTCTTTTTCTTTTTCTTGTTCCTTTTCTTTTGCCTTTTCCCCAGATTGTGCAATTAGACCGACTTTGATAAGTCTTTGCAGTAAAGACTCAACATTCAATGGCTCAGGTTGCAGTGCTAAAGTATAAATAATCTTATGTAGAAACATTTTATAACTTTTGTTTATCAAAAATATGTAGTTGCTAACTTTATTCTTATATACAGTAAATCCTGCATGTTTTTTTATTTTTTTTTATCATTTTAACAAAATTGAATCTGGGAAATCTACATCACCAATTTTAATGAGAATCTAGAAATTCATTTATCATGACCTAAACCAATCAGGAACAACAACATTGCACATGTTCTTTCACTTTCTAATAGAAAATTACCATTTATGTCATTTACTTTTCAGAAAATCGTTATAAGAAGAACTTGCTAATATATGTATTTTGCATAGACATCACACTAAATATAAACTTATTATGTCCATCCTATATCTGATGACTTTTGAATTCACACTTTTAAATGCACTGTATATGAAGCATCAATCAACTAAGGAATTGTATCAATCAGATTTTTTTTTAAACCCGACCAATCAAAAATTAACTTTGAGGCAATGAATTTTAATATATAAAACTTACTTGGTGGCTGTTGGGAAGGCATCAAATTTGGTGGTCCTCCAAGCGGTTGACTCATTATACCTAAAACAGAGAAGAACTTATAGTGAACCAGAATTAATTAACATAACTTGAAATAAACCAACCAAAAAAGATATGATTACAACTACATTTGTACGAGGGTCGTAATGGGGGTACCTTCATGACGAATAACGGTAAAAAATCTTGCCAAATGACGTTAACGGTAATTTTTGGTGCATGACGATAAAATGTACACTTTCTTTATGACGATAAAAAAAAATCAACTGATTTTGACGAATCATGTTAAATTCTTTCCAAAAATAACTGTAACAGTAAATTATTTGAGAACTCTGACGAATCACGATAAAATTTTAACCATTTTGACGCTAACGGTAGTCGAAAATGACCATTTGATGCCTGACGGTAAAGGGCATTCCTACCCTCTTGTTCTACACGAGTTGGATGATTTGACTTTTTTTAATAAGTTTTTAAAGCACTTCATAAATGACGTCTTTTTTCTATAAGTAAATACATAATAACTTGTACATCAAAGATATGTCAGAGCATTTGTTTTTTTAAAGAATAGTAGAACTTAAAGCCATAAATAAAGTCTTTTCAATAAGTAAATACATAATAAATAGTATATCCACATTATTAAAACTGAAAGAAATGTCTGAGTGTTTGTTATTTTAAACCAAAGCATTTTTGTCAAGAAAAGATGTTTCTGGATTTTTCATATGAAATTATCAATAAAATGGACAAAAAGACACTACTCACTGCAAGTTCAATTTGGTCTAAATAGAGAACTGGTTTGAGTGGAATTCTTTTGATAGATATCCACACATTGCAATTTTTTTAAAGATTTTGTCTATTCCATTAAAATGAATGTCGGATGGTAGGAAGAAACTTTCACAATTTCTCCCCACAAGGCCACAAACAAATGTCTTTTTTATTTTACATATCAAACAGATAAACAGCCATAACATGACCCAAAGCCTATAAAAAAAAATCACTTTCTGCCCTCAAATATTTAAATGGAATAGCCCTGATGTTCACCATCCTTATTTTCCTTCCTCTATCAATATTTGTTTTTGTTGTTTCCTTATAATAGTTTTTAAGATTAAATACATATTCCTTAAATTTGAAGACTAACCTGGATTAATTGGCTGATTCATGACACTGATTGGAACAGATCCTGGTGGCATCATTGGTTGCCCTGGCAACGGCTGACCTGCAACTGAAACTGGTGGACCTTGAATAGGCATTGACTGACCGGGCATAGGCATAGACTGACTCATCACTGGCATATTTGGTGGCATACCAGGCATAGACTGTAATGGCTGGCCTTGAGGACCTTGTTGAAACATTGGATGTGGACCCTGAGAACCTTCATCTTGCATCATAGGCCTTGCGCCCAATTGAAAAGGTTGCATAGCTCCGGGACCTGGCATTTGCTGATTTTGACCTGGTGGAAATATCTGGTTTGGTCCAGATGGAAATGGCTGATTTGGACCAGGCATAAATGGTGGTTGATTAGGACCTGGTGGGAATCTTATATTTGGTCCTGTTGGAAATTGAGGCTGATTTGGACCTGGAAACTGCTGATTTGGTGGGAATGGTTGATTGGGTCTAGGCTGGAATGGCTGATTTGGTCCTCCTTGATTAAATGGCTGACCTGGTACAAACGGTGGTCCAGGCTGAGGTGGACCAGTTTGAATTATTGAGGGTCCATTAAACTGATCATTAATTTGTGGAGAGCCTCCTCTTCTGTCTGGACTGCGTCTCCGATGAGGTGATCGTCTTCCTCTGTCTCTATGACTATCTGGACTTCTTGACCTTTCATCATACAGAGGTGATCCTTTTAATCTTTCCTTATTCCTTAGTCCTGGAGGTTTTGCAATATCCAAATCTAATATGGATATAGGCTTCTTCTGGCCAAATGATGGTGAGTTCCTGTCATCTGATCCACGTCTCTTGTCTCTTTTGCTTCCACTCTTATCAACATCAGGTTCTTTAAGGCTCTGATTCTCAATTGGGTCCAAGATTTTCACATCAGGTGGTGGACACGGCAGCCCAACCAGGAGCCTTTGATTTCCTACAGTTATTTCTCTTGGGGGTCCATTAAACTGTAACTCGTACCAATTTCCATCGATAATAATTTCATGAGAGGGACCTCCAAACGCTACCATATGAAATATTCCATCAATGCAGACCTCAACTGCCCTGTCTGTGGGAATTAAAAACTTCTGCCCGTTTATTATTACATCTCTAGGTGGTCCATCAAATCGTATACCCCGTGCTACATCATCCATTACAATAAAAGGAATTTTACGATCAAGTCTTATCTGACATTGCAATCCATCGATGACTATGTTTTTAGGGGGAGGAGTAAATCTCATTTCTACCCTTTCATCATCCAAACGAACAAATCTTGGCTTCCCACCATAGGTTCCATATTCTTTTTTGTCTATCAATAACATTCCATCTCGCCCATCTATCAAAACTGTATGTTCCTTATCCCGGAATCTGATTATTTTTGGTGGTGCATCTATGCGCAAATTGTACAAAAATCCATCAAGCCACATATTCCTGGGATTTCCGTGATAAAATATTTGAGCTCCCTGATTTGGACCTGGACCCCACTGAACTTCCTTCACTGGGTCCGCAACTTTGTACACAGAAGTACCATTTATGAGTAGCATTCTCCTTGTTGGTTCCATGAACGCTTCCAACTGATCCCCTTTAAAAGGAATAATACGCTTTGGACCTCCCATTCTGTATGGATGTGGCTGACCATTTACAACAATTTCTTCAGTGCCATCAGGGAATATATTAAGTACACCGTCTTTTATCCTTACCCCTCCTGGCATCATCCACCTGTCATCTCTGTCAGGGTCATAAATAGGTTTAGGAACTAGTCTTGGTACTCTTTCATCTCTTGGAGGTTCCCTACGAATATCATCTCTGGGTGTATCTTTACGATTTTCATCTCTTGAAATATCCTTACGACTTCCATCTCTTGCAGCATCCCTACGAGTTTCTTCTCTAGCATCTCTACGTCTGTCGTCTTTGGGCCTGTCTCTGCGTCTTTCATCTCTATGACTTTCGTTCCTGCCATGCTCTCTATGAGATTTTGATCTTCTTTCATCTTTCTGAGATCCCCTTTGTGTTTTTTGTTCACGGTTATCTTTTGGCGGACCCTTGAGAGCATCTGGAACTACAGGCTTAGGCATAGGCACATCTTGCGAATTATCAGGTGAATTTTCGGATCTCAACATTTCCAACATTGCACCTACAGCCAGTCCAGCACCATCTCCCTTCTTCTCTAAAGGTTTAAAAACTTTCTCTTTTTTCTCTACCTCATGCTTGACAGGCTCCAGTTTAGGGGCAATGGGTGATTCTTTCTCTTTTAAAATGGCAGGTCCAGGGCCAAGGAGACTTGGTTTCTCCTCTTTGGGTCTATCTACTGGGGATAGTCCTACCTCAATATCAGGTAGTCTCCTATCTATAAGTGGGCCTCTCTCCAGCTGAGCAGGCTTACGGTGGTCAACATCAAAATTCATTACAGGGTCTGGACCAGGAATAGGTCTGTCTCTTTCAGATCCAGTAACATCCAGCTCTTTATTTAATCTGGGACCAGGTCCAGGTCCAAGTAAGCTAGGTCTTGCTGGTTCATCTCTTGGACCTCTGTCATCTTTTGGTCTATCAGGTCCTCTAAACTGGTCTCTTCTTACATCTGCATCATGCTGGTGACTTCTATCTTTTCGAGGAGAACTGTACTCCATCAACAGTTCATTTTGTCGAGGTATTGGTGCTTTTCCTGGCGAGTGATACTCCATCAAAGGCTCGTTTAGTCTTGTTGGCAGCAATCTTTCATCTCGTCTATGAACTTCAGGTTCTAGAAGAGGTGGTTCATGTCCTGGATGGTGATGCCGTTTTTGTTCTTGCAGAGAATCAAATTCAGATAAACTCCTTAAAACTGTTTGAAGTTCATGGTGACTTAGTTCTCCAGACTTTCTTCTCATTTCCATTTTTCTTAATATTTGTTCTCGATTTTCTATTCTCAATTCCTGTGGTACATCCTCTTCAGAACTGAGAGGCTGTCCAATCCTTTGCACTGGTTCGTTATAACCAGGACTTCGAACTGGAGGTCTACTGAATGGTGGTGTTCTGAAATCAGTATCCCTTGGGAGCTTGGGTGCTTGGTGTCTCTGATCAAGTGGATCTCGTCTGTGATCAATGTCCTCTATACTTGATCTACGACTGTCGAAGTCCTGTGGATGATCAGCCTTGTATCTAGCCCATCCTACCTGCCCACCCCCTCTAGGTGAAATTGTATCAGCATGTCTGTAATCTTGGTCTTCATTCCCAAATAAGGCACTGAAAAAAGAAATTATAAATAAAGAAAACAGTAAACATTTTACTATGAATCTTTGCTAATGTTTGAAGTGTTGCCTATAATTGCTTACATCTACTTCATTTGAACTCTGATGGATAGTTGTCTCATTGCCAAATCATACCAAATCTCCTTATTTTTTATACTATTTGAGGTTCTTGATGGGACAGTGATTCAAAACAAGAATGTTTATTATGAAATATTTTATAGCTTCAAAATTGCAATTCAAGTTTTCTTTATTTTGTATTTACTGAAAGCTTAACTCTCTTGAAAAGATAATCATACACAATTCTTCATTTGCGTTTTTTGTGGGTGTTCATTTTGATTTGCCTAATGATCAAGAACCACAACTCTGAAGCTTACTGAATTTGTCTTAGCATACATTTGATTTTATGTATTGTGAATATCTACTTGATGTTACAAGCAATTCTGCTATCTATGATTATTGCTTATTTCTTAAATATTGCTTTGATCTTTCAGTGAGGTTATTTTCAATCTCAAGTTACTCGAATAAGAGTGGTATTTAATTGCTATATACATAGTCAAGGAGTGTGAGAACACTATGACGTCATAAGCCAGCGTTGTCTAGGAATAAACAGATTATGGTCTTTCATCTCGAGGAAGTTTCTCAACTAAATCTCATCTTAAGACCGTCACCCTAAAAAAGATTGCAGCTGAGAAACTTAGTTTTCAGAACTATAGATTATCTATGAGGGTCTGGATGGAGAATAGATAATACTGGCCATAAAAAAATGAATTGAGAAAAATTAGCAAAAATAAATTATGAATAGAGAATAATGGGGTGCAAAAGTAAAAATAATAATTATGGAAAATGAAAGAATTAGGTATTCTACTACCGATTACAGAAATGAACGATGTACAGAATAAAGAAATCATCCAATTACAGAAAAATTTAAAAGTAAAATCATTTTCAGGAGCATTTCACAGAATAAGCATTATTTTCAAAAATACAGAAAGATGCCATAAAAATTTGAAGAAAATTGAAATTAAGGACCCCCCATCCAGAACCTCATCTATAATAATAAAATGATCTGTTCACCTTAAATCTTCATTCAACTTGGTATGAATGTGAACTGGTTCCATGACAGGAATAACTCTTTCTTGACTGATTCTTGCTTTTTTGCTGTTTCGACCAGATTCACGATCTCTATAGTCCTGTCTTTCATCAAGATCCCTTTTATTGGACCCTGACAGTCGACGATCATCTTGATCTTTATCCTTTCTTCTTTCATCGACATCTGCACCAGTACGCTTAGGTATCCTTGGCAAACTTGATATGGGTTTTCTTTGTTCAATCTTAGGTGCGTCTTCCATGGGTTCTTCGTTCTGATTTTTGTTGTCGTGTTTTAAATCAGTCTTACTTCTACTTTTACTACTACGTGTCTGAACTTTAGATCCTTTTCCATTCTCTTTGACAGGTGACCTTGACCTTTCTCTACTCTTTCGTGGGGACTTACTCCTTCTACTTCGAGTATCTTTCCAACTTTTTTCTCTTTCTCTGCTTTCACTTTTTCCATTTCTTTCTTCACTTAATTTCCGATTGTCACTTTCTGAGTCTCCCCTAGTTCGCCTGTTTTTGCTATGTTGAGTTTCACTAGGGCTTGATTTACTTTTAACTTTTTCCTCGTCATTTGGCGATTTCCCTTTATCCTGATTATCTTTGTTTCTTGATCTGCCCTTGTCATGATTTTCATGGCGGGGCTTAGCGTCATTATTTGTGCTTCTAACTTTTTCCTGACTATGACTACTCATCACTTTCAAATTCTTGACCTCTTGCTCCTTAGGTTCTTTGGCTCTTGTTTCACTGGCAGCTTTTCTGGGATCTAATTTCTTTTTTCTTGGTGATACACCTAGACTTTTTTCAACTTTCAATTTAACTGGGTTTTCTAATTCTTTTGGGCTAGAATGCACTTTTTCTGGACTATTTTTTTCTTTTTTTAATTCTACATCTGGCTTTGGTTTAAATTGTTTTTTCGGACTGAATGTGCTTTGTTCCATAGGTTCCTGTTTCCTGTTTGGTATTGCTTGATTATTCTGATTACCAAACTCAGACAAAAACGGTGACGCTGTCTGCATTTGGTGTGGCAATAACGCACTAGGCATTGGAAATGGCAACATTCCTTGACCAGACGATACGACGGGTGGCTGAGGTATAATTTGAGGTGGCATAATGGATTCACTCATCAATGTTGGAGGCTCAGATTCTTGACTGCCAAATTGATTCAACGGCAGATTAGTGCTGGGACCAAAAAAGGTCAATGGAGGTTGTTCCTCGTTACTTGGGAGAAGTTCAGGCTGTGCTGGCTTTGACCTCATTCTTGGATCCCTGCATACTCTTGGATCTCTAAGACGAGGGTCTCTTTGTATTCGAGGATCCCTTGAAATTGAAGTTGTTGCCTCAGCAGGTGCTTCTACACCAACAAATAAGTCAGTTGAATCTGATGAGTCAGGCTAAAATAAAACAACAAAAAAATATGAATAAAAAAAGACATTTATAAATAACAGTATATAAGTTAGTGTTTCTTTGAAAAACATTTCCTTGTCAGTCTCCTTGCTCCAAAATTGTTCTAAGGAAAAATGCAGAAATTTTATCAATAAAGTTATCACTGTTTTTTGAGAAACATTTATGTGAAAATTTTAGAAGATATAATAATACAAAAATAAAATTATCATTCCTATTGCACGATATTTTTGTGGGAGAAGGATACAAGGATTAAATTAATTTATTAGGCCCAATTTAGGACTGCACACTTGTTCCTATACAATCAATTATGGATTCAGTTTTGAAAAATTCATACATACCATTTTTACCTGAGATTTGAGGCGTGCTTCAGTTTCTTTCAGTTCTAATTCTAGTCTTTTCTGTTGTAATTTCAATATTTCTGCTTGCTTGGCAATCAGTTGTCGTCTCATTTCAGCTTCATCATCTTCATCTGGTTCCTCAGGTAGTGGTAAACCTTGCTCTTCTTTTTGCTATAAAAAAAAAAATAATATAATGACAGACTAGTGCTGGGACAAGTTCTTTTTTCAGCCGGACTCATTAGATTCAACTGACTATAGATGCACCTAATGAGTCACTAACTTCAATTTGAAGGGATCATCAAAATCATGTTTATCTTTAGTTTAGGTTTTTATGATCAGAGTAAGGATACTACATGGATTCATTTTTATTTGAAGGGTACCAAAATTTGTAAAATTACGTAACTAAAAATTTAAATGTTCAATGAAGTACAATTTTTTTATATGCTTGTATGCTGAATACAGAGGTTGTCATTTGTTGCTGTACAATTTTTTTTTTTTTTTTCATATGTTTTGTTCATAAATCATTTTGTAAATCGAATCATTTCTACATTTCGGCATGTCAGGGCCTTTTACATGGGTTTTGGTCATTGTTGAAGACTGTATGCTGACCTCAAGTTGCTAACACGTTAATCATTTGGTCTCTGATGGATAGTTTTCTCATTGGAAGTCACACAGGCACCACATCTAACTTTTATATAGGTGCATTTACTTTATGATACTTATACTAAGAGGGGGTTTATGATAAAGTGTTTTTCCCCAAAAATTTGGTTTCCTATTCCAACAACTGGTTTTTAACATGGAACTGGCAGAGTTGACCCCTCAAAGACATTTCTAATTCTGCCATATTCTTTTTGTTCCAGTCCAAAGCATGCAATTCATTTGTAGTCAATGGTTGCTGTCTGCCAGAATTGTATTTAGTTAAGGCATAAATCCAGTTGTTGGTTTTCTTGTTTAAATTGATTCACATTTTGTCATTGACTTTTTATAGCTTTACTATACAGAATGGGTTTTGCTCATTGTTGAAGGCTATACCATGACCTTTAGTTGCTTACATCCTGGTCTTTTGTGTCACATACCACATCTCCTTATTTTCTATTTTTTTTGTAACTGTAGGAAGACATTAATCATGCACCATCTTTCAATATGCTATAAATCATACATGTATTTTTCTGGAATAATTTACATCATATATTAGGGTGGAAATGGGGGTACCTTCATGACGATTAACGGTAAAAATCTTGCCAAATGACGTTAAATGTAATTTTTGGTGCATGACAATAAAATGAAGACTTTCTTCAAGACGATAAGAAAATCGACAGATTTTGACGAACCAGGTTAATTTTTTTCCAAAAATAAAGGTAATGATAATTATTTGAGACCGCTGACAAATCACGATAAGGATATCTTGACGAATCACGGTAAAATTTTAACCAATTTGACACAAACAGTAGCCGAAAATGACCGTTTGACGCCTGACGGTAAAGGGCATTCATACCCTCATATATATATGCTCCATGACAAGTTAGAAAAGCCAAAAATATGCAAACGTAGAAAACCAAAAGGGCATAATTGAACAGCCAAATCCATCCAAGGTCAACTTTGCCAAAGGGATTTGCAATCCTAAATTAATGAAGAATAACCTACTTTTAAGAGCAGCTGAGCTGGCCACTCTTTCAATTTTTTCATTGTGGTTTATACTAGGTTTTGTTATTTATGTTAGTTCTACAAAACAAATGTATCAAGATACTTATAAAATGGGTCAATGCAAATTGGATTTTGAAATCAAACCCGTCAATGATTTTGGATCTCTATTTTTTGCCCAAGTAGACAGAATGAAAAAAAAATGAGCCAAAATATGTTATTTTTTTTGAAGAAAAATCTTGTCAGAAAGGATTCGATTCCCCAGTAATTGTCGAAATTTTCTTCAATCTTTTAATGAATTGTCAGTAACGGACCAAACCAAGGAGACAGAACTTATTTATCAAATTGATTTTGCAACATACTTGATACAAAATGGGGGAACTATCTACTTATTATGTTAACCATAGTTTTTATAAACCAATTAGTATGATCAAATCCTGCATTAATTTGTCAATTATAGGTCATTATTGACTTACTTCCCCATTTGTAAATAAACACTTCTGATAAAATGTTATCTTTTTTAATCAAAATTTAGCAAATCCATTCAAATTTAAGCCTTTTCTTTCATAATTGTATCATTGACTATTGGTCTAAATGTATCAGAATTAGATCGAATACAATCTTCAGTAAAAAAAATGATGTAGATGAAAAACCACATAAAAATGAGAGATGAGTAGACACCACTTGTGACAGAATCCTACCTGTGCAAGAAACCTGGGATTGACATGGATACTACTGGACATACTAGGTGGCGGTGCGGTCAGTGGCCATGCATGGTCAATGTTATTCACCCTAACATCCAAGGCATACATCCTTCTACTGGCAAAATGTTGATTCCATGTCTGTCGTACTTTAAACATACACTGTCGAGTCTTTTCATCTACCTATTTTTTTGGATCAAATTATATGGAAAATTAACTGCAATGTTACCTGCAGGTAAAACCTGTTTCCACACTTTAAAGGTGAACACAAGACAATTTCATATATGTGTACCATATACTGCAGTGTCTTCAACTATTTTGTTGTAAAATCAATGCTCACATACCAGTGCTCCTTTACCCAGGTTATTTCGAAATTAAGAAATGCCAAGCCTAAATTTCTTTTAATCCATATATTCAAGATTCAAAATGCTAAATTTTCAATACGATATCCTTTCAATAATGAACGAGTACAACCTCAAACCTCTGTGGACACCTTTGTATCAATTTTTCAAAATTTTAAATGAAACAATATCCTTTAAATATTTTCATGACCAAACTACCTACGAAAAAAATAATTATTTCTGAAATTTGGATTAAATTCGACAAAAATGATTAAGATCACTAAATCAAAACAAGCTGTTTAATACCAGTGATAGATATATACCAAGGCTCAATACTTTCAGCAATATCAGTTGTGATTCAACTAGGTGGTTTGAGGGGTGATTCTCATTATGCTAGAAGGTTCAACAGTGGCAGGTACCTGTACTTTCAAATGTGGATTCGTGGATCGTTCCTCTTTCTTTGCTAAGGGAATGACCATTTGTCTTCAAGGAGGGGTTATGGTTTTTACCTAAAAAAATATTCTGATCCCCAATTTAATGAAAAAAAATTTTGTGGTCAAGCAGATGACAAAAAAAAAATTCTGAATCCAGATTTTCCCCATACCTTCATAGTGTTAAATTTTGAAAAAATTAATTTGATTGATAGCTTCGAAAAACTAAAAATCAAAGTTCGCGAAAAATTGGTTGGTCTTTAAAGCCACTTTCAGCACTGTAGGTCACATTGTGACAGCCATTTTATTGGTGGGGGATTCCAGGGTACACTGAGAGAACCACCCATCTTCAGCAGGAAAACTGGTAAGGGAGCTGCATTTGATTTCAATGGGGGGCTAGGATGAAATTTGATGAAAAAAAAAGCAGGACAGGAGTTTTGAGTAAAAAAAAAAGGCAGGATGACAATTTATGTAAAAAAAAGTCAGGATAAACTAAAAAAAAAAAAGGCAGGACCGAATAGAGTGAAAAATAAAAAGGCTGGATAGAGATTACAACAAAGACATATGCAGGACAAATTTTTTCATCCTAGCTCCCTAATCATAGTCAATTGCCAGTGCAAGTTTGAACTAAAAACCTCAGTGTTGCTTTTGATACAGTACTACTTTGACCTTTGGCCACCAAGGCCCCACCAAGAAATGTACGGCAAGGAAATTGTTGTGTAACATCCTGATAAATCTTGTTTTAGTTTATTGAAATAATTAAGAATTTCTAAACAGGAACCTTTGTCAGGTGCAATTGTTCATGAAGGGTCACAAAACACTAGTTCAGTAACCCTGGTTTTTTATACCAAACTAGCTCAGTTTTCACAAAGGTTACTGTAAATTCAGAAATCATTGTGTGCATTTATTATTGCGATTTTTCAAGAATGGACAAAAATGAGTTTAATTTTTGCGATTTCAAAAAAATTTGCATACAGATCTGGGTTTCAACTATCAGAATACAAATTCGTATTGTGACACTCACCCAGTTGAATTATTGGCATTAATAAAAACCAGAGGCAGATTTAGGGGGTTTTCCAGGGGGCCCAGCCAACCCCCCCCTTTGTGGGAAAAATTTGGTTGATTATATAGGGAATCACTGAAGCATGACTGGAGGGGGCCTCTCTTAAGCAGTAAGTGAGACCCCCTTACGAAAATTTCTGGATCCGCCACTAAAAACCTCGCAATAATTTCAGAATTCACAGCAAATGTTTGTGTTTAACGCCATTTTCAGCTCTCTTAGTAGTAAAAAGCTCCCACGAGAGAACCACAGACCTTCAACAGGAAAAACACAACCAAAAGATACAGAATATCTGCTGTTAAGAATATTCAAAAATTAAATCATTTAGTTATTGGTGAATGTCACAATGATCTATATGATGCACTACTCTGCCAAATATTGTGATTACTGTTCTGAGGTAGATTTAGGTGCCCTGGCAAATAAGTTCTAAGTCCAAAGTTAAATTCATTAAATGGTCTCAGGTAAATGTGTTATTTTCTGTGGTCTTCCAAGGAGTTATCAAAAATGCTTTTCACCCAAATTATTTTTCTACATTTCTTTAACACAATCAATCAAAATAACAGCCATGGTAATAGGTTTATTAACCAATTATGAACAGATAATTGGATTAAAAGCATCAACACTCCTCTTAATTCAAAGATAAAAAAAATGCTGTAGTCTTCCTAGCATGTAAAAAGTAGGACTTTGAGCAGCAACATAAGCACTCATTCGAATATACGGTTGTTTTTATCAAAAAATTGTTGTCTTGTGTACATTTACTTCATTTCTAATTTTCCAAGGTTAAGATTATAAACAACCTTATTGCTGTTATTGGTCTGCTGGTATTTGTGTCAAGATGTTCCAGTGAAATATCCATAGAAATATTTACAAAAAAATAATTGAAATGCTTACAAATAATTGGCAAAAACGCAAAAAAAAAATACCAAGGGGGATAACTCTTTTATAAGAAGTCAACTGACAATTTCCGCAATATTGTTCTTATTAGTAGATCTTGTATCAGATAATTTTTGCCTTTCAAAGTTTCTATCTATTTATTAATAGTTTTCCAAGATATAAGGCAAACACGCAACACTTAGTTGGTAAAATTCATCATTAAAGGGCAATTACTCCAATGAGGAGTCTCGACTATTTCTGCATTGTTGACTCATTTGTAGATCTCGTCTTGCTGATCATTTTTGCTTTTTAAGTTTATCTCAGATCTATTCCAGTTTCAAAATAATAAGCAAAAAGTTTTAAATTCTACATTTAAAGCCAATAATTCCCTCGAGATAAGGTCGGACAGTTTTAAAGTAGGTAGATCTCAATATTGTGAACATTTCTGCTTATGTCAGATTTTCTCCATCTAAAGTAGTTTTAAAGATAAAGAACAATACTTGCATTTTACACCAATATTCCATTTATAACCATGACATGTTGGTTGACAGGCAGGGTTCATCAAATACTTTTTAAACTAGATTACCCAATATTTGTGGTCAACTTTGTTTTAATTTGACCCAGTAACTTAAGATGATATTTGAAAAGGGTAACACATGACGATGGATGCCAAGTGATAGTAAAAGCTCACAATGGCCCTTTTGGCCAGGTGAGCAAAAAACAGTTTGCAATACGAATTCATGTTCGAGTGCTATCACACTTAACAATTGTCCAGAAAAGACAAAGCAAGAACTATAGGGCCATGTTGTTGCTCCGATAGTTACACTAGTAGCAAGGACAAAATTAAACAAAAAGAAACTGACTAGACCCTGCAGACAATAATTTTGTTTAGTTCATAGTCAGAATTGCACAACAATGTCTTTTCACAATCAACTTTTGTCTCGTTCAATGCACTTCTTTTATACTCTGGAAAGATTTTTCATTACTTTTCATCTCCTCAATTGTATAAATATATTACTGTGCAAAATATTTTTATTTAAAAGTGGCATATTTGTCTGTAGATGGCGGAATCCTATCCCATCTCAAAGCTCAATTCAAAGTAATAACTTAGATCAAGCAACTTAAAAAGTTTCAGGAAATGTCTCCACATCATTTTTCGCCAAAAATGTATCCATCACCAGATAAATTCACCCAACAACTAACTTATGAACCAGCATAAATTGAAACTATCATGGGCAAGTTAAATATCTGTCTAAAATCAATTGGACTGTTTGGACATTTTTTATACTCTGTTTTAGACCTATTTGCATATTAACCATGAAGACAAAATGGCTGCCAAGTGAAGCTTCATAAAAGAATGGGAGCATACAACTAAAAATTATAGATAACACTCCATTTAAATGTTTATCTTTATTTCCCAAAATATCTTCTGTGGTTCAGCAAGGCCATCTTCACCACTTGAAAAATTAATCACAAATATTGACGAATGTTTTTGCACCAGAAGCAATGTTAAATGTTGCTTTCCTTTCCTTTCATCAACTGCAGTAGCAATTCACCAACATTATTAAACTTTGAACTTTCTTATTTATTAAAACCTATTAAATGTTTGTTCCCAGTTTTTTTTTTGTTCTCTTGATAGTTTCTTTTCCTCCAATAATAGGGCAATACTTGCAATATGTCTTAATAGAAATTGTCTTTTTTATCCTTTAACAAATATCAATGCAATTTTTGTATTGGTACATTGTATTTTGAACAATTTGGAATATGGTGAAGAAACTAATCTTTAATCTTAAGAAAATGATGGTTTTGCAATCATGCTGTCCTGACATGCCTGATATAACCATGATTACAAAATTTAATTTCTTTGAACAATGCCAGGTTCTGTATGGTTTGTAAAATTAATCTCAACATGGAATTGTAAACTCTGTCGATAAAGTAATGAGGTGAACACCAAAGCCTGAGAGATGAAAAGTGATGGGAACGGACTTTTTTTTCAAATTACCACTGATGTTGTCGTTTCAAAAAAAACATTGAACTTCCACTTGGTTAACAATGGATGCAAGTGATGCAGAGACGATGGATGCAAGTGATGCTGCATTTAATTTACAATCATACAATGGACCACATATTTATGCTGATCAATATCTGCAGTCAGTCTGAACTTGTCAGCAATATCCTCAATTTTCTGCATTTCTCCTTCAGTTTTTTTGTTTGTTCATGGTATAATTTTTTTACCCTGTTTTTCACCAATTGTATTTTAGTACTGTGAAGGTTTTTTTGTGCTTATTTCGAGTAACGGAAAGGTTGATATATGAAATGTGTTTCTTGGATGAATTTTACAAAGGGAAGCGTTATACACATATCTTGACTTGTTCGGTAAAAAATTCTTTTTTTTAACACCAGATTCAATTGGTACAAAGTATACTGGTAAGTTTTTCCCTATTGTTGTACAAAAGCACACAATCAAATTTTACTTCTCTACTTATAGCCTAATCAAAAAGTATTGAAAACAACAGGACATTTATGACAATACAGGTAAAACTTCAATTTTGTGATGTAAATGAAACTTCATGTTTTATATCTGAGTAAAGCAAAAACCACTCTGACATCTGTTAAATTTTCTTGTAAGTTGTCATGAAACAGGATATATACTTAAATAGTTGGTAATTTTAATACTTGGGTAAATTCAAAAGTAAACTGACCAGAATCAAGCTATTTCCCCTGTCCCCCGAGATATTTTTATGTAGTGTTACACTATGGTGTACTTGTTATCTTGAATCTGGTGCAAAAAACAAAGAGTTAAGGATATTTGTTCAAAAAAATATTGTATATAATTAGGGCTGTTCCAGAAAATACTATGTCCCCCTCCAGGGACGGCACTTTTTTTTTAACCCCCACCACCCAAAGAAATAAAAATAAATTATAACTACACTACCTTTGCATTTTTGTATTTCAAATACAACCACTCACATAAAATTAAAAAAACTTGCCTTCCCTGGGGAAGGACATAGTATTTTCTGGAACAGCCCTTAATAACAACTTCGAATTTGAACAATTTTCTACATACAGCAGGTACATTCATAACACCTGACAAACTTGTAGTTTTTTAAGTGTTAAAAAATACCAGTGAAAGAATATTATCAGATAAAAAAAATACATCTGGCCACAAAAACAATCTGTGTTCAAAAACCAGGTTTCTTGTCATAGAATTGTATAGGTCAGGCTTTTTGTTAAAAGTGAAATAAAACAATTGTGTCTTCACCAAGTCTTATTGCAGTCTTTACCCCAGACATTCATCTTTTTTTTTTTAAATAGAATCAGAAGCTCTAGACATAGTTCTGTGAGAAAATCCTACTTATACAGAAATTTGTGTACAAAAATTGACAGCATAAAACTATTCAGTTAAAGACTTAAAATTCAAAAACAATAGAAATTCAAGTGTTTTTTGTCATTTTTGTGAATTTATAGGACATTTCCAGCCCTGGACCCAATTAAATAAGTTTACACTTTTTAACCCGTAATTTTTACATGGTAGTTAAGTTCAAAGTACAGCCATACATGTATATCTGTAATCATATAATAATCTTTAACTGGTATTTTTAAGGAATGTGTTTGGTTCTTATTTTCGTGTAAGATTCAGAGTTCTGTGATAATTGAACATGATTGCAGTTTTGAAGGTAAACAAAATATTTCTGAGAATTTTTTTTTTACTTTTGTGTACGTCTGTGTTCAGAAAAACTTTTTTAGTCCAGACTACTGTAAATTCAGAATTTGTTGTGTGCACTTAATATTGGGATTCAAAGTCCCCCCGAAAAATGGGAGGTTTCATTTGTGCAAACAACTTGTTATAATTCCTTGCTCTTTTTTGTAATTGAATTCAAGTGAACACACATTTCTCCACCATAGGCACATGTCATGAAGGTCTAAAACGACAAATAGAATTTCAAAGATTAAATATTTCATGCCACCTTTGGGGACCTAGAAACTTGTGTTATCAATTCATAAAGATGACAACTGTAGCGGTAGATCCAGCCTGAATGAGTTATCAAACTGATTACAGAGTTCATCAGCTGTGTTTGTAAAACCACAACAACTTACACTTGTAGTGCAAGAGAAAGAAATCAATCACAACCTGACAATTCAAGGGGAAAATGAAATTAAGAATGTAAGGTTTAATTATTGTGGTAGTCAGTTGATAAGATTTTCCCAGTATTGAAAACATAGCACTAATTTCTGAATTTACAGTATACATGGTATATATAGTTTGACTCAAAAAAGGTAAATGTTTCATTTTCCAGTATATATATCAGCTTTTTAGTTTATATTTTTTTTCAAGGTGTCAAATTGTAAACAAACAAAAAATGTTTTGGCACACATCAAGAAACTATCAAGTTTACTGTCATCTATTGTTTTTTTGTGTATTCCATGTTGTGTGTATGTGTAAATTTAAATATAAACGCTTTTAAATCATAGTTACTTTGTTTCACTATTGTTACAAGATTTATCGACTACAAGTGTACATAAACTTGCAGTAATTTTCTTTGCGGCATTTCTTATTAAAATTTCACTGACACCACTTTCAATATATGCAAGTGATTTCATCTAATTTTTCTTCCTTCAAGGTTTTCACTAGAAAATTTTCAATCACATTTCGATTTCAATTGGTGTTTTTCATAACAATCTATCAGCTATCACATATATAAATGATGTGCGATTATAATTCTCTAGCTATCCAATGCATCAGCAATTTTCCTTTGGTGTTCCAAGTCTTCTTTTAATACAAGCTACTGGGAGATTTCAAAATTTGCACTGATGTTTTTATATTTCCATTTGCTTGCTTGCTTCCTATGTATGCATAGACTTCCTTAAAGAATTCCAGTCTTTCTTACTAAATTTCCAATTCTGGCCTCTGGGATTTTCAAAATTTTCACTTATTTTCTGTTATTTCCATCTTCTAGCTTGCATGTTTTTAAATATATATGCATAGGTTTCCTCAAGAGAATATTTTTTTTTTTTACTAAATTCCATTTTTCAAATATATATATAATGCACTTTCTCATGTTGTTGTCTTTTTCAAAAGTTCTTGAAGATTACTGCATCCTAGCCTCCTCCTTGATTGATTGTTGCTTGTTTAATGTACAGTGGCAAATATTTCACCAGCCACCTTGAACACTTTCGGTTAACAGATTAATACTTTTCTGGTTTACACTATTTTAGCATACAGCATATGAATTACTTCTTTCAGCACTTGAAAATTTGAACGGATGAAAACAAATTTTATTTCACATTTTTCTAAACCCATGTAAGATGAATTCCAGTTTTATCATTTCCATGTACACAAATATCCATAAGGACTTCACAGGTACACATTTATATACATGTAACAGTAGTGAAACAAAGTATCTGACCAAAATATCAAATAAGAGTGACAATGAATGCTAAGTGAAGTCAGTCATCTGCCCAAATTATTTTTGTTTTTTCAAAACATAACACTTTGTAGGTGAAGGTCTTATGTGTAAAAAAGACATGTTTACCTTGCTTGATGGTACATCTGAATTTAAAGTATGAATGTTTATGAGATGTGAATAACTTCAGAAAAAGATTAGAATTTGATATCAAAACAAGGCAAACATTATATTATTAATTGCAATTATTTTTCCCAATGAAACAAAATTGACTTGTGTACACACATATATATATATATATATATATATATATATATATATTTCATCAACTGAGACATTCCAAAATTTCAATAAAAATAAAAACTATCAAATTTCAAAATACAATTGAATTTAACATAAAAATTTCTACAAAAATATAATAAAAAATTCTACAAAAAAATACAATGTATGACCTCTTGAGTTAAAAGCTTAATGAGTCATTCATATCTCAAATACATGCAAACTCAAAACTCCAATTTAAAATTTCAGACATTTATAATATAACCATGATAACCATCACCATACACAACAACATAATAATAATCCAGTTTTATGGATTTCAATACACAAACTTTTTCAAACAAAAATTAACAACTTTTCTCAATAAAATACAAAATCTAAAATAAGAATGAATCCTGCTTGAAACTTTATTGGTTATCAAACAAGGATTGTCTTCCATAAATATTTTACTCTCACCATAAAATTTTATCATTAAAACCTGATGCTAACCTGTTCAAACATATTACAAAATATGTTGACTATATTGTGCGAGAAGAAACTGGGGTAAGTAGATTTTGGGAGGTTCTTTATAATGGAATCGATCAAGTATAATGTTGGCAACTTCTTTGTCGCGTCAACCTGTAGCGAGAAAATGAAATATGATTCTCTGTCAAATGGCGTTAGTGATCTGAAAATAGAAAGCAGAAGGGTGGGCTGTTCCAAGTAAAATGTGCGACCATTAGTTTTAATGCAACATTGCTGGAGTTGTAATTACAGTGCAATTCATGGCACTTAATTCAAGTCAATTTTTGCTTAAATATTCCTTAGAGAGCAAATTTTGGAAGAAAAAAAAACTATATAAACTAGCATTTAATTTTCCTGTCCATTCTGTTGCATCAAAACATACAAATGCAAAATAATTGTACAATTGCTAATGTCAATCACACTTGAAGCACACAAAAATTCTTCAAAGTCAAATTGTGAACATCAAATCATACATTGACATGTAGCAAATATTCAATTACATTGCTACACTTCTCAAATTGAAATCTTACAGCACATTTTATGGATCAGCCCATATTGAGTATCATGTTAATATAAGAGCACTGTGTACATATAATATTTACATGATTTATATAATAACAAATACACAAATCAGAGAATATCAAATCAGGTGCAATACACACCTTGAAATAACTTTATTAATTTTTTTTGGTAGATCTTCAATTTTTTTAAATTTATAAATATTTATCATGTAGAAAATGAGATTTCTTATTCTCTGATATAATATTATAACATATTAAACTGCAAACTTGTTTTTTTTTGTACAATTCATTCAGGTGTATACTGTAAATTTTGTCCAACTATCAATGACTATGTTCAATTTATGTAAAAAATTAACAATAAAAGTGTATTAGTGTATTTTTCAATCATACATGTATATAATTCCAGTTGTTGATTTTATTAATTAGAATTTTCTACTGAATTGAATGCATATAGATTGCGTTTCATGTTAACATACTGCCTTGCTATTTGGCGGTCATATCATTTGGTTACACATTCAGTCACGTAAATGTATTAATTATTTTGATGCTATGTAAAATTCCAAATCATTCATTTTTTCCTGTGTACATATAATTGTGTTTATGACGGTTATCAGGCACAACATAGTACATGTATGATGATATTATCGTAATTTTTCATGTCAAGTACGGTGTGTGATAATTTCATCTGATGTTCATATGGCACGAGTTTTCAAAAAGATATTAACATATTCTTTATAAACAAAATCTATGACTGTTTTTTAATCATGTTAATGTGGCTAATTCGTTATTCAATTTACATGTACACACATGTATAAATACAAAAAGTGTTTCTCTAATTGAATTTTCTTTAGCATAATCCAGTTTAATTTAGTGGTGAAGTTTTGATATAAATAGACCAAAACCCACTGACCATTGAATAGTATGAAATCAATTCATAGATTGGTAAGATTTTATAATGACTAAAGACTTGCCAGAAAAATAAGCTTTAAAACTCTCATTCGGGAACAAAAGTATGCCAAATAATGCCTTGTTCCAAATTCGGTTCTAGAAATGTACAAAACTAAGCCACTAAAATATGTAACACATCAAAATGTGCCAGTGTGGGAGAGGAAACAACCATTCTTTACTGACAACAATGAACAACACAAATGGTCAAATGCAATCTCCATTATCCGACCTGAAGTCAGTTATAAAATTTGACAGAATAATTGTTCTGAATAATCATGACATAGATCTACACCACAAGTGTCAACATCAAGTGTCACACAACAGGAAGTGGAAACTTGTATCAAATGGCTCATCTACACTTAAAAAGCAAAGGTCACATAACAATCATGAGGGATCTTTATTAAAAACCATATTTCTTTCTTGTATATGCTGTAATCCTACAGAAAGACATATTTGAATCTATTACAGCTATTACTTCTTTAACATAACCAACACAAGGGGAATTAAGTACATTCTAAGTGTAAATGAGCCCAAAAATTGCAACAGATTTACTAATGTGCATTTTGTGCTTGGCAATGAGCAACAACAAACAAAACTGTTATGCATGTGTACGGACAACATATATTCAAATTGGACCATCATGACCATGACTTCTTTTTATTTAAATTCTACTTAAAGTTCTTGGCATGTGTAGATTTCATGGTCATCTCATTATATTGTAATCCAAAAAATTTTCAAAAAATAAACTTAGATCTGCAGGAAGACATGCCAAACCAACTATACACATTACTTTGACTATAAGTAAACCACTCCTAAATGCTGAGTTGTTGGTAGAGAAGCAACAAATTCCAAATTTTAAGTCTGGATTGACCAACCCATACTTTGCCATTGAACAAGACATCCCCTAATTGTGACACAGGAAATAAACAAAAGACCACACAGGCAGTGTAAGAACATTGCACTTAAGTGTAAGATAGATGTTTACTTTTTTCTAAACATCAACAAGAATATCCTCAACAGCAAGTGTGATTGATTGACTGTTGATATTTAAAGTCCCTTTCAGCACTCTTCCCTATATCAGACTTGTTTTTTTTATTGGTGGAGGAAGCTGGAGTGACTGCAGAAAACATGTGTTGTTCAAACTTCAAATATTTTAGGCAGACTGGACAGTGGTACACACCATGAAAAAAAAATACTCCCAAAACCAACACTCTCATCTGAGCAAGAGTACTCTAAAAAGAACTCATTTCAAAGATTGCAATCTTTTTCTTGTTTCTATCTGCACTTGCTGAACGGCAATTATTAAATGCTGACTATTTCAAAACTTGTTTATAGATGAATAAATTCATAATTTAAATCCTTTAAATGTGTCTGTTCAAAGCCAGGACATGTCTGGGAGTTGCCAGTCTTTTGTCTTGCCGATTGGTAAACCTTCATTGCTATTTTGGATTTGTTCCCTTGTATCCATGGTATCGATGTGTCCTGTAGTTATTGAAAGCTGCTGGAAGTGGTCAAAATCTTCAGGTAGCTGGTGATGAGGTCATTGCAGCTAGGTTTTTCACACAAATGAGTAGCCAAATCAATCAAGGCTGTACAGAAGAATAGTCAGATCAAAAAAATGGAATGGTGTCGTTTCTATTGTCTTAAATTTGTTAAGTCTAAGAGTGTATCCTCATGACTAGTAATTACTTCAGATCATGAAATCTTGAGCCTGCAGTTTAGTGAATGCACATGATGCTTTTCTTATGTTTTTTACGTCGTCGTGTTGCAATCTAAATTCAACATATCCTTTTACTGAGTACATGTCATGTGTACTCATCTCAATGATAAAGACGATACAGTTTGAATCTAAATTGATTTGAGCTGTTTAAGATCACAAATAAACACTTATCAACGGTATATTGTTTTTTTTGTAATGTAATTGCCAATGCATTTTACAACTGAGCTCAAGTTAAATTTAAATCATAAATTATTTATGAGCATTACTGCCATGACTGCAATGTTAACATCCTTGTCCATTGGTCTTCAGTGGATAGTTGTCTCATTGGCAATCATACCATATTTTATGAAAATTTGCCTTAGCAAGTATTTGAATGTTAATTTTTCCACGGGAATTAGTATTATCAACAAGTGAGTTTAAGTGTTAAGCAGTAATTTCACAGGATACATCCAGTATTGCCTTACTGATATTGTGAAAAAATCCAGATATTTCAAAAACGGTACAGTGTAGTTATCAAATCCTAGCTAAGAGTTCTCAGCATCCATAGCCAATTCTGGAACTTCACAGAAATGTCTTTTGTACAAATTTTTCTGCATGTACATGTATTTGTCAAAATGAGAAGAATGATAACCGATCAAGACTTGCGTTAATTTTTGATTTAATGAGTTGTTAAAGCTGACAATAAGGGTTATAATTAGTCTCGGATTCTAGGTGATCTGGATTCAGATGCTTAAATTATTATATTATGGTTGCCAATTCTTTATTCATTGCTTCCACTATTAACCATGTGCACTGATACATGCGTATAGCTTTCATAAGTATTTCTCATATATAGTTGGCCTATTGCTAATGGTATCTGTAAGAGACTGACTCAAACAGGAAAACTAAACATTGACCAATGAACCATGAATTTAAGGTCAAGGTCAGATGAATCCTGCCAGACAGACATGTGCACCTTACAATCATTTCATACACCAAATATAGTCACTTTTAACTTATACTCTAGTATCTGAGAATAGGACCAAACTACGGAAACATAACATTGACCAATGCAATAAAAGAATGAGCAGAGGTCAAGGATGGATGAAACCTGCCAGACAGGTTCACCTTACTACAACCATTCCATACTGTACACCCAATAAAGTTGACCATTTGCTTATAGTATTTGAAAAATACAGACCAAAACATGTTCAACTTACCATTAACCAATTCAATAAACCATGAAAATAAGGTAATGGTCAGATGAAACCCACCAGACTGACATGTACACTTTACAATTGTTTCATACACCACATATAGAACTTTGATTAACTGATAATAGTATCTGACAAACAAACCTAATCATGTTACATTAACCTTGATCACTAATCCATGAAATGAAGTCAGGTGAATCCTGTCTGACACAGTGACAAGACATGTAGACCTTGCAAGGAACCCATATACCAAGTCTAGTTATCCTATTTCTCATGATAGCAAAGTGAGAAATTCACAGGACAAAAAAATTTGTATGAATATATAATAAATTATAAAAAAAACTGTAAGCACTGCGCCTTCTTCGGAGAAGGGCCTGGGTATACTTAAGAAAAGTCTTATATTTTATATCCATTATTGGAGATGACCTTTTCATCTTTCATTTCCATATTTCAGATCTAGAACATATATGTATTTCTTGGAAAGAAATGTGTGGGTGAAAATTTCGACTGGCAGGAATAGCTTCCTGACCAATATATATATTTTTGTACATATGATTGACATATGAAGATGCTTTTCCAAAATCTGTCTTTTTCTGAAGTTTGCAAAGAAAATTCAAAGCTTACTGAAGTTATTATGTTGTAAATTCTGGTATTTTAAGAGACCAAACAGCCAATTACATACTAGTGTATGTGTGTTACAGATTTGTTATCTCATTAGGAACATAGTGAATAATTGCCACATTTTCTCTCTCCTTATATTGTGTAATTTCCATATGATCTTGTTGAACTGCAATATGTCATGCACATCTACCTCTTTTTTTATTCTCATACAGAGGGAAAAGCTGCACATTTTACATCTAATATGTCTAGGGATCCAACCTACCACAATATGAAACACGACTGTACGCCGGCACTAAATGGACAATTGAGCTAAAATTTAGGGGCTAGCCAAAAATTTTGTCTGGGCTACTTGGCCCCTCCAAATCTTTTCCCCCCGTTTTTAACAATAAATTTTGTCCGTTCCTTAATTAGTCTGAGCAAGAGTATTCAATGTATGATCATGATGATGTTTAAAACAATTTTATAAGTACAACGAAGAATTCAAATATAAAATTTCCGAGCTACGTGTAGTGCTTATCTAACCAATATGTGTACATGTATTCTTGTCCTGAATATGATAGAAACGTTCTCTTGCAATTCAAGTACACTGTATTGGTAGTGCAAAAATGTATTTGAGACAGGTCATTCACAAGGTCGTCGAACATTGGGCAAAGGCCAGTAAAAATTGGTTTGGTCCAGTTACAGCAGATTCCATTGAGTGTGTAGCCAAAGCTAATATCTTTGGTTAGCTTGCTTGTTAGCTGAACCGTGAAGTCATTATTAGGTCAGGTATACTACCCTCCTTTCGAAGTAGCATAGTCCAACAGACAGATTGATTGGTTTTCTGTCGGACTAGTCTATTCTTAAAGTATGGTAGTTTACCTAACCTAACAATGACTTCACGGTTCAGCTAACAAGCAAGCTAACCAAAGATATTACCTTTGGCTACACACTCAATGGAATCTGCTGTAAGTGATATGCATTACTGGACCAAATGACCAGTAAATTTTTTATTTGTCCAAACCATATCAGTAAATGTCCTGTAAAAATGTCCAGTTGATTTCTCAAAGCCTTGGGAACCACTGTTAGACTTTATCTAACATTAAACAATGTAACAACTCTACAATTACAATATTGTCAAGGTGATACACAGTCATGACAGTTATACAAACAAACATAAGGAAACAAAAACAATATGACACATGTGCAACTTTCAATGAGGAATTTAAACAGTGCTTTTTCAGACATGTCAGAACATAAGGAATCAACCATAACATTTTTGGACCTAAACAATGTTTTTTCTATCACTCCACTTATCAATCTTTCATTTTATATTTCATTGCATTTGCCAAAAATATATAAATAAGATGTGGTATGGTTGCCAATGTGACAACTTTCTACCTGAGACTAAAGGATGAGGACGTATAGGGCATGATAAAAATAACTCCTATATCATGTATAAATGAGTGTGGTATGTGTATATGTCAATGGGATAGCAACCCAATGACATGCATGTACATTTGTAAATACATTGTAACTAAAAGACCTATATCTATTTGTACCATTATTAGACAAAATCATGCAATTTAGAGCCAACATTGGAAAAGCAAACATTATGGCCTATGGTTGCTGTCTGTCACATTTGTTTTACTTTTATTTTGTCATACAGTTGTAAATTGGGCAGTTGATTTTCTCATTTGAATTGTTACATTTTGTCATGTCTAAGACTTTTCAAGGCTGAATATATAGTGATGGCCCATGGGTTTGCTCATTGTTGAAGGTCATAGAGACCTCTAGTTGGTTACATTCACTTGGACTCTGGTAAATAGTTGTCTCATTGGCAATCATACATGTACTAAAATCATTAATAACTCGATCTCATTGAGATGGGAGCCATCTCTGTGGGCCCCGCTGTGAATAATGTGTGGTAAAAAATTTATATCTTTATCATTGGACATGGGGTTGTCAACTGAAACCAAAGTTTTTGACCTTGACCTTTGACCTAGGAAGTTGTACATAAATTATGACACATCTTCTGGTGTTGGTTTATATACATGTCAAGTATAAACTTTGAAATCATGGCAGTTCTCAAGGTATAGAGGGGACACGATCTTTACCATAGGACATGGGGTTGTCAACTAAAACCAAAGTTTTTGACCTTGACCTTTGACCTAGGAAGTTGTACATAAATTATGACACACCCTCTGGTTTTGGTTTATATACATGTCAAGTATAAACTTTGAAATCATAATGGTTCTCAAGATATAGAGCGGACAACAATCTTTACCATAGGACATGGGGTTGTCAACTAAAACCAAAGTTTTTGACCTTGACCTTTGACCTAGGAAGTTGTACATACATTATGACACACCCTCTGGTGTTGGTTAATATACATGCCAAGTATAAACTTTGAAACCATAATGGTTCTCTAGATATAGAGCGGACACAAATTGTTACGGACGGACGGACAGACTGATCACTATAGGGCGTCCACCATTCGGCGGGGCCCTAATAAATATTTTGTCTATCCATTTAAGTATGGGTTAGGTGTTGTCACTGTCAGTGTTTACAGTTGATATATAATGGTTTATTTTAGACAAACATAACCAAAATTACTGTGTAAATGATGTGTATTATCCATAACTTCAAAAAGGAAATCCATGTGTAGACTACGGCCAAAAAACAAAGGTGCGTTTTTGGTTGCATGCCTAAAAAAAAAGGTCAGTAGATCAGGATTTATTTCTTCTTCAATTGATCTCATCATGAAGTTCTTTGAACTGTTGTCCAAATGTTTTCAATGTGAAACTGTCATGAACATTTGTAAATTAGGTTTATGGTTGCATTTCATCGACTGAACTGTTATAAGAACACTGCTATTTATTTATTATCATTCACGGACCCAGATGATTTTGAAACATGATAAAGGAAATGCTTTTCTCAGATCACAGTGATTTAGAGATTTGCTAAAAGAAGAGCTTTATTACAATCACACATAATATTTCCCTTTTTTTTAAAATAAAGTTAGGGTCGGTTGGGCAACTGTAAACACACATATTTTTTTTGCCTCACAATAGGCATATATATTTTTTTATGAATAACCTTTGACAGTGTTTTGATTTAAATGCATCTAATCATAACGGTACATGTATGTTCACAGTTGTCTGTTTTCTTATTATTTTAATATCTACATGTAGCTGCAATTTAACTACATAGCAAGTGTTAATGTAAAATGAATATACATGTACATGTACATGTAGCCTGTTATGTACAAGACCAATGTGTGGAGTCGGATTTTAACGTGCTTGTTCCTATGGTAACAGTCTGCAGGAAGACATTTCACCCTACCTGGACACTTTATTCGGATTTCAAGTCAACCAGAATTTGCTTTTACTCCTTAAAGCAGCATGCTTGGCAGAGAAGCAGCAAATACCAATTTTTAAGTGTTTCATTTGACCTAACTAGGGGTTTGAACCAACGAAATCAAGCAGTAGAGTATCACATTCTACCACGAGACCACTAAGGCAGTTCATGTACTATTGACATTCATTACTGTTTAAGTATTTTTCTTTGCCAAAATGGCTTAAAAGTATGCCAGAGACTTTTTTCCTCAGATTCTATGTTGCTAAAAGTTTTGAACAATAGCCAACTTTTTTACAGTATTCATTATTGATTTCAATTGTCTGCATATAAAATTAAAGCACTTGTTCAAATGATATTTGTGTCAGGGCCAGGGGTTTTTCTGGGTATTTTGGGAAAAAGGACCCTGGCCAGTTTTGGGAATTTTTTCACACTCTTTTCAATGAAATTGGGAAAACAGCAAATACACCAGATTTGAGTTTTAGTGTGTTTAGTTCATTAAAAGTTATCTTTTATTGTGAAAATAAAGTAAGAAACTTCCAGAAATTTACTGGCCCTTCAAAATTGAGAAGAAATTACCTCTTGGAATTGTAGTTATATGTTTACACTATAAAAACATCTACATGTAATATCAACATTTATTAATGATTAGGAAAATTACTGTCACATTTTATTGGATTTTGACATGAAAATTTGTGAACTAAAAGTAATTTTGAGTTTCTGTATAAAATATTTCCTGCTTTTTCTTTTTTTTTCCATATATCTTTTGGTTTTCAATTCGAGTGTTTATATTTCATCATCATAGATGTATTTTGTCACCTGCCTGGAATTATTATTTTTTTTATTGTATTTGATCGGCAAACCATGAATTACCCTTATCTGCCCCCGGAATCTGACCCGGTATTGTAATTGTCTTCATTTCCGGTTTAAGGCATCCATTGTTTTTCAATGTTGTTTTTGTCAGTCATATGCGATTTTACTCAGATTTACACATTACTTGTTGGCGATTTTCGGCATAAAGCTAGCGGTTGAACAAAATGAACATCGCTGTCATGAATATTAAAGATGAAAATAAATTTTGAGATCGTTTGGGAATTTTGCTCCGAAAATTGGGAAAAAATGTAGGGTATTTGCCATTGGGAATGGGTCAGAATACCGGACCCTGTGGAATGCTAGAAAAATCCATGAGGGCACTAATAAAAAAAACTAAATTAAATTCAACAAACATTTAATGTACAGTGTATGCTATAAAGTATCTTCTAATCCTGCAATATAAATACATTTCAAATGTTGTTACATTTTAATGGTTACGAAGAACTGAATCATATTAAAGGCCTCATTATGAAGTAACCTTATTTCAATTTTCAAAATATAACTAAAATGGGATAAAGATGAAGTGAATCAATTTTTAAATTTAACTTATATTACTTTAAAGCCAAAAATAACATATGCATGTTTACAGTTACAAGATCCATCTAAGGCCTAAAAAAAAAAATCTGTGTTTCCGGTAACATCATTTTGAAAAATAGGGTCGGAAGGTCGAATATTTTTTTTTGACATTGTAAACGAAATCCGGAAATTATCATGGTTTTTCCAAGTCCAGGTCCGTAATTAGTTTCAAATACCGGAAGTGCGGCCATTTGCAATGTTTTTGAAGCACCTGCTGTGCAAATTTCTTGGATTTTAACCTATTTGGAATACCTGTTGACATAAATAAAATGTTTTACTGGCTTTCTGTGCCATTAGAAGCAAGTTAGATAAATAATTATGTCGATTAACAGAAGCCTGTGTCAAAAACAGGGTCGGTTGATACCATATTTTTTTTTTGAAGATCCAATTAAAAAATTAGGGTCGGGGCTAAAAAAACAGGGTCGGTCGGGTTTCCGGAAACACAGATTTTTTTTTTCTCTGCCTAAATGGATTTTTCAGTGCCTAGGCCCAACACATTTAATCATCATAATTGACAAAACAAAACGTTTCATAACTTTTAATTTTTTCTTTTAAAACTTTTATGCTACTTGTTATGATCATATTGAAGATAAAATTGACCAAATGTCTGCAATAGTTACTATGATCATTCAATATTTTGCTACTTCTGAATTTCCAATTAATTTACTTGAAACACTGGAAGTGTGGTATAAATCAGAGAAATATGTTATTTGTGGAATTTGCAAATACATTTTTGTAACTGTAATCTGACATTTTTATTTTACCTTTTCTTAAATTTGGACAGTTCTTAAAACAATTTGATCGGAAAAGTGTTGACAGCTTCCTTTTAATCTAAGCATAGTTAACTATAAATTGATTTTATCGTTGACATTTTCTTTAATGATCTTAAAAGCTTGACAAAATTTTGAAGTGAAACTTTGGTAGTATTTTTTTAGGAACACAAACATTCCCTGTAGCTCAGGCATGGCACTGCAGACAAATCAACCTCACTCAAATTGACAAATGTTTTGGAGTACTTCTGAATTAAAATACATATCATCACTAATGTGTCGGGATGAAATATGGTTGTATTTGAAAAACGGTCAGTGTTATGCATATGGTCATGGATTTTCAATGTTCTGTAAGTGTAGTCCTTTAGATTAATTGCATGTAGACAGCGTGTTAAACAGACGAGTTATATAATGAAAAGGATATTTGTTACATTGGTATATCTGTTCGGGTATGTGAAGCTTTGAAACGTCATAACCGTTTAAGAGCGTGTCCTGAAACTTGCTCTGGGCAGGTCAAGGTCATAGAGGCCATATGGGCAATGATCTCATTTCACATATAACAATGCAATTATTTTGTTATATTTTATGATGAAATGAATTAAAGACAAAAAATAATGATATGTAAGACTTAAACCTCTTGTAAATGAGTCTCTATAACTTGAACTATCTTTGCAGCGTGTGTTTCGTTGTCTTCCGCCAACATGGTCAACATATTTATCAACGGTTTACTGTTTTGCGTGAGATCCGCAAGGGAATTTCTGTATTCTTCAATAACGTCGTCCATCTTATTCTCTGGATATGTATAAATAAATGTCTATCACAATAAATGTTCTAAAATATTCTTCATTTTAACTTCTTCATGTTCGTGTATGTGTCTGTTTTACAAATGGCGATGGTCAGGTGACTACAACGTAATCGATTTGTTAAATACATTTTCATTGGGTAAAAGGAGGAAGTTTGCAAAAACCAATTAATTTACCCGTTACATTTATTTACGTTTTACTTTTTTCATTATTATTTTAGGAAATAGGAACTTAAGGAAATTTCATGATAAATTTATATTACAATTTGTTTAATGTTTAAAGTGTTTTCTGTATTTTTATGTCCTTATAATATTAATTGACTAAATACCACAATATAATTTATCAAAGTATAAAACTACAACGGCTCAATATCAGATAGTGTAACATAAAATAGAGTCACAGACATTTACCATTGACCAAAAAATTGTCGTAAATGTAGGTTGAATAATGAAAATAAAATAGTAATGAATAATAAAACTGGTAAGTTGGAAGTTGGTTCAACCGTTGTAATAAATCTGTGATGGTCACTCACATTTCCTTTCCTGCTGTTCCTGTTCACCCGTTGTTTTGTGACAAAATGTAATTTATAAAATTGAAAAGGGAAACGGGGAATGCGTCAAAGAGACAACAACCCAACCAAAGAGCAGAAAACAGCCCAAGGCCACCAATGTGTCTTCAACACAGCGAGAAAATCCTGAACTTGGAGGCGGGCTTCAGCTGGACTCTAAACAATAATGTATACTAGTTCAGCGAAAATGGATGTCGCACAACTCAGAAACATATAAATGAACCAAAATTTCATATTAAGTATTGTCCACGGACACTAATTCATAATGAAATACTGTCCAGGACAATATTTCATTGTGAAATATTGTCCTTGTTCATAAAATTTTGTCACACCTTCTGGCCAATAGTCATGCATGTTCACTATAAATTACTGTCCATGACAATATTTCACTGTGAAATTCTGACCATGACAATATTTCCCTGTAAAATCCCTGAAAATATTTCTTAATATAATTATATTTCTTAATATAATTATGTCCTCTGCCTTGAAATTGTTAGCATTTCTGGATTTTTTTAAAATACTTTTTCATGAAAAGTATGTGTATAACCACAAATTGCTGCATAAATTAATTATGAAGGTTTGTTTGTAATAATCAATCAAATTAAATTCCTACTATCAACTAGAAATACTGTGAGCACTGCTCAAATAGACCCCCTCTCCAAAAAAAAAACTGATGCATACGCATGCAGTGGTACTCATTGACACAAAACATGAATAATTTGACACTTTAAGGATACCTCAAGTTTAACTAAGTTTGTGGCCTTGATTTTTCACCTTTACATTTCTTTCTTGTTCACAGTACACCTTCTTCTGATGAACGTCAATGACCGTGTTTCAAGTATCTCAAATATCTATCAAAGCATACACATTATAGGTTATGGATAATAAGATTATATAACCGTCAAGAGTGTGAAAAATGGACAGTTATCCACGATTTTTCAAATAATAAAGTGCTTTAACTCCGCAATGTCATATCAGAAATAAATAAAAAAGAAAGGAGTTTATTTGAAAGATATAAACAAGTCACCAAAGTTTCACGAAAACTGCTCGAAGTGTTTTCGAGTTATTGTCCGAAAACAGAAACAACCCCCCTTTTTATGAACAAAGTCTCAAAACTCCAAAACGTAAAATCAGGTTTTTTTTAAATCGAAAGGTAACTTGTCAATATATATAAACAATTCACCTAAGTTTCATGAAAATTGGTGAAAGCGTTTTTGAGTTATTGTCCGAAGTGTTGACGGCGGACGGACGGCCGGACGGACTGACAACGGTATTACATAGGTGCTGAAAACAAATTGTAATAGGTCCCAAGCAGGTTCAGGAATTACATAGTGTTAACTTTTTCTCTCCCTCTCTCCCAATCTCTCTCTTATTAAATCCGCATCTGCTTTTTATGTTTCAAGATACTGCGACTAATTTTACAAAAATTATCACGATAAATAATACTCGTAAGTCATGAACATTTCATCATAACTTACGATCGATTTTAGTCAGTTTCACAAAAAAATCTTATGATTAAAGTTGATCTTAAGTATACTGATATTTTCATGACTTACGATCAATTATAATTAACTTTAGTTGTAAGGTTTTTTGTGAAATTGCTGATTCGTATGTCATAACGTTCATTTCATTATATAAATTGTCGGAATTGATAAAGTTGGCATATTTTGAAAACTAAAAATAATTGCAACAAACTTTTTTTCTCAATTTCCGTCAGAAAGATGTGGACTGCCATGGTTATCAATTAAATTTATAGTAAGATCCTACAATATACCGTGACAAATATACGAGGGTCTGGATAGCAGGGTCCTTCGTTTCTGTATTCTTTAATTGTTTGCCTATCATTTTATATTCTTTATATTTTAGCACACCATTATTCTCTATTCTTTATATTTTAGCACACCATTATATTCTTTATTCTTCATATTTTAGCACACCATTCTTGATTCTCTATATTCTTTTTTTTTTTCATCTATTTTTCTCTATCTTCTTTATCTTTTTTGCACAGTAATTTTTCCGTAGTATTGTCCCAATACGCTCTATTCTATAATCCCCATCTTGACCCTCATATATGTATATATATATATATATATATATATATATATATATATATATATATAAATATATTTACATACAGTGGAATAAAATGTTTTGTCATCGGTAAACTACTTGTCAATACTGTTTCCTCTAATTTTCACAAAGACCCCCTTTTTATATATTTGAAAGTCAGTCCCGGGAAAACAAACAGACCGGCATTCTGTAAAACTTAGTTACGGAAAGGAGGTGGAATTCAGAAAATAGAATCAAGCTCCGTAGTAACACAAGTAAGGGACACAATAAAATATTTACATTTTAAAAATATCACTGGGTATCATCAAGGAAATAACAGAGACAATATATTACTTCCATGGTATAATAAGCATTATACAATAATACAAAGGTATATATGTTGAAGAAATAAACAGTAAATACAATAGAGATACATAAAAAATAACATGTTGAAAATGTGGAGTGTATATTAAATGGAAGACCTTAAAATATGAGGAGGAGGGAGAAGGTTAATTGAGAGAACCCACTTCATAGTTTATAACTCTAACTTAGTAAATTTAGATCTCTCGATCTCTAATAAAAACAAGACAATGTGCCTTTGAATGCGTATTTGAAAAAAAAAAAAAATTTCACAGATAATTTCCAGTTTAAAAAAGGTATAAGATTATGTTTTCGGAATAATTATTGGTTTTCTGATAAAGATCGATCCATTAATGATGTTAATAAAATTGCTAAGTTTTGTAAAATTGAACAAGCAGTTCTTTTTTTAACAATACAAAACAATCATTTCCATATCAATCTTGCTGTCATCATTAAAACATACTACTTTTTGTACACATGTTACTATATGTTTATAATGTTCACTGCACGACTTAATTTGTCGTATTGATAAAAATTAATCTCTTGTTTAATTGTTATTATATTCACATAACATATTGTTTGGCTCCTTGAAATATTAACACTTGAAACTTGAAATTTTGAGTGTGATATTCACTATTCGATGTGTCCGGTTGCGTATGGAGCAGGATCTCAGGTTATATGAGAGCAAATATATGAGAGTAGCCTCCGCGGTTTTTGATGGAGTTTGTGTTGTTCGGTATTAAGTTTCCTATGTAGGGTTTTGTATACTGTTATTTCTTTTTATCGTTTATTTTGCCATTGTTTTGTCAGTTTTTCTCTCAATTTGAATCATGGTTGTCCATTTAGGATATCTTTCGCCTCTCTCTTTTCTTGAAATGTTATTAGGTTATTGGGTAAATCACTGTTATTGGTGAAGAATTACGTCCCCTTGATGATTAAAAACCAACATAATGACGGGGAATATATATAATCAAAACTTTAAATGTGTCTTTTAATGAGTCATTTCTAAATTAATATAGGATGATCTGCCCATAAATAGAGTATTTAAAACCCAACAGTTTAGTTTTATAATACATGGTTCGATCACAATAATCTGAAAAAAACGTTAGTAAGGTGAGCATAAATTATTTCCCGTCTGACAGTGACAGTGAAACTGAAAGGAAATGTGTAAAAACCTTTGTTTTTCTTTTAATTACGCATTGATTATAAAATCTAATTGTACTTTACTTAAAGGAAAATTGATGGATCACTTGACCATGTTTGTTCAAATGTGACTACATGTACAGGCCTAGGGTACACAAGAAGGTTCATTAATTTGTTTTTTTGTAACTTTTAATTTTACTGTGACTAATTCCTTTTGGGATTCTGTGTCTGGAGCGATTTTCTGATTTGGCCCCACATGCACTCACTCAGTGAATGGCCAAATCATAAAGTTACTCCGAAGACAGAACCCCAAAAGGGATTGATTGTACTTGAACACAATATGTTAGTATACTATTTCCAGATTTATATAAATGCTGGAAAGATTTTGTTTTATGCATGTCCATAAAGTAGACATATCTGGGACTAACAGAGGGTCTGGATGGAGTATACAGGAAAAATTATTATTGTTAGACGTCAATTGTACAAGTGCAGCAAATTCTCAGGTCTAGTGTCCAAGATTCTCAAATAGCTATATGGTTTTTAGAGAAAAAAGCGGTGTTCAAATATAAGGAATATAGAATAGAGATTATATAATAGGCAAAATATATAAGGAATAGAGAAAAATGGTTTGAAAAATTAAAGATTAAAGAAATACGATGTAACGTTAATATATAAGTCCTAGGACATATATTTAGCAAATTTTTATGCATACAACTTTGTACAGACATTTACCATTGACCAAAAAATTGTCGTAAATGTAGGTTGAATAATGAAAATAAAATAGTAATGAATAATAAAACTGGTAAGTTGGAAGTTGGTTCAACCGTTGTAATAAATCTGTGATGGTCACTCACATTTCCTTTCCTGCTGTTCCTGTTCACCCGTTGTTTTGTGACAAAATGTAATTTATAAAATTGAAAAGGGAAACGGGGAATGCGTCAAAGAGACAACAACCCAACCAAAGAGCAGAAAACAGCCCAAGGCCACCAATGTGTCTTCAACACAGCGAGAAAATCCTGAACTTGGAGGCGGGCTTCAGCTGGACTCTAAACAATAATGTATACTAGTTCAGCGAAAATGGATGTCGCACAACTCAGAAACATATAAATGAACCAAAATTTAAAAAAATGTACAAGACTAACAAAGGACAGAGGTTCCTGACTTGGAATAGGCACAAAAATGAGGCTGGGTTAAACATGTTTTGTGAGATCTCAACCCTCCCCTATACCTTTAGCCAATGTGGAATAAACAAACACACAGCAATACGCACAGTAAAATTCAGTTTAAAAGAAGTCTGAGTCCGATGTCAGAATAGGTCACAGAAGAAACTAGGCAAAATGATAATCATGATAATAATTAACATAAATTAACAAAGGACTACTAGCAGTTAATGACATGCCAGCTCCAGACCTCAACATGCTCAATTAGACTGATTGCAAGAATTTGTATGATACAATTTGAATTTTTATATATATATCATATCTATTTTTAGAATGGAAGATTACAAGTATTTGTTTAAAGTTGTATTGATTGGTGAAGCTGGTGTTGGGAAGACATGTCTCGTTAGACGGTTTACACAGGTACATTATACATTCAAATATTGTGTGACACTCTCAGTTAGTTGTTTCATAACTTTGTCAACTGAATCTCATTCTATGTACTGTTGATTATACTCTGAGTCTTTCATTATTACATGTATTTTATGATTCTTTTATACATTGAAAACCAGATTAAAGGGGGAATACTGAGATGATATTAAAGTTTAATAATGGCTAGTATTTTTATAAGCCATAAACATGATAAAGACTTGTTTCATTTTTGGAGTGGTGGACAATTAATCCCAACACTTCTATGAATACAGTCTGTTATTTTAAACTATCTGTTTTTTTCTCTCACTTTGTTCACTGCAGCTACCAAAAACTATAATCACCTAAAAAAAGCCAAACAAAAAACAAAAAAAATACCAATATACAATCCTTCTGACAAAAAGTAGAAATGTTTAGAAATTTTGTGGCTCATCAGATATATGATTGTGTAAATAAGATGTTACTTCACTAACCCCATGTTGATAAACAAAAAACAAACAGCTGAATCATGTCTTAATTGTCGTAGGCATATATGTCTAGTGAACTGCTGGCCTCTTTGAAAATTTCATTGAAATGGTCTTTAATAGATACATAATTATAAATGACTGATTTATCATGTTAATTTCAGGGACTATTCCCTCCAGGGCAGGGTGCTACAATTGGTGTAGATTTTATGATCAAAACTGTGGAAATAGATGGAGAGAAAGTAAAAGTAAGTACGGTAGTTTGTTAAGAGCTATTATCCCCCCTGCTTTTTGTTTTAACTTATACATGTAGCTTATAGGAAAGAGTTGTAGCATTGGATGTTAAAATGAACCAATGTGCTTGCTTGAATAATTGAATTTTTGTGTGAATAGTAATTGGACCAAGAGAAAGCATGTAATTTTCCATGTTATTTTGATGGACCAAAACACCCCTCCCCCTCTCCCTCATAAAAAAATCTAAGAATCCTGACACACACACCCTATTTTTTTTACTAGAGGCAGGAAACATACATAAATTTGTTTTGCCTTAATGTCTGCACAGTTGTGAAATATTGTAAATCATTTGCAGCAAACTCTCCCTGTTTTTATTGTTTATACTTTTTTCTATTTTTAGCTACAGATTTGGGACACAGCTGGTCAAGAGAGGTTCCGCTCAATTACCCAAAGTTACTACAGATCTGCAAACTCTCTTATTCTGGTTTATGACGTCTGCTGTCAAGCATCCTTTGATTCATTACCAACATGGATTCAGGAAATAGAGACATACGCCAGTACAAAGTTTTGTGGTTACTTAGTGGGTAGGTTTTAGATTACACATGGTTTAAAAATACCATTGTTAATTCATTATCAAACAAGAGATGCATTTTTCGTGGTTTTGCTTACTGTTGAAGGCAGTATGTTGACCTATGGTTGCTTTTAAAAATCTATGTCATTTTGACTAGGGTGGATTATTGTCTCATTTGCAATCATACCACATTTCCTTATTTTATATACATTACAAGTACAGATAGTCTGTCTTATTTAAATTGTAGTACACACTTCAATAAAAAATCTGTTTATCATACTTTTGATTCACTCCATACAATTGTAAAAAAATTCAAACAAGAAAACTAACAGCCTGATTTATGTACAAAACAATAAATGAAAAACAAATATGATATAACTACACACTTGATTTTACCTATTTATAATGAAACCCAGCTTTTTTTATGCCCCCGCCGTAGCGGAGGGGGCATTAAGTTTTACCCTTGTCCGTCTGTACGTACGTACATCCGTCCGTACGTCCCGAAATTGGTTTCCGTTCTCTAACTTGAGTTTGCCTCAACCAAATGTTATGAAACTTATACACAATGCTTATTACCACAAAACACAGATCAAGTTTGAATTTTGGTGGCGTCACTTTAACCGATCTAGAGTTATGCCCCTTTATAAAAGGAAATATTGCAAAATTTTTAGTTTCCGTTCTCTAACTTAAGTTTGCCTCAACCAAATGTTATGAAACGTATACACAATGCTTATTACCACAAAACACAGATCAAGTTTGAATTTTGGTGGTGTCACTTTAACCGATCTAGAGTTATGCCCCTTTATAAAAGGAAAAATTGCAAAATTTTTATTTTTCTTCTAAATATCAAGTTTATATAATATATTTTTAAAATTGGAGTTATCTTCCTTTGACCATGATTATAGTTGAATCAACTACAATCAATGCTTTATACAATGCAATGTTTAATTTTGACTTCCACTGATAAAACACAGATCAAGTTGAATTTGGGTAGTGTCACTTTAACCATTATTGAGTTATGCCCCTTTATAAATAGAAAGATTGCAAAATTTTTTAGTTTCCATTCTGTAACTGAAGTTTTCCCCAGCCAAACATTATGAAACCTATACACAATATTCATTACCACAAAACTCAGTAAGGATCAAGTACAATTTTTTTGTTTCAGTTCTCTAACTTGAGTTTGCCTCAACCAAATGTTATGAAACTTATACACAATGCTTATTACTACATAATACAGATTAAGTACGAAATTAGGTGGCAACACTTTTACCATTCTAGAGTTATGTCCCTTTATAAACATAAAAATTGCTGAATTTTTTAGTTTGTCTCAACCAAATGTTGTAAAACTTATACACAACTGTTCTAGAGTTATGCGTGTTTACAAATAGAAAAATTGCTGAATTTTTAGTTTCTGTTCTCTACTTAAGTTAGCCTCAACCAAATGTTATGAGACTTACACACAATGCTTATTACCACAAAACTCAGATCAAGTTCAAATTTGGGTAGCGTCACTTTTAACGTTCTTCAGTTATGTCCCTTTATAACTATATGATATGCAAGCGGGGGCATCATCTGTGTCCACATGTGGACACTATCCACATTTATTTATGTAGAGATTACTGTTATAATTACTTTTTCTTATTGAAAATTTTGCTGTTGGTGCAGTAATTTTCGCTCATTTTTACCAGTCAACATCATTTCTTAGTATAGCTGCAGAATTTAATTTAAAATTTTTCTTGCAATACATGTATTTACAGGAAACAAAACGGACAAAATCAATGACAAAGAAATACCAACACACATCGGACAACAGTTTGCTGACAGATATGAAATGGACTTCATTGAAACTTCGGCAAAGGAAGCTGATAATGTTGATAAACTTTTCTATACTATTGCCAAAAAACTGTCAAAAGAAGCCAAACAAGGGGAGTTAACTTCTGATGACACAACAAAGTTCAACACAGACAATACAACCAGTATTTCAAACTGTAGCGGGTGTTTGAAATTTTAAAGTATTCCAGTGAAGTTGTGGAATGGTATGTTCCAGTGAAGTTGTGAAATGGTATGTTCCAGTGAAGTTGTGAAATGGAATGATCCAGATAGTAATTGAATATGTGTAATATGAATATTTTGTTGAGATTGTTCTGAATGATTAAATTTTTTAGGGTAATTGGAATAATTTTTCTGTTTTTCTTTTACTGCATAATAGTACATGTACAGATAGATTCTTTTGCTGGTTTTGAAAAAAAACCAACACACACAAATAACTTTACACGTGTATGTACACAAAGAAGCTGCAAGCTTCCAATTTTACACAAATTACTATTTTAGTTTGTTTTTCAATTTAAGTTTTTCACAAATATATATTTAATTATTAAATGCAGGAATATTAAATTTGTACTCTTATTTGTAAAACAAAATCTTTTTTCCATATAGAAATGCCAAAAAATGTATTATGATTTGACTATATTTGACAGAAGGAACTGAAATCAGATAAACAGAGCAATTATTTTAACTGCCTTATGAGCATGATTATGTTATTCAAGAAATATTTTTATTGTTAATTGTAGTACTTCAATCCAGATATTAATTGATGTTTTTTCAAGAGTTTTGTTTGAAAGTCATACATGAGGGTAGTAATGCCCTTTACTGTCAGGCGTCAAACGGTAATTTTCGGCTACCGTTAGCGTCAAATTGGTTAAAATGTTACCGTGATTCGTCAAAATATCCTTATTGTGATTCGTCAGAGGTCTCAGATAATTATAATTACCGTTATTTTTGGAAAAAATTTAACGTGATTTGTCAAAATCAGTTGAATTTTTTATCATCTAAAAGAAAGTGTACATTTTATTGTCATGCACCAAAAATGACTGTTAACGTCGTTTGGCAGGAATTTTTACCGTTATTAGTCATGAAGGTACCCCCATTACGACTCTCATACATGTGTATTGTGGATTCATTATTAATCTTGGATACCAATTTTTGTGGATTTTGTGGATATAAGTAAACCACAAATTTAAATGTTCATTGAAGTAGAAATGTCCTATAAGCTTGTATGCAGACTTTGACAAAACCAGGAAATCAAATATCCATGAAAATACAGTTCATCCTCAATCCACTAAAATTGGTACCCACGAAAATAAATAAATTTACAGTAAAAAAAAGTACATGTAAATTGTTGTTGCTTTTTTAGGGGAAGTTTCAATTTAATAAAACATTGTGTCAATTTATGTGATAGATCACTTTTTTTTTTAATTGGCTAATAACCATTCAAGATATATGTGAAACTTCATTTTAGCCTGGAGTTCTTAGTGATTCCTCAGTAAATTTTCACTCTTTGCTGGTCCAAACTGTGTTTGACAGACTTTCAGATGTAGTTTTAAAGATCTTTTTTTTTTAACTGGTAACTGAAAATTATGTCAAGTAAAGGGTTACTTTATAGAGGAATCCAAAATTTTAATGAACTTTTAACATTGTGTGATGAACATTTGGAATGCCTAGGTATAAAAGAGTATTTGATTTTTATATTCAGCTATTTAAAGTGACATTACCAATCACTTAAAAGAAGAAAGACTTATAAATCCATTTGCAGTGAATGTGTATAATTAGGGCTGTTCCAGAATAAAACACATGGGGGGATGGGAGCCACTTTTTTTTTAAACCCCAATCACCCATAATATAAATTTTTATGTTTACATACAATTCTTACAAAATTCTAAGGAAAACTCACAAATAAATAATTTGATTACCTCCCCCCCACCATCAACTTCTGAACAGCCCTACCTGACAACTGGGTTGGAGTGCTTATTTTTACTATGTGCAATTTATTACTGAATATTCTGTTAAAATATATATTTACATTGTAAATAATTACTTCATGAATGTCTTTCATTACATTGTATGATCTGATTGGTCTATATGTTGTCACATGATTTCATCTCTCTATTCATTGGATGTAATACCAAAAAACAAACAAAAAGTGAGTTCAGTTTTCTAAAAACTGTTAAGACTTTTGCTCATGAATGTTAATGTCCTCAAATTAAAGATGAAACAGGTTTTCAAACTTAACCAGTTTGTTCATAGTCAGTATGTTTAATGTTATTAAAATGAAATTGTATCGTTATCCTTTTAAATTTGTAAATTGAACTTTACAATGAATATAAATTGAAAAAAATGATTGTTTATATTGAAATTACATCTAGGGTGGATGTAGTGTATAAAGGCTGGAACAATTTGTATTTTTTAATGGGGATTTAAATGATTTTTTTAGGTGCATCTCAGCTCTGGTATTTTTCAAACAACATCAGTGATTATTTTAATTTTTTGACAAACTTACAAGGCCACACACACTCTCAAAGCATGCTTTCTTCTAAATACAAAGATCTGTGTGCAATAATCATTGAATTCATATAAACATGTATTATATATCTTTATTCTCGTAAACCAAAGTACAATGGTATAGAGACATATACAAATAAATTAACATACATAGTACAAATGTTAACTACAAATAATTTAATTTTGGATGTAACGCGTCTGCTGATTGGCTGACGTTGTTTTGTTTATCAGCTCATAGACATAATTTAGTCATGTGACCTTGACGTCATCAACGTTTTTTCATTGTTTACTCCGGTTTAAAATGGAATTTAGAATTAAATTATAAGAAATAACTGTAATATTTTATCTGTCTATTCGAAATAACATAAAAAATGTGATGCACACTTTAAAATAACCCGCTACGCGGGTTATTCAGTGTGCATCACATTTTTGATGTTATTTCTTCATAGACAGAAAAAATATTACAGTTATTCCTTAAATGTAAAGTAGAGACATACAGTGGTTACCCAGGAAATTCAAGGCATTTAATAATTATTCTTATAAACTTGCACAGTTTGTTTAGTTCAGACGAGTTGTTGCTATTCATTAGACCTTGAAATTTTAAAATATTTGGTCTGATTATTTTAATTTTTGGACAAACTTACAAGGCCACACACACTCTCAAAGCATACTTTCTTCTAAATACAAAGATAGATCTATGTGCAATAATTATTGAATTCATATAAACTGACATCTCTGTATATGTTCATAAAATATTCACCATTGTTAACTTAATAAATTGGGTATTTATTGTGCCAAGTAGTTTTTTTCATTTCATTGTAACAAGCTTAAACATATTTCATCTGTTGTACAAATTTTCTTGCTTAGCTTAGAATTAGTACATTTATATGGATGCTAAGGACATGAAAAAAGTGTGTGTTTCCTATTGACTGACTTGTGATAGGTGAACATGCATGTATATTGTTGACACTCCCTCTCTTACAACTGTTAACTCATTTCCTAACATGAAAGATCAAATTGAATTTTACCTAGTGCTTTTGAAACATTTGTGAGAAATGAAGAAACCATATTCTCTAATTCTTAACTGATTTATACTCTCCCAGATGGACTGATTATTTTTCTCTAAGGGCTCTTCCAAACTGGGAAAATAAGAAATATATAGCAATTTCATGGATTTTGAAGATATAGGTGAACCACGAATTTCAATATCTATGTAGTACAAATTTTCTAAAAGGGGCATAAGCTACGAGATATATAAAAAAAATAAAATATGATTTTTATTTGTTCAATCATTAATGAAAGTAAAATAATGAAATGATAATTCACTTTTAGCAGCCTATTTGGTTCAATTTTGTCAAAATAAGCTAAGAAACGTCACTGATGAATTATTCACTTGCAAGTGAATAATTTGACCTCACTGAATCCGTATTCATGTGACTTTCAATTCAACCACTTAGCTGGACATGGTTTACATGTGTATTCAGCTATTAAAAGGAAAAGAATGTCAACATTGAAATTGAAACAAGGATGAACCATTAAATTGACTAATTCAATCCACAATAATATCATACTTATACAGATAAAAATGATGATAAACATACTTTTAAACCTACAATATGAAATCAAACAGACCTAGAAAAATCCAATTGCATGTGGTCACTATCTGTTTATACTTATATTTATGTTTATATTGGGTGATATGACCGGCGGCAGTCTTCGGAAGTCATCCAACGGTTAATTAGGTGGCGTCTAGACAAAAATACACATGAAATGTTGATACATATTATCGATTTCATGCATTGTTAATTGTTTATTTTAGACTTTTTGTAATTTGGATATACGTTTTAGTATGTTATAAATCAAATATGAGAATTTGAGTCAAATCAGTGAACATGAATTTTACAGCTAATGCCCCCTTAAGGCTTATGTGCAGAATTTGGTAAAACCAAATATCCACAAAGAATACAATTTTTCCGCAATCCACAAAAAATTGGTACCCCAAAAAAATAAATGAATCCACAAAATATCAAAGATTTAAAATATTGCTGATTTATCATTTTAAAGGTTAGTTGTCGTCAACAGAAAACACACATGAATAATGGTTGCTAAAATATGGTTATTCAAATTTTGTAAATTTGAAAGTTATTTTTGTTAATAGATTTTGTACCATTCAATTTATACACTTATAGGTAAAAAAAGTTGTATTAATTGTGCCATATTTTTTCTTACAATGAATAAAGTTACATTTAAAACCATAATTTATTAATTCATTTAGCTAAATCAAATTTAAATTTAAATATATCATTAGGAAATGTATTATCATCAATTTTCTTCAAGTTATTTTTAACTTTTGTGATTTTTGATTTTTTTTCTCTATTTTTATAGTATGAATAATAAGCTGTATTGAAAATTCGTCTGGATTTCAAAAATACTTTAGGCATGGAACATAGAGCTCAGGCTTCGACAACCTAAATATTCAAGTTAGATATGTAAAATGTTATAACATGTGAATAGATCTTTTTTGTTTATGCATATACTGTATGTTTCAAGTCCCAAAACTCCATGTAAATTAACATATTTTCATGGAACTTTCGTGCTTATTATGACTTCATGAAAATAACATTAATGTGTAAATTTTCAAAAAAATACATATTTCCTATCTAGTCTTTAATTTATCTATGAGTCGTTGTGATATTTATGAGTCAATGAATCCTGAATTGAAATTTTAGCTAGAAAAAGGGGCCATATTGAAAAAACTCCCTTTAATAGCATAATTAAATATAGCCCATTGACCCTCACTTCTCTTTTCATTATTTAATTTTATATCATTCATTTATCTATAGCTCAGTGTATCAAATCTTCATACATGTATTTTCTAATTATCTGATGAATTTTATTTTCAATTTTATTTTGTAATTATGGATAGTTTCACTGATAGATCATTTAAGTATTTTATGACAATTTCATGTTTTATTGAATGTTTTTATTTTTATTTTTATAGTAAATAAACAATTTATAAGATGTAGCTATTATATTTATACTGTAAACCAACTTATTTTCGTGACTTTTGTGAGTAGGAAAATAATGCAAATATAAATCGTCATGACTATTTCTAAATTCTAATAAGAAATCATCACCAAAGTTAGGAAATAGCAAACACAAATAATCAACAATCAAATAATAAAGAACTGGCAAAAAAGGTATCCGTGTCGAAGGCCGTACTTTGACCTATAATGGTTTACTTTTACAATAGTTATCAAAGGTACCAGGATTATAATTTAATACGCCAGACGCGCATTTCGTCTACATTTCTAAATTCTACAAATTGTGACTTCGATGGAGAGTTGTCTCATTGGCACTCATACCACATCTTCTTATATCTATTTGCATGAATAAAAGTATCTGCGAAAATGAGTTGATTTACAGTTTTTTTATGATCATGTAGTGAAGAAAGATACCAAAGAAACTGAAGAAGGCCAGTGGCCGAAACATCTTATAAATGGTTTATTTACGTCAATATTGTAAACTATGTTCCCTTTTGGAATTTCTACTCTAGAATGTTTTTTTTTAATTTTGTTAGTCCATCCAGAAGTTATTTTTGTCTTGGTTATTGACTGTTTTTATGCCTTAGTAGAAGAAACAAAAAGATTTGTTTTAAAACTGTTTTTTCTAAAGATACTACTTTTATAAAATGTTCTGACTTGTAATACTGAAAAAGAATGTATTTTTCACTTGTTTTTATTTCTTCAGCATCTCCTTAAGCAGAGAAAATTGTACTCTTGAAAAATTGTTTACAAAACAAAAGGCAGAGCTTAATATCATTAACATGCAAACATATAAGTAATTGATTGGTAACATCATTTGACAAACAAATTTGATGCCGTAATAAATAGTGTTAACTGTGACGATTTTAGCCGCTCTTTGTTGTTTTTCAGTCAGAAAGAGAACTTATAATGGTATTTTTAAGCACAGTATAAGAGATTGTTTTTGGTTTTGACAAGGGTTTTATCATGAATTCAACAAACAGGGACTTTTCTTTGTAATTTTTATATAGCATATTTGTATGATGATTTGAAAATGTAATTGCTTTTGGAAGACCGCTTTGGTTTTATGATATATTGTTTTATCCAGTTAATCAATTCTAAATGTTTACAATAATCCCTGCAAAAAGAGTGAAATGATTTTAAAGGGGCAATCAACACCAACATAACGAAAAGACAAACATGTCCACAAAACATTACACAGTAAACTAAAGATTAAGCAACACCAACCCTACAAGAAATGTAGTGTGAACTCAGGTGCTCCGGAAGGGTAGGCAGTTCCTGCTCTACTAGTGGCACATGTTAAGACTGGTCTTATTTCTGACCCCTTGGCAATAAAAATTAAGTGTCAGCATATTAGGAGTACAAATGCCCTGCAAGGGCAGCCATGATTTTGTGTACCAAAATACATAATGGTGATCTGTATAGATGGAAGGGGTGGTATAATCCAATATCCCATCTTAAGAGAATGTCACAATCTCTGCATGTTTAAAGAATCGTTGTAGCCTTGTTATCATAGAAAGAAATATACACCAAACCAGGAAGAATATACCCACAAAAATTAGATAAAACCACAGTACAAAGAGGTCATGTGACTGATGTAAGAGACATTTTTTTTTTAATTATTAACATTTACAAAAATCTGTTGATCTGATATTGTTGCAATGTAATGATAGTTTTTACATTAAAAAATTTCAAGTATTATTTTTTAGCATTTTAATTATTTCCCCTTGTGGAAGATATATAGTTTGGTTGATGATTGCTTAAAGTCGCATCAGTGCAAAAAAGGCTACATGGCGGTGATAGATAGATAGAAAGTTTAGGTATGCAATGGCTAATTTTTCAAGCATATTTATTTTTCAGAGCGACAATATAAAAAATGAAATAACATGAATTCTTAAAACAGTCAGGGGCATTACGTAAACAAGTAACTTTTAAAATTACCTATACAAGTTATGTTGCAAACGAGGCTATTTTAAAGATTACTTAAATAAGTAACTTTGGAAAATATTCTTTTTATTTTATGGGTGTCCATTCATACAGATTTTACTAGCTTTAACAAATTTTCATAGACATCTGGTTATTTTTCCCAAGAAATTTAAAAACTAATCCTCCTGAAACACTAATTGCCTTTCTGACGCACTTATCTTTCCTATCAATGCTTCTGGGTCAAAGATTGGTCTCTTGGGGCTATTAAAATAATTTTATAATTTTTCCTGAAAATCTTGAGGTAGACAGATATAAATAGATAGAAACTTGTGATTTAATTAAGAATTGAAGTTATTTATAATTTGTTACCCCAAACAATTACATATGTTCCTTGAATAATTGTAATTACTAATTCTTTCAAAGATGTTTAAAATAACTTGAACAAGTAATATCTTTGTCATTATTTTTAACGTAACCTTGTATCTTTATACTCCTTGCAAATTTAATAAATTCTTAATTTTATGTGATAAAATGATGTAAAATTTCATAAAAACTACATTTAGTCCATGCTTCTATTGAAATTTAAAATAATTCTATTGAGTAATTCAATAATTATTAAAAACAAAAATTACCTATATAAGTAACAAAAAAAGTTAAAAAAGTAATTGAAAGCTGGAAATAGATTTACCATGAATATATAAGGAAGATGTGGTTGAAGATAAAGGATATGAGATGGTTGTAATGGAGATAATGTCATGAAATACTTATGGCAAGACAAAACATAAATGGAACAGTGCTATTATTGCTGTTCTTCTTCTTGACTATTACAAGAAGCCCTAAAAAAGGAATCTGATTACAGTAGTTGTCGTCTGTTTATGAAGTTCATACATGTTTCTCGTTTCTCGTTTTTGTCGAGCCTTCGACTTTAGTCGAAAAAGCGAGACATAGCGATCCTACATTCCGTCGGCGTCGTCGTCCTCGGCGGCGTCCACAAATATTCACTCTGTGGTTAAAGTTTTTGAAATTTTAATAACTTTCTTAAACTATCCTGGATTTCTACCAAACTTGGACAGAAGCTTGTTTATGATCATAAGATAGTATCCAGAAGTAAATTTTGTAAAAATAAAATTCCATTTTTTCCGTATTTTACTTATAAATGGACTTAGTTTTTCTGCTGGGAAATATTACATTCACTCTGTGGTTAAAGTTTTTAAAATTTTAATAACTTTCTTAAACTATCCTGGGTTTCTACCAAACTTGGACAGAAGCTTGTTTATGATCATAAGATAGTATCCAGAAGTAAATTTTGTAAAAAAAAAAAACCATTTTTTCCTTATTTTACTTTTAAATGGACTTAGATTTTCTGCCAGGAAACAACACATTCACTCTGTGGTTAAAGTTTTTAAAATTTTAATAACCTTCTTATACTATTTTTGATTTGTACCAAACTTGGACAGAAGCTTGTTTATGATCAAAAGCTAGTATCTAGAAGGAAATTTGGTAAAAAAATAAATCCATTTTTTCCGTATTTTACTTTTAAATGGACTTAAATTTTCTGCCAGGAAACAACACATTCACTCTGTGGTTAAAGTTTTTAAAATTTTAATAACTTTCTTATACTATTTTTGATTTGTACCAAACTTGGACAGAAGCTTGTTTATGATCAAATGCTAGTATCTAGAAGGAAATTTTTGTTTTCTTCCAGTTAACATTACATTCAGTCTGCAGTTAAAGTTTTTAAACATTTATTAGATTCATAAACTATCCTGGATTTTTACCAAACTTGGACAGAAGCTTCTTACAATCAAAAGATAGTATCAAGAGGAATATTTTTATTGATTTACTTCCTCATTTTTGTTGAGCCTGTGATGAACAGAAAAAGTAGGCGAGACACTGGGTTCCGCGGAACCCTTACAAATTTTTATATAGATTAGACCGTTGGTTTTTCCGTTTGAATGGTTTTACACTAGTAATTTTTTGGGGCCCTTTATAGCTTGCTGTTGGGTGTGAGCCAATGCTCCGTGTTGAAGGCAGTACCTTGACCTATAATGGTTTACTTTTATAAATTGTTACTTGGATAGAGAGTTGTCTCATTGGCACTCATACCACATCTTCCTATATCTAATCTGTGATGAACTGTACCCAAATTGTACCTATTATAACAGTTTTTTCACTGTTGTTTATTTATGAAACAAGACAAAAGTTTCCTTTCAGCATTCATTTTGTAGATGTATCCCTATTTCCTGCATCAATATATTTAATTTTGAATCCATACTAAATAATTGAAAAATGAGTTTGAACAGACCTCCAAACAATCCAAGATTCTGTAATGAGGAGTGCTTAAATTGCACTGATGCTTAAATTCTCATTCTTTAATATCCAATAACTGATTTTTGTCGAGTCTGTGACTTTTGTCGCAAAAGCGAGACACAGCGATCCTACATTCCATCGTCGGCAGAAAAATTTTGCGGTCATATATTGGTATCACGTTGTCGTCAGAAGACAGTTGGTTTCCGCACAATAACTTTAGTATAATTAAATAGAAATCTATGAAATTTAAACACAAGGTTTATAATGACAAAAGAAAGGTTGGGATTGATTTTGGGGGTTATGGTCCTAACAGTTTAGGAATTAAGGGCCAAAAAGGGGCCCAAATAAGCATTTTTCTAGTTTCCAGACAATAACTTGTGGAACGGTGTATGGATCTCTCTGAAATTATACCACAAGTTTCCATAGCACAAAGGGATGGTTAGGATTTGCTTTGGGGGGTTATTGCTCAAACCGTTTAGGAATTAGGGGCAAAAAGGGGGAAAAAAAGGATTTCCTGGTTAATGGACAATTACTTAAGACAATTTAAAAGCAGTGTAAGGGTGGTAATCCAAACACAAAAAAAAGGGGGGGGGGGGGGGGGGGGTCAATACACAACAGCATAGTGTATTGCACAAAAGCAAAAAAAAAGTGGGGGTAATTTTTTTTTTTTTTTGTGGGGAAGGGGGGGTCAATTCGCAACAGCAAAGTGTATTGCACAAAAGCAACAAATTGAATATAAATTCAAATCATATAACCAATTCTAAGTTCTTTGACTACAGTTATTCTGTGTAAGAAAAAAATTATGTGTAAAATTTTTGATTACAATCCAAATTCAGACCTGTATCAAGCGCGAATATTGTGTCCTTTTTTTGCCCCAACTGTTCAGGATTGGACCTCTGCGGTCGTATCCAGCTGTGCTCGGCGAAGCAATTTATTGAAATTTTAATAGCTTTCTTAAACTATCCTGGATTTCTACCAAACTTGGACAGAAGCTTGTTTATGATCAAAAGCTAGTATCTAGAAGGAAATTTTGTAAAAATTTATTTCCTGTTTTTCTGTATATTACTTATAAATGGACTTAGTTTTTCTTCCAGTTAACATTACATACAGTCTGCAGTTAAAGTTTTTAAAACATTTATTAGATTCATAAGCCATCCTGGATTTTTACCAAACTTGGATAGAAGCTTCTTACAATCAAAAGATAGTATCTAGAGGAAACCATTTAATAATTTTTTCCCCATTTTTGGTGAGCCTGCGATTAACAGCAAAAGTAGGCGAGACACTGGGTTCTGTGGAACCCTTACGATTTTTTTTTTATTTTCTACATTTTTAGAACAATATAACAATAGTCTATGCTAGGACTTATGAATTTTGTAAGAAATGGATGCCTGTGACAATTTTTTAATTGCTCATTATAAGAAGTCAATTTTTTGGTCCATATTGTATGGGACGTTTTCAAAGGAGACTTTTTCTGTTGATATAAAATGTGACCGTTTTGTGTATCTTTAAGTATATCTAGCTCTGTTGAAAGACGTGCCTAATGAAAAATTATAAAAAGACCAATACATGGTCTGTACCTGCATCGCTCATGCAATTGATTGAGGTATGTATTATGAAACATACTAGTAAGCAGATATCATTCCCTTTCATTGAATCCAAGAAAACTTAACTAATATCTTCCTTGTTCAGTGAGTGTTTTAAGATTTCAAACTATCGGCAAACAGTAAGCGGCTGCACGGCAGATGTTAAAATTGCTTACACGCTCACTCAACATTGTGAAGCTGCAGACCAAACATAAAATTATCATTTCCGTTGACAGAAGCCAAGAAAACTTGGACTTAAGTTTTCTACCCAAGGTCTTTTGGACTGACAGGATGACGGAATAACAGAGGGAGTCAAGCGTTTTTTTTTTTAACTTTAAAAAATAATCTGTAAGGCAATATTTAAGATTTGATTTTTTTTTTGCAAAATGGGTGCAAAATTATATCTAAATCAGGGCGTTTTCAAGAACTAGCAAGTCCTGATACCCGATCCTGCGCCTAAACTAACAACTTTTTAAAGTACTACATGAGAAATTACCAGGAGAAATGGTGCACCGTATGAGGAATATTCTGTACAAGAGAGACAAGTCGTGTAAATTTTTGACCTTAGGATCAGGATCAGGTGCTATGACCTTATGTAGAGTTAAACTATATACAGCTCATAATAAGAAATAAAGCATTTGGGACTTAATTATCCCAACCTATTGTTTACATTTTTCAAGTGATATCTCAGACTATATACACAACACTTGTAACATTCCTTACAGACTGATAATACACAACACTTGTTACACTCCTTGCAGATTGGTAAAACACAATACTTGTCACTCTTATCACAGACTAGCTGGTAATACACAACACTTGTTGCCCCCATTGCAGATTGATAATACACAAAACTTGTCACCCTTATCACAGAGTTGTAGTACACAACACTTTTAACACTCCTTACAGACCGATAATACACAACACTTGTTCACCTTATCACAGACTTATACTACACAACACTTGTTACCCTTATCACTGAACAGAAAGATACTACACAACACTTGTTACCCTTATCACAGCCTGATACTACACAACACTAGTTACCGTCCTCACATACTGATAATACATAACTACTTGTTACACTGCTTACAGACTGATAATACACAACACATGTCCCCCTTAATCACTAGTATATATATATATATATATATTTTGTTGAAATCACATAATATGTAAAAGTTGACGCACGAAGGTTAATAAACACGTATACCATATACCGATCGATGTCTTCTGAAGACGCGACAAATTAAAAGAAACGTCATACGTTCTATTTTTAAAATCATTTTCTAAGTGTTCGTCATAGATTAAGTGAATTAGTTCAAATTGGTACGTGTTTATATCAGAGACATATATGTATATATGTCTCTGTTTATATGGAGATGATTTATGTATATAAAAAAAATAGATGTGATATAATTGCCAATAAAACAACTCTCCACGCGAGACCAAATGACGTAAAAGGGTATGTTTATTGAGAATATCTATATATTCTCCGCGGAACATTCCAGTTGTGCAGTGCAATGCAATGTTACATCACGTATTGTAATGCAGAAAATTACAATATAAGTTGCGGTTTAACATACTTTTCGTTAATAATTAAAAAAAAATTAAAAACGAATCACGTAAGTTATACTTTTTTTAAAATTTTTTAAAATCATTTATTGGTAGAAAATTCAGATTTAGTTTAAACATATTTTATTTGCTAAATTAAAGCAAAATGGATTAGACACAAGTAAATCATGCTTATGAAGTCTTCTCCATAATACAATATAAATATATACAATAATAGTATAATGATAAAATTGAGAATGGAAATGGGGAATGTGTCAAAGAGACAACAACCCGACCATAGAACAGACAACAGCAGAAGGTCACCAACAGGTCTTCAATGCAGCGAGAAATTCCCGCACCCGGAGGCGTCCTTCAGCTGGCCCCTAAACAAATATATATACTAGTTCAGTGATAATGAGCATACATGTAAAGCAAACAGTTTATAGAATATAATACGGGCTATAGGTAAAATAGAATAGAAAAGAAAAAAAAAAAGAGGGAAAGATTGAAAAGTCATATAATTCTGTGATGATGACGTGAGTGTTGATGATGATGTCGATTATGAGGATGTTCCGTGTCAGTATCAAAAACGTTTAATGAAGGTACAAGAAATCTGGACCTTTTGGTGAAATTTTGAACATGTTCAGAAATTCAGATGACTGTCATGACTATGGAACAACATTAAAAGTACAAGCAAACAAAATATTGTTTCTCAGTACATAGCGCTAATATTCATATTAAGGACACACTAAATATATGTATATAGACAATAATATGATTTGATTAATTGGTTCTCATTGTATTTACCTTGAATTATTTGCTATAGTTACAAGAATTTAATCTTCTGAAATTGATATTGATTTTCATGTTATGGAATGCTCATCTTATTACTATCACAACTAATGCCTCTCTGCATAGCGATTTAGATATTGGGATTTGTCCATTCCAAAATGTGTAACTTCTCACGACAGACGTGCACATTTTGCGCACTTGTTTACATATGAACAATGGTATTAATGGGTGAAAAATTACTCGTTTTTATAGAATATAATATATCATTCCATTATTTTTTTACTCTATCGTTTTTCAAAATAAAAACAAAGATGTTTTATGATCATTGCAAATGAGACAACTATCAACATGAGTTCAAATTACTTGAATATACGTACTCAATTATAAATACTGACCTTTTAATTATTGGCTGAAAGCCGAATAATTTGATTTTGTCATATACTTTCATTTCGTATGAAAACAACCAATGCCGTATGAAGGCCTAAGATTAAAAAAATATTAGCTCCACCCACATAATTAAACACCATTTTTTCACATTGTTCGTGCAAACGATTATGCCTTTAAAAATTCGCAGATTTTATTCATTTGAAAAAAAGTGACAATATGTCTTGAAATTTGGCCAAAAAACAGATCCTGTGTCCAACCTTCGATCAGATTGGAAATATGGATAATTGTCATAAATATATAACAATAAATCATTATACAATGCTATACATGTACAATAATGATTGAAATTCGGTAAATATTTTTGCAAGCTCGACATATTCATATACCAATTTCAGCTGAATGACGTTTTATAATTGATTTCACATATGGAATGGTACTGGCTACATCTCATTACAATATAAGTTCTGAGTTTTACCCGACATAACCACCACTGGACCATAAACACAAATTTACTCATGCAAAACGCTATCTAAACGGGTTGTAAGCTTGCGGTTAAACTGATGATCAATGTTGGTGACGACACATTTTTAGAAAAAAATCAAAAATGAAAGGGATTATATTTCAGAAGGCGTTTAATGGATCGGCGAGACTAAGTGTCCAACACAGCTCATTAATCACGATACGAGAACATTAGTTTTCTTGCTAATCACTGAAATTTGATTATCAGCACGTCCATGTTATGTGGACAATAAATTTTTGATATTGTCTAGCGCTTTTTTCTTAACCAGAATTAATTATAGAAAGGAAATAATTAATATCCTTATTCGGAGATATATACGTATCATTCTTCAATAACACTACTGTAAAAAGCTGAATTTGTTTGTCTAAGGATTGTATACTTCCATTCCTTTTATATTTGACGCCATGACGTTTTAAATAATATAAACGCAGGAAGAAACAAATAATGCATGTATTAAGAATATTCAAAATCAACTGAATTGATTTATTGATTGCTGTTTGCTAACAGTCAAGTTCCTATGATATTTTTCAAGTTGCATCAGGCTACCTACCTACGGACCCGTCAAAGAGTTGTTTCAAAGGTTCTCTTACGCCCTCATTCCGACCGGAAGTGGCTACATATAAATTTATACATCCAACAAAGCCAATCGGACGCGCAAAGATATTAGCAGGGGTTTTAAATTACTGCCGGACGGGAGAGTCCTGGAATAACTATATTTCTTTACTTCATCCAACCCTTTGAGTGAATATTTCCGTACATTTTAACACTAATTATGAGATCCAAAATTTTAGGATTTTGGTTTTTCTGATTTTACCAAAAGAAGCAGTTTCCTAAAAGTATTCTAATCAAATTTACGCCATAAACATATAGTAGCTAGCTTACTAGTAATTTGTTATGAACTATGAAAAATACAAAGCATAACATGGGTGGGCTGTTGACGGGTTAATAGGCAAAATCTTCACGAGCTGTATTTAAAAATCGCCATCTTTAATCAGCATATATTGCAAAAATCAATTGACCACTGAGTTCAGTCATTTCATTTATTAGTAGATCTTATTTTGCTGATTACTTATTATACATACATTCTCTCTGTCTCCTATACATAGTTTTCCCCTAAAGAGCAAACACTAATAAACATCATTATTGAAGGGGAAAAACTCCTATAATGAGTCGACTGATTATTTTGGCCATTTTTACTTCGTTGTACATCTGGTCTTGCTTATAATTTTCCGTTTACAGTTTTTACCTATCTATTAAAGTTATAAAATTAACGGCCAAATACGCGATAATTAATCATAAATTGGCATTAAAGGGCAATAACTCACGTTAAGAGTCGTTTAATTGATTTTGGTCAAATAGAATTTTGTATCATTTTCTATGACTAATAAGTTTTGCTAGCTTTTTACAAATTTTACTTATTTATTATAGTTTTCTAGAAAATATGCAAACAGTCAAACATACGACAAACAAATAACTTCATAATGTAATGGCAATAATTCCTATAAGGGTGTCACCTGATAATTTTGGGGAAATAAAAAGTAGGTAGATTTTGATATTCTTCGCATTATTGCCATTGCCTAATTTTCTCTATCTCTAACGGTTTTCAAAATATCAGACAATTACTGCATTTAACAGTCGTTCCAGTAGCTAGAATATTTTTAAACGTTTTTATTCTTAATTTTTATTGAAAGTATTGATCTGCTTTCGTTTTGAACCTACCATGTTGTTTTGCAACAAAAAAAAGTCCGCTGCAATAATCTCAAGATGATTTTATGTGAAAACTGATTGATATATGTAATTGAAATACGTGATTCATAAATTTCAAAATAAGTTTTGCTAATGTTACAATAAATGTTGTGCTTATCACTGAATTTCAACTGGCGAAAGAATTATTGACACTATCATTCGGAATACATTTTGTACACTTCAATGTACTGTCCTCCACAAACACACATGGTTTCTTCACGATCATCAGTCCATACACTCATGATAATCGGTATTTTAGCAATTATCGTATCGAACTTTCGTAACAATAATTTCTGTTCTTTTCCATTTGGGGAAATAGCATGTAATGATCCATTTTCTGCTTGATTTACCACCAAAACTACACCAGATGACGTTATTGTTAGACAACCAGGGTACTTCAGTGCATATGATTGATAAGAAAACAATTCATTGCCTTGACATGTCAAGCATTTTACTTCTCTGCCGCTTGATGTATAGAACCATTTTCCATGACGTATTGCTAATCCAGATGACATTGGAATCTTAAATGTGTTGTTTTCAAGACACACAGTGACATGTTCCTTTGCTGTTGGTTGTATTGGTAATTTGAACTTCTGTATTCTTTCATTCGCTATTACACACAAATGGTCGTCACAAACAGCCATTACTCCAACCCGAGTCAACGGGGCCATGTTCCGAAATGACAATGTTCGTGGTTTTTCTATAAAATGTTCATTTACTCCCGCCATCATGATTGGACCATAAGAAGAAGAGGTAGCAATAAAGATATGACTTGATTTTTTATCAAAACATAAACATTTGAAGCTAGGAGAACCTCCAGCAAGGACAGTAGTGTTTATCACATCACCAGTCTTGGTATTCACATATATCAGTCTTCGATCTCTTTTCTTCTTAAAGTCAGCTCCTACAATGATATGGTTGTCATCAATGAAAACTCCACATGTAATATCAGCATCTTTAATTAATATGTTCCTTTCTTTTCTAACTGACATGCTACTAAAGTCAACAGGTGGTTTTATGCCAGTCTCCCGACATAGGTTAAAAAGTTCCTTTGTTCGTGCTTCTGAAGGTATCGCTTTAACAGTCGTTTTTCCAATGTCCAGTAGTTCGGTAGCTACCTGTGTAAGAATATTGTTCTCATTGAATGAAAGACTTATGTCAACATCAGGACTTAATCTTATAGCAAGTTGGCTAATATTTTCCTTGATCTGCCCATTCATAGTTTTTGAATGAATAAACAATTGTGTTTCTGTACCAAATTTTCTAACGACCTCGGTTACTTCAATCCAGTGCCCGAGTGTTCTTATGAAATCTCTGAGAAATGTTATATCTGTTTGGGGGTTTGATTCCTGCTCTTCCGTTATGATACGCAACTGTTTGATAAAGTTTCCAAACAAGTCATCGAGCCTACACTTAATTTTCTGAACGAATGTTGCCGCATTTTCCTCTATTGTTTTAGCACTTTCGTTTAATCTTTTCGTCTTCTTTTCTTTATCTTCCAGTAGTTTTTCCGTTTGAAGTTTAATTTTCGTCAAGACTTCTTCCAATGTTTCATTACTTCGATTGGTTTCTGTCATTTCAGAAAACGCTTGAACATTTTCGCATTTTCGATGACTTGAAGTTAAGCATAGTAAACAGCAGAGTTCTTCATGATCGAAACAGAAAGCCTCGATATTAGTAAAAGGGTGAAGGCAACACTTTTCTGATATAACTTTCAGATCGATACAAGAATCGGTGTAATTTGCATCTTCAATCGGGATTACATCGTGGAATGAAGTAAGCTTCACCCAGCCGTGCATAGCATTGCATTTTTCACAAAAAGCTTCAATGCAGTTCTTACACCAGAACTTGGCAACTGATGTTTCGTTATGGTGTTTACAAGTATGACACTCCTGCCTTTCAGCAGTTCCCACAGCATTGTTGTCTTGCAGTAACGAAGCCCATTTTTCAATGTTGGTCGTTGGGTCTTTTGGTTTAACTACGGTGTGACAAATAGGACATCTAAATTGTTTTGGTTTCGGCTCTTTGTTTTGTATTAAGGACAAGATGATTTCATGTATGCATTGTTGACAAAACGAATGAAGACAAGGCAAAATTTTTGGTGATTTCAATACCTCTAAGCAAATAGGGCATGTCAACTGTTGTGAATTTGATTCAGCCATCTTGCATTGATTTTCCTAAACTTCCTGGTACAAAGCGAACACAAAGGTCTATTTAAAGTATTTAATTTGATTTAAATGCATTTAATATACTGTTATTATTTTGTCCGAATTCTTTTACCACTTCTCTATTTTCACAATTTGGATGTATTTTAGCAAATTTATCTATGCACTGAATGCTATATAAACTTTTAGTTAAATTCATAGTTGTGTTGATAATAATTTCTCATTGAATATTACCATTAAGATAACTGTGCACATAACCATGAAAATTTGAATATATGATGAAATATCATAAACAGATTGCAAAATGACAAAGAATTGTATCAAACTTCGTTTTTTTTCTTCTTTTTTTACGATTCCAGAATCCGAATGGATAATGATAAGTTAAAAAAATCTTCTTTCTAACGCGTTTATGTCTTGCAACAATGGTGGTGTTGGCGTCTACAATTCATTAACGTTTGTCATCAGTTCATTCAAAGGGGAACCTATAATGATCATTAATGATATCTGGTATACAGTTGAACCAGAATTGATTTATCTTATTTTCTACAGAGATGAATTGGTCCTGCATCCTCTGTCTCTTTGTTAAAATGTAATACTAGCGTATATCATTGTGAATTCTTGGACTGGATTTTGGAAAAAATTGAATAAGCATCTAAATCTTACAAGGTTTTAAAGGTAGCTATGCAATCAGATTAATTAATTTCTTACCAAGCTCAATGAATTGTTCGGCGAAAAGTTCCTCATATAAACGAAGTCTGATATCCTAGCTTCCTTCCAAAAGGAAAACAAAACTGGATGATACGCAGCAGTATTTTAGAATGTCTAAAGCAAAAATGCGAACAGATCAATATACAAGCAATGTTCGAGAAGACTATGCTAACATTAATAAAATACAAGAATATGTGTTCAAAGGACACCATACCCCGCTCGCACAATCATGTGTCCATATTAAGGTAACAGTGAAATCGGGATCGAAGTAGAAACTTGGTATACAATTTGAAAAGTTCGACTCGAAAAGAATATTTGTTCTTATTTTAAAGTTGATATCCCCAACTATATTAACAAGAGTGTACACGCTGAAATGTCTCGCCTTCTTTACTAACGATTGATTTTATGTTGATAGTCCTTAATATAAAGCTTAACTACAACTATCACATAAACTCAACATGTTCCAAGAAAATGAGGTCAAGGTCAGATAAACCACACTGGAAATACATGTACACCTTACAATCATTCCATACACTAAATATGCTTTAAATATAGTTGACCTATTGCACATAGCATCAAAGAAACAAAATTTACAATGAAATCTTAACATTGATCAATAAACCATGAAAATGAGGTCAAGGTCAGAGGAACCCTGCCAGACAGACATGTACACCTTACAATTATTATATGCTTTAAATATAGTTGACCTATTGCATATACTATCTAAGAAACAAACATAACAAGGAAAACGTAAGATTGACCAATGAACCATGAAAATGAGGTCATGGTCAGATGATAATTTCCAGACAGACATATACACATTACAATCATTCCATACACCACATTTAGTTGACCTATTGCTTATAGTATTAGAAATACAGACAAAAAACAAAAACGTAACATTGAGCAATGAACAGTAAAAAAGTTGCCAAGGTCAAAGAAAACATGCCAGACTGACATGTACATCGTAAAATATTTTCATACACCAAATATGGTTGACCTATTGCATACAGTGTTAGAAAAACCGAACCAAAACACAAATACTTAACTGTAACCACTGAACCATAAAAAAGAGGTCAAGGTCAGATGACACCTGCCAGTTGAACATGTACACCTAACAATCATTCCATACACCAAATATAGTCGACCTTTTGCTTATAGTATCTGAGATATGGACTTGACCACGAAAATTTTAACTTGTTCACTGATCCATATAATGAGGTCAAGGTCAAGTGAAAACTGTCTGACAGACATAAAGACCTTACAATGTACGAACATACAAAATATAGTTATCCTATTACTCATAATAAGAAAGAAGTTAAGAATACTAAAAATCTGATTTTTTTTTAAGTATTCACTGAACCATAAAAAAGAAATCAAGGACAATGGACATATGGCAGACGCAAACTTCGTAACATAAGGCATCTATATACAAAGTATGAAGGATCCAGGTCTTCTACCTTCCAAAATATTAAGCTTTTAAGAAGTTTGTTAACGCCACCGCCGCCGCCGGATCACTATCCTTATGTCGAGCTTTCTGTGAGTCGCAGGCTGGACAAAAACTACCCTCACCAAACACTTTAACTTGTTCTAATTTTAAACTGTCACTTTATATGTTATCGGGACATAATAAGATTATCCTTTATTGGATAATCCCTGCTGTGAATAAAGAGATACGATTAATTCCCGTTGTATTTGTTTCATAAACAGGTTGTCAGATTTTACCCGAATTTTAATATTAGTACAAATAAAATACTAAAACATAATTCAATAATTTTTCATATTTCAATAAAAAATTAATGTTATTTAGCGCTTTATGTTGCTGAAGTGGGTATTTTTTTTAAATTTTTAATACCAATAACAAATTTAACATGCTTTTGGAAATCCCACAGACAATTTTTATCTCCAACAAAATTTGGGTTTTGGTTATAATGTCCTTTATACATATATTGTTTAGGTAAATACTAACATTTTGCAAGATATTTAGAAAATTTACAATTGTTACAGTAAAGGCCGTTCTTCACTAACCACTTAAATTTTTACACATGATTGAATCATTCAGATCATATTTCGAAATCAGTTCGATAAACCGCTATGTACCGTCCTCCACAAACGCAAATTATTTCTCCTCGTTCGTCTGACCAAATATCCATCGGCATTCTACATGTTCTAGTAACTGTTTCAAATTTTCGTAGCAATATTTTATCATCTTTCCCATTAGATGAAATGGCATGTAATGAGCCATTTCCAGCACGGTCTACTACCACACCAACACCAGATGGCATAAAAGTCAGACAACCGAGACTTTTCAGTGAAACCGATTCAAAACTAAACAGTTCATTGCCTAAAATTGTCAAACATTTGACTTGTTTTTCGCTTGATGCATACAACCAGGTACCATCACGTAGTGCTTATCTGTTTATTATAGGCGTATCACTTATATTTGATCCAGAACACAAAGTGAAATGTTTTTACTTTTGAGTGTAATGATGATTTGAACTTTTGTATTTTATCACTCGATACAATATATAAATCGTCGTCCCATATACCCACTTTAATCACCTGCCCCAAATTTATGTCAGCGTTATCAAATGACATTGTTAGAGGTTGTTCTATTACATATTCATTAACTTCATACACTTAAAAAGCATACACTTAAAACCGGAATAAAGGACTATAAACAGATGTTTTGATTTTTTTTATCAAAACATAAACAGCTCGAGATCTTCGCTGATGACTGTCACAGTGGTGTACCACATGACCGGTTATCATTAAGGACAATCACTACTAAAAGAAGGACCAGTTCAACCATTTTTATTTATTTGTATATCATATTTTTCTTATCACTTTTGCTATTTACACTCTTTATCTGTCTTTTATAATTTATTCCAAAACCACAAAAAGTGGATACAATCAGCATAGAAGTAAAACCACTCATAAAAGGGGTAAATTGATGATTCATGTTGACTTTTTACTGTTTACAGTTTTCACTTACAAGGAAGTTCTTAAACCAATCGTCTAAGTGGTGAAGTTGAAACCATTCCTTCGAAAAATGATAACGACGCCATCATACGTTGGTTGACCGTTATGGAATATCTGTTTCACAGATGACGGATATGTTCCAAAAAATATTGTACTAGTAGTTACCATAATTCCATCCTCCTCGAATTTCACCTACAGAATTAGACTTATGACCGGATTTGTACTTACACTAGCAACACGACGGGTGTCACATGTATAGCAGGATCAACTTACCCTGAATATACTCCAGTTTTTGTGGGGTTTGTGTTGGTCGAGATCTGTCTTTAGTATTCTATGTTGTGTTTTGTATACTGTTGTTTGTCTTTCGGTAATTTTGTGCAATGGCAATTTCAGCTTATTTTCGATTTATTAGTTTAACAGTTCTTTTGATATTTATCGCCTCTATTTTCGCCTATCTACTATACTATAGTAATTATTAAACACGAATGTGTAGATAGTACACGGATGCCTCACTCGCATTATCATTTTCTATGTTCATTGGACCGTGAAATTGAGATAAAAACTCTAATTTGACATTGAAATTATAAAGATCATATCATAGGGAACATGTGCACTAAGTTTCAAGTTGATTGAACTTCCACTTCAGCAAAACCAACTTGACCAAAAACTTTAACATGACTTGACCTAAAACTTTAACCTGAAGATGAAAAGACGGACGGAAGAACGAACAAACGGACGCACAGACCGAAAAAACATAATGGCCCTAGGTAGGGCATAGTAACAGATAAAAAAAAATCGTTTATCGTCATAAAAGGACAATTATTCATATAAGGTTTTATTCAATAATTTCGGTCATTTAGCATTATTGAGGATCAAGTTTTGATAATCAGTTTTGCTATTTAAATTTCTTCCTTTTTATTATATATTTGAAATAAAACGACACTAATACCCGAAAATATGCTTGCTAAGGTTACAATATTGTGTTTGCCTCACACTGAATTTCAACTGGCGAAAGAATAATTGACACTATCCTTCGGATTCAATTCTGTAAATCTCAATGTCCTGTCCTCCACAAACGCAAATTATTTCTCCTCGATCGTCTATCCAAACATCCGTCAGCATTCTAGTCATTTTATCGAATTTTTGAAGCAATGTTTTATCTTTTTTTCCATTGGGTGGAATGGCATTTAACGAACCATTTCCAGCTCGGTCTACTACCACAACAACGCCAGATGATGTAACTGTCAGGCAGCCGGGAAATTTCAGTGAAACCGATTGAAAACTAAACACTTCATTGCCTTGAATTGTTAAACATTTGACTTGTTTGCCGTTTGAGGCATACAACCAGGTACCATCACGTAGTGCTAATCCGTTTTTTCCAGGCGTTTTACGTATACTTGATTCAAGACACAAAGTGAAATGTTGTTTTACTTTTGAGTGCAATGATGATTTGAACTTTTGTATTTTTTCACTCGATACAACATATAAATCGTCGTCCCATATACCCACTTTAATCACCTGCCCTGAACTTATGTCAGCGTTGTCAAATGACACTGTTAAAGGTTGTTCTATTACATATTCATTAACTTCCGCCATCAAAAGCCTATATTGAAAACCGGAATAAAGGACTATAAATAGATGTTTTGATTTTTTATCAAAATATAAACATTTCAAGTGGCGAAGCTGGAGGTCTTCGCTGATGCCAGTGGTGTTAACGACATGACCGGTTTTTGTGTTTAAAGTGTACAGTATTTGATCATTCTTGCATACAGCTCATACAGTGGCGTAATTGTTACTAATGAAAACCCCACATTTAATATCAGCATTTTGAATGAATATATTTCGAAATTATTTGACCGATATGCCATCAGAGTCAACAGCTTTTATGCCAATCTCGCGAGACAGGTTACATAGGTCATTAGTTCGATCTTCTGAAGGTGTCATTTGAACAATCGCTGTTCCAATGTCTTTTATATCAGTAGCTACCTGCGTTAGAACATCGTGCTTATTGAAAGAAATATGTGTGTTAATATCAGGATTAAATCTCTTCCCAAATTGTGTAATATTTTCTTGGATCTGGCCAATCATAGTTTTCGAAGGAATTAAAAACTGAGTTTCGGTACCATATTTTCTAACGACTTCGGTTACACTATTCCAGTGACCTAATGTTTTCGTGAAATCGTTGAGAAATTGTACATCCGCTCGAAGATTTGAATCCTTTTCGTCTTGTATAATACGCAACTGTTTGATAAAGTTTCCCAACAGATCATCAAGCCTACACTTAATTGTCTGCACAAACTTAACAGCATCCTCTTCTATTATTTCAGTCGCATTTTGTAATATTTTTACTTCCATTTCTTTATCACCAAGAAGTATTTCCGTCTCCTGCTTCATTTTCTGTAAGACTTCTTCCAAAGTTTCATTACCTCGTTTCGTTAGAGTAAATTCAGAAAGCGCTTTGACATTTTCGCATTTTCGATGATTTGAGGTTACACATAGTACACAGCACAGTTCTTCGTGATCAGAACAGAGAGCCTCGAGAATATGTAAAGGATGAAGAGAACATTTCTCTGGTATGACATCCAGATCGATACCAGAATCGAATAATTTTGCATCTTCAATCGGGATGACAATGTGCGAAGAAGTCAGTTTCACCCAACCGTGCATAGTATTGCATTCTTTACAAAAAGCTTTATTACAATCTTTGCACCAGACGTAGGCAACGGATGTTTCGTTGTGATGTTTACAAGTATGACACTCCTGACTTTCAGCAGTTCCCACAGCGTTGTTGTCTTGCAGAAGCGAAGCCCATTTTTCAATGTCGGTCGTTGGGTCTCTTTGTTTTACAACGGTGTGACATATTGGGCAAAATAATTTATAATAATTAAAATAACAATTAATCAATACCCATTTAAGGAGGGTCTGGATGGGGTCCTTTATAAAACGTTTCTTTATTCTTTTTTAAGACAATTTTTTTCTTTTCTTAATCTATTTTGGCTACTTACATTATTTTATATCTTTTTTTTCTTTATTCGTTATTTGTTTTGTCTTTTATTCTGCTTTTTAAGGAATCTTCCATTTAACTATGAGGAAAGGGATCATGTTTTTTTTTCTTTTTTTAAATATTCCGATTCCAAATTTTGAGAGAAAAGATTTTGTTCTGAAACATTTATGATTTGGATACTTGCTAATCAATTTAATACAGAGTTCTTAAAAATAAATATTTTAATGCTAGCGTGGTACGAAAAACATTTCGGAATGAAAAAAAAAATAGTCGGGCATTTCAGGTTCATCTAAAGGAATTGAAAAATATGGCCGTTTTTTTCGTCCCAAGATCTACTATGAGTACAGACAAATTGATGCATCTTGGAAAATTTAAGAGCATGGCAGGACCTAGATATATAAAAAGTTATATACAGTCTATGTTTCAGAAAATTGAAAACTTACCTGGATTTTGATGTGCATTTTTTCCTGTCTGCAGAAGATAGCCAAATAAACAAACACACAAGTTTCATTTGATACGGTCCACTCAGTTACACAGTTTAAATCATCTATTTTGGCAGATGTCTATTGTCCATCTATTGTCCATCTATTGTCCATTTAAATCAATACAACTCACAACAGTAGTATATGAGGGGAGCTTCTCAAAGTTTTTTAACTTCTTTCCCAACTTAGTTTATTTTGGCACCTTCTGCAGGATCGAAAAAAATTGAAAAGCAAAATCAAGTAAAGTTTTTAATATTCTGAAACTTAAAATGCATTTAAATTTTATTTATCTAGGTCCGGCCATACTCTAAAACTTTTCAAGATGCACAGATTTGTCTGTACACAGAGTGAAATTTGTAGTGTAAATACGGTCATATTTGCGAAAAGGTTATGATGAACATTAAGTTGTTTTATAATCGGCAGATCTCATTCACACGGAAAACATTAGACCATGGACACTTTAAAGTAATAACACGTTGACTTTGAATTTCCCAGTCAACAGACTAACAGTGGGCCAACGTTGGCAAATTGTCGGTCCGTTGGTCGATCGTTAGTGTTGGCTGCACAACATTGGCCCAACGTTGGCAAATTGTCGGTCCGTTGGTCGCACGTTGATGTTGGCTGCACAACATTTGCCCAACGTTGGCAAATTGTCGGTCCGTTGGTCGCACATTGGTGTTGGATGCAAAAAAAAACATTGGCCTAACGTTGGCAAATTGTCGGTCCGTTGGTCGCACGTTGATTCTGGCTGCACAACATTGGCCCAACGTTAGCAAATTGTCGGTCCGTTGGTGGCACATTGGTGTTGGCTGCACAACATTGGCCTAACGTTGACCTGCTGTTGTAAATCCATATTATTATCTCATGTTGGTTATAAATAACCGGGCAAACGTTGGCATTATGTTAGTAGCATTATAGGGCCGATATGAAATTTTGTAAATAAAAATTGATTATGGAATATTTTACGCTTTATTTCTCTTGGGAGGCGGATAATTGCGATTGCTGCATGCTTTATGAAAAGTTAATATTATACTGAAAGTGTTCATCAACTGAAATTACATTCACAACTCTATGTTGGGCAAATGCTGGGCCAACGTTGATCCTATATAATTATACTCTATATATTAGCCAGGTAAAACTTATTCTGGAATATCATTACTGTAATAAAAAAAATGTATAACGTAAATATAGATTGCCTGGCTAAAAGTTTAAATTTATTGCAATAATTATTTATTATAACTTTTTTCATTAAACTTTGTGAAACATAATAATTTTGCAATTATATACAGAGTGATATTTGATACATCTAGCCTGTTAATCAAGCACATTCTGATAAGGTTGACCATATGTTAGACAAATTTCAAAGATAGTTGCTATGGTAATTAAGTTTATAGGAAATTTTATTGTAATGGGATGGTCACTTTTGTGGTTATTTCCTGTTGTGTATTTGAAAGAAAGCAGTGAAATGAAGAAAAGAAAAAGAAAAAATCATATCATCTGAGGTTCAAAGAGAAAGAAAGTAGCATGTAAGTTGTAACTTTAAAACTTCTGATATATATACGATTATGAATGACAAATATAATATGTTTTTTTTTAATCTGAGGGATGTTGTTCAAAATTAAAACATATAATTTCTAACATTTTATAATGTTGATCTTGAAGTTTATACGTTTCGGGCGAAATATTTTCTAGATTTTGTTTAAATCATTTCAATCCTAAATAATCATGAAATATTTGCCACTGAACATAAGTATCATCAAACAAATTGTAAATTACCAATAATTAACCATTATGGTAAAGCATGAAATATGCCTTTTGCCTTGATTTGTATAGGCAAGGGAAAATATTTAAAAAAAAAGAGTATTTTTTTTAACAATTGTAATGTGCCAGAACACCGGAAACACTGTATTTTTTTCTTCTTTGTTTATTTTTTTAGGAGAATTTAATATATTCTAAATATACATACATTGAGTATTCATTTATTTATTACTTTATTACAGGGACAGTGAAATAATTTTTATAAAGATATGCTAAACTGGATAAATGATTTAACATAAGACGGAGCCAGAAATAATGACAAAACAAAGTGTAGCAGTAAACAAAAGGAATACTCTTGTGAAAAAAAAACCATGTTGGGATACAGAACTAGAAAAATAACTGTATAAAATGAATTATCAATGCCTTCATACAGAGCTTGGATATTGCAACATAAACTGTAATGATATTATGCAAATGGGATATTAAATGAATTATCATTCTAGATCTGATTCAGCAACGTATAGATACAAACAAGTTTTTTTTTTAAACTTTGCTGGTTGTCTAGCTTTTAATAAATTATGTTTAATCATACCTTTGTATTTACATTATTTAAGAAAAATAGGTAACATGGATATATTGATTGAATTCATTCAAATATGGGTAAAATTCAGAAGAGAGAGATTGATTGGTTGTTGGTTACTGAAACGTCCATTGGCAAATATTTCATGCATGTTCAGGAAGATGGAGAGAAAGTGGCAAAATACAAAATTTTCGGGTAGTATGTCAGACACAACATGGTATAGTGGATCTGTAAAACGCAATAATTGCAACATTTTAAAAAAGTAATACTTTCGCCATTTTGAATTGATGTAAGAACCAGGAATTATTGCACTTGTTGCCTGGAAGGGATTTTAGTACCCTTCATATGGATAGAAAATTTTACAGATTGAACCAACGGAGTGCCGACGTTTGTTAACAGTTTTTATAACTACGTTGGCCCAATGTTTGTTCAACATCTGCAAGTTTTATTCCATCATTGGAACAACGTTGGGCCAATGTATTGTATAAAACCTTACAACGTTGTGCCAACGTTTAGCCATCACGTTGGTGCCAATGTAGGGCCACTTTGCACTTATACATTGGGCCAACGTTTGAAAACAACGTTTGGCCAATGCATATAGGTATGTTGGGCCAACGTTGTTCAAACGTGCCAATGTTGTCTGGGTTATGCATAGTTTGCAGGTTAAAATGTTGCCATTTTGATTTCAACGTCTTCATGATGCTGTGAAAATAATTCAAAATGAGAAATATCTCTGAAGATTTTTACAGTTTAAATTTATAATTGTGAATTGCTAAATGGGGTTTTCAGGAAAATCAGAATATTTTTCAGTGTAGAAAAAGTCTGGCATATATATATCGACAGAAGTCCGCTCTATCCCCGATCGGCTACTGTGCATGTGCAAATATTCATACATGCTCATATTACTATTAGTTAGGTTTTACTATGCAAATCCTTGCTATATGCTAAATATCAAAACAAGTATTTTCTGTGTGCAACAGTTTAAACATTGACTCTGTTATAGAGTTACTGTACTTGACACCTTTGCACGCTAATTCTGTCAGGATGGCTTGTATTTACACAATATCACAAATGTATCAAAGAGTTAGAATTAAAGTGACTGAACAATTTTGGTTTATGAAAACACATGACTCAGAATGTTCATACGAACCTTGCTACCATACTTTATGATGCTCTATCGCTCTGATTCGTAGTTTTTCAGATAAAATATCATATATTAACATTGTGTGTACATGAGAAACAGAAAGAGCACTGGATGTGAAAACGCATCAAAATTTTTCAGGAAGCTCTATTTGTATTTCCTGAGAAAAATGCAAAGAAAATCTCGGTTTTGGATAGGGTTGTAATGAGTATCCCAAGAAAAGTAATGAATCTACAATAGAAATATGTGTGTACAAACATTCATCTCTGGATCCATTTGTATGCTGCACACAATTACCGAGTAGTAAATATAGTATGATACGAAAGAAAGATAAATAAGTTGTTATTTCTTTTTTCTTCCTTTTTCGATGTTGCCTTTTGTATGCTTGCTCGTATGTTTATCCATTATTATCCTTCTTTTAATCAATATACCAGTACTAAAAAAACATGCACAAATAGACTAAGAAACAAGACTAATTCACGATGAATAAAACACAAAATATAGCTGGTATAGATTTTATAAGCAATAACAAACATACATCTAAACCAGCATTAACAATACATTTCAATATTCCACAAGGAACTTAACCTACTTTTAATCTTAACTGTTCACGATATGCTAATATTTATCTTTTTATACTCCCGCTCTTCTAACAATTATGAAAATAATAGAAGCATTAAGATGTAGATAACATACCAATTTAAGGTATCTCAATTTAAATAATCCTTTTTTTATGAAAATTAAAAAAATATGCAGTTTGCAATGCTAAGAAACATATACATCTTTCACTATTTTTTAATATTATCTGTGAAATAAGTTACACTCTTCTGCAAAACAAAAAAATCCATCGAATTCTGACATATAAATAAATCCACGCACACACACAGGAAATCATAAAACCAGAGTTAAAATCTAGGTATGAAGGTGAGGTATCCATACACATATTTACTGGGCTGTGGAGATCATTGTTCACTAGATAATGCAATGTAGATAGCAATAACTAGAATATTTGTCTCACTGACTGCATAAAATGGTACGGTTGTATTTATCTTGAAACAAACTTAAGACTTGAAAAAATAATGGGCTGACAATTGTGTACGTCAATGTGCATTTGTTCAACATATGACTCTTCAGTGGCACCCAAATCAGAATAGTAGAAATAAGGATGAAAGCTGTGAGATGACCTGTAAACGAGAGGAGAGAGATAACAAAGGGACATTCAAACTCATAAGATCATCAACTAATACTAAGCTTAGACACATTTTTTTAAAAATTTTGTGCCATTAAAAGTATGGTCAAATTTCGATTATTATGAAATTAAACTGAATTTTAAAAAGTATGATTTTATTTTAGTCATAGCTATATATCATTTGTTTATATATTCATATAACATTAATACATTTTTATTTTAATACCGATATCTTTCAAAACATCAATGAATATAATTGAATAATCAGCACTACTTGTATAAGTCTTTAACAGCTGGTACTTTTTTCAAGTCTTCATCGTAAATAATTCTATCATAAGTACAGATGTATTACTCAATAAATTTCATATAACTGATCATAACTGAAGATGTGCTGTTTAAGATAACATATTTTTTTTTATGATACAAAAAGTTCCTTACAAATATGGCTGTTTATAAAGGCTAAGCCCAGTTGGGTGAAAGGTAGATGGTAATTCTTATACAACCAATACCCTTCAGAAAAGATCATTTAATAAAAAAAAAAATTGTATAAGTATCATGAACAAAACCATCAGAGATCAGCCACTATTACCAAATTCTTCAAATAACACGAATAAAACAAAATATGCTACTGACAATGTTCCTGTCTTGTGTAGGTGCTCAAACAGGACGACATTCACTACTTAATTAGTTTAAAGTCTTCCTATAGATAAAGCACACAGATTTTGGTTTCGTTCCATTTGACAGTTTTAAAGCAAATGACATTTAAGGAAAAGTTTAAGTACGATGAACGCAAAATGGTGGCAATAACTATCACCAAACTTGGAGAGAATTTTATAAATAAAGCAGAACAGAAAAAGTAATACAATTTTCAAACAAAATTAAAAACAAAGTAAACTATATCACAGAATACTGAAATCAAGCTCGAAGTACTTATGGTGCTGCATAGCACTACAGGGAGATAACTCTGTAAAAATCAGCTGAACGTTTTAATCATAGTCTATTGTTAAGGAAGTATCAAGCTTCTCAATGATCAAAATTAGTGTTTGCCAAACTGCTATATGTCCAGTGAAATTTTTCCGATAAAGTGAGTGGTTTGAGTTTTTTGAAATATTATTTTGATATTTTTGTCAAAGGGTCAAAGTAATATTTTGTCAAAATTTTATGAAAATTAAAAGAGCTAAATTAATTTTAGTCAAGGTGTTTGGTACCATCTTAATAACCTGTCGATCAAAAATTATGCTGTCCTACAGATACAATCGATTGCATTTACTTAATAGAAGATTTCATTCAACAACGTCATAAACAGTACATTACTATTCTTGTACAATTTCAATAACAAAATAAACATTTTGCTTCAGATTATGAATAAGCGAATTGACATTAATCCCGAAAAATATGAAAAGCAATATTTTTGATTGAAATTAGCTAGTTAATTTCATAGCTCACTATACAGCATGGAATTGTTTAAGAATTGAATACTTCTTTTTGTAAATTTATTGGGGTGTAAAAGCGTTGACCGAAGTACATTTTGTATGAAGCGCGGAACGCTTCTCACTGAAACTGTGCGCACGGTCAACGCTTTTACAACCCTATAAAATTACCAAAAGAAGCATTCAATACTTATAATTACATATTTTTGCTAGGATAATGAAATCACGGTTTCTATTCAGTTTTTCTTTCCTGTACACTTTATTGTGGAAGCTCGTGTCATCATGATTGTTCCATTTCAGTTTGAAATGAAGGATAATTTCAGATTGGCGCGAGATTGCTGTTATCCAATCAAAATAACGTATTAATAATGAAATATACATGTAATGTAATTATTAACAGTTGAAGGGTCATATGGTGACCTGTAGTTGTTTACATCTGTGTCCTTTGGTCGTTTATTGGACATATGTCACTTGTCATGCAAATTCAGATTATCTAAATATCACATACTTAAGATTTGCACGATCGTGTCCACTTGGTACGTCAAAATTTGAAAAGAAAAGTATGATAGTGCATACTATCCTCATCAGCGTAAATGATCAAATTTATGATTTTAGTTTTTAAGATCAATGTCTTAATACAGGTATAAAAGAAACATAACATATTCAATAATCAATGAAAACAAGGCTACGTTCAGATTACCACTGTCAAACGGATGGACATCATATAATCCTTTATAACAATAGTTGGACTATTACTTAAAGGATCTAAGAAAAGAAAACAATTTTTTTGTATATGAAACCTAGTGCTTATGGAAAATAGGAGATACATAATAATCATAAATAACACACCACAGTGTCATACATAAGACTTTTTATAGGGTTAATAGAATAGAGAATCATGATTCAAATCTACTGAAAAAATTGACAAAAAAAACCAAAGAGAGTAAAATAGGGCAAAACAATAAACGATAGAGAAAAATGGGGTGCTAAATTATACAGATTACAGAATAATGGGCAAAAATAACAGTTACAAAAAAAATACTAGCATAAGTAAATGTAACATTACTTCTCAGAATCAATCATGTATACCTCGATGTATTGTCCTCCACAAACACAAATCGTTTTTCCTCGGTCGTCGGTCCAAACATCCATTGGTGGCTTTTTGATTTCATCGAATTTCCCTAGCAGTATTTTTCTTTCTTTTCCATCTGACGACAATGCATGCAACGACCCACTTCCAACACGATCTACTACCAAAACTATGCCTGATGGCGTGACTGTCCGACACTCTGGAGTTTTAAGTGAAGCAGATTTGTGACAAAACAGTTCTTTGCCCTGAATTGTGCTACATTTAACTTCTTGCTCTTTAGAAGTATAAAACAATTTGCCATCTTGGACTGCTAATCCGTTCAGTCCTGAATAAGTGTTTGTCTCAAGACACAAAGTTAATTTCTCTTTTGATAATGGCTGTATTGATGTTCTGAATTTCTGTATTTTGCCGTTCATCACAACATACACAAAGTTTTCATAGACATTCACTGCACCTACTTAAATGTCAAACGACAGTTTTCGTTGTTCTTCAAGAATATATTCACGAACATTCGCCACCATTAGTACTCCACCAGATGAGGAAACAAACAGACGCTTTTAAAATTAATCTTTTGTCAAAGCACAGACGTTTAAAATCTGGATAAATCTCAGCCACGACAGTTATGTTAACAATACCACCAGTTTTGATATTTATCATTTAGAGCCTTCGTTCTTTGGACAGGAAATGACCTCCATCAAGGACATGGTTTTGTCAATGAAAACCCCACATGTAATATTAGCATTTTGAATAAATATGTTTCGAAATTTTTGACAGACAAATTTTCAAAGTTAATTGGTTTTATTTCAATATCTTTGCACAGGTTATATAGTTCCTTTGTTTTAACTTTCAAGGGTATCGTTTCAACAGTTGTAGTTCCAAGGTCATACAATCCAGTGACTATCCGTGTAAGAACTTTGTTCTTGTTGACAGAAAGATTGATATCAACATCTGGACTAAATCTGATCGCAAATAGTGTAATGCTTTCTTTAATCTGGCTAGTCATAGTTTTCGAATGAATAAAAAATTGTGTTTCTGTGCCAAATATTCTAACGACTTCGGTTACTTCAATCCAGTGCTGTAATGTTCTCACGAAATCTCTAAGAAATTGTACATCCTCTTGAAGGTTTGAATCCTGCTCATCTTGTATAATACGCAGCTGTTTAATAAAGTTTCCAAACATGTCATCGAGCCTACACTTAATTTTCTGCACGAATTTTACAGCATCCTCTTCTAATGTTTCAGCAGTTGATTTTAGTTTTTCCGTCTTCTTTTCTTTATCTCCTAGAACCTTTTCCATTTCAAGTTTAATTTTCTGTAAGACCGTTTCTAATGATTCATTACTTCGTCTTGTCTCCGGTATTTCGTGAATTGTTTTGACATTTTCACATTCTCGGTGGCGTGAGGTTAAACACAATATGCAACACAGTTCGTCATGATCGGAACAGAAAGCTTCGATTGAACGGGAAGTGTGAAGACAGCATTTTTCTGATATTACTTCCAGATCGATACCAGAATCAATATATTTTGTATCTTCAATTGGGATGATATCGTGCGTTGAAGTTAGCTTCACCCATCCGTGCATAGTATTACATTTTTTACAAAAAGCTTCATGGCAATCTTTGCACCAGAAGCTGGCAATGGATGTTTCGTTGTGATGTTTACAAGTATGACACTCCTGCCCTTCAACGGTACCCACAGCGGTGTTGTCTTGCAGTAGCGAAGCCCATTTTTCAATGTCGGTCGTTGGGTCTTTTGGTTTAACAACAGTGTGACATACCGGGCATGCAAATTGTTTTGGTTTCGGTTCTTTGTTCTTTACTGTCGACAAAATAATTTCATATATGCATTGTTGACAGAATGAGTGAAGACACGGCAACATTTTGGGCGATTTCAATACCTCTAAGCAAACGTGACATCTAAAATGTTGTGACTTCGATTCGGCCATCTTGCATTCATATTTCTTATCTACATACTTCCTAATGCGAATGAACCAGTAACCAATAAATAAATTTGAAGTCGATCCAGAGTTAACTTTCAAAAATCAATACCCAGTATCAATTCAAAAGGTAAAATTGGTTTACAAGTATTAAATATACTATTTTCTGATCGAAATTACTTATTTTCTTCATTGTTAGTCGATATTTATGGGCAAAGTTATATAAATAGAATGCTTTCTAGTCACAATAAATTTCATTTAAATTAAGTGTTTTCGATGAAAAAATTCTTATTGGTATTATTGAACTATCGTTTTCTTTATCAGCTGTTTCAGCAGGGTCAGTTCATAGTTCGTGCGCTTAAAGAGTCCGAAAATACAGAATGTAAATCCGTTATGACAGATTCAAAACTAGTTTTTCGGTAAGAACGTTTTAACATGTAAAGTTGTTTCTATCAATCCAAAAAGTAAATGTTACATAAAGTATGTACAGCATGTTTAGTCAATGCATGTCGACGACTTTTGGTAAATAACTTTTAAATTAGAGGTGTAATACCACCAAATCATAGTACGTCACATCCGGTTGCATGTTGGGAGTTTTAAAGCACCATTATTTTTTTTATTTGGTGTTTCTATAGAATATTTTGGAAACTTGAGGTTACATGGTTACTAAAGCTTGTACACGGGAAAAAAAGGGGTGAACATTTGATTGGTTAACTTCCAGTGATGGTTATTTTCTTATATGCAATGAAATGTCATGTCAAATTTTGTCTATAGTACTGGACAGGATAGAACTTTTCTCGTGCCAAGTATTTCTTTATTTGATACAAAGATAAATTCTGCATAATTTTTTGAAAAGTGCAAAGTTAACAAAGACTAATAGGGGAAAATCAATGGTGGCATTACACCTATTGTTAGTGTCTAATATACTTCCAGCTACATGTGTTATTGATCTTAATTCGTGGGGTGGGAGCAAAAGTACTAAACGTATTGTATATAATATTAATCAGTACAGATCCAAATGATTTAGACTACAATCGCAATAAAACGTCTGAGAAAAGTATCGACCGCAAGTAGGACCATAAGTGTTCTTTACTGTATAGCATGCAATACATATTTAGTTATTTTTTTAATATATACATAATTACATTACATGTATGTTTCATTATAATACGTTATTTTGATTGGCTAACAGCAATCTCGCGTTATTCTGAAATTAACCTTCATTTCAAAATGAAATGTAACATTCATGATGACACGAGCTTCCACAATATAGTGCACAGGTAAATAAAAGCAAAACTTGATAGAAATCGTGTTTTCATGATACTATCAAATAAATGTAATTATAAGTATTGAATGCTACTTTTAGTAATTTTATAGGGTTGTAAAAGCGTTGACCGTGTGAACATTTTTAGAATGAAGCGCTTCCGCGCTTCATACAAAATGTACTTCGGTCAACGCTTTTACACCCCAATAAATTTCCAAAGAAGCATTCAATTCTTAAAACAAATATTAAATCAATTCTAGTACCAATAAAACAACATATTATGATCTTACTACGTTAAATGATCGCCTTTAAGATTAAGTTTATTCAATGGATCTATATTACTCATTTTTAATACATGTATAGAAAAAAACTTACAATAGTTTTTTTTAAATATGTTAGTACAAAAAGGAGAACATATTTGGACGAAATCATGAACAATCCAGAAGAAAATGTCGACTGTATGTATGATCAAGTATTTAATGTACAATAAATAAACTCATCATAGATCCCTTGATAAAAATTTTGTACGCCAGATGCGCGTATTTTTGTATGCCATAGCCATGATTTCTGCATCTAGTAAATTATCCCGTAAAACACCATTTCGAGCTATTAAACCCTAATCAATTCACGTGTTTTAGTGGATTCTTTTTTGTGTGTTGCATTAATAATCTACACAAAAGTTAATACACTAGTGAATTCAAACTTATGTTTACAATATTTGCACATGCACATTACAATGTTAACGGAGGTTGCCATATTGTAAATTCCCCAAATTGTATATCTGAATATTAAAAAGAACCATGAAAATAACGAAAGAACCGACTTCTAATATCACATGCGATACAAATATTTTATCTGTTCAAATCAATAACTGAAAAAAAATATTTGTTTGGGTTCTTTTTAACTTTTTATGAATATCTTTCAAGAAATGTAGACATGAGACCGCTAATTATGTTATTTCCATATATTTCTATCTCCTGTAAAATTAGTTGGTTTGCACTTTTCCAAGACATCGCTGATATAAACATTTCATACAACTTTATAAAAATTCGACAAGAAATGTGCGGGTGGGAGTGCTTATAACTATGTTCAATATAAATTACATTTCAAAGAGACATAACTCGTGTTTTTTTCTCTCTCCGTAAGAGTGTTTGTCTGATGGGATTTTTCTTTTTAAGCCAATCCGTTGTCAGTTTATTTTCAACTTATGAGTTTAACAGATAAAATCTAGTTACTATATACACTTCTCTACATACATATTCAGTACGGTAGTTATATGTTCATTAATTCTTGAAATTTGTTGGTCTAAAACTGTTTGCTTTAGACCGTCAACCACCCATTGCATCGATTTTATTACTCAAACTGCTGTCCGAAAATAGATGAGTAAAGTGTCTACAATCTATAAGCCTGACAATTTTCTGGTTTTCTATATCCCCTGCATCACCTAATTGCACATGTAACACCTGTCTCATTTTAGTTTATTTATTTTTCGCAAAATGGTGTTTATGAGTATAATTTTTAGGCACTTTTATAATGTTGTTATAGTCTCCTAGCAACACTCAGTCATTGTCCGGTTAAAGAGCTCAGCTGATGTGCCAGTACAGAATGTGAAATGTTTTTCCTTTAGGTTATTTCGATAGTGGTGCTCCCAAGAAATGGTAGTTCATATATACATACACAACAGTAGTGCTATAGCTTTAACTTCGTGAACTCAAAAAAATATATGTATAAAAAATCTGAACAAGATACCAGGCTTATACTGTAAATTCTGAAATTATTGCGTGCATTTGTTGTTGCAATTTTTGAAGAATGGACATAATTTATACAGATATATGCATCCGACATCAGAATGAGAGTACTTATTATTGTGATACTCGCCCAGTCGCATTATTCGCTTTAATAGAAACCTCGCAATGATTTCTAAATTTACAGTAATTTGGTATGCCATACGCTAGTTTTGTCTGCATATATACTCATTTGTGACGCTCGATTAAAATCAGTAGAAATCTAAATCAAACATGAAGTCGAAAACCGAAAAATCATGTATGTTGTGGTAGAGTAACAAATATTGTTACTTTGTTTCATGTACATTATAAGAATTGCATTAAATGGGTGTAAACACTAGCAATGCAGTTCGCCAATTTAGAGGATACGTCTTTTGATACCCACAGTTATCATATTTTTCCAACTTTAAACGATTTGAGCTATTAAGAGGTGTTACAATTAGAAAACGAGAATGACATGTAAGAAAAATATGTAATTTTTTCAATTTTTTTTTTTTGTGAATGTTGCTTTCAATTTTCTAAATTTGCCTCCTATTTACTTATGAGTATAAGTTTCCATTATTTTTCATACCCATTTTTATCAATATACCAGTATTCACAAGTGGACTATGAAGTCACACTAATTCATGAAGAAAAAGACACAAAATATAGTTGGTATAGATTTAATAAGCAATAACAAACATACATCTAAACCAGCATTAACAATGATATATATACAATTTCTCATTTGGCAAGGGAGTTTTATGTACAGTAGCAATACTCTGGCTCTACAATAGGTACACAATTATACATGGATTTATTAATATGTATTCAGTTTGGCTAGAAGTATGTAAGACTGAAATCAGGGGTCTTTGATAGTTTTATTGCTTTTTAAATTTTTTTAATTCTAGCATTGTTTAAACAGATACTACTTCATTGAGATTGGAACACTATAAGTCTGTAAAGTGAAACCAATTTACATTCATACCAAATGCAACTCAAGTAAGTGATTATATGAAAATTATGAAAATTATAGATTCATTTAGCGTACCAATTTAAGTGCATCTCAATTTAAATATGAACATTCAAAATCTAGGAAGTTTGCAATGTTACGAATCAGTTTGTAATGAAACGAAACATATTTGTATGAAAAAAAAATATACATCTTTCACTTCGTTCTAAGAATATCTGTGTAATAGTTATCACTCTTCTGCAAACCCATACAAAATTCATTGAATTCTGACATATAAAGAAACCCATGTACATGTACAGGAAATCCATAAAACCAGAGTGAAAATCTAGGTATGAAGGTGAGGTATCCACACACATATAAACTGGGCTGTGGAGAACATTGTTCACTACATAATACAATGTAGATAGCCATAACTAAAAAATGTTGGTGTCACTGGCTGCATTAAATGGTAAGGTCTTTTCAATTTTGAAAGTAAACAAGGACTTGGAATAAGTCATCGAAAATAACTGGCTAATAATTTTGTATGTCAGCTGGCATTTAGTCTATTAATGACTCGTCAGTGGCAATCATATTAGAACAGTCGGAATAAAGATTTAATCTATCTCATGAACATCTGTAAAAGCATCATGTTAAAGCTTAGTAACTTTTTTTTTTCTGATTAAAATATTTTTTTCTCTCATTCCTTTTTTTTGACGCAGTGGCATAACAGGTATGGCCAGAATTAGTTCTAAATCATAATGCATAATAAAGATTGATTTAGGATTTCAAAAAAAGTATAAATTTTTGGTCATGACTATCTACCTTTTGTTAATATATCAAAATAACATTAAAACATTTTTTTTTCAATACCGGTATTTTTCAAAACAACAATCTACATAATTCCATAATCATCACTACTTATATAAGTCTTTGACTGTAACAACTGGTACTGTTTTCAAGTCTTAATCATAATAAGTCATTCTACTATAAGTACACACGTATTACTGTAAATTCAGATGTTATTGCAAGGTTTTTATTAATGCGAATAATGTGACTGGGTGAGTTTTGCAATAATAAGATCTTGTATACATGTATTTGTATGCAGATTTTCAAAAAAATCACAAAAATTAATCTCACATTTTTGTCTATTCTTCAAAAATCGCAATAATAAATGCACACAATAATTTCTAAACTTACAGTACTTAATTAACTTAACATAACTGAGCATGAATAATAAAGCTATGTAACTGAAGGATGTTCTGTTTAAGAAAACATAAATCTATGTAAACCATGATACAGAATTTCATTTTGCACATCGAAATACCCTTTTTCTAATCAACTATTTGAGTCCTAGTATACATATTCTTCAAATCACTGATCTGAAGTGAGTTTTAAAACCTTGGGCAAGTTCTTCAAAATTACATAGCAGTTTAGGCTAAGCCCAGTTGGGTGAAACTTATACAGAAATTCTAATATTTTCAATATCCTTTAGAAAAAGACATTTAGTTAAAAACAATTACATATTATTATTATTATGTGTTTATCTGCCTTACTGTCATACATATCTCTATCTCAAATGTGAAATCATAAATATAGCACATTTTTTTTCTTCAGAAAATCAAGAACATTTACAATAATGAGTTACAAACTTTACTGATGAAATTAAGGGTCGTGAATTTATTCTTGAAAGCAAAATTCCAAGCATGCTCTGAGCATCTTTTCTAAATAAACTCATATCATCAACTGGTACTCAATGTAAGGATCAGAGCTTTTAAACTGAATAGGCCAAGAGCAAGTCGGAAGATTGTTTTCAAGAATAAACATACAACCCACAAATAATTTGACGAGCTAGCATGTTGCAGTCACACTGAAATAAAAGGCAACACGCCTTTCTTTTATAAATAAAATGATTTCTTTTTTCATTAATGACATGATTGGGCAAACACTCTTGCGAGCCGAGAAATAAGCTTATATTTACAAGCACATTCGTAATGATATAATAGCACTATATTATATGTGGTAAAATGTTTCTATTCAAAGGGTCAAAGGTCATCACTAGATATGAAATGCAGAACTATTAATAAAATGCATTGAATAGAATCTACTAAGGACTCCAATTGTTTTGATCTACTTCATTAAAGAAAAATTTTAAACAAGGAAGTTAAAATATCATTTTCACTTTCAATTTGTTTTACATTTTAAGTAAAAATCCTACACATGAATTATGTCCAAACCATACTTAAGTTTTAGTGGTTTGGCCATATGATTAAATGTAATTTGTTCTCTATAACTTTAAATGTGTAGAAAGTTCTTATGTCCTTGCAACAGTCATGTACTCAAACCATACTCTTATATTGTTTCCAAGAAATTTATGAAACCTTTAAAATTGTAGGTAAAACTACAATTTTTTAAGCAGAATGCAGATCGCAAAGAATTGGAATCCAAAAGAATTCTTGGCAGTGAAATGAGATGCTTTTTTCTAAATGTTTATTTCTTTTAAAATTAACTTTATTTAATCAAAATTCAGAAATTTACACCAGCAAAAAACCTAATTAAACTGCTGTTACCAAGTTGATAAATTAAGATACCTATAAAAAATTTTCACTCACATTAATACAGAAAAAATTTCAGCAATTCCCATTTTTAGCTAACATTACATTAAATCTTTTTCTAAGTGCTATATTTCTGAATTTGATTTTTTCCCTTTACTGCAATTTTTTCAAGATCACTCCACAATTTTTATCTCATAATAAAGAATTGAATATGTCTAATAATGTCAGATATTTATTGTGTAAACCCTCTGACCTTGACCCTTGTGATACACCACACAATTTATTCAAGAACACAATATAATATCAAGCTGCCTCATCAATGACTAAATACACAAGTTTATAAATGATATGGTGAGTTTCAGAGCATGGCGCCCCCTACTTCTCAATGTCTCACAAACCATTCTTCAGACTTATGGGCTTGTAAATTAACGAGGTAAACCTAGGAAAAGGGAGATGACTCTTCTCTTTAAATCAGTAATGTGTTTGAAATAATTGTCAGTTTCAGCAATGCTTGTGAAGCATTCATGGGACACAGATTTTAATTTAACTGTGTTATTTAGAAGCTTAGAATATATTTATGAAAAGGGTAAAAACAAACGTAAAAGTGACTTGAGTAAAAGTAATGTCCTTCTTCCTCGGTCTCCCTTAAATAACAACATATTTCTTTCAATTTGATAACGTAAGCTCTAAAATAGGGTACTACAAATAACATTAATAATTTTGGTCGTATAAAAATTACGATAACAGTTGGGAAAAGGGATGTTTAATGATTAACCTGTAAAAGCATTTCCCCTTCAAAACAATATGGAATTGCACTTTATGAATAAGGTTCTAATACAACGAATTTGGACAATTCCAATCTATTGGTTGGACTGATCTTCAAGAAAGGCTATCATAGACAAAATGTCAAAGATGTATAACTATATGGGGAATTATAACAAAATGGGACTTACAAATTTAGTCAACTTTGCCTCAGGAAACACAGTTTTGATGTTAATTCCAATAATTTATCAACTGAGAAATTATCAATATTATTTAAATTTAACTGTTGCTCAATCAGGATGTATTATGTTGTTTTGTATTGCTTAATCAATGTTTGTAACTAGCCAAAAGCCAAAGGTCAATCAAGACAATCTACCAAGTAAATTGGAAAACCATAAATTTAATGATAAATGTCTATAAGTTGTGTTTCCTACCTCAAACCAACAAAATATTAATATCTCATGGAGTACACATTTACACAAAGTGCTCTTAAAAATCAAATTTATGAACACACTATTGTTTTTCATTATTCAGAAAAATAACAGCAAAATCGAAAAGGTAAAATCTATTTGTTATCAAACAATTCTTGCAAATATCAGTAAAAAAAACCCAGAAATTACTAATATCGATAAACCCTTTACATAAAACCTCATTATCAAAGTATGAATAAACATTTTTTTACTAACAAATAAATCAACAAGGGACAAAACTTCATTAAACCAGCCCAAACAATGATATTTGATCTGTATAACTTTACCCTGCTTGCTCAAGTAACATCCCCTTTGGAAGAGTTTAAAAAATAACCCTTCTTTGACGAAACTGAATAATAAATTAAATGTTTAATTGAAGGCTTAGCCAACTACTTCAAGTATATTTAGCTTGAAATCATTTTATAAATCACGATTAAGTCATATATTCTAAAAATTTATGAGAACAAATTTTTATTTCTTTGGTTTATTTTGAGCTGAATTTCTATAAAAATCCTTTAACTAATATAACAAAATGTTGTGTTTTGTAAAGGCTTTCCTCTTAGGATTAATATATTTGTTTTGAAAGCAAATCTTTAATAAAAATACCCTTAGCAAATCATCCTCTATATGAAAGCCCTTCATGTGAATACCAAGAGCTTTCATAAAGAGAATACTTGGACCATGCTTAAGGGCTGCTGCTAAAGGTGTTTGCTTCTAAATTTTTCAATTTTTCAACACTATTTTATAGCCCTTTTATTATTTTTCAGAGCCTGACTTACTATGAAATGGCCTGCACAGAGTAACTAGGGGGCAAATGTGAAAATCTGTGGTAGGAATGGTAAAAGCCACTCTTTTCCAAATTCTATAAAGCATCTACTATCAACTGCTATGTGAAAATGTTTTTACAGTGTCGTCACGAAAATATTAAATAAAGATGTATATTCCAAATTTGTACACAATACTTATGCAACAAATATAAACAATGCAGTACTCAGTGACAATGTCAACAATGAAATAAATAATAATTAATTAACAACATTCTTTGACAGTCTCTCTACATATAACCATACAACACTGGGATACACTGAACACACACATTCAACCACACCATGTAAATTATACAATTTCCTTTCTCAAAAATCGATCACTCATTAAACATTATAATTTCACATCAAAATACTGTAAATTCAGAAATTATTGGGATGTTTTTATTATTGCGACAGGGTTATAATCGCAATAATTTAAACTCGCATTTCGAAATTTTTTTTATATGAATTAAACAGGATTTTTCTCAATATCGCAAAATTAAAATCGCATTTTAGTCTAAAATGACAAAATCGCAATAATAAATGCACGCAATAATTTCTGAATTTACAGTATCCATAACATTTTTTTTCAAATCTCAACAAAATTCCGAAAAAATTTACAACAAATGCACGGATCAAATCTTTTCCAACTCCTGTCATGTACTTGGCCATTACTATGCAGAGAAATTTGTCTAATACGAACCCTGTGTAATACAAACACAAGCCAGGTTTCAATGAATTTCAATATACATATACATTAATTTTTATGAATGAGGTAACATTGTAAGGGTCCTAGATCTGTTCTAAGAGCAAGCTGCAAGCATGCTTTGACATCCTCTTTAAAAAAGAGGATCCTCAGAGCAGGCTTGTAACTTGCTTCACAAGAACATGTTTACAGTTGTAAAGAACTACTGTCAACATCAAAACAGTGAATAAATTGAAGAAAAACGTTCATTATCATCTTTTTGAACGAGAATTCAAAATTAGATAAAAAATTCAAACAGAGCCAAAACATTAAAAGTTGGATCTTAATGACCACAATAGATGTTCAGACGATGCCTTTTAAAATCTGCACCGTTCATTTACTTTCAAAAGTCGTGTTTACAAATAAAACACACATCTTATATAAATTCTTAAATGTGTATAACAAGAATTTAATTAAAAAGGCTTGTCTCCTTTTATAGATTCAAAGTTTTCAGTGATGTGTGGTATAATTACATGCCGCAAACTGAGAAACACTATGACAGATATTCAATAAAATGTCATTAACTTCAGGTAGAGATTACGTGTTGTTATTCACGTTATTTGTTCGTTCTTCTCAATAAAATGGCCAAAGGTATTATGTACAGAAATGAAAACTGATTATGGGTGAATGAAATGAGACAAAGAAGTTAATAATTTGCTTAGAAACATATTCTGGTTATTTGACTTTCATTTCTGCAATTTGTTACTAATTGCTTTTTTTTCATTTACAGTTAACAAACAAATTTCTTTTAGAACATCTGCTATAAAGAGTAAAGCACTTGCAATCTGTTTACATTTACATTGTATACGTAACAATGACTTCCTGGTTGTGGGTAGTTTGATGACCTATGACCTTATCATCAAAATTCATCATGTGTTAGCCCTCCTATAATGGAATTAAGTAATTTGAAAAAATTTAAAGCAATAATTGAAGTTAACTGGCTTGAAGTTGACCCATTGTATTATTGATGTGGTCCATTCATGTAGACATGTAGATCTGTATCTATTACATTTATTTATAATGAGACAAACAAGGAAGTGGGCAAAATGGTCAGTTTAAAATAGTGGGAATATTTATGGTGATTTTAATGTCTGTGAGAGAGCCCTTAAATGATGCTAAAATATCCTGTTCAATTTGTTTTTGACATACTTCAAGAATTATGATCATTATCATATTATTATATAATATACATGATTTATATTTGTTTTCAAGGAACAAACCTTGACAGAAATAATACATATTCAGTCTGTACCAAATTCTTATGCAACTTCTAGTCCAAAGACCAATACTCAGAAATTTTCCTAATGTGTCTAAACAAAATTTTGCAATAACTTACTAGTTTGAATAAAATTTTACTAGTCTGGGGCATCAGACTAGAGGCTAACAGAGCAGAATGTGCTTGAAAACCTATTTTAACTTTTGAGAATAATGAAAATCCAGAATACAAGAAAATATGACAACATATTTTTGTTTTACAGTACTACTTATTTTGTAAAATAAAATTTTCTAAAGATTGGCAGTTAGCTGCACAAAAAATAGTGATAAGTGCTGGGAATTCTGTCTGTTTTTTTCTTCCCTACTGTCACAGTGTGTCTACACTACATTCTCTTCAACTGATGGAGTATGACTTCAAAATGCTATATTGTACATGGCTTTGACAAGGAGTCTAAAACGGGATCAACATTCATCCTCATTCACACAGTGCCTGATTAGATTCGTAATATCTACAAAAAAATTGCACAGAAAACAAAATAGTAAAATTATTTTCATTTATAATTTTTCCTTTTCAATTCTCTATATGATTGAATTACTGTATTTTTTTCAACTTTGATACAAAGTGTCCTATAAATGTGTAAAGACACAAAATAAATATTTACAATTATCAACACAGTGAATTGTGAATAAGGTACTACAAATGTAGCATATGATTGGATGTAAGGAGACATGTGACAGATTTATAAATATAGCCTTGAGGTGAGGTCATGTGACTTAAATGAATCTGATTGTTCAGATCATGTGACAACAAAAGAACAAAATGGCATCAAAGGTCATGCCACTCATGCATGGAATGAAAATCACAAATAAAACTGCTGAATGCAGACATGTGAATTGACAAACACTATTTTACAAATGCAAGAAACAATATAAATAATGGGATACATTTTTACACAATATTACCATGAAGCACTTTACTTACTTTTACCATAACTTTCATACATATAAACAACAATTTAACAACTTCAATAACAAATAAGACTAGTAGTAATGAGAATTTGTGAAATATGCAACTATCTTTCTATGACAGCTACAGGGTTGTCTCCTCTTTGGGATGAGTTATCTCCCCTTTCAAATATTCTTTGAACTGGAATTTCACTTTTTCAAATCAGTGTCTGTGAATGTTGACAAGATACAACAAATGGAGCTTATGCGTTGAATTACTTCCTTTTATATAGATGTACATAAGATGACTTCTGCATGAATTCATGTCATGTAAATGCATGTCATATTCAACATGGAAAAGGACTCAATTAGGAGGTAACAGAGTACTATGATCGGACTTTTGTTCAAAGTAAAAACAACACTGTTTCATCAAAAGTCTGCAGATTTCGTTTCTACAACTGAATGAAAGAAAACCACAATTTCACATTAAATTTGTGAAAGATTTCTTTGAGAAAGGACCTTAAAAGTCCTCAAAGAAAAAGTTTAATCTCCATTTGATAATGCACAAATAAAAAACGGCTCCTTAGAGCTGACACTAGACGTCTCCTTTGTCTGTGGAGGCACCGCTGTCTTTTCTGGGCAAACCTGTCATTAATGAGTGTAATTCGTTGCATTCGTTGTCACTTAAGTTATTGTCTTCATCCTCCAGCTCTATATGAGCCATAATATTTGTGGTATGTGGTGAAGTCTCTGCACAGAATGTGTCCGAGCCATGGTATTGGAAACTAGGCTGATGTCTTATTAGTACAATGGCTTCTGCCCGGCTGTGTTCCTCTGGGGACGATAAATGTTCTGTGTCGTCCCCGATGGCAGAGGCTGTAGCTCCACTTTCAGCTTCAGCATGCACAGTCTCTTGACTACTATTTAACTGCAAAAAATAATGATTCATATAATTATAATATACTGCTAGTGTATTTTACGTTAACAGACAACAAGGATAAACAACTTACGAATTTGCTCTATACGTTTATAAGTACTGTGGATTCATTATTACTTGTGGAGTCAATTTTCATGAATTTTGTGGGTATAGGCCTAGGTGAACCATAAATTAAAATAATGAACAAAGTATACATTTTCTATAGGCTCTCTTCAAAAGTTTAATAAATTTATTGTATAATGAAATATTCATTGTTTTGATCCTATATATATATGAATAAAGAAAGACAAAAAAGGTACACACTATTTTTTTCTTCTCTCTTTTCAATAACATTCAAACCTTTTCACGGTATTTTCTTCAATTTCAAAAGCTGGGACTCGCTATATACTTTTTTTTTAAAAAGTCACTGATAAATTATGTCTTTAAAAAGATGACTTTTGAAATCGTGCACTTTCCTATATTTCCTATGTCAAAATGCTTATGTTATTACTTCATAGTAAAAACAAATTGTTTGGTGACATTATTTAGGCCAATTGACCCTGGGTCAACTCATGTAACTCTTTAATAAACTTTAAATTGGTGCATAAAGATTAAGTTTAGATTTTGTTTTCCTCTTTGTCAAAGTGAATTCATATAACATGGTAGAAAATACTAGTGACTTTTTATTAGTTTACTACAAATGTAGGTTAAATAATCACAAAGCTGACTTAGTATAATTGTATAACTTTTTCCGACTTAAATCTGACCAACTTAAAATAAAGATCATTTGTTGTGTCATTTTCCACACTTGACAAACCATGTAAACACGATTGTAAACAGGAAAGTAATATTAAGGTCAAGCAAAATTGTAACATAGAAGAAATTGAAATAAAGATTTAATTCTGTTGTTAAAAAAAAAAGGTAAAGCCAAATTGATATAGTTACATTTAGTCCATAATCCAGACCATTAGACCATGTCTGTTTTAAATTGGTTTCAAAACTTTAAAAAAAAATTCAAAAACCAATCAGTCAATCAGAAAAAAACAAACTCATATACTAAACAATAACCCTGAATACTTTGGTACCAAGTTCTATCCTAATCAACTTAGGTTACAATATACATATAGATCATTTGGCCGTGTCTGTTTTTAAATATTTTTTGGGTGTTAAGTCAAATTTTCAAAACCAATCAGCTACCCAGAAAAAAAATAAACTTATACTAAACTAAACCTGCATACAGTTTGATACAAACTTAAAACACATTACTTTTGTTAAAAAATTTGATCTGGTTTATTACATTTATTGCATATTAATGTTTTTAATTGGAACTAAATAATTATTTAGGATATATAAGCATATGACTTTACTTTGAAAATTTCCTTTAAAATTTTTCAATAATGAAGTTCTTAGCACAGAAAATAGTTTGATCTGACATATATATACTGCACATCCAAATCTATTTATAGCATGTGATAAAAGTACACAGGTAAATGAAACACAGAATGTAGATGTATGGTTAGCTCCTAAATATGTTGAACTCATGGAATAACAGCTATATACTATAAAGTAGCCTAAATAATCAGTCATTATATTTTCCTACTTTAAATGCCTACATTTACCCCTTCGCCCCCAATCCACCTGTAGTAGTGATTGCAACCGCCATTCTTAGATGGCCCGTATATATGATCCTCCATACTTTTTTTGAACTGCCCCAGCTGATCTGTGTTGATAGCAGGAAGTTCAACCATGCAGTTCATGGTCCATAAACTCTTCCAAGATGTGTTTTTATGAAAATATGACAACCTTAATGCCTTTCTTTGAGTTCAAAATCGGAAAAATGTGAAAAGTAGCCCAAATCAGGTGGGGTGGGATTCATTTAATGGCCACTACAGTAATGGTATGGCCCGTAAGTAATAACTATTATCCTAATATGCATAGGTGGTACAGGACACAAGGAGGTATAATATGGCCAAAAAAAAATCTGGTCTTTAATATTTCAGAAATCTGTAAAAACGGACATTTAGGCAGACCTGGCTTGCCAATAATAATTCCCCAGCGAGACACTCAAGTCACATTTACTTCCAGTCAGTATGGATGGACAGTTGTAACTACAAGGTAATAATTGAATAACAAACAAAATTTTGTCAATGTCCACTTCTCAAGGTCCTATTAAAATTGAAAAAGTCTGCAATGACCATTTTTCAGCTGGGGTGGGTTCAAACCCACCAGAAAATATGCCTGCTTTTCCAAAAATCTCTTGGGGTCGAATCAGTTAACGACTGAAATCCTAGTCAATGAAAAATTGCCAATTTAAATCATTCCAAATTAGCTCAGGATTTAACTATGTTGATAACATTAAGCTACCGCTGATTGGCTCTCTCATCCAGAGAGCTCCAATCAAAATCCTTGATTCGTGACACTTTTTATAGTATAAAATGTGCAGGCCCTCGCAAGTTGAAAAGACAAAGGACTGAATTATACTGGTTAACTGTGAAGTGGTCTAGTTTGGCAGAGATTTCACGATTTCAAAGACCTAACCTGTTCAAGAGGTTTTATTCTTGCATTTTTCTTGTTCCTGATTGTTATCTTCCTTAAAGTCAAATTTACGTGATAGAATAATTTCCCGATTTCACCTAAATATTGAAATTAGCAAAAGTAAACCCCTTGCAAAAATTTTCAACTTAAAAACTAAACTAAACTAAAAGTAACCTTTTTTAAACACAGCAGAAAAGGATCAAAAGGATTGCAGGAAAAAATTTATTAACATGGTTAATATTCAAACATTTTCTGTAACCTTTTTTTCTTTCTTATCACGGACCAGTAAGCTGATGAAAAACAAGAAAATCACAAATTTGACCTTTTTCTTTTTATAAACCTGACCTGTTAGAAAAACACTTGGATTTAATGTCAAAAACAGATTATGATATCATTGTTATTTGACCAAGATGATTAAAGAGGGAAAAGTTTAAACTTAAAATATTATATTATGTAATAGTAACAAAAGATTTCTAACAGTAAGACCTGTGGGAAAGAATTTCGACTTCCTTGCTATTTCAAATATTTCAAAAATGCCTTGAAACATAAACAGACTGAAGATGGATTTTTTTAAAACTTCCAAATTTAAAAACTAAATCCCAAAACTTCCTAGGCTTGCCCTCCTCCCCCTTTCCCTAATTTAAATTAATCCATACTTTATTCCTTTCCAAAAAAATTAAAATAATCCATCTTTTATTCAATTACCGTTTAATTCCTGATTGTTTTGAAGAATTCTTGAGTATAGACTTTGGTCAAAAGCCAGGATGTAGACAAATGGTGGAAATTCTTTTAACTTAAAAATTTAAAGACTTCATCCTACAACTCCCTAGGCTTGCACTTTTCCTCCCACACGCCAATAAAAATTAATCCATCTTTTATTCAATTACAGCTTGATACTTGAGAATTCTTGAGTAGATTGAGATTAATGTACAGGACATATACTAATGATGGAAATTCTGTAAACTTACAAATTTAAAAACTACATCCTAAGACTCCCTAGTCTTGCCTCCCTCTCCCTCCCCCTAAAAAATTTAATCCATCTTTTATTCAATAACAGTTTAATTCTCAATTGTTTTAAAGAATTCTTGAGTAGAATGAGGTCAATGTCCAGGACATATATTCAAATACTTGTGGTTACATCTGGTCAAAAACTGATGCATATATTAACTGTTATCTAAAACTATCAAACAACTTATTGCATTATCTACTTCATATAGTTTCCTGATTTCACTCAAATCTCCCAAGGACAAAAGTAATTGAGGTTGATATGAACACTTAAATGTTATCAAAATACAAATATTTTTCATAGACTGTACATACATTGCATTTCAATGTCAATGTCAATGGCAGTCACCCTGTCCAAACAATCAGAACAGACAATTTTTAAACAAGGCTTTTAGCAATCAAAAAGCAATTTTAGGGATATTCTAAAAGTGATTGTGTAGGGGGAATGGGAGGCCCTCAAATTATCTATTGTGGATGGTTGCACTTTTGTGTCAAATGTTAATTTTTTCATTAGAAACATCAGCTTTCATTTTTTCTTGATCTGCGTGCCCTAGATAACTCTAGGACATATCCTAAATATTGAACCCAGATTTCACTATAATACTCTTAAATATTTTATAATATATCATACTGTTACATGTATTATAAAATAAATATCTTTAAACCAAAAATTAAACTGATTCTATCTGTAAAACTGAACTGTGGGATGTTCATTGCTTAAATGTATATATTTTTGGATTGATTGATTGATTGATTAAGTATTGGTGTTTAATTTCACTAAAAGCACTCTTGCTATATTGTTGCAGCTAGTTTTTATTGGTGGAGGAATCCGTAGTGAATGGAGAGAACCACCAGCCTTCCACAATAAAAAATGATTTTTTCTTTTTTCTTTACAAGAGTTAGGTGTACACATGTAGGTTACATTTCTGTAAATATAGACAATGCAATTTCCCATAGGAACTCCCATTGCGGCTAAAACTGTGCCACTTTTACTATGAAGTTTCGCAAAAAATTATATCCTACACAATGTCCTAGAATGGAAAGTTTATATATGCACAACTATTTTATTCAAAGGTCAAAACATAGGGCTGTGCATTATATTTTCAACATTTATATGCCCCAAACTTGTTAGAGTTTAAACTTATACAAAAATTCTGTACTACCCCTACCTTCACTTTGGGCCTACTTCAGAATTCAATTTTCACCGCAACCATATGTTTTTATACTGGTAACATTCCCAAGTTATGTCTCTATGAGATGAAACATAGAGATCATATCTGGGAACCAGTGCTTAAACAAAACGAAATATCTATGAATATTATATATCTCCCCAAAAGAGGCGTGGTTTGGGAAACAGCTGTATTTACAAAGTGCAACCTGTAGGTTGATTTGGTTTGATATACTGTCTAGTATTCCAGTGATTCCTCATTTCCTTTTTATGCTTCTTTTCTAGTTGTCTCTCTATCTTCATGTTTTTGTGTTTTTTATTTAACAATACTTATGTCATGAGGTCTGCAGGTTAACTATAATGGATGTGTATAATAATATTTTTCAGTGGGTCTGACAAGGTTCTTCCATGCTATTTTTACTTTAAAAGGAGTGTTTCCAATCATTCTAGTAATATAAGCCTCTAAAACTTGTATTTTTTTCAGATTTTTTCCATGGATAATTTTCAATCTGAATGAAATACAGACCCTGTGTCCACACATCACTGACAATGATCTGAACATGCTATGTTCTACCTTCAGTTTAAAGACCTTTCAGGATCCTCTGGTTTTATCATAATGATAAACACCATCAAAAATTTGAAAGCTGAACTTTCATTGGCTAATATTATAATTACCAAAACAGAGTAATGTATTTTTAACATGTGTATGCATGTGTGCTTAAATCCAAACATGTTTATGTTGAATTTGATATGATAAACAGTAAGTAAGTTATTACCTGTTTAGGTAATATTAATCATGATAATTTAATTCTAGAATTTAAGCGCTAGATTATAGTATAGTAAGTCTAGAATTGTCATTCGAGATTCGCCTTTCTGACAGTACAGTATCGTTTTACCACCCACCCACCCATCCTTTACTTCAGAAGAAAGTACATGTCATCTAGTAAATAGTATATTATGATCTATATTTAATATAGAGTGGGTGGTAAAACGATACTGTACTGTTAGACAATAGAAAAGTATTCTATAAGTTGAAGAACAAAATCTTTACAGTAATACTGTAAAGATTTTGTTCTTCAACTTATAGAATACTTTTCTATTGTAGATAATGTTTATATGTGATGGCAGCGGTCGATGACAGCAAATTGAACATTTTGTGTTTTATTTGTAATAAAATAAGCTTCTGCGGTGTCGTGGCGAGCTGATATTGTCTAGTTTTCTTTATAAATTATTTATATTCTTTTGAAGCATAGAATAAGAACATATACACCTGTCCTAAGTCAGGAGCCTGTTGTTCAGTGGTTGTTGTTTGTTGATGTGGTTCATAAGTGTTTCTTGTTTCTCCTTTTTTGTATAGATTAGACTGTTGGTTTTCCTGTTTGAATTGTTTTACACTAGTATTTTTGGGGCCCTTTATAGCTTGCTGTTCGGTGTGAGCCAAGGCTCCGTGTTGAAGGCCGTACTTTGACCTATAATTGTTTACTTTTTACACATTGTGACTTAGATGGATAGTTGTCTCATTGGCACTCATACCATATCTTCTAATTTATATATAATTGTCATAATCATATCATTGTACACAATGTATTGACACAGGAACTATGTTTTAATCAGGCTGGACAATTAATTTCTCCATTTTGGAAAAAATGTCTTTTCTACTTACATGAACTTGCATGCCATACTCTCTGAGGATGTCTAGCTTACACATTGGACAGCTTCTCTGGTCCAATAACCAGGGATCAACACACGACTTGTGAAATATGTGTCTGAAATAAAATAAGTAGGCATTATGAACCAACAGGTCCAAATAAGGGTGAATTTGAACCAGAAGATCCAAATAAAGGTGAATTTATGAACCAGAAGGTCCAAATAAAGTTGAATTATGAACCAAAGTTCAGAATAAGGGTGAATTATGAACTAGAGGGACCGAATAATGGTGAATTATTAACCAAAAGGTACGCATAAGGATGAATTATAAACCGTAAGGTCCAAATAAGGTTGAATTATGAACCTGAATAGTTCTGAATAAGGGTTAATTATGAACCAGAAGGTCCAAAATAAGGTTTGAAGGTCTCAATAAGATAAAACATTCAAATTGTAAAATTTTCTTCTGCAGCAAAGTTTGAGCGTACTGATAACAGTAACAAGAATGTAACTATCTCCAGTGGATAAATAATATTCAAGGGAATCATGTGGTAGAATCTATATTCATAATACAGGCAGCGAATTGGATTAAAAATATGTAAAATTATCAGTTTCATATACTGTGTATTCATTTGTGGAGTACTTTTATCATGAATTTGAGGTTAAGGTGAACTCAGATTTAAAATGAACAAGGAAATACAAATTTCCTATTAGGATATGTACAAATGTATGTTTACATAACTGAAAAGTGTCATGGTAAGCATATAAAAATAGGAAGATGTGGTATGATTGCCAATGAGACAACTCTCCACCAGAGACCAAATGATATAGAAGTTAAAACAACTATAGGTCACTGTACGGGTCTCAACAATGAGCAAAACCCATACCGCATATTAGTCAGCTATAAAAGTCCCTGAAATGACAATTGTAAAACAATTCAAACTAGAAAACTTATATCCACTTGTAATTCAAAGTGTAGGAAAACAGGTATTAAGAGTCGGACAGATCAGAAAAGGTCTCAAACATTACAACTGATCTCACCCAAGCTGAAGACAACACATTGGGTTAACAGTACATGTCAGTGTTAACATACATTCCTCTTAGGACATTGACATGTTGTGTTTACATTCTTACATTCATCTCAATAGATTTTTTTCATATTACCAATTTTTTACTCCAGACAGGTTACCTATTCTGAGGTGCAACAAAGAGCTACCAAAAGAAGTAAACATAAGCTTAAAATCTGTGCAATTTGGGGAGAAAATTAACTGTTTTCTATACACGACAAAATCACTGGAAAACAGTTACTCTTTCTCCAAATTGCACCAATTGTAAGCTTGATTTTACTTCTTTTATTGCTCTTACTTGACCAAGCACCAGAATGTCATACCACAGAACAGGTAACCTGTCGAAAAAAAACTTAAAATACTCCAGAGTCAAAAATTGGTAATATGAAAATAGTCTATTCAGTCAAACCTTGAAAGTTTACGCAAGATGTACTCTGGGAGTTATTATTGCTCAATTATTATACGCCTATTTAACAATATGGTTTTTTTTGGGAAAACAGGAAGAACAACAATAAAGGATTTCTGAAATAGTGTCACATGGTATGACATAACGAAGATCATCCGGAAGATGTAACTAGAAATTTCTGAGAATAATGTGAAATAAATATCATATCTGCATGACATTTTATTGAACTAAGTTTTTGTGAAACATGGAGTTTATCTTTGGAGTTAGATCCCTGGGTCGTAACCGTAGTATAATTATGATTGGAATTACTATATATCATTTATTAAGAATTAAATGCTTCTTTTTGTAAACTCATATTAGGGTGAAAAAGCATTGGCCAAAGCACATTTTGTATAAAGCGTGGAAGTGCTTCATACTAAAAATGTTTCAAAGCTTTTACAACCCTATAAAAATTACAAAAAGAAGCATTCAATTCTTATAAAATTTTACCTTTTTATGCTATAATCATTATAATGGAGAGCACTTGCAGTCATAGATGCTGCATTTTATTGGGGAATAAAATTTTATTTTTAACTTTTGGAATGCCTCAGCCAATCAAAATTACAGAATCGTATGAAAAGTATATATGTAATCAAAGTTCTCAAAAAGTGGTGGTCCAAATGTTTTGGCCAAAATTGTCAAAGGACTAGTGAGGACCAGCTAATTTTCTTCAAGGACCTACAGGGAAAAAAAATTTTCAGAACTCTGTGTAATGATAATATTTCTATGTATACATTTGTTTGTACTTTTAAATCTATAGCTATACTAAGTGTAACCCACTTTAGGATGAACTTTCGAATAAAAGCCATGGTTAAAAACAATGATACAACATGCATGTCAAAGTATTCTTATAAGGTTTTTTTTTTATCGTTTTTCTTTAGAGACCTGATCAGAAAATGATGACAAGTTATATATCATATATGAATAAATGTTTTAATCTTAATAGAATCTTAATAAATAATAAATTAAATCTGCACAAAATATGAATAATTGATGGAAATTATTATAGATATCATGTTTTGAAGGAAAAAATATAGGCATGATAGGCAAAGCTTTAATTTTTTCCATTTAATATGTATAAGATACACCCATGAGGGCATTGACCTAATAGGAAGTATCTAATTCACACCATTGTTTATTGTAAAATGATTGATTTCAATAACTAAGCTATCTAGAGGGGGTATTTCAGCAATTTGACCTTATATTTTGGAAAAGCATGTTAAATGCAGGTTATCCAATAACATTAAACGACATCAACCATGTCAACAGATGCTGATCCATGATTTTGACAAAACTAGAGAACGTTTAATATGGAGTGGGACATGTAAAATGTCTATGCATTACCCATATATTTAGCTCCTTAAGTAGGCCCACCCCCTAAAACTGCCTCTGATCTAGGTGTAAATATTACATTTGCACATGAGAAAAGACTTTTAATAAAAAAATTATTGATGAAAACATGTAATTGTTTCCAGGTTATTTTTTTTATATCAAGGTTATTTTTTTATATCAAAGTATAGAAGACATGAAAGAATTTTTTTTATAAAATTCATTACAACAAATGATGTTTAAGAATTCCACCAGCCAATGAATCAAAACCAAGAAATCTACCTCATCATGCACCACAAATGATTAAGACAGAGAAAGCTGTCATCACATAATTACGAGCTTAAAAAAATCGATAATTCTTCCTTTAGCTTCCATATTAATATGAAACCAAATACCAGAATACAAAAGAGATCTGCAAAACTGCAAGCTGCGTTATTTGATATAAATACACTGTTTAGAAATGGAAAACATTTACAGAAAATTTAATACATAATTTTAAAGGACACCTTCAAGTTCATATTAAATGATATATTCGCGAAGTACCGAATAACATGTCCTTAAACTATACATTTGCCAAATTTCAAGGGAATTCAGAATCTTGAGGTAGTTTCGGTACTGATCATAAATTACTTTTATGGAGAAGATATAAAATCAATATGTCTACAATGTTAAAAGATAGAAAGGATCTTGTCCACTGAACGTGAGAATTTATCAGCCATAATATCGATTTGATATTGCTCCCGTCATAGTAATTTATATTCTCTTTCAGACAACTACAGGAAAGGTGTTTAAGTCTGAACATTGTCATTTCATATACTGTCGATTAATTAATATGTTGTGGATCCCAGATTTCGTCAATTGTGTGGCTATTGGTAAACCAAGAATATAAATGTTCAAAGCACAATTTTTTCATAGGCTGAATTGGAGACTTTGCCAAAGGGCTGTTCCATTAAAATATACATGGTACCCAGGGAAGGCACTTTAAAAATGGAGTAACCACCTATAGAGGCAAATTTGAATTTTACTTACATTTCCACTATGCAAAAACATAGATCACACCCACCCATAGTTAAGATTTGGAAGTGCCTTCCCTGGGTCCCATGTATGTTTTTATGGAACAGCCCAAAACCACAAAATCAAATGTCCACAAAATACAATTTTTCCTCAATCCACTTAAATTGGTAGCCACGAATATTAAATGAATCCACAATACTATGGATTCATTAATTTTCACAAGTACGGATTTTCCTCAATTCAAGAAAAATTGTATTTTCATGGATACTTGATTAAACAAATGAATACAAATTATATTATATATGAAACTGATAATTTTGTATATAAATACAAAATAAATGGAGAATGTGTCCACGGGACAACAGATGATGCCCCGCTTGCATATACCGTTATTAAGGGGCATAACTCCAGAACGGTAAAGGGGACGCCACCCAAATTGAAATTGATCTGAATTTTGTGGTAATAAGCATTGTGTATAAGTTTCACATCATTTGGTTGAGGAATAATAAAATGTTAGAGAACGGAAACCAAATTTGGGATGTATGTACGGACAAGGGTAAACCTTAATGCCCCCTTAATGCAGACAAAATTGTCCCTCCTGTTCTATAAGTATAGATTCTACCACACCATCCCCTTGGTTAGGATATTTATCCTCTGAGACAAGAGTCACTCAACCAGATTGAATCACAAACTGAAACAGTCATCATTATACATGTATATATGTTTATAATGTACCAATTCAAAGATCTGCATTAGTGTTATACAACAGTCCAGAAAACGGTTTTCCTTTTATAAGGACAAAATTATAGATGGAAGGAATAATAGAGAGAATGAAGGATTGATAGAGAGAATGGGATGACTGAGGAAGGAATGACAGAGAGAACGATGCAATGAAACACTATATTGACCTAGCCACTTAGTTGCATGGCTTAAAAATTAATGAGCTGTGGTGCAAAAAAGAAATATATACTTACTTGCAAGGTAGTATTCTGATAACATCTGATGCTTTATATCCCTCTATACAAACAGCACACTGATCAAACTCCGATTCTAACTCCTGTAAAATTAAAATATGGTGTATTAGTACCATCATGACCATATTCATGCTAGGGGGCCACTTCCTTTACAAGGTGATGGGATGTGCCGCTGGAATAGGTCACATTTTCCAGCTTGTAAATATATGAATAGGTGGGGAAATCTATCAGAAATATATGATAAGGTCACTAAAGTTCCAATTACTTGTTATACGAAAAGCCCTGAACTTTTTTCACAGCCGAAAATGTCGCCGTAAGTAAACATTACATAAGGAATCTGAGACACTTTTCCAACACACCACACAAAACCCAATCAATATGGGAAAAGGTTACATTTTTACCTACTCAATATATGAAAAGGTATACATTTTTAAAATCTAAATTATATGAAAAGGTTGGGTAACAGAACCCCAGCAGCACCTCCTATCCCCCCCCCCCCATGAGTATTCATGATATTGAAAATTTGATAGAGAATAAAAATATTTGACCTCATATTTTTTTTATGAAAAGTTTGGTGCATGCAATACGTCTGAAAAGGATTACTGTGGATTCGTTCATTTCATGGGTACAAATTTTAGTGGATTGAGGAGAAAACATATTTTCATGGATACTTTAATTTTTTGGTTTTGCCAAAGACATCATACAAGTCTATAGAAAATTTCTACTTGGTTAGCATTCAAATTTGTGGTTAATCTTTATTCAGGAAATCCATGAAAATTGGAACCCCTTGAATAATAATGAATCCACAAAGAACATATTTGCTGAATGTTTTTTTTTATTTCACTTACATTGTATCTGAACCGGGGTGACTGAAAGACTAATAATACAAAATCAAAAGTTAAAAGGCAAATACTATTTGAATAAACAGCTTCACCGAGCGCAGCTGGATACGACCGCAGAGGTCCAACCCTGAACAGTTGGGGCAAAAATGGACACAATATTCAAGCTTGCAGTGTTCTCCCTAGGGCCTTTTAGCATCATGGTAATGTGATGCTATAATCTTAAATGTGATGCTATCTGAAATGATTTTCTTATATATTGTGTTATGGATGTGATGCTATAATTTTTAGAAACAAGATGGTATTTCAATTTCCCGTGTTTACCAGGATGCTAAATGAAATATCTGGGGAGAACACTGGCTTGATACAGGTCTGAATTTGGATTGTAATTAAATATTTGACACATTATAGGTTTTCTGACACAGAATAAATGTAGTCAAAGAACTTGAAATTGGTTGTATGATTTGAATTTATATTCAATTGAGGATTTCTTGCTGTTGTGCAATACACTGTGCTGTTGCGCAATACTTAGTAAATCTGTTCTCAGACTATATATTAAGAATTAGCAAAACAAATTGTGACCCCCAATTTTTTTCTTTGGAAAATTGACAATTTCTTAAATCTTGAGGGAAAAAAAATTGACCCCCCCCAAAAAAAAATTTAACCCCCCCCCTTTTTCCCCTTTTCCAATAAAAATTAATTTTGAAAAAATAAAATGTGGTACAAATTAAGAGACATCCATACACTTAAACATGTTAAACACAAGTTATTGTCTGAAAACTAGAATAAAAACTGCTTCGCTGAGCGCAGCTGGATACGCCCGCAGAGGTCGAACCCTGAACAGTTGGGGCAAAAATGGACACAATATTCAAGCTTGATACAGGTCTGAATTTGGATTGTAATTAAATATTAGACATATTATAGGTTTCTGAATAAATGTAGTCAAAGAACTTGAAATTGGTTATATGAATTGAATTTATATTCAATTAAGAGATTTCTTGCTGTTGTGCAATACACTATGCTGTTGCGCATTACTTAGTAAATCTGTTGTCAGACTATAAACAAATAAAATTTATAAAATTCTAAAGGGAGCTTACATCAATAGATATAATCAATTCACCAAAGTTTCATAAGAATTGCTGAAAGCATTTTTGAGTTATTGTCTGAAAACTGGAAAATCCCTCCTTTTTTAATGAATAAAACCCCATAACTCGGAACTGTAAAATCTAAAATTTATAAAATTCTAAATGGAGCTTACATCAATAGATATCAACAATTCATCAAAGTTTCATGAGAACTGCTGAAAGCATTTTTGAGTTATTGTCCGAAAACTGGAAAATCCCCCCTTTTTTTATGAATCAAACCCCGCAACTTGGAAACATAAAATCTAAAATTTATAAAAATCAACCTTGTTGTGGTACAATTTCAGAGCAATCAAAATACTTATACACAAGTTATTGTTCTGAAACTAGAAAAATGCTTGTTTTGGCCCCTAATTTCTAAACCGTTGGGACCATCACCCCCAAAAACAATCCCAACCTTCCTTTTATGGTATTGAACCTTTTGGTTAAATTTCATAGAGATCCATACACTTAAACTTAAGTTATTGTCCAGAAACCAAATGTCTTTGGACGCCACCGACGCCGACGATGTGATACCAATATATGACGCAAAATTTTTTTGCGGTTGTATAAAAACATGTTGTTTACATGTAATTTTTGTCAACACTGTATCCTTGAAAAAAGTATCTATTTACAACTGGCATTAATTATTACTGGGAAATAAGATAAACAAAACTCAAAAATGGCATCTTCAATCATGTCATTGACCTTAATATTAATTAACATTTAATAACCTGACGAAACCACAACCTCAAGAGACATTTACTTTCCTTGTCTGACTCACTCACTGAGAATCTATATATGGACTTGCAAATGAATATTAATCAGCAGTCTCCCTGAAATTTACATACAAAAGTAGGTCCATACCATTTTAATTATTTCATTGACCTTAATATCAATCTGACAGTTAAGGATGGACCATGCTGTCAACGTCACCACAAGTGATATTTCATTGATATATTTATAAGCATTTAATATTCTGACATTTTAGAACTGACCATGATGTCAACAACACCACAAGAGACATTTTATTTACTTTCCAGTGGGACTCACTCTCTCTCTCTCTCTCTCTCTCTTTTTATCCAACGCAATCATAGGTTTGAACGTTGTTTTCAATTTAGACTTGTTTATATATATTATATTATATGGACTTGCAAATGAATATCAATCAGAGATATCTCTAAAGATTGTTTTTGCAAGTTATCTTGGACTATCCTTTTTTAATCATTCATTGACCTTAGTATTAATCAACAATAAATAATCTTACATTAAAGAACTGACCATGATGTCAACGACACCACGAGAGACATTTTAATTACTTTCCTATTAAAGTCTGGCTCAATGCATCTAATATATATATATATATATATATATATGTAATAAAAACTATTACACTATTTTCCATACGTTTCGGCCATTACGTCCTTCTTCATTGGAATAAATTACAACATTCGAAACGTATGGAAAATTGTGTTATAGTTTTTATTATACAATCATTCAGAGACTTTATATATATATATATATATGTAAGTCTGAATTGAAAACAACGTTCAAACCTATGATTGTGTTGGATAAAAACCGCAATTTTTATACGTGTGCATGCAAAACAAATTTCTTGGTAGAGGGGTCTAAATACAGCACAAACAACATTTTTCAAAAGACCAAAAAAGTAAAAAAGTAAATTTAAACAAAACGCATTTGACTAACAGGTCGAACAACGGATGTTCTTTAACCCTGCTGACTGCCATTGGCATTTGCCAATTAAACGGATCACAAGATGTAACAAAATGGATCTTTATTTAATTTATTAATTTAATACCAAACAGAAAACAATAAACTTGCAGATAAGATGGTATACCGCAAACATGAGGTGCAAAAATTTGTACATCATATCCGGATTTCGACAATTAATGTCTTCAGTGAAGTTAGGAATTGAAACGGTATTTGGAAGGCCATATAATTTACCTCAATTTAGGATAGACTCTTGAATTTTAAAGCGTCGAAATAGGATGAACGGATCATATAAACCTGAAGGCAAATATAATACAAGCCCAAACATAAATATAAACAAGTCTAAATTGAAATGTATATGGACTTGCAAATGAATATTTATCAGGGGTATCTACAGACTTTTTGTAAGCAAGTTCAACTAACCATTTTTTATCATGACGAGTTTAAACTTCTTATAAATATCCATGTTTCAATAAAATAAAACAATTTCATGCCAAAACAGAATGAAAATATATAAATTTAACTTTAATTGCAAACCATTATAATACATGTACATGATGTACAAAAGTACTTTGGATTTAATCAATTTCGTTGCTGTCAATTGTTGTGGTTGTAAGTAAATTATAGCTTTTCAAACTGTGGTTTCATCATCCACTCTTCTGAAAGTTTCTGAAATTTGTGTATAAATCTGATTTTTCATTAATAGGATATTTTCACCAAAAAAAAATCTCATTTTTTTCAAGATTGCAGTAGTTTTTAAATTTTTTTTAAAAAGGAACATTGCTTTCTGGATTGTATTCTAATAACTATCTTTTTCAGTGACCACATTAGTTACGTGTACATCAAACAGTCCAAAGACAAGACCAACCATTTGCATTGAGCATAGATATAAAACCTGTAAAACAGGATATTATATTTAAATACAGTCCCCCACATTGTCCAAACAATATATATACCTTGTCTCCAATCTTGACTGTTCTCTGTGGAATCTTTGCAATGGCCTTCTTTGCTGCACTGGCTAATCTTCTCTGTAAAAAAAAATGCAACAGTTTTAAATATGCAATTCTTAAAAAAAGAAAAATCTAAATCTACATGTATCTATACATACACGTGACCCTCAATTTATGATTTTTTATTGCTCCTTTACATCTTCTTTTTTTCCCACTCAGATTAAAGAAAATCAGCTGTGTGAAGCATAGGGCAGAAATTTGGCCTTGCTTTTAAAAATATTACCCAGGATGCATTTCATTCTAAAACACTTCCTTTTGTTATTTAAGGGAATGACTGTAATATTTTTTCTGTCTATGAAGAAATAACATAAAAAATGTGGTGCACATACAAATGCAGGTTATTTTAAAGTGTGCACCACATTTTTGAGGTTATTTCGAATAGACAGAAATAATTACAGTCATTCCTTATAATTTAATTCTAAATTCCATTCTTAGGAGTAAATCATGAAAAAACATTGATGACATCACGGTCACATGACAAAATTATGTCTATGAGCTGATAGACAAAAAAACTCTCAGCAACTGGAAGACGTGTAACATAGAAAATTAAATTATTTATAGTTGATAGACAGCCAAGTGGATCAAAAATATGTCTATCAATTATGTTTACTGTCCACAGAAACTAGTTTAATCTTATTATAATTATGAGAACTAATATGTATTATTTCTGTCAAGATTTGTTCCATGAAAACAAATATAAATCATGTAAATTATATAATAATATGATAATGATCATAATTCTTGCAGCATGTGAAAAACAAATTGACCAAGATATTTAGCATCATTTAAGGACTTTCACACAGACATTACAAATCACCATAAATATTCCCACAATTTAAACTGACCATTGGTCAAGAACCACAGCTGACGTTTTGCCCACTTCCTTGTTTGTCTCATTATATATTAATGTAATAGATACAGATCTACATGTCTACATGTACATGAATAGACCACATCAATAATACTGGATAATACAATGGGTCAAGCCAATTAACTTCAATTATTGCTTTTAATGTATTCAAATGACTTCCATAATACATCCTAGGTGGACAACTAACTATAAGGTCATAGGTCAAACATAACCCACAACCAGGAAGTGTTTGTCACTCTGACAATGTTTTAACTTAACAATTAAACTTTTTAATTTGAATGTAAATAATAATAAATACTGTAAGTTCAGAAATTATTGTGTGCATTTATTATTGCGATTTTTGAAGTACGGACAAAATGCAAGATTGATTATCGAGATTTCAGGACAATCTGCATACAGATACAGATACATGTACAAATGTATATGATATCAGAAGGCATTGAAGTTGTTATTATTGCGATAAACACCCACTTGTATTATTCGCATTAATAAAAACCTCGCAATAATTCCTTAATTTTTTACATTACACAGAATCACAAGAATGTAAAAACCAATTAAAAATCACTGTTCAAATGAATCTTATGGTTCAGTTTAGCATACAAATAGAAATTTATTAAATAGTCAGCACACACAGGGGGATTTCAAAAAACTCACTGAAACACAGTGATTAGGATTACTCCTGGATTTTGAGTGATCATGCACTCTCTTATTGACAAACCTGTCATCACATATATAACAAATGTATTGAATGGACAGAGAAACACAAGGTAATTCTGTTAAAATTCACTCTTGATGTGTCAAGTGAATCACATTTAAATATGGGAAAAAGAGGGGGGGTCCCCATAAAATTCCAATTTATTCTAATCTGTTTTCCTTTTATTCAACACTTGTATATAAATTGTATCTTAACCAATATAACAAAATGATAAAATTAAGAATCTCATATTTCCTCAAAAATAAATACTGTAAATTCAGAAATAATATTGCGATATTTTTATTATTGCGAAAAATGTGACAGGGTTATAATCGCAATAATTTAAACTTGCATTTTGAAATTTTTTATATGAATTAAACAGGATTTTTCTCAATATCGCAAAAATTAAAATCGCAATAATAAATGCACGCAATAATTTCTGAACTGCTGAATTTACACTTACAGTATTTTTTTTGCTGATTAAATTCTAATAACTTTCTATCTTTCTAATAGGGAAGTTGAAAAGAAAAATTATAGCATGCATAGTTAATTGCCTATTCACCTTAAATTGCAAAACACAAGGGCAATTAAAAGTCTTTCTTAGCCAAGGGTACCAGACCAGACAACACCTGTTATGTCTACCATGTCTACTATCATTCCTATTGACAAACTGTTAAAACCATCATACTTATTAACCTACGTGTATATATACACGTACTAACCAACTGACTGACATTAATCAACATATGTACATACGTAGCACCTGTACAGAACGTTTACAGACAAACCCGTACCAATGTACACATCAACCTCCCTTTTTTGAAATACTAAGGCTTTTCTACCTCAGGGATAGATTACCTTAGCTGTATTTGGCAAAACTTTTAGGAATTTTTGGTCCTCAATGCTCTTCAACTTCGTACTTTATTTGGCCTTTATAACATTTTTGATTAGAATGTCACTGATGAGTCTTTTGTAGACGAAAGGCGCGTCTGGCGCAAATATAAAATTTCAATCCTGGTATTTATGATGAGTTTATTTACACATTACCTGCATATGTCAAATACTGTGTCTGGACCTGTGTCACATGTGCTGTTTTGAATAATGTTGAAGTTACAGATGAAAGAAACTAATTACATTTACATGTGTACCCTCTCTAATATATATATTCAAGGACAAACTGGCTACCTTCCACAAGTGGGAAACCTGAGAAACTATTATTGCATTTGGACCTCGTGTCGACATATGGTGCTGCTTTGAATTAAATGTTGAAGAATAAAGTTGGGGTTACAGATGAAACAAACTAGTGTCACATGTGCTGTTTTGAATAATGTTGAAGTTACAGATGAAAGAAACTAAGTACATTTACATGTGTACCCTCGAGCTCTCTAATATATATTCAAGGACAAACTGGCTACCTTCCACAAGTGGGAAACCTGAGAAACTATTGCATCTGGACCTGTGTGGATATATGGTACTGCTTTGAATATAAATATTGAAGAAAAAAGCTTGGGTAACAGATGAATCAAACTAGTGTCACATGTGCTGTTTTGAATAATGATGAAGTTACAGATGAAAGAAACTAGGTACATGTACATGTGTAGCTAACTACTATGTATTAAAGGACAAACTGGCTACCTTCCACAAGTGGGAAACCTGAGAAAATATTGTATCTGGACCTGTGTGGACATATGGTGCTGCTTTGAATAATGTTGAAGAAAAAAGTTGGGGTTACAAATGAAACAAACTAGGTACATGTGTACCATTTCAAGTATATTCAAGGACACATTGCCTACCTTCCATAAGTGGGAAACCTGAAAAACTATTGCATCTGGACCAGTGTGGACATATGGTGCTGCTTTGAATAATGTTGAAGAAAAAAATTGGGGTTACAAATGAAACAAACTAGGTACATGTGTACCATTTCAAGTATATTCAAGGACAAAGTGCCTACCTTCCACAAGTGGGAAACCTGAGAAACAATTGCATCTGGACCTGTGTGGACATACGGTGCTGCTTTGAAAAATGTTGAAGAAAAAAAGTTAAGAGTTGCAGCAGATGAAACAAATAAGGTACATGTGTACCCTCTCAAGTATTCAAGGACAAAATGGCTACATTGTACCTTCCATAAGTGGCAAACCAGCGAAAATAATTCAAATCAATCCAAAATTGCAGTGTACTGTACATCTTGAATCTGTGTGCAATGGTGGAACTGAGTCAAGTTTGAAAAATGATGAAGGAATACTGTTGGTGTAACATGTGAAACATACCAGGTACCCTCTGTGTTACAGACAGACAGACAGAAAAACAGAAGGAATGACATATCAATTTTGGGCGGTTACTAGACTTGCTCTTGCTTCACGCAACAAACATCATAAAAATTGGCATGTGCAAATATAATCTGTTGATTGGAATATAATGAGTGAAAAACACAATACTAATTTTTTGAACCTCTCTTTCTTGCCTCACCCCCCCCCCCCCCCTTTCCTCCCTTGTTTGTATTTCAGAAATTCCTTGCCAGCTATGAAAGGTCTACCAACACACAATAGGCCAGATGTAATTTCTCTCAGCTAGCATGGCTACGGCTAACAGTTTTTTTTTTTCTGAGAAGTTTTCATATTCCTTTTTTTATTTTCTTTATCATTATATAATGATCATATATATATATATATGAATAAAACTATCATGTCTATATAAGGCAAAACCTATACTTGTTTACTGCAGAAAAAAATAGAGTGGGAAGTTAGGTAAATAAAAAAATAATTTAATTTTTCAATGTCTATCACCTCATTAAATATTTTTTTAACTTTAAAGGTTCTTTACGAAAAAAAAGTCAAGACTTTAAACAATAAAGCTAAAAACATGTTTGGGTAGGAAGGGACATTTAGAGTTGCTAACTTTAATGTGGCAGGATACGTGTCAGAAAAATAGTCAAACCTGCTTTAAAAGTCACCTCTAGCTAGCTATTAAGCGAAAACTTGTTTAGGCAGGTCGCACTGTAGAAATACCTATGCATTTTGACCCTCAAAATCAAATGGTCACCTGAGTCTCTTGTAAAGTCAGTTTTCTCTGGTCCTGAAGGTGACCTTTATAGACAGGTTTGACTGTACATGTATATTTTTTTTTTGCCTAGGGTAGAATTCATGATTTGATTATTAATCAAACACACAAATTTGTTTATCTTGTATTTACAGTGATAGCAAAGATGAAAGTTAAAAGAAGACTATATATATATAGCTAATACATCAATATCTACTGATAAAATCTTTACACTTTGTCTGACCTCATTTTCACATTAGGATCACACTTAACTATCGGTTTCTCTGAATTAATTAGGTGAAACTTCCTTTTTTCCCATGACAATCTGATGATCACACACTTCCGGTCATGATGAAAGTCCAATATCTCACTCAATAATTTACATTTTTTACATTACAAGTAGGACTTCACAATGATGAAAGAAAGATATTTTTGTTGAGATTGTTTTTTTGATATCAATGAAAAAGATGGACTTTCTGTCTATGTAATTACCCCAAGCATATATATATATATACATAGATATAAGAAGATGTGGTATGAGTGCCAATGAGACAACTCTCCATCCATGTATGCATGATTATGGGTTGATTTAGATGAACTTTCATTCTTATTAAAATTTTCATCAAATTAAGAGTTTTAGCTCTATTATTTAACCAACATCTTCAATCTTGGTAGACCCAAATCGTAAGATCAAATACAGTGCTTTTAATACTGCTTTGAAGCATGTATATGACACAGAAAGTGATTCAAATATTATCCACTCATAGTAATAATGTTTCAAAATGAATTCTGTTGATTTGGGGTGATTAACTCTAAAATACCTCTCTGAGTCTCTGTATTTACAAAATGTATCAAATGGAAATATTATGACTTTGTCGTAAGTTATATAATAAGGAGATGTGGTATGTATGATTGCTAATGAGACAACTGTCCAACAGAGTCTTAATTAAGAGGATTTAAGCCACTATGTGTAACGCCATGCTGTTTACGGCCTTCAACAATGACCAAAACCAATACTGTATAGTCAGCTATAAAAGGCCCTGTCAGATCTCTCTAATTTATCCCTTAGAGAGCAACCACTCTGTTTCACTGTGATTAACTTTACATGCTAATGCTAAGAGTGATTTCTAACACAATCACATTCTATATATATACATATATATATATTGCATTGACTGATTGATACATGTATTAAGTTTACAAAGACGTTTAAATGTCTGTTCTGTCTTTCAACCAAAAAGCCAGCAAAAGCTAATTTTTGTGTGAAGTGGCAGTCTGACATGATTTCTATTTCAAATTTGTAGTGATTTATCAAGTGTATATTTTATTTCTGCTTTACCAGTGTATAGACAAGATTTGAACTAGTTAAACTATTAAAATACTGTTATACTTAACATGCTGACACAATTACAGCATTATTCAAACCACCTATATTTTGAATGATTTATAACATGGTTTTTGATACACTTGACACACATATATAACATATCAAGATGAATATTGAATTTCACACTTTAAAAGCCTTTGAAGTGCATAACGTCTACATACAGAGATTCCATATAGAAACCTTGTTCTGTATTTAAAGCATATGAATCCTTCAATCGTATATCTTTGTAATAAGGAAGTTATGGTATTAAACAAAACAAACAGGGGATGCAAAAGTATACTTTGCATACATGTACATTTTTGTACAATTGTATCTGTAGGTGTAAAAAAAAAAAAGAATCATGAAAATGATAAGGGCAGAAAAGTTCCCTTTCTATGACCCCTCTGGGCCTCTGCACTCAAATTGTAGCTAGAAAAGTCAAATATCCTTTGGAGTCCAAAAATCTGTTACTTTCAATAGGCTTACATTTTCACTAAATAACTGTGAAATGCAGTGAAATTCACAATTTTTTATACAGGTTTACAACATTTTAGGAAGATTGAACTTGTACAGACTTCACAAGAAAACACTGCTTCATTACAGAAGGGTCACACCCTTTCATACATTGTATATCACTCCATGTATTTGAAGCAATATTTTTAACTATTAACATTAACATAATTATATAATTATGACACAATATTTCAGTCAAGTATTAATAGCATCGCCTGAAGCTATTTTTAGTAAATTTCATGCTAGAATGTTGATGAAGTATCATGTTTCACTAAATCTACAGCTTTGTATCTCCAGAAAATTGCTTTCAATTAAGGGTTTGATAATGGCAGCATCTAAACGTTAGGACACATTCAAGGCTAAAAGTTTTACTTAGGTACATTTGTACTGAGGATAGCTGTCACAACAACTTTGTTATGTTAAAGGTTCTTATTTACTTCTAGATGTACTAGATGATGCCTTCAACGTGTATATATACAGAAAAAAACAGCCTGATACCCCATTCAAGGTCAAAGGCCAAATTGCATGTACAAAAGATGTATTAAGGCTGTATAACCCCATTCAAGGTCAAAAGCAATATTGCATGTACAAAAGATGAAGTAAGGCTAGCGCTGTATAACCCCATTCAAGGTCAAAGGCCATATTGCAAGTACAGAAGTATTAAGGCTGTATATTTAAAACCCATTCAAAGTCAAAGGCCAGATATATTGCATGTAGAAAAGATGCATTAAGGCTGCAGAACCCCATTCAAGGTCAAAAGCCATATTGCATGTACAGAAGATGTTTTAAGGCTGTATATAACCCCAAACAAGGTCAAAGGCCATATTGCATGTACAGAAGATATTTTAAAGCTGTATAACCCCATTCAAGGTCAAAGGCCATATTGCATGTACAAAAGATGTATTAAAGCTGTATAAGTTCCGGGAAGTTTTACACTCCTACCTAGGACTAGGAGTCTACTCCCATAATCGGAAGAAGAACCCCATTCAAGGTCAAAGGCCATATTGCAAGTACAGAAGCTGTATTAAGGCTGTACGTTTTAATTAAATCATGATGAGCAAAGTCATCATGCATGCACTACTCCTGTAAAGTATGTAACCCATCATATGTTTTTTTTTTCAATGTCGATAATTTAATATATTCATTATCGCATGTTTTAATATATATTCTTGGCATTTTTATTACTTGCACCTGCATCTTAATCTGTTATTTGACTGTAGGCTGTACATGTTAGTTTGACTTATTTATTTCAATGAATTTTATTTCATTCTGATAAAATATAAATAAGGTACAAAATGCCTGTAAACCACATCCAGGCCTATCAGTCATATATACATTTTACGTCAACTTCCTAACTGTAATTGGACTCAGAAATCAACCAATCAAAATACTAGAGTTATAGTGTTTCACAAGTTTTGTATTCCCGAGTGCTGAGTAAAGTTTAAGACCTGGAACCAGTAACGTAGCATATTCCTTCTGAATGTTCTGAATGGGGTTCTTCTCACCTAGATTAATGTGCATCTTCAACAATGGATAAGCTGTTATGGTAATTCTTTTGTTTATAGTGAGTTTCTTTTGCAGGTATATCTACTATAGTTTTCAAAATAATAGACCAAAATGCACAAACTTGGTAAAAATTATCATTAAAGGGCAATAATTCCAATTCGACTGACCATTTTGACCATTCAGGGGCAATAACTTCAAACAGGCAGTTGCAGACTTATGGTGAGCTTAAAAAGAAGATGTGTTCATTATGCTTCATTTTATAGGTATAATTTAAATTTCCACATGTTCTGAATAAGTATATATATAACATAGTAAATTATTCCTCAATCTTAATCTAAAGTCTACTCAACTCTGTACATGCACCTAATGTTGAGACTGACTTCCTTACTCCAAAAACAGATTGCCAAGCGGACAATTTTGCAAGGACTTTCGTTGATAAATATAAATTTTTCCAGTGTTCTCCCGTTTAGCATCATGTTTATGTGATGGAAATATTAAGCCTGAGCAGCATAGACCCCAAGTGAGTAAGGTGGTACTAAACACCTTGACTAAAATTAATTTGGCTCATCTAATTGTCAAAAAATTTTGACAAAATATTCAAATTGACCTTTTGACAAAAATATAAAAATTTCAAAAAACTTGAACCACACACTTTATTGTAAAAATTTCATTGGATATATAGCAGTTTGACAAACACTAATTATGATCATTGAGAAGCTTAATATTTCCTTAATAGAACGTGATAAAAACGTTCAGCTGATTTTTACAGAGTTATGTACCACCTTATAATTAAGGCGTGTGGGAGTCTCCTAATACAGCATATATGTATTTACATGTGATTTAGGACATAAGTTAACCATCATGTACATGTATATGTATCAATAAGATATATATCTTTTGATGATCATGATGATTGAAGACACTTATATCAGTAGTTAAACCTATATATAAATATTTTCTATTCCAAGTAGAACAGTACTTAGACAGAAATAGCACAGTTGGAGTCATGTGGAGCAGAAGGGGGGCTAATACCCTCCCCCCAAAAAAATTTGTCTGATCAGTTTAAATGTAGTTTTTGGTTTAAAATATGGGACTCCAATGCTACATATTACTTTTTTTCCATTATTACAGGCAATGCAAGCCATTCTGTGTAATCACCAAATTCCCTCAAATTCCTTAACAACCCCTCTCTCCAAATATGTTTCAGTTGTGTGATATTTTAAAGTCCAAACCACTTACTACAAATGTACTACATTTATACTGTGGCCACACTTGCAAAAGAAATTGTGTTCCATTATCTAAATAGGTAACTTTAGTCGTATTTTGAACAGATCTCTTTCACTTTAAAAAGTAAAAAAAAATTATGATCTTAATTTTAGGAAAGTCCCAGCTTTCTATTGATATCTTTATGGTATGACTTCTTTGTACTTAAGTCAGTGTGCAAGCTCTTTACTCTTGGCAAATTTTGAGTTTTTAAGTGTGAACGTCCTTGTCATTATTTGTAGTTACTTCACATAATCCACCCACTTCTTTTCCAAAAGCAAAATATGATCTTGACATAAATACAGCACATCAGCATTAAATTCGAAATTGATGAATTTAATGAATTCTGCTTGTTTCCTTTTTTAACATTGCCTTTTTTTTTTAACATATATATTTGTATAGTGTACTTCATTGTATTTTACATTGTATATATTGTTTTCATCTAGTTTACTCTTTAATGTGTCTTTTATTTCTTTTCTCTTTTTTAAAATAACAAAATAAAGATGCTTTTAACATAAATTTATATATATACACCAATAATCAACTATGAACCACTTTTAAAAACATCAATCAACGATTTAGGTCACCTAATTTCGCAATTTACACAGTGTACTTTGGTTTTTGTGTTATGTAATCTAGATAAGAGTTATAAATTTGGATATAAATAAATATAAATACCAATCAAATTGCAGTAAATGCTTTAAGGTCACTCAGTTAAAATTCACTCCAAGTCTTCAAAACAGGGTGATCGATTGCTGGCGATAAAATTTCTATTTATGACATTATATAACATGTAGAATTCAGTCTGCACTAAAAAAATTTCCAACTACTAGTCTGAAAACCAATATTCAGACATTTTTCTTATGTGTGTAAACAAAGTTTTGCAAATACCTACTACATGTACTTCATCGTAGTCCGAATAAAATTTTACTACTATTTAATACTAAGTATGGGGCTTCGGACTAGTGGCTAACAGTGCAGACTGAGAATATACCTGTTGTATTGTAAGGAGGGATATTTTCATGTAATTTAATTAAATCACCCTTTAACACAACTAGCATTGTACATCTATGAAATAAATCAATCAAAAATAACTTTTAACTAAATTACTACATGTACTAAGCAGTCAGCAATAAAATATGGAAAATTTAAATGTCTTAGTGACTAACTAGACATACATGTACATGTATTACACGTAAGTTTCATAGACTCTTGAAAGATGGATCAATAGAACAAGCAAATCAGTCCTTACGGAGACCACAAAGACAATGGCTAACACTTATTTTGCACTACATGTACATGAAATGAATCATAAATGTACCTGCATGTGACATATATGCACTGCAATAAAACATTAGACATAATTATAAGCATCCTCCTGAAAACCACAACTTGTGCCTGGTAGTATTTGACCTAAAGCCATCATCATCAATATGCATTAAAATTCATAAAGCACTGATTTTAAATTCCTCTCTTACTGGTACTTGCAATGAACCAGAGCTCAACCATTTTGTCAACTATCCCAGCATGATGAAGATGGTAATGGGAGTTTACTTCTGCTCTTTGCTGTTCATCAATAACTGTCACATATATATATGAGTGTGTGGATGGGGTTTGACAGAATAGAGAATAATAGGCATTAAAATGCTCCTCAGGGTGCAGCTTGATACGACCGCAGAGGTCGAACCCTGAACAGTTGGGGCAAGTATGGACACAACATTCAAGCTTGATACAGCTTTGCATTTGGATTGTGATTAAATATTTGACACAGCATAGGTTTCTGACACAGAATGAATGTGGTCTAAGAACTTAAAAATTTTAAATTGGACATTCATATATTATGGTCCAATATCCAAAATCTAAATACATGGTTAGAATCAGCATATCAAAGAACCCCAAGAATTCAATTTTTGATGAAATCAAACAAAGTTTAATTTTGGACCCTTTTGACCTCAATGTGGACAAAGTTGATAACAGGGCCCAAAAATCAAAAATCTAAATACATGGTTAGATTCAGCATATCAAAGAACCCCATATATTCAATTTTTGTTGAAGTCTAAAGTTTAATTATGGACCCCGATTTGGACCAACTTGAAAACTGGGTCCATAATCAAAAATCTAAATACATGTTTAGATTCAGCATATCAAAGAACCCTAAAAATTCAATTTTTGTTAAAATCAAACTAACTTTAATTTTGGACCCTTTGGACCTTAATGTAGACCAATTTGAAAATGGAACCAAAAATTAAGAATCTAAATACACGGTTAGATTCAGCATATCAAAGAACCCCAATAATTCAATTTTTGATGAAATCAAACAAAGTTTAATTTTGGACCTTTTGGACCTCAATGTGGACCAATTTAAAAACGGGGCCCAAAATCCAAAAACTAAATACACGGTTAGATTCAGCATATTAAAGAACCCCAAGAATTCAAGAATAAAACCCCATTGAAATTGGTCAAGAAATAAGCAATTTATACGAAGTATCTTCTTTTGCACAATACTGTGCAATTAAATATTTCTTGCTATTGCGCAATACTGTACAATTGACAATTTCTTGCTATTGCGCAATATTGTGCTATTGGATATTTCTTGCTATTGCGCAATACTGTGCAATTGAAGATTTCTTGCTATTGCGCAATACTGTGCAATTGAAGATTTCTTGCTATTGTGCAATACTGTGCGATTGAAAATTTCTTGCTATTGCACAATACTTATTATATAATAATTTACACATCCTGTTTGGTGTGTATCTCCTACCATATCATTATTATTTGCTTTTAAATATAAATCAGAAATAACCAACTTAAAATGGAAAATTTTAAAAGAAAAAAAAAAGGAAAAAAAAAAAAATCCCCGCCCAAATTTTTTGAACCCCCTTATGATTCATCACCCCCAAACTCAATCCCAGCCGTCCCTTTGTGGTATGGTACCTTGCAGTACAATTTCAGAGAGATCCATACACTTGAACACAAGTTATTGTCTGGAAACTAGAAAAATGTGTTTTTTGGCCCCTTTTTGGCCCCAAATTCCTAAACGTTTAGGGCAATTACCCCCAAACTCAAACCCAGCTTTCCCTTTGTGATATGGAACCTTGTAGTACAAATTCAGAAAGATCCATACACTTACACACAAGTTATTGTCCTGGTACTAGAAAAATACTTTTTTTTTGCCCCTTTTTGGCCCCTAATTCCTAAAATATTGAGGCAATTACCCCCATCATCAATCCCAGCCTTCCCTTTGTGGTATGGTACCTTGCAGTACAATTTCAGAGAGATCCATACACTTGAACACAAGTTATTGTCTGGAAACTAGAAAAATGCTTATTTTTGGCCCCTAAATCCTAAACGTTTCGGCAACCTTGTAGTACAAATTCAGAAAGATCCATACACTTACACACAAGTTATTGTCCTGGTACTAGAAAAATGCTTTTTTTTTGCCCCTTTTTGGCCCCTAATTCCTAAAATATTGAGGCAATTACCCCCATCATCAATTCCAGCTTTCCCTTTGTGATATGGAACCTTGTAGTACAATTTCAGAAAGATCCACACACTTACACACAAGTTATTGTCATGAAACTAGAAAATTTGCTTGTTTTTTGCCCCTTTTTTGGCCCCTAATTCCTAAAATTTTGAGGCAATTACCCCCAAAATCAATCCCAGCATTCCTTTTGTGATATGGAACCTTGTGGTACAATGTCAGAGAGATTCATACACTATCACACAAGTTATGTCTGGAAGTTACAAAAATGCTTATTTTTGGCCCCTTATTCCTTTACTGTTGGTACCATAACCCCCAAAATCAATCCCAACCTTCCTTTTGTGGTATTGAACCTTGTGGTAAAATTTCATAGAGATCCATTCACTTAAACTTAAGTTAGAGTGCGAAAACCAATGTGTCTTCGGACGACGCCAACGTCATACCAATATACGACCACAAAAATTTTTTTGCGGTCGTATAAAAATATGTCAAGAATAGAGAAAAATGGACAAAAAAGCAAAGAACAGAGAATAATGAGGTGCTAAAATATAAAGAACAGGGAAAATGGTCTTAAAAAAATTTAAGAATACAGAAATAAAAGACCCCCCATCCAGACCCTCATATAATTAATATTAAATTTGTTTCTCAAGGAATACTTCTAAGAGTACCTGGTGCAATAAATCAATCACTTATCATGCTTATAGTGATTACTAAATTCAAGAAATTTGGTTTTACAGATAGATATTGCTTTTTGGTCAAAAAGATTACCAGCCCATGAATTTTGCAAATTTCAGCTGAAAATTTGACTTGAAACTTCTAAAACCATTCTGGGATGGTACAAATAACAGCTGGGTAACTGACTGATTAAAAAAATACTTTCAACTGTCAACAAATTGCTTGAAAAAGCTCCTAATTGAAGGCAAAATATAAGATGCAACATCCCTGGTCAATCACCACATACACACTGATGCAATCAAGATAACTGACAAAAGACGACAACATCTATGACCTGTTACACTTAGGGGCGCTAACATCTTTAAGAGGTTACTGTCCCATCAAATAACATTATACTTATTGTACTGACAGAAGCAATTCTCAAACAGATATTTTTATATTTATTATTTTGCCAGTGTTCACTGACCTTTAACCATTCACATTAATAATACTGGTATATGCAACAATGAATAAAGATCAGGTCACTGTCACTTGTATTTAAATTTTCTATGGAAATATGAAACTTTTTTTTCGCTGGTTGAGTTAATTCTTGATTGATCGGTTAAATTATAGGTTTTGGAATAATAAAAAAAACAAAAACAAAATTTACGAAAACTCAGAAACGTCAGCTGAGTGGAATAAATAATCTTCATGATTTTATTCACCTCATGCAGGAAAAATCAGTATTATCACTAAGGTGAGACCATGAGTCCTGGACTCATCATTCAGTGAGATGCATCAAAATTCTAAAACTTTGAACCAATTAACTGAGTCATGATATCTTCATTTCTTATGGAAAAAGTTTGCAAAATTAATATAAATTTTATGTTATTTCCTTGCTCTATTTTGTAATGGAGACTACTTCAATAATAAATAATATATAGCAATAACATTTCTTCTTCTAACTGTTGGACTAGCCATGGCCCAAGCAGATATTCCTTGGGCTGTTCCTATAAAATTCCTTAGCAAGAACCCTGAAAAACCTAAGGTACATGTACATGCATGGCACATGATAAAGAGCAGTCAGTAACTGCGAGTACTCTCAGATCTGTACTTATTGTCTTTTTTGTTGTTAGGGATGAGTTGATGTTTTTCTGCTTTGTATCGATCTGATGAGTTTACTACAAGCCTTTTTCTACTGATTTTTATAGTTTGTTCTTATGTTGTGTTGTTAGACCACTGTCCCAGGTTAGGTGGAGGGTTGAGCGCTAACAAACATGTTTAACCACGCCACATGAATTCTTTATGTGTCTGTCCCAAGTCAGGAGCCTGTAGTTCAGTGGTTGTCGTTGGTTCATGACTGTCATATTCGTTTTTAGTTAATTATTTTCTTATAAATTAGGCCGTAAGTTTTTTCAATTGAATTGTTCATATTTTTCATGTCGGGCCTTTTATAGCCGACTATATATGTGGTATTTTTTTTCTCATTGTTGAAGGCAGTACATACGGTTGCCTATCATTGCTTACATCCACTTTATTTGAACTTTGGTGAATAGTTGTATCATTGGCAATCATCCCTCATCTCCTCATTTTTTTATACATACATGTACATGTATATGCATGTACATTGTAGTACATCAATCATGTCAAAGAAACAGCAACCAAACAGAGCTCTCACCAAACAGAGTTCTCAAAATCTTTTATAGCCTGGAGGTCATAATGACAAATCTGGTAGACCTGTATATGCTGGGAGATTTTTGCCATCAATTACTTTCACATGTTTTAAATAAAATAAGGTCAATGTGCACAATAATCTTATGGTTCCATTTCCAATATTGATATACATTGTAATTAGGATATATACTACATTCAAATACCAGAAAGCCTGAAAAAGAATAAAACTACATCAAACATTTAGTAAAACATCTAAGGACTACCACTACACTCCAAATTAGTGGACCTTCCTGATTTTCAGTGGTCGGACCAACAGGACCGCCAGTTTTTTTAGAACACTGCCAAATGACATGTACATCACATCAGTATAGTTAAAAAAACAGCCTTAAATACATTTGACATGTATATACATACCGTTAATCTTTCCTTGGCATGAGCATATCTAAATCTCTGGATGTAGTAGAAAACAAGCCAGGCAAGGGAGATAATCATCAGCACAATGAACGAGATGGAAACAAATAAAACTGATGTCCTGCTGATATTATTCGTCGACTCAATTTGATGTTTGTTGCCAGAATCATGGGTCCTCGGTCCTACAGTTATGGCTAGTGTCACTGCATGCTCTAGATCTCTTTCTATTTTAGAGACTATATTTTTTCCGTCATTCTGACTGATGAATATTGTGACAACGTTATTATTTTCTGAAAGATATAACAGATAATTTAATAAAAGAAGAATGTGTCTCAGGACACGAATACTCCTGTTCAAGCTTCAAACAAACGAAAATGGGAGGGACGGATGGAAAGATGGAAGGTCAAGGATAACACTAGTACTTAATGCCGTCTAAAGGATGCTTCAGGGTTTACAATTACATAAAATGTAATTATAATTTGGGAAATATGAAAATGACAATTGGCAATACCTATCTGACTGAACCCAAATTTGCCTGACAATCGTCATGTGGTCAGACACATCTCAGGACCTCTGCTTTGCAGTACCCACAAGTTTACATGTACAATGTATTGGGTTAATTTATATTTAGTGTTATATATTATTAGTTCTCTTCCATTAAAATCATCATAAAATATACACCACTGCATAATAACAAACAAACAACAATCAAACAATCAAAATATACATGTGTGTATAAATAAAAATTTATTTAAATTTATTATTAAAAAAAAAAAATCTTTGAAAATTTGCATTGACAACAACATGAACAAAGGATGAACAAATAAATAAAATAAATAAAATAAATAATTACAATATATATGACTGTCGGTGAAAAAAAAAAACACAAATACATGTCAAATTTACATACAACATGTGCATGTAAATATAATATGTTTTCAATCATTAACCATATGTCATGCACAAATGCAACTAGATCAATAAATTCAATACATGTATGGGGAAAATATGTTTAATTTGATGTAAATGTAAAACTGCAGGTGTTTAGGGTTAAAACATGTATGGAAAAGGTCATTAACATTTTTGCATGCTTATAATATATTTTACATATGAAATATTTGTAAAGGTCATCATCTAAATCATGTAAATATTGATTTGTGACTTGCTTCCATCAACAAATGTTTATCTTAAATTTTAGTCTATTAGCTGAGTTGGTGAGGGCCCACTACAATATGTATAGTCTTAATTTATTGAAGATCGAGAACTCTGAATGTGTAACTTTTTCAAATTGATCTATAGCTAGAACTTAATTTAAAATTGTCAAAATTGAGAGTCAGGTTCTCAGTAGAGCACCTTGATGTGTTCTGGGACTTCCTAAAATTTCTGAAAAGAGGATCAATTCTCAGAAGTTTAATGTTTCTGACATACCTCACTGGTAGCCCATAGGATTTAAATGGAATCAAGTTACTTCACTAGATAGGCGAGAACATCTACCAACCAAAGACTGGCAGAGATCTCACATACATTTTGTAAATTTACATGTATGCTAGCTGTACTGCAACCCAGCCAGGATATAATACAACATGTACATCTGACCAATATACCACAATACATGTTCATGTATATCGAATATATCACTTGCTGGTTTCAGGTGTGGAGTACTAGTGATTCATTGAATCAGGGTGGTTGCTAGTGATTTTTGGTGAAAACGCTTAGATTAAATTAAAGTGAAAAGCATCCATTGGTTTATAAATTACATGTGTATGTACACATGTATAAATGTTGACAACTAATAAACAACCAGAGGTATTATATAACATGTCTAAAAGGAGTATTAAGAAATCTCGGATTTAAAGAAAGAATTTACATAGATGGGTATAACTAGGACAGTATCTTAATATATGTAAACAAGTCAATTATTGTAAACATGATATTATCATTTCATATTAAAAATATTAGCATAAACCTGTGTATCAATTTTATTGGCACAGCGCCAAATATGTGAATGACTGAGCAATCTAAAGTACAAATGTATTTATAGAATTATAATGTATCTAAGCATACATTTGTTGACTTTTTACATGTACATTAAAGTGAGCAATGGTGGCTAGATTTCAACTAAAAGCACCTAAAAATGATCCATCAAAGATTAAAATTATTCCCAATGAAAGGCAATTATTATAATGACTATACTGTACATGTGCATATTTAACATTTTAATTTGTACAAGTAATTACAAACAAATTAAAAAGAAAAAAATCATAAAAATAAAAAAAAAAAGGGAAAAAGTCCCGTTTTAATTATAAAACCACACAGATGTATATGTATCATGCAGCAAGAAAATCCAAACATTTAAAAAGCACCATCCGTTACAGCAAGCATGATCACACAAAATCTTAAAACAAGCAACATGTCAGCAAACAGACACACTTAGTACACATGTTTAATATATAGTCCAAGATTGCTTTTATGTCAGAAGGCCTTTTTAGGACTTGCTAAGCCCTGCATGGACCACATACATTGTTTTTTTTTTGTGTACATCCCCAGCAAGTCCTAATAAGGGAGTCAAAAGCAATCCAAAATTACATTTCTATATACTTCTCTCCGAATACATTTTGTATCTACTTTTGGTGCATCTTATAATTAAGGTAAAACACTTAAGTTGATTTCTTTTCTGAGAATGGAAGTTATTTTGTTTGATTGATTGATTGCTGTTGTTTAACTTCATTTACAGTTCCATTGGCTAATAATCATGGCGCCCAGTTGTCTTTGGTGGAGGGAGCCGAAGTGCTCCCGAGAGAACCACCTACCACCTTTCAGTAATAAAACTGGCAATCCTAATTAATCAAAATTGGAGGTGGAACGCTTGTGCCACGTAAAGGATCCCTTCAAAGACAAGAGTGACTAGCCTGATCCTGCAGTGTTTCAGATGCATCAAACGGAATGAGTTTGGGTTTCACTTTTCATTTTTTTCTTCAAAATTTGAACAAATGCATTATGCTTTTACTTTATGGACAAGTTGATCAGTAAAACCTTGCCTTGGTCATGTTGTCATGGCAGCAACTTGTACAAATGTACATGTACATGTACAAATGTAAATGTGGCCAAAATGGACATTTGCATAATGTTTAAATGTATATAATCATTCACATTCGCCAGTGGCAGACTGGCAGTACTAGTTGCCTTTTTATGATCACATGTGGATTATGCATGATACTAAAATGCATAACACAATGTACATGTACATGTATGCTGTCTGGGTTCTGAATTTTTTCAGGCAAGTTCATTGGCTACCCATCTTTGCCCAAGGTGCGTCAAAAGAATTAGTTATATGTAAGTCTCCTTTACAAAAGGAAACTTTTAAAATCATTACTTTTAATCTTTTTCAATTAAGTGATGATGACCAAACTCAAATGATAACAATGTTGATGCATCTTTGGACTTGTGACCAGTTCAAAAGACAAAGAGTCCAGCTGATTTTTATCCGTCCAAGGCCCTGGACTCTACTGTATTCTAACAGATTTAATTAACACAACTTCTACTGCATTTGGTCTCTGGTGGAGAGTTGCCTCATGGGCAATCATACCACATCTTCTTATTTTCATATTATACATGTACTCTTTATAACAGTACAGAAAACGTTTAAGTATATGTATTTTGTGGCAAATTATAAATATGTTCTGGTACATTTGGACTCTGTATTAAAAGTGCATGTAAATGTAAGTTAATATACATGTACATGTATTTATATTTACATACATGTATATAGCTACAAAATGTACATGTCCATATAATACTGACTAACACTTGCTACCAGAGTGACTTAATTTCCTTTGAAGCAGTGAGTAAACATTGTATGAAATAACTAATTACAAAAAAGCATTGTACATGCACAATGTACAATGTATGCATGTGTCACAGTGTGTTTTGGAGTAATGTCCTGAATCAAACTTAAAAAATATTGGGAGTTCATGGCCAGGACAACATCCATTTAGCAAGAGAGAATATGCATGTACAACATGTACAATGTACATTTGTACATATCAATACCAAATAAATAGTCTATTAAAAGCTCAAATAAACTAGAAGCCTGTGTCACTCACCTGCATCTTCCACAATGGCCACTTTTTCATAAAAATCATCACAAAGGGCAATGACTCTATCAAGAGTTATATGTACAAAAATGTATGACAATTTCAGTCCTGTTGACGTATTAGTACATTTTGTAGTTCTAGTCCTTCTGTCATATCTGATTATTTTTGCTTTTTAAAGTTTCTATAGAGATTTACATTTGTATCTATTATAATTTCCAAGATAATAGACAAAAATGCCCCAAAAAATGGTAAAATCAGCATTAAAGGGCAATAACTGCAATACAAAAATGTAACTACATGTACATTAATGTAGCTTGGCGACTTAAGATTTCAGCCATGATGGCATATTTGTAGATCTTGTCTTGCTGATCATATTTGCTATTTAAAGCTCCTTCTTATTTTATATACATGTACATGTATCTATTAATATAATTTTTTAGAATCATAGACAAAAATGCAAAAAAATATAAATCATAATGACATTAAAGGGCAATAACTTCAATAAGGAGTCGTCTGACAATTTCAGCCATGTTGATTTATTTGTAGATAGACCTTGTCAAAGATTGCTGATTATTTTGTTATATTAAGATTATTTCTATATATCTATTATAGTTTTCAAGATAATAGGCAATTATGAAAAAAATTGGTTCAATTCGTCATTAATAAGTACAAAAAAATGTACCCCCTAAAAGAAGTCGTCTGATATGTCTGACAGTTTTGAATTTAATGGACAGAAGATACATGTACATGTAGATCTCAAAATGCTGAATATGTCTGCTCCTGTCAGATTTTATCCATTCAAAAATGTTTTCAAGATGATAGACAAAATTTACATTTCACCCTTATGTTCTTTTTTTTGTCATGTTTTTCCATGTTGGTTGGCTGGCAGCTAGGGTAATCTGCCACAATTCTTTATCTAGATACATGTATGTACATCATAGTACATGTATATACCCCAAAGATGATTGTGGGTAAGTTTGGTTAAATTTGGCTCAGTAATGTCAGAGGTTAAGATTTTTGTAAAAGTTACTGTGACTTGACTGTTAGTGTTGCTCTCCACCTATTGCAACTTATTCAAAATTCTGGCCAAATTGTAATTTGTTTTATAAAACCAAACTGTTCAACTGGTCAGAAATTTGAACAAACTGCTGTAGAAAACCACAGACAAGTCGTGAAAGTGCAAGGTGTTAAAATAAAGCATATATACTTACAATCCTATAAGACTTTAATTCCATTTCAATGTTATTATGAAAAATCAGTCTAACAGTTTGTATAGAAATTTTATTGTTATTGTCATGCTAAAGGTGATGGATAGAAGTTTTGAATAAAATTGAGAATGGAAATGGGGAATATGTCAAAGAGACAACAACCCGACCAAAGAGCAGACAACAGCCGAAGGCCAACAATGGGTCTTCAATGCAGCGAGAAAATACTGCACCCGGAGGTGGTCCTCAGCTGGCCCCTAAATAAAATTGTGTGCTATTTCAGTGAAAATGGACGTCACACTTAACTCCAAAACATATAAATGAACTAAAATTAAAAAACATACAAGACTAAGGCCAGAGGCTCCTTACTTGGAACAGGGGCAAAAATGCGGCGGGGTTAAACATGATTTTTTGTGAGATCTCAACCATCTCCCTATACCTCTAGTCAATGTAGAAAAAAGAAACACATAGCAATACTCATAGTAAAACTCAGTTTAAAAGAAGTCTGAGTCCGATGTCAGAATAGGTAACAAAAGAAACTAAGCAAAATGACAATGATACATAAATGAACAAAGGACTACTAGCAGTTACTGACATGCCAGCTCCAAACCTCAATTAAACTGATTGAAAGATTATGTCTTCATCATATGAAAATCAAGTACAATCCCTCCGGTTAGCTATATAGGGGTTTAGTATCATACCATCATAAAATACATGTATATGAGAAGACCATAACCTGTATCATGCCAACAACTGGTTTTAGAATAAATGTGTTTATTTCCAATGCAAAGACAATATGAGTGAATCAATATTAATACCAAAATATATATGCAACCCCTAATGACTTGACAACAGTATCATAACTATATCCTTTCCGAATAAGTTTGTTTAAAGGTTTGGTTAGCTTTTGAGGTGAATGCCGACATTTTTGTGCTTTGTAAAGAATATTACCATAAAATATTGGATGTGAAATACCTGATGCGTATAACATGTCTGCATTGCTATAAAAATGTCCAAACTTACAAGTAGGTTTCATACAATTTTTCTTTCTCAAAGTCTTCTATATTCATAAAAAATTTAAAAATCAGACATCATTTGAATTCAAACATTTCATATTCAGTAAAATATGTGTGAAATTACAATACGTTGTTAGGAAGTTTCCATGGAAGATTATCAATTTTTCTTTCGAAAAGTCTTCTATATTCAAAAGAATAATGTTTTAGGTTATCTCCCATGGAAACTTATTAACAATGTATTGTAATGTTACATATATCATGTATATTTTACTGAATATAAGATGTTTTAATTCAAATGATGTCTGATTCTTATGAATATAGAAGACTTTTCGAAAGAAAAATTGTATGAAAGCTTTGTTTGGACATTTTTATAGCAATTCAAAACTTCTATCCATCACCTTTAGCATGACAATAACAATAAAATTTCTATACAAACTGTTAGACTAATTTTTCAAAATAACATTGAAGCGGAATTAAAGTCTTATAGGATTGCAAGTATGCTTTATTTTATCACCTTGCACTTTCACGACTTGACTGTGGTTTTCTACAGCAGTTTGTTCATATTTCTGACCAGTTGAACAGTTTGGTTTTATAAAACAAATTGCAATTTGGTCAGAATTTGGAATAAGTTGCAATAGGTGGAGAGTAACACTAACAGTCAAGTCACAGTAACGGAGGACAAGGACAACAAATGCCAAGTGAGAAAAGCTCACTTGGCCCTAAGAAAACTCTAAGTAAAGACAATTTGACTCAGACATACATATAGACATGTTCATATTTGAATCACATTGAGACCTTCATCTAAACCTTCTCGACATCTTCACCTAGAGAGCACTGTATATAATATAACTTATATGAACCAAACAAAGGTACATGTACATTTGTATGACTACAAATGTTGTGAATGTACATGAACCTACATTGTAACATAATCATGATGTAAAGTTCAATAAGAAAATATTCATGCAGACATACATTATCATGATAATAACCCTATTCAGAGAAAGAGAAACCATATTTCTTTTACCATTGTTTTTTAAAGCGTGTGAAAAGCAACAAAAATAATGAAAATACTGGAATCCACTGCAAAAGTTTCTACTTTCACCCTTAGACTTCCTTTTGATTATATAATTAGACAGGCTCTGAAATCTGCTAAAAATTGATCATTGGATTTTAGTATTTCAATTTTTTCTATGAACTGATGGATGAATTATGATTTTAAAATAAACACATTTACAATTTAATGTAAATCAAGTTTAAAAATATCATTGAAAATTTGTTATCTGACTGAAGACTGTAATGTATTCTTAGAATTCTATACCACACATTCTCATGGATGGATTAAAATATTAAATGAGTTTTTATTGTCCCTAATTAATTTGTCTTTATACCAGCATTATTGCAATATTAAATCCAGCCCACTGAATATCTGTACATGAATATCATGTCAATTGGTCATGAACAGATACAATGTATGAATAAAAGGAGATGTGGGCTTAATATTTCAATTAGATAGCAACCGATGACAATAATACCACAATACATAAAGGGGTCAACTTTCATCATTCATGACATACATGTAGTCTTTAATAGATAATAATTATCTAATAATGAAGACCTGTGCAATATATACAATGTACATGGTGTAGATCTACATCATGTACATATTATTTAAATCTCTAAGTTGTCCACAGTATAAAATAATAATTTTGAAAACATGCATGTATACAATTTTATTAGGACCAAAACAAAAAAATCTGAGTCTAGCTACATGTAATTATTGCAATTTGTTAAAGTGTTTTTGCGGCCTGGCTGAGTTGATAATAAACAAATGGCAGCTTATATAACTAGGGTGCTTGCAATTCTGTAGATGAAATGTAACCTTAAACCTGATATACGACCTACATGACAGATTCACACTCAAATTCAATAACATTGGAACAATATTAATTGCAACTGTTCAAAAATTTCATGAGATTGTTGAAAAAACTGGACCCTATTTTCATTGGGCATGCAACAGGATACACTCCAATTTTTTTTTGGCCTTAGTTAGTGCCAGTTTTGGAAAGGAGCATTGAAAAGTTCAGCCACATGCCTCGAACTGTAATCAGACAATAAACATTCAATGGTATTTTTAAACATAGTGTATTTTGCCACATGTCAATTATGGAAAGTATGTATGTAACCATGAGACTTGCACAACACTACACAGTAATCCAGCCATTATTATGTTAGATATGTACATGTAATACCTGAAGGATCTGCAGACAGCTGAATGATCTCTGAAAATTCAATTGTGAATTATACATAAAATTCTTTTATTTTATAGTACAATGTACATGTAATTAAGTACTATCATGACTGCAGTCGAAAGAAGAGTTGAAATACAAAGCCACAAAATTTATATTAGGGAATAATATAAATCAATCTATTAATTAATGGAATCATCAGGAATATGCGTGAAACTTTTTCAAATTAAATTTCAGTATTCATCGACACATAATTAGATTCTGTCTTTTCCTTGTAAAATTTCTATTCGTCTTTGTAAGTGCATTAAACCAGAATCCCCTATTAAATTCACTGCATAAAATATGCATGCATACATTTTGTACATGTAGACACCTACCTGGTCCAGACATGCCAGTTACATACATGTACATGTATACAGTGTGCACCAAAATCCCTTTTATTTCAACTACTAGTCCAAATGTTTTGCAACTTGGGAATTATTGGATACATTGTAGCTGCATTTAGCTTTTAAATGGATGTCTTTGTTATACAAATGTTATAATGCACATCCCAGGGTCTAATCATACAAAGTCATTCTTATTTGCATATATTTGTAAATATTTCCACAAATATATTTTTTATTGAAATGTTGTATTAACTTACATCTTGTGATTTCCTACATTGTACATGTAAGTTAATACAAAATATTGTGAATTTTCATGAAACTTATCACAATTCGGTGACACACCAAGTAAATTTCTGCCAACAAACAGGTAACCTGTCTAGGGCTCATGCACAGGTAATAGATAAATGTCACAGCTCAGTAAGCATCTATGTAAACAACCTGGGAATTATTGGATAGCTGCATTCAGCTTTTAAATGGATGTCTTTGTTATCATGAACATCCCAGGGTCTAATCATACATTCATATTTGCATATATTTGTAAATATTTCCACAAATATAAATTACATGTACATGTTACCATACATGTAATTTTGTCAAAAGGTTTGTGAGCAAAAAACTGCTTATATAATATAAGCACTATTCTTTAATGATATTGATATAGACAATTAATAAATAATATTTAAAATTTCCAGAACACAATTATTTTCTTACCTATAGACTTCTGAATGTTTGGATAAAGTGTCTTAGTATTCTTTGTTGTTTCATTGTTGTAAAAGACTACTGCACATGCATTGAATTTCTGTGCTATTTTCAACTTTTCACTAAATTTGCAATCTCCCCTTTCAATTAAAGCTATCCACTTTTTATTGACGGGTGCATTGACGAGATCAGTGCAGCCATCAGATTTATTTTTCTTAGTCTGAACGTGAATAACGTCTGCTGTTTCTGGTCCCAATTTTCCATATTTGACGTAATGACCCATCTGCTTCGACTCCGAAACAAATTTTTCTTCTTTGGGATTGAAATATGTCATGTTCACTTTAGCTGTAAAATAGTCATTTGCTGTTGAATCTGATGAACTTGTGGCAGAGGCTTGACTAAAAGCCAGACTAAACAACACTGTTACAATACACAAACAACATGGCCTCCATTTTGGTTTGGCAATAAAATGATATGAATAAATTTGTCGCGAATTAATCCAAGTTGACGACATGATTTCACAATTAAATAATGATATTTCAAAACTATATTATTTGTCAATCACAATTCACACTGTATAATTTCAGAATAAACAACCAATGGTCGTATTTTAGATAAAACATATCCGAATTCCAACATTATTTGTCCCTGAATAACATTAGCAATGTTTTTCTCTGTGACGTAAATGGGCATGTGATCACATTTTTGCAAGTGGCGACACCTGTAAACAAATCGTATTTTATGAATGACATGTCAAATAAAGGTCATCAGTCCAAAACCAATTCTGATCAACTAGGTCATTTTTATAATGTTGTTTTAGATTTGTAACCAAATTCGATGCCCCCCGCTCAATCATAATGCATCTACTGGCAAACGTCACAGAGAATGGTGGTGTCTTCCACGACGTCCGACTTACAAATACAACATTGTGCTCTCTTTGATGTTTCGACCTTGATATGCATGAAATGTAACTGCTAATTATGTAAAACTTTTTTTGTTATTTTGTTTGTTTACCTAAATATTATCGTCATAAAAGGATCAGGTTATGGATATAAATGAACAAATATTACCAGAAGTTCGCTTTCAAATCACTACTAGGGCAACACTAAAAAAATATTGACTGAGACAATTCGGTCCTACATTTTGTAAATAATGTAGTTACATTTTTTTAAATACAATATGATTAAATTATTGCGTTTTAACTATTGTGTTGTATGTCCGAAACAATGTTACAGTCGACATATTTTTGTTGTAGGTTTCATGGTATTAATTACATGAATAAGTGTCACGTATTCATATATTGTACATATTGTATGATATTTCAATCAAAGTTATATTCGTTTTTCTCTAAACGTATGCTCATTGTGCCCCCTGTTGGTCTATAACTGGTAGTAAAGTATGTTCAGTGGGGGCCCACTGACTGCCTGAGAGGGGGCCCGCTCCGGTCATGCTTCAGTGACTTCTCTATATAATCAACCAAATTTTTCCCAGAAAAGGGGAGGGGGCCCGGGACCCTGCCCCCCCTAAATCCGCCTTTTGATGTTGTTATCAAAAGTGGCCTAATGCATTCTGGCTGGGACATCTATTATTTTTAATTTTCCGGTCAGAAAAAAAATATTGATTTCATCCCTGGCCATCTAATTAAGATTCAATACAGAATATTAATTGTGTATATAAGTTAAAAGAATTGTCATATTTTCCCGTGTCGCGGAATGTCACGAGTCAGATCAAAGCTTCTCCAGTATGTTTCACGTCCGCTTGCTGGTACTTTAAGGGCTTAAGTAGGGTACCCCTTTAAGTCACAAAGTTAATTTTAAAAAGTTGCCTCAGGTCAACACGGTTTACTTTTAAGCAAGATATACAGTTCTGATCTGATTCTCGGTTCTGAAATTTTTAAATGTCACAGCTAGGTCCCTTTAAATGAAATGTCAGGTCGCAAGGTCGACCACCGAAACCCTCCCAAGGTCCCAAGTCGGATTTTACCATAGTTTTATGGATGTTCAGTAGGTTAAAAAAAAACAACAATCAGAAATATTTTAGAAATTCTTCAACTTTTCAAGGAACAAAATCTATGTATTTGCCATGTTGTTGAAGACTGTGTCTTGTTCTATAGAATTCGTCGTGTGAATCTTATAATAATGTATTTCCTTTTTGGTAATCGTGGTAAAAATTTAAATTAAAGTTTAAAAGCGCAATATCATAAATATTTGACTGAGACATGAAAGGTTACACAGGAACCGAATTTAGGTACACGAAGAGTAACTCTTTGATCGATTGTTTGTTTTATTAGACAAGCAACTTAGATAAATAAAGTATCCCCTTTTTTGGAGATAAAACATTTTTTGGAGATAGAACATTTCACTACTAACGATGTACTTTTAAAAAATTATCCCTATATTTCCATTGGAGATTAACCATGGATTTTAAACTTTGTAATATCTCCAATTCTGTACTGCTGGATTTGATAATAATTGCTCATAGATTGAGTTCAAACCATGCAAACCATTTAATCGTAGTACTACAAAGATGATTTTGATAACAATTATTTAGTATCAAAAATACATGAGAAATAGTGGAGAAACAGCACTATAAAAATGTTTTTCTCTGAACTAACTACATGAAAAAACTATTATAACCCAATTAGAGAGTGAAGATAGACCAGTGTAGCTCTGGCAAAAACTCGTAGAGTGTAGAAATCTCGTATTATAGTTGTATAGGGAGATAGACCATTGCACTTGGATCTCAAATATATAGCTATCTCCATTTTTATCAAGAGTGGACATATAACACTATAAGATTCACACGACGAGATGCCTTTGGTTGTTCATCTGCTACTGGACTAAGAACTGTCTCATTGGCGTATGCATGCCATGAAGTAGGAGTTCTTTCATAAAATTATTTCCAAACGAAAGTAATATTCTTGAATATTATTTCCACACGACCGAATATTACAATAATTGTTATTTTTAATTTGTTCCTAACAGAATAAAGGGTATAGAATATTTGTTCCAACGGGAACAGAAATTATAGCAAAGGGGACTTCTGTTATGCGTAACTAATATGCGTTGACATGTATACCACAATATGGATCGTGACATCCTTTTATCCATAGAATCGAGAACGGTACCGAGTAAAATTCTATATTATGTTATTATGTTTTGCTCTTTTGGAATTAAAAAAGTCTTTTTCTGGTGACTTGATGTCTGCAATTAAATCAATGGAGACTGTCGGCGGACTAAACAAACATCACTCGTCTAAACTCGGTCGATTCCGGCCGTTCCTCCATCAAAGTAAAGTAGCGGACCTGCCCGAGTATCGCAATTAAAAAAAATATGTTCATTTTACATATTTAGTAAATACGTATTTAAATGGGGGGTTGGGGGTTGGGGGGGTTGGGGGTGGTCTTCATATACGTAATTTTTGATGCCACGTATATTATATTCTTCAGTTTATTTGTCCATCATTCTCTACTTCCCTATATTTTAGAAACCCTTTATTCTCTAATTATCATTGTTTAGCCCCTTATTCTATATTCATTATTTTCTAGCCTATTATTCTCTTTTCTTAAACTCATCCAAGATCTCATAAAATTGATTTCATTTCCTTGTAAAATTTTCTAGTTTCAATATAAAAATCTATGCCAACCAATTATTGAGACCAAAAATAGCTGTCGCAATTTCCTATTGAACATATTGTTTTATTATTTTTTAAACAGAAGAAATTAAGAGGCGTAATGATGAGTGTATATTTGTTTTGCATAGTTGTAATGTAAAATATCTCAACCAGTTTTGGAAATACCCTTATTTCCAAAACTGATTGAGATATTTTACAAGGGTATTTCCAAAACTGTTTGAGATATTTTACATTCCAAAAATAATTGTGTTTTCAGCCCATTATTCTTTTTGCAAAAGTTTTGGGGCAAAAAAGTAGTTGTCACATTATTTCCACAAGTTTATAAATAAAGAAGAGTTAATAATGATTTTGTCGGCTTTCAGGAAAAACGCATGCCTGAAACCGAAAGAGATAATTCTATAAACTATCGCACCATATCATTAACAGATACAGATAATTTTATTAACCAATCAATGTGCCCTTTGAAGGACAGATTAATTACAATGTAATTATTCACAAGTAATAGCTTTTCTAAAAAGCTAGACGTCTTTATCTGATGAAAATGGAAAATGTTTTCGCTTTGTAGTTTAATTCATTCAGAATAGCCTTGTATATAAATTGTAGTGGATTACAAAACTTGTAAAAGGTTTATACATTTTTTTAGATTTACCAATATCTTTTTCGCGGGAATATATACATACTGGAAACGGATGGATAATGTCTTAATCATCTGCGTTTGTAGCAAACTTTTGAAAATATTTTTTTTTCAGTTTTTTCTGATAGATGGACTTAGTTTTTTTTACAGTTTAGATTAACAGACAGTCTGGTATTAAACTTTTTTGACATTTTAAAACCTTCATGGATTGTTATGAAACTTGGACATAAGCTAATCTTCAAGACCAAGAAAAAAGCATCTAAAGAAAAAGTTTGAATTTTTTTTCTAAATTCTTTATACTCATAAATGGACTCACTTTTTAAGTCAACATTACACCTTTACACCGATAGCAGCAATCACAGGCGAGACACAGGGTTCCGCAGAACCCATTATGAATTTTTTGCTATTAAGATATTTTTGTACATGTATTCACATCTATGCTATATATTATAGCTAGACTTGGGAGGATTAAGAACTTTAAATATTGTAATGAAATGTCCATTGTAAAAGAACGTATGTTGAACTTTAGAAGTAGATTGTTTTGTTTGTTGTTTAATTGGGTTGCTTTCTAAATACATTATGTAGTAGAGAATTGATTAGAAGTAGTGGATTCGTAAACGATGATCAACGAGCGACTTTAGTCGCAAGTTGATTATCGTTTCCGAATCCACTACTTCTTATATTTCCCTTTGGAGTTTTTTTAGTCTTCTGTTCTTCAACGTCTGATATCTTGATAGGAAGAGCTAGGGAGAGCTATTCATTGAAAATAAATGATTTGGATATATCCGTTTTTAATGTTTTTTTTCTGCCTTTTGATTATCTTACTAAGAATTAATATCTATAACCTAAGAAAAAAGCAAGCGCGGTGTTTTCCTATGTTTTCATGTATAAAATGTACGTAACTTGGCAGTGAGGGACTGGATTGAATGTGAAATAATCACGTGTGTGTTTACGAAATTTTAGGAGTTTCGGCTATTTATAGACAAGTGTTACCTGTGTTCCGATATGCATGATTGGTAATCAGGCAAATTCTAATTGCTAAAATAAAGAGTTCAAATCCGACACTCTACGGGATTAACAGACATTTACTAGGTTATGATTGTCCCAACCAATCAACGAATCACTATTAGAGTCAGTATCTTCCAATCAGATAGTAAGAAGCATTCATCCCACAGACTGTGCATCGTTCAACTCTTAAGACCGTCTCCGAGGAGACGATAATAGCATAAGAAACAAACTAAACAATTATAAAACACTTGTCCTACCTCCATGACAAATATTTTGTTGTCCCCGTAGATACAACATCGTTTTTGTGTGTAAATATCATTACATAGACTGCTTGATAAATGAATTAGGTATTGACAATTCACTTGGAAACTCAACATATACCCTCACGACACTTACCAAAGAGGAAATCCTGGATAATCATAGGTCTGTTCTATGTTCCTTTGGAATTTCAACCAATGATGAAGAACTGGATCTTCCATCACTGTATTGGATACCTAAACTACATACGTGTCCTTACAAACAACGGTATATTGCTGGGTCTTCCAAGTGCTTCACGAAACCTCTTTCTAAATTATTAACATCTATTTTATCAGCAATCAAAGCCGGGCTCCAAAGTTATTGTGAAACTGCCTATTCTAGAGGTGGCGTGAATCAGATGTGGATACTAAAAACTTCCAAAGATCTTTCAGAGTACATACAATCTAGGACTCTCTCATCTTGCAATACTATTAAAACATTTGACTTTTCTACACTTTACACAAGTATTCCCCATTCCAAACTAAAAGACAAATTGAAAGAGTTGGTATTACTTTGTTTCATTAAAAAGAATGGCGAACGTAGATACAAGTATCTTGTCTTGGGGAGGGATACATCCTACTTTGTAAAGAATCACTCTGATTCAAACAAAAAATTCTCTGAAACTGACATTATCAAGATGCTTGATTTCTTGATTGACAACATATTTGTTACGTTTGGAGGACGTGTTTTTCAACAGACTGTCGGAATTCCAATGGGAACTTCTTGCCGACTTGTCAAGTTCTTTATTATTATGAGGCTGACTTCATACAGGAACTTCTTAGGAAAAAAGATAAGAAGTTAGCAATATCCTTTAGCTCTACGTTCCGCTATATAGATGACGTTCTCTCACTAAATAATACAAAATTTGGTGACTATGTTGAACGAATCTATCCCATCGAACTAGATATAAAGGATACTACAGATACAGTTAAGTCTGCTTCATATCTTGACTTAAATCTAGAAATTGACAATGAGGGTCGGTTGAAAACAAAACTTTACGACAAAAGAGATGATTTCAGCTTCCCAATTGTGAACTTTCCATTTCTATGTAGCAACATTCCAGCAGCGCCTGCATACGGAGTATATATCTCCCAATTGATACGATATTCCCGGGCTTGTGTTTCCTATCATGATTTCCTTGATAGAGGATTGCTGCTCACAAGGAAGCTATTAAACCAAGAGTTCCAAATGGTGAAGTTGAAGTCATCCCTTCGTAAATTTTACGGACGCCATCACGAGTTGGTTGACCGTTATGGAATAACTGTTTCACATATGATATCGGATATGTTCCTTATGTCGTAACTACAATACCCTCCCTTTTCACGAATGTGACTTACCGAATTAGACTATTTACCTGATTTGTAATAACATAAGCAACACGACGGGTGCCACATGTGGAGCAGGATCTGCTTACCCTTCCGGAGCACCTGAGATCACCCCCAGTTTTTGGTGGGGTTCGTGTTGCTTAGTCTTTGGTTTTTTATGTTGTGTCATCTGTACTATTATTTGTCTGTTTGTCTTTTTATTTTTGGCCATGGCGTTGTCAGTTTGTTTTCGATCCATGAGTTTGACTGTCCCTCTGGTATCTTTCGTCCCTCTTTTATAAACTAATAAGAAAATAATGGTTTATTAGAGTAATAATTGTATGGTTGTATGAAAAAAAGCCGCACTTTTAACTCCATCATCTAGTAAGAGAGAGAAAAAAATGTCAACATTAATGTATATTTCTATTTTTTTTTTATATTGAGGATATCCACCTAGATTTGGACAAGGAGAGATAACTCCATCATTCTAATATTTCATAGGTGGGTTTGATTCAGTAATGGATCCTATATGGATCCTGTTTTTCTGTTAGTTATGATATCATATGTAATACAAGTTTTATAACATAACTTTCTTCATTAGTCATTAACCATAAACATTTATTCTCTGAAGAATTCTATTTTTAGATACATATGCACATTCTTGGCTGTACAGTCTGTCGATCCTGACCTGTATCTTGGCATTGCACAAGGTCATGTTTTCTCTGACAGTTAATGACGTCTTTATACTAAATCCATTGGATGTTGTATGTGTACTGATTGATATTTTAGTCTTAGATGCATGCTTTTTTCATTAGATATTATTGGCTCTGATCTAGCTGTCAGTAACTGCGAGTACTCCGAGGCTCAGATCTGTACTTCAAGTAGTGTCTTTTTGTTGTCGGGATGTATAAGTACCCTGCCACGTCCACTCTGTGTTTTTGTAAGATGTATTTCTGCATGAGTTGAGCCCTTTTCAACTGATTTTTATAGTTTGTTCTTATGTTCAGTTGTACTGTTACACCACTGTCCCAGGTTAGGGGAGGGTTGGCGCGCCTTCAAACTAGTTTAACCCGGCCACATTCTGTATGTGCCTGTCCCTTGTCAGGAGCATGTAATTCAGTGGTTGTCGTTTGTTGCTGTTTATCATATTTTTTTTTCTTTCATTATTTTGTACATAAATCAGGCCGTTAGTTTTCTCGTTTGAATTGTTTTACATTTGTCATTTCGGGGCCTTTTATAGCTGACTATGCGGTATGGGTTTTGTTGAAGGCCGTACGGTGACCTATAGTTGTTAATTTCTGTGTCTTTTGGTGTTTGTGGAGAGTTGTCTCATTTACAATCATACCACATCTTCTTATTTTTATATTGATAAATTTTTTATATTTACAATTCAGATCATTGATGAATGGCTTTCTACAGTTAAACTGTTTGCAAGAACAGGACAGTCTAATTTCTGTATGTTCTTAACTTATTTCCAGCATTGACTCTTGTTTTATTATCATTATTTAGTTCATTGTGCTAAAGACCTATAAATTTTGATTGTAAACAAGATTATACTTTATTTATTATATAATTCTGTTTATGTTTTGATATATATTTATATATAAGTGTTCAAGGTTCAAAAATTGAAATATTTTCTGAATAAACTTAAACCCATGATTCTTGCTTGGCAGATGACATAGCTACTGATTCTTCAAAAGCACTATCAATATTTTGTTATCTTGATTATTATCAATACATTAAATTTTGTTCTATTGAGATCCATTACAAATGTCCTGTAGTCTTTACCAAAGTTTAATCATACTAAGATATACTATGATATATGTATATGTATCGTTAACATACATCTGCTTCAAACTTTTAGAACATGTTGTAGGTAGTAATATTATGAAACATCTAAAAATACATAAACTTCTATCTATATGACTTCCAACATGGTTTTCGATCATCCCGTTCCTGTGAAATTCAGTTAATATCATTTATTCAAGATCTTGCAAATTCTAATTGAAAACAAAATAGTCAAACTGACATCATAATAATGGATTTTGCAAAAATGTTTCACATCCTCATCTCATGTATAAAATCGGCTTCTATGGTATAAATTGCAATGCATTATAATAGATTCAAGACATATTGAAATACAAGAACACAAACAGTAGTCCTCGAAGGAGAAACATTAGATAACATTCCTATATCATCTGGAGTAACGCAAGGCACAATACTTGGGCCAATCTTATTTTTAATCTATATTAACGATTTGGCATAATATATTAAACATAGCACATTGGGAATATTCGCAGATGATAGCACTATTTACAAGGAAATTAAGAAACCGGATGACACTCATAAATTGCAGTCTGATTTAGAAGCTACCGGCAGATAGGAGGGGGACTGGATCATTCATTTTTATTTTGATGAACGCAACATTCTCAGTGTAACACAAAACCTGTAGACCTCACAAACAATTTACTTAATCTATCAATCGAAAAAGTTGAATCTACAAAATATTCAGGCCTAATATTCAAGGAACCTGTTGTTCAGTGGTTGTCGTTTGTTGATGTGGTTCTTATGTGTTTCTCGTTTTTTATATATATTAGACCGCTGGTTTTCCTGTTTGAATTGTTTTACATTAGTCATGTTCGGGCCTTTATAGCTTGCTGTACGGTGTGAGCCAAGGCTCCGTGTTGAAGGCCGTACTTTGACCTATAATTGTTTACTTTTTACACATTGTGACTTGGATGGAGAGTTGTCTCATTGGCACTCATACCACATCTTCTTATTTCTACTAACCACAGGCACTTATCTCTGAAAAAAATTACCTATAAACATTAATATGACAAGTATATATAGGTAAACATTTTTTCAAAGACAAGTGCATGTGGGTCTAACCTCTCAGTCAAGCTTAAAATGGGATAACCATATCGATGGCATGACATCATCAAAAGCAAATCAGTCTATTCTACAACACCAGCTCAGTTACTGACATGATGACAGGCCTAAACTGGTACCAACTCGAAATAAGACGACTAAGATACAGAATGTTCTCTTTTGAACAATCATTCATGAAATTGTTACAGTCCCTACATTTAACTAGACAATAGAACCAGACATAGCAGTCCACACTCAATTAAACAAATACAACTAAAGGCAACTATGTATATTCATTTTATCCACGTAAAGTTAATACATTCGAATCATTTACCACTTAACTTTTATGGTTATCAAATGTATATAGTTTTATGTTAATGTTATTTTTTCGAATGCACGTAATTCTTTTGTTGTTTTTTTTTTTTGGGGGGGGGGGGGGGGAGTTTAGTTTTTAAATTTATAGTCGACGCGCGGCGAATAATCTTCAATTAATTTTGAAGGATCGCTAGAAACTGAAAGAAGAAGAAGAATATATATGAGGGTCTGGATGAGGTTTTAAGAATAGAGTAATGAGCTTACATTTCAGAAAATAGGCCAACACGATAAAGAATAGAGAAAAACGTGCAAAATTAATAAAGAATAGTGAATAATAACTGAAAGATTAAAGAATATAGAATTAAAGGATTCCCTAATCCAGACCCTCATATATATATATATATATATATATATATATATATCTATATATATAGAAGATGTGGTATGATTGCCAATGAGACAAATCTCTACCAGAGACCAAAGGACATAGAGGTTAACAACTATAGGTCATCGTACGGCCGTCAACAATGAGCAAAACCCATACCCCATAATCAACTACAAGATGCCCCGAAATGACAAATGTAATACAATTCAAACGAGAAAACTAACAGCCTGTTTTATGTAAAAAAAACAACAACAAAGAACGAAAAATAAATATGATATACAGCAGCAAACGACAACCATTGAATTACAGGCTAATGACTTGGGACAAACACACAGAGAACGGGCGGGGTTAAACAATTTAGCTGGCACTAAACCCTCCCCTATCCTGGGACAGTTGGGACAGTGGTGTTACATACAGTACAACATAAAAACAAACCATTAAAATCATTTGAAAAGGACTTAACTCATCAGATCGATACAAAGCGGAAAAACAACTATCAAAAACACAGACAGGACTTGGCAGGGAATTTATAAATACCAACAACAACAAAAAACACTAAGTACAGATCTGAAAGTACTTACAGTTATTGACAGCTAGTTCAGAGCCAATAACAACTAATAACAATAATCATGTATCTAAGACCCACGTTGATCTTTTTGTAATTTTCTGGTTTGTCGTTCCACAGTTAGAGGACTTTAACACTTTGAATTTAGGCCACTGTTCACCTATCGCACACTAATTCCAGTGTTCCTGAGTTGATTTCTGCAAAACGGTAGTGTTATTGTAACAGGGTCGTATCTTGGATTAAGTAATAACAAACTCTGTTCTATAGGGTTCGGATGATTTAATACCAGTAATAGAAAATAAACTCTGAAATAACAATATCACAATTATAATTAACAGTTCTATTTTATAAAACACAAGTATCTTAAATTACACATTATCACATATGGTAATAGTAAAATACAATGCTCTTAATTACTGTGTACTATACTACTAATTCAATAATAAATACATTCAGTAAATTGATGTCACGTGTACTTTTATTTCTCATTGTGATATACTACACAAGAATGTAACCCTTGATCATAAATAGTGTACTATATAATGTTTACTGGTAAACTATGTGTACGGTACAAAACTAAAGTGAAAACTGCACATATAACAATAAACTAATCGGAACATAATATATTATTTAATCTTTACATACTATTACATTACAACAATCATTAAGTTGCAAATACTATTTTTATAAAGACTAATTAAGCCAATATCTTAGATATGCTTAAAACCGCATATTTAAAGGGAAATAATCCATAACGTTCTGTTTACAACATTACATAATTAAAATAGATTGACTCTTACCACTTGTGGAGTGAGTTTTACTGGTAAGGAGTAGGCACAGTTCACAAGTAATACTCTGTATATAACTACATCAATGGAGTCCTAAAACCAAAATGTAATCATAAACATTCGGACTCGTAAAATATTAAAATATACAATATGACAAAATAACTCAAGTTCATTCATAGTTATACTTCTATCATTACATTGTATAATATAAGTGTACTAATAAATATCAACATTAACACTTTTCCTTATTTTGTTTAATATGCCGCCATTTATGAAATATCAATTATCTGTGTCAATAATCAAATAGCTGCGCAAATTATCTTGTTCTATATTCTATCGTGACAAATTAACGGTAGATAATAAAATATATGTAGCACGAAGCTAAATAAAATATTCTCGGGTACATCTATCATACTAATGTAATAATCAAACTTTACGAGGAGAACGAAGTCATACAATAGAAACTTTGCTAACTTTATCATTTACATGTGAAAATATAACTTATATAATAAAGAAAATAACTTACATTAATCAGATATATGTTGTGTCCACAATGAATGAAAATAATAATATACAGGTAATATAACTCGGGACACACAATATCATGTGGCTGTCATTTCAAGTTCCCGTTCAAATCTACCTGGTCAATACAAAATATAAATTGACCGCGAAATCACAATGACCAATCAGATACGCAATTTTAACTAAGAACCTTTTGAATATTCATGAACTAAATATAAAAAGTAAAGTGTAGATTTGGATTTAAATTATAATATTCTTTTATCGAAATTCAAGAGTAAAACGTTTATAATAAATTAATTTGAAGAACGTTATAAAGATATTTTTACTGTTATTTAATAGGCGTAAAAATGACACTACTACATTCTCCCCTCTGTTGAAGAAAATGACTTCCATGTCATTCTGTCTTTCTCCCCTCTTTTATGAACTTGTCGTCCTCGTCAAGCTGTTTACATTATCAACTGTTCTCAATAATCTTGATGATAGCCCTAGATAGTTCAATCTCTAGACCTCTAAATCGTCCTGTTTCTGCCTGACTTTCCAACCAATGTACTTTTTCCAACCAATCTGGTTTAGTGGTGGCCTGCTTTGCTGTAGTTACATAATCTTGCAGGTACTTCGGTGGTTGCCGGTTTCTCTGAGGTCTAGCTAGTGTGGTAGTTTCTGGTATGTGACGTGGTGGTGTAGGTAAGTATCTACGTCTTCTTTCTCTAACTGGTTGTACTGTTGGAGTTTCATCATCTGTGGGTTCATCTGCCATTTCATCTAGAGATGGATCCTCCGTCAACGCACTGCCATTATTTGATTCTAAAGCGTCAGCTTCAATATTCTGACCAGTCGCTGCAGGTTCAACATCCTCTGTTCCAGGGATAGGTTCTTCAGCATTTCCTATGTCTGAAGGTAAAGCGTCCTCTACTAAACCGTTAACCTGGCTACTACCAACGGCATCATGATCGTCACCCGTGTCGCTGATAGTTACATCATCTATCCCAGGTCTTTCTACCATATCTGCTTCACTGTCAGTGTTGCTAGGTGTACTCCTTCCTGTCTCTATTATCCAATACTCCTGCTCCGACTCCTCATCTGATTCCAATGCAGTCATCTTTTCAATGCTGTCCCCAACAGACTTCGTCGGTGGTCGTCCAGACTTCTTCGGTTTACGCTTCTGTCTAGGTGCAGGAGTTATCTCAGACTCATTAGTCTTTGGCAGAAATCCAATTGGAAGTAGAAGATTTCGATGAAGTGTCTTCTTTCTTCCAGTTCCGTTTTCTTTCTGGACCACATACACAGGTATCTCTTTGTTAGGCTGAATTACAATCTGGTATGGATCTTCTTCCCACTTGTCAGCTAGCTTATGTTTACCGTCGAAGGCCAAGATCTTTACTAGGACTCTGTCGCCGGTTTGTAAGATGGCTGATCTAGCTTTCATGTTATAGTTGTATTTCTGTCTGTCTTTCCCTATTTTCGAGTGTTTTGTTGCCAACTCGTATGCCTCTTTCAATCTTTTCTGTACGGTTTCAATGTACTTTGTCACTGGTTGCTTTTGTTCATTATCAGGAAGGTTGAAAGCGATGTCTATCGGTAATCTTGGCTCTCTACCAAACATAAGGAAGTAAGGTGAGTATCTGGTAGTTGTCTGTCTGGTGCAGTTGTAAGCATGAACCAATCCAGCTATGTGTGCTTTCCAGTCTTTCTTCTGCGTTGTTTCCAGTGTACCCAACATACTCAGTAATGTTCGATTAAAACGCTCTGTATTTCCGTTGCCCATAGGATGGTACGGTGTAGTACGTGATTTCTGCATGCCTGTGATGTTACATAGTTCTTTAATGATATTTGATTCAAAGTTGGCACCTTGGTCGCTGTGAATTCGTTTTGGCAAGCCGTAATGTACTACAAAGTGGTTGAAAAAGGCTTCGGCGGTAGTCTTTGCTGTTTGATTTTTCGTTGGAATTGCCAAGGCATACCGGGTAAAGTGATCGGTAATGACAAGAACATTTTCAAAACCTCCTTTGGATCTTTCCAGTGACAAATAATCCATGCATACTAGTTCAAGTGGTTGGTATGTTTCAATGCTAACTAGTGGTGCCCTTTCATTAGTTGGTGTTTTCCGTCTTATGCATCTGTTACATTGCGTAATCCACTGATCTACATCTCTTGTCATCCCATACCATACAAATCTATCTCTTATAAGTGACAGTGTCTTATCTCGTCCTTGGTGGCCCATGTCATCGTGAAGTGCTTTCAGTACTTTCGGAACGCAAGTTTCTGGTAAAACAAGTTGTTTAACTGGCTGGAAATCAAGTGTAGCTTCTCTGAATAGAACACCATCTTTCAGTTGCAACTTGTCGAAGTTATTGATGAACCATGTATTCTCTGATGATCTTTCTAGTTGTTCTTTTGTTGGCTTGCGGTGTTCAGATACCCAATAAATCCATTCTTTCATTCTGTAATCATTCTTCTGTTCTGATTTAATGTCAACCAAATGCTGTGCTGGTAAAGATGTATCATCCACGATTGTAGTAGTATTCATTGACAGACTATCGACGAAAGGTTGAGTATGCTGAAGATTGCAGATGGCTTTTACAGAAGTAGCATCTAAGTTTGATGGTTTACGTCCAAGTAACTCAGGCAATCTCGATAAAGAATCAGCATCGGCATTTTTGGAACCTGGTCTGTAGATGATGTTAAAGTTGTATGATGCTAATGCTGCAATCCAACGGTGACCAGTTGCATCTAGTTTGGCTGATGTTAGCACGTACGTTAGAGGATTGTTGTCTGTCAATACTGTAAAGGTGTTTCCATATAAGTAGTCGTGGAATTTCTCGGTGACAGCCCATTTTAATGCCAAAAATTCTAATTTGTGTACTGGGTAATTTCGCTCGGTCTTACTGAGTCCTCTACTGGCGTAAGCTATGACACGCTTCTTGTTGTCCTGTTCTTGATATAATACAGCTCCTAAGCCTTGCATGGATGCATCAGTGTGTAACTCGAACTGTTTATTGTATCGTGGAAAACCAAGTATAGGTGGTGAAGCTAGTGCTGTTTTAAGTGTTTGGAAAGCCTTTTCTTGAAGATCTCCCCAAATCCATGATTGACTGTTTGGATCTCGGAGTCGTGGCTTGCGTTTCTTTGATGAACTTTTCGGTGGAGGCATTAGATCGGTGAGTGGTCTTGCTATTTTCGAAAAATCTTTGACGAACTTCCGGTAGTATCCTACAAAGCCAAGGAAGCGACGGATTTCTTCTGGTGTTGTTGGACGTGGCCAGTTGGTTACCTTGTCTATCTTTGCAGGATCTGGTTGTATGCCATCTTTGGAGACGATGTGACCAATATATTTAACTTTCTCTTGAAGGAATGAGCATTTCTTTGGAGATAATTTAAGTCCGCTTTCTCTTAGCCTCTGCAGTACTTTCTCTAATCTGACCAGATGTTCCTCGTAAGTATCGGAGAATATTATAAGATCATCCAGATAAATGAAACAGATATCAAGATGGAGGTCTCCTAGGATCTCTTCCATTAACCTCTGATATGTCGCTGGGCTGTTGACTAATCCAAACGGCAAGCGGTTGAATTCGTAAAAGCCTAGTGGACCGACAGTGAAAGCAGTTCTCTGCTTGTGGGACTCTTCTACCTCTACTTGATGGTATCCGCTCTTCATATCAAGTACTGTATATAGCGTGTTACCTCCTAGAGCGTCTAGTATCTCTTCGCTGCGTGGCAAAGCGTATGAATCCTTCACGGACCTTTGATTAAGTTGTCTGTAATCAATACACATTCTGAGTTTCCCATCCTTCTTTCGACAAAGCACTACATTAGATGACCAAGGTGAGTGTGAGCGTCGTATTATGCCAGCTGTGAGTAGTTGTTGTAGATGTGTACGAACTTCATCAAACATGGCTGGTGGTATACGCCTATGTCTCTGCTTGAACGGTGTATCATCAGTGAGATCAATTCTATGACGAACTGCATCTGTGTGACCAATGTCTGTGTCTGACATACTAAATACATCTCTATACTGTCTAAGTAGTTGTTTGCCTTTTTCTAACTGTTCATTGCTCAATAAGTCCGTTGGTAAGTTGACATCGTTCAATACATCATAATCTGTATTATCTTCTGTATCTATATCAGCAATTGAGACTGGTTGCAGTTCACAAAGGATAGCGTTAGGTGAAACTGTTATGGTTCTCGTTGTTACATTACTGATATGTACAGGTACTAATCTGTTATCTCTGTATTCGTAGTTGACAAGTGTTGGAGCTATGTCTAAGTCTATAGGTACTGCTGCCTTATGTGTTGGTTGAAGTATTCCACATACAGGGTGGTACGGCAACTCATGGTCCATATAACCTTGAAGCATGACATCTTTATTCGGTGGAATGCGAACAGTCTTTCCCTCTGCGCATTTAATCAATGCTAATCTGTTGTTTCTCTTGTTGAGTTCTTTCTCTCTGAGTAAAAGGCATCGAAACGTCATATACCATGGAGTGATCAAGTTGGCGTTTTGCAAAAATCGATGACCAAAGCGTTGTTTCACATCATCCATTGCTCTATTCAATACGTTGGTACCAAGAAGCAAAGGTACAGTCTTGTTGTAGGTACTATCAGGGACTACTAGTAGTAAGCAATGTTGTGGTATATCTGATGGTGATGCTCCAGGTAATTCTAAATCGACAGTGATGTAACCATGATACGGTAAGTTCTCTCCATCAGCACATTCTATGTTTAGAATACGGTTAAGTGTCTGTATAGCATGATCAGGTAAGTATTTTCGATGAAATGATTCGCTGACAGTGCTAACTGTGGAACCTGTATCTAATAATGCTGTAACTTGAATACCATTTATCTTAACAGTTACTTCATTGGTGCTGCCTAGTAGTTGGTCAGTGACATCACGTGTTGACTGTTGCTGTTGGTATGCATATGTTCTATCTTCCGCGTTGATCTGCTGGAAGTTATAAGCTTGTCGTGAATGGTCTAATCGTATACGGCAACCAATGGCTATGTGATGAAGTCCTCCGCATCGATAACATACGATAGGATCTCTTGTTCGTGGAATAGGAGTCGACGCAGGAGAGTAGTTTTGGTTGGCTTGGTTGTCAAAGTCGTTGTCCCAATAGGGTCGCTGTCTACGTCTACGACGATGGCGTTTCTTCTTTGGACCATACTGTTCCATGACCGATTGGAAGAATGTAGTAGCCCAACTTACTTAATAAATGCCAACAACAAAACCGAAAATGAAAAAAAAATACTTTCACTTCCAAAAACCTATGTCTATTAAAGGTGTTTCAAAACAAAAAACAAAAAAATAATACAACTATTAACTACCTAACCACCACACTAGAGTATCATAATTACAATAAATCAAAATGGTAAATTTTAATCAATAACCAATACTCAATTCTATCAATTCTACAATAACTAAAATACACACAAATTATATCAAATACACATGGATGTGCATTGATAAATAAGTACTACCAAATATTAAAATGATTGAATATATATCATATGCAAATGAGTGCACCTCAATCAGAGTATATTGTAATTGAATAAATTCAAATATTTCAACAGTCACATGTTTAGAATCTATCTAATCAAACTATAGATTGTTTCAAACTCTGTCTAATTTCAACACAGAGTAAAGGTACTATATACTATAACTGTATACGATAGTGTTGCTTTCTGTATATGAAAAAAATGTACTTTTAATGTGTAAAAATAAAAGTCAATAAATTCTACAAGTACATCTGTACTCTCATATAAACAATCAATCACCAAGTGATGCTAATTTTCAATGAAAAAAAAAATTTTCAATGTGTTTAAGTGTGAAAAGGTCAATATGTAGAACGCTAAAAAAAAATCAAAGTCCAAAAGTGTATGTATGAATGAACAATGTCAATGTGTAAAAATGTTTAAGTGTAACTAAGTTTAAGTTGAACGGTGGTATACCAATAACACTACATGTATGTATGCTATCTATCTATCAACGTGTGTTGCTGTAATAAGTCAGTGTTGGTGTTGCAATGCGATATAGTAATCGACCAATATATGATATCTAATTAAAGTCTCCTTTATGTGAACAAATTAAAGTATGTGTAAATTATTTATTTTTTTTTTTTAAAGTGTGTAAGCAAACTATTTCAGTATACAATTATAATATATATATAAGTAAAAAGCCTACCTTATAAAGCTAAGTTATTTTTCCAATTCCAATCACAATAATATGAATTAATTATAACAACAAAAGTTCTATTTTCAATTAAGAAAATCAAAAAGTCTAAGTTACTGAAAGTAACTTCCGGTTTCACAAATCTTCATAACTGGAAAACGGTATAAAATGTTAATGTAAATAAACACATGTGGACATCAACGGATGTAAACACTGGCACGTGCATCTTCGGACATCTGCGCATGGTTGGTAAACAAACACATCACGAGGTCTCATCTGTCGTCTGCTTCGGTTGTCACTAAACACACACACTGGTACCCTAATCTGACAGTGCCATCAATCCATAAACTACGTTGGGCGCCATTTTGTAACAGGGTCGTATCATGGATTAAGTAATAACAAACTCTGTTCTATAGGGTTCGGATGATTTAATACCAGTAATAGAAAATAAACTCTGAAATAACAATATCACAATTATAATTAACAGTTCTATTTTATAAAACACAAGTATCTTAAATTACACATTATCACATATGGTAATAGTAAAATACAATGCTCTTAATTACTGTGTACTATACTACTAATTCAATAATAAATACATTCAGTAAATTGATGTCACGTGTACTTTTATTTCTCATTGTGATATACTACACAAGAATGTAACCCTTGATCATAAATAGTGTACTATATAATGTTTACTGGTAAACTATGTGTACGGTACAAAACTAAAGTGAAAACTGCACATATAACAATAAACTAATCGGAACATAATATATTATTTAATCTTTACATACTATTACATTACAACAATCATTAAGTTGCAAATACTATTTTTATAAAGACTAATTAAGCCAATATCTTAGATATGCTTAAAACCGCATATTTAAAGGGAAATAATCCATAACGTTCTGTTTACAACATTACATAATTAAAATAGATTGACTCTTACCACTTGTGGAGTGAGTTTTACTGGTAAGGAGTAGGCACAGTTCACAAGTAATACTCTGTATATAACTACATCAATGGAGTCCTAAAACCAAAATGTAATCATAAACATTCGGACTCGTAAAATATTAAAATATACAATATGACAAAAAGATTTTTGCGGTATTATCTGTCGAAGTGCTTTGAAAAAACTGCAGTCTGACGTCCGACGGCCGTTTTGGATTTTGCTAGGGCTGTGCAACAAATCCCCGAAAAAGGCTGTGATGTAGACGTAGGAGCAATCTCGGACTTTACGATATTATTGTACCGGTATTATCCATATAGCAAAAGAGTTAAGGGATGACCTTCACCCATTTCTTTTCGGCTTAATAATTACATTACTTGTATGTTTCATTATAATACGTTATTTTGATTGGCTTACAGTAATCTCGCGTCATTCTGAAATTAACCTTCATTTCAAAATGAAATGTAACATTCATGATGACACGAGCTTCCGCCGTGTCTTCCTGCAACGGCGGATCTTGAAACTAATTTTCCGGAGATTGGGGACACCCTTCTGGAGCACCTAAGATCACCTCCAGTTTTTGGTAGGGTTCGTGTTGCTCAGTCTTTAGTTTTCTATGTTAAGTTTTGTGTACTATTGTTTGTCTGTTGTCTTTTTCTTTTTTAGCCATGGCGTTGTCAGTTTATTTTCGGCTTATTTTGAGTTTGAATGTCCCTTTGGTATCTGTTGCCTCTCCTTTGGGGAGTAATTTTTTCATTTTCATCCCTTTTTGGTCAAAGTTATATGCTGTCAGTTCTTAACAGGAAAGAATATTTATTTTCAAAATCCTCTTGAAGGAACACAAAACACACCTTACCCACCATTGAAAATAATTTTCTGCTGTTTGTTGTAGATTTTCATACATTGACAGAAGAAGCGTCATGAATTTGGAAATAATATGACATTTATATATTTGTTTTTGCTGAAAAGCTGAATTTACCACAGTTGGCGTTACCTTTCAATGTTTTCATCTTTGACACTAATAAGATATTGTCGGTAAATGCGAATTCGTTGACTGGTTGATTTAATTTGTATTTTTAAAATATGAAATTATGACACAAAAATACCAAACTTCCAATTTACTACAACTCTTTATTGTTTTGGGTAATGGTTATTGAACAGTTTGTCCCACAATTTCTCTATGATAAAGATATTCTTGAGTTTTTGGAAATATAAGAAGTGATTTCAATGACTAGGGTTATTCCATTATACAATTATAACCCATTAGTTGTTTTTCTTTCTGACATGTTATAAATAACTTATAGCATATTGTTTACCTGGATATGCATGTAGTATTGCTTGGGGGATTTGATTTATTAATCTTTATTATTTCATATTTTCAAAGGTTAATAGAACAACCTGGTTAAACCTGGTTTTATAGCTAGATAAACCTCCCACTTGTATTACAGTTATTTATAGTTCCGTTATATTGATAAAAATGGGTGATCAACCCGAACACACATAAAATGTTAATGTGACAATAATTGGGATCTAGCAGTCAAAACTGTATAAACACACATCACAGACATACAACACAACTGATTAAAAAATTCAAACAAACAAACAAATAAATCTAACAAAGACGTCGACAAAAGGATTGATGTAGCTAACGAAAAGGTTTTTGTAGTTTATACTGTATTTTCAAAGAAGCCGATAAAAAAAGTTTTTGTAGTTGATAGTATATACTATATAGTACACACTTTCTCCATAAGGTATAACTAAAGTAATTTATATTTACGAGAGTGAATAAAATAGAAACAACACTGTACAAACCTCTTGTGTCCGAATCGCACATCAGGACCCACCTACTCCAGGAACACCAAAAGTCAAAAACCCGGGTGTATAAGTACCGAGTCAAAAAGTCAAATGTCCAAGAGAAGCATATAAGCATAAAGAAAATAAAGGGAAAACTGTAAAGTAAATAAAAAGATACACAATTTCAGCACCTAGAATCTATAATTCAAAACCATTTTGTATACTATTTGTGAAGTAGACACTGAATATTTATACTAGGTCTTGGTACTTTCCTATGAACCTTTTGAGAACTGTCGTCATTTGATAAAGCCCTGGCTCATTAATTATTTGCTCAGACACCGATGACGTTTAACAAAGTCTGAGTAGCAGCTGCAAGCTCTTGGATATCGTATGAGTTGAGAATTATTACTCCGGTTGAAGTTGTTATTTTGCTGCTAAAGTGAGGAATATTTATAATTTCAAAATTGAAATCGTCTCGTTTATCATAGATTCTTGTACTAAGATGACGGTTATGGTCAAATTCGAGGTGATTGTCTAGACAGGTGGAAGAAGCTGTATTTATGGTTTATTTAATCTCTAGTTCAGGTTAATTCAATCAGAGAAGTTTGGATGGTTAATGAAAATTACATCACCAAAATACCTGTATATGAAATTAAATGATTTAACTTCTTAGATCTTCTATTTTTTTCTAAAGTGTCTGAAGGAACTCCAACTCATATGAAAATAAGAAAAGGTCGGCATAGATAATTACACAGTTGGATACCATAGGAATGCCGACAACCTGCTGGAAAATTTCATGTCAAAATACAACAAATATTTGTCAATGAGAAACTACAGCATACTTATCACTTGTTCTTCTGTGTAGCATGTTTTATTTTCGGGCTCATTTTTAACAAAATATGAAGAATTATATCCCCAAAACAATAAACTTGTTGCAAATGGTACCATTGTTATTGAGGAAATTTTGTGTATTATTTCAGAGAATGTCCGTGATTTTAAATTTTCTAGAAGTTCTTTTAAGTTCTTAAGAATCCGCATATAGTTCATGCCACTTCGCGAGTAAACAGTTTCACAGTATTTCTGTAATCCCGTTTTCACTGTGGACAGAATTTTGGTTAATCTAATTAGAAAATACCCAGAACACAAATTATACTTTCTAGTCTGTATATTGGGAAACATATCTATACACCACTTGCATAATCTTTTAAACATTTTTAGAAAGTTTACAGGCAGTGGAATATGAATGGTACGAATGTAATATAGCCGACGCGAATGATGGAGATGTGAATGAAGGTCATCAAAGCTCCCAGTGATAGATCTAGATTTGGATGACTTTTTTTTACATTTGGACGATGGTAATGCTTTTGACCATCAATAATCTTCGATCTTAAACTAGTGTTGAATAAAATTGAGAATGGAAATGGGGAATATGTCAAAGAGACAACAACCCGACTAAAGAGCAGATAACAGCCGAAGGCCACCAATGGGTCTTCAACGCAGCGAGAAAATCCCGCACCCGGAGGTGGTCCTCAGCTGACCCCTAAATAAAATTGTGTACTGGTTCAGTGATAATGGACGTCACACTAAACTTCAAAACATATAAAGGAACAAAAATTAAAAAAACATACGAGACTAACAAAGGCCAGAGGCTCCTGACTTGGGACAGGCGCAAAAATGCGGCGGGGTTAAACATGGTTTGTGAGATCTCAACCCTCCCCTTTACCTCTAGCCAATGTAGAATAAAGAAACACATAGCAATACGCACAGTAAAACTCAGTTCAAAAGAAGTCCGAGTCCGATGTCAGAAAAGGTAACAAAAGAAACTAAGCAAAATGACAATGACACATAAATTAACAAAGGACTACTAGCAGTTTCTGACATGCCAGCTCCAGACCTCAATTAAACTGATTGAAAGATTATGTCTTCATCATATGAAAATCAAGTTCAATCCCTCCGGTTAGGGGTTTAGTATCATACCATCATAAAATATATCAGAAGAACATAACCCGTATCATGCCAACAACTGGTTTTAGAATAAATGTGTTTATTTCCGATGCAAAGACAATATGAGTGAATCAATATTAATACCAAAATATGCAATCCTTAATGACTTGACAACAGTATCGTAACTATATCCTTTCCGAATAAGTCTGTTTAAAGGTTTGGTTAGCTTTTGAGGTGAATGCCGACATTTTTGCGCCTGTCGCAGGTCAGGAAACCCTATGCTTTGTTAGACTTGTGTGTGTGTTTTTTAAATAATTTTGGTTCATTTGTAAGGTTCAAGATTTAGTATGGCGCCCTTTTGCTGCACTATTCTATATGACTGTTTAGGGGCAATCTGCAACCCTACTCTGGGTGCGGGATTTTCCTGATGCGTTGAACATCCATTGGTGGCCTTTGTCTGTTTTCTGCTTTTTTTATCTGGTTGATATCTCTTTCCTATTTCTTCTCTATATTCTATCTTTAATTGTAAATATTTTGTTCTAGTTTTAAGTGGGCCACTGTCTGTATATGTCCCTCCCAATAAAGTGACCAACGCTCAAAGTGTTATCCATGTCCCTCATAAATTCAAACTGTTATCAAAACTTTTTTTAGCAGTACCAGCATATGTCAATCTGAATATTGGAACTTGGTGTAACAGCACTTGAAAATAGAAAAATTCATAAAAACATAACTTATCCAGACTTATTTTTGTAATATCTGAATCACCAAAACGATTTTTTGGTGTATTAGTGTACAACCTTATAGATCGAGTTTGCGATTTGCTCTTGTTGATTAACATGAGTTTGAAAATCCGGTTAAAAATTGTTTGTCAAATCTGAAAGTCCTGAAAAACCATGAAAAAGATCTTAACAACCATTGACAAATGTCTGATTTGGAACAAGTAAATTTAACTCATTTATGGAATGATGATTTATTTCAAATATACATGATATATAATAAAAATAATAATTTTTTTATCACAAATCAGATATTAACAATAACGTTAGATTCTGAAATTTAATCAAATATTCAACAACATATATTTTTCTGCATCTGCACTTTGAATTATTTGGTAAAACAAATATTATAATAATAATTGAAAGTATATATGCATGCATATTTTTATGAAAATAGTGCAATTAATTTTGTAATTTTGTATTTCACATCATTTTTGTTCTTCTTGAGTCTTTTTAGGTAATTGAATATCTTAAACAGATAATATTTGTGAATGTACTGTTTTTCACAAAATATTATATATGTTGTTACAGCAATAACTAGTACATCAGAAATCGAAAGTTTTACATTATTCGTAGTTATGTCAATGCTGAATATCTTTAATTTGAATTTAAAAAAAAAACTACGTTAAAAAAAGGAAAATATGGGGTAAAAAAAAAACGAAGTGTAGATAATTTGCATTCTTTTCATAAAGAATTGTTGCACTACCTTACATTTTTTATTAATTACTCATTATTTGGTAATCATTCCAATGTTTTATATTTTGTCTTATTTCGTGATGAGATAACGAAAACAAATGATGTGTTAACTCAACTTTTCATTTACAAACCATAACCATTAGTACTTCGGTTTCTAAATAATTCTTCCCTAAAGTTTCACACGCGTTCACAGTCAAAATAACCTTAATGAACATAACTAGATGACGCTAATAACCCCTTATTCTTATAGTATAAAAAAGTTCCTATTGTCCATACAAGAGAGGCGAAAGATTCCAAAAGGACATTCAAATTCAGGAGTCGATAACAATCTGACAATGCTATGATTGATTTTATCACGTTTAGCACGTCAACGTCAAATTGACCTTAATAGAACATCTGTCTATTACGGAAGAAAACATTATTCAATCTATGCACATGGGTGGTAAAATATGGACTTCAAAACATATAAAGGAACTAAAATTAAAAAAACATACGAGACTAACAAAGGCCAGAGGCTCCTGACTTGGGACAGGCGCAAAAATGCGGCGGGGTTAAACATGGTTTGTGAGATCTCAACCCTCCCCTTTACCTCTAGCCAATGTAGAATAAAGAAACACATAGCAATACGCACAGTAAAACTCAGTTCAAAAGAAGTCCGAGTCCGATGTCAGAAAAGGTAACAAAAGAAACTAAGCAAAATGACAATGACACATAAATTAACAAAGGACTACTAGCAGTTTCTGACATGCCAGCTCCAGACCTCAATTAAACTGATTGAAAGATTATGTCTTCATCATATGAAAATCAAGTTCAATCCCTCCGGTTAGGGGTTTAGTATCATACCATCATAAAATATATCAGAAGAACATAACCCGTATCATGCCAACAACTGGTTTTAGAATAAATGTGTTTATTTCCGATGCAAAGACAATATGAGTGAATCAATATTAATACCAAAATATGCAATCCTTAATGACTTGACAACAGTATCGTAACTATATCCTTTCCGAATAAGTCTGTTTAAAGGTTTGGTTAGCTTTTGAGGTGAATGCCGACATTTTTGCGCCTGTCGCAGGTCAGGAAACCCTATGCTTTGTTAGACTTGTGTGTGTGTTTTTTAAATAATTTTGGTTCATTTGTAAGGTTCAAGATTTAGTATGGCGCCCTTTTGCTGCACTATTCTATATGACTGTTTAGGGGCAATCTGCAACCCTACTCTGGGTGCGGGATTTTCCTGATGCGTTGAACATCCATTGGTGGCCTTTGTCTGTTTTCTGCTTTTTTTATCTGGTTGATATCTCTTTCCTATTTCTTCTCTATATTCTATCTTTAATTGTAAATATTTTGTTCTAGTTTTAAGTGGGCCACTGTCTGTATATGTCCCTCCCAATAAAGTGACCAACGCTCAAAGTGTTATCCATGTCCCTCATAAATTCAAACTGTTATCAAAACTTTTTTTAGCAGTACTAGCATATGTCAATCTGAATATTGGAACTTGGTGTAACAGCACTTGAAAATAGAAAAATTCATAAAAACATAACTTATCCAGACTTATTTTTGTAATATCTGAATCACCAAAACGATTTTTTGGTGTATTAGTGTACAACCTTATAGATCGAGTTTGCGATTTGCTCTTGTTGATTAACATGAGTTTGAAAATCCGGTTAAAAATTGTTTGTCAAATCTGAAAGTCCTGAAAAACCATGAAAAAGATCTTAACAACCATTGACAAATGTCTGATTTGGAACAAGTAAATTTAACTCATTTATGGAATGATGATTTATTTCAAATATACATAATATATAATAAAAATAATAATTTTTTTATCACAAATCAGATATTAACAATAACGTTAGATTCTGAAATTTAATCAAATATTCAACAACATATATTTTTCTGCATCTGCACTTTGAATTATTTGGTAAAACAAATATTATAATAATAATTGAAAGTATATATGCATGCATATTTTTATGAAAATAGTGCAATTAATTTTGTAATTTTGTATTTCACATCATTTTTGTTCTTCTTGAGTCTTTTTAGGTAATTGAATATCTTAAACAGATAATATTTGTGAATGTACTGTTTTTCACAAAATATTATATATGTTGTTACAGCAATAACTAGTACATCAGAAATCGAAAGTTTTACATTATTCGTAGTTATGTCAATGCTGAATATCTTTAATTTGAATTTAAAAAAAAAACTACGTTAAAAAAAGGAAAATATGGGGTAAAAAAAAACGAAGTGTAGATAATTTGCATTCTTTTCATAAAGAATTGTTGCACTACCTTACATTTTTTATTAATTACTCATTATTTGGTAATCATTCCAATGTTTTATATTTTGTCTTATTTCGTGATGAGATAACGAAAACAAATGATGTGTTAACTCAACTTTTCATTTACAAACCATAACCATTAGTACTTCGGTTTCTAAATAATTCTTCCCTAAAGTTTCACACGCGTACACAGTCAAAATAACCTTAATGAACATAACTAGATGACGCTAATAACCCCTTATTCTTATAGTATAAAAAAGTTCCTATTGTCCATACAAGAGAGGCGAAAGATTCCAAAAGGACATTCAAATTCAGGAGTCGATAACAATCTGACAATGCTATGATTGATTTTATCACGTTTAGCACGTCAACGTCAAATTGACCTTAATAGAACATCTGTCTATTACGGAAGAAAACATTATTCAATCTATGCACATGGGTGGTAAAATATGGACTATACATAACAAGAAAATAAACATTCAATGACATTTTTAAACGTGTATACCAAGCAATTTCGGCAAGATACACAACAATAACGGACACAAACTCAAATTTTCAAAACTGTAACAACATAATTACATTATACATATAGTTTAACTTGTGTTCAACTTATTTCACATTGTATAAATAGCTATGTCAATTTTGTGAAATCTGTAGGTCATCTTTTCCGGTGTCTAGTTTTGTTGATTTATTATTGTTTGCTTGGCGCCCAGGGCAAAAGCAATATTTTGAAATGTATTTGTCTATATCATTGAGATAACAGTCATACTGTTAATCTTTTCATTTAGACAAAAATTCTCAAGCTGAGAAGTCGTTAAAAAGTCAGTTATGAATATAGAGCAAAACTTGTCAATCTATTATCGTTTTCACTTCACATGAATGTAATATGATTTGCAGTTACCAGCTAATTCAACAAGCAGATTTGAAAAGTAATAAATTAACTAGATCCATACAAATTCAGTCTTTACTTCATTTTATGATACAGTGGAATTGTGAAATGTACATTTGAATAATGATTAAGAAACAAAATTAAAACCACGTCCATCAGCAGTAGAAAGTCCATCAGCAGTAGAAGCAGCAATATAATCATCATCTTTAAATTAAAAACCACCATAACTTGAATACATGTCAGTCTAGGTGTAGTGATTTATTTGAATAAAATGAATAGGTGTATACATCTTGAACATGGCTATCATTTGTTTTCCTCTTATTTACAAACTTTAAGACTTACAGTAACAAAGTATACATTAAATTTGAATATAACAGTGTATGGCATTTGATAAAATAGTAAGTTGTTTGAATAAAACATTACGGTAATCAAAATATCATAATACATAATCCCATTCAGCTTATCAATGACACTTTTCGGAAAGAACTGTTGTACCTTTTATATGGATTTAATTCTATTGATTGCAGAAAAGCTTGGCTCGCTGATTCTATGTCGCCTAACAATTGAAAACTTCTTCCGAGGATGTAGAAAGATGTAGCTTTGAATATGGGAGTGGCTATAAAATAGTTTTCATCTATAGTCAACTGTAGATCCCGGAGAGAATCCCAGCATTGCCTGCTATTTTTTAAATGATAATGACACAAAAACCGAAGAAAATGAGAATAAACTATTGGAGGAATCAATTCGTATATTTCCTTTTGTAGTTCATCTGGTTGTAACTTACAGATTTTGAAGATCACTAAATCTAATAGTAAATATTTACATAACTGAACATAAGTCATTTCACTAAATACAGGTACATTAACTAGTTCACAATGAATATCTGAAAACTGCATGAATGGATGAAGTTTTTCCGGTGTACATTTTAATAGAGAATACTGGATAATGTGAAGAGCTGTTTTGTACTGTTTTCTTTTATAGAAAAACGAAGCTAACATCAGCCATCCAGATACAGCGTCGTGACGTGTTTTAAGAAGAAGAGTACTTATATAACTATTATACTCTTTATAAATAGATTTATTACATGACATATCCTCCAATTGTAGAAATCGCTCACTTTTGAAACAAAATTTTGACAAATAGTATGTAGACAAGTATTTGATTTTTGAACTCTTAGTTGACAAGACCTTGTATATCACTTTTTCCAAAACAGAATGAACAATATTAAGAAAAATGTCGCAAGACAAAGTTTGTGAATCTAATAATCTTTTAACACTCATGGCATCTAAATACCTTGTCTCCTTGCTTTTATCAGAGGCCAATACATTCAAATTTGAGATTTGGTCCGACAATAAGATACATTGCCAACCATAACTTTTTAGAATATACAACTTATTCAAAAGTGTTTCCTGTGCTTGTCCTTGTATCTTATTCTCAAATAAATTATTCTCAGGAATAAAATAATGCGGACAAACCTTGTACTCAACACAATATATGAGCCTCCTGAAACATCTCATGTAACAAAATATCAAGTTTTCAGGTTTCCATTTTGATAAAGGTAATTCTTCGCATATCCAAAATAATATTGTTTTCATGAAATATGAACAAAGCAATTCTTTACAATCTATGTCTAAAGCTATAACGTCTTTTAGAAGAATTTTCATAAGTGCATAGCATAGTAATTGTGTATGTGTAAATGAATACATAAGTAGTTTTTCGCCAACGGAAAATGATATTCGCCATTCTAATTCTTCTTGTGTAGATCCTTTCACACCTACAGGTACAAAGAGAACCCCGTGTTTCACAATACTCTGTTTAACATCGCACCTCGGCCATGAATTATTTGATCGTGTTACCCAATGTATTGCTGGTTTTATCCAAAATTTACAATGTAAACAGTTTGCATAGTCAAAAAATCCATCTTCATCGGAAACACATGGCCCATGTACAGTGGAAAACGTGTCGGTTGAAAACCTTTGTTTAAATGAAAGGTTTGAAAAGTAGTAATCACTAGCGATATTTTTACAGTCTGCTAAAATACTCGGGCAATTTCTGTTCACTAGACGTAACTTAGTGAAACCTGGTTGTGTATCATCCAGTTCCATTGCAAAATGTATTTTATCAGCATTGAAATCCATGTGTGTGTCTTCACATACCTCAATATGTTTTAATACCGCCATTATATCTATATCACTACCACGCATCTCTAGTCCCTCTCCAAAACTTCCACTGGTAATAAATGACCACTTCTTGTTGCTCTGAAAATGATCTCTGACATTGTTCATCATCCTGAAAGTTTTTACATGCTCTTCTGACCCAACAACGTTCTGACATAGATAATGATACAAAGCTATTGATGTATTTTGTGTTGTTGATTCTGTAAAACAAATTGATTAAGTGTGTTTGAAAAGTCTTAAAAATTGACTTAAGATTTACTTATTTCTTCATCACATCTGGCAAAAATTGTATAATTGTGTATGGAAATAGTTGTAATATAACTACTGAAAAAACCCTTATGCTTGAGTTTTGTCATACCTCGACAGTTGGTCCAATTGTTCATAATATATTTTAATCAAAGCTATTAATTGCTGCATCCTCTGATCAGAAAAAATGTGCGTCAACATTAATTCAAATGGAACACTAAAACTATCTTGCTATGTCCATTTTCATTATTATGTGCATTTAGATAGTTCGTTTAACGTGGTTGAGCTTTTGAATTTGCCATTTGATTAGAGACTTTCTGTTTTGAATTTTCCTCGGAGTTCAGTATTTTTGTGATTTTACTTTTTACTTCATTGTATTGTGTCAAAACGTCGTTATATGATGTGCTTTCATCGTTGTTATAGTCAATAAACAACATTACGATTAGAACGATCAATTATGTAGCTATCGTTTGGAAAACGGTTGAGATTTGAAAAGAGATAAACATTTGCACATTTGTTCCACGTTTTAAAGAAAAACCACATGTCATATTATTGTTCAAAAATTATCAACATATGATTTGCAAAGTTTAGATATATGGTAACAGTTATAAAAATTAGGTGCCCTCGACATTGAGGATATTCTGCATATTTATATTCTAGAAATGTGAATACTGTTTCTGATCTAGCAGATACAGTCTCGTATCAGCTTCTGATGTGCTTTTTTTTTAGAAATAAATCCAATAGTACAATGTCACAAAAATCAACGTTTTAACCTTATCTGGTAAATATTTAGATCAATTTATACAAGAGCTGGTTGGAGAATACCCCGACTACTTTGTGAGTTCGAATCCAGGTAAGGAAGGTAACTATGCTCGATTCCAATCTTATTTAATTAGACTTGTCAGTTTTCCAACCGTAGGTTGGTGGTTGTATCTGGGCACTACGGCTTCCTCAACCAATATAAACTAACCGCCTTGAGTTAGAACACAGGTGCTAAAAGTGGCGCTAAACAACAATTAATCAAGTAACTAACTAATCAATAATCCATTCCGGCATCCTTACGCATAAGTAGAAAATTTTATCACAATCGTTTGGAAATATGATACTTTAAAATACCTGTTGTTTAATTGATATAGGAAATGAATTAAGTCAAAGCGGCAATTCACAAAATGGGGGACGACATAAACCGGTACAGCTTTCTTTTAAAAAAATAGTTATTTTATCATATTTTCGCCGCAGCTGAGAATTTCTTCAATCATCTCCTATTTTAATGGATGTAAATCTGCCTCCAAAATGTTCGAACATTTGACTTTTGTTAAATTGCACTGTCTCATTTTATTTTATAAATTGTCCCTTCGGAAGCTGATATCAGGTGGGAACTATATATCAGAACCAGTATTCTGGCACTTCAAAAATAATAAATGCAGAAGATCATCTGGAAGATCAAATATGTGCACCCTAGTTGCTGAATACAAAGTCGAGGACTAATAGTTCACTATCTTTAACAGTATGTTGATTGTAATAGACCCATCGATTAAACCTATTCTTTGCAATTCATATTTTGACAATTTTCCAACAATTGTATAACATGTGATTTTTCTTGAAAACGAAGTACCAACGAGCCAATGTTTATCTCTTTTAAAATATCGACCATTTTCCAAACGATAGCTACAGATTTGAGCCAGGTTTATAGTAATTCCAGAGAAGCAGATCAGAATCAGCTTTGCCGTAGATAGTTATCGTTCTAATAGTCATCATTCGTAATTATGGTTATTGCCCATAACTACTAAGAAAACCCAACATATAAGGACGTGTTGACATCATTTGATGAACTAAACAGAAGATTCTAATGCAACATCGCTTGTTACGTTCAATTTGATTGGATAACGTCATATATTTTCATGGCATCAATTGACAATTGATGCTATGAAAATGTACGCGCAAGCGCAGACGACGTATGACAGATTTTAAATGTATGATTTGAGGTTGCTTTCTGTCAGTTTCATTAGAATGGAGATAACAATATTGTATTTTAAGCTCCGACGGCATCAATTGGTGATTTGAAGGTCGCAAATACCCGTTTACTGGCTCCACTAACGCGTCGCCAGTAAACTTATTTTGCGACCATCAAATCACCAATTGATGCCGTCGTAGCTTAAAATACAATACAGTTATCTCCTAAATATCATGATTGCTCAACACAAAATGACAAATGCATATCATATAAAGGTAAATGCATATCATAACACAAAATGACAAGTGCAAATCATATAATGAAAATAGGCATGATACGACGTTTTGTGCGTCCATAAAACCATTTACCTTACATTGATTGTTCTTGTCTGTTAATTTAATTTCTTAAATAGTACCTGCTGTCGAATCTCTAGCCAAGGGAAACAAATTTTCTAGAAATAGGAATCTCAATAGAAAAAACTACCAAAGATAGATTAAGAATTGGTTAAAGATTGTAAATACTTGATTTAGTATGGTTCTGACTTGGTGAAGTATGGTTCAGACTAAGTCGAATCAAAGAGTGGCATTTCTTTTAATATATTACAATAAAAATATATATATATCAAAACGTCCATTTTTAGCAAAATTGAAACCTGTCTATATTAAGAGAAAACTAAATACGAAATACGAGTGCATATGTTTGTGTGGGTTTATTTGTTTCGTACTTTTAACTTCCAAGGTTACATTATATTTAATAGAGGGCTTACACAATCAAATATACTTCAAAAATGTTCACAAATATGTGTTATACAGATAACTTGTCGTTTTGTTTTGCTGCATATAAACATTTTGTTTAAAGAGGTGACGTAAACTCAAATGTTTTATTTAAACCATAGTAGAATATGCAATATTATAAAACTGTCTTTCCATTGGGTGAAAAGGTGGTGCTCTAATGACAGAGGATCCGGACCGCCAGAGCTGGAAGCGGAGCCTTTTTCTAGGATATAAAGAAAAGCATACGAATAGTAAAAAAAAGTCAAAACCACGTCCTGATGAAAATTAGGAAACCTTACCCAGCAGGCACAACAACGTTGATTCAACATTGAATAAACGTCAGATTTCAACGTTGAATCAATGTTGAAAAGTAGTGTTGGATTGAAAATTGATATGACGTTGATTCAACGTCAGCTCCCAACGTTGAAAATAGGTTGAATTTTGGTCTAAATTTGGTCGGTGTATGTTGAAAACTAGTCGATTGCTGGTTGAAATGTGGTCAAAGAAAGTTGAAATCAGGTCGAGTGTTGGTTGTACTGTGGTCAATGAAAGGTGAAATTAGGTCGAATGTTGGTTGTACTGTGGTCAGTGTATGTTAAAATCAGGTCGAATGTTGGTTGAGTTATGGTCAGTGTATGATGAAATCAGGTAGAATGTTGGTTGGACTATGGTCAGTGTATGTTGAAATCAGGTCGAATGATGGTTGAACCGTTATCAGTATATTTTCAATGAGATTTCTGCTTGTTCGAATATTTCCCTTTTTATATTTCTCTACATCTTATGATTACAGCTAATTTCCTAATGCATGTAGAGTAAGACTTTGGTTAGCTTGCTTGCTTTGTTTGTATATTGTACAACTGTTATTGGGATAACGTCCAATCAAATTTTAAATATAATTTATACAGAATAACTATGCCTGTCTATATTGTTAGCAGATGTTAATCTTAATTACAATGTTTGAGCTAACGTTTATACAAACATAGCAAGCAAGCTTACCAAAGTCTTACTCTACAAGCATTAGGAAATTAGCTGTAAGTGGAAAATAAGTCATTCCCTTTGTTTCGGTAATACTGGTAAGGAGACCACTCACTTCTGAGTCGTCTGGTATTTATAATACAAGACTTGACAAGAAGAACAGGCACAACTTATTAACCTTACCAGGCATAGATAATCTTAAACTTTATTGTTGTGTCATACACAAAATATGTTTGTGACATAAAATAGTAGTTATACAACAAGTTGCTCACATATGCATCTTACAATTTCAAACAAACAAAAACTGAATACTTAATTTTATTTAAAAAAATTAGTCCTTCTGCTAGACACATTCCCAGATATTTCAGGGGCATATTTTAGGCATCTTGCACAGTAGTTCCATATTGTGGTCTCCGTCATTCGTAACTACAGCATCTGCAACAGAAAAAAAAATTGTACTATCTTTATCATATTAACTTGATTATTTAAAAATTTATCAAGAGCGACCATGTGTTTTTTTTTAAAAACTTGAGTTCAGATGGTAAAGAATAAATATTTTTAATAAAAAAAAACCTATACTAGATTTTAGTAGACAAAGATGCTAGAGCACATTTTAAAGAAATTGTGACAAAATCTCACACATTTTTAATGTGGAAAAACAATGGTATATATTTCAATACTCACCCCCTTATTATGTCAAACAAGCTTGAACCACCAAAGGCATGTTTATTCTTTTTACCCGATATGTATTTTTCAGACATGGGTTTATTGGTAAGACATCATCTACAAAAAAATTCTAAATTGTTAACTCCCTCTTTAACTTTAAAATAAAAACGCGTACAAAATTTGGACTTCCAAAACCTTTCATTGGGGACTTTCCGTTATGAATTTTAAATTCCTCGGAGTTCAGTATTTTTGTGATTTTACTTTTTTCATGAATTGGTTGAAAACCCTAAGTCCAACTATTTGTATTGTAGCATTACAGGAAATTTATCCTGCAGAATCCAACAAGATTCTGGAATCAGTGGCGGATCCAGCAATTTTCATAAGGGGGTCCACTGACTGCATAAGGGGAGCTGCTCCAGTCTTCCTTCTGTGATTCCTTATATAATCAACCATTTTGTTCTCTCAAATGGGGCCGGCAACGTCCCTAACTCGGCCTCCGGGAATCAAGGGCTTTATAATTAATTTTAATCCTAAATCATAGTTTAAAGGTCTCACAATAAGCTAATGGGTTTTCAATCTTTTTTATCTTGACAGTCACTCATCATGAGATACAATACAGCATCACAAGCACCGAGATCTTGAGAGTTACTCATCTTGAGATACAAAAATGCCCCACAAGCCCCGAGATCTTGACAGTCACTCATCTTGAGATACAATAATGCACCACAAGCACCGAGATCTTGACAGTCACTCATCTTGAGAAACAATAATGTACCACAAGCACCGAGATCTTGACAGTCACTCATCTTGAGATACAAAAATGCCCCACAAGCACCGAGATCTTGACAGTCACTCTTCTTGAGATACAAAAATGCCCCACAAGCACCGAGATCTTGACAGTCACTCATCTTGAGAAACAATAATGCCCCACAAGCACCGAGATCTTGACAGTCACTCATCTTGAGAAACAATAATGCACCACAAGCACCAAGATCTTGACAGTCACCAATCTTGAGATACAATAATGCACCACAAGCACCGAGATCTTAACAGTCACTCATCTTGAGATACAAAAATGCCCCACAAGCACCGAGATCTTGACAGTCACTCATCTTGAGAAACAATAATGCACCACAAGCACCGAGATCTTGACAGTCACTCATCTTGAGATACAAAAATGCCACACATGCACCGAGATCTTGACAGTCACTCATCTTGAGATACAAAAATGCTCCACAAGCACCGAAATCTTGACAGTCACTCATCTTGAGATACAAAAATGCCCCACAAGCACCGAGATCTTAACAGTCACTCATCTTGAGATACAATAATGCACCACAAGCACCTAGATCTTGACAGTCACTCATCTTGAGAAACAATAATGCACCACAAGCACCGAAATCTTGACAGTCACTCATCTTGAGAAACATTAATGCACCACAAGCACCGAGATCTTGACAGTCACGTATCTTGAGAAACAATAATTTACCACAAGCACCGAGATCTTGACAGTCACTCATCTTGAGAAACAATAATGCACCACAAGCACAAAGATCTTGACAGTCACTCATCTTAAGATACAATATTGCACCGCATACACCGAGATCTTGACAATCACTCAACTTAAGATACAATAATGCACCGCAAGCACCGAGATCTTGACACTTACTCCTCTTAAGATACAATAATGCCCAACAAGCACTGATTTCTTTACAGCAACTCCAATTGTTATTATAAAACATCCATAAAACAACGCATCCTATATTGCATGATAGGATCCATACACTTTTTAGTTTTTCCGCAGATAAAGCTTTGGATGGTCATCTTTATTAGATGCTTTACTTTAATATAATTCAAAATAAATATTATTCACGTATAATTAATTATATTGATACATGTCATTTTATACCTAAATTCTTCATCAATAGATACTTTCGGCATGGTTGCTTAACGCAAGAAGTAGTTCAACTTTGAAACTTTGTTTACATTCTTCTTCAAACTGCAATAAATTCCAGTCTTTCGTGATACGTGTTATAAAATTAACGTATTCATGCATATAGGTTATGTTTAGATATTAAAACTAAAGGATCGAATATTTACCATTTCCTTGAATTTTTTGTGCTGTAATAATTCAATACTGTCAATTGATAAAGCATTTATTTTGACGTTATCATATACCAGAGACATATATACCTGCATCATACCAACTTTGAAATTAGTAAGATTGTGTATTAATTTGTTATGGTCACACGTGTTTCTTATCTGCCGTATTGCTTCACTTATACCAAGATTAATAAATCCTCGGAATACATGCTGTGAGTGACATCTATTCTGATCAAAAGAAAAGATTTTTTTTTGTTTCAAGGTCAAGAATGCCATGTGTTGTAAATCTTTTGACTTTTAACTACATCAACATATAAAAGAGCGAGTTTGAGATCACATAGGTGCATTTCAATAATTGGTTTTAATTATTTGCCAGATGAATAAATTCTTCAATTTCTACGATGTTCCATGGTATTTAAAAAAAATCCACCTTTCTGTATCTGCAATGATAGAATACTTTGCCATACGCTTTAGCTTTTTGCCAAATAATTGTTCATAAACCCCATCCCCCTTTTTCAAGTTTTTACATTATAAGTTGCCTCACCCAATTAAATGTACAAATATATCTTAAGGTCAAAGTGTTCCCCGATGCTTCAAAAATTTGTATCTTGCCTGCTGGATAATGACAACTACGTACATGTATAATTATAAATTATATCCGATAGATCTGCTTAAATCACTATAGTATACTCATACTTGCTGGGACAGCGAATAATTACAGCTACATTAATGTTTATATTAATTAATTTATCATATAACTATCATTAAAACAAACAATAAATGATAATTATACTTACTTTGCACTGCTTAGAGCAACTGTTAACTTGTTGTGGTAATCAAATTGGCGCAAATAAATTCAAAATGTCGGCCTCATACGCATGCGCCAATCGGAAAAAGAAATCTGTTTCGCGTTATTGAAATATTGTATCGCAATTTGAAGATTAATTTATATATGCAACAGTAATCATTGAATTTATTCAAAAACATCAGTAAACCAATATAAATAAAAAGTGAAATAAAAGCAAAAAGAACTATACAAAATTGGTTCAATCTCATCTTAAATAAAAATTTCGGTCGACACTTAAAGTCATCAACCTTAAATAAACCTTTTATCAACGTTTTATTTTCAACCAATTAAAGCATTGAAAGCATCAACTTAAACTCAATGTTGATTCAACGTTGACAGTTCAACGTTGATGTTTTTAACCACAAATCAACGTTGATTCAACAACGTGATTTAAACGTTGATAGGATTGACGTTGATACAACGTTGGTTTTACGTTGATCAACGCTACAACCAAATTTCAACATATTTTAAACGTTGGTTCAACGTTGCGTGCCTGCTGGGTAGTCATATCATAGAAATACGCTACCGTACGTTCTAGTTAGCTTTCAGACCGTAATTTCGTCAGTTTTCAGAAAGATTAGGATATACACTTTTCATACGAACGTCCTGGAACCTGTGCTTTCTCCATGCTGTAGGATGAGATTCTCGGAAATTATTTGTTTTCCTTTTTCCTGTTCTTTCAACCTATATTTTTTTCTTATTTGTTTTTTATAAGGCATAATAAATGTATCCGTACGAGCATGCCAGTTTCTATCATTCAACAAAGATATAACAAGATGAAGTGTATACAAGGCATACAGACATATTTTGTTTTAAGTTTAAGGTGGAAACACACAATTAGGAATGTAATTTCGCATTTTTGCCACGGTGTATTTTTTTTTAAATATGAACGTTTTTGTGAAAACAAAATCAGTTCTAGGCAGGTGGTGACTAATTTAGCCTTCAAAGTGGGTTTATAAGAACATCACAATTATTTTAACATGTTGTGTGGGCTTTTTGCTGTTTAACTGTCCGTATTTTCATAGCCAGACCGGCCATAGCCTCAGAAACTAATGTAATGCACATATATAATTTGTAAGAAAGGGAAAAAAAATTATCAGCCTGAGGGTAAATTTTTAATTCCTAACTGTATATTGCTATTTTTAGCTAAAGTTTGTTGTAAAGGAACCGAGTTTTGAATAGAAACCAATTGAATGAAATGAGAAAATGCGTTATTACCTGCCATTTTGGTTGTAAACTCTAACTTTATTTACCTGGTAACGGGGACTTCCCTAATACCTACTTTCGTTTCTATTTATAGTTCATAGAAAATCCATATTGCAAACATAAGTTACATTTCAAAACACTTTACTGTAATTTAATGATATACAAGACATTTAAAACCTACACTTCCTGTATAGGGATATTTAAAAAATAATTTTGAAATTAATTACACACTAAACATTTGACTATGTAAAGAGATAATACATTTTCAATTACAGATTTACATTGTTTTGAATGAAACTCTTTATAACGATATTTTGTAGTTATTTAATAATTCAACTTTCCTTTAAAAGGAATTTACGAACAGCTCTCATCATATTATATTTTCTTATTTCTAAAAGGTTTCATGCAACAAAAAAATGTCGTTTTCACACACATGCATTCATCAGAATTAAACAAAAATAAACAATTAAAAAATTTCAACAAAATTACCATGATTGTACCGATTTACTGAGTTAAGCCTTTTGCAAATGATTTTTACAGTTTCTTCTTATGTTGTGCTGCAATACCACTATCCTAGGTACGGGGATGGGGTGGCGATGATGGGGTGTGTTGATTACTCACAAACATGTTTAATCCCGCAACATTATTTACACGTGTGCGCCATTTATAGATTAGGATCCTGTTAATCGTTGGTCCAGTCGGTTCAAGTCTATCATATATAATTTAAGATATGGTATTTTTACAATTCTGAAGGTCGTACGTAGAGCAATAGTTATTGCCTTTAAACACGCCATTCGAACACTAAGGGATATTATTTCATTGGCGATTATACCACAGCTCATACTTAAATGCGGTAAGAATTGTTTAATTATACTTTTAAATAATATTTATCTTTTTAATACGGGTTAAAGAAATTAGAGCAGTGTACTGGTTGTTTATTATCGCGTGTTATACATCTTTCACGATAAATGCTTGTCTGTAAAATATTCAGAACAAGATAACAAAATTGTACACAATGCAAAAGCATTAAAAATGATTGAGAGATGTTGTTACATATTATGTAGAGTTAAAATGTCTATACATAATCTTTTATAGGTACCAAGATGTTAACATAAATTTATTTCATTTGGTAGTTTATTCCGAAGTATCGAGGACCTATATGTAAATGATGTTTTTTTCAAATTTTTATAAGGTCTCTCGCTACATCTCAACATTGGATGCAGAAGATCGTTTTTCCTGTGTATGTTTGTTATTGGACTACCTATCTATTTAAGGAATGTATGTGTTTGATTATAAAGAAATAAATGAACAAGAATAAATTTGTGATAAGAAATCCTAGATTTAATCGATGTAGCTCTTTGAATAAATTTACAGTATGTGCTAACATTAGTACATCCAGTGAAAACCTGCGAGCTCTTTTCTGCATCTTCACAATTCTATGAAGTTCATTTTCATTACCATATCCCCATATTGAGCAACCAACATCATGTATAGACAGAATATAAGCATTATTAAAAAACTTTCTACTATAAATATGTTGATGTGTATAATAGTGTGTAATCATAATTTGGAAGGTAATTCGGTGTTTGCTCTACCACTGTTCATTTCAACAAACTTTATGACAATACCACTATACCAATCAGAATGAACTGTTTTGCAATGTAAAAGAAATGACTTTACTTTGTAGTCACGTATTATTTGTGAAATATTTATTGTTTTAAAAGAGCAAATTTTCTGTTTAAAGTCTATAACTATGTAGACTTTTAAAGCCCAAACCCGCTATTGCCTAAAATACGCAAATGAAAGATCCAAAAACTATACAAATTTAGAACGACAGAAATTATAGCAAATCTTTTGGTTGACAAATTTTTGTGAGTTATTGCAAACAAAATGAACTTAAAATATCTGACATATTCTCCCTACCCAGTTTACCCCTATTATTTATCATGATTTGGACCGGTCATTGTTAATAAATCTAGCACAATTTGATATGAATAAGTTATTATTAGTTTACCTTCAAACTGTTTATGATTTACATACATGATTATTGATTAAATCATAACGTGCATGAATGTGCAGAGTAACTCAAATGACCTTCAAACTGGACATTGGATGAGTCCATATTATGTTTTATTAATACAAGTGAAGACATGAAAGGTAAGAATTGCCACTTCTTTTATTTGCACATTTTCCGAATACACAGCAGATAAATTATTTTTAATAGCCTATTGCGGAGAGAAAAGGGAAAAATTACAAATAAGACGTTTTATTCCATGAAAAATACGGGGTCCGAATATCGCTAAGTTATCAAAAAATAGGGACTTTATGCATTATCTATATAGAGACCAGTTTCTGTAATTTTACATTTTACAAAATCAATGTCGTAAAGCACCAAAGACCCATCGAAACAAAACCTAATACATATATTTAAGTTAGTGTTGTCAAACCGTACAGTTTTGCCTAACCGGTTACTCGGATGATCGTTAGACCGATTAATCGGTTAACCGGTAGTTAAAGTTGATGTTTGAATGCCTATCTATAGTACCCTACAAATGTACGTTTTTATAATACGATGAAAAAGTTTGTCCTTTGGCATTATAAGGCTTGTCTGTGAGGATTCCTGGCGAAGATTGACTTTTGATAATCCAATACACTGTATCAACTATGGATTTTGTAATAACCTCAGATTGAAAAGTAAAAAAACCTTTTGGATCTCGTCGAATTGAAAATGTCTGAAACCGATGATTCTTTCATTTTCTCTTGGTGTCTCAGAAAATAATGTGGAGTGTTTCAGTTTGAAATAATGATTATGCCTGTTACTCGCCCATCAAGTATACATTATTTACATTCACTTTGATTTGTATTTCGCAATTTTTGAGTTGGCATTTCGTTTAAAGTATGACAAAGCCTTGCACGATGGAGGTTCCACATTCAGATGTGCGGGGTCTACGCAACATTATATAAAAAAAATGAAATAATGAACTAAATTGAAAATTTAATTTGATTTCTGATTTAAAGTTACTATTTAAAAAATACATGTACACTAATTATATTTACTTAAGATCTTGCCCCGAGCTGACAGACAAGTTGTTTAAGTTCTAATTGATTTTGTGTGTTTTGAATTAACAATAGCAATCAATATACTGGACGATTGATCTGTCAAATTAATTACCACGACGATAATTTTTAAATAGAACAACATTATTTAATGATTTCAATACACATTTAAATAAAATCTATTAAAATTGAAAAAAATCCGGTTAACCGGTTATCGTTTTTGGTATTCGATATTCGGTCCTTCCGAATGTTAACCGATTAACCGTTGACAACACTAATTTAATTACACTTTTAGATATTTGGATGATATTTGGACTCTCAATAATGATGATTTCAGTATGTAAACTACCGAGAGTTATCAAACCAAGCTAGTTTTAACAATGAACACTGTCTTATTATAATCTTCATATCTATATCTCTAGCGTAAAGAGGAAATTGATAAAAAAAACAATATTTTTCATTTCCGTTTTAGACTGGGACGTTCCCTTGGCGCCATCGTATTGTGTTTGTATATCTTAACTTGTTAGATTTGCTCGAGTATGTAATGACGTTTTTGATTTAAATAAAAGAAATCTCTGCAATGTTGAAAATTATTTCACCTGGGTTTTCAATATCACAAACTTTTTATTAATTTTTATCATCGGTACAAGGACATCATACTTAAATATAAGTCAATTGCAGACATATTATACGTTAAGGTATTCCACATCCAATATTATATATAAAGCAACATGAGGTCGTCATTCACTTCAAAAGATAACAAAACCTTTAAACAGACTTATTCACGCGAGATAATGTTACGATACTGTTGTATGGTAATAAAAGATGGCATTTATTGGATTCACTTCCAGGGTCTTTAGATTACAAATAAACATATCTATTCTAAATCTAGTTGTTCGCATGGTACGGGTATAATATATGATGAAATGATGCTAAACCACTAATGGTAGGGATTGGAATTTATATTGATATGGTGAATCCATCAGTTTAATTGATGTCCTGAACTGGCATGCCAGTAACTGCTAGTAGTCCTTTGTTAATTTATGTTGATCATTGTCACTTTTGCTCTGTAACTTATTCTAACATCGGACTCATAGTTCTTTTAAACGGAGCTTTACAGTGCATTTTGCTTTGTGCTATTTCATTTCAAATTTGCTAGCGGTATGAGGGCATATGTTTGAGCCTGTCACATGTCAGGAACCTGTAGCCTTTGTTAGTCTTGTGTGTGTGTGTGTGTTTTTTATATTTTGTTCATCTATATGTTTCGAAATTTAGCATGCGTCCTTTTCGCTAAATTATAAAATTGAGAATGGTAATGGGGAATATGTCAAAGAGACAACAACCCGACCAAAGAGCAGACAACAGCCGAAGGCCAACAATGGGTCTTCAATGCAGCGAGAAAATCCCGCGCCCGGAGGTGGTCCTCAGCTGGCCCCTAAATAAAATTGTGTGCTAGTTCATTGAAAATAGACGTCACACTAAACTCCAAAACATATAAATGAACTAAAATTAAAAAACAAACTAGACTTACAAAGGCCAGAGGCTCCTGAATTAAGACAGGCGCAAAAGTGCGGCGGGGTTAAACATGTTTTGTGAGATCTCAACAATCCCCCTATACCTCTAGCCAATGCATGATAAAGAAACACATATCAATACGCACAGTAAAACTCAGTTTGAAAGAAGTCCGAGTCCGATGTCAGAATAGGTAACAAAAGAAACTAAGCAAAATGACAATGATACATAAATGAACAAAGGACTACTAGCAGTTACTGACATGCCAGCTCCAGACCTCAATTAAACTGATTTAAAGATTATGTCTTCATCATATGAAAATCAAGTACAATCCCTCCCGATAGGGGTTTAATATCATGCCATCATAAAATATATGAGAAGAACATGACCCGTATCATGCCAACAACTGGTTTTAGAATAAATGTGTTTATTTCCGATGCAAAGACCCTATGAGTGAATCAATATTAATACCAAAATATGCAATCCTTAATGACCTGACAACAGTATCGTAACTATATCCCTTCCGAATAAGTCTGTGTAAGGGTTTGGTTAGCTTTTGAGGTGAATGCCAACATTTTTGTGCTTTGTAAAGAATATTACCATAAAATATTGGATGTGAAATACCTGAACGTATAAGATGTCTGCATGTTGATTTATATTTACGAATGATGTCGATGATAAAATTTAGTAAATGTTTTGACTAGTTTGTGATATCGAAAATCCTGGTGTAATACTTTTTCAGTAATACAGAGATTTCTTTCGTTGAAATCAAATACGTTGTTACATACACGACCGAATCGAAAAAGTTGAGATATATAAACATCATAAGATGGTGACAAGGGAATGTCACCATCTAAAAGTGGATAATTAACAATAGGAAATGAAAAATCATCTCTTTTATCATAAATTTTTGTATAAAGCTTCCCATTTAAGATATAGATATCAAGATCCAGGAAAGAGCAGTGTTCATTGTTAGTATTAGCTTTATTTAAAGTCAGTTCGGCAGGATAAATCTCTTTAGTGTACATACTGAAGTCGTCATTATTGAGAGCCAATATATCATCTTGATATCTAAAAGTGTAATTACATTTTTGAATCATATGTTGTTTCAATGGGTCTTTGCTGATTTTAGTCATAAATTGTAACTCATAACAATACAGAAGCAGGTCCGCAATAAGTGGTGCACAGCTAGTTTCCATGGGAATTCCGATAACCTGACGATATACGGAATCATCATAGCGAACAAAAATGTTATCTAGTAAAAACTCAAGGGCAGTTATAATATCAAGGCAAGTCCAATTGACATAGTCCTTTTGTTTGTTGTTACTAAAAAATGACCTAAAAGAGTTCGAACATATATATTTGCATTCCGACTTTTTAAATGCCCATTTAATCAGGTGTGTGAATTTTTTCTTAATAAGATTATGAGGCAAAGTGGTATATAGGGTAGAAAAATCAAAACTTTGAACAGATTCAAAATCACCAATCTATCAAGTACTTCCGACGAATTTTTGACACTTCAAAAGTTATTAATTCCACTATTTTCAAAGGCCTTATTTGAAAAATTTATTACCAGGTTTTTGATTGTACCAAGTGTACTAGTAAGTAGAATAGATAGTTTAGTAGTGGAACAATGGCTTGAAGACGAAATAAATGTATGTTTGTAAGGAGTTTTGTGTAGCTTCGGAAGCCAGTACATAGTTGGAACTTTCATTGTATTTGGTTCTGCTTGTAGAGAGGTAGCTAAAAGTTTATGTTTGTTACAGATGTCATTTTCCGAAAATGGAGTCAGTTGGAATGTTGGTGAATTCGTGATTTCCTTTTTTAGAACCTCAATGTTAATTACATTTACATTACTGCAGGCTGAACCTGACAAATTTCCTACACCTTTGATGTTATTAATTTAACCATATGACATTGCAGTACATACTTGCCTTATCCAGAAATTCTCCGTATCTGTTCGGAAAGGCGTTCTTCGTGTAGGGTTATTAGTATAGTGGTACATTTTCTCAATGGTGCATACTTTCATGGATAAAGATGGATCATTATTCAGTTGATTAAAATAATTATAAAGTATCAGATTTTTATTATCAGACCGGTGTTGATTCTTCCTATTACGCAATGTCTGTCGATTTTCAAAAACATAAAGTAGCCCACACAAGGTACACTCTATTCCGTAAATACATTAATCGTGGAACAGTTCAGAGGTTCAAATGATTTTGTGTTGAAGGTTTTACCTGTTAAATAACTAGTGAATTCTGGGGTAATGATTAGAAGATTGCATATTTATTTTTCTTCTTTTTTTCTCTTGGCAATTTAGAATAATGGGAGCTGGTTCACTAGATGCTGGGCTTTTTAAACAGTCAAAAATGTTAACAGTACATGGTTTATTTTTTTGTAAAGTATTTGAATTCTTGAAGTAATAATTACCTTCTGGCTGTACATAAGTTAAGTCAGGTGTTTTGAGTAGGATATGCGATAGAACACACAAACAGAGCGCTACAGTGTTCCGTGTAGCAATATTTTAATTTATCTACATGATCTTTTTCGGTTCGGACCAACAACACAATAAACCACGATAAATGAATAGGCGGACTTCAAAGCAGTGGTTAAAGTCAGTAAAATATAACTAATGTCGAACGTCTCTAATATATATTTTTAATCAACACACGTCCACGCTAGTATAGAGTTATTTCACTTAATTAGACACTGATTGTCTTTTAATGAGTCAGGTAAATGTTTTTGGTTATTTTCCTTTAAAAAACTTATCTCACTGTGCGCCAAACATTGGCCGAATGTAAGACAATCATTATCTTATCGAATAATACCGCTATTCTGCCATGGTATTTTGTTTAACTTTTTTATTCTTTTGTGTTTGTGGATAACTTATATGTGTGTGTGATTACGATTGCTTATAGCAACAACAATATAGTAAGTTTTGCTCGAAACAACATTTTGAAGAATAGAAAGTATCAGAAGATAAATGACAGATAACAAATATTTTGTAACGGAAAGAGGAATCTTGAAATAAAAGAGAAATAATGCTAATTTCGTGTAAATAAAGGAAAAAAAAAATCAAAACATTTTAATTCTAGTATTTCTCTTTATAGTCAAATTATAAGTGTGTAATCGGTTTTTTTAATCATTATTAATATTACGACTCCGGAAGTATAGGTTTTAGACGTCTTTAACGTCACGGAATTAAAATAAACAGTCAGTGTAACGTAAATTTATTTTTCAATATCAATTTCAGATGACTTTATATAGAAACGAAAGTAACTATTATGGGAGTCCCCGTTTCCAATTCAGGATAAATAAAGGTACAGTTGTCTATCAAAATGGCAGGCAATACTTATAGAATAACACGTTTTCTCCTCTTCATTCCATTGTTATCTATTTCATACACTGTTAACTTCAGCTTAAACCATTTTTTTTCTAATCAAACAAATGGTGATAGCCTAAACATAGTAAGGTTAATTTTGTTGTCATATTCACATAGCTAGTTTGTGACAAAAAAGAAAACAAAAACAAAAACAAAAACAAACATAATATGGCATCAGATAGTTTTTATCAACAATATTAACATACGCAACAAAATGCTGTGTAATCAAGTTTATTAGCATACAAGACGAAATGTTCTTTAACCAACACTATAAACATACGTAACAAAATGTTCTGCAACCAACACTTTTGAAATAGAGGCGAAAGATACCAAAGGGACATTCAAACTCATAAGTTGAAAATAAACTGACAACGCCATGGCTAAAAAAGAAAAAGACCAACAGACAAACCGACAAACAATAGTACACATAACAATACATAGAAAACTAAAGACTGAGCAACACGAACCCCAACAAAAACTTGGGGTAATCTCATGTTGAGGTTTGTGAAGAAACACACATTTATTTCAATGATGATAAAATACTTTTTTCAATGGAAATCGAGGATACACAACCAGGTTTCACTAATTTACGTCTAATGCACAGTCGTCACTATGGTATCATTGAAGACTATGGTGAGATAGATGTTTTTTTTCTACTTTCAAACCTTTTATTTAAAACAAAGATTTTCAACCGACATCTTCTCGACTGTACATGGGTCATGTGTATCCGACAAAAATTGATATCTTGACTTTGCATACTGTTTACATATTTGTTATATAAATGACAACGAAACGAGATGTTCTTCAACCAACACTATAAACATACGAAACAAAATGTTCTTTAACCAACAATGTTAACATATATATGAAACGAAATGTTCTGTGACCAACACTTTTAAAAATAAAAGAAAAATAGAAATGTTTAATTACCCGCACTATTAACAAATGAAGATAAATTTTCTTCAACCAATCATATGAAATCCCTAAAAACAACAATTCTTTTAAGCAGAACTTGTGGCTAAAAAAGTTTATGCCTAAAACTTTATTATAAAAAACTGGACCATAACGCGGGTTGTTGTATAAATAGCAACACTATTTAAAAGAGGGACGAAAGATACCAGAGGGACAGTCAAACTCATAGATCAAAAACAAACTGACAACGTCATGGCCAAAAATAAAAAGACAAACAGACAAATAATAGTACAGATGACACAACATAGAAAACTAAAGACTAAGCAACACGAACCCCACCAAAAACTGGGGGTGATCTCAGGTGCTCCGGAAGGGTAAGCAGATCCTGCTCCACATGTGGTACCCGTCGTGTTGCTTATGTTATTACAAATCCAGTAAATAGTCTAATTCGGTAAGTCACATTCGTGAAAAGGGAAGGATATTGTAGTTACGACATAAGGAACATATCCGATATTATCTGTGAAACGGTTATTCCATAACGGTCAACCAACTCGTGATGGCGTCCGTAAAATTTACGAAGGGATGACTTCAACTTCACCATTTGGAACTCTTGGTTTAATAGCTTCCTTGTGAGCAGCAATCCTCTATCAAGGAAATCATGATAGGAAACACAAGCCCGGGAATAACGTATCAATTGGGAGATATATACTCCGTATGCAGGCGCTGCTGGAATGTTGCTACATAGAAATGGAAAGTTCACAATTTAAGAGTCATGACTTATCTAGTTTGTGATTTGCAAAACAGAAATTAACTGTATTACAAGTATAACTATTTAAATGTTAAGGTTTTTAGATTTTTGGCGACAAAAAATGAAAAAATACAAATTCTTAAATTAACATTTGTGCATGTTGTAAACATTCTCCTGTAACATTTTTAATGAATCAGCCACACAAAATGCACCGACAGCTTTGTATCATTATCTTTGTCAAAACATTGTTGGTACAGAGGAGCATGTAAGAAGAATCAGAATGATGAACGCTGTCAGAGATCATTTACAAAGTGACAAGTGTAATAGAATAATTACCAGTGGGAGTTTTGGAGAGGGACTCGAGATACGAGGTAGTGATTTAGATGTTATGTTAGTTATAAAGGGGATTGAGGTTTGTGAAGACATACCCATTTATTTCAATGATGATAAAATACTTTTTTCAATGGAAATAGAAGATACACTAAGTTTCACTAAGTTACGTCTAATGCACAGTCGTCACTATAGTATCATTGAAGAATGTTGGGAGATAGACGGTGATTTCTACTTTTCAAACCTTTTCTATAAACAAGGATTTTCAACCAACATGTTTTCGACTGTACATGGGTCATGTGTATCCGACAAAAATGACTATCTTGACTTTGCGTACTGTTTACATAGTAAATTATGGATAACACCAGCGAAACAATGGGTAACACGATCAAATAATTCATGGCCGAGCCACGATGTCATACAGGCTATTGTAAAGCATGGAGTTCCTTTTGTACCTATTGGTGTGAAAGGATCTATCGAAGAAGAATTAGAATGGCGCATCTCATTTTCTATTGCAGAAAAACTTCTTATTTATACATTTACACATACACAATTACTATGTTATACACTTATGAAAATTCTTCTGAAAGACGTAATAGCTTTAGATATAGATTGTAGAGAATTGCTATGTTCATATTTCATGAAAACAGTTTTGCTTTGGATATGTGAAGAACTACCATCATCAATATCCAAAACATGAGCACTTGATATCTTGTTACATGAGATGTTTCAAAAGGCTTATATATTTTGTTGAATACCCTGAGAATAATTTATTTGCGAATAAGATTCAAGGATACGTACGGGAAAAACTTTTAAATAAGTTGTATATTCTAAAGAGTTGGCAATGTATCTTATTGTCAGAACCATGTGAATTGCAATGCATTGACATTTGGTATGAGAAAAGGTTCAAGTAATTTACATGTCCAGAGTGTTAAAAAACTGTTAACTTCTATGACGAGTGTGGTAGACATTATACATACTTCTAATTTGTTTCTTTTGAAAAAAGTGATATGCAAGGTCTTGTCAAGTAAGAGTTCAAAAATGAAATACCTGTACATTTACTATATGTCAAAATGTCGTTACAATAGTAAGCAATTACTACCATTTGAGGATATGTATGGTAATAAATCTGTGTGTATTCAATCTTTTAATACATATTTCAAAATTATACTCTCTTACTAGAACCCAAAATGATCACTTATAAGTGAACAAAAAATGTATATCACAATTTTAAGTCTTAATATTTTAGTCTTAAAACTGAAAAAATCTGCTATCCCCCTTCAGATTTCTTTTGCATGTAAATATTATTAGAGTACTTTGTCCAAGATGTATCCCCTTTCTTGATTTATTAAAGAATTTAATTTGAAACGTTTACTTTTTGTTCAAATGCAAAAATGAAATCATCAAAATACCAGGCTTATAATTTTGTAACTCAGGGGCGCGTGAAATCTAAACAAGATTCACCAGATACGTTCAAATAAAAACAAGTAAGGATCAAAAACGTTGCCGAGCATAAACAAAATTTAGATCTAGAAAATAGCCAAATCTATCTAAGGCCAGCTTTGCCTGAGGGAGTTGAAACCTTAGTTTCGGTCTAAAAATATACGTCCTATTTTTCTCTTTGAATGAAATTTTACATGACAGGCATAAAGCCCTTCTAACAATTACCAGTTGATGCATGTGGCACAAGCTATTATAATTTAATTATATAAATTTCTAAACAAAAAAAGCATTTGGAAAAAGCATACAATAACAAGTGACTCTACTAGAGATACTGAATATCCTCGAATGTTTATAGCCTCGAGATAGCCTAGCAATTGCTGGTGTCTTAATAAAAGCTTTCTTCCGACCTTTTTTTGGACGATTTGAAGAATCATATATTTACGTCAAAAATAATTCTACATATTTCACTATTAAAAATACTTCCTTCATCTTGGAGTCGATTGTTTCTTTCGAAAGTAAATGATGATTTTATTTGCTAATGGCACGTATAATCCAATACAAAACTTATATTGATAATATGTTGTAAACCTATATTCAATTAACTGAAAATATATTTATCGGGTAAATAGTTTAAAAGTTCTCAGACTTCGGCATGATGTGAAATACAATGAAGTTTGTTGTTCATAAATTATAAAAATGTGTTCGTTTGTAAAAACATAATAGCAAGTTATAAAACTTATCTATGATTCTGTAGAAAAAAATTTAAAATATCTTGAGGGATTTGTATCAGTAGATTGTAATCAAAAGTTGTTTTACATGCTTGTATTTTCAGATCCATTTCCTAAATTGTTGACCTTTATGATAAATATGTTTTAGTGTGTTTTTGATCAAATAATTTAGTCATAGCTGTCGAATAAAATACATAAATAGAATAACAAATAATCAGAGTATTACATAGATATGCCAATGTTTTTTATTCAACATCACCATTGGATTCATGTTATTGATATGGAGTTCAAAACACTAGAAGCATGTTGTTGCTGTCTGCAAGTCGTGTAGAAACTACTTTTTTATTATTCTTAAAGTATAAATGCTTTTTATTTTTCAAATTACTTTGTCAGAAGACCTAAAGGTATGAGTATCATCTTCAAAATAGTGTTAATATTAAACAGTCTAAATGTGGTTTACTATCTATTTAACATGCTATACCCTATTTTCTTACATGTGTATGTCGTTTCCGAAATTTGAAACGGAGATCCAATGTTTCTAGATTCTTTTATCTTTACAGACAGTGTCTTCAAATATTATTCATTGAAGCTATTAAAGAAATAAAAAAAAAAAACTGAACGAAAAATAATTTATTCACAGGGTTTTTAGTGATATTTATAACACTAAAGTGAATTACATATATATTTATATAAACAAAATTGAAAAAAAAATTCTTACAAAAAATATTGAAAAAAAATCAGGATTAAATAGCAATTCTTAATTTTGGGTCTTCAATGCACTTCAATTTCGTACTTCATTTTAGCCTTTTGAACTTTTTTATTTGAGAGTCACTAATGAATCTTTTGTATACGAAACGCGCGTCTGGGGTACAAAATTTATTTATTCATTTATTTAAGCGTGTGTATAGGAGACATTTTAAACATAATGATACAGTTTCAAAGTGATGTTTTTGCATAAAAAATAACTCATTTCAATAGTTTCTTAAAAATTGTTTCTGGAATTCTTGTACATGCCATTCAATGAAACTAATATCATAAATGTTCAAGGAAATTATAATTACATTTTAAGGAAAAACTTGTTCATTATCTAAAAAATATCTTTTTCATACTGATTTGTTGGAAAAACCCGCAGTGTAACGTATGCGGACATGGTAATTGGAATGGAACATTTCTGTTTGTGCTACAAATAAAACTGAAAAAATAGGTAATCGGAAAATTCCATATAGGGAAATATGTTTCAATCTGTAATGCTATATAATCACATATCCTTTTCGGAGTACATGATATAAACCCCTGTTTTGGTGTGAGGTTGGTGTTGCTCAGTCTTTCGTTTCCTAGCAGTGTCTTGGGGACCTGTTTGTCTTATCGTGGTTTTTTGTTTTTTTTCACTGACATATTCTGCAATATTATATATGCCATTCAATGAATTTGATGTTATACATGTTATAAGAGTTTATATCGTGGTTTTATTCACTGACGTTGTCAACTTACCTTCGAATAATACATTTTGAGTGTTTTCTTTTGCCTTCCGCCTCTTTTCAAAATTCAATAAGATACACATGGTTTTGAACAATTCTTTCGTTATTACGAGTTCTCCGAGATCTGTAGTAGGTGTCGTTTGTCTTTTTGTTAATTGACAATCATAACAGCTCTCCTTATTTTAGATTAATTTTCAATAATATGTTGAAAATAAACTAATAAGTTTTATGGGAAAAAAAATCAAATCAATCAACTTACTGATACAGACACGTTTCTGTTAATTTCATTATAAAGTTCCGTTGATGACTGTTATCAACTTGAGGTAAATATTGTATACGTTCAACTTTAGTGAAAGGATGGAATGCAATGTGCTTATTCTGTTGTTAGATTATTATACATAAATGAGATACATTCAGGAATATGACAGTTGCTTTCCATACGTTCCTTTGGTTGATATAGTTTAGCGTTTGATTTTTTAGTGTTTTATGGTCTTCCCCCTTTTTGAATTAAGTTTTCAAAATTATTTTGGAATATGCTATATGTCGTTCAATGAATTTGATGTTATACATAAAATAAGTGTTAAAGGAAATTATATTGACATTTTTAGATTTTTATATAGAAAACTAAATTGAATTATGACCTACGAGGACATTTTAATCGTAATGTAACTTTTTTGTGTGTGTATGTATAAATGAAACAGAAAAAAGGTTAACGGAAAATCACATATAGATTAATACGTGTCTTTCTATGTAGATAATGTGATGCAATATAACCATAAGTAAAGCAGATAAACTAACGTTTTCTGAGCACATGATATAACCTCTGGTTTTGTTATGATGTTCGTGTTGCTCTGTCTTTAGTTTTCTATGTAATGTCTTCATGACTTGTTGGTTTTATAGTGTTTTTTTTCTATTTACGCTGTCAGTTTTTCTTCGACTTATAATTTTATTAGGGTTCTCGTTTGTCTCTCGCCTTTTTCAAAATTTAATAAAATACACATCATGCACATCATATAAAAACAAACCAAATGCATTATCCATTATCATGATTATTGCATTTATAATTCTTCTATATTGTATTCATCACAGGAAATAATTAAAAATAGATCAGTAGTATGTGTCATTTGTCTTTAACCCTTTATATCACATTCCTCTAAAACAAATATTACTAACCATATGGTATGGCGGCACATTAGTATTATGGAAACATTAACTCCACTTTCAGCACTATTATGCTATTTCATATCTGTCAGTTTGTATAGGTGCGGAAGCCGTGGTGACCGGAGAGAACTACCGACCTTCGGTAGGAAAACAAACAATCACTGTCAATTAAGATTGGAGTCGCTCGCACCTGCCACGTGCGGGATTCGAACTCACAACCCCATCGTTGACAGGCTAGTGATACTGTAGGCCCCTTCGAGAAATAGAAAATACTGGTGAACCTAAATTAGTTATTATTTCTGCGTACATGTCATATTAAGGAACTTCGGAATGAATATTTAAGTGACTTTGAAGTCTTAAAATAACCCTTCTGGAGCACCTATGATCACCCCCGGTTTTTGATGAGGTTCATGATGCTCAGTCTCTAGTTTTCTTTGTTTTCTTTTGTGGACTGTTAATTGTTTGTCTTTTGTCGTTTTTCGTTTTTGCTATGGAATTGTCAGTTTATTTTCGACTTTTGAGTTTGAAAATGGATATGGTCTCTTACGTATCAAACATTATTGGATTAATTCAGTCCTCCATTACTATTATTCATGAGAAGCAAGAAACACATTGAAACCTCAGATTAAGTGGTACACACTGGACAAACAAAGTATGAATAACATCATTACTTCTGAAATTTCAAACAGAAAGTTCGAAATAGTCAGTAGAAAATATAGCTAAGGCGGTTATAGTTTTAAATGGAATCATTGTAAAATCTACCGAAGGTGCATGTCTAACAATTTGAAAAGGCAAAAGAAGACCCAAATTTCAACATGTATTAACGGTACCAATTTTACTGCACCAGAAATGAATTTCTACAATAAATTTCTCTACAGTAAGGCTGAAGGCCAAAGTAATAAAAATCAAAAACTTATTTAAAAATTGAAGAGATTATAAACCAAAAGGGACAACAATATACCCTAATCCGGACAAAGAATTAGAGCTTTGCATGATAGAAATATGTTTTTATTTTTAAATAATTTCCCAAATTTTGTAACAGCAAATTTTAATAACGCAATATCCATATTTTCATGTTAGTATCAAATTACTGGCCACTGGACTTGTGATACCCTCGGTGATTTACAGTCCAACAGGAGAGGTTTCGACCCAGTTGTAGCAATTACATTAAAGGTGCCGATTTTACTGCACCAGATGCACTTTTCGACAATAATTTCTCTTGAGTGATACAAGTAATGGATGGTTAAATCAAAGATGCAATAAAAAGTGCTAGCGTTCTATAAGTGGAAAAATAAATCTGATTAACTTCAGAATATCAGACACAAATATGTTTTATAGAATTTTTTTAAACTCAAAGAATTTATCCAGATATATAGAACAAGCAATTATTAAGAATGGAGATGACAAGATATACCACAAAGAATATATCATAATGGTTGGTTTTCACATTTTCATCGCCTTTTAAAAAAAGGAATCCAATTATCATGACACATCATATCTAGATTTAATAGAACTCTTTGGTCTGCAGTAGTTTTCTGGTTAGAACTTAAGATATAAGCACAGGTTTTGAATAATTTTTAAATGCATCAACATCAATGATTTCGAAATTTGATGAAAGCAACTCGAACTTACTTCACATAATCGGATTACTATGCTATATGTTTGAACATTTAAACAAATTAGGATGCTTTAAGGATGTATTTTCTTAGATAGAAATCGTCAGTAGACAATGCATTTTGTAAATGAGACATACTATTTAACAATAATTATATAATTTAGTTTCTCTAATTCTTCGTCAATTTATCCCCTTCTGCACCCATTGTATAAAAAAAATTTAATCAACGTGTGGTTCGTTTGATCTCAGTTCTTCATTGGTTAAAATCCGATTATGACGTCGAATTTTCTTGCTTTCCTCTGAATTTCCTATTGTGACGGCATGAAAAAGGCGACCATGCCTGATGACGTCACATAGAAAGAACACATCTTTTTGCAGATCATTCGAAAGGAAGGAACAAATTTGCCTGCGTATTGTTTGAAAATCATTAGAGAAACAGATTCCACCACCAAATCTCGTGTAATACGATATTTATCCACTCTCGACAGTTAAATTTTAAATATTTAAAACGCTCGGCGAGCCTCGCGTTTTAAATTTGAAAATTTAACTGTCTCGAGTGGATAAATATCGTATCACACTCGATGCAGTGGTAGAATCTATATTTATGTGGAGTTTGATTTTCTAAGTATAATATAAATGTGTCAAAGCTCATCGATTTGAATTATTATAGCTCGTTTCATTTACAATGTTAAATCTATACTAGTATGCATTCTACAGCTTAGTGCATAAACTGAATTAACCATTTCTATCGCTAAATATTATGAAAAATACTAATTCTCATGATCAAACAAATACATGAGGTAGGCTATCGGTGATGGATCACCTACCATTCACCGATCCGTGCAAATCCCATAAAACACGTACACTTGAAATTACAAGTACTGTATATGTATAAATTTGCTACATCAAATATGTTAAGAAAATGGAAAGCAATGACAAACAGAGGAAAATTTGTATCTAAGGAAGATTTCCTTCCCCGTTTGCTATTTTGGATAGCATCAATTGGTAATCAGCAAGTGGATTCTACATCGTACATTATGACTGGAATCCTGCTTGTAAATGACCAACTGAAAAACCAAGAGATGCATCCGGAAGTTTTATGTTAAATACGCAAAGAATTGATTGATCTAAAAATACGTCGTTTCTGTACTCAATCTGTGTGTCATACTGAATATGTTTGTAGAAAAACAATACTGTCCAAACGCAATACAGGCGTATATAACTGATACTATGAAAATTACATTAAGCTTCAAAATAAACTCAGTGATAACATAGTTCATAGTTTTATCACATTCATTCATGTGTATGCAGGCATAATTGGGTGTGTGCTTTGTTTTTGATTGCAATAAAAAAGCTGTCACAATACGAAAAAGTTAACTAAACTGATATTTCAAGCCATCAAAGCAAGAAATACTAATTATCATTAGAAAACAAATGTTGCCAGAATTACCAGATATTTCTTATTCCCTTTTTTGCAATAATATGTAAGATTTCAAAAATAAGATACTGAAAATAAAAAAGCTTCCAACAGTTTGAAATAGAGACGAAATAAAGGAAATATACAACGTTTTACCGTTGTTAAACTAATAGATGTATCACAAATACAAAATGACAATTTTCATTTAAAGTTATACTTAAGAGGACATTTTCAGTATCCATCAGTCTTCAAACAAGTTCTTGTTGTAACACTTCTAGCTTACGGTATTCAAAACAATACCAATGAAAATAGTAGATGCTATTAAGATATGCTTTTCGAAACCCAGAGACTCTAGGTAGAGACTAGATCATCATAGTAGTTCTATATAAAACCAAATATTTACACAATACAGAAATACTTTAATTCATATTTCAAAATTATACTCTCTAACTAGAATCAAAACTGATCACTTATTAGTTCACATAAACGTATATCACAATTTTAAGTCTTAATATTTTAGGCTTAAAACAGAAATAAATCAACTGCTGTATCTCTTTAGTTTTCTTTTGCATGTGAGCATTATAAGAGTACTGTGTCCAATATGTATGCCCCTTACTTGGTTTATTAAAGAATCTAATTTGAAACTTTCACTTTTTGTTCAAATGCAAAAATTAAATCATTAAATATTAATTTTGTAACCCAGGGGTGCGTGTAATCTACACAAGACGCATCAGTGACGTTCGAATAAAAACAAGTAAACTATACGTGCTATTTTTCTCTTTGAATAAATTTTTACATGACAGGCATAAAGCCCTTCTACCAATTTATGCATGTGGCACAAGCTATTATAATTTGATTATATAAATTTCTAAACATAAAAAGCGTTTGGAGAAGCATACAATAACAAGTGACTCTACTAGAAATATTGAATATCCTCGAATGTTTATAGCCTCGTTATAGCCTGGCAAAATGCTGGTGTCTTAATAAAAGCTTACTTCTGACCTTTTTTTGTTAAATTATTTGAAGAATTATATATTTACGTCCAAAATATTTCTACATTTTTACTTTTAAAAATACTTCTTTCATCTTGGCTTCGACCGTTTCTGTCGAAAATAAATGATGATTTTGTTTGCTTATGGTATGTATAATCCAATGCACAATTTATATTGATAAGACATTATTAACCTAAATTCAATTAACGGAATGCATATTTATCGGGTCAATAGTTTAAAATTTCTCAGACTTCGGAATGATGTTAAATACATAGGAGTTTGTTGTTCATAAATTATAAAAAAGTGTCGTTTAAAAAAGATATAATCGCAGGTTAAAACTTAAATATGATTCTGTGGAAAAAAGGTAAATTATTTTTGGGGATTTTTATCAGTAGATTGTCATCAAAGGTTATTTTATACGTTGTATTTTCAGTTCTCATTCACAAATTGTTTCCCCATATGATAAATATCCTTGAAAGTGTTCTTGATCAAATTGACAATGTTATCATAGTTGCCGAATAAAATAATTGAATATAATAAAAAATATAATCACAGTATGCGTAGATACACCAATGTGTTTTATTCAACATCACCATTGCAGTCATGTCAACAACAGGGAGTTCAAAGCCAAGTATGCATGTTGTTGCTGTCTGCAAGTCGCGAAGAAACTTTTTTTTTATTCTTAAAATATAATTGTTTTCCGTATAACATGCTCACAAAAGTTATTTAACATAGATTATAATATTTTAAAAGTAGGATTGAAAGTAGACCTAAAGGTATGAGTATCAACTCCAAAATAGTGATAACATTAGGCAGTTTGAATAGGGTTTGTTCTCTATAGAACTGTACAGACCCTTTGTAAGTACATGTGTATGTCATTTCCGAAATTTATGGAGGAGATACAATGTTTCTTATTTCATTTTTTAAAAGATAGTGTCCTTAAATATTATTCATTAAATCTATTTTAGTAAAATAATAATAACTAAATGAAAAAACAATTCATTCATTGAATTCGTTTTGATTATTATAATAATAAAGTGAAATATATAAAAAAAATTTCAAGAATAAATGTTGACAAAAAAAATGAATTATTGAATACAAACAAGATTAAATGTTAGTTCACAGGAAACATTTCAACCACATTGTTGAAGTTTCAAGTGATATGTATGTATAAATTAAAAAAAATGTATGTAATTGTTTCTTCTAAATTGTTTTTGGAATTCTACTATATGCCATTCAGTAAATTAATATTATAAATGATCAAGGAAATTATAATGACAATTTATGGAAAGCTTGTTCGTTGTCTGAAAAAATCACACTGATTTGTTTGAAAAAAAAAAACCCGCATCGTGACGTTTAAGGACATTAAATTCGAAATGGAACATAACTGCTTATGTATATATAAATGAAACTGTAAAAAAGATCACATGATATAACCTCTTTTTTCGATGTGATGTTCGCGTTTCCTATGTAGTGTCTTGATCGCCGGAAATGATTGAATATGTTAGTTCCATTGATGATTGTTTTCAACATTAAGTAAATACTGTATACGTTCAACTTTATTGAAAGGATGGAATGCTATGTGATTATGCAGTTGTAAAAAAATAATACATTAATGATATACAATTAGAAATATGACAGTTTTTCCCCATTTGTTCCTAAGGTTGATCTAGTTTACCGTTTGTTTTTGTAATGCTTTTTGGTCTTCCCCCTTTTTGAATTAAGTTTTCAAAATTATTTTGGAATCTGATATATGGCGCTCAATGAATGTGATGTAATACATAGTATAAGTGTTAAAGGAAATTATATTGATATTTAAAAAAAAAAAATTGTCAGACGGATTTTTGTATAGAAAACTAAATTGTATTGTGACGTATAAGGACATTTTAATCGGAATGGTACTTTTGTGTGTATGTATAAATGAAACAGAAAAAAGGTTAACAGAAAATCACATATAGATAAATACGTGTCTTAAAATTTAGGTAATATGATGCAATATAATACAAGTAAAGCAGATAAGCTAACTTTTTCTGAGCACATGATAAAATCTTCGGTTTTGTTATGAGGTTCGTGTTGCTCAGTCTTTAGTTTTCTCTGTAGTGTTTTCAGGACTTGTTTGTTTTTTAGTGTTTTTTTTTCATTTACGCTATCAATTTCTCTTCGACTTTTAAATTTGGAGTGTTCTTGTTTGTCTCTCGCTTTTTTTTCAAAATTTAATAAAATACACATCATGCACATCATATAAAAACAAACCAAATTCATTATCGATTATCATGATTATTGCATTTATAATTTTCTTTTTTTTATACATCAAAGAAAATAATTAGAACGGTTCCGTCCGTTAAAAATAGAGTTAATTGGAGTATTTAAGTCTGAAGAATCCGGATTTATTGATGAGTTGTCAATTGTTTTGAATAAGTCTTCCGTTACTGCGAGTGCTCCTAGATCAGTAGCTTTTATTAATGTTAATTAACAATCCTGCTGTTAACTCTTTATATCCCATTTCTCTTATACAAATACTACTAACCATATGGTATGGCGACACAGCAGTATTATGGAAACTTTTTCTCCACTTTCAGCACTATTGTGCTATTTCATATCGGTCAGTTTTTATTGGTAGGGAAGCCGGAGTGACCGGAGAGAACCACCGACCTTCGGTAGGAAAATAAACAATCCTAATCAAATAAGATTGGAGTCGATCGCCCCTGCCTCGTGCGGGATTCAAACTCACAACCCCGTCGTTGACAGGCTCCTGAGATCACCCCCAGTTTTTGATGAGGTTCATGTTGCTCGGTCTCTAATTTTTTTTGTTATCTTTTGTCGTTTTTCGTTTTTGACATGGGATTTTCAGTTTGTGTTCGACTTTTGAGTTTGAAAATGGATATTGTCTCAAACATTATCGGATTAATTTAGTCCTCCAACACTATTTTTTTCACGAGAAGCAAGAAAAAACAACTTGAAACCTCAGAGTAAGTGGGAAGAGATTATAAACCACAAGGGACAAAAAATATAGCCTAATTCGGGCTACGAACTAGAGCTTTGCATGAGAGAAATATGTTACTTAATTTAAAATAATTTCCCAAAGTTTGTAAAAGCAGTTTCATTAACGCAATATCCATATTTTCATGTTAATATCAAATTCCTGACCACTGGACTTGTGATACCCTCTGGGATTTAAATTCCAACAGGAGAGGTGTCGACCCAGTTGTAGCAATAACATTCAAGGTACCAATTTTCGACAATAAATTTCTATTCAGCGAGGAAGTAATGGATGGTTAAATCAAAGATGCAATAAAAAAAAAGCTAGCGTTATTATAAGTGAAAAATAAATGGAATGTCAAGAAACCTTGCAGTAAACATAGATAAAAACATCTAGCAACGCATGAAATACCTAACTAATACAGATAAAAGGTATATAAATGGTGAATAAAGGAAAGCTAGAATATGGTTAACCCCAGAACATCAGACACAAATACATGTATGTTTTATGGATTCTTTTAAAACTCAAAGAATAAATCACGATATATTAAAACAAGCAATTATTAAAAATGGATATGACAATATGTAACACAATGAATATATCATAATGGTTTGTATTCACATTTGCATCTCCTTGCAAAAAAGAAACCAAATTATCATTATGACAGAGCATATCTAGATCTGATAGAACTCTTCGGTCTGCAGTAGTTTTCTGGTAAGAACTTAAGATATAAGCATAGGTTTGGAATAATTTAAAATGCATAAACTTCAATGATTTCGAAATTTGAGGAAAGCAGCTCATACTTACTTCAAATAATCGGATTACTATGTTATATGTTTGAGCATTTAACCAATTAAGATGCGTTAAGGATGTATTTTCTTAGATAGAAACCGACAGTAAACAATGCATTTTCTAAATGAGGCATACTACTTAACCATTATTACATGCTTTAGTGCACGTGAGTTTTGATTTTGTAAGTATAATATCAATGTTCGTCGATTGAAATTATTGTAGCTCGTTTCGTACATAATGTTAAATCTATACTAGTAGGTATTTTACAGCTTAGTGCACAAACTGAATGAAACATGACTATTGCTAACTGTTATGAACGATACCCAAACTCATGATCCAACAAATAAATCAGGTAAGCTATCAGTGATAGATCACCTACCATTCGCTGATTCGTTCAAATCCCATAAAACACGTACGTTTGAAATTACAAGTATTGTAAATGTATAGCGTTTCTTCATCACATATGTTTCAGAAAAAAGTAAACAAGGACAAACACAGGAACATTTGTTTAAAAGAAATATGTTTTCTCCGTTTTCTCTTTTATATAGCATCACTTGGTAATCAACAAGTGAATTCCACTTCCTACATCACGACTGGAATCCTGCTTGTAAATGACCAACTGAAAAACCATAAGATGCTTCATAGATATAAGAAGATGTGGTATGAGTGCCAATGAGACAACTCTCCATCCAAGTCAAAATTTATAAAAGTAAACCATTATAGGTCACAGTACGGTCTTCAACACGGAGCCTTGGCTCACACCGAACAGTAAGCTATAAAGGGCCCCAAAAAATTACTAGTGTAAAACCATTCAAACGGGAAAACCAACGGTCTAATCTATCTAAAAAAACACTGTTCAGCAAGTTTTATGTTTAATAGGCAAAGAATAAATTGAGTTAAAAAAAGTGTTGTTTCTGTACTCAATCTACTAGTATGTGTCATATTGAATATGATAGTAGAAAAACAATTCTGTCCAATTGCAATACAGGCGTATATAACTGATACTATAAAAATTACATTAGGCTTCAAAATAAACACATTTATAACATAATTCATAGTTTTATCACTTTCAATCATTTGTACGCATGCATGATTAGGTGTGTTCTTTGTTTTGAATTACATTGCAAGGCTATCACAATTAAAAAAAGTTATCTAAGCTGATATTTAAAGCCACCAAAGCAAAAAATGCTTATTATAATTAGACAACAAATGATGCCGGAATTACCATATATTTCTTATTCCTTTTGTTTTGCAATAATATGGAAGATTTCAAAAATAAAATATGGAAAATATAAAACCGTCCAATGTTCGGAAATAGAGACGAAATACAAGAAACATAAAATGTTTTGCCCTTCTTTAATTAATAGATATAATACAAATACATTTTATTTAAATTTATAATTAAGAGGACATTTTTAATATCCATCAGTCTTCAAACAAATTCTTCAGCTTAATGTATTCAAAACGATGCCAATGAAAAACGTAGATGCTTTTTAAATGCTTTTCAAAACCCCAAGAATTTAGATTGAGACAAGATTTTGGGAGTCATTATAGTTCTGTATAAAACCAAACAGTTGGAAATACTAAGTCAAACGTTCAGGTGTTAAATAGTGAAACAGCATGGAAAATGTAGAAGGTGAGATTACAACAATTTATGTTTTTCAACCGTTATTGCGATAACTAAATTTGTTTAATTAATGCATATTTATTCTAATGATAATGTGTTGTCACTTGGATCTATAACAAAAGAGCATATCATTTGTTGCTTATGATCGGATAATGCAATATGCCTGCTTATAGCAAATAATGATGGAATAAGCCTTTTTTTTTTAATTTTTTGGTATTTTTCTAGACACATTTAAAAAATCAAAATGAAACACATAAAATGGATTTGATATTTATGAAGGCTCTAGTTTAAATGATATGATAAAGCTACAACGGAAAACTGGAATGGAAACAGCTTTTATGTTGAATTTTACAACAGATTGACTGTTAATTGCGATTTCAGTAACATTTCATATGATGTCTGTATCAAATTTATTAATATATATTTCTAATTCATACTCTCAAACTGGAATTACAAATAAATAATCACATATAAATTAACGAAAATGTATTGATCACAATTTTATGTTTTGATATATAGGGTTTGAAACTGAAATAAATATAGTGGTGTCCCTCTAAAACTTTCCTTTGTATGTGAGCATTATAAGAGTACTATGTCCAAGATGTTTGTTCCTTTGCTGTTTATCCTAGATTTTTATTTGATATGTTTAGTTTTTTGTTCAAATATAAAGACAAAATCATCAATAAAATTGAGAATGGAAATGGGGAATATGTCAAAGAGACAACAACCCGACCAAAGAGTAGACAACAGCCGTAGGCCACCTATGGGTCTTCAACGCAGCGAAAAATCTCGCACCCGGAGGTGGTCCTCAGCTGACCCCTAAATAGAATTGTGTACTAGTTCAGTGAAAATGGACGTCACACTTAACTACAAAACATATAAATGAACTAAAATTGAAAAACATACAAGACTAACAAAGGCCAGAGGCTCCTGACTTGGAACAGGCACAAAAATGCGGCGGGGTTACACATTTTTTGTGAGATCTCAACTCTCCCCCTATACCTCTAGCCAATATAGAATAAAGAACCACATAGTAATATGCACAGTATACCAAGCTTATAATTTTGTACGTCAGAAGCGCGTTTAGTTTACACAAGACTCGTTAGTGACGTTCGAATCAAAAAGATAAAAAAAATGCGTCCGATATTCCATGTATTTTGCCCTTCTACCAGTCATTTTAAGTATGATTCTATTGCAAGTAAAATTATCACGAGGTATTTTTATCAGTAGATAGTAATCAAAGACTGTTTTTATACGCGTGTATTTTTAGTTCCAACTCCAAAATAGTTTGCCTTTATGATATATATTCCTGAACATGTTGTTGCTGTCTGGAAAGTCGCGTATAAACTACTTTTGTTATTCTTAAAATATAACCGTTTTTCTGTAAAATATGCTCAAAAGACATATCAGACATAGATCAGTATATTTTTGAAGTTACTCATTTTCAAAATAGTGTAAACATTAGGCAGTTTAAACAAGGTTTGTTAAATATATATATAAATGTACAGACCCTTTATACGTACATTTGTATGTCTTTTCCAAAATTTATGGAAGGATTACAATATTTCTTATTTCATTTGTCTTTAAAGATAGTGTCATTAAATAATATTCATTATATCTATTAAAGAAATAAAATAATAACTGAATGAAAAAAATAATTGATTCATTGAATTCGTTTTGATTATTATAATAAAAAAGTTTAATGTATAAAAAAAAAATCAAGAATAGATGTTGACAAAAAAATTAGAATTTTAGAATACAGACAAGATTAAATATTAATTCACAGGAAACATTTCAACCACATTGTTGAAGTTTCAAGTGATATGTATGTATAAATTAAAAAAAAAATAAATTTGTAATTGTTTTTCTTCAAAATTATTTTCGGAATTCTACTTTTTGCCATTCAATAAATCAATATTATAAATGATCAAGGAAATTATAATGTTAATTGATGGAAAAGCTTGTTCATTGTCTAAAAACATCACACTGAATTTTTTTTTACGTATAAGGACATAAAATCCGAGATGAAACATAACTGCTTATATGTTTATATTGGATTGTGCTTGATTTTCATATGATGATGACTTAATCTTTCAAATCAGTTTGATTGAGGTCTGGAGCTGGCATGTCAGTAAATAATTGTAGTCCATTGATGATTTATGTATCATTGTCATTTTGCCAATTGGTGGCCTTCGGCTGTTTTCTACACTTTGGTCGGGTTGGTGTCTTTTTGACACATTCCCCATTTTCATTCTCAGTTTTATAAATGAAACTGTATAAAGCAGCACATTATATAACCTCTTTTTTGATGTGATGTTCGTGTTGCGTAGTCTTTCGTTTCCTATGTAGTGTCTTGATCCGTGAAATAATTGAATATTATAAGCCTGGTACCTTTGATAACTTTTATGTCTATTATTGATTGTTTTCAACATTAAGTAAATATTTTATACGTTCAACCTTAATGAAAGCATGGATATTGCTGTGCATTTTCTGTTGTTAGAATATAATGCATAAATGAAATACCTTTAGAAATATGACATTTGTATTCCATTCGTTTCTTTGATTGATATATTTGAGTGTTTGATATTGTCAAGTTATATGATCTTCCTCATTTTGACTTTGGTTTTGAAAATAATTTAGAAATATGATATATGCTATTCAATGAATTTGATGCTATACACGTTATAAGTGTTAAAGGAAATAAGATTGATATGTTTAGTCAAAACTTCATCGTTAACCAAAAAAGTACCATTGTCGCACCGACTTTTATGTAGAAAAATAAGCTGCATTGTGAAGAAATAGAACATTCAAATCGGAATCATTTTGGAAATTTTCTGTGTGTGTATTTACAAATGAAACACTAATACGATAAACTAAAATCACATAAAGGGAGCAATACCTGTTTTTATGTGGTAATATGTTGCAATATAATCACGTGTAAAGATGATAAGTTAACCTTTTTCGGGCATGATATTTTGTTGTTACGTTTGTCAAGTTCATTCTGTCGTTTTCTATGTAGTGTCTCATTGATTTGTCTGTTTTTTCTAGGTTTTTCGTTTTTTTTCCACTGACGTCAGTTTTTCTTCGACTTATACATTTTTAATGTTCTGTTTTGTCTTCGGCCTCTTTTCAAAATTTAATAAGGTAGGCATGAAACACATCATATTGTAATACATCGAATTCAATCTTGTTTTGCATTTATAATTCTTGTATTTTTCATTCATTTCAGGAAATAATTAGAACTGTTTTTTCTGTTATTAATGGATTTAACTAGAGAACTTAAATTTTGCAGGAACCTGCTATAGTTGGTTTTGAATAAATCTCTCGTTATTACTTGTTCTCCGAGATCTGTAGTAGGTGTCGTTTGTCTTTTATCTTAACTTACAAACATAATAGCTCTCCTTATTTTATATTAATTTTCAATAATATACAGTAAGTTTTCTGAAAAATAAAATAAAATAAACTAACTGATACTTACAGTTACGTTGCTATTAATTTCATTATACAGTTCCATTGATTAGATATAAGAAGATGTGGTATGAGTGCCAATGAGACAACTCTCCATCCAAGTCACAATTTATAAAAGTAAACCATTATAGGTCAAGGTACGGTCTTCAACATGGAGCCTAGGCTCACACCAGACAACAAGCTATAAAGGGCCCCAAAAATTACTATAGTAAAACCATTCAAACGTGAAAACCCGTCAGATTCCTGACTTAGAATACGTGCAAACAATTGCAGCGAGATTAAACGTTTTAATGGTACCAAACCTTCTCCTTTTCTGAAAAATTGGTATAACATCACAACAAAGAAAGACACACTATAAAATATCAATTGGAATGGCTTAACTCAATCAAAAAACGTAGTAACACAAGTTAACACACAATGAACGAATAAATTTGATCTGTGATACAATGTAAATATGTAGTTAATAAAAAAAATAAGGGATGAGTAATTAAAGTAAAAGTATAAACTGTGTGAATCATCATAAAGAGAATATTAGGTAAGTTCAACATTATGTATAGAATGGAATCCAATGTGCTTATTCTGTTGTTAGAATATTATGCATAAATGAGTTACATTTTTGAATAAGAACTTTGTTTTCCATTCGTTTCTTTTGTTATTATAGTTCAGCGTTTGATTTTAGTTTTATGGTCTTCCCCCTTTTTTAATTAAATTTTCAAATTACTTTGGATTATAATATATGACATTCAATGAATTTGATGTTATACATCTCATACATGTTAAAGGGAATTATATTGATATGTTTAGGAAAAGCTTGTTCGTTCTCAAAAAATTTCATTTTCGCACCGATTTGTACGACACAAAAACCTGAATTGTTACGTATGAGGAGATTCTATTCGGAATGGTACATTTCTGTGTTATTATTTACAAATGACCTGATTTATTCATAGTTTGTTATTGGTTTTTAAAAAGGCTTCCGTTACTACAAGTACTCTATATATTAAATTTCTGTTTTGTCGTTGTTCTCCTCTTATATTTGATGTGTTTCCCTCAGTTTTGGTTTGTAACTCGGATTTGTTTTTTTCTCAATCGATTTCTGAATTTCGAACAGCGGTATACTACTGTTGCCTTTATTTATCTGCCACATCTCCTTATTTCATATTAAAATTCAACAATATGCTAGAAATAAACTAATAAATTTTCTGGGGAAAAAAACGTATCAACTAACTGATACTTACAGACACGTTTCTGTTAGCTTTATTATATAGTTCCATTGATGAATATTTTCAACATTAAGTAAATACTGTATACGTTCAACTTTAATGAAAGGATGGAATGATATGGGATTATGCTGGTGTAAGAAAATAATACATAAATGAGATACAATAAAGAGTATGACAATTGTTTCCTTTCGTTCCTTAGATTGATATAGTTTATCGTTGATTTTGTAATGCTTTTTGTCTTTCCCCTTTTTGAATTAAGTTTTAATTATTTTGGACTATGATATATGCCGCTCCATGAATTTGATGTTATACATAATGTGAGTATTAAAGGAAATTATATTGATATTTTTAGGAAAAAATTGTCACATGGATTGTTATATAGAAAACTTAATTGTATTGTGACGTATGAGGACATTTTAATCGGAATGGTACTTTTTTTTTGTGTATGTATAAATGAAACAGAAAAAAGGTTAACGGAAAATCACATATAGATAAATACGTGTCTTTCTATGTAGATAATGTGATGCAATATAACCACAAGTAAAGCAGATAAGCTTACGTTTTCTGAGAACCTCTAGTTTTGTTATGAGGTTCGTGTTGTTCATTCTTTAGTTTTCTTTGTAGTGTCTTCATGAGTTGTCTGTCTTTTAGTTTTTTTTCCATTTTTATCGTCAGGTTTTCTTCGACTTATAAATTTAGAGTTTTCTTGTTTGTCTCTCGCCTTTTTCATAATTTAACAAAATACACATCATGCACATCATATTGTAACAAAACAAATTCATTACTCATTATCATGATGATTGGATTTATGATTCTTCTAATTTTCATTCATCACAGGAAATAATTAGAACGGTTTCTTCGTTAAAAATAGAGTTAAATGGAGTATTAAATTCTGAAAGAACCTGATTGATATATAAGTTGTAATTAGTTTTGAATAAGTCTTCAGTTACTGCAAGTGGTCTAAGATCAGTAGTATGTGTCGTTTGTTTTTATGTTAATTGACAATCCAGATGTTAACTCTTTATATCACATTCCTCTGATACAAATACTACTAATCATATGGTATGGCGGCACAGCAGTATTATTGAAATGTTGACTATACTTTCAGCTTTATTTTGATATTTCATATTGGTAATTTCTTATTGGTAGGGAACCCTGAGTGACCGAAGAGATCCATCGACCCTCGGTAGGAAAACAATAACTCCTAGTCAATTAAGATTGGAGTCGCACTCACCTGCCACGTGCGGGATTCGAATACACAACCCCGTCGTTGACAGGCTAGTGATATTGTAGGTCGAATACTTCGGCCCTTTCGAGAAATAGAAAATACTGGTTAAACTTATTTAGTTAGTATTTCTGCATACATGTCATATTAAGGAACTCCTGAATATTTAAATGACTTTGAAGTCTTAAGATAACCCTTCTGGAGCACCTGAGATCACCTCCGGCTTTTGATGAGGTTCATGTTGCTCTGTCTCTAGTTATCTTTGTTGTGTTTTGTAGACCTTGAAAATTGTTTATCTTTTGTATTTTGTCGTTTTTGTGGGGTTTTTCAGATGGTTTTCCACGTTTGAGTTTGAAAATGTATTGTGTCTCTACCGTATCAAACATTATCGGATTAACTTAGTACTCAAACACTTTTTTGTCATGAGAAGCAAGAAAAACACATTGAAACCTCAGATTAAGTGCGACATACCTTACAAGCAAAGTATAAATAATATCATTACTTCTGAAATTTCAAACAGCAAGTTTGAAATAGTCAGTAGAAAAATTAGCTAATAAAAGAGGTTATAGTTTTAAATGGAATCATTGTATAGCATCACTTGGTAATCACTATATTCTACATCATACGTGACTGGAATCCTGTCTTTAAATGACCGATTGGAAGACAAAGAGATTTTTCAGCAAGTTTTATGTTAAAAACACAAAGAATTAATTGGTCTAAAATAACGTTGTGTCAGTACTTAATCTTTTTGTCATACTGACTATGTTTGTGGAAAAACAGTACTGTCCAAATGCAATACATGCGTATATAACTGATACTATGAAAATTACATTAAATTGCAAAATAAACTCATTGATAACATAGTTCATAGTTTTATCACTTCCATTCATTTGTACGCATGCATGAATGGGTTTGTGCTTTGTTTTTGGTTGCATTACAGGGATGTAACTATAAAAAAAGTTAACTAAACTGATATTTAATCCTATCAGAGCAAAAAATACTTATCATCATTTGACAGCAAATTTTCGTCAGAATTACCAGATATTTCGAATTCCTATTTTTGCAATAATATGGAAAATTTCAAAAATAAGATATTAGTACTGAAAATATAAAACCGTCCAACAGTCGGAAATAGAGACGAAATAAAGGAAATATAAAATGTTTTACCCTTGTTTAATTAATAGATGTATTACAAATTCAAAATGAAAATTTCAAATACTTTTCAAAGTTGAAATTAAGAAGACATATCCAAATTCATAAGTCTTTAAACACATTTTTGTTGTAATACTCTTAGCTTACGGTATTTAATACAATACCATTGGAAATCTAATTTACTATTTAGATATATGCTTTTCGAAACTCTGAGACTCTAGGTCGAGATTAGATCATCATAGTAGTTCTGTATAAAACCAAATATTTACACATTACCTGAATACTTGGTAAAAAACCCAGGTGATTGATAGTGAAACAGAATGGAAGGTAAGAGTAAACCAATTTTTCCCCACCTGTATTTGCGATAACTAATTGCCTATTTATTCGATTGATAATGGGTTGTCACTTGTTTTTATGACAAAAGAACATATCATGTGTTGCTCATGATCGGATAATGCAATATGCCTGCTTATAGCATATATATGTTGTTCGTATTTTTCGGGACACACAATGAAAAAAAGGAAAAACATGAAATGAAGGCTTTACTTTAGAATAAATATAATAAAACTACAATTGATAATAAAACCAGAATGAACACGGCTTTAATGTTGTATTTTACAACAGTTGGACTAAAATTTACGATTTCGGAAACTTTCATTTGTTGTCTCTACTTAATTTATTGATATATATTTTGAAATTATACTCTCAAACTGAAATCTCAAGTAATCACGTATAAGTTTACAAAAACGTATTTATCAAAATTTGAGATTTTATTAAATCAGGCTTAAAGCTGAAATACATCTATTGGTGTCCCTTTTTAATTTTATTTTGTATGTGAGCATAATAAGATTACTGTGTCCAATATGTTTGCCCCTTTCGTCTTTTATCATAGATTTTTATCTAATACGTTTAGTTCTATTGTTCAAATGAAAAGAAAAATCATCAAATATAAAAAGTCATTACATTTGTACAGCAGGAGCGGGTTAAGTTTACACAAAACTCATTCGTGTCGTTCGAATTGAAAAATAAAATATACGTCGATAAGACATGTATTTCATAGATACACCAATGTTTTTTTCAACATCACCATTGCAGTTATGTCACTCATTGGGACTTTAAAGCTAGACATGTAAGTTGTTGCTGGCTGGAAGTGACGTATAAACTTCTTTTTTACCCTCAATATATAACCGGTTTTTTTTCGGTATAATATGCTCACAAAACATATAAAACCCATATCAAAATAGTTTTAATGCTAGTGATATTAGGCAGTCTTAATAAGATTTGCTATTTATTCAAATTGGCAGACCCTATTTACTTTCGTTTGTATGTTGTTTCCCAAATTTGATCTTTAATGAAAGGGTTGCTTAAAATGATACATCTATGAGATACATTTAGGAATATGACCGTTGTTTTCCATTCGTTTCTTAAATTGGTATAGTTGAGTCTATTATTTTGACAGATTGTATGGTTTTCCTCTTTTTGAAATTAGTTTTTAGAATTATGTTTGGAATATAATATATGTCATTCAATGCATTTGATGTTATACATTTAATGTTATGCTGTGTTTTGTGTACAAGTGGTTGTCTGTTGGTCTATATCTTTTTTAGCCATGGTGATGTCTGTTTGTTTTTAACATATGAGTCTGAATAGTTTTTGTCCACATTACCTCCTATGCATGAACGGTTTATTCCTGTGACCTGAGCTATTTCTTGTCATTTATGTTGAATTGTACGGATAAATTCTTAGCATGAAATGTGTTTTGAAAAAAAATAACGATATTATGGTAGTACATTCTTAGTCCCGATCAATCCATACGTTTCCTTGGCAGTCATAATTCGTTTTGTTGTGTCTCCTATCATCCTTTTTTATATTCACTTACTTATCGGGTATTTGATCGGATCTTGCATAAACATACTGTTACGTTTCTTGTTTTTAATATCTTCACCAGTCAGCGATATGTTCCCTTTTCAATATCTCACACAAGTCAATATAATCTTTTTCACATCATAAGCATAAGGCAACCAAAAAGAACTGATATTTATTTCATGATGGCGTGAATATTGCATGAAACTAACATCTTAGTACCGTGATACAAAGCATATACACCATCTAAAAAGTTCTTGAACTAACACTTTTGACGTACGAATCTAATTTTTCAGCAACAAACAATATTAACACATACTCCAAATTGTGCTCTAACCAACAGTTTTAACACGGGAATTAAAATATTCAGTAACCCACCCGATACAATCTTGAATTGACATGTTTTGTATACGTAACCAACACGTTTAGCACACGATCAGAAAAATCCTGCAACTATTGATATTAATACACGATCCGAAATGTTCCGTAATGGATGTTATTAACAAATGATAACAAATAATATCAGAACCCGATACGAAATTTTCTGTTACCAACACTTTAAACAAAGTATCAAACTGTTCTGTTATCAACACTCTAAACATGTGTATGAAATGTTATGCACCCGACGTTAACAACATAGACTGTAAAACAGATCCCAAAATTTTGTAATCGATACTACTCTCATACGAATCGAAATAATCTGTAACCAACACTATCAACTCATATGAATCGAAATGTTTTGTAACCAATCATATCAAATACCTAAGCATTCTTTGAATCAGGTTTGCAGTCAAAGTTATCTATTGTTAAAAGTTGATAATGATATATTAGAATAAAACTCAGCTTACAACATCATAACTTCAAAATTATAAACAAAACATAATATTTGACCTTTGTTTAAATAACCCATTAATTTTACTTTTTTGCAGACTTAGCCACGCAAAATGCATCAATACCTCTGTATCATTATCTATGTCAAAACAATATTGTTGGAACACAGGAGCATGTGAAAATAATCAGAATGATGAACCTGTCAGAGACCATTTAGTAAGCAATAAGATCCTGACAACCATCACTAGTGGAAGTTTCGGAGAGGGACTTAATATGCGTGGTAGCGATTTAGATATTATGCAGGTTGTCAACCGTATTGAGGTCTGTGAAGTCACAAACAAGAAGTTTAATGATTACAAAATGCATTTTAAAATAGAAATGGAAAATACTCAGCCCGGTTTTACTAGGTTACGTTTAGTGCAAACCAACAACCTGTATTTTTTGGAAAACTGTGATGTGATAGGTTCGGATGTTTACTTGTCAAACTTTAAATTTAAACAAACATTTTTATTTTACCCAAACATTTTTCTGACTGTCCATGGGCCATGTGTATCCGATGAAAATGGAATATATGACATAGCATACTGTTTACACAGTAAAGCATGGATAACACCTGCGAATCAATGGGTAACACGATCAAATAATTCATGGCTGAGCTACAATATAAAACAGATTATTGTACAACACGGAGTTCTATTCGTACCCATTGGTGTGAAAGGATCTTCACAAGAAGAAATAGAATGGCGCATATCGTTTTCCGTTGGAGAAAAACTTCTCATTCATACATTCACACATACACAATTACTATGTTATGCACTAATGAAAATTCTTCTAAAAGACGTTATAGCTTTAGCCATAGATTGTAAAGAACTACTTTGTTCATATTTCATGAAAACAATTTTGTTTTGGACATGTGAAGAATTAACTTCACATATATGGAAACCTGAAAATTTGATCTTTTGTTACATGAGATGTTTCCAAAGGCTTATATATTGTGTGAAATACGCAGTTTGTCCGCATTATTTAATTCCTGAGAATAAGATTCAAGGACACGCGCAAAAAACACTTTTAAATAAGTTGTATATTCTAAACAGTTATGGTTGGCAATGCATTTTATTGTCAGACCAAATCTCTAATTTTGAAACTTTGGAATTTCGTTTTTGCAGAGATTCAAGTTATTTACACGACAATGCCGTTGTAAGATTATTAATCTCATCTATGTCTATTGTAGACAACTTATATGGGTCTTGTAATGTTTGTTTGAAAAAAACGATAAATAAGGTATTGTCCAGTAAGAGTTCGAAAATTAAGTACCTCTACACATACTATATGTCAAGATGTTGTTGGAAACAAGGGCAATTACAGCCATTTGATGATATGTCTAGTAATAAATCTACTTATAAACAAGACAATTCTCGTATAAGTAATCTGCTGATGAGCACACATCATGACACTGTATCTGGATGGCTGTTTCTAGCTATTTTATTCAGCACAAGAGAACAATACGATTCAGCTCTTAACATTTCCAAGTATTGTATATCAAAATGTTCACTAAAAAAATATTATCCAGAGATGTTTTATGCAGATCTTCCGAATAAACTTTTTAGGAAGATGAATGCTTCTCAGTTGTGGATATATTTTGCATAACACAAACGTTAGAGATGTTTTCATTTACTAAAAATTCTGTGTTTAAACCGGATGAATTACAAGTGAAAGAAGAAATTTATACGCCTCCAGTAGTATATGCTTATTTCCTTCGGTTTCTATGTCATTATCATCTACAAAATAGCTGGCAATTATGGGAAGCCCTTAATTCACTATGAAAGAAAACAATCATCTGATATCAGAGAACTAAAGCAAAAATGGCTGGTACAACATCCTAGGTATATGTTTTCTATTGTTATGAAACATAGAATCAGCGAGACTGGCTTTTATGAGATCTATAGAATTATATCCATCTCAAAGGAAAAACATGGCATTCCAAAGATTGTCATTGATAAGTTGAATGTGATAATTATCTAGTTTATTAACTTGTGCATAAATCTAAAACGTTAATTTGTTTTCCTATACATTATATTTTTAGATAAATGCCTAAAACAGTTGGAATTCCAAATTGATGAATTCTATATTTTAATGTTTGAAAATATGAAGAAAAAAAATAATGATGGGGTCAATAATTAGTAAATATTCAATTTGGTGTAAACAATCTTTTATTTATTTTGAAAATAATAACGTAAACATTACAATATGACAGGATTGGAAAACAAGTGAATTTTCACTTTTACAAATTCCTCTCCCATATAAAGAGGATAATCTTGTTATTGTAGTAATTCTTACCTCTCCTTTTTGAATTTTCCTCGGAGTTCAGTATTTTTGTGATTTTACTTTTTACCTCTGCTGCTGCTGATGCGGATAATTCTCTATGACATTATTTTAATATTTATTTAAGAATGAATATACGGTTAATCAATTTCCTATCTGATAAAGTATTGTGAAACGAGTTTCTCGAAATTTTAATGTTATCGAAATTATTGAACCTATGCATGCATTTTCAGAAAATGACACCTGTAACAAACATAAACTTTAAGCTACCGCTTTACAAGCAGAACCAAATACAATGAAAGTCACAACTTTGTATTGGCTTCCGAAGCTACACAAAACACCTTACAAATATAGATTCATTTCGTCTTCAAGCCATTGTTCCACTACTAAATTGTCTATTCTTCTTACCAGTACACTTGGTACAATCAAAAACCTGATAATAAATTGTTCAAATAAGGCCTTCGAAAATAGTGGAATTAATTACTTTTGGAGTGTCAAGAACTCGTTGGAAGTACTTAATAAATTGCATGCATATATTGGTGATTTTGAATCTGTTCAAAGTTTTGATTTTTCTACCCTATATACCACATCGCCTCACATTCTCATTAAGAAAAAATTCATACACCTAATTAAATGGGCATTTAAAAAGTCAGAATGTGAATATATATGTTCAACCTCTTTTAGGTCATTTTTTAGTAGCAATAAACAAAAAAACTATGTCAATTGGACATGCTTTGATACTATATATGCCCTTAAATTTTTACTAGATAACATTTTTGTTCGCTTTGGAGATTCCGTATATCGTCAGGTTATCGGAATTCCAATGGGGACTAACTGTGCACTACTTATTGCGGACCTTTTTTTGTATTGCTATGAGTTACAATTTATGACAAAAATCAGCAAAGACCCATCGAAACAACATCTGATACACAAATTCAATAATACTTTTAGATATTTGGATGATATTTTGGCTCTCAATAATGACGACTTCAGTATGTATCCTAAAGAAATTTATCCTGTTGAACTTACTTTAAATAAAGCTAATACTAACAATGACCACTGCCCTTTCCTCGATCTTGATATCTCAATCATTAACGGAAAGCTTAATACTAAAATATATGATAAAAGAGATAATTTTTCATTTCCTATTGTAAATTATCCATTTTTAGATGTGACGTTCCCTTGTCACCATCTTACGGTGTTTATATATCTCAACTTGTTCGATTCGCTCGTGTATGTAACAATGTTTTAGATTTTAACGAGAGAAATTTATGTATTACTGAAAAATTATTACACCAGGGTTTTCGATATCACAAACTAGTCAAAACATTTACTAAATTTTATCATCGGTATAAGGACATCATTCGTAAATATAGCTCAACATGCAGACTTCTTATACGTTCAGGTATTTCACATCCAATTTTTTATGGAAATATTCTTTATAAAGCACCAAAATGTCAGTATTCACCTCTGAAGCTAAAACCTTTAAATAGACTTATTAAGAAGGGATATAGTTACGATACTGTTGTCAGGTCATTAAAGATTGCATATTTTGGCGTTAATATTGATTCACTTAAAGGGTCTTTGCATCGGAACTAAACACATTTATTTAAAAACCAGTTGTTGGCATGACACGGGTTATGTTCTTCTCATATATGTTATGATGGTATGATACTAAACCCCTAACGGGAAGGATTGTGCCTGATATTCATATGATGAAGACATAATCTTTCAATCAGTTTAATTGAAGTCTGGAGCTGGCATGTCAGTTAACTGCTAGTAGTCTGTTGTTATTTATGTATCATTGTCATTTTGTTTATTTTCTTTGGTTACATCTTCTGACATCAGACTCGGACTTCTCTTGAACTGAATTTTAATGTGCGTATTGTTATGCGTTTACTTTTCTACATTGGCTAGAGGTATAGGGGGAGGGTTGAGATCTCATAAACATGTTTAACCCCGCCGCATTTTTGCGCCTGTCCCAAGTCAGGAGCCTCTAGCCTTTGTTAGTCTTGCATTATTTTTAATTTTAGTTTCTTGTGTACAATTTGGAGTTTAGTATGGCGTTCATTATCACTGAACTAGTATATATATTTGTTTAGGGGCCAGCTGAAGGACGCCTCCGGGTGCGGGAATTTCTCGCTGCATTGAAGACCTGTTGGTGACCTTCTGCTGTTGTCTGTTCTATGGTCGGGTTGTTGTCTCTTTGACACATTCCCCATTTCCATTCTCATTTTTATGCATATATACTATCCTAAGTCTTGCATGCACGTTTTTTTTTATATATTTATTACACATCTATAACGTATTATTGACATATAAAGTTTCGTTCAGTCGTTGTCGAAGTTGATCGGATCGTGCCATTGTTATACAATAAAAACAATGAGCATGGAAAGCGTGACAGATAAGTGAATTGGAAGAGCCAGGACATTTTCGTTACATTTTCCATGTCTCAATATTTTTTTAATTAAACTATTCCTTGACAGTTGTTAAATTATTTACTGTAATTAATTTGTTCTTTAAGAATCTGTAATTTCCATTTACCTTCAACATGTTCAAGACCACGTGTGTTTGCATTATTTCATTACGTGTTTCCCCTCTCACGTGCGCTGTTTTGTGTCCGACGCCATAATAAGAGGTCTCGTAGTTAAGGTACCTACATACGAAAAATAGTGGCGAATTATTGTCGTCTGGGAAGTCAATAATTCAATATTGGTATATTTATGAAGCATTTGATAGTATAAAGGATTATCTTTAAAAAAAAAAATTGTCGTTCATTTTTAAGTTAAACTTAGTCATTCAAGTATATAAAATATGTCCAACTTTAAATTGAGAGTTTTATATTATATTATATCTGATCCAATGTTCAAAAATGTACCAAGAAATAATTTCTGAGGTAACATTAAAAAGGATTGATCATATTGAGCATTATTTTTCCTAAACACCAAAGTTTACATATGTATATCGTGGAACCGAACAATACTATTCGATATACTGAGGTTCGAGTTATCAGAGGTCGTGAGTCAATCTTAATTAACCATTTCAGTAGTGTAACTTGAGTTGTCACCCTCAGGATTATTCTTCTGACGTTTCAGTCTCGTTGAAATCTTGTTCTGGAATTATTTTCAAAACTTGTGAAATAAGTGGAAAATATCAATGAATTTGAAAAACGTTATAATAAAACTTAGCTCTGTGAAAAATTGTGTATTCACAATAAATAGTTTTTGGGTAATAATTATTTCAATTCTATTACCAATCAAGTCGGTCTTTTTAGCCAAATTTTTGAGAAAATGGATGAGGGGTATAAAATATTATTTTACCAGAAACATGTGCATCCCATATCCCTTTTTTCTTTTCTAATTTCTTAGATATGTATTTTTTCAATCAATTATAACAAAGAAGATGAAATAATATGCGTTTTGTTCTTAAAACAGAGAAAAATCACAAATTGACAAAATTGACAGCAAGGTAAATTTGACACGAAAAAACTTCAATATATGAAAAAACTTTCTTATAATTACACCTACCTAAAGTTTTTTTTCAATTCAATTTATTCAGATTGGTCGCCTTCGTCTGTATTGAAAGTATGAAAAAAAGTTAAATTGTGGAACTGTGAATTTTTTTCTAATAATAGTCCAAAAATAGGTAAAAATCTATAAAAGAAAATGAAAACATTGGGTACTTTCAAAGGGCCGTAGCAAAAAAAATGGAGTACACCACCATATGATTTTTTTCTTCACTATTTATTCTTTTTACAGTCATACAAATCCAAAAATCAGGTTAAGAAAAAAAATTTAATTCTAGAAAAAGTTTGGCGTCTCAGAGGTGTACATACTTAAGGCTAAATTACAGTAGCTGGCTATGTCACAGATTTCATTACAATTTTGTATATAACTTTGACTCATTGAACTTCAACTTGAAATGGAAAGAATAATGCATTTATTTCTTTTATTTTCTGAAATATTACTGATTAAATTCTTTCAAAATAGGCATAAATAAGTATAGAAATCATTCGAAATCGGCTCCAATTTCAAATCCATTATACTCATACTAATTTGTCTGTGAAAGTGACAGTTTTCCTTGTTGTTCAGTCTTTAGTTTTCTATTTGTGGCTTGTGTATTGTTGTTTGGCTGTTTGTTCTCCCTCTTTTTCAGCCATGGTGTTTTCAGTTTATTTCGATTTATGAGTTTGAATGTCCATTTGGTATCTTTCCCCTCTCTAAAGCCTAAAGCCTAAAAACTTGTTAACAAATTTTTTACTTTAACGATGTTTTAATTACAAAACTTATGAAGTCAAAATGATATTGACCTTAAAGATATCGTCAAACATCATGTGTAAGAAAAGACAATGCTATAGATAAAGGCAACAGTAGTATACCGCTGTTCAATAGTCATAAATCGATAAAGCGAAAACAAATCCCGGTAACAAACTAAAACCGGGATAAAAACATAAACTATAAGAGGAAAACAACGGAGCACTGACCTACAACAATAACAAACGCCAACATACATAGAAACGGATTATTTGATAACAAAGCCATATTCCTGACTCGGTACAGGACATTGTAAGAAAAAAATGATGGGTTAAACCTCCCACTTATATGGCAATGTTAAAAATACTATTCAAGTTTCAGTATATGCATTGTATCAGACCAGAAGTAGTTTCATAACAATTGTCATTCAAGTAGCAGTATATGCAGTATATGCATTGTATCAGACCAGAAGTAGTACCATAGTACAGGTCGTAATCATAGTAATGTAAAACATGAAATCGTAATGATTTTGTTATAATTGTTTTCAGCAAACATTTCTGGGCGTTTTTCAATAAAAACGAGAATTCTTGTCCCAGCCACTTTTAAAAAAATGTTTTTGGTCTTAACAAGTAATTTTTTGTGCATTCAGAACATTTAATTACATTTAACATTTTTAAGCAAAGAAACATACTATTTTAGAGGGATTAATACGATATTCATTCCTGAATGGTTAAAAATAACCAAATGGCATGTCCCTAAGTCTCCAACTCAACATTCACACTCTAAAATATTGTAAAAAATGTTAGAAATTAATGTTAATTTTACTTCATATAGGTTCTATAATAATTCAAAAGTATGTTTAGAGCCATCATATTTTAATAAACAGTTTTTGACAAATGATTTTTAATTTTAGCAGGTGTGTCCCTGACAAAATGTTCACTACGAATCGAAGTCATTAAATTTGCGAATAAACAGTTTTATATAATCAATGTTTGCAAGAAATGGACTGGATATAAACATTAGGGTCTTACAAAAGAAGTGATGCTTTTATAACGGCAGTTAAATTGTTGGCAAAAAAAAAATTGAGCACATCAAATGGACCAGAGTAATACCGTATTTTTTCTAATGTCCAGTACGAAACGAGTCAAATCTCCTACAGTATCTGGTTTATTAATTATGTCCACTACGTAACATGAGTTGTACCTTCATATGTGAAGTACTGTCTAATCTTTATCAATACAAAATGGTTCGCCAATTCAGAAAAAAAAATGAGATCTTTCTAGTATATAAAAGAAAACAAACTAGAATGTCAATAGGAGACATTAAAATGCCATAAAAAGAGGGCTTAGAAGCAGTTTCGTAGAGGAAAAATGTCCACTACGAAACAGTACATAAATTATGAAACAAATATCATTTTGAAGAGTATTTAAGATTGCACTTTTAATTTACAAACAGGTCTATAATTGAGGTATTCAAAATAACTCTTGAAATAAAATTTTAGACAAGTTGTAGACAAGTTGATTTTTCCTTTTTTTAGGTCTGAAATTCGCACTTTTATTGAAAAACGCCCTTCTATCGCGGCTTCTTTAAAACTGTTTTATTGGGTAGTCAATCAAACGATGACAAATTAATCGAAACAAAAACAAAAAAAAAAGATTAAAAGGATTTGAAATGTACATTATTAAATATACAACCCACTGAAATCTAAAAAGACATGGATAGCCTGCAAATGCTATTACATAAATTATTGAAAAGATTTTCTAACAAATCCTCTGTGATAAAAATAACCTGTAATCGTTGGATTTATTATGAGCGGTTTTAAAGACATTGTGTCCAAATATACATGTTTATCCCATTTGTGGTAATATCACATAATGTAATCAAGAACATATATCCCTAAACATACCTTATCATATATCTTTTGCCAAATAATATAATTATAGCTATCCTGATTCAATTTATAGGAACGAAAATCAGAATTAAGAAATCAGACATTTGTTCCCGAGTTGACCAACTATACAATGAATAGGTATAAAACCACTAATTCATAGCCCCATTGCTTTCTATGTTAAATTCTGCAATTTCAAGCATAAATGGTTACTTTGTCTTAAGTTAAAATAAAGTGGCAATTATTTCATGTCAAAACTGTACCTTATGCTGACTTGTGCTGAAAAAATCAACATACCTTTAGTTGCATATTAGAGTGTACTGGTTCCCGTTTGATAGTACAAAAACAGGAACTTCTGATCTGAAAAACAGGCCAAATGAGCCTTCCTTTTAAAATTTCATATACTTCTTTATTATTCAAATAAAACTTTCAACAAGGGTTCTACAGTAATCCCAAGTCCCCAAGCTTTCATTTGATACTAAAACTATCCAAATATTCCCACTATTGACAAAGATACAGCTATGCGTAGGAACTATTTTGTTTAAAATATGTACTACTTTCTTGTATGTTCTTTCCGACCGGGCCTGAATTAGTGGTTCTATACCTATAACAGCACCAAACTTGTTATATTGACTTCTGCTTGACTTAATTTCCTTCTATAATCTATGTCTAGCATAGAAAAACACATAAAGCTTTTGTCAAAACACTATATCACTGAATTCAAGCTCAAATTAGACTGGTAGTTACATATGCGTTAAACAAAGAAAACTACATATGGATACTAATAGTGACAGATATGACACTTTTTAAATTTTTACCAGTTCTGATTTGTTAATATCTTCTCAAATAACAGTGTTCTTACCTACATGTCTTATTTTTATCAGAGATTCTTCCTTGAATATAAATACAGTGGTCCAAACATAAAATATAATTGATAATTTGGTCCCCCCTTTTTTCTACATGTTGGAAAAGGAGAGTGATTTGGTAAACAAACCATACATTTATGTATAAACATGGATCACCAAGAGCAATTTATGTATCACCAAGCTAGAAACTTGCTAAAATGGTTGTAAAATGCATTTCAAGTGAGATTTTGGAATTCCTATATAAGTATACACCAATTTTCCTTGAAATAAATGATTCACCAAGAAACACAATAAAACATGAACACTCACTAGATAATTTGACTAAAAACAATATTTATACTATAAACTAGTCATAATATACAAGTTTCATTGGTTTCAGTGTTAGATAATCCAAAAAATTAAATTTCAGGTAAAATCTTAACTGTGTGCATGCTAAATGACCAAAAAAGGCTAAAATACCTTATTGTAGCAATTTGAGGGCTGTAATTTGACACTAACATAATTGTTACATACAAAAAATAATGTAACATAATTTCTGACAAATGAGGGACGAAAGATGCCAGAGGGACAGTCAAACTCATAGATCGAAAACAAACTGACAACGCCATGGCCAAAAATAAAACGACAAACAGACAAATAATAGTACAGATGACACAACATAGAAAACTAAAGACTAAGCAACACGAACCCCACCAAAAACTGGGGGTGATCTCAGGTGCTCCGGAAGGGTAAGCAGATCTTGCTCCACATGTGGCATCCGTCGTGTTGCTTATGTTATGACAACAAATGTGACCAATTTTCACTGTAAAGGGTATGATTTCTAAAAGGAGAATTTTACATGCCTGTCAGTAATAGGTATAAAACCACTAATTCATAGCCCCATTGCTTTCTATGTTAAATTCTGAAATTTCAAGCATAAATGGCTACTTTGTCTTAAGTTCAAATAAAGTGGCAATTATTTCATGTCAAAACTGTACCTTATGCTGACTTGTGCTGAAAAAATCAACATACCTTTAATTGCATATTAGAGCGTTCTGGTTCCCGGAAGTTTGATAGTACAAAAACAGGAACTTCTGATCTGAACAACAGGCCAAATGAGCCCTCCTATTAAAATTTCATATACTTCTTTATTATTCAAATAAAACTTTCAACAAGGGTTCTACAGTGATTCCAAGTCCCCAAGCTTTCATTTGATCCTAAAACTACCCAAATATTCCCACTATTGACAAAGATACAGCTATGCGTAGGAACTATTTTGTTTAAAATATGTACTACTTTCTTGTAAATTCTTTCCGACCGGGCCTGAATTAGTGGTTCTATACCTGAAACGGAACATGATACCAAATTAAATGACCTCCGGTCTACCTGAAAATTCAATCAGATAACTCAAATGCATTATACGTATGTTTTGTACAAACTTTAAGTACTTTAAGTCAGTAAAATATAACTAATGTGTTAACAGTTATATAAGCTTACAGTTTTGCATTCTATTAATACTTACTTTAAGCATTGCGCAAGGTCATGTGTTCTAAATCCACAAGCTTTCATGAACTGCGAATACTCTTAGATCAATATTTGTTGTGTTTAGTTATGATCGACCTGATGAGTCAAGCGTTTTTCTACTGACTTTTATAGATTATTCTCATGCTGTATCATAAATGCCCCAGGTTAAAGGAGCGTAAGAGGCCTGTTTACCCTTCATAATCTACATATGTTTGTCGAAAGTGTGGAGCCTATTATTAAGTTGTTTTTGTTTTTTGCTGTTGTAATCATTTATTTCCGATGTTGTTTTGTATATAAATTAGTCGCTGTTATTTTTAACTACAATTGTTTTACATTTTGATATGTCTGGGCCTTCTATAGCTTACTATATTGTTTGCTCATGTACATTATTTTGTCGCTGATGAATCATGTGTCCATAATCAACTTTTGTACAACCCAATGAAATTACAAAAAGAAACAAGCAATTCTTATACTTCTACTATGATATTACGAATTATATCAAGCTTCCCGTTCGTTTTTCAATGCATTGTTGTGGTATTTTTATCGGAAATGAATGTTACATCTTATCCAGAAATACAATCTAATTTTGGAATGGCTTTTGATTGTAGTCAGCCAATCAAAACTACGGATATTTTGAAAAGTTCACGTGATGCATTATATACAATTGCTTGCTTTTCGTAGATTGTTCATTGCGTGACATTGCGTGATTCGAAGGAACAAAAAACCACCTTACCAACCCTTAAAATATGTTGCTATCGTTTGTTGCAGAATTTCAGATATTGACGGAAAAAACGTCATTAATTAAGACATAATATGACATTTATATACTGTAAATTATAAAAATATTTGTTTGGTGTTTAGTATTGCTTGATTGTTGAACTAATTTCGAAAATCAAAAATTGATTATTGCAATTTCAGCACACGCGGATTAAAATTCAATACGATTTTTTCAATGACAAAACTCAAATCGCAAAAATTCTTAATTTTCAGTATTCGTTCCTGCTGAATATCTGAATTGATCACAAGAGGCGTCTGGTAGCGGGTTGTCGTTTTTTACAAAATATATCCCGGTTTCCCTTCAATTTTGTCATCTTAGACATTAATAAAGAATTGTCGATGACCAGTTGATATATGTATTTGTATTGTCATAATTATTGAAACTAGTAGTTTGTCTCACAATTTCTCTATGATTAAGAAGTACGCAATTTGATTTGTTGTCCTTTTAAAGTCGATGTGAATTAATAGAAATATGGTGTTTACGTTATTTTATAGATTGATTGATTGATTGGTGTTTAACGACACTTTCAGGACTATTTTGCTATTTCGTGGCGGTCATTGTTTTGGTGGAGGAAAATTGAACCACCGACTTTCGGTAGGAAAACTGACATTTTTAGTCACTTGCAGTCGAGTGTACCAGTTATTTGCGGGATTCGAACGTTAAATGAAATAGCAACATAATTAAGTACAATAAAACAGATGTCTATATAACATGAAAAGCTCTATATCTTTATTGAAAAACATCCCTTCGTTTCACAATAAACTTAATATCAAGAAACTGGATATAGTCTCTCACACATCAGACCATTACCCGATTTAATTCCTCTAATATCATCATCATTTGAAGCAAGAAAAACCAAGCAATGGGACATTGAAACCTCATATTTAGTGCAACAAAGTTGATCAACAGAGTTACGAAAACAGAGTTGCTCCTGAAAGTTTAAAACAGAAAGTCAGAAACAGTCAGTAGAAGAAAAGCTTTTATAGATTTCTATGAACTCGTTGATCAATCTTCCATGCTGATTTCCATAAATAATTGATAAGATAGTTAGGCCCCTCCCATTTACTTATTGGCTTAATTCCTCTCCAACCGGATTTCTATCTAGGTCAGCCCTGGCCTTTAAGTGAGACAAATTCGATAAATTGAGTTACGAAAACAGCAATGCTCCCGAAAGTTTAAATAAGAAAGTCAGAAATAGTCGGTAGAAGATGTAACAAAAGCTTTTATCAATTTCAATGAACTCATTGTACAATCTACTAAAGCAGCAACACAAACAATTATAAACGAAAAGGTAGTCCAAAACATCAATTCGTAATGAATGATGAAACTAAACATGTTGTTGTAGTTAAATTCACTGATGATTCCCAAGTAATGAAATATTGGTACATTGTATTGTGTATAAGTTATCAGAAGTTATTCCTAGTTAAAAGCATATTTTAATAAGCATTTAACGTACGTTTTATTTAAAGTTATTCACTGTATCGATAACGTCAAATATGGCGCAACTTTGTCATGCGTTGTTCAAACAGTTACCGTTGGGTTAATATTTCCTATTGTGCACTTATGATTTCATAACTGGAAGAATTGACATATCTAGATTGGTTTAGTCACGATAGTTTATTAGAATAAGCATTTTGAGTCGAGGACTGTCAACATTTATTTGTTATGTTATGTTTTTCCCTCCTGCTTAGAACGTTAACTTCCGATAAGTTATGAATAAATACCAAAGCAAGGTCAAGTTTGTCAGTCTTTGCTGTGTTTACATTTGGCCTACATCAGGATTCCGGGGAATTCGTACAGAGGAGAAGCAGCACACTTAGCTGTATACCTCGTATATTTCATAAGTAATCGTCCTAGTTAAGATGTATGAAGCAGCGCAGATAGCTGTAAGCCTCGCATCTCTGGGATTTATTTACATTGTAGAATTTAATATATTCCCGTTCAATGGTCCGTACAAAAATACAAAAAAGAATGTAGCTCTTATGTTAGAACATTGTACATGCATGTAAATATATCAGCTCTTTAAGAATTTTAATAAACGTATCATTTTCTACTATGAATTATTTAAATGTATCCATGCAGAGAGAGAGCTGACATCAAAAACCGACGGTCGTATCATTTATCCCTCAAGATCGTGTAGTTGAATGAGTTTATTCGTATTTATTTACTATAAAACTAAACAAAACACTGCATGAAGCAGAAATTACGATACATGCCGTCAAAAAGAAAACGCAATCTTTCTGTGAATGGAAAATAAATGAAAGACCAGAATATCTACACTGTATATACTCGAAAAAAAACCAACCAATGACAACCCATGAACTTCGTAAAGAAGATAGATTTAATCTAATTTAAAGGGGAACAAAAGAACAAAACAGAACATCAGACAGATATAATCATAAATCAAAGAAGAAATGTATCTAGGTATACATATCCATTCCATTATGTATATGACAAGATTCACCACAATGTAGACATCATAGATGGTTGGCGAACACATTTTTATGGACTGTAGATAGTAGATTGCAGAAAGGAACCCGATCCATATTATGACACAGACTATTTAGATAAAAAAATGAAATGATGCTAAACTGATAGTTGACATGTGCAAAGTTCGTTTCAAACATAGTGCTTTACCAGACGATGAGATCGGATAAACAATATAAGGTTTGAATATGAATACAAATGCTGATCAATGCTGAATACTTTGATATAAATGCATAAGATATGATATACAGCGACCTTAAGTTGCTAACATCTTCATCATCTGGTCTTTGGTGGATAGTTGGCAATCATGATATATATTCTTTATATTACAAAAATCAAATACACGTTGTCATCAACTTTCAAAGAAGGAGTCCGATCCAAATTATGAGATAGATAATGTCCACATTTAGTAGAGCACAAGGCTAATACAATAGTTGACATATGTTAAGATCGTTTCAAGATGGATTTGGCTATCATTTAGGTCAATCTTGATTATTTAGCTCTTCAACTGTTTCGGTTCTTATACATCATTGAGCGTTCCTGATGAAGGTAAATAGAGAAAAGCAATACGGACGCATGAAATTCATAACGTGTTGTTTTCATGTTTTAGAAGCATAGTCCTTATATAGACGATAAGATAAAGAAACAACCTTAGACTCAAATAGGAATAAACCTGTTGACTTCTTTAGTATAAATGCCGAAAACATCAAATATGACGAAAAACAATTACATCAATAACTTCTTTTACCTCTTTTGAACTATTCTGCATAATCTTGACGATGAAAAAATACACAATTCACCATGCGTTTATAGGAGCAACCATTAACAGTGATTGGCATTGCATCGAATTAAAATGCAAAATTGATATGAAATAAATCAGTATTTTTATCAATTTCCGTCAAACACTAATGTACAAAATCACTATTATTATTTGGTCCCATTAACAAGATGAGGTGTCAAGACAGTTTGCATTTGACTGATTGATATGTACATAATACCGTGTGACAACGGTGACATGCATAATCAGGACTTCAACCCCTTTTATGTTGTATGCAAATATATTCTACAATATTATATCGGGTAAAGCTGTGTTTCAATTTCAACGAAAGAGGTCAAAGAAAGAGACTACACTCGATCCCATACTGCCTTTTCTAATCTGTGATACTTGAAATAGACATTGACAATAAGGGTCGGTTGAAAACAAAACTTTACAACAAAAGAGATGATTTCAGCTTCCCAATTGTGAACTTTCCATTTCTATGTAGCAACATTCCAGCAGCGCCTGCATACGGAGTATATATCTCCCAATTGATACGATATTCCCGGGCTTGTATTTCCTATCATGATTTCCTTGATAGAGGATTACTGCTCACAAGCACAAGGAAGCTATTAGACCAAGAGTTCCAAATGGTGAAGTTGAAATCATCCCTCCGTAAATTTTACGGACGCCATCACGAGTTGGTTGACCGTTATGGAATAACCGTTTCACAGATGATATCGGATATGTGAATCTGAGGTGAAAAGTGGCTCAACCTCAAACTAATTGCAACAGAAACAATTTATATCAATTCAACTTCATTGGATACCTGGTTGTGACATCGGCGTTTCATAGACCACGGGAAATTTGTGTTTTTGGGGTAAAATGGGGATTTTTATGTGAAAATCGCTAAAAACTGGAAAAATTTATTTTTTAAAAAGTTTTTTACTAATTGTCTTTATTTTTTTCAGGAAACGTTTCATTCATATGTATCATCGTGATGAAATATTAAAAAAATGCATAACCATAAGTTTTTTGGGGAAAACACGCTGATTTTGAATAGAAAATCGCTGATAACTGGGAAAATTTATAAATTTAAAAAATCTTCTAAAATTTCATTCTCGTGTTAAATTAACATTAAGAATTTTAATCCCTCAAAGAATGAGCAGGCTTCAACAGAAAAATAGTACTCATTATTTTGACATAATAATGTAGTTTAAATCAAACACACAGTCTCAGAAGAGGGAGACCAAAACAATATTTCTAAAATCACATTGTCATAAAAGTAAATCTTATAGAACAAACTATCGTTTAAAAGTTCTCGCTTAAATGTTATATTAGAGACACATCACCAACCAAACATGTAAATGTTAGAACTAGATGTCACTATCGTCCTCATCCTCATCAATCTCCAGTATTTTACAGTTTGAACAGTTCAATCCCTTACATTCGCTACATGCTGAGCTGCATTCAAGGCCGTTTTTTCTACAAGTGCATCTGCGTGTATCGCAACCGGATTTACATTTACAACTTATCACATGCAATAACTTCTCTGGAGCAGGAGGCAAAATCGTTCTAATTTGACAAAGTGATGTACCTTGTAGAACCCATCCCCAGTCTGATGGACTAAACATATCGACAGAGTCATTTGTTCATTCTTGGATCTAATAATATGCACGCTTACAGTGTTGAGACGCTGCTTTTGAAGTAGGTGGCAAGGACTGGACATGTACGCAAGACAAAGAATTTGTAAGAACTTTATGATTAAATTTTCTGTAGCGTAACTGGTCTAAGCTTTTTCCTGCCTCACCTCCTTATAATATAACGAGAGCTGACTGTCCTGATTGTATTATATCATCTGAAGTTGCATCTTGTTTTAAAAATACTGAAGCTAACTCTCTGAAAATGGCATTCACACGCAACCGCTTCAGTCCTTCTTTCTTTCCTATGCCGTAAAGCCTAGATGTCGTGTCATATCCTGTGATAGCATGAACAAATGGTAACAAATAAACTATTGCACTTCCAAGCAACTCTTTGGTCTTTTTGATATCCCAAACCTTTGACTTTCGAATTTTATCGGATTGAAAAACCAATGGTTTAGAATTGTCCTCTGCATGGAAAAGCAGTAGTATGAGAACATCAGTGTCTTCTCCAACTGCAACAGTAGGGTAAAAAGATGCATATCTTACAGCAGTTGATGCAATAAGAACATCAGCATCAGCAGCAGCTTGAAGAGAAATAAATCCTTCATTATCCATTTTATTACAAAGCATATTTTACGATGGACATGGAAGATACAAAGTCAGGTTATACTAAGTTACGACTACTGCACTATAAATACCAGAAGATCTTGAAATTATGTAAAGAGATAGGTAATGATTTCTTCTTTTCAAATCTTTCATTTAAACAAGCATTTTCAACCAACATGTTTTCGACTGTGCACGGGCCATGTGTATCCGATAAAGTTGAAAAATTAGACGTTGCATACTGTTTACATAGTAAACTATGGATAACACCAGCAAAACAATGGGTAATACGATCAAATAATTCATGGCCGAAATACGATGTTAAACAGGTCAAAGTAAAACACGGGGTCCTATTTGTACCTGTAGGTGTGAAAGGAACTTCACAAGAAGAATTAGAATGGCGCATATCGTTTTCCGTTGTAGAAAAACTTCTTATGTATTCTTTTACACATACACAATTACAATGTTATGCACTTCTGAAAATCCTTCTGAAAGACGTTATAGCTTTAGACAGAGAATGTAAAGAATTGCTTTATTCATACTTCATGAAAACAATTTTGTTTTGGATATGCGAAGAATTGCCTTTATCAATATGGAAACCTGAAAACTTGATATTTTGTTACATGAGATGTTTCAGAAGGCATATTTATTGTGTTGAATACACAGTCTGTCCGCATTATTTCATTCCAGAGAATAATTTATTTGAGAATAAGATATATGGACACGCACAGGAAATACTATTAAATAAGTTGTATATTTAAAATAGTTATGATTGGCAATGTATCTTATTTTCAGACCAAATCTCGAGTTTCTGTGTATTGACATGTAATATTAACATGGAGTCAAGTTATTTACATGTCAACAGCGTTGAACAATATATAATCTCAGCGTTATTTGTGATGAATAGCATAGCGTCGAATTTTGAATTTCTTTTGAAAAAAGGGATATACAAGGTATTGTTCAGTAAGAGTTCAAAAATCAAATACCTGTATACATTCTACGTGTCAAATTACTGTTGCAAATGTGAGAGACTACTACCATTTGATGACATGTCTTGTAATAAATCTTATTACAGAAAATCCAATACCTATATTAATACTCTGCTATTGAACATACGTCATGACGCAGTATCTGGATGTTTGGTATTAGCTTCGTTTTACTACAAAAGAAAACAATCCAATAAAGCTCTTTACATCGTCCAGTATTCTCTATCAAAGTGTGCACAGGAAAAACTTCAAATTCCAATGAATATTTCAGACATTCATTATGAACTACTTAGTTTACATTTAAATAGGAGGATGACTATTGTTCAGTTTTGGAGATATATGCTTTTAGATTATGTGATGTTTGCCAAAACCTCTAGGTTAATACCAACTGAATTAGAAATGGAAGTACATTGTGTATTGCCTCCTGTAGTATATGCTCATTTTCTTGGTTTTCTATGACATTATCGTCTACAAAATAGCTGGCAATACCGAGATTCACTCCGGAGTCTACAATTAACTCTTAAGGAAAACTATCTTATATCAGGTGGCAATATGAAAAGTAAATGTTACAACATCCTAGGTATATGTTTTCAATTGTTAGGAGACACAGGATCAGCAAGACAAGCTTTTATGCAATCTATAGAATTATTTCCAGATGAAAAAAAAAAAAACAACACCGCTTTTCGAAGATTGCCATTAATAGGCTGATGTAAATATCGTTAGGTGAATTTTTACATACGCTTATAAGTCGAATGATTTTCTATATCTAATGCATTGCATTAAACAGTTGTATTTCAAAATTATTGTATTCTTAGTTACCGTATGTCTGATGATTTACTGGTCTTACACATGATTAAAAGTCAGATGAATATTAATAATAAAAAATAATAATCTATGTTATTACTGTGTCACATATTGATTGGCATTCAAATTATACAATAACATTAAAACATACATAGAACAAACAATACATAGCCATATCAATTTGGCTTATGAGACACAATGCACAAAAATATATACAAATATAAAAATCCAACGATACATTGAAATTCTATATATTTAAAACTAACATATGATACTAAAAAAAAAGGATGACTATGGTTTAGATACTTGAAAGGGTAAGTTTTACTTTGAGATACATGTACAAAGACTTTCGTTTAAAGAAAAGCAAGTTGGTCGTGGAAACAAAATATGCTGCTGACCACGCGTCGTACGTTTACAATCAAATTATCAATCGAATAATTGCAGAAAACGTGGATTTCCGCTATTTTATACAGAAATTTGACATAATAGGCTACTGTCCTCGCAAATGTTTTATGTGTAAAGGAAATAAAAGACCATAAAATTTTATATTTTCTTGAAGATTGTTTTTTTAAACTTTCCAATGACATGAATGAGCAAAAAAAGTGCTTGCCAGACATTTATTTTGAAGAATATATTCAACTTTATATTTTAATTGTCAGCGAATTTCTTCAAAATTTCTTACTTTATAGGCTACTGTCCTTGCCGATTGTTTTTACATAAAGATGAAAAAACATTAAATTATAGAGTTTTGAAATGATTATTCCCTTAACTTTATAATCGTACAAAAGTATTATGCCAAACAGTTGTATTAGAGAAATTATTTCTATTAGAAGTGAACTTTTCTCAGCGATTTCCGCCATTTTTTCTTATAACATAACTGTTCTGGCAGACTTGTTAATAGACCTTCCCCATTTTGTTTACCTGTGCGACGTGCAAATCAAAAATTGTCTCCCTTATACCAATTTTGCTAGGGAATTCACTTTGTCTATAAGGTCAGTCTGTGGCGAAAATTTGTGACATTTCCAAACGATAAAACCCAATTTGATTTATATTGAACAGTGGATAATTACAGATAACTCTCAATGCTTTTCAACCTCGTGCTTTATTTGGCCTTTTAATCTTTTTTTATTCGAGAGTCACTGATGAGACTTTTGTAGACGAAATACAAAATTGCAACCCTGGTGTCTATGATGAGTTTACTTGCCTCCTTCTGATAGATGTCGTTTAAATTATTAAGTTATTGAGTTACAAATTACAATACTGTAGTTAGTGTTCGATAAAATGGATATGATATTAAGAGCGAAACAGCGTCGAGATTATAAATCAATGAACGAAGGAGAAGTTATAAAAATCGAAGAAAAGTGCAAAGAACAGACACATTTTGCATCTTTATATGAAGTAGAAAGAATATTGCAAAGAAAGACTGTCAGGGAGAGGTAATCATGTTTGCTAATATATTTGAAGCAATTAGTTTTAAATTCGTATTTTATTAACTCTAAGCTTAATTTTTCTTTTCTAGTTCAGTGTATAAAGCACAATAAAAATGTGTAGTCAAAACAGTGTCCTGCAAAGTAAAGAGTTATTGTTATGATTTATACAATATCATTATTATTGCATATTTAATACTAGTGAGCTATACAAGTATAACTGTTTTACCCTAACATTCAAAACTCATGTTTATACGGTAAAATTCTTTAAATATGCGGTTGAAATACAAACATTTAAATGAGATATTGAAATTTGACTTCCAAGCAGCACATCATTTTTAAAAGATAAAAGTCAACCCCTCATTCAAACGAAATGTTCTGTAAACATCATTAGTAACGTACAAATAGAAATGTTCTGTAACCAACACTCTTGACGTACGAATAAAAATGATCTGTAATCAGCACTCTTAACATACGAATATAAATGTTCTGTAATCAGCACTCTTAACGTACGAATAGAAATGTTCTGTAACCAACACTCTTAACGTACGAATAGAAATGTTCTGTTACCAACACTCTTAACATACGAATAGAATAAATCTGTAATCAGCACTCTTAACGTACGAATATAAATGTTCTGTTATCAGCACTCTTAACGTACGAATAGAAATGTTCTGTAACCAACACTCTTAACGTACGAATAGAAATGTTCTGTAATCAGCACTCTTAACATACGAATAGAAATGTTCTGTAATCAGCACTATTAACATACGAATAGATATGTTCTGTAATCAGCACTTTTAACATACGAATAGAAATGTTCTGTAACCAACACTCTTAACGTACGAATAGAAATGTTCTGTAATCAGCACTCTTAACATACGATTAGAAATGTTCTGTAATCAGCACTATTAACATACGAATAGATATGTTCTGTAATCAGCACTCTTAACATACGAATAGAAATGTTCTGTAATCAGCACATTTAACATACGAATAGACATGTTCTGTACTCAGCACTCTTAACATACGAATAGATATGTTCTGTAATCAGCACTTTTAACATACGAATAGAAATGTTCTGTAACCAACACGCGTAACATACGAATAGAAATGTTCTGTGATCAGCACTCTTAACGTACGAATAGAAATGTTCTGTAACCAACACTCTTAACGTACGAAAAGAAATGTTCTGTAATCAGCACTATACATTTGCGAATCCAATTGTTCTGTAACTAACACTATTTAAATACAACACGAACAGTTCTGTATACTCTTCAAATATAGCATACGAATCAAATTGTTCTGTAACGATGTTAAACAGGCCATTGTAAAACACGGTGTTCTATTTGTACCTGTAGGTGTGAAAGGATCAACAAATGAAGACTTAGAATGGCGTTTGTCATTTTCCGTTGGAGAAAAACTTCTAATTTATACATTTATACATACTCAATTACTATGTTATGCACTGATGAAAATTTTTCTTAAAGACGTTATAGCTATAGACATAGGTTGTGAAGAATTGCTTTGTTCATATTTCATGAAAACAATTTTGTTTTGGATATGTGAAGAATTACCATCATCAATATGGAAACCTGAAAACTTAATATCTTGTTACATGAGATGTTTCAGGAGGCTTATATATTGCGTTGAATACACGTTGTGTCCGCATTATTTCATTCCTGAGAATAATTTATTTGAGAATAAGATACAAGGACACGCACACAAAATACTTTTAAATAAATTGTATATTCTTAACAGTTATGGCTGGCATTGTATCTTTTTGTCAAACCAATTGTCGAATTTTCAAGCACTGGCATTTGATATTAGCAAGGAGTCAAGTTATTTTCATGTCAACTGTGTTGAAAAAATATTAAACTTATCAAATATGATGTTAACACATATTTGTAAGCCGTCTTTTAAAATTCTTTTTGAAAAAGTGATATACAAGGTATTATCCAGTCAGAGTTCAAAAATCAAAAACCTGTACACCTTCATTATGTCAAAATACTGTAGCAGAAGCGAACAGTTACTGCCATTTGAGGATATGTCTGGTAATAAATCTACTTATAAACAATCCAAAATTTACATAAGTACTCTGCTTCTGAACACACGTCATGACGCTGTATCTGGATGGCTGATGTTAGCTTCGTTTTTCTATACAAGAAAACAATACGGTACAGCTCTTTACATCGCCCTATATTCTCTAACAAAATGTTCACCAGAAAAACTCTATAACTATATGAATTTTACAGACATTCATTATGAGACATCTAAAGTGCATTTATTTAAGAAGATGAGTATTGTCCAGTTTTGGAGATTTTTACTATTAGATTTGGTGATATTTACTAAAAACTCTATGATAATGCCGATTGAACTGCAAATGAAAGTACCATGTTTTATGGTGCCTCCAGTAGTGTATACTCATTTCCTTCGTTTTCTTTGTCATTATCATTTAAAAGATAGAAGGCAGTGTTGGGATTCTCTCCGGGACCTACAGTTGACTATAGAGGAAAACTATTTAATACCAAATCGTGAACCAAAAGTAGACTGTTACAACATCCTAGGTATAAGTTTTCAAGTGTTAGGAGACAATAAATCAGCGAGACAAGCTTTCATACAATCTATAGAATTACATCCATATGGAAGGTATAACAGCGCATTCCAGAAATTGTCATCGATACAATGAACCTGATGTTCGTGATATTTATTAAATTGTAAATACGACTATTAGTCTATATGTCTTTATTAGAAATGTATTTTTTCAAACTAATGTATACGTATGTCTTAATGTTTGAAAATTGAAAAAAAAATACATGATTGAAAATAAGCAATGTTCCAGTTATAAAGATTCTCAGTTAAACACCCATGCTTCCTATTCAAATCAATCACGCCAGCAAAACCTGAATGAAAGTCATTGGTTACTATCAATTTGTGATGATGATGATGATGATGATGATGATGATGATGACGACGACGACGACGACGAGGAGGAGGAGGAGGAGTGGAGGAGGAGGAGGAGGAGGAGGAGGAGGAGGAGGAGGAAGAAGAGGACTAAAATAAAGCGAGATTAGAATACCAATGTTCATGAGAAAAATCTAGGTAACAAACAAACACTGACAGAATGTCATAAACTCCATAGGAGCGAGACAGGATGCGTTGAAAGGGTAGGCGTCTGCCCCTTTGCAGGGATCACTCGCAATACATTTTCCAAATAATCATTTAAGGTTTATTAATAGATATTGCGACATACCAGTTTCAAGCATGTCTATTCCGTATATCAAGTTCTTTGCAACGCTCGTATTCCTAACCTGATACCATATTGACAATTGTACTTAAATATAATGTCCAAAGTGACGTGCAACTAATGATTGATTGTACTAAGCTCCATACTTCTTCATCAACAACATGATTATATTCGTAGAAACATCTGATATACTTAGTTTAATTGAAATGTGGAAAGTTGAACTAGAAAACTACAAACCAGAAGAGGATATTTATACCGATTCTTCAATATCCAATATCCCGATATGTGTTCTCTCAACTAAAAAACGAAACGGGTGATTAACTAAGAATTATGAAAACTTGTAACAAAACTATAAGTACACATTATAATTTCACAATGCATGAAAAAAATAAAAATGAGAAATAAAACGTGTATTTCCGAATTTGAACCAATAACACATGCACACAATAAAATAGAACATGCACTCAACTTGAACTAACACAAATCTATGATCTAAGAGGAATCTTGCACTTATATTAGACACTTATTGGCTTTTGATAATGTTAATATTTGTGTTCTTTTCTTTTGAAAACTTTTATCACTTTGTCCCAACCATTTATCGAATATAAGACAATCTAACTATTCCGACACGAAACTGCTAAGTAGTATATTCTTTGTTTGAATTTTTCTTTTGATTATTTATGCGGGTATCTTATGTGCGGATATATATTTGTTTTTGTGTGCTGATGAAGTTTCATAGCAAGAACAATAATGTAAGTGTTGCTGAGATAACTCTTCATGGATAATAGGATTGAAAGTAAAACCATATTTTGCAGATAAGAAAGTATCTTACGATGAAGAACATATAACAAATAATATTAAAAGGAAAAAAGGTAAAAAGAGAAGAAATATTATACTTTCGTGTAAATAGAAAAGAAAATTATAAACTTAAGCATCATTATTTTACATATTGTTTTTAAATACTCAAATGTTAACATTAAATCGATTTAAAAATCCTTTTTTGTACATATTGCAACACATGAATTCTGTTCCAAGTTAACTTTTGTACAGATGAGGACTGCATCCATCTGTACAATTTGTATATGTCTATAATATCATTTGATTTAAAAAAAAAAGAAAAAAAAAAAAAGGTGTCATGGTAAGGTAAATTTAATTTTGTAAATATCAATTTCATGTTATCTTTAAATAGAAACGAAAGTAGTTATTAGGGGAATCCCGTCAACTGGGCTTGGCATATAAAGTAACAGTTTTCAACTATAATGGCAGGTAATACTTATTCAATAACACATTTTCCCCTTAATTCCATTGATTTCTATTCCACACACGGTTCCATTGCAATCAATGTTAGCTGATTTTTTTTCCAACAAAACAAATTTCACGATTTTGCTGAAAGATAGGTGTTGGCATGCTTCGTAAGATACATTTAGTATGCAATAATATTTAACACTTATATTTTATTTGAAATGAAAAAAAAATTGCAGCGGTCGAAAGAACAGTTAGCCATTAATAAAGAAGGAAAACAAGAAAATAAATAATCTCATCTCAAAGTGAGGAGTGGACACAGTTTCCTGGACCTTTGTATATTAAGTGTATCGTCGGGTCTTTCAGAAAAATTATAAAACATACTCCTGAAATACAGTGAGTTTACGGTACACGATAACAATAAATTGTAAGTACAGTTTACGGGATTCTTGTCAACTGTTCCTCTGTTATCTTTCGTCCCTCTTTTGTCAAGGTATTTACTGTTGCTTTGAACAACACATTTCGTGGCAGTTTGTGAGGATATACAAATTCTCACTATTATCACTTTTACATATAGGTTCTGACAATATTGCAGATTCATGGAACGTAAGAATCAAGTCATTGTGTCCTGTCTCTTCTTGCAACATAATTGGTTTTCTTTATAACACATGTGTGTGACCTAATTTGATGGCTTCTTGGTTGTATATATATGTCCTCTGTTATCCATACTTTAAACTTGCATGGTATAAACAGTCATTGAGTTGGATAAGCAATACATTTGTAACCAATGATTTTATCCAAAGTGTTCTGTAATCAAAACTATTTACATCAGAATCGGAATGTTCTGTAACCAACACTATAAAGACATTGACGATACCAACTTTATAGCACCAGATGCACATATCGACAATTAATGTATATTTAGTGGGGCTCGATGGTAAAATAATTGAAAGTCCAAAGCCTAATACAAACGTTGTACACCTTGTAAAATCAAAAATAACAACGATTTTAGTCAAATCCGGGACAAGGAATTCGTGCTTTGCACGAGTGATGTATTGTACTCTATTTGAAATTATTTTCAAAATGTTGTAATAAATAATATCCATATTAAATTACAAATCGAAATGTTATGCACGCAGCATTATAAAAATACTAATCGAATTGTTCTTTAACTAAAACTAGTATCCTATGAACCTAACTATTCAGTAAACAACACCATTAACATAGGAATCTAAATGTTCCTAAGCAATGTTATTAACATATGAATAAACAAGTTCTTTTACCATCACTTTTAAAACACTTGTCGTATTCAAAATATTGACTTTCGATTAGAAATGTTCTGTTACCATTACACAAGTAACATACAAATCGAAATGTGTTGAAACCAATACTACATCATTCGAATCGAAATATTCTGTAACCAATGATTTAAACATACGAATGAATATATTCTGTAACCAACGCTTTTAACATACGACTGGATATATTCTGTTACTAACGCTTTTAACATACGAATGAATATATTCCGTAACCAACGCTTTAAACTTACGAATGGATATATTCTGTAACCAACGCTTTAAACTTACGAGTGGATATATTCTGTTTTCAACATACGAATGGATAATTTATGTAACCAAGGCTTTCTTCTCTAATGAGAAAGGTAAATATGCTAGATATGCATACTGGATGTGTGATGAGGTGATTGAAGCTGTTAATTTTCTCCTTGATAATATTTATGTACGTTTCAGCAACAAATGGAAACATTCCGTAATCAATGCTTTAACCATACTAATGAATATATTCTGTGACCAACGCTTTAAACATACAATTGGATTTATTCTGTAACCAATGCTTTAAATATACGAAGAGATATATTCTGTAATCAACGCTTAAAACATACAAATGTATGTATTTCGTAACCAACGCTTTAAACATACGAATGAATATTTTCTGTAACCAATGCTTTATGAAAATACTTCTTTAATATTTTTACAGAAACAGCTACACAAAATGCTTCAATAGCTCTGTATCATTATCTTTGTCAGTATATTGTTGGATCAGAGGAGAAGGTTAAAACAATCAGAATGATGAGCACTGCCAAAGATAATATACAAAGCAACAAGACATGGACAGTAATAACCAGTGGAAGTTTAGGAGAAGGACTAATGATGCGAGGTAGTGATTTAGATGTTATGTTGGTTTCAAAATTGATTGAAGTTTGTGAAGGTACAAACGTTTTTTTCAATGCTAATAAAACTTATTTCACATTGGAAATGGAACATGTGAAAGATACACAGCCAGGTTTCACTAAGTTACGTCTAGTGCACAGTAATGGCCCTAAAATTTTGAAATATTGTGACAAGTAGGTAGTAATTTCTACTGTTCAAACCTTTCATTTGAACAAGTATTTCCATTTGATATGTTTTCGACTTTGCATGGGACCTGCATATCCGACAGAGATGGATTACTGGATTTTGCATACTGTTTACATAGTAAATTATGGATAGCACCAGCAAAACAATGGATAACACGATCAAATAATTCATTGCCGAGCTACGATGTCAAACAGGCTATTGTAAAACATGGAGTTCTCTTTGTACCTATCGGTGTGAAAGGATCTGCAAAGGAAGAATTAGAATGGCGCATATCATTTTCCGTTGGAGAAAAACTTCTTATGTATTCATTTACACATACACAACTTCTATGTTATGCACTTTTGAAAATTCTTCTAAAGGATGTTATAGCTTTAGACAAACTGAAAGGTTGCAAAGAATTGCTTTGTTCATATTTTATGAGAACAATTTTGTTTTGGATATGTGAGGAATTACCTTTATCAATATGGAAACCTGAAAACTTGATTTCTTGTTACATGAGATGTTTCAGTAGGCTTATGTATTGTGTTGAAAACAAAGTTTGTTCGCATTATTTCATTCCTGAAAATAATTTATTTGAGAATAAGATACAAGGACACGCACAGAAAATACTTTTGAGTAAGTGGTATATTCTAAACAGTTATGGCTGGGAATGTATCTTATTGTCAGATCAAATCTCAAGTTCCCATGCATTGGCATTTGATATCAGCAAGGAGTCAAGTTATCTACATGCCAATAATGTAAAAAAAACTATTATTATTCAGAGGTTTGTTTATGTTAGACACTATGAAAAAGAATGTTAACTTTTGTTTGGAAAATGGATATACAAAGTACCGTCAATTAAGAGTTAAAAAAATTAAATACCTGTACACATACTATATGTCCAAATATTGTTGCGACAGCAAGAAATTACTACCATTAGATGAATTGTCCGGTAATAAATCTACTTATAAACAGTACAATACATATATATGTACTCTGTAACTGAACACACGGCATGACGCTGTATCTGGATGGCTGTTGTTAGCTTCGTTTTTCTACAGAGCAAAACAATACAATTCAGCACTTCACATCGTTCAGTACATTTTATTATAATGCACACCGGAAAAATTTCATATTGTAATGAAATTTTCAGATTGTCATTATACGTTATTAAATTCACATTTCTTAAGGAAGATGACTATTGTTTAGTTGTGGAAAATTTTGTTACATGATTTTGTCTCTAAGTTAGTACCGGCTGAATAACTTACTGAAGATTTGACAATTCCCCCAGTAGTATATGCGCATTTCCTTTGGTTTTTATGTCACTATTATTTAAGAAATAGCCGGCAATACCGAGATGCTCTCCGGGATTTACAGCTGACTATACAGGAAAACTATTTTATAGTATTTAAATCGATGGAAGCTTCATCTTACAACATTCTAGGTATATTTTTTCAAATATTAGGAGATGTAGAATCAGCAAGACAAAGTTGCATGCAATCGATTCAGCTTTATCCAATCGAAAAAAAAAAAAAGCTTTCAATATGTTGTCATGGAAAAACTGAATGTGATTTGTTATATCTAATAATATGTGCATACGACGTAACGTCTATTAATCTTTTTGATTTTCTCTACAGTATAGATATTGGAACAAATTTAATATGTAAATATTAAGTACAGTTCCTAAAGTTTGTGGAAAAATGATAAGATGGGACTCCATAATTTAAAAATGTTCTAGATCGTAAATTATCGACTTATATGTTGGCTGTGATTGTATGATGATGATGATGATGATGATGATGATGATGATGATGATGATGATGATGATGAAAAATTTGCTTAAAGCTGAAATAAGAAATATTGAACTAAATACAGTTAAAACAAGGACAGTCATAATAAGAGATAGCTAAAACCTCAAAACGTTTTACATGAAAAATTTGTATCACAGCTATGGATACGATTATACTCCTCACAAAACCGCAGACTTTGCATGAATACATTTATTGACATTTATCTTATGATTATCCATGCTACCGAAACTATACAAATACAACATATATAATGAAAATAATCCGTAACCAACATTATCTAGAAATGTAAACATAGGTTTACAGAAATTCCCCCCAAAAAACGAAATAGGATAAATTAACTACCTGATTCAAATCACTTTTAGTTGATGGTATGAGAATTTTACTACTCTCAATCTACTCAATGGGTTCTTTTTAAACCCCGTCACCCCGATCATGTCCCACACAAGTTGCTGAACTAACGATAGAAATGTAAATTCAAGTATGGAAGAGACTCTAAGTATTAAAGATTTTAACTGTATAATGTGTTTAACTGTTGACTTCTTTTAAAGGAATAAGCATTGAATTATAAGATCAATTTGATGGTATGGCGCCTCAGCAATATTATGCAAAAAATGTTGGACTCTATGATTTCACTATAATCTATCGGTTTTGACAATGTACCAGGAAGAGAAGTAATTGTGAACCTCATTTCATGATTATTTCTGTACACATGAATCCACGATTAGGTTATTAATTTAAACCCCACACATGGAAGGTGCGACGACTCAAATCTTAACTGATTATTATTGCCAGTTTGCTTGCCAAAGTTCGGAGGATATCTCTGGGTACTCCGGTTTCCACTCTCAATGAAAACTTACTGCCACGACAAAGTTTAGAGTGGCATGAAACATTTACAATCAATCAATGTATATATCAAGCAATTTCTTAATATTTAAATGACTTTTAAAACAGTGTAGCTGAGCAATGTAAAATATTATGTATCTACCCATTAACATACCCACCAAAAATAATAATGAATTATTGAATTAACGATCTTATTCAGAGGAAGCCAGCTTTCAATTTGTGAAACATAAATGGAAAAAATAAAGATCCAATAAAGTCGTAAAAAGTAAAGAAAAAAAGTACATCACATGAACTATGCAACGAATGCAGTTTTAAGAAAGTTAAGCTTGTCGTGACACCATGAAACATCATCGATATGTAACATTCCAGAATCACCTGCATACGGAATATATATCTCCTAGTGGATATATTCCAATTGTCTTGCCTGCCCACTTCAACGTATTTTTTTTTAATTTTTTGTTTGGTAAAAAGCTAACTGTCTTTATCAAAATAGTAAATATTAACATAAAAAGAGGTAGAATTGTCATTGAACAAACGATACAACACGTTTTTATCATTTTTACCCCATCGTCGAGAGCACTCTTTTTATCTTTTGTACGTTTCAGCTTTATTTGTTTTTCTAATGTTCTACACGCGTTATTCGCATGGGATCGTTTTCGTCTGTGATGGTTTCCGTTTATGAATTATAGATTAAAGCATAGATTTCGAGTAATTCAAAAAAGCATCAACATCAATGATTTGGAAAAACTAAGTGAGAAACGAAAACGCGTCGAAGAGAAATATTTCCACAAATTTCATGTTTAAAATTGAGACTTTTTTTTGCTTATCAATTTTATTACTTTCCAAAAATACATAGTTTTATTTCGTGTCTTGTATTTGATTGCATTACAAGGCCATTACTTTAGAAGAAGAAAAAGAAGAGCGAAAGACATTAGAGGGGCACTCAAACTCATAAGATCGAACATAAACTGACAACGCCATGGCTAAAAAAGAAAAAGACAAACAGACAGATAATAGTACACAAGACACAAAATAGAAACATAAAGACTAAGCAACACAAACCCCACCAATTTGATACTATTGATATAAAAGTATATCACAAGACTGTGAGATGTTAATATATTTTGCCCTCTTTACAAGGAAGAATTACAATATGAAATATTGAAAATATAAGACTTCCCGTCCAATGAAAAAGAGAAGAAATAAAATGAAACATGACACGATTTACCTTTGTTAAACGAATAGGTGTATAAAATACAATGGGTATATTTATTCATTCATCTATAGGTTGCACTTTGTAAATACAGCTGTTTCTGAAACCACGCCTCTTTTGGGGAGATATATAATATTCATAGATATGTTAATTTGTTAACGTACTGGTTCCCATTTATGATCTCTGTGTTTCATCTCATAGAGACATCACTTGGGAATGTAACCAGTATAGAAAAACATGGTAGCGCCTAAATTTTAATTCTTAGGAGGTCAAAAAATTGAGGTAAGGGTAGTATAGAATTTTAGTATAAGTTTAAACTCTTAGAAGTTCAGGGCATATAAATGTTGAAAATATGCCGCACAGCCCTATATTTTGACCTTTGAATAAAATAGAAGTTCATATAAACTTTCCGTTCTAGGATATTATTTTTCACGAAACTTCATAGTAAAAGTGTCACAGTTTTAGCCGCAAAGGGAGTTCCTATGGGAAATTGCATTGTCTATATTTACAGAATTGCAACCTATATAGGGTTAAAAATTAGAACATACAGAATTTCACAAAATCTTGTTTATCTCAGAGATTTTGAAGAATTTAACTCAAATATGAAGTTTTATAAATATTTCATGAAGATTGAGAAAATCCTAGACCTAAACTATGATGATTCAGCATAAATTCACAGTTTACAGTATGTTTTGTTTACTTAAAGCCCTGAATTAAAAATAAATTCATAATATATTCCTATTTGTAATTTAAATTGTTTAGGAGTGCTTATATTTACTCTTCGCAGTCATTGCAACTCATTGATCCTTCTTAAATATTTTTGGTGGGGTGTTTTTGTCCTGTCGATAACCCAAAAGTAAGTCGTAACACCTAAATGTGCTTTTTTGTGACTGCGGCATAAAAAGTACAAGCTAGAATTACAAAAAGACCTCAATAAAACTTACAATAGTGTGTTCTATCCTAAATATGTACCAAATATTCCACATTACTAGAAACAGGGAAAACATTTAGGAAATGTGAGGCCCCAGGGGCAAAAAACAGAGAAAAATGCCTCCCCCTGGGTCATAAAACAGATAATTTCACTTCTAAATGCTATGATTTTATTATTTCAAAGGTCTTTTGTAAAGAAAACAATAACTGTGCTAGGAAGTTATGCAAAAATCAGATGTAAGCAGTCATTTCTATCAAACTTTTAGTGCATTTATGCACCAGACTGATATCTTCATAAATACAACTTTTGCAAATATGGCTTTGTTTAAACACTTCTAGTTCATATATTAACTAACTTATGTTAGATATATGGTTAGGGATGGTACTGTTGTAACATGAATTCTAAACTGACCATTTGATGCAGAAATTGTGAACTTTCATTGACAAATAGGCATATAGTTAGATATGGACTGGAGACACAGGCAGGATTGGATACTTTGTATAATCTTGAATGTTGGAATGATTAACTACTAAACATTACATTTAAAGTATTTTAAAATGCTTTCAATTTGTTATCAGAATAGTTTCAAACAGGTTTTAGACAGTTTATGTCAGAAAACATGCACATAGGGTAAGCTGGCAATAATTAAAGTCTTGTTTTCAAATTCTTTCAAAAATTGAAACAGGGGTAGGGGTATGAAATGTACTGTAAAAGGAAACTTAGAGTATATGCAGTGATTTCTTTAAGGCTATAATTCTGATAAATAAGTATTGTTGTGAGAAAAAGTGTTTTTAGAGAGTTTTCTATTTGAATAAATGTTTGTATAGGTTGCACTTTGTAAATACAGCTGTTTCTGAAACCACGCCTCTTTTGGGGAGATATATAATATTCATAGATATGTTAATTTGTTAACGTACTGGTTCCCATTTATGATCTCTGTGTTTCATCTCATAGAGACATCACTTGGGAATGTAACCAGTATAGAAAAACATGGTAGCGCCTAAATTTTAATTCTTAGGAGGTCCAAAAATGGAGGTAAGGGTAGTATAGAATTTTAGTATAAGTTTAAACTCTTAGAAGTTCAGGGCATATAAATGTTGAAAATATGCCGCACAGCCCTATATTTTGACCTTTGAATAAAATAGTAGTGCATATAAACTTTCCGTTCTAGGATATTATTTTTCACGAAACTTCATAGTAAAAGTGTCACAGTTTTAGCCGCAAAGGGAGTTCCTATGGGAAATTGCATTGTCTATATTTACAGAATTGCAACCTATAAAGTTAGACGTAAAAAACTTTTATCATATTTATAAGTCTTCAAACAAGTACATTGTGAATTAAATCGTGATCTTATTGTTATATTCAAGTTAACGTCATTCAAAACAATGCAAACGTAGATATTAAATAATAAATCATGTTTACTGTTTCGAAAACCCTTCGTCTGTAGACTAGCTTGTGTACACCAAAGTAGTTCTATACAAAGCCAAATATCTACACATAGGAAGACATTGTAAATATCCTGGTGACTAATCATCATGGAAGGTAAGATTAGATTAATTCACTACTTTACAAGATGAAAGTCAATAGTAGCAACATATGTAAATTTTGCAAAGAAGAACCAAAGACCATAGAACATTTATTTTTGGAGCTGTCCGATGGTCGCCAGTCTCTGGCACGCACAAAACAACTGGATTTTTGAAATGACAAATATTGGACTGCCTTTGAACATAAAGATTATTCTATTTGGTAACTACAAAAATGTTAAATTGAATTTTGTTAAAAATAAGATAATTCTGCTTACAAAATACTATATTTTATCGAAAAGAATACCAAGAAGTATTGCCAAATTTAAATGCTTTAAAAAACTATTTAAAGGAACACTTGAACATAGAAAAAATACATTTCATTTAAAACCTCTCTGTAGAGGCATATAACAAAACTGGAGTCCCTGGGCCCCTTTTATAGAATAATTAATAAATGTCGAATTTTGATTAAAACAACACAAATAGATATTGCAAGAATGAATTAGATTCCATTGTTAATAGATAAATATTTATGTTCAACCGATTGTTTCACCATTATATATTCAATTGTTGTTTTATTATTTAACACTTCCTTTGTGTGAATATGGCATTCTGTAAACCTTTGTTCATACATGTTGTGCTAGTCTATTTGTTACAATAACGAAAATTCATTATAAAAAAATTTAAACTTATTTATGTTGTTTAACTGAAATGGCTCCTCATGTAAAATTGATGTCAATTTAATCTAGTTATAGTGATTTTATCCTTAAAATTGTTTTAAGTCTTATGAACTGATAATGTAATACGTTTGGTTATAGTATTTTATGACAGCATGTATGTGACTTTGTTTTTTTTGTTTTTCTGTCGGCACTATTAAAAGAATAATAAAACGAAACTTCTACAAATGTTTTTTTTATTTTTATAATAAAGGGGTAACGGATCGAAAAGTTGAATTGGAACGACAGTTATGATGAAATTAACAACACTTTAAAAATTGTCAATTGTCAATTAGACTTCTAAAATCGGTATTCGATTTAAGACAAGAAAGAAATCGAATATTGTCTCTCCTCAGTTTTCTTAGAGTATAAATGATCTCATTATTAAAGTGCCGTGTCTTAGATGTCCCTTATTTTTTTTTTATTATGAATTGTGTTTTTGAAATATTCGGTCGACAAAGCGTCTTTATTTAACTTTGAAATGAATCTTTAAATGCCATGCACATAACTCTTCTAACCAGTTACCGGTTAATTCATGTGACCTAAGCTGTTATAAATCAGATATGTAAAACTGTATTGACTGATATCTAACAATTGAAAAGCATCTGAAAAAAAAACGGATTTAATAACAAGTTCGAATTGGGAATATCCTCGGATCCTGGGATAATACTGTAATTAATTGGAAAGGTGTTCACCATTATGGTAGAAATGAAATTGAGATTGACACTTGTCAACCTTGTACGCACGTTCATGACCCCCTTTGTCGCAATTGCAAGAAGACAAAATTGTTTTCCCCAATGATTCCATACACTTGTCCGGAAGTCGATATACGTTATGCTGTGTCCCGTGTCACCTTTTATTCAAATTTACTTACTTTCGTTTTCATTTGATATCTAACCATTGAAATGTTCATCGCCTCGCGCTATCTTCATGTTTTAATTATATCTTATTTCTGATTTATTCTAAATTCTAAGAATGAATAAATATATTTATCGCTATTTTACGAAATTTTCCTTTTATTTTGCTGACTGATAATTTCCTTTCTCAGCGGGGTCGAGTGATATGAAACATTATCGCTAGAATCTAAGGGGACAGTGGCGTTGCTAATGAAATTGACATGAAATTGACAACGTCGTCATAGGTAAAATAGCGATATTAAACAGATTATCATTGGTCATATCAATTCGATTGCTTTTCTTTTGCGTACCGTCTCAAGCGAGAAAAAAAAGTATTCCATAAACTTGTTCATAAATTATAATAGTGTATGGTTTAATGAAAATCAATTTAAAACTCAACCATGACGCACCTTCAAAAGTAAAAAGTTTCTATGGTTTACTTATCAGTAGATGTAAATTGTAGTCAAACGTTGTTCATATGCTTGTACTTTTGGTTCCCCATCCCAAATTGTATAGTTCATGTTGTTATATGATAAATTATGTTGTTTTTTTTTTAATCATATTGACAATAAAATCACGATTACTGATTAGAAAAAAAAGAAGAAAAATCTGAGCGTCACTGATGAGTCTTTTGGAGACAAAACGAGCACCTGTCGTAAAAAATTCAAATTTTGGTATCTATGATTAGCTTAGTAATAGGAAACCTCTTAACTTAACAATACAATTTCACAGTGATGTGTATTTGTAAATTTAATACTAGTAGTTCTTTTCAATTATCCCTTTAAAATGATTTTTTAATATTTCTTTGTGTCATCTAATGAAATTGATATTAAATTTAAACACATATTAAACATTTTCAAGGAAATTAACATGACATTTTAAGGAAAGATTTGTTCATTTTCCTAAATTTCTATATTCTCACGGATGTGTCAGAAAAAAAATCACAGTGTTAAGTACATGACGTATGAGGACATTTCATTCGGATAGAAAAATTTTGGTTTTGTGTATTTACAAAATAAATAGGAGAAAAAACCATATACAAAAAATTATGATATAGTAATACGTGAATATATGTGGGTAATGTGATTCATATTTATCACATGTAAGTCAGATGAGATAACCTTCTTGGAGCGAGCACATGATATAACATAATATTTTGTTTTTGAGTTTCATGACGCTGATTTTTTTTTATCGTAGTTTTTCAGGTTTTTTTCAATAACGTTTTTCTTCTACTTATTATTTTTAAGTGTTCTCTTTTGTTTTTCGCATCTTTCCAAAAGTAAGTCTAGAATTATCCTGTTGCAAATATTACCTTTACCAAGAAAGCAGATAATAGAAATAAATATAAGCGTGCTACTTTCAGATACACTTTATTTTTAGCACAAAACTGTTAAAACATTGGTAAGACACCAATGAGATTTTAAAAATTGGTTGTTCATAGTAGGTACATAATTATATATTTTAGTTTCTGTGAATGTTTCCTAATTGTTTTGAAAAAAAGATTGTTTTGCTGATAAATTACAAATTTGAGACGTTCTTTCATCCAAGGCAAAAACTCTAAAATCATGATAACATGGATAAGAATAGCGTTGAAGTTTCGCAAAGTTCGAGTGCATAAGTTCACATGAGTCTATAAATTGTTTGTTATAATTAAGTGATCCAAATTTAAGTGTTTGTTACAAATTAGCAATAGAATAGAATAGAAAAGAAAGACATGAATACATGTAATATATAAGGAAACAAAGGAAAATTTATCAGTAGATACCTATTACATCATATATTACTTATATTGATTTGTATCTATAGATTATGAAATATAGATTTGTTCTCTCGAAATCGATTTATGACTTTTGAACAACGGTGTACTACTGTTGCCCTTATTTATACCAACACTTAGGCTTTAATCATATTATAGGTTCCTAGAAAGTTAAAATTCGAATTAAGAAACTAAATGGGCATATCAATACCCACGCTACGTCAATTTTTAAAGACCAAAATGTAGCAAAACACTTGTCCTACCTTCATGACAAATATGTTGTTGTCCCCGCAGATAAAGCCCCAAACAACATCGTTTCTGTGTGTAAATATCATTACATAGACTACTTGATGAATGAATTAGGTATTGACAATTCACTTGGAAACTCAACATATACACTCACGACACTTACCAAAGAGGAAATCCTGGATAATCATAGGTCTGTTCTATGTTCCTTTGGAATTTCAACTAAAGATGAAGAACCGGATCTTCCATCACTGTATTGGATACCTAAACTACATAAGTGTCCTTACAAACAACGGTATATTGCTGGGTCTTCCAAGTGCTCCACGAAACCTCTTTCTAAATTATTTTAAACATCTATTTTATCAGCAATCAAAGCCGGGCTCCAAACTTATTGTGAAACTGCCTATTCTAGAGGTGGCGTGAATCAGATGTGGATACTAAAAAATTCCAAATATCTTTTAGAGTTCATACAATCTAAGACTCTCTCATCTTGCAATAGTATTAAAACATTTGACTTTTCTACACTTTACACAAGTATTCCCCGTTCCAAACTAAAGGACAAATTGAAAGAGTTGGTATTACTTTGTTTCATTAAAAAGAATGGCGAACGTAGATACTTCTTAGGAAGAAAGATAAGAAGTTAGCAATAACCTTTAACTCTACGTTCCGCTATATAGATGATGTTCTCTCACTAAATAATACAAAATTTGGCGACTATGTTGAACAAATCTATCCCATCGAACTAGAGATAAAGGATACTACAGATACAGTTAAGTCTGCCTCATATCTTGACTTACATCTAGAAATTGACAATGAGGGTCGGTTGAAAACAAAACTTTACGACAAAAGAGATGATTTCAGCCTCCCAATTGTGAACTTTCCATTTCTATGTAGCAACATTCCAGCAGCGCCTGCATACGGAGTATATATCTCCCAATTGATGCGATATTCCCGGGCTTGTGTTTCCTATCATGATTTCCTTGATAGAGGATTGCTGCTCACAAGGAAGCTTTTAAACCAAGAGTTCCAAATGGTGAAGTTGAAGTCATCCCTTCGTAAATTTTACGGACGCCATCACGAGTTGGTTGACCGTTATGGAATAACCGTTTCACAGATGATATCGGATATGTTCCTTATGTCGTAACTACAATACCCTCCCTTTTCATGAATGTGACTTACCGAATTAGACTATTTACCGGATTTGTCATAACATAAGCAACACGACGGGTGCCACATGTGGAGCAGGAACTGCTTGCCCTTCCGGAGCACCTGAGATCACCCCCAGTTTTTGGTGGGGTTCGTGTTGCTTAGTCTTTGGTTTTCTATGTTGTGTCATCTGTACTATTATTTGTCTGTTTGTCTTTTTATTTTTGGCCATGGCGTTGTCAGTTTGTTTTCGATCTATGAGTTTGACTGTCCCTCTGGTATCTTTCGTCCCTCTTTTAAAATAAACCTTTTAGTTTCCGTCTCTTCGTGTGGCATTAAAACGTCTGTATAACCATTTTTTCGTGACCATTTCTGATTTATGAGTCATCTGTTCACAATACTATAAACTTGTGGCTTTATTGGACTAGCATTCAAATTTATATTTACCCATATTCAGATTTCTTTTAGTAAAGGTCCGGTATCATTGTTGCCTTTTGATTTAAAATTTTCGTAATAAATTTTAAAGGCCATATTTTAGTTCGAAAATTTCAAATTAGACAAATATTATCTTACGGTACTGTATGATTTCACAATTTCCATAATATTGAATTACCAGTATGTCAAAAATACAATGACGAAGGAGAACCGTGGCCATTATTTTAGATCATATTAACACTCTATCTGAAATATTCTGTAACTAATAGAATTAACACGCGATACCAAATGTTCCATAACAAAAAGTATCAACGCATGATCCGAAATATTATATAACAAACACTATTAACACACGATAAAAAAACGTGCCGTCATCAACACTATAAGCATAAGAATCGACATGTATTATAACCAACACTAGTAGCATACGAAACGAGATGTTCTTTTACCAACATGACGAACAAACAAACGAAATGTTCTGTAACCACAATAATAACATACGTAACGAAATATTCTGAATCCAACCTTCTTAACATACGACTAGAAATGTTCTGTAATCAGCACTAGTAACATACGAAACGAGATGTTCTTTTACCAACATCATTAACATACAAACGAAATGTCCTGTGGTGAACACTAGTAACATACGAAACGAGATGTTCCTTTACCAACATCATGAACATACAAACGAAATGTTCTGTAACCACAATATTAACATGCGTAACGAAATGTTCTATAACCAAGAATATCAACATACGAATAGAAATGTTCTGTAATCAGCACTAGTAACATACGAAACGAGATGTTCTTTTACCAACATCATGAACATACAAACGAAATGTCCTGTGGCAATCACTAGTAACATACGAAACGAGATGTTCTTTTACCAACATCATGAACATACAAAACGAAATGTCCTGTGGCCAACACTAGTACATACGAAACGAGATGTTCTTTTGCCAACATCATGAAAATACAAACGAAATGTCCTTTGGCCAATACTAGTAACATACGAAACGAGATGTTCTTTTACCAACATCATGAACATACAAACGAAATGTCATGTGGCCAACACAAGTAACATACGAAACGAGATGTTCTTTTACCAACATCATAAACATACAAACGAAATGTCATGTGGCCAACACTAGTAACATACGAAACGAGATGTTCTTTTACCAACATCATGAACATACAAACGAAATGTCCTGTTGCCAACACTAGTAACATACGAAAAGAGATGTTCTTTTACCAACATCATTAACATACATATGAAATGTCCAGTGGCCAACACTAGTATCATACGAAACGAGATGTTCTTTTACCAACATGATGAACATACAAACGAAATGTTCTGTAACCACAATAATAACATACGTAACGAAATATTCTGAATCCAACCTTCTTAACATACGACTAGAAATGTTTTGTAATCAGCTCTAGTAACATACGAAACGAGATGTTCTTTTACCAACATCATTAACATACAAACGAAATGTCCTGTGGTGAAACACTAGTAACATACGAAACGAGATGTTCCTTTACCAACATCATGAACATACAAACGAAATGTTCTGTAACCACAATATTAACATGCGTAACGAAATGTTCTATAACCAAGAATATCAACATACGAATAGAAATGTTCTGTAATCAGCACTAGTAACATACGAAAAGAGATGTTCTTTTACCAACATCATGAACATACAAACGAAATGTCCTGTGGCAATCACTAGTAACATACGAAACGAGATGTTCTTTTACCAACATCATGAACATACAAAACGAAATGTCCTGTGGCCAACACTAGTACATACGAAACGAGATGTTCTTTTGCCAACATCATTAAAATACAAACGAAATGTCCTTTGGCCAACACTAGTAACATACGAAACGAGTTGTTCTTTTACCAACATCATGAACATACAAACGAAATGTCATGTGGCCAACACAAGTAACATACGAAACGAGATGTTCTTTTACCAACATCATAAACATACAAACGAAATGTCATGTGGCCAACACTAGTAACATACGAAACGAGATGTTCTTTTACCAACATCATGAACATACAAACGAAATGTCCTGTTGCCAACACTAGTAACATACGAAAAGAGATGTTCTTTTACCAACATCATTAACATACAAATGAAATGTCCAGTGGCCAACACTAGTATCATACGAAACGAGATGTTCTTTTTCCAACATATTGAACATACAAACAAAATGCCCTGTGGCCAACACTAGTAACATACGAACCGAGATGTTCTTTTACAACAAATAAACATGCAAAGGAAATATTCTATATTCAACACTAGTAACCTCCGAAACGAGATGTTCTTTTACCAACATCATGAACATACAAACAAAATGTCCTGTGGCCAACACTAGTTACATACGAAACGAGTTGTTCTTTTACCAACATCATGAACATACAAACGAAATGTCATGTGACCAACACAAGTAACATACGAACCGAGATGTTCTTTTACCAACTTCATAAACATACAAACGAAATGTCCTGTGGCCAACACTAGTATCATACGTTTCGAAATATTCTTTTTCCAACATCTTGAACATACAAACGAAATGCCCTGTGGCCAACACTAGTAACATACGAAACGAGATGTTCTTTTACCAATATCATGAACATACAAACGAAATATTATGTAACCAACACTAGTAACATACGAATCGAATTTTTCTGTAACCAACATTATTTTTTGAAAGGCAGCAAACATTATTTATGCTTTAAAATCAAGTATCAAAATTTTGATTGAAATGCAAAATCCGAACATAAAGGAACCATAATTCAGGATTCATAACTTCAAATCAAATAGTAATAAGCTAAACACAATTTAGTTTGTATTATTTGTAATATCTAAAATAATGTTATGCAAAGTATCTTGAATAATGATAAATAAAGTATAAAGGCAATTCTTAAACATTGTGTTAAACCCTTTGTAAACTTCTTTTACAGAATCATCAACATAAAATGTATCAACAGCACTGTACCAGTATCTATGTCAGAATATTGTTGGAACAGAAGAGCACGTTAAAACAATCAGAATGATGAACACTGTTAGAGATAATTACCAAAGCACTAAGAAAGACACAATGATAACCAGTGGTAGTTTTGGAGAGGGACTTGAGATGCGAGGAAGTGATATCGATGTCATGTTGGCTAGGAATGACGTGGAGGTCAGTGAAGACACGCCCATTTATTTAAATGCTGCTAAAGTACATTTTATAATGGACATGGAAAATACAAAGTCAGGTTATACTAAGATACGACTACTGCACTATAAATACAAGAAGATCTTTAAATTGTGTGATATAATAGGTAATGATTTCTTCCTTTCAAACCTTTCATTAAAACAAGCATTTTCAACCAACATGCTTTCGACTGTGCACGGGCCATGTGTATCCGATAAAGATGAAAAATTAGACGTTGCATACTGTTTACATAGTAAACTATGGATAACACCAGCAAAACAATGGGTAATACGATCAAATAATTCATGGCCGAGATACGATGTTAAACAGGCTATTTTAAAACACGGGGTTCTATTTGTACCTGTTGGTGTGAAAGGATCTTCACAAGAATAATTAGAATGGCGCATATCGTTTTCCGTTGGAGAAAAGCTTCTTATGTATTCCTTTACACATACACAATTACAATGTTATGCACTTCTGAAAATTCTTCTGAAAGACGTTATAGCTTTAGACAGAGAATGTAAAGAATTGCTTTGTTCATATTTCATGAAAACAGTTTTGTTTTGGATATGTGAAGAATTACATTCATCAATATGGCAACCTGAAAACTTGATTTTTTGTTACATGAGATGTTTCAGAAGGCTTATATATTATGTTATATACGGAGTTTGTCCGCATTATTTCATTCCAGAGAATAATTTATTTGAGAATAAGATATATGGACACGCACAGGAAATACTATTAAATAAGTTGTTTATTTTAAATAGTTATGATTGGCAATGTATCTCCAGTTTCCGTGCATCGACATGTAATATAAACATGGTGTCAAGTTATTTACATGTCAACAGCATTGAACAATTTATAATCTCAGCATTATTTGTGATGGACAGTATAGAGTCGAATTTTGAATTTCTTTTGAAAAAAGGGATATACAAGGTATTGTTCAGTAAGAGTTCAAAAATCAAATACCTGTATACATTCTACGTGTCAAATTACTGTTGCAAATGTGAGAGATTACTACCATTTGATGACATGTCTTGTAATAAATCTTATTACAGAAAATCCAATACATATATTAATACTCTGCTATTGAACATACGTCATGACGCAGTATCTGGATGGTTGATGTTAGCTTCGTTTTACTACAAATGAAAATAATTCAATAAAGCTCATTACATCGTCCAGTATTCTCTATCAAAGTGTGCACAGGAAAAACTTCAAATTCCAATGAATATTTCAGACATTCATTATGAACTACTTAGTTTACATTTAAATAGGATGATGACTATTGTTCAGTTTTGGAGATATATGCTTTTAGATAATGTGATGTTTGCCAATACCTCTAGGTTAATACCAACTGAATTAGAAATGGAAGTACATTGTGTATTGCCTCCTGTAGTATATGCTCATTTTCTTGGTTTTCTATGTCATTATCGTCTACAAAATAGCTGGCAATACCGAGATTCACCCCGGAGTCTACAATTAACTCTTAAAGAAAACTATCTTATACCAGGTGGCAATATGAAAAGTAAATCTTACAACGTCCTACGTATATGTTTTCAATTGTTAGGAGACACAGGATCAGCAAGACAAGCTTTTATGCAATCTATAGAATTATTTCCAGATGAAAAAAACCGCTTTTCAAAGATTATCATTAATAGGCTGAATGTAAATATCGTTAGGTGAATTTTTACATACGCTTATAAGTCGAATGATTTTCTATATCTAATGCAATGCATTAAACAGTTGTATTTCAAAATTATTGTATTCGTAGTTACCGTATGTCTGATGATTTTCTGGTCTCACACATGATTGAAAATCATATGAATAATAATAATAAAAATTAATAATCTATGTTATTGCCGTATCACATATTGATTGACATACATATTATACAATAACATTAAAACATACAATCAATACACAGCCATGTCAATTTGGCTTATGAGACACAATGCACTAAAATATATACAAATATAAAAATCCAACGATACTTTGAAATTCTATATATTTAAAACTAACAAATGACGCTAAAAAAGGATGACTATGGTTTAGATACTTGTAGGGGTAAGTTTTACTTTGAGGTTCATGTACATAGACTTTCTTTTAAAGAAAAACAAGTTGGTCGTGGAAACAACATACGCTGCTGACCACGCATCGTACGTTTACAATCAAATTATCAATCGAATAGTTAAAAAACAACGTGGATTTCCGCCATTTTATACAGAAATTTTACATAATAGGCTACTGTCCTCGCAAATGTTGTTTGTGTTAACGAAATAAAACATTGTAAAAGTCAAACTTTCCAATGAACAAAAAAGTGCTTGCCAGACATTCATTTTGAAGAATATATTCAACTTTATATTTTAATTGTGAGCGAATTTCTTCAAAATTTCTTACGTAATAGGCTACTGTCCTTGCCGATTGTTTTTACATAAAGATGAAAAAAAATATTAAATTATAGAGCTTTGAAATGATTATGCCCTGAACTTTATAATCGTACAAATATATTATGCAGTTGTATTAGAGAAATTATTTATATTAGATGTGAACTTTTCTCAGCGATTTCCGCCATTTTTTCTTATAATTTAACTGTCCTGGGAGACTTGTTAATAGACCTATCCCATTTTTTTTACCTGTGCGACGTGTAAATCAAAAATTGTCTCCCTTATACAAATTTTGCTGGGGAATTCACTTTGTCTATGAGGTCAGTCTGTGGCGAAAATTTGTGACATTTCCAAACGATAAAACCCAATTTGATTTATATTGAACGGTGGATAATTATCGATAACTCTCTCAATGCTTTTCAACTTCGTGCTTTATTTGGCCTTTTTAACGTTTTTTATTCGAGCGTCACTGATGAGTCTTTTGTAGACGACACGCGCGTCTAGCGCAAATACAAAATTGCAACCCTGGTGTCTTTGATGAGTTTATTTGCCTCCTTCTGATAGATGTAGCTTAAAATATTAATAACAGGAGTTACAAATTATAATTCTGTAATTAGTGTTCGATAAAATGGATATTATATTAAGAGCGAAACAGCGTCGAGATTATAAATCAATGACCGAAGGAGTTATAAAAATCGAAAAAAGAGCAAAGAACAGACATACTTTGCATCTTTATATGATGTAGAAAGAATGTTGCCAAGAAAGACTGTCTGAAAGAGGTAATTATTGTTAATATATTTAAAGCAATTAGTTTTTAATTCGTATTTTATTAACTCTAAGCTTAATTTTTTTTCTAGTTCAGTGTATAAAGCACAATAAAAATGTGTAGTCAAAACAGTGTCCTGCAAAGTAAAGAGTTATTGTTATGATTTATACAATATCATTATTATTGATATTTAATACTAGTGAGCTATACAAGTATAACTGTTTTACCCTAACATTCAAAACACATGTTTATACGGTAAAATTCTTTAAATATGCGGTTGAAATTAAAACATTTAAATGAGATATTGAGATTTTACTTCCAAGCAGCACAACATTTTTAAAAAATAGAAGTCAACCCCTCATTCCCCCTCCCAACCCTCAACCCATTCATATACACACACACACACACACACATACACATGCCCGTATTATGGTACTAAATACTTTTTAAGATTTTTGAAAGATTGACATTTAATGATACATAATAAACTACATAAGAAAGCTACACTCTAAATGATCCTGTCCCAAGCCTGAAACCTGTTATTTAGTGGTAACCATTTGTTGCTGTGTATCATATTTTTATTAAATTGTAATAGTTTATTGAAAAACAGATATCTGAACTGAAGAGTGATGTAAGATGTTGGGATTTTGTTGGCTTCCTAAAAAAACACAATCTCTTGCTAATTGGAACCGTTATATTCACCAATAAAATGTAAGCGCAGTTTGAAATTTGTTTATTTACTTCAATCTAAGGATATTATCGTATTGTTCCTGTGCAGGCCTATTTGATAAACATTGCCGTCAACATTTGCAAGATAGAAGCGTAAAATTGGCAATCCTTAAAAGTGATCCTACCCATACTAATGTAAACATCAACTAAGTTGGGAGGGATTTTGAAAAAAATAAATATTTGTCATATACCAATCGTTAAAAAAAGTAAAATCACAAAAATACTAAACTCCGAGGAAAATTCAAAACGGAAAGTCCCTGATCAAATGGCAAAATGAAAAGCTAAAACACATCAAACGAATAGACAACTGTCATATTCCTGACTTGGTACATGCATTTTCTGATGCCGAAAATGGCGGATTAAACCTGGTTTTTACAGTTAGCTTAACCTCTCACTCGCTTGGCAGTCGCAGAAAATTCCATTATATATGTGTAAACAAAACAAACAGACATAATAGGTAAAAATGTCAAAAATAGGGGTACAGCAGTCAACATTGTGTTATTACCTTAATCATTATAAAAACAAACAAATAATTATGTAAACAAACATATTACCATGGTACAATAACAATGACGGTATGTATAAGTACAGAACCACGTGATATGTAACAAAGAAACACAAAAAGGCATATAGACAAAGCATATTAGCCAAAATGAAAGACAAGAATACAAAAATTATCATAGAACAATAACACAATGACGGAATGTATAAGTACAGAGCCACGTCATATGTAAAAAGAAAACATAAAAAGGCATATATACAAAGCATATTAGCAAAAGTTAAAGACAAGAATGCAAAAGTTATCATAGAACAATAACACAATGACGGGATGTATAAATACAGAGCCACGTAAAATGGATACCAGCAAAAACAGACTAAACAGTAAAAGTAATATTCATAAAGAAAAATATGCACACATTGAAATACAAAGATGTCAGAAAAACTGCGCTATATTAACTGTGGACGATTTAATCAAGAAAGCAAGAATGTCATTACAAAGCTTAATGGGGAAAATGATTGGATTTATTAACATTTTTATTTTGTTTTATCTTTTATAAAATTGAACGTTTAATACTGTACTATGAAGACTAAGTGGACCTTTGAAATTAAATTAATTAATGCACTATTATAGGATTAAGCAAGAAAAACGTTTATTTTAATGAAAGACGCCAATGGGAACTTGCAATACACACCAGATGATACAACTTGAAATCTAAATAGGAATACAGAACATTACCCATTTTTGGTGGGTTTTGTGTTGCGAAAGTTTTATATTGGTATTTATTTTTTCGTGAACTTTCTTGTTTCGTAGCTATACTACTGTCTGTTTGTATGGTCTCGATATTGATATAACCTAATGAGATTAATCGTCGGATTCGTACTTCCATGATCAACACGGCGGGTGCCACATGTGAAGCAGAATTGTTTACCATTTCGGAGCACCCCTGTTTTTCTGTAGGGTTCGTGTTGCTCAATCGTTTGTTTTCTTTATTGCGTTATGTGGATTTGGTCGTATTATCATCTGTTTTTGCCATGACGTTGTCAGTATTTCTTTGATTTGCGAATGTTGAATGTCCCCTAGGTACATTCTGCCTTTTTTGTGTCTTTTTTCTATTTATATCATCAAGGAAAGGGAAAACATGTATATTAATTAAAAAGATACCAATTGTATTTACCCCCCAAAAAAATCTTTGTTTAACTGAAACACATAAACAACTTCTAAATCAAGAAAACGGTATATGATGATAAAATTTATGATTAATGCCACCTTTGTACATGTATTAATAAATAAGTACAATAAACTTTCAGAGTTCAAGTGGTTTATTGAGTAATGATAAATAGGTAGGGACGTGTGACGTTATATACTAGTAAACAAAAGAAACTTAACTTTAAACAAACCCAATCAAGGTCAATCGTTGATCCTATTCTCTCTGTAAATTAAAATAAAAAAATAAAACATTTAAGAATATACTTCGACTTTGGCAAGTATTCCAATGATTTAACAACATTTACGCGCAGTTTATTTTGGGTCATCAATGCTCTTCAAATTTGTACTTGTCTGGCTTTCTAACTATTTAGATCCGAGCGTCACTGATGAGTCTTGTGAAGACGACACGCGCGTCTGGCGTATTAAATTATAAGCCTGGTACCTTTGAAAACTATTTACACCACTGGGTCGATGCCACTGCTGGTGGACGTTTCGTCCCCGAGGGTATCACCAGCCCAGTAGTCAGCACTTCGGTGTTGACATAAATATCAATTATATGGTCATTTTTATAAATTTACTGTTTGCAAAAGTATGAATTATTTGAAATACTAAGGATTTTCTTATCCCAGGCATAAATAACCTTAGCCGTATTTGGCACAACTTTTTGGAATTTCGGGTCATCAGTGCTCTTCAACTTTGTACTTGTTTGGTTTTCTAACTATTTAGATCTGAGCGTCACTGACGAGTTTTGTGTAGACAAAACGTGCGTCTGGCGTATTAATTTATAGGCCTGGTACCTTTGATAACTAATTCCAATTAGAACAATTTCTCAAAGATAGAAAGTGATTCTAATGCCGAATCTTCATATGAATATTTAGTGCATCTTAAAAGTATTCTTTTGCCATTGATAATTATTAAGAGTCATTCTCTGTAAGCATCAAAATCATGTGGAAATGACATGTCACAGAATTGGTTCAAAATTTGTAAAAATGTTCTAATCGTTGAGATATGCCAAAATATACATCAAGTTCCGCATAAAATTTTGTGGTTGCTATGGTAACAGCTTGGACAGTTTTCGGTCCATTTTTGTAAGTCAAAAAGGCTAAAAATATGCAATTACAATTGAATGTGTATGGCCTTTCATAAAATAAAAAGGAAAAATATGTTTGTTGTTATGACTAAGTATGGTTATGACATATTCAAAAAATGCATTAAGAAAAATATATTATTTATTAGTTTTGTCAAGAACTTATCCCCAAAAATTGGCAAATTCCTTGTATATTGGGAGTCCCATTTTACCCTGTTTTGAAAGCTTTGAGAATTTTCAACCCAGATTTTCCAGATATAGCTGAATTTATTTTTAAATAGTTGAACCATTGAAAAAGCAAAATACAAAAAATTGGGAGGGGTATATTTGAAAATTTTGCACAAATCAATTTTTTCGAAACCAAGGTTTTGGAAATAACTGTTTCAAATTTTAATACCAATATACTATTTAAATTGATAAAGCTGCTTTATTTGTCTTGAAATTCTTTACACTGCTTTCTGAAAATTTTTTTTTTTTATCAAATCAAGTCAAAAAAGGGTTGAATTTATAAATTGCAATAAAAAAATCCCTTTTAGTTACCTCTGTGTAGCAGGAGTAGCTTCCCCTGAATTACTCTCCAAACAAGATAGTACAAATGTTCTATGTATGTCTGCTGTCAACAAACTTTAATAAGATGACAATATATTTTGTAAAGTAGTATGAATTGTACCATGAATTGTGATTTGTTTAACATAAACAAGACTATTTTTGATAATTCTAATTGCTCATCTGAACTATTTAAATTACAATCATTTCATGAATCAGATATTGTAATTATTTTGACTGAAGCCGGTATTTTGCCACACAACTTTAGACAGTCAGAACTTTCCGTATGTTCCACTCATTCTAATCAATTGCTTAAACGAAATGAAGTTCGGAAGAGGAGAGCTCTGTGTATGGTGCCCAGGGTTATAAGTACCCACCCAGATGTAGACCATTCAGAGAAGGGGTCGGGTCGAGCAGCTAGTATTGGAAAAAGAAAAAGCTCTAAATACTTGGCAGAAAGAGACATAGTTGTTATTCAAAAAAACCTTGGTATCATTTTACCTGTTGGAACTCGTAAGTAAATAATATTAAATGAAGTTATTGAGGTTAATGTAATTGAGGATAGGACCATATTTTTTAACCCTCCCCCCTTTTTTTTTTGAAAACCTGTTATTTTTTCTTTCTTTTAATTTTAGTTATTTTTCAGGTTTTTCTGTATTACCTCAGTTAGATTTGACAAAAATTTCAGGTCCTGAATGCTCTAAAACTTTGCACTTTACCTTTTTTTATCTGAGAGTCACTGATGTCAGTGATGAGTTTTCTTGTCTCAATTCTCAACTTTGACTTAAAATATTCATTATTCACTGTTGCGCTACATGCATTGTTGAATTACTAGGTTGTTCTGGCACTTGTATGGTATTGTTTGTTTTTTAAATAACAGAAGTATTTATTCTATACATAAAAATAAAAGGAGATGTGGAATGATTGAGTGTCATTGAGACAACTATCAACCAAAGTTCAAATAAAGAAGATGTAAGCAATTATAGTCAACGGTACGGCTTTCAACAATGAGAAAAATTCATGCCCCCATTGTTGGCTATAAGAGGCGCAACATAAAAAATATGAAACAATTCAATCCAAAATACTAATGTATTTAATAAAACAGGCACTTTCAATGTTACACTTGGCATAATGTCATTAAAAATGTAAGCTCTTTTTGCAATAATTCTGTAAAAATTTACATGTGTGCCAATTCAAAACACATGTATTAAAGCTAGTTTTACATGTAAGTTTTCTATGCATTTTAACTATTTGTTGTTTCTGATTCAATGACAATGTTATATTTTTGTATTTATCCTCAGCATAATTGATTATCAATCAATAGTTGATGCAAATGTTATTGAAATTACTATGTACATGAACATTTTTTACTTCATGTACTGTAAAAAATTATTTATTTTTTTCTTTCTTTCAGCTTCCTGTGTATCATGTAAAGTCAAAATCAAAGATATGGATGAGATGCCGTCGTCTGTTGATCAGCATTTGAAGGTATTTATTATTGTTTTTCTTCCAATCTTACATGTATTTTATTTTATTTTATAATCCATATCTCGAATACTCAGTAAGAAGCTATGGTTTGATTGTCAATGAGACAACTCTCCACCAGAGACCTGATGACTTAGAAGTTAACAACTATAGGTCATTGTATGGCCTTCAACAATGAACAAACCCATACCACATAAGTCAGATATAAAAGGCCTTAAAATGAGAAATGTTAATCAATTCAAACAAGAAAACTGATTTATGTTCAAACAATGAACAAAAAACAAATATGATGTACATATATATATACAGTTACCACTGAATTTCAGACTTCTGACTTGGGACAGGCACATTGAGAATGTTCATATTGTATTTTTATTACTTTTATCAACAATTTTAAATCCTCTATTACATATCTGGTGTAAAACATTAGCTATGTCATGCATCACTTAAAATATTTCCTGTCAGTTATTTTCAAAACAGTAATTAAAAGAATACTTTTACTGCAGTTACACATGAAGGTTAAATGTATAAATGGGCTGTTTGTTTATTAGCTTATGAAAGCAGTTTAAAGGAAAAAGTTTGTTCATTAATTTAGAAGATTATATTATTATGTATATATAATTAATTAATACATTTTTTGAAGATGCAGGATTCTGAAATTGAAGACAGGATACCTGTTATAGAAGATACCATGTCTAGAAGAATGCAACAGCAGGTAATAAAAGAATTAAGTGTAAAAAATGTTTTAAAATTTTAAATTTGTAAGTAAACAAGAATTTTTGAAGATTGGAGTTATGTCCCTTTTCAATGGTGATGTTTGCAATTTATTATGATTTATGTGACTGCCATAAGTTATTGGTAATTGTTGAAGATTCTTATAATGTCATAGTTGTGGTCTATTATCAGTTAGTTTTCCTTGTGATATCAATTGTTTTAGTTACATTATTAAAAACAAATGTATAATTCCCGGCATCACATACTATTTTGAAGGGCAAAAGGAGTATTAACCTTAAAGTTTCAAGAGGCAAACAATCAAAGACTGTTGCCATCTAAAGACATTACATTAACATCTGTACACATGAAAATATATATAAAGATATAGTCTGCATTTAATTATTTGGATGATTGATTGTTAGTTGCATCCAGTGACAAATAGTTCATGCATGTTCAGAACGGGCATTGAATTGAACCTTACACAGCAGAATGATATATGTACATAATTTGTGGTATTTGTGTAAGCAAAAACAATAATAACTAATGACAACAGGTGAAGAATAAGAAATTATAAGTCTGTCAACATTTGTGTTGTAATTGTTCATCTGATCAGATTAACAATTTCATGTCATTACCACAGTAAAAAATTGATTAACTTCAGTTGATATGAATTTAACCACAATGATCAATGTTAAAAAAAAAAAAAAAGTTGAAATTTTAACTCCCTTTGTTGCAAGAGAATTATTGTTTCTTATAAGAATAGTAGATTAAAATATAGAACTTTAAAAACAGTTGTGATATATGTCGGTAACGTCACTGTAAGCAATTTGTATGTATCATGCATTTATTTATTCCAGGTGACTGAACTTTCACAGAAAAGAGACCACACAAGTTCAGAAGATTTTCATTATTACCTTAGAGAAAATAAACCAAAAATTGTAAGTTTTGTTTCCTACCCAAATTTTAGGGTGCTTGGATGGCCTATCAAGTCTGATGAATAATTTTCTAGAAATTGGAAAGTAATGAAGAAAATTTGATTTGGGCATCCTAATTAACGGACTAACATTTGGCTAGCACTTTGCTCATTCACAGATAGAACAACACTGTTTTTTGTCTCGCCTGTGATGAAAATTGCAGTACACGAGACATAAGGAAAACTGTGCGGTGCTTTCAGTCTGTCATGATTCAGCATCTGCTTGAAAAAATACAATTGTGTTTTTGTGATGTGAATTTTTTACTTATTATGAGTAATAGGATAACTATATGTGGTTAGCGAGTTCCTTGCAACAACAACATGTCGATTGGTTCACCTGACCATGACCTCATTTCATGGATTATTAATCAAGGTTCAAGTTATGTGATTAGGTGATATTCTTTGTATAGAAGCAGTAGGTCAACTATGTGTGGTGTATAAAATAATGATAAAGGGTACATGTCAGTCTGGCAAGCTACATCTTACCTTGACCTTATGTTCATGATTGGTCATTGTTAAGTTTTTCGAATACTATAAGCAGTAGGTAAACCATATTTGGTGTATGGAATGATTGTAAGGTTCTTATATATATGTCAGGCAGGTATCAACTGACTTATAATGACCTCATTTTCATGGTTCAGTGGTCAATGTTAATATTTTTGTGTATTTGTCGGGGATGTTTTTTTCAATAAGCAACAGGTCACTAATATTTTGTATACAGAACTATTGTATTATGTATTTCTAATACTTAAACCTATATCTTGAAGACTTTCAAAATTAAATCTTTGGTGCGTAAAGCAGTGTGTTTTCAAGGAACATAACTCTACTACTTACTTGTTTTGTTTTTATAAAGAGAGATAGCACCACTGCTTATCATGAATTGAAATAAAACATGCCCACTGACCAAATGTTAAATCAATATTTTTTGTTTTATTTTTCAATGCTCTTTACAGGTCCTTCATGATGTCATTGATATTGAAAGTACAGACCATATCAACTTCTCTCAAAGTTTAGAGTCACATGTAAGTAGAGTTGGTAGCTTCTTAATTAAGTCTCCCAAACGAAGTTTGGGAAGACTTATTGTTTTTGCTCAGTTCTTATTATTATTCTTCTTCTTCTTCTTCTTCTTCCGCCGCTTTTAAATTTGAACTTGTCCACACCCGTTCTCCAAAACCACTTGTCAGATTAACCTACGGTTTCACAATATGTTAGACTAACATGTCTAGTGGTGCAATCAGGGTTTTGTTTGTGCAATGGGGTTTATAAAGGGGTACTTTGAGGGGCAAAAAGAAAAGAGGGTTTAACTATAGAACCCTATCGGATTTTATTTTTTTAAATTTTCAAATGATTATAAATTGAAAACCGTTTGTGATAGACACAATCTTTTTAATTGAAAATGTTCTGTATGATAAAGCCCATTAAATGAAATACAGGGTTAGTCCCAAGGGGTCACCCCCACCCCCTGCCATTTAAGAAAGTTCTAATACCTTGTAAGTGGTCAAGATCACCACCCCTAAACCATATATATTCTGGTTTGTCATGATAAAACACATGAAATGAAATACAGGGTTAGTCCCCAGGGGTCATCCCGACCCCCTGCCATTTGAGAAAGTTCTAATATCTTGTAAATGGTCGAGATCCCCACCCCTAAACCATATATATTCTGGTTTGTCATGATAAAGTACATCAAATGAAATACAGGGTTAGTCCCCAGGGGTCACCCCCACCCCATGCCATTTAAGAAGGTTCTAATATCTTGTAAGTGGTCAAAATCCCCACCCCTAAACCATATATATTCTGGTTTGTCAAGCGAAGATGGTTTGAATGATATACAGGGTTAGTCCCCAGGGGTCATCCCGACCCCATGCCATTTGAGAAAGTTCTAATATCTTGTAAATGGTCGAGATCCCCACCCCTAAACCATATATATTCTGGTTTGTCACGATAAATTACATCAAATGAAATACAGGGTTAGTCCCCAGGGGTCACCCCCACCCCATGCCATTTAAGAAAGTTCTAATATCTTGTAAGTGGTCAAGATCCCCACCCCTAAACCATATATATATTCTGGTTTGTCAAGCGAAGATGGTTTGAATGATATACAGGGTTAGTCCCCAGGGGTCATCCCGACCCCCTGCCATTTGAGAAAGTTCTAATATCTTGTAAATGGTCGAGATCCCCACCCCTAAACCATATATATTCCTGTTCGTCATGTCTTGAACATTTGAATGATGTATACTGTCAGTCCCCAGGGGTTCCCTCCACCCCCAATGTTCTAATATCTTGTAAATGGTTGAGATCCCAACCCCTAAACCATATATATTTCTGTTCGTCATGTCTCAAACATTTGAATGACGTATAGGGTCAGTCCCCCCACCCCCAATGTTCTAGTATCTTGTAAATGGTCGAGATCCCCACCCCTAAACCATATATATTCTGGTTTGTCATGTCAAGATGATTTGAATGATATACAGGGTTAGTCCCCAGGCATCACTCATGCAAATAACTTTACTGGACCAAACCAATTTTCACTGGACTTTGCCCAATGTCAGGCAACCCTGGAAATTATGAATTATTGGCGCTTCGTTTGGGAGACTTCGTAACAGCATCCTGTTACAATCATTTCTTGTTTTATATATTCCTACATCATCATATATAAATATGTATGCATCTTTTATAATACAACCATGCAAATAAGTGATAAAAAATGGTGCAGGTCTGTCATCTTCCATGTTGTCATAATCATTTGGATAATGCATTTACTTGGGATGCTAATGCTAATAAAGTTTTATGTTATACAAAAGTAGGATTAGAATATATTGCAACAAGCTATGATTCGAAGTTGCTAAAAAAATATTGATATTTTCAATAACATGTTAAAATTATTGCAAAATATATTTTAAAATTACACCGAATGAACACTGAACACCATTTTTCTTATACATTATTTACACATGTAATATATAAATTAAGGACTTTCACTCAGTCAATGTGTTATATATGGACCTGTTAGATTATATTGATTCGGTCAATATAATCTGAACAGGTCCATATATAATGTATTGACCTTGTCAAAAGTCCATAATTGATAAATATTAGACTATACATTTTCATATACACTTTCTAATTTTAGGAATCTCCCTTCAGTAGTCAGCAAACTTATTTGCAAACAGATAGTCTCACTAAGCTTAATGATTTTTTAAAGACCAAAGGAATTCAGCCATTAGTTTTACCACAACATGCCTGGGGAACATATAGTCAGAAAACAAAGAAATCATTTGTACATAAACTGTTTTCATGTTTCACTGCTGTCACTGAAACAATGTTTCCAAATGAAAGTGATGAAATTCTTAAAGAAATTCTGAAGGCTTCTGAAGTGATTGATAAGGAAACTGACGTGAATTCTGATGTTGAGTTATGTCAAGCTTTGGTTGAATCTTACAAGGTTACAGATTCCTGGCAAGTGAGAAGACAGATTCTATCAGTTATTTGTCAAAAACTGAGTTTTAAAAACACATGTGAACTTATAGATGGTTTGACAGAATACCGATATTGTACAGCTAAAAAACATGCAAGTGTACAAGGTTGTGCATTACCACCAGAACAGGGCAACAAAGGCAGACAGAGAATGGATCCATCCAAGTTGGATAATTTCTTGGATTTTATCACATCGTCTCATATTATAAAGGATCTTCCTTTCGGAGAGAGGAAACTGAAGCTAGCTGATGGAAGATCAGTTGATACACCAAATGTTATCCGATGCATGGCACCAGCAGCAATTATTGACCAGTTTAAGCAGTACTGTAGTGAGAATGAAGTAACGCCATTAGGTAAAAAATTACAAAAGAAGCCAAAGTTGTGTCAAAACTTTGAACAAAAATACTCCTATGAATAGAATTATTACAAATTTGTTATCACATGCATACACTAAACCAACGTCCAAAATGAACCCTATAAAATCTTTTATATAATCACTTAATCAATTAAAAACACTTTTACATTGAAGAGAGTTTTTTTTGTTTAAATAAGTGCAGTCAAATGAACATTTATTGCATACAGAATCAAACAGAGCGTTGTAAAAATGTAGTTTAAATGTCTCTTATCATGTTTATAAAAAAAGCTGTTATATGATACAATGTTGCAAAATATTTATTTTTAAAAACCAACTAGGGTTTGTTCCTTATATCACTAAAAGTATTTTGATAAAGTTTACCTGCATTGCATACATAAAGTTTCATATCAGAGGTCAATGGCAAACATTACATTTATCACATCCTTTACGATCATTTCAAAGAAATTAATTTTAGTGAAATTATTTTTGTATAGGAGATAGTACCATGTTCAAAATTCTGTCTGAATGTGCTGCAACAGTGAGGAAATCCTTGGAAGGTCTGGACTATTACATTACTGAGGGCGTTAGGGCTTTTCAGGACATACAGATATTTTTAGAGGAACTGAGACGAACTGGAGATTTATCAGCAGAAGTATTCAAGCGCCATATGGATGTCCTTCTTGAGTGCAAAAGATACCTGAAAACTGATTACAAGGTAATTTCAGTGTTTTAATTAAAATATCAAGATTTGATAATTAAACACTGCAATTTTGAATGTTCTATAGGGTTCTGTTTTCTTTTTTATTTCAAGTATTTTATTCACATATATATCAAACTGAATTTAAATTCAAGCCTTTTCATAGAAATTAGAAATAACTTGATATATAGCCTATTTATATTTTCTGTCCAATTTAAATGTACTGCAAATTCATTATTATTTGTTGGATACCAATTTTCTTGGATTTGTGGGAACAGGCAAAACACCAATTGTTGTGTAAGGAAGAGTAAAGTATTTGTTTAGGGTAGTTTGTTTTAACTTGAAACTAAAGTTTATTATACATGAATGTATGTTTCAGTATTTGATATTCAGTTGTATTAGCATTATAGTAAAACAAGGGATATTTTATCCATCCATGATACAAAATCAGTACATGCACAGCAAAAAAGCGCACAAAAAGCAAGGAAACACGCTCAAATTGTCGTTCTTTATCTCAGTCACAATGAGGCCTTAAACACGGAGCAAAAACAAATCTAGCCTCACGGCAAGTTTGAGCACATCTCATTTCCATGGAGATGTTTAGCCTTGTACCTTCAGTCATGGTTTATTGACTTTGAATATTTGCATAAATAACAAGTATTGCTATTCAAATAATTTCATCTTTTGCATTTGCATTAAATAATAAAAAGGCAATACTTATCTCTGTGTTTATTTACTTAAAAAGGGTTCTTTGATATTACAGGTTCATATATCTAGTCAGTCTACAGTACCAGACCACTGCAAAGTATTTGCATTATCAGATCATAAAGACCAGAATTTCAATTCAAAATGTTTGCATGAACATGACAGTGTTTGCCAGAATTGTGAACAAATCAGCGAATTTCTTAGTTCTGTCCAACATTTGATTGAAGAAGAAACTATAGATGATCAAGATATATACAGATACAAAATCAATCAGGCAGTCATCAGCATCAACAGCTGGAAGCAACACATTGTAAGGGATCATAGATTTATTCTTACGAGGAAGCTCCGAGCATGCTTGGAGGATGCTCAGAGCTTTTTCAGTAGGCTCTTCTCTGCAGTTTATGTGAAAATAATTATCATGATCCATTAAGATGTCAAACAAATCTACACCACTTCTATAATAAGGAAAGTTGAGCATTATAGAGGAAGCTCAATTAACACCTGTGTAAACAACTGATCTATTCAAATACATTTTGCATGACATTTTACAAATTATAGAAAAGATAAGAAATTCTTCAACAGTACTGTGTAATGCTTGGAAAGAAATCTCAAGTCTCCACAAAAAAGTGAAAGTCATTTAACAAAAAATATACAATTATTATATTTATTAATCATTTCTTTTTTTATAATAAAAAAAATTCTCGAATCTTATAATTAGATGATATGATTTAAATATAGTTTATATTATATAATATGCTACATAAAAGTTATCAAGACACAAACAACAGTCAGGGGGCGATACTAAACAAGTTATTTTTTTTAGTTACTTAATATATATTAATAGGTATTTTTTGTTTTTTTAAATTATTTGATATAAACTCAAAAGTTATTTTAAATGTCAAAAGTGGACTAAATGTAGTTTTTAAGAATTTTTTCATCATTTCATTAAGTAAAATTAAGTATTTATCCAACTTGAGATGAGTATAGAGAGATTACTTTAAAAATAATGACAAAAATATTACTTTTATAAATTATTTTATACATCTTCGAAAAACTAAGCATACTTACAATTATTTAAGGAACATATGTAATTGTTTTTGATAAAGATTTCAAATTATAAATAACTTCAAGTCCTAATTAAATCACAAAGTTCCATCCATTTATATTTGTTCATCTCTAAGATTTTAAAGGAAAATGTTATTTTAATAGCCCCAAGAGACCAATCTATGACCAAGAAGTGAGGCATCAGAAAGGCAATTAGTGTTTCAGGAGGATTTAAATAGTTTTATACTGCATGGGGAAAATAACCAGATGTGAAAATTTGGTAAAGCTTGTAAAACCTGTATGAATGGACACCTATAGAAATAATATTAACAGAAGTTACTTATTCATGATATATAAGTAATATTTGAAACAACCTTGTTTTCAATGTAACTTGTATAAGTAATTTTGAAAATTACTTGTTTAAGTAATGCCCCTAACTATTAAAGCAAAGTTAGTTTTTTATAAAAAAAATTATGGCTACTCTAAGAAAAGTTGAGGAGGTAATATCACCATTGTTTTCCCTCTAGTACGTCTCACTTTAATTGTCATTTTTTTTGTAATTGTACAGATTTGGTTTTATTTTAAATAAAGAAATACTTGGCATAATTATATAAGTGAAGTTTTATCCTGACCTGTACTTGAATGAAAATCTAATATAAAATTGTTTCCCCCTATCAGTCTTTGTTTAATTGGTATTTTTCCAAAAATATGTGCAGAATTTATCTATGTTTTAAATAAAGAAATACTTGACATGAGTACAGTTTTTTCTTGTCCTGTACTATAGTAATAAAACAACATAAATTTTTCAGTGCATATAAGAAAGAAGACATCACCAGAATTAACCAACCAAATTCAATCCCCCTTTTTTTTCCTCTGTTTACAAGCTTTAGTAGCCATGTCCCCTAAAATTGCAAAAATATTTTATATAAAAAACTAACTTTGCTATTTTATAAAAAAAAAATACCATTGTTTAGTTAAGGGCATTACTTAAACTAGTAATTTTCAAAATAACCTATACAAGTTATATTGAAAACAAGGTTGTTTCAAATATTACTTATATATCATGAATAAGTAACTTCTGTTAATATTATTTCTATAGGTGTCCATTCATACAGGTTTTACAAGCTTTACCAAATTTTCACATCTGGTTATTTTCCCCATGCAGTATAAAACTATTTAAATCCTCCTGAAACACTAATAGCCTTTCTGATGCCACACTTCTTGGTCATAGATTGGTCTCTTGGGGCTATTAAAATAACATTTTCCTTCAAAATCTTAGAGATGAACAAATATAAATGGACGGAACCTTGTGATTTAATTAAGACTTCAAGTTATTTATAATTTGAAATATTTATCAAAAACAATTACATATGTTCCTTAAATAATTGTAAGTATGCTTAGTTTTTCGAAGATGTATAAAATAATTTATAAAAGTAATATTTTTGTCATTATTTTTAAAGTAATCTCTCTATACTCATCTCAAGTTGGATAAATACTTAATTTTACTTAATGAAATGATATAAAAATTCTTAAAAACTACATTTAGTCCACTTTTGACATTTAAAATAACAATTGAGATTATATCAAATAATTTAAAAAAACAAAAAATACCCTATTAATATAAGTAACTAAAAAAAATAACTCGTTTAGTATCTCCCCCTGACTGTTGTTTGTGTCTTGATAACTTTTATGTAGCATATTATATAATATAAACTATATTTAAATCATATCATCTAATTATAAGATTTGAGAATTTTTTTTATTATAAAAAAAGAAATGATTATTTTAAAAATATAATAATTGTATATTTTTTGTTAAATGACTTTCACTTTTTGTGGAGACATGAGATTTCTTTCCAAGCATTACACAGTACTGTTGAAGAATTTCTAATCTATTCTATAGTTTTGTAAAATTTCAGGCAAAATGTATTTGAATAGATTAGATGTTTACACAGGTGTTAATTGAGCTTCCTCTATAATGCTCAACTTTCCTTATTATAGAAGTGGTGTAGATTTGATTGACATCTTAATGGATCATGATAATTATTTTCACATAAACTGCAGAGAAGAGCCTACTGAAAAAGCTCTGAGCATCCTCCGAGCATGCTCGGAGCTTCCTCGTAAGAATAAATCTATGATCCCTAAGATCTCGAAATCAAGATGGTGCAAAATCTAAACTGTTAGAAAATATGTCTGCTTCAGAGGTGTTCATAGTATTTGATTGGGCAATGAAATATCTACCCAGAAGGTACCGAGAGGATCAAAGCAACTGGTTTGCCAAGAGGGGTATTAATTGGCACATTAGTATAGTATTTCACAAAACAGAAAATGATTTAGAAAGTCTTGGATTTGTCCACATATTTCAAAATCAAATATCGCAGGATTCCCGTACTACCAGTGCTGTCATCTTAGACACTATCAGAAGTGTGAAGGAAAAGTATCCACAGATAGATGGATTGCATTTATGGTCTGACAATGCAGGATGTTATAAAAGCACTGAAACAATCAGTGCACTGTTCCATAGCGGAGAAGTTACCTCATATAACTTTTGTGAAGCACAGGATGGTAAAGGTGCTTGTGATCGCACTGCTGCTACACTAAAGTCAGGAATAAGACGTTTCCTTAACCAGGGTCATGATGTTGTGACTGCATCACAAATGAAGAAAGTAGGTCATATTGTGTTTTATATGAAATTAAGAAAATGTTGTATGATTGCCAATGGGAAAACTCTACACTAGAGACCAAAAGACAAAGAAGTTAACAACAATAGGTCACTCTATGGCCTTCAACAAGAAGCAAAACCCAAATCACATATAGTTAGCTTTAAAGGGCCCTAAAATGATAAATGTTAAATTAGTCTAATAAGAAAATGAAGGGCCTGATTTATGTACACAAAAAAATCAAAATGAAATTCGAAAAAAAAAACCCAAGAACCATTATATTACAGGCTCCTGACTAAATTACGTACTACTTTGTCAAACCACTGGACAAAACCAAATATAAATTCAGTTAACAGGTTAAAGAGGGGTGTATTTGTCAAATCTTTTTTTTGCAAGTAATTATAGAATGAATTCTAAAAAACAAATATAAAAAAGATGTGGTATGATTGCCAATGAAACAACTCTCCACAAATGACACAGAAATTAACAACTATAGGTCACCGTACGGCCTTCAACAATGAGCAAAGCCCATACCGCATTGTCAGCTATAAAAGGCCCGAGAAAACTAACGGCCCTATTCATGTCCAAAAAATGAACGAAAAACAAATATGTAACACATAAACAAACAACAACTACTGAATTACAGGCTCCTGACTTTGGAGAGGCACATTAGAAACAAGGTTCAACTTAGACAGTTTCAGCTGCCATGTAATATAGCTTTATAAATATTCACTTAACAATGTATTGATAAAAATTGGTAAGAATTTGTCACTAATTGGCACGATTCATAAAATTTTCTAACTTTTTGTTTAAATTGGTATTTGTTATGTTTAGGCAATAGAAACAACTGCCAAGAATGTGAAATATGTTGTAAAAGTAGTTGACTTCAAAGATCAAGTTCCAGTCAGTGTTGCTGTCAAGATGAACATTCCATCTTTATCTACATATAACAACTTCGAGTTTGAGAAAGATTTCATACGAGTATGGAGGCATTTTAACATTGGCAATGGTAACTATATATTCATTTCTGTTTGCCAGAATGTAGGCATATACTTATAATAGTCGTCATGTTTCATTATTAAGGACTGTTCAATAAAGGCAAGGGAGGCACTTTTTAACCCTAATTAATGCAATTCGTTTGTAACGATAATTTTTATTGGACGTTGACAAATATTTTGGAGGGTTAGATTCCACGTTCTACCAGTCTGTAACTTAGAAAGCCACCATTTTAAATTCTGATGTTTTTTGAATTAGTAATTTCTCAAAAAATAAACAAAAAAGTCACATTTTTAGCCTCAAAATCTTCTTTTTGTCAACATTTAAACCATTCTGAAGTTTACGAGAGGTATAAAGACGTCCAGTGTTTATGTTTGACATCGAGAGTATACATGTGACGTCCCATTGTTTACATGTTAGATGCAACAGTTTTCGTGGACTTTTTCATTTATGTAATTTTCAGCCAAAATATTTATTAAATGGAATTTATCTTAATATGCTGCATTAGAATGGAGATAACTGTATTGTATTTTAAGCTTGGACTTCATAAAACTTGATTTTATCTGTCACAAATATCCATTTACCTAGCTCCGCTACGCGTCGCTAGCTATATAGGCAGTGATATTGTTTGCCTCAAATAACATCCGAAATTCGGCTTTTTCCCCTTAGAGAAAATTCCCAATTACTAAAAAAAATGGCTTTAAATTCCTCCCAATAAGTTTTACATTTTTCCCAAAAGTGATGGCATTTGTATTAATGAACGTAAATTTCGTATTCATGTTATTATTTTGATATTATGAAAGCGCTTTTGAGATCCAGGTTTCTGATCAGAATCATCACGGTGTTTGTAACACATGTGGTTTTCAATGCATTAAATTTAAGTACCATCATTGTTTCCTTCTCTTTCCTCTCCTCAAAAAGTATCTTTCAGGTTTAAAATGTCTGACAATCAAAATAAACGTGATAAAACTGTGCAAAAAAGACAGTAAAGTTTAGCAAAAAATCGGAGATGTGTTTAAAAAAAATAAACCAACTTCCCAATTTCAATAAAAATTATGCATTTTCCCCCCAAAAAAACGGTAGAGGTAGTTTTGAAAAAAGACAACAATATCACTGATAGGTAAACTGAATTTGCTACAGTAAAATCTACGTTTTACAAAGGCCAAGCTTAAAATACAATACATTTATCTCTTAAATGAATTTAATCATAATGTTCTAATGAATTTGTTTGAAAGTAATAATAAACAAATATTTTTACAGGAAAAGTAATCAAGAAACCTGAAGGTTTTTCTGTGCTGCTTCCTACACTGCAAGTGGTTGAGTCGTCAACACATGATGTCACCTTTCACAGTTTGACAACATCAACAAAAAAAAGTGGAAAGAGTGAAGATGTTTTTGTATGCTCAAATGATGGTTGCATGGCATCTTTTTCTACATATGAGGAATGTCAGGACCATGCAACCATTGATAACTGTGAACTACAGCCAGAGAAAAAAATAAAAGTTGAAGCAGTTAGTCTTTACGTTGAAAAATTAAATAAATCCCATTTTAATTTGAATAACATAGAAATTGCCTCAACAACATCACTATCTGTTTCTCCCAATGTATTGCAGATGGGCTGGTCTTTGAAGGAAGGAAGAAAAAATGTGAGATTTATTGATAAGCAAAAGCAATTCCTTATTGACAAATTTAACAACGGAATAGTATGTGGTCACAAAGAAGATCCTGAAAATGTATCAGAAGCAATGAAATTTTCTACAAACCCAGATGGAAGTAAAATGTTTAGAATGGAGGAATTTCTTACCCCTCAACAGATAATGAGCTTTTTTTCACGGCATGCAAGAAAAAGTGATGCTGCTAGGGAGCTGGTTATTTCGGAACTACAGCAAAGTTTCCAATAACAATCTTAATTAACATTTACTATGGCTGTTTCATTATGCAAAATATGCAAAATATCTGATTTTTGGTTTGTAGAAAATAGATGATCCTAACAAGCAGTTGTACAATTATAATAAATATCTGCAAATACTTTGAAAAGAAATAAGTTATGCCCACAATAATTGTAACCAAACATTATCATGATTAGCATTAGCTATTGAAACTTGCCTAGAAATAAGATAATTATCCATGCCTTCACAAATTTATAGTTGCAAAATTTACAATATGTAACAAAGAACACTTCTTCTTGATGACAAAATATTCAAGGTTAACTTAACTCAAGGAATTTATTTTTTAATTCATATTCTGCATAATACACATGTAATAATTTCAAATTCAAATGACAATTGTCAAACTTTTGGAATATATGATTCAAAATTATTGAAAAATATTGATTTGAATGTAAGCTTCAACAATCAATCATTGATGTAGTTATTATTACTCCCATTATTAACCTTAATTAAATCTATTGTCTTGGTTTTTTTTCTTAAAAGAAAAACATTGTATAATATGCGTTATATCTTTTTAATTTATTGAATTAACAATTTGCATGTATAGAAATTATGATCTTTACAAAAATTGTGTGAACCAAACCATCAACCCTACTGCCAAAAAATTATAAATGAACAACAAATTTCTTCATGATTAAATCGAGTTAGGGTGTTGCCTTTGATATTCTTCAACAACATAATTATAATACAGTCATATCAAATTTGTTTCATACAAACTATTAATCTAAGAATAATTATAAAACCAATCCAATTCATAATTTTTGTTTTATGGATGGAAATATTTGTTTCTTATTTTATTATAAATAAAGTTGTAACTACTGCTGTAAATGATATTTGAAGAATTGAAAAATTATGTTTTTAAATCTAAACTACAAGTTCTTAATGTTACTATGTTGAATTAAAGCCTAGAATACTGTTTGGTTGGTATGCAATATTGGAGAAAGGTCATTGGCCAATAGCGTATCTTTAAAACAGTAGGCTTTTCATTAATGAAAATTAATAATAAAGAATTTTCAGATTGGCAGATTGCAATTTGAGAATAAAAGGCAATTTTTTGAAAGCTTAATATTAAGTTTGATATTCACCATTCAATTTCAATCAATTTCCAACCCCTTGCATTTACAATATATGTCTGTTTGGTTAATTAGAAAATGTAAGGAAAAGGTCGAAAGATTAAGGTCATTTGAAGGATAAAATCACCATTTTTCATATTTATATTTAATTATTATTGACTTATTGAAGCATTCAATGTGTGTTTATTATTTTATTTTCATTTCTTGAACAAAGATGATCATTTGATATGAAAAAATTACAAAATTGACCTGTATATGTTTGGAAATGTATTTAAGGATTAAAAAAAAAAAAAAAAAAAATCAAAAAATGACCTTTTTTCAATCAAAATTTAAAAAAAAACAAAAAATATACCCTCTGGGATATTTTTGTCAAGAATGCACCAGATGCAATATTACAAAGTGTATATATCAGTTTATGCCACAAAATCCGGAATAAAATTTTTTTAAACCATAAAGATGAGTTTTTTGGTGAATTTTTGCTAATCATGATTTCTGTAAAAACCTCAGATTTTTAAATTGAAAATTTTTATATAAGTTGAAACAATTTTCCAAACATTCAAATGTTATTTTGTAACATTTATATATGTTATTGAATAGAAAAAGAAACAATGGCAATATGTTTTCAGATTTTGTTGCAATAAAAGTGGTAAAAACATGAAAATATTGACTTTTCATTGAGCATATTTGACGTTTTTCAAGCAAATTCGGAGTTTCTTGTTTCCATGGCAACCAACACTTCAACTCTCTGAATGAAAGTTATTTTTGTTGTTAGTGCACCATAACAAACCTCTGATGTAAAAATAAAGGAAATCCTGGAGTATGCATTTCTCATTTTCTTTGTAATTCTTTGATGCTTACAGAGAATGACTCTTAAAGTTTTCAGTCAAATAAAAATATTCTCCAACTAGATGACGTTCACGTCAAAGTCAAAATGCTATAAATTTTTTCCATGCAGTTACGTTCCCTAGTGGGAAAACAATAGTTTACGGAAGACTAAACTTCTAAATATGCATGTTCATTATTAACTTCAATATTTTACCACAAGTCATAAAACATTGTTAAAGTAAAGGTTTAGTGTTGACCTGACATATATTATTTGGCATACTTATCTAAGGTATATAATGTATAAGAATCTGCATATTACGTCTTACTTCAAGTTAGAATAACTCGAATTTGCCAGAAAAAAATATCATGTAAAAATAATTCAAAAGTGGCATATGTTTAATTGTCTGTTTCTGGTTAGTTCTATGTATATCTGATATGCTGGATTGTATTTTGTAAGAACAATGTCGATAACCTAGACGTGTTCTTCAACATTGAAATTTAGTAATTGCAACTCGAAATGAAATCAAAATGCACTTGACGCCTTCGCATTGCGTACAAATTAGAAGATATTTTTTTTCAATGTTTCCCCGTTGAATGTATACAAACATGCCCTTTTACTATCCAAACTTTACCTAAAAACAACAATGACAACATGATTGATAAAAAAATCAAACAAATTAAAGCAAATAAAATTTAAAAATTTAAAAAGTATAGGTCCGCTATGCAGCTGTAGTGAAATGGTCACGTGTTGCGTCACCAGAGTGGTGACGACATATCAAACTGTTGTGGCATCTACATTGCTGACAACATAATGTAAGAAATCAATGTTCGATTGATTGATGTTTGTGCAAGTTGCATATTTCTTATGTAATTTAATATCGAAAAACAGTTTTATACAAAATACAGACATATTGGTCAAAGTAGGTCAACCTATATTCAAGACTGGAATACAAGGGTATGTTAGAAAGAGACAAATAAGTTTGCTTTATAAAAGGTCACATTAAAACCCTGTATTTTTTTTATAGTGTTCAATAATTTACATTGAACTTGGCACTCTGTTGTTTTTTTTTTTATTTCGTCACTAGCTTACAACCAATATCAAAATTTTAAGCATAAAGAAGTACAGTGGTCACTTGTCACTTAGTACAACCCTTCATTTTATCCCATCTTCAATAGTACTCCACGTTTAGCTTTTAGCTTTCCTCTATCTAAAAAGTAAAATCACAAAAATACTGAACTCCAAGGAAAATTTAATCGGAAAGTCCCTAATCACATGGCAAAATCAAATGACAAAACACATCAGAAACGAATGGACAACAACTGTCATATTCCTGACTTGGTACAGGCATTTTCAAATGTAGAAAATGGTGGATTGAACCTGGTTTCATTGCGCTAAACCTCTCACTTTTTTGACAGTCGCATCAAATTCCGTTATTTTTACAACGATGCGTGAACAAAACAGACATAATCGGTAAAATAGTCAAAATAAGGTTACATCAGTCATCACTGTTTTACAATCCCAAGACAAACAAACATATACAAAAAAACACAAAAAGCATCTATCAAATTATTCCTTGTTTCGCGTGTTGGGCGTCAGAAAATGCAAACGTCACAAAAAAGAAATTTTGTCGTTCAATGTCTATTCAAAACAATTATAATTTCACCTGGAGATTGGGGGTATGCAGGGTTATAATTTCAAAAGTTATTTTAGAATAAATTACAGAAACAGACCGAGATTAAAAATTATCCAGCAGTTCTTTTGAATTTTTAAGAATCCATATATGGTCAATACTACTACGTGTATGAAATAATTTTGTCGTTTGTCGTTCAAAGTATTATCAAATTTATAACAGAACAATAACATAATGACATATAATAGAACAATAACATAATGACATATAATAGAACAATAACATAATGCCGGGATCTTTAAAAGTACAGAGTCACGTTATTGTTATTTGTTTATTAATTTTTCGCATGCAACTCTTTCGTCTGCATAAGATTTCTGAATTACAGGTCAGAGAAAGGGTTTCTAAATAAATCGAATATGCATCATTAATAGTTTTGAAATCAGAGATTTTGTGAATACTTTCTATAACTGATTTCTGTGTTAATTGTTTGGGAAACTACACAATTATATACCTCATAGATTTATTTTCTAAGATAATAAAAACAAAAGAAAGTCGATTGTTTCCGTACTCAATCTGTATATCATGCTGATTAGGATTTTTATAGAAAAGAAAGAACTGTCCAAAAAGTAAACAAAACATATACCATGTATACCCAACAGATACGATAAAAACAACATATACACTCGGCGATTAAATTGTGATTTTCGTTTTATCAAATTAAATCATGTGTACTCATGCACATTTGATACCGCGTCTTGTATTTGATTACAATACAATGCCATTGCTTTTGACAAAAATATAGTAAAACTGATACTAAAAGCCAACATATCATGAATTACCAGAATATCATAAGACTGTCAGAATTTCCAGATATTTCGTTAGTTATTCCCTCTTTGGTAAAAACAAGGAAGAATTAAAATACGAAATACTGAAAATATAAGACTTCCCGTTCATGTAAATAGAGACGAAATATTTGAAACAAAACACCATTTACCTTTGTTTACTAATTATTAATAGTCGTATACAATACAAAGGGGATACATGTTCATTCATTTTTTGTTGAAGTATGCTTAAGAGGACATTTGTAATATTTAAAGGTCTTCAACAAGTAGAATGTGAATTAAATCGTGTATTTATTATTATATTTTAAGTGTACATAATTCAAAACAATGCCAATGCAAAACGTAGATATTATTTATATTTACTTTTCGAAAACCCCAAGTCTATACATCGAGACTAGCTTATGTACATCAAAGTAGTATATAAAGCCAAATATCTGCATAATATACGAAGCCCTTGTGAATGTCCTGGTGATTAATGGTGAAACATCATGGAAGGTAAGATTTAACTAAATTATGTTGTTCAATGCTGATTTTGTAAAATTAATGTAAATTTATTTCCAATGATACTGTTTTATTAAAAACAATGTGACAATGCAATAATACGTTTGATTATCGCATTTTATGCTGAAAAATATATGCATCTTATTCACTATAATGTCAAATCAGCGTCTTTATTTATTTTGTCAAACAATATTTAAATGACATGCACATAGCCGTTTTAAAAATTACCGGTGAATTCTTATGGACTGATGTATAGTTAGTTATTCATGTTAAACTGTATTCGCTAATACTAAATCATAAAAAGCATCAGGATAAAACTCATTCGATAAATGGAACATTTGGAAGTTCTAATCAAATGGAGGATATAATCATTATGTTGAAGTAGTTCAATTATTAATTGGAAAGGTGTCGGATTTTGTTGAGATTGGCACTCGTCAGACATGAATATATAACTAGCTTTTGCTAAAAGACAAAATTTCAAGTCATGATCATATAAGTCACATCCACTGAGAACGGATTATAACACTAGAATTGAAAATACTGTTTTGCTTAATTTAATAACACTTGGGCTGTTAACTGCGTTTTCTGACTTTTTTCATCTTTTGTTTGTATATATTTATAAATACATATTCCAAACTATAATTTTAACTGAATTCACAATTTATCACTAACTAGTATACAAAACCGTTTCTATCACATTATTTTGACTTATAAAAATAAGAAGATGTTATATGATTGTCAATGAGAAAACTCTCCAGAAGAGACGAAATGACACAGAAATAACAACTATATGTCACCGTACGGACTTCAACAACTAGCAAAGCTCATACCGCATAGTCAGCTATAAAAGGCCCCGCAATGAAAAATGAAAAACAATTCAATTGATGTCACTTTAGTGTCTTTTTGGTCTTTTTAAAAATAAATGAAATACTAGTACACATGAAACATATCATATTAAACTAGATCAAATCTATTATCTAATATTGAATTTATAATTCATTTCATTTTTTACTCATCTCAGGGGAATAATCTGGATAGTTATGAATAAAATTAATTCGAGTACTTAAGTCAGAAAACAACTGATTTATTGATAAATTGTAATTGGTCATACGTAAGCCTTGAGTTAAGTGTGATAAAACTTATATCAGTAGTATGTGTCGTTTATCTTTCTGGTAAGTGACAACCATACCACCCCCTTATTTTATATTAATTTTGGATAAGATATTGAATGTTAATACTAAACTTTTTGATATATCACTCAGCTAAGTGATACTCGAACATTTATATCGATTTCATTTTGTGTTCCTTTAATGATTTTGTTGACATTTGAGAAATATTGTACACGTTGCACTTTAATGAAAGGACGGATTACAATTTGTTTTTACGATGTTAGAATATGATATGTTAATGAGATACATTTTTCATTATAATAAGTAATAAGAACTTATCATTTGGGTACTTGTTTATATTTTTTTTAAATATCAGGTAATTATTTAGATCATATCAAGATTGAATGATTAAACCTTAAAACAAAGTAGTCATATTAAATGGACTTATTAAACAATCATCATACTGCTATTTATTTATAATCATCGATTTGACTGTGTAATTATTGAAGTCAAACCTTTTTCTTATCATCTGCAGTAATCAAACTTTACCAAATTCATCAAACAATGTCGTGATGATCTATCTATTTATAAAACATCAATCCAAACCACAGAAATACGTAATAACCTTCAAACATTATATCGATGTTTTAAATCATGAATTTATAAATAGAATTATCTGTGTCAAACAATTAGAACATTCTTTCACGTCCTCTGTGACTTGAAGGAAATTCTAATAAGATTTTTGGATTTCTGTATTCACAAATAAATACCGAAACAAACTAGCTGTAACTTAACTATAAGGACATTCCTGATGGTGTTTGAAGGTATACTGTTACAATATATGAAAGAAATATTTATCCTATTATACGAAATAAAGTGCGTATCCATTTTTTTTATCTAATATTTAACCTTCTTATTACTAATGCTTAAAACCTCACTTATCTGTTTCACAGATGACAACGCATATGTTCGAATTTTAGTAACTTCAATCCAGTCCCCTGACTCCGAATTTGACCAAACGAATTAGATTTATCACTTGGTGTTGTACTAACATGAGCAATACGACGGGTGCCACATCTGCTCACCTGTCCAGAGCACCTGATACACCCCAAGTTTTGTTTTTTTTTGTTTTTGTTGCCCAGTCTTTAGTTTTTATGTTGTGTTTTGTGTATTGTTGTTTGTCTAATGTTGTTTTTCTTTTTTAGCCATGATTTTGTCAGTTTATACTTCTTTCGCCTATCTTTTACCCAACTATCGATTCTAAATTCAATTGAAATCACCAAAAAACGAATTTTAATTAGAATTGTTTTAGTCAATATATGAATTGCGTTACGGGCCAATTTTTGTTTATCCTTTGTCTTGCTAATAAGTAACACTAGTAACGGGTTTTACTACTGAAACGGTCATTTTAAACTGAACAACTCTTAAATGCCTGAATTTACCGCAAGGAAATGTCAAGATCTTTTTCAGTTGTTCAGTACATGTTCAGTACACTAACTATCGCAATCGATTAAGTACAAGTCAGTACTGGTTCAGGTAATTAAGAAAAAACGCGTAGCGTTAAATCAAGTTCTGTTAAGTACATTTTAGTACACGTTAGTTCGTCGATAAAATAGTTGATTAGGAATTTTCAGTAGCATCCAGTATCAGGTAAATCTATCAATTTTGACATAAAATTGTTTGTGCAGATTCATAAGGTTTGTCTCCCTTTATTCGAGCTTGTATGTAATACCCTGATTTCTCAATTATATTCATGTCCTTCCGTGAAAATTTGTTTGCTTTGTTCAATTGTCTAAAGTAAAATATATGTGAGGGTTAAATGAGCATAAATTACAACTAAAATGAAATATGTTTTCGGAATTGCGTACAAATTTCCCTTGCTTTAACGGCTTTCGGTAAAATTCTACAATTTTTAACCTTTAAAAAATGTATACTCAATTGATTAAATCGGACTTGACAATTAGACTTTGTAATTGTAAAAATCAATTTTAACTGTAACTATGACATGTAGTTTTATGAGATTAAAATTCATTGAATATCATTCAATTTGCAATTTATATTTGTTCATGTTTTAATATCAAATATACTCTATTGCAATCATAAAAATATAGCAAGTTTTCAAATGGAAAGAAATATTGATGATCGAAAATAACTTTTACATAAAAACTGTAATGTATTTTTTACTTCTTTTTGGTAAATTGTATCTATAAAGATTATGTTAAATCGAAATTTATAACAGTTAAAAAATATTGTTTATACAGTATAAAACATAAAAGGTTCCTTAAGTCTCCATTCGTTGCTGCATAAAGAGTCGCTCAAAACGACGATTTTCAAATAAAATGTCCAAAAATAGTTGTCAAATCCGTGAGTAAATACGTAAATACGTAAACCTTAGCAACAAATATCATGTATTGTGTATTTTAGATATTCAAGATAATTGAAATAAAAATGATCACCTCCCCCCCCCCTCGCGACCCACCCGAAAAAAAAAAACCAAAACAAAACATGTAAGATAGCTTTTTGTTTTTTAAATTACATGTTTAATTTGGATATTGGTTGCCTTCGTTCTTTACTTGTTTTCTCGTGTTTTTCTTTTTTTTTTATGACAAATGAAAAAAAAAGAGTCTAATATTTATAGATTTGTATAAAATAAAATGTTGACCAAAATAAAAGCCCACAATTTGTTAAATTACTTTAATAAACGAGTATTCAATTATAATGTCCATGCCGTACAAAAAAGCACCCGGAAAATAGCAGTTTGATAAAGGGATAAATTCGTATATGCCCGGCAAATAATGACAAATACCAAATTCAATTATTATGTATACATGTATGTATATTATATAATCATCACAACTGTATATTATTGCTTATGTGTATAATATCATCCAACACATTTCCACTGTCCATGTGACTGCGACCGATCGATAATATAAGTCCAATATGCGTGCCGTATGCAGAATGTCGTCCCTCCTCTGGTCGGTGGACAAATTTGATATGAAATGACAAGTATAAACAACATATTATTCGGTCTGTACATGTCTGTATTGGTTGAAGGCATATAATTGCTGATATATTTGTCATTTAAACTCTGATTAAAATGTGTCTTATTGGCATCATACAACATCTCCTTATTTATATTTTGAATAAAATGTCACTGCTAGCTGTCATGTATAATAAATGATAACATTGATGAGCTAATGTTTCTCTTTACGTTAAACCAAATATCAACATTTACTCTTCCACCAGACAGTCATTAATATTTTATAATTATATAATGTACACTTTTGTTTGAAGCTTCCCTTTATTTTCTCACGTGTTGTGTTTGAGTTGTTCTTTTCAGTGAAAATTAACAGTAAAAATGATTCGAATTTTTTAGGGTTTTATTTGTCAGTTATATTGATCAAGAAAATGAACAATGTCCAAGTATGTAAAGTTTTTATTCCACGATTATACTACATCTAAAATACTGCTCGTTACCACGACATTAAATTATTTTAACAACCCGACAAGTATGAATGTACATTTGTAAGAATATATTGGGTATAAGTGAAAAGACAGCAACCCCACGAAAACAATATGCAGAAGACATCACAAGACCAACATACAGTCAATAGATAGTAGACAGGTTTCCCCATATAGTGTATAGCAGTTGAGAATTAATCTAACGGAAACAATGAAATATCTACCATCAACGCCCATTTTATTTTTATAAAAAAACATTCTGAACATGTATGTAATATTTGCCACTGGACGTTAAGCAATTTTCATGGAACGACATTATGTTTTGAAGCTCAGAGTAAGTATATATTTATATATACACCGTTACACGTGAAGCTGTGATACTGTGATTTTTTTTTGTGAGGATGTTTTAAAAATATTAGAATTATTTAGAATCTCTAACTCAAGTTAAACATGTTCACTCAGCAAGGTCTTTGTATAATATGAAATCATTTAGGAAATAAGTGTTTAAAAAGAGTAAATTTGGTGTGGGATAATTTCAATTTGGCAAACAACTATAATCATCAACGTGTCGTCTATAGAGAATGCAGTCATGCAGCCATTGCCGTGAAAGTACATGCAAATCTTCCATAGGTATACATTCAATTTATCATGATCTAATTTTATATAATCTTCATGGGAAGCCTATGTCTGAAACTTATTTGCAGTTCTTGTAGTTTGTATTTTTAATGGTAACACGAAAGCATGTTTTAAAACTGACTATTTTAACCCCCTTTTTAACATTGTATCATAATCCTTTAAAGTACATTCGAGAAGAGAGTTAAAATAGTTTGGTAATTTGTAGAAATAAAATGTGCAAACATGTACAGCTTGTGCATATGTATGCATTTTTTTTAGATTAAAAGTCAGAACTAAATATACACAGGTACAGACCTTCTAAAATTCAAACTGACCATTTTTACGTGCGTTCATCGTGTATCGTGCGTGTATCGTGCGTGTATCGTGCGTGTACCAATCGTGCGCTCATCATTTATCATTCCGTGTGTTTTCCGTGTAACGTTCGTGCATCGTTCATTCATTCTTAACCGTGTATCGTGCGCTCATCAATCATTCATTCTTAACCGTGTAACGTGCGCTCATCAATCATTCATTCTTAACCGTGTATCATGCGTTCATCAATCGTGTATAACCGTGTAACGTGCATTCGTCAATCGTTCATCTCTAATCGTGTAACGTTCATTCGTTGTGGTTTTTATATGATAGTCGGTTAAAGAGCTCACCAAAGCTTATATTTTATCTGTTATAGTGTATATATGTTCCGACTTTAAATAAAAATTTATATTCTTACTTACTTTTTTATGAACTATTAATTAACTTCATCGTACATAACTTTCATTCAGATTCATGACTTTTTGTGTAAAATTTATTTATCTGTCTGTAAATATTTCGTGTTTATTCAGTGAGTCTTGGCTGGGACTGACACATTTTAAAATATTGATACATGTTAGATACGTACAAACAATAACATGATGACATTTCTACGACAGAACAATTAAAATTGGATTTTCTATTCAACTGAGCGAAATAGGCTAGAAAAATATTTTGTTGAACAACTGTTACTTGTCAAAAATATTCTGTCAATTAAAAACAGAAGTGCTTTTGCAAGATTTAGTTGTGGGGTAGCTCCACTAAAAATAGAAACTGGAAGGTATGAAAGAAAAGAAGTCCACGAGATGACATGTTTTGTAGCTCTACTATTGAAGATGAACTTCATGTCCTTTTAAAATGCCCATTATATGTAGATTTAAGACAAATCATGATAGATTAATCTAAAAATTTTAATGAACATTTTAACCTGAAAAATGCATATTTTTATTTAATAACGACAATGTTGCTGCTATAGTTGCCAAAAGCATCAACAATATTTTATTGAAAAGAAACGGTATTTTATTTCACTTGTTCTTGTAGAAACAAATGTTTTATTTTCATTTAGTATGGACACTGTAAATTTTAAATGTAAATGAGTAAAAATATGTTTATATGTATATATATTGTGTCTTAAAAGTCTCTCATAAATCTTTTTAAGATTGGTGCATATACAGTGCAAATGTTTTAATGTTTCATCTTTATTTCTGTGAATCCCATTTTATGTGTGTATGTGGTGAGACTATAATAAAATATTGAATCTAAAAATATTGAAACTACAATCTTTACTTAAATCTAAACAATCATTTAAGTTTTGATAAATACCATTACAAATATCATATTTGTCTCAGTTTCTGACGGTCACATGAACATGAGGGTATTCCTTTAAGAAAATACAATATACAAGGATGTCGGGTAAATGTGGATTGCGGATTAAGTAGTTAGATGTCAAACTAAAATTAACAAACTGAGGCGAATTTAGCACGGATATGTATTTTCTCTTCAACAGTGTTTTTATTAAACTAAGCTAAATACGTTTTGTGGGAAATTAAATAAAAATAAACAATATATGTGCTTGAAGGCATTTTGTAATTAAACAAGTATAAGATCAGGCAAATATATCACGTATTCCTTAAGAAAGATTTTTAATTGAGGATCTTTTTCAACTTGAAATTGTGTTTACGGGTTTAAAATACAGTTTTTTTTTATTTTCTGAAAAGATTGTTAAATCTATGGTATTATCATAACAATTCTTTATTAGAATAAAATAAACATGTAACACTTTCTCGGATTCACTTTTCATCGTGCCATGATTGTATATCATATCCGAGACAAAGTTTTTAATGTTTGTCTAAAAGATTGATATCCGAAAAAATTTATTTTTTACAATAGTACTTTGTTAACCTTCTAGGATTATTAAAGAATGACGGTTTTTTTTTTACCATGGGGGTATTTTTTGTTCTGTTACTGAGGATATTTTTTGTTCTTTACGAATCCATATGACCAATTTGACTCCAATAGGGATAAGTTTTGTCTCATAGAAATTTATCCGATAGATTTATTTTTCATTTTTTAGTTATTTTGAAAAATACAAACAATTCATTGAAGTTTCGTATGCATCTATCAAGATCCAGCAACTTTTGTCTAGTCAGATACGTACATTGTACAAAAAAAGTACACCATATGATATGCAACTTTATCACCAATGAATGAGATGGAGTACATTTATCATAAACTTGGGTGTTTAAATCATTCCAATTCCTTTTCATCCGAGCTTTCATTTTTGGGGAATAATACAAAATACATGATTCATCCATCAAATATACATGTAGTAGTTTACGTTTGACTCTTAAATTGGTTCAACATTATAAAAGGTGAACCGTTAGGTCTTGTCTGTAACCTTATAGCTCAAAACGGTATTATTTGTTTTGTTTTATACATTAGTTAAATAATGAAATGTGTGTTTCAGAAATTTACACAAGTTTAATTTCGGCTTTGACTCCCGGGGACACTGTCGTTTACAGTAAAAGACGAAAATCTACAAATGTACGTCCTTATCAAAAAGAAGATGTGGTATGATTGCCAATGTTCTTAATTATATCATAATTATTGTTCTCCCCCTAATAATGAATCTATAAATAATAAAGGCAACAGTAGTATACCGCTGTTCGAAATTCATAAATCGACTGAGTTAAAAACAAATCCGGGTTACAAACTAAAACTGAGGGAAACACATCAAATATAAGAGGAGAACTACGACACAACAGAAACACAAAATTAAAATGTAACACACACAGAAACGAACTATAATATAACAATGGCCATTTTCCTGACTTGGTACAGGACATAATAGATGCCACTGGACGTTAAACGATCTACTATTAATTCATTCATCTTATTCTTTTAGTTTTGTGATAATTTGCATATCAAATACATGAAACAAGTGCAGATTTGCACTAAAGTTAGGAGGCCGATATTATTGCACATATAAAACACTCATTCACATCCCTACGTTTTGATCCCCTCACAAAACAACACTTTATAAATTTCATGCATCCGTAACGCTTTTCTGGATTTACTTTCACTAGGAACGCTCAATGCTAAATATTTGAAAGCCAAAGAAAGTATAAAACAGATAACTGTGTAGAGCTATATGACCAATAAAGGACCTACACATTCACAACATTCTTTGTATATATGTGTCTGTCCAAAGTCAAAAGCACGTAGTTCAGTGGTTGTCATAACTTCAATTCTGTTATATGCTTTTTTTTTGTGGCAAGATTGCTTTGTTATAAAGAAGGCCGTTAGTTTGCTCAATTGAATTGTTTCAAATTTTTTCATGTCGGGGCGGGGCCTTTAATAACCGACTTTACGGTTTCCGTATTTTTTTCATTATTGGAGGTCGTATAGATATAACTGCTAACATTCCTCTTGATTTGAACTTTCTTTAATAGTTGTTTCACTAGCAATTATACCACATTTTCTTTTTTTTACATAAGCCTTCAATCCATGAAAGGTCAACTTAGTCTGCTGTATCTGAACCTACGTTTCTTAAAAAAAATTTCTAAATTTATATACTGACAATTTAAGAAATGTTTGTCATAGATATCTGTTCGTGACATCAGTATCAAAATATTTTAGCTATGAAGATGTGTAAACCCTTAAATAAACCTTATTTCTTTGGGCAATACCTACGGGAATTAAAATTATTACTTTAATACAATAAAAACCATTATCAGAAAATCGGTATAAAAGTGTTTGCAATTATTAAAATCAAGTAAAAGAAATGTATGTATATGTATGACTCGGAGGTGCAATGGGGATCATGAAGTTTGATGGTCACACGTGAAGTGCGCTGGTCTGCGCCGAAGTGTGATGAGCCGTTCGATGGTGTGCGATGGTTTATATAACGCGGGATACCTAGATTAAAGATGTGCAATTATTATGAGCAGTATATTTGTTGCAATGTCAGTATATAAAGTATTTACTAGTGTCATTGTCGATGAATGTATTTGTGACAGTTGCATATACTAATTGAGAGATCGTCCTTTTTGATGTTCTGCATGTGGAAATTATTCTTGCTTCAACATGTATCTTTACTTTGTTCCTCTAATGAGATCCTCATTTACCGTTATATTATAGCAAAAATAGTTTGTGAAACCGTATGTATCTAGGGAATGCCACTCTCAATCGTACGTCAACATTTTTTTTCGTATATTTCACGTTTTAGAGTCCTACATGTATATTGAATTTTACTCAGATCTCAGAAAGTTGATACCAGCGCGGGTTATGCTTAAACCTCTTATTCTAGATGTCAGGTAACCCACTTATGTTTATGTTGGATTGCTGTCTGATTGACGAATACCCGTCATTTTATATATATATTTTTTAATTTGATTTTAGGGATGCATCCAGTTGCACCTTTTCATTTAAAATATATTTCCGTGACGTAACCTCAATCAATAAAAAATATTAAGGGAAAATCAAACCTCTTCTTGCATGTTGCACGTTGGGTAAATGTTCTCTTCGACAAAATACTGCCTTGAATTTCAATTTTGATATAATTATAAAGAAGCCACAATCTGGTTCCTAAATGGTTATTTTTGAAAACTCCTAAAGCTAGGTAAAGCCTATCTCTTGATATAGGCTCTTAAATTCAGCAACTTTTAGAGACCGACCGTGCGAGAGCTGTATAGCTAGTCAAGGTCGTTAAAACTTCCATCATCCTTTAAGAGATTTTTTTGAAAATACGATGGTTTTTGCCTTTTTCGGAACTAAAACGTGATCAAATATCATTGGTGGCCTTCGGCTGTTATCTGCTCTTTTCGGGTTGTTGTCTCTTTGACATATTCCCCATTTCCATTTTCAATTTTAAATAAACTAAAAATATGATAAACAAATATATTCTTGTTGTCAGATCAAAATACATTTAACAAGCCAGTGCGTTGATACAGGTTATATTCTTCTGAATTTACTATATCGATAATTTTACATTCGTTACTATTACGTAATAAATATATAAGTCCTGTGTCCAGGTAAGAATAACAACATGTGGTTTGTATGTCAGGTGAGAAGTGACAACGGGTGGTATGTATACTAGAATGTTTATCGTCTTCCATTATACATAAGGGTGTGGATGGGGGTTTACAGAAAAGAAAATTATTGACAAAAAAAATAAAGAATACAGAAAATAACCAGACAAATATATAGAAAAGAGTATGATGAGGTACTATAATATAGTGAATAAAGAATGATCGGCAAAAGGTATAACGAATAGAAAAAAACGCCTAAAATGATAGCATTCCCATTCAGACCCTCATTATCTGACGATGACATTTAGCTTTAGTGGAATTATGGGCATATGATACAGCTTTAAACCCACAGTCATTTTTTACGAAAGTTCACATACAAGCTATTTTTTACAAAATCAATTTGAATATGTAATAAAAATTATATCTTCATGTGCTAAATTTAAAAGATTAATGGGTTTGAATTTTTCGACATTTACTTAAAAACTTCGGTTTCTTGGACATTTCTGTCCTTTGAACAGACATCCTTAACTTTTTTGTTTCAAAAGATAAACATATGCGGATTTCGGTAAAGAGATTAGGAATATCTTCGTTACAAAATTGGGTTCTACATTTGTGTACTTACAATTCTTTGTTAATAATTAATTTTTGTTAAAGGAAATTGTTTTAAAAAAAAAAAAACCGGCATTTTTGTTGCATATTTTTCTACTTGAAAAAAGAGGCGGTTATTTCTTCATAAAATTTGGAACAAATAATCTTCACACAGTATCAAGCCAAATGTAATTTTTAAAAAGAGGGGTCCATGTGCTCTTTTTTAAGCTAATGGTTAAATCTCGAAAAAAAAAGCATCTCTTCCCGATATTTCACAGTTTGACGTCGCGAAAAATATCATTTTACGGCAACAACTAATGTGTCGATAAAGAGAACGAATTCTACAATTATATAAAATTCTGTAAATTAATCATTTATAGGTAAATATTGTTAAGGTCATCCGAAAGAGACTGATAACAACATACTAACTCAATTTCATGAAATTAGGTTTTAATGCTAAAAGTTTTAGAAGAAAGAGTTTAATGTCTGCTTATTTAGATTAATTCTGCGAATTGTTTTTTGTCTGCAAAAACATCATAGAGAGAGATAAAGAGAATGACAACCAATTTAATAAAATAGAGAATGGAAATGGAGAATGTGTCAAAGAGACGACAATCCGACCAAAGAGCAGAAAAGGGTGCGTCTAAACACGACTAAGGACTCCTTATTGCACTAAAGACTTATAATATGCCACTTAGGAATGAAAGGGGTGCTATACCATGTAAACAAATTTCATATCATGGTAGAGATTGATATTTAATGCATGAATTCAAATTTAATCAATAAAAAAAATTGCAAATGATAATTTAACAATGTTCATTTCGGGGCCTTATATAGCTGACTATGCGGTATGGGCTTTGCACATTGTTGAAGGCCGTACGGTGACCTATAGTTGTTAATTTCTGTGTCATTTGGTCTCTTGTGGAGAGTTGTCTCATTGGCAATTATACCACACCTTCTTTTTTATATTAGGCACGTGCCGGTTTTTCTTCGATTTTACCGAAAATCACTGAACCATAAGACACGTGTCAAATTACATAACTGATTACACGATTACCTTAAAAAAATGAAAAATAATTATTTGCATAAGAAACTAACCCAGACATCAGATATATTTACCGTACAAATATTTTTTTAATTTGTTAAAAATAATTTAATATTCATCGGTTAATAATTAAATGAATAAATATAGAAAATTGTTAAGTGCTTTTTAGGAAGGAAACAATGTTTGTCTCGAGAAAAGTAGCCCCTCCCCTTATGAATGATCATTACCTAAGTGGGGGCTTAAATTTGGAGACCGATCGCGAGGCCTTACTGCCATAAACAACAGATGACGAACAGCAAACAGTAGATACAACATTTCATATGTATGAAAAACGACAACGGACACAAAATGATTGCATTGAAAAATGTCAACTATCACATGATACCCTATGAATATATTTACATACTTGAACTTGTATAAGGAATATAAACAAATTCAGTATGTTTACTGTACAAACAAACAACAGACACCAAGTGATGGATACAATTGTGGCTTATATTGTTTAATTCAGTTTTACCGAGAGCAAAATTTGATTGATTGATTATTGGTTGCTTCAACGTCCAGTGGCAAAAATTTCATGCATATTCAGGACGAGTTGTTGTTTCAGAAGTATATTATGAAGTATTAGGTATCACAAATGTTACAATTTTCTCATTATTTGGTAAATGTTATTTTCTTAGCTATTTTTAATTAATTTGTACAAATCATATTTTTCTGTCAAAATTATATCTTTTGCTCTAAATTAACACATACGATTCTGATGATATAAGGAACATTGTAACTCAAGTAAAAGAATTATGATTATTTAATAGTCGTTATGTAAGTTCGCTCGTGTCAATCGGATCACTGATTTTCGGCAATATCAAGGAAAAACCGGCACGTTCCAAATATCGTTCCACTACTCAATTATTGGTGGTTCTTTTTCCATAAAAATTGGAATTTATGTATTAAAAATCTATCTCTACCATAATATGAAAACAGTATACAAGTAACACCATCCCTTCTAGTCCTCAGTAGCATATTATAAGTCCTTAGTGCACTAAAGAGTCCTTAGCAGTGTTTAGACGTACCGACAGAAAACAGCCGAAGGCCACCAATAGGTCTTCAACACAGCGAGAAAATCCCGCTCTAAAAGGCGTCTTCCAGAGTAGTTGTGTAATCAATGACACGTGCCATTATCTTATAAAAATAATAAATATCTCTCGAAGTTCGTTTTTAAAATCTACCAAAATTTACCACTAAAATAAACAGATTGCAACGAATACATATATCCGTCCTGTGTGCACGTTTAAGTTCTTAGTGCACTCAGGAGGTCCTGAGCAGTGTTTAGACGTACCCCTAAAATTAAAGTGTTTTTAACGGCGTTTTTAATCGGTAAGAAACTCTTGAATTATATTTTTTTTATTATACAATATATTGCATTTTACTGGTTAATATACATTTGCACTATAGGTTTCTAGTTGTCGTTATTCAACTTTATTAATCGTAAGAAATACATGTACATGTATTTATAATATCTTTAACAAATTTAATCATTCAAATATGAAAAAGGTCCCATTTGCTCATATAGCTCATCATGTAATTTGTTCATAGGGACCTACCATTAAAGGGGGTTATGGTTTTTTTTTCTGAAAAAAAAAATTGATCCGGGAGAAAGAAAAAGAACTAATCAGATTGAAAGCATTTGTCATTCTTTTATGTTTATAAAAAAAAAAAAAAATCGCGACAAAAAATAAATCATTTTTTGATAGCCTGGTACGATAAAAAAAATCAGAAATCTTTAGCTAGCTTATATAGGATCAAAAAGATATAACTTGTTATGTCGATTTTATGACGCATCACTTTTTTTCACAATCTGTGGTTCGGTTTGTAAATGTTTTGTATTCTTTGTTAACATATACCTTTTTGTCTACTATTTTTCTTCAATCGATAGAATTAACTTTTAACCATCCACAATATTCATATTAAAAATTCACTGGAAGAATTCGATCATTGTGCTTTTTTTTAATGTCCAGTGTCCAAGCACTGGCTTAACCCGGCTGCTGCATCAGGTGTAATGTCTCAGGCCATTTTAAGTGTATCAAATAAAGAAACCCCCTTTTTTACACACACAAATAAAAAAGTAATTTGTTATGAATAAAAAAGTAGACTTTTCTAGGGTTTTAACCAGCGTGATCATTTCAGTCTCATATGCATTGTTTTTGCACCGGGTTTGAACTTGCATGAGCAGCACGACGGGTGCCACATGTGGAGCAGGATTTGCCTACCCTTCCGGAGCACCTGAGAGCACTTCAAGTTTTTGGTGGGGTTCGAATTCATGTTGCTAAGTCTTTGGTTTTCTAGATTAATTTTGTGTGCTGTTGTTTGTCTTTTTCCTTTTTAATCATGGCGTTGTCAGTTTATTTTCGACTTATGAGTTTGACTGTCCCTTTGGTATCCTTCGCCTTTCTTCTCTTGTAAAGTTTTAAATTCAAATTTAAAAAGGGCAGTTTGGCACGTGTCCGGATCTGTAACGGTATTTTTGTAAATTGTGACTATTGAACCAGAAAAAAAATGTGATATTTTATGAATGGTGTCAAAATCAAAATCATATATTTGTATTTAAACGATATTATTGTTTCCTGCAATTTCCGTGTGAAATCAGGTCCCGGTCCTTAAAAACATTTCGGCAACTAGTCTCGGAAGTAACACTAATTATTTCTTATTGTTACTCTTTGCCGGTAATCGTAGCCCGTGTGGGTTCCCTTTCACAAATTATTTACAAAAAAATAACTTAAATCCTGATAATTGATTTCATTAGTTTTGCTTTTGACATCCGATGGCCGAAGGACTTATAACCAGTCGACGGCATAACTGCAGTAAATATAAAGTTTGCGGCAAATCAAATGTGTTTAGTTTAAACAGTATTTATTAATGAAAAATTATAACAATTAAGTAGTACAATCATGACAATGTTACATGAAATTCAAAAATGGGATTCGGAAACAAGTTTGGAAAAACTTTTATAAATCCGTCTCCCGAAAATGTGTTTGTTGTAGTTATAAGTGGTTTCTGTTGACATGGTTCCCAAGGAAACAGATATTAGCAACATATTTGTATATGATTAGAAATATATGCATACATGCTTAAATAACACCAAAAAAGTTTGGTTGTACTTGCAGGAGGAACGTGGTTACATGGACCGGTAAAGTCAGTTGAAAACGGAATTTTTTTTCACTACAAATGCAAATTGAAAGGTCTATGTATCGTGTGAATGTCTATGAGACTAAAATAAGAAACACAGTGCATGCAATGAATCATAGTCGAGATGAAATAGGTTATTTTACAAAATTACAGTCTGAGATGTTCAATCTTTGTGACCAAATTTTCTTTGGATAAAATATGCTGTTTGGGTTTTGCCAAGGATTTATATATACATTCTTGGTTTTACTCTTTGCTGTAGGCCGTACGGTGACCTGTTGTTTAACTTCTAGGTCATCTAGTCTCTGGTGGGTCTTTGTCTCATTGGCAACTACAAATGTATACCACATCTTATTTTTTTTTATTCTCTAGTTAAAAATTCAAAAAAACTTTTTTATAAGTATATGTTGACCTTAAGACATTTGTTAATTCTTGGTTGATGGATGGATGTCTGCTACTTTGGATTCATTAGTGTTTGGGATACCAAATATTGGATTTCGTGCTAATAGATAAAACACAAAATTAAAAGTTCAACGAAGTACACATTTTCTAAAGAATTTTATTTAGAGTTTGGCAAACCCACTAAATCAAATATCCACAAGAATACAATTTTTCCTTAAGTGAATTTGCTAAAATATAAGAATCCTCAGTAATGTTGGTCTGGATGGAGTTAAATCAATCTAGGATAATGGCAAAACAATATAAAGAATAGAGAATAATGGTGTGCCAAAATATAAAAAATAACAGCTGTAAATAAAATTTACAATACTGATTACAGAAATGAATGATGTACAGAATAATTTGGTTGAGGCAAACTAAAGTGAGAGAACGGAAACGAAAAATTCAGCAAATTCATCAATTTTTCTATTTTCAAAGGAGCATAACTCTAGAACAGTAAAAGTGACGCCACCAAAATTCAAACTTGATCTGTATTTTGTGGTTATATGCATTGTGTATAAGTTTCATAACATTTGGTTGAGGCAAACTAAAGTGAGAGAACGGAAATGAAAAATTCAGCAATTTTTCCATTTGTAAAGGAGCATAACTCTAGAACGGTAAAAGTGATGCCACCAAAATTTACACTTGATCTGTGTTTTTTGGTAATAAGCATTGTGTATAAGTTTCATAACATTTGGTTGAGGCAAACTAAAGTTAGAGAACAGAAACCAATTTTACATACGTACGTACAGACGGACAAGGGTAAAACTAAATGCCCCCGCCGCTACTGCAGGGGCATAACAAGTGAAACTGAGAGCTACTGCTCACTGATGATACCCCAGCCCAAATACTTGGTAAACAGGAAGTTGTTGAGTGATGAATCTGAAAACGCATCACACGGTATAGCTGACTTATATAAACCCTGAACCCAATTTCAAAATTTTTGTAGTGTAGTTCCTGAGAAAGATGGGATGAAAAATATTCATGGGACGGACGGACTGATGGATGGATAGACGGATGGACAGACAGAGGTAAAACTGTATACCCCACTTTTTTAAAGCGGAGGTATATTAAAATTTAATAGTAAAATGATTTTCAAAAGAATTCAACTGAATTAACACTTTTTTCAAAGATGATGAAAAATGGTCTACAAATTTAAAGAATACAGAAATTAACATGTTCAAGGAGCTCCCATCCAGACTACAAGAAAGTTTTGGACTTCTTCAATCCGGTCAAATAATGGGACATACTTTTACCATCTATGAATTACTGGCATTGTATCATAGCCTTAACTAAACTTTTTTTTTTAAATGTGACTTCGCCCCCAGCTGGTGACCTCTATTAACACTGGTATTCACATGTTTTTTTCCTGTTCTAATGAATGAAGGTGGATTTACATCAATGGAAAACACTATGCATATTAAGGACACCATTTTTATACATGTATGTAAGAAACCTGCTTTAATTTGTTGTAGACCGATCTAGGTTTAACTAGATTTTAAGCATGCTACCTCAAAAAGAAAGAGTTTGCTGAAAGACATTCAACTCTTTTCCTTAATGCTATGTGCTTTGTCATGTATACTGAGGAGTAGGAAATACTAGTTTTAAGTCTAGAATAAGAATCTAACTTACAATCACCCTTACTTAAATTTGGTAGGCAAATTTTCAGCGGTTGTTGTTCGTTGCAACATCATATTTGTTTTTCATACATATTGTACATAAACTAGGCTGTTGGGTTTCAGTTTTAAATTTTTTTTTTTTTTTTTTTTATGTCTGTCCTTTAATAGCTTGCTATATATATATGCAGTATCAGTTTTACTCATCCTTGAAGACTGTACAGTGACAACATTAAGTTGCTACAATTGTAACATCTATCTCATTTGGTCCTTGGTTGATAGTTATCTCACTTGCAATCATATCACATCTCCTTATTTTATATTATACAAGACTACAAGCTAGCTGTGATCAATGGTCATATAAATAAAATGATAATTTGAAGTATTTTTAATATGCTTGACCAGAATAAAATGCCAGTTTGGTACCGTGTACTATAATATAAATATTCACTGAATCTATAAAATCTTGTCATTCCAAATTGCTATTTCAAATGAATATTTATCCAAGGCACTAATCAAATTCAGATACATGTATGATGCACTACAAATATATGCACTAAGACTTTGAATTCTTATAAATTGCTATTTCAAATGAATAATTATCCAAGGTATTTTAAACAGCTATCTAGTTGTATGATCTTTCTAACAAATTATTAGTTTGCTATTTATACAATGCACTATTTGCTTCTTGTCCAGTTTAATCCCAACATCACTTCATGGTAGTACTACTGTACAATGCTGTTTGAGCTATTCATTTTTCCAAAAACAATGAATAACATACACAAAATTATGAATTCATCCACTCTTTCATAACTTGCAACTACCAAGCGATTGACATCTATTTTTCCTACAAATCATAAGTGCACATTTATCATTTGCAGACTGCTTCATTTTTCTAGCTGGGAATCATCTACAAAAAATATTTATATATATATTAAGAATGGACTTGTTTCTTTAGTTTATATGTATTGTGTAAGTACTCTAAAATTAAATTCCAAGAAAATCACAATTACAACAACTTTTATTTAGGTAGGAGAAAGCATTCAAGCATGGCCCGAGAACACAGTTATTTCATAGTGCATTTCTTTTAGACAATAAATGAAAATTAAAAAATCCCACCCGCATTTTCTCAACAATATCATGAATATTTTTACAATGTGGTGTACTGATTTTAGGACAAATTATATCAAAATTATAGAAACTTTATCAGCTCTAACTAGAAATATGGACAATTTTATGTTAAGGGGGTTGCGGGGTCTTGAATTCTTTTGACAGCTTCCGAAAAACTAATTGTTAACCTTTTTTAGCTGGACCAAATCACAACTTTACTTTAAAATTCATGACCCATTTTTTTACACTGTAATTTCATCCCCCTACTTGCTATTTGAGGCATAAAACATGAAGAAATAAATTTGGAAGGGGTATAAAAAAAATAGCAAGTAACACAGTGTCCAGACTAGGGACTATATTTGTAGACAACGAAAATCAAAGGACATAACTGTAGCTTTTGACATTAAAATTGAAGAATTTCAACTATCAACATTTGGAGCTTTAAAAGTTAAAAAAATGCAAAAAATTACTTTTTAAATGACCTCATATTTAATATATCATGTATTAAAAGAAAAAGAAAACACTCATTTCAGATTTATTACAATTATTCAAAAGTCAAATTTACAAAATGTATATGAGCCTGTGCCTGAAAATAGAGGTTTTTGAATGAAGGGGGGCCTAACATGAAGATGTAATATATTCCAGCAATTTTAAATTTGTGAAGTTTTTTGTTATAAATAATCCTTCCATATGTATTTAATGTACATTGCATGGAAAGAAAAATTACAAATAGCATAACATATGAGTACAAAATGGTCAAGTAAGACTGAAAATAATTTAGGGTCAATTTAGGCCATAGCACATATTTACATTTAAAAATGCATACTGAAGCTATAGGAAATACAAATTTGTTTCTTTTTGCTCATTTCAATACTCAGGTGACATGATACAAGAAGTCTGAGTACAAAAGAACTCTTGCATTCAACTTTTTTGCTGATAGTATGGTCTGATACAAAGGCTTTTCACTTGCATGCAATTTTATTCTCAACAGGCATATATACATGTATGATACTGTCATGACTGTATCAAATACTATCTAAAAATTGGCCTTTTGTCTGTTGTTACAGTAAATAAACTACTTTAAGAACATAAGATTAAAGAAAAGGCCAGCAATAAATTCACTGTTGGTCATGAAAAATAAAATTGTCTCTGGTTAATTTTTATGATCTTTGTCCTACAAGTACAAGTACATGTTATGGGAAAACTTTACCTCAAGTCGGCCAACTAAAATAGTTATAATTCGTTCTAAAATTTATCAGTAAACCCTGGATTTCATATGACATTTGTGTTTTAATTTCTTTCATCATTACATTTTGTAATAATTAATGTTTTAAGTTGATAAATAAATACCCAATATAATCTTTAACTAGAGGCTCTAAAGAGCCTGTGTCGCTCACCTTGGTCTATGTGCATATTAAACAAATGACACAGATGGATTCATGACAAAATTGTGTTTTGGTGATGATGATGTGTTTGTAGATCTTACTTTACTGAACATTCTTGCTGCTTACAATTATCTCTATCTATAATGAACTTGGCCCAGTAGTTACAGTGGAAAATATTTTGTAAAAATTTACAAAAATTATGAAAATTGTAAAAAAATTGACTATAAAGGGCAATAACTCCTTAAGGAGTCAATTGACAATTTTGGTCATGTTGACTTATTTGTAGATCTTACTTTGCTGTACATTATTGCTGTTTACAGTTTATCTCTATCTATAATAATATTCAAGAAAAAAACCAAAAGCTGCAAAATTTTCTTAAAATTACCAATTCAGCGGCAGCAACCCAACAACATGTTGCCTGATTGGTCTGAAAATTTCAGGGCAGATAGATCTTCACTAATGAACAATTTTATCCTTGTCAGATTTGCTCTAAATGCTTCGGTTTCAGAGATATGAGCCAAAAACTGCATTTTACCCTATGTACTATTTTTTAAGCCATGTCGGCCATCTTGGTTCGCGGTCGGGGTCATCGGACACATTTTTTAAACTAGATACCCTAATGATGATTGTGGACAAGTTTGGTTAAATTTGTCTTAGTAGTTTCAGAGGAGAAGATTTTTGTAAAAGATTACAAAAATTACGAAAAATGGTTAAAAAATTTACTATAAAGGGCAATAACTCCTTAAGGGGTCAACTGACTATTTTGGTCAAGTTGAATTATTTGTAGATCTTACTTTGCTGAACATTATTGCTGTTTACAGTTTATCTCTATCTATAATAATATTCAAGATAATAACCAAAAACGGCAAAATTTCCTTAAAATTACCAATTCAGGGGCAGCAATCCAACAACGGGTTGTCAGATTCATCCGAAAATTTCAAGGCAGATAGATCATGACCTGATAAACAAATTTACCACATGTCAGATTTGCTCTAAATGCTTTGGTTTCAGAGATATAAGCCAAAATCTACATTTTACCCCTATGTTCTATTTTTAGCCATGGCGGCCATCTTGGTTGGTTGGCCCGCTCACCTTACACATTTTTTAAACTAAATACCCAAATGATGATTGTGGACAAGGTTGGTCAAATTTGGCGCAGTAGTTTCAGAGGAGAAGATTTTTATAAAAGTTTACGGACGACGGACGCCGGACGACGGACGACGGACGCCAGTGATGAGAAAAGCTCACTTGGCCCTGTGGGCCAGGTGAGCTAAAAATGCATTTCTTAACAGAATACAATATAGCATGTTGCTTCATACTTCTTTTTCAAATTGGTTTGAATATCCAGTAAAATTACGTGAGCAGGTACATGATAAAGGGTGCAACAACCCCTTCCCTTTCACACCGGTACAGCTTACCGGTGAAGCGTTTTTTTGGTTGCGTATTATCTGAGAATCATTGTAGCGTTTTTATTTCTGAGTGTATAAACATAATTCTTACATGAAATTAAAGCCAAGAATTTAAGCTTTCAACTAGTATAATATGGTGTATGTTTAATAAAAATAAGAAATTTCACAGCGAGATGAACTTGCACTTGACAATTAATTTTACGTCGAAATTTACGGGGATTTCCCGTTTTGTCAATATCGGAACTAAACTGTCGAAACTTCACTCTGTGAAATATTTCGGCTTTACAAAATTACACGCTAATAAATTCGACAATTTGCTTTACAACGATGTATATTTTATTTGGGGAAAACGCCATTGAGTATATTTCTTTGTTCATGTTAATGCACTTGCTTACGATTAAACCAAGAGAAATGGGAGAAATTTAAAATTATTACGAAAAAAAAAAACCAACAATACTTAAACTATGAAAAAGTGATTATACACAAAGAAAATCTGGACTTTTAGGCTTCCAAAACTGAAAAGTTTATTAAAATCGGCTGGGGACTTCTAAAGTTACGAGTCTTTACTTTTTTATGATCGCCGTCAAAAACGAGTGAAAAAACTATGGAGTTTTTTTTTTACGATAGCCAATCATTTCTTTTATGGGTCATGTATGCGCGCACCTGCTTTATTCTAGTTTCTTTGGAGAGAATAATCAATTAAATCTTTGCTTCTTCAAATTTCGTACATAATTTTATTTTTAGCGGTCACCCGGATACATTCCGATATCGGGTATTTTGTAATTTGTGATTTTACGGTTCATGACCTCAGTGTTAAAATCAAGGACAAATGGATACCGATTTAATTTCATCAGACGAAGAGGATTATTTGGATTTGTTGCTTCAGGATGGAGACATCGTTGATGATACTGAGTCATACACAACAGAACCCGAAGTTTTGTAAGTTCCAAATTCACACAATGAACGCAAAATCTTCTGCTTTCAATTGTGACAAATGGAAGTTCCTTCAGCAATAACAAGTTCAAATTTGTACATAAATATTCTCTGGCATGTGAAGTTCCATATTGATCATACTCTTATTAACCCCTTAACAATTTGGTCACACAGTTTTGGTTAACATGAAATATTTGGCTTGAATATTGTGAAATAAAAGCAAGTACATGAAATTATACTTTTTCATGATTTTTAGTTTATTCTGATGTTCGTGTTAGGGCAAAGTTGAGTGCCCAAATACATATTTTACCCCTTCATATTCTAAATGTGTCTGTCCAAATCCATGAGCCTGTGATCTGTTGAATAATAATTGTTTTCTCAAAGACAATCATACCACATCTCCTTTTTTTTATAAGCAATGACCATTGTTTGAAAGATAATCATGATAATGTTATTCAATAAAAGGCTGAAAGTGTAGAAAAATTGAACATTGGTACACAAATAACAACAACAAAACAGAACAAAAGAAATGCTGGTCAGTTGGGAGTCAAAATACAAACAAATAAACAAAAAAAGGGGTAAACATGCAATATTTAACTGCACATGCTGCAGGCTTATTGCATTTTTAAAATCTGTCTTGGACTAGTTCAAAGACAGGTACAAAATGTAGGTTGGTTTTGCATTATTTATAAACATCATGCAGAATAACATTTGATGCACTATTTGCAACTAGACATCAATATATTTATTATGGATAAAAACAGATGTGCATGTACATGTAGGGGATACAATGAGCCAGCAGTCCAACAACAAAAAAATACAAAATAAAGTATACATCTTACTGTTCTACACAATACATTTGTAGATCTATAGGTGTACATGTATATACAATATGTCCAGTGTTAAATCATCATGATTTTTTGTAAAGTTGATAATAAACCTTCTATGAACATATAATTCTCCAAATGACTAGAAACATTACACTATACATGATCATGAAAGTATGCTATTAGAAAATTTGTGTTTGCAAATATCTGTTAATCTGGTAAAACTTTCTATATATTATCATACATTATCTAGTTATAAATATAATTATGAGTTAGATTTTGTTTCTTATAAATGTATGTATTTTCTAGTTCATCACAAGACAGTTCTCAGAGTTTATATGGTGACACACTTGCCAAGAGTGTTTATTGGAAAGATGAAAACACCTTTGATGATTCAGCTCCAGACCCAAGAACAAAGGCATTCAAACCAGAAAAACCTCCAGGTTTTCAGTTTGCTAACTTCACTAGGTAAATGGTTATGTTGTATGAATTCTTACTTTAAATGGATATTTCTGTTATCTTTTCTTCACTTATTTATTTAAGAAATATTTCCATATTCATAGAAGATAGTTTTCAATTCATTCAAAAAGCCCTTTTTCCAATCATAAAAAATGTGTAATATTCACTTTCACTATAGATACAGGTCAAACTTTCCCTTTTATAGTTAAAAACCCTGTATTTTGATGAATTAAAGAAGTGTATTGAAATGTCTTAGAATATTTACAATAAATTTAGTAAAAAAAAATAAGTTGTCTTATGTTGGCTTGCCTGTAATATTTTCTCAGTACAGGTTTTGTTTTAAAGATGTCCATTTTATATTGGTAGGAAACAGCTACAAGGACTTAAATCACCAGCAGATTTCTTCAAACTCTTTTGTACAGTGGAACTTCTTACTCAGATTTGTATAGCCACGAATAACCAGGCAAGAACTCTAATTAGTGCAGGAATGTGCACTTCATACACATCTGATGGAGCTTGGGAATTACTTACAGTAAATGAGTTACTACGGTAAGACTTAATATAAGTGAAAAAAATATGGCACCATACAAGAAACCTGTTGTTGATGTTTAAATAAACTTTTGGGTTGTTGTATAATTGGTATATGGTTTTAAATACCCTTTAACACACCTTAATTTATATATATATTTATTATAACATATTTTATATACACAAACAATGGAATAGAAGGGTATTAATGTTCAAAATTCAACCAAGTTTCCACAATTTGTCTTCATGTTCGTGCACATGTTCCCAATGTTTTATTATACGACCGCAAATTCGTATATTGGTATAACGTTGGCATCGTCAGCAGCGGCGTCTTCGTCTTTGTCCGAAGACACATTGGTTTTCGCACAATAACTTTAGTTTAAATGAATGGATCTCTAGGAAATTTTACCATAAGGTTCAATACCACAAAAGGAAGGTTGGGATTGATTTTGGGGGTTATGGTACCAACAGTTAAGGAATAATGGCGACAAAAAGGGACCAAAAATAAGCCTTTATTCTTAACTTCCAGACAATAACTTGTGTGTTAGTGTATGGATCTTTATGAAATTGTACTACAAGGTTCCATATCAAAAAGGGAAAGCTGGGTTTGAGTTTAAGGGTAATTGCCCTAAACGTTTAGGAATTTGGGGCCAAAAAGGGGCCAAAAAACAAGCATTTTTCTAGTTTCGAGACAATTACTTGTGTTCAAGTCTATGGATCTCTCTGAAATTGTACTGCAAGGTATCATACCACAAAGGGAAGGCTGGGATTGAGTTTGGGGGTGATGAATCATAAGGGGGTTCAAAAAATTTGGGGGGGGGGAATTGTTTTTGGTCCAAAATTAAACTTAGTTTGATTTTAACAAAAATTGAATTCTTGGGTTTCTTTGATATGCTGAATCTAAACATGTATTTAGATTTTTGAATTTGGGCCCAGATTTCAAGTTGGTCCAAATTGGGGTCCAAAATTAAACTTTGTTTGATTTCAACAAAAATTGAATATATGGGGTTCTTTGATATGCTGAATCTAACCATGTATTTAGATTTTTTTATTAGTGGGCCATGCTATCAAATTGGTTCATATTGAGGTCAAAAGGGTCCAAAATTAAACTTTGTTTGATTTCATCAAAAATTGAATTATTGGGGTTCTTTGATATGCCAAATCTAACAATGTATTTAGATTTTTAATATTGGGTCCCGTTTTTTTAAATTGGTCTACATTAAGGTCCAAAGGGTCCAAAATTTAACTAAGTTTGATTTTAAAAAAAAAATTAATTCTTGGGGTTCTTTGATATGCTGAATCTAAACATGTGTTTAGATATTTGATTATGGGCCCAGTTTTCAAGTTGGTCCAAATTGGAGTCCAAAATTAAACTTTGTTTGATTTCAACAAAAATTGTAATCTTGGGGTTTTTTGATATGCTGAATCTAACCATGTATTTAGATTTTGGATATTGGACCATAATAGGTAAATTAACTATTTTTAAGTTCTTAGACCACATTCCTTCTGTGTCTAAAACCTATGCTGTGTCAAATATTTAATCACAATCCAAATTCAGAGCTGTATCAAGCTTGAATGTTGTGTCCATACTTTCCCCAACTGTTCAGGGGTCGACCTCTGCGGTCGTATCAAGCTGCGCCCAGTGGAGCATTTTATTTAAATTAGCTTTTAACTTAGTTTACAAAGTGAAAGCAGAGTATTATATAAGATTTCTTTTTATTTACTGTTATCTTTTACAGATTTGTTGGTATTGTTATCTACATGTCAGTTGTAAAACTGTCCACAGTTGATAAATATTGGTCAACTGATGTGTTATACAAGAGCTGTCCAATAAGAGATGTTATGTCAAAGAAAAGATTCCTTGCAATACTATCATTTATTCAAGTGACGTCTCCAGCTGAAGTTGATAAAGGTTAAGTATTTTATTAAAATAAATATAATCAATATTTGAAAAAGAATTACATATTGCTTGCTTATTGTTGTAAACAGGAAATACAGTTGCAAGCTATTCAGTTTTTGTCTCGCCTTGACGGAGTCAAAAAGCGAGACATAGGTATGCTGTTTCCGGCGTCGGCATCAACAATGTATTAGTTTGTGATTAGGTCTAGTTCATGGTGAACCACTAGTGGTAGGTCAATGATTTTTGGTATGCAGTTGTATTAGCATTGGCACATCTCATTACCATGGAGATTATTTGGCCCTGCCCCCTCAGTCAAGGTCTATTGACTTTGAAACTTTTCATAGTTTACATGTATTAGTTTGTGATAAGGTCAATTTATTGGGAACCATTAGTGATAGGCCAATGTAAATTGGTGTTCAGTTGTATAAGCATTAGCACATCTCATTTCCATGGAGATTATTTGGCCCCGCCCTCTCAGTCATGGTCTATTGACTTTGAAAGTTTTGCTTAGTTTACATGTATTAGTTTATGATTAGATTATAGTTTAAGATGAACTGCTAATGTTAAGTCAATGATATTTGGTATGCAAATGTATTAGCATTTGCAAGTATCGTTTCCATGGAGATTATATAGCCCCACCCCTGATCATGGTTCATGGACTTTGAAACTTTTACATAGTTTACACAAGTTCATGTTTGTGTTTAGGTTTGTTTAAAGGGAACGACTTATAATAAGTCAATGGTATGCAGTTGTATTAGCATTGGCACATCTCATTCCATGGAGATTGTTTAGCCATGTACCTTCAGTCATGGTTCATCGACTTTGAATATTTGCATAACTTACATGTTAAAGTATTGCTATTTTAATTTCAACATTGCATTATCAAAATTACAAAAAGGCGAGACATATCTCTGTGTTAACAGTTTATTCATTATATGTACTTAATGACTTTATTTAAAATTTTACATTTGACCATGATTTTTTAAAAAGATAATTTTTATATCAACATTATAATGGATAAGGGGCATGTATGTCATATTAAAAGAATAGATATGTCTTTTTCTATAAACTTTCATTCTTCAACTTAAATACATGGAATTGAAGAAAATGAATACCTACAATGTGTGTTAACTTTTTGTTATCCTTCAACAATAAAACTATTAAAAATTATTAAATTTAAAATGAAAGCTTTCTTTACCTGTTAATTACAACATGAAAAATTAGAAATAGGTGTTGAATAAATGCTAGAAAAATATGCAATCGCCAAAACTAAATTGTTAATGAAATACTTATATTAGAATCCATGAACTACATACATGTAGGATTCAAACTTATGTTTTTGATGAAATAAGTTTGAAAAAAAAATATATTTTAAAACATTTATGCAAAACATATATAATTTTTATTACAAATATATATGTAGTATTGTAGATGATAAACGAATTTGTACTTTTGTTGTCCTCTGTTTTTTTTTTTTTCTATTTTCAGTAAGATGTAAAATCAACATATTATGATGATTGACTGGAGAACACATCGCTGGACGATTGTGAAATTTTATATTTAACATTGCCAACCAGTTGATCTGGGTCCAAAAAATGCATAGCTTTTGGTTAATAATGACCAAGTATAGGCTTTCGATAGACAGTGACAGATGTTTATTACCAAAGCACAATATACATTGAAGGACCACAGTGAAAAGCTTATGTCTAAAATGGAGAATGCTTAAGAACATAGAATAACTAAACTGCTTACTTGAATTTAAAAGAAGGAATTTTATTCATCAAAGATATATATTTTATCATATTTACATCACTGTGCATTTTGTGAATTGTTATTCTTAATAAATTGTTAACTAATTATTCACAAAAATGTGTTTTGTCCTGAATGCAAGATATCTGGATAACAATCTGGCAGCAGAGGAAACATTGCAAACGTTTTGTAAAAGGCTTTATATTTCAAGATATTTTCATTAAATGGATTAGTGATCACAGTTCAGTTAATGTGGTCGTTTCTGTATCTCTCAGATACTATTAGCTATAGTCAACTATATTTGGTGAATGGAATGATTGTTAGGTGTACATGTCCTACTATCAGGTTTCATGTGACATTGACCTCATTTTCATGGTTCAGTTAACAATTTTTGTTCTTGTGTTGTGTTTCTCAGATACTGTTAGCAATATGGTCTCTGTATTCGTGTATGGAATCATTGTAAGGTGTACATGTCTGTCTGTTTTTTCAGGTGACAAGTTAACAAGAATGAGGTATTTGCTGGACCATGTAAAGGAAATATCACAAAGTTTATATTTTCCACACAAAGATATTTCTGCTGATGAAAGGATGGTTGCTTCTAAACATAAATATTCTGGCATTCGGCAGTTTATCAAAGACAAACCAATAAGATTTGGAATAAAATTGTGGGTTCTGGCATGTTCTGTTACTGGGTACACATGGAATTTCTTTGTGTACTTGGGTAAGAAGAGAACAAACATAGTTGACAAATCAAAGGGCTTAGCATACACAGTTGTTACCACTTTGTGTGAAAAATTATATGGACAAGGATTTAGGCTATATGTTGATTCTTTCTACACAACATTACATTTAGCAAATGACTTACTTACAAACAAAGTTTATTTAATGGGAGCTGTCAGATCTAATAGCACAGCAATGCCTTTAGTTTTCAAACAAAGTGTAGACTGGAGTAAACTTGTGTCCAGAGGCGATTTTAGATGGCATAGAGAAGGTTCATTTGTTTTTATACAATGGAAGGATTGTAAGACAGTTACACTTATGTCCCCTTTGCACAAAGGTTCTGATGTAACGTCCTGTTATAGAACTATTTCCAACCGTAGTGCATGGAAAAGGCAGAACATAAAACAACCACTAGTAATTCATGATTACAATGTCAATATGGGTGGAGTAGACTTGTCTAACCAATATTTAAATAAGTATTCATCGTATATCAGAACCCAAAGCCACTGGTGGAAAGTATTATTTTTTCACTGTTTTGACATTATGGTAGTAAACTCCTATATAGTTTTTCAGGAGTTTATAGGAAAGTATCCTGCCCAATTTGAAAACACAACATTTGATTCTAGGTTTGGTCAACTAGAGTTCAGAGAGTCGATAGCATCTGAGCTTATGAATATCGGGAGATCTTCTGTTGAAAACATTGTCACCAAACATATGCCATCTTTCCTTAGTAACAGAAAGGATTGTGTTTACTGTAATGCAAAAGCCAGTATGGATGGTTTACCGTCACCAAGCCACAAAGTGTTTTCATTTTGTAATACTTGTCATGTCCCACTTTGTTGCTCAGCAACAAGAAACTGTTTTTACCAGTGGCATACAGAAGTAAATGTTCAACAATATGTCTCTCAAAATGGAAAATTCAAAAAGAGAAAACTTGAAACTTGATGCCAGTAATTTGGATACTGTGCATGTGGTCGTTTTATCCATTTGTGACTAACCAGTTCTTAATTGATACATTTTTTTCATTTGTTAATTTATAAATGTATATGAATTAAAGCAACTTTCTTGTCCACTGGCAAGTGTTGATTATCAATATAAGTAGTACTCAAGTTGACATCAACAGTTATTTTCATAAAGTTGTTCACCTTGGAAATAACCTTCAGTTATCGAAATTTGAGATTTACATCATTTTAAGAAGACTGTTGCCATAGCAACTAGTATTATTTTGTATTACACTTTTAAAATTTGTATCTGATTTCTATTAAACATTATTTGTGTATGCTTATATATAATTCTTATTATCAAAAACACGAAATCCTTTAATGTATGGCAATTTTTCGTAATTTTTCCCACTTGACTACCGTTGCTATGGTAACCCTTTGACACAGTGAAAAAATTTCTGCATTTTTTGTTTTGTTTATTCCATATTTAGTAAGTACTTGATGAATGTTCATCTTTACAACTCTCAAAAAGCTGAAAAATGAAGGAAAAACCGATGGGATAAGGTATTTTTAAAAAATTGGAATGTTGCTTAGCAACAGAAAAAATACATTATTTAGGATTATAATCATTAATTTTGACAAGATTTGAAAAGCTGACTTTCCATGCTTACTTTAACTGGTAAGAGTTATATCTATTTTCATTTCAAACATATTCAGAAATTGTCACGAAATTTAAAATTTCCATTAAATGACAAGAAAAAACGGGAAATTTCAATACTTAGAGACCTGTCACGTGATCTGTTGCTATGGTAACATTTATCAGATATGTTCATTTTGTAGCCCCAACATATCTGTTCTGAGATAGATGGATAAAAAAAGATATACTTTATTGTAAATAAAGAAATTTATGTGATATTTAGGAACACCTTTAAAAGTGAAAATTTTGCTTAAAAATGCATGAATGGGAAGGGGTTAACATTTGTGGAAATCGTAGTCGTGTGCGATACCTACATGTATGACCCTTTGAAATTCACCCCTCAAGACAATTTACTGTTTTGTTGACATCTGTTTATTATAAATACAATGTGAACATCCTGATTATTACCTATTATAATTTCACATTTGTATGGTTATGAATTCATTTTCAGTAAATATATAATACATCATGTAATTTGGGAAATAAAAATATTCTATTCTATTCTATTCTATTCTATTATATATAAAAATATTTTTGAGGAACAAATTAACTTTAAAATTAATATTGAAACCGACATTGTATTACTTAGCTTATTTTCAAGATAATTATGAATTTCATGACAAATAAGTAGATATTAAAGTTGTTTTACATATAATTGTTCAAGAAAATACGAAATATACTTTAAACATATAAATATGGTAAATCAAAGACAAATTTATCTCAAAACTTAATGATCACTTTTCCTGTACCCTTTTGTCTAGGGCTTTCTGTCCTGCATTCTCCAACTGGTAATAAACATGGATATATTTATTAAACATATTTATTCTAAAACCAGTTGTTGGCATGACACGGGTTATGTTCTTCTCATATATTTTATGATGGTATAATACTAAACCCCTAACAGGAAGGATTGTGCCTGATATTCATATGATGAAGACATAATCTTTCAATCAGTTTAATTGAGGTCTGGAGCTGGCATGTCAGTAACTGCTAGTAGTCTGTTGTTATTTATGTATTATTGTCATTTTGTTTATTTTCTTTTGTTTCCTATTCTGACATCGGACTCGGACTTCTCTTAAACTGAGTTTTACTGTGCGTACTGTTGTACGTTTGTTTTTTCTACATTGGCTAGAGGTATAGGGGGAGCGTTGAGATCTCAAAAAACATGTTTAACCCCGCCGCATTTTTGCGCCTGTCCCAAGTCAGGAGCCTCTGGCCTTTGTTAGTATTGTATCTTTTTTAATTTTAGTTTCTTGTGTATAATTTGGAGTTTAGTATTTCGTCCATTATCACTGAACTAGTATACATATTTGTTTAGGGGCCAGCTGAAGGACGCCTCCGGGTGCGAGTTTCTCGCTGCATTGAAGACCCATTGGTGGCCTTCGGCTGTTGTCTGCTTTATGGTCGGGTTGTTGTCTCTTTGACACATTCCCCATTTCCATTCTCAATTTTATATAGTAGATAAGGAGATGTTGTATGATTGTAAATGAGAAACTATCCACCCGAGACTAAAGGACGAGGTTGTTAAACAACTATAAGGCACTGTATAATAATCAACAATGACCAGAACCCATACCGTATTGTGTGGTGAGAATAAAAGGCACAGCATGACAAATTCTGAAATTTTCATAAGAGAAAACTAATGCCATGAGTTATGTTCTAATTTATTTGAAAATCAGGAGATGTGGCATGATTGCCAATGAGACAACCATACACCATACACCAGAGTTCAAGTGGCAAAGATATTTTATAAGCAATTATAAGTCCACCGTACGACCTTCAACAATGAAATATTATAATGCATTATATAGTCAACTATAAAATGTCCAACATGAAAAATTTGAAACAGTGTAAACATGTTAAATGAGAAAACTAAAGGCCTTTGAGATTATTTTATAATTAATCATAGTTTATCTCAGGTGCACTATTTAAAAGATAAAGAGATGTGGTATGATCTCCAATGAGACTATCTTCCAGACTGATCATTTAATAGCTAGTCAACAGATTGATGTAAAGTTCAACTTCACTGGAAATTCATAAATTTCAAAAACTATAAAGAATTAGGTGTGACGCTAAATTCGTCAATAAACTATACAGCCTTTTCTTCTGCTGTGTATCATTGTTTGTTGTTTTCCCCATACAAATTTAAAAATCAACAAGTATTGAAAACACATAATTTCCTATAGATTTAGATTAACAAGCAAAATAAGTCAGTGTAGGTAAACAAATTCATGAAAAGCATTATATATATTTTGATTGATTGGTGTTTAACGCCACTTTAAGCACTATTTTGACTATTGTGCTATTTCCTGGAGGTCTGTGTATATTGGTGTAGGAAGTTGGAGTGCCATGAGAGAACCACCAAACCTTTGATAGTAAAACTGACAATCCTAGACAATTAAGATTGGAGTATTTACATGATTAAATAGCATGCTTAATATACAGGTAGATCTATAGGTTAAAGTGCACAAATGTGATACTTTTTTTTGTGTGCAAATGTAACATATGTCATGTATGTTAATCCCCAAATCTATGCAAATGTAATACACCCGTTTTTGCAGTTTTAGACATGTACCAGACAGAAACAAAAAATGTTAAGAAATATCATGGGATATGACAAAATAATGTCTTAGCAATGATAAATTTTACATTTTTTCCTACCAGAATTCATCTCTGCATTCAGTTACATTGTATAGGAAAAACATATCTTTAAATGGGAAATTTTCAAACCGAAAGGGACACATGGGCCACTTTTACATAACAAAGTGTTTTTTTTTTACATCAAAATGGACGACTTTCGAGTTTGTGCACTTTCCAGTCAGTTTCATATGTCACAATGCTTATGTTAATATGTCACAGTAGGAACCGATTGCGCGGGGCAGCTGTTTGGTAACTCCTTCTTAAAAAAACTTGAGATTGGTGTATAAAAATAAAACTTTGACTTCTGATTGTATAAATAAAATGTTGAAAAACCATTTATAGCAAATGCTTTACTTTTTCCATATAAAACAATGTTAAGTTCTATTCGTCCGATCTTGGACTATTACACTAATATAATAGTCTACATCATGTACACATGATACATGGTCTAAGTTCGACAGGCAGCTCCCTTGTTATGCTTGTCACTGATAATGTTACACAGCTGAGCTGCCCAGTGGGGGATTCAAAAGGGGGGTATTCCAGGGTTGGAACACCCCTTTTTTGATGATCAATGCTTTTGAATGGGGATCCGACCCTGCTGTCCATGTTTATTTTGATGCTAAGGCTAAATTTAATACCATTAATGCTTGAAATTGAAGAGCTTCTCGTTTTAGATTATTTTGTTTTACATGTCGAAGAACAGGAATTTCAATGAACAGTTGTATAACCAAACACCCTTCTTGACATCTTGTGAAAGTCGTCGGATTTAAACAGTTAATGATCATTCAACTAGTTCACAAATCAAACAAACACTCTTGTAAAGTAAGGAATGTATAAGTATATCACTCGAAACTGTCAAAATGTTTTCAAAATATATACTTACGTTACTTCAGTCGGACCATGGAAGTATTATATTGACAGGAACTCCAACGAAAAATTAGCACATTCCCATCCCACTGATTTCTATAAGAAAATAAAAGGTTCCGACTCAGTTTGTCAAGTACGTGATAACTCCTTTGTGGGGTATCTGCGATGCCGCCTTCGTCTGTTCTGTTAACTGAAGCTGGTCTTATCACGTGATTTGGTATCGAGTGTCTTATCTACCTACCAATGTAAATAAACACGGAAACTCCCGTGGTTATTTGTGAATCGCCACATGAATAAGACACCTGTTTCCGTTCAATAAATGAAGGAAAAAGCTGAAAAGATCTAAAAAAATCGGTCCATATTTAACAGAATGACATAAGAAAATTAACTGCATTCGGAAAGAGGGCAAGCTTATTTTTAGTTTTGTTTAATATGTTTTAATCATTGGAACTTGGAAATCGGGAAATATCCGATATCAAAATTTACATGTACCTAAAGTAGGGTGTTTGCGGAAAACAATGTGATGCGCGTGTAGTGTGTAAGATGGCGAAGGATAGCTCAAATTAAGATAAAGGTTGTCTGACAGATTTTTTTTACGAATAGCTTAAAATATTTCTGGATGCATTTAAAGAACGATCACCACGATGGGCCCTAAGCAGTATAATCTTTTTTTTATTCTTAAATTTATTTATGTGTGTATAAATGCTTAACAGTTCTGAAACATCTTACACCGTATGTTAAGCAATTTATGTTTTGTTTCTTGTTGAATTGCATGAAAGATTTGTCATTGGACTATCAGTAAACAATTAATCAAAATATTTGATATTTTTTCCGATCAAAGCCATTTAACCTTCCCCGGCACCCGCCGCTACGGGGAACCAACTTTTGAATTAAATTTTTGTTGGAAATATTTTCAGTAAACACTTAAGTTAGCAGTAAAACGCGATAATAATTGCTGCTAAAAACTTTTTCCGTTTACTTTTTATAAGAATTTTATGATTTTCAAGCCTAGCATGTACATAACAGTTATGCGTGTTTAGCCGCCGGCCCTCTCATGAATAAAAATCTTACTATTTAGATTGATTGTAACTTAAACTGAAAGTTTATGGCTTGTGAGTATTTTTACTCTTCAGGTTTTTATTTTTGGTATACACGGTCGTGGGGATTTCGTTTATTTCTTTTTATTTGTTTTTACGCAGCAAAACCAGTAAAAACTGACATATTTGTCATTCAGTGACATGGTCGGTAAATGTCATTTCCTTGACAATTAAGTACACATCCGGTTATTTCGGTATGTTCCGGAATTACGATCAATCACGAGGTCCACAAATTTGATCGGAACCCATGCATCCATATGAGATTCATATGACATGTCGAGTTAATTAACAGATACTTGACGATTTTGCGGCATCGCACTTTAAACGTTTGAAGTCCGCTTGTTGGAGTTCCTGTCAATATAATACTTCCATGGTCGGACACAGTAAGTAACTGTCAAAAGACAAATGGCGCGAAATCATAGCGTGGATATTTTCGAAAGCTATCGGGATTTTTCATTATTCTAATCTTTACGGCTGAACTCTCAGTTAATTATCCGAAATTCAAATGGTTCCATACAAATATTTTAACAGTTATTATTCATGTTATTTTTACCAATTTATGAAAATGAAACGCATGTTAACAAAAACGTGTATCCACAGTCCCGTTGCCGATTATGTCTCTTTATATTTATTTGTTTATTATTGTTATTAATTTTTTTTCCGCTTTTTTATTACGATTCCTCTGCTAATCAAAGGGAAGCTATCCTCATATTATTTTGATACACTGAAAAGTACTGGACAACGATTCTATCGATGAACTGACGTGTACTAAAATGTACTTAACAGTACTAGATTTAACGCTACGCGTTTTTTCTTAATTACCTGAATCAGTACTGACTGGTACTTAATCGATCGCGATAGTTAGTGTACTGAACATGTACTTAACAACTGAAAAAGATCTTGACATTTTTCCTTGCGGTGAATTCAGAGTCGTTCAGTTTAAAATGACCGTTTCAGTAGTAAAACCCGTTACTAGTGTATAAACTCATCATAGATACCAGGATTTTAATTTTATATTTACGCCAGTCGCGCTTTTCGTCTACAAAAGACTCATCATTGACGTTTGAATCCAAAAATGTTAAAAAAGCAAAATAAAGTACGAATTTGAAGAGCTATTATATTAATATTTCAAACTTTCGATCACACCATGGGGTTTGAAAATAAACATGTGTAATACCTTAGGAATTCACCAGGGTTAGAAAATTGACAATAATTCAAACTATATTAGCATGAAACTTTGTCATCACTTGAAAACAAATGGATTTTAATATAAGTTTGGCAGCAGTTGTAACAAATGAAACAAGAGCTGGCCAGCCTTCAAACGATAATTCGTGTTTTCTGATGAGTTTGCTTTGTTCGGTATTTATTTTCGTTTTGCCATGGCGTTATCTTTACTTTTAGACATGTGTGTTCCTCTTTGTTTTAGATTACCATAGCCGTATTTGGCAAAACTTTTAGGAATTTTGGTCCTCAATGCTCTTCAACTTCGTAATTTATTTTGCCTTTTTAACTTTTTTGTATTCGAGCGTCACTGATGAGTCTTTTGTAGACGAAACGCGCGTAAATACAAAATTTAATCCTGGTATCTATGTTGAGTTCATTTACAACCACTGGGTCGATGCCACTGCTGGTGGAGTTTTTATTCCCCGAGGGTATCACCAGCCCAGTAGTCAGCACTTCTGTGCTGACATGAATTATCATTGATATGGTCATATTTATAAATTAACTGTTTACAAAACTTTTGAATTTTTGAAAAACTAAGGCTTTTCTACCTCAGGAATAGATTACCTTAGCTGTATTTGGCAAAACGTTTAGGATTTTTGGTCCTCAATGCTCTTCAACTTCGTAATTTATTTGGCCTTTTTAACTTTTTTGGATTCGAGCGTCACTGATGAGTCTTTTGTAGACGAAACGCGCGTCTGGCGTAAATACAAAATGTAATCCTGGTGTCTATGATGAGTTTATTTATTATCATTTCTATTTATAAACTATTTTATCGAAAAATATATACTGATAAATAACTACTCAAATTTTCCATGAGTTTCGCATTTTCATTTTTGGTTTTGAGAGTTTATAACGGCGCTTTGGAAATACCAATTGTATAAAGACTAAAAAGCCTTATTTTAAGTTGTGGTAATGCAAAAATTATTTTAGAACTGTTGAATTTAGTTGTGAATAGTTGAAGCTTAAAATCCCTGTCGATACACTTTAAACAACTAAAATTTATTCCTTTGTTATGATATGAAACCACTTATTCATAACACCATTGCCTCTATGTTAATTTCTGCAATTTCAAGCATAAATGACTACTTTGTTTTAAGTTCAAAAAAGGAGAAGTCATTTCATGTCAAAACTATACCTTATCCTGACTTGTGATGAAAAAATCAACATACCTTTAATTGCATTTTAGAACGTACTGGTTCCCGGAAGATTGATAGTACAAAACAGGTACTTCTGATCTGAACAACAGGCAAAATGTGCCCTTCTATGATAATCATTAATATATTTTTTCATTATTCAAAAGAAAAGTTCAACAAGGGTTCTACAGTGATTCCATGTCCCTAAGATTTTATTTGATACTAAAACTACGCAAATAGTTCACGTATTTACAAAGCTACAGTTATGCGTAGTAACTATTTTGGTTAAAATATGTACTACTTTCTTGGATGTTCTTTTCGACCGGGCCCGAATTAGAGGTTCTATACCTTATAAATAATCTTATCATTTTTCTACCACCAAGCGTCACATGACTTTCAATATATTTCATCAATTATCTATCAAATCTAGTATTCCTTACGCGATTGTCATAGTAATGATTAAAATGTTCATCATAAACACATAATCCCATTTCGACACGTTTTTTTTTTTGCTGGACAGAAGATAATATGTCCCAGGATTAAAGTTTAACAATATATCATTAACCATTTTACCCATTTTATTTGAACGGTTATCATACATATAGCCACAATTATTTCCTTGTTTTTTTAAAAGTTAACATAAGACAGTCTTAAACAATGAACTATGAAATTAAACTCGAATTTTTCTAAATTCACAATTTCATGGTGTTCTTTATTTAGGTTTTAAATAATGATATTTCGATACACTAAAACAAGTTTTTCTTATAACAATGAAATTAAATAGAACCGAAAGCAGATGTTTTGGGAATTTCCGTCATCGTATTAAGGAAAATACATTCGACTGTTACTAAAATTTTTTTTATGAAAATGACAGATTAATGGGATATTCTATACTTTGACTAAAACAGAATTAGGTCGTTTAAATTTCATCAAAATTTTGACGAAATATTTATTTTGACCTGTTGACCAAAATATAAGAATTACATGACAATAAAACCACAAAATTTACAGAAATAATTTCAATAGATATGTAACAATTTGACAAACAATAACTTTGATCATTGAGAAGCTTGATTTTTACTTTGCCAATAGTATATGTTTAAAACGTTCAGCTAATTTTAAAGAGTTGAAATTACATTTTTGTTAAATTAGCGAACCAGTAAAAACGAAATATAAACGAAAGTAAAAATTCCAGGATTTATATTTTATATCTTTATTTGAGTTAATATGTAAATCTAAATTCAATATTCGGGATATCCAGTCTGATATTATCTTTATTTTTTGAAATGAGTGAAGAGATACATCTTTTAACGAAATGAGTAATCAAAGATATATCTAACTTTTGATTTGTTGACAATTCAGTGCTGTTATCTTAACCATGTTTACTTATGGTCGATATTTGTTTATCAACGTCCTTTTTTCAAATTTAAACGATAAGTTATACATTGTTACATACTATTTTTGTTAACATTGCATCTTGAATGCTGCTGTACTAATTCTAATTTTTAACGGCTGTATCCGGCATCTCTCAAGTTATTATATCGCTAACATTACTGTGAGTTATTGTTATACGTGGTTCGTGTCGCTTGAGGTGAACGACGAATTTATATTTATAACAAGATACACATTTTCGATAAGCTGATATGCTATTTTTTTAACTGTTAGAAAGCTGAAATAAAATTTAAAAAAAATCTTATTATACTTTTAATCCTTTTTTAATCTACTGTTTTAATCAATTTTACAGAACCAACCACACAAAATGCATCACTAGCTTTGTATCATTATCTATGTTGGAAAATTGTTGGAACAAAGGAGCATGTGAAAACAATCAGAATGATGAACTCAGTCAGAGACCATTTACATAGCGACAAGAAATGGACAACAATCACCAGTGGAAGTTTTGGAGAGGGATTAGGGATGAAAGGTAGTGATTTAGATATTATGACGGTTGCGAAATTAATTGAAATTTGTGAAAACACACACATGAATTTAAATGCTGATAAAATACATTTTACAATGGAAATGGTAGATACAGAGCCAGGTTTCACTAAGTTACGGCTAATGCACAATAGTGACCAGAGTATCATAGAATTCTGTGCTGAGATAGGTAGTGAATTCTATTTTTCAAACCATTTATTTAAACAAGCACTTTCAACCGATATTTTGTCGACTGTTCATGGACCATGTGTATCAGACGAACGTGGTAGTTTTGACTTGGCATACTGTTTATATAGTAAGTTATGGATAACACCAGCAAAACAATGGATAACACGATCAAACCATTCATGGCCGAGATACGATGTTAAACAGGATATTGTTAATCATGGGGTTCTCTTTGTACCTGTAGGTGTGAAAGGATCTGCACAAGAAGAATTAGAATGGCGCATATCATTTTCCGTTGGCGAAAAACTACTTATTCATACATTTACACATACACAATTACTATGTTATGCCCTTATGAAAATTATTCAAAAAGACGTTATATCTTTAGATATAGATTGTAAAGAATTGATTTGTTCGTATTTCATGAAAACAGTTTTGTTTTGGATATGTGAAGAATTACCTCCATCAGAATGGAAACCTGAAAACTTGATATCTTGTTACATGCGATGTTTTAGGAGACTAATATATTGTGTTAAATACGGAGTTTGTCCGCATTATTTCATTCCTGAGAATAATTTATTCGAGAATAAGATACAAGGACAGGCACAGAAAACACTTTTAAACAAGTTGAATATTCTAAACAGTTATGGTTGGCAATGCATCTTATTGTCAGACCAATTCTCAGAATTTCGGGGATCGTCATTTGATGTAAGGAAGCAGGCAGATTATGTACATGTCAGCAGTGTTGAAAAACTATTAACCAACACTATGTTTGAGGCAGACATTTTCCAGCTGCAATGTTATTTTCTTTTGGAAAAAGTGATACACAAGGTATTGTTCAGTAACAGTTCAAAAATCAAATACCTGTACACATACTATATGTCAAAATATATTTTTGAAAGTAGCAGATTACTGCCATTCGAGGATGTGTTCGGTAATAAATCTAATTATAAACAGTACACTTCTGATATACATTTTCTGCTGCTGAGCACACGTCATGACGCTGTATCTGGATGGCTGATGTTAGCTTCGTTTTTCTACAGAATTAAACAATACAATACGGCTCTTTACATTGTCCAGTATGCTTTGTTAAAATGTACTCCGGAAAAACTTTATCACCACATGATTTTTTCAGATATTAATTATGGCCTTTTAAATTTACATTTATTTAAAAAAATGACTATTGTTCAGTTGTGGAGATTTTTGTACTTAAATTTGGTGATATTTACTCCAAACTCCACGTTAATACCGGATGAACTGCAAATTGAATTGGAATGTAGAATGCCTCCAGTTGCATATGGTCATTTTCTTCGTTTTCTATGTCATTATCATTTAAAAAATAGCAGACAATATCGAGATGACCTCAGGAATTTACAGTTGACCATAAGGGAAAACTATGTTATAGCAAATACCAGGGTGCAAGCTTCCTCTTGCAACCTCCTAGGTATAACTTTGGAACTGTTAGGAGACATAGAATCAGCGAGACAAGCTTTTATGCAATCTATAGAATTAATTCCAGATCAAAGGGAGAACAGTGCATTCCAGAGATTGTCATTAATAAGCTGAATGTGTATATTGCTATGTTAATTAATTGTTGGATACGCCTGTTAGTCTTATGTTTTTTTGTCTATAAAGAATATTTTTTATTAAAAAATACCTTAAACAATGAGTTTCCAAATACATGTATACTTATGTTTTAATATTTCGAAATAGCAAAAAAGGGGTTAATACTTACTTAGCTAATGTTTAATTTCAAGTACCTTTGATGGTTATACTACCAATTTTACAGAACATTATGCGCAATTGGGGCAAATACTTTCTCTTCAGTGATGCTCTTATCTTATAAGTTTAAGAGGGAAAACAATATGCAAACGCTGAGGAGGTGATATGATCAAAAGGACCAAACGTTAAACCCGAACGAAAATCAGATGTGAACCAGAGAAATATAAATTCCTTAATTCAAAATGAATTCGGAAGTTGATAACAGCAAATTTGGAAATAATAATATATCCGTAATGTCATACAAGTACAAAAATACTAGCTACTGAGCTAGTGATATGCTCAGTGACTTACGGTTTGATTGTAGTAAGCTCAGTATTTCTAAACCAATATAATATGATTATACTTATATATACATACAGATATGTTTCAAGAATACATGAAAATATAATTCAAAGATTTCATCAAGTGGAAATGAGAAACATTCAAGTAGAAAATATAATAAAAACTCTGCTAACCAGGATAGAGCTACTGCCGATGCAAACATCATTATCTAATAAACTCAACATAAAATTAACCCATTACAAGTTCACTCTAATTTCAACATTCTCAATGAGCTGATAATTGGTATTAAAAATAATTCCTGTTAGGAAAAGTAGATAATAAGCTCAGTAATTAGAATCCAACTATAATTACAAAACAATCTAACAACAGCAAACAAACAAATAAAAATCAATCTTGAAAGCCCAAATTATAAACACGGTTATGGGAGTTTCATCCATGCTCATTGTAAACAATATAGAGAAATATACAAGACGCTTCAAATGAAAATCAGTACCGCAGTTACAAACATGCTTATACTGCATACATAAATGTAGACTTATAGCTTGCTGTTCGGTGTGAGCTAATGCTCTGTGTTGAAGGCAGTACATTGACCTATTATTGTTAACTTTTTAAACTATGCGACCTGGATTGTCTCATTAGTACTCATGCCACATTTTTATTTATATTTGAACAGAATATATGTAATCGTATTGAAATTCAACCTAATTCAATGCGCAGAAGTTTACCGATGTTCAAATCTGGTAAATTTATTATGACTAGTCATTTCAAGGAAACAAACAAAAACCGAGGGAACAGCATAACTCCAAATGAGCAAGAACTGGTGTATTGACAGGGTAAGCGTCTCCTGCTATGCATGCAACAACGGTCATGCGAATTCACACTCAGTCAAACTGTCACAATAGGGAATAAGAAACGACCGGTGATATTACAGATCAGACGACTATTATCATAATCATGGTATTTTTAGGTGTTAGAGACCGAAAAAATGTCTAGTGAGTTGAAACACCGACACAAAGTATAGGTCAACACATTCATAATGATGACCATAAAACTGAAGTAGTGTCTTTTACAGTCGTTCGTCATAATAACTCATTTGGAACAGTTTATGTACAAAATTGATAACATTACGGAAACTATTCCAAACCCTAAAATTTGAATACGACATGCATAATGACAAGAATTCGCAACCAAAATTAACTAGAAATACAATCACAATTTACAGAAATTCCCAATACAAAGGAAACGGTATAAATTAACGGTCGCTTCCTGATACAGCCCACACCTAGTTAATGATATCGCCGATTTTAATACCCGTCAATCTAATATTTGCTTTGGTCATCCTATCTTTTTATTCGAGCGTCACTGATGAGTATTTTGTAGACGAAACGAGCGTCTAGCGTACACAATTATAAGCTAAGTTTCATTGGTGACTTTTTATTAGTACCCATATACTCCGCCAGCCCTAATCTCAGCAAACATAAGTAGCTGAACGTGTTATTAATGAGAGTGAAACCTCAGATTAAGTTTGACAATGTTGATAAACAGAGTTACAAAAACATTGCTTCTGAATTTTCATAAAGAATTCCAAAAAGGCAGTAAGAGATGTAACTAAAGCACTTATAGAGTTCAATGAAATCATTGCAAAATCTACTTAAACCATTAAAATAAGCAAAAGAAGACTAAAACTGCAAATGATAAATTATCAAATTAAAGATGTTATTAAAAAAGAAAAAGATAATTTTGTATGAATCAAACTTTTATGAGACCAAAATATCCTGAAAGTATAAACCTGAAAAAGAAAAGAAAAAGCAAACTGGACAACACTTAAAGTACAGATAAGAATTAGCAAAACGGATAATAGAGCTACGTTAGAATCTCATTATCCAGAACAGTAAAATGTTTAGTGCTTGTAAATTAAACACGATCTATGTAAGCTGATCAACCATTTGAATAAACATTCTCAAAGGATATCAATTCAACATTAATAAGATCTTAGAATATTGTTTCGAGACTAACTTGTTTACTTAACAATAAATTAAAACATAACGAAAATTGTATTCATATGCAGTTATTAACGCTTCCTGTTCCTTTTTTTTTATCCTGTCGAAATATTTTCGAACTGCACAGGGACATATTTTTCTAGATTGTTCATGACGTCTTCCTACTAAATCCATTGGATGTGTACCAAATAAACTTGATATCAAGAAACTTGATAAAGTCTCTAATGCATCAGACCATTACCCGAATAAATTCCTCTAACATCCTCATCATTTAAAGCAAGAAAACGAAATAATTGGACATAGGAAACTTCAGATTAAGTGAGTCAAAGTCGATAAATAGAGTTACGAAAACAACAATGCTCCTGGAAGTTAAAACAGAAAGTCAGAAATAGTCGGTAGAAGATGTAACAAAAGCTTTTATCAATTTCAATGAACTCATACAATCTACTGAAGCAGCAACACAAACAACTATATAGGAACAGGAAGACGAAAATATGATAACGTAATTATTGATTAAACTAAACATGCTGTTGTAAATAAATTCACTGATGATTCCCAAGTAATGAAATATTGTTACTGTTGTATTTTGAAATTTATTTTAAGTTATCAGAAGTTATTCATAGTTTTAAATATATTTCAATATGCAGTTAACGTCCATTTTACTTTAAGTTTTTAGCTGTATCGCTAACGTCAAATATGGCGAAACTCTGTCGTGTGTTGTTCAGACCGTTACTGTTGGGTTATTATTCTGTACCCGAAAGTCTACACTGATGATTTCTTAATTGGAAAAAATGACATGTTAGATTGGTTTAGTCACGATAGTTTATTAGAATAAGCATTTTGAGTCGAGGCCTCCTATATTTTCTAAAGCAAGGATCTCGATGATTCCTATAGAGGTAAGAAGCTGCTTTTAGCTGTATGCTCGTATATTTAATAAGTAATTGCCGTATGTAAGCGGTAAGAAGCAGCGCAGATAGCTGCAAGCCTCGCATTCCTGTGATTTATTTGCATTGTAAAATTTAAGATATTCCCGTTTGATCCGTACAAAATACAAAGAAGATTGATATTTTAGAAGCCATACCCTTATGTAAATGACATAGTTTTAGAACATTGTACATGTATGTAAACATATCAGCTGTTAAAGAAGTTTATTAAACGTATCATTTTCTACAATGAATTATTTATTTACACTACCAGTGCTGATGGAGAGCAGACATCAGAATTGACGGCCGTATTTATTTATCCCTCGCATAGGTACAAGTTTTATGAGTTTATTTGCATTTCTTTACTTAAACTAAACAAAACACGTAAAAAAGCAGAACTTGCAATAAACGCTATCAAAGAGAAAAAAAAAAGCTATCTTTCTGTGAATGGAAAATAAATGGAAGACCAAACTATCTAGACAGTATATACCCGGGGAAAATACACAACTGACAGCCCATGAACATAGAAGAATGCAGATTAAATCTAATTTAAAGGGAAATAAAAGAACGCCAGAAACGGATTAATGCGAGATCATCAAACAGAAATTATCAAAATTCTGAGAGGAAATGTATCACGGTACATAGATTGATTATGTATATGACAAGATCTACCACAATGAAGACATCATAAATGGTTGGCGAACACATTTTTATGGACTTGCTAGAAAGGAACACGATCCAAATTATGACTCAGACTATTTATATTAAAAAGAAAATGAGGCTAAACTGATAGTTGACATGGGCAAAGATCGTTTCAAACATAGTCCTATACCAGACGATGAGATTGGATAAACAATATAAGGTTTTAATATGAATAAGGATGCTAAACACTTTGGTATAAATGCAAAAAACATCCCATACGGTGACCTTCAGTTGTTAACATCTACACCATCTGGTCTCTGGTGGACAGTTGACAATCATAACACATAAGTTAACTTTATATTACAAAATCAAATACACGTTTTCATCAACTTTCAAATAAAGATTCCGATCCAAATTATGAGACAGATAATATCTAATTTAGTAGAAAAATTAGGCTAAAATAATAGTTGACATATGTAAAGATAGTTTCAAGATGGCTTTAGCTATCATTATTTGTCATTTAGCTCTTCAACTGTTTCGGTTCTCATATATCCGTGAGCGTTCCTCGTGAAGGTAAATACAGAGAAGCGCTTCGGACGCATGAAATTAATAACGTGATGTTTTCATTTTTAGAAGCAAAGTCCTTAAATAGACGCTGAGATTGATGAAACAATATTAGAATCTAATAGGAATAACGGTGAACTACTAGTATTACAATTGTAGTTGCTGCCTAAATCAAACACACATATTACAGACTTTCAAAGCTTCTAATGAAGTTATGGATATCTCTTTGTAACTTACGAAATAAGCACAATCGACATATTCTAAACTCACATGAAAAGACATATTAGCTATCATCATCACTTGACATCCAACGTCATCGTCGATTTTAATCCCTAAACGTTTTACATTTGCATGTCCTCCTTTGACACTACTTGGCTAAACTTAAATGATCTTCATATGCCCAAATAGGGCAAAAACATGGTCACCATATGTATGTTTATCAATTTGAAAAGTACTTTTTTCAAACAACATTTTTATATAGAAAAATGTAACATGATTAATTGTTTGAAGTCCTTCTAAAATGATTCATCATTTAATGTTTATTAGCCGGCTGACATGGCTTTTTTGTCAGCGTATAGTTTCCATGGGGACTTACATTTTCATATTCTCTGAAACCAATTACCTCTGTAAAGCCCATCTTATATACACTTGGAAGGGATGCTAAATATACGCTAATCTACAAAAAAAATCGCATTTGGTTCCAATTGCACGAAATACATTTGGAAATTTAAAATAAAAAAAAAAACAGAGCAATACATGTTTAAGCTTTAAAGGTTAGATCATTGAGTGAACTTTTGCAGATGATACTCAAATTGGAAATTTGTCGTCGTTGAGGGCACATGGAAATTCTGTGGAAAATTACAGGTTCAACTTTTTCATTAAATAAACGAGTCTTATCCGAAATAGATTTTACAGGAATAAGGTATGATGTTTTTAACATAAAAACATTATCAAAAACGTAATCTTATTTGAAAAAATAAAATAATCGTCTCTTAAAATACATGACGAAATATTTTGAAATTAAATAGGTTTGATGACTAAGCTTAAGACGTCTTCCACAAAAATCCTCATTTAATTTTGATTTGGTGACAAACATGACGGCATTGATGGCACAGAATTCTTTTTTCTATGGAAAATCACACGTTTTATCTTTTGTGAAACCTCAAGGCGTATTCAAAATAAGCAGGAATGACGGAAGGATCATTGAGCTATCTTCAAAAATAGTAATTTCGACAAGAATGGACGAATAGTCTGGCCCAATAGTCTTCTTTTGGTATTTACATAAGAAAATATGTTCAAATAAACAAAAGATTGTTGTTTCGGAGACCTTCAAAAACATTTGTCATTTAATGTTGATCTGTTAGTAAAATTGCCGACATTGGTTGCAAATAGTTCACCTTGACATTATAAGGAATATAACATGTGTATCTTCTTCTCTGACCACATGCTGAAACCTTTGGAATTCAATGACTTAAATTGTCATTCCAGGTGTACGAATGGATTTCTATCAAGTATTTTTGTTTAAGACCGACACATGGTTTATATTGTAAATGTGTGCCCAAGTCATGAAATATTATTACTTTGTATTTTGAGATTTTGTGTAAGTTGTCAGAAGTTATTCCTAGTTGAAAGTATATTTCAATCAGCAATTAAAGTACGTTTTACTTTAAGTTATTAGCTGTATCGATAACGTCATGTATGGCGCAACTTTGTCATGTATTATTCAGAATGTTACCGTTGGGTCAATATTCTAAGCGTGAACCCGAATGTGTACACTTATTAGCTCTGAACTGTAAGAATTGACATGTCTAGATTCGTTGAGTCACAATAGTTCATTATTATAAGCGTTTTGAGTCGAGGTCTCCTATATTTTCTGTCATGTTTGACGTTATGTTTTTCTTCCTGCTGAGAATATTTACTTCCGGTAATTTAAAATAAATACCAGTGCAACGTCATGTTCGTTAGTCTTTGCTGTGTTTACATTTGGCTTACAGCAAGGATACCGGGGGTTCCTAGAGGTAAGAAGCAGCGCATTTAGCTATATGCCTCGCGGTATATTTTATGAGTAAGAATCGGAGTAAAGAGGTAAGAAGCAGCGAAGATAACTGTTAGCCTTGCATTTATTTACATTGTAGATTTTAAGAAAATTCCGTTTGGTCCGTACAAATTAAAAGAATGTTATTTTAGTAGCTCCGCCCCGTATGTAAACTATATTGTTGTTAGAATATTGTACATGTATCGAAATAGATTAAAATTGAGAATGGAAATGGGGAATGTGTCAAAGAGACAACAACCCGACCACAGAACAGACAACAGCAGAAGACCACCAACAGGTCTTCAATGCAGCGAGAAATTCCCGCACCCGGAGGCGTCCTTCAGCTGGCCCCTAAACAAATATATATACTAGTTCAGTGATAATGACTGTTCTAGAACATGTAGAAGTTTAATAAACGTATCATTTCTAACTATTGATTATGTATTCGCGCTACCAATGCTGAGAGAGAGCAGACAACTGAATTGACAGCCGTATTTATTTATCCCTAGTAAAGTTTCAAGTTTTATGAGTTTATTCGTATTTGCTTGTTTTCAAACTAGATAAAAACGTAGCAAGAAGCAGAAATTACGATAGAAACTAATGTATTCTGGTTGAAAAAAAACTCCTCTGAAACTCCATTACAGAGTTCGTAACACAAATGGATTTATGATTTGGGGACGTAATACAATCAATTATACCTGTTCTGAATCTTCCGTTTAGTCGAAGTGACTATAAAAGCTATCTGAATGAAGCATCAACTAGTTTCCGATTTCATTATTTTGTATATACACTAAACCGAAAACAAAACTATAAGATTGCTAGATGATTTCGCTGATGCTTGTTATTAGGTTTTCCAAGACGATTTCAAATTGTCAAAAGGGTTAAATGAACAAGATAGAACAATTCATTGCGCATTTAAATTGACTCTACGGTTGACAGATTCAGTGACTAAACCCTTTAGACAAGAGTTTATTCTTCCATCTAGCAACCTGAGGTAAAATTTGTATTTTTTGATAAAAGATTTCAAACCCAGTCCTTTTTTTATTACAATGAGCAAACAAATTATTTTCAATAAAAAAAGTGGCGAAAGATACAAACGAGAGGTTCAAAATTAACAAATCAGAGGAAATCAGACAATGCTTTGGCAAAACAGAAGGACGACAAACAGACAGGTCAACAAAACACCACACAAAAAATCAATCAAAGACAAAGCAGCAGGCACACGCCATAAATCGGTTCTGAACCCATATAGCCCGGGTGAATAAGCAGATCATTCTCCACAAATGGAACCCTTTCTTTTGTAGAACATTAATTACAAAGAGTCAAGTACACTACGATTATTGAGAGTGGTTAAACAAGGCCATAAAATCAAGAAAGGTATAAATTACAAAGTTACCAAATACGAAATCAGATGAAAGAAATATTTCTGTTTTTTGTTGTGAAGATCAACAAATAAAAGGAAAAAGTAAAATCACAAAAAATACTGAACTCCGAGGAAAATTCAAAACGGAAAACCCCTTGTCAAATGGCAAAAAAAAAATCAAAAGCTCAAACACGAATTGATAACAACTGTTATTTTCTAATTTGTTACCTCAAACGAATGTAAAGTATTTATGAAATAAAAACAAACACTTCTTTCATAGGAATAGTTAGTCAGCATGTGCAGCTTACTGTGATAATTTTATTAAAACAAAATTGAATTTGAGTCCCGATGTCATCATGATAACGGCAACACCGCTGCCTAGTACACGACAGCCTACAAAATAGAAAATCAAAATGAGAAATCATATATACATATATAGGTCTTAATGATCAATCAAACAATGTCATACTGGTAGAATAGATATCTATCCATCTATGCGTGAAAACACTTCAAAATACAAACATTCAGAAGGGGGGAAGGGAGGGGGTCTTTACCTAAACTAACCTGCACTGTACGGTATACGAGCTTCGAATGACATTATATCTTAACTTACTTTAACAAGAAAACTATTCGCACTTTAAAAATCCCGTGCTATTTACATATCAAATATCATACTCATTATATTTACGCAATGCGACAAATATTGACCAATCCGAAATATCATATATCTAAAACACAAACCTGTTTATTTAATATAAACACCAATAGATGACCACTATGCGGACACACACTCACGTGTGATTGTTCACATATTAGAAACACGTGTATGCTCAACTTCAATAAATACATTCATATTCCTGATTTGGTACAGGCATTTTCTTATGTAGAAAATGGGGATTAAACCTGAAAGTTTTCAGTATGACATCAAATTGAGACCTGATTTAAAGGACAATCCACTAACGACCATGATCATGGAACATGAGAAAGGAAATCAAAAGTTTTATCTGATTTGGAAAAGTTAATAAAGTTGCACTGTTAGTTTCGTGTAGTAAGAGGAAGTTTAAAGAAAGGATATCTTCCTGCTTTTGTTCATATTGAAAAGAGATCCGCCTAACTAATAAAAGTACAAATCACTGTATTATTAGATATACGAAAGGAAGTAAATCTCAACAGTTCTATTCTCAACTCTAAACTCTTTATACATTTTAAATAGTGAAAATTTCCATAAATTTATAAATATATTCTATAAATTTTTCATCTCAACTGCAATCATAAACGCATTGCAGTAATGCGATTTATTTACTCTATACGTGAAACAAATATCACATTGTTTGATGGTCTGTTCTTTGTTCGATTTTTTTGTCTGGTCATGTCTATCTATTTTCTTTTATTCTCTTTATTTTCATCTTCTTCATTTTTGTAATAAAGGAGAGGAAAACCAGCTGGTCAAAACCACAAAGTATTAAAAAGTAAAATCACAAAAATGCTGAACTCCGAGGACAATTCAAAACGGAAAGTACCTAATCAAATGGCAAAATCTAAAGCTCAAACACATCAAACGAATGCATAACAACTGTCATACTCCTGACTTGGTACAGGCATTTTCATGTGTAGAAAATGGTTGATTGAACCTGGTTTTAAAGCTAGCTTAACCTCTCATTTGTATGACAGTCGCATCAAATTCCATTATATTGACAACGATGCGTGAACAAAACAAACAGACATCATAGGTAAAAATGTCAATAATACAGCAGCCAACATTGTGCTATAATCCTAATTACTAAAAAAGCATACAAACATGTAACAAAGAAGCACAAAATGGCATACAGACCAAGCATATAAGTAAAAATTAAAGACAAGGATACACAAATTTACCATAGTACAATAACTCAATGACGGGATGTATAAATACAGAGCCACGTCATATATGTAACTTTTGCAAACAGTTAATTTATAAAAATTACAATATAATTGGTATTCATGTCACCTACGAAGTGCTGACTACTGAGCTGGTGACACCCTGGTGATTTTGATTTCGATTTTGATTTCCTTTTTTTTAATGTATATTTTCGTGTGAAATGATCCATTGGGTGAAGGGGTATAGAAATGAGTCACCATGGGTTTCTTCCGACCGGCAGTAAAATCATCAAGTGTGACGTCAGTTTGGTTGTGTGGTATTTATTAATTTAAAATCATGCCAAGTAAGAATACGAAGGGTAAATCCAATGTCTGATGTAGAGGGAGTACAAAGCGCCCCGAACGTTCAAGAACCCTTGTAGCAATCTTTTTAGGGTCCTACATACCTTCATTTTCTAAATAAAGGCAACAGTAGTATACCGCTGTTCAAATAAATCGATTGAGAGAAAACAAATCCGGGCTACAAACTTAATCCGAGGGAAACACATAAACTATAAAGGAAAACAACGAAACAACAGAACACTGCCATCAGGGTGACGCCCATCTATAATTCTAAGTCCACTGCTCTTACACAAATTAAGAAGTTTTGTTCAATAGTCGTTGGTTCCTGCATCTGGGTTATTACGGCAAGACAAAGCCTCGTCAGCAACATATAAACAAACGACAATGCAACTTACATAGAAACGAACTATTAGATAACAACTGCCATATTTTTGACTTAGTAGAGGACATTTGAAGAGAAAAAATAGTGTGTTAAACCTGGTTTTGTGGCTTCCCAAACCTCTGCGCTTTATGGCAATGTTAAATATTTATAAATTTCTTAGATTGATGAAATGATTTATAAATGTGTGCTTCATTCATCACGGTTCATAAGATATTACCAACATGTTGTCGTCCTGAACATTGATGTTTTTGCCATTGAACTAAAACAAGTGCAAATATTATTTAATCGAATACACAAATTTCTTTCGAGGACGGAATGGATAAAAGTATCTTCCTTCTTTTGTTTATAATATTTAACATAAGATGGAAAGTTACCGATAAAAAGTACGAAACACTTGTTCATATAGATTGCAATCGGAGATAAAACGCTCAACGGTTTTGTATCTTATATGTGCTGAATCATTTGCATTTTTTGTTTTCCATTTCGTAATCATTTTGTTAATAGCTGCACTGTGCGGATCATCCATTGTGTTAAAGTTTTACTGACATGTGATTTAGATATGTTATTATCGAAGTTCATCATGCTCACGATTTGAACCATAATCAGCTCAGGTTATATTAACCGTGTGCTAAATATTGTTTTCTTTTGATATAGATGCAGAGAGTTTTGGGACGTGTGGTTTTTTTTGGTACATTCAGTCTTCACTACATACCAGTAAATTTCTGAAATGGCCTATATCTGTACTCGACTGTACTGATTTTTACTGGACCAATTTGCATTGGTCTAAAATTTACTTGATATTACTCGACTGGTTTCTGAACCGTACTTAACAGTCTGAAATTTTACTGGACCTTTACTTAACCATTTTATACGTGTCTGAACCATACTCAACGTAGTCTTAACCATTCTCGACCAAGTCTGAACCATGCTTGACCTAGTCTGAACCAAACTCGACCAAGTCTTAACCAACTTAGACCTACTTTGTATTTATCTATTGTATTTCATCAATTTAGGAACTGTTTTACAACAGCTATTTCCCCTGCCTAGAAATTTGAACATCAATTTGAAACCCAAAATGTATTTAATAAACCATTGAAACAAAAATTTCACATTAATAAACATAATATTATCATCGACACCATATTCATCAACATTTATATATTATTTATATTCTATGTATATCACTTCTTAAATAAAACTTAAAATTAAAAATTAAACAAGATGACCAAATGAAGTAATTTCTTGTCGGATAAAGACAATATCTTATGTTATTCAAAATTTTTGGAATGTTTTAGATATATTTTATAATTATAGGAACATTGTTAACACTAACTTGTTAAGTCTGGTATAGATATATGGCGTCTGTTGATTTTAGCTAATATTGTAATGACCATTTTTTTCCATTAAAATATGTATAAAAAAGTATAATATAATGCAACTTTAAAATTTTTTAAAAATGCCACCCTTGTTTTGTGAAACCAAGAATTAAATATAATAGAACTTCTATAGCAAGTAATTATTGATATCTTTTTAAGAAAGGTACTGTGTTTCAAAGTTGCAAATCTTTTTTTTTTTTTGATTAAGTTAGTTTTGTCAAAATTAAAGACATACAAGACGCCTTTTAATAAGGTTTTACTACACTAGTACAGGTTTTTTTTTCAGGTAAGAAGAAACCCCTATTTTTCTTATGCTCGTGTATTACTTACATGTATATAGTGAATTCAAAGGGCCTTGTGATTTAAATTTTACAGGATGTTGTTTTTCAACGGATCTTACTCTCTGACCAGGTGTGATATTATTGATGAGTGTGCCCGAAGCATGAGGTATAACTTTATAGTTTACACTCTAATCATAAAAACAATTTTATTGATTTCATTACTCTTTTTATCCCTTTTATATATATTTATATATATCCCAAATTATAATAAGAATAGATATATTTCTGATATAAGGTTAAACAATTTCAGTGATTTTGATGGCTGTTGTTACCTCATTTAAAAATATAGATATATAACTATTGTATGCAACCATGAAACCTATATATTTTTTATTTAAGAATTTAGGAAAATTTAGTTTCGTTTTAAAAAACACATGCCAAACAAGAACCATCTAAATAAGGTTTAATAAACCTCATTACAGGTGTGGTTTTCAGGTAAAAAAAATCTTGTTTTAACAAGACTCAGACTTTAAAATTAGATAATTAAATTTGATAAATTTGATAATCATGTAAGGATGTAAAACAAAATCAGTTTTTATATATTTTTATACTTTATTGTGCCTGGTGTCATGTCAATTAAAAAGAAAGTTAAATAAACAGTTGAAATTAAAACAAAGTAGAGGTTATTTGGTCAAGTATGATTCAGGCTGGTCGCGTATTGGTCAGACCTTTGGACAAATATGGTTCAGACTAAAAATATAGTTCGAGTACAGGCCGAGAATGGTTTTAGAATGTTTCAAACTGGTCGAGGAATGGTTCAAACTATTTTCAACCGCTATAGATAAGTGTCAAGTACAGTCAGTACAGTCGAGTATGGTTAAGATTCGGGTCGAGTAATATCAAGTGACATTCAGATCAATTTAGACTGGTCGGGTAAAAAACAGTTGAGTACAGATATAGGCCATTTCAGACCTTTACTGGTTTGTAGTCCATGTGTTGGTGTTTCATGTTGAGTGTTATATTATACTGTTTAGTATTTTTTGTTATACCTGTTTTCGTTTGTTGTGTATTGATGATAATAATATTAACTGTGTTCAAAGTTTTTTTAAACTTCCCTTATTTTCAAAATTATCTCCTAATTTATTGCGATTTGGAAGCCCCGCTTCATACGTAAAAAAAACCACAGTGTTTTGAGGTCTGTTCTTTGTCTGTTCTACTTTTGGTCATCATGTTGTCTGTCTTCCTTCTACTCATACCTTAAAATCTTAAACAAAAATATAATTTTTACTTATACTTTTCAATCATAAAAATATATGTTGTATTTTTCATTAATAAAAAGTAAAAGAACAAAAATACCGAACTCAGAGGAAAATTCAAAACGGAAAGTCCGTAATCAAATGGCAAAATCAAAAGCTCTAAAACTTCAAACGAATGGATAACAGCTTTCATATTCCTGACGTGGTACATGCATTTAATAGAGGAAAACATTATCGGTATGCCGATAACAGAAACAATGATTAGGTCAGTTTTATTGCCATTTGAATCCTTAAAACAGAAAAAAAAATCTACCTAATTTCATTCTCCAAATGTTCATGAGACACCGTTTTGAAAAGTATACGTGTTGAACGTTTTGATTTCTTACATATTGGAATGTAGATTGACAAATCTTGAATTAACTACAAGACAGCACGAACTGACATAAATAGCCTCAATCTTACATCTCGCAATTATATTTAGATATGAGCAAAGGATTTGCTTTCTCCAGATATTTTGATAAAATTATTTGATAAAGATGATAATGTGTGATAAATATCACTTTGTGTAAAAGAGTGGCGAAAGATACCTGAGGGACATTTAAACTCATAGATCGAAAATAAACTGACAACGCCATGGCTTAAAAAAAGGCAAACAGACAATTGATAGTACACAAGAAACAACAGAGAAAACTAAAGACGAAGCAACACGAATCCAATCAAAACCTTGGGTTGATCTAAGATGCTCCGGAAGGGTTAGCAGATCCTGTTTCACATGTGGTACCCGTCGTGTAAAGCACTACTCTTACCCTTGATGACGAAAAACAATAGATATTATCAATATGTTGCATCTGTTAAATGTTTTAACTTTTTAGCAATTTCATGATTTAATAATGACTTGTAAAATACCTTCTCCTTTCAAATATTAACACAACCAATATGGCTACTTAATAACCAAGATTAAAGATGGTAAAGAATTATTTTGTCTTAACGTCCGTGTGACAGTCTGCCACTTAAACTAGTAAGCACAAAATTATATAAAAGTCAGAAAGATATCATTTAAGGTCGGATAATGTTAATTGTTGTGAAATAGCATTATATGAATTCGAGGGAAATTTATATATTTCGTCATAGTATCATATGGTTCTCAATCCCAATCGTTTGTTAACTGAATTATTACGTTTAAAGATACACATGGGCAAATATGATTGATGTCTGATACATTTAACTTTCAGCGCACAAATCAACCTTTCACATCGGAGATGGTTAAAGATTATAGTATATTTAGTATTATCACAAGTGGATAGAAATAACGCCCTGTTGAAAGGAAGTTTAAGATAAAGTTTAAATATATCTTCCTCCTTGTGTCGATATTTAGAATAGATGGAAAGTTAATGATAAAAAGTACATAACACTTGTTTTTATACGAAAAAAAGCTCAGCAGTCATGTAACGTAATGATGTGTATACTATTAGTTGTGCCTTTTTTAATTTTCTTTATTACAGTCATTGGTCATCCTGTTGGTATCAGTATATTGCGTTTAAGTTTTACGACAAATGATTTTGATATGCAAAGGGGGAGGTTTTTGCATCCGTTTAGACAACGCGTTTTGTGCAGGTACCAGGCCAGGTTATCTGCATCATGTGTTGATTGTTTTTGGTTTTTTTATTGTAGAATCGGTTGTTGATGTTGATGCTGATGAATACAGTGGTATTTTTTACAGTGTAAGATCTTTGGAGATTTTTGTACATAGAAATAAGAAGATGTAGTTTGAGTGTCAATGAAACAATTCTACATCTAAGTCACAATGTGTAAAACACAATTATAAATCAAAGTACGGCCTTCAACACGGAGCCTTGGCTCACACCAAATAGCAAGATATAAGCAAAACGACTAGTGTTAAGCATTTCAAACAGGAAAAACAACGGTATAATCTATATAAAAGCGAGACACTAAAACACTTATGAACCACATCAACAAACAACCACCACTGAACAACAGGTTATTGACGTAGGACATGTACAAATGAATGCAGCGGGTGTAAACGTTTCAACAGACATCAATCTTTACTCTTACCAGAAACAGTAGTGTAACGTCATAACATAGAATGACACACTATAAAATATCATTTGAAATGGCTTAACTCATTAAAAAGTCATATTAACAAAAAACAAGTGAATATACACTGTACGAATAAATGTGATCTATGACACAATATAAAAACAATATTTATAAGAACAGGGGAATGTAAAACAATGTCAAAAAGAGAAGTATTATCTGGGACAAAATAACGTTAAATAAATTAACGTACACAGGTAATTTAAATATAACAATTTTACTGTTAGGAATGGTTTTTTTTTCAAAATAAATAAAGTTGTTGTTCAAAGTACGAGACCCTTTTATATATCATTATTTTGGAGATTTTAACACACATTGATCTTGTTTTAATATTGTTTAATACCAAATGTTTTTCTTTTAATTTCAATCAAATCATAAACTGTTGCAGTAATGAAATGTTTTTGCTCCACAAATAAAACAAAAGAAAAAAACCAAGCACTTAGGACAATTTGATACAATATACTTTTCTTTTTTTTTTTACTTTATAAAATATAGTAAGAAAACAAAATGTTCTTCTAGTACTATTTTATGTATTAAGAAAATCTACTTGTTGCTACAGGTAAGGATTGGGGTGAATATTTGATATCCAACGTGAATAACAAAGTTATGGACTGAGAGTTCACGAAATATCAACGTGTCAATTGCCTTTTATTAAAGTATGTGATGCTATGTAGACATGAATGAAAAACGAAACATAAGTCCCTTTTTCTTCTTGAGAACATATGTCGTTAACCTAAACACACAACAACGAAGACTCACAAGAAGCTCAGCTTTAAATGTTTAAAAAAAATGTTAATAATTTCGAGTAATCGCTAATGCTATGTGGAACTCTTATATACAATGTATAATGCATTGTGCAGTACACATCTGGAAGAAATGTCGAAACTATCACATCTATCAAGTCCTTAATTTTTACTCATTTGTTCTACGAAATTATAAATCAATATAAAAATCATATTTGTGGCAGTAAAATACATACTTTACTACAGCCACTTGAAACAGCTGCATTGTGTGAATCAATTCAACCTCATATTTACTATACATTATAATATTTAAAGCGAATAACCGATAAAAAAACTCATTCTGCTGATAGTGAAACTTTAGGCAACGGTTATTGCTGCTATTTCATTGACATAATTGTAGTACATAAGTTTCAACGCTATTTTATATCAATTCTTTCGTGACTTTTAATGTATGTGGCCCTTTTATGTTCTTTACGGATAACGTGTAACTTGTTGGAAATTGGAACCATTCTTTTTATTATTTTCCGAAGAAAATATAACATCAACAAAAATGTTGAAGACACATTTTCCCTACCATGTACCCCAACTCGTTTTATGCACGTTCGTCCTATTTCCGTTTATTTTCAAATTTTTGTGATTTCTACTTATAACAAGATCTAAAAAAGATATAAACTTATCCAATGAAAAATAAATATACTATTCATAAATGAAAAATACAGCCATAAGTATTGCGTAGGTTGTATTATTATACTTATATCGAGTAGTAAATGAATGAAGACAAAACAGGAATACAAGTTTTCATGTTAACCAAACAAGATGACAGGTATGATTTAATGAAGTTATTATTGTTTTATATAATCCTTCAAAAATTATACAAACTAATATTTCCCTTTATTTATATACTATATTATCATTAGT